>NC_044323.1:220043413-225043413 GCF_007399415.2 Gopherus evgoodei | reverse complement strand
GTCTCCTTCCCTGCGGTTTGCAGGGTGGTTCGGGGAACGCGAGAGCAAACCGCAGCGAAGCTGGTCTCCTTTCCCGGTTTGCTCTCTCGTTCCCCGAACCCCCGAGCAAGCAGGTCTCCTTCCCTGCGGTTTGCAGGGTGGTTCGGGGAACGCGAGAGCAAACCGCGGCTAAGCTGGTCTCCTTTCCCGGTTTGCTCTCTCGTTCCCCGAACCCCCGAGCAAGCAGGTCTCCTTCCCTGCGGTTTGCAGGGTGGTTCCGGGAACGCGAGAGCAAACCGCGGCTAAGCTGGTCTCCTTTCCCGGTTTGCTCTCGCGTTCCCCGAACCCCCGAGCAAGCAGGTCTCCTTCCCTGCGGTTTGCAGGGTGGTTCGGGGAACGCGAGAGCAAACCGCGGCGAAGCTGGTCTCCTTTCCCGGTTTGCTCTCGCGTTCCCCGAACCCCCCTTGAAGCCGCCCAACAGCGCTGCAGTGTGGCCACATCTAGCACCACTTGCAGCGCTGGTTGCTGTAAGTGTGGCCACTCTGCAGCGCTGGCCCTATACAGCTGTACTAATACAGCTGTAACAACCAGCGCTGCAAAATTTTAGATGTAGACATGGCCTGGGAATGGTTGGGTCATTACACTAATTGAATCTATTTCCTTATGTTAAGTTCTCCTCACACCTTCTATGGGTCATCTTAATTATCACTTCAAAAGGTTTTTTTTCTCATGCTGATGATAGCTCATCTCAATTGATTAGACTCTTCCTGCATACTTCCACCTTTTCATGTTCTCTGTATGTATAAATATCTCCTGTCTGTGTGTTCCATTCTCTGCATCTGAAGAAGTGAGCTGTAGCTCACAAAAGCTCATGCTGAAATAAATTTGTTAGTCTCTATGGTGCCACAAGTACTCCTGTTCTTTTTGCGGATACAGACTAACATGGCTGCTACTCTGAAACCAGAACTGTATGAACTTCAGTAAATGGTGCAGCGCTAGCCTGGGAGGCAAGATGAAGGAACCAGGAAAAAAGAATCAGAGGGGTAGCCCTGTTAGTCTGGATCTGTAAAAGTGGCAAAGAGTTCTGTGGCACCTTATAGACTAACAAACGTATTGGAGCATGAGCTTTCGTGGGTGAATACTCACTTCGTCAAATGCATGTCATGCACCCACAAAAGCTCATGCTTCAATACGTTTGTTAGTCTATAAGGTGCCACAGAACTCTTTGCTGCTTTTAGGGAAAAAGGAGTACATTTACCTGAGCTTTCAATCCTGTGATCAACTTCTCGGTTCCTAAGCACGGAGGGTTTTTCCTTTTACCCTTACACATTATACCAACCTGTCTGGTAAGTAATATACCCCTATGATCTGAAGCCATCTTATTTTTATGTGTAAAGTTTTAGGCTGGGCAGGAGTAATTTGTTATTACATGACAATGAATTTAATAATTTCCAGCAGCGAGATGACATATTCCTTGGCTGCCCCATTTAATACTATGGAACGGAGCATGGCATAATTCCACAGCTGAGGCTCCCTAGGAAGTTTTCATGCAGATCAGTGGTGGGATAGGGCCTTTTGTTAGCTCTGTCTTTATTCATAGACACAGATCCCTGGTGTTTGGTGCTCAAGGAAGAGGTACATTGGGTTGGTTGGTGGTGAAGGAGCAGATATGTTTTTACAACTGTGTTTAGATTTGTTTATGAATAACTCTTTTTCAAATCAGAGTTTTAATCAGTTCAGACTAAAATGTAATGTAAAGCCCACTGAAGCTAGTGAGAGTCTTTCCTTTATTAATCTTTGGATTAGGCCCTAGGCCTCTAATAGCCAATTTCAGCAATAAACAGGGTAAAAAAATGTGTTTTAAGGGTCAAGAACAGCATCCTCGGCAACAAATGTCACTTGTTACTATTTGCTTGATTTTAATTTTCAACCTTTTTATTTACATTTCATTTTTTGTAGTCTTTAGCATTAGTTTATTTAAGAAAGCATGTCGAGTTATCTGGCAGAAGATAACAAAGCATGTTTTCCTCAGAGGCTTCCAGACACAGATGTGCCTGATGTAAAAGGATCTCACTGTCTACTTTGGGAAGCATATATGGCTTGTATATTTAGAGCAGACTCATCGGAAGCATCATGAAATAAAATGTACGGAAAATATAATATTCATAATTAAGATTTCTAATGAATTGCCTTGTTAATCCATACAGTGTATGCATGTTGCAAAATTTTTCAGGCTTCATTAATGGACTTGCTGATTATGTTTATTTCCTGATATACACACTGATTAAGCATTGTCCATATACTGAAGCTTGAAGCAGGATCGGTCTATAAAGTAGTACCTAGTCATTTAACTAGAGAGACTCAATATGCAAATAGATCAACTTATGTAAAATTAAATTAGTTCTAATATAACCCATTTTGATTGAGCAGCTGGTGTCACATTATAAACAGAGTTCTCTTGTTATATAAAATAAAGGGCTTCTATTGACTGATGCTTATATACTTTTAAACCACAAAAAAATCAACTAATGTTTAAGAATCAGTCTAAAATTAATAAAAGAAAATAAATGCTGAGCTCATTTACTTAACACATGCCACTACACCTCAGCATTACTCTTCATATAGTATATAAGATCAGCCAGTGAGCTTCTTGCAATGTTCCACATGGGAACGTAAGAGTGGATAACTGTTAGATGCTCAATCACACACATACCACACCACAGCTGTTCTTTTTGATCACCACTAGCCACCAATTGATTTCTGGGAGAAATGTTAAGATGTTGATTTTGACCTATAAAGCCCTAAATGTTTTGTTCCCTTGATTGAGAGTGACTGCCTCTTCATCCTATCATACGGCACCATGGCATGTGCTTGGCTGAAGCACTCGAGTCAACAGTTAAGGTAGAAGAGGGTTGATGGCAGGATGTTCTCAGTCAGAGCTTGACTCTGCCATGTACTTCTGCACTACATCCACCATAGCCCAGATTCTGAAACTTTAAGGTCTCACAAAAAGGCCTTTCTCATTTATCAAGGCAATGTCAGTCTTGAGGACTCTAGGTGCACACTCAGAGAGTTGATCTTCTATCTGGCAATCCTTCCTGAGAGCTTAGACTTCACTGTCCAACTGTCCAGTCCCTGGGACCAATACTAACCTGCTAGGCTCCCATGTAGCTGAAATGCACCCTCTTCCGAAACTACAGTTGTGAGGGTGTTCTGGTTTCACAGTTTGCCTCTTCAGGGCCACATGCTAGGTGTAACATATAAAACATGCACAAACAGACTCTGCACAAAATTCTAAATTCTTATTAACTTAAATCCTACACACATTTCCCTGCCACTCTGGAGCATTCTTTAGGCTGGAGTCTATGACCTCTGGGGATATTCATGGCCTGACTTGTAAGTGGTGGAATCTCTCTCCTTCTCTAGGTCAGCTTGTTTTCTCTGATTTTGTTTGGTCCCACAGCTAACCACTCCAGGTACACAAGCATGCCCAACTCTTCTCCTCTCCTCCTACCCAAAGCTTCCTCTCTGTCTCTCTCTGGGTCCTTGAGTTTATATGTCTCACCAACTGCACCTGGTTCTTTTATTTTGCTGCTGGGGATTTCCACTGCTGTAAATGTAAAATCCCTGTTGTGGTTCTCTTGGCTTCAGCCAGCCCCCTTAGCATACCCATTATATAGGAAGAGTATAGTTGTTAAAGTTAAGTACTCTGCTTTGTCTCTAGTCTTGTAAGTACCAGCTACATACGCTGTCAGCCTATGGGTTCCATATTTACACAGAAGTATTCAATGATACAGTAATTTTTATAGTAACAGTCTCATAATATGAACCACCATTCATAAGTTGTATAGATAGATTCCCCAAATGATCATAAGCTCATTACTATAACTATGAGGAAATAATACCACCGTCACCACCCTCGTGTACACTACCATCCTACTAATCAGTTAACAAGATGCTTTATAGTTTGTATCTTTTTTGTTATTATTATTTATTAGTATTATTGCAGAAACTAGAATCCTTGATATGGACCAGAATCCCACTGTGTAGGTGCTGCACACAAACAGAACCAAAAAATAGCTGCTACTCCTAAGAGCTTATGGTTTGCCTTCCACTGACACATGAGATATTGGCCACTGCTAGAAAAAGGATACTAGACTTGATGGACCAGTAGTCTGATTCATGTTTGTGTATTACAAATATTATGCTCTCCAGTAATCTAAGCATTACAGTAGCCAGGTATGATTCTTTCAACTAATTTTTCTATATTTAAGATGTTTGTTTAGTGCCACGGCAAGAACGTGATTGCACCGTGTATTCTCTGCTCTTCTGCACCTCCAGCTATTCTCAGTGAAATAGAGGGGAAATGATCAAATATGTGTCAAAGGAAAATTCAATTCAAAATGAAAATTCTAAGATATATCACCCTGGCATGGGGAATTCTTTTTGCAAGTGAGCCAGTGGGAAGCATACAGTACTGCAATGTTCCAGGTTTCTCCAGTACTGATACAAGAGCAGCATTTTCAAGTGTTCAATACCAGATGTTGTTTTTCAGTCTGGTTTGTAGTTCCAGTAGGGTTTACAAAGGTCCAGTTCAAGATGAAAGCCCTTTTTAAAGATGAAAGACAATATTTGCAGGTATATTCTAATGACATATATATATATATATATATATACTCCATATATATGGGTAATAAACATAAGAGCAACTTAATCTTGAATGGGTATTGTGATATTATTTATGGTCTCCTATTTCAGTCCTTATAAACTCCAGAAAGGGATAAATGATTCCTTAGATAAAGGATGCCATCATTTCAGTTAATATTGATGGCCTCTGCGCAGTGAATCACTAGACAAATTCCCTCTATGGTCACTTTAGAATTTAATACTACAGAAATGGAATAAAATATTCCAGGATTTTGAGACCACCTGTTTGTTATTCTATATGTATTATTATTTACTATTTTCTATTTCAGTAGCACCTATAGACTTTAACTGAAATTGGGGTTCTATTATTGTAGGCCCTGTACAAACATACAGTAACAGTCCTTGCCCTGGAGAGCTTACAGTCTAAACAGACAATCAGAGGGGGGAAAAGAACAGAGACCAATGAAGTGCTGAGCCCAATGTCATGAAGAAGTTCAGAGCCAGGAATAGAACCTGGTTACCTGACTGTCAGTACACTGCTGTCTTCTTCACTTGACTGTGCATGTCTATATGGTGAGCATGCCACACAAAAATGCTTCCTAGTAAATTGGAGGAGTGCCTTAGAATGGTAGACTGTAGCAAAGAATTTTAGGAGAATTTGGTCAATTAATCATAGACAAACAAATGCCAATTTGATGGATTAGCAGATGTCACTAAGCAGTACAGAGTCATGGATGAAAAGAGAGTTGAGGATCCAAATCAAACTCATGGGGACAAGGGCAGGTATCTAGGTCTGCAGACATTCAATCCTCTGATTCATCAATGACCCCTCCTCATCAGGTCTCATGTGTACTGTATTTTCTCCAAGGCTTAGACACATAATCCATCTATTAGATCATTTATTTACAAAAATCCAAAATCATAGTTAAAATGTCTCTTTTTCTGGGAGTGGGATCCCTTAGCTTAATTTTTGCAGGCAGCAGTCTCTGGCGGGAGCCATCCACCTTAACAAGAAATCTTTAATCCACTTATTCCTTCATACAATAGAAAATCCTAAAAATCTTATACCTGGTCACTGACTGTTATAATCGCAATTTAAATTCCTGAACTTATATCTGGAAAAGGGAAAAACAGCCAGTACACATTCCAGACTGAAATTAAAACAGCCAAAAATCATTGTGCTGTTAAGCAAGAGGACAATACAAAGCAAGCAAACTAAATCCAAATGTGTTTAAATTGCTGCTGTTGTCTGCATGGTCTTTTCAAGTGATTTCTACAAGTAGAAAGAAAAACAAATAATCTGCATCCAGGATTAATGTGCCAAAAAAAGGCAATGCTTCAGATTTTTTTTTCCAAATTCTAAAACGTACATATTGCAAAATCTAGATGCACATATATCAAATTTAAAACCACATGAATTGAAATATCAGTCAACTGGAAGAGAACTAATAAAATGTCCCAGAGAAACAGCTGTAACTTCAAGAAGTTATATGAAAAGAAGGCACACTGGGCCTTTTCTCCCCTGGTACTTGGACATGCACAGTTCTTTATTATGGAAAGGCACTCACCGTTTTATAGTTAAGGTTGCAATCAACTTCCATTATAAAGCCTTACTTAAAGACTTCTCTAACTTCTGCTTGGAAAATTGGCTTGGCCCAACAATTATCACATTTTCTATGAAGGTAAAGGAGAATGTTTTGCAACGATTGAAGAAAATTTGTCAGCTTGTTCCAAAGTTACCAGTTATTAAAAGAAATTACCCTGATTTGAAATTCTACCTTTTTTGTCAAATGTTTCCAAGTCTTCCCTTAAACCTTCCAACTTTCCATATAGTTAAATCTCCTTGAAATACAAATGTGCCTTATAATTTAGCTAAGTTACTATGATTTTTGTTGTGTATAGTGTTGAACATGCTCCAGCTGATTTCATGAGGATTCCATATGGGCCCAATCCTGTTTTTCAGTGATGTCAGGAGGAGTTTTTAGCCAGTGATTTAAGCTGAAACAAGATCAGGTAGTATGACATTTTTAAAGGATTTATAGGTGCCAGTGCTCTATTATTCACTCAAAAGGGTGCACAGTGCATATTTGGATGCACAAAGTGTTTCAGAACATGAGTTGAGTCATTCCCAAGTGTCCGGAGCTGTCTGGCTGCTGAATGCTCCAAGAGAGTGGGTTCTGACTGGTGCTCAGTCAGTGTTTTTAATGGTTCTCAACGCTTCCAGGTACTCAGCCAGATGCTTACAAATTGGTCATGTTAGAGGCATGACTATGCCAGGAGGTGCACGTTAAGTCAGTGGGGCACCAGCTGTTCACTAGTAGCTCACATACTATGCACCCAGGAAACCCCCTCCAACATGATTTTTTAAAAAAACCCAGAGCAGAAAGTGATTGTAAGAGAGAGAGAGAGATTCAGACATATTGGGACAGATATTCCTGGAACCTCTGTTAACTTAGATGATGACGGTGAATGAGGCAGTGCAGTTATGGTTGGATGCTCATGGACTGGATAGTGCCATTACCTGGGTTACAAGAGCAGATGTTGAGCCATATCTGGAAAATGCAGGGGTAGCCATTGTAGGGGCAGGTGGACCTGTGTGATCATGACGGAGAAGCAGTATTGAGAACAAAGAACAGACAGCCATCATCTGTAGGCTTCTCAGCAACTTAGTGACAGAAATGGCTCCTTTGCCTTAGTGTTAAAGCAATATGCAGGACAGAGGCTGCAGATTGTAGACAGGTGAGGTTGTGATCTTGATGGCGAATGTTGCAACGTTAGAAAGACTGTTATGGACTTTCCAGGAGAACAGGCAGAGGGCTTTTCATCACACATCTCAGGAGTTTACGTTGCTTTCATGCATCATAAGGGGCCGTTGGTACTCACTTGTTCGCTGGTTCTGCACTATAAGGTTGTCCAGTCACTGTGATGGTGCCTTATAGGTGTGCCACCTCATTGGGGGTGATCACAGTGGTACCTTCAGTTGACGTGATGTTCCAGGCATGGCTGCCAGCTATTATGCTAGTTTGTCCTGACATAGCTTATGCAGGTTTTTGCCCTTTTTCTTGTTGTCAGCCTATTTGCCATCACCCCAGCTGTTTTCAACCTTCTGAGGAATTGACAACAGTTTGAACTTGCAGATATTGGAGGTGCTCCTCTGTGCCTGTCATCCATGCTGTCCTCACTGGACTCTGCCCCTTCCTCTAGTTCTGCTCCAGCATCTCACTGAAAATCTTCCCTTATCTGCAGTCTCAATGTGTGCTCTAGCTTCATTGCCACATGTTAATGAGTGGGGTGGGTGAGATCCATGCAAGGCTACATATGAGTGGAAATGGCCCCCCATTTTCCCTTATGCTATCGTGAAGGGCATTAATGCAAGCTCAAGTTAGTAGGCATACAACTTCCGCTGCACTTCTGACACGGACCATAGATGTGTTTACTTTACACCCAAAGGAAGCATGGAGCCAGTTCAGTTTGTTGGAATCTCCACCACATGGGCAGAAAAGGGATTAGGTGAATAGTAAATCAGAAGACTGATTTTTAGAAATGCCAGAAGAAAACTGCATTTATTTAGCTGCTGAGAACTCCAACACCAGGCTGCAATCTAGAGGCTATCTAATAATACTATGCTGATAGCTAAATCATAGCCACTCCCCTGCTTCAGCCTTATTTATCATGCTTGGCTCATTTCCTAGGATTAGGGCCAGAATAGCCTCTGGCCATATAGACTATTCAACAAACTGTGTAAGAAAAAAAGACTCCATAGTCCGTGGAAGCATATCCCCCTCCTTTTTTAGTTAATTGTTATCCCATTCAGGATATAAGAATTTAAAATTCTGTATGATCAGAGATCTGACATTCTTATAGATCTCTCTGATCTATAAAAAACTTCCTTATCTTTTCACCTTAATTCTGTGTACATCAGTAGCAATGCTTTTGAATCTGACTTAATATCCCTATGGTATTAGCAGTAATATCTAATTCTTCTTCTCTGAAAACTCAGTGCATCTCTCTTTTATCTTACACCATTCTCCTTTGGATATAACATACCTATCTCTTTGATAAGCAACATACCAGTATTTTCACATTTTAAATCCACACATTTTAGGGGTGAAACGTATTAAGAAATATGATTATTAAAGCTTTTTAAATACGTCATATGTCATAACATGTAGACCTTAATTATATTGTGTAAATACTTATTTTGATCTCCATTCTTCCCTTTATTTACATGCAGCTAACACTATCTGATGTCAATATGAGTTCTCTGTGCATATCTGAGGGCATAATTCAGTCTTTACAAAATACCCCCATTTGGAAAAGTCCTATATAATTTAATAGGGATGAATCTAATGTTATTGTATAGACATTACCCTCAAAATCTGTACATTTTAAGAGAGAATGATGACCTTTCTATCAATATTTTAAAACTGCCCTGTAGAATTCTATCACAGGATATGATTCACTATTAATTTCTGTAGGACAATTCAAAAGACATATAGAACACTTATCTTATTCTTGAAGATTTTCCGATAAGGATAAATCTTTAAAAATACCATGTGAAAAGTAGTGGAGATGCTCACTAAATCCTTCTCAGAGGTCAATATATAAAATAGAAAGCCAATATATTGTATCTTTTTGCTTTGAGTGTACACAAAGCATTTTAAAAATATGAATATTTTTAAACACCAGACTTTTCACAAGCTTTGTTAATTTCAAACAGATGTCTCTAGATGTAAAATTTCTGACTGATGTGAGTCTTCCTTTGTCAATCAGATTCTTAGTTTTAGAAACAAACAAACTCTCAGGGCATTGCATTTTGTAAAAGTCACTGGGGGTTTCTGGATAATCTGTGTGGCAAAATCAAGTAATCTCAGTTTACATAATTTTAAATTATTAGTGTATAACCATTAAATATATTTAACAGTTTGACCCAAGAATGTACAACTGGACTGTAGCCATTTTGTGCAGTGCCACTGCTGCAAAGTAACCCCAAAATTAGTGTTGCCAGCCACAGGAGTATCATCCCAGGGTGGTGAGGGATCATCTAGGGCAAACTTTTTGGCCTGAGGGCCACATCGGGTTTCAGAAATTCTATGGAGGGCCGGTTAGGAGAGGCTGTGCCTCACCAAACAGCCAGGCATGGCCCACTGCCCCCATCACCCCCGCTTCTCACCCCCTGACGGCCCCCCCGGGACCACTGCCCCATCTATTCTCACACACACCCCTGTCCCCTGACCGCCCCTGTAACCCCACCCCTGACTGCCCCCTGCCACCCCATCCAACTCCTCCTTTCATTCCTGACTGTTCATCCCCTCGGGACCCGTGCCCCATCCAACCACCCCTTCTCCCTGACCGCCCCCAGAATCCCTGCCCCTGACTGCCCCTCAGGACCCCTACACCCATTCAATCCCCCCATTCCCTACCCTCTGACCACCCTGACCCTTGTCTACACCCCTACCTCCTGACACCCCCAAACGCCCCTGCCCTCTATACAACCCCACCTGCTCCCTGTCCCCTTACTGTGCTGCCTGGAGCACTGGTGGCTGGCGGCACTCCAGCCATGCTGCCTGGCTGGAGCCAGCCAAGCCACCATGCAGCACAGAGCACCGGGTTAGGCCAGGCTCTGCAGCTGCTCTGCCCAGAGCATTGTGCCAGCGGTGCAGCATGCTGAGGCTGTGGGGGAGGGGGAACAGCGGCGGAGGGACTGGGGGTGAGCATCCTGGGGCAGGAGCTCAGGGGCTGGGCAGGAAGGCCCCACAGTCTGTAGTTTGCCCACCTCTGATCTAGTGGCGTAGTTGGTGTTAGTAGTTTATATGCCAACTCATCTTTCAGCTGCCACAAAGAGGGTGAATGACTTGAGAAACAGGGAATATGGGCAGGGCTTCCCTTTAGCTTGATGCTTCCTGGTGTTTATGTTCATCATTTAGAGCTGGTGGTTGGAGAGGTAATTTAGAGCAGTTTGAAGATTGCTCTAGCTTACACCAGAAGGTTGGCCTGACACTCAGCTGACCCAGAATCAGGAAAGCGCAAAGAGCACTTAAAGCCATCTCTGCCACCCTGCCTTCTGTGGTGCTTTCTCTATTCCTCTGTCATAGCTGAGCATCTCTAGCATGGCATTACTGTGCATCCATACTGGGCACCGTGGTATTACTGGCATTTAAATACTTAATGTAACTATTTACTTAAGTTTTAGCACAACACTTTCTCCAGATTGTGCATCAGCAATCAGATCTCTAAAGGAAAATCAAAGGCAGATTGAGGGGAAAAAGAACGTTACTCATCTCTCATCTTTCATAGTATTTTTTAAAAGTATCCCTGAACTAAGCTTTGAACCAAAGTTACATATAAAAGCTCAAATTCATAGAAACAAAAGTAAAAACAAATAGTTCATATGTACCATTTTTCTTGATCAAAATTTCATATAAATCCAGGCCACAAAATTCCTTTACATTCTATCTCCCCTAAACTCTTGTGAAATCCTGGCCCCATTGGAATGAATGGCAAAAATCCTGATGACTTCAATGGGGACCAGGATATCACCCTTATTGTATCAGGATCTTAAAGATATGAATTGAGTATGTGTCTGTCAGCTGTATTTAACACAACAGACCTAAGAACTGTTACTTTCAATCAAATCCGTGATTTATAAATTAAAAGTTCTTTAAGTAGGACTTGACCTAATCAGAGTCATTATAGTCTTTTGAGTCAAGAATCTGTATAATAACTTGAAAACTCCTGAATTATGGCATTGCCTTACATTCTGTAATGTTGCAAAGGAAATTTTTCCTGCTGATCAGGTGGCTGGTCTGCCAACTAAAATCAGTGACTTTTTTCGGGGATAGTAACTTACCATATCAATAACAGGGTTCAAAAAAGAACTAGATAAGTTCATGGAGGCTAGGTCCATCACTGGCTATTAGCCAGGATGGGCAGGGATGTTGTCCATAGCCTCTGTTTGCCAGAAGCTGGGAATGGGTGACAGGAGATGGATTACATGAGGATTATCTGTTCTGTTCATTTCCTCTGGGGCCTCTGGCACTGGCCACTGTTGGAAGTCAGGATACTGGGCTAGATGGACCTTTGGTCTGACCCAGTATGGCTGTTCTTATATTCTTATGTTGAGAATTAGTATTTCATTACTTTTACAATTAACAATACATTGACTGAGTATGGTGTAAAAATTTTTTTGTTAAAAATAGCAGTGGCAAGAACTAAGGCAAGTGTGTTCATTTCAATATTTAGCCTTAATGCTGAACTTCTTTTTTGCTTAAAGGTTTAATCCATACTTCAGATTTTAACTTAATTTTCTGTATTTATTAAATAATTATTTACTTTTCAGTACATTACTAACACTTGGTGCCAAAGGAAATGAGGCTATGTAAAGAAAACCACTGTAGGTTCTTAGTCTTAGTTTAATGTCACTTGCATAAATTCTACTAATTCAAAATCATGGCTAATATCATTTGGAGTGATATAAGGTCTTAACATCTACTAAAGGTGGGATTTTCACACACTTTAGACAGTTAGGAACCCATAGACTTTCCCAGTGAAATTCAGTCAGAGTTGGATACCCAATTCCATAAGCCATTTTGAAAATCCTACTCTGAGTGTTTTTATCCTGTTGCAGTAGAATCTACAGGATGCGAGGGGGGCAGGGGAGTACTCTGAAATGTCCAGGGATCTTTAGTATGCAATGGTCAGGGTAGCTGGAGAGAGAACATAGCCCCTTTATTGACTTTGAGTGTTCAGATCAGTCTGAATCTGCTCAGGCTCCTGGAAACATTTAGTTCATAGTAAGCATACTTATTGCAGGCATTAGCACTGCTACACCATTCAAAGAGCACATCATCTCATTTGCATAATCACTCTTTTATTAGGAGCATCACCTATCCTTACATTACCTCATTTTATTCCTCGAAGGCATCACTTTTGAAATAACACTCAACAGTATAAGGGTTTACTGCATTCTGGAATATTTTTTAACAGTCATTGAATTAATCATTTAGAGCTTTTCTGCCTTGTATAGGTTTGGCTGCTAACATAACACACTCCAGGATGATTATGTTGTGGCTTCAGCCAGGTGCTACATGGATTTGGCAACTTTGGCAGCACTATTGTCTGTAATGATTCTGCACTTGGTGTCTTGACGATGCCACTGTATGCAATGAATTTGCTGGCACCAATACAGAATGTCTCATTCCCTGATATGTTCCTTGAAGAATCAAGTTTTCATCTTTTTCTTCTGTATCACTAGATAAGTGATCTGTCTCAGGCAGTGCCCTGTAATTCTCTCTTTCCAAAATATACAGTTGTGATTCTGCTGTGGGGATAGCTACGAGTGCTGCCTTTCGGTTGTTCTCAGGTGGACTGGTGACCAATTTGCCTATCAGTGGTTCTGTATGTTAGTCACAACTAATTGTTTGTTTTGTTTATCTTTTTTCTAATTGTATTTAAAAGTCTGATATTTACTTGGGGTTGTGTAACTGAGATCTTTTGGGAAGTAAAGTCCTTGTTTATGCGTCTATTAATATCTGTGCTGGGAGCCAGTCCTAGATTCTAGATTCTTTACTGTCATGCTGAGCTTCATTTAAGAGATTTTTTCTCATTTTCTAAATCATTCTCTTGGCCATCCTATTACTCTCTGGGTATTTTGGCAAAGATGTTGAAGGGGCTAAAGGTCATTTGGAAATCAACTTATAGCTTACTGCACTATAAATTCCTTTTCCAATTATTTCTCTGCTTCTTCATGGACAGAAAGATTTGGCATATACAAATATAAGAATATCTTATCCAACATACATGTAAATTATAAGGACTGTGGCCTTTGAAGTCAATGGAAAGATGTCCATTGACTTCAGTGGACTTTGGACCAGGCCCTCATAATATGAACCTGTTTTAGCAAATGTCTTGCAATATCTAGAAGTACAGTACCACAATATAATCCTCGTTCTTGTAGGTAGAGGCTCCCTTTGTTTCTTACCAAATCCAGAGACAAACTAGTTATACATGTTTGAAGATGAAGATGACTGCTATCGTGCACAGTTCTTTTTTCAGTGCTTTTGGAAAAAGCAGTCTTTTCATCTTTGAGACTTCCCTCTACCTTTCCTAAATGACCTGTTTGGGCCTAATTCTGCCCCTTTTTAACTCACTTTTGTACAGCTATTAATTTTAGTTTATGCAAAATTGGATCCTTGTGTGTTTCAATTTCAAATTCTTCTAACTTTGAAGTAGTAATATTCTCACTGTAGGAATGTTCATCGGTATTACTTTCAGTTAGTCTGCAACCAAATGTGGCTCTCTGATTTATATTCAGTAAAGACATCATATCTTTGCAACTTCAGCATCATACCTTGGATTTTAAATGGTGCTAACAACAATGGAGTTTTGAACAATTTTTCAAGTAACTTCTGATCAGTTTCTAAATTTGGAATCTTTTCTCTTCCATGTATTTTTTAGTGAATCTTAAGAAGCTCAGACACAGTTTCTAGCATCTCCTTTTCAGTCTGAGTGTACCTTCTTTCTGCCTCCTTTACTGATATTAAACCACAGAGAACCTGACACAATTTCCACTCCATGGGGAGGAATTAGTAGTAGTATTGAAGGATGTAGGAGGGGCATGGCCTCGTAATCCTAAAGATCAGAAACAACAGGAAGGAAAACCATTTGCCTTGTTTCTCCCACTGAGGTTTACCTGTGATATAACAGTGTCAGAATATTTCTGATAAAATGAGCAGCAATGAAATAGTGAACGCTGTGGTGATATAGACCAAAATTATCAATTGTATCTCCAGAGAGATAAATGAGGGCAGTTCACACCTGCCTGAGAGCTACTGATAGCCTTAGATAACCTAGTCATAGTGATCTATATATTCATCCCCTTCAAAGTTTAATTATGGCAACGCACAATGCTAGAAAATAAAAATGAAAAAGCCATGAGGAATAAGTAATACAAATAATTAAGTACACATCACTCCCATAATACTCTCAGTATGCTGACTCTCTGGCCAATGCCAGATCTATGTTAAGGTTCTAATCATAACCCTCAAAATTTTCCAAAGCTCTGGGCCGTGGCTATCACAGTGACCATCTACATCCTTCAGGTATTCTGAAGCTGACAAGCCCAGAGTGGCTCTCACAGGGACAAAGAGCAGAAATTGTTCTGTTGGAGGCCCTCAGCTTTGGAATTCACAGGAAATCAGAAGGAACTTAGATATTGCCACCTTGACAGGAACATGCACTTTGGAAAAGCCTTCCCACAATAACAACATCAGAAGAGTGTCTGGCAGCACTGCCCTGGGAAATGAGTAACTACTAATTCCACTAGCAGTGTGAGGGAGAGGTGCAGAAGGTAGCCCTGTAGCTTGGACTGTATTTTAGATAATTTTGTTATTACTCAGCAACCCTGGGGATGGCTGCACTATGAGCAGCAAGATACTTTTTCTGGTTGTGGACCTGGTAAGACAGCATTAAATCATTTCATGTTCCTAAGACTTTCACAACCATCAAGACCAATTCATTTGTTGTTTTTATGAAACATTTAAAACCTGGAAGCCTCTAGGTGTTACCCAGGTCAGAATTTCCCTGTGCTAGCCACTGTATAAATATGCAGTAAATGACAGCCTCTGCACCATAGATTGTATAGTAATTATTGATAGACAATAGAAATGTCCTTGTATTTTTAAATGAAAGCTTAGCTTAGCTTAACTTCTATAGAAACTGCTGGACTCTCAGAGAAGTGCTGGTACAGAGTAGTAGCTCACATTGAGCCTTGACAAAAGAGATAGAGGTTCCACAGGGAAATAACTCAGGCTCTACCCTAGGCATTCCATGTCATCTGTAAGGAGAGTCATCCCCACTGTATAACTCCCCAGCCTCCCCATACACCCAGCAGCATGACGCCGTAAGGAGCTGTGCTGCCATTGACTATCTCCCCTGTGGCTGGACATTTAGCCTTTCATCAAAGGTATGTAAAAACCATGTCTGCCATGCAGAAATCTGCTGGTGTGAAAGGGGAAGACGCTCCTCAGCTCCTTGTTCTGAGTTGGCCCTGATCACCCAAAGTGCTGGTACAGAGGGGCTTCAGTAGGCTGCCAGGATGAACATAAGAATGGACATACTGGATCAGACCAAAGGTCCATCTAGCCCAGTATCCTGTCTTCCAACAGTGGCCAATGCCAGGTGCCCCAGAAGAATGAACAGAACAGGTAATCCTCAAGTGATCCATCTCCTGTCGCCCACTAGCGATAGAGCATGCTATGGAGCCATCATTCCCCAGAGCATTTCCATCCTATTTTACTCTAATGTGTTCCCCCTCTGCTGTAGAAGGCAACAGAGGATGCTTTGTTTTTAAAGAACCCCAGAAAAAGGCCATGTAGGTTTTCTTTGGCATTAAACATTTTATTTTGAGCTATCGTGTCTTTATACGCATGCTTAGAAAGGTGAAACAAAAGACTCCAGTTGTACTGTTTACACGGGAGGGGGTGAACGGTGTTTGTTTTTAGTATAATGGTAACTTCCATTCTTTTATGTTAAAATATGAAAGGTAAATAGCAAATTGTGGTATCTAATTCCATCTCCATGATTAGAATTTTCACTACTGCACTCATAAAAGACATAATTTGTAACATTTTAAAAAAAAAAGGCCAAATGGTAAACCCCTAGAGAGACATTCACAACCTAAAGAGAGTCTGGTGCTGGTGTTTGATAGTGACAGATAGTAATGGAAATACAGTACTTACCACTCTGAGCTAAGAGACAGTTATGTGTGCAACTCACATTGAGACCATTGCAGAATATAGCTTCCTCCAGCCCTACCCAGAAGTGTGGCCGCCTTTGTAATTTTAATTGGTCTGTGTTTGTGGAGTGGGGCTTCTATTTACTTATGGCTTGGGGCTAGTGTTTACCAAGCCTGGTGGAGGCCAAGTGACATATCACTGAAGCTTAGTTCCTGCAAGCTCTCCTGCTATATCTTGAGGCACTTTTCTTTTCAGTATCTGTGCCTGTCTAATTCGTGAGCTTCTGTGAAGCAAGCACAGGAGGGTACAAGACCTACAGGGAGGAATTACACCTAATTACTCAAATAATTGCTAGGCTGTTGCCTTCTTAGTCACTGAAAATAATTTCCAGGTCCCTGGCTTTTATAGATAGTCTTCTAGAGGCAGGAGGACACAGCCCCCTTTTTAACTCAGCCCATTCACTCACAAAATCAGAACACTCGAGCCTGCAAAATTAATAAGCACCACTTCCATTACATATATTTTAGGTTGTTGTTGCCGTGGCGATAAAGTCAGGGACATTGAATCTCCTCTGTTGAGCCATTGTTATCATCCCTGGCCATCTGCTGCAGAGGAGTGATATTCCATCTCATTTGCATGATGACTGATATATGGGAGGTTTGGAAGGACATATGCCACAGCAATCATGTGATGAAAATTAAAGTGAAAGTTTTGGGCCCAGAGCCGAAAAAAATCTGTGTATGCGCATGAGGCTGTTGATGTGCAAATGTGAATCATATTGAGAAGGTTTGAATAGGGAGGTGTGACGTAAAGAGGGGACACAAACGCAGGTGCTTATCTCTAGGCAGTCAAAGGCTCTGGATGTCATATCATGGGAACTACCTTTCAAAGACACAGCTTTAGAGTACAGTTCAGCACACAAGGGAGGAGAAACATATAAGTTTTGAAAACAAAAGTAAGTTTAACAACTTTTTCATACTATTCTGAACACATTGATGTTTAAGCAAGTTGTACTATTAGCAACTTTCTGTCTCTTTATGCCTTGTGTTGTTTTGCAAAAAGCAGAAAACCAAAATCTGTATATCAGTATTGAAAGCTAGAGATTTATATCAAGAAGTTTTTTATTGTGTCATGTTTAATGTTCTGTGCAAACTTTTTTGTGTGTACTCAAATGACACTAATGTTGTTTTTTCACAATGCATGCTTGATCATTATCTTAAATGCTATTTAGAACCTCAATTAAAAAATAGCCACTTGTAACTGTTTTGAGAAAGCTTTCTGAATAAAATGTCATGGTGTAATTGCATTTATACTGCCTCAGTAAAGCTTTTGTTCATATACATTTTAGAATTGTGTAAATTTGCAGCTCTGTTTATTTGATATGATGAAATGATCACAAGGATACTTTTTTTCTTTTGAAAAGTTAGTGAACTTAAATACTACCATTGCAAAAAAAAAAAAATCCAAGAGGAACTAGCATGATTCAATAGATGAGGATTTCATAACAGTTACCTATGAAAAGCAAAAGATGTTCCTTATGCTATTTTTGAAAGGTTCAAACCGGGCATAATGTTTACAAAATTAAAATAGCTGGTGGCTGCATTTAATGCCATTATTCTAACTGAAAAAGAATCTCCCTAAAGCATGATATTTGGGTCCTTTGAAATCTTGAGGCTTCAGATGGTAAATTGAATGCTTCTGATGAGAAAAGCTAATATTGTATATTTTATTATTAATGTCTGTGTCAGGGAAATCTTTAGAAAGTTAAATGTCAGTAATATCAGGCAAAGTTGAAGAATGAAATGGATCTTCTGGGACAACATTTTGCAGGCTGATTTGTGTGAAATAGCATTTGATGCTAGAGACAGTCTTCATAACACTTTGAACAGCAGTAGCTCTGTCTGTCTCTGACTTTCTTTTGTCTTAAACAAAGCACTTAGTTCAGATGTTCGTCTTCCTACATATGTAAATAATAAGACTATCCTCTGCAGCTTTTTCATCTAATGGTTAATGAAAGCTCAAAACTGAGGCTTTAATCTGAAACTATAGAGGGGGTAAACTTCTGCAGCTATTTATGTTTTAAAGTGCAAAAGAACATTTGAATATTTTATTAGTACTGGTGTTAGGGAAATGAGTTATGTTAATTGTCAAGATCTGTAATCTTTGGTTTGGCTTCATTTGTTTGTTTGTTTGTATGGGGGGTTGCGGTTTTTTTGTAATTATTGGAGAAAATTGCAGCATTTAGGATGAAACCTTTGATTCTGACAATCATAATATCTTTCTGCTAACAAATAATTTAGGTTCAGAGTGAAGAATTTCTAAATGTAGACTGTGCCTCATAACTTCCTAGTTTACAGCATGTTATATTTACTTGTAAATATTGTCCATGTATTATAGTACTTTCATGCCTGCAGGCTAAGATTACCAGTCTTCCTTTTTTCCCTCCTCCTTCTAAATATTCAATTACTCAATGGTAATTATTATTATGTGGCCTTCTTGGCTTACTGCATTATTAGATTAATATAGATTTCTTGTGCCAAATTAGCGGAAATCACTGTTGTACACAACAGCGAATCACTTTTTGTTTTAGTTTTATTTACTTTGTTGAATAGACAGGGGGACTCTGAGATCATGAGTTTTTAATCTTTGAAACTTTGCTATAATGCATCTTTGAAAGCAGATTTTTTTTTATCTTCTCTAGCATTTCTTAATAAATGAAATCTTTTGCAAAATTCTAATTTAGGTTTTTAAAAGTCTACAAATAGAGGCCTTCCACTATGTAATAGCATTTTGAATCCCCTGGTCTTTGAATTATTGGTGCAGAGATCTGTAACAAATATAAGAAAAATAAAAAGAAAGAAAAGCAACATCATATGGAGCTGTCCATGGTACCTTAATCTATTACTGATATTTAAAGTTACTTTTACCAAAATGCAGCACTTACTGTAGAGTTCTGAGATGCCACAACTATTTGCTACAGTTATTTCAAAAACAAACAACTCTTTTGATGAAAAAGTTAAAATTAATATATAAAAGTATATATCAAAAACTTATTTTAGGGACTTCGGTCATATTGTCTAATAAATGGAAGGCAGTACAAACACTTTTACAGATCAGTAACCTTAAGAAATTATTGATTTATTGTGGTTTTAAATATCTGAACTTGCTAAAGTTAGAATAGTTCTTAAACTTTTTAATCATACAAATCTTTAATTCTGAATTAATCTCTGATTACAATATAAATGGTTCCTATGGTAGGGTGCAATGTTAAAAACAAACAAACAAACAAACAACCCTTGATTACTCTTGAAATTAATTCTTGTCCTTATATGACCTGCAGTATGTGGTTACAAAGCTGTAGAAATCCAAACGATCATATTTGTTTGATATGAAAAAAAAAAGTTAAATTGAAAGTTTAACATCATGAAATTCAAAATCCCAAGCGGTATATAAACATTAAAAGAAACTTTGGACTGCTAATCCTAGGAAATGAGTTTTATGGATTGAATTCAACAAGGCTTCAGAAATGGTTCCATCTGCTGCCTAGCAGCTGGTGAAAGGATAAATTTAATTCATTAATTCATTTGGAAAAAAGGATCCAAGTAGTAAAGACTTCATTGCTCATAATACTCATAGGTGGAAATCAAAACTGAAATTTAGTTCAGTTGATCATCTTTTGATAATGAGCAATATTTTCTACACTGTTTTTGTAATGATCTTGACCATGCAGTTGACACTCTGCTGGTTTTATTCTATGAAACAATATTTATATTAAAAGCTCCAGTATGGAATTAAAACATAGTTCTCTTTCTTGGTAAAGTATTCTGTGGTTTCAAAGATAAAGTAGGTTTAATATAGGTTTAAGAGCCTGAAATAATTCAATGAAAAAATACCAGTATGTTTTATGTTTATTTGTAATTCCTCTCCCAGTGGGAATAATACAAATCAAGTTATCTTTATTATTCAATGTTATCATTAGATAAACAGCATCAAAATTCAGAGATCAGAAGTCACCCCAAAGCAAGCACAAGAGGACATTTCTTCCCCCTTCTCTTCTTTTTCAGTTAAAACTGTGGTCTTTGTTTCCCTTCCTCTATCTCCTTTCCCCCTCACTATCTTTACCCAATAAATATTTAAAAGTTAAACAGAAGTAATGATGGGGGAAGAATCCTTTCTGTTAATAACTGTGGCACGAGAAGGAGAGGTGTCCAGGGCCCAAAAGGCAGAATTAAATTAATGCTGAAAAAACATTTTCAAATTTAAGTCCAAATGTTAAATATAAAATAGTCTGAACCATTATAATCTCCAGGATACAATTAATTTGTAAACAAGCTTGATCTTTTCTAATTTAAATCCAAGCTGGGATTGCAAAGTTATCTAACCTCTTATACTCTCAAGTATAAGAACTGGTTTTCGACAAGGTGCCTCCTCACCTTTCACCAGGCACACAGTAAGTGTTCTCATTACTTGCTGCTTGATGCATAACTGGGATAAACTTTACATGTGAAACCCAGTTAAAATATATTCCAGTGCCTGTTTGCTTGGGATGATGATTTCATGAATGATGTTCGGCTTTTCCTATTTCCTCTGTAGCCCATAGCTCACTGTGGTGGGTTTGTTGGATTTACTATAAAGGTTCTGTTCACACCCTGTGGGTTGTGGTGAGAATTAGGATTTATGCATTTACTTCTACTGTTGCATTGTTTATACAGCTTTGGTTTAGTTTTGATTTCCCCCCCCCCTTTTTTTTTGTGCCTTTGAGGCTCTTCCACAGTGTCAGCTGCTGACTGATAGTAGGAGAACGGCCTCGTGGTGTGAATGAAAGGGACCTAGCGGTTGGTAAACAGAGATAAGGAATAAATAGAGCACAGGCAAAAGGAGATAGTTCTGTGGGAGCCCAGATTGCCGCCAGTCTGTTCAAGTGAGATGCAGTGCCTGTCCTTTTCCCAGATTAAATTAGTGTGCAAAATCTCCAGTGACCTCCTCCCCTTCTTCCCATACTCTTTAGCCAAGCTGAACAGCCTCTGCTGTAAAGTATTCATTTTATCCAGGGACTAGTTGGACAATAGAACTCTCCCTGATACTTATGGACAGCTGTCGTCATTCAGAGGGCTTTTCAGCATTTCATTTTTCATAGGAGTTAAAAGGGGTTTTACCTTGTAACTGAAGAGAGGGCAGACATGCAAGGATGCCAGCTCTGAGGTTGCCTGCAATAAATAAATAAATAACCCCCCCACACCGGCTACAGGATGTATATTTTGTGGCTGCTGCTGCTATTTAGAGGGCTTTAACTGTGATAACATGATTACACTGAAGCATGAACTGCATGGAGAAATTAACAAGCATAGACAGCAGTACAGTACTCCCAAAGTTTTCTAAATTAAAGGTCACCAGTGTGAACCTTAGTGAGTGTCCCCTTCCTTTCTTTCCCCTGGTTTTTGCTTAAATCTGCTGCCACTTTACTACCTGCAACTAACTCCCAGGAAATAATAAACCCGCGTGAGATATCTCTATGGTCCCATTTATTTTTTAGTGATTTACTGCAAATATATTCAGCATTTGACTGATTAAATAGACCTTCGGCAACCTTGAGGGTCACTGTGCAGAGTATGTACATAGAAAATGCATCAGCCCATTGTACCCTGGCAGCTAATGAGATTGGTCGTTAAGTAAATGACACAAAGCCTACAAAAAAAGCTTAGCAGCTCACTAGAGTATCACAGAGTGTCCCTGCACACCACACAACGACACAAACAGTGGACTAACCTAGCCCACCCCTGCTTTATTCTACATCACTGCTTCCCTGATGTCAGCGTGAGAGGCAGAACAAAGGCTAAAAGGCACACGGTAAGTCAGTCTGACAATTATGCCCTAGGGAGAAAGTAGAGCAAATCTTTGCCTAACCATGGGGTTGAAAGTCCGTTTCTAAACAAGTAGGTCACAGTGAAGGGATTTTTTTTTCTTTTTGTATCACTTCAGGAAGTGGAGAAAAATGTCTCTGAAATCAGTGATGGTTTTAGTCGCTCTGTCTTTGTCATCTTACAAAAGTTTTTGAATTCCAAAAGTAACATGGAACAGAATGTTCAGTGAACTTGATGTTGTGGGTTAGGATGTGATGGGAGAAATGATTCTGTGACAGAATTGCCACACTATAAGCACTACCCCAAATGGACATTCAGATCTGATCAACTTTACAGACACAAACTTTCTTTTTCCCTCTCTGTAAAAATCTGTGTAATAGAAATGCGTAGGTATGAATGCATACATATTCCAATCTACTGGCAAAAGATTTACAGTCCTCAATAAATGGTAGAACCATGTATACTGGCAGAAAGCTGTTAAATATTTAATTTTTTCAGAGAGAGTCCTCAGAATTTAAATGCTGCTGTTTGTCTCGTACTTGTTTTTTACTTAAGCTGAAATTAAAGAAAGAGTTAAAGATCTGTTGCTAAATACTCATTTTGTTGGTACATACAGCAGAAAATCTAGATGATAACCTGTATAGTAACATTTGCTAGTATGTATATCCCTTGATGAAATTTGCACTATCAATGTTTAGGCTTAATAGTCCACGACTCTTTATATTCCTGGAAAATGGCAACAGGAAGTTGCCAGAAAATCTTGTGTGCATTGTTAAAATGATTTCTGTCTACTTTAGACTTTGTATGTTCTGGGCATATATAAGGGCAAGATAGCATAATATTATTACAAGATGCTTGTGTGAATTAAGTAACCTTTTATTCTGAAATACTCTAATATGTAGAAAAATGCCTTTTACTAACATTTCCCCCTTTACAAGCAGTTAACATAATGTAATTAGGAGTCATCCAGTACTACAGTGGATTTTATTTTTAATTCTGAGAGTTATTAAATTTGGGGAAACAGTTGTCAATGGATGCTATAAAGACATGTCGGAGTAATCTGTTCATTTAGTTAAAACTCTTTCTACTCCACAGACGTCAGCTCACTAAGACATAACACTTACCCAGAGATATTCTCTGGGAGAATAGCAATATTATCATAGCTAACATAAACTAAGACAAAAATATGACATTACCATTTATACATATATGTAATCTGCATATACAAAGACCACATACAATTATACAATATTTATAGTATGTTAAGAATCATTGCATGTTAAGTTGTAGTTGATGTCAACTATTCAAATATAGCTTTCACATCTTTATGTGTCTTCTTAGAAAATTTGGGGAGATGAGTAAGGAGGGGTGTGAACAAGCTTAAGTCAGTATAATTCTGTTTAATTTTTTTAAACCATATGCTAGTAGGTGTTTGTATCTCAGCAACATGTTTTCCATATGTTATCCCAGAAAACATGGAAAATGCAGTAGTCAGACAAGAAGCTTGCTTTCTAAGCTAAGTGTTATAACATGTAGCTAGCTAGTAATTGTTATGTCAGCAGAGAATTGGTAAGCGAAAGGGTTCTAATGCAGTTCTACTTTGAACTTTGCTAATTGATATTAAGCGTATAACTCATTGTGCCTGATGATGTTTGAGTTCTTCAAGTTCAGGTGCAGCACTATCAGCTTTAAAAGAGAACATAGCCCTATCATGCGATCATCAGGCTATTTTTATACCTGTGTCAACAAGGGTAAAAGGTATTGAGTACTGTTGCCTCCACAGATTTCTGAGCAGGCCTTTATGGAAATTATCCTTACAAAATACAAGTGTGTGGCCTAGTGAGTTCACAAAAGCAATGCATACAGTGTAGCGATATTACTATGAAGGTAATAATAGATTAATAAAATAGTCTAAGCTATACCATTTTAAAATTTTATAAACTTTCCATGGTTCCATTCTTTTTCCCTAAGTTTTCAGGTGTTTTTCTATATCTAGAGTGGTAGATAAACAAAAGTTGATTCTTATACACCAGTTAAAGTTGGCCACCCAGTCCTCATATTCTTATGTAATATATGAGCGTTTTTAAATACTAATAAGATACCACAAGTTTTTGACCTATACATTGTCCTAGATCACCATGTGCAACTCCAATTTACATCACTTGGAGTTTTATTTATGGATTTGAGATGCTGTATGACCTTACATATTTGATTTGACTCTTCTAACTTAAGTCTTTCTGTGACTTTAATTCTTGAAGCTAATAATTCCAAAACACCTCATATTCCTGATTAGCTGAGCCTCTCCAAGGTCAATTACTGAGAATCTTCTCTCAGGGTTAGATCTGTCACATCAACCTGTATTATGACATAAAATGTATCAAATAACATGCATTGTAAACTTTATGTCCTAATAGACCAAGATCTGATTCTGGGCCAAAGTTTGATTGTGGTTACACTGATGTAGGTCAGAAGTAACTGCATTTACATCAGCTGATCAACTTTGGATTTATACCTATGTAACTGAGATCAGAATCTCATTTCATGTGCATATAGTTCATGCACTTATAGTTGTAGATTATTGTAAACTTTGTATAGGCACAGACAGTGCTGCTGAATTTTAATAATCTTGAATAATTTAAGACCAAAGATCCTGTTTATTTAATTTTGAGGGTTTTTTCCCCTCTTAACTTTCTTTAGCACCTAAATAAATCATCTTTGAAGCAAAATTGATCTCAATTGCTCTGTTAATAAGTCTCTCATTCTTGCTCATAAAAGTGTATGTGTCTTTCTAAAGTTAACTTTCTGCTAACATTTTAAATTACAAATCTCTACATTACATGGATTGATAATCTTTCTGTGAAACTTGCTCTGTGATCATAACTTGGCTTGCTAATTCTCAAGTGGGTAACTACTTATGAAGGCCCTTTCCCTGCAAGCATTTACACGCATTCTTAACTTTACACATGCAAGTGGTCCCATTGAAGTCAATGGGGCTGCTTACTGGAATAAAATTAAGCATTTGTGTAAGAGTTTGGAGCATCAGGGCATTATTAATTTGTTTAATAGATATTGAGAACATCTGTTAGGCAATTTTTTGTGTTTATATACCTACATAAGCATTCCCCTCCATCAAGGAGTTTTAATTTTGAGCCATTTATTTGTCCTCCTATACATGGAGAAAACAAGTTTTTAAAACTTTTTTTCAAAATGTCAGATATTGTGAAGACCTAAGGTTCTACTTTATTCCTAATTTGCAAGGAGTTTCCACCGGTAACTTTCATTAGTGATAGTAAGAGTCACCTATGTAAAACCGTCATCTATCAAAAAGTAAATGGACCCCCCCATCGGGGCACATGTACGGCAACTGGATTGGCACAACAAAATGGTAATGGCTCCAAAGGCACTGCTATGGACTATCAGGTCAATAATCCTTATGCTAAGAAGGATTTACATGATACAGAGTAATGGCTCTGTCATCCCTCAAGTCAAAAATCCACTTTTTAAAAAGCATCAAAATACTGTTTTGGACTCTCACCATCGGAGATACTATGGTATTGAATAAAATAACGTATGTTCTCAAAATACATATTTAGCCTGTTAAAAATCTGTATTTAAAATATTCAAATACATACATCTCAATCAAAATATATTATGTGATTTTAGGACACTAGAATATCCTTGATGTAGACTGTTTTTCTCTCACAGGTAAAAAAAAAATTACACTTTATAATCTTGTGAACTTTTCTCCCTTTGTTATGTCAGAAGTTGAAAGACATTTGCAAACAAGAATGTTGTGTTTAAGTAATGTTTTATGATATAATCCAGAAATAGTCAATTTAACTCACTTCTTTGTGCTTGGTTTTTAATTTTAGTGTAGTTTGACTTTCTACCATTAGTTCAGACTTAAGTGTGAATTCCTATTTTTGTTGTTTTGTCACGATTTTACATACATATTCCAGATCCTGTTACATAAATCAGTTGCAAGATAACTGTGGTAAGTGAAATCTGAGATTATGATATATATTTTAACTTACCCTATTATGCATCATACAACTTCACATGACAAAAAAGGGTTAACAATTTTTCCATAGTGTGGAGAAAATATTATACTGCCCAGCAATGTAACTTAATCAGCCTGGCTAAATTAGAACACAAACTATAGCGATCCATGAAATCCTAAACTGAATGGAGTATCCGAGCGATATAAACTACTGGTATGGGTATTTTGTTTTTCTAACATATTGGATGAATTCAGTACAAAACATTTTCATTGTGTCTCTAAAATTTTAGAGTAGTAGGTGTCATTTTGAAATACTGGTCTAAGAGGGAATCATCCTAAATATAAATGCCAGACGTGCCATGAACAAAATGAAGCTGAACACATGAATCTGTCTGAACAACAGCAATACTTGGTCAAAAGGAATAAAATCATAATACTAAAGTGGGTGGTCAAGCTATTTTATGGAGGGCTCTCCCCATTATTTGTGTAAGAGGCAGCAGTGTCTACAAAAAGGGTTAAAGAAAATGCATTCTGTTGCATCTGCTTACTAAATCCCTTACTTTAGTAGAAATTCAAATTTTGTAAAGATTATTCGTTTTATTGATGCATATAATTATAATCACAAGCCATCTGCTGATTTGGCAGGCATGGTTAAAATTCTCTAACTCTCATAACCTTTCAAGTACAGTGCCCTTGGGACTCTATTTCACTTTTATATTTTGGAAAACATGTAGGGACAAACAAGCGAGGTCATCTGCCGAAAGTCAGACCTGTAAAAAATTAAAGACTAGAGATCGTGGAGGTTACTGCTGTTTTTAATAGTAAAGTATTTTCTGGTTTTGTTTCTGACTTCAGGAGGGATTATATTGGTTTCCATCGTGCACTTTGGGAATTTGAATTTTTTCTAGGGATTAAAGCTCTGTCCTCTTACTGTTGGGACCTGGCTTCCAGGTCTAAACTAGAAGAACAAATATTGTTCGGTTTGGTTGTCACAAGTGAATTAAACAGATTGACCTTGGCCTTCTTTTTTTTTTAAACAAAACTCATTAAATTTTTGTTTGAATATGTTTTGTAGAGAACTTTTTTGGAACTTGATGATATTTGTGTTTCACGGGGCAGCCTCTGTTGCATATTTAGCATTAAACTTGCCTTTCACCACACAGATGAAAAGCACATTTTAATTTTGAGGGCTGCACACACTAACAGATAAAACAGGTGCCTAAGACACTTTGCCACAGCCATTCTGAAACACATACCTATATTTATTATTAGCCTCCCTTAGGCAACAGATCAGGCACTGATGTAAACTCTTGTTTTTATTTTGGCAGTAACAAACATGCTTTCTTTTTTTCTTGCATGGTTCAGCATGTTTAGCACTCCTGTGCCATGCTTGACCTTTGGCTTACTTGCTAGGTATCATGCCCTCTGGCTCCTTCCAACAGGAAACCTCAACAAGAGAAAAGGGAGTGTCTAGGAGACACTTAATCTGTAATTATACTGAAATGAGTGGATTTTGCCAGAATGTCGCAGGACAGCACCGAAGTTATGGAAGAGGTGAGACAGCACATTGACAGGCACGGGTGCATTAGGGAGGCTTGGAAAATCTTGGAGCAGATGGGAGGGCTAAGGGGCTGTTCATTATTATTACAGGAACCTGGATGTCTAAGTCAGGCAAATTGTCCATCCTTTGCACTGCCTTCCTTATTGCTGCATTGCCATATTTCTCACAGGAGCAAAGGATGCAAACCTCCCTTCTGATTAATTAGTATATCTGAAGACCTACATACAGCATGCATATTGCATTACTTCTTTTAGAGGTTTGAGTCTCACCCCATACCCTCATTATGGCAAACAGGAGGGAAATGAACATGTTTGAAAATGTCTTCACTGCTGAAACTAGGGAAACAGGCCGAGAGCGGCTCTGGTTTATTTCACAACCAATTAAGTATGACATCTGTTGAAACTCAGGAAATAAGTCTCCCTCCCCCCTGTTCATATACTTACTTAAGCTGTCTTTGAATATGGTGAATCTTAATATCAAGACTTTATTTCTCAAGATCCACCAACTAACTGAATGAGATTGAAAAGGGTTCTTTGAGTGTGATTGCAGAACCCCACTTCTGCAAACACAAATTGTGTGATTGATTGTGGAAATGCTTCTTTGTATACAAAGTTACCAAACTTGATTGAGCAAATGCAGGTCTGTGGTACACAACACAGGCATTTTTGGATGCTATAACATTTTATGGGATCTCACTTTTTCTTTTTATTTTCTGAAACCTTGCATCAACCTGAACACACTGGAGAAAACAAACCAAGTGCTAGTAAGGATAGCAAGAAATGTTTAAAATACAGCAGGATTGTCATTGGTTCCGTCAGTGTTCCCGAATAGACAGCACTCCATAATCACACAATCAATGCACTCAGCTCATCACAAATAGTGAATCTAAACTTGAACAAGCCAACCATGAAGGTAGAATTGCTGTAATTCAGGTTAATAGAGAAGTACTTCTCATACATCAGAAGTGAGCTCACATGAAAAAGCTTACACTCATAAGCAAAACTCTTATTCCCTTTCTAAAATATTTTCCAGTACAAGAATTAAAAATAGGGCATTTTAGTTAATAATAATAGGAGATATATATCTATCTCCCAGAACTGGAAGGGACCTTGAAAGGGCATCGAGTCCAGCCTCCTGCCTTTACTAGCAGGACCAAGTACTGATTTTTTCCCCAGATTCTTAAGTGGCCCCTTTGAGGATTGAACTCACAAGCCTGGATTTAGCAGGCCAATGCTCAAACCACTGAGCTATCAAGAGGCACTATCTCATGGAATATTTGCAAATGAATTTACATCTGCCCTGATTAATCTTAAATACTCTGTACTGCTGCTTTGTCATTTGGGTATTCTGTCTCCTTGGGCAGCTCTATTGAGTTAATCTTGTACTACCCTTTCTAATATACAAAGTTAAGAAACCTTTACTCGGTCCCCATTTGTATGAAATCATGGTCCTCTTCTTCAAGGCCACCCACATCTAACTCATCTTTTCCTTTACACCAGTGACTCCTTCTTCTAGTTAGCCCTTTTTATTAACTCTCTCCTCTCTTCTCTGAGATGTCTATGCTGCTACTTCATTAGCTCTCGAGAATAATCTCCTTCCCTCACTGATTTTCTATCCCTATTTTAAAATGCTGCTCAAAATCCACCTCCTAAAAACTGTAAGCTGTTGACCCAGTAATATAGCTATTGGTATTGGCGTCTCCTGTGCAGTCTACCTCTAGGAAGACCTTGCCTCCCATAACTATTCTAAACACATTACATTTGTCCATATTTCTTGTCCCTACAGATTCTCACCTCTTGTTGCAATTTCATGCAAGTAAGGGCGGCATGGATGATGTATTACAAACGTGAGTCAAAAGTCTCCTTTCTCGCACACATAGTACTGTTGAACTTGGGTATGTGCACATCTCTCATCAATATGGGTAGGGATCAGGATACCAAAGCTGAGTATTCCTGGAAGTGTCTGAGAGGAGAATTTTGCCCTTAAGCTTTATTGTATCCTCTGGAGTGTATGGGGGTTAAGCCCTTGTTCTGTGTTTGGAAAGTAGAATTTTTTCCCCAGGATGTTCCTTGCCCTGTAATTAGATAATAAAAGATAAAGAAAACTACCAACTGATTAACTGTTTCAGATTCAGATTGATACATGGTAGAAAAAGCTACATGAAATCAGATGTGTTGCTCAAACTGATAAACTCCAGATCTAACATCAGTGGGCAGGATGTTCTCAAGAAAGGACCCTCAGATCTGGAATTCATTTCTCCTTTTGGTCTGAAAGCCTCATGTTATGGAACTTCAGGGAATGGTACAATTTTAATCTCTTTTCTCCAGCTCTTACCTGGTAGGTGGGGTGGATTGGAGAGAGGGACTGGTATACAATTTTCTTTGGCTGTTTTTTTTTTATGTATCTGACATTATAGAAGTCATGTATGTTGTTGCACTCCAAGACTTCAGTCACTGAGAACGTTATATGAATTAAAAATATATATTTGTAAAGTTGGAGTGTATTTATCCTCTTAAAATATTTAATGTCTTGAGGATTATATAGTGTTTCTTATGTTTAAAATATTTTATGATTTCAATTTTCTTGTGAATATTTGTATTTAAAGTTATAGGGACAGTTTCTCAGAAAGGATATGGGCACTTTGCACCACTCAGGCAAGGCAAAATGACTAGATATTGGCTGTAAAAGTCCAGCTGAGAACCCCTCCAAGGAGGAGAGTGGAGCAGTGCTCCACTACCCCACGCTGACCCTCTGCTGCCATGTGGTCCCCATGGGATTGTGTGCAATTGATGTAACTTGGAGCAGCTGTTCACCTGCCCTAACTAACATGATGTCCATGGCTGGCCCAGATTGGCCCTAAGAATCAGGGAGCCATAACCAGGCCCCTGGTACTCCATTACCCTTTCCTGGCTCTTACTCTTAGTGGTGTATTTTATGAAGCATCTAGGATTTCTGTGTCTCCTGTAACACATAGATGTGTCTGAGGATTAAGATCAAGACCAACATGTTACTAAAAAGGGTGCTCAGAATTGTGGCTGTGCAAAATCCAGTTTGTACAATTTCAGTGAACACAAACCAACAGATTCACTTCTTCCTTGTCAAAGTAAAATTCCAAGTGAATTACAACTGAATCTTAGCAAAATATACTAGCTTACCGACAAAATCAGCAAGTTTCATGACCACTTTCCTCATGATAGAATTTCCCCTTCATTTTTCCTTTCAGTGGTTGCCATTAAAAAGTTATTTTTTATATAGTGCCCAAAGAATGTTAAACTATTGGCCAACTATTTTAAAATGATGTTTAAAAGTAACTAGCTTTTATCTACAACACTATGGGAATTATGTATATTATAATAGTATAATAATAATAATAAATGTAAATATTCCCTATATTTATTTATTATAGGGATTAAATACTGTTATGCTGCAGTAACACTAATCTTTTCAAATGATAAATGTTAAAGTAAAAATCCAAGTGAATTACAAGTGAATCTTAGCAAAATATTGTAGTTTCTTGACAAAACCAACAAGTTTCATGACCGCCTTCTCACAATAGACCTTTCCCTCATTTATCTTTTCAGTGGTTGCCATTAAAAATGTGCTCACAGCAGCATATATGTGGTGAGAACTTGTCTGGTTGCCAGAGGAAAAGGGGTATTTACTCCTTTTAAAAGGCCCTTCTCCCTATAGCAGGTAGATGAGGGGATGGGGGAAAGTTTACAGAATAGGACAAGGGAAAAAGAGAAGAGCATGAAGCAGTCAGGCTAGGTCAGGAGAGAGTCACTGCCCTTCCTGATGACCAGAACAGTGGGGGATATTTATATTCTGTGCATTCATTTAAAAGTCCTCTCTTACTGTGATTGAGCAGGCAGCACCCACGCCCGCCCACCCACAAAATTTGCAACAGGACCAGGTTTCCTCTTGAACCACTGTGGACATTATGCTAGTTACCCCTTTATGGGGTGGGAAGGAATTTCTCCATCACTGCCAAATTAGCCAATTCAGGGTGGGGATTTTTGCCTTCCCCGCAGCTGATTTGGGACTTGGTGAGGCAGAGCAGGTGGTTTAGACTATAATGTCACAGCTTAGTGTATACAACTCATAGCAGACATCCAGTGCAGGTTTTCAGTATGGAAAGGATATGGTTATTAGATAAAATGAATTTGAACAGGGTTTGAAGGCAAGCATCTCTTAAGGGAGCTGCAGAAGGGGAGGCGGACAGGAGGGCGCCTATATTTGGAACGGTGGGGAGCTGATCCCCTCACTCCTTTTCCAGCCCCCTTTCACGTCCTGTGAGGGAAAAGCAGCAGGAGAGCTGGTGGGGGATTACGTGGAAATGATTAAGGGAAGGAAGATGACCTGCACTGTACAATTTATTGTTGGGTCCTTCCAGATATTTCAGGTGAATAAAGTGGCAGCCTAATTAACCCACATCCATTGCCTCCTGTCCTCCTCCTGACGTGACCAGCCAAGTTGCTTTTCATGTAGTGACCAGAGTATGTTCGACTAATGTCTATTTTCAAATGCAGTTTAAAAGTAAGCAGCATTTGTCTATAACTCAATAGGAGTTATATAAATAATAATACTACAATATTTCCCATATTTACTTATTTAGTATAGGGAATAATACTATAATGCTGCAGTAACTAATCATTTTCAAATGGTAAATGTGAACATTTTAAAGGCAACTATGGGCCAGTGTGTGTCCTTCAAAACTTAACATTTCCCCCCATTTTTATGGTGATTTTTGGTATTCCTCATTCTTAGAATGTAGAAATATCATAATTAGACTGGTAATATTTAGAGGGCAAAGAGTAAATAAAACATTTGAACTTGAACCATGAAGGTGACTTCACGGTTTTTATACCCAAAGCCGTCAGGGGAAGTATCTGGCATGCTTCCTACCTTTTGCATTTCCAAGGTGGGAGCCAGCAAGAGGGCACAGCTTCAGCCTGAGAACAAACTGTCTTCCAGCACCCTGGTCCATTGACAATATGAGGAGAAACAGTCCTCCTGCTTCAGATAGAACACCAGTGAATCTTACTATAGTCTGTGTCCCAAGTTAACCATATTGCACCACAGGAATGATTGGAAGTTGAACTGAAAACGCCATTCTTTTTTCCTACGTAGCCTGAAGTTTCTCAGGATAGGGGGAAAAGGCCAACTCATCTCTTAGAAGATTTCTAAGGATAAAGAAGGGTAATACAAGATATGTTGGAAAGAGGAAGAATGTGTGTGAGGGTCCATTGGGGTTGCAAGACAGACTAGAAAGTTTGTTGGATGAAGGAAATAGTGTAGGGAAGGAGGACCCTGGGCCAACGTGAGTGATCTGAGGTTTCTGTGAGTCTTTCAGCTTGGTTAGTGAGCTTCTAAGAATTTCATTTTCACATTAAAATCCAAAACTGTGTGAGAATTTCTTCTAATGCATGAATCAATCAATCAATAAACAAACAAACAAATGGATTTTGAATGCCTTTAACTGTACATTTCCTGGTCCTTTGCTGCCTGGACTCACTGAGCTTCTGGGAGCAATGGGGAAATGAGTGTCTCATATTGGTCAACAGTGAGTGCTCTCATCAAATTAAAGTGTGGTTCTGCTGTTCCTGGTGACTCTCTAAAAGTGGTGTCTTGAAGTCTTTGTTTATTGTTGCCTCAACAGTTTCCAGATCAAATTTGTTTAGTTTCTAAATGCCATCCCTGCAAAACCTGGAACGGGAAAATCTTTCTGTTTTGCACTGTCACAAGTAATAAATTTCCAGCACACCATATTCTGACCCTAGTTACATCTTGTCACCCTCATTGTCTTCAGTGGGGTTGCACAAGTATAACACAGGAAATAATTTGGTCCAAAAGGTATGTTAACAGTTCTGTTGAAGATGCAGCAGCCAGAGCTCTTTTATAGTTGTGTTGAGTTTCCAGTGTGAACAGAATAAAAAGCTGTAAAAACTTACTTTTGTCACTGAAATCAACAAATATGATTCCGACTACACATGGAGCAGGTCAATAGAATCAGACTTTTTTTTAGAATTTAACCATAGTTTAAGGACGCTGACAGCTTATAAATATTGGTTGAAACTTGGTCCCACTGAAGTCAATGGCAAAATTCTCATTAACTTTAGTGAGCCTTACATAGTCTTACTCAGTCCCTAGGAGTGAGGTTAAAAGAAGAGAAAATTGGATCTCCCAGGTTCTAGTACAGATACAGAAGATGACCCTATTCTCCCAAGGTAAAACATGTTTACTTGTTTCTGGAGTTTTTAATGGCATGACAATATCATAAAAAGATTATTTAAAGCTTAGATTTTGTCACAATAGTAAAATAAACTATTTCCCTAACATAGTATTGCATCCAGTATTGTCTGCGCTGCTAGTTAATGATATTTTACAAGGAGTTTTACCACTTAACACACCAGTATGTTTTAAATAAACTTTCTTACTCAAAGTACATGGAGGACATACCAGATAGATGTAGATGTCTGGACTCCTCAAAATAAAGTGCTATATTAGTAATAAAAAAAATCCCCTGCATGTTGCTTAGTTTGGGTAGCTTGATTTTTCAGGCCTGTTGATTAATCCAATGACCTTGGGAAAAACATTACTGCTTTCTGAATAACAGATATTTTCATGAAAAGAGATATGAAAATGAAAGGAGTTTCAGGTTGTTGTTTTTTTAAAAAACTGCTGTGCAAAATCTTAGCACAACAAACATCACCAGTATGTAAACAGAGCTCTAGCTACTGTGTTTGTCCACAACTAGAGCTACAGATGAACACAGTGTAGTTGTGTGATGACAGGAACAGCTGACTCATTAGTAGGGAGCAGTGAAAGGTAATTAACCCTGGGAAAAGTACAGCTGCCATGCGAGCTGTTCCTTTCTGTAGGATCTGATTAGAAATTAGTGTTAAACCACTGATTCTTTTTAAAAAAAGGTCATTGATAATTCACTTTCATTCTCAGGTGTGGCCCCTAAAAGGGGCCTAGAATGATCCCTAATGCACAAAAGGTTTTCAGTCTTAGAAAGGATGTTCAGAGATCGGTATACACCCATTTGGCTGTTGCTGGAGGGGTTTTTTTTAATTATAAATATTTCCCTTCTTTGATTGTTGTGAGGACAGTCTCAAAAATCTGTAGACAATGCATAGAAATATATGGCATATACAATTTAAGGTAGAGAATAGTTATTTCACATAAGGCAGGTATTGGATACACTGTTGAATGTTGTTATCATTTAACTGAGGCCTGGCCTAGACTTAAAAGTTAGACTGATATAGCTACATTGGTCAAGAATGTGAAAAATCCACACCCCTGTGCTGACCTAACCCACAGTGTAGAGGCAGCTCTGTCAACAGAGAATATTTCTGTCACTATAGCTACCATCATTCAGGGAGGTAGTGTTTCTACGCTGACAGAAAACCCCCTTCCATCATTGTAGGCTGCACCACTATAGGATTATGCCAACATAGCTATGATGACATCGCTATGCTGATATAGTCTTCGTAATGTAGACCTACCCTGAGTATGTATTTCTTTTTGCGTTAGAAAATGTTTCTGATCAATGACAATGCAGACAGCCCAAAAAGAAATTTCCCTTTCATTAGAATGAGTAAATAAAGATTAAATAAAAGGGAATATTCGCTGCATAAAAAAGCCAGAAGCTCCTTCATTTTTCTGCTAATATTTGAGGATTTGGAGTGCCAACAGAAGAGACAGAACCCTTGATTTCATGTGGGAACTAAAGGACAGGACAGGCTACGGTAACATATTCAGACTCATGATTCAGGATTCAGGCCTTATCAAAAGTAATATAACTATCAGCTAAAGTCATACGCATGCTATGGACATTTTCAGAAGTACCACATTTGGGTGTGTGTTTATGACATTTCAGGAGTTTATAACCATCTTAAATTCTAAACTCTTCAAGGCAGGAGTTCCGTTTTCATATACACATGTGGCTGGCACCTAGCACCATGTGAGTGCTGTCAGAATATAAACAATAGGAATATGAACTACTGAAGTCAATGGAAGTTTTATCCTTCACCTCTGTGAACCCAGGATTTCACCAGTGAATCTCAATGTAAACTGTATAGAATCACAACTATTGATAACACAAACAAAATAACATTTGAAACATATATTTGATCTCCTAGATAGTCATATTCTGTGTAAATGACCTGAATGTTCCATAACAGAATGACTGTTGAAGTGTTATTAATTTACTAATAGGATATAATAGTTACAGTAGGTAAGTTTCTAAAGCACCCTTTTTTTTTACATTCTGTATCAAGGTTAAGCTTAGAATTGTGTTTAATCTTTTCTTACTCTACGAGTGTGTCTATCACACTCGTATCAGCCAAAACTGTTCCCTTTAGAAGTTGTTTAAATGCCATTTAGTGTTTACTGTGTCTATATCATATGTGAATTCACACTTACAAAAAAAAGTACACATGCTTGTTGTCATGTTTTCATCAATGAGAGAAAAAGCATCCAAATCAGAAAGGACTAAGTATATTTGCTGAGAGAATGATTTACACCTAATATTAAAGCATTTAAGCCATTAACACAACAGACTTTTATAGGACACGTGTCCAGGTGTATGGATATTGAAACAATCTCCTGATTTTGCGAAAAATATGGCAGATAAAGGACCAGCAACATCTTTCAAATTACCTTGCCATACATCATTTGTTCCTTAGTCTCCATTCTTCTTGGAAATATTGTTTTTCACATTTTTTCTTGGGAAAAGTTTGAAGAGAAAGAAAAACCATTTTTTTGGAAAAAAAAACCCTAAATAATATACTAGTTAGGTAGCAGCATGTGTCTCAGAGGAAGCTGGAGTATTGAAGTGCTGGTAAACTAAATGAATGCTGATAATAATACTTAGCACTTTTTATAACATGCTTCATCCATAGCTGCAAAATGCACTTTACAAAGTAGGATAAGCATCATTGTTCTTATTTTTAGTGGAAGGTTAAATGACTGACCAAGGTCACAAAATACATCAGTGTCAGAGGCAGGAATGACATTTTCCTCAAGCCCCATCCACTTCAAGGTGCCTCTTTTGTATATGATGGTCCTGGTACAGATTTTTGCCCTGCTCCTGTAGCACCAAGGGGTCAATTTATCCAGCCTCCTGAGGGAAAGGGCAATCCCAAGGTGGAATAAAGCTGCTGTAGTGGTTTTATATGAACCTTCTCCTGGCTCCTGGCATAGGAAAAGGAGAGAATGGTCAGAATGTTGCTGCACACCAACGATCCCTGGTTGCTAGAATGGATCCTTAAACATATAAGTTGCTGGGCAAAACCATAAAGACTTACTCACACTCTGGGCCTGTGCTGAACATATCTTGGCCACATGAGGGAATCCAGCCTGATAAATCTCTTCAATGCTTTGGCGTCAGGCAAGCAAAGCCCTGTTCAGTTCTCATGTATGCATGGTCTTTCTTGCTCCATTTTTCAAGTTTTTTCTCTGTTGCTCACCGTGGTTCCGGGAACCTACGGTTAGTGCAATAGTGCAAGCAAGTCTAATTGTCTTTAGTAGTTTGGGTCATTGAAGTCTCTTAGGCTGTGACAGACTGTACTTCACATGACACTCCTGAAGTTAATGAACATGTGTGATTTGCATGTTGAAGGATGGCACACTTCTTCCTTTTGTGTGACTTTCCCCACTCCTTAGAATGCGTCTGTCATGCCTAATGAAGAGAGAGGCCGCTGAAGAAGATGAATGCATCTGAACACTGAGTGGTGTTTGTCTCTTTCTAAATTATAACTTGTATTTTAGATTCATTGTACCATTTGGCTCCATGTCTGAAAATGAACAAAAGACAATAATTAAATAAGTCAATGAGCTGCAGTTCCTTATACTGTATCAGGAGGTTCTTTATACCAATTCTAGCTGTAAAATTACTCCCCCAAAATCTGGTTAAGACAGCCAGAAACCACAGGCAAGAAAAGTAGTAACAGAGATTAAAACTTTAAATATTTGAGAAGTGATGATCATTCTGACAGAGTCTAATCTGCTCTAACCCATTTTTAAGAGCTCAGTGCTACACAAAATTCCCCTGGGAGTCAACTAAGTCCCATCTAATTTAATGTGAATTTTACATGTGCAAGAACTTCAACATTGGACCCTAAGTAGCAGGACTAGTGAATAATGCTACCCAAGTCTTTCCTGAGTTGTATGAGTGCTGCCGCTATGTAACTGAAAACATAAGAATCAAGTGTAACTGACTATAGGTTTTTGTATGAGCCAGGCTTTTCACTTTGGGCTCAGTTCTGCAACTGCTAAGCACCCCCTTTTGATGTGCTGAGCACTGTCAACTCCTGCTGAAATCAATTGCAGCAGCTCCTCACACTCAGCACCTTGCAGCATTGAGTCCTCTACGAAGGAAAAATTGCATAGACTTAAAAGAGTAAATACATTTTAAAATAAAAGCACCCCTATGTTACAGAATCAATGGCGTGTGCTCTTTGAACTTTGTATAAAAAGTGCTCTGAAATCATAAGGTTGTTATGGTGTAGTTTTACTCAAAATAATGCATATCATCGTAACACAAGCCTTGAAGTTAAGTGCTTAGTTTAATGAAAATAGTTACCATAGTTACCACAGGAGAACAGAGAATAACTTTTAGTCCTTTTGAAGTTATGAAGCTGCTTAAAAGAGGAAAAAGAATAAACAAGCATGCAGAAGTTTATTATTCAGTGTTTCATGCCTGACCAACTCTAAAAAAGAAAAAAATTCTGGATAGATTAAGGTATTAACATTTTCCAGCTGAAATCCATAGTTGCCCATCAACAAATACAAATCACATTTCAACTCTGTGACTTTGTTTTCTGAGTCACAGAGGAAACAGATTTTTCTAAGGCTCTGCTTTTGTTAATAAACCACATCTTACTGGTAAAAAAAAATCATTCTAAAGACAGTAATACATTGCTAAACATAACAACTCATGCAATCTAAGGTCTAACTTTATTATTCATTATAAACACTCTGTTCTTAAAGGCCTGATGGGAGGGAATTGGAAATTTATAATAGTGAAGATGTCTTCTAGTGCCAGCTTCATTGTTTTTCAGTTTAGCATTGAGATGTGCTCTCTCTGAAATGTTAATGGAGGTCACTGTTGTTGCTCTCCTTTACTGTGACTAACCAAAAGAGTTCTTACATAGTTGAGTAACAAAATGATGTACTTTCCTGTGTATCACCTTCAGCTTGTGAACTGCTAAAGCAGCAGTGATTAACAGGACTTTTACAAAGTTTCTGTGTAGTTACAAGGACAGCTTCAATCTTCTGTCATTTTTTTGCATTAGCTATGATTATGCTTTTACCTCCAAAATAAATTTATTTTAAAGGTAACAATACAGACTCAGAGAATAGCTTATGTTTCATCTATATTTATCAGCACTCACTGTACATTTGTGTCTTCATTACCAGGAAATATTAAGGGACATTGTGCCATCTATTCCTGTTTACAGTTTATTATGCAGAGATAGGAAACACTTAGCATGTAAAATGAATGTAGAAATTATTCCTGGATAGAAACACGGACATTTCCCACTCGTTGGCTCTTTCTCCTCCATCACCGGATCAGAGTGTAATTGTCAGTAATCAGGCCTGCTTGCTGCTGATAAAACCACTCTGAATGCTAGCAGCCTTCTTTGTGTGATGACTCAATTATTCCAGAAGTGCCTCATCAAATCTGCCCCATCAGCTGGGCTAATAAATAAGGAGAAGAAACTGGCCCCCCAAAGCAAATTATAAATCCATTTGCATTAACCATTTCACTGGTCCATGATCTAGGCAGAAATAAGCATGGCAGATTGTGTTAAGCTTATTTGAATATGTTTATAATGTTTACAGCAAGCAACCTTTTTTTTTTTTTGCACAAGGTGTTGGAATTATCAGTCATGAATAACATCTAAATGCAGTTATGTTAATTACAGTGAGGCCTCAGGCATCTTTGAGGGATATTTTGTTGCTTAAATCAGGTGAAAGTTAAACCCTTCTGTGAGGCGAAATATGATCTTGCACATGGCACTGGAATTACTGCAGTGTTTAAAAGAGAGAGAGAAGAAAGGCTGAGGGTATATTTTCACAGGTATTGAAAAGGACAAATGCTGGTGTTAGAAGGCTTTCCAGCACAGGCAAAATGACCTCATGTTCATCACAATGCAGTAACAGGTAAAACAAAGTTAAGCCTGATGTTTGGAAATAAAGCACCAATGTAATTAGAATGGATTTTTATTTATGCAGCGCAAAAGTTCACTGGTCATTTAATACAACTTAAATAAAGACAAATTCTCTGCCCCAAGGACATTCCAATCTAAACTCTCAATCCTGCCAACACTGATGTGCATGAGTAGTCCCATTGAAACCACCAGCCCTACTCATGTGTTTAATATTAGATACATGGTTCTGAATCTAGCTGAAATAGGACATAAGTGTATGCATAATATTGAAGATAATGAGATTACTGCCCTGTGTAAAGTTCCATACATGCTTAAGCCTTTCCAGTACCAGGGCCTAAATCAGAATAAATCAAATGGATTAAAATTTGCTTTTCTGTTGCATCTTGTCTCTTCAAGTTTATGGCTGAGGTATTTATAGATCTTTAAATTTCTTAGAATATGTTGTGTTACAAAGAGAAACCATTGCCACTTATTGTACATGTGAATAATTATTTTTAAATTGCACTGATAAATGTGGTGGGCTTTGTTTCCTTTAGTATTTTTTTTTAATTCTGGGTTGAATGTTCACAGACTGCTCTAAATGACAATTTGTTTAATACTTTCATCATTACAGTTGATCATCTAGGGTTGCAATAAATGAAGGAAAATCAAATTCATCAGTAGAAAACTAAACTTGATGTTCAGAGGGAATCTTTTCCTTCCTGATATCGTACAGCTTGTGTATTGCATTGCCTATACCGACAGAGAAAACAAACTCATATTTTATAGTCAAATCATCTACGTTTTCTGCATATTTTTTCTTCATATTAAAGTTCTGAGGAATCAACATTTTTAGAAATGATGAAGGGTGTGAGCTTGTGATCTGATCCAGGGGACTGGATCCTTACCCACAAACACTGTCCCATTGAGACACTGCAGGGGCCGAGGAATCAGATTTCAGGAACAGAGTCCAAGCTGTGATTTCTATCAGCTTTATGGTATGAATCATGGATCTTATTAGGTTTGGACTTAGGAGTCAATTCTATGCTTTGCATTGGAAGTAGCTATAAACAAAAAGACTAGTAGCAAAGATTCAGGGTGACTTCCTTCAGCTTGGAGCAGTAGCAATGACAAGTGAAAATAAATATTCTTTACATCTTTTTTCTGTGTAGATTTTCCCATTCAAGTTGAATTTGCAGTGTCCATTTGCCCTTTATTGTGACATATATCCTCTCTGGTATATAAGGCTCATATGTAGTTAGAAATCCTATGACAGCTTCATGGGTAGTAGTAGTGTTGAAAGTAGTGAGGCCCTCATGCAGTAGATCTCCAGTCCTGTGCACATTATGGAGGGGGATCTCCATGATAAGTCTCCTTAGCTCTCCACTGACTTGGTTCAGTGGGTTCATGCAAAGCCTGGATCGATTGGGCCAGACCCCTTCATTAGGAGATGCTTGTGTACTGTGGTGATAGATGCCACTGTAAGAACCTGGAACAACAGATTAACAGGCCATTTCCATCATATATGCCAGGTACTCCCAGATATTGTAAGTGAATACAGTTCAGCTTAATTAAACCACATCCATATCTGTGGCCTCCTGTCTTTCTTCCAGCATGGATGGACAATAGAGGCTGCTGGCCAGCTGCAGAGATTGTCTAATGGGTTGGTGCAAAGGATATCATCTTTCAGACCTGCACTGCAGCCTAAAGCTCTTTTACTTGGGCTTTGCACTATCTCTCAGCGTTTGGCCCATAGTTAATTTTCTTAGAACTAGTGGATAAAAAAAGGCGATTGATTACACTTCTATAGTGAAATAAATATTTTGTTCACCAAATTACTTTTGAATAGTTAGGTATTCCATCCTTTGTATAAAAGAAATAATTTGCAATCTGCAATATCTGATGCTACCTAGCATTGTATTTGAAATATAAATGGTTCTTTGAACAGGTGACACAGATGACACACACATCATGTTGCATTAAGTATGTCAATCTTATGACACAATGTAGTCTGACATACCTTGTTGATAATATGACAGCTGCATTACAGTATATTACAGAAATGTGTTCTTACCCAGGAATCAGCTGTAAGGTGGTTTGTCCCTCGTTATCTGAAACAAACAGAGGGCCAGCACATCTAAAACTATTTATTGATAGGGTGACCAGATAGCAACTTTGAAAAAACGGAACAGGGGTTGGTGAATAATAGGCACCTATATAAGAAAAAGTCTCAAAAAACAGGACTGTCCCTTTAAAAACTGGACATCTGGTCACCCTGTTTATTGATAAAGTTATATTTGTAATTAAAACTTATGAGAGTTTTGTTGTGCATTTTATAGTCTTATTGTTATTCTACTTTAATAATCTCTAGTTTATGAAGGTAGATGATCAGCTATAACACAAGGCAGATAGGAATCAAATAGAAAATTGCACTGTTGAATGCAGTTTTCCCACAAAGTCCTTTTTAAAGTAAGGTTTTTTTAAAATACAGTTAGTTATTGTGTAAAAGTAAATGTGAAAAGTTATATATTTTTGTGCTCTTTGTGCACTTTGCCAAGAGGATCTCAGCTGTGCTGTCTTAACTCTCAGTCCCTCAGGATGAGAGAGACAGCAGATGGGGTTAGGGCAGAGGGCTGATGCATGTGACAGCAAACGGCCTGGTTGTTGAGTGGAAGCTGTGAGCGTCAGGAAGCTCCTTTTCCCCTGAGAGCCAACTAACCACTGAAGAAAGTTGAAAATGAGCCCTTTGAGAAACGCTATTAGAAGTAGTAAAAAATTGCAATTGTGCAGATGATGTGCTGCTGTGTGGTTATTCGGATGGTAATGAGTTTGACATTAGGGAACTCAGAGGGTTTACAACTACTCCCTTATGTGATTTAGGTCTTTATTGGCAATCTTTGAGAAAATAAATGGAAAATGTATTGCTAATAAATACGTAATATGATAGGATTTTAGACAAAAAGCTGCTAAGTTTCAGACTTTAGAAAGAGCTTTGTTCACCAGCATATGTCTGTTTTCAGAGATCTTTTTGTTTTAGGTTAGTGTGTTGCAAAGAGGAAAAGGCAGGTGCGAAGGTTTAAAACTCTTGTGTTTTTTAAACTACTGTTGAGCTAGAATAATGAAAAAAGGCTTCTGAGGGTAAACACCACCTTCTCCAACAACTTATTGGGTATAATAGCTTAAAATCCTTCTAGCTGCTGTGCTACTTGTCTTTCGCTCCTCTCCCGCTATGTTATTTTGTTGTCTGTTTTGATACTTGATAAAGTTTTATTCGTTTTAATTAAAGCAGTTGATAGGATTTTAAGGCAAGACTTGATCTACTGAGAGTCAGACATAAGTTAGCGGTTAAATAAATCCCAGTCACCCTGAAACAGCATTCCAGTTTTTCAAATGACATATTCAAATTGTATTGACAAGGCTTCATCAAACTTTGTCAACTGAATAGACAAAGTTTGAGCTTGAAGTTTCAAACATTGGAGGATAAATGTTGCCATCAGGCTGTACTGTATGCGCTAATCATGCATGTATTGACTAAATATACTGTACAGTATTTCAAAGGGAACTCTGACGTTTCAAATGCTTCTAAACTGAAATGACATCATTCTTGTCACCAGGGCAGATGTGGCAGTGATAGACTGTATGCAAATAACTGAACACAAAGGGCTTGATTTCCATAGGCACCAGTACTCTGAACTCTCACTAAAATCTTCAGGAGCTGTAGGTTTTTCAGCACTTTTGAATATAAGGCTTGCATTACTGTACATCCACATATCCCTGTTCCTGCAGCTGATCTTCACTGAGCTCCCCTTGATTTCAGCAGGAATTTGCTCAGAGAAAGGCTGTAAAATCAGGATCAGGGAAACTTCCTTCCTTTCATTCAATTCGTTTATATAGGAAACACTGGCATAATGCAAATATTTTAAAATATTACCACTTTTAAATAATTAACTAATAACACTCAGCAAACTTACAACTAAAGCTTGCAGTAGTTTAGAGTACATCCCATTCCACAACAGGTACCAAAACTTTGTTTTGCTTAACAAGGAGTTATAAGAATATCCACAGAGACATTATGCTTCTGTGATGAAAATGCATGGATGTGTATTTTTAAATATAGTAAAATGGAAAACTTTTCTTGCTGTAGGTCAAATTCTTAAGCTGTGAATGAGTGCATTAACACTGTAACCAAAGGTAGTTTAAAAAAAAAGAGTTGACTTTTGTTTTGCCCCTTTTGACAGCAGCATTAAACCTTTTTGTGTGTTTACAATGTAACTTGACAATAATATGCTAGAAAGTGTTGCACCTGGATATTTTCCCCATTTGATGTAAATCAGTCCCACTTTATCTGTGTTTGATGTAGTGTATCTGCATTCTTTCTTTCAGAGAATGAATTTCAGGATAGTTTGTTAAATCAGAAAAGGTATCTTGGTCAGAGTGACGGATTTGGTCATTTGGAATCTGCACAGAATTTCACCCGGAAGCAGGCAAAGGTGGGAGAATTCATTCATGAAAATGAACTTCAGTCAAAGTATGTTTCTGTATTAAGCTCAGGAAAATATGTGATCTATTTGTAGCATTGCTATTTCCATTGCAGATGTGTTTATTTTGGTTAGTATTTTAAAATATACCAGTGTGCAAGACTCAAGTATAACAATGTTTGGCCATAGTCAAATAGATGAACATTTTAAATACATAAAAGTTCTGCTCTTTAGTTTCAGAACCCAACTCTGTCTTTATGAATTGGCAAGAGGCAGAAATATTTTCAGATCTCCATAAACCTTTCATCACTGAAAAGATGTTTTAAAACATATCATTTTTATTTCACTTGAAGGAGATGACTTATGTTGATAAAACATCTGATTTGATAATACATGTTGATTTTAATTTTTTTTTAATTCCTTCTTTCTATAAGATGGAGGCACATACTTTGTCCCATTTGCCAGTTATTTTAGTAGTTTTCTCTTCAATATAATTCAGTTTTTTTCAATGTTGTTAAAAGAAACAATTTCTTAACACTTAATATGTTTTCCACTATGTATAGTCTAGGATATAGAAGGAAGATATCAAATTCAACATTTTTCAAGTTAAAAAGCTCCTAAATGTGAAAAAAATAGCATCACATTTCAACTTAAATCAAGCAATCTTTAGGCAGGATAAATTTTATAAATTTGTGCTAAAAATACAAAGCTGGCAGTTGCCCCTTAATTTCATAAAGCTGTGACTCTGCCCTCTGATGCCTTGGTAAAGCAGACTAATAGAAATCCTTGGCACACGTTGGTTACCTAAGGGAATAATGGAACTATTTGCTGTTGTCATTTGGCAACAGGACATAAACATATGGCTTTGGTTTATATTCAGCACTGCCAGTTGTGCAAAGTTGCATGGATAAAGTATACAACAGCAGTGACAACTCAGAAATCAGAAGTGAGAATCAAAATAAATCATCCTCATTACCAAGCTATCCAAGCTTGTCTCTGGTCTAAGGTTTATTTCATTGCAGTTCATTTTCAAGTATTAAGTCCCATATGAAAAACTCCTTACTTCTCAAAAACATACATAGCATTTGGCCCTCTGCATAAGATTCTGTATCCTGGATGGATTTCATATTATGTAGTCTGCAACTGAATGTGCTTTCAGCTTTGGATTTACTGTTTGCACTTATTTATTTTAATTATTGTGGGAAGATCACATTTAAAGCAATCACTTCCATGCCAATCAACTTTCTCATAGAGGAATCAAGGATAGGATTATAAGGTAAAGGAACATGAACAGTGTCAAAATCAAGGGCAAGATGTCAGAAAGGAGTAATCACATGCCTTCTGAAATGGTCCTGAAAAGCACTTTTTAATGTGTGTGTGTGTGTGTGGGTTTTTTTTCTTCCTGTTGATTAAAAAAAGTCCTCTTCTGTTAAGTTTATCAACCTGAGATTAGGCCTCAATACAGGCACATCCCTGAAAATTATGTAATTGTATCTTACTCTAGCAATACTCTAACGTATGAAATGTTTCTTTTTCACTGCACATAATCAGATTTCTGCACAGAGAGTAGTATATCCGTAGTAAGCTTCTCTAGAATTTAATATTGAGGGAGGCATCAGAAATTATATTGAAATGATAATAAGACTAACATAAACCAAAAAAAACAAAAGCTGGTCAAAGGCTGGTGCTCAATCTTCAACCTACCTGAGTTTTGCTTTGGGATCTTCTTGTTGTTTGGTTTGGTAGATTTTGGTTTTGTTTTATTTTTTTTTAATTGCCATAATAATTTCTCATTTGTTTGTATGTTTTAAAAGGTAGTTTTTATTAAAGAAAAAAGAAAGAAACACACATCCTCAGTGCAAAGAGCACTGACAAGACAGAGTTGTCACAGTTTATTATTTATTGTGGAAGGATGAGTAATTTTCACACTTGTTAGATCACCATGGGGCACAATACTGCACACATATGCTATGGGTCACAGTGCTTTGCAGAGTCTGACTTTGTAGAGTTTGACTTTGCATGCGAATACTCACAGCCCGCCTGCTAGTAAGTTCATGAGAGATAACACTGCATGATTGCCTAAAAATAATATTCCCATTTTAAAATATCATGACAGGAATGGAATTAGCTCTTGTCACCATTGTAAATCAAAAAATGGAGAGAGAGAGACTCTCTTTGAAGTATTCAGAGGGACTATTTTTAATAGGAAAATGATTGCGCCAATGGATCCTAGTGGTCTGTTGTATGAAAACATATTTATCAAACATTTTGAATAAGTAATAATAAATCTTTTAGCTCTGTTTGCATATGTATTTATATGAGAATTGGAATGTATATTGAAATATACACTGAAAATGTGTATGCAAATAGTTAATAGACAGAATCCTAGGGCTGCTATTTCTTTCAAACATATCAAAATCAATGCAAACTTGCTCTAGACAAGTTGTTTGCCAAATTTGATTTTCAAAGTCAGAGGTGTTTTTAGTTAAAAGATCTCTGAGAATCTTCTTTTTTTTGGGGGGGGGGGGGACTACAGCTAAAACTGGGGATGATTTCCTTCCTTTTCTTTCCTATTTTAGTAACTATAGTCTGAGGAAAGGTTGCAGACGGCCACACCAGGGGTCTCAAGCTCTCTCAGTGAAACTCATCCTTGTGCAGAGATTAAAATAGGACTTAAGTGGTGCATAGATCATGAGCTAGCTCTCCCCAGGAGGTGAATTTCATCCTTCACCTACATTAGCAATGTAAGCTTCCCCACCTGATCTCATTTCCCAACTAATGTACTGGATGGACTATTTTCAGGAGTTCTGAAAGAGTTATATTAACATTTGTAAAGAATAAACAAACTTCTTTCAAGATGAGGTCTTTGTATTCGATATACCATATTTCAGCCCAATGCTATTTCCTCAGACCAAATGATAACCCTCTCAAAAAACTGGAGCCAAATCCTTGTTGCCTCACTCATGCAAGTACTCACATAATCGACTCACACATAATCTGATTTGCTGAGACTTGTGTGAGTAAGGTGAGTAGGATTTGGCTGCTATAATCAGGAACATTGAAACAATCTGAACAGTAAGGGCAAAAGCTGCTACTGCATTAATAAAATCAGAGATTCTCGACCCTGTGGAATTGTCTGTTCGTAAAAAATTAATTCCCTTTAGCATTCAGATGTACTGGTCAGTCAGCCAGGTCAGTTTTCTGGGAGTATATTTACTAGCCCCAAAAAACTGTATGTCCCAACCAATAAGATGCAAAAAAGCCAAACATATTCAGTAAAAAAAGTATTAGTGAAATTAGTAATCTGTAACAAACTTTGAGGAAAACAATTTAGTTACTGTCAAAACAAGAACCTTGGCCTTAAAACATAAAGGCCAGGTATATAATTTTGTATATAAAATTTTTCTTTGGCTTTTTTGGCCATTTTGCTGTAGTGGCCATGAGTGCCTTCTGAGCTGACCACTCTCAACTCCCATTGGTTTCAGCACCTTAAAGAAACAGGCCATTAGTGTAAGTAACAATAGCAAGACATGTCTCAAAACTGCTTGCAGAGAAAAAAAGTTGGCTTTAAAGCTGTTGGGCAGACGTTCGCATTAGGAGCATCATTTCATATTTTTTGCCATAGCTGATTAAAAGGCTGGAATGGATGAGTATCTCTTGGCTGTGTTCTTCCACTTAAAAACAGGAGACATGAAAGTAAGAAACAGTGAACTTTTTATGTTTGCCTTTGCCTATTTCAAATGGTCTCTGGGGAAAAAAAATAAAAAAAACCAATAAACATCTTCACTGGGACATCGCCTTGAAATTTCCAACTAGAGAAGGAAGGTAGCTGCAAAATATTAATGATTTTCCACAGCTTTATCCATATTTATTTTTACTTTAGCAGGAGGGACTTTGTGCGAGTTAAACCACTTTATATGCAACAGACACACTTGCAAGATGATGATTATTTTTAAAAGCAATGTGCCCCATCCTAAGCAGGCCTAACCATTTTAATCTTAAACTGTTTAAACATCTGTCATAAATTCAAAGGATTTTAAAGAAAGAAAAGCAATAGAGAAAATCACCTACATTGATTTTATTGTTGGTTTTCACTCGTTGTGTGGATTTTAAATATTCATCACCATGAAACATGGTATTTAAAACCAAGTAACTGCTGTTCAGTAGAAGCAGTGGACACTTTTTGTTTCATAATTAAAAGAGCAGCACAGTGATTGGTGTGGTATTTATTATGAAATGATGACAAAGGAGTACCAGTGGTTTTAATAGTTTTAGCTTAGAGGAGCTGTTGTTAATTTTGTCTGTAGAGTTGCAGGTGAAATAATGCACAATGGATAAATAGTCTATATTGGTTTAACTGAACATAATATATAGTGTGTTCTGGAGTTGTTTGTCTCAATAGACTACAGTAATCAAAAGTAATGAACCTATTATGTGCAGGACCTTGGAGAGTGTAGAATGGCAGTAAAAGTGTGGCACATAAAAGGTTTATTAAAGGAAATTAAAGTCCATCATTGCCACACCTGCTCCCCTATTATAAGTCTATGGCAGGTCAGTGCCTTCAATCACAACTCAGCATCAGTGAACAGAGCCATGTTTCCCATTACCATTGCAGTCACATTGCAACCCACTCGTTCTCAGATTTTCAGAATGGTAACAACTACTGATAGCCTTCAGCCACTGCTAAATAAAAACCCCAAACATTTGAATCCCTACTCCTAACAATGATAGCCTGTAAATATAATCATATGAAATGTAACATTTTGGTTTTACTTCTGCATATTTGATCAATACATATTTTAGTCTCAGATTTCCCAAGCACCAGTAGAAGCAACGGAACTGTTCAAGTATTTATCTAATATTTTCAAATATCTGCTCAAGTAATTGATTGTGTTCTCTCCTGCAAAGAAGTGCGAGGTCATATGGCACATGTCATGTGTAGTCATCTGTAAGAACGAGTTAGAAAAGGGCCAGATTAGGAAAGTGTTTTCACCTTTAAAAGAGTTGACTCAGCCCTTTCTCCTTCTAAGTTAGATAAATTCAGTCCTACTGCCTATAGGCCTCTCAGAGAAGACCTTGAAAATGTCTCCGTTGTCTGCTTTCCATGAACTTAACATTAAAGCATCTTTACATCTTCAGAGCATTGTGAAAATGATAAGCCCCTTCTTGCATGACTCTGAGGGCCTGTATGCAGCAAAAATCAGTGCAGTTTTGAGCATCCATTCCTTCCCCTCCTGTATGAAGCCCCCTGCACAACAGTGCACTGTGAGACAGCAGGGAAGGAAGAGCCAGGGAATCCACAGCTACATGGATTTTTATCTTGCCACTTTTTGTAGCTAATGGTGCATAAATGCCCATGCATAGGCTACTTCAACTATTGGGGCTGAAGTGGTCTCCACAGAGTGGCACTGCTGCTATCTACTAGACATCTCCCTTCTTCCTGGTTTAGATACCAGAACCAGGTGCTGGAATCTGCATTTGAGCCTAAGAGATTAATCAGCAGAACAACAGATTCTTCCATAGTGAGTTTTATCATCCCCATTTTAGAGATGGGAAAACTGAGTCACATAGAGATTTTTTTTTTGTGACTTGCACAAGGACAAACAGTGAGGCACTAACAGAGATAGAATAAAAATGTAGGCGTGCCTAATCCTTTGCATAGTCTTCTATATTAAGCCTCCTCTTGAAAGATAATACCCTAAACATTTGATGGTATTTTTGGAAAGAGTAAAGATTTTCCTTATTATCCTTGGTGAAAATTACACTGTGACTCTCCACACCAAAACATCAAATCTTCATCTCTTTAAAATTTCAGGAGTTTGTAATAAAATCCTTGGATTGAAAATCTGTCCCTACAATTTTGGCTCTGGGTTAGATCCAAGACCAAAAGGTGTGTATTTCTGATTCTGGTTTGTATGTAGCCAAAAATGTCAAGAGAACAGCTGGTCTTACAAGGTTTCTGTTTTTTCAGTCAGAAATGTTAGGACAGCAGCTCACAATATTTAAGTGCTGTGAAATCAAAACCTGAATCCTAGCCCTGATTCAAAATCAAATATAAATCCCAAGCTATATGTTGTCCTTCATCCAAATCTGTGCATTGCTTCCTAGGCCCATTTGGTACCCAAGATGTAGCTCATTTCATTGGCAAAGTATTTCTTTGGGTGTATGCTTGCATGCATGTGTGTGTGAAATCAGAGATTCTTTTGGGTAAAAATCTTATTAAGATGTTATTATTACTGCAGATTGAATGAAAAATATAGAATACTACATAGTGATGATGTTTCTAATACTGCTTTAGAGAGAGGTCTTAAAAACATTTTGCTGAATGTTTCATTTTAACAGTTGATAGTATATATCTTGCCTTTGATAGCTCAAGAAATAGCTTTCTCAAGTTCTGGTGAAGACGCTCAGAAATGTTAACTTACAACATTAGCACTAGGTATTTGCAGGTGCTAATACTAACTAGATACTCTCTAGTTACCATCCTCTAGTAAAGATTTAAATTTAAAATTCTGTTGTAGCAAACCCTGAAAGCAGCAATCATAGTATTTCACAGTGTCTAATCTTACATCTGCAATAAACACCTGTAGATATTGGCATCAGATCTTAAAGAGTAACTCTTACTAGTTGGTTGACTAAGCAAATTTTATCATTGCAGATATCTCCTATAGATTATTTATCAGATATTCAGAGATGAGTTTTTATCTTTGTGACAGGATTAATAAGGCATGGTTATTCTCCTTTCCATTACTGTCTGGGCATTGGAAACTTTATAACACATTTTGAAGATTTTCTTTCTCAGTGGCAAAAAGGAACTAAAGATGTTGTGTTAATGTTACAGATGGATGCAGATGGTGAAGATAAAAAGCTGTGCACATGCTCAAAAGGAACCAAGGGTGAGTTAGCAAGCACATTTGATGACCCTATATCCATCACACCATGAAATATGATAGTTCCTGTGTACAGCCCCTAATGTGTAGTCAGAGTGTATATGGCCTCCTTAGGGCAGCTTTTTTAATCAAGCCAGTACACAGGCTGCTGGCATTAAGAGGCAAAATGTTATTAGTTATGGTTTAAAGAAAAGAGGAAATATTTTTCTAAAGTATGATATTTTAATACAAATATTTATGAAGGCATGTAAAGGATATAGTTTACTTTGTAAAGGAATGCCTTTCATCATGCAAATTAAGGAAATAGAGTTGCCTGAAGTTGAATGATGTCTTCCAAATAATATGCTAAACTTTATCAACCAGATAAAAGAACAGTTTATTCATTGCCCTCAATTGACTATAAATGACCTGTATGAGTGGCACAGAAGCAAACTTAGTAATAATCAAAGGATGGTGTTTGTTTATTCTCTCTGAATTTACTGGGCTTTTTTTCAAGTAGATTTTTATATTTAATTCTGCAAAGTTAGGATAAAAAAGTTATACTTACTGCTAGCCCTTCTCTTTTGGTAAGAAGCAAATGGGAATGCAATATTGCAAAGTAAACAGGCCCTTTATGATCTAAACACCAGGAAAACATGATTTACTAGCAATGCAACTACTCATTTTAATTCCCAGTGCTTTTTGTGACCCTTGATAGTGAGTGGAAAGTGAACATATACACAAATAAACATAAAATTTTGCCTGCCATCTAAGCAAATGGTGCTTATAAAGCCTATGGCCTGATTTTCAGAGGTGCCCGAGCACCTGCACCTCTCCGTGATTTCAGTGGAGATTCTGTGCACTCAGGACTTGTGACAAAGAGGCCATTAAGTACTTTGATTCATTGTGAAGGCTCCGTAGTCCTGGGTTACTTATGAGTCTAGCTGGCACAGGGGATAAATGCATTAATTTTATACCTCCAAGATCAAGTTGTGGCTGAGACCAAAAGTGAAAGTGAGGTTAGTGGGTATTTTAATTCCCTAGTGGCACATCACCAAACTACTGCAAATTGGCAGTCTCTGCTCATGAGAAGACAGGTAGCGAAAGTGAAATCAATGGGACTCTTGCCATTGATTTCAGTGGAATCAGGATCTCAGCCCAAGACTGTGATGGCAGGTCAGGACTGAGGTGCATTGACAGAGTTGTGTTAAAAACAATGCCATCCTTTGCCTAGAAATAAAGAGGACTATGGCTAGAAAAATCTCCCTTAATTCTTAATGTAAAACTTTTTAAAATAGGACCCTATACTGTTCCCATTGAAATTAATGGCAAAAGTCCCATAAACTTCAGTGGGACTAGGATCAGACCCTAAACAGAGTTATTACCACAAAGTAATGAAGTTATTGCAGCACATCTCAACATTCTAGTGTGGCTTTTCTGGCTGTCAAAGACTGCTGGAAACTATCATCTGATTGATTGGGTCTCATTTAACATATTCTATTCAGTGTAAAAACACACACACACACACACAGAGAGGTTTAATAGAGCAAGTGCATTTTCCCAGAAGTGGAACAACTGATATTGCCTGTGCAGAATGAGTAATCTTTAGAACCACCTGTTGGCTCTGTCAATATGCTGCGTACCCTTGTGTGGGCAGGTATTTGTAAACACCAGCTTTCTTCATTCCCAAATCAAATTAGCACTCAGAAAAACAAAGATTTCTCATCATTCTCCCAGTAATAAAAAAGTGCCTTAGTTGTTTTGCTGTGCTGAAGATTATCATCTTCATCTTGTGCGGGGTTTATCTAAAGTAACCCTGGGAATTACACATTTGGTCAACATTTGCCAGTAATAGTTACGATCCTGTGGTTAGCATGAAATAAAGAATCACCTGTGTTTTGATAGCCGCTCCTCTGTCATCACAGAGGGACAGGTGCAAGGTTGCAACAAGCACAGGACTGGAAATGTAAACTAATTCATTCATTCTCTCTGCTTATATTAACAGTGCAAGTAGACTCTATAGCTCAGGAGCTCAGGTAAGAACTCATATGGTTTACATTTTCTAGCTTAATTATCTGATTATACTGATTGATCATTCTTATATATAGCACATTGGATAAAAAAGGAATGCAGTAAATGATGCATTCATGTAGTGATATATTTATTACCCTACAAAGAGTGCTTGATGATGGTTCCCTTTCTAAGTGAACCAAAAGTAAAAATGAAAGGCTATCAATAAACCCTCTCTCATCACAATTAAACATTAATACAAATTGGGCATGCTCCTGAAATGTATTCTCTGCATATACCTCCTATGACTTTAACACTCAGAACCTATTAAGTTTCTAGTTAAACCTCAGGATCCTTATATTGAGCATTCTATGAAATATTGTTACTTTTATAGGTTTAGTTAATAACTTTTGCAAAATAGCCAGACTTTGTAAATTGTTGTGAGCTGAACATGCATAATTTATTTGTCTATTACCTGCTGAAGTTTTGTATTTTATTGAAGCAGTACAGAATAAGGCTGATTTTTTCCATATTTCCATAAACCATGACAATCTGGTCAAAAACATAAATTTGACAGGGATCTTTCTGATCCTCAATAATTTCTTAAATGATTAATATCTGAATTATACATTTAACCATAATACCTGAGTATACTTTGAAATAAACTGTTTGTTTAATGTTTATTTTCTGAAATTCATACATATTTTAAGAGTTTCCATAAACTGTTCAAAAATCTCTCTCAGAACGAGACACAGAATAACTGCAAGTTCTTGAAGAATAACTTCCCCAGAAGAAAAGCACAGCCAATTCAAGTTCAATATTAGGAGTAGAACTTTAGAACTTTAGATAGAAGCAAGTAGCAAAATTGATGTATATGCAAAGGTTCCATCATGAAAAATATTGTTAGGAGATTACATTAGTTTCTTAGCGCTTGGTCAGCAATTATGACAGAAGGAGCACAGAACAGTAGGTGGGTAAATACTGCAAAATGTCTTCCACAGTATTCACTGGAGTTTTTTAATGAGTTCACTATGGCCAAGTTCAAACCTCTTCAAAAGGCATGTGAGCTAGTGAGTTTTATTGTCACATGTAGAAAATGACTGCTTGTGTTCTCATCCAACCAGAGAACAGAAACTACCACATGATTTATCTGGCCAATTGCAACTAAGCAACATAGTTCAACTTTTGAATGCTAAGTGAAGACTACTTACAGCAAGTTGTTTGCAGTTGTTCCACAGAATTAAAAAACAAATGTTTGTAGAATAAACTTGAATGATGAGTAAATATCAGGAACTCCTAAGCTGCTTTCAGATATTCTGTGAACAGAAAAAAAGGCTAATTTATCAGATAAATTATTTATTGTGATTTATTCACTCAACTCTACCACATTTTTCTGTATTGCTTCATGTTTCTTGAGATTTAGCGTGTCTCTTTTTCCCTCTGTGCATTCCTAATTTATGCACCAGAAGGATGCATTAATCCGAAGAGGCAGTCATCCAAAAATGAGGATGGTCCATGTGTTCATAAGAGAAAAATGTTTGAAAAATAGAAGATGTGTAAGTTTCTTCAACACCAGGGAAGCTATAATTTATGCATTACCAGTTTACTAGGTTTTCCCAAGCAATTTTGGTGTTTTCTGTGAAACATATACTATCTTAGCAACTTCCATGACACATATTAATCTTTCTATCAGAGCATGAAGAAACATACACCTGTTTGAAATATAGGGATAAATATTCAACAAGGGTTTAATCCAGCCTCTTTATACTTTGAATTTTGGGACAACAAAACCCAGTATTAGCACATGCAAATGAGATAGTTGGTGTCTAGTCAGATTGCCATGTGTATGAACAAATCAGATAAAAAAAACATTTGAGCACAAAAAATTGTGTATGCAAAAATTATGTATAATGAGAGAGGCATAGACTGCTTTTTGAAAATGTGGTGCATACATTTTAGTCTTATTACTCTTACCTATGGAACTATAAAAGAACCATTAGAAATCCTCCCCAGGAAATCAAGATTGAAAATATCATTTAATTTACTGGCTTTTAGAAACAGATATTTGGAACCTGTCTCTGTTCTGACCAACGTTCAAAGTAGTGTGTTGACTGGTTTAAATCCAAGCTTAATTAATTTACCCTTTTCCCTGGTTTATCCCATCTGACAGAGCACTTTTTCACATCTTACTGAGTTTTTATTTTAATGTGCCTTGGGATACTTCTTTATGAAAGGCACTACATAAGCTTACATGCTCAAATTGTATTACTATTAATTTCATAACATTGATTGGTTCTACATCTTTTGTTTCCCTATTCTAATTTTAGAAGTTATCTAAATGAACAATGAAGCTAAATGAAAGGATACGATCAATTAAGTTATATGAACAAATTAGACTCAGAAAATGTGATATTACTTGAAAATCTATTTCATCTGAATTTCAGGGGTGCTCAGGACTTCTTAACTGAAGTCAGTGCAAAACTGAGCTTTCTGAAATGGTGTGAGGAGAATCACTGTGTGTGCTCAGAAAGTTCATCATCAGTCAGCTTCAAAGGGTTTGTACTCTAAAGCTTTGGGGCCCTCTCTGACTGACTGATCTGTTTCAGTGGTTAGGTTAGGTATGGAAGAAACAAGCTTCATGTGTCCAAAGATTAAACACCCCCGAAAGGGGGAAAATAATGTCAACTTCATAAAGATATTACTTCATGATAGAAGTCTAAGATCTCTAAAGCAGAGTACGAATATAGAGTGGTATTCTAATCCTATTGAAGTCAATGGCAAAACCTCAACTGACTTCAGTGGGGCCATGATTTTCACCCATGCAGTGTGCAGAACATTTTCCCTTTCCCCGGGTTTCATCAGTTGACCTAGGAACCATATTTTATACAAAGAAATTCTGCCTGACTATTTTAAATATTGACACCTCCTCCTCATTATTTTTATGACTGGTTTTGAACCAGTTACTATATCAAATAATTTATAGCATCAACCCATTCCTTTCTTTTCAGAATCTTATACCACTACATCTGATTCTCTTGCCTCTTTTTTCCCCTCAGGCTTTGTAAGCCAAACATTTGCATCTTTTTACATACCTCCTAATTCCCAAACACATAATTACCCTCTCAACTGGTTCCTTTAATTACGTCATCCTTCCTATGAAAGACTGATCTGAATCACACATGCTATTTCAATTCTAGTTACTGTAAAACTTTACACAGTGCCAGATTAACTTCTGCCAATATATATTCTGTAAGGTACCCCAAGGCCAATGTGTCCCTTTCACTGTTGCCAAACATGGTGCAGAAGATTTGTGAAGATTTTTTTCTATTATCCTTTATCACCCTCTGGTCTGTTTCCTGTTATGGATTCCGAGTTATATTCTGTCATTCACCTAGAGTCTCTTAGGCTATATCTACACTGCCTACACAGAGTTTGGACTATGGGGCTGTGAATAGTAGTGTGCACCAAAGTACTGTGCTGTTCCCCTGTGTGGCGATTTCAGGCATGAACTAAAAGGTTCCTAATTCACATTAATATTGTCCTCTTCAAACAGGACGACATTTATGCAAACTAGGAACTTTTTACTTCATGCCTGCAATGTCTACGCAGGAGAGTTACTGTGTAGCACTTTGGCATCTGTTGCTATCCAAATCCCCATAGTCCAAGCTACAGGGCAGTGTAGACAGAACCTTTGTGTATGTCTGTACTGCTGCTAGGGGGCAATTCCCAGCATGAGTACACAGATTTACGCTTGCTCAGCCTGAGCTAGTGAGCTAAAAATAGCTGTGTGAATGTTGTGGCACTGGTAGCAACTCGAGCTAGCCACATGACTCCAAGCCTGCCCAGCCCCTGGGTTTGACCTCAGGCAGAGAGCCCCAGTTGCTGCCCATACTGCAACATCCACACTGCTATTTTTAACACACTAGTTCAGGCTGAGCTAGCGCAAGTCTCTCTATATCTTCTGGGAATCACACCTCCCACTTGAAGTGTAGACATTCCATCAAGGGCCTGATTCTCCTTTCATCATACTGGCTTTATACTGATGTAATTCCATTGACTCCAGTGAAGTTACACCTAATTTATGTTGGGGTAAATGAAAGGAAAATCAGACCTTTAGTGCTCTTTATCCCCAATATCCTCACCTTGAACTTCTTTACAATGAACTCTGCGATCCACTTAGGTACCCAAAATTCTAAAACTGTCTTAGGTTGTTTTGAACCGATTTCCTCATGCATCATCTTCACTATTATTTTATTAGTATTTTACATTTCTAAGGCTCCCATCATTATTCAGGTACTGAAGATGTTAGATACTGTAGTATCTAAGCATAATTTCCTAAATTAAAAAAGACACCAACAATCCTTCAGGAGAAGAAACCAATTAATGTTTGAACCTGGTATCTCTCAGTCATAGCATTCCTGTTGAGACCAGCTGCTTTGTTGAAATGGAAAGAAAGAGGCTGACTTTAAGATAATTTGAACCTAGGGAACTTAGAAATTTAAAGGACCAGGATCATGAATTGTATTCCATATTGGACTGAAAGCTATAGTAGACTTGGGAGTATTAGTATGATATATTCTCATTAGTCTGCTCCACTTGACAGATGGGATAGATGGTATACTGAACCATCTGTATTTTAAGGACTGACATCTGGGTCAGATCAAGGGAAAGCAAATTGGACTGATCCAGGTTTGAAATAACAAAATCATGAATCATTTTGTCTAGGTCTGTATCTAAATGAAAGGGGTGCAATCTCCTGGCTAGCTGAAGGTGAAAGCAAACTTTCTGAGCTGCTGCTGTTATCTAAATATCTGGGATTAGTGAGGTATCCACTAGGATCCCAAGATTTCAAATTACCTTGACAAATGGAGAGCAGATTTCCTTAATGGTGAATGAAGTCACAGTTTCTGCTACTTCAACAAATACTTTGACTTCCCACTGGATCACCTCTTGAGTCATTTTCTTTTTTGTTATGCAGAATCCTTATTCCTTCATACTCTAGAACAACAGAAAGGCTGATCTGTCCACTTTGAGTTAGAGGCAGACAGAGCTGGATATCATCAACATATTAGTGGTAAGAGAGAAATGATAGGACAGAGCTCCATGGAATTCAACAAGGATGTGCACTTGGTGAGAAAAAACAACAGCCCATCTCACACCCTCTGCTATCTCTCTGATAGGAAGGAATTAAGCCAGTAGGCCAACATCATAAGCAGAAATGCTGAAGGATCCCAATGTGTCTTGCAGCACTAGCGTGAAAGTCTAGTCCTTGCCCAGGGCCCTCAAGACATAGTTCATCAGCATAATTAATGCTGTATTCATGCCAAACTGCATTCAGAAGTCATACTGGAAGGGGTCTAAACAATTATTATTATTTTACAGTGCCCAGTAGCATGTTGGGTGCCTCACAGTACAGATGAGAAGGCATGATCCCTGCCCCATTAAACCTACAATCAAATTTCAGACATTGATGGATTGAAGGTGATAACAAAACAATAGTCTAGAAAATGTGGAGAAAGGAAAGGCAGAAATTTATAGTGGTAGATGACATAGCTACTCAGAAAATTTTAGTGCATGATGAAGCAGACATGTTTGTTCTCATTATATATAAGAATAGATAATTGTAATTGCTGGTGACTCGCTTTTCATAGGCTTCATGACAGAAGCAGGTCTTTCAGAAGAATCTGCATGAGAAGAGGGCAGTAGCCTTGCAGACCAGCTCAGAAGGGTTTTTTCCATGCAGAGGGGGCTGCATGGAGAGAGTTGTAAGAAAAGTAGAAAAATGAGGCAAAGACTGATATGCCAGCACAGACAAGGGGTGTAACGAGTTTAAAAAATAAGTGTTCAGGTGTGGCTTCAGTTGGTTAGCCACTACCTTCTCGGTGATCTTACTCAAAAAAATAAAAGAGGTGGGGAAGTAGCTGTTGAGGCTGGTTGCACCAAGTTATGGTTTCTTGTTTGCACGAGGCTGTTTCATGCTCTGATTTCCTGGTAGGTACCCTATTTTACGCAGACTTTGTCAATTCCTTGCTGGTTTTGATTAGCCAAGAAGAGCAAGCCAAGATCAGCCTTTTGCATTTGCTGATTCAGGCTTTCCCCAGCACCCTTAGAACCACAGATTGTGTTACTGGCCTAACTCAGTTAGGGAGAGTAGTATGGTTTTCTTCTTTGGCTCCAGTTCTGCTTCCCGGGAGTGAGGTAGTCTTGAAGTCACTTGAGCTTTTCTGCAAAGTAGCATAACTGTTTACACTTAGAGGTAACTAAGTGTTAACACTTAGAGGTAACTGAAACTATGTGGAGATGCTTTGGGTTCATTAGACACTCTACTATCCAGACCAATTCTATTGGCTCAACCTTTGCAGAAATAGGAATAAAAGCTAAAAGGAATTTAATAATCTCCTTCAGTAGCCTTTGATTATACTAATTCATCAGTCCAATTCAGATTTATTTCTTCATCTGTGTAGTTCAAAACTTATTCCTTCCCATTTTATATGCTACAGGACATCAGTGAAGTGTAATGATTTTGGGGAGTAGATGTTTAGGGGCCATCACCTAAATAGCTATGGATAGAAGATGGGTTATAGTGTCCTACTGGTTTATTGATGGCTTGGACCTATGGCTGATCACTAGTTTCTAGCTTGGAGTTCTAGATATCTATGGAATGTGATAGTTTCCAGAAGCAGACTAGCAAAATTATTCTGCCTCCAGACAGATGGGAAAGCTCCTATCTTTGCTTGAAGAAGTCAATGATATAACTGTAATACAGTATTTCTTATGCTCCCAGTTATAACTGCCAAACTGAAGAGGAGGTCAAGATCATATTAGCTTGTATTTTGGAGTTAAAGATGTGTAGCTGTGGAGACTACCTGTGAAAAGTCCACGTTCATCATGTTTGGGGCATGAACCATGTGGACACTGAAATCTGTCTGGCTATCACACTTACAGTGTAGTATTTGAGCACCTAATAATCTTTAATGTATTTCCCAAGATGAAGAGTCATGATGAATTTACTACCTGGCTTGATGGCACCTCCATAAATTCTGAGAGGAAGCCAGTTAGGTTGCATAGTGGTATATACGCTGCAAGGATATCTACATTGACTTTGCCTCAGGAAATTGCATATTGGGAGCATGCTCTCAGATGATTCTGTCCATGGTAAGAGGTCCTTCCCGCAGTTGAACATTGGATGTAGAAAACATTGCCAGTTCTCCTCCTCAGGTTTTTTTAGGATCATGATGTTCTGTGTAACTGGTGGGGTCAAGTTCTGCCAGAGTAGAGCCCCATTGTCATTCAACCAGCTTTCAGTGATGTAGTTAAATTCATTAATTTCATCTGAGACAAAGTTATGAATGATGTTTTTATTGATATGCAATCTTGCATTAAAGAGCTCTAAGCTTAGAGCCACCACACCCAATGTCTTAAACTTTTGTTTGCCTTTGAGGACAAAGAGACAAGTAATTTTTGTGTACTGTTCACGCTCTACTCAGGGAAAGATTTTTTTCATCCTGTCTCCCCAGTCCTGAGCCTATTAGAAATTAGAAGGTTAGACAGCCATTAAAGTGACCATCCTCTTCTTGCTAGCCCATGCTTTCTGATACAATATTTTTTCACACTTTCCTGAAACCCATATAAATTTTGTCCATTGTTTGATCCCCTTCTGCCAATGTTATGATGTACTTCAAGAATCTGGGGTAAATTGCTAAACCAGAACTTTTTCCTAAAAATCAGTGAGGACTCTCTCACTAAAATTGACATTAAAAAAATCTGTTTCTGTTTTGACTGATATTTGATACCAAAGTACAAAAAGCCAAATGATCAGTATGCAGTGCAGTTTAGAATGAGGCAGATGTATGCTGTTCACAGCACTAATAAAATATTAATGCTGAAATTCACCTATCCTTATTATTATGTCCTGTATGTCAACCGTTCTCATCACCACTAATAAAACAAGTTATAAATATAAAATATAACTGCAGCCCAGTTTACAGGTCTGTGATGTCTAAGATCCTCCCTTGTTTCTTTCTCCATCTTCCAGTCCCCCCCTTAATTAGCCATCAAAGGGCTGGGCTTACAGCTTTAGCAACTTTTCATAATTCTAACTCTGATTTTTTTTGCTTTGGTGCATTGCTGGACCTAACATTTTTACCCATTTCATAATCCCCTCTCACTACTTCCCTAATCTAGGAAAATATATCCCATCTCTGAGATGTTACCTTACAGATTTTTTTTAATATTGCAAAATTACTACTGCTACCAAAACAAGGATATTTATTTAAATTAACTGTTTGTTTGTGCCCCAAATTTTCCATTTTCAAATATATCAATGAGTTTTTGTTCACACACAAATTCAAAGAATGGCTGTTCTTCGTACAAACACCTAAAATGACATGCAAACAAGGATATTCATGAATGTATGTGAGCAATACCTGGAATGTATATGCATGTATGTGAACTCCTTATTTGTTATTCATTGTCCTCCCATGTTAAAAGCCTGTCATCCAATCAGGCAGCAGAAATAATATCACATGATTTTGATGACCAAATACAGACAACAAACAACAAATAATAAACTGAATATTTTGCAAACAATTCATAGGTTGACAATTGTTTGCCTTAACTATCTAGTGGATAGCAACAAAGCACTTAATGAATGAGCAGAAATGAGAATCTGCATCTGATACTATATTTAAGCATCTGTATGGCTACATTTGCAAATCATAATATTTAAAATGAATAATTTGACTAAGTCTTGTAAATACTAAAATGCAAAATGAATTCAGGCTCATTTGTCCCTAATTTTCCATGCTTATTCTTTGCTACTTTTACTATTGTCTATCTTTATGTGTTGTGTTTATTTACAGTGTATAAAGAGTTTATTTTATGTTTTATCTCCCTATTCCATTTTATTTGATACATGATCTCCATTTTATTTTTAAATGTTTTTAGCTATGTAATGTAGTAACGTCCTTTGTCAGCAATTAATATGTTCAATAACTGATAAACACATTTGCGCCTCTTTTTTCCTAGATCATTTTTTTATGTCTATTATATTTATTTCTAGCCAGTCATCTTTAATGCTTCTTCCCCAGCACCAACATCATATCTTTCTGGTTTTTGTCTTTTCCCTTCAAATGCTCAATTTAATTAAAAACCTTTAATTAGTCTCAATTTCTCTGTTTTTGTAACTGTAGTCTTATCTTATGGGCCAAATTCAGGTCATTTACACCCAACTGCCATGTTCTAATGGGTAGATATATACTATTTGCAGTTGGTGCCACATGAGAGCACATCTCTACGTTGTCCATCCACTATAAATAAAAACTTTTGCATTCTTAATTGTATTCTCCACCTTCCCCTCTAAGATTCTGTACTGCTAACAAGTTACTGTCTTCTCCATCACAACTTCAGTTTTCTGCATCATACAATAAGTATTTTTATACTGTGAGAGACCCAAACAGCCTAATGTCTCCAAATGAATGACAGACTCTCGGAATTGTATAGCCCCACATGGTCATTTACTTTTCTGGCTGGTCTTTTCTCTATGGATGACTGCAAGCCACCCAGAACTCTTCATGCCAGACAATGACTTCTGCCTGTTCTATGTTGATTGTGAAATAGAGGCAAATCACCAGTTAAATTGCTGTCCTTGGCTGAAGTTAGGAGTTGCATTCAGCCAGGGAAGAGGAGGTTGGAGAGGACCCTAGATAACCTGCAGATGTCAAGAAAAGGAAATAAAATATGACAGGGATTCTTTCAACATTCCAAGAAGATATTTTTCACTCTTTAAATATTATTCCAGCTTTATAAAGCTGTAGTATCCCAAAGGACCAGCATAGCTATCACAAGGGTTTTAGACAAAAGCAACAATGGAACAGGTTTGGATCCTTGGCAAGTGGACGGCTTCAATTCCCACTGCCTCTGGAGTGCACAAAAGAGGAACGTTTGGATTTTCACAAGATCTCAAACAAACGTGATCTACTCAACATGTTTTTTCTAAGGTAACTTTTTTTAAGCATTCACTGTATGTAGCAGGCTGACCTCACACCCTGATGCAGAGCCTAGTTGTGTGGTTTACCATGTGTAGGGCACCCCAGAATCATGTGGATGTTCTTGACTGTTTTGTTCTCTAAGCTTTAGCCAAATTCTTGCTCAGGCTCCCAATTAAGTCAATTGTTCCACTGAAGTTCCCCTGAGTAAGAGACTGGCTGAAAACTGGATTAGGACTTTAGGATTTGGTCATTAGTCTTTTTTCCTTGATTCCATTTGTACTACTGTGTTGAAGAGTTTTTTGGCTCCAGTCAACAAAAAAATAATGTTCCCCAAACTGTTAAATTTAAACTGTCCATTTGCTAAGGGCCAAAATCTGCAGCCTTCGTGGATACAAAACTCCCTTTTTTGTTTACAAGGACTGTAGAGTTCATTGTAGATCAGTGTAGCTTGGGTTCCAGTAATATTTTCATCAGCACTTCCTCTTTCTTTAGGCTACTATATTCCCTAGCTGCTGTTTGTCAGAAGCTGGGAATGGGCAACAGGAAATGGATCACTCGATGATTACCTGTTCTGTTCATTCCCTTTGGGGCACCTGGCATTGGCCACTGTTGGAAGAAGGGATACTGGGCTAGATAGGCCTTTGGTCTGACTCAGTATGTCCGTTCTTATAGTCTTATATGATTGTAACACCAATAGTGCATCATGCTTTACAAACAGTTGAAATGATTAAAGACAAATGAAAAAGCCATTATAGAAGCACACTAATGTACTTCTGAACCTGTGGTCTAACTAACATATTAGGGTCTGAAGGTACTTGGCCTTTAAGCCTCATGCATCACAATCAGCTTGAGGCATGTGTCGATTTCATTACGACAGCATGCCTTTTCCTCAATTATTGCTGACTTATTATCACTCTGATCTTTTTATGTGCTTCTTTTTATTTGCTCAGTCATTTCACAGTCCAGTTGTTCCTTTTGGTCAAGTGGGCTATAACATTAGTTTACTGTCTGAAACATTGCCAACTTTGATACATAATGACTCAACACCATTGCCCATTTCTCCCCAATCTCCTCTTATGGGGGCTAATAAATCCTCTTTCACCAATAAGGCTATACCACCTCATTTACTTTTCCTGCTTGTATTTTTTAAATAAACTATATCCTTTAATATCACATTCCAGCCAGACTTCAGTTATGATATATTTTTCTCTATATCATTATGTATATCCCCTGAGCACTCTTATTTTCTTCTTTGCTAAGCCTTCCATTTGTATATATATATAGTAACTTTAATAACACCCATGTTATTGAGCTTATTTCCTCTATATTAGTATCCATAAATCCTTATTTCCCTTTTATCTTCCTTCCCATCTTTTCTGTGCACTCCTTTCATCTCGGTTCAGTCTGTGTACTCATCCTTTTCTCATGCAGCCCTAAATTGAACTCTTCCTATGACGTCTTGCTATGGGAAGAAAATTGGCCTTGTTCAGTGGCAACCCTTTCTATCTGTATGGGTCCCTTCAGCTCCAAAATATTCTCTAGTAACCCACAGAAACAAATGCCCTGTTTTCATGCCCTTTCACAAATATAAGCTATGAGCCAAGTGGATGCATCTGTTGAAGACAGAATGGGGAGAAGTACATTTATTTCCTTGTGAGAGATGGTAGAAATTGGGAAACGTAAATGTTGTTATTGTTGGATTATTATTATATTACTGGACCAAGTGTTGACTGCTCCTGAGCATCTGTCAATACCACTGAAATCAATGGGAGTTGAAGATACTCAGCACCTTCCAAAATGTGATCCACTCTATTGTTGTATATAAATGCATAATCATTTTATATATATATATATGTATATGTATGTAGGTATGTATAGCCAGATCCTCAGCTGGGATAACCATCATCACTCCACTGAGCTCAATATCTGACTCTTATTTTAATTGGGTCTGATTCCAGTCCCCTTTATACTCAAGTCCATTGACCAAAAAGATATCTTTGTCATTTAAACAGGGACGGGGAGATTTCACAGTAGACAATTCACAGAAATTCCATCCTCTTTCCGCTATATGCCAACATTCTGATGCATCCTCATGTTTCCCACACCTAACCTATCATTGTTCCAAGGTATGACAGAGTGCTACCTATAGCATCTTGATCACTTAGGTAACAGTGTTACACAGAAGACTACAAGCTTAGTGGGAATCAGTCTGTTATGATGGGGTGAAAGGCTCCTTCTGACACATGCCTATGCTGTGTTCTGCCGTGCTTGGAACCTAAAAATTAAAGGCACACACAGGGAAAAGAAATGGACTGTGTGTATTTTGTGAATGAGACACCAGGCAAATGGACCAGGCAGTGCGGCACACCTGGTGGCTGAGGGAGCACTCTCACCCCACTCATTCCATTCTCATGGTTGTACCAGGGTCCTCCTAGATCCTGCTCCTCACACTGTCTTCAATTGCTCTCCTGTCCTTCCTGATTAATCCGCCCATGATGTTTGTTTGTTTCTCCAATACTTTCGTGGGACCTGATTCTCTGGAGTAAATCAGGAGTAACTCTACCAAAGTGAATCGAATTATTTATTGGCATCGGAGAACCGAATCAGGACTCTAGTCTTTTCAGCTGTTTCTTCTAACCCACCAAGGGTTTCTTTTAACCCTTTTGTCAACCTTCACCAATCTGTATGTACCCCCCGAGCAACTCCACTCTAATGCTGGCATTATGTAAAGCTTTGCCACACTGCCATCCTTCAGTGATGTTCCCTGCGATTTTTCAGTTACTCCTTGGTCCTCTTCCCTGCTCCTCGGCTTTAGTAGCCCTTTCTTCTTTGCTGTCCATGGATTAATTTCAGTGATTAGTCAAGAAAAGTAAGAGAAGAAAATAATCAGATTGCTAAATCAAAGGGGTAAATTAAATGTATCAAATGATATGGTACCAGAAAGAACAGTGACTTAGGAAAATGAAGTTTTTAAAAGTAAGTGGTGGGAAAGAATTAGTGCTAAAGGTCCAGAGAGATTCAGCAGGTGAAATTCAGCATTAGTATAATGGCTGTGTAAGTAATACAACAATGTAAGTTGGTTAAACAGGTGTTAGTCAAAAAAAAATGTATCTTCTTATTTAGTGTGCTGGGTACTTTCAGACCTAGCATAAATGGGTCTACTGGAGTCTACAGAAAATCTACTGGAGTTTCACCCATTTATGCCAGGTCTCAATCTGATGGCAGGAGTTTAGGTGATGGTGAGACACTAGTTAAAGTTTCCTGGTACAATTTCCCTGGTTCCAGATTCTACTTTCCAACCTGTCAATTGGTAAGTTACATTCCATAACATTCAAACCTATTGAAAGTCAAATCAGTGCAACTTTCTATGTGTTAATTGTGCACTTACACCCATCCCATTTATGGTCCATCATTTAAGTCACTGCTCGGAATGGCTCAAAGACTCCCCTGGGAGCTACCCCCACTTACTTCAGCCTGAATTTGGCTCAATGACTGTACCAAGTAATGGCAAATGTATCTAATAATCACTCTTATCTGGTCAGTGATTTACATTCATACCACAGCCATCGCTAAGGTGTCCAAGGAGGAAGGAGAGAGGCAAATGGGAGAGCAGGAATACCACCAGTCTGACATCTCCGTTATGCAGATAATATTTATCTATTTATTTTGTATAAATCAGGATGCAGTTTGATCTCAGTTACACCTGTATAAAGGAGGAGTAATTCCACTGATCTGCTGCCCCAAGTGCAAAATGTCCTCCAAATGGGACTTGTCTACCAAGCCTTTCAAAAGAATATATCAGTTCCCCAGTTCTGATAGAAGATGCCTGACTTTCCTTGATATGGTTTATTGATTTAAATTCTTTTCAAATATGTACTTAAGAAACCTGATGGAAGGTCTGTCTCATTCATGAAAAACAAAATGGTAGGCTCCCCCTGTGTCTGTGTTCCATTTAGTACAGGGCAGAGGAACAAGCTATCAAAGTGGGGAGGGGTAGTTCAGTGGTTTGAGCATTAGCCTGCTAAATCCAGGGTTGAGAGTTCAATCCTTGAGAGGGGTCTGGGGCAAAAAATCTGTCTGGGGATTGGTCCTGCTTTGAGTAGGCAGTTGGACTAAATGACCTCCTGAGGTCCCTTCCAACCCTGATATTCTATGAATCATACCCTCCAGATTGAGTTACAACAGCCTACAAGCTGCTCCTACTTATGTCACTGAAGCATGGTCTCTAGAGGACCTTCAGCCACTGGAGAATCTCTGTAGCAAATCGGACCTCCATCATGTCTTTTCCTTGCTTGCTTTCTCCCTCCCTCTCCTAATGTGATCCTCATGTGGGGAGTGGGAGGAACTGGCTCTGCCAGCTTTACACTGTGAGGGAGTTAGCCTTCAGTGGAGGGATTCTTTGCTGACCATTTACAACCAGAATATGGTCACTGTGCACTGCCAGAGCTGAATCAAGAATCTGGCCTGTATCTCTAATAGGAGTAAGGATCTTAATGTTTATAGGCTGGTTTCTGAGTTACTAAGGCCTTATCTGCATTACATAATTTTGGAATGTTTGAACACAATTGTGAACAACTGATTTAGATAGCATGATGCTGACCACAACTTAGCAGTCAGGACAAATTGTGTTCAATATCTTGTCAGCCAATCACAGATCAATGGAACTAACATTTTCCCATAAGTAATATCTCACATTGGATTCCCTGGCAGCTGAACAGATTATTTTAACACTTGCATAAAGTCACAAGTCATCCATCACTGAATGTCAGGTGGTTCTTGTTATTGCACATTCATACATTTATTTCCTCACAAATATTTAACAATAAAAACTAACTAGAGCTCACCCTTGTGCCCATTCAAGTTAGTTGAGATTTTGCCCTTAATTTCAAAGGGAGCATGATTATCACCATGATGATAAACATAGTGGGTGAAATCTTCACATCTGTTTCATCTCCTTTAGCCTAGTCAAGGTGTCTAGTCTGGCCAAGGAAAGATTGAGCCCTATGTCTGGTCAAGGAAAGATTCTCCCAGTACAGGCACTGTGGTAGACTGCGGCAAGGCTGTCTTCTGAGGATCCCCTTGCAAGCCCTAGCATAGTGGATGTGCTGTGACAGGGTTGTAGGAGGGACTTGAATCCTCCTTCCTTGTGTTTTGTTGTGAGGCATCAGGATATAGGCTACAAGAATTCTGGGCACCTTTGCAGCACACAGGCAGCAGGAACCAGGTTGTGTAACCTATAAAGGTCCCCAGATCTGTCTGTGTTATACAGGGGACACAGAATAACCCTGGATTGGGAGAGTGCAAAGGAACCTTAGCTTTCTGTTCTCTTGGGCTGCAAGTCCTGTGCTACACCTCTTAGGGTATGTCAACTCTAGAGCTAGATGTATAAATCCCAGCTCTAAAACACATCTCCACACTAGGACTGATTGAGCTAGCGCATGACAAATAGGAGAAGTGTAGCTGTGGTGGCAGGAGAGTTTAGCTTCCCTGAATACCTACCTATTGTCTTGGTCAAATCATACCCAGGCTACTAGCCTAACCCATCCCATCCCATTGCCTTGTTTGGGTGCCTCTTTCTGTCTCCCAAGGAAGTAAACCTGGTAGGAACTCAGGCTTCACAATTCAGACTGGGCAATGCATGCCGCCCCACAAAATTAGTATTCTCTGCCAGAAATTGCATCACCTTTCCCCCCTTAAAACAACAGTAATGTCTGCTAAATACATGTGAACATCTATGGAGGATTATTGTCAATTATTGTCAGAGAAATATACAGTGGCCCACTTTCTATAATGTATCTTTGAGTATAGTAAGGAAAGGCAAGTGTTTTCACATTCAGTAAATAACTGCATGGAATTAAAAATGCCACACAAATCCCTGAATTTTGACCTTCAGTGGAGACTTAATTGTTCCAGTTCACTCCTGTGAAGACACCAACTTGTATTTATGAAGAAACATCATAGTAATACCATCGCTCTGTCTCTCTTCCTCTTGATAGCAGCCTAGGCAGGGCACTCTAGTTCTATGGAGCTACAAAATGTACACATGCGCCTTGAGTCTTTGTAATTCTTTAAGTCACACAGTAGGGCCTATCATCTTAACACTATTTAAACTGGTCTCCAACTATTGGTGTTCCAGCAAGAGCTGTTCTATTAATAGTATTATTTCTCTTTGTCCATTGTATTAGGCTAGCTGCTCTCTAAGTTTTTGCCTTCCATCATTGGCATCTCTTGCACTGTTTGCATTTACCTTCAACATCTCTGGTTGATTTCACCAATAAAATCAATCTCTAGCCCAGAGCCAGTGTCCATTCAACAGCCATGTGATCAGTCTCATCAAGTGTCTCAGTAGCACAGTGCAGACTCACCCCAGTGGCACCCCCTGCCGGTCATCCTCAGGAATTAGCTCTTCAATCCAGGAGTGATCCACTTGCCATTGGCCCCCATGTCTTTATCTCAGGGTTCTGCCTCCTGCAATACTCTACAATCTTACTGGGTTTCCCCACCCTAGGGGAATCCCAACCCTATATCCCCACATTGCCTCAGTCATGGTTACTGCCAGTCTCTGTTTAGCCTTCGTGCCCTGGGGCGGACTGCAATCTATCAGCCAATCATCATGGGCAACAAGGGGTTTGGACTGGCTGCCTTTACCTACCCTCCGGCTGCCCCTCTGCAAGCCCAATACCTAGGAGGTCTGGAACTAGGCCCTGCAGCCTGGGGAGTTGCTGGCCTAGGACTTCCCAGCTCTGATGGCCTTTCCCCAGCCCTGCCTCCCTCTAGGTACCCTGGGTGAGTTCCACAGCAGCCAGGCCTGTCTCCCTCTCAAGTCAGAGAGGGACCACTCCCTCTGGCTTCCCTGGTCTTCTTATAAGGCCCAGTTGCTTAGTTTGGGGCATGGCCCCAGCTGTAGCCACTTCCCCCAATCAGCAGGGGTTTTACTCTCTTGCCCAGCCCCAGCCCTCTGCAGGGCTTTTTCCAACCCCTTCCTGGCTGGAGCAGGTGTTCACTCCACTACAGTCCCTAAGAGAGAGACCTCTCCTTTTGTGCACTAGGTGTTACCAACTGGTCCCACCCATCACCGTTCTTGAAATATGATGTATGTAATTCTTAAGAATGAACATTTGCTGTGTGTTGCACTCACACATCTACAACCTAAAACTTTGCTTATAGCTCTCACAATCACTCTGTTAAGACAACCAATCAAATTCCATCCGCATCCATTTCCTAGGTAACCAACAAACAGCCATAGAAGAAGACTGCAAATTATGGACAGGCTGAGGAAGGAATCCTTCATCATTTCTGCTTTTTTCAGTACTTTTGCACTGTTAAAAATGGAATAAAATAAAAACCTTAAAACTCATTGTAGAAAAACAGAATATACATAATAGATGGCAGTGACTAAGTGCTTTACTGCCACTGATTCACTTGTGAGAGAGGAGGATCTGTGTATCCTAGCTAAGACAATGGTAAGAGGAAAGTAGCATTTGACTGTCACTGTGTATTCCAGGGGGCATGATACAAATGCATAACAAAGGTTTCCAGTTGTTCTGTTGCTATAAGGTAAAATATTGACTGTAACTTTGATTAGGATTTAAAGCCTCAGCCTACAACTGAATTAAAGTTTATATTAGAGGATGAAGAGGCTGACCCATCCTTTAACCACCAAGCATTAATTAGGTCTGGCATGGGGTTAAATTGCCTCAGATCCTGGAGCCAAGGAATGAGGGTTGACTCCCTTCGCCAAAGCTGTGTCACTCTGTTCGTGCTTCAGTCTGATGCTGGATCCCACCACCCAGTGGGGAAGAATAAGGGAGCAAGTGAAGGGGAACTCAGTCATTGAAGAATTAAGACACACTCTTGCCCCACAAGTTTACAGATTCCACCAGTCCTGTGCTGAGGTTTACCCCAGGAGCTGGCCCCTTGAAGCCTCTTGCTTGGGATACCAACTGGAAGTGTGGCAGTGTTCTCTTCCTCTTTTATTTGTTTGTTTAAACAATATGCACTCTCTTATTCACCCATGGCAGTCTGCAGGAGACTGCGAGGAAACTGGAAAAAGTTAACCCGCTATCTACCAGTCTTGCCAAGAGGGAAAAATTCCTTCCAGATCCCAAAAGTGTTAAACTCACAGCCTGGTGGGAAATCCTTCACTGACAATCATGCCACCTATGGGGAAGGAAAGGCAGGGCAGTTTCTAGCAGCAAGAATGGCTGCTGTGTGCCCTGGAATCCTTAATGGGGGAAAGGGAGTTCACTGCAGCCATTTGGCTTTCTCGCTGTCTTCAAATTGGCCACTAGGTGGGGAGGGAAGGTGGAGCACTGTTCCACTCTTCCTAGACCCACCATTCACCCAGGAACACTCTGGGCAGAAAGAAAAGAAAGGGAAGACTCTAAGCACTTGGGATAAAATTATCAAAAATGCCTGTGTCCTATAAGCATGAAAACTTTACTTGAGGCTCTTCTTTTAATACAAGCAATTGTCTTATACTTTAACCTCATGGCTTGTATTATGATATCTGATACAGGATGGTTTTTGGTATCTGACTCATTTACTTAAAAATCGGCTCATTATAGGCAGTACTAAAATGATTTATTATTCATAACATTTAAATACAATTAAAATGGGGGAAAGCCTGTATTGGCTTTGGGCTCATAACAAAAAAAAAATCTTCTCCCATTTTATGAGCCTCAGATTACCAAATAACCTTGACAGCTGAATCAGTGTTCCATGACAACAAGCAGACCATTGATAAATAGCAACAAAACTATTAGATGTTGAATTTATGAGATGAGTAATAGGGAAGCTAAATTATAGGTTTACTGTTTGACAAACTACATCCTGACAGATCTCTGCTAACGTGTATGTGTGAAAGAGACAGAGAGAGAGAGAGAGAGAGAAACTTTTTAAGACAATGCGGAAATGGGTACTTCATGAATGCTGATATCTAAGCTGATGATAGATAGATAGATAGACACAAATATCTACATGCTAGCCTGAGTCTCAAATTCCTGTGGTGCCTGCTATCAAACATCTACATTTAGAGACAAACGGAACGTGTCTGTGTGTGCATATGTATACGTACATACTATCACAAATTTTAAAAAGCATATCTTTGAAAGGAGGCACAAGCTATCAAAATAAATTTACTTTGATAAGGAAATTTGTAGTAAGATCAATAGTCAGCAACTACAATGAACTGAAAATTAAAATCAAGAATATGAAACAATTACATGTAGTAAAGTTAGGGTGTTTTGTTTTGGTTTTTCTTGAAGACAATATAAGATTGAGGGTAAGAGGAAGAATATTCTTGGTGAATTATTTGATTCAAGATTCAGAAGTAGCAACTTAAAAGGACACTAACAACAAAGGGAGGAGGATTTTTCTGTTGAGTTAAAAATGTTAGTCACTTTCCTGATCTGTGAAGAATAAGCTGAGCTTCCTAAAAAAGAGTCAATCACTGCAATCTTTGGCACCTATATTCTCAGAGACAGGTGTCAGGAATAAGCCTATACACATTTGGTTCTGATAAAATATATTTATTTTAATCAGAGAAGAGGAAACTCTATAAACTCTGTTGGAGAGCTGACTGAGCCTGGCAGCACTGGTTAGACAAAGGAATATGATGTGGGCAAACTAATGCATCACTCTGCTTCATAAAGGAAAAGCCCTCTGGCTCTAAGATGTGCTCACAGTACATTTGAGAAGAGTCAGATCTGTGGGTGTCCTGGGCTAAAATCTGGATTTACCGCAGTGTGACAGAGCAGAATTTGGCCTCAACATTTGAAATAAACAGAACTTGAAGTTATCATACATTTGCTTCCGAAAGTAGTTCTGTGTTGATTCATCATACACAGGGGAGTATGGAGTCATGTGAAGAATGTAAATCAGAGCTACATCTCCCCTGATGCCAGTTGATTTTAGTTATAATCAGCTGGGATTTTCCTGCTGTTTGTTCCCAGAGTGAAACTCCAGGAGGCAGGAGACACTGTCTCTGGTATTCTTTCCTGCCTGTGGTCTGCCAAAGTCTGATTTTGACTACCTTTTAAGATATTGTGATACACAAATGTGTTTCATGACATTTTTGCTGAAATCACAGTGGTGAGTTTGTAATATGTAACTAGAGAAATACATTGTCCCAATTTGCTTAAATGAATTCAGCAGATCTTAACAATAGCATGACCATCTTGCTGTTCTTCTTTTCTCCACTTTAGCTGTGGACCATTTAGATAAGGGGTTTTGGAAGATACAGTGTAACACAGGTGATAGAATTTCACTCAGTTACTTGAAATTCTATCTCCTGTGTTACACAGAAGGTCAGACTAGATGATGTAATGGGCACTTGTAGCCTAAAATATATTAATTTAGCTTGTGTGGGAAGCTTTATCAATGGAAATGAGGACAGTATTAATTCCTAAATTCTCATAATATCCATTGGAGGTAAATTTGGTGTTTGACAAATGAATGAAAAAGTTTAAAAAAGTAAATTTTGATAGTTTTGGTTTATAAAACATTGTTATGGTTCTTTCTACTTCTTTTTTGTAATTCCAGCCTGTTTGCAACACCATGACTATTATGAGTGATACAATATTGCAAAACTTCAGCAACAATGACTGATAAACTAGTCCATGCAGTTTTTTGCAGGGTACATTATGCATTTCAATCCACACTGCATATATCTGGTGTGGGTGGGTGGGCGTGTCTGTGTAGGTCTTTCTGGGTCAGTGTCTGTGGAGCACCATTTCCAAAAGGGACACTTATTGTGCTGTGATATTTGTGGTATGCACTATTGTCAAAAAGAGAAATAACATAAGATTCATAATACATTTAACTACTGCAAGTGGTTAACATCCCGGTTTTAATGGCACTCACAGTAAGTTTAGCATTCAGTGGATCAAGAGCATCCACTGTGTTTAAGATGCACACTGGTAGCATTCTAACATCTCCTAAAATTGCACATCTGCATATTTCCATATCCTTCATGTTTACAGTGGTGGATTGCCAAAAAGGTGCTTGGCCAGAAATGGATTTTTTTTTTAACAAAAAGCTTAAGTTTAGTCACATGCTACCATCCAAAACAATCAGAACTTGAGCCAATTTAGCACACATAAGATATCTTGGAAGGATTTATTTATGCTGTTGCATCTTGTAATATGTGTAACCAATAGGGAGCTGTTTGGAGACATGGATTTTTGCAAATCTTGCAGCTAAATCAGAGAGCCAAATACGAAATCCAATACCTAAGGGCATTGTGTAGATTTATGATGCTCCCTGGGATCCAGAAACCAATGAGTGGCTTACAATGATCCATACATGTAGTTTTTTTCATCTGTGACAGATATAATATGAATGCTATTAGTCATATTACATAGCTGTATTCCCCTGTCTGAGAGAACAATGACCATAATGAAAAATTACTTTACAAAAAATGAGAAAAGGGTTGAAGAATAGTGTGTTGTGAGGTATATCTTTTAGTGAAGTGTCACATTTTGAGTCTTAGCTATGATGTGTCACTTAGATCAGTGGTGGGCAACCTGCGGCCAGGGGCCACTCGCGGTCCATCAGGGTAATTCACTGGTGGGCTGCGAGACAGAGTTTACATTGACCATCTGCAGGCATGGCTGTCTGTAGCTCCCAGTGGCCATGGTTCACAGTTCCCAGCCAATGGGAGCTGCAGGAAGCTGCGCAGGCTGCAGGTTGCCCACCACTGACCTTGATTGTCATGCTAATCAGATATTAGCAGGTGGAGGCTATATTGAATACATAGGTGTGCTAGATAGCTGACACATACACAAATATTCAGGTCTTGTCGCAACTGAAAGATCTGTTTAGATCTTCTGCTAAATTTCCACTCCAAAAGCTTGCACAAATGTTACATTACTCAATCTGTTCTGGAAGGTATAGCATATTTCACATACATTTTTGTTTTGCAGACCTATACATAGGTATAGGTAATCAAGTTACAGGGCTACATTCTCAGCTAGTAAAGGGCACAGCACCAATAAAGTCTAAGGATCTGACCTATGATATGTAGGAAAAATATTTATTTATTTACTTATTTATTTGTAGTAATTTATAGGAACCAAATATTGTATATCTTGTAGTTCCTGGTCATGCACATCAGCTGAGCTGTTCAACCAAAGTTTGTTTTCATATTCCCTTGAGATAATGTTGTAATAATCAGCATTCCATGCACATCATGTTATGTCTGTAGAAATATAACTTGGAAACCTGTTGAAATTTGCTCAGTTACAATGAGGCATAGGCAGGGCCAGCTTCAGGGGTTTTGCGGCCCCAAGCAGACAAAAAAAAAAAAGCTGCAATCATGATCTGCGGCAATTCAGCGGGAGGTCCTTCGCTCCCAGTGGGAGTGAGGGACCCTCCACTGAATTGCCCCCGAATCTCTGAAAGTCCACCCCACTCCCAAGTTGCCGCCCCAAGCACCTGCTTGATAAGCTGGTGCCTGGAGCCAGCCCTGGGCATAGGGCAGCCACAAAAAACCCTTAAATAGATAAGATATATGGACATAGATAAAGCAGTGAATTGACACGTTGTACTGTCCATGACTCTGATGTAGTCCCATTGGCATTGGTGGGAGTGCGCCAATGTAATGGAAAGGGGAATATGTCACACCATGTGTGCCAGAAGTATATAGCTGATTTCAGTTCTTGTGGACAGATCTCAATGTGTACAGATCTATACAAATCACTGGCAAGAACGTAGTGTAAATTCCCCTAAATGAAAAGGCCTAGATTCACATAAGGAGTGAGGGTGTTGTGACGCTAAGTGTCATGGCCCCTAGCTATCAGGAGCCTACAAAGTCACAGGAGCACTCTGTGATTCACAAAGCCTGAGTTAGGTACCTAGGCCCCTCTACGCACACACATACACACACAGAAGGGACACCCAAGTCTGATCTGCAGAAAGGTACCTATCTCTATTTGCGATCCACTACCTTTGGAGTTAGGCACCTGTGCTGTTTTCACTACAACAATGAAGAGGAGGACCCCCCCTTCTACCATTTAGCCCAGTGGTTAGTGTTAGAGTACAGGTCAAGGCGCAAGGGGTCGGGATTCTGGATCTCCCACATCCTGGGCACGTACTGTAACCACCAAGCTATTGAGTCATTCTCATGCTAGTCAGTCCTAGGACCAATCCTATTGTCAATCTTGCGACCAATCCTATTCAATTTATTCATAAATGATCTGGAGAAAGGGGTAAACAGTGAGATGGCAAAGTTTGCAGATGATACTAAACTGCTCAAGATAGTTAAGACTAAAGTAGTTTGTGAAGAACTTCAAAAAGATATCACAAAACTAGGTGATTGGGCAACAAAATGGCAAATGAAATTTAATGTGGATAAATGTAAAGTAATGCACATTGGAAAAAAATAACCCCAACTATATATACAATATGATGGGGGCTAATTTAGCTACAAGAAGTCAGGAAAAAGATCTTGGCGTCGTCGTGGATAGTTCTCTGAAGGTGTCCACGTAGTGCGCAGAGGCAGTCAAAAAAGCAAACAGGATGTTAGGAATCATTAAAAAGGGGATAGAGAATAAGACTGAGAATAAATTATTGCCCTTATATAAATCCATGGTACACCCACATCTCGAATACTGTGTACAGATGTGGTCTCCTCACCTCGAAAAAGATATTCTAGCACTAGAAAAGGTTCAGAAAAGGGCAACTAAAATGATTAGGGGTTTGGAGAGGGTCCCATACAAGGAAAGATTAAAGAGGCTAGGCCTCTTCAGCTTGGAAAAGAGGAGACTAAGGGGGAATATGATAGAGGTGTATAAAATCATGAGTGATGTGGAGAAAGTGGATAAGGAAAGGTTATTTACTTATTCTCATAATACAAGAACTAGGGGTCACCACATGAAATTAATAGGTAGCAGGTTTAAAACAAATAAAAGGAAGTTCTTCTTCACACAGCGCACAGTCAACTTGTGGAACTCCTTACCTGAGGAGATTGTGAAGGCTGGAATATAACAATGTTTAAAAGGGAACTGGATAAATTCATGGTGGCTAAGTCCATAAATGGCTATTAGCCAGGAAGGGTAAAGAATGGTGTCCCTAGCCTCTGTTCATCAGAGGATGGAGATGGATGGCAGGAGAGAGATCACTTGGTCATTGCCTGTTAGCTTCACTCCCTCTGGGGCACCTGGTGTTGGCCACTGTCGGTAGACAGATACGGGGCTAGATGGACCTTTGGTCTGACCCAGTACAGCCGTTCTTATGTTCTTATGCATGTGCTGTCTCTCTTGCTTGTTGTCTCTCTTTGTCTCAAATAACTTTTTAATTATTTATCCACAGTGAAACAGCTTCAACAGAAGAGCCTATGACTATGTCTACATTATGAGCTGGGGTGTGATTTCCCTGCACACATGTACTTGCACTAGCCCTGGCTGAACTAGCATGAGTATACATCACAGTGTAGCTGCGGTAGCATGAGGTACAGCTTAGGCATGCCGAGTATGCACCCACCCGTTTCAGGCAGGTTTGTACTCCACATGGCTAAGCCATGCCTCCTTTGCCTCTTCCAGTGCTATCGTGGCTACACTGCTATTTAGCCTTGTGCTGGCTCAATGAAAGCTAGTACAAGTATGTGTACACAAGCAGTACAATCACACACACCCTAGCTTGTAGACAGAGCCTGAGGGCACTTCCTAGCAGAATATCCCATAGCCTAGTGGTTAGAGCACTCACCCGAGAGGTTTAAAGCCTAGTTTAAATCCCTTTTCCCCTTCTGGCAGAGAGGGGGTCTTTAACTGGAAGCCTTCCACATCCTAAGTCAATATACAAACCGTTGTGCTAAAGTGATGAGGTGGAAGCAGCTGTTGTTGTGTTGTGTGAATTTGCTTGAGGGGGCAGATCCAGTCAGCATGCTCTGAGGGAGCCTACTGGATCAGGTCCCATACATGGCATAGGTGGTCAAACACCTACCTTCTCCTGACTGGTGAAATATTCTGAGGCTTATGTGGGAGATAAGTGTCTGAATGGAGGCTTAGGGGAAGAAATATAGGCCCGTAGGGATCTTTTACTGCAAAGGGGTGTTTAGGTGCCTACAGCATTCAGTAAGAGCATTGTGAATTGCAGTAGAACTTAAAACTGGGATTTAGGTGCCTAAGTCTGGAATTTAGGTACCTAAGTACATTTTTTAATCTAGGCCATGGTGACCAGCAAAATCAGACATTGAAATTGTTTAGTTCATCTCACAAATCACCAAAAAACAAAACAAAACCCCTTAAATATGTAAGTCTTTGCACTGAAAAAATGCATTCATCTTAAAATGGACTTTCACCCACCCATCAAAGACAAACAAACCAGCGCCCACACCCTCCCAAGCAGCAACGCACATATCCAGACCCATGTAAGTAGAAGGATCATAAAAGTACAGTATGCTGCAGTGTAACTGGTGGTATACTTTTCACATTAGCTGTTTCTCAGGATTAGGAAACCAAATCAATCTTTTCTCATCCCTTTCTGGGTGTATTTCATCTAGTGCAGGACAGAGCATAGATTAACATATGTTTACTTGGGATTAGGGATTTTTTTATAACCAGACTTTGGTAGCAGTGAAAGAGAACCGGTGCGATGGATTTGTCTGTGCCCTGCTCTCCAGATCCAACAGCTAAAACTAAACATCCTCTAAACACAGCTGGCTGGAAGTGCAAGTATATTAGCATTTTACCAGCCTCATTTTTTCTGCTTGAAATGAAAATATAGGACAGTGCTGGTTGTTCAATAATGTCCAATTTGTTTTCATTATTGCCATTTTTAAATCAATGCAGTGCCTACAAATGCTCCATGGCTAAGAAGAGAAAAGCTGAAGAACAGATTTCAGGAGTTCCAGTCAATAAAAGGAAGTCCCTGTTAATGAAACCCCGTCACTACAGTCCCACTGTGGAATGCAAAGAAGAAAATGAGGACAGAACAGAGTTGCAGGAGGACATCAATGTCCTCGAAACAAATGACACGTCTGCTACAGGTAGCAATGAAGAATGGCTCCAAATTAATGTAAACTCCCTGCCCTCAAAGAAAAGAGGCCTGTCAAACTGAATGCTTTCGAAAAGAATGTAGGATGATTTGGGCTCAAAGTAGATTTGAGATAATACATTGCAATCTAGATATAAATATGGTAATTCAAAAACAAGGACCTAGTACAACATCTCCTTCTATGGTCCTTAATGCTGTGTAGGATGCAGACACCTGCCATCACTGCAGGTCAGATAAGGAATAGTTTCTGCTTCTTAATATGGGCTGTCAAAGAATGAGGTTAAACATGTAGTGAAAAACTAACTACTTAGAAAACCACGTTTGTAAAGAGAGGATTTTCACTTTAATATATTCAGCATGAGGCTGGGGGCAATCACCTGCTTAACAAAATGTTGGCTTTAACATTTAGCAAAGCAATTTTATTCATGTGACTATTATCTGTGTTCTATTTAACCTTATTATTAGACTCTGCACTGTATTTATAATACCCAACCCAAACATGCTCAACAATTTATAGAAAGTTCTGCCATGCAGGTGCTACAAAAAATGACTGCTGCAGGGAAAATATAAGATATATTTATAATACACATATATATTTAAATAAATAAATATAAATTATGTATGTATGTTTTCTGCCTTCACCCTTCAACTATATATTCAGAATTAATGGAACACTTTCCAAAATAAATTGGCAGTTATTTTTTTCTTTGAGAAGCCTTGCACAAGTTGTCAGCCCAAGACTTAAGAAAGTGGTCTCAGATTTCAGTGGAATCAATACTGCATTTGTTAAAAAGACAAAAGTTATCAATAGGTTATAAAAGTCAATATCTAGGGGAAATGAGCAGATAATCTGAAATCTGAAATCAAACATAGTATGAAAAAGTAATGGTACCTCTGTTTAAAAGGAAGCTATCCTCAAGCCCCAGAATTGGGATCCAGATCCTGATGCAGTTTCCCAAATTTGAGGGGGTTTTGGATCTGGAGTTATACCCATGTCTACTTAGAATAGAATAATCTTCTTTTCTGAAAACCAATACCCTTTACATTTCTGGTACGTACAGCTGTTAACAAAACTTGAATGTATACCAATATGTCTATAATGAAAGCCAGGTAAGAGAACTATAGCTGAAATTCTGGCCCTAATGAAGTCAATGGGAGTTTTACTATTGACTTCAGTGGGGCCAGGATTTTATTTGTGGTCAATCTTCTATCAGGGGTCTCTTTTGGAGTGCAGATTTGTGGGTATATCTTGCAAGTTCCTATAGAGGGCTGAAGTGTGGGGGGGTACTTTTAAAATATATCTTAAACTAGTAGGGACTTGTGCACTGACTCCCATTCTGATGCAATCACTGAGCCAAACTTACTACTGACCCAAGCAAGCACAACTCTGCTGATTTCCTGGCTGTTCTGACTTCCTAGGAGTATTTCCATCTCATAATACCAGCAGTCTCACAAAAAGCTTTAACTGACTTTTTCTGTGCTGATTCAGGCTGTACCTTGTACCTCCATAACTTCAGTGTTTTATTCCTCATAAATGTGCACACTCTCTCCTGTGTCTACCTTCTGTACAACCCCAGTAAAATTCTGAGAGCAAGGCAGCATAGTATGGAGTTAGAGTGCTTTAAAATCACTTTTTGGTGTCTTGAATCAATGTTGCCAACTCCCATGATTTTATTGTGAATCTCACGATATTTTGTTTTTGTCTGAAAGTCCTAACTCTGGGAGTGATGCAATTTCAGGACATATCAGCATTAGTTTATTTGTTAAAGTAAGTTTCAGGCCCCTATGGTTACAGAGAAAAACTTCAACATGTGAACCACAAAGGCTCAAAAAACAGAAGGCAATTAAAAAAAACCAAATTCACGTTTTTAAAATCTCATAATTTTAAACCAATCTCATGATTTGAGGGAGGTGGGGGCCAAGTCATCATTTTTTAATCTTGTTGTTGATAATATACTTAGTACAATCTTTTACCCAGTAAATTAATGAAAGGCATGTTAGTATCAAGCATACTGGTTTATAAAAAAAATTAGAGCCATTTGTATCAAAATGGCCTGGTGATGGGAGTATGTGTAATTCCAAGCAGAGCAGAGAGACAAGCTATTAAATCATAGACACTTATTTGTCAGAGGTTCATTACAGAACCACAAGGAATCACAATCATCATTACTAGATGCCATTTTTTGAAAATATAGCAAACTTTTTCATTCAGATTACTTCAAAGTCTATAGTGAGAGATGAGCTGGTTTAAAAGTTGCACTGAGCTTTGCAGGCATTTAAAAAAAATACCCAAAACACACAACTATCTGCACATAGTGCATGAGGCCACTTCTCCCCATAGGAGTCCAATTTTCTGAAGAATAATAAGATTTAATAAATATTTTCTTTTAACATATAACAAACAGTTGAACCAAACAATTATGTAAACTGGAAATGACCCAAAATGCTAACAGTTTGGCAGCAGCAAAGTGAAATGCATTGTGGTGCACATATGCATTTTTGTCCCTCTTTTCCCCTCCACAATAATCTGCACTTAGTAGGAATATTTTAAACTATGTAGCTAAGCAACAGAGGTAATTGTTGCTTTCTAGAGCTTTTGTTAGGCACTCTAACACAGCCCAAATATGCATAATTAGGTATAATGTCTATAAATCATTATTGTACACATGTGGGTAGTTAAGTGGATTGAGAGAATAGTTCAATGAATTGGACATATTCACTGAAAATGCTTTTTATTTGTTTTCTGTCGTTCATAATACTTTAAAATTATCATAACCCTTTACACTTTCTCTTAATAGCTCACTGTGTTATTGAGAGAAACTTCATTTGCATTTTAGACTATGTTTAATTTATTATTTAAACCTGGATTTCCTCTGATTCGGGAGAGGATGGGTCCATCTTATCAAATATTATATGCTTATTTATCCATCCTTCTTTCTAGGAAGTAAAATGTTAAATTTTTCAGTTAATGTTGAATAGATCCCAACAAAAGAATGCATCCTATAATCAGCATTATTGAAGGGGCTAGTGTTGTGACTAAATTCTTCCCTTCATCCAAAAATGCTTTTAGTTACTATGGCAATATTTACTTGATCCTGGCAAATCAGTGTTGATTTTAGAGAGATAATTACTAGAAAGAAAGATGATGGAGATGTATTTTTGAGTGTCCTTGTTAGAGCAAATGTTTTTATAAAAAATTAAATGAGATACAAAAGGCATATTGTCTTCCAACATTGACACCCTTACCTACACGCAGCCTTTACTACCTGCTGGCTGCTGCTTTTCGTCCAAAGAAAGATGTTTATTAACACAGGGTGTATTTCAATGGTGTCTTTAGCAGTCCTTTAAGAGTCTATTCATAAGAACCATTTCTGTTTGCTTGTGCATGACCTGATGTATCATTTAGTGTGGCAACTGTAATGGTGACCAAGAGCTTGCCCTTTGTAAACTATAGAGTCTTTTCAGTCAAGGTCTTTCATGCAATCTGAAGTGATTTGAAAAGTAATTGGGGACTCATTCTGAGAAATATTTGGGCATGCTAGACATGGAGGAGAGTGAAAATAGATCAAAGGAATTTTATATATTCAACAAAGAAAAATGCAAAAACATTTTATTTTCAGAGGGCTCTGCAGCCACACTACACAGATTTAATCTTAGAAGGGTTTGTGATGGTTATATACTAGCAGAAATTTCAGATATTGTCTTGGTAAAAGGGGGTGTTATTTCTTAAGAATTTTCAGAGTATCCTTGAGTAAATAAACTGTGATTGTTAAATAAGTCTCTTCCCATTTAAGATTGAAACCAGGTTAGATCAAGATTAAGTTTCTCTATAGAAAGCATTCATTTTTCTCTTCCTTTCTTTCCTTATAGAAGAAAATACTACAAAATCACCTGATGAAACCTCTCATTCAGGTGGGCAAGAAAACTCCAGTCAAACCAAGGACAACTACACCCGCTATCAGGACCTCGTGGTCAAATCTTTAATGAACATGGGAAAACTAGCAAAAGATGCACCAGTTCAAATGGTGACTGAGAACCTAAATGACAGTGGCATCCATTCCTTAAAAACAGAAAGTGATGAGGTTGATGAATGTTACACAATTAACTCATCGGAAGGAAAAGAAAAGATTTGTGTTTCTGACCCACAATGCTGTTCATCTGAAGACAATGACAATGAAAGTAGTTCTGAAATATTGGACAATGAGTGGGACAGTTCCTCAAATTTCTCAGAAGACACTAGCATAAAGCCCCATGTAACTCAGAGATATATTGCAGAATGTAACCGACAAGACATTCTGGAAGTTCCAGAAATTAAGACTGAAGAAGCAGAATTTCGCCCCTGTGAAACAGTTTGTGACTCAGAAACAGAGCTAAGAGAATCACAGGAATCTCATGTTGATCCTTTTGACAAGAGAATTCAGAATCCATTCCCTGAAAGCGAGGAAGATGATGAGTGCCTATCAGAAACTACAGACATGTCAGTTGACCTGGACAAAACAAAAGGGAATTTGAGTTTGCTAGAACAAGCGATAGCTCTGCAGGCAGAGCAAGGTCATGTGTTTCACAGCACCTACAAAGAATTGGACAGGTTTCTTTTGGAGCATTTAGCTGGGGAAAGGAGACAAACCAAAGTTATTGACATTGGTGGCAGACAATTCTATAATAACAAATGTAAGAAATATTTTGATTGCTCATATTGGCTCAAAGATTTATTCTACAGCTGGTAAACAATTTTGAACTGGATGTTACCTCAAAATTAAAGATTCTGGAACAAGCCATATTCTTCAGCCTCATTCACCGCCAGAATAATTGCCATCTAAATTCCAAAATCTTTATTGTTTTTGATGATTTGTGGTAAAGTATGAATGAGAGAACACAGTTCCATTGTCAGGTACCAAGTCAGGCTTGTAATGCCGGAGCTTAAAAAGATCTTGTATTGATTGGCAAACTGGGAACATTTGATATGGAATTCATAGATTGAGAATAACTTTGGAACATCAAAAGATATCACTTTACACTCACTTTAATCTTTCCCAGGAATTCTCTTTTATAAATACAAAGTAAAGCAGTAGTCACCCTGTAAAAGTTGCTATTTTGCCTTTGATAAACAAATATAATTCCTTTGATATATGCAGTATTCCCTAGAGTACATCTCAATATTTACTGAAAATGCTGAAGTAAGTTATTTACTGGTTATCTAAGGCATTTAGAATCTAAGATAACTGGCAATTTTTTAAGAGTTACCACTGTATAATCCCCCTTGTACTGCTTAACTAGAGTATGCATTTACCTACTTCTTCTGTGGAAAGTCACATACAGATTGCCAATTAAAATGCCCCTAGCACTGTACATACATGCTAGCCAACCTCCTACCTAAGTTTCATATACTTATTCTCACCCTCATTTGCTCAGGTAACCATAATCAATTCAGACCAGATTCTGATCCTTTTACTCATATGGAATACTCACCCTTACTCCAGGAATGGTCACATTGGTCTCAGTGGGACTACTTGCAGAGTAGGGTACTACACAATGTGGGTAAGAATGACAAAATCTGGTCCTTCCTGATTATTCTCAAGCAAACACTTAGTTTGCAGTTTGGTTCAGAGATAACCTTCATAGAAGAAGAATCTTGAGCTTCCCTCATTCTGCTTCTCCATGTGCTCCATATGCTCTGACAGCTTTTTGTTACAGTACTAGGCCTGGAATTTTTTCATTTACAAAATCCAACCATGGCCAGTATTTCTTATACCGATTGTGTTGGGAATTCCACATCCTCCTCAGCTGCTGCTGCTGCTGCTGCTTCTTTTCTTTTCTTTTTTTTTTTTTTTGGCTCCTATGCCAGTTAAGTATACTTATTACCTTATACTGATCCTACTCTTTCCGCTTAATTTTTTACACAACGTGCACTTAAATTTCAGATTAATGGAAGATTAAAATAAATGATTTTTTTTGTTTTAGGTCCACTCGTTCTCTGTTAGTGCTGTAAACGATTTCCTACAGTGACTTCTTACTTCTTATTTGCTGTGACTCTAACAGGCACTGTGGTTCCCTGTTGATGTTCATTCTGTTTTCTTTCCTCCATATTTTTCTTATCTAAAGGCTTGCCAGAAAGTTTAACTCCACAGCTGCTTCTGGTTCTACATCGTAGCCTAGCAAAATATCCTGCTAGGTGACTTTAACCTGTCTTTGACTACAGCTGTTTATTTCCCCTCAACTCCATGTTGTTGGCAGTCAACCACAGATTGATCTGAAACCATCCTCAGCAATTTATATGTCCACTTGCTGTCTGTCTCCTCTCACAAGAGAATTTCTGGATCAGAATTACTTTGCTTCCCATCCTTTTAGATTCTGCATTCAAAATCAAAATAAACACTTTCTAATTGGTACTTCCTGCACACTGCTAGTACCTTGCAATTGGAAGTTGAAAAATGCACTAAGGAGCCCAGCCTCACCCTCATTGTACATTGGTAGTTATAAGGGTGGGAAGAGACAGTGCCCTGTGAAAGGGTATCAGTTATTCCATGTGTGCACTCTCATTGTGGGCTGATCTGCAGAGCAGTGCTGCCATGTGTGCCAAAGGGAGCTGCCTGCCTAGCCGCTCAGATGCAAAGTGGCATGTATTCAGTTTCTTAACAAAGGACCAACAGCCTAGAGATCTGTGATATTTAAGGAACTGCTCCTGGTTGCAATGCTTTTTGTTTGTTTGTTTGTTTCATCCCTCAGCTTTTATTTGGTGATCCCAGTTTCCCGGAACCTGGCATTAACAGTATAAAAGTTTGTTTCTGTTTCAATATTTATTCCTTTTTAGATCTTTCTGTTGGTTGCTGTTGCCAGATTTCTGGCTTAATGGATGCATCTTGTGTCCAGCTTGAGGCTCTGAATGGAATAAGTGACATCACAATTCCTAAGCTATGTATATTTAGCACACAATGGCATATTGGGAGGTGAAAGTCATTGTTTAAAAGAGACAATATGAGAATCAAAAGAGATGCTTAGATTGTGTAGTTACTCTAACTCCAAGTTAAAGCCTTGGGAGGAAATTGCATATGAAATATAGAAAAGTTATTTCACACTTCTAAGACCACTCAGCTGAGTGCAGGCAGGAAATCATAACCAGACAAAATCCTTATTTGATTTCTCTACAGATTCACCCAGGCCTGAAAAAAGAGAAACCAAATGTCCCATCCCAGGATGCGATGGCACAGGGCATGTGACTGGGCTGTACCCGCATCACCGCAGTCTCTCAGGCTGTCCACATAAAGTCAGAGTGCCACTAGAAAGTGAGTATCATCCTACAGTACCAAGAGCAACTGAACCAGGCCTAAATCTCTAAGTCATGTGAGTTCATACTGGACACTCACTGTAAATACTCAGGGCTGGATTGTAACTAGCTCTGTGCAGATGCACAAGGCAGGAGATGGTACAATGAGCTTTTGCCACTGTGGTGCTCCTGTGCACAGTAGAGTCGCAATCCCAGTCCTTACACTTGTGGTGCTGAAGGCCTGATTAAAACTAGCACCTGTAGTGGCACGAACCTCCCTGAAGGGGCTGGAGAGGAAGAACAAGGTAATAGCCACACACCTGGACACACACTGGTCATTATAGCTGAGCTGGCACATAGCCCTGTCTGAGTGTGCTGTTTTCCCATTTCAAATAGCTGGAGGCTCAGACGTGTGCATTCAGCTATGTGACTGGTATGCCTCTCTCCCACTGAGACCAAGCAGGTCACCTCCACCAGCCAAGGAGAGGGAATCCGCCAGTTGCTTCATAGCATGCCGCCCTTCTATTACTGTATTATTCTAACCTGTGTGTGGCCAGCCCAGCCTGAATTCCCCATTCATTTCTCACGGTGCCATTCTGATTACATTGGTTTGTGCTGGGTATGTCATCTTCTGAGATGCTGCAGTGAAATGATATATAAAAAGCCAAAATGGCATGTGAAACTATTACTTTGCACAACTTAGTCAGTCTGACTGTTTTTTTTTTTTTTTTTTGTAGTGGCATTCATAGCAACAAATTAAAGGGATACTTGCACTTTACCATTGTCCTCTTCTTAATTGTAGCTTTCTTTTTTTTAATCTTTAAATCTGTATTTATGGAAACATCTCTTGAGCTAACCAGGCTGCTGCAGTTGGAAGGCCTCAACAACATTAACTTTTTTTAAAAGCAAGTCTTTGTTAATTATCACACTTCCAATCAGCTCAGTACTGTTCTGCTGGGTGCAAAATGATTATCTGTAATCAAAATTTGCTTACTAACAGAACAACGCAGTTGATTAACAATCAGACAATCTTTTGAGGCAGTGTACACCTAAAAGGGTAGCACAGAGCTGACAGCATGAAGGGAGATGTACAAAGCTATAGAATTATGTTTTACTTTACGTTTGATAAATACAGATCCAAAACAGCTACTTTGGTTGGGGAGCAGAGAAATGTACATTCAATGGGTCCTCTTCACTACTGATGCTATTGTCACTACAATGGCTTCCAATGACACAAATGCTGTCAGAGATCCCTGAATGTGCAAACTACAGCTTGGGGATAGGGTCCACTGGCATAAGGTGGATTTACATACATACCGAGCAGAAGAGAGTAAACGAGGCAAACTAAAGTGGGTGGAGCTAGAGCCAAAAGGGGTGTGTCCAGGACAGATGGATTTTGCACTCATGTATAATCTTCTTTCTCCAGCATAAGGAGTGAAAAGTGCTGATGTAATTTAAAGCTTGCCCGCCCACTGATTTAAACCAGGCAGGGACCATCGGATAACACAGCATGAGACCATAGCATAGGCCTCTCAGAGCCATCTTTTCTGAATTTGTAAGTTTCATTTGAGCTAGAGGGTACAAAATCAGAATACAAGCTTTTGTGCATTACACTTGAAAAATTTTTATGTTGCAAGAAGAAAATGTTCCTTAGAAAGAGAGAGAGAGAGATAGAGAGAGAGAGAGATTACTTATTACCCTTTACTCTTTCTTTGTGTTTAGTTCTTGCCATGCATGAAAATGTTTTAAAGTGCCCCACTCCAGGATGTACTGGAAGAGGACATGTCAACAGCAATCGCAACACACACAGAAGGTAATCCAGATCAGTTAGTATTCATTCAAATTAATATGTAGCTGGGAGGAAATTGCCACATATATTTGGAATTCAGGACTATTAACAATATAATGTACTGCAAACACTGATTGACCACAAAGATAGCTAACATTATTTATAATCAAGCAATTAATCTACACAACTGTGATAAATATTAAATTTCAATATAGTATCAAAAATATTATCTCCAGTACCAGGTATAACAGAATCCATAATTCCTAATTCAGAGATGAGATTTCAAACTACAGTAATGAAACAAAATATATGTGAAATTTAATCAGGTACATGAAATATTATTAAATAAACAGATGTGCACCCCAACCAAAATCAGAGCCCCATTGTCCTGCATGCTGTATGCATACATAGTGAATTCTTGTTATTTTTATTGTTATATTGCAGTTGCCTGGAGAAGCCAAAATCATGGATCAGGGCCTGATTGTGCTAGTCATGGTACATAAGAGTAAAACAAAGACATTTTATGACAAGATGCGACAAGTGGATAAACAAACGATAAAGGGATGGAGTCAGGGACAGGGAACAGTAAAGGAAATGTTTCTAGTCATTTTCTTGTTTGAAAATCCCTGTCACATTTACAGCCCCTTTGAGATCAACTATATTATAAATCAGTACTGCTAATTGTAAATGGATAGGAATTGAGGCAAATTGGAAATCAGCAGCAAAGAGAAAACATAACTTGAGACAGGTGTGTACCTATTTCACAATCATACACCAGATTTTAAAAAAAAAAATTTCTGCCAAAGTCCACCTTCCTATCAATCTGTAATACAGTTTATTCAATACTTCACCTGACATTGAGGGCAAAATAGACTTACTTTTTTAAAAATTAAATAGAGATTTGTCTGGCCCAGAACCTCAGATCTGAACAGCCCAAAACTTTCAGCTTGGTTCAACTTCCAAACGCGTACGAATTTCACATCTGACCCATCTCTGCATAATGGGATAGGCCCCAAATCTGGATCCAAACAGCCAAATTTTGATTTGAAGTAGCAGCTGCTACTTCTACTCTGTGTGTGTGTGTGTGTGGTGGGTGGGGGTGATAGGTGAGGTTGGGTCCATTGGATCCTGGTAGTCACCAATTTTTTGACATACTTCAAACTCCACATACTCAGTGCAGGCTTGTTTAGCACCAATGAGGAGGCCACTCAATGCAGCTGCTCCACCCATGGCCTTCCTACATGAAGTGACACTCTGAGATAACAGTGGCATGAAAGGCCTGCATGAGCCTTGAGAACCCCAATGAATTTCACCCTCTAGCATTCTTTGCTTTTTGGCTTAAATTGGTGTGTATTTTTTTTTCTGTGCATTGTTAAACAGCTGCCACATTTCATCCCAACGGTGGCTACAACTCAGTGGTAGGAGAAGCCATCTGTAATTTATGAAATCCTCTGAGGTCCTTTAGGACTGAAAGATAAGTTCATATTCTGGTAACTCAAATCATGCCACTCTTTTTTTAAACAGTCTTTCTGGCTGTCCAATTGCTGCAGCTGAAAAATTGGCAATGTCCCAGGAAAAAAATCAGCATGATTCTCCTAAAACTGGACAGTGCCACGCTCAGGTTCACAGGTAGGCGTCTCACATGACATGTCTCACACAGGTATTTCTGTCCAAATGCTGTGCTTTATTTTGTAAGGGATTTCGTTCCTTACAACTTTTAACTCTGAGCTACTGAGGGAGCCTAGTTCATTCTAGCAGGCTGACTCTATACAAAAACGTGGGTAGCGAAACTGATTATGACTTGTGATAATTAAAGAACACTCAGCGGGTCCCTATGTGTTCAGCTAACATTAAATGACTACATGCATGTCCTTGAAAGATGAGTAAAAAAATCTAAAAAATATTATTTCAACACAAAAACATTATTTCAGTGATTGTTCTGGAGTGCCTTTCTAGTGTTAACCAGCCTCCTATTTTGATTAGACTGGAGTTACTTGTTAAGAAGTTTTCTCAAATTGTCCCTCTGCTGCAATGCTTTGGCTCCTGAGGATTGGTTAAAGATTTTGTTGCTTCATGAGCTCATCCCAGTTTTTGCAGCATGGGATTCCATGCTGATTTATATATTGAGATCCTTTGCAAAGAAAACCCTTGGCAATCAAAGTAGCATCTAACTATTGTAAGTATAGTAGTATTTAAGTGGGCTAAGCACTGTCATTGCTCTATTTCTCTGCTATAACAGATTTCTGATTGACCCATCCAGTTACTTTACTGTAATGCAGTTACTCAGTTTAGTTTATGTTTTATACTACAGTAGCAAAAAAGTGCTTTAAAAATCCTAACCAAAAAAATCTCTCATTGAGCTTATATTTGGTCTGAAAGTCCTATTGATCCTGTAGACTTGCATAATTTACACATCATTGGCATCAGCACCATCATGGCCTATTATATTCAGCCCTATTTGAGGGCACTTTAATTTGTGGATTATTGACATGATTGGCTATAATGGCTCCTTCTGAGCCATTACAGAATATTGTGTCAATGTGTCTGCCAACTGCACGTGCCTTAACTGTACGTATGAAAAGTCCTTAGGAAATTATTGAAGACAAGTAGTTACTGCACAGTAGCTAAATGGAATAACACATTGTTAATTATTCTTTCCTCACAAATAGCAGAAGCAATTATTTTGGACCATGCTCTGTCATATTTATTTGCCCAGAAGGCCCACCTTTAGAATGATGGTAGTGATCCACAGCTCTACAAGCCCCCGCTGACTCATGTGCAAAAGACCAAGTGTGTTCTCATCCTTTTTTAAAGAAAGGAAACACCATCCTACGGTAGTGAATCTTTAAACAGAATAGTAATTCTGTTAGTAAGTTACAGGATTGCTAGACCACTAGATCAGCCACAAAATGTATTTTTGTAACTGACATGTACACCCTAAAATAGACTTCTATAAAGACAATGCTTATGATCTTTACTTATATCCATTTTGGCAGGTGCCATCCCACTATATCCTATCTTTCAATGCAAGGTACTGAAAAAGATGTTCTTATTGTTTGTTCTTTCTGTTTTTCTCACTCTCCTTCTGGCAGTCTCTGTAGGACAAACTTAGCAAAGCAGCTCGAGCTATCTCAGTACAATTACCGAACGGCACAGCCAGCCACCTCTCTCAGAGCCACCCTGACAAAAGAGCAAGAGAAGTTTGGGAAAGTACCATTTGACTATGCCAGCTTTGATGCACAGGTCTTTGGCAAACGCACAATGACACCAGCAGTGCAAGGCCAAAAAACCCCAGCGTTCCTTGAATGTAAGCTTGAAACTCCCATCGTTCTTGAAAGAAAAATATTATTTATCTGAGAGTTTTCTTGTTTCAGGAAATAATGCACACTAGCAAATGTCTTTAACCCATTGTGATCAGTATACCTGAAAATCTACTGGAGTGACTACAACATCTTATTTGTTAATAATTCTTTGAAAAGCAATTCCATGGTAAAAAAGAAAATACTTGACTTGTCGCTTTCCTATTAGGCCAGATTCTGATACCCATATTCATGTGGTACTATTCCACCATGAGTAGTCCCATTTAAGTTAGAGATCAGATCATGAACTGGCATAAATTGGCATAGCTCCATCAACATCCACAAAGCTAAGCCAATTTGCAGCAGCTGAGGATGTGTCCAAAGGGACTATTTGTGCAATATGCTACTACTCAGTGTGAGCAAGGTATCACAATTTAGTACACTATTATGAGTAATTACATGTATAGATCCTCTTCATTGTAGGATCTTCACAGATAACTGCATTAAGTTTTTGCTCTGTTGCATCAACCCTTAATAACACCACTGTAGTTACAGCTATTTTCATGTGTGCACAAAATCTCGGCAAAAGATGCCATTTCTGTGAGGGCAATGGAAGAATCCTAAGGCGGTTTCTTTCATGTCAGAGCTGGGTTCAGAGGAATGTGGATCCAAAACAATGGCCATGAAAGTATTTCTTAATTTTTGTTTTGTTTACTATCATTAAAATATAACCAAAGAAAGTGAAGATGGAAAAAATAACCTAATGTTACATAGTCCACATAATCCAAAAAAAGAAAGGACAGTCAGAGTTAAGGTGAGCAGAAAACTAGCAATTTTTAGCTCTCAAATTATTAATATCTTTATATATCTATATATAGATCTATAGATATAGATCTATATCTATATCTATATCTACATCTATATCTAGATGTAGATATAGATATGGTACAATTTGATTTTAATTTTTTATGTTGACAGACAATATTGATATTTGTTTTAAAACATTGTTTTCAACATTTTCACAGTGGCAGGGAATTATGTGGGAGTCAGACAATAGGGGAGGTCAGACAAAAATTGTTTAGTGACAGTAGATGTTGAGATTCAAAAAGTTCAAGCTTTACAACTGTTAAAACGCAGACTGTCAACACCACATGCCAAAATATACAAAATAAATATCCTTAAATCAAATTCTAATAAGTTCTCAAGGATCATTTTTCCTACTTTGCCTATCTGTAAATTTCAATTATTATCAATGGAAATATTTTTTCATCATTTTGTGTCTGTATGATGTTTACTGACATTGACTGATAAAAATCTAATCCTGCCAAGCCCATTCATATTGGAGTATCTGAAGGCCACACTTACAAATGTAGAAACCTAAGTTGGGCCTGTAAAATAGGCATGCTCAAACACAATGAGCAATTTCTAATTTTGTGCACAGAAGTGGACATAGTCCTTTAGTTATTTGTTTGCACATGCACAAGTCTATTTAACTTTTGCATTTGAAGTGCTTATATTTGAAATGTTTGCATATATATGCAAATAAATTCATTATACAATTTCAAAAGAATGTCATATAATTAATTGAGTTTTCTAACATCATGCTTGTGAAGATTGCACAATACACAACTGTTACTACAATGCAAAGACAAAAGTGTAAGAGTGCATGAATATAGTAGACATGGGGATGCATGAAGGGTTGGAATAATAAAGCAATTGTGTGGAGTTTTGTTCAGCAGCCTAAGCAAACAAGAATCTAGAAATTCATTATTAGAACTCTGGATTTTGCACATATAAATTTGGCCCGCTGACACATGACACATGCTCATTTAGTAACATGGTTTTTCTGGTGGTATCTTTGAAGCTGATAATGGAAGAAGCAACTTAAATCAAACTCTGGTTTAAGTAGGTTCGGTGACTCAGATAAGTTGAACTAACTGATAAAAAGCATAGACGTATAGTATGATTTATCAGACACTCCGGCTTTACAGTAATTTGCACTGGTATAAGGGAGAGCAGAATTGGGCTGTCATTCTCAGTTCTCACTAGATGGATCCAATATTTAGAAACATTCAAGCACAGAACTCAGTTGTAGTCAGTGTACAAAAGAAATATTGTTTTAGGGACGATATGACTTTTGGGTCTGACCTATAACTTTTAATTAAAGCATCTCAAAATTTTAGGGAAGTTTGGATCTTGACCTAAACTTTTTATGTAGCCCTCAAATGAATAATGGGCCAAAATCCTAGATCCAAAGGAAATGTAATCTTGCGGATTGATAGCTGGATTCCAACTTCTGTAGTTCAATCCACAGCTACATAACAAACACATAGTTATGTTCAGCAATGTTCTTATGTTCATGATGCTGATAAAGAATTATGGTTTTGCTTATTTCTTCTTTTTTGCTTAGTTTCTAGATATGTATTTGTTTAAAATACAACTGAATATTATTTCCTCTTTTACACGTCATTGTAAAGCACTTTAAGAGCTACAGATGAAAGGATGTATTGTTATTGTTTGTTAAGACCTGAATTTATGGTTCTAGGTTTCCCCTACCTCAGTCAATGATATAACACAGAGCTAAGAAGGGCACCTCCCTGCTCTGCTTTAGAGTCTACGTTAGTGATAGGGAAGAAACATAGAACCATGTACTCTATTTTTGACATGTAAAATAGCTTTTCTATTCACCTGTAAGGCAATCTCTTCAGTCTTAATTGACCTCATTGTGTCTGGTAACTACATAATATTCCAGAAGATCCCAGCTATAAGAGGAAAAACAAGATGAATTAAGTACCACCTCTGAATGTTCGTTGGTTGTATTTTTTAAGTCTAACATTTAAATATTGGGATTTTCGTTAACATGATACTGCACATGTCCCCAAGGGGTAATGTTTGTATTCCAGTTCCCCAGCCTCTCTAAGAGGCAAATCTTGTTCACCTTACTCATCCAAGTAATCCTATTTGAATAATGGGGCTGCTCACAGAAGTAAGGCAAGCAGGCTATAGCCTTAATGTTGTTTTACCTAAGTCTTCACACTTCCATCTTATTTTGACACAAAGGTGCTCTAAGAATGAAAATCCCTTATGAATTTGATTATTGTTCTCAATATGTTTGTTAAGTAGGTTGCAAGAGCAATGTTGGGGTCAAATCTTGAGATCTCTGCTCATTTTGACTCAGTCTTTGCTCAGAAGTGAGTAAAACCTGAGAAAGAACCACAGAGTTTATCCCTTTGAATTTTTATGGTAAAAATGTAAATATTAAAGGTATTCTTGTGACAAAAATCAAATAATTTGATCCCTGAGCCTATTTTTTAGAGCAATCTCGAGTAACCAATAGAAAATGGGCTGTTTTTTAATTTATTCTTCACATAACTTAATTTATGAAATTATAATCTGAAAAATGAATCTGTTTGATGGGGGAAACCACATACGTGCAATTGCTAATCAAATCTCTCTTCAACAGCAAAGCATTTTTCACATCCAGTGAAATTTTCTAATCGACTGCCTAGTGCTAGCGCCCACACACAGAGCCCTTGTCATGCCAACTCTTATAGCTACGGTCAATGCAGTGAAGACACCCACATAGCAGCAGCTGCTGCTATCCTGAACCTTTCCACCCGCTGCAGGGAAGCAGCAGAGATCCTCTCCAGCAAACCACAGAGTCTGGCTGCCAAGGTAGGATAGTCCAAGAACCTGGAGGGTGTGCTAGCTACTGAAATGTGTGCACAAACTGTCTTTCATGGTAGTGACTGCATTAAATCTCAAAAAGGAGGCTTCTCTTTGCATGCTCTTTTGAAGAGAGACAGAAAAATTTAGTAACGTACTGACTGCTTCTGAAAAAAAATTGCAGGAATTGGGTTTTGATGATCTTCATAACTGGATCCAAAGTACATGGAAGGGTGGAGGGAGGAGGAAATGCCAAATCAAATAATTTGTTGGTAGGTAATGGAGCTGGGTCTGTTAATGAAGGATTTTTCCTTATCTTGAAACCTGTGGTAAGCAACCATTCAGATGACTGATAATCAGCTGATTAACAGAGGTTTTATAAGAAAGGTGGAGCAGCAGCATATTCATTAGGTCTGCTTATGATCTTTCTTACAACAGTTGTACAGTAACTCTACTGACTTCAGTGGAGTTCTGATTTTTACTGGTGTAAGTGAGAGGAAAGCCAAACCCTTGTGTTTGGAGATACTTCAGACAAGTCTCTTTAAGACTGAAGGCCACCTAATAAGAGTAGTTCCTTGTGTGGGTTTCACTGGAGTCATGTTTTTGGTTTGGTCTGAGATGTCTCACTGTTCTTTGTGATTCACAAGAGTCACCATTATGATTTAGTAGCCTTATTTTATGTGACATTACACAGAACCACATTGCTGATGCAACTAGTCAAGATACATTTCTGTGACCTCCGTGGGAGTAGGAGAAGCATTTTTGTTTATTATTTGTATTGCAGCCCATTGTGCTAGAAATTGTACAAATACATATCCTTGCCCTAAAGAGAAGATGAATGGTTATAGTTATACAATCTTGCCAGGAGGAAACTGTTAGTGTAAGACAAGACGTACTAAAATAATACATAAAATACTATATTTATACTTGGTGTGGGCCTTCAGGATCTATCTACCTATCTTTCTATCAATCACATTCTAATGTGTCCATCACTGTCCTATTTAGGCACCAGGCTCAATCTGGCTGGAAGGAGTTTCCACATCTGTTGGCCTACAATGTTCATTGGACCTCCTGCTCTCCACAATCACATAGGCGAATTGGTATTCTTTGTGTGAAATCCCTTCTGTCCGGCAGCTGGTGTAACACCTCCTTAGGTGTTCTGAGCTCTGCACTCCTGCAAAGTGGAATCTCCTATTTTGCTGAGTCTGATTTCCATTTGTCACAGCCAGGGTACTGAAACTGATGTTGGAGGAGTCCACTAAGCAGACATTCTAATGTGGGGCCATGTTCATACCCACCCACCTTGACATCAGTCAGCTTAGAGAAATATTTGCCAGGAGCTAGAGTCTGTTAGTGGATTCTTTCCTAGTTGACAGACCATTTCTGACGTTAGCCATGGAGAGCTTCTTACGCCAGACTTCAGTAGAGGTTTCCTGTCGTGTTGAGAGGGAGGTTGATGCCAATGGTTGAATTAAATTGCTGCCCCAGCCTTTGGCTGAACTCAGTAACAGACGTTTCTTGCCAGCAAAGAGCAATAAAGGGACCATGCAAAACCCAAAGATTTTCTATTCTACACCTGCTTCATGTTTGCCAAATCATGGTAGGTTTGAGTGGGATTGAACATAATATTACAACACTCAGAGACACTCGGGGCACACAGTTTATTCCTTTCTCAGCCCCAGGACTAGCAGCCTAAAAGAAAATCATCTGCATACTTTGTCATCTGCTCGCATCCACTTTTGCCAGACTTTCAATAGGACACAGTGACAGCCCAGTGCTACAAAACATGTGACAGAAGAATCAGAATTAGCTTCTTGCCAGAACAGAGGCAAGTAATCTTCAAACTGAGTCAGTGGCCAAAACCACACAAAACCCTTTTTTTATATGGTTTTAGTGATTTATTACTTTTAGCAAATTGGGCTCTTAGAGGAAAATATGGAAATAGGCTCTCTAGGAAACTGTATTGCCAATAAGGGGAACTATCTTTATTTTAATATGCCGCAACTCAAGTGATTTAAAAAAAATACCTACAACTATTTTTAAATGGTGCTGAATTTTTGTGATGGACATTTGCTATGGGAACATTTAACTATTTGCGCATCTTACAAATTTTCCAATTGTCTAAAAAATCCTAAGGATTCTACCTACCATATATTGCATTTGTGCACAAATAATACAGTAACAGCAATAGATTCATTTGACGCAATTGCTATTTCCTTTATTTATTCTCAGCAATACACATAAGTGCCACACCTGAAAATTATTGTGTGAGTGGCTTAAATTGGGGACTGTGTAGCTCCAGATCCCTGGGCCCTGCTCCTACGGCCTGTCCATTTGCCAAAAAAAAAAAAAAAAAGCAGTACAGAGAGCAACAGTGCAGATCAAAGCTCCACGACTTGCAAGAGTCTTTATCTCCTGCATGGTTTTTAAGTATTGTCCCACCTCGGCATGATGGCATACCTTGCTGATGTGAGTGATATGGATGGATGGATCTGGACCATTTCTGTTGCATTCAGGTTACTCTGTGTCTGCAGAGGAGCGGCAGGATTTCTTCTCAAAGAGTAGCTGAAAGTGCATGTCTGTAAATATATCTGAACAGTTTATTTTTACAAAAGTCATTTCCCATTGCTGTTTCTGGTATTTCATGTCTGCCAAATTTTGTGTCTTGGTCTCTAAAATTTTGTTCGTTTCTTAGTAAGCATTTGCCCTTTTGCCTTGAAAATGGGTCATTTTTCACTAAAAATATCCAACATTTAAATGGGAAAATTACATTTGTTTTTAAAAAAATAGCAAGTTTCATTTTTTTGGTGAATTTGGAATATCTTCAACTATGTTGGAAAAACTTCCTGCAGTCAGTTCTAGGCTTCAGGGGGAAAGGAAGGTGAGTAGCCTGAGCTAAATAAAGGAAGAGGGGGAAATTTACATTATACTTTTAGCAGTGCTCTTGGCCGGAAAAGTAGCACAGTGACAACTGATGTACAGTGTGGATCGACCATATATAACTATAAAAATTATCTCATGATGGACTGGGTTTACTTTCAGTCCAAATTAATTTGGATTCCAAGTTCCTTCAATTAATTTGCAGCCAAGTGCATACAAAATATAGTGGCCATCCTGGAAACCTTTACCATTTTTTTTAAATAGGTACTATGTTACTGTGATATTCACAGGACTGGAGCTGGTTTCTAGATAAAACCACCTGGGATTCTGCTATGCTGGGCCCCGGAAATATAGAAATGATACAGATACAGTCCTCAACCCAAATAAAAGAATCAGGCACTGCATCGCAGTCTCACAGCATAACTGTCTGCACGTGGGGCCCAATCCAACTGCCACTGAAACAAATGGAAGTTGGGTCAGGGCCATATTCTCTAGCACAATGCAAGTGCCCATAGCAGGTCTTGTCAGAAATTTTCTCTGTTTTACAACCGTCACCACTGCTGCCACTCACAGAGGTAGAAGCACGCAGTATGGTCTATCTTTATCTGCATCACTGCTGCTTGCCAAGCATTCTGTTGAATGTTTTGGTGGTGTTCCCACCTGTTTAGACAAAATGGCATATGCACACAGTGCCTTGAAAGAAAACAAAAAAATGACACTTGCTTGAAATGTTTGAAGTTCAAATACTGTTGTTGTTTTTAACACAACCCGAAAACACAAACTATGTCATCTGTCCATTCTTGGATATTGATGATGATGATGATGACGACTGCATCAGTTATGTAGATAATGCAGTTGATTGGCAGCATGCTTACCAGACAAGCCACTAACCCAAACATCTTAAAATCTAAATACAGAACACTGCTTGCAGAACCAGGCCAATTGCTAGCATGACCTTCTGAATTAAAAAAGGACACGTTGAATAGCTCTAGCTGTTGCATTGTTACACGGCTGCAGATATTGTATCGTTGCAGTGTTCTTCTCTTTCTTTCTTTCTTTCTTTCTTTCTTTCTTTCTTTCTTTCTTTCTTTCTTTCTTTCTTCAGTTTGCAAGTTTCTCAGGGCAGGGACTGTGTCTTTTTGTGTGTGTCTCAAATAGTGTCAAGGGTAGCATAAGATCCTGATCTTGCAAACACCTACACCCATGCTTAACTTTAAGCAACTGAGTATTCCAAATGACTTCTGTGGAAGAACTTGCATACTTAAAGTTAAGTATGGGTGTAAGTCTTTGTAGAATCAGGACCCAAGTGCTTACATTTTTTTTAATAATTGTTAGCAACCCTTCCTCCCTCCTCCGCCTCCCCCGCCACGTAATGCCTTGAATGCAGGCACATTAGGAATCACATCCATTCAAAGAGTAATATAGTGTGCACACTTAAAGAATTCATTGTGATTTTATAGATTTATTGGTTCCAGAAATATTTCTTATATTGAAAATGAAGAGTATTTTAGAATAGTAATAACCAGACACAGCCTTCCAAGTGCATCTATTGCACAGTGGGAAAACAAAATAGCAGGTGCTTTTCTGTCTTTGGACAATCAAAGAATGGATAGAAAGCCCTACACATTACAGTTAGAACCTTCTTAAGACCCCAGTTCTGCAATGAGAATCATGTGGAAACACTGATTCACCATGCTGATCTAACTGTAGTGTAAAGGCCTAACTTGGAATTGTTACTTCAGAGACATTGCAGAATATTAAATATTGTGAGTTATCAAATGAGCCAACAAACACAAAAGCAAGGGATGAATCCATCATACATGAGCCATACCTTGTTCATTTAGTAGATTAACGTAGTTCAGTTTTAATGGTTAATGGCAATACTTCATAGTGTACTAGGAAATGTTCTGTAATATATTTTATAAAAATAAAGAAGTCAGATTGTGAGACCTCACGACAAAGCTCAGCTATTAATCTTAGTTTTAAATCTTTGCTGTGAAGTGGCTAGTAATTTGTGTGTACAATTTTTGTGGTATTCATATTAGCGTGGCACTTCTGCTGTATCTGTTTCACTGCACAGATCCTAGGGGAAAGGGGAAATATGTTTTAGTCATTTTTCTCTCATTTTTCATTCTAAACTCCTTTTTCCAGCTGCTTCTCAGACCTGTGGGGGGTGATTATACTCCCATTGTCATCGGAATAAATCAGGAGTAGCTTGAATGCCGTTAGCATGGTTCTGTTCTCACACTGGTTTTGCACTGGTTTCACTTTATTGTCTTCACAGAATTGTTTCCTGGTTTACATCAGCATAAATGAGATCAAACTCAGGACCGTTACTGATTTAATATAGGGAAGAATCAGGCACGTGAGCCTTCATTGGCCAGATATATTTATACTTCTGTAAGCTTATATACTTCAGTTTTTAAGCTAAGAACTTGTACATTTTACATTGCTATGGCGAACTTATTTGAAAGGTATCATGGTGTGAAATCAACCAGGCCTGCTCTGGCCCTCATTACTTTCAGCAGGATCAAAATTGGGTCTTTACTGAAGTCAAAACTGCTCTTAGAACAGGAACCAAATATTACAAGTCAAATATATGTTCCTTCTATTTTTATTTCATAGCTGTAGTCTAACAAAAACTTTTGGCATTTTTTTCTTGTTAAATAAATACTGGGAAAATAAGGAAAGGAAACATATTCAGAAGAAGGTAGGATGAGACTAGAAAAGAAAATTGGAACAGTCTCTGTGACCATCCTTTTTTCCCCTCACCATTTGGAGTTGGCAATGAATGCAGCAGAGTGTTCAGAATAAAAAGCCATGCTGTAAATTTGTGATCCATCCGACTATGAGCAAAAGGGAATCTTTTTCCATTACTATATTTAATTGTTGTGTGCATCTGTGAGCTCACTTAAACCCCATCTGTACACTATTTCACAAATGCACACAATCCATGCTTTTTCTGGTTGGAATTTGGTGCGTGTTGCACAACCCAACTTCTGTGTGAATTTTGGGAAAGCACTGGAAAATCTCTTAATAGCCACATCAGTGAATGTTCTTCCCATCAATCAAATCTCATTGGTGCAACAAATAATGCCTTATTTCCAGTGATGATATATATTTCCTGACATTTTGCAATCTGCAATTTAATTTGGGAGGACTATGACTGTTTTTGTTCAATTTTTTGTTGTTGTTGCCTTCAGAGTAGTTGATATTTTGTCAGTGACAGAGAATCTGCACTATTTATGATTTTTTGAACTATAAAAGTACTGCAGCCTAGTCACATGGCTTCTCCTAAGCCATCTGTCACAGAGGTCTGGAATTTTATGTGAATATTGGTTGTGCAGACTTAACTCAAGTTTTTTTTATTATGAAAAATGTCACCAACTACAATATTTAGCATTTTACTTTACATTGGTCATTAAACTTGATTACTGTAGCTCTGTTTCATTGCTATAGTTACATATCAACTGTGAAGCCAAAAAAGGCTGGGGCAATCATGGCCAAGCTATATTGTCGGATCCTGGAGAATGTACTTGGCAGTGATATAGTTAATATCTTGGATTTTTGTAACTAAGGTTTATTAAAGCTGGTATAAAAATTTATTTGATATTATACAGATGGCATAAGATGTTGTGGTTACTAAGTTATTATCCAGGATAAGCTGTACTGTCAAATTCAGGGCTTAAAACTATCACAGGAGATTAAACTATTTACTAAAAAAGGGCAGAAAGATATAACCAAAGCGTCTTAGTACGAACATATTAGAAGTGTATTTACTTCCCATAAATATAATAGTGCATAACTCTCTTTAAGCTGAGTGATTGACAATGTGAACTTTGTCATGCAAGAGAAACAAATACAAGAGGTGCCTTTGAGTTTCTAAATTGTCCACAAGCAGCTAGTCGAGTAGTCCTTGGAACTAGGCTAGCGCATCTCTCTTAGGCTTTTGCTGGTCAATGGCATGAGGGCCCCACAGCAAGAGCTGATCATTAAGTTCTTCATTTCCAGCAATGCCTAGTGACTTTGTATGTTTTGGTCTCAGGTGCCCAACTTGAAGCACCTCACAGAAGCCTGATTTTCAGAAGGCAGGTGCTCAACAGTTCCGAAGATTGGTTTCCTTTAAGGTGTCTAGAGCTGGGCACCCAAAAATTGACCCATCCCAAATCACTCATGACTTTTGAAAATGTAGGCCTGGATCACTGACTACCATCGGCATTCGCAGCCTGCCAACATTACGCTTGAGGAAACTGATTTCCTTTGCTGAAGAAAGTCTAGATGGGCAATACTAACACTGAATTGTTGGATGGTCTTTAAATGCTTATAAAGGCCTGGAAGTTGCTAATTATGTTACCAAATCTTTGGCCTCCTTCAGTAAAATGACATTACTGCTGCTGGTACCATGATTTGAAATAGATCACAATGTGTAAGTCACCCTGTAGTTAAATGCACATTGCGATTTCATTTATTCTTTGAAAATGTGCCACAGAAGGATTAGTATACGGCTACCTGGATGGTGCCTGTGCCCAATCTGAGTCCAGCCAGGGTGGCCTATCATACCATCAACACTGAAGCAGAACTCCACATTGCTTTGTATTGGATTGTAAGCTCTTTGAGGACATGATTGTCTCTTACTATGGTTATACTATGGTTATACAGTACCTAGCACATTTGGGCCCCAAGCCCTAACTGGGGCCTCTGGACCCTTCTGCAATACAAATAATAAAACAATAGCAATGGGAACATATAGTGTTAACTGCAGACATCTTTGTACTTACTGCCTGATAAGTCATCTTTACTCTGATGTCAGCCCATAACCCTAAAGCCTGTTAAGACTGGACAATCTATGCAATAAGGATGCACAGGTCTCTGCTCTTCCAGAGACCAGAAAGTCATACATACTCACAGCCTGAAACCAGATTCTCATTCCATGGTCCCATTTGACTAATAACTGTGAGCTGTGGCAGAAGGTGACTCTTCTGATATTCCCCCATCCACGCACATATAACGTTGTTCCTTGATTTGAGAGCTGCCCTTTTGCGCCACCTCATGGCTTTTCTAACCACGCAGAAGGGATGGGGATGCCAAGAGGCAGTGGAAACTTCACAAACAAGTGACAGGGAGATGGTTTGCAATTTCTTAAATGAGGTTGTAGACAGGCCAGGTGTGTGGGTGATGTGTTTTCAGAGGTGAGAAACCCAACAGGCAGGGGGAGAGCTGGATTGTTACTTCAGATACTGACAAAACCTAGGGACAGCCCTGCCCAAATAATATAGTACATAGGATGTATATTTGTAACCTTTTTACTGAGTCCAACTGTAAGGACCCAATTGCCAGACCAAGAATTCTGTCTTATATTCCACTTTAAGGGCAGCTGTGGAAGGAGAGGGGGAGGGAACAAGGAGCTTTACCTTCCCTATGCTCGTAAGAGAGGCAGTAGCAGCCCTGCTGCCAGGTCTCACGATGACATAAGGAGAGAGGGAGGGGCAAGGATGAGGCCTACCATAGGATACACACATGTACCAGCCAGCAGAAACATCCCATTGAAGAGGAAAGTGTATGCTATATGCTGGAGATCTCTGAGAGGAATCGTACATGGTGCCTTCTGGAACACTCCCTATGCCGGTGTGGCTCTACCCTGCTCCTATTGCAGGTCTGTGCCTTAATGGCACAATCTGGCACTTGTTTTGTAGTAAATCTTTTTAAATGTGCTTTCCAAGTCAAATTCTGCTTAAGGCAATATGTTATTCTCCTTCATCTGTTTTAGCACATTTCCGCCCCCCATGTTACAGATGTTGTAATATTTCTGGGGTGTGAGGGAGGAGATGGTGGAAATGTAATAATAATGCTGTTGATGAACTAAGCAGTGCATTAATGCTTTAACTGTGAATGGAGGTCATAGTTCTCTCTAAGAGTAAAAAGATCAAGAAGATTTAAAGCTAAACTTTTTTTAAATAAACTCAGATTTAGCATGTATAGTTTACATTTTAGAAGCATCTTATTTAAATGCTACTTACCTGTGTTTAAGCTCAGAAGCCTGCAGAGCATTACTGAGGTTACACTTAAGTCTGCCTAAGAATTAAACATTAACTGATGTAAATCCAAAAAGCTGGTTTTAGACCAGATAAATTTAAATAAAAGCATGCATAAATTTACCAGTTATCTTAAAAGCACCACATGGCTATGTTGCAGCCTCAAAACTGTGCATTGTCTTAACATTTCTCTATTTCCTGTTATATATCAGGGAGCTGAGATAGAAGTGGATGAAATGGCACTCTGGATTTGAGCATGAAAAAGAACCGAAACCAGGACAAGGTTATGCCTCTAACTTCTTCCCAACGCAGCTCTTCCCACCCTTCCTCTTCTCCCTTCAAACAGCAGCATTCTGGTAATGCGGCCTTCTACCAGGCTCTCTGTGAACAGGAGGGCTGGGACATGCCAATCAACTATAGCAAGACACATGGCAGGAAAGAGGAAGAGAAAGAGGTATCGTTTCAGCTTTTCAGTTAGAGCCATTGAAGAACTGACACTAAAGCCCTCTGTTTCAAAAGTGGCCTCTAATCTTGGGTGCTTGAATGCCCAGCTTGAGACATCCTGGCCTCCATATTCAAAAGTGATGACTAATTTGGAGTACCCAGTTTGATACATCTTAACGAAGACTGATTTGCAGAATGTGGGCGCTCAGCAGTTTGTGAAAATCAGGCCAATTTTAATGGTGTCTCAAATAGAGCACATAAAATCATTAGTCACTTTTGAAAATCTTGGCCCTAAGGCCTTACTTTTAGAACTACTGGGCACTTGTAAAGCAACTCTTCATTTTAACTGGAATAATGGGGCATGCAAGTCTCTCAACCTGTGTAACCTAAGGTATACAAAATTAGAACCCATTTTTGAAAATGTATCCCTACTCTCCAGTGTCTGGAGGGTCATTACCTAACTGAAGTATATTTTTCTCTTTTTAAAAATGTCCAAGTAACCTTATAATTTTGAAGCGCAATGTAATTCTTCCAAGCAACTTTATTATTTTGTGCATTCCAGACATCTCTGTGTTTGGGTATGTATAAATACAGGCATGAAATCCTACAATAATTTTTCACTGGTACAAAGTATTATCATTTCTTTGACACATTTCAGGTATGCATTGCTCACATCATCCTATTGCAAGTCTTGCAGGGTCCAAAGATTAAAATTCCAGAAATGCACACTCCCCAATAGATTGATGGAATTAGTGAACATCAATTGAAATAAATAGCCCCAAAATACAAAAACCTAAATAAATCACCCAAAACTAACTCTCAGGATGAGTACAGGCAGCTGCCATGACAAGACTCCACAAGACAAGCTGCCAGGTGTTAGCTGGTCATGGTAGCTGTCGTGTCCAGGAGAGCCAAGTGCTGATAATTTTCTTGCTTTATGTCTTTGTTTTGCCCCTTTTGTGTATTTTTTATTGACTGCTGACAGCATAGCGTCCTTTGGTTTTCTTATTTCTTTTTTTGGCTGCATGTTTCTTCTGAACTTATCTACCAGAATAGGGTGCAGAGAAGGTTTGGTTGGATTTGTTATCATAGTGAAGAATATGCATAGGCAGCTAACTAAATGAAATCTTGGTAATGGACGAGATAGGCCTGAGTTGCAGAGTTCTGTTCCAGCCCCAAAGTTCCCCATAGTTCAGATCTGGCAATTTGTTCAGGGTCAATATATATATTTGCATGAAGTAGAAAAGTAGCACTTTAGCATTGTAGTTATTATAGAAGTGGGTTTTTTTCTGAATTATCACTGGTGAACTTTAATAAAGTAACATATTGAACAAGGATAGATCTACCTAGAGCTGAGGATGGGGACTCACCTCTAGTATTTCAAAATGCCTGGGAAAAAAGGGGTATCAGTCATGTGAATAGAAAACTCTCAGGATGGGTGCACAGGGCCACCCAGAGGATTCAGGGGGCTTGAGGCAAAGCAATTTCAGGGGCCCCTTCCATAAAAAAAAAGTTGAAATACTATAGAATACTATATTGCACCACTTGCTCCCTCCCCTTCCCGGAGAAGCCCTGGGAAAAATAAACATTTAAAAACCTTCTGCATCTTGGCACAAACCCAGTTTTGAGAAAACTTCTTTTCAAGTGACCTTTACAAGGTATCACTGGTTCTCAGCATCAGCTAATCCTAAAAGGCACTAAAGCTCATTAAAAGGATTGAGCAAATATTTTCCATCAAAACTTTTTTTGGATCGAAAACTAGGGGTTTTTAAAAAGCAGGAAAAAAACACGGACAATGTCTGCTTTCCTTCAAAATTTGTTGTGGTTTTTTAATTGAAAAGCTGAAATTAGTCTGCCAAAACCTGAACATGGTTTGGGGTTTCAGAAGTGTGTGGCCAAATATTTGCTGCTTGCTGTGTTTGTTTAAAGAAACAATAAAAAAAATCTGCTTTAAAAAAAAAAATCCAAAACTTTTGAACCACCTCAGCTTGTGACCAAATGCCTGAGCCCATCCAGTCAGAGATTTTTCCAGGTTTCTGATACTCTGCTGGCTTCCTTGACTCATATCTGTCTCCATAACTTGGTTCATTTAGCTTAGAACATAAGAATGGCCATACTGGGTCAGACCAAAGGTCCATCCAGTTCAGTATCCTGTCTACCGACAGTGGCCAATGCCAAGTGCCCCAGAGGGAGTGAACCTAACACGTAATGATCAAGTGATCTCTCTCCTGCCATCCATCTCCACCCTCTGACAACAGAAGCTAGGGACACCATTCCTTACCCATCCTGACTTAACCTCCATGAATGTATCTGTTTCCTAGAGACTGGCTCCACGGGTCCCTCACAAACTGGAGAGGGTTACTGTGGGTTTGTCTTTAGTATATCTTATGTACGTACTCCACAAACTGAGCATTTGAGGTTGTTCCAGAATATGGGATTAGCCTATATTGTGAAAACTGAAATGCTCAAAATAGCACATGCATATGAATGGACACAGGGTGCTAAAATTAAATTAACCCAGGGGTTCTCAAACTGGGGGTCAGGACCCCTCAGGGGTCACAAGGTTATTACTGGGGGTCGCCAGCTGTCAGCCTCCACCTCAATGTCTGCTTTGCCTCCAGCATTTATAATAGTGTTAAATATATAAAAAGTGTTTTTAATTTATAAGGGGCGGTCACACTCAGAGATTTGCATGTGAAAGGGGTCACCAGTACAAAAGTTTGAGAACCACTGAATTAACCCCTCTGGAGCCTTGGGGAATGCAGGGGATGGAATGGGGCGTCTCCCTTAGTAGGACTGGGAAGGAGGTAGGTGTGTAGGATATTGTTCTTCTCATGTGACCTCTCCCCCATGGACAAGATAACAGCTTGGCTCTTTGTGTTAAATAGCTGTCTGCAAGCCTTAAACTGCTGAATGAGCTTTAGGATAGGGAAGGCTGTGCCTCCCCAAACAGCCTGGCCCTGCACCCTATCCAATCCCCACACTTCCTGCCCCCCAACTGTTCCCCTCAGAATCCCTGACCCATCCTGCTCCTTGTGCCCGCACTGCTCCCCCCAAGGCCCCCACCCCAACCACCACCCCAGGACCCCACCCCCCACCAACCCCCCCATTCCCTGTCCCCTGACTGCCCCGACCCCTATTCCCCCCCACACCACTGAGTCCTGATAAACCCCCCGAATGCCCATGATCCAACCCCCATTTCCCGTTCCCTGACCACCCCCAGAACCTCTGCCCCGCCCTGTGCCCTGACTGTCCCCTGGGACTACCTGCCCCTTAGCCAACCCCCCCCCCCGGCCCCTTGCCATGCTGCTTACCACTGCCTCCCCCCTTTCCTGGAGCCGCATCCAGGAGCGGCCCTGGACAGTGGCTGCAGTGGCGTGACTCCAGTGGGGCCTGGAGCTCGCAGCCCCGCCCCCTTACCACATGGCTCCAAGCGAGGCAGAGCTCAGGCCCCGCCCGAGCCACTCCGCTTTAGCTTTGTCCAGGGCTGCTCCTGTACGCGTTCCACTGAGGTGCCGAAGGATGGGGGAAGGTGGAGGTGGGGATGGGGATGGAGCATTTTCTTGTGGGCCCCCGTGTGCCCAGGGCAAATTGCCCACTTGCCCCACCTCTGGGCAGCCCTGTGGGTGCAGGCAGTTGCCATGATGAGACTCCACAAGACAGGCTGCCAAGTATTAGGTGGTCTTATGGTAGCTGTCGTGTCCTGGAGAGCTAAGTGCTGTGATCCCCCTGTGCTGATCTGTAACCCAGAGTTAAGCGTCTAGAATAACAATTTTCACTGAGAAAAGACAGACAGTGGCTGGAAAGTGGTTTAAATTATGTAGTGAGTAAGAGGACCAGATTCTTCCCTGCAATATGGCCCCTTTGTGCTGCACTGCCAGTAAGTATATCCAGCCTTGAGAAAATAATCCCACTGCCAGGAATCCACTGGTATGCAGACCTGGCAAAGAGCTGTCATGCACTCCTCCTCCCTGCTGCCAGCGTAGCATAGAATAGGCATCATGGCTAGAGGAAAGAGGGCACGGAAGAACACCCCTATGCCATGCTGTTCCCCTACTTCAGTTTTGGCCCCAGGCACTGCATAAACAGCATCAGTGACATCACTGAGGAGGCCACAAAGTTGAGTATACGCCATCTTTGCACCCCAACACCTCAATGGACTCCATTGTGTGCAATTTGTCCCTAATCAGGGATCTGGCCCAAGACCTTTGCTCTGAGCACTTCTGCTCCCAGAGAACATTGACTGTCCATGGTCTCAGGGCCAATGGTTTCTGTTTTGCAAGTAGAAGCCTGGCAGTTATCCCCATGCAAAGCAAATGAATGATAATATCTATTCTAATTCATTGTTATCTGGTTCATATGCACAACAGGTTGCTTAATTTTGGTGGTAATTTCCAGAAAATATTGTCTTCTCTCTCTTAGTGAAATAGCCTGTCCAGATGCCCCCTAAAAAAAAAAATTCTGAATTTGGAAAAAGCTCAACATCTCTCTAAAAAATAAAGCACTGAGAAATAACCAGAGCTGTCAATTTAGTTCAATGTCAGTTCTCCAAAGATTTCAGGGCTTAAAAATGTTAAAGTGCCAGATGCTATTATTGTTATTCATGTTACCATTATGTTCTGGTCTTTGCTGAAATCAATATAAACTTCCATCTGTACATTAATGGAATTTCATTGCTTGCTTGCTTTCTTTTGTGCCCGTGCATGAATACACAAACGCACTCTTTGTAGAAAATGGACCTCTGGTTCTGATTTTTAGAATTCTAATAACATTTCATTCTAACTCTACTGTCTAGAAATTGTACTCTGCACTTAATTAGCTGAGTTAAGTATCCACCAATTCTCTGTTACCATAAGTTAAAAAAAAAGGGAGATGGATGATGGAGGGGAGTTTCTTTGACCATTCTTAAGGATTTATGTCACAGTAAATATGAAATCCAATAGAGGAAGTGCACAGCCCAGGTACCTGGTCTACATGTCAGCACTGTATGTGTGAAGCCAAGGAAAGAATTATCCGCTCCAACTTGCTGTAGTAGCTTGCAGCTGCTAATGCTGGGTATGGGCAGGACTGGCTAGTCAGGGGCCAATGGACAGCCCATACATGAGTTTATTGCCAGAGGATCTGCATGGTCAGGGACCAGCTGGCATGAACATAGCCCAACCTCCTCCAACCTCCCCTGGCATGCAAGAAACTTCAGTTTCTTTCTGCATGGCCCCTTTGCATCATGCCTCCCTTCTAGTTGATACTGCAATTTTTACTTTCCCACCACCCAGGATTTCGGCCTGCTTGAATAATAACAGTATCCCCCAAACTATTAAGGGAAATATTGTTTAATGTTTGTCTCTGCCTTTCTTCAGAAATATACTAGAGGATATCAACAGGAAAAATCCCCTTAATCTCAGTTAGCATCTTTTTCATGCTATGTGCTTCCCTTTAAAAACATATCTTTCTTTTGCAAAGAATCTGAGACAAAAGTTTATTTACAGTGGAATTAAGATTGTAAGAAAGTACCTGTTAATATAAAAGAGTATGATTACATTATTGCAAGCAGGGAATTTATAGTTAACATTTGAAACCCAAATGTTTGAAAGTCAAAACATTCAAACCAGAGGCCGGCACTAGGCATAAGCAGACTAAGCAATTGCTTAGGGTCCCAAGCAGCTCAATGGGGCCCTCTATAACTTGCAAGCAATATCTAATGAATTTATGTGCTGGGTGTATCTCTGTCTCTGTCTCTGTGTCACACACACACCACACCCCACACACACACACACACCACACACACACCACACCCCACAAACAACCCAGGTATCTTGATACTGGGGCCACTTGATATAAAGAATAAATCCCTTTGATGGAAACATTAATAGGTCCCTTATCTTCTATGTGAGTCAGCCACTAGAAGGCAACATAAAAACACGCATAAAAGGGCAATCCGCCTGGAGTAGGAAAATGGGGACATTAATCCTGGCTTGTGAGGTTATTTGGGGTCTCTGGCCCTTGTTGCAGGATGCAGGGAGGTACCAGTCTCTAGTTTCTGATTAATGATGGATTAATGATGGATTAACTCTTCATAGGCAGTTACAGTGCTGAGGTTCCTCTCTGATAGTAGGGGTCAACAGTTAGCACTTGAAAGTACATAAGGACGGGTGGTCAGAGTAAAGGGCAGAGATCAAGGTGATGGAGAAATATTGACCCCTTTGAAATCAATGGCAAAACTCTGATTTTTAGCCTTTGGAACAAAATTTTTTAAAATTTCCTGATTTTCAAATGCTGCTTTTTAACATTAACTCCAAATTGTATTTACTTTCACAGGTGTAGGTTTTTATATTTACTTTTTAGTAATGTTTTAAATTAATAAATATTTATGTTATATTAATATTAATTGAAGTAAAGTAAAGTAATAGATAGTTACACCTTTGGCTTTTTTTAAGGTTGTCTTTATCTGAATTTTCCTTTAAAACAAAATCCTAAAAGCCTAAAATATTAGTGAATTTCCTCCATTTAAAAGTATTAATAATTACCATGAAAAAACTGTAGAAAAAAATGAAGAAAAATATTTGTACTCTCTATGTTAGTTTTAGTAGCATGTGAGATGATTCCCAAACAATCTAACCTCACAAATGCAGTTGTAAAAATAGCAGTAATTGATTTATCAATAATATGACGAGGTTTATATGTGTGTATATATGTATGAGTTATAGTAGGCAATAAACAGCCAACACCTGAAAGCAGAGAAGGAAGTAATCTAAAGGAACCAGCTACAGACTGGCATAGGTGAGCTGCCAGAACTGAGGAGCATATGGAAGCTTCATCAGAATCAACACCCCCACTAGGCAGAAGTTACAGGTGCTGGAATAGGGATGCAGTCACTCCCCCTGGTTTGAAGTGTTTCCATTAAGTACAGGGTTTACAGTTTATTGACTGGGCTCTCAGTACTCCCTTATCAAATTGTTCAAGCACCCTGCAGAAGCTCCATTTGCAGTCCACATTCACCCCAGTTCTGTTGCTCTCTTCACTCTGTGCTTATCAGCTTCACATAAGTACATGTCTCTGTGGTTCTCTCCAGCCCTGGAGATCCTCTAAGTGCCACAATTCCCCAGCCCTGGTCCTGGAGAGCTTGTCAGCTGTACAATGTCGGAAGCACCTACAGTACTAGGGAGCTTTGCAGGACCAAAGTGCTTCTTGTCCCAACCTTAGGCAGCCATCTCTGGTCCTATTAAGCCTTTTCTGCAAAGCCTATTTATCTAGGTCTTCTTTGCTCCAGTGGCGTTTATAAACTGGCATGAATCCCAGCTGGGAATTCTACAGACTTTATAGTTCTGTCAGGGACTCTGGAGATTTCTCAAAGGTTTACGTGTTCAGAATGAATCCCACCAAAATGAACCACTTAACCTTCCAAAAAAATTTCAAAGCCACTAGTTCTCAGTGAGAACAAAACAATCTGAACTTTCTAGACCAAGCCTTTTTGAAGCAGTGACATTCTAAAAACAGAAGTCTTCAGAAAGTCAAACTGTAATATTCAATATTTCAGATTTCCAAAATGTTTTTCAATGGAGTGACTACTATGTCTCCATATATGCATTAAACAGCAAAAACAACAGATGGTAACATTTAAATTTTTATCTACAAATGAACAGGCCAGGTTAGAACTGAAGACCCATCCTACGATTCTGCTAGAAAATTGCAAAGAACATTTGTGATTTTTTTCATAATAAGACTCTAATATTTGGATAAGATTAAAATATCACCTCATGCTACACTCTTAGGGAGTTTTGCATTTACATCTCCTAGACTTGCATCTTATGATTTATTTGTTTATGATACAATCATATTTATTTGTATAGCATACAGTAGCACAGCGATTACTTGCAGAAGAAAACAAGCAAAATCCCCCCTTGCAAACTATAGGTTCTGTAACTCAAAATGTTCAATAACTTTCAGGACAAGGGCTGTATTTTCACCTTCTTTTCTCTGTAGATTTTTCTTTCATTAGCATTATCATTTTCCAAATATAAACCCTGTTTTACTCAGCATACAGATTTCAAGACCTCGTGTGGCTTCTAGATCTCTAGGAATTATTTCACAAATAAATAATTGCAGACAGTAAACATCTATCCCTTAATGTCTGAAAATATAGTGCATTAATCTTTTATCATATCTCCATCACTGCTGAAAGCTTAGATAATTTGCCTGTATGTTCTTCAAGAGGTTCCTTCCCCTCCCCACCCCCAAAAAAACAAAAGATTGGTTGAATATAAAAAGACAGGGAAGAGAGAAAACCTGTTGTGACATTCTTATCTGATATTTCAGAAAGATCCATTGAGCTCCCCAGAAACCTGGAGGAAAAAAAGTATCCACGAGATGTCTCCATACCAAGTCCAAAACCCAAGCTCCATCCGAGAGATCTCAAGAAGGAACTCATCACGTGAGTCACAAAAATGTCTCGTTTTCCTTTCTCCTCCTCTGTGGAGACAAAAGACACTAAGAACAGTAGAATGTCTGTGAGTCGGCTGCTTTGGAGGAGCTGTGCAGGGGAATTCTGCACCTGCTGCTTCCTACACAAGAATGTTCCATTGTGGCCCTCTTGGGCTGGGCAGCAGTGAGGTTTATAATCAAGGCAAGTCAGGAAAGGACTGTCGGCCTGGATGAAGAATTCATGACTATACTTAGATTTACTGTCTAACCCCACCACTCATGCACAGAGGTAATAAAATGGCAGCAGCCACTACTACACACGCGGATTGTAGTAATGATTGCAGAGTAGCTGTTCTGAGACTCCTATTACTGTTCTGGAAAACAGATTTTATTCCCCTCTGTCCTCCATGGAGATCCCCTGCAGTGATTTTGTGTAGGAATCCCGGGCATAGCTCTAGGATTTAAAAGAAGCAGAGCTGATAAAAAAATATGGACCATAAAGACAAACAACTCACTAAGGACTCAATCCTGCCTGTCTGCAGGGAACCATATGCAAACTCAGAAAAGATTTAGCTATAATAGCTAAAGACAATTAAGGCAGGAGAGGTTACCACACATACTGCACAATGATGTCCATGTCAGAATGGCATGTAGATGTCACCATGAGTGTAGTTCTAAGATGCAGGCTGCCCTTCTATAAGATAATGGAAAATCAGCAGTCATATCCATACATTACATTATATGTGCATATTACCAGATGATCCCAGAGTTCTCAAGCAGGAAGATGAGCAAAAACAGCTTCAGATGAGTTTAGTTCAAGGACTAAATCAAGAGTCACAAATTCCTTTGTATGAGAATAATACAGACTGAGGATAAATTCAAGATGATTTAGATTAAAGGATCATTCCTAAAAGAAACCTCAGCTGTTCCTTTACAATAAATAACAGGAGTTCATGCCTGTTTAAATGCTGGTGCTGAATGTAAGACAAGTAAGAGTGACTGTAAAAAAAAATCCATTGAGCAGCATCATCCCCAGGTACATTCCATGTGCTCCAGATGTTGAACAACTTAATGTGCTTGATGGACAAAGTGTTTTAAGGCCATTGCTCAAAATAGGAAAAAACAGTTTCTGCCTTGTACATTACATAATAATTAACTGTCTGCTCTATCCAGATCCCCAATATACAGAGCATGATTCTCTTCTCGCTTACACTGCTGTAACTCAGTAGAAGCCCCACTGAAGCCTGTGAAGTTACAACAGTGTAAAACTTGTGTGAGTGGAGAATCAGGCCCACGGTCTCCTTCATTTTTTGCAAGATGGTCTGTGTCCTAGAGCTCAACCCACAAATGAATGTGGGGTGTCTGCCTCAGAGTCATTTCTGCATGTCCTTGTTGTCAGCATTTGTTATGCAGTAACAGCAGGCTCAGCTCTATACTGAACGTAGATGAAGAAACAGTCCTTGTTCAAGGTGTTTATAGTAAACAGACTGTTCCCTTACTTGCACAATCTGAACTATAATATGTCTCACTTCCTTTTAAAAAACATAGATTTAAAGTAGGAAAACGAAGCAGCTTTTGAGCATTAACACAGACTGGACCATTTTGTTATCTGATAAAGCAACACAGTTGTGGAAACATATAGAATAACACAGCAGAGTCACTTGGCACCTACTTTTTAAAAACAATAAAAACCAAAACCAACTGTGACTTATACAGATTTATCTCAAGTGGCAGGGAAGAAAGCAGTGTATGTTCTGATTAAGAAAGTTAATTAATAACTTCATTTTATAAGAATTAGATCTGAGACCTTTCAAACAGGCAGATTATTTAAAACAATTGAATGGAGGTCATGTTATTCACTAGTCTGTTTACACGTGCAATGCCAGTAGCCAGTTGGCATGCACAGGCCAAGATTTTCAGAAATGACTAATGATTTTGGGTATCCAGCTTGAGAATCCCTAGAGGGGCCTTGTTTTCAGAAAAAGCTGATTATCCACCTTCTGAAAATTAGGCCCTTTTCAACTGTCTCTGTTTGGAGACCCAAGACCACTAATCATGTCTTAAAATCCTGGCCATGCTCCTTGAAAAATCTTTGGATTCACATCAAAACATTGTCAACATCTAAAACATTTTTTTGACATTCATAGACTGCTCTGTCTCTAATTTAATATTCACCTGGGACTCAGTATACATATTTCATTTCTGTTTTCCCCTCTATCTCCCAACCCTGGTAGGCGCCTCAAGACAAAAGCAGTCTGCACCACTTAGTGATGATAGTTCATAGCACATCACTGCAGACTCATTCACAGCTGAACTCCATGACATCAACCCTTGTCCTGCTATTTGCTTTGCAGACTCAGTGGCACTGAGTCAGTGAGACTCAATCTCTGTCTCTGGAAATTACGTTTCCTAGGGGAAAACTCTGTAGAGTGAGTCTTTCACCTCTGGTAGTGCAATCTGCATATTGGCTGCTCACCATATTGTATCTGCAATTGCAGTTCATGACCTAAATGGCCTCAGGCTTGAGTTTATTCTGTCTCTTTTAAAACAACGACAAAAAACGGTTGTGAATTTATTAAAAACATTAATGTCTTTCCTTCTGTGATGTTTATTTCTTTGTGATATGGGCTGATTTCCAGATGTTGATAAAAACATTTTTCTTCTTTTCATAATAACTGGGTGTCCTTTCTTCACCTTATTATCAGATTACTTACAACAATTGCATCCAATTTTAACATGTACGCAGTAGATACACTACACACAGAGTGGCAGTGTATAGCTAAAGTGCACCTGCCCAGACAATGAAACAAGAAACATTTTTAATACATTGGATGAAGAATCCATAGATGATACTGGGGACAGACAGTATGTACTGTGTGCCCACTGAGCCTAGAACATACTGAGCATGTCAGTACAAGTGGCTCCATCATGAGGAAGTTCTTATAATGACATAGGCTCTTAAAAAAAATATCTATACAAAGAGGATGATTTCCAACAACCCCAGTGGGCCATTCCAGCAACTTGGAATAGCCGGGTCATAGAAACATCCTGGCCATACCCATCCTGCAAGAGGTGATGTAGAGCCAGCTACACTGATTGTGCCTACTGGGGACTCCTCTACACTGGAGAACTCTGACAGAGTCCATCTGGCTGGTTTGAGACCCTGAATGAGTCAATATAAAGGGTTCAGAGAACAACAATGAATAAGCCCCTCAAAGCCTGATTTTCAGGTATATCAAAGACCCTTTATACAACTCCAACATCATAAAGAGCCTTACAACGTGCGTACACGTAATTCATCCCTGCTCCTATCCTTTCTGCTTTACACTGCTAGAGCAGTATATAGGGACTTAAGTGTGAATGAGAATCAGACCTCAATGAGTAAGGCCTGGTCTACATTACATGGGTAGGTCAACATAAGCTGCCTTGCATCAACCTAGATGTGGAAGTGTCTTCACATAAATTAGGCTCCTGCTGACATAAGTACCTCTTTATTCTGATTTAGTAACACCATCTCCCCAGGCGGCACAGAGTCACAGTCGATGTAATTATGTCAATGCAGTGTCAGTGTAAATACTACGTTGCTTATGTTGATTATTACTGGCCTCCAGGACCAATCCCATAATGCCCCACACTGACAATGCAATCAATACAAGCACGCCGATGCAAGGAGCAAAATGTGCATGCACACAAGCGATTTAATAACAAAGATAGCTGTATGCCAACGTAAGTTAGGTCGATATCATTTTGTAGTGTAGACATAGCCTAAATCAGACTTATTTTACTACTTTGGAGCAATTTTTTAGTGCTTTGCCACTTACACTCACTTTACACTAATCTTGTAATTTATGATCCCTTCACTAGGGCCATCAGCAAGAATTGAACTCAAGATGTGGCATTGCAGCACACACCTATACGATTTGAGCTAAGGAAATAAGTCAGTTAGCTGGTAGAAGCCCGTGGGATGTTAGTGGAGACATGGCACAATTTTGCCAGTGAACTACATGTACACCATCATTTTTGTTATTGCTGAATAGAACCCAGAAGCTTCCTGGGGAATTGAACCTGTTCACTCCAGGCTGCAGTTGGATGAATGGTCAGTTGCGTCTGTCCTGGAAGTCACAATGACACCTAATTCCATTACTGGAAGTCTTTAACTCAAGACCAAATACTTTTCTAAAAGATATGTTCTAGCTCAGCCAGAAGTTATGGGCATAATGCAGGCATTGCTGGCAGAGGTTCTATGGCCTATTGTTATGCAGGAAGTCAGACTTAGATGTTCATAATGGTACTTGCTGACCTTAAAATCTATGAATTGTCATAAAAAATAGCTGGCAGTAATGAAATACCCAGACTGCACCATGATCTGTGGTAATTGCAAAATCTATACAAAACATACGGTGGTTTCAGCTAACCCAGAAATACATAAAATTGTTTTGATCACACGAGTTATGAAACTTTACACAATTGTACTGTGTTCTAACCCACATACTTAGATCGAGAGTGGTACTGTCATGATGAAAACATTGATTTTAGATAATATCAAATCTAGTTGGTGTGAAGTTGGTATGTGGTAGGTTGTTGTTTAGCAGTGAGGAGTGAACTGTATTTACATAATTTGGAAACACTCTTAACTCTAAATGCACTTTCTATACTCAGCTGCCCAACTCCAGGATGTGATGGCAGTGGTCATGTAACAGGAAACTATGCATCACACCGCAGGTGAGAAATGACAAAAACTCATAACAGGAAGTAGAGTTGCTGTATGTACAGTCAGCTTCTAATATTTTTGTATATAACAATACTGGGCAATAATTTTCAGCCAATTAATGTACCCAGCAAACTCAGCCTTTGTTTTTTCATGTGGTATATCTCACAAGGTTTTTTAAGCTGATTACAAACAGTTCACTGTGATTATTTGTTATGCAAGCTGTATGGATTAGCTGAGATTGGTTAGATAAATCATATGGTACTGTTTGTGTGTCCTTAAGTGCATGAGTGTGCAAACACTACTGCCATGAATACAGATTTAAAAGTAGGTTTCCACAAACTTTAGTACATGTGCTTTGAAGTTCTCAAATTTGCAAATGCTTTTTGTGGGGTGCCCCCTATTTACTCTCTGGGCTGGGACAATGGTTCCATCTCCTGCCTTTCTGTTTGGGTGTAGGGAGGAAGCAGTCCTTGCCTTTCCCCAACAACGTGGACTACAGCTCTTTATGCTGGCAGTGCAAAAGAGTGGGAAAGCTCTTTGTACTCTAACCAGCTCCATGCATTTCTGCTTTGGGACCAGACAGAACCTGGTTCCGAGCAAATAACCTGCTCCGATCTAAAGAATGACTACCCTGAATTGTCTAGCTCTTGTTTGCCAACAGCAATTGTTTTTTCGTTTGTTTGTTTGTTTTGGGGGAAGAAAGGTCTGTTTCTATTCCACAATAAATAACGCTTTTCTAGAAAAATCATTTTCTGTTTTAGCATATTGAAGAAAACATGTTTCACATCTGTCTTCCTTAGTGTTTCCGGGTGCCCATTAGCCGACAAGACGTTAAAATCCCTTATGGCTGCCAACTCTCAGGAGCTTAAGTAAGTAATGACAATAGAAAAAAAGGCTTTGGTTTGGTGATGGCTGTTCATCTCATATTGGCATGTTTCCCAAATAATTGCAGCTATTTAATAGGTGAGAGAATTGATGTTTGTAAAATAAAGGCCAGTTCAACCCCTTGTCCCAAACGTGAAAACAAATTGAAATTAAAGCCTTTGAGAAAAGTTGGGCTCACTTTTCTTTGTTTTTCATGTTTTTGTACCTTTTCATATCCATACACTACCCCAAACCTGGTGCAGATACTCCCAATGTTGAAAGAGAGGCTGTACTGATGGTATTTCTGAACCAGCTGGAGCCAGGAAGTACCAAAGTCTTACAAAGAATCTGATCTCACAAAATACCCCGTCTGATTTCTAGATCAAAGGGGTTAGGATAAGTATTCAGACATCTGAAAACCAAAACAAGTCAAGCCTGCAAATCTTCAGTCTTCATCCTCCAGCACTAGATCGATACCTTCAGCTTAATTTCACTGAGGCAGCCGTCAAATCATATGAATCAGTGTTGCATATTTCTCACCACGAAATGACACAAAAGTGTTTTGCAGGCCCCAGTAGATAGGCAGATGTATAGGGCCTTAAGAAGACTTCAGTAATCTGCACAGCTGGCCATGGGAGTCAGGAGAGGGATTGGTGGCCAATCACCTAGTTAGTGGACAGCTTTTGTCAACAGAAGGGAGTGAAGTAAAAGGATGGTTGGTGCTTTTTAGCTACATCTACACTGCAAGCTAGGGGTGTGATTCCCCTGCTTGTAGTGTAGATGTAGCTTTTGACAGGTTTGCCGGCCCTCTTTTCTCTTTGCATCAGTAAATGGGGTCCTGCTGTATATGGCTTAGAACGTCAGGAGGGTTTGTGGGCCTGTACACCCTGCCCATAATTAGAGTCGCCCTCAGTCCAAATAGAGGAGAGTAAGTTCTGACGATGGTATGTTTACACTGCTTTAATGGCATTTCAAGTACAGGTGGCCAAATCCAGGTTTTAGTTCATGGTTTAGCTACAAAGTTTGTCAACTTCCCAAAACAAAACAATGACATTTCCAGTCATGATATTCAGGTAAAAAATATGTTGTGTGACCCTAGCCAAGGAAACCCTGCTCTCTAGGGACACATCAAAGGTGGTAGGAAAGGGCCAGCTATGTGGGCAAGAGGTGAAAGCTCTTCTCAGAGCATAGACATTACTGAGGTGCTGACACAGTGGCATGACATTTCAACTTTGGGGTCTGCTGAACTCACCTCCCCAACGTTTGGTTTGAATAAAGCTGGGGAAAAAGTGACAGAACAAAGATTTGTAAAAATCGTGCCAATTCCTAAATCGGTTGCTGATTCAGCACTTTTACTTGCTTTCCATGAACTCAGACCTGAATGGGTGGTCACACAAACAAAATAAATGGCTGTTCTGCATGCAAACCCACATAGTCACAGGTGAACAGTGACATTTGCATACCCACATAGATACTGTTTAACTAAGGCTTATAAAGTTTCAGTTGTGTAATAAGGAAAGAAAAGCAACAGCATGTGACCTGAGTTACTAACCACATGCTATGAATAACGAGTGAGTCATGGAAGACACAGTCAAAGTTCACAAACAGCCCATAAGCAGAAATTGGTTGCATGAGGTGTTCAGCGTCGAATTTCAAATAACCAGCAAAATAGTAAAACTCAAAATTTGTTCCCAGACCATTTGAAAAGAGAAAAAAGGTCCAGTAAAATTATTTGCTATATATAGATCATCCAGCTTCAGGTTTGATCAAACTAATTTCGCTCTATCCTATTTTAAATAAACTCCCATTTTAAAAAAGGTATATTTTTCTACAGCATTGTCTAGAAAAAAAATATATAGGAAGAAGGAAGGAGAAAAGAAACCCTAAACTTAGATCCTGAAAACACTTCTGCAACTGTGTAGCTATACTCACATCAGTATTTCCTTTTAGTTCACAGGGATTACATGAGTAAAAAACCTCATGGTGTGTTTACATTGCAAACGCTGATTGCAATGTAGCTATATCCTTAGATGCACAAGTATTTGTAAAATCAAACCCCCAGTGACCATTGTCCTAGTTTTATTTCACATAGTTATACAGATATATATGGCATCAAAAAGAACATATGCATATAATTTTACAATAACGTTCACATTTAATTTGCAATAATCAAGTTAAACTTTTGCCATCTATTTTGACTCACTAAGCCAGCAAGATACCTTTTCTGATTTTCAACTAATCTACAGTTTGCAGTGAAGGACAGATTTCAAAAGTGGTTACTTTAGTCAGATTGAAGACATTTAAAATTAGAGGCTTATTGGTACACAGAGTACTACACAAAAGGACTAGTACAGAATATCTTGCCTGGTGCCTGAGATAATAAAGGTTCACAAATTTTAAGGCCAGAAGGAACCATTATGATCATCGAGCTTAATTTCCCACATAACACAGCCATGGAATTTCACCCAGTAATTTCTGCATCGAGCCTATAATTTCTGTTTGAGCTATAGCATATCTTTTAGAAAGACAGCCAGTCTTATTTTATAAAGTTCAAGTGATGGAAAATCCACTATGTCCCTTGATCAGTTGTTCCTGTGATTAATTACCAATATAAGTTAGTTCTTTATCATTTCTTTAAACCAACTTGATCCCCCAACTATCATGGTTTAAATACTGATGCAGTAAAAAAATAGAATAATACACTTCTAAAAGGTACAACTGTACCCTTAAAAGAGAGATTACAGCTGTATATTTAGGTGTTTAGTACAGTATCCCAGTATGCCTGTACTTAGATCACCCAACCACAAGTAAGACATTGAGACATGTAGCGGGTTATTGAACAATGTGAATTTCCATAGTGGATCAGTACAAGGTTACTTGGCATAGCTGTTTCTGTAATTCTGATATTCTGGAAAAAACATAGTGTTCAAAGTCCCTTGGGGAGGCTTAGCTTTAGTACTCAAAACTGTACAAAACTGCACAAATACCTGGCACAGCATCTGAAGGTAAATGTTTTCCTTGTGCTGTTAGTGCTGCTTTGTACGCGTAGGTGTGTTTCTTCTTCCTGAATTTTTAAAAGGGAAACTTACAGCAAAAGAGAAAATCCCTTCAAATATGTACAAGATTAATTGTGAACCTAAATATCTGCCACTCAACCAGCAAGCGCCTGATCCAAAGCCCACTGTAGTCAATGAAGAGGCTCTCATTTATTTCAGTAGACTTTAGATCAGACCCACATGCATTTGCACAGCCAACATCTATTCAATCTGAGCACCAGTGAGAAAGTATGGTCATAACAGTAAGATACAGGTTTATTCCTTGCATTAGGATGCTGAAATATTTTGTTATCAAACTTTTAAATTTGAAGGCTTCTGTTTGCTGCATGCAAAAAAGCCCCTGAACTCTAAAATGGAATCAAGGCCCACTTGCCAAATAAAATACCCAGTTATATCCTATGTAAAACAGACGTGGTCTCCTTTCTGTGTACAGAGTTAAAAAACAAAAACTCCTGATTTCTTCTCCTGGCTATGATGTTGATTTTCCCTGTGACCTTTAGTGACATAACTTCTCAGCCTCAATTTCCCCTTCTATAAAATGGAGATTATATTGAAAAATGTGCCTGTCATTGTAAGTCTGACATCAAATAAACACATATCAGTTATTTCACAGAGAAGTCAACAAATAAAAGGCTATGTGTTTGTTTTTCCACAGTTGCTCTTTCATAAGAAAAGAAATATTTTGCTATGAAAACATTAACATATACCGTGCAAATCTGCAGTGCTGTGTTATACAATATATTTCAAGTTCCCTATTAAAAAAAAACAATTATAGAAGAAAACATGAAAGCAGTTTGCCTACTGGAAAAAAATATCAGCAAGAGCTGGTTGTGTTTGTTCAGCAAAAGCTCCACTGCTGTTTCTTCCACTGAAGACAGATTTGTCTGTTCCTTTTTAAAAAGTCATCTCTTTTGCTCTGTGCATTATATTAGGTGTCCCACACCTGGTTGTGATGGCTCTGGTCATGTGACTGGAAATTATGCTTCACATAGAAGGTAAGAATCATTCAATTGTTTGGGAGTGAAATGGAAATCAGTGAGTGTGGGAAATCATGGAACGTGTCAGCGGAACAAAATTGTTTTTCCTATGTGTACTTCTTTCAGCTTGTCTGGTTGCCCTCGTGCCAGGAAAGGTGGTGTCAAAGTTACTCCTACCAAGGAAGAAAAAGAAGACGCTGAACTTAAGTAAGTGCAGAAGCAAGGGTTTACCAGCCAAAAGGGAGAACAGGATGGTGCTTGGTACATCCCAAGAAATGTGCAAGTTATTCTTACATGTACATGGGCGTATCCTACTGTTAAAGCTAAAATAAAGGATATTTCCACAGTGAAACTGGTGGAACATTTCATTCTGGTCCTATCTGACACAAAGTGTGGCAAAATTTAGGAAAATTCACAGTCTAAAATTCACAACATTTTAGACTGTGGCAAAATCTTGCTATATTTGCTACAATAAACTCTAGCAGTGGTGAAATTTAAGCCTGGACCAATTAACAAATTCTTGCGAACATTCACCAAAATCTCATATATCACACTTGGAGACACAAAGGATGAAATCCATCTCTGTGCAGAGAGCTACCATAAGTCACACGTTAAGCCCTGAAAAAGTGGATTACTGGGATAGAAGTGGTACATAGGCCTTATGCCATTCCTCTTCTGTACAGGGGTAAAATTTCAACCAAAGCAAAAACTGATAACTCTCCACAAGTTCACTTTATTCCTAACTCGAGTATGTGTTCTGTGAAAATAAATAAATAAACAAGCAGCTGCCAAGGCATGTAGGACCAGTTCATTTACAACAAAGAACTTAGTTATTTCCTGTGCTGTTCTTAGTATTTAGTATTTCAGTTAGTGATTGTCTTTCAGACGTCTGGGATGTCATATGAAAGGCCCTAGGCATGTTCTCATTAATGCTGACAGAGCTCTGCAGAACTATCAGGTTTCACCTTGGCAAGTATTTGGAATATATTTGGAAAATAACAGTTTTCCACCTGCAGAAAACCACCTTTTGTTTTTTGCCAAAAATTTGAAGAGAGGACAAAAAATGTTGCCTCTTCACAAACCTGTTAAAATGTGATTTTTTTTCCCCCTCTGATGACAATTTTTTTCTCTGACATAGTTTTATATAATGTCAATGCTGAAGTGGGTAAGGCATACAGCTGTATTAGAAATGCCTCATCCTGAGATTTGCCAAACACCCCTCATTCCCACTGATATCAGTGGGACATTCGGGTGCTTCTCAGGATCAAGCCCTAATACAGACAGCATAGTAGCCACTTAGACTCCTTTTCTTAGATGGTTGTTGTTAGACTATTGTCTTCTGTTCTCTTGAGTAAATATAAGGATTCTTTTGCTGTGTTTCTATAGATGTCCAGTGATAGGCTGTGATGGCCAAGGTCACATATCAGGTAAATACACTTCTCATCGCACTGCTTCTGGTTGTCCTTTGGCTGCCAAGAGACAGAAGGAGAGTCCTCTCAATGGGTCTTCATTATCCTGGAAACTGAACAAACAAGAGCTGCCACACTGTCCTTTGCCAGGCTGCAACGGGCTGGGTCATGTTAATAATGTTTTTGTCACCCACAGAAGGTATAATTTTGTGTTTTCTCTCTTGTTTGTTGTTTTTTCTTGACAATTCACTATGGTGTTGCTTTTAAAAAAATAGAGCTGTAATCTAATTAAATTATGTTGTATTCTTAAAAAGAGTTTATATAGCAGTTGAGGTGATAGGAAGCTGAATAACTTGAGAGTTTGCATGAGGTTAAAACTATTTTTAACATTGCCCACGAGACAATGACTTTCACAGATCTTTCTAGATTTCCTGAGACTGATTATAGGTTTTTGGAACAAGAAGAAGGTAGTTAGACATATATGAAATTACCAGTATTGATTGTGTATCTTCAGCAGGTAATCCAAAATGTTATTGAAATTTCACCACAAGGTTTTTCAAAAGCAACAATTGCATTAATTTTGTTATTACACAAATTGCAAAATTCTTACCATCCATCCCCATGCATGAGGCCTGTGCTTTCTAGATCCAGCCATGAAGACATTATGAGGAGAAAAAAAATCTTAAGAATGTTGCTAGTTAACATAATTTGTAAGATGATGCATTTTCCCAGTGTAGAGAAGACTGAAAAAGTTTCTGGTGGCCTGCTAGCATTGCGACATCCTTCTGGCCAGTAGTCTGCTCAAGACAAAGAAATAGTGGTCTATATTTCAAGTCTTAGAAGCCTTCATTGCCCCTTATGTCGAAATACCACTCTCATTAGAAACTCTTATTTTTCACAAGCTAAGCAAAACCATGACTTTGTCCCATGGTGCAAAATTTTCCTTCACTACCAGCTTGACTAGATCAGATTATGAATCCCTCTTCCATTTCTTGAACATAAGGGTGTTCCTTATTGTTTACTTCTAAAGACCCTGCAGTCAATCTTAGCCCTTGAGTGCTAACGGCCTCATATAATTACCAATTGTAAGATCTGAAATAACAAATAGCTCTGAAAGTCATCAAAAAGCAAAGTGACTATATATAATACAATCTTTTTAAAAAGCTATTGCAGCCTATAGTATAAATCCAGAGGTATCATCATATTGGTCATATTATGCATCATCAAAATGATACTATAGTTAGGCACAGTGAAAATCTGCACCTCAGTTGTTGTTTTTTAAGTTGGTAAACTCAGCATTTAAAGGGATGCTACTGCCCCCTTTTTTTTCTGAAGCATAATTCCTCAATAAACACAGTGGAAAGTTTTGCTTAAAAATTGATGGGACAATATGACCTCAAGATTTCTGTAAATATCACATTCACATAACCTTAGAATAGCTCCCACTGCTATTTTCATTTGTTTGAAATGTCTGTAAAAATAGTTTGCTTCGAGGCCGAGACTTCGGTGCCAATTTTCAAGCCAGAATTCTTTTTTACAGCGAAAATTGCTCTTTGTGAATTATTTTATTCCCTGTAACAAGGTTATAATGGAGCTGCTGACATGACCTTAGGAATAGAGGTCTGAACATGAGCACTGTAATATTGCTATAAAAGGATTGCTTCCATTTTCACATGGGTCACAGCATTTTTTCTATCTTTTCTAGCTTGTCAGGGTGTCCTCTGAATGCACAAGCCATAAAAAAGGGCAAAATCTCAGAAGAACTAATGACTATCAAGCTTAAAGCAAGTGGGGGTAAGGAGACATGCAAATGATGGTTACATTTATATAGCTGCTAGGGACCCAATTCTCATTTACCTATTGCCTCTTTACACTACGCTGACCATGCAAAAGGGTCTAAAAAATGGGTATAAATGCCTTTAAGTTCTCTTTCTTTAAAAACAATAACAAAATTTCTTCATGGAAGTTACATGTCATTCACACATCATTTACATCCATGGACCATAACATGTGGGGTACACAACTAAGTCTGATTCAGGTTTGGGGTTTGGTTTTTTTCTGTGTTGTTCATAAACCAGCAGAAGTTACCTCAGTTAAATAAAGATTTACAACCCCTCAGAGGGATACATGTAAAAAGCAGAGTTTATCTACCTCATTCCCATTAACTTCATATTATATTGCTCAGTCTCCGTGCAATACTTTGACAATTCTCCCCACATTAAATAGAATGGAACATCTGTCAAATAGTTATAGGGAACTTGATTCTGTTTCCAGTGGGTAGGGCTCAGGGACAGGATTCAGGAGACTTTGGTGGTATTCTTTACCCTTTGTCCATATTGTCTATTTAGACTATAAGGTCTTCAGGACAGGAACAGTCTCTTATTGTGTGCTTGTAATATGCCCCGCACAATGGAGTGTTGAGCTTAGCGGCCTGTAGGTGCTACGAAAATAAAATAATTAATCTGCAAGCAGAAGTAGACCCAGAGTGATACTGAGTGAGGGGAAAATGTTCATCACTGGGGGTGGTGGATGCTCAGTACACCTCAGGATCAGGCTTTCATTGAGGCTTTGGTGGGTTGTTCTTTTTCAGCTGGTAGATGTGAATAGTGAGTGCTGCTTTTTCTCCATGTTGCCTTTGCCTCTTTTGGCCTCTCTACAATTTCCCTCTCACAGTACTTTAAACCACACTATGTATCACAGCAAAATAAAGCCCTGATCCTTCTCTTATCAGTCAGCCCATACAGAGCTCCTTGCAGGACCAGGGCAGATCTTCAGCTAGTGCCAATAGTCACAGCTCTAGTGAAACCGATGGAGTTATGAGGATCTGACCCCGCCCCCCTTGGAGTGGGAGAGGGAGAGGGACTGCTCTTACTTTTCTGCTACGTCTAAAAATCTCCACCAAAACCACAACACACCCTGTATTATTTTTTTTAAGGTTGTGTTTTGGATTTTCCTCTCTCAATGCCCACAGATCCTCTTTCCCTCTCACATCTCTCTCCCTGCTGTGGTTGATTGTTTTACTGAACAGTGGGGGACCCACTCTGACAGGAAAATACAGTAGGTCAATGAAACTCGAATTACCTTTTGACCCTTGATCTCTCTTCCTGATTTCAAAGACGCTTCAACACAGGGTGCAGTTTTGACAAACATCAGTAAAAAACCCATTTAAAGATCCCCAGTTTAATCTGAAAGCCTGTTTTTTTCGTGCTACACAGTTCAGTGCACAGGTACTCACAGAATATTACTTCTTTTCACATGTTCACATTTAAACCTGTCGTTGCTCCATTCACCATTTTGCAGGTATCGAGAGTGATGAGGAAATCAGACACTTGGATGAGGAAATAAAAGAACTGAATGAATCCAATCTTAAAATTGAAGCTGACATGATGAAACTTCAAACCCAGGTATAACAACAAAGTAAACAATTCTGTCAGTTCTAATGTACATATGTAATGTTATTTTTAAACTTATGTATCCTTTAAAGCATTGTGGCTTTAAACAATTTTTCACAAGCTTTTCCATTTAACAGTGAATGCCTGCGTATTAGTATAAAAGACTTGCAGGGTGAATAAAAGGAACTAAGCATTTGAGGAACTAATCTTAACAAACAAGGAAATCATAGTTACTGTATAAAATGTGCACTTTCTTTTGTTAATCACACGCCTGCATATGATATCCTGTGGGCATGTTAAAAACCCATGTGCGGAGGCTTCATAGTAATATAATATAATGAAGCCATTAGGTCACAAGACTGTGACTTATTAACACACTCTAACTACTACTGAAAGTAGATCTTTTATTATTATTATTATTATTTATTTACAGTTTTTCCCTAGTTCTGTTCACCATATTCAGCTAATGAATGTTTTAATTTAAATAGTTTGAATTTTGCCTCTGCACAGTAGATAGCAGACAGTGGCTGCATTTGCTAACCTGTGCAGTGCATTAGGTAGGGTAGGAGCTATTGCGAAGGCACAGATCTCTTGATATTTTAAATTGTTTTTAATTATATGTGAGTTTATGGGGAAAGGTGCTAGTTGCAGGTCCACAGTTCAGGCTGAGCTGAGTATGTAAATACACAGGGTGACATATATACTCACTTCTATTTCACCTGGTGAACTAGGTGAAAGTGAGAACAGAAATTTGCCTCAGAATGTTAGGAGCATTAGGATTCTAGGTGAAATTCCTGAAGGTTAACAGATCTGAAAAATAAGATTGAATCCAATTTCATCCCAAACAAGTTCAAAATAGTTTATAGGGGCCTCAAATTACAATTGTGTAGTATTTATTATTAGTGAATCACCTGCATTACAGCCTGAAATAGAGACTTGCTGAATTCGCACATCCCCAGCTTGTCTTTGCCCCATCACTTCTTAAATTGGCCTGGCCAACAGTTGTGATTGTATCAAGAAACTCGAGCAGGGATTGTGGTGATTTACGCTGCTGCTTCCTCAATCCAGGTAGACTAGGAGGGGTCTGCAATTTGGGTTGTGACAATTTTTAAATCAAAGTTGGAAGCTTTCCTAAAGATATACTTTGGTTCAAACAGGAATCATTTAGGGAAATTCACTGATCTGTGTTATATAGAATGGCAGACTAGATAATCATAATGCCTTCTGGCCCCTGAATCTGAATCTTTGAATTTATGCCACCACAACTCAAGGAGTTAATCTGGCCATCATCAGAGAGAGATTCCAGCAGCAAAAATGAATACAGTGTGCAGAGTTCATGAAACTCTCTTATGAATAGTGTGTGCATTTAAATACAAATGGGCCTGATTCTTCATTGTTCTACTCCTTAGGCCAGGGGTGAGCAAACTTTTTGGCCCGAGGGCCACATCTGGGTATGGAAATTGTATGACAGGCCATGAATGCTCACAAAATTGGGCTCCGACTGGGGGTGCGAGCTCTGGGGTGGGGCCAGAAATGAGGAGTTCGGGGTGTGGGATTGGGCTCCAGGCTAAGGCAGGGGGTTGGTGTGTGGGGGGAGTGAGGGCTCTGGCTGGGGTTGTGGTCTCTGGGGTGGGGCTGGGGATGAGGGTTTGAGGGTGCAAGAGGGTGCTTCAGGCTGGGATCAAGGGGTTCGGCGAGCAGGAGGGGATCAGGACTGGGGCAGGGGGTTCTGCACACTGCCCTGTCCACAGGCACTGCCCCTGCAGCTCCCACTGGCCATGGTTCCCAGCCAATGGGAACTGTGGGGGAAGCACTTGGGGCAGAGGCAGCGTGTGGAGCCCCTTGGTTGCCCTTCTGCATTGGAGTCGGAGGCGGGACATGCCACTGCTTCCGGAAACTGCTTGGAGCAGGGCAAGCCCCTGACTCCTCTCCCCAATGGGAGCTCGAGGGCCAGATTAAAATGTCTGGAGGGCTGGATGTGGCCCTCGGGCTGTAGTTTGCCCACCCCTGCCTTAAGCGATTATTTGCAGTTGTGGTAATGGTACCAATTCAGAATTCTGCAGTCTCACTGGTGATAGCACTTTCCCCCCCTTTGCACAGATATAAATTACTATACAAGATGTTGAGCTGTGGAGAATCAGGACCCAGCATCTCTAGCTTCAGCTTTTCAGCACGGTTTTTTCCATGCGAAATTTCACAAATGTGTACATTCCAAGCTCTCTCATTCTTGTTAGTTATTCTCCAGAAAAGGATGTCATTTTGCTAACCTCAGTGTTGCTTCTTCAAAAATTATATTTTCATCTCTCTGTCCAGAGATTGACTGCACAATCATATTTGTTCCTTATACAACTTCTCAATTTCCTCCCCGGTATATTTCATTTCTTATTGTCTCCACTCTCTGCCCTATTTCTAATCCCAGTCAGTTCAGAATTCTAACCTCCACGCAGGGGGAGGGCAGAAAAGTAGCACAGAGAGCTAATACCAGTGTTGCAGCTATTATAGTCAATCAGCAGGGATGCTGTGAGAACAGAAGAGCAATGTAAACATCAGCTTTCTTCTTCCTTCCCCCAACCCTGAGGCCACACTCCCCATTCCCAACTACACAATGACCCTTCCACCTGCCTGGCAGCTTGAGGCTCTCTGGGGTCTCTAATCCATTTCGGAACTCATCTTCCCAACACAATACACGCCTCACTCAGCAGGGCCACTGTCTACAGCTTCATTTAAATAAGTTTTCCTTGCGAAACAACAGCAGAGTTCACTGGTTCAGAATTAATGTGACTTATCCCCTATTATGAGTATCTTGTGGCCGTGTTATGCGCGACTCTTATAAAAATATAACTTAGGTTCAGATCTCAATTGACAGCTTTCACAGTCTTGTGCTCCCTCTTCCAAGGGAAACCTTTCATTTTGGGTTCAAACTCCAATCATAATGTTGCCAAGGGTCTTGTTGTGTTTGTGATTTTAGATCACATCTATGGAGAGCAATCTGAAAACAATAGAAGAAGAGAACAAACTTATAGAGCAGAACAACGAGAGCCTGCTGAAGGAATTAGCTGGCCTAAGCCAAGCCCTCATCACCAGCCTTGCCGACATTCAGCTTCCACAAATGGTAAGTCTGCAGCTAAAAACGTTGCCACTTCTTTGAGAGCATGTGTCTACATGTTTGGCCAGAATGGTCTCTCAGTGCATCACTGATGTGGATTCCCTTCCAGCTCACATGGGACTGCCTTCCAGGGTTTAATCAATTTCCCCACACTTCATTACTCTCCCTCTACATGAGCATGATGCAGTACATGCATAAAGTTTGGAATATTACTAGCTCCAATGTTTTAAATATTGAGAGGTAGTTCAGCCCAAACTCTGACCTGGTATAAGAGGATGCAAAGCAAATATTTGATGCAAGGCAAGTATTTTATGCTAGTCCCAACCTGAAGGAATGTCCTTGTCCCATCCAGGGTTAAGCTAAGTCCTCAGATGTGGGAAAGTGTCCCAAACATCAAGGTACTGCAGTAACATGGGGCAATCTTTATCCATGCAAGAATAAATCTTTGCATCATGTTCCTAAGGCCCCTCTATACAAGATTCAGGGTGACTGGTGTGTATTCTCATTCAAAACAGAACCATGCCAAAGGCCAAGTGGGAGGAGCCATATTCACATACTGCCCATGCTTTACCCTCCAGGAATAGAGTCCCATTCCGTGTAAAACATTAGTTTATTTAAAATCAAACTATACTGCATGTCTCTGGATTGGTAATGCAATATAGTTACCCTTAAGGATGGAACCTGGCATTTCTGGGTAGTTCAGGCTGGAAGTAACTGTAGTTGATACTCTGATGTCCTTTCAGTATTTTATGTGCAATGAGTTTGATTTTCACATTCTAAATTTTCCCTGATGTAGGGAAGAATCTTTTGGTGGCTCTGTGCTCTGGACCCCAGACATAAAGAGTGTTCCTTGAGATCCCTGTTTACTGCACTTCAGGAATCCCAGACTCATAGGAGGATCCCTAAGGGACTGCCCTAGTTTACAGCAGCCTATAGGTTGCTCTAAGCTATGCCAGGTGCTGGTTCAGTCTTGGTCAGGCTGAGGATCAGGGAGGCAAAAATCTACCTTTCCCCATCCTCCCAACCACGTCCATCACCAAGTGCAGCACGGTTTTTTCCATTTGAAATTTCACAAATGTGTACATTCCAAGCTCTCTCATTCTTGTTAGTTATTCTCCAGAAAAGGATGTCATTTTGCTAACCTCAGTGTTGCTTCTTCAAAAATTATATTTTCATCTCTCTGTCCAGAGATCGACTGCACAATCATATTTGTTCCAGCTCCAAGAATCTGGTTGTGGGTTTTGATCTACACTAGAAAATTTTGTATCCATTTTCCCACCATGACAAAAGCAGTGGTATAACTCCTATTGTAGACAGGGCTCAGACATCTTCACTCCTCATGACAATGAAACCATCCAACAGCAAGGACAGCACCATTTCATGATAATCTTCTCTCAGTAGATTTTCATGATGCAATGTTGTGTATGTCTGAATTCCAACTAAATTAGCTCTTAGCACCAATACTACTGCACCAGTGCCAGAAAAGAATCACAACATAGTCTAGGATAGACTAGGCCTTCATCTTGGTCCTGTGAAGCAATGAGTGTCTCCTGTAAGGTGATGAGCACTCTCAGCTCCTGCTACAGTTAAGATCAGGGTCTAGAGTCTTATTCAATTGGATCTCTGACAGCACTCATCGAGTCCTATATTCATTTTACTGTAGAGTCATAATGTTGCAAATATGTGAGGAGTTGACTGATTCTGCCCTGTAATTTGGCTGGGAATTGGCCAACTCCCTTCACTGAAGATAATAAAAGCTTGGTTTGAGGCCCTGTTTCAGGAAGTGCTTAATACACCTACTGAAGTAAGTGGAGTAAGTGGAACCACTCACTTGGTTCATGTTAGGCACCTGGTTAAGTACTTGCTGAACCAGGGCATTAAGGATTTGGCTCAGTATGCGTGTACATTCTCTTTCTACCTGTCTTCCTTTGCACTCTCCACACCCAGACGCTCCCCATTTTGTTCTTAAAACCCAGATTGTCCAATTTGCTTAGAAGGTTTTACCCCATTTCATCCCCACCCACTACTGTCGTTGTACTTTGTTCTGTAACTGCCTCTGAAGCTAAGAACGTTGTATGCCCGTTAAGATCCGAATCCTCCTCTCTTTATTTACACACAGTCCCACTGTACTCCGAGGCAGTACATGCTTGAGTAAGGCACACAGAATTTGGCCAGAATTAAAAAGCAGGGCACACCTAAGACAAATGCCTCACACTCCCTTCTTAGAGGGTAAGCATGTAGTTCCCACAACAAATTAAACTCCTATCACCTCCAGCAAACCCATCAGTAACTTAAATGCCTGCCATGCATCTGACCTCAGCTCTCCCCAGTCACTTTCTGACAGGACAGCCATATCATCACTTTGCATGCTGTCTGTTAACATTCTTTTTGGGGGGCGGAGGCCTTAATTTTGGCTCCTGGAATTGGTATAATATGTTTTGTTTTCATTTAGGGGCCAATCAGTGAGCAGAACTTCGAAGCATATGTAAATACACTCACAGACATGTACAGCAATCTGGAACGGGACTATTCCCCGGAATGCAAAGCTCTGCTGGAAAGTATCAAACAGGCAGTGAAGGGCATCCATGTGTAGGATGTGAAGGCTGCTGGGCAACAGAAATTACTTAACAGCAGTAAACTCCAGATGGATCTGTTAGGATTTCATGTACTGCTAAGGCGTGTAGGTTGCCGTGCTGCATTTACAATTGCAACATTGCACTAATTTTCCCAGCTGACATAAAAAGGAAGGAAAACACAACAGACTATTTGTATTAACAGCAATGCACTCAATTAATATATTGTATTTATTTCAATACAATTCCTTTTTTTCCTTCTTTTGCACTCAGTTTTTGTAAAGTGAATGTAAAAAGTGTGTGCAACTATTTTTTATATTTTTATTTATTTCTAATCAAAGAGTTGTGTTTTTTTATCTTTTAACAGCATTTTTGCGGCCTGCCATATTTTTACAAATGTGTTTATTAATTTATTTTCCAGTGGGATTTTAAATAGACTGAAAGTTATACTGTAAATTAAATATCTTGCTGGGTTTGTACAGGAAGAAAAAAAAATACTATGAAAGTAACAAATGACCGAACTGTTGTTCTAGTTTTATTTTCATCACATACTGCTTTTTTATAATGGCTTTGTATCAGAAATGGGTTTGCAGTAAACATAAGATGTGAGGAAGCAAGGAATGAAAAGATAAATGGCTCCCACTAGTGGGGAACCTGCGCTCTAAAAAGCACAGTTTGCTGAAACACAGTGTGTTGAAGAATTGTTAAGCAATAATGAAATATAGCAATCAGCAAAGCATTTGACTTGGCTGTGTGTTTTAGCCTACACAAACAATTATTTAAAATGTTTCAGAAGAACATCAGAATTATTTTAACAATGCAGTTTTTTTCCCAAGTTAGTTCAGAGAGAAAAACTAATCATCCCTAAACAAGAGAGATGATTTGATGCAACTGGTACTTTTTTAGTACAATATGTTGTTACATTAGACAAGTGACCAATATGATTATGCATTTGTATTTGCAAAATACAAAAGCATCCAAACTGAAGATTTTGTACATACCAGTTAATCCAACAAATCTCCCCTGAAATGGCATTTATCATACTAGTTGGAACTGAGAGAAGCTTAGAAGGCAGCAACCTGGAGAAAAATAATATTCCAGTCTCACTGTAATTGGTTTTCTCTTAACCTGAACTGTAGCAATGCACTGGTTGGTTTTAACCTCTTCTTATACACAAAGACAATGTTGATATTGAATCGGTTACCAGTCTTTTGGTAGGGTGCCAAGTGCTACAGTACATACGGACACACACATGTACAAAGGTACTTGGCTGTGCATCTGTATTCAGTTAGCCGGTGTTTTGAATTTCTGAATCAATCAGAGGTTAGTAGTTGCTATAACAGAGGCAATGTCTATTTCAGGGATTGTAAGTAATTAAGCACTATTTCAAAAGTTTTTTTTATATTTATTTTTTTTAAAAGAAAAGGTGTAAACAACCAGCTAAACTGCCTTTTTGGTATGCACACATCCCTCATGTGCATATGTGCCTCAGTGTAAATGTATACATGACTCTAGCGTGTGTTTAATTTTTCTGTGCTACAATGAAAGTGTTTATTTTTATTAGCCTCATTTATATTTAGACTGAATATGATGGCATTCATAGGCTTGACATATACAAATATATTATTACTATTCCTGCACAAAATGTAATATTCAAAGGTGATTCAACTCATGCACTGTGGTCACTGTTCTGGATTAGGTGGGGCTTGCTTTTCATTTGAGGGTTGGTTTAACCCTCTGATCTTAGATGGAAGAAGATGTATGTTCTTAGAAGCTGTGTTTATTTTTAAATCAATTTTTCAAAAGCTACCGTATGTGCTGTCTAATATAAATTGAAGGACACCAAACAAAAATTTGCTATTAAAGTTATTGTACTTGCTAAAAACAGACAGACATTTGCTATACTTGTTAAATGCATACAAAATGAGTTCACTCATTACAAAGACTAAAATGTAATTAACTCCATATTTTAACAAATTTGTTATATATTTTATTTAATTTACATTTTAAAAAAATCTCTTGCCAACCTATATATTTATTACTATGATTTACGATGGCTTCAGGTTAATTTGTCTGTGTTTGGATTGTTTGCTCAGGATGTTTTGTGAAGTATGTTTGTATTTATTTGCTTCCTTTGTACTTGATGTGTTTTGTAATGTGCACTGATTTTTTTTCTTTTTTCTTTTTTTTTTCTTCTGTGTGTTAAACTGCATTGATGAGCTATACTGTAAATTAGACCTTTTGTAAAAAGCAATGATGTATGCATTTTTTAATTTGGAGTAGTTTGTATACTGTTTCTTCATACAATTAATATTTCTTACATCAAAGCAACAAAACTGTTCTGTGCTGTACATTTGGTGTATGGTAGGAAATAAAATTGATAATGAAACATTGCTACAAGTTTTGGGGAGGGGGTGTTGAGCCTTCAGATGACAATCTGTGTTGCACATTCTTAGCGGCACCTGGCACTATACAATGTGTCAGATGTTTTGCTTGTTTTGTGTACAAAATGTGTCATCCCTGTAAGTAAATTTATGGCATAAATATTTTAATTAGTGTTTTATGTTGTCAGATGGAAGTAAGAAAAAAATGGAGATACTTAAGTGATCCTTTTCATTACCCAAGGAAAAGAAATCAAGAAAATAATTACTACGTTTAAACATTATTTAATGCACCATGCGTTCTTTTCTTGGCAGTTTCAGACTCTACACTAGCAAAGGGAGGGATATGAGCTGATCTGTACCAGCTGCTAAATGATATTTAAACAATAAAAGCCATTGTAAAGTTTGTAACAGTTAGGAGCCACCTACCATTTCAGTGCAATTTTTTGCTGAGATTTGCAGTGATTAGACATTGCACAAATGAAGAATCTGCTGGTTTTAGAAAAGATATTTCCAGTTTCTAACTGATTCTGTGTTCCATTGTCAATTGAAGTGGAAACAGGATAATTTAGTTTTGTTAGTAGAAAATATTTTGCTATCTTTAATGTACATGCTATCTTTAATGTAATGGAGTCCATTCTTAGACTCCAATCTTATGTGGCTAAATTGAGAATAACTTTAAAAGAAATGTGAAACTGGAAGGGCTAAAGCTAGGGAAGATGGTGGAGTAGAATTGATGTAGATGTAGATGACTCAAATGCTGGAAAAACAAACATGTCCAGAGTTGGAAGAAGAGATAGGCCCAAGATGTAAAATTTGGATCCACATGTGAATTCTGGACACTCCCGACATCTGGAAGAGTTTGGAGCTAGGGTTTTGGTACAGCTCATTATAGATAGAAAAATTCTGATCCATATCTAGGGTTGCTAGGCATCTGATTATCGACCAGAATGCCTGGTCAAATAGGGACCCTGGCAGCTCCGGTCAGCACAGATCAGCAAGCTGTTAAAAGTCCAGTTGGCCACAGCGGGTCAGGCAGGCTCCATGTGGCTCGCAAGAAGCAGCCAGCATGTCCCTCCAGCTCCTACACAGAATAGTGGCCAGGAGACTCCATGCAGTGCCCCAACCTGCAGGCGCCATCCTGCGCATCGGCTCTGCAACTTCCATTGGCCAATGGAGGCAGCACCTGCGAGCAGGGGCAGCGTGCAGAGCTCCCTGCCACCCCTCCACTTAGGAGCCAGAGGGACATGCCGTTGTTTCCCGGGAGCCACAAGGACTTCCTCCATCACCGGGAAATACCAGGGCCGCCTGAAATTAGCATCACCCGGACCCCACATCCTAAATTCCCTCCTGTGCCTCAGCCCTGAACTCCCTCATGCACTCCAAGCCCCTCATCCCCCAGCCTGGACCCCATTCCTGTGCCCCAAACCCTTCATCCCCAGACCCACGCCAGAGCCCGCACCACCAGCTGAAGCCCTCATCCCCCTGCCACACCCCAATCCCCCGTCCCCACCTGGATCCCCCTCTTGCACTCTAAATCCCTCGTTTCTCTTCTCACCCTGGAGCCCATACCCCTAGTCAGAGCCCTCACCTCCTCCCACACCCCTACCCCCTGCCCCAGCCCATTGAATATGAGCAAGTGAGTGAGGGTGGCGGAGAGCAAGTGACAAAGGGAGGGAGGATGGAGTGAGTGGGAGCAGGGCCTGAGAGAAGAGGGGGGTCCCTGAGGAAGGAGCAGAGCAAGGGTGTTCGGTTTTCTGCAATTAGAAAGTTGACAACCTTATCCATATCAGTTTTGAATTCCAATCCCTCTCCAAATTCAGGGACATTTAGATCTAGAAATTTGGTTCAAGTCTATTTCTAAGAAGAAGGTGAAAGCAACTTGTAAGGTAAAGTGAAAACTGGGCTACTGTTTAGTTTTCTCCTTCATCATTTGTTTCCACACCCTCTGCAGGTAAACCACACCAGTTTACACCACCTTTTGCTCACTCAGTGGACCATATAAGGAGGTAATATGTGCAGCAGGTACATTACCTAGCTGATACGTGTGTAAATGGGTCTGAGTACTTAGTTTTCATTTACACGTAGACCCCTTTACATCACTGTAGCATAAATTACCAGAGCAGTAGAAAGAGGATTTTGTGTAAATGTGTTTTGGGTACCCTGAGTGTTTTGTGCAAACTTGCCTGAGGGGCCCAGTGTAGGAGGCTTGTTCAGAGGCTACCTACCAGATTAGGCTCCCCCCACACAACTTGGGAAGGCGGATGCCTGTCTTTCCCTGTTTCTGAATCACTCTGGGATTTAAGTGGAAGAGAGGTGTCCAGATGCATAGTGTGAGGCATCAGTGCACATGCTCATGTGGGGAGATAGGTGCCCAGGAGCGTAAAGTGAGGCTGAACTGCACGTGTCAAAAGGCAAAAACTTAGGCACCAAGTTTAACTATCTATAGCAGTGGTGGGCAACCTGTGGCCCACGGGCTGCACGCAGCCCAATAGGGTAAGCCGCTTATAGGCTGCAAGACAGTTTGTTTACATTGACTGTCCAAAGGCATGGCCACCCACAGCTCCCAGTGGGTGCGGTTCACTATTCCCAGCCAATGGCAGCTGCAGGAAGCGGTGGCCAGCACGTCCCTGCAACCTGCACCATTTCCCGCAGCTCCCATTGGCTGGGAATGGCAAACTGCAGCCATTGGGAGCTGTGGATTACTGCAGGAGGCCTGCGGGCTGCAAGTTGCCCACCACTGGTCTATAGGGTGAGGCAGCAGGTGTGCAGAAATTTTGTGGATTGCAGCAGTGCCTAAAAACAAGCTTTAGGCCCCTGAAAACAGGACTTAGGCACCCTAGTAACTCTGTGGATCATACCCACTGTCTTTAATATATGCTAAGCTAGTTAGAGTTAGAGTTTAGGCAACTCCTTAAAATCACCCTTTAAATATGGGGATCTGAACGTGGCCCCATATCCCCTGACTTCCAGTTCTGGTTAAATCACTAAATCATGCTGCACTTGCAAATTCTAGCCCAAGGGAATTCGTTATCATCTGCGTTAAATCAGGTTACTAGTTCAACGTACCTTAGAGCTACCAGCATAGTCGCTGAAAGTAAATGTTCAGTTAGGACCACCTCCTGCTCGCTTCTCAGATGAATGGGTTTACTCACCTAAGACGGCAAGATCTGGCCTTTAATTAGTAATGTAAGCAAGACCCTGACACTCGTGTTAATATTTATTTAAAAGTTAAGGTTGGTTCCTCTTCTGGAAGGTCTCATCTATACATATGTATGGAGAGGTAGGCATGGAATGTCCATGACAGTCCATGATCCTGTAGAAGCTTTTCTATGAGTGCACCACTTGCACTAAATCACAGAAATGAGAAAGAGGCAGGGCCAGGCAAATGACTGAGCTCCACAGTATCATCTGATCCTCCCATGTACATGGTGCTCTCCAGTGCATGACAAAGCTGACAGCATCTTGTGTGGTATAGACCACTGGCCCCAAAATTGTGAGTTTGGGGCAGCAGCCACAAGAAGACATACCCTCTCTAGTGCTTACAGTCTTCTGAAATTAGTGAGCAGGAAATCAAACACACTTTTCCCAGTGGCTTTTGATAGAAAATATTAAATGCTATGTGAAATGGGTAAATTGTTGTTACATAAAGACTGTTACAGGATAGGTTTTTAACTAGCCACTGAAATTATTGCTTTTATGTCCAGCATTGAAATTAGTGTCTTCCACAACAGAGGCTAAATTATGTAAACAAGCCCAGGTAAATTATTTTTAATCTAACCCAAAACAGGTCTTCTGTCTGCAATAACCTCTAAAACATTTCCAGAGTGCTATTGCTAGCACATTTAATAAATCACTCTGAGGCAAAAGGGATGATAAAACCTGTATATGTGTGTGTGGTTTAAACCACTATTTGTCTTTGTTTAAAATATTATTCAGTGTTTTAAATTCTAATTACCCAGGGACTTCTGCTGTGCTAAAAGTTTTCCTTTAAATAAGTAGGGGTATGTGTGTGTGTGTGTGTGTAAAAAAACCGTATTCTTCCACAGGTCCTCATTCAGCAAAGCATTTACATATGTGTTTAAATCCCAATAACTTCTATGGGACTTAAGCATGAGCTTAAATGCTTTACTGAATTGGGGCTTCAAATACGAGAGAGGAGAAAGGGGAACAAGACCAGCCAAACTCTGATATATACAAGCTGATAAATCCATGAAAACAAATTGGCATCTTAACTGGCAGAGACAAAGGTCTTCAAGTCTAATGTGTAGCAATCCGACTCTGTTCTCTACTGCAATTATTTTTATATTTAGCAATTAAGTGGGAATAAATCACCTTTTCTTCCATGTTCTATTGCTCTATCTCTGTAATTATAATATGCACATTTCCAGTAATCCTCAAACTTTACCTTTACTATGGTGCGTACACTTTTGCTAGATGCACTTCCATCCCCCAGTCTTATAGCCTCTGACTATGTGAAGTGATAAGATGATGCAGTGGTATGATGAACGTAAGCTTCTTTGTGGGCTAATGTACTGTCTGTGTTTAAAATATTATTCAGTGTTGTAAATTCTAATTACCTTGGGACTTCTGCTGTGCTGAAAGTTCGCCTTATAATTTATGTAGATGTATTACTCCGACTTTAGTGGACAATCTCCTTTGTTCATCTGGCGTAGAATAGTGCTGGGGTGATGGATCTGCATGCATCTTTCATGTAATGTAGGACAGTGACCTAGTTTCATTACCTTTCATCATCTTATTTTGGTTTGTTTTTCTTTTGCCTCTTCTGTTCTAGCCATTCTTAGTCAGCCAAGCTTATGCATAATTTCGTTAAGGATTAGCCTGATTTCTTGTCTGACTTAGTGATACATATTTCTTGTTCAAATGCTTTTCATTGTTAAAGGATTTTAATGTGGGATACTGCCCAAGTATTTGGGGGGATTTTTCAGCCATTGTGTAATTCTGTTTGCATTACTATTATTTTACCTCTTTGTTATTATTGGTCAAGACTTTCAAATGAAACTAGTGATTTTGAGTGCCCAGCTTGAGACATCTTAAAAGGGCCTGATTTACAGAGGGTGATGGCTCCATTTTAACTCAAAATCATGGTCTTTTGACAAATCTCTCAAGCTGGACACCGAATGTTACTACTTATGTTATGATCATTATTTTACTATAATTTATTTGTATTAAAATAGTAGCCAGTGACCCCAGTGAGAATTAGGGCCTCGTTGTTCTGGGTGCAGTAAAAACATACAATAAAAGTCAATCTAACTCCTTGAATGCCCCAAACTTAAATCAATGGTCAGACAAACATGTCTGTTACTGTTAAGACATCTTTTTACTACTGATGAACAAACTGGTAAAGCCAGAATAAGAATCAGCCTAAATCCAACCTCAAACTTTCTATTAAATTGAAGATGTGGGTCAGTTCAGACAAAGGAAAGTCTCTCCTCACCACAGGAACTGAGCCCACTCATGCCTGTCTTCTCTTTGTTCCTAAAGTAGGAGCTATGGCTCAAAATATGAGACCCCTGGTTTCCTGTAATTGGACTCTCACAAACTCTGACATACTCTCTTGTTTGCCTTAAAACAAGAAGCTTCACAGAGTGCAAAATTTGGACTTAGAAGCAAAAGAGAGGCTGATGTCAAGCACTCTGACTTTATCTTTAACTGGAGCAGGGGAGGAGTTTAGAGCTTTAGTATTGTGAGTAGTCCACTTGTGTGCCTCCTGTAGGGTGGCCGTGTTCCTTAGTGAATAGAGTATTAGACTCATGAGCCTATTCCTAGCTTGGCCACTGGCCTTCTGGATGATCTTGGGCACGTCAGTTCACATCAGTTTCCTCATCTGTAATGCACCTGGAGGACTACTGATGAGCAAAGTAATTATTATACTATTAGAGTAGTAGTACTGAGATAGATGGGACTACCAATGGAAGTGTTATGCTCATTAGGAAGCATTTGCAGGATGGCCACCTTGCTTCACCTATTCTGATAAAATGTAAATCTTTAGCTTTTGGTAGCACTGAATACTATGGAACATGATGTGCAGGAGTGATCCCTATGTGGTTCCTTTCTCCAGCATCCTCAGGACTGTGTCCATTTTACTCTTGAGAGGTACTACAGAAATCCCCACAGCTCTGGTATAGAATTGAAGCCCATGTTTATCAGCACCTACATGCTTCCCGATGCTGGGTTATTTTATGCTGATATCATGGTTCTCATTTTATTCCTATGATGCCTGGATTGCATCATTTCATCCAGCAATATTGTCCAGTTAATGCTGTTAGTTGGTACAACAGAAGTTTTGCAAACTCAGTGACTCACAACTTTTTAAAAACAAATGAGAAGGTGTTGCCATGTGGCCCTTTTACCTTTCGGGTATTTGAGTTTATGGCTAAGGGCCTTTATTGGTGAAAATTTTTCATCTTCAGTAGAGATTAAAATTTGGGAACCTGAGAATTGCCAGGCTGGCTCAAACCAGTGAGCCATCAAGTCCAGTATCATACCTCCAACAGTGGCCAGATGCTTCAAAGGAAAGTGCAAGAAATCCTGCAGTTGACAGTTATGTGATATCCCATCTACAGGGAAAGTTGCCTCCCCATCAGTTAGAGGTTGGCTTATGCCCTGAAGCATGAAGATGACTATCCCTTCCAAAACTCTCGCATTATTTTAATCCTTACTATTCTAACTCTGGATGGGTGAAAAAATTGGAAAAATTGCTGTCCTGCTGCTCGCTCTTCCCACAATACAACTGAATTCTCTTGTGTCACTTTGGAAACAGAGGATGACTGTAGCCATCATTGATTGTCTGAGACTGATGCCGATTTGGTGGTCAACGATGACCTTTTCGCCACCAGATTATGTGACAATGCAGGCCTGTCTGATAAGGTGCTGTGCAAGTTCCAGGAGGTTGCAAATACAGCAGCAAGGTTTCTCATCCAGACTAAAAGATCAGAGTTTATTTCCCCAATGCTGATAGTTTTATACTGGCTTCCAGTTCATTAAAGCTTTGATTACAATACTGCACTATTTACATGCAAGATTTGGCATAGTCTTGGCCATTCATATGTAAATGAACTTGTATGCCTTTCTGCTAAAGTCAGTCTTCCAGTTCTTACTCCGCATTTCAGGACATATAACTTTATATACTTTAGCTGTGATGCACCCAAGGCATGTTATCTCAATTCTGAGATTCATTCATGATTAATCTGTCCCTGGTTTTAAACCAAAACTTCAATTGTACAGTACTCGGCAAACTTTTTGGCTCATGAAGACGGCAAATATAATTACATTATTTGTACAGTGTCCTGCTATGCTTCAGTGTGAAGAGTGCATTATACATTTATTTTTGCCTTATTTTTCCCACGTTTTAGTTTTTGTTCCACCAAAACTTCAGACAAGTCACTCTGTAGCTATTCCTCTATTGTCTCAGTCATTTGTTCTCTCTGTGATCCTCAATACTTCTTTTTAAAATGAGCTAAACACAGACTATTCTCTTTTGTTCTAGTAGGCTGGGGTTTTAGGGAGCTCTTTATTTGTAGGGCAATTATTATATGTATGTAGATCAAGGCATTAGATATTTTTATCCCCTACTTGTTATTAACAAGCCAGATGGCACAGGCTGCCTCCACTCATATTTGTAATTATCAGACTGCAAAATGAAATATACATGGGGCAAAGGAGAGGATGTATATTAAAGAAGCATCACTGAGAAGTGGCTTTCTTGGAGACTTTGATTTACAAAAGGGGATAGAAGCTAGGATATGCAGCCTCCTATACAGTGTATAGCATTAGCTGGAGCAAACTTGTCTAACCTCCAACATTTCAATACTTTTTCACTTTTTTTCTCCTCTTGTATCAACCCTGATCACTAAAATCTTGACTCAGCTTCTGTCAATTAGATTTTGTCTGTGTAAGGTAGAAGAGCAATTTGATTGGCTTTCAAAACTGTCAGTCTGTGTGGTGGGTGTATAGCCAGAGAAGCTATGGAAGAATTAGAAATTAACATAGAGTTTGTGCATCCTCCCTCCCAATTTTTCTCTTCCCCCTCCACGCATATATATTATTAAATCTTAATAATAGGGAAATTGCTCCAACACTGGAATGAAATATACAGAAAGGCTAGTACTTTTTATACAAGTATTATCACATAAGGGTAATTTCCAACCTTTGATTTTAAATATAACATCTGATTATGCTTATAAGTATATATGTTATTAACAAACTTTGAGTTAGATCTTTTTACAGAGAGGCATGCGCCGGGTCAGTGATTCCTGATCATACCTAAGACGTCAACTTGGTTCAATCAATGGCATAGGGCTTTAACTTAGTCAGCACAGACATCTGTGGGTAATGTTTTGAGTGAAACTCATATTCCCAGCACTTTGGCCTGTAAAGCTTAAACATAAGTGGCTACAGCTATAGTGAGTTACATGGGAGGTGTATGAAATTCACATACCCTGTTTCCAGCTAAAAGCACTAACAAAATTGAATTGGGGGCTGAATCTGTGGCCAGGAGAACTGGTCAGCTAGGAGAATTTAGATTAAAAGACATTTTTTTCTAGATTCCCCCAGTTGCTCCTAGGGGATATTTGGGGATTAATGACCCAGCGTGTATATTAATGGATTCTGCTGGGGTGCTATAATTTGAGGCATTTCAGATTGAAGAGCATAGATGTAGAAATTTCAGAGAACATCTTCCCCTCAAAAAAAAAAAAAAAAACCCTTCCACAAGAACAGCGAAGAAGATGGCTTTGTGGTTAAGGAACAGGACAGGGAATCCACTGGCTTGTGTTATATTCCTAGCTCCTGTGCATCCTATGTGAGCTTGGGCAAGTCATTAAGGACGTATTTTCATACATGAACCTCCGTATCTGCATACTTGCCTCTATGTGCTTGCACCTGCATGCGCATTTCAAACATCCTAATGCTGATGAGGTGCAGGTTTGTCAGTGCAAATTCTCACTCTTGGGTTCACATAGGTGTTTTGATTATTTAAAGAATGAATGCAGGTGTTTGCATCTGCTGTGTTAACATGCAATTACATGTGTATGCAACTGAAGATGCACATAAGGTGAAGGCTGGAAGGGCATGATTGGCAATATAACTTACTTCTCCTGTGCCCTAGTTTCCCATCGTCGAAATGAGGATGACAATATTGTCCCCGCCACCACTGATGGCAGTAGACCCAACTGATGTTTGTAAAGCACTTTGAAATTCTTTAAAGGAAGTGCAAAGCGTTAATCATATGTGCAATCAATTCATTCACTTACAGCCCAGAAAAGACCTTTGTGGCCCTCAGAGTTGGTGTATAATAATAGTTATGTTGTTCCAGTAAAGTGTATCCCATCACCTTCCTTCTGTATCTATTTTTCTGAAGGCCGTTGCTGTTACTGACATTCCCAGGAAAGGTTAGGAAGAGATGAAAAATGTTCAAAACATAATCTCCTTACACATTTAAGACTGAGTTGACAATCTCTCCTAGTTGTCACAACTGCACCAGATCAATTCACTAGTTTTGTTTTTATTTAATAAAATGAGCTAGTCCAAAGGTTGATTGGTTTCCTGAAGACTCAGCACTGAATTAGATGTTTGAAGAGCACTGACATCCAAGCAATTATCTCAGGCCTGTATTGCAAAGAAGTGGTTAAATAGATGAACATCTGTGTACTCACGTATAGTTGCTGTTTCACCCACAAGCAGCTGTGGCACGCACAGGCAAAAATTCTCTACATGGTGTTAATTACAGTGTGCATTACAAAGGAGGCATAGTCACAAAAGCATGCAATCAGCATATGCTTTTTACTTTATCTGGAATGGGGCAGCCCTGCCAGAGCCAAGGCTAATATACATAAAATGGGTTTCTTGGCCAAAATTAAAAAACAAAACAAAACATTTAATCAGATCTGAACAAGTTTGGGAAACTCGCGTGGTGAACAGATTTTTTTTTTTAATTTCAAGTTTGCCAGGCTGACAAGCTTCATTAATTCAATGGGAGAAACAATTAAGTGCATAAAAGAGCCATCTTGGGCTCCCAAATTCTTACAACATGAAATCATTCTCTGTGGTTTTGTTTTAATAAACTTTCATTGCTCACTTCACATTACTGGTCTATCGCAGGTTGATGCTGTTAGCAAACTATTTCAAAGAGCCACATTATTAACATTATTTACTTGTTTGATGGGAGGTTCTCCAGGCTCCAGTCAGGACTTGAGGTCTCATTGTACTAGCCATTGTGTTAGCATTTAACAACATAATGCTCCCTGAACTAAGGATCTTATGAGGTGTACGAGTTTTCCCTTCTTAATATCTTTCCTCCTCTTGGTCACTGCTCTGTACAGGTGAAATTCTCTCCTGTGCCAGCAGAAAGTCTATGACCCACCTATGGGCTCGCACAAAATCTATCCACCACTGAAATCCCACAAGTGGGACTTAATGTAATGCACAGACACGTACTGCCCTTCTGGATAGGAGTGTATTTTACCTGTACATAATTTACTCATTCTCTATCTATGCACTGTCAGACTTGACTATCTCCTTAATTATTAGAAGCTGAGGGGTTGTTCCATATGTGAAATACAGGTAATTATCCCTAAAGTTGAAACTAAGAATCGGTTTTGACCCCTGATTATGATATCACAAGGTGTTCATGATCTCCAAAGAAAATATACAGGCAAACAAATGCCTGTACATTTCAGGGCAGTGTCAATTAGCTACCACAAATTTAGAAAGAGATGCTCAGTAATGTAGGACTCATTAATTTCTAAAATGTAACTTTTTCCCCTTGGTACACCTGCCTTCCATTCATAGCTCCAAACGGCACAATCTAGCCCAAAGTAATTCAGAAGTAGTAGCATGTAGCAGGAATTAGTGATAAATACATCTTCCAAAATTACCCATGTAGGAGTATCTTTATACCCAAATAAATCCTAATACACTGTAAAATCCTAGGGAAACCATTTTCTATCCATAGAAGTAACTGGGTTCCCTACATAAGAAAGATATTAATTAAACTTAAAAAGTCCAACAGCTATTATGTGCCATTAAGTAGGTATTCAGATAAAGGCCATATAAGTCTTTTTATAGATAGATCAATCAATCCTCCTTTTTCATTGCATACACTGCCCTCACTCATTTACTGTGGACCCTATGACTCCTGGTTTCCATCATGCCCAGGACATTCATACTGTTGCTACATTAGTCATAAGCATCCTAACAGTTCTAAGACTCAGCCACAAAAAAAGTTGTGAGCTGGAAAAGAGGTTATGAAAAATTGTGTATACTGAATAAACAGACTAGACACACTATTGTTATTTACTCCCTGTATCTATAAGGAGCTCAGTCATTCGTGTTAAAAGATAACAGGACATGTAAAGCTATACTGACTTGTGTGTATGAGAATCATTGCCTTCTACTGGAATAAGCTTAGGATAATTCTTTATGATCCGTCTAACAGAATTATTGGAGTGCGCTGTTTGGCTTATTAGTAATACCTGTGTGTAGGAAGCCAAAGCAAATGGCCTGAGTTCAAAACCCATTGTATTCTTTTATTACTACTGTATTTTATGATCACATGGATTTCTGATCCAGCAGAAACTGGGGATTACATGACAAGGAAATGACAGGCTGAAATTTTGAAAATGGTAGTTTCTTTCACAGAAGGAAAATCACAAGATGGTTATGGTAAAGAGAGCAAAAGTCATGGAAATATTGTTTAGTGGTCACAAGCCTTTATTTTTCACTCAAATAGCCAGTCAGACAGTGTCTTTTATTCATTACTCAAGCACAATGCAAAACTTCACAGAATCCACTCCCATGAGAGAGATCACATATGCCCATCCTCAGGAACAATTGCTAGGTCACTTGAAAAAGCAAAACAACATTACACATTACACTAAGGCTACGTCTAGACTACCTGCCGTATCGGCGGGTTAAAATTGATTGCTCGGGGATCGATATATCGTGTCTCATCTAGACGCGATATATCGACCCCGAGCACGCTTATATCGATTCTGGAACTCCACCAACCCCAATGGAGTTGCGGAATCGACAGAGGGAGCCACGGACATTGATCCCGCGCGATGAGGATGGGTGAGTAATCCGATCTTAGATATTCGACTTCAGCTACGTTATTCACGTAGCTGAAGTTGTGTATCTAAGATCGATTTCCCCCCGTAGTGTAGACCAGCCCTAAGTGAGTCAAGGTGGGTGAGGTAATATTTTCAGGTCTGAAGAAGAGATCTGTGTAAGCTTGAAACTCTCTCATCAACAGAGGTTGGTGCAATAAAAATATTACCTCACTCACTTTGTCTCACTAATATACTGGGGCCAAGATAGCTATAACAACACTGCAAACTTCTTACACTTGTCAGGCTCCTGTTTCCAGATAGGAAACTTCTGAAGAGCACTGTGTCTTGATAGCAATACTTTGCAAATCTGAGCTTGTGTTGTTACACTGCATGATGCACAGGAGGAAAGCGAGAAAATGGAATGTCAAGGTTCCTTCCCTACTCTGAACTCCAGGGTACAGATGTGGGGACCAGCACGAGAACCTCTAAGCTTAACTACTTTTGGTGTATCTGGCCAGGATGGATTTTATAGTATTGTACAAGGAGGGTTGTTACTCTTCCCTTTATAGTTATGACAGGGATGTTTAGGCTAAATATGAGGGGGAAAATTTTCTGATCGTGAAATATATTTTACTGAAGAGGTCCCCCAGATGGATGTGGTGGAAACCTCACCCTATTGTACAATTAACACCAGAATACCCCCAAACACTAAAATATACCTTGTTTTAGCTGGAAGACTGAACGAGGGTTCTAATAGATCTTGGGTAATATTTTCTGAAGTTCCTAAGGGTCAGGTTTTCAAAGGTATTTAGGCAGCAAGCCCCTAAAGATACAGGTAGGCACCTGGGCATAAGCATGGACCTAAGTCTCAGAACAGGGATAGTCTTGCTGACTTCAATGGGACTACTTACAGTTAGGCATGTCCTAAAGTAAATTGCTGAATCGGTTCCTATACACGTCCTGAAATAAAACAGTGCTTTTGGTAAAAGCATATGCCACGCTTTGGTGCTTGCCCTGCCTAGAGTTAAGAGATAAACCACTGCTGTTGTGTGTAGTTTCCTGCACATGTGCAGCTGGCACAGCAGAGCCTCTTTCCAGTCATGTTGAAGATGAGCAGGAAGCATACACATAAATTGGCTCATGCAATTTCTTTAATAATTCATGCATTTTTGTTCTCTTCCATAGTTAATGAACCTCCCCCCACACTCGCCCTCATTCCCTCTCCCATTCAGTCAGTTTGTTGTGGTTTCATATATCTAATCCATCTGTCACTTGATTATAGCTATTGAGCACCTGTTATGAATTTCTAGAGTTTCATTCAAGCTGTTGACAAGTTATCCACAAATTGGCCCTTGTCATACTGTCAGCATGTTAGTGCTCTTTCATGATTTCTTTTTGGGCACACAAAATAATGAACAGAAGACACCAAGGCTTCTGAATTAAGCAGCTCATTTTCCTTGTATTTCCTTAAACTGTTAATAGATTTGAAGTTACTTGCTGGTGATATTCTTCTCAAACCTTTGTTAATATATTTGTCTTCTCTTTACAGACCCTTTTGTGTGAATAATCGCAATACAACCTGCTAGAGGTGTCAGGGTAAGTTGTGTTTACAACGACACTGTTGTATAGCCTGAGCTGCAGCTACTATAAGATGATCATTGCTTCCTCTACACATGCTTTCTCAGTAAGTGCCAATATGACGCTGCTGCTTTTATTCTGGCCAGGAAGGCAGGGGATAGAGAGAGCTCCAATTGTTAGCTGAAACAGTGAGACACATATAAATAGAAATAGAACCAGTTGTTAGTTCACTCTAGCCCAGAGGATGTTAGGGATGCTCAGGAGTGTGCTGACATCTATAATGACAAATATAACCAACAAAAACTTAATAGTGACACATACAAGTAACATAACCGCTAAACAAAAATCTTTGTTAAAAAGAGTTAAGGTTGAAAATGAGTTTCAGTTGAGTCTGAATAACATTCCCCATAAAAATATCACTTTTCATTTATAACGATTCTAAAACCCTAACACTGCAAAGTCCAGAAATGAACAGGGTCCCAGTTACTTCCCCACTGTCCTAGCATTGTTCATCACTTACTATCACCCCACTTGTCGTACATTGACCACACAGCATTACCTTCGCTTCTTGAAGTTTTTTATGGTAGAAATATATTGTTGGAGGTATATTGTTGATGTTATATATATATGTTTCTTTAAGGTCTAGTAAAGCTTTTGAAAAGTATATATTGCCAGGATACATTAAGCTATGTCAGAGTTCTGAACATTTTCTCATAGTATGAGGTGTTGACAGTGGAGAAGAATATGTTTATGAATCAAAATAGGATGACTGATCTGTTTGCTGTTATGAAATGAGCTGATCATATGTTGTTGAGGATTTAAGTAAGTAAATGTAGCACGTGCATGTTTGTATATATAACTTTATTTTGTAGCAATAAATATATGTACATTTTAATAGTAAATAATGCTGAAGTCTATGGATCCTTTGACTAGTGAATGAGATTTTATAATTTCCCAGAGATTTGGTATTTTGATATTTGTGGGTATTTTGGACATTTTAGAAGAAAAAGTCAAGGTTTGGTAGGCAGCCTAAGACATATGAAGTGATAGTAGGTGGTGATAAATTATAAGGCAATTGGGATGGGAAGAAGCTGGATCTCTTAACTGTTGGGTTGTTGTTGTTTGTTTGTTTGTTTGTTTTAGACTTCTCTGCATTCAGGGAATTCTGAAGCTGTAGAATTTTTGTAAAGGAAGTGTAACTGTTTTTTGTTACTATTTTTCCTTCTCTGGCATTGCAAGAAAACAATCCATCATATAAAATTATTGCACTGATTAACCAATAGGTGGCAGGACTTCAAAGCAAACTAAGAAGTGAAGAAGAAATGCTGAAAACAGAAACTATCTTAAGCTCCATAATTAATTAGTTCAAAAAATTTGTTAGTATGCATTCACTTTTCACGTTGTTTAGAAATATTTTTGTTTTTTTCTACAGTCACATTCATCCTGAAAAATGCTGATTAGATTCTGTAATAACAAAAACACCTCTTAAAATGCAACAAAACAAAATACAACAAAACAAAAATGGGACATAATCACCTAGGAGCTTTTGAAAATCCCACTAAGTGCATATCTACATCTTTAGGCACCCAAATACCTTTATTAATCAGACCCCCCAAGAGCCTAAATCACTTTTGAAAATGGGATTTCAGCTCCTAGATTACTTAGGTGCTTGCAAAAAAAAAATTTCCTGGCTCTTAAAGAGAAGGTCAACCATTTGAACGTTAGTCCTGCTACAAGCTCTATTTCAGTAGAGTCAAACTGTCATACCTGTAATGGGGCTACTTCTAGAGTATGTTACTTCATGGGATTAGTCCTGGTGTAAGGTATCCAGCATGAGTAAGTGTCACCATCTGGTCTATTGTAAAAAGGACATGACATATCAGTGAAGTTCTGGAACAGCATTCCAACAGGGTTAGTGACCAGTTTTAAGATGGAGCTTGATGAGTTTATGAATGGGAGTTTTATAACAGGATTGTCTGTCATTGCAAAGCACTGGACTTGATGATCTGGGAGGCCCCTTCCAGGCCTAAGTTACTATCAGCACAGAAAACGACAAAAGTATTTGGTTTTCTAATCATACCATGTTTAAAAGACATCACTTTTCACAGGAAGTAGTTTTTTAAAAAAGAAACCATCAATAATTTTGCCCCCTTCTGCTTCCTTAAGAGTACAAAAAAGATTAATTATTTCCTTTCTTTCAGTGACTGATGGTATGGGCAGTTGAAGGAGTGTATTTGTAAGGGAATTATTGTCCGCTTACTAAAACTCATTGGGGGTGTTTTGGTTGGCTAGCTCCCAGTACCAAAAGAAAGGGGACAGATCAATGGGAAATCAGGATCCTAAGACTGACTGACCCCAGGAACTCTGGGGAGAGGCCAATTCTCCACGTCAGCCTGATTGACAGGGAGGACAGGCTAATCAGGGAGTCAGGAGGCCAAAGAGGTTCTGTCCTTGGTGTGAGCTGGAATTGCCAGGGTCAGGCAGAGTGGGGCCGGAGCTAAGTAGAAAGCCGAGGCCCAAGCTGGGCTGTGGAGCAGAGCTGTACCAGATGCAGAGGGGCCAGTAAAGTATCCCAGGAAACAAGTCAGTGCTGGGAGCAGAGTCACAGAAGCAGCCCACAGAGCAGATCTGTGCTGGGAGGAGAGCTGTAGCAACCAGAGCCAGAGAGCCAGGGAGCCAGAGAAGTAGAGTGACCAGATGTCCCAATTTTATAGGGACAATCCCGATTTGTGGGTCTTTTTCTTATATAGGCTCCTGTTATTCTCTACTCCCTGTTCCAATTTTTCACATTTGCTGTCTGGTCACCCTACACAGAAGCAGCCCAGGGAGCTGGAGGCAGAGCAGCAGCAGCAGTCGTGCAGAGGCAGAGTGGAGCTGGAGCTGAGGCTGGAGCAGTTCAGAGCCATGTGTGGTGAGGAGCTGGGGAAAGTGAGGAGGACCCTGGGCAGCAAGCCCAGCGCAGGGAGACACCCCCAGCCAGGAGGCCTTGCAGGCCAGACGGGGAGGGGGATCGTAACCATGGCAGGTCGGGGGCAACACTGGGAAGAAGGGCCCTGCCACCTAAAGTCTGAGGGCTTGTGGCCACCTGTCATAAACAGATAGTTAAGGGTTAATGTCTCTTTTACCTATAAGGGGTTAACAAACAGGGAACCAAAAACACCTGACCAGAGGACCAGTCAGGAAACAAGATACTTTCAAATCTCGGTGGAGGGAAGTCTTTGTTTGTGTTTTTTGGGTTTTGCTTTGTTCTCTCTGGGTCCTTAAAGGGACTAGACGTGCAACCAGGTTTCTTGCCAATCTCCCTGCTACAGTCTCTTATATATTCAAAATAGTGAGTATTAAGTAGAAAGGTGGTTATAGTCTTTTGATTGTTTTCTGTATTTGCAAATGTGTATTTTGCTGGAAGTATTTTAAATTGTAGTTTGCTGGGAGTATTTTAAATTGTATTTTTCTGGGAGGAGGCTTCTCTCTAGTGTCTATAAGCTGAAAAACCCTGTAACTTTTACTATCTAAATTACAGAGACAGCTTTTACTTTTTTTCTTTCTTTTTATTAAAAGTTTTGCTTTTTAAGACCTGTTTGATTTTTTCTCCTTGTTGAGGCTCAAGGGAATTGAGTCTGTACTTACCAGGGAATTGGTGAGAGAAGGGAGGGGAAAAAGGTAGAATCCCTTTGTTAAATTCACGGAGCTTGAATCTGTCTATCTCTCCAGGATAGCCCAGGGAGGGAACGCCTGGAGTGGGAGAGAAGGGGGGAAACAAACCTGATTTCTTTGTGTTATGATTCAAGGAGTTGAATCACAGTAATCTTCCAGGGTAACCCAGGGAGGGGAAGCCTGGGAGAGGCAACGGTGAGGGAAAGGGTTTACTTTCCTTATGTTAAGATCCAGAGGGTCTGGGTCTTGGAGGTCCCCGGACAAGGTTTTGGGGGGACCAGAGTGTACCAGGCACTGGACTTCCTGGTTGGTGGCAGATTATCAGATCTAAGATGGTAATTAAGCTTAGAGGATTTCATGCTGGTACCCCATTTTTTTGGACTCTAAGGTTCAGATTGGGGAAATATACCATGACACTACCTCCAGAGCAAGTGTCGGACCCGCAGCATCCTGCAGCAGAGTGAGGGCCTGAGAAGGAGGCCTGGGACTTATGAGGAGCAGACTGTGAATTTCCCTTATATTCCAGAGATGCTGGTTGTGATTTCCCAGTGCCACAGAGCAGTTATGTGTTTTCCTTTAATCTTTCCAATTTTTTCCTTTTTTTTTCTAATTGATTGCTGTTTAATAAATTGTATTTGCTTTGAATTGTATGCAATGATCAGTGGGTCATGGAAATGTCCAGTGCAGGGAGAGCACCATGGAGTGGGGACACCCTAGCCCAGAGGTGGGCAAACTATGGCCCGCGGGCCACATCCGGCCCGCAGGACCATCCTGCCCGGCCCCTGAGCTCCCGGCCAGGGAGGCTAGTCGCCGTCCCCTCCCCAACTCTCTCTCCTCCCCCGCAGCCACGCCATGCTAATACAGGGTAGTTTGTCTGGCTCCAGCCAGGAGGTGCAGCTCCAGACATGCTGCTCTGAGCAGCAGGGTAAGGGGGCCGGGGCTGGGAGTTTGGATATACGGCAAGGGTTCCTGGGGAGCAGTCAGAGGACAGAGAGCAAGGGGTGGTTGGATGGGACAGAGTTTGGGTGGGGGGCAGGGGATGGAGAACTGAGGGATTAGATAGGGGGTGGGGTTCCAGGGGGGCCTGTCAGGGAGTGTGGATAGGGGTTTGGGCAGTCAGGGGACAGGGAGCCAGGGGAGTGAATAAGGAGTAGGGTCCTGGGGGGCGGTTAGGGGCAGGGGTCCCAGGAGGGGGCCGTCAGGGGACAAGGAGCAGGGGCAGGTTGGATGGGTGGGAGGTTCTGAGGGGGGCAGTCGGGGGTGGAGAGTGGGAGGGGTCAAATAGGAGGCAGGAGCCAGGCTGTTTGGGGGGCTGAGTATTCCCTACCTGGCCCTCCATACAGTTTTGCACTCCAATGTGGCCCTCAGGTTTGCTCACCCCTTCCCTAGCCCCTGTCTTAAGTGACCATGATAAGGTTGGGGGTCGAGCCCCCCAGGAATCCTGGGCCCAATCTTGTTTGGGTTATGAGGACTCTGCCACATAAGAGAGTGGAAGGGGATCTCTTGAGGTCAGGCAGGCCTCTGGGTAAAGAATATGGGAGTGAGGACTCAGATCCTTTTGCTAGTCCACTTCACCGGGGTAGTATGTAAGCCAGGAAAATTCCCCACAATAGTGAGAGCATTTCCCCGCTTACATATTAATGGAGGAAGATGTATTTGAGCACTAAACTGCTTTTCTGGTCATTAAATGCCAAAATAAAGTAAAGGGGGTTTGATAACTGCAAAAATCTTCTTCTGGAAGTACAAAGTACTCCGTTAGCCTGACATTATATGCTTTACATGAGAGAAAAAGAGTTTTAAATACAACATAATTAAAATAATATATCTTTCCCCTGGCTTCAGGGGTATGCCACACTATCAGAGATAGGGTTGACAGACTGAATAAGCCTGTAAGAGCACAGCTAGAAAGCAAGTAACTCTTGGGGGAAAGTGATTGGATTGAATGGATTCAGGCCAGATTCTGATGTCAATTATATCACTGAAAATCCAGAGCAAGTCCATTGAATTCAGTGTAACTGAGATCACAATGTCTGTAAGGGTTTCAATCTCATTTGTGAGTTGATACCATTTAGTCTTTCTAGGTTGTGATTTTCCCATATTTATCATGTGATTAATAACATAACTGTGTTGCAGTGATGGGATGTAAACCACGGAACCAGCCTCTTTCCCAGAAGTCCCTTTCTTTGTGATTGTCTAGTCCCTAGTAATTATCCCCAGGGCTGGGGTACCCTCATATAGGAACATTTCCCCCCAGCATTCCTTTCTTGGGGGCTGGCTCTTTAAAACTGATTGAGACAAGCAACTGCAGATTGTTTCCTCCTACTGTCTTGAGCTGGTAAGTATTAACTGCTGCTATGTTTTGTTTTCCCTTTTTTATTGCTGAGGAGGTGCACTATACTCATAAGAACTGTTTTATGTCACAGACAAACACACGCTGTGAATACATACTCTTTCTTTTATACCATGTGCATGATGAATTCTCATTGCATAGAAAAAAGCAAAAGTTTGAGTTAATATCATCTGAAAGATTATGGTCTCCAAATTCCTTGCTGGCAGTGTTTTAAATAAGACCACTTCTTTGGTGGTATATGCTTCAGGAATGTCTGATTTTTTTTTTTTCAAAAATGAATTTTTGTTGCTTTGTTAAAATTTGCTAGAAAATTCTGTTTTTGTAATTAGAGTTAGACAAAGTAGAAAAAAGGATTATTTTGATTCTCTCTTGGGCCTTGCATCCGACGAAGTGGGTATTCACCCACGAAAGCTCATGCTCCAATACATCTGTTAGTCTATAAGGTGCCACAGGAGTCTTTGCTGCTTTTTCGTGGGCCTAAACAGTCTCCAGGGCACCTTTGTGGCTGGTGAAGTTACTGTATTTGTTTCTTCATTTTCTGCTTTATATGGGATTCTAGGATCTAACTTGGTTTTATTGACGTAAGCTAGCAATAAGGCCAATCACATTAGAGAACATCTCAATTTCTGGCTGGCAGCAACTTCTCATGCCAAAAGTCATCCAAAGGTATATATCTGTCATTTCTAGATAAATCTTACCTTTCAATTATGTGTTCATAAATTCCTGCAGGAAACTTTTGAAATTGTGGTTCCAGTAGATTAGCTGTGACATAGGAGAGTGTGGTATTGTTTTTCCTTCAGCTAGCCAATTGTTTTACTGTGACAGAAAGACTGACACCATGAGATTCATATCAATACATAAAAGTAGAAGATCAGCTGCAGTGATGCTGGGAACTACTTCCATGTGCCTGATCAAGCATCAGTCACTGTTGATTAAAAAGACATCCATATAGATATTAACAGGCCTGATTTGCCATTGTGCCTTTATGAGGTTATTTGTACCTGTGCAAATATATACGTATATGTGACTGCACAAGCTGCAAGGCAGTAGAAGTCGGGCCTGTTGTATGCAGTCATAGAGCCTTAAAATGTCACTTGTTTGGCAGAAAAGGTGTTTTTCTATTAAGTGAAACTCAGTGTCATTCAGTGGATTTCACACTGCAGGACAGGTGGGATTTTAAGGCTGTAGCACTCTGTAACCCATCTATTCCAGTCCAGTTGTATAAGAATACAATACTATAGTCAGTTAGATAATGTATTAGTCTTTTTCATTCATTTTTCAGTCACAAAGGCACCCTTTCCAATAAAGCACTGTATAGAAAGCTTTCATAAATGGAATATTCTTTATCCACACACAAGGCCTTTTTTGACCTTTCAGCATATTTAGAAAGAGCCTACATTAAAAGGGGTTTTTTAGGACACTATTGGCAATGCAATTTTTTTCCTTTAATTTTCATACTACTTTGCTTTTGACTATTCACGAGGGATATTTTTAGTTTATTGATGACTGTACCACCTGGCTGTTTTCTATTAATACTAATATAACAGAGTTTTGAAGAACTATCCTTTTCTCCTTTGACATGTGGCTTTGGGAAACTCATAGGTCTTCAGTGATAGCATGTACTAAAAAATGATGTATGATCTTGACCTTCTTTGTTATAAGAAACACATCTCTTTTAAATAGCTCTCCTATTTGTACTTTTTGGCAGGTATATGAAAGTTCCCAAGTAAGAGAGTTGAGACAGCTTTCACGGTCCATTCTCTTGTTCCCTTGGCAGCTAGGGACCAGTGAATTCCTCTGTTCTGAAGGATGAGAGCCCAACCTCTGATGGCAAGGCTTTAAGAGGCAGAGATACTCTCCAAAGGGAGTCCTGAAGTGCCTTTTTCAACAAAGGTTAAAGAAAGGCCTTCAGTAAAGGGAGACAAGGAGTCCTTTGCTGAAAGGCTTTTACAGGGAGAGTTTGGTCTTGTGGTTAAGGCAAGATATTTTGGTTCACTCCCTGGTTCTGCCATAGACTTCCTTTGTGACCTATAGCCAGTTTGTTTGTTTTTTTAATAAAGAACTCCATACCCATTTATGAACCTAAGTGAAGTGCCCAGATTTTCCTATGCTCAGCACGCAGCAGGTTCCATTCTGGTCTCAACTCTGGGTACTGAGCACTTTGTGGAAATCTGTCTCTTTCTCTCTGTGCCTCAGTTTCCAATTTTCTGCTTGAACGTATCTCTCTTTCTCCTAACAGTTCCTTTGTCCACCTTGTCTGTTTTGATTGTAAGCTCATTGGAGCAGAAGCTGTCTCCATTTTGAGCACTGTTCTCAGTTGGGGCCTCTCCTGGTGATATTACAATACTAATAATAAAAATAAATTTACTGAGGTGAAAAAAATTATTAGAAGGCTTGGAAAACTGTTGTATTGCTAATGATACACTTTGTTATATCTGGTGATAATGTCCTTCTCGAATCAAGGGCCTGTTTGAGAAGAAGTGGACAGTGGGGAAAATGGTAAACATCTACCCCAATATAACGCAACCCAATATAACATGAATTCGAATATAATGCAGTAAAGCAGTGCTCCGGGGGGGAGAGGAGAGGAAGGAGGCTGCACACTCTGGCAGATCAAAGCAAGTTCAATATAATGCGGTTTCACCTGTCATGCAGTAAGATTTTTTGGATCCCAAGGACAGCGTTATATCAGGGTAGAGGTGTATTTGCAAACAATTTAAATAATCACAAATTTGTTCTCCTAGTGCCTGTGACCCCATTTATTCACTTTCTCTAAACTTTCATCTGAGTGAATTTTTTTGTAATGAATGTTCACACAGAGAATGTCAAAAATACTCATACAAATACATATTTACGTGATTATTCATGCAACCTCTTTCAAGATCTGTGTGGTTCTGGGAGTCATCCAGACAGATGTTTTGATATCATAGTGGTACACATGCAGGAATCAGAAATCAAATGCAAGTCTGTGGCCTTAAATGACCAATCACACAGTACAGATAATAAATTACAAATGGTGAATTCTCTAAGCAACAGTAGTAGGGAATACTTTACAAGCTACCTATCGGTTGAAGCATGTTTGCATAAACTTGTTGAATAATTCTTAGTAGAAAATTCATAGAAACTGAAATATGTTTGTGGATAATTTATTAGCAGCGAAGAGAGGGATTAAATTAATCAAATTACTGTAAATGGTTTGCCAGCCCTAACTGAGAATAAACAAAACATGTATGGCCTTATACATAGAGCTGGGTAAATAACTGATTTTTCTATTCACTGGCAGTTTCAAACAAACAAAAATGCATTTCACTCACACCAAATCAAAAAGTTGCAAAAAAAATTCAGCAAATTGAAAATATCCATCTGTGTCAAATTAATTAATTGGGTCTCAATTAATAAAAAAAATCCAGGAAGGTAATGTAATTAATGACTATCAATGTGAGTTAATGAAAAATAGATCCTGTCATTAAAAATAGATTTTTTTATGAGATTACAAATTTGGTTGATAAAGGTAATGATAGCGATAGTGTAATGTACTTCAATTTCTGTAGGACATTGACTTGATACTGCATGATATTTCGATTAAAAAACTAGAAAGATATAAAATTAACATGGCATATGTTAAATGGATTAAAAGCTGGCTAACTGATGAGTCTCAAAATGTAATTATATATGGGGAATCATCATCGAATCGGAGTGTTTCTAGTGGGGTCCTGCAGGGATTAGTTCTTGGTCCTATCTATTTAACATGTTTATTAATGAAGAAGATGCAGAATTTCACTGATAAAGTTAAAAGATGACACAAAAATTGAGGGAGTGGTAAATAATGAAGAGGGCAGTTCACTGATACAGAATGATCTGGATCGCTTGGTAAGCTGGGTTCAAGAAAGCTATATACATTTTAATATGGCTAATTGTAAATGTATGTATCTAGGAACAAAGAATGTAGGCCATACTTACAATCTGAGGGACTCCAGCCTTGGAAGCCACGACTGAAAAAAAGATTTGAGGCTCATGGGGGATAATCAGCTGAACATGAGTTCCCAGTGCAACATTGTGACCAAAAGAGTTAATGCAATCGTTGGATGCATAATTATGGGAATCTTATGTAGGAGTAGGCAGATTATATTAGTTCTGCATTTGGCACTGGTGTGACTGCTGCTGGAATACTGTGTCCAGTCTTGGTGTCCACAATTCAAGAAGAATGTTGATAAATTGGAGAGATTCAGAGAAGTGTTGGGAGAATGATTAAAGGATTAGGACATATGCCTTATAGAGATAGACTCAAGAAGATCAATCTATTTAGCTTATCGAAGAAAAGGTTAAGAGGACTTGATTACAGTCTGTAAGTACCTACATGGGGAACAAATATTTAATAATAGGCTTTAACAGTAAGAGTAATTAACCAATGGAATAATTTACCATGGGGCATGGTGGATTCTCCATCGCTGACCATTTTTAAACCAAGATTGGATGTTTTTGTGATGAGTTCGGTCACAGAGACTCCTTTAGGACTGTCACCTGATGTGCTGAGACTACCTCTGAGCCCATTTTCTCTGCCAGTTTGGGCCTCCAGAACCCTTTCTTGTTGATCCAGACATGCTAGTCTGCTCCAACACAGACCCCAGATCTGAACCACGTGCCCCAAAGCTGCAGACTTAATTGAAAACAGCTTAAGAAGTATTCCTGTCTCCAGCACCCAAATACCCAGTTCCCAATGGGATCCAAACCCCAAATAAATCTGTTTTACTCTGTATACAGCTTATACAAGGTAAACTCATAAATTGTCCGCCCTCTGTAACACTGATAGAGAGATATGCACATTTGTTTGCCCCCCCAAGTATTGGTCACTAATTCTGGGTTCAATAATTAGCAAAAGTGATTTTATTAAATATAAAAAGTAGGATTTAATAACAGACAGAACAAAGTAATGACAGAACAAAGTAAGTTACCAAGCAAAATAAAACAAAACCACGCAAGTCTAAGCCTAATACAGTAGAAAACTGAATACTGGTGAATCTCACCCTCAGTGATGTCCCAATAAGCTCCTTTCACAGACTGGACTCCTTCTTAGTCTGGGTCCAGCAATCACTCACACCCATATAGTTACTGTCCTTTGTTCCAGTTTCTTTCAGGCATCTCTAGGGGTGGAGAGGCCATCTCTCGAGCCAGCTGAAGACAAAAGGAAGACGCTTCCAGGGCCTTTTATATTCTCTCTCTTGTGGCTGGAAACCCCTTTGTTCTTCTATGCAAAGTCACAGCAACAAGATGCAGTTTGTAGCCACCAGGCAAGTCACATGTCCATGAATGATTCAGCTTTTTGCAGGGCAACGCCATTGTTTACATGTTACTTTGAACGTTCCCAGGAAAGCTCAGATGTGGATTGGCATCTCCCAAAGTTCTTTGTCAGTTAAGTGTTTCTTGACTGAGTACTTACTGAGACTAGTCCTTTCTCAAGAAGATGACCAAATGCTTCACTAAGGCGACTTAGAATCAAACACATTGAGATACAAGTACATAGCCAATATTCATAACTTCAAATACAAAAATGATACATACATACAAACAGCATAGTCATAACCAGCAAACTACCACCTTTCCATAGACACCCCACTTGACCTCTGTACAAGAGCTGGTGCAATCATAGAACCCTGGTTGCAACAGTGATCTATATGGTCACAGTTCATGTCAATAACATCACAGTTTTTATAAAAGATCTGATCTAGGAATTATATCTATGGCCTGTGTTAGACAGGAGGTCAGATTAGATGATCGCAATGATCCCTTCTGACCTTGGAACCTATGAATCATGTTTTATTCAATCTGAAATTGATTTTTTGATTCCTTTTAGACAGTTAGATTCAGAAAACAGGAGGGTGGGTGTGATGGGACGAGGAGGTAGTAGGAATGCTACCCTTCCTATAACCGTAGCCCAGTGGTTGGGGTACTTACCAAGGATGTGAGAAGTTCAGGTTCAGTTTCCCTCTCTGCCTAAGAAGGTATTTCCACTTGGGTCTCCTACTTTTCAGCTGTGTGTCCAGACGATGGAATATTCTGGTACTGATCAACAGCTCTGAAACTATTCCACTTTTTATAAATAATTGATCACCAGAACAGGGATTTGAACTTGGATCTCCCATCTCCTCAGTGTGTATCCTAATCACCAGACTAGCTAGTGGGTTCCCATTAATCATATTAGTTACAAACTGCTAATAATTCTCCTGGAAATTATTTTAACTACATTTACAGACCACTTGGGATGCATGATAAATACTACAGCTGAGTCTAGCTCTGTAAAATAGTTAGAAAAATCACTTTGCTTTTTGTGGACAGAAGACTTTAATTGGTTCCTAATATTGATAAACTTTATGTTTCAATCCAAGTCTGCTGATATGTCTGAATATGTGTATAGTAAATGTGTTAGTATAACATGAATGAGTTAGCTGCAAACTCTTACATATTGTCTTGGTTAAAATAGTTATATGCTAAAAGAAAGCGTTACTCTAGTGCCATCTGTGGCTAGATCGATCTATAGAAGGGAAAAGTACTAAGGCCTTGTCAGTGCTTTATATCATCAAAGTAGTTTTTCTAAGAACATTGTTATTTTATCAGTGGTAGTAAAATTAGCCTATGTTCCTATGCTGTTGTATCATAGCTGGTTATATCAAGCATACTGTATCACCATCATTATGCCTACAGAGAGGGGGGCCTATTTTCTTCACACTAAGGCTAATCACTATCGTGCAGGAGCCCAATTATTCAATGATGTGTGGAGGCCCCTGCAGCTCAGATCAAATGGGCACAACCCATCCACTAGAAATTGCCTGATCTCATCCGCTTCCTTTAGAGGATGAATTATGAACTGAACAGCTCAGTCATCCAAGGAAAATAAATATTTAGATAGTGATAAACTTGTATAACAATCCAAATCAGACTTGAAAAGAACACTAGTGAATCCAGTTGTTCTTCACCGTTTTCTCCTTCTCTCTTATTTGAGGCTCAAATTACTGTCTTCACAAAGGGATGGAAAAGGCTGAGCCCTACCTGAAAAGGGCTATTTCTGTCATATCATAATACCCCTTCCTGAAACTTCACAGAGGCACCACCATGTCTTAGATATCCTCAGGTAGGAGGACAAGACACACACTGTTCCCACCATCTTGGTGAGGAATCACCAACAGAATTTCTTGTTGCATCCAATAATACTTTTGTGGATTAGTGTTATGTGGGAAGCCACTGCCCATAACCCCAACATACTCCCACCTCCTTCTTTTTTCTTGTGCTTGCTGTAGCAGGTGTGTGGTTATTGAATTTAATAACTCTTCTTCATCTCCCTGCCAAAACTTATTTGCCCCACCACCACCACGAAACTTTCTCAGGCTTCGTCCAAAATAATTCTAGATTACTCAAGTCATTGATCTTTCACAGCTTCCCTTAGGAAACTGTCTACAGTCTAATAGAACTCACTGTTAGGGAATGTTTGATAGTCAAGCCCATCCTTTCCTTTGCACCACATCCCTGCACCAGTCCACTATCAGTGTGTTAAGCTTTTAATTTTGGTGTGTGTACCTGATTGGGACTATTTCATGACATGTCATACAAGCTTCTCTCATAATTAAGATCAGAGTTCTCTATACCAGTATAATAGAGTTGCATAGCTTTTAGCACTATAATTCTAAAGAAACCTTTTAAAATCTCCTCTGATTTCACGTGTGTGTGCATGTATATGTATGTGCATGTATATATATATATATATATATATGTGTGTGTGTATATAATCGTCTCTGATTTACAGCACCACACCAGAAATAACTGCATTCAAATAAGGGAAGCAGTGAGATTTAAACCAACAAAACTAGGATTGCTATTAGTTATTATTCCAGTGTGATAGAACTAAAGACCCCAAGCAAATATTAGGGCACCATTGATTAGGCACTGTACCAACAAGGTAAATCCTTGTCCCAGCGAACTCACAATCTAGGATTTAAACAGCCCACAAGTGAATAAACAGATAAATGCAGAAAGGGACCAGGGCTGGCGTTTCCCTTTAGGCGACCTAGGCGGTCGCCTAGGGCACCAGGATTTGGGAGGGCGGCATTTTGCGGCCCTCGGTGGCAATTCGGCGGCAGGGGGTCCTTCCGCGCTCCGGGTCTTTGGCGGCAATTCTGTGGCAGGTCCTTCACTCACTCCGGGACCCGCCACTGAAGTGCCCCGAAGACCAGGAGCACGGAAGGACCCCTGCCTAGGGCGCCAAAAACCCTGGTGCCGCTCCTGAAAGGGACAAGGGTGAAGCGGAAATAGAGGCAAGTGTGCTTGCCTAAACGAATTGCAAGTAGGAGTTTGAAAGTTAAAGCTCCAGTGTTATCCTTTAATCTAGTCTTTTGTGTCAAGCTACAGTTTTCCAAATGAGGGTATTTAGTAGTTTATATGGAGCAATATCTGGGCATAAAACTTTGAAAGGTGAACAGGTAGGCCAAGGGTCCATGGTTATTTTTCACTCTGAACTTTTGACCTTTTGTAAACTGAAGGTGGCTTAGGAATGTCTTTAAACAATGAATTTTAAGTATCTAAATGCCAGGGCCGCCTGGAGGGCAGGCAAGTGGGGCAATTTGCCCCAGGCCCCAGACCCCGCAGGGGCCCCCACAAGAGTTTTTCGGGGCCCCTGGAGCAGAGTACTTCACTTGCTCTGGGGGCCCCGGAAAACTCGGGGCCCGGGACTCCGGAGCTTCTTCCGCTCTGGGTCTTTGTCGGCAATTCGGCAGCAGGGGGTCCTTCCGCTCCAGGACCTGCTGCCAAAGTGCCCTGAAGACCCGCAGTGGGGGGTCTTTCTGCCCCGGAACCTGCCGCCAAAGTGCTGGGTCTTCGGCAGCAATTCAGCGGTGGGGGGCCCCCCGCCACTGAAGACCCCAGGCCTCCTGAATCCTCTGGGCAGCCCTGCTAAATGCTGGTGGAATAGATCATCATAACATTTCAGTTTGTTATCCTCATTTATAGGTTCGATATTAATGTTTAATTGCACCCACCTTGGGGTCGCATTACTTATAAAGTAAAACCACTTACATTTGGAAAAAGTTGAGTTTGATCACCATATGGGATTTCCTCAAGATTCGTAGCTCATCTATGAAATCCTTGAGCTTAAGCTACATAGCTTTAATGCAGGCCTTCTACAGCTTTGGATTTATTCAGTTTTCTTTTTTTAAACCTGTGAAAATAACCTTCAGCTTCTTTAAAATATAAAATTTGGCATTTTGGAGAAATTGTAATGAGTCAATAAACCCAATCTGGAGGCTGGTTACTGTCACGTAAATTAATTTGCCTGCTAAATGATCAGAGTCGCATCTACCTTTTTCACTACCATCTGCCTCACAACAAAGTTGGCACTGTACTCCTTTGAGAGGTGGACTATAAAAGTGTCATTTAAAAGGGCTTATTAACAAAATCCCTCTTACATTCCAATTTTCCTGTTCCTTGGTCATGATCACGTGAGGCAAATTGGTAGGAAGCACTCAAATGTCCATATGGCATGCATTGAAAAAAATACATTAAAAATGTGTATTTATATATACAATCTAATGCTTAAGACGGTTGCTTAAGTGATTGGTCAGCACTCTGCCCATCCTGAGATGGCATGTGAAAAGTGGGATATTTCTTTTCGCTCTCTTGACCATGAGTCATGCTTGTTTCCATTGCCATGAAATAGAAAGATTAAAGACCACTTTTCCAGAACTTGCTTTTGATATTTTCCCCCCTTCCAACTCTTCTCATGTCTGTCATGCTCAGTAGTCCAGTTTGTTTCTCTGCATAATTGGGCACTTGGCACATACTTTTCCAGAGAGAATGTTTGTTGGGGGTGTGACAGATATGGCAATTTCCTGCAATATCCTTGAAAAATCTTATTGAATTAAGTTTGTATCTTTAGAGTCCAATATAGTAAATGCAAACAGAGCTGTAAACAGTGGGGTTTGAGTGGGAGTTCTGTTGGAGGAGAAGGTAGCTATTTGTATTTGTATGTGTAGAGACTGGTAGGGGCAGTGTTCTGGGAGAGAAGCTGAGCCCTGATTACGGGTCAGGGCCTCTCTGACGGGGTCCTATTGAGGTAGCCAGCCAGTCAGGCAGTGGCACAGGAGCCAGCAAACAGAGCTGTAAACAGGGGAGTTTGACTGGGAGTTTGCAAGGGGAGTTTGGGGAAAAGACTAAGAGAGGCAGGCAAAGGAATAGACAGGCTAGTGAAGGGAGTGTTTGGTGTTCTGGCATTGTTTTGGTACTCGTTGGGGAGTTGTTTTGCTGTGGGTGGTGGTGTTTTGGTTTGGTTTATATTTCCCTGACTAACAGGATTTAGGTGGGAAGGCTATGACTGATACAGAGGCAGCAGTAGTAGTGACCCATGCAGTGGAAGACACAATGAAGATGACTGCATGTGGAAGCTGCGGCACGTACATTATCCTGGTGGGGGTACCTGAAAAGAGTTTCATCTGCATGAAGTGCTACCTGATAGAGCTCAGGGCCGGCTTTAGGCCGATTCGCCCAATTCCCGGGAATCGGGCCCCGCGCCTAAGAGGGCCCCACGCCTTAGGCATCTTTTTAATTTTTTTTACTTACTCCGGCTGCGGTCTGCTCTGGGGTCTTCCGTGACCCCGCTCCCCTGACCAAAGCACTGGCGGGAGCGTGGCTGCCCCACAGCCCTGCTCTCCCAGCTGGAGCTCTGGCCTGAGAGCAGCAAGCCCCGCGGCCCCGCTCTCCCTGCTAGAGCTCATACCAGAGCGCTGTAAGTCCCGTGGCCCCAGCTGGAGCTCCGGCCGTAGCGTGGCAAGCCCCGTGTCCCTGGCTGGAGCTCCAGGCCCTTTAAATAGCCCCCAGAGCCCTGGGGTAGCGGTTGGCTCCGGGGGCTATTTAAAGGGCCAGGGCTCCAGCTGCATCTCCCACCCTGGTCCTTTAAATAGCCACCGAAGCCCCACCGCCCCCATGTATTCCCCAGGGCTCCCACGGCTATTTAAAAGGTCTGGGGCGGGGTAGAAGCAGGGGAGCCCCAGGCCCTTTAAATAGCTCCCAGAGCCCTGGGATAGCAGGGGCTTGGGGCTATTTAAAGGGCCCGGGCTCCAGCTGTCTCTGCTGCACCCCCTGCCCTGCCCGCACCAGCGCCCCCCCCCGCCTGCAGCCAGCTCTGCACTCCCTGCCCACAGACAGCCCCTACCAAACCCCCTGCCCCGTCTCCAGCCAACCCCTGCCACACACCCCTGCAGCTCTGCAGAAGTCAGCCAGCCCCCCCACACACACACACCCCTGCCTGCACCAGCCCTGCACCGCCTGCCCTGCCCTGTCTCCAGCCAACCCCGATGCACCCCCATGCCTGAAGCCAGCCAGTCCCACACTCCTCTGTCTCCAGCCCCGCTAACCCCTGCTGCACCCCCCTGCGGCCCTGCCTGAAGCCAGCCCGCCCACACTCCCCTGTCTCCAGCCAGCCCCGCACCCCTTGCCCTGCCTGCAGCCAGACCCTACCTCCAGTCAGCCCCTGCCCTGCCTCGAACCAGCCCCATGTCCACTGCTCCCCTGCAGTTCCCAGGGCAGTAACCTGCACACCTGCTTCAATGAGGGGGGCAGGGAGCAGCTGGGACCCACACATGTGCACTCCCCCAGGGAGTGGCAGAGACCCACACATGTGAAACGGCAGTCATTAATAACCAATCAACAGCATATATGATGCAATGTACATAATATATAATTTTATTATTTATATAGTTATGCAAAGTAAATAATACATTGAAGAAATGGAAGGCTTTTTTTTTTTACACTTTTTTCTTTTTAAGTCATCCCTGCCAGGGCCCCACCGAAAGTGTTCGAATTGGGCCCCGCACTTCCTAAAGCCAGCCCTGATAGAGCTGAGAAACTCTTGCTGAGTTTAGAAGGGGGGTTTGAGCAGATGATGGAGCAAAGATATGAGGAGACTGAAGGGATAAGCTCAGACTTGCAGATGGAAGCAGGACCAAAGAATTCTGAGGGGAGACTTCTGGGTGAGGAAAGTGGACAGTGGAAGCATATGACTAAGAGAACCAAGCAGAAGAAAAGATGGGCCAACGAAGGAGAAATAGAGTTCAGGAACAGGTTTGCGGAGTTGGAAAATGAAGAAGGGGCACAGCAGGTGGTCACTGAAGGTGAGAGGAAGGAAAAAGAAAAGAGCAGCTAGTCATATAGGAAGAGGGGAAGAGTCAATGGAGATAACAACACCAAATATGAGCCCCAGGAGGATACAGGATAGGTTGCAGAGGATTGCAAGGGAGAATAGGAATTGAGAGGACTTGTAGCCAGAGGGAACAGGGGATAGACTAGAGAATCCCACCATCACCAGGAAAAGGCAGGTCTACGTGACTGGGGACTCCTTACTGAGAAGAATAGATAGGCCCTGTAACCAGAGATGATCCAGAGAACAGAAGGGCGTGCTGTCTGCCGGGTGCTAAGATCGGGATGTGGACCTGAGGCTGAAGAGGATCCTAACAGGAGCAGGAAAGAATCCACTGATTGTCTTTCATGAGAGAACAAATAATATGGCTAGATTCCTGCTGGAACATATCAAGGGAGACTATGCCAGGCTGGGGAAGACACTTAAGGAAATTGAGGCTCAGGTGATCTTCAGTGGGATTCTGCCTGTTCCTAGAAAAGGGCAACAAAGGTGTGACAAGATTATGATAATCAACAGATGGCTCAGGCAGTGGTGCTATAAGGAGGGCTTTGGAATGTATGGCCACTGAGAGGCATTCCATTAACCTTACTGAGCATCATATAGTTAAATCCCCACTCAGCATGCTATTATTCTACCCAATACAATAAACCCAGAGTAAGTATCATTTGTTTTAAAGAAGATATTTCCATTTTTACCTTAACTTCTTAACACTCCATTTCTCTTTTTTTATTGTGCACCACAAACCCTGGCACAAACTGCTGTAAATACAGTACATTTTCTTCATCCATTATCATCTCCGCCCAGTAAATAATTGAAAAGGGCTGTCAAGGTATCTTTCATCATTTTTAATTTATTTAAGCTTGAAACTTAAGTTAGCTTCCTTGGTTATTACTTTCCGTGGCTCATGCATACTGCCTGCTGGTTTGGCTTTTACAGGGATGCTTTAAGAAGTTATTTTCAAGAAATCTAGTTGTGACTTTTCAAACCTAGTTATAAGCAAAAATAAAGTAGCAGTAGCTGTGTGAAACTTGGATTTCACTTCACAGGAGTTCCTGAAAACTCTATGTGTACTTTCAAGTCATCTGTGTTTACACCCACTAATTCAGTTAAACACACTGAATTTCAGCAGGTTGAAGCTCAAAATTTGGGCCCACACTATTGTGACAGTCTTTTCAGAGAGGTGCAGAAATTTGACTTCCTTCAAGTCGGTGACACCTGATTGCCTGGAGAATAGCCAGAAAAAGTCTCTAGAAAAGCTGGCACATTACACACACACATGCACACATTTACATTTGATATACCCTAAGCTCAAAACTGGGATTGTCATAGGTTGAGAGCAGGCACAAAGAAAGGAAACTTTAAAGTGACACTACATTGCCTGAAAATAAATGCTCACTGGGGGAGGAAATTTAATTCTGGAAAAAATATCCTTCTCCTGCCTCTCCACCATTGCATGTTACAGAAAGGCACTTAGAACTGATATACCAGGTTAACAACTGTGATTGGTCTACCATTCTGGGCACTGAGGAGTAACTCAAGAGCTAGAAAAATGTCATTGCTATCAATGTTAGGCATTGTGTTCAACATCCAGGTGAATGTAGATGCTGGATTGGTGCAGTTTTTCTATATCACATAATGCTTAAATGTTAGCGGGCATCCAATCTGAAAAACATCATAAAATCACAAAATGGGCCACAAGAAGTTTCATTTTGACCAAAATTGGCACAGTGCTACTAAATACAATTGGTAATCCAACTATGTACTCAAAATAGTACTGTTTGGGAAAGTTTGGGAACTATTTAGCCCCAGGTGATATATTCTATGCATTTGCCTCTACTTTTTTGCCTTCAGTTAAATGAAAAGTCACATGACCATGTGAGCTTGTTTGTATCATGTAATACCTCAAAATATTTGTCATTATTTGTAGACTGGATTGATTTGAGAAGTTTTTCTGTCTGCTATTTTTACAAAGTTATACACATAATAAAATCCCTGTCCCCTAATTATAAAATATATATTTTTGATGTTATCTGAAGACACGTCTAAAGCACACATGGTACAACTGTAATAATCTTGTTACTATCACTGAATACCATGACAATACACGTAAGCTATTTCTAAAAGTCATTACCATTGTGTAAGGGCTGTAGAATGTCTTCTATGAATGTATCATGTGAATAAAAAGTATAACCATGTACTCTTATGTAACCCCTAGATATAACTATGAGGTACCCAATGTCTAATGCAACACCCTTTCAAGCTATATTTACTCAGAAATATAGTCACAGTTATTTTCAGATAGTTGAAACACTTCTATTCCCCCTTAGAATCTGTGTCTGATGTGTTCAGCACTCTTTTGCTACCCTCGTCACTGTCATAGGTGCATGGAATAGAGCACACCAAATCTTCCCTGTGACATTTGCATCTTCTTGTTACACAAAGGTCAGGATGGCTTCTGGAACAAGTGGGGTAGCAGCGCCATCATGTTAGGAACAAGCTGTCCCTTGCTATCTATCACCCACTCATTGCTGACAGCGAACACTTGAAGATACTGAACCGTTGCATGATTCCATATGTATGTCTGATAATTTGCACATTACAGGCGCTGCCTGAAGGAGTCCATTGTTGGTGACAGTTTCTCTCTTGCTTTGTTCTTCTTAGCAAACAATTAATACTGCACGTTACCCAGAGATGCTTACTTCTTACCACAGTACAATAAAGATACCAGACACACAGATTGCCTCTGTCACTTCCTCTATTTGAGATGTCCTGCTCTCAAAATGTTTCAATCCCTACATGAGCTCTGGGTGCTGTCTTCAGCCATCTCTTTTTTTCCTTTGCCATTGAAAGCTGAGGTAGAGTCACATCCACTGACAGCATGAATATTTGGCAGTATAAGACACGTCTATTCCCAGCTCCATAGCCATTCTATGCAAGGAAATGAATCTCTTCTTTTGGCCAATGCTGGTTTTGAAATAGAATTTGTCTACCCCCAAGAACAGAGCAATATCTTGGGCACATAGATGAACACCTGAGTTCAAGTTCTACTTTAGCACCCTGTTTACTGTGAGTGCTTGCTTTGCACGAACAACATGCCAGAACATGTGTAAATTTGCTTCCTCATGATCTGCTTCTAGTCTAGTATTGCAGAATGGCAGCCGGGAACTACTTTCACTGCTCATGAGAAGTTGTGAAATGCACCAGTACATTTCATGAGTAGGTGGCAATCTATGTTCACTCTTCATGATCCAGTCACTTGGAGAAAGTTTACCACGTTTGTTTTATTCTTTGAATTTGATATCATATTTAAGCATTGTTTTGGTAACGGTGTTAACACAGTGAGGTTCTGAACTTCTTGCATTTGAACATTCCCCCTGCAAGCTCTCTTACCATACTTGATTGATTCTTTATTTGCATAATTGTCACTAACAACAGCAGTGTATTGACATTTTAGTCTAAGGATAGTATTCAGCTGTTGCTCAGACAACTCCCCGGTATTAGTGCATAGTATTTGCAGAAGCATCATGAAGTCAGTAATGATTAATGCTGGCTCAGTGATGCTGGTAACATTGACAGATTTTTTTGACAGCCCATTGACAGAGTTTTTTCTCCAGCCAAGACAATGTGTTGCTCTTTTTGGTCTTTCATTGAGATCCATCCAAGTTAAAGAGGGAAAGATGGACAGATGCCAGCTCATACGTCATCAAACCCTGGATATCAACATCTCTGGACTGGGCAATACCTATCAGCTTGCTGAATACACATGGCTTATTACTTGTGGAGAATCAATAGTTATTACTTGTGGAGTCTGCTGCTGCTTTTGTTTTGTTGAGATTACCAAATGATTTGAGATTATGCTTTTTTATGGGATCAGAGAAGTCTACCTCACCTCCTTGCAGCCTACTGTTACAAACTGCTTCATTTTTTGTGTACCATCCTCTCATATCACACACAAAAACTCCGCAGTTTTAGGGGGGCCATAGTAGACATTGCAATGTTCACAAATAGCTGTCTGTTGGCTGGATTTGTCCCAGGTTCCGTGCTAAAAGGATCTGTCATTCTTTCAGTCATAAATTGTATAATATCTTGGACAGCAGTTTCATCTGCCGCCATGTGTTTTGTAGTGGCTTCTTTGTGGAGAGTTGCTGAAGGCTGCATTCCACATGTTTGTTTTCTCATAGCTGTGCAGTCAGTTGGTCAGAGCCTTATCTTTTGCGAAAAGATGCTGATACTTCCCACAGTCCCTGGTGAAAATTTGCTTGTTGGCCATGTCATGCCATACATCACTGAAAGGTCTGGCAGTCTAGCATACTGCTCCCTGACTATCATCGGGGGCATGATATATAACTGGCTTCTTCTCCAGAAGTTTGGCTTCTGCTATGTTTATACAACCCCATCAAGCATAATTCACATGACCACACTGAAAGTCAAGGGGAATCACCTCTGCAAATGTCTCAGGTTCCACAGATTTGTTATCATCTCTCTTTTCTGCTACATAATCCATCAATAGTTGGGAGAAATCTGTCACATAGTTTTCCCAGAACAGAAATGTATCTGAACAGATTTTGCCTTGGGTAATGTAAGGGTCCATGAGCTGTTGGTGTGACTGGGGGCTGTTCATGACATCTGCCAGAGCATTTTAAACATCGAAAATATTTTATAACTAGGGGTAAAGATCTTATTATCTGCATAACTTCATAAAAATAGCAGACAAAATCTTTTCTCATATCAGTGCCTTCTATAAATGATGACACGGATAATCTGCCAACTTTGGTCAAAATGAAACTCTTTATACAAGTTGTGGCCCTTTTTGTCATTTTCTGATTTTTTTTCAGATCCAATGCCCAATAACGTTTAAGCATTACACAATGTAGAAAAACTGCACCCCATCCAGCATTTACACATACACTTGTGGTGACCACCAGTTATGTGCCTAATGTGGTAGCAATGACATTTTTCTAACTGATGGGTTACACTAACTCAGTAATAGGACCCCTTCTTAATGCTGGCTGGTAACCAAAATATTTTTTTTATTTAAAAAAAGAGAAAATACTCAAAGGCTGTTGTCACTCAACATCAAACTTCGTGGAGTTCAGGCTTCTATGTGCTTCCCTAATGTAATGGAAGTCTTACAAACATGAGTAAGGCTCTTAACCACTATGGTAATACAAAAATAAATACTAATAATAATCCTGTATCTCCCAATAGGTTTCTTTGCCCCAGCATGTTGAGTGAGAGGACACCTGAGCCTGTTCTTTCTCTCTCTAGCAACTTCAGGAAGGTTCTTCCCCAATTTCTCTCCTGAGGATTACTAGATGACAACTCCCAATCCTGCACAGACATCTTTTTAATTCTTATCCCCCACCACACACACAACCAACCTTTAAGATCCTGAAAGGTTGTGGCGAGATCAATCATTCTCACCTGAGACAAGTTTGTTAAAGCCTGAACTGGTGGCAGCTTGTGGTATCTAAATCCTTGGTTTACAATTGGGCTGGAAAACTCACAAGAACAGGATTTCTTGTGAAACTTCCAGTACTTCTCAATTTCAGTCAAGTTAGAGATAGTGATAAGTCTGCATTTTTCGCTATCCTGATACTTCCATGGTGTGTGCAAACAAAGGTAAGGGGAAAGTTAAATGAACTCTTTGAACTCTCAGAGAAGCTCAGGCTACTTCCCATTTTCCCATCACCAGCACAAACAATGGAAATCTGCAAATTGGCAGGCTGTAGTAGGGGGGATGGCCTCCCTCCTAGATGGACAAAGGGACAGTTGCAAACACCCCCTGGTGGGCAGAGCTGGGACACCCATGCCTGCCCCGCCGGAAGCAGAGAGTGGGACAGGAACTGGTAGTATAAAAGGCAGGCCCTCCAGCTCAATTGGAGAGGAGCTGCCAGAGGAGAGGGACATCTCTCACAAGCTGCTGGAGTGCAGAGCTGACAGCAACCACTACAGTGCCTGAGATCTGGAAGAACTGCCAGTCATGGAAGACACTGAGGAATTGCTGGGGCTGCTGTTATCCATTTATCTCTGTGAGACCGACAATGACCCAGGTACCCCCCTCTCAAACAGGAATGTAGGAAGTAGCCCAGGGGAGTAAAATATAGTTCGGTTGTGTTGCTGACTGACAGCTGGCCAGTGTGTTGCAGCTGCATTTCCCTGCTGACCAGTGGCAGACCACTCCACCACTGTTAGGGCCCTGGGTTGGGATGAGGTGGAGTCGGGTGGGCCCATGTCCTCCTATGTCATAAACAGATAGCTAAGGGTTAATGTCTCTTTCACCTGAAGCACCTGACCAGAGGACCAATCAGGAAACCGGATTTTTTCAACTTTGGGTGGAGGGAATTTTGTGTCTGAGGTCTTTGTTTTCTGTCTGCCTGCTTTCTCTGAGCTTTGGAGAAGTAGTTTCTACTTTTAATCTTCTGTTTCTAAGTGTAAGGACAAAGAGATCAGATAGTAAGTTATATGGTTTCTTTTCTTTGGTATTTGCATGAATATAAGTGCTGGAGTGCTTTGATTTGTATTCTTTTTGAATAAGGCTGTTTATTCAATATTCTTTTAAGCAATTGACCCTGTATTTCGTCACCTTAATACAGAGAGACCATTTGTATGTATTTTTCTTTCTTTTTATATAAAGCTTTCTTTTAAGACCTGTTGGAGTTTTTCTTTACTTCAGGGAAATTGAGTCTGTACTCACCAGGGAATTGGTGGGAGGAAGAAATCAGGGGAGATCTGTGTGTGTTGAATTTGCTAGCCTGATTTTGCATTTCCTCTGGGTAAAGAGGAAAGTGCTTTTTGTTTCCAGGACTGGGAACGGAGAGTGGGAGTCACTCTGTTTGGATTCACAGAGCTTGTGTCTGTGTATCTCTCCAGGAGCACCTGGAGGGGGGAAGGGAAAAAGAATTATTTCCCTTTGTTGTGAGACTCAAGGGATTTGGGTCTTGGGGTCCCCAGGGAAGGTTTTCAGGGGGACCAGAGTGCCCCAAAACACTCTAATTTTTTGGGTGGTGGCAGCAAGTACCAGGTCCAAGCTGGTAACTAAGCTTGGAGGTTTTCATGCTAACCCCCATATTTTGGACGCTAAGGTCCAAATCTGGGACTAAGGTTATGACATCCTACCTTTGCCACCCCACCCCTGGGGTGGCAGCCTCCCCACCATAGGCCAAGAGGCCTATGTTTGTTGTTGGTCTGCCAGAACCATGACCCCTGACTGTTTCCTGCCCCACCTTGTTTGAGACCTGGGCTCAGACTCATTATTACTCTGGTCTGAATACAGACCAGAGCCTCATGACTTTGCTGCCCTGTGCTGCTGAGGGCTTGAGCTAATAGACTTGTTATTGCTGTCTCTTGACTACAGGGCAGAGCCTCCTGACTGTGCTACCCTGCTGAGTGGCAGAGACCCTGGTGTTAATTCCCCCCTAAACTGTGCCCTTCCAGAGGACTTGTAGTGAGGGGGCATGGCCTGTCCCAGACAGATGGAAGGACAACTGTGACCACCTTACAAAGACTCATTGTGTTCCCAGGTGAGCAAAACAAACTTTGAGCTGAGCTCTTTCTGACTACCACAAAGTTTGCCAAGTGCTTTAAACAGAAATAGGCCAAGACACATTCACTGCTCCAAGGTTGTTGCAGTCTAAGGCTACACCACAGACTTCTGACTGCATAGCTATGTTGGTGACAGTTGTCAATAGGTGTGACCCCGACCTACATAACTGTACTGGCAAAAACCTCCTAGTATAAATGCAGTTACAGCAGCTAAACTGTGCTTTTACCACTATGGCTTGTTTTACTTGGGTTGGGTGGAATAAGTTGTACTCAGTTAAAGCACAGCTTTGCTGGTATAAGTTGCAAGCTGACTCCGACAACTAAATTTTGAAATATAGCTGTCCACACAAAATGTATGTGCTAAAGCACCACTCATGACTAGGTGGCTCTGTTTACCTAGTTTATGCTGCATATTTTATACACACACTTTTCTCTTTGTGCCCCTATGCATGTATTGTTGATGATATTGGGAACTTGGGCCTTGATGCTGTACAATTTTTATAAATCAATGGGAAGTTTTGCTCCTGATTTCGCTTGCGTGCAGAATCTAACCCTCGGGATCTGAATCTGTGCACTGGGGAGCTCCTTCTGCAGCATACTGAGCACAGTCAATGCTGAAGTGATCTGCACCCCACAGGGCTGGGCAGTTGTTTTGGAAATGTTTAAATGAGTTAATTTTCTTCAGCCGAGTTATAAATGCCTAAAACTAAGGCTTCATGCTGGACATGCTCACAGACCTTGAAATACAGAAGAGCAAAATAGACTGTTGTTGTGCATTCGAGCACATTTGTGGAAGGGGCTCCTTCTTGTTTGAGGCACAAGGACCGCACAGTTCTCCTGCAGCAACACTGGGAGGGTAAGAGACAAAGACAAATAATAAAATAGACAATAGGCAAAACTAAAAGCCAACCCTTTTCTTCCCATACAGAAGAAAAGAGAGGATCTATCACACCATATGGCTTGCCCTATATATTGACACAACATGTCATGCTACTCACATTGCTGTCATATTGCCTCTCTTTCCCTCACCCTTCATCTTGTTTTTGTCATTTTAGGCCCTGCAGCTGGTTAGGCTGTGACCCTGCGGGTGCATGTGGTAGTTGGGCTGCTGATCCTTGTTGATGTTAGGAGTCTGCCCAAGCAGATACAGTGGCAGGATTGGGTCCAGAGGCACATATTTAATTTGACTCAAAGGGGACATGTCCAAGTGTTTTCAGGATGAGGGTGTTGATATAAGGTCTTTGGGGCACAAACTGTGTCTTACTCCGTTCACAACTGGGCCCTGATCCTGATTGATACAACTACTTGTCAAATATTCTCGGGTACAGTTTGTCTACCCTTCATGGTTGTGCATGTGTACATGCAAAAACAAGTGTTACGTTCTACATTATTACCTCTCTAGAAGTAATCATTCTTGGCATTGGATTAGGCACCTGTTAGGGATGAGACCAAGTATTATTTATGAGATTATTTTTATTCGGAAATGGGATGCAAACTAATGCTCACAATTGCCTGGAACATTTAATAAATTTATATCCCAGATGTAAGTGATGAATTTCACAGTCACATTCTGAAAAAAATTATAAAAACAAAATATTTGCTCAGTTGCAGGCCTATGATTGTGTTTTGTAATTACCTGCCTTGAATGTGCATCTTGAACAGTTCTGAATGCAGATTGTATTTAAAAGCACTGGTCAGGAAATTTGTTTCTTGTGAAATTCTGAAATGAAAGATTTCTTATATTGAAATTTTTCCACAAAATTGTTTAAGGTTTTGACAAGACCATCAAACCCATTCATTTTTGGCAATGAAAACATTTTGTCCAGCCAGCCAAAAAATTTTGGTTTTACCGAAAATTCACTCTGACCAACTAAAATTAACAGATTTTTCCAATGATTAATAATCAATGGTTAAGCATGGATTCTCCATCTGTGGCCATTTTAAAATCAGGACTGAATGTTTTTTCTAAAAGATATATGCTGCAGGAATTATTGGTGGGAGGGGAAGTAATATGGCCTGTGCTATGCAGGAAGTCAAGCTAGATGATCACAAGCCTTCTGGCATCGGACTCTATGAATATATGAAAAGTTTTCAATTTTCACTTGTTGGGGGAGAGGAAAATTGGGGAAAAAAAAGAGTTGTGATTGCTGAAAGCTGATTTCTTTTTCATCCTTTTCAGCAAAAGCCAAAACAATAAGAAATGGATTTATCCTTTTATTTTATAAATTTGGCCCTAAATGTTTGTTTATAATTGTATTTAGTTAATCAAACTGTGAAAGGAAATTCAAACCCATAGAGCGTTGCCACTCCACTTGGTATTTCCTTTTCCTGTGTTTCTGTGAGATTACACTAGTTCTCTTCCCCAATTTGTAATTGTCTTTCCTGTCCAATGCAGACACCAGCCTTTGATATACGATCTCCCTACAGTGACACAATGGAGTTAATAAACTGATGTTTCACTTCTAAAAACTTGGCTCTAAACATTAGGCTTAGATAATGATATCAGCAGAGTATTAACTTCTGCTCAAGGGAGAAACAGGACAGCAAGAAATCAGATTTTAAAAGCTACTTGGAGCAATTGCATCTGATGCATAGTGCCTGGCTCTAGCCAGAATTATTCATTCCCTATGTTCATGAGAAGCAAATTTACATCTATATTATCTAAGTAGTTTAACAGTGTCTGCTGCAGTTCTATCAAGAATCATCCCAGGTTCATCTGCAGTATGTGTCCTTTCTCAGTATTTTTGTCCCCCATCACCTTAATAGCTGAGTGACAAACTTCTATTCTGTACAGCAGCTCAGTGTTGACAGGTCTAAAAACTGGAATCACAGATAAATATTCAATGGAAATATCTGCACCACTACCTTTTTGTGGGATGGGGATATTTCCTTTGAAATATCCCAAGTTACTCCAAGTATCTTTTAACATTTAGTTTTCTGCCTACCCTGGTTCTCCCTTGAACAGAAGTTAATACTCTGCTGATATCACTGAACTCATTCCACTCTTTAGTTATAAAGCCCCTGCAATATATTACATAAAAATACATTGCAATGCACTGGTCTGTTTGTTCCTCCACCACAATCTCAGACTTTCACAGGCATGCCAAACAGCTGGGATCCTCTTGTTATCACCTCTGCGGGAAAAAAATAGCACCTTTGTGATAGGGCCAATTATTCTGAGCCAATACTTTGATTTCACTTTCAGAAACACTGTTGTAAAGAGCAGCTGTCTTGGAGTGACAAATTGGGCATGTTGATGAACCCAAATGGAAGTGAGGCCAGGAAGTCAAAAAAAACCAACCTGTCCCCAGGCTTCTGAATATATCCTTTCTTGTGGGGTACTGACTGATGAACACTTCTTTAATCCATCTGTAGCTGGCTGTATTAATCTAGTGTTGCTTATTTCATGGCCTTTCTTTTCCCTTTTAACATGTGATGTATCCATTAACAATCCCCCAAACACCTATAGTCCAGAAAACTGACTGTCTTGGCTACGAGGTTAACTGCACCCTGTCTTTCTCTGAGTGCACCTCTCAGATGACCAGTCTCAAGCTCTTGCTTCTCTTGGCATGGATTCGTGCAGTTCTCGCCTGGGTTACAGATCCCTATATACTGGCCATGAATACTTCAACAGGCCCTACTTGAGTTCAGTACCTGAAGATCTGCCCTTTGTGAACTGTGACCAGTGCTATCTATAAGGAATTGTATATCAAGGCTATATTGCATGTAGCCGCTAAACAAATTATTGTTTCTTAACAGTAGGACCCAACATAACATAAAGGAACAAGGATTTCAAAATAATAAAAGTCTATTTACCCAGATATCCCTTCCCCAATGTTGGCCAGGTACGTTCGACTGCTTCAGACTCTCTCCATGGAGCCTCTTTCTGAGGCAGCCTGCTCCCCCTGACAACTGACCAGTCTTTCTAGAGAGAGCAACTTTTTAGCTGTTTCCTGTCCTTTTGATCTTCAGCTCCCATCCCTAGTAAAATAGGTCTTTTTATTTTGCTGGAGCCAAGGTAGATAGGCTTGCCCCAATTAATCGCCTAGTCAATGTTCTCTTAACTGCAAAGTGTTTTACCTGGAATGTCTTATCTCTAGTCATTTTCATTCCGTCCTTTGTTTTTCCTAGCAGCCCCTTTTGACTTAACTCCATACAGTCAGACAGTAAACAGCCCTTACAGCACTTGGACAAAATATAGTATTCACTAATTAATACAGAGCAGTTGCACATTCTTATTTACAGTCAGGTTGTTAATGAATCCCCCTCCATTCTCCTACCCCAAACCTTGACAAACTCTCAAAACAAACCTATTTTAAGGCTTTTTTTTTTTAAATCAAGTTTTTCCATGTGGTTCCATAAATTTATCTCTTAAATAATCATTAGAAAGTAGTAGTAAATCATCAGGATTGTAGTTATTTAATAAATTGTCTTTCTATTGCCTAGCTAGCCTGTTTGGCCTAGTCTGGGAAAGGAAAGCCCCGGGTGCTGTTTGACATAGCATGGTCACAAAGATCCCCACGTTGTTTAGAGCAGGAAAATAGGTGATATTAGAATGTGTAAGTGAATGCATTTTAACTAACATATCTTAAAACCTAGCAGGGAGCAAGGTTGGCCTTGTGATTAAAGCACTGAACTGGTGCTTGGGAGATCTGGAGTCATTCCCGGCTCTGTCCTCAGACACCTGATGGGACCTTGAGAAAGTCACTCAATCTCTGTGTGCCTCTTTACCCAATCAGTAAAACGTGGATGACAATACTTTATTTCTCTCTCTTATCTAATTAGCCTGTACACCTTTTAGACAGAGCTTGTCTGTTGTCTTGTATGTACAGCATCTAGCACAATGGAGCACTGATCTTAGTTGGGGCTTCTAGCTGCTACTGCAATGCAGTTATAAAAATTAATTATTAATTTTGCTATTAATAATTATGAATACTTATTATTATAGTGCTTAGGAGCCCACAGAGACAGTCGCTGCCCCCAAGAGCTTGCAGTCTAAATGGACAAAACAGAATGGAAAGAATAGAATGTACAAACAAAGCAATATGAGTGGAATAATAACAGTGTCAGCTGGTTTAACTCACAACACAAACCAAACTGCAAGTCTTTTATCTGTTATCTTAAATATTTCTTATTTCCCTCTTAACATATGGATGTGAAAGTCAGAAATCCACCAATGTACAGACACCTAAATGACTTAGAAAATAGCATTAAATGAAATGAATTTATAAGAAATACAGGGAGTCCTCAGAACAGCCACCCCTAATCTCTACGGGAGGTGTGCTATTGGTCAGATAGGGGACCATACAAAAGGATCCAGCTGAAAAAATCCCTCTAATGAACACTACCCAGAGACAAAAAAACGTATGGGACTTAGCAATGATGAGGATGTGTAAAAAGTGATCCAGGTCAGACAGCGATGGCAGAGCCTTCTTCCTGACCTAAGCAATGGCTGATGGTGCAGGAAGGAATCAGATCCAGAACTTAAATGTTTTTTTTAAATTTCCCATGGCATGTGATTCTGGTTTTAAAAAACAAATACTGGGAATCATAGAATATCAGTGTTGGAAGGGATCTCAGGAGGTCATCTAGTCCAACCCCCTGCTCAAAACAGGACCAGTCCTCAACTAAATCATCCCAGCCAGGGCTTTGTCAAGCTTGACCTCAAAAACCTCTAAGGAAGGTGTCAAGGTTCCTTCCCCACTCTAAACTTTAGGGTACAGATGTGGGGACCTGCATGGACACTTCTAAGCTTAATTACTTGCTTAGATCTGGTATCACCACCACTATCCAGAATTTTCAGTGTCTGAATCACTCCCTTTCTCCCCAAAACCTTCCCCTCCCTGGGTAGCCTTGAGGGACTTCACCAATTCCCTGGTGAACACAGATCCAAACCCCTTGGATCTTAAAACAAGGAGAAATTAACCATCCCCTCCACCAATTCCTCATGAGTCCAGATCCAATCCCCTTGGATCTAAAAACAAGGAAAAATCAATCAAGTATTAAGAAAAAGGCTTTTAATTAAAGAAAAGAAAGGTAAAAGAAAACCCTCTGGTAGAGATTAGCATACCAGTTACTCTCACAGACGACAGATTCAAAACACAGAGGATGTTCCCCTGGGCAGTTACACAAAAAAAATATCCAAGTTGATTCTACCTCTAATTGCATAAGACAGGTTACAAAGAAATAAACATAAACCTATTTATTCCTTTCTAAAACTTACTACTCTGATAAGAGGCTAGTTCCTTGATCTTTTCACTCCGGCTGAAACTGAAACACTAAAACAAAGGAAAAACTTCCCTCCTTCCTTTTGAAACATCTTGTTCCCCCATTGGTCCCTCTGGTCAGGTGTTAGCTAGGCTAGGTGAACTTTTTAACCCTTTACAGGTAAAAGAGGCATTAACCCTTAACCATCTGTTTATGACAGAAGGCGATTCCACCACCTCCCTAGGTAACCCATTCTAGTGCTTCATCACCCTCCTAGTGAAAACGTTTTTCTTAATATCCAACCTAAACCTTCCTCAAGTTGCAGTGGGACCATTACACCTTGTTCTGTCATCTGGTCCCACTGAAAACAATCTAGATTCATCCTCCTTGGAACCGCCTTTCAAGTAGTTGAAAGCAGCTATCAAATTCCCCCTCATTCTTCTCTTCTGCAGACTAAACAATCCCAGTTCCCTCAGCCTCGCCTCATAAGTCATGTACTCCAGACCTCTAACCATTTTTGTTGCCCTCCGCTGGACTCTTTCCAATTTTTCCACATCCTTCTTGTAGTGTGGGGCCCAAAACTGGACAGAGTACTTCAGATGAGGCCTCACCAATATACGGTAACACTGAAAATTGAGCCCTAAAAGTGATCTACAAAGCAGGGGGGGGAAGTGAGAGGGGTTAGTGCCCTAGTTGGCTTGTTTATAATGGGTAAAGAAGACCTGGAAGTTTGTTTTTTTGTTTAAGTTAATTTGTTTGTCTTTGACATTAAAGATTCAGGTCTTATCTAGCTTGGAAGGCTTTATGACTAGGAAGCCACTGAAATGCTGGCACCACACAAGCTAACCGAGTGAAAGTTGAGTTGTGTTTTGTTTAACAATTATTCAAAACATTAATCTTTGAAGTTAAATAAGGAAAGGCTTTCTTCCAGATTCAGCACCCTCAGCCCATCATGCAATGTCTTTTTACTTCCCACTGGTCCTCCAACTGAGCCAGGGGCCTCAAACTCAAATGACCACGAAGGCCACATGAGGACTAGTACGTTGGCCCAAGGGCCACATTACTGACACTTCCCTCCCGCTGCCCTCAGCCCTGCCCCCATTCCACCCCTTCCATGAGGCGCCGCCCCTGCCCCGAAATCCCCACCCCAACTCTGCCCCCTCCCTGCCCCCATGGAGTGCAGGAGGTGTGTGGGCTGCAGCAGTGGGCTCAAGGCATGGAGTTGGTGTGGGGTGCAGGAGGGGTGGGCGTGCAGCAGGGGGTCAAGGTGCGGCAGGGGGCTCAAGGAAGTGGGTTGGGGTGCAGGGTGTGGCAGTGGGTTCAGGGCAGGGTGTTGGGTGCAGGGAATGGGGTTGGGGTGCAGGAGGGGTGTAGGGTGCATGTCGGGCCAGAGCCACTCTAGATAAACACTGGGGGATAGTGGGGGGGGGGCTGTGAGGAGCTTGCAGGCCACAGAAAATAACTTTGCGGGCCGCATGCTTGAGACCCCTGAACTAAGCCAATGGAGGCCAGAATTTATAGTCCTGATTTTCTTAAACAAAAAAACAAATGGAGAGGAGACCGAGGGAGGACTTTTTAAAAAATACAAATAAAAGCCTTCCAGGTTGTCTTTATACATTACAAGCAAATGAGGGCACAAGCCCAATTTTAAAAACAAATGTCCTTTTCCAAGACACCCTTAAAAGTAAGAGTCTTAAAACGTTCTCTTTAGATAGGATTAATACTAGTGCACATTATTTAGAGTGGCCACCTCTGGCCAGCAGAGGGAGTGTCCTGTTTCTTATCGTTGGGGAATTGCTTGCTATTTTGGTCTCCACAGCTGCTGCAGATAAACATAGTTATCTAAATCTTTCCTGAACTTTAGGAAATGGCAGTACTAAATAAACTACACATTGTGTAATATGTTCCAGCGTGTCACTGCACTGATGTATCTAGGAGATATTACATAATGTGCAACAGCTGCAGGCAAGTGTCAAGAGTCATTGTTTGTTTTTTAGTAAATGCAACTATCTGATAGCAGTACAAGGAGTTGAATTGTCTTAGTGTTTTGGATTTTGCAGTAAACTGATGTGTTTGCTAGGGGGAGAAAAACTCTGAAAAATTGATTCATTGAGATCCAAATGCCTTGGAACTGGAGAATGAAGCATGGAGTGTGCCATTTCTTTTAAGATGGATGATTGTTTTTTCCATGCTTTGAATTTCTTCTGAGGATACTGCTTCCTTTCCCAGATTAGTAAGGGACATTGCTACTCTCGGGAATTGGCTTTCTATCAGTCCCTCCATATCTTTCTCATCACAGGTTCTTGCGCTGCCTGAAACAAAGGATTTCACAAGGATTCATGGGAACATTTTCTTGGTTTTGCTCTTTGTGGCTTAGGATTCCCTGAGTTTCACTTTGAGTTCTGAGTTTAAATGAACCAACTATAAATAAAAAGCTCACATAAAACATTATGTGAACCTGGAATTTTACAAGGTTTTGATGTCATATCTTAAATGAGTTCAGATTTGGTTTGAAACCTTCGAGACCAATCCAAGTTTCAGATTTATAACACAGCCTAATACCAGGTGACTTCTGTATGGCTTAATATTTTAATGGCAAACATTTTGCACTATTCTAGTTCCATCCTCTGATCCCAGTAAACTTGCTAGGTTTCAGAGTAGCAGCCGTGTTAGTCTGTATCTGCAAAAAGAACAGGAGTACTTGTGGCACCTTAGAGAGGAACAAATTTGTTTCAGCATAAGCTTTCGTAAATTTTTAGTAAATTTGATGTGGGTCCTGTGGATCCCCTCCTATTCAGTTACCTGAGCAGCAGGGGTTAAATAAGGGACACAACCTGCCTGCACTTCTCTGCTAAAAAGCAGTAGGGAGCTCACCCCTCCTCTCCCTGACTTGAGTAAGCAACATTTCCCACTACTTTCCCTCCTTGCTGTTAGACTAGACTTCCAACCCCACCCTCTTTGAACGCATCAGTCCCCCTCATTTTGTTATTTAAAGCTAGCAGGCATAACAGGGAGGGAGATCCAGAAGAGAGAACTGCCATGGTGTTAATGATCTCACTGGTTTATTTGTTTTTTCATTGTGTTTTCAGTGGCCAATGTTTGTTCTTTCTTTTAGTGTAAGTGCTCTATTTTTCTTTGTACCCAGGCAAAGGATGCTTCAGGCTAACTTCAATAAGCCCTTCATTATTTTTCAGCCATTTCATTTGATTTTGTTTTTTTATATCCAGTTATATATGTTGTGCTCATGTGCAATATTTCCTAATACTAACAGAGTGGTTGAGCCACTGATATGAAGTAGCTACTATATAATTGAATAGCTAAGACGCACTTAATATAAAGATCGCTGGGAATCATAAACCATTGTCCTCTTTACTTTCCCTATGAAAACAATAGCCTCTCAGTCAGCCTGCTTTGAAGAAGATGCAAAAGCAAGGCATATTGTCTTGCTGATTCCCAACATCACACTGTTTTTTCCTCCTCTTAACAGCTGGCGGCTGAAGTCTTTCACTGTTCCTCTTTCTGTTGCTCTCTTTTTGAAGGGAACAAATGTCACAACATCAAAAGCACATTACAGTGATCTCTAGTGACTCACTCTAAAAGCAAAGGCAAAAAAGAGGATCTTTCAACACCTCTTTATTGCATCAGAAACCTCTCATGCTGTGCCACAGAGAGTACTTTCCAAAGAAGTGTTGAGCACAGAGTCAGCAAGCCCAAAGATAAGCAAAATCCACAAACAAAATTTGCAGGATTTGGGCCTAAGAAGGCAAAGGTAGGAAAGAGGAATGCAATCAAAATATGTACAATTGGTGTGTATATCAGTCATTTTAGGCATTATTTATATTGAAGAATAAGAAATGTACAGAAACTGCCCCTCAACCACATGCAGGCATTAGGGTCACACATCCTTTCTCTAGAAGTCATAAGTCTTCTGGTTCTAAAAGGGTTTCTATAGTAATGAATTTATCTAAATAACTGAGCATATATTTGTTGGATGTAAAATACATATCTTTTAATTACCAAGCTAACAGCTCATGTCAAGCTTATGATCTTTTGATGCTAAAGGAAGGTCAGGTCTGTCTTAGACTTGCTTTATAGAAGTAGGAAAATCATATGGCTGCTGTCTCCCAGGTGTGCAGATGTATAAAGTCACTCACTTAGAATGGTGCTTAGCATTCATATATCACACTTCCTTTATTTCCCCTCCTCTGTTTCCCCTGTGGGCATTTTGCATGAAAACAGACTCTTTGGTTCTTATTCACAACGTCACTTGCACCCAAATCGGGGCAAGATTGGGGAAATCCTCCTTCCTCCCCACTTCAAAAACCAGGGCCAATTTTAGGAGTAGGCAGCCATGCAGAATGTCAGCACATTGGTTGTTCTGTTGACTGCACTCGCTGAGTTACACCCACATTGCCTGCACTTTGGAAGCATGCGGTTGAGTTCAGATGTGGGATCTCCTCCTTCCCTACAGGTCATGTGGTATATAGGCCATTGGCTTCAGCATTGTCAGTGCATTCTTTACAGAGGCAGAGTAGAACAATGATTAAACATCAGGCCTGCCCAGCCTATGGCTCCTTGATCTTATCTCCAGCCTCTTAGCTGGGTTCACCAAATTTTGACCAAGTGGCTGAGCAACTGGTGCTAGTAGCTGAGGCCATGTCTACATCTAAAATTTTGCAGCGCTGGTTGTTACAGCTGTATTAGTACAGCTGTATAGGGCCAGCGCTGCAGAGTGGCCACACTTACAGCAACCAGCGCTGCAAGTGGTGTTAGATGTGGCCACACTGCAGCGCTGTTGGGCGGCTTCAAGAGGGGTTCGGGGAACGCGAGAGCAAACCGGGAAAGGAGACCAGCTTCGCCGCGGTTTGCTCTCGCGTTCCCCGAACCACCCTGCAAACCGCAGGGAAGGAGACCTGCTTGCTCGGGGGTTCGGGGAACGAGAGAGCAAACCGGGAAAGGAGACCAGCTTCGCCGCGGTTTGCTCTCGCGTTCCCCGAACCACCCTTCAAACCGCAGGGAAGGAGACCTGCTTGCTCGGGGGTTCCGGGAACGCGAGAGCAAACCGGGAAAGGAGACCAGCTTCGCCGCGGTTTGCTCTCGCGTTCCCGGAGCCACCCTGCAAACCGTAGGGAAGGAGACCTGCTTGTTCGGGGAACGCGATAGCAAACCGGGGAAGGAGACCAGCTTCGCCGCGGTTTGCTCTCGCGTTCCCGGAACCACCCAGCAAACCTCAGGGAAGGAGACCTGCTTGCTCGGGGTTCGGGGAACGCGAGAGCAAGCTGGGGAAGGAGACCAGTTTGATTACCAGAGGCTTCCTCGGTGATGCTGGGATACCTGCTTATTCCACGGAGGTCAAGAAAAGCGCTGGTAAGTGTCTATACTTGATTACCAGCGCTGGATCACCAGCGCTGGATCCTCTACACCCGAGACAAAACGGGAGTACGGCCAGCGCTGCAAACAGGGAGTTGCAGCGCTGGTGGTGCCCTGCAGATGTGTACACCTCCTAAGTTGCAGCGCTGTAACTCCCTCACCAGCGCTGCAACTTTCTGATGTAGACAAGCCCTTAGACTCTCTTCCCTCCTTCCCTTCTCAGTCAATTAACAACCTTCAGCCCTTGGTGACACATCTAATAGAGAGGGGGAGAGGTGGGAACTGGAGAGGATTGAAGAAAAGGAGCTGAATTCAAGGATCAATAAGCAGAAAGCATTGGTGTTGCAGTAGTTGAGGAGTCGGGCCTTTGTGTGAGGTGACTGTGGTAGAAAGCGAGGGACTATGGAGAAGGAGATGTGATGGTGATTGGAGTGAGAAGAGAAAGAATTAATACTGGGAATAAGGGAAATATAATGAATGAGGACAGTGATTGAATTGATGGGAGGGGGATAGCTCATGTCTTTCTATGGAAAATGAAGAATCCTAGTGGGATTGCATCATCTATATCTTCTAATTTCATGCCATTTTTCTCTGGCTTTTTGCTGCACGAATATAGGTGGAAACTGGGAATCAGGGCAAGTGTAAAGAGGTTGAGGAATGGCCTGGGGATAGAGGAGAAAGGAAGGACAGCACAGGGAGAAAGAGAGAGGAAGGAAATGAGCTGGAGAAGGATGAGAGAGTCAGTGGAAGGAGTGAAGTCCAGAACCCCTTAGTGTCAATGAGTGGTTCCCAAACTGTAGGTCAGACCCCCAAATGGGTCATGCCATCAGCAGATGGGGTCATGGTGATCTCTTTTGTGTTGAGGATACCATTTTGCTCCTCACAGCCTGACCTCATATGTATGGTGCATGTGATGTTATGATGCATGAAGGACGCCATTTTGCTATATAAAAGGCATCCTCTGCACAACATAACCTTGCATGCACCATATGTGTACTATATGTACAAAAACACATGGTGTGGAAGATGCCATTTTGTAGAGCAAAGTGGTGTCCTCGGTGCAGCATGACCTCACCACTAGGGTGCAAGCGAGGTCATGCTATGTGGAGGATGGCATTTTGCTCTTCAATATGGCATCTTCCATGTTGTCTGGGGTCCCAGCAGGAAACACTTAGTTAAAATGGGGTCATGCTGGCAAAAAGTTTGGGAGCCCCTGGTGTAGATGCACATAAGAATGTACTTCCAGATTTAAAAAACCAAAAGCAGCATAAAAATCATAGGAGAAAATTTTGTCCTAGAATGGACTTTGTTGGCTCCAATTGAAATTAATTGGAAATACATACACTAATACTTTGATTATTAAAAATGAAAATGTTTGAAAAGCTATGCTACTTATCACCATGCTTATTGTCTTATTTATTTATTTACACTTCAACCAGCTTGGGTAGCCTCACTACCCTTAGTTTTGCTTTCTGGTTCTCATGAATTCAGTATTGCCAACCCCAAGCATAAGTCATGTAAAATCATGAGATTTTTTAAAAATATATATATTTTGGTTTCTTTTTATTTGCCTTTTGTTTTTTTTAAATTTAACTGTTCACCGGGGTCACATTTTTCAGCTTTTCTCCTCAGTCATGAGGGCTAAAAACTTAATTCTTTTGTTAAATGAAAGCTGAAATTCTAAAGTAATCCCGTGACTCCAGGAACTAGGATTTGAGGAAAAACACAAAATAAGAGACTTGTGATGGAATCGTGTTACTTGTATTTGGGTTTGCAAGAGGGGCCAGAACAATAAATTAAATAATAATTAATTAATACTTCAAAGAATGATGTTATAGGAAATATGTAAACAAAATTACCCCTCACTGATTCTTTTTCTTTACTGTATAACCCTTCTGTTTACATGAGGCTGTTTCATCTACTCCCTCTGCTTGCTCTTTCATTTAAACACTGTAGTTTGGATCTAAACTACTTATTGTTGTCATGTATGTTACTCTTTAAAGTTTTCATCTCATCTACGGAGTTCTTGTGCTACTGATAATGGAAAAGGAAAATAGTATTTTAAAATGAGACATCACAGCTGAGAAGTTTGGATGATGCTATTTATTAAATAAATGGATAGCTTTATCAAACATGAGATAAAAGGCCTCTAAGAAACACATAGGACTTACTTATATTTTGATTGCAGTTTAATAATGTTCTGGTTGCAGTATAAACATGACATTGTATTTTAATCACATCTCTCTCTGCCTTTCTAGTGTGCACAGTACCATGGCATTTAGATGCCATAAACATAATTAAAGAAAGCATAATTCTGACCAAAGAGACTGTATTATCCATCACCCCTTTTTTTATTTGTTAAGATCAATCCTATAGTTTCTTTCCAGAAAACTATTGCCTGGTTATTTTTCAGTTCCTATAACCAACTGAAGGCTTTGTACAAAGAGATGGGGTCTGTACTTCACCCTATAGGCAAAGCCCAGTGTATTCCATACTAAGGCTCTCTGGTATGACAATCTGAGGTGGACCAGCTAATGAGTGGTACTCTTTCCTATTGATATAATTCATATACTGCCCCTAAGAGGAAGGCAAAATGGTCCAGTGGCAAGGATGATAGTCAGGTTCTTGGGAGACCTGGTGTCAATTCCCTTGGGCAAGTCAATAGGAAGATTTTATTCAGAGTTGGCCACCTAAATGCTTCTGAAAATCCCACTAAGTGCCTAGCTGCATCTTTAGGCACCTAAATACCTTTTAAAAGCTGGCCTCTCTGTGCCTCAGTTTCCATCTTCACAGTGGAGATAATAGCACTTTTCTACCTCACAAGGGTATTGTGAAGATAAATTCATTACAGATTGTGAGGTGCCCAGATACAATGGTAATGTGGGCTTCATAAGCACTTAAGCTATCTAGATAGATAATCCTGCAACACTAAGCAAAGGTTAAAAAGGAAACAACAATAATCAACCAGACAAGACCAACAATTATTATCCCAAGGGCAAATGCAATAAGAGACTGCCCATGCACTAGAATAGCTACCGTAATACTGAAGAGAGGAAGACCATTAACTGACCTAGCCATGTTATCACAAGTATTCCACATGTTTAATCAAGCCTTGTCCTGTCACTTTCAGTGATATTGCTCCCTGAAGATTAGAACTTCAAAACAATGCTTCTTGGAGTGAGTGATACTGCCACACCACTCAGTGTGTGTCATGTAGCATGTTAGCTGCTGGAAATATTGGTTTCCTACGCAGTCATTTTGAGAACAATTAAAGAGACACCACAGTACTATTCACAGGGTAGGTTAGGGCATGGATGACTGGTCATGACCGAGAGGGAGACTGTTTCTTGCAGCTATATAATGGCTTTCAGACAAGGGGAGGGGTGGTGTATTTCCTTCCTTCAAGGAAAGTTATGGAGACTTTCATTATACGTTTTTCACCTTTTAAAAAAAAGCAAAAAATAAAATTTTCCTCTTCACTGGCAGCATCATAATTTTTCTTTTTTGTCAGCTCTTTTGGGTAACCTCGAGTAACAAGTATAGCAGAAACCGCCAACTTCTCTTCTTTATATAGAGCTGGTATTTATAATGAGCCCCAAGTCAGGTCTGTCAGGTTCCAATGAACTGTCTGAGTTACTGTTGTTCGCTTGATTTCACAATGAGCTCTTTGCAATCCGCAACACTGTCACTAACAATACAGCCAAAGGCAAGAATTTCTTTCCTTTCTGTCCAGATCTGTTTATGTTGTCTAATCTCAATATCTTCTAGCAATGCTAATATATAAATTAACCCCAACAACTAAAAAACCTAGGGGGTGTGTTGTTAGTTTGGTAGGGGGTCGTGGGAGTTACACTTCAAATTACAGTGATCATCCATCAAATCTCCTTTCTCTCACTTTGGTATCCATCCACCAAGCAATCCACTCTCCCTTTTCTTGTTATAATCACATCCCACCACCTTCCTCTGATATTCCATGCCTTGTCTTGTGGGTGTCCAGTTTTACTGAGAACGAAGCTCTTTGGGGGCAGGGAATTTGATGGATCTTTTTTGGAAAGTACTGTGAAATTTATACACATCTATCTAGTAAGATAAAATAGCCACCCAAACTCGATGATTGCTATAACCAGTAACCATAAAATATACATCAGAGGGACTGCTCTGTTGCCAGGTACCACATGAATGGGCACAGTATAAGAACCTGACCAGAGCTAGTGATGTGCACTGTCATGTAAGAGCATAAGAACGGCGATACTGAGCTAGACCAATGGTGCATCTAGCCCAGTATCCTGTCTTCCAACAGTGGCTGGTGTCAGATGCTTCCAGCAATAAATAGAACAGGGCACTTTATCAGGTGAACCTCCCCTGTTGTCCAGTCCAAGCTTCTGAGAGTCAGAGTCTAGGGATACCCAGAGCATGGCTTGCATCCCTGACCATCTTGGCTAAGCCATTGTTGGAATTATCCTCCATGAATTTATCTAATTCTTGTTTGAACAAAGTTATATTTTTAACCCTTCAAAACATCCCTTGGCAGCGAGTTCCAGAGGTTGATGTGTATTATGTGAAGAAGTACTCTCTTATGTTTGTTTTTAAACCTGCTGCCTATTAATTTCATTGGTTGACCCCTGGTTCTTGTGTTTTGTGAAGGAGTAAATAACACTTGCTCTACACCATTCATGATTTTATAGACCTTGATCATATTCCCCCTTTAGTCAGCTCTTATCTAAGATGAACAGTCCCAGTCTTTTTAATCTTTCCTCATATGGAAGTTATTCCATACACCTAATCATTTTTCTTGTCCTTCTCTGTACCTCTTCCAATTCTAGTATATCTTTTTTGAAATGGGGTGACAGAACTGCACACAGTATTCAAAGTGTTGGCATGCCATGGATTTACACAGTGGCATGATATTTTCTGTCTTATTATTTATCCCATTCCTAACATTTTGTTAGCTTTTTTGACAGCTGCTGCACATGGAGTGGATGTTTTCAGAGAATGATCCACAATGACTCCAAGGTCTCTTTCTTGAGTGATGTGAAAGTAGAAGGAATTATATTGTAAATATAGAAAGGATTAAAGAAATGCTGTATGTACCTGTCATGGTATCTTTTCCCAATCTGAACCTTAGAGTCCAAAAACTTGGGGTACCAGCATGTATTTCTCTAAGCTTAATTACCAACTTAGATCTGATAAGTTGCCACCAATCAGGACTTGGAGCGCCTGATAAACTCTGGTCTCCCCAAAACCTTCCCGGGGGACCCCAAGACCCAAATTCCTTGAGTCTCACAACAAAGAGGAATAAACCATTTCCCTTCCCCCTCCTTTCTTCCTCCCAGATTTTTCCTGCCCTGGGTACACCAGGAGATCACTGTGCTTCAAACTCCTTGAATCACAACACCGAGAAATCAGGTTTCTCCTCCCCCTTCTCCCCCCCTTCCCAGGCTGTTCCTCCCTGGGTTGTCGTGGAGAAATAGGCAGATTCAAGCTCCGTGAATTTAAAACACAGAGGAAATTCACCTTTCCTCCCCTACTACTCTTTCTCCCTTCTCCCCACCAATTCCCTGGTGAGTACAGATCAGTTCCTTTGCCTTAACAAGGGGAAAAAATTAATCAGGTCTTAAAGAGAAAAACGTTTAATAAAAGAATAAAGAAAATCACTGTATATTCAAGATGGAATATTACAGGGTCTTTCAGCTTATAGAAACTGTAGAAACAGCCTCCTCCAGCAGAAATACAATTTAAAATATTTCCAGCCAAATACACATTAAAACTTTACCAGCCAGATACACATTTGCAAATAAAGAAAACCAATTAAAAAGATTAAACCACCTTTCTACTTGCACTTACTACTTGAATAGAAAATTAGAGCCTGTAGTACGTCCGGTCACTCTCAGATCCCAGAGAGAACAACGCAAAACCCAAAAAACACAAACAAAGGCTTCCCTCCACCGAGATTTGAAAGTATCTTGTTTCCTGATTGATCCTCTGGTCAGGTGTCTGGTTCACTGGTTGTTAACAAGTAAAGGAGACATTAACCCTTAACTATCTGTTTATGACCCTTTTAAGGAAAAGTAAAGAATGTTAAAATACAGGTGTCGGGAAAAGAAACATTAAGGCATAAACAATGAGTCCACTTAAGCTAAGCTAAGTAAAAGTTAGTAAGGAAATTTAACTATGTATGTCTAGCCTCCGGTAAACTTGTCAGTTCTGCTCTCTTTGTTATCTTGTCAAGTTCGCTCCCTTTTTATCTGTATAAATTGAGGTAGTGTGGGTCTTGCATGGTGCTCACATTATCTGGGTGGTATTAGCAGAGCGCTGTGCTAATAAAACAGAGTGGTCTGACAAACTGAGTCCTGAGTCTAACTTTGACAGTGACAATAGCTAATTTAGAACCCATCATTTTGTATGTACAGTTCAGATTATTTTTCCAATGTGCATTACTTTGCATATTGAATTTCATCTGCCATTTTGTTGCACTGTCACCTGGTTTTGTGAGATCCCTCTGCAACTCTTTGCAAATAGCTTTGGACTTAATTATCTCATTTTATCATTTGAAAACTTTGCCACCTCACCATTTACTCCCTTTTTCCAGATCATTTATGAATGTCGAACAATACAGATCCTTGCAGGACCCTGCTATTTACCTTACCATTTATTTCTACCCTTTGTTTCCTAACTTTTAACTAGTTACTGATCCATGATAGGGTTGCCAGTTTTGGTTGGACGTATTCCTGGAGGTTTCATCACATGACATAATCTTTTACTACAGATTAACCTTTAATTCCCAAGACACTCCTCTAGGGTTGTCAACCCTATGAGAGAACCTTCCCTCTTATCCCATTACTGCTACTTTGCTTAAGAGCCTTTGGTGTGGGACCTTGTCAATGGTTTTCTGAAAGTCCAAATATACCATTTCAACCAGATCACCCTTTTCCACATGATTGTTGACACCCTCAGAGAATTCTAATAGTTTGAGGTGTGATTTCCTTTTTCAAAAGTTGACTCTTTGCCAACATATCATGTTTACCACTATGTCTGATAATTCTGTTCTTTACTGTGGTTTCAACCAATTTCCCTGATACTGAAGTTAGGCTTTCTGGCTTGTAATTGCTAGGATCTCTTAAGCCTTTTTTGAAAAATCAGTGTTACATTAGCTCTCCATGTGAGAGACTTGACTTCAATTTTAAGATCAGGGTCCAGATTCCAAACAATGTTACACTAGGATCAGTCCAGAATAATTTAAATGAGGACACTAAGGATTGATACTGGTGTATCTCATGTCCTAAATCTACTCCTGCATTAACACAGGTCAGAAATGCTGCAGAGACAGTGCAGCTCCTGAGTGAAAGAGTTTTGAATCTCTATCCACATCCCCTCTAGCAGAATAGATTAAGAGCACAGGCCAATTGCCAAGGGTATCCTAACCATCCCTATTCAGAAGGAGTAGCTCAATCACTCAGCATGTCCTAAATTCAAGAGAGTGGGTGTAAATCAGAGAGGAAAGGAAGGGAAACTCACCACTGTTTGTGGCAGAACCCGTATTGACCTATTTTTTCCTGTATTTGAACTTGCTATACAAGATGTTCTATAAACATCTACACCAGTAGAGGGCACCATATACCTCAATAAAATAGACAAATATGTCCAATAAAATATGCATTTTGAAGGAAGAGAGAGTTAGGACTGGAATCTTTATCCCCAGCCTTCTTAGGAAAGTGTGCTGCCACAGTGCTAAAGCAGGTTTCATGAGCACAAGTTCTTTGAGTCTCTTTCTATGGGTTGTTACCCCACAATTCCAAACACAAATTCTCCTAGCTGTTTCTTAAACCCATATCCATTCCAGTGGCCCCAGCAGTGTGGCTAGTGGGGATCACTGCAGAGTATGAGTAAGGCTTCCTATTTGCAAACAAAGTATGGAACTAAACTAATAGAATTGAAAATACTCTCCTGCAGATGAATCAGAACAAGACCTTATGAATGTAGCTTTCTTTAACATGTTCTTTTCCCATTTTTCATATTTTTTTCCTTAGGCACATATCCAGAAAAGGGATCTAGGCACAGTGGCACTTAGAATCACAACACCTAATTTTCAGGTGCCTAAAAAAAGCACAGGAACAACACTGGGACCCACAAAGCCTGAGTTAGGCACCTAGGCTCTTAGACAATGAATGGGAAGAGATAGGGGCCTTAGAATGTAATCCATAAAGCTGGCACACTAAGCAGGGAGCTGCATAAACTATCCAGTGGAAGATGCTGAAGAGAGAGGTGTATCTTAAGCCCTACCCCTCTCTTGAAAATAAGGGCCTGATGCTGGTCTGTAGGCAGGCATATGTCTCTGCTTGTGATTCCCAAACTGAGGAAGATAGGCATTTAGCAGCCTAAGTCACATACTACCTGATCTGGTAGGCATGCTCAGAGGGTACTACAGCATTAGGCCCCTCAGGCAATTTCACATTGGCTGAGGATCTGGCCACATTAAGGCTAAGCATTGCTAATTATATAGGTGTCAGGAATAAGGGCCCACAGCTAGGTGGTTCATCTGCTATTTTAACCCCCAGGCAGATTAACAAGCACAGCTGGTCCCTAGTTGAGCTGCCTGATTGGACAAACTGCCTGATTGGCTGAGGGGATCAGCAGACCAGTAGCACCATGAGGAAGGTGCTGGCTGCTCCAAACATTTACCTGTTATGTTAGCTCCTGTTCCATCCCAGAAACCAGCCCTGCTCTTGCTTTGCATTGTTCTATGTAACCTTGCTTTGATTTTTGACACCAGCCCTGACCCTCTGCTTTGACTCTTTGCCCTTGACTCTAGCTCTGGCCCTGGGCTCTAACTCCTGGCTAGCAACTCTTGTTTTAAACACTAGGTCTGACTCAAGCTCCAGCCAGTAGTCATAACTGCCCATACCCTTGTCACTTGACAATAGATGAGACTGAGACTGTAAAATTAATTTGTAGCTGAGCATGTGCTCTTGGGCTTCAAGAGTTTATGCAAATCTGTTCTTTAGTTTCACTTCATATAAGTTTGCACTCCTGGGACCATATCCTGTAATCCCTGCACACAGAGAACTTCCTTTGTTTTCAATGAATCCAGTGCATGCTGGTTTTGAAGTTTCCATCCCATGCACTTCAGAGTCAACACCACAATGTGGTGTGCAACTTTGTATACACCAGGCAAAATCCATGCAGTGGTTGCTATTAAATAGTCAGTTGTGTGGTAAGTGGTAGCAAATGGTAAATTTTTAGTGGGGATCACTGTGAATCTTGTGTAGCTTTGGCAACAGGCAATAATAAACCAGGGCCATGTGTGATAGAAACATACATGAATTTTTCAGTGAAGTTGGGTCAAGGTCTCAGTTTTAAGAGCAGTTTCATTTTTAACTTTTTTGGTTTAACCTGGTTTGAATCTCCTGTCAACATTTTTCACATTTTGTTGCTTGTCACACATCAAAAGGATATGATTGTACATAAAGAAACTTGTTTCACTTGTTAACTTTCCACTACTAAACTTGAAAAGGAAGTTTTATCACAATTTTCCTACCAACTAATATTTGACCTTGTTACCTTTTAACTTCCAGGCCTCAGATAAATGGTTCCTGAGGTAGAAGCAAATCAATATATTGATACAGCCAGCATGAATTAAAGGTCTAGAAAACATGACCTATGAGGGAAGATTGAAAAAATTTGGGTTTGTTTAGTCTGGAGAAGAGAAGACTGAGAGGGGACATGATCACAGTTCTCAAATACATAAAAGATTGTTACAAGGAGGAGGGAGAAAAACTGTTCTTCTTAACCCCTGAGGATAGGACAAGAAGCAATGGGCTTAAGTTGCAGCAAGGGAGGTTTAGGTTGGCATTAGGAAAAACCTCCTGTCAGGGTGGTTAAGCACTGGAATAAATTGCCTAGGGAGTTGGTGGAATCTCCATCATTGGGGATTTTTAAAAACAGGTTGGATAAACACCTGCCAAGGATGGTCTAGATCGGGGTAGGCAAACTTTTTAGCCTGAGGGCCACATTGAGGTTGCACAACTATATGGAGGGCTGGGTAGGGAAGGCTGTGCCTTCCCAAACAGCCTGGCCCTGCCCCCTGTCCGCCCCCTCCCACTTCCTGCCCCCTGACTGTCCCCCTCAGAACCCCCAACCCATTCAATCCCCTATACTCCTTGTCCTCTGATCTCCCCCTCCTGGGACCCTCCGCTCCCTAGCCAAACCCACTGCCTCCCCGCAGGACTCCCCCCCTCACATCCAACCTCTCTCTGCTCCTCATCCCCTGACCACCCCCCCAACTGTCCCCTGGGATCCCACCTCCTTATCCAACACCCCCCCCGCGCCCTCTCCTGACTGCCCTCCTGACCCCTATCCACATCCCCACCCCCTGACAGGCCCCCCGAGAACCTCCAATGGATCCAACTGCCCCCTCCTCCCTGACTGCACTCCAGGACCCCCTGCTCCCTTACCCAACCTCCCTGCCCCCTTACCAGCAGCAGAAGCTCAAAGCTGTGACACCTGGCCAGAGCTAGCTGCGCTCCCCATGCTGCCCAGTGGGCCAGAGTGCAGTCGGCACGGCTGCGGGGGTGGGAGGGCCAGCAGGGGAGGGGCCGGGGACTAGGCTCCCCAGCCCAGAGCTCAGGGGCTTTGTAGTTTGTCCATGTCTTGTCTAGGTTATACTTAGTCCTACCCTGGGTGCGGGGGACTGGACTAGATGATATCTAGAGGTCCCTTCCAGTTCCATGATTCTATAATGCTGAGCATACCATGATTTGATACCAAATAAATTAGGAATCTGAGATGTTTGAGCTGAAATAATATAGTTTCTAAAAGTGTCTTTTGAGCTAGAGAGAAGAATTCCTTTTGGTTTGGCCTAAGGGCTGAATTTGTGTTTTATCTGGTGGACTTTCATGAAAGGAAATCTGTATTTCTGAAACACAACAGTAGAAGATCTCTAAGATACATTATTCTTTAAAAAATTATTTTTCCCTTTGGAAAAAGTACAACTATTGATGAAGATGATGACAAAACTATCATTGTGTGGGAGAAAGTGAAAATGTGTGAATCTAGATGACAGTCATCAAGAACTGAAGATGAAAAGAAGCTGCTTCAAGAGAAGTGTTAATTGCATTTTTATGTAAGTTAAATCTAGAGACTGTCAGCTCCATTTCATTTTGATTTAGAGGAAGCACTTCAAATGTTCACCAGGCGCTAGCTGTGTTTGTAAGTTTGGATTATAAGTATATTCAAGGCAGCAATAATGTCTATACTTGTTTTGTTCATGAGAACAGGATGGTCTGGTATGGTCTAAACTACAGACTTAGGTTTATACAAAGCAGCTTATGTTGACCTATGGTAGAGTCTACACTTAAATTTTGCTCCTACCGATGTAATTGCCCCGCTACTAACTTTATAACTCCACCTCCACCAGTGACGTAAAGTCAAGGTCAATGTAATAAGGTCAATGCAGCATTAGTGTAGACATTATATTGCTTATGTTGACTGTTACTGGTTTTCAGGAGCCTTCTCTCAATGCCCCGCACTGATAGTACAAAAGCTCCTGGTGAGGATATGCACTGCCAACACAAGCGGCAAAGTGTAGCCACACACAAGCAATGTAATTTTTACAACGGCTGTAGGCCGATGTAAGTTAGGTCAACTTAATTTTGTAGTGTCGACATGACCTCAGTGACTTACATCTATTGCTTAGGTATTCGGATTCCATTAGGAATACAAACAGGAAAATAATATCGAAATTCAATTATTGAAAGTCCTTTATGCATCAGAACAAAAGAGTAGAAAATAAACTGGACCATATATGGAATCTTCTGTTACTTTGTGGAACAGGCTGCTTCAGGAACTGGATTTAGAAGCAGTTTATGGGACAAAAGTACAGATAAACATTTTAGAGAAAGCTGTCATTAATCTAACACTTAACTTTAAAGGTCACTTATAGAACGTTGCTCCTGGGTACAAAATGTCCATTTACACTTAATTTTTGTTTAAATGTGGTTTGAAAGAGTACCTGGAAATAGCTAAACATGTTGCTATATATTTTGTTTCTAGAGACACACTTCAAATATACAGCAGTTTCTAGCTCATAGCAATTTGTGCATCAAAAACCCTACACAATATTTCAAGCAAAATGTTTGTGTAGCTAGAATCCTATAGTTTCTAAAACTTAAAGAGTTCAATATTCTGCCTCATTAGACCAGAGAAAAGGAACATCCCCATTAAACAAAAGGATAAATGCATGACACAGTGGAACTATAACATACCATGGCAGATTCTGGGAAGTCTTAGACATGTTTGATTTTCTGCCCATTTCAGAACTCAGTAGAAAATCTGGTATACAAATACCAACCTGCCTGGGACAGGGTGGAATTAATAGGGTCTCTTCTAAAGACAAGGACTTACATTAGCCCCATCTTGCAACTCCTGGCAGAGCACTCTTTAGGTGTGTTTAATAATCAGGACTGTGATAATCAGGACTGTCATACTGTGAATGCTGGTTGGCCTCAGAAGCAGCTTCCCTGATGAGGGTAATAGCTATCCCTAGGAAGCGAGGGAGAGGGAGATACAGGGAGCTGTCAACGCAACGGGCTTCCTTTCGGAAGGAGATCCTTTTCTGGCAAGCTTCATTAACAGAAGATGCATAGGTTTTTGGTTGTTTTTATTTACTTTTTTTTAAGACCAGAAAAGACCATTAAATTATTCAGTCTGATTGCCTGTATAATACAGGCCATAGAATTTCATTCCATTACCCCACATTGTGGCCAATAACTAGTGTTTAACTAAATCATATCTTCCAGAAAGGCATCCAGTCTTGATCTGAAGACATCAGGAGATGTCCACCACCAACCTTGGTAGTTTGTCCCAGTGGTTAATAACCTTCACTGTTAAAAAATGTGTGCCTATTTCTAATGTAAACTTGTCTGTCTTTAACTTCTGGTCAACAGCTCTTGTTATAACTTTCTCCACTAAAGAGCCCTTTAGTATGTGCTATTTTCTCGTGTGTGTGTGTGTAAATTAAACAGATTGAGCTCTGTAAATCTCACTGTAAAGCATTTTCTCCAGCCCTCTGATCATTTTTGGGCTCTTCTCTGAACCGTCTCCAGATTTTCAGTCTCCTTTTTTGAAATGTGGACACCACAACTGAACATAATAGTGCAGTATCTGTCTCACCCAATGCTATTTCCAGAGATAAAATCACCTGTCTCAGGCCAAATTTGTTTTCAAAGTGTCAGCAGTAATGGTTCAGCATTTCTGAGAACAAGAACAAGTAAAATACTTTCTTTTGACAGTTTTAAAAAAAATCTTACAAATTATTTGGTTGAGAAGCTCTAGTGCCTCTGTGCTTAGGAGCAGGGAATTGAAATTTGCTGCTCTGTAAAAAATAATGCCCAAATTTGGCCAAGTTTTATGCTGTTGCTCCAGTTAATAAATCTGTACATGTTCAGCAGAGACTTGTTAGTCTGGCAGTTAAATTCTCTGAAGATTCCATCTTCATTGAGCATGCTTCATCCCCTCACAGCTCCTATTTGTGACCAGACTTCATATGCATTATTACAGCGGAGAAACTAAGCATGCTGCAGCCTAGTACTACAGGACCTGAGTAGGAATTTGCCTGCATTTGCTCTTCCCAGCTGCTGTAGACCAGTGGTCTCCAAACTTTTTTGATCGCGCACTCCATCAGTAAAAAAAAAATTTTGAGCGGGGAGGGGAAAGCTGCTCGGACTCCCGGCTGAACTGCCGAGGGGGGGAGGGGAAAGCAGCGCTGCTCTGGCGGTACTCCTCCTGCCATGCACCCCAAAGCTTCCTCTTGTGCATCCCCTGGGGTGCGTGCACTCCACTTTGGAGACCACTGCTATAGACAGCTGTGGCACTGATCACCAAAGCAGAGAGCAGGGAGACTATTCACTCTATGCTGTCAATGACCCTTTCCTGGTGCCTAGATAGTATGGGCGATAAAAGACAGATCCAGCAGCAGCAGGGGGAGTACACTGGAACAAGGAGCCTGGCTGGGAAAAACAGGGAGCTGGCGGTGAGGGATAATAAGATTGGAAGCAGGGGAGGGAAGGGGTGACTGGGATTGGCTGGTCAAAAAGACAGGCTGGGATGAGGAGATGGAAGCCAAAGTGAAGAGACAGAACTGTGACAAGGACAGGCTAGATAGGATGCAGGCCAAGGGACCTGTGACTACTAGATACACTTCCTTCAAGGTTCTGGGGGGAATCCCAGAATTCCTGAGTCTCATCATTTGTCTGTCAAATTAGAGATGCAAAACCCACCAGCAAAGTGTTTCTCATTCTCCTCTAGTGGCTGTTCCACACAGGATGTCAACATTCTACTGCTATCAAACACTCCACTAGTTCAAGTGGCAGAGGTCTATGTGATGGACTAACGGTTCCAAGCCTGCTGCTGGCCCATGTGGATATTAATACCACATTCTGGAATTTCTGGGTGGCTGGTTTTTTTTTTCCAGTTTGCTTTTATAAAAATCTAGGAAACTTCACACCAAATACTATGTTAAGAGAACATGATTAAGGTTGCAAATTCAAGTACTCAAGTTGGGAATGACATAACTAAGGTTGCCTACTGTATATGCATTATGGTAGTCCTTTACTTTCATGAACACACACTATTTATTCTACAGATCCCTTGCCTCATTCAATGCACAGGATGTATCTGCTCTGTGGATGAATCAGGACTGTGCAGTGACAATGACTTTTGCCTATAGGATCCCTGGCCTATTATCTGCAGAAGTTGGAAAGTGAGTAATGCATGAGGCAGAGGATTGCAGCAAAGCAGTTGAATCCTGCCCTGGAGAATTGGATTCCCTCTGTGCCTCTGCCACAAATCATCCTCTGTGATGCAGTCACCCAGATTTTTCATAGGTAGTCGATACTTGTCAGAAAACTCAAGGCCTTGGGGTCTGATTGGAAGAATAGTTGAGCATTATCCACAGCAAATATATCTCAAATTGGAGTGCCCAAGATTAGTGGATCCTTTTTATCTTAATCTTTGTCTCAGTTCCCCATCTGTAAGATGAGGATATACCCACTTTTGTAGGGCCCTGAGCAAGAGCAAGTGGGGGGGCCCCCCACCCCTTTTGGCAGAGCAAGTTGGAGCATGGGAGAACCCAATTGGCCAGGGCCTCTGGTCACAGGCCCTGTTGGCCCAGTGACTAATCCACCACTGGTGTTATGAAAATAAATTAATGTTTTGTTAAGTGTTTACTGAGCACCATAGAAAAGCCCATAAGAAAATGAATAATTCTGTCTTCAGAGCAGAGTTTGAGTAGTATACAGTAAATAAGACATGGAACCACACATTGAACAATGAGGATCAAATGAATTGTTGAATACCTATTGTGACAGTGCGCGGCCGGGGCTCGACCCTCCCTGGGGAGGCGGGGAGCCACACCGCCTCACTACATGTCGTCTGAGGTCCTCTGCCCTTGAGGTTGAGCGGTCAACAGTTCGGGCAGCTCGGACCCTGTAGGCAGGACCAAACACGGGCACAGTCAAAGGGGGCCCAGCCCTCGGTTCGGGCGGGGCACCAAACCCACAGGTACTCTAGCTCAGGCCCTTGTGACTCAGGGCCAAGCAGTTATCAGTTCAGGCAGCTCGGGCCCTGTAGACAGGACCGAGCAGTGGCACAGTCAAAGGGGGCCCAGACCTTGGTTCGGGCAGGGCACCAGACCCACAGGTACACTAGCTCAGGCCCTTGTGACTCAGGGGCTGAGCGACAACCACCGTGGATGGCCTCCTCAGGCCAGGGGAGGGGGAGCCTGCCACCCTTGAAGGGGTGGCAGGGGGAACGCAGGCCCTCCCACTCCACTGCGTTCCAGCCCGGGGCCCTAGCAGCGGTTAACGCCGTTTACGGTCAATGGGGAATCCTGACCGAAACACACTGACATGGGTTCCAGCATACTTGCAGTCTGACTGGGGTCAGCTGCCCCCGGGCTACTTCCTATCTCCCCCTCTGGTCCTACCTGATCAGGGCCATCAGTCCCTGGGAAGCTTAGTAGCATGGGCTCCTCCCGGCCAGGGCTGGGCGGTAGTTCCGGTAGTACCTCAGGAAAGTCAGGCCAAGCCTGGTCCGGGGGTTCCTCGGGGTAGTAGCAGGGACGGGGTAGCTCCGGCAGCTCCTCGTCGTAGCGGGCATGGAGCAGCTCCGGCAGCTCCTCATCGTAGCAGGCGTGGGGCAGCTCCGGCAGCTCCTCGGTGTAGCGGGGAAGTTCTGGCCAGTCAGAGCAATGGCCCTGGGCCTCCGCAGCTTCCCAGGCAGGAGCACCCTCTAGTAGGTCCGCTCCAGACAGCAGCAGCGCTTGGGCTGAGGGCCTGCTTTTAGACTTCCGGGGCGCATCCTGACCCTTTGAGGGGTGGGACTACCGCTCAGTGGCCCTGCCCCTTTTGGCGTCTGATGGGGCTCGACCCTCCCTGGGGAGGAGGGGAGCCACACCGCCTCGCTACACTATTCATCCAATGAGCATGATCTATTCTGTGCACAGAATGAGACAGGGTCCTGTGGAAAAAATCTCATGTGATCATATAATTATGATTCTATCATAATGCATAAACATAAAGGGGGGATAAACTAAGGTTCCAAAGGCAACCTTAGGTCTGGCATTTCCTGCCTACTTTGCAACCTTAACATACTTTAAATGTAATTTTTTCATGTGTAATTAGTATTTATGTTGCAGTAGCATCCAAAGGCCTCCTTATAGTTAATTTATTGTGCCTTGTCTCTAGCTTGCAAACTCTTTGAGAAAGAGATTAGGTCTAAAAACATTTTTGTATGATCTCCATGAATGCTGCCATAAAAGAAATAATATATAATTGAGGAAAAATATCCCTATACTGCAAACCATATTAGAAAAGTAAGACAGCAATTTGCCACCAAATCTGTATATTGTTAGTTCAAGTTCTGACAAATTTTTATTTCTGAGCTGCTTTTTGTTTTTGTTTTTTTTAGTTATGAAAGTCAACATTGCCCACTTACTTTCTGTTGATAGTTCATTTTGTTTTGTTTTTTTTTAACTAGCCTTTAATGTATCTCCTATCAACTTTAGCCTTCCAGGAGTTCTCTACCTTTCTCTCACTTTTGCAAAGTGGCCCACATTTTTATTTGTTGTTCAGTGTATTTTTAACCCGCAATTATAAGTTGTAGCTGTAACAACATTTAAGAAACCAGCTTCCACTGATGATCTCTGTTATGCATATTATTTTATTAGACAACTTACTTAGCTAACCTTTGCTATAGAGTTATTGAATTGATAACTCATTGGTTAATTTACCCTAAAAATATATAGCATATAAAATTATATAAATTTGCAGTAAGATCATGTTTGAGCTGATTGGTCAGAGCTGACCATAGTCCCTCCAGGGCACAGTCTCTAGGATTTCCGCTGGTTTAAGGAGTAGCCTAAAACTGGCTATGTTCATAACTAAACTCCTAGACCGTCGTCCTCTAAACAGTTCTGCGTGTGCTTAACTTTAACCATGCACATAGTCCCATCAAAGTCAATAAGACTACTCACGTGGTTAAAGAGTTACAGTGAAGCTCATGCTTAAGTGTTTGTAGGATTGGAGCTTCATTTCAAGTATTTTCTGTGATTGGGGAGGAGGATGTGGTAGAAAAACACAAGGTAGCTCTAACAGGGAGGGTGCAAGGATGTTTCGCGCCTTAGGCGAAACTTCCACCTTGCGCCCTTCCCCCTCCCCCCCCCCGAGCCCTGTGGCAGCTATCTCCCCCAGCCCCCGGCCCGGGAAGCCATGCAGCAGCTCCCCGCCCAAGCTCACCTCTGCTCCGCCACCTCCCCAAGCATGCCATCGCCACTCCACTTTTCTCGCCTCTCAGGCTTGCGGCGCCAATCAGCTGTTTGGCGTGGAAAGCCTGGGAGGGAGAGAAGCAGAGTGGGGCGACATGCTCAGGGGAGGAGACAGAGCAGAGATGAGCTGGGGTGGGGAGTTCCCCTCCATGGCGCCCCCTCGCCCCCTTACTTGCTGCAGGTGGCCCTCCCCGCACCCCCCCTGCCCCAGCTCCCTCCGTCTGTATGCCGACAACAACCGGGGCGGCTGAAGATCCAGTTACCACTGAAGGACCCGAAATGCCGCCCCCCAAATGCTAGCGCCTTAGGCGACAGCCTAGGTCACCTAATGGGTTGCACCAGCCCTGAGCTCTAAATCCTAGTTTGTATTATTTAAGCATTTGAGTTATGTCTCCACTGCAACTGGAGGTGTAATTGCAACACTTGTAGACATACCTAAGTTCAGGTCAGACGCCCAAGCAATTACCTAAGTTTCTGGGCAAGCTTGTGCAGCCTGTACTGAAGCTAGATTAAAGTTAGCTGAAGTATGTCTACATATGTTGCAATTCCATCTCTAACTGCAGTGTAGCCTTACTTTCACATTTCCCCTGGTGCCCAAAGTGTTGTCAAGCAATCTGGTGGAAGGGGAGGTTACGTTCAGTTGGTTTGTTTATATTATTTGAAAGTGTTTGTGTTTCTGAATATAGTAGCAAGTGTTGTTTTTGTGTTAGAGATGCCTCAAGCACAATATATCTAATCTGGCTACTAAAACGTTAACTTTCCTAAAGGTGCAGAAATCTCTAGTTGAGAAACACTGGCTGACCACACCAACAAATGCAGACTGGGTGTAATATGAGTTTACTATTAATGCTGTCCCTACTGAACCACATACTGGACGAAAGCCCTAAAGTTCTTTTCAGGTCTAGAAGATCTTTGTAAACTTTCAGCAAGACTATACAGTGGTAAGATTAAGAAAATGTAAAATATTCTAGCCAAAAAATCTCACTCTTGTCTACTGGTTGGGAAAACAAATGTTTTTAATCGTGGAGTTGCACACAACCCAGTCACAACTCATTGAAACTTTAAACAAAACATATTAATAGATTTTTTAAAGTGCTTGTTCTGCTGACTGAGACACAAGCTGTAAAAAGAGCCACTGAGAGTTCTAAACAGCAGTCACATACAAGTACAATACCAGCACCTGCAACATCATTTTGTGTTCAGGAGAGGAAGGCTGGCCCAGGGCTCCACTACAGGTTGATGAGCTCAGGATAACAGAACTCCCCTACTTCAAAGGGGTGAAGCTGGAAGGGAAAATACACTAAAGATTACGAGGTGCTGAGTTATTATAGTAATAGGGCTGGATAAGATAGATTTAAAAACATGGAATTAATATTTCCATCAGAATGCAGATAATTCTAGTTTTTTTGCAATAATCCCTACACTGCATGTATGCAGAAAGAGAAACATATTGGCAAACACTGGTAAAACCTGACAAACTAAATGCTTTCTGCATGGCTAGCCTCAGAAATATGAAGAAGAGTTCTCAGCTCCCAGTAAATGTTGCTGTTAACCCAAAGCAAAATGGATAAGGGGGCAACTTTTAAATTATTTAATTGACCTAAAGCATAGTTTCTTAAATGCACTGTTGTGCAGCCTTAGAAGTGATGATTGATAGGCTGCTTAGTTCAGATTGCTCAACATGTTTAAAGTGCAGGTCTCATTTGAAAAGGGACTATGTAAAAATAGCACCTTCTACTCAGCAAATCTATTCCTTGTATACTTCAGTGAAAGAGGAAGAGTTCATTGAATGTCTTCCTGGCTGAGCCACCACAGCTCTGGGAGAAGAAACTGGATTATATTCTGGGTTTGTGCAACATCAATAGAATTGTTGGACATCTGTGTGAACCCATTATTTTAAAATTGTATCCTCCATTATACAAATGTAAACAAACGGAAGGCAATAAGGTGGCACTGGTGCAAGTGCAGGCAGCATTTGGCCTGAAGAGTCGTCATTACTGGAGCTAATGTATGAACGCAGGCCAGAAAGAAAAACCCTTGACTTAATCTTCACTGAATATGTCTCTTCCACTTTGGGCGCATACAAGCTAATTATTTTTTCCTCCAGACTGGGAAAGAAGAGAGTGAGAAATTATTCTATTTTTAAATATTGAGGAGTTGCTTTCATCCTATGGTAATTGGGGCCTCATAAGTTTCAAGGGGTTGCATGAGCACTGTGGTGGGGCTAATAGCAAAATCACAGCTGTCATTGCTGGAGTGTGAGCCCTGCAGAAACAGATTCCACATGGGTCAGGCCAGGTTGTTCCCATGGACATCAGGTGTGGTTGAATAGCCACACTCCCCTGCCTGGGCTGCACTGTCCACAAGAGAGTAATGCACTGCAACAGGAACTCCTCCAGAACCAAGCTTTGAAGAGAAATCCCCTCCACCCCCAGTAGAGTATTGCTTATGTAAGAAGGGGAGGCAATGATCCTACTCTTTAAATATATAAAATAGGAATATATAGCTATAAAGTATATTTAGTGTCTGTCTAGTGACTTTAAAGGATACTCCCCTTATTCTTGTCAATGACATACTAGATAAGAAATAGTAAGGAGGCACATATCTACAGCTTTAATTTGTAATTAACTTTTACCAAAAAAAAAAGAGCCAGTTATCTTCAAAAGCTGTGCCAAAAGTCATATATTGATATCCTAATGTGTGAAGCAATAACTTTGTCCTTGAGTCTTTTTTAAAGAAGGATTTTCAATAATTTCAAGTTAAATAAAAACATGTCAGCATATCCCCTTTAATAATCTAATTGTGTATCCTGGGCCCCATCTTTAAAAATAAATGAGATTAAGTCAAAATAATTCCGTCTCTGACAGACACTTCTCATTGTCTTAATCTTTTCTAAGGGAACACTAATGGCCCCAATCATACTCTGTTATACTGATACAATTCCACTGTAAATAAAAAGGAGAAATGTGCCCAATCTCTAGGCTTCTGTTCTTCCTGTGATGGGGTGTCCACCCCACACAAACCCTGAGCATGTTAATGTGGGACAGATAGGTCGAATTAACCTCATATGCTGCATCTGGAGGAAAACCACTACTTGATAAGTACTAATGGCAGATGAAGCCCACCTGGGGGGTGGTAATAAAGCTAGAAAGTGAGAGCAGGAAAGGGTTGTAGAGTGGAGTTTTGCAGTCACTTCCTAGAGGGAAAGGGAATTGGCCAGCACAAAGGAGGTAATCTATGGACATAGGAAGCCCTGGGGAACTGGCAAGACTCCTGGGGGTGGACTAAAGGGAGAAGAGGAAGTTCTAGAGGAAAACCTGGAGATAGAAAGGTGGGGTAGGAAAGAGCCCAGGCAAACAGAGTCTGAGACTGAGCAGGCCTAGGCTGCTAGTCACTAGGTCCCTGGACTGGGACCCACAGTAGAGGGTAAAGCTAGGTTACCGTACCAGTAACTGGCAAAGTGGCACAGGACCTGGAGTTCAAACAGAAAACTGCCTGAGATGGCATATGAATGGCTTTTCTTGTGGGACTTCCTTATCCTGGAAGGGGAACAGAAGGAGACTACATAATGGCTTGGCTGGGGGTCCATGTCATGAAAAGGAAGCAGCCTGAGTCACACAGAGGGGTGGGGAGTGAGTACAGCATGAACAACTGGCAGAAGGAAACACCAGATGAGGCAGAAACTAATTCCTGGACCCAGACACAAGGAAGTGCAGCTACAGTAAGTGGATCCTCTTTACACTCCACTTTTGTGTCTTTGAAGTTAACTCAGGCAGCGAAAGAGAATTCTGTTTTACAAAGGATTTCAAAGTTTGGTTTGGCTTAGGTTCAGAATGACCATCAAAAAATTTTGGAAATTTTTAGGGAAAGAGAATGCAGCCCCAGCTCCAGGGCAGGTCACTTAATGGACTAGCTCAGAGCCACAGACCCTGGGGTCCCTATAGGGTGACCAGATGTCCTGATCTTTTGGCCTTTTTCTTATATAGGCTCCTATTTACCCCCCCACACACCACCTGTCCTGATTTTTCACACTTGCTGGCTGGTCGCCCTAGGTCCCTGACTCTGGAATAATCTTCCTGGTGGGCTGGTGCAGACCACAGAAGGTTGGGCTCCCCAGTATCTTGGCAGGCAGACTGCCAAGGAGCTGGATGGGTGAGCTGCTAGGAAATCAGACAGGCTTCAAAAGGAAGCTTGTCTTGTAGGCAGGGTATGAGCAGAACCTGGCCTGGCTTCTACAAGACTGTCCTTTCTCATCCTGTAATTCCCTGCTTCGTTCTCTACACACGTTCCAATTTCTGCAGCAGTGGAAGAAGAGATCCTACAGATCTACTTCATCCCCAGGGCAGCTCCATCCTGTGCACTGAATAAGGCGGGGTCAGATGGGGGAAAAAGTATGCAATTAAAGAGTATCATAATTCACATGCACGCAGGTGCTGAATTAGATTCATACAGGTAATCTTAATTCTGGCATGTCTTAATTTTTAACTGCTCGAAGATGCAAACTTAAAGGTCTTTAACATCGTATTTCATGTGTAATTTTTTTAAATTAAAAAACAACCTAAAAAAACAGAAGTTCTATTAGGTGGGGTTGTATAAACACTCACATGGGTTACCAGCCTTTAGCCCCACAACACAGACCTGTCACTTGAGCTAATGAGAAGAAAAGGAGGGTGGGCTGGTACAACCAAAGCTTCAGTGTGGGTTTACACCTGTTATTTTACTAGAGGGGCCCTCCAAAGATTGCTGAAGTAAGTCCACCAGCAAAAAGTAGTCTGGATGAGATCTTTCAAAAGTAAAGATTTAAAAAAAAAACAAAAAACTACTGATGAGACCATCTATATACATCTGTACCATGTTACGCCACAGCCAAAAGCAGGTGCATGATATTCTTCTCTGTGCTACTGTACTGAAGTAACATAAGCCAACAATAACAGGGCTCAACCAAAAAGCACGTGGCATGCCTCTCACTTTGCTGGCTGGCAAATCTGCAAAAGGAACTGCTGTGTGATTTAAAAAAAAAAAAATCAAGCCAATTTAAGTGCCTAAGTATAGACTTAGGAGTCTAATTGTAAGCACCACTTTCTGAAAATCTTTGTGTGTGTTTCCACCCAGGAGTGTGGGGAAAACTGAAAAACCACAGAGAGTTGAGAGGAATGTTGGAGCATGGCAGTGTGGCCTTCTGGAAGGTCTGTGCAGACAAGTTGTGTGTCAGCCAACTGGCTGACTTGTTTTTCACTTTGCCCCACTCTGTTTCAGCAGCAGCATTTTGAGTAATATTCCTTCTCCACTACTAAACAAACCGGCCTGAACAAGCCAGGTGCTGTCCCTGAACAAGTGACAGACCGGCTTTGAGAAGCACTGATCTAGACCATTTCCGACATCTGTTTGTCTAACCTGCTCTTAAAATTCTCCAATGACTGAGATTCCACAACCTCCCTAGGAAATGTATTCCAGTTCTTAACCATCCTGACAAAGTTTTTGCTAATGTCCAGCTTAAACTGCCCTTGCTTCTTGTGCTATCCTCAGAGGTTAAGGAGAACAATTTTTCTCCCTCCTCCTTGTAACAACCTTTTATGTACCTGAAAACTGTTATGTCCCCTCTATCTTCTCTTCTCCTGACTAAAGAGAGCCAGCTTTTTCAATCTTCCCTCATAGGTCATTGGTTTTTTTAATCATTTTTGTTCTTCTCTGGACTTTCTCCAATTTATCCACGTCTTTCCTGAAATTTGGGTCCCAGAACTGGACACAATACTCTACTCTACTCCCAGCTGATAAGACTTCAGCTAAAGCGGAAGAATTACTTCTCATGTCTTGCTTACAACATTCCTGCTAATATATCCCAGAATGATGTTTGCTGCTTTTTTTCCCCAACAGTGTTACGCTGTTGACTCATATTTAGCTTGTGATCCACTATGACTCCCAGATCCCTTTCTGCAGTACTACTTTCTAGGCAGTCATTCTTCATTTTGTACGTATCTATATGACGTATCTATATTGTGGTTTTTTTTCTAAATTTGGAGTGGTCTCCATGATCTTTTCTCCTTATGAATATGGATTGTTAGCTTTCTGAAGCAGGGACTGTCTATTTTTCTGGTTATAGCACCAGACATTGTCAATATTGAGTAAATAATATCAGCAAGAAATAGACACAAGTCTGAAGACTACTTTTAAACTTTCTGGGGTCACTGAGAGCAAAACTTCTAATTTTTTTGGGAGGCATAGAGGTTGCCCCCAAATTATCTCAATGGGGCATCTATAGGGGAAACTATTAGATGTGCAGGGAGATATGATTACTTGCTTTCATCCCTTATCTATGAGAGCAATCTAATTTAAATTTCTCAGCTTTTGAAAGGATATTAATGGTTTGGGGGTGTGGTGTTTCTGTTTTTTGTGTGTGTGTTTTTTGCACAACCATTGCACAAGTGTGTGATGAGATCATGCTGTGGCTCATTTAAGCAAGGATTGTGATGTAGGTAATTTATCTTTGCTACATCATGGGGTAGTTCAAAAATAATGAAAATAGTAGCCAGCAATGTGTAACTATCAACACTCTAGTTTCATAATTGGTTTTCTCTTATTCTGTTTCTGTAGTCTGATAAAATTAAGCTTGTATAAATTAAATAAAGACAGCTTGTTGTTTTTTTGTTTGTGCCAACCCCTTAGTCCCTCGTTTCTTTCTTTTTATCCAAAAGGAACATTTTTCTTTGCAAGAATGGTGATTTTTCTACCTGGGGCAAATCACAAAAAAAATACTTTTATCCAAAGAATATTGACATTTTCCTGGAAACAAGCTGTGCTGCCTGATAGAAGTAGCAAAACTTGCATATCTCATGAAAATAGTCTCTGAATATATCCAAATGTCAACCCCCTAAAGATACATCTAAATAGAAATGTCAGAATTGTGCATTCCTACTAGACTTAGAAATTCTCACTTACATATAGATTACTTCTAAGAAATATTGTTAAAGTAACGAAAACAAATTGCAGAAATGTTCACTAATTTTGTATCAATTTGAGTTGCCCAAATTGGGATACCTTGGACTCAATTTTCAGAAGTGAGAGCCTTCATTGACTTCAGTTTGCAGATCTCAAAATTGAGGCAGCTAATTAATGACTATTTCAATCATCTTGACCCTGCTGTATAATCAAAATTGTTCTTTTGCACATGGTCCAAACGAGCAAATAGACAAACATATGAACAAGCTGTCAAGGTTTTTTCCACACTTTGAACTTTAGAATTCAAGAAGTGGGGACCTGCATGAACACTCCTAAGCTTAATTATTAGCTTAGGTCTGGTACGCTACCACCAGCCAGAAGTAGCATCTGGCACACTTTCTGTTCCCCCAAAACCTTCCCTGGGGAACCAAAGACCCAAACCCCTTGGGTCTTAAAACAAGGAGAAATTAACCATCCTCCTCCTTCCCCCCTCCCCCCCCACAGACTTTCCCCTCACTGGGTTGCCTTGAGAGGCTTTACACAGATCCAAACTCCTTGGATCTTAAAACAAGGAGGAATTAACCATCCCCGCTCCTTTCCCCCACCAATCCCTGGTGAGTTCAGACTCAATCCCTTGATTTGTTTTCTTGTTTTAAAATTCAATCAGGTTCTTTAAAAAAAAAAAAAAAAAGCTTTTAATTAAAGAAAGAAAAGGTAAAAATTATCTCTGTAAAATCAGGATGGAAAATGCTTTACAGAGTACTCAGATTCATATAGACTAGAGGGATCCCCTCCCCAGCCTTAGATTCAAAGTTACAGCAAACAGAGGTAAAAATCCTTCCAGCAAAAATGCCATTTACAAGTTGAGGAAACAAACATAAGACTAATCCGCCTTGCCTGTCTATTACTTACAATTTTGAAACATGAAAGACTGATTCAGAAAGATTGGGACAGCCTGGAATGATGTCCCATCCCTCTCAGTCCTGAGAGCGAACAACAAACCAAATAAAAAGCACAAAGACTTCCCTCCACCAAGATTTGAATGTATCTTGTCCCCCTATTGGTTCTCTGGCCAGGCGTCAGCTTCTTACTGAGCTTCTTAACCCTTTACAGGTAAAAGAGACATTAACCCTCAATCATCTGTTTATGACACAAAACATGTATTGTTTACATACTTTTAAAAAGTACAACAGATCGTGCTTCTCAAGACCAATGGGGGCTGCGGGAAGCAGTGCGGGCTGAGGGATATGCTGGCCGCCACTTCCCACAGCCCATTGGCCTGAGCAGTGAACCACAGCCAGTGGAAGCCATGATTGGCCAAACCTGTGGATGCAGCAGGTAAACAAACTGGCCTGGACCGCCAGGACTTTCTCTGAACAAGCAGCAGCCCAACTTTGAGAAGCACTGCAATAGATAATATCTCGCTGAAGGATGGTCTTGTGGTTAGAGTATGAACTAGGAATCAGGAGACCTTGCTGTGTCTGAATGTTCATTCATGAAAATGGGGATAGTAATGAAGTAGTAGCATACATTCTTCATAGGGTTCTGTGAAGATTAATAAATGATTGAAATCCTCTGCTGTAAAAATATAGTAATACTTACATTGCATTGAAAAAACCATCCCCCTGCTCATATTTGAAACTGAAGACTTGTAATATTATAGTAATGGATAGAACTAATCAATGCCATGTTCCTTTACTTTCTTATAGTAAGATTATATATCAGACCCTAGCATCTAGGGGCTGAAACAGTTCCATCAGAACCAGGTCTGGACCTACAAAGGATATTTAATTTTTTTCCCCTTTTTGCTCCTTTTTTCCATCATGGGGCTCTAGCAGCATTGCTAACTCTGCTTCGCAGGAAGTTTCCAGAGAAACCCTGAAAAGTCAGTAGATGTTGGTATTTAAGCATTCAAAAGGTGTCAAATGTCACTAAACTAAATTTCCACAGAATTCAACTGTGTGTATATAGGTGTGTGCGTATAAATTAATGCATGCCTGGGTGGGAGGACACACCCAGCTACTGAACAAGGATGCCTGAGTGCACCCTCTCCAGCCAGAGCCTTAGCAGCTGAGTTTATTCTGGCTGTCCTGGTAACATGGGCCAGGGCTGTCATTGGAGTTTACTAGGAATGCACAGATTCCCCCTGTTCCATTTCTCCCCTTCTCCCAACTGCCTTCCTTCCCAACCAACTGAACCCCAGGAACAGTGTGCACAGGCCAATGGACAGAATCAAAGTGAAGTTCAGAGAATTCCGAGCCAGCGATTGCAGCAGAGCCCCTAGTGATCCCAGGAGCAGTTTTGGTGTTTTGCTTGCTGAGAGCTAAGCCCAAGGATTTAGGGGCAAGGTGATCCTCTGGTGGGATTTGATCAGTACAACGAATAACCTTATCTGTGGCTGGAGAGACCAGACTGCACCTCTTGGCATCATAGAATGAGTTCCATAAAAGCCTTTTATCAAGACTACATCTGCTCTGGGCGAGGCAGGTTCACTCTGCTCAGGACAACTCACCTCCACAGGGGCTAAGGGAATCTGGACTGTGCCCCCAGAGAAGCAGAGCCCTGAAGGGAGAGCTGGATGGGCAGCTCTGCCCCATGTAAACAGGACAGCCAAGAAACCCCTTGCCAGCCCCCTACCAGCTAGAAACACCAATAAAGCTGGTCTGTGATGATAAAATAAACTCAGCTGCTAAGACTATCCAGCCAGAGAGGGAGCATCCAGCATTGCTGCTGCTTTTTGTTCAGTAGCTGGGAGTGTTCTCTTGCTCAGGCAGGGAGAGTGCAGAAGCCAGCAACAGGCAGTTTTAGCAGAGCCCCAAGGAATCACCCAGCTAAACAAGCTGGCTTCCACTGCTTGGAGGGGGATTTTCATCAGTTAACATATCAGTGGCCAAAAGCTCAAAGTTCTGTTAACAAATGGTTTTTCCTGCTGAGCCCCATGTATGTGCTAAGCATTTTGTTCTGCCACCAGGAGCTCTAGTCAAACCCTTCCCCTCATTCACAGTCTCTCAGCCCCAAAAGCCCTGGACTGAGCTTCCTTCCAAGGACATGTCCAAGTCAGAAGTAATTATATTGATTTGGTGTGTGACAGAATGCAGTACGAGTGTGAAATGGGCTTTTTAACACTATTGAGCTGCTTGTGACGTCTTTCTCTGAACATTACTGTAATTGGCAGTGACAGTTGCTAGATTTGTCACTGGTCGCTTTGTCACTTTTCTTCATTAGGGAAACCAAGTCGTTAAATCTAGTGAAAAATTGCCAAGTTGGCAAATGTGCCCTAGCCTTTTCTGTCGGGTGCCCCAAATGGTGGTGGGGCCCCATTTGGAGCCTTGTAGATTTCACTGATATCGGCACCAAAACATGAGAGGGTATTACAAGCTATTTTTAGAGAATCTGAAAGACAGTTGCAGGGGACAAAGCTATAACAATGGAGCTATCATAGCTGCCACATACAAAGGTGTCTAAAATCAAATTCAGCAGGTAAATCAATACATGTCTGTCTTCCCATGTGCTTCCCACTCACTGAATCTTGGTGGAGAAGATACTGTAATGGTGGGTCCCCAAATTGTTCTAACTTTTGGAATTGTTCAAAGACGCTGTATCCTGTTTTCCACTTCTACTGGTAAGGATTTGAAAAAACACACTAGCATAACATTAAATACCAAAGCATGACAAGATGGTCAGAGAGGCAATCTATCTACCACTAAATCAGGCTCATGGTATTCTCTGCACTTTATATGAGATGAAGGCTTTACACAATCTTATATCAGAACTTAAATCGGAAGCTGATAGCTTCCAAAAATAAACAAGGCATGTCAGAGTTTTTGTTTCTTAGTGTAACCTCTTGGATAAAATGTCTTATCAAAAATTAATGGTGTGAGTAAAAATATTTGAGTCTAGATCTTGACATTGAAATGTCTCACGGTTTACTTGGAGGCCTTCAAGGTGTGTGTTGGCGTTATGCTGTTCTGGATTCATTGCATATAAAGAAGCTGGTGCGTCACACACTGAAACATTAGGAATATCCATGTGGTTCAAAAAGAAACCATCATTAATGTAATGCCAAGTTAACTTGAAAAGAACAAAAAGTTACCAGATCCTGAAAGTGTTTTGAATGCAAGGTTTTTAACCCCATCTTAGATATGGTATTAACCCAATTGGACACTAGGAGGCCTAAGTATGATAGAGGTGGAGAAAGGCTTGCTTTTTTGACTGCTATCTTTTCAGTTTCTCATCCATGAAGACCTTCAGAGCACGTACCTAGTTAGTTCAATATGGGAAAACACTGTAAAATTCTACTGTGAAAGCATTCTGCTGAATTTTTTTTAAATAAAGATGTGACCTACTTTTTTCACAATAACCTGAATTGGGTTCATTGGGCCTTAATCAGCACTGCATTACTCCAGTTTTACATAGGTGAAACTCCATTCAGGTGATACCAACATAAAACTGCACTGAGCTCTTACAGTTTCACTGCATTTACAGTGGCATAAAACTGAAGTAATGCAGTGGTGACTCAGGGCCTGTCTACACTTAAAAGACTAGAGCTGCAGCTGCGCGGTTGTAGTACTTCGGTATATACATTACCTACACTGATGGGAAGGATTCTTCCATCAGGGTAGGTTATCTGCCTCCAAGAGGCAGTAGCTAGGTTGACCAAAGAATTCTTCCATCAACCTAGCATGGTCTACAAGGGGACTTAGGTCTGCTTAACTGCACTGCTCAGAGGTGTGGATTTTTTTTACACCCTGACTGATGTAGTTAAATCAACCTAATTTTCTAGTGCAGACCAGGCCTTAGACCCACAAGGCTAATTGCTTCTGTATCTCAAAGGACTTAAAAGTACCACCATGCTATAGTTGTAAAATAGCTCTGCATTTCTATTGAATTTTTGAATACAGTTGTCTTAAACAGATAAGTAAGAGTTAATAGAACAGAAGTACTTCATATCTCTTTTGCCTGTAAAGGGTTAACAAGATCAGTGAGCCTGGCTGTCTCCTGACCAGAGGACCAATCAGGGGACAGGATACTTTCAAATCTTGAGGGAGGGAAGTTTTTGTGTGTGCTGTTAGTTTTTGGTGGTGGTTCTCTCTGGGTTCTGAGAGTGACCAGATGTGCAAACAGGTTTCTCTCCAGTCTCCCTGACACAGGTTCTTATAGATTCAAAATAGTAAGTCCTAGGTGATAAGGTGAGTTAGGCTTATGTTTGTTTTCTTTATTTGCAAATGTGTATTTGGCTGGAAGGATTTTAATTTGTATTTGTATACTTAGGCTGGGAGGGTATTCCCAGTGTCTATAGCTGAAAGACCCTGTGACATATTCCATCTTAAATTTACAAAGATAATTTTTACTGTTTTTTCTTTATTTAAAAGCTTTCCTTGTTTAAGAACCTGCTTGTTTTTTTATTCTGGTGAGACCCCAGGGGACTGGGTCTGGATTCACCAGGGAATTGGTGGGGAGAAAGGAGGGAAGATGGGGAGAGAGAGGTTAATTTTCTCTGTGTTAGGATTACTTTCTCTCTCAGGGAGAGTCTGGGAGGGGGGGAGAGAAAGAGGGGGAAGGTGAATTTTCCTCTGTTAAGATTCAAGGAGTTTGAATCACAGTGATACTCCAGGGTGTCACAGCCCTAAGGTCTTTATTCCAACATGGTGTCTGTATGGCCAATTGCTGGGTCATCTAGAGGTCACACTGGTACTGTGTGCAACACCGTGGTGCGGTGTGCAACATTAAAGTGCCGTGTGCATTTTCCTGCTCTTCTGCCTGGTAACCCAGGGGTCAGGTTAGTGCTGTGTGCATAACACCAGTGTGCCGTGGGCAAAGGGACCCAATCTGACCAATCGTAGTTCAGTTCAAACGGTCAGATTAGGGTTGTGAGCAAAGTAATGCTAGTGTGCTGGGTGCAGTTTCTAGCAGCTTCTAGTGTGCTGTGTGCAAATTCTATCTATGTAGGGGGCAACAGCTCGGAACCTGGAGGGCGTAGGAGCTAGGGACCAATCAGATTTTGGCAAGTGTAAAAGGGCCTTTGAATAAAACCATGCCTCGTTCCAGGATCTGCAGGAGTATCCACGTACTGACTAAAGGACCTGATCAACCCTTTGGCCAGGGGTCTCCTCTGGATATAGCCGGCTCGGGTCCCGAAGTGTCATTTTATTGCTTTTTCAACGTTATCTTCTACGGATTCGGTATGCTTCTGGTGTCTGTTCTGCTGGTCAACTGCGCCTGGAATACGGTACTTGCTTTCTAATCTTTCTTTCTGTGCTTTACTTAGCCTCTTCTCTTTCCCCCTCTCTTATTTGGTACAGAATTGCATGTATTATCTGATGTAAAGTTGTGTATATATGGTATGTAAGAACTAAGTTGTTGTAATAACTGCTATTGAAGTTAATTGGTGTATTTGATAATAGTATTTGGTTAGTGTGCACACAGTTTATTTTATTTGGTGTATTCGTTTACTCTTTTAAAGAGCAGTTAATTTTGAATCATTTGGTTTCTTGTTGATAAATGTAAGTAAATTACTTCAGTTGTGTAAAGGTTTCTTGTTCCAATAGTATTGTTAGTTGGTAAAAGTGCTCCTCCTCAGCCCAAGTTGTGATTTTCTCCCTGTTAATAAACAGCCACGTGGTGTTTTGAAGTTTACATGTGTCTGGTCTTAATTTTTCCCCTCTCAATTAAAAAATTCACCGAACCTGCATTAGGGACGAACACAGGGTAACCCAGGGAGGGGAAGTCTGGGAGAAGCAACAGTGAGGGAAAGAGTTTACTTTCCTTGTGTTAAGATCTAGAAGGACTGGGTCTTGGGGGTCCCCAGGCAAGGTTTTGGGGGGACCAGAGTCTACCAGGCACTGTAATTCCTGGTTGGTGGCAGCGCTACAAGTACTAAGCTGGTAATTGAGCTTAGAGGAATTCATGCTGGTACCCCATCTTTTGGACGCTAAGGTTCAGAGTGGGGAATTATACCATGACAACAGTGTTGCTTAAAACCTGCATTACTTTTCAGAATGCAATTCATTTTGGCTAGCTATTAGAAATTCTTTAGAAAAATCCATTTTTCAGTTGCTCTTGTGGAAGGGAGGTGGTTTGGGTTTGGTTTGGTTTTGGCCTTCTCCAGTCACCTTCAGAATTTTCTCTTAGCAGCATGTTAGTGATCAAAAGTCACAAAAGAAAAATAAGTCTGAGAAACAGATTTTTATAATCTTTTTTTGTATTGAGCTTCTAATTCATATAAGGCCAGATTCTCTCAGTTTCTGCTATAAGTCTTGCCTTACTGTTCATGCACTCACTGACTTCAGTGAGGTGCTCCTTGAAAGGGGCAGAATCTAGCCCAGTAACTTTCACATTACTAGAAAATATTATGTAAGCTTTTCTCTGAGATGCCTTGCTTCCTTTATATTTAAGGTAGCCCAATTGACCTACTTTCTTTGAATGAGTTCCAAAGAGCAAGTCTCATTCAAGTAACTGCAGAAAAGATAGACACTTAAAGATTCCAGTCCCTATTGAGCTCTAGAATTTTTATTGCTACTTATATCCCTGGTTTTACATTTCTTTAGGCTAGTAGATAATTAACTCTCAGGTTTAGGCATCAGGATGATGCCATATAACTTCTCTGATTAAAAGGGTGGGGACTCAGACAAGTATTTAGCCATCCTGATGTGTTAAAATATTCAGTCAGGTAGCAGCATGTAAAATGGGCTTGGTTCAGTGACATCTTCCACCATTAACAATGCTCGGTGATGAGAAAATGCTGGGTTTTGGCCATTACTTGAGACTTCACATAAACAGACCTTCTGTTTACTTGTCTTTGTTTTGCACATTAAAATACATACTGCAGGCCAAACAAAATAAATTAAAAAGATGATAAATCTGTGAGCGACAAGGGGAAGGGAGGTAATGTATTTAATTGGACCAGATTCTGTTGTGGAAGGAACAAGCTTCTGAGCTACACTGAGCTCTCCTCCTGATCTGAGGAAGGAAGCAGAATGTCTGAGCTAAATACAAGTTGGGACAGATTGTTAAACAGAAGGGGTAATGCATGTTGGAAGTGGTCACTCGAAATCAAGTGGACAATTGTGGATTAGGTTCTTATGCACAGAGTTAGAAGTGGGCAACTAAGAGTAGCAGGCAGTGTCATATGTTACATGTAAAGCTTGAAAGCTTTACATGTTACATGTATGTTACATGTAAAGCTTGAAAGCTTATGACTGCCTCCAACAGAAGTTAGTCCAGTAAAAGATATTGCCTCACCTATCTTGTCTCCTGGAGCCAACGTGTCTGCAACAACACTGCAGTAAACCTGTTTATCAATACAACAGCCCATGGTATCCCTTCTACAAAAGATTCCCAATAAAGAGAAGATGATGATCAGTTCTGAGCTTTTAAAAGTAACTTTATTAAATGTGATGCTTTAAATTATACTAATCAGAATAGTTGCTAGCTTGCAATAATATCCCGCAGTAATTCCTACCTCAAAGTGCCAAATGTAGAAGTGTTGTGTGGGCCTACATTTGTGAAGCACTTAGCAATGACCTCAGCTCACATAGCAATGACCTCAACTCACATTCCCTTTTATTAAAGTCAAAGGGAGTTGAAGACATTCAGCACTTCACAGGAGTAGTCCCTGCTTAGCAATACCAGAATCCTTAGGTATGTTGTCTTTAGCTTCCTTTTTATTCCACTTTATTGTCTTGCTAGCTATTTTATTTTTTCCTTAAGCAAAAACTCCAGGGAAGTCTATATGCTGATTTCTCTTGGTTCCAGTTTTGGTTCAGGAAATCTCTCATACGCATGTGAAGTATACGTAACAAGGTCATTCTAGTTCCAGAGTGACTACCAGTTCCCACGTTATCCCCTACTTAATTCCAGTTCTACAGGTCTTCTCCATTTTAACTTTTATAAATGTGCCAACTGTAGTACGTGAAATTCCATCCAGCCTCTTCTTCCATATACAAATGACGTAACTTCTGTCCTGGTCTAGTGCCCATTTCTTGCCTGCCAACAGACTCTTCTATCATATTTTTCCCTCTATCTACCACAAGTTTTGTAAAGCCAGAAGGTGGAATTAAAGCACAACTTTCCAAGCAGGAGACCGCAGTAAGGGAACGTACTTTCTGTTACAGCCTGGTTCCGCCAAAGTCAGATGGGAAAACTGGTCTGCCTGGTTAGTTGGATAAGCATGGGCCCTTAGAACAGCAGGGATCTTTTGGGCCTCAGATGATTTATAGAGCCTCTTTCATATGTGACTGCACAGTCCAGTTCCACGGAGATATCCCAGATACCTTATTTGGTTCAAACACATTTATGAAGCTTCATTGTCATGAATTGTCTTGACCTTGGCCATCAAACTACATATATTATTCTTACTGCAACCTGCTAAGCCACATCATCCAGACAATGCAAAAACCTGTTAGTCACAGATACAATATCTGCCAGTCTTTGAAAAATTGTAAGAACTTGATGCTAGCTGAAAAGTGTAACTACTTGGGCCCCTATAAGGCAGCCTTTATGCTGAAGATTAAGCAGGAGTCCTTTGATAGAATCCATCAGTCAAACTTTCCCTTCTCTGGTTACTCACAAAGTTCCTAAGTGTGATACATCTAATACTGTAGTAAGTAGAAACAAAACTAAGACAAGATTTGCAGCAAATTAGTATGTATGCAGCTCTCCTGGTTTTGTTTTGTTTTTATTGGAACGCAGCTGTGCCAGTACAGTGTCTTCTCCTGACGGACCAAGGAGATCCACCACCTCTGACTCCAGGTGGGAGTGCATTTGCTGTGTGAACTGGGCCTGCTCAGCTGGGCAGTTGCTATGTGAGCTATCCACGCCAAGCAAGCAGGAAAAGCAAGTTTAAAACTTCCAGGGGGTTTTAACAGGGGAGGGGCATTCACCTGTGTACCTGACCACCTAGCAGCAGAGTTCAAAACACTGACCAGAGTGTTTATAGTGGGGCACTGAGGCACACCTTTTGGAAGCCACTTATGTCCATGTAAGCAACACAGTGTCTACATTGATACTGCGTTGCCCTAACTCCATCAAACTAACTGCTACATCTCTTGCCAATGTGGATTTATTAGGTCGGCATAGGGGGCCAGTTAAAATGGCAGGAGGAACATTGTAGTGTAGACATCTTTATAGGGGGGCGTGCAGGCTCCGGGAGGGAGTTTGTGTGGAGCAGAGGGTTGAGGTGTGAGAGCTTCTAGAAAGCGGCTGCCAGGTCCCTGCAGCCCTTGAGCACATGGATGGCCAGGGAGTTTCTGCATGCTGCCCTCACACCCCCAGGTGCTGCCCCTGCAGCTCCTATTGGTCACGGTTCCCAGCCAATAGGAGCTGTGGAGCCAGCACTTGGGTGGGGGCAGTGTGCAGAGCCTCCATGGCTGCTCATGTGCCTAGGGGCCATAGGGACCTGGTGGCCACTTCAGAGAGCCGCAAGGAGCCTGCCTTAACCCCGGGTCCCTTCTGTGCCACCATCCAGACTTTTAACAGCCCAGTCGGCAGTGTCGACTAGAGCCACCAGGGTCTCTTTTCGACAATGCATTTCAGTCAAAAACCAGATCCTAGGGTTGCCAGGCGTCTTAGATGGCTGAACATCTATCTTACCCAGTTTATGAATTGCTCTGGGATTTAGATAGCAGATAGATGCTCAGGTGCCTAGTGAGACAGCAATGCCCATGCTTAGGCAGGAGATAGCACCTGGGTGCTGAGAGTGAGGCTGTGGTTCACATGACCAGAGGCAAAAACCTAGGTGCTGAATGAATTTAGGTGCCTATGGGGGTGGTCAGCAGCCAAGCAGGAGTTTTGTGGATCACAGTGGCACTAAAATAGGTCTTAGGTGCCTAACTACCTTCATAGATCACACCCTTTGTCCTGATCTTTTATCTCATCCTTTTTGTCTGGAATGAGAGTGCTACATTGCTTCCAGGAGACATGAGGTAGGTTATAAAGTGATAACCATCATCATAATGCTGGAAACTGCAGTCCCACCAACTTAAGCCTGTCTCCTGTTTCATTGACAGTGACGGGAGATGGTGAATTAAAAACAGAAATAAAAAGAATGAGAACCATTTCTAGACCAAGTGATCTAGTACTCACCTACATAAACTCACATGCAGAAGTACTTCCATGATCAGGGCCTTAATTTTTAACCTTTGCCTTTTATTATTTTTAAAATGATTTCTAAACTTTATCTATTTTTCTCTGGCCCTGATCCAGCATCAGGCCTGGATTGCATGAACCCTGGATAATCCCATTAAAGTCAATTTAACTCAACAGGCATGCAAAGGTATCTGCATGCTAGAAGATTCCATTCTAGGAACACAGCCTGTATTTCTAATGTGTTTTAATAGGTTATTGTTGCTATTTTTATGTATATTCTTATTTTAGACCTCATGCCAATTTGCATGCTTTCCTGCCAAATGTCACTTGATGTTTTTAACCTTTGCATATTTGCTTCTCCCATAACTACTTGTAGGACTGAGGCTTTAATATGGTATTATGAGCCTAATGTTAGGATTTCTTTAATCTTGACCATGGAACTTGCTTCCTTAATGTTATATTGTTTCCTAATAAACCAGCACTCTACGAAGTTAACTGTAGATAATCACAAATTTACCAAAAAAACCAAGGAATTACAGTAATTCAGCTTTTTTTAGATCTGGGATTTATCACTACTTCTTAATTACACTTTTTTCTTAAATTGACAACCTTCCATCCCAAATGTTGTGTTAGAGTTTGAATTCTGCCCATGCTGTGAGTGTTTGAGAGAGGTGTTGAGAGAAAATGGCAATGTAATCCACAATAGAACAAATATATTTCTTGTAAATTTTATCACTAAATGATTAGAGTTATTTTAGCATTTGTTCTGATACCCTGCTGTGACAATGTAATCAATAGTTAGAACATTAGTTAGTATTGCAAAACAGTCAGAAAGAATAAAGAATGAATAGAACTTAATCTGCATTAGCCATTGAATATATCTAGTAGAGGGAAGAAGATGCACCTATTCTAAAATGGTCCATTTTATCTTTTTGCAGCTTTCTCAAAAGTGCTATCAGCATTAAAACGTACATCCACAAAATGAAATAAATAAAAACAGTATAAATATTCCTAATTTTATTAATAGTTCCTCTCACTGGGTTAGTTAACTGTCTGTTTACTGCTTACAGACATGAAGAGCTCTGTGTAGTTTGAAAGCTTTTCTCTCTTTCATCAAGAGAAATTGGTCCAATAAATAATCCTCCCCCACATTGTCTCTCTAATGTCCTGGGACCAACACAGCTACAACACTACTTACTGCCCTGTTGTGCCCAGACACCCAATAGATACTGCCCTGTTGTGAGTAGAATACACAAATTCCCTGGTGCAATATAGTTCATATTGAAACCTATTATATGTTATCATTCAAAAACTTAGAAGTTAATATATCTTCAGTAGTGGAACTTCAAAAGTATGTGAAGGGACGCTATCATTAACTTAGTCCAAATTTTACATTTTTAACAGAAATAAAATTTCAAGGAAATCAGTTTTAAAATGTAAATATTCCCTGCAATATTTGAAACAATTACTGTAGCATTTAAGAACACATGAGCAAGTAAACTTCAAACAAAAGTGAAACTGACTTCATTGATTTATTATCCACACAGAAATATGTGCAAAGAATAAATGCAGCATGAATTAAAGTAATCTGTCACTTAAAGTGTTCTTCCCTTTAAGCTGGTGATGCTTCTAAGTAGGTTCAAGTTTTGGTTTTTTTGGTATAGTCTGTGAGGAAGAATTGCTGCATCTAAAAATAAAATGAAATGTGGTAGCCAGTTAGGCTATGACTAAATGTTCAATATTTGGAATAGCTGAGATTAAGTTCTGAAAGCTATCTACTGTGCACATTGTGACATTGCACTCCATATGATTTTATGAAAATATGCTGATGAGTGTGAATATAATGTTACTGGAATATGCTTCATGCAAAAGGTCTCTTATAAGGTATCATTACAAAGCTTATAATATGAGTGTGGTCATCCTATTTGTATAAATGTATCATTCTTGTATCTGAAACTAGAAATATGAAATATAACTCTAAGGTCCTAATGTAATTATGTAAAGTGTGGGCCATTAATGGTGGTTTGGCAGCTTGATGGCTCCCATCAACTAGGACAATTGGTTGTAAATGGCTCTGTTTACTTGCAAGCCTTCCTGTGAGTCAAGCCAGGAAGAATGAAGGCTGGGGGTCTCACAGGACATATGACTGTCACCTGATACTGGAATCCATCTTAAGCCTGGTGCTTTTCCATTTAGAAGAAGAGGTGGGGAACCAGTAAGAAACAAAGGAGCCCCCCCTTGTGCCAAAGCTATTAAAGGGGGTGGAACAGAACAAAGAGGGCTGCAGTCATGAGAAATCCCCTAGCTACCACCTGAATTAGGACTGTACCTGGGGGAAAGGATTGGTCCCAGACTAGAAAGGAGTCTAGTCTGTGAAAGAAGCATATTGGAACATCTCTGAGGGTGAGATTTACCTGTATTCAGTTTCCTACTGTATTAGGCTTAGACTTGCATGTTTTATTTTGCTTGTTAACTTACTTTGTTCTGTCTGTTTATTAAGTGGTTCCAAGTAAATCCTACTTGTTATATTTAATAAAATCACTTTTGTTTATAAATTAACCCAGAGTAAGCAATTAATACCTGGTGGAGCAAACAACTGTGCATATCTTTCTATCATTGTCATAAAGGGTGGACAATTTATAATTTTATAAGCTTTATACAGAGTAAAATTGATTTATTTGGTGTTTGGACCCCATTGGGAACTGAGAATCTGGGTGCTGGAGACAGGAGCACTTCTTAAGCTGTTTTTAGTTAAGTCTGTAGCATTGGGGCGTGTGGTTCAAATCCAGGGTCTGTGTTGGAGCAGACTGGCATGTCTGGCTCAACAAGGCAGGGTTCTGGAGGCCCAACTGGAAGAGAAGATGGGCTCAGAGGTAGTCTCTGCACATCTGGTGGCCATCCCAAGGGGTCTCTGCGACCAAACCCATCACACACACAGATTTGTTGCTCTTCATTTTATTATGCGTAGTTCAGGGTTGTCATTCATTTCAATAAGCAGCATTACAAAACTTTGTATTTTTAAAAATAATAGAAACCCTTCTTTACTAGTCAGTACTATAGGTTTGACTTCTGTAGTTGTGTAGAGCAGTGCAAAGCAGATGCAAAATGCTACTGTTTTGATTTGGTAGAATTTTACTGTACTTACTTTTCCATTTATGTGAATTACAACCCCAGGTGAAAGGCAGTGGAGAACTAGGCTCATAGTATCTAAGCATTAAACACAAAGTATTTAGATTTTCAAAGCACTTCTGAAAGGCAGGGAGACATCTGCTTCCCAGAGAGACATCTGCTTCTGCTCTCTGATAACAAGATTAGAATCATTGTCAACAGAGTGCTGATTCCCTGAGAGGTGTAGTATAACACTGTGGAGAGAGGAACAAGACTGGAGAGTAGAGGCATGCCAAGTTATATCCTCTCCCACTAGATGATGGCTGAAGCCAACTTTTTCAATTATCTTGGGAGACATCAACTGAAACAAGCTACCTTTTTTTAGTTTGGGTCTTAAATGATATTCTAAGTACATCTATTGCAAAGTGCACTTATTCAGGTCTTGAACTCATTGTGTGCGCGAAGCACCTTACATGACCTACCACTGCTCTGACAGGCCTGTCATGTAATATTTGATGTGAAATAAGATTTTCTTAGGATGCTAACTTCCATTCAGATGAATAGAAGAACTGTACAAGCTATCCACATCTCAAATTCATCACATGATTTGATCAAATTACTGTACTGCAATTAATGTACTACAGGTCCAGGTACAGAGACTGTATAGATGCAAGGCTATGTGAGAGACTATGCATCTACCCTGTTTAACTAATGTGTGACAAACTTTGTATTATCGTTGTAGACCGGTACATGTTTGGAATTTCCTGACAGACCCGAACACTGAAGTTAGTTTTTCTTTCTTTTTACAGCTGAAAGAAGAGTGCAGAGTGATCATGCTTTCCCACATCCATTTAATTGTAATGGACTAAGAAAAATGGAAAACTAAGAAAATTGTCCTGACAAAGTGTTAAATAATATCACAAAAATTAGAGGTGATTGGAACACTTCCATCAAAATTAAATTAGCAAAATATAGGAATAAAATCTTAACATTGTAGGGTTTTCTTTAAAGGTTTATGGCCATTCTGTTGAATATCAGAGTGCTACAATGCATAATCAATGTGTCTGCTGGCTCTCATTACTGGCTTCCAGATTATTTTCATTGTTACAGACTAGATAAATCCTCCTCCCTTTCTAGACAAGTAATTTTTGAGAGCGATTTTAAGAGTCAATCAAACCAATAGAAAAGGTCTATTGTGGTTGGTACAAAAGGTCCAGGACAGTCATACTGAAAGGCCTGTCACGATGAACCATGGAGAAAGCCCTGAATTGTTTTTCTCTAACCACTGTAAGAGACTCAGGGGTACCCCACGTATAAAGACTGTGTCAGATATATAATTAAAATGGAAAAAATGATAATCAGACATGATGATTTCACTCCCTGTGTTTAAGAATAGTATTATTCCCCTCAAAAGCATGGCTGCTACCTTTTCAGACTTTACCTGTTTCCAGTTTAAGACTGCAAATAAGATGTGAAAATAAGATGCTTTTTAAAATATATATCTTAAATGGATCTTTCCATTTTATTATAGGTTAGGAAAGAGTCAACTATAAACAAATTCTGAATCTGAAGCCATTCCTTTAGTTTTTCACACAAGCCTCAGTACACAATCTGTTCATCCGATCTCTAAATATAATAAGACTCCAAAGTGATTATACGTGGTTTTCATGCTCAAATGGTGCAAAAATTTTTTTGCACAACTTAATGAATGCAATACTGGCTTTTCAACTAAATACAGAAGTCATACCAATTAGCAGTTATTCTCGGAGGTTTGACACGGAGGATTTCATTCTTCCCTTCCCCACTGAAAGGGGAAGAGTTTTTTGCCATTAGCTTCACTAGGAACAAGTTTGGGCACTAGAAACTATTTGAGCTAGAATGATGTTCAGAACACTGGAGGTATATAATCTAAGGAAAATAGTAGGAGATCTTGGACTCCTGCTTATAGAAGAATCCCTATTTTATGAACTAATAGGGGATTGAGGCGCTCCTAAAATCAAAGGTCTTAAGATTGAGCATCTCAGAATTGCATCATACCTGCTGTAATTCTGATCAGTTGCAGTATGGTGCACTGCATCATTGTCGTCTTTTCCTTCAAACCACTGCAAAGCAATTTTTAATGCACTTAAGGTACCAGACGGTGAAGAGATGTCAACTTGTTCTTCATCAACATCACTTTTGTTATAGTTTTTGTTTCTTTTTTTCTGTCAGGGGCAAAATGGATCATATAACCAGACATTCATAAGACTGGAGTTCACAAAATTGTGTTTCTACTGGAGTTACCCAACACAGATCAGCAAATGAAACTTTGGCTCTGATGATTGTGTTGAAACTGCATTCATTTTAAAATTATGGGTTGTGGGGTAGGCCAGATATATTATTTAAAGTCTTGATAAATACTAGACAGTTGCTGACAGGTCAAAAGAGATCAGAAATAAACAAAATAATTATGGGGCTAGATGGAACTGTAAAAAGTGCATTGAATAAAGCAAAGGATATAACAGTACAGAAAGAGTGTAAACACCAAGGAGAAACTTAAAAAAAAACAAACCACCTTACTGTAGCTGCATTCTGATTTCACTTGTTCCTGTTAGACCACTCCAAAGGCAAATATTTGCTTTTCAGAAGTGTTTTTAATGGGACCCAGGGATAAGTCACCTCTAGCAGGGAGAGTTAGCAGCAGTCAATGAGAAGGTGTAATTCGTTATCTAATGATATGTTGAAATAATTAGTCTTATTAACCAACTCTCTTCACACCTGAGAAATCTTCAGATTCCCCTCTCTGCGGTATAGCTCCTGCAAGGAACATTGACATATAGAGAAAGGGAATTTACGTGCTGGAGTCTCCTAAGGAGAGCTGCTTTGCTTGTACCATGGATCTCAGAACACACTTCTCTGGATCCTAGGTAGCAAACGAGATACATAATTGGAGATTTTTTTTATTAAAAAACACCACAAAAACATTTTCAGTAACTGCCAGTCATATATTAATGGTGGTTGTTAAAATATATTACTAGGTACTAATCAATTGGGCAGGAGGGAAGGAATTGCAGTGGCTCCCTAGGCATCTTGCTGCAAGGAGCAGTGTTGAAGCATAACTCTAAGGCAGGGGTGGCCAGCCTGAGAAGGAGCCTGAATTTACCAATGTACAGTGCTAAAGAGCCACAGTAATGTCAGCAGCCCTGCCAATCAGCACCTTTCCTTCCCTCCCCACACTTCCCGATTAGCTGTTTTGTGGCACACAGGAGGCTCTTCTGGGAGAAGCGAGGGCATAGCAGGCTCGGGAAGGGACAGGAAGGAATGGAGAGGGGACTGGGCCAGTGGCACCCCCTGCACATTGGAAAGTTGGTGCCTGTAGCTCCAGCCCCAGAGTTGGTGCTTATACAAGGAGAGCATATTAACTTCTGAAGAGCTGCATGTGGCTCCAGATCCACAGGTTGGCCATCCCTGCTCTAAGGGATGCACATGCAGAGTCTCACCCAGGTAAACACAACTGAAAATATTGAACTAATCTGCGAGGACTAGCAGCCAAACACCAAATTATATTCAGTATTATCTAACAATTAAATTGTATCATAAAGAATGTAGCACAATCATTTTACTGTAGAAATCTGTTCAACTCTCTGTCAGGCATGTTCCTACTGCAAGTGGTTATGTTCAGACCTGTGGGATAGGTCCCACTGCAGTGCTTCTGAAATACTTGCATGGAGTGAATTATAGGGTGTGTGTCAGTCCTGCATCCACAGTAGTATATCTAGTATGGATGCACTGCGCTGTTGCAACTTGCACAGGTAAAGTCATACCAAATGCAAGTTGCAAGGATAGTTCCCAGCACAAAGCTAGAGATGTTAATGTGATTTGCCTGAGGCCGCACAGTGAATCAGTGGCAGAGCCAGGATTAGAATGTGGGAGTTTGCAGGTCATAGGCTTTTGCTTCATCCATTGGACCCTGTTACCTTTTGGCAATCCCATCCTCTCTGATCAATGCAGTCCTGCATTAGTAAAATTAGTCTGTAGGGGTCTGATTGTAGTGATCTAACTCTGGCAACTATATTACATTTTTCCCGATTGGGAAACTTTTACAATCAGTTTCTGTAAACAGGATTTTTTGAAGTTTGCTAGTGTATGCTGATCTCAATAGCAGCTATTTTTCTAAAACTGTTGTCGAAATTTACCAATCCAGGCACAGTCTCCTTGCCTGTACTTCATCATGATCATAAAGGGAAATATTTATTTTACTCCTCTGTCCAAAAACATTATTGTTCCTATATAACATTTTTGCAGAGTTGTTCAATCAGTCACAGAGTGCACAGTGATTTCCTTTTACCTGGGTCGTGAGCCTGACTCCCTGCTAAAGAAATTCATCCTTCTCTCCATCTTTATGTTGGTCATGTAGAGGTGCAGCAGTTATACTTCCATATCTATAGCTTTCTGTGGTCTGACTCAGTCTCACTTAGGTTACCAGAAACTCGGAGTTGTTCTTGAAACTTGGCCTGGGAGATACACTACCCTTTGTGACACCAGATGTCTCTACCGAGGGTGTTAGCTAAGTACAGCTGTTGCTCCCTGCAGGCACCAGATTAGGAGGGTGAGGGTGATTGCTTCTTACTGCAGAATCAGCTCCTTCAGCGTCTGTGTGCTGTCTTGTGATTCCCCTTGCTCTAACCTCTAAATGTGGCCCCTCTTTCAGCATCATCTCAGTGCCCCCAAATTAGACCAGCCCCAGGCACAAATGCCCTGCTACTCCCAATCTCCTACCTTCCCAAATTCCAAACCCTTCTGTATCCAAGCCATCTAAACCTGAGTTATCAGCTAGAACTCCATCAACTTCCTTTACTTGCAGCACAAACTGCTCTACTTACAGCCCTCTGCACCTGGAACAAGGCCTCCAATCCTCACTTCCCCACTCCCACTAGCCAAAAACCCTGACCACTACTGCCCTCACTCCTTTTGCTGACCTTCTTAATATTTGATTTTTACTGCTCTCTCAATTTGCTATCATTGACTGCCTTCCCCCTCCTTGACCCTAGACTCCAGCCGTTCCCATTCCCTGCAACTCCATTTTTTTGCCTGTCTCCAACCCATGGATCCTCCAACCCAACTGACTACAGGCTCTGCTACCTGTACTCCTTTGTCCCATAACTGCTTCCTAACCTCAAACACTTTCTGTTCTTCTTCGAGTGATTGCTCATATCCATTCCAGTTCGGTGTGCGCGCTGTGCGTGCACGTTCGTCGGAAGACTTTTTACCCTAGCAACTCCAGTGGGCTGGCAGGTTGCCCACTAGAGTGACACTGCCATGGTGCTCGATATATACCCCTGCCGGCCCACCTGCTCCTCAGTTCCTTCTTACCGCCGTGTCGGTCGTTGGAACTGTGGAGCGCGGCATAGCTGTCCTCCACGTCCCTAGCTCTCCTTCATTTCACTGTTCTCATAGTTGTAGATAGTTGTAAATTGTAGTTAGTTATTGTTAATTGTAGTATAGCTGTATATACTTACTAGTGGGTTTGGGCTGTAGCCCTTCCCTGCGGCCGGCACCGGGCCCATGACTGGTTCGCCGGGGTTCAAACAGTGCTCGGCCTGCAAAAAGCTGATGCCGACCAGCGATCCCCACGATGCCTGTCTGAAGTGCCTGGGGGAATCGCACATTTCAGACAAGTGCCGCATCTGTAAGGCTTTTAAGCCTCGGGAAAAAAAAGGAGAGGGACCAGCGGTTAAGGACTCTCCTGATGGAAGCGGCACTTAACCCTGTGGACCCGACACAGAGCGCCGGCACCGGAAAGACGCCCCGGCACTGACCTTCCCCGGCACCGGGACCCGACGCAAGGCCCTCGACGTCTGCGACTCCATCCTCACAGACTTGAGCGGAGCGCCCGGCATCTACCTCTGCCGCGGCACCACCAGCAGGGATTCCGTCGACTCCAGGCCCCGGAGGTCCGTCGAGTCCGGTCCCTCCTAGTTCCCCTATAAGATCTGGGGTTGAGCTGTTGGTCCCTTCGACGCCAGGGACATTCACTTCGGCGCGGGACCTAATTGCTCTCACGGAGCCTACCCAGCCTCAACCCCCGGTACCGGTTATATCTAGAGGCAAGCCTGCAACAATGCGAGCGCCGTCTCTGGACTCACCCAGCCAGCACTGATCCCCTTCGAGGTTTCAGCACCGTGGACGTTCTTGCTCCAGGCGCCGCTCGCAGTCCCGGCACCGCTCCCCTCGGCGGTACCGGTCGCACTCGTGGTGCCGGTCATCTTCCAGACGGTCTCGCTACTCCCAGCACCGGTCTGGATCGAGTCGCCGCTACCGGCACCGAGACTCCAGGAGCCGTTCCCGTCGGCGGTCAGCACCCCAGTTGACCTCCCGGCACCGAGCTGGTAGCAGGTCCCGGTCGACCTCCCGGCACCGCTCCGGCGGCAGGTCCCAGTCGACCTCCCGGCACCGCGCTGGTGGCAGGTCCCGGTCCTGATCCCAGCACCGGTACGATTCCCGGTACCGAGAAGATCATTGACGTCGAGACCGAGGGAGCCCTATCAGCCACGTTCGGCCCCACCATGGCCTTCCCAGCAGCCGTCTGTCTCATCGCAGGCAGATAGCATGTACGCCCTGGATGCAGACAGACCCGCAGCCCTCTTCCATGACCCTCCTCCGCAGGATCAGGGACCGCAGCAGTGGGGTTTCTGGATGCCCAGGGCGTACCATCAAGCCCAGGGCCCTCAACACATTCCACCTCAACCAGTGGCATTTGAGCGCAGGGCTCCGGAGGCCTTATTGTCTCGCCCTCCCCCCTCTCTGGCGGGGGAAGACCGATCTAACTAGCAGGACCCTGAGCTCCCTCCAGAATCAGAGGCGCTGGTACAGACGGAGCCCCCCGTGGACCCGCTTCTAGCAGGGGTCTCCTCGTCGTCCTCCCCCGATGAGGCAGTGGCAGGAACGTCATCCTCCAGTCCTCCCCCACTCGACCTCAGGGCGCACCAGGACCTCCTCAGGCGTGTAGCGCAAAACTTGAACTTGCAGGCTGAGGAGGTTTTGGAAATCGAAGATCCTGTGGTGAGCATTCTCTCAGCAGATGCTCCCACCAGAGTCACCCTTCCCTTCATCAGGACTATTCAAGCCAATGCTAATACCATCTGGCAATCACCGGCCTCCATTCCTCCTGCTGCACGCGGAGTGGAGCGCAAATATATGGCACCCTCCAAAGGGTATGAGTACCTGCATGTCCACCCAACCCCGTGCTCCCTCGTAGTGCAGTCTGTGAACGAGAGGGAGCGCCACGGGCAGCAGGCCCCAGCACCGAAGTCCAGGGAGGCGAGGCGCATGGACCTGCTAGGCCGGAAGGTCTACTCAGCGGGCGCCCTCCAACTCAGGGTCTCTAACCAACAGGCCCTCCTTAGCCGCTATGCCTATAACTCCTGGGTAGCAGCGGATAAGTTTAAGGAGTCGTTGCCTCAGGATACGCGTCAAGAATTCGCGGCAATTCTTGATGAAGGCAAGAAGGTCGCAAGAACTTCATTGCAGGCATCCTTGGACGCGGCAGACTCGGCCGCCAGAACTCTGGCTTCGGGGGCTACAATGCGCCGCATCTCCTGGCTACAGGTTTCTGGCCTTCCTCCGGAGCTCCAACACACCATCCAGGACCTCCCGTTTGAAGGTCAGGGCCTGTTTTCAGAGAAGACTGACCCGAGACTGAAAAGCCTGAAAGACAATAGGGTCATCATGCGCTCTCTAAGGATGCACACGCCTGGGACGCAGCACAGACCCTTCTGGCCGCAACAGCAACAGCAGCGCCGGCCCTATCCCCAGTACCGCCAGCGGCAAGACTTTATTAGACGCCGAAGCAGGAATGGCCGGCGCAGACAATCGGGCAACCAAGGGGGGCAGAATCAGGGCTCCTCTAAAGCCCCACTTGGCCCAAAACCTTCGTTTTGAAGGTGCGCCCAAGGACGCTGTACCAGTTTCCCCCACGGATCCGTCCCCCCCATTTTCCAACTGCCTTTCGTTCTTCCTCCCGGCGTGGACCCAAATAACTTCCGACCGTTGGGTCTTACGCACTGTGCAAACGGGATACCGTCTGCAATTTATTTCACACCCTCCCTCCCGCCCCCCCACCCTCGTCCCTCTTCAGGGACCCCTCTCACGAGCAATTCCTCCTTCAGGAGGTGCGGACGCTCCTCGACAAAGGAGTCATAGAGGCGGTTCCGGAGAAAGAGAATGGCAAGGGGTTTTATTCCCGCTACTTTCTGATCTCCAAGGCCAAGGGAGGCCTCAGACCCATCCTCGACCTGCGGAAACTCAACAAACATATGGTGAAGTTGAAGTTCCGCATGGTATCCCTGGGGACCATTATCCCATCTCTGGATCCTGGAGACTGGTACGTCGCCCTCGACATGCAGGATGCTTATTTTCATATAGCTATTTTTCCGCAACACAGACGCTTCCTTCGGTTCATGGTCGACCGCCACCATTATCAATTTGCGGTCCTCCCGTTTGGCCTCTCCACGGCCCCAAGGGTATTCACGAAATGCATGGCTGTCGTCGCATATCTTCAATGCAGTTGCATACACGTATTCCCCTACCTCGACGACTGGCTGATTTGAGGCATGTCAGAGTCGCAGGTCCGCAACCACATCCGCAAGATCAGCAGACTCTTTGGAGCTTTGGGCCACATTATCAACGTGGACAAGTCCACTCTGCTCCCCACGCAGAGGATAGAGTTCATTGGGGCCATTCTGGACTCCACCTTGCCAGGGCCGTTCTGCCGCTGTCCAGGTTCCAGACGCTGTCGGCCATCATTCGGCATCTACAGACGGCTCCCTTGACCTCTATAAGGACGTGCCTAGCCCTCTTAGGCCACATGGCGGCCTGCACCTTTGTTACGGGTTATGCGCGGCTTCGCATGAGGCCCCTCCAGTCCTGGCTTATCACACAATACCGTCCGGCCAGGCATCTGCTGGACGCGGTTAATCACCATCCCCCAGGAGGTATTGGATTCCCTCCGGTGGTGGCTAGACCAGTCCGTAGTGTGTGTGGTGCTCCCTTTTCATCTGCTCCAACCCTCGGTATCTCTAACAACGGATGCCTCAGACCTGGGCTGAGGGGCCCACCTCGGAACCCTGAGGACGCAGGGCTAGTGGTCTCCTCAGGAAGTGGCCCTCCACATCAACATACGGGAGTTGAGAGCGGTCCGCCTTGCTTGCCAAGCATTCTCCCATCAGCTTCAAGGTCGCTGTGTCTCGGTATTCACCGACAACATGACGACCATGTACTATATCAACAAGCAGGGGGGCACGAGATCCTCTCCCCTATGTCAGGAGGCAATGCGGCTCTGGGACTTTTGTACAGCCCACTCCATTCACCTCATGGCTTCCTTTTTCCCCGGAGTACGGAACACGCTGGCAGACCGTCTGAGCAGATCCTTCCTTTCGCACGAATGGTCTCTTCGCCCGGACGTTGCCCTCTCACTCTTCCAGAGGTGGGGTTGTCCCCGGCTGGACTTCTTCGCATCCAGAGGGAACAGGAAATGCCAGATGTTCTGCTCCTTTCAAGGGCGGGAACCAGGGTCGGTAGCGGATGCCTTCCTTATCCCGTGGACGACGCACCTGCTCTATGCGTTCCCTCCGTTCCCGCTTATTCACAAGGTCCTTCTGAAGGTGCGCAGGGACAGGGCACGCTTGATTATGATAGCTCCGCGTGGCCCAGACAACATTGGTATCCGATGTTGCTGGACCTGTCTCTGGCCGACCCAGTCCCCCTGCCCCTTTACCTGGACCTGATCACCCAGGACCATGGCAGGCTCTGTCACCCGGACCTCCTGTCTCTACACCTCATGGCGTGGCTACTGAGTGGCTGACCAGGTCGGAACTACGGTGCTCTACCCCTGTACGTCAAGTACTACTGGGCAGCAGGAAACCTTCCACTAGAGCGACGTACTCGGCCAAGTGGAAGCGTTTCTCCTGTTGGTGCACAGAGAGGGGTTCCCTCCCTATGGAGGTTTCTATCGCCAGTATTTTTGATTACATCTGGTCCCTCAAGCAGCAGGGCCTGGCGATATTGTTCCTTCGGGTTCACCTGGCGGCTATCTCCACCTTTCATCCGGGGGGAGATGGCCGTTCGGTTTTCTCTCACCCTACGGTGACTAGATTCCTGAAAGGACTAGAACGTCTCTACCCCCAGGTTCGACCCCCTGCCCCTACCTGGGATCTCAACCTGGTTCTGACTCGGCTCATGGGCCCTCCATTTGAGCCGTTAGCGACTTGCTCCCTGCTGTATCTCTCCTGGAAGACTGCTTTCCTGGTGGCCATCACCTCAGCCAGACGGGTGTCAGAACTCCGGGCCCTCATGGTAGATCCCCCGTATATGGTCTTCCATAAAGACAAGGTGCAGCTGAGGCCACACCCTGCCTTTCTCCCCAAGGTGGTCTCAGCCTTTCACATCAACCAGGAGATCTTTCTCCTCGTCTTCTTCCTAAAGCCCCATTCATCCCGCAGGGAGCAACAACTCCACTCGCTTGATATCCGCCGGGCACTCGCGTTTTATGTGGAGAGGACCAAACCGTTCCGCAAATCCCCCCCAGTTCTTTGTGGCAGTAGCGGACCGAATCAAAGGACTACCCATTTCCTTACAGAGGATCTCCTCGTGGGTGACGTCCTGTATCAGGACCTGTTATGACTTGGCTCACACCCCTACGGGCCATGTGACTGCATACTCCACCAGGGCACAAGCATCATCGATTGCTTTCCTCACCCGCATGCCCATCCAGGAGATTTGTAGGGTGGCGACCTGGTCCTCCGTCCACACCTTCACTTCCCATTATGCCCTGGTCCAGCAGTCCAGAGATGATGCGGCCTTCGGCTCTGCAGTGCTCCATGCCGCGACTTCTCACTCCGACCCCACCGCCTAGGTAAGCTTGGGATTCACCTAACTGGAATGGATATGAGCAATCACTCGAAGAAGAAAAGACGGTTACTCACCTTTGTAACTGTTGTTTTTCGAGATGTGTTGCTCATATCCATTCCACACCCATCGTCCTTCCCCACTGTCGGAGTAGCCAGCAAGAAGGAACTGAGGAGCAGGTGGGCCGGCAGGGGTATATATTGAAAGCCATGGCGGCGCCACTCTAGGGGGCGACCTGCCGGCCCACTGGAGTTGCTAGGGTAAAAAGTCTTCCGATGAACGTGCACGCGCGGCGCGCACACCTAACTGGAATGGATATGAGCAACACATCTTGAAGAACAACAGTTATAAAGGTGAGTAACCGTCTTTTCCTTCAGCCTCCTTGCACCAAACCAACATCCCCACTCCTTCAGCTCCAACACTTCATGCAACAGTTGCTCCAGCCACATCTTCAAGCTATCCCAATCCCCTCTCCTTCCATTCATCAGTAGCTGCTGAGAACTAAGCTCCCATTCTCTACCACAATTTACTGAGGCCCAAGCACCAATCCTGCTCCCCCCCCGGCCCCTGGCTTCTCCAGTTTGCTACGATTCCCCCTTCTCGCCGGTCTCCATCAAGATGCTTCTGCTCTAGGGTTGCCAGGTGTCCAGTTTTTGACCGGAACACCCCATCGAAAAGGGACCCTGGTGGCTTCAGTCAGCTCTGCTGGGTGGGCCATTACAAGTCCTGTTGGTGGCATAGCAGGGCTATGGCAGATTCCCTGCCTTCCCTGGCTCTGTGCAGCTCCCGGAAGCGGCCAGCCCGTAGGAAAAGGGGCAATAATGGAAGCACCATATGCTGCCCCTACCCCCACAGCTCCCATTGGCCACAAACCACGACAAATGGGAGATGCGGGGCCAGCACTTACTTGACCATGCCTCTGCTTAGGGGCCTGCTATGCCGGCCACTTCCAGGAGCAGCACGGAGCCAGGGCAGGCAGAGAGCATACATTAGCCCTGCTGTGCTGCTGACCGGAAGCCACCTGAGGGAAGTGCTGCCTGGCTGGAGTCTGCACCCTGAACCCCCTCCTGCATGCTAACTCCCTCCCAGACCCTGAACCCCCACCTGCACACCAGCCCCCTCCCACACCTAATCTCCCTCCTTGAGTCCCCTCCTGGAGCCCACACCCTCTCTCTCAGCCCCCTCCTGCACTCCAAACCCCTGGGCCCCAGAGGGAGGCTAAAACCCTTCTTTCCTCCCCAAAAGAGAACTCTGCCTGGGGAGCCCAGGGGTAGGGGGGCTTTGCTGAACAGGACAGGATTTAAGGGCCAGCCTAGGAGTACAGCAGGGCCTAACACAGGCCTCCCCTGGGTCCTATAGTCCTAGTTGTTCCTGTCCTAGCAGCAGGGCCGGCGCTTCCATTTAGGCGACTAGGGCACCAGGATTTGGGAGGGTGGCATTTTGCTGCCCTCGGCGGCAATTCGGTGGCGGGGAGTCCTTCCGCCCTGTGGGTCGTCGGCAATTCTGCGGAGGGTCCTTCACTTGCTCCGGGACCCGCTGCCAAAGTGCCCCGAAGACCGGGAGCGCGGAAGGACCCCCTGCCGCAGAATTGCCGGGAGCACAGAAGGACCCCCGCCTAAGGCGCCAAAAACCCTGGTGCCACTCCTGCCTAGCCGTGACTTTGCAGGGACCGCATAGGCTAAGGCAGTACCTGACTTCTGCCTCTGGTCTCCCACTCACCTCGCCCCCTGCTCTTCCTGCCTGCCCTGCCACTTACTCCAGCTGCTTCCCCTTGTCCCCTGGCAGGCCTAGCACCTCTAGGGTGACCAGAAGTCCCAATTTTATAGGGACAGTCCTGATATTTGGGGCTTTTTCTTATATAGGCTCCTGTTATCCCTCACCCCGTCCCGATTTTTTTCACACTTGCTGTCTGGTGACCTCTCCCCCCACTGAAGTGGTCAGCACGGTGGCACTGGCAGGGCCCTGCTGCAGCTTTGCAGCGATGCGCGGTGGCCCTCGACTGGTAAGAGTTCGTCACCATCCACCAGCTGCACTAGCGACCGTGTCGCCAGCCTGAGCCTTTGATAGACACGGGACCGCGGTGCAGAGGTGCCCGCTGCTCAGCCTAATAGCAAGGTTCTGCACGCCCCTAGGCAACGGGTGACGACATACACTCGTCAGTCTCTGATTGCTCCCCTGGAATGCCGGGCGGAGTCTATCCCCAGATCACGTGATGCTCCCCTCAGCCGGTTGAACACGAAGGCTGCCTCCCTCCGCTTGAGAATGGCCCACGTGACCCCAATGTTTACATCGTCTCAGCTGGTGGACCCCTCCCCCTCTGCAGCCTCTCACATCGACCCAAACAGCGGAGAGCGAGCGCGTGCGGGGGGAGCGCAGGGCTAGTGCTGCGGGACTGCCCCCCCCCCACCGCCCCTGGCCGGAGACCTGGAGGCGCAGCGGAGGGGTGAGTGCCCGCGAGCTGGGGGCAGCTGCCGGGGCGGGAGGCGCTCGGGTGCCCCGGGGAGGGTCGCGGCGTAGATCGGACCCGAGGGGCTCGGTGGCTGGGGAGGGGGCGGCCGGATGGGCCCTACACCAACCACGGGGCAGGTAGAGCGGTACCCCCGGTCCCAGCTCGGAGTCTGACCCCCCCCCCCACGCGCTCCGCTCCGCTCCCTCGTGCGGGTCGGGGGTGATTGTTTCGTACTCTGGACTCGCCGCCCCCTGCCCTGCACGTCGATTCTGGGCTGGCCGAGGGGGGCTGTGGCGAGGGATGGCCCCCGAGCGAAGGGGGGGCAATGGAGAGAGACGAGCCCCGAGCGGAGGGGGGGGGGGCGGAGGACAGTGGCGAGGGACGGGCCCCGAGCGGAGGGGGGGGTGGAGGACAGTGGCGAGGGACGGGCCCCGAGCGGAGGGGGGGGCGGAGGACAGTGGCGAGGGACGGGCCCCGAGCGAAGGGGGGGCGGGGGACAGTGGAGAGAGACGGGCCCCGAGCGGAGGGGGGGGCGGAGGACAGTGGCGAGGGACGGGCCCCGAGCGAAGGGGGGGCAATGGAAAGAGACGGCCCGCGAGCGAAGGGGGGGCAATGGAGAGAGACGGTCCGCGAGCGAAGGGGGGGCAATGGAGAGAGACGGCCCGCGAGCGAAGGGGGGCGCTGCGCAGGTCTGTCCGGCCCAGCAGTTTGGAGGCGTATTGGGGACTCGAACAGCCCCGCTGCTCCCTCCTCGCGGGTGGAGTTTGGTAGGTTTGGGGGTTGAAGGGTTTGGTCTCTTTGGCTGCTGCTTTCCCATCCCCCCAGGCCCGCCAGTCAAAGTGGGGGAGCTTTGTGGGGAGGGGTGGCTCTCCTGCACGTTTGGGTTGCAGGGGGACAAATTTGATTTGCCCTGTCGGGAGCTATGGAGGGGCGCTGGTGGGGAGAGGAACTGAAAATAGGATAGGACCCTATATCCTGTGCTTACGCTACGGTGGGTAACTGTAGTGTCTGTGCATGGCTGACAGCAGCAGCCAGGGGCCTTTAAAGATGTATGTCTGTCTCTTCCCCCCAATCCCCCGGCCTTTGCCATAAACCACATTGTGTCTCTGTTTACGGTGTCCTGTCTGCTTTGGCTCAGAACAATGTAGGGGGAGGGGCAAGAACGCGCTTCAGAACAGCCACCTTGCTTCTTAGCTGTGTTGTCTTTTCAGGTGGGAGGGTGACTAGCTGTGATTCAGATTCTACCTGCAGCTCCCACTCTGGCCTATAGGTTTAGTTGTTTTGTTTTGGGTTTTTTTGCCTTGCTGGAGCTGTCAGCGGCTCATGGTGAAGTTGGAGATGAGGAAGTTGGTGCTGGTGGGAGGAATCATCCTGGCATTTATCTGATACGCAAGCAGCATCTTAGGCCTGGTCTCTGTAGTCTCCTCTTCCTATCTGTGTAGGAGAGGATGTGGCCCGTAGTTCTGATATATTTCAGCCCCAAGGGAGAAAGCAAAGGAGAAAACGTGTATTTAGAGTTTGTGAGAGGAGAGATGGAGTCACCTCTCTCTGTGTCTGCTGAGTATGTGTGTCTCTTTTCAGTGCCTGCTAGCACCTCAGAGTTACTGTTCTCACTAGTTAGGCAATGTCTCCACTGTAAAGTGAGAGTGTGATAGTAGCATGGGTAGGCATATTTATGCTAACTTGAATCTAGGTAGTATGGGTAACAATAGTGGTGAAGACATGGCAGCATGAGCTAGCAATTCTTGTTGATTCTAGACCCCTGCCTAACAGGTTAATTGACTGCTGTTGCTTTAGGGTTGCTAACTTTCTAATCCCACAAAACCGAACACCCTATAATATGGAAATATACCTATCTCATAGAACTGGAAGGGATCCCAAAAGGTCATCAAGTCCAGCCCCCTGTCTTCACTATCAGGAACAAGTACTGCTTTTGCCTCAGATCCCTAAGTGGCTCCCTCAAGGATGGAGCTCACAACCCTGGGTTTAGCAGGCCAGTGCTTAGCCCTGCCCCTTCCCTGAGGCCCTGCCCCGCCCCTGCTCACTACATTCCCCCTCCCTCAGTGGCTTGCTCTCCTCCACCCTCAGGGGCGGCTCCAGGCCCCAGCACGCCAAGCGCATGCTTGTGGCAGCAAGCCGGGGGGGGGCGCTCTGCCGGCTCCGCGAAGGCGGCAGGCAGGCTGCCTTCGGCGGCATGCCTGCGGAAGGTCTGCTGGTCCCGCGGCTTCGGAGGACCTCCCGCAGGCAAACCGCCGGAGGGAACCTGCCTGCCATGCTTTGGGCGGCAAAATCCCTAGAGCCATCACTGCCCACCCTCACTTGCTTTCACTGGGCTGGGGCAGGGGGTTGGGGTGCAGGAGGGGGTGAGGGATCTAACTGGGGGTGTGAGCTCTGGGGTGCGGCCAGAAATGAGGGGTTTACAGTATGGGAGGGGGCTCTGGGCTGGGGCTGGGTGTTGTGATATGTGAGGGGGTGAGAGCTCCGGATGGGGGTGCAGGTTCTGGGGTGAGGCTGGCAATGTGGTGCATGAGAGGGCCTGAGGCTGGTGGGGGTGGAGCAGAGGGCTTCAGGGTTTTTGGGGGGGCTCTGGACTGAGGCAGGGGGTTGGGGTGCAGGAAGGGGTGAGGGCTCCATCTCGGAATACAGGCTCTGGGGTGGGACCGGGGATGAGGGGTTTGGGATGCAGGAGAAGGCGCAGGCGGCTCAGGTGCTTGGGATGCAGGCGTACCTCTGGTGGCTCTCGGCCAGTGGTGCACCAGGGGGGTGAGGGGGGGCTAAGGCAGGCTTCTTGCCTGTCCTGACTCTGAGCTGCACCCTGGAAGTGGCCAGCAGGTCCTAGTCCTAGGCCAAGGCACGGCAGGTGGCTCCGTGCACTGGTCTCGCCCATAGGCACCACCCCTGCAGCTCCCATTGGCTGCAGTTCCCGGCCAGTAGGAGTGCGGAGCTGGTGCTCAGGGCAGAGGCAGCGCATGGAGCCCCCTGCTCTTTCTCTCCCCCCCCCCCCCCCCCCGCTTAGGAGCCGGACTAGCTGGCTGCTTCTGGGGCACAGTGCAGAGCTAGGACAGGTAGGGACTAGCCTTTTAATGGTCCAGTTGCCAGTGCTGGCTGGAGCCACCAGAATCCCTTTTGGACTGGGTGTGCTGGTAAAAAACGGGACACCTGGTCACCCCATGTTGCTTTAGTTGCAAATATATAACTACTCACCTTTATAAACAGGCACAACTCCCACTAATGACAATAAATAGACTTTGGGGCCCAATCAGTGCCACAGATACACATAATGAACTACACAGTCCGCATTTTTGTATTTTTATATACTGTACACACAAAAATAAGTCAAGTGCTCAAAGGTTATGCATACTTGCATTTGATTTGTAAATGTAAGAATCAAGGTTTCCTGTGCTTTTTAGCTTCTCTCTGTTTGAATCAGATTACTTCCTCCATGCTGTCGGGGTGCTAGTGGGTTGGTAATGCCATTAAACATGGCAGAGACAGGCTTGCTGCCTTCATGTGCAGTGCCCAGCCTCCCCCTGGCTCTGAGCAGCCAGTGCAGCTTCATCCTGTAGTCCTGAGCTGAAGTCTGATTCATCACTGTGGGTACCAGGTATGTGCAGTCTGGTCAGTACTAGGGGTACGTCCACACTATCTGCTGGATCGGCGGGTAACAATCGATCTATCAGGGATCGATTTATCGCGTCTTGTCTAGACGTGAGAGATTGATCCCTGAATGCGCTCCCCGTCCACTCAGGAACTCCCCAAGGGCGAGAGGCGGAAGCGGAGTTGACGGGGGAGCCGCGGCCGTCAATCCCACACTGTGAGGATGGAAGGTAAGTCAAAATAAGATATGTCAACTTCAGATACACTATTCTCATAGCTGAAGTTGTGTATCTCAGACCTTGGCTACACTTGGAGGTCTGCAGCGCTGGGAGTTACAGCTATCTTCGTACAGCTGTGTAGGGAAAGCACTGGAGTGTGGTCACACTGACAACTATAGCGCTGCAGTGTGGCCACATTTGCAGCGCTGTTGGGAGTGATGCATTATGGGCAGCTATCCCACAGAGCACCTCGTCCCATTTTGGTGCTGTGGGTTGTGGGAAGGGAACGGAAGGGTGTGGGTCATTCTGCTTCCTGTCCCAACGCCCCGTGATGCATTGCTTTGCATCTCAGCAGTCCCTGTGTTTCTGTCCACGTTTGGCGCCATTGTGACTCTCCCAGCGGTTTCTGTGCAGCGCGATTTCTCTGGGAAATGGAGCCCAAACTGCTGAGGACTTTGCTGTTCCCGAGCCCAAAAGCGTGTTTTGCCAGCACATCACGTTTAGCAGTTGAGCTGTTCCTTAAGCTCCAAAGTGATGAGGAATCCGACGATGATAGCGAGTCGCCTGACGCGTATGACACGACATTGCTTGTGGCTTTCACGGAAATGCTCAGCACCATGAAACGCCGTTTTTGGGCTCGGGAAACAAGCACTGAATGGTGGGATCACAATGTCATGGAAGTCTGGGATGACGAGCAGTGGCTGCAGAACTTTCGGATGAGAAAAGCCACTTTCATGGGACTGTGTGCTGAGCTCGCCCCCACCCTGCGGCGCAAGGACACGAGATTGAGAGCTGCCCTGCCAGTGGAGAAGCGGGTGGCTATTGCAATCTGGAAGCTGGCAACTCCAGACAGCTACCGATCGGTCGGGAACCAGTTTGGAGTGGGAAAGTCGACCATTGGAGTAGTTTTGATGCAAGTTTGCAGGGCCATTAATCACATCCTGCTAAGAAGAACCGTGACTCTGGGGAACGTGCAGGCATTGTGGATGGCTTTGCACAAATGAGTTTCCCTAACTGTGGAGGGGCAATAGATGGGACGCATATTCCTATTCTAGCACCACCCTACCTAGCATCCGAGTACATTAATTGGAAGGGGTATTTCTCTATGATTCTCCAGGCACGTGTGGATCACTGTGGGCATTTCATTGACATTAACACAGGCTGGTCTGGAAAGGTGCATGATGCACACATCTTTCAGAACATTGGCCTGTTCAGGAAACTGCAGGCAGGGACTTTTTTCCCAGACCGGAAGATTACAGTAGGGGACGTTGAAATGCCCATTGTGATCCTTGGAGACCCTGCTTACCCGTTAATGCCTTGGCTCATGAAACTGTATACAGGAAAGCTTGACAGGAGCAAGGACCAGTTCAATTACAGGCTGAGACAGTGCCAAATGACTGTGGAGTGTGCTTTTGGCCGGTTAAAAGGGCACTAGCGATCTCTGTATGGGAAGCTACCCTTGGGGGAAAGCAGCATCCCTGCGGTTATATCCATGTGCTGTATCCTCCATAATATTTGTGAAGGGAAGGGTGAAACATTCAGTCAGTCATGGACCTGTGTTTCAACGCCTGGAGGCTGAATTTGCACAGCCAGAGAGCAGGGCTACTAGAGAGGCCCAGCACAGGGCTTCAAGGATCAGGGATGCCTTGAGGGAGGAATTTGAGGCTGAAAACCAACAATAATGTTTGGTGCCTTGCACGGGAGTGAAGTGCAGTGGTTACAGTGTTAGTATGAATCTGTTTTTCCTAAGCTGATTTGCAGTGCCTGTTTCTTTCCTGGGCTAAGGTATCTTTGACTTTCTGCAATAATAAAGACTGTTTTCAAAGCCAAGAATTCATTTATTGAAAAGAAAATAACTTTCTTGACAGACACACAACATTTTGGGAACCTAAAAGGGCAGGGGAGGTGGGGTGGGGAACTGTACAGTCACAGGTTTGAATATGTCCTGCCTGGAGTGCTGTGCAATGACTGCTGCATTTCAGGATGCCTATACTGCATGATGAAGGGGGTTGAATGCAGAGGGTAAGAGTCATAGTTCTCAGGGCTGGTTGGTGGAAGTAAGAACCTGGATGCTGGGGAAGGGGGTTTTGAGCTGACATTGGGGCACAAGGGAAAGAGCTTTGGGATGGGGGTAGGAGGGGGCGGTGCAGTAGTGCTCTGCCTGCATGGCTACGAGCGCCTGGATAGAGTCCGCTTGGCGCGCCAGGATGCTTATCAGCTGCTTTGTGCTTTTCTTCCTGGCCGCTGCATTTCTCTGGCGGATCCTGCTTTCCCTTTCCCTCCAGTCCTGCAGTTTTTTATTCTCTCTGGCAGAGTGATCCATAACTGTTTGCGGCAGGTCGTCTTTGCTTTTTCGCGGCCTCTTCCGCAGGTTTTGAAGTCTTTGAGCTGCTGTTAACACGGGCAGCTGAGAACTCAAGGTCGCTTGTGGAAGGAAAAAAAAGGCAACAGTTAACAGAGGCAGCATTTTTTATATCTCAGACAGTTATTCCCACACAGTGAAGGAGTTTACAGTCTTCACTTTAGCATAGAGCGCACATAACCCACAGGAGCCCTGAAATGGTGAGTGAGGGGGAGTGATTGCTTCAGGGCTGTGCAGGGGTTTCTGTGCATTGGGGAAAGCAAACAGCTGCGGGGGCACCTACACTGAACACTCTCCCAACATTTCCCAGAGGAGTTAATCCTTGAAGATATCTCGCTGCTGCGGGTCACCTGGGAAGTGCGGGAGGGTCTTCTACAGCAATGCGGATTCTGCCCTGGCCCCTGTGCAGCTTGCCTGTGTGCAGCAATGGTCCCCCCACTCCTCGCGGCACAGTGGCGCGGACGCGTTAGCCTGACTGGGACAAGGACCACAGTGGCTTTCCCTATAAACTTGCGGAAGCGCATTGCCCACGCTCTGGCTGAAACTTTTGAAGAGATTACTGAGGCCGATTACCGCGATATGATAAGACCACATCAATGGGCTATTCCACATCTAGGCATGCATGCATGCATGCAGCCCTAACCCTCCCTCCTCTCCCGAAATATTTCCATCCTGAAAATAAAAGCCGCTTACCGGGAACCCGCTCCTCTGCTTGTCCTTCACCAAGTACTGGCTGCTGAGAGTGGCTGCCTTCCTCCTGGCTTGAGAAGAGCTCCTGGCTGCATATCTCCTGGGACTCCAGGGTGTCTTCCCCCCCAGTACCCTCACTCTCGGTTTCCTCCTCCCCTCCCCCTCCGCCTCTACCTCCCCTCCCCGCTCTGAAGTGTCCATCGTGGTCCTCGGATTGGCGGTGGGGTCACCCCCAAGTATCGCATCCAGCTCTTTGTAAAAACAGCAGGTCATAGGGGCAGCACCAGAGCGGCGGTTTCCCTCACGGGCTTTGCGATAGACAATCCGCAGCTCCTTCACTTTAATCCTGCACTGCACTGCTTCCCGGTCATGGCCCCTTTCCAGCATGGCCCTTGATATCTGCCCATAGGTATCATAATTCCTACGGCTGGAGCGCAGCTGTGACTGCACAGCTTCCTCCCCCCAAACACTGATGAGGTCCAGCAGCTCGCCGTTGCTCCACGCTGGGGCTCATTTGGCGCCTGGAGGCAATCAGTGAATCTTCCCAGGTGATCATGCACTCCACACCTGGCTGAGCAAACAGGAAGGGGATTTTTAAAATTCCCGGGGCATTTAAAGGGAGGGTCACCTGAGGCCAGGGCAGTAGAGTTTGAACTGATGAGCAGAGTGGCTGAGCAGACATTCTGGGATACCTGCGAATACCTCTGGAGGCCATAACAGTGCTTTTGGTGGCCACACTGGCGGAGCAGCTCTGCGTCACCAGCGCTGCAGTCGTTATTCCCCAGGCAGAGGAGGAGTACAGGCAGCATTGTATCCAGGGAGATACAGCTCTGTATGTGCCTTGCAAGTGTGGACGGTGAGTAAGTTGCAGCGCTGTAAAGCCACCACCAGCGCTGCAACTCTCCAGTGTAGCCAGGGCCTTACATCCACACACTCTCCCCCCCCAAGTATAGACCAGGCCTAGAAGCTGAGAGGTTTGAACATGCTCACTGAGGATGAACTCTTTGGCGCTATTATCAGCTAATGTCTAAGGCCTTGGCTACACTCACACTTTACAGCGCTGCAACTGGGGTGTGAAAAAACACCCCCCTGAGCGCTGCAAGATACAGCGCTGTAAAGCGTCAGTGTAATCAGGGCAGCAGCGCTGGGAGCGCGGCTCCCAGTGCTGCACGCTACACCCGTAAGGGATGTGGTTTACATGCAGCGCTGAGAGAGCTCTCTCCCAGCGCTGCCACTCTGACTACACTTACACTTCAAAGCGCTGCCGGGGCAACGCTTTGAAATTCCAAATGTAGCCATACCCTAAGTCTCTACTGAGTCACAAGGATCTTTTTTCCCACCTTGCAGAAAAGACGGTTACTCACCTTTGTAACTGTTGTTCTTCGAGATGTGTTGCTCATATCCATTCCAGTTAGGTGTACGCGCCGCGCGTGCACATTCGTCGGAAAACTTTTACCCTAGCAACTCAGTGGGCCGGCAGGTCGCCCCCTAGAGTGGCGCCACCATGGCGCTTGATATATACTCCTGCCGGCCCACCCGCTCCTCAGTTCCTTCTTGCCGGCTACTCCGACAGTGGGGAAGGAGGGCGGGTGTGGAATGGATATGAGCAACACATCTCGAAGAACAACAGTTACAAAGGTGAGTAACCGTCTTTTCTTCTTCGAGTGATTGCTCATATGCATTCCAGTTAGGTGAATCCCAAGCCTTACAAAGGCGGTGGGGTCGGAGTGAAATGTGGCAGAATAAAACTGCTGAGCCAGAGGCTACAGCCTCTCTTGACTGCTGAACCAGGGCATACTGCGAAGCAAAGGTATGGACCGAGGACCAATGGAGCTTCGCGACAGATCTCGTGGGTAGAAACACGAGCCAGCAAGGCGGCAGATGAAGCCTGAGCCCTGGTAGAATGCACGGTGATGTGGCTTGGGGAAATATGAGCCAAATCATAACAAGTGGGGATGTCCGCCATCACCCCAGATGAGATCCTCTGAGAGGAAAACAAGCAAGCCCTCCCTTTGGCCCGCTACCGGGGCAGAGCTGGGGCACCTTAGGAAATGATTCTGTCAGCACAATATAATGCGAGCACTCCACAGATGTCCAAGGAGTGCAACGGTTGTGCCCATTGCGTTGAGCTGTGGGTAACATGAAAGGCCAAAACACCTTAGGGAGGAAAGCCGGGTGCGGTCATAACTGCACCTTGTCTTTGTGAAACCTAGTGTACGGCGGAACCCCCGTAAGAGCTCTGATCTCAGAGACCCGTCTGGCCAAGACTAGGTTGAGGTCCCAGGTCGGGGCTGGGCGGCGCACCCGAGGGTGCAAGCGCTCCAAGCCCTTGAGGGACCTCGAACCCATAGAGCGTGAGAACACTGAACGTCCATCTTAGCCTGCTGGAAGGTAGAGATGGCTGCTGAGAGTATCCTCAGCGATGATACCGCCAGGTCCTGCCGCTGAAGGCCAGAGGCAGGCCAAATAGAGGGGATCGAGACCTCAGCAGGAGCAAGATCGAGCGTACTGCAGCTGTAAAGGAAACGCTTCCACCTGGCCCGGTACGTTGACCAGGTGGAAGGCTGCCTGTCACCCCGACTCAGGTACGCAGGAGCCACCGTGAGCCGAAGAGGCTGCAGGTCCGAGCGACGAAGCCTGTCGTTGCCCTGAGTGATGAGGTCTGGGCTGACAGGCCGAGCACCGTGGTATGCCAGTGCTGCCTGGACCACTCTGGAGTGATCATGATGATGCGTGCTCTGCCCCTGCGGAGTTTGAGCAGGACCTAATGAACCAGTGGGAACAGTGGGAAGGCATAATGCAGTTGGCCTTTCCACGGCCTCAGGAATGCGTCCAAGATCGATTCCGCGGAGAGACCTTGGAAGGAGCAGAACACCTGGCATTTCCTGCTCTCGCGGTGAGCGAACAGGTCTGTGTGAGGCAACATCTCCACTTCCGGAAAGCGGGACGCCTCACACGGGGCAGAGTGATCACTCGTAAGACAGGAAAGACCTGCTGAGTCAAAGAGTTAAGACGTTCCGAACGCCTGGGAGAAAGGACGTCGCCAGCTCCATCGAGTGGGCCATGCAAAAGACCCGGAAATGGATGGCCTCCTGACAAAAAAGGGGGGAGGACTATGTCCCCCCTGAATACTTATGAAGCACCAGGCCGTTGTGTTGGCTGTAAACACCGAGATACAACGGCCTCGCAGCTGCCGCTGGAACCCCTGGCATGCCAGGCGGACTACTCTCATATTTGGGGCATTGATGAGGAATGCCAGCTCCGTAGAAGACCAAAGGCCTTAAGCTCGGAGTGATCATGAGCACTCGAGCAGAGAGATGATGCGTCCGCCGTCAGGGGCAGTGAGGGCTGGGGCGGATGGAACCGCATCCCTGTCCACACCAAGGAGGGAGTTAGCCACCACTCTAGGGAGCCTAAGGCGTTCGAGGGAACGGTGACTACCATGATCATTGGCTCCCTGTCCAAGCGGTACGCCGAGGTGGGCCGGACTTGGAGAGGACGGAGGCGGAGCTTGGCGTGTTTGGTTACAAACTTGCGGGCAGCCATAGACCCAGGAGACTGAGACAAGAACGAGCTGAGGTCGTTGGGAAAGCCTTCAGACCTCAGATGATTGTTGCCATCGCCTAAAACCGCAGTTGTGATAAGCAGGCTCCGGCTAGGTAGGAGACCAGGATAGCCCCTAGGAAGCCCAACCTCTGCGTGGGAACCAGAGTGGATTGCTCCATAGTAAACAGCAGGCCTTGACCTGTGAATAAGACCGTGACGATGCCCACGCGCTGAGTGGTTTGTGTCTCAGAGTCTCCTCGGATAAGCGAATCGCCCAGATACGGAAAAAACGCATATCCGACATCAGCGACGGTAAGCGGCGACTATGGCCGTAACCGGGAGTATTGACCGTTGGCTATAAAGCGGAGGCATCTCCCGTGCGGAGGGAAGATGGCATTGCGAAAGTACGCGTCCTTCATATCCAGGGCGGCATAGTAGCCCCCAGGAGGCAAGGGTGGAATAATGGTTCCCAGGGATACCATGCAGAACTTCAACCTTATCCTAAACTGGTTGAGTCCGTGCAGGACCAGGAAGGTCTGAGACCTGTGTTCGAGTGGAGGACTAGGGCATAACGGGACTAAAACCCCTTGCCCCTTTCGTCCGCTGAAGGGGGACAGGGCTGGAGCAAATTAAAGGTGGTACCTATGCTCCATCGTGCGCAGGACCCAGCGATCTGAAAGTAACTGGGGCCATGCCAGGAAAAAGCGGGATCGGGATCCCGTCCTGCGAGTGGTACACCGCCCTCAGGCGAACCTTGGAAGGTCCGTCTTTGGTCCCAGTGGTAATTGCGAGGGACCTTGACTTTGGCTCTTTAGGGGTCCTGACGTTCGTCTGCGACCACCTTGGCCTTGCCGTTTTCCAGAGTTCTGCCTCTGGCTAGGCACAGAGTATGGCGGCTGGGGCCAGAAAGGCCTGCGTTTGGTCGCTGGCGTATACATGCTGAGACGCATTAGGACCCTATTATCCACCAGACTTCGCAGTCTGGGGTTGTCTCTGCCGCGAAGATGCCTTTACCAACAAAGGGTAAATCCTGAATGGCATACTGCAGCTCCGGCCGGAGGTTTAAAACCTGAAGCCATGAAATGCACCTCATGGCGACACCCAAGGCCAGAGTGCTGGCCGCAGAGTCTGCTGCGTCCAACAAGGCCTGGAGGGACGCTCTGGGAACCTTCTTTCCCCCGTCCTCCAAGACGGCAGCGGACTCCTGGTGGGAGTTTTGAGGGAGAAACTCCTTCACCCAGGTGCTATAATTATCGCAGCTAAGCCAGGCTTGTTGCTTTGCTACCCAGAGCTGCAGGGCCCCTGCAGAGTACACCTGGCGGCCAAGCAGGTTCATTCGCCAAGCCTCTTTCTGCTTCGGGGCTGGCGCCCGCTGGCCATCATATCAGGATCGTGGTCCTGAGCATAAAATCTGCGCATATGGGATGACATGGATGCGTGTCCGGACGGCCATGGAGGTACTAAAAGAAGGCACAGGCAGAGTCTCTGACTCATTCGGGCCTTGCCCAACTCGGCACCGGGGACCGGCACCGGAAGGCGTATCGGTACCTGGAACGAGATCCAGACCCGCAACCAGAACGGTGTCGGGAGGTCGACCGAGATCTCGAGGCTCGGGGAAAGGCTACAGTAGCCAAGGTACCTGCCACGGTGCCAGGAGTTGGAACGGTGCCGATAGCGGGTCGGCGAACGGGATACCGACCGGTGCAGCGAGTGCGACCAGTACCGAGGAAAACAGCACCGGGACTGCCAGTGGTGTCCGTCGTGCCGACAGGAATTGGAGTGTCTGCGGGACCGTGATCATGAACGGTGCCGCTCTGCTGTGCTGACAGAGGACAGTCACCTGAAGAGACTGTATTACCCGCACCGGCGGTGCCGGGGTCAGGCAGCATTGACTCTGACATGGCACTGAGAGCCCTCGCCGTTGGTAACGTCTCCGACGTGAAGGGAACAGCAGGCTCAACCACAGTGCATACTGGGGAGCTGTCAGGCACCGGATTCGACGGCCCTCGTGGGACCGGGATCAACAGTACCGAGGTCATCAGAGCTTCGGTAGGTGTCGGTGCCGGGTGATCCGAGTTAGATAAGCTGTCTGGCTGCGGTGCCGTCAGCACGGAAGCAGCGGGAGCAATACGCTCAACCACGGTGCGTGCCGGGGAGCCGTCGGGCACCAGATTCGATAGCCCTTGTGGGACTGGAATCGACGGTGCCGACGTTGTCGGTGCCTCAGAGGCGTCGGTGCCTGGCAATCCGACTTAGACTAGCCCTCTGGCTGCGGTGCCGTTGGCACGGAAGCAGCCGGAGCAGTAGCTCAACCACGGCGCGTGCCGGGGAGCCGTCAGGCACCGGATTCTATGGCCCTTGTGGGACCGGGATCGACGGTGCCGACGTCGTCGGTGCCGTAGCAGGTATCGGTGCCGGGCGATCCGACTTAGACGAGCTCTCTGGCTGCGGTGCCGCTGGCACGGAAGCAGCAGGAGCAGTAGCTCAACCACGGCGCGTGCCGGGGAGCCGTCAGGCACCGGATTCTACGGCCCTTGTGGGACCGGGATCGACGGTGTCGACGTCATCGGTGCCGTAGCAGGTGTCGGCGCCGGGCGATCCGACTTAGACGAGCTCTCTGGCTGCGGTGCCGCTGGCACGGAAGCAGCAGGAGCAGTAGCTCAACCACGGCGCGTGCCGGGGAGCCGTCAGGCACCGGATTCTATGGCCCTTGTGGGACCGGGATCGACGGTGCCGACGTCGTCGGTGCCGTAGCAGGTATCGGTGCTGGGCGATCCGACTTAGACGAGCTCTCTGGCTGCGGTGCTGTTGGCACGGAAGCAGCAGGAGCAGTAGCTCAACCACGGCGCGTGCCGGGGAGCCGTCAGGCACCAGATTCTACGGCCCTTGTGGGACCGGGATCGACGGTGCCGACGTCATCGGTGCCGCAGCAGGTGTCGGTGCCGGGCGATCCGACTTAGACGAGCCCTCTGGCTGCGGTGCCGCTGGCACGGAAGCAGCAGGAGCAGTAGCTCAACCACGGCGCGTGCCGGGGAGCCGTCAGGCACCGGATTCTACGGCCCTTGTGGGACCGGGATCGACGGTGTTGACGTCATCGGTGCCTTAGCAGGTGTCGGCGCCGGGCGATCCGACTTAGACGAGCTCTCTGGCTGCGGTGCCGCTGGCACGGAAGCAGCAGGAGCAGTAGCTCAACCACGGCGCGTGCCGGGGAGCCGTCAGGCACCGGATTCTACGGCCCTCGTGGGACCGGGATCGACGGTGCCGACGTCGTCGGTGCCGGGCGAACCATCTTAGACGAGCTCTCTAGCTGCGGTGCAGGTGGCACAGAAGCAGCAGGAGCAGTAAGCTCTACCACAGCGCGAGCCGGGGAGCTGCCAGGCACCGGATTCAGTGGCCCTGGGGGACTGGAATCGACGGTGCCGATGTCATCGGTGCCTCTGCAGGTGTCGGTGCCGGGTAATGCAACTTAGGCGAGCTCTCTGGCTGCGATGCAGGTGGCACGGAAGCAGCGGGAGCAGGGGGCTCAACCACGGCGCGTGCCGGGGAGCCGCCAGGCACCAGCAGGAATCATAGGCTTTCTCGACCTCGGAAGAAGGGAGCGGTGCCGAGTCGACATCGGTGCCGGCGACGGCCGGTGCCGAAAGGCCTCGGTAGTAGCGGCGGGGTCCGGTGCCGAGGAGGCGCTTCTGCCAGCCGCTTGAACATCGCTCGGCGCCCAAGGTGGAGGGGTAAGTGAAAGTCCCGCACCTTTTTGTTCTCGGCTTAAAAGCCTTGCAAATGGGGCACTTATCTGTCAAGTGTGATTCCCTGAGGCACTTCAAACAGGAGTCATGTAGATCTCCCTTCGGCCGCGGCTTCTGGCAGGCCGGGCCCATTTTAAAACCCGGTGAGCCATGCATGGCTCCGGCACTGGGCTCGTGGAAGGGCTACTTCCTGAACCCCGCTAACTAAACTAACCATGTTAGCAAAGAAAACACGTATAACTATACAAATATACATATAAAAGGGTTATAACTGCATAACTATATACGAGAAAACGAGTAGCTAGGGAAGTGGAGGTCAGCTAAGCCGCGCTCCACTGTTCCAACGACCGACACGGGCGGTAAGAAGGAACTGAGGAGCAGGTGGGCCGGCAGGAGTATATAACAAGCGCCATGGTGGCGCCACTCTAGGGGGCGACCTGCCGGCCCACTGAGTTGCTAGGGTAAAAGTTTTCCGACGAATGTGCACGCGCGGCGCGTACACCTAACTGGAATGGATATGAGCAATCACTCGAAGAAGAACTGATTGTGGCTTTCTGGAGCCAGTCAGTACCTATTATTAACTTGTTTGTATACAATAGGGCTTTGAAATCCCCACTAAGAGCAGGGTATCATTGTGGTAGGTGCTGTACATACACATACAATAGAACCTCAAAGATATGAACACCAGAGTTATGGACTTACCAATCAACTGGATACCCTGTGGAACCCAAAGTAATCAATCAGGCAGCAGCAGAGACAAAACCAAACAAAACAGCTTCCCTCCCCGCAGGGACTTTTGCCTTGGGACTTCAGCCCGCAGGGCTCAGGGCTTCAGCTGGGGAAGGAGTGGGGTTGGGACTGCAGCCGCAGTGGGAGGGAGGGGTTGGGGGAGGGAGGTAGGGTTCCAGGCATAGGGTGGGGGGCAGGGCTTCTGACCCTTCGGAGCACTGGGGCTCAGGACTTTAAACATGGGGGGAGTGCTGGGGCTTGTGGAACATTTCAAAGTTACAAACAACCTCCGTTCCTGAGGTGTCCATAATTCTGAGGTTCTACTGTAGTAAGAGACAGTCCCTGCTCTGAGAAGCTTACAGCCTAAATAGAATGAGAGAACAGAAGTATCATCCTTGTTTTGAGGCACAGAGACGAAAATGCATTGCTCAGAACCACACAGGAAGTCTTTATGGAAAGTTAGAAATCAAACCTAGATTTCTTGAGTCCTAGTGCAGTGCCTTCACTTCAAGTCCACCTTCCTCTTTTTTGTACTTTGGTAAGAGAAGCAGTCTCTCAAAAGCAATTTAGGGCATTCTTTCTCACCAGCCATGGGTTCAGCTTTTCTTCAGTTCGATAAGTGTGTTTTATTCACTGAAATTATACTGGAGAGTGAGAATCTCTAGTGTGACCAGACCGTTGGACCTTCTAACTGAGGGGACATAATCAGGCTCCCTGAGATAGTACAATAAATTTGTGGGTTTGGAAATATTTTCTGATGTATCTGTAAACTTCATCTCATTTTCTGTCCTCCTTTTTTCTTAATCTCTTCATGATGCTTTTTCTCATAAGGAGATATGTCATTCCCCTTCTCCCCTGTAAGCCTATATTAAATATGATTGTAATGTTAGGGTATGTCTACACTACGGGACTATTCTGATTTTACAGAAATCGATTTTTGGAAACAGATTGTGTAAAGTCGAGTGCACGTGGCAACACTAAGCACATTAATTCGGCGGTGTGCGTCCATTTATCGAGTCTAGCATCGACTTCTGGAGCGTTGCACTGTGGGTAGCTATCCCATAGTTCCTGCAGCCTCCCCCGCCCATTGGAATTCTGGGCTGAGATCCCAATGCATGATGGGGCCAAAAATTTGTCGCGGGTGGTTATGAGTAAATGTCATCAGTCAATTCTCCCTCCGTGAAAGCAATGGCAGATAGTCAATTCTCACCCGTTTCCCTGGATTGCCTGGGCAGACGCCATAGCACGGCAACCATGGAGCCCGTTCAGCCTTTTTTCATTGTCACCGTATATCTACTGGATGGTGCTGACAGATGTGCTACTGCTGTGCTACACAGCAGCATCCCCTTGCCTTTGCAAGTTAGCAAAGATGGTTACCAGCTATACTGTACCGTCTGCTGCCTTGCAAGTTGGTAATGACGGTTACCAGTCATATTGTACCGTCTGCTGCTGCTGTCATGGGTGCTCCTGGCCGGCCTCAGTGAGGTCGGCTGGGGGAGCCTGGACAAAAATAGGAATGACTCCCCAGGTCATTCTGTTCTTTAAGTTTTGTCTAAAGGGAGAGTCAGTCCTGCCTAGAATATCAAGCAAGTCTACTAAAGAACCAGAGAGGTAAATGACTGCTCCGGGACAGAGCCCCAGACATCCCACAGAAATGATGACCTGCATGCCATTCTAGGGGGTGCCCCTGCAACAACCCCACCCATTGCTTCCTTCTTCCCCCACCCCTCCTGGGCTACTGTGGCAGTTATCCCCCCATTTGTGTGATGAAGTAATAAAGAATGCAGGAATAAGAAACAACACTGACTTTATTGCAAGCAGAGATCAAAGGGGAGAAGGGAGAGCGGTTGGCTTACAATGAAGTAGAGTGAACCACCGTTCCACCATTCTGTGGAAAATGGAGCCAGCATCCAGTACAGGAGTCCTATGCGCTGGCATTAATATGCATATACCCTGAACCGCCTGCGACAATGTTTTTGACTCTTCAGGCTTTGGGAGCTCAGCCTAGACTTCAAATGGTTTTCAGAGAGTGTGGGAATGTGGGATAGCCACAGTTGTCAGTTGCCCCTCCCTCCGTGAGCATCCATTTAATTCTTTGGCTTTCTGTTAAGCTTGTCTCAGCTTCTTAAGTTTCACATAGCACTGTGTTGAGTCCCTGTTGTGGCCTCTGTCCATCATGGCCTTGGAGATTTTTTTCAAATGTTTTGGCATTTCGTCTTTTGGAACGGAGTTCTGATAGAACAGATTCATCTCCATGTACAGAGATCAGATTCAGTATCTCCTATATGGTCCATGCTGGAGCTCTTTTTTGATTCTGGGACTGCATGGTCACCTCTGCTGATCAGTGCTCCATGCTGGGCAAACAGGAAATGAAATTCAAAAGTTCACGGGGCTTTTCCTGTCTACCTGGCCAGTGTATCTGAGTTCAGATTGCTGTCCAGAGCAGTCACAATGGTGCACTGTGGAATAGCTCCCGGAGGTCAATACCGTCGAATTGCGGCCACACTAACCCTAATTCGAAATGGCAATACCAATTTTAGCGCTACTCCCCTCGTCGGGGAGGAGTATAGATATTGGTATTAAGAGCCCTTTATATTGCTATAAAGGACTTCGTTGTGTGGACGGGTGCAGGGTTAATTCGGTTTAAAGCTGCTTAATTTGAGATAAACTCGTAGTGTAGACCAGGCCTTAGGTGCTCAGATACCACAATGACAAGTGGAGTATGAATGCTTGGAGAGAAACTATTTATGAGGAGGTTATGTGTTCATGCTGTATCCTAGCCACTGCACTGTGTCAGTGGAACTCGGAATACTTGATGAGGTCAGAGAAACACTGATGCACTCACTACATTGTACAGAATAGTCAGTTTGCACTTTAAGGGGTAGATTCTCTGTAGGCTTAATGTATGGTTGATGGTTGCAGTTTTCCCAGAACTTGGTTGGAGAGGGGGTTCTCACTTGGTAGCCAATTTGAAATATAGCATTAGGAGTACTGGAGGGACAGAACTGGTACACAGTGCCAAATTCGGTAAAAAGCGACAGAATTCTGTGTCACCTTATAGACCAGGGGTCGGCAACCTTTCAGAAGTGGTGTGCCGAGTCTTCATTTATTCACTCTAATTTAAGGTTTTGCTTGCCAGTAATGCATTTTAACGTTTTTAGAAGGTCTCTTTCTATAAGTCTATAATACATAACTAAATGATTGATTGTTATATGTAAAGTAAATAAGGTTTTAAAAATGTCTTAGAAGCTTTATTTAAAATTAAATTAAAATGTAGAGCCCCCCGGACCGATGGCCAGGACCTGGGCAATGCGCGTGCCACTGAAAACCAGCTCGCATGCCACCTTCGGCACCCGTTCCATAGGTTGCCTATCCCTATTATAGACTAACAGAAGTATTGGAGCATGAGCCTTTGTGGGTGAATACTCACATGCGTCTGACGAAGTAGGTATTCACCCACGAAAGCTTATGCTCCAATACTTCTGTTAGTCTATAAGGTGTCACAGGACCCTTTGTCGCTTTTTACAGATCCAGATTAACACTGATACTCAGTGCCAAATTCTGTACACTTGAAAATGAGACACCGGCAGGGATGCTGGAACAGTTTTTATAGTGGGGGTGCTGAGAGCTATTGAACCAAACTGTAAACCCTGTATATAATGGAAACCACTTCAAACCAGAGGGTCCTGCTACACTCCCAGCACCTCTAATTCCAGTACCTATGGACACCAGTTTGCCAAAATTGGATGTGTATCCACATAGAAGCTGATAGCTTCTAGCTCTGATGAGGGTGTTGGAGGTTAATCCTTGTTTTGTTTTCAGCATGGAAAGATACTCTAAGGGATAAAAAAATCTTTTAATTATATAGTGTCTCAGGATTATAGGGTTGTTATAAAAGAAAGCTTGATTATTATGTTGCTAAAGTGTGGCTCAAACAGGCTTTAAACATAGAGGTAAATATTTTTTTAGGGTTTTCATGATTCCTGGAGATAAATTTGGAAGCAGTCTCTAGAAAATGACTGTAGGGTATCATTTATACATTGTGATTGCAACATGTGTGCAAATAACATCCCAAGGAGTTATGCTAAACCCTTGAAGATTAACCCAAACTACAGATTATACAAAATTGTATGTGCAGACAGTAGCCTTTAAAGTTTTCTCAAAGCAGCTTTTAATAAAAACAAGTCTCTATAGCCCTAAAATAATCTAGAGGTGACATCAGGTGTCACCATGGAAACTCAGGCTGCATTCCTGTGTGCAACTGGTTGGAGTTCTAGAATAGGGAAGTGACCTTCTGACAGGAATAAATCTGTTACTCCAGTTGGTCTGCACCATAAAAGATTGGATTTGGCCTTCAGCTAGGAGAATGTCTTTAAAAAAGGAAAATTGGAGCATTCTGTATCTCATTTAACATACTGTATAGCCCAAGAAGGGTAAAAAACTCACTGGAGAAAACCTGATTTGATGATCTAGGACGCTAAAAAAACAAACCTTTATTTACATGTTTTGGAAGAGCAAAATGTCAGATGGAGTGTCTCGTTGTGGTTCTTGTAAATCTAAATGGTTAGGTGGATTATGAGTAAGACTACGTTTATGTCATAGAGATCATGGAAGTGACAGAATCCGTGACTTCCAGAGACCTCCATGACATTCTCTGCTTCATCCTCAGGGGCTGCAGGACTCTGGAGTGGGCAACCAGCGGGGACCTGGCAGGATTCTAGCCACAGGCAACAGGGCCCCATGCAAGGTTCCAATGACAGGTGACAGACTCCTGAGGGAGCCCGCCTCAGGGTTCCAGCGATGGGCAACATCCTCGTGCGGGGGAAGGGGGAGGGGGAAGCCTTAGGTGAGCAGCTGGGGGTGTCCCATTTTCTCTTCGTGAAATTATGGTCACTGTGCAGCTCCCAGCTGCCATGGGCAGAGGGGGAACCCCACAGCTCCCAGCCACCATGGTGGTGGGGGAAACCATGGAGCTGCAGCAGCAAAAGTCACAGACAGGTTGTGATGGGTTAGATCCCCCTTCTGATATGTCACCGAATGTACTGCGATTTCACTGAGCCTGCCTGCTCCACTAGCCTGGGCTCCCTTTCTCTGTTGTGCTGAATCATGCTGTCTGGCAGCACACACACAGGTAGGGAGCATCAGCTGTAGAATCACACAGAGTCTGCAAACAGGTCTCTGTGAGACTGTTTAGCTAGGAAATTGCCCAGCACTCTAGTGCCACTTCTCTGGGGAAAGTACACCTAAGATAATATTGTCTTGCGCTGTATAGAAAGATCTGCACAGCACAAGCTCATAAAAAATTGCCCTCTCCCTCAATGTGAAGAGAGATATGCACTGTTTCTTGCCCTCCCTCCCAAAGATATGGATTGAACAGACTGGGTTATGTTATAAACAAGAAATAAGTTTGTTAATTATAAAAGACAGATTTTAAGTGATTATAAAGGATGGCAAACAGAACAAAGCAGATTACTAAGCAAATAAAACAAAGCACGCAAACTAAGCTTGATTCACTAAAGAAACAGGTAACAAAATGTAATTTCTCCCCCTAAATGTTTAATTGGGCAGGATGCAGAATTTCGGTTGCGTAGAGTTCCAGTTACTTCTCTTTACAGACTAGACTCCTCTGTCAGAGTCTAGACTCAGCCCTTGCCTCTCCCACCGCTTGGTTCCTTTTTCTCTTCAGGTACTTTCAGCAGTCTTTCTTCCTGGCCAGGAAGGCAAATGGAGAAGAGTCCTGTTTGCCTTACTCCCCAGCCTTAAATAAAATTTACATAATGTGGGAATCTTGACCTCCCACTCCTTTTAGTGGAAAATTACTAGAAGTCCAAGATAGTGTTTAGTACCCGGTGACAGGACCACCTGACTTAGTAGCGTCACAGCTATGTCCCATGACACCTCTCGGGAAGGAGAGAGATCAGTATCTTTAAAGTCTTGTTTCTTCTTAATGGCCTATCAAAGCTGATGGCCTATTGTTTGGTGGGTGTCTCCCAAATACACACAGTTGTAATTGTTACATAGTCAACATTTGTAATTTTAGATACAGGAATGATACATGCATACAAATTGAATAATCACATTTAGTAAGTCATAACCTTTCCAGTGATATTTTACGCAACCCATTTTGCATAAAATATATCTTAGTTAGACTATATTCATATCACAACCATATTTCTATGAAAAATATGGGGTGTAACGTCACGCAGGTCATGGCTTCCGTGAATTTTTGTTTATTGACTGTGACCTGTCCAAAACTTTTTTACTAAAAATAACCAAGACAAAATCTTAGCCTTAATTATGAGAGTACAGTTCATAGTTTCTTTCTGATTCTATTTTTGCATCCATTACTGTTCTTGTAAATGCTACATACTGTTTTATTCCCATGTGGGATTGTTGTTTGAGTAAAGTTACGGAGTCTTATAATTTATCTGCTTTGTCTTTGAGTTCAGAAGAGAGAAAAGAGAGTGTGGATGTGAAACAAACTAATACAAGAACCTGTGAAAACCACTTTTAAGGACAGAGCTAGTACTTGTTGAAGACTTCCTGATGGTGAGCTGTCACTGAATGTAAAACTGTTCAGAAAAAAAGAAATATATACATACGCTTAATCAATTAAATCCAGTTAAAAATTAATGTGTTGAATTGGTACCTTCAGGGGCAATTTCTAGAGACCTAAGGGAGTTAGGTGCCCAACTCTCATTAAAAGTCTTTCATGCCTCTTAGAAAATCTCTGTCATTAAATCATGTACACCTCTACCCTGATGTAGCGCGACCTGATATAACACAAATTCGGATATAATGTGGTAAAGCAGCGCTCATGGCGGAGCTGTGCACTCCAGCGGATCAAAGCAAGTTCGATATAACACAGTTTCACCTATAACGCAGTAACATTTTTTTAGCTCCCAAGGACAGTGTTATATCAGGGTAGAGGTGTATTATCATATATACTTTGTAACGCTTCTATACTACATTTCTGCTAAGTCTGTTGGAAGTAGCAATTACTGTACTAACCTTTTTTCTTTTTGCTGTAAGTCTTTGGCCTGCTACTCAAAAATACAAAGATTTTTCTTCATTGAAGAGGTCCAAATTTCCACTGAAGGAGGGTGCACAAAGAAACTAAAAACTAATAGGGCCACTAAAAATGTAATTTTAGAAACCATGATTGTCAGAAAATAGATTACATTTTAACCTATCATTTTATCCTGAGATGCTGGTAGCTTTGTAAATCTGACAATGTTGAGGTATCCGTAAACACCAACTTTAGTAAATGGCACAGTTGTTTTAGAGATTCAACTGGATATCAGCCAGACACAGTGAAAATAATTTCTCCCATCCAGGGACAGTTCTTTACTTCATCTCTTGATGTTGAGCACAGCTGTGCGCAGAGTAACAAACAATAGTACTAAAGGACGCATTCAGGTCAACAGGACTATTCACATGCTTAAAGCTAAGAATGTGCTTAAGTGCTTTTGTTGGATCAAGATTTGTTTACTGAGGATGGGACAAGTATTTTGCATGTGGGAACTGAAGGCATTGAACTTGAAGGCACTGAAAAATTAAGGTCTTGTCTATACTGGGAGTTCAGAGTAATCAGCTAAAGGGGTGGAAGGTAAATATGCAGAAGTTAATGCCTGCTAAATCCCTATGTGGACACACTAATTCAGAAGTGAAATGGCCACTTTACTTCTGAAAGAGAGCATTCACATGGATGTTTAAAATGCATTAACTTCACACCTTTAATTGACTTAACTTTTCTGAATGTCCCCATGTAGACCAGCCCTAAGTGAGGTAGTGGGATTCAGACTGTCTGTTTAAAACCATAAATCTAATTCCATGAAAGACAAAGACAAACTTGTTTTAATTATGCATTTATAGTTACTCTTACATTGAATTTGCTATAACTTATAATGCCATTTTAAAATGAAAAAGTGATAATTTTAAAGCAACAAAACATGAGGAATGTTAGGGGAATAGGTAGCTGTAACAGCGTAAGTCTATTTAGCAGTATCAACAACTGTTAAAAATAAAGGTGTAGACCATTTTAATTCTCTTAGCGTGTGTGCAGTGTGCACCGCCATTTGATAGCATCGTCGTCATCCAGGTGAAGAGCCAGTTTTCCATCATCAAAATAAGCCAGCAGGCACTTGTCAAGGATGTCTGAAGTTGGCTGCATCTACAGCGCAGTTCATTAGAGAAACTCCGTTTTGAAGACATTGTCCACACAATTACCCTGCCCTAAACTGGTTCAGGGATGACCACAGGTGCCTTGGCATGTCAAAACCTGGTGAGCAGATGATTGGGTCGGTGACGAGAGAGTGATTAATGACTGTTGTCGTTAACTACGTGTTATACCAAGCAGATTCCACCATCATGTCATGCGGTGGCATAAGTGATGATAAAGGGGGTCTAAAAGACAGACAAACTGGCGAGTGGTCAAAGAGGTCTGAATACAGACGGAAATCACTGTTTTCACAGGTCTTGACCATGAGCATGCTGGAGGCTCCCTCATAGCAGCTATGGGGCGGTGCTATGATACTAAGGGCATGTTTTCACTAGCAACGTTAAAGTGTTGCTGCGATGGCTGTGTAGTCGCAGCACCAGCACTGGGAGAGAGCTCTACCAGCGCTGTAAAAAAAAAAAAAAAAAAAAGTCACCTTTGCGACAGGAATAGCTCCCAGTGCTGGGAGCACGACTCCCAGTGCTGGTGCACTGTCTACGCTGGCACTCTACAGTGCTGAAATTTGTAGCTCCCAGGGGGTGTTTTTTCACACCCCGAGTGAGAAATTTCCAGCGCTATAAAGCGCCAGTGTAGATAAGCCCTAAGGGTATGTCTACATCTACAGTTTTGCAGCGCTGGTTGTTACAGCTGTATTAGTACAGCTGTATAGGGCCAGCGCTGCAGAGTGGCCACACTTACAGCAACCAGCGCTGCAAGTGGTGTTAGATGTGGCCACACTGCAGCGCTGTTGGGCGGCTTCAAGGGAGGTTCGGGGAACGCGAGAGCAAACCGGGGAAGGAGACCAGCTTCGCCGCGGTTTGCTCTCGCGTTCCCTGAACCCCCCTGCAAACCGCAGGGAAGGAGACCTGCTTGCTCGGGGATGCGGGGAACGCGAGAGCAAACCAGGGAAGGAGACCAGCTTCGCCGTGGTTTGCTCTCGCGTTCCCCGAACCCCCCTGCAAACCGCAGGGAAGGAGACCTGCTTGCTTGGGGATTCGGGGAACGCGAGAGCAAACCGCAGGGAAGGAGACCTGCTTGCTCGGGGATTCGGGGAACGCGAGAGCAAACCGGGGAAGGAGACCTGCTTGATTACCAGAGGCTTCCTCAGGTATGCTGGGATACCTGCTTATTCCACGGAGGTCAAGAAAAGCGCTGGTAAGTGTCTACACTTGATTACCAGCACTGGATCACCAGCGCTGGATCCTCTACACCCGAGACAAAACGGGAGTACGGCCAGCGCTGCAAACAGGGAGTTGCAGCGCTGGTGATGCCCTGCAGATGTGTACACCTCCTAAGTTGCAGCGCTGTAACCCCCTCACCAGCGCTGCAACTTTGTGATGTAGACAAGCCCTAAGTATTGGCGGCAATGGATTTGCATGTAAAGTCCTGGTAACAATGTGCATAGCTTTGTATGAGATGAGTCTCATGTGAGACGATCAACAGTAGACAGGAGCAGAGTACTCTACTGTTGAATAGCAGACGGCTGATGTTCTAAGTGTCCAGGCACTTGCACTCCAGGTTGGGCCGGCCAGTTTTCTGAGCAAGTTGCTTTTACAGTTAATATGTAGCAACGAGTGTTTGTTTTTACAATCAGCATCTAAAATATGTAAACCATTCAGGAACCAGACACTTGAAAAAGACAGAAACATTATGTAAAAATTCAGCTGCCTCCTTGGTTGAAACATTTTGTCCTGCACCAAGTATCTTAAGAAGTTGCTGGTTTCATGTCACAATGATTTTTGTATATGACATTGATGTCTTTTAAAATAACATCCAAACCTTAAAAATGCTTTGCTTTCATTTATTCTATCTATAACAGTTATACTTTGCCTAATTTTAAAATACATATTTTTAGTACTCATGAATAAACAACGTGGCTATATAAATACATCTTTCAATGAAAGAATGCCTTTTTCCTGATGATGGCTTTTAATTAATAGCTGTAGTTGTATTCAGCAGTGATCAGACAGCATGAATCTAATGGCAAGTAAAGCCAACTTGAAAAATCTTGCTAGGGTGAATAGCCAGAAAGTTGGTAATAAGCAGAGCACTGGAGTGCATACTGTACAGAAAATCTGGCATCGGCAGGGGGACGGATAAGATGACCTAAATGGTCATTTCTCTTTATAACATGTGAATCTATGAATTGATGATCCAGATGTGAAAGTAGTCATGAAATTTTAAGGGCAGTATATAATATACTGTTTGATAAATGATGTGCCATCATATGTAATTGTGCAAAAAATCTGGAAGTATAGTCCTTTCGGGTGCAATAAATGTACCACTTGCCATCAGTACTTGGGGAATACTACACTACAAAAATTAAGTCGACTTAAGTTACGACTTACAGCCACAACTCTAATTAAACAGCTAGTGCATGTCCATACTACAGCCCTTGTGTCGGCAGAGCACATCCACATTAGCAGTTCTTGCATAGACACAGAAAGCAGTGCACCGTAGGTAGCTATCCCACTGTGCAATTGGTCACCATCTGCTACAGTGTGTATTGGAAAGGGTTTGCAATGCCTCATGGGGGCAGGCACAGTGTCCCATTATGCATTCTTTCTCTGTTTCATCATTACATAGGCTTCCTAGAGCATTCCATGGATTGTTGGTTCTGGGCTCAAAACAAGCACCGAGTGGTGGGATTGCATCATTATGGGATAATGAGCATTGGCTGCAGAACTTTTAGTTGCGCAAAGCCACCTTCCTGAAATGGTGTGTGGAGCTCATCCCAGCCCTACGACACAGGGACACCAAAATGAGAGCAGCACTAACTGCAGTGGGGCGATAGATGGCATGTATATCCCCATTTTGGCCCCAGACCATGTTGTGATGGAGTACATAAACAGAAAGGGCTTCTTTTCTATGGTATTGCAAACTGCCTTGGATCACTGGGGTTGTTTCACTGACATAAGTGTAGGCTTGTCAGGGAAGGTGCATGACGTACACATCTTTAGGAACACGGGCCTGTACAGAAAGCTGCAAGCAGGGACTTTCTTTCCAGACCAGAGGATTACCACTGGGGATGTGGACATTCCAGTAGTGATCCTGAGAGACCTTGCTCCTGTGGCTTATGAAGCCTTACACCGGCCACCGTGACAGCAGCAAGGAGCGCTTCAGCCACACACTCAGCTGTTGAATGTGCCTTTGGCCACATTAAGGGGCATTGCCTTTGCCTCCTTAGGAGGTTAGACCTCAGTGAGGAAAATATCCCCATGGTTATAGCTGCCAGCTCTGCCCTTCATAATATATATGAATCAAAGGGGAAGAAGTTTTCCCCGGGGTAGTGTGTGGAGGTTGAGTGGCTGTCTGCTGCTTTTGAATGGCCAGATATTAGGACTGTAAGATGGGCCCAATGGGAGCTTTTTGCATCAGGGAGGCTTTGAAGGAGCATTTTAACAATGAGCCACAGGAACTTGTGTTTGTTTAGCCAGGCTCTTTTTTTTTTTTTTTTTTTTTTTTTTTTTTTTTGTACCATGGTAGGAACCTTGTAATGATTACTGCATGTGTGCTGCTGTGACACTGCAAATGCACCTATTGGTACTGTCTCTGAATGTTTACAGTAGTCAACATATGTTGGAGAATAATAAAGATTCATTCGCTTTCCATAAGTTCAGTTTTATTTCACACCCACGGAATTATAATTATGTGTTGATAACCTGAACTTCATACATAGGGAGAAAAGTATCTTTAAAGGGGAAGGAACAGGAAATTCACAAGCACAGTTGCCAATGAGGATCTTGGAGCTGGGTGTACGTCCAGCTGTCATTCTGCAAATTGTCCCACGAGGTGGAGTGCCTGGGGTACTGCTGAGATCCCTGAGGAAACGAGGAATGTGAGGGGGATGTGTTCAGACTGGGACTGCAACATGTCTGTTTGCTACCTCAGCAACATTATCATCTTTTCCTGCTCCGTCTCCTATCCTGACTATCCCTTCCCAATTTCTCACTGATTGCCTCCCTCCTTGCTTTCTGCTCACAATCTGAAGCAACTGACAACTGCAGAACCTCCTTGTACATGTCTGTCTTACTCCTCTAGTTTCTTTTCCTTATCTAAGTGATGTGCTCCCCGGTGTGTGTGGGAGAGCATCAAGGGAATATCTGCAGCTGCTAAAGAAATCACAGACAGATGTGTTGTCAGTGCATTAGCACTCTTTATCCAAACAGGTAACATCTTTCTATTATGGTGCCTGCTGAAGTAATTGCTGAATGGCATGGCAAAGTTTCCTACCATGTGGAAAGACAGCAGCCTTCCCAAGAAACCTTTGGCAGAGGATTGCTGATTACCTCCAGGAAAGTTTCCTAGAGATCTCTATGGAGGATTCATGGGACATCCTGGTGTGCCTAAATTAACTTTTCCCCAGGCATCCCTCTGCAGAATGAGTACTTACCAGAGGCATCAGGCTTGGCAGGGCTGGGCTGCTGAGGCTTGCAGTGGGAAGCAGCGATCAGCACATCCCTCAGCCCGCGCCGCTTCCTGCAGCTCCCATTGGCCTAGAGCGGCGAACCGCGGCCAGTGGGAGCTGAGATTGGCTGAAACTGCGGACACGGCAGGTAAACAAACCGGCCGCATGTCAAAGGTTTGCTGATCCCTGAGTTATGAAGTCATCCATTTTAGAATTACATCTGAATCAATCTGAGGGCCAAATTTAAGAGTCCTACCTTAGCATCCATTTGTGCATGCACAATTCTGTGTATGTAATCACTTATGTATGAACAAGATACTGTGCACATGTGCAAAAAGCCATTTGTGCTTAAATAGTTTGCATGTACATATTTAATCATTTGTGCACATAGCAGATTGTTTTTTTTGACTTTTGATCCTAATTCTTATGCCTAAAACCTTCAGCCCCTTACCTGGTAGAAGTCACTAGTTATCCTCCAAAAAGTGTGATTTATAGTGACAGAATCAATTCAAAAACAGCACTTCTGTCTTCTAAGGTTATAAGAAATACATTTTGTTTTACTTGCTAATAACATTTAGTCTGTTGTCAATTTGACAGTGCTTTTAGTAGTCAGTTTTGCTCCTTTGTATGGTGAATGTTTCGTTATGTTTGTGTGGGGCTTTTGCATAGCAGGAAGAGAGAGAAAATTTAAAAGTGGAAGTGGAGGATCAGATGTTGTAACTGAAGCGACTTGAACCATTTCTTGAAATTTGACTTCATTACAGTTGATGTGTCGCTTTCTAAATGTCCCTTTAAGTAGTTTACCAGTTGTTTCTGTGGTTTCCTCTTTAAGTGTGAAGAGAATAAATGAGTGCTTATATTTTCCCATGCTCTGTCAAAATGAGATGCAACTTAGTCAATTGTGCATATCTTCATAATAAGATCATCTGTTGTTTTTCTTGCATGTGTTGGCTAGCAGTGGAAATGGGGCTGACCTTTAAATTCTCACTGTTTAAGCTGATGAGTTGAACATCTCATTTAAATAAATGTACTATTTCCCTCCTGGTTGTTATTTCAGGCTATGTGCATATGTGCTTAGAAATCACTGCATCTACTTACTTTGGTTCCCTTTTGTCTAGTTTGCTTTGCAACCGAAGATTAAGAAATATATTTATGAAAGCACAGATTCTTGAGCCCAAGTTTGAGTAAATTGAAGGGAGGCTTGGGGTGAAGCCCTTTTTAAATGTGAATTAGACAATAAGCACCTTTCTTAGAAAAGGGGGTTGGATTTGCAGGGGAGCTAGAGCTATCTTAATGGGACTTGATCAGCGTTCCTTCTAATTTTTTACGTCAATGTGTGGAATGAATTTTGTTGTGTGACTCATCACCTCCATATTGGTGCACAAAACAAAATTCATGTGTTGGGGGTTGGGCTGAGGAGTTTGGAGTGTGGGAGGGGGCTCGGGCCGGGGTAGAGGGTTGGGGTGCAGGGGAGTGAGTGGGTGAGGGCTCTGGAGTGGGACCTGAGATGAGGGGTTTGTGGTGCGGGAGAGGGCTCAGGGCTGGAGCAGAAGGTTGGGGTGTGGGGGGTGAGGGCTCTGGGGTTGGGCCAGGGCTGAGGGGTTTGGGGTGCAGACTGCCCTGGAGCTACGAGGGGGGACAAAGGACTCCTCCCCCACCCCCAGCCCTCTCTCACTGCAGCAGCTCAGGGCCAAGGGAGAGGCGCCTCTCCCTGCCCGTGGCAGCTCTGGCTGAGGGAGGGGCTCCTCTCCCCGGCAGTTCCAGCGGGCCTGGGCCGAGCTGAGGGAGGGGGCTCCTCTACCTGGCCATGGCACGTCTGTTGCAGGAGGGGTGCCTCTCCCCCCAGTTGCGACAAGTCCATACTGGGGAAGAGGCACCTGCCTGCGCCACAGCCCTGAGCCTCTGCACAGGGCTTACTGTGCCTCCAGGCTCTAAGCCTTTAAGATAAACACCAGATAGGATTTGCCTCAAGCTAAGAGCTATCCACATTGCAAGCTTATTGCCTACTACCATAGAGTCTTACTGAAGCTTTTTATTTGGTATTTGAAGAATCAGGCCCTTAGTACACTAGGCCCATGTTCTTATTTTTTTTAAACAGAGAAAGACTTGACTGTGCATTCTTGTATTCTTGTAGAGACCAACAATCTGTATTATATACATAGCTCTAGGATGAGGTTTCAAATGCCAAGAATGTAGCCATCTGCTATTTTTAGCCTTGACCTTGCTTGTATATTCTTTTGCTGCAGCAGTTATGGCATGAAGAAACCTTAAGTCATGCTCAAAAGCATTGATTGTCATATATAAAAGGCTAGGTGTGCACTTTTAGCTGTGATCGCTTTAATCTGTGTAATATCCTAATCTTGAGTAAAGTATGACTCTTAACACATCTCCACAAGACCTTGGTTTATGCCAGCTCCATTTCTTGTGCATCATGTTTGTGTAATATTTCTTAAGACATGGTAAATACTCTATTTTATCTATATGATAGTTGGTTTATATGCAGGTGTCTTGAATCTGAGCTCTGTGAAAGCTTTGAAAAATATAAGGTGTACAATGGTGGACCATAATACTACTTCAGACTGGTTTCAACAATAAAAATATAAATTCTGTGATGTAAAGATAACCTGCAATTTGTTGTATTTCCTAAAATTGAGTGTTTCATGGAAGGGGAGGGTGACTTTATTTTTTTACACTTAAAATAAACCCATGTGTAGCTGTCGTTTCTTAGACTTATGACATTTTGAAATAATAGCATTAAATGAGCTTACCTGTTTATCTTAATGGGGTGTTAAATTTTAAAGTCTAATTATGACTACAGAAATGTCATCATGGTTAATGATTTTTCCCTTTTGTCATTCTGCAAGTAATATCCAGCCAATTTTGTGTTTTGTTAGGGCTGAAAGTGACTCTTATTTGAAATACTAATGTTCCAGTTATATGAAACAAGTAATCGCAAACTTTTCAAAGCATGGACTGAATAATGGAATAGTTCACCTCTTGGTTCACTCAGAATCATATGGGTCAGCTTTTTGTCAGTTTACCATTATGTATCTACACAAACGGCTTATGTGGAAAACAAGATTGCATTTTTAGCTGTTTAATGCAATAAGTGAGTTGTGTGTTTTTGGAAAAGATAAATGTTGTCTAATTTTGGTCCTCAATTCTTCATCTACTCATCTGATCTTTCTCAGAGATGATAACGAAGAGAAACCACAGTCATGTGACTATCCTGCTCACTGCAAGTCATCCGCAAATGCTCTACAAATTATCAGTGGTTTGTGAATCTGTTCTACAGCATAGTGCTGCAAGTGCAAATAGAATATTCCTCTGGGATGAAAATGATGTTTTTGAAGAGGGTCAGTTCAATACAGGCTTAACAGGAACGTAAGTGGTGTATGTGCCTTGTGCTGGCCCTCTCCTTGGGGTGAATTTGGCTTCTATTAAATATTGATTGTGGATAATTGAGCTGCTTGTTTAAACATATGCTAAAGGAAATATAAACTATTCATCACTGTTTAAAGTATTACGCTTCCTTAGTGCAGCTTATGGAATCTTAGAAATCTCCTATTAAACTTGTTCCATCAGCAAAGACAGTTGAGCTTAATAAGCTAAAATACTTTTGAATGATGCTCTTTCTGTCTTTAAATGCTAAATTGATAGAACTATAAAAACGGGCAAAGTGGAATAAGGAGAAGAAAACAGCCATAACTTTCAAAATTTCTATGATTGAAATTACTACTATTATTATTATAGTTTTTTTCATCCATTGGGTTGATAAAGTTGTTTAATGATATATATTTTTTTTTAGTAGAGGTTCAGATTTTATCAGCTAACTACACGACCACTTTTGTAAACCAAGAAAATAACACTTCTTTTGAACACGTCAGTTTGGACCCCAGTGCATGTGCCTCATGAGAATGATACCAGAGGGATTTTTTAATAGCACTGTTGTATCCATGCCATGTATATGCCCTCTGTGTCCTCATGCTCGTGCGTGAGTATGAAGGGGTAGGGTGACACCCCCTCTCCTTCAGTTCCCTCTTCCTACCTTCACAACATTCATATAACTGCCATAATGTGTATCAACCTGTCTGGATTAAATCCCCCTGTATAGGGCTTCTTAACAGGGTGGAGTCAAAACCTGTGGACTTCAAGCTCGCCCATCCTTCAGTGGGCTAGTTCACCTGAAAGATAGACACTGCAGGTCTCTCTCCTGTTTAGGAGTCACATATATGTTGAGTAGATATTTCTCCACAAGAACACAGAAGTTGAGATATGAGTCTGAAGCTTTGTCTTCTGGAACAATTCATGAAGGTCTCATCAGACCCTGAGGAGACAAGCTCCAGAGTTCTGCTAGTGGGCAAGCCAAGATTGTCACTTGCCTGCTAGATAAAGCGTTGAACATTGAAGATCAGCACTGAGCAGATGGCGCAAAGAAAGGACTGACACCTCCAGCACTGAAGCAGATACCAGCATCATTGGCACTGAAGCTGGCACCAATAACGCTGATACCAAAGTCCAGCACTGATAGGAAGTGCTCTGGGTATAGAGGCAACAACTCCAAGAGTAGGTCAGTGTCCTTCCATAAGGACAAACCATGTAAAGCTTCTAGAAATAAAACCACCAAAACCTGCACAGTGGTGAGGACTGGTGGTAAGGAGCAGCCCATGAGATAGACAGACTGCTCTGGTGGCACATCTGTGTTGAGGCCTACTGTGGATGATGTGCTCCTCAGAAAATCAGGACAGGTATTGTGCCAGAGCACCTACTTGTACAGGCCCCAGTATCACATATGTTGTAACTGCCCTAAGGAGTTTTATTCCCTCTGTCTGTCACAGGGTCATATGTTCTCACTTCTTTCCAGCAGCAAATCCTCTCCTCTGAGAGCAGTGGTCAGCAGCACAGAAGGACCTGCCAGCTTTCCTAATAGATCTCAGCTACCATGGTCTTCTCAGGAATGGCACCAGACTGGCCAATACCAAATGACCCATTTTGTATTCCTATGCATGCTCTCAACTTGCAGGAGGCAGACTTCCATAGAGCCATCCATCTGGCCAACACTACTTAAGATGCACAGTGGGGCCTATCCTTTAGTAACAGAGTTCTGTATTACAGCACCAAAAATAATCAGTAAATGCCTGACAGAGCTGATAGAGTTCACTGTCAGCAAGAACCCATGTCCCAGAAGACAGATTCTGGTCTCCAGTTGACAGCAAACTACCTAAAATGAAATCAAATGACAGAGTGTACATGTTTGTTAGTCCTTGGTAACATTTTCGCATATATATTTGTGATGCTGCTTACCAGATTACGTTACAAATGCGGCTGAGGTCCATATGCCCCCAGTCCAGACATCTTGTGAATAAGAGTTAGTCCTGCCTCTGGTATTGCGAGAGAGCTTACTTGGTGGCTTGATCCAATTAATGTACAAAAAGGGGTTCCTTAATCTACCCTATGCCAAAAGTTTATCACAGTCTCCTCAGGGACAGGCTGGGATGCATACCTGAACCATATGCAGATGCAAGGAACATGCTGTCAGGATGACCTAGAACTGCCAATGAGTCTTCTGGAGCTGAGAGCCATCATACTGGCCTCTGTAGCATTTCCTTCCTGTTCTGCAGAACTCTACTGTGCAAATCCTGACAGACACGTCCAAAATGCATTATATGAACAAGCCAAGAGGCACTTGGTTGTCACCTTTCTACCAAGAAGCCATCAAGCTTTGAATGTGTTGTCATCAACATGGGATAACCCTGTTGTTTCTATACCTCCCAAGGGTCAGCAATGATGTATGGTCATCAGCCATAAATTGTCACTGAGGAAGTCTGTGATAAGGCCAATATTTTGTCAGTGGGGGCTCCCATAATAGAAACTTCTTCACCATGGAAGAAGGGGACAGTGGACTGACATTCACAACATGTCCCTTGTAAATACCCAGTTTCAGCTTGTCTGTGCTCTAAAAATACCAGATGATCCATCTAGCATTTCTAATTTGAGGATTACCACAAATCTTGGCCAACTGGTCAAACAAGTTCCAGATGGTGATTTTTCTAGTAATAGATCTATCACTTAAGGTCCTCCAGCTGAATGTTGAAGGATTGTCTGCTGCCAAGTGGGACCTTATTAGTATTCTGGCAGGAATGAAATTGTCTAGAATTATGCCAAGTTGGTTAGTATGTGCAATGGCTCGGTTTTTGAGAAATTGCCATTTCTTTGTGCACATTGGTGATACAAGAAGTTCTTGGAGGCACCAGAAGAACAACCTCCCGCAAGGATCATTATCTCCAACATTATTGAACTTATATTCAAATAACCTATCATATACCAGGTCTTGCAAGTTTGTTTATGTAGAGGACATATGCATCAGCAGTCAGTCACACTCCTTTGACATACTTGAGAGTGTCCTGAATGCAGATCAGGTAGCTATGTCCGATTATTGTCATCGGTGGTGCCTGATACCAAGTGGAAGTTAGACTGTGTTAAGTGTTTTCCACTTACGTCCACTTAAGAGAGCTGAACATAGTTCTTAATGGTCAGCAAATAAAGCATGATTCACACCCAGTATATCTGGGCATCACATTGGATAGAACTCTCAGATATCATGCCTGTCTTAGAAAGACGGCAACTAAGGTCAAAGCACACAGTAACTTCCTTGGAAAACTAGCCAGAATGACATGGGATGCCAACACCCAAACGCTACAAACTTCAGCCTTGGCACTGTTATTCAGAGGTGGAGTATTGTATTCCAGGAAGGGATCACTTGTTTCACACAAAGATGATCGACATACAACTTAATTCCATCATGCGTATTATTTTAGGCACACTTAAATCTACTCCTCTACCATGGTTACAGGTTCTCTGCTAAATTACTCTGCCCAGTGTTCGCAGAAAGGAAAGCGTAGCAAAGCTCATGACAAAATTGCCCACACCTACCATTAATTAAAGATTTCTTTTATCTACCTGATGGTTGTCTGCCCTCACATTGCCCATTGTGGATAAATTTACTGAGTGAGGGATTTACAGTAGAGAATGTGTGGCAAACTTCATGGTCTGCAGAGAAAGTGACAAATTATCTTGTCTCGGACCCCACTCAAAGTAAACCCGGGTTTGTTTTACCGTGAATGCAATGGAGCCTTCTGAACTGGTTTCGTACCGGACGTGGAATGTGTGCTGCAGTGGCATTTTGGGGACATTTTAGAGACAGTCCATTATGTCAACATGGGCACCCACAAACCATGCCACACCTTGTTGAGGACTACAAAATTACTCAAATTCCTGGAGGTCTTCATGCCTTGAATATCAATAAGATCACTGTGGCTTGGCTTGATTGGATTGCATGTGCCAAATAAATAAACCACAGAGAGCAACATTAAATGCCTGAAATTCTTTTCCAGAAGGAGTGTGAGCCAAGGCCAATTGTCAGAAACCTTTCTCCTTCTGTGGTCTCCAGGACTCCTATATGCGACTGCCAGCTCTCATCCCCAAGGTAAAATCCAAGATCAAACTGGGCAAGGTTACAATAATCCTGATAGTCCCTTACTGGTTGGTATAGTTTTGGCTGTCATATGTATTGCAGGTGGCCTCTTGCGCACCTCTCAACATGCCATATAATAGTTCAGAACCAAGGTCACGTGCTACACCCAGAACCACAGTCATTGCAGCTGATGGCATGGAAGTTGGTTGAATGCTACTGACAGAGACTGCTCCTTACACTTTTCTGGAAATTCTCTTACAAAGCAGAAAACCTTCCATTCAGAAAACTTAGTCTCAAAATATTTTTTTTTTTTTTAAAGTAGGTAGCCCAATACAATCTGGCCACAGTAGAGACCCTGATACCAAAGATCCTCAACTACATGCTGTGTCTGAAACATACTGGACTATCATTTAACTCTCTCAAGGTTCATCTTGCAGCAGTATTGGTGTGTCACACGCTGGTACAGTCGTACTGTGTTCTTACATCCCATGTTATAAAAATTCAAGAGCCTACTTAATTCGTACTTACTGGTTAGAGACCATGTAGGACCTCAATATGGTCTGAAAACTCAGAGTCTTTGTTTTGAACCACTGTCTGTTTGCTTGGTATACCACTTGACCATCAAGAGGGTCTTTCTGTTTGCTGTCATTTCAGCATGGAGAGTCAGTGAGCTCCAAGCTCTGGACAGACTGTTACTCATCCTTCCTTAAAGACAAGGTAGCATTGGGACCAAACCCCAAGTTCATCTCGAAGGTAGTGTTGGAATTCCATTGCAACCAATATGTTACCTTGCCCAGCTTTTTCCTGAAGCCTGCACTTAACACCCACAGCAGAGCTACATACGCTGAGCATGTTATAATTCTAAGCCTTTCAAGCTGTCTTCCACTCTTCTTCATAGATATATTCTGCCCATGAAAAGGCCAAGCCATCTTGTCTCAGATAATCTTAGTGGATCAGAGAGTGCATTTCCACCTGGTATCAGATGGCTGGTGACCATCTCTCTCTGCTTTGATGGAAGTGTGCCTTGATGTTCAGAGGCAGCATTTTCTGCCTGTCTCAGGACTGTGCCAGTCTGAGATTTCAAGGCTACAATGTGGCACAACCCACTGACTTGTGTTAAATATTATGCCCTTCACATAGTAGGCAAGTTAGATGCCAAGTTCAGGTTAGTACTTCAATCACTATTTGATAAAGGTGAAACTCCTCACTCCCACTACCAAGGAGGGTACTGCTTGCCATTCACTTACCATGGGATCCATACTGACTACATCACAAAGAACCAGAGTTACTGTTGGGTAAATAATCATTCTGTCCCCTACACTATCTTCTCTTCATCTATATTCTTAGATTTCTATGTAATGGATGTCAGTATTCTGTCTGCTGTAATAAGTAATTCGGTATCCTCTCTGTCAAGGAGGACAAGCACTCTAGAGTACCTATTTTCTTTTAAAGTTAACACTTACTAATGTTAATGTCTTGAATGTATCCTTTTGTTTCAATGGAGATGTCTGGAAGTGCATAGTTTTAGACTCTTTTTCTCAGCATTTAGAACTGCAAGCATTGAAATCACTGTTACACAGTACATCAGATGAGAAATTGTTTAAAGAATACAGCATTTTTCCTGAAGCTTAGAGAGTTGAACTATCCAAACTTTAATTTTGGATAATAGGATAGTGTTGTTTTTTTTAAATGCATCCAGAACTGATTGTTATAGATGGAAAAACCAAGAAAGTAATAAGCTGCTTATATAAGGTTCCCCTGAGGGAGCCCTTGTGAGTTACTGTGTTGTAAAATGTGCATGTAAGTTCTCCATGACAGGAAATATATCTCCACATCAACTCCACCTGAAAATGACAAGGTATACAACATATGGAAGGCATGTGGGCCAAACACCACCTTCAGCATTCAACTTATTCTACGTGTGGCAGGGAAGGGAGGAGTGGAATTTCAGGCAAGAAAAATAAACCTAGTTTGACAGGAAACAGTTACTTGGAAAGGTGTCGGTGCCAATTCTAGCTCAAAGAAAATAACTTCAGTACTCTGTGCAGGCAGTCAGGCAAATGATTCAACAGTTTCCTCTGTCCAGTTCCCACAGATAAATGAAACACCTCAATAAGGGAATTGCAAACAACTGCTACATAGAAGACATAAAAGAGGTCCACAATTCAACCCATAGTCTAGAAGTACTCTTTGATTCCTCATTTATGCTTAGCTCAGTGAGAAATCCTACCTGACGTTCTTCTGACAATTATATTGATCAAACTTAAGCCCCAGTTCTGCAAACTAATCTGCCCGGGCATGCACTTACACCTGCATGTTGTCCCTTACGCCATGTGGAGCCCAACTGACTTCAGTGGGTGTGCTTGAGCAGACACTCTGGGTTCAGAGAACTCCAGGCGGATATAAAAGTCCATACACACCGATTAGTTTTAACATCAGTGGGCTGTATCTGAGCACGGGAGTCTGCCGTGCTGTACTACAGTATCTAGTACCTTCCAGTAGTGCATTAAATAATCTGACTAGGCATCTGTCACATGTTTATTTCTCATCCTCTCCCAAGAGGGAGAAGCATGTGCAATGGAGTGTCTTATTTTGGTAATGTCTTTTTTTTTTTTCTTTTTTAATATGAATATACATGTTTCTAGGAGTATGTTACTCCTGATGGAATTCTGGGCCTAAAATATTGTGTGCAGAATTTTTAAAATTCTGTATATTTTATTTGTCAAAATAACACTATATAATCACTCCATTTTCAATTATTTTGGTAATTTATTTCAGAATATGTCAGCAAATATGTAACAAAACAGACAACAAAAAAGAATCAGGAAATGGTTTTTGGCAAATAGATTCCTTACTAGGCATATTAGTACCGCTATATGGCTCCACGTAGTAGATGGCAATGGTATTATTTCCATGTATGTCAAGCACAGAAGACTTTCAGGGTATATCTACACAGCAAAGAAACACCCATGGCTGGCCCATGCCAGACAACTCAGTCACATGGGGCTCAGGCTGTGGGGCTGTTTCATTGCTATGCAGACTTCCAGGCTCAGAGTAGAGCTGGAGCTCTGGGACCCTTCCGCCCTGAATGGTACTAGAGTCTGGGCTCCAGCCCTGGTCCACAGTGATGAAACAGCCCTGCCGCCCAAGCCCAAGTTGGCTGGTGTTGGCCAGCTGCGGGTTTTTCTTTGCGATGTAGACATACTCACTCTAAAGGGCAGCACATCCTTAGGAGTGAAATTATGCCATGATCTGGCACACCACTTAAATATGTGCATGAAGTTCAGCCTCTGAATATCCCCATTGAAACTAATGATTTGCCAGATTGGGACCTTAGTGAATAGCATAGCTAAGTAGTACTCAGAACGTCACTGTACAGTCAGTGTACCAGAACTGAAACTGTTCCAGACAATAGATTAGAAGCGCAATGGGAGTGGATGCTCCAGCATGGCAGTGGGGAACACGGCCACTGGTTGCACAGAAGTGGGAGATCACACTCCAAACCCCCTCCTAGGGACAAAACGTAAGGGCAGGGCCTGCCCCAGAAACACCCTGGGGCCCTGCCCCTCTATGCTGGGCACACCACGATAACAAGCACGCATGTCTAGCCATGCTGCCTGATCCAGGTGTGGAGCAAGCTGGCTCAGCCCAGCAGGATCCAAGTGTGTGGGTGATCCAGGTATGGAGTGAGAGTGTACTGTGTGGGGCAGTCAGGATGAAGGTGCCTCGAGGGGGGGATCTTTATGCACAGGAGCTCATTGGGGAGTTCTGGGTGCAGGAGGTAGGGCCGGCTGTAGGCCGATTGGCCCGATTCCCCCGAATGGGGTCCCAGGCTGGCACCTAAGAGGGCCCCGGGTCAGCGCCTTTTTAATTTTTTACTCACCCAGTGGCACTCGGGGGGGTCTTTGGCAGCATTTTGGTGGCGGGCCCTTCACTTCTTCAGTGGCATTTCGGCGGTGGGTCCTTGAGTGCCGCGGAAGACCGAGAGCGAATGAAGGACCCACTGCTGAAGTGCTGCCACAGACCCACAGCGCTGCCAGGTGAGTACAAATCACGCCTCGCACTCATTAAAGCCGGCTCTGCCAGGAGGTATGGGACTATTCCAGAGGTCCCAGGTGAAGGTGGTTGGGGCTCAGCAGGGTGAAGGGATGGCATTTGGCAGGGGGGTCTGGGTGCAGGGGCCCAGCGGGGATTCAGGTGCTGGGGGAAATGGGGCTTGGTGGGGTGGGGATCTGGGTGAAGCTTGTTGAGGTTCTGTGGGGTGGAGCTCGGCAGGGTCCAGTAGAGGGTCAGTTGGAGGTGGTTGGGAGGTGGGGGTCCAGATGCAGGGCGTGGGGCTTGGTCGGGGAGTCTGGGGGTGGGAGGGTGGCCGGGGGGGGAGATAGCTCCTTGCACAGTGACCCCCTCCCACTGCAGCTGGGGAGCGATGGGGGCAGGAAGCAGGAGGGTTGCAGAGCTTCTTGTAGCTAGGGGAGGGTGGGTCTGACCCAGCCTCAGGAATGGCCTAGGCAGGGGAAGAGGAAGTCCCATTTCCCTCCCGCGCCCCCCCATCCCCAGCCCACCTGGGACTAGCAGCTCAAGCCCTGCACAAGTTGGGAAACACTGGCTGGAATGTCCCTAACCCTGCCCGTCCCTGGCTCTGGGTGCATTGCAAGAGGGACAGAGTCTCGCATGCATGCCCTGCATTGTCCCTCAAAGCAGTGATATATATCTTTTCCTGGCTGCTGACAGCACCCGAACCAGATGTGCACCTGCTCAAGACCACTGCCCAGGAGATGCCCATGAATCAGTTATTCCGCAGAGAAAGAGTAAAATCTGAAGGGGACATTAATTCTGTGGTTGCACTGTGGCACAGAATTCCCCCAGGAGTAGTATGTTGGAGATGGCAAAGTCAAAGAAATGAACTTACACCCAGAACAGAAAGCAGGGAGGTTTATGATGATCTTAGGCCTTGGGTTAGTTCTTAGGCCTTGGCCCCAGTGAATGGTCTGTCTCCTGTGCAAATGAATTTTACTCTTATTGAATATTCCATTGTGCCAGAGGAGTATAGTTATCAACCACTATCTTTGTCCTGGAGCTTTAGATAGCCTACTCCCAGGTCATAGAATCATAGAACTGAAAGCGACCTTGAGAAGTCATCTAGTCCAGTCCCCTAAGTATTATCTAGACCATCCTTGACAGCTGTTTTTCTAATCTGCTCTTAAAAAATCTCCAATCATGGAGATTCCACAACCTCCCTTGGCAATTTATTCCCATGCTTAACCACGCTGACAGGAAGTTTTTGCTAATATCCAACCTAAACCTCCCTTGCTGCAATTTAAACCCATTGCTTCTTGTCCTATCCCCAGTGGTTAAGAAGAACAATTTTTCTCCGTCCTCCTTGTAACAGCCTTTTATGTACTCAAGCCTTTTATGTACTTGAAAACTATTATTATGTCTCGTTTCAGTCTTCTCTTTTTCCAGACTAAACAAACCCATATTTTTCAATCTTCCCTCACAGCTCATGTTTTCTAGACCTTTAATCATTTTTGTTGCTCTTCTCTGACTTTCTCCAAATCTTTCCTGAAATGTGGCACCCAGAACTGGACACAGTACTCCAGTTGAGATCTAATCAGCGCAGAGCAGAGTGGAAGAATTACTTCTCATGTCTTGCTTACATCACTCCTGCTAATATGTCCCAGAAAGATGTTCACTTTGAAGATAAGGACTGAGACATTGAACATAATTTGAAATTCTGTGTGAAGCCAGTGTACAGAGCGGACGAAGGCTGGCTGGACTGTACATGAAGGATTTCCCACATCTTGAGTAGCAGTATGTGAGTGAAGGTACTTAGCATAATCAGTCCTAACTTCTTTGTCATCTAATAAAGAACGGTGTTTATTATCTAAAATAACAAAGTAAATAACATTAGTGGAGTGTCTCTCACTTTTGGAGAATGCAGTAGTGTTGCAAGTAGTGTGTCTTTTGGGGTGTGTGCAAAGGATTCTTCGTAAATGTGGTATTTTCATTTTATTTATGTGGAAGTGGTAAGCTTGAATCAGTAGTGTACATGCACCGTTAAAATGATGCAAGCCCTAAATGAATAAACATAACAGTTAGAAACTTGAACTGTGTTATGTTCTCTGTCATTCATAGTCTATTTTCTATGTATTATAGCACCTCTTTTTTAACTTCTCATGTGTCTGAACATCCTGAACATAATTAAGCCATCCGTTAATTAAACTGCATTGAGTGTGCCTAAATTATTTGATTTTGTTTAAATCATTCCCAGTTAGTTTATCCAAATATTGGTAAAAATGCACATTTTACAAATCTACTCCACGTATAGTAAAACATGTAATTGGGAATGAGCCCTCTTATGAATGCTGTGGTTTACTTTGCCATTCATAAAAACATAGTTTCTCCATAAAAGGTATGGCTGATGCCATTAATTATAAATTAGTTCTTTTGCTATAAGGATGTTCTGTAAATGTTTCTTTTATTGCAGGTTGGCTTTTTTGGTGAACAGAATGTGTCCCTACTTAAATAATTATTTGTATTTCTTCTTCTTCTTCTTAGAAGATATCACACAGGACTTTGTCACTCTTGGGTTTTGTACTTTGAGCATGAGGCAGATCACTACAACATATACCACCAATGTCCACTCAGTGCTTAGAACATTCCAGCCAGTTTCTGAATTCTAGCTAACAGCTCCTAACAAAAGTCAGTGAGAAGATAAACTTTTCATGAAATGAGCATCTTAAAATACCCAAGGGGATGCAAACAATAAAATCAGAGAAACTGATAAACATCCTTAAAAACATCTTTCCAAACTCAGAAGAGTGATCAGTAGTTGAGTAACTATCTTGTCTTATAGCTGCAAAGAAACTAATTATAGATAAACTAATCATCTTTCTCTTCTTTAAAGAGTACTATATTTCTGCAGCATTCTCATCAGGGCAGAGTGATTAAGGGATGTCTCAAAATAACAATAAAAGGCAGAGTCCCAAAACAGGCTAATGTCTAACAAGAATGAAACATATATCCTAATAAGGAACATGAATGGGAAAATATATATATATTTTCAAGTTTTGGTCAACTTGAATCAGGAATATGCTAAAAAAACCAAATACTTTAAGGGTGAGGGGAAACAGTTTAGAGGTAGGGGTTCTCTGCTTTGGAAGACTGAGACATCAGAGGCATTTCTCCCTGAAAACCAAATACAAGTATTCATGCATGTAGATAGAACCATGAGTCTGCCTTCTATTTGTCCAATACAGAAATATTCCTAACACTTGCAGCTGAAAGATGCTTTGAATAGTGTGAGCAGTATGTTATCTTCCAATTGGAGGCTTGCCAGCCCATAAAAGTAAGAGATGCATTCAGGCAGCTGTGTAAATCTAGTCTAATGAGATTCATGTTACAGAATAGGCTATACCTTTAATGTCAAACATAAGGTAAATTATTCTGAATACCTATGGTAGTGGCAAGTGGTTTTTTTGTTTAAGTGGTTGACTAGTATAGTGTTACTAGTCACTAAACTATTACAGCTGTTACATAAAAAAGTGAGATTTTAAATGTAAACTGCAAACCTTCTGCACTATCCTTATTGATCAGATTAGTTACAAGTCCATTCGACCTGTGAAAACATTTTTTATATAGCATCAGAGGGGTAGCCGTGTTAGATTGGATCTGTAAAAAGCATCAAAGAGTCCTGTGGCACCTTATAGACTAACAGATGTATTGGAACATAAGCTTTCGTGGGTGAATACCCACTTCGTCAGACACATGTAAGGGAAATTTCCAGAGGCTGGTATAAATATGCAGCCCAGAATCAATCTGGAGATAACGAGGTTAGTTCAGTCAGGGAGGATGAGGCCCTCTTCTAGCAGTTGAGGTGTGAACACCAAGGGAGGAGAAACTGCTTTTGTAGTTGGGTAGTCATTCACAGTCTTTGTTTAATCCTGATCTGATGGTGTCAAATTTGCAAATGAACTGAAGTACTAAATAAGTATAAAAATATCAAGCGTAGGAACATAAATGGAAAATGAGTGTAAAAGCCCTCTATTTTGTTGTAGTATTTGTGTCAACTGAATATGCCAATAAATGGTGAGTGTGATTTCGTCTGCACCTCTTAAAGGTGAAACTTTGAACTCTCAGCTCAGGAGAAAGGGGGGTGGAGGTCCTAAGTGGTTTTAAGTAACCATATGTGCCCTCCTGATCCTCAGTTGTTTTGGGTGCTGGAGAGGCCCCTGGTGTAACTTAAACCTGGGTGCATGTAAATTGTGGCAGCTTTCCTAGGCTGGTTTATGGGTCACATTCTGCCCAGAATCTATGCTGTGCTGTATGCTGTCTCTGCCTCTGATGTGCCCCTGTGTCAAGTGTTGTGAGGAGGTCCTCACAGGGCAGCTATACAGGTGTCTTCTACTGTGTCTGCGCTGCACAGAATCCTTTTGCACCTGGAACTGGAGCTTTGAATCCTTTTTATGCTGTTCAGCCTTTTTACCCAGCCTCAAAGGGGTGGAGGAGATGAGAATATCCTGCGTCGTCTTTAATATCAGAGTATAGATGATTATCATAGCCTATGTAGGAGTTAGCCTTGAAATAAAGTATTCTTTCCTTTCCTCGACCCCAGGGAGTGAGTTGACAAGAAAAATATAAAATAAATGGTGAGGGGATCAGCTATTCCAGAACACTTGCCACTTTTATTGTTTTGGATTGCTGTTTAGAGACTAAACATATCAGTAAAATGACTGATCAAAGTTCTGGCCAGAGATAAGAGAGAGCAGCAGGCCTCTTGTCCTGATTAGCTTGAAAATATCACTGATCAGAGAAGGACAGAATGGCTGCTTCTCCTTCCTTCTGGTCCTGCTACTTTGCTAAATTTTTCTCTAACTTTAAATTACTTTAAATGACTCTAAATGTAATTTTTCCTCCAGCTACAGATTCTAATCTGTACAGCTGAGGTAAGAGTTCTTGTGGCTTGGTATGAGCTTTCTTCAAAATGCAATATGGGCACAACTGTTTTGGTGAAGGAAGTGAGAGGGGAGGCAGGTTGTCATTTTTAGCTTCCAGTTGGCTATGTTTGTCAATCAGTGCAGCAGGATGTTTAGGACCAGATTTATACCTGTGCTTGGGATGAGACCAGTGCAAAGACACAAGGCCTCTTACACTAATGGTATTTCCCAGTGAGAGCTTATGCTTTCCGTACAGCTGCTCAATACCATTGCACCTGGCTCGAAGGAGACTGGAGTAGGGACAAATTTCTATCTATAGGTGTAGTAGCTGGTCTGCAGGACTGAAAGCAGATTGTGCTTTTTTTTTTTATTTTAGTTTTCTGTAGCAAAAGTCCAAAATAAAAGGGGGGTGCTGTGGATAGTGCCCAATAGGAGATATTTGGTATTGATTAGAATTAATGAAACATTTGAATTAAATATATAAAAGGTACCCTGCAAAAGGAAAGTTATTGAGAGTGCCTTTTTTTATATAAATATGCCTGAAGTGTTCCCTTCTTCTCATGCCATAAAGGGTCCTCTGCTTGTTTTTCACATTAGATACTCAGATCTTATCTAGCCAGGAAAAGATGATGATGATGATGATGACTGGACAACTGGTGAAATGATATCACAAGAGTCATGACTGAAAGCTTGAACAAGTGATGGAGGTGTTGTGCTTGTCCATGTATATGGCTGCATATTTTGCTGGGCATGGGTAAGCCATCAAAATGTGCTTTTTACCCCTGGTCCTAGGAAGGCACATTTTGATGGGCTCCCCATCCCTATCAACATGGGCTTCTTAAGATCTGTCCTCCTCCCCACCCCATCACACCCCCCAACCTATGTCATGCAGTAAGTATTCAGATTATGTCTGGACTCCCATGTTTTAGATAAAAGATCTTGGGATTCTGGATGAAATGGTTTCACTTCCATCTACCTTAATTCCAATCTCACATAATTACAGAATCCTTGACTGATTCAGTGTACTTTGGAAAGTGAATCACTTGCCGAAACCAAGAGTTAAGGGCAGGGGCCTCACTGAGACTTTGGTTTCCCAGTGCACTTGCTCAGTTGGTATGTTCAAAAAAGGTTATACATTCTCAATAGCAAAAAGAGCCCATTTTGACATGATGGGAATGCTCTTCTGCTGCTTAGATTTTTAGGAACTCTGGACTTTCTAACAAGCAGAAACAGGGACTGTTCACTTGACATGGATGGGGTTTCTCTGCCAGTCACAATTCTGGCGATGTTTCTCTGGCTTACGAAACCATCTACTGGCAAGCTAGACAGAAGCAAGTAAAGGCTTAACTGTCACCCAAGTAGTTGCACAATGTGTGTGGAGTTTGCACTTGGAAGACTGAAGGACATATCGCCATGTCTGATGACAAGCCTGTATCTCAGTGAGCAAAAGATTGCCAAAGATGTCACTGAATATTGTGCATTGCATAATATTTGAGTCCTTATTGCCGAGGTGGACAGTCTGTGCTGAATTCAAACAGCCTGAAAGTAGGCTGGCTTAACAGTGCCACTGTAGTGCAGTTTGCTTGAGGGAAACTTTAAAAGTTTACTTTGAGAGCAGGTAGGAGCTTGACAGTGTTTTTATGTGATCATTAGTGCAGTAACTGGTGGTATATTGTATTTACACTTTGCTCAAACCTGTGGTGTGTGATTGATTTTGTTTCAGGGGAGGTGGGGCAGAATAATATACATGTAAACATAGAAAGGAAAAATCAAATGCACAATTATAAAATGGGGAATAACTGGCTAGGTGTTAGTACTACTAAATAAAGATCTGGTAGTTATAGTGAATCACAAATTGAATACGAGTCAACAGTGTGATGCAGTTGTGAAAAAGGCTAATATCATTCTGGGGTATATTGGAGTGTGATAGGTAAGACACAGGAGGCAATTGTCCTGTTTTATTTGGCACTGGTGAGGCCTCAGCTGGAGTACTGTGTCCAATTTTGGGTGTCACGCTTTAGGAAAAGTGTGGATAAATTAAGAACATACGAATGGCCCTACTGGGTCAGACCAGTCCTGTCTACCAACAGTGGCCAATGCCAGGTGCCCTTGGGGAAACAAACAGAACAGGTAATCCTCAAGTGGTCCATCCCCTGTCACTCATTCCCAGCTTCTGGCAAACAAAGGATAGGGACACTATTCCTGCCCATCCCGGCTAATAGCCATTGATTGACCTATCCTCCATGAATTTACCTGTTGTTTTTTTTTAACTCTGTTATGGTCTTGGCCCTTGCAGAATCCTCTGGCAATGAGTTCTATAGGCTGACTGTGCATTGTGTATAGAAATACTTCCTTTTATTTGTTTTAAACCTGCTGCCTATTAATTGAAGAGAGTCCAGAGGAGAGCAACAGAAATAAGAAATTTAGAAAACCTGACCTATAAGTAAAGGTTAAAAAAATGGGCATATTTAGATGAGTAAAGAAAACTGTTATCCAGTCCCCCCTCAATCTTCAAATATGTCAAGGGCCGTTATAAAGGGGATGGTGATCAATTGTTCTCCATGTCCATTGGAGGAAGGACAAGAAGTACTTGGCTTAACCTGCAGCAAGGGAGATCTAGGTTAGATATTAAGAAGAAACTTCTAGCCTTAAGAGTAGATAGTCTGATGTAAGCTTCCAAGGGAGGTTGTGGAATCCCCATCTCTGGGGGTTTTTAAGAACAGACTGGAAAACAACTGTCAGGGATGGTCTAGGTTTACTTGGTCCTGCCTCAGCACAGGGGGCTGGACTGGATGACCTCTCAAGATGCCTTCCAGCCCTACTCTTCTGGAAGTTCAAGTTCAAAGAACGTTTTATTGATGTATGGAAGGCTGACAATGAATGTATCAGAACATTAATAAAATAACTACTGGTGTATTTTTAGATTGAAGAAAGGTGTGTGTGTGTATGTTAGTGTTACTGACCTCTAAATACTCTTGTGATGCTAGTAGACCAAGGCTACAGGTGTCAGCTCAGCACTGACAGATTCATGGCAGGAAACCAGACCAGCTCACCTGTAGGTTAGTAATGTGTAAGATAGGTGTTAGACTTGAAAGGATGTGTTTAAACTGTATGAAATCCTTTTAAGTTGCTGCATGTATTAATCTTACTTGTGATGTCTGTATCCCATGTTCTAGGGTAATATGTAAGTGTTGCTTTATAAGTATAAAAATGCCTGCTCTGAACTTGTGAATGCATGCAAAAAGAATGGTTCCCCTGCCCATCACATACTATTCCCTGCCCACAGATGCGCCATTCTGAAACATCACAACACATAGACTGGGTCAATGGCCCCCATAGATCATTGAAGGTGCTACATGCAAGAAAGCTTGTGCTGTTAGCTTGAATTCTGGAAGAAGGAAATAAAGAGGACCTGACACGAAAATTCTTCATCTCTTTTCTGTTTGGACTCTCACAGTTCTGGTGCTAGGAAATAAAAGTAGAGATCCCCATGGTCAACCTGAGTTAGCCCTAAAAGACATTCAGTGCTGACAAGTTACCTCTGTTACCTTTTGGAACCATAGACTGTAGCAGATTTGTTGCCTGCTTTAACTTTTAATTAACTCTCTCTCATTTCTTTTTCCTAGTTAATAAATCCTTATTTAGTTTACTATGGGACTGGCTACAAGTGTTTGTTTTTGGTATGAGATCTGAGGTACAGATTGACTTGGGGTAAGTGACTGGTCTTTTGGGACTGGGAGCAACCTGAATATTTTGTGATCTTTGGTATAAGTGACCATTTATCACTAAGTCCAGCTTGCCTGAGTGGCAAGATACAGGAGTGCCTAAGGGGACTGTCTGTGACTCAATGGCAAGACTACTACAGTGCTTCAGAAGTTAACATGTGTTCCTGGGTTGGTGAAATCTATAGAACATACCATCAGTTAGGGGTGTCTGCCATGCTTTTTGCCAGTCTACCTTGAGTTGGCGCTCTCGGTCATGAGTCATTCTGGACAGCATAACAACTACATTAAATTTTTTAATTGAGGTATGGAAGTCTTTCTGGCTATATAAATTATTTTCTAGTACTACTGTAATGTCAGAAATCACAAAACTTTCATAAACATAAACTTTCAAGCAATGTGTACTTTATTAAGAACACTACATGCCAGTCTCAAGAGTCAGCAATTTACAGATGACTTTGACTTTACTAGTGACACACACCATTACTATGTGCAAAAAGTACAGCATACAGACTCGACACCAGTGCATCACAAATGACAGTACGTGTAATCAAAACAATTGTGTTATTTGAGCTCTTGTCTGCTGGAGTAGAGTGCAGTGGGAACTGATGAATGGACGGTTGGTGGCTAAAGGAAGGGGCTAGAGGATATGATCCCTCCCAGAAACGCATATTGTCCATTCTTAGGAGTCGGTAGAACTACTACGGTGGTGTCCTTGGTGCCCCCTGGTCAAAAACTTGTTCAAACAGTTGGGTAGATGTAGCACGTATTTCTGTGCATCTCCATCCTTCCTCTTCTCTAGCACCTGTTTGCATCTCTCATGTTTTGTTTGGAGTCCTGCACAACCTTGGAGCACTTTGTTTCATCTCTGATTGCAAACAGTTGTTCTGAAATTGTTAGTGGGATATTCCCCAATGAGATGTCTAATCATGAAATAGAGAGCAACTGTTAGGTTGGGTAGTGGTGGTGCTGGCAGCCCATGATAACTGTTGCAGCTACTCAGAATTTTCCACCTCATACAGTAATTAAGTACTGGTGAACAGTGTTTGCAGCCATACTGGGGAGAAAGCATTTGCCGAGATATTCTGCCTTTTCATCAGCTTTTTCTTGCCAATTAACATACAAGGTATGCATTTGCTAAGTGTATGGCTATATCTGCCTACATTATGGTTCATTAATTATCACTTGCATCTTCAAGAGTCTCTCTCCCAGGAATGAAATATGTGTCAGCCGGAGCCATTTAAACTGTGTCTGGGAATCCAGCTGGGTACTGAGCAGTTCCTGGTTTTCAGCCAACTTGCAGTATTCTGGGTTATTGCCATCTTCCTGCCTGATGCTAAATGCCTCACCTCATTCATCGCTGTAGTGGGTGGGGCGGTGCTGCCTTTTTCTTCTCCTCTCCAGGACATGAAGTATTCTCATTGGTGACATGGAGAGGTGGCAGGTGTCCTGCTGAGTGTAGCATCTAGTTTATTACAAAAAAGTACTAATAATGTGTTGATGCCAGAGCTAGTATTGTTCTCCTTTGCTTTCTGGTACTTTTGTCTCCACTCTTTTTTCTTTGCATGGAATTGACTTGGAACCTAAGGCCCATTGACTTTCAATGAGTCTTATGTTCCTAAATGCCCAAGCCACTTTTGAGATTGGAACTTCGGCACGTTTGAAGATGTTATTCGATATCTTGTTCTGGAAAGTACTGGAACTAACTTGATCACAGGTATTAAAATCAAAACTGAAAGAGCATGAATAGATTGCAGTGGGTGTCAGTTGTTATGCAATCCAATCAGCTTAATGTTCTGAAAGGTTTGTGAAGATGTGCATGTAACAAATCCACTGGGCATTAAGAATCTTATTAGGAGAATTCAAATAGTTTTACTTATTGAATTTGGAAGGTAAATTTTCACAAATGAGTATTTAAATTGAACGTACAATTTGCAGTTCTCCAATAATGAATGCATTTTCCCCAGTATATTCAGCCATTTGGAACATGTGTTCCTGAACATTTTGTCACTATTTTGTAGATTCTTTTTTGACAGTTCTGCAATTCTTAAAGTACATATATCACTGTTAGAGGGCAAGCTGCACTTTAGATCTCTTTAGTTTCTCTTAGTGCAATCTGTCATCAGAGAGGTGCACTCATCTTCACCCTTCTCAGATGGAGCCATGCAGTCCTATCACCAGGACCGGCTCCAGGGTTGTTGTCGCCTCAAGCAGCGCGCGCACGCACGCATGCGCACACACACACACACACGCACACTTACTATCAGCTCTACTGCCGCCACTTCAGTCTTCGACAGCAATTCGGCGGCTGGTCCTTCACTCCGAGAGGGACCGGGGGACGTGCTGCCCCTCTCCGTTGGCCACCCCAAGCACCTGCTTGCTGGGCTGGTGCCTGGAACCGGCCTTGCCTACTACTACCATGCTGCACTCCCCACCCCCAGTTTACCAACTGTGATAACATGACAGATCCACTTGTGCTTAGCACCTGTAAGCCCTTTTTCTCCAGGAATCTGAGCAGTGGCTCATTAAAATGACTCAGAAACAAGTTCTTCAAAACAAAGTATAATTCACCCAAAGGTATGTAGCAAGCAGAGAAAAGGGATAAACCCAGCACCTGGGTCTTACCAAAATTTTATTCCTTTGCAAGTTTTAATTGCGAGGAAAGAATATAGACATCCCTACCCTTGAGCTGGGAGAAACAAACACCTCTGCAGAACTCTCTCAGAGAGACTCACCTCCAGTTGCAGCTGCCCATTTGCCCCCTTTCCTCTCTTTCAGTCAGGGTCTTTAACCTGAAGCCTAGCAGCTGGCCATTTACCAATTAATAGTCCCCCCCCCATCGTTCCATTAAAGACCCTTGGTATTCTTTCTGGGGGTACCTTATCTTTGTCATTGTTTTGATTTGTTTTCTGTGTGTATACCCCTATCAGCTTCCTTTGATTTAACTCCAAGCAGGTAAATTGAGGTGCATATATTTATAAAATATATAGATGCCTCCCTAATTCTCCATAACATTCAGTATTTATTATTTGCAATGTATTTGTATTGTGTATTACTGTATTTGTTACTTTCATTTTGGACACACAAGGCCCATCATCTGGCGGCAACGCAGCAAAACAAAAGATGATGGAAGGACCAAAATGCCCGTATTGATTTTTCTGCTCACATTCAAGTCAGAGGGGACCATACTACTTAAAGTTATACAGGATGTACAAAATATTTGTCCTTGAGTTACTTTCAATGCTTAAAACATTATCTGAGACAAAACATTGTATAGGTAAAGAGTCAAAGAACTTAAATATAAATTTATGAAGACAAGTTAGTTATTACCACTGAATTGTGTATAGCTCTGTACCCTAAAAGATGAGAATACTACATCATCATACAACAGCAAATTGGAGCCTTTGTCTTTAAGAGCAAAATGGTGATTATTGATTCAGATTAAGGTTTTTATGTTGCTAAGTGAAACCATTCTTAGAGTTAGAGAACTCTTTCATACAGTGATAATGGGGCTAAGGTTGGGAGCATTTTAATTCTTGAAATTCCTGATATTTGTATATTTAAATTCCAAACATTAATGATGCCCCAAAGTAGTTTTTGTATCAGTGTAATATTTCTGCATCAGTCTCCTCATTCTGTTTGCTTTTCTTGTCACAGAATTCAGTAGTTCTGCTATTTTATGGACATTTTTAAAGATATATAACAGGTTCTCTCTTAAAATACCTCACTCCAGCAATAGTGTTGCACTGGTCACTTCAGTAAATCTAACGTTAAGGGCCAGATTTTCAGTTAGCTGTAAGGTTGTACAATTGTGTATACCTGCAATTTGTAACCTTGCAAATTCCCGACTTCTTAGATCACACAAATAGGAATGCATAAACTAGGGACTTGAATAGGTATATATGAAAGAGTATTCTAAAATAGGCCGAAACCTCACTGGGATATATGATCCTGGCTGCAAGTGCCAGTTGGAATGTGTCTAAGTAGTTAGTAGTAAAATAGCCCCTGATATGCTTTTTGTGAATGAAGTCTTATATATTCTATTAGAATGCATTCAAGCCATACAAGGCAAAATGCCCATACTTGCTTCGCACACATTAATTAGCAAATAATTGGTGCCAGGCGAATTTCTGCTAACATTTTATTCACTAATTTTTTAAAATACAAATGTGCAAATTAAATGTTTTGGTTTATATGTGTGTACGATTGTCTAGTGATTGGAGTGATACAAATATTTGTAGTTTTTTTGGTCCTCTAGTGGCTAACATGAAAAGTTCTATCACCTGAGCTCCCAAGTGTACAGGAACTCCTCACTTAAAGTCATCCTGGTTAATGTTGTTACATTGCTGATCAATTAGAGAACATGCTTGTTTAAACTTGTACAGTGCTCCCTTATAATGTCATTTGGCAGTCACCTGCTTTGTCCACTGCTTGCAGAAAGAGCAGCCCATTAGAGGTAGCTGGTGGGGGCTTAGAACCAGGGTGGACCAGCAGCCCCCCTATCAGCTCCCCGCTCCCTTAAGTTCCCTGTGGGCAGCTGCCCAGCAGGCTATCAGTTGTCTGCAGTCCCTCTGCCTTGGAGCTGCTCCTGGGAGCCTCCTGCTTGCTGTGCAGGGCGAGGGGCAAACAGAGGCGCTAATATCAGAGTGTCCCCCTCACCCCTGCTCCTGCCCGCTGCTTACCCCATTTCCATAGAGCCGGGGGAAGACCACAACAGGGATCAGGACAAAGGGAGTGTGCTGGTGGGCAGCTACTGTCTCAACTTCCTGGTCTACTTAAAAAGGCAATCTACTTAGAGTGGTTCAGCATACTTAAAGGGGCAATGCGCACCTTTCTCTCACACACACACACATCTTTTGTCTGGTGAAAAAAAATTTCCTTGGAACCTAATCCCCCATATTTACATAATTCTTATGGAGAGATTGGATTAGCTTAACATCATTTCGCTTAAAGTCACATTTTTCAAGAACATAACTACAACGTTAAGTGAGGAGTTACTGGATTGGATTTTGTGGAACTTTCCATATTTGAGTAGAATTGAGCTGGTAATTCTTCTGCATTGCCAGCACAGATAATATTCTGCATGTGTGTGTATGAGAGAAGGGCTCCATCCGTATAAGAAGCCTAGGTGGAGGTCTGTGGCATATGTGACAACTTTCTGCCATATCCTTGGGTGACCTTATTGAATAAAGTTTAAGTGCCTTTGGGATCCATTGTATGAAATCAATGGTGATTGTGTTCTACTCCTTGGGGTCAGGCTGCCACAGCCCCTCCAGGAAACAAAATAGTGGACGGTGGTAAAGATTATAATACCTCCCAGAAAGATACCACCTCCTCCCAGTAAGGCTCACATATATTAGTTCAAACTGGATTGTTCAGAGACCAAGAGACAAAGGCAAGTTTTTTGGATAAGTAGCCTGAGTTTACACTGTCTTGGGGCTCTTCTTCCTGAGCCAACAGATTTACAGGACTTTCTCTCCCAGGGATGTTGCAACCCTGGAGAAAGAGTTGGAATGACTTTCGCCCGCTTGAGCCCCATAATGCTGCATAGTCTCTTGTGAGCTTTTAGCATGCGTATAGAAATGTTTGTTGGGTTTTTACATATATTTTCTCTGTAATGCTTTTATCGGAAGAATAAAAGCGCTTGCTTAGAAAGAGCCATGTGGTAACTTGTAACTGCTAGTAACACACTAGTCATAGCTCTTGAAGAGACTGCAAAGTACACTTGCTGGTCTTTTAGGCAGACTGGCTTGCTGGAGATATCGCCGTAGATGGCAGAGGACTGTGCAGCCTTCACACCCCTCTTCAGAAAGGAGTGGAACAAAGATCCTTAGCCAAAGACAGGTGATGGCTGGAAACCTGAAAGCGGGAACTCATGGAATAGACCATGAACGGGGGAATACAGGTGCAGTTACTGTGAAACTAATACTGTCCACTAAACTTTGAGCCAGGAACTGTGATTTCTCTTCTTATCTCTGTTGACTGACTGACTCATTTTATAGTTCTGTGCACTGCATAACCCTTACTGACCAAGAGCTCATATCAAACCTAGGAGACAATCACGTATTGGATTTTTAAAAGGCTGCTTTGGGGAATAGGACCCAGATCTTTCAGACATACCTCAACTTATCTGCTCAGCCGCCGTGCCTTTCAGAATTAATATAATTCTGTGGGTTTTGTTAAGCTGTCTCTAACCACTAGACCACAGTCTTGTCCCAACACCAAAGATAGGACCCAGGATTCCTTATTGCCAATATTCTACTGCTGTCTAGTTAATGCGTAACTCACTGCCAGATTGTGTCCAGATATCTTTCAGATAGCGAGTGTGAAAAATTGGGATGAGGGTGGAGGGTAATAGGCGCCTATATAAGAAAAAGACCCAAAAATTGGGACTGTCCCTATAAAATTGGGACATCTGGTCACCCTGTTTTTCAATGACTGGTCCAATTAGCCATTACTCCTGTGATTGGCAGAAAAAGGTTGCCCCTTCCCTCCCTTTTTTGTTGCTACTTGATGCAGTAAGAATGTTTGTTTGAGAAAGGTGTGTTTCCTAAAAAATGCCCCATTTCCCTGTAACTGACAAACTTAATCATAGAATTTTACCAGTATGTGAGTCTGAGCAGAATTTTATTCCAGCTCATGCATCATTATCCAAACTGTTACGACATCTGGAGTCGGTGTGATGTTTAACCACTAGTGATGCAAACCACAAAGAACATAGCTTAACTTTGTTGATTTGGATTATATAGTTTGAAAATGAACAAAAACCCCAGGCATAACTTTTTCTCTTTTAGGAAAGGAACACTTATTTGTCCAATATTAGGCAGGATTTTCAAAAGTACCTGGGTGATTTAGAAGCATGAGTTCCACTGAAAGTTATGTAGATGCTATTGAAAAATCCCACTCAGTGTATTTTGAAAGCTTTTTTTGTAGATGCTCAAAATCCATGGGGATAGGTTCAGTGCAAGAGCTTAAACAAGAGTAGAACATGGTGAATATTCAGACCTGACAATTATGGGGTGAGGGAGAATCTTTGTACGTGTAGACTAAGTAAATTGAATCTGGAAGACAAAGATTTAGGCATGTAATACTACTGTCACTTTTTTAATACTTCGTTAATTTTCCAGTGAAGTCGAACTACACTTCAAACCAGTAGCTTGACTGTTCTTCCCATTGCTACCCCTTTTGTTATGTGATCTCTGTATTAATTAGTTGATACTGCCTTTTTTCCCTGTGAAATTCAAAACAAGTAAACTTTTTTTTTTCTCCCAGGATTCATTTGTGATGTTCTGATGTGCTGTTGAAAGGAAAAGAACAGAGTCTGTTACGCACTGACACTTCCAAACGCTTCTTCTAATGTATTTTCAAACTCATTGAATTATCATAGAAATTCATCATGGGAGGAGCTGTGAGTGCTGGGGAAGACAATGATGATTTAATTGATAACTTGAAAGAAGCTCAGTATATTCGCACTGAGAGAGTGGAGCAAGCCTTCAGAGCAATTGACCGTGGTGATTATTATCTAGAAGGATACAGGGACAATGCTTATAAAGACTTGGCTTGGAAGCATGGAAATATACACTTATCAGCACCTTGCATTTATTCTGAAGTCATGGAGGCATTGAAACTTCAACCAGGATTATCTTTTCTGAATCTGGGTAGCGGAACCGGATATTTGAGTACAATGGTGGGATTAATATTAGGTAATTTCCTTTTTATTTTAAACATATATGAAATGTTGGTTACTGAATACACATTCTTAGATTAATATGTCAGCATTTTTGCCAGGGTTTTGTGATTTAATGTGTTATAGTTTTAAGTAATATAAAAAAAAGCATAGAGTTAGGAATTTGGAATGTGCTTTCAGAATATTGTGAAATATTTAAGAGCTGCTAGCTAATTCTTAGAAAAACTGGTATTGAAAAGCATTTTTTAAGAATTGCATTTTAATGAAAACAATATTTTTGCTGCTTACACCTCAGCCACAGATTAATCTTCTGTAGTCACCTGAAGCTGCAAGCCTCTTTGACACCACCAGAATTACCACAGAAGTCAAATGTTGAGTCACAAAGAATATTATGATTTTCAACAGGGAGTATGGAAACAATTTTTTCTAAATTTTTCTGCAGTTTTTAAGTTCACTAAAGACTCTTAAAGATTGTTGCTCACATAGAAGGCAAGAAATGTATATGCTTAGGACACAAAGTAAGCTGCTCTTCACAAAATAACCTAGATTAAATAACAGCATTAGTTTACTATTCATCCTCTCAGCTGTACTTAAATAAGGCTGTGCTGCCAGCTGAAAAGAGAATGTGGTATGTCATTTCATTTTAAAGCTATACCTTAGCAGAAAATGTACATTAAAATGTATTTGTTTTCAAAATGAAAGAAACTAAGCTCCAGTTCTGATTTTTGTAAGTATCCTCAGGTGTTTTCTACGTATTGTAATAAATTTGCATTACACAACAGAATTTCATTTATTTTGGTAGTGGGATACAAGTGTGACAGCCACATTTTTCTTCCACTAAATAAATATTGCATCTCTCAGTATTGTTTTCTAGTTAAGGAAGCATCACTTTCACTGCTACAACAATCTCACAAAATGTATACTTTTTCCAGAATATGGAGTTCTTGAAGTCTTGGATTATTCATTTTTACAAATAGAGATAATGGAGAGCAGAAAACCATTAAGGGAAGCAGATACTATTCTGAATGGAAGGAGAATATGTGACAGATTTGTCAATTCACTTCCACGAGGTGTAGGATTCCTTCCAGTTTAATGTAAACAAAAGTCAGAACTGATTCAGTGCTCCCTCTTGTGGAAACCGAGAATCGTTTCCTTACCCAATATGATATAGTAAGCAGTAATGCTTCTGGTGAAATATTCATTCATAGGTATAAACTCAAAATTCCAGTACATGCTGTTAAAAGAATTATAGTATTTCACTTTGTTCATAGACTCTCATAGACTCTAGGACTGGAAGGGACCTCGAGAGGTCATCGAGTCCAGTCCCCTGCCCTCATAGCATACTGTACCTCTTGTGCTAGCTCTCTGTTTATGAGCTTGGGGAGTTTAATCTTCATGGGAGATGATAAATATAGGCAATTTTGTGTGAGTTCTTCCCCAGTAGCTGTTAAAGTATAAATATACATATAATACGATTAGAGACCACTTCCTCTTTTGTTTGCTATTAGCCCTGTGTGCAGGACCATAAATATTTCCCTAGATGATATAAAGAGTGATGATGATGAAATAAAGCCCTTTGTCTTTATATTTATTTGTTTTATTTGTCTAGGAGTGCTCTGCACCTGCTTCTCTATATGAGGTTGTATTTACCTTATCTAGCTAATCTCTGTGGGGTCAGGGGTGTATGATGTGTGCTGCCTGGCCTACCGTCTCCTCACCCAGCACAGTTCTGACTCTGAAGATTGACCTGTGCGGGTTTCTAGAAAGTGAATGAAGAGAACTAAGTAGTGAAAGTGACTGATTTCTCCCCACCTTTTCACATGAGGGGTGAGACCTGCAACAGAGGGCCTTCTAACTGTGTGACTCAGCAGACACAACCTGCTCTGCAGTTCTTAATCTAGCGTGGTTAGTCAGATTTATAGCAATATTTGAACAAAATATTTTTGAAAAGAAAAGTTTATTTTACTGGTTTTAATAAAGGCAGCCCCTTCATGGAAAATGGAACCTTTACACCTTCTCAAAATGGAGCCTATTGTTTCAATTTGTACTGTATCGGGTTAGTGTTAGGAAGCTGAAGATTGTTTGTCAATGGTTGGGTATCTGATGGTTCAGTATAGGGTGGGAGTAGTAGTGTATACCATATTGATGATTTTGTGAATGTTAATGTGATGCCAAATTAATTTGCGGGTGACTTGAAAATGAGGAATATTTAAAATGCAAAGTGGTCTATATAACTTGCTACAGTAGTCAGAGATTAAGTTTAATATAAACAGAAGGGAGATAATGCACACAGAAAGCGTAGTTTACATAATTTTAATGATCAGTACAGACAAATCCTTTGATTTCAGTAATTGAGTATTACAAGATATTAGAACTGCAAACACTTTTCCAAGACTTGATAATGGTGGTAGATAATTGATGAGGTTAGTATAATCACACTGTGAAGGAAATTAATGTTTCTGCAGGAAGTAACACAAAAGTTAGGGTAGTGTCAGTTTTTATGAATTGGTTAGACCATTCTGGAATAGCATATACAGTTGTATCCTCAAATTGGAAAAGCTAATTAAAATAGTGGCACCACCTCTGTTTTGTTTAATATAACACATACATTTCAGTATTGCTGTATATCATTACACGCCATATTTTGGATAGTCATGTTGTTGCAGAAACTAATGACTGCCTCGTAACATGTTGATCATGAAAAGTTCTAGTATTACACACAAATGTTCCTCATTACCCTGGTAGACACAAAACTCAAAAAATGTGTTTGATAATCTTCATGATTGTCTTGAAAAGTGGTAAAAATTAATCTGTTTGGAAATTTGCATGAATTTTGGAACAGATGGCGGTAACTGTAATTGAAAACAGCTAGGAGTACAGCAAAAATACTAGACACATGAAAATAATGTAGGAGGTTAGGTTAGGGGAATGTGAATTCATTTCTAGTAAATTATATTTGAAAACCTGCTGCGATTCCCAGGAATGATTTTCTAAAATATTCTGTTTTGAAAACACTGATGCCTGTTCATTTTTTGCAAGAATGCTTGCTAGCTACTTCTAATTACTAGTCAGAAGCTTTTTTTGTTAGAATGATATTCTGATGAAGAATACCCTCTTTCTATGGGGAAAATTTCAGTTTTGCAGAATTTTTCATTTTTCCATTGGGAAAATCCGAATGCCAGCTGCCAGTCTAGAAGGTGTTTGTCAATTTCACTTTCTGCTGGTCCAAAGCGCTCTGCTGGAAGGGCTGACAGGAATCAGGGTTGAGGAGTGAGGGCTGGTGGAGTGGCTAGGCTCTCTGTCTCCCAGGCAATGAGGCTGAAAGGCGGTTTTCTTACAAGAATATGAAGATCTTTATTTTTGTTTTCCTAAAATGGAATATTTTTTGAAATGCCTTCACATGCAAAATTTCATAGTGTGTGTGTGTGTGTGTGTGTGTGTGTGTGTGTTTGTGTACACACATACACATATACATAAAAATATGAAATTTGGTTTGTGAAAGTATTTCAAAACATATATATATATATGTTTTGAAATACTTTCACACACCAAATTTCATATTTTTATGTATGTGTGTGTACACACACACACACACACACACACACACACACACTATGAAATTTTGCATGTGAAGGCATTTCAAAAAATATTATATATTGCATTTTGTCCTGGTTCACGTTAAATTTTGTTTTTAAAAATACTGAAAATGTTTACAGGTAGGGATTTCACATTTTACAGCCAGCTTTACTATTAATGCAAGAGACATTAATAGAGACATTTATTAACAGTGAGATACGTTAATAAAAGAGGTATGCATACCAACAGGACACCTTTCAGTGTTGTGAAAGCAGGTATCTCCCCTCTGGAGCACTTTGCCTCCTGTAAATCTGCCAGCAGGAAAGCTTTATGAACAATGCACGTAACAACAACCTCTTTTGGATCCACTTTGTTCATGGTGTACAAGATGTTCTAATTTCATACTAAGAATTACAGATATTGTTCAGCATATTGTGGTGATGTTGCACCATTAGGTCATACTTACTAAATGGACTGTATTAAAGGTTTTTTTTCCATAAAAGACAGGCTTTGCTGTGAATCTGCTATTTATTTTTATCCAGGGTACTTAAACATCTGAGATACTTCTATATTTTTTTTTTCTTTAAATGCTCAAAATACCTCTGTTCTGGAGAAAAAATCCTTATGAATTTCCCTGGATGAATAATTTTTGTTACTGAAATAATAATTTGAGGATGCTTCTTATATTAGATAATTAAGTGATGGGCTAAATAATTAATTCTAAAAGTAAAGGCTTGGGGAATAGTGATTACTGAATTAATAGAATTCAACCTCTACTTGCTGTTTGGTTGAAATGTGCTTTTCCTCTTCTCTGCATGGCTACTAAAATCTCTGTTCTGTGGGCTGCCTATTACATACCGAATTCCTACCTCTCTATGCCCACAACAAACATGGCCACCTCTTTACCTGGCAACCCACCTAACTCTAGTCTTAATGTCTCTCCTTGCACCTCCCTACTTTTGAATAGTCAACTTAGACCTTTTACCACAGACTGAAATTCAATTTCAAGCTGTTTGTTAAAAACACATGATTACTAAATGAGTTGAAAGGGTAAGGAGTTGAGTTAGAAGTGAATGTGGTGGACATGTCAGTGGGATTAATCTGAGTAGAGATCTGCACCAACACTACTGTTGTAGATCAATACTTGTATAGCACTTTAGTCAATTTCTGTGGTCCAGTTGACTGAAGGCTCATACCCCATAAGGATTCAGGAAATTGCATAATTGAGAAATGTGTATAATTATGGATATAGATTTGCGCATACTATGCTGAATCTCTGCCATCATCGGTTGAGATGATTTCACTTCAATATAATATGCTTTAAATTTACCAACTTTTAATTCTTCTACAAACAAATACATTATAACAACCACCACCTGCTGTCTTTAAAAATTTGTGCCACTCTAAAGTCTAATTAAAAGGCTAAGAAAAGATCAGACTTACTGCCTTATGAACTTTCTCTTATGAAGGCTAACAGGAAAAATGTACTTGTGCTTTGTTGGCGTTAGTGAGGTCATGTTATAACAGGAAATAGGGAGCCAGAACTCCTGGGTTGTACTCCTGGCTTTTTCACTGGCTCACTAAATAATCATGTGCTTTAGTTTACCCATCTGTAAAAATTATAAAAATATCCCCTTTTTTAGGGGTGTTCGAGGGCTTAATCAAATATTAATAAAAGCACTGTGATACCATTAGATGAAAGGTGTTACACCAGTGCATAAAACAGTACTTTACTTATAAAAAACACTTTTTTAATTACAGGCCCTTTTGGAATAAATCATGGAATAGAGCTTCATTCAGATGTGGTAGAATATGCCAAGGAAAAATTGGAGAGCTTCATAAAAAATAGTGATAGCTTTGATAAGTAAGTATCTCACTTGTCCAGTTCATTTTGCAACCAGAAATGTTTGGATTATTTTACTGAGGTACAATATTAAGCAATAAATGACATTTTGCAAATTTTAACATATTGCTAATGTTCATTATTGGAAATCATATTTGAAGTTTGTTGGACATATTTAAAGTGAGGTAAGTGGAAGTTAAAAAATACAGTTTTTTGGTTTTTGTTTGTTTAAAGTAGGGAACATCTTTGGTTGAATGCCAAAATCTATCCTCTTGCCTTTTTGCCATAAACACACTCACTTTATTATGCAGCTTCTTTTGTGTGCAGATCTGGAATAAATTTATAAGTATAACAACTCAGATTAATATTAACAGTCTGAGGCGTCACTGTGCCTAAATATTACTGAATAATAACATACAGCATGTAACCTAGCAGTGTTGGTTAGAGCGCACAGATGAACGAAAGAGACACAGGGATGGATTTAAGCAGCTGGCATCAACATTAATTTAACAATGGGGAGTGGCATTATACACCATCCCCTTCTCACATGCCAGATATTTAATTGGGTCCAGTGGAGAATTACAGGGCTTCCACCATATAACCAGTGACTCGGGATAGCCACTCTTCGACTTACTCCTTGGATTTACCTCACTCTTGAATCCTCTCACTTTTCCCTCTCAGAGGGTACCAAGAGAGGACCTCGGTATGTCATCTTTTCTTATAGGCAAAAGGTCCCCTGATGTCTAGGAAGACTTTACATTTTGTGGGAGGAGGGGCATGAAAGCCAGATCCCTTACATACTATTCCTGGGGGAATCCTGCACCAAAAAATTATTTGTTGTGCACAATATTTTAAAATTCTCCATATTTTATTTGTTAAAATAATGCACTGTAATCATTCTGGTTTCAATTATTTTGGTAATTTATTTAAACTAGAGTACAATGAATGGAGAATGGGAGTGGGGAGCATTGGAGGAAATCCTTCTAATTATTAGTCAACAAATATATGCAGCCATGTTCTCAGTGTTACATCGCAGGCAACTGAAGAGCAAGTGAGGGCTGTAGACTCAAACTCATAATTTATATTGGCTGCTGACCACCTCCAGAAAAGTCAGTAGCGAACAGTTCGTGGAGCACATTTGATAGGAAATTTTTTCAGCGCAAAAATTTAGACTAGTTCTAATCACTAAAGCACCATAACTATTTTTAAGACCATACTGATTTTTATACCACTCTGGCAATGTAAAGGAGCCTTAAAACATTTACCCCTGTTTTATACTCATGGAAGAATTCACTAAGAGCAATGGGAACAATTCACTAAGAAGGCAGGCTGCTACATTTTGGTCTGACACCTACCTCCTCAGAAACACCCCAGAACCCTGCGCCTTCACACCAAGCATTCCACAATAGCAAGTAAGAAGAACAGTGTGTGTGTGTGTCTCTCTCTCACAAGCATGATTGCCCAGCCCCCCTGTCCTGGTAGTGATTTAAGTCTCTACCAACTGCTTTGGGTGCCCAAACCAACCTGCCTGGACTGCTGGGGAGGGGTATGTGACCCCTCTTGTGGCTTCCCTTAGCTTCCCCGTCAGAAGTTATTTCTCTGCAGGGAAGCAAAGAAATCTGCAAGGGCCATGAATTCTGTGCACGCGCATTAACGCAAAATTCCCCCAGGAATAATATACCCCTTTTTCCAGCCAATGGGAGGCAGAAAAGCCCCACACCATCCCCAGGAATATTCTCACAGGTTGAGGAGTAACTAGGCCCTGGCAGGTCTGGGTATGTACTCTCCCATCTTCCTCCTCCCCCTGAACTTCCAGGTGTTGACTATTCCTCTGCTGTCTGATCTACACCCATACTGAGACAGCCATTCTGTTAGGATAGATAAACATAGCCAGGTAAGTTCTATAGATGGTGTAGTTAGCTTTACCGCTAAATTCGCTTGCTTGCTTTTATTAATTTTTAAATCTGATCTGTAATGTTATTTTGATAGGTTTTTTGTATATTTAATTTCCTTTGTTTCCACAATAAAATAAATGATACTATATTTAAAAAGATGAGTGTGTTTCATTACTGTCATCATCATTTTAGTTTTAGACACCTCCTGATATAATTGGAGGCTTGGTGCACCCTGCATTAAACTGGCATGAATTAAAAAGGATTATAACCAAAAGAATTATGCGTTTTTGAGTAATATGGAGCAATTATTCCATGACATATCTGTACAGAAAACTGTGTTAGCATGTAGTAACTAATGATTTTCTCTGCTCTAACATTACATTAATGATCTTGTACTTACGATTTGGATGCTGTTTCTTATTAAATCACCCAGTTTTCAGGCATTCATAACTTATTCATAAAACTATCTTTTGGGTTTAGGAGGAAGGAAGGTTGGAAAAGAGGAGAGGGAACAATGCAAATCACAACTTAATAAAAATATGGCCATTTTTGAGCTAGATGAAGGTTAAAAACAGTGGGTTTTATTTATTTTCAGTCCCTTTGTTTCACTTTATTAAAAACTTAGTTATAAACTTTGAACTTGGCATGTTCTTATTCTTGAATGTAGATGAATGTCTATACTTCATTTGAAGAAAAGTTGTTTTGAGATATGTTATGGAAGTCTTACAATGAATTGAAATAGTAAAGGGTTTTTTCCCCTTTTCTTCATTAAGACTTATTTAGTTGTGGTGCTCAGCATGTTGCTCTACATTAAGGTGATAGTTAAGTCATTCTTTTAGCTGCAAGTGTATTCCATTGTGTAACTAGATCATGAGATTAATGTAGGTATCATACACAAAGCTTTTATGCCCATTAACAAGTTTGGATTTTTTACGCCACAGGATGTTACTCAATCATCATTCTTGCAACAAAAAGTAACCAAGCAATGACTATTTAAAAAAAAACTAAACCAACAAATAAAATTCTGTTAAGTGTGTAACTGCTTCCTGATAATAATATATTTGGTCACCACTAGGTTACAAATGAAGGAATAAGGGCTGGCTGCCTGATGGATAATTTTTCCTGTCTTGAATATACCTAATTTTGGCTATTTTCTTTGAAAATAAAGCTTATTGTACTGAGTTAATACTGTATTTGGATGGGTGATATCTTGACGACCTGATGTATGGTGTTCTAAGGGAATTGTTCTTCTGATCCTACTAATTTGTTTATCATATATAAAATATTTTTAAAACGGCTGTCTGTCCTAAAGACCTAGTAGCAACATGCTATTGTGGTGGAGGCCTAGTTTTGGTTCCTGGGGCTTCAGTTGATAAATGAGATACCTACCCTGCGGATACAATGGTCTGTGACTTCTAATCTCAGCTGATTGAGATTGGATCTGCTCAATACTTGGATGAGAAGCATTCCAGGAAAAAGTGTTCATGGAAAGCATGTAGAGTCTTTCACTTAGATCACTGGCTTGAACCCAGCAGGGGTCTGTGGACTGAAAATAATTTTCCTCTGCTTATTTGGTGGTATAGCTCAAACTAATTATATTTGAGGTTATATTTGAGGTGTACTGACAGGGCAAAACTTGGAAGTTTTGAATCGCTACTTCCTGTCTTGTACTTATTCAATGGATAAGTAGGCGTCTTTGGGCCTAACTGTCTACCTCGTATCTTTTAAAATTGTGTTAGCTTATTTTTAACTACTTACGAAGCTTCAAACTAGATTTTAAATACACATTTTAAGCAAAGGTTCTGTAATATGCTGAATAATACTATTCCAGACTGTTCTAGTCACTTGTACTTATAAGTCATAATCTTTCTATGTTGAGCATTTCTGTGCACAACCCAGAGGGGAGCAGAGACTACATTTCCAAGTGGCAAAAGTTTCAGTATTTCTGTGCTTGTCTTTGTGTTCATGTCTTGGATAAAAATATAAAAAATCCTCCAAAGAAGTTCACCAGTGCATCTTTAAAAAGTTGCTTGGCTTGGTTCTTTCCACTTAAATTTTTGTCACTAAGCAAAAAACTATAGATACTTATAGGACAATTTCCTGGATGCTTTGTATATTTCCAGCCCAGCACATGGGAGTTTTGCTTGGGGATCATGCAGCTAAAGCCTGATGCTTAACACAGAGTTCTTTTTCATACAACTTAAACACGTGGAGTTATTTGTAGTGTATACTATACATCCTCTTTTATAGGAGAAATAAAAGGATTTCTGCATGTTTCATCTATGTTGTATAGCATAACCTACAATTTTCTCCCAATTCCTGATGAGCAAATCCATAGACAAAAAGATTAATCTCTTAGCAGGTGGAACAGGTTTAGATCAGAGTCTGGGAGCTCTATGAAAGTAGCATATTCATCCTTAAAGAGATTTTTGGGGGTGGGGGAAGCATGCTCCTTTTCTTCAATGCTTAGGGTGATTGACTCCTTCTGGGAGTTCAACTGCCATCCTTTGGCCCTTCTGAAGCTGTTCCCCTACATACAACAACTCTTCAGCATCTTGCTTTAAAAAGGCAAATCATTCCAATAATCATTTGTATTTATGTCCATATTCCACTAATCTGTAAAAGTTTTTGATTCTCCTGTGACTGGATATGGAGATGGAGTTGTCATTTGATAATCTAAGACAAATAAAGTGTTGTCTTGAGTATATTTCACAAGATAGTTTTACCTCTAGAAGCAAACTAGATAGAAAGTGCTTTCTTAATTCTGATTACTCTTTGTAAAGATGTGTTGTAAAAGAGAGCTTATTTAGGCATTAATTGAAGGATGATCTTGGTCTGAGTTTGACATGTGGTAAGAATCGCTTCCACATTTAACATTTGAGCGAGGATGCATGCCACCTAAGGAAAAACTCAGTCCTTAAGAAGGCTCTATCTAAAGCACATATGTGCAAAGTGTCAGGCCCCGCTTCACCTGTTTATTGAAGGGGAATATGTTGTCTTTTCTGCTCCCAGTCGGCTTCTAGACCTAGAATATCCGTCTCGGAGGGAGAGCCACAGGGCAGGGCTAGGTCGCCCATCTCCTAACACCCTATCAAAAACCAAACGTGTGTAAGCTGCTGAAGTGAGTGCCGTGAAAGAAATATCTACACTCTTCTCAGGATCAAAAGAATTTATCGCTACTCTTCTAAAGAAACAACTGCAATGGTAAGTGACTAGGATTCTAGTACTACTTCTCGGATAAATGTTATGGATACGACTTCCTCCTAAAGTCTTTTAGTAAGTTGTATCTGCACTGGGAAAGTGAAATTTTCTATTGTCAGTCTCCCAGCAGCATTTCATGGTATCCAGTAAAATTTAGTTCATTTTAGTTAGAACATTGTTAAGGCTAATTTCTCCATTTCTAAGGGAAGTTCAAACAATAGTCATGCACAAGGAGTCATTAGGGTTGCCAGCCCTCCAGGATTCTTCTGGAGTCTCCAGGAATTAAAGATTAATCTTTAATTAAATATTATGTCCTGTCATGACACCTCCAGGAATACATCCAACCAGAATTGGCAACCCCTAGGAGTCATCAAAGAAGAAAATAGTCTTCATCCAGCTGCAGACGAATGATTAGCCTGCTATAAAGACAAAAGGTATAAGCTATCAAAAAGAAAATGAAACATGCATTTAACCAAAAAGAGAAAAGTAACCCCTGAACCTGTTCCAAGTTCTGGAACCTTGTGCCATTCCAGAGGGGGTGAACTGTCATTGAGCTTTACTAGTCTAACGAGGATTACCAAAAAAGAGATTGTTAATTAGAATTCTCTGACTCTATGAGAGTGTGGCAAACATTTGTTTATATTCTTCATCACCCATTATCTGGAGATGTTAGAGGAATATTAATAACCATGATGCCTTATGAATTGCAGGACTCTAAAAATGGATATTGGAGCCAGCCTTACCAAAAGTAGGGGCAGCAACTGAATCTTCCCAAGTACCCATTTTATACTAGTTGAAGAAATCCCCTCTAGTTGAAGAAGCATTGCAGAAAGATCTCCTAGACAAAAGTAGAAAAAGGGACACTGGTTCCATTCAAACTTCTTTTGCTTCTACAAATTTTGATAGGAGTAGAATTATGAACTGACCCAAAGGAAGCTATTGACTACCATGATCAAACTAGTAAGTCAACAGCAAATATCGCTAGCTTCATATTTTATAATGGTCATTTATGTTGACTTATACATTAAGATTTCACTCTATAAAACAATATGCATTACTTCAATGGAAAGATTATCTGCTTTCCAAATTTTCATCACAAAATTTGCTGATGGGAAAACTTGAGGCACGAAAAAATACTGTTGCAGAAGAAATGGAGAAGGGAAAAGTCTTCTCTATATTCAAAACCTTAAAGCCTACAGTGGAATCTCTTTAGATAATTCTTTCAAAATCTTTTGTTTCTATTTTATCTTCAAGGTTTAGATATACTACATGAAGGATTCTAAATTCTGGAACAGACTCTGAAGGGGTGACAAATCTAGACATAAATATTTGTAAGAACTAGTGATTGAATCACAAGTATTTGTTCTCCAGAGTTAATCAGATTGGGGGAAATGTGTTTTTGCTCATCTCAATGAAATGGATGATAACATCAACAAATTAACTTTTGAAAATGTATATCTAAGGGTCATGTAATACACTAATTACCTCAGTTTTTATTCAGGTAATCTTGTGCTCCAAAGTTGTTTCTGAGCTCTGCTTGAGTTTTATGTGATTCTGAGTATTTAATGCACTACTGCATTAATTTGAAGTTGGATGAAGTATCAAAGAGAAATGTTATCTGCTACATTATCAGCTACATCTCTAATGCTAAACCTGTTGCATTCATTGTTGTAGTGGATGCATAGTGTTACATGTCACTTCAGATTTTAAGGGTCACTTGCTTTCACAGGTTTACTAGTATTATAGTCTACTCTTCAGATTGTCTTCAGCTTTATATATATTCCCCCAAATAGTAGCGTTCATTCCATATCTGATGGGAAAGGGGACACACTGGAGCTTTTAAAACTGTATTTGCTTATAAAAGCAATAATAGTCTACAATTAGTAGTAACCAAGATGTCAAATGTTATAGAAAAAGAATTAATTAAATGCCCCCAAAAGCAATATACCACTTAGAGAAAGGCCAACGCAAGTGATTTTGGGGAGAAGGTGCTATTTTATTCAAAAATAGAGGTATAAAGTGTGTATAGTACAGAGAAAATGTGAACATTGACTTAAAGATTTTGCCTTTTGTCTTCTAACCGCATGACGTAATAGAAACAAGAATTTACATATGCATCTTGTAAAATTATATTTGTCATTATGGCCCCATATTGAATAAGGATACAATCTTTCAAATACAACAGTCTTTGACTGTTGTTCATAAACATAGTCAGAAAGTTCTCCCAAAACACTTCTGAGAACAGCATTAACAATGGGAAACCCCTTCCTGGATTGGGCAATATATGAAAAGTACCTTTTTAAGCTGACAGTCTCTTGACAACTCAGAAGCACATCAGGAACTGAGGAGTAAGAATAATTGCACAGGAATGTCAAAGGTTATTAACAACGAGCCACATATTAATACTATCAGAAAGCAATATTTCAGCCTGTCCCATGAAAGGCCACAGGAATTGTTTTTGAGCAATGACCTCTAATATTTTGGCAATGCAAATACGTATACAACATGAACATTACTTTGCCAAATTGACAGATAGTTCTCCAAAGGGAATCAAATTTTCATTGAAGACTTAGCACTCAAATACAAACTTTCAGAGATACTGAAATAGACTAAATCAAAACACAGTACTCTATTTTCTTAACAGAAGGGACTCTGGGAGCATTTGCTGTGGATGTTCAATACTATCCAAAATTTCTATTTTATTTACAAGAGAGAGGCTCTTGCAAACCAGGTTTCTTTTCTATATCCAATCTCCTCCATATAAGTTTGACTTTGCAGTCATCCTGTGAGATCCTCATCACTTCAAACATCAGCATATAAAATGTATGGCTAAGATACAAACACTAATGTATGAAAAAGAAACCAAATACTAGAAGGAAAAAAATTGATACTCTAGCAAGGACTATCTCTGGGATTATATCAACATCTTCAAAGTACAAGAGACTGTTTTGAACAGTGATATAGATTCTGAGGGTTAATTCTGGAATCTGTATACTCTCACACTGTAAGATTGTGAAAAGGTGTAAATCTAACTGAGATTTATATAAGAAATATTTTTATCCTGCCTAAAACTTGTACGATAGGCAATTAACAAATGCTTTTAAGAGATGAGTTTAATTTCTTCTTGATTTTTGAATACTTAAACAATATTTTTATTAGATGTGAATGCTAAAGCCAAAGCTGTTTCCATGGCCTATCAGTATTAGATTCATAATTTGCTTTACAAATATTTTGTGTATACCAAAGCTTAATTTCCTTTTCTTAGGCCACAAGAAATTGGCCTGTCTTGGTCTTAACATAAAAAGGGTAAAGTAATGGCACAGCTGGATACACGAAGAACAATAAAATCTCCAATTATTTTTAAAACAAATAAGTGTTTTGAAATACCAAATTGTTATACCGCTTATTAAGATTTTTTAAAATAAGAGCCTCATTGGAATCTAGCATCCGCAATGACCCAGATGGGAAGTTAGATCAAAATGGAATAATGCTAGCCATGTCCAGAAATAATCAACCACCTTCACAGCTGTTTGTTCCCAAGTCACTAGCTTGTCTAGATTTACCATACCACAAATAAATACATCTTGAAGATTCACTGAAAGGCTTTTTTTATTGAGACCTTAGCTCATAGTTTTCGTGCTTCCCCTGCCAAAGTTAATGATATAAAGAATATCTCAAGCAGTACAGGCTGTGCAGCTCCCTGGACTGTTTGTGTTCATGACATCATCTGTGGAGGGTGAAACACAGAACCCTGATGTGACAAGTTTCCTGCAAGAGGAAATAATTTTCAAAATTGTGTTTAAAACGTGTTTGTAATTTTTGAAGTCTACTTGCTTATGTGTTTTCTTAGGATGACATTCTTTTATTCTGGCTACAGTATTCAGTCTCTATGCAGGTGGAGAGTGAGGAGGTGGGGAGCTGAATTTTACCCCGTCAATGGAGGGGTCAGGAGCAGGGACTACTGCAGAGCCCCCCAAACACCACAGACTGAAATAGCCCCTCTAGATCAGATGTGCAGTAATGTGGCTCCCTGTCATAGCCTGACACTGGGCCATCATCAACACTCCTTCAAAGTATCCCATGCAGTGGATACAACAGGAGCCTCTGTATGACTGTTGAGTGCCAATGCCCAGCACAACTCCTGTGTTGGCTTGAAGTTTGGGGATTTTAAGATACAAGTTTTTTAAAATTTTATTTTCAGAAAAAGCTTTGGGGCAACTTTTGAGAGCTAAACACTTATGTAAGTCTATAATTCTGTGCGTCTTGCTCCACCCATCCTCGGAGGAAGGAAAGTATCAGAATCAACTGTTATAAAATGGATAAGATAAAACATCTAGAAGTTATGAAGGAACAGTGCACAATCAAGTCTTTAACTTTGGTAGTACAAGATCCATCTCTACTGCAACATTTGGGAAACTAGTCCAGTAACATTGGCTGGGTGGATGGATGGAGGTAATGGATTGTTTTTAAATATATAATTAAACATTCTGTCCTTTTTTCCTCTCCACCATTTTGCTTGTTCACTTTATACATTCTCAGATGTAGAAACCATGGGCCCGGTTTTCATTTATATTAAAGTCTCTGGCAATGAAAAGTAAATGAAAATCAAGTGCCATGTCTTTGTGCATGTGCTAAAGTGGGACTATGATCCTGATTTATTTTTTTTTGGACCAGTCCAAAATAACACCAACAAAAGAAATAAGCAAGATAATTGTGTAGTCATCATTTTGGAAAATATTACAAATTGATATGAGTCAATGGAATGACTCGTGAGTTAGAACTGCAAGGTTCGGTCCTTGATTTGGAAAGCCATTTCAGATGAATCTTGTGGAAGAATGGTATTCAGTCTAAATCAAACTTGCTCCAGTATCGTTCAGCTACTTCTCTCTGTGATGGAGTGGGATATTACTATATCAAATTGTGAAGGTTTTTATACCTGTGTTCTGTGACCACATTTGTTTGGACTTGCCCAAGGGCAGGCTGTTGTGCTACACTCCAGGCAGCTGCTTTTCCTGGGAAAGGTGGTGTACATCTCACTGAAGGGCCATTGCTGGCAGCCATTGATTTTGACTCTCACCTACAGGCCTGTCCCTCATGGAACAATGGTAGTTCTACAGAGTGCCCCGAAAGAGAGGTTGAGGGGGACAAGCATGACCGATGGCTATAGCACTTATAGTTTGCACACGTGGCACAGAGACAGAGGCCCTATGTAAGATCAGGGTTTCCCTCTGTGCAGGAGGGTTGACGGCTACATATAAGGACTTGCAGGACAGAGAGGGAAGGAGGGACTCTGCCCAGCTTAGTCTGTTGATGCACTACAAACTCACAGAAAGAGGTGAGCTCATACTATAGGAGGGTGCATGTTAGGACTTCAGGTCTGTTTTCAGAGATCTGTAACTCTTGATTGGTTTAAGAGTAAATATGGTTAAATTCTTCTGCTAAAGCCTTTGGTCTTTGATTTTCTGTCACGTTGTGTCAGATGGGGTTAATTAAACAAGTAAGTCCTAATTGCCCACAGCCTAGATTGAGCTCTGGGGGATTGCGGAGAAGCAACTTGTGGGGGCTTAGGAGGATTCAGACACTGGTTTCTGGACATTGGCATCCCATATCCCAAGAAAGGGCATCAGACAAAGTCTGAGCCTGGGAATGTGAGCCCTAGATCTCTTGAGCTAGTGAATAGAATCCAGACGCAGCTGGCTTGGAAGCACATGAGACTCAGTGATTGGGTCCACTCTCTGTGGGCTAGTGACTATATATACTGAGTTGCTGAGCCAGTTTGTAGCACCCTCTAATTGAGGGTTTAATTCTATGATATTGATAAACAGAAACGTTCCTTTACCCTCTCTGCTTGTTATATCAGACACATAATATGATTGTAGATATGGATACAAGTGAAATCAAAATTAACCTCTTAACTTCTTTTTTCAAAGTAAACACCGCGGTCCAAATAGGTGAATGTTTAATTTTTATTCTGTAGTAATATTTCATTGCTGGTTCCTATGGAATATAAATATGGATTTCATAGTCTATGTTTAATTAAACTGCTTTGGCAGGAGAAAGTGAGAAATGAACTTAAACTCCCTGGATCCTTGATTGACAGAACGGTTTTGTTGTTTTTTTTTACTTCCAGTGAAATTGTCTGAAAGAACATCCTGTTTCTGTTGGATTCATGGGCGTGTTATACCAGAGAGAATAAATTAACAAAACATTTTTTTCATGACTGCTTCTTCAAATGCAAGCTATGAAAATGCAGTAATTACAGTTTAGAGGGAAAAGTGTATCATTACGAATAAGCTGTAACAAAATCAAGTGTAGTATGGCTATCCTTGGCCCAGTATGAAAAATCGGTGCAATGTTAAATTATTGTATGCCGTGTGCTTGTGGCAGGTATCCATTTAAACACCGAGGAATTCTTCCTGTTGCCATGTTATAGATAACTAGAATTTTAATTTCTGATATTCTTGGTGGTCTTACCAAACTCATAATGAAAGGTATCTGATTCTGTTGAATAAACTGATATGATTATAAGCACATTCTCCGTATTACAGAGCATTGGGTCAGCATTATCTACATATTTACTTAGCACAGTGTATATGAAGTAACACAGAGAGATTTTTCTAAACTTTCCTAAAAAAAATAAATCAAACCGCAATGGTAATCACATTAGGTGTTAACAAAAGGTGACTCACATCAGGCATTTGTTAGACCTAAATCTTTTTCTAGTTTCATTTCAGGGCAATAACTAAGTGAAATATGTCTTATCTTGATAAGTAGCTTATGTATTTGTCAGTGCCAACATTCTGACAATAAATTTTTTTCCAGCAAAGTTCTTGGTGTTAAAAAAATAAAAAGCTTAATGTTAGAGAGCAAAGGAAATTGAATGACTAATCCATTTTGATGGCTAAAAAACATTGGAAATTAAATCAACGGTGACATCGTGTGTAGTGTCAATATGACTAAATGAAGGATTTTAGTTCAGATTAAATTGAATTTCATATTAAAACAAACTTGGTTTATGTGTTCTGTGGTATTAAAGTGTAATGGAGAGATGTGACAAAGTGATGTTCATTTTTGAAGCATTTTATTCATTATATTACAGAAGAATATTTGTATTATAGTCAGCTTTGTGTAGTATTCTGCAGAAATTATGGGAAAAACAAGCAGTGTGGCATGCGGGTAGAAGAGGTTGCTATAGCTAGGCTGTAGGTTTCCTTCTTCCAAATGCTACTGCATTTATCGTCAATTGTTTACGCTGGAAGTGGTCTGGAGGTGCAATACAGTGATGTGAACTTTGGGTATGTTTTTGCCTTTTGAGGGAAAGGTACCCTAAAGTATTTGATTTAAAGAAAAACCCGGCAAAGCTCTAAATGCCTCTTTAAAGATTTTGGTATATGAAGCATAGTAGAGAAGAAATTCTCGTCTCTCTCCAAAAGAGGTTATATCAACTGAAGTCTTCATGAGACCCTATTGTTTCAGTATCTGGTCTCATACTACATCAAAAGTTTGTATCAAAACTCTTGTGAGCAACTGTTTTTCAACTGAAGTATATTTTTGGGAAGCATTTGATCACTTAAAAATAGATCCAGGAAGCTTTACACATCTTGTAACATAGAATTAAACTGTCATCTTTGTATTCAGAAATTCTTGAGTTACTTATGGAGTCAGAAAATGAGTATATTAATAGGAGGGGGGCACACAATAGAGAAGCAGGTACTTCTGTTTGCTTCGACTCACAGATTCTTTAACGTTCTATCTTTAGTTCCATAGCTCCTGTTTGTTTTTCCTACTCCAGGAAGAGCAAGTCAGTTCAGGAGGCTATTCTGGGTTGGGGTATTTTATCTGTTTTCTGCATGGCTGAAACTTTGATGGTGATAGCTTTTTATTTTTTCTTTAGTCTTTAGACCTCCAGTAGTTAAGCAGTGGATTCACAACAGTACCTTTATACTACTGAAGTGATCATTGATTATTTTATTATTCATATTACCATGTGACTTGTATAGCCTGTCTCTAGTCATATAGTGCCAGGTCATGGACCAGATGGCGCTTCCTGGCCATAGTAATGGCTTTCTCTGCATATCACAAAGGCTGCATGTTGCTTCAAAGGCCTTTACCAGCTCACTTGAATGAAGACTGCAACCTTAGGCCATAGACAAAGATTGCAAAATGCCACAAACATAGTAAGAAGGAAGAGTTCCTGGTATTCCTCCTTGATTCAACCGTGTGATGACCCCAGCCCATAAATCAGAGACATATGTAAAACAGAATTTGGCTGCTCCTCCACACCCCAAAAAGTGTGCAGTAGAAACACTAATGTTCATATTGTGCCTTTAGGGAGCTGCTAGCTCATCTGGGCTATTTTTGTGGGCATTGTGGGAAGCTCTCCCCCTCTCCCCTCTGCAGTTAAATTCTGAAGGAGGAGAACAGGTATTTTCTCTGCTAAAACTTTTCAAAGGGTCCCTAACCACAGTTGTCTTCACTGACTATAACAGACACTCTGAAAATGTGTCTGGAATCTCCACATGTCACTTCTCTAAAAGAGATTTATTTTTTTTAATAAAGTAAGATTTTTATGTGTTACCCATGTGCATGCCATTGCATTTTCTTGGAAATACTTCCCTTTCCTATTTATTTCAGAAAGATAAAATGGCCAGAAGTGCCACAAGCATCAAGAGACAACAGAGGCTACCAGTAGAGGAAGCATGGAAGGCTGCTGCTGGGAGTGTCTGGTAATATGTTTGCCAGATCCTACAGAGGAAGGGCAAGAAGAAGCCATTAATGAAAAAGGGGTTGTAGTAGTTGGTAGGTCAGGCATATAGACTGGCTACCTCTGCTTTTCCCTAAGACCTTGGACTAGAGCAAGGATCCCCTGTAGGGATCGTGAACAGGTTTCATGAATTATTACCATCCCTCCTCCGCCCATCTTTTTTTCTTTTTGTGGTTTTTCTAATCCTTGTGTTTGCAGAGATAATATAAAACTGAACTAAAAGTGAATCAATGCAGTGACTGACAGCTTGAATAACTCTGATTTGTGAACTGCCCATCTCAAGCAGGGTCCTGTGGACTCTTCAATTTTGTTGCCATGTAATCAGGCTTTTTCCCCATGATGCCATTAAATGGAGAATTCTGTCATCTAATTAATTTATTCTTCTGCATCCAGGCATCCATTTGTTTTGTTTGTTTGTTTTTCTGTCTCCCTGTCCTGCTGGGACCTGCTACCTCTTGCTCTCCCAGCTTCCCCTCAAGGTGAAGTTAATTGAATTATAGTATGTACACCCTGCACTGTTCCGTAGAGATGGATAAGACAGTCCCAACCACCCTCCCTTTTTTTCCCTCTGCTGTAGATCTGTTTCTTGCAGCCTGGCTTTCCGTTCTAGTGGACTCTGATCGAAATGCATATCAGAATGCTTGAGAGCTACCCATAATACTTCAGAGGCTGTTGCAGTAGTTGGCAAAGTATTTTGGGATATGCATACAGCTAATAATAGGAAGGAGCACTGAGCTGTTTCAGGATCAAACATCCATCTTTAGAAAAGAAATGCATTGAATTCTTCAAGCAAAAGCTTATAAATTTACAAAACCAGAAGATTGTTTTACTGATAGCAATACTATGAACATAAGACGTTGAGTATCATACTTCGTGCTGCTGTAAATAGTGAAAGCCACCAAGTCTCGTTATAATTTGAGGAAACATTGATAGCTCCCTGTGTCTTGAATGTTGTCAGTGTTTTGTTGGGATCTAGTGCTGCTGTTAGTCAATTCTAGACATTCTCTCTCCAGTGATGTAGTCCGCTGTCAAATTCACAACATGTCTGCAGATCTCCGTGAACTTCTCAATAGAACTGGATAAAGGTTGAGATCCACTGGATTTAGAGACCTTCCAGATGAAATCAACCTGTGACTGTACCCTCTGAATGGATAATGTTGTTTGGTTTACACTTGGTATGGTTTTTCAGGGAAGAAAACAATTCTGTCTTTCCCATCTCACCTCCCTATAGACATCTTGTAAATCTTGTAATCCCATATTTTCTGTTTGATAAATTTCCAGCTATCAATTTTTAAATCTAATCCAAAATTAGCATACTTTTGTATGCCACTTACTTCACCAGCAATGTGCTGCAAAGATTTGATTATTGTCAGTACAGATCTGCATACTTCAGTAAACATGAATATAAGTACCGAAGTCAGAACCCTCTGGGAAGTTCTTCCCACATGAGTCTAAGCATATTGGAATTTCAGGTAAGGAACTGTGGCCCAGAGTTCTGTTTTTTCAACCTCCAAAGCCATGAGGTTGAAACTCCTTTTGAACATTTCAGTCGGTACTGAATAATACACAGGGCTTACGCAAAGAATTCTGTGGCCATATAAACAATTGCATGACTTCTTCCTTTTGATGGAGCAGTTGAGAGGGAACCAGGCAATGACAGAGGATGAAGGAAATGCAGGTATCAGTCACAGCCTTTTATAGAGCCCTATAAGATCAGAAGCCCTAATGGAGGGATCTTGAAAGCTATGCAGGACATACCTGTGTGTAACTCTTGAAGGTGGACAGGAGAAGTGCGAAGTACCTTAGAAGCAGCAAAGAATCCTGTGGCACCTTATAGACTAAAAGATGTTTTGGAGCATGAGCTTTCGTGGGTGAATACCCACTTCATCAGATGCATGTAGTGGAAATTTCCAGGGGCAGGTATATATAAGTACCTTAGGAGCTCCATTTGAATGTAGCTAGGGGCAGGCTGACCTTTCTGCACACTTGAAGCATGATGCAGCTGTGGCATTTCTGAGCCGCATCAGGGACAAGGGCCATGTCTTTCAAAGCTTTGGTTTAAACTTTAACAATTTCCTAGTTGGAGCCCTTCTCAAACCACCCTGTTATTGTATAAGAGCACTTGAAAATATTTATGAATGTAGGTCTGACCCTCAGGAGCCTCACCATCTAGCAGCACTACAGAGAAGAGGGGAGCATATAGACACTTATGGCACAAGACTGAGTGTTGAGCGTTTTAGGCTGCTATACTGCCTATGAAGGGGAAGGAGGCTTGTGACAGTAGATCGGTAGAGTTTCTCTGCTGTACTGGGCTTTGCTGCATAATCTAGGTTCAAGGTATAGCACAAAACAGGCAACATCTAAGAATGTAGGACCTTACTAATTAAGCAATTTTTCTTGAAAGGAGTGTGTTTATACCTGTGCTCTGGGATCAGCATTAGCTGCACAAATTGATTTTGGATGAAATTTAAAATGCTGGTTTTGACTTGAATATCTCTAACAATATGATTTAGATTCTCTGTGACACCACCTCTTGTCCCTTGTGATACTGCTGCAATGGCTTCTGTTCCAGCTGCAGAACTTACTGCACCTCTATCCCCTTTCTGCTCCCCTAAGGGTCAGGCCTCATACCTTTACCTCTCCTGGGGTGGAATTCCTCAATTCTCCCACACTTAGACCAGGTCCTGGGCTACAGTACCCTATGTATGAACTATGCTCACCCATGTGGTCTGACTAGATTTGGCGACTGTGATTTTCCCTTTGGGAGTTTGTGACCAGTGGGGTGTGTGCTTATCATACAACTTACTTAAAACTAAAGAATTTTCTTTTGACAGTAGGAACAAAGCATTTAGGCAGTAAGGATTTTAAAACAGTCTACACATATCTGTTTTACCTTCACCTCTACCATCCCCTGCTGGTAAACTAGGTTAGGCCTAACTTCAGTCACCGAAGGTGTCTGTCAATCTGGTTCCCCTGAATTCCCTAAAATCTTGAGAAGGAATGAGTCCTTTTTAGTCCAGTCACAGTTTTTGTTCTTGTCAATTCTCAGGCTTTGTCCCTGCTTGTCAAACCCAGTTCTGCAAGATGATTGGAACAGGAGGTAGAATCTCTAAAGTTAATAGTTCAGGGATTTGTCTCTTAACCCTGTATTTAATGAAGGTTGGCTTATCTTGAGTCATTGTTTCATGTCCTGTTGTTTTTCTTGCTAATCCCCCAGATTAAAATAAACTAATTTGTGCATATAGTAAACATAAAATTACCAGGTTTCATATAGTATCTGAGTTATTACAGAGCTGCTCCTCTTCTGTCACAACTTCAGTGAGACTGTTTATGTGCTTAAAGTTAGGCTTATGCTTAAAAAACTTACTAAATAGGAGCTGATGGAATGGAATTCTTATGACTCTTGAAATCACTTTCTCCTCTCCTATTTGGTCTGTCAGAACCAGAGTTGGTGACTTTTAGGGCACATACTGAAAAACACATCTTCCCATTTTTTTTTTTCCTTTTGAGAAGGGAGTTGGTTGGGAGAGAGCTGGTTTTAGGGGGCGATGAAAGGGGAGTAGTTTGAGACCAATGAATTATTGAACTGTTTTAATTTTTGTGCAGCACCCAGAGCATAACATGGATACTTTATAAATGTGGATAAAGAAAGTAATTTAAAAGGGCTTTTTGTGTTTGGTTTTTTTCACTACTTTATTGTTCAGCAAGGCATATATGATTGCATTTAGAAAATAATACACCATTTTTTTGACAGTGTAAACTGATATGCATAGACAAACAACAATATATTTCAGTTGTCTTCTGTTTCTGTATCTAGTATAATTACAGCATGCCAACACTCTTTAAATGTGTTAATTACAAATGAGAAAAGATGTGAAATTGAAGTTTTACTATATTTACCTAAATTTGCGTGTATTTAAAAAATAGACAACTATTCTGAAATATTTACCCTTTCTTCCCCTCCGTCCCCCCAGATTTGAGTTCTGTGAACCTGCCTTTGTGGTTGGTAATTGTCTGGAGATTGCATCGGATAGTCATCAGTATGACCGGATTTATTGTGGAGCTGGGGTCCAGAAAGATCACGAGAACTACATGAAAATTTTATTGAAAGTTGGAGGTATTCTGGTTATGCCAATAGAAGATCAGGTGAATCACACAGTTTAACAAAAATACTTGTCTCGTATGTAGACTATAGACTCTATTTACTTGCTTTTTGACTAATGATCCTTGTCTGCTCAACTACAGCAGTATAGTGTTTGTGAAAATTTTTACAGTCTTTTAAAGTGATCCTAGGGGCTGTTTGAGTATTTTGTTTTTAAGTCAAACTAGCTTGCCATTCACCCAAACGTCCATATTTATAAGGACAACATTAACTTGAAATCTAATTATCTTTATTAAAAAAAAAAAAAAAAAAGGGACAAAGGGTGAAATCCTGGTCCAGTTGAAGTCCACAGCAAAACTCCCATTGACTTCAGTGGGGCCAGGATTTTGCAAAAAGTACTCTAATGTGCTATACTGCCCCAGAGCATCCTTGATTATAAAACAAAAAAAATCCTGTCCTATTTTCTTTAAAAAATAATTTCCTCTTCCCTATTGTGTGAAAGAAAACTCAGCATAGATTTATCTAGTTGACTGTAGGGGAAGCAGTGACATTAACTATATACACAAAGTGCTGTCAAATGCACAAAGTAGGCAGACTAACAACATTGAATTTTTTAATGATCTCTTTCAGATGTTATCTTAGGTGTTATTTGTCACAATAATAGGAAAAATATTTTCAGTTAGAAGTGTAATTTAATAATAAAATATTTAGCACCTGTATCATTTGTATTCCTAGATCTCAAAAAGCTTTAGAGGCAAAAGTAAGCATTATTATCTCCAGTTTACTGATGGGGGACACTGATGCAGAGAGATGAAGTGACTTGCTCAAGTTACTGTCCCTTTACAGACAAATTTTTATTGAAATGTTTGAGCTGAAGATTAGTTTGAAAGTTGCTTCGTAGTTAACAGTCCTCACTAAAGAAGTTGCCGTATAGTTGCTACATAACTTCTTCCAAACAGCACTAAAATTGTTTAAAAACTTGTATCATTAAAATATGCTATCATATAGGTAGCATAATTGGGTGTTTTCTAAATGATGAGCATATCATGTTACTTTCACTAGTAAACATTCTCTATATAGATAAACTAAAATATTTTAAAGGAAAATTCTATTCTAATTAAATAGAAGATTAATGATTCATATAAGTATAGTTTGCTAATATTTATGAATACAAGAGAAAGTGAGAATTATCGTGATCTTGAGCTTGCTGGTTTCACCCTGGGCCAATGCCAAAGAAAGCCCTGCTAGATTAATTTAATAATAGAGGTGTGTTCCTTTCTCCTATTTTTCAGACACCAATAAAGCATCTTTAACAATACATCCTACAGAGAGATGTGTAGTTATGTGCCCACTACTGTGGGGTTAGACACAGTCTGTGTCTAGGCAGTTTAAGGTTTTCAGAGTATAATCACACAAATGCAGATGAAACTGTACTAAATCTTTCTAAATGTCACTCTGCCTTCTTAGCTTACAGTAATATTAAATGTAAATAATTTGGACATTTGAACTTTAAAAAAAGTTACCAAAAGGGCATTGTTAATAAAACCATAAATACATATCAAAGCTCTTATTTTTTTCAGAGCACAACAAAATGGGAAATGGCTGAATATCATTTTATAAAGTATATAAAATTCAGATTTGACAAGAGAACAGCTTCTCTGAATTACATTTGAAGCAAATTAAAATGGCAATGTTATAAACTGCCTCAAAGTGAAGAATAGTGGGTGTAGCAAAAACAAACAAGAAAGCAGATGAAATAATTTTCTTAAATGCTGAACTTTGTCTTATGTTTTTGTTGTTTTCATGCAGCTAACGCAAATCCTGCGAACTGGACAGAACACTTGGGAAAGTAAAAACATCCTTGCTGTTTCATTTGCTCCACTAGTACAACCCAATAGGAATGACAACAGCAAACGTGATACTGTGGGACTCCGTAAGTGTCATCTGTTGTGGCTTTTCCTTTTTGGCACATCTAGTTTATTGTGCCTGAGCTGGTATTCCTGTCCACAGAGGAGGCTGCGTTATACAGACATAATGCACAAGAATGGGAATGTACTGTTCAGAAAGCTCTAGCCCCCGCTGGTTCTGATATATAAAATTTCTGATTTGTGTTCAGTGTCACTAAGACACAGAACTCTCTGTACCCAATTAAGTGTATTATTTTTTATATTTTAAATTAAAACCATGCAGTGAGTTTCCTGTTTCCCTCCCCCATTTTTTCTTGTGGACATTCCCAAAATCCTATTGTTGATATAGAATCATAGAATATCAGGGTTGGAAGGGACACTCAGGAGGTCATCTAGTCCAGCCCCTGCTCAAAGCAGGACTAATCCTCAACTAAATCATCCCAGCCAGGGCTTTGTCAGGCCATATCCTAAAAATCTCTAAGGAAGGAAATTCCACCACCTCCCTAGGTAACCCATTCTAGTGCTTCACCACCCTCCTAGTGAAAAAGATTTTCTTAATATCCAACGTAAACCTCCCCACTGCAACTTGAGACCATTACTCCTTGTTCTGTCTTCTGGTACCACTGAGAATAGTCTAGATCTATCCTCTTTGGAACCCCCTTTTAGGTAGTTGAAAGCAGCTATCAAATCCCCCCTCATTCTTCTCTTCTGCAGACTAAATAATCCCAGTTCCTCAGCCTCTCATCATAAATCATGTGTTCCAGCCCCCTAATCATTTTTGTTGCCCTCCACTGGACTCTTTTTCCAATTTTTCCATATCCTTCTTGTAGTGTGGGTCCCAAAACTGGATACAGTACTCCAGATGAGGCCTCACCAATGCCAAATAGAGGGGAATGATCATGTCCCTCGATCTGATGGCAATGTTCCTACTTATACAGTCCAAAATGCTTCCTGGCAACGAGGGCACACTGTTGACTTCTATCCAGCTTCTCATCTATTGTAACCCCTACGTTCTTTTCTGCAGAACGGCTACCTAGTCACTTGGTCCCTAGTCTACAGCAGTGTATGGGATTCTTCTGTCCTAGGTGCAGGACTCTGCACTTACCCTTGTTAAACCTCATCAGATTCCTTTTGGCCCAATCCTCTAATTTGTCTAGGTCCCTCTGTATCCTGTCCCTACCCACCAGTATATCTACCACTCCACCCAGTTTAGTGTCCTCTGCAAATTTGTTGAGGGAGGAATCAATACCATCCTCCAGATCATTAATGAAGATATTGAACAAAACCGGCCCCAGGACCGACCGTTGGGGCACTCTGCTTGATACCGGCTGCCAACTAGACATGGAGCCATTGATCACTACCTGTTAAGCCTGATGAGCTAGCTAGATTTCTATCCACCTTATAATCCATTCATCCAGCCCATACTTCTTAAACTTGCTTGGAAGAATACTGAGGCAAGAATACATCTCCCCTCACAGTCCACCAAGACCACTTTGATTAAGCACATATAAAACATACAAAGTTATTACTTGATGTTGCAGAGGATGGTGAAGGTATGCCCCTTGTGCTGCCTTCCAAAGAGCAGTGAAACATTGTATAAATCCCTCTTCTCCCCTAGAGTGGAATGGGATGGCCAGAAGCACCACATGCCTGGTGGCTGATGGTAAGCCTCTGTGCCTCTCTATAGTCTGTGTCTTGGGAAGGGGGCCAGAATATTTCAGGGACATGGAGATGCTTAGCAAATGGTGATTGGGATTTTCTTTCTCATTCCAACACTTTGGATCAATTTTTTTTAAAAGTATTTAAATGTGGTGCTTAGTGGGATTTTCAAAATTGCCCAGTTGCCCTTCTCTGTTCAGCCATTTTTACACACTTTACACTATCTTCTGACCAGGGTTCTCAATCCAATTCAGTCACATTCCCTAGATGATGAAAAACACTTTTCAGGCTCTATCCACTACCTTGCTTCAGTTCTCATAATATAAATTCATTTTTTTCAAATCTTCTTTCCTGCCCAGAGATATAGACAGGGGGAAACCTACTTATTGTGTTCTAGATACAGTACTTTGAAAGGAGACCGTGTAGGAAGAAACTCAAATGGGAAAGGGCAGCATTATTAACTGTGGTAAGTATCCTGTCATTTAGATCAGCTTCTGTACCAAATAACTAGAAGATAGCTAATGTGACACCAATATTTTTAAAAGGCTCTAGAGGCGAGCTAAGCCTAACTTCAGTACCAAGCACATTGGTTAAAACTATAGGAAAGAACAGAGTTAACAGACACATAGATGAATACAATTTTGGGGGGAAGAGTCAACATGTTTTTTGTAAGGGGAAATCATGCCGCACCTATCTACTGGATTTCTTTGAGGGGGTCAACAAGCATATGGACAAGGGGGATCCAGTGGATGTAGTGTACTTAGATTTTCAGAAAGCTTTTGACAAGGTCCCTCATCAATAAGCTGTCCTGGGATAAGAGGGAAGATCCTCTCATAGATCAGTAACTGGTTAAAAGATAGAAAACCAATGGGTAGGAATAAATGAACAGTTTTCAGAATGGAGAGAGGTAAATAGTGGTGTCCCCCACAGGAGTCTGTACTGGGGCCAGTATTATTCAACATATTCCTAAATGATCTCGGGAAAATGGGTTAACAGTGAGGTGGAAAAATTTGAAGATGATACAAACTACTCAAGATAGTTAAGTCCAAAGCAGACTGCAAAGAGTTAAAAAGGGATCTCACAAAACTGGGTGACTGGACAACAAAATAGATTAAATTCATTGTTGATAAATGCAAACATAATCCCAACTATACATAATAAATTATGGGCTCTAAATTAGCTGTTACCACTCAAGAAAGAGATCTTGTAGTCATTGTGGATAGTTCTCTGAAAACATCCACTCAATGTGCAGCAGCAGTCAAAAAAGCTAACAGTGTTGGGAATCATTAGGAAAGGGATAGATAATAAGACCAAAAATATCATGTTGCCGCTGTATAAATCCATGGTACGCCCACATCTTAAATACTGCATGCAGATACAGTCGCCCCATCTCAAAAAAGATATATTGGAATTAGAAAAGATACAGAGAAGGGCTACAAAATGATTAGGGGTATGGAACAGCTTCCATTGAGGAGAGGTTAATAAGACTGGGACTTTTCAACTTGGAAGAGATACGACCAAAGGGGGATATGTTAGAGGTCTATAAAATCATGACTGGTGTGGAAAAGTAAATAAGGAAGCATTATTTACTCTTTCTCATAACACAAGAATTAGTGGTCACTAAATGAAATTAATAGGTAGCACGTTTAAAACAAGCAAAAGGAAGTATTCCTTCACACAATGTACAGTCAACCTGTGGAACTCTTTGCCAAAGGCCAAGACTATAACGGGGTTCAAAAAAGAACTAGTTAAGTTCATGGAGGATAGGTCCGTCAATGGCTGTTACCATACTCTGAAGTGTCCCTAGCCTCTGTTTGTCATATGCTGTGAATGGCAACAGGGGATGGATCACTTGATGATTACCTGTTCTGTTAGTTCACTCTGAAGCACCTGGCATTGGCCACTGCTAGAAGACAGAATATTGGGCTAGATGAACCATTGGTCTGACCCAGAATGGCTGTTCTTCCGTTCTAGCTGTCACAGCCAGAATAAAACAAGCCTAAGTAGGAGTCCAAGCCTTGCTTATTAGAACCAATATAGAACTTAATACAAATATGGAGGGGCATGTCAGGTGTTGTACTGACAGTTACTGCAGTCCTTCTGTGAGCCAATCAAATCATTCAAAAGGCAGAACAGAACTAGAAGACTGCAAAGTTTGCATTGAAAGGAGAGTCCTAGTACAACCTTAACTGTGGAACTATTTAATGTTAATCTCTGTACTAGACAACTAAAAGTTGTTCTTTATGGTCCCTATATGTATATTCCAAATGTGGGTGCAAATGCACTCTGTGCGCCAGATCTAGAAGATTTTCTTAGCAGTATTCATTGACCTGCACATGCGTCAGGCATCCCCTAATGCCCATAGCTGAAGGTATAATAGGTTGTGCAGATCAACGCCTCTCCAGTTCCCTATTACCGCCATGTGGTGTGAGTCAGAACCCTAGTTCTTTCACGCTCTTAGTTTAAGAGAGTGACTTTTGTCCATGTGTATGTAGGTGTTTATATTGTTCGTTGTTGTAGAACAGGGGTCAGCAGCCTTTCAGAAGTGGTGTGCCAAGTCTTCATTTATTCACTTTAACTTAAGGTTTCGCGTGCCGGTAATACATTTTAACGTTTTTTAGAAGGTCTCTCTCTACAAGTCTGTATATTATATAACTAAACTACTATTGTATGTAAAGTAAACAAGGTTTTCAAAATGTTTAAGAAGCTTCATTTAAAATAAAATTAAAATGCTGATCTTATACCGCCAGCCTGCTCAGCCTGCTGCTGGCCTGGGGTTCCATTCACCTAGGCCAGCAGCAGGCTGAGTGGGGCCTGCTGCCAGGACCCCAGCTGGCAAGGGGCCGGTAGCCAGAATCCTTGACCAGCAGTGGGCTGGCCAGGGGACGGAATCCCAGACCACCAGCGGGCTGATTGGGAGTCTGGGGCCAGGGTCCGGGACCCCAGACCAGCAGTGGGCTGAGCAGTTCAGCCCGCTGCCAGTCTGGGGTTCCGTCTGCTGGCTCCTGCCAGCCAAGGTCCCAGCTGCTGGCCCCACTCAGCCTGCTGCCAGTCTCGGGTCCCGGCCCTGTCCACGTAGAGTGGGTACCTACCTTCTCCCTGGTTCTGGCCTATTCTCTTCCTCAATCTCTACACCTAAATCAGTGCATCCACCTGCCTGTGTTCTATCCCAAGCTTATGCCTCCGGCATGAACAGAGTCCTACACTCCTTCAACATCCGCTGTGCACTTCATTCTACATTCTACGAGACCTGTGCTTTTCGTTCTTCACCGAAACTATTTGTAGCCATTGCTGACTGATCCAAGGACCAAGCCCTTTCCTCCAAAACGAATCTCCAGATGGATCTCCAGGTACATCCATGAATGCCACACATTATCCAACTTACCGCACACTCTATGCAAGTGGACGTCTCATGGCAAGACATCCGTCATGTAGCAACATGGTGCTCCATCCACATGTTCACGTCCCACTATGCCATTGGCCAAGCAGCAGCTGCAGACAGTGCTGTAGGTTGTGCTGTACTACAAAGTGTACTTCCTCTCACATCCTTGTACCCACTTCCATGCTGATCACTGCTCTCTACTCACCCACATTTGGAATACATATAGGGACCATCACTCGAAGAAGAAGAGGAGGTTACTTACCTGTAACTGCAGGTTCTTCAAGATGTGTGGTCCCTATTTGTATTCCGGTATCCGCCCGCCATCCCCTCTCCTAAGGGCTGGACTACTCAGTGGTAAGGGTGACACTAGAGAAGCATTGACCCTCACAACCCTGGCCTGTGAGTACAAGGGGATGCATGTGCAGGTCAACAGACACCACTAAGAAAACCTTCCAGCACATGGTGCAAACACACACCCATGTTTGGAATACTAATAGGGACCATATATCCTGAAGAACCTCCAGTTAAAGGTAAATAACCTCCTCCTTTTGAAAATGTCTTGTTCCTGTCTGTAGAATAAATATCTTTAAGTGAAAATGATTATGGAAGGTGTCACTTTTTTCTTTTATACAGCTTCAAAGCCCATTATTGCTACTATTTAAATTTAAAAAACAAGTTTCCATTTGAGCCAACCAAAGACTTTCTCAGCATCAAAAGCTTATCTAGGGTCTTACTCTCTTATCTAGAGTTGAATTTTTAAAAGTCAAAATGTGTTTAGGTCAAGGGCAACCTTTCAGACGTGGTGTGCCGAGTCTTCATTTATTCACACCGATATAAGGTTTCGCGTGCCAGTAACACATTTTAACATTTTAGAAGATCTCTTTCTATAAATCTATAATATATAACTAATCTATTGTATGTAAAGTAAATTAAAATACAGAGCCCCCCAGACCGATGGCCAGGACCCGGCCAGTGTGAGTGCCACTGAAAATCAGCTCGCGTGCCACCTTTGGCACGCATGCCATAGGTTGCCTACCCCTGGTTTAGGTGCTTGGTATTAACTGAGCTATGTTGACCTGTTTTAAACTAAATTCAAGTGCACAATCAGTGTTTCAGGCCTTTAAACACAATCTTTGTGAGGAGTTCATAATCTATATATAGTATAGCGAAATGAGTCTGTAGGCACTGTAAAACTTGGAGGCTTCCCCTCCTGTATTAATGTAGTTGGTGCTAAGAATTTTTTTGGCATGGAATCATGAGGGATAATGTATTTATCTCACTAACGCACGTGCCCATATGTGAAGCTTTACTTTACCATTCTTAGGAGATAATTGGGATAAGTGATTCCTGATGTGATTGAAGAAACTTTCTTTAAGTCCTCAAGACGTTACAAATATATTTATTTCCTTTAAGAAATCTAATGGAATATTATCATCTGTGTATGTAGTAGTAGAAATAATAAAATGTCTGATTTTATGTGTATTTGGGATGAGAGGATTTTGATTTTAGGTGTTGTTTCATCCTATTAGTTTTATGAAGAAGGAAGGCTGAGAGCTCATTGGCTCATATGCTTCTCTTGGGACCTTTACTTTCAGACTTTTATTTCAGCATTTTATCAGATAGTTGGTTCATTTCTTCTATGATTTATGAAGTGCTCTTCAATCTTTGAGTCTCATTTGTGGTAGGAATGTCTACTAGTTCATCTTCTTTACCCTCTAAATCTTTTATAGTTTGTATACAAATCTATGACTGAAGCACGGCCTGAGACCAGAGCTCAGTAAGCTTGTGATTTAACAAATGTATCTTTAAGAGGTTTTAATTGGTTTTGTTCTTTTAAATCAACATGTTGGGGGTTTTTTAGATTTGCCATTGAAATTTCCAGAAATTTGACTAAAATCCTTGTTGCCAGTACAAGAAACAGCGTTTTACAGGCAGAACATCATAAATATTACTCTTCTCTATTCCATTTTTTAGCACCCAATTGAAGCCTCCATATGCATCTTTAAAAATCGGAGGAAGAAGCTCTGTCTGAAATGTATCTGGCTGCTAGATTTTTTTAAAATCCAGTAGTGGGAGCATATCTAATTTTTTTTTAAACCAATTTTGCCTGTTCCCCATATCATTTTTCCATACCTGAAACTGGTCTATTTCTGTTGTGTTGTCCCACAGATGCATGAAGAGAGACAAGGACACAAGGGATGTGGTTTCACTCAACTTCAACTTTATTTAACTCATTGCTGGATAGTTCCAGACTAACTTGTCCAAGGAGATTATGCTTTCTTTCATAATGTGTTCTGCCTGGGACAGGGGAAAGGGGTTGCCATCAGGCTTCTCTTCGCTTCCCCATCCCGCCCAACCCCCCTAAACTGGTCCCAAAGCTATTGCTGAGACCCCACTTCCCTCCCCTTGTACAAGATTTAGGGGAAAAGGGGTTGTCTGATACAAGAAGACATCAGGAGCTCCTTCCCATAACCCCACTTCCAGTTCCGGTTCATCAGGGAAGTGGGCACACTATCAAGTGGTACCTGTACTGGACACCTGTCAAGTTGGGACAATGTGAACTTTACCTCTTTACTCACCAGGTCACTGGGGGGCTGTGGGAAAAGTGGGAAAAAAAAACAAAACACCTATCCAAGCCAGTCTGGCAGCGATGGAAAAATGTCTTCCCTGCCCTAAAAAGGCAAGTAGTGCAATGCGGACAGCAGATCAGAAACCTGGTCCTACTCTAATCCCAGGAGAGGAAGCCGTTGCTCTGAGCATGTAATGCACCCCAACCAGAGAGAAAAGGGCTTATATTTCCTCCCCTTGGGTATGTGTGATCCAGTAAACTTCTGCTTGGCTAGTCTGAAGAGCACATCAGCTGAGATGCACTCTCTCCCAGGGGACTGGTCCTGCTTTGAGCAGGGATTGGACTAGATGACCTCCTGAGGTCCCTTCCAACCCTGATATTCTATGATTCTACACTCCACCCTTGAAAAACCATAAGTAAAGCCCACTCACATAATGTTACTGATCTGCTACCTGGTTTGTCAAAGGTTGCCAAGCTTTGCCTTTTATATTTGCATATCGTAGAAAATCTTCAAATTGCGGTTCAGTATCATACTTTTTCTGTAGCAATTTCTTACTTTTAGAAAATAACAATTTCACTGATATGTCATGCATAATTTTTCTTTTTCCTCTTAGCCCCATGTGCTGTTAGGAATCTACAGGACTTAGCTCGGATCTACATTAGACGCACTCTTAGAAATTTCATAAATGATGAGATGCAAGCCAAGGGTATCCCTCAGAAGCCCCCACCAAAACGAAAACGCAGGAGGTGCCATAGACGCAGGATTAACACCTATGTGTTTATGGGCAATCAGCTCATTCCTCAGCCTCTAGACAGTGAAGAGGATGAAAGGATGGAAGAAGACAACAAAGATGATGATGATAAAGATCACAATGAAGCCTTGAAGCCAGAGGAACCTCCTCGAAATTTATTACGAGAAAAAATTATGAGTCTACCGCTACCCGAATCTTTAAAAGCATACTTGACATACTACAGAGAAAAGTAACTCATTTTAAGTAGAAACAATAATGCCTACTGATAGCTCCTTTATTCTTGAAAATGTAGCATTTATTAAGAAATAGATGGACAAATATCATTAGTCTTTCAACAAGACTGAAGTACAGTGATAAATTGTAACTTCTCTGTCTTAACTTTGCTGCAAAGACTTTATTTGGTAGTAGAGAATCCCTTTTTAAAAATCTATTTTTCTTTAAATTTTGAGAAATACAGTTTTAATTCTGATAGAAAGATATTCCAAAGCAGTATGCAGCACTAATCAAGACTTGGCATGTTAAATCTTTTTGATCTTTAACAGATTTGTATTGATAGAAGGGTAAGTGAAATTTTATATGTGCTAAGTAGCTATTGAACAAATGCATTCTGACTTGAATAACAGTTGTCTGCATGAGATTTTAAACATGCACACAGGCATTTCTCATGTAATATTGAAATTGTACCCTTTAAACACATTTATTTTACCATGACTTTGTTGCAGTCATTATTATCGTGTTGATATAAATGTATTCCAAGAAATACATACGTGCAATACCTGTATACAGATATTAAATGAGCTGGCTTTAATGAAATACAAAAATGCAAGTTCTGAAATGTCAGGTGACCCTGCTACTTTTGCATTTACATCTTTTGCCAAAAGATCTTGAGAAAAGTGACCATTTCTCTCGGAGCCTTAAGGGAACATCATGTTGAATATAAAGCAAAAAGATGCTTACTACAACCCTATTTGTTTAACTCCATACTACATTTTCAGTATTAATAAATAAAGACATTTTCTCATTCTCAAGGATTTTAAGACAACTTATTTAGTTTCTTTCTAAAATTCACAGTATAGACACACAATATTTGGTAATAAAAAAGATTGTAATTTAGAATTAAATGATTTATATTTACTACTTTAATAGAATAGAATATGAATAAAATTTAGCTTGCATTGCTTACTTGGATAGCTGTAATAGTAGAATTTGTTCAGCAGATGCACTTTAGGAAGTGGATTTTGTATTTCATCTAAATATTTCTCTGAGAAGGCAGGGTTGTGCTGGCCCTACATTTGTTTCTGAACACAGCTATTTTTAGCTCATAAATATTCACAATCTTTTATATCTATCTGTTGGAAATTGAGAGTATCGGTTTAAACTTTGGGACCCACAGAGTGCTTATTTGAATATTTCCCCTCCACCTCTTCCCTCCCATTTGGTGAAGTTGCTTGCAGTTTTCTTCTTGGCTTCTTGGAGTGCTTTGTGCATTTTTGCCCATTTAATATTTTGAGTGTATTGTAGCATAGCCATGAGAGAGAATGCAGTTTAAGAACTAGGCATGATATTCAGTAAAAGCCATCTGTCTGTTGGACCTAATGGAAAACATTCCTCTTAGAGAAAATTTCTGTGCAATATATGTACTGTTGTGGTAATATTAATTATTAAATCCATCGACCATTTAACCATAAGATGGTGCAATAATCACCATTGCAGTTATTATTTTCATAGCCAGATATTACACACCTAGTGTAATAATCCCATTTTCCAGTAGTCACTTAAAAATTAAACATTGTTTCAGACTTTAACAGTGAGATAATAGTCCTGCTACAGATTGGACAGTGATTTCTGATTGTGCATTTCATGCTTCATTTACTATTTTAAAAAGTATGTCTTAGTAATACTGAAAAGGCAACTTGATGAAAGGCTTATTGTACCAGCATGTGGAGTTTTTTTCCACAGCATATTCACAGCATGAATAAATAATTTTTTTTTAAAAACTGCCTTTATTTCCTGACATTATTTTCACAGGTAAGAGATAGTTTAAATGTTTTCCTATAAAATGATACTAATCGAGTAATTGCAGTGGCTTAGCTCTTGGAACCATTGAATATAATCTTTAATTAAATATTTTGTTTTTAGATGAATTAAAATTTAAATAATCTGAAATTCAAGATGTTATACTTTCCAGGTAGCCTGGGAATTTTGTCTTCTCCCCTTTCCAGAATCAGCATCCATATGTTCAAGAGTTTGAAGTTACTAAATATAATTTACACATTTTCTTTGAGAACTTTATACAGGATGCTTTTGAAGATTGACTTTCTGCATTGTTTTTCACTCTTGTATACTTGGTAAAATAGACAATGGATGATTTTTCATGATTATTCACTATGTAACTTTTTGAGAGTCACTGAAAGTTTCTTTTGTGTTTATATGTGGATTTATTTTACACTGTTGAATTTACATTTACATTAAATAAAAAAGAAATGAAAAATTAATCAATTGTCTTTGACATAAGTTGATAATGGGACATTATTGCAATAAAAACTTTTTTTGGTGGCTTGTACTTACTCAAACTTGTTTTTTCCATGGAAATGCTTTCATTTGTATTTGGTTTTCATTTTCAGTCTGTTCCTATTCAGACCTCTGGTAACTTTTTAATTAGAAAACAATGATATAATTGAAATGAAAAACTACTACAATGGGGAAGAAGTGATGATTTATCCTTTCACCAGTTTTGGAATTACCCAATATAGTCTTATGTAGTATTTCTAAGAGCCCCCTCCTCCTGGGTGGCCCCTCTTATGACACATGGATTCTCAACTTTATCTGGTAGGGGATACAAAATTCCTTTGCTACCTTTCCCTTCCCAAATAAAAATTGCTCCTTCCAGGACTACACTCAAGTCCAACTGTGTATTTGGAAAACAGCCTGCAGGGAGTCAATACCTCTTGGGTTTGTGAAAAATGGCATTTATTCCTAATATCCAAAAGGGGGCGTTTCATGCCCATTTAAAATCAGACTTCAAACAGTAAACTAACTAAATCTGCTCTATTTGGAAGCAATCATGCCTCTTGAAAGGAACACAGGCTATAGGCTCTGTATTCTTGCAGATTCTCAGTCAAGAATCGAGGGATACAAAACCTTCCTAACTGTCAGAGTGGTTAAGCACTGGAATAAATTGCTTAGGGAGGTTGTGGAATCACCATCACTGGAGATTTATAAGAGCAGGTTAGACAAACATCTGTCAGGGATGGTCTAGATAATACTTAGTCCTGCCTTAAGTGCAGGGGACTGGCCTAGATAGCTTCTCGAGGTCCCTTCCAATTCTATGATTCTATTTCTGATGTGTGTCAGATTTGTAATTGGGAAACAGCACTGGTTGATAGTACCTGTGTTCAGAAAATGCTTTGGAGGAGTAAATGAATAAGTACAGCGAGGGACAGGTGCATTCACAATTAGACTTGGTTTTCACTTAAAAGAATACTGATTTTTTAACTGAAGATATTTGATTATTCAGCTGGAAATCAAACATTTTCCGTTTAAAACAGTTTTTGAGGAGGTGGGGGTTGATTGCGGAAAACATTTTTCACAAAAACAATTTTTTGCAAAACATTTAGGTTTTAGTAAAACACCATTTTTCAATGAAAACCCTGTGTTGAAAATGTCTATTGGTCCTATTCACAATCTGAATAGCTAGCCTATCAAGTTATGTTGGAAATGAACCAAGAACCAGACTCTATCATCATTAGTATAAAAAATGTGCTATGTTTGAAGCTAAACTTGACAACGTTTCTGGCTCTTTTCTTGAGGAACTTTGTCCGAGAATTCCTAGCCACTACCTTTCGTGTTCCAAGACAGTCTGAGACATGGGGGATTTGGCAGGAATAATTTGTCAGAGCCAACAAGCGGTGGTATGGGCTGTGCTGTGAATGCTGTTAAGGTAGGGCAGCTTGGTGCACAAAAGGCCTCAACAGTTGGTAGTTCCTCTAACATCTGTCCAGGAACATTAACCCCTGACATCTTGGTGAACTAAATACATATACTATGTGTCTCCAGACTGTAGGTGATTCGAGTGTCTCCATGGCCTAGCTTGGGGATGATTTCCACTTTAGACTTGGATTTCTGAATTTCCTCCCACTCAGAGGGTGGAGGCTATGTGTATGTTGTCTTTGACTGCATTGCCCTCACCTAATGGGGATTTCCACTCAAAATAACTAGTCACTCCAAGGACAACTGCTCACAGATGCTCTAAACATTAGGGCAATGTTGACCTCCAGAGAGATGAGATCCCAATAGGTAGTCCTTGTCCCAGACCTGCAGAAGAACTCAGTATGGTTCAAAAGCTTGTCTCACCAACCGAAGTTGGTCCAATAAAAGATATTACCTCACCCACCTTGTCTCATATTAATATCCCAGGCCTGACACAACTATAGCTACACTGCAGAGTAATGATCCAGACAGATTCTGACTAAACTGTTTGAAATAAACAAATGGGGAAGATTTGGATGGGGAAGAGGAGCAGAATTGTGTTCCTTTAGTTAAGCCCTGCAGGCACAGAAGTAGGCAGCACCCTACAATCGTTTCATTTTACAAGCATGAAAAGGGAAACTGTAGTGCGGATACATTCAGTCAAATAGTCATAGTCTCATGCTTGTGCTTGCTAAACCAAGGAGTGGTGGCTCAGATCTGTTTCCAGTAGAGGACTCTGGAGAAATCCATTTGTGAGTGTGCTGAAAAATCCACTGCTCTTCCAACCACCTCATTAAGAAAATAACTACCTTATGGAAGAACATCTTTTTGAAAGAGTGGAGAGGAAAACTCAACTATGTTTTTGCTCTAGTACCTCTGGTAACAAAAGCATTTAACCAAATTCAGTTGAGATAAAGATTTGATCATCTTTAACTTGCTGAAAAAATACAATTCCCAGCTTTGCTGGGGGTTAGTAGTGACTGTATCAGTCTGGTAATAGGCGATCACTCAAAACCAGGGCCTCTTTCCATGTGCTTGTCCAGGATCCTTCTCAGTGTACAGAAGAGAGTAAATAGAGCAGAAGTGTTTCTGAGCACGTTTCAAATCCATCCAAGTTTACAAGGAGGGCTTAACTTTAAGGGGGGGCAGGGAATGAGAGAACTGCTTGCCTACCCCTTTCAATAGACTAAGTCTGGTGCCTAAACCCACTTTAGGCTTATTTTGTTTTTAAAATATGCTTAGCAGCTATATTTTCAATGGGACTTGGTTTTCAACACTTAAAAATCTGTCCATGTGTACGTGAGATTCCTAAATCCATATTTAGGCACTTAATTCAGGCAGGCAGGCAACTTGGCGCTTATTTCCTAAGTGTTCATTTGCCTTCTCCTTTGGCCTATCATGAATACAAAAAAGATGAGGTTCTCTGCTGTCAATTTTCATCAGATGTTTGGGGAGTCGATGAAAGCTGTCTTTGAGGTACTCTATGAATGGACTCATATTCCTCTTGTGGAAAACGTTGTTTTTTTTTCCCCCAGACTTCAATTTTTTTGACTGATTGATCTATCTTATGTTCTATCCTGCAAGGATAAGATAGAGTGAACACATGCTAAATTCCCATCAAAGGCATTTACAGAATTCCACTTTAATGAGCCAATAATCATGCTGACCACATTTCCCTCACGTCAGTGTACCCACAGCAGTGAGCCCTTTCTCTACAAACTTATGTGAAAAGGTCAGTAGGCTGTTTACTGGAGCAAACTAAAGCCCTTAAAGCTTTTATTCTTCTGATAACAATATGTTACCATGAGGAACCCATAAATGGCTGGCTGGCTGCATCCCTCACTTCTACAGCCTACCAGACCTGCATCTTAAAGGTCACATCAAGACTCATTCAATTCAGGCCATGTCAGCTTGGTTCAGATTTGCTAAAATCAGGGGGTTTGAAAAGCAGCCACATTGTCTTCTCCAGATGCATTTACAAGCAGTTTTACTTAGATTCATCACCTAACCTAGAAACCAACATCAGCTTTTACATAACCTGTTCTACAGCCTGGGGAGCCAGGTTCCCTTTGCTTTAGTTTTCCTGTGAGTCTGAGATGTCTCTTTAAGTTGTCCACCTCTGGTAATTTTGTGGCAGGTGTCTTTACTCTCTTCTGCGTTGTTAAGACGGTATCTTAGCATAGTCTCTCTAGTTCAAAATGTTTCTGTTTTCCCCTTAAGGCAAATTAGCCTTGTTTTTCTCTGCCCTCAGTCTGTTGCCGTCTTTATTTTCTTTGAGAGACAGCTGTTGAATTTGTAAGCCAAGATTTTCAAACATAAGCTAAAGTTGGCTCCTAAATTCATATTTAGTCCCCTAAATAAGTGGCTTAATATTCAACAAAGCTGAGAACCCAGCAGCTCTTGTTAGCAAGGGCAGCTGCCTGTGAGCTCACTACCTCTGAAAATCAGGCCACTTATTTAGGGGACTAAATATGAATTTAGAAGCCAAATTATAGGCCTGCATCTTTGAATATCTTAGCCTTTGGCTTTTGTCTCTGAACAGGGAGCATGTATCCCAGCACAGGTAGGCAGACATGCTCTAGCTCTGACAAAAATAACAGTGTAGCCAGAGGGTAGCACAGGGCTGGTTCAGTCTACCCTGAACTCAGGTGGCTATCCTGAGCTGGCACCTTTGCTACCCTCTGGTTATACTGCTATTTTAGTGAGCTAACTTGAGCAGAGCTAGTGTGTGTCTACCTGTACTGGGCTGCACACTCCCAGCCGCAGTGTAGACATTCCTTAAGAGTCTGAACCCACTAAGTGGTGTCTCTGAAGAAAAAATTCTAACCTATAATTCTCGCTCACTAAAACACTTAACTCTTAAGTCAGGCATGTAAGGCTTGCTACTGGAACCATGTAACCCAATACAACCTGCCGAGTGCTCTATAGCTAAACCAGGGAGCCCTCCACTCACTGAGTGGTGGGAGTTATGCCAGATACCCATTTGAATAAAAACTAATATTCACTAAGGAGCAACTCCAGCACTAACTCCAATTTTTCTGCATTGACATTTGCGCTGAAGGTTCAGACATGAAGAGGCTTACCAGCAAGCCTGCATGTTGGAATCTGAGGATACTGTGCACTGGTATATCAAACAATCTAGAGGAATTCAGTGACCCTAGAAAGACCACCATTACTGACAAAGAGCTGGAGAAATTTTTCATCTACACAGCCACTCTCTCTGGAACTAGAGTAGCTGATGCATGCTAGCTACATGAGATGCATTACGCCGTCTTCTGGCATGTAAAAAGCAAATAAGACAATTGCAAATGTGGGATCATTTTGCAGTCAAAACTCATCAGTGCCTGTGATCAAACGGCCTGTTGCAACACTAGAACATACTATATTACTAAGAAGATCTTCAACAGGTGACTTTGCCAACATCAGTAGTTAGGTCCCCATGCTTTCATCCATCTCTGAAGAGAAGGACTTTTTTATCATCTACTCAACAGTGTCATCAGTGAGCTACCACCAGGAAAGCAGCTCTATCCACTGGCATACTTCAAAGTTAGAGCCAGCTCAGATCACAAGATGTGGCTTCTATACACTTGTCACCTTGAAGTAGGAAAAATGAATGACAGTGGGTAAAGACTACTAGTGCTCTGCATCCACTGAGGACTGTGCATTACCAACACCTGCCTCCAAGGCGGTCACCGTCATTATGTTGTGTGGATCTGGACAGTGGCATTTAATAGTCACCCACAGAAAATACCTACAGGATGGTCTCCATACTCACAGTTTTCACAATGCAGACTGTGATACAGACCATGGGCTTATATGCTGAAAAATAAAGCATTTGTTATGGAACTTTCATCATCCCCAACAAAACCATTGTCCAGTCATTAATACCAACAACACAAAAGACCAAGGAAGGTGTCTCCAATTCACTATGAATCTTGGAAGCTATGTCATCAATTGCATGGAACACACACTGAATAAATATCCATATAGCTGCAACCTTACCTTTGGTAAAAAAGACTGTGCAGTGAGTTAAAGACTGGTTTATGCCATACTCTGAAGAAATGCTCCAGTCACTGACACAAAATGAACAGCATATTTCCATCAAAACACAAACCCACCTCCTGAACAAGAAGTTTTGGTTCCGACCTTGCAAAGCTCTATTTTCCCATTTACCTAAATGAGTAATTTTTTTGTCCTCAGATGAGTAAAATCAGGCATCTTAACTGAAAAGACATTACCATAAAATTTGTTCCTGGTTCTTTCAAATATCTATAATCACTGTTCAAGACTGTTTTGTGCCTGTTTGTTTCATTTTTGTCTTAAATTTATCTGTACTGAACTGCAGAAGCGATTAGTCTGCCCCGTCCAAGGCATTTTGACTTTGATCACTTGTCTTCTTTGTGCTGCATGCATTTTCACGCTCCCCCCCCCCCCGTGTAATTTTGGATCATCAGCAGATTCCAGCAGCTAACTGCCAGTGCCTTTTTCCCAGTTATCAAAGTGAACAAAACTAGGTCTGACAATTATCTTTGTAGCAGCGAAGTGCTTCAGCTCATCTTCCTTCTTTTATATCCAAGCTGGGTTTGTAGTTCATCTCCAAATCACACTTTCTAACCTTACAGATGTGCTCATTGCACTGTAGCACATGAAAAACAAATTCACACACTCAAAGAATAACACATTATATCGAAAGAGGGCAGTATTGCCACACAGGAAAGATCAAAGCTAAACCTGCTGACACACAACTGCATAGAAAAGACAGTAGAATTAATAAAGCCATCTCCTGCGAATGTTGAAAACTACACAGCAAAAGCATGATTACCAGACCCCATTAGGTATTAAGTAAAACATATCTTGGGCCCTTTCCCTTTGGCTGTAGCATAGTGAGTCTTTAAAAGGGAAAAAAAAAATTCATGTTTGACTGTCTCCTAGATGGTAATAACTGACCTATTTAGAAGGAAAGAGAAAAAGTTAAGTTGAGATGGACTGGAGCTGTTGTTCTTAAAATCCAATCCTTGAGTTATATCAGTCGGCCTTTTCTTTAGACTAATTCGGCCATTCGGTCTCGCTTTTCCCCATGAACATGTGTTGTTATAGGTTGTTGTGACATTTTATGAACTTTCACTCACTTTGTACACTAGAGCTCACAATTCGGGTGTATTTGCATGCCCAGTTATTAAGACATGCAGCACAGAGGGCAGGAAATTTAATCAACTATTACACCCTCCTGATCCTGGTCTGCTCCTTGGTCTGGAAAAGGCCCTGCCATAATGTAGAGAGCCCTCAGGGGCTAAGTTAATGCAGTGTCCCTGGGCTGCCGAATGGACCTCAGTACTACCTGGGATGTTTACAATGCTGCATCCTGTAACCACTTCCTTCCTAACCCCCTAAGACATTGTTTCTAAGGGGGTCCTCAGAAGGCAGCCTTACAACCGTTCTTCCACATGTTGCTGAAACCTCTAGTTTATAATTAAAGAAATGGAGAATTACACACAAAAAAAACACAGCCCTATCAAATATTTAGAGGATGGGGGTGAACATACCTTTTTAGTTATCAGACAAACCCCTTTCATATTTTACTTAATATATTTTGCTATTGCATTACATAACTTAGCTTCATGAAACTTGCAGACACTTTCCTAATGCTTTATAATGGTAAGACACTAGATTGCACATGTGGTTATTAAATTATTCTTTACTGTTTTTATTGCAGTAGCTCCTAGAAGTCTGTATCAGGGACCAGGACTCCATTGTTCTAGGAACTATACAATCTCAGAACCAAAAGACAGTCTGTGCCCATAAAGAGCTTTACAAGCTGTCCCACAGCTCTTTTGACAAGAGTACAATTGTTAACAAGACAGTGGCCTGAACCAATTCTCATTTGAGTAATTACCTTCAACTTTAAAAAAGAAAATCCCCTGAAGTTTCAATATTCTTTGTCTGTCCAAAGCTTTTCTGTAATGTTACTGTGCTGTTAAGTAGTTTCCACAGTCCCTATCTGATGAGGTGATTACATTTCAGGAGTGAACTAATCGAGCCCTTTGTGTATATATACAGTTATCAAAGTGCTATATTAGGACAATATAGATTTTAAAGGAGCATCCTACTCCTGGCATATTGATGAGGTCAGCATCCAATGAAAGGATAAAAAGTTCCAAGGGGAAGATTTTTCAGCGGCACCAAGGGTAGATGAGGTGCCCAGCTCATTGAAAGTCAGTGCCTTTGAAAAGCTCCCATTGAAGCCAGCTGAAATTTCCCATCAACCAAGGGTATTACCCGGATTGACTTTTTGGAGAGGAAGTTCTCCTCTAGTATCATGGTTATCTGAATGGCCTTGAGCCTTTGGAAGAGGGTCTTTTATTCCACTTGTTGCTAAATACAGCATTCATAATCGCATCTGTAAGGAGAGTGAGTGAACTGCAAACTCTAGTGGCCCATCCTCCTTTCCAGTGTAATCCACAGGGGCACAGTTGTCCTGTATGCTCATTCAAAATATTTGCCAAAAGTGATATCGGAATGGACCAGACCATTAATCTCCTGTATTCTTCTTAGTCTCACCCAGGAGAAGTCAGGATTCACACTCTAGATGTCAAAAGCATTTCCCCGTGAAGGATGTTAGACTTTTTTAAGCCTTTGGGAATCAATCTAAAGGGAATGCTATTTCCGTTCATGGATGACCTAAGTGGATTACGCAGTGCATTGAGACATAGCCAGGGTGACAACACCTGAGGGTCTTAAGATTCACTCTAGCTCCTACAAGAAGAAGAGGTGGTTGTGTCATGCTTCTTGATCGATATATTCACTGAAAAATGGTGAAGGAGCAGCTCACTTAGTTTAAATGTAGCTACATTTACTTTGTGATATGATTTAATGTATATTTTACAGAGTCAGAGCTATAACTGGAAATGGTAGCCAAATCCTTTCTCACTAGCTTGTGCCTCAAATAACTTTTGGACTGAAGACCTGTTCTGGGTGGCTTATGAAAAACATGGTGATCATTATTTAACACTTAAAGAACAGTGAATTTGTGAAGAAATCCATTCTAGAATATGGCCAAAGAACCAAAGATAATCTGTGGGACTTGGAAAGAAAGTTTTTAGCATTGTAGGAGAGAGTATATCTAAACATTTTGCTGGTAAAATACTCCTGGAAATAATTAGATCTCTGCATTAAAAATGTTCCAGTGAAACTGAACTTCAAATGTCTATTCAATACATTGTTCTTAAAAATGTATGAAATGAGTTAGTACTAAATCCTCAAGTATTTTATTTGGCAGAACAGAAGACAAAAGTATGCTTCAAATTGTTCTCTGGCAAACAAAATAGCGCAACTGTTGGAGTTTCTATTATTGAATTAAAAATATGTTAATACAACATTAAGGGTGAGGGTATAATGGTACAAAAGGCAGGCAACTTAGAGCTTAGGTTGCCTGTGTAATCTTAAATTTGCTGCCCTGTTTTATGCATTACATGATCATACATGTAGCCCATAGGCCTAGCTTGCCTTTATTATATTCCACAGTTATGCAAGGAACCTACAGGCCTGTATCCTGTAAAGCAATAGTTTCAGCAGTTTCAGCATGAGGCTTGAGACCTATGAACTTTAGCACTGATAACCATCCTAATGGAAAACTGCAAGTATTGGGAAACTGAAAATAGAGAGTTTAAGGGAAACTTCCGATCACAGGACAGGAATCCAACCACAAGGCTATCATGGCAATGAATTCATGTATATGATAATAAGTTGGGATCATTGATATACTAATCTATAGGAGAAAGGGAGGAAATACAAATAAGGAAGAGGCAAGAAACTCCTACTGAATATGCATCAGACACAGTAGTGTCAACATAACATGTTATAAAAGTGGCATCCCAGCCTATGGCCATTAGGAGAGTGAGATGTAGCCCTGGGGAGGTGCCAGAATGATGACCACTGGTGATGATGGGGAAAGTGATGAGGAAAATGATGGGTAACATTTCAGGGTGTTCTGCAAGGGAAGGTGTGAGTATATGGATGTGCAGATGTACATTTTGTAGTAGCTCTATTTACTTTACTGAGCTGGGATGTTTGTGACTATGCTAAATGTATTAATGAACTATTTGTAAATATAGAAGAGTTCCTGCAGTGTGTATTTTGCAGCTGTGCGCATCGGGGTTCCCAATTATACAATAATTTTATCTTAAGACAAGAACCCTCAAAGTAATAACTGAGAATTCATAAGTAATCAATATATAATCTATAGATCAGGCTCTATGCACAATACTGAACAATGCAAGATATCACTCAGAAAGTACTCATCATTGTTTCCATACTTACCAAGGAAAAATGGACACACAAAGGAAAATCACATTAATTTAACAGTCATAATCAGCAATGTTTATTCTCAAATTGCTTATTGACAAATCTGGGGCCATTCCCTTCATCACTGTGGTTCAAGCCTCCGTTCAAACACCCATTGGGATTTCCTAAAAATCAGTTCCAAAAGAAGCATCTGCTAAAATCGAGATGATGTTATGTGAACTTTCAAATCAAGCTGACTGGAGAGCATTTTCTAAGAAGCCATTTGAACAATGTACCCAGCCCAGTACGGCATCACTGAATTTCGTTAAGGAACAGAAACAGCACTTTGATCTGATCAAATATTTTAACACTGGAGTAACTCATACCAATTTATGCTCAGAATCATTGGCCAATACAATTGAAAGGCATCAAGCTTCCTGATTTGGTGATTAGCAGTAGAAAGCAATCAGGGATAAAATGTTCAAAAGTGCCTAAGTGACTTAGGAACCTCTGTCCCATTGAATTTTAGTGAATCCTTGGCTCCTAAATGCCTAAGTAACTTTTGAAAATGGAACGTAGGCTTCTAAGACACACAGACCCAGAACCTCAGAAGTATTTAGGTGCCTAACTCCCATTTTAAAGTCACTGGGAGTTTTGCCATTGTTTTTGCACCATGTGGCTCAGTCCCGCTCTTGCACTCCAGCTGGAGCGCTGGGTCGGGGACCCCTCTATGCAGCTCCCGGAAGACTCGGCATGGCCCTGCTCTGGCTCCTATGCACTCCAGTGCCCCCCTCCGGCACTCCACTGGGAGCTGCACCTCCACCTGTGGATGGGGCAGTGTGCAGAGCTGCCTGGCCTCACCTCCGCATAGGAGCTGGAGAAGGGACATGCCACTGCTTCTGGGAGCTGCTTAAGGTAAGCGCCGCTCTGAACCTGCACTCCCTGAGCCTCTCCCCAAGCCCTTGCCCCAGCCCTGATTCCCCCTCCTGCTCTCCAAATCCCTCGATCCCAGCCTGGAGTACCCTCCTGTACCCCAAACCTCTCATCCCCAACCTTCACACCCCAGAGCCCGCACGCCCAGCCAGAACCTGCATCCCTTCTCGCACCCCTGCCCCAGTCCTGATCCCCCTCCTGCCCACCAAACCCCTCGGTCCCAGCCCAGAGCACCCTCCTACACCCCAAACTCCTCATCCCCAGCCCTACCCCCCGAGTCTGTACCTCCAACTAGAGCCCTCACCCCCCCCACAAACACCCCATCCCCAATTTTGTGAGCATTTATGGCCTGCCATACAGTTTCTATTCCCCGATGTGACCCACCTATGATCTATATATTTCCTGCTGTTCCCAGAAATCCCCTCGGTTAACGCTATCAAAGGCCCTTGTTAAATAAATAAAAGCCATGTTTAGTGCATGATCTTTTTCACATGCTTTTTCCTAACATTGCCTGCGATACCCTATCATGTTGTAATACCACATGAATTTTCAGGCAGAAAAACAAGTGACACATGGCCAGGCTTTGACTGCGAAGCATTCACTCCATCACTTTGGCAGCAACAGAGCAAAGTGCGCTCTCCCCACATCTCTGTAATTTCCACACTGACCTGGCACCCTTCATCGGGGGTTGGGGTTTTTTTGGCCTGGTCTTTGTTCCCCAAATGGATACAAATAAGTTTGTAGAGCAATACCTGGCAAATAATATTTCTTTGCAAAGCAATGTTATTTCCCCTCCATTATCTCCTCCCATTGCCTCTGGAAGCGCTCTGCTTTGACTGAGCCAAGGAGAAGTTCGTCGAGTTGGGTAAGTTTAATACATGCACATTTTTAATGGTCAGTAAACCTCAGAACTGCGAACTCCTTGGGAATGGAGGTTGTTCATAACTGAAATGTTCATAACTCCGGACAAAACATTATAGTTGTTCTTTCAAAAGTTTATAACTGAACATTAACTTGATATAGCTTTGAAACTTTACTATGCAGAAGAAAAATGCTGCTTTCCCTTTATTTTAGTAGTTTACGTTTAACACAGTAATGTACTGTATTTGCTTTTTTTTTGTCTCTGCTGCTGCCTGATTGTATACTTCCAGTGTGAGGGTGATCTGTCAGTTCCTAACCCTGGTGTTCATAACTCTCATAACTGTATTATTATTACTTATTTATCTCTACTGTCATCTATCTATGACAGATACTGTCATATTGTTCTGTATTTGTACAGCAACTAGCACAGGATTCAGGACAATGGCTTGGGGTTCCTAGGCTAGTGCCAGCATTATGCTAGGTGCTGTACAAATACAGAACAATATGACAGTATCTGTCACAAAGAGCTTGCAATCTAAGTGAATGTATTGTTTGTAATTCTGTGACTTTTGTTTAGGAATCCAAGGTATTGAAACTATCGTGATTAAAAAACAGTCATTTTCTTCAAAAACTGAACAAGGAGTGTTATTAGGACAAGGAAAACAATACTATCCCTAATGCTGTCCTGTCCTTCCCTCCACTAATAGACCCATAGCAATAGATTTCTGTGAGACTATCCATAAAAATAATTAAAAAAAATAAGAGAATTCTGAGGGAGAAGGGATGTCATGGTAGAAATGCTGTAATTTCTCATTTACAATTCAATGATGTTCATTCTTTAGCTGTCAAGTATCAGAGGGGTAGCCATGTTAGTCTGGATCTGTAAAAGCAGCAAAGAGTCCTGTGGCACCTTATAGACTAACAGACGTATTGGAGCATGAGCTTTCATGGGTGAATACCCACTTCATCGGATGCTTTGTCTTTAGCTGTGTGTAACTAGCTCCTAGTTATGTTAGTGCATGTAGTGATGATAGCAGTCACAATAATAAACCCAAGATGAAGGTTGATGCACATGTTCCAAATGAGCATGAACAAGGCACAATAGGTCAGTGTATTGCTATTTCATTGAGATATGCCTCAGTTGCATTGTATTGGGTTGCATGCTTCCAATAATCTGAGCAGTGTGCCAATCATCAAGGAATGGATGCCCTAATGAGACTTGTTGCCTTTACAATATGTTGAAATAATGGCATAAGGCAGTTGGAGAATCAACAACAGTTTATTTTGAAAACATGAAGTGTGTTACTGTGCCAGCAACAATAATGCTTAGAGAAAGAGAAAACATATGATAAAGCTTAAGGGGAAGTGTCTTTTTGGAAAGCCAAAACAAGAACTGCGTATGTAACAGAAGCACTGTTAGCTCTTCAGTGCACCCTTTTGTAGTTAAAAAACCCCACAGGCCATCCAACATTGCTACGTGAAACTGTGGTAGTCGTAGCCATTTCAATGATGTAAAGGTCAGAAGGGACCCTTAGATAATGTATTCTGATCCCCTTTGAATCACAGGCTGTTAAATTTCATCCAATTACCTCTGGACTGAGCCCAATAACATGTGTTTGGCTAAATCATACCTCCAGAAGGGCATCCAGCCTGGATCTGAAGACATCAAGAGATGGAGAACCCAGCACTTTCCTTGGTAGTTTGTTCCAATGGTTAAGCACACCCACTGTTAAAAAAGTGATGCCTTATTTCTAATTTGAAACTTTCCAGCTTTGACTTCCAGACTTTGGTTCTTGTTATGCCTTTTCTTCACTAGATTAAGGAGCCCTTTAGTATTTTCAAGTATTGTTTATGAGCTTGGCTCTGCCTTATCACACTTCAGTGCATCCACCCCAATGAAGTACTTGGAGGGGCCTTTTAGAGTCAGAGGGGGAGAGGTTTGAATCTGGTGGGGCTCCACAGGGAATAAATAATGATAATAAATAATTAATACAGTCTATAGCCTGTTTCATCCTCTGATCTCAAAGCACTTTACGAAGCTGGGTAATTATCAGTACTCCCAATTTATGGATGACGAAGCTGACACTCAGAGATGCTAAGAGTCTTTCCTAGGGTGACACAGTAAGTCAATGACAGAAGCTGGAATATTCCTTGTAGTCCAGTGCCCCAATTCCTGGGCCACCCGTCCTTTTACACAAGGGCTCTGTGGATGGAGGAAAATGATCTAAAATGACCCACTGAAAGGAAGATCATGAGCCATTTCAATTCACACCTGAAGTCCTTTGGAGGCAGGGTTGAAGCATTTGGTGATTAACTATTTTAAATGATTCAGACTTCCAGCAGGATGAGCATGAATGTACACCCCTTGATTATGGACAGAAGAAGATCATCTATCAGAGCAACAAGTGCTGCCTCTGTACCGCAACTTGGTGTGAACCCTGGCTGAGATGGGTTAGGAATGGCTTTTTGCTAGCTTCTCAGTTTGTTTTTTCAGAAGAGAGAAGCTGGATTTGGAACAAGTTTCCTCTGTGTTATGGGAACCACACCAAAAGGGCTGGGCAGATGGGCAGAGTTATTATTAATTTACCATTTTATCTTCTGATGAGTTTAGCAATGGGACTGCACAAAACCAACAGGATGTAAAGGCCCTTAAAGGAGCTTATAGTCTGTAGTTTTAGTCCTGCATTTGGACAAGGGTCTAAGGGTCTGATTGCATAATGGAGGCCTATGGAGTTTCACCTTGCACAGTCTACAAAGGGCATTGGAGGAGTGGAAGCATGGGGATAGGTGTTATTGGCCCAAAGCCTGCATTGGAATCCGTGTGGATAGACTGCTACCCTCATGTGGAACCCTATGGCAGTTTGCATACATGCATCACAGTGGTGGATACAGCTATCCATCTTGTGAACGAAGGCTCAGATCCTGAAAGTGATTTAGGTGCCTACCTTCCATTGGCTTCAGTAGGAGTTAGGCATGTGAATACATTTGAGGATCTGGGCCCAAGTCCCTGTTCCTGCAACTGCATCCAAGTAGGTGACTCCCTGTGCCTGTAGAGAGTCCCAACATGGCCCAGTGGCACTGGTCTAGGATTCAGAAAAATCTGGGTTCTGTTTTATGGCTCTTCCACTTACCTGCTGGGTGATTTTGGGCCAGACACTTCACCTGTGTGTGACTCAGTTTCCCCATCTGTAAAATGGATTTAGTTCTTTTGGGATCTGTTGATGAAAGCACTGTATAAGGGCTAAGTATTATTATGGTGCTCTGTATAGGTGCAAGGGATCCACTGAAGCTGACAAGGCCTAGGAGTGAAGCTGCCAGTCACATCTTTTTCTCTTTCCCAAGAAGGAACTAGGAAAGTGCACAGCCACTTTCTCCCAAAGACAAGAGGAGGAATGAACTATCCATCCAGAGAGGGAGGGAAATCTCGCTGAGCGGTCATTCCTTCTCCCCACACTACAAAGGTAAGTAGAACTGTGACGCGTTGAGAGGCTGATGGGGGCAACAAACCGGTTGGGAAGCATAGTCTGTCTTCCCCACTGCCAAGGGATGGCTGCTTTCTTTTTTCTCAGCTTATGGGATCACTGTTATCTCCATGGGGTTAGAAAGTGGAATGTGTTTACCAAGACTCCCTTTGCATTAAGCGAAGCAGCTTGACATGGCCAAAATGTATGCTGGCCTGTTCATCTGTTTTTTCTAAAAAGTGTGTTTTTCATTACTTTTTAAGGCTAGAGAAATTTTCTTCATTGGCTCTCCCGCCTACCCCTCTAAGAGCCTGTGTTCCTGTCTGTGTGCAGAGACACTTGGACTTACTCTTGCAAAACAGAGATTGACACAGCAACCCCCTGGGGACCTGCCTTTTTACCTAGTCCCTACAGTCCTGTGCAAAGCAAGGGCGCTGTCTAGGGGTAGCTAAAATTGAGAGGAAATGTGCCAACCTCTGCATTCCCAAGCAGTTCAGAGCTGGTTAGCATATCAGTGGGACGGGGCTGGCCTGGATTAACTAATTCCAGGAAAGTGCATTCGTTCATTAAAAGGATCACCTGACACTGTGGAAAACAACTTCTCCACTAGCTAAGCTGTGAGGCATCGCTCTTCCCACAGCTGAAATTAATTAACACAGTCAGTGTCTGGCCCCCACCTCTCCCCTCCCTAACCAGGTTTTAAAAGCCCGGCTGCATAGGCTTTAGCAGGGCGGCGCCCCCTGGTGGTACCCGGGGCGTGCTGCCGCCTGTAATGAGATCCCAGGCTTTGCTGATTGGCCCCGGGATGTCCTTTGGAAAGGTGCCTGAGTGCAGCTGCAGCGGGAGCTGCCAGACTCCCCTGAGCTGGGGCTGGGGAGCCAAGGGGAGATGGAGTCCAAACTTCTCTCCTTAGCTGTCCTTTTCCTGGCCGTGCGGTGCGCCGCGTCCCTGCCCTGCCCCGCCCCAGTCGATGCCTTTGCTTTAAAACCACCATCCGCTGCATGCACTTGATGCTGGATCACATCCCCCGGGTGCCACAGCAGACATCACTCCTGTAAGTACCACGCTGCCTCCCTCCCGCTCGCTGAGCTTCCAGCTCCTGGTCAACTTCGTGCCTCTCAGGGCTGCCGCTTCACTCCGTCCGCCCCAGTTTGGCTGTTGCAAGACGAGAGCGTGACCCAGGGGCTGGAGCAATTTGGGCAGGGGCAGTGTGGAGAAATTCCAGGGGGAGACATACTGGGCAGAGGGGAGGTGACTGCCCCGGGGGTCCCTGAAAGGTGGTGCAGATTCCACAGGACTCTGGTAGCATAGTGACTGAGTGGAGGTTGAGTGATCCTCACCATAGTGGCATACTTCCAGGGGAGCCCCTGGAAGGTGAGTGCTGGCATCTCGGGGGGGGAGAGGTATTCCATATGGGCAGTGACTGCTCACTGTGGCACTGGCAGAGATTAATTTGTAATGAAAGAGGTGCTGGGGCTCAACCAATTTTTTTACTTTCATAACTGACCTTGCAAGCCCAGAGGTGCCAGGCTATGAACTACCAAGCCTAGAGATGCTGGGCTCAGCCCTGGCAAGCCCTAACACAGATTAAGCACTAGGCATTGGCATATGCCAGGGGGAATCTCTAGAGTGGCAGATCACAGGAGCTCCTGGTAGTGGTGGAGGAGGACTGATATATTCCAAGAGGAGATATATGTGAATTATCCAAGTGGGAATGGCTGGCATATCATAAGGGGAGTCTCTAGTGATGGTGTTTGGGGAGGGGGTGGGTTTGAGTGATCTCAGGGGATAACTTATTCCAGGAGCACCCCTGGAGTATAGGTCTGGGATGAAAGATCCCAGGGGGTAGTAAGAGAAATCAGGCTGGGCATGTACTTGAGGTAGTGGGAGGTGCATAAATTTCAGTGGCTGACCTGGGTAGGTGAGGGTGATTGTTAATTGCAGAGGCAAACCACTGGGAAGGATTGGAGGTTCGAGGTGATTATATGGCTGGAGGAGTTTATACTGGAGGTAAATTTATTTGAAGGATGAAGAGAAAAAAGGAAAAGTATTTGAACATGTGTGGAAACAATTTAATTCCTGAAAATATTGAAGCTGAGAACTGCAGCAGCTCCAAAGAGCACCTTCCACTGTCAGGAGTAAAGGTACAGATAAAAGTCAATAATTAAGGTTGTGTTGATGTGATAGGAAATGACCAAATGCATTTGAACACATGGAGCTTTGACTGTTTTGCTGGCAAGGGCCATGTTGCTGGACTGTTCTTGCGCCCAGATTATCTCTCTGCAGATTGGCAGCTGCTTCTTTGCAGTCCTATGGTCTCTTGTCAGGTTGGGCTTTGTTTGGTTCCTCCCTGTGTCAAAGCCAGGATACCCTTTTGTCTAGTCACGAAATAGGACTGGCATGTCACTGCTTTCCAACCAAAGTAACACACCCACTAATGGTTTTTCAGCTTGATTGCCTTTACCATCATTCATTAATGTTTCCATATCCATTTTTTGCTCTCCTTATGTTTGGAAATGTTTGTATTGCAGGAGTGGAAAACAGGGAGACCAGAGGGAAAGTGTGAAAAATCGGGACAAGGGGTGGGGGATAATAGATGACTATACAAGGAAAAAAAACCCCAAAATCGGGACTGTCCCTATAAAATCAGGATATGTGGTCACCCTAGTGGAAAATGATCAAATAACATAGACAAATAGTTACAGCAGCATGGGATCATCAAGGTAGCTGTTGTTTCAGAGTGTATATTTGCAAGTGATTAAATTTTTAAGCCTAAACCTCTCTGTGAACTGTTTTAAACCAGAACCAGCTTTTAACTGATTACAATTGCCATGGATAAACATGCTGTGCTACCAGGATAGTTTTTGCTCAGGAAACATGAGGATCTGTTTTCAGATGCTATTATTTTCCCTTTAGAAAACATCTGCTAGCCTATTAAGACCTTAGTCATCATTGTTATTGAAGTTGTTAAAACAACAACAAAAATAGGCTGACTACAACTTAGTCAGAGAGGGAGAACTTGAGAGCCAAGTGGCAGTTGTAATAAATGGCTGAAAAGATTAAGGCTGAAAATTACAGGGAATGAACAAACTTTGATTTGATTTTGTAAAAACTGGATTAATCTCCTTGAATGCTGTATGTTACTGGAAGTTGCTAAAGATTCAGGTTTACAGCTGTGACACTGATTTGCTCTCTTAAAGTCTCTTCCCTGAGGATTAGATCAATAGAAAATTGATCTCGGCTCACTTATTTGCTTTTCCTAAAGAAGGAAAGAGCAGTGCCCAACTGTGACACCTGCCCACACCTAACTGATGCCTGCTGTTTAGAATTTGTCTTCTGCGATAATTCATTGAGATTAAATATCTACTGAAGCAACATTGTCAGTGGGCAATATAATATTTTATATTTATACTGTTGGAGGTACCAATCGAGCATAAATGGACAGTAAAAAAAAAAGTCCATGCCTCAAAGATATCACAGTCTAAGGCCCCAATCTTCAGTGTCCTGAGCCTTCATAGTGTGGGATGACTTCTGTGCAGAAGACAGTGAGATGCTGCATGGGTACAGGGAACTGCCTGCACGGAGAAGCTTGCAGGATCAGAGTCACTCTGCAGGTGCAACTGAATGAGGATGAGATAATTGTAAAGTATCAGAGGGGTAGCCGTGTTAGTCTCAAACTGTAAAAAGCGACAGAGTCCTGTGGCACCTTATAGATTAACCGACGTACTGGAGCATAAGTTTCAGTGGGTGAATACCCACTTCGTCAGATGCAACTGTAAACAATTTATTAGAAATGTGATAGAGGATGCTGGAGACAGATGTTGTGAAGAATACTTCATAAAGCTTCCCCTTCTACATTGAGATGCTTTATATTTCTGGTGGTGGAGAGAAGGCCCAATCTGTACTAGGTAGAGTTCAAGGCCATAAAGGACCATTAGCTCATCTAGTCTGACCTCTATTATATCACAGGCCATAACACTTTATCCAGTTACTCCCGTATTGAGCTCAAGAAACTTTGTTTGACTAAAGCATTTCTGTCCCAACAGCATCCAGTCTTCCTGTGAAGATGTCAAGAGATGGCAAATTTGCCACTTCCTTTGGTAACTTGGTCCAATGGTTAAACAACTAATGACAACAGTCATTGTAGGGATATTAAAGAAGGTACTAACAGTGATTCCCCCAAGTTCACCAAGTACAAAAATCTTTTAAATTCTTATGTTAAAGCTTGTCAGCTCCTGTCTGCAGAAAACACAGATTATATCTGTCCTGTGAAAGATACTCTGTTACTGTGTAAAAATTACAAACAAGTTCATTGACTTTGTTCTTGAAGTAAACACTCTGCTAGCCTTAAGCTGTAATTGATATAATGTAAACAAACAGACCTTCACCCTCTGTGATTACCAGGCCAGGAGTCTCATAGGAATTAACACACACCCCAAAAGTGGTGGAGATAGTAAATTAAAATATGGTTAAGATATGGAATGTATGTTGATGAATGTTTGATGTACGTGAATGGGTAGGGAGGTGCCAACCTAGAAAGGATCCATCGGCCGAAGAATGTGTCAAGTGGACCACCAGACAACCCCCGGAGGGTAAACTGGGATCCACCCCAAACACTTGCAAGGAATGTGCCACTTTAGATAGTGTGGAGCCACCAGGAATGTGCCATCTGCTGATTGAGCCAACAACAGCAGGATGAAACGGTTCCCATAGACTAACATAGGAATTAATTCCTATAAAATGGACTCTAAAAACTGAGAACTTTGAGTTTCTGGTTCTGCTGCCAGTCTCCAGGAGCATCAGGTGCATCTAACACAGACTTGGCTCTATCCTCATGACCAAGATACCTGGCCAGTAACTTGGCATGAGCAACTTCTAGGCTAGTAACTATAACACCTGTACAGAACCTGAATGAATGATTGTTTGAATGAAAATATATATAATCTGTGTGTAAGGAATAAGTAGTAATAGGAATTAGTCAAACAATGTTTTTTGCTTTATTATTATATTTACAATGAATGTGGCATCTCTGCCTTATCTCTCTTAATAAGATCCTGCTGATTTTTATTACATCATCCTCACTGTTAGGTAGCTTTTAAAGGAAGGCAATTGTTCCTCTCTTGTGATTATTCTACAGGGCTTATGATAAAGGAACAATTATTGCTTTGCACAGGTGTAAAACAGAATCCTAAAGAACTACTACATAGAGGGATGTGGAGACAAGTCTCTAAGTAGGCCTAGAAATTCAGTTAAAGCTGTCGGGAATTGACAGATTTATTTTAAAGACATTTAAACCAATTAAGTGATACCAAAGGATTACAACTAGTATAAACAATATCTGCAACTCCCTTGACATGCCACATTTAGATAGTGAGAAGTATTCTCAGAAGGAGTGGGCAGGTCAGCTGAAAAGAGAGAAAAATGATATAGGAGCTTTGCTGAATAACAGAATTACTTAGTTAGTTAAAGAGGGGAGGGGAGATTCCCCAGTATTGGGAGGAAAATATATCAACAGAGCTCACTGGGGAAAGGTTATATGCACATTTAATTGGCCATCTTTTTCTTTTAAACTATAACCATGTAGTGCCAGAGCATACCAAGCTACTGCTATTGGAAACACAGGCCAGTATTGCTAATACATACGCATATCAACACTTATTCAAAATCTCGTTTGATATGAGCCAGCATCTTCAATATCAGTGAAGTTATGTATGCATGTAATGCAATTGAACTCCGTTAGGAAACATGAATTCCATCATAAGCCTAAAACGGTGAAAAATACAGTTTCTTTACTACTAGTTTTTTAAATGGATCAGGTCATTGGGGGAAATATAAAGATATCTGGTAATGACCAGATTTTTATGTAAGACTGACTGATCGCTAATGAAAAGTCTGACATCACTTGGCTTAGTTAAACTGAGGGCTCTTTGTCCTAAAGTTTACTTTGTTCAATTCTGTGATAAGTTTCATGGTCTTTGATATAAAATGCAAATGTTCATAGAAAAAGTTGAGGATATAGATGCAGTTGATAAAGATAATTTGAACTTAAACATTTAACACAGCTTTCTCAGGCAAAACTTTTTAAGACTGTTTATGAATTTTGTTACTTCATGTTTCCCTTACTTTATTAGGAGGTTCCTGTCCACTTGAAATAAGTCAATCTTATGTATGTATTGAAAATTTTTGCTTTGTGTGGAAATTGCCAGCTTACTCTTGCACCTCTGAAGAGGGTGAGCAAACCATAAGAAGAATAGAGATCAGTCTGAAAAGAAACTCTTCCAGCTCAGAAGAATAACTTCTGCTTCCTCAAGAATAAAATAGGATTCTATGTTTCACATTTGCCGGTTCTCATTCCAGCTGTTAACATATTGGTTCCATTCGCCCAAAAAAGATTTCCCCTTAATATGTCTGGTGTTCTAATGCATCTGTGTTTCATGCCTGTGTGCTTTCCACCTGACGCAGCTAAAGATGTTATCTAGTTAGATCTTTTTTAGTTATTTGAATTGGAAAGCTTCCTTTCTTCATGGTCGTCATGCAAGAATTTTACAGGATTCTTGTGAAAAGTGTTGAGTTGTCCGAGCTTCAAGGCACTTCTACTTGCTCAGTATTGCGTTTCCTGATATTTTTAATTCAGCTTTTAAAGTGCAGTGCTTTGGGGGTGGGAGAGGAGAGGAAGTTACAATCATCATGACCATTGTAAAGGATGGAGGTATGGAGGGCAGGGGATAAAGTGTTATGTATGTTGCTTTGGGGATTTGGGATGGGGTTCAAGCTCAGTAATTCCTGCACAATGTAACGGTAGGAGCTATGTCCAGACAAATGGCACCATATGCCTCTTTAAATACACGCTATTCTGTAAGATCTCATGAAGTTCTGCACGCTTATTTGGTGTGGTATTGGCTATATTCTGGGTTTGTTTGGTGAGGATATCAAATGCATATCAAGAAAAGAATGATTTAATGATGATTGAAGCAACAATGAGACCTGTGGCACCTTAAAGATTAACAGATGTATTGGAGCATGAGCTTTCGTGGGTGAATACCCACTTCGTCAGACACATGTAATGGAAATTTCCCAAGGCAGGTATAAATATGCAAGCAAGAAGCAGGCTAGAGATAATGAGGCTAGTTCTGTCAGGGAGGGTGAGGCCCTCTTCTAGCAGTTGAGGTGTGAACACCAATGGAGGAGAAACTGCTTTCGTAGTTGGCTAGCCATTCACAGTCTTTGTTTAATCCTGAACTGATGGTGTCAAAGTTGGAAATGACCTGAAGCTCAGCAGTTTCTCTTTGGAGTCTGGTCCTCATGTTTTTTTGCTGCAGGATGGCCACCTTTAAATCTGCTATTGTATATCCAAGGAGGTTGAAGTGTTCTCCTACAGGTTTTTGTATATTTGAAATCTGACGATACACAGGCTATACAGCTAAACAGATGCATAGTGCTACATACAAGGACTTTACCATGACTAGTTCTAACCTCCCAGGAATAGGAGATATTGTGCAGAATTCCTGTTCCTCAGTAAGCGTACTTGATTGCATAGCCTGTTTCTGTACAAACTTATGGGTCTTGCTACATACACCTCTACCTCAATATAACGTGACCTGATATTCCAAATTCAGATATAACGCGATAAAGCAGTGCTCGGGAGGGAGGAGGGGTTGCACACTCCAGTGGATCAAAGCAAGTTTGATATAATGCGGTTCACCTATAATGCAGTAAGATTTTTTTGGCTCTCAAGGACAGCGTTATATCGAAGTAGAGGTTGCTCCTGTCTTAGAGTTCTGATGGCTTCTGCCACAGAAGACAGGGAGGTCCACTAGAAGATTCCTAAGCAATTTAAAGGGATACTCCTCAGTTCCTATATAATACAACATCTGAAAACTACAGATCAAAATGGTAGGGAGAAATCCTGTATCATTGTGGAGATGAATTAGAAGATCTAATACATATTTTAGGTCTAAATCCTGGAACTGATTCTGCATAGGTAGCCCAAAAGGATTATGTCCAGGTGGAAGTGTGCTTCCCAATTCAAGTAGACAGATGTGCTAGCTCTGTTTGATCTAGTGTGCTAAAACAGCAGTGCAACCAGGTTAGCATTGGTGGCAGGTTGGGCTAGCCACTTGAGTACAAACCTGTCCTGACCTCTGGTGTCTAGCCTGAGCTGCTGGTTATGGCACCATTTGTGGCATGCTGGCTTGAGCAGATGTGGCGCATATCTGTCTACTTGAGCTAAGAAGTTCACTCCCAGCTGCAGTGTAGGCATGCCCATTGATTCTGTGCAGGTACAGGGTTCTGTCTGTACTCAACGAATTGTAGGCATGGGACTTAACGTGTCCCAATTCTGTTGGCCAGCTCCTCAGCTGTGTAGATTGGGTTAGTGCCGTTGGCATCAATGGAGCTATGATGATTTATGCCACCTGGGAATCTGGCCCTATGTTTCTATGCAAATGAGATTGAAATGACTGTCACTCTTATTTAATGATCTATGGATGCAATATGTTACTCCACTAGGAAAATTTTAGATTAAAATTCAGTATTACTGGATCAGACTTGTTATGTAATGGAGCAAAAATGACACGCTTCTGGATCATGAATGGTACTGGAACTGGAAGAAAGTGTATTACTGTTAATGCCACAGATGGCAGTGCATTTGTCATACAAACTGGAATAAAAGGGTCAGACGTATAGGTCCCATATAAAAGCTGCCAGAATTTTATTTGTATTTTAGAAATAAATAGCACTGAGCTATAAATATTAGTGCATAACATTCATTTAAACAAAATATAAATTCACATTAAAAACAGCTAATGTTAAATTTTAAAACGCCTAAGTGTATTGATCAATTCACTTACTTATGTGGAGCCTGTGTCTCTTCCTACAAATGTTCCTTAAAGCTCTCACACTGGATGAAGTAAAGCATCAAAGAGAAGTAGAGACCTGTTCCCAAACACTGTCCAGCAGACCAATTTCCACACCCTAACCTGCCCCATGTGGAAAAGTTCATAGCAAAGGTCTCCGTATCTCTTAGAAATCTAAGGTTTCATTCTCTCTTTCCCCCCTACCCCCCTAAATCTTTCTTCTGCCTGACCATTTCTTTTCTAAGAAGACATCACAGTTGGGATCAATACCTTCATTGATCTGAGGTGAAAGCTGCCTGTTTGTCTGAACAGTCCTGTAACACAGTTGTCTGGTTTGCTGCACTTGCAGCTCCAATGAAGTGCGTACCACTGACGCTTCTGAAGTGCAGCCGGTCATTTGTGAAGAGCAGAGAAAATACTTAGGAATGTTGCTGAAATGGTAAACTCCAAGTTCATATTTCCTTATGCACTGTGCAGCTAGATGTCTCATCTGTATAAAAACAGAGGCTAGCTGAACTATAGGGAAATTTTAACACTCCACAAGAGAGTGCTTTTGCTACAGAAAGAAAAATAGTTTAGCTAAACATTCTCACTTATCTGCACTTGTAAGGAAGTATATTAACTTCCTTCTCTCTGTCCCACTCTTATTTTTGTTTTCAGTGGGGATGTGTTCCAGGAATTGGAATGGAGAACAATTATTCTTTTTAATAGGCAGAAGTGCATTTTAGTTTGTTTTTATGTTGATTGCTGGAAATTACTAAAAAGTCTTTCATTTTATACTATTATTCAGTGACTTTCAATTACTATGCTAACCAACAATAACCTAGAAAAAGATAGATCTTTCAAATCCTAGATATGAACATTGTGTTATAATGAATTTATTAGTAATTAAACTTCTGTTTGCTAGGTATTCCACGGGTTTCAAGGTCAGAGGGGACCATCATGATCATCTAGGCTAATCTTCTTCACATCGCAGGCCACAGAACCTCACCCACTAGTCCTGCAATAGACGTCTAACCTCTGAGTTACTGAAGCCTTCAAATCCATGATTTAAAGACTTCGGGTTACAGAGAATCCACCATTTACACTTGATGTCTGACTGTTACTGAGTAAAGCTTTATGTACAGTTGGGGCCTACTTCAAAGAGGGATTAGCTATTTATATGGGTAAAAAATGTCCAGATCCAGAATTAATAGTAGATAAACTTTTAGAGGAGATCTAAAACCTTTGTGCTTCAGGGTTAAACCAATTTCTAACCATTAGGGTTGTCCCACCTCCGTGTACTTCATGGCTTCATGTACCTTCTGATGTTGGCCTCTGTTGCAGACAGTAAACTGGATTAGATGGAACATGAGTCTGATCCAGTATGGCAGTTCCTAAATTCTGATTTCTTAAATACTCTGTGCGTGTATCCCTGTGGAATTGATTCTTAGTTCCACATATAATGGATCAGCCTCTTTGTCCAATAAACTAACCCAATGGCAGAGATTAGCATGAAGTATTGCAGAGGGGATTACTATGTAATAGATTTTCATTCTGATTATGTCTATAGGAATATTATATAATGTTACATTAGTGCCCAGAAGTCCCAGTAGGGCTCAGTGCTCCATTGGGCTAGTGGCTATATGAATACACAGGAAGATATGGTTACTGCCCTGAATTGCTTATGGCCTAAGAAGTTTTCAAGGATAGGAATCATTTGGCTGCAAAAACTCTGGATAACTGCTGTCTGGTTTGGGTTGTCCTTGTGTGTTTATATGTCAGAATCCCACTCTCATAAGGATTAGTTTAACAGAAGGCATCTAACACGTGGAGAACACTGACTCTGTTTCTTAAAGACATCTAGAATGCCATTGTCAAAGCTCCTTTGTTGAGAGAAATAAAGCTCCGTTACTGACAATGAAAATTGCCAAGAATAGTAAATGCGCACAGATTCCAGGTGGCAGATCCACTTCAGTGACACAATAAGTTATTGCAGAAGGGATTACTTTGAGAACAAGAAGTGCTCATGTGATTTGGAACACTATGGGCATTCAGAGACAGTAATGAATACATCACATTAATGTTCACTTTTTGATTGGTATCACATTTTATATTCATTTGGTGTTTGTTTATTCCTCTTTTTTTTTTTTTTAATAAAAGGTAAGTTGTAATTAACCAATGGAGTCAATGTCATGTGACAAGGGTATTGGTCTTTGGAGACCTCACTCAGGTCATGTGACTGAGGGCTGGAAATCGAGCTGAGTTTCTTGCCCACACTCTTGTATACCTAGGGTGACCAGATGTCCCAATTTTATAGGGCCAGTCCTGATTTTTGGGTCTTTTTCTTATATAGGCTTCTATTACCCCCACCCCTGTCTCAATTTTTCACATTTGCTGTCTGGTCACCCTATGTGTACCAGACTCTTATTACGGTGCTTATATGTATCCTGTCCCAATTATTATAGTGTTAGGTTTTTAACAAAAAAATTATTTCTCATAACAGGAATTACACTGTCAGTAGAAATAGTGGAAAGAATAGCTATAACATCTGCATTCAGCTTTCTAACAAAAACATTGCATTTTTGGCCAACAGTTAAATTTTTAAAGAGTGTTGACAAAAAAACTTATCTTTCTGTAAATCCCATATTTAATTTTTGGAGGGTGATAGTGGAAAATCCTAAGTATGAACTATTTTTGCTTTATAGCATATGTCTGTTGAAAAATTTGCCATGGGGAATCATCAAAATGGATCTGATGCAAAAGGTCCTGGGGTATGTTGTGACTGCATTATCTACTGATAACTCATTCTAACTTTAAACAGTGGCCCAGTTTGACAGTCTGTAGTCTGTGAGACTAATGAAACAGAGTTCCATTAGGCCTGGAGCCAATGCATAGCATATGCATAGATCATAGAAACATTTTGTAGGAGAATGTGGGAGGAGGTTGCCTCCTAATTCCAACTTTTGTAGGAACTGCAAATAGCATGTTTGTGCAGCATGGTCTGATATGCTGGAATTCCTACCAGGAGTAACCCTTGATGTCCTGTGGTACTTGTTAGATACTTGACCTGTAAGGATAAGTACAACTTGAAGGAAATCTCTTGGAATGCTCACAAGGAAAAGTGGGACTGGAGAAGAAAGTCGTGTGCATACACACACACACACGTGGAGGCAAAGGAAGTAGGTGCTAGAGGGGAGAACATATCTTGCTTAGTTTCTCTGATTTTTTTTTATAGAGAATAACAAGGCCAGAAGCACACCTTAGGTGAGGGGTGGGCAAACTTGTTGGCCCGAGGGCCACATCTGGGTGGAGAAATTGCATGCAGGGCTGGGGCAGGGGGTTGGGGTGCGGGAGGGAGTGTAGAGTGTAGGAGGGGGTGTGGTGTGGCTGAAGGGGCTCAGGGCAGAGGGTTGGGGTGCAGGAGGGGTGTGGCAGGGAGCTCAGGGCAGGGAGTTGGGGTGCAGAAGTGGTGCAGGGTGCGGGCTTACCTTGAGCAGCTCTGGGGTGGCAGCGGTGTGCAGTGGGGCTAAGGCAGGTTCCCTGGCTCTGCTGTTCCTGGAAGTGGCTGGCACCATGTCCCTGCAGCCCCTGGGGGAGGAGGGGTAGAGGGCACTGCGTGCTGCCCTTTCCTGCAGGTACCTCCCCCGAAGCTCCGATTTTCTGCGGTTTCCCATTCCTGGCCAATGGGAGCTGCGGGGGGAGGGAGACAGCGCCTGCAGGTGAGGGCAGCATGTGCAGCCCTCTGCTCCCCCAGGAGCTGCAGGTATGTGGTGCTGGCTGCTTCTGGCAGTGGTGCAGGGCCAGGGCAGGCAGGGATCCTGCCTTAGCCCTGCGGTGCCACTGGGGTTGGCAATCCCGTAGGTCAGATCCAAAGCCCTGATGGGCCAGATGTAGCCCGTGGGCCATAGTTTGTCCACCCCTGCCTTAGGCCCATTGTAATCAACATCTGTTATAAGCAGGACCGGCGCCAGTGTTTTTGGCACCTTAGGTGCACGGCCATTTCACCGCCCCGCGTGCTGCTCCCGCGGCTCCAGTGGACCTGCCGCAGGCGTTCCTGCAGACGGTCTGCTGCTGGTCGCAGCTCTGGTGGAGCTGCTGCAGGCATGCCTGCGGGAGGCCCACCGGAGCTGCGGGACCAGCGGACCGTCCGCAGGCACGCATGTGTCAGGTCAACCGGAGCTGCCTGCCGCCGCCCCCCTCACCCTCCAGCAAAATGCCGCCTCCCAATAATCCTGGCGCCAAAGGCAATTGCCTAGGTCGCCTAAATGGAGGTGCCGGCCCTAGTTATAAGCAAGGCTGTCCTTAAAAACTTCAAAAGTAGTAAAGAATCCTGTGGCACCTTATAGACTAACAGATGTTTTGGAGCATGATCTTTCGTGGGTGAATACCACTTCATCATCATGCTCCAAAACGTCTGTTAGTTTATAAGGTGCCACAGGACTCTTTGCTGCTTTTACAGATCCAGACTAACATGGTTATCCCTCTGATACTTAAAAACTTCAGGTCATTTTTCAAAATACACTGTTGTAGAATTTTTTTTATTTAGGGAAGGAGAATTTCTCATTGTGAGTTCACCTTGTGTCTCATCTGTTTGCAGAGCCAACTATCCTATAACCTCACCATTTTGGGAAGAATAAATCTTGTGCCTTTTTTTGAATTCTAGTGTGTCTCACAACCCTTGTGGTGGTATCGCTGTATTTATACTAATACAGAATTTTGGACAAAACCTATTATGCCCAGGCTCTTAACATTTTGCATCCCAAAGTATGCCTGCAGGGAGTGGACTAGATGATCTCCTGAGGTCCCTTCCAGTTGTATGATTCTATGATTTGTGTGCACATATGATCAGCTAGGTATCTAACTGAGCATTTACATGAATGATTACCATGCTTGTGCATGCAATCACAAATTCTTAAAATCAAGCCCTGAGGCTGTAGTAAATCCAGGCAGGCATGGCTTTCTAGGGGAGATGAGTGGAAACAGATTTTCATGGATGCTTGCTTAATTCCTTGCGAAGAGTCTTACTTCTAGAGCTCATGGACTGAATTCAGTAGTCTTTAGTATCTGAATAAATGGCTCAAATGCACTGTCAGATTGTAGCTGTAGTTGATATTAGTAGTCCGAGGGTAGAGAACAATCATCTTGAAAGAGAGTTCTCACTTGATGAGATTCAAGAGTAGAATGAAAGAATCTTTGATTTGGCGGGGGAGGGGAGCTGTTTGTATGTCAATATTGACACTTCCTGCTGTTGGTTCTGTGGAAGTTACTGAGCAGCAGGCAGAACAGCTCTGTTGGGTTCTGATCTTAGCCCAATCAAACTATGTAACATTTGGCTGCATCATGCTCATGTTTGCAGTGAGTTTTGGGCAGTGACAGAAATATCTTTTTATAGAGCTGCATCTGAGTGCTGCTGGGCTGTACCACACACTTCTAGCCAAGGTATCCATGTAGCAGAGCACTGGCCAGTCTAGAAAAAATACGTTTAAACTGCATTTAAGGAATTGCTTGGCAACTTGGCAGGCATTAAAGGACTGCTTATATTTTGCATAAAATGGTGTCTGTTGTGACTGGAATATAGATTACAGGATCCAGCATGACTGATATGAGTGGCTTCAGCAGCATTTTAGCCAGCAGTAGAATAAAGAGTTTGGGTGAAAATGTTAAGAAATTGCTTGAAAAAGTTTCAAGTCAGACAAGCGTTTTTTTTTGTGTTTAATTCACAAAATGCATCACCACACAGAGAAGCATTAGTCATTTCTGGCCTACTTAAATCATCTCATTATATTTGTGGTCTCGACTAGGATTAGCAGGATCAGTCCATATGGCAGTTCTCTTCAGCCTCACTTTTACAGCTAAATAGGTGAATTATTCAAAACACCCGAATGATTACAATTTAACTTTCAAATTCCATTTTTTCATCTTCCTGCTGAATGGAACACTTAGCCCAATAATAATAAAACATTTTTAATGGAACACTTAACATTTACTTGGCCCTTTCTTTTTTTTTTTACTCCGACTGTAGTACCCAAACAATGTGAGAAATTTAGTGTTTGTTACACCGCTCCAAATACTCTCTTTCATATATAACCTAACAGTTCCCTTTTTTAATCAAAAGGTGGAAAGAAAAAGCAGAGCTCCTTTAGAATTGATAGCTAAATAAAATCAATACCGATTGCAGTATTCCAGTGTGGCACTATTACGTGGCAGTATGAAACAATGGCTTTCACTTTCGTCTTATCAAGTAACTTAAATTGATCCCTACAGTTAAAAAAAGTTCATAAGGAAAGATTAGTAAATTTTGAATCTGCAGTTGACACTAACTGTGTGTGTGCTGTGAGCAAGCACGGCAGAAGAAAACACTGTTCACTGCTCCTGAGAATATTTGACTGTTCAAAAGATGCACATGTCCGTAATTATGGGATGGTTGTAAATTCTGGGCTGGAATGCATAGTGGTTTCTCACTAATGCTGCTTTGGGGACTAGCAGACACATTGGTGGTGCAGACATGTCTTTGAGATTGTTTTCACTACTTTAGGGGAACTGCACTTATAAATTGCACATTGACTTGCAGGATGTGAATAGTCATTGCTTTCCCCTTAACAATCCCAACACTACAGGGTTGGGGGCTAATGGCTCAGCAGGCCAGTGTCCTAACCCAGCTTGTTGGCTCACTGAAAACATTGCGTCGGCTTTTGACCTTGCTCGCACCAGTGTAAATCAGGAGTAGTATCACTTATGACAATGGAGTTACATTAGTGTGATCTCAGAATCGAACCTTTTGCCTCAAGTTACTTGATGAGCCATGAGAGTTGTGTAACAATTTTCTGACATTCAGTTTTGCTAGATTAAAGATGAAGACAGACTTTTCATGTCGAAAAGCTGTTTCTCTGAGTTCCCCTCTACCTGTCTTGAACAGTTGGGATACTCTCTGCTATCAGTAGGTTGACTTGGAATGAACAGGTAAAAAGGGAGAGAATATTTTCTCTCATTCTTTCTACTCTTGGGAATTTTCAAACAATAAGTACCACGTTTTTATTGTTGCAGAATTGAACATCTTGATGTTTACAACTGACCAAGTATTAAACCGCTAGTAGCTACTGTGTCTACACTAGGAATTCTTACAGTAAGTTTCAGAATTAGGAAAATACCATTGGTTTACCATACTTTTTGTTGATGACAAAATCTACAATCTACAAAAGCCTTCATTCTGCCGTGATTTCATTGGGCAGCTAAAGTCCTTAGTCTTTTAATAATAGATTGAAGTATTCCCATCTTCAAGATTGTAACTGCTCCGATTTAAACTGACAATGCCAGTATTGTTTAATTCTGTGTAGTATCATTAGAATCAATGGAAAAGCTACTGTTACAAATGCTGGAGTACATTTACTCAAGCCCATTTCATGCTAATGTGACTAATTCAAATGGCTTTTGGCAGCAAGTTTGTAATTTGTTGAACCTATTTTTATCACCTTGTCTTTCTATTATTTCTCCAATAGCCCATGCAAGAATTTATCTCAAATGGGTTTCACCAACTTTACTTGAAATCCTAGCACCTGATTTGAATGTTTTCTTTGCTTTTGCATGGTTTTCTGCTTTGATTTTATATTAATCTGTATATTCAAGATCGTATAAATCTGAGATAAACATCATCTGTGTATTTCTTCCAGGTGGTCCTCTGAAACCCTGGGAATGTAAGTGCTTCCTTAAAATGAAATGGTAGGAGTGGCAGTATCTGTTACCTCCAGATGAAGTGAGTCAGCTGCTTGTAGAATGTCTGTTTGTTTAAGAGTTTATCTGGTCGTTGTTCTCCATTTGAAGTTAGAATTGTGGGTAGAGCTGGTTGAAATATGATGCAAACAGTGTATTCAGTGGATCCAGCCTATCTTTCTCCCCTTAAATTTCATACAAAGATCAAGCCTTTGACTAACAAACATGTTGGTAATACTTGTTTGACAAACAGATTTTTGTAAATTTATTCCAGACTTTGGGCTGTGTTCAGCATTTGTTGGTCAAACTTACCTAAGACTGTTTACCATTTCTGTTCAAAGAATGGGTGACCTAACCTTTAGAACCAGGAGGAGTGCATCAAGAAGCGAGTGGGGAATTGCAGCTATCAGAGAGCATGGGAGTGTAACAGTTCTCTCTTGGGGAGCATGGCCTAGTGGTCATGGCTGCAAATCCTGACTGCTGAGGGCATTGTGGGAAGCGAAGCCTGGGCCCTCCCAAGGCACTGGGCTCTGACCTAGGGCCCTTTGGGCTACCAGTAGTCTGACAACAAAGGCTGCTTAAGACTGTCCTCCCTGGGCCTCTTCCTCTCATCCACCCCCGTGTCATCTTAGTCCAAGGCTTTTCCCTGGTGTGGAAACCCAAACCATAAGTACTGTAAAGGGGGTTACCAATGTCCAAGTGCCACAGGATACTTCCCTTTCTGGTTATCTTTGGGGTGGGTCCTCCCTTCCCTCAGGGAGGGCCCCTTTGGGCAGATGTGTCGGAGTCTTAGGCTCTACTCTGGCTGTAGGCTGCAGGTCTTCTCGCGTCCAGCTCTGCTACCCAAATGAGCTAATTCCCTGCCTTTTAATTCCTCCATCAGATGGAGCATTTGCTGCAGGCTGAGCCCAAAATAATCTCTGAACCCCTTGTTGCCCAGTGTGAGGTTTGTACACCTCACAGGGAGAAAGACATAATATATAAGCAAGACTAGTAAAATTCAGGATGCTTTTAATCTTTTTCCTATCCTGTTTTATAAGAGCATTATACAGTAACTCCTTGCTTAACATTGTAGTTATGTTCCTGAAAAATGCGACTTTAAGCGAAATGATGTTAAGGGAATCCAATTTTCCCATAAGAATTATTGTAAATGAGGGGGTTAGGTTCCAGGGAATTTTTTTCACCAGACAAGACTAATATATATAAAATATACACACATAGTATAAGTTTTTTATACAAACAATTTAATACACAGTGATGATTGTGAAGGCTGGTTGAAGTGGAGGAGTCAGTGGGTAGGATATTTCCCTTGATGCTAAATGATGAACTAGCAATTGGCTGAGCCCTCAAGAGTTTACTCTCACTCTGCAAGGCAGCAGGAATGGAGGGAGATATGCACATTTTCCCCTTTAAGTACACTGCCTTGTTAATTAGATCAGCTTGTTGAGACCCTCTGTCCTGAGCCTTGGTGTGTCTTCCCTGCTCTATGGAAGATAGGGTAAGCAGGGTGCAGGGGAAGGGGGACACCCTGACATTAGCCCCCTTCTTCCTTCCCTCTCTGCCGCACAGCAAGCAGGAGTCCTGGGGAACAGCTCCAAGGCAGAGGGCAGGAGCAGCACATGGCAGTGGGGGGAGGGACAGCTGCAACTGATAGCCTGTTGGGCAGCTGCTGCACAGGGAACTTAGGGGAGCAGGCAGGGCCATCCTTAGGCATAGGCAACATAGGCAGCTGCGTAGGGCACCTGAAAATTTGGGGCACCATTGGGTCTTAGTGTCCACCCTCTTGTTTTCCTATCCCTGTTCTGACCCTTCCTTCAGGGTCCCACAGATGGCTGCTCTAGCCTGGTGAGTCTTCCTTGGGAGGGAATCTAGTAGTTAAAAGTGAAAAAACCTCCAGCCTGCCAGACCTATTAGCACAACATTGAAACTGTTATAGAGACATTCAAGGGGTAATAAAGCCATTTAACAGGCATTTGCCAACTCCAAGGTATATACTGACAGGTTTCAGAGTGGTAGTCCTGTTAGTCTGTATCAGCAAAAACAAGGACGAGTCCTTGTGTCACCTCAGAGACTAACAAATTATTTGGGCATAAGCTTTTGTGGACTAGAACCCATTTCATCCGATGTCCATGAAAGCTTATGCCCAAATAAATTTTTATACTGTCAGTTTCTGACTTTACTGACAAAAACAGTTGTGCATTAATGTAATATTTACACAGAACATGTCAGTCTACAGAACCTTAGTTTAAAATTTGCTTTAAAAATATTTCATTAGTGAGCTGGTGAAGATTATAAAATCACATTTCTAAAAAATGCTTGCATAGAGTTTTAGATGCACAATCATTTTTAGCCTTAGATGAGTGGATCTTCAGACATAGTTTTTTAAATAAATCCTTCAAAAGACCTCCCTTATCTAAAATACACATTTTAATTACTATAGTTTAAAAAAAAAAGTGCTTCCAAGTCTTCCTGTCCTTTCTGTCCATCCCTTCACCACCTCTCCCCCCACTCCCCACTGAAGAGAGCCCTTAAAGGGACAACAGTCCTTCCCTTCCAGATAGCTGGACAAAAAGTTTCCCTTTCTTTACTTCTGACTATCCGACGAACTAGTTTTAAAAGAACCCTCCAGCAAAATCAGTACCTTAGTAAGACAAAATCCTTGTTATACCTAAAATCTTTGGAAACATATTTTTTTAAAGTTGGTGAAATTTCATAACCATGTCTCTTGTTATGGAGATCACATAAAGTAAATTACTGTTCCCTTTTTCTAAAAGCAATGAACATTGTTATGAACATACTAAACCTCTCTGATTAATTTAAAAGAATGTCTTTGTTTCAGTGAGTGAAATATGTAATAATCTGGAATGCTGGCTTCAGATTTGAGTACATTTAAAATATAAATTCAACTTAGAAATACTGATGAAGAAAATGTAAAACAGAGAAGAGCTGCATCATGTATTCCATTATATGTAATGTTGTATTCAGCAGGACAGCTGACTCACCCTTACTATGAAGTTTTTGCAAATAAATCTCTGACAAACTTCAGAGCATATCAAAAAACCTGTGACTGACATTTTTTATTCCCAAATTTTAGTGCTTTTAATTAGGTATTTTCTTCATGTCCATTCTGCATGCAGGAGAGGGCATGGAAGTCTGTGTGGGGAACTGTGACTCTGGCCTGGTCCACACTACGCAGTTAAATCGATTTAAACAGCGTTAAATCAATTTAACGCTGTACCCGTCCACACTACAACACACTTTAAATCGATTTCTGTACTCCTCCCCAACGAGAGGAGTAACGCTAAAATCGATATTACTATATTGATTTAGGGTTAGTGTGAAAATCGAAGTTATTGGCCTCATCATTTTACAGTAGCTACCCACAGTGCACCGCTCCAGAAATCGATGCTAGCCTCGGACCATGGACGCACACCACCGAATTAATGTGCCCTAGTGTGGACGCATAAAATCGATTTTATAAAAACGGTTTTAGTTATTTCGATTTTATGCTGTAGTGTAGATGTAGCCTCTCCGCCACCATGAGGTAGGCCGGGCATCTCATTATCCTTCGCTGTCAAGTCCCCCTCCCCCTCCCCCACCAGGCTGTGAGCTTGGACTGCCATCCGGCACAGGGGCACCAGTTTAATAATAATGCGTAGGGCCCCATAAATCCTAAGGACGGCCCTGGGAGCAGGGAGCTGATAGGGAGGCTGCTGGTCCACCTTTGTTCCAAGCCCCCACCAGCTAGCTGCAGCGGGCTGCTCTTCCTGCAACCAGTAGATAAAGCAGGCAGCTGCCAAATGATGTTAGAAGGGAGCATTACACAACTTTGAATGAGCATGTTCCCTAATTGATCAGCAACAAAACAACATTAACTGGGATGACTTTAAGTGAGGAGTTACTGTATTTAGCTTTGTATATGGAACATAGATTTAAAAATAGTTGGTTTCCTTCCTGATGGAGGGAAACAGAGCAATATAAACCAGGTTTGTTAGCCTCCCAATAGACTGCATAATACAACTTCATGTGTCATGTTCACACAGCTAGGTCTGTGAGCTTATGTGCATGCACGTTCACACTGACTCACGTCTATCATGCAGGGCTCGATGAGGGGTGGGGTGGGGAGGAAGGAAGGAGCGGGAATCCCCTCTGGGCCTCTGTAGGCAGCATGGCTTGGGTGGGTGTTTCCCCTCCTCCTACATGTGGGCTAGAGCCCCGAGATCTCAGTTGGTACATGGACTGTAGGGTGCTCTGCAAAGGATGAAGTTGGGGAGATGCATACTGTGGATCCCTTTCTCCATGTGAATCACAGGGGTGTTCGGAGAGCGGGGGGCAAACCCTGCCAGTGCAGGGTGACAAACATGAAGGATTGGGGAAGCAGGCCAAGAGTTGATTGAAGTTGTGCATGCTGTTGCAGCAGAAGCTGTTGCGGCAGCAATTCAAAGATTACAGGACACTCTGCAACCTGTGGGGCAATGGAGTTAGCCACAGGGCTTAGGGGAGGTCCTGCTGTCTTGGGCGGGAGGTCCCAGTGTTACTGGGTTAGCAAGGCTACCTAGGAGGTCAGCAGCTTTTCACAAGTGTTGCAGGCTCACTTAAAATTGTTTCAGAGGTTGGAGATCACCTCTGCAGACACATTTCAGAGGTGGTCCTCGTCACCCTGCATGGGCTCAGGTTTGGGCTTGACCAGGATCACCTCATTAGTACAGGAAAGGTGAGTGAGGAAAAATCCATGTCCTGCCTGATAAAGCAATGGAGTGCCGTGCAGGGGGTATCCTGGGGGCCTCGGGACCCTGCAAAGTTTGCAGCCAGATCATTGTCTGGCATATGTAATTGCTGGAGTTAGAGGGCTCTAGCCAGGGCTTTGGCATGCCACTGAGTATTACTTCATCCTATATACATCACCATATATTTTACATAAGTGCCAAAAATGTGGATTAAATCCAGTGCTTTCCATTTCGTCATACTAACACAAGATGGAAAAACTAAATTACTGATGAATGTGTGCAGTGCTACTTGAGTGCAGTCACCTACTCTTGTCCACATCATTTGACAAAGGTCTCAGAGCCAGAGCTACATTCCACTTCCGTGTAGAATTAGAATTTTCAGCTGGAGAGTAAGATGCAGGATTGCTTTGATTTTGAACATTTTTACATTGTAGTAAAACAGAGTGGGGGTGAAATACAGAAAATACTGGCTATGCAAAATAGCATGCTTTCTAAATAGGATTTCTACCTGTATTTTCAATAAGGCATCAACAACTCTTTAATGTGGTGTGTGTGTCTGGAGTATGTAGGGGGCTGGATAGGGAATGGGTCTTTATAATCTCTGTAACTTTTAGAACTAAGTGTCTTTTATAGGAAAAAAATCTTGATTTCTCCTTGTATTTAGTGTTTGCATGCCATAAGTATATTCTAATGATATGTGGTGATTTTTATTTTTGTTTTTTAAATAATTTAAAATTATTTGCTATTAAACCTTCTTTGGAATAGAACAATTCTTTCTCTAATAGACTGTGCTGGGCAAAATTTTGTGGACAACACTTTTTTTGGGGGACAAAAAGGAAATGTCATTAATTCATATTAAATTCACCAAACTGTTTCTGTTAGAACCAGCCTCCCAAATCAAAATGTTTAATTTTGAGATTTAGAAATTAAACATCTTATTTTTTGTGATACATTTTACTTCAGTTTTGTTTAAAAATCTAAACACAAAACAAACGTTGAACAGGTTGAATGAAATATTTTTTTTGACCTGAATTTCTTTGGTGTGTGTTATGCAGAAGTTCAGTCTAGATGATCATGCTAGTTCTTTATGGCCTTCAGGTCTACGAATTGAGGTGCAATTTCCTACTTATCCCACACTCGGGAGATTTCAATACAATGTGTGACAAGTCAAGATTTCCAAAACACATTTGGGATGCCAAGATACCACAGACTTGCAGTTTAGTGGCTGTCCACCCATCTCACATACAAGCTGCTTCTAATTTTGGTGATGTGAATATCGATGTTTGGGCTCACGATCCTATGTGGAATACATCAAATACCTTCTGGAATTCACCGATCATTAGAATGATCGTGTGTTCTTAACAAATGTTGAGGAGTACATGTGCTTGCATACCAGGAAGTATTATAAAATTGTAAAAATAACAGCTTATCAAAATAAAAGTGGAAGGATAGACTTTTTAAAGACTTATGCTTATAATGTAAATAAAAGGTGGTGCCTTTGAAATTAATCTTGGTATAATGAGAATCTGTATAAGAGAATTTAAAACCTTGATTGATCGTAGTCCATAGATTCCAAGTTGAGACCGGGTAAATTTTGATCATCTAATCCAGGGATAGGTAACCTTTGGCATGTGGTTTGCCAGGGTAAGCACCCTGGCAGGCAAGGCTGGTTTGTTTACCAGCCGCGTCTGCAGGTTCAGCCGATCGCGGCTCCCACTGGCTGTGGTTTGCCACCCCAGGCCAAAGGGGGCTATGGGAAGTGGTGGCCAGCACATCCTTCGGCCTGTGCCACTTCTCGCAGCCCCATTGGCCTGGAGCGGTGAACCATGGCCAGCGGGAGCCATGGTCGGCCGAACTTGTGGATGTGGCGGGCGCTTACCCTGGCGAGCCGTGTGCCAAAGGTTGCTGATCCCTGATCTAATCCAATGGTTCTCCAACTGTGGGTCAGAACTCCAGAGTGAGTCGCCATTCCAGTTTAATGGGGTCACCAGCGCTGGTGTTAGACTTTCTGGGGCCTGGGGCTGAAGCCAAGGTCTGAGCCCCACAACCCAGTGCTGAAGCCCTCAAGCTTTGGTTCCCCCCACCTCCCAGGACAGCTGGGATTTGGCTCCCCCTGTCCTGGGCGGTGGGGCTCAGCCTTCGATCCCCCTTCCCAGGGGATGTAGTAATTTTTCTTGTCAGAAGGGGGTAGCGCTGCAATGAAGTTTGAGAACCCTGATCTAGTCTGACCTTCTGTATAACACAGGCCAAAAAACTCCCCCCAAATAATTCCTAGAGCATATTTTTTTTAGAAAAACATCCAGTCTTGATTTAAAAATTGTCAGTGATGAAGGATCCACCACAACCCGTGATAAATTGTACCGACGGTTAGTTACCTTCACTGTAAATAACTTAAACCTTATTTCCAGTCTGGAAGATGAAGATAAACAAATTCAGCCATTGGATCATGTTAACCTTTCTCTGCTAGGTTGAAGAGCCCATTATTAAATATTTGTTTCGCATGTAGGTACTTACAGACTAATCAAGTCCCGCCTTAACCTTTTCTTTTGTTGAGCTAACCCACTTGTTCCCAGAAAGGTATTTGTGATCAACATGCCATAAGTGGGGGTGGGAGGATCTCCTTGGAATTGCTGTCTTCAAGGAATAGGAAAAGTATGATGAATACTGCTGTGTGTATAGATATATTTTTTCTATCATTGGTGAAGTGGTTTAAATACAGAAGGAAAAAAATCTGAGAAATACTTCTCAGATTTCTCACATTTTTAAATAGTAGGGCTTTGATCCTGTGAATGCTCATGGGCTTAACTTAATACACATCATAGTCCCACTGCAGTCAATAGGAACTAGTCTTGCATGTAAGTTAAGCAGCATGTATATTTTTAGTGTCTGAAGGATTGGGGGCCTTATAATGAATCCATGTTTCTTTTGCAGTGGGTGAACTGTTTCTTCTGAGCATTACACTGCTGTATTTTGCATATAGCTACATTTGTAGATTAAATGGAACTGTGCCTTGTTTGATAAGAAGCCTTGCTAATACTTTTGATACAACTCCAGTCTGATGCTATTTTTATATAATAATATTTAAAAATCAGAAACAGGCAGCCATTGCCTGTCCTGAACGTTTGCCACAAGGCTTTAAAAATATGGATGTGGGTGATGGTGTCCGTGAGAGTCAGGCCTCTCCTGCATTGCAGCTGTCAGTGTCTTTTTGGTTATGGGTCTTATTTAAGTGCCCTTATGCTCTGTCCTGTTGGTCAAATAAATCCTCTGTTGGGATTATCTGGCTTCAACAGGTACATCAGAAGCACAATGAATTAATTGTTTTGAACTCTCGCAAAACAAGCTATGGAGCACACTTGGGACAAATTTTCCATTATTATAAATGGGCAAAGCTTAATTGACTTGAATGAGGTTTAATGTATTTACATTGGCAAAGAATGACTCACATTTTACAAAATTAGGGATAGAAAGACACTTGCGTATAATCATGTGAGGCAGTGCTCATATGGAGGTTTATATTAATTTCTCCCCCTCGCCTTTTTTCACAACAAACACAAATCTTCCTAAAATGTAATACAAAATAACATGAATGAGTGTGTCATACAGCAGGCCTCATTTGTGTTCCTGATAACATCACATGTCTGTTAGAGACGGGCCGAGCCAGAAATCAAATCTTAAATTTCCAGGCGCATGAAGGGCATTGGATTTGGATTCTTGGCTCTGAACCAGTCCCATTTGCTTTGGTTCCAGCTATTTGCAAACCCCAAAGGGGCCTATTTGCAGATTTTGGTTGAGATTGAGGTCTAATGTTTATGACAGCAACTAATTTTTGTGATACTTCGACTGAAGATACTAGAAATTTCACAATAACATCTGACAAACCATAGCCTGAATTCTTCCTTTGAAACTCAGGAACCTTGCCGGCGGAATCAGTTTTCTGAGCGAGTGAGAGAGAGAAATGTAAAATGTTCCTTTAATCCAGAAAATATTGCCACTTTAACCCCTAAAATGAAAGGGAAAAACTTAATTTTTTCCTAGATAGTGTAATCCTTGAACTCTTACCAGAATAAACTTTTTTTTTTGGCAGATATATTGTACTTTGTCACCTGGTATTAAATATGTACCTAAAAGTATTCCTCTGTGGTTGGTAGGGAGAATAAATTGTGTGGGTTTTTTGGTTTTTTTTGTTTTTTTTACAAATTTTGCTATAAATCCTGGGTCACAAATGGCGTGCTAGATATTTAATAATGACATGGTGAGCCAAAGCTTCTGCCAAGATTTTAAAAAGGAGGTTTGGAGGGAGAGTTTCATATCACCTCATATTTCAAATAAATGACAGTAATGATATTGATTTAAATCAAAAGGAAAAAGGTAGCTAAGTGGCTAACAAGGATCAGGATTTAAGTTTACCTGCCTTCACTTTTTATGTTGGCATTTCCATTAGAAAAGTATGAGGCAGGAATGTACACTGATTTAGCTGTGAATGTTCTCAAAGCTGTTACTGGGGACTGAACTCAGCTACCATTTGATTAATTTAGTTTATTTTAAATGTAACTAGGAACCTGCTGTTGGCACTTTAACTTAGTTGCTGAATTTGAGCACCTGTTGCTACTGCTAATGGGGGACTCATTCACATACCTGTTTAAAGAAGTTTAACTCAACATAAATGTTCTGGGTGACATAAAGGAATTCTTGTCTACGAAGATAAATAGAGGAATGTATGGCTAAAAACATGCTTAGAATGTGAGCAATCATGGAATCTGTGTGGAAGAATGATGCATTTTTGTCAGACAATTTCACTAGATACACGTTCTCAATAAAGAAAGTTTTAGCTGTGCCTTGGTGTGGAGCTGGAGATGAATAGTATGTCTGTCTGCCTGGACTGATGAAGGAGGGGAAAGGGAGAAAGGAGAGGAGAGCAGCAGAAATAAAAACAAGAAAAAACTCTAATATGCACCCTGTTGCTAACCTAGATGTAGATCGCACTCAGCCCTAAAAATACTCACAGGAGATGCTCTAAGGGTAGAACTTCGGGAGATTGCCCCACGGAGTCATCTTTAAAACATTCCCACAGAGGAGGAGTGGGATTTGTGTCTCAGTGTAAATCACAAGTTTGCTCCCAAAGCCAGGAACTTCCAGGTCAAGATAAACCAACCCAGTTTAACTATGGTTTAGACTGTAAGGCTCTCTGATCCAGCAAACCGTGTAAGCACCTGACTATTAGCACGATCGAGGCCTAACAGGAGATGTTCCCCTCCTTGAACACGCTCAGCCCTATCCCTAAAGAAGCAGCTTTAATTAAGAAATTAGAACCAAGAGAGAAGTCTGGAAGCCCAGAGCATCCTATAAAAACTAGGGATGAAATTCTCATGCCCGTCATTGCCCCTTTACATTGTATAGAATGGTTGATGTAGCATAAAGGGGCTCTAACAGTCCCAGATCCAGCTGGCAGAGGATTCCCCGGGATAGGAATTGAGAAAGACAGCTGTTGGCTTGCTAGGCAGAACTCAGAGGACAGCCTCTGCTATAGGGGACATACAGGAGGCAGGTGGGGGAGCGGGAGCTGCAGTACATAGTTAATGTTTTACATTTATACCAGTGAAATGGAGATCAGCGTTGTCCTGTTGTTTTCAGTGCCAAGTTGGACGACTTCAGTCATCTTTTTCATGGTAAAATACAGCTTGTTTGTACTTTAATGCCCAGTGTAATTTAATATAGACTAAATCTGCCTATAATTCTAGCAGTAAAACAGATGAGTCAGGCTGTGCCATATAGCAAGTTTATATGGGATTGTACTGCATATGAATAGGAGTGTTTGACTTTTCTTGGCAAAAATATTATTAAAGCTCATTTCAGAAGTGATTTGAAATTGGCTGAAAACCCTTTTCTTTGAGGATTTTTTTAAGTTTTATTTTTCTGGACAGAATTTGGCTTTGTGATTGGTTGTGTGAGGGATTTCTTTGTTGTTGGGTGGATGGCGGGGTTGCTGAAAGTGGAAAGTTGATGGAAGAGCAGCAACAGTCTTGGCACTTCTCAAGTCAGAGGAAAGCTTCCTCATCCATGCTGCTCCTTGTATTAGTAAAAACAGCATGTGCCTTGAAAACTCTGTTGCCTACAGAGGTTTTAACAGCTTTTAACAGCAAAATTAAATAATCTTATTTACAGGCAAGCTGAAAGATTGTTCAACAGACATAAAAATGCTAGCCCTTATCCACGTGACTGGTGTTTCACTGGCTCATGGGCTAGAGTTCTGACTGAAACTGTGCTTTTAAATTATGAACATAACTATCAACATGGGTGTTTCCAGTTCACAACGCTCATGTGGTAATTTTGCCTCTGTCATATATTTTATTCTAGATTCCTTTTTAGGGGTCTCTTCTACTAAATTCTTCCAAGGAAACTGAACATGAAGCTGCAATTTTTTTTGGAGGGGTTGGGGGGAAGAAGAGACACCAGTGTGTCTAATTGTTCTATTGCACATCAGCATGGTTGCCACACACCAAAACAGAAGTTTTCCAGTGTCACCCCATCTTACCCAATGCAGAAAAGGGTGTGTATGCCATGTGTAGTCTTATGCTGGCAATACTTGGTTGATGGAAAAGTCCCTTGAGGTTTGTTGTAACTGGCCCCAGGATTGGCAGTTGTGTACAGTTGCCTTTTTTCCTCCCCCCCCTACTCCACTAGCTGTGCTGGATGTAACCTGGGACTAGTTCACAATAATTTATGCACCGCTTTATCTATGTTTTTTAAAAATGAAGCAGCATCAGAGTTCCCTGGAGTGAGTAAGCATGATGACTCATCGAAGTGAGGGTCTGCAAGATGCAACCCTAAGTTAGCAAGCACTGACAGTCAGTGTTTTTTATGTTCTTTCTCCCTCCCCATGGACGCCAATACAGCAACACGCTTGGGTGTGTTTGAAATGATTTCCAGACATTTGGTGGTTCTTCTACGCAATGTCATTCACTTTTCCATTACTTCACATGCTAATACAGCTGAGAGTTCTCCTTGTAGAAACAAAACCTAATTCTTTGAGGATTCTCTCTTGCCCTGTTTCCATGTTGTTTAGTACAGTGGTTCTCAACTTTTGTTCTGGTGACCCCTTTCACACAGCAAGCCTCTGAGTGCAACCCCCCCCAAATTAAAAATATTTTTTTGTATATTTAACACTATTGTAAATGCTGGAAGTGATTGGGGGGGGGTTTGAGGTGGAGGCTGACAGCTCGCGATCCCCCATGTAATAATCTTATAACCCCCGACCCCCAGTTTGAGAACCCCTGAGTTAGTAGAACTGGGTGATCATAGTCTCTTCTAAATGTTTCCTGTGTCTTGAGAGGGATTATATCTTTGTTTTTAAAGTACCATTTTTCTATGATGATTCATAGTTTTGCTGAGAACACACTGATGTTCCTTGTACTTATAGCTGTAGAGCAAAAATTAACCAACTTCCCTCAGAAATCCTCTAAAATTTTCATTATCCATCTGAAGATATAACAGAGAAACAGGAACAAGAATATTTTAAATAAAATGTTTTTGATTATTTACATGGGAAATATCAACTCTGTTCTTACCTTTTAATTGTGGAGGACCATTATTTTTTTTGGAATATCTGGAACATGATGTCATAAAAATCTGTGCTGCTGTTCTCAGCCTTCCACGTTTTATCCTTCATATAGGAACAGTAAAATGCATAAGCAATTCATTTTAAAGACTCTGCTTGTCAGGCGACTGTAGTTTAAGCTTAATTTTTACTCACATCTTGAGCTTAATGATAATTGTCCTTCTTTTTTAAAAAAGTTTCCACTAATAAGAATGTGTTAGGCAGCTGGGGAATTGTGGATGCTGGGAAAACTGGTAAAGTGCTAATGTTATCATTAGCACAGTGGGTCTTGGTCTTCCCTTGACACTCCTACTAAACCCCTGCCATTGTTCACTGAAAAAGATTAGAAGAACCATCAAAGCTGTTAGTCTTCTCTGTTTCATTCTTAAATGCTTCCTTTGACACTAGTGTTCAAAAGCAAAATGGACTGCTTTAAGGCAGTGGTATGCAGAAGAATATTCTGTCAATAGTGATTTGTAACATGGCATATCTGTGTTCTCTCTCATCACTCAAATGTAACACAGAATGAGCAATCAAATACCACAGTGAGCTTGTGAACAGACTCTGCACTTTCACTCCTTTGCTTACACTAATGCTTCACACTTGCATAGCATCTTTCATATGAGGAGTTCAATGCTCTTGACAAAAATGCATTAACTGAGTGTTATGTAGGGTTCAAGGTTTGTCACCTTTTTTTCTTGATCCAGAGCTTATGCACCCTGTCTATTCTGAAGGGGTTTCTTCCAGAACGAGTCTCTTGTTCTCCATTTTTCTGTTTGCCATACATAAGAACAGCAATACTGGATCAAACCAAGGACCATTTTGTACAGAGTTCCCTGCAGCTGAGGAGTAATGGGTGCAGGAAGCACAGGGTGGAGGGAGTCTGCAGAGCTTTTTACAGCCAGGGGAGAAATCTGGGGGTGGGTCTGACACAACCCCAGATACTGTGCAGCGGAAGAAATCCCATCCTCCCCAGTCCATCTAGGACTAGCAGCTGAGCCTGGCGCATGGTAGGAGCCACCAGACAGGTCTTCTCCAGCCCCAGCCCGTGCCCCACAGTGACTTACATCTCTACCAGCTGCCCTGAGCATCCAAAACATACTGCTGGGGAGGGTTGCATGACTGCTCTTGTCTTCCTTTTGCTTCCCCATCAGAAATTCATTTTTCTGCAGAGAAGCAAATAAATCTGCATGGGACATAAATTCTGTGCATGTGCAGTGAAGTAACTTAGTACAGCTGAGAAGGATCTGGGAGTTATAGTGGATCACAAATTGAATGAGAGTCAACAATGTGATGCAGTTGTGCAAAAAGTTAATATTCTGGGGTTTATTAACAGTAGTGTCATATATAAAACATGGGAGGTTCTCAGTTTGTTCTTGGGAGATAATTCAGTCATCAAAGCTAACAAATTGTCTCAAGTTTTGGATTGAGGGCTGTAACTAGGGTGACCACCTGTTCCTAGTTGGGTGGGACAGCCCCAAAAATGTACATTTCAAGTCCATGGCTGAATGACTCTGGGGCAGCATTTGTCCCAGATTCTCTGTGGTGCCGATCCACACCTGCCCGAATCTCATGGGCAGTGTGAGCCTTTTCCTGGTGGTGGGAATTTGAGGTTGGTTTTAGCCTCCCCTTTTGCCACAAGTCTCAGCTTTCTGTTTCTCCTCTTCCTCCAGAGGCCCTGCCCCTTCCCCTGGCCAGGCCAGAAGCTGGATCTGGGCAGTAATAAGATCTCCCCAGGAAGCCTGCACCTCTAAGAGGAGCCCTGAAGTCCTGGACCCTCCACCTGCCCTGTGTGGTCTGCCCCTGGAGGGCGAGGACTCAGGCCGAGGGCTGCTCTTGGGCACCCTAGCGCCACACCCAGGGCAAATGGAGGATCCAGGGCTCCCTACAGTGGTGTGAGCTCCCTGGGTGGCTCTTACCATGGCCTGGCTTCAGCTTCCAGCCTGGCCAGAGGGTGGGGTTTCAGAGGAAGAGGAGGAGAAGGGTGTGGAGTTCCTGCATGTGTCCCATTTTTGGAAAAGTGGTCCCCCTAGCTGTAACACGCCGTTCATCAAAATTGGTTCCCTTAGATATTTTGAATACAAAGCACTGTTGGAAGGACTGCTCCTCCTTTGTTAAAAGTACAGAAAGTTTCTATTAAATTGGGGTCAATGTTCACTTTTTAGGCTATTTCTTGAAAGGCTTTGTAGAAGAACTATTTTAAACTGAGACATGGATGAACAGTGAGGCTCAGTTGGTGCATAGAGTGAGAGTGCTCCAAATGGACTAGGTAATATGCAAGAAGGAGGAGAGAAGGGACGTGAGAAGGATGCAAAAAGTGACTTGTGGGGAGCAAAGGCCATGGGAACTGTGAGTAGGAAGGGATGAGGGACATGCTTGTCCAGAGCCTTGAAGGTGACAGTTAAGATCTTCAAGTAAAAATAGTACAATGGTTCAAGGAATGGATTGACCTGATGAGAGTAGCAAGAGAGGAAGATTATTTCTAGAAGAAAGGTGGAAGGGAGGACATACTTTTCATCTTCATTATATCCACAAACAGACCAGGGCCAAGATTTTGAAAAATAAGAGCCTAAAATGAGAGGTTTAGATCCATATTTAGCACTAAATCAGTAGTCTGATTTTCAAGTGTCAGGTTCTCTGGATCTCAGTGGAGCTTCCTTGGTGCTCAGCAATCTTGAAAATCAGACTGCTGATTGATTTAGGTGTTGAGCTTTAGGTGTCTGTTTTCAGACTCTTTGCTTCTAGGTATTTGTTCCTTTTGGTAAAATACATCTGAAATATGTATATGAAATATCCAGTATTATGACTGAAAATATGAATTCAGCATGTTTGGGATGTATGCTTTTTTTGTTCTGTTTTATTTAAAATCCTTTATTCTGTACTTATGTTGAAAATTCTTGGGTAAACTCTTGCTATGCTGTTCAGATGATTGAGGAAATAGTAAAGGAAATGAAGCATTTTTGTTTGTTCTGTCTAAACAGCAGCTTCTTAACAATCAAAATGCCTCTTGAAGGGAAATAAAATATTGTACACAGCAAAGTCTATGGAAAATACCATACCTGCCAACATTCCCATTGTGATTTATGAAGCTGTTCAGTGCAACTGGCTCAAACCTTTTATATGATATTTCAGTGGAAAATCTTTTTATAATACTTTGGGTACTTAGCCTCTGAGGAGCTAAAATCAAGTTTAAAGAACTAAGCTTGGAAAAATCCCAGGAATTTTTCCTCAGCATTTGATAACTTTTTTTTAAAATTGTTACTTTTATCAAAGAAATGGATCAGCATTTTTGGGTCCAAAGAAGTGTTTCATGATTCCCCCCCCTTGCAAAAAAATCATGAATATTCAGAGTGCCAAGTACTTATACAATGCATAAGGTAAAAGCACATTAACACTTAACCATAAAGTCCTAAAAACAACTCCTCTACCCATAAAGCTGTGTGTAGAGAGGGAGGTATTTTTTTCAACATGGTTAATTCAGTCCATGATTTGGTACATTATATCAAAAACATCCCTTCTATTTTATTCTAGGGTGCTTCCAAGTAATGCCTAATTGTGTGATTGTATGTCTTGGTCTAACCCATTTCAGTTTGAATAAAACCAGATTTGATTCCAGGTTACCAGAGGTGAAAGACCCATGAATTAACCCAATATGACACCAACTCCAGTGTGACACTTCAAGCAATACTAAATACAAGTGAAAGAAACGGGAATTATTTTGACAATGGCTGGACTGCTACATTGGTGACAACGTGAGTAGGTGGAGCAGGTTTAGCCAAAAAAAAGGAATTTAAGCCCTACCGTCAGATAGTTGATAGGAGAAATTTAATATGCCTTCTATTGGAAAGAGGACTAATCTTAATTCTTAAATGGTCAGAATCAATTGACAGTAAGATCACCTGGAAAAACTTTGATTTTTATTTAATAAAACTCCATTAATTTTGATCTGTGCACTCCCTAGGGAGGAAACATTCTGGTTTTGATTGCACTTTTGTGCAACTGGCATGTAATTATAGCTTTATTTAATGCTGTCAAAATGTCATAGCATCAGTATAATTTGTGGTAATCCATTTAATAAATGTATTGACCAGTGCATTAGTTTGGTAATCTTGTTTAAGAATTAAATCCACTTAAACGGTAAACCATTTCATGGCTCCTAATTTAATGAGTTTAGATGTCATGAGCAGTCTTAGTTTACCCATAAACTGTATTTTGTTTCAATTCCAGGCAAAGTTATAGCATCAAACAATGACAAGTCCTTTCTAATTTATTTTTTTATTTTTAAATGCAAGTAGAAGAGGAGAAAGGAACGGTTGACACAGAGGGTTGGTAATGAGACATGGAGACTTCCATTTCTGTGTTCTGTTACACTGATCTGAATCAGAATTTGGCCAGTAGTAGAACTGTGGCAAACTATTTATAATCTATAGTTTGTGAAAAATGTGGCCCTTTTTTTTCTGGTTATGAAGTGTCTGAAGAGATTTTGAGTTTTTACTAATTTGTGATTCATAATTCCTCAAACTTCTGAGTGTGCAAAAAGAAGAAAAAAATCAGCCTCGGGGGCTTTGTGAGCTCTTTAAGTATGTCTTAAGCAATTGGCTACTTATACTTCCTGGTGTGTATTGGGTCATCACAATCACATGGTATTGTATCTGTTACCATATTAAATTACTGCAATTTTGATAAGCCAGGAGGAGGCAATCACAGATATTTCAGTGCGAATGCATGATAATTTCCTGGGACTTCCTCTTTCAATGAACATTGTTGAAAAACACAAGTTGCTTGTGCATGCTTGCAAAGAATATATGTGCGTTGTGTGTGGGTTCCCCCCCCCCCACAGACTTCAACAAGTGTTTGCACATACCCGTTTGGGATAGTCCTTGTGATTGAGTCATTGCTGATTTTTGGGTTTCATACTGAGCATGCATCTATACTGCAAACAAATACTACCACAATTGTTCCCTTTGAAAGTCTCAAGTCTCTCTTAATATCCTGGGACTGACACTGCTACAACACCATTGCATACAACAATATTGAATTATAGTTATTCTTAGTTTCCTTTCCTTCATAAAATTTGTGGTTTATACTTCTTTGCTATTTCAGAAAGGGAGATTATGGGTTTCATCTGATGTTAGTTGATTTAGTTGGGGATTGGTCCTTCTTTGAACAAGGGGTTGGACTAGATGACCTCCTGAGGTCCCTTCCAACCCTGATAGTCTATGGTTCTATGATTAGGAGAGAGCTATTAAGATTTGTCAGGAAAAACTAGCTCTTCTACACACATGAATTCCCTTTGCATTTTATTTGAATGGAATAAAAAAGATGAAAAAGCTCCAGATTTGTTGTTTGTAAGTGACTGTCTAATTGTATTAGGGAAGTTTACAAAAGTACGAGTTTTACATGTCCATTTCTGTTAAGTCTTATTCCATTATAGCTATGTTGTCTCCGTAGGGAAAAATAAGGAAATGGTTCTCCAGATGTATATCTGTTCGAGATTGGATATTTAGTGCTCATCAAAAGCTGCTTTGATCACAGGGATTTGCATGTAGTTTTTGTTCAGAACTAACATTTTGGCTCCTTCATTCAAGTATTGGCAAGATGAACTTATAATAGCAAATCACAGCAAAGGCAATATTACCACCTCTTTTTGGTCCTAAGCCAACAATCCAAATCATGCCCCTCTTCGCACTTCCCCCTCCCCACTGAATCTGAATTTTTATTTTTTAATTTTTTGTGTGCAGTGAGAATGTTTGTTTCATACAGATTAGACTTACCTGGGCATTAATGTTGCACGATCCTTAGCCACCATTCTGTGGAGGAATCAGAGGTTCTATAACAAAACCTTTGGAATTTGTGGGACCTGCTAGTGGCCAAAAAAATCTGTCTCTAGCCTGTGCACTGTCATCTATCCACAGTTTCTTGCTGCTTCTGGATAGAACAGCTCTTTGAAAAAATGTCCACTCAGAGAAGCCAATCTTTAGAGTCACCTTTGGGATGAGTGTCCAAATTATGGAGATAACACCCTATCAGATATCTTCTGCTGGCTTCCACTGTGGGTTTTGAGTGGGAGAGAAAATTCCCTACCCTCAAGCTAAAGTTGTGGTCTTAAGCACCTTTCCATGGAACTGTGTAATAGACAGAATGGGGACCAACTTGCTCATTCTAATGGGTTTTTGCTTTTCCTTTCCTGCTTGCTATGCATGCTCAGAGCACACAATTCATATTATGTCTACACCAGGAGCAGTAGTCTCTCCTCTCCAGCCAGTGTATATTAGGAGTACAGTAACTCCACTGAAGCTACACTAGTGTAAAATAGGTGTGAGAGGATGAGTGTACAGGGTGCTTGTGTCAACTCTAACATCTTAGAGCATCCACGGCTGCCTTCGAAGAGTAAATGGCTTTATAAATTTCATAAGCCTCCAGTACACAACTGACCAACTGGAAGCCTATTGCAACAATTTCATCTGATTGTTTTTTTGCTGAGTGGATTAACCAGTGACCATATGGCTGGCCTATGACCTACTACACATTGGAGTTGGCAGCTGAAGACCATCCTGTGGGAGCAGAAGGCATATGAGAAAAGTAAAGAGCTGTGGGATTAAACTTTTTTGTCAGAGGTTTCCAGATGTGCCTACTGCTCTTGAGTGCTTTAGTTTTCAGTACCCTCCCCTAAGGAGGCCTTACAAGTACTGAACATTTGTCCTTTGAGAACCTTTTAAATCATTTCAGGTTGGGCATTCAAAATCACTAAGTGCTTCTGAAAACCTTTCTCATAAATTTAATGTTTATAACTAGGGATGGAAGTATTGCTTGTTCTAAAACAGTAATGAGTGGATGGTTACTCCTTTTCTTGCTTGACAATAATCTGTTTCACTTCCAAATATATACTATTTGGCTTTCATCCTCATTGGATTAGCCATTTTGGAATGGGATTGCAGAATTTCTAAAACACAGAACATGTCCTCCTGTTACTACTACTCGCCTTTCTTTTAAAACTATATCAAAACTAAATCAAAATGATTTTAGAAAACTCCTTAAGAACAAGTATATTCAAACATTATTTACTATACTTAACTGTTTGTTTGTTTTTTAAAAGTGTGGGGGGAAAGCGCTTTATGTATGAACACTTCACTGTTGAGTACTTTGTGCTATCACTACATATTTAAAGAGGGTGATAGACCCATTGCAGATCATTTTCTGACTTCTCCAATTACTTGGCAGCTCAAGGATGAGCTCCCATTCCCTGTATCCCATTCCCTGTATCCAGAATCTCTGAACTTTGGACTACACTGCTACTGCTTCCTTGCAATGATCATCTTTCCATTAATATGGATGTGGTTTTTAACACCTCTGAAGATTGTGCTTCTTTTGGTAAGTCATGCTTGAGAAGCTGTGACTTGTCATCTTTGGGACATAGATTCTTAAATCTTGGGAAAGGCAGCAGTCTCCCATAGAAAAATATCTCTATCTTGTCTGAAGCAGATATGCTTTCAATTTAAAAGAAAAAAAAAAAACCACCTTGGTGGAGTGATTTCAATCTGAAGATGTCAAATCTCTGTTTGAGAGGCTACGTTTCTGGTCGGGGGCGGCTCCTGGCCCCAGCACGCCAAGCGCGTGTTTGGGGCGGTATGCCGCAGGCGGCGCTCTTCCGGTCACCAGGAGGGCAGCAGGCAGCTCTGGCAGACCTCCTGCAGGCGTCCCTGTGGAGGGTCCGCTGGTCCCGTGGCTTCGGTGGAGGTCCACCAGAGCCACAGGACCAGCGGACCCTCCGCAGGCACGTCTGCGGGAGGTCCACCAGAGCCGCGGGACTGGCAACTGGTAGAGCGCCCCCCCGTGGTGTGCCGCTGTTCTTGGAGCGGCGAAATGGCTAGAGCCGCCCCTGTTTCTGGTCTCAAACTCTTCTTTCACTGCAGCTCAGTTGACTGGAATAGCCCAGCAGAAGCAAACAGTTAGTTGTATATTAGTGGTGGTTTTGTTGATGACATTTTCAGTCATTCATGTAAACTCTGTCCTTACGTCCTGCACTAGTGTTAGCAGTACAGCTGAGGTGTTTAATTGTGAAAGTAATATATTTTCCCTGTTTGCTCCACCTTCTTATACATTAAAAAGAATGTCCTTTCAGGCTATTTGGCAGAAGGTGCTTGTGAATGAAGCAGTTGGCAGCAGATGCTTTTGCGTTGAGCAACTTAGTTTCCTTTCAGAGCCAAGTGTGTCAGCTGTGTCATGGCTGATCTCTCTGGAAGTTAGTTTTTACACCAGTTGGCAGAGCAGCTGCAATGGAAGTGTCATTGTCATGAATCAATGTACCTTTACATACTTGCAGTGTGTCCTAATTGATAGAGAATAAATGGGATTACTAGGGGTGAGAGAATTGACGAATTATTGGAAGACTGTGGGATTGAGTCACTGTTAGAGATCTTAATTCTATTTGGACATGGTCCTAATGCTTGTTCTTTTGTTTTCTCAGTGTTGTTGAGTGAGACTTTCCTGGTACTGCATCTTCATTTGTTGATCTATCTATTTTACCTGAACATACATCTGAGCTGAAGCCTTTCCAGCATGCTCTAAAATAAAGTTCAGGCACCCTTCAGTGTTTAAAAACTCACTCCCTTCCTAGAGGTTGGCTTTCTTAACAAAGCAAAGAAATTAGTAACTTAAAGTTGAGTTTGAGCTTTGTCCCCAGTTGCCAATAGAGATCCTACATTAGGACTTCTCAGTTCTTCCCCTAGATCCCCTCATTTGAGAGAGCCACTCATCTACCATCATTATAATCAGGTGGGTTATGAGCTACCTGCCTCAGTAAACCAGCAAATCCATTTTCTCCTCTCCTGCAAAATCAATGTGCTAGTAGGGTGGAGCACCTCATGAAATGCTGTCAACCTGTTAAAGTATGAAAATACGTGGATTGCTTTTCGTGGTCTGTATTAGAAATGACACAGTAGTTAGATCTCTTCTGATCACCCAGACTGCATTCTTAAATTTCAGTATTGCTAAACTGAAGTACTGAAAAATTATTATTCAGAAAAATGGTTTAAAATCATGAGATTTAAAAAAAGTAAATATTGAGTTGATTTTATTTGTCTTCTGGTTTCTGAGCCGTTAGGATATACTCAAATCATGTTTTTGAGCTTTTCTGTGTAAGCAAGAGGACTGGAACTTAATTTTTTCCAAATGAAAGCTGAGATTCTCATGTAATATGATTCCAGGAGCTGGTGCTTTAAGAGAACCCCAGAATATGAGAGTTGTGGTATAATTGAGTATTTCCAACACTGACATTGCTAGAAACAAGTAATATCATAGATACTCTAGGGAGCTGTGACCCCTGAAATAATTACTGAGAAATGGCTTTGACCATGCGCGACTCAGTATATTTGTTACAGGAAACAAATTACTCCAGATCCGCATGGAAGTCAATAGAGCTACACCGGTTTACATCAGCTGAGGATCTGGCCAATTATTTAAACGGAATATAAATAGAATCAGTTTTATAGTGTGCAGTCCCAACCTTCAGTACCATGTTCATAAATCCAAACACACGTTATGTTCCAGGCTACTTATATCTTCCCTTTAGAATAATTGCAGTTATGTATTGTACATATTACCATTGTAAAACCAGTCTAACCCAAAATATGCAAAGCCTTTTATAAAATCATATTGGAAGCTATTAAATTATATTTTCATCCTAACAGTTCATTTCCTCTTAAATGTTTCCTTTATCATCTTTTGGCCACACTCAAGTTTGTTTCTACAGAGAGATATCGAATTCTGCTGATCGTAGAAAATATTTGTAACTGTTTTGGTCCTTGAGAGGAATCTGACAAAGTAGATGACAGCTTTTGATTAGCTCAACCTGTGTTATGTGAGGCTTTGTGCTATATATGTTTTCCTCCAGATAATAGAAGTTTTGCTGCTTGTGACAATCTGTGTTTTCCTAATCAGTTCAGGAATGTGCTTCCATATTAGTGTACTTCTTAGGAAATTTTACCTTCTTGAAACCTTTACAGTACATAAATTGTACAGCTCTTCAGGCTCCTCTCCAATGTTGGCCTCTTGTTTCCTTTAAAATTACCTCCCCTTGTTTTACTCTTCGGTATTGTAACCCTCATCATTGATAGATGACCTATTTAAATTGCTTCAAACACTTAAAAAAATATAGGGACATTCAATGGAACATTGTTAAGAGGAAACGTTCATAAAGGCTGTATCCAATTTGCACTAAACTTGATAGAAAAGACTGCCTTTGACTTGAATGGAAGGTAGATAAGGCCCAGTATTAGTACTGAGCAGAGAATGAATATTCATTGCTTTTTCCTTGTGTACAATGATCACGATGATTAACTCACTTAGCTTTAACCTCCTCTATGCTAATCTGTTTAATTTAGAATGTATAGATTCTCTTCCACTTAAAACATTGTCAAGTGAGTTATAGCTTATTGTGAATAATTTTGTTCCCTTTGTTATAGCTGAAGAGTCTAGATATCAAATCAGATGTATCAGGGAAGGCTAAGCTCCTACAGAAATTTCTATTTGAGAAACTTAGCACAATTAGAAGTGATCATGCACTGCTAGAATCCTTATGGACAATTTTGGAGGTTAGTCCAGTTCAACTAAAAGAAAAGAGCATTTGCACTGAATATAGAGGTACCTTTTTGAATCTCAAACAAACCAACCCCACAACTTTATGTTAAAATTGGCAAAAGCACAGAGAAGGGCAGCAAAAATGGTTTTGGGGGTATGGAATAGCTTACATATGAGAAGAGAGACACTGGGACTGTTCATCTTAGAAAAGAGATGACTTAAGGGGCAATATGATAGAGATCTATAAAGTCATGAATGGTGTGGAGAAAGTGAATAAGGAAGTGTTATTTATCCCTTCACAAGAACCAAGGGTCACTCAATGAAATTAATAGGCAGCAGATTTAAAACAAACAAAAGGAAGTCCTTCACACAATGCACAATCAACTTGTGGAACTCCTTGCCAGGGGATGTTGTGAAGGCCAAAATTATAACTGGGTTCAGAAAAGGATTAAAAGTTCACGGAGGTAGGTTCATCAATGGCTATTAGCCAAGATGGGCAGGGATGCAACCTCATGCTCTGGGTGTCCCTAAACATCTAACTGCCAGAAGCTGGGGCAGGATGACAGGGGATGGATCTCTCGATAAATTGCCATGTTCTGGTCACTTTCTTTGATTTGCCCCCCTGTCCCCTTTTGCCTGTTGACTTTCAAGGAAGTGACAAACTGAGTGGTCAAGTAGATTATTAAATCAGGAAATTAACGTATGCAGCATAGTCTAATGGAGAGAGTATTGCCCTGGGAGCCAGGGGAGCTGAATTCTATTACACATCTGCTGTGCAAGCTCGATCAAGTCATTTCACCTCATTGTGCCTGTTTCCCATAATTAAAATGGTGATATTTACCTTTATCAGGCACTTTGAGAACTGTACATGAAAAGCGCTTTTCTCTGGGCAAAATAATGCCACCGACTGCAGTTAGATGGGGCCTCTGAACTTGTGTAAAAGAGAAGGTGCTGCTGACAGGTCATTCTTTCTTAGGACCCCATGACTCTGAAATTTGCTCTCTTCCTTAATCTGTAACAGTTCAAATTTGTTAACTCTCCATATTTATCTTCCTTCAGGAGATGAGTAAATGTGCAGGTTAAGAGACTTAGGGGTCCTGCTGTGGGAGGGTTAAATTTAATTATATGTTTTCTATTGCCAAAAGTGCCATCTGATCAGAGAAGCAATGTGTTCTAGTGAACAGGATAGTAGCTAAATACAGAAGTTGGGAAAGGGAGAGCATTGTTTATCTGCCCTGTGTAACTTTCCTATTTTCATTCTGAAGTCTGGGAATGTTTAATTCAGTGAATACCAGAAGAGCAAGACAAACATAGGGAGGATGTAAAATACATCTGTTCTAAATGCCCCATTTTTATTTTTTTTGTCCTCCCTTTTATCACCATCTGTTTTTGGAAAAACTTTAATCTTACCCCAAATGCCTGATCCGCTGTTTGATTATGTAGGACAAAGCCAAATTCCACTTACGCCAAAGACAGAATTCAGCTCATCTAAATGTATAAACTTACTGCAGCTTTCAGGACATATGGGACTTCAGTGACAACAGAGAATTATTCTTCCAGCTGTCCTATCTGATGCAATCGCAGATATTTAAAATTGCCACCACAGTAGTCATAGTTGTCACCAACTGTATTGACTTGGAGCCTAATCCAGAGCCTATGAAAGTCAATGGGAGTTTTCCCATTGATGTAAAGGCTTTCAATCAGGCCCACAGAGTATGAAGGAATAGATTTGAGGAATCAAGATAGGTGACTGGTACTAATAGGTAGTGACACTCCCTGATTCCCCTCTTGAGTGGGGACTTACCAGAGGATGGTCAATGAGGTCAAAAGGGGATCCTCTAAAGGAAGAGGGACAAGTGGAGGGCTTTGTATGTAGTTTGAGGGACTATGAGATGACACTTGAAGAATGGTGGTTCTCAAACTTTCTTTTCCACGGACCACTTGAAAATTGAGGGTCTCAGTGGACCACTTAATGATCTTTTCAAACGTTGTGTACCATTAGCTAACTATTGTAAAGCACTTTGGATAAAATGATCTAGATTAAAAAAAAGTTAATAATAATAATAATAAAAGTTTTTTGTTCTACAAATAAAAGCACATAACTCAGTTTTAGTATCTGTAGTCTTACCTTTCTAATTCAATGGATGTTCCCCCTCTCCCCTACCACAGCAGCCCTTGAGCTGGGGCTGGGAAGGAGTGGGGGTCTCTCCCCCACCACAGCAGCCACAGAGCTGAGGCTGGGAAGGAGTGCAATCTCTCCCCAGTAGCTGCAGCCCTGGAGATGGGGAAAGTTGCCTCTTTCTCTGGCCGCTGCAGCCCTGCACTTCCCAAATTCCCCCCCACTCTCTCTTCTCACCCCACTGCCCCCTCCCACTTACCCTCTACTGCCCCCAAGGCCACCACCTCACCTTATATGTGTGTCTTCTCCAGGGTCCAGGCACCTAATTAATGCCTGTGCGGCTCCACTAATTAGGATGGTGGTCCTTTATTCTCTCGTGTGCGGCTGGCTGCTCAGGGGCTCACCTTAGAGGGAACTATCGGCAGACCACCTGAATGAAGCTCATGGACCACTGGTGGTCCATGGACCAGAGTTTGAGAACCTCTGCTGTAGATATCTCTTCATAAACTCCTGGTGAAGAGAGAGACATGCCTCTGTCCTGGTTTTATTCTACTCCCACAGTGGTCAGTTCCTGTTGCAACATGAGCTAGATTCAGTATCCTTTGCCAAAAGGGCTTTGGAACAAACTGAAGAGAGCTAGCCTACATGTTCTTGTTTGACCTCCGGTAATGATGTGAACCAGAGTTGTCATCTTGGTAAAAGTGGGGATACTGAGAATCCTGAATGAGATCTATCAGAGCACAATTAAACCGAGCCAGCTGGCCACAGAAATGACTGGCAATAGCTCTCTTTAATGGGTCTGAACCAGTCCATAATGATGATCATTGCTGTGGTATGCTACTTGAGGCTCCCTCAATCAGGAGAGGTGCTAATTTAAAGGACCATTGGTTTTCAGGCCTCTGGTGTGTTACTGCTAGATGCTCAAATATTTTGAGATGCACTTTGGGTCATCGTCTGGTCCTGTTGTTGGTCAGAACACTTCTTTCCTCCCCTCACTTTCCCACCAGACCTCTATGAGGATGACAGAAGAAGGGTAGTGGTGGTGTGGAAGAAGGAAAGTCAGGAGTGAGTGAAGGAAGAAGATAGGGCAGTTATGAATAATGCTTGAGTGGAGTAGAGTGAACAGACCAGAGGGCAAAAGGTGTTAAGGTTAAGACACTGGGAGGAACTAAGTTATGGATTGCATGTCAGAAGAGGAAACTCGAACATCATATAAACACAGGGCAGAGAAGCCAATTGTGACACTTCTCAGGAGTGAGTCATTTTTACTCCTGCCTCTAGCATGAGGGAGTCTGACCTGTGCCTGGCTATCTGTCAGCTCTCTAGAACTACCAGCCTTTCAGCCACTCAAGCACTCTCCGCTGGGCTATGCCAGCCCTGTTTTCACCTGGCAGGTTAACAACAGATGTACTCCAAATCCCTTTGAAGCATTGCCTTGGGATATCCAGTCCCTGACACTGGCTAGTCAGAGAAATTCCATACCCTCTATTCCTGAATGTGCACTGTACTGCTGTCATAAACAGATAGCTAAGGGTTAATGTCTCTTTCACCTGAAGCACCTGACCAGAGGACCAATCAGGAAACCGGATTTTTTCAACTTTGGGTGGAGGGAATTTTGTGTCTGAGGTCTTTGTTTTCTGTCTGCCTGCTTTCTCTGAGCTTTGGAGAAGTAGTTTCTGCTTTCTAATCTTCTGTTTCTAAGTGTAAGGACAAAGAGATCAGATAGTAAGTTATATGGTTTCTTTTCTTTGGTATTTGCATGAATATAAGTGCTGGAGTGCTTTGATTTGTATTCTTTTTGAATAAGGCTGTTTATTCAATATTTCTTCTAAGCAATTGACCCTGTATTTTGTCACCTTAATACAGAGAGACCATTTGTATGTATTTTCTTTCTTTTTTATATAAAGCTTTCTTTTTGAGACCTGTTGGAGTTTTCTTTTCTGGGAAATTTCAGGGAAATTGAGTCTGTATTCACCAGGGAATTGGTGGGAGGAAGAAATCAGGGGGAGATCTGTGTGTGTTGGATTTGCTAGCCTGATTTTGCATTCCCTCTGGGTGAAGAGGAAAGTGCTTTTGTTTCCAGGACTGGAAACAGAGAGGGGGAGTCACTCTGTTTAGATTCACAGAGCTTGTGTCTGTGTATCTCTCCAGGAGCACCTGGAGGGGGGAAGGGAAAAAGGATTATTTCCCTTCGTTGTGAGACTCAAGGGATTTGTGTCTTGGGGTCCCCAGGGAAGGTTTTTCAGGGGGACCAGAGTGCCCCAAAACACTCTAATTTTTTGGGTGGTGGCAGCAAGTACCAGGTCCAAGCTGGTAACTAAGCTTGGAGGTTTTCATGCTAACCCCCATATTTTGGATGCTAAGGTCCAAATCTGGGACTAAAGTTATGACATGGTGTGCAGCGGTTACGGGATAGACAAAATCCAGAAGCCAGTAGGAATATTATATTTTTCTTTTCTCTGCTAAGGGCTTTTTAGCAGAGAGAAACAGTTTGGTTTTAAAAGGGAACCAGAGAGAGTTTTTTTCTGATCTCTCTGGCAGTTTGTGGCTTGCATAATAAGCAAGAAACCATTAAGGTGCTATTAAGAGTTTTTTGTCACACAATAGCACTCCCATTGAGAATCATTACCAGCACTATATACATGCAAATAAAGTGGTTTTTCTGGTTTGCTTTACATTGAAAACAAAGGGCAAAACCCCTGTTGCTAGGCAGACCCCAGGAGGCAACAGAGCCTGCAGTTCAGAAGATAAACACCGGAGGGCACCCCAACACAAGAAAACAGGAACCATGACTTCTAAGGCAAAAATTGAGGTCGAAGAACAAGTCAGAGAAGCTGAACACAGGCGACAACTGGAAATAAGACAAACAGAGATGGAAATAAGAGAGAGAGAAAGAGAGGCAGCCTACCAAAGAGAACAGGCAGCCAAAGAGGTGGCCCACAGAAGGAAGCAAGAAGAAGAAGAGGCGGCCCACCGCCGAGACATGGAAAAACAACAAAAAGAAATGGAAAAACAACAAAGAGTATGAAGAGAAGGAAAAACAGAGAAAACATGAACTGGACTTGGCAAAAGCTGGGCTGCATGTGCCAGCCAACCCTAACAACCCGGTGCCAATTATTGCTCCACAGCACAGGAAATTTCCCACCTACAAGGCAGGTGATGACACCGAGGCCTTCTTGGAAAATTTTGAAAGAGCCTGTCTTGGGTACAGCATCCCCGAAGACCAGTACATGGTAGAATTAAGGTCTTCCATTAGCAGACCTTTAGCAGAGGTGGCAGCTGAAATGCCTAAGCAGCAAATGAATGACTATAAACTTTTTCAAACCCAGGCCAGATACAGAATGGGGATAACCCCAGATCATGCCCTTCGGCGCTTCAGAACCCAAAAGTGGAAACCAGATGTGTCATTTCCCAAACACGCCTACTACGTTGCAAAAAACTATGAGGCCTGGATAACAGGACACAACGTTCAAACCTTGGAAGAACTGCACCTCCTCATACAAATGGAGCAGTTGTGCAACTGCAGTTTACCAATTTTACAATAAACTACACTGCACTTGTGAGCACTTACAATAAAACAAAAGTAGGGTAAAGATTTAAGTAGATATGAGAGAAAGTAAAGTAAATGGTTAAAAACAAAATCACAAAATGCAAACCTTAATAGTTAACTTTTTTTAGCTAACCAGGTAGGTTTTTCTCCCACCTTCAGAGTTCTGTCTGTTGCAGAGCTAGCTGATTTCCCAAGAACTAGGATCCAAATGTTCATGACAATACCCTGCTTCACAAGGGGTTTCCTCAGTGAAAAGATTCAGACTGTTTCTCCCTTCTCTGTGTTATACTGTAGACTGTGCTTTGTTTCTATTCAGACTGGACGAAGTCCTGTCTTGTTGTAAAGTTTTTATTTTTTACCTCCATGTGGTTTCAGTTGTTTGAAGTTGCCTGTGATGGATTTCCACTTAATATTGCTTAAGGCTAAATAACTGAGTCTTGCATTGCAACATCGGCTAAACAGGGAGGGGTAACGGACCCTCCCTTGCATGAATTGACCATCACCAAACACATTATTCTTTAACTAATTGTTACGTACAGTCCATAAAGCATACTTTCAATATAAATACATTATTCCTTAAATATTATCCATACATACATCTCACAATGTTTATGAATCTTGACAAGTTATGAGCTTTCTGTAGATACTTTGTGTTACTATTTATGGATAAATATCCTGCAAGATGTTTGCTATAGTGAGTTTGTCAGTCCTGATGTGATTTTTTTTTGCAAAGAACAGGGGACCTTTTGCCAAGGGGTCTTCATGTCACACCAGTATAAGGAACTGAGAAGTGGGGGAACTGGTTAGCATAAAAGGAAGAGAAAATAATATTCACAGCAGATAGATTGCAATAAGGAGAGATGGGAGTGTTGGAGCCTGGAGACCAGGAGGCTGCAATATTGATGTGGGGATAACCGGAGAACAGGCTAATACTTTAGCAACTTGCTTAAAGAAACTGGAGGAAAAATTCTCGGAGTTTTCAAGAGATTAGATGTCTGAGGATGTAGCATATAATGTTGATCTGTCTTTGTCAAGAAACCCTGTTACCAATTATGTATCATGAAATCCATTGATTTTCTTGCCATCCAGAACATTTCAATCTTACTTTTAAAGTTAGCTTCTGAATTCTCCTCTGTGACTATAGCCTATTTAAACCTGGCAGAATTTGGTGTGCACTCTAGTGTTATAAATTGTACTGGTTATGAACTGTTCTTCTGAGATGTCCCACAAAGTACATGCTGCTAACTCTGCAAACATTGAGAGTGCCACCACATGAAAATCTGGCGCATCCCTGTAATGGCTTGATACATTTATCCGAAGAGAGAAGACAGAGAACTGCATTTGTCTATCAGATAGAAGATCACACTTAATGGTGCTAGTCTGCATAACAAACTTTAAGTCCCAATGGATTGGACCATGCAGTTATGTCGGAGACATTAATGAAGCCTTGAGAGAGTAATGAAAATTTACCAGCCCAGGTACAACATCTATATGTGTGCCCTTTCTCAATGATGGAAAAAACCAACGGTACATTTTGTTTAAAAAAAAAAAAAAGCCTTTCCTAGCACAAGGGGAGGATTAGACTATGGCAAAATTGGAAATGTACATGATATAACTAATCCTACCAACAGTCACAACTCATTCAGTACAATCAGTTGAAAGCGAACTCTTGCCATTTGGTCCCCTCAACTCCTGGATAAGGTATCATCTCTAAAGATTCATCTAGACCTCAGGGCAACTTTTCATCCTTTTGCCAGCAATGAACCTAGATTGCTTACCATACTATAGGCAATATTGCATTTACTCTAAAACAGACCTATTAAATTTGTTCCTGTTTCCTTAATGGAGAAATGAATCCAGTGATTGCCCTGAGTGATGCTTACTCCTTGTGTACAGCTATTTGAAGATCCATGTTAGTGGAAAATGCTGTGTTTGTATTTGCATTTGCTATGTGAACTCACTTAAATGGTAAACATATATTCTGTTAAGAACAAGGGCATCCTTTAGTTAAAGGAGTGATTGTCAGGGACCAGACCAGCTAGAACCAGCTGCTGCCCTTCTCCCTGCCTAACTTTGCTGCTAGGCAACCAATGAGCCCAGCAGAACTGCCTTGAAACTGACAGTGGCCACAGCCCTTGACTGGTTGCTGCTTTAGAAGCCTTGGTTATAAGCATGGTCCCCACAGCAAGAGCAGCTCTTTGTACCATGCCTACAGTGTTTGACCTTGTTCCAGTTCCTGTTTTATTTTAGCCCTACTGCAGCCTGCTCCCAGTCCCTGCTCCTACTTTGCTCTAGCCCCTACTCCCCTCTGGTTTTGACTTATGGTAGGGGTTGGCAACCTTTCAGCAGTGGTGTGCCGAGTCTTCATTTATTCACTCTGATTTAAGGTTTTGCGTGCCAGTAATACATTTTAATCTTTTTAGAAGATCTTTCTATAAGTCTACATACAACAATATTTTAGTTATATATTATAAAGTTAAATAAGATTTTTAAAATGTTTAAGAAACTTCATTTAAAATTTTTAAATTAAAATGCAGAGCCCCCCAGACCGGTGGCCAGGACCCGGGCAGTGCAAGTGCCACTGAAAATCAGCTTATGTGCCGCATGCCATAGGTTGCCTACTCCTGACTTATGGCTTTGATTCCTGGCTCTGCCTCTGGCTTATGATTCTAGCTGACTCTCTGGTTATGGTATCTGGTTTCTGCTTCTTTGGTATTGAACCCAGGTCTACATCCCATGCCCCTGGCTTTGGTATTTGGCATCTGTCTCTCCAGTACTGACTCTTTTTTTTTTTTTTTTTTTCCCCCTGCACTCTGCCCACTCTGGACTCAGCTCTAACCAGTAGGTAAAACTCTCTTGCTTCCACCACTAGGCTTGACTGCCCATGGCCTGATCAGCTACAGTGATGTAAACTTAAGAGGGGAATTTCTGATGCTTCTAATTGAATGTTAGTAGTGTTATGTGAACTGTCAAACTACATTGCTATGATGCAGTATTGGAGAGTATTGCCAGTCAATAGATGGCACCATGATTTATGTAAGAATTAGATTTAAGGGTGAACATTCTACTAAAAGGTTAAGAGTGACCTAAACAGAAGGAGCCTGAGAGAGAGAATTGCTGAGGTCAACAAGAGCGACTGGTTTTCTAGCTCCATTTGCTTTTAGTAAAGCCTAGAATCAAATTTTTTTTCCACATCTCCTTTTCCTATTTATGTGGCTTAATGCAGATATGGCATTCACTGGGGTGTTCCTCAATCCTTACCAAGACTTACACCCAAGATTCCATGTAAATTGGATATAATTTGCTCTGTTTTCATTTTTTGAGCAAGTACAAAATCTAGAAGAGTACTTTCCCTTCTATTTTGACTGTATATGTTCTCATTAACAGGGCATAGATGTGTATTCTTTTATTTGTCACACATGACTTTAGAATGATTAGGTCTGAAAATAAACACATGATATTGGTTCATGAATATTCCCAGTCAGACTGGGCCTGTATACACAGTAATGATATATTTCCTTTTCACACATTTGGCTTTTATTTCAGGCATCTTTTGCAATTAGCCAGTAACTCCCATGTAGAGATGTTTGTGGAAGATTATAATTTACAGACACTCCCGATTTAAGTGACAGTATTATGAATATAGGAATTTAGAGATGTGCCCTGGAAGTTGGGGTTTGGAACACAGTGTAGCTGTGTACAGCAGTTCACCACAGAAGCTCTTCAGTTTTATTAAAAGTTATATTCCTTTCTCATGCTCTAATTCGTTGTGTAATGAACCCCTCAATTATTACACCCCATGTGGTGCATGAAAAGCTGCATTAAAATTGTAATCTATCGCATTAAATGCTCAGGGTTTTTTTCCCCTGGCCCTGATAACAGGCGAAGGGGGTCTTTTGGCAACTGTGTGATCTGGACCTAGCAGAGTCAGTTTGCACACAGCTACCTTAGAATAAGGTTGAGTGAGTTGTGCCTCTCTGTTTTAGGGAGCAGCCTGTTTTGTGTGTCTCTGCTTTGGTGGTGTTGTGTGTTTGTTGTTGTTCTGAATACCAAGAAATTCACTGTTACATTGCAGCCTCCCAGCAAGAGTATTTAACTAACTCATAGACTCATAGGTCAGAAGGGACCAATATGATCATCTAGTCTGACCTCCTGCACAAGGCAGGCCACAGAACCCTACCCATCCACTTTTATACAACCCCTAATCCAGGACTGAGTTATTGAAATCCTCAAAACTGGTTTGAAGACCTCAAACTGCAGAGAATCCACCAGCAAGCGACCCATGCCCCACGCTGCAGAGGAAGGCGAAAAACCTCCAGGGCCCCTGCCAATCCGCCCTGGAGGAAAATTCCTTCCCGACCCCAAATATGGCGATCAGCTAAACCCTGAGCATGTGGGCAAGACTCACCAGCCAGCACCCAAGAAGGAATTCTCTGCAGTAACTCAGTTCCCATCCCATCTAACATCTTCCCGCAAACAATTGAGCAGACCCATCTGGTGATAATCCAAGATCAATTGCCCAAATTAAACTATCCTATCATAACATCCCTTCCATATATTTATCAAGCTTAGTCTTGAAGCCAGATAAGTCTTTTGCCCCCACTACTTTCCTCAGAAGGCTGTTCCAAAACTTCACTCCCCTAATGGTTAGAAACCTTCATCTAATTTCAAGTCTAAACTTCCTAATATCCAGTTTGTACCCATTCATCCTCGTGCCTACATTAGAACTAAACTTAAATAATTCCTCTCCCTCCCTAACGTTAACGCCCCTGATATATTTATATAGAGCAAGCATATCCCCCCGCAGCCTTCTTTTGGCCAGCTAAACAAGCCAAGCTCTTTGAGTCTCCTTTCATAAGGCAGGTTTTCCATTCCTCGGATCATCCTAGTAGCCCGTCTCTGGACCTGTTCCAGTTTGAATTCATCCTTCTTGAACATGGGACACCAGAACTGCACACAATATTCCAGATGGGGTCTCACCAGTGCCTTATATAATGGTACTAACACCTTATCCCTGCTGGAAATACTTTGCCTAATGCATCCTAAAATCGCATTTGCTTTTTTTAACAGCCGTATCACATTGGCGGCTCATAGTCATCCTGCTATTGACCAATACCCCAAGGTCCTTCTCCTCCTCCGTCGCTTCCAACTGATGCGTCCCCAACGTATATCTAAAATCCTTATTATTAATCCCTAAGTGCATGACTTTGCACTTTTCACTATTGTATTTCATCCTATTACTCTTACTCCAGTTTACAAGGTGGTCCAGATCTTCCTGAATAGTATCCCTGTCCTTCTCCGTGTTAGCACTTAACTTGTGCTGTGGAACATAACGCTTCACATCCGTTTCTCTCCAGCACTGTCCTTACACAGAAAATGTGGATGATGAAAGGGAGAAGGATTTGCTGCTGTCATAGTTGAGCCATCAGAGTGCCATGAGAGAAAGTAGAAATCTGGCTATTCTATAGATCTGTTTATCACAGTGTATATATAACGTGATTGAGCCCCTGTTCTGCATGGCACAGTACAAACAATAGGAAGACACAGTCCCATGCTCCAGAGAGCTTACGTTCTCATGGAGCCAACAGCCATGATAACTTCCTGGTCTGAGAAGTTTCTGATATGTGTACAGTCAGAAACAGTGGATAGTACTTGGCATACACTGTCCTATGAGATAAAGAAAAGCCCTATTGGGTTGACTGTTGCCCATTAGTACAATATAAATGTGTCTCTCTTTTTGAACTCCATATTGGTGTAGGCGTTTCCTCTTCTCGTATGTGAGGAGGTGGGGGGAGATACCTTTAATTTTAAGTCAGCTACTTGCTCTAAATGGATGGTTGTCATTCCTATATGTTTCTGGTAGCGGTTTAGTTTTTTGTCTCTTCCCCCTCCCTGTAATTTTAAAATAAAGTTATTTGAGAAATGGGAGATGGAAATAGCCAGCAGAGATCTTTGCACAGGCTGTTTTGGAGCTACAGTGTCAGGTTCATATAGGTCCAGTAAAATCTTTCTAATTCTCATGTGCTCTGCTGTAAGTAGTGTATAAGAATTTAAATGATGGTTAAACTCAGTGGAGGACAGACAAATCAAGTTTGTACTTGTGTATGAATTGCTTGTGAACAACTGAATATTTAACTCCAAAGTTGTCCATTTGCAAGGTCACATGTCAGTTTCCTAAGTATGTTGTATGTTGTTTGTATACCTTTTTATGCTTCAGTATTTCAACGTGCACTATGAAATGATGGATATAAACTTCTGAGATTAGAATCTGTCCTTAAGTAACCATTATGTAAAAAGTTTTATTTTGTTGTGCAGGAGTACAAAATTGCACACCAAAATTGCAAGAAATTAAAATGGGTCATATTCTGATTCAAAATCGCTCTGTAGAAAGGGATTCCTCTTCAGGGCATGTTCTCATGTAGCTGGTGCATTCCACGGCCTCTTGTGTTACTGTCCCCTCCTAGTACTGTAAAGAAGAAGAATGGTCTTGTGTATTGAGGCATAAGCGTGGGAGTTGGAAGATGTGGGTTCTCCCAGCCCTGCCACAGGCCTCATGTGACCTTGGGTAATTCACTTGTGCTCTCTATGCATCTGTAAACTGGGGATGTTACTGTGTATTTTGCAAAACCTCATTGGATTGTTCTGATGGTAACGTAGTGTTTATAAAGCTGAATTGAGAAGTGTTAGTATTTGTATGCATGTGCAGTCACTCGGGGGGGAAAAGTTCTGAGCATGTCACTTCAGCAATAATTTCAGTTAGGATTTCCATTTTTGGTATGTATTTGCTGATAAATTTGCTAGAAAGCTCCTTTTTGGCAAATTAATAAAGCGGAGACACCTTGTTTTGACAGATATTGGAAATTTGGTTCACATTTATTCTGGGTAAAGCCTAGTACAGTTAAAAAGATATCTGATCTATCTAGGTTTTTATATGGTGATGTCTGAGCACCAAACATCTTGGCATTATTTAACAGATGAAGCTTGAAGCTCGGAGTGAGGAAAAGAGGAAGGATGGTCCAGGGTTAAATTGAGACACCTGGTTCAATTACCTGCTCGACCACAGACTTCCTGAATGGCCTTTGGAAGGTACTTTGTCTGTGATCTGCAGTTCCCCTATCTGTAAAATGGGTATAATAGTGCTTTCCTAGCTCTAAGGGTGGTGATGTGAGGATCAATACATTAAAAGATTGTGAGGTGCTCAGATACCATGGTAATGGGGCTGTATAAGTGTCCAAGATAGACAGTGTGCTTTGTTACATAGCATAGACTTCCGGATCTCCTAAGTGAAGGTATCAATCTCTTAGGAGAAACTGAAGAGTATATGAATGTAGGTATAAGTTCACTGAATTATTTTCTGTTTGAATGTGCTTGGCAATATTTCATACCATCACTTATCTGTATATCTATGGCTGTCAGCACCATCCAGGTCTTCAAATGAAACTGATTAACAATGGTGCACAACTGACAGCAAGGAATGCTGAGATCAAGGATGCACGAAAAATATTCTGCTGTTTCTGTACCAATGAATATTGAGAAGTAAGTTTTTTTTGTTTTGTTTTGTTTTGTTTGTTTTTTTTTTTTGCAGTGAACTTTCAATTTAATTAGTTTTTATCTCACTTAAAAAATCCTTAAAACTAAAGATGCTTGAACAGTTCAGATAAGTCAGCTTTCCAGTTGTTTACAAATGTAAAATTGTTTTTATTCTTTCAATCTGAAAGATATAGCAGGAGAATGATTGATTGAACTCCTTTCCTTCATGTACATGTTGTAATCCATCACTACTTTGACAATGATTCTCCATTCTAGTAAATTCTAGAACAAAGACTATAGGAATTAATATCTTGAAAGCCCATAACTGTTCATTATAAGGAGATATATTTTTAAATATGATAAATGTGTTTGAAGGTAGAATGAAATTTTATTTAATATAATTGCAGAGCAGGTTTTCTGACATTGTCAATTGTTAAATGACATTCTTTATTGTGGCATCACTTTGAAATAATGGTAAAGTTCACTTGCTGTGAACATGACATTTTATTGTGAATGACATATTTTGCATTCTGGAGAATTAGCAAACTACCTTTTTTAAGTTGTAAAACCAACAGAAGAGCTCATGTAGAAAATCCGTGCACAAATTTCCAAACATCTTTAGGGAAGTGGATATCTGTAAGTCCTAAGGGCACCGCGTCTGTGCACAGAACGAAAGTTTTATAAAGCATGATCCCTGAAGCAGAATTGCTACCATGTGTGAATGCTTAGTGTGTACCTGCAAATGCATAATGACAGGAAATCCACAAAGTCCTCAAGTCAAAATAAATATATACTCTGAACAAAATTCAGTCTTTAGCTGTGACAGGCAAAATCAGCCATTTGCTTTGCCTACAGGGGGACAGAGGCTGGCCAGTGGAATAGGAGGTTCTCTCCAAGACAACTTCAGACTCAGAGCAGAGTAGCATCAAGACTTTCACGAAGCAGAATCTAATAAGCCCTTAGCTCAGGCAGTGCTTGAGTGGATCACTGAGTCCTGCTTTTCTCTAAATCTTATTTAGAAGCCTTAATATCTTCACTCAGAAATTACCTTTGAAAAGCTTTCAAAGCGTTCCCTAGGCAGCTGATTCTAAAGCTTCTTTCACTGTTTTCAGAGACTTTATTGGGGGTGAATGCAAAACCTCTGCTTTTGTGAATGGGAATTCAGATTCCATAGCCACTCCAGCTCGCAATAGTTTTACCGTGTATACTAAGAGTGTCATCTCTGAGGATGGTAGCTCCCTCAGAAGTTGAGTCTCTGAAGGAGAGGCAGTCTTGGGGATACCTTGGTTCTACCCCTTTGATATCTTTGAAGATCAAGATCTGGAAGTTGATCTTGACTGTATCTTCAACATACACCGCACTGACTGGATTACTGTAGAGGTATCCAGATGTCAACTTGTGTTTATTAGCAGGTGAGCTGCTATGTTTTCTATCAGTTTGAGGTTTTATTTGAACTTATTCCCAAGTCAAGTATCTTGTAGTGCTCATGCCTGGAGATCAAGAAAAGACTGATTGCTATGGTTGGATCTGCTTTTTTGGTTAAATGAGGCAGTCTTCTGGCCAAATGATAGCAGAAGGTGTTTCATTTTATTAAGATGGAGAACATGAGGTCTCTTGATCCGTATACTCTCTTAATGATTGTGGGGCAGATGCCCTGCATGAAGGGTGATGGAAAAGTGTTGGCTAGTTCTTTGCAGTGATAGTGATTGGAAGACACTGCTTTTTCCTCATTGTGGCTTCAAAGTATTCCTTATGCAGGAGCTGATCTTGTTCTGACACTTCAAGAGCTTGAGGATGGAATGTTATGCAATTGAGATTAAGGAACCATAGAACTAGGTGTTGTGTGCATTTCAGACATTGGTGTCTGACATTCTTCCCTGAAGTACTGAATAGCTGCTGTATAGGACCTAGCAGAGAGAAGAGCCGTGGGGAACTTGGTTGAGATCCTGTGCAGCATGTGTACCAGAGGTGCATAAACCGATGAACGATGACCCAGAGTGATGTTTCCTCCCTCTTACCTCAGAAAAAAATTGCCTTGATGTGATGTCAGTTTTGCTTCTGGGATTCAGTAACACAGCTGCAGCATTGAAAACCTTCACTGTGGAATACAAGAACTAAAAAAGTTTGATAGACCACCGTCCAATAAACATGACTGACTGACTGAATGCAGATCCTATTTCATGAATTGAAGAAGCATTTAATGGATTAAATATAGGAGTATCTGCAAACCAATCAGCGGAAGAGAGAAGAACCCTTTATCTTCCACACGTCGTCATGAGATCTTCAAAAAGGTATTAATATAAGGCAACAGCATACAGCTGTAAAGGCCCCATGATGTAGCTGTCAAGTAGCATTTGCCAAAAGAAACTGGAACCTCACCATTGCTCATTAGGATCTCGCCAGACAGGGATTCAATATCTTGAAGGCAGTTGTCCCATGTGAAGTAGTTTGTTACTGACACTGAAAGATTATCTGCAAACTGATCTGGGAGTTTCATGTTGTTGTACTTCAATTAATATCAGCGCAGGACCCAGCTTTATCATTTCATGAAAAGGATTGAATGCAGCAAGCCTATTTGACTGCCTGGCTGAATGGGGCTGATAACTTTGCTGGCTAATAATCAAACATTTTTCCTACAGCAGAATCTACAATGATCTGGTAATAAGATTTTGTAGTACAATCTCCAATTTTATTTAAAAAACTGCAATTCAAATTTTCATAGTGTAAATACAAAAGCATTTTTCTAGTCTATCCAGTGTACAAATTGTGCATAATTGTTTTTGACTCACAAATATTTCATTGTATTTATTTGTAAGCTTAATCAGATGAGTAACTATGCTAATAGAAATGGGTTTATTTGCTTAATTTTCTATTCATTTAACTAATTCCGTGTTCACATTGTCAACTGCACATGGCACTTGTAACAAAGGGCAAATTTCTTAGTGTAAAGAGGTGGTTCAGTTAAGCTGTGTGTGCACTCATTAGCTTTAAAAAATGACAACATGCAGTAATTATTAACACATCAGAATCTCTCATTCATTGAAATTTATATCTTGTTTAAAAGATAACTTGTATCTTTTATTTGTAGTGTTCAGTATAAACCTAAGAGAACGAAGGAGTAGCATATGGGATCACAGTAATTGCCATTAGTCAGGCATCCTATTTCTGAAACTGGATTGTACCAGATGCTGCAATGGAAGGTGTAAAACCACCAGTCTTAAAATTGTAAGTGTGCTTGAAAATACATTTATTTATAGAACTTTTCTGTGATAAGTCTTGAGCTAGTCATCTTTTCTTTGTCTACAACTTTCATTTACAACATAATCTGATAGGGATATGTAGGGCAGAAGAGAAAATGGCAATGAAAATGTATGTTAAAAGTCAATTAAAATAATTCTCTACACACATGAATGATCTGAAAGATCAAAGAACAGATCCTGAGGTCTTTACTGAGCTCTTACCATATGTCCATGGACATCAGTGGGAGTGTGCTGGCTGAGGAACTCAGAATGTAATCCTCAGGATTTTCTGCATTAAGTCACTAGAGGTGAGGAAAAAATGAGCTTTGTCATGGAACTGATGAAGAGAAGACTTGATTTGATATGTGGAAAACAGCCTTAAATAGCGAATGCCATTGATCTTATTTGCAGCATTATATTTTTTACGAGCTCTAAAGGCCTTTGCTTGGCCACACAGAAGGGAGTAGGGCTAGGCAAAAAACCTTCCTATCCCTCTGCTGCATGGCTGAGCCAAGGGCCTCTTACAATAGCAGAGAGCAAGGACTGCTCAATCCTGTTTGGTTTTGGGGAGCAAGTCAAGGAAAAGGCCAGAGAAGAAGTAGAGTTGTTTCCTCTGCAAAGTCTCTGGAGTGGGATGATGCATTAACCGCAGCAGTCAGAACCATCCCTTCACTTTGCCAGGTTGCTTGAAGAACTTAGAATGGTATGAGGTGCTGCTGTCACATTTCTGGTCTGCATAGTTCTTGGATGGAAGCAAATTGTGAAATGTTTACTTCACATTTTCATACCTTCATTTATCTAATATTACTATTGCAGGATATGGAGAGCTGAAATTAAAAAGTCTCCCACCATCTAATGTTGTTGATGCTTCATCCCAGCTAGACGGCTTCCTACTCTCAAGATTGTCATGATCAGAAAATTCCAAAACTCCAAATGTCACCATGCTTTCCCTCAAAACACAATAGATCCAGATTTTTCTACTCAAAACATTTGAGTACTCTATTAGTAGCCACCAAAACTTCACCCTGTTGATATACAAAGAGGTAACACCTGTATCCCAACTAGGTAGTTACATGTCTCTGAGCTCTTCATTTGTTCGTGCATGGCATACAAAGGCAGAGTTTGCATATGGAAATAATTATCCATCATTGTCCAAAATTACAGCTGCAATAGTTAAATTTGGCCCTAAATGTCTCCTCCTTCAGAAATACTCTGGAAAGTTCCCCTTAAGTTCAGAACTGTACCATGCATGGTGGAGGTTTTGCCATTCCTTGATATTTTATTTTCTGTAATTAATTGCAAAGTGTGGCTGTTGAGAAGCAGATAAAATGAAGTAGACTGTTTTTCTGCAAGTGCTGTGACAAGAAGCAATAGTAAATTTTACTGAGATTTTAAAACCCAGATGTTTTGAATCCTTTTGATGTGGGGGGGAAGGGAACATCCTGATCATTTTGCATCATGCTATAAGATGGCGAACAGTGAAATTGAAAATGTGATTGAGGGAGGATGGCATATAATGATAACCTTGCCAGGACTGGTATGAACTTGGAATTGGACAAGGGGTGCATTTTTGACAAGTGTTAATGGGACATAAAAATTAATAATCGAAAGCCCCACTCCTCTCTTCAAATAAGTCAGTCATTACCTTGTTATTGTGGGAATATGTCCTAATTGGCAAGACTCTATCCGTTTATCATTAACGCAATGAAGTGTATGTATTAATATATTGAAGTGTAATGCATCAGCCAAAGCGCTTTGGTATGTTCCGTTAAGGAGTTTGACATTGTAACATTTCCAAAATGACAATGATGTGGAGTAGTGTATCAAAACATATGTCTCTGATCCACAGATGAAGCATAATACCTAACATAGAAAAGGAGATTAATAATTTTATCGCCAATAACATTTATAGTTCTGCTACTACAGTTATGCTTAATTATATTTCAGGCCATAAACTGATTACATGCCTCAGGAAGCAATATATCTCCCCTTCCAGCCATCAAGAACAGTACTGCACAATTAACACAGTGCATTATTTTTGCTTCTTCCTCAAAAGTATAGATTTAAGCACAAGACACTGCTGCGGTATCTGCATTCTGCCTGCATGAATCTGACAGGACTAGAGCCTGATCCAAAGCCAATTGAAATAAATGGAAAGACTCACCTTGACTTTAGTTGGTTCTGCATCCCTTAAAGGGATATGGGGCCAGCCTACCTGTACCATAATTAGCTGCTTCCAAGCCTGAGGGTGTGGGGCTAATAGTCAAATGATAACCCATTTTGTGAACCCTAGATTTTAATTAGGCTGAGAGAACTCCATAAGATGAACTACAGGATAGAGGTTAGGCTCCTATAAGAGACCATGAAGCAGGGTCTGTTGGAAGCAGGGAAGTCCCTGACAGAGGCTGCCAGAGTCCCCTGGGAAGGCAGGCAGTGGAAACCTGCTAGGAAGAAGAGGAATTCAGGGAGAAATCCCTCTGAGTCAAAGCTCAGCTAAAAAAGAAAAGGAGCAAACTCCAATAAATGGTAAACAGCAAGAGAGACTCCAGGGAAAGCAGCCTGGGAATCAGCAGTCTATATGAAAGAGCAAGGAAAGACTTCAAGGTAGTCCAGAAGGGGCCGAGAACTGAGTGTCATAACATTTCTTCCCAGATCTGGACCTTAGCGTCCAAAATATGGGTGTTAGCATGAAAACCTCCAAGCTTAGTCACCAGCTTGGACCTGGTATTGCTGCCACCAGCTAGGAATTATACAGTGCCTAGCTCACTGTGGTCTCCCCAAAACCTTCCCTGGGGGACCCCCAGACTCAGATGCCTTGAGCCTTACAACAAAGGGAAATAAATTCCTCCCCTTGTTTCCTTGTTACTTCCTCCCAGGCTCCCCTCCCTGGATGACCCTAGGAGATTCCCTGATTCCAGTCCTGGAAACACAAGTACTGAGAGATCTAATCTCTCTTCCCCCTCACCCAGAGGGTATGCAAAGTCAGGCTTAGTAAATCTAACACAAAGAGATTTTTCCCCCTGACTTCTTTCTCCCACCAATTCCCCGGTGAGCTGCAGACTCAGTTCCCTGGAGTCCCCGCTAAAGAAAAGCTCCAACAGGTTTTAAAAAGAAAGCTTTATATAAAAAGAATGAAAAAAGGACATAAAAGGATCTCTGTATTAAGGTGACAATATACAGGGTCAATTGCTTAAAGGAAAAAAATGAATAAACAGCCTTATCCAAAAAGAATACAATTTAACACGTTCCAGCAACTACACACATGTAAATACAAAAAAATATATAAACCTATTGTCTTACTATCCTTGTACTTACAACTTGGAAACAGAAGATTAGAAAGCCAGGAGATAGAAAGATCACTCTCGGAGACGAGAAAAGGAACAGACCAAGAACAAAGGACTCACACCCAAAAACTTCCCTCCACCCAGATTTGAAAAAGTCTTGTTTCCTGATTGGTCCTCTGGTCAGGTGCTTCAGGTTACTGTTGTTACCCTTTTACAGGTAACAGAACATTAACCCTTAGCTATCTGTTTATGACACTGAGCCAAGGAGGTGGGCTGAAGAGTAGCCCAAGAGGGGGCAGGCAAACCATTTGTTTGGACTATCGGGCTTTTGTTACCATGGAAGGAGTAATTTGAAAGGTGACCTGGCCAGAGGGCTGGGCCATGGAAACTGTAGGTCACTGCGGAACCAAAAAGGCAGACAATAATGATGTGCTGAAGCAGAAGAACCCCTGCATCCTGGTTTGGAAGGGTGCTTTTCTGATGAGTGCCCCTGTTACAAACCCTTAATGCAAATTCTACCCCATACTTTTGTAGTCAAAGTTCTGTTGACATTTATGCATATAATGTTGATATCAATACTACTTTTTCTTTATGCTCCATTTTTAACAGGATGTTTTGCCCAGTTCTAAATGGCAGTTGAGTGCATCAATAAGCCAAGGAAACTCAGTTAAGACAACAAAAGTTTAACTTTAGTATATTTGTATCTTTCATTGGCATCTTCAGTAGTTTTAAATTCTGTACTTTTTCATCTTTTTGAAGGCAGAGGGCCTATACACTGGACGAGGGGTCTGCCCACAAAAATTGCAGACTTGGGCTCCTTGTTAACTTCTATGGGACAATTCTGAGACCTTTATTCATATCTTCAGCCAGTCCTGCTGATTTCACTGATCAGAATCTGCTGATTCAGCATTAAACTTTGGTCCTTGGATATTACGCTGAAGAGTCCTGAGATATACAGAGAATTTAGAATGTCATTAGTGCAATGTTGAGCTGCTTTAAAAATGTGACTCTTTCCTTATTAAAAGTTGTAAATTGAGATATTCCTGTTTTTGACAAATTTCCTACCAGCTATAGAACAATATGAAGGATTGTGAAATCCAGTCCCATAGTGGTCTGAAGGAACCTGAAACTCTGAAGTTTGAGAACGCTGTAAGTCTATTTTCTAGCCTTTTTCTGATGGGGAGTGAGTATGGACCTGGTATTTGAAAGGGTAGGAGTCGGTGTGTGGGTAAGATGATGATGTGGTTTATTGAATCCACTGGACATTTTCAGGTATATTTAAAAAAGGCTTGTACATGTGCTTTGGATGTTGGAGTGGCATATTTTTAAAATCTAAATAAGTGCCTCCAGATTCATGTGTGCACGTTCTCAATGGAGAATCCACAGTAATGGGGAAAAGCAGTGAGAGTTTTAGGGGGAGAGATTGCTAGTTATGAACAACATTCAAAAATAGGATGTGTGAAATTCTTTCTGAGGTGTAGATTCATTGTTTGTATCGAGATGGGCAGGGGTAGGGAATCCCACAAAACCTTTCAGTCATGACCATGAACAAGTGTGTGAAAAAGAAACTGGAACTAGTAGCAGGACCTGTTTCCAAAGTCAACAGTATGTGTCGAGAATGACCCTGCATGATGATCTAACCTGACACTCCTTGAGGATGACAGAATGGGGCTGTAACCACTTGCCATGGTTGTCATGTTGACAGACAAGCTGAAAGGGAAACCTGAATAGGATCCAGTTCCATGTGGCTAGTAGTCAAAAGATGGATTCAGTGGCTGCCAAGCTTACAGCAGCTGATAGCCGTCTTAAAGTTTCAACATCTTGTGTTTGCCAATAAGACACAGATTTGTTTTGCTTGCATGTCAGCATTTCCATGAACATGTAACAGTGCAAAAAACATTCCTGAATAAAGAGCCTGACTCTGATCTCCCAATAGGTTCTGTGTAAATCTACAAGTTTGAATGCTGGCACAAATAAGTCATTGCGCTGCTTCTTCATGAGAGTAATAATAGTGAGTTTCCCCCCTCCAGCTATAATCTTAGGGAGAAAAATGGTGTTTGCCCCCTCCCTCTATTAATTTGTTTTTGCAAGAAGGCTCTTTATGCTGCACTCACAGTTCCCCAGCTTTCAACCCTCTTGTCTGTCGCCCATCAGCTGCTAGCTGATAGATTCAGCAGCAAGAAGCAGCTGTGATCATAGTTGGACTTTCTCTATCCTTCTTTCAGTCAGACTGTGTAATGAGGATGCTTGTCTCAGCTCCCTGCTTGCCCTTTCCTCCTCCTCCTCCTCTGCCAACTCTCAGTGGCTGAAGACAGAGAAAGACGTGAAGGGTCCCAGTAATAGGCTGGCATGCCTGGCCCACCAGCAGCTCCTCTTCTGTCCCTGCCTCACCTTTCCACTGAAGGGATGGGACCTTTAGGGAGGAGGAGAGAGGTACGCATTACCTCCTCAGGTTTACTATTCTTGTGGATGGGATATTCCCCAGAGAGAGATGGGGAAGTTGAAGGGAAGGGAGAGTCTCTTGGAGGAGAATGATGGGTATATTTTGAAAATAGGGGGAGAGGAAGGAACCTTGGGGAGCAGACAGTGCAAATCAGGGAATGCAAGGGACCTTGGAGGGAGTAGAGGGAAGATTTAAGGGTGGCAGGAGACACTGTTACTTTGGAAAGAAGATGGAGGAGGAGGAGGGGTTTAGTAGAAGACTCTCAGGACACTTAGAGAAAGAGGAGCCTGGGAAGGAACTGGAAAACATAAAAGGCTAGATTTTAGTTGTGCTGTCAGCCAGTCTCAGTGACCTGATCTTTGAGGGGAGTTAGGATTTGGGGATAGAGAGGAGAGACAATGGCAGTGGGGCTGGGTGGGAAGTGAGGAAAAACTGAAGAGTGAAGAGATTTGGTGAGCCAAGTGAAAGGATTTTGGGGGCAAAGGAAGAGGTGGGAGAGATGTGGGGTAGCAGGTGTATGAAGTGAGGGAATATTATGCTTGGAGACAGAAGCTGGAAAGCTTGAGGAAAGGAGGCCAGTGAGTGTGTTTTGACACAAGGGGAGAATGAAAGGGTTTTGAGTAAGGATGCAGGCAAGAGGTGAGCATAGAAGGATTTATGGGGAGGGAGGAAACTTGAAGACAAAGGGCATGTCTACACTGCATAAAACACCCATGGCTCATCTGTGTCAGCTGGCTCAAGCTGAGGAGCTAAAAATTGCAATGTAGATGTTCAGGCTCAGCAGGAACCCTGCTCTGGGACCCTCCCCCCTTGCGGATCAGATTCTCTCTTGCCTTGATCCTAGACTAGTCTTTTACTAGTCTGTGCACAATGGGTGTAAAACACATTATGATTTGGTATGACTTCATACCTACTTAGTGCAGGTCTGAATGACTGCAGAAGGTACAAGGCAAAAGGGGAGGCAAGACAAGGAGAAGCCGAACCTAAAAGCACCAACTAAAAACTGCTGCTGGAAAAGCCTGGGGGATCCCAGTAGGGGCCGTTCTGCAGATTTAAATGGGAGTGAGAAAAGAAAGAACTTAGACTCCTGGGAGCCTAATGGGGCAGGGAAGGGAGTACCAGATGCTGTGTGTGGAGGGATTTGTTCCTACAACTTTGTAGTTTGTTCCAATTGTCGGTGTTCAAGGCAACCGCACCTGTGGTCTCCCTCTGTGGTCCACCAAGTGCAGCCACTCATGAGTTTCTGGTTTCCTCAGTCATCACTTCTCTTGGGGGTAGACACATATCTCTCCCTTCTGGCCAGGGTATTTCTGCACAATTCACTGCCTATGCTGAATTTCTCAGCAAGACAGACTCAGCAAGATAAGTAAGTCTCCTTTGCCTTATAGCCTAAGTAGCATAATTTCTCAGTTATAAATTACCGTACAGCTCTTTCTAAGCAAGCACATTTATTCTTAAAGTAAAAGTGTTAGAGAAAATAATTAAATAAAAAGACCCAAATGGGTGCTAATAAGCTTACCAGAGATCACCCAAATCCTGCAAGGGCTTCAGCATGTGAAGAGTCCTTCAAACCCCACCCTGTTTTTTACTGTGGTCACAGTTCATAACCTCCTTGGTTCAGGACAAGCACACCCATGAATCTGTGCTTTTTCTCGTTTATATACTTTGGGTCTCTGATCCTCAGAGAGATCATGAATTAGGTGGTCAATCAGGCAATAGGTGGCTCCTTGAGGCACAGCTTCAAACAACTGGGTCCAGAGGTGGGGAATTTGCATTCTGTCCTCCCAGCTATTTCCTAGGAAACCCACTTAACTAAAAAAATTCACATTGTTCCAGATAATTCTTTGAAGCTTATAACCCTTCTCAAAGTTTACATTAGTCAGGTTCAAGTTTCCTCTCTAGAGTTGTTCCGTACACTCCCACAATGACACATCAACATTTGCATTTTTGATACAACGAACTCCTGAACTCATTACATTTAACTCAATAAGTCTTATCCAGGATATTGCAGAAAATTGCCATAATTGTGTCACTAACTACCTAATAGTGGACTCAGATCAGGTAGTTAGAGCTGTGGTGATTTGTGCCTGCAATTCTCTTTCTGCAGGTGCAAACAAGGAGACTGTGCCTTTTGAAATCTAGTCATTAATGTATTTTTTTAAACCAATTTATGGGTCTAATTCTGCTTTACTTTCCATGAAGATAGTGAGGCTGTATAACTGTAGCAAAACAGCCGTTGGCCATATGTTCCTGCCTCATACTAGTACTTAATTGGCAGGGTTCTGTTGCACTTCCTCACTTTTTTTTCTTGGGAGTGTAACCTTTGATTTGTGTGTTTCCAATTAATAGTTTTATTCCTTATTTTTAAATGCAACTGAATTCTTTAATGTTCCAACCTCCAGGCTGGTTACAGATAATTTAATTTTGTAGAGGAGTGATAGATTACATTGAAAACTTTATTTAATATTAAATAGAGTTAACCACTGCATTTGCACTCTCATTCTAAGATGAAACGATATATAGATTCATAGACTCTAGGACTGGAAGGGACCTCAAGAGGTCATCGATTCCAGTCCCCTGCCCTCATGGCGGGACCAAATACTGTCTAGACCATCCCTGATAGACATTTATCTAACCTACTCTTAAATATCTCCAGAGATGGAGATTCCACAACCTCCCTAGGCAATTTATTCCAGTGTTTAACTACCCTGACAGTTAGGAACTTTTTCCTAATGTCCAACCTAAATCTCCCTTGCTGCAGTTTAAGCCCATTGCTTCTTGTTCTATCATTGGAGGCTAAGGTGAACAAGTTTTCTCCCTCCTCCTGATGACACCCTTTTAGATACCTGAAAACTGCTATCATGTCCCCTCTCAGTCTTCTCTTTTCCAAACTAAATAAACCCAATTCTTTCAGCCTTCCTTCATATGTCATGTTCTCAAGACCTTTAATCATTCTTGTTGCTCTTATCTGGACCCTCTCCAATTTCTCCACATCTTTCTTGAAATGCGGTGCCCAGAACTGGACACAATACTCCAGTTGAGGCCTAACCAGCGCAGAGTAGAGCAGAAGAATGACTTCTCATGTCTTGTTTACAACACACCTGTTAATGCATCCCAGAATCACGTTTGCTTTTTTTGCAACAGTATCACACTGTTGACTCATATTCAGGGATGTAAAGAAAATGGGTACATAATCCTTTCTCTAATGGTGCCTTCATGGTAGATCTGTGTGCCTCAGTTAAAAGTAGTGTGCTACTCTTTTTACAATCCATTATCATTAACACCTCCTAATTAATCTTAAATTTACCTTTTACCATGTCTGTATTTCTTCTGATCATTAGATATTTTCTTATTGGCTATTTAATATTAAAGCATCATGTTAATTAACATCTGCATAAATACCACCCCAATAACCAACAATGTTGCTAGCATTGTCCAAAGCATAATATTTTATCTAATACACTTCTTAAGAACAAAATGTGCCTAGAATATGACCTCGGGTTATGCCTGACTTATCTCCATTTTGCCTCTGAATTATCTCCCTTCACTTTACTTATATTTTACCAGGCCTCGCTTGACTAATGTCAGACCTTTAGGAAATATATTTTTGGGCTCATTTTGCATTTCAACATCTTTCTATAGAACAGAGGTGGCCAACCTGAGCCTGAGAGAGAGCCAGAATTTACCAATGTGCATTGCTAAAGAGCCACAGTAATACATCTGCAGCTCCTCATCAACTCCCTCCCCCTCTCCCTCCTCCCGGCTCCCAGCACCTCCCTCTCACCGGCAGCTCCACCAATCAGCACCTCCAGTTCCCTTCCCACACCTCCCGATCAGCTGTTTTGTGGCATGCAGGAGGCTCTGTGGGGGAGGGGTGAGGGCATAGCAGGCTCGGGGAGGGGGCAGGAAGGGTTGGAGTGGGGGCTGGGCCTGTGGCAGAGCCGGGGTTGAGCAGTGAGCACCCCCTGGGACATTGAAAAGTTGGCACCTGTAGCTCCAGCCCCGGAGTCGGTGCCTATACAAGGAGCCACATATTAATTTCTGAAGAGCCATATGTGGTTCCAGAGCCACAGGTTGGCCATCTCTGTTATAGAACATAAGGAAGCATCATCCCTGTAGACTGCAGGAGTTGGTAAAATTTCATTGCACTCTGCCAGCCTTGAAACCAGGACTGCTTAGGAAGCTTTGGGGAAGATAAGGCAGAAAAGCATCTGCTTTCTTCCACCTGCCTCTGTGTGCTGCTGCATCTGTATGATTGAGCCAGCAGCCACTTCAGTAGCAGTTTTTAAATTGTTTTACACTATTAGTTAAATGGCTTTAATCAACATTTATTAGAAAATAAAGTATATTTTGATTAAAGTGCAGCCTCTGAGCTTTGGCAGATTTTAGTAGCAATTTGCGACTTTTGCCTTGTTTCCCATGGCTAGACTATTACTTGTGTAACTTACGGTGACAAAACACTAGCCTACCAGTCCATTAGGAATGCATGTGCTGTAGCTTTTTAATTGTGGGATAATGTTCTTGGCTCTGGAGTTAATGAAACAATAAACAACTTTCTCAGTTGCTGAAGTAGTGGAGCGGATGTGTTTGTCTGTAAGAGCAGTTTATTGCACATGTACTGTTTCATGACAAACATGATGATCTCTTATATACAAATATGAATTCTTGTTCCCCATCTGAAGTAAATAGTTCCTTTGTGATTAGGAGGAATAAGCTGAGGGGATTTGGCTCTATAAAATCACTGCATATGGAAGATCACAGCTCTTGATGATGCTGCTAAACTTTAATAGCGCAGATGATATGGGTAAAGCTTCCTCACGAACTACTGATGATGCTGCTAGGCATGTGATTGGATGAAAGTTACCAGAAACAGATTTCCGAAATTGATTCACATCTGTTTCAGCAAGTTGCTCTGTAGCAAAATTCTGGATGTGAAAGAACGCTGCATATAACAGTACGAGTTAGCATGTCCCCTCTTAGCTAACTACAGTAACTCCTCACTTAGTCCTCCCAGTTAATGTTTGTTTCATTGTTAAATTGCTGATCAATTAGGGAACTTGCTTGTTTAAAGTTGTGCAATGCTCCCTTCTAACGTCCCTCCTGCTTTGTCCACTGCTTGCAGGAAGAGCAGCCCATGGCAGCTAGCTGTGGAGGCTTGGAACCTGGGTGGACTGGCAGCCCCCTATCAGCTCCCCGCTTCCCTAAGTCCTCTGTGCAGCAGCTGCCCAGAAGGCTATCAGTTGCCTGCAGTTCAGCTGTCCCTGCCCTCTGCTTTGGAGCTGCTCCCCGAGACTCTTGCTTGTTGTGGGGGGGGAGGGAAGGAAGAGAGGGGCTGTCAGGGTGTCCCCCTTCCCCCTGCTCCTGCACCCATCTTCCATAGAGCCGGGGGACACACAACAGGGCTCAGGATGGAGGGAGCTCGCTGGCAGCAGCTGCGGTCTCAGCAAGCTGATCTAATTAACAAGTCAGTGTACTTAAGAGTAGGGTCAGCATACTTAAAGGGGAAATGCACCTCTCTCTCTCTCCTACACATGGTGTGTGTTTCTGTCTCTGTCTGCTATATTGTCTCCCCTCCCTCTGTTTCTGCTGCCTTGTAGAGTGAGAGTTAACCCTTGAGGGCTCAGCCAATTGCTAGTTCATCATTTACCAGTAAGGCATTCCCTGGGAAATATCCCACCCTCTGACTCCTCTACCTCAACCAAGCTTCGCAATCATCATCACTGTGTACCAGTATTAAATTGTTTAAAACTTATACTGTGTGTGTGTGTGTATACAGTGTGTGTGTGTAATGTGTATGTGTATGTATATGTATATATATGTATATAAATAGTCTTTTGTCTAGTAAAAAAAATTTTCCTGGAGCCTAACCCCCTCATTTACATTAATTTTTATGGGGAAATTGGATTTGCTTAACACCGTTTCGCTTAAAGTCGCATTTTTCAGGTACATAACTACAACATTAAGTGAGGAGTTACTGTATATAGAAAAACTCAGACAATTTAAATGTAGAACCCAGTGATTTTTTTCTCAAGTTTGTGTCTAAGCCCACATTAGTTAAATAACTGTATGAGCTGATGCTTTGTATTTCTTTTCTCTTCTCACCTTTGCTTGGTAGAGAATATCTGCACTGTACCAGCTCCAAGGGCTTTTTGAAAATTGTTGCATTATTTTTTTTGTCATGTATTAGGGCTAAGCATGCATATCTACACCAGCAATGTCCTGATATAAACATGTATACCAGGTAACAAATTAAAAATAAATATTTATATTCCTGGGCTTCCATGTGAGATGTCAAAAACAATATTTTGAGCAGAGAGAGAGAGAGAGAGAGAGAGAGAGAGACGATTGCATGGAAATGAATTGCAAAACTTAAAAAAACAAACAATAAGACTCATAGACTCATAGGTCAGAAGGGACCAATCTGATCATCTAGTCTGACCTCCTGCACAAGGCAGGCCACAGAACCCCACCCATCCAATTTTATAACAACCCCTATCCCAGGACCGAGTTATTGAAATCCTCAAAGTTGGTTTGAAGACCTCAAGCTGCAGAGAAATCACCAGCAAGCGACCCGTGCCCCACGCTGCAGGGGAAGGCGAAAAACCTCCAGGGTCCCAGCCAATCCGCCCTGGAGGAAAATTCCTTCCCGACCCCAAATATGGCGATCAGCTAAACCCTGAGCATGTGGGCAAGAGTCACCAGCCAGCACCCAAGAAGGAATTCTCTGCAGTGACTCAGTTCCCATTCCATCCAACATCTCCCCACAGACCATTGAGCAGACCTATCTGGTGGTAATCCAAGATCAATTGCCCAGATTAACGATCCTATCATAACATCCCCTCCATATACTTATCAAGCTTTGTCTTAAAGCCAGAAAAGTCTTTTGCCCCCACTACTTCCCTCGGAAGGCTGTTCCAGAACTTCACTCCCCTAATGGTTAGAAACATTCGTCTAATTTCAAGTCTAAACTTCCTAATATCCAGTTTATACCCATTCGTCCTCGTGCCTACAGTAGTACTAAACTTAAATAATTCCTCTCCCTCCCTAACGTTAACCCCCCTGATATATTTATATAGAGCAAGCATATCCCCCCGCAGCCTTCTTTTGGCCAGGCTAAACAAGCCAAGCTCTTTGAGTCTCCTTTCATAAGGTAGTTTTTCCATTCCTCGGATCATCCTTGTAGCCCGTCTCTGAACCTGTTCCAGTTTGAATTCATCCTTCTTGAACATGGGACACCAGAACTGCACACAGTATTCCAGATGGGGTCTCACCAACGCCTTGTATAACGGTACTAACACCTCCTTATTCTTGCAGGAAATACCCCGCCTGATGCATCCCAAAATCGCATTTGCTTTTTTAACAGCCGTATCACATTGACGACTCATAGTCATCCTGCTATCAACCAGTACCCCAAGGTCCTTCTCCTCCTCCGTTGCTTCTAACTGATGCGCCCCCAACGTATATCCAAAATTCTTATTATTAATTCCTAAGTGCATAACCTTGCACTTTTCACTATTGTATTTCATCCTATTTCTATTACTCCAGTTTACAAGGTGGTTCAGATCTTCCTGAATAGTATCCCTGTCCTTCTCCGTGTTAGCAATACCCCCCAGCTTCGTGTCATCCACAAACTTTATTAGCACATTCCCGCTCTTTGTGCCAAGGTCAGTAATAAAAAGGTTAAATAAGATCGGTCCCAAAACCGATCCTTGAGGGACTCCACTAGTGACCTCCTTCCAGCCTGACAATTCACCTTTCAATACGACCCTCTGGAGTCTCCCCTTTAACCAGTTCCTTATCCACCTTACAACTTTCATATTCATTCCCATCTTTTCCAATTTGACTAACAGTTCCCCGTGCGGAACCGTGTCGAACGCCTTACTGAAATCTAGGTAAATTATATCCACCGCATTTCCTTTATCTAAGTAATCCGTCACCTTCTCAAAGAAGGAGATCAGATTGGTTTGACACGATCTACCTTTACTAAATCCGTGTTGCAGTTCGTCCCAATTACCATTGACCTCTATGTCCTTAACTACTTTCTCCCTTAAAATTTTTTCCAAGACCTTGCATACTACAGACGTCAAGCTAACAGGCCTATAATTACCCGGATCACTTTTATTCCCTTTCTTAAAAATAGGAACTACATTAGCAATCCTCCAGTCATACGGCACAACCCCCGAGTTTATCGATTGCTTAAAAATTCTCGCTTGAGATTGGTAGACACACTAACTGAAGAAACCTGAAAGGTTTTACTTAAAGCTATTTTTCAGACTAATAGTTTACAGAGGAACGTAATGTAAAACGTTGCATTGGCAAAGAAAACTCTTCAATGTTCTTCAATAGAGTTGAGTACAAAAAAAATCACACTTGAGTAAATTAACGTGTGTTTATTTTGTTGGTCCTATGATGGCAGCACACAGAGTAGGAAGAGAAGTTTTGCTTGGGGATTTAAAATGTGCAATGGAGTGATTCCAGGGAATTGGACCTTCTGTGAAGTGCAGCTGGCTTTGCCTGCGAGTTTAACATCCACAGCAGGTATGTTTAGGGATATACATAGTAGCATTATTTACAGGGCATGAAGGAGGTGTGGTTGCTTTGCTTTTTAAAAAGCTAGCAGTGGCAATGGAAAAAATCAATATAGATGGATTAGTAAAACAGCATGCTATAGGAGAAGCCATTGCATTGCCTGGAATGAAATATTCACCAGAAAAAGCATTTCAAAGCACATTCCTTAAAATTTTATCATTTTTTCCCCCTCAGAATATAAACCAGTTTATGGAAGTCTTGGAAATGCACATTACTTTCATAATAGCCATGACTCTGTTCCAACACATTTGTTGCTTAGTTCTCTAGCTAACGTCTGCACCACCCAGCTTTTGAAATTGAGTATGTTTGCTACCTGTTTGTAGTGAGGAAGTCTCCTCTGAACCTCCAGTCATGTTCAATTCAAACAGTTACCTTTAATGTAATTTACTGTTCAAGTTACTAAAGTAAAATTTGTTCTTTAGTTGTAGTCAGTTTGCTGCCTTTTCTAAATAAAAGATCAAATATGCCATACTTGTTCTATAAATGCATAATTCTCATTGACATCAGAAGGACTTCTGTATTTGGAATATGCTCTGATCTCTAGTGATCCTTCATTTTCTCCACAACGTTAGACATCTTTTGACTGAGATTAATGTTTCAGAAAACCATGTAGTGCATTCTGATTTGTGCTTGATTACAAAGAAACTCCAGAATAGTCTTTTCTACCCTCCCAGTAAAGAGACATTAATCAATTCAGTTGTCTGAACAGAATCAACAGTGTTGACAGCTTTCCAGAGTTTCCACTTTGATAACCTTTTTGTACAGTATGTTGGTGTTTGAGATGTCTTGGCAGAAAACCATCCCTGAGAATGAAAACGAAGATGGCACAGATATGATGGATGGAAAGCATTGTGAATTCATTTCCTATTGATATTGCATAATATAGAAGAGTTTATTTAACTTGGATATATCTATCTCCATATCTCCTCACCGGATTACCATTGAATTTCCCATTCTGAGCTTTCAGTTCTTTATAGAGATCACCTAACTCCTTCCCAACTGGATCTCGTCATCAAACAGGGCTGCTTGGCCATAGGCTCTCAAAGGGCTAGACTACTCAGTTACACTACTTAGTGCAATTTACAAAGGAAGAAGATACACCTCCATAGGGCACTAACCAGCTATGTACACTAATATAGGTCTTTAGTAAATGGAATCTGAATTAGCGGTTTAAAAAGACAGGAACTGAGGCCCAGCTCCTTGAGTATTTAGGTGCTTAACTCCCTATGATATCAGCGGGAGTTAGGCACCTAAATACTTGAAGATCTCCTTCCTGTGTCTCTGAAAACTATAATAGAAGCCTGTTTTATCTAGCATGCATTATTTCAGTTCTTACGTAAAGACCTTATTTGAATAAAACAATGAGATTTTCTTTATATAATATTTTTAAAAATGTAGCTGGCAGCCAGCCTTACTATATCATGTTAAATTTAATGTCCTATAGTATCAGTTCATGTTCTCTTTACAGCACAAAATAGTAGCCCAGTGAAAGACAAAACATTTAAATGAGGCTCCTTTTTGTAATATCTTAAAAAAAGAAAAGCAATCAAAATCCCAATGTTCTTGTTAACTCTTATTCAAGATTACACATACCTCTTTCATACCACTAGGCAGGTAAGCATGGACCTTAGGATACTGTATTTAAGCAGGAGGCACTATCAAACTCAGTGAACATCCGAAAAAATTGGTGGCATGATATGGCTTGGTGTAATTTGAGTTGGAGAGTTTAAACGGTCAGGCAGAAGAATGAAAGCGGTTTAAAAAAAGTTAAGGTGATTTGGATACTAAGGGATTGAAAATGGGCACTACCAAAATTGTTAAAACTAAGAAAGCAAACCAAGACTTTGCTTAGAACTGCCCTGATGTATGTCCACCTCCATTGCAGTACATTCACTGCTTGGTCACTTCCTGGCAAACAACATGAAAACCTTTGGTTTAACTTCCAAGGGAGGATACTGGCTAAATTATAATTATAGGAGAATTGAGATCTCTACTGCCAAGTGAGGAAGACAAGTGAGGAATGAATGGCATATGTTTAAACGTGTACACCAGATCAGAAGCTGTCCAGAACCATTCACTGTAACAGAGCTGGAACAGACAGTGAGTAGCATTAAGTGTGGAACAGCTGCAGGCTATGACAACATATCTTCAGAATTCCTGAAAAACCTTGGCTCATGTGCTCGGCTTTGGCTTGTGAAATTCTTCACCAGGGTCATCAGTGAAGGTAGACTACCAAAAATATGGTGCACTGCAAAAGCCATTGGCCTCCTAAAGCCTGGAAAGGACCCAAGTCAAGCATCAAGCTATTGTCCCATATCATTATTGTCAGTGTGCTTCATAGTACTGGAGCGCTTTGTCCTACAGCACATATTACCTAACGTAGAGAGAATTTTGAACCCTGACCACATCAGCTTTTGCCGAGGCCAGAGCACATGCAACCAAGTATTTGCACTGACTACATTTGTTGAAAATGGCTTCCAGAAAAACTTGAAAACAGGCACTGTTTGCATTGATCTAGCAATGGTGTACAATATGGTATGGCACACTGGCCTGCTTGTGAAGGTATTGGGAAGCTACCTTGGGTCACAGGAGTCATTGAACTGTTCCTCCATGACAGGCAGTTCAGAGCCCATATGGGGGAGAAGACGAGTGCTTGGAGATGACAGAGCAATGGGTTACTCCCAGGGCTCTGTGCTTTCTCCAACCCTGTTCAACCTTTACATTTATTTATTTTATTTTACAAAAAACCTGTTTGTAGGTTTCCACAGTTGGGCCATTATAGAATTGCCTTTGCAAATCATCCATACATGTTAAATTTGTATTTCTCTTCCCTTCTTTGTAATTACTAAGAATTGCTCAGAATATTTAATGAATTTTTTTTCCATGTGGATTCCTTGTTTTTAATATATGGATAACACATCTCTCCATTACTCTTCTTCACTCTGTCAGTTCTTGGCTTTATTATAACTTCCTTCTGCTCACTTATCGCAGGTACTAAAACCTGAAAATATCCTGGTCCACAAACATTCCTTTCACTTCCACATCTCAGTTATCTGTAAGTTTTGCCTATCAGCACTTTCAGAACTTTGCCACAGTTGTCCTTTATCTTCATTAAATACCTTAATATAATTCATATTTCCCTCACATAGTAACAGTACATGGCAATTGCTTATACAGTGGAGAGCCCCAATATAAGAATTAAAATACTGGGTTAGACCAATGGTCCATCTAGCCTAGTACCTTGTCTTCCAACAGTGGCTGGTGCCATGTTTCAGATGGAATGAATAGAACAGGGCAAATACTGAGTGGTCCATCCCCTGTCGTCCAGTCCCAGCTTCTGGCAATTCAGTAAAGTGCTTAGGTTAAATGACAAAAATGCAACTGGGTTGTGAAAATGTTGTTTAGAATGAAATAGATGACAATATGGGGTCTTCAAATAGTTCTATAACTAGCAAACTCAGAAAATGAATAATAAAGCATGATGGGAGATTTAAAATTGGATAACTAATAAGTTAATAATGTTTTTCCAGTTTAGGATTTGCCACTTTTTTTTTCCAAATGAAGCCCATGATAGGGAGGAAAAACGAAGACCAGTACAAAGCCTGATTAAATGTCAAAGGTCCATGGGTGAAATCCTGGCCCCATTTGAAATCAATGAGTTTTTAGCATTTACTTCAATTAGGCTGGGATTTCTCCTCATATCTTTTTCCTCACTCTAAGAGTGAAAATTTCCTTCAACATTTCCACCAATCCATCAGCAGATTTTACATCTCCCCAAATGCGAGATTTATTACTATGCATCAACTTGAGCTTGGCACAACATTTATCATGGCTGTTTTTCCTTTCAGACACAAAGGTTAGTTTCAATAGGAAACTCCTTTCTTCTGAACAGGGCAGGACCATCCAGAAAAGAATTCTAATGCCTTTTATATCTATTTCCTCCTTGGCCTGAGCTGACTCGTAGAATTCTCTTAGTCATACAGCTTGATAAATAGAATTAACAGTTCCACTCTTCCTGCCTTTTCCTTTCATGGAATGTTAGTAACCTTTTTAATATAAATGTTAGATCAGTCTTAGTGTCTCAGTTAATCGATACAGATATTCGTGTTCCATTAAACTGAGTGGCCTTGTTGTACCTTCGCTCTAAAGGTCCTTATAGTGCCACAGTTGTATTTCATATTTAGGAGTCTCCGTTCTTGTGTGTCTTACCTAATTATTTTGCTCTCTGTTCATGTTGGATGCTGCATGCCTCAAGCTAGAGCCTTTCCACAGCTATACTCATCCATAACTGTATTCCAATGCTTCTGCCGCTGAAGAGCTTACAGTCATAAAATCAAACACATACCATTACGTTATTATGCTATCCCAGGGTTTTTTTCCTGACATTTGAGTACACAACCATGCAACAATAATATTTTATTAGCATTAGATGTGAATGAAAATTTTCATTTCTTTTCCAACAAAGAGGCTATAAAAAAAAGTTTTCATGGCAAATTAATATCTCTGAAATAGTCTGGTTTTTTTGTCCAAGGTTCTGCAATTTTTATCAATTTTAGAAAGCATCATACTTTATTTACTCAATATTTTAGGTAAATAAAAATGTTCAATAATGAATTCAGATATGTTTTCAACAATGTTGATTAAATATCACAAATGTCTGCCAAAATAAATCCATTTCAAACCCCATGAAATGGAAATAGTTTCAAAACTTCCCTCAGTCTTTTTCAACCTATCATGATTAACATATTTACTCCCTATTAAATTTCCCAGGTGCTTTAAAAACATGAACGGTGTCACTGTCCAGAATTTCAAAGCTCAATTGGTTTTGAACAAATTGGTAGTGGCCTATGTAAATTCCATTATCTTGAACTTTTGAGTAGTCTTCAACATAAAACATTTAATAAAACATTTCCTGAAAGATTGCTTTTATCTTGCATAGAAACCCAGATAAAAGTGGTAGAGATAACACGGTATTAGCTTGATAAAATGGCAAACATCCTTGCTAAACATTGTGAGAGACATTTTCAAACACACAACTCCCATTGACATCGGTGACTGGTAGGTGGGAGTTCAACTCCACTGAAATTTGGGTCATTTCTTTAGATGCCTAGATTTAGGCACAGATGTTTGAAGATTGAGGCCATTAGCCCTTTTAAATCTGTGCACTGGATGGCAAAGAATGGATTTATTTGGCAACCCTTCATTGTTTTGTTTTTAACAAAACCCTGTAAAATTTCTTTTGTGATCTAGTGTCAGTGGACTCTCACAACCACTTATTTAATTACTTTTATTTAGAAGGACAAGGTAAATTGTGTACTAGGTTATGCAGTAAACAGCAGTGGACAAATATATAAAAAAGCTAAATGCATCCAGAGTTTTTAACATATTGAGCCTGATTCCCATTTACACTAAAGGCATGTTTATATGGCGATCAGAAGTGTGACTACAGGAAGCGTAGTCATACCGCAACTAGCATTAATCGAGCTATCATGAATAGTGATAACACTGAAGTTGTGGCAGCATGGGCTAGCTTCCTGAGTACGTCCGTAGGGTCCTGGGCGGCTTGAACAGCCCATACTAAAGCCCATGCTACCATGGCTTCATGTCTTGTACTTGTGCTAATGGTAAAACTAGCTCAGGTGTGTCGTCTTGTACTGCAGTCACATCTCCAGTTGCGGTGTAGACAGAGCCAAAGGGCCCTTTGCGCTGCTCTGAAAATATAAAGGGGCCTTAAAGTGTGTTAATGATAATTTAGGCCTGTTATACTTCTCCATTTGCTTCAATCTGACATTGATTTTATGTTTGATTTTCTTATGGGGTTTAGATGAGCACTGAGTGGCAATAACACATGAATTCCAGGATCTGCAATATTTTTGTCATATTGCAGTGTAGAGCTAAATCATTTTTTGAAACATTTTAGAACATCCACTAGGAGGTTTTCCCCCCCAAAAAAACAATTGTCCAATTCATATGGCTCTTCTGGCACTAAAATAATTATGCTAGAGATTAGGATTATTCCTGGCCTTGTGAGAAATCTACTGAGGAGACCACTGTGGGCTTTGAATTTCTCCTGAATTTAAATTAAAAAAGCTTTAAATACAACCTCTGATTTAGGGCTGATTATCCGTTGAACACAGACCACGTGGAATTGAAATACAGATCTCCAAATCACTTTTACATCTGGGATTTACAGAGAAATAGCTGTGTACCATATGTAATAGAGTATAGTATGCTAGGATTGTTGCAATACCTACAGTATTTAGAGATCTACCAACATTTCCAGTTTAAGCAATATTTTTCTTCAGCAGTCCCAACTTTGCATTTGATTGGGCTAATATATGATTTTAGATATCCTCTTTCTCCCCCCCTGCCCCTGGAGTTCTGGTGTATTATTCTGGTGCTTATTTCAAATATGTGACCCAGCAACATCACCTTCTAACTTTTGATGGATTTGCATCTTTGGATTATGCCTAATTATAAATTTCTTCTTCATAAATATTTATTTTCATTAGATATCAGTGATGAGTATAACACTAATAAGTTATTTAATGCTACTTTAATGAAACACTTGTAATTTTAAGAATAAATGTTATAGGATACAAGTTTCCAATGTGCCCAAGTTCCATTTTCAGAAGTGTTATAAACCTAAATCCCATGGAAAGTCAATGGGACATAGGTTCCTAAATCTCTCTTGAAAATGGGATTTAGGCTGCTAAATGATTTAGGGACTTTGGAAAATTGTACCCATAGTCTTTACAATTTGGAAGCTAACCTCTTAAAAATATGAAGTTTTCTTTTTTTAATCTACCACTCAAGTGCTGCAAAATTACATAGCCACTGTTTGTCCATGATACTGATGTTTAACTTTGGCTGTGCACAGACAGATGCTTCTGTTCCCTTTGCTGATTGCATAACTAACTCTATTCAGTCCTAGAGGGTTGCTGACATAAATGAACAAGATACCATTGATGATGCTGATGACAAAGAAGGAAGACAAGATATCAAAGTCCTGCTGATTTATGCTTTATAAGATAGAGATACAAAACTAATGTTATCTAGTGAAGAATGTTGTTTTCAATCTTCTAATGGTTTTACAGTCAATGGAAATAAAATCACTTGTGTTTTATAAAGCTTATATGACAGTGATCCTCTAAATGTTGGTTGATTTGAGATATTTTTAGCTGCTGGCCTGGAAATAGAGTGAAACAATATGGTTCCAAAAAACCCACTAATGACACATTGAGCAGATCAATATCCTGAATCCAGTAATAAGATCTGACCTGGTTTGCATGGTGCTAAAACTTTGGCATGATTTAAAAAAAATCAATAACTAAATAACACAGTGATTATAAACTGCTAACTTCTAAGTCCTGGAATAGAAACTTTTCTTCTAGCTATTAAATATTTGAAATGAAACCTGTTTATATCACCATTAGTTTGAACCAACTACATGTCTGATTTATTAAGTGCTTTGTTTCAATTGTATAGTAGTGCCACATCTTCTGCTTTGAAAAATTGATGCAAGTTTTTACATAATTCATAATATGCCTGATGAGATGAGTGAAAAATGTTTAATGTATTCATGGTATTACTTCAAAAACATTTTCAAGGTCAGACATTTAGTTGATGCCAGATGCTAATTCTGTCGATGTTGACACGTTTATTTGTTGACACGTATAAGTGAAATGGCAAAGACACCGTTTATGTGACTTGTGTTGTCTGAAATACATGTAAAACACTGAAGGCTATAAACCTGATTTACAGGTGCTTTCCGTATGGCAGGAATTCTTCATATTTATAGGCTATGGTTTAATTAGAGAAGTGACATAGCCATTGAAGGGTCTGCAAAGGTTCATAAATAAAGCAGTACCATAATTACGGCAGCCATTTTTTTCCCCCAAAAGGACAATACTAGTTGCCTCTATTTACAACATTCAGTTTTGGGTTAAGTTTTGTGTTTCTCTCTCCAGGGGAAACTATACTTGGCTATGTATTCCGCAGCCTTCATGGCGTAGTCCATAAGGTCTCTGCTCCTTTTTGGAGGAGTAACACTGCAGCAGCACGAAGAGTGAGAAGCAGACCTAGGATAGCAGGCCAGTTATGCCTGTTAGTTCCCTACTTCTTCCAGACCTGTGGACACCGAGACACAAGGTCTCCTTAGCAGAGAAGGATGAAACTTGGGATTTCCAGTTAATGAATAACACTGTATGTGGTTGTGCTGTAAAGCTCGTCTCTTACCAACAGAAGTTGGTCCAATGAAATATATTACCTCTCCCACCTGGTCTGTCATGAGAAACTTTTGCAGTTTGAAATCTGAGTTTTTTTGCAAATTGGGGGAAAAAAGTGAGAAATTTTTAAATTTTTTTGTAAGTGGAAATCCCCCAAAATTTTATTTTGGAAGCACCAACACTTGGTATCTTTTTAAAATGAAATATGCTCTCTTGACTGGCAGCTTCTGTGGCTGAAATGGACATTCTTGTTAGTTTTACCACTGCTATTGCCTATTTGAGTTGCCCATCTCCAGCTGGCAAGAATCTGGAAGCCCTGGGTTCCTAGGCTGGAGCAGTCCACATGGCAGAGATGCCTTGGAACCATGGATCTTCAGACGCCCAGCTCCACAGCAGGGAACCTAGAAGCCATGAGAGTCCTCAGAATTTCCAGGCTCCAGAAAATCTTGGCTAGAGCCAGGTCTCCCAGGGCTTCCAGGTACCCACTACACAGCAGGCATCCTGAAAGCCTTAGTTTGTGCTGGGGTTCTCAAGGCTTCCAGGGCATCTTGCTGTAGTCCTGGGAAATGGAAGTACTTAGGGACCTGTCTCTAGCTGGGTCTTCCAGGACTTTCAGGACTGCCATGCTTCTACTTTCACAGTATGAATCCTTCAACCCTGGAAGCTGGTAGGCCTTTCCTCCAGCTGCAGACTTAACAGTATGATTATAGTACAGCTGGGAGTGAGTCTTCCAGACCAGGTAAAAAAATAAAAATAGCCGTGTGGACACTAAAGAGTGGGTAGCAGCTCAGGCTATCAAGCCCACCTGATCCCCTGGGTCTGAGTTCAGGGTGGGAGCCACAATGACCAGTCTGTTTTTTCATGCTCCAGCTCAGCTATTGTGAGCTTGTCTACCTGGACTCGGAGGCTCACTCTCAATAGCAGTGTAGATATACGCTAGAAGCTTGAGTTTCTGGCCTCAGGGCAGTTTGCATAGTTAGCTGCCCAGGAATCTACCAGGTGAATAGTCAAGGTTACAATGTCATCCTGCCTGTGATTCATTGAAAGTCTGAGCCTGGCTTGCTTTCACAAGAAATTTCAGATTCTACGAACAGGCGTTTTCCAACAAAACTCTTCTTTTGTCAGATATTTTTGAACAATTCTACTTCAGAGACCTCCACCGCTTCTCTCCACCAGCCACAGGGACCACTAGCTCGCTTCCCCAAGGAAATGATCTGTTAGTCTGAAAGGGAGGAGGAACAGCAGCAGCCCAGCAGAGGGTGTATATAGTCAGACATGCCAAATAGATTTTGAACCAATGGCATGAGCAGAACTCTGAACTGAACGGTGGAAGTGCAGGGTGAGGGAGGTTAAGTGCTGATGTAGGGATTGAAATGATCCTAGAGTGCAGGGAAGAATGAGGCAAATATCATTAAATTAAACACAAATGGTGGTAATAAAATGTAATATGAAGGATTAGAAACAAAACAGAAATACCTGCAGAGTGGGCTGGGTCCCAAGAAAGGCCGACTTGGAAAAATTCCCATTGACTTCAGTAGGCTTTGGATCAGGCCTTAAGTGAGCAATGATGGCGGATGATGGCTGATATTATGGGAGTGGGGGGAGATGGTTTATGGGAAATTTAAATAACACAGGTATGAACCTTTTGACATTTTGCTGTATATACTCTCAACAAAACTTCAAACATGAGAGTTTTTTGCTACCAGTTTTACAGCTAGCTTAATCCTTGCATTGGTGAGACATTAGGTCTTCACAAACTTTGACCAAAAACAACTCCCCAAAAATCAGTAACTCATTCTGGCAGTTCAACTTTGTAAGAAGTAGGATGATATCAAAGGCTGATACATGTTCCCTTTAATGGACAGATGTTTTTTCTTTTCTTGAAGACTGTGCCCCTACACTCTAAAGAAGAACTGTAAAACTTTAAATGCAGTTAACTTTCTTGAAAAACAAAAATAAAAATACATTATTCTAATATATGCATCACATTTTCCTCATTCTTTCACACAATTTCAAAGCACATTGTTGCTTTGAAGTTGTGTGAAATCTTATATAGATTTCAGTACGTTCATGATAACATTAGATGTATCCTTTCCATTGCCTGGTTTCATAGAATTCAGAGATGGGGAAAGACCAAGTATCATCCAGTTCATCTTCCTGACAACTGAGAATTGTTCCAAAGAGTATGCGTGTTTCTAGTTTACTTTTAGATGCCCTAAGGCAATGGTCCCCAACCTTTTTTGTCTTGTGGGCACCAGACGACGAGCCACGGAAGACCATGGCGGCGGATGAGCATCTGCCGAAATTTCACTGACAAGCAGCAACGTCAATAAGTGTTGCCACTGAAATGCCGCCAACAAGTAGCATCTTCCAGAGGCGTCGCCACCGAAATGCCACCGATTTTCAGTGGTATTTCAGTGGCAATGCCTCTGGATGGTGCAGCTTATTGGTGGCATTTTGGCAGATGCTCGTCCACCGGACAGTATGCAGGTGCACTTATATGCCCCAGTGGGCACCATGGCGCTCATGGGCACCCCGTTGTGGACCCTGCCCTAAGGAATGGGACATTTGGTGTCCACAGTTTTCCCATGAGAAACTATTTTACAAGCCAACTTCCTACAAGGATGTAAATGAATATTTTAAATGAAGTTCATAGGATAGTGTAGTATAGCAGAGGAACTACCAATCTAAGATTTATTTTACCCCTCCCCTCCTCTGCAAAACAGATCTTTTTATATAATATAGATCCTTGGAGTGTAGGCGAGTATTGAGGAAGACTCAAACTTGAGTGACCTCGCTCAGTCCTCCACAACATTTTGTATAATCCAAATTATAGAGGCTAGTTTGAGCAACCCTTGCTCCTGCAGTTGAGCATTTATTCATACTAGTCATGTCATAACTTCAATAGGATGGTCCCTCTGAGTCAGTGGTTCACAAGATTACCCAGGATGATATAGCATAATTGTTTCAGGGTTAGAGTAAAATCCATGCGTGTTTGGGATGCTCTTCTATGGCTTGGGGTCTTCCAAGAGGACAAAGCAGCAGCAGGAGAGAAACCTTGTGAACTCTCATGATTTTTGGAGTCTCGAGATATCTGATCTTTTATTAAAAGCCCTGCTCCTAGAGTCCTGGGGTTAAAAGAAAATCTCAACTTCCTTTTTAAAAAAAGTTTTGAGTCCTTATGTTTGTGGAGAAAAGCTTGAAAATGCAAACTGTACAGACTCAAAAGCCAGAAAGCAAATACAAAATGGAGGGGGGGGAATAAATCTTGTGATTTTTAAGATAATCTTGTAGTGTTTTTAGGGCCTGATAATTTTTTTGACTGCTTGAGGTGGACAATATTGAAATAATGGAGAACCTGCTGCATACCATTACTGAGTACTCTCTTAAAATGTGCAGTATACAATCAGTTGATAATTGTACTTCAGAAGTAAGTGATGACAGGATATGTGCTGGATTATTCAATAATTATCTGCCTTGCTTGCTTCGTCTGGGTGCAAGCTGAAGGTTGAATGCATGGAGGTTGAATGAACAAGTCCTAGGGGAACTCCTATAGAGAATATCAAAGCAAAGATATTAAGGGTGTTCATGAGAGAGCACAGGGAGGAAGCTGTGACTTGTGTGGCAGCACATGATTCTGAGGTTACCTGGCATTCATGCATAAGGTTATTGTGATGACTCGTTTTCCATGGCTTTGTGGAGCCAATAGTTCTGATCATTGTACAATGAGAGTGACAGTGAAACAGACTTCAAATCAATAATAAAGGTAAAGGTCTATGAACATAGAATTCAGCTTAAACATTTTCGGGGCTCTCTGATCTCCATATGTGCATTCATCCCATTTGTGTCAATGAGTGCTTTGTACATTAGGGGAGAGGAAAATAAATCTCTTACTCTTTCATATACAGGACCAGATGATAATCCTGTCTCAGTAGTAGCACAAGGAGGGGTGCTGTATGTCAGCAAGCACAATGCCTACTTGGTGTTCAGTGGGAGTTCGCACGGTAAATCATCCTCTTGGATGGGATGTCCAGCAATGGTTGCAAGCCAATAGAAAGAGAGAGGTTGGGTTTGGTCATGACCCTGCTATATGCTCATCCCTCCCCACACATTCTGGCATAAAGTAAGCCATGCCTGCACTTTACAGAGCATGGGAAGTGGGACTGTCTTTTAACCTTTGTACACGTGCACTCAATATGCTTTCTTGTGTTTTATGACAGGGGTCAGTAGGTGCTGACAAGTCACCAGGTGGTGCCATTACACATAGTTTGACAAGCTATTTTTCTTAGTATGTAAGCAAGTCTTGAGTCTTCGAAGAAATGCTGTGGTGGTGTTAGTTTGTTATATGACAGCTGTAATTAGAGAAAACTGTGGCAGAAGAAGGGCTTTGTCCTTGGTGGTGGTCTGTATATTTGGAGGCAATTTGCAGAACAGAGCAGGTTCCTGGCATTGGTGTCTTGGCTGTGATTTGTGGGAGTGGGTTTGGCTGTGAGTTCTTTGTCTCCGAAGATCTATAAGAGTGAGGGATCATCTTTCAGGACAGGTTGTACATCTTTGATATGCTGGAGAGGTTTTAGTTGGGGGCTGAAGGTGAGGGCTAGTGGTGTTCTATTATTTTCTCTGTTGTTTTCTTTGTTGGGCTGTCCTGTAGTAAGTTACTTCTCGGTACTCTTCTGGATCTGTCAATCTGTTTTTTCACTTCAGCAGGTGGGTATTGTAGTTTTAAGAATGCTTGATAGACAGAGACAAACACCTATAAGATCTCTGAGGGATTGGAGCAAATGTGGTTGTATCTTAGAGCTTGGCGGTAGCCAGTGGATCATCCTGGGTGGAAGCTGGAGGCATGTAGGTAAGTATAGTGGTCAGTAGGTTTCTGGTATTGGGTGGTAGTTATGTGACGATCGCTTATTAGCACAGTAGTATCCAAGAAATGGACTGCTTGTGTGAATTGGTCTAGGCTGAGCTTGATGGTGGGATGGAAATAGTTGAAATCATAGTGGAATTCCTCAAGGGTTTCTTTTCCATGGGTCCAGATGATGATGATGTCATCAATGTAGCGCAAGTAGAGTAGGGGCATTAGGGGACGAGAGCTAAGGAAGGATTGTTGTAAGCCAGCCATAAAAATGTTGGCATACTGTGGAGTCATGCGGGTACCCACAGCAGTGCTGCTGACTTGAACGTATATATTGTCTTCAAATGTGAAATAGTTGTGGGTGAGGACAAAGTCGCAATGTTCAGCCCCCAGGTTTTCCGTAACATTATTAGGGATACTGTTCCTGACAGCTTGTAGTCCATCTTTGTGTGGAATGTTGGTATAGAGGGTTTCTGCATCCATAGTGGCCAGGATGGTGTTTTCTGGAAGATCGCCAATGGATTGTAGTTTCGTTAGGAAGTTAGTGGTGTCTCGAAGATAGCTGGGAGTGCTGGTAGCGTAGGGCCTGAAGAGACAGTTCACATAGCCAGAGAATCCTACTGTTAGGGTGCCAATGCCTGAGATGATGGGGCATCCAGGCTTTAGAGACAGGAGTGGCTGGGTCATTACACATATTGAATCTATTGCCCCATGTTAAGTATCCTCACACCTTCTTGTCAACGGTCTAAAATGGCTCTTCTTGATTATCGCTACCAATGTTGTTTATCCTACTGCTGATAATACCTCATCTTAATTAACTAGCCTCTTACAGTTGATATGGCTACTTCCACCTTTTCATGTTCTCTGTATGTATGTATATATATTTCTTACTATATGTTCCATTCTATGCATCTGTTTCATGGGCTACAGCCCACTTCATGCTTATGCTCAAATAAATTTGTTAGCCTCTAAGGTGCCACAAGTACTCCTGTTCTTTTTGCGGATACAGACTAACACGGCTGCTACTCTGAAACCTATAGTTAACAGTGATCTTTATAGAAGGGCATTACTCTAGTGCAGTGGTCCCCAACCCTTTTTGTCGGGTGTCAGACGACGAGCCACGGAGGACTGCCGCATTTTGGCAGTGACACCTTTTGGATGATGCAGCTTGTCAGCATTTCAGTGGGTGCTCAGCCAGTATGCGGGTGCACTTAGACACCCCAGTGGGCTCCATGGCGTGGACTCCTGCTCTAGTGGAACCATACAACAAGCTCAAATTTCACTTAACATAATCACTGTTAATTGGATAAAAATATTATTTGTCAGCTACCAAATGTAACGAAGCAGCTAAACTTTTTTTTAAAAGCCTTTGATTCTCTTGTGCTCTAGCTGGACCTATAATAGTTACAGTAACTGCTGTACTTTTATTCTTTTTGATAATGATAGCATTACTTAATACATTTTTATTGAAAACTGCAGAAGAATTGCATTAAAGAAAAGTGACATAAAATAACTGCAAGATAGATAATAAAATAGTTAACATCTACTTTTGGTCCTTTGGGACTAATAAATCTTAACTTCAGAGCAATTTCCTTGGATCCAAGAATGGAACCTGATCGTGATATCAGCAATAAAGGCTACTAATTCCTTATGCATGCAGAGACATGCCTCACAATGGCACATAATTTAAAAAGCTTATACGTGACAGAGGGGGTTCATTGATTTCAGAGTGATCTCTAGAATGGAGACACTTAATAACTAATGGTCTCCTAAAACACTGCATAAGATCAAAGATTGTCCGTTATCTTGTTTTGCAAAATAGAACTGTACATTGTTCGAGGAGGATTTATGTATCAGTTGTGTTCTTGTTAATTTAAGATGTATCCAATTGAAAGTATTTTAATTTTTTTTTAAAAACCTAGGGTGTACAGTTCCAACAGTGCTGTATTATTTCTGTTGAGTGGAATAGGATTCACACAACAATCTTGTCATCCAAAATTTAGGGCCAGATACTCCATTCCTAAATCTGCTTAGCGGGGAATTCTCTTTGTGCAAGGAAACATCTGCTGGTTCAGGGGAACTCTCTGCTGCCTCCTGTTCCAGCTGCATGTTTACCCTCTTCCCCCACCCCCAACTAGAGAGAGAGGAGACCTGGCAAGGTGGGATCTCTTACAAGCAATATATGTGAAAGCTGTTCCCCTGAGGTGGAGCTGTGCAATTCAGTGCCTGGGAGCCATCACTAGCTGCTTAATGGTCCCCCTCTCTCCAAACTGCCTGAGCTCCACTTGGTCATGGTGGAGAATCTCTTAGAATGTATTTCAGTCTAGAGCTTCTTGAGAAAAATGTGAAAAATAAATTCTACAGTCTTTACAATTACAACCTGTTCCTCCTAAGTTCCAGATTTTAATTCGTGTGTGTGTGTGTGTGTATAACCTTTGCTAATTAAAAGCAATTGCCCTCATGAGCAGCACAGCAAAACACATGCACTGAAATGTGTTCGATAGTTGAAGTTACAGAGGTCTAGGTTAAAGTAACTGTAATCCCTTTATCTTGAAATACATCAGTCTCATGGTGGTATAACGAGCTCTCCTGTTAAAATGGGATTAGGCAGTCACCTTCTTGACTTGCATACAGTCCAGCTGTAGCCTCTGAGCTTTTAGGAAAAGGATCACCTCTTAATGTCTTTAAACCAAATCACAGCACAATCCTTGCTGCCTTCCAAGCTTCTCAGTTCCCTTTAGAGCACTCAGTCTGTTGGGGTCTAGAATCCTCCACACTCTCTCCTCTACACTCAAACCCTGGATGCTTGACACACACACACTAAAAATGGGAGGATTTCAATTGGTGATCTTGATGTTCTCTTTCTAGTGCTCTTGGTGCGTTTCTATTGTATTCTGTTTTCCACCCTTGCATTGCACAAGAAAATGCTCCCTAGTTAATTTGTATTTGATCTCACACAAATAGTGAGAAACGCCACTCAAACCATTTTAGGTTAGCATAACCATGTGCAACTGTTACAAAGTATGACAATCTTAAATTGTTGTCCTCGGTTATATTTTTCACTACGTCACCACATTATTGCCCATTAGTGCCATCTTGAGATCCTGAGTGGGCCAGTTATGTATAGCTGCAGTAGACATATAAAGTCTAAGTTTCAGATGCTTTCAATATCTCAGTAATAGTGTTTGTAATTAGGATATTGAATAGCTCTAGTGTTGGTAATGGGGGAAGCTTTCTGTTTCTTAATCATTGTTTCAAACGTGTTCTTTGTCTGTTATGAGCACTCAGTAGCCTATTTGAAATAAGTTTGGAGGTGGAGGGGTTCACATTCCACTTTTCAGTGGATGGATACCTGCATCTCAAACTCCACCTTTTTCATTAACATTGCTAACAGTGGGGAACTTTTTCCTTGGTTCCCAGGTGCTGATCACCATCTCTGATTGGGTTGCCTAGGGAAATAAGCGAGAACACCACATCCTCTTTCTGCACTGTCGTCATTGTGTTAGGCTCAGAAGTAGAGAGAGGAGTCTGGATCTGACATTCATAATCTTTTTAAAGCAGGGATGGGCAAGCTTATTTTGCCTAATATTTATCCTGCTGAATGTCATTGGTTTGATACTAGGGACAGAAGTGAAACTTGTTGCCAATCCTAAAAGGGAATGTCAATCCAAGACACTTGTTCTGGAATGCTGCGGAGAGCTACAGCACTTGCCCTTAACAGTATTCCTGAGCTAGGAGTGCACACCTCTAGAAAGCTGGGTCCACACTCCCTCCTTTCTTTCCCCCATGAACAAAGTAAAGGGATAGTGAGAGAACAGAACACACAGTCAACTCCACACACCAACATCTTGGCTCATACATGCCCTCTCTCTGCAGTGAGAGGTGCAAAACCCCTGTTCTGCCTTCCTTGGGAAAGGAGAAGGAATAGGCTGTACTATCTGGCCCATGATACCTTTTGGAGGAGGGATATGGAGAAAAAGCAGTCTCCACATCCTCTTACTCAGGCCTCACATGGGGAGGAGGGAAGAAAAATATCACCCTGGAATTTGTGGGATGGGCAAAGAAAGGCCCCTTTCATGTAGGGACAATCCCTCTTTTCTCACTCTGTCAAGCTTCTCTCAGATCCCTAGCTACCTCCATTGTACATTTAGCTGTCTTTTGTCAGGAGGTAGCTGTGTTAGTCCGTATCCACAGAAACAGCAAGGAGTCCGGTGGCACCTTAACGACTAACAGATTTATTTGGGCATAAGCTTTTGTGGGTGTAAAAAACCTCAGTTTTACGCATGAAAGCTTATGCCCAAATAAATCTGCTAGTCTTTAAGGTGCCAAAGAACTCCTTGTTGTTTTAGCTGTCTTTTATGTGCAGTGGTGGTATCACCAAGACTCCTCCCATCTCTCCTCTTCTGGGAGTGGTTGGCCCCTCTGCCACCTTCTCACGTGGAGGGGCAGGGTGCAGTAGGAAGGGCCATTATTCCTCCCCAGTTCCAGGAAGGATCGTCAGAGGTGGCCTGATCAACTTGTGCTGGCTCTTGGAATTCTCTGATTATGTTGCCCCAGACAGCACTGGCCTCAGGGAAATTAATTCACAGGTATGGAATTTTCCCAGTTTCTGGACATCTTTTTTCCCTCAGCTCAATGCTAGGCTTCTCTGCCCTTCAGAGCTTAAGGGCCCAGTGAAGTGGAATTGGGAAACTATTTCCAATACCTGCTATGGGAGAGGCCAGGGAAGCCCTTCCTGGGATGGGAGAGCACTGCCCTCCACCTCTCCTGTGCCCTTGCAGAGATAAGTTTTTTAAAGTTTATAGTTTTTAACAAGATAGAAACCTGTTAAGGCTTTTAGAAATGTAAATTGGGGGGACGGGGGCCTGTGGAAATGTGTCTAAACTGTAGAACTTAATGGAGAGTAAAATCTTTAACAAAAGTGTTTTGAGAACTATCTTATAGAATTCTACAGTATGGATGTAATTCTTTGTTGAATTCTACCAGGTGGTTAAAACAAACGTCTACAGAAAGGATTTTTTTTTTAATTCCCCTCACCCCAAAGATAACTGAAGTTAAAAGAGAGGGTGTTCAGGGCCTTCTTGGCAGAGAGGATTTGGGGAAGGGGGAGCTAGGGGTGGTGTCAAAATTTCAACCTACTCTGCCTGAGATTATGGAAAGGGCTTTGGGATTTTCACTATCTCTGAGACGGGCTGTGGCAAATGTCAAGGAATTACACTTTTTACAAGACTCTCCAGATGTTTCTTTCCCCTCTTGTAAATTGTTGTTTTTAACAAAATCCTTTTTTTAAAAAGCTACAACGCATTTAAAAATAAACCCAAGAGCCTAGCAAAACTTCAGTTCCACTGACTATATCCACCCTGCTTTAAAGGCAAACAGTTTTTTCTGGATAATAAGCCATTCCTTTCACTGGACACAGATAGATAGTTTAGTCAATTAGGCAATGCTGAAGTGGCCATAATGACTTCAGAAAGGACTCAGTTTTCTTTTGTTTTTTTTCAGTAAATGCAGTTGAGCCTTCCATTTTCAGACTGCTGCTTTCTGACCTTTTCCCCAGTTGCTCTTTTCTTTCTTTCTCTGTCTCTTACACACAGTTTAGCTATTCTTAATCTCATATTTGGCATTCTGAGTCTTTTCCTTTCTCAGAATACATATTTCAAATGTCATTATGGAAGTGATTAAGATTTTGCATTTCTGATTTCTTAAAAAAAAAACTGTTGGTGATGGACCAAACTATGGGAGCAGAAGAAATCATTGTTGCTTAGAAAGCGGTTGGTATTTTGATTAGATTGGACATCTGTGTATTCTTGTATCTACTAAATCAGGGCAGATGGGAAACAAAGCAATAGAATAATGTTGAAAACTGCAACAGATATAGCTGACTTCAATTCAGGCTCCTGTCTCTAAGTCCTGAGAGAGATTTCCTGCAAATACACATCTGCAATTTAACCTAACGAGATGCCCTTGCTCCACAAAGATGCCCTTGAAAGAGCATTGCATTTAATTATATAGAACAAGCCTCTTAAGAATAACTGTTTTTTGTAGCAGGTGTAAATGTTCAGTGGTGTGTGCTCTGGGAATTCACTGCACTATTTCCATTAGCGGTAATAGCTTACTTCCTCCCACACCCTCTGCTTAAGATATATCAGACTAAGAAAAGATCCATCTGTCCAGTATACTTTTCCGATCCAGGGAAAAGTGGAGCTTGTTATAATATTGTCCCAGAGTAATTACTGGCACAGCCATTCTATGAGGATAGATGTAGCAATGCTTGGTTCTATAATCCACAATTATGCATAACACTAATGCTTTGCACTCCCGGGGGTATGTGTAGGGCTCCATGGAAGCAGCTCCTACCAAGATTCACTTGCAGGATCTGACTCTTGTATAGCACCTTCAGTCAGAGGATCTCAAAGGCCCAGATTCCCAAAGGGATGTCCTCTAAATCCCAGATTTAGGTGCTACTGTGATCCACAAAACCCCCACTTGGCAGATGCTTAACACTCCATTTGTAAAAAGTGCCTTAGGTGCCTAAAAGTGTCTCTCTGTGAGCATGCACCCTGCTGGCCTCTGGACACCTAGGACATGCCTATGCCTCAGCACAATCATCACACCAGGTGAACCTAGGCATTGCCCTGTCTGTCTTGCCTGCAGAGCACAATCTGATAGGTATTCTTGGAGCTTGCCTCCAAACACATAGGGGAGGAGGAGGTCTCCCTTGTTACTGTTAGCCCAGGATCTCGGGAACTCACCTAGGAACTGGGCTTTCCCAATTCAATGCCCTCCTGTGCCTGATGAGGAGAAGAGTTGAACAAGGGTTCTGCCCTTGGCAGGTGAGTGCTCTAATTACTGGACTGTTGGATATTTGGATCTGGGTCTCCTTCAGCCTCTCCTGTTGAAGTTTTTCCACTTTGTAGTAAATATGCATTGAGCCAGAGAGAGAGTGAGAGTGATTTTATAGTGCAGTGGTTAGGGTATCCCCTACTGACAAGCATATGCAGTTTCTAGTCTAATGTTCTGGATTTTGTGGATTCCATTTACAGGTGCCTGTCTCTCCCTATAGTGGTTCTCAAACTAGTGTACTGGTGACCTCTCTGACATAGCAAGCATCTGAGTGTGACCCCCCACTTTAAAAATTAACTACACCTTTTCATATATTTAACACCATTATAAATGTTGGAGGCAAAGCGGGGTGGAGACTGACAGCCCGTGACCACTCCCCATGTAATAACCTCATTGCCCTCTCAGGGTCTTGACTCCCAGTTTGAGAACCCCTGCCCTATAGGGAGACTAGGTGCCTAACCCAGGGTGGATTCCACTGGGTGGATCGGCGTTACAAGATGCAAATCCCTTTGTGGATCTGGGCCACAGTGCTTTACAAAGACAGATGCTGACATATGAAAGGGAAACTGTTTTATAGGGAATTACCATGATAGACATTTATCATGTGCTACCAATATTTCAACAAGGCAATGCCATTGAAATGTCTCACTGGCTTACAAGTGCAAGATTGGGGAATCTATTTGTTTTGTTTTCTCATTTAAAAAGTTGTTTTTTCTTCATGACCGTATCCAAAAAGGGAAGCAAATCCACCTGACAATCAAATATATGTTAAGCTGCATGAAGCCGCAAGTTGCTGAAAATGATGATACTTTGTTCTGGAAATATATACAGAGTGTATTGCTAGCTAGCATAGCACAGAGTTCAGCTTAGGTAATGTGGAAGGGAGAGGAATGTCTGGGAGAGTATCCTGCCTCAGCAAATTTTTGGATGTGATGTGGTCTATTCTGAAGGCAAACAGTTTGTCCTTCAGAAGAATTCTTATGACTTCCAAGGAGAAGCAATCTCCGCAAAAAATCATTTAGTAGTATCCAGAGGAGGAGTGGACTCCCTCAGGGGAATGAAGAATTTCCCACTCCTCCCTTCACTTTGGTGTCAGGAGCCCTCTCCAGCATTTCATTAACTTTTTCAAGACCACACAGCAAGCCAGTGGCAGAACCAGAGTAGTGGAGTCCTGCAAAATGTAAAATAAAACATTGCCAAATCTACAAATTCCCAGTCCCCTTAAAGGTTTGGGTTAACTCAGATAAAATACCCCATCCCTAGTCCTTCTCCTTAACCTTCAAGCTATGCTGAAATCCATCTCAGCTGGCCTAATATCTATTGGGCCAACTGATGTCCCCAAATGTTGGAGCTTTCTTGGGGTTAAAGATGTGAAATGATGCTTTTGGGAGAATGTGTGATGGGGAAATCCCCAGAGAACGCAAGAGCCGAATATGGCAGCCAGACAGAATCAATAGGAATAGCACCAGACTTGAAACTGCCCCATAATCACCTCAGTTAGCAGTCCAGTTGGGATATGGGTCAGAAGGAGGTACTTGGTCACTTGGGATTTGTAAAGAGGGAGTTATGAGGCTGGGGGACATTTTGGGAATTTCTGAGATCAGGAGTTTTGAATCTAGGGTAAGAAGAGTAAGTGGAAAGGAGGAAACTTAGTTGAATTGGAGTAGGGGCAGAGATAGAGAAATCTTAAAAATGAAGGTAGATTTGGATAAGCATCCAGACTTATTCAGACTTAACCACTGAACTTTTTCAGTAATAAACAAGTGGGTGGTCCTTGCAGAAGAAAGGTTTTTGTTTTAGTGCTTCATTCTTTCTCCCTGGTGGAGTTGGAGCCATCAAAGACATACGTCAGGTAGCAGTCTAAATCTTTCCTGATAGTATTTCTTGTATATTGCACACTTCACAAAGTCATGTCTTCCAATGAGCAATTTAATAGCTGTCAAAATATATTTTTAATATTTATCCATGTTGCATTGGTATGTAATATATGCAAGATCAAAACCATAATCAAAAGGGTTCCTGAGGCTGAATGATGTTAGGTCTATCATATATCTCTCTGTAGAGCTGTAGGGGACAGATGTGATAGTTGAATCATGAAACATAATTGCAGAGAAGTGACGTTACGAAAAGAACGAAGGTTTCACAAGAGCTGTTGCCATAAGGCCCTAGATTAATTTTTAAGTAGTCTTATGCAAGTCATTCTGCAGCATTTAGAGTAACAAATGGTAGTGGTGAATAAATTAACTCATTGTAATTGCTTTTGACACGCACAATTTTCTAACACCCAATCACTAATCATACATGATGACTACCATGAGCAGAGCATCATGGTTACAATGCCCAGATGTTGAAAGGCTACCAACTTAACTGACAGCTTCATTATTCTTCCTCACATGATCAAGTCTCTCTCTTCTTTTTATCTACCTCAGACAGAGGTAGAGGAATTGAATAACAGGAGAACTATTGACATGGTTTAGAAGCGTTGCTTGTTTTTAACACTAAAATCCTCAAAGCAGTCGAAGTATAGACCATAGATTAAGCTAGTTCTAAATCTCCTTAGAACGCTGCAAAAAAAAATTGTTTTCAAGTTTTCCATGGCCTTGTTGTGGTATCTGTGGCAGAGCAATAATTTGGGCTGTGTGCTGAATTGGAACTACAGTGGTCACACAAAATATTTGTTCTTTCATATTGTGTGACTAGAAACACAGAATGTATTAAATTTCTTTGTTCTGAAACAAAACCTTCTTGTGTACTTGTTCAAGTCTTTATTTGGGTGATCCAATCTCTAGGATGACAGGCTGAGACTGTGGAAACTGGGGTTGAAGTTTCTGTTCTGCTCAGACTTCCTTTTGGATCTTGGGCATATCACATAGTCCCTCTGTTCCTCAGTTCCTCATCTTTAAAATGGAGATAACAGTACTCTAATGGTATTGTTGAAAGGATGAATTCTCTGAATATTTTGTGCATTTTTGTTATAGTAGTAAGAAAGTATTTAATACATATTTAGTTTAATGGGATTTAGAACTGGAAGCAAGGAGAAGCCAGCACTATATGACCAAACAGGTTTGTGGTCCACTGTTAAGTGTTCTGTGGATGGTAAGAAGCTCACAGTCCATGGTTTGGGAATTGCTGTCTTATCGAACATAGTAGTTACTTAAAGAGATTAATTTATTTCCTGATAAATGCACTTTTGCTGCTCTTTAAATCATTAACATTTAGTTGAAAAACTGTAAGTAACTTTTGTGAAAAGATTCAGATTTTTTTCAGTTTTTGCCATGGGATTGGGAATGGAGAATGAACACTGAAATATCTTCAGCTTTGTTTGTTCTACACTGGCACTTTTGTCGGCAAATCCTAAGTGATAGAACCCTGGTGTTCTGTTGCTTGATCCTGCATCCTTGAAGTCAATGCATGTCCCCTTCCTCCCCCCATTGAACTTGTATAGGAGCAGGATCGAGCCCTTGGAGTAGAAGTTCCTTAGTTCCCTCTGCAGTGCCGGCAGACCAGGTGCCCGCTCATGCCAAGGTCCCCTGTGCCTTAATTGAAAAGTGCTCAAAACACATCTGGAATCGTTGTGGCTCTCCTGTGTGTTAATATTGTCAAAATAAGTTTTAGAATTATAACAATGTGTTTAGGGTTTAGATTTTATTGAATGCTTGTGAGTTGCTGAATGTGTTAATCTCACATATAATATATATATATCCCTTATAGTAAGATAATATTTCAGCGGTTGTATTGTAAGCCTCTGTGAATATGTAAATCACTAGACGAGAGAAACATTAACTAGTGTAAAGCGCTAATCTGCAACAGAAGGTGTTATGTCCTGCACAGAGGGAAAGGTCCATCAACACTAGACAGATTATTGCAGGACAACACAGAGGACAAAAGACTCAGTTGTCCTGGTTTCCCCCACCTCCTCTCAAGAGGAATCATGCAATTGAATTTCTCCCATCAGCTGAGTGTGCATTTCAGAGTACATGGCAGGTGGGAGATAAAAACCCCAAGTGGAAGGAACTGATTATCTCTATGCAGCTTAGGCTCTGGGAGCAAGGTTTCTAGGCATAAGCAAGGGGTCCCCAGCTGCTCAGCTTGGATTAGCCCTAACGGACATATAAGGTTTGCTTATTACAGAATTTTAAGAATATTACTGATTTTTTTAAAATTTATGATTGTAACTCGTTTGTGTACCTTTACCTTGTTTTAACCTTGTCAAAACTTTTCCTTTTTCCTATTTAATAAATCATCAGATAATTTATTAGAGGATTGGCTACAAACAGCATTTTGTATGAGATCTAAGATGCAATTGACTAGGGTATGTGACTGGTCCTTTTGGACTGGGACTAACCTGACTATTGCTGTGATTTTTGATGTGACCATTGCTCACAAAAGGCATGCTCACCTGAGTGGCTAGACAGATTGGAGTACCCAAGTGGACTGTCTGTGACTCCATGTTAAGGCTGTTACAGTGCCTGAGGAGTTTACCGTTGATAACTAGTTGGTGGAATCTGGGTATAGAACTCTCAACCAATTTGGGGTCTGTGTTCTGCTAATAGTCAGCTTTGAGGTTGGTAATCGTGCCATTGAGTCACTTCAGGCAGCTTGACACCATTCTTGCTTTATTTTATTGAACTCTGACAGTGGACTTGATAATACTTAGCAATTTAGATCTGTAAATCTCAATGTACGTTATAATGTGATGTGAAGTATTATTATCCCCACTCAGCATATGAGAGAACTGAAGCACAGAGAGGTTGTGATTTAACCAACGTCACATCGAGTCAACGTCAGAGCTGCAGAGAGCTCAGTCTCCTGATTTCCAGTCCAGTGCTACATTCATTGGATCACGCTGCCTCACCTGCACCCCAGGCAAACCCATGAAACCATGGTTTACGGTAGAGCTGAGGACTCTGAAGTCTCAGAGACTAGGAAATCATTACAATAGCGAAAGGATAAGGTTTGAACCAAACACTAAAAGAAAGAAAGCATAATGCTGGTGGTCTGAGTTGGCATGGGGAGGATGTAAATTTTGGTGCTAGTTTCGCTCCCAACTTCCTTCTATTAGGAAGGCCTGGGAATATTTCAGAGAGACAGCACTCAGTTTTTACTAAGGGGTCCTCACACTCCTCTGACAGCCAGAGGCAGCAAGTTGTATGGGTCCATGGTGCCTGGGCTACAGCAATATTCAGGGCCCAAGGCTGGGACTGTCCCGCAGCCCCGCTTGCCGCCCCTCCCCACTGTCCCCAAGTGTCCCCCAGTCCCCTGTGTGTCTTCCTGTGTCCCGGAGTGTCCCTGCCTCTCCCCTGCAGCTCCACATTGACTCTGCTCTGCTGGTTCCCAGCATCAACTGCCACCACGCGGTCCTAGTGCCCCCCATGCACATATGGCAGGGCAGGCTGCCATTACCCTGCCCTTCCACCTCAGACTCTTCCCTTTTCCAACAGGACCCTCCACCAGCATAGGGCCCCTCGCTGCCCGAAGTCACCACTCCTGCCCCACGCTGGGCAAAGGGCAGCCCCATCTACCACCTCCAATGAGACTACAGCGAGGGACAGCAGCAGGGAAGGAGGCACACATATGATGGCAGTCCCTCACCTGGCACCCATCACAGGGGAGGCAAAGGGCCTTCCTGGACCTGAGAGGGGCCCTAGGAGCATGTGCAGTGACAGTGGTGTGGTCAGTGTGCTGCTGGGGAGTCAAGGGGAGCCCCTTCCCCAGAGCTCACTGCTGCTAGGGGGCAGAGGGCTGGTGAGAGTCGTTCTTTGGCTCCAGTCCCGGGGCAGCCTGCCTGCACCCCAAACTCATCCCCAGCCCTGCCCCACCCCAGAGCCCTCACCCTAACTCCGTGCCCTAGCCCTGATCCCCTCCCACACTCCAAACCCCTCCTCATCTCCAGCCCCAGACAGAGCCCTCATCCCCCCCACCTTACCCTCTGTCCCAGCCCTGAGCCCCCTCCTGCATCATGAGCCTCTCATCCCCAGCCCCACCCCACAGCCCTCACCCTGAACCTCCTCCCTCCGCACCCCCTCCCACCCACAAACTCCCTCCCAGAACCTGCACCCCATCCCCCAAACTCTTTTCCAGAGCCTGCACCTCCACCCCCTTCCCACACACCCTCTCCTGCCCCCAAACTCCCTCCCAGAGCCTGCACCATGCACCCCTTCTGCACTCCAATCCCCTGCCCCAGCCCAGGGCCTGCACACCAGACCTCCTCCCCCCACCCAAACTCCCTCCCAGAGCCTTAGGCAGGTGGGGAGGGTGGAGTTTGGGGGTGGGGGTTCTGGGCACCAACAAAATTTCTACAAACCTGCCACCCCTGCTGACAGCACCCCTTTCTCAGAGGCAGCTGTCTTGTCTGAGGGAGGGAGGCTCAGATTTGTTGCATAAACAATTCTGTATTTGTGTCAAGGTTCCTTCCCCACTCTGAACTTTAGGAGACACTTCTAAGCTTAATTACCAGCTTAGATCTGGTATCGCTGCCACCATCCCCCAAGCACTACTTTTTTCCCGGGGTAGTTTTGAGGGATTTCATCAATCCCCTGGTGAACACGGATCCAAACCCCTTGGATCTTAAAACAAGGAGAAATTAACCATCCCCCCTCCTTTCACCCACCAATCCTTGGTGAGTCCGGATCCAATCCCCTTGGATCTAAAAACGAGGAAAAATCAATCAGGTATTAAGAAAAAGGCTTTTAATTAAAGAAAAGAAAGGTAAAAGAAAACCCTCTGGGAGAGATTAGCATACCAGCTACTCTCACAGACAACAGATTCAAAACACAGAGGATGTTCCCCTGGGCACAAATTTAGTTACACAAAAAAATACCCAAATACCCAATTTGATTCTACCTCTAATTGCGTAAGGCAGGTTACAAATAAATAAACATAAACCTATTTATTCCTTTCTAAAACTTACTACTCTGATAAGAGGCTGGTTCCTTGATCTTTTTCACTCTGGCTGAAACTGAAACTCTCAACAAAGGAAAAACTTCCCTCCTTCCTTTTGAAATGTCTTGTTCCCCCATTGGTTCCTCTGGTCAGTTGTTAGCTAGGCTAGGTAAACTTTTTAACTCTTTACAGGTAAAAGAGGCATTAATCCTTAACCATCGGTTTATGACAATTTGACTGACTAGCATGTAGCCCTCCTATAGCTAAAATGACAGACAAGTTTTACAAGATATTTTGATTTAAGCAGATAGAGGGATAAAATGGAGAATGCTCTGAGGATGAGAAGTGCAAAGTGATCTTATGTCTCTTACTAGCTTCTAGGTAAAAAAGATCATTGTATAAATGACACAGATTTCTGAAATCATTCTTATTTCCTGAAACTGACAAATTGAGGACTTCACTGGGAATGGAAAATGAAGCTGTCCTTCGAATCAGAGAGAGTTATTTTACCAAATGTGTTTCAGATTAAGTATTTACTGAATTTGTACAAGATACCACTTCCACATATGCAAAACTGATGTTTCTCCATGGGTCATGGCAAAAGAATGATTTCATATGAAATTAATATGGAGATTCCTTGCTAAAATTTCATCTTCTCTCCCAGCTGGCAGGGAGGTGGCTGTGCATTCTGCTCTGCTTGAGAGATAGTGGGAAGAAGAAATAGCAACCTTGGTGACCAGCCTAAGGGTTGAAGCTGACATTTTGAAAGGGATTATCCATTAGTCCTCTTTAGCCAGAGGTTGAGGGATGAGAGGCAGGGGTGTCCTTTGTGAGAGAAAAGAGTTTACATTTGTGGAATAAGCAGTCTTTTATTTGACTGACTTCATAAAATGTTGTGTATTTTGGAAGGATGAATACTCTGCAGTGACGTGACATATCCTGGAAATGGCTGGCCATTGCAAGCTAAAGAAAATAGAAAGTTTAGGCTGAAGTATTTTTCATCTAGAATCTTGTATCTATGAAAGGTTTAGTTTTTTCCTTTAGATTAGTAATGCATTTTGCAATGAAACAAGGCACAGCTTTAGAATGTTATTATATATACATTTTTATGGGCTTTCCAGCTACCATATATTCTCCTATGGCAAATAAATATGAAGCGATCATCTAAACATTTCACTTATGCAAAAAAGATATTTGCATGAGCTTCACAAACTGACAAATACCAAGATGCTAACTACAGATATTTAGAAACAGTGTAAGCTAGTGTCTCATTTACAGAACGAGCTCACTCTGCCAACTGATTAGGACCAACTAGATCTGGCACAAGTCTGTAGATGTTAGCTATTCCAGTAGCAGTTAGATAATGGGATGATCTTTAGAATGACTGCATTTTTGTAGATGAGGATAAAGTAGCAGGGAAGTGGGTATCCCTTTTCTTTGCCTTTTGATAAATGAGTTGGAATTCTCTTCCAGGATGTACTATATCCTAGAGAGGAAAGTTGGAGGCATTGGTGGATGTGAGGAAAAAGTAAAATGAACATGCACAATTTAGATGGTGTTAGCTAAATTATTAACATTCCCTGAGAGACAGGTATAGTGTATGAATAAATGCAAGACAATTCAAAACAGTATAAGCTACAGATTTAGGGAAATCCCTTGAGTTTCTAATAAAATAAGCATACTGTCTGCAAAAATCTAGATTTTAAATGCACTCAGGTTATGGCACAAATTAACACAAGCCAAAATATTCAGAGTTAAGTCTACTGTCATAATGATACTCCTTGGAGTAAGGAAATAAGAGGCATGATTAGGGAGACCCGATGTCCCAATTTTATAGGGACAGTCCCAATTTCTGGGATTTTTTCTTATATAGTATCCTATTACCCCCCCCCCCCCCATCCCAATTTGTCACATTTGCTGTCTGGTCACCATCGGCATGATTTAGTGGCCTTACTTTTTCACTAAAAAAGGCACAGTGAAAACATTTGAGGGGAAAGTTTTTTGCCCATAATTCTATATGTACAAATATACATTTAATCCATTAAGGGGAGTTAACTTTTTGTTTTTCTAATGTATGATTTAGGTGTGATTATGTCACTAAAATAGCAACAGCCCCTGTTGCTTCTCACTGTTAATAGTGATTGTTCTGGGAAGAGTTGTTGGAGCATGGAGAAGACAGTGAATTGTCTGGGAACCAGAAGGTTGGCTTGTCTATATTTCCATGCTGTAGGTGTTTATTGAACCATTGTATTGTACGGCAAAAGAGAAAACAGTCTCATTGCATTTAACAAAATGTTTATGTGCATCAAAGGCAATTTTTTTATTGTTTGATAAGAAGATCTTGGTATTCTCTGTTTCATTAAACACAACAAACAGAGAAAAGACAAGTTGAAAGTTTGGACTAATAACTCAAATTACTCACAAAGGAAACCACCTCTTTGAAACAACTTCCAATCCAAAATACACCTAGATTTTCTACCACATGACATTTCATTTCAACTTAAAATTAATTGCATATTTTGTTACTATTTTGCATACTCCCAATGTTAAAAAGTAGTGTCTGTGGACAGTAAATGGAAGTACTCATGAAAATATTAAGATGGCTAAAATGGCTATTAAAATATATAGGACATTTTCAACTTTTATCCAGGAGAATTTGCAGCATCTGTAGTTTAACAGAGGGTTGACAAGAACTCTAGCATTTGCAAGGTTGCATATTTTCTTGCCCCCAGGAAAAGTTTTGCTGTGCCCAGTCACTGAGAATAGGGCCATGTTTAGGAGTTGACTGATTAGGCTCTCTTGAGACTTAACAACTTGCACATAGCAGCCAAGTAAAGAGCTCGCCCCATAGCAAATATAAAGAATGAACACTAAGAAAATGAGAGATCCAGATATAACCTCTCTTATGAGGGAAGAACTCTTATGGAGCTATTAAATTTCTGTTTTCATGCTCAGTCTGAGCCTTTTTTCTAATCCTCTAGTCTGCTCATATATCCTGTTGATATTCAGAGTAGGAAGAAGTAAATATGTGAGGTGATTAGTGTTAAGGAAAAAATATGGGTATGACTTTTGGGGAAGCAGCATAAGGGAAACATTTTAGAATCGAGGTACATTAAATTCATCCATCTATTTGCAATTTCCTTTAATCTCTTTGGCATTTGAACCTTATATTTTTATTGTAAACCAGTAATGTTCTTTACAAATGTTATAGGTCTCAGCCCCACTCTGAACTTTAGGGTACAGATGTGGGCACCTGCATGAACACCTCTAAGCTTAACTACCAGCTTAGATCTGGTCTCGCTGTCACCATCCAGATTTCTGAGTTATCTGGAAAACTGTCTTCCCCCAAAACCTTCCCCTCTCTGGGTAGCCTTGAGAGATTCCTCCACCAAGTCCCTGGTGCAGGCTGATCCAAATCCCTTGGATCTTAAAACAAGGAAGAATGACTCCTTCCTCCCTCCCTTCTCCCCCCCAACAACCCCTGGTAGTCCAGATCCAATTTCCTTGGATCTAAAAAACAGGAAAAAAATCAATCAGGTTCTTAAAAAGAAGGCTTTTAATTAAAGAAAAGAAAGGTAAAAAGAAAAAACCTCTGGAAGACAGCATACCAGCTGATCTCATAAACAACAGATTTAAAACACAGGATGTTCCCCTGGGCAAAAACCTTAGTACACACAAGAATACCCAAATTTGATTATTCTCTTAATTGCACAAAGACAAGTTACAAAAGAAAATAAACATAACCTATTAATTCTTTTCTAAAACTTGCTACTCTGATAAGAGGCTTGATCTTTTCCACTCTGGCTGAAACTGAAACGAAACAAAGGAAACTTCCCTCCTTCCTTTTTGAAACATCTTGTTCCCCCATTGGTTCCTCTGGTCAGGTGTCAGCTAGACTAGCAGGGACGGCTCCAGGTACCAGCACGCCAAGCACGTGCTTGGGATGGCAAGGCATGGGGGGTGCTTTGCCGGTCACCGCGAGAGCGGCAGGCAGGCTGACTTTGGCAGCCTGCCTGCGGAGGGTTTGCTGGTCCCGTGGCTTTGGCGGACCTCCCGCAGGCAAGCTGCCGAATCCATTGGACTGGGGACCTCCCACAGGCAAGCTGCCAAAGGCATCCTGCCTGCTGTGCTTGGGGTGGCAAAATACCTAGAGCCGCCCCTGTAGGCTAGGTGAACTTCTTAACGCTTTACAGGTAAGAGGCATTAACTCTTAACTATCTGTTTATGATAACAAATTAACCCAAAATGTTCTCCTTCAAACTAAATTAGAGTTAAAACAAGACAACTTGGAGCTTATTCTAAACCACAGACATTTCTTGTAACCAGAAGCAGCTGTTTCAGCAGGTTTTCTAGTAATTTTAGTCTAATAACTAGTATGGAATCATGAGTCTTCTGCTGAACTTAATTTATGGGAAACCATAACAAATGGTGATCTCTCTAAAGGAAATCTAATGGAGTTTGTCAACAGGTACATGCAACTTCCTGTTTCACTGAGCTAGCTCTTTATTTTGCAGGTGTGTGTATAATAGTTTGAACTGTGGTTGCCAGTATACATACAGTATAAGTATTCCATGCTTTCTTTTGTAATTTCTATGAAACTGGCATAGAAGCTATGATGAAGTCATTTGTTGTGTTAAACAGCAGGTAGCCAGTGCAATGGCCGGAACTGATTAGGCATATGGTGAGGCTGAGTCATGTTGTTCTTACCTTCTCCTGGTAAGGATTGCCCAGGTTCAGCTGAATTGTTTCTGAAGAGTGTAATATTAAAGGGACTTAAGTTTGCAAATAGCAGTAGCTCTGCCCATCCATTTAAGTTCCTGTTCACCCGATGAAGAGTAGAAAGCTGGTATGGAGGCAGTGATTTGAAATGATTTTATGTGAGCATGGAATTACTGTCAACTGCCATTGCTTCTCCCTTTGTTCTCCATTTACTGGAACTCTGTGATCTGTCACATGCGTAAGAGAAGGGTGTGGAGATGCATTAGCTTCACATATTAAAAAGAAAACACCCCCTCCCCCCAACACTTAGCATTGACGGGAAGGAAGTCAGAATGATTAATTTAAATTTCGTCTTCTTTCTTTTCCAGGGATTTGCAGTTTAACAGAATATGAGAAATCCTAGCAGGCACCTTTAAGAAATTGAAGCATCTGAACACTCTGTGATTTGCCACTGGCATTCTGTCTGTGGACTGCACAGTACTCAGCGTTGTTATTCACACGCTGTATGTCTAGGGTTGAGCTGGTCACATTTCTTGTTGCAAGTATTCCGTTTGTGAATTATTTGTGAATCAATTCTGCTGTCTGCAAATATATTTTTGTTGTTTGCAGGTATATAGAAAGAAGATTGGACAAATCTTTTTCATCATATGGGGAGCATGAACTTATCATGCTTCTTTTTTTCATAGTGTTTGTGATTATATTTGAGTTATGCCCAATGTGCTAAATGTGGTATACATAGGAATACAGTCCTCACCACAATGAATTTCCAATCTGAATAGGATGTTGCTTCTGTGCCCTTAGTAGATGACTGAAACTTTCTAGGTAATGGGCAATGAAAGACTAATAGCCTATAATGAATAACATGCTTCTGGTACAGGTTTTCAGATGAACAATCCCATTGTTCTAAAGTCTGGGAAACTTTTGGATTCACATACATTTTCCAAAATAATTGGCATTCCATCTGAATACGCACAAATAATTTTACACGATAAACACCAGCAAAGTTAAGATGACTTTTTTTTTTTATTTGTGATTCTGTATTTTCATTATTCAGCATACAGAGACAAATCTTGCTCCATCCTCTGTAACTCTTTGGCAGTGGATTTGTGTCCCAGTTCAACAAGAAATTCAGACATATGCCAAACTTCAAGCATGTAATTATTCCCATTGATTTCAATGCCTGTGACTACTCATATGCTTAAAGTTAGACACATGCCTAAGTACCTTGCTGAATCAAGGACATGATGCTCTTGTATTGTGCAGAGAGAAATGGTTGTAGGTTATGCACCAGGTTCTTTTGAAGATAGAGTATAAGATATGATTGTTCTCAAGGAAAATTTTAAATTGTAGTAAAGTACACAGGAATCTTACTTCAGAAAATTAATTTAAATTGACTTGGATTTGAGTCCTGTCATATTGACTGAGAACTGGTGAAAAGACCATAAACAAAGGGTAATGAAGTTAAATGGCAATGTACTGAGGGGAAGAGAAGTGACTCTTGAGTCCTAGAGGGACTGTTAAACTCAGTCTTTCTTTTTTTACATCTCTGTTAATGATCTGGGAAGAGGGGTGTGTGTTGTGGGTGGAGGGGAGGCAATAAAGCATGTGCATTACAATCAGATTATTCTAAATTGGGAAAGCAGGAAATAAATTGAAATTTAGCCTGGAAAGTACAAGAAAACATAACTAGAGAAAGTAACCTGAAGCCCAGAGTCTTGGTGGAATGGGACTATTTGCAAATCAGTAATGCAGGAAAGCAGCTAAGGTTGATAGTGGACACAAGGTGAGATGTAAAGGTGGAATAAGATATGGAAGAAGGGGGAAAATAAGTAATGTATGGGGTTAGATATATAGAGAAATAACACACCACCAAGTTGATGATGGTAGTGCTATACATGGGGAACATACATGCAATGTGGAAACTCCTCCTAGAATGTTGGGATCTTGTAACAGTGTGGTCTGCCCATTTAAGGGTCAGGAACTTGGGGCCAGCCAGTCAGCTCTGTTCATTAACCAGACACAGCTGAGAAGTAGATGGGTGTTCCCTCCAAAGGGCCAGGCTGTAAGCAAGGAGAGGGAAATGTGAAGAAGAAAGGTGCCTAGAAGAGGCTGCCAGAATCTCCCCGGAGAGGGAAGCTTCTGGGGAAAAAGGCCTCCTGGAAGGCATTTGAAAAAGTAGGACTCTGTAAGGCCTGGGAGTTAGGAGCACAGAGCATGCAGAAGAGCCCCAGGGAGGGGGTTGAATTTAGATTTTTGTGTGTGTGTTTAGTAAAAGACCTGGTGTGGAAATTGAAGGTTGACACAGAGGTGGTGGGTAGTGGTGGCAGGAGATCCTCTGTTTGATTTCTAGTCCTTTAGATGTCAGGTTTGGACTCAGAGTACTATCTTAGGACTTGCAAAACTTAATGTTAGCTTTAATAAAAGAGCCCTACAAGGGTGTTGTGGAAATGAGGAGTTTGTGAAGTCCCTGCTCAAGATCTGGAGGAGGTGGGGAAAGGAGTGAGAGCGCTGCAATGCTAGGTCTGGCAACAAGTGGGAGTTCCAGGCCGTGAGTCATGTAACAGAACTTGGGTCTGAAAGATGACAAATTAGGAATTCTGCTCCAAAAGCAATGAAGTATCTGGAAGAACTGACTCATGAAGAAAGGGTCAAACTGTTGCATGCATATAACTTGGCCAAATGATTACAGTGGGCCCAAACTTGCAGTCACTGCTCATACTTAGCTCCCACTGAGCATTTCATATACTAGGTGTTCTTTGCCTTTACCTTTATATATTCTCTTTGTGATTATTTGGTATCTGCAGACTATCTTTTCCTTCACTGCCTTACTGCAGGCATGTTTTTTTCTATTTGTAGTCTCAAAAAATTTGTAAGAAAATATTTAAAAAACCTAAGCCATCCTGTTGGTTTTCATGTAACTTAAGAGCAGGGTTCACTTGGAGCATTAGTTCCAAAGAGGGGTTAGTGAAACCATAAAAATATCTCATTTTTAGGGTTTTTTTTGTTTGTTTGTTTTTGGTTTTTTTTAGGATATAGCACCAAGACTCAAGCATGGAGACCATCTACATGGGCACAAAGCTCTAGGCTGGAAAATTGTATTTAAAGATTGAGGTCTAAATTAAGACATGTTACAGGTGAAGAGGGAAAAGGAAACGGAAGGCTCTTTCATTGGGATCCACTAATGTGGGATCAGGGCACAAAATGATTTTAGAAAGAAAATTTATCCGACTCTGTGCCTAATTCCCACATTGTTTTGCTGACCACTGCACTTCACATGGCCCAGGTTTGCTCAGAATTGGTTAGACTCAAACAAAGGTTCCTGGAATTATGTGAATGTGGCACAAGTTTCAAACTTTTGTTTTGTTTAAGTGTGCGCAGCTCACTGACTTTGTTCTGCTGCCTTAAATTTTGCCTGCAGTTTCAACTGGATAAGGTATTCTCCACTTCCTGTCCTAAACTGTTGGGTAGAGCGTTGTGGACTTTTAGACAGTGCATTCTATCCTGTAACTGACTGCATTTCAGTGGTGGTGGTGTATATATTCTATTGCATCAAATTTGTAAATAGTTTTGGGGTCCGTTGGGATGAGATGAGCTATCTGAATGCAAGCTAGTATTCTGTTTTCAAAATCCATATGACTGAAATGATCAGTCCTTCCAGAAAAATGCCAGAAGATATAGTCAGTATATCTTTGGAAGTTGACAGTGGGGAGGATATAGAAAATAAACTCTGTGGGCTGGATAAAAAATAGTTTGTAATGAGGGTGCCTTCTTCCAGAGAGGATATTGATAAACTACTGAGAATGTCAAATACCACGTTGGACTTGACCTTTCAAAGATATTATATTTTATTATTTTGTGCATACCACTGCCACTGTATCATTCTTCAGCAAATGAAACCTTATCACTAATTCTATAGATATGTTTGTGTGAAATATACTCCAGTAAAAGCAAAAATTAATGTTTTAAAACTTTAAAAACTCAGTTCTTAACAAGAGTTTTGCATTCATTCAGTAATGTAAAAATGTGCATCCAGTGCTTATTGAGTTATAGAAGTGTTTTACATATAGAAAATGCCTCCCTTCAGATTTGACTCTCACATTTAAGCATGTCTGTTTTATTCCCTGTCCCTGGCTCCTTGTGTTCACAGCATTAGTAGACATATCAAAGAAGTGTTCAAACTAAAAACAAACTCAACGACTTTATGGGCAGATGAGGCCATCGTGATCAACTAGTCTGACCTCCTTCACATTGAAGGTCACAGAAACTCACCCACCTACTCCTGCAACAGGTCCATGACCTCTGAATTAATGAAGTCCTCAAATCTTGATTTAAGGACTTCAAGTTACAGAGAATCCACTATTTACTCTAGTTAAAACCAGCAAGTGATCCATGCCACAGGGGAAGGCAAAAAACCCGCAGACTCTCTGCCAGTCTAAATTGGGGCAAAATTCCCTCCTGACTCCAAATATAGACAGTCAGTTAGATGCTGAGCATGTGGGCAAGACCCAACAATCAGACATCTGGGAAAGAATTTTCTGTAGTAATTCAGAGCCTTCTCATCTTGTGTCCCATCTCTGGCATTTGGAGGTATTTGCTAACAGCAGTTATAGATGGGCCATATGTAAGGATAAGATTATGCCACAGAAGTCCCGGAAGTCACAGATTCCATGATTTTCAGAGACCTCTGTGATATTTTCCCCTTCATCCCTGGGGTGGTGGGGCCGAAAATGTAAGCAGGTGGGGGCCCTGGATCTCCGAGCTGCTGCACGTGGTGGGGGGACCCCAGATCTCCGAGCCGCCGCAGGTGGCAGGGACTCTGGAGCAGTCAGTTGCCACCGTGCCAGGTTCTGGGCCCACTCCCCACGATGCAGTGGGGCTTGGTCTCTCTTCTCCCTCCTTCCTCAGGGCTCGAGCTTCAGTAATCCTCCCATCAGCCTCCTTTCTCCTCTCCCTCCCATTATTTTTAGTAAAAGGCAAAGATCATGGCTGCCATGAATTTTTGTTTACTGACTGCAATCTGTCCGTGACGTTTACGAAAAAATAATCATGACAAAATCTTCACTTAAGCCATATGTCATTATAGGCAACCTCATAAAACCATCCCCTTTATAAATGTATCAAGCTCAGTCTTGAAACAAGTTTTTTTTGTTCCAACTAGTTAGGTTTTTTTTGCCCCCACAACAACAAACCCATAACACTGTTAAACAAAAGGCAGTGGAAAAGGCCAACGAGTCTGGATAATCTCTGGGTTGTCAAAGTTCCGGTTTGCTTTAACACCTGCAGGAAAAAAACTATGCATTTGGTTTTTGGTAACTCTGTAGTGCAATCATGGTTACAGTGAATGCAACTTGAAGTACCTGGAAGCTTCAATAGATGTACTTATGTATCAGCTACTTGTGTCTTTTTGTCAATGTCTCCCTGTTTACTTTAAGAATAAAGAAAGCAGTATTACACTGCTTACCTTTAAGTGAAATCTCCAAGTGTAATAAGCATCACATATAAACTGTAAGGTGTCAGTATACTAGTGATAACTAGCTAGATGTGAATTGAGTGAGTGTCCATAATTGTATGAGTGCTTTATAATCCTGGGCACTTTGCATTCTAAAATTTTCTGTTGGATGTTGAAGGCCTGAACCAGTGTCTATCAAAGTCAGTTAGAGACTATTCATTGACCGTGCAAATTGGATCAGGCACTATATGGATCTAAGCTTTATTCTGCCTTTTTAGCTATACAATATTCAGAATGTAACTATTGCTGGGTCAACAGGTTGAGCTGGCAATAGAGAATATTTTTATAAATAAAAATACTGAGTTTTTTCACTATTATTCATGAACTCAGATTAATTATTAGTCTTAAGAAGTTGAACAATTGAGAACTATTTATAAAACTGTTCCTATTCTGACAAATGTCATCTTTTGCATTCAAATTTCTTTCTGTGAGATTTTGTACAGAAAATTCATTTGTTACTATCTATATAGCATTCAACATCCATTATTCTCTAGCTAAGTCTGTCATTGAATTAGGTAACAAAAATAGCTTATGACTTTGACTAATTGTGCATAGCAAATAGTTCAAGTGAGTAGTTCACTAACAAACTATAGGCAGAAAATTGTTTCCTTAAAGTGGTGGACATAGCAAAAACATTTACAGGAATCAGGATCAGTTTTTGAAAATCACTGCAGAACAAAAACAAGCAAACAAAGTCAAATGGTATTCAAAGAAATCATACAGGGCCTGACTTTTAGAATTGCAGAGCACCTGATACTCCTGAGACTTCAGCTAGTGTTGTGGGTGCTCAGTACTTCTGAAAACCAGGCCCTTTATATTTAGAAGAAAATGAACAGAAGTTGTGCACGATTCTCTCCTCCCTTACTTAGTATGTGTCCTCCATGGTTTTGGAAAGACTTAAGCCTTGTTGTTTATATTTATATATATATATTTTTTAACTCTATACTTAAAACAAACTCAGGCTGTACATTTTTCAGATGTCTTGCTCCTTAACCCCTGGATTGTTTGTTAGATATGCTCATTGAAGAAGAATTTAGTGTATTGCTGCACTTCGTGTCATTTCATCAAAAGTAATTGGATTCCTATGACAGAATGAAGGGACCTTGTAAAGGCTATAGCAGGACAAGGCTTAAAATCCTGGCTCAGACAACCAGAGGCACCGCAGGTGCTGCCAATTAAGCTGTCAGCATTCCCCTTAGGAAATCCTATTGGCTGTCAAGGGTAACTGCCAGTAAGCAGCTGTGTTATCAGAGGGTGAACATAAAAAATCCAGCAGGAAGAGAACTGTTTGTCACTGCTGAAAGCTTGAAGAATCTAGGTGGGTGATTTTAATGGCCTTGCTTGCAGTCTGATCTTGGAAAGATACTTGCCTTGAGAGGTTCTGAGAGCCCTCAACTTCTTTTGAAGACAATGGACCCAGATGACAGAAGAATATACTGAGGAAGTTCATGCCTCTTTCTCAGTCTGAGCCCTGGCTGATAGAAACCTTTATTTTAGGATGTCTAGATTTCTCAGTTTGCGGTTTCCTCCTAGTACAAAGAGCCAGCCCACTGACTGCCTTGTCATAATCCGCTTCAAAAATATAGTACATCATGTGTTCAGCAGACCGAATGCATTCATTTCTGATTAATATGGACTCAGATGCTTCACCTATTACTCATGAGATTGGCCTCTGGACAACCAACAACTGGAAACATCATTTTTCCCCCCTTTTCTCTTTCAAAACAGCCACTGGTGAACAATTGGAAGTTCACTCTCCATTACTGAGAAAAACATGTTGCCCAAAGGCAAATGAACATATTCTCCAAGCACTTTTTGCCTTCAAAGGCACAAGAATTTGCGTTGCTGTGTGTAATAATAATAAAGGCTGCTGATTTTGTTTTTCTGCAGTTGCTATTCCTTGAATTGTGACTCCTTTGATCAAAGCTGAGCTGAGAGTTCCCATTGCTCAGGGAACAATAAAGAGGAACAGTTCAAACCTGCTTGTTGAATCTACCACAAAAACAAGCAAACAAAGTCAAATGGTATTGCTAACTATAGATCTCATCCAGAAGAATTCAGTGTCCCATTACTGCATCATTCTGACACTAGTAGGAGATGTCTCGCCTTATTTCTGTTAGCAGTATCCGGAAACTTAAGTGGATTTTGTCATGTCTTCTACCTTGCTTGCTAAGAAACCCTGAAATGTAAAGTCAAAGAGTTCTTAAAATCTCACACTGCCTTCAATAGGTGCAGAGTTTATTGAAGGCCAAGATGAAGCAGTTTTAAACCTACCTAGAGTACTACCAGACAATCTGTGGAATGGAAGAGTAACTCTGACCAACAGAGAGAACCTAGAACTCAAGCAGAAGTTCTTATTTTAACAGTGCATATTAAAATGAGGAAGTTTTAAATATATTCTACAAATATAAGCATTTGGGTTTGGAGCAATTTATAAAGCACTACTGTTGACTTCAAGAGTTTAAAAATCATGAGTCGGATTCCCAAAAATCATGACATTTAAAAAAAATATATATATTTTATTTTAGGTCAGTCTCTTGATTTTTGAACCCCCCCCCGACACCCATCCCCAGGGTGTGTGAATGTGACAATTAGTGTTACCTGCTCTCCGATGTACTGGATAACATGATTTTGGCCACTGCTGCAGAAGCTCTCACCCCCATGTCTGCCATGTTCAGCCCCTCAGCCTCCATCATCATCACCCTATCAGTGAGGCTCCACTGCCCTCAGCTCACCCTCCCAGCACTCACCCCATCTACTCAGAAGTCACCATCAATACAGCCTCCCACTCCATCAGCCCTCACTCTCCTCACTTCAGAAGTCACCATCAATACAGCCTCCCACTCCATCAGCCCTCACTCTCCTCACTTCAGCCCCCCTGCAGCTCCCAGCCTCACCAGTTCCTTAGGGTTCTTCAGCCTCCTCAGGCCTGGAAGGCAAGTTGCACCAGAGTCCCCCTCCCAGTTCCCAGGCTGGCAGGGGAGCAGCCACATAGGACTGACAGTTGGAGCCCTGGCCTCACCTGGGGCGGCTGAGAGGATTTATTAAACCCCACTTTGAGAACTCTCAAAATGACAGGATTTTTTCCCCCAGTTGATTCAATTACTTGTTTGAGTGTCGCGCCCCCGCCTTCTTTCCTTCTCAGGTTAAGTTTCTCTTCCCTGCTGGGGTGTAGCCATGCTGTCTCCCCCTACCACTAGCTTGATAGCTTTGTTTATCTGATGTGTAAATGAATTCTCATTCCAAAGTCTTCCAAAGTGCTTTGGCATTAACTGTCTGGTGGAGGAAACACATTGCTTTGTTTACTGTTTACCAGGTAATTCCTGGTTGACTGGAAACACATTTGTGCCCTGACTGATCACAGAACTCCCAAATGTCAGGATTTCTGTTGTGAGATCATGAGTGAGGCTTAACTTTATTCAGAAATTGCGAATCTCACAATCAATTCCTGAGAGTTGATGTCTGTAAAGGTGGAGGTAGTGGAATTTGTTCACATGTGAAACATCAATAATGCTTCAAAGTGCAAGCCTAGTTTGTAAAGTGACTACATAAAAATGGTATCTTCTGTACACCCTTAGGGACATATCTGCTTACTTATGTGACTACTGTTTTTTAAAATGGTTTTCACTTCTGTTAGAGGCAACACAGCTAAGAAGCATTAGCTGGATTTGATTTAGTTGCATAAATCCTCAGAGTTGCTTAATTCTAATTACAGGAGTAATTAGTTACACCTGTGGAAACCTAGATACCTAGCTGCACAGGCATTACTGGGGACATAATTTAAAACCTCTGAGAACAGAATTTTTAGCTTCAGAATCTTTCTTACTGGTGATGATGCACAAAAAAACCCCACTTTGACTGTCAGGTGCCAAGCTGAATGTTCAGGATTGGTAATTAGAACCTCAAGCATGTATCTGTTTGCAAAAGAAAAGTTAGATGCCTGCAAGTCACCAGGGCCGGATGAAATGCATCCTAGAATACTCAAGGAGTTAATAGAGGAGGTATCTGAGCCTCTAGCTATTATCTTTGGGAAATCATGGGAGACGGGGGAGATTCCAGAAGATTAGAAGGGGGCAAATATAGTGCCCATCTATAAAAAGGGAAATAAAAACAACCCAGGAAACTACAGACCAGTTAGTTTAACTTCTGTGCCAGGGAAGATAATGGAGCAGGTAATCAAAGAAATCATCTGCAAACACTTGGAAGGTGGTAAGGTGATAGGGAATAGTCAGCATGGATTTGTAAAGAACAAATCGTGTCAAACTAATCTGATAGCGTTCTTTGATAGGATAACGAGCCTTGTGGATAAGGGAGAAGCAGTGGATGTGATATACCTAGACTTTAGTAAGGCATTTGATACAGTCTCGCATGACATTCTTATAGATAAACTAGGAAAGTACAATTTAGATGGGGCTACTATAAGGTGGGTGCATAACTGGCTGGATAACCGTACTCAGAGAGTAATTGTTAATGGCTCCCAGTCCTGCTGGAAAGGTATAACAAGTGGGGTTCCGCAGGGGTCTGTTTTGGGACCGGTTCTGTTCAATATCTTCATCAACGATTTAGATGTTGGCATAGAAAGTACGCTTATTAAGTTTGCGGACGATACCAAACTGGGAGGGATTGCAACTGCTTTGGAGGACAGGGTCAAAATTCAAAATGGTCTGGACAAATTGGAGAAATGGTCTGAGGTAAACAGGATGAAGTTCAATAAAGATAAATGCAAAGTGCTCCACTTAGGAAGGAACAATCAGTTTCACACATACAGAATGGGAAGAGACTGTCTAGGAAGGAGTATGGCAGAAAGAGATCTAGGGGTCGTAGTAGACCACAAGCTTAATATGAGTCAACAGTGTGATACTGTTGCAAAAAAAGAAAACATGATTCTGGGATGCATTAACAGGTGTGTTGTAAACAAGACCCGAGAAGTCATTCTTCCGCTTTACTCTGCGCTGGTTAGGCCTCAACTGGAGTATTGTGTCCAGTTCTGGGCACCGCATTTCAAGAAAGATGTGGAGAAATTGGAGAGGGTCCAGAGAAGAGCAACGAGAATGATTAAAGGTCTTGAGAACATGTCCTATGAAGGAAGGCTGAAGGAATTGGTTTTGTTTAGTCTGGAAAAGAGAAGACTGAGAGGGGACATGATAGCAGTTTTCAGGTATCTAAAAGGGTGTCATCAGGAGGAGGGAGAAAACTTGTTCACCTTAGCCTCCAATGATAAAACAAGAAGCAATGAGCTTAAACTGCAGCAAGGGAGATTTAGGTTGGACATTAGGAAAAAGTTCCTAACTGTCAGGGTAGTTAAACACTGGAATAAATTGCCTAGGGAAGTTGTGGAATCTCCATCTCTGGAGATAGTTAAGAATAGGTTAGATAAATGTCTATTAGGGATGGTCTAGACAGTATTTGGTCCTGCCATGAGGGCAGGGGACTGGACTCGATGACCTCTCGAGGTCCCTTCCAGTCCTAGAGTCTGAGTCTGAAAATGGAGCACCTTTAATATGGAACTGCAATAAACACCCACAGAGACATTTTTAAAGTCACCTCCAAAATAGGAACACACTTTTTAAAAAAACAAAACAAAACAAAAAACAAACCAGATTTCCCCTCAGTTAACAGTTGGCTCATGTGAGGCCACAATTGTCCTTTTCAGTAGCAGACTTTCTTGTAAGTGGAAATGCCAGCTGATAATGAAAGGAAAGTGCTTGCAATTATAGTCTGATATTAACTTCTGAATGCAGAAAAGCCACTGGAGCTCCTTGAGCTGTCACTAAGGCCCTGTCTACACTGGCAAGTTTGTGCGCAGTAAAGCAGCTTTCTGCGCTGTAACTCCAGAGGTGTACACCCTGCCAAGCCACTTAGTGTGCAGAAACTGTACAGTTGCAGCACTGTAAAAAACAAAAACAAAAAAACACCCTGAGGCGTACAGTTTTCTGCGCTGGGGTTATAGTGCTGTGGTGCCAGTGTAGACATCCTGGTCAATTACAGTGCTGCAATTGGCCTCCAGGAGGTGTCCCACAATGCCTGGTCTTGCCTCTCTGGTCATCAGTTTGAACTCTACTGCCCTGCCCTCAGGTGACCAACCGTCATCGCCACCCTGTACATTCCTTTGGAATTTTTAAAGTCCTCTTCCTGTTTGCTCAGTGATGCGTGCAGTGGTCTCAGCACATCTTTCCAGGTGGCCATGCCTGCTCCACACGCCAGGCGATCTTCTGCTTGGAGCAATGCTGAACTGCTGGACCCCATCAGCATTTGGGGAGTGGAGGCTGTCCAGTCCCAGCTGCGCTCCAGCTGTAGGAATTGTGATACCTGTGGACAGATTTCACAGTGCATGACAGAAAGGGGCCATGACCGGGACACATTGCAGTGCAGGGTCAAAGTAAAGGAGCTGAGGAATGTTTACCACAGGCCTGGGAGGCAAACCAATGCTCCGGTACTGCACCCACAAGCTGCCGGTTCTACAAAGACCTGGACACAATACTTGGCGGCGACCCCATCTCCACTGCGAAGACCACTGTGGATACTTCGGTGGCTCATGTGCCGGTCAAGAATGAACTGAGCCAAGAGGAGGAAATCTTGGACAAGGATGTGGAAGGGGGCACCTATACGCAGAGGATGACTCGTAAGTCAGATGCATGTAGCAGGAGCTCTTTTCTGCCCTGGGGGAGGCTAGCCAGTCACAGCTGTCAGATGTTGGTGACATGCAAACAGAAGAGGAGGCCCCTGGTAAGTGGATTTGATTTTGGGAATTGCTGAAGTGAGGAGTTGGGGGTAGAAAGGTTGCAGAAAGCAGGCTTGTCTCCCCCATGTGCCTAGTCTGAGTGATGGAACAGGCTGTTGATTGACTCCCTCACTTCATGGGAATCTGCCTCAATCTCCAGGAAGCTCTCATGGAGATACTGGGTAATCTGCTGCTGCAGGTTCTTTGGGAGAGCTGCTTTGTTTCTTGCTCCATTAACAGTAACTTTCCTGCACCACTGCCATCATGGTGTGGGGGTGGACCATTGCTGCACACAGGCGAGCTGCATAGGGGCCAGGGTGGAAGCGGCAGTCTTGGAGAAGACCCTCCCTTGATTCTCTGCTCACCCTTAGCAGTGAGATCTTCCATAATGATCACGTTTGGTGGAAAGTGTGGGGACAGGAATGATTATCAGGCCCCCCTTACAGTGCTGGCTCTCTCCAAGAGCCACGTTTCCAGCATGCAGCAGGGTCCGGGAAGAGTGATTTACCCTGCCACTGTGGCTGCTCCCCATTTTGGGGTTCTTGTGGTTCGTGCACTTTCCTGGGGTCAGCCAGCTAATGACTGGCTTAAATCACTGAATCAATGTTCTGTGTGTTGCAAACAATACTGCTTCTGTAAAATGTTGTATTTAAACTTCACAGAGATGACCTTGGGAGCCCAGCCTCCCTTTTGGTTATCGGTGGCTGAATGGCTGTGCAGAATTAGAAAGCAGCAAAGAACTGCTAAGGAGGACTTTCTGCATGATGTCATGATGCACTCTGCAGCCAAGAAACAGGAATTGAAGGAGTGGCATGACAGAGAAAAGAGGGACCAAAAGGATAACGCAGCACACCAGAATGAAGCCACAGAACGGCTCTTCAATGTTATGGAGCACCAAACAGACATGCTCTAGGCGACACTAGCTCTGCAAACTAAGCAGCTCTGCGCCTGCCCTCCTCTGCAGCTGCTGTGGCTAAACTCTTTCCTGTGTGCCCCTCAGACACCGCCAACACACTCTTATCAACCTCCTGGCTCCAGTCTATACCTGCAGCATTCCATTCCTCCCACCTCACAGTCCAGCACTGTGGACTCCCACTGCACTCAACACCCATCCCTCTGCAGTTTGGTCCTGCTGAAGTACAGTACCTGCTGCATTGTACTCCAAAGGAGAAGGCTGGATGTGATCCCGGGACATACACAAATCTTTAGCTGTCCTGGGACTCCACCTTCTCCTGGGACCTTCCCTTTTCCCATCCCCCTCACTGTGGATGGTTGGTTTGTTTCACTCTCTCCACCGGTGGTTGTTTTTTAATAAAATAATTGTGTTGATTTGAAAGCAATCTTTGCTCTATTAATTGAAAGCAAACAAAGCTCTGCAAAGCAACAGTTATGTTAAATCTTCATATTGCATCATCAGCACCAATCACAATCACCACCTAGCATTGCAAGCACTGCACTCCCGAGTATAGCAACAAATGTTAGTGGCTTTCAACTTGAAATTACTGCCTCACGGCTTCCCTGATCCTTATGACCCTGGACTGCACCCTCTAATAGCCCTAGTTTCTGTCTGTTCAAACTCAGCCTCTAGGTGATGAGCTTCTGTGGTCCAGCCCTGAGTGAAGCTTTCACCCTTCCCTTCACAAATATTATGGAGCGTACAGCAGGCAGCTATAAGCATAGGATTGTCATCTGCCAGGTCCAGCTTCCCACAGAGGCAGTGCCAGCGGGAGTTTAAATGGCTAAAAGCGCACACCACAGTCATTCTGCACTTGCTCAGCCTGTTGTTGAACTGTTCCTTGATCAAGTTGCCCATGTATGGCTTCATAAGCCAGGGCATTAAGGAGTAGACAGGGTCTCCCAGGCTCACAATGGGCATTTTGACTCTTCCCGGACAAGGAGATCACCGTAGGGGAAAAGTCCCTGCTTGCAGCTTCCTGGACAGTCCATGCACCTTTCCGGACCAGCGTGCGTTAATGTCTGTGAAACACCCATGGTGATCCTGGAGAACCATTGAGAGATACTCCTTGCAATTAATGTACTTGGTGGCTAGGTGATTTGGTGCCAGGATTGGAATATGCGTGCCATCTATCAGCCCTCTACAGTTAGGGAAGCCCATTTGTGCAAAGTCATCCGCCAACATCATGCACATTGCCCAGAGTCTGTCTTTCAAAACAGGATACGATTTAATGACCCTGCACACTTCCTTCAACATGACTTTCCCACTCCGAACTGGTTAACGACTGATCGGTAGCAGTCTGGAGTAGCCAGCTTCCACAGTGCAATCTCTATGTCCTTCTCCAATGGCAGGACAGCTCTCATTCTCATGTCCTTGTGCCAAAGGGCTGGGGTGAGCTAATCATACAGTCCCATGAATGCAGCTTTCCTCATTTGAAAGTTTTGCAGCCACTGGTTGTCATCCCAGATGTGCATCATGATGTGATCCCACCACTCAGTGTTTGTTTCCTGAGCCCAAAAATGGCGTTCCACTGTGGCCAAGCAATCTCATGTAGCAAGTATGTGTGGTGAGATCAATGTTGCGCTCCTCTTGCCTTTCTAATTTAAGGAATAACTCCACTGCCACTCATGATGTGTTGGTCAGAGCAAGCAGCATACTGGTCAACAGTTCCGGATCCATTCCTGCAGCCCGAAAAGGTAGAGCGCGCAGCACACAAACTGTTAAAAGATGACACCAAATGCGGACAGAAGCACAGGGATTGCTGGTATTCAAAGCAATGCACCACAGGGCTTTGGGACAGGATCCAGGATGCCTCGCGAGCCCCCTCCACTTGCCCACTACTCTTAGTGACAGAAAAGGAAGATATGCTCTGTGGGTTAGCTCCCCAGAGTGCAGCGCTCCGAATACCACTGCAAGTGTGAACATGCTATTGCGCAGGCAGCTGACAGGGTGAATACACAAGAGTAGTTTACCTTCAGCACTCTGAGCGGCGCTGTAACAGCTAGTGATGTAACTCTGCCAGTGTAGACATACCTTAAGCAACAGTGTTATATGAAATGAGGAAATAAAAATGGGAAACAATCTATAGGTAAACACTGATGAGTTAAGTGGTAAATAGTGTTTGTTTTCTTCAGTGTTTTGAGACATAGGGTGAATTTTATCTAAGGAAAACTATCTATGTGCCTCAGGGAGGTTTCAACTCCTGTTATCAAATGCTTGTATACAGAAAGTCACTTAGGCTTAAGACTATATATTCTTGTCAAGGAGATCACTTGCTGATTACTTAAAGCTAGCAAATTACTGTGCATGAAAGGGGCTGCTGATTTTTTTTTCTCTATCTGCCTCAGTGGTCTGCTTGTGAAAAGTGCTTTCCAATCTGTGCTTCTTGGGTAGGGTATCAACAATGACAAGCCTTATATCTGGGGCAGATGTACATATGTTCCAGATACATAGAGCCATGTTTCAGTTGTTGAATGCAGCCCCGATTCTTTTGTTTGCTTCCTCTTCCTAACCTGAGAATATACTGAATTGCTCTCTTTCCTGACTCGCATGCACTCGTCTACACAAAGTGGCATGATGATAGGTAGTCCAAAAACCAGTGGTGTGGTAAGTCATCTTATCAAGGAAAAGGTCCAACCTAACCATATATATCATATAAAAAAAACTACATTAACAGAACAATCCACTTATAAAGTCAAATATTCAGTAATTAGGAAATGCCAGAATAAAATTGGCTGATGCAGCCTTAGCTCAAACCCTTGCTTGCATGCTCTCTTTCCCTATATCACAAAAGAAGTTGTGGCAGGGCCAGGAACCCAAGTCTCCTGGATCTCATTCCAATTCCTTTAACATAAGATAGCAGCATCTTCTTCCTTCTGCCTCCATCCTGTGCATCAAATGAGGCTTGGGTCCATAAGGAGAAGTAACTTCACTCTGAACATTGTGAGTTGTTACTGATTTATTATTTGTATTATGATAGGGCCTAGGGATCCCCAGTCCCCATCAAGCTAGGTACCCATCGTGCTCGGTGCTGTACAAGCTCAGAACAAAAAAAAGTCCCTGCCCCTAATTGCTTCCAGTCTTAGTATAAAACGAGAGAGAACAGATAGATGGACTGATGAGCAAGTACAAAGAAACATCGTCATCATGATGCTTGGTAGAATCAGCAGCTGAACTGCTATCAAGTTTTTTGTGGGCTTCACAGAAAAGAGTTTTGAGGGTTTTGAAGGAGGATAATGAGTGAGCTTTGCTAATGTTCTCAGGGAGCTTCTCCCAAACATGGGGGACATGCATGGGAGACAGCACCAGCATGCATCTTTGGAAGCTTAGCAAGTGGGCTATGGAAGCTGGAATCATGGGAGGATTGGAGGCTGAAGTCGACCTCTCAGTAGTGAATGAGAGATAAGTAAGGTGGTGATCGGTCATGAAGGGCCTTGAAAGTGAAGACAAGTGAAAGTAAATACTTAGAATGACAAATTGGCAGAAATTAGAATCTGTTCACACCTGATTAGCAAAACAGGAAAAAAAGGTGCTATGTCTATCAGCTAGTTTATTCACAACTAATAATTCACCAAGTTTCACTTACAAAGGGTTTATTTACATTCATCTTCCATATTCTTCATCTGCTTACTGCCTCTGCAGTGCCCCAAGACAGGAAGACTTGCATTAATGTCAGCAGGTGAGGGTTGATTTTGAGCTCTTTGTCCTCCTGCCTCAATTTGTTAATTAGGGAAGGAAATGTAAAATGGAAGGGCTGATTCTGTAGCTCTACCCCGTGCAGATGCTTTTGCATGTCTTTCAAGGGAACTGGGAATAGGTTGATGAGGAAGGTGTAAGACCGAAAATGTGTCCCATCCTCGCAAAACTGATTCGAAACTCAAAGCCTGCCAGTTCAGTGTCTCCAAATCCAGAGTCCAATTCTAGAGACAGACTGACTGCCTTTTCTCTAGTATATATACATAGCTATACAGTATTTTATTTGATGTAGTAATATTTACTATCTCTGTTTTACAGAGTTTGGAAATTATACCTTAACCTCTGGCTAGGAGACTGTGTCATTATGCATGCTGAGACAGTAAACTGTTGAATTTTTGCTGTGCAGGGGTCTCTTCTAATGAGTTGTTTGTTGTACTTTGCTTTGAAAAGAATAAGTGTCTAAAACCACCTTACTGTGCATTTGAGCAGCAAACTATTTCCCACTTTACAGATGTCATGGTGTTCTCTCTAGTGTTATTTAATCTTGGGATCAGTCTTTAACTGTACTGATTTTCTTCTTTTCAAAAAAATAATCTCCCTCTTACTTGAGCAAAAATAAGGACCTCTCCTCCCACCAAAGTGAAGAAAAGTATAGAAAACACTTACAAGCAGAGAGAGTAGTTCTCATCTCAGGAAAAACCTGAAGATATTGTTGATCACACACAGGATCTTAAAACACACAGGATTCTTTAGCAAGTTTGTGTTTCTAAATTACTTACAGGAGAAAAAACAAAAAAGAGACAATCATAAGAATAAACAAATCTTCTAGATCCTAAAAGCTGCTAAGTAACCAACCTGTTTTATTGATTTTGTTGGTTTTTATTTATTTATTTTATTTACAAAGTACAATGGAAGTGCACCTATCCAACACTTTCAGCACCCTAGAAGATTTTTTAAGAATACATTAATAAACAAACAGATCTCTGAATTCCCCTAGTTCAAAAGACATAACTCAGTGCTAACATAAATATAATTGAAATTAATCAAGTCTCCAGAGTCCCCAACCACCACTTTCCAGCCTCACACAACACTCACTCACTCATGGAGAGCAAGAGGGGAAAAAAAAGTGTGCCTCACGTGGCATGCATTGAAGCCTTAACAGATTTGGGCTAGTATGGATCTATGAAGTGAGTTCCAAAGTTCTAGGACCCAAATGGAGAATGCCCTGCCTTGTGCTTGTTTGAGGCCCAGTGTGTCCAGGATGATGTGTATCTGCACCCTCTCTGTTACAGGCTCTGTTGTAGTACAGTGCCTGAGCCTTCTTCTCTTAGCCATGAAGTTCCAGTTCCAGAAACATTCCACTGTGCGTAGGTATAGTGCATACTATAACAATTAGCTTTCAGAAATCGACATTTTAATTAGTCATCTCCCCAGTATTTAACAACCTTTGGGAACTTCCATTTATCAAGGAGCTACATTATCTCAAACAATACCTCCTCTTTCCTTCCAGACAACTGATAAATCCATTGGTGATGTCGCTGCCATTATCTGGTAATTTGGAACTTAGCTGTCTGACTTGCCATGTTTAAAAACAGTTATCAATTCCTTGATTTTTACAGTTCTGCTCACTGTACTGTTCTTTGTCACATAGCATAGCTGGTTAGATAGGCCTTTCCGCCTCTTTACATTGCACTTTTCAGCAGTGTATTTAACAACTTTTATAACCTTGGCTCTCAGAGTTTGGTTGTGCCCTTTCAACGTGCTAATTGTGCACCAGCATTTTTTCTCTCTTCCAGAGAGAATGCACACAATTTGCATTTCTACATTTGCTGGTCTGTTATAGGCATTTTTGCACATAAAGGATTGGTTTCCTAGCACTTTTGCCCAGCAGGGAATGGGCAACAAGGGATGTTCTATTTATTTCCTCTGAAGCACCTAGCATTGGCCACTGCCGGAAGACAGGATACTGGGCTAGATGGACTTTTGGTCTGACCCAGCATGGACATTCTTATGTTCTTATATTGACCACTTGGTAAATCTCTAGCTGATTTCTCTAGCTCCTCTGGTCTCTTTCAGTCCTAAGTGACCAGAGGAGCTAGCGAACAGGAGCGGCTAATGGGAGTTTTGTGAGGGAGTTTACAGGGGAAGCATGAGGGCAGGGGGCTACATACACTTAACATTCCTTAAACTTTAAACTTAAGCTAAAAAACATCCCCTGATAAAAACAAAACAACAAAGGAACCAGCTGCAGGAGTGAAAAGAGAATGCAGGCAGAAGTCCCGCAACAAAATGAGGGCTACTCAGTTTATTGCACCCAATGCAGCATGCATGATTACCTGCCCTATGGGCAGGTGGTGTATGTGTACATTCGGTGCAAGGAGCTTCTGGCCCTCAGAGACCGTGTACGGGCTTTGGAGGCCAGAGTGACTGAGCTGGAGGAGCTAAGGGAGACAGAGAGGTAGGTAGATGAGACTTTCTGGGACACAGTAGAATGGTCCCACCCACTGTCTGTGACAGCCTTTGTGCTGTTGAGGTAGATGAAAGCCTCAGGGAAGGAGCACATCCAACTATAGCAGAGGGAAATGATCCCATAGTTGGGACCCTCTTTCCAGGTGGTGATGTGGTATCATCTCACCCTGAGGGTATCTCTCCGGGGGAGGGAACTCCAGTTATTAGGAAGAGACAGATATTCGTAATGGACGATTTGATCATTAGAAACATAGCTGGGATTGCGATGACCAGGAGAATCACATGGTGACTTGCCTGCCTGGTGCAAAGATTTCGGCTCTCTCAAGACATCTAGATAGGCTTATGTATAGTTCTGGGGAGAAGCTGGGGGTCATGGTACATGTACATACCAATGACATAGGGAAAGTTCGAAGAGAGGTCCTGGAGAACAAATTTAGGCTAGGTAAGAGACTGAAGTCCAGGAGCTCCATGATAACATTCTCTGAAAAGCTTCCCGTTCAATGCACAGGGCCAGTTAGACAGGCAGGGTCTCAATGCATGGATGAGACGATGGCACAGGGAGGAGTAGTTTAGATTTATTAGGAACTGGGGAACCTTTGGGGAAATGAGAAGCCTAGACACGAAGGATGGGCTCCACCTAAACAAAAATGTAATCAGATTCCTGGCACTTAAAATTAGAAAGGTTGTAGAGCAGTTTCTAAACTAAGGGCTGGGGGAAAGCGGAACAGGTGCAGAGGAGGATGTGACTCGGGCATCCTTTAGGGGAGGATCTATAAATGGAGGTTTCTATGTCCTAATAAGGAGAGGATGGAAGATAATAAAATACAGGTAGGATCTGTTTCCTTTGCTGCTTCTCTGGTTCCATATCTCTGGAAAATTTCTCATTACTTGGTTGACTTCCTTACCGTATGTTTGTGAGTCGTCTTTTAACATTATTTGTCCCGGAATAGTATGATCATCCTACTTCTCCCTCACCTATTCTTATGTCCAGTCCCTATTTATTTTTAATTACATCCTAAGTCCTCCTTCTCTCTTTTCTCACTCTTTCTGTTGTTGATGTTGCAAATTTTTTTAAAGGCAAAATTAGCATTATCCAGCAGGAATTCTCCACCTTCTTCCCTTTCTCCTCTGTGCAGTTCAAAAATTCCCTATCTTCTATCTGCCCCATTTCCAACCTCCATGAGTGTACCCTTTACTCCTGGTGACTTGTATTCTTGGTGCCTTCCGATATAGCCTGTCCACTAAATAAAGCCCTCAAAGTAACAAACTACTTCTTGCTTGCCAAGTCTAAGAGCCTCATCTCTATAATCATTCTTAATCTTTGCTACTTTTGGAACTGGACTGTCCTCTTTTCTTTGGCTTCTGAGACTCTGACTTCATATGGTTCTCCTCCTACCTTACTGACCATTTATTCATCATTGCTTTTTTCCCTCTTCCTATTTTTGTTGTTTTTGCTCAGTAGACTATCTTTGATCCCTTCTTTTCTCCCTCAACAGCCAACCTGAGTGACTTTATCAGTTCTGTTTATTACCTTTATGCCAAAGACTATCAATTCTAGATCTCTATTTCTCATCTCTCTCTGTCCAATCTTTCATCACTATCTATCTTTTGGATATCTCTTTGTGAGTGTCTTACTGCATCCTAAAATTAACCATATCTAAAAATGAATTTATCTTCCCATCCACATTTTCTCCATCTCTGGTGACACCTTCAGTCATTCCAACTTAGTCTTGGGTGTTTTTTGTGTCCTCCCAGTCCTTTATGCATATCCAGGCTCTTATCAAATCCTGTCACTCTCATGAGTGCATGTCCCTGTTATCTCTAGCATAGTTTTGTAACCTTCTCCTTTTCTCTCGTGGCTCCAGCTCATTCAACTGCAATTAAAGTGCTTTACTGGCCAGTCATGCCAAGTCACGCTTCTTCTCAGAACGCTCCTCTGTCTCCTGTTTCATTCTGCAAGAAATTCAAATTCCTTTCTCTTACTGCTCAGATTCTTTCCTCATTCTGTCATATGCTGTGCCCCTCCAGGTCCATCGGTCTCTTGGCTTCATTCATCTCTGACACCTGACTACTTTTTTTAAAAATACTCCTGCCTACATGTGTAACATCTTCTTCCATCCAATGAGACAATCAATCTTCCTTTCCTTCTTCAGATCCCTCCTTTAAACCTAGCTTACAACAGGTCACATTCCATGTCTAATAGCTCAATTCAGCTCTCATTATAGTGAATCCTCAGACTTATGGCAGAATTCATTTCTCAGAATTGCGCTGTAAGTCAAAAATGCTTTTCTCTTAGGAATCAATGGTATGAAGATGAAGGGGGGATTGGTTCCTGAACCAAGGCTTGATATTTTCACCACAACACCACAGATTTTTGTACTCAATGAATTATAGATGACTAATATTGCAACACAATATATTTACTGTACACTGTATTTTGTAAACACCATCCAAAAAACATATAAACTCACATGCTGTTCAGAATGCCAGCAACACAGGCTCAGAAAGCCGGGGCAAATGGCACACATGCTGAGCCTCAGCCAATCACTATTCAAGCTTTCTGATTGGCTGAGCCTGGAGCCAGGAGCCGGTCCAAAATACGTGGCAATCCTACCCAGCAACAACCTATCCTGCTTCCTCGAAGCCAATCAGAAGCGACCCCTTCCAGCTCCATACCAGTATAACACAACCAGGATGTGATTTCAAGCGAACTTTATGCAAACTGAGCATCGTAAAGGCGAAACAGTTAATTGAAAAGTGTTGTAAGTGGCGTCCATAAATCGGGCATTGTAAGTCTGAGGGCTCCCTGTATTATAAAAATATAATTTGGGGATGAGATGCATGACATTTCTATAATGATTCTATCACTTCATGCTCATATTACACGGTCTCCTCCAGCCCTCTCTTTTTTATTTTATCCAACTTAGATTGTAAAGGCCTAATCCAATGTCACTTGATTTAGGAATTGTGATGAAGTGGGGGGTTTTCTTGGGGTTTTCTGTATTTTCCAGGGTTTGCATGCACAGGGGGTGGGACTCAATGTCCCTGGGTGTTACTGGTTTAACGAGATGAGGGGAGAGGAAGTTTGTCACAGAGGACCGGAGAGGGACTTGGGACCCCAGCTCAGGAGACACAACTGGTTCTGGCCATTGGGAGGACAAAGGGCTGCAGAGTTAGTACCCCGGTGACCTGACCAGCCGGTTCCAGCCAGAGGAGAGCTGTGAGGAGAGGAGACCCAGGCCTTCCTGTTTACGACCCTGTTTACCTGGAGAGAAGACAATGGACAGAGGCGGGGCTTGAGGTCAGGGATATCAGAGGCCCAGCTGGGAAGCAAGGGGGCTCAGGGCTGGCGAGGAGAAGCAGGCAGAGCCCACCTGGATGCAGGGAGACTGGGATGTGCTGTTATTGTGAGAGGCTAGGCCTGAGGCCCTGAGAGTTTCCTGTGCTGTGTTCAACTCTCAATAAACCCTCCTGTTTTATGTTGGCTGAGAGTCACTCCTGTCTAGAGAACAGGGTTGCATCAGCCCCTTTGGGGGTGAAGAGGCCCAGGGGATCCAAAGTGCGTGGACTCCCAGAGGGGGCCCACGGTGGAGACAGACGTGCTAAGGCTCAGAGAGGTGCGGCTCCAGGAGGTGGAGGGGCCTGACCCCGAGAGAGAGTGGTTTCCCCCCCGCCCCCCCGAGAAGGGCTGTCTCACTGAAAGGGGCACCCCCCCCCCACGGACCGCACAGGGCCAAGAGTGGGCATGATCTGAGTCCGTGACTGGAATCTTTCCACTGATTACATTCATACTTTGTGGCAGGAACCTTGTCTTCATTCATATCTTTAAAACATCATGCACACAAATGGCACGATGCACATGCATATCATACACTTGTTTTATAACTCCTCACTTGGGTTCCTTCTTTCAAAAATATCCGTATTAACAATTTAAAACTTAATTACAATTTATTTCAGGAAAATATTTGCAGCTCTGAAGGCCAGAGTCACATGTCATGGAAATGAGAATAGTTTTGAGTCTCTTGGAGCAGGGCAGAATCAGAGTATTCGTTACAGGTCATCCAAGTGGCTCCAATGGCTACACAAACAGTCTCCCTTGTTCTTGTGGTAGATGCTACTAATAAAGAAGGTCTTATGGAAGTGAATACATGTAATACTTGGCACTTCAAACTAAAATCAAAGTATTTAATAAGTCTTACAACACCTTTGCATCTCAGAAAACTTTGGGGTGCAAGGCATCAGCTGTTCTATAACTAAACCAGATTGAAAGTGAAAATGATTATTGCATATAACTGAAAGTAGCTGGGCAATTCAGATAGGCAGGATATAATTACCTTAGTTGGAATTTGGCCAGGGCTCTGGTTTTAACCCATTACTCTTATGAAAAGCAAACCAAGTTGATCCAAAAATCTCACAATGAATTGCCAGATACATGTACAGGGATGATAGAAAGCATGAAGCACTTATGATTGTCTTCTGTTGCCTCAAATGTTGGGAACAGGGAACAGGTCCTTTCACTCTAGGCTATTTTAGGGCTTTCACTTAATTGTTTATTTAACACTAATATATGGATAGGCTGTTGTGTAAGCACATTCATATTATTTCATATGACTTCCTTAATAGAAGTATTGCTATAGTTGGCAACTTGGATTTGAAGTGTAAATCTGCAGTGCATATCTGAATGGAAACCAAAGGGGAAGATTTGTAAGTTGGCACAATATCTTAAAATTACTGTGGAAAACATTTCAAAGTCATGTCTTGGGTGGTGAAGACTTTACCATCTGCCACACTATAGAGGAACTTTTGGTTTCAGAACTAGTGTATTCATGTGATCTTCCCCTTTCCATTGTACACATCATTTGGGCATTCCACAAAACCAATGCGTTCTTACAGTAGACCCCTGACTTACTATCCTGAGGCACTTTTTATATTGCTAAGCAGATTTCAGTTTGCTTCTGCTTTTCTTTTTTTTTTTTCGCCTTAGAGCTGATCACACGGATAGTTAAAAGAAGTAGCCACATGAAGCACAAAAGCAAAAAGGCACCCATGCTGTAGATATATTTATCTTCTCCTTTGACTTTGAAGCTACTACTACTTCACTGGCCCTATTTACCTATGATTTTGGTCACAGCTAGGAGGAATTTCAACCTTCTGACTTCCTGCCCTTGCAAACCACCAATATTAATGAATATAAATTTTTCAAGCAAAGGATGCATCTTTAACTGAAATCTTAACTTTTGTTTTGCTCACTAAAAATCTGTTTTTTTTTCCTCTCACTGGGTAGTTATGGACTCTGTAATTTAGCCTAACTTGACGTGGAATAATCTGAATTTTTTCTCATTTGCCTAACTGCCCTGGACAATTCCACTGGACAGAATTTAAGACCTATGTTGGAGGAGGAGAAGACTTGATAGTTTCTAACTTCAAACATGTGAATCACACTTTTCCTGTATGTTATGATTGATATTTATTAGTTGGGATTTTCATTCTCACATCATTCGAGAACTGGCAGATTTTGCTTAAACCTTTCAGATTCATTTTTGCCCAAGACCAAGAATTGGAAATACACCTCTACCCTGATATAACATGACCTGATATAATGTGGTAAAGCAGTGCTCCGGGGTGGTTGCGCACTCCAGCTGATCAAAGCAAGTTCAATATAACATGGCTTCACCTATAACGTGGTAAGATTTTTTGGCTCCTGAGGACAGCATTATATCGGGCTAAAGTTGTGTCTTGGAATGATGATTTTTTGGCAGTTATAATGCTAAAATGAATAATACTAAATCCATTGGGGATGGTGTAGTTTCACTGGCACAAATTTGAAATGATCACATTCCTCATAAGAGGTGGAGCCATGCAGTGAACTGCGCATATCTTCCTAAACTCATATAAATTAAAACATTTATAAATGACACTACTGCTTACTGGGCCAAAATCTGCCCTCAGTTACCCCCATAACTCTACTGACTTCCTTGAGGTTGCATTAAAAAAATTGGCCAAGTTTTACACATGCAACATATTAAAGGAAAGCTATTTTAGAAAAAAAAAAGTTGGTTTAAAAGAATTGATACTACTTTTCATGTATTTCCACTTTTAAAGTTAGATTTCCTTACTGATAACAGCAAGTGGGGCCACCTGATTTTTATCAGGGATTAGATATTAAACTAGCATTAGTACATTTAAAAAAAAAAAGTCCTCATAGTATAATGATGTAAGGGAAGATTCTGATACCCTTACTCAAATTTAGTAGTAACTTCCTAAGTACTTCATTAGAACTCCTCAATCAGGATTCTGCTGTTGATGACAGTGCCTTCACCTTCATCCCAACTTCCACTGATATTAATTGGACTACTTATGGAGTTGTCATCACTGGAAATCCCTCAAGGTCGAGGATGATTGTCTGTCATGGATTGCCCATTTCAAATTATCTGTGGGATCGCCAGTGGCTGATAAGGCCTATACTGGAGCCATAGACTCTGCTACATTGCAGACATGTTTTTGAGCAGGGCAGGTGAATCTGGGGTAGTGGTTCGGGCCATAGCACGCTCTTTCTATTGCTTCCATTTTTTCGTTATATGTAGACACATCTGATTCTCAAAGTGCTGAGTTTCCTGCCTCAAGCAGTTCCTCCATTGTTGTTGGTCCTGGGTTATATGTTCCCACAAGTTGTTGTCAATGTTGCATTTCCTCATATTAGCCTTGATTACATCCCTGTACCATTTTTTTTCTACCCTCCTCTTGTGCATTTCCCTTGGCTGAGTTTAGAGTAAAAGACTTGTTTTGGCAGTGTGGAAGCCGGCATCCGGACAACATGGCATGCCCTGCAAATTGATGATAAATAAACATCGTTTCAATGCTTGTGATATTGGCTTGTGAGAGGACGCTGATGTTAATACAGCTATCACCCCATTTGTTTAGGAGAATCTTGCATATAAAGCATTGATGATACTACTTCAGAGCTTTAAGATGTTTCCTGCATGTTGTCCACATTTCATCCCCATACAGTAGGGTGGGGATCACAACAGCTTTATACATCATGAGTTTTGGTTTTGGCTCTGATGTTGCAGTCTTCAGACACCCTCATTATCAGATGTCCAAAAGCTCAGCTTTCACATTTGAGTCTGCACTGGATTTCTTCATCAATATCAGCTGTGTGTGAGACGTGGCTTCCAAGATATGGGAAGTGCGCAATCATAGCATTTAAGTTCATCTGGGATTTTCTCATGGATCCAGATTTTCAGAACAGGAGTGTGTAGCTGTGAGGTGAGCTCTTCTGCTTGTAAATTTCTACAGGGATTCCATCAATCCCAGATGCCTTGTTATTCTCCATCTTAATTGCTCTCCACACTTCTTCCAGGTTTGGAGGTACACCTCTACCCCGATATAACGTGACCCGATATACCATGAATTCAGATATAACGTGGTAAAGCAGGGTGGTGGGCAGGGCTGCGCATTCTGGTGGATCAAAGCAAGTTCCTTTTGCATTTGTTTAGCTGGTGGAACAAGGTGTTCGTGTCAACAGGTTCATATTCTGCACCTTTGGTCAGGAGGAGGAGGAGGTCATTTTAATTTATTTTTCCTACACCTTCCTTGCCAATGATTCTGGGCTATAGCTTTTCTATAACCAATGTGGCAGGGAACAGGCCAGCACCTTCACCCTCTCTGAGGAGCACAAATGTAGCATGCTGTCTTCTATGCCTTTTTCTTCCTTTTTTTCCCTCCTCTCCCAAATCATCCAACTCTGAGTAGGAGAGGAACCAAGGAGCAGACGCTTGTTCCTCTAGTAGTTAGAAGAAATTGGGAGTGTCACTCCTTGATCAACACATCAGAGCAAGGGACATAATTGCCACTGAATAAAATCAGCTGTGAGCTTTAGAATCTTTAAATAAATCCCAGCTCAGTTAGGTGGGCAGAGTTGTGGCGTTTAGATGTTGCTTGCAATTATTAGAACTGAGAGCACTGGCTGTTGGGAGTGTGAAAGGACAGGAAACAGGAAGGAGAAGGGAGGAGTTGAGGAGGCTGAGTGAGAGTTACAGAGGGTGCAGCAGCAGTTTGGTACAGAGGTTTCCACTGTAAAAATAAAGTCCTGTTGAAGTTGTTAGTAACTTGCCTGGTTGATTCAACAAGAGTAGAGGCAAGACTTTATTTCAAGCTGTTTAAATGTTAGTTATCATGACCCAGTATAGGTCTCTTTCCCCTTTTACAATTCCTTCTGAGCCCCTGTGGTTTCTTATAGGGCTAGTGGATCCTCACCATCCTGCCACTGACCCTAAGAATTACATATTCATTTTTTCCACTGGCCAAACTTCCCTGGTGTCTGTAGAGAAGCTGACTAGTGGGTTAATGTAGTATCACACAGTATTCAAATGACCATTGTGCTTGCCTGAGATGGACTGATTGCAATACTTCATTAGCTTTTGTGACAGCTTATGAAACAGTGAAGAGTCTGCACTCATGATAGGTGCTAGTAATGTCAGCTTCTGCAATTGAGATCTTTTGAGCTATTGTATTGAGAAGCCACCTGCAGTTTTGTGGGTGTAGTTTGAAATTAGATAATTAAATATTTGAATGTTAGCATTTGCTTTTGCTGTTAATTCCACTTCCAGTTAATTGTACTTGCAAAATTGAAGGTCCCTTTAAAATTATGTCTCTATACATCAACATGGACAACTTCATTTAATGTGTTAGGAATCTTAGAATGATGTATTTAGGCCATTTTCCCAATCATTAAGTGTTTTCCAGAAAACTGGTTCATTTTGTTTCTGAGCAGTTGATGAATATTTCTGATGATGACTTAAACATGTGAATTTGTTTGTCATGCTACTGTACGTAATGTATGGCAATTTGCTGATTGCAACCAAGGGACTGTGTGTGTCAAGCTATTGAAATTCAATGAGGCTATGTTAACTGAAAAATGTGCTGGCAATATGTGGTGTGAGTCAAATGCTATGAAGTCTGAATACTTTTAAAGTGAAAACAGAAGTTTATCAAGTTGAGTGCGCTCTTGAAATTAGAGTGCCAACACTTGATGTCATTGTCTATCTGTGTTTTGACTACTCCTTGTCTTGAAAGAAAATAATAAAAACAGATTAATCCTTTCTATTGAGTGCAGTTTCATGAATTACCAAATCATTGTGGAAATTAACCACTGTAACGCAGTTTACACGTCTTCAGAAACAACTTATGTATTATTGCATGAGAAACTACTATATACTTGGCTTATCACCCTTGTAGTGCCGGAGCATCTATGAGGTAGAAATGGTAGTTGGATTTCTGAGATCAGCCAAATAAAATATATATGCAGTCCTCATGCTTTTTGTCAGTACAAAGTAACTCATTAAAGTATGACTCAGGGCTGGATGCTCCCCTCAAAGAGTTAGGGCAGCCTAGGAGCTGCTCCCTTATGGACCATATACCAGCTGAGGATCAGCAGAGTGGTGGTCCAGTATGTTCCCCTCCCCACCCTGCCATGCTATGTCCTCTAAACCATGCAGGGTAAAGGTGGCGGCTGCTGCCATCTTTATGAGAATCCCTTCCAACAGGGGAATTCTCTGCTGTCCCTGTTATGCTGCCTGAACAGCAGCGAAAGGGCTGGAGTGGAACTGAAAATCTGGCTTTCTAATTACAAACTTTGTTCAGTTACTGAACATTCTTGGAAGTCTTCATATATAATCAGCAAAGAGCAATTGTGATTAGATTGTAAACTCTTCTGGACGGGACTGTGTGTGTTTGAGTTCTTAGCACACTTTGGGCAATATCACACAAACAATCGTAATTATTTGAGAGCTGCGTGAACTGAGTGGCAAAGGCATTGGACTTTAAAACCTATGAGTTTCCCTGCACAGGTTTGTTTCCTTCACGCAGCAGATAGGTCCCACTGTCAAATAGACCCATCGGACTCTGCCGTAGTGTTCTCACCAGCCGCAGTGCACCCTTTTGTCAGGGTTAGCGGCTACATGGGGTCCTTGCAGCCCATCTGCCTCTAACTGGGTCTACCATAGTTCAAACCTTTGGCCAAGTCACACAAAGTTCAGTTCTCCTTCCAGGGTAACAAGAAGGTACAACTGAAAATTCACAAAATGCCCCAAAACAGAAGAGCCTTTAGCCCTCCTCTTGGGCTATTCCTTTGCCTGTTTCTTTTTGGACCAGTCTTTGGTCCCATCCTGGAGGACTGTGTTGGAACTGAAATTGCAGGAGCAGGGAGGGACAGCTAAGGGATTCTGAGGCAAAGTGTGCAGAGCAGAATAAGTTTTGAGAGAGCCAGCTTACAGCAAGCTGGGGTGAGTTGTGCATCACTGGCTAAGGAAACAGCATGTTTTCTCTCTCTGTGTTTTTGGGTTCTTGTGTGTTGTCTGTCTGAATGCTCAGCAAAAGGGTAGGGTTATATTGCAACCTGTCAGCAAGAGTGTTGGCCTTTATTTGCTTCTCTGTTTGCATGCCATGAAATAGAACAGCTAAGATCAGAAACAAGCGGCTCTTGGGCCAATATAGGCCTCAATCCAGCAGCATAAGCTTAATGTTAAGCATATGTGTCATTAATTCATCTTTTCTTTGCTTGATCTGAGCCATAGCTCTAATACAGAATGACATAGCTCTGAGGATGGAACACACGAATACATAGGTAATAAAGCCTGTCTGCTTACAGTTCTTTGGCAACTATTCTTAGTTCTCAGATGTTCGTTTCTTTCGTTCGTTTCTTTCACCTATACTGATGCTTTCATTTCTTTTTAAGCATTAGAAAGTCCTGGGCAGGAAAGAAAAATAACATGGTGTGTAGCAAATAGTGCAAACATACAGTTCATCTCACTTTGTCAAATGGAACATCACATCATTAATCTGATTACACACACCCTAAAACACATCAGCATGTTTAATAAAGAATATTTCCAATGCTTTTGTCATTTCCATTTAAAAAAAAAATCATTGGAGACACTTCATAAACCTCCAAGAAGAATATGTAGGTTTTTTTGTGTAGGCTGTAGGCTTCATTGCACACTAATCAGAATTGAACATGTTTTTCAGATGTTCAGCATTAAATTTGACCTTTCTACCCATCCAAGTGTTCCTGTGTTTACCATTAGTTTAATCATGTTTCTGAGGGCGAGAATAAGCTTGGCTGCCATAAAGGATGAAATATCATTTTGGGGGGATATTTTCGAATTAGTTTGTTGTCATGTTTAGACTTTGGAGTAGCTGATCACTGCAAATCTTTGATCTAGTACAAAACATGACTGTGATTGTTTTTTCTTTATGATTTGGAGACAAGGGGATATGTTTTCAAAGGGGTGCAGAGATTTTTCACCCATATTTCTCTTAACGTGAACGGGGAGTGTACAGGTAACTCACTCTGCAGCATGCTGAAACAAAGCCCAAATGAATAGTGAAAAATTTCTGCTAGAAATAAACTGTCATAGTAACATTTAGGATCTTTTTTCATTATTTCCAACAAGAACAAAACTTGTAAATTCCTATGAATTATAATGAAAGTTTTGTTCATAAACTATCATTTAAAATTACATTGTCTCTTTCTACACTCATTTTCCAAATCCTTCTGATTTGCTGGTTGATGATTTGCAACTGTTTTTTGTTCACTCTTCTCTCTGTCAGTGGACAGAGGTTTATTTTTTTTCTTTCTCATTAATCATTTATCGTATGCACTTTGATGAAAAAACCTCCAATATTCTAGATCAGATATACTCCATAGGAGAAAGTTGGGTACAATGAGATTGGTTAACTGTTTCCTTGCATCTTGTGCAGTCATTTACACTATGCTATTATGCTAACCTGATAGTTTTGCACTTACTTTTCATTGGTGTAAATGATGATACAATATGCAGGACAAGGGTGAATAAGGCTCCATGTCTTTGTGTGGTATAAGGTATAGTGAGGATGTATTTCTGATCTCTTTGTATTTTATTGTTTATAATATTACTTTTCATCAGTACAGCTCAAACATTTTACAAGGGACATCCATCTCATTACCCCTATTTTACAGATGTGGAAACTGAGGTCCTGAACAGTGAACTGACTTACCCAAGAACACCGAACAGTCAAGACAGGAATAGAGCCCAGGTCTCCTGAGTCCTAGTTTAGTGTTCTATCTATTAGGCCATTCTGCCTCTGTATGTGAGAGGCCTCTTCATTAATTAAGTAGTGGCTTGCATGCTGGGATTTGATGTCGTCAGTTGTTTCAAGGAATAATACAGGTGTTTGCTTTAGGAAGAAAATGCAAAGGATAAGTCTAATGTATGCAGACTTTCCATTAGACTTTGCTGTCAAATTCAGAGTTGCCCATTTGTGCTTCTGCAGCGCTGAAAAATCACAAGTGACTTTGTATTGCTCAAAGTCATTACGTTCTGTAAAAGGTGCATCTCCTCTTACTTCATATATCTCACTTTGAAGGTCATCCACAGGGAGTTTGTTTAGCTCTGGCAACAGGCAAAGATTATTAAAGGGGAAAAATACAGAAAACAACCTCTCAGAACCAAAGGACAAAGAAAGAGATGGGGTAAAAAGAGTCAGGAACAATAGATATTCTTTCCCTCTTTCAGCAGTAGCAGAAACACACCCATTCCCAAAGGAAGGCTGTTACTTCAGAAAATTCCCCCTTACTGTCCCAGTATGTCCTAGTTCTAAAATGCAGAGCTAAAAATGTATGCCAAAACTTAACGGCCAAGAAAAAGGAATGATCCTTCAAGGTGCTGAGTTTTGGAATAGCAAGGGCAGACTTCCCCCCGGCCTTGTCTTAGTTTTATATTTTAAAAAAATATTAGAAATACTTGCCAGAAAAAAATGTCCATATTTGTTTTGCATATTCAGCAACTCTTTGCAGTGTATTAGTACAGCTCCCTTTCCCCCTGAAGACTCAAACTCTGCATGAATAGGTCTTGTGTAATTTATTCCTCTGCCACTTTCCATCTTATACTTAAATTCCATTCTTCTTGGCTGTTTTTTTCATTAATCATTCTACTGGTCTGTGTAGGTGGCTGAACCATGGTAAACAGTGATGCCCTTCACACTTTAATTACTCCTTCAAACCTCTGTGAACATACCTGAGATTGCTGCTTCACAGGAATTGTGATTCTTTATAGAGATATCCTTGATGTTTTAAGCAGGAACTTTAAATAGACTCAGCAGCTGTATACGCTGCAAACTGTATGTGGCTTGACTTCATACAGGGCTGTAATTATGTCTCCGTTTGTTGAGATGTGCGTTAAATCTCATTACCTAAACAAGATCAGGTTGGGTCAGTCATTGGATTGTGTAAAAACAGCTAGTGGAGTATGTGGATCCTGACCCCTGCCATGTGATGAACTTAATCTTTTGTAATCCTGACTCATGTCATGTAATTAGATCTAGAAAAATAAAGATGATTTGTGTCAGCACTTCTATGTGTCACATTTTAGGAGCACTTCAGTACTATGAGCCATTGTTTCCTTTCAGTCAATCCTGAACAGATGCCATACCGTAAGGCTAGGTAGTGTTGTGCTGCTGGAGGGTGCAGTCTTCTGTTCAAGATGTAAAATGGAAGCCCTGACCACATCAAATTGGTAGAAATGCTGTGGCATCTTTCACAAAAGTAGAAGGTTTAGTCAGTGTTTTGGCTAAAGTATAATAGGCTTCCAAGGGAGGCTGTGGAATCCCCGTCACTGGAGCTTTTAAAGAACAGGTTACACAAACACCTGTCAGGATGGTCTAGGTTTACCTGGCCTGCCTCAGCACAGGGATCTGGAGACTTCTTGGGGTTCTCTCCAGCCCTACCTTTCTAAGATTCTGTGCCTACATATAATAACCTGCAGGACTAGAACCTGGAACTATGAGGGTTCTTGGGCCGTCAATGCTTCTGCATCATCATTGGTAGCTCAGGGTGGGTTTCTACTGGAGGACCATGTGAAGCAAGGTATTGCAGGAAGTATAGCCCAGCTTGGCCTGAGTGGCGGCCCCCTACATCCCACTGGTTGTCTTATCCTGGTATATAAACCAGGAAGCCATCATGGGAAGCTAACTGAGCAATGGCACAGACTGCCTGCTTGCTTCCGCTCCAGCCCTTGCCTTACTGTGGACCCTAGACTCTAGCTTCTGACTCTGGTTTGTCCCCAACTCTGCGATGTGTCTGCTGTCTGTTACATTTTACCTGATCTTGACTTTGTGGTATCCTGATTCTGTTCAACCCTGACTCCACTACTTGACTTCCATCTGCAACTTGGTAACTAACCGGTGCACACAGGCTGCTCATGGCACGGCCTTGACAGTACGTGAATTCACTATGGCTATAGTATTGTTCTTCATTTCTTAAACTGTTGGATTTATTACTGTTTGCTGTGCTTCACTGTAGAAGTGGCTGCATTTCAATGGCAGGATGGTCTGTATACAGTTTGCATAGTCCCTTCATAAACTTCGAAATGAAAGGCACCATATAGAGAATACAAACTCCAGTTCATTCTCTGTACCTTAATATTCGAAGTCTCTGATTTGATTAGCCATATTCCACTGGAACTTTGAAACAGTTGACCAGTGGGGAAGGCTTATAAATGTAGGAGACAGTCATTTCATGGGTGCTAGACCAAGTCTATGGAACCATCTCTGGCAAGTTATAAGACCGACCATAGACCTCCCCACATTCAGAACAAATTCACAAACTTTTTTTTGCAGTATAGCCTTTCTTAGTAAAATTCTATACACACATGCATGTGTGCACATACACACACTTAAAAGCTTATAACAACCTAATACGTTATTTGTCCTACAGACTAGAAAGGAAGAAAGAGAGACTGACATATGTTTTATCTATTTTTAAATATGTGGGAGGTTCTCAGATACCGCAGTGTTGGTGATAGGTGTCCTTCAGGTACATAGATGTGTAAAATATGCATGATACATTCCTTAGCTCACATTTTATTGTATTTAATTCACTGGTTTTCCAATTAAAAAATAAACTAGGAACAGGTAAAATAATTATCTATCTTAACAATGTGATAGTCTGACTTGAAATGTGTAAAACTGCTATTCTGGTATTGAGTAACTATAACTGCTCTGTGCCCTCTTCCTGTGCCCCCCTCAGGTTTCATGTTTTCATTCAGTGATTTGACTGATGACAGCACCAGTGCTTATCCATCACTCTTATTTATGTGACTCATAATGAACTTCTGAATGTCTGTCTTTCCTCTTGAATCATCATTTGAGAGTCTTTCTTTATCACACCTTAAAAACCAAAGTGCCCTCATAAGATCTGTTTCTATAACCTTATTGAGAACATTGTTTTATTTTTCATCTTCATTTTCCCACATTTATCTCAAAAGATCTCATCCAGAAATTGAACAGATACTGTATGAACAATACACCAACCAAATTTTACAAATAGGTTGTAACTACTATAATGGAAATATTGCCAGGAATAAATGTAATATATCAATATTATAGCAAAGAAATATTTAAGAAAAAATTACTTTGAATAAAACCCTGATTATAAAACACATTCAATTGTTAATCATTTAAATGTATTCCATTTCTGCAATGAATGAAAACATTTCCAAGTAAGCCTAAAAGAAAGATCAAAATATAGCTTATCTTTGGATTATCCAAATTCCTATAGAAGTGTGTCTAGGAAATCATGATTCCACAGGCATATCAGACATTTGAAACTTTTATTAACTCATCTTATTTGTTCAAAAGTAATAGACTTTTTTCACTAGAACCTACTAGGACTTTACTAGAACTAGAACAGTACTAGAACTTTTTTTACCTAAATTATTAATTGTACAGAAGAAAAACTGAATATCAGAAATCACAAAAGGAGCATACTATTCAGACATTTGAAGCTCAAGACAGGGATAGAGTATTCATTTGTATCTGACTTGCGTATGGAACATATCCCTATGATATGTCAAGGGAACATTAAGATTGAATGGTCATGCATCAAGAAGTTAGGAAACAGCAAAGCTGAGGTTCCATATACAGCATGGTATTGCTTTGCATACCTTTTGCACAAGTGTAAATGACTACACAAGAAGTTATCGATGGGGAATGAGACATAAGATTTTGATTGATTGGCAGTCACAGAAGAGGTGGGGACCACATTTATCCCAAGCAGGTGGAAACTCTTCCCACAACTGCATCTGGAAAATGGAAGGGGTGGAATAAAATCTATATTCTGGTGCCATTATGATCTTTTATTCACCAAAATGGTTGTATGCACCTTTTCACTGAAGTGCATAGAAGTGCCCTCTTTATTTTAAGAATTTAATACTTTTTGCTGAAGTTTTGAAGACTAACCCATTTTCTTTCTCAAAATGGATAGGCTTGCCTCTGGTGTCAATCTTTAACAGTAACACCAACACCAAGGAAAAAAACACAACAAAAACAAATTGTTCACCTGAAGGGCTTAAGTCTGATATGCTCCTCAAAAGGACTGTTTCGTTTTAGTGTGGTGGAGGGCTTGTTGGAATACTGAAGTCTGTGCAATGAGTTATTTTCCGCAACACAGTCAGATGCAGTTGCCTTCATTAGTTTACTTTCAGTGTAGTTCAAGGATCTGTGCCTAGACAGGATACCTGAATGAAAAAAATACATTTCCACCCTTCGTGGAAATGCCTTGGATGAAATACTGGTCCCACTGAACTCAATGAGAATTTTACTGTTGACATCAATGGAGTCAGGATTTCATCCATCATGTGAACTTCAAGGGAAAACAGTGTCCCTCTAATACAGAAATATTATTACAATTTTCATTTACCAGACAGGCAGTGCAGAGCTTTGGTGAATAATTTGTGTATGAATTTTGTTGTTAAAAATTAAACTTGCTCCTGCCAACATCAATTTTACTGTCTGTGATGCTAATTATTTTGTGATTATTGACTGCAAGCATGAAGAGAGAGGTTTAATTGGAAAAAAATTATTCCACACAATTCTAGTTTTTCTTAATGCTAAAAAATGTTTTAATAGTCTGCCTTATGTTGGTAAAATATTTAAATGTACTTTGGTTCAATCAGATGATCTTTATTATTTTCTAATTTTGCTGTTGTTGAGAATTAAATGGCTGTGTATGATTTACAGGCTTCTGAATAACAACCAAATCAAGAAGATTTCAAGAAATGCTTGTGAAGGGCTGCACACACACTAAAAATTGTATAGCGCAACATAGCATACCAACAATGCTGAATGGTACCATTCTGATTTTGTAGCATTTGCGCAGATGCAAATGGCTGCACAGGATGCAAAGATGTGTAGGATCAGGCCCTTAGTTCACCAGTGCAGGGTTGTCCTCTTTTTTACTACTTCTTTCATTAGTTTCCATTGAAAGTATAATTTGCATATGTAAGCGCAACTGGTGATTTCGGTTATTTGAAGAATCTGAGTCTCATTTATTCTACTTTTTCTATGCCTGTCCAATGTGTAAATAAGGTTTGACAAAACTGTGATATTCAATCTTTGTTTTTTGTCTATGAAAAATGTGCCTTCAGTTAAGTACTTTTTGGATTCACAATAATAATGAGTTTCAGGAACTTTCATATGAAAACTGTTTTCACGATACCTTAAGGTTGAATTGTTTGCTATTAAAATTAAACTTGCTCCTGCCAGCATCCATTACACTGCCTGTGATGCTTATTATTTTGTTGTTGTTGAGTGCAACCATGAGGTTACAAATGAGAACAGCCTTAAGGTACTGTGAAAATAGTTTTCAGATGAAAGTTCCTGAAACTCTCAGTATGATTGTGAATCCAAATAACATAATAAATGTTAAAAGATTCATGTTGCATATAGTCCTTTAATCAACTCAGTGTATAGAAAAATAGCCCTTTAACTATTCAGATAAACAGATATGTAAATGCCACCTTATCTCAAACTTTCCAAATTCTCATTCTAAGTTCATTTTCAGACTTCTGGAAATTCATATTTCAGTTCAAGGCTTTAGATGCATTTCTCTCATGAGGGTTTTGAGTTTGCACAAATATCACAACTTATTTTCTTCCAAATCCTACATAATATTTTGTCACTTGGTTTTCTATTTCTCACTCAGCTTTTAAAAAACAGTGGTATGTTTTAAATTCATGCCACAATTCTCATAGTAAGTCAGGCAACCGAGAAAGTGCCTAGTGTGAAATTTTATTATTGCAGCCATACTTGGCAAAATTCAAGGGAGAGAAATATGTTTTAAAGGGTCTGTTTGTGTAAGCTGCAGATTCCTTTCATTTTCCCTTAAATATTAATTTGTGGGGTTTTTGGTGCTTTTTATTAACACAAAACATTGTCATGTTTGTTTCTGCAGAGAGGACTTTTAACAAACATTGCAAAAGTAACTCTCACTTTCATTTGCAGTTCAGTCAATTTGCTTTCTCTTCATTCAGCCAATAGTTCACATGCACTCTTTGGCCTTGTCTACACTACAGATGCTTTGCTGACATAGCTATAGCAGCAGGTGCAGCATATGCCATCAGGAGCACTTTTTTTGTCAGCATAGTAACACCATCTCCCCGAATGACATTATCTCTGCAAACAGATGCACTCTTCTGTTGACACAGCTGTGTCTACACTGGGGGTTTTGCGGGCATAAATATTTCACTAGAGATGTGTGTGTTTTTTCACACTCTGACCAGCACAGCTATGCTGACAAAACTTTGTAGTGTAGTTCTGGCCTTTGTTATGAATAATTTTACATGCAGCATGCTGTCCTGTAGTCTGGTGTGTTTTCATTTGGCCAAGAAGTCTTTTAGTACTAGTGACGGCATATCATACTGTATAACTTTCACATACTTTTATGTTTATTTTCTGAAATTGTCATGCATTGTCAGTATTTCTCAGATTGTGAGCCTGCTGTCCCTGGGGAGATTGATTGTATTTCACCTTGCTCTGAAGAAGTCAAAGGGAAACAAAAGAGGAATATATTCATTTTGTTTGTTTGTTTCTGCTTAAGAAGCAGAAAAGGCGTAAACCCTATTTCCATCATAGCTTTTTCACGAACAGGAAAGTTACTAAGAAATAGCAGCTATGCCAGTACATGATGCTGAAGGACAAGAATAGGGATAAAAGAGGGAACAAAGGGAAAAGAGGCAGTTGGGAGAGGAAAAATGGAAGGCAAGAAAGTTTTAAAAAATGATTCTTTAAACTTACTGGTAGAGGATGGAAAGAAATCAGAGTCCCTATAAAGCTTTCAGTATATGAATTTGGCTTTGTGTTTTTGTAAGTTTTGGCTGACACTCTCATACTTAGGGAGAGCATGGTATAAATGAGTAGACAAGTGAACTAACTCCCAAGAAAGAGGTAGAGGCAGCCTAAGGGAAAGCATATCCCCACAACTACCTGTTTATAGGTACTAGTGTTGGGAGACTAAGGCCTGGTCTACACCTGGGGGCGGGAAATAATGTAGCTGAAGTTGACATGCTTAGACCTACTCACCGCAGTGTCTTCACTGTGCTGAGTCGACTGCTGCTGCTCCCCAGTTGACTCTACCTGCACCTCTCGCGGCGGTGGAGTACCGGAGTCAATGGGAGAGCGCTCGGGAGTTGATTTTTCGAGTCTAAACTAGATGCGATAAATCAACCCCCGCTAGATCAATCACTGCCTGCCATTCTGGATTTCTCTTTCCAGAAGCTTTTTGTTCTTGTTGCCCCTTCTTCTGACACCTTTGCCAAGTAGTGGTGGATGTTTGAGGCCTAGAAGACTGATTTACCAATGAAGGAGAAATCAGTGACATGGAGTCAGGATGCATTTTTAATATAACCTGCTTATTTACACATGTACACCAGTCCTGGAACAGAGGCAGTCTCAAACATGCTCCCCCAAAATGTCAGCCAATATATGCAGACCTGGGTCCCCAAGAAGCTACTCTGTCCCAAATATAGAAAAGACAGCAAGAAACAAACTCCCCTACCTGCCACAGTTGTCTCAACGATGTCTGCATAAAACTAATATTACACCATTTCTTCAAAGACTAAGAATGTGTTAAGAAAAAACAAACTTGTTAGACCATGTGTAAGAGCACCTCATGACTCCTGTCATAACATTATTATGTTTGCTATTGTAACTCTGATGTTCTTGTTGTTCATATAAATGACTAATCATGTTTTGATTCCTGTTAATCTCTTACCCTTACCCTTGTTTGAGTAGCCCAAATTTTGTCACTGCAACAGTATTTATATTTAGATAGTTAAGATTAGAAAAAGGAAATGCTAGGATTAGGGAGTGAAATTCTTATCATTTAGCAAATGAATTCATTTTGGCTATGCTCATGCCTCCTTTGTATTTGCTTTTCACAAAGATTCAATCAACTCTTTGCATGCAAATGTTTGTGTGAATTTGAATTTGAAAGGTGAATTTGAAATTTTCTTGCTCAGGTATTTACAGAAACTGAATTTTATACCAGCAGTGCTTGTAAGATCAACCACTCAGTGAACAGATACAATACCACATAGCTTATCTGAGCAATCACAAGTAACCAACACAATTTGGGAATATAGTTATGCAGGAATTGCCATTCTAGTTCAAAACACTGGTTCATCTTGTCCGGTATCCTGCCTCCAATAGTGGATTTAGAGGATGGCATAAGCATGTGTAATCAACCCAGAAATATGTTTTGTTTAAAAAAAATGGAAAAATATTAATAACATACATGTAAGGAAATCATAGTCTTAGAGGCTAAATATATGAGAGAGATTGTTGTGCATTGTTTGCTCAGCTTTGCTAACAAGTATCCAGTCTGAACATTTTCTTGTTGTCCTTAAATACATCTGTATATGCTTTATAGGATAACTTTTTAGCATTTGAAAAAAATAGTGGTATGGTTATCCAACACATTTTATTTTACTTTGTCACTCAGGAGATGCTGTAATGTCCTTAATATATTTAATGACTTAATTCTAAAAGAAGACAAGTTAATGCAGTGTTCGAGTCTTCTATTTCTGATTGCAATAATTTTTTTTTTTTGCAGTTACTTGTACAAGAATGAAATCCACACAATAGACGAGCACGCATTTAAAGGACTTGGATCATTGGAGCAGCTGTAAGTAACACAATACAATTGATTTGAAATGTCTGTGGTGTAATTCCCTGATTTTATTTAAAAATTAGAGAGATAAATTAAACTGCAATTCTGTAGCCAGAGTCGGTTAGAGAGTATAATAATATGTAACAATGTATCTTCAACTGTTGCCTTGGAATGGGAAAAGATATACAGCAGGGATAACTTTTATGTAGTTCTCTGTGATAAAATATTAAAACATTTTCCAAATGTTTATAGTACTTTAGCTGCGTAGCTTACAAAATATGAACATCATTCTACATAGACACAGCCAGCCAAACATTTTCATAGTCACACAGTGAAAAACGAATGATAAAATGTGGTGAAAATAACACATGAAATGATGATAGGCCTACTGAGCCAAAGTCTGATATATGCTAGTCTCAATTTTCAGTAGTTATCAGTAAATATTTTCCTTGAAAATCACAATCATTTAAAACATTTTCCAAATTAATTATGGCTTTGAGATTACTTTTATTGAAAATGGTGATTTTGTTTGTTTTAGGCTAGAAGATGCAGAATATTACTTATTTGCTATTGTAAAGATATCTACTATGAGAAATTACTGTAGCTACTGAGAATCATGTTTTTAAAACCTAGTAATTCTCAGGATAACATCTAATTATTGCATGAATGGCTCTACATTGTTACCTCAACAATTCTGCCTAAAAAAGCTGTTATAGACATTAATTATTCCATAAGTTGAAAATGTTATGTTCTGAATTTATTGTCCTTACTTAGCATTCATTTCCATATATTACTAAAACAGATATAATACATTTAAGTAACACAAACTTTGACTACTTTTGCGTGCTTAAATGCTTAGATGTATTGGTGTAGGTGTGCCATATGTTAATTGGAATATCAGGAGAATACAATACAACCTCCAATCCATATCCTTATCTTGTACTTTTTCTTCAGTAAGATCTCCAGTATTCACCCTTTTCTCTCTGAACACATACTAAGTCTCTCATCCAGGCCCTTGTGACCTCCAGTGTCAAAGCTTTTCCTGTCACCTAATTCGTCCCTTTCAGATCCATTCAAAATGTTGCTGCTAAGGTTGTCTTCCTGTCACTGTAGCCTTATTGTCTCCCTTTCAAAGGCCTCTCATAGACCCCCATTTACCTCCATGTTAAATAGTTACAAGCTTCTTGTTCTTGAGTAAAATTTTCAGAAGTGCCTAAATGAATCGAGCCCCTTCACAATTTAACACCATCATGCGTATCCTTTCTTTTATATTATATTTCCCCCTCACTCCGCTCTACCATTGGTGCCAACCATTGTTGCTCATTTGTCAGCTTCTCCCATAAATTTCTTCATGCCTTCTTCCATGCCATCACTTATGCATGAAACACCCTCACGGAACTGATCTGTAGAGCAGCAACCATGCCCTCCTTTAAATCCCTTTTAAGGATCTGCTTCTATTGTGATGTCTCCAGTAAACTGCCAGCTGATAATGGCTACTCAGGTGCCCAGTAGAGACTACTGCCACCATTATATTGCTGTCTATTCTGAATTTATATCTTTTAAAGTGAGGAAAAATCCTGCGCCCCCCCCCAGTCCTATAAATGATATATATATAGTCAGTCTAAATACCTGCATCTTCATGTCACTTTCCTGCCACACCTTCCAGTCTAAGTACCTCCCTCTTCCTCCCTCCAACCTAGTTTGCTACACTAGCATATCACATTTTGCCTTAATTCCAGTTGTAAGCTTTTGGAACAGGGACTGTCTCTTCCTGTGTGTTTTGCACCATGCCCGGTGTTATAGTTGAGGCTTCTTGATAGTACCATAATGTACACAATAGCATATTAATACACCCTCTTCCCCGCACTGCCACTTCCCAGTTCAGGGCAGCATTTGGCCCTGAGCCTCTTGTCATGACATTCTGTAGAAACAAACAAGTAGCAGGTTGAACTACTGTAATCAGACTGTTAGAGTACTGTTGTTCATATAAGGTGAGGTTTCCTATGTGAGCTGGAGTTACATCCCATTAACTTTCAAAGGGACTTGTGCTTCCAAAGTCTTTACTAATTTTTGAAAATCTCTCCCTTATGGTATTTTGTAATTCTCTCAAGTGTATCTGGGAAAATTTTACTCCAAGAAAGCTGCCTCCCTCAATTTGTTTTTAATCAATGCCCTTGCAATTTTGTGTCTGGTTCAACAAAATCAGAAAATTAGATTTGAGTGTTCAGTAGCTCAACATTTATCTATTTTTTTTAATCTAATCATAACTTTTCATCAGGATACTGCTGAACTGCCTAGTCATGCCTTTCTATCCCTCCAGATGTCATTGTTTCCTCACAAGAGGATGCTACCCCAATACAGTGAAGAAATCTGGCAGATTAAATGGAGTTTCTTCATTTGCCTATGTGTATGTTCTCTTTCATTCAGGGACAATTAAAAAAAAATAAAATCTGTCCCAAATATTCAAACCTGGGTGCCTAAAGTTCAGCTTCTAAATCCATGTTTAGGCTCCCAAATATAAAATTGCCCTGATTTTCAGAGGGTGGAATGGATTTAAGAACCCAGGTTTGCAAATGTTGGCCTTTTCCTCTATGCAACAGACAGTTCTCTATGTTATAGGGTCTGTTACAGTTATCCTTAGTTTAAAAAAAAAAAAGTCAAGAAAATAGGCTAGTGAGGCATTTTGACAGAAGAAATCTCTCCTAAAGAGGAAGTTGAGCTTTTTTGAGAAAAGAACATAAATGGCGACTTTGGACACTAGCAGATGTCCTTTAGCATTCCATTGAGGTTAAGATGTCATCAAAGCACAGTCAAAACACATTTTTAGTGCTACATTGCTCATTCCATGCCCCTTATCACAGCTATCTGAATCCTGCTCAAGTCAGGAATGGTACATGAATTCACTCAGTGGTTTCCAGTTGTCATCACTGAAGGGCATCTGAGATCAGCTCCTGAACAATGTCCATTGTATTCCCCTATGTCCTTTTTCATAATGGCAGGAGGATGGATGGCCTTTCAAAATGTACATTCAGTAGAAAGTTTAGGGCAGACTGGGAGCTATAAAAAGCTATCTGTTAATCTTACCAAGAGGGGGAGACACGGACTCCCTGGCCCTTCTCTCAGCTAGGCCACTGATCTATTCCACATCCCCAGGTAGCTGTGAAAACATTTGTTTACAGGAGCATTTGGCTCAGGATGTGAACTTGGATGACAGAGCCCAAAATGATCATGATCTGATAAAGAGAGACATTTAGACTACTGCAGTGGGGTTAGGCATCACAAGGAAGCTTGCGCTGCTTTTCGCAGTTTTGTTAGTGGCAGTGGGTGGTACGCGAAGGGTTTTGATGCTTCAGCATTAATTGGAGGATGAAAAGAATGGCAAAATGCAAAGAGGAATAAGCTTTTAAATGACAGGTGGGTGGAAGAACATCAGAGTTTTGCAAAAATGCATATTCTCTCTCTTATGAGCAATAGTGCAGGCAGGGAGTGGAATCATTAAAACTATAAAATGTTGCACAAAATATATTTGGGTTTTGTTTGTTTAGTTTAACTTGGAGAAAAACAAATTAAATGAAAAATCCCCAGTAATAGTTCTGCTTTAAAACTCACTGTTTGTGCCAAAAGCTTGTGTCCTTTATGTAGACGCTTACTTTTAATTTTCATCCCTAAGATATTTATTTATCCGCATCCAGCTGGCTTGAATAATTGCCATGAACATTTTCCTATATTTGTACAAAACCTCCTTGCCTGCCCTTGATTGGTGACAGTAAATATAAATATTTTACATGCCTGTCCAAAAAAAAAAAATTACTTGCCCGGAATGAATGGGTGAGTCAAATTTTGCAAAGCTGTCAGACATGTTTTTCGTTTTTTTAGAGCTCTTTTCTCCAGCTGCAGATGTCTCTAAGCCACTGGAAACATATATCTAATACCAATCTCCAGTCAAAACAAAATTTGTAAGTAAAGTTGGAAATAAAGAATTTTAACCAAAACTGAACATGGGTAAGTGAGATTAAGATTCATAGATTCATATGAATCTTATAGATTTATAGACTCTAGGTCTGGAAGGGACCTTGACAGGTCATCGAGTCCAGTCCCCTGCCCTCATGGCAGGACCAAATACTGTCTAGACCATCCCTGATAGACATTTATCTAACCTACTTTTAAATATCTCCAGAGATGGAGATTCCACAACCTCCCTAGGCAATTTATTCCAGTATTTAACCACCCTGACAGTTAGGAACTTTTTCCTAATGTCCAACCTAAATCTCCCTTGCTGCAGTTTAAGCCCATTGCTTCTTGTTCTATCATTAGAGGCTAAGGTGAACAAGTTTTCTCCCTCCTCCTGATGACACCCTTTTAGATACCTGAAAACTGCTATCATGTCCCCTCTGTCTTCTCTTTTCCAGACTAAGCAAACCCAATTCTTTCAGCCTTTCTTCATAGGTCATGTTCTCAAGACCTTTAATCGTTCTTGTTGCTCTTCTCTGGACCATCTCCAATTTCTCCACATCTTTCTTGAAATGTGGTGCCCAGAACTGGACACACTACTCCAGTTGAGGCCTAACCAACGCAGAGTAGAGCGGAAGAATGACTTCTTGTGTCTTGCTCACAACACACCTGTTAATGCATCCCAGAATCATGTTTGCTTTTTTTGCAACAGCATCACACTGTTGCCTCACATTTAGCTTTTGGTCCACTATAACCCTTAGATCCCTTTCTGCTGTACTCCTTCCTAGACAGTCTCTTCCCATTCCATATGTGTGAAACTGATTGTTCCTTCCTAAGTGGAGCACTTTGCATTTATCTTTATTAAACTTCATACGGTTTATCTCAGACCATTTCTCCAATTTGTCCAGATCATTTTGAATTATGATCCTGTCTTCCAAAGCAATTGCAATCCCTCCCAGTTTGGTGTCATCTGCAAACTTTATAAGCGTACTTTCTATGCCAACATCTAAGTCATTGATGAAGATACTGAAGATCCAAACAACTTTGGCATAGACCAATGTGTGAGTAGTTAAATCAAATGGGGAATGGAATGCCTTGGGTTTGATCTTTTTTTAATTGAAAAATATATTGTCTATTTATGAGATACACTGCAGTTGATCTTTAAAAGAAAGCTGCATCTATTTTGCCCAGTCTAGCCATCTGAAAATCCATAATATTAAAAGTGCTTCCTCACCATGAATGAACTTTGAAATGTATTTAATAATAATTTTAACAAATGCATTTTCCTAAAAAGTGACTTTGTTTGCGATACTAACAGAGCAGAGCATTAACACAGCTGACTGTAAATAAGTTTCCATTCTGCTGTAGTAGTAGTTTAACAGCCAAAGAGCAATTTTATTATTAAAAGTAACCATTTTTGGACCAAATGGTGCCTTCTTAGGGTCTGAATAAAGTACAATGGGAGGTGTGAGTGCAGCTCATGTAGGCATCTGCGTGCTAGCTTTACTTTAGCTAGCACAACTGAAAATAGTAGTGAAGATACAGTGGCTGTGAGACTCAGGCTAAGTACCACTGCTGCTTCACTGTTGTTTTTAGCTGCACTAGCTCACTTCCAGCTCATGTAGGCATACCCACCCTAGCTTTAATCAGACCTGTGATTGCAGTGTAGCCATTCTTCAGCTGAACTAAGGGTAGCTCTATTCTTAAGGGATAATACCTGTGTTCTAAGGGACAGACACCATTTTTCCCACAGCCAAACACCTTTGCAGTAATCTGTGAAGTGAAGAGGAGGTTTTCTTTCCCTTCGCTCCCTCCACCCTTCCTGACTACAGACTTGTATATAGAAAGCTTAGACTGCAAGCCAGACTGAAGCCATTTTTTCCTCACTAACCAAAGAAGCCATACATGCACTTCCTTCACTCTCTAGTCACCTTCTGGACAACCTGGTAGTGGTGTTGATTAACTAAAGAAGGAACGGTTGTCCCCCATAGGATGTTACAGGGAAGAAGTGAGGGAAGGATATTAAAGTCTCTAAGAAAGAGTCTCCTCCTGGGTCACAGAAGGAGAGTGAGTGTGTGTGTGTGTGTGTGTGTGTGTGTGTGTGTGTGTGTGTGTGTGTGTGTGTGTGTGTGTGTGTGTGTGTGTGTGTATATGAGAGAGAGAGACAGTGTGTGTGTGTGGGGGGGGGAGAGTATCATAGACTCATAGGTCAGAAGGGACCAATCTGATCATCTAGTCTGACCTCCTGCACAAGGCAGGCCACAGAACCCCACCCATCCAATTTTATAACAACCCCTATCCCAGGATCGAGTTATTGAAATCTTCAAAATTGGTTTGAAGACCTCAAGCTGCAGAGAAACCACCAGTATTTCAGTGAGCCCTATTGTAACACTGTTAATATCTGAATATTAGTAGTATTATGTAGGATCGAGGACCCACTGAGCTAGGCATTCTAGAAATACCTAAGAAGATACTCTTCTTGTGCTGAAGAGTTTGTGGTCTCACCAGTGACACATGAGAGAAGGGAGAGGGATACAATCAAATATATATCTCCCCCCTCTCCCCCCCACACACCTTTTTTTGAAACATTCACTGCCTTGTATCCAGAGTTTCTTTCCAGAAACACAAGTTTTTGGTTATTTGTCCATGTAAACCAGGACAACTGATTAGGGTCAGTAAAATAATGGGGGAAAAAAGACAATATAGAAATCAGAAATCAGAATCAGACAATCTACACTAACACCAGAAGAAATCAACATACCCCTAGAGCCCCGACCAGGGTTATTCTATCTACTACCCAAGATCCACAAACCCGGAAATCCTGGACGCCCCATCATCTCGGGCATTGGCACTCTCACTGAAGGACTGTCTGGATATATGGACTCTCTACTCAGACCCTATGCCACCAGCACTCCCAGCTATCTCCGCGACACCACTGATTTCCTGAGGAAACTACAATGCATTGGTGACCTCCCAGAAAACACCATCCTAGCCACCATGGATGTAGAGGCTCTCTACACAAACATCCCACACACAGATGGAATACAAGCTGTCAAGAACACCATCCCTGATGATGCCACAGCACAACTGGCTGCTGAGCTCTGTGCCTTTATACTTACACACAACTATTTCAAATTTGATGACAATATATATCTCCAGATCAGTGGCACTGCTATGGGCACCCGCATGGCCCCACAATATGCCAATATCTTCATGGCCGACCTGGAACAACGCTTCCTCAGCTCTCGTCCACTCACACCCCTTCTCTATCTACGCTACATTGATGACATCTTCATCATCTGGACCCATGGGAAGGAGACTCTGGAAAAATTCCACCATGATTTCAACAGCTTCCACCCCACCATCAACCTCAGCCTGGACCAATCTACACGGGAGGTCCACTTTCTTGACACCACGGTGCAAATAAGTGATGGTCACATTAACACCACCCTATATCGAAAACCCACCGACCGCTATGCCTACCTTCATGCCTCCAGCTTCCATCCCGGGCACATCACACGATCCATTGTCTACAGCCAAGCACTGAGGTACAACCGCATCTGCTCTAACCCCTCAGACAGAGACCAACACCTACAAAATCTCCACCAAGCATTCTCAAAACTACAATACCCGCATGAGGAAATAAGGAAACAGATCAACAGAGCCAGACGTGTACCCAGAAGCCTCCTACTGCAAGACAAACCCAAGAGAGAAACCAACAGGACTCCACTGGCCATCACATACAGCCCCCAGCTAAAACCCCTCCAACGCATCATCAAGGATCTACAACCCATCCTGGACAATGATCCCACACTTTCACAGGCCTTGGGTGGCAGGCCAATCCTTGCCCACAGACAACCTGCCAACCTGAAACATATTCTCACCAGTAACTGCACACCACACCATAATAACTCTAGCTCAGGAACCAATCCATGCAACAAACCTCGATGCCAACTCTGCCCACATATCTACACCAGCGACACCATCACAGGACCTAACCAGATCAGCCACAACATCACTGGTTCATTCACCTGCACATCCACCAATGTAATATACGCCATCATATGCCAGCAATGCCCCTCTACTATGTACATCGGCCAAACTGGACAGTCTCTACGGAAAAGGATAAATGGACACAAATCAGACATTAGGAATGGCAATATACAAAAACCTGTAGGAGAGCACTTCAACCTCCCTGGCCACACTATAGCAGACCTTAAGGTGGCCATCCTGCAGCAAAAAAACTTCAGGACCAGACTTCAAAGAGAAACTGCTGAGCTTCAGTTCATCTGCAAATTTGACACCATCAGCTCAGGATTGAACAAAGACTGTGAATGGCTTGCCAATTACAGAACCAGTTTCTCCTCTCTTGGTTTTCACACCTCAACTGCTAGAACAGGGCCTCATCCTCCCTGATTGAACTGACCTCGTTATCTCTAGCTTGCTTGCTAGCACACATATATATACCTGCCCCTGGATATTTCCATTACATGCATCTGAGGAAGTGGGGTATTCACCCACGAAAGCTCATGCTCCAAAACGTCTGTTAGTCTATAAGGTGCCACAGGATTCTTTGCTGCTTTTACAGATCCAGACTAACACGGCTACCCTCTGATACTTGACACCATGCAAGGCACTGCATTTAGCCGTATGGAATGGAAATCCATCAACCTCATGAAGAAACTTGCACAAATACAGACAGACATCATCTTCCTTTCCAAATGCAAACGGATGGACATCATACCAAATGGACTAAAGGTAAAAAATCCACTGCTATCTACATACTACACGGACCACAGTGAGAGATTATGTCATACTCTATCTAAAAAACTGAGGAACCACCTGATCAGCATCCTATACAGCAAACAGGAAAACATCAAAAAAGAGCTCTCCAACCTGGAGACTCTCATTAATAACCAAACTTCTATACAAACGGACTTCACTAGAATAAGACAGGAGATCTACATTACTCACTTCACCTCTCTTCAAAGGAAAAAGGACTGTAAGCTGTCTAAACTCCTACCTGCCACATGGGGCCACAACAGTGGTACCCCTAACCCACCCAGCAATATCGTCAATCTATCCAGCTACACACTCAGCCCAGAAGAAAAGTCTGTCCTATCTCGGGGACTCTCTTTCTGCCCTGCCACCCCCACCAACATGATACAGTTCTGTGGTGATCTGGAAGCCTACTTTCGCCGTCTCCGACTCAAAGAATACTTCCAGGACAACACTGAACAGTGCACTGATACACGGGTGCCCTCCCACCAACAGCACAAGAAAAAGAACTCCACATGGACTCCTCCTGAGGGTCGAAATGACAGCCTGGACCTATACATTGAATGCTTCCGCCGGCGTGCACAGGCAGAAATCGTGGAACAACAACATCGCTTGCCTCACAACCTCAGCCGTGCAGAACGCAATGCCATCCACAGCCTCAGAAACCACCCTGACATTATCATCAAAGAGGCTGATAAAGGAGGTGCTGTTGTCATCATGAACAGGTCTGACTATCAAAAGGAGGCAGCCAGACAACTCTCCAATACCAAATTCTACAGGCCACTTCCCTCAGATCCCACTGAGGAATACACTAAGAAACTACAGCATCTACTCAGGACACTCCCTACACTAACACCAGAAGAAATCAACATACCCCTAGAGCCCCGACCAGGGTTATTCTATCTACTACCCAAGATCCACAAACCCGGAAATCCTGGACGCCCCATCATCTCGGGCATTGGCACTCTCACTGAAGGACTGTCTGGATATATGGACTCTCTACTCAGACCCTATGCCACCAGCACTCCCAGCTATCTCCGCGACACCACTGATTTCCTGAGGAAACTACAATGCATTGGTGACCTCCCAGAAAACACCATCCTAGCCACCATGGATGTAGAGGCTCTCTACACAAACATCCCACACACAGATGGAATACAAGCTGTCAAGAACACCATCCCTGATGATGCCACAGCACAACTGGCTGCTGAGCTCTGTGCCTTTATACTTACACACAACTATTTCAAATTTGACGACAATATATATCTCCAGATCAGTGGCACTGCTATGGGCACCCGCATGGCCCCACAATATGCCAATATCTTCATGGCCGACCTGGAACAACGCTTCCTCAGCTCTCGTCCACTCACACCCCTTCTCTATCTACGCTACATTGATGACATCTTCATCATCTGGACCCATGGGAAGGAGACTCTGGAAAAATTCCACCATGATTTCAACAGCTTCCACCCCACCATCAACCTCAGCCTGGACCAATCTACACGGGAGGTCCACTTTCTTGACACCACGGTGCAAATAAGTGATGGTCACATTAACACCACCCTATATCGAAAACCCACCGACCGCTATGCCTACCTTCATGCCTCCAGCTTCCATCCCGGGCACATCACACGATCCATTGTCTACAGCCAAGCACTGAGGTACAACCGCATCTGCTCTAACCCCTCAGACAGAGACCAACACCTACAAAATCTCCACCAAGCATTCTCAAAACTACAATACCCGCATGAGGAAATAAGGAAACAGATCAACAGAGCCAGACGTGTACCCAGAAGCCTCCTACTGCAAGACAAACCCAAGAGAGAAACCAACAGGACTCCACTGGCCATCACATACAGCCCCCAGCTAAAACCCCTCCAACGCATCATCAAGGATCTACAACCCATCCTGGACAATGATCCCACACTTTCACAGGCCTTGGGTGGCAGGCCAATCCTTGCCCACAGACAACCTGCCAACCTGAAACATATTCTCACCAGTAACTGCACACCACACCATAATAACTCTAGCTCAGGAACCAATCCATGCAACAAACCTCGATGCCAACTCTGCCCACATATCTACACCAGCGACACCATCACAGGACCTAACCAGATCAGCCACAACATCACTGGTTCATTCACCTGCACATCCACCAATGTAATATACGCCATCATATGCCAGCAATGCCCCTCTGCTATGTACATCGGCCAAACTGGACAGTCTCTACGGAAAAGGATAAATGGACACAAATCAGACATTAGGAATGGCAATATACAAAAACCTGTAGGAGAGCACTTCAACCTCCCTGGCCACACTATAGCAGACCTTAAGGTGGCCATCCTGCAGCAAAAAAACTTCAGGACCAGACTTCAAAGAGAAACTGCTGAGCTTCAGTTCATCTGCAAATTTGACACCATCAGCTCAGGATTGAACAAAGACTGTGAATGGCTTGCCAATTACAGAACCAGTTTCTCCTCTCTTGGTTTTCACACCTCAACTGCTAGAACAGGGCCTCATCCTCCCTGATTGAACTGACCTCGTTATCTCTAGCTTGCTTGCTAGCACACATATATATACCTGCCCCTGGATATTTCCATTACATGCATCTGAGGAAGTGGGTATTCACCCACGAAAGCTCATGCTCCAAAACGTCTGTTAGTCTATAAGGTGCCACAGGATTCTTTGCTGCTTTTACAGATCCAGACTAACACGGCTACCCTCTGATACTTGAATATAGAAACTATAGTTTTTAATGTAGTTACAGAAGGGGGTTGGGAATCCGGGGCTCCTGATTTGCAGCATTAAAGTAAATCATGTAAATTTCAGAGACTTTATTTTCCTATAGGTAAAATCACTATAATTTAAGCTCTTTCACCTATAAGAGAGGTAACTAATGTTTGAGCAGTATGTTGAGATCTTTAGTTGAAAGGCGCTATAGAAGTACCATGTATTCTATTAATCTCTATTGCTATGTACTGTATCACACTGAAGTGACTCATGCAGATGACATACAAATTAAGCTATGTGCCCTTTATTAGGCTAGAATGTATCTGTAGTCATAGAAGAAATGAATGGGAAAACAATTCATAACTTTCAGTGAACACTAATCAAAAGCAACATTAGGTTACCTCTGAATTCAGAAAGTGATCAAAAGAAAGGAAAATAGCAACCCAGCACTCTCCCCATCCCCAAACCAATTAAACACACAACAAAAATTACTTTCTCTATTTGCTCTTATATATTATTGACAGCCTATTGAGATCCATAATCTGGAGTTAAGAGCTGTAATTAATCTTACATCTCTCTCTATGTTGTTAATTTGAAGATGTACAACTTGATCATTTATAGGAAACCATGACTTTAAAAATAAATATTAATAATTAAAAACTTATGTCAAAATGTATGGTGCACAATAACATATGAAACAACATCCTTTTTTAATCAGCAGTATGTTACAGAATAGTAAGCCAGCAATGATTTTCATCACTGTTTCAGAAATAACAAGTTTACTATTATTGTGAATAAGTTAGATCTCCCTGTGGCTTAATATGTAGTCCAGGTTCTCAAAATATTTGCTGTCTTAACTGCTCACAAACTTCTGCTGCCCTCAGTATAAAGGAAAATACTTCTTAATTTGAAAGCAGCTGTGTACTATTTTTCAGCATCTAGAATTTTTCATAGATTTCTTTTGTAAGTGTCCCTGGCTTATTGCCCCACACATATGCACCTACGTATACACTATATCTGAAACAGTGTACAATGTGTATTCAGAACAGACTGTGTAAATCAGACATTTTCTTTACAATAGATCATATTACATGCAAAACTGTATTAATGCAATCTTCAGGGTTTAAAGGTAGGGTTGCATCCTGGACACTTGGCTTATGCTTATCCTTATGCCAATAAGTTGTTTCATTGAGTTCAAGTCAATAGAACAGAGACTTCTGTGGGACTGTTCACTTGTGTAAAGTGTGACAGACCCAGACCAGTGTGGTACAGGAGTCTGGTAGAGGGCAAATATACTGGTCACTGGATGAGTAGTTTTCTGTTCCCTGAGTGACCAGAGGAGGGGCTGCACTAGAGTAATCAGTGCTAGAACCAGTTAAGACAGGCAGGATAATTAAGACACCTGGAGCCAATGAAGAAACTGCTAGAATCAATTAGGACAGGCTGGGCACCTGAGTTTAAAAAGGACCTCACTTCAGTTTGTGGCGTGCATTTGAGGAGCTGGGAGCAAGAGGCATGAGGAGCTGAGAGTAAGAAGACATATTACTGGAAGACTGAGGAGTGCAAGCATTATCAAGCACCAGGAGAAATCCTCACCACAGGACCTAAATAAGGTGTTGGGAGGAGGCCATGAGGAAATAGCCCAGGGAGTTGTAGCTGTCGCAGCTGTACCAGGAGGCACTCTAGACAGCTATAGTCCGCAGGGCCCTGGGCTGGAACCCGGAGTAGAGGGCAGGCCCAGGTTCCCCTCAAACCTCCCAACTCCTGATCCAACACAGGAGGAATTGACCTGGACTGTGGTTTCTACCAGAGGGGAAGGTCTCTGGGCTGTTTCCCGACCCACATGGTAAATCTGTGAGGCGAGCAAATCCGCCAATAAGCGCAGGACCCCCCAAGGTAGAGGAGGAACTTTTTTGACAAAGTTAATTATGTGCACAAGTGTTTGCTTGCTCACAGTCTTGAGGATTCAGTGGTCAGAACTTGCAAAAATTAAACATTGCATGTGCAGGTTTAACTCTGCCCCAGAGGCAATAGATGCCTTATTAAAACTTAAGATAAGCATGAACATTTGAATACAATTCTTAATTATGTAATCATATATGATTTCTCAGTAAAATAGAATACAGTGTTTTTTCCCACATCTTATGTGGTGAGGGATGTGGTTGTGAGCACAGTGACCTGGTGTCATGCTTTCTTTGGTGGTTGAACAAATAAGAGCTTGTGCACTTGATCTCCTCAACAATGACAAACTGCATCCGACGAAGTGGGTATTCACCCATGAAAGCTCATGCTCTAATACGTCTGTTAGTCTGTAAGGTTCCACAGAACTCTTTGTTGCTTTTAATGATAAACTGTCTTATTCCAGAAACAAAACCTAGCCAGAGAAGATATATATTCCCAAGCCAATATACATACTTGCATGCAAAAGGTGAAATAAATTATTCTTACATACATTTTGTTTATAGTCTGAAAACACCACACTTTAGAGGGATAGCCTCATAGACTTTAGGGTCAGAAGGGACCATTGTGGTCATCTAGTCTGACCTCCTGCACAAAGCAGGCCACAGAACCCTACCCCTCCACTTCTATAACAAACCCCTAACCTATGTCCGAGTTATACCAATGAACTGTGCTTGGCTCCTCAGGCTTGGATCTCCCACGATGAAGCTTGTATGACTTGATGGACTCTGCTAGGCTCCTTGTCCTTGCTTTTAGGCAGGAAGTCAGTGCCCTTGCTATGCTTTGGGAATTTCATAAGCTCTTGCTTCTAAATCTTTTCTGCCCGGCCAAGTACCGTGATTGTCCCTGAGCAGAAGAAGCCGAACAGATACCTGCTCATGACACTTCATTTGTAATATTCAAGCACCAAGATGGTTCAAGTGCAAAGGCCACACAATGGATTTTGAAGATGGTTGCTTGTGTTGTCGATAGAAGATGAATCCTATGGATACGCATATACAGTGAGTGTTTTGTGATGTGAAATTTCATTGATGATAGAAATTGTATTAGATTTACATCTATAAAGTGTGATTAGGATATTTTTGACATGGGAAATATGCATTATTCTTTCCTCACTTACAAGTTTTAAAAACAAAATGAAAATTGGAATAAGACTGGGAGTTAGGAGGAGTTCTAATCCTAGTGCTGCTACCAACCTGATGTGTTTCCTTGGGCTAGTCGCTGCAGCTCTCCATTAGCTCTGTTTCCTGTTCCACCATACATCTGTCTTATCGGTTTAGAAATTAAGTTCTGTGGAAGGGCAAGAACTGTCTTTCACTATCGGTATCTAGAGGGCCTAGCAAAATGAGGCATCAGTCTTGTTGAGGGCCTTGAGGAGCTACTGCAATACAAATAAATAATAACAAAACAAAACAAAATCAAGAGAACAGATAAAGCATGAAAAGCTTCAGCTGAAAAGATGAGCATTTCAGACAGCTATGAACATGTGAAATCAGGAGGTTTATGGTAGAAAGACTATTGCAACCTTAACTGTAGCAGATGTCTCTAAGCACCTGCTATAATATATTATGGAGAGAGAGTATTTAGACATGATGCATTTATCTTGTCAGGGAGGGCAGGGAGCCAACAAACTCACAGAATGACACATGAACACCAATTTGTCGGCCCAGTGGCCTAATACACATTAAGCTTACTATTAAGCTTACTATAATTTAACTTTACACTTTGAAAATCAAAGAACATTATACTGCCTTCACTTGTCCCTCTCATTTCTTCATGAAATTAGAACATAGCATGCATCTTGATTTGAATGACTAGCGTGTGGGTATTCATTTTTTTATGTTTATTTTTATGAATGTAGGGTGTATATACACCAATGGAGCCTCCTCTGTGCTCAGTTGCGTTACACATTTGCTGCTACTGAAACTGGCTTCTAGAGGGTGGAGTAAGGTCTAAATCTTGTGTCTAACGCCCATCCCAAGACAACGGTGTGTGTGATGGGAATTGCTGTATACATGGAGTAATCTTCTCCCAAAACTGGGGGCAGTAGGATGCTACTCAGTGGCTGCTAGTGCATCCTCAAAACTCCACTGTATTTTGTTTATTCTTTGTAGATTTTTTTAGGTGTTGTTTATTACTATAGTGTCTGAGCACCTCAGAAGCATTTGTGGATTCAGCCTCAAATGTCTTTTAACTATCATCTCCATTTCACAGGGACCTGAAGCACAGAGAGATTAAGTGATTCACTCAAGGTTCCACAACAAGTTTATGGCATATCCAGGAACAGAATTTGGATCCTCTGACTCCCCGCGTGATCTCTTAAACCTCCCTAATGCAGCCCGATGGCCTGTGTAGGAGAACTGTCTGTGTCTCTGTGTAGTTGCAGAAGCATGAATTCTTCTCCTCCAGCACCTATGTGCCTAGGCCCTGGAAGCACCTGTGGTGAAGAGTTTCTTTGCATATAAGGCTCAGATCCCATTGTGTGAATGCTTCAAATCTTGTCCCCTTCTTCCCACGTTGAATATTCACCAGTTCCCCTGGGTCAGGCCCCTCCTGTAGCAGTACAAATGCAGGCACCATTGTAAGCTCCTGAAGGAGGGTGAAGATAGTTTCCATGCCTGTGCTTATGGTGGCTAGGTCTATGGTTGTGTACCACAGCCAAAAGTTCGAAAGTTGGACACCAAGGGTGGACTTTTTATAAGTGCTCAGCATTGGTCTATCTCGCTTCCCATTGAAATCCAATGGTGAAATTCCCATTGACTTTAATGGGAGAGGAGTTAGCCCTCTGCTGAATGCTATTGAAAATCCCACCTTTCATTCATATTCAGGCCCCTATATAACTGGCCTGAGTACAGAAGGGGCTGAGCTCCCATATCTTCCATAAAATTAGTTACACTGAAAATGTGGCTACTTTTTATGTAGGTACCTAGATGTTTTTCCCCCTTGTTTTCTTAAAAAAAATCTTGGTTCATAAATATTGGTTAATGTTCAAAAAATATGTGCAGGAAGTCTGTATGTTTTATTTTCAGCTTGGACTGGCAGTAGAAATACTGGCCCACATCCTATAAGGTGCTGAAGTCTTTGGTTCCAATTTTCCACTATATCTGAGCTGCGCTTGGGCATGGTAGCGAGTAGTGGCCTTTGGGAGCTGATTGTGGCTCCTTGATTCAGAGCCACACAGTCCTAGAACAAATTACAGTTCTGCTGCACAACACTTCCTCTCCACCCTGACCCATCCATGTCCTGGCCCTAGAATACCTCAGAACCTCCTGCCTCCACCTCCTTATACTAGAAGGAGGGGATTATAGCTGTCATAAGAGGCAGCGCCATCACCTCTGCCATCTGTACACAAGGGAAAAGTTCCCCTTCACAAGAGTAATTCTCATCTAGCAATTTTAGCCTTTTCAGCGTCATTTTGTATCACTTGAATGCATTTCAGAGAATTTGGCCTTTCAGACCCATTGACTTTCCTGGGGACTGTGGTCACTTAGGACCTTGCAGGTGGCACTTGGGACATTTCAGGATTGAGCCCCCTGTATACTTGCAGTACTACCAATCTTGGGGAGAAAAGCAAGAACTGCTTAACCTGTTCACTAAAGAGCTATTGACTGATTGCCAGAGCAAAAATCTTTTAATAAGCTTCAGAAATTTTGAGCCTTATCTATCACTTATACAAAACGTGCACTACATTGAAAATACTTTAATTAAATAAATACCTTCATTTTTAACCATGCCTAACTTCATCTGGATATTGGGAATTCACTTTGTCAGAAATGCCTAAATCTGGGTGGAGGCTCAACAGGCAATTGAGTCTGGAAAATTTGCATCAGTTGATCAAGGTTCAGATATTGCTCAGTGTGTTGGCAGCCTGTAGCATCCTGCTAAGTAGTAAAACTGTTAACGTAGAGAAATTGAGTGTAATGTCACTGGCTTCAAATGAATCAGTTGTAAGGTTTATAATTGAGAAGTAGACCTCAAAAAGGAGAACAGATAATGATAAAAGCAAGGAGAAGCCAGCTGGGAACTAAAGCCAGCACAACATGCAGAAAATCTTTCAAGCAGATGCTGTTGCTCTGGGAGTAAATAGGGTAAAATAGGGGGTCAGCTGGGGCCGCCATTTCCCTCACAACTGAGAGCCATCAGACCCAGAACTGTGTCAGAGTGACCACTCCCTCTAGTAGTGCTGGGACCCATGGGGTGCCCCTTTCCCCTAGCCATTGGGCCCTTGGAAAAGAGAGAGCAAGGAGGAGCCAGCAAGAGATTGATCTGACAGAGCAGCTGCAGAAAGCAGTTCAAGCAGGTACCAATGGGGACACATGATGTCATCACAGTGCTTCCTGCGGTTGTTGCTCTGGACGTTCTCTCCCCTGCGTTGATTGTCTGTTTGCTCCAATTCTCCACTGCTCATTCCTTCCTCTCTCTCACTCCTCCTTCCCCCTTCTTTCCTTTGTATTTCTGTTTAGCTAAATCTCTTCCTAACATAACCCCCTTGAAAGGATTCCAAGAATAAACGAGGGACATACTCGTACCTCTAGTATGATACTTGCATCCATCATGCTGTTCACTCTGCTTTTGTTCTTTCCCTTTCCCTTCACCTGTCTTGTCTATATAGGGTATAACCTCTTCAGGGCAGGGACTCTCTCTCATTATATGTTTGTGTGGTGCCTAGCACATTGGGGCCCATTCTTGGCTTGCCCCTAAGCACTGCTATGATACATATAACCAACAATAGTAGCAGCAGGTTTACATTTGCAAAGGAGTATACTGGACATTTGCACAAGTATATTTTTGAATATGGAATTTAAGACCTGTGCAGAGTATGCATGTGTGTTCTGAATTCCACCTTCAGCCCCCGCAACTGATTTGATGTGTCCCTAGATTTTCCCTCCAGAAACACAATTTTAAGTCTTTGTCCTTTAAACCTTAACACTGGTATTTCCACACTCCTGCAAGTTTTCTGTTTGTCTATGATGTATGCAACTTGCTTAGAAGCCAATGATTTTAAACAGCTGCACACTCACTGAATGGGAAAAATAATTCTGTTTTCTCCTTCAATTTCTGTAAGCTAGCCTATTAGAGGCTGATAGTTCTCCTTGAAGCTCTATGTGGCTGAAGTCCAGAAATGAATTATAACATAAAATGGTAGTTACAGGCTTAGAGAAAACAATGTTAGTGCACTGGCAGCTGTGATCAAAGCTGTGCCTAGTTCTCTGAGAGGTAGAAATCCCCAGGTGGCAATCAAAAGTTTCATGGAGCAGGATTTACAGGTGGGATTCATGGTGGGCTCTAGCCAAAGAATAATATGCAGCAGAACTCCAAATCTACCTCAGGCAGAGTATGCTCTTTATTCAGAACCTGATGTACTGGGACTTAACCCATTTTCCTCTGATAATGAATAAAAAAAGCACCTAAAATCTCAAAAAGCATTTATTTTCTACTGTAAACAAAATGTACTTAAGAATAATTCATTTCACCTTTTGCATGCAGGTATATATATTGGCTTGGGAATATATATCTTCTCTGGCTAGGTTTTCTTTCTGGAGTAGCAATTTATCATTGTTGAGGAGATCAAGTGCACAAGCTCTTATTTGTTCCACCACCAAAGAAAGCATGTCATCAGGTCAGAGTGTTGGTTTAGAAAAAGGGCAGTTTGCTTTTGATGTATTGAATAACTTTTCTGAGGGTAAGAACTCTTCCTGCCTGAGATCATCTTATGGTAACTCAAAAACATGATTGCAGGTGCCAGAAATGTGTAACAATGTCAGCTGGACCATTTTGATTAGCAATGACCCAGTCTGAGAGCTTCAAATACATTTACTTATATGGACAGTTTCTTGACATGGTATAGGGCCAATGTGAGAAATTTGCAACCTGTGATTGTATATGTGTATGTAAATAATTCATAATTTCCAGGGCAAGAACGGACTATTGTGATCTAGTCCGACTTCCTGTGTAATACAGGCCAGAGATATAATTTGTAGAAATGATCTTTTAGAAAACAACCTCCAGTCTTGACTTAAAAAATGGTCAGTTATGTAGAATCCACCACTACCCATGCTCAATGGTGATTTACTGTCACTGTAAAAAATTGACACCTTATTTTCTGTCTGAATTTGTCTAGCTTCAACTTCCAGTCACTGGATCATGTTATACCATTCTGTGCTAGACTGAAGAGCACATTATCAAATATTTGTTCTCCTTGTAGATACTTACAGGCACTAATCAAGTCACCCCTTAACCACCTCATCTTCTCTGCTTGATTATTACAGGCAGTTCCAGGACCTATTAAGGAAGGTTGCTGATACTCTCCAGATTTCTCTGCAGGAGGTACAAAAGACTTCTCACAAGTCCTTGGACATTCTACATAGTGAAAGACCTAGACGGTTTATGCTGCCTTTTAATTAATGGGGCTTGCTAAAGGTCATCTGGCATATACCAGCCATTTGTGCCTCTAAGAGGACTGAAAAGAAATACTACATGCCAGCCAAGGTAGCAGAATTTTTATTTTACAAGATCCACTCTGTTAGATAAGAATGCTAAACATCTAGATCTATTGGGCAGGAAAGTTTTCACTTCAATCAGCCTTTTCATATAGCCAATTGCCAAGCATTAACCTCAAAATGCAATTTTTGTAAATTGCTCTAAATTAGTGGAATAGATGGACAAAACCTCACAAGAGCGCAGATCACATTTCTGGCTCTGATTGAGGAGGGTAAATTCATCGCCAGATCATCCCTCCAAGCCTCTGATGCAGCAGAAACAGCTGTTGTTTCAAGGGCAATGGCTATTTTCAGGCATTGAGCATTCTGTCTTCATTCCTCAGGATACACCAGGGACATATAATCTACAGTGAAGGATATGTCTTTTTTGAAGGGAACAACATGTTCAGGAAGAAAACAGATGAATCTGTACACTGACTGGGGGATTCAAGGGCAACCCTCTACTAACTGAGGATCTGCATTCTAGCACCAAGGAGGAAGTACCACAGACTCCAGTCATACAAGCCTCAGCCAGTGCCTCAACCCTTCTACCACCAAAGGGCATATGAACTCCCATGAAAGTGACAAAAGCTGGAGCAGGGCACACAATGCTTCCCCTTCTTCCAACCTCAACCTCCTGCTAAAAAATATTTTTGATGGTACTTTCAAGAGCTGTAAACCACTCCAAATGCCGCATCCATCAATCATGAGCCCCAAGATCCAATTTGGGAGTCAACTGGCCCATTTTGCCCAACCTTGGTGGGTAATAACAGCTGGACTCTTGATGTAAAATCATAGAAGATCAGGGTTGGAAGAGACCTCAGGAGGTCATATAGTCCAACCCCCTGCTCAAAGCAGGACCAATTCCAACTAAATCATCCCAGCCAGGGCTTTGTCAAGCTGGCCTTAAAAATCTCTAGGGATGGAGATTTCATCACCTCCCTAGGTAACCCATTCCAGTGCTTCACCACCCTCCTCGTGTAATAGTTTTCCTTAATATCCAACCTAGCCCTTCCCTACTGCAACTTGAGACCATCACTCCTTGTTCTCTAATCTGCTACCATTGAGAACAGACTAGCTCCATCTTTGGACCCATCAGACACTCCAGCTGTATTATAGTATTCCTCTTCCTTCTTCTCCCCCCCCCCCAAAAAAAAAACAACAACAACCCTTCCCTGTCCCTCTTGAGGGACCACTCTCAGGAAAGGATGGTCATTGAAAAGGTGAACTTCCTCCTTCAGGCATCCATAGAGCAGGTCCTTTTCAACATTTTACTGAAAATTTCTCATTGAAAAAGGAAGGGAGGATGGAGACTCATCTTAGACCTCAGACAGCTCCATGTCTTTATCTGATAGCTGAGGTTTAGGATGGTCAGACTGACATCAATAATTTCCTCACTGAACAGAGACAATTGGTTCTCAGCTTTTGAGATGAAGGATGCCTACTCCACATAGACCTCCACCCCTCACGCAGAAGGTTTCTGAGATTCTCCATGGACAGGCACCACCACCAATATAGGGTACTCTCCTTTGGCCTTGCAACAGTATACTTGTAGGTATCCTTCATGCTATCAGTAGTAGCAGCTTACCTAGAGCACCACAAGTCATCAGTTTTTCCCTATTTAGTATTGCTAGCAGTGCCTTGAAGTCTGCTTCTGCACCATGGTATCAAACTTAGAAAATGCATGCTCAGGGCAGTTCAGGTCATATTTAATAATAGTATAAAAGAGTCCACTAGAAAATAGTACATAGCCAAGTGGAAATACTTCTCAGTTATCAGATAACCACAGAGGACTCTGACATGCTGACTTTTTTTAGAATATTTTCTCTCCTTAAATATCAGTGGTGTCTCACTTAGTTCATGACAGGTTCATTTGGTAGCTACCAGTGCCTGTCACTAACAGGGAAAGGATCACTTGATGATTACCTGTTCTGTTCATTCCCTCTGGGACATCTGGCATTTGCCACTGTTGGAAGACAGAATACTGGGCTAGATGGACCATTAGTCTGACCCCGTATGGCCGTACTTATGTTCTGATAACTACTCTATCTTTACCCATCCTGTAACAGTACTTTTTTTGAAAGGCCTGGTTAGAACCTTTCCTCCTGTGAGTATGTGCACTCCGATGTGAGACCTGAATTTTGTCCTCTTAGCACTAACAAGACCTCCATTTGAGCCCTTGGCTTCTTGGTCCTTATCCCTTTCATCCATGAAAGTCACCATTCTAATTGCCTTCACCTTAGCTATAAGGGTGGTGAACAGGGAGCCCTCAGGGCAGATCTGCCATATACAGTCTTTCACAAGGATAAGAATGCTCTGTGGCTACATCCTAAATTTATGCCTAAACTGATCTTGGATTTCCATCTACATTGGACAAGCCGCCTACCTCCATTCTTCCAAAAACCACATACTGCTAATGAAAACAGTTGGCCTCATTCCACAAATGCCCATTGAGCTGGGGCATTCTACCTACAAAGAATAAGGCCATTTAGAAAATCACCTGCACTGTTTTATATCATTCACGGAATAGATGAGAGTGGAAACAGTCTCCTCACAAAGACCTTCCGAGTGAATTTTGAGGTGGATTCTGCTGGGTTAGAAGTTGACAAACATCCCTGCACCACAAGGTCTGAGAGGTTACTCTACTGGAGCCCAGACCACCTCTGTAGCCTTCATTTCAAGACATTCCTATTGTTGAAATCTGTAAAGCGGCTGTGGGGTTCAGTGAATGTCTTATCAAGACACTGTGCCTTAGTGGATGCTTCTGAGATGATGTCAAGTATCAGAGGGGTAGCCGTGTTAGTCTGGATCTGTAAAAGCAGCAGAGAGTCCTGTGGCACCTTATAGACTAATAGACGTATTGGAGCATGAGCTTTCGTGTGTGAATACCCGCTTCATTGGATGCATGCCACAGGACTCTTTGCTGCTTCTGAAGATGATGTCTAAGTACAGTCATACTCCTTTCAGAAGTATCACAGAGGTCCTCAAAACCTTCTCCTCAATAAGCACTGCTTGGCAATCACCACAATGGAATACATATAAGGACTAGCACTTGAAGAAGAAAGAGAAGTTACTTACCTTATACAGCAACTAGAGTTCTTTGAGATGTGTGGTCCCTATCTGTATTCCACTACCTGCCCTGCTTCAGATCCTAACATATGATTCACGGTAGGGAAGGAACAGGAGGTAGGTGGTCCACACTGCCCTTAGGCCTTTGGCTCGGAGTACAAGGAGGAGAAGGGTGCAGGAGCAGACTTACAGACACTGCTAGCAATGCTCTTCCAGTTTCAGGCTCATGGAGCTCCCGTGCACTCACAGTGCAGTATACATAGGGTCCACTCATCTTGAAGAACTTCTGTTACTGTACAGAGTAAGAACTCTCTTTTCATAGATTCTCTGTCCTTAATGCGAATGTTAGTGTGTTTGGCCACTTGTTACACATCCTTTTTCTGATGTTTAGCCCAAATTATTATGCAAGCAAATATTAATTTAAATGAGTTTCATTAAACGGTATAAGAAGTTCAGGAGGCATTCTTCTGCTCAGTTACAGACAGTGATGGCTTGGGGCCACTACCTGCTGGTAGACGTCAGCTTCACCTCTTCTGTATCAGTGGGTTCTTAACTGGCACTGTGAACAGCAGGGAAAAGGATTGTTAAAAATACATGGATTTCCTGATTAGAGATTGTGTTCTGTCCATTTGTTGGGTGCTTTCAGTATCTTCAGCTAATGCCATTGATTTCCTTTCCATCCAATTGCTTCACAATGTCCAGAAAAGATAACTATATTTATGGTCTTTCCACAGGTTTATTAACTTCAATCAAATAGAAACAGTCAAGCCAGAAACCTTCAGAGACCTCTCAAAATTAGAAGGATTGTAAGTGCTGGTTGGGCAAACTTTTTTCATTTGTTCTGTGTTCTTGATTTGTCTTCATTATTCAAAATCTGACTGACCTAAATAAATTCTGTGCCCTTTTATCTACAGAAGTGCTGAAAAGTAGAGGAAATTCTGTAATAGTCATCCTAGTAAGAGAGCAAGATATTGTAATGCAGATTTCCTTCACAAACCCTCCAACCAAGAACTCTTTCAAATCTGAATTGTATGGCTGTAGACAATCCCAAGTTGTCATTTTCAGTGAATTGACTTTAGATCTCTCTGAAAGTGAGTTTAGATTTCTTTCAGGTAACAAAAGACATTATTTCAATCAAAACTCGGAAGGATTTTGTAACAGAATCTGTTTGGCATGATACCTTTAAATGTGACTCATTTAAGGCCTCATCTCCTCTGGAAATTTACCTAAGTTACAGCCATCAGTTGCCAGACCCCTCTCAAAGCTGCAGACCCATAGTGTGAACAGGCAAAGGCTATGTCTACACAGCACTTTTCTGTTGGTGGCTTGTAAAGTATGTAGTCCGGTAGCTCCCCTAGCATGGGTTTAAGTCGCAGTGATGACAGTGAGATGTGATTTAGGTGAGTAGAACATAGACATGGCCTAAAGGATATAACCTACATGGCTCTCTGCTCACCCAAGTCGTGCTCTCCTGTCTACACTGCTGCATTTAGCCATGTCGTGTTCCGCTGCCTCCCAGCTGCTAGAACCTTTCCCTACTGCAGGAAAAGACTCTAGTAGCGGGGAGGAATTGGAGAGAGACTCCATCAATGTGAAAAGGCTCTGCCATCTCGCTACTGCTAGATGCCTTCCCCGCCAAAGAGAAAGAGTGCAGCTGCTCACCACTACTGAAGCCTTCCCCACTGCAGGCAAACTCTGTCAGGGATGGAAAAGCTCTTATAGGGAGAGCTGTTGATGCTTTCCCCCCACTCCCTGCTTTCCCCCTGCCTGAGCTTTTCACTGACGTGCAGCTGTACACTACAGTGTGGACACAGCCTGATTTTCTCTGTGGCTACACATTCCCTACATACCGCCGGCAGTGGTGTGTAATATTGACATAGCCGACAATGTCACAATTTCCTCCAGTCATGATTATGCTACTTTCAAGCAGAGCTAAATGCAACCAGTTCAAATAGTTGCTTTGTCAGGAGTTTTCACTGGAGTGGCTACATCGCTTAGTGATGGCACTAATCCGGAGAAATCCTCAGTGTAGAGAAGACCTTAAATAGAAATGATCAGGAGACCCCTATGCTTGTGGAGAAACAAAGGCCATTAGCCATAAATGACTCAGATTTTGCTTTTGTCATCTGAAAGAAATATAATCAATATTTATTAGTAAACTGTGGTTAAATAATAAACCCCTCCACCCCTTAGCCTTAGCTTTTATAAATGACAACTTTACTAATTTGTTAATATTATGCAACTTTTTTATTGTCAGATTTTAAAACATACAGTGCAGAGCCATGTTCTTTGTAATATATTAATATCTAATTCTGTAAAGGACTCTGTCAATTATTAAGGCATATCTTCTGTTCCTCAGATTTCTGCATGACAATAAGTTGTCTAAGATCCCAGCTGGAAGTTTTTCTCATCTGAATTCAATAAAGAGGCTTTAAGTTTTGGAAAACAATTATGTAAATAATGGTACTCGTATTCTACTGCAAAACTGTGTGAACTGTGAAGAAAAGTTTTTAATTAGGTTAGTTAAATGAAGACCACAGCTTTCTGATGGTGTTTTTGGCATGCTTTTCACCATGGGATAGAGAAAGTGACATAATGTACAGTTTGTTCTAATGTTTCATAAGAAGTGAAATTTGAACAGAAATTAGAAGAAATTCCATAAGACACAAGGCTGAAAGAAAAGGCGGGGGAAGGGAGAACAAGGCTGAGGAATGAAAAATGAAGAGGAAGGCAAATGAGGAGAAGGGAAGGAATGTGATAGCAGCTACTGAATATGGAATAAGGGAAATTAAGGCTAAATCAGAACACAATTCGGTGACTCTCGTTTAATAGAAATGGATGGCCTGTTTGTAGACATGAGAACCAAATAGTCCATTTAATTTTATATGCCTGCAAATATCATGCGTTCTGTTCTTCCATGTCCTATTTGGTCGGCAAATGGACACATTTTTTCTTACAGAGAGAATTTTCCATAACTAATAAACATTGGTTAAAGTTTAAGGAGCCTCACGTGTTCCTTTCTTGTTGCACATCCTCCTCTTCCTTTTCACATCTCATGATCAGTTAGCAAGCTACAGGTGTAGGACTTGGAAACTTAAATTTAACCCATAATTTTGCTCTTTGTTCCTCAACTGTTGTTACTAAGCCATGATGTCTCCAAAATCAGATGTGGAAATACCTGTTTGAGGGGCTCAATCGTCTCCCCCCCTTGAATTGGTGGGAATTTTGCCACCTATTTCCATGGCACCAGGACTGGGCTCAAGGCTCAAAGTCTCCAGGCCGTAAGGATTTATTTGAACTGGCAAATTGGTCCCAGTTCACCAAAGCACTGAAGTACATGCTTAGGTCCATCCCTATTCAGTAAAGTATTTCAGCACATGCTTAAAATCGAATGTCTTTAAGTCCCAGTGAACCAGTAGATGCTTCAAGTTAAGTAAGTGGTGATGGACTTTAAGATAGGTTTAAAATTCAGTAGTTGTCAAAGCAGTTTGCTGAATCATGGCTAAAGAGAAAACATTCACAACTTTACTGTCTTAATCTATATCCTTGAAACTGTGAGGGTATGTCTACACCACAATTACACACCCGTGGCTGGTCCGTACCAGCTGACATGGGCTTTCAGGGCTCAGGCTGCATGCCTGTTTAATTGTGGTGTAGGTGTTCTGGCTCAGGCTGCCACCCAAGCGCTGGACCCTGCCGCCACACAAGTTCCTAGAATCTGGGTTCCAGCCCGAGCCTGGGCGTCAACGTGGCCATTAAACAGACTCTTAGTCTGAGCCCCACAAGCCCAAGTCAGCTGTCACGAGCCAGCCATGTGTTTTTAATTGCAGTATAGACATACCCTTAAAGTTTACAGAAGTAAAAAACAGCTTCGCTCCTTAGCTTGCTCCTTACCAAAAGCTAGGAACATAAGAACAAGAAGGAAAAGAAAACGCCAACACCATATGGCCCATCAATGTGCTCTAGGTGTGTGATGCTGCTATCACAAAAAACGAAAAATTGAGGATTCATATAACTTAGTATTACTAATACCTCCATAGGGGCCTATTCTCCTGTCAATATGTGAGTGTAATTCCTTTTGGTGATAATGGGAACTATATACGTATACTGAGGTGAGACTATTCTCTGTAGCATTTTGGAACAAAAAGTGCCATTTACACAAAAGCCAATTGCCAGCTTACAATATTGATCAAAAAAAGCGAACATTGAAATCATTTCAAGGGGAATATTTTGTTTGGTTGTTTTTCAGTCTTTTTGAGGTTCAGAAAAATCCTAATCCCTATTAGTTGATTTTTTTTTATTTGATTCCAGAATTCTGAAACTCAGAAATAAACAGTTGCAAAGCAAGTAAGCCTGCTACTCCTGGTGGGCAGCTAATGACAAAGAGAGAGAGAGAGAGGAGAGCCTCAAGGGCCACACTGTTACAGAAAGGCACTTTAAATGTGTTTATAGGCTTAATCTTTTTAACTTCAGAAAGCACCACCTTTTAATCTGAAAAGAACCATTTGAAAAATAGCTTTCGGGGGGGATGGTTTTATAGAATAACTGGCTAAGCTACTATAATCATCCTGAACATGTTAGCATCCCTTAAAGACGAGAGAGAGAGGGCTTGTCTACCCTTGTATACTAATGCTATAGCAGCACAGCTTCACTGATGCAGCTGTGCTACTGTAGCAGTTCAGTGAAGACACTGCCTACATTGCTGGGTGGGCTTTGCCCACCCACAAAGAGTCGGTAGCTATATTGACAGGAGAAGCTCTCCCATCAACTTAGCACTGTCTGCACTAGGGGTTAGGTTGTTATAACTGCGTTGCTCACGGGGGAAGATTTTCCACCCCCTGAGCAACGTCGATATACTGACGTAAGTTACTAGTGTACATCAAGTGGTGTCGTTGTGGAGGTAGGGGTTGGGATAGGGGAGAAGGACATTCCATTAGTTAGGGCATTAACCGGTCTTGGGAGACCAACATTCAATACCCTGCTCTGCCACAGACTTCCTTTGTGACCTAGAAGCCTCAGTGTCTGCATCTCAGCTCCCCTTCTATAAACTGGAGATAATATTCTTCTAGCTCACAGAGGTGTTGTGAAGATAAGTAGATTAAAGTTATGGAGGCACTCAGATAATGGAAGTCATTTAAGCACCTGAAATAAATGGAAATCAATATTCCCTTCAAGTTATAGCAGTTGACCTCATCATCATGACATATTCCTTGCAGCTGAACAATCTAAAATACAGTGTAGCAGGCTCTGAATGTATGGTGTGATGATGGAAGGCTAAGGGCAAGAGTCTGACACTAATAACCAAATAGTTACTTCAAGGGTGATTTTTTTTTAAAGTACGGGTAAGAAAAAAGTGCCTCTAAAAATTTTATTCCGTGAAAATTGAATCCCAGAAATATTACCTACACAACATAAAGTGTATACATGCATTCAAATACTATCTTGTAAACAGAAAACATCATGAAAATATTACAAAAACAACTGCACATTTCAGTGTCTATGGCTGTTAGTTCAGTCATGTCATTTTTAAAGTTTATAGGACTGGCCATACTGGGTCAAACCAAAAGTCTATCCAGCCCAGTATCCTGTCTTCTGACAGTGTAATGGACCTGAAGAGTTTAGTTTTCAAATTTCTGGCTGCCTCTGACTTTAAATAGTGTGAGGTTTTTGAGTGGCATCATTATTAATGTTACTTTTAGGACCAAGCCTTATTCTTGAGCATTGAACAGGAAGTGGTTGTCATATAAGTGAAACCAACACACAGATAAATCAGATAGGTTTTTGTTTATTTTATTTATCTATTTTTAATAAAGGCATCCATTAGTTACAACTAAAATGAGTCATCTGGAGGTGGATCTGTGTTGGGAAGGAGTGGAAGCACATTTCTAGAGGACAGCAAAGCATTTAAGCCACATACATAGTTTTAAACATACACATAAATCTCATGGATCTTCAGCAAAAGCTTCCAGTGGAGTAGGAATGGTCTTAAGCATGTTACTGAAGTGCTATGCCAAACTGGGGCCAGAGCAAGGTGTAAGGTGTAGTAAGAAGTCCCTGAGGACACCTGGGTCTCCCCACACCCTGCCAAGAAATGCTGCTGCACCCAGGTGTTACACTACACAACAAATTCCTTTTGTCACTGAAGTGGTGGGAAACAGATTATATCTTGCAACTGTGTATTGGTGTGGAGAGAAAGTGATCCATGCATCCACTTCTCTCTGTAGTGTACTGAGAAGGGACAGCTATAGCTGACCCCTTCCTCTACATAGGCAGATTTTCTAATGGATATTTGCAGCTTGTGGCTATTAACATTCTGTGCTGAATTATACTGGAGCTGAAAGGCAGTTTACTGTTGTTTTTGAGATAACCTTTTTATGCCAACATATGGAAGACAAATCATTTTTGAAGAATAGATTGTAATCTTGAGCAGGGAAGCAGGAAGAAAGGAAATGCAAAATGTAACAAGCCAGAGATTTTTACTGTATGCATGTATGTATGTATGTGGACACACACAGATTATTTTGAAGGAACTGTGCTAGCATTAAAAAAGTAAAAGTTATGTTAAATATAATCCAGTTGGTGACATGTCATTTAATGTACATTCTAGACAGTTGTTTTTATTTCATGTATGCACAGACACTTGGACTCTAATGCCTTAGTTTGTGACTGTGAATTAATGTGGTTGGCTGAACTAATAAAAGAATATACCAGAAATGGAAATACTCAAGCTGCTGCCACCTGTGAATATCCCAAGAGACTTCACGGCAGGTCTATTGCGTTATTAATAGTGGAAGAATTCAACTGTAGTAAGTTAAGTTGGCTGCATGCATCTTTGGAGAGAAAATTGTTCGTCTTCTGGCTTTAAGGCTACAGGTATCTATTTTTATATATTATGGAAAATTTTATTTATTTTCATGAAAATTTATTGAAACTTAAAAATATGGGTGCTTTTGGTTTAATCAGGTCTTTAAAATGAAGAGCTATTGAAGTCTTTGATTACGATCACTTTTTCCCCCCATAGAATACAACTTAAAGTAGAACCCTGCTAAACTAGACTATATTCATCTCCATCATTAGCATGCAGGAAATAGTTTCTCTGCATTTCTCTGCAAAGATTTTATAGAATAGGTTGTAGTGAAATCTTATTACTACAACTTCATTTTTTTTAAATCAACTATACTAGTGAGTATTATAAAAACAGAAATCTAAACTGTACTTATAAAGGCATGAAGTACGTTGTATGATGGAATATTTGTTATGGTGTGTGTGAAAATTAATAAAGTTCTCTTGTTATCACTCAAAAACACCAAGGATCAATTTCTGTCCGAGTTAACATTGTTTATACAGTAAGGTGTCAATTCTGCAAAGATTTATACACTTGCCTCTCCATATGCACAATGCTTTTAATGGGATTATTAACAACGAGTAAAGAACAGGACATCAATAATTATTTTCAGGGTCTTTAGTTCTCTGTGTGTAGAGACAGGAGATGTTCAGTAAAGACTCCACAGTTAAGGTTGTGATGATACTAAATTTCTCTGTGGAAAATTATATCTTGGATTGTATTTTTCTATCAAGGAATGTCAGTTTGAACGCATGGTTTCATTTCATGTTTTAAAATGAATTCAGATAAACAAATTTCTCTATGTATTGTTTTCTAAATGTGAACCAAATGCTGGAAGATACCTGGAAAGAGAGTGAATTCATCCTTTCTTGCAAATAGGCATAATAATGCAGTTCAAGCATAGCATTAATGTTTTTTGGTATACTGGCTGGGGCCAGCATCCAAAGCCCCACTCTGTGTTGTTCTGTCTGTCTATCCATCCATCTCTTCCTCCCTCCTTCACCATGATAATACCTGATCATAGTAATACAAGGAATAATTTGCATGGGGAGCCATTGTCTGATCATGTTGACACATATGAACATGAAGGGCAGAAAAGCACTGCCTACTTATAATAATAATAATTAATAATATAATACAAGAACTAGAAAACACCCAATGAAATTAAAAGGCATTGAATTTAAGGTGAATGAAGTAGATTTTTTTTTAGAACGTATATAAGAGAGACTGTCAAGTATCAGAGGGGTAGCCGTGTTAGTCTGGATCTGTAAAAGCAGCAAAGAGTCCTGTGGCACCTTATAGACTAACAGACGTTTTGGAGCATGAGCTTTCATGGGTGAATACCCACTTCCCATGAAAGCTCATGCTCCAAAAAGTCTGTTAGTCTATAAGGTGCCACAAGATAGACTGTGGAACTCTTTGCACAAGATATCACTGAGGCAAAATAACAGGATTTTAAAAAAGGATTAGACTTGTATATTAATCAGTAACATTTATTCACAGTTTCATTTGGCAGAAATAAAATGTTGTAAGAAAGACAGTATACAGCTACGTAAAGCACTAAACAGCTACGTAACTGATTGATTACCTGTACACCTTTTGTAGGATTCTTTTAAGCTTGATTGTTTAACTAAAGAAAGGAACTCAAGGGTTGAATATAGTTTTATAGAGTTTATTAAATCCCCTTAACAGCAACTAATAGTATAAGATATAATAAGGCAAAAATAATATTAGACTATGATTTGGCTAACAAACTAAAACAAGTTGATGCATATAGCTATTTTTTAGAATTAAATCACACAACCATAGTAAAAATAACACATACATAATCACTATGATGGGAAGTTGACTTTGTTTAGATTTTTGACTAAGAGTTCCTCGGTATAGATCAGGGTTTGGCAACCTCTGGCACATGGCTTGCCAGGGTAAGCACCCCGGCGGACTGAGCCAGTTTGTTTACCTGCCGCATCCACAGGTTTGGTTTGCTGCTCCAGGGTGACGGGAAGCCGTGGCCAGCACATCCCTCAGCCTGTGCCGCTTCCTGCAGCCCCCATTGGTCTGGAGCGGTGAACCGTGGCCAGTGGGAGCTGCGATCCGCCGAACTTGCCGACGCGGCAGGTAAACAAACCGGCCTGGTGAGCCATGTGCCAGACCCCTGGTATAGATCTTCACTTGTGTCAGCTGGTTGTCAACTCTGGCAATGCTAATGCAGAAGAAAAACAATCCAAAGCTAGATCATAAAACAATTGAGTCAATTACTTACATGCCAGTTTAGTCACGTCTTCTTCCCAATTGATCTATAATAGGCATCTATTTACCAATAAATTATATTAGCCCCAGGATCTGATTAACACTCCTAACTAATTAAAATAAACACCTAACCAGATTGCCCATGAGGTAAACCCTATCCTTAAAGTTTTTATAGTATTTTGCCCAGAGCTGTATCACTTAGTTGACTTCCCTTTTACACATATTTTAATTAGAAAATTACATTCTATCAAGTTTCCCCATTTTACTGCTGTATCTGGCACATCAAACATATCAGTGTTTGATATTAATTTAATATGTTTTTAATGCATTCATTCGCAGACACAGAAAAAGGGAAAGTTGCTGGTTGCAACAGCAGTACATTCTTGTGAAAGGTTGCAGTAACTGAGTTTCTTCAAACAATTGAAGAAATCTAGCCCATTACACTTTGATTTTTATTTTTTTTTAAATTCTCTTAGCCCTCTAGTTTTCTAAAATGCCTTGATGTCTTTTTTGGGGACCTTAGTTACTCCATTGTTCCAAGAATACCAAGCCTCAGAGAAAAGTCAGCTATCTGTGGTTAGGAAGTAGCTTCCTTTATGGGCAGTTTATTTCATTGTTGTTCGTTACAGGGCTCCTTGCATTTCCCTCCCAAGCATCTGGTACTGATTGCTGTCTGATTCAGGCTACCAGATAAGGAACCACTACTCTGTTCAGATATGATAATTCCTGTGTAACTCCTGAGGGATTTCTGCACCAAAAATAAAATTTGTATGCACAGTATTTTAAAATTCTGCAAACTTTGTCAATAAATGTGGGATCTCCAACATGGCACTGGGGAGCATAGGCCACTGGCTGCATGGAGGTGGGAGGATCACCCTGGAGCCCAACTCCCAGGACATGAACTCAGCAGTGAGTCCAACCCAGACACAGTGCAAGGGCCAGGTCTGCCCCAGAAACACCTTGGGCCCTGCCCCTCTATTCCAGGCACACCAAGATAGCAAGCAAGAGGGACCAAGTCTTGCATGCATGCCCATTCCTGCCCCCTAATCTAGATGTGAGGCGAGCAGGCTCTGCCTGACAAGATCCAAGTGTGGAGGGGCTTAGTGTGGGGGGAATCCAGGGCTTTGTATGAGGCAATCTGGGTGTGGGTGGCTCAGTATCGGGTTTGGGGGGACATCTAGATGCACGGGGCTGTCTGGGGGTTTCTGGGTGTAGGGGGAGTTTGACTCTGCAGTGGGGTCCAGGTGAAGGTGGTTGGGGCTCAGAAAAGTGGGGGTCTGGGTGCTGAGCAAGCAGGGCTTGGTGGGATGAGGGCCCAGGTGCAGCTGACTGGGTTCAGTGGAGTGGGAGATTGAGTGTGGGGGGCTCAATGGGAGGTGGTCTGGGTGCAGGGGAGGGGGTCTGGATGCAGAGGGTGAGATTTGGCAGGGTTGGGTGCTGGGTACGGTAAGGGAGGGGAGGAAAAGTGATGTGTGTGTGGGAGGAGGTTCAGATGCATGGCGTTTGAGAAGATAGGGGAGCAGCTCCCCATACGGGGAGCGCTCCCCCATGGCTGTGGAGTGATGGAGTCAGGAATTGGGGGATGGTGTGGTGCAGATCTTCCTGCCATCAGGGAAGGTTTCTGGGGGTGGATCTAACCTGGCCCCAGATGCTCCTTGCAGGGGAAGAGGAGCTGAGTCCAGCACAGGATAGGAGCCACTGGCTAGGATGTCTCCAGCCATCCTCCACCACCGTGATTTACCACTCCTCTGGCTGCTCCAGGTGCCCAAAACTATATGCCTGTACTGCTGGGGAGGGGTCTGTGACTGCTCTTGCAGCTTCCCTTTGCTTCCCTGTCAGTCATTTTTCTGTGGGAAAGCAAAGAAATTTCCTGGGGACATGAATTCTGTGTGCATGCAATGGTGCAGAATTCCTCCATGAGTACTGTGTTCTTATGTCCCTCGGAATGGTCTCTGTAACTCTTAATAGAAGGCAGAATCTGAATGACCCATCTCAACTCTATGGTTCCTCTAGGGTGCTCCGTGGAGCAATGTAAACTAGAATTTGAGTGTATGGATACTAAGATAACTAGATTTATTGATTTTGAATTTAAAAGATAGTATAGTTAGACGTATTTAAGATGTATTTGTCTAGGTTAGTTTGGGAGTCTGTCTTTGTGTATGTGGCTGAAAAGATGTGATTAAGAGATGAAAAAAATGAACGGAAGGATTATAGGCAACAGAGAAAGCGACAGAAAATTTACTGTTAAAGTTGTAACATCTGTCTGAACATCTGTCACTTCTAGATTTTAATTGATAAATGGAGGATTCTGAAACCTTTAATCAAAAACTCAATTATATCCAAATTAAATTAATGTAAAATGTTAAGTGATTAGCATTGTAGTCTAATTTAATGCCCATTACTTCTGTGTGCTTTTTTGGTAGATTAAGGTGACCAGACATCCCAGTTTTATTATGGGAGTTTTAAGGTACTTACTGTTTCAGGATATTAAAATGTTAATTAAAATTTCTGCTTCCAAAGCGCATTCTTCCATCTTCCACCTCCTTTGCATGCACTGAAACATGTAATTCAGAGAGAGAGAGAGAGATATCTTCTATAATTGTGAATATCACAGGGTGTCATGGAAGCAAATATCACAGCCAGAGGGAAATGAACATGACAATATTATATTTTATGGAGTTTTGTTCTACAGTGAACCAGACTGTACATATTCATTAATTTAGTGCCAATATAGTGTCAGTCTTAACTACAGCCTTTCTAGGCTATATCCAACTATCATACTCTAATAGAATCCGTGTTAAGCCAATGAAAGTTTTCTACAAAATGTCTGTGGTAGGATATGACTACTTTAGATTGACAGGCTGGTTAATATAATACTAGTGTCAACTACTACTACAAAATGAAGCTGAATGAAAAACTAGTTTTGGGAAATACTTTAAAATTGTTTTCATTCTGAAAGGTTTGGAATGGACATCATTTTGGTTTTTACCACTGTCATGGTATAATTCCCCACTCCGAACCTTAGCGTCCAAAAGATGGGGTACCAGCATGAATTCCTCTAAGCTTAATTACCAGCTTAGAACCTGTAGCACTGCCACCAACCAGGAATTCCAGTGCCTGGTACATTCTGGTCCCCCCAAAACCTCGCCTGGGGACCCCCAAGACCCAGACCCTCTGGATCTTAACACAAGGAAAGTAAACCTTTTCCCTCACCGTTGCCTCTCCCAGGCTTCCCCTCCCTGGGTTACCCTGGAAGATCACTGTGATTCAACTCCTTGAATCTTAAAACAGAGGAAAATTCACCTTTCCCCCTCCTTCTGTCTCCCCCTCCCAGACTCTCCCTGAGAGAGAAAGTAATCCTAACACAGAGATAAAATTAACCTTTCTCTCCCCCTTCCCTCCTTTCTCCCCACCAATTCCCTGGTGGATCCAGACCCAGTCCCCTGGGGTCTCACCAGAGTAAAAAAACAATCAGGTTCTTAAACAAGAAAAGCTCTTAATTAAAGAGAGAAAAAACAGTGAAAATTCTTTGTAAATTTAAGATGAAATATGTTACAGGGTCTTTCAGCTATAGACACTGGGAATACCCTCCCAGCCTAAGTATACAAGTACAAATTAAAATCTTTTCAGCCAAATACACATTTGTACTCCTCCCAGCCAAATACACATTGCAAATAAAGAAAACAACCATAAGCCTAACTTGCTTTATCTACCCAGTACTCACTATTCTGAACTTATAAGAGCCTGTATCGGAGAGATTGGAGAGAAACCTGGTTGCACGTCTGATCCCTCTGAGCCCCCCAAGGGAACAACATCCAAAAAACTAACAGCACACACACAACTTCCCTCCCTCAAGATTTGAAAGTATCCTGTCCTCTGATTGGTCCTCTGGTCAGGTAACAGCCAGGCTCACTGTTCTTGTTAACCCTTTCCAGGCAAAAGAGATATGAAGCACTTTGGTTTATTAACTCTTACTTATCTGTTTATGACAACCACATTTTTCATAATCTTTAAAGAACATTATTGAAAACACTATCATAATGGTCATTGTAACTTTTCATTTTCCAAAAACCTGGTTTTAGATAAATGTAAGATTTTGATATCACTTTCTTTAATTAAAAAAAAAAGATATTGACTTTTTTTGTGAAGGCAGTTTTTTTATTAAAAAAATTGAACAAGCTTTTGTTCAAAAATTTTGACAACGCTGATTAAGACCCTTTCTGCTTTACATTGACTAAAATGTGTATGTTTATCTCATGGCTGTGAAGCTTATGTCTGAAAGCATCAATGCAAAGTAATGTATTAGCCAATATATTTCCGTAATACTAAAAGAGGAAAATTTTCATGTACAGGTTTTACAATCAGTAAACTACATTAAATCAGCAAGTAGTTAACATTAGTGCAAATACTTGCAAAATGTTACTAACAGTGCGTATAAAATCTACTGGTATAATCTACAGGTAACCTGAGCCCATGATGTCCTGCTATTTTAGACATAAACCTTATACTATAGATATGACTAGAAACGTAAATCCCTTCCCATGATCAATCTTGTGTGTTTCTGAAATAAAAATCCCAATGAACTTAAAAAAGGATCATTATATTACATCACTTGCATTATAGATCCTGGATGCAAATGTTGTGGAGTATTTTAGAAAAAACAGCATCTTTTAAATTTCTAAACAAGATAATTTACACTTAATAGGCAGAAGTTAGAGTTTAAACAAACAGATTATATTAATTATTTACCAATAGCAAATCTGATTTCAAGAGCGGGTGCTTAATGTACGCTGTGTCATTTTCCCAACAAAACCTCTAGTCACATTTTAAATCATGTTGAAAAATTATGTTTTCCGTCCAAAAGTCAGCATTAAACTTTTTGGTGTCACTTTTTTTCTTACCCATTCCTTTTTCTCACAGAGAAACCTCGTATTACTTCTGAGCCATAGGATGCAGATGTTACCCCAGGGAATACTGTCTACTTTACTTGCAAAGCAGAAGGAAATCCTAAATCCAAGATAATTTGAATACATAACAAGTAAATCTTAACCAATCATTGTACACGTATACCAATCTATTTTCAAATGCTAATTATTATTAACACCTGGGTTTGTGGACTAGCAATCTAGAGTGTGTGTGTGTTTTCTAATCTAAGTCACTCTGTAGAAGACTGGTTATGAAAATTCTACACAATTCATTTTCAATTAAACTCATGGAGGAAAAAAGTTATTTTTTAATACTTTCTTCACTGATCTCTATGCTGCTTTGGCCTATTTTTAAAAAATGACAGGGAACTCCAGGATCCTTTAAAATGCCTCCTCCCTTGCATTTTCCATCAGAACTCTCCCATGCCTTAGGTGCAATGTGCATAGGTTCATTTTCCAGATGAGGTGGCTGAGGAACAGAAAGTTGCAATGATTTGCCAGAGGTGACATAGGATGCTTGTGAGAGCCATAAATAGAACTCTAATCTCTAAAGGTAGGTCTACACTGCAACTGGGAGTTGAGACAGCACATATTCCAGTAGCAACAACAGCAGGGCTGGTGGTACAGGCTTGTCTTCAAGTACGAGCCCACCCAGGATTTTACCTATGTATTCAGGTGGCTAGCCTGTGCTACCGCCTATGTCATTGCATGACATTGTTATTTTTTGGCAAGCTAGCTCAGTCATCCCCATGTGTGTTGTCCCAGTTGCAGTGTAGCCATAACTTGAGGCACTTGATCTATGTGTTATCCACTAGACCAGGGGTGGCCAACCTGAGCCTGACAAGGAGCCAGAATATACCAATGTACATTGCCAAAGAACCACAGTAACATGTCAGCAGCTCCACCCCCCGCCCACTCCCAATACCTCCCGCCAATCAGCAGCTTCCGCATCCCTCCCCACACCACCCGATCAACTGTTTCATGCTGTGCAGAAGGCTCTGGAGGGTGGAGGAAGGAGTGAGGGCATGGCAGGCTCAGGGGAGGGGACAGGAAGGGATAGATTGGGGGCAGGGCCTGTGGCAGAGCCAGAGGTTGAGCAGTGAGTACCCCCCGGCACATTCAAAAGTTGACACATGTAGCTCTAGTCCCAGAGTCGGTGCCTATACAAGGAGTCACATATTAACCTCTGAAGAGCCACATGTGGCTCTGGAGCCACAGGTTGGCCACCCCTGCAGTAGACCATAATGCCTCATGGAAATTGCTTCATATATCTGTACTTAGTGAAGTCAACTGCAAAATCAGAGTAATCATGCTTACTTACCCAGAGTGCTCTGAGACCTACAGATGAAAAAAGTGCTATGTAATATGAAAACATTGAGACACATTTTTAAGATGGTCTAACTGAAGCTCAGAATGATTAAGTGACTTGTCTAGGAGGTTTTATTGCTGAGTCTGATGGGCATTGGCTAAGAACATGAGTCCTTCTCTTCAGTCTGTCACTTAATTTGGAGAGCTAGTTGAAAAATTGAATTTTCATTCTGTGGGAAATTCTGAGATTTCAAAATTTGGTTTCATGGCAAATTGGAACAAAGTGAAAATGGTATTTTGCAAAATAAAATACTCCAAAATATTTCATTTAATTGTTATCTAAACATTTCTATTTTATCATTTTGACCTTTGTTTAAAACTTATTTTTATGTTGTCTTAAAAATTATATTCTAATATAAAACTCAGTGATAAAATAGACAGAAAAGATTTTATCCTTATTGAAATGAAATGTTTTTCAATAATTTCCTGATGAAGATTTTGACTGAAGTGATATATTTCTGTGAAATGTTTGTTTACTTGAATCAACATTTTCAGAGAGAAAACTGTTATGTCAGAAACTGTTCAACCAGATCAATTAATTTTCCATGATTTTTAGCATGCCATGACAGGCTGTACCTACTGATGGTACCACATTCTGGTTAGGTACCTGGCTCATGCCTCACTCCATCTCTTGTGTCCCCTGCTGGTGGCTGTTCCAGTGCAATAGGGCGCTCTCTTCTGGTAGACAATGACTAGGCCTTTTGGCAAGTTCACCAGTGGAGCCAAGCCCCTTCTGGGGAGGCATAGGTAACAGTCTTACCAAATATATAGAAGTCTGTAACCCTTCTGTCAGGTGGAGTTGGCAGCAACAAGGTCTGGCTTCAGTGTTTTGGGGTTCCTCTTAACAATACAAAACAATAGCCTCATCCACTAATGCGGGATAACTTAACACCTTGCCGAGCTGCGCCTCAGAGGCAATACTTCCCCACTCACAAGCACTGAATCTGTGTATAACAAAAGAACTTTTATTCAAAAGGAAAAGGAACCAAGCATTAGTTTGGGAAAACACTGCAGCCGCATTCAAAAGCGAACCTGACGCCACAGTGCATCAGACAGTGTCCTTTGCTTCAGTTTCTCACTTACTGGTGGGAAAGTGAGATGAACAAATACCCCTTTAAAACATCACTGCCCTCTCCCTCTGCTGCACCTCACTCATAGTTGGTGGTCCTCTGTTAGTGAAGAGTTCAATAGTGTGTTCATGGGGTTCACCTCTCACCCCTGGGGGGATGTCGAGCAATGCCTCAGCTGCTGCCTCTGCAACTGGCTCACAGCTGCTGCTGTTTCTCTACCACCACTGGCCACTGCTTCCCTGCTGCCACTGCTTGGTGCTCCACAACGTTGTATTCTGAGGTTCTGTCTCTGAACCCATCTCTGTGATTTCAGCAGGTAGAAGGGAACCTCACAGCCAGTGCAGTCTCTGTGTTATCTTTCACTGTCCCCACACAGGGTCTAATGCTTAGCCCCTAGACCTGCTCACCAGTGATGTCAGCTCTAGGAATCACCCGCCAGAAACAATTACTCTCAGTTGAGTCTAATCAGCTCTTCCATTAAATGATGGAGAAGAGCAGGTCCAACAGCATCTAGGACTCTTTGGGCAGATTTCTGTCCCCACCCACTCTCCTCTTCACTGGGCTTTGACATCCTGAATCCCTGCTTAGCAGGTGACATTCAGTTTAGGGTGACCCCCTTAATCCAAGCATACTGAGCACAGTTCTGCTGCCCTTTACTCATACAGTGAGGATAACAACATTTCATTACCCATGCATTCAAATACAAGAGTGACTTGTAACCCCAAACCAGCCAAAACTGATCATTTTGGCAAAGCAGCTCCATCTGCTGTGCACCTAGGCAGAGTAGGCATGTCTGTGCAAACATGATCTGCTCCGGGAAGTCTTTCCCTCTGGCTCATCAATAGATGTCAGTGGAGAGCTCATTCAGACCCTGCTTACAAGTCTGACATCCCCTACAAAAGAGTCTCAGCCCAGGTGCAGGCTACTGTGAGGCGTACGCCCTATCCTCAGTGCTTGCAATGTTTCTATCCACCTTTTCTCCAAGAGAAAAGGGGTTTTGCTCCCTTTGTGAGAGGTGGGTTGGTAGTGAGCCCAGGCTCTCCCTCTCCACTGGGTTTCAGCCCAGGGCCCTATGAGAGGCAGCAATATCAAATACTGAGGGGTGCTTCCGGGCTGCCTCCCTCAACTGCTTCCTACCACTTCCCTTTCCAGTCCAGTGTGTGGTCAAAAGCCTTGCAAATGATCCACCAGGAGACAGAATGAAGAGTTGCCTAGTCCTAGGGAAAGGCTAGTCCCTCCCTGCTACTTGCAGCCTTAACGCCTGCAGTCAGGAGTAATGCTGCACCCTTGCTCAGGAGCTCCCAAGATAGATGTCTGCTCCTCCGCTGTCTGGCTCTCTTTTAAACTTCTCCTCCAGCTAGAGCAGGCTCTGCAGGTGCAGTGGGGTGGAGCTACCTGGCCTATAACTGCTCCTTAACCCCTTCTGAGTTTACGTACCCCATCACACATCTTTCCCCTGTTTGGAATGAAGGTAGGCTGTGCTGTGTATTCTATTTCATGATTTTGTATTCTTTGCCAAGTGCACACTGAGGTTTCTTTTTAGAAAAGCATTTGAGTACATGCTTAGTCCATCTCTGTTCAGGACATCACTGAAGCATGTGCTTAACTTTGAACACATACTTAAATCCAATAGAACAATATGTTCAAAATTAACAACACTTACGTGCTGACCTCAGTACTTTTCTGAATTCAGGCCTGAATGAAGCTAGACTCTTATTAGATTGGTTAATTCCTTTCATACCTTTAATTTAATAATCTGGTGGTGCATGCATCCCAGCTATTAAAAAAATCGATAAGTGTTTGTGTATACCTACACAAGAGGAAAAAACAAAAACAAGAAACTAAAGCAAAATCTATTTCATTTGCAAAACAAAGGTTGTTAAGTTACAACCATATGGCTGCCTGTCACAACATTTACAAAAACAAGAGCTAAAAAAGGAAAAGCATGAATAGTTAATAACATCACTGCCCATATAATAAACAAATGTTGTTGTTCTCAATTATAAAGGCCTGCATATTCCTTTACAGCAGCCTTAATCTGACTCAAATGTAATATAGTTCTTTCACCAGTATCTCAAAATATATACATGCCTCAAAAGCCTTCCGAAAAAGTGAGTTTCTACTCCCTGGTGTCCCTCTTCAGAAATATAAGCCAAGTCAGTCAGTGATTTCTGGGGTGCAATGGACAAATACCTCACACCAAGACTCATACCCTAGAGAAGACTCACAGTCCCCGTCTACTGTCCCTTTCCTCTCAGCGGACAGCCAAAGAGCTGCTGACTGAGAAGGGAGCAAGGGGCCAGTCAGCAGCAAGGACTACTTCAAATCTGGGGAGTGAGGGGAGAGGCACGGGGAGGGTCAGCAGCTGATTCCCTTCCTTAAGGTCCCCAGCATAACCTCATCTTTCTTGGAACAAAGGGTTTATTCTTCAGCAGGCTGTACCATCTTCCTAAAGGAATGGGAGTGGGGGATGTCACAAGTATTTCCAAACATGAGTGCCTCCCACTTCTCACTCCCTTCACCCCCTGTCATAAACAGATAGCTAAGGGTTAATGTCTCTTTCACCTGGAAAGGAGTAACCTGAAACACCTGACCAGAGGACAAATCAGGAAACAAGACTTTTTCAAATCTGGGTGGAGGGAAGTTTGTGTCGGAGTTCTTTGTCTTGGGTCTGACCCTCTCGGCTATGAGAGTGATCTTTCTGTCTCCTGGCTTTCTAATCTTCTGTTTCCAAGTTGTGAGTAGAAGGATCATAAAACAATAGGGGTTTATTGTTTTTTTCTTTTGTATTTACATGTGTGTAGTTGCTGGAGTGCTTTGAATTGTATTCTTTTTGAATAAGGCTGTTTATTCAATATTCTTTTAAGCAATTTACCCTGTATTTGTCACCTTAATACAGAGAGACCATTTTTATGTATTTTTTCTTTCTTTTTATATAAAGCTTTCTTTTTAAGACCTGTTGGAGTTTTCTTTAGTGGGGGCTCCAGGGAACTGAGTCTGCAACTCACCAGGGAATTGGTGGGAGGAAGAAGTCAGGGGGAAAAATCTCTGTGTGTTAGATTTACGAGCCTGACTTTGCATTCCCTCTGAGTGAAGGGGGGTTGTGGAAGAAAGATTAGCTATATCGGTACTTGTGTTTTCCAGGACTGGAAACAGGGAGGGTGGAATCCCTCTGTTTAGCTTCACGGAGCTTGCTTCTGTGTATCTCTCCAGGAACCCAGGGAGGGAACACCTGGGCAGGAGGAGGGGGAAGGGAAATGGTTTATTCCCCTTTGTTGTGAGACTCAAGGCATTTGGGTCTTGGGATCCCCAGGGAAGGTTTTTGGGGGGACCAGAGTGCCCCAAAACACTCTAATTTTTTGGGTGGTGGCAGCTTTACCAGGTCCAAGCTGGTAACTAAGCTTGGAGGTTTTCATGCTAACACCCATATTTTGGACGCTAAGTCCAAATCTGGGAATATGTTATGATATGGTGGCAGCCGTTGTGGGAAAGATAGAATCCAGAAGCCAGTAGGAATATTATATTTTTCTTTTCTCTGCTAGGGGCTTTTAAGCAGAGAGAAACAGTTTGGTTTCAAAAGGAACCAGAGAGATTTTTTTTTCTCTGCTCTCTCTGGCAGTTGTGGCTTGCATATTAAGCAAGGAACCATTAAGGAACTATTAAGGGTCTTTTGTGACAATAGCAGCCCCATTGAGAGTCAGTATCCAGCAATACGCATGCAAATAAAGTGGTTTTTCTGGTTTACTTTACATTTAAAAGATTAGCTAGAGGAAGAAAGGGAAAAAGGCACTGTTGCTAGGCAGACCCCAGGAGTCAACAGAGCCAGCAGTTCAGACAAAAAACACCGGAGGGCACTCCAATCCAAGAAAACAGGAACCATGCCTACCAAGACAAAAATGGAGGCCGAAGAACAAATCAAAGAAGCAGACCACAGGCGACAACTGGAACAAAGAGAAAAAGAGGTGGAGCTGAAAGAAAGAGAACAGATCAAACAGGCAGCCCATAAAAGAGAACAAGAAGCCAAAAATGCAGCCCACCACAGAAAACTAGAAGAAGAAGAGGTGGCCCACCACCGAGAAACGGAGAAACAACAAAAAGAAAGTGAAGAGAGGGAAAAACAGAGAAAACATGAACTGGACTTAGCACAGGCTGGGCAGCATGCTCCAGCCAATCCTAACAACCCTTCGCCAATTATGGTTCCACAGCCCAAGAAATTTCCCACCTACAAGGCAGGTGATGACACTGAGGCCTTCTTGGAAAATTTTGAAAGAGCCTGTCTTGGGTACAGCATCCCTGAAGACCAGTACATGGTAGAATTGAGGCCACAGCTCAGTGGACCTTTAGCAGAGGTGGCAGCTGAAATGCCTAAGGAGAAAATGAACGACTATAAACTTTTTCAAACCAAGGCCAGATACAGAATGGGGATAACCCCGGATCATGCCCGTCGGCATTTCAGAACCCAAAAGTGGAAACCAGATGTGTCATTTCCCAAACACGCCTACTACGTTGGGAAAAATTATGAGGCCTGGATATCAGGAAACAATGTTAAATCCATAGACGAACTGCACCTCCTCACACAAATGGAGCAGTTCTTGGATGGTGTTCCTGAGGACATAACACGGTACATACAAGATGGAAAACCTAAAAATCTCACCGAGGCGGGGGAGATTGGAGCCAGATGGATGGAAGTGGCAGAAAGCAAGAAAGCTACTGTCAAGGGGAGTGAATACCCCAGAGGGCACACCGACAATAAACCCTACAACCGAGGGCAGCCAAAGACCCCACCTACAACCCAAGGAAAGCCATAGACACCCTATTCTTCCACCTCTCCGGTCTCCAGTAACTCATCTCGACCCAGTGACCAGTCAGCTGGAAGATGCTTTAAGTGTAATGAAATGGGACATATAAAGACCAACTGCCCAAAGAACGCCAACCGAGTGCAGTTCATTACACCACCATCACACCAAAGATCCCCAGGCCCAGATGCCTCTCAAATACCCTTGGAGCGAAAGGAAATTTTGAGAGTGGGCGGAAAGAAGGTTACTGCGTGGAGACACAAGTGTCAGCTATCCACCAATCCTTCGTAGACCCCAAATTCATCAACCCAAAGGCCCAGATGACAATTTACCCCTTCATGTCACAAGCTGTAGACTTGCCTACAGCTGAACTGCCTGTCCAGTACAAAGGCTGGTCAGGAATGTGGACTTTTGCAGTTTGACAACTATCCCATCCCCATGCTACTGGGGGAAGACTTGGCCAACCAGGTGAATCGGGCCAAGCAGGTGGGAATGGTTACACGTAGCCAAACCAGGCAAGCTTCCAGACCCATTCCTGTTCCTGAGCCGTCCACAGACGCCCCATCTGTGTTACCAGAGACCCAGACAGAGGTAGTGGACCCAGATTCCATGCCAACCACTGAAACAGCCACAGCACCTCCAGTCCCAGGCCCAGAACTGGAACAGCAACCAGCACCAGCAATTGCAACCACATCTTCAAACTCAACGCCAAAGGGCGCCAGCAAGCCTGAACTGGCAGAAGCAACAGACAGCCATACCCAAAAGGCTCAGCCAGAGCCTGAAATACCCTCAGGTGCACCAGCGGAGAGCGGTTCACCAGCAACGGAAACAACCCCATCACCTACATCGCTTCCAGAGGGACCAAGCCCAGGTCCACAGTCTGAGGAAGAACTGATGACCCCAGCCTAAAGGGAACAGTTCCAGACTGAACAGGAAGCAGATGACAGCCTTCAGAAAGCTTGGGCAGCGGCACGGAGCACCCCACCGCCTCTCAGCTCTTCTAATCGATCCCGGTTTGTTATAGACCAAGGACTTTTATACAAGGAGATTCTTTCTGGTGGACAATGGGAAGAATGGCAGCCGCAAAAACAGTTGTTGGTTCCAATTAAGTACCGGGGGAAGCTATTAAGCTTAACCCATGATCATCCCAGTGGCCATGCTGGGGTGAACAGAACCAAGGACCGGTTGGGGAAGTCCTTCCACTGGGAGGGGATGGGCAAGGACGTTGCCAAGTATGTTCGGTCTTGTGAGGTATGCCAAACAGTGGGTAAGCCTCAAGACCAGATCAAGGCCCCCCTCCAGCCACTCCCCATAATTGAGGTCCCATTTCAGCGAGTAGCTGTGGATATTCTGGGTCCTTTCCCCAAAAAGACGCCCAGAGGAAAGCAGTACGTACTGACTTTAGTGGACTTTGCTACTCGATGGCCAGAAGCAGTAGCTCTAGGCAACACCAGGGCTAACTGTGTGTGCCTGGCACTAACAGACATTTTTGCCAGGGTAGGTTGGCCCTCCGACATCCTTACAGATTCAGGATCTAATTTCCTGGCAGGGACCATGAAAGAACTGTGGGAAACTCATGCGGTAAACCACCTGGTTGCCACCCCGTACCACCATCAAACCAATGGCCTGGTGGAAAGGTTTAATGGAACTTTGGGGGCCATGATACGTAAATTTGTCAACGAACACTCCAATAATTGGGACCTAGTGTTGCAGCAGTTGCTGTTTGCCTAAAGGGCTGTACCACATTCCAGTTTAGGGTTTTCACCGTTTGAACTTGTGTATGGTCACGAGGTTAAGGGGCCATTACAGTTGGTGAAGCAGCAATGGGAGGGGTTTAAGCCTTCTCCAGGAACTAACATTCTGGACTTTGTAAGCAACCCACAAAGCACCCTTCGACACTCTTTAGCCCTTGCTAAAGAAAACCTAAAGGATGCTCAGGAAGAGCAAAAGGCCTGGTATGACAGACATACCAGAGAACGTTCCTTCAAAGTAGGAGACCAGATTATGGTCTTGAAGGCGCAACAGACCCATAAGATGGAAGCCTCATGGGAATGGCCATTCATGGTCCAAGAGCACCTGGGAACTGTGAACTACCTCATAGCATTTCCCAATTCCTCACTAAAGCCCAGAGTGTACCATGTTAATTCTCTCAAGCCTTTCTATTCCAGAGACTTACAGGTTTGTCAGTTTACAGTCCAGGGAGATGAGGCTGAGTGGCCCGACGGTGTCTACTACGAAGGGAAAAAAGACGGTGGCGTGGAAGAGGTGAACCTCTCAACCACCCTGGAATGTCTGCAGCAGCGACAAATCAAGGAGCTGTGCACTAGCTTCGCCTCATTGTTCTCAGCCACCCCAGGACGGACTGAACGGGCATACCACTCCATTCACACAGGTAATGCTCACCCCATTAGAACCCCACCCTACCGGGTGTCTCCTCATGCCCAAGCTGCTATAGAACGGGAGATCCAGAACATGCTACAGATGGGTATAATCCGCTCATCTACCAGTGCATGGGCATCTCCAGTGGTTCTGGTACCCAAACCAGATGGAGAAATACGCTTTTGCATGGACTACCGTAAGCTAAATGCGGTAACTCGTCCAGACAACTATACAATGCCACGCGCCGATGAGCTATTGGAGAAGTTGGGACGTGCCCAGTTCATCTCTACAATAGACTTAACCAAGGGGTACTGGTAAGTACCGCTAGATGAACCTGCCAAGGAAAGGTCAGCATTCGTCACCCATGCGGGGGTGTATGAATTTAATGTCCTATCTTTCGGGCTGCGAAATGCACCCGCCACCTTCCAAAGGCTGGTAGATGGTCTACTAGCAGGACTGGGCGAATATGCAGTTGCCTACCTCGATGATGTGGCCATTTTTTCGGACTCCTGGCCCGAACACCTACTACACCTGGAAAAGGTCTTTGAGCGCATTAGGCAGGCCGGACTAACTGTTAAGGCCAAAAAGTGTCATAGGCCAAAACAGAGTAACTTACCTGGGACACCAGGTGGGTCGAGGAACCATAAACCCCCTACAGGCCAAGGTGGTTGCTATCCAAAATGTCCTGTCCCAAAGTCAAAGAAACAAGTTCAATCCTTCTTAGGCTTGGCTGGGTACTACAGGCGATTTGTACCCCACTACAGCCAAATCACTGCCCCACTGACCGACCTGACCAAAAAGACCCAGCCAAATGCAGTAAAGGTGACTGATGAGTATCAAAAGGCCTTTACCCAACTTAAGGCAACGCTCATGTCTGACCCTGTGCTCAGGGCCCCGGACTTTGACAAGCCATTCCTAGTAACCACGGATGCATCTGAGCGTGGTATAGGAGCAGTTCTCATGCAGGAAGCAACGGATCACAACTTCTATCCTGTCGTGTTTCTCAGCAAGAAACTGTCTGAGAGGGAAACTCACTGGTCAGTCAGTGAAAAGGAATGCTATGCCATTGTGTACGCCCTGGAAAAGCTACGCCCATATGTTTGGGGACGGCGGTTCCAGCTACAAACTGACCATACTGCACTAAAGTGGCTTCATACTGCCAAGGGGAACAACAAGAAACTTCTTCGTTGGAGTTGAGCTCTCCAAGATTTTGATTTTGAAATTCAGCACATCTCAGGAGCTTCTAACAAAGTAGCTGATGCACTTTCCCGTGAGAGTTTCCCAGACTCCAGTAGTTAAGAAGTGTTCTTAAAATGTAAAAGTCTGGTAGTTATATACTTAGTGGGATATGTAAAGGTGCATGTGTTGTATTAATCTGTTTGTTTATTTTAAAGTTCTAGGAAGAAATCGCCACCAGTGAGTTTCCCCCCTGTCTGCAATTTGGGGGGCGTGTCATAAACAGATAGCTAAGAGTTAATGTCTCTTTCACCTGGAAAGGAGTAACCTGAAATACCTGACCAGAGGACAAATCAGGAAACAAGACTTTTTCAAATCTGGGTGGAGGGAAGTCTGTGTCGGAGTTCTTTGTTCTTTGTCTTGGGTCTGACCCTCTCGGCTATGAGAGTGATCATTCTGTCTCCTGGCTTTCTAATCTTCTGTTTCCAAGTTGTGAGTAGAAGGATCATAAAACAATAGGAGTTTATTGTTTTTTTCTTTTGTATTTACATGTGTGTAGTTGCTGGAGTGCTTTGAATTGTATTCTTTTTGAATAAGGCTGTTTATTCAATATTCTTTTAAGCAATTGACCCTGTATTTGTCACCTTAATACAGAGAGACCATTTTTATGTATTTTTTCTTTCTTTTTATATAAAGCTTTCTTTTTAAGACCTGTTGGAGTTTTCTTTAGTGGGGGCTCTAGGGAACTGAGTCTGCAGCTCACCAGGGAATTGGTGGGAGGAAGAAGTCAGGGGGAAAAATCTCTGTGTGTTAGATTTACGAGCCTGACTTTGCATTCCCTCTGGGTGAAGGGGGGTTGTGGAAGAGAGATTAGCTATATTGGTACTTGTGTTTTCCGGGACTGGAAACAGGGAGGGTGGAATCCCTCTGTTTAGTTTCACGGAGCTTGCTTCTGTGTATCTCTTCAGGAACCCAGGGAGGGAACACCTGGGCAGTAGGAGGGGGAAGGGAAATGGTTTATTCCCCTTTGTTGTGAGACTCAAGGCATTTGGGTCTTGGGGTCCCCAGGGAAGGTTTTTGGGGGGACCAGAGTGCCCCAAAACACTCTAATTTTTTGGGTGGTGGCAGCTTTACCAGGTCCAAGCTGGTAACTAAGCTTGGAGGTTTTCATGCTAACACCCATATTTTGGACGCTAAGGTCCAAATCTGGGACTATGTTATGACACCCCCCCCAACCCATGTCTACTATTATTGGAAGCAGCGTGTTTCTCACTTGAACTCCAAAACTGTTTCTGAGCATGGGGCAAGAAGGGGGAGATATCTGTAGCACTTCTGCCTCTCCCTTCCCATAGCAACCTCCCCACTTTCTCCCAACTACCTTTCTTCTCTGGGTAGCTTATTCAACCATTAAGATGCACCAGGTCCTTGTGTGTGTTGTGCGGGACACAAGTGTTTCATTCCTCTTCCCTGCTTTTAGGGTGGGTTTAAAGAAATTGAACCAGGCGGGGACTGGGATGCTACTTGATGTCATAAACGCAAGGGGGAAGATTCAGCTGAAGGTCCCTATATATTTTTAAAAAATAATTTCTTTCAAAAAGATTGAAATTGACCGTTTATTCACCCTAGCCCTCACGGTTATGAAAAGTGGTACTCAATAAAGAAATTGAATGTGATCACACTTCAAACCACACATCTGGCATTATTCTTAAGAATCAGTAATTATATAAGTAATTTACCCAGAACTTCTGCTGTTAGTTGATAAATAGACTAACTGGCATTTCCCCCATTTAAAAAGCCCCTCAAAATAAAATTTAGATACTGAAAACAAGGTAACAAAAATAATCAATTTTTTATATAATCCAAGATGGTTGTGTTAAAATATGCATTTCTTTATATTTGAGAAAATCTTTTTTTATAATATAAAACATGTATGATTTATGATGTCCTTTTGTCCTTTAAATTCCTTGCCTCTGAATGCTGCTTATTCCTTATTTAAAATGCTCATTTTTTGTCAAAGATGTTATAGTCAAAGTTTTTGTCAGACTTTATACTATTGTCACTTAGTATACTTAATTGTAGTTTGAAACTCAGATTATTTTTTAAAAAATCCTTTTATTAATTCAGCTATAACTGAAGCTTTGTGGGGGAAAAATACATCCCCCCAACCATGGTACAAACTGTTCCAGAAGGGTCACTCTGTGTGTTTACACTGCTTGTATCATAGTCACACTGTGTTGCCCAGCAGGGAAGTTGCTTCAGAAGAAGCTACTGGCTACATGTCTTGAACATCCTTTTGCAAATCTACAGTAGCCAACGTAGATGCATAATTGTTTAAAAACACTGCAGAACCTTGTTAAAACCAAACTATTCCAGTCTGCCTAAGCAAACTAAAATTTTAATTTAAAATTTAATTTAGTGATGATCATTTTTGCAAGTTACTTTCATAAGAAACTGTCACTGCATCAGTGTGAAAAAAGAAACAAAGAAATTTTGTCCTGAGCAAACAATACTGATACCTCAATTGAGTAAACAAATGCTCTTCTGGTGTGTAATCTCAAATCCAGGATAGTAACAGCAAAATTAAAAGAACAATTGCCAATAAAAACAAAACAGATGTGCTTGAATGTAGTGTTTAATGACAGCCCTGAGTGAGAGGTAGCGTATAAATGTGTCACAGTTCATCCCAAAGTACCTCGTCCCTCTTGCATTAGAATAAAATAATTGACTGCCGTGTTGTAAAGAGAGGTGTTCACTTATCTTCATGTGTCTAGCCAGTTCCACTGGAGAATGAAAAGGCAGAGTCATAAACCACTCTTGCCTCCTCCCCACTTGTCCACAGAGGGGAGTAGGGGTTGTACAATACTGTGCTCTCCACAGGACCCAGACTCAAATCCAGATAACCTTGATGTGACCTTGTACAGAGGATGGAATCTCACTACTTTGTATTGTTAGAACCGGGGACAATTTATACCATTTTTTTAAACAAAATCAGAATAAATACAAGAACTTAACAGAGGGCTTGTTCCTGCAAGTTACTAAGAGCCCTCCTCTCCCATTGTCTTCACTGGGAGATGAGGGTATACAGCACCTCACACTATTAAACCCATAATTAGAAGCCGAACATTGCATTGAAACATATGCATGGTCCCAGTATCATTAATTTATCCTCCATCCCAAGTATGAAATTCCAACTGCATAATATGCAGATCTGTTAATTTATAGTAAATGCACTTGTTTGTCATCAGGATCTGGTCTTTATACTTTTTCCAAAAATATTCACTGTCTTTTTCTTTATTTGTAAAATGATAGAAGTGTTCCAAAATGTGCAGATTTGACAAAGATAACTTGTCAGAGTTCTCCTCTATTTTCAGCCACTCGTTGGATATGAAGGATGACAGGCGACTGAATTTGCTTGAAGAATACCAGAGAATCTGACAAAGGCATCTACCAGTGTATGGCCTGGAATGTGGCAGGCGAAGTCAAGACACAGTGCTTTCCTCAGATACTCCAGTGTTTCAAGTAAATACTTTCTGCTTCTTTGCATTATGTCTAGTTTGGAAACACATTTTTCATTTACTAGAATACACATATCTCTCTTTAATTCTTGAATATATTCTTTAAAACATCTCCCAACCTCTATTCGAGGATTAGTAAGTATTCACTTAAGTTTGTATAATTTTTCATATTAATTTGAATTACAGTACTGCCCTGATCAAGATCAGGGCCCCATTTTGTTTTGCACTGCACAGACGCATAATAAGAAAATCCCTGCTGGAAGATTTTAATATGTAAGGGGACCAGAAGTGGGAGAAAGGAAGTGTTGTCATTCCTATTTTATGGATGGGGATCTGAGGCAGACACACATTATGTAATTTTCCCCAGGCCGTCCAGGAAGTCCACAGCAGACTTGAGAATTGACCTTCGATTTTCTGAGTCTTAGACCAGTGCTTTAGGTGAAAGATCCTTACTCAAAAAGTAGCATAGCAGTTTAGTTTCAAAAGGTGGAAATTAACACCCTTTTTCACCTTGTTTTTTCTCTTTCTTCCCTAGCCAAGCCCAGTTTTATCATTCAACCCCAGAATACAGAGGTATTAGTTGGCACCAGCACCTCTTTGGAATGCGTGGCCACAGGCCACCCCCAACCTCACATCAGCGGGATGAGAGGAAATGGAGAGTCGCTGGATGAATCCTGGTACAACATCACTTCTTCTGGAGGACTTATCATTCAGAACGTCACATTGCAGGACCACAGTCAGTTTATCTGCCATGCTTATAACAACCAGGGCTCTATCTAAGCATCAGCAAATGTTATTGTTCAAGGTAAGTAGAACATGAAGCTGCTATTGAGCTATACATGGCTAAAGCGTGAAACATAGCTTTCAGGTCATGTGTGTTAAGATGCATGCTTTGAACTCTATGATGAAAATGTGGGCTCTTTGTCTTGCAATCTGTTGTCTTGTCTATACCAATATGCCTGTTAGTCAAATTTTGCCTCAGATACAAATGTATGCAATATTGTTGACTGAACAGTAGAGGTGTATACATATCTGAGGGCAGAACTGAGCCCTCAAGAGTCAATTTATTAGAACTATATATTAGTATTTCAAGCATTCAATGTTTATTAGTAAAACATTGGGCCAAATTCATCCCTGGTAACTCCATTGACTCTAGAAGAGATACACAAAGGATGAATTTGGTTTGTTTATATGAGAATGTTTTACACCAGCTGTATAAAGTCAGGGAAGACCAATGTTGACCAGCACAGCTACACCCAAAATAGTCAATGGTGTGCAAGACATCATTTGGCTACCCCTGCTACAGGCTGACATAACCATTTGAGTTAACTTTGATCAAACCTGATGGTCCATTTTAGGACCTTCTATAGTTAAATAAGCAGTTGGGTAAACTTGTATGATCCATAGTTTCTAAAAACAAAAAAAAATCCCCAAACGCTCTTTCTAGCCAGTAAGGAAAATAACTTCTAGTTCCAGAGGGGTTTGGCTTGTTGGCTTGTTTGATTGTGTATGGATGTGCATTTTGAGTGTGTGTGGAAAAACCTACTTAGGGAAGATAAATAAGTTTTTTGCATTTTGTTCTGAAAATGGTTAGTTTTGTGGTCCCTTGCAGTACTGGGACCCATAATCTAGTTCCAAGGTGTTTTCTACAGTCATGAGTCTCCCCCATTGTTCAACAGCTTTATTGTGCTGAGGGATTATAGATGTCAGAGGAAGTCATTGTGGCAGAGGCAGATGCAATGTCTCAGATAGCTAGAGCCAATCCCAGGGACAGCTTTGATGATCAGGCTGGAGACCTTGAACTTGATTTCGTATTCAACAGGGAGCCAGTGCAGAAAGCTGAGCATTGGGGTGATGTGTTTATGGTGAATTGTGCTGCTAAGCAGACAACCTGATGTGTTTTACACCCACTGACACTTGTTGAGTGTGTGAGGATTCATTCCTAGTTGTGTGTTGCAATAATTAAAACGAATGTAATATGTTTTTATGCCATGCTTATCATCATAGAATCCTAGAATCATAGGACTGGAGGGGACCTCAAGAGGTCATCTAATTCAGTCCCTGGCACTCAGAGCAGGACTAAGTATTATCTGGACCACTCCTGACAGGTGTTTGTCTAATCTGTTCTTCACTTTTTGCCATTGTCTTGTTAAAAAATTCACTGTACAGTCCCCGTAAATGATTTCTTATGTCTAATTAAAGAGCTCTGCATTTCTCTTCTCCCTTCAGATTAGTTTAACCCTGTCCACCAGTTTAAAAATACTTAACAGAATCCACCCAGTAATGCCAACGATAAATAAACCAACCTGTTGCAAAGAGAAGATATATGACCACCTTTGTTTCTAAACTTCATAGAAGCCTAGAAGTCATGGTGTCTCAAAGGCCGCTACTATTTTCTAGAGCTGAACTGTACAGCTTTAGTAGATTCAATAAGCCAAGTTCACAACAAATATCCTTGAATATAGAAGAGTAGGAAAAGTGCCTTCTAATAAGTATGACAGGGCATACATCCACATGTATCTGAAAGGTCAGGTGATAGATCATGCCTTGTTATATGTGCTTTTCCTTGTCACTTCCTGCAGTTTCTTTTTTCGTTGTGACCTTTTTATTCATTACTTTAATGCTATTGAAATAACAAGACTTGCTTCTAGAATGGCTTTACTTATGTCTGTAACTGTAACACATGCTAGATCATAAAGTAAATCAGCTTCTGGAATTGACTTTAAAACTTAACCAGTGAGAGTGTGGCATGTAGAAGGCAAATAAGATTTGGCCTTGTACGGGCAGGTCCTATTGGCATAGGCTTAGCACAGATTTGTTTGGGGAGGAAAGGGAGGTTGGGTGACATTTGAGTGCTTACATATAAAGGGATTGAGGAAAGTATTCCCTCTGTAGCATGTTGTCACTGTTGTAGGGATATTTCTTATGAGAGCAGTGTTGTAAGAAAATGCAAATTATTTCATAAATGGATAAAGAGTTCCTTTGTGACTCTACCACAATAAACTTCCAAGCTTTCAGTTGGTTTGCAGCTCCCTTTGGAAGGCAGGAAAAAAAACAACAGTAAATACTTGAGCAAAGGAAAGTGTTCAATATCAAAGCATCAGAATAAATGGAAAGTCTTTTAAAAAAATCAGTTCTGATCATTTGGCCCTTGCCTTCCTGTTTGAAGTTTCTTGAATATTGTGAAGGCAAAAATACATACATTTAAAGGAGAAAAATAAAAAATGACAGCAAAATCATCTTTATTCTTTCTCTAGTATCTTCTTCATATGAAAGCAGAAAGGCTTTCATTATTAAATACCCAGTTTGTGCTTTAAATTTGTGTTGGTATAATCTGAATGGTTAAAATAATTATTACTCATTTTTTCTTCACAAATTATCATAATTGTGTTATACAATATATGGACTAGTGGTTTATCACAGATGTCCAATAGGATTTAATCTTTGATTCCTCCCTGTTTGTATTTTCTGCTACGATGATGATGATGATGACGAATATCTCAGGGTTATTTTACTGCTAATTTTTTCTTGACAATAAATAGTTATTTCCCACAGATGTCACATCTTATCTGTCCTTCCTAAATAACCTGTATATGCATTTTGAACTACTTCATTTGGATGTATACTATTTATAATGCATAGCCTATAATAACACTAGCAAGAGTGCAGTTTTTCATCTATAGAGACCATATGACTGAAATTGCCATCTGCTTATCCTTCAAGATTCTTTACTGCTTCCTTGTTACTTCTATGTATTAGTGTGTAGCTTTTTAATTTCTCTTTAGCTGGATCATTAATCAACCAACTGATATGCAAAAGGATGCTTCTTATTTCACATTGAAAACAGATTGCATTTTTTTTTTGTTATGCTTATATGTCATTTTAGCAGATGCTCCATCTTTTTTCCCCCGATTACTATAGTATCCATATATATTGTGGCAGCGATTAGAGTGAATAACATAAAATCTGCTCTATAGATTGGCTGAGACAAGCAATAAATAAAAATTGAAAATGTTTCCCATTCAAAAGCTGAAATCAGTATGTAAGGCAGGTGCTTAGTTTATAAGGCTTACAATAATTAACACTGTAAATCAAAACTCATTCCCAGTAAGCATCTTCATAATGTGTGGCCAGAAAGGTTTTACCTTGATTGATTTTAGTAAGATGACAGAACTCTGTTTGTGATAAATATAGACAGAATAATAATAATAAGTAATAACTTTGATACTAAGATTCCTCAATGGAAATTAATTGTTTTAAGTAACTTCATGAATTTTTTTAGCATTGGCAATCTGCTTGTGAGCTTTCTACAACAATAAAGAGTCAAACGTATTACAGTATCAAAAGGTCTGCCTTAGAATGGTCAGTACAACTCCGTTTTACCTGATTATAAATGTAGTGTCCCAAGAACATAAGTTAATCAGTGACAAAAGAGATGAGATGTGGAAATGCCAAATCATTTGGATTTTAATCTTCTGTTTTCCTGGTTGTAGTTAGTACTGGGTTTTGCTCAAATTTAAGCCAACTCTTTTTTGGCTGTTTTAATTAATTCCCTACAACATGGCTTTCTGCCACAGCATCTTCTGAAAAATCTACATGGGATTGTTGTTTGGGACTTTAGACAAAAGTCTCATTACACTTGATGGTACTTAGCCATTCTTAAATCTCACTTGAACATAATTAGTATCTTTTTGTTTGTGATGCAGTAATTAATGATCATTTCATTTTCAAGACAGCTCATCTGGAGGAAGAATTCTGATTAGACAGTGAATATTCTCAAAGGAGTTATGCCCTCCTAGGCAATCTAAAATTCTGTGCAGGATGTGTATCTTTCTGTTCATAGACATATGGAATCAGTGCCTTTAAAAACTTAAACATTTTCACACCATGCTGCCACTATGGAATTAAAAATTCTAACTTTGGGAGTTTGTAGTTACGATAAGTTCCTGGGACAATGAATTCTGAGTTTTAAATGGTGCCTAATGCATATTTACAGGCAAAAAATGAAGGTGGAGATCTGGTTGAGCTGACATATCAGTAACTTAATGGTCAGGGCTGGCTCTAGCCATTTAGCCACCCCAAGCATGGCGGTACGCCGCGGGGGGCACTCTGCCGCTCGCTGGTCCTGCAGCTCCAGTGGACCTCCCGCATGCCTGCAGGAGGTCCACCGGAGCTGCCTGCCGCCCTCCCTGCAACTGGCAGAGTGCCCCCCGTGGCATGCAGCCCCAAGCACGCGCTTGGTGCACTGGGGCCTGGAGCCGGCCCTGTTAATGGTATAACATATTACAAGAATGTTTTAATTATCCCCAAACCAAACATTACATACCCAGGAAATTCAGAGTTAAGATTAAATTTTAAAGGAACCCAAAGCAGTTAATGTATTGAAAAACACTCAAATTAACTTAATTGTGCCTTTAGCAAGCACCATAAATGGAGGGGGCAGGAAGTTAAAACTTTCTTTTAAAATTCAGTTTCATCTAGTCTGACACCGCATTCACTAAAGTGCTTTAATCATAATCTTTTGCTCAGTACGTGGTGTCACTACAGGGTAGAGATAAGGTGGTGAATGCCTAACTCTGCATGCCATAACCATACAATTATGGGGTGTTTGGTGTTTTATATATATACAGATAGTGAGAGAGAGAGAGAATGCTAGAACTTGACTTTGTTTTCGTGTTTCCTCTTCAGCATATATATTATTGGTAGTAGTAGTTTTTATATATATATACATGTATGTTGAGGAGGGAACCCAAATATATATATTGAAAATGGAACACACAAAAAAAAGTCAAGATGAAGTGTACATTTTGGGGGCAAAGTGATTTGAGGGAAAACAGATTTAAAAAAAAAATTTATTCACATAGCTCACAATCATGAGATGTTCATATTTACTGGAAATAATTATCAGTAATAGTAATTTTTCTTTTAAAAATCTGTAAAATAGAAGATAAAAGAAGCATGCAATAATATCAGTTGAGATATCTTGAGTTTCAGTGTTTTGAACTGCAGCTTAACTTCAGTTGCTTGAAATTTCTGAAAGTCGTCTTCCTGAATTTAAATCAGGAATCAAGGCACTCAGAGAAATGGGGAACTGGGGAAAGGGGAAGAAATATGGCACTCATCTTCACTTCTTAAGATGGGGCAGCACATAGTGAATTACTTACCTCCACAAAGTGAGATCTTCATTAACTGTATGTAGTTAAAACCAAGCAAAAGCTTATAGGGGTGTGAGACATCTACATGGAAAGGTTGGCTGTTGATGTTAGGGATACCTAACTATGAACTACCTTCTTTTCATCTTCTTTCTCCAATGGAATATTTTAAATTAACTCCAGCCTGGCAATTAACTCCAGAGATGGCAAAAAAATGCTTTTGGTTTTACAAAATTAAAGTTAGTGGTAGTCCCATTTCATCCAAACCATCCAAATTTGGGGAAGGGGATTTTGCCAAGTCCAGTTCATGTTTTCTCTGTTTTTCCTTCTCTTCATTCTCTTTTTGTTGTTTTTCCATTTCTTTTTGGTGTTTTCCCATTTCTTTTTGGTGTTTTTCCATGTCTCGGCGGTGGGCCGCCTCTTCTTCTTCTTGCTTCCTTCTGTGGGCCACCTCTTTGGCTGCCTGTCCTCTTTGGTAGGCTGCCTGTTCTCTTTGGTAGGCTGCCTCTCTGATCTGTTCTTCTCTTTCTTTCATCTCCATCTCTTTTTGTTTTATTTCCAGTTGTCACCTGTGTTCAGGTTCTCTGAATTGTTCTTCGGCCTCAATTTTTGCCTTAGAAGTCATGGTTCCTGTTTTCTTGTGTTGGGGCTCCCTCCGGTGTTTATCTTCTGAACTGCAGGCTCTGTTGCCTCCTGGGGTCTGCCTAGCAACAATGTTGTTGTTTTTTTTTCCTTTCTCCCTCTAGCGTAAACTAGAAAAACCACTTTATTTGCATGATATAGTGCTGGTACTTGCCTCCTAATGGGAGGGCTATTGCATGACAAAAGACCTGTAACAGCTCCTTAATGGCTTCTTGCTTAATATGCAAGCCACAAACTGCCAGAGAGAGCAGAAAAAAAAATTCTCTCTGGTTCCCTTTTAAAACCAAACTGTTTCTCTCTGCTAAAAAGCCCCTAGCAGAGAAAAGAAAAATAAAATATTTCTACTGGCTTCTGGATTCTGTCTATCCCATAACCGCTGCACACCATGTCATAACTTTAGTCCCAGATTTGGACCTTAGCGTCCAAAATATGGGGGTTAGCATGAAAACCTCCAAGCTTAGCTACCAGCTTGGACCTGGTACTTGCTGCCACTACCCAAAAAATTAGAGTGTTTTGGGGCACTCTGGTCCCCCTGAAAAACCTTTCCTGGGGACCCCAAGACCCAAATCCCTTGAGTCTCACAACAAAGGGAAATAATCCTTTTTCCCTTCCCCCCTCCAGGTGCTCCTGGAGAGATACACAGACACAAGCTCTGTAAATCCAAACAGAGTGACTCCCCCTCTCCGTTCCCAGTCCTGGAAACAAAAGCACTTTCCTCTTCACCCAGAGGGAATGCAAAATCAGGCTAGCAAATCCAACACACACAGATCTCCCCCTGATTTTTTCCTCCCACCAATTCCCTGGTGAGTACAGACTCAATTTCCCTGAAGTAAAGAAAAACTCCAACAGGTCTTAAAAGAAAGCTTTATATAAAAAGAAAGAAGAAATACATACAAATGGTCTCTCTGTATTAAGGTGACAAAATACAGGGTCGATTGCTTAAAAGAATATTGAATAAACAGCCTTATTCAAAAAGAATACAAATCAAAGCACTCCAGCACTTATATTCATGCAAATACCAAAGAAAAGAAACCATATAACTTACTATCTGATCTCTTTGTCCTTACACTTAGAAACAGAAGATTAGAAAGCAGAAACTATTTCTCCAAAGCTCAGAGAAAGCAGGCAGACAGAAAACAAAGACCTCAGACACAAAATTCCCTCCACCCAAAGTTGAAAAAATCTGGTTTCCTGATTGGTCCTCTGGTCAGGTGCTTCAGGTGAAAGAGACATTAACCCTTAGCTATCTGTTTATGACAATCACACATACTGGTTAAGGAGGGAAACAGCAGCAAAATCCTGTGGCTACTAGAACCGAGCAGGAGCTGGAGTAGCAGGGAGAAGTAATTTGCTCCTTCCCACATCCATCCTTCCATTGCTGCTGCCTCTACTTGCCCCTACCTAATCTGTTGTTCAGGAACCAGTGTTTCCACAGCCACTTAAAGCAGTATTGCCTTGTAGTTCGGCACTTTGTGAAAGAGGAGTTGGGAAGCACTTTTACCAGCAATCAGCTATAAAGCCCACCCACCACCAGCAACAGTAGCCTCCATCCATGTACTTTGCACTTTGTATATGGAAGATGCAAGAGCAGCATTTAGACCATAAGCAAAAAGTTTTTATGAGACGAAGTCTGGCTTTCACCTTTGGTGCTTCTCTGACTGAGGAAGAATTGTGGAAGTTGTCCATGTTATTCCTTACTACTGCTGCTATCATACACAAGAGTTTTGATTTCAGAATGTTTCTTTTGTTGATTTTTGCATAAGATGCTATGAGACATGAATTATGTTCTCTTAGAGATGGGGGTTTTTAGGAATGTGTTTTGCTGCTATCCACCATAAGTAGGAAGACTCTGATAGGAGCCAGAGCTGTATACTGTTCATCCTCAGAATCTCAGCTGTACTTATTTCAATAAGGTTTTGTCTTAATGGACCTGTGACAGATTATCATTCTTGCAAGCCATGTTCTCCCAAGTTTTTAATTTTGTGTGGTGACTCTAGTGACATTGTAAATAGTTCTTCTGAAGGTAATGGGTTTATGCTTTTTATACATACCTATATTACTCAATTATTTTAGCTGCTTTCAGTATTGCAAATGGTAACACAAAAACACTTTGCTTCCTTGGTAGTAAAGGAAAGCACATAACATGATTTACACCTGCAGTGTGTGGTGTTGTCAAGCAATTATTTTTTTCTATTCAGCTCCTCCGCAGTTTACAGTAACTCCCTACAATCAGGTGGCAATAGAAGGGCGCACAATAGATTTCCAGTGTGAAGCAGATGGTAATCCTCTTCCTGTGATTGCCTGGACCAAATCAGGTATAACATTTTTGTGCTGAATTTTATATGTAAAATAAATAGAAACAGTCTTGTTATTGGAAAGAATTACTAAAATAGATCAAGAAAGTATTGTGTAGAATTACTGAAATTGGGATATTTAAAGCTATTTGTATTTATCTGACCTAATCTCTTGTCATCACATGTGTACAAAAAACCCACATGCTCTGATTTGTCAATGATGCTGGTCTCAGTGCCCAGTCATCCACTTTTCCCATATCCATCCACATGCCTGGAATTCCCTCACAGACTTGGTTGCCAGGCAACCTTCCTCTTGTCATTCAAATTCCTCCTTATGATCAACTCCTACTGCAACATTCGCAAGAAGTAGGATGAAGACATTTCTGTTTTATACGATGTTTATTGTATGTGCATACAGTTTAAGAAACAAACCAATCTACAATCTGTTCAATCATGCTATGCCCGCTCCATTTCTAAGTTTGAGTTACCCCCTGTAACTTAGTTTGCACAACCAGTCTTTCTGTTTTCCTTTCTAGCCTCAGTTGTTGGCCCTTAGACTCTGGAGCTGTGGCCTCATATAGTATATAATTACAATGAAGTGCATACTGGTAGAACAATTTTGCTTGCTGTAATATTAATGACAAAAGATAATGTTACTGTTTTAACAAACGTCTCACTTTACCTGGTTTATGTCATCTTTTTTTAAATTAAGTATATTGGGTGGAATTCTGCCCTCAGCTAAGCATGCGCATCTTCTGTTCAATTTTGCATGCTTAACTGAGGTTAGAATTTAGCACATTGTAATTTTGGAAATATCCATAGATTTAAAAGGTCACTTCATAACATCTGCTTCTGAATAGTTATTTCCAAGCAAGCAATAGCAAAATAAGTTCGTATCAGTATGTTTAATATTTTGGAACAGTCTTCTTTTATGGAACCTATGGATCAATTTGTAATTATGTGGGAAATTGCAGTATTGGCCACAATCTGCCATTGTGCAAGGGTTCAACACGTGAGGATTTGTCCTTTTGTTATGAAATAGCAATGATATGTTATGGACTTTACTTAGTAATTTTACTAAAAATGAGGAAGTAGCTCAAGGAGGTTGCTTCGCAATAGAGTTTCAAATTAGCAAACAGCTAAATACTACTTGATCATCAGTTTTTGAATTTTGTGGCAATCCAATTTACATGGATTGGATTGGAAATAATACTGATATAGTCACCCTAGGACTACATGGACAAGAGTTTGTTTATTTTGTAAATATTATGGAATGTATCCTGTTACACAAAAACCTTAGTGTCTGGCTAACCTCATTCCTTCCTACACAGAAATACTAGTGCAAATCTGGAAGCTAAAGAAAAAGGACTCACTTTATAACCAGTTTCCAATTACTTTTTTCATAAGGCATATTCTGATTGCTGCTTTAAGTAGCCTGAATCCTACCAAATGTTCAGGTTTGCTGAATGGGATGTGTCCTAATGGACAGAGCAGTGGACTTGCATTCTCTTCCTGGCTGTGGTACTGCCCTGTTTGAATGACTTTGCGCAAGTCAGTTCACCTTTCTGTGCTCAGTTTCTTCATCTGTAAAACCGTAACTATCATAATGCGTACCTCCTGTGTCTAAAGTGAATTTTGGAGACACATGGAGTAAAAGCACTATATGGGAAATAAATATTATTGTTTGAGTTCAACACCTATCTACTCTGACTCTCCTTCAGATCACACAGTGATCTCTCTGTCACCCTCCTCAATAAAAAGCAACACTATTGGCAAGATGATGAATAGCTCATTATCTGTCCATGACATTGAAGCAAGCAACTCACATTGCTCAATAACCCATTGTTCCCAACTCAAGTACTGTCAGCAGATACCAAAATTAAACCATTTACATTTTCCAGAGGTGAAAAACTACTGTATCAATTCGTTAGACTGTCTGGTCATTCAATTTCTCTTTTTGTGCACTGGATCTTTTTTCATAACAAGGTCTAAATAATGAATATTAGCCCTTCCGAATTTGGTATTATCAAAGATTATCAAATGCTCTGAGTTCTATGCGAAGTTGCTGGCAATTTTAATGTTTTAAAAGTATGACTAAATTTGCATCTTATTAAATAAGCAAAGAGAAAAAGACCACTAATGGTAGAATTTGAAAGGAAAGAGCAAAATGCTCACAATTAACCATGTCAAGAATTTTGATGGAATGCCTTTTAATATATATTGCCTCCCAAAATGTTAACTAAAATAATGATTTAAAAAAACCCTATGATAAATATGTATATAAGATAAGTGTAATTTACCATATTTGTCTCTGTTGTTTGATGCATTGCAATAAGTCACCTGCCTTCTGATGGACGCCACATGGTGCTGTCATCTGGAAGATTGCGTATTATACATGTGGCCCAACATGATCAAAGTCAGTATGAATGCCAAGCTGTCAGTGCTTTGGGTGTAAGGAGAGTGACCGTCCAGCTGAATGTGCAGTCCAAAGGTAATAAATGAGGTGTTTTGTTTTCTGCTGTTTTTAAGGTTATAAATGTACCTAGAAACTTATTGGATGGTCACACTTTTAATGATAAATATGTATTTAGAAACATCATTTTCACTTTTGGGGATAGTAGACAAAATCATGGTTTGTTTTCAGTACCTGAATCCTGTATATAACTGGTTTGTTCGTTTCACATTAGTGCCACATTATATTTTGCTGAGGAACAACTCCAGTAACACTCCACAGGCTACCAGGAAAGGATTCCAGCTCCCACGAAGCATTTCTGTGGCAGTGGGCAGAGAATATGGCCCTATATAAATATAAATTCAAAAAAAAAATCCCAGGCTATATTTATCCAGTTTCCTTATTATGGAATATGGTAAAATTATCTATAAATATACTTCTTGGATTTGCAGCAAGCAGAGTGAATTTTCCTTGCCATTTAAAAGAGTTTAATCCATAAATGTAGTACCATCAATGTCAACACTGTTACTTGTGAGAACATAAGAATGTTTCCCCAATGTGGTGTTACTACATATAAATATTTAAAGGGCAATAATAGAAGGAAATGATTGTTTCACAGAAACACCAGTTGTAAAACAGGAAGTAAGAGATTATGTTACTAAAGGTTAAATGTAATTTTAAAGTTAAAATAAAATTGGTTAAGGCAATAGGGTAGTGAACCATTTTACTTAATGATGTGCTCATCACAAATGCAGTAGAGTCATCTAAATCAAAATTAGGCCCATTTATGGAAATTATGGCCTAAAATAATGTGTTTCTTTTTTGATGCAACATCCTAAAATAACCTAACAGGTCCCTTTCAAACATACTTTCTATGATTCTGTTATTTGTGATAGTACCATTATAAGAATTTTTTTTTCGCTACTAACTTAAGACATGTTTGAACATATGAGTATCCATGCCTAAACTATAGAAACAGAAAAGTTAACAAAGGAACTTTATATGATCTTAGGGAGATGGAATTCATCTGAACCTAGTGAATGTTATAGCATGAATGTAAACGGGGTAAGACCTTTCCAAAGTTTGGTAAGATTTTTCTATCGTTTTCTTATTACATGGGATAGCACAGCTTTGTTGTTCTCATGACAGTAACTAAACTCCAAGGGGCAGATCTTCAGTTGATGTAAATTGTCATAGTTCCAGTGAGTTTATACCAGCTGAGGATCTGTTAGCCATGGGAAACAATCAATCCAGGAAAGTGTAAGTCGATGACACTGTTGGGTATTAGAAGACATGACACTATAAGGAATGTGTGTTTGTGTTTTCTGCAGCTCTGCCAGTATTTTCTCAACTTCCACAAGATACCAGCGTAGAGGTTGAAAAGAATGTAGAGATTCCTTGCAGTGCACGTGGAGAACCTCAGCCCACAATCAGCTGCAGCAAGGTAGGGTTACTTGATTATATCTACGAGGCTCTCAGTCTTGTCCAGCTGATACAGAACCTTAAAAGTATTGGACCCAGTGTTGTTCAGTTGCAGCTGTGGTTTTTACCAAAATATAGACACCTATTGTAATCTTCAAACAATCCTTTAAAAAATATTTGTTACTGTTTTTGAAAATGACGAAGAGCAAACTTCAGTAATTTAGTCTGTCATTTAAAGGCCTGTATTATATTTTTCAGTCTTTACATCAGAAAATTAGCAAGCCATTGTGTCTAAGGGCAGATTGTATCCCTGATTATAGATTGAGAGCAACACAAGTGGATGGCATAAATTGGTCGTAAGTATTGTTTCTTAAAAGCAACATCTTTTTTAAAACAATTTGACAAATTCATCCAAAATAGATCAGAATCATTAAACTATTCCATTTTGGAAGGCTTTAAAAGACTAAAAGTTCTATACAAATTTACTGTACATAAAGCTTTTTTAACCATAGCCTATTTTCAGTAAAAGTACAATACAAGGGTTGAAAGAGTGTGCTATGCTATACTTAAATTCTTGGGATTCTTCGGGACTGAAATGGCCTCTTTCATAAATTAGGTGGCCCCGGGGGTTGCTGTAATTCACTGCAGTTCTGCCTAAAGGTAATGCTATAGCCTGGAGCTGTGCTAGAATCTCCAAAGTCATCGTCAACTTTCTTGTGTTAATCCCATCAAATGGAGTCCACTCTGAGTCTTCTCCCTCAAAAGTGCTATGTTCAATGCCATATCCCCCATTATACTACATGCTAACATGTCTTCCTTTATGACATCCCACCATGTCTTCTTGGGTTGGCTGTTGTAATTTTTGGATCTGGTTCTAAGAATAAGGCTATAAGTTGAAAATTCACTGAAAGTGCCTTTATTTCCCAAAATCTGATTGGCTTTTTACTAGAGGAAATACATCCCATATGCTGTACTCAACATGACTATAAACCCCAACTGCAATAATGCTTCCCTCATACTATAAGCAATGGCCTTATTACAGTAGAGTGATAAGGAGGTCTCACTACACCTTTCACATGTTCGTGGTCTTGGTTCCTCCTTGTTCAACACTCACTTTTATATCCTATGCTTAGCTCTGAACTGCAGTTATTTCTGTCAGCTACTGTCTGCTTCTCTCATACTCTTCCTGTAGCAGTGGTCACAACCCTTCCTTTTACAGTGGTTTCAGTGAGCTTAAACTAGTTTGTGGTTTTAACTAACACAAAAACTTTTAAATATTATCTTTACCAAACAACAAAACTAATTATCTGCATAACAGTTATTTTATTATTTTTATAACAAGCACCATCTTGCATTATCTGTATTCTTTCAATGATCTGTATTTTTTTTTCCTTCAAGCTTCATCTGTTAAACTCTCTTACCCAAATAGTTGTCAGAACTGCACTTTAAATGACCAAACCATCAGACCTCACACTCCTACCCTAGAATCTCCAAAGTACTCTGTGCTATTGAGATCCTGCTCCCAGCCCAATCTGCCCCCTTCCTCTTGCAGCCCCACTCCTGGCATGCTCCCATGTTGGGGCTTAGTGTAGGGCACCCTACATTTATCCTATATGGTATCTGTCATGATGGAATTCTTGCTAGGGGGGTTTTACATACACAAAACTTTACATTTAAGTTACTACAGTATTGGAGACTCTAAACATTTCCTTTTACTTTCATTTGTGAAGAAAGTCTCCTGATTTAAATATAATCAATGACTGTTATGTTTACTGTATATATCTAACACTTTATCCTCTACAGAAAAAAAAGTAACAGTAAAGAAATAAAACTAATTTTTTATTTACATCTGAACTGATTCTACCACTCCTGTCATGTTAACATGTTTGTTTCACAAAGTGGCTTCTTTGCTTACAAAATAAGCAAAGAAGCCACTTTGTGAAACAAACATGTTAACATCCCAATTTCATTGGTCCATTCTCAGATGCTAATAGCATCAATAAGATTTTCTGACTCTCTGAGAGAAAATACTTTGCCCAAATACTCCTTTGTACTCAGTCAGTCAGTTACAGCAAGACTTCTCCTACCTCCACAGTGTCCTCATAGGTCACCTTTGCAAAATACCAGGTACAGATAAAGCAGTAAGAGGGAGGAGACTAGCACATTAATGGGAAAGAAAAACAAAACAGATCCTCACCCTTAACTTTGAAGCACTCTGATTTATATTCCTATGCCTTGTCTGTGATGGAATCTAAAACATTTTTTGTCAGTCCCCCACAAAAATTGTTCTATGTGTTGAGGGCCTTTATGAATCAGATTTCCTCTAGTCAGTAGTTGATTTGAGATGTTTCATTATTAGTAGTTTTCCATCTTTTCTGAGAAGAAAGTGAGAGACACCAATAATATGTACTTTGGGTGTTTTCATTTGTAGACTGGTGTTCAGATTACTGAGAGTGGCAAATTCCATGTGAACTCAGATGTCACTCTTGCAATCAGAGACTTAGGACAAGGAGACCAGGGGAGATATGAATGTGTTGCAAGGAACTCTTTTGGCCTGGCTTCAACCAGTATGGTGCTGACTGTTACCAATAAGTTTCCAAGTAGCTGTTCCCCTACTAATATTTCAATTTCTGAAAATCTGTCTAGTGTCTTGAGTTCTGATAAGTGTAGACCTTTTTTGGCAGACAAATTGTAAATATGCTTTTATTAAATATTTAATTGATAGCACTCTTCTCTTTCTCCAGTTAGTAGAAATTATAATGTTAAACATCAAAGAAAGTTAAATATATGTCAAGGAAAATTATTACCTCATGCACATTTACTTTTATCCTTGTCTTTTTTTGTTAAACCAAGAACGGTTTGTCCCCAAATAGCTTTGAGGTAAACAGATAGTTAAGGGTTAATGCCTCTTTTACCTGTAAAGGGTTAAGAAGTTCACCTAGCCTAGCTGACACCTGACCAGAGGAACCAATGGGGGAACAAGATGTTTCAAAAGGAAGGAGGGAAGTTTCCTTTGTTTAGTCAGTTTCAGTTTCAGCCGGAATGAAAAAGATCAAGGAACCAGCCTCTTATCAGAATAGTAAGTTTTAGAAAAGAATAAATAGGTTTGTTTATTTTCTTTTGTAACTTGTCTTTGTGCAATTAGGGGAATAATCAAATGTGGGTATTCTTGTGTGTACTAAGGTTTTTGCCCAGGGGAACATCCTGTGTTTTAAATCTGTTGTCTGTGAGATCAGTTTGTATGCTATCTCCAAGAGGTTTTTTTTTTTAACCTTTCTTTTCTTTAATTAAAAGGCTTCTTTTTAAGAACCTGATTGATTTTTTTCCCTGTTTTTTAGATCCAAGGGAATTGGATCTGGACTCACTGGAATTGGTGGGGGAAAGGAGGGGGAATGGTTAAATTCTCCTTGTAATAAGATACAAGGGGGTTGGATCAGTGTTCACCAGGGAGTTGGTGGAGGAGTCTCTCAAGGCTACCCAGGGGGGAAGGTTTTGGGGGGGAAGACAGAGTTTTCCAGATGACTCAAGCATATGGATGGTGGCAGCAAAACCAGATCTAAGCTGGTAATTAAGCTTAGGGCTTCTCATGCAGGTCCTCATATCTGTACTCTAAAGTTCATAGCAGGGATGAAACCTATGACAGGTACCGGTTGCCATTTCAAAAGCAGGTCCTGTATAACATTAGCAGATATCTTTTTTTTAAAGGTGTTTGTTAAAGCAATAATACCTTTCAAGAAGTAGAATTATTCTGAGACCCAAAATTGAACTGAGGGAAAGTTAAGCTTGAGAATGTATTTCATTTGTTGTTTAAAAAAAAAAGTTAAAAGAATATTATGGATTTTAAAAAAAATGAAATCCCTCAAAAGTAAGGAAAGAGGCAGAAAGAGGCATTATAATTAAATGAAAATTATAAAACAAAAGGTGGGTGAGGTGATATCTTTTATTGGACCAGCTTCTGTTGATGAGAGAGATGAGCTTTTGAGCTTACACAGAAGTTGGTCCAACAAAAGATATTACCTCCCCCTTCTTGTTTCTCTGATATCCTGGACCAACATGACTACAACAACATTTGCATATAACAAAGAATGTCATTACAGTTTAATTTGTATGCAACAAAAAGGTATTTCGGGGATTTGTAACACAATTATCATGTGGCAGTCCTGTTCGGGGTCACTAGAAGGGGATTTACCAGGCACATGGCATGCCTTGGGTTACATCACATTTTTCCTTTTTAAGAAGAAAACTCTGCTGCATTCAAAAAAAATGAAGGTACTTGGTACATGAAGAAATCATCAAGAAAAATTTTGAGTGATTTCTTTTCTTTTCTTTTCTTTTGCTCTTTGTGTGTACCCATTTGAAGGTCATTGTAATAAAACGCGAAAGTTAAGAATGTAAGATGGTACTTTCTGAACATACTGCAGTAATTTTGCCATTTGTGCTGATCTCCCAATTAATTCTGTCCTGCAAACTGTAATTTAACAATGCATTACTAATAACTAAGGAATCCAAAGACAACTTGGAGGATGACAGTAATGGCTTTACGTGGCACAATTTTGTACTTTTACTTTTGGGGGGTTGCTCTTGGAGCCATTTAGTGTTGCATGCTAAAAATGCCTGCATTTTGGCATCTGTGTGCATGCTCTCAGCTCCAGAGTACAGAAAACTATCTGGGCAAAGTATTTTCTCTCAGAGTCAGGAATCGGTATTGATTCTGTCAGTCTCTGAGAATGGGCCAATGAGAATAGATAGTTTAACATGTTTGTTCCGTAAGGGTCTCCCATGCTTATTTTGTATTTGACAAAGGAGTGGCACAATTGGTTAAAATTTAAATAAAAATGGACCTTTATCTTTTATAAGCCCCCTTCCCAATGTAATAGTAAAGGGTATAGATTCTATTATACAACTGTAACAACTATCCATGCATATTATCTTCTGTTTATTCTTTGTTTGTAGTGAGGTCAATTGAGCATAATATATTGCATGTATTATCCCGTATAAGATTGTCTGCGCACTCTCATTTATATGCAAAGTAGCTTGTAGCTTTTTTAAAAATGCTGCTGTACGTTGTGTAGATTGGTCCACTGAGCAACCCATAACTTCCCTCAGTAGATATTTTCTCCTGAGAAAGCATCACTTAATTTGAACTACCATTGTGACTAATTTTAGATGAGTTAATAACCTCATCAGATATCACTATCCTACTTTTTTCACAATGAACCTCTCATATTGGAGAGCTGCACTGTTTTCCTGGCTTTTACTAGGGAGCAAGGGCTAATTGGAAAATGGGTGAGATGATGGGAATGGACTCTCTTGCTTATTTTTCAGGGATTTTGTAGTATTCTAGAGCTTGTCTGGGATGGAAAGGTTTTTACAAGTCCTCTTTCTTTTACCTTATACCCCCCTGCCTGCTCCTAGATGCTTCATTTTTATGACACTAACTTCCTTTTTCAAATGTAACTTCGTAGTACTGATCCATGGGGAGGATCCCTCAATATTGTGAGTCTGCTTTACTCTGATAAAAGAGTGAGAGAATATGAACATGTGGCTCTTGGTGGATTATGTGTGCTGAGCATGTTGCCTCAAAAATGAATTGTACCTTAAACAATGTTTATGGTTTCTTAACAATTGGGATTTTGGGACCTCAGACTGGTTCCTTCTATGATGACCAAAATGTTGTTGAACGCTCAGTGTACTTTGTCCTTGTGACCCTTTCTACTGAGATTCAGTTCCTATTACGATGATTTTTGGGTGGCTCCTTCTCCTCTAAGAATTGAAGTGAGACTCAATTCACAAAAGTCTCTAAGCAGTTGTATGTTGATAACATTCTGTCATTATTAACCGGATCTGCCCCAGGGATCTGAAGGTATCCTGTATCTCTTTACCAATTCTGAACATGTCAGGTAGGATTATTGTATGGAAGATAATTGCCTATTCTTTGCAATGTCTAATATAAATGTCAGGATTTACAGCTTTTTTTGTTCTTGTAAGGCTTGTCACTTTAAAATGCCAAATATTATTAAATGCTATTTATATCACATAAATTTGAACTTTAAAAATGAGACATTTCTCTAACTATGGATTTTTTTTCTGCAGTAACACAAGGTAGACAAGCTGGTGATAACTTTGTTGAATCATCCATTCTCAAAGCCATCCAAAAAGTTGACAGTGCAATTAACTCCACAAGAAGAAATTTGTTTTCGCAGTAAGAATTTATTTTATCTTTGCTCACAGAAACTGTTCATATTTTTATTCTGCTTAACTTGTGAGTGTTTTTAAATTACAAAAAAAAAAACTCCAAAACCTAGCAACACAAAATTGGTGAGTTAATATCTTCTATTGGATCAACTTCTGTTGGCGAGAGAAACACGTGGCTTACACGGAGCTTAAAAGCTTGTCTTTCTCACCAACAGAAGTTGATCCAATAAAAGATACTACTCACCAACCTTATCTCTCTAATATCCTGGGACTAACACAGTTACAACAACTCTGCATTCAAAAAAGTGTACTGTAATGAAGTTGTCACAACATATTTTTGCTTGTAGTCAGGACATGGTTTCTTAGCCTTGGTCTACAGTATGAGCTTGGGTCAAATTTAGCAGCGTTACATCGATTTAACCCTGCACCCGTCTACAGGACAAAGCGATTTTTGTTGACTTAAAGGGCTCTTAAAATTGATTTCTGTACTTCTCCCCAACGAGGGGCTTAGCGCTGAAATCGACATTGCTGGGTCAAATTTGGGGTAGTATTGGCCTCTGAGAGCTATCCCAGAGTGCTCCATTTTGACCGCTCTGGACAGCACTTTGAACTCAGATGCAGTAGTGTTACCGAAATATCAGGTCTGCCTAGCCTAGAGCCAATTAACAGCTTGACAGGGATAAGGAAAAATGCTTTATTCTGCAGAAAAAGGAGAGCCTGTACCTTGGTACAAAAGACTCTGTCTTACACAAATTTCACAAACCTTTTATACACATTCAGACAAAGACCCTTGCGTGTTAACATTTGATTGGTAGGTTATCAAGCCCCGCACTCTGTTATCAGTTTAGTAAAAACTGGTTTGAGGCAAGATTTCTCTGCTTTGAGGCAGAAAGGAAAAGACAGTTTAAAAGTTCAGGCTACGGTGTCCGTGAGCACTATGCACTGCTCCCCGCCGCGTGGCCGCTCGTAAGCTATTGGGGGGGCCAGCCGCTAGCTTTCACAGTAGCCAGGTACACAGGAAAAGCCCTGGGAACTTGAGAATTTCATTTCCTGTTTAGCCAGTGTGGTAAGCTCATTAGCACAGGTGACCATGCAGTCCCAGAATCGCAAAAGAGCTCCAGCATGGACCGAACGGGAGGTACTGGATCTGATCACTGTTTGGGGAGATGAATCTGTGCTATCAGAACTCTGTCCAAAAGACAAAATGCCAAAATATTTGAAAAAAATCTCCAAGGGCATGATGGACAGAGGCTACAACAGGGACCCGCAGCAGTGCTGCATGAAAATTAAAGAGCTCAGTCAAGCGTACCAAAAAAACCCAGAGGCAAACAGCTGCTCCAGGTCAGAGCCCCAGACATGCTGCTTCTATGATGAGCTGCGTGCAATTTTAGGGTGGGCTTCTACCACTATCTCACCCCTGTACATGGACACCTGCAAGGGGAGAGACTCATGCAAAAGGGATGAGGATTTGGGGGACGAGGAAGATGAGGAGGTGGAGGAGGAGGATAGGGCACGGCACGCAAGTGGAGAAACCATTCTCCCCAATGGCCAGGAACTGTGTGTCACCCTGGAGCCAATACCCTCCCAGCTCTCCCAAGGCGGGCTCACGGACCATGAAGCCAGAGAAGGCACCTCTGGTGAGTGTACCTTTGTAAATATAATGCATGGTTTAAAATCAAGCATATTTAATGATTAATTTGCCCTGAAGTCTTGGGATGCATTCCCAGCCAGTACATCCCCTCCTTTTAAATGGCCAACCCAACTGATGCTTGGTATGGGAAAGGAGGGTGCTGCTGTTTGAAACCATTCCCACACGTTATGAAGGTTGAAGAAGGTGAAAGACACTGGCTTACCATGGCTGCCTGCAAGCCAAATTCTCTTGCCTAACCTTGTGTGTGTGATCTCTCACACGAAACTGGCAGGCCCTCAATATAAGAGGCAAAATGTGACCTTGTACCAAAAGCACATGTGCTATGTAATGTTAACATCTTGGTTCACTGTGAAATTCTACCCATTGTTTTCTAAAATGTGTCTTTTTAAATACTACTGTCCCTTTTGTTCCTCCCACAGCTGCAAATGTTTCAACGCTCCCACTACCATCTCCATCCCAGAGGCTAGCGCAGATAAGAAGTTGGAAAAAACGCACTTGCGATGAAATGTTCTCTGAGCTCATGCAGTCCTCTCACACTGAAAGAGCTCAGCAGAATGCATAGAGGCAAACAATGTCAGAGTCCAGGAATGCAAAAAATGAACACGAAGACAGGAGGGACGAGCAAGATGAGAGGTGGCGGCAGTGCAATGAGAGGAGGCAGGATGCAATGCTGAGGCTACTGGGGAATCAAACTGATATGATCCACTGCTGCTGCCCCATGTAACTGCCCGCCCTTCTCCCCAAGTTTGATAGCCTCCTCACTCAGACACCCAAGAATGCGGGGTGGGGGGAGCTCCAGGCACCCAACCACTCCACCCAAGAGGACTGCCCAAGCAACAGAAGGCTGGCATTCAGTAAGTTTTGAAGTGCAGTGTGGCCTTGACCTTCCCTCCTCCCCATATCCACCACTGCACCCAGTGCTTCCCTCCTCTCCCACCCCTCCTGGGCTATCCTGGCAGTTATCCCCCTATTTATGTGATGAATTAATAAAGAATGCATTATTTTGAAACACTAATGACTTTATGCCTATACAAGTGGTGATCAAAGGCAGGAGGGTGGTTGGCTTACAGGGAAGTAGAGTGAAGCAAGGGGGGTGGGTTTTCATCAAGGAGAAACAAACAGAACTGTCACACCATAGTCTGGCTAGTCATGAAACTGGTTTTCAAAGCTTCTCTGATGTGCAGCGTGCCCTGCTGTGCTCTTCTAATTGTCCTGGTGTCTGGCTGCACATAATCGGTGGCCAGGTGATTTGCCTCAACCTCCCACCCCACCATAAACATATCCCCCTTACTCTCACAGAGATTGTGGAGCACACAGCAAGCAGCAATAACAATGGGTATATTGATTTGGCTGAGGTCTGAGCGAGTCAATAACATGTGCCAGCATCCCTTTAAACATCCAAATGCACATTCTACCACCATTCTGCACTTGCTCAGCCTATAGTTGAACAGTTCCTTACTACTGTCCAAGGTGCCCGTGTATTGCTTCATGAGGCATGGCATTAAGGGGTAGGCTGGGTCCCCAAGGATAACTATAAGCATTTCAATGTTCCCAGCAGTTATTTTCTGGTCTGGGAAGTAAGTCACTTCCTGCAGCTTTCAAACAGACCAGAGTTCCTGAAGATGCGAGCATCATGTACCTTTCCCAGCCATCCCATATTGATGTCGGTGAAACGTCCCTCGTGATCCACCAGTGCTTGCAGCACCATTGAAAAGTACCCTTTGCAGATTATGTACTAGCTGCCAAGGTGGTCTGGTCCCAAGATAGGGATATGCATTCCGTCTATTGCCCCACCACAGTTAGGGAATCCCATTGCATCAAAGCCATCCACTATCACCTACACATTTCCCAGAGTCATTACCCTTGATAGGAGCAGCTCAGTGATTGTGCTGGCTACTTGGATCACAGCAGCCCCCACGGTAGATTTACCCACTCCAAATTGATTCCTGACTGACTGGTAGCTGTTTAGCGTTGCAAGCTTCGAGAGGGCAATCACCACTCACTTGTGAACTGTGAGGGCTGCTGTCATCTTGGTATTCTTGTGCTTCAGGGCAGAGGAGAGCAAGTCACAAAGTTCCATGCAAGTGCCCTTATGCATGCGAAAGTTTCACAGCCACTGGAATTATCCCAGACCTGCAACACTATGCAGTCCCAGCAGTCTGATTTATTTCCAGGCCCAGAATCAGGGTTCCTTGGCATGAACCTGCCCCATTTCCACCATGATGTCCAAATTGACAGGGTCCGTGCTTTGAAAGAAGTCTGTCAATGTCCTCATCACTGTTGTGTTTGTGCTGTCATCGCCTCCTCACCTGCTTTTGTAGGTTCTGGTTCTGCACATACTGCAGGATAATGTGTGAGGTGCTTACAAAGCTCACAACAGCAGCGGTAAGCTGAACAAGCTCCGTGCTTGCTGTGGTATGGCATGAGCAGGAGAGCAGAGTTGCAGCGGAAGTGGTGGATGACAACAGATGCCACGAGAATAGATATTTATACAGAATGACGAGAGGACCTGCGAGGTGGATTCATGGCATCAGGAGAGCAGAGTTCCAGCGGAAGCAGTGGTTGTATGACGACGGTTAGCAGTCCTACTGCACCATCTGCTGAAAGCAGTATGACATCTGCACAGAAAAAAGGCATGAAATGATTATCTGCCATTCCTGTCAAGGAGGGAGAGGCAACTGACCTGTACCCAAAACCTCCCACAACAATGTTTTTGCCCCATCAGGCATTGGGAGCTCAACCCAGAATTCCAATGGGCAGCAGAGACTGTGGGAACTGTGGGATAGCTGCCCAAAGTGCAATGCTCCGAAAGTTGATGCTAGCCACGATACTGTGAATGCACTCCACCGACTTAATGCACTTAGTGGGGACACACACAATCGACTGTATAAAGTCACTTCCTAAAAATCGAATTCTACAAATTCGACCTAATTTCCTAGTATAGACATACGCATAGTAGCAGTCATTATCAGTTAAGCTTTTGAAGGGAAGGTCATGCTTCTCAACACTGAGCAAAGTCAGAAAACATATTTTTTAGTATTTCATCTTTTAGACCCATCTCTATCTATCACCTGGGCTCTCTATCACTATTCAACTGCCATCTGATTACTTTCTGTGGCTTACAGCTCTCTGAGTGCCTTCTTGCTAAGGGTTAACCTATCCAGGAACTCTGTAGCCAAAGCTTTGGGAACAGTAGGAAAGAACCAAACAGAACATCCATAAAAAGTTAGCTTAGCCTTTCCTCCTTCTCTACAGGACAGGAACAAAGTGTCTGGTCCCTGTGCTTCCTCTATTGTGCAATGCAGAGGGGAATAAAGTTGTAGAAAAAGCAATTAAGTTATTAGAGGCTATTATTGCTGCAATGCAATACAGAAAAAGGGTATGACAGTGCTAACCCTGAGAAGTTTTCATTCCTCTGTGAGCCTTAGGCTTTTGTTTTCTTGGTGAAATCACTATCTTATAATGCCCCCCATGAATGGACAGTAACTGTATTATATTTCTTTGGCATTTAAGTGTGGAAGGTAAAGGCAATAATGTTGCAGTGTAGCAGGACACTGGAGCTCCTTTTTTCTTGTCAGTCATAAAGTTCAGGTAAATTCAGTCTAATCTTTGAATTTTATGGTAGCTTTCAGCCATTCATGGGTGAATAGTAGGCTATCCCTTTATTTGGAGGGGTATGTAATTGACACCGTTTTCTTTCTGAATGTGTTTTTCCTTTAACAAAAAGGAAATCAGACAACTAGTCCAGAAAGGATGATGAGGAGAAGGTAGCATGTTCTTTCCTTTAAAATACCATAAATATCTCTTTATAAGTTGGCTTTTGGAGAGTATGAGGGTCAGATGAGCAATAGTATTTTCTGTGATATCCCATTGTAGAGTAGTGTTAACACTCTTTGATTTCTTTGGCTTTGCTCTATAACATATACAAAACACCCAAATAAGGGGAGAAAATTAAGTATTTTATTGCATGTAGGTTTCTACACACCATCACTTTAAGACTACTCTCTTGAAGCAGGCTATCTTCTTTGCAATTATTTTCAGATGTTGAATATCTACAGAGAAACTCTGGTCATATTTCTACACAGAAATTAGTTTTAATATATTGGTTTCAATAGGTCCTTTTCATTTCTGCAGGCGTCCCTGGACTCCAAATGATCTGTTGGCTCAATTCCACTGTCCACAAGATCCTTTCACTATAGAGACTGCAAGAGCAGGAGAGATTTTTGAGCAAACATTTCAGCTGATACAGGAGCATATTAAACAGGGTCTGAATGTTGATTTTGATGGAATAGGTGAGTACCAGTAAAAGCTAAAACTTTTCACTTTGCAATGTGTTGCTGTATCTCACTGGTGAAATTTGACCTGCAATGTCATCTGACATTTATAGTGCTTTCCATCCATAAGGCATTATACAAAGCATTATACATAGTGTAATGCACGCAGGGTTTATGCTACACCTAGGGTTGGGAAATAGCCATTCTATTCTAGTACCACTGCACAACTTAGGACAAGAAGTGAAAAACCATTTAGCTAGTTGAAACTATTGGGTGATTTTGGATATAACCAATTACCAGAGCTGGAAATTGACTGTAACGCTGGACTTAACACTTCTACATTTTTGAAAAGTGCTTTAGTTACCACAAGTAATCAGGACCTTTCTTTTACTCTTGTGGAAGATGCCCCCTCCACAGGCACAGTTCCCCTTATATCATGGGGCTTTGGTTCAGAAATGACTTAAGGCAAAGATGACATTTAATGAGTTTCTTATCAATCCCCCATAATACAATGGGGAATTGCAGTAACAGAAGAACCATCTTTCAAATGAGAAATTATAAGGATAAGGAAACATTCCTACCCAACTTCTGTATTAATGTGCTTACAGTGGTTGAAGCAATTTTCTTTGTATTCACTTGTCTATATTTCTTTGCCTGCAATTAATTTTTTTAATCCTTTTTGATATTGTCATGATGTTCTAATGTGAGTTGCTCTTTGTTTTTCTTCAGAATTCCATCTTTTTCTACTGACTATATTATTAATTCACATTTCTTTTTTTAATATTATCAAATTCATCTTGTCTTGTCAATGAAGGAGTGTGACCTTTAGGGTTACTATTTCAAAAAAAGTACAAAATCTTCTATTATATCACAGCGTTCTTCCATTTTAGCATGTCAGTTGCTATTGCAATATCAAAAATCAGCAAGCAGTATAAATTATGACTATGGCTGCAAGTTTGTCACAGAGGTCGCAGAAGTCACAGATTCTGTGACTTTCCATAACTTCCATGAAATTCCACAACTGCAGCGACCCGTGTGGCTTACACCAGGACTTCCCGAACAATTGGCACCCTGGAAGCAGCCAGAAGCAGGTCTATCTCCTAGGCGGGAAGGCCAGGAGGCTTCACGCACTGATCTCGTCCACAGGCACCACCCCCCAGCTCCCATTGGCCATGGTTCCCAGCCAATGGGAGTGCGGAGCCAGCGCTCAGGGCAGGAACCCTGTGGTTCCTTCATCCTCCAAGAGCTGGACCTGCTAGCCGCTTTTGGGGCACAGCGTGGTGCCAGGTCATGTAGGGACTAATCTGCCTTAGCCCTGCAACACCACCGACCGGACTTTTAATGGCCCAGTTGGCGGTGCTGACCGGAGCCTCCAGCGTCCATTTTCGACCAGGCGTTCTGATCGAAAACCAGACACCTGGCAAACCTCGCCCGGAGCAGCGGCCCCAGGGTGGCCACACCAGCCACTACTCGGCAGGTCCAGGTAGCTGGCCCTGAAACCCCACAGAGCAGTGACTAGTGGGGCTGGACCCGAGGCCCCCCAGTGCAGCAGGGCCAGGGCAGCTAAGATTTAGTCAGGGGTGCGTATAGTAAAAGTAATTACTTTTCATGATGTCACTAAAAATACTCCTGACTAAATCTTAGCATTAATTATGGCACAATAGCACAGAATAACCAAAAATGTTGTGTCCCTTCAAAAAGAGGAAGAGAATGAATTTTATAGACACCAGATTCTGTCTTCTAGCTTGTAAACTCAGATATGTCCAAAACTGGTGGTGTCCAAAACCCACTCACTGCTTGTTAAAAGCTATTGTAATGTACCCAAAATTGTTCATGGAGATATTACTATGTTTTTATTGCTTGCATGCAGTACCAATAATATAACTGTCTTTATTTTCTGCACAATCCATACCTGAAGGAAAACCCTATGGTCAAAGAGCCCTTGCTGAGCCTAAATCCTAAGCATGAGCCTAAATCCTAAAAATGTATAAGTCAGATTCCTCTTAGTACACTTTAGACATATTTATCTACATTTTATTTCCAACATTTTATATGCATCTTGAAACCTGATGATATGCATAATGTTAATTTCTAAATACGTAAATATTCACAGTAACACAAATCTCCAAGAGCTGGTTTCCACTATAATGACCAGAATTTAGGAAGTTTGAGGTCAATATCCCCAGTTTTTTGCCCATGTCCTCAGAAAGTTATAGAAAACAAGTTCCTCTACTAGTCTCGCAGTATTTGAAAGAGATACCAACCAGGAGCTAGGTTAAAAATTTAGGGCTGAAATTTGAAGATAACAGCTGTCGCCTAGAAGCATTACTTTAATTTAGAAGGGCAAATCCTTCACACTTTTCAGCTTTAGAGACAGTCTTAAATTATCTTCACTGAAAGGGATAAAACCCACACTTAGGAAAAAATGGAAATGAGATTTGCAGAGTAACCTAAAGGATGATCAATACAGTCAAAGAGTAAGAATTCAAACTCTGTTAAAGTATACAGATTTTATTTTGAATTTAATTTTACAAATGGCTCTTTAGAGTATAATGACGACAGATGCACTCACTCAAATATTTTTTCCCATGCAAATCCCTCATGATTGGGCTTTGCTTAGTAACTGAGGGTCAGGGAGAGATGGACTTTACTCCACAAACCACATGTAGCAATACAGCTCCTCCTTGGCTGTTGCTCTAATCCTTTGGCGGCAATATTCGTTGTGACCCTACTGTACCAGCTGGGCTTTAGAAGTTTTTGGCAACTGGATCCAGATATTTTCTGACTGTATGGTCATCCCCTTAGCCCATTGTGGTATGTTTGGAGCTGGTTAAGAGCTCACGGCAGGACTAAGTATTATCTAGACCATCTGTAACAGGTGTCTGTCAAACCTGCTCTTAAAAATCCCCAATGAGGGAGATTCCGCAACCTCCCTGGGCAATTTATTCCAGTGCTTAACCACTCTGACAGTTTGGAACTTTTTCCTAATGTCCAACTTAAACCTCCCTTGCTGCAATTTAAGCCCATTGCTTCTTGTTCTATCCTCAGAGGTTAAAAAAACACACAATTTGTATCCCTCCTACTTGTAACAACCTTTTATGTACTTGAAAACTGTTATGTCCCCTCTCAGTCTTCTCTTCTCCAGGCTAAACAAGCCCATTTTTTTCAGTCTTCCCTCATAGGTCATGTTTTTTAGACTTTTAATCATTTGTGTTGCTCTTCCCTGGACTTTCTCCAGTTTGTCCACACCTTTTCTGAACTGTGGTGCCCAGAACTGGACATAATACTCCAGTTGAGGCCTAATAAGCGCAGAGTAGAGCGGAGTAATTACTACTTGTGTCTTGCTTACAATACTCCTCTAATACATTCCAGAATGATATTTGCTTTCTTTGCAACGGTGTTATGCTGTTGATTCAGTAGCTGAATATGAGTCATTATGACCCCCAGATCCCTTTCCATAGTATTGCTTTCTTGGCAGCTATTTCCCATTTTGTATATGTGCAACTGGTTGTTCCTTCTTAAGTGGAGTACTGTTCATTTGTCTTTATTGAATTTCATGCTATTTACTTCAGACCATTTCTCCAGTTTGTCCAGATCATTTTGCATTTTAATCCTATCCTCCAAAGCTCTTGCAACCCCTCCCAGCTTGGTATCATCTGCAAACTTTATAAGTATACTCTCTATGCCAGGGGTCTCAAACACATGGCCCATTGAGTTATTTCCTGCAACTGCCAAGCTCCCCTCCTGCGCTGCCCCCCTCCAACCCAGCGCGCCATGTCCCCACTCCTAGGGGCAGGGAGGGAGCAGAGTTGGGGTGGGGACTTTGAGGAAGGGCGTGGATTGGGGTGGGGGGGAAGGATGGGAAGAGGCAGGGCAGGGGCGAGGCGTCATGGAAGGGGTGGAGGGGTGTCACTGATACGGCCCTCGGGCCAATGTACTAGCCTCATGTGGCCCTCATGTCATCTGAGTTTGAGATCCCTTCTCTATGCCATTATCTAAATCACTGATGAAGATATTGAACTGAACCGGACCCAGAACTGATCCCTGCAGGACCCAACTTATTATGCCCTTCCAACATGACTGTGAACCACTGATAACTACTCTCTGGGAACAATTTCTAACCAGTTATGCACCCACCTTATAGTAGCTCCATCTAAGTTGTATTTCCCTAGTTTGTTTATGAGAAGGTCATGTGAGACAGTATAAAAAGCTTTACTAAAGTCAAGATATACCACATCTACCACTTCCCCTCATCCACAAGGCTTGTTACTCTGTCAAAGAAAGCTATGAGATTGGTTTGACAAGATTTGTTCTTGACAAATCCGTGCTGACTGTTACTTATCACCTCATTATCTTCTAGGTGTTTGCAAATTGATTTCTTAATTATTTGCTCCATTATTTTTCCGGGTATGGAAGTTAAGCTAACTGGTCTGTAATTCCTCGGGTTGTCCTTATTTTCCTTTTTATAGATGGGCACTATATTTGCTCTTTTCCAGTCTTCTGGAATGTCTCCTGTCCTCCATGACTTTTCAAAGATAATTGCTAATGGCTCCGATATCTGCTCAGTCAGCTCCTTGAGTATTCTAGGATGCATTTAATCAGGTCCTGGAAATTTGAAGACATCTAACTTGTTTAAGTCATTTTTGACTTGTTCTTTTCCTATTTTAGACTCTGATCCTACCTCATTTTCACTGGCATTCACTATGTTAGATGTCCAATCACCACCAACCTTCTTGGTGAAAATCGAAACAAAGAAGTCATTAAGCACCTCTGCCATTTCCACATTCTCTGTTATTGTCTTCTCCCTGTGATACAGCAGGCCCAGGGAGTAGGGATAGATGGGAAATATGTAAACCTTAGGCTAATTAGGGAGTGGTTTCCTGTAGACTAGGGAGGATTGCTACATGTTAATTGGAGCACCTGTAGTCAATTAAGGCCATGTCAGGAACCTAATAAAACCCCCTGCTTCAGACAGTCAGGGGAGGAGGAGGAGGAAGGAGAGCGGACTGGAGCTTGGAGGTGTGTTGTGAGATTTGAAAGACCAGAAAACCAAAGTAAGGAAGACCGTGCCCCAGCAGAGCAGGGAGATTACCCCCCACCCCCAAGTGTCTAAGTACTGAGGATAACTCCTCCTAAGGGTGGAAAGAGGGTAAGAAACCCACTGGGGTTGTGAGGAGCTAGGACTCAGAGCGAGGAGCAAACCCAGATCTTCCCCCGCTTCCCTCCTCTACCATCTTCCTGGGCCACTAGCGGGGCCCTCGGTGCCTAAGAGCAGGGGCAAGGGGTGGTGTCTTAGTCCCCCCACTCCGAAGAAAAGCGCGGGACCCACCATATGAACATCTGCCATCTTGTCACACCCCTCATTGAGTAATGGGCCTACCCGATCCTTGATCTTCCCCTTGCTTCTAATGTATTTGTAGAATTTTTTTTTGTTACCCTTTATGTCCCTAGCTAGATGGATCTCATTTTGTGCCTTGGCCTTTCTAATTTTGTCCCTACATACTTGTGTTATTTATTTATATTCATCCTTTATAATTTGACTGAGATTCCATTTTTTGCAGGACTCTTTTTGAAGTTTTAGATCATTGAAGTTCACCTGGGAAGGTGCAGTCCTCTGACTGTCGTGGGTTTCCTTCACTATGCAGTGAAACTACCGAAAGGAAAGCCTTAGGTGAATTTCACCCATACAGAGCTGAGTAGAAAAATACTCACTTTAACTGTTTCCCTGAATTTTATTACTTTGACTCACCAGGAGTGCTGAAAAACACTTCGAGTCATTGTAACAAATCAAGGCATTTTGTGAATAATGTAAAAGGTGATAAAAGTGCATCTGGGTGGCAGAAGACAAGAGGGAGCTGGCATGTGTTTAATGAGGCTGCAGTTCACTATGCTAAGAGCTTGTTCTAGTCCAAGAAATGCAGAAACATGATAGCATGCTGCTAGCACTTGACTAATGGAATCCTTTTAGCAAACTTGTAATCTCTTGCTCTCTGTAAACAATGATACATCTTGTTGTATTTGCTTTGCTCACCTAAAACACACTTTCTATTTTCTCCACTTGGTTTATTTTTTTCCATGGCATTGAGCACTGTTGTGCCTCGAATTCTTTATGAAGAATGAATGCAGGAAGGGTTATGTACAAAATTCCTTTTCAGCTTTTACATGGCAAAGATGGTATGGTATGGTATGGGTTTTTTTTCCCACATAGTCATAGTTACAAGGCTAACTGCCCTCTTTCCTGGTCTCTCTGTGAGCATGCAATTCAGATCTTGGTTATCTTGCCCTTATCCATCTTGGAGTGCAATTCTATCTTTTAGACTGGAATCTGGATACAACAGGTCATCTGTGCCAACCATGATTACTGAATAGGCCCCAGTAGATATCTGCATTTCTTCCCTTCTGGAGCCTGTAACCAGTGATTTAGAGAATAACAGCCTTCTTAGAGTTATTAGAAAATGCAACAAAGCATTACAGAGAGTGATTTCAAAGTCATAAACAGGCTGTCCAAATATTTAGTCTCATGCAACCTTTCACTACAAGCTAAGTTAGATGGGCTCCCCATTTGAGTTACAGAAGAAAAAAGCCAAAACAGACATAAGCCTTTTTGGAAATCCAGGCACTGTTGAGACTGAGCCAAGTGTCAGTTTATCCCTCAGACTGTGTTCACTAGTCTATTGTCTACTCTCCTCTGACATGCCAACACACCATCTTAGAAATCCATTCCATAAACTCTATTTTGGGATACACATCAGCATTCACCACTGAGCACCCCCACATTCATCTCTCATATAAGAGTTTGTGAGTTTTCAGAATGTCTGTGACACAGTTAGAAAGAGAGAGATTAGTGGTGGATATATAAACATGTAATTTCTAGAACATTGATTCAAGTGCACCTCATAGAGACCGAACACCATTCGAATCTATCAGTTCTTCTCATTGACCTGGTGCTTTCAGTCCAGTTCCTGGTGGACATATATCCATATCAAACAACCCACAGTTACAACTGGCACTAGGTGGCTCTCTTGTTTGCAGCCTCAGAGAATGGCTTAATGTGCATGATGATATTGGCTAGCTAGAGTGTCATTTTTAGATTCTACTTTGGAACCCAGTCCAGATTTGGATGGTCAGGTCAAATATGTTAGTAAGTAAGGTGGTGAGAAGAAGTTTACATGGTCTATTCATCTGTTCTTTTATTTTAAGTACCTTGTAGATCTATGCTTTTTGTATCTCTTTGAAATTGTTATATTTGTATGGTGTCACCCACTCTCAAGCTTCCAGCTCCAGGGCTGTAGCCTGGTGCGGGTGGAAACTCATGTCTCTCTCCTTTCTGTCCAGGATATTTCCAGGCTGCACAGTTTCCTGCCTTCACTGTGGTGTTCCCAGCAGAGGCAAACTGCCCAAGCATTCCTGCTTGCTTTCTCTTCGGAGATGGACACAAAGAATTGTCAACAGTTATAAGTTACCACACAGTTCTTTCTATGCAAGCCTATTTTACTCTTCTGATAAAAGCAATATAGAGAATACATTTAAAAACAATAGAAGAACCTACATCCATGCTAATAAGTGTACCAGATATCACGTCAATCAAAGGAGTCTTTCCAAACATCACCCAAAGGGTTTCTTTTGTGGTGATAAATTCATTACAGCTTCAGCTCTGAATAAGCACCCTAAAATATGTTTAGTCCACACTTTATACAGTTATGGGTTCTTTGAGCTGGGTTTTTCAGAACCAGGTAATTAGTAGACAATGGGTTTTCCTCTTCAGGGCATAGCTTCAAAAGGATGGATTTGAAGTGGGTTATTTGCATTCCCCTTACTCCCAGTTACTTCCTAGTATAGCCTCCTCACAGATATTGTTCCAGAAGGCCCTTTGAAGTTCCTAGTACCTTCCAAAGATTTGCATTATTTAGTTTCCTACATACATACAGTGACATGTACACAATTGCATTTGTAATACAATGGGCCTCAAAGGTATTAAACCTAATTCAATAAGGTTTTACTTAATTCAGTAATGTTAATTCAGGATATTGTCAGTTTTTCACAGGAGGAAATATGAGTAGCCAATTTTGCATCAGGTTGGGCAAGAGTGTGTGCGCATTGGGGGGTAGGATGGTTGGCCATTTCCTCTGCCTTAAAGATGGTACAGATCTCTGAAATATGACATGAGGCAATGGTAATTACCATTCCAAAGCCTGGGAAGCCCACAAATGAAGTGGCAAGCTCTAGGCCAGTTTCTCTGCTATGCATGATGTATAAACTTCTTGAACGCATCATCCTTAATAGAATACACCCTTTTACTGAGCCAATTATCCCTGTCGAACTGGCAGGCTTCCAGCCAAAATGTAGTTGTTGCGACCAAGTTATGGTACTCAGAACTCACATTTAGGCTGTCAGAAAAAACTAAAGACTGGCATAGTATTTGTTGACCTGTTGTCTGCATATGACACTATATGGATTAAGGGTCTGATGCTGAAACTTGAAAAAATTATGCCTTGCTACCAAAGACTTCGCCCTCTGTGGTCCATGCTGAGTAACAGACACCTATGGGTGTACCTGGGTAATAAGATCAGCTCACTGTGTACCATAAACAAGCTACCACAATTCTCTGTACTGACACCAATGCTTTTTAATATTTTCATAAGTGGTATGCCTCCAACTAAATTATTAAAATGTGGGTATGCAGATGATTTTGCCATGACAATCCAAACAACAAGCCTCCATGACATTGAGAAAGCATTAACTGACGACCTCCAAACTATGGAACAATACTTCTGGAAATGGAAGCTGAAACTAAACCCTGGAAAAACAACAGGAAGTGCATTTTATCTTGATAATAGGAATGCCAAAAACACACAAAGTAACTTTCTGTGGTAAAAATGTGCAACATAATTACATGCCAATATACTTCGGAGTGGAACTCGACTGCATTCCTACCTTCCATGATCACCTTGAGAAGGTAACTGCAAAGATAAAAATGAGATCCAACATAATTTAGAAACTAGCAGGTACAACCTTGTGTGCATCAGCCTCAGCGTTGCGAAGATCTGCAATACTACTTGTATATTTGGTAGCTGAATATTGTTCACCCATATGGAGCAGATGCAGCCATGCGGGACTTGTTGACACCCAGCTGAATACAGTGATGCCATGTGGCACTGGAACCCTTAAGTCGACACCAATGCCATAGCTACATGTTCTTTTTAACTTCGCGTCCCCACTGATATGCCGAATTGCTGAAATGCTCTGTGAAGCTCAGCAAATCCAGGAAAACAGATGTCTTCCTACCCACCAAGACCTCAACAATGCTCCCCCTCCAAATCTCTTAAGTCTTGCAAGCCTTTCTGGGAACATCTGCTTTGCCTCATGCAATTGGACTATGATCAGAGAAGGTTTGGAAAGCAGATTGGGCTAAACAAGACTTAAAAAATAAGCACCTTGTGCTGGATCCCATGCAGAAGGTTCCTGGGTTCAATCTTCCACAGTCATTTTGGTCAACTCTGTTCCGAATCCAAACCAATCATGGTAGATGCAGACATCTAATGCACAAATGGAAAATCAAGGACTCCCCAGCATGTGAGTGTGGTTCCCCGTGACAAACCATCAAACATATTATTATCTACCACTCCATTTATGAATATGAAGGAGGCATTACTGCAATAAATTCTGCTGTTTCTGATGTAGCCATTTGATTCGATGAAGTTCAGGTGAAATTGTAGTTGCCACACCAACCATATGGAAGAAGTGGTGGTGAAGGATTTAACTGAGTGACTTTGTTCCCGAGTTTCAGAGAGAATGTGGAGGACCTCAAGGCTTCAGCAGGTGGTGTTGAGGCCTAAATTGGAGGACTTTGATGGCACAGCAGTATCTCCTGAAGTGTAACTGTCCATGTCTGTATCCTCATTACTGCTTAACGCAAGAATACAAATTTATAATTCTCTGGCTCTTCCTTCAATATAATAATTATTAGAATATAAGGATGGCCATGCAGGGTCACTCCAATGGTTCTTCTGAGAGTGGCTGGAGCCAGATGCTTCAGAGCAGGTACATGGCCTGTCGGGGTAATCTGTTGGCGGACCGCAAGACAGTGTTTACATTGACCATCCCTAGGCATGGCTGCTGCAGTTGCCCACCACTACTTCAGAAAGAATGAACAGAACAGGGCAATTATCAAGTGAGCCATCCTCTGTCATCCAGTCCCAGCTTCTGACAGTCAGTGGCTCAAGGACCTCCAGAATATGCAGTGAGGTTCCTGACCATCTTGGCTACTAGCCATTGATAGACCTATTCTCCTAATTCTATTTTGAATCCAGTTATACTTTGGTTCTTCACAATATCCCCTGGCAGTAAGTTCCACAGGTTGACTCTGTGTTGTATGAAGAAGCATTTCCTTATGTTTGTTTAAAACATGCTATCTCTTATTACTATGTAATAACATGTGAAATTAATGTTAAAATTAAAGGCATGATTGTCCCTTTGGCCTCTCACTGGGTAGGGGTTTAGGGGACTTCAAAGTAAGGAAAGGACAGGAATTCCGAATTCTGTTATTTCTATGGATCCATGGGGGATGGAACACCTGAGATTGATTGGAGGCTGGATCTATCTGATGTGGGCAGCTGGTCCTCTTTTCTGTTCCTCTGTTCTCCTTTTCCCATTGGAAAGAGACTTCTTTAAGAGCCCTGCTGTCACTGACTCTGTGTACATGATTTATATATATGGTATTATATCATATTGTTCTGGATGAGGGGTGAACCATACCTGTGATCAGTCTGTGAGCACTTCTTTTCAGCAAAAGGCCTGAACCAGAGTTATAGAATTCAAGGTCAGAGGGGGCCACCAGGTCATCTAGTCTGGTCTCCTGTACATCACAGGCCATCAACACCACCCAGCAACTACAAATCCAACAACCAAAATGAGACCAAGGTATCACAGCCCTCAGGAGACTAAACTATTGTATGCCACAGGCAGAGAATAGGAAGGGCTGAAGTGCATCCAGATGATCTTGGAAAGCAACGCTCACCTCATGCTGCAGAGGAAGGTGAAAAATCCCCAAGGTCACTGCCAATCTGACATGGATGAAAATTCCTTCCCAACCCCACATATGGCTATCAAATACATGCTGAGCATCTGAGAAAAAACAAGCTAGCCAAGCACATGAGAGAGCGAATTCTCAGTACCACCTCAGAATACCGGCTCACCTCATCCAATGTCCTGTCTCCCACTGTGGCCATCTTTGATGCACTTCTTTCAGATTTGAATCCCATGATTCACCACACTTTTCACTGGACCACCAGATTCTAGCACCCTCTATTTACCAAACATATGACCTCCATGGGGTCCAACTAGGTTTGATATCTGCTCTAGAATTTCCAGTGACAGAGAACAAAGCTTGATTTATTTATTTATAGCAGCATAAGAATCAGAGAGAAAAGGGTAAAACATAAGAAAAGCCTTCATACATATTGGCTTACATAAACTTGGCTGTCCCTTGAAAGTTTTAGGTAGGTCCTCACTTATCCCTAGTGCCTCAGCAACTGGGGACCGTGTTACAATCAGTTTCTCTGCAACTCCTCTGGCTCTCCTCTCCTCTAAGGCTCAGCTTTTTAACTGCTTCTCCAACCTCTTTGTTTGAAAGTTCCATCATAAAAAAAACCTTGGTTTTCAGCTGAAGACTTTCTACCCTCCATCCCTCTGAACTAGCCACACCCAATTCCACATCTTCAGAGGTAAGAGTCAAAGGAATTATTGTCCAATGGGCATGTGAATATGGCTATTTGAACCCAGTAGCTTTTGTATCTGAAGTTAAAAGTTAGCTCAAACTGATTTAACTCTTTAGATACTCTTTAGCCAGAAACACCATTAACCACCAAGCCCATAGACAGATATAAAATTAATACAGAGCAATATGGATAATTCCCACATTCTCCACAAATATACATTGTCTATCTTTTTTAAAACACTAGATTGGGTGACTGATGTTACCCATCATTGGTATTTCTTGTACAGAGCCTGTGACATCAGATAGGATTTAGCAAAAGTGTTGGGTGGTATATTAAACAAACTAGCCATAAGAAACACGAAAGATTTGAGATTTGCTGTTATCAGTGATCACATTCTGTGCTTAATTTTTTTATATTATTATTGTTATGCTCTTACAAATAAAAGACAATTTCCTTCCATATTCACAGCCTTTGATGTCATTTTGTTTTCATACTCCAAATGTTATAAGTGGATGAAACTCCTTGTGCAATGCTTTTGTATAGGAGCCAAATGTTCAGCACCTGTTGTGGTTTTTTCCAGTAAGAAGTTGTTTCAGCTATTTTTTTTCTCAGATCTAATAACAAGTATATTTACTATAAAACCAATCTTTTCTTTGAGTTTTTCATGTTACTTTTTAATCTTTAATATAGAAGATTCAGAGGGGTAACAACTTTGCGTGTGCTGATGGAATCTGAACTTCTAGTTCAAGGATTATGTGTTTTTCCCATACAGGGTAGTTAATATCAGAACATAATAAGCAAATTGTTATTTTATCATTTTATTCCAGGTAATTTGCTCCAGAGCACTCTTCCTCTCATTTACCTTAGAGTATATTCTTTACTGCTATTGTTTTAAATTATAATTTAAGTGCAATTCATCTACACCATTCATATTCACATACAGTAGGGATGCATCCATGTAATCATTATTGTATTTTGAAAGAATTGGTCCCACTAGATAACTATTTGTTACATGTTGTCACTCCATTATATCATAATTTGGAGTTAACAGAGGCAAAGAAAGTTTGAGGTGTATTCCTTTCCAACCCAGCATGTGAGACATTACCAGTTTCCCTACCTCTCACATGGTTAGTCCAGGGCAGGGATATAAATGGAAAAGGGAAGCTGTTGCAGACGTGGCTAACTCATAGACACTAATGTCAAAACAGGCTATCATGATTATCTAGTCTGATCTCCCGTAAGTTGCAGGACACAGAACCTCATCCACCTACTCCTGCAATAGTGCTATAACCTCTGGCCGAGTTTCTGAAGTCCTTGTTGGGATTCCCTCTGAGACCTCTCTCCACTCAGTTTCCCAAGAACTCTGTTCAACTCCAGCCTTTGTCACTCAGGTATCTTTATTTGGCATACAGCCATGCTACACTGAGTTGATCAGACTCAAACATGGGGAATAGATGCAGGATACGTCACAGCGCCAAAGTTACACAGAAACCCTCTCCTCTAATGGTTGGAAACTTTCATCTAATGTCAAGCCTAAACTTGTTGATGGACAGTTTATATCCATTTGTTGTTGTGCCAACATTGGCGATTAACTTAAATAACTCCTCTCCCTCCCTCATGCTAATCCCTCTGATGTATTTATAGAGAGCAATCATATCTCCCCTCAGCCTTCTTTTTGTTAGGCTAAACATGCCAAGTTCCTTAAGTCTCCTCTCATATGGTAGGTTTTACATTCCTCTAATCATCCTAGTAGCCCTTCTCTGCATCTGTTCCACTTTGAATTCATCTTTCTTAACATGGGAAACCAGAATTGCACCCAGTATTCCACATGAGGTCTCATTAGTGCCTTGTATAATGGTAATAATACTTCCCTGTCTCTACTAGAAATACCTCACTCGATGCATCCTAGGATTTCATTATCCTTTTTCACAGCCATTTCACAATAGCAGCTCATAGTTACCCTGTCATCAACCAATACACCCAGATCTTTCTCCTACTCTGTTGCTTCTAGTTGGTACATACCCAACTTATAGCAGAATATAACTGTGACATACCCATGGTACAGTCCAGACTAATGAGTAGACATATCACCCCTGCCTTTTAAGCTGGGGTTCCCTTTACATTGCTTTGCAGGTGTAGCCTCCAGCTTGGACTTCTCACAAACAGCCTCTAGCTATGTCTGTCTGTGTGTGGCAGCCAGCCAGCCACACCTTGGCTTTTACTAGCCTTGGTTATAATGCAAGGTGACCTCAATAAACTGTCTTAAATTTTCTCCCAGAAATATGTCCTGTACTGTGCAGTCCTCTCCAGGACAATAGAAGTATTATTAAGTTAAGTCCATTATTATTTTAAGGTAATACTATGCCATCTTACTAGTTCTTCAGACATTTCAATTTAAACACACTGGATTAGATAAAACAATAAAACAAAATTATTAACTACAGAGGGATAGATTTTGAGTGAATACAAGTAATGAGGCATAAAAGTCAGAAACGGTTACAAGAAAAATAAAGATAAAATACAACTAATGTCTAATTTACCAAACTATGTTAAAGTCAAAGCAAGTTTTTCTCTCCATATGCTTTCAACATTCTTACTGGTTAAACTTCTTAGGCCAGGACCCCTTCTTCTGTTTAATGACTGCTTCCTTTGTCCCATTTTGTTCAGTGAATCAGTGGACAGAAAGGGAGGAAGAGAGGGGTGCCTTGGGGTGTCTTTTTATAGTTTGTTGCCTGTTTTGAGAAGCATTTCCAGCTGGGAGAAAGGTAACAGGCAGCCTGTGTGGAAGGCAACTCCATGCTGTTTCTTTGCTAAGATGTAAATATTTTTGCCCTTGTCCCCTTGCCTGCCAAAGAATGGCCACTTAGCAAGCAATGGTCCATCAGCCTTGTTTACACCTGGCTGAGGCACCAGCTTGCTCTTTGTCTCTGAGGAATGGGTTTGGCCCACTCCATACTTTTAGTTATGATCTCAGCTTATGTTTATAGCTTCACATATAACACTGCTAAATGCATTTTGCCATGATATTATTGGTCAGCAAATTGAGTTTTTAAATCTTTCTCAAGGCATACTTTGTATAAAGATTATTGCAATAGTGTTCAGGGTATGGACACATGATACATTCGGTCACAACTACCTAAGTACATGACCTTGCAGTCTCACCATTACATTTCATCCCATTTCTATTACTCCAGTTTTTAAGGTCATCCTAATCTTGTTTGATATTCTGGTCCTCCTTTGTATTGGCAATGTCTCCCACTCTGTCATCCACAAATTTTGTTACCATACTCCCATTTTTGTGCCAAAATCATTAATTAAAATGTTTAAGATTAGTCACAAGACCAGTCTACTAGGAGCGTCCCTCCATACTGACAGTACACTTTTCAGTGTACTGTACAACAGTACTGTACAGTACAACAGTATGACCTGTTGTAATCTCCCCTTTACCCAGTTTCTTAGTAATGTACATTTTGTAATGGAATTTATTATAAGAGAAATGTATTGTGAGCAGGGTGTGGCACTGACGTACATTGAGCTACAATGGAAATGTGTAGAAGAGATTTAGAGGACTGTTTTCAATAGTGAAAATATTATAAATAACTGAAAGAATATTCTGATTTTCTGCAGGGTATTTTTGTGTGGTTTATGGAACTGTAGAAATTTGAGATGGAGAGGATATAAAAACTTCTACCAGTAGTCTATCTCATGCCAATCTCAGATTCATTCCTACAGTATACCTTCCAGTGCTTTATTCAGTTCAATTTTAAATTACTGAAATGATGGATCATTCACCATATTCAGTGGGAGTGTCTTCTGTAGGCTAATATATTTGTCCATTTAAAAACAGCTTTCTAATGTTCAGCCTGTGTGTTCCTTTGCCCAATTTCCTCCTATCAGTTTATTCTCATCCCCTGGTGCATTCTTTCTCTTTGATGTTTTTATTCGCCAAATAGTCATAAACAGTTCTAATATCCCCCTTAGCCTTTGTTTGGCCAAGCTATTACATTTCTTTTTATCTTTCTTCATAAATCAATCCCTTCAGCCCTTTAAATATTGTCAGTTGTTCTTCTCTGAATTTTCTCCAGTTTATCTAAAACTTTCTGTCATTCAGATTCAAGAACAGAATGCAGTATTCTCAGTCTGGTTTTATCAGCGATTATTACCTCCCTAGTCCATGACACAATGTCTCTTCTTTAAAAACAGAAACAAAATCATTTTTTTGCTCTCCTGTTGCATTGCTAGCTCAAATTTAATTTGCACTATCACTCTTAGTCCTCTTTCAGCATTACTGCCTTCCAAATATCTGCCTCCAATTGATAAGGCTTCTCTCCCTCCTCCCTCATCTTCCAGCTATATTAGCTTGCATTTTCCATCTTAAATATCAGTTGCTTTGTTACCTGCCCATATTTCAGACCTATTTTATAGAGTTTTAGCATTTCTGTATATTATTTTTTATCCCTCTCTGGTATTTACATCACACCCCACTTTAGCTGTTGTTGCTATCACTTCAGGGTTTCCTCAGCCCAGTCCTGACCCCTGTTTAAGTCAGTAGGAGATTTGCCATTCACTTCTCCAGGAGCAGGAGCAGACCTACAGTCTATCAGAAATTGAGAAAGGCCTATATCATGACAAACACTTTATGACAGAGACTTTTATCCATGTATACACACCATTAATTACTATTGAACTTAAGAATCTTACATGGATTCTTACACTTCTCTTTTATATGAGATCAATTAATTTCTTCAAATGTTGTGTTTCCGAGTTTCGCTACAATGATCTGGTTTCCCCACACTACCTCAGTCTGATTGCCAATCTCTCTGGATGTACAGCTCACAGGTGTTTCCCAAAGTGCTCTGACATCTGTTTCCATCAAAAGTACAGAAGCTACGATGGAACATGCAACAACCTACAGCACCCAATGTGGGGTGCCTCTTTGATTGCTTTCTAACGGATCCTTAAACCTGTGTACGAAAATGGCTTTAACTTACCCAGAAGCGTCAGTCATGACTCTTTGTATAATGGCTATCCTCTTCCACTACCAAGGCTTATTTCAACAGAAATGATTGGTACAGAGACTATAACTCCTGATAATAGGTACAATCATATGCTCATGCAGTGGTGCCAGTTTTTAGACCTTGACTTGGATCAAACAGTGCGTGCACTGAGTATGTCATGTTTTTCTGATGGACGCTCTTGTAGCTTAGTGTGTACTAATGATGCACCTTGTTTCCCCATCATTATTCCTCAGAATGATCCCTGAATGACAAATTCTAAATGCATGTTCTTTGTTTGCTCAAGTCCAGTTTGTGGTAGTGGGATGACCTCTTTAATAATGAATTCAGTCTATGCAAGGGAGCAGATAAACCATCTAACATCATAAATCGATACTTCTAATGTTTATGCAAGCTCTGACAGGGAGTCAGAAGAGTTAAGGGATAATACAAATGAACATGGTCTCCTCAAGGAAGGCCTGCTTGTCCCATCTTCTGGAAAGCACTTATTACCATTTGCCACAGGTCCCCCGACTGAATGCACGAGAGTTGAAAATGAAAGCTTTATACCTTGCTTCTTTGCAGGAGATCACCGAGCCAATGAGCAGCTGGGCCTCACAGCCATGCACACTTTGTGGTTCCGTGAACATAACCCCATAGCAAGAGCACTGTTGAAAATGAACCCACATTGGAATGGAGATATTATTTACAATGAAGCCAGAAAGATTGTTGGTGCACAGATGCAACATAATACCTATAGCCACTGGCTACCCAAGATCCTTGGTGACCATGCTATGAAGATGATGGGTGACTACAAAGGTTATAACCCCAATGTAAATGCTGGGATTTTTAATTCCTTTGCAACAGCAGCTTTTAGGTTTGGTCACACATTGATCAATCCGATTCTTTATCGCTTGAATGAGACATTTGGCGAAATCCCACAAGGCCACCTTCCATTCCACAAAGCTTTCTTTTCACCATTCCAGATAATCCAGGAAGGTGGCATTGATCCACTCCTGCATGGCCTTTTTGGCATTGCTGTTAAAATGTAAGTATCTTCTCAGCTTTTGAACCTGGAGCTGACTGAGAGGCTTTTCTCCATGGCACACTGAGTGGCTCTGGATCTGGCAGCTACGAATATCCAGAGGGGGCATGACCATGGGATTCCTCCATACGTTGATTATAGGGTTTTCTGTAATTTTAACCTCAGTTGAGAAGTTTGAGGATCTTCACAATGAGATTAAAGAGCCAAAGATTAGAGAGAAGCTGAAAAAGTGAGTATTAGTGAAAATACACGTATTGTGTGTGATACATGGCAGTTAATACTGTATCTTAATGTCTCATCAGAGGCCACAGCAAGTCTGTTTTTAAATGCTTTTAAAATTACTTAACTGTAAACTCCCTCTTAAAACCTTAGTCACACAGTGACTAATCTTAGTCTCCCTCTCCATGCAATTTCCTTTCTTGTTTTTTCAGGCAAGATTGATGAGATCTCTCTCCTTCCAGATCTCTATCTCCCTTCCTCTATCTTCCCTCAGCCTTTCTCAGCCCTTTTCCTTCTTCCCAATAACTGGCACTGACCCTTTTTGCCTGCTCTCCTCAAGTGCTCCACCTATGTTTTTGACCCCATTCATCTCCCATCTGAACACTTACCCCCACTTTTAACCTCTCTTCTACTCTTCTAATTAACTTGTCATTCTCTTCTGGCTTCTTTCTTTCAACATACGAGCATCATAAGCTTGCCCCTTCCTCAGTCCTATTTCTCTCTTCAGCTATTCTCCTTCCTTCCTTCCGTCCTGTCATCTCCAAACACACCAGATGAGCCATTTAATGCTCTTTACTTGAGTTCCTTTCCATCATCTCCATCCTGGATCCATTGCCCCCAGTCTGGCTTTCACCCTTTCCACTCCACCAAAACTGCTTGCACAAGATTTCAAACAAACTTTTCTTGACAAATCTATAGCCCTCCTTAATTTTTTAGCTGTGTTTGACAGTGTTAATCATATCCTCTTTCTCAGTGTCTTATCCTTTCTTGTTTTGTGTGGGTTTTTTTTTAATACACAGTTTTCTACTGGTTCTCCATCTCTAATTACTCTGTCTTTTAGGTGGTTTCTCTGTTCTCCCTTTTACTGTGGAGTCCAGCAGAGCTCTGTCTTTGGCTCCTTCTGATTTGTGTGCCTTTTCTCTGAGTGATCTCATCTGCTCATATACTCGCAGCTACTGTCTGTACATTGAAGATGACCAGAGCTACCTCTCTACTCTTTACCTCACACTCCTCACCTAGTCCTGCATCTCACATGATTTATCTCACATCTACTTCTAATGTATTGCCATCAACTTACATTTAACATGGAGAAAACGTAACTCCTTATCTGTCCTCTGAAATCTTCTTTGCTTCTCCCACTTACTGTCAAACCCACCATTCTTTCATTTCTTTCTTGATGCCTGGCTTATCTGCTTCTCCCACAACTGTTTCTGGGCTGATTCCATGCTGACCTCTTTACATGAGGAATCCCCTTCCTAAGCTAGTTCACAGGGACACTGATCTGATCACTGTAATTACTCCTCAGGACCTCAGCTGTTGTGAGACCTAGTCAACAAATGAGTCAGCAGAGATATTAATTTTTGGTGATCTGGTAATGGAACAAATTTCCACCAAGTCGTACCTTAGCCCTCAGTGAGTTCCAATATTATCTCCCTGATGAGTTGCCCCCATCTTTCCTACTGCAGTCTCCTCCTTGTTTCCCCCGCAATCCAGGGATGTCATGTCTAATACTAGCTTGAAATTGCTTTTGTTTAGTCAAGCAAACAGGAAGCCTGTTTGTTGTGTGATATAAATAATAATAATTTAAACGGCAAATGCTAGATTAACCTTACTAAAGATCTGTTGCAGAATGAGTGCAGCAGAAAGCATTTCCCTGTGTTAATGTGGCTCTAGTCTCTCTAACATGACTCAACGCTAACTTGGAGGGACCACAATTAAATGTGAACTGATAGGTCATTTTTCATGTGTATTTGCTTCTCTGTTGGACTTTCAACGATGCTGATAATTAGTGCTATCATGACTAACACTATTGGTTTTTCTGATGCAAACACCTGTGCATTTGTGATGATGAACTCATTCCATATAGGCTAACAAACAGTAGTCAGATGGTAATGATTTTCTATCATCCCTGACCTATGCTGGATTCAAACTGTTGACCTAAGGTGACTGGCGCTCTATCCTTTTGCTTATGTTTATGGAGAAATATAGGGATTTGATTTTATTTTTGTGAAGGCTCTGACATTTTCTTGGAAATACTATGTAACCCTTCTTACTAGAATAAAGTGTCACTAGCTGTGCATGGCTTGCAGAGATGTTTAACATATATAACACATTATAGAGAAAATGTTGTATAGCACATTTTTCAAATTTGTTTTTGTTCACCAGCCTTTAAATATGATAAAATAAAGAAGTAATAATTGTTTATAATCTCTCGAGAGTTTGACAAAATAAATAGTGACTCAACCTTCCCTTTGTGTTGTAAAAAGCATGGGAGAGGTCAATGGCATGGCTAGTTAGCTTCTTGTTCCCTAAGGAAATGCTGAGGTGTAATTTCCTGCTTGTATAGACATACCCATGCTAGTTCTGATTAAGCTAGTGGACTAAAAATAGCAGCGCAGCTAGCAGCCCTGAATGTAATTCCATCTGAAACACTAGTACTAGTAAAAACAACGAGGAGTCCTTGTGGCACCTTAGAGACTAACAAATTTATTTGGGCATAAGCTTTTATGGGATATAACCCACTTCATCAGATGCATGGAGTAGAAAATACAATAATGTTATGTGAATCAATATGGTGCATTGATTCCCTACCGTGCAAATAAAATGTACTCAAAACTATTCATATTTAATGTGTAAGTAATTTGTTTACTGCAATTGAAATCTAAAATTGTATAACCCTAGACAAAAAATATACAGCACTACTGCTTTTTATGTAGCACGGTACACATCATTGGTTTCAAAGTACAGAAAAGTATATAAAACAAAACAATTATCATTACTGATAAAAATGCAGCACTGAACAAGAAAGCTTTAAAATGTGACTTAAAAACAGATAAGGCATTTTGGTTTGCATTTTGAGATAAGCTATTCATTTCAATCAGTAGGAACATAGGCACAGAAATCTGTCATTCAGTGATTCTATGACTAGAAATTGAAACTTTAAAAGGTGACAATGTGGAACATAACCTGAATGAAATGTGTCTAGATATCAGAAACACACTGGGTAGGTCAAAACCAAAATATAAAAGTGAATATTTTTGTTGAGCAGCCAGTGTCAGAATGCTAAAAACATAGACCACGGTTGCAAGTTTCAGAATACTATTACAGCAGGCTTCTGAGCAAGATGAAGGTTGCACAATCACCTTTTCCAGTAACAAAGACCAAAAGAGATTAAATCATCTGAGAATCTGCTAAGAGCAAAAGTGGTCAACATTTAGCAACACATTTCCATTCTATGTGGAACTTGTAAACGGAGATGGAAACTTGGCTGCAAAATCCAGTTGCAACATTTAATCTCACTCCCTTCCCCATAATTCAGGGCTCAGATCTGGAGTTTTCATTATATATATTATAGATCTATTGATTTTCACTTTCTCACACTCACATGCAGAAACATTTACATGGAAGTCCATTAATTTTTCATGGAGAAATGATGTCATTTGTAGTAGTAAATATGATTTTTATACACCCCCTCCCCGGCAAATTTACAGCCCAAGAAGTATTTGCAAATTGTTACACATTTACCTCAGATAAAATGTCTTTTTTCCCCATTAATCCATAATCATTTTATATTTTATTTCCTAATATAATTTTCCCTTAGATGTTATTTCTGAGTTGTATTTGTTCACATTTATGTTTCTGTTACTTCAGAACTGTGCTTTAGAGTATGTACTCTGAACATTAGTTTAAAGTAGTCTCTTGTGCCAAGATTTTGGAAAACAGATTCCTCAAGTTAGGCTTTGAATCCATAAATAAGTGAGTCTGACTTTTAAAAGTTCTGAAAACCCAGCAGATCTCATTGATTTCAGGCACTTACCCAGTTATTACAATCTTGTCCCAGAAACTTTACACATCTTTTGACTATTTCTGTTTGTCATCTTTTCTTTTTTTCCAGTAGAGAGACATTCATTTATCCAATGTGACTTCAGGACTTCAGTTACTTTTGTAGCTTAAAAAAATTTCTGAAGAGTCACTTATCTTATTCAGTTATGAGTTTTAAGCAGTGTATATCCCCATACAATTCTCCTCATTTGAGCTAATATTACAATCTCAGGTCTTAGTGCTAACAAGTTTGAATTAAGTCAACAAGCTGATAGTCTTTTTTTAAAAAGAAAAGTTTTCATTTTTACACTCCTTTCTCCACTCTCTTTTGCTCCACTTGTAACATGCTCTGTTGCCTTCCTTGTCCACCCTCCCAACATCTTTTTCAGTGTAATTATTGTTAGAACTTGAGCTGAAGTAGTGGGAAAAATACTCTTGAGAAAAATAATCATCTTCCCTCTGTTTTTTTTAATTGTTCCCCAAGAGGCCTGTTCTATTTCTTTCCTCTTTTGTCAATAACATTTTAGGAATAAAATGTTAGGAATAATTCAAGACAATAGTGGTTTTAACTAAAGTGATCTAGAACAAGTACCTGGTGTAAGAAATCCTTACAGCTTTATTATTAAGAGCAGAATTAGCAGTAATTATCTTGTACAAAGATCACTACTTTTCTCTGGTCTCATTTCTCTGGGCTAGTACAGACTTCAATGCTCTGCATGGCATTCTAGAGGAGGAAGGGGATGGGTTGTCGTAGGTTACTGAACAGTGATCCTCTCCAACCAGATGTAACATTGATGGAACCAATGAAATCCATTCAGTCTTCAGTTGAGATGTGTGAATTGGGGTTAGGTGGGGAAACAAAAAGGATCCTCAAAGACAGATAAAGGGATGTAGAAAACCCAGCTGAGGGAAGAAGAAACTCCATGTAGAAATATAATAATGTGCTGCTTGTGTGCTGTGATAGTATAGGGTTTTTTTCCCTTAGGCAGATGAACATGCTGAAAATTGAGAACAGAAATGGGCCTTCTTACAGAAAACTCGAACTAGCTCACAGTCATAAGTGAGAACAAGTCCTATAACACAGAAGATTTTACAAATAGATATAGCATAATATATGTATAGGAAATGCAAGATAAACTTCAGGCCACCTAACAAAGAAAAAGGTCTGTCAGGCATGTTGTTCCCAGAAGTACATTTCTGAGAAGTGCTAGTTGGAAACCTTGTCAACAGGGCTGGCTCCAGCTTTTTTGCCGCCCCAAGTGGCGAAGGCAAAAAAAATAAAATAAAAGCCATGATTGGCGGCACTTTGGCAGCAGCTTTACCGTGCTGCTTCATTCTACAGCAGCAATTCGGCAGTGGGTCCTTCCCTCCAAGAGGGACTGACGGACCCACCGCCGAGTTGCCTCCAAAGACCCGGATGTGCCACCCCTTTCCATTGGCCACCTCAGGTACCTGCTTCCTTTGCTGGTACCTGGAGCTGGCCCTGCTTGTCAATAACAAAATATTATAAATTAAGCTTTATCCTTTAGGGCTTGATCCACAAATAACTAAAGTCTATGGGACTCCTTCCATGGACTTTAATGGGAGGTGGCCAGTCCCTAAGGCTGCAAATTGGCTTGATATTTCTTATGGGGTTACTAATGATTTATTTGAGAAAATAGTCAGCTATAAATGTGAACATATAAATCAAGAACACATATTGTTCCATTTAAAAAATAAAGTAATTCCATTATGTCATGTATAATTCCCAAATCTGGACCTTACCGTCCAGGATATGAGTATTAGCATAAAGTCCTCTAAGCTTAATTACCAGCTTAGATTCTGTAGTGCTGCCACCAATCAGGAATTTTTAGGGCCTGATACCCTCTGGTCCCCCCAAAACCTTCCCAAGGGACCCCAAGACCCAGATTCCTTGAGTCTCACAACAAAGGGAAATAAACCATTCCCTCCCACCTCTTTACCTCCTCCCAGATCTTTCCTGCCTGGGTACATTAGGAGATACCGTGAATCAATTCCTTGAAACACAACACAGAGAGATCAAGTTTCTCTCTCCCCCTCACCCAGAGACAATACAGATTCAAGCTGCCTGAATCTAACACAAAGAGGAAATTTACCTTTCCCTCCTTGCTTCCCACCAATTCCCTGGTATATACAGACTCAATTTCTTTGATCCTTAATTAGGAGAGAAAAATCAACAGGTCTTACAAGCAAAACTTTTAATAAAAAAAGAAAGAAAAAAAGTAAAAGGTTTATCTCTGCACTTTAGATGGTAAACAGTTACAGGGTCTTTCAACTTATAAACAATAGAAAAAAACTTTCTCCAGTAGAAACACAATTTAAGCTACTTCCAGCAAGTACACATATGCAAATGGAAAAAAACAAATTAAAAGACTATGACCGCCTTTTCTTACTTACAATTCTGAATAGATAAGAGACTGTAGCAGGGAGATTGGCAGAAACCTGATTGCACCTCTAGCCCCATCCAGGACCCAGAGAGAACAAAGCCAAACCCAAAACCCACAAACAAAGGCTTCCCTCCACGAGATTTGAAAGTATCTTGTCTCCTGATTGGTCCTCTGGTCAGGTGTTTGCAGGTCACTGTTTGTTAACCCTTTACAGATGAAAGAGACATTAACCCTTAGCTATCTGTTTATGACACATTAGTTTATATATCCTTTTTAAGCAATAACTGCCCAAAATAATGCTATATCTATCCTACACTGTTACTCATAGATTCATAGCCCAAAAGGGACCACGGTGATCATCTAGTCTGACCTCCTGTAAAACAATGGCCATAGAACTCCCCCAAAATGATTCCTAGAGCATGGTTAGTTGAATGGACATAGTCAAGAAGCTGTGACGAGCATATCAAGTCTAGATAACAAAATGGTCTCTCTCCTGCATCAGAGCGTTGCTCAGAGCAGGAGGGGGATGCAAGATGGGTGGGGGTGGGGCAAAGACTGGCTCTTTTGTTTCTGCAGGTTGTCCCTGGTTCCTACACCACTGGTAGAGGACCCTGCATGAGTGGAGGATTAGTGATGCTCTGCTCTTCTCTGTCCTGCCATGCTCCCTATGCTGCGGGTGAACAAAAGTGCAGACCTAGCTGTGGAATATTTATGCCCAGCAGGGAGTTTCCATATACCGGATGAATTTCTGGTGGGAATTTGTGACTAGTTGCAACACCTTTTTGCCTCGTGAGCAGCACAAAGTGTCTGAAAAGCACCAGAGAACCTGGCCATGTGTCTTTCTTTCTGAGCTAGGATAAATAAGACATAAATGTTAGGTCTCCATGATTGCTTTACTTAAAGAGAAAAGTACTTTCAAAGCAGGAAAGGGCTCATAAAAATAATGAAGAAATGTGATTATATGTATAACCCCTCTCCAACACTCTTCATCTGTCACTGTGTTTCATCTTGTGAGCTCTTTGGGTGGTTCCTTATTGGCCTGATCTAAAATCCATTTTAGAATGGCTGCCATTTACTTCAATAGCTTTGGATCAGGCCCTGTGTGTTTGAGCAGTGCCTAATACACTGTGGATGCTACCATAATACAAATAAAAATAATAAATAATCCAAGATTGCCCTATTGCTGGTCGTCTTTGCATCAAGAGCACTAGCAGATATTTGATACCTTTATTATGCTGAATTTAATTACTAAAAATCCACATTGTCTGATGTTTTAGGAACACTTTAGAAATATATCCACTTTGATTGGGATGTAGAAAACCTCCTGCATAATTTCTATTCCTGATCTTCTGGCAACTACTTTGGTCAAGTTTTTATTATCTGTGTTAACTAACAACATTAAACATTAAATTACAATGTTCCTAGATCCTTTCTAGGATTTCATATAATTAAAAATCAAAGCAGTATGTAGGACCAGAGAAAGAGTTTCATTAAAATAATTAGTCAGTTTAAAACTAAAGAATGAGAGAGGCACTGGCTTTCTAGTTATACAGACTAGAAATATTATGTCTTAACACTTGATCTAGATACAAAGTGATTGGTCTCCTTATTAATATACTGCTATTTTTTTAGATTGCAATTCTGCTATGAGCTTCATGTAGGAAGACCCCTACACCTGTGCACAGTACTGCAGGGAGGTTCAGCCTTTATAAAATGTCTCCATCAGAGCCCTCCCCTATGTGAAATGGTAGTGAATGTGTAATGTTTATTATTTGTCATAATTAAGGTGCAAATTAGGTTTCCAGAATTCATAAAAATAAAATAATTTTAATTAGAGCCATTTGAAATTTTTCAGTGAAACATATTTTTTCTGACAAAAGATGTCTTTTGTACTAAAAAAAATTCACAGAAAATTTTCTTTAACTTTTTTGATAAAATTTTTACGTTTTTGGAACCCAAAACGGTTTTCATAAACCAATATTTCAATTTTAATTTTTATAAGGAATTTTGATTAAACCTAAGAAAATATTTACATTTCCTGGGGAGGAAGGAGGATGATATTTAGACCATTTTTTCTTAATAATAGTAATAATAATTTGCAGCCTAACTAGAAAACTGTACATATGTTCTGTTTTACCCATCTAGAATTAAATGAAATATTTCCATTATAAAGCCCTGTTCCTGCAATCTGATCTCTCTTGGCAAATGCTTGAATTCCCATAGAGCCCTTGGAATTTCAAAAGTCAGTAGCACTGGGGCCTTATAAGGGAAATATCAACTCCATTTGAACTGTTTTGTTAAAGGGAAGTGCACCTATTGTTAATTTGCTGTTATATTTCAGCAAGCAATGTGACTGCATCATTTGGTATTCTGATTATGGTTACCACTGGTGTTTGTTTGCTTTTGATCCACAATGAGTGTTTAATTTTTCCTACATTTTGGCTAGAATTTACATATTTGGACCTCAAAATTGTTCTAGTCTAATCTCAATATATTTTTGTTAATTGCCTTGCAACTCCTGTGGGGCTGCACCGTATCCTTCTATTTTAGTGCTTTGGTGGGTAGAGGAAGGAATTGGGTGTCACAGAAGCCCCACTAAAGGAACATGCAAAGTACAATTTACCCTATCGAGTCTGCATTATACTGTCTATTTCCTTCTTCCCCAAGGTTGTCTTCCATTCTGCTATTACTTTGTATCTTTTTCCATTTTCTTGATTGCATAGGCCCTGATTCTATGAAGACTTACGGCTGTTCACAACTTAACGCACAGGCATAAACAGTGTTGCATGTTCAGATGTAATAGTTATGATGTCACATAATTAACTCAGCTGAAGTTTTATTTAAGTAAGACAATCAAGCATTTCCCCACGGGTCAAGAGTTTTGAATAAAAAAAGGACACCTAATCCCATTATTTAATAATATGCTTCAGTCAAGCTAAATTTAGCTTATTGAAAACACACTAGAGTCAGCTAAAGTTCAGCATAAAAAGAGAGTGGCTACTAAAGTTTAGGCCTACTAGGACAAAGACATTCATTTACCCAAAAGAAAACCCTCTTTAAACACCTTCGGCTAACACACAAAAGATTCTGGGATGTTTGGTCAAGAAATCATGAGTTTTATGTAAAAAGAATATAAAAGATAAATTTTAGTAGCAGTAGTCTTGTTGAAATCAATAATCTTCTGTACCTAATGACTATAAACATTGAAATCTCAAGCCTTTCTAAGACTAAAAGCAAAATCTGGGTCCTGTTGTGCTAGTGGAGAGCTACCTTTCCAGTGATCCAGAGCTTCCATTTCTAGTTCTGCAGAGCCTTGAAATAGCCATTAAATGTTGCTTTTCCAGTTACTATTTAGATCAGTGCTTCCCAAACTTGGGACACCACTTGTGCAGGGAAAGCCTCTGGCAGGCCGGGACAGTTTGTTTACCTGCTGTGTCCGCAGGTTCAGCCAATCGCGGCTCCCACTGGCCGTGGTTTGCCGCTTCAGGCCAATGGGAGCTGCAAGAAGCAGCGACCAGCACATCCCTCGGCCCGCACCACTTCCAGCAGCTCCCATTGGCTGGGAGCAACAAACTGCAGCCAGTGGGAGCCGCCATCAGCCGGACCTGCGGACGGGGCAGGTAAACAAAGCGGCCTGGCCCACTAGGGGCTTTCCCTACACAAGCGGTGTCCCAAGTTTGGGAAACACTGATTTAGATCATGAAAAGGCTGACAGAAATGTTTTGTGGACCTTCATCTGAGCTTTTTCATGGTCCAGAAGTTAGTGTCAGTGAAGGCCTAATTTCATAATGACAATTAGGACTTGTCTAAGTGACATCGCAAAGCGTGCCAGAGCGGTATAATTTGTCAAACACTCTAATGTGCTTTGCCTTAACTGCCCAGTATATTGCCAGTGGATCTTGATATTTGTATTGTTTGAACATCACTCAGATACCAGTCGTCCTTGACTCTAGAAATGAAGGACCAGAAGCTCACGTGGTGTAAATTTGCATAGCTAATTGAGACTTACACCAATATAGACCAACTAAGGAGCTGGCTTTAAAAGTTTCTTTTGTTTTGATATAATACTGCTTAGATATAGTAGCTGATGGTGATTCTTACCTGAGTGAAGTTCAAATGATACAAATATCATAATCCACTAGAACTGCTGTTTTCTTTACTAAAATAATGTGGCTGAAAAATGTATATTTATTGTGTTTACTGTTCAAAGAGGAAGGCAAAGTTGGGTTGGAGCTGGATCTACTCATCCCAATATTTTTTTTCACTGTGTGTCAGACACATTTTGAAATATTAAATCTGAGAAGCTGCCTAGTGAGCAGGTTAATATTCAGCATTCAGATTTGTTTCTAAACTACAGCCGTGTCTATATCAAAAACATTTTTGGAGGTTGTGAGATCATAAGAATTCTTTTGTTGAGAAATCATTGTGTGTGTTTTGACTTTCAAGGAAAGTTTGTAATGATTAAGTAACCTCTGTAAAAACACCTGCATTCCAAAGAGAATGAGCCTGAAGCAAAATGCCAGTCTAGCTCCATGTTTGTAACTTGAGTTTTACCTGAATTCTTTTTCTAGGCTCTATGGTACACCACTGAACATCAACTTTTGGCCAGCTCTGATGGTGGAGGATCTGATTCCTGGTACAAGAGTGGGACCAACTCTAATGTGCCTTTTTGTCACTCAGTTTCAACGGCTCAGGGATGGAGATAGGTAATCAGGTTTGCATGATAGTTGTGTCCATAAAATGCTAACTTAGTTGCATACTGTACAAATATAATCACCCTTTCCTCCCTGGGTTACTTGGGAGCAGGCAATCCGCATCTATGTGCCCAGGCACCTGAAGTTGTTGACAGTAAATGAGATCCTGAGTCTCCCAGTGGAGATGTTGGACAGGTGGGAATCCTCTGTCCACCCATCTGCTGCAGTCATTTTACTTGTAAAGGAAATTAAAATAGGTGGGTTCTCCATCTGGCTGGGCCCTGTACACACTCAAAGGTGTGCCTTGGGAGGCTCCAGGAATAAACCTGAACTAATCTGTGCAATGGATCTACTTTAAGAATACCAATTATAAACAATATACACCCATTATACATTTAGATTAAAGTTAACACACCTTTACTTAACAATTTAAGGAAACATGGTATAACAGACTGAGATTGAATGTAACTACTCAGTTAAATCAGCAGGGGGCAGTTCAATAAATCAGTTAACAAATACAATATTCAGTAGAGGAAACGTATCTAACTTGCATTTACACTGCCACCTTCTACCTCCCCCGAGGGTACACTCCTCTGGATTTCATAGTTCTAAACTCTTCCTTGAATGGGTGCACTTGAAGATCTTGAATCAGTCCAGCCAAGGCAACAAGGGGCAGAACAATTCTAATTTGGGATCATGCCAAGCTGCACACCCCTTCTGAAGACTGGAGTTGTTTTAACCAAATGTCAGCAACCGTGGGTTCTGGTTCCATGAGAAGACCACTCCGCCTCTTCTCAGACTCAGACAACCCCTTAAAGTCTCTTTGCTGTCCCCTTCCCTTGTAAGCACTTTCCCAAACAAGGGTGGTGGTTACACACTGACGTCACTACAGGTCCACCTCAGTTAGCTCTGGGCACAGCAACAGTCTCTGCCCTGTGTCCAGTGAATCCACCATCCACACCTGAGGCTCCCTATTTAAAATGTCTCCAGCAGGCTCTCAACAGCAGCTTCTGGCTTCCTGACAGCAGATTAGCAGCTTCTATGGACAAAGCTCCATTAAAACAATCTCGGCACTTCTCCAAAATGGAGCCCACTGCGTGTGGGTGCTCTCTCTTCACCCAAGGCATCATGGGAGTTTTAGTCTCCATGGCTGGATTGCAGTGCTCAAGATTTTCCCAACAGGAATACTACCAGTGAAGTTCAGAGGCCTTGCTTCACGCATATACCTCAGATTTGACATAGCATACGATAGTATTTGAGTCCATCATAACTGAGGCTTGAAAGACTCTAAGGAGTTTGGGGCTTTTTACTGCCAAACCGTAGCTGACCTACCAGTTTATCAGCTGACAGCAAAAGTGAAGAAATGTTAAAACTAAATGATTTTAGATTTAAATGATTTTTTTTTACTAGTTTCTTTATAGTTGTTCAGAGATAGTAGTAGGACAATAGACAAGCTTCTAACCCTCTTTCCCTGTATTCATTTGCTCTTGTTGCCAGTGTTTACTAAATCTAAAATTAAAAAGCTGTCATTGATCAGGACATGTAGGTGAATGAAACAGGGATGGATGCTAAGGAAGCAGGCTGCAACTTTATAACTTTAACCAAAGGGGGCTATCAACAGCCTTCATGCTCCTTGAATTGAAGACATTTTATTGGATACAGTATATGGTTAAGTGGCCTCATGTCATATAACCAATCCTTCTCATCTGATCTTCTTGAGCTTAATCCTAAGTCTCAGACCAGGTCTGAAAGATCTTGCCATTACCACCCATGAGGAGGAATTATGATTCCTCCAGAAGGATACCTCAATCCCTGAACACTTAAGGTATCTCCTTCCCTATAGGCTAGTAGGTACACCAGCCATATCCTGGGTCTTGTACTGTTTTCCTCAGGAAGCTGGCCCTTCCAGCCTTTGATCTGCACTGCACAGCACCCACTAGACATTTCCAGATTGTTTTCTAATACTCAATTCCTATTCTTATTCCTATAAACTAAAAACGGGCCTCCATGATGCTGCAAGGAATGCAAACTTCTACCCTGTCTGCCCCAGCAGGATTTGAAGTACGGAAGGTCGATGGCACCCAAGAGAGCCAATCAGCTACCCCATACACACCCTGAGCAAGCCAATGGGAAGCAGAGGGAGGAGGTGAACACTTTCCCCTTCCCCGAAGGCACATTCCCTACATGCACTCTGAGGCACCAGGAGTGTGCATGGAGGGGAAATGCTCCAGAATGACTGTGCACAAGTGCTCACCAGACCCACTCCACTGCTGGGCTCAACCAAACTTCCCTAGGGAGATGGAGGAGGGTGGAGAGCAGTGTTTATCTCATTTGTGGAATGCTCCAGTACTAGTGTATATCCTCCAGTTCAGATCCGGAATAAACCCTTTGTTGTTCCCATGACTTCTCTGCAGTACAATAAAATGTGATATTTTTAAAAACAAAAATTTAAAATAATTTTTTTAAATAAGGAGTAAGTAGAGCTAAGCAAATCTATCTCATCTCAAGAGAGGAGAGTAGTGAAACATATGCATTTAGCATTTTAAAAGCTATTTACTTATTTATTTATATAGCACAGTACTGTGAAGTGCATGGTGATTTACTAACATGTCAGAACCCACTGTCCCTGTCATGAAGAGCTTATAATATAAGGGCTTTGTCTTTGTTTTGCAATATGATTCATACTTTTTTTTTTCATTTCTAAGGATTTGGAATGGATCCATTTTCCCATTTATTTGAAAATATTCACAATTAAACTTTTTTACAAATTATTGAAATAGTTTGTGTGCTGGGTATTGGTAAATGATAAATGCCATTAACCATTTCAATAGGGTTTTCATTAACCATTTTAAACATGTTTTTAGTAAGTTTTAGAAAAAATTACAGCATGGTATTTTTCACAAAAAACAAATGTTTCAAACGAGATCAATAGTTTTACATGAAAAAATATTTGTAAAAAGCTATTTTTCAACTAAAAGCTCTTATCTGAAAAAAGTAGCGGACCAAATTCGGTAAAGAATCCTGGTCATGTGCCACATGATCCATGTTGCGAATACGCTAAGACTGAAAAAAATTCAACCAGATCTCAGCACAGCCCTTCTCAGATTGAAGCCTGAAATTAGCAAACGTATGAGGAGATGCAGAGGGAGCATGGGATATAAGATCTTATCATCACACTAATTTGGGGCAGGCATGATTCTTGTCACTTATATCCTGCTGTTTGACTGGGGAGTTTTTGGTATGTTGATATTTTCAATTGTTTAAAAATGACAAAATATCAGAATACCGACATTTGAACGCTGAATGTCAGAATGCTGCACAATTTGAAACATTTATTTATGATACAGGAAATGCTGGGAACTCCAGTTTGGTCACAGGCTTCATCACCATGTATGCCCAATCTCTATACTCTGGGTACATCTACACTGCTGCATTTGTAGACATACCTGAGCTAGCTTTCGTCTAATTAGCTGGAATAACAAACAGTAGCAGTGAAGCTGCTGAAGCAGCACTGGTTAGCCAGTTGAGCATATATCCTGGGTCCCAGGTGGAGTTGTACAGCCTGTGCTGCTGCCTGTGTGGCCAGGGCCAAACTGCTATCCTTATTTGAGCTACTGAGATCAAAGCTAGCTCAGTATGTCTATGCATGCTGCAGTCACAACTCCATTTGCAGTGTTGCAGACATACCCCAGATAATAGCTCAAGATCATAACATTTAAGAATTTGATAAAACATGAAAACCATTAAAGTAAATGTAACTGGAGAACAAATGTGATCCCTTCCATATGGTGCATTCTCTGTCTGCTCTTATATTTGCCTCATTATCACTGTTTGACATGCTGTTAATTCTCAGACAGCAGATCCCTGATGCCATATCTCTTTGCCTGCTGACTAGGTTTTGGTATGAAAATCCTGGAGTGTTTACAATGGCACAACTCTCACAGCTGAAGCAGACCTCTTTGGCACGTGTAATCTGTGACAATGGGGACAACATCCAGCAGGTCCAGCCTGATGTCTTCTTAAAGGCAGACTACCCTCAGGGATACATGAACTGCAGTGAGATACCAAAGATTAGTTAGAGACTGTGGTAGGACTGCTGGAAAGATCAGTAATAAACAGAGTAGCAGATGGAAAAATTACTACTACTATTAACTCTCAGATAATTTTTATTTGCCAAAACTGTTTTTTTTTCATTTTTGTTGTTCTTACAGTATGTATAGTGGCAGGCTCTTCAATAAAAAGAAGAAAAGAAACCCATTTTTGAAAGAATGATTTCAGTTTGGATACAGAGATTATTCTACACAGTAAAATTAAACTATTCATGCATAGAAATAACTCCAACTTTTTTCTCCTGAAAAGGCACTGTTGATCGCTAATAATACTAATTAATTGCTAACGATTACTCTGAAGATTAAGGAGAATTTTTGTACTAAGCTTGTGGGAAAGTGGTCAAACTGATTCTAACTTACAGGTCATTAAGTATTTTGATTTGAAGTTTTGACTTGCATCTAATTTTTGTGTCCTGTTAGCAAAAAATGACTTGTTGCTACCTCTTCAAACCATCCACATAGTTAAATCTCCTTGAGAACAGACGCATTGGCTATATTTGAAGAAAATTGCTTATAATTAAGCAGAGCTATTAATGACTGTGACTAACTGTAAAGTTTATGGTGTGTATAATATTTTATGAGCAATTTGTCCATTAGTGGGGCAATTTAGAGAGACTAGAAAAGGTTTTCCCCTAGCTCAGGTGATTGAAGCTATAGTCTTTGGAGATAAAAGACCCAGTTCTAGTCGCAGGTTTGCGTGTTCCATCTAGTATTGGTTTGTTACAATGGATTTTGTTGCAGGATGATTCTCTACTGTGTTTTCATGCTAAGCAAGAAGAAAATTAATCAAGCTCTTTTTGAATTACAGGTCATTGCTCTGAATATGAGGCTACTCAGTAGACATACTGATTGGTATAGTGAAAGCTCACTGGATAAAGTTATCAGGGCTTGACAGGGAACTGTTTAAGATCTATTAGGCTGGATGATGCTTTATAAAGTCTATGCAGGGCAAAAGAGAGGATCCCTGTGAATAGTTCTTAAGCTCCAAAGGACAGTAAAAAGCAGTGACAATTGGGGACCACCAAAAGCACTTGTGCTCAAAAGTTCTGTAGGGCAATGGGAAGAGAGAGGAACCCTGTTGCCTGTGGAGCTCATGTCTTCGTCATAGCAATAGTATCTGGAGGGAGTTATGAACTTCACAAAGCAAATAGTATGCTCAGTGCACTGGTAAATGTAGGCCAAATCCTGCCCTGTTCTCTGCAGCCTATAAGAGGCCTGATCCAACAGAACTGTTCAGGGGTCTCTGCTGAGGTGGTTTTGGGGCATGAAAGAAGCTGGGTTGGAGCTAGTGGATCTGTGGTTCTGTTTATGGAGTAGGGGAGGGTTTCTCATATCCACGGTGTGGGAGAGGGTTTCTTTTCCCTCCATTCTCAGAGATTTCCAGTGTGTGGGGCTTGCTTACTCAAGCTGAGTACAGTGTTCTGGGTTTATAATAAATGAAGGAACCCAATCCTTAGTGGGAGACACTCATGTGATTTTTTTTTTTTTTTTTGGTAAATGGTGGCTTCACTACATTACAAGGCAGAGCAAATGGGGCACAAACTGGCTTAAGCTGCCAGCTAATGATCCCATTGCATGAGGATAGATCCAGGTAACATACAAGTGCCCTAACTGGCTCTACACCTGTTGCTTCTAGTCCCCCAGCATAGGGGATGGTCTGGGGTGGGAGGCTGTGGACAGAGTTCACTACAATCCTGGACCAACGAAATGGCTCCTCTGGGGGCATATGCTGTCCACTTAAGCCATGGGCTGCTCTAATTTACATCAGCGACCAAAAGAGCCCCCATCTGACCCCAAGACCATAGAGTGCAAAGATCACTGTAATATAGTGGGCAGGTAGTTTAGGGGGAGTTGACTTAGCCTCACCTGCATCTAGTTATCCATTTCCCTTGCGCTTGGGTTCATGGATCAGGTGACCAGGCATCCCATGATGATACTCCAAGGGTAGGGCTTTAAGAGGGAGCCTGCACTCTCAGAGATGAGGAATATCAGAGTTTATGAAAGACCTAATGGAAGGCTCTGTGGAGTGATCCAGAGTCTGGAGAGCAGAGGAATCATGTGGGGTTTTTTGTTGTTTTTTAACTGTTTGAGTTGGGAGCGGGTATGCTTCCCAGAGTTTTTAGCTTCTTATTTTGTTAAAATATCGTGTCTTGTTTTGTTTAGTGTTATGTATCTCTGTTTGAGCTTCTGTCATTTCTTATATTATAACTTGGATTTTTAGAGCGTTTCAGTGTCCTTAGTACTAGTATATTTGTCCTTGTCTGGCTTTACAATAAGGGTTTGAAGCAAGTGGTTCTGAAACAGCAGAAAGACAACTTTGAGAGATTGCCTTATGGCATAAAGTTAAATATAGCAACTAAATTCAAAAGCAGGACTGAAAACAATTTTATAGCTTGTCTCATTATAGTTTGCTGTAAGCTGTTGGAGTCTGATGTTTTCCACACTGCTTTGAAGGGCTTCTTTTCATTAATCATGCAACAGCTTTTAATAGAATGAATTTATTAAGGGAATGTTTTGGTAATCTAATACACATCTTACTATCTAATAAATTCAATTTTCATTAATCAGCAATAATTTTCAATGCTGGGGATACTTTAGCTCACGAATCTGAAAAAGGAAATACAGATCCCTGGAATACCTTAAGACCTCAAAGTAAGAACTCGCTGTGAAACTTCCATCTGGAAATCACAAAGCCAGATGGTTTCATATGTCCCAGAAGAAAATATACATCTGTCAGTTCTTCCTGTAACTGTTTGTATTTGAAGGAGGATTTATTTAATCAACTGGCAACGTGGTTTAGTGTGTCACTCACATCAATACAGCATGTAGACTTCCTGTACCAGGAGTGCTCTTTCATTTCTAGGATACACCGGAGATGATGATTTCACTAAACAGATGTAGCATGATTGTGGATTTTAATTGCACCAGGCATAAAGTTGATGAAGAAGAGCAGTTTAAATTATTGGAGGAGGCTGAATCAAATAAATACCCCAGGGCCTATGCAATTTGCCTTTTGCTCAGAATGCAGAAATGCTTATCTATTGACTGACGGCCAAATTGTGACTGGCTCTTGCACAGCATGCAGTGTCATGCCCCTGCAAGGAACGTCTTCACAATCCCCACCCTGCACGCAGGCACCCAGAGTTGCACAGTGCCTCAGCAGAGGTGAGGAATGGGGCCAGAGTGCATAGGTTGCCCTTGGAGAGAACTGGTGCAGCATGAGAATTCTTAGCACATTAGACTGGGATTTGTTCTGCCTGGAGGAGTGTTGAGGCTCTGCATTGCCTTGTTTTCAGGCCAGCGTCTACTGCACCACAATTGTGTCCTATGGAAAACTGAATACAATTTTATCATAGAGATTCTTACATATGATTACAGTTGTTCCCAGAGTATGAAGTTTCTTCCTTATCCAATGTACCTATTCCTTCTCACCACACCCTAGGCTTAGCATCTGATGTTATCTAGCAAGGGCTATAACAGGGTAATGGGATAATTTGGGACTTTATCTAATTCCCAGTGAAGCCAATGGCAAAATTGTCATCTGGATCCAAACTTTCTCAAAATTTGAAGATATTCAGATATTTAGTTTGGCCCTTTTTAGAGATTATAGGAACCAGTAACAAAGTCTCTCGAAGTTTAAGGAGACTGGGCTGTAGAGTTTCACTTCAACTCAGTTTATGATGATTGAGCTAAAACATAAATGGCCAAATGCAGTGCATCAACGCAGACATTATACATGCATGTTGTGATAGTTTACCTGTTGAGTTTTATTCATTTACTGAAGTCTTACCTTTGTTCTTTGCCTTTTTAATTTTATTTGGAACCAGGGTTATCCCCACAACATTATTTCCCTGAGAAATATCTCCAACACCAACATGCTCAGGGAACTTTTTGGCTTTGAGCTCCAGTGTAAATAGCCAGGGAAGCGTGGGTTGATCATAGCAGCTACATATTGCTACTTCTGCCCTCCTTCTGTAACATGTGCTCACTCAGTCTGGCTTTCTGTCCCCTTCCAGTAGCTGGCTCACATAGGAGTTTAAGTTTGCTACAGTCATAGGCTAACAGATGAGAATCTTTCAGCTCAGGAAGTAGTGGCTCTGTGTGTTTTCATAGTGGCTGGACCAATCTGTAGTAAGTGTAGGTTAACTACCATTCTGAAAAAGCTTTACATTTTGGAAACAAATATGTAACAGTTTTCCTTGGAAACAATTTTAGCACCAGTTTTCCACTTGGAGCCTAAGATGGGCACCCATGGACCTCATCTAAGTAAAGTGGAATCCATTGTGGCAACCTGTAACCTTGCCTTTGTGGGTTACAACTAAGAATATCAAATTTAGAACAAACTGCTGAGGATTAGGCAGACACACCCCAAAACTGGTGGTTATTCTCCCATAAGATATACCTAACCAGCAACAAAAGTAAACTTCTGTTTCATCACACTGGCTAACAAGAAGTCAGAAGAGCAGTTGTCTTAGGCATTCCAGTCCTTGTATCACCACGAAAAACATTAGACTTAAAGATGAGTGGTTCTTTAAAACCAGTTTCATCAAATAAAAGACTCTTCTGATCCAAAAGAACCAGCCACACGCCCAGGTCAATATACAACTCAAATCCTACCCAATAATCCGCTGTTGCCAATCCTTTAGTATCTAAAATCTAAGGATTTATTTATAAAAAGAAAGAGAAAGGTGAGTTAAAATTGGTTAAAGGAACCAAATACATCCAAAACCTTTGCATTTATTGCATCAGGCTTGTAGCAGTGATGGAATAAATTGCTAGCTTGTTAAGTCTCTGGTTGCTTCCAAATTATTGGAAGGTCCTCAGTCCCTTGGTTAGAATGCTCCCATTAGTGTAAGTTCATAGTCCAGAGGTTTGAGCAGGAAAGAGGCAAAATGGAGATGTTTCCAGGGCCTTTTATAGCTTCTTCTGTGTGGAGGGAAATCCATTATTTCAAACAAAGCCCACAGCACAACTACTGGAAAATTACAGGTATCAAGATGGTGTTTGGAGTTGTCATAAACAGATAGCTAAGGGTTAATGTCTCTTTCACCTGAAGCACCTGACCAGAGGACCAATCAGGAAACAGGATTTTTTTTCAACTTTGGGTGGAGGGAAGTTTGTGTCTGAGTCTTTGTCTGTCTGCCTGATGCTCTCTCAGCTATGAGGAGTGATTTCTATTTCCTGCTCTCTAATCTTCTGTTTCCAAGTTGTGAGTACAGAGATCATGTATTTACATGTCTATAGTTGCTGGAGTGCTTTGAATTGTATTCTTTTTGAATAAGGCTGTTTATTCATATTTCTTTTAAGCAATCGACCCTGTATTTGTCACCTTAATACAGAGAGACCATTTGTATGTAATTTTCTTTCTTTTATATAAAGCTTTCTTTTAAGACCTGTTGGAGTTTTCTTTAGTGGGGAACTTCAGGGAATTGGGTCTGCAGCTCACCAGGGAATTGGTGGGAGGAAGAAATCAGGGGGAGGTCTGTGTGGGCTAGATTTACTAGTCTGACTTTGCATTCCCTCTGGGTGAAGAGGAAAGTGCTTTTGTTTTCAGGACTGGAATTACAGAGGGTGGACTCCCTCTGCTTAGATTCACGGAGGTTGCTTCTGTGTATCTCTCCAGGAGCACCTGGAGGGGGGAAGGGAAAAGATTTATTTCCTTTTGTTGTAAGACTCAAAGGATTTGGGTCTTGGGATCCCCAGGGAAGGTTTTTCAGGGGGACCAGAGTGCCCCAAAACACTCTAAATTTTTGGGTGGTGGCAGCAAGTACCAGGTCCAAGCTGGTAACTAAGCTTGGAGGTTTTCATGCTAACCCCCATATTTTGGACGCTAAGGTCCAAATCTGGGACTAAAAGTTATGACATGGTGGCAGTGGTGGGATAGAGAGAATCCAGAAGCCAGTAGGAATATTATATTTTTCTTTTCTCTGCTAGGGGCTTTTAAGCAGAGAGAAACAGTTTGGTTTTAAAAGGGAACCAGAGAGAATTTTTTTTTCTGCTCTCTCTGTCAAGTTTCTGGCTTGCATATTAAGCAAGGAACCATTAAGCTGTGACAAGAGTCTTTTGTGACACAATAGCACTCCCATTAGGAGGCAAATGCCAGCTCTATATACATGCAAATAAAGTGGTTTTTCTAGTTTACGCTAGAAGAAAAAAGGGAAATAAGCACTGTTGCTAGGCAGACTTCAGGAGGCAACAGAGAGCCTGCAGTTCAGACAATAAACACCGGAGGGCACCCCAACACAAGAAAACACGATGTCACAAAAACCAGAAGCAGTGCAGCTCGAGGCAATGGAAAAACAGATGGAACTGCTCAGAACACAGATGGCCAGAGATGAGGCAACTCACAAACAAGAGATGGAAAGGCTACAAAAACAAGAAGAAGCCAAAAATGCAGCCCACCGCTGAGACATGGAAAAACAACAAAAAGAGATGGAACTCCAGAGGGAAGCCCACCGACAGGCCATGGAATTAGAAAAGGCTAAGCAAAACACAGCCAACACTAACAACCCTGCGCCAATTATCGTTCCACAGCACAGGAAATTTCCCACCTACAAGGCAGGTGATGACACCGAGGCCTTCTTGAAAAATTTTAGAAGAGCCTGTCTTGGGTACAGCATCCCTGAAGACCAGTACATGGTAGAATTGAGGCCACAGTTCAGTGGACCTTTAGCAGAGGTGGCAGCTGAAACGCCTAAAGAGAACATGAACGACTATAAACGTTTTCAAACCAAGGCCAGATACAGAATGGGGATAACCCCGGATCATGCCCGTCGGCGTTTCAGAACCCAAAAGAGGAATCCAGATGTGTCATTTCCCAAACACGCCTACTACGTTAGGAAAAATTATGAGGCCTGGATATCAGGACACAATGTTAAAACCTTGGAAGAACTGCACCTCCTCATACAAATGGAGCAGTTCTTGGATGGTGTTCCTGAGGACATAACACGGTACATACAAGATGGAAAACCCAAAAATCTCGCTGAGGCGGGGGAGATTGGAGCCAGATGGATGGAAGTGGCAAAAAGCAAGAAAGCTACGGTCAAGGGGAACGAATACCCCAGGGGGCACACCGACCATAAACCCTACAACCGAGGACAGCCAAAGACCCCACATACAACCCAAGTAAAGCCACAGAAGCCCTATTCTTCCACCTCACCAGTCTCCAGTAACTCACCTCGGCCCAGTGACCCATCAGATGGAAGATGCTTTAAGTGTAATGAACTGGGACATATCAAGGCCAACTGTCCCAAGAACACCATGCGAGTGCAATTCATTACACCACCATCACACCAAAGATCCCCAGGCCCGGATGCCTCTCAAATACCCTTGGAGTGAAGGGAAAATTTGAGAGTGGGCGGAAAGAAGGTTACTGCGTGGAGAGACACGGGGGCACAAGTGTCAGGTATCCACCAATCCTTCGTAGACCCCAAATTCATCAACCCAAAGGCCCAAGTGACAATTTACCCCTTCATGTCACAAGCGGTAGACTTGCCTACAGCTGAACTGCCTGTCCAGTACAAAGGCTGGTCAGAAATGTGGACTTTTGCAGTCTATGACAATTATCCTATCCCCATGCTACTGGGGGAAGACTTGGCCAACCAGGTGAAGCAGGCCAAGCGAGTGGGAATGGTTACACGTAGCCAAACCAGGCAAGCTTCCAGACCCATTCCTGTTTCTGAGCCGTCCACACAGCCCCCGTCTGTGTTACCAGAGACCCAGACAGAGGTAGTGGACCCAGATTCCATGCCTACCACTGAAACAGCCACAGCACCTCCAGTCCCAGTCCCGGAACTGGAACAGCAACCAGCACCAGCAAGTGCAACCACATCTTCAAACTCAACGCCAGAGGGCGCCAACGAGCCAGAACTGGCAGAAGCAACAGACAGCCATACCCAAAAGGCTCAGCCAGAGCCTGAAATACCCTCAGGTGCACCAGCGGAGAGCGGTTCACCAGCAACGGAAACTACCCCATCACCTACATTGCTTCCAGAGGGACCAAGCTCAAGTCCACAGTCTGAGGAAGAACTGGTGACCCCAGCCTCAAGGGAACAGTTCCAGACTGAGCAGGAAGCAGATGACAGCCTTCAGAAAGCGTGGGCGGCGGCACGGAGCACCCCACCACCTCTCAGCTCTTCTAATCGATCCCGGTTTGTTATAGACCAAGGACTTTTATACAAGGAGATTCTTTCTGGTGGACACCGGGAAGAATGGCAGCCGCAAAAACAGTTGGTGGTTCCAACTAAGTACCGGGGGAAGCTCTTAAGCTTAGCCCATGATCATTCCAGTGGCCATGCTGGGGTGAACAGAACCAAGGACCGGTTGGGGAAGTCCTTCCACTGGGAGGGGATGGGCAAGGACGTTGCCAAGTATGTCCGGTCTTGTGAGGTATGCCAAAGAGTGGGTAAGCCTCAAGACCAGGTCAAGGCCCCTCTCCAGCCACTCCCCATAATTGACGTCCCATTTCAGCAAGCAGCTGTGGATATTCTGGGTCCTTTCCCAAAAAAGACACCCACAGGAAAGCAGTACGTACTGACTTTAGTGGACTTTGCTACCCGATGGCCGGAAGCAGTAGCTCTAGGCAACACCAGGGCTAACACTGTGTGCCTGGCCCTAACAGACATCTTTGCCAGGGTAGGTTGGCCTTCCGACATCCTTACAGATTCAGGGACTAATTTCCTGGCAGGGACCATGGAAAAACTGTGGGAAACGCATGGGGTGAATCACTTGGTTGCCACCCCGTACCACCATCAAACCAATGGCCTGGTGGAAAGGTTCAATGGAACTTTGGGGGCCATGATACAAAAATTCATCAACGAATTCTCCAATAATTAGGACCTAGTGTTGCAGCAGTTGCTGTTTGCCTACAGGGCTGTACCACATCCCAGTTTAGGGTTTTCACCATTTGAACTTGTGTATGGTCACGAGGTTAAGGGGCCATTACAGTCGGTGAAGCAGCAATGGGAGGGGTTTACGCCTTCTCCAGAACTAACATTCTGGACTTTGTAAGCAACCTACAAAGCACCCTCCGACACTCTTTAGCCTTTGCTAGAGAGAACCTAAAGGATGCTCAGGAAGAGCAAAAGGCCTGGTATGACAGACATGCCAGAGAACATTCCTTCAAGGTAGGAGACCAGGTTATGTTCTTGAAGGCGCAACAGGCCCATAAGATGGAAGCATCATGGGAAGGGCCATTCACGGTCCAAGAGCGCCTGGGAACTGTGAACTACCTCATAGCATTTCCCAATTCCTCACTAAAACCTAGAGTTTACCATGTTAATTCTCTCAAGCCTTTCTATTCCAGAGACTTACAGCTTTGTCAGTTTACAGTCCAGGAAGATGATGCTGTGTGGCCTGACGGTGTCTACTATGACGGAAAAAAAGACGGTGGCGTGGAAGAGGTGAACCTCTCAACCACCCTGGAACGTCTGCAGCGGCGACAAATCAAGGAGCTGTGCACTAGCTTCGCCCCATTGTTCTCAGCCACCCCAGGACGGACTGAACGGGCATACCACTCCATTGACACAGGTAATGCTCACCCAATCAGAACCCCACCCTACCGGGTGTCTCCTCATCCCCAAGCTGCTATAGAACGGAAGATCCAGAACATGCTACAGTTGGGTATAATTCGCTCATCTACCAGTGCATGGGCATCTCCAGTGGTTCTGGTACCCAAACCAGATGGGGAAATACGCTTTTGCGTGGACTACCGTAAGCTAAATACGGTAACTCGTCCGGACAACTATCCAATGCCACGCACCGATAAGCTATTGGAGAAGTTGGGACGTGCCCAGTTCATCTCTACAATAGACCTAACCAAAGGGTACTGGCAAGTACCGCTTGATGAACCTGCCAAGGAGAGGTCAGCATTTGTCACCCATGCGGGGGTGTATGAATTCAATGTCCTTCCTTTTGGCCTTCGAAATGCACCCGCCACCTTCCAGAGGCTGGTAGATGGTCTACTAGCTGGACTGGGAAAATTTGCAGTTGCCTACCTCGATGATGTCACCATTTTTTCAGACTCCTGGCCCGAACACCTACTACGCCTGGAAAAGGTCTTTGAGCGCATCAGGCAGGCCGGACTAACTGTTAAGGCCAAAAAGTGTCAAATAGGCCAAAACAGAGTGACTTACCTGGGGCACCAGGTGGGTCTAGGAACCATAAACCCCCTACAGGCCAAGGTGGATGCTATCCAAAAGTGGCCTGTCCCACGGTCCAAGAAGCAGGTTCAATCCTTCTTAGGCTTGGCCGGATACTACAGGCGATTTGTACCACACTACAGCCAAATTGCTGCCCCACTGACCGACCTGACCAAAAAAACCCAGCCAAATGCAGTTAAGTGGACTGATAAGTGTCAAAAGGCCTTTACCCGACTTAAGGCAACACTCATGTCTGACCCTGTACTCAGGGCCCCAGATTTTAACAAGCCATTCCTAGTAACCACGGATGCATCTGAGCGTAGTATAGGAGCAGTTCTCATGCAGGAAGCAACGGATCACAACTTCCATCCTGTCGTGTTTCTCAGCAAAAAACTGTCTGAGAGGGAAACTCACTGGTCAGTCAGTGAAAAGGAATGCTATGCCATTGTGTACGCCCTGGAAAAGCTATGCCCCTATGTTTGGGGACGGCGGTTCCAGCTACAAACTGACCATGCTGCGCTAAAGTGGCTTCATACTGCCAAGGGGAACAACAAGAAACTTCTTCGTTGGAGTTTAGCTCTCCAAGATTTTAATTTTAAAATTCAACACATCACAGGAGCTTCTAACAAAGCAGCGGATGCACTCTCCCGTGAAAGTTTTCCAAAATCCAGTAGTTGAAAAGTGTTCTTAAACTGTAGAAGTCCGTTACTTATATACTTAGTGGTATATGTAATGAGGCATGTGTTGTATTAATCTGTTTAGTTTAAAGTTCTAGGGAGAAATCGCAGCCAGTAAGCTTCCCCACTGTCTGCAATTTGGGGGGCGTGTCATAAACAGATAGCTAAGGGTAAATGTCTCTTTCACCTGAAGCACCTGATCAGAGGACCAATCAGGAAACAGGATTTTTTTTCAACTTTGGGTGGAGGGAAGTTTGTGTCTGAGTCTTTGTCTGTCTGCCTGATGCTCTCTCAGCTATGAGGAGTGATTTCTATTTCCTGCTCTCTAATCTTCTGTTTCCAAGTTGTGAGTACAGAGATCATGTATTTACATGTCTATAGTTGCTGGAGTGCTTTGAATTGTATTCTTTTTGAATAAGGCTGTTTATTCATATTTCTTTTAAGCAATCGACCCTGTATTTGTCACCTTAATACAGAGAGACCATTTGTATGTAATTTTCTTTCTTTTATATAAAGCTTTCTTTTAAGACCTGTTGGAGTTTTCTTTAGTGGGGAACTTCAGGGAATTGGGTCTGCAGCTCACCAGGGAATTGGTGGGAGGAAGAAATCAGGGGGAGGTCTGTGTGGGCTAGATTTACTAGTCTGACTTTGCATTCCCTCTGGGTGAAGAGGAAAGTGCTTTTGTTTTCAGGACTGGAATTACAGAGGGTGGACTCCCTCTGCTTAGATTCACGGAGGTTGCTTCTGTGTATCTCTCCAGGAGCACCTGGAGGGGGGAAGGGAAAAGATTTATTTCCCTTTGTTGTAAGACTCAAAGGATTTTGGGTCTTGGGGTCCCCAGGGAAGGTTTTTCAGGGGGACCAGAGTGCCCCAAAACACTCTAAATTTTTGGGTGGTGGCAGCAAGTACCAGGTCCAAGCTGGTAACTAAGCTTGGAGGTTTTCATGCTAACCCCCATATTTTGGACGCTAAGGTCCAAATCTGGGACTAAAAGTTATGACAGGAGTCACATGGGCAAGTCACATGTCAATGCAGGATTTCACTTAGTCACAGCAGAAAAGTCCATTAATTGTAGATGAACGTCTTCCATTGTGAGTTAAATGTTCTTTAATGGGCCATTCACTTGACTATTTCCTTCAAAATGTGCTAGTTAAATACCTCGTGGGTGCTACATAGAAGCAAACATTTGAAATGCAGCTATAGAGCCAATGCTCATAACTTCAATTACGAAAATGATACATGCATACAAATAGCAAAATCATATTCAGCAAATCATAACCTGTCCATGGACACCTTAATTGACATACAAGATTTGTTGCAATTATATAACAGTAGTAGCAACAATGCTCTACATGGTCATATTTTAATCAGATAATGTCACACAACCATCCAGGGAAATCTTCTTATCAAAGAAAATGTCTTCCTATCAAGAAAGGTCAAGATGCCAGAATACCAAATCCTGAAACATCAGAGCTCTTGATTTAAAGATGAAACATATTATCAGCACTTAACAAGTAACAATAACTGATTATATAGAATCAGTTGAAAAAAACTATAACAATTAACTGAAACCTCATCAGAAAATGAATTATTGTGTATGGCTGGAGGGTTTTTTAGGATATTGGTTTCTTCTTCCAGTCCATCATATATCAACAAAATCTATACTTTAATTGTAACTTTCACTCTCTTTCAGTAGAGGAAGAGGGTTCATAATTCAGTAAGAAAAAAAATGAGTTCTGTTTCAGAGTCACCAAATACATACATTTCCTGACTTGGCACTTGCTATCCAAATAAAACAAGAATGCTTTGAGACGTCAGTAGCTTGATTTTTTAGAATGATCTTAGAATGATCAATATTATAGGCAAAAAGAACTGTGGGGAGTAAATAATGTCATTTACATTTTTAACTACCTAATTACGTCTCAAATCTGGCAGTTAGAAGTCTAATTAATATCAATTGCACCTACGGTGATTTGTGCTTGCAAAATGTCAGACCAGGACTCAATAGCTAACTTCACAAAATTTTGTACAATTATTACTATTATTACAGTAGCATATAAGAGCCCCAAGCGGGGATCAGGACCTAGTCCTATCGTGCTAGTTGCTGTTGTATTAATTTAGAAGGAATAAATGTGCCAAAGGTGTTAATATAACCCAGTCACTGCCATACATTATAAAGTGTTAAACTAGGTTTGGTTTTTGTTATGGAGACCTCAGCCTGCTACGGCAAAAGCATGAATATCTCCCGTCATGATACTTAATGAACCTGGCAGAGCAGAGAATCTAGCCTTGGGTACATTGCTGGAGCAAAGGAGGCAATTGCTGTTGCAACAAGCTGATAGAGTGACTAGATTGGACAGGAATAAATTGACTGGTGTAAAAGGTTAAGACAAGAAATTACAGCTGATCCACTGCAGAAGAATATGTCAGCAGACTGATAGAAAGATTTGGTCAAAGTTCTGAAAATGAGATTAGCAGCAACATTGTGAATGAATTTATGGAGAAATTTACAGCAGGTTGGAATCTTTAGTGCCAAACAGGATGTAAGACAAGGAGGCCCTGCATGAAAGATTTGGTGGTTTAGGGAAAGGACCACATAAGTAATATTACCCAGATTACATGCCTGGGTGGCTGGTTGTGATACCACAGTGATATTGATGGTGAGGGAGAAAGAAGGTGATTCTAGGGGGAAAATCAAAACCTCAGCTTTGGCCATGTTCAGTTTAAGTGGGCTATTAAACAAGAGAGACTACTATTTTAATTGTCAGATGAGACAGGTGTAAAAAGGAGAGGTATATTTGAGTCATTAGTGTAAACATAATTGAAGGCATTCAGACAAATAAAATTATCTGATTCTCAAAGATAAGGTACAGAGGAGGGTGAATTTACATATATACAGCCAGCTAAATTCAGAGTCCCTTTTGATGGTGCCACATCTATTTTCTTGGATTTTGACTCCATAAAAACATTTTTGGATATGACATTTGGACCTTTACAGGAATATCTTCATGAAACAAAAATCTTCATATGAAGTTCCTGTGATCTAAGAACCTCTTAATGCCAACTGATTAAGGGTTCGCTGTTCTGTAACAGCAACTGCTATCAGGCCTGAAAAATTCATTACACTTGACATGCTGCTTTCATAGGATTTATTCAGAAAAGGTTGTGTGAAATGTCTAATAATAAAAAGCATATGCTATAATGAGCCCTCACAATTGCTGTGAGATGTATTTACTGATCATATTTAAGGAATTACACATATGAACTGAAAATATGTCTGTGTCTGTGTCCCAGTCTGTGAGGCTAGGTTGTCAAACTTGTTTTGCCAGACAAAAGGATGTAGATTCACCTGTCTGCCTCGGTGAATATATAAATTAAGCATATAAGCCAACATAATGGAAGCCTGTTTTGTATATAGAGTCAACAAGAGACAAGTCACTGGAGCCTAAACCACAGGTGGTCATCCTGACTCTGGGGGCAAAACAATTAGTTCTGGGAAAGGAGACTTTGTGGAGACTTGGTGAGACAATAACAAACACTGAAAAGAATCCCAGGCATCAAATGATATCTCAACTGCACAGTTTTGCTGCTACTGGAGACAAGATCAGATTGACAGTGCTATGCAGTCATTCTCCATCCCTCATCAATGAAGCTGCTACAGATCCATATGAACATCTTTCTTCTCTGAAGTCACCGCTTGTGTTGGGATCTCACTCAGTTCCTCATGTGAAACTGGTGGAACTCCGCTATCGCGTATGCTATGGGAAATATTTTGAAGAAGTTCTGTGGCTGTTATCCAGGAAGTCAGACTAAAAGATCATAGTGGTCCCTTCTGGCCTTAGAATCTAAGACTCCAATACCTGGATTTAGCAGGAGGGAATGAAGGTATTGGGAACATATGGTCATTTTAGCATCACATTTCTAAACTATCACCGGTTCATTCACCTGCATGTCCACCAATGTAATATACGCCATCATATGCCAGCAATGCCCCTCTGCTATGTATGTTGGACAAACTGGACAGTCACTACGGAAAAGGATAAACGGACACAAATCAGACATTAGGAATGGCAATATACAAAAACCTGTAGGAGAAAACTTCAACCTCCCTGGCCACACTATAGCAGACCTTAAGGTGGCCATCCTGCAGCAAAAAAACTTCAGAACCAGACTTCACAGAGAAACTGCTGAGCTTCAGTTCATCTGCAAATTTGATACCATCAGCTCAGGATTAAACAAAGACTGTGAATGGCTTGCCAACTACAAAACCAGTTTCTCCTCCCTTGGTTTTCACACCACAAGTGCTAGAACAGGGCCTCATCCTCCCTGATTGAACTAACCTCATTATCTCTAGCTTGCCTGCATATGTATACCTGCCCCTGGAAATTTCCACTACATGCATCTGACGAAGTGGGTATTCACCCACGAAAGCTCATGCTCCAAAACGTCTGTTAGTCTATAAGGTGCCACAGGATTCTTTGCTGCTTTTAAATCTTAATCTTTGATAATATCAGTGTCTCACTAGAAATAGATTTCAATGTTATAAAGACCTGATGCTGTGAAGTACGAATCAAGCTATGTCAATACTGCTCCCCTGGGGACAGCTAACCTGGTAATTTCTCAGGGTATCCAGTGGTTAAGGGCTGGGCCTCTCAGGGGAACGCTTCAAGGGGCAGACAGAGGTTGGTGTATATCTCTCACTAGCCTAGACAGACAAGGTGGATGAGGTAATATTTTTTTATTGAACCAGCTTCTGTTGGTGAGAGAGAGAAGCTTTTCAGCTACACAGAGCTCTTCCTTACAGAGAGGAAGGTCTGCAGAGACCTGGAAGACAGTGCTTGTGTTGGTTTCAGGGAGCTAAACTGCGGCAGGCACAAACAAAGCTGTTTCATGCTAAAGGCAGGTAGTGGTGAAGTGCCTCTCACCTCTGGGGAGTGTCACAGTCCTTATTCAAAATTCTTTTCTCCTTGGTTTTCAAGGCTTTCCTTTATATGTTTTGTCCTTTTGTTTTCTAAACTATGCCTTCATCTTTTATATTATGTTTATAATATATATTTTGATTGGCTCTTTGTTTTTCATGTTTTAATCAATGTTTTGTGACCTCAGAATAGCATGAGTTGAATTCTGCAGTTAAAGGCTTTAGTTCTGTTTGTAGTTTTATTTTTTTTTAAGGAAGAATTATGGGTAATTACGTATTCATTGCCAAAAAAGCAATGTTCTTAGCAAAACCAACATTGATAGCCAAGGATCTTCTACTGTTGTTGTAGACAAAAGCATACATATGCAGTTGCCATTTCTGTCTTGAGAGAGAAATTATGAGCATTTAATTGACACTTGTCAATTAAAGCAAAGCAAAATATTTTCATACAAGAAAAAGAGGCATAATGGAATATTTTAAAAAATCTGTTCTCAAAATGTTGGCTTCTTGTGAGAATAATTCCACAATGCTTTATCAAAGCTGATATCCCAAAATGCAGTGTCATGCAGTAAAATCTACACAAATCTCATGAAAATAAGTGGATATAAAAACAACAGAGGAACCTCAAAAGCTAATCTTTTTCTTGTAGGGGTGAATAATTTATTAGATGGCTAGGGTTGGGCAAGGTGAACACAACTCACTTTGTGTTGCAAGTATTGTGTATGCAAGGATGATACCAGTTTCACTAGATCAGATGACAGCAGGTGAAGGATTTTTGTTATAGTTGTCCTATCTTCAAGTGTAGTCAGCAGGAAAGGGTTAGCAGAACAAGGAAATACAGTAAATCCCCTGCTACAGTGCCTACAGGCTGGGGAAAGACTTCAGAATATAGGATCTTCTGCTTTGATGTTTCAATGTGTAATGACTGTTGCAGTTCATAGATTCTTACACTGGTATTATAGGCCAAATTTTCAATGAGATTTCTAAATTTGCACCTGTACATCTTGTTTTCATACATGGTTTTTTTCCCTTCGGGCATTGGTCATCTAATATTTCTGTTTGCACACTTTTAAAAAAAAAAGTGTACAATAGTTATACCAGCAAAATAAGTCACAGTTTTAGAGGTCCATTTGAAAAGTTTAGCCTTTGTCTGCCAGCTCCTCAATGTTAAGGTTTGGTTTGTCAGCTAACTCAAACAGAGCTGATCTAGATAATCTTGGGCTTCTTACAAATCATTTGCTCCTTATGGGCCTGTATTTTGCAGGCTAAAATAAGATCCCAAGTTACCCATCAATCAGTAGCTTCAAACGCACACACATATTCCATTTCTATTATACACAGAGTGTGTAATTATTAGTGAGAAAAAAAATCACAAAAATCAATGAGATAATTAAATGTACAAACTGAGCACTCTGAGTAATCAGATTAGTTGATACTGATTTTAGCCTCTGTAATGTTGCCACCTGAAAAATGTAGGCGATTAGCACCTTTCTATGAAATGTTTTTCTTTTCTGTGGTTTGGTTTTAGGCCCGGTCTACACTGAAAACCATGGTTTTAGGGCTGATCTACACAGCATACATCTCTCGGAGGTATGAAACATCCACATGCCTGAGAGATGTAGCTATGCCAACCTTGCCCTGGTATAAACAGTGCTAGGGCGATGGATGAATTCAAGATACAAGAATTCTTATGTCAACTTAGCTACCACCCATTGCGAAGGTAGATGAACCACAGCCATGGGAGAATTCCTCTCAAGGTTGTAGTGAGTATCTACGCTGAAGTGCTAGCTACAGCTGCAGCTGTGTCTCTGTAGTGGTTTAAGTGTAGACATTGCCTTTTGATAATGTTATAGCATACATGCATGAGTACAAGATCACTGTATATACTGTACATTAAGTAAATCAAGACTGGATGTTTTTCCAAAACTAAGCACTAGGAATTATTTTGGGGATGTTCTACAGCCCATGCTATACCGGAGGTCAGACTAGATGAGCACAGTGGTCCCTTCTGGTCTTGCAATCTCTGATCTGTTAGCTATCTATTAATAAATATAGATAGTATTTTAATCAAAATCTTACTAACATCCATATTAGAGACAATAATGTTTAAATTAGGGCACCAGAGCCAAACTTCCTTTATAAAAGGTAAAAGCCCCTTAAATAACATAAGAAACATCCAATATGTGGTGCTGCATTCTGAGTGCTAAAAAAGAGGGCTACATTCTAATTATAGATGCACAAAAGGCTTTTATCTTGCTAAACATACCAAGAAAACACTCAGCTTCCCCAAAAGAATTACTATGAATGGGGTGTGTGTGTGTGTGTGTGTGTGTGTGTGTAACATGCACCGTGTTCACATTGTGATTAAATAATTTTGAAAAAGAGAGTGAAATGTGAATGATGCAATAATATCATTGTTATTGATATACATTGTTAATTCTGTAGTAAAATACATAATTTTACAAGTCAAAACAATGTAATTGTAATGTCTTCTTATGAAAAAGAAAACCCAATAAATAAAAGCCTCCCCCTCCAAAAAAAAAATACTGTATGTTGCATATAGTAATAGCATATCTTGATATGGTTAGCCTTTAAGATTGAATTTTGGAATAGTTTCACCCATCTGTTTTTTCCACTGTTGAAGATTAAAAGTACAATAAAAGTAGATGCATAAAATACAAATGTGTCTGACCCTTATTCAGCAAAGTGCTTAAACTTATGTTTAATTTTAGGTACAGGTTTAAAACCCATTGATTTCAATGGAACTTAAGCACATGCTTTAAGTTAAGCATGTGCTTAAGTGTTTTGCTGGATTGAAGCTTATATAAGTCACAAAAGCAACTTGATACTACAACTTTTGTGCATTTTTTTTGAGAAAATCTTATTTCAGAAATTATACTAGTATGAATTATTGTGTTCACAGACTGTAGGACAAGGGGACAGTTTGGGGCTCTGTCACACCACTTTAGGAGCAAATGGTCTGCTGAATACAGTTATCCCAAAGAGAAGCATAAAAGGGATGAGGAGACCAGTACAAGAAGCAGGTATGTGTTTATGAACTAGCCACCTTCGGGATGAGCATGAAAAGTATGTATATGAAATATTTTGATTACTACTTAGTCTTCAAAGGCTCTTTGTTTATTAATCTTTTATACACAGAAATTGTGAGAGAGAGATCTTTTGAATGTTTTAGTTTTCTTTATACCTGAATACAATTTGTCTGTCATTCCACTTAGGTGAATTATGATGGACCTTAGATGCTGATATTCCAATCTAATGCTGTTGCTGGCTTTTGATTATTACTATCATTATTAAGACATTTTTACATTTAAAAATAGTCTAATTACTTAGGTGGTTCACAAAATTGATTTGAACATAGCAAAGGTTAGTTGATTTTAATCTGATTAAGTGTTAAAATTCCCTTTTATTCAGTTAGCCACAAACAGTAAAATGTGGTGTTTATAAAGTATTGTTAGAAGCTAAGAAGTGACCTGATTATTAAACTTATTTAATGTCACACCATCTTTAAAGTGCTTTGGAAGCTACTAATGAAGAGCTTTGTATATGGAAGCTAGCTGTGGTGGTGGAGTGGTGTTTTTGTATTATTTAGTGTGCATTAGGAGAGAACTTTTTTTGTGCTAGATAAAAATGGAAAGAAACATGCTTAAACCAGATTATTTTAAACTCTTGAGTGTAATTCATCATTCCTGCTAATGAAAAACAATATTAAAAGAAATATTTAGAAATTTGCTAACTCAAAGTCAAATCATATGGGAATCAGATAGTGAAATATTTTACCAAAAATGTTACTTTGAAAGATGTTAGGGGTTTGCTGATTCAAAGGATAATGTTGAGTTTTTACCAAAGACAATGACTTTGAGTTTTCATTCATAGGCATGGGTGTTTTACTAGCTGTTTTGTACTACACTGACATTTAAGGGCTATTGAACATAGTCACTGTGGAAATTTCAAACCTCAAGAGACTCATTCTGATTACTATAATACCCAATGGGAGATGCCAAGGAAAGGGAGTGTTTTTGATATATCATGATTTTTTGTGGTTTGGGACAATATATTTTCCTTGTTTTTGTCTGTAGCTGATATAACACACTACCTTTTGTGAATTAATTCAGTATTGGTTTAGAGGAATTATGATTACTTGCACTAAGATTGCCTTGTAGTGTTTGAAATGCTATTTTTTTCTTCCATACTTTTGTTTCTCAATGGGTGGCGTTTAATGATCAGGACAATAATTTATGCCTGACTGAATATAGAGAGATGGAGGCTGATGGTGAAATAAATAAATGTTTGGGTTTGCATTAACGTAGGTAATGTTCATTTGTGGAATTTAGTGTTCTGTAAATATATGGTTAAAATAAAGAAATAATACTCATTTTAAAATACAAACTTTGGGAATAATTTCAACATAAGCATAATGTAAATATTCAGGATACTGGGACTGTCAGTCCTACTTTTGCAAAAAGTGTCAGTGGCTTTTTTATGACTGTAAATGGTCAGAATCTTGGTTTTACATCTCTTCTAGAAGAAGAGCACCTCCTGCAGTTAAGTGTGCCTTCATCCTTTACTGCTTCCACTCTCAGTTCTCTCTGTAAAGCTCTTCATCCTAAATTTCCTCCTTTGGGTCATCTCAATTCCCTCTTGTTTGTATTTCACACTAGTTCAAATAATGTGATTGTCACCAGGTTCCAGTACAAAGTGCCCTGTGTCTGGCCTGGCACCCTGCTTCAGTGTTTCTCTGAGGCTTCAAAAATAACTTATTTGCACCCAGGGTCCATAAAATAATCCTCCTCTCTTGGGCTCTAATTTAGTAAACACTGCCTGGCTCCCCCAAAAACCCTTTTGTCCCTTACCCCTTGATTTCAGGGGTTTCATGGCCCTCTTGCTTGAGGCTGTGAGCTTCAAATCCTGGCTTCCCCAGGCAGCAAACTCTCCTTTAAGTCCAGGATTTCACAGCCCTCCTTCTAGGGACTGTACTTTGGATTCATTTTTTCTCTCTCTCCCCTCGGTAGCTTCTTCTAGCAGCTATTTACCAGCAGCTTCCCCTTCATAAGGCCCAGGTGCCTTCACTGAAGCCCAGGTGAGTAGAAGGTAATCAGTCACAGGTGCACTGGGCCCTTCTCCCTCTTAAAGGGGCCAGTCACTCTGTGACAGTGATATATAACATCTATCATTTCTGTCCTCAGAAGTCCCTGAGATCCCCTCTCAATTCCTTCATTTTTCAGAAAACAGAGGCCACCAGCCAAATTGTATTCTCATTAGGGTTGCACAGCTGTAACTGGTAGCAGAATTTAATCCATAGACTTCATAAATTTTTGTTTAAAAATAATTCAGTGAAACACCCAAATTTTCAGTTCATTATAGTTTGCCTTCTTTTGCATATTCTCCATTTCTAGACTTCTCTTTCATGAACTGTCTACAAGTTTTCTGAATATAGCCTCACCAGTCTCTCATACACTGGTAATTTTCTCCAATAGCTAAATTCATTCATTGCTTTTGTTTATACATCCTGGTATATTAGTTTATGCTTTCTCTCCTAAGCATGGACTTTCACCTACCCTTATTTCAGGAGTATTTTGCTATGTCTGTGATTCTTGAGGGTGCATCAGTTTCATGTTTCTTTCAATAGCCTTATTACAATACCAACAGTTTTTCTATATTGAATTGTTTAAGCAACCATCAGTAACTCTCCATTCTCTTAAGTTTGCCAAGTAATTTTGAATGCTATTGATGTTTTGTTAGAGTTCACTGTCCCCACTTTTCTGTTTGTCATTTTCAGTTACTTCCACAGAGTTTTTTTTTCATCGTGATGAATTTCAGGTCACTCCCATATTTTATAAAATTAACAGAATCAGTCTTACGACTGAATCCTGCTATTTATCTCCTTTCATATGACAGTATTTCCTCTCACACAAATCCTTTGTTTTATATACCCATTATGGAGTCACATAGCTCACACTCAGTATAAAAATATTCCATACCTTTTTAAGACAGCTATGGACTTTTGTCAAGTGCTTTTCTAGAATAGTTGTCTTATGTGTAACTGGAACTATAATGTAGTAGCCTATGAATATACAGAGCTAGACCCTTAGCTGGTATAAATCACTCTGCCTCCACTGAAGTCAACTGTTTCAAAGGAGCAACATTGATTTATGTCACCTGAAGATCCTGCCTGTTGTTTGTAATGATTTTAGGGACCTATATCTAGCCCAAATTATATCTTGGATGAAAACTACTGGACTATTGCACAAAGTGAATCAGCAGATGGACAGTTTTTGCTCATACAGATAAAGCAAAAGAAGGATGGCACTTCACTTTACTGTATGAAAAAACCATCACCCTGAGCAACGTAACTTATATTGACTTAAAGTGATGTCTACACCACACTACGTTGGTCGGAGATGCTCTCCCTTTGACATAGCTTCTGCCTCTCATTGAGATGGAGTAATTAAGTCGATGGGCTAGCGCTCTCCCATCAATCATAGAATCATAGACTTTAAGGTCAGAAGGGACCATTATGATCATCTAGTCTGACCTCCTGCACAATGCAGGCCACAGAATCTTACCCATCCATTCCTGTAATAAACCTCTAACCTACATCTGAGCCATTGAAGTCCTCAAATCATGGTGTAAAGACTTCAAGGTGCAGAGAATCCTCCAGCAAGTGACCCAAGCCCCATTCTACAGAGGAAGGGAAAAAAACCAGGGCCTCTGCTAATCTGTCCTGGGGGAAAATTCCTTCCCGACCCCAAATACGGCGATCAGCTAACCCTGAGCATGTGGGCAAGACTCACCAGCCAGACACTCAGGAAATAATTCTCTGTACTAACTCAGATCCCACCCCATCTGACATCCCATCACAGGCCATTGGGCATATTTACTGCTAATAGTCAAAGATTAATTAATTGCCAAAATTAGACTATTCCCATCAAACCACCCCCTCCATAAAATTATCAAGCTTAGTCTTGAAGCCAGGTATGTCTTTTGCCTCCACTACTCCCCTTGGCAGACTGCTCCAGAACTTCACTCCTCTGATGGTTAGAAAACTTCTTTTAATTTCAAGTCTAAACTTCCTGATAGCCAGTTTATATCATTTGTTCTTGTTTCCACATTGATACTGAGCTTAAATACTTCCTCTCCCTCCCTGGTATTTATCCCTGTGATGTATTTATAGAGCGCAGTCGTATCTCCCCTCAGCCTTCTTTTGGTTAGGCTAAACAAGCCAAGCTCTTTGTAATGTGTCTTTACCAGAGGTGCTAAATTGGCACTGCTACATCAATGGCAGCAGTGGCGATTTAGCACGGGAGTGAAGAGAAGCCCTAACTTAAACCATTTTTGTTGTTGTTCTCATTGTGTTCAGTAGGATTGGATTACTTTGCACTTGTCTTGCTTTAGAGGTGTAATTTTTTTTTATAGCTATGCTTATTACTTTCTTAACATAGTTCTTGTCATGAATACATAATACAGATAGCACCTTTCCCACCTATGCATTGCATAATGTCTGACATTTCATTTGTCAAGGGGTTCTTGGTGTGGAGGGAGCTTTTCAGAAAAATACTTTTGAGGTCTGACTAACATAGCAATGCATCTGTAATGTAACATGACATTCATTTTATATTTCAAAAAAATTTTCAACTCGTGAGATAAAATATCAAAAGCACAATGCCATTTCAGATTATTTTTTCCAAAGTTCTGTTTATTTTCAGCATAAATCCCTATAATTCCTGTGTGAAACCTTTTCTTCAGATTGTTATTTTCCATTTTCTGGTGGTAAATTTAACTTGTATTTCAGACACCAGGGAGATTTGCGCAGGCATAGAAAGGCAGCCAGTGCAGTGCATCTAACTGACATAGTATCCAGTGGATTTGCTCAAAATTTCAGCCATTTTGCTGCTGAAGTTGACAAGACAATTGCAGCTCTAAAACAGCAGGTTTGTCTTGTCATTACCTCTTCTACACTAAACTTAGATATATGTCAGGGTAGCTAAAGTGAATGTGCTTTCAGCTAGTTTCATTAGACTTAGCTGGATCTTTCATGGTATGACAAATCATAATTATGACCAAGTATAAAATGTTTTGTTAAAGGAAATTGAGAGCTCCGAAGTTCAGATTCTCTGTGACAAAGAGCTTAAAATTTATTTTACCTTTTTTTTTCTTTGAAAGTTTCTTACAGTAAAGGTTTTTACTACTTGATATAACCAGTAATATCTGAGAGATCAGAGATGATATTTCAGTGGGTGTTTTTAGAGCAGACAGTCTTACAGCATATCTTTAACAGTCTTTCCTTTGTTTCTAATGGTTAGTTTTTGTTTAAATGTTTTTGAAATGTGATTCAGACTGATGTCTAATCTGCTTTATTTTTTTTTAAATTGGATAACTATGTTCAAGTTTTTATGAGATACTGTTTTTGCCAGAAGTAATCATGAATACGTGTACCTGAAATTGAGTAGTAATATACAATCTGCATTTCAAGGCAGCTTCATTTGAAAAGCTTTCATTTTTGGCCCATTGAAGATGGCATTACATTTATACTATTCTGACTTTGGTGGGAAGCAGCGCGGGCGAGGAATGTGCTGGCCGCGGCTTCCCGCCACACCCATTGGCCTGGGACAGTGAACCGCGGCCAGTGGGGGCCGCGGTCCACTGAACTGCCAATGCAGCAGGTAAACAAACTGGCCCGGCCTGCCAGAATGCTTACCCTGGCGAGCCGCATGCCAAAGGTTGCCAACTCCTGTTCTAGCCCATGAAAGATTATGCCCAAATAAATTTGTTAGTCTCTAAGGTACGACAAGGACTCCTCATTGTTTTTGCTGATACAGACTAAAACAGCTACCACTCTGAAACCTGAAATAACAAATAACAAACTCATTCAAAACTGCCCTACGGAGAATTGATAACCAGAATCCACCTTTTGCTGAAAGGCAGGGGGAAGAGAATTAAAATGGAACTATGTACTGTGAGTATGTTTAGAGAAAATATGACAGCACACCAAGAAATTTCCATTCTTCTACAGATGCCAGCTTTCTCCTCCCAAGTTATATAATATGCACCCAGATTTTGTTAAATGGAACAGATTTGCTGTTTCCCTGCATAGTTTTTGTTATATCCTTGGGGGCAGCAACTTTAGGAAGAAATCACTGGAGACAGAGCTGTAAACCTTGGAGCAGCCATTTATTGCTACCACAGAACTAACCAATGGCCAGCCAAACAGGCTGGGCTATCCCCTAATAGTTGCCATAGCAACACAAGATTCTATTACCATGACAACCAAATACACAACATATTCCTCCCCCCTTAATAAGAATGTCCCCAAAATAAAACAAACACTAACTAGAGAAGGAGGGTAGCCTGCCTCCATTCCCGGCTAAACCCTGGGGATTATTTTGCCCCATAACCATGGGTTCGTCCTAGCTAAAGATCCATCCGATGAGGAGACAACACCACCTGTCTCTAGGTGGATTACGGCGGACTTCTGGTGGTGTTGCACACGAGAGTGTCTTGGGCGCGGGCCTGTGTCATAAACAGATAGTTAAAGGTTAATGTCTCTTTTACCTGTAAAGGGTTAACAAACAGGGAACCAAACACCTGACCAGAGGACCAATCAGGAAACAAGATACTTTCAAATCTCGGTGGAGGGAAGCCTTTGTTTGTGTGTTGGGTTTTGCTTTGTTCTCTCTGGGTCCTGGAAGGGACTAGATGTGCAACCAGGTTTCTTGCCAATCTCCCTGCTACAGTCTCTTATATGTTCAGAATAGTGAGTATTTAGTAAGAAAGGCGGTTATAGTCTTTTGATTGTTTTCTGTATTTGCAAATGTGTATTTGGCTGGAAATATTTTAAATTGTATTTCTGCTGGAGTAGGCTTTTTCTCCAGTTTCTATAAGCTGACAGACCCTGTAACTTTTACCATCTAAATTACAGCGATAACGTTTACCTTTTTCTTTCTTTTTTTTAATTAAAAGTTTTGTTTTTAAGACTTGTTTGATTTTTTCCCCTTGTTGAGGCTCAAGGGAATTGAGTCTGTACTTAACAGGGAAGGGGAAGGGAGAGGAGAAGGGGGAATCCCTTTGTTTTAAGATTCAAGGAGTTTGAATCACGGTAATCTTCCAGGGTAACCCAGGGAGGGGAGGTCTGGGAGAGGCAATGGTGAGGAAAGGGGTTTACTTTCCTTATGTTAAGATCCAGGGGGTCTGGGTCTTGGGGGTCCCCAGGGAAGGTTTTGGGGGGACCAGAGTGTATCAGGCACTGGAATTCCTGATTGGTGGCAGCTTATCAGATCTAAGCAGGTAATCTTAGAGGAATTCATTCTGGTACCCCAAGTTTTGGACTCTAAGGTTCAGATTGGGGAAAGATACCATGACAGCCTGACAATGGGCTCAGGGTTCGTAGGGTGAAGGGGTGAGGATAGGGTATCAGCTTGTGCCGGGCAGAGAGGTATCTCTGCCACTGGCAGTAATGGAGGGGAAAAGTCAGGAACAGGTGACTTTTGATTCGGTGTCTCGCCGGAGGTGGTGAAGTCAGGCAACTCAACTGACAATGTGTCCTGAGGACTGGTATGACCTGGCAGCAGCTGATCTACATGTCACCACCAGAGGAGATCCTCTGCAGTCCGGATGGTGTAGGAAACAGGTCCCGTTGGAGCGATGACAGTGGCAGGGACCCATTTAGCTCCAGAAGTATAATTCCAAGCCAGAACCGGCTGTCCTGGGCTAAAGGTTCAGTCTTTTGCTCTGAGTGCATTCCTGATGACTTGATCTTGCTGCTGATGTTGCACAATTTGTCCAGGTTCAGAAGGTTTCAGCAGATCAAAGCAAGCGCGCAGCTGTCGTCCCATCATTAGAAGGGCTGGGGATGCCTGGGTCATAGCATGAGGTGTGTTTCTGTAGGATACAGAAGGTGTCCAGACGCTTCTGAATGAATAATTGTCCCCTTGCCGATTTCAAAGCTTGTTCCATTGTCTGCACAAATCTTTCAGCTAATCCATTAGTGGATGTATGATATGGTGCTGAAGTGATGTGGTGTATCCCATTTGCCTTCATAAACTTTAGAAACTCATGAGAGACTAACTGTGGTCCGTTGGGCAAATATAGTGCCCATCTATGAAAAGGGAAATAAAAACAACCCAGGAATCTACAGACCAGTTAGTTTAACTTCTGTGCCAGGGAAGATAATGGAGCAGGTAATTAAAGAAATCATCTGCAAACACTTGGAAGGTGGTAAGGTGATAGGGAATAGCCAGCATGGATTTGTAAAGAACAAATCGTGTCAAACTAATCTGATAGTGTTCTTTGATAGGATAACGAGCCTTGTGGATAAGGGAGAAGCAGTGGATGTGATATACCTAGACTTTAGTAAGGCATTTGATACGGTCTCGCATGATATTCTTATAGATAAACTAGGAAAGTACAATTTAGATGGGGCTACTATAAGGTGGGTGCATAATTGGCTGGATAACCGTACTCAGAGAGTAGTTGTTAATGGCTCCCAATCCTGCTGGAAAGGTATAACAAGTGGGGTTCCGCAGGGGTCTGTTTTGGGACCGGTTCTGTTAAATATCTTCATCAACGATTTAGATGTTGGCATAGAAAGTACGCTTATTAAGTTTGCGGACGATACCAAACTGGGAGGGATTGCAACTGCTTTGGAGGACAGGGTCAAAATTCAAAATGATCTGGATAAATTGGAGAAATGGTCTGAGGTAAACAGGATGAAGTTCAATAAAGATAAATGCAAAGTGCTCCACTTAGGAAGGAACAATGAGTTTCACACATACAGAATGGGAATAGACTGTCTAGGAAGGAGTATGGCAGAAAGAGATCTAGGGGTCATAGTAGACCACAAGCTTAATATGAGTCAACAGTGTGATACTGTTGCAAAAAAAGCAAACGTGATTCTGGGATGCATTAACAGGTGTGTTGTGAACAAGACACGAGAAGTCATTCTTCCGCTTTACTCTGCGCTGGTTAGGCCTCAACTGGAGTATTGTGTCCAGTTCTGGGCACCGCATTTCAAGAAAGATGTGGAGAAATTGGAGAGGGTCCAGATAAGAGCAACAAGAATGATTAAAGGTCTTGAGAACATGACCTATGAAGGAAGGCTGAAGGAATTGGGTTTATTTAGTTTGGAAAAGAGAAGACTGAGAGGGGACATGATAGCAGTTTTCAGGTATCTGAAAGGGTGTCATCAGGAGGAGGGAGAAAACTTGTTCACCTTAGCCTCCAATGATAGAACAAGAAGCAATGGGCTTAAACTGCAGCAAGGGAGATTTAGGTTGGACATTAGGAAAAAGTTCCTAACTGTCAGAGTAGTTAAACACTGGAATAGATTGCCTAGGGAAGTTGTGGAATCTCCATCTCTGGAGGTATTTAAGAGTAGATTAGATAAATGTCTATTAGGGATGGTCTAGACAGTATTTGGTCCTGCCATGAGGGCAGGGGACTGGACTCGATGACCTCTCGAGGTTCCTTCCAGTCCTAGAGTCTATGAGTCTGAGACACTCACAAGTTGTTCTGACAGACCGAAATGGCTAAAGAGTTCTCGTAGTTTTTGGATAGTACTCTGCAGTAGTGGACTGCATTATAGATACTTCTGGCCATTTGGAATGGGCATCTACCACCACCAAGAACATGCTTCCTTCAAGGGGGCCAGCGAAGTCAACGTGAATACGTTGCCACTGCTTTTCAGGCCAGTCTCATGGATGTAGGGGTGCCCACTGGGGTGCATTCCTCACACCCTGACATGACATACAAGCTCTTGCCTTCTCTTCAATAGCACTGTCCAACCCATGCCACCAAAAATAGCTTCATACAATTTCCTTCATGCGCACTATTCCACAGTGACCAGAATGGAGCTGTTCTAATATCTGTGATCTCAGTGGTGGTGGGATGATGACACGTCTCCCCCACAACAAACAACCAGATTGGATTGATAACTCCGTCCTCCTGGACATGTAGGTAACAAGGTCAGGAGAGACCAGAGAGGTTCGCCAAGATGTTCCATGCATCACCAGGTCCATAACTTGGGACAATATTGGGTCAACTCAAGTTGCGTTCTTTACCTGAATAGCGGTGATAAGTGTGTTCTCTACTTAGCTAAGTAAAAGATTTCCTTCTTGGCAATATCTTGACGGTTGACGTGCCAACGGCAGCCTCGAGAGACCGTCTGCATTGCCGTGCAGAGTGGATTTCCTATATTTGATTTCATGTGTGTGCGCAGAAAGCAACAATGCCCACCGTTGCATATGACTAGCAGCTAATGGAGGAATGCCTGTATGGGGTCCAAAAACTGAAGTCAGGGGTCGATGGTCAGTGAAAGGAGTAAACTTCCGTCCGAATAGGTACTGATGAAACTTCTGAATTCCAAGAACGATTCCCAATGCCTCACGTTCGATTTGGGCATAGTTTCCGCTTTGCTTAGAGTGTGTGAAGCAAAAGCAATAGGTCTCTCTTCTCCCGAAGGCATAATGTGTGAGATGCTCCCACTCCATAAAGGGATGCATCGCAGGCCAACTGTAGGGGTAAGGATGGATCAAAGTGCATCAGAACTTCAGAATTTAGCAATGCATCCTTAGCTTTGTTAAATGCAACATTACAGGCTTCAGTCCACTTCCAGGCCTTGTTCTGCCCAAGGAGTTCATGAAGTGGTTTTAGCAGTGTGGCTAACTGTGAGATAAACTTTCCATAATAGTTCAATAGTCCTAGAAATGAGCGAAGCTGGCTAACATTTCGAGGAGGGGGAGCCTCCACAATAGCCTTAACCTTGGCAGGGGCCTTATGAAGACCTGTAGCATCAATGATGTTGTGATGGAGTAGGGACTGTCTGTGTGGGGGATGGGAGAGCCGGGGATTACTTTAGGTGAGGGACAAGTGCTTAGCCTGTAACCTGAGCCAGGGAGCAAGGAGAAGGGTCAATACCTTTGCCTGTGGACAAGGTGGACAAAGGAAGGGCCGGCGGTAGGGGAGTTAAGTCAGTTTCGGTTTTGGGCTGGGTGGGGGGAATTCAGGGTATCCTAAGCTGGGATCCAAGCACCCTGAACCCCCAGAAGGACTTGATTGAGGGGTCCTGACTGTGCCAACAAGCTGTGCTGTAACCTGCATTCTTGTTGTCCAATAAACCTTCTGTTTTACTGGCTGGCTGAGAGTCACTGTGGGCCCCAGGAAGAGGGGTGCAGGACCGGACTCCCCCACACTCCATGACAACTGGTGGCAGCAGTGGGAGATACTGCACTCTGTGGATGGCGCTTCCTGCAGTAAGTGACTGGGGAGCAGTAAAACGAAGGGGTGATTAACCCCTGGGAGTGTGTGCCCAGTGAGAAGGACATTGCAGTAACAGGGTTCCTTGGGGGATTGCAGTGAGCGGTCCCAGGGGCGGAAGAGTCTGCAGTTTGACCCTGGCAGAGAGGTGATGACCTCAAGAAGGGCTGGTGCACTAGGGGTCTCCCTGGAAACCGTGGGGAGCAGTGAGCACCCTGGTCTGTGAGTGGCCAGCAGAAAGATGTATGCCAAGCAGTGCAAGTGCAACCTGGTGGAGCTGTGCAAGCAGAGGAGGCTGCGCAGAGGGAGGCTCACCAAAAACCTGCTGATTGCCCAGCTGAAGGAGGGAGACTGTTTGAATGAACAGAGCCCTGTCTCTGAGGGAAGCAGCCTGGCAGATGCAGCACAGGCACCAGTGTCTGTCCCTGCTGGGAGTGGTCAGCTGGCGGCTGAGGGCTTCCCGAGACCCCCCATTCCTATGCCTAGGGGAAGGGCGAGGAGGAGCCCAGTGACTACTGAGGGCACTGTGACCCCCCAGGCCAGCAGGGGATCCTCCCGGCGAAGCTCACCCCCCAGCAGGGGATCGTCCCAGCCACGCTTGGCATCCGTGGAACGGATGCGGCTGGAATATGACAGGGAGCTGAGACGGGAAGAGCTCGAGTTAAGGAGGCAAGAACTGAAGGAGCGGAAGAAACAGCATAAACATGAGCTGGAACTGGCCCGGCTGATGAGCTGTGGGGCCCTGGCTGTGGTGAGTGAGGGGGGACCCAAGCCTACAAAGAGCTTTGATAAGTGCTTGCTGGCCGGCATAAGGAGGGGGAGGACATAGATACCTTCCTGACGGCCTTTGAAAATGCCTGCGAGCTGCACAGGGTTGACCCTGCAGACAGGATCTCATTTCTCACCCCCTTACTGGACTCCATAGCCGAATGAAAGGGGCGGAGGCAGGGGACTACGAACTGTTCAAACAGGCCCTGCTCCATGAGTTTGGGCTGACTCCTGAGATGTACCGGAAGAGGTTCCGGAGTCAGCGTAAAACCCGTGAGGTCACATACCTACAACTGGTCAACCGGGCTCAGGGGTATGCCCGCAAGTGGACAGCTGGGGCCCAAACTAAAGATGACCTGCTTGACCTATTCATACTGGAGCACCTGTACGAGCAGTGCCCATCCGACCTGAGGCTGTGGTTGATGGACCAGAATCTGGAGAACCCTCAGGACAGCTGGCCAACCAGTTTGTGGACAGTTGGGCAGGCGATAACAGAGAGGAGTCTCGAAGGAGCAGGCCTGCCTCAATACAGAGTGTCACTATGGGACCTCCCAGCGGGGGCCTATGGAGAACCCCCACCAAAGGGGAACATCCAGCATCAGGTCCATCCGACCCACTCGAGGTGACCCACGAGACATGGGCTGCTATCACTGTGGCCAACGAGGCCACATGTAGGCCCAGTGCCACAAGCTCAGGGACAGACTGAGCAGACCCAACCCGCAAAGGGTTGACTGGGTAAAGACCCAGTCAGATGAGGGGCAACATTCCCAGGAAAGGGGGTCTGGCAGCGTACCACCGGTGAAGGAGGGAGGAGGTCCCCAGGTCAGCTCCTCTGGGGGGCTGGATGCTCCAGGCTCTGAGGTTTTGGTTTACAGGGTGGGCGCAGGGCTCCCCCTCCGGAGAGAGTGCCTGGTTTCCCTGGAGGTAGATGGGAGGAAGGTCATTGGGTACTGGGACACAGGTGCAGAGGTGACGCTGGCCCAGCCCGGGGTGGTGGCCTCAGATCGGATGGTGCCTGACACCCACCTGACCCTGATGGGCGTGGGCGGGACCCCATTCAAGGTGCCCGTGGCGAGGGTACACCTGAAGTGGGCCAAGGAGGGCCCCAAGGACATGGGGATACACCCACATTTGCCCACGGAGGTGTTAATGGGGGGGGACCTCGAGGACTGGCCAAGTAATGCCCGGGGTACCCTGGTCTGACTCGTAGTCAGTCAGCGAAGGGCACTGCGCCCCAACAACAGGGAAGGTACTCTGCCCGAGGTGCAGGACCCTAACCTGGTGGGGAGGGAATGCCCAGGGACATGGCTCAGAGATGCTGCGGCCTCAGACCCAGCCAGCAAGAGAGAGCAGGTCCACTTCCCTGTCCCAGCTGCTGAGTTCCAGGACGAGTTGCAGAAAGATCCCTCCTTGCGGAAGCCCAGGGACCGGGCTGACCTCAGTGCAGTACAGACCATGAGGAGAGGTTGCAAGGAGAGGTTCCTGTGGGAGAAGGGGTTCCTATACCGAGAATGGGCTCCCCCCAGGGAAGTAGAGGCATGGGGGATCAGGAGGCAGCTGGTGGTGCCCCAAAGGTTTTTCCACAAGCTACTGTACCTGGCCCATGACATCCCTCTCGCAGGGCACCAGGGAATCCAGTGCACCAGGCAGAGGCTGCTACAGAACTTTTACTGGCCTGGGGTCTTTACCCATGTCCGACAGTACTGCCAATCCTGTGACCCCTGCCAGAGAGTGGGGAAGGCCCAGGACAAGGGGAAAGCAGCTTTGAGGCCTTTACCCATCATAGAAGAGCCTTTACAGAAGGTGGCCATGGACATAGTGGGACCTCTCAGCAAGATGACCCGGTCGGCGAAAAATACATTCTGGTGGGGGTAGATTTCACCACTCGCTATTCGGAGGCTGTGGCCTTGTCCTCTATCGAAGCAGACATCATGGCAGATGCACTGCTGACCATTTTCAGCCGGGTGGGATTCCCCAAGGAAGTCTTAACGGACCAGGGGTCCAACTTCATGTCGGCTCTGCTCTGGTCCTTATGGCAGAAATGTGGGGTCTGGCACAACTGGGCCTCAGCGTATTACCCCTAGTCCAACGGGATGGTGGAAAGGTTCAACGGGACGCTAAAAATGATGCTAAAAACATTTATGAACCAGCACCTGCAGGACTGGGACAAGTACTTACCTCACCTGCTGTTCGTGTACAAGGAGGTACCCCAGGAATCTACTGGGTTTTCGCCTTTTGAACTGTTGTATGGAAGGCGGGTAAGGGGACCCCTAGACCTGCTGAGAGATGAATGTGAGGGGGAAGGCCACTTCTGATGGCGAGTCAGTGGTGCAGTATGTCCTGACCTTCCGGGAAAGACTTGCCAAGCTCATGGGCCTGGCCAGGGAGAATCCAGCCCAAGCCCAGAGGAAGCAGAAGGTCTGGTATGAGCACACGGCACGGGCCCGCACATTTGCTACCGGGGATCAGGTGATGGTTCTCATCCCCGTGAGGAAAAACAAACTCCAGGCTGCCTGGGAAGGGCCCTTCAAGGTTATCAAGCAACTAAATGAGGTAAACTATGTGGTGGAGCTGTCTAACCAGGCTCATCACCGCCGAGTGTACCATGTGAATATGATGAAGCCATACTATGACAGGGGGAATGTGGTGTTGGCCATGTGTGGACATTGGGAGGAGCAGGGAGATGACCCTTTAGGGGATCTATTCCCTGGGACAAAAGCTGGTTCCCCCATGGAGGCAATTCCCCTCTCTGATCAGCTGACCCCGGCCCAGCATGCTAAGATCAGAGGGGTGCTGCATCTATACTGACAGCTGTTTTCCAACCAGCCTGGACACACTAATTTGACTGTCCACTGGGTGGAGACCGGGTCACATCCCTCTATAAGATGGTCCCCGTTTCGGGTCACCGAGAAAACTGCCCAAGACCTAGAAAGAGAGGTCAGGGACATGCTGGCTTTGGGGGTGATCCAGCAGTCTTCCAGCCCTTGGGCCTCGCCAGTGGTACTGGTCCCCAAGAAGGACGGGTCAGTCCAGTTCGGTGTGGACTATCGAAAGCTCAGTGCCATGACCGTATCTGATGCCTACCCCATGCCCAGGCCTGACGAGCTCCTAGACACCATGGTACCTCACCACCATGGATCTTACAAAGGGCTACTGGCAAGTGCCACTGGACGCAGATGCCAGGCTGAAATCGGCCTTTATCACCCTTCTGGGGCTCTACAAGTTTCTGACCCTGCCTTTCGGCCTCAAGGGAGCACTGGCCACCTTCCAGCACCTGGTGGATCAGCTACTGCGAGGGATGGAGAGTTTTGCCGTGGCATATATTGACGACATCTGCATCTTTAGCCAGACCTGGGAGGCCCACGTGTCCCAGGTTAAACAAGTGCCGGACCAACTCAGAGAGGCTGGGATAACCGTAAAGGCTGAGAAGTGCAAGATGAGGATGGCTGAAGTATCTTACCTGGGCCATTGGGTGGGGAGCGGCTGCCTAAAGCCGGAACCAGCCAAGGTGGAAGTGATCAGAGACTGGCCTGCCCCCCAAACCAAAAAGCAGGTCCAGGCCTTTATTGGGATGGTGGAGTACTATCGAAGTTTTGTGCCCCACTTTAGCGCCATAGCCACCCCCATCACTGAGCTGTGCAAGAAGGGGAAGCCAGACAAGGTGGTCTGGACCGAGCAGTGCCAGCAGGCTCTCCAGGCGCTCAAGGAGGCTCTGGTTAGTGGCCCAGTTCTGGAAAACCCAGACTTTGACAAGCCCTTTATGGTGTTCACCGATGCCTCAGACACGGGACTAGGGGCGGTGTTAATGCAGGAGGATGAAAAGGGGGAGAGACACCTCATCGTGTACCTGAGCAAGAAGTTGCTACCCCGGGAGCAGAACTACCTGGCCATCGAGAAGGAATGTCTGGCCATGGTGTGGGCCCTTAAGAAACTAGAGCCATATCTCTTTGGGCGACACTTCACCGTGTACACCGACCACTCTTCCCTGACCTGGCTGCACTAGATGAAAGGAGCCAACGCCAAACTCCTGAGGTGGAGCCTGCTCCTGCAGGACTATGACATGGGGGTGGTCCATGTGAAGGGAAGTGCCAACCTGATAGCGGACACGTTGTCCCGGAGAGGGGGCCCTGAACTTCCCCAGGTCACTGGGCAGAGCGACCCCACTCAGTTCAGTCTCGAAGGGGAGAGAGATGTGATGGAGTAGGGACTGTCTGTGTGGGGGATGGGAGAGCCGGGCATTACTTTAGGTGAGGGACAAGTGCTCAGCCTGTAACCTGAGCCAGGGAGCAGGGAGGAGGGTCAACACTTTTGCCCGGGACGGTGGACAAAGGAAGGGGCCGGCGGTAGGGGAGTTAAGTCAGTTTCAGTTTTGGGCTGGGTGGGGGGAATTCAGGGTGTCCTAAGCTAGGATCCAAGCACCCTGAACCCCCAGAAGGACCCGATTGAGAGGTCTGACTGTGCCAACAAGCTGTGCTGTAACCTGCATTCCTGTTGTCCAGTAAACCTTCTGTTTTACTGGCTGGCTGAGACTCACTTTGGGCCCCAGGAAGAGGAGTGCAGGACCAGACTCCCCACACTCCGTGACAACTGTGTCCCAAATATTCAACAGAGGGCTGGAAGAATTCACACTTGTCCTTGCGGACTCGCAGTCCATACTCTTTCAGTCTTTGTAGGGTAGCCTCCAAATTCCTGAGGTGATCCTCCTCATTCCTTCCGGTGACAAGGATATCATCCAGATAGCACTGGACTCCTGGCAAACCACACAAGTTCTGGTTCATAGCCCTCTGGAACAGGGTGGGAGCAGATGTTATTCCGAAGGGTAGGCGACAGCATAGATAAAGTCACTTATGCGTCACAATAGTCAACAGCTCTTGGGACTTTTCATCAACGTGCATCTGTAAATATGCTTGACTCAGATCAATCTTACTGAACTTTTGTCCCCCAGCCAGGCCTGCGAAGAAGTCATCGATGTGGGGAAGCGGGTATTGCTCTGCACATAACACTGGGTTGACAGTGATTTTAAGATCACCACAAATCCGGAGGGAGCCATTTTTCTTCACTATTGGAACAATAGGAGTTGCCCACGGGCTATGGGTAACTGATATTAGGACTCCATTTGTGACCAGGCGCTCCAGGTCCGCTTCAACTTTTGGCCTGATGGCATACGGCACGGTTCTGGCTTTCAGATATTTTGGTTGACTGTCAAGTTTAATGTTAAATGTCACAGTGATTCCCTTCATACTTCCCAGATCCTCTCCAAAAACAACAGAATGTTTCCTTGGTATAGTGGTTAGACCAGTTTCTTCTTTAGTAACTCGGTGCACTTCTGCCCAATTCAGCTGAATCTTCCTAAGCCAAGACCTACCCATTAAGGCTGGATAATTATCTCTCACCACAAACAGTGGCAATTTAGCAGCCTGTCCATTGAGCTCCACCTTAACATCAGTAGTGCCCAACATGAGCACAGCTTCTCCCGTATATGTCTTCAGCACTGTTTTTGTTGCTTTAAGTGGAAGATGCTGTAGCTGTTCTTTATACACAGTGTCTGAGATCAGTGAGACGGCTGCACCGGTGTCCAGTTCCATGTGTATAGGTTTGCCGTCCAACAAAGGGGTTACCCAATATTCATGTGAGCCCACTGCCAAAGACAAAACATGGAGTGGCTCTTCTTCTTGTGAGGAGGTATCTCCTTGGTCATCCTGGGTCTGCTCTAGGGTATGCAGATTTCCCTTTTTGGTCGGTCAGACCACAGGCCTTTTTTTCTTTTGTTTACATGCACACTCAATGTGTCCCTTTTTGTCACAGTATCGACACACTAGGTCTTTACACCAGCATTCTGATGCATGATGACCTGGCTTACCATAGCGGTAACATTCCTGACTCCCCACAGTTTTGTGGGTAGGTTCTTGTGACACCTTATGCACCCTAGGTGATGCATTGATGGATTGTACCTTCTTTGTTGCCAGTTCCATGGAGACAGCAGTATCAATGGCCTTCTGTAGGTAAGCTGAGCCTCTGTCAATAGGCGCTTCCATATAGCTTCACTGTGCAGGCCACACACTAATCTGTCACGTGCGGCCTCATTTAATACCTCCTTAAATTCAATGTTCTGCCAGCTTTCTCAAAGTTGCTACAAATTGTACAACTGTTTCATCTCCTTTCTGGTCTCTTTTGTGGAACCTGTATCTTTCAGCAATTACCCGTGGTTTGGGATTAAAATGGGACCCCAGGATTTTCACAGTGTCACTGTAAGATTTGGTCTCTGGCTTAACAGGGTGTAATACGCTGTGTAGCAGGGAGTAGGTCTTAGCCCTTACAACACTTAAGAATATTGGCACCTTCTTTGCTTCTGTAATGTCATTTGCAATAACAAAAAGCTCAAAACGCTCAGTATATACAGGCCATTGCACTATAGTCTCCTCAAAAGGTTCCAGTGGCCCTGTAAGTGTAGCCATGGTTTTAGTTTCAGTTTCACAGTCAATGCAAACAAGCCAGTTCTCATCCCCTTCCAGCAGCAAACAAGGTTTGTTTGTTTGTACCTTAACTTCTACTTCCTTCTGTTGCTGGGGCAGCACAGAGATCCCACGCTCGTCGTCACGTTGTTATGTCCTTGGGGGCAGCAACTTTAGGAAGAAATCACTGGAGACACAGAGCTGTAAACCTTGGAGCAGCCATTTATTGCTACCACAGAACTAACCAACGGCCAGCGAAATAGGCTGGGCTATCCCCTAATAATCTGACTTAGTTGCCATAGCAATACAAGCAGCAAAGAATCCTGTGGCATCTTATAGACTAACAGACGTTTTGGAGCATGAGCTTTCATGGGTGAATACGAAATGACATGCATCTGACGAAGTGGGTATTCACCCATGCTCCAAAACATCTGTTAGTCTATAAGGTGCCACAGGATTCTTTGCTGCTTTTACAGATCCAGACTAACAGGGCTACCCCTCTGATACACAGCAACACAAGATTCTATTACCATGACAACCAAATACACAACAGTTTTCAGCCAGCCTCCAAATCTGGCTGTCATTGCACAGGTTATTTATGACATCTTCTTTACAATTACTTTCAAAAAGAGGCCAAAAGGATATAGAATGGGCTTAATCTGCAAGAAGGGAGATTTAAGTTAGATATTAGGAAAAATTTTGTATCTGTAAGGATAGTTAAGCTCTGGAATAGGATTCCAAGGGAGGTTCGTGGAGTTCCCATCATTGGAAGCTTTTAAAAACAAGTTGGACAAATACCAATCAATTAGGTTTACTTTGTCCTGCCACAGTGCAGGGAGCTGGACTTAATGATTACTCAAGGTCCCTTCTAGCCCCACATTTCTATGATTCTATGATAGCACTGTATCAGTGTTTGGTAGTAGGTCTACAGGTGAAAAAACAATTTTTCTCTCCAAAATCTATATTTTAGCTATTGAGGGCCTGATCACTGAAGTCAGTGGAAGTCTTTTAATTGATTTTAATGCACTTTAGATCAGGAAATTTGTTGGTGGCGATGTAGGGTATATTTCCATCAGCTTTTCCTTTTCTCCGTCAACTGCAATGGTGGAGAATCATGTCTGCTTTTCAAATAATGGCAACTTGTTTTACCATTACTTCCTTTGTTACAAATCTCACTGTCAATATCCAATCTAATCTCTCTGCATCTGTATAGCATTGATTGCCATGACACTTAAGATTTGTACTTAGATTTAAAAACAACTGTGAAGCTACCAGCAGTTAGCCAGTACCTATGTTTAGAATGATGTGATAGAATATGATTCTGATAAAAAGATATAAAGAAACATATTAGACACTTCAGAAATTTTGAAAAGGAACAGTGCTGGAGACTTTTAATTCTTTATACTGCTTACTCCAATATGATCAGAACTAATGCTAGCAAAGTGCCAAATATCTGAAGAACAAGGGCTTTCTTTTTTATCTTTCTACAATACAAGGAGGAAATTTAAATCAGTTTTCACTTTGGAGAAGATGCTGCCTCTCCATTATAACCTCACTCAGTAACAGAGTTGCCTTTTTTTTTAAGAAAATGGGAAAAACAGATTCCATCATGCACAATCATAAGAATCATAGCTCATCAACATAGTTTGAACCGTGGCCCTTCAGATCCCCAGTACAGACCTGTAGTACCTGCGCTAACAGACTAAGGCCATGTCTACATCTAAAATTTTGCAGCGCTGGTTGTTACAGCTGTATTAGTACAGCTGTATAGGGCCAGCGCTGCAGAGTGGCCACACTTACAGCAACCAGCGCTGCAAGTGGTGTTAGATGTGGCCACACTGCAGCGCTGTTGGGCGGCTTCAAGGGGGGTTCCGGGAACGCGAGAGCAAACCGGGAAAGGAGACCAGCTTCGCCGCGGTTTGCTCTCGCGTTCCCGGAGCCACCCTGCAAACCGCAGGGAAGGAGACCTGCTTGCTCGGGGGCTCGGGGAACGAGAGAGCAAACCGGGAAAGGAGACCAGCTTCGCCGCGGTTTGCTCTCGCGTTCCCGGAGCCACCCTGCAAACCGCAGGGAAGGAGAACTGCTTGCTCGGCGGTTCGGGGAACGAGAGAGCAAGCCGGGGAAGGAGACCAGCTTCACCGCGGTTTGCTCTCGCGTTCCCGGAGCCACCCTGCAAACCGCAGGGAAGGAGACCTGCTTGCTCGGGGTTCCGGGAATGAGAGAGCAAACCGGGAAAGGAGACCAGCTTCGCCGCGGTTTGCTCTCGCGTTCCCGGAGCCACCCTGCAAACCTCAGGGAAGGAGAACCGCTTGCTCGGCGGTTCGGGGAACGAGAGAGCAAGCCGGGGAAGGAGACCAGCTTCGCCGCGGTTTGCTCTCGCGTTCCCGGAGCCACCCTGCAAACCACAGGGAAGGAGACCTGCTTGCTCGGGGTTCCGGGAACGAGAGAGCAAACCGGGAAAGGAGACCAGCTTCGCCATGGTTTGCTCTCGCGTTCCCGGAGCCACCCTGCAAACCGCAGGGAAGGAGAACCGCTTGCTCGGCGGTTCGGGGAACGAGAGAGCAAGCCGGGGAAGGAGACCAGCTTCGCCGCGGTTTGCTCTCGCGTTCCCGGAGCCACCCTGCAAACCGCAGGGAAGGAGACCTGCTTGCTCGGGGTTCCGGGAACGAGAGAGCAAACCGGGAAAGGAGACCAGCTTCGCCGCGGTTTGCTCTCGCGTTCCCGGAGCCACCCTGCAAACCGCAGGGAAGGAGACCTGCTTGCTCGGGGTTCCGGGAACGAGAGAGCAAAGCGGGAAAGGAGACCAGCTTGATTACCAGAGGCTTCCTCCTTCCACGGAGGTCAAGAAAAGCGCTGGTAAGTGTCTACATTGGATATCCAGCGCTGGTGATCCAGCGCTGGATCCTCTACACCCGAGACAAAACGGGAGTACGGCCAGCGCTGCAAACAGGGAGTTGCAGCGCTGGTGATGCCCTGCAGATGTGTACACCTTCAAAGTTGCAGCGCTGTAACTCCCTCACCAGCGCTGCAACTTTCTGATGTAGACAAGCCCTAAGTGGTATCCTTTATGAAAGCCAGCCACTATGTTGTGTGGTAATCACAGACTTTGCCAGTGGGTTACACAACTATTTGCTGATTGCAGTAGAATGTTGTAGCTCACGAATCATGGAGTTTATTCCTACCTTTGGGAATGTGATGTACACTGATTAAAGCAGAGAGTACATGACAGCCAAGCATATTGAGTTGGTATTCTGAGAGTCACTGTGGCTGAATGTATAAGATTTGGATCTGCCATCTGATAGTTAGAGACCTGGGTTCTAGTCGGTACCGTGGCTTTGGGCAACCTCTTAGTAATGTTGTAAGGTGGGGAAATGACACTTGATTCCTTTCCGGGGTAGGCCATTGCTTAGACCTCTCCATGACTCGATCTCACTTCTCGTGTGTGGTAGTGGGAGGTGACCACCTTTGCCATGTAGTCCCAACCTCTCTCTCTCTCTGTCCCTCCGTCCAAGGACCCTGTGGAGGGCACTCTGCAGGGATGTAATCTGTGGAAGGGGAGGGGCTAGGGGAGTAGCTCCACATTGTTTGGAGATATAGCCAGGGAGAATCGCACATCATTCTCCCCAGGAGTCCCACAGACAGTTGCAGAATGTCTGCAGGTTGAAGAGGGGCTCCATGAGTCATTCCACTGAGGAGCCTGCTTCCCCAACCAAAGGAAGAAAGTGAGGTAAGTTCCTCTCTCATCACCATCTTCTGTTCAGTTTTGCCAGAGGAAGGGCAATTTGACAAAGTGAAGGGTATGAACATGGCCACATTCAAGATTTAGGAAACGTGTTTACAAGTACATTTTACAACTAGCTGCATGTTAATTATTGCTGATTCTTTGGGTTAAGTGTGGCTCCTTACTGCACCCTGACTACAAGAGAGATGGAAGCATCCCCCTGCAAAGGAAGTTTCTGGGACAGATAGTTAGCTCCTGAGGGAAGGGGAGGAGCCCTGCCTCCAGTTCAGTATATGCCTAACTTTGAACACATAAGTCGTCTCAGTGGGACAACTGCATCCTTAAAAATGTAGGCCTGAGCTTAAGGTTTAATGGGAAACCTTGCTGAATTTGAGCCCTGTGAGCATTCAAGCCTGGGGGAAGGCCAGAATTAATTTTCTGTTAATAAAACATGTCCCATGAGAGGTGGCTTTTTCACTGTACTATATATGGGGATCTTTTGTTCAGACCTGTGGGCGGTGGAATTCCACCAGCCTTTCTTACACATGTTTTTATAGATTTTGAAACAACTGAAACTCAAATATTAAGTTAACTGCAAATATATGGAGTTCCCTATCTCCAGGGGTTTTACAGTTATTTGAAATATGACATAGACAGATTTGCAAATTTGTTTTCCTTTTGTAGAAAGACATTATTTATTTTGAACAGGAATATGTTAGATAATGGATAAACCTCTGTTGAAGGAAAGGAGAAAATTAAATAGTATTTCATCATTAAAGAAACACATTGATACATATTTTAATGCCATCTTCAGCAAACAAAAACAGATGAGGAGGGATTACAGTTTAAATTGATTGAGAGTATTCATATGAGAACTTCATCTTCTCATTTGACTCTTCTTTTCCAGCTTTTCCTTTTTATGCAACATTTGTTTTCTCAGTAGGGCATCCTCTTAAGGGCTAAGACAACAGTGTTGCAATAAGAAATATGATGTAGAAAAGAATAACAGGGTGATGTGGTTCAGAATCAGCTGGATGAGAGGGTTCAATGAAATTTAGAACATGATATTTAAGTAGAAAGAATTTAGATGCACACTGTAGAAAATGGCAAAAGACCATTCTTTTGCCACAAAGAGAGAAAATGCTGTTTTCATGCCTTGAGTGGAAATATGCATGTATTATATAGCTAGAGCCTTAATGTCAACTGGATATGTACATATCCATCTGGGAGAAAATGTAACCCACATTCCTTCTGAGTATAGTGTTCTGTCCCCTCTAGTATCACCACTTAGAGATTAATGAGTCTGCTACAGCCATAGCTAACAGCCATGTGCCTGAAGCATTAAGGGTCTGAGGCCCTAGGTTCGATCCCACTCACTGATGACCACGGTCTGTCAGTGTTACACAAATACACATGCTCATTCAAAAAGAGGATTTAGTGTCAAACATAGGTACAAATTGCATTACCATATGATGATTGTTGATAGTGAACTAATTCTAAGGGAAACCCTGGTCCCTGCTGTAAAGGCCAAATAAACAGGTTTGGCTCAGACATACTATATGGGAGCTAGAGGGATGAAATCTTCCCAGCTCAAAGGCACAAACACCTATGAGGACAGGCTGCAATTGCTTCTCCAGTTGGCTTACAGCCCCCATCCTACCACATGGTTTGTTTGCCATTGGATCTGTGCAAGAGGTTTACTCACTGATCATGCCCCTGTCATTGCTCATGCCCACCCACAAAACCCCTTGTGTGCATATGCTGCAAGAGAGAGCTCTGATCCTATTATGATGGATGTGTATAATTACCTAGAGAGAAAACATTACAGCTCTGATCTCTCTTCTTCGCAACCATCTGTACATGAGCGCAGCAAAAGATGTCCTATTGTCTGTTCCTGACCTCTCTCAATATGTGAGAGGATTTTACCCCTGAAGAATGCAGCTACTGAAGAGCTGGGTCATGCAATGTATGAAATTAACCTCTTGATTGATATAAAGGACATATTTTTATTTCAAGTTGTAATTAACTAACAGCAAAAATCAGCTTCTCAATATTTGTTATCATAAATGAAATACATTTCAAAAATATAATAAAATTTAACAATAGGACAAAGCACAGTATCAATAGATAATTCTTTCTGTTTATTTCTTGGTCTTCTATTGTCCTACAGAGTACTCAGACAGATTTTCTACCCTTTTGCACATACAGCATGCAGCTGGCAGACATTGATTTAACAGCTCAATATTTTGATAATTGCAGTGATGCAGAAATATGTTTGAAATTTATCAAAACATTACTAAATCAATTAGCACCTTTTAAAACATGAAAAGAGTTTCATTTTATATAAGGATAAAACTGTTGCAATAGATTTCTCATAAACTATGCATTGCAGTTTTGGATCTAAACGGTGGACTGCAGAGTTCTGATTTTTGCTGTAATTAAAATCACTAGTGTGGGAGATTCAGCTCAATAGCTGAAGTTATATTTCCATGGGATTTTTGCTTTTTCTTTAAGAAATGTTGTTCTCTCAAATGACAGTTCTAATTCATTGGAGGATCATCCAGGTAGAGCAAACTTCTTTTGCTCAAAACCCACAAACTTAGTTATTACTGAAGTAATTATGGGATGCAAATCTATTTCCTAATCTTGCACTCTGAAAACAACCCCTCTTGTTCTGAACGTCATGGTAAAAGTGATATGCAGTAGTTTCACAGCAACTGCACAAACAATTGGATCATATTTGTGAAACCTTGCTACATCTAAATAAAACCACGTTTCTCATGTAAATAAAAAGAAGTTGTCATATGTTTGACTGAAATTAGTATAAAGGTGAAGTTAGATAAACTCTAACTAGAAATAAGGCATACATTATTAACAGTGAGGGTAATTAATTTATTTTTGTAAAGAGATTCTCTAGTTCAAACAGGAATTAATTCACGGTAGTCAGGAGATCAGAGAAGATGATCACAACGGTCCCTTTTGGATTTAGAATCTATCAGTCTATTCATTTCTGTATTATCATCACCCAAAGGCCCTAATCATGATTGGGGTGTTACTGTGCTGGAAGTGTACAACCACAGAAGAGTTTGACCCTACCTTGAGCACTAAGAAGCTAAAAAAATAGTCTTCCAGTATCTCATGATGCACATGCAGTACATGTGTGTTACTGCTGTGTTAAGTTTTTATTGTTCACATTGCTCCAGTCAATTGCCATAGTGTTGGGATGGTGTCAAGAGAGGAATTTTGTAAGGAGTTACAGCAGGATAGAAAGATACATTCAATTGTAAAAAGTCAGAGGTCCTCAATAAAAATCATTTAAAAAAAAGTTTGATATTGTATAACCTGTGAATTAATTTATGCATTTTCATTCTTTTTCAAACTTCAACTTTCCATTTAGAAAAACACTTAAGTGTGACTTGGGGTTTCAAAGATAAATTTATTCTCCAAAGCATAGTCTGCTGTCAAGTTAGTACTTCTAACAACAAAATGAGCAGATTTCAAGGCAAACGTACTGACGTTCCCTTTTTTAAGTATGAACATCTAATGGGTGCAAAAGGCCTGACAACACTTGGTTGCTGCTATTTTTATTATTAATTTAGAAACACTTGATCTTCAAAGTAGAAGTTATTTATATAAAACAATGTACTTGAAGCAAGGCTTGGGTACAGTACATTTTCATATTATGTAAAATAATGGATGGGGCATATGCTCAAAGCTTAGCGTGGGTTCTTATTAATCAAAAGTGAAGAATAATTCTCCACAGGTAGGAATTATATTTCCTCCTACGTCCACATTCCCTGTGTTTGACTGGAACGGGAATTGTGTAAGCTCAAAGTTGAAAGCCACTGACTTGCCTCCCAGTGACTGGCTTACTGCTACTTACTAACTTTAACTAAACTGTATTATATTTTAATGTTATAGGATCAAATCCCCAAGACCTACATCACTCACTCTCAAGGAAACTGTGTATGAGCTGAAGGAAAACGTTGAGACATAGGTTCCTCCATAAAGTTATTCCTAGCTCATTTAATGAAGGGGATGCATGTAATCCCTCCCCCCCCCACGCGCACACACAACCAACTCTACAGATCCCATCAGGTCTGTAATTGCCTCTGTGCAATCTCTGAAACCAACAGACACTCCCTTTCCCCTCCAACTGAGCCTCATTGTAGGGTACGTCTTCACTACCCACCGTATCGGAGGGTAGCAATCGATTGCTCAGGGATTGATATATTGCGTCTCATCTATACGCGATATATCGATCCCCGAACGCACTTATATTGATTCCAGAACTCCACCAACCTGAATGGAGTTGCGGAATCAACAGGGGGAGCCGCAGACGTCGATCCCGCGCCGTGAGGACGGTGAGTAATTCGATCTTAGATACTTTGACTTCAGCTACGTTATTCACGTAGCTGAAGTTGCGTATCTAAGATCAATTTTCCCCCGTAGTGTAGACCAGCCCGTAGGTACTTCCTGTGGCCATATATGCCTTTTGATGGGGTTTCTCCTGCCTGTTCTTGCCTTCTGCCCACATTAAGATTCCAATCACTGAGAGACTCCCTCAGCCATGTCCAGGAAGGAAGTGATGAGACAGTGCCATGAAGGCAACTGGCTTCTCCATGCCTTTATATACAGGCAGGGTCAGCTACACAAACAGAGGGTCCCTTCTGTAACTAGATTGCCTTGAGATATCCTACACCTCATTTTGTACCTCGTCCTCCCTCAGGCAATATTCCACTAAAGAACAGCTGAAATTTCTGAAATAAGTGCATACCAATACTGCAGTATGCACTGCTGGGTCTAGGGTGACCAGATGTCCTGATTTTATAGGAACAGGTTCGATTTTTGGGTCTCTTATATAGGCTCCTATTACCTCCTGACCCCCGTCCCTATTTTTCACACTTACTGTCTGGGTCCTAGCTGGGTCCCATTACAAATGTAGCTCAATCTGGTTGGGGTTTTCTTCAGATAGTCTGTTTTAAAGGTTAGGAGGCTTTCAGACAGTTGATTCAGGACAATATCCTATAGAGGGGTAGCCAGAGAGCTGACCTGAAAGTCATTCATTTATAAGAGAACTAGTTCCCTTGGACCATTTGGGCATGGTTAAGTTAGGAATTGTAACCATGATCTGACACTGTAATGGGATTGACTATCATGCATCCACCGCAGAATCAGGGCTTTACAGTAAATGGAAAATATATAATTTTTCACTAATTAGTTTGAAAAATATGTACAGAGAGCATTTAGCATGACTTCTCCTTTCTGTGTTAGATTGTAGCAGTGAGTCATTAAAATTAATAGGAGCCAAACATTCAGAATGTGAGGAGAATAGGCCTGTGCCTTGGCAGTAAAACTGCACTTTCATTCATCATTTTGCCTCATTTTTTAATGTTTTTTTTTCTGAAGACTTGGTTTTTCCCTTCCAAATTACACAAACTGTCTTAAGTTGGCTACTGTTACCTTACCACTTAATGAAGGGGCTGCAGTGTAATTTTTAATGGCTTTTCTTTAAATGTTCTGTTGAACTGGCGTTTCTGCAAGCGTGACCTAATAACACTGCTTTGACATTTAAGCACAGTGGAGAGAGATTCTGTGCAAGCTGCCTCCAGAACCTATCAGCATCCTTGTTATTCCAATGGTAGGCCTTTTTTAAAGGAACAGTGACTGCCATTCATGCTAAATTTTCATGGCTTTGTGATGCAAACCAGTGTCTGTCATGAACTAGGATTAGACCATGATACATTTCTTTTGTGACCTCAAGCAGGGTCCCACTCACCCCTTCAAGTTTCCAGAAAGTAGAAGGCTTATTGTGCTATACAGCTTCTTTGCTGGAAGTTCATCATGTATTGATCACTGATCCAAATTACATCATGGTATAGGTTCCTGGGGAGTGTCAGAGCTGTGAGGGCTGAACAAAGGGCATCAGCTACAATACAAGTGGAAAATAAAATATTTTAATCATCAAGTAGTTTCTGGATTGCAAATGTGTTCTATGCAAAAATAGAAATGCTGATTAAGCCAAGATGAAAGTTTGGTGGTAAGAAAATGAATAGATGTCTGAAGGTTTTTGAAGCTTTAATATATGTCGTTATCAAGAATAATGATTCATTCAGCTTAGTTTCCACCTTTTCCTATCCCACCTCTCCCCTCTCCTTTTACAGATAAACAAGCTGGAGGCTCGCCTGAGGCAGGAAGGTTGCATGGATGATGATGGGATTCAGCGGAAGGAAAATGAACACTGGATGAAGGAAGACTGCATTAGCTGTAGCTGTAAGGTATGTGTTGCTGAACGTTTTCTCTGCTATTAAATTCTCTTTTTCCTTTGGTGGTATGCCAGCTGAAGCATCCTGCTATGATGAATTAAGGAAAGTGTGCCTCACAACTCTCTATGGCTTAGTGATAATAGGGAACATAAATCTTCTGGAGAAATTCAGTGAACATTTGCCATAACCACAGCTAAACAAAATGACAAAATATTTCAGATTGAGTCTAATCTGCACCTCGTCTTAAATGCAAAATGTGCATACCAGAGAAGATATCTGATATTGGTGATACCATTTTGCACTAACTTAATTCTGATACTGAATAAGTGGAAATGACTTACAGAAGGTGTGAGGCAGCGCTAATTGGGTTCTCTCTTTTTGTGAGGGTTAAATTCACTTTTTCACAAATAGGCGTACCAACAGCTTGTTTACTTCCTTGATGTATAGGTTCGTTTATTTAACTCAAACTGTTCCATATCATTCTGAAGCAAATTCAAGTGTCATCGTTCTTCCAACTGAAAAACAGGTGCGTTTTGGCTACACAAAATGGTTCCCACCAATTGGTAGATCTTTGATGTATGGTTCAGCAACAGCCCACCATCAATTTCCTGTCCATGGATAAGGTCACTTCTGCCACCCTCAGAGAAATGCTGAATTCCACTGCATAATCTTTCTTGACTTCACACACTTTAGCTGTGCCATTGATGTGCACATAATGCTTCCATGTGCTCAAATCTACAATGGAATGTAGGCCTTATGCCCATTTAAGAGTCACTTACTCCTTCAAGATAACGCTGAAGATGTACACAGGTATTTTTGCAGGTCCTCTGAATAAGACTTAAGTGAGATTCATAGTGCCTATGTACAACATGGGCCACCTTGCAGAGGGTTTAATTTCACTCCAAACATATATGCAAAACTTCAGCACTTAAATTTTGTGTATTCAATTTTTTGTATCTAATGATTCCAGTTCATAGGCCTTGATCCTGCAAAAGACTTACACACAGAAGGGCCCTGCCTCCAACATGCACCTCTGGTGGTGCCTGTTCCTCGGCTGTTGGTGTCTTAAGGTCTGGGGAGTCCACAATGACAATTCATTTATCCAGCAGCAAGTGTGGATAGCTCAGACCCTTAATATTTCTAAATGCTGGGTCTGCAGCCACATCCCAGCCCACTCTCAAACTGGTGTTCCTGTCCTGGCTACCCATTCAATCCCCCAGACCTCACTGGAGGACCTTGTCCGTTTAACACAATATGGAACAGTAATGACACCTGGGCAGAGGCTATTGGCAGTTCCTTTATCCCGCTTGGGGGAGTAATACACCAGGCAAAAAAGCTTCTGAGGTTACAAGCAGTAGTTGAAATAATGGCAAATGAAACCGGAGAAAGTTTAAAAACCCTGACCAAAGAAACAGGGGTGATCCGACAGGTGGCCCTCCAGAACCGTCAGGCATTGGACATAGTGCTGGCAGCCAAAGGAGGGACCTGTGCTCTCACTGGAAAAGAATGTTGTGTGTTTATACCTGACAATACCAATGAGGTAATAGATTGCGCTAGCCACTTAGAACAAATCGCATATCTTCCCCATGAAGAGCTGAGTTCTTTATGGAAGTGGCTAAATAACCTGTTCAATTTCTCTGGCATAGGAAACTGGTTGTTTCAGGGAGCCCTAACTATCCTGTTTGTAATCTTTGTGATTTTTGTATGCTTTCAGTTAATCTCCTGTTGTATCCAGAATTGTGTCACCCAGGTGACTACCCCAAAACAGAGTGCTAATATGATGATTTTGAATATCACTGATGAACAAAGAGATAAGGAACGGTTAATTTGTGGAACCCAGTAATTGTTGGTCATGGCGTGCGCTTGACCAAAAGGAGGGATTGTGAAAGTAGAATGAATTATATTGTGAAAATAGAAAGGATTAAAGAAATGCTGTGTGTACCTTTAAGCAAAACTGTTGGAATGCTGCAATCCAGGTGTCAGGAATACAGACATTAACATAGAACAATTGCACCGTTTAAGGGCAATTGGTGAAGTATTAGCCTTAGATCGATAAGAGTTAGTAAGGAAGTAGGATATGCATGCTGTGCCCCAGGTGAATTTTACTGTTTTGCTTTCTTTGTCCCTTTGTCTAATTCCCGCTCTTATATCTATATAAATTAGACTGTTTGGGTCTTGCATGGCCACTCACATTATCTGAGTGTTATTGGCGGAGCGCTATGCTAATAAAACAGAGTAGTCTGACAAATTGTGAGTCCTGATTCTAACTTTGACAATACACAGGAGCAAATGGGACTACTTCATCTCAATGGCACTACTGCATAAAATTGATAAATCTGCGGGATTGGGGGCATCATTTTTTCCTGGACTTTATCTAATGGAGTTAGATATCAGAGTTAGGTGATTCACCTGCTTGGATGTTTTTGAAAATCCCACTAGGCAACTATCTGCATCTTTAGGCACCAAGTACCTTTGAATATCTGGCCCAAAATCTAATATTGACTTAAATATAACCCATATAAACAAATGCTTTTTTTACTGTAACAAGGTGGCTGGTGCCTTAAAGGAAATTGAGACCAGTCCTGATCTAGTCCAGGTGTGCTCTAGATTGGCTGTAATGAGGTGGGTAGGGCTGCCCTGGGAGGTTATATAAGGCGCTGGTGAGACCCCATCTGGGATATTGTGTGCAGTTCTGGTGTCCCATGTTCAAGAAGGATGAATTCAAACTGGAACAGGTCCAGAGACGGGCTACTAGGATGATCCGAGGAATGGAAAACCTGCCTTATGAAAGGAGACTCAAAGAGCTTGGCTTGTTTAACCTGGCCAAAAGAAGGCTGTGGGGGGATATGCTTGCTCTATATAAATATATCGGGGGGTTAACGTTAGGGAGGGAGAGGAATTATTTAAGTTTAGTACTAATGTAGGCACGAGGACGAATGGGTACAAACTGGATATTAGGAAGTTTAGACTTGAAATTAGACGAAGGTTTCTAACCATTAGGGGAGTGAAGTTCTGGAACAGCCTTCCGAGGGAAGTAGTGGGGGCAAAAGACTTATCTGGCTTTAAGACTAAGCTTGATAAGTATATGGAGGGGATGTTATGATAGGATAGTTTAATTTGGGCAATCGATCTTGGATTATCACCAGATAAGTCTGCTCAATGGTCTGCGGGAAGATGTTGGATGAGATGGGAACTGAGTTACTGCGGAGAATTCCTTCTTGGGTGCTGGCTGGTGAGTCTTGCCCACATGCTCAGGGTTTAGCTGATCACCATATTTGGGGTTGGGAAGGAATTTTCCTCCAGGGCGGATTGGCAGGGGCCCTGGAGGTTTTTCGCCTTCCCCTGCAGCGTGGGGCATGGGTCGCTTGCTGGTGGATTCTCTGCAGCTTGAGGTCTTCAAACCAATTTTGAGGATTTCAATAACTCAGTCCTGGGTTAGGGGTTGTTATAAAAGTGGACAGGTAGGGTTCTGTGGCCTCCCTTGTGCAGGAGGTCAGACTAGATGATCATATTGGTCCCTTCTGACCTACGAGTCTATGAGTATGAATGAGACAGCCCAAAGGCAAGGGAGAGTCCAGAACCTAGAGTCCAAAATAAAGAAAGTGAGAGAGACACCTGGGGAGTCAGAGCTATCTGAGTCAGTCAGGAAAAGGTCAGGTAAGAGCTGCCTGGGAGTGAGAGTTCACCAAGTGAGAGCTGCCAGAGCCAGGAGACTGTAAGTGGTTCCTGAGGGAGGGCAGAAAAGGGATTTGCCAGCTGACTTGCCCAAGCCAGAGAGTCAAAGCTGGGAGCTGCAGAGGGGCTTACCTGCTAATGTCTTAATGCTGGAAAGGTGGACCCAGAAGGAATGAGGGGTGAATGGATGAAATCCCAGAAGACGGCTATGAGGATTCCTGCTCTTTCCAGTGCGAGATGGTCCAGGCAGGGTTACCCATCACGTGTGATGCGGAAAGCAGGCAGGCGATTGAACAACTGTCAGTCTGGAAGAGGGACATTGAGGCAAGGAACTACTTGTAGGGCCACCACAAAAGGCACCTGGGAGGTGACTGCCCTATGACAGTTATTCAGCAATGTTTCGCTATGACTCTTTTATAAAGCTTAGCCTTTTACTATATTACAATTATTTTATACCTTGTAGCAGACTCAACTGTCAAATATAACAGACAATGAAAAAATATTGTGGTTATTAGCATAAGCTAACATTAAAAAATAGTAGAGTGGAACATACATATAGTGACTTACAGTGAACTTATATATAAAAGTGTTTTATAATGAATCTGAATGGAAATTGAAAATTGTGTGAAAATTGAACCTTTGTGTAGTGCAAGCCATTTAAAAAAAAAAGGCATCTGATTAGAAAACTTTGATATGAGTTAGAACTGCTGAACAATTTTTTGGCTGTGAGCATTCTAATTAACCTCCGAAACCTGTCAAATTGGTCTTACAACTAGGAAAATGATCACTTATTTGTGTGCATAAGTACATCATCTAATTTTATACAATTCTGCATGACAGAGACCATCTGCATTCTTTCAGCTACTGTATTTTATATGAAGCAGTGGAAAATTGTAAAAAATATTGAAACTGTGCTGTCCTGTTTATTTTCCATTGGGAAAAAAGGTGCTAATACTTCAACATTACCTTTCAGAATGGCCAAATAACCTGTACTGTGGAGATGTGTCCCTCAGTAGAGTGTTCGATCCCCACAAAGCTGGAAGGAGAAGCTTTCCAGACTGCATAGACAATGGAAACCCTGTAGAATCACCAGGTGATCTTAAACCAAATTCCTCTGACAAGGAACTACCTTTAGGAACTATCTATTAAGGGACTGTAGTCTTCCAATTCAAAGGTTCTGCCAAGAAGTTACAAGCACTGCTGACTACAATACCTGCACTAAAATGTTTGATGTAAAAACACTAAGGAAACAATCAAGTCACTTTAGGCTTTTCACCATGGTGGGCATTTTCTATAAAGTTATCTTTCAACATTGGTAGATCTAATGTAAGGGTGATCAAAGGCATGAAAGACTCTACTGAATGCCCTTTATATCTTGTACTCTCCCATTGGAAGTTGTTAAATGTTAGCTTCATAAATTCAGTTTTAAATTTTTTCTCCTTCTTCCAAAAGTCAGGAAGGCAAAAAGATTTAAAAGCGTAGGATTTCTTTGAATCTTAGGCCTGGTCTACACTAGGAGGAGGGAAGGGGTCAATTTAAGTTACGCAACTGCAACTACGTGAATAACGTAGCTGAAGTTGACGTACTTAGAGCTACTTACTGCTGTGTCTTCACTGCGGCAAGTCAACTGCTGAGGCTCCCCCCTTGACTTCACCTGCGCCTCTCACTCCAGTGGTGTACCGGAGTCGACGGAGAGTGCTCGACGGGTGATTTATCGCGTCTTCACTAGATGTGATAAATCGACCCCTGCTGGATCGATCACTCCGGAGGTAAGTGTAGACATGCCCTTATAATTCAACCACTGACTGGAAGTTTTCTTTTAAAATTCACACACATTTTAGTAATGAGAAATATTTTAAAAATTGCACTGTTGTAAAGAAAAGAGTTATAGAAAAGAAGTTTGTACTTGACCTGCTGAGTTTTTGTTGTTGTTGTTGTTGTTGTTTTGAATGGTGTAATACTATGAGAAACAGTTTAGTTTCCTTTTGTAAGACTCTATTCTTATTCCATGCTAGCTTTATGGAGCTTGAGTTTTCGCAAAATCAAAATGAAAGAGTAGCATGGCACAATTCTTTGCAATCTCATCATGTTGAGACTCTGATTGGAAATTTAAAGCACACCTCAGGGAGCTTGGCATGTATGCACATGTCTCCAAAAGGGGATAAAGAATGTATAAATGCAGTATAATTGTCCAGGAAGTTGTGTGCTCCTTTTCTCATTCTGCATGGCTCTCTCATTGACATCAATAGGATATATAGAAAGAGAAAGAGAGAATCAACTCATCTGTTCAACTTGCCCACATGTAGAACCTTATGGCAAATCCCTTAGCATTGTGATACTGTGATCATTCATGTGGAAGAGTTGAGAGTTTTTTTCAAGCTTCAATTTTTAAAATAAGGAGAGGCACTTTCAAAACCTGGGTTCAAAGTTGAACCTTCAAAAATGCATGCGCACAAATGTTCATTTTCATGTGCATTTAGCTGACTTAGATGGAAAAGCAGAAGTTGGACATGCATATTTACTTGTATATGTACATTTTTTGCAGACACTGCTTACAACTAGGGCTGTCAAGTGATTAAAAAATTAATCATGATTAATCGCACAATTAATGGCACTGTTAAACAATAATAGAATACCATTTATTTAAATATTTTGGATGTTTTCTACATTTTCAAATATATTGATTTCAATTACAACACAGAACACAAACTATAAACTATAGCTCACTTTATATTTTGTGACAGATCCAGGCCAGTGGGATACAGGAGTCTGATAGAGGGCATATATACTGGTCACTGGGTGAGTAGTTTTCTGTTCCCTGAGTGACCAGAGCAGGGTCTGCACTAGAGTAATCAGGAACCTGCTAGAAACAATTAAGGCAGACAGGCTGATTAGAACACCTGCAGCCAATCAAGGCAGGCTAATCAGGGCACCTGGGTTAAAAAAGGAGCTCACTCCAGTCAGGGAGGGAGGACCTAAAGGAGAGGAAGTGCATGTGAGGAGCTGGGAGCAAGAGACACAAGGAACTGAAAGTGAGAGGGTGTGCTGCTGGAGGACTACGGAGTACAAGCGTTATCAGACACCACAGGAAGGTCCTGTGGTGAGGATAAAGAGGTGTTTGGAGGAGGCCATGGGGGAGGTAGCCCAGGGAGTTACAGCTGTCATGCAGCTGTTACAAGAGGCACTATAGACAGCTGCAATCCACAGAGCCCTGGGCTGGAACCCGGAGTAGAGGGTGGGCCCGGGTTTTCCCCAAACCTCCCAACTCCTGATCAGACACAGGAGGAGTTGATTCAGACTGTGGGGAAGATCACTGAGGTGAGCAAATCTGCCAATAAGCGCAGGACCCACTAAGGTAGAAGAGGAACTTTATCACAACTGGTGTCAGGGGTGGGATCTAGTGTGCACAGCGCGCAGAAGGAGGGTGATTTTATATATATATAAAAAAAAAAGTAGAGGTTGTTTTTTTTTCCACCACAATGGATGACTTAGTATGGGCATTGATACAAGCTACAGCAGCCCAGTAAGAGGCTACCCGTGTCCAGGCAGCTGTCCAACAGAAGGCAGTGTGGCTGCAGCAAGAGACTAATCACCTGCTGATGGACCAGGCTTCTCAAGACCGAGCTATGTTGCGAGAACTGGTAAACCAGGTAAAGACCCTTACAGAGCTGAACTGTGGCCATGATAGGACGCAGATCATACGGGCCAGCCATTGGCTGCAGAAAATGACACGGGAGGATGATGTAGAGGCATACCTTCTGGCCTTTGAGAGGACAGCCCTATGGGAGGCCTGGCCTTGAGATCAGTGGTCTGGCATCCTTGCTCCATTCCTGTGTGGGGAGGCCCAGAAGGCTTACTGTGATCAGCCTGAAGAGGCTGCAGCAGACTACCCCCAGCTGAAAGCAGAGATCCTGGCCAGATCTGGGGTAACAACTGCAGTGCGGACCCAGTGATATCATGAGTGGAGGTACTAGGAAAATAAAACCCTGCAGTCCCAATTGTATGACCTCATCCATCTCGCATGAAAGTGGTTGCGAATGGAGTCCCAGAATCCAGAAGAGATACTAGAGGTTCTGGTCATCTACTGATACATGAGGGGACTACCGCCAGACCTTCGTGCCTGGGTAAGCCAGAACGAACCCTCCACCTATGATGAGGTTGTTGCACTGGTAGAAAGGCGAAGGACAGCAAGGGAGCTGACGCGACCAGTTAAGGAAGAGGCACTCCGAGTTAAACTAGCAGCACTAAGCCCTAGAGCTCGAGTGATGGGGCCACCAGGAGAGTCCAGGTGGAAAAAGAGAGGGGCTGAAGGCTCACCGGAAGCCACAAAGAGTCGGAGCACTGAGAGAGAAGAGGATCGTGATGTTAGGCTGCCCAAACCAAGGGACCGGGGAATGCCTAAGGCCCCATACAGATGTTATGCCTGCGGGGAGTGGGGACATATAGCTACACAGTGTCCCAATGCTGAGGAGCCTATGCAGTGTAACCTGGGGAACTGGGCAGACCCATGCTCCCTAATCCACTTTGTGGGGGTCTCACTAACTCCACATATGTACACCAGACCAGTAAAGCTAACTGGAGTAGAGACCACAGCACTGGTTGATTCGGGGAGTGCTATCATGCTTATCTCGGGGAAGCTTATGAAGTGTAGTCAGCTGCTGTGGGCTAAGCATATAGGGATAACATGCGTCCATGGGACGGTTGGTTATTACCCACCATCCCAGTAAAAACTGAGATTCAGAGGAACACTACTGAGGTAGCAGCAGGTGTAGTCCCTAAACTCCCATACCCGATGCTCATAGGGAGGGACTTCCCAGGGTTTGGAGACTTACTCCCAGTAGGAGGATTGGAGACAGAGGGGAACCCTGAAGTTAGTGAGGAATCCACAGTAGACTGTTAAGCCCCAGTCTTCTCTGAAATATCCCCAGATTTATTTTCCCTTCCCGGACAGGGTAGAAAGTCGAAAAGGGAAAGGAGGGCAGCTAAGGCCTTGGGAACCCAAATACTGGCCCATAGCCAGAGGGTCGCTCTCGTAGGTAGGTGGACCCGAGCAGCTGAAAAGGAGGCCAGCCAGGAGGGAGAAGCTCCTGAGTCTGACCCCCACCCTAACACTTCTGAACCAGTAGAGGCAACAGAGACTGGGCCCCTAGATCTTGGACAGATTAGCCCCGGAAGAGGAAATTTTGAACAGGACCAGGCTGAAGACCCAAGGTACAACAACATTAGAAAGGAGGTGACTGAAATAGATGGGGTCCCCGTGGAAGGGAGAACACATTACTTCATAATGAAGAAGAATCTCTTAAAGTGAGTTGCATCAGTACAGGGGCAGAAGGTACAGCAGATCTTAGTACCTCAAAAACAGCAGAATGCTGTATTAAGTCTTGCGCATAGTCATCTTTTTGGGGGGCCCTTGGGGGTAGAGAAGACCCTGGCACGAGTCCTACGACTGTTCTTCTGGCCCGGAGTACATGAAGAAGTGCAGAGGTACTGTGCATCCTACCCAGAGTGTCAGCTGCACAGTCTCTGTCCCCAACTGAGGGCACCTTTAGTACCCCTTCCCATCATAGAGGTCCCATTTGAGCGAATAGCCATGGACCTAGTGGGACCCCTGGAGAAGATGGCTCAGGACCACCAATATATACTTGTTGTTTTGGACTATGCTACTTGCTACCCAGAAGCTGTCCCCCTGCAGAACACAGCCTCTAAAACGGTAGCCAAAGAGCTGGTGGGAATCTTTGCCCGAGTGGGGCTACCAAAGGAGATACTAACAGACCAAGGAACCCCATTTGTGTCAAAGCTAATGAAGGATCTCTGTACACTGCTCCATATACATACCCTGAGAACTTCATTTTACCATCCGCAGACTGATGGGTTGGTAGAAAGGTTTAATCGAACCCTCAAGGCTATGATAAGGAAGGTGGTAAGTCGGGACGGGAAGGATTGGGACACTCTACTGCCCTACCTTATGTTAGCTATCTGGAGGTACCTCAGGCTTCAACTGGATTTTCCCCATTTGAGTTATTTATACAGACATCACCCCCATGGCATACTAGATATCGCCAAGGAGATCTGGGAAGAGGAACTCAAGGAGGGGAGAAATATAACAGAACATATAATACAGATGTGAGACCGGATAGCCTGTGTCACCCCTATTGTACGGGAACATTTGGAAAAGGCCCAGGAGGCCCAGAGAACCTATTACAATCGCCAGGCAAAAGTCTGACAGTTCCAACCAGGGGATCGGGTGATGGTGTTGGTACCACCACAGAAAGCAAGTTTCTGGCCCAAATGCAGGGGCCCTATGAGGTGGTGGAACCCATGGGGGAAGTAACCTATAAGGTGCGGCAGCCAGGACACCGAAAACAAGAACAGATTTTTCACATCAACCTTCTGAAACCCTGGCATGCACAAGAGGCATGCATAACTATCCGAAAAGATATAACCCAGGAAAACAAGCCTTCCAAACAGGTGTGTGTGTCTCCCGATTTAACACCAGACCAGAAGAATGAGGTGTCTGAGATGATCTTCCGGAACGAAGATGTGTTCTTGACAAAACCGGGTTGAACAACTGAGGCATATCACCACATTGTCACAAATCCTGGGGTCAGAATAACAATGAGGCCCTATCGGGTGCCAGCGGCCAAAAGGGAGGAAATAAAAGCAGAAGTAAAAAAAATGCTGAAGTTGCGGATCATTGAAGAATCTCACAGTCAGTGGTCCAGCCCAATTGTGCTAGTGCCAAAACCTGATGGCACCACAAGGTTTTGCAATGACTTTCGGTGACTAAACGAAGTATCTCAGTTCGACGCATACCCCATACCTCGCATAGATGAGCTAGTGGACCGTCTGGGGAATGCACAGTACTTGACTACCCTAGACTTGACAAAAGGGTCCTGGCAGATTCCCCTTGCAGAAGACGCAAAGAAAAAGACTGCATTCTTTACACCAGAGGGTCTTTTCCAATATACTGTCCTCCCTTTTGGACTACATGGGGCACCAGCCACTTTCCAACACCTCATGGACAAGCTATTACGCCCGCATAACAGTTATGCTGCTGCCTACTTGGACGATGTGGTCATTCATACCCCAGACTGGGAAACCCACCTAGAGAAGGTGGAGAGAGTCCTTGATACTTTCAGGCGAGCTGGCCTTACAGCAAACCCTGCCAAGTGCACTGTGGGGTTTACGGAGGCCAAATATCTTGGCTACACTGTGGGAAAAGGTCTGGTAAAACCTCAAGTGAACAAATTGGAAACTATCCAAAATTGGCCTCGGCCATTTTGCAAGAAACAAGTCCGGGCATTCCTAGGTGTAGTGGGGTATTATGGATGCTTTATCCCCCTCTTTGCCACAAGGGCGAGCCCCCTAACAGACCTAGGCCATGGGGAAGTAGCCCAGGGAGTTATAGCTGTCATGCAGCTGTTACAAGAGGCACTATAGACAGCTGCAATCCACAGGGCCCTGGGCTGGAACCCAGAGTAGAGGGCGGGCCTGGGTTCCCCCAAAACCTCCCAACTCCTGATCAGACACAGGAGGAGTTGATTCAGACTGTGGGGAATCTCTGCCAATAAGCGCAGGACCCACCAAGGTAGAGGAGGAACTTTGTCACAATTTATTTTTATTACAAATATTTGTGCTATAAAAAACAAAAGAAATAGTATTTTTCAACTCACCTTATACAAGTACTTTATCACGAAAGTTGAACTTACAAATGTAGAATTATGTACAAAAAATGAAATTCAAAAATAAAGCAGTATACAACTTTAGAGCTTACAAGTCCGCTCAGTCCTCCTCCTTGTTCAGTCAGTCACTCAGACAAACAAGTTTGTTTACATTTGCAGGAGATAATGCTAGCCGTTTCTTGTTCACAATGTCACCTGAAAGTGAGAGCACTGTTGTAGCTGGCATCGCAAGATCTTTATGTGCCAGATGTGTTAAAGATTCATATGTCCCTTCATGCTTCAATCACCATTCCAGAGGACGTGTGTCCATGTTGATGACAGGTTCTGCTCGATAACGATACAAAGCAGTGCAGACCGAAACATGTTCACTTTCATCATCTGAGTTGGATACCACCAGCAGAAGGTTGGCTTTCTCTTTTGGTGGTTTAGGTTCTGTAGTTTCCACATCAGAGTGTTGCTCTTTTAAGATTTCTGAAAGCATGCTTCGCACCGTATCCCTCTCAGATTTTGGAAGGCACTTCAGATTCTTAAACCTTAGGTTGAGTGCTGTAGCTAGCTTTAGAAAACTCACATTGGTATCTTCTTTGCATTTTGTCAAATTTGCAGTGAAAGTGGTCTTAAAATGAACAATATGTGCTGGGTCATCATCCAAGACTGCTATGACATGAAACATATGGCAGAATGCAGGTAAAACAGAGCAGGAGACATACTATTCTCCCCTAGGGAGTTCAGTCACAAATTTAATTAACACATTATTTTTTTAAACGAGCATCATCAGCATGGAAGCATATCCCCTGGAATGGTGGACAAAGCATGAAGGGGCATATGAATGTTTAGCATATCTGACATGTAAATACCTTGCAGTGCTGGCTACAAAAGTGCCATGTGAATGCCTGTTTTCACTTCCAGGTGATATTGTAAATAAGAAGCAGACAGCATTATCTCCCATAAATGTAACCAAACTTGTTTATCATAGCAATTGGCTGAACAAGAAGTAGGACTGAGTGGACTTGTAAGCTCTAAAGTAGGCTCTGAAGTTTTATATTGTTTTGTTTCTGAGTGCAGTTACATAACAAAAAAAATCTACATTTGTAAGCTGCACTTTCACGATAAAGAGATTGCACTACAGTATTGCATGAGGTGAATTGAAAAATACTATTTCTTTTATCATGTTTACAGTGCTAATATTTGTAATAAAAATAATATAAAGTGATCACGGTACACTTTGTATTCTGTGTTGTAACTGAAATCAATATATTTCAAAATGGAGAAAAATATCCAGAAGTATTTAATTAAATGTCAATTGGTATTCTATTGTTTAACAGTGCAATTAAAACTGCGAATAATGTTTTTGTGTTAATCACATGAGTTTACTGTGATTAATTGATAGCCCTACTTAGAACCTGATTCTGCTTTGGAACTTTGTCCTGAACAGTTAAAAATTTTAATAGGGAGATCACTGTGTTGCACTTACCCTTTAAATTCATAAGGATCTGTGCTTCCCTCTTATTTCATTCCATGGTTACGTTGTTTGTCATTGTCTGTTTACTGACAATAGGCCATTTCATAATGTCATGCACAGAGTTTCTCACATAGTTTCAATTATCATTATGTCAGTTATGTGCTCAAATGCTGGATCATTAGGATAGTTTAACAAACTATATTTATTGATGATTAGTTCTAAGGGACATCTGATTTTATAGTGCCAACAAAAGTCTAGAAACAAGGCCGTTGCAAAGAAGATACTGAAACTGGAATGGAGGGAAAAATATCTCTCCAGTGAAGGAAATTATCTTTCTGACAAACCAAGCTCAGAACTTTCTGTTGAAAACAATGTGAAAATCTGTATAAAAACTGAGTAGCACAGAGCTCTGTCATTCTTGTTTTGAGTTACATTTGACCTCGGATGCACAGATAAGTATGTCATTGTGTAAATATTTTGTAAAATCAGTAAATGCTGTAGATTTTATAAGATCACATGGACCTTAAAATCTGGATTAAACGTTGACAGTTTATATCCTTACTCTAGACACCACTTGTAAAGCCACATATATGTTAATTTTGTATTCTACTGAGATACAGAGTATTTGACGAATATTCCCTAATGCACTCCACTCTCTTAATTCTGTTACAACGTTGTTATAGGGCTACTGCATCAAAGTTCATAGCTAAGTAAACCCCTCCATAATAACGATATTTTAAAAACTGTTTCACCATAACCTTCAGAAATCTTAACTCTCAACTACTATAAAGTGGTTCTATAAGGAGAGTGCAGTATAGTTCAGTCAGTGACTTATGAAAAGTGTGTTTATTAATATGGATGATTTTGTAAGTTAACATTTTAATTGAACTGAAAATCAACTGAAGATCAGCTTCATTTATGAAAGACACTTTCTGTAGTCATAAGAATCCTTACCTGATAGAGAGCGAAATTTACTCCTGTGCACTACTTAAGCCTGAGTTTGAGTGGAATATGTGGTACATATGCCTTCTGCTAGCTATCTGCACAGAGACGAATTTCACTTAAAAAAAAACAAAACCCTCCTATGTAGGAGGTAGTTTTCGTCAAAATGTATCAGTTCTCCATATTATGCCATTGAAGTCCAGAGGAACTAATGATGGGGAATTTTCAGTAGTTGGTCTTGCATATACAATTAATAGAAATGGGGCTTACACATGAGCAAATACTTAGTTATATGTAAGGACCTTTCTTAATCAATATCTTCTACGTACCTTTGTTGATATCCAATTAGGAGCCTGTACAAGAATTACTGTCTAACAATTTGGTTGATCAACCAAATATTGCATATCCAGACTAACATGAAAATTTAATCACACACAAATAGTCAGCCTGTGCATCGTAGAGGAAGCACCAGGGAACAAATTGAAAGCTGCATTAAAAATGTTTTAAATTACTGTGCAACATAATTCTTTAGATTACAAGCACTAGTTACTAACATTAATGTAATGCAAATTGTAATTTGATATTGAAGTTGATACATTAACATGTACAAGAACACTTGTGCATTAGATTTCAACATTATATATTCAGATATAACTATGAATGGTGTGTAGTCTTAAAATAATATTCAGAAGACTCATAAACTATGTATTTTGTAAGTCCCTGAAAAAAGCAATAGTAAAATTTCAGTCTCAGTAAAATGTGTTTTGTCCTATAAATTGCTCCCACTATGCTAATAAGGTAAAACATATTTTTTGTGTAGCTTGCACTCAGAATTTTAGCTTGAAGTTTGTAATTAATTTTCATTATTAAAAGCCATATACAAGTCTATATCACTGCTGAAATTTTAGGACAAACTTAATGTTTAAATACAAGCTCTGTAAGCAAAGTTTATAGTAAAATTTATGTATGACATACTTGTATCTCATGAATATACAAAACCAGGGATGTTTTTTAATACATATGGTGCTAAATGCTGTGCCTGAAATATGATTTCATCGTGAATATTTTCCAAAATAATCTGTTTACTTGTGTTTTAAGCATTCAGGCTGGATTTAGAAGTATGTTAAAACTTACATATATACATTATGTCATGACTGCAATAAAAACTTGTTATTGAGATTGAAATGAATTCACGTTTTGTGTTTCTTCCAGGTTCAGATATGGGTCCCACTGTTTGGGTTCTTCTCTGAACTATTGTGATCTAAGACCTGATCCAGACCTCTATGACAGCAATAGGAACCTGATTCAGCTGTCACTTCCACAGGGACAAATCAGCTCCACTGAAGCCAATGGAGTTACACTGGTGTAAGTGAGAAGAAACTGCAGACGCTGATTTCAAGGGGAATTGGATCATAGCAATAGTGAATCTGCGAAAAGAAAAGCCTTACTGTGGTTTTACCACTGCAGGGCACTGATAGCAGAAATCAATGGCAGGGTAGAGAGACCCAATCATATCAGAACCTCAAAATTAGTTTGGTTCTTGATCTTACAAATGCAGAGAGCTGGAGTTATTGTATTCAGGTCAATTCACTCATCTCTCTATTGAGATGCTGAACTGAGAAAATGTTGCCTGTGAATGAGTAACATTTGTGTTTGAGATTCTAGAGATTGTTTTTTGAGATTACAGATTTCACAACAGGTATGAAAATCACAGCAAAAACAGGAGGTAAAAAAAAAAGACTTGGATCACAGAAGTGTGTCTTATAGCAAGTGCTGGCCTGAAATAAGGTGCTATTTTATTATAAATAAATTTCCCCTTTATACTGAGGTCAGTTAAAAATACTTATTGTAAATGTTCTCCAATGCAATAAAAAGTACTTTCAAACTCTTATGGTACAGTGTATAAAATGCTATAGTATAATTAAATCTGAGAAAGAGGAAGCAAAGTATTATTCAATTATACACTTTATAATGTTGCTCTTTTCTAGGTGGTAAGAAAACACTTTTTTGTTGATTTATTCTCTCACTTTATTTCAGAGTATTGAATTTGTAACTTTTCATAACTTAAAAGTCACAACAATGTGTCTTCGCAATTGATGTAAGATGTTTGGAGGTGGGTGGCTTTCTTGTTTGTTTTGGTTACATTTTGCAACAAAACCCTGAAAAAAATCTCTGTATTTGGATGAAAATTTTAATTAAATGAAGAATATGCACATCCAGCATTTGTTGTTGACCAATGTGGGCTTTGAACTGTTTACAAAAGTAAGTGCTCAACTTTAAGTATGTGTTTAAATAGAATAGAATGTAATTTGCTGAATAGAGATTCTGTCCTGAACTGGGGCCTATCCCAGAAATGAATCTGGACTAAAAGGGCTACTCACGTAAGATGGAGCAATATCTTTCTTTGCAAACATATTTTCAAAAAGTACATGGAAACTACTGACAATGCACTCCAAGATTGTGAACATAGTACATGCAGAAGAACAGAATAATCCTGGATGTATATTTCTGCTATAGCATCTGAGCCTGCTCCCAACAATAAAAAAGCAGCAATTGACTTCAATAGAAGCAGGATCAAACCCACAAACCACACACTCAGAGCAACATCTGAAAGTTCATGAGAGATATTATGCCACGGGGTGGACTCCTGGTGGCAATGAAAAAGCTTCTAAAACTTTTAGAGACTAGATGACTTAGAGCCATCATAGGACTTCCATTTATTTGCAACCTATTCCATTCAGACCAAGTTGATACTGAACTAAAGTAATTACTGTCACATGACTGTTCAAAGGTCTGTGAAATAAGTTTTGGTCTCACTCGAGATCCCAGTGGGCAAATGTTGAATAATACAAAAACCATCACCTGAGTTGACATTAATTGGCATCCTTCCTGGCAGTCTTTGCAGAGTCAAACATGTAATGGGTCCGAAGGCTAAACTACTCTCTTGTTTCCTAGAAAATGATCCTTCTAGAACAGAAGGACAGGCACATTGACAAGGCAGTCTGGGCTAGCTTGTTCTGAAATGAGCACATGGTACTGTGTTTGTGTTCTGTGGATACAGATAAGACTTCAATTCCCAGGACAGTTTGGCATCTCTCACAAATAATACATTTCCTTATCTAAGTCCTGATGGGGCACTTTTCAGTTTAGTTTTTTCCTCCCATGCGTTTTCCCACTCTATAGAAGGAAGTCCTAGTTTCATTATCTAGCAAGATATTACCTTATTTATCAGGAGAGGAAAAAAGGATAAAGATATTACTCCACAGTTTGTAGGTCAGTATATTGATTATGCAGCTGCAATGATGCAAATATTCTTCATAGTTCAGGTGGTGGTAAATATTTCTTCCTAAAGTATTATTTGTGTCATGGACACATTGCTCCTGGCTCAGTGAGTAGCAGTAATATTTGCATATGGAGTATTTATACTAGACAAAATACAAGATTATATTTTCTTCTCTTTTTTTATTTTAGTTGTGTGCATAAAATATAACTTGCATTTGCACAGGTAGATATTTTATGTATATTTTCTTCCTCTGAAAGATTGGTAACAGAGTTAATAGACAAAGCCTAAACCCTGAAAAATGTACTTGCATATAAATATACACTCTCATTGACAATCCTGCAGGAAATAACACAGATTGTCTTAGTCAATAAAAATAGAATTTAGTCATAATTACAGAGTTAACACAGATTGCTACTCATCTCTTCAGGAAAAAAACACAGGAAATATTTGCAGAGTTTTATGAGAAACCATATACTTTCTGCAAAACAGTCATGCAGTAGAAGCATTTAAAGTAAATAAAATAAACTTAGCTCCTTGTGGTGGAGAAAATGGAAATTTATTCAACTGACTCATCAACACACAGGAATGTGCTCGGGCAAATAAAAATATTACAAAAAGTCTCGGGTTCAGGCAGAACCTAAAAGGGCTTTCTAGACCTCACTTTTCCATCCAATGTGAGACGTTTGGGCTGCATGTCTCGTCCTGAAAATACTGCAGGCAGTTCTAAGTTAACTAGGGAGTTTGATCATGCCCCTTCCACTCTCCTAACAGATTCCCTCTCTCCTGCAGTGCAAACAGGATGGCAGTTAAACCCTTCTATATTATTCAGTCCTGGCTGTTAACAGCTTATTTTGGAGCAGCAGTGGTCTCCACTTTCTCCCCATCTCTTACAGTATCAGAATTTCTGGGGTTCTTATCCCCAGGTTGGATCGCCCACTGAGCTACTCTTCATTTTGTCCCCAGGTGCTGCATCTGTGAGGAGAGCATCCTAACAGGTGAACTCTGCTCACAATTGCTCCCAACTCCTCACTCTGTTGAGGAAATGGCTCAGAGTCCGGACAGCAACTAGAGACTCTCTCCCAGCACTAGCCAAGAAGCCTTCATTAAAAAGCTAGGTTAATCTTCCTCAGCTCCTGTGACTCAGCAAACCAAGCTCCTCAACAAGGACTCATCAGATGTTAAATACCAAAATCTCCCCAAGCACTCTGTTCCAATCCATCTCTAATGGTAAAAGTTCTGGAGACCTTTCCCAGAATTTAAATTGAGTCACATGTCAAGGAATCTGGCATCCCATCTGATACTCCTTCTCAAGAGGAAGATCTGGGCTCTCTGAGATATTCCCCTCCTTTTCTTCTCCAATTATATGTGCAGTGATAAGGTGCTCTAGAGAAAGATGATCCATGAGCAAACACCAGACCAGAAAACAGACCAGTCTCCCAAGGGAGAGCACCACCCTTTCTCAGTAAAGCTGAAGCAAATAAAACAAACCCCAAAACAGAGAAGAAAAGCCAAAAAGCAATTCAGATCCAGATTTCCTTCCACAGACTTTAGCTCCTCCCCTAAAAAGGAGAACACTTGAGTTCAAATCATAGAAGTAGAAGGAATTTTTTCTACCAGAATTGTTTGAAACTCTGAAGAGGAAAATGGTAGCTGTTCTAGAGACCCAGCCAGGGAAGCGGATGAACATGTTAAGGCCAACATTAAATCTTCCAATCAAAACTAAAGTGAAATTCCACATTCCCTCTTCTTTCTTTCTTCAAAGTGGTTATAGTAAAGCTGGTCAATATTTTTGTGAAAAAGTCACCTATTTTTCAAAAAAAGAAATTTTAGCTAAAAAAAACCCCAAATCTTTTTCAAAATTTTCTTTTTGACAACCCATCCCAATACCCTGTCCCCTTTCATTTCCCTCTTTCTCCCTTTTTTAGTGGCAAAGTGGTTGGAGGGAGGAAAGGAAGAGCTACAAAACTGAAAAAAAATCAGCATAAAAAATGCGTGTTGTTTTTTTTTAAAAAGTCACTGTGGCAATTTTAATAAGGATAAACCCCAGTGAAGAGAAACTATTCCCAAAGATACTGCAGACAGGAAAATACAAGTGACTATTTAGTGCCTCTTCAACAGCCTTAGGCCCCATTTCAGCACAATGCTTGATTTTACCCATCTGAGCAGTCCTATTGACTTTAATAGCACTAGTACTGTGCTCGGGGCCAGCTCTAGCCATTTCGCCACCCTAAGTGTGGTGGCACGCTGCCGGGGGTGCTCTGCCGCTCGCTGGTCCTGTGGCTCCGGTGGATCTCCCACATACTTGGGCTGCGGAAGGTCCACTGGTCCCGTGGCTCTGGTGGAGCAGCCGCAGGCATGCCTGCGGGAGGTCCACCGGAGCCGCCTGCTGCCCTCCTGGCAAGCGGCAGAGTGCCCCCCGTGGCATGCTGCCCCAAGCGTGCTCTTGGCGTGCTGGGGCCTGGAGCCGCCCCTGACTGTGCTTAACATCAGACACATGCTTAAGTACCTTGCTGAATCAGGGTCTTAAAGCCTCATGGTCAAATGCATGACTCACCAGAACCACAGCTTCCTGATGCAATTTCCTAAAACAATTCTTGATTCCAACAGCACTGTGCACATTCAAGTCAGTAATAAAGAAACTGTCCCAGAATTAGTCCTGTTTATCAACTCCTCTCTTTCCAAACCCACCCACCTCTTCTTGCCAAACAGGTTTTAAAGGCTTTCATCTTATTAAACTAGTTAGGCTAAAAATTGTTACTAATAATAGATTTTGTAAGTGAATATTGAACACATCACTCCTATTCTGCTATACTATGCTTCCCCTCCTTACTGCAGGGTTGCCACCTGGCTGGTTTTTAACCAGCCTGGCCAATTCCTGTACTGCCTTGCTGGTTAAAAGATTTAATGTGCCATTTTGTTTCAGGTTTTTTCTTCATTTGGAACATGCTAGAGCATTCCATAGTTCTCACCCCATTGTCTGAACTGCAGTGCCATGATAGCATAAGATAAGAAAAATGATAAAATAACATAAAATACATATGTTGTATTTTTGTTTGTTTTGCGGGGGAGGGGGTGTGGAAAATGCTTCTCTTACTAAAATGTTTTATAATTAGCTTTAGTTGGTACTAGGACCCTTTTTGTTGTTGGGGGGGAGGGCAGGGACTATTTTTTTTGCGGTGGTGGGGTAGGCACTGACCAGTTTTTCTGAGGCAACCCTACCTCAGAGATGGAAGGTGATGTGTAAGGAGGAAGATTTTTCATGCAAGAATTTTATGGACAAACATTTGTAGAACATTTAGTGGAGGGATATCTTCTATTGCCATAATGCATGATGGCTTTCTTTAGGGAGCTTATCAACGTACTTTGCCTTTTCAATGCTTCTCCACAGAATGTGTTTAAATCATTAAATGAATAACCCCAGCCCTTCATCCTTGTGTGGCCAGCAGGAACAAGAGAACTCCAACACCACCCACTCATAGGACAAAACAAAAGGAAAACAAACAACCCAAACCAATATTTCGCAACTTCTTCATTGCAAGTCAATATGAAGCAACTATACATCCATTTCTGCCACTATGTGGAGCTGTGTGAAAATATAAATTAGCAGCCCTGGGTATGTGCAATAACATGATTCCAAGGTGGTGTATTCCAGCAGTAAGCAAGTGGTGGTAGTTTCTCCTGGGATACAGCAGAAGTTCAGCATAGTAGCTCCCTAAGGTAAGTGTTCAGTTTTTTATTTCTGTAATATAGGTGGTAGGAGAATAACGACTTTGCAGTACATTTATACGTGCTAGAGGGTTAGAAAGAGGAAAGAAAGAAAGATCTGATGAATTCTCTACTTTTAAATAATCTAATCTAAGGTTCATAATGAACAGCATTTTTGTATTTTTGTATTTTGTATTGTATAATGGTAGTGCCAAGAGGAACCAACTTAGATCTGTATCCCACTGTGAAAGACAATGCATATACACAAAGTAAGGGTACGTCTACACTATGGGATTATTCCGATTTTACATAAACAGGTGTTTGGAAACAAATTGTATAAAGTCAAGTGCATGCAGCCACACAAAGCACATTAATTCGGCGGTATGCGTCCATGTACCAAGGCTAGTGTCGATTTCTGGAGTGTTGCACTGTGGGTAGCTATCCCATAGCTATCCCATAGTTCCCGCAGTCTCCCCCGCCCATTGGAATTCTGGGTTGAGATCCCAATGCATGATGGGGCAAAAACAGTGTCGTGGGTGATTCTGGGTAAATGTCATCACTCATTCCTTCCTCCGTGAAAGCAACAGCAGACAATCATTTTGCGCCCTTTTTCCCTGGATTGCACTGGCAGACGCCATAGCACGGCAACCATGGAGCCTGTTTTGCCTTTTGTCACTGTCACCGTATGTGTACTGGATGCTGCTGACAGAGGCGGTTCTGCAGTGCTACACAGCAGCATTCATTTGCCTTTGCAAAGTAGCAGAGACGGTTACCATTCCTATTGTACTGTCTGCCGTGCCATTGTAAAGTGGAGATGAGATGATGGTTATCAGTTGTTCTGTACCGTCTGCTGCTGTCATGGGTGCTTCTGGCTGGCCTTCGCTGAGGTCGGCTGGGGGCGCAAAGACAAAAATGGGAATGACCGCCGGGTCATTCCCTCCTTTACGTTTTATCTAAAAATAGAGTCAGTCCTGCCTAGACTATGGGGCAAGTGTACTAGAGAACCAGTGTACCAGAGAACCAGAGAGCACAGCCACTCCGTGTCAGATCCCACAGAAATGATGAGCTGCATGCCATTCTAGGCGGTGCCCCTGCAATAATCTGACCCATTGCTTCCCTCCTCCCCCAACCCTCCTGGGCTACCGTTGCAGTGTCCCCCGATTTGTGTGATGAAGTAATAAAGAATGCAGGAATAAGAAACACTGACTTTGTAGTGAGATAAAATGAATAGGAGGCAGCCTCCAGCTGCTATGATAGTCCAGGCAGTACAGAATCTTTTCTTTAGACATGAAGGGGGGAGTGTTGATGGAGCTCAGCCCCCAGTTGCTATGATGAAGACGGTTACCAGCCGTTCTGTACCATCTGCCGGGAATGACCGAGAGTCATTTCTATTTTTATCCAGGCGCCCCCAGCCAACCTCACTAAGGCCAGCCAGGAGCACTCACAGGATGATGAGGATGGCTATCAGTCATTTTGTACTGTACCGTCTGCCACCGGGGAGGGGAGGGAAGGGAAGGGGAGCGGAGGGGATGCTGCTGTTCAGTGCCGCATCACCGCGTCTACCAGCAGCATGCAGTAGACATACAGTGACATTGAAAAAAGTCAAACGATTTTTTCCCTTTTCTTTCACGGGGGGGAGGGGGATAAATTGACGAGATATACCCTGAACCACCCCGGACAATGTGTTTGACCCTATAGGCATTGGGAATGCAAATGCTTTTCAGAGACTGCGGGGACTGTGGAATAGCTGGAGTCCTCAGTACCCCCTCCCTCCCTCCATGAGCGTCCATTTGATTCTTTGACTTTCCATTCCGCTTGTCACACAGCATTGTGCTGTGGCCTCTGTCTATCATAGCCTGGAGATTTTTTCAAATGCTTTGTCATTTTGTCTTCGTAACAGAGCTGTGATAGAACAGATTTGTCTCCCCATACAGCGATCAGATCCAGTATCTCCCGTACGGTCCATCCTGGAGCTCTTCTTGGATTTGGGACTGCATCACCACCTGTGTTGATCAGAGCTCCACACTGGGCAAACAGGAAATGAAATTCAAAAGTTCGTGGGGCTTTTCCTTTCTACCTGGCCAGTGCATCTGGGTTCAGATTGCTTTCCACAGCAGTCACAATGTTGCACTGTGGGATACCGCCTGGAGGCCAATGCCATCAATTTGCGACCACACTAACCCTAATCCGATATGGTAATACCGATTTCAGCGCTACTCCTCTCGTCGGGAAGGAGTACAGAAACCAGTTTAAAGAGCCCTTTATATCGATATAAAGGGCCTCATTGTGTGGATGGGTGCAGGGTTAAATCAGTTTAACGCTGCTAAATTCGGTTTAAACGCTCAGTGTAGACCAGGCCTAAGAGACAGCTTCTGCCCCACGGAGTTTGCGATCTAAAGAGACAAAGGCTAGGAAGGGAAACTAAGTGAAGTGATTTGTCCAGAGTAACATAGTAAATCATTGGCACATCTGTGAATGGATCCCTGGTCTCTTGACCTCCTTTCCAATGTCCTATCCATTAGACCATACTGGCTGCCCTACCATGAAACATTATTGTAATAAAAAGCTTCAGGTAAGGCTGTTGCTTCTGAGCCTAGATTCTCTCCAGCAATTCTGTAAGTTCACTGCAGCTGCACAGATATGGTGGAGAGTTCACAGTAGGCATAGTGAGAGATCATTTTAAAAATCGGCATCAGATTCTGGCCAGTGTTTGAAATGTATCAGTTGCTGATTAATTTCACAGTTATATACATCTATGTGTAAAATGTTTCTAGCATCAAATGTATCTGTCCATGTTAGGAAGCCCTTAACAGCTGGATATGTATTTTTTTTAACCTTATGGCTCCAAAATGTGATTTAGCCTGATAAAACATTAGATGACTTTTTTCAGAAATGTCTAATGAGCAAGAATCATTGTCAATGAGCAATAAGATTAGATCGTATGCCAAGACCTATTGATTTTTTTCTATAAAATTCGATTAATGCTATCAAGTGCTGCTTCATTTGACATATTATTCATCTGCAGAAGATATTTATGATCCCTGATCATGAAAAAATGGCTGGGTGCAAACTACTGAAAATAACTATTGAATGCAGAAACACATAATTTACAACAGAACTGCAACTGTGTTGGCAATGTGGCATAACAATATCCACGAAAGCTTATGCCCAAATAAATCTGTTAGTCTTTAAGGTGCCACCGGACTCCTTGTTGTTTTAATGAACAAATGGGATTATATTTACATAGTCTTAAAACGAAGCAGAAGTAGGGTAAAATATTCAAAATCCCTACGGCCTGATCTATACACAGTTTTTGTACTGGTATAACAAGGTTGGTTAGTTGTGGGGGGCTGGAGTGACTTTTTTACTGATGTATTTATAACAGGCAATTCTAAATGATATAGGACCTAAATCCCATTGAAGGGTTTTTGAATGACCGAAGTACTTATGTAGTAGGCAAGTATAAGTATAGGATGCTGTTAGAAATACTTGATAAAACTGTCACAGATTCGAATAACTTGTCTGCTGCTTGGAGCAGCTTCTCCCCTCAGGGGCATGGGTCCTGGGTTCTTTACCTTAGCACCTGGTGCCTCCATCCAAAGCGGAAACCTTCCTAGTGCCTGGATCACAAGGGTCACTGTGCCCTGGGAAAATGTTTACCAGTAGTATGTTATAACTTTAGTCCAGTATACAAGGAATAAAATTCTTATCACAATCATCAAAATAACAATATCACAACAGGGAAAACTTTATTAGGTACAGGGAACAAAGGATGAGGGATAAGAAAAAAATAGTAAGTAGAATAATAAAATATTAACAATACCTTAAACCCCCAACCTACTACCATTTACAACAGGCCCAATGTCCTGGCTCCCTACCGCTACCTGTCTAGGCAGACTGCAAGTTGAGAGATAGTCCTTTGATGGGTGCTGTAATTGTTGGCCAGCTTAAACCTTTCATAATCAAAATAAATAGACATGGGATTTTTTGCAAGGTCTTGATCCCGTAAAAAGATAGTATTGGCCTGAGGCTCCGTGGTGTGGAGTCCAATGGAAAGTTAGGCTGACTCTTGGTAGCTTGACCTGGAATCGCGCCCCAGCCTCCTGAGTTGCTGATCCCTATTGGACCGTCACTTTCCAACTACCCAGTTACCACCAACAGAGTTCAAAGTTGCCCTTTGGGTAAGAATGTGAAATTTAATAGGGAACTCTCAGGCCATGATGCTTTTTTCTCTGCCCCACTCGAACAACAGCCAAATGTGAAAGTAAACCAAACCCTTTGTTGCTGAGTTCTGGCGTATGATTAGTTATGGTAGTAGCTTCCAGCTTGCTCTGTCTCTGCCCTGGAGTATAGCCAATCTGAGAAATGGAGTCCTGAGCTGCAGTAGTCCAGGACTAAGTCACTTAGAGAGTTAATGTAATGTATTAGGAACAACCAATTCCAAAGAAGTTTACATTAACAAAATAACATTGTAGGTATTTCAAAGTCATGTTCACTTCTTAAACCACTGGCAGAGTTTCTGGCAATTCAGACCACTATTTAGAAATGATAAATTTGAGAATAGCGGCTCAGCTCTTTTCCTTAGGTAAATGAGTTTCCTTATTATACAATCTGTTTACTTGGTTATTTGATTTTTAAATGCTATCTAAGGCATCTGCTGAGGCCAAAAATAGTGCGGAAAAGATCCAAAATGAGGAATACAAGCTAACTATCTATCTAGGTACTAGCATGACCTCTACCATAATAGTATTTGAGCCATATTAAAGAAGGAAGCTTAAAATGAGATGGGATATGAAACCTACTGCTTTGGTAAAACTTTATCACCATAGCAAGAATAACATGCACAACACTGATGAACCTATCTGTCACACTGTGTGGAGTGGCTCACAACTGTGAATGTCTTCCTCAGGGTCTTCTGTCAGAAACAGTGCAGATATCTAAAGCTGGTGGTGTGATCTGTAAATAGATTTCACCAAACCAGTAACAAATGTGAACTCCTGGATCACTATACCAGTTTTACCAGGGAGTCAGACAGTACCCTTAGGCTTTCCAGTCTATCTTACCACCCAGACAAACTGGCCTTTGTGATAAGAGGCCACTTAAACCCAAAATCACACCACATCAGGTTTCTCCCAATCCCAAGAGACCAGTCACGTAGCCCAGATAATTGGTACTCTGGATCTCACACCAAAGACAATGTTGGCAGACAATTCTGTAATTAACTAAAGGTTTATTAGCTAAGAAAAAGAATGAGCACATACAGCATCTGTGGGGTAAGTGACTGTCTGCAGTGTTTGTGTTTGTGTTTGGGGGTTACTTGCTGTGTGCTGAGCTTGTGTTTGTCAGTCTGTTTGGTTTGTTTCTTTGAAGGACCGTGTGCTGTAGCTGGCAGTTGGAGGTGGAGCTACTAGGAAGGTTTGAAAGCTAGAAGGCTCTGGTAATTGGCTGAGCCTTAACCAGTGGGCAGGGCATTCACTCAGGCCAGGGCTTTATAAAGCTGCGCACAAGTGACCAGGGAGCTTAGCGAACAGGAGCTGCTAACAGGGAGTTTTGCAAGGGAGTTTGGAAGGGGGGTAGGAAGGGAGGGGGGGGTCCCTTGTCGGTCTCATCTGTGACCCATTGGTCCCCTGAACCTATAAACTGAGCCACATCCAAAATCTTTCTGTATACAGCAGAGCAGACAGGGAGCTGCAGATGGGAATTTGAGAGAGTTTGACAGAGGGAGGCTTACAATGGTAAGCAGGACCCACAACACCTGTGCCAGCACTGCTTCTGTCTCCTCCACCTGCACCTGTAGCCAGACAGAGCACCAAAGCATGGATGCTTTTACCCAGATTCTGGTGTGGGCTTGCAAAGACTGTAATTTGCAATTTCCACTTACTGATATCCAGGCTCGGGGTGGCATCCAATGTGAAAGGTGCCTACTGGTGGAGTCTCTCAGGCAGCAGGTGGGAGAGCTACAGGAGGAGGTGGCTAGGCTGAGGAACATCCATATCCATGAGCAATTCCTGGACAGTATCCATGTAGAGACAGCTGACGGTGCTGTCCCAGTTGACAGGACTACCGACACACCAGTGGAGGAGGAGGCTCAGGGTGGACACAGCCAGCTGGTTACTTCTAGCAGCAGGCAGTGCTCCACCGCTGCTGCGAACCCTCCTGCTGTGGTAAAAGGTAACTGTTATGCTCTTCTTGATACAGGAGAGAAGGAATCACCCCCAACAGTTAAGGAGGTGAAGCCTCGTACCCCTAAGGCTGGGAGGTCTGCTGCCACCACTGATAATAAGAAACGTAGGGTAGTGGTGGTTGGAGACTCTCTGCTGAGGGGGACGGAGACACCCATTTGTCGCCCTGACCGTTCATCCCAGGAGGTATGCTGCCTGCCAGGGGCCCGTATCCGAGATGTTACAGAGGCATTGTCGAGGATTATCCGGCCTTCTGACTACTACCCCATGCTACTCATCCATGTGGGCACAAATGATACTGCGAGGTGTGACACTGAGCAGATCAAGGGTGACTACAGGGCTCTGGGAGTACGGGTTAAGGAGTTTGGAGCGCAGGTGGTATTCTCTTCGATTCTTCCTGTTGAAGGTAGGGGTCCGGGCAGAGACAGATGCATCGTGGAGGTGAATGCCTGGCTGCGAAGATGGTGTCGCCAGGAGGGCTTTGGCTTCCCCGACCACGGGATGCTATTCGAGGAAGGACTGCTAGGAACAGATGGTGTTCACCTTTCGAAGAGGGGAAAGGCCTTATTTGCGCACAGACTGGCTAACCTAGTAAGGAGCGCTTTAAACTAGGTTTGACGGGGACAGGTGAGCAAAGCCCACAGGTAAGTGGGGAACAAGACCTGGGAGATGGGTTGGAAACAGGAGGGAGCACGGGCTATAATGGCAGAGAGGAAGGAGGGTCAGGGCGAAGCTGGGAGGCAAGATCAAACCAGTATCTTAGATGCCTATATACAAATGCAAGAAGTATGGGTAATAAGCAGGAAGAACTGGAAGTGCTAATAAATAAATACAACTATGACATTATTGGCATTACTGAAACTTGGTGGGATAATACACACGACTGGAATGATGGTGTGGATAGTTTGCTCAGGAAGGATAGACAGGGGAAAAAGGGAGGAGGTGTTGCCTTATATATTAAAAATGTACACACTTGGACTGAGGTGGAGATGGACATAGGAGACGGAAGTGTGGAGAGTCTCTGGGTTAGGCTAAAAGGGGTAAAAAACACGGGTGATGTTGTGCTGGGAGTCTACTACAGGCCACCTAATCAGGTGGAAGAGGTGGATGAGGCTTTTTTCAAACAACTAACAAAATCATCCAAAGCCCAAGATTTGGTGGTGATGGGGGACTTCAACTATCCATATATATGTTGGGAAAATAACACCGCGGGGCACAGACTATCCAATAAGTTCCTGGACTGCATTGCAGACAACTTTTTGTTTCAGAAAGTTGAAAAAGCTACTGGGGGGAAGCTGTTCTAGACTTGATTTTAACAAATAGGGAGGAACCTGTTGAGAATTTGAAAGTAGAAGGAAGCTTGGGTGAAAGTGATCATGAAATCATAGAATTTGAAATTCTAAGGAAGGGTAGAAGGGAGTACAGCAGAATAGAGACAATGGATTTCAGGAAGGCGGATTTTGGTAAGCTGAGAGCTGATAGGTAAGGTCCCATGGGAATTAAGACTGAGGGGGAAAACAACTGAGGAAGTTGGCAGTTTTTCAAAGGGACGCTATTAAGGGCCCAAAAGCAAGTTATTCCGATGGTTAGGAAAGATAGAAAATGTGGCAAAAGACCACCTTGGCTTACCCTTGAAATCTTGCGTGACCTACAAAATAAAAAGGCGTCACATAAAAAATGGAAACTAGGTCAGATCACGAAGGATGAATATAGGCAAATAACACAGGAATGCAGAGGCAAGATTAGAAAAGCAAAGGCACAAAATGAGCTCAAACTAGCTATGGGAATAAAGGGAAACAAGAAGACTTTTTATCAATACATTAGAAGCAAGAGGAAGACTAAGGACAGGGTAGGCACACTGCTCAATGAGGAGGGGGAAACAGTAACGGGAGACTTGAAATGGCAGAGATGCTTAATGACTTCTTTGTTTCGGTCTTCACTGAGAAGTCTGAAGGAATGTCTAGTATAGTGAATGCTTACGGGAAGAGGGTAGGTTTAGAAGAGAAAATAAGAAAAGAGCAAGTAAAAAATCACTTAGAAAAGTTAGATGCCTGCAAGTCACCAGGGCCTGATGAAATGCATCCTAGAATACTCAAGGAGTTAATAGAAGAGGTATCTGAGCCTCTAGCTATTATCTTTGGGAAATCATGGGAGACGGGGGAGATTCCAGAAGACTGGAAGGGGGCAAATATAGTGCCCATCTATAAAAAGGGAAATAAAAACAACCCAGGAAACTACAGACCAGTTAGTTTAACTTCTGTGCCAGGGAAGATAATGGAGCAGGTAATTAAAGAAATCATCTGCAAACACTTGGAAGGTGGTAAGGTGATAGGGAATAGCCAGCATGGATTTGTAAAGAACAAATCGTGTCAAACTAATCTGATAGCGTTCTTTGATAGGATAACGAGCCTTGTGGATAAGGGAGAAGCGGTGGATGTGATATACCTAGACTTTAGTAAGGCATTTGATACGGTCTCGCATGATATTCTTATAGATAAACTAGGAAAGTACAATTTAGATGGGGCTACTATAAGGTGGGTGCATAACTGGCTGGATAACCGTACTCAGAGAGTAGTTGTTAATGGCTCCCAATCCTGCTGGAAAGGTATAACAAGTGGGGTTCCGCAGGGGTCTGTTTTGGGACCGGTTCTGTTAAATATCTTCATCAACGATTTAGATGTTGGCATAGAAAGTACGCTTACTAAGTTTGTGGACGATACCAAACTGGGAGGGATTGCAACTGCTTTGGAGGACAGGGTCAAAATTCAAAATGATCTGGACAAATTGGAGAAATGGTCTGAGGTAAACAGGATGAAGTTCAATAAAGATAAATGCAAAGTGCTCCACCTAGGAAGGAACAATCAGTTTCACACATACAGAATGGGAAGAGACTGTCTAGGAAGGAGTATGGCAGAAAGAGATCTAGGGGTCATAGTAGACCACAAGCTTAATATGAGTCAACAGTGTGATACTGTTGCAAAAAAAGCAAATGTGATTCTGGGATGCATTAACAGGTGTGTTGTAAACAAGACACGAGAAGTCATTCTTCCGCTTTACTCTGCGCTGGTTAGGCCTCAGCTGGAGTATTATGTCCAGTTCTGGGCACCGCATTTCAAGAAAGATGTGGAGAAATTGGAGAGGGTCCAGAGAAGAGCAACAAGAATGATTAAAGGTCTTGAGAACATGACCTATGAAGGAAGGCTGAAGGAATTGGGTTTGTTTAGTTTGGAAAAGAGAAGACTGAGAGGGGACCTGATAGCAGTTTTCAGGTATCTAAAAGGGTGTCATCAGGAGGAGGGAGAAAACTTGTTCACCTTAGCCTCCAATGACAGAACAAGAAGCAATGGGCTTAAACTGCAGCAAGGGAGATTTAGGTTGGACATTAGGAAAAAGTTCCTAACTGTCAGGGTAGTTAAACACTGGAATAAATTGCCTAGGGAGGTTGTGGAATCTCCATCTCTGGAGATATTTAAGAGTAGGTTAGATAAATGTCTATTAGGGATGGTCTAGACAGTATTTGGTCCTGCCATGTGGGCAGGGGACTGGACTCTATGACCTCTCGAGGTCCCTTCCAGTCCTAGAGTCTATGAGTCTATGAGGTTATTGAGATTAAAACAGGTAAAATGTACATACAGGTGAATCATAGTTTGTAATTCCAAATGATGGCAGTGATGTAAGTCTTTCAGTGCACCCAGATTGTCTCTGGGGATCTGCGCTTTGCACTTGATACACTTCCTTGTAAGAGTCCCAAAAGTTCATCAATGAAGGATCTTTCTTTGAATCCTTTCTTATATTGTCAGACAGAAGATAAGCCAACAGTCTCTCTACCTGTGAGCTTTACTTTTAATGACATGCATCTGAGGAAGTGGGTATTCACCCACGAAAGCTCATGCTCCAAAACGTCTGTTAGTCTATAAGGTGCCACAGGATTCTTTGCTGCTTTTACAGATCCAGACTAACACGGCTACCCTCTGATACTTTACTTTTAATGATAAGTGAAGAATGCACTTTTAGTCTCTGATCTCCAGTTATCACACACAATGGCTAATCAGATACAGTCCTTCACTAGTATTCCACAAGTATTCTTTGATGACTTTAGTTTCAGGGGTCTTTACACCGTAAATGTTTGCTAATACATTATGACAGGACACATATAAGTAAACTTTAATAAAATGAATGGGATGTTACATGCACTGTTTTTAAACACCCAAAACACTTATACATTGAAGAATTGCTTTGCTCTAATACACAAGTTAATTGTCCTGAATACACTCTGACATGGCCTGTCTGCCAGTGTCACACCGTCTACCTAAGCAACACCCCCCTCTTTTTACTATCCTTTTTCCCTGAAATAAATAATTCCTGGTCACTGTATGGCATATAGCTGTGTCAGTGAGGCAGATTACTAGAGGGAAAGATAAGTGTCATTGATTTAACCCTGCACCCATCCACACAACAAAGCCATTTTTGTTGACTTAAAGGGCTATTTAAAACTGATTTCTGTACTCCTTCCCAATGAGAAGATTAGTGCTGAAATTGACATCGCCGGGTTGAATTTTGGGGTAGTGTGAATGCAATTTGATGGTATTGGCCTCCAGGAGCTATCCCAGAGTGCTCCATTGTGACTGCTGTGGACAGCACTTTGAACTCAGATGCACTAGCCAGGTACACAGGAAAATCACTGGGAATTTTTGAATTTCATTTCCTGTTTTGCCATCGTGGTGAACTCAGCAGCACAGGTGACCATGCAGCCCCCCCCCAGAATGTTTCTACACTCCCCCTATCATTTCCATCCCTGAGGTTATCACAGATTAGAAGGTGTGAAAAACACACATGCGATGACATGTTTTCCAAGCTCATGCAGTCCTCCCGTGCTGATAGGGCACAGCCTAATGCATGGAGGTATTCAGTGGGAGAGGCCAGGAAAAAATTGCTGTTCGCTTAATGGCAAAAGTGTCATACCTCGCTAGCGATCCTGCCCGAGCCAGGTCAGTAGGTCACATGCACTCCGCGCTGTGTCAGCCTTGGACAGGGGCATGAGCGCTTTGTGAGCTGGAAGGCCATAGATATAGACATTGCATTAGGTAGCTTCTGTAGATAGAGAAAACATTCCTGTGCATTTGGCAAAGTCTGTGGCAAAAAAGGAGAAGCCCCATAGTGTAGTGGGGATCACGTTCACCTAACCTGGGAAACGTCTCCGGTTTGAAACTGGGCAGAAAGAGGTCACTGTTCCTTTTTCTGATGCCCCTCCTGCATTTTTAGTCTTAGAACAGACCATGCTGTGAAATTTTACTTTGAATTATATCAGTTATGAGCTAAATAATATGGAAGATCTCTCTAAGTTGTAGTCCCGCGTTCCTTACCCTTTCAGCTGCTCTGATAAATTAACATTTTTGTTAGTTTTGTTTTTGAGTGATCATCAGATGATCACAGTGTTTATATCTAGGAGCATGGTAATATTATGTAAGTCAATATAAAGCTTATAAGTGTCAGGAAGTGTCACAATAACTGCCCAGCAAATTTAGTTTAAGAATATGAACTACTTTTACCTATCTGAAAAGGGAAATAGTGACTCTAGTAATGACCTAGAGAAAGTCAGGGAAAAGTATAAAGATAATCCTGTGGATTTGTTTATTTTTGAATGGGTTGGTTTTCTGCAACAGAATAATATTTTCCCTTAGTACTCTTTCATCATATCCCATTTATCACATTTCTGGGGAGTGTTTTCTATTTCAGCAGTGATACTAACAGCAGATATTTGGTGCAGCCTCAGGTTGTTTGGAGAGGGGAGAATGGTTAGTTCGGGTACTGATTAGACAATCCAAAGTCTTTTATTTAAGTTCTTAGATATTTGCATATCAGTTGAGTATTCACATTCTGATCTGTTTTTATCACAGTGATTACTGCATTCTCCTGAACTGTATCACTCTGAAGTCACACAGTGCAATATCCCTGCAAATAGCTTGATGGCTGAAAAAGCAAACCATAGTAAAACTTGGTATTAAGTTTCCCATCAAGCCTCAGGATAACCATAAGTTTTCAAGGAGTAAAAGGCAGCCAGGCTGGTGACTGTGGCTTGTATTGTTATGCTTGCAATAAATCTCCATTTTTATGAGAGAGGGTGATCTGTTGTCTAGCTCTCTGAAAGAGATATTACTTTATGCTTTCAAAGGTGAATTTACCTAATTCCTTAAGTAATCTGAGTAGCTTTGTATATTTTTACAGTGACAACATAGAAGGGATTTGAACAACAAAAATATAATATTAAATATTGTGCAATCTGAGCTTATGACTTCACTAAGTCACTACAGGGATCAAACATTTTCATCAGGAAAGTAATCGAAAGAGTTCTCTGATGAAGAACAAATAAACATCCTTATTTATTGTCTGAGTGATGAGGCAGATGAGGTTTGTCACTTAGGGCTGCTGGAAAAATAAACTATGAAACTGTAAAAGCAAAGTTTAATGAATGCTTGATAGCAAGTAGAGGTTTAGCCAGATGAAGCAATGTCAGGCTGGCACAACAGTGTATGCACTAGTAACAGCATAATAACTGCTCCTTCTAAAATGGATTTAAACAGGAATTGTTGAAAGCTTACGTGACTCCAAGAAAATGCAGTTCTATACAGATCTAAGCCTGGACAAAGATGTCAGAAGTGGTCAAATGGTAAATCCATCCATATGAGAAACAGAGCTGCAAAAATATTATTGCGATATCGTGCTTTATATATGTAACCTTAGAATGTTAGCAACAGCATTGTATCTTCCAGGAGAGAAGTCTACAGTGAAGGCATGCAACTTCCCTTCATCGGTGGTCCTCATTAACAATCAGTTGTTTGGTTGTTCTGTTGTGAAGGTCCTAGCTGCTATAAAGTAACATTAACTTAGACTGGGAAGCCATCTTTTCTTACAATTGTTATGTTAAACATTGAAGGACATTAAGCCACGTGTCTTCTATTAAAATTTTTGGAAGATGTGCCTCTGAATGCCCTGGACTGATTTGAAAGTCTCAAATAACAATTTTGGAGATGAGGTGTAACCCCAGAATCAGAACTCAATAGCCAATTAGAAAATGTTATTGGTCTAAACTGTGGCAGCTATGGTTTGGGTAAAGTTAGTAATGAGTCAAACTTTTTCTTCATACTCCAAGTAGGCCTTTATAGAGTTTGGAATAAGTTCAGTTAATTTTTCTGTTTCCATTCTCACGTGCTCTGCAATTTCTGACTTTGGCCATGGTCAGCGATGGAAGCATAGACATTCTAAATGAGAGATGATTCTCATCAAATTTGTGACGCCATTGGAACAAGAACAGATTAAAAAATTCAAGAGAGAGCCTAGTCTTCTGGGACTCCCAGACCAATTTCTAGACCTTAGAGGCTGAATAAGTTTCAGAACTTTTGGATTCTTTTTCATCATAAGCTTACAAGCTCCTTGAGGTACTTCCCAAAATAAGTCTAAGCATAATAATATGTACAAAGGGAATCAATACTGAACACATAGGAAGATTGCTATGTAAATTCTTACCAGGGTCTTAATTTCAATCAAGTTTAAAATCCTTACTTCCTAACACTTCCTGTTGCAGAGTACATTCCTAAGGTCACAGTAAAATGGAGCACTGTCACTTTCAGTGTATTCTGGAATAGCAAAGGTTTGATTTAATAGATTTTTAAACTGCTAATATTCACTCTGTGTACTTCAAAGTATGTAATTACTGGAATATTTGTAGATAATAATCTCTTTTTTTTTAACTGGTGAAGATATAGGTTTGAATTCCACATAGGTGATTTTATTTTTTATTATTTAGCATGTTGTAGTGTTACAGTAAGCTGTATTATGTCTTTGACGGTCCAAGATTAACTCTGCATGAACTGCAATTAGGTGATTGATGTTGTGACACCATTGTAAATCCAGATTAACACCACTGACTTCAATTATCCACTGAGATCAGTGTCTGTCCCAGAGTTCTTGACTAAATGTAACCAAGTCCAGTTTTGACAGTCTTTTTGGATTCAGATGTTCCAATCTGACTTGAATTTTGATCAAGCATCTGCTCTTCCCTAAACGTGTGTTGTTATTTCCCCTGAGAGGACACATGCAACAACTGAAGGGCAGGGGATTGTGCATTATGTGTCTACCAAAAGTAATCTGTCTGCCTTCCTTTTCGAGTATGGCTTATATTATTATCTTTATGAATAAACATAACATACCCTCTGGAGATGAAAATGTCTTTCTAGAGGCCATTTCCTTCTCCTTGTTATCTCTGTGCATCCTGACTCATGCTTGAGATAGGATAAATAGCAAGCAGATTTATAGGATTTGTGAATAGCCAGAGAGAGGTTATGCTAGATTCCAGCTACTTAACAAGTTTCTTTTTTATTGTTTTTATAAGGAAAAGATATTTAAGATGTTAATAAACCTAGGACTGAGGCAGTCTTGAAATAATATCAAAGCACTACATAAGGGAAGGTCTTCTGTGGTCCCAGCATTATGTTTCAAGTATTTCTTAACAGAAATGGTGTTTGCGAGAGTGTCTTTAAGCCTTTTAAAAAAAAAATTAACCATTTCTTTTCCTCCATACTGTTTTATTTCCCTGCTGCAGCCTGACCTAGCTGACACCTTGCAGGAGGCAATTTATCAAACTCTAGATTATAAGGGCAGAGAAACTGATGCCAGAAACTCTGAGCCAGTATTGCTTCTTTCTCTGTGGAAATACAGATTGAAGACCTGGCAAAGATTTGTGTGATACTGAAGGGCTTAAAAAGATGTATTCAAAATGAACAGATGTCTACTGTTAAATCTTATCCTGGGAGCTGTACTGATCACTTTCCTGATTGGTGAATATTTTGCATATGTTACTGAACAATGCAATTATCCAACATCGTTAGCCTTCCTCCTCCTCAAATGCCCAAGAGAATAGATTGACTTTGCAGAATGTCCAGCATGCTGACAAATCCTTGTTCTGGCTGATCAAGGATTATGGTAGGAGAGTGAATCCAAAGCTTAAGGCTCATTATGGAGAATGTCCTGTCAGTAGCCCCCTCTCTGTTTTAATGAGTGGGTCCTAGTTCAAGTACTTTCATTGATTGCAACTGTGGAGAGCTGGGCTTTGAGGTACCCATGTCCCAAGCTACTTAAAGCTTCCTAAGGGCTTGTCTATGTGGGAAAATTGACCAGTATAATTATAGAACTATAGTTACTTTGATATAACTCCCCGTTTGGATACTTATTCTGGAATAGGTGTGTCCACATGGGGAGTTGCACCAAAATAACTACAGTACTATAATTATACTGGTAAATCTCCCCATGAAGACAACCTCAAAGATAAAAGGAAGCATTTAAACCCAACCAGCAAGGCCACTGGCAATTGCTGCAGTTTGCTGAGCACTGGGCTAATGTGTTCTCTGTGAGACGCACCCCTACCAAAATGGAAGCCATATTCTGCACTACTTGGAGTTTCTAGATGGCCACTACAACATACCCCACATAGAGCATGTAACCACCTATTCTCAGGATGTGAAAGGCATAGATTTTACTTCATGGGGATACAGTGATGATAAATTCATGAATGTTTGTGAGATGTTCACAGAAGCACCTAGATGGAAAGTCTGCAGGTCCAAGAGATGTTCTAATTTGACTTGCCAGCAGATCCTTCAGCATACAGGAGCAGCCTTCAGCAGCAAACACAATTGCAAGACTTTTTTTAATATAGATTCATGCATAAGTTATTGTGCCATGCCAAACTCACCTGAACATTACATTACATATGGAATTCACCCACCATTGATAAGAATGTAACTTATTGGTCAGCAAAGTGTGTGTGTGAGGAAGTGGGAGACATAAGGATATGGATGTAGAAACCTATTATTATCATGGTGTGAAAATCAACTCAGAAGAATAAGACTGAAACTGTCTAGTATTTTTTCAAAGAAAAAAATAAAATAATTTAAAATGTAATTTTTGAATAGATTCTAGCCCTTAATAGAGTTAAATTTGTGGCTGCTTCAATGGACTGAATTTTGTCCTTTTTTCTGCTCTTTCCTAATAATGTACAAAATGTTTTGCTGTCTTTATGTTCACTCAAATTTGCATTAGCCCTGGTTTAGGCTATATATCAAGGGTCTATTTTTACCATCTATAATTGACTTTCTTAAAGGGAAACAGGTTGTTTTCCCGAATGGAAAGAACTTTGAGTGTGGAATATTAATGTGATTTTTTTGTCAGTGCAGCTCCCCATATAATTTTTCATATTCTCTTTTAAAATGTATGATTATTCTTTCTAAGTGTAAAGAAAAGAATAAAGTATTGCTTAAAAAGCTTGCAGAATTAGACTTTTCCTATAACTGAATGTGAATGGTCTGCAAATTGTCATCCATAATCACAGTAAGGGGGAAAAAAAAGGTAGAAAAAATTATTTGGAAAGTGCCTTCGGCTGTAACCATTCAGGTTATGAAGTTTCCCAATCCCATGTCAGTTTTTAGTTGATTTCCTTTGCCTCATAAATGTTAGACACAGAAAAGACCGATTAGGTCATATTCTAGCCCACCTCACTGCCAAATGCAAGTATTCCTTATTGTAAAATTAGACTGACTAGTCTAATTTTAAATGTCCCAAGTTACCTTAGCTTTCCTTGTGGAGAACATTCCATAGTTACATAATAGAGCTCACTGTCAGGAAGTTCTAACATTGATCCTACATTTTCATTTTCTTAATTGTATCCAATTACTCCCAGTAATGTCTCTTTATAGAACTCAAAATTATTCCTATCTCACTTGGTGTTTCCCTACCAGAGAGCTAAAGACTTGTCTCATGACCTCCTTCATTAATTGATTAACTTTACACATTTATTTTGTTTTGTTTTATTTTATTTTAAAACTTTTCCTAGTAAATCAATCCCACCAACCTCCTAGGTATTTCTGATGCTTCTGTGGGACATGTCTGTATAAGTTTCTGGTCATGAGAAACTGAGAACTAACTGCATTGTGTTTAAGGTATGATTACACTCTGCAATAAAGCACAGATATGGTTTCTCTGCTCCAGGATGCCTTTGTAAATTGCCCAGACCATGGTGATGAATGCTTTATAAAATCCAGGCTAGACAACTGCCTCTGCATATGCAACAAAAAGCTGTCAGCTTTTCTACTCTATCACACTTCAAACTTATATCTAATTTGCCCTCCGCTAAACCCACCTAAATCTCTCTTGGCATCAACACTTTCCAATTTTGTCAATTGCAATGAATATTTTTTTAGGAGGGTAGGATTATTAATCTCTAAATGTATTTGTTTACATGTTTTCAGATTTAGTCTCATTTTATTTTTGGCCAGTGTTAAGTTCCAATTTAGTCCTGGGTTTCCTTAATGTTCCTTTTATTCTCACTTGCAGAGTATTAATAGGGAGGTCAACCCAAATCAAATTTAACGTGAATACCAGAGGGTAACCCATTACTCCTGCCCACAACTCAGTACATTGCTATTTATCATTACCTTTTATCTAGGGACCTTCAGCCACTTCTCAATTCATCTGACATATTTATCATGTAGATTTGAATTAAAGTAATTTTGATTCATACTATAAAAATATGGCATATGTGTTGATGTGGTGGTCACATTAGCTATAACTATGGTAATATAATTAAATCTTAATAGTAAAGGATGGTAAAGATACATGTCAAAAACATTTACTACATAAATTAAGTTATCAAGCATTCAAATATTTATGGGCTCAATTAAATCACCCCTATTCCTGTAGAGTAATATATTTCTATGCTAACTGTGTCATTGATTTCCGTGAGATCAGTTGTGGAGTAGGTTGTATATAACATGAATAATGGTGACAGAACTGGAGTTCTGGGTTTGTAATCTAATTGTTGAGATTTAATTAACACATTCATATTCATTTTCCTATGCAGAGAATAGCCCAAATACACTTCTAGAGCTGGTAATGGAATACCATGATCATTTCTGGTGTTGACTTCAATAGTCATATTAATAACTAGAATCTCCCTACTATAGTATTAATTTTCATTTGCAAATTGGCTTACCAAATTTTATTTCATGCTGTACTCATGGCCTTAAATTGAGTTATAGTATCAACTTTAATATATGCTGTGAACTTTAGAAATAAAATCCACAGCACAGATGCAATTGCATCAGAACAGGGGGTCTGAAAGGCCACATAGTTCATACATTAAAATACAAATGCAAATGAGTTCTGAATAAAGTTTGAGTCATAAAGTTCAGGGTCTTTTCCTAACTCCTAGTGAGCTACTGTCATGTCAGTTTTATTCAAACATTGTGTAGTGACCTCCTTCTTCCAAAACAGATATTCTTTCAGAGCATAGCAAACTCAAAGTTTAACAGAGGATGGCTGCCTCCTTTTCCACACAATTGAATACTTTCCTGATTAGCCATAATAAATGCCTCTGAGCTAGTGTACCTAGACTATGGTCAGATAAGAACAGGGGCAGCTCTAGGTATTTTGCCGCCCCAAGCACTGCAGGCAGGCTGCCTTCGGCAGGTTGCCTGTGGGAGGTCCCCAGTTCCGCGGATTCGGTGGCATGCCTGCGAGAGGTCCATCCAAGCCACGGGACCAGCGGACCCTCCGCAGGCATGCCACCGAAGGCAACCTGCCTGCTGCCTCATGGTGACTGGCAGAGTGCCCCCCGTGGCATGCCGCCCCAAGCATGCGCTTGGCGTGCTGATGCCTGGAGCCGTCCATGGGTAAGAAGAAAGTGTTATTTAAAAAGAAAGTGTCTGTCCTTTTTTTTAATGAGTCCAGCCCTGTCACGGAGTGTGGGGGAGTCCGGTCCTGCACCCCTCTTCCAGGAACTCACAGTGACTCTCAGCCAGTCAGTAAAATAGAAGGTTTATTGGACAACAGGAATGCAGGTTACAGCAGAGCTTGTAGGCACAGTCAGGACCCCTCAATCGAGTTCTTCTGGAGTTTCAGGGTGCTTCGATCCCAGCTTAGGATACCCTGAATTCCCCCCCGCCCCAGCCCAAAACCGAAACTGACTTAACTCCCCTACAGCCATGTCATATAACCTGGTCCCATATTTGGACCTTAGCGTCCAAAATATGGGGGTTAGCATGAAAAACCTCCAAGCTTAGTTACCAGCTTGGACCTGGTACTGCTGCCACCACCCAAAAAATTAGAGTGTTTTGGGGCACTCTGGTCCCCCTGAAACCCTTCCCTGGGGACCCCAAGACCCAAACCCTTGAGTCTCACAACAAAGGGAAATAAATCTTTTCCCTTCCCCGCTCCAGGTGCTCCTGGAGAGATACACAGAAGCAACCTCCGTGAATCTAAGCAGAGGGAGTCCACCCTCTGTAATTCCAGTCCTGGAAACAAAAGCACTTTCCTCTTCACCCAGAGGGAATGCAAAATCAGGCTAGTAAATCTAACACACACAGACCTCCCCCTGACTTCTTCCTCCCACCAATTCCCTGGTGAGCTGCAGACCCAATTCCCTGAAGTTCCCCACTAAAGAAAAACTCCAACAGGTTTTAAAAGAAAGCTTTATAGAAAAAGAACGAAAAATACATACAAATGGTCTCTCTGTATTAAGGTGACAAATACAGGGTCAATTGCTTAAAAGAATATTGAATAAACAGCCTTATTCAATAGAATACAATTTAAAGCACTCCAGCAACTATAGACAAGTAAATACAAAAGTAAAAACCAACTTTGTACTTACAACTTGGAAACCTAAGATTAGAAAGCAGGAAATAGAAATTGTTCTCATAGCTGAGAGAGAGGCAGACAGAGAAAGAAGTCAGACACAAACTTTCCTCCACCCAGAGTTGAAAAAATCCGGTTTCCTGATTGGTCCTCTGGTCAGGTGCTTCAGGTTACTTTTTTTTTTTCAGGTGAAAGAGACATTAACCCTTAGCTACCCCTCAATCGAGTCCTTCTGGAGTTTCAGGGTGCTTCGATCCCAGCTTAGGATATCCTGATTTCCCCCGCCCCAGTCCAAAACCGAAACTGACTTAACTCCCCTACAGCTGGCACCTTCCTTTGTCCACCTTCCCGGGCAAAGGTGTTGACCCTCCTCCCTGCTCCCTGGCTCAGGTTACAGGCTGAGCACTTGTCCCTCACCTAAAGTAATCCCCGGCTCTCCCATCCGCCACACAGACAGCCCCTACTCCATTACATCTCTCCCCCTTTCGAGACTGAACTGAGCAGGGTCACTCTGCCCAGTGACCTGGGGAAGTTCAGGCCCCCCCCTCCAGGACAACGCGTCTGCTATCAAGTTGGCACTTCCCTTCACATGGTCACATCCATGTAATAGTCCTGCAGGAGCAGGCTCCACCTCAGGAGCTTGGCGTTGGCTCCTTTCATCTGGTGCAGCCAGGTCAGGGGAGAGTGATCAGTGTACACGTGAAGTGTCGCCCAAACAGATATGGCTCTAGTTTCTTAAGGGCCCACACCATGGCCAGGCACACCTTCTCGATGGCCGCAAAGTTCTGTTCCCGGGGTAGCAACTTCTTGCTCAGGTACATGAAGGGGTGTCTCTCCCCCTTTTCATCCTCCTGCATTAACACCGCCCCCAGTCCCGTGTCTGAGGCGTCGGTGAACACCATAAAGGGCTTGTCAAAGTCTGGGTTTGCCAGAACTGGGCCACTAACCAGAGCCTCCTTCAGCGCCCGGAGAGCCTGCTGGCACTGCTCAGTCCAGACCACCTTGTCTGGCTTCCCCTTCTTGCACAGCTCAGTGATGGGGGCAGCTATGGTGCTAAAGTGGGGCACGAAACTTCGATAGTACCCCACCATCCCAATAAAGGCCTGGACCTGCTTTTTGGTTTGGGGAGCAGGCCAGTCTCTGATCACCTCCACATTGGCTGGTTCTGGCTTTAGTCGGCCGCTCCCCACCCGATGGCCCAGGTAAGATACTTCAGCCATCCTCATCTTGCACTTCTCAGCCTTTACGGTTAACCCAGCCTCTCTGAGTCGGTCCAGCACTTGTTTAACCTGGGACACGTGGGCCTCCCAGGGCTAAAGATGCAGATGTCGTCAATATACGCCATGGCAAAACTCTCCATCCCTCACAGTAGCTGATCCACCAGGCGCTGGAAGGTGGCCGGCGCTCCCTTGAGGCCGAAGGGCAGGGTCAGAAATTCGTAGAGCCCCAGAGGGGCGATAAAGGCTGATTTCAGCCTGGTGTCTGCGTCCAGTGGCACTTGCCAGTGGCCCTTTGTAAGATCCATGGTGGTGAGATACTGAGCACCTCCCAGCTTGTCTAGGAGCTCGTCAGGCCTGGGCATAGGGTAGGCATCAGATACGGTGATGGTATTGAGCTTTCGATAGTCCACACTGAACCGGATCGACCTGTCCTTCTTGGGGACCAGTACCACTGGCGAGGCCCAAGGGCTGGAAGACTGCTGGATCACCCCCAAAGCCAGCATGTCCCCGACCTCTCTTTCTAGGTCCTGGGCAGCTTTCCCGGTGACCTGAAACGGGGAGCATCTTATAGGGGGATGTGACCCAGTCTCCACCCGGTGGACAGTCAAATTAGTGCGTCCAGGCTGGTTGGAAAACAGCTGTAGGTACAGATGCAGCACCCCTCTGATCTCAGCATGCTGGGCCAGGGTCAGCTGATCAGAGAGGGGAATTGCCTCCACGGAGGAACCAGCTTTTGTCCCAGGGAATAGATCCACTAAAGGGTCATCTCCCTGCTCCTCCCAATGTCCACACATGGCCAACACCACATTCCCCCTGTCATAGTATGGCTTCATCATATTCACATGGTACACTCGGCGGTGATGAGCCCGGTTAGACAGCTCCACCACATAGTTTACCTCATTTAGTTGCTTGACAACCTCGAAGGGCCCTTCCCAGGCAGCCTGGAGTTTGTTTTTCCTCACGGGGATGAGAACCATCACCTGATCCCCGGTGGCGAAGGCGCAAGCCCACGCCATGTGGTCGTACCAGACCTTCTGCTTCCTCTGGGCTCGGGCCAGATTCTCCCTGGCCAGGCCCATGAGCTCAGCCAGTCTTTCCCGGAAAGTCAGGACATACTCAACCACCGACTCTCCATCGGGAGTGGCCTTCCCCTCCCATTCGTCTCTCAGCAGGTCTAGGGTTCCCCTTCCATTGTTACCCACCTTCCATATAACAATTCGAAAGGCGAAAACCCAGTAGATTCCTGGGTTACCTCCCTGTATGCGAACAGCAAGTGAGGTAAGTACTTGTCCCAGTCCTGCAGGTGCTGGTTCATAAATGTTTTTAGCATCATTTTTAGTGTCCCATTGAACCTTTCCACCAACCTGTTGGACTGGGGATGGTACGCTGAGGCCCAGTTGTGCCGGATCCCACATTTCTGCCATAAGGACTGGAGCAGGGCCAACATGAAGTTGGACCCCTGGTCCGTTAAGACTTCCTTGTTGACCCTTCTCCCTGGTTCAGGTTACAGGCTGAGCACTTGTCCCTCACCTAAAGTAATCCCCGGCTCTCCTATCCCCCACATAGACAGTCCCTACTCCATCACAAGCCTCCTGCCTTCCTAGCAAAACCAAGTAGTGATTTTTGCCCCAGATCCCTAAGTGGTTCCCTCAAGGATTGAACTCATGACCCTGGGTTTAGCAGGCTAATGCTCAAACCACTGAGCTATCCTCAGCACCTGTTTCCTGCTATGCTGTTGCTACTCTGTCTATATAAGAGGCCTCTTACGTTTAGATTATGTCTATGTGATAGGACCATCAATGTATTGGCCAGATGCAAGACTGATTTGTGGGCTAATCTTTTATAAATATTTCCAGGGAAAATAAGGCTTTTGAATGGTGCTTGAATGATAGTCATGAAGACTGTGGTCCTCTGTTTATTCACATAGTAAGTACAACATGACAGTGCCATTGTCTGACTAATCAGTGTGCACCAACCTGAAACGAAACGGGCTGTCTTTTTGGGCTTGGAGAGTAATTCAGTTGCTGTGTCAGTACAATCCATCATCCTTTCCCTGAAGCCCCAAATCATTACTACAAATAGCACCCCTTGAGCCTGTAAATAAGGGTGCTGTTTGTAGTTATGATTTGGGGCTTCAGGGATATCTCATGAAACAACTAGCACATGTTAATGACTTCTGGCTATTATTAATTCAAGCTGGATTTGAACTCCTTCTCCACCTCAAAATCTCTCTCTCGTAACAGGAGTAATTCGGTATGACAGAATTACTCCTTCAGGTTTTGAATGGTCCCATCGAAAATCTCAGCCCACCTTTTCCTGAGGCAATATTCGACTCTCCTTCCTCACCAAGGGAATGGTGTGCCAATCTAATCTGCTGTTAGCCAGAATGTGTAGGCCCTTTATAAACCCATATTGACTTTGACCCCCTGAAACTATGTTTGTGCCTGTGATAATTTTGATAATTGATAACATCTATTCTAAGTCTTCGGACACAACTTATGTCTCAACTCTGTTACTATCAAAGTAAACTGTAAAAACATGAGAAGTTCTAAAAACCAAACTGGTGCACTGAGCTGTGAGAATTTTTTTAAGTGTTTTTTTAATAAGAAATTAAATCTGCAGAATAGCACAACCTGATTTAACTTTATTTTCTCATTAAGTGAATCTTGTAGAGGCACCAATGAAAGCAAGGCAGGAATCAACCGGTACTTTTTATAGAGTGTTCATTTTTATTGCTTGTTTATAAGGCTTTAGTTAGTACAATGGTCAGAATACCAGTAATGACTGAAAGTTTTTGTTGAAAACAGAATTTTATTTTCTACTGGGAAAAATGAACTGTTCAAGATCCGCTGAACAAGTTTTAACTCTTATAGAGCTGCTGAAGTCTCAGGTCAATGAGGTCTGAAACGGAGAGTTTAATAGCCAGGCAGGAGAAGAGAATAGGGTCAGGACACTTGCTGAAGAGGGAGAAGGTTTAGCAGCTGTGTGAGGAATGAGGTGCATAAGAGAAGGATTGGCTCTTGGTGCTTGTCAGAGGAATTGCAGGAGGGGAAAGTATCCAAGACATTTAGCTAGAGAATTTAGATGTGGGAGGGGCACTTTCTAGAAGGCGATACAGAAGGGTTCTGGAGGCGGAAGACAAGGTGAGCAAATCAGGTTGAGGCTCGTTTTAGGAGTGATATAGGAGGGTTTGTCAAGCAGGGGAAAGGGGTCTAAAGTCAGGTGTTGTGGGGTGCAGTTTACAGAAGGGTAGTATTCAATACTGTGGTGTGATTTAATAAGGGCAACTGCACACCTGGATGACATCATGACAAAATGAGAGGAAAGTTTGAATGGCAGAAATATACTACAGAAATATCCTTGTTTTATTCAGCTGTAAGGATGATATATGTAAAATAAATAGGGAATTCTGTAATAAGGTTATAAAATTGTTTACATTTTTCTTTTGTTCAGTACATTGGAAAAGCACATAAGTTGGAAAATGTAAATGTGCCTTTCAGAATTTAAATAGTTTTAAAGTGTTGAGTCTTTTACTACACAGTATGCTATGTGTGCATGCTATCCTTATCTCAATATGAGAAGACAACACCCTCTCCATGATCAAATCCTTGCAGACAACTCACATTTTCTTTGTGGCCCGGAAGAAGTGAATCTGTTGTTAAAACAGAAATCTCCATTTTGTCCTTTTTTCTGAGCATCCTGGTATATCTTGTCTTCTCTCTGCCTTTCCTTTAAGCCTCAATCCTGCAAACACTTGTGCATATGCTTAACTTTACATGTGTGAGTACATCCATTGTCTTCATGAATTCTTATTGTCTTTAATGGAAGTATTCATGTGAGTAAAATTAAGAAGTTGCAGGATAAAGGCATTAGATTATATTCATTTTGTTCATTATATGATGATGAGCACATATACTATTTTTATTGTTTATGTCAATTTTTCACTTCTATATTAACTTTCATTCAGAGCACAAGGGTTCCACTTTCTTTGTGATCTTCAGACTCTTGCCTTTATTCGTATAAATTCTTATGCAAATGTTTTAAGAATGACATTTCTCCCTCTTGAACACTGATTTCTTTAATCAACTACATGATACATGTCTCCAAGAACAAATGTGTAATATCTTCCTGATATTAATTCAACTCGTCTTGAGAAATCCTCAAAGGATTATGATGAGAAACTTGATTATAGTCAGACTGTCTCTTAAAGTCATGGCAAACAGTGGAGGTATCATTATAACTCAAATAAGGCAGATGTAAGTCTGGTTCTTAATTATTTTGCTCATTATATTAATCTTTAATTGCATACTCATCAGTTAGGAAGTTTCAGGCACCTGTAATGATAGCTTAAAACATGGACCATTAAGAAATGTAACAGCACATTAAATAGTGCTGATTGTGCAAATGATAGTAAAGGTCAGAGATGGTTATCTGTTTCATAAAATAGGTAAGAACAATGCTGTTCAAGCATGCACAAAGCTGATGAATTAGTTAACTGTTCTGATAGTTACATTATACTTCTCTTCAAATTGCCTCTAGGAACAGTAAACTAAGAATGTGTCTACATCTGGAGCCTGGGTTGTGATTCCCAGCTCAGGGAGACATACTCATAGTAGCTTTCATCGAGTTAGTGTGCTAAAAATAGTTGCATAGCTGTGATAGTATGGGTGACAGGAAGGGCTAGCCCCTTGAGTACAAAGTTGTGCGAACATATTTGGGCAGGTAGCCCAAGCTGCTGCCAGGCTACTGCTGCCACACTACTGTATTTAGTATCAGAGCGGTAGCCGTGTTAGTCTGAATCTGTAAAAGTGGCAAAGAGTCCTGTGGCACCTTATAGACTAACAGACGTATTGCAGCATGAGCTTTCGTGGGTGAATACCCACTTCGTCGGATGTATGTAGTGGAAATTTCCGGGGGCAGGTATATATATGCAAGCAAGAAGCAGGCTAGAGATAACAAGGTTAGTACAATCAGGGAGGATGAGGTCCTCTTCTAGCAGTTGAGGTGTGAAAACCAAGGCAGGAGAAACTGGTTTTGTAGTTGGCAAGCCATTCACAGTCTTTGTTTAATCCTGAGCTGATGGGGTCAAATTTGCAGATGAACTGAAGCTCAGCAGTTTCTCTTTGAAGTCTGGTCCTGAAGTTTTTTTTGCTGCAGGATGGCTACCTTTAAATCTGCCATTGTGTGTCCAGCAAGATTGAAGTGTTCTCCTACAGGTTTTTGTATATTGCCATTCCTAATATCTGATTTGTGTCCATTTATCCTTTTCCGTAGGGACTGTCCAGTTTGGCCGATGTACATGGCAGAGGGGCATTGCTGGCATATGATGGCATATATGCCATTCATATGCCAGCAATGATTCTGTAAATACTACCTGGAAGGGGTATTCTCATTAACATAAGTTAGAATACTCATAGTAGTTAGTGCTGCATCCACTAGTATGTGTGTGCATGATTAGGGCAGAAATATGCAAATGTCTATTTTTAGATATTTTCATCAGGAGTGAAACTAAACGCATCAGAAGCCATTTTGTGTGGTGTGTAGAACATTTCTGATGGCACACTTCTTAAAATATATTTTTATTTTGTCATTAAAGTCCATATAAACCATTAGGGCCAGTTCAAGCAAATCTCGGGTCCTTTGCAAAAGCAATTACCTACCAGCCCTCCAGCTACAATGGTCAAGAGTCATTATGCACTCTTCTCCCCAACTTGCTCCAAACCTATGCCATATCAGCTAGAACAGATGGAACAGATGGAACAGAGCAGTTACTCACATGGGATGAGGGCGGGAAAGAGGAATGCGTTCCAAATCAATGTGGGTGTGTGGAAGGAATTAGAATAGTAAGGAATTTGGTTATCTTCTTAAAAAACCGATAGGGAAAAGCTGTGATATGCATCAACAAAGGCTGCAATAAGAGGAGACATTCTGATTCCTCATGGGCACCCAGGTTCCACCACATAGTGTAGGGACTACATCTCTGCCTGGACCTTCTGCACAATGGGCATGGAAGGCTCCCTGCCACTCTTGATCTAGGTAGAGATCTAGGTACAGACCTAAGTGTAGAGGCTGAGACATGGGCAGTCATGCCTAATGGTTAATGTCAGGTGCCTGGAGCTGAAGTTGGGATGAGAGTCAGGTGCCAAGCACATATACATCCAAGGAGCCCCACCTGTTGGCTGGGATGCACTGTGTAAGCCAAGGTGCCAAGCCAAGAGTCAGACTTAGGGGTAGGTATAGGAGCAGGGACCTGGAGTGAAGCAGGAAAGCTGGAACTGGGAACAGATGGGGGTCTGGTACGAGGGAGACAGGAACAGGCTGAGAACAGTGAATCAGGAGTCAGGCAAGTAGGCAGAGCCCAGCGTATTCACCGGATTGGTCAGACAACTTCCTATGCCTCTTTCTGGCTTATGTAGTGCATCCTAGCCAACAGGTGGGGCTCCTTGGATGTATATGTGCTATAAATTGAATGAGGAACTTTTGTTCTCTATCAGTCATTATTCCAGAAGTACTGTGCACCCACAACTCAGTCTATCCGGCACCAAAGCTCTAGCATCACACATGCACCTACCTATGTTCTCTCTTTGGGTGTGTCCCTATCATCCCATGCACACTCACAATTTCCTGTACCCTCTCACCATTTGGAGAAGTTGCAAAATAGTTCCATAACAATAGAAGACTCTTTAGCAGGGGCGGCTCCAGGCACCAGCACACCAAGCGCATGCTTGGGGCAGCAAGCCACTAGAGGCGCTCTGCCGGTCGCCGCGAGGGCAGCAGGCAGGCTGCCTTCAGCAGCTTGCCTGTGGAGGGTCCGCTGATCCTGCGGCTTCGGCGGACCTCCCGCAGGCGTGCCTGCTGACAATCCACAGGCAAGCCGCTGAAGGCAGCCTGCCTGCCATGCTTGGGGCGGCAAAATGCCTAGAGCTGCCCCTGCTCCTTAGCAATATGAAGTCATGGGTGCATTCTTCCTACACAGTCACTACACAAAGAGACTTTCTCTCATATCAGCTATAAGCATATGAATATTTTGTCTCTCAAGCAAAGGCAAAGGGACATTGAGAGCGTCCTCCTTGCCTGCTTTTCTGGCTCTAGAGGGAAGGAGCTGGGTCTGGGGCCCCAAAGGTTGCTGGTTCTTAGGCTTTGCTGGTGTTGTTTGCTGCAGTGGGAAAGAGTGAGGTCATGCGGGACTAGGAGAATAGGACTCGGTGGCACTCAGAGATAGTATGAGACGAACAGCATGAGGAAAATGGGGAGTCTGGCTCACTGGTACTAGAGCTTGGGGAAAAGGAACAGAAGAAAGTTCAGTGTCAGCAGAGCATGATGTGGCATTTTTGCCTTATATTCATCTGCAAAAGCATTATTCCTTACCTGACTACTCTGACAACACTTCAGTCATGCTATATATGTATATCTAATAAACAACCCATGTTAAGAGTGTTATTAATATTCCACAGATGAGAACTTAACTGCTAAATAGATACCAGACCTAAGGTTGATTGTGCAGCCTTTCTGGCCCCATGACTATCTTCTACCAAATTTAAAGTCCCTGCTACAAACTGGGTTGGATGTTTTTAGTAACTGGAATGGTAAGGCAATCTTAATATAAGAGTTACTGCCACTCCCCCATTTACATAATAATAAAAAAAATAGGATGGGAGTTTATAGAATAAAATATACACACCCCTGTTTAGGTAGTCTACGCTACATGGGGGCATGTAGGGAACATGTAGCTACAGGCGGCTGTGAGAAGCAGACTGTATCTACACTGTGTTGTGTAGCTACAAGTGGCAATCAGAGGCTGTCACAGGAGGAAGGCCGTGGGGAAAGTCTCTGGCACCTCCCTGCTACCGGAGTCTTTCTCCATCTGAGGAAGCTGTCAGAACCTTTCCCGGCTGCCGTGAGAGGCTCCAGTACTGGAGAGCTGCCAAAGCCTTTTCCCATAGCCTCCCAGCTGCTGGAGTCTTCCCTGAATCCTAAGGGTTCAGGCATGTCTTTACTCTACTCACCTAAGCAGGTGCTTAGGAAGCATGCAATATGTACTCTACATGCCACCATAAGCAACTGCGCGGAGTAAAAGTACCTTATGTATGCTGGTTGACTTTTAAACCCAAATTTTTTAATGAGTCACTAAAACTGTGTCCTCTGCCTTACAGTTCAGCTTTGCTGAAATTCTCTTTGGTTTCCTCTGCTCATACAATGATTATTGAAAGTCCTTTCTCTATGGCATCACCAGTTCTATTCCTAATCCAGCGGCAGTCTGTACGATGCCCACATTTTCACAGTACATGCGTTGAAGTATTACCGTATCACAACATTCTCAATGGCTCAATCACATGCTCAATACTTTGATGCTATTCAGTAAAACTGTTTTTCGCTGCAGTATGCTTTTTAGCATTCTATTGCAGTAAAGGATCTTCACATTAGATGGCTGTCCAGCATATGGCAAATGCAGTCAGCTCTGCATGTAATGTTCTCATGTGTATAGAGCTAATAAAGTTAATTATTCAAAAGCACCAAGCTTAGCATTAGTACCATTGTAGATGGCTTTCTGATTTCCTCAATCACTTATTTCACTCATTATTCCACATATTCTTTCCAGGACTTCTGCTGCAATATGTGATACATCTGTTCCGCCAGTCATTCAGATGGAGATACTGTTATAAACATTGGATGCTAAAGTGCTCCATGAACATTTGGACAATTTAAATGTATATTTTATAAGAGGGAGAAACATAGCTTTTTTTGTAAAGTACCACAGTAATCACCCTCAAATACTGCATTCAAAATATTAATATTTCATTCCTTAGGGAGGTTATTTTAAAAATATTGTAGAACTTTTCTTGGAAGAGCAGCTATAAATGTAATTTTTAAACTCAAGTTTTCTAATGTTGTAAATAGTTATCATTTACATTCTGCACTGTTGTCTTATTCTTTACCCTTTATAAAAATGTTCTCATTTTAGAGTTGAGCCAAACTGATATGGTAAAATGTATTATTCCTGGGACTGAAATGAAATTCCGAAGGCTGAATAAAATTCAGATATTGTCTGCTATTACATCTAAAGAAAAATACAATAAATTTCAGACTTGTCTTCACTGCATGGTTAGCTTGAGCTATACCTCAACTGTTGCCCCAACCTGACTCCCATCCAAACACAAAAATCTCTAGCTCAAGTTACATGGGCCTGGATCCACCCAGGGATTTGGGCAGAGCTGTCCCTATGGTACAGTAAATCGGGGCAACTCCCCCAGGCCCCATGCTTTATGGCCCCCCACAATTCAAGAGGGGGTAGGCAGGGGGGATGATGAGGAGCCCCCCTACCAAAATTCCCCTCCCCCCAGTGCCTCCTGCCCATCGGTGCGCCCTCCCCCCAGCTCTCTCCCAATGCCTACTGCCAATCAGATGTTTTGTGGCATCTGGAGGCACTGAGAGGAGAGGAGCAAGGGGGGGGGAATTGGATGGGGAAGAGGCAGAACAGGAAGAGGTGGGCAGGTTGGGAAGAGGTGGGGCAGGGGTAAAGCAGGAGCTGGGTAGAAGCAAGGTTGGGGTGGGGCCTTGGAGGAAGGGGTGAAGTGGAGATGGGGCCTGGGCAGAGCTGGGGGGGAGCACCCCCTGGCAGATAGAAACTCACCAGCTATGTCCCTAGTCCTGCACCCCCCCTGGATGGCCCTGGACTGAGGCGTTACAATCTCAAAAATGCTAGGCACCTAGAAAACTGGACTGCACTGGAACTTTAGGACTGCACTAGCTTGGCTTGGTATATAACAGCCCTTAAGGAACCACTTCAATGGCCAGGATTGCTAGAGAACATTGAACTCCAGCTCCAATTCCTCCCCATCCCAGAATGATCCTTGGGCCAGTAGTGGGGGATAATGCCTTGAAAGTCACTGTAGTGCAACAGAAGAATCCTCAGCTGCTACCTTAAGGCAGCTTTAAGCCACCTTCACAATGGTGCTGTTTCTATGCAAACAGGATTTAGGAGGTATTGAGGATCTGGCCTCTGATATTTATATAAGCCATATGACCAGAAGGTCAGAGGAGAAGGAGCTCTCTGATCCCTTTCTTGGTATAAAGATGAAAGTTCTCCCATAGAGAGCTTCATTTGCATAGACTATTTATCCACAATGCCTCTAGTGACACTTGTGAGGTCGTGACTATACATGAAATTGGATTTTAATGAGTAGTGGGCTCCCGGAGAAGGTCCAAGTGAGGAAACAGCTCTTACTGTGTGGCAAAAATCTCATTTCCAAGCAATCGGGACTCTGCTCAGAGGTCCTAAGTGCATATAGCTCCTCTCCTGTGAGAACTTTGCAGTGAGCAATGACACAGAGGACAGCAGCAGAGCTAAGTAGACTCCGATGAGGTCCCACCTGCCCAGCATCTTAATAAAGGAGACTCATTAACATGGCCTCACTTCCAGGCAGACAGATCCTTTGGGGCTGGAGACAGACCTGCAAAAAGACACTTGGACTACATCTACTTGCTGGTCTAAACCGTGAGTGGGTTTGGTGGATTGCTGAGGTGATGCAGCCACCTGTTACCTGTGGGAAATTCTCACCAGCTGCTAAAGTAACTGAAGGGAGAGAGGGTATTTTTCTCTTTAATTGTATATTATTCTGGTTTTAAAAGTTCTATGCTCTGTTTTCCCTAGTCTGTGACTGTGTTTCCTTTTTCCTAATAAAGATTTCTTTGTTTTTACACAGTCTTATAGTGCTGGAAAGTGGGGAAGTGCTGCCTGTGAAGGGCACCTTGGGAGGTTGCATTGAGTTTTCTCAGGTTTCTGGAAAGCTCTAGCAGCTGGTTTAGCTATTTGGCAAGAAAGACTCTAGATATGTTGAACCTAGCCCTAAATTCAGAAAAATAGCTGTTAATATTAGCTCATGTTCAACCTTTTTTATAAAACCTAAGTTTTGTGCCCCAGGCATTTGACAGTTTTGCATTGAAAAAACACGGCACCTTCCCCAGACACTCGGAGGAGGAGGAAAGGGAAAACGGGGGCTAATGCACATGAAACTTCATATGTCAAAACTCTGTTACTTCAGCTGATACATTAGAGAAACTTTCCAGGGAAGAAATAAATCTGTAAAAGAAGCAGACAAATCTGTGTAATTACAAAAACAATTAGCTACCATTTTATTGTGGGCTTGATCCTCCAAGGTGCTAAGTAGAGCTGGGCCAAATTTTTTGACTGGAACCTTTTTTTGAAGAAAAATGCAGATTTGGTTAACTGACATTTTTCACAAATTTATTCTGAATTTACCAAATTGTTTCAGTGGAAAAAAAATCAGAAAAAATCAAAATGTTTAATTTTGGCATTAACAAAATGGAACATTTCCTTTTTTATTTGAAAAGACTTTTTGTCTCAAATGTTGCTTCAGTTTTATTTGAAAAAGTTTTAAACTCTCATGGAACTAAGTGTTTTGAGTCAAACAAATTATTTTATTTGACACAAAATGAAAGTTTTCTTTTTTTGCTTTTATGGTTTGCCATTTCTTTGGATTGACTCAGATGATTTTTCTTTCAATTTTACTGTTCAGCCAGCAAACTGAAAAATCAATTATTTGTACAGCTCTAGCACGGAGTGCCCTTAACTCTAAATGGCCTCCAAATTCAGTGGAGGAAAGTGTCCACTCGCTGCTGTTCAAGCTGCTCTTCTGCTTGAAGAGTTATGAATGCTCATTACCTTGCTTGATTGACTGTGTCTTGAAAGGACAATTCTGAACTGGAACAAAGTGATGGCAACTCTGAAGGTGATAATCCTGCAGACAGGGAGACTTCTCAGTGCGCCACAGAGTGCAGTGTCCCCATGTGCCCATCAAATTTTGCTGACCGGTATAGAGAAGGGGGCATGGATTTACTTGTCTCAAACCTCTGGAGACTTCCAAGCTTTGTGGCTGCTAGCCCGCAAGGAAGCTGAAGGAATTCCATTGTTTCTTGGCAACTGCACTTGGCCACAAGGTCAGGTAGATGCAGGGAACAATAATCTTGGCCCTTAATCTTAGAGGATTTGGGGTGGGGGAGTTTTCCTTGCAGGTCCTTTCCTCAAAACCAAGGAGAGAAAGCATCTAAGCAGAAATCATTGGAAAAAAAAGTTTTATCAACTCTGTGGCTACACTCTGGAAAAAATACAAGAATGTCACTTCAACAGGAGAACATTCTGATTACACTGTTAGGACAAGGTGTAATTTATTGCAACATTGTCTCATTTGATCCATTGGATTTAGTGCAATATGTTTGAGGGCAGAAGTTAAAAGATTTACAATAATGAATTCTTTATGTCATCTATAGGAGCTGCCAGCAAAAGATTTTACATGCAGCAGTTGTCTTGGAACAGAAATGCCATTTACCTGTAAGTGCTTTCCCCCATCTAATTAACACTGTGAAATGGCTTAATTCTTGAGGTACAGTCTCTAGTCACACCACCCTTATTGTCATATCTTTATTAGACAAGTGTAATTACTGTACAGCAAACTATCATAATTACCACTAAGTGCAGCATATAGTATTTGTACTTACAGTAAATAGAAGTAAATAACGGAACAGAGTGGCAGAGTTATTTCCAGTAACTAATTTATTATTCATAAATGATATTTGCACAATGTCTCTCAGGTTTTATTTGCATGTAAAGGCAATTTGGAAAATCCTCCTCTCTTACCTTAGCAGCTGTGGAAAGAAATATCCAAGAGATGGGGCAGGGGGAGCGGCAAGATAAAGGTGGACTGAGCTAATGCAAAGACCAGCACTTACCAATTCCTAGTGACTTGAGGGGCCTCAGGCCATGGCTTGAAGAAACAAGAAGGGAAGAAGGCTGTCAAAGTTTCTCATGTTTGGAAAGGCCATAAGAATGAAATGCTTCCTGCTCTTTCAGCATGCAAGTAGTAAGGAAAATGTAGCAAACTCTGAGGGGTGGTCTACACTAAGGGAGGGGATCAATCTAAGATACGCAACTTCGGCTACGTGAATAGCGTAGCTGAAGTCGAAGTGTCTTAGATCGAGTTACCTATGGTCCTCATGGAGCGGGATCGATGTCCGCAGCTCCCTCTGTCGACTCCACTACTGCCATTCGCGTTGGTGGAGTTCCGGAGTCGACAGGAGAGCGTTCGGGGATCGATATATCGCGCCTAGATGAGAGGCGATATATCAATCCCTGAGAAATCGATTGCTACCTGCCGATACGGCAGGTAGTGAAGACATAGCCAGAGACTGGTAGGCTTTACTGGCTGCATCTGAGTTTAATATTAACAGTCATCAGTTAACTTGAATTGATGTCCACCTTTTTTGAGATTTATTTGGCAGTTTGCTTAGCCCAAGGTATGATTTCCAGCTCTGACACAGAGAAACAACACTTTCCATTTCACTTCAAAGACCATTAAAATCAGTACCGGGGAATGGATTTGCAACACTAATTGTCAACTGTTTCAAGAAATAGACCAGGACTCTTAAAGCCTTGAAATGTCCTTCTGTCCCATTATCACAGTGTATTCTCCTGCACCAAGCATCCATATAGTTTGGCACACTATCAGTTAAAATTCCTTTCTATAAACAAAAATATCCAGTATATAAGCATACAGTTCACCATCAAAGATTAAAAGCTTTTTGCATCTCATAGCTCACAGATGGCTTCAGATTTGGCTTCCTTTTACTTGAGTGATTCAGAATTCTGAAGGTCATTTTCTTCTAAATTATAATAATTTCAAAGTAGTTCAAATAATCATTCTGCAGTACATGGTATTCTCTTTTACCCTGTTAAGTGCCTCCTAAATAAGAATTCATGTGACCGGTCTTTCCAATAATACATATGTCACAGTTACTAGGCAAGCGGTGCCTTAGACCTCTTTCAGTCCTTCTTGAATACAATTTTAGGTGATAGGCCTGATTCCTGATACCTCAGTCTGGGTGCAAACGGGCGATCCTACCATTCTTAGACTGGATCTCTGTGTCACAGCCTTCTGTTTGCCAACTGTTAATTTGACAGACCCAACTACTTTTGGCACTTATAAATGCTTGTTCTGTGGGGACTTGCAGCTGATTAAATTTACTCAGAAAGAGCATCTTCAGAATAAAGTAGCTTGTAATTGCCAAAGAGAATACAGCATTTAGGAAAATGGATTAACACAACAAAGAGATCTATATGTATATTTTCTTACCTTAGAGCAATGTCTCTATCCATAACTCTGGTAGGCGCATCAATTCCCATCTCTGGGTTGGGAGACCCAGCCTGCTTATGCAGTCTCTGTGTCTGTCTGACAACCTACTCACTCTTCCTCCTTCCTAAAACTATCATTTTAAAGGTTGAAGATCCCCTTTGATCCTGGGCTGTCAAACTTATGACGAGTAAGCCATGCTAGCATGGATGGAGCCAGATAGGTAACTACTGCCCAGTCAATGCCCCAGCTATTGCTGTCTTAATTCCTTGGAAGCTGCTCACTCTAGATGCTATATCTTAGCCATTGTTTCATTTCTTTTCTTTCATTTGTTGGTTTCTCCCTTAACAGCTTCCTGTCTGTCTAACAGGTTAATATCAAACAGATAAACTGAGGGGCATATAATAATTTATCAAAAACTACACACAACTCCCTCATTCTCCTCAAAACCTTTAAATTTTTTACGTGTGTGTCCTATATGGAATTTCACCCTTCAATTTGAATTTCTTTCTTTTTGGTGGACTATAAGGTAACCCTGACCCTACTTAAAGAAAGTAAAACCAGACCTATCTAGGTAAAGTTTATGGAAAAATCCAGTAGAATTAAATAGAAAATTATCTCCTTACTATACATTTTTTTAAAATTACCCTAGAAAGGTAATAGAGAATTTTACCCCTGCTATATGATTCTTTACAATGGTTCAAAACTGTATAAAAAGGTATTATTCTCTATTAAATTTGTAAATGCACTAAAATTCAGCAGCAAGTTTTTAACCTTTTGAATACTGGCTGTTTTCAAAGTGCAAGAAAAAAATGGGTAGATATAGAGGGGGGTGAATTCAGGGCCGCCTAGAGGGGTGGGCAAGTGGTACAATTTGCCCCGGGCCCCTATGAGAGTTTTTCGGGGCCCCTGGAGTGGGGTCCTTCACTCGCTCCGGGGGCCCCGAAAAACTCTCAGGGGGCTCGGGCCCCCGAAGCTTCTTCCGCTCCGGGTGTTCAGTGGCGGGGGGTCCTTCCACCACTGAATTACTGCCGAAGACCCGGCACTTCGGCGGCGAGTCCTGCTTCGGCAGTAATTCGGCAGCAGGGGGCCCCCTCCACAGGTCTTTGGGGCACTTTGGCAGTGGGTCCCAGAGTGGAAGGATCCCCTCCGCCGAATTACCACCAAAGCGGAGGCCCCCCGCTGCTGAAGACCCAAGGCCCCCTGAATCCTCTGGGCGGCCCTGGGTGAATTTCAAAAGTTGTGGTTTTGAAAACTCATCACAAAGACCAGAGCCCCCTCAAAGCAGCTTGAACTTCATGACTTCACAACACTGGGCTGGACATCTCTCAAGAAAAAATGGTATTTCGTGCCTCATGTCAGGTTGGTGATATTTTAATACCAATTTTTTTCCTAGTAATTTGACACATCTGCCTTTTGGCAGAATCTGGAAGTACATAGGTCATGGAAAATGGAATTAACTGCATATTTTTCTATCCTCAAATATTTAAGTTGAAATTTCAAAAAAGTTTGAAAAGTTACTGTTTTTTTCTTAGCCAATTTGCCTCTTCCTACTTAAAAGGAAGGGTATAAGTTCAGAACTTCCAGTGGATTAATTCAAATTTCATAACTTCAGGACCTTATGGGAAGATAACAGACAGTTCCCTGCACACTTAAGTCTTGACTCTGACTTTACTTTGGAGGGGGGTGCCCAGTGCTAGCAGAGAGAGAACCTCAAACCGTGGGTCTGCGTCAGGGCCAGCCATAGGCACGTTCTGAAAAGCTTCAGTTCTCAAAGGCTCCTCAATGGAAACAGGACTTAAAGGAAATAAAATGATCCCAGTTTCGATGTTCACAGGTTGAATGAGACTTCAGGCTAGTTCTGTTCTCCACATTATACGGGGGCCACAAAACTTGAACTGTGTGCTGCTCTGTTTGCACTGGCAAATATGGGTTCCATATCTGTGCTTCAGGCAAATACAGTCAGCTCTTACGTCTCCAATCACACTAGTAATGCCCCTCGCACTCTGACATGCATTGTTGCTTTTGCTGCATAATCAAAAAGAAAATCTTCCAAGAATCCGAAATAAATTGGACTATTACAGATGACAAGAAATAGCTTAACCCAGAGGACACTGTAATCATTAGGATTAAGAATAGATTTTAGCAACTGGTAAAATATATTTTAACATGGAATATTAAACACAGTGTGGCTTTTGACAGTTTATTTCTATATCATATACTATTTATACAAAATTATTAAAGGACAAGTATTAACTGTCTCAGCCTTCATTGGTGTCCAGGGCTGGCCCTAGATGTTTTGCCATGCAGGGTAGAAAACATTTTCAGCACCCTCTACCGCCTGAGCAACAGAGGGGATGTAGTAGGGTGAAACCAGCTGAGCCAAAGAACCAAAACAAACCCTATTTAGCACCTTCCTGATGTTGATTTGTCACCCCCAGAAGTTGGCATCCAGGGCGACCAACCTTTCTGGCCCTTCTAAGTCCATCCCTGCTAATGTCAGGGCTGCCTTTCAAATTTCATATTGAAAATACTGGCTCAAATCCATCCCAAGATGATAGTAACCATAGGCAGTTCTGATTGCTGTTTTGTGGCTTATGTGAAGTGAGTTGGGGTCTCTCTCTCTCGCCGTTCTGTTGCTAATGGATTAGGGTCCACATCACTATAAACAAACAAACAAGAGCTGTGGGGGTAGTGCATGTGGGCAAGGGCAGCATGCAGAGACCCTCTGGCCTGTCTGCCTAGGAGCCGCCACCAGAGGGATGTGCCAGTTGCTTTCGGGAGCCGCCTAAGGTAAGTGCCACTTGGCCAGAGCCTACACCCTCACCCCCTCCTGCATCCCAACCCCCTTCCCCAGCTCAGAGCCCAAACCCTGCACCCAAACTCCCTCCCAGACCCTGCACTCCCTCCCGCACCCCAACCTTATGCCATAGCCTAGTGAAAGTGAGTGAGGGTTGGAGAGAGTGAGTGATGGGGGAATGGAGTGAACAGGGGTCTTGGGCCTTGGGGGAAGGAGTGGAGAGGCAGCAGGGCCAGGGGCTCAGCAGGGGGGCTTGGGGAGGCTACAAAATTTTTAAAATCAAAATGGCAGTCCTCAGGTTGCTAAAGTTTTAGAACTGCTGAGCTAGAGCACCTGGATGCCAGTTGCAGCCATAGACTGAATGGGGATGCAAGTCTTAAATTGTCTTCTTGACAATACAGACTATCTAGAGTTGCCAATTTTGGCTGGACATATTCCTGGAGGTTTCATCATAGGGCATAATTTTTAATTAAAGATTAATCTTTAATTTCTGGAGATTCCAGGACAATCCTGGAAGCTTGGCAACCCTAAGACTATCCCGCTAGTGTAGGAATGAGGAATATTGCTGCATTGAGTTGGTCTTGTTTTGAGCAGGGGGTTGGACTAGATGATCTCCTGAGGTCTCTTCCAACCCTAATCTTCTATGATTCTATGATGGGTGTGGTTGGGAAACTTTTAGTTCTGCTCCCATGTTGGCAAACTGGCATCTTATCTGAGCACTGATGGCTTGATCTCCTACCCATTGAGTCAATGGCAATTGACTTTCATGGTGCAGGATCAGGGCCTCAATTCATACTGTTACTAATTAGAAATCTGCCTTTCACAGTGTATATTAAAGCATCACCATTTACCCAACTGAAATTAAAATTTTGTTGTCATTTTAATTTTAAATCTGAATCATTATAGCTTGTCTAACGCCTCCCAAACTATTTGGCTGGCATGTTCTTAGCATGAAAATAGTCATTTTACTTTTAAAAAAACTAGTTTAAGCACTGTTGAAAAATTGACAAGTTTTTATGTATAACGCAAACCATATAGAGGATAGATGTTTTACAGTTTGAATGCTGTCGATGTCTAATGGGTTAAAAAAGCAAGAACATTTCATAGCATCGCAGTTTAGAATGTCTGCATAAACCCCAGCTATATAAAACTTTCCTGGTAGCTACATCATGGACTTGACACATTTATGACATTTATCAAAAGATTCACTAGTGCTCTTCAATAAATGACAAGCAATTTACGGTTTTGCATGACTTTTGTTTGGAGTTTTATTTAAATCTGAAAGTGTAGCTGAACTTTTGGCTGATGGGGTGTGGCAAGCTAAAACCCTGTGTGTACCCCCATGTGAGACTTATGAGTGGACCTGGGGACGGGGGTGACGGGAGTCCCCATTGACTTCAGTGGAGTTTTGCACGGAGGTCCTGCCATGCAGATCTCATTACAAGATAAAGGCCCAGGACTGTAAACAGTGTTTTGTGGAATTTTCCACAATTTTATTTTGCTGCTTGTTACATCCCCTACATTTTGTGTTTTCACAACTAGAGGTGGGGTAGAATCACTAGAAAATGAATCTACAGCTCTAAAATATTGCAGAAATGGGACCAGAAGGTAGCTATGCTTGAATTTCAGGCCTTTCAAATGCAATAGTAAATGATTCACAGACTTCCAGTATGAACACATGCACATTAAAACTGAAGAAAATATTTGTAAGAGCAAAATGAAACCACGGAGAATGTCACACAGGTCTTAGGTGTAGCTCAGATGTTAATCAATTTCTTTAGCAGCTGGTTTCTCAAACTAATTCCTGCAAAAAGTGCTGAACATATGTGGTCCTTTTGAGAAGTGTGCATGTATAACCCGCTGGCTAGTTTCAGAGCGTGTATGTTGTGTCCCGCTTTGTGCACTATCCAGAGAGGTTTTGAATCTTACAGTCCCTACCCACTAGAGGGTGCCTCTTTAGCTCAAGCTATAGTGACTTTTGCTTTTCAGATGGAGGTCCCTATTACAATCCCTGGTGTTAGCTAATATGGTGGCCATTACACAGGCAAAGTACAAAACAAAATGCCTATCCCTGCTTCCCAACAGCAAGGGCAAGGAGCGTCTAAAAATGGCAACCTCTTGGTAAAATATAAGGTGTCCGTTTTAATGCTAGGTTTTTGACCATTTCAGTTACTTCATGTTTTACATAGTGAATACAGCAGCAGATGGAATTATTGAGAAATGTAATGTAAAAAAATAACGTGAACAGATAACAGGAAGAGACGTCAGGCAATAATACTAAGATAAATTATGCCATTGTTAAATTCAAATGCCCTAGGGTGCAGATACCTGTGTAGACCTAAGACATGGAATTTTCTATGAGCAGAAAGAAAAAGACAAGTGGCTGTCTTTGAAAAGAGACCTCCATCTCTGGAAGATTGTGGGAAGGATAAATAAGACACGAAATAGTCCAACAGACCCTTGCTGTCATCAGAGCCACAAAATAAAAGCCTGAGACAGTAGAGAATGGACTATTGAGTAAATATTCTGTGACTATGATTTACAGTCACATAACTCTACTTCAATCACATGTACAGTCACATTTGCAGCTAATACCAGCTTGAATCAAAGGAATATGAGAGAGCATAGAATAAGGCAAAAAGCCACAAATCACAAAAAAGGCCAGAGTTTAACAAGTCAAGAATTTCATGTGCCACCCAGTGACAGCTCTGAAGATTCTTAAAGATTTTTCTGAATTACATAGATTATACAAGTGCTGTAGATGATTTATAAAAACGGGTGAGAAAGCGAGCAGGTTCCAGAGGGGGAAAGCAATCTATCATCTGTCTAATGCTGATATTTCACATACCTCATATGAAAACGCCGGGGCCTCGTCTGTTCAGATGTTATAGGCATGCTCTTCCATTGTTTGGTAAATACCAACTGAGCAGTCAAAAACATACAACAGTAATGAGTAGGATTTCTGTCCAGGTAAAGCTGAGCACATTGTCAGGTTGGGGTAACATTGTGTTATGCGTGGATGCTGTTGGGTTCTGCAGTTGAATCAGTGACTGCACAAGCAGGATTAGAACCTAAAAAGGTTTACACATACTGAGAATCTGCATGAATTTAGGCAGCCTTGTCCAGCCCCTTTCTCTCTAGTCCTTTGTTCTTTCTTTCACTTTTTTAAACTATGTACCTAGTTCCTACAGTACCTGCTTGGGAGACTTGGGTGCAATTCCCTGCTCCACCACAGACCTGTGTGATTGTGGGGAAGTCACCTTATTTCTTTGCGCTTCAGACAAATTAAAAATTGGGTGGTGCTCAGACAGTAAAGTAACTGGTGCCATATATGCTCCTAAGATAGAGAGACAGCAAATCTTTGAGCCTGGTACAAGTAAATAACAACAATAGCATTCCTCTACTTTAATTTACCTTTAATCTAGCTATAATTTATAGAATATACACTTTCACTATTCTAACTGCTTTGTCCTAGCAACATTGCCCTTTAGTTCTTTTGTATCTTTTGCCATGAATCAGCTGCCCCCATACGTGTTACTAATTTTTTTTTGCATAATTGCTTTGTTTCCTGATAGCAGACTTAATGCCTGCCCTTTGCTCAAGTAGCTTTTTACACCTTCAGTGGGAGGCAGGGACATGATCAGTAACAACACGGATTGGATGAAGACAGCGATGCTACAACATCAATGAGCAGAAGCAGTGACTTAGACAAGATAGAATGATGGAGGGGAGAGAGTATCATTTGTCTCCCCTCCAACCTCTCTTAAGCCTGTTCCATGAATCTGGTACCACTAGCTTGATGTTCAAGGAAAATTCCTGCAAAATAAACAGAATGTGAATCAGAGGAATAGGGAACCAAAGGAGCAGCTCAGAAAGCTGCCATGAAAACACTCTGCTCCCTGAGCTCGTTACATGTTCTGCAGAAAAAGTGGTATCACTGTGTTGGCCCAGACCACTACTAATCCCCTCCCAGGAATCCTCTGATCTGCTTCTACTTAATTCAGCCTCTGTACCAGATGACTGGCTGATAGCTAATATGATGCAGATTTTTTTTTAAAAAAAAGGTTCCAGAGGCCATCCTAGCAATCACAGGGCGGTAAGCTTAACTTCAGTACCATGCAAACTAGTTGAAACTATAGTAAAGAACAGAATTATCAGACACATAGAAGAACACAGTCTGTTGGGGGAGAGTAAACATGGCTTTTGTAAAGGAACATCATGCCTCATCAATCTATTTGAATTCTTTGAGGGGGGTCAACAGGAAAAGGGTGATCCAGTGGGTATAGTACTCTTGGCCTTTCAGAAAGCATTTGACATGGTCCTACACCGAAGGTTCTTAAGCAAAGTAGGAAGTCATGGGATAAGAGTGAAGGTCCTCTTAAGAATCTGTAACTGGTAAAAAGATAGGAAACAAAGGGTAAGAATAAATGGTCAGTTTTATCAATGGAGAGATCTAAATATGGGGTCCCCCAAGGATCTGTACTGGGACTTGTAATGTGCAACATATTTATAAATGATCGGGCAAAAGGGGTCAACAGTGAGATGGCAAAGTTTGCAGATGTTACAAAATTACTCAGGATAGTTAAGTCCAAAGCAGACTGAGGAGAGTTACAAAGGGCTGTCACAAAACTGAGTGACTGGGCAACAAAATGACAAATGAAATTCAATGTGCAGAGTAATGCACATTGGAAAACAAGATCCCAGCTATACATACAAAATGATGGGGGTCTAAATTAGCTGTTACCACTCAAGAAAGAGATTGTGGATAGTTCTCTGAAAACATCCGGTGAGTGTGTTAGGAACTATTAGGAAAGGGATAGATAATAAGACCTAAAATATCATAATGCCACTGTGTAAATCCATGATATGCCCATACCTTGAATACTACACATAGTTCTGGTTGCCCAATCTCAAAAAAGACAGTAGAATTGACAATTGTCTGGGTGTCCCTAAACCTCCAACTGCCAGAAGCTGGGACTGGATGATAGTGAATGGATCACCTGCTGATTGCTCTGTTCTGTTCATTCCCTCTGAAGCATCTGGCACCAGCCACTATCAGATACTAGGCTAGATGGACCTTTGGTCTGACCCAGTATGGCCATTCTTATGTTCTTACTGTCACTCTTCTCCCAACCTCCTTTTAGAGTAGAGGTTTGCTTGACTTCTCTCTACTGAAGTGAGGAAAAACAGAAGTCGGGGGAGGAGGAGAGGATGGGAAGAGAGAGGTAGGTTTCCATCTCAGTGGCAGTGCAAAAGGTTTATAGGAAGGTATAAGCCAGGCAAGCAATGGCAGGATATGCAGGGGAAGTGGAAGGGAGCCCAACGGACCACTTGACTTAACAGCTTTCTCGTCATCTCTATCCACATGGTGAGTTTTTGCTGCCCAACTCTGGATACTTTCTAATTATTTTGGTTACCCCAGGTTGCCAGATGGCTTTGGAGGTGCTGTATTACGCCACTCTGTTCTCCCCAGAGCAGACTTTATTATTGCTGTTTTACAGATGAGGAAACGGGGGCAAAGAGAGAAAGTGTTTTTGGAGCAGCCAAGGAAATCTCTGGCAGAGTGAGGGATAGAACTCATATCCCATCCCAGCCCTGTGCTTGTTTGATTGAACCTCAAAAGGTCCTTTGTTTCAGTTGATTACTGATTGTACCATCTCTGTTGTCTCAAGGTTTGAAGCCTGACTGCAAGGAGTCTAATACATGGCAGATATTAGCTGCTGCTGGAGTTGGTCTGTCACACACTCTTCTATAATTTTATCCCAAATGGAAGATTGGAAGCAGAGTGGAACTAGTTAGTGAGATAATAGGCATCCAATGGTAGCTTGAGTAAACATCTGGGCTGCATCATAGTTCAAGTTTGCTGCTACCCTGATTTTTCCAAGGAAAGCATTGGTTTTGCTTAGCAGTAATCTGAAGTGTTCATAAACTTACAAGGGACTAGGATCCATCTCTCCTTTAGTGAAACAGACATCACTAAGTTCTTTCAGAGCATCTGCTACTGGGACAATTTATGACAAGAAATGTGGCATGGTTACTTCGTTCAGTTCTGAGTCTGCAACCTCAAAACTAGAGAGGCCACCTCAGTCTAACATTTTTTTTTGTTGGCTCAGTTAAGATGAGAGCCCTTAGAAAGGAGAGGCAGTTAACTCTTCTTTTTGAACCTTTTTGCTCTACTTTTCATTAAAGTAGTTTATACTTATGATGGATATGTTATTCAGAATCCTTACTAAAATAAAGAGTATTTTCTTGTCTAACCAAATTCAACAGGTAACAAAATACAAATTTTTTCTTTAATAACAATGGGTTTCTTTTTTCAGCCAACATCTTGGTTTCTTTTTTGCTGTGTTCCTATTTTTGCTGAACTTTTCATCACATTTTTCAGTTTCCTTTATCTAATTTTCCTTTTTTCCCTTTTGCATTGTTTACCTTTTCAAAGGCATTCTATACTTCGCTATTGACTTTGAGGTCTGTTGGGTTTTTATTCTGCTTTTCTCCTGTAGGACCATAGCAATTTTGGCTCTACCCCAGCCTTTGTCATTACTTTTGTATTGTTGCTGCCTTCATTGCCAATGAACTGATAACCTTGCTGAATAGCTTCTACTGCTATTTTTCCACTCTTCCTTAAAGAAACAATAAGTCATAGAAATATACCAAGAGAATTTGGAGGTGGGGAGTTCATGCAATATTGTACAAAATATATAAGTGAGACAAGACCATAATCCTTGATTTCACTCAATGTTCATCCTCCAGCTATGATTTATTGTTGGATTTTCAGCTGAAAATTTAAGTACAGATATTGTTTTCTGAAATGTCTTAGATGGGGAAGTGAGTTTCATTATGCTAGCATAAATACTTTTTATTTCCTTGCAGGAGCTGGGGAGAGATTTCATGACTTGTGGTAAAGAATCACACTCATTTTTTCTTCTAATACTGAATGAGGAACTAAGTTAGAATAAGGAAAACAATATTATTCCTAAAGCTACTGGTCAATATTTTCAAAAGTAACTAGCGATTTTGGTTGCTTCAGGTTTTGATTGTTCAACTTGACACATCTTGAAGGGACTTTTCAGAGGGATGATGCTCAACAGTGGACTTTCTGAACATGAAGCCCCTTTAAAGAGTTTCAAGTTGGACACTCAAGCTCACTAGTCACTTGTGAAAGTCTTGGTCTCTCTCCCTGCTTCATTGCAAATCTTCTTATAACCATCCCCAACCTTTCCTACTAGGCTTCCTGCTATAGAATAAAAGAAACACTATGCCATCTTCTTTCCCCTAATTATCATATCAAGAGGGATTTCTGCTGACTATTAGTACTGTGGATTCTCTCTGCAACTTCCCAGCCCCCATTCAACACGTATGACAACAATGTAGACAGCTAAAATATCTCTGCTAGTGGGATTTCTCCATTTCCCTACTAGATTCAGGAAAAATCTCCAAAAGAATGTCTGCAAGGCAACATGCACAAAGCCCAGTTATTATTGAACAGTGTTTATAATCAAAAGACAGCTGCTAACACAGTCCCTGCAAAAGGTGAGTATTAATGCAGAGCATAATATGGAAACTGATAAAGAACACTGCAAACATTTGTCTGGCAGTACTTACATATATTTTTAGATACTGTCCTTCCCTTCTAATTATCCCTTTGGTCTACAGCGTGGTGAAGGGTGTGTGTATGTATTTTGAACAAGAAATATCTCAAACCAAATGTTCCCTGTAGTAGCAGAAAATTGCAAGTGGATTTCAGTAAGACGCGTTCATTGGTTTGAAATTCTGGAGAAAGCATCAGACCCCCAATTGTATATAAGATAGGGCCTGATAGATGAGCCTTATTTAGTTCAGCTTAAGCAGAAAAAGTTGTTTATGAAACTTGTGGTACTTCACCCTCTCACTGAACCATGGTGGCAAAATGGGACTTCCAGACATCTGCCTTGGGCTAAGATAGGTGACCATGAGATACTGCTAAAGAGAAGACAATAGTGTCAGAAGAGAGAAGTTACAATACTGTTTATGATTTATAGACAACATTATGCCTGAAGTTCTACATGGAGTTTACCATTCTATGAAAACTCTTCAGTCTTGGATAGTGAACAAGGGGAAAATTCTGATTGGGACCTGCCAAGAGTGTGAACCCTCCGAGAGTGTTCAGAAACAAGTAATAGAGACACTACTGCACAAACTGCCTTGCTGGGAAAGGGACTGAGGGTTTTCACTATTTGCCTAACATTTCCCAGCTGAAATTAATAGAATTTTGGTGGATATTGATAACATACAGTGCGTATAAAACAAACCTAGTCCTACTCCTTACAGGAGAGGTTTTCCGGTAGGTCATCTGTTGCCTGAATCTAAATTCAGTGACAGGCTTGTTCACAGGCAGTTCTGTCTGGTATGCCATTGTTTATATATTTTTTTCTTTCTTTTCAGATAACACCTTAAAATCCAAGATCTTGTCTGTTCTGCATGGCAACTAAGGAGCACACAGCACTTTTCCATAAGTGTACAGTTTTGTGTCATCTATCCTATTCCAATGTTTCCCTTCATCTGCTGTTGTGCATGTGATGCACTAGAACTGCCCTCCACCCTATGCGTGGGTGCATTCCAGTGATGCTGTGTCTCTATCCAGTGGTTGCCATTAAAATGTAAACATTTACCAATATTTAACAACCATCAGTGTCTGAGATACCACATTATTTCCCTATATTAGAATGGGAAATAACTAGTATCTGAGACGCTCTGGTGAGGTAACTTCTCATAAATATTGAACATATAATGACTCTTTCTGTACTTTGTGAAGCACTTTTGGAATCCTTCAGGATGAAAGATACTATATAAATGCAAAATGTTATTTCTCTTCAGAATATAGTTTCCGAGATGTATTTAGTCTGCCTGCATTTCTGTTGATTCTGACATAGATTTTTGTGAGAGGCTAAAATTAACATTATTTTGTTAATTATTATTAACTAATTATTTTGTAGTATTTTGTAGATTGATTTTTACTTGCGAGATACTTGATAGCACCCATTTTTGGTGCTAACATTTTAAAGCTTTTCTTTACAGTGTATCCTCTTGTCAAGTATAATTCCCAAATCTGGACCTTAGCATCCAAAATATGGGTACTACATGAATTCCCCTAAGCTTAATTACCAGCTTAGATCTGATAGTGCTGCCACCAATCAGGAATTTTTGGGGCCTGATACCCTCTGGTCCCCCCAAACCTTCCCAGGGGACCCCAAGACCCAGATTCCTTGAGCCTCACAACAAAGGGGAATAAACCATTTCCCTTCCCCCTCCTCCCCTCCAGGTGTTCCCTCCCTGGGCTCCTGGAGAGATATACAGATTCAAGCTCCGTGAATCTAAACAAAGGGATTCCACCCTTCCCCCCCCTTCTCTATTCCTGTTAAGTACAGACTCAAATCCCTTGAGCCTCAATAAGGGGAAAAAACAAACAAACAGGTCTTCAAAAGCAAAACTTTTAATAAAAAGGACAGAAAAAGTAAAAGGTTTATCTCTGCAGTTTAGATGGTCAACAATACAGGGTCTTTTAGCTTATAGAAAATGGATAAACAGCCTTATCCAGAAAAAATACAATTTAAACTATTTCCAGCAGACTACACATTTGCAAATACAGAAAAAACAATATAAACCTATTGTCTTACTATCCTTGTACTTACAACTTGGAAACAGAAGATTAGAAAGCCTGGAGATAGAAAGATCACTCTCAGAGCCGAGAGGGTCACCGAACCAAGACAAAGAACTCACACCCAAACTTCCCTCCACCCAGTTTTGAAAGTATTTTGTCTCCTGATTGATCCTCTGGTCAGGTGTTTCAGATAACTGTTTGTTAACCCTTTTATAGGTGAAAGAGACATTAACCCTTAGCTATCTGTTTATGACACCTCTATCATATATACTAGTGTAAGTAACGTTAGACACTGTATATGGAATAATTATATTGCACTGCACTGGGCTTTTTTAATATACAGATATTGCTATAGAAAAATCTATAGAAGCCAAAGTAATAGAGAAAATCTGGTGTACAGAGAGGGCATATTGATATTCATTAGTCCAATGAAATGTCAAGCTGGTTCAAAGCTTGCTAAACACCTGTTCTATTTCTTTGTAATAAGGTTCAAAAAGTTGTCTTTCCTTGATGCTGGAACATGCACACATCTAGTAGTCTTGAAAAATTGTGTTTTCCCCTTCACTAGCTATACAATATTTAAATTTTATATCAGTTGGAAACTGGGCAGCTGGCAAAACATTTCCTCTTTCATTATATTGCTAATGATGTACAGCCTATACATTTCAAATAAGGAAATGATGTTAAGTGTGCTCATTGTGTTACAAGATGCTATGTCACTTGCTGTTCATTATAAATAGGTAAATTTCATGTCTTCGAATCAGATCACTGGTGTATTTCTGTTATAGGTAATTACAGTGTCTAGTAATTTAGATTATTTAATTAGGAGATATTACATGAACATTCTTCTTACCAATAAAACAAGACCTGATGTGATTCTGATACCACTTATTCTTGTAATATGTTGGATGAAATAAAGATCAAAGGTAAAAGATCAAGAGCAGTGAGGAGGCATTTGTTAATTTTACTTTTTATTATGAGGTATAATTGTGTGTGCACCCAAAAGGCTATACAATTGTCATTTTATATTTGAAGTTTAAAGGTAACCAAACTAAGCTTTCTCTTTTCCTCTCAATATCCATGCATAACTCACAGTAATATTAAAGAAAATTATGGTGTTCACAAGCCAAACAATAAAGGAAGAATAAACTATAAATGCAAGTGGTTTTTTTGCAGAGGGGGGACATGATGGTAGTTTAAGATCAAACTCAAATGTTGATTTTTGGTTAATTTAAAAACTTTTTATTGCCAAAATTTTTGGTTTCTGCTCAAAAAATGTAGGGCAATGAACATTTCTCTGCTTTGGGCAGCAATCAAATGTACAATAAGAGAACTTCTACTATATGAATTTCATTCCAGAAGTGACAATATATGTTTGAAAACATTATTTTGAAGTACTTATGCTTCACTTGTAGGAGTAGTGTATGCAGAAATATATAGTAATGAAGTATTTATTAAGGGAGTATTTAATATTAAGCTTTGGAAAGTCAACTTGGTCAAAAATAAGAAACCTTTTTTTATTAACACTTTCACAAGAAAAAACTGTCCCTGTTTTTCATTGAAAGTTTTCAACTTTGAAAATTTTCAACTAACTCTTCTTGAAACAAGCTGACTGGTTCCCTGGTTCACTCACTGGTGAAAAGTTTAGGTCTCCTGAGCTGCTTCTTACCCTTTCCCCCCTCACTGAAGCTCCCTGGTTCCTCTGTGGCCCTCAAATAACCGTGCTCCCAGGGATGTGGTCCCTTCTCAGGGCTCATCGGGCAGCCTGGAGTCTGTCTGGAACTCTGTGAGCTGTGGTCCCACAGTCGGGGCCTGTAGCAACTCCTCGGAGAGAGCTTGCAGCCTGTGTCTTCCCCTCCAGAGCCTGCCCAGACTGAGCTGGGTTGCTACCTTTTCTATGCTGCCTTCAGGCTGAGCATGCCCAGCAGGTCAGAGGGGTGGGGCTTTCTTACCCTGCAAAGCAGAGTTAACCCTCTCAGGACTGGTTTGGGGTAGATATGCCCTGTCACATGGTGAAATCCAATCCGGAACACAGCCCCATGGCGCTAGGTGTCGTTCATGCACAAAGCCAGGCATGACCTCTGCCCTGAGACACTTAGAACTGAAATGGCAAGGAATGCGGAAAGGGAAGGGAAGAATAGAGGATCATCCATATGCACATGTGGGGGTGTTACCAATTGCTATTTTCTTTTTGTCCTTAAGGCAAAAAACATTCTGAAGTGTAGGAGAAATGAACAATCTAAATAGTACAATTGCTAAATGTATTCATGTACACATTTTACACACACTTATACTTAAAATCCACATCAAATATACACAACAGTCCCTCAACTAAGCATGATAAGCAGACCAATTGGAGTGTCAGAAGAAATGGGCCTTAGAGTGATTTGAACGAGGAGCGGGTAGGAGTCATTGAAGGCATCAGTTCAGTGCTTAAGTTGCACTGCAATAGAAAATGCAAACATAGTTGCATGCAGAATGGATACATTGGCTCCAAGGGCTGCATCATTAGTTAGAGGAGCTGGAGGAAAAGTGGTAAAAGATGAAGAAGGAAAGGAAGGAAGAGGAAGAGATGTGAAACATCCTGAGGGTGAGGACAAGAAACTTGAACTTGTGTGGGGAAAACAGCAAGCCTTTAGATGGATTTCAAGATAAAGGCAAGATAATCAGAATGGCTAGCAAAGAAGATGATCATAGAAGCTTAAGCAACCTGGCATAAGGGATATGGAGCTCCATGGATAAGCGATATGACACAAAAATTCTAGGTGCCCTGGCTGCAGTGTAACAGGGAGCTGGCCTCTTAAATTAAATTGGGCCTAGCTGTATTGTTACAATCCAGCTGCTTTCTGGTTTGGTGTAATGAGGAGGATGGGGCTATCCCTGGCTGTTAGACATTAGAGACAGCCCAAAGGCAACAGTGCATTAGGAACGCAGTGTCCATAGAGAGTGAGGTCAGAAGAAGAGCAGAGCTGGGAGGGGATACTTCTAATGGAGGTAATGTGAGAGTTCCCTAGTGAGCAGTGGAGTCAGATCAGGCTGGTAAAAGCAGAAGGCAATGGGAGGTGGGGTAGAGAGGAAGGGTTACCTACAAACTTCCCCAGGCCAGACAGCCACGGACAGAGAGGCCTGAAGTCTGAAAGCTTCAGAGGGAGATGCCTGCTGACTCTCTGAAGTGGAGAGCTGAAGCCAGAGGACCAGAGAGGGCTGAAGTTTGGGCAAAGCTGGAGGGGCGAGCCCCCTGATGTCTCTGGGTAAGGGCTAGAAACATATCTGAAGAGGAAACAGGGCGGAGGCAGATCTCAGGGCTGAGGTGGGGCGTGGTGAGGGATGCCAAAACCATACCTGAGAGCCAGAGTGTGGTGAGAGATGCTGGAGATGTATTGGAGAGCTAGAGCATGGTGAGAAAGACCAATGCTGTACTTTGTCTGTTGGTGGACCATTGGGACTTGAAAGAGCGAATGTACTGCTTGGACTGTGCTGGGTTTAGGACTGTGGTAATAAATTAACCACACAAAGGGCTACTTCTTTGTGGAAAGTTTGTGCGGAATTATTGGCACTCCAGAACAAAAAGGGAAATGGAGACAGGCATACTGGCCAGGCTGTGGCCTGTTCCAGTAGGGAGCCCCAGGCAGGGCAGCCTTGTCACCATAGGTGTAGAATGGAGGTGGACAATCAGCTTCTGGAAAGAAGGGAACTCCAAATGCCTGGAAAAAGGAAATCAAGTCATGTAGTCATTAGCAGGACCACCCTGAGGACACCAAGGGGTATTCAGGAGGCGTCTATTCTCAACATATGCAAACAGAAGTATTATACCATTACTATGTCCATGGATCTCTGATTTAGAAATACCATGTTTGTGTTCCTCCTGCATGAGTGAGGAGACCACAATTAATCACACTGTTAAACCATAATAGAATACCATTTATTTAAACAGTTTTGGATGTCTTCTACATTTTCAAATATATTGATTTCAATTACAACACAAAATACAAAGTGTACAGTGCTCACTTTATACTGATTTTTAATTACAAATATTTGTGCTGTAAAAAACAAAAGAAATAGTATTTTTCAATTCACCTAATACAAGTACTGTAGTGCAATCTCTTTATCATGAAAGTTGAACTTACAAATGTAGAATTATGTACAAAAAAACCTGCATTCAAAAATAATTTAAAACTTTAGAGCCTACAAGTTCACTCAGTCAGCCAATTGCTCAGCCAAACAAGTTTGATTACATATGTGCAGGAGATAATACTGCCAACTTCTTGTTTACAATGTCACCTGAAAGTGAGAACAGGTATTTGCATGGCACTGTTGTAGTCAGCGTTGCAAGATATTTACGTGTCAGATGCACTGAAAACTCATATGTCCCTTAATGCTTCAACCACCATTCCAGAGGACATGCATCCATGCTGATGATGGGTTCTGCTTGATAACAATCCAAAGTGGTGCATTTTTGTCATCTGAATCAGATGCCACCAGCAGAAGGCTGATTTTCTTTCTCACAGAATCATAGAATATCGGGGTTGGAAGGGACCTCAGGAGGTCATCTAGTCCAACCCCCTGCTCAAAGCGGGACCAATCCCCAACTAAATCATCCCAGCCAGGGCTTTGTCAAGCCTGACCTTAAAACCTCTAAGGAAGGAGATTCCAGCACCTCTGTAGGTAACCCATTCCAGAGCTTCACCACCCAACTAGTGAATTTTTTTTTCCTAATATCCAACCTAAACCTCCCCTGCTGCAACATGAGACCATTACTCCTTGTTCTGTCATCTGGTACCATGAGAAGAGTCTAGATCCATCCTCTTTGGAATCCCCTTTCAGGTAGTTGACAGCAGCTATCAACTCCTCCCTCATTCTTCTCTTCTGCAGACTAAACAATCCCAATTCCCTCAATCTCTCCTCATAAGTCATGTGCTCCAACTCCCTAAACATTTTTGTTGTCCTCCGTTGGACTCTTTCCAATTTTTCCACATCCTTCTTGTAGTGTGGGGCCCAAAATTGGACACAGTACTCCAGATGAGGCCTCACCAATGCCAAATAGAGGGGAATGATCACATCCTTCTATCTGCTGGCAGCGCTCCTACTTATGCAGCCCAAAATGCCGTTAGCCTTCTTAGCAACAAGAGCACACTGTTGACTCATATCCAGTTTCTCGTCTTGTAACCCCTAGGTCCTTTTCTGCAGAACTGCTGCCTAGCCACTCGGTCCCTAGTCTGTAGCAGTGCATGGAATTCTTCTCTCCTAAGTGCAGGACTCTGCACTTGTCCTTGTTGAACCTCATCAGATTTCTTTTGGCCCAATCCTCTAATTTGTCTGTTTCCCTCTGTATCCTATCCCTAAACTCCAGCGTATCTACCACTCCTCCCAGTTTAGTGTAATCTGTGAACATACTGAGGATGCAGTCCACACCATCCTCCAGATCATTAATGAAGATATTGAACAAAACTGGCCCCAAGACTGATCTTTGGGGCACTCTGCTTGATCCGGCTGCCAACTAGACAAGCCATTGATCACCACCCATTGAGCCTGACGATCTAGCCAGCTTTCTATCCACCTTATAATCCATTCATCCAGCTCATACTTCTTTAACTTGCTGGCAAGAATACTGTGGGAGACCACATCAAAAGCTTTGCTAAAGTCAAGGAATAACATGTCCACTACTTTCCTCTGATCCACAGAGCCAGTTATCTCATCATAGAAGGCAGTTAGGTTAGTCAGGCATGACTTGACCTTGGTGAATCCATGCTGACTGTTCCTGATCACTTTCCTCTCCTTTAAGTGCTTCAAAATTGATTCCTTGAGGATCTGCTTCATGATTTTTATTTATTTATTTATTTATTTATTTATTTATTTTTGTTGGTGATTCAGGTTCTGTAGTTTCCACATTGAAGTGTTGCGCTTTTAAGATTTCTGAAAGCATGCTCCACACATCATCCCTCTCAGATTTTGGAAGGCAATTCGAATTCTTAAATCTTGGGTCGAGTGCTGTAGCTATCTTTAGAAATCTCACATCGGTACCTTCTCTGCATTTTGAGAAATCTGCCGTGAAAGTGTTCTTAAAATGAACATTCTGGGTCATCATCCGATACTGCTATAACATGAAATATATGGCACAGTGTGAGTAAAACACAGAGCAGGAGACAGACAATTTTCTCCAAAGGAGTTCAGTCACAAATTTAGTTAATGCCTTATTTTTTTAACAAGTGTCATCAGCATGGAATCATGTCGTCTTGAATGGTGGCCAAAGCATAAAGAAGCATACAAATATTTAGCAGATCTGGCATGCCAGCTACAAAAGTTCCATGCAAATGTCTGTTTTCACCTTCAGGTGACATTGTAATTAAGAAGCAGACAGCATTATCTCCCGTAAATGTAAACACACTTGTTTCTCTTAGCGATTGGCTAAACAAGAAGTAGGACTGAGTGGACTTGTAGGCTCAAGTTTTGCATTGTTTTGTTTTTGAGTGTAGTTACATAACAAAAAAAAATTACATTTGTAAGTTTCAATTTCATGATAAAGAGATTGCATTATGGAACTTGTATGAAGTAAATTGAAAAAATATTATTTATTTTCATTATCATTTTTACAGTGCAAATATTTGTAATAAAATATAAAGTGAGCAGTGTACACTTTATATTCTGTGTTGTAACGGAAATAAATATATCTAGAAATGTAGAAAAACATCCAAAATATTTAATAAATTTAAATTGGTATTCTATTGTTTAACTGTGTGAATAAAACTATTATTAATCACGATTAATTTTTTTATCCTGATTAATTTTTGTTACTGTGATTATTCGACAGCCCTACACTCTACACAAGAGATGGCACCTGAAAGGCAGGTAGGATACAATGCATCCTAGCACTCATCCCAGCCAATGTGGTAGATCTGGTTGTCTCTCTCAGATTGCAGTCAATGGGGACTATTAAGGTAAATTGAACAGGTTTTTGTCAAAATAGTAGAGAATAAAATTTTGTCCCAGAATCAGAGATATTAGTCTTGTATTTAACTGTAAAAAGTCAGTTCAAAGGGACTATATACATAGTTTCTCCAACCATGAAGTAACATAACTGAAGATGATTTGTACAAGTATGTGTACTTAGTTATATTCCACAGGCTGTATACATGACATAGCATTAAAACCTCCTTCAAAAGTTTAAAAGTCAGCATCAATTTTTTTTGTGTGCTTTCAATGAAATTTTGAACATATTTCACAGGTGTGAAAACAACAAAATTCAGAACAATTCAGCCTTATGAAGATGTTCTAAGGCAGAAACTTAATGGAGCTTCAGTTAAGATTTGAATGTAACTTCTGGATCAGATTTATATTTCAGGAGGAGATCCTTGTGAGATAACAATGTTCTTTTTCATTGGCATTATCCCTTAACTGAAAATTATGACCAATATTTAAGAGTCTGGACTCATACTGAACTATCTAGCAGTTATAGACTTAGATTATAAATTGAAATATAAAATTAAATAGTAATTGAAGCTATTGCTTACAATACCTGGAGGTTCTATTAGACACTTGCTCTTAGATCTAACGAAGTTATAAATCCAGATCTTTAAATGTGGTCTGCCAAACTCTGGAAGACTTGAAAATCATCAGTTTCACAGACACTGAAGTTACAGAATGAATCATTCTCACCTGCTGAGAGCTGGCAGTGTAGATTATGACTGGAACTAAATGCTCTTTTGGAACTTAACCTATGCTCTCTGCAGGGTATATCCCCTCTGGACACAAAAACTGTTTGGCCACAGCAGGAGAGGCATATTAACATTTTTCTACAGTGTTACTTACTTGTAATTTTGCTGTTTTAATAGAGTGATGTGTGCAAGCAAATAAAAATTAATTGGAGTCAAAAACTGTAGAACCTCATTATTCAATACTTGGACTAAAAAAAAATATTTTACAGTGTTTGGTGTTTGATTTTTCTACTGAATATAAACGATCTGCTCTTTCTTAAAATAATACTTTTTGGAATCAGTTATAGTGGGCTACTTCAGTGCTCCATTAGCCTGCCTCAGGCCTGGCACATGATTCATCACAAATCACCATCTAGGGACAGACTTTGGAGACAGTCGAGCCTGTCTGCTATCTTGGTAGCCAACTTCCTCAAAACACAAAAATCAGCAGTGAGATCCAGCACAGGATCCAGTGTGCAAGTGCTTCCTTTGGGAAATTGCTTCAACGTGTTTTCACAGACTGTGACCTACAGCAGGACACCAAGATCCACGTCTATAAGATAATTGTTATTCCTCCTTCTTTATGGATATGAAACCTGGGTGATTTATCAACAGCATCTCAAGAGTCTGGAGAGGTACCACCAATGATACCTCTGGAAGATCCTTCGCATCAAGTGAGATGACAGCTGCACTAATGCCAGCATCCTCACCGAAGCCAACATCACCAGCACTGAAGCAATGATCTTCATGCACCAACTCTAGTGGGCTGGACATTGTGTGTGGATGCAGATTTTCACCTCCCAAAACAAGTCCTCTCAGCTTACCCATGGTCACAGATCCCGTGGTGGTCAGAGGAAATGCTACAAAGACACTGAAAGTGTATTTCAAAGAAAACTGATGTGGACATCAGAAGCTAGGAGGAGCAAGCCACCAACTGACCTCAATGGCACCATATCCTCCATCAGGCAGTGACCTGCTTCAAGGAGAAGTGTCTTGCCCTTGAAGCTGAAAAGAGAGAGAGAAGGAAAGAAGGAAAAAGAAAGAACTTTCTCCCAGCTGATAGCTGACCCCCTAGGAAATGTCTGTACCTACTGCGGGCAGATCTGTGGTTCCAGGATAAGACTCCAGTCATCTCAGGACCCATATGTAAATCTGTCAAGTATCAGAGGGGTAGCCGTGTTAGTCTGGATCTGTAAAAGCAGCAAAGAATCCTGTGGCACCTTATAGACTAACGGACGATTTGGAGCATGAGCTTTCGTGGGTGAATACCCACTTCGTTGGATGCATGTAGTGGAAATTTCCAGGGGCAGGTATATATATGCAAGCAAGCTAGAGATAACGAGGTTAGTTCAGTCAGGAAGGATGAGGCCCTCTTCTAGCAGTTGAGGTGTGAAAACCAAGGGAGGAGAAACTGGTTTTGTAGCTGGCAAGCCAGTCACAGTCTTGGTTTAATCCTGAGCTGATGGTGTCAAATTTGCAGATGAACTGAAGCTCAGCAGTTTCTCTTTGAAGTCTGGTCCTGAATTGTTTTTGCTGCAGGATGGCCACCTTAAGATCTGCTATAGTGTGGCCAGGGAGGCTGAAGTTTTCTCCTACAGGTTTTTGTATATTGTCATTCCTAATATCTGATTTGTGTCCATTTATCCTTTTCCGTAGTGACTGTCCAGTTTGACCGATGTACATAGCAGAGGGGCATTGCTGGCATATGATGGCGTATATTACATTGGTGGACGTGCAGGTGAATGAACCGGTGATGGTGTGACTGATCTGGTTAGGTCCTGTGATGGTGTCGCTGGTGTAGATATGTGGACAGAGTTGGCATCGAGGTTTGTTGCATGGATTGGTTCCTGAGCTAGAGTTACTATGGTGCAGTGTGCAGTTACTGGTGAGAATATGTTTCAGGTTGGAAGGTTATCTGTGAGCGAGGACTGGCCTGCCACCCAAGGCCTGTGAAAGTGTGGGATCATTGTCCAGAATGGGTTGTAGATCCCTGAAGATGCATTGGAGGGGTTTTAGCTGGGGACTATATGTGATGGCCAGTGGAGTCCTGTTGGTTTCTTTCATGGGTTTGTCTTGCAGTAGGTTTCTGGGTACACATCTGGCTCTGTTGATCTGTTTCCTTATTTCCTCATGTGGGTATTGTAGTTTTGGCATCTTAATATAATTAAGGAGAAGCTGTCACTCCCCAGCAAAGTGTTGAACAACCTAGAATCCCACTGTGAAGTCCTTACAAGACTGGATTCCAGATAAAGGGTAGGGAGAATTTGCACTTTGGGTTGTTATAGAAACCAGGGAGGGAACAGTGTTTAGAGATCTTTTTGAATGAGTAGGACATTTGAAAGACTGTGTCCCCTCTGTGTTTTGATAATGTCCCAGATCATGAGGATTTCTTGTTTTATTGAATTAAAGTTCCTTTTAAATTATATTAAGATGTCACATTCTCAGGGTTTTATATCTGCTGTCAGGGAATAAACAAACCAGACGTGGCGATTCTCTTCTGATGACAAAGTAAAATAAATAATGCCTTTTTATTGTGGCTAGATACCGCATATGCTGATGTTAACGTTCTAAAAAATATCAATAATTGAGACCATCTCCGTGGCTAATAAAGTGAGGAGCTGGCTGACTGCAGTGAATTTGCCATCTTTTTTTGTTTTGTAATGGTTCACTTTAAATAATTCTAAAAGCATCATTGCATAAAACCGTTGGTGGATGGCTGCTGATGATCATTGAGTGCAATCATTTGTACATGGTACAAAGTCAATGTCCAGTCTCTGAAGTTCAAGAAAAGAGTGCAATCTATTCAAAGAATAGAAGAACTAAAAAAATAATACAAAGGCCATAATAATAAATTCAAAATGCTGAAAACTAATTGAAATATATCTACTGTGTGGGACAGAGGTTTTGTGTTCCTTTGCCGGAATGACAGTAATAGTACTTGCTATTTTAGTATTTAAGAAATTCCTTATGGTAGAGCCTATGGGCCACCCATGAGTGGATCCTCAGTGTGCTAGGCACTGTACAAACACAGGGTAGTAGGAAGTTCCTGCCCTGAAGAGCTTACAATCTAAGGGCATGGCTACACTTGCAGATGTAGAGCGCTGTGAGTTAAACCCGCCTTCGTAGAGCGCAGTAGGGAAAGCGCTGCAATCTGTCCACACTGACAGCTTCAAGCGTACTGGCGTGGCCACATTTGTGGCACCTGCAGTGGCATTGGGAGCAGTGCATTATGTGCTGCTATCCCAGCATGCAAGTGACTGTAACTTGCTTTTCAAAAGGGGGAGTGGGGTGGAGTGTGACGGAGTGTGTTGTGTGTATGAGTGGGGAGAGAGAGTGGGTTTTTGGGGTGCTGAGGGTGTGTCAGCATGCTGTCTTGTAAGTTCAGACCCCTGCCTCCTGCCTCTCTCTCACTCAAAGCAAACAGTAAATGTTTGCTTTTTCTCAGAGCTGATAAGCAGCCGGCTTCTCCAAAAGGGAGCTTTGAAAGGGCATTTCTGCACTCCTGCAGCTGATTTCAAAACATTGACAAGAGTGGCCACTTGACTTAAGGGGATTATGGGATGTTTCTGGAGGCTGATCACAGTGCAGTAACGCAACACCTTGTTCACATTGGTGCTGCGGTGCTCCAGCGGGGCATAGCAAATGTTATTCCACTCGCAAAGTTTGAGTACCAGCAGCACTGTAGCTGCAGAGTCAGAGTGCTCTACGTGCCTTGCCAGGGTGGACGGGGAATGAGCTAGTGCACCCAGGGCTCATTTATTGCGCTGTAACTTGCAAGAGTAGCCAAGCCCTCAGTCAAATGGGCTCAGTCACAATCAGACTCAATGCAACAATAATACCTAGTGGTATTTACTTTTATAAACATCAACTATTCAATCTTCATGGTACTCTTATATGGTAGATAAGTCCTGTCCCCTTTTTCACATTGAGACAGAGTTGTTGATTTCTTCAAGGTTCCACAGCAAATCAGTGGCACAACTGATGTTAGAATCTAGTACCATGTTCATGTTTGTATATGATGCTGCCTACCAAGAACACTGTTGTTCTTTTCATATTCAGCTAAAGTTGTGTGGTTCAAATAAGAAAATTAGAGGGAAATTCTGTTCACATCCATGGATCTCTATAACCATATCTGACTTTCTATGCAGCCAAACAGAGTTCCTGTGTGTGGAGTATGAATCTAGAATCTGCCCCCAAAGTTCCACTGTGTTGATCTGCTAAGAGAATCTGCTGATAATGCATTGCTGATAATGTCAGTGTATTACACCCCACTGTTCAGCGAGAGAACTGTGCAATTTTTTTCTTGGCCTAATAGACAGTGGGAGTGAGAGTGAGTTATACCCCAGTACTATTATTAACATTTATTTATTGTAGTGCCATTTAATTGCAACACTGTCAGATCTTCCAGTTCTAGGAGATTGGTATATCTCTAATTATCTGCCTTTTCATGACAATATATCTTATTAAATGTTGCTGATTCTGGACATATTCCTGCAACAGATACAAAGATAATTTGTTTTATTTCCAGGACCACTTAGTGCTTTTGGCTCAGATGAGGTGGTTCCCCGAATTCCAAAGGGACTGTACACATACTCATTCATGAAATGGCAGTCTCTGAGATTGTTCGTTCCTTTTCTTTAATTATTAATTAATAGACATAGGGCTAATCCTCAAAATTCTGAGTCTGGATGCAAACATATCTTAATAGAAGAAATATCAGATTAGTGATAAGATCATTATTGTTTTCAATATTAGAGAATCTAATTTACTGCACACAGTCCTACTGCATTTAACTTTGAAAAGTACTGAGGAAAGTTATAGTTCTTCACACTACTTGCAAAAACTTCTTATTGGCAGAGGTGGGGAAACTCTTCTTCCCTGGAGCCACAGAACAAGTAAAATGCAGGCAGATGTAGTAGCAGCTTTGCTCACTGTCCCACAACCCTATTCTGGAGTCCCCACTTTTAGGATGCCAGGGACAGTTGGTGTTTCCTGCCTATTCATTATATGGATTTCTACTGTGATAGCCATTTAGTGGTATACACATGGTATATGTGTCCACTGGAAACCAGTTGGGGACTATCAACTCATTTCACAAGTTTATTGAAGAAGAGTTACTACCAACGTACCCTTGATCACTATGATAGATTGGTCTAATGGAGACTTCAATCTCCCGGCCCACATGGCCGTAGCACTGCAACTCTTTTAAGCAACTTTAGTGGTAGGCGTCCTTACGTCCTTATGCAGGTGTTCTTACATTGTCATCCATGGATTATTTCTGTGTGGTACCTAGAACTGCTTTTGTTTTTATCATAGAATCATAGAAATGTAGGACTGGAAGGGACCTCAGTAGGTCATCTAGCCCAGACCCTGGGACTACGTCTAGCCCAGATCTACAGGACTATGTATTATCTAGACCATACCTGACAAGTGTTTCTCCAAGGGCAAAGCATTGTTCAGTTTTTGAGCAATGATGCTTTGTTCTGTTAGTCTATAAGGTGCCACAGGACTCTTTGCTGCTTTGTTCTAATGGTGTCAACTTATGTGACTTCCACAAGTTGTTTTAGTCAGGTAAGCTAAAAACAAATGTTCTCCCCACACTAAAAACAAACAAATCCCCTAAAATAGTCAAGCATCTCTCTGCTCACATCTGGTTTAGGTCTGTTTTTTCTTTGAGTTAGTTTACCCATGATTAAAGCTGTGGACAACATAAAAACTGAAGCGGTATTTCACAGGCTTGCTGGCCCTTTAAAGCTAGCCAGGTTCAGCCTTGCCTGTGATTTAGCAGCTAACCCCTAGCTAATGGTGGTATGGCAGTTTAATGATAATTAATGACTCCAGCTGTGAAAGCATTAGGGAAAGATTAAACAAATAGTATGGAGAACTTAGTGGGGTGAGACTACAGAGGTGGTCTGACTCTCCCATGGAGAGAAATCCACAGATAGGGTGACCAGATATCCCGATTTTATAGGGACAGTCCCAATTTTTGGGTCTTTTTCTTATATAGACTCCTATTACCCCCCACCCCATCCTGATTTTTCACATTTGCTGTCTAGTCACCCTATCCACAGAGAACAGGTCAGGGGCTAGGGAAAGGGGAGTCTGAAATAGGGCAAGGAGCCAGTTTGGAGGATCCACAGGAACTAGCAAAAAGGACAGGAGTTCTTGTGGCACCTTAGAGATTAACATATTTATTTGAGCATAAGCTTTCGTGGACTACAGCCCACTTCATCGGATGCACAGAAAGGAACACATAGTATAGTGGCTGTAGCCCATGAAAGCTTATGCTCAAATACATTTGTTAATCTCTTAGGTGCCACAAGTACTCCTGTTCTTTTTGCAGATACAGACTAACATGGCTACTACTCTGAAACCTGACACAAGAACTAGGTTAGGCTCCTATGGGGAAGGCCTTGAGGTAGAGATAGTAAAAGTACTTAAATGGAGAGATTAGTTCCCCAGAGAAAAGAGAAGGTCGTAGAAACTAGGGAGAAGCCAGGGATCTGAGAACTAAAAGGAGGCCATGTGAAGCACAGGCTGTGGGGAAAGAGCACAAAGGGGCTTAATGGTAGGAAGTGGCTTAGGGAAACAGCAGCCTATCCAAAGCAGCAGATCTAGCTGCTTAATGTAGATTCCCTGAGTTGGAACCCAGAGTAGAGGATGGGTCTGGATTTCCCTGCCAACTCCTGAGGAAGGGGTATGCAAGCCCAATATTGAAGGAATATTAAACTTGGCGAGTGGCTGAGGATGTTTTCCTGTGGAAGAGAGAGCATCCAGTAGTGTGCAAAGTTCCATTGGCAATATCAGAGAAATAGAGAGTTAGTTGCACAGTCTGGTGCTGCTTTAAGAAATTTGGCAGAGCATTGTCAGTTTGGACAAATATTAAAAACCCTGTGTGACCAATTTATTTTGGGATTGATTCTGCAATGTCCAGATCTGGAAGAAGTTACTGACTGCATCAGTACTTACATTCAAGAAGGCTTTTGAGGTAGCTATTTCCATGGAAACCACAGAGAAAGATTCTCTGGAATTTAGGAGAAGTACATCTCCTGAATCAGCGAGACAGTGCTCCACAGGAACACAAGGAATTTCTGAGTGGTCCTTGTGCATAAACTGTGCACACTGAGAAGGATTGCAGGGCATGCCAGGTCATTTGAGGAAGTACCAGAAGAAAGGACACATTGTTGTGATCTGTTGCGCAGCTCAATGATCATTAACACAGAGTAACCGTACATCTAAGAAGACACCTCTGAAGACTGAACCTAAGAAAGAATGGAAGTTTAGGAATTCAAAATATGAAGGGGAAAAAAAGAGTTCTTGTGACACTAACGAAGACCTACCACTGCCTGCATTATCAGAAGGTGAGGTTGGAGATGGCATCTGGGTCACACCCTTGATCAAGAGAATTCCTATGAGAATGGAGTTTGATACTGGAGCTGCTTTTTCATTGATTTCTGCTTCTACTTATCACCAGATGTTATCACAAGTTCCTCCACCGTTTTGAAGACTTATAGCAGAGAAAAGTTAGTCCCATAAGGGATACTTCAGGTGAAAGTTCAGCTATGTGGACAATCCGTCATTTTACTCTTGTATGTTACTGAAGGAAAGGATCCCCGTTATCTGGCAATTCTTGGCTAAAGAAGCTCAAGGGGAATTGGACTGAGATCAAGGCATTCATGAAAGTACCTCGAAACCTTCAAGAAATACTGGATGGATGCTGCAAAGTTTTTGAAAAAGAACCTGGACAGATGAGGAATGTGTCATTGAAGCTCACTGTTAAATCTGAGAGCCAGCCGAAATATTGCAAGTCCAGAGTTGTGCCTTGTGCTTTGAAGCCTCTGGGGGAGGCTGATTTAGACTTTTGAGTGAAGGTTGGAGTCTTGCCACCAGTTTCACACAGTGAGTGGGCTACATCCATCATACCAGTGATCAAGAAGGATGGCTCAGTCCCAGTTTCTGGAAATTTCAGTAATGCTGAACTGAGTTTTATGTGCAAACCAGTATCTGCTACCTTGTATTGAAGATTTGTTTGCTACTTTTAGTGGAGAATAATATTTCAGTAAATTGGATTTGCTTAGTGTGTGTCATGGTACAATTCCCCACTCTGAACCTTAGCGTCCAAAAGATGGGGTACCAGCATGAATTCCTCTAAGCTTAATTACCAGCTTAGAACCTGCAGCGCTGCCACCAACCAGGAATTCCAATGCCTGGTACACTCTGGTCCCCCCAAGACCTTGCCTGGGGACCCCGCAAGACCCAGACCCTGTGGATCTTAACACAAGGAAAGCAAACCCTTTCCCCCACTGTTACCTCTCCCAGACTTCCCCTTCCTGGGTTACCCTGGAAGATCACTGTGATTCAAACTCCTTGAATCACAAAACAGAGAACACAATTCACCTTCCTCCCTCCTTCTCTTTCCCCCTCCCAGACTCTTCCTGAGAGAGAAAGTAATGCTGACACAGAGAGAAATTAGCCTCTCTCCCCCTCTTCCCTCCTTTCTCCCCACCAATTCCCTGGTGAATCCAGACCCAGTCCCCTGGGATCTCACCAGAATAAAAAAACAATCCGGTTCTTAAACAAGAAAAGCTTTTAATTAAAGAAAGAAAAAACAGTAAAAAATTATCTTTGTAAATTTAAGATGGAATAGGTACAGGGTCTTTCAGCTATAGACACTGGGAACACCCTCCCAGCCTAAGTATACAAGTACAAATTAAAATCTTTTCAGCAAAATACCATTTTGAACTCCTTTCAGCCAAATACACATTTGAACTTCTTCCAACCAAATACACATTTGCAAATAAAGAAAACAACCATAAGCCTAACTCGCTTGATCTACCTAGTACTCACTAATCTGAATTTATAAGAGCCTGTATTGTAGAGATTGCAGAGAAACCTGGTTGCACGTCTGATCCCTCTGAGCCCCCAGAGTGAACAACAACCAAAACTAGCAGCACAGCACAAAAACTTCCCTCCCTCAAGATTTGAAAGTATCCTGTCCTCTGATTGGTCCTCTGGTCAGGTGACAGCCAGGCTTACTGAACTTGTTAAACCTTTACAGTCAAAGAGATATAAAGTACTTCTGTGCTATAAACTTTTCTTATCTGTTTATAACAGTGTGTATCTACAAATGAAGAATGAACCAGCATCTTACAAATGCCTTACAATCAACATGCAGACATAGGCACTGACTTCCCCTCTTTCCAGTGAGTGCTCGACCCACACTCTGCCCCTGGCCCCACCCCTGCCTTGCCTCTTCCCACCCCTTTCCCAAAGTCCCTGTTCCAACTTTGCCCCCTCCCTGCCCCTATTCCAACTTCTTCCCCAAATCCCCGCCCCGGCCCTGCCTCTTACCCGCCTCCTCCCCTGAGTGCACCATGTTCCCACTCCTTCCCCTCCCTCCTGGAGTGTGCTAACATTGCCAAACAGCTGTTTGGCGGCAGCCGGCTGGGAAGCGCTGGAAGGTAGGTGCAGGAGCAGGGATGTGATGCACTCGGGAGGAGGAGGAGGTGGGGTGGGGGGTGAGGGGAGCTTAGCTGCCAGTGGGTGCAGAGCACCCACTAATTTTTCCCCTAGTGCTCCAGCCCTGGAGCACCCACAGAGTCAGCACCTATGCATACAGAAAATTTTATTTTCTTACAGATTGTCTTTCAATATTACACTGGCACTTGCTCTGTTCCAGAAAGGGACTGAATGGAGTTCAGTGCTATTTGGACAACATTCTCATTACAGGAAAGGATCCAGAGCATCATCTTCAAAATTTGGAGGCTGTCTTGCTACATTTGGAAGACCATGGACTGAGTGTACATTGAGACAAATGTGAGTTTTTCAAACCTTCAGCTGAATACATTGAATATGTAATTGATGCCACAGGCTTAAGGACATTGCCAGAGAAAGACAAGGCAATTCTTCAAATACCATCCTCAGAGAATGTGCCACAGTTATGTTCATTCTTAGTACTGCTTAACTACTATGATAAATTTTTGCCTGACCTGACGACAGAACTGGTACCTTTACATGAACTGTGACAGGCCAAAAAAAAAAAAATGATTTAAGGAAGCAAAGAAACTGTTGACATCAACTGTACAATTTTAAAGTAAGTGTGTGTGTGTGTGTGTGTGTGTGTGTGTGTGTGTGTGTGTGTGTGTGTGTGTGTGTGTGTGTGTGTGTGTGAGAGAGAGGGGGGGGATACAGCATGGCCAGAGGGCAGCAGGAGAGTGTTAGCAGGGAGCTTTATTCTCTGCAAGGGGAGGAAGGTTTGCTATAGATTAACTAGAGCACCTGAAGCCAATTAGAGCACCAGCATTTAGTCATGTGATAAAAACCCCCTGCTTCAGTCAGACAGTGTGGGAGTTGAAGCAGGAAGGTTTGGTTGGAGCAGAGAGCACTTTTGAAGAGAGACCAAAAGGAAAGTTTGGAGGAGTGTTGTGGTGGGCTGAGAAATCCAAAAAAACCCTAGGTAAGGGGCACCTGGCTTACCTAGAAGGAGGGCAGGAAACCCCTTCACAAGCTGAAGGGCAGGAGAGGGAAGTAGCCCAGGGGAAGGAACTGCTAGTTCAAGTGGTTCTCCACAAACCTCTGGGCCCCTGGGTTGGGACCTGGAGAAGAGGGCGGGCCCAGGTCCCTCTCTCTCCACTCCCTTCCTCAAGGACAATAGTGGGGTAATTAAAATACTGATTCAGAGGCAAGCAATGGTGCCTTGAACCTTCCCCAAAGAAGAGAAAGCACGAGACGCAGCATAACAGTACCGGCAATTTGCCACAATATACATGTTTCAGCATTTTTGTGCACTGTACTTGTGTCTGATCTGATAGGCCTTAATGGCACCAAAACAGCCATTATGGTCAAGATGTTGCCAATGATTCATAAAGTGCTGCAAATTCTCTTCATAGATCAAGTACTATAAATAACATTTAATCAATCCTTGATTACTTAACGGAATTCAGAGTCATTTATTTAGCCTACTGTTTTGGGAATGATAGCTCCTCAGTTATGTACTTAATCCTCTTAATATTATGCATTTTAAACAACTTTATAATTAGGCATATGCCTGATGTTCCACAGATACCCCATTGTGGAGTGTTTTCAACAAATCAGTAATTAGGGACTTTTAAAAAATGCATGGATAATACAGGCAAAGGCTTGCACCTAGTCAAAAGAGAGTTTTTAACTTTGAGGAAAACATTTTACCACATATGGACCCAGCTGTGTCTGCTTGAAGTCTGATTCTACTCTTAAGACATCCAAAAGTTGTATTTGTAGAGTTCCATATTTCTTGACTCTATGGCTTCCAAATCAATTTTATTACTGTTGTTGTGAATTACTTATTAATATTTTGGAAGTATCCAAAGGCTTCAGCCACTGGGGACTCATTGTGCTATGTGATATAGAAACACTTGAAAAGGACTTGTTTTTTTAAAGGTATTTAGACATTGCTGCATTCAACATTGCAATGTCTCACTGATTTGGGAGCCTTAGTCTCATTTTTAAAAGGTATATAGGCACTAAGAAGCCAAAATCCCACTAGAATTTAGTCTCTAGATGCCTACATCACTTTTTAAAATGACTTAGGCTCCTAAATCAGTTAGGCATTGCTGCAACACTGACCACAGCAATTCCTAAATACTTTTTGGAATTTTTGGTCCACTCAAAATGTCAGCAGTTCAAGTTTTCATCCTGATTCAGGACAAGAACACATTTGAAAGTTGGAATTTCCTATAGGATGGAAATTTTAGTTTTCTGACCAGCTTTGTTACACACATTTGGTGGATGAGGGTATGGGTATTCACTCACACGTACAATAAATAGTATACATTAGCTATGAGCTATGGGCTATGAGCTATGGCTCAGCTGTCCCTCCACATGTCCATTATTAGTAGGCTAGTTTCTTGTTGGTGTCATGGAAGAGATGGATATTGAGTAAGGATTTGAAGAAGGAGAAGGCTTTATAGATTATTTTAGGTAGGGGAAGGGATGGAAAGATTCTTGCAGCAGAAATGTCCAACTGCACAGTCAAAGAAAACGTCATTGGCCAAATAAAGGAGGTGGAGCAGCAACAAAAGTTGCAGAGGTGAACAGAAATTTAATGAATTAAAATAAGTCTGTGCTGTTAAATAAACTGTTGCCTGAAGATAGGCAAGACACTTGAACTTTAAAGCAGTGGAACAAGAGGAACTAATGGAATGATTCACAGAGGGAGGTAAAATGTTCAGAATTACAGACAAGAAAGGTGAACTTTACAACTGATTTTTTTGTTATGAGCAGAAAATATTAGGGAGATCATTAATGTGGGCAATGGATTTAGCTGTTTGGACTGAAAAAAAATTCAGATTGTAGACCATCCTCAATGTGCAAGTTAAAAGAGATGGAAGACTCAAATGTGGCTCTCAGATTATGGGCCAGCATGACAGGAAAGATGTGCTATATTGTCAATGGGGGAGATGAGGGAGGGTCTGAGCAGAATGATCACAAGCTAAGTTTTGGCTGCACAGAATTAAAATTGATGGCCAGGTGTTTCTTTGTGGATGTCTTACACAGGCTGAGATGGCCATTTGGATCAAGTGAAAAGCTGAGGACTGGAGAAGTAGATTCATGAGTTATTAGAATAAATGTGGTTGCTGAAGCTCTGTGAGCAAGTGAGATCACTTCAGGGGAAACAAGTTTTGAAAGAGAAGAGGACCATGGTGGAGATGTTTCATCTCTTCATAGACTGGTAGAGGGGAAGAGGATCCACTGACAGAGAAACTGACGAAATTATAATGAAAGTCTTGGGTGGGACAGCTATTTAGAAGAACCTTTTAATCAACAATGTCAAAAGCAGTAGAGACGTGGATGAGGATAGAATAAAGGACCTTATATTTGGATGGGAAGATGCCACTGGAGGTTTGGGTAAATGCAATGGAGAGAAGTGGATGTGAGAATCAATAAAAGTCAGAAAACAGTGCAGTTGGGCAAGTAGACATGGTCAAAAAAAATGCAGAACTTTTGCAAAACACTTCAAATTGTTTGGATGGGGAGGGAACAATCAACACATCAAAAAACTGAAAAGGTTCAACAAGTTCTATTTGACAATGTAGAGGATAGAAGTGGAGGAGAAGATGAATTTGTAGTGGAGGAAATCCATGTAGTTATGAGACTTTCTCCAAAGGCATTCAGTATCACAGGAGCAGGAACAGAAGAAACAGATGATGGGGATGAGGAATAGGCAGGGATCTGTGGGATGGACTATGTGTTTGGACAGAGTTGGTGGAAGAGCAGAGTGAGTTTACAATTAAAATAACATGTACGCATACGCACACACACACATTGTGTGTGTATACATGTATCACCACTGATAAAAATTTGGCAAGACATTTTCTGCCCCTGGTCACATTTATGCCAAACCATTGTTATAAGATTCAAATGAAACAACATAAGTGGGACTTGAGGCAGAATTTTGGGTCTGCATTTCCAATTTAGTCAATTGTGCTGATATGTGAGCGACAATAGAACTCGTCTCACTCTCCCAGAACTACGTTGACTCTGTATCACTTACTAGAGGAAAAGGGATAAATATGTATGTTTATCACTAAAAGTAAACAGATGTGACTGAATTTTGCACAAGGAGCTGATTTATGTGGTAAGAAGGTGCCATTTTTACACTGTCACTTTTCAGAAGACGACAATATTTCAAAAGGATCAGCTTCTCTTCCTCCTAATATTTTACTTAGTATATTAAGTATCATAGCACTGTACTTCACCTTCATGCAATGATCAACATTTGTTCTTCCAGAAATTATTTCTTCAAGAATTTACTTAAGCGTAACAAAAAAGTTTGAAAGTTATTATCTATTGCAACATAGTTAGGTTGGAGACCCTTATTTGAAGTCAATTATTTTGTGATCCTCTTACATGTTTTCCCCTCTCTTTTATAGTAGATGTATCAATGATAATATCAATAAAACCATATAATTTGTGTGTGTATTTTGAGAGGTTGACAGAGAATACTTGACCTTGAAGGGTAAGAGCATGTGGAGAATGGGAGGGGATATTTTGTATTTGTAATATTTTCAGTGCCTCATGACTGCACTGATTGTGTTTCATCACCTCCTTGAGTATGGCAACCAAGTATTAAGAAACACTTTTCTATTGAAACTGAAGGGGAAACAAAGACATACACACACACCTTAGATACTTAGTTAGAAAAGTAATTAAACAAATGATTACTACTAATAATGAGATAATAAAAATTATCTACAGCCATTCACACATGAATGCATTCTCTCATTATTAATGGAATATTTAATTATCCTTATTTTTTAATTTGCCTGGAATGTGTTAACATTCCATATAAAAAAATGTAACTTGTAAAAGAAAAGTACTATAAAATTAATACAGATATTTTGAATTCAAAATGTAGAAGAGAAAGTATTTCATAATATATGACAAGTGACTTCGCTTCTTTTGCTAGAAGAGAAATCAGGATGAAAATGATCTTGTGTGAAAGAACTTGACTATTTACCTACAGTATAGCCAGAAGAGTAAAACATTAGCGTTCTAGCACTGACATGCACTTAATCTGATGTGCTGGTGAAAGAGTGCTTATGGAAGAAAGCTGGGGGCAGGTACTGAGGAGATTCTGCAAACTGTTGGTGCACATTAAGAGCATTATTTCCATATGTATGGAGCATTTGAAGCTACCCATGATTTCAAATAGACTAGTGTGTGGTCATTGCTTCTGAAAAATCAGGCTCAAAAGACCTGATCTTACGAGGTGCTTGAGCAACCCCCTACTGATACCTGCTGGATGTTAAGAAACTCAGTGACTAGTATAATCAGGCCCTAATCATCTGGGTCCTGAAAGTCACTAAGTGCCTTAGACTCCCATTGACTTCTGTGGGAGCCAAAGATGCTCAGCACACAGCAACCTGCAGGACGACCATAGTATCACTATAGACTCAGTCTTAGTTCATTTCCACGGCCTATATCTTTTTCTCTCTATTGTCAAAATTGGATTAGCACTTCCTGATTGTGTCCCTTTTTGGTGCTTATATGTTGTCTTTTACCAAACAAAGCCATACCCTATTCTCAGCAATTTACCAGAAAGAAAAGATACAAGAGAAATAGAGATGGGCTGCAACTACAATGTAAGCTCTGAAAACCTCCTTCTTTAGGTTACTTCAGATACATATTCAAATTCTGTACCAGGGACTTGTGTCTAATGGGAAGTGAAAATGTATTTTCTTTTCAATATTTATTCATGTGGTCATCTCAGCTCTTTCATTGCAAGGGTTATAGATGTATTTGGCATAACCCCACTTCTCAATGATGCATATATTTTAAAAGGGAGAGGAGAGAGAGACCTTAGAATAAGTATGCACAAAGGTATTTTATTTTTTTGTTTTGAATTTTTCTGTATACCACTTCTCTCTCCTTCAGTTCAAACATTTGACAATATAATACATGCCATAAATTCCAGAGATGGAATTATATTACATTATGCATTATTGACCTCTAAAGGCTAGAATACCATGCCCACATGTATTGTACCCATCAAGTCACCTAAGAGATTTGTTCAACAGACACAAATGTTGTAAATCAAAAAGATCTTAATATTCATCTTGCCCAAGACCTTGAAGGGGGTCATGATTTATACCAGTGTCTTTTGTTATTTTCACTTCCCGTAATGTGGGAATAATTTCTTAATTTCCAATAATTTCACTTGATCATATTTCATACTATATTTCACTGCTATTTTTCATTCCATTAATTTTAGCTGAAAAGTACTCCATGGATTTTGCTTGCCTTTATTCTAAAACATTCATTTTTATATTGTCACATATCCATATACTTTGACTTTCATCTGCTATCAACCTAGTGTTTTTTGAGGAAGTGTTTTTTGAGGGAAGGAAGTTTTTGTGTGTGCTGTTAGATTTTGGTGGTCGTTCTCTCTGGGTTCTGAGAGTGACCAGACGTGCAACCAGGTTTCTCTCCAATCTCTGTAATACAGTCTCTTATATGTGCAGAATAGTAAGTACTAGGTAGGTAAGGCGAATTAGGCTTATGTTTTCTTTATTTGCAAATGTGTATTTGGTTGGAAGGAGTTCAAATTTGAATTTTGCTGAAAGGATTTTAATTTGTACTTGTATCCTTGGGCTGGGAGGGTATTCCCAGTGTCTATAGCTGAAAGACCCTGTAACATATTCCATCTTAAATTTACAAAGATAACTTTTACTGTTTTTTCTTTCTTTAATTAAAAGCTTTTCTTGTTTAAGAACCGGATTGTTTTTTTTATTCTGGTGAGACCACAGGGGACTGGGTCTGGACCAGGGACTTGGTGGGGAGAAAAGAGGGAAGAGGGGGAGAGAGGTTAATTTTCTCTCTGTGTTAGGATTACTTTCTCTCTCAGGGAGAGTCTGGGAGGGGGAGAGAGAAGGAGGGGGGAAGGTGAATTTTCCTCTCTGAATCACAGTAATCTTCCAGGGTAACCCAGGGAGGGGAAACCTGAGAGAGGTTATGGTGAGGGAAATAATTTACTTTCCTTGTGTTAAGATCCAGAGGGACTGGGTCATGGGGGTCCCTGGGCAAGGTTTTGGGGGGGACCAGAGTGTACTAGGCACTGGAATTCCTGGTTGGTGGCAGCACTAAAAGTACTAAGCTGGTAATTGAGCTTAGAGGAATTCATGCTGGTACCTCATCTTTTGGACACTAAGGTTCAGAGTGGGGGATTATACCATGATACATGGGATAAAAGGGAAGGTCCTTTCAAGGACTGAGAACTGGTTAAAAGACAGGGAACAAAGGGTGGGAATAAATGGTAAATTCTCAGAATGGAGAGGGGTAACTAGTGGTGTTCCCCAAAGGTCAGTCCTCGGACCAATCCTATTCAACTTATTCATAAATGATCTGGAGAAAGGGGTAAAAAGTGAGGTGGCAAAGTTTGCAGATGATACTAGACTGCTGAAGATAGTTAAGACCAAAGCAGACTGTGAAGAACTTCAAAAAGATCTCACAAAACTAAGTGATCGGGCAACAAAATGGCAAATGAAATTTAATGTTGATAAATGTAAAGTAATGCACATTGGAAAAAATAACTCCAATTATACATACAAAATGATGGGGGCTAATTTAGCTACAACGAATCAGGAAAAAGATCTTGGAGTGTTCGTGGATAGTTCTCTGAAGACATCTACGCAGTGTGCAGCGGTGGTCAAAAAAGCAAACAGGATGTTAGGAATCATTAAAAAGGGGTAGAGAATAAGATGGAGAGTATCTTATTGCCCTTATATAAGTCCATGGTACGCCCACATCTTGGATACTGCATACAGATGTGGTCTCATCTCAAAGAAGATATACTGGCATTAGAAAAGGTTCAGAGAAGGGCAACTAAAATGATCAGGGGTTTGAAATGGGTCCCATATGAGGAGAGATTAAAGAGGCTAGGACTTTTCAGCTTGGAAAAGAGAAGACTAAGGGGGGATATGATAGAGGTATATAAAATCACGAGTGATGTGGCGAAAGTGAATAAGGAAAGTTATTTACTTGTTCCCATAATACAAGAACTAGGGGCCACCAAATGAAATTAATGGGCAGCAGGTTTAAAACAAATAAAAGGAAGCTCTTCACACAACACACAGCCAACTTGTGGAACTCCTTGCCTGAGGAGGTTGTGAAGGGTAGGACTATAACAGCATTTAAAAGGAAACTGGATAAATTCATGGAGGTTAAGTCCATTAATGGCTATTAGCCACGATGGGTAAGGAACAGTGTCCCTAGCCTCTGTTTGTCAGAGGGTGGGGATGGATGGTAGGAGAGAGATCACTTGATCATTACCTGTTATGTTCACTGCCTCTGGGACACCAGGCATTGGCCACTGTAGGTAGACAGGATACTGGGCTAGATGGGCCTTTGGTCTGACCTAGTATGGCCAGTCTTATATTCTTATTCACTGGCACCACTCACATGAGTAAGGGTTCCAGGACTGGAGTATTAGAGAGGACTTGGAACAGACTGTCTTATTAAGCTGTCAGATCAGGGCTGTTATGAAAATAGTAATGGCTTCTGAAGAAATGCTTGACCAGAGTGCTGTTTCAGAGTGGAACATTTTGATAAAATTTTAAGAGTTTTGTCTGGAGCACTCCTCCAGTAATACCCTACTTATCAGAACTCCATCCTTTTGATCTTTGAGCAATTCCTTAAACCACAGGGAACTGGAAAATATTATCCTGACATTCCATCCAATTCTCTGTAGAACAGACAATTTACACAAAACGAAAAAAAGCTGCAATTACTCTAGCAGACATATTATGACTTGATACACTTGTAAACAAGGCAGAGATTTTAAATAGGAAAATGGCAAAAGAAAATACAACTCCTATTTGGACTAGCTCCAGTTCTCAAATATCTGTCTTGGGCCAGTGAGTCCATATTTTTCTCTCTATTCATCCATATTATCTGTCTAATCTAGCTAATCTATTAAATATATTCTCTCGCTAGAGTAGTGGAAGTGTAAAAGATCACACTTGTTTGCATAAATTGCACTTCAGGAGAAAAGCAGACCACAATAGTTCATCAGACTGATACAGAGCAATCTGGATCACGTGGTAAACTGTGTGCAAGAAATAATACTGCTAAATGTAAAGGTATACATCTAGGAACAAAGAATGTAGGCCACACTTACAGGATGGGGGATTTAATCCTGGGAAGCAATGACTCTGAAAAAGATTTGGAGGTTGGGGTGTATAATCAGTTGAACATGAGCTCCTAATATGACACTGTAGCCAAAAGAGCTAAGGCAATCCTTGGATGCATGAACAGGGGAATCTTGACGAGGAGTAGAGAGGTAATTTTACCTCTGTATTTTTCACTGGTGTGAATACTGCATACTGTTCTGGTGTCCACAATTCAAGAAGAATGGTGATAAATTGGAGACAGTTCAGAGAAGACGATAAGACTGATTAAAATATTAGAAAACATGCCTTAGAGTGATAGATTGAGCTCGAAGAGTCTATTTAGTTTAGCAAAGAGAAGGTTCAGGGGTGACTTGATAATAGTCCACATGGGGAACAAGTATTTGGTAATAGGCTCTTCAATCTACCAGACAAAGGTGTAACATGATCCAATGGCTAGAAGGTGAAACTAGACAAACTGAGACTACAAATAAGGTGTTAATTTTTAACTGTGAGAGTAATTAAACATCAAAACCAAAAAGTTGAAGAATTATGGTGGATTCTCCATCACTGGCAATTTAAAAATCAAGGTTGGATTTCTTTTTAAAAAATCTATCTATCGTTTTGGGAAAGATCTATGGCTTGTGAAATATAGGAGGTCAGACTAGATCAGGAATCGGCAACCTTTGACATGCTGCCCATCAGGGAAATCTGCTGGAGGGACAGGATGGTTTGTTCATCTGCAGCGTCTGCAGGTTTGGCTGATCGCAGCTTCCACTGGCCACAGTTCACCGTTCCAGGCCAATGGGGGATGCGGGAAATGGTAGCCAACACATCCTTCAGCCCGTGCCACTTCCCGCAGCCCCCATTGGCCTGGAACGGTGAACTGTGGCCAGTTGGAGCTGCGATCAGCCGAATCTGCAGATGCTGCAGGTAAACAAACCGGCCTGGCCCCCCAGCGTATTTCCCTGATGGGCCACGTGCCAAAGGTTGCCAATCCCTGGACTAGATGATCATAATGGTCCCTTCTAGTCTTGAAATCTATGAATCTGTGAAACAGCCTTTGAAGCTTCAAAAGTGCTGCAGTGATTTTTATAATCAGCTAAGCACACGCTAGAAAGGAAAATAACATTTGTTCAGCAAGTCTGCAGTTTACCAGTTTACCCAAGATTTGTCTGGTAATCCAAAGTTCAAGAAAAAAAATCTGGATGTGATACATGTTGTCTTTCAGATTTGCAAACAGACATATAAAAATAAATTGAACACGTTCTTCAGTTCCATTGCACACATTTACAATTGGAGGTTTTCATGATCAATTTCTTCTGACATTACAGTCGATAAAAATTTGCAACAAAATGAAGTGTCAAAGATGGCATTGTAATTTTACTGTGTCAATCACCAACAGGGAAAAACATGTTTTTTTTTCAGTGAGATCCTAGTATTATAATTAGTAAATTCAGGTGATTCAGATGATTTTAGCACAAGACACAGATTTGCATCTTTGTAAGATTTTGGCTAAGAAAGTTTTCTAAAAACATTCTGTGTTCATAAATTACATCAGACAAAGTAAAATTGGCTCATAAAAGAACATCATGTTGAGGGAGAGTTGTCTATAACAGAGTAATTATTTAAAGAGCTCAATAGATTTCCTCCATCTGTATGATTGAATTCCATGTGGGAAAGAGGATTCTCAAATGTCTAGACTTATCCTTCAAAGAATGACCTCAACGAAAGCCCTTAAGCAATGGTAATCTGCTTCAGTCTTGAAGCTTTGTGGAGCAAGTTATCTGGCTTGAAGCTTTCAGGGCATCTGTGGGCATGTCTCCAGGAGCTCCCTACATGACAATAAAGCCCAGGAGTCATTACAGATACTTGTGTGGCATTTGTGTTCCAAAGTTTCTTGACATAAGGCTGGAAAGGGTCAGTGGGTATGCACTGGACCATTAGCAAAAACACAGCCCACAACTGTAAAGTGGTTTTGCATTACGGCCTTCAACTTGAGATGCTGTAGTTAAGAATTGTTCTTTGTTGATTTCTGTGAAAAGCAATACTCTTTGTCTGGAGGCATTGAATGTAGATGATTCTGTTAAGTGGATCAGCTAAGAAAAAGCCTGTTCCTTTCAAATTAAATCTTGTGTCCTGGCTCTGTGCCAATATTACCTTAGTCAAAAGCTTTGTACACTCATGAATTGAGGCAATCCTGAGCTGACTCCTCAGTGCAGAATCTACAGTGCAATGCCACTTAGCTTTATGATGCAGATCTAAACTGCAAAGTTACCCTGCATTCAAGGCAGCTTCCTGATATACAGCACATCAATACTTTGGTTCCATGGTGTGATCTTTTGCTTATCCCATTCACCTTGCACCTTACCTCTTGGCAGATCCTATGAGGTAATACTACACTGATTGCTTGAGTTGGAACCTGCAGTTCCTTAGCACTTAGGCACTACAATAATGGACAAGGTGTGTGTATATATATATAGAGAGAGAGATAGATAACGTGGCTTTGCTCCAACAACACCCTCTTCCCCCCCCCAGCAGCACTGATAGCTGCCATTCTGCATCAACTACCTAAAATGAGTGTGTAACCCAACCATTGCTTTGCTTCATGGCACAAGCATACAGAGATGTCCCTTAATAGGAGGCCTGTAGTTCCAATGCCTCCTGCATCAAAGGACTGCAGTGCATAAATGGTATGTGGTCATTGATGTATTGCCACTTTGGCTTTGCGATGCAAGTCTGCATCATTGCCTCCTGCTCAAAGCTTGATAAAGCCTTAACTCTAGTAGCTGATGACAGTCCTGGCTTGGCTGGGAAAATGCTAGGGTTTTGGAAAGCTCCCTGGTTAACTGCCAACATCTCAGGACTATTGGCAACCATTATTCCTAGCCTTAAGAGCTGAGCTTCCCATTCCTCCCATTTTTGCCACACTGAGAGCTGACATCATCCATCATATTTCCTATTTGGCAGCTTTGTCATCTGTCACTGTGAGGATTGAGGAGTGTCCCCAGAATCTCTGTTGCTGTCTTCATTAACCTCATGTGCTGGGGTAGGAACTGGCCCTAGAAATGTCTGGGTTTGTACTGATTTTAGTAACTATGACTAAATGCTGATCCTTCTCGTAGCAATGAGGCAAGATGCTGCCAATGCTATTCGGAGGTTTTGCCTGCTGGGAAAATATTGCAGGCTGGCATGGTAATAACCCTCCTTTTATAGCTCTTACATTGTCTTATTACTACTACTTTTGTCACTTTCACAGTGATCCATAAATCACAGAGGGAAACATTTAATCAAATAATGAGTCACACCATTTTATGCTTCCAACCCATTATCTTTAAACAAATAATTAGAGACTCAGATAAAATTGTTGTGGTAGGATAGTCTGTGTGCACGCTGACAATGCATTTGCCTTTTAATGTACAATGAGTCTGGCTCTACTTGCTTTTTCTGCTTATTTAATGTTTACAGTCAATAAGACTTGGTTTGAATTGAGGAGAACAGTGGAACTCTTGCTGCTTTGTTTTGATTATATAGTGCAAGCTTTCAAAGTAGAGATAAGCAAAATTTGTTTGCATCCTATTTGGAGACAAAAACTTGAAATGCTGATATTTTCCAGGAAGTGGATCTTCCAAAAATTTAGATTCAGAAATGCATAATATTTCGAAAAACTACATAATTGTAAGGGTAGTTAAGCATTGAAATAATTTACCTAGGAAACTGTGGAAAATCCATCATTGGAGGATGATAAGAACAAGTTAGACAAACACCTGTCAGGGATGTCTAAATAATACTTAGTTCTTCTTCAGTGCAGGGTACTGGACTAACTAACATATCAAAGTCCCTCCCAAACCTACATTTCTATGATTCTATAATTCCTGTAACAGAGTTGCTTCAGTTTGTCAAGTTACATTTTTCAACATTAAATTGCATTTCCCTGTTGCTTTATGGTAATTGTAGTTCTGGCCCGTTTTCTACCATATTGGTCAAGTTCCAGGGCTGGACTACATCTTCCATAATGTACCAAGAGTCATGTGACTCCCATGATGCACCACACAGGGAAAATGCTTTTTAGGAGATGTACTGCTAGGAAGTATGGCCAAGAGGAGAGAATGGGGGCCAAATTACAACTCCCATAAGGCAATAGTTAAATACAGTTTAATGGTTTTTTAACAAATTGGAAAGTAAATGCTTTGGGTCACTTTAAAAATGAAATATTCCAATTCAGGTTGAACTGACCCAAAATGAAATATTTCATTTAGTTATTCCTGATGGATGATCTCTCTCTCTGTCTTTCTCTCTCTCATATATAAAATTACAAAATCAAAATTTTCTCATAAGAAATTTTGATTTTTTTTTTGCAGGGACTGCATTTTCTGTAGGAAATTAATTCTGATGGAAAATTCCCAGCCAACTCTATTTAAAAAGAGCTTTTAAAATGAAATTAAAAGAATACCAATATATTCTGAATGACTACAACAATTCATGCACAGTCATTTTTGTAAAGAAGCAGTATGGTTTTACTGAAAAAAGAGGCTTTGAAAGAGCAAACTACAATATTTTAGTATCCAGTTTCACTGTTAGTTAGTAAACAAAACTTAAAGTAATTTGAACTGATCAAAATTTTTCTCAAAACATTTGATAGAAAATGCATTTTTATGAAAAATATATTTTTATTGCTTTCATCACTGATGAAATCCCAAATCCAAATATTGTAGGGTTTTTTCAACCCCGCTCCTCCCAGTTCCCTCTCCCCAAATAAAAATTAAGTTTTTCAACAAAAATTTTCATGAAGGGGCAAAAATGAAACCAACCAACAAACAAAAAATTAGCCAGAGAACAGCAAATTGAGGGAATACCCCTGACCATTCAATCATAGAACATCAAACTTGGCATGAATGTAACCAAAGAATTCCATAGCCTGTCTGCCACCGATGACTATATTCTGCCCCTAATACCCAATAATCTAAATACGAGACTCTCCAGCTTTATCATTCCTTTGGATCATTGCTGTCTTTTGGGATAGTGATAGAGTATCAGTGGTCTCTGAGGTAGCTAAATCAATATCATTGAGGGGTTTGTAGTTCAAGGACAGTACTTTGAGTTTTGTTCTGATACAAATGAAACAAAAGTGAAGTTCTGTTCTCACCAACTTTTCTTGCTTACCTATATCACTCATAAGATGATGCTGCTATTCCAAAGGTAATATCTCAGAGTATACTGAAGTTATCATATGTGAACAGCTGTCTCACCATTAAAACAGCAGTGTTCTGAAATGGTTGTATAAATAGGTAACAATCTATCTGATGATTGATTTTCTGTGGGTGAAAGGAGCAACTGTCCTCTCTCATTCTACCCATAACATACAAAGTTGCTCAGAAGTTGAAAATTTCATGGACACATTAGGCACTGAAAATCACTTTGGGTGTATGTGTGGAGGAATTTCAGACTGATAATGAAAACTGGTTTAAAGATGATTTCAACACTATCAGATTTATGGTAGCTTTGGGCAATAAGTTAAGTCTGAAGACCCAGCTTTCAGCAGGGTATTTTTCCATTACCAGAATGCACTACCACAGCTGCACCTTTCATTAAAACTGAAGCTAAGTGTCCATCACACTTTTCATTATAAACTCAATTTTCCACAGGTTTAAAACTTAGCCATAAAAATTCAGAAAAGGCCAAAAGTCACAGGTAAGAGGGAAGTTTTTATTTCTGTTTTCCAGGAAATTATGTTGACCATTTGTAAGCTTAAAAAGTGATAAAGGCTTCAGCTTGCTCCTGTTGAAATCCCCCCATCCTCCCTCCTCCCAGTTCATTTCAATGGTCTAGATTGTGGCTTTTTGCCCTAAACCTGCTTGTGACCTGATATACTGCTGGATCCCCTTGTTGGGGAGGTCATGGAAGGCTTGTCATCCAAGGACAGACAGTCCCTTCAGAAGCTCCATAATGTGAAAGGGGAGTAATGCAGACTAGTGCTTTTTTTGCTACGTAAAAAGGGAATGAAATTATGTTTATTTGGTACTGTAGTGACTGGCATCCCATGAGTACTTATAGTAGATATTTCACATTGCAGACTGATACCTGTGCATCAGGCTTACTTTTATAGATTTTATTAAGGTTACTTATGACTGCATTTCTGATATAGCATTATAATCATATATTATTATATACTGAGCACAAATTGTGCGCTCTGAACTGTACAATACATAGAACAAGATACAGGGTGAAATCCCAACCTCATTGAAGTTCATGGGAGATTTACCATTGATTTTAGCAGAGTCAGGATTTCACCAGCAGTGGTTCCCAAACTTGTTCCACTGCTTGTGCAGGGAAAGCCCCTAGCGGGCCAGGCCAGTTTGTGTACCTGCCACATCCGCAGGTTCAGCCAATCGTGTGTCCCAGTGGCCACGGTTCGCTGCTCCAGGCCAGTGGGAGCTACTGGAAGTGGTGCTGGCTGAGGGACGTACTAGCCGCTGTTTCCAGCAGCTCCCATTGGCCTGGAGCAGTGAACCATGGCCAGTGGGAGCCGTGATTGGCTGAACCTGTGGACGTAGCAGGTACACAAGCCGGCCCGGACCACCAGGGGCTTTCCCTGCACAAGCGGTGGAATAAGTTTGGGAACCACTGACCTACAGTATCTCGCCTAGGAAGTTAGCAGCTTAAAAAGACAAATCAATACACAATTAAGCCTCCAAATCATTAGACAAACATGTGGTGAAGTTGGTGCAGTAGGGGCTTTTTTGTCTGTATATTAATTTAATTAGCTGTACTTATTTTTATCGTGGTTGTGCCTAGTGTTACCCTGGGTGTTCTCAATCCGAAACTATTGTAACTTATATTTTCTTATCTCCAGGTGGTTTCAGGAAATAAATCGAAGTGGACACAGTTCCTTCATCTGACAAATGATTGGTAAAAATGAGAGTGCTTTCACCTAAAATCTTTTTTATTGAGTCTAAAGCACATATCTAAAATAGCAATAGTCTATTTCTAGAGCAACCCAGATATAGTTACCCAAAGTTTGAGATGGTTGTGAGTGGTCAGCAACAGGTTTCTGGTGGCCAGCCTTCCTCCTAGCCACTGGGGATTTGGATGTCAGCCTCCTTACTCATAGAAAACCTCTCCAAACTGTTCCAAATTACACACTCTGACAGATCTTTTTATAGGTTGCTCAAAATGAAGCTAATAGCTCATAGTAACCCCTTGAAAAATAAAAAAAATTCTAACATCAGCTAGCAACCCCTTGTCATAACATCCAAGCTCAACCTTTCACAATTCTGCCCATTTTCATGATTCTTCCAATTTTACTTTCCATCCTTATCAGCAAAACTGCAGCTGCAGGTATTTTGTATGCTTATACAAAAGCTCAAGTTATTTCTAACTATTTGGTGTTATCACTTCCAGTTAATGGTAGATGAGTGCACAAAATGGCTGTCAATTTCTCTTGTAACACTAGATGCCCCCATCAAGAATCAGGCCCCCATTCTGCTAGAAAAAGATGGTCCTGATTCCAAAAAAGCCTACCATCTATAAAATGAGGCAATGAATACAGGGAGAACAAAAGGTGCTAGTGAAATAGTATTATTTCATTTAATAAGCAGTGATCACAGCACACCTTGGTGCCTAGTCATTGTCAAATGTCTGGATTTTTTCATTTGATTGTTTTTTTTAAAAAACTGGATTTTTCACATGGCTTATTATGCATGCACTTAATTTCCACTGAGTAGAGGAGCAGTTATAGTCTGTTAGGCCATTGAACCACATATAAAAGGACACTGATGTGTTTTTAGCCCACAGACTAGAAAGTCTCTAGATTTCAATATGATAGGTCATAAAGGTTCCAAAAGATCCCTTGTAAACTACTGTGTCAACTTATTTGCAACATATGTACCTCTCCAATCATATTTTTATTGGAGATCGTGAATATTATACACTGAAACCATCTAATTGAATGATCATTGCATCACCATTACATAATGGACACTTAATCAAAGATTTTTTTATGCATGCTTTCTGTTTCATACCGCAGTGGATGGTAATGAGGAATGGAAATTAATTTAAAGATTTTTTTCCCCAGAAATTGTAGAATTTGACTTATACATGAAGGGAAAAATGAAAAATAAGTGTAACCTCTACTTCCGGTCATTATTTAGTTTGAAACATTTATTTCTGACTCCTCTGGTCCCAAAAGAAAAAATGTAGCAAAGGATGTGGTGGCTACTCCCAGAGGACAGAGTTGAATTGATTTATGGTGCCAGCAATGTTGCTTTTTTTCATTTGAAAGAAGTGCTCGCACTAGATTTATTTCCTCCTCAAGTAACTGTTCTCTAACTGTAAATAAGTGAGAGAAGTTAAAAGACAAGCTTATTTTACCACAACTTAGAAACTACCCATGGAAGGAGAGAGTGATCTTCACTACTTGTTGCAAATTGGTTTCTAGTACACCTTTAGGTGCCTACTTTCAAATGTTACCACCTCCACTGAAAACTTCAGACTAAGGCGAAATAACAGCAGAAAGAAATAATGCAGTAGGAGTGGTATGGTGTATGAATTGCCCTCCCACCCAGCCCTCCCCCAAAGTTTATGCAGCTTAATGTTACACAGTTACGCACCTGAATGTCAGTAAATGTCAAAATTAAATGAAGTGTGTAAATCCCTATCTATACAGAAAATTCAGAAACCACAACTTTATCAAACACTCTGAACTCTGCCCCTTGGTTGATATGTATTACATGACATTTATGTATTTATTTACTTGTATTACCATAGGGCTTACAAGCTCTAGTGATAGACCTATATATTATTTTGCTAGGTTCTGTACAAATGCAGCACAAAAACAAAGTCCCTGCCCCAAAGAGCTTGCAACATAAGTATAACACAAGATAATTACATGATTGAATGCTATTTTTAAGTATCAAGGAAAATGGAGCAGCACAGAACCTTAGCCCTTATCTCCTGAGTAAGCGTTATCTTCTTCCAAATTTGGGAATGTGATGGAGTATATAAACCACGCACTGGAAAGGACAGTTGAGAGCTTCTCTTGGCCCACGTGGGTGGTCCACCTTGCTAACCTGTAAAGCATGCATGGCTTGCAGGAGGAGCACAAAATGAGAACAGAGCAACTGAGTAGGAGGGCAGGCAGTGGAAGTGAACTAACCTACCCGTCCAGCTCTTGGGAAGGAGCACTGCAGGAGCTCCAGCTGCTTGAGACCTCTGGCTATGGTGACTTTGCCGAACGCACAGAGAAGGGATTCATGACACTCAGAAGGTCTGAGTCTTTACCTTTGGTTTCAGTTGTTTAGTGAGTTTATCCATTGGGAAAGGGGGGACTGGTAGTATGTGTTTCACACAAGCATCAGTATAGCAGAATTTATCTGCCTGTTATTGGGCCCTGGCATAGAACCTGGTGTAATGGGTGGTCCCAGGCTCCCCTACCAACTGCAAAGGGATGTAGAAGGCAGAAAACCTGTCCTTGATACTGGGGACTCTTGATAAGAGAAGACTCGGAGGCCAGAAGTGTTTACTGGTTTGCCAAAATCTCCCCAAAGTGCCTGAATCACTATTGCCTACTGCTAACAGTGGCCAAGTCAGCAGGCCCTACTAAACCACTACTGCTTATTGCTAAAAATAGTCAGGTCAGCAGGCCATAAATTGGTCATGCAACAGCCTTAGCATAAGCAAAGCAGGAGGAGAGCGGATTTTGGGTGCCACAGACAGGGCAGCTTGACCCCGTATCCTCCCTGCTAAGAACGCTAAAATTGCTAAAATATGTTGTATCAGGGTGGTCACCCACTCCGGCCCGGAAGGGCTTAAAACAGCCCTGGCAAAGGGTTGGGGCAGGGGAAAACTGGGCTGATTGGCAGAGCAGCCACAGCTGGGCCACGCCCCAATCAGGCCGCAGCTGGCCTGTATAAAAAGGCTGTGAGCCAGAGGCCCAAGAGGAGTCTCTCTCTAGGCTGGGAGAGAGAGCAGGGACTGGCTGCCTGCAAAAAGGATGCTGGCAGTGAAGCAGGGCTGGAGAGAGCCAGGGGAGCTCCAGGCTGGTAAGTAACTTAATCTTTCTCTAATTCAGTTTGCAAGGTTCTCTCTCTTGTTTATTTAGACTATCAGCTCATCAGGGCAGAGACTGTACACATTTGTATAATACCTAACACAGTGAGACCACAATCTTGTTTGGGGCATTTAGAAACGTGTATAATAATAATTAGTTATATTAATATGTAAGATAATATTTAAATGTTAATTTTATATGAAATATTTCAGCTTTCCTTTATGGGGCATATTGTCTGCCAACTGCCAAACTGGAATAACAGTGCTGGTTTCTGGGGCAGGAATCTCAGCCTCAGACTGCATTTTCCTTACCTTTTTAATTTTCTTGCTCATATGGGAACTTCATCGCAACCCATAATGTTAAGTGTTTAAAGGCTATATGTGTAACAAATCACTTTGCTAATGAAAATCTTAGACAAGAATGGCCGCAGGAGGACATGCAATGGTGGGTTACATATGGATTTGTTCACAACATCACAGAAGTAACTCTTTTTTTCTACTCTAGGGTTGAGTTGACATTTTGAGTTTAGGGGAGGTTTTTTTAATTTTTTTTTTCCAGTGGACCTTGTGATGTTTTCATCATTCTTAGTTTTCCTTTGATTTCCTTATTTCCTGAGTGGCAGAGTAAGTGCAGGGGTGAACTATTCGAACACAAAAGCAGTTCTGTTGGTCTGTCTAAACTTTTCAAATCTTCTGTCTGTGTTTTATGCTTGTGATTTATTAAAATATTAACTTTGATAGTCCATCACGCACCATATGTGCATTCTAAAGAAACCTTGATTAATATTTTAGCTCCTCAAGAAAAACAAACACTTCCAAGCTTTGACCTAATTTTGCTGTTAATTTATTTAATTCATCCTGCCCATTTTAAAACACAGCTGAGCTTTGTTAAGGGTTTCTAAAATCCCTGGTTTTATTAGGAGTTGTCTTTTGTGCCATGGTTATCTAAGAGCAGAGCATAACTACTGTGATGATATTCAGGTTGTTGCTGTGGAAAGAACAAGGTTTGCTTAAGGTGAAGCTAAAGTATTCTCTTGGGCCAGGAAATGGCTGATTCCTGTTCCTGATACTGTTCATATCAGATACTACTGTTAGAAAGACAACAGCAAAGCTCGTGTTTGAAGAAAGAGAGGATGCTGAGTTGGAGAACCTTTATATTCCCCCCCCACAAATCTTTGTCTTAAAAGAGCTCTAGCAAATAAATAGCCTGAGTGTACATGACGTGGTTGGGACTCACCACTGCAGCACCTCCTACTGGTTGTCTCCGGGAACTAGCTCAGTCCAGTGGAGCGCCCTCTCCTGGTGGTGTCCAGCCCGTTGTCTTGCCCTTGGTTGGCGTCTGAACCCATGTCGCTCTCCAGCTCGCGGCGTCCTCTTCAGGACCACTGCTCTCTAGCAGTGCCCCTCAGTCCATCCACACCCTCTTCTGGGGGGCGTGATCAGCAGTCTTCCTATGCCCCAGCCACCATGTGCAACCACACCCCTAAAGTCTAATCCCTCTTGTCAGGGATCTGGTGTAGTCTATGATGGCCACTCCTCACAGCCAATGGCTGGAAGCACTGGCCTGCTGCATCCTACATTCTCAGTGAGTGGGGCAGTCACCCCACTACAGTGTGATGATATACAATGTCTATCAAGAAAGACCTCTGCTAATATCTGACAAGGCCCACACATTAAATATGGTGTAAGGGGTAGACCCTATGAAGTGCTAAGTGGCTCCTGTGAATTCCTGGGGTCAGTAAATACTAATCCCTTCCAAATGACATGAGTATAACTTTTTGTAATCTGAATACATATAATGTGTTTAGAGAGATGAAATAAAAATCAATCTCCCTTATGATTAAGGTGTGACATATCACAACTCCCAATAATTCAACTAGCAGATGAGGAGGGAGTTCACCACATTATCAGGCTTTTAATGGTTAATTTTAGCCTCACATTTAAGATCTTCTAATTAATTAGAGGTCAGTAATTTATATTCACGGTGTGAATGAATTAAGTAACATGCTAAAAATTTTCATGGAAAGGAAAGAGAAGGAAAGGTTACGTAATTTATAAAGGTATTTTTCCCTCACAGAAAATTTTGAATTTTTAGCAGGAATTCAAATTCAGCTGAATCAAAATTTAGTATATGAGTAGTTATTTTTTGACAAATTCAGTTTTCTGTGCAGAGCAGACACTTGTCATAAAAAATAGCTTAATCAACAACCTGATTTTCCCCATAAAACAGTTTCAGTGGAAATTTTTTGATCAAACTCCAGTTATTTGTCTCATTGAATTGTGCAAACTATTTCATTGATAAGTCTGTTTTAAATTTCACCTAGCCAGACTTTCTCTGAATCAGAATCTGTGATAAATTGTGGAAGATTTTATAGCATTTAGCCAGGAGTAAACCTGAAGCAGGATTATTTTAGCAATTGTGCTAAAAGAATGAAATGAACGTTCATTTCTCAATGTGAAGATGTACTTTTCACAATTCCCACTAGAATTAATGGCATTTAGACAAGTACAACTTGCAGTTTGTCAACATGAGGACAGACTGAAAAGTATATTTTGTCTCTGTTACAATCTGTATGTCTGAAGCATATGTACCCAAGTTTATTTACATAGCTCATATGGTGGCAGATGTTCAGAGGAGAAGTTTCAATGTTTATCTTTGTATCTCCCATGAAGGAAGACTGTGTACAACATAAACAGAACTTATCCTGTTGCCCAATCTTTAGATTGTGTAGTAATAATATTGATTACTTAAGAATTCCTAGTTATCACTTTGAAGGTGGACAGGTTCTTGTCCCAAGATCAGGTCCAGTATTATTTAAATCATTATGTTGTTAGGAACCTCGATATGCACAGTTGCAACACTCACACTAAGAACTATTTTATATTTATATAGTTTATTAATACATTTAGCACAGTCACAAACACCCCAACTCAGTAAGGTAGGTAGAGTTACTACAGAATCTATATTTGCTCATCCATTACTTACATCCCTTGTAGAACAACCTGAAGTGTTAGCATCATCTTCCTCATTACCTTCCTCATCATGACCCATAGCCATTATACTGGCATCTCCCAAGGACTACACCGCCGCCTCCTACCACTGGGCTGGATGCTACTTTTTAGAATGTTATGCTGACACCGTTATGTTTGATTCATATTCATTAGGGGATTCCCCCTGACCCCCCACCCCTTTTCCTCATTTGTATTTCCTCACCTTACTAATGTTGGAGTGTCTTTGTCCTATAGGTTAGTATGTCAATGATCTCAATTGATTATCATATATATCAGTTTGTTACCACAGTTCTTTTGTGATTAGGTATCACATTTGTTATTTTTGTCCTAACTGGTTATTTCAGTTCTTTCCAAGTTGTGGTGTACCTCTTAAGTTTAAAGGGGTATGAACTTAGGAAAGCCCGTATGCCAGCCTGCTTTAATGCATCCTCCATGTTAAAGGTGAGAGCCATATATGGACCTTATGCTTTAGCTCATCACCATCTATCTAGTTGAAAGGTCCCAAACAAATGCATACTACCTTTGCCTTAGCTCAACACACAGGATGTGGCCGGCAGGTCCCTTGTGTTACAGCCAAAATATATTCTCATATAAACCTAATATAATAACACAAATAATCAAACTCATAAGAAAATAAGAAAGTTATATGAAAAGATATATAGGCAAGCAAGCAGGCTAGCCTTAGATGTATCTCATGTATCTGTTATGTATGTCAGTTTGTTGCCAGAACACTTCTGTGGCACAGTCATCTACCTGTGGTTAGAACTTCCCTTAAACTCTATTTTCAGCTCCTCAAATACATGGAGTTTTCTGTTGGGCTGTTTATCTGTGCAAAGTGTGTCTGTTCAAAGTTCATACGCCTCAAGCCTTATGCTAACTGGCTGAAGCTAATGTCTTACAGTATTCAGGCCTGTAGGTTTCTTGCATTGCTGCAGAATATAATGCAAAGCAGAGGTGGCAGACGACCAATGCTATTGTGGTGGGTCCCGCACTTTTCCTTGGTGTGGTGGGTCAGGGCGCTGCCCCTTATCCCTATTCTTGGGCATTGTGTGCTCCGCTAGTGCCCTGGTGGAAGGATGTAATGGAAGTTCTTGTTCTCTAGAATAGATGTAAGCAATACCACCAAAGTTTCCCATATCACTAAGGGAATATCACTTGTGAGAGTATCACCAGCTTAACAAAAAGTGTAAATTTAAATTTATTTTGGCGTTCAGTGCAAATTCCTCCCAGAAACTGGCGGGCATGTACTTGGCATAGCTCAGCCATGCTGCTGCTACCTATGCTACTATGGCTACATTGCTATTTATATTAGTGCTAGCTTAACAAAAGTTAGCAAGAGTATGTGTATATGAGCAGGGGACTCGCATCCCTAGCACTAGTATAGACATAGCCTTATGTCAATTTGAGTGGCTTTTTTAAATCGACAAGGAACAGGTTTAAGCTGAACCATAGTAAGTATCCAACTTGAGGGTTGCATTGATATAACTAAATCAGTTAAAGCTATTAAAAACAGTACAGCTGTACCTTGTACACTGGTCTTGAGAAAAATTTACTCTTTTGATTGCTATATTTTCTCATTATACCCTGCCATCCATAACCTCCAGTGTTGAGATGAGAGGGTACAGTAGTTGCAGCTTTTACCCTGGTATTATGCCAGTAATCTGTTTATCTGTTGCATTGATGTGGCTATGGAAACAATAACTGCTTTTGATTCATTTTTTCCCCTCTATCTACTCTGGAGTTTCCCTCAGCACTCCAAGGGTTTTACCTTTTGAATCTGATATTATGATTAATTCATATTATCCTAGAACAGATTGTCGCTAAACCTGAATACCGATAGTAGCCTCTTTGCCAAGTCCTGCTTTGCATGAATCTTGCACTTCTGGTGTGTAACAAATTTGCAGGAATATCATATGGAGCTTTCAGGAATATGATGGTGGTGCTTTATCTCAACGTTCTTGCACCATAGAATCTGCGAAGTACTGTGAATTCTTCAAATTTTACTGAAGGATGATTTTTTTTATGGGAAGTCTGCTACTCTGAAATTACTGAGGAGGGACATCAGATGCAGTTGACATGCTGAAGCTCCTAAAAGTGGATAATTATAATGAAATTATTTCACCCTTAGCTAAAATATCTAATGTTTATGCTCTTCAGCGTAGTCAAGCTAATATCATAGCCTCATCACTGTGCAGTTTTTACTTTTGTTCTCATGCATCATAACACGGTGGGTTATGAGTAGTGCCAAGTATACTCTCAATGTTAATCCTCCAATCTAAATTACAATATACTCCTGTTGCAGAGATCTCACAAACAGACACAGAGATCACTGCTGCTTTGGGGATGACATTTTTTCACTCCGTTATAAGAATGTGCTACTTCTCTCTGCTTACAAACACAAGTTTAACAAGTCACCAGAATTATCAAAGTAGGGAATTGTCTCTATCAAGTCTAATAAAGTGAGCTTGATTTTATTAATGTGAAAACTGTTTCAGACTTTGCTAAAACTGAAGTTGTCTGCAGAATTGAGAACCAAAATCTTAAGAAAATAGAAGAAACAGATGAGGTTCTGCTGAAAGAACTTAAAATTCCAACGTCATCGTGAACCAGCAAAATCTACAGATATGATTAGCAAAACATATGGCATTTTCAAGGAAGGTCTGACAAGCAAATGAAGCATTTTTGACTGAATAATTCAAGAGACACTAAATTTTCAAAACCCTCTGAGTATATTTCAAAGTACAAAATCTTTGCTCTTCCTTGTCACCAAACAGATTATACATGAACTGTTTAAGCCAAATCCCATGAATACAGCATCCTGTGGGAGAATGTTTTGTGTCTTTGTCAATTTAAGTGATCTAACAAATGCAGTGCTGGGTAGAAGATTGTTCCCAGGAGCATAGAACATGATAGTTCCTTCACTGTGGAGAAACATACTGTTAACTTCAGTTCATTAGCATCCAACGACAAGATGATGCCTTTCCTTCAGTGATGATAGGGGCTCTTTCCAGAAATGTTGCTTATATAGCCCATGCTAAATGTGGATCTTTTCCGTCTAGTGATTAGATACAACTGCTAGCTAGGGTGCCAAGTCCTTTTGTTCAAGTGATTTGGGCTTATACATTTACCTTTTTGAAGTTCTCTGTTTAAAACCTCCTATTGGCCAAAGGTGGGACACTCAAACTTTTCTCAAACTGAGCTTTGCTTTAGTCCTTCTCTTTCCATTGCCCAGAGTTCTAGGTTTACCCATTTATCCTAGTTTTAACCCTGTATTCCTTTGTCCTGCAAAAAAATATTCACATGCTTAACTTTGCTTACTGTGAGCAGTTCCTCTGAAGAAACTGGGACTACTTACCAAGCATGAACATAAGCAAGTGCATAAATCTTTGCAGTATTGAAGCCATAATTTATTGGTTGAATCCCCACTTATGTCAAAAGACATGTTTAATGAGTCTTAAATTATAGACGTCTTGTTAGCTCTACTGAGAAAAATGTTTGTTTGAAGGAGTAATCAACACTTTAGAAATTGGCAGAATTTTTGGGGTAACAGCTTTGCAAGAATGAAGTGATTTTGATCTGTTTTCAGAATATTAACAACAAATGTTAAAAACTACTCTTTCATAGTAAGGATGATGCGTCATTCTGTTATGCCATTAATTTCCTAAAAACATTTATCCCACTCTCCATTTAGGCATGTATTGTCTGATCTATTGATTGTGTATTAAATATATCGATCACATACACATTCCCAATTAACACTCAAGGGTCATCATCCTGGCACCTACCAAGGGTTACATCTCCCATGGCACACAGGCTGGGATAAAGCTTTTATAATGTGTTACACTGACACCACTGTGCCTAATGCATATTCAGTAGGGGTTTGTTCCCTTTTTCCTTTGTATTTCTTCACCCTACTAATGTTGTACACTTCTTCCATAGTTAACTAGTTCGTTTACCTCACGCTTATTGGCATATATGTCAATTAGTTTCCATGGCACTCTTTTGGTCAAATATCTGCTGATGTTCCTAGCTTAAAATATCCTAAGCTGGTATAAACTAACCCCTTGTAGTTACCTGTCAGCAGTTTAGTCATTACAGCATTCTATCCTGTGATATTTGATTGCTTATGCTAAGGCTTGGTCTACATTAGCAGCTTATGTCAGTATAACTACATTGCTCAGGGTCAACCTGGGTTAGCCCTAAAAGACATTCAGTGCTGACGGATTACTATATCTGTCATCTTCTGGAACCATAGACTGTAACTCATTTGTGTTTATATCTTGCCTGCTTCAACCTGTAAATAAGTCTATCTTTTTCCTAGTCAACGAATCCTTAGTGAGTTTACTGTAGGGTGGGCTATGCAGTTATAGTGACCTAGCTAGATTGATTGGGAGGGCTTCTCCTGTCAATATAGCTACCACCTCTCAGGGAGGTGGAGTACCTATGTTGATGGGAGAAGCCCTCCCATTGGTGCAGGTAGGATCTTCACTGAAGCACTAAAGTGGCGCAGCAGCATTGGTGTGGCTGTACCACTCCAGCATTTTATGTGTAGACAAGCCCTAAAGCTTTTGGGCCTTATGCCTTGTTTAGCTAAGCTCTTGTCTTACAGGCCAGGTGGGTTCATTACATTAGTCTTATCTTATACCTTTGCCTTAGTTAGCAAATATCTGTACCTGTAGGCTACACAGGAGTGTTTTCTTGAGTGGAAATACATATGCTAATGTATTTAAAACATAGATAACCAGGTCAATTATAGTGGTGGATATTTTTTCAAGTATGATTATCTGCTACAGTACATTCATTTAGCAGAATGTTATAACAGGGCTCGATTAACCTTTTTTGGGCCCAGCGCCAAACATATTTGTGGGCCCCCATGGAGGCAATAGAACATGGCATGGGGAGGTCAGTTCCTGGAGTGAGGGGCCAGCCAGAGGCAAAGAGGCATGGCATGGCAGGGGTGGCCCTGCTCCGCCCAACGCAAGGGCACTATTTACAAATTGGCAGTTGCCAGACACACAGTGGCCTGCCTGGCCCTGTGCTACCAGCATGCTCCTTCCCCTCAGGAGTGGGTCTATGCCACACCACACAACCCCCAATCCCTTACTATTATACTAATAAAATAATACCAATAGGATCTTATAAGAGGGATAAGGCAAAATGCGACATTTACTGCAAATACAACAGACAGTTGTTACATTATTCATTCACACAAACACTTACACAGGTTCTGCATTAATCAGTTATAGTTACCAGCCTGGAAGTTGCTCGTGACAGAATACTGGCCAGGTATCCTGTCCACAAGAGTGGAGCTGAGTCCTTGTCAGATGCACACCTCATGCTCCTGGAGGGTGGTAGTGGAACCAGAGACTCAAAGTTCTTAGTCTTTAGAGTCCATTTTTATAGGAATTTATTCCTATGTCAGTCTATGGGAATTGCTTCATCCTGCTGTTACTGAATCAATCAGCAAGTGGCACATTCCTGATGGCTCCATGTTGATGTCAGATGTTGGTTTTTTCTCATCCTTTGAGATGGTGGGGTGGATTCCAGTTTGCCCTCCGGTGGTCATCTGGTTGTTCCCTCTTGATGCTTTCTTCGGCCGACAGATACTGCATTCCTAGGCTGGCACTTCCCTGATCACTGATGTAAACAAAGCATTCATTCACATACATTCCTTCTTTTAGTCACATGTATTTTACTGTCTCCACCACTTTTGGAGTGTTACTAATTTATTTGAGACTACCTATCCTTTCATTACAGAGGGAGAGTTTTTTTTTCTGTGTTCTCTAAGAGCAGTTGCCATTACAATGTATCGTTTTGAGTGGAGAGTTAATTAATGGCTTACTGCATCTGTTCACACAGTATCAATTACAAAGTATGCTCAGAGAACAGAGTCAACTGACTGCAAGTTTTACATATCAATCAAGTATCTTTCTGAGAACAGATGCAATCAATGGCTTACAAGCTTTACACAGAGGGTAGCTTGTAAATTAACAATAAATCCAAGAGATCTTTTACTTGGTAATGCTATGAGATTTAAATTATGGGGGAGCAATGATGGGGAATCACTTTCATTTCTAATATAAACCTTCTTTAATGCCTACACCACAACTCCCTATGGCCAGCACCCCCCCAGACTCACCCACAAATGCACAGTGCCCTGCACAACACCACCCCTCAAGACACACTTGCCTGGAGGGGCCCAACCAAGCCCTCCATACTGTTCCCCTCACACACACCTGGCTGAGACTGGCCAGGCTTTTGCACCAGTCCCAGGCAGCTCAGCACCGGGGAGACAGGTGAGGATCCATAGGTGGTGGGAAGCAGAGATTGTCCAGAGCCAGAAGTGCACTGAGAGGAGCAGGAGTCTGAGAGGAGCGGGGAGTGGGACCAGGGGGCAGAGAGGAGCCCTTGGCCAGCTGGCAGGAAGGCCGAGATGAGCAAGTTGTGCTTTGGGGGAGTCAGAGGAGTCTTGGGGCACAGTGCAAGCAGAGCAGGCCATGGCCTCTCCTGGCCATGGGCCCAGCTCCATGGAGCCATTGTAAACCTGGCACTGAGAATGTATAGATCTATTCAGGCTGTTAAAGATAATTGGAATTTGCACATGCTTAAATCTCAGTTGAATTTGACCTCTGGAAGTGTTGGGGTTGGTTTGGACATAAGCTACCCATCCACATTATAACTTAATTTATACCTCAGAAGCAACTGGTACAGGCAACTGTTGGAGATGGGATACTGCACTAGATGGACCACTGGCAATGGGGGAAATTCTTCTCTTCTTATATAGAGAATGTTTTGCAATCTCTAAATCACCATGTAATCAAGTAAACCTGTGATGCTGGTAGACCAAGTGCCAAGTCTTACCAAGGCTGTAAAGCTGAGTACTGAAAAATTCATAGCTGGAAACCTGACCAACTAACCTGTATGTTAGTATTATTCAAGATAGGTGTTAGACTTGTAAGGGTGCATTTAGTGTTTAGACTGTATAAAATACTTGTAAGTTGCTGTGTACATTAATCTTACTTGTAAAGTCTGTATCCGATGCTATAAGGTAGTATTAAGTTTTTTGCTTTATAACTGTAAAAATCCTTGATCTGAACCTGTGAACCCAGACAGGAGGAATGGTTCCCCCACTCATCAAGAACGACTATAAAAAATAAGTGGCCCATTGTGAAACATCACAATACAAAGACTGGATTGATGGTCATCTTATACTCATAAAGGTGCTACACGTGAAAAAGCTCATCCCATGAGCTTGAATGCTGGAAGAATAATGTTCTTGTCAGTTATCATTATTTCCATCTCTTTGCTGTTTGGACTCGCTGGACTGTAGCTAGGAAACAAAAGCAGAGATAGCCAGGGTCAACCTGGATTAGCACTAAAAGACACTTAGTGCTGACAGTTTACTACATCTCTGTCACATTTTGGAACATAGACTGTAACTTATTTGTGTATATATCTTGCCTACTTTAACCTGTAACTAAGTCTCTTCTTTTTCCTAGTCAATAAATCCTTAGTGAGTTTACTATAGGGTTGTCTTTAGTGCAAGATCAAAGATATGTTTAACCTGGAATAAGTGACTGGTCTCTTGGGACTGGGATCAACCTGAATATTTTGTGATCTTTGGTGTAAATGACCATTTATCACTAAGTCCAGCTTACCTGGGTGGCAAGATAGACTAGACTGGAATGTGCAAGGAGACTTTCTGTGACTCCAAGCTAAGACTGCTATAGTGCTGCAGGAGTTCACATATGTTACTGGGCTGGTGAAGTCTAATTATAGAACATACTACCAGTTTGGGGTGTCTTGCCTGCTTTTTGACAGTCTGCCCTGAGTTTGGCACTCAGTCATGAACCACTCCAGCCATCATGACACATCTCTCTTCCCAAATGCTGTAAAGGGGATTTGGCTCGGCTTGTATTTCATTTAACTTTTAGCATTTGAAATGTAAACTATATCCAGGTTTTTACAGGATAGACTTTAAGGCTGCTGTTGTAAAATAACGATTGTGTGGTCGTTTCCCCTTGTCTAGGGACACATGTTGCATTGAAAATATAATTTAATCCAAAAACAGCACTGAAAATGTATATTTCGTGTATTCTTAAGGGTTCACGGGGCACCTGATATGGACACATTATTCTGAATATGAGTGGTGTATGAACCCCACAAGGTGGAAGTAAATAAATTTGAAGTAAATGAATCTAAAGCTGACAACTAGGAAATGAATTTGAATAGAGCCCAGCAATATGCACATAGCACTCTAAGTACTGCATTACTTAAAATGAGTATGTAAAATCTCACATTTTCTCTGTGTTAACAGTAATTGGAGACTGCGGTACACAGAGTGAGTTGCCATCAATCTCTCGCTTTCTTATTTTCTATTGCAAGGCACTAGGAGATTAGCTTGGCATTCACCTTACATTACAGCCACTTTTTAAGGGACAAACGGGGGTTGCACTTTCTATTGTACTATTTAAAGCACAGCCTTTGCTTCCACATTCCATTTGTTATTAACGCAGGTGGCCAAGTACCTTATCTCCACAGGCTCCGGATCACACAAGACAAGCCTTCTGAGACTTATAACATATTTTACCTTGAGCATCTGTTATGCATTTTTCTTGAACCTCCATTACCAGAGTACCCACTGAAAGGAAGGAAAATAACTTCTGCTCATTCACATGACTAATAATAATTATGTTCACAAGTATTGAACCCACTGTTAGTAGCCGTTCAGTGGCTAAGGGTTCCCATTTGGGATGCAGTTAAAATAAAATGTCCTTGCTTCCCCAAATCATTATTTGGGTAAAAGCAAAGTACAGTTGTGAAATGTTTTAAAGGGGAATCTAGTATAATATCTGAAGAGAAGAAAATGACAACCACTAAACAGAGTTTTACACATTTTGGTCCCTCATCAATATTTTACTCAGGTGCATATTTCTTCTGTACTTCTACTGTGCGTGTTTATTATCTAGCATGATGGAAACATCCACAAAAGCATAGTGATGTCAGGGTTACGTTTGGCCATATGGCTGCTTGAGCACAACTTATAACTGTAAGACTAAAAGCATCTTTTGACAACACAAAGTATAATGGAACAAGTCCTATTTATGGTTGATATTATATATCTGGTTAGGGTTTTATATTGTCTCCCGTCACCATATTAGCTGAGTGCCTTCCACGCACAATTAATAGCAACAGTGAAGTGCCTAGCAGACTTTATGAATCTCTGGCACTTCTCCGTTTTCAGGGTAAAAACTCTGAGGTCAGTTTTTACATATTTTTTAATTTGATTTATTTCCATTTTAGGAGGGTAGTTAGTTGGGGTTTTTTGGTAGAAGGGAGTGTCAATGTTGAGTGATGGTATATTTAGGAACTTTGGCTGGAATTTTCTTGAACACAAGTTCCTGTGCTTTTTCATCTTTATGTGCTTTCCTTGATCTCACTAACCTATCCAATATCTTCTCCTCCTTCCTGTGTTCTGTGTAATATCATGGGAAGAACCATTTCTAATCCTGACCAGGGGTTAGTCATTTCTTTAGCAATTCCAATCTTCAGAGAGAAGGTGGATGAGGCAATATCTTGTATTGGACCAAGTTCCATTGGTGAAAGAGGCAAGCTTTCATGCTTCACGGAACACTTCTTCAGCTCAGAAGTCCAAAGAATCCATCTTAGGTTTTGCACTGAGCCCTCTCTGTGCTGAGAGAGTTTGGGGCATTTAATGCTAAGTAAAATATCTATACTATGCAGATACATTCAGTACAGGTGAAAGTTATTAGCTACAAACCTCATTATTAAGTCTCAGTTTAGCAAGAATTTATCACAGTTTGATGGTAAATTTACCATAGGATAATTACACATTGTTTATTTATTTAGTGCAGTCCTCCTATTGTAATTATTCCATTCAAGTTGGAAGTAGTAGCCGCAATTCAAGAACTTTAGATAAATTGACTATCTCTTCAAGCTGAAATCATTCCATCAGTACAATCTCATTTCTTAATTTTCTGTGCAGACTTTTTTCAATGCATTTGTTTCCTTTTTATATGTAAAATGTATTAAGGTGTGTGCCAGAGGAAGATTAGAAATCATAAAAAGCCAGTCACTAGAGTTCAGTATTTGAGATTTGATTGGATTATTATCCATCAGTTAGCTGCTAATGCTGCTTAAACATTCATGGTGGCTTATGGCTGTTCAGAAGATGTTTCTTCATCTTTTATGACTTCAGTCAGATCAACATTTCTTTATTCCATTAGAAAATTTTGCCAGTGGAGTAATTAATTGCACATCACCGAATCAAAGCCATGGGTTTTATTCAAGGGTTGCTGATATTAATAATGAGGTTAATCAGAGAATTTCAGAGGCACGTAAACTTGTCTTTTTACTCTCATGCACAGTGATTCCCTTCAGCATATCTATTTCATATGTAACCTAGTGTGTCTCATAATGTGCTCCTCAAGGTGAAGATGGCTGATATTAGACATAAGGATTTCAGTGGTGTTACTCTGCCAAGTTACACTAGTGCATGTGTACATGGATTGTTATCCTCCCTATGCTTCAGGTTCCCATTGGGTTAATGTAATTTACACATTAGACCTCTCCATGAGAACTGTGATGGAGGGAGCATCAGCTGTGAGGAAATAATGACAACACCAAAACCCCCACAATGCTAACTGAGAAATCATCACTTTACATGGATAATCCTACAGACTTCAAATCTTCTCTTGTATGGGTAAGGTATTTGGGAAGACTGTGGTGAGTTCTGGCACTGTAGGTAAGTTTGAGTTTCCTAGCCCTCAACCATACTGTTCTTGATTATTTCTTCTTAATAATACACAAAAGTCATCTGTCCATTCTGATTTTGTTAGATCTACCAGCATGGTCTGACACTATTAATCATAGGGTGTTATTGACATGACTGTAAAAGCAGCAAAGAGTCCTATGGCACCTTATAGACCAGGGGTAGGCAACCTATGGCACGAGTGTCAAAGGCAGCACGCGAGCTGGTTTTCAGTGGCATTCACACTGCTCGGGTCCTGGCCACCGGTCTGCGGAGCTCTGCATTTTAATTTAATTTTAAATGAAGCTTCTTCAACATTTTAAAAATCTTTACTTTACATACAACAATAGTTTAGAAGGTCTCTTTCTATAATATAGAACTAAAAACATTAAAATGTATCACTGGCACGCAAAACCTTAAGTCAGAGTGAATAAATGAAGACTTGGCACACCACTTCTGGAAGGTTGCTGACCTCTGTTATAGACTAACAGACGTTTTGGAGCATGAGCTTTCGTGGGTGAATACCCACTTTGTCGGATGCATGGCATGACATGACTGACACTGGCAAGATTGAGGAAGGCTGTTTGGCTCCATTCCTTTCCCTTGAAGAGGTCCCAGATATTGGGCATGGGGAAATTGCTCATTCTCTCTGAGGGATCTCTCATGTAAGGATCAGCAGGGTTCTATTTTGTCACTAATCCTGTTTGTAAATTCTCTGGTGGAGACTTGAGACATTTTGGGCTGCAGTGCCATCAGTAGGCTGGCAACTTAGCTCTCTGTAAAAACAAGTGTGTTATAGCCCATGACAGCTTATGCCAAAATAAATTTTGTTAGTATCTAAGGTGCCACAAGGACTCCTCATTATTTTTGCTGATACAGACTAACATGGCTACCTCTCTGAAACTTAACTCTGTGTATGTCATCAGATCCAGGTGGTGCAATTGCTCTTTCACACTTCTCACATGAAATTGGGGATCAGATGAGGGAAAGGTGGCTGAAGACCAGTCTCGACAAAGCAGAGATGATGAGAGTGGGGATGGGAATGTCTATGAAGCAATCTTTTTTCCTCAAAGTTTTATAATCTATGGGTTGTTTTGGAGCCACAAGTGGCAGCATGGCCAAGATTGCTTTTTTACAGTTGTGAAGGGGTGTGTAGCGCACATAGGCTCTGAAAAGGTTAATGTGGTCCTGAGAGGCTAGTTAGCATGTCGGGCTGCACCTGGAGAAAGAGGCAGCCTTAACTGAGAATGAAGCCCAGCTGGGAAAGGAGCTGGGTGGTCAGTTTAAAGGCAGGAAGTCTGGAGCAGGAAAGGGCTGCAGGGAGAAACTCTGCAGTCACTCTCTGGGATGAGAGAGTGGAGACACCAGAGGGAGAGTTGTACCTGAGATCTTCTCTGGAGTAGGGTAGTCTTGCAGGAGGCCAATAGAGTCAAAGCAGCCACTGGGAGTGGAACAAGCTCCTGTGGTTAGCCCTGAAAAAGGGGCAGGATGTCGATCTCAAGGAAAAGAATCCTGGGAGGTGTTCAGTTAAGTAACAGAGCAGCAGAAAGGAATGAAAGGTCAAGCCTGAGGAAGTCAGAAGTTGGGTTAAGATGATATTCTTAGTTTGGGATTTTTTTGGGGGGAGATATCAGGAGAGATCTCTGTGACCCTTAGTTCTGCAAGAAGGGTGAGCTTGGAGAGGCCTGCTGACAGTCTCAGAAAGGAAGAAGCCCAGGTATGTACCAGGGGGTGGGTATGAATATAGACAGACCATACCTGCTCACTACAGGGTCCCTGGGTAGAGTGTGTCAGGTTGAAGCGCTTCTTCTGGGTCCTCCTGAACCTCAGCAAGAGCTTCTGGATGCACTTTTACCCACACCTCCTAAGTCATTCACACCCCGTCCATGGTCTCACATCTCCTCCTTGTTAGCCTTCTCCTGGAACTCGACAAGATGACCACGAGGAGGAAGCCAGAAGGGAGGTGCTCTGTGACTGTGAGTCCTATTTCTGGTCCCTCATCTGATGACTCCTCCAGGCAAAGTTCCTCTGGGCAATGCTCACTGACACTTTAGAGATGTTTGAGGAGCAGTGTGGGTGCTGTTGAGGAGTCTCTGCTCAGTGGTCTCCTCAGGATCCCTGAGTTTTAAACTTTAGCCTTCACTCCCATCCCTGTCTTCATGTGTTTTCCCTGGTTTTTGCTTGGGGGGGCTCAGTTGAGGAGGCCGGCCTTTAGCTTTGGGTGGGCCTCACTCCCTCTATCCCAATACCCTGAAACAGCACAGGGGCCCTGGGCTGAAGCCCAGAGGAGTGATGGGGCCTGGGTTTTCCTACTAGCTGCCAAGGAATGTGACACACAGTCTTCCTGATATAAGGGGAAAAGGTCAGTGGAAAAGACCCTGATAAAAGGGTATGAGGCCCATGGGACCCAGCGTTGGGTTTGAAGCCTTTTTTGAGGACATCTGGAAATTTATTTGACTGTTTGTTACCCCAGAAAGGGGGGGACTTAGTCATGGGAAGAGACGGACTACCACAGGATCAGAACAGCAATAAGTAAGGGGGTGCCACATGGGAAGATATTCTAGTGGTGAGTCCACCATTCACATTACCTAGAATGTGTGCCTTTCTTTCAAACATAACCCTCCCCACACTTGTCCATGACTTTGTCACATCTAGGTTATACTAAATGTGCTCTACTTGAGGCTACCTTTGTAGGTCACCTGGAAGCTTCAGCTAGTGCAGAATATGAAATGAGCCATGTTGAGCATGTTATACCTGTGTTCTGTTTGTAACACTGGATTCCAGTTTGCTTCTGAGTGAGTATCAAGGTATTAATCTTTAAAACTCTTGTGTTAATAGTTACTATTTTGGATGTTAGGAAGACTGTAGATAGGGTCTCTATCATAATAATCATAAATAGCTAGGTCATGGCTCTGGAACACCTTTTCCTTGTCTGGTCACTGTTAGCTTTCAGGACCACTTGTTGACTTGAGCATTTTCCTAAATTAGTGCAAGTGTGTGAAGGAGAGTTACTCTGAGCAAATGGATTAATTTGGGTAGTTAGTTGAAGATCCCTATGGCATTAAGGAAGCCTCACATTATTTGGGCATTGTTTTTTTCATTGCTGCCAGTATATATTTTTTCATTTTACTTCTGTTTAACAAACATTCCAAAGGCTTACACGGTAGGAACATACTTTTATAAACAGGTTACCTAAAATTCTGTAAACTTCACATGGTGTATAGATTAGTTACCATCTGTTCAGGAGTGCATTGACTAACTGTCCTAAACCACAAGCTTTAGGCTGACTCTAATGCAATTTATCTGTTATTGACTCTTGATGTAGCTGATATGTTTTGGCCAGCTAGTGTGCTACAGATATACTTCTAGCTCCAGTAATGAATTTTTTTCTATGTACCATAGGTTTAAAGTGCCTAAAATAAATCTTGAGGTTTTTGGTCATGCACTGTACTAAGACTCCTACCCTCTAGATCACTCTCTATGCCCCCAAAGCAGGAAGGCATTTTAAGCATATACTTGAAGTTAAACACATTTTTAAGTGCTTCCTGAACAGGTATGCTTTCTTGAATGGGGACCTATATATTACGGGGGCGAGGAGGGGGGCGCTGGTGGCAACACCTTCTAATTCTGTTGCCTAACACTTTCCATTATAAAAAAATCTTGCTACCTTTTAGAAGACCTCTGAACCCCATGTTTTGCAGCAGGCTTTTGATATTTGGCAGAGGAAGGCACTCTGGTTAGAAGTCCTTTGAGGTTCTAACCAAATTTGACAAGACATAAGACTGTCAAATTTGACATTTCTTTTTTCCAGCTTATGGTCCTCAGGAAAATGTTGACTGTTTCTTAGAATAACTGAGTGGGCATATTTTAAGGTGAGATTCATGCCACCACCAAAGCAGCAGCACATGCTTCACTGGGGGCACCCCTACTCCTGCTGCCAGAGCTGTTGTAGCACCAGGAGTAGGGGTGGTAATAGATACAGGAGAAGAGAGACAGGATAGGCTCTCCCCAGACCTGGCACTTGCCTCCAGTAGCCCATGCTCCCCTCTGGGTGTACTAAATGGACCAGGAATGCCTCACCTCTTGGGGTTAGCAGGGGAGAGAGAGGTCTGCACCAGGGTCACTCTCAACTATCCCTGGACTCAGCAGGTGGGCTTAGGACCCCATCCCCATCTCTGGGAGATTACATGGGGCAGAACTCCTTCAAGTCTGGCAAGGTGAAGAAAGGGAGAGAGTGTGTGTGAGAGGCTGGATCACCCACTGCCAACCTCCAGTTCCAGCACCTGGTCCCAGCTGTCCATCCCTGTCTGGGATAACAGCCTTCTCTCAGATAATATATTGTAGTTCAGATTGCAGCAGTCTTTACAGCGGTGCTCCAGGTTCAAATCCTGTTGATGATGCATGCTGGGGCTTATTACAGCTGCACATAATTTTGTCTTTACATTTTTCCTTTAAAAAATAAAACCTAGGAACCAACCTACAAAAATTATTTAAAGAACCTTATGTAGGTTGCCAACCCAAGCACGCAACAGTTAGAAAATGCCAATTTTATGTTTGCAGGTGCAGCATTAGTTCAACCCCTGGCATGTACGCATTATGATGATACTGTCTTTAATTACAGGACCACATACTATTTCCGCAAAGACTCTAGTCTCCTTTAGTGCACAGATGGACACAACTGAGTCTGAATTAAGGCTGCATGGGCAATCCTAAATTTGACCATGTTCTGTTCATTTTTATATGAAATTCAGTTTTTTACTCTCTCTCATGATTTCAGTACATTCAAGATTTTTGTACTGACAAATCTCAATCAATTGCATAAGTTGCCAGGGGCAAATAGCTTTAGCTCTATGGTTACAAAGAAAACCTTGGAAACATTAACAATTTTGTGTTCTCTTCCTGAGTCTGCTGACAGCCTGAGAGAATAGCTCTGGTAAGTGTGAACTGTCTCCTTCATCTAAACAAGGCTAAAACCATTTTTTTATGGCAATGTAGATTCTGGAGCTCCATGATGTGGCAAGGGTGGAGTCTGGCAAAATTCAAGCCTTATGAGTCACAGAATACAAAGTGCTGTGACTATAATTTGGGAGTGTCTGAAGCAGCAACTCAGAAGTTAAGAGTGAACTAAGAAATGAGAAACTCACTTAGCTTACCTCTTAGGCTACTGGAATGACTAACCTCCCAGAGGATTTGAGAAAGGTTTCAGTTCAAATACTCCTGTCACTTAGGAAGGCATCATTGTCTAGGAATTTCAGCTTAAATACCGCCCTTTTCTTTCAAGCAGCAAGGCTATCACACTAGCAAGTGTCCCAGTTGGCTACTGGGCAGCTGTTGAAGTGAGCTCAAGGGAAATCTTCTGCATGGTTGAGATGCAAGAATCGAATTTGAGGACAGCAGTCCTCCCAGTCTTTGCTACACTAGTAACAATATAGTGTCACAACCAGTTTCCCAATATGAACCTGAAGCATATACCATGAAGTGGTATTAGTCTGACTTCTTCAATTATTATTTATCTTGTGGTATTCAGACAGAATACAACAAATTAGCTGAATAAATATATAATCATACAAAAATAAATGTCCTGTCTGGAAACTGCATGCAGTTTTCTTTCAGTCAGCATGCAGAGAGGTGACAGACAGAGACTCAAGCCAGTAGGAGCAGAAGCAGTCAAAGCAGGGATTGTTGTACTGAGGGAGGTTGGGAAATGGGGCCCAGCCAGGGCCTTCCTTCCCCCAGTCTCCCAGAACTCAAAACTATGCAGGAAGACCCTCCACACACACATTCTATGGGGATACTAGGACCCAGGGAGTGCTGCCCCTCTTTTTGCCATGTAGGGTTGCCAGGTGTCTGGCGTTGGAACAGAAAACCTAGTTGAAAAGGGACCCTGGTGGCTCCAGTCCGGACCACCGACTGGGCCATTAAAAGTCCAGTCAGCAGTGCTGCAGGTTTAAGGCAGGCTAGTCCTTACCTGTCCTGGCACTGTGCTGCACCCCAGAAGCAACCAGCAGGTCCAGCTCCTAGGTGGGGGGGCAGGGGCATGGGGCTCTACATGCTGCTTCTGCCCTGAGCACCGGCTTCATACTTCCATTGGCTGGGAACCACAGCCAATGGGAGCTGGGGGAAGGGGGCAATGCCTGCCAGCAAGAGCCGCCTGCCCCTGCCACCTAGGAGACATACCTGCTGGCCATTTACAGGATGCAGTGCAGAATCAGGACAGGCAGGGAGCCTGCCTTCACCCTGCTGTGCTGCTGACTGGGAGCTGCCCAAGGTAAGCCTGTGTCCCAATCCCAGCCCTGAGCCCCCCCAACACACCAAAACCTGCACTCCCAGCTGGAGGCCTTGCCCCCCCTGCACCAATCCTCTGCTCCAGAGCCTCCTCCCACACCCTGAACTCCTCATCCCCAGGACCACCGAGAGCCCACATCCTCATCCCAGAGCCCATACCCCCTCCTGCAGCCCAACCCCCTGCCTCAACCAACACTCCCATCCCGCACTCCAAGTCCTTTAGCCCCAGCCTGGAGCCCCCTCTGGACCCCAAACCCCTCATCCCTGGCCCCATGCCAGAGCTGGTACCCCCAACCGGAGCCCTCATGCCCTCCTGCACTTCAACCTGCAGCCCCCTCCCACATTCTGAATCCCTCTGCCCCAGCCTGGAGCCCCCTCCTGCACCCACATTGGAGCCTGCACCCCAATCTCCTTCCTCAGCCCAGTGAAAGTGAGTGGGGGACAGTGAGCCACCAAGGGAGGGGGAATATAGTGAGTGGGCGGGGGGTAGGGCTTGCTCCTACCCTCCCTGCCACCCTACTATCTCTTTTCAGCTTTACTCTGCTCCCTTGTCCCGTCTCTCTCTGCCTCTTTCCTTCATTTTTCTTTCCAGATAATTGATCCCCTCCTAAGTAAAACCACCCCAGAAAAATCATGGCACTAACATGATGTTTACTGCAATTCCATTGTTGACTATGCTGCTATGTTCTACCCACCCCTCACCCTTGTCTTGTCTGTGTAGATTGTGAATGCCTCAGGGGAGGGACAGTCTGCTGCTCTGTGTTTGTACAGTGTCTAGCACAATGGGGCCCTTAGGCACTACTATAATAAGATTACAACTAGTAATAATACAATTAACTTTTCAGTAGCATATTTCATAAACCACATCAGACACGTTTTAGTAAAAGAATGAATCAGAAGCACGGGAGAAGAGGAGTGCTTTTAGAAAGCAAATGAGTCCAGGGGAGATGCAGTTGTTTACATTAAATCTGAATTTGATGTAGTATCTTGAAGGACAAGAGGAGAATATTATTGATGGAGAGCATAACACAAATAAAATGATATCGGAGAGTGTAGGGGAGGGGATGAGCAAGATGCAGTGCAGAGGAAGAGAATTTTTCCTCAAACCTACTAATAAAGAATGGATGCATTAGTGTGAAGTCCATTTTACCACCATTTTTGAAGCTGAATTCCTTATTCCCCCTCTTTCTCCTTCACTGTTCACAATATCTCCATCCTCCCTGTTGCTCAAGCCCATAGATTCTGCTCTTTTTCTTGTCTTTCAGCCGTCCTGATCCTGTTGCTACTTCTCCATAACACTTCCAAAGTCTGATCTTTTTCTTTCTGTCTACAGAGGTAAAACCATAGTTCCAGTCCTCATCTGCCACTGTAGTTATATTACTATATCAGCCAAAACAAGGGGACATTCATTAGTCTTCCTTTACGGCTTCTCACTGTGAAACAAAACAGTATCATCAGTATTAAAGTGCTGGCAACACGTCTAGTGCTACATAAGACACAGACAAACAGTTCCTAACCCAAGGACAGGGCAGACATAAATAAGCCAAGATGCACTGGACGATCCTAAGGTTTTGACCTACAAGAGTGATTTCACGATCCCAAGAAGGGTTACTGTTGTGAAGTTCATGGAAGCAGTGTGCCTTTAGGAGGATAAGATAAGTCTGTTTATGGGGTTTTTTTCTTAGAGGCTGATAGAATACCCAATGTAGAATACAGTTCCTTCCAACTCACTTCACATAAAAGGTCAGCTCCTCAGCCGATATAAAGTGGTGGAGCTTCACTGACCATTATTTTATTTGCAGTAGTGCCCCACTTTCTGGTAGGCGCTTTGCAAATACTTAAAAGCACAGTTTGTGCTCTGAGATGCTCGCAATCTCAGGTGAAGGGGAGAACAATAGACAATCCATATAATTTACCTCCAATTTAACAAGAGTTGCTATAGGCATCCATGTAATTTTATTGTCCCAATATGTTCAAAATTTTCTATCTTGAATACACTTTCTGTTTCTTTCATGAGATCTTATTAGCTTCCCCTCTGGCTCATTTAACAGCTGAGAATCTACTTTTTAGTTAATTTCTTTTAGAGGAATGAGTCAATGTATACTAGAAGGCACAAGATCTGTGGAGCCCAAAGCTTCAAGATGAAAACTTTGGTTGTTCTGACAGTACTGAGTATTTTAACACTGGAATCTGTTTCTTTCTTGTTATGAGTTGAGAAGTATATTCAGATTATTCAGTTATTTTCCTAAACAGCAAAGGGGGAAAGAAATAAGGATGGACTAAAGAAGGTAATATTGGATCAAAGACTTTATTGAAGACATTTAAAAAGTGAATGCAGATATAGAAAGTGCTAACTTGATGATATTATCAGTTTCTGTCTAGATAAAATACAGCACAGTGATGGTGTAAGTTTCGTATCCTGTTTTGCTAACATTCCCTCTACTGGGCCAGCTGGGTTTGATTCACAACTATAATGCACCTTGTATAGTCACTTACACCTGTGCAAAGTTTGGAAAACTTTTCTTGAACCTTAGCTGAGTGTCTGATGTATAAGGGCTGATTTATGTGGGAGAAAACTGGAAGAAACTCAATGCTTTCTTGGGCTAGTTCACTCCAAACCTGGCAAATCTATAGGACATGGTTTTAAAAAAAAATTAATGAGGTTTTTAGGGTCAACTAAATCTGACATTTCAAAGAGCAAGTCAGGAGTCTAATTTCAAATCAACCGAAACTTAAGAGACTTGCACAAAGCCCTTCAAACTGAAAGGGGAGCACACAGCTCCTTGCTACCATCCTTTTATGTCTCTCCATCCAGACTCCAAAACTATTTTTATTTATGTTTATATCCATTAACTCATGCTTGCTTTCTGGTTTTGTTTTTCGTTATTTCCTTGTCCTTTTTAAAATAAAAAAAGCTCTGTCTCCCAGCTATTTTTCAAATCATCTGGCTCTCAGTGCTGCCATGTATCCTGAACTCCCTACTCATTTTAGTGTGGGATTTGCATAGCTAAGGGAAGGCAAATACAATCCAAGAAAATGAAGCAACAACATGACACAGAACTAGCTTAATAGTTCAGTAACACTGGTCTACAATTTTTGAGAAGTCATCTGCTTCAGAGATAAAATGTGATATTATATATTTTGATGTGCTGAATTCAAATATGACAATTAAAACAACTGATTGGCTACTGTTTCTAAGATATTTAAGTTTTTACATTTTTATGTCTATGTATATTGTGTAGATAGTAGAGTTTTAATCATAAATTGTAAACCTAGGTCTTTTCATGTGTTTATAGTTGCTTTACATGATAATATTTCACCTGTCCTGTTTACGTAACACTTTAAAAATCAGCAAAAAGGTTATATAAATAAAATTTATTATGAAACAAAAGGCAAAAAACTATTATGTACATAGTTTAGTCCTATTCAGTGTCTACTCGGCACTTCTTGGCTTGTCTCTTGTATTCATTAAATGCAGCATCTCTTGTCACTGTCCAGCAATAGTCTGCAAGCATTGATGGGCTCCATTTGCCCTGATAGCCTGCCAGGAGATTCCACTGCTGTAGTCTGGAGCCTAACAGCTCTGCCTTACTCTTGGGTAATTCCAAATCCCTGAGAAGGACATTCAGTTCACCTTGTGTTATGAGGTGTGGTTCAGAGGAGGAGGATGGGAGAAAATGTGAGTCCTGGGACATTGATGGTTCAGGACCAGAAGTTTCATCCTCTTCCTCTTCCTCGTCTGACTCAAGTGAGAATGATTCTGGTGCATCAGGAACCAACAGTCCTTCTCTGTGGGGTACTGGGCGTATAGCTGATGCTATGTTTGGATAATGCACAGTCCACTTTTTCTTCTTTGACACACTTTTCCCAACTGGAGGCACCATGCAGAAGTAACAATTGCTGGTATGATCTGTTGGCTCTCGCCAAATCACTGGCACTGCAAAGGGCATAGATTTCCTTTTCCTGTTCAACCACTGGCCAAGATTTGTTGCACAAGTGTTGCAGCATATGTGTGGGGCCCACCTCTTGTCCTGATCTCCAATTTTGCAGCCAAAATCAAGATGATAGGCTTTCTTAACCATAGTGGTTATTCTGCGCTTTTGTGATGCAAAAGTCACTTCGCCACAAACATAGCAGAAGTTATCTGCTCTCTTCACAAGTACGAGGCATCTCTGCTCACTTTGGCTAAACAGAAATGTGTCCCTTTGCAAAATCAAACACTGACAAAGAAGAGAGCACAATACTGTATGATTTCTAGAGCTGATATAGGGCAATTTGTTCAGCAGAGTGATGTAAGCTTCGTTATGATTGCATTATCCATGACTTCTAGGAATAACATGATGCAATTCATATCATGTATGACGCAATACCAGCTTCAGATTGCATCATTCATTATTTTGCCTAAACAGCAAGTACTGTCCAAACCCAGTCATAGATTTATTCATAGAGCCAGTCAAAGATGTATTTTAGTCATTTCTGGTTTAAATAGAGATCTCTTCCCTTTATAACTCACTTATCCTCCGCCATTCCCAAGTCAAGGGTCATATATACTGACCCAATAGCATATCTTGAAAACTAGAGCCAATCAACAATTTTCAGCATCATTTTCATTCTCAGAATTAGACCCAGAATTAGTAAAGTTGGACTACATTTATTTCAGAAGCATTTTGGCTGTAGAGCAGTGTAATTAGTGCTCTGCTGTGTATGGGGAAAACAGGGCTCTGGGCTAACTCCAGGCGCTTGCCACTTAGGGCCAGCAGGGGTTGCAAGTGACTTATTCAGGCACTGAACTAAGCTCTTAACTGTCACTCACTGGTTCCAGTCTAGCAATCTTTCCACTTCTATTTCCACTGAGCTGATTTACAATGCAAAACAGTGTAATGTTGTCAGCTTGCTTGTTTAGCTTCCCGTTTTCACTGGAATTTACTGATTCATCATGCATTAAAAGGATATAGCACCTGATCACACAAGAAAATAGTGTGAATTTATGAAGCTTTTCACACAGTAAAATACACATACCAGTAGCCATTTTGCTTCAATCTCAGCCCAGCAATGTAATGACAGACAGGTGCTACATAAGAGTCCTAGAATTCCTTTTCTACAAAAGGAGACTCTAGTGAGTCAGTCTGTCACCTATCTCCAGGTTGGATTGATTTTACTTATCCTTGACCTCTACCATTCCTATGGCTGCATTGTGATATAAATAATCACAAAGGCAAATCCCTCTAAGATTCTCATGGGGCAATGGTGGCTCTGTAACAGTACTAGTATCAGTGAAATCTTCCACCTTTAATATACTATCAGCTGTAAAGAACAAGAGGGAGCAAAAACCCTATCAATGGTCAAAAGCCACACCATCTGGACTATTATACATATCTGAATTTATAGACAGAATATGATGTACACATTGATATAGGGTTGAAAGTCAAGAGACCATCGGAAGAGACCATCTAGTCTGACCTGTATATCACAGCCACTAACAACATCCAGCACCTGCACACTAAATCCAGCAAATGAAATTAGAACAAAATATTACAGCCCACAGGAGATCAGGCTATTATGTGAACCAGGCCAAGAATAGGAAGGGCAGAGTTGCACTATAGAGAGAGACCCAGATAATCCTGACAAGTGACCTGCACCCACACACTGAAAAAAGTTAAAAAACCCTAAAGATGCCGCCAATCTGACCTGGGGGGAAATTCCTTCCCGACTTCACATATAGCAAGTGGTTAGGTCCAGAGCATGTGAGCAAGGACTAGCCAGTCAAGCACCTAAGAGAGAGCGAATGCTCTGTATGGAAATTGGATACTGTACGTATGTAACCAGAGCACATGTATATCAGTTACAGTTATGTTGTATAGAAGTAGATGGTAGCAACATTAAAAAGAGGTTTGTTATTTTCTTCCCAAGTTTAATACACACAAACTTTGTTGCTTTGATATGTGGCAGAAGTTTTATCCACTGAGTGTCATATTCTTGTGCTGTGATATTCACCACTGTGCAAACTTCTATCTGAGCCACTTAGCAAATCTGTATTTGCATCAACTGGAGTGACTTTTCCCACTTTAGCAAAGTTACCCTAATAATCCATAATTCACTTCCTAATGAAACTTTGCAAAGTATACCACCACAGGTAGTCCAGTCTTCTTTCATAGTACAAATAAAAGCAAGCCATGTGCCAAGCATTTAGATAGAGAGTGTGTGTGTGTGAGAGAGAGAGAGAGACAAAAAATCAGATTCACTTCAGTCATTTCCTAGATAACCTAGAAGAACTCTGTTCAGAGCTAGTAGAACCTTCTCTTCTCCTCCCCGGTGATCTCCATTTACTGCTCAGCCCCTCCATATGCACACAACACCTTTGCAGAATGTTCAATACTTTTATTAATGTTAAAAAGATGCAAAACATGTTGGCAGGCCTGGGGGAAGGAAGAAGACCTGATGGGCTGGAAATGTCTCTCAAGAAAAAGAGGTGAAAAGAACAGGGTTCCTTTCCTGAACTAACCAGAACCAGAATATTGGTTAGGGGAGGGAAGAGGTGTATAGCAAAGATGGTTCTTATTATTTTCACAGCACTTGAATGTTCACTGGGTTCTTTATAGATAGAAAAAGGTGGCCTCTGCTGTGAAGAGCTAATATTTTAACTTTAGACATGAAAGGGGAACAAACAATTTGGGAAGAGAGAGGACGAGGCAGAGCATGAGTTACAGCAGAAAGGTGACACATTTACTCATTTTGAGGTGGTTTTATGGTTTTGTTTTCTGCTGTTTTTAAAAATTCTGTATGTCTGTCATACAGATATTATTGTTGAGTTACTACTTATAGGGAGAAAATGAAACTTAAGGAACAATTTGAATAAGGTCATTCATGGATCCAGGTAGTTATTTTTTCCGCATTGGTTAGCTCAGCCCCCAAAAACCATACCTGCAATTTCTCTGATTCTGCATAACATACTTCTTGTGCATAATCACACTGTTTGACTCAATAAATCATGGGTTAAATGTGCTACCAAGCTTTTTATTTTAAGATAAATCATCATTCTATTCTCCTCTGGCATTCACAGTTTTGTGTGTATAATACAAGAGCATACCTGCTATGCTGGGCCTTCTTTTTAATACTGCCTGACCTATGCTTGTCTCTGTGGTATGTTTTTTATCTGAGTTTTGTATGTGCCTGGCTATATTTCTTAAGGGCTTGTATATGCTGAATGACTAATGGTATGTGTGTGCTTTATAGTCTAATTTCTGTTTCATGTTATTATTATCTTTAAGTTTTTCCTCTTTAAATACCTGTAATGCACTATACCTCCTGTAAGTGTGTTTGTGTGTGGTGAGCAATATGTCTAGTGACAACAGCAGTAAAATATTTCCCAAGTGGATAAAGTATTTCTTGAGATATTGGTATCTTTACTATAAGCAAAGGCTGAGAGAAGTTCCCAGTGAATATGTATCTACTGCTCCCAGGTACAACCACTGTTAGTTTTATTATCCTAACAAGTGAAACTCAGATTTTTTATATATATTATTTTATTATGTATAATTCTCTCAGCAATCTGACTAAGCATTATTATTATTTCATCAACTGCAAATGGTGCTTAACCTAGTAAGAGCATCCTGATTGGTTAATAATTAAATCACACCATGTGCTGCAAAGAGCTGCAGGAGACATATTAAAGAGCCATTTGTGGCTCGTGAGCCTCTGAGTATTCTTGTCCTAGTACCATGGAGACACACCTCCCTCCAGGTCAACTGATGAAGTGTTTTGAGTTCTTCTTTTCCCCTAAAAGGAACATTTTTGGTGAGGGGGTTGATAGCTGAAAGGAGCATTTTTGGTGTGAGGGTGGTATTGAGAACTGTACCTTTAAATAAATAATTTAGCTTCCTAGATAGGAAGTCTTGGAGGGGGCATTGCAGAAGCCTATGCTCTGCTACGTATGCAGAGGCAGCTGGGAACTCTGTGACTGCATAAATGAACAATGACATTGAGGAAGCTGTCAAAGTTTGTATCATACCCAAAATCTGCAGGTCAAGTCAAGCAGAAGAGCCCATGTTCATAGATTCCAAGGTCAAAATGGACCATTGTGATCATCTAGTCTGACCTTCTGTATAACACAGGCCAGAGAACGTCTCTGAAATAATTCCTAGAGCATATCTTTTAGCAAAACATCCAATCTTGATTTTAAAATTGCCAGTGATGGAGAATCAAACCACAACCCTGGGTAAATTGTTCTAACAGTTAATTATCCTCACTGTAAAAATTTACTCATTTTCCAGTCTCAATTTGTCAACTGTAACTTCTTGCCATTGGATTATATTATACCTTTTGTCTGCTATGCTGAAGTCCATTATTAAATACTTGTTCCCCATGCAGTCACTCCTTAGCCTTCTCTTTGTTAAGCTAAATAGATTGAGAACCTTGAGCCTATAACTATACAAATCATGTTTTCTAATCCTTCAGTCATTCTTATGCCTCTTCTCTGAACTCTCTCCTATTTATCAACATCATTCTTGAATTATGGGCACCAGAACTGGACACAGTATTCCAGCAACGGTCATGCCAGTGCCAAATATAGAAGTAAAATAACCTCTCTGCTTGTACTTGAGAGTCCCCTGTTTATGCATTCCAGGATCTCATTAATCCTACAGCCACAGCGTCACACTCAGAGCTCATATTCAAGTGGTTATCTACTCCTACTCCCAAATCCTTTTTCAGAGTCACTGCTTCCATAATAAAGTCCCCCATCTTGTAAGTATGGCATACATTCTTTGTTCCTAGACGTGTATATATATTTACATTTATCCATATCAAAATGTATGTTTGCTTTTGTCCATTTTAGCAAGCAATCCAGAGTACTCTGTACCAGTGACCTTTCCTCTTCATTGTTTACTGCTCTGTAGTTTTTGTGTCATCTGCAAACTGATGATTTTGTTTTCTTCCAGGTCCTTGATAAATATGTTAAATGGTATAAGGCCAAGAAGAACCAATTCCTGTGAAACCCCACTAGAAACACATCTGTTCTTTGATGATTCTCCATTTACAATTACGTGTTGAAGACTGTTAGCCAGATTTTGATCCATTTAATGTGTGCCATGTTAATTTTATATTGCTGTAGTTTTAAAATCAAAATGGCATATGGTACTAATTTAAAAGCCTTACAGAAGTCCATTACATCCATTACCTCTGTTATCCAAATTTGTAATCTCATCAAAATAAGATGTCAAACTAACTTGATAAGATTTATTTTCCATAAACTCATGTTGTTTGGCATTAATTATAGTACCTTCCTTTAATTCTTTATTAATTGAGTCTTGTATCAGCTGCTCCATTATCCTATGTGGGATTGATATCCAGCCAAGAGACCTACAATTACCTGGGTCATCCCATTTACCCTTTTTAAATATTAGCACAACACTAGCTCTCTTCCAGTTTTCTGGAACTTCCCCAGGAAGTCTGGGGAGGGGCTCTTCAGAAACCCATATTATGTTATACAAAGGCAGTGGAAACTTGAGCTGCCGAATAAAGGGGATCTCTTTCAAGCACCTTGGGTCTGAATACTGTAATAGAGAGAGCCTGAAGCATGGGCCTGGTGTAAGGCCTGCAGCCTGAACCAAAGTCAGTAAAAGTTATGCTATGAGCCACAGTCAGGCTCTCTCAAAAACAGATACTTGCCGACAAGTCAGTGACCAGTACATAAACTCGGCACCGATACTGCTAGGATTGCTAACACACACTGAATATGTACACACATTCCAGCAGGCCAGCACAAGAACACGCTAACCTAGCATGCAATAAAATGGTTTGACAAAAGTGATGAATAGTGATATTTTGTCTGACACATCAGGAGTAAAAGTGCAAAGACAGGTGGTGAATAGTAATATTTTGTCTGAAACAACAGGAGGAAAGTACAAGGGGAGGTAACGAACATGTCATGAAACTCATAAGATGATGCGTAAGTTTATACCAAATTGTTTGTCTCAGTCTATAAATGTTGGAATACATTGCTTTAAACCTTCGTCTGGCCTAGGAGCCAGTGGAAAGTCCTGCCACTGACTGAGCTGGTCCATTGTCACAGGCATACCCATGTTAGTGTAACTGTAACCATTGAGCAGGGGCATTAGCACCGTGCTTCGTCGGCAATAAACCTGACTGAGTGCCTTTGCTACTTAACAGGTCTGTGGTTATTGGGCAGCTCAATTGGAGCCTGCTGTACAGGTGATCTGGCCAGAGCCCAGTGCAACAAGCAGAGGGAACGCACACGTGCAGAGAGAATGCACACGTGCAGCCAAACGTCTGCCCACAAATATCACAGATACCACAGTTCTATTACCCCTTGTGGTTACAGACGTTGGATACAGACTATACCTCTCTTTCTCTATCTGAAGAACACTGCTGGAGTGATTAGAGGTTTCAGGACAGCGATCAGTAAGATAACAGGGAAATGGCAGGTCTGGCCCACTACCCAGATGTACTGAGAGGAGACAGAGTGCTTTGCACTTTATTCACTAAGGTAGTGGGGCTTTAGGACGTGGGGATTCTTCGCTAGACTCATAGACTCTAGGACTGGAAGGGACCTCGAGAGGTCATAGAGTCCAGTCCCGTGCCCTCATGGCAGGACCAAATACTGTCTAGACCATCCATAATAGACATTTATCTAACCTACTCTTAAATATCTCCAGAGATGGAGATTCCACAACTTCCCTAGGCAATCTATTCCAGTGTTTAACTACCCTGACAGTTAGGAACTTTTTCCTAATGTCCAACCTAAATCTCCCTTGCTGCAGTTTAAGCCCATTGCTTCTTGTTCTACTATTGGAGGCTAAGGTGAACAAGTTTTCTCCCTCCTCCTGATGACACCCTTTTAGATACCTGAAAACTGCTATCATGTCCCCTCTCAGTCTTCTCTTTTCCAAACTAAACAAACCCAATTCCTTCAGCCTTTCTTCATAGGTCATGTTCTCAAGACCTTTAATCATTCTTGTTGCTCTTCTCTGGACCCTCTCCAATTTCTCCACATCTTTCTTGAAATGCGGTGCCCAGAACTGGACACAGTACTCCAGTTGAGGCCTAACCAGCGCAGAGTAAAGCAGAAGAATGACTTATTGTGTCTTGTTTACAACACACCTGTTAATGCATCCCAGAATCACGTTTGCTTTTTTTGCAACAGTATCACACTGTTGACTCATATTAAGCTTGGCCAGCTCATATTAACAAATCATATTGACTAATATTAAGCTTAGAACCAGTGGGTCTCTTGCTGATACTAGTTTTCTGCTGTTTTGTGGAACAAGGTCCAGAGAAAAGGAACTATTTCTGTGGACCTAGCAGACAAGATGTCCAGCTGATGATGTCAGTGTGCTGGGACTGGCAGTTCTAGAGTTGTGCTGGCAGCTACAACTTGCAGATGTTCATGTCAGATGTCACTGCTGGCAAGCCATAGTGCCATTTCCCTCCTGTTCATGTGAATGCCCTGTGTGCGTGATCTTGAAAACAAAAGCAAATGGTGTTTCATTCGCATGTGATTTTTTTTTATATATGTGTATATATATTTCAGGAGCTGGATTGTGTCTAGCTCTTGTGTAGGTGTGAAATTCCTCAACAGAATCCAAAACAGACATAAGTTTCACATCCTTTCCACTCCCTGTCCTTTCAATAAATGGTGATAGGTCATTGACCCAGAGCCCCTTCTTTGCATCCAGATGGCATAGCCCCACCACACACTTGGCAGCTCCTGACCAGCTCTGGGCAGAGCTTTTTATTCCTTCCATGCTCTTGTACTTCAAGTCAGTGACAGGATACATCAAAGTGCTGTTCTTGTACAAGAACCAGCCAAAATCCCAGTCGTCCTGATCTGGCTCATGCTGAAGGAGACCCCTGCAGTGATACGAACACCTTAAACTGAGGAGTAGAAGTGATTAAGTGCCTCACCCTTTTCCAGGGATGTTGGACAATTTTAACCTAGTACAAGAGTAACATGGAGCTCCACCTGTACACCTATAAGCATTTTAGCAGCTTCAAGCTAAATGTCTGTGGGAGCTTCTGCCAGAATGCATGGGTTTTTATCGTGTTTCCCAGCCCCAATGGTTGGTAGTGGCTTCAGGCCATACCTTGCCTTGGGATGCTTGTTTTACTGCCCTCTATCCTTTAAAATTCAGCAAAGAATTCATTATTATAAAAGCATTTCAGATTTTATGTGAAATCCCAAAATTACTTAAGCCATCTCTTAATTAGACAGTGTTAGATTCAGAGTGGACATTTCTTTCTGCAGCAGGCAGTTGTTTATTCCTTTACAGCAGAGAAAGTCTCCTTATAATTACTTTTAAACCTTTCTTACGAATTGTGTGTTGCTGTGCATGCAGTGTTGGCTCCCAAGATGTCTGCAACAGGGTGCACACCTGCAGGCTTGACTCTGTGCCAGAATGATTTGTCTGATTTAACTTCTATATAAAGCCAAGCTGGTAGCTCTGCTAAACTGTAAAGGACAAAATGCTGCCCTCCCCCTCTAAGCACAGGGGAGTAAAATACAAGAGATGGAGGCTGGTGGGGGGATCTATGAAAAGGAAACTTTCTCTAAAGACTTCTCCCCAAAACCCAGAGAAGACTTTTCACTGGTGAGCTCATGGCCATGCAACTGTATAGGGGACAAGGTCTGGGGGATCATTTCCTCCTATACAACCCTGAAGGGGTCCATGTGCATTACTTAATGGTGACTCAGAATTGACTGATGCTTTTTTCTGAACTCTCCTCCACAACTGGGGACTAGGTGCAAGGACCCAATACTAGCACAGTTCCTGTATGAGCCACACTCATTTGGAGACTAGGAAGCAGTACAGTGATACAGGCTTCTGCCAGGAAGACCTTGGCTTTCATGCAAATCTGAAGGGAATTGGTGGTCTTAATGGCCAGACTTCCTCCTGTTCCTCAGAAAACGAACAGGCAAAAACTTCACTTGTCCAGGATGGCGGAGTTTCCAACACCCCATTATGAGATGACTTGGGCCTAAATCAAAGAGTTTTATCATGTAGGATTTTTTTTTTTTTGCATGGAATTTTAAAATGTGTAGTAGTGCAGCCAGGCTCAGAGAGGAACTCCCTCATATTAGCAGGGTCCTGCATTCCCTTGCTGGAGCACTTTGATGGCAGCCATAGGAAGTTAAGGGATTTTTTTAAGCAGTCCTGTTTGCTTTTCTTACTCTGTCCTTGCACATACCCTGTGGACCAGACAAAGGTGGTACCGGTGGTGAGCCCACTTACAGGGGAACCATTGAACAGGGTTTCACACCTTGTGGAGCAGGACAGCCCAATTCTGACCAGCTGGGATGGGTTTTTTTGCAAGCATTCTACTATATTTGTTAACTCGCATTGTGGAAGTGGCTCTGTGGAAGCTTGGTCAAAGACAGGGCCCCACCTCCAAAAATGTTGCTCACATTTGACAACTGGCAGCAGATATGAAATGGATTTTAGAAACTGCTGGAGTCATAATCTGTACTCTCTATTTGTACTAAAAACTACAGTAATTTTACATGAAGTTATTGACTCTAAGGTATCCTTAATATCATCACTTATTCATCATACAGTGTTCTCATCTCAATGAGTTCATATTGTTTAAATTTAATAAAGTAGCCATGTTTTAAAATGGAACCATTGTTTAAGTGAATAACTAGTGGTATACTATTTAATTTTTTCACATCCTAGGGAATACTGCTGATATTTGATCAGTGTCTTTATGATTGTATTTTGAACAGATGGGGAAAATGAAGATCATTTCATTTCATTGTAATATGTTAGTTGATTGTAGAACCAATGCAACCATCTGTTGTCATCAGTATTAAAATACAAATTACTGCTTTTCATTATGAAATGTTACTTTCACTGTTTCCTCATTTTTGTTTTATTTATGTCATTAACATTGTGCTTGTGTGACAAATTCAAATCTGTTAAAGATTTTTTTTTAATTTAACTACTATATAGTGTAGGTGTAACTGACTAATTACAAGAGTTTGAAATCTTTGGCATCATTATATGGTGGTCCAAAAATAATTGATAAAATGTTGCTGAAACATTATGACATTTCTAATTTTAACTAAGTCCAAGTGCACATTGAAAAACTGCAATAGATTTGCAGATATTAGGACCAGATTCAATAAAAACTAAATCCAGTTTATGCCTCAGAGAAACCTCCCCCCCCCACCCTCCCAAAAAATGGGGCTTAGTGAAGGGTCCTTTTGTATCTTTTCCTGTGATGCAGAAACTGGAGGGAGTTTTTACTTAATGTGGCCCATAGTGGTGCTACATTCTATATTCAAAACGCCAATAGTTGTAATTTTGGATTGCATGTGTATGGTTTATATAGGAATTTAAAAGTATCTAATAATGATTAAAGGAGGGAAAAGCCAAGGACAATACTAAAAGGATGATTCCTTTTAATATGATCAGCAATATACATGTGTGTGTTTGTATCATGAGGGAAAATCATCCCTGTGAGATTAAAAAAATAAGCAAAGAGAGCAAGACTTCTGAACATACGATGGCAGTAGCACCAACGTGTATGTTGTCATTGCAGCTCAGAACTAGTTGTGCAGCTGTTACAATGTGGCTGAGACTGAAGAGGAGATTCAGAATATAATATATCATTCTGCATGTCAGGAAAGCACATGAGTTGTTCATGGAGGGCCCAGTTATGCAAGGTGCTGAGTGCGCCTGTGCTTCCCATCAGTAAAAGGCTGATCATTGGATTTGCATGGAAGGTATTTACACAGTACATGTGATTTGTTTTTAAAATGTTCAACTAGCAACCTAAACAAAATTCAGTAAATTCTGAAAACTTAAAATAGTCTGCATTCCTATAGGGAAATCATCCCCACTGCACAGGGTTCACATGTGGTCCAATGTACCACTTAAGCCTTGTGTATAGCCTGTTCCTATAATGTGTTGAGCCCACTCAGCTTTCCTCGTCACAGCACCTTGCCCTCAGGCCCAGATTATTAAAGGTATATAGACATTGCTCCGCTCAGTTTTGTGATGCCTAAGTGATTTAGACAGCTCATTCCCATTTTTAAAAGTGACTTAGGGCTTGTCTACATCAGAAAGTTGCAGCGCTGGTGAGGGAGTTACAGCGCTGCAACTTTGAGAGTGTCCACATCTGCAGGGCATCACCAGCGCTGCAACTCCCTGTTTGCAGCGCTGGCCGTACTCCCGTTTTGTCTCGGGTGTAGAGGATCCAGCGCTGGTGATCCAGCGCTGGTAATGCAATGTAGACACTCACCAGCGCTTTTCTTGACCTCCGTGGAAGGAGGAAGCCTCTGGTAATCAAGCTGGTTTCCTTTCCCGGTTTGCTCTCTCGGTCCCGGAGCCAGCCAGCAAACCGCGGGGAAGGAGACCTGCTTGCTCGGGGTTCCGGGACCGAGAGAGCAAACCGGGAACGCCGCGGTTTGCTCTCTCGGTCCCGGAGCCAGCCAGCAAACCGCGGGGAAGGAGACCTGCTTGCTCGGGGTTCCGGGACCGAGAGAGCAAACCGGGAAAGGAAACCAGCTTCGCCGCGGTTTGCTCTCTCGGTCCCGGAACCCCGAGCAAGCAGGTCTCCTTCCCCGCGGTTTGCTGGCTGGCTCCGGGACCGAGAGAGCAAACCGCGGCGTTCCCGGTTTGCTCTCTCGGTCCCGGAACCCCGAGCAAGCAGGTCTCCTTCCCCGCGGTTTGCTGGCTGGCTCCGGGACCGAGAGAGCAAACCGCGGCGTTCCCGGTTTGCTCTCTCGGTCCCGGAACCCCGAGCAAGCAGATCTCCTTCCCCGCGGTTTGCTGGCTGGCTCCGGGACCGAGAGAGCAAACCGCGGCGTTTCCGGTTTGCTCTCTCGGTCCCGGAACCCCGAGCAAGCAGGTCTCCTTCCCCGCGGTTTGCTGGCTGGCTCCGGGACCGAGAGAGCAAACCGCGGCGTTCCCGGTTTGCTCTCTCGGTCCCGGAACCCCGAGCAAGCAGGTCTCCTTCCCTGCGGTTTGCTGGCTGGCTCCGGGACCGAGAGAGCAAACCGCGGCGAAGCTGGTTTCCTTTCCCGGTTTGCTCTCTCGGTCCCGGAACCCCCCTTGAAGCCGCCCAACAGCGCTGCAGTGTGGCCACATCTAACACCACTTGCAGCGCTGGTTGCTGTAAGTGTGGCCACTCTGCAGCGCTGGCCCTATACAGCTGTACTAATACAGCTGTAACAACCAGCGCTGCAAAATTTTAGATGTAAACATGGCCTTAGTCACCCAATTCTCATTGATTTTCATTGAAACTTGGGTGCCTAAGGGAATGTCTACACAGCAAAAGCTGTAGTTAGGTTGAATCCAACTAGCACGAGTAACAATAGTGGTGAAGACAGCTTAGGCTTTGGCACAGGTAGTACAAACCTGGCAAGACTCTGGGTAAGTGATTGATTCGCTACCAGCTCTTAAACCCGCTCTGGGCTAGTTTCATTACTAGCGGGATTCAAGCTAGCTCGTATAGGCTAGTAATGCACAGATTTGTCTGTGTAGATAGACCCTGTTCACTTTTGAAAATGAGACATAGCTGCCTAAGGCTTTGCAATGCTTAGCTTAGAGCATTGCCTAAAAATCTTTAAAAAATTTGGGCCTCAGGTTTTTAACATCGAACTTTCCCCACCTGCAACAACAGGTGGGGAAAATTGATGGGGGCTGGCAGTGAAGGGGAGACAGTCCCAATAGTAAGGGAGGGAGACACTTTCTGAGGAACAATAGGTAGCTTCTCCCCGTGACATATTGTACCTCAAAATAGCATCCTGTAATCCCCACATTCACTATTTGTATATGGTTATCAAAGAATGCCTTGTATTGAATGAAAAGTCATGATTTGCTGAAACTCATTGTTATGCTAAAATATGAGATTTTTTTTTAAATATGGTCATTATTGAAATATGTTGTGAGTCTGGGAGACACCCACAGCTAGATCTCCCGTGGCAACAAAGGGGGTGACCCATACCTAGACAGGTGTTACGTGACCATCACCAGCTATTGACCAGTGGGAGAATTGTAAATAAGAGATTTACAGTTCAGTAAGAGACAGTTGCTCAGGCTCTACATAATGGGGATTGCTTAACTCTGAGACTCATCCAGGTATCAGGACATGTGCTGCTTGACTTCAAGTTTGAGCAGGTATTTTTCCAGGCACATGGACTGAGAACATAAAATAAGGGACAGTGACATCATGAGTCCACTTATCTCCTCCCTCACCTATCCAGAAGGCAACAAGAATATTTGGAAATAAAGACTTTGAACTGGGAAGATTGGTCCCAGGCTGAGCAGGGAATTCAGCCTGTGTATTAAGAACTGTGAATTGCTTACAATGCCTGGAAGAGTGAGGGAAAAAAACTACTTGATTCAACTATTGCTTAGTCTGATAAAGTTTAAGATTTGACTGCAATTTTACCTTTTATTTCTTAAGTAACCAATTCTGACTTCTATGCCTAACACTTATAATAACTACAAAACAATAGATTCTAAGTAAATACATTTATTTTAATGTTTTATCTTTAGCAGCCATTTTTTCTAAAGTGCTTGGGGAATCTGCTCAGAATACAGAGGCTGGGGCATGCCAACTACCCTTTGAAGGAGTGGAAAACTAATTAATGAGTTTATACTGATCAGGAAGGTCTTGAGCAGTGTAAGATTGCACATTTCTGGAGTGCAAGCTTGGGGCTGGGGGGTATTTGCTGATGTCTCCCTGTGTATAGTTCATGAGTGGCCGTGAGAACCTGCATGCACTTTGGGTGTGCCTTGACATGCTACTGCTTGTGTGAGAGTGAAAACTGAAGGGGCTGCTTAGTCACTAGCAGAGCAGTATGAGAGAATACCCTGATCCGAAGAGTTAAAGGGAACACAGCAGTCCTACAGACCAAGTTGTCACATTCCCCGAGGAGTCTCTGGCATCCAATGGCCAGCTGGGGGAGAAGGGTGCTGACTGGCCAGCATTCCCAGCTTCCAAGATTTATCCCAGTGCAGGGGCCATGTGGAGCCTCTTTCATCTCTGTTCTAGCAGCCACCCCTACCCACCCAAACTAGGATGGGAACTCTGCCTGACAGATTCTGCAAATCTAGCCAATCACCTGTTTCAGAGTCAGGAAGGATATTTTTTTCTCTCATGTGGGTTTTGCTGAGGAGAGCCACCCTGTGTTATGGGTTATATGGTAAGGAGCCCTGTATCTCCTGCGCTGGAACCAGTTAAATGCCTGATATAGTAGAGTATAGGTGATGGGTAGTTAGCATCCTCCCTTGTGTTAAGGTTTAATAAAAGTTACAGGCTGCCACTTAATTCCATGCATGTGTCTGCCCTCATTTTGCCGCTATGTCCACATCAATGGTGCATAAATCCTTGGTATAGGCCATAGCATATAGCCATAAATGACCACATTTGGTAGAAGCTGCTGCTGCTGATTTTCTATCTTGAGGTGATAGATCAGTCTTTTAGGAAACTTGGAAGAGTAATTTTTTTAAATAAAAGCATATCATCAAAACTAAAACCTTGAGAAATTTCTTTTCACATTGGTTTTAATGAAATAGTTGTTGGTGGTGGTGGTGTTAGCTTTTCTTTATTTTTTTTTTTTAAGTTTGGCATCAATCGTGAGAGTATGGGTGATGGGTGGGTAGTGCCCCTCCCTTGTGTTTAATAAAAGTTGTAGTCTGTTCATTATGGTACAGTGTTATAGGTCATGGCCATATTCCATTTTTTAATTTTTCCTTTAATATCTGTCATAATAATAGAAAAGATTCAAGTTTGTTCAGTATTTCGTTTTGCACTCCCATTGAGTCTTTGTTTGAGGATTTGGAAGGCAAAAACAAAGGGCACATCCAGACTACCAGCCATATCAGCAGGTAGCAATTGATTTATTGGGGATCAATATCGTGTCTCGTCTAGACACAATATATTGATCCCCGAACACCCTCCCCGTCGACTCCGGAACTCCACCAGAGCGAGCGGTGGTAGCGGAGTTGAGAGGGGAGCCGCGGCCATCGATCCCGCACCGTGAGGATGGGAGGTAAGTTGAAATAAGATACGTCAACTTCATCTACTTTATTCCCTTAGCTGACGTTGTATATCTTATGTTGACACCCCCCAGTGCAGACCAGGCCAAAGAGATCCATAATTCTGAACATAAGATGGTAATAGTATCAAAGGATGTCTCGTTACTCCAGTTCACATATGAGACTGTGTCAGTGGGCCAAATAGGGATACCTTTGTTCATATTAAATAGTAACTTGTTCCACAAATAGTCCCAAAAAATCACTGATTTTTATGGGACTATTTGGTGGTATAAAGCTTTAGGTGAGAAAGGTATTGCAATCTGGCCCAATGGTGTTTGAGGGTACTCGGCACCTTATGTGAGGGGTCAGCACCTTTCAGAAGCAGATACAGAATGGTAAGTCATTTTCCTGGTTCTCAAATCACTGCACATAATTGAAAGCTAAAACAAATCAATGAACAGCAAACTTTAATACCTTTAAAAGCTCTTGGTTCCTGTTGTTCTTTCTTTAGTTTTTCCTCTTACTTTCCTATTCGTGCTGCCTATTAAATTCTAATTATATGGACACTCATGTGTCATTACATTTAAACTGCGTGCTGTATGTTTCTTATGTAGTTTATGTTGAATAATAGACTGCATAATTGTGCATAGGTTGGACATTACTTTTTTTTTCAAATGTTTACCAAGGCCTTTCCACCATAAGAATCTACTGTTGAATTTTTAAAGGATTAGTACTGTATAAATAGTCTTCTATAAATAAATTCATTTTTGAGTTTCAAAACATTAGCCTTGTTCACTCTCTACAAAGAAATATTTTATATCCTGAACAAGAAATTTAGCAAAGGTGAATTCCAATGTCATTGAGGATTAATAACTTTCTCCTTTGTGCCATGCTTTATCCCCATTAAATTTGTACTCTGCCACATCAATCAACTTCGTATAGTGTTATTATTTCTTCACTGTGGAGAAAAACATTGCTCAGAGCAGCTTGAATAAAAACCAAAAGAGAACTAAAAATCCAGCAACATCATCCCATAATTTTGTAGCTTTCTTAAGAACACTTCCAGAAATGTATTTGTATCTGAAGATTCTAAAAATGAGTACATTGATGCCAAGTGTGCAATTCTTCTCTCTATACTCATGCTTAATACTACTTTTCTGTGAGTAATTCCATTGAAATCAATGGGACTACTTGCAGAGGCAACATGGTCCAATCCTCAAAGTGTGTACAGATATCAGAGTAGTATCCTAAATCTGTACTGTGATTTTATATAAATGTCACCTACAAGGCTGCATCTGAGGGAAGTTGGAGGCAGGTTTTTGTTCTGAACTCTACTTCCGACACTCTGAGGTATAGATATGAGGTGAGGCATTATAAGCCCCTTGCCACACAAGTATATCTAACTGCTGCACCTGATGCTTAGAGAAGAAGTGCATCACCCCATACTTGGGACCACTGGAGGCAATGTCAGCGTGCGTGGGTTGTAACTACAGCAGGTCAATATTTTTCAAACAAAGAGGGATTTCTTTTTTTTAATTGCTTTTCCAACAATGATTTTTCATGAAAAATTATCACTTTTTTTTTACAAAATTGTCATCAAGCATATTATTGAAAATGTTTTCAGTGTTTATCAAATGTTTAAAATCAAAGCTGGGTTTTTAGTAAATGAAAGGTTTTGTTAACCATTATGATTAATTTTGAAAAATGGGGAAAAATTGATAAAATGTGAAATTCAAAATCATAAAAATACTCATTGTTTCAAAACCCTTAAGAATGAAAACAGTGCAATTTAAAAAAAAATAGTTCACTAAAGCTGTTCCTTTGCCACCAGCTGTAGTTAGAAGCCTTGTCTTTCACTTCTCACTGCCACTTCTGAGAGAGAGAAGAGGTGAGTCCATCCTGCTAATTACTTTAGTACATTTCTGCTCACATTATTTGATTTTAAAAATATTTCTCTCTTCTGATATCTGAGAGAAGCTCTAGCTCTTTTCCTGGAGGAAAGTATTAATCTCCAAGTTAATTGTGTTTCTTCCTTTCCCCCCTAAGCCCTGCTATATTAGGTAGAGTCATAAGTTTAATTGTTTGGCTGTAAAAAGCCCTTTTTATTCCACTTTTTCTTCATTAATTATGTCTTCTAAAGGAAGATGGAAGGGGAAGGATAATAGAAATATGGAAATATTTATTCCTATTACAACACCACAGGGGACTGGATAAATATAATGCTTAAAATTAGGTTTTTGAGTTGAATAGATCAGAATTCACTTTCCTTAAATACTCTCTCTTTCCAGTAGTGTCCACAACATGCTTGGAATGTAAAAACATACAGCAAGGCTTGGTTTCTGCCCTGAGAACTTACCATCTAAAAGACAAAACAGACAGGTAAGTAAAGGGTAGGAGAAATGGGTCCAGTGGTCAAGGTGATGAGTGGCCATGTCTTGATGATAATTGTACAATGGGTTGAATGAAGATCCTCCAAAACAGAGACTGAAGAAGAATCAGAAGAGAAAGAAGAACCAGGAGCGGACAGTATCATGAAAGCTCAAGGGAGGACAGGAAGTCAAGAAGGTCTTTTGTCCACTTGAAATGTAGTTGTTTCTGTGAATAGAATTTGCTAGAATGACACTGAAATAAAGCCTAAACAAGAGAAGAGCTCAATTGCAGTTCATCACAGGCAAAAACTATCAGGTGTTTGTAAAGGAAAGCATGCAGCATAAGGGTTTGTAAAAGGAAAAGTCAACTGTTAAAAGATTCAGCTCAAACCAAACAGTCTGTTTCAAATTCAGAGTGTTTCCTTAAGCATGAAAAAGATACACATTTTGACAAATCTTAAAATTAAAAATGTTTGAATTTGCAGTTTTTTAAAAATAGAAAATATTAGATGCAATATATGAGGATGGGTAGTTGACCTTCCTCAGCAGTATTGGCTACAAACCACAGCTGGAGGTACATCAAATAAGATGGGCAAATCATCTGATCTGATAGGACAAACTGAGATGAAGTATGTCCCTGCAGTACATTAAATAATGGTGAGATTTTCTAAAGCATCTAAACCACTTAGGAGCAAAAGTCCCAGGAGAGTTGTGCTCCTGAGGAACTCAGGTGCTTTTGAAAATTCCACCCTAAATGTTATTCTGTTTGTATTTGTCCTTATCTGATCATCAGCACACAGGATAGCAGTATAGAGAAGTGTCAGTTAAAGTACAAATGACACTTTTAGCCTTAGGAAGATGCCAAGGGAAAATCCTATCCTGGGCCCCACCTTTATGGGAGGGACCTGTGACATTGCACTCTATGATTTTATGCAAATAAGTTTAAATATAATGTAACTGGAATATGCTTCATGCAAAAGATCTCTTGTAAGGTATCATTACAAAGCTTATAATCTGAGTGTGGTCATCTTATTTGTATGAACATACCACTCTTGTATGTGAAACTAGAAATATGAAATATAACTGAGGACCTATTGTAATTATGCAAAGTGTGGGCCATTAATGGTGGTTTGGAATCTTGATGACTCCCATTAATCAGGACAATTGACTGCAGATGGCTCTGTTTTACTTGTAAGTCTCTCTGTATGCTTGTGTGCTGGCAAGTGGGTAATGAAGTCTTACAGTGACTTGTGATCATGTCACCTGAATTGGAATCCATCTTTAACCTGGTGCTTTTCCATTGAGAAGAAGGGGCTGGGAACCCAGAGAGGGACAAAGGATTCCCTTTATATATCTTATGCAAAAGATATATAAAGGAGTGGAAGAGAACAAAGGAGGAAGAGGAGCCATCATGAGGAATCCCCTAGCTACCACCTGAGCTGGAACAAGAGCTGTACCAGGGGAAATTACTGTACTCAGCCTGTGAAAGAAACCTATTGAAACATCTCTCAGGGTGAGATTTTCTGTTGTGACAAAGTTCCTCCTTTCCCTTGGTGGGTCCTATGCTTATTGGCAGATTTGCTCACCTCAGTGATCTTCCCCTCTGGTGGAACCCACAGTCTGGGTCAACTCCTCCTGTGTCTGATCAGGAGTTGTGAGGTTTGGAGGGAACCCAGGTCCACCCTCTACTGTGTTCCAGCCCAGGGCCCTGTGGATTGCAGCTGTCTATAGTGCCTCCTGTAACAGCTGCATGACAGCTACAACTCCCTGGGCTACTTCCTCATGGCCTCCTCCAAACACCTTCTTTAGCCTCACCACAGGACCTTCCTCCTGGTGTCTGATAATACTTGATTGTCTGATAATTCCTCAATCCTCCAGTAGCACACCCTCTCAGTCTCAGCTCCTTGCACCTCTTGCTCCCAGCTCCTCACATACACTTCCTCTCCTCTGGCTCCTCCCCACCTGACTGGAGTGAGCTCCTTTTTAAACCCAGGTGCCCTGATTAGCCTGCCTTGATTAGAACACCTGCAGCCAATCAATGTAGCTATCTCCACTGCCTTCTAGAAAGATCTTAATTGGCCCCAGGTGCCTTGATTAACCTGGAGCAACTGCCATTTGGTTACCATAGTACTGGAGATTTGTTTAGCCTGGTGCTAACATACCTGTTCCTCAGTACTTTACTGTAGCCATCTGGCCTTACCCCATCACACTGTACTCAGCTGTATTACTATATTAGGCTTAGATTTGCATGTTTTATTTTATTTCACTTGATAATTCACTTTGTTCTGTCTGCTACTACTTGGAACCATTTAATCCTACTTTCTGTACTTAATAAAATCATTTTTTGCTTATTAATTAACCCAGAGTACGTATTAATATTGGGGAGGGGGGAAACAGCGCTATAGAGAGCAAACAATTTATGAGTTTACCCTGTATAAGCTTTAGACAGGGTAAAATAGATTTATTTGGGGTTTGGACCCCATTGGAAGTTGGGCATCTAAGTGTTAAAGACAGGAACACTTCTGTAAGCTGCTTTCAGTTAAGTGTGCAGCTTTGGGGCATGTGGTTCAGACTCTAGGTCTGTGCTGAAGCAGACAGGTATGTCTGGCTCAACAAGACAGGGTGCTGGAGTCCTGAACTGGCAGGGAAAGCAGGGGCAGAAGTAGTCTTGGCACATCAGTTGGCAGTTCCCAAGGGGGATCCATCCCATCACAGGACTATCTTCTTCTGTGCTTGTACAGCGTCTAGCACAGTGGGGTTCTGTTCAATGGCTGTGGCTGCTGTGTGCTATGATAATACAAATAATAATAAACCATCAGGAGCAAACAGCCAGCAGTTAATTTTGACAAATGAACTGGGGGGGGAAAAACAGTAATAATACTATTGCTGCCCAAAATGAATTTAAGTTACCTGCAGCCAAATAGCCAATGGCAATGGGTTTAAAATTCATATTCTGCAAACATTTGTATAAACAAAATTTAATTCCCACAAATGTTCATGAAATCGAGTATGAAAGTGGCAAATGAAAATTCAGTCTCTAACTTGCCAAAGTGTCCATGAATAACTTTTCTCCCCTGTTCATCCAGCTCTAATTTGATTAACTTCCACTTTTGTTTCTGGGTTTCAGCAAGAATAAAGAGGAGCAAAAGTGTTGAAATACTGCCAACTTTTCTTGTGACCCTTCTGTCCCCTCCAGAAGCAGGACATACTGGAAAGCTCATGATATTTCTAGGCCACTGAAGTAGAGTCAGGAGGTTCAGATACTTTTTGGATAAACATCAGGAGCTTGCTTCTGCTGTGGAGTAGTTCAGTAGTAATTCCACTAAAACCAATATGGTTGCACCAGTGTAAACCTAGTGCAATGAAACCAGAATCAAACCTCTGGACACTTGGATGTTTACTTGAACTGCACTTCTAAATCTTTGTTCTTTGTGGCCCGGACCATGTCTCTTTCTGTATCTTGTACAGGGCTAGATATACTGTTGGCATTTCACAAATAACCATAATCAATAATTAAGAGACTATCATCAAAATATGTATTCTCTTTAGACAACAAAAAAATACACAGTACTATTACTGAATTCTTTACCCTGTTCTTACTCAGCCAAACTCCCTTAGTTGTCAGATGTGGGCTTCAGGATTGTCACATATTTTACTACTAGTCTGTAGAGTTGCTAAATTTCTAATCACACAAAACTGAACAGCGCTGCACCGCCCCTTCTCCAAGGCCCTGCCCCCTCCCTCCATTGCTAGCTCTTCCCTACCCTCACTTACTTTCACAGGGCTGGAGCAGGAAGTTGGGCTGTGGAAGGGGATATGGGCTCTGGGCTGGGGGTGCATGCTCTAGAGTGGGGCTGGGAATCAGGGATTTGGGGTATAGCAGGTGCTGCAGAGGGGTGAGGGCTCCGTCTGGGGGTGGGGCTAGGGATGGGGCGGTTGGGGCACTGGAGGGGACTACGAGCTGGGGTAGGGGGTTGGGTTGCGGGAGAGGGTGTGGGGTCCTAGTGACACTTACCACAGCTCCAAGGAAGTGGCCACCAGGTCCCTGTGGCCTCTAGGCCATGGGCAGCCAGGGAGGCTCCGTGTGCTGCCTTTGTGCTGGCAGGTGCCGCTCTTCAGAGCTCCCATTGGTCGCAGTTCCTGGCCAATGGAAGCTGTGGAACTGGCCTATTGGCATCCAGCGGGGGTGGGCGGGCGAAGCCCGCTCACTTCTAAAGGGCCTCCCCCCAGCCTAAGGGGAGGACCCACAGGTCTGGGACACCAAGTAATTACGGGGGACAACTAATGAAAAAACAGGATCGGGAGTGAGGTCATAGGGCTAAACGAAGGGAACCCGATGGGGACACCGAGCAGAGAACCCCGGACAAGGCCCACTGCTCCTCGAAGGCGTCAAGGGAGCCAGTGGACGCCGCCCAGAGGAACTCTGCCCGGATGCATGAGCAGACGGAGGAACGGAAATAGGCCCTACAGTCGCAGGAAACCCCATCGGCCAACCTCCTCTCCCTGGTGTTGTAGATGGCCAGTTTGGCCAGGGCCAAGAGGAGGTTGAGAAGGAGATCCCGCGACTTCGTGGGGCCACGGATGGGGAGCGTGTAGATAAAAAGGTGAGGGGAAAAGTGCAACCAAAAACGCAGGAAAATATTCAGGAGGAGCCGGAACAGGGGCTGCAACCTGGCGCACTCCAAATAAATGTGCGCCAAGGTCTCCTTCTCACCACAGAAAGGGCAAGTGCTAGGGACAGACGTGAACCGCGCCAAGTACACGCCCGTGCTCACGGCTCCATGAAGGAGCTGCCAACCGATATCCCCGGTGGGCCTCGGGACCAGGGCAGAGTATAAGCTGGCCCACCGGGGCTCCTCACCCTCGAGAGGCGGCAGGAGGTCCTGCCATTTGGTATCGGGGCGGGACGCGAGGGTGAGGTAGTGAAGGGTATGGAGCACGAGCGAGTACAGATGTTTCCGTGGCGCGGTCTAGAGCAAAACCGGCTGCAGATCATGCAGCCGGCTGGCAGTGAAAGGGTGAGGGGACCGATTGGGTCCACGGGGCAGGGGCCCGATAAAAATGTCCACGGGGTCTGGGGTGGAGGGTGGGCAGGGCGTGCCCTCTCGCAGGACCCGGTCGAGGTAAGCCCGAGCAGCAGGCGGTAAAGCGGCCTTCACCTCCTGAAGTACGCGCTGGGGAGTACGAGGTCTGGAGAGCCCCATGCGCTGAGCGAGCGTCAGGGGATCCAGCCAGTCTCCCCGGTCGTAGTCCAGGAGGTTTCCGACCCTGGTGACTCCCGCCGAGACCAGCCTCTGACACACCATGGGGGACTCCGCCACCTGCACACGAAGCTGGGGATTGTGTAGCAGGGGCTCCGCGAGGAGGTCAACCCCCACGGTGGCCGCCACGGACCTGGTCGTTGAAAAGAGCTTCCAGGTCCGGAGGAGGTCTTGGTAGAAGACCGGCAGCCCGGAGAGGTCTCGCGGAAGACCTCTCGGAGTGGAACTGGCACTGGGGCTGGAGAAGCATGCAGAGCCTCCCAGTCCCTAGGGGCTTGTGGCTGCTTCTGAGAGCCACATGGAGCTAGGACAGTTAGGGAGCCTGCCTTAGTCCCGGCCCTCTGCAGCGCTGCCGACTCGAGCCGCCAGAATCCCTTTTCAACCAGGTGTACTGGTTGAAAACCAGACACCTGCTGGCGACCCTACTAGTCAGTTCACAGCAGAATATTTAATATTTCAATTGCATTGTCAGTTCGCAATTCTAGTGTAGAATTTAAAGCTAGACTAAGCAACTCCAGTCTGCTATTGGAAACCCATTGCAGTGATATTACTGTTTTAATGTAAAAATATGTGTAGCATGTAGCAAGTTAATACGGTATGTAAGATTAACTGAGCAGATCTGAAAGCAGATATCTGCCCTGAAATACTAATTGTGAAAATGTGTGCATGAAGACCCACTGCTCTGGAAAGATAAGGCAAATCTAGCTGTGTTTATCAATATAACGAGTAAACAAAGTAAAGGAATTTTCCAAATATATACACAGGAAATGAAATAGAGAAAACAGAATAATTAGTAGAGGTGTTTTTTGGATTGCTTGAGGAAATCTTAATGAAATAAGCATATCTTTTTCTGTGGGAACAGAGGAATTTTGCAGAAATGGGCTGTTGGCCATGTCCAATCATTCACATGAAATTTGTTGTAATTTGGCTAGTTTTGCTCACTTATTTTTTAATTTTTAATTTTCAGATACTCAATGAAAGCCCTTGATTTCCATCTGCGATGACAGGATGGCAAGGTTCATGGCTTCAACAAGGATAAAGTATCTTATTGTGTTCTGATTTATGCTGGTGTAAATTAGAGTAACTCCATTGAAGCCAATGAAGTTTCAGAGGGGTAAAAACACTGGTTAATCTTAGGTGTATAATTTGGCCTCAGTACTCCTAGTGAGATAGAGGAGGGTTCTCTTCATTTTACAGATGAATGAACTGAGGCCAAGCATTTGTAGGATTTGCCAAAAAACAGAACTGGGATTAGAACACAGGTCTCCAGAGCACCAGTCCTCTGCTCTGTCCTCAGGGTGGTTATCCTCTTGAGTTTGGTTTTAGAACTTAAACAAATTTCCTCTTAGCCACAGAGGGGCTGCCTAACCCTTAAGGCTAAAGGACAACCCATCCTCAGTAAATTTTACTGAGGTACTGGAGGCAAGTGCTATTAAAGGAACCTGAGGAGCTGAGGCACCTGCTGGCCTCCATGTAGCCTGTGTCATTTGAGAAGAGATCCTTTCCATTAAAAATGAGCCTACCTGTCTCTCTTACTCTTAGGGTTGCTGACTTTCTACTCTACCCTGCCCCTCCTCTGAGGCCCCGCCCATGCTTACTCCATCCCCTTTCCTCTTTCTCTCGCTTGTTCTCCCCACCCTCACTCACTCACTCATTTTCACCAGGCTTGCTCAGGGGGCTAGCGTGTGGGAGGGGATGAGGGCTCCGGCTGGGGGTATGGGCTCTGAGGTGGGGCCAGGGATGAGGGATTTGGGGTTTAGAAGGGTTCTGGGCTGGGGCTGAGGGCTTCAGAATGTGGAATGGGGATCTAGGCTGGGGCAGAGGGTTGGGGTACAGGGGGGAGTGAGGGCTCCAGCTGGGGGTGTAGGCTCTGGGTGAGACTGGAGATGAGGGGTTTGGGGTGCAGAAGTGTGCTCTGGGCTGGGATTGGGGGGATCAGGGCTGGTGCGGGGGGTTGGGGCCCAGGAGGGGGTCAGGGTTAGAGGCTCCAGGCAACACTTACCTCAAGCGGCTCCCGGAAGCAGCGGCATGTCTCCTCTCTGGCTTCTACATGGGGGCAGTGCGCAGAGCCCCTTGGCTGCCCCTTACATCAAAACCAGACACCTGGACACCCTTATCACTCTGTCCCTTTCTTAGCTTCCACACTAGCTGTTTGAGGAAGCCACCTTTTGAGGTGCTGCAGAGCCCCACTGTTCTTGCCCCCTAGTTTTCATCTCCTAGCTATGTTGAAACCACTCTGGCCCAGCTTCTATTGCTGCTTTCTGGGTTACGAGAAAAGATGGGTCGCAGCAGCAAAGGAGAGGGACTCCCCTCAGCACTCTAAATATCTCAAAGGAAGTGAAATCTAACTGTGGGTGGAACTCCCTATGACAGAAATCCAAACCCAACCCCTCCACGTAGTGGTCAAGACTTTCTAACATCACTGGTACCCCTAGTGGCCACACCAAAATTGACCAGCTTTCCCAGGAAATTAAGAAACATGGCTATTTCCTAAGGACTTATATACCTGGCCTGTGTGACAAAGGCATGTCTCATTCTGTTTTGTGTAACAAGGGACATCCATTTTGGAGTGTCAGTGTGTTAAAACCCAAAGAATACCACAATAGCAACATATAGGCTAACAGAAAGGAGCCCTAAAAAAATGGTTAAGATTATTGGCTGAATTGAAAGTACTAATAAATAATACAAAATAGTACTTATAAATGGCAAAAAGAATCATTCTTATAAAATGGAAGTCAGTGCTCTTGCCAACTTAAATAGAGGGCTGACTAAATTATCTAACACTTTGCTAATGGAGAAATTAATATTAGGCGGTAGGTATAGTTGGAAAAAGCACAATAAACATTTGCATCCAACATGCAACTGATGAAGTGAGTATTCACCCACAAAAGCTCATGCTCCAATACATCTGTTAGTCTATAAGGTGCCACAGGACTCTTTGCTGCTTTTACAGATCCAGACAGGGCCGGTGCAAGGATGTTTTGCGCCCTAGGCGAAACTTCCACCTTGCGCCATCCCCACAACCCCTCCCTCAGGCGCCCCCCCCTCGGCAGCTCCCCTGCTGTGCCCTGAGGCGCCCCCCCTGCCCCAGCTCACCCCTGCTCCGCTCACGAGCACCCCTGAGCACACCATTGCTGCTTCACTTCTCCCGCCTCCCAGGCTTGCAGCACCTAAGCTGATTGGCACCACAAGTCTGGGAGGCAGGAGAAGTGAAGCAGCTCACCCCTGCCCCCGGTTTGCTCAGGGAGGAGGCGGAGCAGCGGTGAGCTGGGGCGGGGAGTTCCCCTGCTTGCGGCCCTTCGTTACTTGCTGCATGCGGCCCTGCCTGCGCTTCCCTGCCCCAGCTCCTCCTGCCTAAATGCCGGCGGCAACTGGGGCTGCTGAAGAAAATGGCGCCCCCCAAATCCCAGTGTCCTAGGCCACCGCCTAGGTCGCCTATGGTTGCACCGGCCCTGGATCCAGACTAATGCAGCTACCCCTCTGATACTTAATAAACATTTGGAGACACATGAAAGAGTTGCATAAAGTATCCCTTTAAATATGAACTCTTAATTTACCCTTACAATTCCTGGAAGGTGTTCTGAATGTTCGGAGAGCCTTCCAACTGTTGCTGAATACTATACTATACTATACTAATCATATCATATTATACTTCCAGGGTTTTTTTAGTTAAAGTCCTTTGAACTTTAATGACCCATAATGGAGGGGGTGTAAATCCCAAACTGTAGCAATCACCAAGGGGTTAAGGGGCAGAATAGTTAATTCCCCAGGTGTGATTAAGTGGCTGATGAGCAACAACTGAGATAAAATCTGCTCCTAGAAAGAGAAGCCTCCTAGAGAAAGGAGACTGCAGAGGAGAAGAAGGGAGTTGAGGTGAGCTGAGCTCAGCTCCCAGGAAACTGAAGAGAGCAGGAAATCTCAAGAAAACAACTTAAGGAAAAACCTTACAGATAGCTGTAGGAGGCCCAGCCGCTGAGGGGCTGTCTGGTGTCAGGGAACCCCAAAGGGCTGTGCATCAGCTTGAAGATAAGAAGGGGTCCAGGAAAACAGCAGTAAATCTGCAAAAGCAAATATTAGCTGCTTAATACAGAGCCCCTGGGACAGAACCCAGAGATGAGGGCTGGCAACCCTCTAGGAAGGGCAGGTAAAAAAATCCCTGACACAAAGGGGGGACTAAGAACCATCAAGCACAGGGTGGGGCAAGGCCTGGGATAGGGTCATTAGTTTTCTGCTTTATTCAGGGCCGGCTCTACAGTTTTCACCACCCCAAGCAGTGCACCAAATTGCCACCGCAGGGGTGGGGGCAGTCCGTGTGCCCCTTAGGGTGACAGGCGTGTTTCAGCGGTGGTGGCAATTTGGTGGCAGCTTCTATGTTTAGCTGAAGCCACTGCGGACAGCTAAACGTAGAAGCTGCTGCCAAGTTACCGCCAACGCGGAAACGCACCTGCCACCCTAAGGGCACACAGACTGCCCTCGCTGTCCGCGACGGCAATTTGGCTGCTGCTAGGGGACAAAACAACAGGGACTGCCACCCCTTGCAGATTGCCGCCCCAAGCACCAGCTTGGAATGCTGGTGCCTGGAGCCGGCCCTGGCTTTATTGTGCTCCTTATCACCCAGGAAAGGGTGGGACTATTATTGATCTGTCTGGAGGGCTGAATGAAAAGGGGCAAGCCACCCCAGGCTTAGAGTAACCATTGACAGGGGATGCAAGGGCCCAGAGAGGGTGCTAAGCCACACTCAGTCATCAGGGGGCACACCAGATGGTGAGTGTCCCCTTTACATGACCCTTTTTCATATGTGTGTAATATTCCATTGGATTCCTCACTCTGGTCCTGAACAAGCAAAGTATTTAACCAGTGGTATGGTTAAATACTTGATGTGAGTGGTATTTAAGCACCTGCTTAAGTGTTTTCCGGAACTGGGGCTTCCCTAGGTAACCAGAGTTCTCTTTTATTGCTCTCTCCTATGATTATTGGCTGTGGCTCAGCCCCTTGCCAGACTGTCCAACCGGTATAGCTTGACATTCAGATGCTGCTCAGGAAAACAATACAGAACTGCTGGTTAAAAAGTCTTTATTAATTCATCTGACCAAAGAACAGCACAACTTTATTTAAAATTTAATCACAAGGCAGCAGGAGGAAATTAATTCTGTTCAAAGCATTTAAGTACTCTTTTGTCTTTGTGTGGGCAGCTGTGTTAAAATGGTGTATGGAACCAAAAAAAACCCAAACCCCAACACTATGGGAGATGATTAGATGCAATAAATGTTATGTTCAGACTTCCTAATTGGTTACAAGATAAACGTATGATCAAAATGAGGTAAAGGTCCACTCTGAGCTTCTTAAGGAATGATACTAGCATATGGTGAGTGTCAGACCCAGTAGAAAAAGTGCATCAATTTTATCTTAAAGGAGAGAACAATTATATTAACTGCATACTTACAAGTTAACTGTGTGACCGGAGTCGTCAATAATCTGTCAGTTATTGTCTGCTAAATTAGAACTCTATCCCCAGGAGAAATGTTCATAAATATTTCATGTCAGACTATGAAAATAAAATGAGACATTTCAAGTATGTGGATGGTCATGAACCCTTTAATAAAACCTTTATGAATTTTCATAAACTTTTAATTCATGAACTGTCAAGAACAAATGCATGATTATAGCAACCTGATAAATGTTCATGACATTTTCTGAAAGTGTCTGAACATTCACGAATTATTGAATGCTCAGTTAAAAAATAATGTACCAACACTGTGAACAAGACAGTGTTGTTTTTTTCTCTAATAAACCTAAAATGAAGGTGGGAAGAGGAGTAAAAGAGAAATTGTAGGATTAAATGCACTGTGTGGCAATTCTTACAGTACTGCTTGCCATTTACCTTCATGTTAGAAAAACAACATGCCACCAATATTCTAGAGACAAAGTGTGTGAGGTAATATCTTTTATTGGACCAACTTCTGTTAGGTGTAAAGCTTGTCTCTTTCACTGACAGAGCTCTTCTTCAGGCTTTTTCATCTTTATGGATTTCTATGGTAACAAACAAGAGCAAATTGTTCCAAATGGGTACAAGATATAAACATTGCATGTCACACAAGGTGAAATGTTTCCTGCATGAGGGTAACAAAAGCTGGCACAGACGGTTCTGAGAGAGTACAAAATGAGGGGAGTAGCATCTCTAATTTATTCCTGTCTCTCCACAGTCCACAGAAATGCCTGTGAGGTTGTGGTTCTGTTGTTTAGGAGAGAGTATGTTGAAGCATGTGATATGACCCTCCTGATATGAAGATACAAGGATTGGAGTCCTGATTATCCCATCACAGCATTAACACTTCCAGAAGGAAGAACTACATGCAGCTGTAGTAGAGGTGCTAAAAATTCTATGCTTGCAAGCTGGACCTGCTGCCATGGGTTAGAGAAGGGCAGGAATTCCATATGGAGTAGTTACTAATCATGCACAGTGATCTGAGAGCTGTAATTGAGGAAGTTACCTGTAGGTCCTAGGCCTACACTGGGTTTGTTGGGCAAGCTTTTCTATACTTATCCATTACAAGGTTTCTTGAATCTTTCTATGAAGGTACGGGCTACTTCTATTGCTACTGGACACCTGCAGAGATATGACATATTGGACTAGATGGACCACTGGTTTGATCATAGAATATCAGGGCTGAAAGGGACCTCAGGTGGTCATCTAGTCCAACTCCCTGCTCAAAGCAGGACCAATTCTCAACTAAATCATCGCAGCCAGGGCTTTGTCAAGCCTGTGTGTAGTATGATGTAGAATGACTATTCCTGTGCTCCTGGGATGAGGGTGTATGTTGAGGAGGAGTTTGGGGTAAAGCATAACTCACATCTCCTTTTATAGCCAATGGTCCAGCAGGTGGTTCTGGTTTATTAATCCAACTTTAGTTAAAGGAGCAACTTGCTGTTCTCTGCAGTGTCATTGGGGTTCCATTCCTGACGGAGCACACAGCCTCTGGAGGCGCTGAGCATCCTCAGCTCCCACTGATTGTATCCAAAGCAGTACTAGGTGAGCCCTAGAGTTCATTACGCAATTCATAGATTCACAGGGAGAGAGAGCAAGGGGAGCCACTGAGACTTAGCTTGGGGAAGTGGAGGCAGCCAGCTTGAAGCTGGAAAGAGGCATCCTGGCAGTTCCTATCACCATTCTTTTGCAGCATGTGCCCAGTACCCTGTGCTCCCCTCACTACCTGGTGGCTGGCACCCTGTGTTGATGACACCCTCCACTCTTCCTGCCCTGGTGTTGGTGCCCTGTTCCCCATCCCAGCAGCTGGCACATATGCTCCTGCCTTTCCCCTGGGCCAGATGTCTCTACTGGGACCCGCAGTGGCTGGATTGTGGAACAAGTTGCGCCATTCCTGCCAGCTTCCCGGTGGCCAGTTAGATCTCATGCAACACAGTGACTTTTCCAGCCGCTCCTCATAGATTCTAGGACTGGAAGGGACCTCGAGAGGTCATCGAGTCCAGTCCCCTGCCCTCATGGCAGGACCAAATACTGTCTAGACCATCCCTAATAGAAATTTATCTAATCTACTCTTAAATATCTCCAGAGATGGAGATTCCACAACCTCCCTAGGTTTATTTATTCCAATGTTTAACTACCCTGACAGTTAGGAACTTTTTCCTAATGTCCAACCTAAATCTCCCTTGCTGCAGTTTAAGCCCATTGCTTCTTGTTCTGTCATTGGAGGCTAAGGTGAACAAGTTTTCTCCCTCCTCCTGATGACACCCTTTTAGATACCTGAAAACTGCTATCAGGTCCCCTCTCAGTCTTCTCTTTTCCAAACTAAACAAACCCAATTCCTTCAGCCTTCCTTCATAGGTCATGTTCTCAAGACTTTTAATCATTCTTGTTGCTCTTCTCTGGACCCTCTCCAATTTCTCCACATCTTTCTTGAAATGCGGTGCCCAGAACTGGACTCAATACTCCAGTTGAGGCCTAACCAGCGCAGAGTAAAGCGGAAGAATGACTTCTTGTGTCTTGTTTACAACACACCTGTTAATGCATCCCAGAATCATGTTTGCTTTTTTTGGCAACAGTATCACACTGTTGACTCATATTAAGCTTGTGGTCTACTATGACCCCTAGATCTCTTTCTGCCATACTCCTTCCTAGACAGTCTCCTCCCATTCTGTATGTGTGAAACTGATTGTTCCTTCCTAGATGGAGCACTTTGCATTTATCTCTATTGAACTTCATCCTGTTTACCTCAGACCATTTCTCCAATTTGTCCAGACCATTTTGAATTTTGACCCTGTCCTCCAAAGCAGTTGCAATCCCTCCCAGTTTGGTATCGTCCGCAAACTTAATAAGCGTACTTTCTATGGCAACATCTAAATTGTTGATGAAGATATTGAACAGAACCGGTCCCAAAACAGACCCCTGCGGAACCCCACTTGTTAGACCTTTCCAGCAGGATTGGGAGCCATTAACAACTACTCTCTGAGTACGGTTATCCAGCCAGTTATGCACCCACCTTATAGTAGCCCCATCTAAATTGTACTTTCCTAGTTTATCTATAAGAATATCATGCGAGACAGTATCAAATGCCTTACTAAAGTCTAGGTATATCACATCCACCGCTTCTCCCTTATCCACAAGGCTCGTTATCCTATCAAAGAATGCTATCAGATTAGTTTGACACGATTTGTTCTTTACAAATCCATGCTGGCTATTCCCTATCACCTTACCACCTTCCAAGTGTTTGCAGATGATTTCTTTGATTACCTGCTCCATTATCTTCCCTGGCACAGAAGTTAAACTAACTGGTCTGTAGTTTCCTGGGTTGTTTTTATTTCCCTTTTTATAGATGGGCACTATATTTGCCCCCTTCCAGTCTTCTGGAATCTCCCCCGTCTCCCATGATTTCCCAGAGATAATAGCTAGAGGCTCAGATACCTCTTCTATTAACTCCTTGAGTATTCTAGGATGCATTTCATCAGGCCCTGGTGACTTGCAGGCATCCAACTTTTCTAAGTGATTTTTTACTTGCTCTTTTCTTTTCTCTTCTAAACCTACCCTCTTCCCGTAAGCATTCACTATACTAGACATTCCTTCAGACTTCTCAGTGAAGACTGAAACAAAGAAGTCATTAAGCATCTCTGCCATTTCCAAGTCTCCCGTTACTGTTTCCCCCTCCTCATTGAGCAGTGGGCCTACCCTGTCCTTGGTCTTCCTCATGCTTCTAATGTATTGATAAAAAGTCTTCTTGTTTCCCTTTATTCCCATAGCTAGTTTGAGTTCATTTTGTGTCTTTGCTTTTCTAATCTTGCCTCTGCATTCCTGTGTTATTTGCCTATATTCATCCTTCGTGATCTGACTTAGTTTCCATTTTTTATATGATGCCTTTTTATTTTGTAGGTCACGCAAGATCTCAAGGGTAAGCCAAGGTGGTCTTTTGCCACATTTTCTATCTTTCCTAACCATTGGAATAACTTGCTTTTGGGCCCTTAATAGCGTCCCTTTGAAAAACTGCCAACTTTCCTCAGTTGTTTTTCCCCTCAGTCTTGATTCCCATGGGACCTTACCTATCAGTTCTCTGAGCTTACCAAAATCCGCCTTCCTGAAATCCATTGTCTCTATTCTGCTGTACTCCCTTCTACCCTTCCTTAGAATTTCAAATTCTATGATTTCATGATCACTTTCACCCAAGCTTCCTTCTACTTTCAAATTCTCAACAAGTTCCTCCCTATTTGTTAAAATCAAGTCTAGAACAGCTTCCCCCCTAATAGCTTTTTCAACTTTCTGAAATAAAAATTTGTCTGCAATGCAGTCCAGGAACTTATTGGATAGTCTGTGCCCCACGGTGTTATTTTCCCAACATATATCTGGATAGTTCAAGTCCCCCATCACCACCAAATCTTGGGCTTTGGATGATTTTGTTAGTTGTTTGAAAAAAAAGCCTCATCCACCTCTTCCACCTAATTAGGTGGCCTGTAGTAGACTCCCAGTACGACATCACCCGTGTTTTTTACCCCTTTTAGCCTAACCCAGAGACTCTCCACACTTCCATCTCCTATGTCCATCTCCACCTCAGTCCAAGTATGTACATTTTTAATATATAAGGCAACACCTCCTCCCTTTTTCCCCTGTCTATCCTTCCTGAGCAAACTATACCCATCCACACCAACATTCCAGTCGTGTGTATTATCCCACCAAGTTTCAGTAATGCCAATAATGTCATAGTTGTATTTATTTATTAGCACTTCCAGTTCTTCCTGCATATTACCCATACTTCTTGCATTTGTATATAGGCATCTAAGATACTGGTTTGATCTTGCCTCCCAGCTTCGCCCTGACCCTCCTTCCTCTCTGCCATTATAGCCCATGCTCCCTCCTGTTTCCAACCCATCTCCCAGGTCTTGTTCCCCACTTACCTGTGGGCTTTGCTCACCTGTCCCCGTCGAACCTAGTTTAAAGCCCTCCTTACTAGGTTAGCCAGTCTGTGCGCAAATAAGGCCTTTCCCCTCTTCGAAAGGTGAATGCCATCTGTTCCTAGCAGTCCTTCCTCCAATAGCATCCCGTGGTCGAGGAAGCCAAAGCCCTCCTGGCGACACCATCTTTGCAGCCGGGCATTCACCTCCATGATGCATCTGTCTCTGCCCAGACCCCTACCTTCAACAGGAAGAATTGAAGAGAATACCACCTACGCTCCAAACTCCTTAACCCATACTCCCAGAGCCCTGTAGTCACTCTTGATCTGCTCATTGTCACACCTCGCAGTATCATTTGTGCCCACATGGATGAGTAGCATGGGGTAGTAGTCAGAAGGCCGGATAATCCTCGACAATGCCTCTGTAACATCTCGGATACGGGCCCCTGGCAGGCAGCATACCTCCCGGGATGAACGGTCAGGGCGACAGATGGGTGTCTCCGTCCCCCTCAGCAGAGAGTCTCCAACCACCACTACCCTATGTTTCTTATCAGTGGTGGCAGCAGACGTCCCAGGCTTAGGGGTACGAGGCTTCACCTCCTTAACTGTTGGGGGTGATTCCTTCTCTCCTGTATCAAAAAGAGCATAACAGTTATCTTTTACCACAGCAGGAGGGTTTGCAGCAGCGGTGGAGCACTGCCTGCTGCTAGAAGTAACCAGCTGGCTGTGTCCACCCTGAGCCTCCTCCTACACTGGTGTGTCAGATACACCCTGAGGTATCTCCTCCTCCACTGGTGTGTCAGTAGTCCTGTCAACTGGGACAGCACCATCAGCTGTCTCCACATGGTTACTGTCCATGAATTGCTCATGGATATGGATGTTCCTCAGCCTAGCCACCTCTTCCTGTAGCTCTCCCACCTGCTGCCTGAGAGACTCCACCAGTAGGCACCTTTCACATTGGATGCCACCCCCAGCCTGGATATCAGTAAGTGGAAATTGCAAATTACAGTCTTTGCAAGCCCACACCAGAATCTGGGTAAAAGCATCCATGCTTTGGTGCTCTGTCTGGCTACAGGTGCAGGTGGAGGAGACAGAAGCAGTGCTGGCACAGGTGTTGCGGGTCCTCCTTACCATTGTAAGCCTCCCTCTATCAAACTCTCTCAAATTCCCACCTGCAGCTCCCTGTCCGCTCTGCTCTGCTGTAAACAGAAAAGTTTTGGATGTGGCTCTGTTTATAGGTTCAGGAGACCAATAGGTCACAGATGAGACCGACAAGGGACCCCCCCCTCCCTTCCTACTCCCCTTCCAAACTCCCTTGCAAAACTCCCTGTTAGCAGCTCCTGTTTGCTAAGCTCTCTGGTCACTTGTGCGCAGCTTTATAAAGCCCTGGCCTGAGTGAATGCCCCGCCCACTGGTTAAGGCTCAGCCAATTACCAGAGGCTTCTAGCTTTCAAACCTTCCTAGTAGCTCCACCTCCAACTGCCAGCTACAGCACACGATCCTTCAAACAAACAAACCAAACAAACTGACAAACACAAGCTCAGCACACAGCAAGTAACCCCCAAACACAAACACAAACACTGCAGACAGTCACTTACCCCACAGATGCTGTATGTGCTCCTCCTTCACCTGGAGAATTCCCTTGCAAAACTCCCTGTTAGCAGCTCCTGTTCGCTAAGCTGTCCTGCACGTCTTTCTATCACCTCCACACCCTGTATATGTGCACAGAAATGTATCCAGGTGCCATTATGACATTTTCAAGATGTTGTGGGGGCAGAAACATACCTCAGCCCCATCAATATTTCCACTGATGGGGTTACAGGCTCTTTCCTCTGCCACCCCTGCACAAATTTATAGATTTTAAGGCCAGGAAGGACCAATATGATCATCTAGACCAAAGGTGGGCAACCAGCTATTCCTTTTTCTACTAAAGAGCTGTTTATTATGGGGACACAATCCTTTAGCATGGGTCAGAATGAATTAGTTATATTTGTCTTCCTCATATGAACATACTCCCAACCCCCTAAAAGGAAAAGAAACGGGAGGGGGGGCAGGAAATGTATAATGTTTTTTTTTCCCATTAAAAGAATCAGATCTCTGTGTGTGTGTGTGTCTGTGTGCGTACTGTGACAGACCCAGACCAGTGGGGTACAGGAGTCTAGTAGAGGGCAAATATACTGGTCACTGGATGAGTAGTTTTCTGTTCCCTGAGTGACTAGAGCAGGGGCTGCACTAGAGTAATGAGGAACCTGCTAGAACCAATTAAGGCAGACAGGCTGATTAGATCACCTGCAGCCAATCAAGGCAGGCTAATCAGGGTATCTGGGTTCAAAAAGGAGCTCACTCCAGTCAGGTGAGGAGGAGCCAGAGGAGAGGAAGTGTGTGAGAGGAGTTGGGAGTGAGAGGCTGTGCTGCTGGAGGACTAAGGAGTACAAGTGTTATCAGACACCAGGAGGAAGGTTCTGTGGTGAGGATAAAGAAGGTGTTTGGAGGAGGCCATAGGGAAGTAGCCCAGGGAGATGTAGCTGTCATGCAGCTGTTACAGGAGGCACTATAGACAGCTGCAATCCACAGGGCCCTGGGCTGGAACCCAGAGTAGAGGGCAAGCCTGGGTTCCCCCCAAACCTCCCAACTCCTGGTCCCACACAGGAGGAGTTGATCCAGACTGTGGGGAAGATCACTGAGGTGAGCAAATCTGCCAATAAGCACAGGACCCACCAAGGTAGAGGAGGAACTTTGTCACAGTACACATATATTTTAATCAACATAACATGAAAGAATAAACATTCAGTTTTTTAACATCACTAATGTGTTGAAATTGTAGTTTGAGTTCCAGCCATGGTTTCTACTGATTGAAGTTTCATCTGAAGATGCTGCTGCTTGTTTTGAAGCTGCAATCAGCTAACAGGTCTCTGAAATATAATTGCCTTGTGAGTGAGTGCTCTGGAGTCTTATGCTTTTTAACAAAGCACATATTTTTCAGAGTTCTTCTCCCCTTCCAGTATGTACCAGAACCTGTTAAGTATTCTGATCCTGCATATTTTCTAAATCTTTTTTCATTAAAGAAGTGTTGCATTTGTGATATCAAATTATACCTATCTGTTTTTTTATAAACTAGGCTGAAATAGTTCAATCATCAGGAATGCAACTTGTTTCTAAATAGACTGTCTTGCAGTGCATATGCCTGACAACAAAATACAGTCAGAACCACTTTCTGCAAACTTTAAACCATGGCATTATGCAGCAATTTCTGATTTAAACTTATCCCAAGGGAATTCAACTAAGCTCACGGGTGTCATATTCAATTATTGTCATCAAACATTAATTGAGAGGTCAAGGGGAAATCCTAAATTGGCTCCAAATGCTAAAACTGAGAAGAGAGCCTGCAGTAGAAATCTGTTCTTGTTGTAGCTCAGTCTACTTATTTTTTATTTTGCAGTCTTTCTGCTGGTTTTTTTTCTGTTTCTTTTGAGAGGAGCAACAACAAATGAAAGTGAGTTTATTTCATCTTGAGATCCTATTAATTACAAAGGAATTATCAAAAGAACTGGGGGAATATATTAGATGACATTTACTAGCCATAATGAGTAGAAATCAGACTGAAATTTGAATTTAATATTTCAAGATTTTTTTACGGTTATCCAGAGTTCTCATGGTGAACTAGCAAGTGAAAATGCTCGGGAAATGTAGTATGAGTGTATGTATGTTTTTTTTCTGTGTCTTTCCAGACTTTCTAATATTTAGGGATTTTTTTTTAATACACTATGTTAAAGGAGGTTAAGCATATTAGCAACATTAACTGCATACGTGGTAAAAGCCTTTCAAATATAACTATTGTTTAACCAAGTTTTTAATGTGTGGGAATTTCCCAGATTTCAACATGTTAGTATTTTTATCTTAATTTGTGTATCTCTAGAATTAATGGCCAGGTCACAGCCTTGTGACATTCATGTAGATCCCCTCACCTTATGTGGAAAACGGAGGGCAGTTTCCTCTGTCATGGTGTTCCCCCTATTCTCTTCCTACAACATCAGCCCCCAGGAGGGAAGTAGGTAGGCACACAGGCGCCAACTTTCCAAAGTGCCGTGGGGGAGAGTGCTTGACCCCTGGATCTGACCCAGGCCCTGCCCCCATTCCCACTGTACCCCTTCCCACAAGGTCCCACCCCACCCCTACTTTTCTTTTCCCCCCTACCCCTTGTTCTTCCTGCCCAGTTCCACCCCCTACCTCGAGCACGCTGTGTCCTTGCTTCTTCCCTTTCTCTCAAGCCTCCAAATGCCGCAAAACAGCTGTTTGTGGTAGGTGGGATGTGTGTGTGCTGATCCAGGGGGACTGCTGGCAGGCAGGATGCACTGGGGCATGGGGGGAAGCTGATGGGGGACCTGCTGGTGAGTGCTCAGAACGCACCATTTTTGCCCCTTGGTGCTCCATCCCTGGAGCACCCACGGAATTGGCGCCTATGGGCAGACAGGCCTGTGCCAGAGGGTAGGAACTTAGTGGCAGCTGCCACCTGAACCAGACCTGTTACCGTGGCTCAAATGAAGCTGTGATGCCCAGAAGGAAGAAGGCAGTGCCAGGGACTGTGTACCCAACAGATCCGTGGTGCTTGGAGGCCAGAAAGGGACTAGTAATCATCATACCTAATGGAAGAAAGTATGATCAGGCCTTTAATTATTGGGGAGGGTAGATGTGGATATTTATATTTCTGTTCTCATGCACAAATATTTGTCTTTACCACCTTAACTCCAATGTAATGAAGGTGTTTGCCTGGGACTTCACAAAAATAACTGGGTTGTATTTGAAAGGTCTTTACAGGGCGCTGGTTACCCTTTGTGAATCTTTTGCTTTTCTGAGCAATTAAAATGAACTTTTGTGGAATTTTTGTAAGAACAGACAGTGCCTTTGCAGAGGATTAGGATATTTCTGAGCAGAGGCTTGCAAACACTTTGTAAATAAAGGGATCAGTTATTCCACCATAAAGCTATGCTGAGAAGTGAAGGGAGCAGCAATGTGCAAGAATTGTAATACACAGTCATTTGTTATATACTTTCATGGCTTCAGAGGCACTGTGGACCACTTGCTAGACAGGGGAGTTTGATAATCCCGAGCAACAAGTACAGCTAGTGCTTGCCAGGGACTTGGCCTGCTCTTGCATTGGGCAGACACTCCCCTCTTGGTACTGTTAGCATCCCCACTCTTGCAGCCAGACATACTGTTTCCTCCTCCCTCGATGTGCTGTGGGGACAAAGGGGACCCTTGCACTTTCTCATCCCTCTGGCAAACCTGCAGTATTTGGCCCACTGCACTGGAGTGTCTAATGGGAGTCGTGCATTCCTATGGACAGGACCGGCACTAGGGGTTTGAGCGCCCTAGGCGGATGGCAATTTTGCCGCCCCGCGCGCTGGTCCCGAGGCTCCGCTGGAGCTGCCGCAGTGGTGCCTGTGGAGGGTCCGGTGCTCCGTGGCAGCTGCCACAGTGGTGCCCCTGCGGCAGCTCCACCAGCCGACTGTCCACAGGCAGTCCGATTGCCTAGGCTGCCTAAATGGTAGCGCCAGCCCTGCCTATGGAGTGTCTAACAGACTCCCTGAAATATATCCAATTCAGGGATTACACAAACATTTTGCTGTATGCTAGTCTACTTATTCAGTTTTATAGCCATGGATTTCAAACTCATTTTTCAGTCACAATATTCTTTCTGTGAGTCCAATCACATTAAACACTGCCAAATTATACGTGTCTATATGCTATGTAATTCTGTCACAATACCTCCCCTGCAACTGAAATTCAGCTCCCACATCAGTAGTTTCCTGTTCCCTGGCACTGGGTTATTTCTTCAAAATGGGAACTGCATTAATTACTCATTGCCAGAGAACAGAGGTGGTAATCTTCAGTAAACTGCTGTCTAAAGAACCGTCCTCTAGTGTCTTTGCTACTCATAGCTGAATTCTAAAGTCAAAACTTCTGGGCATCACTTCTTTTGATTGTATCAATTTCTTAAAATAATTTAAGAGTGTTAATTAATGTCATTAATGTCTTCTTCCAGAGAAACTATGTTCCTCTGCTCTGAAACATAACTTTAGTTTCTTCTGAACTCTAGGGATGAAATTCTGGCTAAAGTCTATGGCTTCAGTGGAACCAGGATTTCAACCTAACTCATTCTGGGATATCTACATCTACACCATCCATTACTATAATTTCCACTTTGTTGTAAAATAGTCCCACTTATTCCTTGCCTCGCTGATTTCCCCTTCCTGTACAACATCAAGGCAATCTTTATAATATTTGCTAATTATTTTGCTATTAATAGTTAATTGAATATTTTCACTATTTCTTCTTTATTTCAATCTTTTTTCATAATTTTCCCTTCCATTTCTGTTCCTGTTTAAAATTTAGCAATTCAAATGTACATTCCGAAGTAAGTAATTTTCTTTAGATGAATGTAAACATTTTTTTGTGAATTACTCACTGATATGCATCAGAGAATGTATTGCAAGTCTGCACAGGCTGAGGCAGTTGTATGACAAGTTTGATGACAGCAGTGAATTAGGTACTTTAGGGTGCTGATTTATAGGAATAATTTAAACTGGAGAAAACAGTGATCACAGGAAAGACAATAGCATTGGAGAATAATATGATTTATGGAAAGGCATGAAATGCATACAAGTGAATAATAGAAGAGTTTGCAGAGTGACCCTGAGATCTTTGTTGATTTAGGCAGAATGAGCTACTGTAGTACAAATGCATGTTTATGAAACATTCATCTATTCTTTGGCATTTAAAGGCCTCACAATTCTCTTTAACCTCTAAGTTATAATTCTAAACCTCTTTTATCTCACTTCTATTCTACCCAAATAATGGCTGTATTTGCTTTTATCCTATAGTTGTTGTTTGACTATGAGATGATTTGAATAGGATTCCCAGTGGTTCTGGGCAACTGACCTTGTTTACCAACCTAAGACTTTGGCTGTACAGCCTAATACCTGCAGTTTGCCATTCAGCTGTGCACGTTGTAACATGCAGTGGAGTTTGACTTGCATGCCAATATGTAGCAGTCTCTCAAGACCAAGATTAAAACCCATCAAGCTGCGTTGTGGTTTTCACAAGTGAATGACAAGGGAGCAATGTCACAGGAGAGGGGCTGAGCACAAGAGTTCTCATTAAGTATCCTCTGCTCCTTTCTGCTAGGTCTGTACAGAGAGGGGAAACCTGTGCTCGTAGGGGAGAGGACCATGGTTACCACCTTTCCTTCTCTAGGACTGGCAGAGCCCCTTTGCCATAGGGATTCAGAACAATAGTTTTGGATTAGCTAGGGGAAGAGGCTCCAGGGCAGTGAATTGAGACGCTCCAGAATTTTTCTGCTCAAACCTATGGGGGAAAGCAGCTGAAGTTAGTACAACGTAAGCCTAAGTACAGCCATATTGTGAACCCTCCAAGTGTGGATTCCAAAAGCACAGCCCAGTAGATGGTTCTTCTGCACCCACAGCTCTTGCAGGGTCCTCATTGTGTAGGCTTAAGCAGAAGCCAGAATGGCCAGGCAGCAGTGCAGAAGTAAAAGGCATGAGTGAAAGTGCCCCTTGCCTTTGGCAGATTCCCAGAGACCCTGATGGATCTTGGGGGGCCTGCTGGTTTAGTCAGAAGAAACCCTCTGCATCTTCCAAAGTGAGGAGTATCCCACAGTTTCTTCGGAGCTGGGGTGATGGCAAACTGCTTCCTTCCCCCCAGGGAAGAATGACTAGGAGGATTCATGAATTTCACCCCTGCTATGTGTGTTATTCCCATGTAGATGAGAATGGGGCTCTGAAGTGCAGACGAAGAATCTAGGACCATACCAGCATCAGTGAATCCCAGAACTGAGGGCTCTCCATTAAAGATGGCCAGTTGCCACCTCTGCAGACATGTGCATTTAGTGTCCATGCCAGTCTCCATAGTAAAACATGGGATGAGACAGTCTCTCAGATAAGTGGGGTCCAGATCATACAGTACTTTGAAGAGCAATGACAACAACTTGAATTGCATCAGAATCAAAATAGCACTGACCAAATATGTTCCCTTTAGCACTACCCACTAAACAGAGAAACTCCCTATGTGCAATCTGTCACAGTTCAGGGCAACCACACCTATATACACCCACTGATCCACCAAGGGTACTCATTGTTAGGCTTCTGGCTCCCTGGCCATCAGCTCCTTTGGGCAGAAATCTACATTTCACTCACTCCTGACTGGAATATTTTCAGGCTGAACAGTTTGCTGCCTACACTGTAAATTCCCCAGCAAGTCAGAGTACCTCAGCAGGCCTGCTTTGCTTTTCTTCTCAGAGTCTGTAAACAGGGTGACTGATCACAGCTATGAATTACCATTCAATTCTTTCTAAACAGGAACATTTATTAAGAGAGAAAACATATTAAAACATTTAAAGAACCTACATGCATGCTAATACACTTACCAGAGATCACCCCATCTCCAACAAGGGCTTAGGTATGAGTCAGTCCTTCAAACTTCACCAAGGGTTTCTCTGCAGTTACAAGTTCATATCTTACTTGCCTCAGAACAAGCACACCATAAGAATGGCCATCCTAGGTCAGACCAATAGGCCTTCTAGCCTAGTATCCTGTCTTCTATTGGTGGCCGATGCCAGATGCTTCGGAGGGAGTGACCAGAACAAGAAAATGTATTGAGTACAGTCTCAGTCAGAGGTTTAGGAACACTCAGACCATTGTATTGTGTTCCTGACCATTTTGGCTAATAACACTTCATGGAGGGTAAGTCCATGAATGGTTATCTATTTCTTTTTTTTTTGAACCCAGTTATACTTTTGGCCTTCACAACATACCCTGGCAATGAGTTCCGCAGGTTAACTGTGTATTGTGTGAAGTAGTATTTCCTTTGGTTTGTTTTAAACCTTCTGCTTACTCATTTCACTGGGTGAGTCCTGGTTTGTGTATTATGTGAAGGGGTAAATAACACTTCCTTATTCATTTTCTCCACACTATTTACAATTTTATAGACCTCTATTATATATCCCCTCAGTTGTCTCTGTTCTAAGCTGAATAGTTCCAGTCTTTTAATTGCTCCTCATATGGAAGTTGTCCCATACCTCTATTTTTTTAAATCCTTCTCTGTTCTTTTTCCAATTCTAATGTATCTAATATTTATTCCAAAATACACTCATGAATCAGTCACACCTTTGTGCAATTTGGACCTCTGACCTTCTCCTGATGTAATAGGTGATCAGCAGACAAAGGACCTATCCTCAGGGCAAAGCTTCAAAAGGCAGAGTTCTTGTGTAACTAATGTAATGTAAAAGTGGAGAGAGATCAATCTCCTAGAACTGGAAGAGACCTTGAAAGGTCATCAAGTCCAGCCCCCTGCCTTCACTAGCAGGACCAAGTAGAGTGGAGTGGGTACATTTGCATAACCATCCCCCAGATATTCCCTGGCAATCCACTAACTTAAAAGTTTGTTTTTGCCTACCTATTATTTTAAATAGACCTTTGAAACTAATAACCTTTCCCAAAGTTTGCATTAGTCATGTCTCCCCTCTAGTGACGTTATGCACAATTCCATAATAAGCCCCTCAATTTTGCAGTTCTAATACAATGAACTTCTAAGATACTTAAAATTCATTCAATAAGCTTTAATTTACTTCAATAGAGTATGTTCAGCATATTGCAGGAAATTGACATATCTGTCTCACAATCCACTTGCTGTTTTTTTTGTGTTTTTTTTTTTGAAGGACCTTGGAAGTGGAGTTCCTGCACTGGGTTTGGAGGGAGATCCTTCTTTTTCATTTCTCTCCCTGAAAAGGCTGAGGATTCAAAAAAGCCATGTTCTTCCCCTTTGCATTTTCATTTTCCTATCTCTCAGCAGTGGCAAAGGCACTACCAGAGAAGGCATCTTGTCATTCATTGTGTGGAAAATACTTGTATAATGAGGGAGTTGCCTCATGCTATGGTCTCAGGCAAGGTATTTTAATGAAGTACTTTGGACCTTTAAAATCCTGATTTTCATCTGAGCTAAGATTTCCTAATCATCATCATGGTTAAACTCAGCTTGCAATTGGATCAAGTGGGCATATTCCTGCTTTCTTTTTCCAGGCCCTTTGCCAGCACAGCAGTAATATTATGCACTTCTCTCAAGATGGATATGTGTAACTTTTTTTCTATTCTTACTATATGATGGCTGAGAAAAAAACCCAACCCAGAACAAACAAGAAAACCAACAAACCAGGTCAATATATACCCTGAGAACAGAAACACATTCTTTAATAAGAATAATGAGCAAGAATGTTGGAATATGTCCTGCAACTGCAGGTAGCTGCTGACAGGTATGAGGAAGGATGCCTATAATAAGGAAACCATTAAAACACTAACTAGTATTGTGGGTGTTTTAAAAAAGCAATGCAAAAACAATAATTTAAGTACATTCAGATCTATAAGTTATTTCATAATTTTCAAATAAAATGCAAAACAGCTAAATCAACATTAAAGCAAACATACAACCAGTAATAGAAGGTGACTGCAATGGCCATAAGAAGATCTGTCAACAAATGACTCACTGTGGCTGCCACTTGCATAGATTTAGTCCTCGATACAGCAAACTGCTGAGCCCATAGAAATACATGCATAAGTTTTTAACTTGTGATGTTGAAATCAGTGTGAGAATTCTCATGCTTAGGTTCTTTGCTGTTTATTTTTAGAAGTATTATCTCCAAAACAAGCTGAAACTATTTGTTAATTTTCCAGCGTAATCTCCAGGATAAGCAGAGGATTTTGTCAGATGCTGTGGACTATTTATCGGCAAGTATCAGCCTGTGCTGCAGTCACATAAATTTCATTTGATAAGGGAAACTGGAGGTGTGCAGCCTTATGTTAAGTATAGAGTAAGATATTTCCTCTTGATGGTGGTACAGGTTGCTTGGTTTTATCTCTAAAGTGACAATCTTTTGTTGTGCTCATCGGTACAGATTAGTTGCTGACATTTTTTGACAAAAAGAAATGAGTCTAATACAACTGAAGGGCATGATACCAGGAAAAGACTAATGCTATAATGTGTAGCTTAACTCTTTAGTTGTCTTAACACTGGTTTTAGGCTTTAAAGTTAAGAGAAGCTAAGACAGATGAGTTTGTCCTTGAAAAAAATGATCCGGCACCTTCCCCGAGTCCCTACACTGAATCTGTGTGTTGCTCTAAGCATTACTGAGCACCTAGCATAATTCTGCTTCTGCACTAGAAGACCATGTCAGACTTCAAAGCTAAAACTCTCAGTTGTGCATTGTAACTTACTCATAGTCTATGAAAGGTTTAAATCAATCTAATGCTAGCGTCCTCAATCCTAGGACATAAACCCAAAGCATCATCAAGGTTTGTGGTCACAGAAGTTAAGGTTTGATTTGCCGATCTTTAACCTTTGTTGGCTGATGTGGACTCTTCTGGTCTCCCCAAGAGCCTGAGGGAGGAAGGCCTGAACAACTGGGTAAGAATAAGGCTCAAGTTTTCAAAAGGGACTAATGATATTGGATGCCTCCATTTTTTGGTGCCCAACTTGACACACCTTAAAGGGACATGATTTTATGAGGTGCTGAGCACTTGCCCTCTGAAAATCAGGCCCTTTTCATGTGTTTCAAATTGGGGAGGCCCCCCCAATATCACTAGTTATTTTAAAAAATAGATTTGCTTTTGTTGCTCTTCCTCTACTTTACTTTCCTTTAGCTTCTCCATCTTCCTCCCGTGTTGATCCTTACCTGCTGCCTCCTCGACTGTCTTTTCTTTCAATCTCCTTCCCTCTTGCTTCTGTCTTGCTAATTCCCTTTGCCTCCAACCCTTTTCCTGCCTTATCTACTTAGCTCTCACTTCTTGGCTCTTCTCCTCAATTTCATCCTCATGGCTAGTATTTGGAAGGGAAATATTTCATCCTGGATCAGGCTGACCTAAAACCATTGATAGCTTCCTTTTAATTTAGACTTAAATACTGCTTGTGTGTATATATGTAATTTGCCCAGACAAAGTAGCATTGCATAAATGGGATCAAAAACTGTTAAGAATACCTGTGATATTAAATTAATCCAGGTTTTTGTACCTAATTTAAGGGAATTAAATACTTTAATCAATGCTTTATATTTTTCAAGTTTCACATGCTTGGCCTCTGGACAATGATAAAGCAGAATTGAAAGTTTTTTATAAATGACCAGTGGGATACTCAAGCAAAAGTAAGTATTGCCTGTTCATTTAAAGTTTATTACAACTTAACAATGTGAAGTGCACCACTCCTCTTCCATATTGCCATTAAAGCCATAAATCATTGAGACGCAGTAAGAATGCCATAGCCGATTACTGAATGTCCCACTGAAAAAAGTTGACGGCAAGGAACCACTTCCCTACAAAGCACAGTTGGCTCTTTATTTAAGCAGCACAGTCTAACACATTTTAATTTATCTCAAACTTTGCAAACAGTCCCCCTAATAGCTTCAATAAAATATTAAATAAAAGAGAGAACCCAACTGCAATTCAGAAAGTAGTGATTTGTTTTCAAAACATATTTTATATAGTCAATTTTCTTAGGTATCATATGGAATCTTCTACTATGCCTTTTTTGCATTAGGGAGCAGCCTGCTTTGCTCTCTCTGTTTTTGGATTCATGTGTGTTATCGTTCTGTGTACTGAGCAATAAAACAGGGTTATGTTTCAGCAAGAGTTTTATGTTTTTATCTTACTACTTAGTTTTTGTGTTGTGAAATATAGCATAGAGGTGAGGACAGAGCTGGTCCAGTGCGTACCCTTCAAAAGAAGACCTAGGAGGAATTCTGACTGAGTCAGCAAGAATTCCTTGGAGGCACCTGCTGCCGTCAGTACCACCTTACCCAATGCAGCTAGTAATTTAAATGCCACAATCTGGCCCTTCATGACTAGCTTCTGAGTCAGAGTATGCATATTCCCTTCCCATGGGTGGGTTTTGTTGTGTATATTGGGTCTCACTTCCTGTCTTTCTCTTCCTCCCTCCTGCTTCACTCCTGTTGCGCGTTACACTCACTCCTTGCATCTTCTTTCAGTTTAATTTGTAAACTTTCAGTGGGAAGGGCTGTTTCTTCCCAAGTCTTTGTACAGCACTTAATACTACAGTGCCCCAAATCTCCCTTTGGCACTATGAGCATCCCCCATGGACCATCAGTATAAGTTATTCATGCTGCAGGAAAATCAGAACCACAGTTTGGGAGTGGGAGTAGGGAAAGAGTACAATGGTTCCCATATGTGTAAATGATATGAGCTTTCCCTCTGACATTCCCAATGCCTTATATTGCCATACCAGATTTAAGATTTGTGATTCAGGAGATTTAGCCATTTGTAGGTGGGTTGCAGGCACCTCAAGATTTCAGGTTCCATACCCCAAATAAAAAAATGCTGGCTCCGTACCAAAGTTAAAAGATAGTAAATGTTGTCTTGTGTGTGTGTGTGTGTGTGTGTGTGTATTTAGCTTGAAACCCTCAACAGGTGTGTTGCATTCTTGAATTATATTGGTGTGTTACACATTCAGGACTGTGGAGCATTCCATGACATTTTCCTACTTGTCAGAATAAAGTATGAATAGCAAAATTTCTGTCTCTTCTCAGACCAGACATAGCACCTCAGTGCAGCAAGAGAATGTTGTACAATCTTCCAGACCTATTTTACTGATGGTCTCCAGATTGGCTTGAAGGGCCAGCTGCTCCAGGGAGGAGGGTTTAATTTGATTTCCAAATTAAGCATTTTTCTCAAAGCAAATTGACATAACCTTATTCACAGATAGCTAAGGGTTAATGTCTCTTTCACCTGAAACACCTGACCAGAGAACCAATCAGGAAACTGGATTTTTTCAACTTTGGGTGGAGGGAAAAGTGTCTCTGAGTCTTTTGTCTGTCTGCCTGTTTCCTCTGAGCTTTGGAGAAGTAGTTCTATTTTCTAGTCTTCTGTTTCTAAGTGTAAGGACAAGGAGATCAGATAGTAAGTTCTATGGTTTCTTTTCTTTGGTATTTGCATGAATATCAGTGCTGAAGTGCTTTAATTTGTATTCTTTTTGAATAAGGCTGTTTATTCAATATTCTTTTAAGCAATTGACCCCCTGTTGTATCATCTTAATACAGAGAGAACATTTGTATTTTTTCTTTCTTTTTATATAACGCTTTCTTTTAAGACCTGTTGGAGTTTTTCTTTACTTCAGGGAAATTGAGTCTGTACTCACCAGGGAATTGGTGGGAGGAAGAAATCAGGGGAGTTCTGTGTGTTGGATTGCTAGCCTGATTTTGCATTTCCTCTGGGTGAAGAGGAAAGTGCTTTTGTTCCAGGATTGGGAACGGAGAGGGGGAATCACTCTGCGTAGTTTCACAGAGCTTGTGTCTGGGTATCTCTCCAGGAGCATCTGGAGGGGGGAAGGGAAAAAGGATTATTTCCCTTTGTTGTGAGACTCAAGGGATTTGGGTCTTGGAGTCCCCAGGGAAGGTTTTTCAGTGGGACCAGAGTGCCCCAAAACACTCTAATTTTTTGGGTGGTGGCAGCAGGTACCAGGTCCAAGCTGGTAACTAAGCTTGGAGGTTTTCATGCTAACCCCCATATTTTGGACGCTAAGGTCCAAAATATGGGGGTTAGCATGAAAACCTCCAAGCTTAGTTACCAGCTTGGACCTGGTACTTGCTGCCACCACCCAAAAAATTAGAGTGTTTTGGGGCACTCTGGTCCCACTGAAAAACCTTCCCTGGGGACCCCAAGACCCAAATCCCTTGAGTCTCACAACAAAGGGAAATAATCCTTTTTCCCTTCCCCCCTCCAGATGCTCCTGGAGAGATACCCAGACACAAGCTCTGTGAAACTACGCAGAGTGATTCCCCCTCTCCGTTCCCAATCCTGGAACAAAAGCACTTTCCTCTTCACCCAGAGGAAATGCAAAATCAGGCTAGCAATCCAACACACAGAACTCCCCTGATTTCTTCCTCCCACCAATTCCCTGGTGAGTACAGACTCAATTTCCCTGAAGTAAAGAAAAACTCCAACAGGTCTTAAAAGAAAGCGTTATATAAAAAGAAAGAAAAAATACAAATGTTCTCTCTGTATTAAGATGATACAACAGGGGGTCAATTGCTTAAAAGAATATTGAATAAACAGCCTTATTCAAAAAGAATACAAATTAAAGCACTTCAGCACTGATATTCATGCAAATACCAAAGAAAAGAAACCATAGAACTTACTATCTGATCTCCTTGTCCTTACACTTAGAAACAGAAGACTAGAAAATAGAACTACTTCTCCAAAGCTCAGAGGAAACAGGCAGACAGACAAAAGACTCAGAGACACTTTTCCCTCCACCCAAAGTTGAAAAAATCCAGTTTCCTGATTGGTTCTCTGGTCAGGTGTTTCAGGTGAAAGAGACATTAACCCTTAGCTATCTGTTTATGACACGCCCCCCAAATTGCAGACAGTGGGGAAGCTCACTGGCGGCAATTTCCTTCTAGAACTTGAAAATAAACAGATTAATACAACACATGCACCTTTACATATACTACTAAGTATATAACAGACTTTTACATTTTAAGGACACTTTTTAACTACTGGATTCTGGGAAACTCTCACGGGAGAGTGCATCAGCAACTTTGTTAGAAGCTCCTGTGATGTGTTGAATTTCAAAATCAAAATCTTGGAGAGCTAAACTCCAACGAAGAAGTTTCTTGTTGTTCCCCTTGGCAGTATGAAGCCACTTTAGTGCAGCATGGTCAGTTTGTAGTTTGAACCGCCGTCCCCAAACATATGGGCGTAGCTTTTCCAGGGCGTACACAATGGCATAGCATTCCTTTTCACTGACTGACCAGTGACTTTCCCTCTCAGACAGTTTTTTGCTGAGAAACACGACAGGATGGAAGTTGTGATCTGTTGCTTCCTGCATGAGTACTGCTCCTATACCACGTTCAGATGCATCCGTGGTTACTAGGAATGGCTTATCAAAGTCCGGGGCCCTGAGCACAGGGTCCGACATGAGCGTTGCCTTAAGCTGGGTAAAGGCTTTTTGACACTCATCAGTCCACTTAACGGCATTTGGCTGGGTCTTTTTGGTTAGGTCGGTCAATGGGGCAGCGATTTGGCTGTAGTGTGGTACAAATCGCCTGTAGTATCCGGCCAAGCCTAAGAAGGATTGGACCTGTTTCTTTGACCTTGGGACAGGCCACTTTTGGATAGCATCCACCTTGGCCTGTAGGGGGTTTATGGTTCCTCGACCCACCTGGTGCCCCAGGTAAGTCACTCTGTTTTGGCCTATTTGACACTTTTTGGCCTTAACAGTTAGTCCTGCCTGCCTGATGCGCTCAAAGACCTTTTCCAGGTGGAGTAGGTGGTCGGGCCAGGAGTCTGAAAAAATGGCCACATCATCGAGGTAGGCAACTGCAAATTCTCCCAGTCCAGCTAGTAGACCGTCTACCAGCCTCTGGAAGGTGGCGGGTGCATTTTGAAGGCCGAAAGGAAGGACATTGAATTCATACACCCCCGCATGGGTGACGAATGCTGACCTGTCCTTGGCAGGTTCATCTAGCGGTACTTGCCAGTACCCCTTGGTTAAGTCTATGGTAGAGATGAACTGGGCACGTCCCAACTTTTCCAATAGCTCATCAGTACGTGGCATTGGATAGTTGTCCGGACGAGTTACAGCATTTAGCTTACGGTAGTCCACACAAAAGCGTATTTCCCCATCTGGTTTGGGTACCAGAACCACTGGAGATGCCCATGCACTGGTCGATGGGCGGATTATACCCATCTGTAGCATGTTCTGGATCTCCCGTTCTATAGCAGCTTGGGCATGAGGAGACACCCGGTAGGGTGGGGTTCTGATTGGGTGAGCATTACCTGTATCAATGGAGTGGTATGCCCGTTCAGTCCGTCCTGGGGTGGCTGAGAACAATGCGGCGAAGCTAGTGCACAGCTCCTTGATTTGTTGCCGCTGCAGACGTCCCAGGGTGGTTGAGAGGTTCACCTCTTCCACGCCACCGTCTTTTTTCCCGTCGTAGTAGACACCGTCAGGCCACTCAGCATCATCTCCCTGGACTGTAAACTGACAAACCTGTAAATCTCTGGAATAGAAAGGCTTGAGAGAATTAACATGGTACACTTTAGGCTTTAGTGAGGAATTGGGAATGCTATGAGGTAGTTTACAGCTCCCAGGCGCTCTTGGACCGTGAATGGCCCTTCCCATGATGCTTCCATCTTATGGGCCTGTTGCGCCTTCAAGACCATAACCTGGTCTCCTACCTTGAAGGAACGTTCTCTGGCATGTCTGTCATACCAGGCCTTTTGCTCTTCTTGAGCATCCTTTAGGTTCTCTCTAGCAAGGGCTAAAGAGTGTCGGAGGGTGCTTTGTAGGTTGCTTACAAAGTCCAGAATGTTAGTTCCTGGAGAAGGCGTAAACCCCTCCCATTGCTGCTTCACCAACTGTAATGGCCCCTTAACCTCGTGACCATACACAAGTTCAAATGGTGAAAACCCTAAACTGGGATGTGGTACCGCCCTGTAGGCAAACAGCAACTGCTGCAACACTAGGTCCCAATTATTGGAGAATTCGTTGATGAATTTTCTTATCATGGCCCCCAAAGTTCCATTGAACCTTTCCACCAGGCCATTGGTTTGATGGTGGTACAGGGTGGCAACCAAGTGATTCACCCCATGAGTTTTCCACAGTTTTTCCATGGTCCCTGCCAGGAAATTAGACCCTGAATCTGTAACGATGTCAGAGGGCCAACCTACCCTGGCAAAGATGTCGGTTAGGGCCAGGCACACAGTGTTAGCCCTGGTGTTGCCTAGAGCTACTGCTTCTGGCCATCGGGTAGCAAAGTCCACTAAAGTCAGTACGTACTGCTTTCCTCTGGGCGTCTTTTTTGGGAAAGGGCCCAGAATATCCACAGCTACTCGCTGAAATGGGACCTCAATTATGGGGAGTGGCTGGAGAGGGGCCTTGACCTGGTCTTGAGGCTTTCCCACTCTTTGGCATACCTCACAAGACCGGACATACTTGGCAACATCCTTGCCCATCCCCTCCCAGTGGAAGGACTTCCCCAACCGGTCCTTGGTTCTGTTCACCCCAGCATGGCCACTGGGATGATCATGGGCTAAGCTTAAGAGCTTCCCCCGGTACTTAGTTGGAACCACCAACTGTTTTTGCGGCTGCCATTCTTCCCGGTGTCCACCAGAAAGAATTTCCTTGTATAAAAGTCCTTGGTCTATAACAAACCGGGATCGATTAGAAGAGCTGAGAGGCGGTGGGGTGCTCCGTGCCGCCGCCCACGCTTTCTGAAGGCTGTCATCTGCTTCCTGCTCAGCCTGGAACTGTTCCCTTGAGGCTGGGGTCACCAGTTCTTCCTCAGACTGTGGACTTGGGCTTGGTCCCTCTGGAAGCGATGTAGGTGATGGGGTTGTTTCCGTTGCTGGTGAACCGCTCTCTGCTGGTGCACCTGAGGGTATTTCAGGCTCTGGCTGAGCCTTTTGGGTATGGCTGTCGTGTGCTTCTGCCAGTTCTGGCTCGCTGGCGCCCTCTGGCGTTGAGTTTGAAGATGTGGTTGCACTTGCTGGTGCTGGTTGCTGTTCCAGTTCCGGGCCTGGGACTGGAGATGCTGTGGCTGTTTCAGTGGTAGGCATGGAATCCGGGTCCACTGCCTCTGTCTGGGTCTCTGGTAACACAGACGGGGCTTCTGTGGACGGCTCAGGAACAGGAATGGGTCTGGAAGCTTGCCTGGTTTGGCTACGGGTAATCATTCCCACTCTCTTGGCCCGCCTCACCTGGTTGGCCAAGTCTTCCCCCAGTAGCATGGGGATAGGATAATTGTCATAGACTGCAAAAGTCCACATTCCTGACCAGCCTTTGTACTGGACAGGCAGTTGAGCTGTAGGCAAGTCTACAGCTTGTGACATGAAGGGGTAAATTGTAACTTTGGCCTTTGGGTTGATGAATTTGGGGTCAACGAAGGATTGGTGGATAGCTGACACTTGTGCCCCCGTGTCTCTCCACGCAGTAACCTTCTTTCCGCCCACTCTCAAATTTTCCCTTCGCTCCAAGGGTATTTGAGAGGCATCTGGGCCTGGGGATCTTTGGGGTGATGGTGGTGTAATGAATTGCACTCGCATGGTGTTCTTGGGACAGTTGGCCTTGATATGTCCCAGTTCATTACACTTAAAGCATCTTCCATCCGATGGGTCACTGAGCCGAGGTGAGTTACTGGAGACTGGTGAGGTTGAAGAGTAGGGTATCTGTGGCTTTACTTGGGTGGTATGTAGGGTCTTTGGCTGTCCTCGGTTGTAGGGTTTATGGTCTGTGTGCCCCCTGGGGTAATCGTTCCCCTTGACAGTAGCTTTTTTGCTTTCTGCCAGTTCCATCCATTTGGCTCCAATCTCCCCCGCCTCAGCGATAGTTTTGGGATTTCTATCTTGTATGTACCGTGTGATGTCTTCAGGAACACCATCCAAGAACTGCTCCATTTGTATGAGGAGGTTCACTTCTTCCAAGGTTTGAATGTTGTTTCCTGTTAACCAGGCCTCATAGTTTTTTGCAATGTAGTAGGCGTGTTTGGGAAATGACACCTCTGGTTTCCATTTTTGGGTTCTGAAGCGCCGACGGGCATGATCTGGGGTTATCCCCATCCTGTATCTGGCCTTGGTTTGAAAAAGTTTATAGTCATTCATTTGCGGCTTGGGCATTTCAGCTGCCACCTCTGCTAAAGGTCCACTGAGGTGTGGCCTTAATTCTACCATGTACTGGTCTTCGGGGATGCTGTACCCAAGACAGGCTCTTTCAAAATTTTCCAAGAAGGCCTCGGTGTCATCACCTGCCTTGTAGGTGGGAAATTTCCTGTGCTGTGGAGCAATAATGGGCGATGGGTTGCTAGGATTGGCTGGAGTCTGTTGCTTAGCCTTTTCTAATTCCATGGCCTGTTGGTGGGCTTCCCTCTGGAGTTCTATCTGTCTTCTGTGGGCTGCCTCATCTTCTGCTTGTTTCCTTCGGTAGGCCACCTCTTCTTCTTCTAGTTTTCTTTTGTGTGCTGCCTCTTGGGCTGCCTGTTTGATGCTTTCTTCCTTTTCTTTTATCTCCATCTCTTTTTGTTTTATTTCCAGTTGTCGCCTGTGTTCAGCTTCTTTGAATTGCTCTTCGGCCTTAATTTTTGCCTTAGAAGTCATGATTCCTGTTTTCTTGTGTTGGGGTGCCCTCCGGTGTTTATCCTCTGAACTGCAGGTTCTCTGTTGCCTCCTGAAGTCTGCCTAGCAACAGTGCTTTTTTCCTTTTCTCTCTCTAGCTAATGTTCAATGAAGGGAAACCAGAAAAACCACTTTATTTGCATGCATATAAGTGCTGGTACTTTGCCTCCTAATGGGAGGGCTATTGCATGACAAAAGACCCTTAACAGTCTTCTCGCTTAACATGCAAACCACAAACTGCTAGAGAGAGCAGAAAAAAAAATTTCTCTCTGGTTCCCTTTTAAAACCAAACTGTTTCTCTCTGCTAAAAAGCCCTTAGCAGAGAAAAGAAAAATATAATATTCCTACTGGCTTCTGGATTCTGTCTATATCCCACCGCTGCCACCATGACATAACCTTATTCCCAGATTCTGGACCTTAGCGTCCAAAATATGGGGGTTAGCATGAAAACCTCCAAGCTTAGTTACCAGCTTGGACCTGGTACCTGCTGCCACCACCCAAAAAATTAGAGTGTTTTGGGGCACTCTGGTCCCACTGAAAAACCTTCCCTGGGGACTCCAAGACCCAAATCCCTTGAGTCTCACAACAAAGGGAAATAATCCTTTTTCCCTTCCCCCCTCCAGATGCTCCTGGAGAGATACCCAGACACAAGCTCTGTGAAACTACGCAGAGTGATTCCCCCTCTCCGTTCCCAATCCTGGAACAAAAGCACTTTCCTCTTCACCCAGAGGAAATGCAAAATCAGGCTAGCAATCCAACACACAGAACTCCCCTGATTTCTTCCTCCCACCAATTCCCTGGTGAGTACAGACTCAATTTCCCTGAAGTAAAGAAAAACTCCAACAGGTCTTAAAAGAAAGCGTTAGAAAAAATACAAATGTTCTCTCTGTATTAAGATGATACAACAGGGGGTCAATTGCTTAAAAGAATATTGAATAAACAGCCTTATTCAAAAAGAATACAAATTAAAGCACTTCAGCACTGATATTCATGCAAATACCAAAGAAAAGAAACCATAGAACTTACTATCTGATCTCCTTGTCCTTACACTTAGAAACAGAAGACTAGAAAATAGAACTACTTCTCCAAAGCTCAGAGGAAACAGGCAGACAGACAAAAGACTCAGAGACACTTTTCCCTCCACCCAAAGTTGAAAAAATCCAGTTTCCTGATTGGTTCTCTGGTCAGGTGTTTCAGGTGAAAGAGACATTAACCCTTAGCTATCTGTTTATGACACAAATTCTGTGCATGAAAATGTAACGAATTGATTTACACAGAATGATCTTTAAATCCAAGCATGTCTCATAGAGAAGCCTTCACGTTTAGGGTTGAACGAGGCCTAAAAATGTGAAAGGTTATAAGTTGATTGACTTTGTTTGTTTTTATAATATTTGTGGAAAATACTTTTTATCTAGTTACTAATTCTGGCTTTCATTAAGATAAATCATATACTGTAAGTTCTCCCAGCAAATTTTCTAGGTATCATGTTGATGGACAATATCTGATCTGAAACCCCCACTCACTGTATTTTCCTCTGTGCCTGAAGATAAGTAAAGTCACATTTTCTAAAAACTGTTTGCTTATAATAGTAAATTTAAAGCTAAGTAACTTTTTTCCAAACACTCTTTTTTCGAAACACTTAGCTCTCATGTTTTAAAATGACACATTCAACTCCCTGTGAGCTAAATCCATTTGTCTGGGAAGAAAGACACTTATCTAATGGGAAAAAATCAGAGAAATTCATCATATGGACAAAAGTTTTATTGAACTCAGACATGGAAACTGGCTATTTGCATCCTAGTCTCATGCTGTCCTAATATAATCCTGATGCAATTGCATCTTTTTTCCACATGCTTTTTCCTTATTTCATCTTTTTTTCCATTCTTGATACTACTAACTCACCAGCAATAATAAACAATAAATGGGGCTGTTTGTGAAATACCTGTACATAATCACCTGGGCCAACATTTGCAAAAATGACTAATGACTTGAGATGCTTCCATCTTTAAAGGGGCTCATGTTTTTCAGAGGGTGGGTGCTTAGCACTCTCTGAAATCAGAACCCTGTCTCAAGATAAGTGATTTTAAATACCAATTACTCTTGAAAATATTGACCTTTTTGTATTTATTAACATTTATATTATGTTATCATTTGTGAAGAAGGCATATTTTTCTCCCCTGGCATATCATCAAGCTTTCTAAATGATCAGGAAGGGTTCTCCCAGATCCATGTGCTAGGAAGATTGTGATTAAAGCTTGTTGGAAAAACTGCAACAAAACCCAAGTTCAATCAGAAAGTGCAGTTCTGTTGAAGAAAGGCTTTACAAAATAAAAATAGTTTCATTTTGGAGAACAGTCAGGAAAAAAAGTTCTGACAATTTTAAAACGTTGCATTTTGACATTTTGGAATGAAACATTAAGACTTTTTTTTCATTTTGAAGTGATTTTGTTTCAATTTTTTTGTTTAAATGTATTAAAAATGAACAATATAAATATACAGATTTTTGGAAATGAAATGTTGCAATCACAAACATTTTTGTAAAATTTTCATGGAGAATTTTGAAATGTTCAGGTTTAGTTCTGAATTGGTATGAGAACAAATTTCAAAATCTCAAAATATTTCATGAAACAGAATTTCCATCCTCCATATAACTCTTTGTGACTTCTAGAATGATCCACTCCAGTGCAAGAAATGGATTCCCACATATTATATGGGGTATAGTTGGGTGACTGTCCTACTCTCTGAGAGTGTGGGCTGCGGCAGGCCAGGGAGCCTGGGCAGACAGGGAGCTAATTAAAGAAGGGCTTATTGTGAGCCAATCAGGGCCAGGCTCAGCCCTATAAAAAGGCTGCCCAGGAAGGGAGCAGGCAGTCTGTCCCAGGTCTTCGAGAGGGGAAGGTCAGTCTCCAAAGGTGAGAGACTAGCACTGCAGTCAGCACAATGCTGGTCAGGCTCAAGGAGGCTAGGAAGCTCTAGCCCATAGGCTGCAGGCCCTGAAGGGAAGGGTCTAGCGGGTGCAAGGGGTGGTAGGGAAAACAGCCCAGGGAAGCAGACAGAGGAGGGGAGAGAAGGAGGACAGCAAGGCTGCCACCAGAGGGTCCCTGGGCTGGGATCCAGAGTAGAGGGCGGGCCTGGGTCCCCCTTTCCCTCCTTGCAGTACACCCAGCCATTGGCTGTAGGGAGCAGTCACTATAGACTACGCCAGATCCCTGACAAGGGATTAGACACAGAGGGTGTGGTTGGACATGGTGGCTGGGGTGTAGGACTGCTGATCACCCCTGCCCCCGGAAGGGAGTGTGGATCGACTAAGGGGCACTGCCGGAGGAAATTGGCCTCGAAGAGCACACCGCCAAGCAGGGAGCAACGCGGATCCAGAGATGCCAACTGGGGGCGGCACGATGGTCAGGACACTACCAGGAGGGGCGCTCCACTGGACAGAGCTAATTCCCAGAGTCACCAGCAGGAGGTGCCAAGTGGTGAGTCCCAACACTGTTACACAGGGGTAGGAACAAACTACATCATTTGAGAACAGGACAATTTTTTTCTCAGTTGCCTATTGAACTGCTCAGAGTACATCTGCCAATCTGTGGCAATCATAACCTTTTTTCTGTTTGATATTTTAGCTTCCATTTTATCTTTGGAACTTTCTCTGATGGGTTGATGGTGCCCATCTACCATCTTCTGACACAATTATAAATAGATTGTAGACGAGGAGGGCTCTGTCATTGCCTTACTACATAAAGAATATAGCAGGCATTCAGTTTCTTATGAACAAGGAAACGATCCCCAATACAAAGCAGAAAGATTCAAAGCTTTGAGAAGAAGACTGTGTGCTAAGAAAAGCAGTAGAAAGTTGCTGATACAGTGGCTCCCTTTAAGGATGTTAGACTGTTTTGAAATCTGTTGAATGGGATTCTCTGAAGCCCATTTCAGAAGTAGAGTTCTGTCACTTAACACATTTTTCTGTCAACCCTAATGGCGGAGCAGACCCAAGTGCATATCACTGGTGCTGGGTGTTAACAGTTGCTTGTCAAGTTGGATAAAGCTCTGCCTAAACCCCAGGATTTCCCCAACCTGATGTACTGGCCAGGCAAAAGTAACTGCTAAAGAATAGCACGGTGGGGAGTTTTGAACTACTATCTCACAAACAAAGTGTTTATTAGTATTCCAAAATACTTTATCTAAAAACATAACAAAGCATCTCCTGGAAAGAAATGCTGCATTAATGGAAGGTAATGCTGTTTGATCTTTACTTTGCCTCAAGGATTTTTACAATGGTAATGAGAACAGTCATTCATTTCCTAAGGTCTCTACAAGTGAAAAAAGATCATTTATTTATACAACATCTTGATTACAGCTATCAAAAAACTTTTGGAGGTGGGAAATTTAATCCCCAGTGCACCCATTAAAGCTTCAGAGTTTTCTTTTAACACAGAAAGATCTATTTTATCCACAGCTCCCAATCTGGATGGCATGTGAGACAAATCCCAGAACATGGCTCAAACTCTTTATTGTGGATGCATCAGGCTTCAGCATTGGCAACAGCAAGAGCTGAACAGTAAGTTCTTCAGTACCCTTCATGAAGATTTGCTGTCCTTCCCCTACTTCTTGTATGCTTGATGAATCATGCAATATAACTTGCTTGTCCTTATGTTCTGTTCTGTGCTTGGTGACAAGGTAACATTGGGCTCCAATGATGAAATACAGATTCCAACTCCAGATCACATCTCATCCAAGTCCCATTTGACAGCATCAAACTCCACAAAACTGAGCAAACTCCAGTTGCTTCACTAGAGGAAAGAGAAGAAGTTCACAGCTAAGTGCGGGTCTTCCCAGGTAGGGCTCTGAGGCTATTGTTTTCCCTTCAGACCCTTTTGTGAAGGGATACCACAGCTCCACCTTTCCTATTACCAAAAGCCTCAGGTGAATCTCAGATCACAGTTTGATAAAGGGGATTCTGCATTTTTTTTGTATTTGAGGCCTACACCAGTATGATCACCAACCAGTGGATTGTGGACACATTTATTCTGGTGATCAGAATGCATTCTATCACATTGTTCCACCCTCCCATCCCAAACAGACAAGAAAAAAGGTCTCCTGGATACAGTCCAAAAAGACAATTTTGTCTTACCGGCATGCTAGTGGTCTAAAAGGATCCGTCTGCCAATCTGTGGCTACCCTCATCATTTCTTTGTAAATGTGTTTTTGTTCTCATCTTGGCTTTCCAAGCATCCCCAGAGTCGTTGGTGCCAGGAAGGAAGTGACCTTGGTCACCAAAACAAATCTACCTGAGACTGTCTCCTTCCTTTTTAAATGACTAGGATCAAACACAAATGGAGCAGCAGAGGGATTTTGTTGAGAGCACCAGCGTACAGGTATGACAACAATGCCCTTTCCACTCAAATAAATAGAATAACCTGATCTTATAATCAAAGTTAATCTGTTTTTATTTTCTTATGTATATATCATCTATCCTTTCTAAAAGATGAAAGAAATTCTTGACTGTGACCAATTGACATTGATACTCCATTTGCAATTATTTTCTCTCTGTAGTATACTGTGTCTTCCTCTGCATTTCCTTTTCCTTCCTGTCACAGTTACAATAATTACACTGGTCTACAATTTTTGAGAAGTCATCTACTTCAGAGATAAAATGTGCTATTTATTATGTATTTGGATGTGCTGAATTCAAATATGACAATTAAGACAACTGGTTACTCTTTCTAAGAGATTTAAGTTTTTACATTTTGTCTATGTATATTGTGTTGATAGAGTTTTAATCATAAATTGTAAACCTAGGTCTCTTCATGTGTTTATGGTTGCTTTACATGATAAAATTTCACCTGTCCTGTTTATGTAACACTTTGAAAATCAGCAAAAGGGTTATATAAATTATTATGAAACAAAAGGCAAAAAGCTATTATGTACATAGTTTAGTCCTATTCAGTGTCTACTCGGCGCTTCTTGGCTTGTCTCTTGTATTCATTAAATGGAGCATCTCTTGTCACTGTCTAGCAATAGTCTGCAAGCATTGATGGGCTCCATTTGCCCTGATAGCCTGCCAGGAAAGTCCACTGCTGTAGTCTGGAGTCCAACAGCTCTGCCTTACTCTTGGGTAGTTCCAAATCCCTGAGAAGGTCATTCAGTTCACCTTGTGTTATGAGGTGTGGTTCAGAGGAGGAGGATGGGAGAAAATGTGGGTCCTGTGACATTGCTGGTTCAGGACCAGAAGTTTAATCTTCTTCCTCTTCCTCGTCTGACTCAAGTGAGAGTGATTCTGGTGCATCAGGAACCAGCAGTCCTTCTCCGTGGGGTACTGGGCGTATAGCTGATGGAATGTTTGGATAATGCACAGTCCACTTTTTCTTCTTTGACACACTTTTCCCAACTAGAGGCACCATGCAGAAGTAACAATTGCTTATTATGATCTGTTGGCTCTCTCCAAATCATTGGTACTGCAAAAGGCATAGATTTCCTTTTCCTGTTCAACCACTGGCCAAGATTTGTTGCACAAGTGTTGCAGCATATGTGTGGGCCCACCTCTTGCCCTGATCTCCAATTTTGCAGCCAAAATAAAGGTGATAGGCTTTCTTAACCATAGTGGTTATACTGTGCTTTTGTGATGCAAAAGTCACTTCATCACAAACATAGTAGAAGTTATCTGCACTCTTCACACAAGTACGAGGCATCTCTGCTCACTTTGGCTAAACAGAAATGTGTCCCTTTGCAAAATCAAACACTGACAAAGAAGAGAGCACAACACTGTATGATTTCTAGAGCTGATATAGAGAAATTTGTTCAGCAGAGTGATGTAAGCTTCGTTATGATTGCATCATCCATGACTTCTAGGAATAACATGATGCAATTCGTATCATGTATGATGCAATACCAGCTTCAGATTGCATCATTCATTGTTTTGCCTAAACAGCAAGTACTGTTCAAACCCAGTCATAGATTTATTCATAGAGCCAGTCAATGATGTATTTTAGTCATTTCTGGTTTAAATAGAGATCTCTTCCCTTTATAACTCACTTATCCTCCGCCATTCCCAAGTCAAGGGTTGTATATACTGACCCAATAGCATATCTTGAAAACTAGAGCCAATCAACAATTTTAAGCATCATTTTCGTTCTCAGTGAGCCAGAATTGGTAAAGTTGGACTACATTTATTTAGAAGCATTTTGGCTGTAGAGCAGTGTTATATGTATAATCCTGGATGTAAACACTTTCTTCGCACAGCTATGTTGCATTCTGAATCCTAAAAATGAAATATATAACAAAAAAATCAGTAGGTTCTCTAAAAATTCAACTACCCTGCCAAAACAAACATCTCAAAAAAATATCCCCCAAGAACTCTCTATAGCAGACAAATTATTTCACTTTGTAGTGCTCTTCACATGCTATGTGCTACGTAATACATACTTGTTCCTTTTTAAGTTGTCTTAAGTCAGTGGCTCTCAGCCTTTCCAGACTACTATATCTCTTTCAGGAGTCTGATTTGTCTTGGATATCCCCAAGTTACACCTCTCTTAAAAACTACTTGCTTACAAAATCAGACATAAAAATACAGAAGTGTCACAGAACACTACTACTGAAAAATTACTTACTTTCTCATTTTACCAGATAATTATAAAACTAATCATTTGGAATATAAATATTGTACTTACACTGAAATGTATTGTATATAGAGCAGTATAATCAAGTCATTGTCCGTATGAAATTTTAGTCTTCACTGACTTTGCTAGTTCTTTTTATGCAGCCTGTTGTAAAACTAGGCAAATACCTAGATGAGTTGATGTACCCCTGGAAGACCTCTGCTTACCCCAGTGGTATGTGCAGCCCTAGTTGAGAGCCACTGTCTTAAGTAATACATGATGAAAGTAATGAAGAAAATAAGATAAAAACAGTATAGACTTTAAATTATTCACAGAAACACTAGCTATGAGATTGAAGAAAATATTCTTCCCGGTTCAGTACATCCAAACAAAGTGGAATTTATTGCAAGAAGATACTTAAATTAAATCATGAGATTCTCTCTGATCTTCATGAATATCAACCTGCAGACAACTACCAAACAGTTGCTATTCCATTTAATGCCAGAAAGGACTTTGACAGCATAAGGTAGGATTATCTTTTTTAATGCCCCAGATAAATTTGGATTCAGAAACAAATTCTGTAAATGGATTAAATTCTTAGTGCCAGAAGCATGGCTTACTGGTCTAACATCAGGACTGAAATACCTATATTCCTTAGAACCACAGCTTTGAAGTCTTTGCTGGGATCACTCTTCACTACTTCCTTTTAAGCTATGTACATTAAGTTTCAATCATTTTACTTTGGGGTTGGAGCGTGTGTGTTTTCTGAGTGAGACCTGAAAAGCTAAGGTCCTGCTACATGGTGTGACAGACCCAGACCAGGGGTGTTCAGGAGTCTGGTAGAGGGCAAATATACCAGTCACTGGATGAGTAGTTTTCTGTTCCCTGAGTGACCAGAGCAGGGGCTGCACTAGAGTAATCAGGAACCTGCTAGAACCAATTAAGGCAGACAGGCTGATTAGAACACCTGCAGCCAATCAGGGCACCTGGGTTTAAAAAGGAGCTCACTTCAGCTTGTGGTGTGCATGTGAGGAGCTAGGAGCAAAAGGCGTAAGAAGCTGAGAGTGAGAGGCTGTGCTGCTGGGGGACTAAGGAGTACAAGCATTATCAGACACCAGGAGGAAGGTCCTGTGGTGAGGATAAAGAAGGTGTTTGGAGGAGGCCATGGGGAAGTAGCCCAGGGATTTGTAGCTGTCATGCAGCTGTTACAGGAGGCACTATACACAGCTGCAATCCACAGGGCCCTGGGCTGGAACCCAGACTAGAGGGCGGGCCTGGGTTCCCCCCAAACCTTGCAACTCCTGATCAGACACAGGAGGAGTTGACCCACACTGTGGGTTCCACTAGAGGGGAAGATCACTGAGGGGAGCAAATCTGCCAATAAGTGCAGGACCCACCAAAGTGGAGGAAGAACTTTGTCACAATGGGCATTGAAGATCCCCTCCCCTAATATCGAAGATTCCCTGGGATTCTAACCATTGTCCTTAATCAATATGTCTCTTTTCCCATTGCTACCACCAGCCTCTCCTCTGCCTTCCTTCTTATAGGTGGCTGAATTTTGGCAGTGGATGCAGTGATTCTAGTAGGAGACTCTAGGAGGGGCCAAGCAAATACAACTCTCAGTTAGCATTTAGGATCAACGCTGTCCTGTCTTTCTATAAAGTTACAGATTAGAAGGCTCAAAAGATCTCACTGGTTGGCATTTTGCTAAATTGTTGAACTTTCCTAATTACTGTGATTCCCTTGTCCATAGCACAGGTAGCTGAAAAGCAATGCCCCAATGTTACAAATTTGCCTTCCCTCAGCACATCTCAGGATCAGATCCATGCACTGTAGAGTGCTTTGCAGTCCAGGGGGGTTAAAAATACTGCATAAAGGCAATTGGTCTACCATTGCATTTTACTCCACCTATTATAAAGTAAAAGTGTACAGGTTCTTGAATGAGATTCCTGGGCAGTTGTTCTCCTTTTATACGCCAACATAACTCCGGACATAAGGAATTTGTGGGAGCTGATGAGGCTTAATCAAGTTACCTAACACTTCCTGGTCTACTGTTTCTGTGTGCAATCACTGCCAATTCCAAGGGAAAGGCACTGAAATGCTAATTGGCACCTATTAATATATTAATCAATTTAAGCCTTTAGAAATACTAGGAAAACACATTCCTTCCAAAAAAAGAGAAATAAGAACCTCTTTCCCACCAAAATGGCTGAAAATGACTCATAAAGTAAAGATATAAAGAAAATCTTTATCTCTTGCTCAAAAGATCAAAGAAATAGGAAGATTTTTCTGCTTATCTAAACTGAATAGACACCACTGCCAAATTAGGGATTGGTGTGTGCATTCTTTCAACTTTACTTAAAAACAAAAAAAAAATGTAACTAGACTAGGGTAGGTGGGAAGGGAGCAGTGCAGAAAGAAAAGGAATATGGGAAGGAAAAATATGTAGCACAAGGCATTGCTTTTCTGGTTTATTTCTGCTATTGGTAAGAGAAGCATAATTATTAGCCCTGTTCCTTGGTAAAGGAGAAAATTGAGCAGAAGGCAAGAGTTCTTTTAAGCTCTCTGATGGATGGCTCTTAGGATGGCAAGGCAGAAGAACATAATTCCTAAACACTCAAATGGGGCCTGATTCATTGTTCCTGTAGCCCATTTACATTGAATTTGCCGGCTCTAAGCAACTGTTTTGTTTTTTTTCCAAAATGTAAAGCACGTTAATGAGTACTACTCATGTAGGCACCAGGCACAGAGATGTGCACTCCAGGACAGAGCTGTTTGGGGGCTGGCAGTGATACTGGGACACTCATGCTATCTACTCCCTAACTGTGTATGGCCCACAGAGACTGTCATAAACAGATAGTTAATGGTTAATGCCTCTTTTACCTGTAAAGGGTTAGGAAGTTCACCTAGCCTAGCTGACACCTGACCAGAGGAACCAATGGGGGAACAAGATGTTTCAAAAGGAAGGAGGGTTTTTTCCTTTGTTTTCAGTTTCAGCCGGAGTGAAAAAGATCAAGGAACCAGCCTCTTATGAGAGTAGTTAAGTTTTAGAAAGGAATAAATAGGTTTACATTTATTTTTTTGTGACCTGACTTGTGCAATTAGAGGTAGAATCAAATAGGATATTTAGGTATTTCATTGGTGTATGAAGCTTTTGCTCAGAGGAACATCCTCTGTGTTTCAAATCTGTCTGTGAGAGTAGCTGGTATGCTAATCTCTCCCAGAGGGTTTTATTTTACCTTTCTTTTCTTTATTTAAAACCCTTCTTCTTAATACCTGATTGATTTTTCCTTGTTTTTAGATCCAAGAGGATTGGATCTGGATCCACCAGGAGTTGGTGGGAAAAAGGAACTGGGATGGTTAATTTCTCCTTGTTTTAAGATCCAAGGGGTTTGGATCTTGTTCACCAGGAAATTGGTGAAATTTCTCAAGGCTACCCAAGGAAGGGAGTGCTTGTGAACGGTGGCAGCCAGACCAGATCTAAGGTGGTAATGGAGCTTAGAGCTTCTCATGCAAGTCCCCCACATCTGTACCCTAAAGTTCAGATTGGGGAAGGAACTTTGACAGAGACCATGGCAGTTTGGACGCAATTAAAGGCAGCCTTCAGAGCTGCCCTAAGCTTGCGTCAGTGGCCAACCCAGACCCCAGCAGCCTTAATTCAGGGACGTACAACCAAAAACCACAATCTTTGTAGGATCAAACCTAAGTTTGGCTGCCTGTGGAATAGAGGGCCAAGATCAATGCAAGCATGACACAGCAGATTTTAAGAAATTTAATAAAAGTGAACAATAAATGCTACATAATCCATAGATGAATGTTAATGGTTCTGCATAATTATGCTACTCATGCACAAATTAGTCTTTGTGATGTCATGCTAATTTTGCCTGCCACCAAGCACTAGTCATTTATACAGGATCAATGAATCATGAAAAGGTTATGTGGGTGAATTTAACCCCAGTAACCACAGACTTGAGGAAGGTTGATGTTGGCTTACTCCTCAGTGGTAATTAGCTGACAGTAGATCACTTTGCTTGACATTATCAAGAGGTTGTTGGGGTTTTGGTTCAGTTGATTTAGCCTATTACAGTTTCTATAAAAATAGATTTATTGATGGAGGAACCTCCCCCATCATTTATAGAAGTGCTGAGAAAGTGCAACCACTGGAAGTTTCTCTCTCAAATAGAATTAAACAGGTACGTGAACACTGTCAAGGAGGCTGAGAGCATAGGAAATCTTATGGATGAGGATGTTGGTTGTACAGTCAAACTGATGAAAGAGGAATGTTGAGAAAGGGAGTCTGGATCTGATGTCCCCATCACTTAATGCACATTCTTATTTGGGCAACATAAGATGATGCATTAACTTAAGGGAAAAAAGTGACAGTTTGATTTTATGCTTCAGACAGTCACATACATCATTTGCCAGGTCTTCATCAGAAAAATGCCCGGAATGAGTCACATGACAAATGGAAATGCCTTGTGAGAGTAATTCTTAATGCTGCTGTCTGGACTTATCTTATGGATAAAACTGTGCATGTTTTGAAAACCACATCCGTGCTCATAATGAAATTATAGAGGTCAAATCCTGCAGTCTTAATCCAAGTTTACGCTGATTAACTTCAGTGGCTGTGTTTCCTGAGTAAGAAGAGTAGAATTATGCTCTTAGTGAAGCTTTGCTATCAGAGCCGGCTCTAGCCATTTCACCACCCCAAGTACGGTGGCACACCGCAAGGGGTGCTCTGCCACTCGCCTGTCCCGTGGCTCTGGTGGACCTCCCACAGGCGTGCCTGCGGATGCTCCACCGGAGCGGCAGGACCGGTGGATCCTCCACAGGCATGCCTGCGGGAGGTCCACTAGAGCCGCCTGCCGCCCTCCCGGCAACTGGCAGAGTGCCACCTGGGGCATGCCGCCCCAAGCACGCACTTGGTGTGCTGGGGCCTGGAGCTGGCCCTGGAGCCGGCCCTGCTTGCTATGGGAAAAAAAACCCCTTCATTTTGATAAACTGTTAATACAGATCCTGCTTCTATGCTGCACTTCATAGGCAAATAAGAAGACAGAATCCTAATCCCTCCCCTCAAAATCTGACAGATGAAACCATATAAAATTGAGCAGGAACAAAGATAGGTAGAACGGCAGCAGCAACAAATAAGTGTGTGGTGGGGGGAGGTGTAACTAAGTTTTTGTTATGTACATTGATATTTCTACTTTACTCTTTTTTTAATACTTTTAAAATGTGATCCTGGGAGAGAAAAGTGAATTGCCACAGAGTGGAAGTTGGTAACAGGAAAACAGCCCAAGGAAATGAATTTGACTTAGGGAAGAGAGAGTATACCTGGCAAACAGGGGAATGGAGGCTGTCCCATTCCAAGCACAGGAAGTAATTCTATTATTGGAATCGTAAATTGAACTTTTGCAAAACAAATGGCCAGTGCTCAATATATACACACCAAGCAGCGCACTCCTCACTGACCTGTCCCCCCTCTCACCATCCCTTCCTAATTCCATGGTCCTCCTCTCTTCCCTGGTTCCAGACACTAGTGTGATATTTGTCACATCATGCTTGCCTAGTACTAGATACCTTTCTCATTTGCCATTATTTCCATTGCTTCTTTATCTTGTGTTGCGTTTTTTAAAACCAGCAAAGATACTCAAAGCAGGAATTACCAGAAGTGGCAGTTAGATCTGTCACACATTGCAGAGTAAGTGCTGGTTTAATGATACAAGATAGTTCATAATTGTCTTGATGTCTGTCTTGACTCAGGGGGAATCTCTCTCACAGATCATTTTCCTTTTGCTTGTCTAGCTAAAACCTTGGCTTATGCTGTGAATGCTCAACTGTTTTCTAATATTTTCTAAGTGGAGAATCAGTGTGCTTGCGCAAAAAAAAAAAAAAAAAAGCCTGGCTTGAACTTTATCCACCACACACTTGCTGCAGAAGTACGACTATCCCAAACAATAGAGTAATGTGAAGATTCTTATGATGCTTTCAGATGCCCCTCAATTAAAAATGTTGTTGTACTCAGCTGACACTTGCAAGGCCATCTCAGTGTTCATTTCATGGTAAAATATGTACTTATATAGCTTTGGTCAGAAGTTGTCCTCTGTTAATATACATGTGTTTTGTTTTGTTTTATGCCCAATCAGTCTCTCCATACATCTGCAAGTCCCCAGTAACTCTGGCAATCAATTATTAGAAGTTCAGGCATTCTTGTTTTCAGTTTTTTGTTGAACAAAATGCCAGCAGGTGATGACCCATGCTTTCCAGATGCTGTTCTGTAATTTGCCTTTGCTAAATACAAATTAGGGTTTGACTCTCTGCAATCTTTTTTCAGTAGGCACTTAATTATTTTGACAGTTTTCCACCAACCTTATGGATTGGGGATAATGGGGGCTAGAAGTTACATGTCTAAACCCAAATTCCAATGCATACTATTTAAACTCATGCCCACTAGACTGCAGTTAGTTGTCAGACATTACTATATCACTTATACCATTCTCTTCCTCTCTCACAGAGATGGGTGCAGGGCCGGCGCTTCCGTTTAGGCGGCCTAGGCAATCGCCTAGGCACCAGGATTATTGGGGGGTAGCATTTTGCCGGGGGGGGAGAGCGGCAGGCCGCTCATGTGGACCTGCCGCAGTCGTGCCTACGGAGGGTCTCCTGGTCCCGCAGCTCCGGCAGGTCCACTGAAGCTGCGGGACCAGCGCACGGGGCTGTGAAAAGGCTGTGTGCCTAGGGCGCTAAAAACAGTGTGTGTGTGTGTGTGTGAGAGAGAGAGAGAGAGAGAGAGAGAGAGAGCTAAGTCCACACGTTTCTCCTCTTAACCTAACAACCAGGGTTGAAATCCTGGCTCCTTTAAAACCATGGAGCCTATGCTAGATTTTACCCATGATCAGATGTTCCTCTAAATGACAGAGTGGTGTCAGGAGGCAGGATCATTGTGGTATCAGATGCACCCTTTTCATGTTGTAGCTTAATTGACTTGGACTTTGTGTCTTAGCCAAGGGCTTTTCATTCATAGTTATCATGAAAAGACAGAAGGGTATACATTTTAAGTTAGAGTTTAATTTGAACTGTGCATCCACACGGCCATAAGGATGAGTTTGAAATGTCCTTCCCCCACCTCCATCTCTCCTTTATGCCCCTAGCCAAACTACACAGACCTGGGGCCTGAGTATGTAGAAATAAATTTGCTACAGTGTATCACAGAACCAGTCAAGCTCCCCTTGTTGGATACTCATTAGGCTGCAATTTTTTTATCCAAATACTGTACTGGATATTATGTGCTTCAAAGCCCACTAAGTCTGAGCAGCATCTAGGGACTACCTCTGTATCAGCTTTCCATAAAGACTATTATTCCCATTTGGTCCTCTTCTCATCCGATCAGCCTGAGCAGCCTCTTCTCATCCAATTTTCAGTATTTTTAGCCCTCTTCTGCTTTCCCCACCACAGAACCAGTTGCTCACACATACCATGTCTTCAGTTTTCTGCCATCTGGACAGCTACTCACTTACAGTGTGTCCATGATGTCCTGCACAATGGTTCATAGTCTCATCTGGCCATACTATAAAACTTTATACCTTCCGTCTTCTCGTGTCATGCTTGAGTTCCAAAATATGTTACATTTGCACATGTGCCTCTAGACCAGGGGTCGGCAACCTTTCAGAAGTGGTGTGCTGAGTCTTCATTTATTCACTCTCGTCTAAGGTTTCGCATGCCAGTAATAAATTTTAACGTTTTTTGAAGGTTTCTTTCAAAAGTCTATAATATATAACTAAACTTGTGGTTTATATATATAAGATTTTTAAAATGTTTAAGAAGCTTCACTTAAAATTAAATTAAAATGCAGAGCCCCGTGGACCGGTGGCCAGGACCCGGGCAGCGTGACTGCCACTGAAAATCAGCTCATGTGCTGCCTTCGGCACACGTGACATAGGTTGCCTACCCCTGCTCTAGACTTATGGTTTAAATGAACAGAGGACACTAAAAAGATAAATAAGCAAATACAAAAGCGTAAAAAGAGCACAGCATAAGCCTGGTCACCCCAAGGGATTTAGTTGTGAAGCTGAGTGTTGCAGCATCTCACTTTTAGGTTTCTAGAAAATCACAGGAACAACACTGTGATTCACAAAGCCTGAATTAGGTGCCTTTACACCCTGTACAATGCATACGGAGAGACAGGTGCCAAAGGGTGTGATGTATAAAGCCAGAATGTTAGATGGAGGAGACTCAAGCTAGCTGATGAGATAGGTACATTCCTGAGTTCCTCCCCCTCAGAAACAGGCATCTAAGTCCAAGCTGCAGGGATGCACCAATCTCTGCTAATGATCCACAAATAGGTGAAAGATAAACTCTCCTCTGCCTAATTATCTTGCAGGGCCTGATCCAATAGGCATGCTCAGAGGCTGCCTGACTCTAAACGAAACTGCCAGAAAATTTTCTGCAAAAAAAAGTTTAAGCACCTACAGGGATAGGTGGCAGCTGAGTGGGAATTTTGTGAATTGCAGTTGTGAGTAAAACCAACACCTATGCACCTAAGTGTTTTTGTGGGTCTGTTTTCATTTCAATAGTCCCTCTTAGTTATTCTCTATTTTTTTTGTCCAAGTGATTCCAGCTGTCACTTCCATTGCAACAGCTGGGGAAAGAAAATAAACAATCACAGAAAATCAGATGCAATCATAGACAATTACAGCCATGAAGGAGACAAAAGCAGTTCAAACACTTAAATTTCACTTAAAATTGATCGAGAAATAAACACACTTATACACTGAGAAACAAAGAAAACCTGTTGAGTTTGCCAGTCCAATATAAGAGCACAGAAAAATAAGTAGGAACCAGATCAGTTTCTTTTAATATTTGGTCTCTCTCCATCACACAGGTCATAAAACACTGCTCATTTGAAATGCAAAAAAAAATATTTAGTATTGGCTTATCCTGCACAGTCTACTTACTGTCATTAAAAATATGAAGCACATAGATACTAGTAGCTGCCACATATAAATGTTACTCAGTGTGATGGAGTGTCTACCCCACACAGGTGTAGAAGGGGTTAATCCCAGGAATGAGCAGTGGAGGTGAGTCCTCCAAGCAGCCCAGAGAAGCTGCATTGGATGCAGTCAATCAGGAAAGGGCTGCATGGAGCAATCAATCAGGGCCCAGCAGGCTCTCTCAAAAGAATCTGCTGGGCCAGAGTTAGTTAGTCATTGCCTAGAGTTTAGAGAGGGAGGACTGGGCTCCTAGTAGGTGGATGGATGCCAGCATCAGGGACAGAACAGTTGCTAGCAGGGAGTAGGAAGGAGCTCCTGGCTGGCTGCTGGGACTGATATGCTGAGACAAAGGGTAAAAAAAGATGCTGGGGCTGTGGGGAAGTAGCCCAGGAAATGTACTGAGCAGTTCGAGGGAATGTAGCACATTACAGCGTCCCTGGGTCAGGACCCAGAGTGGTGGGTGAGCCTGTGTTCCCCCACTTGTGACTGGAGAAGTGGTTTGACGAATGGACTGTGGTATACTTACTCCCTAGAAGGGGGAAAACACAGATGATGGAGGGTTGTTGAGTCACGAATTGGATGCTGTGGTTCTGGGTCTAATGTAGGTCATCAAGAGTGATGGTGTGCAAACCATGGACAAAGATGTCAGCCTTGAACCAATCTCTGGAGTGACCAGGTGGAGGTGCCAGTCCAGCAGTGAGTGGCGCACCCCAAAACACTTAGCAGGCTCAGAAATTAGTCTTATTTTCTATTAAAAATAGAATCTTCTGTAGAAGTCATGGACAAAACTTGAGATGGTGCTATGCACCAGAAGTTAATAAATTTTTGATGATTAGATGTTGTTATTGTGTCTGACCCCTATTTACAATGTACAATAACATGTAAAAGTTAGTGGCAGAAATGAATGGGTGACATTTTTTCTTTATAGAAATCTTCGTATGAAGAAAGGAGTTGGGGAAAGAAGCCACCATTTCAGTTACCAAAAAAAAAAAAAAAACATAGAATTTAATAGGGGTAAAAATCATTTAGGGTTCTCTTAGTATTTAATAGGTATCTATAGAAATCACCCTGAAATTGAATAGAATAGATAATGAGATACTCTCTATAATGTAAAATGTCCTATTACATTTAATTTAACAGAGGTCCTAGCTATGGAATTCTTGAGGTTGTTTTAAAAATTCAATATATTTTCCCTTAAAGAATATCCATTTAAGAGGGAAAATGTTCTAAAACGTAGTTTCACAGTTTTAAACGTGATTTTTTTCACCTTAAAGCAACATTAAAATAGGCTTCACATCGAAGCATAAGCAATAGTATGTGTGCATTTGCAACTTGCCTGATTTATGTATCTAAAACAAGTATTTGTGCAATCTGTAGATCAACATGTCCCTCAGTGCCCAGTCTACATAAGAAACTAGTCTTGTATAGCCTTCAGCTACAGTCTAGCTCTTTAGCTCAAATTGAAAGGAGTCATGCTTTTAGCTGTGGAGGTCCCTGCTTTTGGTAGTTCCATGTCAGCCAAGATAATGATTGTCACATTTGTACATGACCACTTAATGTGAGAAGCATTTAAAGGTATTAAAACAGTGGTGGGCAACCTGTGGCCTTGTCAAAACCTAGTCCCAGATTTGGACCTTAGCATCCAAAATATGGGGGTTAGCATGAAAACCTCCAAGCTTAGTTACCAGCTTGGACCTGGTAAAGCTGCCACCACCCAAAAAATTAGTGTTTTGGGGCACTCTGGTCCCCACAAAAACCTTCCCTGGGGACCCCAAGACCCAAATCCCTTGAGTCTCACAACAAAGGGAAATAAACCTTTTCCCTTCCCCTCCACTCCAGGTGTTCCTGGAGAGATACACAGAAGCAAACTCCGTGAGTCTAAACAGAGGGACTCCACCCTCCCCGTTCCCAGTCCTGGAAAACAGAATGATTTCCCTCTTCAGCCAGAGGGAATGCAAAGTCAGGCTAGTAAATCTAACACACACAGATTTCTCCCTGACTTCTTCCTCCCACCAATTCCCTGGTGAGTACAGACTTAATTCCCTGGAATTCCCCACTAAAGAAAAACTCCAACAGGTCTTAAAAAGAAAGCTTTATATAAAAAGAAAGAAAAATACATTAAAATGGTCTCTCTGTATTAAGGTGACACATACAGGGTCATGTGCTTAAAAGAATATTGAATAAACAGCCTTATTCAAAAAGAATACAATTCAAAGCACTCCAGCAACTATACCTATGTAAATACAAAAGAAAATATAGAAATCACTATCTGATCTTTGTACTCATAACTTGGAAACAGAAGATTAGAAAGCAGGAAATAGAAATCACTCCTCATAGCCGAGAGAGCATAGAGGCAGACAGAAGACCCAAGAACAAAGGACTAGCACACAAACTTCCCTCCACCCAGAGTTGAAAAAAATCCTGTTTCCTGATTGGTCCTCTGGTCAGGTGCTTCAGATACTTCTTTCCAGGTGAAAGAGACGTTAACCCTTAGCTATCTGTTTATGACAGGCCTGGCTGTCACTTTCCGCAGTTCCCATTGGCTGGGGACGGTGAACCGCGGCCACTAGGAGCCGGTGGCGGCCATGCAAATGTAAACAAACGGTCTGGAGGCTCACCAGCTGATTATCCTGATGGGCTGCATTTGGCCGATAGGCCGCAGGTTACCCACCGCTGCTCTAAAAGGTACCTAGTGCTGATCTAGTACTATTTCAAACAGGACTAGTTTAACATATTCTAAGTATCTTTTAGAGCTAATCAGTGGAACCTACATAAGGTACTTAAAGAACACTTTAGAGTGCTCTATAATTTACAGCCTCCAGTGTGCATGGCTGCACCATGTAGACAAGTCCCAAAGAAGTCTTTCTGCAGTAGAGTAGGCTAATGATAGTAAATCAAAAGGAATGTCTAAGCAGGTGTAACAGGCTTTGAGTAGGGATGATCTGGATGAATGTGTGAATTTAGAGTCCCTCTAGGCCCAAGTCCTAATATAGCTCAGAGAATGGTAAGTTACAGCTATTATAGAAATAGGTATGTTTAGGTCTTGCAAGGGATGGTCACATAACACTTTAAACATTTTTTTTTATCATATACCAGGATCAAGTAAAGAGTGCTGATTTCTGACGTCTCTGCTGTGATGGCTGCTCTTTAGTTAGTCTGCATTCATGCCTAACAGCATAGTGGATGAGTGTCTCGTTGTATGCCATATTTTTTACACACACAAACATTTAGAGTTACTACTATGGGTTAACAAAATGATAGGGCAAAAAGATTTGCTGAAAATGGTCAGTAATTCTAAATCACATCAACTTTATTCCCTAGAGACCAAATCCTGGAGTCCTTCAGGAGACAAGCTCCCCCTGACTTTAATGGGAATCTTGCCTTGTAGGAGATTTGGAATGTGGCCCTACTGATTCAAGTATTTGTACTAGTCTTTTAGTTTAGGGATCGGAACTCTGTCATATGATTTAGATTTGTATTGACTTCTGAATTCCCCCGAAGTTATTTGGATTCATTGTTCTTATCAGACATGCCAAACTCACCAAAAAAGAGAAAAAATGGGTGTGTTTTTGGCTTAATTGACTTGTGAGTTGTTTGCTAGTTTTTGGCTTGTAGCTTGTTGCTTCTTTTTTTTTTGATTGGCTCCTGGCAAGCAGGGGTAAGGCGGGAGAGAGTCAAGGGTGCACAGTGGGCCCACTACAGTCCCAGACTGCATGCGGGCGGGATCTAGTCATATAGAGTATTGGAGTTCTTAGGGATTGGCTTGTTTTGGCCCTGTTTTGAATTGGGTTAGCTTGATTTTTGGCTTATTGTGAAAGTCGGGGTGCTTATTTATCACATGAAAGTTGGCAACTGTGGTTCTTATCTGTGTCCATCTCTTGTATTTGGTTTAAACTGCGCCATTTAGGGTACATCTCTGTAGTGAGGTTGGTGTTGATTTGTTCTGCCAGACAGGAACTGTACTTCATGTTGGTCTAGACAGATACAGAACCTGAGAGCTTCAGTTCATCAGATGGATTATTGGGGTCTCATCATGTTCCACTCCTGGGCAGCAACTAAATCTGACCTTAAATTGTATGAAGCTCCAACACTTCAGGAATGGAAATCCTCTGCAGCTCATCTCTAGTTTCCACTGCCATATTTTAATGTACAATTTCTATCCCATGTCATTTACATATCATTTAGAATTATGCAAAACTTCAGAACTAACTAAAACTAGAAAACATTGATGGTTTGTGGCTTTATTAAGGACCCTAAATGTGGCACATCGAGTTTATAAATCAGGTCTGAATTTCTAAAAAAGTCCTAGTCTCCCTGTAAGTGTCAGTGAAGGATTGATTGGTTTCAAACAAAAACCACAAAACATTCAGGGGTTTTGATCCCAAACCAGAAAATCTCTGATGTTTTGAATAAATTTCAGTTTCGACTTTGATTCGTTCAAACCCATAATGCAAAGCAAACCTCAGGTATTGCCAAGTTATACTTACTGAAGTAAACAATAAAAAGGGTTCACCAAGCCTTATTTGTTTTGAAACTTGCAAGTTTCGTGCAGATTTATAATGTTACCTTGAAAATTTGCAAAATTACTTTAAAAGTAATTACCAGATAATTCAGACAACATGTTTCCCTACTCCTTTATCCCTGATACCCATATCTCATGCAGCATCTTGAATTAGAACAAGCTAGCCATTGGGATCCTTCCCTAAAACTGCTGCTACTTCTCTTATTTTTAGAAATGTCGCACAATTCAAAAGCCGATAGAGTAAATACTGCCTTAAGGCTGTATGTTGCAGTGTGTGCTCTCACTCACACCCATACACCTGTGGAAAAAAAATTGTTACTATCTTCATTGTTCACACAGGAAGGTTGTTGTGGTTTTTTTAATTCAAATTAGCTTAGGATCCAAGAGGCTTTTAGCTGCTTACATAAATAATGTGGAAAATGTTGGAGAAATAATATGAAAGGAGTTAGATCTCCTATTTATCTCTTTATCCACAGCACAAAGAAATGAAACTTGTTACTAATTATACCTTGACCTAGCTATATAGCTGCTGGACTAGTACTTTTTCTATTTCTCTCAGCAGTTGTACTTGAAAATTCAACACCTCCTTCATTTGCCTTTCTCTTTAAACAAAAGTTGGACAATTGTAATAATGGGGAAAAAATAGGATGCGGTATTTTAATAAAATTTTCCTCTTCCAAAAGAAAATGGGTAAAATCTATCTTTATGGGCAGCGAAAATGCAAAAAGTGCAGGGAGATGTTGGCTGCTTGCCAATGACAGATAACGCACTCTTTCTAAAGAACCATTTTGTACAGCTTTTTAAATTTTAGTCTTCCTGGTGCCTGAGGTTGAAATTATGTGAATGTTCATTATCTGATAAATTCAAATGGTATTTCATCATTTTAGTGCGAAGAGTGGGTTATTGTTCAGTTACTAATGAGCTAGAGTATTTAAACTAATAATTGTTAGAGCCTTAATCCCCTGGATTAATTTAACTGAATTCTTTTCAGGTTTATTTTATTTTGGGTCTTTTTTTGTTTTGTTTTTAAAGCGGTTGTTTATAGAGACAAAACAGACCAAATTGAGGGTGAGGCAGGGAATCCCAATAAATACAAAAATGAATACAGCCCTGATTGTAGTATTTCCCAAAGGCAGAGTTATTTTATAAAACAACTGAGAGCCTAACATACAGAATTTTCAGGTTTAAACTATTATTATTGCAGAACTTGTTCCCTGGATGATGATGCCATTTTTTTCAGTCACACCTCAGGGACACATACATAGAAATGCCAGATTAGATTAGCTGACACTAAGCCATGCTTTTCTTAATCATCACTAAAATGATTTCTTACTGTTCAGCTCTTAGAGTTAAGGTGATCCAAATCCCCTTTTTCAAGAATTTTAATAGGAACTTAAAACTCTCTGTCACTTAAAGGAAAGTCTAGGGACCCATTCATCTTGTTTGCTGTGTGCAAATCCCATTGACTTTAACAAGAGCTGTACATGTGCAATTGATAAGATGATTGTGCTCCAAGGAGAGCTATTAAATAACATACCACAATGGCCAGAAACACTGATCTAATCTCTGTGCTCAGCCCCTTTTAAGTAGAAGTCTCGACAGTATGCTGCGTGAATTAGTGCCTCCAGTCTGATTTTAGTAGAAATATCTGTACATCTTGATCAAATAGAGCTGGACTGGTCAGATATTTTAAAGTCCAACAGGTAGCATAAAAGATTCTAGTTAGATGTGTTTAAGTGAGGCTGGAGCAGCTGTGCTCCTCCCTGACAGTATTGGTATGACAGCTGTAACAACGTGGTATTCCAATAAACTCTAGAAGTTTAGGTTCTTAAGCAAATCTCATCTGAACTGTGAGGGTTTACAAAAATGTTACCTTTTTTCCAAGAAGATTGTGTTCAATGTCCATTGCCACTCCTACCAATGTACCCTATATTCAGACACAACTCCCTTCTCAACATCATCTTCCAGTCTCCTTCCCCTCACCAACTTTTCTTCCTGTTATGTTCCTATATTCTTGGAACATGATACCCCCCACCTGTGTGGAGCTTCTGTAATGATAATAGGACTCCACACTGGCACAGAGGCCTGGTCTACACTACAATTTTAAGTCGAATTTAGCAGCATTACCTCAATTTAAGCCTGGACCCGTCCACATGACGAAGCCCTTTTTTTCAACTTAAAGGGCTCTTTAAATTGATTTCTTTACTCCACGTCCGACGAGTGGATTAGCACTGAAATTGGACTTGCCGGGTCAAATTTGGTGTAGTGTGGACGCATTTCAATGGTATTAGCCTACAGGAGCTAACCCATTGTGACCACTCTGGACAGCGCTCTCAACTCAGTTGCACTGGCCAGGTAGACAGGAAAAGGCCTGCGAACTTTTGAACTTCAATTCTTGTTTGGCCAGTGTGATGAGCTGATCAGCACAGGTGACAATGCAGAGCTCATGCAGAGCTCATTAGCATGATGTGCACATTGCTGGGGCACATTGCCTGGCCCGTACTTTGTGAGAAGTCTATGTCCATGTCTATGTCCTCATCACTCTCATCACCGCGCTGCCATTGCCTCCTTGCCTGGTTTTGTTTTTGCAGCTTCTGGTTCTGAGCTGAAAAAAGGTGCAAAACAATTGCTTGCCGTTGCCCTGATGGAGGGAGGGGTGACTGACAACATGGCTTATAGGGAATTAAAATCAAGAAAAGGGGTGGCTTTGCATCAAGGAGAAACACAAACAACTGTCACACAGAATGGCCTCCTCAAGGATTGAACTCAAAACCCTGGGTTTAGCAGGCCATTGATTTCACAAAACAAATCAGGTCAATTTCTTGTTTTGATCCACTCCATCTATCTTTTACATCTTAGGCTGGCAGAAGACAGTGCAGTACGACTGCTAGCCATCGTCATCTCCTGGGTGCTTGGCAGAAGATGCTGCATTACGATTGCTAGCCATCATCATCTCCTGGCTGCTCACCAGAAGACAGTGCAGTACGACTGCTAGCCATCGTCATCTCCTGGGTGCTTGGCAGAAGATGAGAATGACATGGCTGAGTCACTCCTATGTCTGCCCAGATGCCCCTGACCTACCTCACTGAGGTTGGCTAAAAGAGCACCCAGGAGTACGACGACGATGACTACCAATTGTAATACACTGTCTGCTGCCAAAAGGCAATGATCTGCTACTGTGTAGCAATGCAGTCCCATGTCTGCCAGCACCCAGGAGATGTACAGTGACAGTGAGCTGAGCGGGCTCTATGCTTGCTGTGATATGGCATCTGCTCAGGTAACCCAGGAAAAAAGGCACTAAACCATTGTCTGTAATTGCTTTCATGGAGGGAGGGAGGGAGAGAGGGTGCCTGATGTCATGTACCCAGAACCACCCACGACACTGTTTTTGCACCATCAGGCACTGGGATCTCAACCCAGAATTCCAATGGGCAGCAGAGATTGCAGAAACTGTGGGATAGCTACCCACAGTTCAAGGCTCTGGAAGTCAACGCTAGCTTTGGTACTGTGGACGCAGTCCACTGACCTAATGCACTTAGAGTTTTTGTGTGGGGACATGCACAATTGACTGTATAAAAACAATTTTAAAAAAATGACTTCTATAAATTTGACCTAATTTTGTAGTGTAGACTTACGCAGAGAGTCATCTGAGCAGAACAGTTTGCAGAATCAAGACTGACTGACTGATCTGGAGTAATTGTACTGAAGTCTGAAATTACTGTTTTTACACTCTTGTACCTGAAAGCAGACCTTGGATCTTGTATTCAAATTAATCAATCCATCAAAGTGTGTATCAAGTAGTTGTTTTTTTAAACTAGCTTCACCCTCTGTTGTGATATATCTGTTTAATTCTCCCTAAGCAGAAAATGGTTTAGACTCATAGACTTTAAGGTCAGAAGGGACCATAATGATCTTCTAGTCTAACCTCTTGCACAATGCAGGCCACAGAATCTCACCCACCCACTCCTGTAACAAACCCCTGACCTATGTCTGAGCTATTGAAGTCCTCAACTTGTGGTTTAAAGATATCAAGGTGCAGAGAATCCTCCAGCAAGTGACCCATGCCCCACGCCGCACAGGAAGGTGAAAAACCCATAGGGCCTCTGCCAATCTGCCCTGGAGGAAAATTTCTTCCCAACCCCAAATATGGCGATCAGCTAAATCCTGAGCATGTGGGCAAGACTCACCAGCCAGACACCCAGGAAAGAATTATCTGTAGTAATTCAGATCCCACCCTATCTAGTGTCCCATCACAGGCCACTGGGCATATTTACCATTTTGCAATGAATGGATATTATGATTTTCTAGATGCACTTTTTTGCACCCAGGATCCTTAAAACATCAGAACAAAAACCCTAAAGTTTGCTTGTGAGGTATTCTGGTCTCTCTCTACACATATACATATTTAAGATAGTATCAGAGGGTAGCCGTGTTAGTCTGGATCTGTAAAAGCAGCAAAGAATCCTGTGGCACCTTATAGACTAACAGACGTTTTGGAGCATGAGCTTTCGTGGGTGAATACCCACTTCCTCAGATGCATGTAATGGAAATATCCAGAGGCAGGTATATATATGTGTGCTAGCAAGCAAGCTAGAGATAACGAGGTCAGTTCAATCAGGGAGGATGAGGCCCTGTTCTAGCAGTTGAGGTGTGAAAACCAAGAGAGGAGAAACTGGTTCTGTAATTGGCAAGCCATTCACAGTCTTTGTTCAATCCTGAGCTGATGGTGTCAAATTTGCAGATGAACTGAAGCTCAGCAGTTTCTCTTTGAAGTCTGGTCCTGAAGTTTTTTTGCTGCAGGATGGCCACCTTAAAGTCTGCTATAGTGTGGCCAGGGAGGTTGAAGTGCTCTCCTACAGGTTTTTGTATATTGCCATTCCTAATGTCTGATTTGTGTCCATTTATCCTTTTCCGTAGAGACTGTCCAGTTTGGCCGATGTACATAGCAGAGGGGCATTGCTGGCATATGATGGCGTATATTACATTGGTGGATGTGCAGGTGAATGAACCAGTGATGGTATGGCTGATCTGGTTAGGTCCTGTGATGGTGTCGCTGGTGTAGATATGTGGGCAGAGTTGGCATCGAGGTTTGTTGCATGGATTGGTTCCTGAGCTCGAGTTATTATGGTGTGGTGAGCAGTTACTGGTGAGAATATGTTTCAGGTTGGCAGGTTGTCTGTGGGCAAGGATTGGCCTGCCACCCAAGGCCTGTGAAAGCGTGGGATCATTGTCCAGGATGGGTTGTAGATCCTTGATGATGCGTTGGAGGGGTTTTAGCTGGGGGCTGTATGTGATGGCCAGTGGAGTCCTGTTGGTTTCTCTCTTGGGTTTTTCTTGCAGTTGAAGGCTCCTGGGTACACGTCTGGCTCTGTTGATCTGTTTCCTTATTTCCTCATGCGGGTATTGTAGTTTTGAGAATGCTTGGTGGAGATTTTGTAGGTGTTGGTCTCTGTCTGAGGGGTTAGAGCAGATGCGGTTGTACCTCAGTGCTTGGCTGTAGACAATGGATCGTGTGATGTGCCCGGGATGGAAGCTGGAGGCATGAAGGTAGGCATAGCGGTCGGTGGGTTTTCGATATAGGGTGGTGTTAATGTGACCATCACTTATTTGCACCGTGGTGTCAAGAAAGTGGACCTCCCGTGTAGATTGGTCCAGGCTGAGGTTGATGGTGGGGTGGAAGCTGTTGAAATCATGGTGGAATTTTTCCAGAGTCTCCTTCCCATGGGTCCAGATGATGAAGATGTCATCAATGTAGCGTAGATAGAGAAGGGGTGTGAGTGGACGAGAGCTGAGGAAGCGTTGTTCCAGGTCGGCCATGAAGATATTGGCATATTGTGGGGCCATTCGGGTGCCCATAGCAGTGCCACTGATCTGGAGATATATATTGTCATCAAATTTGAAATAGTTTCCTAAACCTCTTATCACTTGTGTGGCTTTCCAAGGCTCTCTCCTAGTTATACACTTTCCTTGAGACTGATGCCCAGAGTGGAACACAATATTCCAGCTGAGGGCTCGCCAGTGCCAAATACAGCGAGGCAACTACCTCCTGTATCTTACATACCACTCTCTTGTTAATACGTCCCAGAATGATAGTAGCCTTTTTTGCAGCTGCATCATAGTGACTCATATTGATCTGTAATCCACTAAACCCCGCAGGGCTGCCCAGAGGATTCAGGGGGCCTGGGGCAAAGCAATTTCAGGGCCCCTTTCCATGAAAAAGTTTGCAATACTATAGAATGCTATATTCTCATGGGGGCCCCTGCAGGGCCCAGGGCAAATTGCCCCACTTCCTCCCCTCCACCCCCGCCCACAGGCAGCCCTGGGAAAAATAAATATTTAAAAACTTTCCACATCTTGGCAAAAACCCAGTTTTTTGAGAAAATGTCTTTTCAAGTCACCTTTACAAGTTATCACTGGTTCTCAGCATCAGCTAATGCTAAAAGGAACTAAAGCTCATTAAAAGAGCTAGACAAATATTTTCCATCAGAACTTTTTTTGGAACAAAAACTAGGGATTTTTAAAAAGCAGAAAAAAACATGGACAATGTCTGCTTTCCTTCAAAATTTGTTGTGGAATGGAGTCCATCACAGGAAGGAGAAACCTGAGGAAACGAATTACTTCTTGTGTACTCTTCCTGTAGAAGTTTGCAGATAAGTCCACTTAATTCCTTCTTTTGTTTTAAAGTCTGAGCCTGCCAGAGGTGTGGGAAGAGGATTGCTGGTATGGTCTGAAATAAATAGCATGAAATTCAATAAGGACAAATGCAAAACACTTCACTTAGGAAGGAACAATCAATTGCACACATACAAAATGGGAAATAGCTGCCAAGAAAGCAATAATTTGGAAAGGGATCTGGGGGTCATGATTCACAAGCTGAATATGAATCAACAGTGTAATACTCTTGCAAAAAAAGCAAATATTCTCGGATGTATTCACAGGAATGTTATAAGCAAGACATGAAAAGTAATTCTTCTGCTCTGCTACACAGTGAAGAGGCCTCAGCTGGAGTATTGTGTCCAGTTCTGGGAGCCATGTTTCAAGAAAGATGTGGACAAGTTGGAGAGAGTCCAGAGAAGAGCAACAAAAATGATTAAAGGTCTAGAAAATGTGACCTCTGAGAGAAGACTAGAAAAAATTGAGTTAGTTTAGTCTGGAAAAGAGAAGACTAAGAGGGAACATGATAACAGTTTTCAAGTACATAAAAGGTTGTTACAAGGAGGGATACATTTTTTCCTTAACTTCTGAGAATAGAACTTGAAGCAATGGGCTTAAATTGCAGCAAGGGTAGTTGAGGCTGGACATTAGGAAAAACTTCCTAACTGTCAGGGCGGTTAAGCACTGGAATAAATTGCCCTGAGAGGTTGTGAAATCTCTGTCATTGGAGATCTTTAAGAGCAGATTAGACATACACCTGTCAGGAATGATCTAGATAATACCTAGTCCTGCCATGAGTGCAGGGGATTGGACTAGATGACCTCTCAAGGTCCCTTCCAGTTCAATGATTCTATGTCCCAGATCACAGCTAAACGTCAACCTTCTCCTTGAGAAACAGGCATCTGCTTTAAAGAAAGGAATAGGGCTACAATGTTTGGATATTGTGTTTATTTCAGTGCTTGATACTACAGGCCCAGGGAAACCCAACATAATGGTAAGTCTCATGTCATCTGCTTATATGCTGTTTTCTGATTTGCAGAGGTATCACAAGTAATCTTGCACATGCAACTAATCAATCTGGGAACTGGGCGGGGGGAAGTGCTGATGGAGGGGGTTAGACAAGATGCAGTGAGTGTGGCAGTACTTGTGAGGACATGCTCTAATCTATCATTTGAAATGTATCCTTAAATATTGTTTTGTTTAAAAAAAATAGAGCTTTTGAATATATGCTAATAAGATTTTACAATTGTGAAATATATCAAACTGTGTCCCATCCCATATTTCTCATGAATGAGTCCTGGTTATAAAATTCTGTGTAACAGAGATATTGTTTGTTATTAAGTTCCTGATCCATGCCATTTTGAGGTACCATGTAATAACAATCATTCCTAAATGACCATAAATTAAACGTTGATTTCCCTTCGGAGTACAAATACTTAATATTACTGGTTTGCTGTTGTTGACTAGTTTCCTATGGAGGGTATGTGAGAAGGGAGGGGGAAGGAAACATAGTTTTCCTTTTAAGAGTTTTTGTTTGAGTCAGAGTGTTGTTGGAACACTTACTTGAGGGACCAAATCCTACTTTTCTTCTGCACGTGAGTGATTGCATTTGTCACAGCCCTAAGGTCTTTATTCCAACATGGTGTCTGTATGGCCAATAGCTGGGTCATCTAGAGGTCACACTGGTACTATGTACAACACCATGGTGCGGAGTGCAACATTAGAGTGCCACGTGCATTTTTCCCGCTCTTTTTCCTGGTCACCTAGGGGCCAGGCTAGTGCCGTGTGCAGTCTCCTGCTCCTCTGCCTGGTAACCCAGGGGTCAGGGTAGTGCTGTGTGCATAACACCAGCGTGCCGTGGGCAAAGGGACCCAATCTGACCAATCGTAGTTCAGTTCAAACGGTCAGATTAGGGTTGTATGCAAAACCATGCTAGTGTGCTGGGTGCAGCTTCTAGCAGCTTCTAGTGTGCCATGTGCAAATTCTATCTACGTAGGGGGCAACAGCTCGGAACCTGGAGGGCGTAGGAGCTATGGACCAATCAGATCCTGACAAGTGTAAAAAGGGCCTTTGAATAAAACCATGCCTCGTGCTAGGATCTGCAGGAGTATCCACGTACTGACTGAAGGACCTGATCAACCCTTCTGCCAGGGGTCTCCTCCGGATATAGCTGGGATGTGTCATTTTATTGCTTTTTCAACGTTATCTTCTACGGATTCGGTATGCTTCTGGTGTCTGTTCTGCTGGTCAACTGCGCCTGGAATACGGTACTTGCTTTCTAATCTTTCTTTCTGTGCCTTGCTTAACCTTTTCTCTTTTCCCCTCTCTTATTTGGTACAGAACTGCATATATTGTTATCTGATGTAAAGTTGTGTATATATGGTATATAAGAACTGAGTTGTTGTAATAACTACTATTGAAGGTTAATTGGTGTATTTGATAGTAGCACTTGGTTAGTGTGCACACAGTTTATTTTATTTGGTGTATTTGTTTACCTTTTCCTAAAGAGCAGTTAATTTTGAATTATTTGGTTCCTTGTTGATAAATGTAAATAGATTGCTTCAGGTTGTGTAAAGGTTTCTTGTTCCAATAGTACTCTTAGTTGGTAAAAGTGCTCCTCCCCAGCCCAAGTTGTGATTTTTCTCCCTGTTAATAAACAGCCACGTGGTGTTTTGAAATTTACATTTGTCTGGTGTTAATTTTCCTCTCTCGATTAAAAATTCACCGAACCTGCATTAGGGACGGACAGCATTGAAGTCAGGGGACCAAATCCTAAATTCTTTACTCAGTCCTTCTCAGGAAAACCAGGTACCTCAGGATTTGGCACAATGGAGTGCTTATATAAATAAGATAAGGATTTGGCCTCAAATGTATGAATTCAGATGAGGAGGGAGTTTCTAATCCCCTAGTACTTTACTTTTCTGTCTTCTGGTTCTTTAGGGGCAAATACTGGCAACTTGTAACTGAAAGGCTAACACCAAGGGTTTCAGGGAAGTAAAGGGGCATAAGTGGTGCATTAACCTGCACAGGGAAGAGAAGTGGCATATCTACATTGAAGGTCACAGTGCAGGGGAGACATCAGACACCATGGGACTGAAACTGATCTTTCTGTGAAAGTGTTTGGAATATGTTGGAAATAAACAGAGCCTTAACTCCACTCCTATGGCCCTTTAGCCAGTTAGCAGAGCAGAGCCATTTCAGAGAGTCATTGATCTATATACTGTCATATACCAGTAGCAGATTACATATCTTGTCTTGGACTAAGGGGAGGGTGCCATAACTCATTCCTGGGTCTGTTCTGGGGAAGTGTACCAGCATGCTGTCTCTTACTCAGGGCAGATAATAATAACATTCTAGTTTAAAACTAGTAGTTAAAAAAATAATTTGCACAAGAGATGCAATATTTGCCCTAGTTGAGTGCTATGAACAAATAGTACTTAGATATTGTGGCGACAAGAATTATAATAAATCCTATGGTTGAGACAAAAGGCTAGATCATGAGGATAAATCCTATAAATTCTTGTCTTAGTTAGGCAGATTTATATTGACTTCAGTGGAGATCTGTCTGAAAAACTCAGTAAAAGCTAAATTAACTCTTAAGATTTTGTCCCCAAGACAATTAACCAGTGGGATAGGTGGAGAATGAGAAAATAAAAAGTATAATGTAAGGTCTGGTACTTCAGTATTGTCTATACAGTTGCAATCCTGCAAAGGATTGACAATGGGAACAGCCTAGGGCCACGTCCACACTACGGGGGGGAAATCGATCTTAGATACGCAATTTCAGCTACGTGAATAACGTAGCTGAAGTCGAATATCTAAGATCATATTACTCACCCGTCCACGCCGCGCAGGATCGATGTTCGCGGCTTTCCCTGTCGATTCCAGAACTCCGTTGGGGTTGATGGAGTTCCGGAATTGATATAAGCGCTCTCGGGGATCGATACATCACGTCTAGATTAGACACGATATATCGATCCCCGAGCAATCCATTTTAACCCGCTGATACAGCGGGTAGTCTGGACGTGGCCTAGGGAAACAAATGTTGTGTATAAAGATTAAATGCAAAGCGTTTGAAATCATGCATATTTATCACCATTAAGAGAGTGGTATGTCATTAAATGACATTCCTTCCAGAAAGAGAATCCTTATAACTCATATACCTTGGAATAATAATTAGGTCTACTGATTAGAGAGAGGCACTTGAAGAATCAGTGGAATACACAAGATTCCATGACTATGCCACTTTTCTTATATCAATATTGTGGGGGAAGGGGTGAAATGGAAATCGCAGTGCCATTACTGGGTTAGTAGTTATCACATTCTAGAATATTACAATAGGGTGTAGGGTGTGAAAACAGGGGTACATTCGGTCACAGTAGTACGAATCAAAGTGTTTCCAAAACTTGGGCTTTAAAACAGTGGTCCTCAACCTCTTTCTTGCTGTGACACCATATTTCAAATGAGGGTGAGGGGAAGGAACCCCTCATTTGTCTCTATCAGGAAAGAGGACAGCCATGGTCTGCCTGGCCCTTCTCATGCCCCCCTATTAGGGGGCACATTCCGCCTGTTTGAAGACCCATGCTTTAAAGTAGTAACTACTCTGCCTAGTATAAATAAAATTAGGCAGAACAAGGTAACCACTTTTTGATTCTCATCCTCATTTTTCATGTTTTTTACAGCAAATATAGCCATAAAATAGTAGGGAAGATAATATTTTAATTTAAGTCAAATTAAACCACATGAGCTGGAACCAATGATTAACTCTATTAACTAACTTTTCGTAGGGGTGGAAGGAAGAGTATTAAGCAATAAACCATGGTGATAGGAAACAAGCACTTTAGCTGCAATAATAAATTCCTTAATTAAATATCCAAGCTTTTAATATTGCACTAATGTACTGATCTCTGTACATTACATTAAAAGTAAAGTTATTTGGGAATTTTCCAATGAAACCTTTTTTTAAATGTCAAAACATTGAAACTGAAATTTTCATAGGAAAGAGTCAATTTCTACGAAGGAGTCATCATATTTAGGTAGGAGGTGTGTGACGTTATTGATATAACCTGGGACCATATAGAACATGGTTGCAACCGAAGTCCTGTAGTGGCACCAAATCTTGTATAAAGGGCGGTCAGATGAGGTGTCTAAGATCAGGTTATGGGTTTCTGGTTATGATTATGCTGTCCATATGCATGTATCATTTTTGTAGTTGAAGTTATGAATATTGGCTCTGTACTGTCTGTACTTCAAACTTATGCTGTGCTTCTGGGTGACATCCCAGACAAGTTGGTGTTAGCTCTGCCTAGCCTGCTCGATGGCCCATTAAGGACCATCAGCTATACAGTTGACCCACTGAGAAAAGGCAGATAGACCTTGTAACTCAGCAAAGTTTGCAGGAACTTGCCCATGTGACTCCAGACTCTATTTTGCTGTAATTTTCCACAGTAAGGACAAAGAGGATCTTACAGCTGGAAAAGACTATAAAAGGCTGATGCCTCATCTCCATCTTGTCTTCAATCCTGCTTCTTATCTCTGAAGGGACTTTGCTTCAAGCTGAAGCTCTGAACAAAGGACTGAATGACCCATCCCAGTGGGGGATGTACTCCAGAGACTTGATTTGAACCTACAGTTTACTCCATCATTGCTACAAGTCTGAACTAAGAACTTTGCCATTACTGTATGTAATTGATTCCATTTAACCGATTCTAGCTCTCATCTATATCTTATTCCTTTTATGAATAAACCTTTAGATTTTAAATTCTAAAGGATTGGCAACAGCGTGATTTGTGGGTAAGATCTGATTTGTATATTGACTTGGGTCTGGAGCTTGACTTTTTGGGATCCAGAGAACCTTTTTCTTTTATTAGGGTGTTGGTTTTCATAACCATTCATCCCCAGGACGAGTGGCACTGGTTGTGATACTGGAGTGTCTAAGGAAATTGCTTGTCATTAGCCAGTGGGGTGAGACCAAAGTCCTCTTTGTCTGGCTGGTTTGGTTTGTCTTAGAGATTGAAAAGCCCCAGCCTAGGGCTGTAACTGCCCTGTTTAAGCAATTTGTCCTGAACTGGCACCCTCAGTTAGGTCCTGCCAGAACTGCATTGTTACAAGGTGTCAAGGGGGGTAAGAGCCCCAGAATAGCCAATACCCAGTGATGAGGGCATTCACCTGGGATGCGGGAGACACAGATACAACTCCCTGATCTGCCTGATTCAGAGCTGAGACTTGAATGAGGATCTTCCACATTACGGATACATGCCTGAACTGTTGGCTACTTTGGGATGGGACTCTTCTTTTCTCCACAATTCTTTTTTTTTCTGAAAAGACTTGGTTTCATCCCAATCTGGAGCAAAAACAATTTGCAAAACTTCATTTTTTTTTGTCAAACAGAACTTTTTTCTTGCCAGCCCTGATTAAAAATGTGCTGTAGAGTCTGAGTATGTAAAGCCTCTTTAAATGTCAGCAACACATACTAGTAAATCTTTTCACTTTAGGCTATTGATACTTCAGAGGTCAAATATTTGACTTTAAAATGAGTTACACAGAAACCAAAGCACAGATAAACTCTCTTTTAAAATAAGGACTTCCCACTGATTTTGAATTGGCCCCCAAAGCTGTTTTAGCTTGTTCTTCAAATACTGAACAGCTTTACCCCTGAGCATGTAAGAACCTGCTTCCCTGGCTACGTTTTTTTTTCTCGTGTTTTCTTCTGCTCACTGGCCCCATTACTATTCCATTACAAAAGAATGTTTCTGGGTGGGGCATGTCGAAAAACTTCTGGTGGAATAGTCTCCCAAGGGAAGTTACCACTTAGGAGTCTTACTTGGATAATGCACCAGAAAATGTACCATGGTGGAAAAATAATCACAAAGACAATCTAACTGATATTGTCCATCTCATTTCTCTATTAGGTTTCTTTTTATATTTGTTTTGTACTTTGCCTAGAACTCCTTTAATTTTATGTTACTTGATGTTGGTAGAAGTTGTGATGTATTTAGTAACAGCTTGAATCTTAAATGTGTTATTTTAATAGTCTTTTATTGCTCCATCTCTTGGATCTTGCACTATAAGCTCTGAGACAAACATTGGTTGCTTGTATGTTTTTCAGCTTAATTAAGGAAAGCCTTATTTTTGCTAATTAAATTATTGCAGAGGCTGTTGAAAGTAATTCTTTCTTTAAAGCTAATTTATACAGATAGAGTAGGTTATAGATGCTGATAAAATTGGCATGTGTTGGTATTGCTAAAAGCTATATTACCAAGCAGTGATCATTTAAAAAGCACTCTAAATTTCCTGTTTATATTTTGTCACAAAAAGCATGAGACTTTCAAATATGCAGGAGCAATTTTTGCTACTTTGCAGAGGGATCACATAGATGAGGGTCTCCATGATAGCTCTCTGCAAGTAAGATGCTATCAAATGAGTAGGTGAAGTATGGTGACAAGCTCTCACATTCTCAGCTTAAAAGGAGAAGGATCATCTTAATTCTCTTAAAACCAAAAACTGCTACATTAGAAATAATTTTCTAGGGCTGTAAAGACACTGGAGGTGAAAAATGACTCATACTCTCCTAGGACTGTGATGCTTAAAACCAAAGTGGATATCTTAAATATAGACTCTAAAGCAGAGAAGACAAAACTTGAGCATGATCTGGGGCATTGATAACCCTACTCCTATTGAAGTCTCTCTATAGCAGAAGTCTCACATTCTTCAGTGGAAGCAGGATCAGGCTTAATATCATTTGCACTCTAAAATAAGGACTTGGAAAGGTCTCTCTGCTCATCTTCCAAACAAGTTTAGTGTTAATCTGTCAGATGTTCATGACAGACATAAAAGTTAGCCTCATTTAAACAGGTTTACAGAAGGGGAAAATACTCAAGTTTGCATCTGTAAATTTGGATTGAAATAGTAAGAATCCCATGTAATGGAAGACAATTGTTCTAAATGGTTTCTTAAAGCCAAATCCTTCCCCTGGAATTTGCATGTGGATATCTTCCTTCCAGTGCAAACTTCATCCCTTGATCCCTAAAGATTCCCATTCACTGCAGAATCACACAGATGAGGCTCCACAGGGTTTGGAAGTGGGGTTCAGAGCAGGAAGGCACAATTGTGCAGTAAAATAGAGAGAAGTCCAATAGGAGTTTAAATAAGTATTGGCTCATTATAGGAATCCAGTCAAGAGAACCAGCTAATGCCAAAGCATTGCACTCGGACTAAAGAATTCACATCAATGGACAATAGACTTCAGATAAACAATTACTGCAAAACTGAATAAAACTCATACCTTTTATAAGCTTTGTAAGAGCTCAGTTAACTTACTTGTGGTTATTTCCTACTATATCTCCTGTGGTGAAAACACCAAGGAAGAATTTGTCTCTAAGTATCTTCCTTCATATTTTTTATATTAAAGGACATGGATGGAAGGCTTACAATAGTTCTTTCTTCCTGCCCCATGTAGGAAGGAAGGTGTCTGATTCACAATCTGCATCCCTTCATCCCTGATTAGAGCCTAGAGTGCAATAATTCCCCTGATTTACCTTACTTTTACTAATGGTTCCATGGCTTGCAAAACAGGGAATGGGGCAGTTCCAAAGTGGATTTTTAAAAGCAATTCACAATGGAGAACAAGTAAAAACAGATGTATGAGACAATTATGTGCATTATTTGGACCTGCACTAACCTTTTATAAGACGGATGTGTATGATACCATTTCATAATGCTAAAGTTATTCCTCTTTGGAATTTCAGTGGAGAGACAAGGGGGATGTGAGGTAATACCTTTTACTGAACCAATGTTGAGCTTACACAGAGCTCATCTCTTTCACCAACAAAAGCTGGCCCAATAAAAATATTACCTTAACCCCCCATCTCTCTTATATCCTGGGCCCAACATGGCTACAAAAACACTGGAATTACAATATCATTCAATTGCCTTGGGAAATTTTTCATTGTCTTTCATCTCAGGTGATTCTTTGCATATGAAACACTGTAGTCACTATGCTAAAAATGACCGACCTTGTCAAGATTGCAATCACACCAGGATTATTTTGAGTAAGACCCAGAAGTCTAGTCTCCCTCCTGCATTTTTTATCTCATTTAAAAAAAATATTTTCATTATTGATTTTCCTGTTAGCGATCTCTTGTCTCAGCTATATAATTGTGCCAGAAATATATGGGGGATATGCTTGCTCTTTATAAATATATCAGAGGAATTAATAGGGAGGGAGAGGAATTATTTAAGCTTAGTACCAATGTAGACACAAGAACAAATGGGTATAAACTGGACACTAGGAAGTTTAGACTTGAAATTAGACGAAGGTTTCTAACCATTAGAGGAGTGAAGTTCTGGAACAGCCTTCCAAGGGGAGTAGTGGGGGCAAAAGACATATCTGGCTTTAAGACTAAGCTTGATAAGTTTATGGAAGGGATGGTATGATGGGATAGCTTAATTTTGGGAATTGATCTTTGATTATCAGCAGGTAAGTATGCCCAGTGGTCTGTGATGGGATGTTAGATGGGATGGGATCTGAGTTATTGCAGAGAATTCTTTCCTGAGTGCTGGCTGGTGAGTCTTGCCTACATGCTCAGGGTTTAGCTGATTGCCATATTTGGGGTCAGGAAGGAATTTTCCTCCAGGGCAGATTGGCAGAGGCCCTGGAGGTTTTTCGCCTTCCTCTGCAGCTTGGGGCATGGGTCATTTGCTGGTGGATTCTCTGCAGCTTGAGGTTTTCAAACCACAATTTGAAGACTTCAATAACTCAGACATAGGTTAGGGGTTTGCTATAGAAGTGGATGGTTAGGATTCTGTGGTCTGCTTTGTGCAGGAGGTCAGACTAGATGATCATATTGGTCCCTTCTGACACTAAAGTCTATGAGTCTATGAGTTACACAGAGGTTAGCTCTGGATTGTCAAATGACCCTAGATACCAACTGAATTGCCAGGACCAGTTATACCGTGTATGCTACAAACTGTGGGCTAGGACTGTGTTTGTACTTTACTTGAAGGTGTGATGCAGGTTCATTCCATGATGATAGTCACCTTTATGCAGAGAACCAATCTTGGGTACTCTCACCCATTTAAGCCCCATGACAGAGTTGAGCAGGGGAGATGTTAGTAAAGCAGCCATGTGGAGAGCGTCTGTTCATACCCTTTCTGTGGCTAAGGAGTAGGGTGAGAGTGGACCAGTATTGAACAATATATAGTTTAAAAAAATTTCAACTCATGTTGACCATTTGCTCCTGTCAGTTGCACATCAGAAGAGAGGGTGTAGGAGTGTGAGCAAAACTGTGCTTGATCAGGTTTTAATGTCTGCAGTGGACCTGGCTTACTTGTGCTTTCAAACAGGTAATGAACAAAATGCCAAATACATCCCATTTTCACTAGCTTCACTACAAGTTCTGCTGCACTCAAAATCAATGGAAATATCGACATTGACTGGGATGGCAAGTGTTGGGCCTATGTCTCCCCACCAGTGTACACAATTATTCCATATGCCTGTCTACAGTTCCCATCTTCCGTTAACTGAAAACATTTGAACACAAGGATACTTGGAAGCATGCAGTAACACCGATTAACTGCAGATAAGATTTTTCCCTTTTTTTTTTTACACTCTGTTGGTCGTGAACCCCCAAAGTTTTAAATATATATTAGACTATAATATACATTTAAAAATCAGTGACCCAATTAGAAGCCAGCTGACAATAAGAATGTTTTATGCCAGCCAGATAGCTTCTTGATTACTAGTATAGAGTAGCACTTGATTTATTGTTATCAAAGGGCCATATCCTACACTGGTGTAAATCAGCATAATTTCTTTGGAGCTATGCTAATTTGCATCAGTTGAAGCTCTGTCTCAAAAAGTTTCAATTTATCCATATGGAAAATATTTATTTCCAAGTATAAAATACTTATTCCAAGAACACCCAGAATCAGCAGTGTTTTGTATATCTCTTGACTTACAATAATGTTAATTCTTTATAATGGCTTAAATTTTTCTCATTCTGTTAGTTGAGCGGTCATTTTCCACATTTAATCATCCTTGTTACATATTCCATGAGTTATTAGATTTAGACAAAGCTAATTATTATCTAAATTTTAAAATTCCATCTTCCTGATTATTTTTTAGTTGAGTGAGATGACAGCTTCCATTATTCTTCCTGGGAGGTAAAGAAGAGAAGGACCTTTATGCAAATAGTTATTTCAGGATGCTGTCTTCATCTTTAAATAATTTGACATTAAATCTTCAAGGTATTTACCACATTAAAATGAAGGAGAATCTAAATTCCATTAAACTAAATGGAGAAATTTTAAAGAGCTGCAGTAAGTAGAACTGATTAGAAAATTGATTTTTCCATCCCATTAAAAATTTTGACATTTAAAAAAAAATCCCAAACTGGGTCTGAAAACATTTTATTTCAATTTTGAACTTTATATATTAAATGTTTAAATGTAAAGTCAAAACTTTCTGATCCAAAAATATCAAACCAGGATATTTTGAAAATGTTTTTTCCAATTTTTTAAACCAAATATTTGATTTAAACAATTTTTTTGGTGGAAAAAATTTGGTTGAAACAGGATCTTCCAAATAAAAAATTTCTGACCAGCTGTATTAGTGAGCTTGAATTTTATGGTAAAATCCTGAGGTGGTCTAAACTCTACCTAAGAGAAGTAATAAAAAAAAAGTATTAAAATCAACTCTTTTTTATTTTTATTTTTTTGTACAGTGTATCAACAAATGGTTTATTATCCTCTTAGGATCAATTCATTTCCATTCATTGTTATGTGGAGGTGTAAATAACTAAGTATTCCTTATTCACTATCTCCACACCCAGTCATCTCATTTCTAAATGAATCAATCACAGTCCTTTAGATCTCATTGTGTGGAGAGATTAAATCTCCCTAAACATTTTAATTGCCTTCTTCTGCATCATTTCTTTTTTGAGATGAGATGGCCAGAACTGCACACAGTATTCAAAGTCCAGGTACACCATGGATTTCTATAGCAGCATTATGATATTTTCTGTTTACCTATCCTTTTCCTAATTGTTCCTGCCCCTGCACATTAAGTATCAGAGGGGTAGCCATGTTAGTCTGGATCTGTAAAAGCAGCAAAGAGTCCTGTGGCACCTGATAGGTTAACAGACGTATTGGAGCATGAGCTTTCATGGGTGATTACCCGCTTCGTCAGATGCATGTAGTGGAAATTTCCGGGGACAGGTATATATATGCTGTACTACATTTCCACTACATGCATCCGATAAAGTGGATATTCACCCACGAAAGCTCATGCTCCAATACGTCTGTTAGTCTATAAGGTGCCAAAGGACTCTTTGCTGCTTTTGCACATTAGGTGGATGCTTACAGAGAACTATCCACAATGACTCCAAGATCTTTCTTTGCAGGTAACAGCTAATTTAGAACCCCCCATTTTATATGTTGGAATTATTTTTATAGTGTGCATTGTCCTGAACTTATCAAAATTGAATTTAATCTGCCATTTTGTTCCCTGGTCACCCAGTTTAGTAAGATTGCTTTGTAACTCTTTGTAGTCAGCTTTGGACTTTAGCTATCCTAGCTAATTTTGTATTTTCCATACATTTTGTCACCTCACTTGTTTATCCTCTTCTCCAGATCACTTATGAATATGTTGAACAGAACAGGTCCCAGTATAGATCCTTGGAGAACTCCACTATTTACCTCTCTCTATTCTGGAAGCTGATCATTTATTTCTACCCATTGTTTCCTATCTTTTAACCAGTTACTGATCCATGAGAGGACCTTCCCCCTTATTCCAAGATTGCTTACTTTCTCTAAGACCCTTAAGTAAGAGACTTTGTCAAAAGCTAACTGGAAGTCCAAATACACTATATTGACTGGATCCCCTGGTCCACATGCTAGTTGACTCCTTCAAAGAATTCTAATATATTAGCAAAAGCCATGTTGACTCTTCACCAACATACTGTGTTCATCTATGTCTAATTCTATTCTTTATTATAGTTTCAAACCAATTTGCCTGGTACTGAAGTTAGGTTTACCAGTCTGTGATTGCCTTGGGAGCCTTAAAAATTGGAGTTACATTAGCTATTTTCCAGACATCTGATACAGAGGCTCATTTTAAGTGATAAGTTATGTATCACAGTTAGCAGTTCTACAGTTTCATATCTGAGGTCCTTCAGAACTCTTATGTGAATAACATCTGGCCCGAGTGACTTATTACTGTCTAATTTATCTATTTGTTATCACTCTGGAACAGTTCCTCAGGTTTGTCACCTAAAAAGAATGGCTAAGGTGTAGAGATCTCTCCAATAATCTCTGCAGTGAAGACTGATGTGAAATTCATTTAGTTTCTCCACAAAGGCCTTGTCTTCCTTGAACGCTTTTTTAGCACCTTGTTAGTCCAGTGGCCCCAGTGACTGTTTGGCAGGTTTCTTGCTTTTTTTTTCTTTTTTTTGATCTTTGTTTTTGTTCTTAGCTGGTTGTTCTTCAAATACTTTCATGGCCTGTCTTCTTACACTTTTTACATTTGGCTCCTTTCTATTTTCCTCAGTAGGATTTGACTTACAGTTTTTAAAGGATGCCTTCGTCTATAACAATGTCTATTCTGCTGCTTAATTGTGGTGTGTTTTTTATTGATTTTTTTTTAATTGGGGTATACATATAGTTTGAGCCTCTATTTTGGTGTTTTTAAATAGTCTACATGCAGATTTTCAGGCATTGTACCCTTGTGACTGTTACTGTTTATTTCTGTTTTAACTAGGTTCCTCATTTTTGTGTAGTTGCTCTTTTTGAAGTTAAATGCTATTGTGGTGGGTTGTTTTGGTGTTTCCCCTCCTCCAAGGATACTAAATTTAATTACATGATGGCTTCTATTACGGAGTGGTTCAGCTGTATTCTCTTGGACCAGATCCAGTGTTCCACTTAGGGCTAAATCATGAATTGCCTCTCCCCATGTGGAGAGATTCCAAGAAGGAGTAATTTATAGTAACTTAATCTCTGCATCGTATCTCGAGATGACATGTACTCAGTCACTATGAGGGTAGAAATCCCCAATTACTATTGTGGTTTTTTGCATTTGCAGCCTCGCTAATCTCCCTGAGCATTTCATAACCACAGTCACCATCCTGGTCAGGCAGTGGATAACATATTTCTCCTGCTATACTATGCTGTTCAAGCATGGAATTTCTATCCATAGATATTCCATGGTACAGTTTGATTCATTTAAGAGGTTTTTTTTTGACTCTGTGCTTTCTTTCATATATACTGTTACTCCCTCACCAGCACGATCTACTCTGTCATTCCTATACATTTTGTACCCTGGTCTTAACATGTTCCATTAATTATCCACAACTTCTGATGGAAAAGAAATGGCACATCTTTAGATATCAGTACAGCTCTGAAAATCTACATCAAGCATACTGAAATGTAGTGGGGCAGTCACCTCTCTCCAGTTCAGCAAGGGTTAAAAGCCAGCTCTTAGAGAGGGCTGGGTCTGAGTGCGAATCAAAAAAGGCTGAGAGGCAGCCAATCAGGGTGAGGCTGGGCCCTATAAAAGGCCGGCAAGGCCAGAAAGTAGAGAGTCTCTCTCCAGCCGTGGAGAGAGAAGGACCTGGCTGCCTGGGAGCTCAGGGTACTGGGAGTAGAGCAGTGCTAGGGAAAGGCAAGAGGAGCTCCAGCCTGGCAAATCCCCAGGCTGCAGGCCTTGCTAAAAGCCCAAGCAAGTACTGGAGTTGTAGAGGTGCAGCCTGGGGTTAGGCAGGGGCAGCTGGTCCAACCCCCCCTTGCCAATGATAAGTGGCCATTACACTGCAGTCTGCCCCGTTGAATCGGGGCTAGATGATGACTGGCAGTAGCCACTGAGGCAGGTGGGAAAGAGGGTTGGGGGTTCCCCTGGGAGGGGGGACCCAGAGAGTGGGGTATTGCTGGGGAAGAACATGGAGGTAAAGGGGCACTGGGGTCCAGGAGGGACACGGGGCCTGAGGCAGGTGAGACATCAGCCATCAGAGGGCGCGCCAGAGCTGAGGTTGAGCTAATTCCCAGAGATGACCAGCAGGAGGCACCACAGGGGTGAGTCCTATGTGCTTACAGTCTTCCTAAGACTCAACACTTTTTTTTTTTTTTTTGGTACTCTAAGAAAAAGTTCTTGGCAGACCACATATATCAGCAGCACCTGGTGACTCCTTCCATAATAATAATACTTTCTGTTCAACAGGGAGGAAACAATCTTCTTATTGTTTGGTTGTTATGTTGAATTAACCCGGGTTGAAACCGAAAGAATCAATTAGTGTGTTCTCCTTGTTAATGATTGTACTTTAGCTTATGACTTTATCCATTAGAACATTAAAGTCCATACCTTCCTCTCATGCCAAAGGATATAATCTACATAGTTTATATTGTTGTTGTCGTTTACCTTGTTGTAGGCAATTCTAAGGATTTGAAAAATCTTTAAGAACATAACATAACAACATAAAAACGGCCATACCAGGTCAGACCAAAGGTCCATCTAGCCCAGTATCTGTCTACTGACAGTGGCCAATGCCAGGTGCCCCAGAGGAAGTGAAGCTAACAGGCAATGATCAAGTGATCTCTCTCCTGCCATCCATCTCCATCCTCTGATGAACAAAGACTAAGGACACCATTCTTTACCCTTCCTGGCTAATAGCCATTTATGGACTTAGCCACCATGAATTTATCCAGTTCCCTTTTGCACATTGTTATAGTCCCAGCCTTCACAACCTCCTCAGATAAGGAGTTCCACAAGTTGACTGTGCACTGCGTGAAGAAGAACTTCCTTTTATTTGTTTCAAACCTGCTATCTATTAATTTCATTTGGTGTCCCCTGGTTCTTGTATTATGGGAATAAGTAAATAACTTTTCCTTATCCACTTTCTCTATATCACTCATTATTTTATATACCTCTATCATATCCCCCCTTAATCTCCTCTTTTCCAAGCTGAAGAGGCCTAGCTTCTTTAATCTTTCCTCGTATGGGACCTCTCCAAACCCCTAATCATTTTAGTTGCCTTTTTCTGAACCTTTTCTAGTGCTAGAATATCTTTTTTGATGTGAGGAGACCACATCTGTACACAGTATTCGAGATGTGGGCGTACTATGAATTTATATAAGCGCAATAAGATATTCTCTATCTCCTTTTTAATGATTCCTAACATCCTGTTTGCTTTTTTGACCGCCTCTGCGCACTGCATGGACATCTTCAGAGAACTATCCACGATGATGCCAAGATCTTTTTCCTGACTCGTTGTAGCTAAATTAGCCCCCATCATATTGTATGTGTAGTTGGGGTTATTTTTTCCAATGTGCATTACTTTACATTTATCCACATTACATTTCATTTGCCATTTTGTTGCCCAATCACTTAGTTTTGTGAGATCTTTTTGAAGTTCTTCATAATCTGCTTTGGTCTTAACTATCTTGAGTAGTTTAGTATCATCTGCAAACTTTGCCACCTCACTATTTACCCCTTTCTCCAGATCATTTATGAATAAATTGAATAGGATTGGTCCTAGGACTGACCCTTGGGGAACACCACTAATTACCCCTCTCCATTCTGAGAATTTACCATTAATTCCTACCCTTTGTTCCCTGTCTTTTAACCAGTTCTCAATCCATGAAAGGACGCTCCCTTTTATCCCATGACAGCTTAATTTACATAAGAGCCTTTGGTGAGGGACCTTGTCAAAGACTTTCTGGAAATCTAAGTACACTATGTCCACTGGATCCCCCTTATCCACATGTTTGTTGACCCCTTCAAAGAACTCTAATAGATTAGTAAAACATGATTTCCCTTTACAGAAACCATGTTGACTATTGCTCAACAGTTTATGTTTTTCTATGTCTCTGACAATTTTATTCTCTACTATTGTTTCAACTAATTTGCTCAGTACTGACATTAAACTTACTGGTCTGTAATTGCTGGGATCACCTCTAGAGCCCTTTTTAAATATTGGCGTTATATTAGGTAACTTCCAGTCATTGGGTACCGAAGCCGATTTAAAGGACAGGTTACAAACCTTAGTTAATAGTTCCGCAACTTCATATTTGAGTTCTTTCAGAACTCTTGGGTGAATGCCATCTGGTCCCGGTGACTTGTTAATGTTGAGTTTATCAATTAATTCCAAAACCTCCTCTAGTGACACTTCAATCTGTGACAGTTTCTCAGATTTGTCACCTACAAATGCCGGCTCAGGTTTGGGAATCTCCCTAACATCCTCAGCCGTGAAGACTGAAGCAAAGAATCCATTTAGTTTCTCTGCAATGACTTTATCATCTTTAAGCGCTCCTTTTGTATTTTGATCGTCAAGGGGCCCCACTGGTTGTTTAGCAGGCTTCCTGCTTCTGATGTACTTAAAAAACATTTTGTTATTACCTTTGGAGTTTTTGGCTAGCCGTTCTTCAAACTCCTCTTTGGTTTTTCTTATTACACTCTTGCACTTAAGCTGGCAGTGTTTGTTCGCCTTTCTATTTGCTTCACTAGACTTTTTAAAGGAAGTCTTTTTATCTCTCACTGCTTCTTTTACATGGTTGTTAAGGCATGATGGCTCTTTTTAGTCCTTTTACTGTGTTTCTTAATTTGGGGTATACATTGAAGTTGGGCCTCTATTATGGTGCCTTTAAAAAGGGCCCATGCAACTTGCAGAGATTTCACTTTAGTCACTGTACCTTTTAACTTTTGTTTAACTAACCCCCTCATTTTTGTATAGTTCCCTCTTTTGAAATTAAATGCCACAGTGTTGAGCTGTTGAAGTGTTCTCCCCCCCACAGGGATGTTGAATGCTACTGTATTATGGTCACTATTTCCAAGCGGTTCTGCTATAGTTACCTCTTTAGTTTCATTGGAATGGTCTTGCTTGGCCTCATTTCTTAGGATAACTCATCTTCTCAAGAAAAGCGAACATTAGAAAGCCTTTTTTGCTTATTTAAATGAAATTATTTTAGTACTTAATATATTTATGAAGGAAGTATTTCTTAAATTGATAATGTGGGATAATACACTATGGGCCTCAGGTGCCTGTGAAACTTGCTTGAAAACTCTGTTAAATCTAATGTAAGTGTCTAAGCCGTATGTGGTCCTGCATGTACACAAACAAACTCAAATCCATTTCAAATATGGTAAAAGGAATTCATTGTGCTGGAGCAAACAATCATGAGCTGTCACACAGCTATAAAAACATGATGTTGTTTGTTGTTGTGCTTCATAATGAATTAAACTTTTAATTTTAGTGCCAGTATTCTTCTGTACTAGCAGGTAATTTTTTAAAACAGCCAGTTGGACAACTTACTGCAGTTCTTAATACCTATTTTTGTCCTTTCAAATAATTATATTGTTGTCTAGAGCTTAAGACATGATGACAACAGTTAATTAACTGTAAGAACTATTACTATATAGCGCTATTTTGATTAAACCTGGGTTTGGATTCTGCTAGTTTGCCTCTGTGAACTCAGCACGACTTGCTTTTTTACTAAGAACCTTCATTAAGGTCACATCTGTTTCTCTTTACTATTTCCTCAAACATGACCTTGTTTATAGTGTTTCATAGGTACAAACATGCTCAATGGTAAACTCTTAAAATGCAATTTGCAATTATGTTCTTTGGCTCCTAGTGTTCTAAAGATTAATTTTAAATTGCCAGTTTACAAGAGCCTCAGGTACTAGAGCAGGGGTTGGCAACCTTTCAGAAATGGTGTGGCAGAGTCTTCATTTATTCACTCTAATTTAAGGTTTCACGTGCCAGTAATACATTTTAATGTTTGTAGAAGGTCTCTTTCCAGTATTAAAACCTGTTGTTCTCTCATGCCAATGTTATACTGGTGCAACTATGACCACTTTCCCAAAGGAATTGGAAGAACTAGCTCCTGCAGCCCCCAGCTGGAAACTACCTGCGGAATTATTTTAGTATTTATCTTGCAGTCGTACTGAGGAGCCCCAGTCATGGATCTGCACATTGTACAAAGGTGTAACAAATGTTCCCTGCCCCAAAGAGCTTATGCTTTCATTACTTGCACCAGCAATCTGAAGCTGTAGGGATAAGTGGATTTCCCCAAAAAATCATTCCAAATATAAATAGCTTCAGTAATTTGGGTGTAACGTATATTGATATATTTCATACAAACATATTATACTTTAAAAATTGTCACTTTTATGCACTTGCCTATTTCGCTGTTATGCTGCTGAAAATCTGGGGTACTGTTTTACTTCGGTGGAGTCACTTCAGTGTATTACAACATCGCTGAAAGCAGGGTAGCCCACTGATTGTGAGGGAGTGATTTAATCACTTTGTAAAACAATATTTCAACCACAATAGCCAAACCACTTCAAGATTTATCGGTGCTAACATAAGCAGCATCATAACTGAGGTGAAAATATTGCTCTTGAACAAATTCCATATTCCCCAATCATATGCAAGTTGTGAAGCATACAATAATAGGGCAAATCAATCACTGTGGTAAATTTAAAATAGACTAAACAAACATAATTAAATATTTGTAAGTCTTCTAGTACAGCTCTTGGTACTGCAGGATTGTTCTCTACAGCATATTACTATCTTTACAATTCAAACTAAAAATTAATGTCTGACAGTATTCGAGGTATGTCATAAGGGATTAAATCAAATGTATCATAGCTAGTTAGAAAAATGTCTTTTGTGCAGGAAACTTCAAAATTGTCTTTGAAACGTTTCATGGTGGCAAGTATCAGAGGGGTAGCCGTGTTAGTCTGGATCTGTAAAAGCAGCAAAGAATCCTGTGGCACCTTGTAGACTAACAGACGTTTTGGAGCATGAGCTTTCGTGGGTGAAACCCACTTCGTCAGATGCATCTGACGAAGTGGGTCTTCACCCACAAAAGCTCATGCTCCAAAATGTCTGTTAGCCTATAAGGTGCTACAGGATTCTTTGCTGCATTTCATGGTGGGTTTTTTAAACTCAAAATTGAAACATTTTCAATAAAATCTTCATAAAAATCCAAATCTTTGACCAAAATAAAAATTTTTACTGAAAATGAATTTTGGTCAACAAGCAAACTTGCATCAAAAAATGCTTTGATACACATTAGAGTCAATGTTTTCAAACAGGGTTGGACCATATTGTCATTTGGAAGTGGACAGCTTGCATGAGTTGTCTTTATAAATGTTCCTAGTCCAACTACCGGTGGTGGTACAATTGATCCTGTGAGTGCTCTTTCTGAGACTATCGTTGTGCCTATTCCTTGGCAATATGGTTAAAAATAAATACTGTGTATGGGAGAAAATAGAATTCCCCAAGCCATGAAATACTTTAGAAAAATGACTTTCATATCAACCTACTGGTAATCATTAAGAAAGGGATAGGTAAAAGACAAAAATATCATTGTCTATATAAATCCAAGGTACAATCTTGAATACTTGAGTGCAAATGTGGTCACCCCATCTCAAAAAAAAAAAAAAGATATATTGGAAAAGGTTCAGAAAAGGGCAACAAACATGATTAAGGGTATGAAACAGCTTTCATATGAGGAAAGAGTGATAAGACTGGGAATTTTCAGCTTGGAAAAGAGACAACTAAGATGGGAAATGATAGAGGTCTATAAAATCATGACTGGTGTGGAGAAAGTAAATAAGCGTTATTTAGTCATGTTCATAACACAAGAACTAGGTCACCAAATGAAATTAATTGGCAGCAGGTTTAAAACAAACAAAAGCAAGTATTTTTTTCATACAATGCACAGTCAACCTGTGAAAATCTTTACTAAAGGATGTTGTGAAGGCCAAAACTATAAAGAACTAGATAAGTTAATGGAGGATAAGTCCATCAGTGGCCATTAGCCAGGATGGGCAGAGATGGTGTCCCTAGCCTCTGTTTGCCAGAAGCTGGGAATGGACAACAAGGGATGGATCACTTGTTGATTACCTGTTCTGTTCACTTCCTCTGAAGCACTTGGCATTGGCCACTGTCGAAAGACAGGATATGGGGCTAGATGGTCCGACCCCGTATGGCCGTTCTTATTATATTGCTAATTTACTATTGTTGTTCAGCTACAAGAAAACCTTACCAGTCCATTTCACAGCAGTTCACATTTAAAAATTTGTGACTTCATACTTTATTATAGAAGTGTGCTATTAAATGTTTAAGCTTCTGAGTATCTTTTTGCAGTCACTTTGGGGAAAATTTAAGAAGCTTTAACTGGGTTTGGAAGGAATGCATGCAATCAACTACAAATGAAAAGAGCTCAAATTCTTTGATTCTGGATTTATTGTTTAGTTACTCAGTATGGAACAGCTTCATTGCCTCCAACTGAACTTCTATACATAACTGAGATGAAAAACATTTTAGCTTTTTTCTCTCATTACTCAGAACATTGTATGTGACAAAGTGAAGTATTGATAAGCACATAAGATCAAAGATCTGGAGAAGCTAAATTGCCTAAGGTCTGGGAAGAATTATCTGCATGAGACTTCAAAATCTAATGTGCATTAAACAGGGTATTTTTCCAGCATTGGAATAATGTGACTATTCATTCCTGAAAGGATATTGATAATTCTGCTAATAATATAGAGGGAAGAAATGTTAACTTGTATTCACAGCTGTTAACATTAAAAAGAGAACATGGATTGGGAATCAGGGAGACAACAAAGGCAGCATTGTAAAAATGATGTATGAAAACTCCATTTACATACCAGATTTTAAACAACTGAGAACAGATTAATTCTAAGGATTTTTTTTTGACTGAAATAGCACTGGGCTAACCACAACAGAGAGTGCCTGACTACAGTGTATAAGACCCTTGTCTGAAGTGAATTCTGCTTCTCTTCATCAAAACCCCTTTTCTCCCCTACACTCCCTAGTGTTTGATTTTAGAATGACCTTTTATTCCTGCTCCTGGTTCCTGACCCTTCCCTCAGGTTGGAAACCAACATAGGAGGAATGGGATGTAGCAGGGACCAAATTGCTAGGGCATGGGTGGAAAAGGCAGGAAATGGAGGCATATTTTGAATTTGGAGGGAAGGCAGGTGAGGGAGGGCATTTTCCAGCTAGATTTTTTTTTTATTGCAAAATGCCAATTTGTCATACCTGAATTTTTCTTGCAAAAGCAAGTTGTGTTCCACAAACTTCATCAAATCTCTGGCAGGGTTCTGATGGACTCCAGGGCAGCTCTGCCATGTGGTCTGCCACAGAACCCGGGGACCCCAGGCTCTGGGCAGCTCCATCATACTAGTGTTTGCAGGCTCACTCTCATGGAACCAAGAGCCTGGAAGCTCTAGGAGTCATGACTGTAATAGGGTCTTGGTTTGTGGCTCCACAACAGGGAGTCTGGAAACCCTGTGGGCTCTGGCTTCCAGGTTCACGGCTGTGGAGCTGGGACCCTGAAAGTCCTGAGAGGCTCCCAGGGTCTCCAGCTCTCCCATGAGGACTATCCTGACAGGGCTGGACAGCAGAGAGACCAAGCTTCCAGATTCCTAGGCCAGATAGCTTCTGATTCAGAACAAATCCAAATTTTGTAAAGATGAAATTTTTCATGAACTGTAAAAAATCACACTTTGACCAGCTCTTCTTCAGCACTCTCCACAGTTCTCCCATGCATGTGACGAGTTCTGAGTATATCCCTGGAAAAGAACAGTTGGCCTGAGCACTATAAAAATTCCAGGGATTTCTGGTAGTTAGTGTCCTTTTGGGGCCACGGTACAGATGGATATATGATGGAGTGAAGCTTAGAAATAGCATGAAACTCTTCTGGTCCTGCACAAAGCAGAATCCAACCAGACACACAGACCTTTGCATTCAGCCCTTGAGTGGGTCATTGATTTCTATTCACCTAGCCACCAGCGTCTCTTAAGAACTTAATTCCATCAAGAAGTATGTTGTTCAGTTCTAAAATATAATGGAATCATAAAGATGTATGGATCTGAGTAACCATGCGTTTGTACTATGTCAATTGCTGAGTATCCTTACTGCCACCACCATACAAATTTAGATTGCTCATGTCCTGAAGAGTTTACCATGTTTTTCATTTTTTTTTGCTCTATAAAGCACCTAGCAAATCTTTTGTATCTAAGAAAAATATTCACTAGCTACAATAAACACACCCTAAACTTTACCACTCGTCCAATGAGATTTTTTTACTAATTTCTAACTATGGAAGGGCAAATGTACAGTTTTCTCTTCTCTCTTACAGGGCTTGCAGGGTGACTAAATCAAAGTCAATATAAGTGTCCGTTGCTACATGATTTGGAAACTTTAGTTTTTATCCCAATTATAAAGCCTGGTAAAATATGAATGATTTTAAACAGAAAATAAAATTTGAGAAAAGTTTTGTCCTGTTTTACTGAGATGCTTTTTGCGTACTGCCCTCCAGACTGAACAGATGTGCTATGTTGAAAATTTTGTACAAAAAGAATGGGTTGTTAAGCCTTGACAACTTGATATGTGTTTTAGATAAGATGATCAAGACTATTCATTTAAAAACTAGCAACATTCAAAAGAAAGACATAGAAAGTCCTAGTTCTGTTTGGCAGATATGCTGTGTTTTAAATATAAGTATTTTCTTTATATGTAAGGTCATTTAGGTCTGATACTCTCCTGACAGCTGTGAAGGCTGACATCCAGTGCTTATATCCATGGAACAGAGTTTGTAGCATAGGTTTCCCAACAGGGCCCAGTAATGTCTCCACTCTGATTCGAAGGGACCCGTTCTATGGCAGTTTTCTCTGACTTCTTGAATGTAGGTGTTCTCACTACAATTGGGTGGAAGGAAAAATTGCCAAGCTTTTTGTCGGTGGTGGGGAGTTAAAATGAGAGAAAGGGAAGAATAATTGCTACTGGGGGGACTGTCAAAAACCCAAAACAATTTTAAACTGTCAATGCAACAACATTTCTGCAGAACGCCTTGGCTTAAACCAAACAACAAAAGAAACTAGAATTTAGTTTATGAAAAATAATTTGAATTTTCAGCAGTCTTTACCCTGAACCAATTTTTCTACCTTTTTAGTTTTGCCCCTTCACACTTGCTGGTGCTGCTGCAGGGGCTCAGGTTATAGGCTAAGCTATTTTCAGGGCTGGATTGAAGATGTGAATTGTGCTCTTTTCAAGATCTTGCCAAGGAGAAAGTACAAATAAATTAGCAAGGAGGAGTTTAGAGGCTTTGCTAGAGAGGCTGCAAGAGCTTTTGCACTCTGGTTGCAAACATGTTGACTCTTCCACACTGAATATTTCTGATCTTGCTTTAGCAGGTTTAACACTGCTAATGCCATAACATCTCTGGAGTTACACGTGTATTAAATTGGAATTGGATCCTTTAAGTTTTGGCCTTACAGTATAACCGACTTTGTAATTGTAATCAGAGACATCTCCTACTGCACTAGTGAAAGTTGACAATTCTGCACTGCTCTATGTCCTTTAAAAATTACATTTCTCTAAATTTACAAAACAATCTCAGATCTGATCTGCAAAATGACACCACTATCTGAATAATTCAGCCATTTTTATAATCCTCAATTATTTGCCCTAACTACAGTTTGAATAAACAATGAAAAGGATAATGTATTAGAAAAAGTGCTTTGTTCACTTGACCAGAGTAGTTTTAATCTTTCATTAAACGCTTTATATTTGCTGCAGTATCATGGTGATAACCTCTGTAGAAATGTTAACTTGTAAATGGAATGAGTTTTACTCATCAGGTATCTCTTCAGTACTCTGTGAAATCTTTGAGAAGTGGGAAGAGACTGTGGGTTGTGTGTGTGTGGAGGGATTAGCTAAATGAAAATAGTGCACAGGTCAGTGTTGACAAATTTGATATTTAGTTAGGCTCTTAGATAAATGTCCTAATTTTCAGAGGTAGGGAGCAGCCACCCTTGACTTCCGTGAGAGGTATGGGCAAAGTCAAGTGTAGCTGTGGCTGCTCAGCACCTCTGAACATTAGAACATTTATTTAGGAGCTGAACTTTAGGCATTCAAGGCTGATATTGTTGATCCTATTTCCTCAAATGGGTCACCCCATTAATCTCTTGTATGATTTATAAAGATATTAATAAACATATAGACACTCCAGTTCTTCAGTGAGGTCCACAAGGCACAGGGGTACACCTTTGCAGAGCTCACTGCAGGTTTGGGGGCAGAGTCTACAGATATAACTTTCTTCGCAGTTGATCTAAGGCTGCTAATTTATAATGAGCCTTGTTCTTATGGATAATGAGTATACTTATTATCCCCTTTGGAATTCAGGGTGTGCAGCAGCTCACTGGCATGTGCAGGGTCATGTACCTTTGAGCCCATTATCTGTAAATCCAGTAAGAATAAAACGGAACAATCTTAATTTAGTTTGACACAGCTGTTATGAAAATAGCATGGATTAAGTTGTCAGTTCTTCCCCCAACAGACACACTTTTTTTTTCCATTATTTTGATGGTGATGTAGTAATTTGCCTCTCTCCCACAAGCTGTGTGGATGGAGAGAGGTCGAAGGAGTGTTCTCTTAGGAGTGGAACTGCCTGTCACCATTCTAGGGGCAACAGGTGGTTCTGCGTGAGTACTCTAAGGATTGTTGGATTTCTTAATTTCTTCAGATACCTAGTGCTACAACATTCTTAGGAGTTGTAAAGTGAAACCAAGCTGAGTAGCTTTAAGCACAAAAATAAGTTCAGAAAGTCCTTTCCCCTGCCCCCCTCCAATAGTGAACCCCATCTTTAGCTACCTACCTAGATCAGTGTTTCCAATGCTCATAATTTTAGTGAGTCTTTCAGTTAGTCAGGTTTTTGAACCCCTGCAGCAACTGGAATTGGGTTATTACCAGAGAATTTGAGCTTTTTTTTGTTTTTTTTAAATGACCGTGCTAGCCCTTCTTTTCCTGGAAAACATGAAATTTAAACACTCAGTACCAGAAGGCAAACAATTAAAAACTTCAAATGTGTTTTCAAACTCCCATGATTTTGAAAGCAGTTTAATGATTGACTTTTGGGGGACCAGTCTCATGATTTTTTCTTGAATATTTTGAATCAGGGGAACTGGTACAATTTGTATAGTGGGGCTGCTGAAAGCCATTGAACCAAACTGTAAACCCTGTATATAATGAAAAACACTTCAAGCCAGGGGGTGCTACAGCACTCCCCACACCCCTAGTTCCATCCTCTATGCTTCAGGTGGAATGTGGGGTGGCTAGCAAGGTATGCAAGGTAAACGTTGACTGTCAAACCAATAAGTGAGCTATGGTGTCCCATCCTTAGATATACCTTTATTAAAATAGAAAAAAATGAATCGATCCATCTTCTCTTGAGTTTTATAGGTTGATTAAAATGATAATGAAATGCATATGGCAAGTATTGTCTTTCTCTATCTCAGTCTTTGCTTGCATGTTTGGAAAATTTTTGCTATTATTTTAAGTGTATCTATTTCAAATGTACAAATCTTAGTGATTTGTGCCACACTTTTGTTCTAATGCTTAACGCAGGTTGAAGCAAATCTGATCCCAGCAAATGTGGGGTTATGGAATTAAGTATTCTGGAGAAGATGTTCAGAGATGCAAAGGGGAGTTAGAGGCCCAATTTCCCACTGTCTCTTTGAAAATCCCTCCCCTCTTCCTCCAGTTTAATTTTATCAAGTTTGTGAACAAAAATACATGAGAGAGTCAGAGAGCAGGAAAAATTCCAGCTTTGCAAAAAGCTTGGCACCAGCTAATCTATATTTCACAACCTCTCAACATTTGCTCAACCTGGCCAACTCTACCATTCACCCTTGGGGCAGTTTGGGGGCAAACTGCAGCTGTTCAAGCCAGTAAAGATCTTTTGCTATACAAAGGGGAAAATAGTCAGTAATTTTTTTGACCTAGGGAAAACTGAGATTGAGGGGATAGAGAATGGTATCTGAAGAATATTGATGTTTGCTTCATTTTAAGATGAAGCATGCAATCCTTTGCTTTGTTCTCTGTGTGTGCTCAGATGTGACTTTCCTAAATCTCACTGGAACTTCACTCTTTTATGTCTGAGTCTAATGGAAATGGTTTGCGTCTTTAATGTCATCATCATCATCTGATATATGGATTACCAACTTGGAAAGAAACAAGATTCATGAAATCTTTGCAGCAGACTCAGATAGAATGACTTCAGATCTTGTACACTTTTTTTTTTTTAAATGAATGGTTCATTTCTGGTTAAACTTTGTGATTTGCTTTTTCTTTGAGTAATGAGCCAGTACTTCAGCATGGTGTTACAGGGCCCTGCGCTGCTGGTGTAGGTCAACAAAAGTTCTATTGAAGTCAATTCAGCTCCTGCATCTGACGCTGGGATTCTCTTCCAGGCAGCTTTTTGGTTCCTGTTAAAGGAGCTTAAACTGTTATGTAGGGTGCTGGTAAAAGATTAGTACTTCAACCCAACTGAGGTAAGGGACAGGAAATGGTACCCCCGTATTTCCAAGAGACTGACTGGAATCAAAACAAGTAGTGGTCCCTAGACCAGGAAATTGAGCTAGTGAAAGGCACTATGGGTCTTGCTTTCAGTGATGATATTGTCAACAGCTACCATGGACTCCAGCTGGTATTGTGATTGCTTAGCACTTCTTAAAATGAGGCCCTAGCATGTATTTCAAGTTGGTTACCCAAAAATAGATACACAGAGAATTAGAGGCTACTCTTGAAAATTCAGGCCTATGTGACTTGCTAATTACCCATCATGCCAGTAGCAGAGGTGTGAATGGAACTTGTTATTTATACTCTACTGCATCACATTCTTTTTTCACAGGTCATATTCATTTACTGAAATATTACATATAAAAATGACAAGAAGTAACATCACTTCTTAGCATTTTGACAGAGCAAAAGCAAAATCCATATTTTCTTTCACAAGCCTGAAGTATTAAATCCTTCCTTGGAAAGACTTGAGACACAAATTCTCCTGCTGAGTTTTAATATCTCCATCCCAGGACAAAGACACCAATAGGCCAACATTTCACTACCTATTAGATAATAATGGGTACTGAGATTCATTTTCTATCAAAGTAGTAGTCAATAAATATTGGCAATAGACAGTGCTTTGAAGATTCTCCTGTTGTACAGCAAGGGTAGGAGCATTTCTAGTCAGGATAGAGAATGTTATTTTGTGTCCATTTGATGTAGAAAAGGACAACTGGTCAATATGCATTCCAGTGGCATAAATACTTTAGTGGTAAGTATATATTGAGAAACTTAGTTCACACATTTTCACAGAAATATCCATTGAGAACTGATTCTAATGTTAAAGTAATACTATCAATGGGCAATGGAACATTGTTCTTCCTATGCTTATTACATATCTTCATGCCGTGTGCTTTTGTGTTATCTTTTGTTATAAGTCAAATCCATCTTTTTAATTACTCCTCCATTAGCACTTATCACTATATTTGCTAAATCTATCTTAAATAATCCTGAATATTGTCTTAAACAGGATTTTTTTTTCTAGCTGTCAGGATTTGTGTGCTTATTTTGATGTCTACTTTATAATCATCTTTAATATAACCCCCATTCTAAATATTAGACTTTAATTATCAAGTGTCATAAAGGCAGCTACATGATCCCAAGAAATAAACAAGCAGAAAACCAAAAGTTTTCCCAATGCGATATTATATCCTAACTGTCTCATATGCATATAGAACAAGAAAAGTTCCTTCATTACAAAATAGTTCTTTAACTACTCAAAAGTGATTTTTCTGAGACTGTGTCTATATCCAGACATATGGATTCTCTACCCTGCCATTTTTTTCTTTATTAAAAAAAAAGTACCTACTGATGCTGTCTTGTGTCTCAGTACTGAACCATAGAATCAAACAATAGTGGAAACTAATGGACTTTAATACTGGAAAAGTATATACTATAGAAAGTTTGCCTAGGGTGATGGAAATGTGGGTATACTGACATCAGCCATACACGGAAGCTGTATAGCGGATGGAGGCAGAGAGATACAAGATGATGATAGCTGTGGTCTATGACAAGCAGAAGATACATTTTGGGAAGAAAAAATAGACTCTATGGCTCCAGCAGGGAGCCCTCCCTCCCCTCAAATAACAATCTCCTGTGTAGTGGAGGAGCTACAAGCTCTTACTATTCTGTATTTATCTAATGAGATATTTGAGGCACACAAAGAAATGTAACCTGTATGGTTCAGCAAAGATTCATAGATTAGAAGGCCAGAGGGACCATAGTGATCATCCAGTATAGCCTCCTGCATACCACAGACCATAAGACTTCCCTGAATTAATCCCTGTTTGGACAAGAGTACGTCTCATAGAAACACATCTAATCTTGATTTAGAATGCCAGAAAATCAACCACAACCCTTGGTAAGATGTTCCACTGGTTAATTATCATCACAGTTGCACTTTATTTCCAGTCTGATTTTTGTCTGGCTTCAGCCTCTAGCTGTTGGGTCTTATATCTTTGTCTGCTAAATTTAAAAGCTTATTATCATTTTTTGTTCCTTGTGTAAGTACTTACACTGACCAAGTCACCATTTACCCTGCTCCTTAAAAAAATGGTGCTCCTTCAGTTTTTAACCATAAATCATGTTTTCTAATCCTCAAAACATTGTTGTGGCTCTTTTCTGACCTCTCTGTTGTTACTGGGGGCTCTGGAGTAGTTAAGCCAACAGGTGGACTTTCTCCTGCTGTGCCGCTGTAAATTCCCTAATTAGCCATGCCCTGAATCTTGTTCTATAGGGAAAGATGTAACTGGGTGTCAGGAACCTTCTGTTTACCCATCTCTAAGCAGGCATTTGAATCCTACCTAAAGCTGCTGAATTTCTGCTGCTACTCTAGCCAGCTTTGGTTTGTTTAAAGTTTCCTAGTTTATAAGTAAGTGGGAGTAGCCAGTGCTTAAAGTGGACTGAAAAGTCAGGGCTTTGTCTGTCTGGGACCCCACTTGACTAAAAAAATGTTTTTGCAGGGTCTGTGATCCCCTCTCCCTCCCCGCCCTGCGTGCACACTTTAAACACTAGGAGTAGCTCTCTAGAGAGGGAGCCAGGGACAGAATGAGGCCCTCAAGGGAAATTGTAGGGACAGCTAAGCTCGGGGAAGAAGCTAAATTCAAGGTTTATATTTTACCTTTACAACAGTAGCATTTTCCAAAAAGAGTGAGAAAATCCCAAGGGATATACACAAAGCAATAATATAACTATGACTGTCTAACAAAAATGTCACAGTACTTTTGAAACAAGCTATTGTGTAAAACTAGCCCTCTCCTTATTTTCAGGCTTTCGTTAGTCATTAGTGGAGTTCACTAGACATGCTTACAAATGAGCAATAATTAGAGGAAGTTAAAATAACTGCAATGCATTTAAACTATCGTGTAACTACTAGCACTCAGGAATGTGGACTGCAGCCACAATGACCACGGTCTTTACAAAAATTATGCATGGAAAGGATGACTTAGTTGTCTAGTCTATTCTTAGCCAAAAATGAAATTTTGTTCAGTTTGCAAGCAGAGATCAGCAATTGCAATAAAATCAAATGTTTGAAAGTCAGGAAATTCTGAAGTAAGATTACACTTCCACAGAATTTCTCCCAAAATACTCTGGCTCAGGAGAGAGCATTAAGATACAATGCATACTTTCAAATGGGGGGGAACCAGCCAGGATTCCATTACTGTGAATTGTCTTGGTACAAATAAGTTGTTTCTAATGCTGCACTTCAGAATGCACATAATGGAAAACTGACTTTTCATGCACACACAGAGAACAATAGACTTCTCCATTCTACTGCTGTGTACATATAGGAAACCTCTTTCAGCTTCAAAAGAGACAAGTGCTCTGCTCCTCTGTCAAGACTCAGCAGTTCAAATGCAGAAGTGCTGTATATTTTTAATTAACTTATTTTCCTAAAAGATCTTATTTAAAACTATGAACACAATCCTTCATACAAAGGATTTCTCATCTGTTAAATTACAGATGCCCAAAATTGTAGGCTGTGAATTTACACTTGTATTTGCCAACAAGAGCATCAAACAACCTTCCAGGCTAGGCACTCATGAATCAGAATTAGGCAGTTGGTCAATTAATCAAATCAACAAGCTGGTGTAAATTGGCATAGTGAGTGGAGCTATGCTGCTTTACCCTAGCTAAGACTCTGGCCCCAATTTCTCTGACTTGCCTAGCTTAGACATCCAATTGAACAGACGCCCTTAATCTAAACTGTGGAAATATTATACCTAGCTTCCTAAAAGCTAGATACTGTTACTCAAGTTGAATAGTCCCATTGACTTCAATATGGGAGTAATTGTCTCACTCACTCATAATATAAACAAGAGTTTCACAGTCTAGCTCTAAATCAACCTTTGGAATGTGACGTTGTTACAACTCTACTGGGACACGGGTAAAGTGGTGGTGGTTTGAGTGCCCTGATGAACTGATTAAGGGCTGCAAGAGCTCCCCTTCTATTTGCCCCTCTATTGAAATCTTCCTATCTTTGCTCTCCAATGCCCTGCAAAATCCATGCTTTTCTCAGCCCAACTCTACCCATTCTATATAAACACATGCACACACAGATGCACCTTCTACAGACTGTAAGCTTGGAAACCGAGGCACAAGTCCACCCAATTTAAGCTTAATCAATTTTTACCTTTTATTTAGAAATTTTCACACAAAATCATTGTTCCGTATAGTGTCTTTTCAGACATGCTTAACAGATAAGCCAGAACAGATAGGGGCCGAAGTTACTGGGTACTGGGAAGCTCTTCTCCACTGTCTTGTGGTCACCTGTCTCTCATCTGGTATTCTCCAATTTGGGGCCTTTTTTACTCATTTTTTTATATCTTTCCAAATAACATTGATTGGAGGAAAGCTAATGAATATGTAATTGAACACTACACACACACAGTTATACATTTTATCCAAATGTTCGTAATTTGTAATTTATAATTTCATTTTCCTGTGTTACAAATCATTAACATTATATCAACAATAACTAACAAAATGTAACCCTTATTTTCTACCATTCAGCAATTTTCTTCATATTTTAATATTATAGTTAAGTATACATGGATTATCCTAAATTACTCATTAACATAACCTCAACTTTTCTATGCCTATAAAAATGAGGCGGGACTACCTGACCCTAATGTCAGCATAGTCTTATTTCCAAATATGGGTTTTCAAGGGATTTTTAGCATCACACTTGTAAATCACTAAAAAAAACCCTTACCAGTAATTTTTGTCTGTTGCATTTTGGGATACTTTATTCAGTTCAGGGCCTAGGTTTTTAATTTTTCCCCAGCAAGACATTTTAAAATCACCTCCCAAACTAGTACCTTTAAATCTGTAAGAAAGAAGTACTGGGACTCACAAGGAATGGGATGGATAGGGACCAGGAAGAGCCTCTTCCTCCCTCACCTTATCTAAATGGAAACTTATTTTTAATTTTCTCCCACTGTCCATCCTACAAGGTAAGCTCTGTTTGTTTGTTTTAAAATAGAACAAATTTCTAATCATGAATTCTACCCTTTGAATATGACTTTTAATTTTCCAACGGCTTGTGCAATTAAGGTGGATAACTTTTTCCAGTGATAAACCTCCCTATCAATCAGAATGGACTTTGATGTTGTTTCTGCAAGTAAAAGTTTTTGTTTTTAAATGAAATCTTATCTTCATATCTGTCGTTTCTGAGGCAAGAAGAAAGTAGCTTTTCTTCCTGTGTCCCTAACAGGCAGATGTAAAAAGGTGTAAGTTAAAGTGGTTCAAGCTCTCCTCCTCTCTCCTTGATTTGCCAGTCAAACCAATGTGGACTTCTTTACCCTTTGCACTTTGGCAAATTGTTGTATATTGGTGTAAGTGAACCCTGTATACAGAAACTAACTTATGCATTACCTCTGCAGCTGACACCGAGACACTGAGCCAAGTTAAAGCTGCTAACTTTTGACTCTTCAGTTTAAGGGGGTTCCTTTTCACATTATCAATGGGAAGATGCCATGTTCCAAGACTGCCCAAAACTGTAACCTTTTCATTTCAAAAACACAAATAGACATAGAAGTTAAAAAAAAAGAAAAGATTTTAGCCTGAGATGTTGATCACACTGATTGATAGTAAACCTTTATGAATAGTTTTTTACATAGATGCATCATGCTGTTCTCTAGTGTCAAGTATCAGAGGGGTAGCTGTGTTAGTCTGGATCTGTAAAAGCAGCAAAGAGTCCTGTGGCACCTTATAGACTAACAGACATATTGGAGCATGAGCTTTCGTGGGTGAATTCCCACTTCGTCTTATTGGAGCATGAGCTTTCGTGGGTGAATACCCACTTCATCATCCTGCATCCAATGAAGTGGGTATTCACCCACGAAAGTTCATGCTCCAATACGTCTGTTAGTCCATAAGGTGCCACAGGACTCTTTGCTGTTCTCTAGTGGTTTGTTTCCCAAGCCTGAAATAGAGCATACACAGGTGCTTTAATAAACTTTCTGGAAATATTCATTCAGCACTGCCCTAAATGTCACCGAAATACATATGTATTATCTTGATGGATTCTTTTAAGGGCCAGCTATATGATCTTTCTGTATGAAAAGTGAAACATCAGAAAAGCAACCTAATTTTACTGGCTCCAATAATAAGGAACTATACTATGCCTTATGGATAGTCAGTCTTCTTTTAAAAAACAAAACATGCTATTATCCTAATGGACTGCAGTAAATGGAATGCTAGGTTTCTCTCAAGCACTCTATTGACCTACTTATCAGGAATATTAGAATTCTGAGGAAGCTGTGCAGTTTCATTCTGGTACTTAGTGATCAAAAGTATTTGTGCTTTTTTGAATGAGTCATGACGGTCAATGTTGTTTCAGCAGAAATAACTAACTTCTTAATGTAGTTTCTAGTGAGTCAATACTCAAATCCAAGTGCCTAGTTAGATACCTAAGGCTGTACGTAGGCAACAAAATACCTGTATTAGGGTTCCAAAGGCAAAATTAGTCACCTAAATAGGAATTCAGGAATCTCAACAAGCATTTAGATACTTTAGGCAAACTAGTTTGATCGTATGGTCCATTAGCACCTGCATGCGAACATGCTTACCTCAACCCTGACCTGCTTGTTTCTCATCCGACTGTTATGTCTTGTCTGTTTTGGTAAGCTCTTTGAAGCTATTTTTTTAAATGTATTTATTTTAAATCTGCATGGTGTCCTGTTCAACGCAACCCTGAATTGGTTAGTCTCTAGGCACTACTGCAATAAGAAGATTTCAATAGTAGATCAGTAATAGTGGTACGTGAAAACTAATTATGGAAAAGGACCCTGACCATCTGCATTAGAACCCCTCTACTCAGGCACTTTTAAATGCCTCTGGCTACATCTACCCTTGGAGCTAGGGGCTCTCATCTGAGCTCGCATGCTAAAAATAATGTAGCTACAGTAGCACGGGCAGCAGTGAGTAACAGCACAGGCTTGCTGCCCCAAATAGATGTGAAGGGGTCCAGGAGGGTTTGTATTTGGGGCTGCTAGTCCATGCCTCTGCCCATGGCCTGTACCGTGGCTAAACTATTTTTAGTATGCTAGCGTGAGGATGTCTGTGCAATCTGGGAATTGTACTCCTAGCCTCAGACATCCAAAGCCTCAACAAAAGAAACTGGCTGGTTATTAATCAGCGTCATTTCCCTTAGGGTACAATGCCCTTTTCAGCTATTTCCACAGTGCTGTTCTAATGCGGAAATTTGACTTCAGTGTGCTCCTCATTTTAATTGTTGAATAGTCAGCCATGGCAATGCCTCTAGAGATTTTGATTGACAGAACATAGTCAACTTTAGGACTTGCTGGGAATCTCTTGTACACATTCCCTTTTCTTACTCATTTTCAATGAGAGATGCCAAAATAAGTTCCTCTACCAAATGAGACCCCAAATGGACCATTTTAAATATGAAGGACTTTTTTCTATTTTTACTCATTTCTATTTTTGCTCTGATTTCTGCACAGTAATGATAAATACCCCCCTTATCTATACACACTCATCTAATACGATGGTGTTGTTTTGTGTATGGTCCAACCTATTGTGTTAATACAAATCAGAAAAGAAAAAACACCTAAATATGGAGACGTCTTGCTTGCAGTACCATTTTGACATATTGCTGCTGACAGCCCAATTAAATAAAATGTCATAGATGGATATCTTTACTGACAAGTGTATTGAATTAGGAGATATCCACTTAATATTTGTCCGCAATTAAATAAAATCGAAAGACAAGGGGTTTGTCCAGCTTCATTATGAATAGTATCAGTAATGCAATCAGAATGAAAATTAACAATTTAGCCTGTGGTTAACTGAAATATGCATAATTTTAACTGTTAATGCTTTCCTGGGGTATTTATTTGCCAAATGTACCCCCATAGTGTTACTACTGGATCTTTTCTGTTGATTTTTATAACTGCACTTGGCTCAAAATCTTCAGCATATTCAAAAATAATTAAAGGTCACTTAATTTGCTTTAACACATATTTGAATACTGTGTGTTTTTCATAGAAGCATAACGTTCCTTCTGATTTAGAGCCTTCTGATGAGTTTCCTCAGAAAGATAATGCACCAAACTGCAGTCATTATTCAGGAAGAACTGAAATCAGTGGGAGTCTTACATGAATTATGACTGAAGGATTTGGTCTATTGTTTGTTTTTAAAGGAGAAGGTTAGTAGCCACTTGAAGTGGTTCACAAGGTGAGCTCATAAGAAGCCTTGAGAGACAGTAATGGAAATAGTATGACAGCTACAGGCAGTTTGTCAGTGAGAGAGGCTCACAAGTCAGTCAGATGGTCAGGTTGTGACATGGGGGAGAAGGGATTCTTCACTCTCGCAGTTCTGATATCCATGCCACTTAAAATTAGCTTTTTAATGTAGAAACTTCCTGTACGCATTCCAGTTTGTTGGGTCCTGTTAATCTAACATTGTACGGAATATACTTTTGGAGGCTATAACTAGAGACCATCTACAACAGTGATTCCCAAACATTTTACTAAGGTGACCCACCAACTGTATTTTTATTTTATGTTTTTTGCTATCCAACCAGGGTCCAAATTCATGAGGGAAATACAAAATCATAGGTCAGTGCCCTTCTCCTCATCTGCTACTTCCTCCTCACCCTGCTGAGAGGGCACTGGCCCCTCAGCAGCACCTTCTGCCCTGACACTGCAACCCTAATCCTGGCCTGGTGTGGAGGGGAGAATTGGAGAGCAAGCCTGCTTCGCACTCACCACACAGCAATGACTCCTATTCTGTGGGGTGAGGCTTGGTTCCTTGCTTTGGGGGTTGCATCACTATTCAGGTTTGGAAAAAATCCCATTGAAACTCCATTTCTAAATGACATCAGTTTCTTCTCATTCCCACTTGAAAGGAAAGTGCTTAACTTGCAGGTATTAGAAGTAGTTCAAGGAAAGGAGTATGTGGAAAATCTCAACACGTGGTAAATGAGTCTGAGGGAGTTTTATTTTGATTATTCCTAATGGAGTTTAGAGTGAAGTTAAAGTTGGTGCAATGAACACATTCACCGCATCAAAAGAAGGCATGTTACATCCACTTAAACTTATTCTAGACTTTCTCAGCCTTATCTCTGAATTTAGCCATATGCACCTCATCAAGATGGTAAGGCCTATAGAAAGAGAGATATCTGTCCAGCTACACATACAATCCTCATTGCTGTAGTACTTGAAAACCTCACATTCATAAATGATTTCTATCACTGCAGGTGCCCTTTGAGGTAAAGAGAATCCTGTCCCCATTTTTGGGAAACTGAGGCACAGGTTAGCTTAAGCTATGTGTCCAAAGTCATAGAGGAACTCCGTGGCTAAACTAGGAATCAAATGAGATTCTCAATCCTAGTCCAGTGCCCTGTCCACTAATTAATGATCAATAATTCTTAGCTCTTATACTGCACTTTTCGTCAATACATCTCATAGACCATTATAAATCCTTTCTAGCCTCTCAAAATATAGTAGTCCTCAAATGTTCAAAAATGTTTTTCTCCAAGTATTTGATAGTGTTCAGCCACATCTGAAGCTTAAGTGCCAAGCTAGCTAGGTGAAAAAAGTCATGTTTTATGTCTTCCCTGAATGTCTCCAAACACTTTAGGCTGAAATATTGGAGTTTAAAAAGTCAAGCAGTCAGAATAGAAAGCATTTTTCTTTCTATTTCTTTTAAGCATTCCCAATCTCATTCAATTTCTGTGATCAGAATCTCATTGCACTATTAAGTGGAAAATGCATTATCTAATGAATCCCTGATCTAAAACTAATTTTATTATCTGCATATCTTTGTGGCAGGAGAAAAGAGTGAATTCAAAGAACTTTCTTGTGCTTTCCTAAAAACATCAATCTTTCTCTGATTGCCCTACTTTTCAGATCAGAACTATGATTAGTTGCAAGTAGAAATGGGGAAGTTCCCTTTTTGGGATTACCTCTTTCTCAAATCTTGTTGCATGGCATTATAATTTTCATTTATTAAGGTAATGACCAGATGCCTGATTCTCAGAGTTGTACATGCGATTGATTGCAATGTGGGTGCTCAACATCTCTGAAAATGTGGACATTGGACTCCTTTGACAAGCCAAGCAAGCCTCTTGCGTCAGTGCCGTTTTTTCCTCCAGGTTGTATTATTACAATGAACACCACTTGGGGACACACTTGAAAAGTACCTGAAACTTTAAAATAGGCCAGACTGCAGCAACTTTCCTACAGAGACATCACTATGGAATGCGTTTTGCAGGGTGTTGATTCAAAGCTACTCATCATTTTGCAAGACTTGTCTCTTATGATCATAAACACATTCTGTGTTGGCTACCATTTCACTTCTGAGTACAGTTCAAGGAGTTGGGATCTCTGGGATCCACTGATCTGGGAAATCACTTCTCTCTATGATCCATCTTTTGCATTATGATCCACGGGGCCCACTCCTAGAGGATACCTGAGCTGAGACTTATCATTTCAGGGTTTTCTCTGTGTATTGGCCACAGACTTTTTCACAACTCACTTCTTGTCAAGTGGTTTGTCAGAGCTTGAGCTTAACGAACTTCAGGTTTGGGTTTCAAAAGCACTGGTGTTAATCTATTTCTGCCTCTGTTGAAGTCATTGTACAGTCTGCTTGGCCAGGTCTCTGTCAGATCCTGTATTCATAGTTAGAACAATGATGTTAATTATGGAGCAGGGATAGTGGGGTTCCTTAAAATAAAAGTCTGTTATAAAATTGTTTGGCAGCTTTATACATGTAAAGTATGCAGGTGATGAACACCACGAGAAACTTCTAATAAATAAAAGGCTCTAATTTCGTCACCCAGGTTTCTTCTTCCTCTTTAGCAATCTTTCATCTTGGATACATCGTAGCTGGAGTGGAAAGCATGTATGCAATAAACTCTTTTCCTTGCCTCAGGTCACTGTGGATATAAAACATGATCCTTATATGATGTGATCCAAGCATGGGAGAACCCTAACTTTGGGTCTCCTATTTTGGCCATGACTAACTAAATCAAGCAAGCTTGCTGAAATAAGCATGTGCTGGCTTCATCTTTGTGTAGAATAAGGGATTTTACTTAATCTGCTCCAGAGGGCCATGACTGCACGGCAAGAAAAATGACCTACTTTCATTACTAAAGTAGAGATCCATTGGTGGGGCAATGCAGCAATGTGCCACTATTCATGCTGCACTTTGTGGATAAACATTGCTATCAATCTCTCATTCATTACATTCAATTAATGTTGTTCCCCCACAACGACCACCACACACAATCAGGAAATCTTTGCTCAGGGAATGCAGAGAGGCAAAACAGACAGAAATTTATCATGTCAGAAGTGAGTAACCCCTGCCAGGATTACTCAATTCTGATGAGTATGGGCTCTAGCCCATGGCATTTGTCCCTTACTTCAATGAATATCAACTCCTTTTGGATGGAAAATCAAACACAAAAATAAAAGTCACATCAAGATCTCTAATTAGGATGGTGGGGGATAAAAAGAGAATCAGCTTTTAAGAATCAGAAGAATTTTTAGTCTGCAGGTAAAACTCTCATTCTGAAGAATTAAGCTTCAGAACTCCCATTATGGCTTCCCTAATTGAATGTTATGTTTGCAGATTATGGAGGAATATGGCAGTAGAGATAACAATTAAACAGACAGAGATTGATTTGTGTAACAGTTGTTCAGGGTTCTATCTCTTGTTTATGGTAGTTTACGAAACTAGTAATTTACAAGTCTCAGATGTACAGTGTGCTGTTAGTCTTTAGATTCTTCTCTCCATACACAAATGCTGTGGTGCACTGCAAGGAAGGGAGTAGCCTTCCACTGAGGCAGAGCCTCATAATATAAAAAGGAGGTGTTCTTGGTGTAGTGTTGTGACATATTTAGTTTATTAAGCCAGACAACTATGCAGACTATTCACAGATAAATGACCACAGCTATTTCCAACCCGACTGCTAACAATGTGCCTGGGATGGTATTGTCACAGTAACTGCTGTTAATAGATAGAGTAATTGCCATAGCAATATCTTTCTTGCATGGCACCCTCATATAGGTCTGTACTATTAAGATACCAAGAAGAATAATGTATTTGGTTATCATCGACTTGTCTTGTTTTTTCACTGAGGAGGTGGGCATGGGTGGTATTCTTCATAAAGAACAATGAATTCAGTAAGCTTTTCGTAGTGGGAGAGAAAAGATACTACAGTATTTCTTGAATCCTTGCTATGTGTTTAAATCTGCCTGATGCCCTATGGAAATCTTTAAACATTTTAGTTATAGTGCATGAAACTCTGCTGACATGATTGAAGCTCTTGATCAGATTTAAAAAAAACAACAACAAAAAACTAATGAATTCCATGGCATGATTAATCTGAGTAAGAATTTCAGGACTGCATTCAAGGGCATTTGCACAATAATAGGATTATTATTTGATAAGGGCTTTTTTTGCTCCTGCTGCTTTACTTATTTGAGTCATAATTCTTTGTTTGTGTTATCTTTTCCACATCAACTAATTGTCATGTTATGGAATTATTACTTCAGGTGAGAAAAAAGAAGATGAAATGCTAAGCTACACATGTACCATGTAACATATTTCTGCAAAGGTTATGGTCTACTGAATCTATTCATCCTATTTGTACACATATATCATTTTTGTACTTGAAGTTATGAACATTGGCTGTATACTGGCTTAATTTCTAAGTAAGGCTTGTAAGGCATTTGGTCAGCTTCTTTAGAAAGGAATTTAAATACCCAATCAAGAAGCACTTAAGGAACAATGGATCTTGGAATGCTCCAATCCACATAAGAAGTCTACTTGAGGATGTTCAAGGTAGCATTTGAACAATGGCTGTTACGTAGAGGTCTTAGTCATGCATGGACATGTGGCTTGCCCATGTGACTCCAAAACTCCATGTTGGAGCTGAACTTTGCATAGGAGAGAGGAGAGGGTCTTCACCCACAAGAGAGAGTCTAGTTAAACCTGTGGGAGGTCCCTCCATTTTGTCTTCAGCTGGTTAAAGAGAGAGCCTCTCCACTCCAAGGATATCTGAAAGAAACTGAAACAAAGAACAGTCACCGGGGGTGGGGGAGGAGTAATTGATGGACCCAGGCTAGCAGGAGACTAGTCTGTAAAAGGATGCTTACTGGAAATGGTGAAATCTTATCTGTATTCAGTTTTCTTAGATATAGACTTACGTGTTTTATTTTATTTTGCTTGGTAATTCACTTTGTTCTATCTGTTACTACTTGGAACCACTTAAGTCCTACTTTCTGTATTTAATAAAAACATTTTTTACCTAATTAATTCAGAGTATGTATTAATACGGGGTGGGAGGCAAACAGCTGTGCATATCTCTTTCAGTGTTATAGAGGGTGAATAATTTATGAGTTTACTCTATATAAGCTTTATACAGGGTAAAACGGATTTATTTGAGTTTAGACCCCATTGAAAGTTGGTCATCTAAGTGTTAAAAGTGAGAACACTTCTGTAAGCTGCTTTCAGTTAAGCCTGCAGCTGTTAGGGGACATGGTTCAGGCCTGGGCCTGGGTTTGCAGCAGGCTAGTGAGTCTGGCTCAAACCCGGCAGGGCACTGAAGTCCTAAGCTGACGGGGCAGGAAAGCAGGGGCAGAAGTAGTCTTGGCATATCAGGTGGCAACCCCCAGAGGGTTTCTGTGATTCAACCCATCACACCATTCATAAAATGTCTTTTTGGGAATAACAGACGAGCCAATGCAAACACTTATGAGAACAGTTTCTAAATAAGATTTGCTTTCCAGCATTCTCTAGGAGGTGTCTGTGAGAGCTAATATGTATTAGCAGAGTGTCAGGTGGAGAGAGGTTGTACAAGGTGGAGAGAGGTTTCACAAAAAAGCTTTTAGAATGAACAAGAGCAAGTCCCAATCTATAGTTGAATTTAGTTTATCCTTGTATATTAATCTAATATCCCCATATTTGTATGTGTATCAGAGCTGAGCAAAATTTTTCAGATGAAACCCAGTAATTATTGAACCTGGTGATATTCAGAACAAAAAGAGCACTCAGCCATGCTTATAGCTATTTCCATTGCTTCACATTGACTCAACCTACAGTCTAACTTCTGAGTGGTACACAGAGAACTTATTATATAGACTTACTGATTCACTGAGTGAGAGAGAGAGAGTGAGCTTGAGAATCACTAGTGACTAGGGTATTTCCCCCCCTCTGCGGTTTTTATAAAATCCTGACTTAGGGCTTGATGCAAATCCTGTTGAAATAAATGGTGGGAAACCCCTGCCATTGACTCCAATAGGCATTGGATCAGTTCCCAGTAAAACCATTCTGAGCAGTGGGCAGCGTGGCCTATATAGGTAGTTTCTCTTCAGAGAGTCAAAGATTTTTTACTATGAAGAGCCTTCTATCTGCTTAGTGATAATTCTGATCATGCTCATACCGACTCAGTCACTTTTGTGATACCAGATCCATTTAAGTTGTTGATAATGTCAAAGTTTCTCTGCTTGGATTCTAACCAGTCTCACTGAGAGCCTCTAGAAAGGCTAGGGGTGACTTGGAACCATGCTTCTCTTGGCTGGCAAAATCTACCAGAGAAAATATGGAGTCAATTTATCATAACTGCATTTCTCAAAGCGAGCAATTGTTCAGCCTGTAATCCAAGAGGCAATCCATAGTGTTGATATTCTTGCCATTTAACACCCCGTTGCTAATCTTTCTTTATGGGAATGAGGGGAAGATTATTTACCAGATTGCGGAGGTGCAGCTCTGCAGTATCTGTGGACCAGAGAGACCCTTGACTCCTTTCAATCCATTTTAGTTTTGGTCTGGGTATAGTATGGACACTTTCTGGCACTGACACATGTTAAGTATCCATGCTGTCTTTTTGTAAAGACCTATTGCCTAGCCACTGTCTGTCAAACATCTGTCCTTCATGAAATTGATCAACATGGTGATGTTGATCCATCTACAATCCTGGCAGGGAAAGATGCATGAGAGGCTCAGTTCCTTTTTGGAGAGAGGACCAAAAGAGCAGTCTGAAGGGCTCTCGTATGTGACACAGGGGTCTTTTCTGTTAACCTTTATGCTTGATGTGTATTGGGCAGCTTCATTTTTCTGCAATGTTTGGATCGTGTTGCCACCAATATGATGATGACAGTAAGCTCTACATTTTATTTCTCCCAGGCTCAGATGGTGAAATGGTTTGGATTTACCACATTCCAGCCAAATCTGAGCCTGGGATGAACTGCTTGAGCAAAAGTCAACCTCAATTTGAGAGAGATGATGCTAGTTGACTGGTAGTCCTGTTAGAGTCTGAGCTGTTTCTGGATGTCCAGATAGCAACTGTGTCTAAAGTGATTTTTCTCTTCTTCCTCCCTACCCTTTTCCCCCACCATCTTTTCTTAGCAGGGAGACTGTGATCCTTCCTCTCAGATATGGAACAGTTGGGTTATTTCCAATGCATTCTACCTGGAACTACTCTTGAAACCCACTCAAACATTAGCTGATGTAAGCAGGAAGCCTCATATTATGATACGTAAAGGTAGTTCACACACATGGAAGATTGCACTTCTATGCCATAGATTATTCTGACTTCCCATACCCTCTCTGAGGGTAAATAAAGTTGCTTGGCCTAGGAAGTGCTTTTTGACTTAGATTTTGGCTGCCTTAGTGACAGCTTCTTTGTTTTCTGCTAATTTTAGATCACCTAAACCTATTAAAATGGAAATTCTTAGATTTATATCTCTGGGGACCAAGAGTGGAGGGGAAAAACTCTGTTCCCTATCCCACTTGACCTGTCATAGTGTGGTTTATAGGTCTTCAGGGAATGTGTGCAAGACCTATATATTTTTCTCAAGCTTCTCTTAAGAAGGAGGAATGAGATTTTTTGTTTGTTTGTTTATAGAGGGAGAAGTGGCTTCCTGAATACTAATTTGACATTAGTTTAGTTAAGGAATATATGTATGTTCTTAAATTTTAAAAAATACTCTGCACACAAAAACATCTTGATAAGCAGATTTTATAAACTAAAAAATTAAATATGAGCATGCACAAATTCCACCAACTCAAAAGACTCTCTAGGTTTCAGAGATTTATCCTCTTTTTAAAAAATTGTGGTTCCGTTAGATTCAGGATGATCTGTCAAACCACTGGCAAGAATTTTAATTATGGAGGAGCAATTTAGAATTCTGGCAGTTGCCACTGCTCACACTACAATGGATGAATCACAAAATCCTCTTATGATGCTACCTAGTCATCCTCTGTAATGAGTTTGGCTTGTTAAGACCAGCAGAGAGCATAAAAATTAAATGGAACAGAGATAATATGTTGATACTTGGGGGAAATCTAAATACAAATTGAATATTTGGGGGCCAAATTCTGGCAAACACTGGTAGGTTCCTATCACAAAACTCCAGCAGCACAAGCATGAATTAGAAATCAGCCACCTTCTGCCCAAATACATGGATTCACTTTTCCACAGGCCTTCCATGAGAGGAGCAGAAAAGGGCGGGGGGGGGGGCAGGGGTCTAAACATCAAGTTAAGTGATCCACATATTCATACATGCTCCCTGACAATAGTACAGATATTGTTTCGGGTTTTTGTTTGTTTGTTTGTTTGTTTGCTTTGTTTTTTTAAGGCAGGCAATAGGTCTTCAGGAATACCTCATTGATTTTTAAGACCAGAAGGGACTATTAAGATGTAATTTGACCTTCTGTTTAATACAAGGCAAAGAACTTTGTCCAGTCATTCCTTTATCCAGTTCATATCTTGCAGCTGAGCTGCAGCATTTCCTAGAAAGACATCCAGTCTTGATTTAAAGATGTCAAGTGATGGAGATTCCACCATATTCCTTGGCAAATTGTATTTACTCCCTCACTGTTAAACTCCATTTGTTAACTCCCTCACTGTTAAAAATTTTCACTTTAACTCTAGCCTAAATTTATCTGTCTTTAGATTCCAACCATGGGATCTTGTTGTGCCTTTGCTTACTAGTGTAAAGAACCCTTTACTATCAGAAAGCATCTCCCTGTGTGGGTACTTATAAACTGAGATTTAGTCATCTCTCAACCTTCTCTTTGATAAACTATATAGATTGAGCTTTTTTTTAGTCTCTCACAGTAAGGCAGATTTTTCCAGACCTCGTTTCATTCTTGTAGCTCTTTTTCTAAACCTTTTTCAACATACTTCTTTGAAGTGTGGTCACTAGAACTGAACACAGTATCCCAATAATAGTCTCACCAGTGCTATATACAGAGGCAATATCGCATCCCTACTGCTACTTAGTATTCCCAAGTTTATGCATCTAAGAACTGTATCACCCCTCTTAGGGAACATATCTATGCAGCAAGTGGCAGCCTGAGGGACTGAGTCTGAACCTGGGTCTATAGAATTGTGCTAGGGCACTATAAATATTTGTGCAAATGTCCAGGGTTGGGCTGGGACTCTGAAGCCTATGGATGGGGTTGGGCTTTTGTTAGCTATTTTTAGTGCCGTAAAATGTGTCCGAGTCTATAGACCCAGGCTCTGAGACTCACTGCTGTAAGCTATGGGGATGTACCCTCAGCCAGAGCATAGCATTGAGTGCTCAGTGTTTGCAGCCAACCTCTTTATAGCTCAGGCAGTGAAGATCCATTTAGTGTTGATTGCCATCTTTGTGCATTATTGAGAGGTACCCATACCCCAAGCAACTGCAAGCACATCTTACTCTTCTTAGAAGGTACAGCTACACTCAGTCCCTTGTGAGATTATGGCAAAATGAATAGGTGTATGAGGCTGTGGCTGGCTTAAATCTTTCATGATAAGGAAAATGTATTTGCAAGCTGTCTAGCAATACACCATCCTGACTGGGCCATTGGGTACTATCACAATAGAAAATAAGTGTGGGTTCTTGGTCTGACACTACCTTCCCCCTAAAACCTACTGTTTTTATTTTTAAACAGTCGGGAGCTACTCAGAATTTGTTGACTCCATAGATAGAGAAGATCAAATACCTGCAGGAATGGTCTGGATTTACATAGTCCTGCCTCAGTGCAGAGGACTGAACTTGATGATATCTTGAGTTCCCTTCCAGCCCTACTTTTCTATAATTCTATGATCATATAGTAATTCCATGTTGTTTTGGGGGAGCAGACGAAGGACAGGAATTGGGAACTAGGGAGAAATTCTTCATAGGAACCAGCTATCAGACAGCATCCAACAATGATAGCTAAGCACAATAGCTGGTTCTCCTAAAAGGATCAGCATTTAACAATGTCTATACTTAAACCTTTCTCATTGAGATTCATAGTTAACACGCTATGGAGATAAATGAGTTTATGCCTCTTGGCGTCATTGTTTCCAAGCTATCAGTTTACAGACTCAGGTGAGGACTACATGAAAAACTTAGGTCGACTCAGCTATGTCACTAAATAATTCTTCTGTCAATTTAGTTACTGCCTCTTGGGGAGCTAGATTAGCTACAGTGATGGCAGAACCTCTCCCATCATGGTAGAGTGTATCTACACTGAAGCGCTACAAACATGCAGCTGCAGTGTTGCAATTCTGCTGCTGTAGTTGTTTAAGTGTAGACGCGGTATCAGAAGAAGAATGCGGCATCAGTTTATGACCAAATGGTTTTATAATGGCCGAGAATTTTTTTTTAAATGAAATGAATAGAGTTTCTGGTGCACATTGTGCAGCAGGGGATGGATTCTGTGAGAAATTCTGTTGCTATGGGATTATGTAGAAGACAGGGCGCTGATTATGTGGAAAATAGACTTCTGCACTGCATGCCTCACTGTATTTCTGAGGTATGCATTCATCTTCACTACAGCATGGCCTCCCATATCTTATTGCTTAATTCTACTCAGTTTAAAAAGGAATCGGTTTTCAGTGTGAGCTGTTAGGCCAAGAATCTTTATTACAGTCTTAATTGTCATTGCTAAAGAGTTTTTAAGTGCCAAGAAAATGGGTGCCTCCTTAGAATTGTGCATAAAGAGTCCTGAAGGGTAGCATTAAGGGAGGCTGAAGAACAGAAGTGGCAGGCAGAATTTCATTAATGATAATTAACAGCTCCTCTATGTATAGTATGACAGCATGTTGTGTCAGTTTTTACTTATGGCTGTCAGACGGTAGCAGTATTTCAGGTACTGTAAAAGAGACCAATTGGAAAAAGATCAAAGAATCAGTTGATTTTGGGTATATTATAAGATAGGGAAATACAGCTGGGTACCTAGCTGTATCTCTAAAATAGATTATTTTTGTATATGGATAGCTTATATGCTGTTTCTATGAGAGATTCTCTGCACAACAGAAAGATGTTATAAAATGAAAATCTGAAGTTCCAGAAGTCTAGGAAGAGGCTCATTTTCTTTAAATATTAAAATATATTTTAATAGGAACAGTGTTTGTAACAAATTTCCAATATGGAGATGCAGGTGTCACTGCTGTAAAAATACTTTTCTTCCTCTTCCCCTCCCCCTTCCCAGTTTTAATTTTGCACAATATTCAAATCAACAAGTATTTAACAGGATGTCTCTTTTGTAGACCTGACAGATACTGATTATATTACACAGTTGCCCTCCCCTGGAAATGTCCAATATCACATACAAATTATGATCATAGTGATGTGCTTTTTGGTGAACAGGAATGAAACACTGATTCATGGCCTATCCCCAAATGCAAAAGATGTCTCCGGCAATGACAGCAGCACAATGCTATAAACAGCTATACCCTTCATTGAAAAAACAATCTGTTCAGTGAAGAACCACACAACATTAGTTTGAGTCACTGCTACTTATTACTTCCACTTTTTAGAATATTTAGTGTGGCATTTTCCCCAGTCCTGCATGGGTCTTCAAGTGAGGGAAAGAGTAAAAAAGGCTAGCTCCTTAGAAAAATAAGAATTTTCATGTTCAGAAAGTAGAAAGACTCTACAGGGCTAACATCACTGTTATCCTTAGCCTCTCCTCAGGGGATCGGACTGTAGCAAATAGGATGATAAAGATGGAAGCTTCAACCAAATACTCATAAGAACCAAGGTAAGAGTGAAACCTTCTTATGACATGAAGGTTTAACAATGTTTTGAGATGTTTTCAACAAGATCCCCATTGTAAAGACACCTTTTGATTGCCCCTGTGCTGAGAACCGGAGGATCTAGCCTGTGTATCTATTAGTTGCTTCAGAGGATGCACCTTGAGTATTCGCCATGTTTCTGAGTACCGTTTGTGGTAGTTGTGACATGGCCAAAAAGCTATGTATGGTGCTCTGTTAACCTTCTCAATGTGCTTATGGATGTTTTGATAAACACACTTTCTCATAATTGATTAAGATTAACCATACAACATTCCCTCAAGGAACACTTAACAAACTTTACACTTAGGGTTACTCTGAATAACTGAGGAATATCTCCCAAGTGATCATGTTCTTCCTTTTCCCACTCATCTATCCACAGTAAATGAGTCCATATTGGTTGATTTTCAACATATGCTTGACAGACCACTGGGCTGCCAGGCTATAATGGGAAACAGTAGACAATCAAGTGACCATCAAAATTAGTCTAATTTCAAATTGTCAGAAAATCACTTAAAATTGAAACTGAATCACTGCAATTCATCACAACTCTACTGTAAAATCAAAGAGGAAGAACTGTTTTGGGTGCTACAAGATCATTAAACTGAGTATGAAACAGAGTGGGTATAGGTTAAATGTAGTTGGAAGATTTTTTCTAGCAATATATTCTGTTAGACTGGAAAAAATCCATTAGTTGCAAGGGGAAGCAATTAAAGTTTCCATATTTGGACACTTAAATATGGGCAATAGGCTAGAAATCATACTGAGTGGAATAGTCTTGCACTGGTAAAGGATTATATTAGGTAACAATTGTTTTCACTCTGATGTCTGATTCCATAATTATGATACCAGGATGAGGGCTAGAAAATACCAATTTAAATTATTAAACACTTGGCGGCAGGGGGTGGGGGGAGTCATCAGCATGTGGGGGGGTCTTAATTTTGGTGGTAGTGGGTTATATTGCAAATAAAGCTTGAGGAACAACTGCTATACTATAAAAAAAATTACAACAGAGCTGCAATTCTTAGGGCTTGAGGCTTTAAGTGCTTGTTGCTGAGAGTCCAGTATATTGCAAAATACTGAACATAGTGAGAGTTCAGTTCTAGAATTGGCTGAAGTGCATCACTTTAAAATACTTGGTCACATCGCAGTAGCTCAGAAATGTCATGTTGGAAAAAGAAGTAATCCCTATGCTTTCTTTACTATTAACATAAGGAGATGTGGTGTACTAGTCACCCGTAAGTTCTCCAATGCAGGAAGAAACATCAGCTGGCTAAATAAGCCACTTTGTACCAGTCCATAGCATGATGAAACTTATCTGACCCCTTATGTCTTATTAAATCAAGGTTGAAGAACTCATAAATGTATATTTTCTTGGAGAGCTTTCCTTTTTAAGTGAGTGGAAGTGCACTTTGAAGGCCTGATTGGTAAAATTACTTTTCCTTTGTACTCCTGATAGCGAGGGGAGAATTGGAACCATTGTGCGCACCGAGGTGAAAAAATAGGCTACTTTACTATAGGTTGCTGTAAAGTAACGGTCTACTTGTAATCTGACATTGATAATCTACTTCTGCGTGCATTCAGTATATTCTTATAGGAAAATACCAACTAAAATGAGTTATGATAATATGATCCATGGAAAGAAACACTTTTTAAAATATTTGTGTATTCTGGAGGCACAATAAGTACAAGGACCAAGGTGTGGGCAGTCATGCCTAATGGTTAGAGTTAGACACCTGGAACCTGAGCCAGAGTCTGGTGCCAGAGCTGGAGACATTCAGGAGTCAATCCAAAGGTCAGAACCAGGAACAGATGGGTTTCTGGGGTAATGAAAGACCAGCAGTAAGGAAAGGCTCAGGAGTCAAGCAAGTAGATTCATAGATTGTAGGGCTGGAAGGGACCTCAAGAGGTCATGGCAGGACCAAATACTTCCTAGGCAGTTTATTCCAGTGTTTAACCACCCTGACAGTTCGGAACTTTTTCCTAATATCCAACCTAAACCTCCCTTGCTGCAGTTTAAGCCCATTGCTTTTTGTTCTATCCTTAGAGGCTAAGGTGAACAAGTTTTCTCCCTCCTCCTTATGACATCCTTTTAGATACCTGAAAATTGCTATCATGTCTTCTCTCAGTCTTCTCTTTTCCAAATTAAACAAACTCAATTCTTTCAGTCTTCCTTCATAGGTCATGTTCTCTGGACTTTTAATCATTCTTGTTGCTCTTCTCTGGACTCTCTTCAATTTCTCCACATCTTTCTTGAAATGCAGTGCCAAGAAATGGACACAATACTCCAATTGAAGCTAACCAGCGCAGAGTAGAGAAGAATGACTTCTCGTGTCTTGCTCACAACACACCTGTTAATGCATCCCAGAATCATGTTTGCTTTTTTTGCAACACCATCACACTCTTGACTCATATTTAGCTTGTGGTCCACTATAACCCCTAGATCCTTTTTCTGCCATACTCCTTCCTAGACAGTCTCTTCCCATTCTGTATGTGTGAAACTGATTGTTCCTTCCTAAGTGGAGCACTTTGCATTTATCTTTATTAAACGTCATCCTGTTTACCTCAGACCATTTCTCCAATTTGTCCAGTTCATTTTGAATTATGACCCTATCCTGAAAACAGTTGCAATCCCTCCCAGTTTGGTATCAAGTAGGGAGGTTCCATAGTGGTAGCCAATCAGGAATTCACGTAGTTGCTCAAATAACTTTCTGTTCCTCTTTCTGGTTTAAGTAGAACATCCCAGCCAATCAGTGGGCTGGACATCTCCCCTAGTCAGGGGCTGTGTGAGTGGGGCCCTTTGCAAGCTACAGTTTCACTGTCTCCCTTCTCCGGTGGTTTAGGTTAGCTGCTGAGTTATGGCCAGGGTCTGATTCCTACTTGGGCATGCATGGGCCTGGGTTCCAAGCCTGAATCCCATACAATAAGTTTGTAATCTTTGTTTTCTACATATGCTGTCTAAAAAGCACATAGATGAGAAGGTTCGTATTTGGAGAAAGGGACAGCAAAGATACTGCATAAAATTTTTATATACAGTTCATGTCAAATTCTATCAAACAGCTTAGTAAGAATGTTTAAATAGTGAGTGTAATAATCCTGTAAGAGTTCAGGTTTACATAATGGCATTTGTGCCCTGTGTCAGAGAAATTTATATATTAGCTTCAGAGACAACTTAATGAGGCTGGAATTTTTGTCAGTGGTAAAGAGATTCTGATTGTTGGTGTGTTTTTTATTATTAAACACATTCATAATTCATACATTTTTCTCAGATATTCTGGGGAACTAAATGCCTTCAGAAATTGGTAGCAAACTGGTGACAAAGAAATTTGCACTGAGATTGAACAGTCTTTTGGCTGATTGTACTTTCCTAGTCTTTTCCTCATTATCAGACTCGTTAGGCATCCTTTGTTTTAGTCCCATAACTGGTAATCAGGTATTTACATGTCTGTTGTATAGCAGTTCAGTATCAGAGGGGTAGCCGTGTTAGTCTGGATCTGTAAAAGCAGCAAAGAGTCCTGTGGCACCTTATAGACTAACAAACATATTGGAGCATAAGCTTTCATGGGTGAATACCCACTTTGTCGGATGCATGAGTTTGTGATTTTCAACATAGTGGTGTAGTTCTACAGTTGAGTAATGCCAAATATGGATCTTCTCTTGCATCCATTGCTTTTTTTGAGCAACTTCTTCACTATAAATATTCCACACTGAGTTGATCCATTGGTCTCATAATGAAAGTGGTACATTTTAGCACAGTCCAGAAATTCCCTACTTTTGAACTATGGTTCATTGTTAGTTTTCTACTGTTCTTGGAATTCCATGACATGCAAATACATATTTAATGTGTTGACAACTGATTACCTCTACTATGTTCAAGAGTGACTACGTCTGAGAAATTTATAATGGACTACTTTACCAACAAGTGTTCATGTCTTCCCAAGTTGAACATGTCAATTCCAACTTGTCCAATGGAATTTAAAGTTGTTCATGCAGAATCATTGGCTTTTTATCCTGGAATCTCAGTACAACTTCCATACCTCCTCACCATTTCCTTGATGTCACTATTTATCTGTGGCAAGAATACAACTCCAGCTCTCCTTTTGGAACTGGGAATTCTAGGTGCCATTTTTGTATTCATTCCAATTTTTTTTTCTTCTCATCACAGTCTATGACCCCTTCAAGAGCACTCCTGAGATAAATGAAACCTCATTTTTAAAGTAGGAAGAAGCAGGTAAAGTATTGATCCCCCTGCACACACACACACAATTACTTGTATCACTGCTTGCAGCATATCATCTTTTGCTGTTCCTGTCTGTAGTTCATCCCATATGCCTGGAGATACGGTGTCATCTTTATCATGTTTACTGCTTGTTCCAGATCATCAGACTGTGTAGTGTCAGATGGAGCATATGCACTTGATAGTGTCTGCCATTACTAAGTGGCAGCAAGGTTGTAATTTCAGGGTCATACCATACTTCTGTATTGTCAAAAGTATCCTTGAAAGTAATTCTCCTGGTCCCTTTTTGTGTACTGCAATCAGTGGTTTCTGGGTTGAAGGTCTGATTGAGAAACTAATGAAATCTTGTATATCCATATGCCATACCTAGTGTCTCTTTTTCAATATATGCGTACATTGTCTCTGAAGCTGGTCATAGCCCTATATGCATGAGAGACTACCAACAAATCAGTTCCATCATACTGTAATAATAATGCTCTCTGCTCTCCTTTTGAGGCATTTATGGAGAATTTGATGTCTTACAATGAATCAAAAAACTGCAACACTGACTCTAATGCCATAATGTGCTTTAAATCATTGAATTCTTTCATATTCTATGTCTACATTGTTACCAGATCTGCCCATTACTTTGGGGTATGCTCATTTATTTGGGTTACTCTTCTGGGCGGCAGGAGAGGTTTTCTATAATTCTATCAATGTACTGCTTGTGTCACTTGTCTTTTAATATGGAGTTCTACTTCTCCCTTCTGCAAGTCCCCTCCCAATGGAGCTCTCCTGCAGGATCTAGGTTCCCTAGGGCTGGGTTCCTCCAGCCTCGGATGAACACACATACACACGCGCACACATATACACACAAACATACATTAACAGAGCAAGTCTGAGTGGATGGGGATAATCAGCACTTTCAAGCTGACCCTTTATATGTCTCTGAACTTAATGGGCTGGATGAAGCAGCACTTTCAACCTGCCCGTCCCCTTATGTGCCCCTGGGCTCAATGGACTGAATCAAGCATCACTTTCAAGCTGCCACCCTTATGTGTCCCAGATTCAGCATGTCCCTATCCCCACTCCCGCATCACAATTGTACTGGTAGTAACCTACTCAATGAGCAAACTCCACAGTATTTTGGGCACCGCAGGGATCTTTAGCTTAGGTAAAAGAAGTGTTGCTGTAGAGTAAATAGGGGAAGCTAAAAACACAAAAGAGTAAAGCTCAGCAAGAGAGAGAGAAACGCAACCAGCTTAACCATAAAAATTATTTGTTGAATAATAGTGATAACTACACAAGGAGAGCTTAAACCAACATAACATACATTGTTAAAGGTTAATACCTATGGTAGAAAGGAAAACCGAGAGAGAGAAAAAAGCGGATCTCACCCACTCCGTGAGGCTTGAACTGGTCAGGGTTCCCAGTGATGGTGGTAGCTCAGGGTCCTGAGTGCTGGAGACAGACAGAGTCCCCAGCACAATCAGTCAAGAGAAGATGGCATCCCAGTGGAACTGATGCATAGTTTGGATCTAAACATCAGAACACTTACTAGAACATAAGTAGGGGTTTTTTAGAGAAACCACAATGGTTCAAGGGAGAACACTAGATTTGTTTATGGGTAAACTGATGACTCAAGGGTTTTCTTTAGGCTAGACAATAGGAGCTGATCACTCTTGGTTATGAGTGGTGTTTTCTTCCAGGGAGCTTACAATGCAACTAGGCTGTTTCAATATTTTGGATATCAATCAAGGATTCATTACTAGAATTGGTCTGACAACTGCTGAGTTGGGTGTGTGCAAGCAGAGGTTCATTAACATCTGGAGCAGAGATTCCCATGATGCAGTGTTTCCCTTCTTTTTCTGGTCCCAGAGTTCAGTGCAGTTCTCTGTTCTTCATTCTGTATGCTAATCCCTGACCCATCTTTCACGCAGATGAGGCTATGGGAGTTGTCTCTGCTCTCCATTCTGTATGCAAATAGAGATATCTTAATCTTGGCACCCTTGTCAGGAGGGGTCTAGGTGTGTTTCCCAACATCCTTCACTGCTCTCTGCAAACCTTTTCTCTCATCAGTTTTGGTTCAAGCAGAGGCTGGGGGGTGGGGGGGTGTCTTTCATGAGTCAGACAGGCTAGATACTGCACCCTGGTTCCCCAAGAACACAGAGCTGACTGTATCAACACTGCAAGCTAGGAGTGTGAATCCCCTGTTTGCGTGTACATACACTAGGCCTTATTGAGCTAGCACAAGTATAAATAGCAGTGTAGCCATGGTAGCAGCAACAGAGACAGAGGCATGGCTGAGCCTTACTGAGAACTTACCAACCAGTTTCAAGTGGGTTTCTGCTCAGTATGAGTCAGCTGAGCCTTCCCTGCCACTACCTGTTCTACCATAGCTTTGCTGACTAGTGTAGATTGAAAACTAGTGCAAGTATATGTACATGAGCAGGGGAATCACATCCCTAGCACTCAGTGTAGACGTAGCCTTAAGTGAGTTGTAAGAGCTGTATATTGGGGTCATTGTTGTCGTCATATAGGTGGGTATGAATTAGCTGATATAATTCAACATAACTAGCAGCCTTTAAATTTCCTTTTTAAGCTACTGAACAGCATGTTCAGTATTGCCTGAGTCTTTGTTTCAGTGGGCAAGATCCCCTTTGAGGTCAGTCTTTTTCCCCAGTACGTTGATTCCTTGTCTAAAATTATATTTGGTTGTATCCAGTTTAAGCTTATTAGCTCTTGCAATTTCCAGTACTCTCCTCAGTCATTCCTTACATACAGTGGTAGTGGTGACCCAAATTATGTCAGCACTGTACATTTCCACATCCTCTAGCATCCAGCTCATGGTGAAATACTTCTGGAGATGCACGTATTCTGACAGTTTTAGGAAACAGTATCAGCCTAATGATGTGATAAAACGCACATCTTGGAGGTATCGGTGTCCAAGGGGATCTGCCAGAATCCTTCCTTCACATCTAATTGGTTGAAGAATTTGGCTACTGGCATCACTAACAATAGTGTTTTTTTTCTTGTGGGCAAGTGGAAATGTTCTCTGTTTATGTTCTTGTTCAGCTCTCTAGGATCCACACACAGCCAAAGTGTGCCTCCTTTTTTCTTCATAATTACTAAAGATTGAACCAAATCTGGTTCTTCTGTTCTCCAAAAGATATCAATTGTTGTTTGTGGCATGTCTGAGCTAATGACCCAAGATTGTCGAAATAAAGGCTCAATTGGAATTATTTAATCTAAGATTATCAAGAAGATTCGTATAATATTATACAGAATAGAGAAATAGATGGATACATTACCACCTTTTGTTGTCAGACTAAGAGCTGGATATCTGCATCTGGAAGGGACACACTGTCTTTATTCCGCCAACTACGTTTCCATTTCAGTATCATTATATAGTGTTTCAGACAAAGGAAGCTGCATTGCCAAGAATTTTCTCCCATATTTACAACTGGTTAGACTAATAATTCTTCAAGATAATATCTCTTCTTACCCCACCATCATTCTTCCCTGTTGATTTCCCCAACAGGAAACATCTGCTATAACATTCTTCCCTTATTAGTTTCTCAAGTCTATATGTGCTTATGTAAGCATTATATATAGATATGTTAAGGACATGGTTTACAAGAATATCTGGAGTTGTATAAATATGAAGGCACCTAAGATTGTTACAATATAGCAAAATAGATCAAATGCCTTAATAGGTTTACTTTTCAGTCAAGGACCAGTTTTCTGGGCCTTAGAATTCACACATACTCTTTGTTGAAGATAAAGATTCTAAAGAATATATTAATATGTTGTTCTTTCTTTTTGTATATTTGATTCCATTAGGGTTCTTACCAATTGTTCTCCATGTTCATTGAAGGTAGGACAAGAAGCAACCAGCTTAATCTGCAGCAAAGGAGATCTAGGTTAGATATTAGTAAAAACCTTCTAACTATAATGATACCTAAGTACTGGAACAGGCTTCCAATGGAAGTTGTGGAACCCCCATCATTGGAGGTTTTAAGACCAGGTTAGACAAACATCTCTCGGGGATAGTCTATGTTTACTTGGTCTTGCCTCTGTGCAGGAGGCTGGAGTAGATGACATCTCAAGGTCCATTCCAAACCTACATTTCTATAATTCTATGATGTTGTTAATTCTTTCACAGCTGATTGTGTGTTGTCCTTCTCTTTCTATATGGCTTACATCTTCTTAGTGAGACTAAGCACCTCAGACATGAGCAGGCCCCAGAGGGGTTATTTGTTTCTGTGTACCACCACAAACTCTTATTCTGTTGTTTTCTCTTTGTATTTAAATATCAATGTGTGCTCTTCCAACACTGGAGTTCCTCCATAATAGCCTTTCACAGATGTGTTTGGCCCTGCCACTTTTTTGTACTCCTTACATCTCCTAGTTTCAGTTATTACCTTTACTTCTGCCACAGAGTCTATCTTGTATGTCACATAATTGCTGCCATTTGTGTAGATTTTAATTAGCCACTCTTTTGAGTTTTCAGTCTTCATTATTGTGCTTAAGAACAGCTCTTCCCCTTTACTTGAGGAATCCCTTTCTGCCTTACGTTGCTTCTTTTTCTTCAAGTTTTACCATAATGGTTGAGTTTGTTACAGTTGCTACATATTTGCCTGAATGCTGGGCATTTCCTATATGCCTACTGACTACCACATTGTTGGCACTGTTTCTTTCTTTCCACGTTTTGTTCCATGGCAGATTTAATTTCTGTGAACTTTTCCCTTGTTGAGTTAGCTATAGTAAACAATCATGTGCTCTGTGCCCTCTGCTGGGCTTTTTATTTTTGTGTTTGTTCTGTTGCTGAGCATGTACATTTTTCCCTTTCTACTGTCAGAGCCATCTCCATGAGTAACTGTTCATACTTTTTTTCATTGTTACAACCCAGGGCAATCTGCTCTTCAATGCGAAAGTCTTTTAAGATTCCATACTCACAGGAATATTTGCAGTTTTAAGTCTGTGACAGACTCCTCTAGTTTTCCCCCTTCTTTCTGTGCTCTCACAAAACACGTATCTCTCATATGAAACACTTTTTTTTCCTAGGGCCACAATGATCATCAAACGTTTTCATTTCTTCTGCAAAGCTTTTCTGTTTCTCCCCACCACTATCAGTATGGAGTACACCATAGTTTTTTGCTTGTCACTGTTAATAGCAGAGAAATGATGACTTGCCCCTGGGTTCATCCTATACAGCTCAAATTTCTGTTTGAACCTTCTTAAGGCTTATTGAGCATTTCCTCTGATTCTCAGGGCTAGTGGGGAAGTTACTTGCAGTTGCACAGGCTCTGTGCTAACATTTAGTATCTTACTGATGAGCAAGCCAGTGTCAAAATAAACCATTTGTTATGAACTGAAATTATGTAACAAAACTTGCTCAGCCTGTGACTGCTATGTCCTGAGATATTTTTTTCGTTTGTTACTCCCTCAGCAGGAAGTGTAGGTCAGGAAACCAAAGACTGAATCTATAGTGTACAGGAAGTTTGGCATCTCTGAATTTCCTGGAGGACTTATGCTATAGAATGCTATCTCTTCATTTTGCTTGCATGGTGTATATCATGATGGCATTAGCTTTTTTTGTTTGTTTTTTTCCCCCCAGAGCTTGTTTTTATTTATATAATGTTCATTATGTAGCATGGTATGTGGTCTAAAGATTTTGTTAGCATGAGTTTAACATGACTGCATTACTCCTAGACTAATAGATTCATACATTTTTAAGGGCTGAACGGTCCTTATGATCATCTAGTCTGACCTCCTGCAGTCTACAGTCCATAGAACCTCATCCAATAATTTCTGCATCAAGGGTTACTCATTAGCAGTGAAAGTTAATGGCATTGCACTTGTGTAATTGAGGGCATAATATGGCAAAAGGGTTTCTCGGTTGTAATTAAAGGCATAATTTGACCTGCAGTATTTTATTATATACAGTGGTTGGGGTGGGGAAAGCATTACCCGATTGAAAATATTTGGACAAATTTTGTTTAAAATTATGGGGGTTTATAATTTTTTTGTATAAAATTTTGCAATGAAATTTGTGGAATTGTATCCAAACTATTGAGGATCAAGGGGATCTGAGGCACGTTGGTACATGAAAAGCTATCTTCCCACAAACTTTTGCAAACAGTCTCTTATAAAAAATATGTGCTATCGGTTTAGACCAGGGATAGGCAACCTATGGCACCGGTGCCGCCTTTGGCACGTGAGCTGATTTTCAGTGGCTCTCACACTGCCCAGGTCCTGGTCACCAGTCTGGGGGCCTCTACATTTTAATTTAATTTTAAATGAAGCTTATTAAACATTTTAAAAACCTTATTTACTTTACATACAACAAGAGTTTAGTTATATATTATAGACTTATAGAAAGAGACCTTCTAAAAACGTTAAAATGTATTACTGGCACATGAAACCCTAAATTAGAGTGAATAAATGAAGATTCGGCACACCACAGCTGAAAGGTTGCCGACCCCTGGCTTAGACACTAATGGAGGACAAGAGTCAGATTGTCAGTGCCAAGTGTTGGTGATTGTCACCTATATTGTCTTCCAAGCAAGAATAACATGTTTATGACCTTTCTACCCAATGACAGATCTCACCAATGCATTTTAGCTGTTATTAAATATACTAGGGGAAAATGTTTAAGGTACCAGATGGGGAAGTAGATGATCAACTCATTTTAGTATTAAATTGGAATGTCTGCTAATGCCTGGGCATTCAGTGACAATTTAGCCCAATATGCTTTAGCCTCATCTCAGACTAACTCTTTCTACTGCAAAAAATGTTAAAACCCCCTTTCGACACTATGTTATAGTGTTCAGATAGGCTATGTAATGTAGTGTTCTTGTCACTTTCTCATAATTCCTTGTCATACGGGCATTTACCTCAACAGAGCTAAATTCTAGAGTACAAATTGGATACTGGTATGAAATTTGAACTATACATATTATTAAATAAAAATAGCAATCTAATAAAAGCTCTGGACTCAAGCCTAAAAAGGAAATTGTTATGACACTGGCCTTCACAGTCCTTGAATTTACAAGCAGGCTAAGTCATCAATAACATTTGCTGAATGAACAATGATATACCATATCCTTTAGTGCGATGGCCTTCCGTAGAGCACATATAGGGAAACATTTATGATTTTGAAATCAAGCTAAGATTCTCATTATATCCCATACTACAACAATGTAGAGTTAAGTAACATTTAATTTAAAATATTATGAACAAATATCTGATGCTGTCATTTTACAGCCTCAGCAAAAAGGATATATTCTTCCCCTCAGTTACAATGATGCTTACTGACTTTGGATTTACACCAGAATTAGAGATCAGAACCAGTTCCACATACTCTACTTTATAGTTAAAATATAAACCTTACTTGATAAAAATAATAAATACTTTTTATTTTATCTGGATGCTATCATCCGTATCTGAATATGACTTCTGGAATGCCCTCTACAAACAGAGAAATGTTGTCTAGAATTAAGTACAGTTGCAAATAGCATTCTACCCATGTACACACAGACTAAATTCCTGGTGCCACCTTTAAACTCATCCCTCCTGCAGCTTTTGGTCCTCTCTCCAAGTTCCATGCAGGTTGCTACATTACACAGTTCCCTTTTGGTTGTCTATATTTTTTGTGATCAATATATCACTGAGAGTATTTCAAATTGACTGAGGCAGTTATACTAGATATGAGTTATTTAACTCTGTAAGACATTTTTTAACACCCAAAGGATGTGATTATAATCTAGCCTGGTGGTATTTGCTGTCCCAGTTTCTGCAATTTATTTCTCTGTAAGAAGGGTCTGACATCTAGTGATGAGCTGGAGAAAAGACTGTGGGAGCATATAGTATTTGCATAGACTACACCTACTCTACCTAGGTGCTCAGCAGATGGAGCTGCTTTGGCAAAGTGATCAATTTTGGCTGGTTTTGAGTTACAAATTACCATATTTATACAGAGACAACCTATCTTAAATTCTCAATTACTGAGGGACAATGTACATTCATTACTGCATTTATTTTCTGCAAGCTGCCCCTAGTATAACATCTCATGACTGATCTGGATACTGGGTATTTAAATTGTACTGTCAAATGTATTAACACTAATTTGGGACATTGCAAATATGTACTTAATACATTTTATGACTTTTTAAATCAAATTTTCTACTTTAGGATAACATATTAGCATTATATCGGGATGAATAGAAACTTTTTCATTAACCCTGTTTTAGATAATTTTAATATAAGCTTTAATAACAGTTTTGCATATTGAATGCAGGGGTAATGAAATGTTATCCATTTTGTATGAGTAAAGGACAGCAGAACTCTACTTAGCATGCCCTGGGGAGGGCAGGGAAGGGCATCCTAAACTGAAGTAAACTTGCTAAGCAGGGGATAGCAATGCCAAATCCCAGTGAAAATAGGATGGAGTGCGGACAGGTGTTTCCATCTGGTGGTGGGGACTCTCCCCAAAGAGTCCTAGACCACTTTTGACCCTCCTCTTTCCAGTGTTTAAAGGAAGAGCTGATTAGACTCAAGTGAGAATCCTTCTGTTTATTCAGTGATTACTAGAGCTGACATCACTGATGAGAAGGTCTAGGCTAGGGGCCACGTCTTACACCTTTCCCCCACCCCAGGCTGTTAGGAGAGGGTATGTGAATGCATCTCTGGAATCTGGGTCTTTGCTAACCACACACAGTCAACTGTGAGTGGAGTGGAATGCAGTGGAGGGAGAGGGGAGTGGCATCTTAAAAAAACATTCATTCATTGGACTTTCACAGCATAAGATGGGAAACTGAGGTAAAATACACTGCCCAATGTACTGTGGGGTGGTGTTTGTTTATGATTACATGCTTTTGAAAGGTGTTGTGGTGTTTTCCAAAATTAGTGCTGGACTCCTTTTCTCCTTTTATTAAAAGTGTTCTTTTGTTATACACAGACTCAGTGGTTGTGAGAGGGCAGTATTGCCTCTGAGAGGTGCCCAGGGGTGGCATTATGTTTTCCCAAATTACTGAGTAGGAACTTGAGCTGGTTCTGTTTTTTATTGTTAAGAGGAACCCCTAGTTATTGAATTTGGCCATTGTTGCTGCTGACTCACTTGGCAGGGGGGTTACATCTCTTTTTGTTAGTCTGTTAGATTTAAGAGGAAGAGCATTTTCTGATGTCCTGAAAGATATGTGCTACTTGTAAACTTCCTGCTATACCTTATTTCTTTATCATGTAGTAACTCCTTGATACATACTGCTACCTGTCAACTCTGTGTTCTTGGATAACCAGGGTGCATTATCCAGCCTGTTTGACTCACAAAGGACCCCCTGTCCCCAGGGCTGGTGTAAGATGTTTCACGCCCTAGGCAAAACTTCCACCTTGCGCCCTCTCCCATCCGTGAGCCCCTGCCCTGACGTGCTCTCTGTCCTGAGGCCTCCCGCGGCAGCTCCCCATCCCTCACCCTCCGCCCTGAGGCACCCTCCTCACCCCAGCTCACCCCTGCTCCAAGCACGAGCACCCCAAGCACACCATGGCTGCTTCACTTCTCCCGCCTTCCAGGCTTGCGACACCTAAGCTGATTGGCGCCGTAAGCCTGGGAGGTGGGAGAAGTGAAGCAGCTCACCCCTACCCCGCCTCCTCCCCGAGCACGCCGTTGCTGCTTCACTTCTCCTGCCTCCCAGGCATGCAGCACCAATCAGCTTAGGTGCAGCAAGCCTGGGAGGCAGGAGAAGTGAAGCAGCCACAAAATGCTCGGGGAGAAGGCAGGGTAGGGGTGAGCTGGGGCAGGGAGTTCCCCTGCATGCCGCCCCTCCCCCTTACTTGCTGTAGGCAGCCCTCCTCGCACTCCTCTGCCCCAGCTCCCTCCACCTAAATGCCGTCGGTGACCGGGGCAGCTGAAGATCCGTCCGCCATGGTTGCTGCCGAAGAAAATGCCGCCCCCCAAATCCTAGCACCCTAGGCGACCACCTAGGTCACCTAAATGGTTGCACCGGCCCTGTCTGTCCCCAACCTCTGCTTGAATCAAAACCGATCAGAAGAAAGACTTACAAAGAACAATGAAAAGACAGTGGGAGACACACCTAAACCTCTCCGGACAAGGGTGACAGGATGAAGGTAACTCCCCTAGCTTCATTTGCATTGAAGATAAGACAGAAAGGCATCTCCATTAGCATACAGAATAGAGAAAAGAGATTCCAAGGCAAGAACCGCACTGAACTCTGGGACCAGAAAAGCAGGGAAGCACTGCATGATGGGAGATCTCTGCTCCAGATGTTAATGAACCTATACCTGCACACACCCAGCTCAGAAGTTATCAGACCGATTTTAGTAATAAATCCTCTATTGGTATCCAAAATATTGAAGCTGCCTAATTGCTTTGTGAGCTCCCTGGAAGGAACACCACCCATAGCCAGGAATAAACAGTTCCTATTGTCTAGCCTGGATAAAACAACTTTGGTATACTCCTTGAGCCATCGGTTTACCCATAAACAAATCTAGTGTTCTCTCTTGAACCATTGTTCTTTTCCTACCAAAAAACCCTACCCATGCTCAAGTAAGTGCTCTGATGCCTAGATCCAAAATCTGCATCAGTTCCATTGGGACTTCATCTTCTCCTGACTGATGGTGCTGGGAGCTCTGCCTGTCTCCAGCACTCTGGACTATCAGCTACCACCACCACCTGGTAACCCCAACCAGTTCAAGAGTCACATAGTGGTGGCGAGAACCCAACTCTCCCTGGTTTGTTTTTGTTTGTTTTTTGTTTTACTCTAGGTATAGCTTTCTAACCCTGACTTGTGTGATCAGGTATAATTTTCTAAACTTGACTTTTGTAATCAAATTTAAGCTAGATTCAATATTGTAACTGTTTTGTTTGTTTGGCTCCACTTGTATGGTTATTACCTGGCAATAAATAACTTTTATGGTTAAGCTGGTTGCTTCCCTCCCTCTCTCTCGTGTTTTTGGCTTCCACATTTGCTCTGCAGCAACACGTCTCTCACCTAAGCTAAAGATCCCTGCAGCACCCAAAAATCCTGTGGGGTTTGTTCATCAAGTGGGTTACTACCAGAACAATCGTAACATGAAAGTGGGGATAGGGATGTGCAGAACCTGTGGCATAGGAGGGTGGCAGCTTGGAAGTGCTGCTCGACCCAGCCTGCTCAGGAGTACTCTATTCCAGTGTGGTGCCTGTGCCGCTGGAAGTGCTGTTCGAACCAGCCTGCTGAGTCTGAGGGCTTATAAGGGTGACAGCTTGGGAGTGTTGATTGACCCGGTCAACTCAGATGAGCTCTGTTAACATGTGTGTGTGTGTCTGTGTCTGTGTCTGTGTGTGTTCATCTGATTCTGGGGCTGAACTCAGCCTTGGGGAACCTAGGTCCTGCAGAATAGCTCCATTGAGAGGGAACTTGGAGAAGGGAGAAGTAGAGCTCCAATGAAAACACAAGTGACACAACCAATACATTGATAGAATTACAGACCCTCCCCCCAGAAGAGTAACCCTAATAAATGAGCATACCCCAAAGTAATGGGCAAATCTGATAACAAGCTTTGTAAACAGCACTTTAAAAAAAAGTTTATCTCTTTCTTTAACATATTTATCTTTAACATGTTTATCTCTTTCTTTAACATATTCTCCTTTACTGGTCCCTTAGTATACCCTTCACTTCCTTTTGTTGGCATTGCTCATGTTGTAACTTAATCTGTTTTGGCCTTTTTTCATTCTTCTACTTGTTCTTCCTTTTCTTTCCCTTGTCAGCCTAATTTATTTCACCACACTGCTGCTTTTACCTGAATTTTGTTTGATGGTTTTGCCTTTCTATACTTTAATTTCTTAGCTGCTTTTTAAAATACTCCATTTTGATTTGTTCATCTGTCATTAAGATACGTTTCCTTTGGCCCTATTTTAATGCATTGCCTTCATTCACTACTCTATTAGTGAAGTGTCTCAAAGCTGTGAAGTATCTTGAAGTATCAAGGCTTTTGAACTCCACAGAGCACAATAGTATTTTCACTGCCTATTTCATAGTCATGTTGTATCTTTTGTACTCTGAATGTTTTTGTACTCTTAAAAGATAAACTATATCATGTACATCTATGTATAATCCAATGTAACCTCTTAAATAGATGGAGGTAGCAATGTAACTATTTACAGCATTGCTTTTCAACAATATTCTTAACAGGTGAAAATCAACATAACTCCACTGTTTATTCCAGTGGAGTTAAGCTGATCTACACCAGCTGAGGATTGGTCCCTGAGTCTAAATATGAAGTGAATGGAAACTAGAAATATGCTTAAAATTGTTAAATCTCCAATATCTTTTCTAAAGATCAATGTGTCCCTCTCATTTAATATTTAATAATTAATAAAGCAGGCAATATGATCAGGATGTGGTGAGTGGTAACATTACCAAATATTCAGCCTTGCATAAATCAGAATAACCTGGATCAGGCAAATTTCTTGTACTTTTAACAAATTTACTGTTCCAAAAGAGGCTATCCCATAACCTCTCCCAGTTTTTGCCTCAGTCTTTATAAATTCCATAATCTTCATTATTATAGTTCTAAAATTATATTTTTTGCACTCTGTCATAGGTAGTAACAATCCAGTCTTTTCTTTCCCTTTAATGCCTTTCAGGAGAATTTTGCAATACTACTGCTATAGATTTTGTGTGTTTGTTCTGAAATATTTAAATGCATGACATTAGTACTTGGTTTATTAAAATGCATTGCTCTAGGGTGTGCCCTCATCTATAGAAACTATGAACTTTGTTTCTGATCCATTTAGAGCATTATGTTAGAACTTTCTCTTATTTATCATTAAGCAGTATCTCTTTTTTTAAGAACAGGGAATGTCAACTTTGCATTAAGTTTCTCCCCCCCCCCATCTCTTACCCATAAATATGAAAGGAGAAAGAGAGAGACTGAATATTAAATCACCAATGGATAGAGAAAAGGAGGGCTGAATTTGCCAATTCTCCAACATCCACATTCATATATTTAAATTCTTTACTCAAAGGATTACACACACATACACACACACACACACACACTTTAATCCTTTGAGTAAAGAATTTATATATAAATATAATATATAAATTAAATTAGGTACACAATGGAGTATCAGCTCAGCTATGCCAGCTCTCTACCAGATAAATCTTCAGCAGTTACCTTAAGGCTGCTTTAAATTCCTTTCTGCTATTAAAGAGGTGCAAAGGGAATTTAAGAGAGGTCAAGGATATGGCCCAATAACTCCTTTAATGTCCTGTAACAAATGTAGCATTTTCTCTCACAGTGTCTGTGTGGAAAACTAAAACAGGCTTTGTTTCTAAAATCAAGCTTTTTACTAGACTTCTTTTTTTGTAAACTCTAGGGATCCTCTTATACTAAGCTATCTAAAAACTAGTCTGCTACTCTGGTGCTGGCTTCCCCATCAAGGGAATCTCCTTGCCCCAGCACTACAGGATTGGAGGGAGCTGCATTGTTACCCCTTTCTCCATGAAAGACCCTCTGTGGGATGTCGGGAGCAAGGGAGGCGACTGCCTGATCTCTGTTGGTTCCTGCTTGACTTTACACCAGTCCAGTTATGGCTCTCAATGACATCCTAAGATAGCTTGCTAGGCATATACTACTCCAGAATAATACAGATGGAAGTTCACAATGCGTTATTCAGCTACTCAAAAGCATTTATTGGAAAACAAAGAAGAAAGCAATGCCTTAGCTGTGGTCAAACAGATTATTTAGGAGAAAGAAAACGGGCTGAGAAAAGTATGTATTGTCTCCCACCAAAGATAGGTTTTGTTTAGATACAGTTTGTTTTCAATAAACAAAGTAAAAACAAATTATTTAGAATATATTGGACACCACAAGACTACGTAAGATGACAGTTCTTCCTTTGGATGAATGCTACCCCTGTGATAAAGTTAAGGGTGTACTTTTTGCACACACTGTGGGGATGACCTCCAGTTAAACGTTTGTGGAAAGAAGTTGACACTAGAATTGAAATTATTTGGGGCTTTAGCAATCAAACGTCCATTGATAACTACATGTAACCATTTATTTGGGCCTCTCATCAGTCAACATTCTTAGTTTCTGAGATGATCATGAAGTGAGTGGTTTTATAGAGGTAGAAAAATGAATCAAGGGTATTCTGATTCATCTGACCTAGCAGCCACAGGGATCAACAACATGAGTTTGAAGAAATCCAGGCTCCATTTAAAATAAAATTTGACTAAGGAATACCAAATGTTCAGGCACCAGTTCTGACTTCCCTCTCTTTTCTCCAGCTCCTGACTCCTTCTTGCCTCCCCTACTTTCACACTTCTCTTCCCTTACTGTGTTGTCTGGCCTTACCCCACCCCATTTGATTTTCTCACTTAATACTAAGGGGGTTAAAATGGTTTTTGCACATATATGTTAATACTGTGCTGTATATAACACATTTTAAGTTTTATAATTTTTATTTTTTATATTGAGATGTTTAAATTTAGAAGTAAAAATAATAGAAACCTTAATCAAAAATATTAAGTAAGGCAGACCATAATCACAGCCTTTCTACTTCTCAAAATAATGTATGGATTATACAAATATTGCAATGTAATATAGAGATCTAAAATTTGAGGAGGTGAAAGCACAGGGCTTTTTTTGTTTGTTTGTTTGGTTGTTTTTTTATGAGCATTGTAAGTTATGGTGCTAAGAGAGTGAACAGCAGATCTAAAGAGACAGCTTGATGTTCCCAGGAAGATCAATGAATTTGAGAATTTTATTGATGACCCAAGCCTAAAATCAGTATTGTAAAACATTGATTTTAGAGGAGAACAAGCTGTTTATTATAGATTGACTGACTATGTTAGGTACTGATAGGACATCAATCCATGGTAACTACAATGCAGTATAGAACATAGACTATGCTATATACATAGCACACAGGAAGACATTTTCCGTTCTTCGGTCATTTCTGAACAAATATAACTGCTAACTTCATTCTCTATTGTCACTGTTTTTAAGAATGCTTCTTTTCTGTTTGCAGCATATGGATCAACAATTAATGTTTTATTTTTTTCCCAAAATGCCATATGTACATAATTTGTAGAAGGGAAGAGTAGCTAAGACAAACGATCAAAGTAAAATCAGTACATGCAAATCTGGAATAATGAAACAAGACTTAAAGCAAAATGGATCTTTAAGTCACTGAGTGGAAATTTTGGTTTAAGGCACACAAACATAAATACTGGCCCAATTTTTCATTCTTTGAGTATCCACAGCTACCATTGACTTCTGCAGGAGCTTTGGGTAGACAAAGAATGCAGGATTACCTCCAATGAGATTGAGGCTAGTGAGTACCCGTGAAATGAAACAGCCATGCAAGTGATTTAATAAGGGACCCTTTTCATTAGTAAATAGAGTGTTTTGCTATTTCATTGCTACCGAGAAGCTACTGCAGAATTTTTATTTTTTTTATATCGTCCAAAACTATTGCTTGTGGCCTAAAAATACACTAGGCTATACCAGAGGTGGAGATAGTACAAGTAGATGAATTTATGCAAGAAACAGTGATTAAAAATCTTCTTGAATACACTGTTCACTTTTTTCACCATTTCATAAAATAAGATATTTGTTGCATAGGAGCATATAACATTAGGCAACTGGAATGACTCAAAGTTAGAGAGGGCTCTTGTATTTTAGAGACCTCTTGTGTAATGCTTGACTAATATTGATTCTTTCCATGGCAGCCATGGTTCTTGGCCAGCAAACCTCAAATAATACTTACTGAGGTGAGGGAATAGCAGACACTTCGATCTGGATGGACCTATGCACTTACACAAATCCTGATTAAAATCAATGGAGAATCATGCACAGATCCAGTTGCAGGATAGCACCTAATTCAGTGTCATTATTTTTAAATGATCTCAAATGTTAGCTTACATTTATCTAGTTTTATACGCATGCACACAAAATCTAATTTCAAGCTTTTTAAGCATCATGTTTGAAAATTGAGAGAATAATTTCAAAAAACCCTAATTTTAAACTGAATTTAACTCTTTCTGAAATGATGTCACCCAGAAGCCTGTATTACAGTATTTGACTGAGAACAAGTTAATGAAATAAAGACAGTAGTCAGAGGTATTAGTGAGACCACTGGTGGAGATGGCATCATGCTGCAGAAATATTTTCACTAATAGTTCAGATATAATCAACTGATCAGGTTGGTCTGTTTTAAGGAATCAGTGCACATTCCCACCAAGCATGAAAAAAAAACTTCCTTCTCCACTTAAGCGGGGTAAATGAGTAGCAATTATATATTTTGCATCTCAGAACATAACTAACCAAACCATTATATTCATACATATTTTCCTCTCCCTTTGTATCATTCAACAGCATGAAATGGAAAAAAAATGCTTATTTCTGCTTTGTTTGGCAGCAGAATATAATATATTCAATATTACTTATTCATCTTAATTATTTATGGTGCACAAGGTAGGACAATTCCAGAGATATTTTACTGTAGAAGCTGGTGGTTTTAGATCCAGATCTACTGAGCTTAACAACTGTATGCATCGGAACCTATGCAATACTAGTTCAGGAGTCTTCTTTCATCCTGTTGCAAACATTGAATAATGTAGTACATCAGTCATATTTTCATCTTTGAAAAGATTCCTTTCTGAGTGCTTTGGGTGCACAATACCTTATTGACAGCTTGTCATTTGATGTGGAAAAAAAGTATCCCATGCCAGTGAAAAAGGTCATCTTTTCACGCCGCTTCTGACTGGGAACTTGAGAATTCCATGAACTGATCTTGCTCCTTTCAGGCAGGCTGCTGCTACTACAAGTCTGTGTATATATTCTGGCTGGCCTCCTGTCTTTACTATTTTCTGCTGAGCTTCTTATTACATTTTTTTTTCATTTTTGTATGAGCTTTCAACTGGTTTCTCATCCCATGACCCTTCATTAACCAAATCTAACAACACAGGGCTGACTCCCCACTGTTTTGCTCCTCGTGTGTTCATGTATATAGGAGCAAATGATGAGTCTAAATAGAATGTAAAACTTGATGAAGTCTGAATGGTAGAACATAAAATCCCTTTGCATTCAATTTGCATAGGGGTAAAGAGCTATGCCACGTGTAAGGAAATAGAGAATTGGATCCAAAAGAGTTCAAATTGTGCTTAAGTGTGTGTGTATGTGCTGACTCTGCTCGTGTGTGTGTGTATATATATATGTGTGTGTATAAATTTAGGACCAAATTAACCTTTCTTCCCTCCCTCCTGTCTCTTTATCCTTCTAATGTCACAGCAGGCTCAACTTTACCTTTGAGCTTTATTTCTGTAAAGACATTAGCTGCAACTTCCAGTTTCTTTAGGTATAAATCAGTCAGCAGAGAGACTGTTCATTGTTAACCAAAACAACAAAACCAGATCCAAATCTTTGGATGTTCACATTAAAGGCCCAGGTATCTAGAGTGTGTATGAGATTGAGGTAGGGGAGGACAAGTGTATATGTGGGAGAGAGTAAGACACATTTTTTTATTTTAAGGAAAATTCATAGATTTATCATTTTGTGCACCATGTTTAGTCGCGGAGATAATATCAAAGAACTCTTTATACTCTTAAAAGCATAGTAAAGGGTTTTCGTTATAATGTATTCTTTAAGAAAAATTTTTACACAAGTAGCAATGGATTCTACAGTTACCCTCTATGATTGCAACACATATAAATAAAGTTCACCTTGCTTTTATTACTCATCATTTTCCCTGTTATTTCATCAACAATGCCCAACATGCTTGCTTTCTCTTTATGTTTCTCTGGTGTCCAGTGGACACCACTGTAGCCCGAGGCATCCCTGTGTCCAAACTCTACACACTACTGCAATGTTATTTTACAAACTATTTCTTGTAAGGCATCATTTGAAAACAAGTACCACACAGATTAATAATATCACTGTGGCAATGCTGTATGTGGAATTATTGATACTCACTGATACTATGTTTTGAAGTCTGTGACTAAAAGTTGTGTAAACCAAGCATGTTGTGGGGATCGGTGGTCATAAACAGATTTTTTCGGAAAGAGGCCAACACCTCAAATCAGGTGTGGCCAAATTCAGGGGCTATTCATTTGTATCAGGAGTTGTAGGAAGATAATATTTATGTTGTAAAATTGCAACAGGCAACATCACAAGGGAATACACCAGGTAACACTTTAATCAAGATGGAGTTGCCCCCCCCCCCCGGAGGAGACAGGAGACTGAACCCTAGGGGATCAAATTAACCCTTGAAACAAAGGCAGATTTTGAGATATAAAGGACACACAGAGTTTGGATTACCTGAGGACACAAGGAAAACCAGTGCCTTGGACCCTGTGGCAAGCCTGAGTAAGAGTTAGCCAGCTATTTCTGGGAAAGGAGGCTTGGTATAGAAACTACCTTGAACAAAAACTGTAACTGGTTAAGTTAGATCTTTTGGAAAGCGTATTTTTCTTTTTTGTAAACATTTATTTATTTATCTTTATTCCTTTTCCTTGGTATCACTTAAGCTATGTCCTTTTGTAAATAAACTTTTTATTTGTTCTATAAATCAACTCAACGCTGTGTTTGAAGGGCAGGGTATGTTTACCCCAGTTAAGTTGATAAGCTGTTATGTACTGGCTCTAGAAGAAAAGCAACAAACTTACCATCTTCTATGAATGCACGGTGGCAGGGGCTGTGTATGTGGGGAGCTCTGAGGAGCTCGGAGGATGGAGTTCACTGATTGATTGTTACCTGCTAGGCAAGGTTTGGGCTGGGAAAGCCTTGAGGGGTTTGCTGGTGAGGAAGATGGACTCATGTGACAGGGAGCTGACACACAGTCCAATCTCCAGCAAAGCTTACTCTTGCTAAGACAGAGAGGTTACAGAGTGGCTCATAGCATTTGCACTGCTCTTACATCAATAATACCCAATATCCTTGCTTTCTCTTTATGTTCCTCTGCTGTCTAAAGAACACCATTTAAATTCACATCTTCAGTGGCTTTCTCCTCTGATCAAGACTCTGATCAAGCTTTAAATTCTTTGTTACCACTCACGAGCACATATAGTTGTTGTCATCTTAGCCTTATTCTATCCACCGCAGAATGACGGTAGCAACAGAGGTACAGCCAAGCATTCTGCGTTAGTCTGTCCTAACACTATAGCCTTGTAAAAGGTTTCTTCTTTGTGTGTAGAGACATTTATCACCATGTGATGCTGTGACCAAAAGAATGCCCACCGAGGTACCAGGCACAGTGTTTCATGTGTCATGTTTGTTTTGAAAATGGTGGAAAACAAATGATGGTGCTATCAGTTTGGGTAGTGTGTGTGCCTGCCCAAAACAAGATCAATGTGTGTGCCTTGCAAAATGGGGATAGAACTGTAATAGTTTTTCTTTCACATATAATACAAAATATCAAAGATTAGCAATCCAGTCTGTGTTTTCCACTGGGTCATGCCAGGTTCTCGTCTTGTCTACTACATTGTGGATCTAAAGGTGGAGGAGGCCTAGAATTACTTCAAGTCAAAGTTGCAGAAACTATCAGAAGCCTGCATCTCAAGAAAGGGGAAAAAATCATAGGCAGGAGTTGTAGACCAAGCTGGATGAGCAAGCATCTCAGAGAGGTGATTAAGAAAAAAAAAGAGATCCTACAAGGAGTGGAAGATGGGAGTGATCAGCAAGGAAAGCTACCTTATTGAGGTCAGAGCATGTAGGGATAAAGTGAGAAAGGCCAAAAGCCATGTAGAGTTGGCCCTTGCAAAGGGAATTAAAGCCAATAGTAAAAGGTTCTATAGCCATATAAATAAGAAAACAAAGAAAGAAGAAGTGGGACTGCTAAACACTGAGGATAGAGTGGAGGTTAAGAATAATCTAGGCATGGCCCAATAGCTAAACACGTATTTTGCCTCAGTCTTTAATGAGGCTAATGAGGAGCTGAGGGATAATGGTAGGATGACAAATGGGAATGAGGATATGGAGGTAGATATTACCACATCCGAGGTAGAAGCCAAACTCAAACAGCTTAATGGGACAAAATCGGAGGGCCCAGATAATCTTCATCCAAGAATATTAAAGGAACTGGCACATGAAATTGCAAGCCCATTAGCAAGAATTTTTAATGAATCAGTAAACTCAGGGGTTGTACCGTATGACTAGAGAATTGCTAACATAGTTCCTATTTTTAAGAAAGGGGAAAAAATGTGATCCGAGTAACTATAGGCCTGTTAGTCTGAAATCTGTAGTATGCAAGGTCTTAGAAAAAATTTGGAGGAGAAAGTAGTTGAGGACATTGAGGTCAATGGTAATTGAGACAAATACACATGCCAAACCAACCTGATATCCTTCTTTGAGAAGGTAACAGATTTTTTAGACAAAGGAAATGCAGTGGATCTAATTTACCTCAATTTCAGTAAGGCATTTGATGCAGTTCCACATGCGGAATTGTTAGTGAAATTGGAAAAGATGGGGATCAATATGAAAATTGAAAGGTGGATAAGGAACAGGTTAAAGGGGAGTCTACAACGAGTCATACTGAAAGGTAAACTGTCAGGCTGGAAGGAGGTTACTAGTGGAGTTTCTCAGGGATCGGTTTTGGGACCAATCTTGTTTAATCTTTTTATTACTGACCTTGGCACAAAAAGTGGAAATGTGCTAATAAAGTTTGCAGATGACACAAAGCTGGGGGATATTGCTAACACAGAGAAGGACCGGGATATCATACAGGAAGATCTGGATGATCTTGTAAACTGGAGTAATAGTAATAGGATGAAATTTAATAGTGAAAAGCACAAGGTCATGCATTTAGAGATTAATAACAAGAATTTTGGTTATAAATTGGGGACACATCAATTGGAAGTAACAGAGGAGGAGAAGGACCTTGGAGTATTGGTTGATCACAGGATGACTATAAGCTGCCAATGTGATATGGCCGTTAAAAAAGCTTATGCGGTTTTAGGATGCATCAGGCGAGGTATTTCCTGCAAAGATAAGGAGGTGTTAGTACCATTATACAAGGCACTGGTGAGACCTCATCTGGAATATTCTGTGCAGTTCTGGTCTCCCATGTTTAAGAAGGATGAATTCAAACCAAACTAGAACAGGTACAGAGAAGGGCTACTAGGATGATCTGAAGAATGGAAAACCTGTCTTATGAAAGGAGACTCAAAGAGCTTGGCTTGTCTAGCCTAACCAAAAGAAGGCTGAGGGGGGATATGATTGTTCTCTATAAATATATCAGAGGGATAAATATAAGGGAGGGAGAGGAATTATTTAAGCTTAGTACAATGTGGACACAAGAACAAATGGACATCAACTGGACACTAGGAAGTTTAGACTTGAAATTAGATGAAGGTTTCTAACCATTAGAGGAGTGAAGTTCTGGAACAGCCTTCCAAGGGGAGTAGTGCGGGAAAAAGACATATCTGGCTTCAAGACTAAGCTTGATAAGTTTATGGAGGGGATGGTATGATGGGATAGCCTAATTTTGGCAATTTGGCAATTGATCTTTGATTATTAGCAGGTAAATATGACCAGTGGTCTGTGATGGGATGTTAGATAGGGTGGGATCTGAGTTACTACAGAGAATTCTTTCCTGGGTGCTGGCTGGTGAGTCTTGCCCACATGCTAAGGGTTTAACTGATTGCCATATTTGGGCTTTAGAAGGAATTTTCCTCCAGGGCAGATTGGCAGAGGCCCTGGGAATTTTTCGCCTTCCTCTGAAGCATGGAGCACGGGTCACTTGCTGGAGGATTCTCTGCACCTTGAGGTGTTTAAACTATGATTTGAAGACTTCAGTAACTCAGACATAGGTTGGGGGTTTGTTACAGGAGTGGGTGGGTGAGGTTCTGTGGCCTGCATTGTGCAGGAGGTCAGACTAGATGATCATAATGGTCCCTTCTGACCTTAAAGTCTATGAATCTATTTAAATCAAAAAGTCTTAATTGCTACCCCTTAGTTGAATATGTGTGCTAGTTAAAAAAGAAATCAAAGATTACAATAGTGCTTAGTGAAAGTAAACTTTATGGAAATAAGTCCCAAGCTGCAGGTGACAGAATGATTAGCTGCCCTGCTTTGGAAAGGATGATGAACGGCTTCAGTTCACTGTTGTTGAGCCAGAGTATGCAAAAAGGATATTTGCAGTCTCACATACAGAGTGTACAATTGAAGAGAAGGCATTCTTTTGAACTTTTTCAGTCAGGCAATGCATTTTTCATACTTCAAAACATCTTGCTTTCAAACCAACTTCATTTTCAGCACAGTTAGCACCAGATATTTTAAACAAAATGAAACTTGAGATAAGTATACCAAAGATCAAAGACATTTTCCCATTTTACATGACACATTGTATCTCTTAAGAAAGCTAAGAGAACAAAGGATGGTTTTATTATTACTGAACAACCTCTTATGGATTAACTTCAAACAGTGGCTGAAAGACTGTGAAGGTCAGATCCAGATGCTCCAAAAGTTCACAGGTAGAGCTGGCTGGGAATTTTGTGACAATGATTTTTTTGTTGGGGAATGGTGATGTCTTGAAACTGAAACTTTGCAAAGGAACTTATCGGTTCTGACACAATTTTCATGCTGATATATGTGACCACTGCTATGTATAAAGATACAGGTTTTAACAGGAAGTCTTTGATTGTGGAAGCATAAAGAGATTAGAATTGTGCAAAACCTTATTTCATTTTTCCATTAAAATGATAAATACTTATTGTAAAGAAAATATGGCTGTTTGTCCTTTTGGTCATTTTCAGATTACATTCACTGGCACTAAGAGGGAGAAAATTTCCTCCAGTGAAATTGACACTGCTGAAAGTAGGAAAATAGCCTGTTTTAATTTTTTCTTAAATGTATGAGAATTTCCTGAAAATTACCATGAATTTTCTTAATATCCCTTTGCCTCATCCAAAATTTAAAATATTTATAGATATTTCAGATTTGACTATTCAGATGTGACTATTGAGGAGAAAAAAATGATATTTTCATCCAGGTCTAACAGAGACCCTTCACACAGATGTCCTGTCTATTATACTATGATTTTGTGTGAGTGAAGCAATCCCATATAAAAAGGAAGGTGGGAAAGAAACAGATTTGATATGAAAGTTAAAAATGACACTTTGTGTATAACAATTTCACATTCCACCTCAAAAAGAAATACAGGGATTTTTTTGTTGGTTTTTTGGGGTTGTTTTTTGCCATCCAAACAGTTTTTGCTTTGTAAGAATGATACACTTGCATCACATCATGGAAAAAAAAGGAAAGATCAAATGATAAATACTTCTGATCAGATGCATGTAGACTCATAGCAAGGAGAATGTAGACAAAGGCATTTTAGTAGGCCTCTCCAAAACAAACACCTGAAGAACTTGTGGCACTTCAAACATCATGTATGTTTGTGATCAATTTTTGTGTATTTTTGTTTGCTGGCTTTTTAAGTAAACATAAATATAAATTGTCTTAAGTTTGCTGTAGGAGTTAGGTAGCTGCTGCCCATCTTAATTTTACCTATAGTTGAGGAACAGCAATATCAACTATGGGATAAGAACATCCTCTGGAGGCATGATCAGAAACATGGTGAGAGCAAGGTCATTCAGAAACTACCAGCTTATCACAGTCATTAATTGTAGAGCTGCCAGCACTAGTCTAAATTAACAGCAGCAGAGTTAGTTGTACTACAGTGCTTAGGGACTGCAACTGATCGAGACTTAATTGAGTTAACAAAATTATTATGATAATGAGACTCAGTTATATATGTCCAGCAGACTAATGTGCATTCCACACGTCAATCCAGACCAGTTCCAAACTCCTTCATCACAATTAAACCACTCCTATAAAGGCCAGGAAAGAAAAAGATTTAGGAAAAATATTTCTTTACTCAAAGATTTATTAGGTTATAGAACATCCTCAGTCTTTAATGTGTCTGAAATACTTGGCACACTTGATGCCTTTTATAAAAATACATGAAATAGAAGGGACTCGAAGGCTAATGGACTTTCATTTGGAGACTTATTCCAAGTTGTTGATATCAGAGTCTCATCCTCAGTTTACAGGTGTATTAATGGAGCTCTGAGCTTTCAGAAGAATTGGTTCCATGACTTGAGTTCAACTGCAGGAAGTCTGAAGGAATTTAGAATGTAGTTGATTGCTTTCTTCCAGTCAAAATACACTTTAAAAATGGACTTTGATTCTAACTTATCAGGATCTCAACTGTGTTTAAAAGTCCCTGCTAACAGAGATACCATTTAATAGCTTTTCCTTAGTGAGGGCACAGACTCATTATTTTAGTGATTTTTTTTGTCTTTTGTTATGCCTAAATTGAGAAGCCATTTGTAAGGGGCCTGATTTTCAGTGGTGCTCAGCAGTTCTTGCACATTGGCCCTCTTTAAAATAATTTCCAATGGAGCATCCCAAAATGGAGGCACCCACGTCACTTATTGATACCTCAGCTTATCATATTTTTTGTATATCTTCATGTGAAGGTGACTATAATGTATCTGTACTTAACTGAAAGATATGCAGTAAACTCAAATGAAAGTAATAACATAATTTCTTCCTTGTCTATAAGTTTCACTATTCTAGTGTACTCTGCATACATCTCAGAATGCGTCTACAGTATTGAATAGTCACTTTCAAAGTTCATTGCTATCACTTAACACTCATATAGCCATGCTCACAATCCAACTGCCATTAAAGATGCTGAAGAGCTGTGGGGCCAGTATCCAGGAAGAACAGATGACAGAATACTAGAGGCAGTCAACTGTCATTTACATGGTAAACGGTCCCCTTGCCAGGCCTTGTCCCTGTTTTTATTTGAACTATAATTTGGGCAGAAGTATTTGTCTATCTCACCACCATGAACCATAACATAGTTTTGCGGTGTTTCTAGTATGCTCCTCCCTGCCATGCTACATCAGCATTTCAAGAAGCAATGGTTTCATGTAGAAAAGCAACTGCTGGTGCTGTTTTACGAGGCAAAAACTGGATCCAAACAAGAAACTCTTAAATAATTTTTGCCTTCTGGCTGCTGTGTGGGGACATGGGGACAGACACAGGGATGGACAGGTAATCATCCCTAAGATTCTGACAATCTGCACTTTGTCTAATTGACTGTATTGAGTAGTAGCCACTACAGCTAGACCCATTCCCAACTAAGAGTTGGAGTCGGAGCAACTGGCATTAGTACAACCTGTCTATGCTTAGTGTGAAAAATCCTGAGCCACCAATACAGTTGAGAGAAACAAACTAGAACATTGTCATCACTGAACCATAACATGGAATCTCACTTGCTCCTAGTAGTGTCATGAACAATGATACGGCCAATGCTTGGTACATTGATTCTCAAACTTTATTTTTTTCCTGGTGGTCCACAGAACTAATCTTTAACATCCTGCAGATGGTGATGTTTCATATCTGAACTTCTGGACGTGATTTATAACTCTAGCTGATAGGAGTGCCCATCCTCTCAATGGCTCTTTCTATCCCTTCCATCCCTAGACATTTTTAATTGTTTTGCTGAATTTGGCAGGGTCTGAGAGAGAACCTAGGGAAAGAAGAGAAGGCAGAGGATACTGAGAAATCAAGGAGGGACCCTGGACAAACCTTATATACAGACCATCTTAAACATATGTTATAACAATGTAAACATTGTGTTCATTTATACTACAGTTTCATAAGACAGAAAATGCCAATCTGGTGTAATTCCCTTGAAATCAATGGAATTACCTCAAGGGATGAATGTGGTTGATACTGTTTACATCATGGGTATGGTAAACTCACTTCCACATCCCATTTAAAGCAACTGATCACAATATGGGCACTTTTCTATGTTTATTCTAGCTACCCCTTTATTATAACAACAAGTGGAATTGTTTCCCATCTGCATACCAATTTTTTTTTTAAATTAGAAAAGAGCTGGTTCTCTGACTTATTGCAGCTAACTTTTTACATGTTCATATATTTGAGAGATTTTGAGCACAAAAAGTTAATAGCATATTGCTTTATGAGCTGCTGGAGTTGCACTATTTGTGTTACAGCTAATATATTCAGTACTCTATTGATAGTCACCTTGCAACCAAGCAACTGAAAACAGTATATTTGCACCTGCTATTTATGCAGAGACTGACATCCGGTGTCCATGTGGAGTATATTAGAAAGGCAGACAATGTTGGCTTTAACAATAATTCATTATTCAAATAGTACCATGTACTTGGTGCAGTAAATGGAGTTTTAGTTTCATATATTATAATGAATGTGCTTAATATTTAACAAGCACAGTGGGAGCATGAAACCCACATAAATTATTTTTTTCTGAACCTCAGGCAGCCACCATTTTCCACTTTGATTACCCAGCGAATGCAATAGGAAGATACACATTGTTGCCTATAGCAGCATGAGAAGAATATTTGTGTAATATTTCTTTTAATAAAAAAGATAAGCCAGCCTGGTTCATCAAATACAGAGTACCATTTCTGAAGACCTATAAGTAGCCTTAGCGTTGTTTTGTCCTCTAGCTTTTCAAAAGGGGAATGTGCCACCTTACTCTTTTCTCAGCATTCTCAAAAGGACAATCTCAATAAAATGTTTAAAAAATGACATAGCCACACTGAAAGATTCTGATAGGCTGGGACAAATGGGCATTTGTATTTTGTTTTATTAGGGGAGACAGAGCTTGTGAAGTGGATCTACCTTGCTGTATTCTCATGCTCCAAAAACAGATACAACAAACTTCTTGTCAAGGACTCTGGGCAGTACAGAGCAAGAAGTAGTTTCCTGTACTAAGAACTAGAACTGCCAGTAAAGGGAAAAATCAAAATTCACTTTCAGTTTTACTCATTTATTTCCTACTAAAATCAATAGTGTTGCATGAGTTTAACTGAAGGCAGAATTTATCCTCTGTGCACAAATAACTACTTGGTATGCACAAAAATAAAAGATGTTTCTAACTAAATAAGATGTTAACACATCCTCCCCTCTGAACTTTTCATATCAACATTCTTTTCAGAGCCTTTGTCTATTCAGTGTATAGTGCCTGGTTATTATTTACACTAAGGCCCCTTTACAGAATGCTGGTAGTATAAAAGGTCCTTAAAATTACTGTATATGTAATTTAGACTCAGTCTTAAACTAATCCCTGCATTACATAAATACCTACCAGAGAAATGTAAAGGGGCCTTCATGTACATGGGAATCAGGCCCATACAGTCTAAACTCCATTGATTTTTTTTTCTTCAGTTGCAAATAAAGTGCTGAATATTTCAAACTTGTATAGGGCCACCACCTGAGGCAAGCTTTTACACATTTCTTTGCTGAGCAACTTCATGGGCATGTTGCCTGAGTAACAAATATTTAAAACTGGAACAAAACACCTCAGTTGTGGCTGACATTAGCAAACCAAATAATTTCAATAAATTATTAAAACATTCACATTATCATGTCTATCTTCACCCTTCACCTCTAAATTGACATTTATAAATTATACTACATATTCCATATTTAAAAGCTCAAATGAACAGTCAAATAATCAGTCAACTAGTACTTGCAAAACCACCTTCACATCTATTAGCTAATAGACTCACTGCTTGAATCAGTTTGCAAACATGCCCCAAAGAAAAAATTTACTGTAAACTAAAACCAAACTCTTCATGTGATGTGTGTGCATACAATCCTGTATTACATGGGAGCCACCACATGGCAAGTATTACTGACAATACATCATGACTGTAATGTGGATGGATTTGGGGCAAAACTAGGTGAGTAACTGGTGATGTTATTCTTCCACATTATGAATTACTAAATCATGTGACTTGTCTGTATCTTGACTAGAATTGCTGCTTCATAACACTACTGTTGCCTACAGTTGATAGAATTAATAACTATCTTGCCTTTTGTTTGAAAGACGCCAAAATTAAGCTACAATGTTCTCTGGGCTAGCCTGATGGCTCGAATGTTGGGGGGTGGAATTGCAACAGGAATGTTGGCTGGCAAGTGGCCAAGCTTCACCTTAGAAAGGACTTTGAATGCAGTCCACTGGTTGGATCATCAGTTTCCTTAGTATGACCCAGATACTCACGGAGGGTGTGACAAGAACACTGATCTATTGCTCCCTTCAAAAGCACTAATTTCCAGTGATTACTTTATAATATTTCTTTCTTCCTCTCAGATACATAGGGACCATGCTGCTTTCTTAATATCTGATGCCGAGTTTTACTTTTGTTACAATACATTAATTAAAACTAATTATCTCTCTCACCTTAGTATTCATATCTCTTCCCCATAGACTTTCATCTTCTGGGAGTATAAACCACAGAGCATCTAGTTTTAATCGGTGTAGGTGTGGTATATTTTATCAGTAGAGAAGCACTTTTATACCAGAACACACTAAACACCAGTTTAGCTGTCCACAGCTGAAAAAGGCTTGAAACTACAAAAGAATTATAAAATGTCCATGGAAGATCATCAGCCCTCTGATCACCTCTAGTCTTGTGGTTTTCTCAGTGCTTAAAACAGTTATAATTGTCTTTCTTCACCTTGTTTACTTATATAATTTCAGGGATTAGCTCTCAGACTCTTCTAGCTAGCTTTATATGCTAGCTCAATATACAAGTTAAAGGATGACCTGAAATCTGTTTTTCTTTATTATTCCAACACAGAGGAGTCCAAAATATATTACTTGTAAAGCTGTCAGTGTCTTGTTTAATTTTAAAATATATTGTTATAAATTGCCACAGTTAGAGCAGGCTCAAATGAAAACTCCAAATCCCAAACACCAGCATATTTATCTGAATTTACATCTAGCTTTGAAATTTGTAATTGGCTCCTATTTTTACAGGAGGCTGTACTGAGAGCATCAACTTTGTACACCCATAAGTTTGGGATGGATATGTGTGTCTACTATTCAAAATGTGGCTCTGGATTTGAATTTTCTAGAGCAGGACATTTCTACAAATAAACATCATTTGCTAGTATTTGTAACTTTGAATATATTAGGTTATTGTCTGAATAATCATCAATAGAAACCTGCAGTTGACTAGAATTATCTTCTCCCCTCAGTTGTAGGGAGATATTGGTTGGGGTTCATATTTTTGAATGGAAATTGCAGTGAAGCCACCTAGGGCAGGGCTTAAAAGTCAGAGTTCAGCCATTTATGGTTTGCTGCTTCAATATATTGATTTGCAAATCACCATAGGGTGGATAATCATCATTGGCCCCAGTAGCAGACCTTATTTTGGTTCAAAATCTCGTTTGCAGTTCTAAGGTTCCATCTAGCTACGCTACAACTTCTACCATTCTGGGGAATATGGCAACGGGGGGAGGGATAGCTCAGTGGTTTGAGCATTGGCCTGCTAAACCTAAGCTTGTGAGCTCAGTTCTTGAGGGGGCTACTTAGGGATCTGGGGCAAAATCAGTACTTGGTCCTGCTAGCAAAGGCAGGGGGCTGGACTCAATGACCTTTCAGGGCCCCCTCCTGTTCTATGAGATAGGTATATCTCCATATATTATTATTAACAGTGAGTGATAGTCTCCAACACCATCTCAACATAAACAGAATTAACCCATGTTATGACTGGTTCTGAAACTTCCATCAGCCCTGCTTAAGGCCTAAGGCTGAAGCATAATTTGTAAGCACTATTTCATTCAAGACACTTTGTTGGCATGCCAAGCTCTAAACACTTCACTAAGGAGCAGGTATAATTTGTCCAAAATAAGGTTTTACATGCTCTTTGATATATTATCCCTTTTGTCCATTTCTTACTGTTGTCCATTTTGACAGGCAGCAGTTTACTACATAGCAAGATATTGTCTCCATCAGCACGCTGGTCAGACCCATTTAAATAGCAGCAATGAACCACAACCACATAATACCATGTTGTAACTGGGTTCCCCCAGCGCAGTAGGATTTACAGTGTAGCTGGAACCTACCAATAAATAGGTCATCAAGCCTTGGAGACTTGAAGACATTTAACTTATCTAAGTAATTTTAACTTATTTTCCTATTTTAGCCTTTGCTCCTACCTCATTTTCATTGGCATTAACTCTATTAGATGGTCAATTGTTACTAAACCTGTTAGTGAAAACTGAAAGAAAAATGTGATGTTAGCACTTCTGCCATTTCTGCATTTTCTATTGTGTCCCCCCCACCCCAGCCCCCTTATTGAACAATAGGCCTACCCTGTACTTTGTCTTCCTCCTGCTTCTAATGTATTTGTATAATGTTTTCTTGTTACCTTTTATGTCTCTAGCAAGTTTAATCTCATTTTGTTCCTTGGCCTTTCTAATTTTGTCCCTACATACTTGTGTTATTTGTTTGTACTTATCCTTTGTAACTTGTCCTAGTTTTCACTTTTTTATAGGACTCTTTTTTGAGTTTCTGATCATTGAAGATCTCCAGTCTTGTCTTGTCTTGGTTTAATTAGAACGAGCAGTTTAGATTGAGGGTGGCAAAACAAACTGGGATCCAGTGGGACATACCACCCCATATGCTGTGGTTGGAGTGGATGACTCCGCAGAGACCAGGAGAGTGGCCTGTCCATTCCACAGCAAGACTGGCAGGGCCCTGAGTTGCATCACAATATTTATTGGGCATTTAATGACAGCAACGGTTTTCACAGCATCTGTAAATTCAGTCATGCTTACAAAATATGTTCTGGGGCCCATTCTTGCCAGAGAGGTAGGGAAAGGTCAAAGGAGGAGAACAGGATTGGATATGTGTCAAATATTAACTGGAGTGAGATGGGGGACAGGACACAAGCAGAGGAAAAGGGTGGGCTGAAAGCAGTGAAATGGGCAAGCGTTTTATCACCAATTAAGCCAGAGGTGTGAAGGTTTCTCCTGTGGGATTACCCCAACAAAGCAGATGGGGCATATTTGTGGGAGGGGTGTCATAAACAGATAGCTAAGGGTTAATGTCTCTTTCACCTGAAAAAAAAGTAACCTGAAGCACCTGACCAGAGGACCAATCAGGAAACCGGATTTTTTCAACTCTGGGTGGAGGAAAGTTTGTGTCTGAGTTCTTTGTCTGTCTGCCTGCCTCTCTCTCAGCTTTGAGAAGTGATTTCTGTTTTCTGCTTTTTAATCTTCTGTTTCCAAGTTGTGAGTACAGAGATCATAAAAACAATAAGAGTTATTGTTTTTCTTTTGTATTTACATGTTTATAGTTGCTGGAGTGCTTTGATTTGTATTCTTTTTGAATAAGGCTGTTTATTCATATTTCTGTTAAGCAATTGACCCTGTATTTGTCACCTTAATACAGAGAGACCATTTGTATGTACTTTTCTTTCTTTTTTATATAAAACTTTCTTTTAAGACCTGTTGGAGTTTTTCTTTAGTGAGGAACTCCAGGGAAAGTGAGTCTGTACTCACCAGGGAATTGGTGGGAGAAAGAAGTCAGGGGGACATCTGTGTGGGTTAGATGTACTAGCCTGACTTTGCATACCCTCTGGGTGAAGAGGGAAGTAATTCTGTTTTCCAGGACTGGGGAACGGGGAGGGTGGAGTCCCTCTGTTTAGACTCACGGAGTTTGCTTCTGTGTATCTCTCCAGGAACACCTGGAGGGGGGGAGAAGGGAAAAGGTTTATTTCCCTTTGTTGTGAGACTCAAGGGATTTGGGTCTGGGGGTCCCCAGGGAAGGTTTTTGGGGGGACCAGAGTGCCCCAAAACACTCTAATTTTTTGGGTGGTGGCAGCAGTACCAGGTCCAAGCTGGTAACTAAGCTTGGAGGTTTTCATGCTAACCCCCATATTTTGGACGCTAAGGTCCAAATCTGGGACTAGGTTTTGACAAGGGGTTTACTGTGAGATTTCAGATTCCCTTTACAGGAACTAGGACGCATGTGATGTCAGAACAATTGAAAATGGTGGTGATGGGCCATACTGTGCAGAAAAAGATTACACAGGAGTTAAATGAGGGTAAGATAGCAGGGCCATTCAAGCAATTACGTATAGAGAACTTGCAGGTTTCTCACCTGGACTTGGTCCTAAAGAAGGCTCCAGGAGAATTATCAATTAATTAATCACCTTTCATACCCATGAGGTAGCTCCATTAACAATGGAATAGACCAGGTTCTCTGTTTCATTTGCTATTCTTTATTGAGGAAGTTGTGTGCATAGTTAGGTTGTGTGGCCTGGAAGTGCTCATAGCTAAGTGTGAGTTCAAGCCTGCTTTTTGACTGCTGGCAGTGCATCCATTGGACTTCAACCTTTTGGGTTGTTCTTCTTAGGGACAATTTTATTCTGACAAGGCTATACCCATGGGCTGTGTGGTACCGTGTTCAGCATTTGAAAAAAATAGTACAATGTTGCACTGGGCAGTGATGCAAGCAGCGGGTCTATGCCAAATAGTGAACTATTTAGACGATTTTCTGTTTTTATGCCCGGCAGAGTTGGATGAGATTGTTCACCTGTTGGACACATTTCAGGCCCTGGCTAAACAGATGGGGGTACCCCTAGCAAAGATAAAAACAGAGGGCCCTTCCCTTCCACTACATTGACTTACCTGGAGGTTGAGCTAGACACAGTGGTGGGCATATCGCAGTGGCTTCAGGATAAGCTTCAGGAGCTATTGGATTTGTTTCAGAGAGCTATAAGAGCCAAAAAACTCACAATGTGAGAGACGCAATCTATTATGGGGCACCGTAACTTTGCCTGCAGGCAGGGCCAGCTTCAGGCACCAGCCCAGCAAGCAGGTGCTTGGGGTGGTCAACGGAAAGGGGCAGCACATCCAGCTCTTCGGCGGCGGGTTCCTCACTCCCTCTCAGAGTGAAGGACCAGCCGCTGAATTGCCACTGAAGAATGAAGCGGCGGCGGTAGTGCCGCAGCTCCTGATCACGGCTTTTTTTTTCTTTTTTTTTTTCTGCTTGGAGCAGCAAAAATCCTGGCCCCGACCCTGCCTGCAGGGTTGTTGCCCCAGGACAGGCATTCTGTGCCTGGCAGGCATTGGCCACAACATGCGTAGCAAGGCTGCACCATTTCATATGAGTTACTAGAGCAATGAAGGAAGACTTGAAGGCGTGGGAACAGTTTTTGAGCCAATTTAATGAGATATCTTTATGGAGAGAGGAATAGTTATTAGAGGCTGGTTTGAAGATCCATTCAGATGGGTCAGGGGTTATTGGCTTTGGGACGTTTTACTGGGGCAGGTGGTGTGCCCAGAAATGACCCACCCTCTGATACAAAATGAGAGAGTTCCTGACATGACTTTCCTGGAATTTTCCCCCCTATTGGTTGCAATGGTTATTTGGGGACCAGAGCTGGCTAATAAAAGCCTGTGCTTATGATGTGACAACATGGCAGTGGCACATGTTATCAATCACCAAACTTCCAGATCACACAGGATTATGAGGTTAGTGAGGACATTTGTGCTACAATGTTCAAGCCTTAACATCTGTTTTTCTTCCAAGCATGTGCACAGAGTTTGATAATGGCATAGCAGATACCTTGTCTCATTTTCAGTTTGACAGATTGCAGGATCTTGCACCAGAAGCCAGCAAGGAACGCAAGTGGATGCTGCTGGCATTATGGAGCCGTGGTATATGATGTTTTCGGTGGTGCAATGAGTTCTTGCAATTTCAGGATCTGGAACACCGATATGGCCCATTACAGAAGAGTGTGTGCTGCAGTACCCAGTGTCATTGACAACCCAGCAACTGGCATCCTCAATGATTTTCACATGGCATATGGGGCAATGGAGTTATTTTGGTGGCTGGGGTTCATCTGTCGGACTTGGGGCGAAGAAACTTTGTTGGCCAATATAAAAGGGGGCAGTGGGAGATGGGAGTTCACCTGTCAGATTTGGGTTCCAACACATTTTTGACTGATATAAAAGATGGCATTGGGAGATGTCTTGGAACCCAGCTGGGTTTGGCAGGGAGGCAGGTGCAGATACTCGATAGGGAAAGGTACACATTGATCAGATAAATGGCTTGGTAAAGGACTTTACAATGAGGTATTGGTTAAAGGAATGCAATGGGGGGCAATTTTGAGCCCCTATGAATGGTATGGGAGGGAGCCAACCCCCTTTTTCTTGTAGCTCACCTTAACCTTCCTAGTACAGGGGTGAGGTGGATAGTAAAGTCCCAGCAGTGAGTTGGCTTGAGGGAGCCAGATGGAAAAAGTCGGGGAGCTGGCAGAAGTCCCCCAAGTAATTATAGAATAAACATGGAGTTACTTGCACTGTACATTTTTATCTGCCAGGTAGTTCCAGACACCTAATAATAAAGATTTGGCCTGGTTAAAACCATATCAATCGTCTCCTGTCCATCTTTCGGTATAGTCAGATAGCAAGGTGAATCAGTTAGTGACTGAAAACTCTGAAAGTCAGAAATAAAGACTTCTCTTTAAAAAAAATAGATTTTTTGCAATCCAAGTGAATGAGCTGTGTTACGTTTTACCCATCACCTCATGTTATGCGGGGAGACTTTGGCAAACCAGTAAAGTGCCTAAAACTACTATGGCTTATTGTTAAAAAGCAACCTAGTCAGCAAGCTGTAAATTGATCATTCAGCAATCTAGGCTTGACCAAGACAGGAGGGGAGGGGGTTTGTGTGCCACGGAAAGGGCAGCTTGACACATCGTCCTTCCTGATAAGAATTGTGTTGAAGTTGCTGATACATGCATTTTTAAATAGTCTATTGAGACCCCATAGTCTATTGGAGTCTCAGAGTTGCAGACTCTGGAAAACCCACACCTGGTTAATCAATAGTCAGAAGGAATCTCTTGCTTGAAACTGCTTACTTAACAAGGTTACTTTAACAGACATGTCATTCTGTTACTAATGTATAAATAAGGGGAAAAAGCTTGAGATAATTGGACTCATTTGGGGACTCTTATGGACTCTCCCTCTGGATACATCTTGCAGTCCCCACTGGCAGACGGAAGATTTGGCCACCGGAAGCCTGCCGCTGTGTCACTCAAGAGCCGCACTTAGCTTTGGTAATTATCAAGGATTGGGGGTGTTTTACTAACTTATTGTGGATGCGTGTAAGTGCTTGAGACTAGTAAAGTTTAGCTTTAACTGAAAGCACTCTTGTGTTGTCCTGTTTGTTCCGGCCATCTATCAGTCGGATGGCCGTGTCTCCCCTGATTTATTTCCTGACACCTCCTCGCACAGAGTAAAGTTACCAAGAGCTTTGGGTTGAAAGAACCCCGGGTAACAATGAGATTGCTATCCCACTTAGTGTTAGATCTATCTTTATGGAATCCGTTTTTGATAGCAAAGTTAATGACATCAGAAAAAAATGAATTATAAAATCTGAGGTTCAGTACATTGTGTGTTAACTCAAACGTTATCAATGCCATAATGCCATAATGTTTTCACTTTATTCATTTTCATGTAGCTTTAATTTTGGGTCCTTGTCTATGCACTGTGTCCCTTATAGACCTCATTATATTGAGATGCCATATATATGGGTCAATAGCACCTTCTGTTGTAAGCTTTGCCCTACATTTTCAAAAGTGACTAATAAGTTGCAGTTGCCTCATTTGCAGCCTGATTTTCAGGGGGTGGATGCATGGCTCCTTTCGAAAAATCACTTTTGGATGTTACAAGCTGTGCAGACAAAATCAGTTAAACCTCGGGATGAAAATCTTGGTCCTAGTGAAGTCAAGAGGGCCAGGACTTCACTCTCTGCTGGTTAGGGCCCTTTGTAACTGAATCATTTTAGATCACATTATGTTATGATGTAGCACTTGAACTGGCAATTCAGCTAAAATGTTTTCCTAATATCTGAATTTAATATATTCAGCTTATTAGGCACAGCATAGATTGAAAACGAAGAAACCTAAAACAGATGGTTTGGATCATCTTGTGCTATATATCAAGGAAAATATGAAGCCAAGCAACACAAAGTGTCAGTTGTTGAGGGGAAATAAAGAATATTAGAAGAGCAGCTCTAATCTGCTATTTACAAGGCCACTTTTACAAATGAAGAGAAGTAGAAACGCATTGGATATAGTGCAACCACAGTAACACAAGAGGATGGAAGTAATGTATTGAATAAGAAAGACTAAAGGAAATGTTGAAGAATGAACCTTTGCAAGCCTACAGAAAAAGAATTGGAAATGTTTCACTAGTCGCAGTATTTCAGAATACTGTACAATTACCACAGCTCCAAACAATTAGGGTCCTTGTGATGCCAATTCCATTATCGTCATAAAGTTCAACCAAGCCAACTTGATTTCACAATGCTTTGAGAATAACCAGTTAATTTGCTAGTGGTGAAATTGTCATAATTCAGTGTAAGATTAAGTCAATGACATAAAAAGTTTGATGAGCTCAATCCTGCATGCTCTCATTTCCCAGTGACCTGAATCAGTATAAACGGTGCTCAGCATCTCACAGGGTCAAATTCTATATATCTTTGAAGGGCAGATGATTAAATCGGCTCCAAGACAAGCACCAGATGAATGGACTCTACATTGAGACTAATGTCTGGATTAGTTGTAGTGCAGTCTGCAATAAGTATACACCAGGGCATAAACAAACAGCAGTACCAGGGTCTAATAACATCTGTTTGCAAATACACATCCATTTATTTTTTCATTAGTTTCCTTACAGACCGAACATTTTTTATCCAGAGCCACAGGCAGCTGCCATTAACAAATGGTTGCAACCTTGTTATTTTTAAAACACAGATGACCTGCACAGAAGAGGAAAATTAGAAAAGGGAAAAATGAATAACATTGCCTTAATGGACTTCATCAAAGATCAAAGGTTTGTTTATGCACTAGCAAATGATGATTACACATTTTACTAAAATATGTGCTTTAATCAAGTTCTGGGAGAAACTCCATAGCCTGTGGCAGGAGAGGGCTGTATGGTTGTGCGGAGAGGATCCCTTCTGGCTTGGAATCTGGAAGTTTCCCTTGCTTGTTCCCTCTCTTCATGGGCCATGGAGAGACAACAGGAAGCTCAGCGTTGCCCTCAGCATGTTCATAATAACACTTACAGCTCTACAATGACATTGTCTACAAGACAATGACTATAATCAAATCTCATGCTTCAGGGGGTCACATGGTCACCTGCAGAGTTCTGGAAGGATTTTGTTTTTTGCCCATGCGCCATGGGCCAGCTGTATTCTGTGGCAGTCCTTTGAAGCATTGGGACTGGCCACATCTTCAGCTTCTCATATATAAAGGGTTAAAGTGGACATTGTTAACTCAGTTTTTACAGAGGGAGTTTTATTTTCAAATGAGAAGTGTTTTTCTAAAAAGCCTTTTTTTCAGTGTTTTGAAAAAAAACACCTGCTGACTTCTTTGAAATAGTTTTTTTCATGAACTTCTATAGCTATATTTATTACAAAGGTATCAACAGGTATCATTTACTGAAACTAAGTATGGGAGAAAGGGTTTGGTAAATCATTTGCCAGTAACATGGTTTTCAATAAAGGACATATTGACTAACAATTCTGATAATAATTTATGTAAAGTTTTTGATCCTTACTTTTACTGTTAATTTTTTCACACAAAATTTTAAATAAAGATATCATCATGGGTCTGTTTTTTGAACCTGGCAAATTATAAACAGGTTGGAAATTTCAAAACTTTTCATGAAGTTTTCTCTTCTTTTTCAACACACTCTAGTGCCATGGTTCTCAAAGCTGGTCCGCCGCTTGTTCAGGGAAAGTCCCTGGCAGGCTGGGCCGGTTTGTTTATGTGCCTTGTCTGCAGGTTCGGCCTGTCACAGCTCCCACTGTCCACGGTTTGCCACTCCAGGCCAATGGGGGCTGCGGTAAGTGTCATGGGCTGAAGGATGTGCTGGCTGCCACTTCCTGCCACCTCCATTGGCCTGGAGCAGCAAACCGTGGCTAGTGGGAGCCGTGATCAGCCGAACCTGCGGACATGGCAGGTAAACAAACCAGCCCAGCCTGCCAGGGGCTTTCATTGAACAAGCGGCAGACTGGCTTTGAGAACCACTGCTCTAGTTTTTACTATGGCTTTTCTCATGGCAACACTCCCATTGATTTCAGAGGGAGCTTTGCCTGAATAAAAACTGCTCAAACACTTTAAAATTTTAGTCAAACCACAAAAGGAAAAGAACATTAAAAGTATATGAATGTCTATCCCCTTTATAAGGATGAACAGAATGAAAGATGTTTCAAGAAATCTGGCTACTGTACAGGGCATTAATTGTATTAAAGCACCTTATACGTGCTAGATGAAACTGCATCACCAGCTACAAAACCCCGTGTGGTCAATGTTAATTTCGTAACAAAAGTAACAAACCAACTGCAAAGCACTCCCTAAGAATTAATGATTAGCTGGGGTTAATGGTCCTTGGTGGAGACTTTTGGTTATAAATTCCTTCCAGCCAATTATTAGCCCCTAGGAAATGCATCTGCCTTTGTATCTCCCTCAGTATTGTTTAATTAAAAGCATTGCTAATGAAGCAATAAAAAAACCACCAAACAACAAGCCTTCTGTCATATGGAGGAGGACAATATTAATAGCTAACTGTTGGGCAAGGGTGTTTAACAACAAATCAGTTGGATGTAACATCATATCTGTGTTGTATAACAATGAAATCTATTCTGCAGCTTTCAATTATTGGTTATTGGGCATTGGTAACTCATCCCTTATATGACTATAACATATATGTTGAAATAATGGATAGGTTACAATGACCTTGTTCTCTTCTCCACTAATGCTGGTATGGGCATCATTAAATGGTGCCTAGGGTTTGTGTGTGTGTTCATTATTATTTAGAGCTGAAAAATAAGTAAAATGTTTTCATATCTTCCCTCACTTATATTGTTCTGTGACTTTGTTTTTCTTGTCTGTCTGTTTTTCAGGATGGGTAATATGTCTTCCTGTATATCTGTGAAGTACCATGCACATTTATGGAGCTATTAAAATAACTAATTGTTATTGATTATAATAATATGAATGATTAAATTATGACTAGATCAGTTATTATTAATGATACTTGACACCTGTGCATTACTTTAGAGTAACATCAGTTTCCTCCCCTACACCAACAAATCAAGGGGACAGTAGATCCCAAAACTTTTTTTATAACTGCGCAGCTTGTGGTTGTCCTGTTAACTTTTTTTATTTTAACTCCTTTAATTTAAAAGGGCACTATCAGTTTAGAACTCTTACCTTAAGAAATAAATGTATACTAAGGCCTCCTTAAATTGTTAATGCCACAGTAATTTTAAAATTCATACAACTTTTCACTGTTGCACTGCTTATGTTTTGCACTTTTTGGACAATGAGACTAGACTATCCCAATTCATTTCCTCAGTATCCACCCCCTGAGGCATTGAGTCCCCATTAATACATTAATTCTGGTAATGGTAGATTTCAAACTTACTTAGCAATGTTCAAATTCCTTTCTATAGCTGCACTTATTTTGTTACCCGAATAGAAAGCCAGCAGCAGACTCAGAAAACCTAAGTATTTCATGCACTGCATTAAGCTGTGTTTAAATGTATTTTGCTTTGTGTCTCGCCATGACCAGTGCCTTTAGCCAGCTGTGGGTAAGTGTATGCCAATGAGTACCATGTTGAGAAACAACATGTGCTTGTTGACCCAGGAATTGCCTATTCTAAAAATCTGCTTGATGTTCACTGGATAAGCTTTAACAATGAATGGAAAACAATTTTTATTTTTTGTAGTGGTGGATTATTGTGTTGTTTTAAATAAACACACCAGTTCAAACCTTATGAACAAAATTACCTACCTCAGCTTAAAAGCACGTATGAGTGAGAGTGGATATTGCTTGTTGCTGGAAGATATATTTTTCTCCTTTGTTTATTTCTTCTGGAGAAAAGCCCATTCCCCTGTCTCTTTAGATGATTAGAACAGCCTTTTCAATGCAGCCCCATGGGCCACTTTCAGTGCAGCACTGTGCAATGAATATGATTAACCAAAGAGGTAACAAAGCATCAGAGCTTATTTCATTGAATTGATCGTTTACCCAGTCATTGGACAAATGAGAGCAAAGAAAGGAAAAAAACCTTCTATATCTATATATTTTCCAGGCGGAATACTCTGGGAAAACATAACTTTTGGTTTCAATTTTTTACTTGTAAGGGTTTGGCTTAAGATTGGGGTTTCCTTTTAGATAAACCACTTCTTAAATCTCAGCCTCTAACAGTCTGAATATGTAGACCCTCTCCTGCAAACTGGGGTAGGCCTACTTCCTAAAAAGCAAACTGTGATTCTCAAGAACCCTTGATATATCTCCCATTCCCCTCCCCTCTCCAAAATAAGTTAGTGTTGTGTGTTGAATTTGGAATAAATATTAAACTCGCTCTTTTTTAAATGTTTGCAATTTAAAGTTTCTATCAAGTTACTTTAAGCTGTGTGTATAGCCTTTAGACACAGCCTATAGCAAGGGTTGATACTGACACACCAAACCCCAGTGAGAGTACACAGCTTTGCAACTTTGTTCCTTCTTCTTTAGAGAGACAAGGTCAATGAAGTAATATCTTTTACTGGACCACTTTCTGTTGTCTCAATTAATCTCAAAGAAAAGTAATTTAGACCATAACTATTTTGCTCCCCAGGAAGGAAAACATTGCAGCAGCCATTATGGAGACACTCATGATACATCTACACTGCAATAAAAGACCCTGGGCTAAAAGACCACAGCTGTCCTGGATCAGCTAACTTGTGTTCGTGAAGCTAAAAACAGCCATGTAGCCATGTAGGCTCAGGTTGGAACCTGGACCCTGAAATCCCATAATGGTTTGTGTCTCAGAGCCCGGGTTCCAGACTGAGCCTGGTCAGCTACAGTTTTTAGTTCTGCAGCCTGATCCCTGCCAGCCCCAGTCAGCTTACCTGGGCTCTGAGACTCGATGACACAAGGTTTTTTTTACATTGCAGTATGGACACACCCTGAGGGAAACACTCATCCACTGAGCACAGCCATTTCCCGTGTATTGAACCTCCTTTTTTCTCAGTGAAATGAACTGAGATTAGTTGAGTATGCCAGCAATGCAACAGGAGTTTTGGGAATGTCTAATAAATGCTCACAAGGAAGCAGTTAACTAATTAGTCCTCTGATACATGCTGTGCTATTTAAAGAGATGTTAAGTTTATGAACCAACATGATTAGTATCAAGCAAGACAATAAAGCATAGGAAGATGACATGTGGGTAACGTTCTATTAAACAAGGAACTGGGGGAAACAAAACTATAGAAACACAATCACAGCTATACAATTTAGAAGAAAGAGACCCAAGTATACAAGTTAATCTAATCATCAAAGTCTAATAGAGATCAGTCTAATGGTTACTTTGCCAATATTATTGATGGGACAGGTAGTACTGCCTATTATTAAGGATGCCCAACATGTACAATTATAAAACATGCTTATATTTTTGCCAAACTTTAACTGGTTGGGCTGAAATTTTCCATTCCAGGAATCTGTTCCATGATGGATTTTTTTTTTTTTTTGAATTTCAGTTGTTGGAGTGAGTGTGCTGGTGCTTACTGGTATTGGTGGCCTGCGATATACAGGAGGTCAGACTAGATGTTCTTCTGATCTTAAACTCGATGAGAATGAGCCAAGAGAAAAATTCAGTATTAAAAAAAAAAAATCTGGTGACCTCTACTTTGGAATGCTCTAGTGCCCCAGACTTTGGAGCAGGGACTTGAAACTTAATAAAGGGGGTGGGGGTGGCCTTTGTGTTAGGGACGAGCCCTTTTGCCATCCCTGTGAATCCACCTAAATTTAGCCATGTTATAAGCCTTTGAAAAATTATAGTTCACACATTAACAGTAGAAACTTCTTAGATCTTAACAGCTAAAATCTCAGAAAAGTCTGTCCTCATGCAGCATGCTCAAGTTTCTTTCTGCTGACCAGACTGCACACAACAATCGACGGTTCACATCAACAGCCCAGAGTAGCCATCACACCAGGGCACTATATTCAGTCTTCATATTTCTAGCATAATGTCAATAGACCAGGGCACTAGCACTACCAGCACAATAAGATACATATAATAGGGTGTGAGTGCTAAAAATTTACAGTACAAACACACTAGGCTCCACACAGCAAGCTAGCAGTGTCAGAATACTTGCTCACAATATTGTGGGGATGCACTCAGTCCCGAGTGTAAGGGTTCAGATAAACACAAGAGCACCGGCTAACAGCTGTGTTAACTGCAGGATCTACACTGGGGGGTCTGAAACTGGGGGTTGAGACCCCAAAGTGGGTCACTCCCCTGCTTTAATGGGGCCCAGGGCTGAAGCCGAAGCCTGAGCCCAACGGCCCGGGGCTGAAGCCAAAATCCAAGGGCTTCAGCCCTGGACAGTGGGGCTCAGGTTACAGCCCCGCACCCCTCCAATCTGGGACAGAAGCCCCTGGGCTTTGGCCTTGGCTGCCTTGCCTGGGGCAGTGGGGCTCACGTGGGCTCAGATTTTAGTCCCCCCTCCTGAGGTAGCGTAGTAATTTTTGTTATCAGAAGGGGGTTGCGGTGTAATGAAGTTCGAGAACACCTGTTCTATACTACTGACCCGGTAAGAATTGCATGACAGGGCTCTAATTCACAATCCAAGAGCAATGGGATCTAGGCACCAGGTCTTTAGTATAAGGATTTGTACTCCCAGAATAGTGGGCTGGAATTAGATGAGAGAAAGCCCTCTGTAATCATCCCATCTTTACTATCTCCCTGCCAGTGCAGGGTTATGTCTTACAATAGGTTTTGTCCAGTCTCCTTTCAAAAGTCCCAAGCCTTGGTGTTTCCAGCCTCTCCCTTGTGAGATTATTTCACAGCCTAAGACAGAGTTTCCTCCCTCTGTTACTCAGCGTACTGGTTTGTGCAGCATGGGTAAGACTCAGGAGTCACCTTTCTGGCAATGTGAGAGTTGCACACATGCCCCAGCCAAGGGGGCTGCTCACTGCCATGGTCTTGAGGGAAGGTATCTGTTTCACCAGAGAGTAGAGGGAGAAGGTTGTCATGCCCTGGGCTCCGGAGAGAGGATGTACATAGTGAGGGGTGCAGCCATGCTTTGCTTCTTCCATGCAGTTTAAACTAGAACAGGGAAATGTCCTTGGAAGGGAAAAGGCCCAAGAGCATGGGGGACTCTAGTCGTGTCTTCAAGAGATGGCAGATTGGAAACTGGATGTGTCCAGGAGATCCCTGTCTGTAGAGGATGTATCCTCTGGGGTAGGTGATCCCAGGCTGTAGAGAAGGTAGAGGGTGTACCCCCTGGGGATACTGGGTTCTGTGGCATGGTGCACTGTGCAGGGCAGTCAGAGGGAGAGGTGAGAGAGAGGCTGCTAAATCTTGCTACACTTCAGCACCACATCTGCCACCATCTGTGAACAAAAGTTGCAAAATCCCGTCCCAGCTGCCGCAGGTAGGAAAGACTGAGAAGCTGCAGCCCAAGTGCTGCCCGGAGCAGATACCTGGGAACAGCCCCCTCCAGTGGCACTGCAGAGCAATCTGTCGGGTGGCCTGGGCACTGGGGGCATCACACTCTGCTGTGATGGGGCATGGATGAGCTGAGGATTTAAACACTGCCTAAAGGACAGTGAGGGCTGAGGTGGAGCTCCAGGGACAGTTGCATCCCCTCCATAAGCATAGTTTGAGCGCTATATTTGGGGGAGGAGCAATGTGTGTGTGCTGAAGCCAGTTCCCCTGACTCATTGGCTTTCTCTCCCTGTCTGGAGGGGTACCTGGGCTGCTGGTGCTGTGGGGGACAGCTTAATTGGAGAGGAGAAGGTACAGCCACCTCAGACACCCAGTGCCTTTCTCAAAGCTGTGTTTTGAATAAACACAGTGCAATATAATACTAAATACTCAGAAAATTGGGTCACAGGTATCTCCACTTGGGCATTCCAGCACCAGCATCCCAAGCAGGTGCTTGGGGTAGCAGTCTACAAGGGGCAGCAGTCCCTGTGTTTTTGCCCCCAAGCAGCGCACCGAATTGCCACCGTGGACAGCAGGGGCAGTCCGTGTGCCCTTAGGGTGGCACACGCGTTTCCGTGGCAGCAGCAATTCAGCGGCAGCTTCTAAGTTCAGCTGTCCACAGCGGTGCAGCTTCTATCTTCTAGCTGAAGACAAAAGCTGCCATCGAATTGCCACCACGACAGAAACACACGTGCTGCTCTAAAGGCACATGGACTGCCCACACCTAGCACAATACTCCTGCCATAGCCAGTTGCAAGTGTCCAGCCCAGGGGTGTCTGGGGCCAGGTTCAGAACCGGCGCCTCCCAAGCCATCCCCAGCGGGCCGAGCAGGGCCTGTGGAGATAGGAGCGCGGACACTCCACATGCACCAGCGCTGGGCTGCAGCTCAGTCGGCAGAGTGCCGGAGTCCAGTGTAACTTGGGCAGCGCTTGTGGGCAGCCGGCTGGGGCCAACCCACAGCAGCCTTGCAGAGTAATGGGTCAGCCCGGCCAGGGAGAGGCGTCCCCTTGGGCGGTCTGGGCCTGATGGGGGAGGGATGGGGGACATGTGTTACCCCTGCGTAGCTCCCCCTGGGGGCAGTGTACTACTCCCTGCCCCATTCCAGGCCAGCCCTTCCTGAAGCTGGAACGTTCCTCCCATGGCTGGGTGTGCTGGTCGGACAAATTGCAATGGCACAGAGCGGGTCGGGTGGGGGTGGTTCCAAGAGTTTGTCGCGGGGAGCTCCAGCTTGGTCCTAGCAGTTCAGTGGCATGCGTTGGGATCCACACTAAGTGCCCCAGCCAGCCTGGGAGAGCGGAGGCAGGAGCAGTTCGAGGCTGAGGGGAAAGTAAAGTAGCGCGCATGCCACCTTAATGGCACACGGACTGCTCCCGCCGTCTGCAGAGGCAATTCGGTGCTCTGCTTGGGGCTGCAAAAACAGTAGAGCCAGCCTTGTGGGCACCCAAAATTAGCAGATATTTTTTATTTGAATCACTCTGTGCCTCTATTCCAAATCTGTAAAATGGGCATAATACCACCCATGTACCTCACAGCGTTGTGAAAATTAATTCACTAACGTTTGTGAAGCACACAAATACTCTAAAAGCAGCAAAGAGTCCTGTGGCAACTTATAAACTAACAGACGTATTGGAGCATGAGCTTTCATGGATGAATACCCACTTCATTGGATGCATGTCTTTGCTGCTTTTACAGATCCAGACTAACAGGGCTACCCCTCTGATACTTGGTAAATACTCTAATGATGAGCACCATAGAGAAGTCCAAGAGGAAATTAGTAATTATGTCTTCAGAGTAGATTTTCAATAGCGTGCAGTAAGTAAGTCATGGGGCCAACGACTGAACAATGATTAGAAATATTGACTAGCTGCTCACAGAGTAAATACCATTCTGTGCCCTGAAAGAGGTAAGGGCCCTCTAAAAAAAAGTAGTATATAACACAGTTATCATAATGAGTATACACAAATGGGGTAAATTAAGGTTGGCATTCCCTCACTTTTGAGTGTGTGGCTTTGCAACCTCGATAATGTTCTTTTAATGTAGTTTTTTTCTATGGAATAAATTATTGTACTTATAATTTAGCTTATATTGAATGACCACTGATACTGTGCTCCCCTTTGCTGATGACTTTATTTGAGGAAGGCTAATGGGCATCTAGATGCAATGGGACTGGCACCAAATACCTTATGTAAGATACAGACAGCATATCACCACTTGAGAGAGAAAAGCTGAAAGTTCTCTACATTTAATAAGGTCAGAATAGAAAATTAAAAAGCTGTCTGAATTAGGTTCAATTTATGGCAAAACCCCCCAATAATTCTGTAGACTTTACATGTTATAACCTAGTAGAGTGAAATCTGTAATGCATAGTGATTTCTTTGTTGAATTTTGCAACTTTTCTGATAATATGTCACCAAAGTTCAGCTGCACACTAGGTACCTAATCTGTGCACCCTTGACCATTTAACTGATGGCCATAATCACAGAACTGCCCATTTGTTCTTGCTTAAATGGACGGTTTTAGAGTCTAAAGCACTGCTTGCTGAAATGTTTATGGGCTTGATCTGAAGTCCTTACATCTGAAGTCCTTACGTCAGTACATTTCCGTAGCCTTTGGCTCAGGCCCGACGTGGAACAATTGCAATGGTTTGTGTAATTATGGAAGCAATTGCCAGTCAGACGCACCGCTGCCTTGAAAATCTAGTACGAACAGTTTACTCATGGTGAGCACTCTCCATGGTGCTAGATCTTTTTGCAACATAAAAAGCTTGGTCAGTGCCAGAAGCCAGTGCTTGGTCAGGCTAGCTAGCCAGGCTGCAAGTCTAAAATATCCTTAGTGGGGACGCTTTCTCTTCAAATTGTCCACATAATCCATGAATCCAAATAACTATCTGGAGGTTATATAGAAATAAATTGTGCCTAGATATTGTTCATGGAAACAGATGGACATCTATAAAACTTATAAACCAAAGATGGTTCAGACTTTATAGTATACTTTTAAATTACTTTATTCTTTCTAAAATTCTCATCTTTTTGCATAGAAAGTCTATCAAAACAAGACATTAAATATAGCGTGTTAACATCATTTGTTTCTCAATCTCTTCCAGAGTGACTGAGTTGATGAGAATGTTATTAGCCACAATTGAATATCAATATTAAGCTATCTGAAAGCATATGCATACTTGCCAGAGGTGGTATTTTCAGTAAATATTTGCTCTTAAATAACAGTTGATGAATTGTGTGTGGTGTTAGCATTCAGTAGCTGTAGTATGTAACAAAACAAAATGTAAGTGTGATAAAAATATACATTATTTTCCCTCTCTCATTTTTACAGTTATTCAATGACAGCCATACAGTTTTTGACACTGTGGTTTTGGCTTGTGATGTTTTAGGTGTATCATTATTCATTCCAATGAAGCATATTTTTATGACATCAATGACATTTTTAAAGGAAAGTGCCTTAAATGGAAAGAGTTCATTTATAAAACTAGGGGTGGGAGGAAGAAATAGAAATAGAATTCATGAAAAACAGTTGTGCATACTGTTATTATGCAGGCATTATTAGAGACTTCATAGTTAAGATTGTGTTGATTTGTTGTTAAAGCAGGATTAAAACCTCTATATTTCACAGAGGACTCAAACATTCCAGGGAGGAGGAGGGGGTTGTAATATTTACTAATATTTTTCAAAAGAAAATGGTTTAAATTATTCTTTTTTTTTAAGATTTCACCTGAAATTTTCATTTTCATAATTGTTTGAGTAAACAACCATAGTGCCCACAAACTCCAAAGTCTACACACAGATTTTGGTACTATCTCAGACATAAGATTAAATTTTCAGAAATGATTTAAGCATTTAAAATCCTGATGTCCCATTGACTGTAAGTGAGACTTAGACCATCAAGTGCCTAAGTCACTTTTGAAAATGAGACAAGCTCTTGTGTGAAACTGTGCAAATAAGGGATTTTTCAGTTCATTGGCAATTCTGAAAAATTGAAAAAAATTCAATTTTTTTGCAAATGTAAATGTTTTGTTTTGATTTCAAACATTTTTAAATATTTTTGATTAATTTTGTAAAATAAAATTGGAGGAGTCTTTTAAAGAAATGTTTGTTTTAAGCCTAAAAATGAAACTTCTTTTTGAAAATGTTGGAACAAAATGTTTCCATTTTTTTCCAGATTTTTTAGGTTTTAATTTACCAAAAAAAAAAAAAACAACAGTGAAACCAATGTCAATTTAGAAAATATAAAATATTTCTGTGGTGCCAAATCTACATTTTTTCACTAGAAATAATTTTGCTCTATTCTTCTGTTACGGCACTTAAATGTTTTTGAAAATATTAGCCACAGACGTTAATCGCATAAGAACATATGGGCCAAAATCCATCGTTGGTATGAGCAGGTGTGACTTCATTGTCTTCAGCAGAGTTACATCCACTTATATGAGAACCACATTTGGCCTACTGAGTTTAATTTTTTTTCAGTTCATCCTTGTCAGAGAATGTGCGACAAGGATGGACTGAGAAAATAATGGAAATGCAAATACTTCTAGATTAGGTAGGATAGATCTGACAGAGGTGGTGACTGGTGATATAAAAACATTTTCTAGAATATTTATTGTCCCATGACAATTCATAGTTTAAATATCTGGATTTAAAGAGACATTTCCTTAAGACAAAGCCTCAAGAAATTCTCTATATGTCTCTTTGGGGAAGTCTTTATTTTGGCTAGTCTGTACATACATTACTTTTGTAATTCACAGGGGAGTTAGGGCGAATTAGATATGTGAATCTATGATATGATTATGCATACTGAGAAGGGAATTCTCATAGAGAAAGTGTTCCTGAAATTAGGTGGGAGGAGAGTTAAATCTGCATAAGTGAATATATTCTCCATCTTTATAGTCAAGTAACAGAATTGATAATAATAGCATGCCTCCATTTAAATACTATCTTTTCTATGTTTCTGTTTTTTCTTGCTTCCCTTTAACACAGTTATTTTGCAGTCCTACAAAAATAGGGACAGTGAAATATCATTATGGCACTTGGCTGCATATGATTTCTTGTAATGACAAAAGAGAACCATAGCTAAGGTATAAAACCAAGGTGAATACCATGTTTGGTCATCTGTACTTAATATATATTGCTGTAATCAAAACAATTACAAAAAGTTAACGTTTTTCAAGTGCATATTGGACCAAAAATAATGTCTTGAAATCACTAGTTAAGTCCTAACTTAACTTCTTGAACTAAGATTTAACCTTCACCACTTTTTCCTTCCCATAACACACATTCCTCCTCCCTCCACCTGCATGAAAGATACCAGAGTACCTTAAATTCCAGTCACAAAGCTGTTGAACAAACAAAATGCAACCACTTACTTCTACATGGAGATCTTCCCCAGTGCTACTGCTCTGGCTTCCCAGTGCTCCAAGGCAACAGTGCTCTGGCATTAACAAATCAAGTGCCTTTCACGGTACAGAAACATGCAGTTCCTCTTCATGCCAGATTGTCCACAGAGCCTTGTTTCTCCCATTCAGTGCTCTGGCTGCCAGTCATTCCCTTACTTTTCAGTGATAGGAAGCCTTAGAAATGAGGAAATTTGACATGACATGAAGCTGATAACGCTATGCAAGGGTAGTACTTCAAATGCCAGGACATTAACACAGACATCCCTGATTCCCTCCCTCACCCTCCTGCTCCTGAGGGTACATAGCCCTGTTGGGGAGGCTTGGGAGAGGTTAACAGAATGATAGAGTAGTATGAGGGGGTAAGCATCCATGTGGGGGAACTAGCTGTGCTGGGAACAGGAATGATAGATGTCCCCCCATCTACAGGGATTGCGAGAGGTCTTCATCTTCTCTCGTTGTAGTCCCAGAGTGTTCGGCCGTCTCAGGTCTGTCAGATCAGATCTTCCCTGTGGCAAATTACAGGAGGTTCATCATAGAAATAAGTTGCTGTAGAGGAGCAGGCTCACCCCTGCAGCGCCTCCTGCTGGTGACTTCTAGGAATTAGCTCATTCCAGCTCCAGAGTGCCCTCTGCAGCCCCATGATCTGCCTGTCCACTTGGCTCCCGTGTCCCTCTCTGGACTCTGGTGCCCTGTTATCTGGGGTGCTGCCTCATGGCAGTAAACCATTTCTCTCAGGGTCTCTCCTCCTCAGGAAACCTCACCCACTATCCCCACCTCACCTCAGTATCAGGCTACTGCCAGTCATCATCTAGCCCCCACACCCAGGGGCAGACTGCAGTATCTGCCTACTCATCACTGGCAAGGTTGGGTTTGGACCTGCTGCCTTTGCCTACCCCTGGGCTGCCCTCTGCAACCCCCAGTACCTGTTGGCCTTGTGCTAGGCCATAGCTTGGGGCTTTCCAGGCTGGAGCTCCCCAGCTCCTCTGCCTTTCCCCAGCCCTGATCCACTCAGGTACCCTTCTCTAGCTTCCTGCAGCCAGGCCCTTCTCTCTCTACAGCCAGAGGGAAATTGCCTGGGCCTCTGGCTCACTGCCTTTTATAGGGGCCAGGTGGGCCTGACTGGGGCTTGGTCACAGCCAGGGGCACCTCTAGACATTTCACTGCCCCAAGCACGCTCTGCCGGTCGCCGGTCCCGCGGCTCCGGTGAACCTCCCACAGGTGGGACCAGTGGACCCTCCGCAGGCAGGCCGCTGAAGGCAGCCTGCTTGCCGCCCTCCCAGTGACCAGCAGAGCGCCCCCCCGCAGCATGCCGCCCCAAGCACGCGCTTGGTGTGCTGGGGCCTGGAGCCGCCCCTGGTCACAGCTGAGCCTACCTTCCCTAATCAGCCCAGGCTTCTTGCCCCAGCCACAGCCCTTTCCTGGACTGTTTTCCACTCTGAAGGGCAGGAGCAGGTAAACACCCGGCTACAGTTGCCTTCTGAGTGAAGCTCATAGTTTCTGTCCTGAGACTATTTCAGTGGCATGTATTTCCCTCCCTCCCAACCCCATGCCTCTTTTTATGATGGATGTTGGAGATTTGCTGCTGAAGCTGCCTCCAGAGTGCAGCTATAAACTCTACTCATGAGGCAGCTTCTGCCTCTTGTGATCTTCCTATTTACTAGAGGGGAGACAAGATCTGACAGGCTTGTGGAGATCCACCACTTTGGGACTACAGCTTGGAAGGGTGAAGAGCAAAGACTTCCTAGAAACCTTATGGGAACACCAAAGGGGAAGTATGAATGTAGGTATGTAAAAGGAGGCATAGAGAGGAAAGGAGCGTTATTATGGAAACCAAATCCACAGCTCTCCCTGCTCTCTCTCTCCATCTGTAAATTTCTCTGTCTTCTCCATGGTCATGGTCCCCCACCTTCCCCCCACCCCACCCCATCCACTTCTATAGCAAAATATTTATCTTCTCCTGATCTATTTTCAAAATCTGTCTCTCTTCATCTTAAGAACGGCAAAACTGGGGGAAAGATGCAGGGCATGTTGGCCTCACCTACATCCCCAAGATTTCTGGGTTTCTCCCCCTGCCTCACAATTACATTCCTAGCTTTGTCCCATGACTCTCCCCCTCCCACCCACGTTACTTGGTCCCAGTGCTGCCAACTTGTGCATTCGGGAGTTGATGTAGCAGTATTAAAGAACTAGCACTTCCAGGTCTCGGCTGTACAATGGGGAATCCTGGATGCTCTGATGAACAAGTACCACTGACTTATCTCTGCAGAAACACCAGGTAATGCTTTCTGCTGTACCATAGAGACTCCAGTCTGCCTGTATGGCAGCAGCCAACATCAGCCCCTACATGTAGTGTTCACATTCTTTCACTGACTGCTCACAGTCCCATCAGTCTCTGTTACCCAGCTGAGCCCTGTGCTCCTTATATCCTCACAAGAGCATCATCACCTTGATCTCCTTCTCTCCATGCTTTCTAGATGACCCTCCATACCTATGCTGTCCATGACACCTCCCTGTCTGCCCAGGGTCTATACTGAGTAGAGCTGGTGGACCAGAAAGGTAGGCTGGCAGCATCAGAAAATGAAGCAGCTGATGGTGCTTGACTATTTCAGTGGCTAATCTTGGCATCATTCAATTAGGTCATCCTGAAGAAAGGGATGCAAGATGCACTTAATTCTACAGGGAAAAAATCAGCCAGTATGTTAGAAGGGTGTGTGTGGGTATGTGTGTGAGAGAAAGAGAGAGAGAGAGAATTTTGGAGTTTTTCAAGACATTTATGACTTTGGTTCTTTAGCTAGAAATCTGAGGAAAACAGGGAACATTTCACAAAGGAAACATTTTAAAATATTTTATCTTGGAAGAGATGAAAAATATTGAATTTAAAATTAGATTGAAAATTCACCTGTACTATGATGAGTTCTTGTGCCAGATTTGAAGACTTAATCCAGTGATTAAGTGTAAATCAGAATTATGGAGTTCAAATCCCAAAGCAAGCTTAATTCTGGAGTCACTACCAATGTCTTCTTAATATTTTTACAAGTTACTAGAAGCTGCAGGTGAAAAATCTGGAAATGAGAGAGAAAAAAATATTATGGATCGCTCTTAACTGAGCTCTGCATTTAATTTAAAAGGGAAGAAAAAAATTCTACACATAATACAGTCAACTGAACTTTCACAGAGTTGCCTTAAAAGAAGAAAACAGTCTTTTTAAGAATCTGTAGTTAAATATAAATGTTTACCTCCTAAAAAAAGCCCTCTTATGCTCAATACTTATCTGCATAGCTTTTGCATATAATCCTTTTTTTAAATCTCTTTTTAACAATAAAAAGTGCCCTGGGCATTTGAAAGTGGAATCCATGGACAATCTTCAACTTGGCTTTAAAAAGTCTGCATGTACTATAACAATAACATTGCTGAGATTGCTATGTTCACAATATATACACAGAGAAGTTAGATTAAAATATGAATACTCTTTCTGGAAGGTTGCAATGTAACACTACTTTGAGGCTTAGAATGCAGAATGATAACACACAACTACCCCAAAAGAGAGGGAGACAAAACAGGCAGTTCCCTAAAGCAGAGGCACAAATCACCTCATCTTAATCTAATCTGTGTGCTGACTATTTCTAGCCCAGCATTGCATGCTTTTCTACAGAGACCTCTAGTCTGCAAGAAGGACCAGGAAACCCCTCTGAAATTTAAAGAAACAGCTTACAATTTTAACACAGTTTTCAATACACCAGAGAGATAAAAATAGTTGTCTGGTATGAAAGAAAGTGATCCCAAGCTATGTGGCACTGAAACTAATATGCAATCTGACCACTAGACTCACTGCAAAGTAGCCACATACATCACATTTGATGACATTAGATAGGCTACATTAATGTAATTATGCTAACCACTGTCAGTCAATAAGTGCTACTAAGATTTTTGCAAATGCTGATCAAGAAGGGTACATTTATGAGATTGGCTACAAAAGATATCTACAGAGTAAACACAAAGTCGTGAGCTGTCCATGATTGATCACCTTTTAATAACACAGACATGAAGTATAATTCCAGTTTTCTGAATTCCCTTTATCTGAAAATCCTAGCTGTGTGATTCCACCATAGCCTTATGTTACTTAATTACTCACTAGTAACTTCCCAATTAGCCTCACAGTGCCTGCTAGGACTAATCAACAACCTTTTATTTCCATAGTGGTTCTGACCAAGTACTCAACCCTAATTCCATTTCAATGGCAACAGCAGTTTATGTCCATACAATTTTGATGATTTAATAAACTCATTTTTTTACCCTTTTTTAAAGTACAAACTAGTAAGCAAACATCAGCATTATTCCCTTATTTCCCTCTATTTCTATACCAGTGAATCTGCAATTCAAAATAGCAATTCCATTTATATGAGTGCCCCTTTATCCAAAAGTTTCAGATGTCCCCCAGGCTGTTCAGATAAATGGGAGCCAACTGTTTTAATACTCCCCACACTTTCCCACTCCAAGAGACCTTCTATCCTATATCAATCACAATGTTCTGCATATATTTTAAAAAAACCATCGTTGTTTAAATGTTCAATTTATGGTGCAAAGGTGTGAAAGACACTTTGAATAGCTCAATGCATGTAATATTTTTTTAAATGAGCAATTTTCCTCCTTGGAATTATAAAGCTAGTGTAAATGGACTCCAGAGATCAGGAGCCTAAAGACAAAAATGGTTTTATGGGTTTGACTAAAGGTGTGAGGACAGGACTAGATACTAGGGACAGATGAGTTCTAATCACAGCTCTGACAGTGACTCTCTCTGTTCTTTTTACTATGTCACTATTCCCCCCTCTATAATATAAGGATGTCAGTACTTGCTTATAATGCAGGCAAAATGAATAGGCTGCAACATATGAAATAAGAAGAAAACAGGAGTATTGTACATCACCTGTTAAATTATAAAGACCCTCAGATGGATAACATGCAACTCCAAAATTATGGCCTTAAATATATGCAAAATATTATGCATGATTAAAGCGGAAAAATCAGTGTAAATTAATACATAGTATTTAATACATCTAGGCTAAGATCTGGGAAACATTTACATGTGTAAGTAACTTCATCTATGAGTAGTCCCACTCTCCTCCATGGTTCTACTCCACGTGCATAAGTATTTTAAGGACTGAGCCCTTAAAGCTGGGCTGAAAATTAAGTTCCATGTAAAAGCACTGTACAAGCATTAACTAAGTAATCCTCACACCCCTCCACCCACTATTAAGTACTGTTAAATAATTAATTATTATTCATCATATTTTACAAGAAACGGAGAAGAGTGTTTAAATGATTTGCCCAAAAACAGAATATCAGAGGCAGGATTAACATTCGCATATTCCTGGTTCCCAGTCCTGTGCTGGCACCATGCCTCTCTCAATACACTAATCTGGCTGGAGAGAGATTAGTACTTATTTGCATTACAATAGCATCTAGCATTCCCAGCATAGATTGGCGCCCCATTGTGTTAAGGCATTTCACAACTATAGAGTGAGAGACAGTCCCTATCCCAAAGAGGCAGATAAAGGGTGGGAGGGGAAACACAGGTACAGAGAGGGGAAGTAATTTACCTAAAGTCACACAGCTGGTAATAGCAGAGCCAGGAATGGAACATATATGTCCTGTGTCCCACTCCAGTCCACTGTCCACTAGATCAGTGCTTCTCAAACTATCTGATGTGGCAGACCAACAATTTTTTCCCCCAGTGTGCTAGGGACTGGTACCATATTGGTGCCATATTACTATAGTTTTGCATAGGCACATAGCACATCAGATCAGAAAAACTAACATTCTTCACTGCATTCATTGGAATGGGAATGTGGTGTACATGCGGAGATGTTCCCATTTAAATACATTGAAGACTAACTGAAAGGCAGTGCATCTGTGCGGATAGTATAAAATTATTCATTTACCATCCAAGAAAATATTATTTGAACAGTCATAGTAATATTAATTTATATCAGAAAGAAAATAATGAATAAAATAAAAGTTGGCAGACATTTTTTAATTTTATGTTTATTTTGTAAGCAAATACAATATTACAGAACAAATAAAAAATTAAAAAATCAAACCAGCAAAGTCTTCTAACAAAGATATTATAAAAAAAATTATTAACATTAGGCATGTTAAAACCTTAACCTTTACTAATGTGAAAGGTGAGCCTGCTTTTTCTTTGTCAGCTTATCCAGTCGTGGTTCAATTGAGGAAAGTGCCACACACAATGGAGAATGACTATCCTTATTGTTTCTGTACTTTGTCTTAATGACACTCATGGTTGAGGAGCCAGTCTCGCAGAGGTATGTTGAAGAAAATGGGAGAAGAGTTTTCAGAGCAATTTCAATAAGCTCAGGATATTCTGCTTTCACTTTTAGCCAAAAGGAGGCAAGCGATGTTGTAGTTTCGAAACTCATCTTCAATCTTCCATCAGAAGCCAGCTCCAATAATTTATCCTCCATAGTGAGAATTAAGTCATCTTTCAATAGAATAAATAGATTTTGGATCCATCCAGTCCCTTTCCATGGATCTTCTTCTCCTAGAAAGTAAAACTCAAACCATTCTGCCAATTTTGCCAAGTGTTCACTGATGACATTTCATAGAGATGTAACATCAAGGTCTTCGCCTGCATCGGCAATGATTTTCGCTAAGTTGTGAAACATGTCATAACAATCTCTTGACACTCGACTCTTCCATGTTTTTAGCTTTCATTTCTGTCCATCGATCTTATCTGCCATTGTAAGACACGAAGTCATCCTTCCCTGCATGGAGGTGTTGAGATCATTAAAGATGGCAAAGATATCAGCCAAATAAGCCAGCTTGGCTATCCAATCCACATCTTGGAACAATTGTGACCAATTTGTTTTTTTGTCCTGAAGAAACTCGGCAAGCTCATTTCGGAGCTCAAATACTCTTGACAGGACTTTTCCCCTCTATAACCAATGTACATCGGCATGCAATAGGAGCTGTTTATGATCAGCTCCCATATCATCACATGCAACAAATAGTCTCGAATTTAAAGCATTCGCCTTTACATGGTTCACAATTTTTCTGACTTCGCCGAGCACACTGTTTAGTTCTGTTGACATTTTTTTTGTTGCAAGACTTTCTCAGTGAAGGAAGCAGTGCGTCAACTTGTATTCAGGTGCAAGTGCCTTAATCTGGGAAACCACTCCAGAATGCCGTCCTTTCATTGCAGCAGCGCCATCAGAACATACACCTACACAAAACTTGAAATCCAATCCACATTTGTTAACGATGTAGTCGTTTACAGTCTTGAACACTTCAGAACTGGTTGCTTTTGTTGGTAGTGAAGCAGAAAACAAAAACTCTTATTTCAAATCACCCTCATGTTCAAAGCACACATACACCATCATTATTGCCTATTAGCAATGTCTGTACATTCATCAAGCTGCAAAGAAAAGTATTTTGCTAATTTAATCTGTCCTATGAGCTGATCTTCCATATCGTGAGCCAGATCGTGAATTCATTGAGCTATAGTGTCATTTGAAAGTGGCACCTGAGCCACTTCCTTTGCCACCGGCTGGCCCAGCATTTCCATGCAGACATCTTTAATACAGCCTATCACTAGTGTCTCACCAATTGTGTATGGCTTTTTAGCCTTAGCAACGCAAAGCGCTACTTTATAAGAAGCTCACAAAGCACAAGTATTTATGTGTGACACTTCAAACATCTGTTTCTGATGGTCTTTTAAATCAACATGCTTTCTTTCAAAGAACTCTTTCGGCTTTGAACTAATTTCATTATGTTTTGTATTTAAATGCCTCTTGAGCTTTGACGGCTTCATTGCGTCATTAGCCAACATATCGCCACAAATAACGCACTGCGGTTTTGACACTCCACCATCATTCGTGGCTACAAAACTGAACTGAATGTATGAGGAGTCGTATTTCCGAGTAAAGCTAGTACAAATTCTTTTTGTTGACAATACTTCGGTTTCATTTACATTGCCATCATCTGATTCAGAATTACTTGTGTGTTCAGCAACCGGATGTCTCTGCTTGATAAATATGTTGATTGGGCCTCGCTTCACCATCTGTAAATTAGGCATAAAAATAATATAAATTCCATTACCCTGGTATATTCTTAATTTATGAGATTAGGATGAAAGCCAAATAAATGCAGTGGGAATTCTTTTATTGAGAAATATGTGCGAGAGAACATTGATCAACAGGGTAAATAATGTTAGGATAAGAAGATAATATAAAATTTAAAATTAAATTGCAAACAGGATAATAATTGGAAAGTTAAGATGGTCTGAACATATGGAAAGAATGAATAATGAACATCAAAAATAATATTTTTCTGTCTGAAAGATATGGAATGAGAAAGAGAGAAATTTCGAGACCTTCCTGGCAGAAACACGTAGGTTTGATTCTAGAAGAGGGAAAGGCTATAAATAAGAACAAAGAGAGCATGTATGAAATGATATATGGATATGGAGGAAGCGAGGATGTTATGCTCATACAAAGCGCATGGGATCTTTTCAGGGGAACAGTCTCACACACACACACAGAGTCCTGTCAGTTGATGTTTATAGTTACCAGTCTGTTGTAGCTCGAGTCAATCTAATGGCCAGTTAGAGTGAGGGGCTGGGCTCTTGTCGGTGGCAATCTGATGCACCAAGGCTTTGCAGGACTGAATCCCAGAATTCCACGGCAAAGCACCCCAGCTTTATAGTTCACTGTGAAAGAGTCTCCCTTTTGTTCTCAGAAGTATATCATCTTAACTTTTACTCTCTCTTTTTATTCCCCCACAGGTGCAAATGTTTCTATGCTCCCCCATCATCTCTGTTCCTGAGGTTATTGTGGATTAGAAGGTGAAAAGAATGCACTCACAATGACATGTTTTCCGAGCTCATGCAGTCCTCCCGCACTGATAGGGCACAGCTGAATGAATGGAAGCATTCAGTGGCGGAGGTCAGCAAAGCATTAAGTAAGCGCGATCAGAAGAGGCAGGAGGTGATGCTGAGGCTAATGGGGGAGCAAACAGACATCATGAGGCATCTGGTGGAGCTGCAGGAAAGCCAACAAGAGCACACACACACACACACACACCCGCATCCACTGTATAACTGCCTGCCCTCCTCCCCAAGTCCAATATCCTCCTCACCCAGATGGCCAAGAATGCAGGGGAAGGAGGCTGAAGGGCAGCCCAAGCAACAGAAGGCTGTCATTCAAACAGATTTCATTTGTAGTGTGGCTACAATAAGCAATGTGGCTGTGTCCTTCCCATCTCCCCCATCCTACCCGGGCTATCTTGTCAGTTATCTCACTTTTTTTTTAATTAATAAAGAAAGAACACATGGTTTCAAAACAATAGTTACTTTATTTCCAGCTGCGATTGAAGGAGGGAAGGTGGTTGGCTTACAGGAAATTAAAATCAACAAAGGGGGCGGGTTTGCATCAAGGAGAAACATCGTAGCCTGAGCAGTCATGAAACTGGTTTTCAAAGTGTCTCTGCTGCGCAGTGCACCTAGCTGTGCTCTTCTGATTGCCCTGGTGTTTGGCTGCTAAAAATTGGCTGCCAGGTGATTTGCCTCAACCTCCCACCCTGCCATAAACATCTCCCCCTTACTCTCACAGCTATTATGTAGCACACAGCAAGCAGCAATAACAATGGGAATGTTGGTTGCGCTGAGGTCTAATCTAGTCAGCAAACAGCGCCAGTGAGCATTTAAACATCCAAAGGCACATTCTTCCACTGTTCTGCACTTGCTCAGCATATAGTTGAACTGCTCCTTACTACTGTCCAGGTTGCCTGTGTACAGCTTCATGAGCCATGAGAGCAAGGGGTAGGCTGGGTCCCCAACAGGGCCGGCTCCAGGCCACAGTGCGCCAAGCACGTGCTTGGGGCGGCACACCACGGGGGGTGCTCTGCCAGTTGCCGGGAGGGTGGCAGGCAGCTCCGGTGGACCTCCCACAGGCATTTCTGCGGAGGGTCCGCTGGTCCCGCAGCTTCGGTAGACTTGCTGCAGGCGTTTCTGCGGAGGGTCCGCTGGTCCCGCGGCTCCGGTGGACCTCCCGCAGACACGCCTGCGGCAGCTCCACCAAAGCACGGGACCATCGGACCTTCCGCAGAAAGGCCTGTGGGAGGTCCACCAGAGCCACAGGACCGGCAAGCAGCAGAGCGTCCCGAGCGACGTGCTGCCATGCTTGGGGCGCCGAAATTGCTAGAGCCGGCCCTGGTCCCCAAGGATAACTATTGGCATTTCAACATCCCCAATGGTAATTTTCTGGTCTGGGAAGTAAGTCCCTTCTTGCAGCTGCTTGAACAGCTCAGAGTTCCTAAAGAGGCAAGCACCATGCACCTTTCCCAGCCATCCCACATTGATGTCGGTGAAAGGTCCTTTGTGATCCATCAGTGCTTGCAGCACCATTGAGAAGTACCTCTGTGGTTTATGTACTGGTTGGCAAGGTGGTCCGGTGCCAAGATAGGGATATGTGTTCCTTTTATTACCCCACCACAGTTAGGGAACCCCACTGCAGCAAAGCCATCTAGTCTGACCTGCACATTTCCCAGAGTCACTACCCTTGATAACAGAATGTCAGTGATTGCATTGGCTACTTGGATCACAGCAGTCCCCACAGTACATTTGCCCACTCCAAATTCCCAAGTGACCTGTAGCAGGCATGCATTGCAAGCTTCCACAGGCTATTGCCACTCGCTTCTCAACTGTCAGGGCAGCTCTCATCTTGGTATTCCTGCACTTAAGGGCAGGGGAAAGCAATTCACAAAGTTCAAGGAAAGTGGCCTTACACCTGCAAAAGTTTTGCAGCCACTGTGAATCATCCCATACCTGCAACACTATGCGGTCCCACCAGTCTGTGCTTGTTTGCCAGGCCCAGAATCAGCATTCCACTGTATCAACCAGCCCCACTGCTGCCATGATATCCCAATACCACAGTCCATGCTTTCAGGAATGTCTGTGACCATGTCCTCCTCACAATCATCCTTGTGCTGGTGTCTTTTAGACAGGTTCTGCACATACTGCAGGATAATGCGCAAGATGTCTGCAATACCCACAACAGCAGCGGGGAGCTGAATGGGCTCCACGCTTGCCGTGCTATGGCATCTGCAGGGGTAATGCAGGAAAAAAGGCGTGAAATAATTATCTGCCATTGCTTTCACAGAGGGAGGGACAGGAGACTGACGACATGTACCCAAAAACTACCCATGACAATGTTTTTTGCCCCATCAGGCATTGGGAGCTTTACCTAGAATTCCAATGGGCAGCGGAGACTCTGTGGGAATAGCTACCCACGGTGCATCACTCCGTGAGTCGATGCTAGCCATGGTATTGAGGATGCATGCCACCAACTTAATGCTTTTAGTGGGGACGTACACAATCAATTGTATAAAATCAATTTCCAAACCTCAACTTCTATAAAATTTACCAATTTTATAGTATAGACATACCCTGAGATCTGGACACATGCTTCTGACTTAAAGGCAAAGCCTCTATCACAAAGACAGCCACATACTTTGATTGGTTGCAGCCAGGATCAAGTGCTCCTTAGGCTTACCAGCTGAACTAAAAAATCCTCAAACCACAGCAGCTGTGTGTCCTTACCATGTTCTTTGGTGTGAAGTCATCATGAGCAAATCTGTGGTGACCCAAAAACCAGAGAGGGCAGCAAACATGCACAGAGGATAGAATAGGGCTCCAAAGGGCCCTAGAAAGACACGACTAGGAGGTGCTGCAGGCTGTGAGACTAGAGTCATTCCTAATGACATTAGTCCTGGATGTGGGATGAAATAAATGGTCAACAGAGAGAAAAACTGGGCACAGCAGTTGCCCCTTTTGCACTGAAGCCTGTTTTTTTGCACTTAGTGTACACAAACAATTGGATAGTGGCATCACTAGTCTGCCATAGTCTAAGTATTTGTGCTCACCTTGCTGACACCCAGTAACAGCTCATTAGAAATCTTTGATCTACTCCTCTTTGAAACAGGACTAGATCAAAACACATTTGCAGACTATTAATGTACATCAGTGAGATGCACATAAACAGTTAGACTGTCAGAGGTTAGTTCAGGCTAGATTCACTCCTCTGTTTGCTGCAAACTAAATGTTCCTTGAGCCAGACCTATTTTTTTTCCTGTGTCCAAGCACTAAAGTCAATGTCTCTTGTACCATGAGACCTGGCTCTTGCAGTAAGGAGCTGATGCACATGATAGAGCATGTGCAGCAGTGTCAATAAATAAGCTGCACAGCCCCTGAACTGGGACAGTGGGTGGGAAAAGGCATTTGTAGAAAGGCTGAACAGGGAGGAGAAACAGGGAGGCAGCTGACATCTCACACTCAATTTTGTATGTCCTAAGAACAGTGGAACTGGCACAGTCCCCATTCAGATAGAGCTCTCACACCCTCTGGAGCAGAGTTCAGTTCCCATGCAGCTGAAAAGACGAGCCTTGGGATGGTGGTGGCCTCCTCTTGCTCCTCCCAGGCAGTGCTCCTGTCTCTCAGGCCAATGCATGCCTCATGCAACTACCAGTACACATCTGCCCACACAGTCCTGATTTCTCTCCCTCAATGCTTGGAGCATGTTGTCACTCAGCAGATGAGTCTTCTATCTCTCCTGGGCTTTGTGGAAGACTGTTTTGCCAGGGCTTATGTCATAAACAGATAGCTAAGGGTTAATGTCTCTTTCACCTGAAACACCTGACCAGAGAACCAATCAGGAAACTGGATTTTTTCAACTTTGGGTGGAGGGAATTGTGTCTCTGAGTCTTTTGTCTGCCTGCCTGCTTCCTCTGAGCTTTGGAGAAGTACTTTCTACTTTCTAGTCTTCTGTTTCTAAGTGTAAGGACAAAGAGATCAGATAGTAAGTTCTATGGTTTCTTTTCTTTGGTATTTGCATGAATATAAGTGCTGGAGTGCTTTGATTTGTATTCTTTTTGAATAAGGCTGTTTATTCAATATTCTTTTAAGCAATTGACCCTGTGTTGTATCATCTTAATACAGAGAGACCATTTGTATTTTTTCTTTCTTTTTTATATAAAGCTTTCTTTTAAGACCTGTTGGAGTTTTTCTTTACTTCAGGGAAATTGAGTCTGTACTCACCAGGGAATTGGTGGGAGGAAGAAATCAGGGGAGGTCTGTGTGTGTTGAATTGGCTAGCCTGATTTTGCATTCCCTCTGGGGAATAGGAAAGTCCTTTTTGTTCCCAGGACTGGGGAACGGAGAGGGGGAATCACTCTGTGTAGTTTCACAGAGCTTGTGTCTGTGTATCTCTCCAGGAGCACCTGGAGGGGGGAAGGGAAACAGGATTATTTCCCTTTGTTGTGAGACTCAAGGGATTTGGGTCTTGGGGTCCCCAGGGAAGGTTTTTCAGGGGGACCAGAGTGCCCCAAAACACTCTAATTTTTTGGGTGGTGGCAGCAAGTACCAGGTCCAAGCTGGTAACTAAGCTTGGAGGTTTTCATGCTAACCCCCATATTTTGGACGCTAAGGTCCAAATCTGGGACTAAGGTTATAACAGCTTAAAAACAAATCAGGGTCATCACAGGCCTTCCCTTACCCCACTGAGGGGAACTCTAGAATGCATAACTATGTTTGTGGACCTTCTTTCATCCCCACCTGCACCATCTCCTCCCTCAACACACCTGGAGAGGACAGCCTGTGAGTACTCCTCATACTTGGAAAACTACCTCTTGAATGGCTCAACTAGGCCCTGAATTCAAATAGTTTATATTAAAATTGATGATTAAACATCTGTCAGTCAGCACAGACACCCCTCTTTTCCGTATATATTTGCTCAGAGTCTATAAATAGTCACCTGTTTATTTTTTTCTCTCCTTCTTGAACACTATAAAAACAAAGATAAGTTCAAGAGACTAGAATCACCACAGAACCAGCCCTCACACAAGCCCTGGAATAAACGGGGTTTGTCATTGCTGGTCTGGCTTTCCTACCCCCACCTCCAACCTCTGCACTGTATATCTAGCCCTCCTCACTGCCCAATCTCCCAGGTACTTGCAGATGGCAGACTGGAACTCCCCAGCCCACTTCATTAACAGTTCTGTAAGGTGTGCGATTTCATCCTGCGTGAAAAATCATTTAGTTACAAGAAGAAGGAGTACTTGTGGCACCTTAGAGACTAACAAATTTATTTGAACATAAGCTTTCGTGGGCTAAAACCCACTTCATCAGACGCATGCAGTGGAAAATACAGTAGGAAAATATATATATATACACAGAGAACATTCAAAAATGGGTGTTACCATACCGACTATAATGAAAGTAATCAATCAGTTAAGGTGGGCTATTATCAGCAGGAGAAAAAAAACTTTTGTAGCGATAATCAGGATGGCCCATTTCCAACAGTTGACAAGAAGGTGTGAGTAACAGTAGGGGAACAATTAGCCTTGAGAAATAGTGTTTACTTTGTGTAATGATCCATCCACTCCCAGTCTTTATTCAAGCCAAATTTAATGGTGTCCAGTTTGCAAATTAATTCCAATGCTGCAGTTTCTCATTGGAGTCTGTTCTTCTGTTGGAGTATTGTGACTTTGAGGTCTGTAATTGAGTGACAAGGGAGGCTGAAGTGTCCTCCAATTGGTTTTTGAAGGTTATAATTCTTGATGTCTGATTTGTGTCCATTTATTCTTTTGCATAGATTGTCTGGTTTGGCCAATGTACATGGCAGCGGGGCATTGCTGGCACATGATGGCATATATCATATTAGTAGATGTGCAAGTGAGTGAGCCTCTGATAGTGTGCCTGATGTCATACCCTTCTATTTATCACCTACCATAGATATCCTTGTATCCATCCATCCAATCTGGTGTTTCTGCTGTCTTTTCTGTTCACTAGTGAAACAAAGGTAGTTTTTAAGGAGTCAGAAAGAGATGCAGGTCATCACAGAACCACACCCTCAGAGAAGCGTTACAGAAAAGCCTTCTGTAAGAGAGGCATAGTTTCCCCTTTGCACTGAAAATGGCGTCTTCTTCCTTCCCCCTGCTCACATGTATCTTGAGGGGACTGGATTGCAGAGTCCTCTGACACTTAGCCAGCAGCCCCTTGAAAGGATGTATTTTTAGTCTATTTAAAATAGTTCATTTACTATGAAAAATCATTGGAGTACAAGTCCATTTACATGCCACTGTATGCACTTGAGCTTTACATACATCCGCACCTTGTTCCTCACCATTGTATCTGTGCTCTTCAGTGATTCCTCATAAAGCAAACACAATGGAACATTTAATGAAACTGAAAGATGCTACTGAAGGTGAGCTACATTTAAAGGCTGAACTTTCTTCCCATTCCATCCCCCAACTAAGTCCAAAGAGGCATCTTGACCCAGAAACCCTCTGGCATGTCCCATCTCTCACCCATAGTCAGAAAAGAGGAAGAATCAGCAAGGACCCCACAAGGGCTGAACGGCATTCCCTCGTGAAAGAAAAGGCCAGGAGGTGAGTGCAGAGGGATTTTAGCGGTGGGTTTGACTCAGGCGGAGTGTATTTGGTCAAGGCATCCTAAAAGGTTAGAGAATAAAATGGGAGCACAGCTCAGACTTCAGCTGGCACTCAGCTTAGTCCTAGACACCAGACTGTCCCGGGGTTAATCAAAGCAGTGGTTCTCAAGGTTTTCCCCTAAATGAGAGAGAGGGAGATACCAACTTTCCTTCAATTATCTTGTCTCCAATCCCATCATAATTCAGTTCTATAAAGCTCAGGGAATGGTTTTGTGGCTATTCAGGTGCCCCTGAGTAAACATGTCAGCTACTCAAGGGCTGTAAAGTCCTAGCAGATTGTGCTGGCTATATCCACTTGCGATTCACAGCCATTAATCCTCTCCTAAAGTAGCAACTAAGTTAAGATTGATAAAGCCTCCCTTATAATCTTTAGTCAACTGATTGTAGCACTTAGTCAGGATGTTAGAAATCTAGATTCAATTCCCCTATCTACTTGTTGGGGGCACTTAGTATTTGACCTTGGGTCTCTACCTCTCAGGAGAGTGCCCTACTTTGTGGGTTATGTGATATTCTAGAGCAGCTGTGTCTCAATCTCTTATACATAACATTAAATATGTAGACACTGTTTCCCTCCTCCCAGATGAGTATCTTAACACTGGGCTATTGTCATTCTCGCACTATTGCTAATCCTTTCTGGAATGTCCACTGGATTGGGACCCTGAAAGCAAGAGAGATTGGGTAACACCTAGTTGGTGACTCCTGCTGGGGTTTAGGCACCAAGTTGCTGGCAGCGTCAGGCTGTATGCGTAGCTGCTGAAATTAAGGCACCTCTGGCTCTTACAGGACTGTAGGTGCCACCAGGGTTAGGTGGCAGCAGAACAGGGGTTTTGTGAATGCCAGTGATGTCTAAGTGTTAGACGGATGCCTAATGTGGCATTTAGTGGCCTAACGCCTTTTGTGAATCTGGTCCTTTGTCTAAAATACTTTATGTCCATTTAAATTTAATGGAAATAAACACACCAAAGGCAACCCTTTATATATGGCATAACCTGTCAGCTGGAGGGAACCTCTGTGGAAGACCCTGTGTCATCATTCATTTCCCAAAACATTCCATCGCCCCTAATGAACTTCTGGAGACTGAATATATCCAGGAGAAGCTGCAGCATGCATGTGCCAGCAGGTCTGGCTATTGCATTCTTTCTCTAGTTTCCCCAGCCTTTCCAGTATGAAACATACCCTTCACCTGTGCCCCTATAGGACACCAACAAGTAAGGCAGATACCAGCTTGGCCCATGCCAAGGAATTGAACCAGTGATCTCCAATGCTAAGCACACATTTTCACAGCGTGTGCTAAGAACCCAACCCTTAACCTGACAGCTGTTATTGACTCACGTCCTCTGTGAACTGAGTGGGTCAAAGTCTGATAAATTACTGAAATAATAAATCTATATTTTGGTGATTCGCACCATAATATATGGGCTATTACCATTTTTAAGTACGAAATCTGTCTTGAAAGAGGTATTTTTGTTGTGTGAGTCATATGTATCCCATTCATATAGATTAACAGTAGCTTGTGCACTCCCAAGATCTTAGTTTTGATCCTTACTGTTTGAGCTACAGGAATAATTATCAACCCCTTTACAGATCACTCATTGGAACAGGACTTTCCCAGTGAATTACACAACTATTTATTAGTCAGCCATGACTGGTAACTTCTTTGGTTGCAGTGGATGGCCTTGACATCTTTCATGCCTCGTCAAGGCCTTCGCTTTCCACAAAGCATTGCAGAACCACCTTCTTGGCCGTTGGATCTTAGTGATCTCTTTCGCTCAGACCGCCAAAGCTGACTTCACATGCAGGGTAGGCATATCTCTAATTCACTGAGGGTTTGAGTCCCACCAGTTACGCTCACCTGGTTTGGCCAGCCTGTCGAAGCCGTTGGCCGGGGTGTGGCTGCTGCGCATGCTGCAGCTACTTGGAGCCACAGGTGAGAGCTGAGTGACAGGTGGGGACCAAAGTGGATGGACTATCCCCGAAGGGGTATGACAAGTCCCCCCTATCAGAGGTACCACACTTTTTGGACTAACTATCAGCCTCAGAAAGACAGAAGTTCTCCATCAGCCTGCACCTGGATCAAATGCTTCTGTCCTGGGTATCTCCATTGACAGCACTCAGCTGAAAGTAGTGGAGAACGTTAAATACCTGGGTAGTGTCATAGCCAGTGATGGATCACTGGATAATGAGATCAACGCACGAATATTCAAGGCAAGTCAGGCACTTGGCTGTCTGCGTGTAAAAGTTTTAAAGCACCACAACATCCAGATGTCAACAAAACTGCTTGTGTACAGAGCTGTTCTTTCATCTCTTTTGTATGAATGAGAAACATGGACACTATATAGGCGTCACATCAAGCAGCTTGAAGCATTCCACATGCGCTGCCTCCGCAACATCATGAAGATCCACTGGCAAGACAAAGTGCCCAATCTTGAGGCCCTCGAGAAAGCCCAGATGACAAGCATCAAAATGATGATCATGAAGTCACAGTTACGTTGGACCGGTCATGTCAGCCGCATGGATGTCAACAGAATCCCCTGCCAGCTTCTGTATGGTGAGCTCTCCCAGGGCATCCAGCATATAGGTCATCCACAGAAACGTTATAAGGACACCATCAAAACCAATCTGCAGTACAGCAGTATCAAATCTAGGGACCTTGAGGACGCCACCAGTGACAGAACACAGTGGTGTGCAATGGTCAGAAATACCTGCATCGCCTTTGAGGAAGACCACTGCCGGCGTCTACAAGAGGCACGTGAATGACGTCACAGAGCATCAGCAGCACGCAATCCACTGACCACAAACTTCCCATGGACCATCTGCAGCAAAATGTGCACCTCTAGAATTGGCTTGTACAGTCATCAGAGGGCACACCATGAGATCAACAATAGATGATCTGCACAGAATCCGATGAACTACCAAGGATACTAGTCAGCAGCAGAATATTAGTTATCAGGAAACTTGGATGAGAACCCTGGCTCTGGGAGTAGAATTCTGTAGTGGTTAGAGCTAGGGTAATCCAAATGGTTTAGGTTCTTTGTAATTGAACTTCTGGCTTCTTTTTCCCTTCTGAGGAAGCTTCTTCCTAGGTTACACGAGAACTTGGTAAGAAAATTCTTGCTCCTTCTCTTGTTTTCCTTTTTTGTTGCCCATAGAAATGCGTGGCAGCATACACGTTAGAACAAAATTGTCATCTACTTCCGCAGGCTCATCTTGCCACACAAACTAGCAGTTGTGGCTCAAAATTGTAAAATGCTCTGTAGACAAACACCATAGAACTGAAGAAGTGTGCATCTGAAGAAGTGCGGTTTTTACTCACGACAGCTTATGCCAAAATAAAACTGTTAGTCTTCAAGGTTCCACCGGACTCCTTGCTGTTTTTGTGGCTGCAGACTAATACACCTACCCCCTGATACTGTAGAACTGACATTTAAATATGTAGCACATGAGGAGCCACAATGTGGCTAAGTGACAGGTCCCACAGGGTTTCAATTTCTTGCAAAAGGAGTACTAAGAAAAAGGAGCCAAGCCAGTGGGGAAAAAAAAAATCACCTCAAGGGGGGCTTTTTAAACTCTTCTTAGTCTCTCTATACCGAACAGTTTCAGTCTGGAGCTGAACTTTGCAGCAGCTGGTCTCTATTTCTCTATTAAGCCAGCCAAATAATTGGATCATCCCATCCTTCAATAATGGGAAAGTTTGCATTGAGATCCTCACTTTGGCGCTTAGACCTATGTATCAGTAGGCTCTAGTCATGTGCAATTATACTGACATTTCTCAGGTTTATAAAGATTCAGCACCATTCAGTTTGTTGTTGTCTAAGCAGCGCATGTCAATATAGGAAAGCAGGTGCTATTTAACTGAGCATATGTGGCGACACTAATAACATCAAGTTATTGTACAGCACATAAAGCAGCTATATTAAAGAAGCCAAAATCTTATCAAAGTCATCCTGCACATCTTTTAATCTATGGCGGAGTTCAAAAGTTTTCCATTAATAGTACAACCATGAATACCATTAAACACATTGGAATTATCAGCTTAAAAACATACCTAATGGAACTGCCAAAGTACCTTTCAAAGACACAGTGTGTACACTATGGCTACTCAGGAGAGACATAGATAAATGAAGCATATTATTATATGCTTAAAGGTGAGTTTATGGCTGACACCAGCTAAAGATGGGTCATTTCTGAGGGTATACTGCAGACAGTTTAGATTCAAGCATTCCGCTTTGCCTGAGGCTCTCACTCTCATCTGCAAGGCCCCATCAAGATTCGGTGTAGCTGACTCCCCACCTGCCCCATATAGGCCCCAAGTTCCTATGCTATGACACCTGAGAGTGTGGTAAAGTTCCACAGCTAGGGGCTGAGAAAGGAATGGGACAAGGAGAAAAGATAGGTACTGGTGGAGAAACGTCTATTAAGGGAGATTCATAGCTCCCCATCTATGTTGTGAAAAAGCTGAAGATAACTGACCTTATAAAGAATCGGGATATCATCCGTCAAGATGAATGAGCTTGTGCACCATGCTAATGAAGCACTGTAGTATTTCAAACTTTGTCTCGCTCAATCTGCCTGCCAGCTAACCCCACCACTGTGCTCCACTTTGTGGAGAAGGAGTTTTTCAGAGTACTGCCACTACCAGCAGCCATTTAAATTTCTACAGCTTCTGCTGTTGCTGCCACCAAGGACTGCTCTTGATGACTTGGAAAGTATTGGAAATTATTGTGAAAATTATACACATTTAAAAGCTATCCATCCATAAAAACCTAATTTCCCTAGCCCATTGGTTTTATTTTTATTTGTCATGTTTATGGGGTTCTCCAAGCTACCGTATACCTTTCCCCCAAAAGCTAAACCACAAAAGGCCACTTTAAAGTAACTGAGAAGTACAAAAGACAAGAAATTGAGAGTGAAGGTTGAATGCCTAATATGCTTTCCTTTCATAAATGCACACTGTTGTTTTAGTTTTCAGCAGTATCATTATCTAATTTTTTAATTGTGCAACCTGGCACTGCATTCATTTGACTTGCTGCTCCATTCCTATGCATTGCAGAGAGGCAAGCAGCCGTGCTGGGGTTAAGGACAGAGCAGCAGCTTGGCCGTTTATGGCTTGCCTTTAAGATTTCGAGAAGGGTTTATACATTAACTTAACCCAGTACTTTATGTGATGCAATTGAAGAGGGATTTTTTTTTCATATGGATAAACCAGTTTAAAATGGCTTGTGGCAAAGCTCAGGACCATAACTCAAGAGACCTTGGTTCTAATCCTGTTTCAGGCTTCCCATCTGCTGCAATATACCATCAGTGCAAACACAAAGATGCTATGAATGTAAATGCATTCATGTTTCTTAATTGCTGTAGAAAACCTAGGCATAAGCAGCAATGGAACTGAAAAACACTCTGATTATTACTTTAGAAAACTAAAACTTAGTTCACATGCAAAATGTATAGGAAATAAGGCTGATAATCACAATTCCCTAAAATATGTTTTGATCATGACCAGAGTTGTTGTGTTTCTGCCTGTAATAGTCTCAGTTTTTGTCTCAGAATGATGCATTTAAAATGTTTGAGCAAGGATACAGATCACAACACTGTTACTGTGACTACTTTACTGAAAAAGTTAATAGCCTTATAAGGTGGAGATAGTTTTCTTGCTTGAATCTCACTGCAGCATTAGACCACCATTCCCTTCTTCAGCTTCAATTGTCCTCATTAGGTGTCTCAAGGAGAGCTGTTACATTGCTCCATTCATTTACCTTTCTTAACTAATGGAAGGTTACAGTACAGTTCATGATAATGGTTTTAATTCTACTGCAAATGATGTGAGGTCATTTTATATTCAAAAATCTAAGCCTAAGTTTTGTTTAACAGTTCTGGTATATCTTCTTTTCTCTTTGGCCAAGTAATTACAGTACATGCTTAGGAAAAATACGAAGGGAGTCCAACTTGGCATCCAACATTCAATAGTAACTGCATTACTATACTATTGCTGTATATCATATTCTTGTGGCTTTCTCACCCAATACGGAGAGTTAAATCTTCAAGCCCAAGTGTCATTTAGCTTCTGGTACCATGCAGGGTGTTCCAGAGTTATACTGCCAGCTGGAGAGCCGAGGAATTGAAACACAATGCCTGCCTCAGCAGCCCAATGCAAAGCAGACTATGCAGGCTGCCCCTCTTTTAGCATGTAGCAGCCTTCTCCCTCTGTTGCAGCTGACCCAGTCTGTAGTCCAGTAACAAGAAAGCCATGGCCTGCCTCCTTCCTGTCCTCTTTGAGATAGTGTCCCTGTGAGGTGCACCGAAGGAGCAATCCCCGTGTTCCCCTGAACTGCAACAGCAACAGAACCTCCAAGGGAGATTCTTTGTATGCTTCCCTTCTCCATGCAAAGACCTGTCACAATCTCTCCAAAATAGATGCATAGAAGTGAGGGACCCTGGAGCCAATAATGATTATCATGGTAACAGTCACTATTTTATGTAAAAAACAATGAGCTTTCAAATATGTATGTCTATAAGCTTACAACACAAACACATTGAAACTTCTTTTGTAACATCTATATTATACAAATGTCTCAGTTCTAACTAGGACTTAGATTTCTGAATGTGATTTTGTGTTAATGCACAGGACAAGCACTTTAAGTGACTTGAATATCTGATAGAAATAATTATGTCAAAATAAACATAATACATAAAAATAAACATATTGCCTATGATCCATGCCGACTGACTACAAACAAAAGTTTCCCTTTGATTTTATTGGGCCTTGGATTAAGCCTTTTATGGGGATCTGTAGTCCCTGAGAGTCATTGCAAACTTGTTAACAGAAGCCTTAAAACAGAATTCAATGTTTATCTGGATTTAAGAGAAGCAACTCCTTTCTTATTGAAAGTTAACTGTATCAGTGTGGGAGACTGGTGAATTCTGCAAAATCCAGCTATGTAGTTTTTCCAACAAAAATATAATTGGTAGGTTACATTGACTTCTGTACTGGATGTGTATTTTCAACATCACTTCAGGATGGAGGCAAAAGAGCAGAAGTACAGAAGTCCTGGACATTTCTATTAACTTGAAGCCTTCAAAATTTCCTGCTTGCTTCAGATGTAATAAAGCACAAAGATTCAATTCTATGATTTGGTTTTGATTATATACTGTTCCTTAGAGATATGAGCTAGCTTGGATGACTGATAGTGTTTGGTGCCTTTGTAATATTGATGTGACATCGTACAGATTCACATCAATCTATTGGTTTTCTTGCAAAAGTTTAGATAAAACATGAATGATTTTGCCAGACTTGGCCACAAACTTTTGTTACTTATTATCTGCTGATATTCAGTTTAAAAACAAACAAAAGTAACTTTAAAAATAAGTTAAAGAAGTGAAACTATCATAATGGCTCCATCACTTTTTACTCTTGGGGTCTTATCCTGTAGCTTCAAAGTATTTCTGAGTAAAAGCTACAGGATCTTACTATGAAGACATTTTGCTGCTTATTTCATTTATGTGGCATATACAGTAGATGCCCTTATTAAAATTCAGCATTGACCAATCATTCCCACACTGTTACTACAGAGATGTCCTAGTATAAATAAATAGAAACCTGTGATAATCTCAGATGCTAGAACATAGAAACTTGATGAATACTTTTTAATGGTGACCACTCTTGCTGAATTACATGATTTAAGCGTGCTTCATTATTCTATTATGTAATGTATCTATGGAAAGGCATCTATGCAATCTATGTAATGCATCTATGCAATGCATCCATGGCTTAGAAAGGAACAATCAGTTTCACACATACAGAATGGGAAGAGACTGTCTAGGAAGGAATACAGAAGAAAGGGATCTAGAGGTTATAATGGACCACAAGCTAAATATGAGACAACAGTGTGATGCTGTCGCAAAAAAAAGCAAACATGATTCTGGAATGCATTAAAAGGTGTGTTGTGAGCACGACACGAGAAGTCATTCTTCTGCTCTTGTCAAGGTTCCTTCCCCACTCTGAATTTTAGGGTACAGATGTGGGAACCTGCATGGACACTTCTAAGCTTAATTACTAGCTTAGATCTGGTATCGCTGCCACCACCCCCAAGGACCCCCTTTTTCCATGGGTAGTCTTGAGGGACTTCACCAATTCCCTGGGGAACACAGATCCAAACCCCTTGGATCTTAAAACAAGGAGAAATTAACCATCTCCCCTCTTTTCCCCCCACCAATCCCTGGTGAGTCCAGATCCAATCCCTTTGGATCTAAAAATCAAGGGAAAATCAATCAAGTATTAAGAAAAAAGGCTTTTAATTAAAGAAAAGAAAGGTAAAAGAAAACCCTCTGGGAGAGATTAGCATACCAGCTACTCTCACAGACAACAGATTCAAAACACAGAGGATGTTCCCCTGGGCACAAATTTAGTTACACATACAAAAAAAAATACTCATATACCCAATTTGATTCTACCTCAATTTGCATAAGATAGGCTACAAAGAAATAAACATAAACCTATTTATTCCTTTCTAAAACTTACTACTCTGATCAGAGGCTGGTTCCTTGATCTTTTTCACTCCAGCTGAAACTGAAAACTCTCAAACAAAGGAAAAAACTTCCCTCCTTTCTTTTGAAACATCTTGTTCCCCCATTGGTTCCTCTGGTCAGATGTTAGCTAGGCTAGGTGAACTTTTTAACCCTTTACAGGTAAAAGAGGCATTAACCCTTAACCATCTGTTTATGACAGCTCTATTCTGCACTGGTTAGCCTCAACTGGAGTATTGTGTCCAGTTCTGGGCACTGCATTTCAAGAAAGATGTGGAGAAATTGGAGAGGGTTCAGCGAAGAGCAACAAGAATGATTAAAAGTCTAGAGAACATGACCTATGAAGGAGGGCTGAAAGAATTGAATTTGTTTAGTTTGGAAAACAGAAGACTGAGAGGAGACATGATAGCAGTTTTCAGGGTGTCATAAGGAGGAGGGAGAAAACTTGTTCATCTTAGCCTCTAAGGATAGAACAAGAAGCAATGGGCTTAAACTGCAGCAAGGGAGGTTTAGGTTGGACATTAGGAAAAAGTTCCTAACTGTCAGGGTGGTTAAACACTGGAATAAATTGCCTAGGAAGGTTGTGGAATCTCCATCTCTGGAGATATTTATAGTAGGTTACATAAATGTCTTTCAGGGATGGTCTAGACAGTATTTGGTCCTGACATGAGGGCAGGGGACAGGACTCAATGACCTCTCGAGGTCCTTTCCAGTCCTAGAGTCTATGAATCTATGAAATGCAACTCAACCATTCCAAAATCAACATGAAACACAATGAGCTCTTTCGTTAGTCACATGGAGCTTGGGGTCAGGCACAAAAAGGTTCTTGTCAAGCAAACCAGCTTAATGCTAAGGAACATTAGAGTGAGGAAGACTGAGCTCAAAATAGTTGAGATAATTAATTTAAGTTTAAAGTCTGAGTGCTGCACATTACACTACTGTCTACTCCATCACATTTAAGAGAAAGGTGTCTTCCCCCTTGGCAGAGAAGTGACTTTGGACCAGTTCTACAGCTGTTACTGTAGCTTCAGTAGCTTTCACTCACCCCTTTCTTTGGCGCCTTCTAAAAGTTAAATAGGAGCTACCTAGCGCGACTTCCTTTGCAAAGGAACACTCCATGGCTATGAAAGTAGGAGCAGGATTTGATCCTGAAAAAACACATAGGTCATGTCTATACTTACCTCCAGAGCGATCGAGCCAGCAGGGTTCAATTTATCGTGTATAGTGAAGACGTGATAAATCAACCTCCGAGTGCTCTCCTGTCGACTCCGGTACTCCACCGGAGCAAGAAGCGTAGGTGGAGTTGACAGGGGAGCATCAGCAGTTGACCTACCACAGTGAAGACACCATGGTAGATCTAAGTATGTCGACTTCAGCTACATTATTCATGTAGCTGAAGTTGCGCAACTTCATTCGACTCCCTCCCTCCCGCCTAGTGTAGACCAGGCCTGTCATGGTATAATTCCCCACTCTGAACCTTAGCATCCAAAAGATGGGGGTACCAGCATAAATTCCTCTAAGCTCAACTACCAGCTTAGTACTTGTAGCTTTGCCACCAACCAGGAATTCCAGTGCCTGGTACACTCTGGTCCTCCCCAAACCTTCCCCAGGGACCTCCAAGACCCAGACCCTCTGGATCTTACCACAAGGAAAGTAAACCCTTTCCCTCACCATTGCCTCTCCCAGGCGTCCCCTCCCTGGGTTACCCTGGAAGATCACTGTGATTCAAACTCCTTGAATCTTAAAACAGAGAGGAAAATTCACCTTCCCCTCTCCTTCTTTCTCCCCTTCCCAGACTCTCCCTGAGGGAGAAAGTAATCCTAACACAGAGAGAAAATAACTTTTCTCTCCCCCTTCCCTCCTTTCTCCCCACCAATTCCCTGGTGGATCCAGACCCAGTCCCCTGTGGTCTCACCAGAATAAAAAAGCAATCAGGTTCTTAAACAAGAAAAGCTTGTAATTAAAGAAAGAAAAACAGTAAAAATTATCTTTGTAAATTTAAGATAGAATATATACAGGGTCTTTCAGCTATAGACACTGGGAATACCCTCCCAGCCTAAGTATTCAAGTACAAATCAAAATCCTTTCAGCAAAATAGAAATTTGAACTCCTTCCAGCCAAATACACATTTGCAAATAAAGAAAACAAACATAAGCCTAACTCGCTGTATCTACCTAGTAATCACTATTCTGGACATATAAGAGACTGTATTAGAGAGATTGGAGAGAAACCTGGTTGCACGTCTGGTCACTCTCAGAATTCAGAACACCAACCAAACACTGACAGCACACACAAAAATTTCCCTCCCTCAAGATTTGAAAGTATCCTGTCCCCTGATTGGTCCTCTGGTCAGGTGTCAGCCAGGCTCACTGAACTTGTTAACCCTTTACAGTCAAAAGAGACATGGAGTACTCCTGTTTTATTAACCCTTAACTATCTGTTTATGACAAGGCCATAGGGTTTACTCCTGCAGTCCTGAACCATGTTCCACTCCCATTCCCACTGACCTATGTAGAGGTATGGACTGCAGGAATGGGTTTTTGTACAAGACATGACTTTCCAAAAACAAAACCTAATACCGAGTGAGGATTCATTATTGAAATATAATTACACTAATATCCTAAAAATGGCCCTGGACCTGCAACTGATACCATTTGGACACACCATTATGTTCACATGGAGTCCCATGAACAGCAATGGGGCTCCTCACAGATATAGCAGTCGTACTGTGATGCCTATGGAGCTGTTTTGTAATAATCTGTTAATACTGTATGTTGGCCTGATTCTGGTCTACTGCTTTTTGTTCAATTATTTTCATTTAAGTGACTCTTGCTAGAGGTCTGTCTGAGATGGGTTAGGCAAGGAAGTGGGGACGTCTCAAGATGGTCACCATCAGTGTCCACTTAAAAGTCCTCAAGGGACAATACCAGATTATTAACTCTGGAGTCTGGTTTAGTCTCTTCTCAGTCTATGGAAATGGTTTGACCAGATGAGGGTTAAAGCCTGCCACCATGGAGAAACAAATAACCCTTCCAGAATTCAAAAGAACAGTCTTGGGGATACAAGCAGGAAAATATATTGAAAAAAAAAATTCAGCCACAGGAACCCATGAGGTTGTCTAGAGAAACTAAGCCTTCCTAGGTCACCAGTATGGCCTGCTAGGACTTTAGGTAAGAATACCTGTGTAGACCATTATTTTGTTTTACAGTCTTTTCTTTTTCTTTTCGTAATGATTTGTCTAAAGCAGAAGTTCTCAACCAGGAGGGGCCACAAGCAGATTTCAGGGGGTCCACCAAGCAGGGCCACTGTTAGTCTCGCTGGGACCCTGTGAGGTGCACCCCTTGGTTTTAAGAAAGCTGTTAGTCAATATACCTGGTCACAACTTCCTGCCACAAGAAAACATCTGTGCTTGAAACCCAACTGGACCTGAAAGGCGATTAAGTAATTGAGATATACAGAAGACTCCATGATTTTATCATGAGAAAGAGGCCAAAGATGTGAGCTGAGTATACTCAGGGAAACCAAAACCAGGACAAATATGCTATAAGTGGGCTCCCTCCTTCATGTCATCTGCAAGATCAGGCCTATATTTGTCATAGATTTGACATTTATAGCCCTGATCCTGTAGTCTTGCACACCCATAACTAACATTGAAACCTGCAAAGCCTGTAGGCTCATGCTTTATATTTGATAGTTGATATTCTAATATGCATTTGCTGTATTGTCAACTTGCAATGTTCAAAAATCATGAATCAACCCCTCTCCCACAAAAAAAAATCTCATGACATTAATAGAAAAGAAAATAACATTGTTTTTCATTTTCCTTTTGGGTTTTTTTCAATTTGTGTGTGGTCATCTCTGGGTCAAAATTCAACCTTTATTACACACAAAAATGCAGGGGATTCAACATACCCTTCTATCTCAATGGGTGTAGGGAGCTGCCATTTTATCTCTTGCTTCCCCTCTCCCTAGCTGGACAGGATGGCCAGTCATCATGCTCTCATTCTGCCTGAATGCTCCCTCACAGTTGCCTGTCCTACACCTATCCTCTCCATTTATTTGACCTCACATCACTCCCTTTACCCTTTCTGCTTCTCCTGGAGAGAATAAAACCCTGGTACTCTAAGAAGGTGGAGGGGCACAGTACAAAGCCACAAGGGCCGAGCCATGTGGGATCACTATGTCATGATGTTCCTAAGACCCTTAATGTCTTCAGTTTGGCCCAGACCCCCAAGTATCCCAATATTTGTAATAAAATTTTGAGCACTGGCACCACAGTACTGGTTTTGCATGTGGGTTTAATTAAAACTCTGACAAACCTGTTTATCACTTTTGATCCACACATGTAATAATTGGGAGGAGTATTAGTTCTCGCCAGTAAAGTGGCAGTGGTTTGTGACAGAATCTTTCACACGGCATCAAGGTCATAGGACAGAGGCACTCAGGCTCAAACAGCTTGCAAAGTTTTGGGTGGTGGGGGGAGGGAAACTATAGACCTGAAACAGCTTGAGAGCTGCTTTTGCTCAGGAAAGAGCTGAGGAACTGATTTTATTCAGGTCTTCTCTGTTGCTTCACTTCATCCTCGAAGCTCCACATGGAATTTAATTACATGGCTTTAGAAACTCCTTCAGAGCTCAGCTTTAAACCAAGTTATTTTATCAATCTTCCTGAATATTATTTATTTCTATTTTTTTATCCTAACTATGAATTTAGGTTAGCTGACAGCTTTGACTGTATGCACACACATCCTATGTTGTATGCCAAAAATGAGCCAGAAACTGTTACATTAGCTGGGAAATGTGCTGATCTTCTGAAAACACTTGTCAGTGCTGAATTGTAAAACATGTTGTGAAAGAATTTTAATTCCTTTTAAGGTTCATTGCTTTTCACTGTATTTTTATTTTTTCATTTGACAGCTGCCACAGGCAATGTTGCACATTCTTGTCCTAATTATGTTGTGACTATGTAGGTTTTACTTTATGGTTATTAACATTTGACCTTCTTTGGAGTTACACCAGATTTAGAAATGTTGTAACTGAGAGCAGAATTTGGCCCAGAACAAGTTAAAAATACAATAAACTGTAATTGTTTTCATATAAACGGTCTCAATGTAATTTATAATGGCATTCCGGCAAAACCTTTTTATATCAATTCATTGATTAAATTCTGTTAGAAGCACTGCTCATTTTCACGCTGATATTCTTCAGTAGAATATTTCAAATTTTTAATTTTTAATACCAACACTGTCACAAACAGATTTTTAGAGGACCAAAAATGATAGATCAATATTTTTTTTCTCTTGCTTGTAAAATGTGAGAAATAGCATGGGAAACTGTCCCTTTCTGACTGGAGCACTTGAAAGACCCATGCTTATGAGCTGATGAGCATCTTCAATTAGCAAAACATTTCACATACAGGTAGAACTGTATTTACAATACATATTTTGCAATGCGATCCCACACAGTCCTCTATCCAAATCACAGTAGTCAAAAACTTAAAAAATGAGAGAATCTATGTTTTTAATACAAATGTCAAATGCCAGTGTTTTAAATTTTCCTTCTAACATCCTTTTATCTCCTTTATCTGTGACTTATATTTTCAAATTTTTAAATGAAAGAGAAAACAAAAACACACTTGGCCGATTCTCCTCTCATGTAACCAGTTTAATTCCGTTGACTTTAATGAAGTTACTCTTGATTTTCACACTAGTGTAAGTGGTAGAAAAGCAGATCCAAAGACATTTCAATGTAAAATACAAATGTTTAGGGCATTTATATAACACTTCATCCACACATCTCAAAACACTTTACAAAGAAGGTATGATTATTATTTTGCAGCTGGAGGAACAGAGAGAGGAGAACTGATTTGCCCAAAATCATCACACAGCAAGACAATGAAATACTTAGCACTAAAACCTCAATTATCCAAGTCTTAGTCCGTTGCCCTGTCCACTGGACTATGTGTTGTTTTTGAGGAAGTCAAATACAATCAAAGCATACTGCTCTTATTCAGTTTAAGCTTAATTTTTACATGTGATTTGATTAGCAACAGTGGAATCCAAAGACAAGTGAAATTTGCTGTTGGGAGAAATGTAGAAGTGCAGTGAGATCCTGCTGATAATTCGAAGTAATCTATCATACATTGTTGACCAGAGAGAGGTTCTTACAGTCTTGCAGGGAATGTCTTCTGATCTACCATTCTGCCTTAAAGTGAGAAATGCTGGGTTAGATTTAAATCAAACTGGAAGCCTGATCTTCCTGGGGAAACTTTCCTCTTTCCTAGGGAAGAATTCAAACAAGCCAAGGGAAAATAAGAAAAGAAATATTTTCTCCTTTTTTTCCTGGATATTTCTGACCTAAGGTGTGGTACCTACACAATTCATTTTTGGTACACTGAATACTTTTCTCCCTTTAAATTAAATGTGAGTTGAAATTCTGGTAAGTAACACACATACATATATATGAAACTTTTCTTTATATTAGGAAAAACTCTGTTCCATGGTCAAAGTTAATACAGTAACTTGCATATCTGAAGTTACATTTTTTTAATGTGCCTTTTATTCTACGCCAGTACTGCTCTGGCTGGATCCAAAGCATCCTAGTATAATGTGATACCAGACAAACCTGCCTTGAAACACATGCACATTCACAGTGGAAGTCAAACAGATAGGAAAGGTGCTAAGCAGAGGCACAGGGAAATGGAGAAGAACTTCCCCCTCTGTGACCACAGAGCCACTTTGAAGAGGCTCTGTCAGCCCAATGGTTACAACCTATTCACATCAGCCACTTGTGCAGCCTTCCTGTGGGACAGAACACAGAAGGATCTGCATAGAGACAGCTCTTCTAGTCCTGTCCCTCTCACAAGGGTCTGCCCTTGCTTATGCCTCCTTGCTAGGTTATAGGAATCTGTTATGTAGCTCTGGGCAGTTCATAGACCCCTAAACATCTCCCTTCATGTGGGAAACTGAGCACAAATCCACCCAATTTAGGTTTCATTTAACCTTTATTTATAGATTTTCAGACAGAATTATTGTCACTTATAGTGTCTGAACACATATTTATGTCAGATGATACACAGATAAGAAGGAACAGGTAGAGGCCCAAATTTCCCAGTTCCACGGTACCAAGAAACTATTCTGTACTTCATGATGATCATTACCACCTATGATTCCTGGTCTGATCCTTTCGTCTTATTCCTTCAGTTTCTGGTCCAGTATGTCTCGAATTTGGGCCCCTCCTTCACATGAATTCTTATGCATGTCCACATTACATATTCATCAATTTTTCTCCAATCAGCATTAAGCATTTGTTTTATTTTACACAACGTCTGCTGTTCAGACAATTTTCATGTCATGATGGTCCCGTGTCACCTTGGTGGTCTTCTCTTTTACAAGTTACCTTGGTCTTGTTTTCCCAGTAAAGGGACTTTGAGCATTAAAGGTTGTATATTTCTTTTACTAATTAACTTTTCCTTTCACCTAAAATTTTCCAGCACAACATATCACTTTTTTCTGTCTGCAGTGACATTATTTAAGCAAATCAGCACATCTATGTAAGAGGAAAAGAACTGGAAAAATGACATTCAGGCCAGGCAAAGTTAGCCTGAAACCTTGGCCCATGTATTATTTCATGTATTATCCATAATTATAAATTAGCAAAGTATAACTAACAAACCTTTTAATCTTATCAATCAGTAATTTTCATTTCTAACTTTTCATATTGTAAATTGGTGTATTTACACACAGTATATATATATACAGAAGCATATTATCATGATCTTTATTAGGGGGTATTAGAAAGTGCCTTGACATCTCTCTTCAATATTTCTTTGTCTTTTTTAAACATGGGTTTTTAGGAACTTTTCCATTGAAAGTCCAGCATTATGTATGTAAACTATATATTTTTTAAAAAAACTTGTTAGTAATCTTGCTCATTGTATTTTGAGGGGTGCTTTTTATTTTAGGACCTTAATAACCATTATTCCCCAACAGAACCAGACTAGTTTGGCAGGAAGTGATCCTCTGAAACTGAGGAGGAGGAGGAGGAGGCAGTGTTTAACTAATATTAAACACATACCAGGTATGCAGAAGAGGATCCAATGTTAGCTATAGAGACAGAGCCATCCAATCCAGCTGGGACAAAAGCATGACACAAAACTGCAAAGCAAAGAGTAATCATCAAAAAATTGTTCACAATCAATAATGAATTGCTGAGATGGTATGAGGACCAATTTAAATATCTGAGAGGAAAAACAAGAAAAAGCAGCCTCAAGCACTTATACTGGCTTTGCTTTGTCTGGATCCTATGAGAAACTAAACCAGCAAAACAGGCTGTGATGTTCACTTACTTAAACTATGTAATTTTACCATTTCTTGTAAGAGTTTTTGGAGAAGCAATTCATCTCAATCATCCTAATTCACCATCCCCATCTTAAAAATACCATACTTTATGCAGCTTTAGGATAAGTCTATTTTCCTGATTCTTACTACACTCTTGATTTGCTATTAGGGGAAAGCAACTCTTTGTCTGATTCTTTTCCATGGTCTCATGAAAGGGAGTCAGAAATAAATATTTTGAACCAAATAAAAGGAAAAGACAATGGCAAAGTTCAGGTCTCCACAAGAAGTTTCTGGGTGATAAAGCCCTAAAATGGCCAGAGCAGAAGTGCTTCACCATTTTACAAACCATAATGCAATTTAATACAGAAAGGGGTGACATTAATTTATGCAATGGGGAGCAAAAGTGAAAATAGTTACAAATTATTAGCCTTCACTGAGGAAGGCAACAGCAGTATAGAAACCCTGTGCTGAGAAGGTTACAATCTAAAGCCCCAATTCTGCAATGAGACCCTTGCGTACTGAATGCATTCAAGGGGATCCTACACTGGGCATAATTGTCCAGCTGTGCGAATATCATTGCAGGACCAGGGCCTAATGTTATATATAACATGAAGAGTGAAGCTACCAAATGAAAGGGAGGATATGAGATGAAAAAGGATAGATTTAAAGCAATAAACTCAGAAGGTCCTTCTATTTCGATATGTGCATGCCTTCATGGCTCAATATAGTATATATACTAAATGTGTTTGGGTAATTATTATTATTAACTTACTTCTAGTGGGCGTCTTCCAGATGTGCCATCTATCTACAGGGATGTGTAATTTTCAGAAATTTCTTGAATAGGCTGCTCAAGTATTTTCCCTGTTTGCTGGAAGATGAGAGGAGGAACTTTTGGCAAATATGTCCCAGGACAGAACAATTCCTACTATCTCTTCTTTAGCTCCTCAAGATCACTCACTGGCAGTTTTCATCCTCTCAACTCTGTCCATGTAGTCATGCCAGATGCACACTGGTGTAACTGAGGGGAGCATTTGGCCCAGTGTTTTCTGTGTTGTTCTATGACTTGGACCAGATTACAACTATTTCACAGTCTGTTTTAAAAATGTGTTGTTTATAAATTGTTCTCTGACACAATCTGAGTACAAAGGGGTGCGAAATGCACAGATTAAAGCACACAAGGACATTAGGTCATGAAGGAATTCATATGTACATACTACATTTTAAATTAATAGGACTGAAATAGAAAATGAAACTGAGATTTAAAAATAATCACAGCTGAAAATAAATGTTATAATTCATTTAAAACATTTATTAAAAAAATAAACAGTGGGCCACATTAGAGTCAACATTTGCTAACAGCTAACACCCAGTTCGGTTGTAGTTACGATATTTAGTTCTTATCCTGTATAACGGGAAAGGCTGTGGTAACTGTTGGCAAAAGGTAAGTTATTGATGGTGATGGCCACTGAATATATTTAATATACTAAAAGAGGGGATATAATTTTGCTAGTTTAATAGACGGAACAGGTTTGGGTTTTTTTTTCTATCTTGCTTTTGCCTTTGGCTGTAAAGGAATCCAAGAAATAAGGAATATCATTGGCCTCTTACTTCTTACCGTTTGTGCCTTTGCTATGAGACATTCCAATGTATTATGACTCAGGATGATAAAGAAGTTATTTTCTTGCATAGGAACACACCATGACACTAAAGCTGCCTTGGATGCAGTCTGTATCTATTTGTGTGATTAATTTAAAACTGATGTTTCAAATAAACTTTATTTCTGCACACTTGCTATATTAATAGCCTCAGGCAGATTTCTCAGTCTCCCAGCTGTGGATATCCTTGAGCCCTATGGTTGTTTATAAATTCTTTTTTAAAAAGTCTCAATTCAGCTAAAATAGCTGTTAAAATACATGGATACCCAGTAGTATGTTTTGTGCTCATGAGAAAACAAAAGTTGTGCAATTTAAGAATCTTATAGATAAACTAGGAAAGTACAATTTAGATGGGGCTACTATAAGGTGGGTGCATAACTGGCTGGATAACCGTACTCAGAGAGTAGTTATTAATGGCTCCCAATCCTGCTGGAAAGGTATAACAAGTGGGGTTCCGCAGGGGTCTGTTTTGGGACCGGCTCTGTTCACTATCTTCATCAACGATTTAGATGTTGGCATAGAAAGTACGCTTATTAAGTTTGCAGATGATACCAAACTGGGAGGGATTGCAACTGCTTTGGAGGACAGGGTCAAAATTCAAAATGATCTGCACAAATTGGAGAAATGGTCTGAGGTAAACAGGATGAAGTTCAATAAAGATAAATGCAAAGTGCTCCACTTAGGAAGGAACAATCAGTTTCACACATACAGAATGGGAAGAGACTGTCTAGGAAGGAGTATGGCAGAAAGAGATCTAGGGGTCATAGTAGACCACAAGCTTAATATGAGTCAACAGTGTGATACTGTTGTAAAAAAAGCAAACGTGATTCTGGGATGCATTAACAGGTGTGTTGTAAACAAGACACGAGAAGTCATTCTTCCGCTTTACTCTGCACTGGTTAGGCCTCAACTGGAGTAATGTGTCCAGTTCTGGGCACCGCATTTCAAGAAAGATGTGGAGAAATTGGAGAGGGTCCAGAGAAGAGCAACGAGAATGATTAAAGGTCTTGAGAACATGACCTATGAAGGAAGGCTGAAACAATTGGGTTTGTTTAGTTTGGAAAAGAGAAGACTGAGAGGGGACATGACAGCAGTTTTCAGGTATCTAAAAGGGTGTCATCAGGAGGAGGGAGAAAACTTGTTCACCTTAGCCTCCAATGATAGAACAAAAAGCAATGGGCTTAAACTGCAGCAAGGGAGATTTAGGTTGGACATTAGGAAAAAGATCATAACTGTCAGGGTAGTTAAACACTGGAATAGATTGCCTAGGGAAGTTGTGGAATCTCCATCTCTGGAGATATTTAAGAGTAGGTTAGATAAATGTCTATTAGGGATGGTCTAGACAGTATTTGGTCCTGCCATGAGGGCAGGGGACTGGACTCGACAATCTCTCGAGGTCCCTTCCAGTCCTAGAGTCTATGAATGTGGATTCCACCCTGGCCCTTATGCAGCTTGCCTGTGTGCAGCAATAGTCCCCCCACCCCTCGCGGCACAGTGGCGCGGATGAGTTAGCCTGACCGGGACAAGGACCACACTGGCTCTCCCTATAAACTTGCGCAAGCACATTGCTCATGCTCTGGCTGCAACTTTTGAAGAGATTACCGAGGCTGATTACAGAGACGTGATAGACCAAATCAATGGGCTATTCCACGTTTAGGCATGCATGCAGGCAGCCATAACCCCCACCCTCCTCTCACAAAACATTTCCATCCTAAAAATAAAATCTGCTTACCAGGAACACGCTCCTCTGCTTCCTCTTCACCAACAAGTTCCAGCTGCTGCGACTGGCTAGCCTCCTCCTGGCTTGAGAAGAGCTCCTGGCTGCATGCCTCCTGGGACTCCAGGGTGTCTCCCCCCACCCCAGTAGCCTCACTCTTGGCTTCCTCTACACCCTCCCCCACTTCTCCCTGCTCTGAACTCTCCATCGTGCTCCTCGGATTGGCAGTGGGGTCACACCCAAGTATGGCATCCAGCTCCTTGTAAAAACGGCAGGTCATGGGGGCAGCTCCTGAGCGGCGGTTTCCCTAACGGGCTTTGCAATAGGCACTCTGCAGCTCCTTTACTTTTACCCTGTATTGCAATGCGTCCCGTTCATGACCCCTTAGCAGCAAGGACTTTGATATCTGCCCATAGGTATCATAATTTCTATGTTTGGAGCACAGCTGTGATTGCACAGCTCCCTCACCCCAAACATTGATGAGGTCCTGCAGCTCGGAAGTGTTCCATGCTGGGGCTCGTTTGGGGCATGGAGGCATGGTCACTGATTGATTGATTGATTGATTGCACTCCACACCTGGCTGAGCAAACAGGAAGGGGATTTTTAAAATTCCTGGGGCATTTAAAGGGCGGGTCACCTGAGCCCAGGGCAGTGGAGTGTGAAACGATGAGCAGAGTGGCTGAAAAGGTATGCTGGGATACCTCCTAATACCCTGGAGGCCGATAAAAGCGCTTTTGGTGTCCACACTTGATGACCAGCGCTGCATCACCAGCGCTGGAATCGCTACACCCGAGGCAGACCAGGTGTACAGCCAGCTCTGCAACCAGGGAGTTGCAGCGCTGGCCGTGCTTTGCAAGTGTGGACACAGAGTGAGTTGCAGTGCTGTAACCCCATCACCAGCGCTGCAACTCTCCAGTGTAGCCATGGCCAGAGACTGACACAGCAAAATCTACAAAGAAAAAAGACTGTAAGAACAGGGCGGCTGGCCATGGGACTTGGGGTTTGTCTTGCCACACTCCAGGAGCATCGGATCGCAACTGACAGAGCCCGGGTCCCCTCTGTGACCAATCTGGCTGGCCACTAGATTGATCTAGATTCTGGGCTGGTAACTATAATCAACTGGTGGGATTGTGTGCATGGTGTGTGTGTGTGTGTGTGTGTGTGTGTGTGTGTGTGTGTGTGTGTGTGTGTGTGTGTGTGTGTGTGTGTGTGTGTGTGTGTGACTGAAAAGCATATGCTAACTGCTGTATTCTCAATAAATGTAGCGTGTTGCCTTCTCCCCTCCAAAAAGATCCCATGTGCTTTGTATAGCATAACATTGAAACTGCTTTAGCTTGCAAGTGTTCTCATCGGAGGACAAACTCTGTGGGGAAATAGCAAAGATGATTTTATTAAAACTTCAGCTCCTGGAAATCCTAGCCAGCAAGCCCCATTTGCAGGGGTGAAAGTAAGCTAGTACAGTGTACTGGTAAAAAAATAGCTGCCAGTACCGGCCCATACACAGCTGACGTTAAAGCGTTGCCACAGCAGCACTTTAGGGACATAGGAACATAAAGCGCTTTTATGTCGTTGCTCATTCCCCCACCCCCCCCAGCTGCCAACAGGGTGGGGCAAAAGGAGCAGCTGCCCCAGGGCCAGCGATTTAAAAGAGCCCAGGGTTCTGGCTGCTGCTGCTGCTGTTACTGCGGGGGTGGCCTAAGCCCCGGGCCCTTTAAATCGCTCCTGGAGCCCCTGGCAGCATCATGGGCTGGTTGGGGGATTCTGACCTCTCCAGCCCTGCCCTTTCGGCTCAAGGCCCCACCCCTTCCAGGGGCCTGGAGATGGCCCCCATTCCAGTAAGTGTTAAATGTTACTTTCACCCTTGCCCGTTTGTGAATTAAGCAGCACACAAAGCGCAGCAGGGTACCTCTCCCATGCAGCTTACTGCTTATGCCAGGCCTGCACAACATGCGGCCCATGGGCGGGGGGGGGTGAGTAGGCAAGTGGCGGGTGAGGGAGGGGGACTGAGGAGGCAAGAGGGCAGACAGTGGCGGGGAGGCAGGTGAGCTGGCGTCTGGCCCCAGCCCACCGCTGCTCCACCTCTGCCTCACTTCTCCCCTCCCCCCTGCTTCCTGCGAATCAGCGGTTCGCCTGAGAAGCCTGGGAGGGCTGAGAAACAAGCAGCAGCTTCGTGCTCAGGCCCAATGAGACGGAGCCAAGGTTAGCTGTGGCGGAGGGGGTTGTGGTTTTGGGGGGGCTGGGCGGCACAGGGGCGGGTGTTTCAGCAGCACTGGGGGAGGGTTCAGCAGGGCCGGGATGTTTCAGCCCTCAGCTGTTTTCTTTGGAGTAATATGACCCTCGCTGCTTTACGAGTTGTGCAGGCTGGCTTATGCTGTGGGTACATCACAATGGCACAGCAGTTACATAAAGCAGACTTTTCTATGTCCTGGCTCAGCCTTTTATAATGCTGGCTTTCATCTCAGCACTATCCACCTGGTAAGCTCATCAGGCTCCCTACAGGTACAAGTGATCTCTTTTGCCCTTCCAAACCCAAATGCCCCACTACTCTAACTATCAGGTGCCCTGAGTGCTCTAAATGAGCATGGTGCTGGCTTTCAATAGGCTCAGTTTATAGCTTCGCACAGCATCCTGTCCCAAAATACTTTTAAGTATTAAGTAAACAGCTCTTAAAGAATAAAACTCAGCTTTGGGAGAGTTACATCATGAAAAGTTGATGTAATGAAAGAAGCAATATTTGACAAATGGTGTTAAATACATTTTTCTCTACTCTTTGGAATATATTTGTGTGTTGATTTTTAATAACCTTTTCTTTGGTGGTGTTTTTTTAAGGCTTGCAAGGCTATTTGTTTCTGCCCCTTAAGCAGGTGTCACTGTAGCAACTGGTGTAATAGGACACTGACTGCTGTTCTGTTACAGGTGTATTGACCTTTTGTAAGCCACACCAGGTGAATGGGACCTGGAAAGAAAATAAACAGTCTCTGGCCAGCATTTGTAGTCATGTCACATTTATTACTCCAAGAGTATGATCCTTATCCATGTTCCAACCTCTTTATACCAGATAAGAGGGCTGGAGCAGTACAAGGAGCTTCTAAAAGCCCCAGATCCAGGGATGGGAAAATTCTATCAGTGAAGGAACTGAGAAAGACAGCCACAAGCTGTCGTCACCCCCCCGCCCCTCCAAAAAAAGCAGTACTGCATAGGGGTGGGTGGCTCTTGTTGTCCCAGCCCCTGAAACAGGATGTTCTGGGCACAAATGCAGCACAGAATCTCATCCCAAATTGCTGAAATGGCCAAATACTGCTGTTGGAAGTAAGGAAGGGTGTGTGTGGGTGTGTGTGATTTTAAACACATTTTATCTCCTCCTGTCCCTCTACCATCATTCCTCTGAAACAACCCCACTTCTTTCTCACCATTCCCATAGAATGCATGATTATTGTTGTTCCTACCCATTCCCCTCTTAACATTATGGACCACCAGGGTTTTTGTCCATGTATTTGTGTGCTGAGGTTGCACCCATGCACCATTTGGATTAGTATGACACAATCAAAAAGCCTCAGCTGGCAAATCAGTGTTACTTTGGACAGTCAAGGTCCACAACCAGACTCTAGGGCTAAGCTACACTAGAAGCGCTAGATCGGCGCAGCTGCGCCGATGAGTGATGTAAGCAGGGCCGGCTCCAGGGGTTTTGCCGCCCCAAGCAGTCACACAAAAAAAAAAGCCACGATCCCAATCTGCGACAATTCAGCAGGAGGTCCTTCGCTCCAAGCGGGAGCAAGGGACCCTCTGCTGAATTGCCGCCGAATACCTCCAGAGTGACCGTCCCAAGCACCTGCTTGCTAAGCTGGTGCCTGGAGCCAGCCCGGGATATAAGTTATATCAACATAAGAAGTAGTGTAGACCTGCTCTAAGGCGCTAATTCATTGAGATACAAGAGCACCTTAACTCAAATATTCAAAGTTAGGGTATTTGCTTAAATACCTTGCTGACTATAGTAAATCTTATCCATCTTTCACTTCTATGGGTCTAATCCTGCTCTCATTGAAGTCAGTGTTATATGTCTCCTTGATTTAAATGGTGCAAAATTCTATGAATTGAATTACTAGTTCACTTGGCGATCCAGTGATATAGTTAATAGCTATTAAATATGCAGAGAATCCCTGTACCACATCTGGCAGAGTGTGCATGCATGCGCAAAGCCACAGTTAAGCACCACCCTCCTTCAGTCTTTGCATGTCTTTAACTCTTATGAAAGTCTATAGGAATTTCTCTTATGAAAAAAAACAACTGCAAAACTGGGCCAAAAATATATGCATGTACTTAATAAAGTAATTCAAAACCACAACACCATGGCGATTAGTCATCAACAGTTTTGAAATAATATATGATCATATAGGAAATCGGGTATGGTAATCTGTACTGGATGAACCATCAAGTTAACTCTTCCAGTATTAGGCTTTCAGGAGTAGTTTATTACCCCAGCATAGTTAGATATTTTGCTGGTCTCCTCAGACTTGTTTATAACAATACAACACACACTGAACAACTGAATACAAAAAAATAATTTAAAAAGTATTTATTTTCTATTTTTTCTGGTATGATCCATTACAAAAAGAAAACCAAAAACCCCCAAACAAAACAGAGATAAAATTTTATTAGAGGTACATTTATGATCTTAAACAACTATGTGACTTATGTTTGTCACACATACATAATCACAAACAGCCACAAAAACATAATTAAAAATAAATAAATAATTTGAATGGTTTCATCTTCATTTTAAAATCTTTAATATTTAGAAAATATATATAGCAATTTCTGTTACATTTGTTCAGTCATTTCTTTCCATAAGAAATTAAAACTTACGAGATATACTGCAAATGCGCTAAGGGATAATAATAATTCAAAAATAGCATTTTTGGAGGTGTGGGAAAGTGAGACCGCTAATGATAATCAATTTACTGATTGTATATCCAGACTGTGCAACTTTTGCAATAGTCATTTCTTCAACGAATATACATATTTTACTTTAAATTTATATTCTTAGCATGTGAAGTGTTTAAAAGATAATATTTTATGCCTTTATGCTTGCTTTGTGCCCAATAGATTTTTTTTCTTAATATATATTACATAAAGCAAGTTTTTCTAGAATATCTGGCTGGGATTTTTATTTGGAAGGTGCTGAAGCTGGAATTCGTACATATTTCTCAGAAGTACCAACTGATTATATTATCTGAAGGAGAATGGTTAGATTATACATTGACTCAGTCTATTTTTATCTAGATTATGGTTCAGTGAAGTTCTGTAATAATATACAGAATCCAAATAGAAAATATTTTTATTCCCTTGAGCAAAAGGTGATAGCTAACATGAGTTGAATGTTTGCTAGCGTTTGCCACCAATTATAGCACTATAATGCAGATAGCACAGGATTTTCCAATGCTTTCAATAGAAGACAACTGCCACATCTCAGGTACCACTGCTAGAAAATGGTGACTTTTTAATGGAAACTTGTACACAGAATTTAGTTGACACTATAGGCCTTGATTCAGGAATGCACTTACCAGCATGCTTAAGACCACTCTGACTCAGGGAAGCTCTTATGCACATACTTGGCTTTAGTTGCTTTAATCTTAAAGTTAATCACATGCTTAAGCACCTTCCCAGAACAGAGACGCTTTTCTGAATCAGGACCATGCTCCTTATTAAGGACAAATACTGTCCCCTCCTCCACAGGTACAGCGAGCTCAGTATAGTTCTTCCGCATGACCGGGATAGGAGCTTAGAAGGCCGCACAGGGGCTCTGCATGCTGCAGTGGTTCTGGGTGGGGTACGTTTGTAGCAGGGCAATGGCTGGGTGGAGCAGTATTACTCATTGCTCCTCAGATTTTTCACCTTGTGTAAAGGGAAAGAGGCCCATATTAGGCTCAAGCATTGGCTGTATTGGTATTCCACCACCACTCTGCAACTCTAAGCCAGTGAACTGTACAATATAATGTACAGTGACCACTATTAATACATCAGCATTTGCCAAATGGTTGCATGGAGTCAGCACACAGTTGCCCGAATTATTTCATATTTTAAGCAAATGAAAAGTTATGGTATCATAGATACCATTGTATGGTAAGTGATGGATGCTGCCTTTATAAAGGCATCCACTGTACAGTCACATGATCTTATGCCTGTTTGTCATTTTGTTGGACACAAGATACATCTTAAGGCATTGAAGGAATTAACATAATTTGTTTAAAACTATACGCTGTAGACAGCCAGGGTATGTCGACAGTGCAATCAGGTGGTGTGAAGGCAGCACATAGACATACCTGAGCCAGCTTTGCTCTAGCTACAGAGGTAGCAGCATGAGTAACCATAGAAGTGAAGACAAGGCAGCATGGTGGTAGCTGCTTGAGTACATTCCCAGGGTTCTGGGTGGGTGGGGGTAGGCCATGCAGCCTCCCATGTGCTTTAGCTTCACTGCTATTGTTATTCAAGCTAGCTTTGTTCTAGCTAGATCAAAGCCAGCTTGGGCATGTCTACTCATGCCACCATTATACCATCTGATTGCAAGGCAGACATACCCTTAGTTAAGGGAGCTGACACTTTTGTTCTGATCACAGTGAAGCCAAAGGAATTTTGACATTTACTTCATTGGGAGCAGAATAGGGCATTAAGGCCCCAATCCTGCAAAGTCTTACTCACATATTTAACTTTATGCACTGTGAGAAGTCCTATTGATGTCAAGTTAAGCATGTGTAAGTCCGTTTTTTGGCATCTAACTCTAAATGATATAGATATAGTATATTATTATTTTACAGAATGAGGCTTATCATATTCCTAAGAATTCTGGTTTCATTAGTCCAAATTGGAAGCTAGAGGCTGCGTTTTCAAAGCGCTGAGCACTCATAGTTGGGGACCTATTTGCAAAAGATCTCAGCTGAGTGCTAAATTCTTTCAAAAATCTGGTCCTATATTTGTAAATAAATTTAGGGAAGTGAAACATATAATTTCTTCACTCGTGAAATCCAGAACATTGTATCATCAGAATCTACAACACTTTTATAGCAGAATTACATCTATGCTATACCCCTGAAACATACCCAGCTATGGTTAACTCTGTTCAGGTCAATCTAAAATTTTCCATCATGACTCAAATCAAGTATTTTAACCTACAATTAACAGTTGTATATCTTATAAGATAACAGTAGACAAGGTACATTTTGTGTAAAGAAATATTTTGATCAAACTAATTCTAAGGGTCAATGCCATAGATAGTACAACTCACATATTATTCCTAGAGTTTGGTTTTTTGTTCGTTTTGGTAACAGAAGGGTTGGTATTTAATTGTAACACAGCCTTTTCCCAGAAAATGATAGTTTCATTAGTTGTATATAGTTTTTATAGTTGCTTGGATGCACAGAATTATAAACATTTTAATACATCCAATGGTTTGAGTGTAATATTTCCTGTACTAATACTACTATACATACATTTTGCCGTTGGACATGTGTGCATGAAGTGATTAGTGATTAAAATGGGAGACTCATAAATGTATCCAAGTAAATGGCCCTTAAACACTTTTATAATATATTTCACATTTCTCATTACTTTTATAGGCTCTGTAACATATTAAAATTTGCCTCCCTTGGTCCCAGTGTTGACTTTCCAATTACCAGTTACCCCTCTCTAGGATGAACAACCTGACATGCATATCTATTGCTGAATAAATTGGGAAAAGATTTATTTCCGTGACACTAGTATGCAATGGTGGGGTAGCCATGTCAATCCCAAGACACTAGAGAGACAAGGTGGGTGATGTAATCTCTCTTTCATTGGACCAACTTCTCCCAATAAAGAATATTATCCCACTCACCTTATGTCATTAGTATGCAATTCATTCCTGTATTTGTATAGCAAGACAGAAATGCAGCCAGTGCTAATTTTATGACATTGTTTCAGCTTTTTGAAATAAAAAATACTGATGAATCTCATAAATCAGTTTAGATCTTCCAAAACAAGGAAAAATCCTGATTTCCAATTTTCACTGCAGCATCTGTTAAATATTCTATGCTTGTTACATGTGCAAAATTCCCACTGGTGATAATGGCAGTTCTATATACAGATTATGTAACAAATCTCCAGTGTAGATTGGAAGGGGGGATTTTGCCTTAAATATTTCACTGATCCTTTTCAGCACTATGTAGAATTATTTGATTTCAAATCACATTCTGCCACATGAAACTCTTCAAATCTTAGTGCTTTCACATGGAATGCTATCAGTTATGCTTCATATATGGTGCTATATTCAGAGTTTTATATGAATTTAAAGAAAACCTCGTAAATTGTGCTCTCAGTTCCAGTAGTGGAGTCCTGCATATAATGTGTACTGGTGTAAACTGAGGACAGATTTTAGCACAATATGTGTTGATTGGTTTTTAGTTCTGGTACCACCAACAATCTATTTATCTAGGTATTTATTTACACCATGACTGCAATATATGAGAGCCATAATAATGATTTTTAAAAAGGGGGACAGATTTGGGAACAGAGAGGCAGTAAAACTATTCTTAAAATAAACTGGTCTCCTGTTTTTAAAATCATCATTTTTGCATTATAATTTTTCTGCTTGATGCTTTCTTGACAGGAAAAGAGGCCCAATTACTATGCTTAACCCCTGATACGGTTACAGTTTCAGATTCAAAATATCTGCAGTTCATATTATCTAAGGGCCAAATCCTGGGTCCCACTGAAATCCATGAGAATTGTTCATAGGTTTCAATGAGGACAGAGTTTGTCCTTCAACACAACAGTTGTTATTAAAAAATCGTTGTTTGCCAACAGTTACTACACAAGTAGCTGAGATACGACAGTAGGGTAGTTAGTATGAGAAATAACCATGCTAACTATGTAAAATGTGCTGGCAATTTTTTGAATGGGGCAATCCCTGTAACTATACTTAATGTTCCTGGGAGTCAGGCAGCTACTGTGAGTCTCATGTGCAGACTTTCAAAAAGGTGGGTTTCCTCTTATGTGGGTAAAGCCAAGTGCTGGTGATAAAAATCATGCAGAGAGAGAGAAGCAAGCAGTCAGATATGTTCCAAACATTCATTTTGAATTGTGCCCTTTCTGAAAAAAAAAAGTTCCTCTAAATTTATATTTGAATATAAAATAATTATACATTACCTGGAACACTGATAAATTTAACCTGTCTGGCACATAAGGCAGAGCTATAAAAAATGTGTCCATAACCCTCACGTGATATGTACGATGGTAGCTGATAGAATGCATGGAGGATTCAGACCCTGATCCTGCAATTTCTGACATGGATGGATCCCAGCATATCTGCAAGGGTCTGCCCATACATTTTAAATTGAAGGACTGGGACCTAAATGTAGAATTGTTACTTTATAGTCATACTAAAATATTTAAGTTTTTTTATTTTTAACTGGCTGAATCCTTTTACAAACTTGGGAACTCTTCCTTTTCCTCCCCCAATTGCCACCCAAACATATTCCAGAAATAACAAGAAACAACAGAATAATGATTAGTATTTAAAACATTATAAACACGCTACAGCTGCAGCAGGCTATTTTTCTTTTTGCAATAAAATTCATGTGTGTTACTGTAGGTGTATAAATATTTGATTCTTTTGAGTTATGTGGTCATGTTTTTAAAAAAACCCTCAATTTACTAGGTTTCAGCTACATCACAATAATATTCCCAACATTTGACCATGTTCATACATCTGCTAGTTCAAAATTAAAGTCAGTTGCAAAAATGATATTCAAGTAATGTATCTTTGGATGCATGGAGAGTTCCAAATTTACTCCTTGAGCTTTACATTCATCATGAAATGAGGCTCTTAGAATAATATGTACAATATGTAGTCCTGGATTATGTCATATTTTAACTACAGAAAGCAATTGTGTATTATGTCAATTATTCTAGCTTTGCAGTTTATTTAATTTGTTCCCATCTTAAACTAAATAAATACATAAATAAAAAGGAATAATGTCATTTAATTGGTAAGAATTCAAGGTGTGGAATCATTTTTCTAGTGTTACTGCTAGTGCCTGTTTTATTAAGAGCCTGAGTGGAACAGAGTTCTTGCCTCCTTGCTTGTGATATGAAATCAACATTACATACTGAAACAATGTGTTAGATGTACAATGTCTGAAACAAAATTCAATACTAAGGTTTTGTATACAAATACCCTTAGATTACAAGACCTCCTTCCCTTTAAAACAGGAGAATGAACAAAGCAACCATTGTACCAGATCCGTCACTCACTTGTACTTAACTTATAATTGAAATCAAATTCATATCGCACCTATTTTGACTTGAAGAGGGTCCTGTGTCTGTAAAAGTTTCTCCACTATATTTGTCTTTATGTACTAGACCACTATGGCTATAACTTTATCATTACAATTAGAACAGAATGACAACAAAATAAACAACAATAGCATGTTTCCATATAGGAAAACAGTATGAAATTACAAGAGTGTGCAAAGTGCTTTCTTCTTTGAGGAGATACTTACACAAATGCCCTTTCATGCTTATCTCCTTGTTGTCACAAACAATATGCCTCTTGCTTGCTGTTGTGTCATTTATACTATTATGCTATTGCCCTATGTTTATACTCAGAGCTTTGTATGTTGTCATATAAAAACACCTGAAAACAAGTAAATGACAATTCTAATTGTGTATTATTACAGACAGCTGAAAATTTTATTAAATACTTAAGTGCTTCACTGTGTCATTTGTTTTCCTTTTGCCTCCAGTGTTGCTTAAAGCACTATGTAAGTACAAATAGATCATACTAAAAGCACATCCATCCTAATCCAGGGTTTCAGCTAGGATTATTTACTGGAGTTGCAGAACAGAGATGAATGTATGATCCCATGTGACCATTTTTCTGCTGAAACTGCAGCATGGCTTGCCTCTTGGATTGGTTTCCATGTTCGCAGTCCCCAAAGGTCTAAATTTGATGAATATTTATACATTGTTATGTACTTTTGGTAAGTGGCAGTGCTGAAATGCAAGATGTCAAGTAGTATACTTTGATTTGCCAGTACCAGAAGTTGTGGCAACAGCAGATGTGGCGGCTTGACTGCCTACATACAATGGGTCCAAACAAGCCACTTTGGCAGCGAAGAATGAGTGAATGCAGTGAAGGACTGCAAACAGATTGGAAAATTCCAACTCCTGAAAGTGAAAGCAAAGAGATTAAACATAAGAGACAAAACAATATATCATAAAGTCATCCCTATTACTGAGCTTACATAAGTGGTCTTAATTGTATGACAGAAGGTTACCAACATGGCTGGCTTTCTTTCTCATGGTGGGAAGTTGAACACTGAACATGCTCCATGCACAAAAGAATTGTGCATTGTGGCAAATATGGTTGAATTTCTGAGTTGAATACATTCAAAATTCCCACTGAAATGTAAAGGTCCATCTATTTCAATGTAAACAAAAGGTGAAAAAGAGAACACTTTGATGGCTTCTTCTTTTTTCCATGTTGCCAAGCAATATATAGGGTCCATTTACAGACCATTTATTCTGTCACTCTAGATGGTATTTCTAGGGTGCTAGAATAGATTTTTTTTAAGAATGCTGAGAATATCGTAGAGTCAACAAAAATTGCCAGATCCCCCAAAGTGACCGCTTGTCGTATTTTTAAGACTGTAATTTTCTTCTGTCCTTGACATTGAGGTTTTTATATAGATTTTTTTGCCTTGAGGAATTCAGTGAAATATTTACAACCTTGTGCAAAATGTTAGGGAACAGCCTGAAAGTAGAAACCCCAGCTGGGAGATTGTGCAGTGATGTAATAAATGGGTGGGTCTTCGTTAATCTCTGTAAAAATCTGAGCAAGTGTCTTCTGGCCATGCTCAGAAGTGAATATTTAATTGCTCCAGGGTTCTTTCTCAACTCCCCAAACCACTAATTCTCAATTGCAATGACTAAGTTCATGCCAAGTTTCACACAACTGCCATCTGTGCTTTATTTAAAAAAAAAATCTGTTCAGAACGTTTTTTGTTTTTAAACATTGGAAGAGGTGAATTTTCACCACTGTGTCAGAGACTTTACTCCCATTTTCCAACAAAAAATTATTTTCAGACGGAACCCAAGAATGGAAATTCAGAAAGCTCTGAGCATGAGAAAACAGGGCATTGTCATTGAAGCTGCTTTGCAACAGGAATCAACACTCACTATAATAAAGTAGTGTTCCATTTCTTTTTCTACCTCTCCTTCTGCAAGTACAATTAAATTATACCTAAAACTTAAGCACAGAAACCAATACTGCACTGGAACCTATATTGATACTAGGTATTATGAGTACAAAGCAAATAGTTTCCCCTTGTTTTTCTCAACAGACTAAGATTTAATTTAATTTAATATGTAATTAGATATTAAATCTAATATTATAGTCTGAGGATTTTTCAAAGCAATTCAGTAATCTTACTAGCTGAATGTTCCTATACACTTCATAATTATCATTACTGGACATTAAATTTTCAGTGCATTAGCGTAAATATCAGTTAGCACAGGTGTTTCGGTAATTGCAACACACTGGAAAGATTCATCATTCATGGACCTCAAATAGGTACCTGTGAGGTTCATTGCGAACTTGTAAATAACTCAGAAGTTTCACCACAAAAAGAAAGCCACCTCCATGAGAGGCATACAGCTCTTACTGGTGATACTTTTGTGGCGATGTGCAAGTGAAGACACATTCTTTCTGTTTATATAGCTTTTAGCCTCCTGAGGATACCCCACAGTGCTAGGTGACCCCTCTAGCCAGCAGCTCTGCTGCTCTGTTGCCAGGTAAACAGACATCCACCCCTCTCCCTGTAAAGCCCCAGGAACTTTGAAACTCCCCTTCCTATTTTCTTGGCAAGTGCTCACTTATCTGGCGAGGTGACAATGCCTGCTCCATGGAGCAAACGATCCTCTGCTTAGAGCAATGCTGAGCTATGGGAGCATGTCCGTGTTTGGGGAGAGGAGGCTGTGCAGGGACCAGGTTGCCCCGCCACCACCTCCCCCCCCTTCCCATAAGACCCATCATCAAACTGGAGAGACCTGCACTGTGGGATAGCTGCAGGGGCGGCTCTAGGGATTTTGCCGCCCCAAGCACAGCAGGCAGGCTGCCTTTGGCAGCTTGCCTGCAGAGGGTCCAAAGCTGCGGGACCAGTGGACCCTCAGCAGGCAGGCTGCTGAAGGCAGCCTGCCTGCCACCCTCGCAGCAACCAGCAGAGTGCCCCGCACGGCTTGCCGCCCCAAGCACGTGCTTGGCATGCTGCGGCCTGGAGCTGCTCCTGAATAGCTGCCCTGGAGTGTTCCTCTCATCCTTAGTGAAACTGCTGCTAATATAAACACTCTCTGATGCCTGAGAAATTGAGTACATAAACCAGTGCTTTACTTTTACTGGTTCCCTATCACTGGTGAAACTTACAGCACAAAACTCTGCAAGTGTAGACATACCTAAAGAATCAGTGACTAATTGCCAGGTAAGTGCATTTGCAACTTTACGTGAACGAGCACTAGGTACTTACACTGATCACATAGACTAACCCTGATGAGTATTGCTCTAAGAATGCCCAGTAGGATATAATAATTACTATCCCTTTAAATAAAATGTAACTAGATCTGAGTTACTGTATTGACTAATTTTAATCTGCTAATAATTCACAGATAGCAACATATGAAAGCTAATAGCAGTTACCTTGCTTATTGTGGAGAGACGGGCAGAATTACTGGGCAGAATACAATAAAACACTAACACTTGTTTTCAAAAATATTAAATAGGTGGAAAGGCTAGGACTTGAGGCTTTTTCTTACTTAAAAAAATATTTTGTGATAATCCAGGGAAACCTTTTTTAGATTACAAAAGGGATTGGTAAAAGTGACAGATAATATTTTCCCAGTGGGGAAGTGTTCACCCAATAGTCAATGTGAACTAAAATGAGAAAACTGCAGAACCTGGGCTGAACTGTTTAACAAGAATAATGTGAAAAAATCTGCAGGGAAGGCCACTAAAGCAGAGTTCAAAAGACACATACTGGTACTCTGGTTTCTGGGGAAAGAGAGAATTGGGAAGCATAGCAAAGAACTGGAAGGTGATGTTGAAAGCAATGAAAAATGTTCAATTATAGTGGGGACCAGATGGATTTTTCTTGTTTTTTATACTTCTTTCATGTAAGGCACTGCTGTGATTTTAGACATACACCTCAGAACAAGTTACGATACAGAATCCTGCATAATGCGCTCAAAAGATATGTGGTTCTACAAAGTTGATAGTAATCTATTAAAATATTTCTATATGCTAGAAAACACAACACTAGAAATGTTTTGTGAATGAAGGATATACAATTCAGTCACCAAAAGCATATAAGCACTAATTTTTTAAAAGATCTAAGTATCTTTAATAATGTACCATTTTATGCTTTCAGAAGCAAGTCCCCTATATATAGCTTTGAGCTATGAACTGCACCATTCTTATCAATGGGTACTAACTCAGATATAAAGAACAATAGTTCAAAAGGTAAACATTGTTAACTGTTTCACTGCTCAACAATGCATGTAAAAAAGGCGAAAAAGTATCATCTTATAGAGATACAAAGAGAAAATTAATAGATGAAGACCTATGGGATTTTAAAAACAACCCAAGTGACTTAGGTGCACAACTCCCATTGAGTTTCTATGGGATTTGTGCCCATAAGTCAAATAAGGGCCATTGAAAACTTCACATTTAAACCCCTGAAGGAAAAAAGAAAAACATACATGAGGGACATATCAACATGCAGCTACCTGGCAGTGATTTCCTAGTTAGGGTTGAATTTTAACATGTGCTTAAAATGGGACAAAATGTTTGTGATTTTTTAAAAGGAGGTCGCCGATTAGTGTGAAATGTCATACAGGATTAGTTTTTATGTCCTATGTAGTGTGTGTTTATTAATAATGTATTAATAAGAAGTCTTTGAATTTTGACTCTGGATGAATTTTTTGCTTGACAATTCTTTTCATTGGTGACTAAAAGCTCTTTAAAAGTTTGTCTATCTACACAAAACTTGGTAAAGATGTGTATTCTCAATAGATGTAGTACAATGGGCAGTTTTTGTTTGTTTAAAGATTAGGGTGATCTTTATCTATTGTTCACATTGTAATTAAAGATGTATGCACTGTGCACACAAACCTGATTGATCAGTGCTGAAGGCACACAAACGTGACTGGTGAGAGGCACAGATTCATGCAAGCCTCACTGATGGAAACAGGAACACATAAAAACTTCTCTATCGGGAGCTATATTTTGCTGACTGATCCCTTCCTAAGAGAGAAGAGTTGATATGCAGCTGCTGCCAGATGAAAGTCACCTAACAGTACTTGTCCATCCACAATTACGCACCTTACTGTTACCATAACTACTGCTCGACACAGACTGAGCACCTCAACCTTAACTTTACCCTCCTACAGATGCCAGCCTTCCATTTGTCCCTCTACTAAATGACCTTTTCCCAATACAACCAACTACTACACCAAACATCCATCACTTCTATGGAAGGGGAAAATCTAATTTGGTAACAAGGTGCGTGCAAAAGAGTGAAAGCAGAACAGAAATTACACAGAACTTGCACAACAAACAAAGTAATTGGGATAACTCTCAGAGTAAATATATCAGAGGGGTAGCCGTGTTAGTCTGAATCTGTAAAAGCAGCAAAGAGTCCTGTGGCACCTGATAGACTAACAGACGTATTGGAGCATGAGCTTTTGTGAGTGAATACCCACTTCGTCGGAATATACACTGACAGGGCCAAGTAAGAGAGAAGACAACACTTGTCTCAAATGTGTAAATGTATATTTATGGACTGAAGCATCTGTTATTTTATGAATATTAATGACATGGTCAATAAACATCTTCTCTTCTTTCAAACACATAGAAAGCGGTCTTGTGTAGGTTGATTTGTTTTCTAAAATCTGATTTCAGTCTCTCTCTCTAAAAAACTGGCATTGTATAAAGAGAATGACTTACAAAATTGTTTTACTGTGAATTTGATTATTTTTAGGCATCAGTGGAGAAGACAACAGCACTGACTAGTAGCCAAATTTTTGGAGAATACCACTGTGGAGGACCACGTTAAATACTATGTTCAATGGCACCTTACATGCTATAAGAAGTGCACCCATAAACTCATCTGGCAAGGTTGGAGAGGAATTGGGTCAAGCACCTGGAAAGAGATGAAGATTCCGGGATGAGTGCCAGCTATGGGTGAGATTCATCTTATACTAGGCCCCATGGCACGTTTCAAGAAGAACACCTGCTTCTTCTGCCAGAAGCCTAAAGGCATCAATTAAGCACAGTTTAAAGACAGGAGAGAAACTGTAGGAAGCAGTCACTCTTAATGAGAATGTTGCATGAAAAGTAAAGTTAAGTGGGTGCATTGACCCAAAAGATGCCCACACATATGACCCTGCATATCACATCAAATGCTATACCAAGACTGTGCGTAATGTATTGCATGAAAAGGTAAAAGGAACAGAAACAAATACTGATTTTACTACCGCAAACTGTGTGACTCAGCTGGAGTCAAGGCTCTAATGGATGGGAAAGCGGTGGCACTGGCTGGTGTAGAGGCTAAGTACAGAGAAATAGCTTCTTTGAATGGAATTGAAGAGGAACAAAATGTGAGGGATCATGGCCCTCAAACCCAGGCCAGGCTCAGACCACAGCTGCCTCCCAGTGGTTCACCTGAACTAGTGCAGTAGGAGGCCAATGAAGTTCTAACTTGCAAAGACCACCTGGCCACAAAGGTTCTGACTTGGATGAAAGTCCAGCTCCACCAATTTGCTGGGATGCTCTACTTAAACCAGAAAGAGGTACAGGAAGTTGCCGAAGCAACTAGCTGAATCCTTGACTGGCTGTTACTACAGACCCTGCCTACCTGCCCGACTCCTGAGCCATGCCTGTTCCTGGTTCCTGTCCTCTTATTCCAGACCCCAATCTGTTCCTGGCTTCTGCTTTCCTGCCTCACTCCAAGCCCCTGCTCCTATGCTGTACCACTGACTCTTGCTTTGACTCCTGACTTGGCACCAGACTCTATCTTTGACCTTCAGCTTGGCACCTGACTCTGACCCCAGCCCTGGCCCTGACTCTGGTTCCAGGCACCTGACTCGAACTATTAGGCATGACTGACCAAACCCCAGTCCCTGCAGAAAAGCTCTTAAAGCACTTATTGAAGATGAACTGTGGGACAGAGACATACTTTTTAGCAATCCTATTTGCAGAAATCAATCATAGCACATATTCTTAAAAGCTGAAAAAGATGTGTCACCATCAAAAGCAGAAGAACGCGCCGATGTCAACAATAATATGAAGACTCTGTTTGCAGCTGTTACATTTTTATGAAAAAGCATTTTGTCCTGCATTATGTGGGAGTTTCAGGGCTCCACAGCTGATGCCAAACCTGAAAAGGACCTGCACTTCTTCGCTAAGTGGTATATTGGTGACTGCAGTGACCTCAGCACTGGCAAGTACAACAGAAAGGAAGGGGAGCACATGGTTGCCACTTTGTCACAAAGCCTCATGTATGAGTGCTTGAGTGAAAGGCAGGTTTCCAACACATACACAACAAATGTGCACTGTACGTGTCATCTCCCTAAGTGGCTGTTAGTTTAACAATTCATTCCAAAACCCAAAGCAAATTCCTCACGCAGCTGATGCACAGCATTGGCTTATCCATTGACTATGATGACAAAATACTTTGCCTGGAGACTGAAATTACAAAAAAAGGTTCTTCACTACGTGGCACTGCATGAAAGGTTGTACATTCCCCCAGACCTTGTCAAGGGTAGGTTTATATTTTGTGCTGCTGATAACTTAGATATCTTAGAAGATACAGCAAATGGCAAAGGTACCCTTCATGCTACTCTTATAGTCAGCTATCAGGAGCATACTAAGGGGGACCATCCGAACCTCAAGTGCTGTCTGGACCAGCAAAGAACCATTCCTTGAAGAAGCTTCCTGACTCACTTACTTTCCCACAAAGGTCTAAAAATTCTGAAGCCAAGAAAGCCAGTTTTCAATGAAGCAGCAGTCAAATAGACTATAGTAGATCTTTCTACATTCACTAACCTTGACCTAAGCTGGTTATTGTGCAAAAGTGTGATATGCACCAGTCACAAAAAAGGCACTGAGCACAGCTTCAGCTGAAGAGAGGAAAGACATATCCGAAAATGATGTAGACACCCAGGACACAGCATAACCCACCATTTCAGGAGATCTGTTGGGACTGTTAACTGGGATTTGAACCTCACAGAACTGGAAGGTTTTAAGAAATACTTTTGTGCTTGAGATGTAACCAGATATTCTGCAATGATTGCTTGGTACTCCACTGGCATAAGAGGTGTAGAAAATTCTGTAGAAAGGAGATAGTGGAGGAATTTCAGAAAGGATGTTGAGTTGTTAAAAGGTTACCAGTTCCATTCTGTGTACTTGGTTACTTCATTCAGATAAATGAAAATTGCTGGGGTTTTGGTTGGCACAACACAATATCCAAATCCTCTCTCCCAGTTTTTACTGACAACCCCAGAACTATATTGAATTTTGAATGAAACATTAAGCTTGGGTGAGATGACGTCCCCAAAAGTAACAAGGCACCACCTAGATTCATTAGGTGCTATTAAATGCCAATGAGGGGCAATTTTAGAGCTACAGGATGAGTTTACATTCACTGGCAACCCATTTGCATATGATGGATCAGAGCACATTGATATCATGACAAAAGCAGTCTTCAATGTTAAGATAGCTAAAGATGTCAGTCGAATGGATATGTTTGGTCATGACTTATATGAAACCCTCAAAACTCAAAGTATCCAAGGCAACATCAATCTATGGGCTCCAATCAAGAAAAACAGACATGGATGCGGATCACAGTGACAACATGTGTAGTAGTGGTGCCATGGATGGATACAACACTGATGATGTCTTGATACATAAGAACATAAGAATGGCCATACCGGGTCAGACCAAAGGTCCATCTAGCCCAGTATCCTGTCTACCGACAGTGGCCAATGCCAGGTGCCTCAGAGGGAGTGAACCTAACAGGTAATGATCAAGTCATCTCTCTCCTGCCATCCATCTCCATCCTCTGACAAACAGGGGCTAAGGACACCATTCCTTACCCATCCTGGTTAATAGCCATTAATGGACTTACTTAACCACCATGAATTTATACAGTTCTCTTTTAAATGCTGTTATAGTCCTAGCCTTCACAACCTCCTCAGGCAAGGAGTTCCACAAGTTGACTGTGCGCTGCATGAAGAAGAACTTCCTTTTATTTGTTTGAAACCTGCTGCCTACTAATTTCATTTGGTGACCCCTAGTTCTTGTATTATGGGAATAAGTAAATAACTTTTCCTTATCCAGTTTCTCCACATCACTCATGATTTTATATATCTATATCTCTATCATATCCCCCCTTAGTCTCCTCTTTTCCATGTTTTCAGTCTTATGTGTCCAGGCTAACTTCCTTAGGACTACCAAAGATCAATGTCTTTTTTATGTAGGCTATGCATCCCTTTGGTAAAGTATAATTTTAAAAAAGTTGTGTCCCCCCTGCCATGCCGCAGAGGGTAACAACACTGGAATTATGATTTGTAGATTCTTACAAATCAAATGGCATCTCTCTTTTCTTTCTAGTTCTAATTTGCTCATAGAATTAAATTTTACTAAATTATGCTCTCAGTATTACCAGGGTAGGTATTCCTTGCCCCTACCATCTGAGCAGCTGTGTTCCCCATTCCATACTTATTGCTTTGTCCCAAGAATCAGGATGACCTCCAGCTGTTCGTCCCTTTCTGTTGACTTCCCATCCCCCTGTGGATTTCTCTGTAAATGGGCCTACTGTTGTTTTGCTTCCATAATGCTAAATTTACATTGGAGACAGGTAGATGGCTACTTTCACTCCTGTCTGGGAGAAAACCTGTTTCTCTCTTTGTTTGGTCACATAATATCAATGACTATCCACAGTTCCTCATATAGTGATAATACATAACCTTTCACAATGATATTAATCACCAGTGAGTCACCAGCTTTCATAAAATACCTATTTGATACACTTTTATAACACAGTAATATCGTATACAGCCAGTTACTTATTCTTTCGTGTTCAGGCCCCTTGTTCTCCCCCAAGCTATCTGGACCCTGATTATGAGAGGGGACATAGAATATCAGGGTTAAAAGGGACCTCTGGAGATCATCTAGTCCAACCCCCTGCTCAGGGCAGGACAAATCCCCAGACTCTTTTTTTTTTTAACCCCAGGTGCCTAAATGGCCCCTCAAGGATTGAACTCACAACCCCTGGGTTTAGCAGGCCAATGCTCAAACCACTGAGCTATTATCATGGTTCCTTCTTTCTAGGGCCAACTTTATGAGGATTTATAAGGAGTTCAAACAAAAATAACAGTAGCAAAACAAAGACAGCACTACAACGAAGAGTCTCATCATGCAGACCTGTGGGCATAGCTCCAGCTGAGCCCCTCCTTGCTACCTCTCAGGCAGTCCTTTATGTTTCCACTGCTCCTGCTAACAGGTCAGAAGTAATTGGCCGTGGCATTAAACTGTTAGGGTCAGGCCTAGGTAGTGGCCTTTTTCCTGTCTCAGAGTTTTATAATAGAGATGTTGAAAAAGGGGGCCCAACTCATCACTGGCAAGTTTGGATGCAACTCTTTTTACCACATACACCATTAGTAATTTGGGCCATTGAAGTGGTCTTACTTGCACATATACAATATTGGTGTTAAAACAAAACAGAACAAAGGTAAACTAAAATTTCCTACAAGTTATATTACTCATTTTCTGTTTTACATGCTATGCAGAAGAAGTAGTATTAATTGTAGATCATCTCCTCTGCTAACTATACTCACAAGGATAATATAATTGTAAAAATCTAGGCTTGGATAATAGTGGCAACAAAGGCAAATGACAGAATACACACAAAAGAACCAAGATAGTCTATAGCATTGATTCCCAAACTTTTCGGCATCATGCCCCCTTTTTAAATTTTGAGAAACCCTCATGCCCCCTACCTCTCCTTTACCATCATCTGACCCCTCTTTTAACAAATTCAGTTTGTGATTTAAAATTAAAAACACAAAAAACTTGGTATAAATTTTTGTATTTAAAATTTAAAATAAGCACAAATAGTTTTTCTTGGCACAAAAAATTAATAAAAAATTAATTTAAAATACGAAATAACATAAACAAAACAAATTTCATGTGAAGGATGGTGCTGCATTTTCTCCATGAGTTGGGAAATCCTAGGTTTGAAAGATGGAAGTGTGCAAAGCAAATAGTTTTCGACATCCAGTCAACTCCTTTTTTTCATTTTTATTATGACTGATCTTGAAAAGTTTTTTCCCCAGAGGTACGTAAATGAAAAAGGAAGAATAATACGTAGAGCTCCTTCTCCAACTTTTGGGTAAATTGGGAAATATTTTATCCAATATTCCTCCAGGCTTAGGTTTTCGAAAATATCTTTCATACTTGAATTGTATTTCATTTTGAGTGCTTGTTTTTGCAATATTTCTGGCAATGAATCGACATCAACGTTGAACGGATTACATGCTAATTTATGAATGGTGGTTGCCAGAAAAGTTGTCTGGAAAATAGCGGATGAATTCATCAGTATGACAGTCCAGATGAAACACAATTTTGTTCTTTGCATCCTCTTTACAAAGTTCTTGGAAACCTTCATTTTCAGCAAGTGATTAAAATATTGGAAAAGATGAAAAGTTAGGTGTCTGAGCTTGCATTCGACATTTCCAAAGCTTGATTTTTTCTGTAAATGCTTTGATGGCATCATGGTGCGCTATCATGTTTGCAGCATTATTCCCTTGCAGCTTCAAATTGAGACTGTTCAAAGATTCAAAAATGTCCACGAGGTATGCCAGTGAAAGTTTAAATGTTTGGACCATAAATGCACGATATAAGTCGTATTTCAGTTTGAATAATCTTGAAAGCATGTTCCCTTTGGAAAGCCATCATACCTCCGTGTGAAACAAAAGAATTTTATGATCCGCTACCAAATCCATGCAAAGAGCTGCAAAAAGTCTCATATTTAAAGTGCTGTTCTTCATAAAATTGACAACTTTGATGGCCAAATTCAGTGAGTCACATTGGTCATCTGGAAGGGTTTTAGCAACCAATGTTGGTCTGTGTTTGATGCAGTGAGTCATGGTTACAGCTGGATTTTTTCTTTCACCAATGTCACAAATCCAGAGTGAGAGCCAAGCATCGTTGGAGCACCGCCTGTGCATATACCAACCAGTTTTTCCCATGAAAGTCCATTTTCTTCAAAAAAGTCAGAAACTGTTTTCACAACATCAGAAGCCTTTGATGTGGTCATCAATTCCTTCGAAAAAAAAGCAGTTCTTTCACAGTTCCATCGTTAATGAATCAAATGTAGACAAGCAACTGACAGCATTGTGCTACATCAGCGGTATCATCACATTGAATTGCGAAAAAAGAAGCAGCTTTCACTGCCTCCACAACTTGAAGTTTTAGATCTTTCTCCATGTCATTGATGCGACGTTTCACGGAATTATCGGAAAGCGAAATTTCCGATATTTTTTTCTTGGTTTCGGCACCAAACACAGTATGAGCTGCTTCCAACAAGCAAGGCTTTACACGAGTTTCACCTATTATGTGCGCTTTCTTGGCTTTAGCGATGACAGTTCATAAGATGCTTCTACCAACTTTAGACGACGCTTGCTGAAAAGCTCCCGTAGTGTCCAGCTTAATGTGTTTTAAATTTTGAAGTTTAGCAGCAAAAAACTCTTTTGGTTTGCCTTTCAAAGCGCTGTGGTTCTTTGTCAAGTGTCGTTCAAGACGACTAGGTCTCAAGGCATCATTGCTGAGAACTGTGTGGCATACTATGCATTGAGAATGATCGATTCAATTTTTTTCCACAACGGTGAAACCATACTCAATATAGTCTTCATGGTACTTCCTTTTCTTAATCACAGCCATAATATATTAATAAAAACAATCTATAAAAATAATTTTCCTGATTCATGAATAATAATGGATGCAAGTTAATTTGAGTTATTGCGAATGTTTATTTACTACTAATATTATATACGGATGCGTGCTGCCCTATATATACCCACCATCAGTCCGGCAAGTAGCCGGTCTTGCACAGTGAGTGGTGGAGGTAACCACTCCCACGATAAAACAGTCTCGAACACTCTCATGAGCGAGCTAGAGCATTTTTAAAAGTCCCATCGCTTTCTACATCATTCTTCGGCCTCCCTACCAACTGAAACAGCACTCCTACACATCGAAAGGCAAAAAAGTAAAAAATATTCACATTTCCTGATATGAAATTTGAAAACATTGCAGTTATACACTTTTATTTATAGTTGTATTTTTATTATTGTACTTTATGTTATACCTTTACTCTTGTCTACTTATATTCATAATCATAAACAAAAAGATTCTTAATACTTTATTATAGTTAAATAATATAGGCCTGTAACTGGACAATGTTATCAATAATTATTATGTACATAGAATATGTATAATATATTGTCTGTTGGTCTATTAAATAAATAATTAAATAAATAAATATTTTTTTTGTATCCTGATTAAAAAAAAATTTGTTATGAAACTTTCACAGCCTAGTGCCCCCCTTGGAATTTCTTCATGCCCCCTCCCCCCAGTTTGGGAACCGATGGTCTATAGTATATAGCTTATTTTTATCCCCACCAGTATGACAGGCATTTCAATGGGTATATTCCCCATCTGAATGTTGAGTGATGTGAAGTCCTGTACTAACATTTGTGCTTTTGCTTTACAGTGCACAAATGTAAGGTGTATATTATTTACTCAGTATATGTTAAAAGTAAACCTCAGAAAACAATATCAGAATTTTCTCCATTGTATTAGTTCATCATTTCTTTACAGAACTGAATTCAAAGGAGAAATGCAACGTCTTTTAAGGTTACTGCAGCCCAGCAACTGCATTAACACCCAGGAAGCTCTCGCAATGGAGAACAGGGACACTAAGGAGCCCCTGTGCATGCACACCCACAAATTTATAACTTAGAGGGAGGAGTAGGCTCCACCCTTGCTCCTCTTCCTTGTTTCATCTCCTGATTTTCAGGGAATGGAGAAAGTAAAGAGAATCCTGTGCTTCATAATTCCCCAAGCTGACAGCTCCTTTTTGTAGCTCTTGTTCAGGAAAATCCTATTTAGCTGCTTGGATCTGTGCAGTCTCTCCAGCTGAGCGACAGCTGGGAAATAGCCACTAGGAATCGGAGCCCCTGGAGGGTATCTGTGATTAATGTTGCCCTTGAGTGGGTTTCTCATCAGGAGACACTTAGGCTTTGCCTTGCCACCCCTGAAGGGCAGGTGGCTTCTTCTAGACAAGGCTCCATGAACACTCCAGTATTTGACCTATTAATGGATTGATTATTCAGAGTAAAATTGCTAAGGACTATCAAGAAACAAACTATCAAGAAACAACTAACAAACTGGCCAAGAAAAAGCTACAGTACAGAGGCACTTAATAAAAGTAAGCCATATTTGCATGATATTTGTGCAGAGTAATGTAAATGTTAAAATGTATGTTAAATGATTTTTCCAGGTGAAAAGAAGTACACCTTCTAAAGCTGTAACTAAATCTGTAGCACATGGTGACGTGCACCTCAAAGCATGCTATTTTGCATTGTGTTAAGTCAGGCATGAAATACACTATAAAAACACATCCAGTAGCACTATAAAAATATTAGGTATCAGTGTCACTGAAGGACTTTCCATTGTCACACAGGAATATAAACTCTGGTGATGATTCAGTTTTTTAAAAAAGGCTGACTTTGATGAATGGGTGCTGTTCTACATCTTCTGGCAGCAAGTTGTTTTCATAGCTTTTTCTAACATTAACAGTGATAGTGCTACATATTCCACCAAAATATAAGAGAACTGCTGGACAACACAGCAGGTTATAGTGCAAAAATGAAAAGTGAATACTTATTTAGATTTCTTTAAAATGTGCCCACCCACAGCTCTGGGAGTATGTATAAAATATTAACAAATTCATTCATGCATTGGGTTAATATCCATGAGCTAATCACTCTGAAATTCTCCTCTCTCTAGACTCAGCAAATGCTCCTGGTCTAGGGGATTCTGGCTTCTGGTCTAGAGGATGATACCACGCATGTACTATATGCCACAACTCACAGAGCTGTGAGGTCATGATTCACGGCCCACGGAACAATGCCTGCAATGGAGTGAAGCAAGTTTGAGGACACATTTGAGTGAGGTGAATCTCAGTCTTGGTTTAGTGAGGGCTTGCCCACTGAGATTCATATCAAGCACTTTCACATAGGTCTGTGACTATGCTACGTTATCCTCCCCGGCTATGGAGGTGAAAAGGAATTAGGGCGAAGGGGAAAAGAATGGCCACATCCTGTCTGGGACATTAGCCGAGACTCAGAAAAGGATCCTGCATGAGAGAGGGAAACAAATGAGGCTCAGATCTATGTATAAGTATGCTTTAGCAGGCTGCCTCACTCTTCATCTGCTTTCATGGAGTGAGTGGGAAGAGGATTGTCTCAGCTCCACTGATTGTACAAAGATGTGGGGGAAAGACCTACACCTTGTCCTTGCTACCTCACTACTCCTGGGGAAGTAGAGTGGGGAAAAACAAATATTGTGGGTAAGGATTCCAAAGTTGTGGGTTTGCCCTTAGGCCACCTGGTCAGTACACCTGGATGGCTACCCAGCCACACAGGAGGAAGTAAACTGTGCCCTTTAAAGGGCAAATTACTCCCTCTACTGTGCAGCCAGGGAGCTCCAGAAGGAATTGGGTCTGTCTGAGGCATAATGTTTCCCTGTGCTTCTCCTGGGGTGGTGTGGCTCTGAACCTTCCACAATGCAGGGCTGTGCCTAATAGGCTATTTAGCCCTTAGTAAGTGAGGATGGCCAGGAATATTCAACACAATTGTTAACACATGCTGCGGAGATTTCCCATGCTCTAACTCTAATGAAGTCTGCACACAGGACATGAAATACAGGCTTATAAACATTTCTGAAAATGTAATCAACATTTCCTGAGTCTTAAACTAGTCAAACACCATGCTCTGTAGCCAGGTAAGCAACAAAATAATGAGGCCCAGATTGTGCCACCTTTGTTCATGCTGATTTTGATGGGCTTATTGCCAGACTAAGTTATATTTTCACATGAGTAAAGGGAGGAAGAATCTGGCTCAAAATTATTAAACTGTAAGTTTGGTTTACAGTCATCACTTGACAAACACTCTGAATTGTGCTGGAGACTAGCTCTGTCAGATGATCTACATTTCTTCAAGTAAGTGCCACAGTTCAAACATGAACAAGCCAAAATTGTTCATTCTATCCCATACAAATGCCTTAGTGCCTGCCAGTGCTGAAATACTATGGGATTCTTTAATATAAACTTCATGCTATGATCTGTGTTATGCTTCGATCATTAGGAGCAAATAAATACAATAAAACTAGCAGACATTTTCTTCCATTTTACTGTATTGAGAATGTGCAGACATGATAAAGTGAAAACATTATGAAGCAACAAGGAAATTTAATAACATATAATAATGATGATAATAAATTAGGGCTGGATTCTGTCACCCTCATCCAAATGAGTAACATCTTATGCTGTGAAGTCCCACAGATTTCAGTGGAACTTACTGCAGAGAAAGGCACTATTCAGTGTAAATTCCACTTGGAGTTTCCCAGCTCCTGGAACTCTGGACTGAACCTCTAGGTTTCCTACTCTATGAACAACACAATAATGGCTACCAGAGCTCTCTAATATCCCAGTATGCTTAAAGTCAGGGGTGAGGATAGAATGGACTCCTGCTGAAGCCAGTAGCGAGACTATTCAATTTATTCATAAATGATCTGGAGAAAGGGGTAAACAGTGAGGTGGCAAAGTTTGCAGATGATACTAGACTGCTGAAGATAGTTAAGACCAAAGCAGATTGTGAAGAACTTCAAAAAGATCTCACAAAGCTAAGTGATTGGGCAACAAAATGGCAAATGAAACGTAATGTGGATAAATGTAAAGTAATGCACATTGGAAAAAATAACCCCAACTATACGTACAAAATGATGGGGGCTAATTTAGCTACAATGAGTCAGGAAAAAGATCTTGGCGTCATTGTGGATAGTTCTCTGAAGATGTCCATGCAGTGCGCAGAGGCAGTGAAAAAAGCGAACAGGATGTTAGGAATCATTAAAAAGGGGATAGAGAATAAGACAGAGAATATCTTACTGCCCTTATGCAAATCCATGGTATGCCCACATCTCAAATACTGTGTACAGATGTGGTCTCCTCATCTCAAAAAAGATATTCTAGCACTAGAAAAGGTTCAGAAAAGGGCAACTAAAATGATTAGGGGTTTGGAGAGGGTCCCATACGAGGAAAGATTAAAAAGGCTAGGCCTCTTCAGCTTCGAAAAGAGGAGACTAAGGGGGGATATGATAGAGGTATATAAAATCATGAGTGATGTAGAGAAAGTGGATAAGGAAAAGTTATTTACTTATTCCCATAATACAAGAACTAGCGGTCACCAAATGAAATTAATAGGTAGCAGCTTTAAAACAAATAAAAGGAAGTTCTTCTTCACGCAGCGCACAGTCAACTTGTGGAACTCCTTACCTGAGGAGGTTGTGAAGGCTAGGACTATAACACTGTTTAAAAGGGAACTGGATAAATTCATGGTGGCTAAGTCCATAAATGGCTATTAGCCAGGAAGGGTAAAGAATGGTGCCCCTAGCCTCTGTTTGTCAGAGGATGGAGATGGATGGCAGGAGAGAGATCACTTGATCATTGCCTGTTAGCTTCACTCCCTCTAAGGCACCTGGCATTGGCCACTGTCGGTAGACAGATCCTGGGCTAGATGGACCTTTGGTCTGACCCGGTACGGCCGTTCTTATGTTCTGCATTGCACAATATGGATAAGCAATTTGCTGGGCCAATGATGAGCCAGAGTGGCTCAGAACCTCAGTGGGAGGGGACAGCCTGACTAGTTTTTTGCTTCAGCTTTGTGTTTGGGAGCTGAGTGAGGCAGAACAGCCCAGGAAGTCTCTGATTAACTGCCTTTCCCTACAAAGGGAGTCTTTGAACTGCTGAGCATGAGTCAGGCAGTTCTAGCCCTTTAGAGACCAGCATCCAGTGTGGCAGAGATCCAACCCACCATTGGCTACCAAGACCCAGCTGAGAACTTCACAGACACCAGACCAGGGAGACAGGAGAGGACTATGTGTGTCGTGTGCACAATGATGAGCCAAAAAAATCCAGGACTCACTTGAGGAGAAGGAAGAAAGCACTCCAAGTAGCAAGCAGCAGGGAAAATGTTTGAGCCACAGCTTGGAGGAGAAGTTATATCAATATGTGAAAGGATGGCAGAATCTCGCTTTTGGCAGTACTTAGCACTCATATAGCATTTTTGAGAGGACGTCACAAAGGTAGGTAAGCATTATGGGCCAGTTTTTAAAGGTATTTAGGTACCACTGATTTCAGTGGGATTTAGTTGCCTTTAAAAATCTGGCCCTATGATCTTAATGTAGGCATACAGAAACTGTGGTATTCCTTCAAAATGCACTTTTTGTAATAAATATTTTGTTTCATTTTATCCATAACATGGTTATTTTTAGTTTATCTAAAAGCAAGAACCATCTTTGCATTCCTAGAAATGCCTGAAGAAATATTACATCATTAGTTTAAGTAGTTCCAAAGGAAGACCCTGTGGTACCAGAACAGCAGTAAGAGACAGATAATAAAAAAGTGAGTGGTTAATCTTGCACTGTAGCTACTTAGGAGTATGATAAAAGTTCCTAATTATTTGCTGAAAGGAAAAATACCATATAGCATTGGGTTGGTGGGTTGTGCTTTCCTATTAGCTAAGAGAACAAATTCTACCTACTACTACATTATTTGAAGGAAATAATAATTAGGAAAATGTCTCCCTTTAAAATACATTAAAAACCTAATGTATTTAGGGACGAATTCTGACACCCTTCACTGTTGATGACTTCACTAGGAGCTTTCACGCACCAGCTGAGAACAAGATTTGGTATTGGTAACTCATAGTATCAATAATCATGTAATATACACATTACTAAAAGAAAGAAAAGTGTAGGGAAAAAGATTAGATTTTCACTGTGAGACTGTACCTCAACATTTTTTTCTTGAATTTCACAACTGTCCCAAACAGTGTATTTTTCCTAACATAATTTATCATGTCATGTAGGTATGTAGATAGATGCATAATTACTTGATACAGTAATTGAACATTTTTATGTTTCCTTTCAGATTTCTATTATTATTCCAAGCGCTATTTTTATTTAAACTCGTTTTGCAAATTTACCTCTAGCATAGCAGGATGAAACTCCATTGGCTTTAGTGGTGCTGCACCACAGCATGGTGTCTGCATAGAGACATTCAATTAAGTGCTGTTTGGATACAATTTAGATATACATTAGGTCTGGAGATTCCCATTCAAATCACAGTTTGGTTTCAGATTCAAAGGCAATTCTAACTAATAGAATTCTTGTGAGATTAGTTCATCCTACAAGGGTTAGACTATTTGGGATGGTACAAATCTTGTGATATCATTTATTCTTGCAAGGCATCTACCAGCCTATGCAGAAGTCTCACAGGTATTACTATTTCCATGCATTTTCTTTGAATCAACACCAGAACTGGAAAGCAGACCCCTCTGAATTTTGAATCTGACATGGATCCAGAACTGTAATGATAAGCTTTTATATGGCGATTAGAAGCCACCCTATATCTTTCACCCCTGAGAGAGTTCAAAGGGTTTTTAGCCCATCACTACCTTTGATCCACATGTACTTTGGAACATAATGCACATTACTGCTGCTGCTCTTGGAGAGTAGCATGAAGGTACAATAAAATGGGGAACACACCAGTTCAAGATGATGAGACATGCCTCTTGGCTTTCTCTCTTTCTGTGATTAAAAAAAGTAAGCTGACTATCATGCATAAAACTTACATATTTATTTAATTTAAATAAAAGATTAAACTCCCTCTTTTAACATACTAAAATTCCTAACTAACCAATTGCACTATGCACCCTATTCACACACCTCTGCTTAGTATCTACTGTGTATTCACTTATTTACCTAATTTCACACATCACATTAATCTGAACACCCTCTCAGCATCAGTAAATTAGACTGACGTTAATTCTCTCATTCCCGGGTTGTTTTATTGTCAACCAGTTTTAACGTACTTCTTGCTTTATAATACAATAATTTTTTTATTAATTAATTATTATTATTATTATTACCTTTGCTTCAATCTGCTTAGTATCTGGATTTTGGAACAAAAATTTGATTTTGCTCTTGCCATCATCTGAAGATCCTTTAAGCTGGGAAAACTTGTACCTCCAAAGCACAGCCTAAAGGAAACAAAACATACATAGAAAGGTCAACATAGTTAATATAGAGAAGTGTATTAGAAACAGAGGATCGTCTTCCTAGGTAGTTTTTTAACCTGCCTATGGTACATAATTAAACCAAGGTAGTGTCATCTAGCCTGAAGTCCCTTTGATTATATGGATGTATTATAAATTGGCAGTGTCTGATTCAGATCAGTCAGACTGCATTTGTGAAACATTCTTTGAAACTTCTTTAGCTTTATTCAACCCTCGTTAACAAAGAAAGGGTCATTTAATTCACTGTAATGTCAAAAAAGAAAAGCCTTTCCCCTTGACGATAAGTCAGACTCCATCTCTTAAGTGCTAATGTCTCATGGAATTACTTTATTTTATTTTATTTTAATTAATTAGTTTATTTACTTATTTATTTATTTCCATAGAAGAAGGTATCCAGTCATGTGTGTGAGTCTGTATTTATATGAACTAAAAATAGTGTATTTTTAAAAGTAAAAAAAAAACCATACAGATAAAAATGACACCATACAGTTAGCATTTACTCATGGAAAGTGATTGTCTTTGGTCTTTGGTCCAACTGAGCACTTAATGCACATGCTTCAGTTTAAGTAGTTAAGAGTCAATGGGTTTAACTACTTGCTTTAACATTAACCACGTGTTGAAATGCCTTGCTGAACTGGGATCAGAATGCTCCGCCCCTTCCAGGATTGAGCCGTTAATGTGTTAGCAGCTCCAAATATTAAAAGACGACAATATATGACAACATTTCCCACTCCACTATGAATTTTGTAATAAGTTTATCAACTAAATAGAAAAGCTGTAAATAGTCACTGTTACAAATGAATAGAAATGTATCTTCTGAAGAATATATAGGAATATTGTATCTAGAGTCTGTTGTAATGTTACAGAGCATCAAATCCATCAGCCTGGAATCAATATACAGCCTACAGTCAATATCACATTTTATGTTTAAGTAAGATGGACAAGAAATGTGTCTTGGTGAAATGTAAATAATGAGCAAAACTATTATGGAACATTAGGGATGATCTTGTATGTATGACTTCACAACACTACTGGCTGCTATCAGCTGAATTCTTTCTAGTTCCTGCACTAAAAAATCTCCATATCTACCAAATTTGTTTACATTCACAGTGCTGTCTGCATTAGATTCATCTTCTGCTTCTTCCTCTTCTCTTGCCTTCATTAACACTGCACTGTTTCCATCCAAATCTCAAACTGAATAAGTTTCTTAAATAAATGCCTCTATGCTGTAAGGGAAAATACAGAAAAGTGCTGAAAATTTTATCTCAGTTTTCATTTAGATCCTTATTGTTTGCTGCCAATTGCTACAGAAAATAAATGTTAACCTTTTGATAGCTCAGAATTTTGTAAACTTTTTTTCCCTTTTTGGGGGGGCCTTACTTCTCCTAACGATAGTATACATATCTAATGAGCAACAGCTAGCATGAAGCACAGACTTCGGGATAAATAGGTAAGTGGTTTAATTTCAAATGGACTGTACAATGCTAAGCAAGTTTTACCTTGCGACTGTTAAAAATGACCTTTTTAACTTTAAAAATTGGGTGAAATTGGTGTTAATGAAAGCTAAGGATCAACAGCATTGTGGTACTCAGAAACTTCCCAATACAGCTCTGTCAATTTGACTCATTCTCTGCCTGCATCACTCCTACTAGTCTAGTCCTTGCACTTATCTGAACAGAGAATGCTGGTCATACCAAATCATACCCTGATTCAGAAAAGTACTTAAACACACACTTGATTTAAGCACGTGGGTAGTCATACTTCAAATCAGGCATCTGCTTAAGTACTTTTCTGTACTAGGGGCCATAGCAATGAAGGGACAAAAGACTTCTAGTGGCCAGACTGTTCTCACAGCACATTAAGCCATGGGACCCTTGGTCTAGCTGGATAGAGAAAGTGAGTTGTCCCATTTAACTGCAGGGATGGGGCTTGTCCAGCAGGTTGCTAGCAAGGGAGTCATTGCCCCCATTTAAGGCCTCTGCCCACCCAGAAAGAATTCCTGGATTCCAGGTAAAAAGACAGAAAGATGTACAGCTAGAATAGGTTGGGGGAAAGGGGGAGCTGTCCCTTTCCTCCCCAACTGACCAGACACAGGGCAGTATTATACCCAGGACAGTCCCAGTAAAGTCCTATTTAACCCAGACCAGACTAGCTGCACCCATCCTCCCACTCATTGGCATAGTTAAATTCCCAGCTTTTGTCATTATATGCCACAGGCATGATACTAGTTGCCCCTTTTCTTGGGGCTTTGGGAAGGAATTATCACTCACTGCTACACTGGTTGAGATGAGGTTGGCTTTTTGCCTTCCCTAGAGTGAGTTACGGACCTGGTGAGATATGGAGGGGGGAAGGGAGTTCGGCTATAATGCTGCAACTCATTATATAAGTTTGTGGCAGATGTCTAGTGCAGGTTCTCTGCATGTGTCTTAAATAGATAGTTAAGGGTTAATGCCCCTTTTACCTGTAAAGGGTTAAAAAGTTCACCTAGCCTAGCTGACACCTGACCAGAGGAACCAATGGGGGAACAAGATGTTTCAAAAGAAAGGAGGGAAGTTTCCTTTGTTTAGAGTCAGTTTCTGTTTCAGCCGGAGTAAAAAAGATCAAGAAATCAGCCTCTTATCAGAGTAGTAAGTTTTAGAAAAGAATAAATAGGTTTATGTTTATTTTTTTTTGTAACTTGTCTTTGTGCAATTAGGGGAATAATCAAATGTAGGTATTCAAATGAGTACTAAGGTTTTTGCCCAGGGGAACATCCTGTGTTTTAAATCTGTTGTCTGTGAGATCAGCTTGTATGCTGTCTCCCTGAGGTGTTTTTATTTTTTTTACCTTTCTTTTCTTTAATTAAAAGCCTTCTTTTTAAGAACCTGACTGATTTTTTCCCTGTTTTTTTAAATCCAAGGGGATTGGATCTGGACTCACCAGGGATTGGTGGGGGGGGGGAAGGAAGGGGGAAGGAGTAATTATTCCTTGTTTTTTAGATCCAAAAGAATTGGATCTGGACTCACCAGGGAATTGGTGGAGGAGTCTCTCAGGGCTACCCAGGGAGGGGAAGGTTTTTTGGGGGAAGACAGTGTTTTCCAGATGACTCAGACATCTGGATGGTGGCAACAAGACCAGATCTAAGCTGGTAGTTAAGCTTAGAGGTGTCCATGCAGGTCCCACATCTGAACCCTAAAGTTCAGACTGGGAGTTAAACCTATGACAGTATGGAATGGATATGGTGATCAGATACAATTAATTGGCAAAGAATTAAAATGAGGCATCCTTTAAAGGGGAGGAGAAAGATGGTTCAGGGCTCCTACACTTGGTATGGGAGGAAGTCAACCCCACTTTTTCTAGCTCCTCTTAATCCTTATACAAGGAGGAATGGTGGGGTCTCAGCAGCAGGAGGTATGGGACCAGGATTGGAAAGGGGAAAGGCTGACAGCCGCTCCCCAGGAATATGGAAAGGTATATGGAACCACCTGCACCGCACAGTTTTATCTGCAGTGTACTTCCACATATTTAAGAATAAAGTTTCAGCCCATTTAAAACCACATCCAGTGCCTCCTGTTTGTCTTCCAGCATAGCCAGACAATGTGGTCACAATGAGATTTCATTTGTTCTTCTATCAGGATTTTGAACATAACTCCTAGAATTGAAAGTTAAAACAAAACAAAACAAACATTGAATAAAGGCAATCATATCTTACTCATCCTATGTAGTAAGGGATAGAATCTTCACAAGTATTGCAAAAAAGGATTCATGAAGACAAAAGCAATCAATTTGCTTTTGATGGCTTTTCCCACATTTTATTCATTTTTCACAGACATTCACATGAAGCAAGTTTTGTTTGCAAAAATGTTCGTGAAAATGTGAACATTCACATGGCTATATATTGGTACATAAATACTTGTACAAATTCTAATAAGGCTTCACATCAAAAGTGCACCCCATGATCATTTTGATAGCGTTTTTGGATTTAGAAGTCATTTGGTAAGGAAACAAACAATACTATGTGACTTAGGCGATAAATCACACATATCAAATAGGAAATCAAGTATACAGATTACTCAAACAATTGTTCATGAGTGAAACATAGGCTGAAATATGTCTGCATAAGCCATTAGTCAAATTTTGAATAATAAATACATCTGTAAAAAATTGAAGTCTGTTCACAAATAGAAAGAGGGTCTAAATCTGATGTATAAATTATTCCCAACTCTATTGTTATTACTTATGAGTACAACAGTAGTGACTACAAACCTTAAGCAAGTTGGGGTGTTATTTTACTAGGTAGTCTATGGTCAGTTCTGGTATGTGTGTGGGTGGAGAGTCCTTTATTTAACAAGACATTAAAAAAGGCTATGCCTTTGTATGAATCTACACAAACTGTGCATAAGTGAAAGTAAGTACACGTTTTAGGAATAGTACAGCACGTTTCACTCTAATAGACATGATGACAGAAAAGTATTTAAAATACTTTTTCAAATCAACAACCCAATCATAAAATGTCTTCCCACTCTGAGATGAATGTTCTGGCCACATTCACAAAACTCTGGATGTTCAGAAAACCTGACAAAGTTAACCAGTTCTTAAAGAAATATATATTATGACAGACAATTCCACTGAACAAATAAATCTGATATTAGATTTAACATATTAAACAAATGCTGCAACTCCTTTTCCATGTATTATTCATATATCTCTAGAGCTTTACCACTAATGGTATAGCATCATTTCAGAACTTTAGCCTCAATAAATACTGGAACATAATCCAAGCAACTAAACAAAAGAGGCACCTGGCAAACTAGACAGAAGACATATTCTGAAATGGTGATACATTGTGGTAGTTTGGAAATGCCAAAAAGTGAAATCCTCTAGTCAATTAAGTGGATAGGAATTTTGCCATTGATTTCAATTGGAACAGGATTTCACCCCAATACTTTAATTAAGAAATAATTCATTATAATTTACCATTTAGCATTTGTGTGTCTTATATTCTGTTGGTGGAAGGGACAAGATTTTGAGCTTCACAGAACTCTGCTTCAGGACTGGAGAATGAAACCAGAGTGTTCAAGCTAAATACAAAGTGGGACAGATTGTTAAGCATAAAAGGGGTCACACACATTGTAGGAGATGACTCACAATAAAGTGGGTAATTAACACTGTGACACTGGCAGACCGGGTGCCAGCTCATGCCAAGGTCCCTAGGTCTCAACTGAGTGCTGACAAATATATAGTCTGGCTCATGTGTGTGTTGGTATTGTTAAAATAGGTATTAGAATTATAAGACTGTGTTTAGACTTTATGAAATGCTTGTAAGTTGTTGCATGCATTAATCTCACTTACAGTATCTGTATCCTGTGTTATAAGGTAATATATAAGTGTTTGCCCTGTAAACTCTAAGAGAGAAGCATTAACGAGTGTGAAATACTAGTTTCCAAAAGAAGGCCCATCAATACCTGCTATGCTATTGTGGAACATCAGAGGACAAGAGACTATTGTTTGCTCCCTTATCCACAAAAAGGAGCCCTGAAAGCGAATTCCTCCCAAAAGCTGAATTTGCAACTTAAGTCAAAGGCGGAAAGGAATAAAAAGCCATAACAAGGATAAACTCAATCTTTTATGCTTCTTCAGTCTGAGGGGCCAGGGTTACTAAGCATAAGTAAACCCCCTTTCCCTCTCCCACCCTCATGGTGCTTGGCCTGGGGTAGCTGTAAAGGACATATAAAGCTTATTTATCATAAAAGCGTCTATTACTTTTTGAAACTTAAGATTGGAACTTATTAGTGTGTGCATGTGTTTACATGCTTTAACTTTGTCAATAACTTGTATTTTGTATTTCTAGTTAATAAACCTTTAAATAGTTTATTACGCAAGCATTGTCTTTGGTGTGAGATCTAAGGTGCAATTGACCTAGGGTAAATGACTGGTCCATCGGGACTGTGAGTAACTTGAATATTGTGATTCTTGGCATAAGGGACCGTCTATCACAAAAGCAAGCTTCCCTGGGAGACAAGATAGCTCAGAGTACCCTAGGGGACTGTCCATGACTCCATGTTAAGGCTGTTATAGTGCTTGAGGAATTTACACTTGATGCTTGTTGGTGAAATCTAAATCTGAAACTCACAACCAATTTGGGGTTTCTGCCCTTCTTACCAGTCTCCTCTGAGGCTGGTACTCACGCTCTTGAGCCACTCTAGGAAAACTTAACAAACACTTCTGCAGTCATAGGACAATGGAGTAGGCAGCAGGCTGCTGCAAGTTGTTGTAATGGGCAATGAAACCAATGTCTCCATTAAGTCCATGGTTTTTAGTGTCCAGCAGAGTTATGAATTTAAGTGCTTAGTTTTGTCTTTTGAAAGTGCTGTGCTGGTTTCCTTTGTGGACAGTTGGTAATTGTTTTGTGAAGAGTTTCTCCATGAGTTATAAGGTATTTTTGTCTTTTATCATTTTTCAGTTAGTTTATTTGAAAGCGTAGTGATTGTCTGGTTTCATCCATATAGTTGTTGCTGGCAAATTTGATGCACTGGATAAGGTACACCACATGTTGTGATAGGCACGTGTAGGGCCCATGATTCTTGAAAGGTGTGTTGCAAGGGATATTGATCATCACAGCAGTAGTGATATGTGTGCAGGTTTTGGCAGGGTCTGGTGCCACCATGAGTTGGTATGTCCTGGTCTGTGGGGAACGGGCTTTTGACGATGAGTTTGGCAAGGCTAGGGGATGGTGTGAAGTTCACAGGGGCGGCTCCAGGCCCCAGCACGCGAAGTGCATGCTTGGGGTGGCATGCCGCGGGGGGCACTCTGGTGGTTGCTGGGAGGGCGGCAGGCAGGCCGCCTTTGGCGGCTTGCCTGCAAAGGGTCCACTGGTCCTGCGGCTTTGGTGGACCTCCCGCAGGTGTGCCTGCGGAGGGTCTGCTGGTCCTGCCGCTTCGGAGGACTGCGGAGGGTCCGCTGGTCCTGCAGCTCCGCCGAAGCCGTGGGACCAGCGGACCCTCCGCAGGCACGCCTGTGGGAGGTCCACCGGAGCCGCGGGACCAGTGACCAGCAGAGCGCCCCCCGCGGCATGACGCCGTGCTTGGGGCGACAAAATGTCTAGAGCCGCCCCTGGAAGTTCAGAAGAGAGGGTTCAGGAAACATTTCTTTCAGGATGTGGTCCTTATAAGTATGGGTTGCAATTGTTTGATAACCCATATAAGTTCTAGTCTGAGGTGGTAAGTGACCACTAGGAATGTGCAATATTTTTTCCTTATATTGAAGAAGGTTCTCCTGGCATATTTGAGTGGTCTTATTCATGAAGCAATCTACTTTTCTGGTGGCGTGTCCTTATATTCTTCATAACAGTGTTGCTTATCATGTCCTGCCAGTGTAACATTGTTATAATTTCACCCACCACTTTTCACTGGTTGTATATCTGTTTAATAGGTACACTATCAAAACACCAAGGAAAGCTAGTGCTCCCAGATTCTGTGGCATTTCGGCCAATTCCTCACAGTCACACAAATTGAGGAAAGCTACATTCCTTATCTCATTCTAATTCTAGAAGACACATTCTTCAACAATGCTTAGAAAAAGGTCTGGTTTTTACTTATTGCAGTCATTTCACATTCTTGTACTACAAAATGTGAGTTCCTGAGGAGGTATTGCATTGTTCCAATGGTACAGTTAAAACTAGTTTGTTCTCCCTGCAATATCAAAAAATAATAAGTAATCCATCATGGTTTCATGACTATTAAGGCTTTTTTAAAAAAAAAATCCAGAGAAATATGAATTCCCCAAAAAACTCAGAATAATCAGGTCTATTTGTGTTTCATTTACTTAACATACTCCTAGCCAGATTATACAACATGAGTGTGTAAACTAATCAATAGCTCCTTTCATGACTGTTTGATCCAGGCCAGGTCTCAGAGAAGTCCTCTCTAATGATGCAAGGAAGCAAAAGCTATGCTTAGTCTGGCTGGGAGCTAGAGAGTAAGAGAAAATTCTAAATTGTCTAGTAGTTTCCAGAAAGGACTAACTTTATATTCATTACAGCAGTCCTCCCTCTTCTCTATCACATTAGACCTTACAAGAATCCTGCATTGTATCTGAAAACAAATGTGCACTAACTGAGCCTGTAAAGTAGTATTTGCACATGTAAATCAAGTACAGCAATTGAATGTGTAAATGGGTAATTAAGTAAGTAACTACCTAATCTAAGAATGCAAATACCAGTTTCCAGGGTAAATAATTTTTTTGGAAATGAATCATAGGGGTACACACTTCAGATTTTGACCCTATATTATGAAGTGTTCTACTGTAGGTATATAAACTAAAATATACCCACAACAGCAATTTCAACACTCCTTTTCATTAATGCAACACATAATGACAATGGGTCTCATCTGGCCTCCAATTTTGTACATGGAAACAATCAAAGTTATATGTCAGGATTGTACAATCATTAGACAACTAATTTTCAGACTGTGCCTACAAATGCTATAGAACAGGCTTATTATTTAAGGATGCAAAATTGGACGCTATATTTTTAAATATTAGTCTCTATATATCAGTTCTATATTTTGTTTTATACAATATACCTTCAAAAGACTCAGCTGTACTTTTTCATCACATTTAGTCTCATTCAATACTTTGAATTATTAAAGCATGCTTCTGTACAGCTTTTGAAGACAAAATAAAATATAGAATTATTCTCAGTTGCAGTTAAGAATCCTTTTAAGCTAATATTATTTGTCTGTTCAGTACCATAAGTGGTACTGCTACCAACTTAAACCTAATCAGTCTTAGATACATCTGTCCTATGGGTCCTTCCTGTCAAGGATAAAAGTAATTGGTAGCTTGGGCACCTGAGATGTGCATTAATTTGACAACACACTGCTTCTTCTCATATGAAATTGAGAGAGATTGCATTTCTGTGAAGTGACACTCTGTCCCTATTGCTAGCAGTAGTCTGGAACTGACTAGGATCAAAATCTGGTTCCTACTCAATTTCACACTCACAGGAGTGCTTTGCTGTAAAGAATTATGATCTGAGTCAATTTCCTTTGTCAACTGGTAGGGCTTTATAAGTACAATGGAGACTGAAGAACAAAGGGGGACAATGGAAAAGAGAGAGAAAAATCACTACTAATAAAATAACCAATCTTGGCAAACTCTAATATCCTATGCACTGTTAACAGAGTACAGTCTATTTTCTTAGTGTTGAGTGATGAATTACAAGATCTTGCGTTTTATCTGCTGGACTACATGGCTACACCAACAGTGCCCGGTTCTTTGAATTAGAGTTGTAGTCACTACTATTCAACTTCAATGCTCCAGCCAGCTAATAAATTATCACTGTTACACAGAATTGATATCTTACATTCCCCATCCCTGAAACCAGTGAAGTTCCTGTTCGGTATCTGTGCTGTTAATAATAACTGTGGCATTGGTGATGAGGAGAACTTTAATACATATTGGATCAATTCATTTGGACATCCAGAGTGCACATTAAGTCAGTACAAATGAAAGAATTGATAAGCTTCTTTTGTATGTGTCATCGTAAGTTAACCTTAACACAGACAGAGTTTATTATTTCAGGAACAATGAAGTCTTGTACTATGTGACCAAGTATCCATTTGGTACAAAAAACATAAAAGTATTTGCTATGCTACTTATTACTCATAATGTATTCTCCTCTTTTGATGAAGTAATGTGTTTGTAAAATAGCAGATGATTGTCACAATGGGTTTTGTTGATATGCATCTAATGGGCCGGTATGGATCCTTTTCTTACTTTGTTCCAGCAGCATTGTATAATTAGCAGCATTCACAATTATCATTTTCTACAGGAATGAATTGTTCTTCTGACAAATGTATATTTTCTACTGCCATTGTAAAGAGTAGTAAATGCTCTGGAGTGCAAACACAGTACTTTTGCACAGGAAGATATATTGTATTATATACACAAAGTACAAATGCACACATGTACATGAGTAATTGTAAATGTGTATATGCACACGTGCGTATGTGTATAACATTCCTTTGTGTATGTATATAAACACATACAAATGAAGAGAGATACAATTAGATATATAATGCTCTGTATACACACCCACACACCCGGTTTCCACCTGTTAGCAGCCTACTAGGTCTGCAGCAACAGCATGGGAAGAGAGTGGCTAGAACTCAGGGGAATTGGGGAAAGGCCCTTTCACTATGATATATATCAAGGATGCCAGCCAATACAATATGGGGGTTTTTTTTGCACAAGTCACTATGTTGGTGCAGTTTTGTATATTTGGCATGTTATCAAAGGGCAGTGGTAGATATAAAGAGAGGTGAGACTGGCCTATATGTTTCTCTGCCAGGGGCTGGTGGGAGGATATCTCAGCCCTATGCCAGAAGTTTGCCTGTCTAGCAGCCCCAGACCAACAGGATATCTGGTAGCCAGCATCAAAGCTGTCCTCTAAAGTCCAAGGTGGTCAGATGAAAAATCAGTTGAAAATCAGTGACCTGCACAGCCATATAAACCCCATATTATAAAAGGACCAACACTAAATATATCCCATTTGGCTAGTTAAGGAGTAGAAGTAGTTAATACAGTGTAAAGAGAGGTATTGATGTTCTGTGCCTACAGAAAACGTGACGGATGGAGAACACAGTGAAGGATTTGAGCTTAGCTTGTGAACTCTTCTACACAGGTGAAAAATGGGTCTAATGCAGTCCAGGTGGTAGTAAGAGGAGCAGATGAGGAAGATGGTGATTGAAATTTTTAGAGTAAATGACAGGCTGACAGCTGAATGAGTCCAAGTTAAAAAATGTGTTCTGTTTTTTATATCAGCGCATGTACCTCAGCAAGGAGGCAATGAAGAAGAGAGCATTTCTACCAAGGCTAACAGGCGTGAGCAGACACAGCAACACCAGAAGTGCTGATATTGGTATGTGGAGATATGAATGCACAGAGAGGCAAAAACCAAAGGGAGTGTGAAATGTGTTTAGGAAATATTAGTCTAGGCACCATGAATTAAAAGGTAAAGTGTTACTAGACACAGAATCATAGAATCATTGGACTGGAAGGGACCTCAAAGGGTCATCTAGTCCAGTCCCCTGCACTCAAGGCAGGTCTAAGTATTATCTAGACCATCCCTGACAGGTGTTTGTCCAATCTACTCTTAAAAATCTTCAATGATGGAGACTCCACAATCTCCCTAGGCAATTTATTCCAGTGCTTAATTACCCTGAAAGTTAGGAATTTTTTCTTAATGTCCAACCTACACCTCCCTTGCTGCAATTTAAGCCCATTGCTTCTTGTCCTATCCTCAGAGAGTAAGAAAAACAATTCTTCTTCCTCCTCCTTGTGACAACCTTTTACGTACACCTCTACCCTAATATAATGCTGTCCTTGGGAGTTAAAAAATCTTACTGTGTTATAGGTGAAACCACGTTATATCGAACTTGCTTTGATACGCCAGAGTGCGCAACCTCGCTCCACTAGAGCACTGCTTTACCGTGTTATATCTGAATTCATGTTATATCAGGTAACATTATATTGGGGTATATTGAAAACTATTATCGTCTCCCCTCTCAGTCTTCTCTTTTCCAGACTAAACAAACACATTTTTTTCAATCTTCCCTCATAGGTCATGTTTTCTAGACCTTTAATCATTTTTGTCACTCTTCTCTGGACTCTCTAGACATGTGTATTATCAATCAATGGATGATAGCCAATACGTGGTTCCAAAAGAAAGAATCATTTGGTCATCATTGGTGCACACCAAAACTAGATTGATGTTATTGCTGATGAAATTTCAGTGATGTCAAGTTATTAACTGCAAGGTGATACCCAGTGAGATGGTAGCACAAACTTTTCTCAATAAAGATTACAAATAAAGCCTCAGACAAGGAGGAAAAGACACAAGATTAAAGTATGGGAAGTTAAGGGGAAATGCAGCAGAGAAGTTTGTGGAAGCAGTACAGGATAAGTACCAGGAAACAGACATGACATAGACTCATAGACTTTGAGGTCAGAAGGGACTATCATGATCATTTAGTCTGACCTCCTGCACGTTGCAGGCCACAGAACCTCACCCACCCATTCCTGTAATAGATCTCTAACCTCTAGCTGAATTACTGAAGTCCTCAAATCATGATTTGAAGACTTCAAGTTACACAGACTCTGCCATTTACCCTAGTTTAAATCTGCGAGTGACCCATACTCTCTGCTGCAGAGGAAGGTGAAAACCCTTCAGGATCTCTGCCAATCTGACCTGGGGAAAAAATTCCTTCCTGACCCCAAATATGGTGATCAGTTAGACACTGAGCATGTGGGCAAGATCCATCAGCCAGATACCTGGGAGAGAATTCTTTGTAGTAACTCAGAGCCCTCCTCATTTTGTCTCATCACTAGCCGTTGTAGGTATTTGCTGCTAGCAGTCACCGATTGGCTACATGCCATTTTAGGCAGTCTCATTATACTATCCCCTCCATAAACTTTTCAAGCACAGTCTTAAAGTCACTTAGGTTTTTTGCCTCCATTGCTCTCTTTGGAAGGCTGTTCCAGACCTTCACTCTTCTGATGGTTAGAAATCTTCACCTAATTTCCAGCATAAACTTGTTCTTGTGTCCATATTGGTGCTTAATTTAAATAACTCCTCTCACTCCCTGGTATTTATCCCTCTGGTGTATCTATAGAGAGCAATCATATCTCCCCTCAGCCCTCTTTGAGCTCTTTGTGTGATGTTGTATGATTAAAATATGACTATGTCGATCATTGATGCTAACACTGTTATATAATTGCAACAAAACTTGTACAAAGTAGGTCATATAAGGTGTCTATGGAAACATTATGATTTGCTTAATATGATTATCCTATTAGTATGCATGCATCATTTTTGTATCTGAAGTTATATATGTATATGAATATTGACTATGTACCTGTATTTCAAATGTGTTTGCTCCTGTGCTAACACCCACAAAGTACCTCGGTAACAGGCCAGAACACTGTGAAGGGACTATTCAAGTTGAGTTGCCCATCAAGGAGCACTTGACTCACAATGGACCATAGAAGAAGCTTATCCCTACCCGATGGACCTTCCTGTGGACGCTCTAACTCGTGGTGGGTAACCTGCAGCTCACAGGCCGCATGCAGCCCGTCAGGGTATTCTGCTGGTGGGTCACCAGTTTGTTTGTATTTGCATGGCCACCCACAGCTCCCAGCATGCTAAAGGATTGGCAATTATTGGGTAAGATCTAAGTTATATATTGACATGGGTATGTGGCTGGTCCTTTGGGAACAGAGGAACCCTTTGTTTGATTAAATTGGTTTTAAATAACCCCTCATCATTAAGTCCAGGGTCTGGGTGTTGAATCCAGGACTGGAATACCCAAGGAGGCTGCATTTCTGACTTTTTGTTAGCCAGTGTGGTAAGACAGAAGTTTACTTTTGTTGCTGGTTTGGTTATCTTATGGAAAAATAACCACCAGTTTTGGGGTGTGGATGCGCTATTTCTCAGCAGCTTGTTCTGAATTTGGTATTCTCAGTTGTGACCCACTGAGACATGGTGACACTTTGAGTCTGCTGTCATAAGGTAGGTTTTCCAATCCTGAGATCATCTTAGTAGCCCTCAACCTCATGAAGAAACTTGCACAAATACAGACAGATATCATCTTCCTTTCCAAATGCAAATGGATGGACATCATACCAAATGGACTAAAGGTAAAAAATCCACTGCTATCTACATACTACACAGACCACAGTGAGAGATTATGCCATACTCTATCAAAGAAACTGAGGAACCACCTGATCAGCATCCTATACAGCAAACAGGAAAACATCAAAAAAGAGCTCCAACCTGGAGACTCTCATTAATAACCAAACTTCCATACAAACGGACTTCACTAAAATAAGACAGGAGATCTACATTACTCACTTCACCTCTCTACAAAGGAAAAAGGACCGTAAGCTGTCTAAACTCCTACCTGCCTCATGGGGCCACAACCGTGGTACCCCCAACCCACCCAGCAATATCGTCAATCTATCCAATTACACACTCAGCCCAGAAGAAAAGTCTGTCCTATCTCAGAGACTCTCTTTCTGCCCTACCACCCCCACCAACATGATACAGTTCTGTGGCGATCTGGAAGCCACCTTCCGCCATCTCCGACTCAAAGAATACTTTCAGGACAACACTGAACAGCGCACTGATACACAGGTACCCTCCCACCAACAGCACAAGACGAAGAACTCCACATGGACTCCTCCTGAGGGTCGAAATGACAGTCTGGACCTCTACATTGAATGCTTTCGCCGACGTGCACAGGCAGAAATTGTGGAAAAACAACACTGCTTGCCTCATAACCTAAGTTGTGCAGAACGCAATGCCATCCACAGTCTCAGAAACCACCCAGACATTATAATCAAAGAGGCTGATAAAGGAGGTGCTGTTGTCATCATGAACAGGTCTGACTACCAAAAGGAGGCTACCAGACAACTCTCCAACACCAAATTGTACAGGCCACTTCCCTCAGATCCCACTGAGGAATACACTAAGAAACTGCACCATCTACTCAGGACACTCCCTACACTAACACCGGAACAAATCAACATACCCTTAGAGCCCCGACCAGGGTTATTCTATCTACTACCCAAGATTCACAAACCCGGAAATCCTGGATGCCCCATCATCTCGGGCATTGGCACTCTCACTGAAGGACTGTCTGGATATGTGGACTCTCTACTCAGACACTATGCCACCAGCACTCCCAGCTATCTCCATGACACCACTGATTTCCTGAGGAAACTACAATGCATTGGTGACCTTCTGGAAAACACCATCCTAGCCACCACGGATGTAGAGGCTCTCTACACTAACATCCCACACACAGATGGAATACAAGCTGTCAGGAACAGTATCCCTGATGATGCTACAGCACAACTGGCTGCTGAGCTCTGTGCCTTTATCCTCACACACAACTATTTCAAATTTAATGACAATATATATCTCCAGATCAGTGGCACAGCTATGGGCATCCGCATGGCTCCACAATATGCCAATATTTTTATGGCCGACTTGGAACGCTTCCTCAGCTCTCGTCCACTCATGCCCCTTCTCTACCTACGCTACATTGATGACATCTTTATCATCTGGACCCATGGGAAGGAGACTCTGGAAAAATTCCACCATGATTTCAACAGCTTCCACCCCACCATCAACCTCAGCCTGGACCAATCTACACGGGAGGTCCACTTCCTAGACACCACGGTGCAAATAAGTGATGGTCACATTACCACCACCCTATACCAAAAACCTACCGACCGCTATGCCTACCTTCATGCCTCCAGTTTCCATCCCAGGCACATAAGACAATCCATTGTCTACAGCCAAGCACTGAGGTACAACCGCATCTGCTCTAACCCCTCAGACAGAGACCAACACCTACAAAATCTCCACCAAGCATTCTCAAAACTACAATACCCACATGAGGAAATAAGGAAACAGATCAACAGAGCCAGACGTGTACCCAGAAGCCTCCTACTGCAAGACAAACCCAAGAAAGAAACCGACAGGACTCCACTGGCCATCACATACAGTCCCCAGCTAAAACCTCTCCAACGCATCATCAGGGACCTACAATCCATCCTGGACAATGATCCCACACTTTCACAGGCCTTGGGTGGCAGGCCAGTCCTCGCCCACAGGCAACCTGCCAACCTGAAACATATTCTCACCAGTAACTGCACACCGCACCATAGGAACACTAGCTCAGGAACCAATCCATGCAACAAACCTCGATGCCAACTCTGCCCACATATCTACACCAGTCACACCATCACAGGACCTAACCAGATCAGCCACACCATCACCGGTTCATTCATCTGCACGTCCACCAATGTAATATATGCCATCATATGCCAGCAATGCCCCTCTGCTATGTACATCAGCCAAACTGGACAGTCGCTACAGAAAAGGATAAATGGACACAAATCAGATATTAGGAATGGCAATATACAAAAACCTGTAGGAGAACACTTCAATCTCCCTGGCCACACTATAGCAGACCTTAAGGTGGCCATCCTGCAGCAAAAAAACTTCAGGACCAGACTTCAAAGAGAAACTGCTGAGCTTCAGTTCATCTGCAAATTTGACACCATCAGCTCAGGATTAAACAAAGACTGTGAATGGCTTGCCAATCACAGAACCAGTTTCTCCTCCCTTGGTTTTCACATCTCAACTGCTAGAACAGTGCCTCATCCTCCATGATTGAACTACCTCATTATCTCTAGCTTGCCTGCATATATATACCTGCCCCTGGAAATTTCCACTACATGCATCTGACGAAGTGGGTATTCACCCACGAAAGCTCATGCTCCAAAACATCTGTTAGTCTATAAGGTGCCACAGGACTCTTTGCTGCTTTAGTAGCCCTAGTAGCATCAGCTGAAAAGGAGGGAACTACCCCAAAAGAACATGGATTGTGGCATCAGAAGAGGTTTGTGGACAATGCAGATGGGGAAAACCCAGAGAGAGAGAAAGGAATGTTAGTAGACCTGGGAAGCGCAGGTAGGAATCCAAAACAGTAAAATAGCATGTAAAAATAAAGAAATAAACCCACTGAGTGCAAATAAAAACAAATACAAAAAAATCAAAGCATCAAATGGACAGTAAAGAAGACCAAAGAGAGCTGAGCTTGTAACCTACCCACAGCTGGCTGACAAAAAGATCTATGGCATTGCAAAAAGTAGACACAAAGAAAATGTAATCAATGATTTTAGTTCAGTATCCATTTATTGTGTGATGTTATGATCAATCAATATGTTATATTACATATATTCACTGTATGTTAATTAGAGTTAATTTTTAGGATTATAAAAGTATAAGACTGATCAGTATTTAGAGGAATCAAGTATTAGACATGAGTAAGACAAGCTGAAACACAAGAACCTGTAGGCTGAGGCTTCAAGCCTTTAGCTTAGCTTTTTTGGCCTTGGAGACAAGAAATGATGGCATAAATCAATGACTGAGAAACAGCTCCAAACATTATGGGGAAAGAGGTACCAACTGGTAATGTTGTGGAAGTATAGCTGGGAAGATTAAATTTAAATTATAAAATGCTGCAACAGTAAATATTGTCTCCAATATATGCCTTAACCTCAAGAAAAAGTAGTATGTCAATGTTAATGAGAATCTACACAGCCTATAGAATTTGGTGTCCCTTGTGTTTGTAGGGGACACAGACCAATAAGATATAGAGGGTTGAAACTTTCATGTACAAGCACAGAATGTAGGTATAGACAGAATCACAGTATAAAAAGGGTGCCCAGAGTAGGAAAGTTGAGCTTCCTATGGGAAACTCCAGCAGGAACCACTCCCGTATTGATGATCAATCCATGAGACAGCCAACAGATTCTAATATAATCTAGGAACATGTGAGTATGTCTGTAGGTATGACTGGTACATGGTACTTATCTTTAGGAATTGTATATACTATGACATTTATAACTTAGTTGGTAACCTTAATAAAAGATAGATGCCTATGGTTTCACGTCTTCCTATGGACATCAGATCCAGAACAAACTGTTGAACTTTAGACTGTAGCTGCCAGAACCAAATCCAGTGCAGTATAATTAACATTAAATAGAATAAAAAGCTACACAGAGAAGGATGGTACTGCAATACCATTTGTAAATGATGACCAGAGGAAACTTGTAGTAACACCCAAACATGTGAAGGAGAGGAGGAAACAATACTCTGAGAGTCACTTGAATGATGCAACTCCCTTTTGGGTGGAGTTGCTGACATATGATCCTAATGTTGTGTCTGAGTCTGATATACCAGAGGAGCAGATGAGAAATGCAGTCCAGGTAACGAAGAACAGTAGGGAAGTAGGACCTGAAGAAGTGACAGCAGACCTGGTGAAATTCTTGGGCAAGAGAAGCATAAAACTGATGAGAAGAATAGTTAAAGCTGTATGTTGAGACAAGAGAATTCTACAAGATTAGTGCAAGCCAATCTTACACCCAACACATAAGAAAGGAAGTATCCATTGAGAGATAAATTTACTGTTGCATGGGATGAAGATACTGGAGCACATCTGGGATATGAGGAATAGGAGACTGGAATAGGAAGAGGAGTTCGGCTTTAGGAAATGATGAGGAACTGCAGATGCTATGTTTGTAATTCAGTAAGTGATAAAGAAGTGGCTTGAGTATCAACAGGCTAGCTTCTGAGCTTTGATAGACCTAGAAAAGGCATACAGTACAGAGGAGAAAAGGATGCTCACACCAGTGCTGAGGAAATATATGTGAGGATTTAATAACTATGGTGAATACACTAGATAGATCACGTAAAACAGTGATTTGAACATGTTTTGGAATGACATGCTCTTTTGCAGTGAAATTCAGACCTCATTATGGGTCTGGGCTGCCACTGTTTTTTATGTTGATGGACCACGTCAGCAGGAAGATTGCAATGGAAAAAATGAGAAACTACGATCGCATAGCAATAAAAGTATCCTCAAAAGTAGCCTATGGGGAAACAGTAAACTGATGGTATAACCAACTAAACTGGCATGGGATGAAAATGAACATGTGTAAGCCTGTGGTCATGTGGGTCAGCAGCAGTGCCATGGGGAAACTGGACAGAGATTATGGAGTGAGACTAGACCAGACTGGCCTGTCAAGTACCTTGGTAGCTGGGGTAATGGAAGACAGCAAGCTTGAATGTGAGACACAGTCCAGTCCAGTCTAGGCCAGGGGAGAGCTGGATGTGTGTGGAGTAACATTTCAAGTGTTGTGTATGCCATTAAGACTGAAAGCCCAGATGTACAGAACAGGAAGGCACCCTGCAATGCTGAATGGTGCAGAAGCATAGGTCCTAAAGAGACAGGTTCAACGCCTACAGCTGCTTGAGATAAGAAGTCTTTGCTCTATTAAAAGAGTTACATGAAGAGACTGATTTTTAAATGAATGAAGTCAAAGTGGAAGTCAAAGTATGTGATGTGGCTGACAAAATCCAAGACGCACCACTTTGCTGGTTCAGCCATATACAGAGGATAAATGAAGAGGACCTGGTTAAGACAGCACTGCAGGAGAGAGTGGTAGGAAACAGATACCAGCCAAAGCTATGGAAGTGATGGATGGATTGCATCAAAGAAGATGGCAAGGAAATGGACCTTAGCGCTGCTTCGGACAGATGAGGGTGGCAGATCCTTGCATGATGACCCAGTCCCAGATGATGGGATAAGGGGAATATGATATACATGGGTGTGTATATGTGTATGCACGTGCGTATGTATACACACACACAATGCAATGTATATTGTGCAGCAGTGATATGGTTACATACCAAGGTGATAGTGTAAACACACATACAATATTAGTTTTTGTGCCCATTACTTTAGTATCCGAGTACCTAACAAATTTACTAATGAGAACATGGGGGTCAGTTCCTCCACTATACTCTGTCTGATTTGCCCATGTTGCCAAGCTGCTCATAAGTCAGCACTAACCAACTTCAGAACTGGGAATCCTTAGGGGTGAATAGCCACTGGTATGCGGCCTATCACACCCCACTTCTTGAGCTCCAGTACAGGAGGTATGACCAGAACATTCCTATGCTCTTGTGCCAGTCCCTTGGGGATGTGAACAGTTGGGTGTAAGACAGAACGGCGATGACTCTGCTGTAACTTAAATCAAGGCATGCACTGACTCCCAGATAGCCAAAGAGTATGAGCATAAAAGGTGCTTTACAATCACCTTTGCATCCCCATCCCACCTACGCTGAACGTAATTCAACCACAGCTCAGGATATAGTCCAAGGAGTCTAAGAATGAAGCTTTAGTCTTAAAGATATACTGCTCACCTTTATAATATTTCAACTTAGGAAAAGGCAAAGTCACTTTACATTACTTTAAACATAATGGAAGCTGATGTACTGTAAAATTATACGTCAGTAATACTGCATTGTTGAAAAGGTCTTCTGCTCTGTCTTGGAGATGGTGTTTTGGAGATTATGGGAAACATGTCAGGGGAACATGCACTGTGTAATTCATAGAGAATACGGTTGGTGCATTAATCACTTAAGAAAGGAAAAAATCTATTTTGTTCCCTTTTGTAACATGGGTAAGAAACTGAGAGGGGGGTGAGTTGAACTCTGAATCCATTCATCTCTGATGGGCCACGCTTGTCATTAGGAAAATAAATCTGAAAAAAGTTAAATATAAATTATAAGTGAAACTCATCTGAATATTTAAGAAATTTTGAAGTTAATCATTTATAAATAGGACTGCCAAGCATCTGGTTTTTGATTGGAATGCCTGGTTGAAAAGGGACCCTGGCGGCTCTGGTCAGCATTGCTGACCAGGCTGCTAAAGTCTGGTTGTAGCACAGCAGGGCTAAGGCAGGCTCCATGCCTACACTGGCTCTGTGTGGCTCCAGAAGCAGTCGGCATGTCTCTCTCTTAGCCAGGGGGCCAGGAGGCTCTGTGCGCTGCTCCTGCCCCGAGCAGCAGTGCCGACACCACAGCTCTCATTGGCTGGGAACCATGGTTAGTGGGAGCTGCTGCGGTGACATCTGTACACAGTATGCAGAGCCCCTGTCCCCTCCACCTAGGAGCTGGACATGCTGGCTGCTTCTGGGAGCCACCTGAGGTAAGTGCTGCCTGGCCAGAGCCTCACCCCAAACCCCCTGGCCCAGGTCGGCACCCGCTCCCGTACCCTGACTCCCGCCCAGAGCCCTCACCCCAACCCCCAGCTCCAGCCCTGAGCCCCCTCCCACACTCTGAACCCTTTGGCCCCAGCCAGGAGCTCCCGCCTGCAACCCAAAGCCCTCAGCCCCAGCCCCACCCCAGAATCCACACCCCCAGTGAGAGCCCTCACTCCCTCCCACACCCTAACCCCATGCGCTCGCCTGGTGAAAATGAATAAGGGTAGGGGAGAGTGAGGGACAGGAGGAGGGGGATGGAGTGAGGCAGGGCCCTAGGAAAGGGCTGGGGCAAAGATGTTCAGTTTCATGTGATTAGAGAGTTGGCAATCCTATTCAGAAAGATCCACGGTGCCAAAATGAGCTACACTGAAAGGAGGTAGAAGTGTATCCAGATCATTTACTGTACATCAGGAACCTAAGATGTGATGAGCAACATGTTCAGTTGGGATTACATTCACTGAACGGAAAACAAAAGCAAATTTAAACTATAAACTCTTGGCACATGGTTGTACAGTGCCCGCCACAATGGAGCCCTGATCTCAACTAGGCCCTCTAGATGCAACTAAATTACCAATTAACGACAATAACTAGTTGACATTGCTTACATTAAAGAGATGTAGAACTTGATGTAACCTTTTGCAATTTTGCAGAACCAAGGGAAACATCTTCCACAAACACACACTCTGACAGCAGCAGCTGGGAAACTGAAAATAAAATGTTTGCCTTACACTCTTGAACTTTGATGTATGTCTATCCACATGGAAATTAGACATTTGGGCTTGGGCTGCAGCCTGAGCTCTGGGACCCTCCCACCTCGCAGGAACCAGCCCAAGGCTGAACGTCTAAATGACAATTAAACAGCTCTAGTCCACGCCCCATGAGCCCAAGTCAGGTGGCACAGGCCAGGTACGGGTTTTTAATTGTACATTAGACATATCCTAAAAGCCTGCAGAAAGGAAAAGGAACCTCTGGGACTTCAGTGGTCCATCTAAATTAGATGCCTGAGATTAAGAAGGCCTGTAGCAAAAGTGAAGATGTTAACTGGCTGGTAGTCTGACAGCCGTGCCTGGACAGCCAAGAGGAAGGAGTTCTGCACTGGTCTTTTGAGTTCTGTTTAACGTCATTTTAACAGAAGAAAGAAAGAAAGAAAGAAAGAAAGAAAGAAAGAAAGAAAGAAAGAAAGAAAGAAAGAAAGAAAAAGAAAAGTTCAGTAACAGCATTCTGTGTGATATCATACATCTTAAATAATGTTAATCAAGTAGCTTAAATAAGCTTTTAAACTTTCCTCAAGGAAGATGCAAATGGCAGATATGCTGTGAGTACAGTAAAGAACCATCTGAATTAGCTTCACATATATGCCAGTGACTCCATACACGTTTTTACACAATATGCATACTGACAATTTCAGTTGGCACTTCTTGTGAATTTGTCCACATAAACCACTAAGCAGGTAGCCTTTTCACTACAGTGAGCATGTGGTAGAATTTAATCTTAATTAAACACTTGCTAAAATCATTAAGAAGCTATATATTGCAGGGCTCCATTACACTGTAAATCTTGAATGATAAAAAAGAACATCTCTTGCTCTTGAACTTTGGATCTAGAGACTGCTTTGGAAGAACAAATACTTCTTTTGAGTTATAACTTTCCTATATCAAAGGGGCAAGATAATTATATCCTTCCTTATTTATCTTTTAGGGCCATCAAAATGCTACTTGATGGTTTACAAAACTGGTTGGGTAGGTAATTGACATTTTCCTGTAAGGGTGGAAGAATTTGATTTAACTGGCAAGTCTTAATGGCTGTTCATTCAAATCAAAATAGCTTGTTTGTAGAGCAACAAAAACTGTCAAAAAGACAAACTGCTGTTGGCTCTGTTTCTCAGCTGTCAGCTAGAGAATGAATGAGAGAGAGCAGGAGAGATTTAAGAGAGAGAAATATGATTTACATCAACACTGTTTTAATCACTTCACACTATGGATTTATTTTAAATAACACAGTTTAAATAGGTTTCATATTTATGTAGGTTTTTGCACAGATTCATAAAAATGTTTTCTAGATATTTTTATTGAAATATGACGTGATTAAGTTTAAACAGGGCCTATACAGATGAAAGTCTATATCACTGAGTTAGGGCTACAAATGAAACATTACTGCTCATTAAATGATACTAGACAATGTAGCAATCCGTAGAGATTTTTTATGCTTTTTTGGCTTGGAAGTGTAAGTTTACACAGAGATTTGCTTACATGTAAACACACATATAAGTATTGCTAGTATTCTTCTTTGTCACATTTGTGAAATTAAGTCCATTATTTAGCCATGATATTGAATAAAATTTTATTAATCTACAAAAAAAATCAAGTAATTAAACAAAGGGAAGTGTGATAATTTGGGATTCAGGTTGTAAGGAAATAAAACAATTAAAATGCTGCTATCTTGTTTAAATAACTTAACTGTCAACACAACTGGATAAGCGTCCATTAATGAACTGGAGAACTATTTATCATATTGGTCCAGACTCTCACTCACATGCAGTTATTCCATGAGTAGTTCCATTGATTTCAATGGGACTATTTGCTTGAGTGACTACTCACCATTGTGAGTACGGGGTGAATAATCTGGCCTGTTCATAGAATATCAGGATTGGAAGGGACCTCAGAAGGTCATCTAGTCCAACTCCCTGCTCAAAGCAGGGCCAATCCTAGACAGATTTTTGCCCCAGGTCCCTAAATGGCCCCCTCAAGGATTGAATTTACAACTCTGGATTCAGCAGGCCACTGCTCAAACCACTGAGCTCTCTCTCCCTCCTTCTATCCCCTGTTGGATGTAATGGAAGGATTTCACATTTTCATGGTGACTGTGGGCTCTAAAGTAGTTTTCACATTTAAAGAGGCAGATTACTAGAGCACAAATGAGGAGTTACAGGGTCCCTATGAATATAGGAACCAGAATACAGAAGAGTGCTTCTCAAGTGTGCTGAAAAGAAGACACCTGAGTAGAATGAAGGGAAAAGGATATGTGCTCTGAGATACATTAATGTGCTACAAATTAAAAGCCAAACTTGCCATGAGAACTACTGTGTATTTGTACAAATAGATCATCAAAGATGAAATCTTTAAGTCTACAAACTTGTATAGAGATTCCTGATCAGACTCTTATAGAGCCAGTTTACTTCAAGAAAGATTACTGGGGATATTCATTAAGAGCCCAATCACATATTCACCTTGAGCTTTCATATGTACCTTGAAAGTATGATGCATAAAAGGGTAATAAGAGCAGTACAGTGAGCTAGTAAGGTGAAGCTGAAGTTCTGGTAAAAAAAAAACAACAACCTTAAACTCAGAGCAAACTCCTAGGAATGTTAAAATCCAGCAACAATTATACCTAGAGATTTGGTTGTTTTATCTACACAAGTAACGCATAATTTTTTGCCTTGCACAATGACTTTTTGGGGAGACCTATTTACACCTTGTACAACTCCAGTTATATGATGGGGTTGTCATACTATATGAAAGATAGGGCAGAATTTGGCATTTTTTTCTGCAGCTAAGGTTTGATTTCACATAATTCCTGATCCTTGCTGGACAAACATTATTACGTTTTCTATGTAGATCCCACACTCATTTCCTAATCTGTACACGGTGTCATCAGCCATCAGTGATTTTGTTTTCTGAGCTTGCTAATAAATATATACACTGTGTTTTTTTTCCTTTCTGTTGGCTGGTTTCTCATTAGTTTTTATTACATATTATTTATATATGTAGCACCAACAGTGTCGGATTAGTTATTAAATCTTACCATTGGCAAAGTTGCAAATAGATAGGAAATTCATAAGCAAAGATGTGCATTGAAATTCACGAGTTTTTATATATATACACACTTCTACCTCAACATAACGCTGTCCTCAAGAGTCAGAAAATCTTACCGCATTATAGGTGAAACTGTGTTATATCGAATTTGTTTGATCCACCAGAGTGCACAGCCCTGCCCCACTGGAGCGCTGCTTTACCGCATTACCGAATTAATGTTATATCGGGGTGCATTATATAGTAGAATCATAGAATATCAGGGTTGGAAGGGACTTCAGGAGGTCATCTAGTCCAACCCCCTGCTCAAAGCAGGACCAATTCCCAACAATATTGGGGTAGCGGTGTATATATATCTGTATAGTACAAATCTTGATGCAAGAAGAAAATCAATCATCTCAAACAGACTATTAGACTAGATAGATGTCCTGTTCAGGCACACATAACTGTCATTATGCATTTAAGAGCCAGGCCAACTTCTGAGGTTCTTGTTCTAATATCCAAGTTTAAGTGCTGCTTTTCTTTTAAACTCATTTCCCACTCAGGCAAACTGCTACTGACTTAAATGGATGTTTGTCTGACTAGGGTCTGAGTAAAAATGGAAGAAGGAACTCCGAATTTGTTTCCTGTTATTAATCTTTTGGAGAAAACATCATAGCACCTTTAACTTTATAGCTGGAGAATTATCGGATATAGGCAAAAGGGATCTCAGTTTAATGAAGACCAGCCTTGATAAACAAACATGAAATTGATACTAAAATATGCTCAGCATAGACACTGAAGAAAATGCATTTGATAATAGTATCAATGCCCTTCCTAGCATGAAAATGTCCTATAGAATCCTGGAGCTGCAACAGCTTAATAAGGCCCTATCAGAAAAAAGTCAGTAGTAGAACTGAGAAATTCTCAGTGGGAGCAAACCACAGAAGTTTGGGAAAGATTTTCTTTGGGGTTTCAGTTAATTGGAGTGTGATGTGTTTCAAATTTAGGGAGCTGTATTTCATTTTGGGACACTCAGCTCAAATTTCCAACTGCTTTTTATTGTTCCAAGAATTATGTTTCAGAATACAACAATAATCCTATTGATTCTGCAGTGGAAACCACAAGGGATTAGTAGAAACCAAAGAAGATCAGATGAAATATTCTAGTGGCAAGTGCTGGAATTTTAACTAGGGGAGCTGAAGCAAGCTGCCCCTTCGAGCCCTTCTGGGTTCTGTTGCTGCAAACGAGGGAGGGATGGAGGCAGCCATCTCTTCTGAAGATGTGGCAGGTAGAAGAGTGGGCTATCCAGGTACCCACCCTTGAAATACTCTGAAAGGGGAAGGATTGGCAGCTGCCCATAAAGACAGAAGAAGTGGGCTCAGTACAGTGCTAAAGTCATGAATTGTAATGGCCTATGATATACAGGTCAAACTAGATGTTTTAATGGTCCCTTCTGGCCCTAAAGTCTATGAACGTATGAAAGGGCTTTGCATGCCAATCCACATACAAGAAAATGAAATACTCTGGGAGGGAGAGGGGGATTGAAAATGAAAATGACAAAGGGATGTGAGCCTGGGTCTGCTTGGTGAAAATGGAATCAAATGACTTGTATGTTTGGTGGAAGCAAAACTGGGCCAAGCATATCCCAACAGGGGCACATATATAGGTTCATATCTGCATTTTTGTCTGGTAGTGAAACTCCCAAATGAACTCAAGTGTCTGTGACAGGTTCTCTTGTGAAAGGTTCTCATAACTCTTGTCTGAAGTTGAATTTAATTTCTTTTTGAAATAATCTTTTAATTAAAAATGAACAAAAGTCAAGTATTCTTTAAATTATTAATATCCTTGTGCCAAAATAAAATAAAAATATATTGGAAAAAGTATTTTTCCTCACTGCAGTGTTCATTAATGAACATGTCTAGTGGCAGTTGAAGAGGTACAAAGAATTTTATGAAAATCCTAATTTTAAAAAATTACAATTTACATTTTTATGGGACAGGGTTTTTTAGTTTAGTTTCATTCACATTGCTGCCCTGAATACTAATCTATGCTTTGCATTGTTTCCATCTGCATCTTTCCTGCCTAGCCAAAGCTCATTTACGAACCCTCCAGCAAAATGAATTTTATCATTAGGCAGAGATATAATAGTTTAACTTAAATCATCTTTGCAAAATTATCCTGAAAAATGATAAACACTGGCTCAAAACTCAGTCCCCTGCTCTCACCATAATAATCAAAAGCTGAGCAAGCACTCAACTCATGAAATTTTGCCTCTTTTCAGCCTGGGAAATGTCTGTGAATAGATTGTGATTTCCTTAAGTTTATTCATTATTCAAATTCACTTGCCGCATTTTAATGAGCTCCAACACCATCTTTAATCCTATGAATATATTGTGAACAGTTTACTTGGTGTATCTGAGCTTGTATCAGCTAGCTGGAGATGAGTCACACAAGCTACATGATATTCTTTGCACTCTCTGATTGCATGAACATCTCTCTTATCAGGTGGAAGTTCTGGAGTTCTAAATCTCTCAATAATTTAGGGAGAAGGCGCAGATACACAGAATTATGGAATTTCAGAAATCTCACTCTCTCATCCACTCAGGCCTTTCTCAAGGGATTCTTCCTAGAATAATTTGGCTCCTGCAAAATTTGCTGGGTGCAGAGGTTACAGCCAATATTTTCTCACTACATTCACATAAAGACATTTTCTGTATATGTACAGTTCTAGTTGTGAAGGGTACTGTCAGATTATTGTCTAACTCATTTAACTGCCTAGGTCACATGCCAGGGCATGGAAAATTTCTTAGGATACTGGTCTCCTTCTGGTGTTAAGCAGTGTTTCATCCAGACCCAATACACCAAGAGCACTACATTTACTAGTTGGCAATTTTCTGTCATTCTCCTCCAGTTGTTACAAAATGTGTGTGTGTCTGTTCATAGTTGTAGCAGCAAAGGTAGTGGCACCCTATCTTTTGGTTGCATCTAGCAATCTTATGCTTTATGGTCCAGATACCGGCTTGGGCCCTAGCACTGCAGCTTTGGGATTGCATAAGCTGAAGAACTCTGAGTAATAGCAGGACTAGCAAGTGAACCTGCAGCCATATACATCCCAGCTTCAGTGAAGGTTAGAAAAATCAAGCAGGTTGTGTGGCAGTTCCACCTGCCAATATTTGTCCAGGTCTGCTGGCCTTTTTTCTGGGCCTATTCTTTCCACCATCTGGCTCAGGCGCTCTGACAACTGTCACTCAGAGATAAGCAAATCAGTTCACCTTGGCCACACTTATAAAGAGCAGGAAGAGCCTATCCATCACCTTCCTGCTTTGGACCCTCACTCTTCCTTTGCTACTTCTGCCCCCATTCCCAGACACTATGTGAGGAGTTAGCCCTTTGCCTAGTGACTCTTACTTCCTAGTCTGTTCTTTCCTTTCTTCCTTTGCATGTGGCCCTATCATAAACAGATAGTCAAGGGTTAATGCCTCTTTTACCTGTAAAGGGTTAAGAAGTTCAGTAAACCTGGCTGACACCTGACCAGAGGACCAATAAGGGGACAAGATACTTTCAAACCTTGGTGGGGGGAAGTGTTTTGTTTGTGCTCTTTGTTTTGGGGATTGTTCGCTCTTGGGACTAAGAGGGACCAGACTCAATCCAGGCTCTCCAAATCTTTCTGAATCAGTCTCTCATGTTTCAAACTTGTAAGTAATAGCCAGGTAAGGCGTGTTAGTCTTATTTTTGTTTTCTCAACTTGTAAATGTTCCTTTTTTACTGAGAGGATTTTACCTCTGTTTGCTGTAACTTTGAACCTAAGGCTAGAGGGGGTTCCTCTGGGCTATATGAATCTGATTACCCTGTATTTTCTATCCTGATTTTACAGAGATGATTTTTACCTTTCTTTCTTTAATTAAAACTTTCTTTTTAAGAACTTGATTGATTTTTCCTTGCTTTAAGATCCAAGGAGATTGGATCTGGACTCACCAGGAATTGGTGGGGGAAAGGAGGGGGAGATGGTTAAATTCTCCTTGTGTTAAGATCCAAGGGGTTGGATCGGTGTTCACCAGGAACTTGGTGAAAAAGCCTCTCAAGGCTGCCCATGGAGGGGAAGGTTTTGGGGGTGGACAGGAAGTGTTCCAGACACTGAAATTCTGGATGGCGGCAGTGTACCAGATCTAAGCTAGTAATTAAGCTTAGAAGTGTCCATGCACGTCCCCACATTTGTACCCTAAAGTTCAGAGTGGGGAAGGAACCTTGACCTGGTGGCAGCGGTGAGGGATTTTTTAGGAACCTTGACAGGCTCGTTGGCGGGGGTAGGGTTGGGAGGGACACTGGTTCACATATAATTTACAGTGCCACACTTCGATATGGACAGGTGCTTGGCTTTAAAATTCCCAACCAAACTATATCCCCACATTCCTGTCAAAACACTGGTCAAGGAGAAAACGATAAAGAGAGCAGATTGCTGTGGCTACTGTTGCAGGACCACTCTTTGCCTCATCCAGCCTTTCCTTACTGCTGCTAGAGTGATTGTTTTGGAGCTCATTATCCCCCTCTGATTTTCTCTCTACTCCCCTTATTTCCTCTCTCCTACCTCCTCCCCTCACACTCCCAAACCCACAAAGCGATTACAAACAAAATGTACAAACGCTCATACAAAGCACGTTAAAAACTCATTATTTCCGAGTCTTAAAATGTTTTGTGAGGATTCATGTGAGCAAAACTCAACTGATTTAATGTGCGTGGAAAGTGAACACAAAAGTACATTCATTCTCTAATTCAAGCAAATAGTCAAGGAAAGATACCTGTAGTATTTTGTGCAGCTCTATGAGAACTTGATCCAAGGTGCAGTGAAATCAGATGAAAGACTCCGACTGACTTCAATGGGCTTTGGATCAGGCCAATAATAATCATAATGTGAAAACTGATGATAATGTAGCAACTTGTCTGTCAAAACAAATTACTCGCCTCAGGTGACTGAGTGAGTAGATTTTTTTTAAGGCTGAGTAGGAATATTACAAGGCATACAGCCAGTGGCTGAATCCAATGGCTGCTGTTTGCTCCTTTCTAGGTGGCTGATTTACCTATGTTATCCTGATGGGAAAGCCAGAAGAGGTACACTTTGATTAAGATATTTGTGTGATGACATTTTGCATTATAAAATTACAAACACTACACATGTAAATATGAAATAATACATATTTGAAACTGCAATAATAATCATACTTTCTACTGGTGCAATGGGAGATGAAGAATGCTGGGTTCTCTTTGAGGAATTCCTGTGCCATTATGGATTCCTACAGGATGATTTCTCTTTAAAATTTGATGGAAACCAGGCAACACCAGGAGAATGACATCCATTTGGGCTCTCCTGTTAAACTATAGTATGAGGATTTGACACTTGATCAGGGTTACCACTGGCTTCTCTGTAACAACTGCATTACAGATTGCAACATCTCATATCATTCAGAAACAACTCCCCAGGATTACAATAAAGTACAAGGGATTTGACACATCATGGCCTACCAAAATATTGAAAGAACACATTTCAAGGATGGCTTAGCTCTCCATCTCAAAACATAATATTTGGAAGAAGAATATTAGTACCATATTGGATGCAGGTCTCAGACCTTTACCTTTGTGGCAGCATCAAAACAGACAAAGCCCATGCCAAAGTCAATGGTAAGCCCCATAAGATGACTCTCCAAAACACAGGCATATGTCTTGCACTGCAAAAATCAGAAAACACAGTTACTATACTAAGTAGCACTACACTTGTCTGTTAGCTCCAGTAAGTTCTCTTTGTTTGCTCCAATGCACACATCTCATTGTCAGAGAAAGGATTGCACATATGTATTAGGTCAATTTCATCCCTGATGTAGTTAAAATTAGTGCATTTACACCAGAGAGGAAATTATGCCAATACAATAGAAAGAGCCTTTCATTTCATTTTGAAAAAAAAACAACAAACGTAATTCAACAGTAATTGTAGTGGATTACTGTAGCAACTGATAAAAAGAAAGTCTCATTTTATAACTAAATTTTTTAATGATTTTAGAAGATAAAACAGAGTACCATCACTAAACCTTCTTATATCCAGATTTAGAATAAATAACTGGGTTTGCAAAAAAAATCTGTTTGAGATACTATTTGCTTTTTTGTTATCTGCTCAACCTCAGTGGTACAATATGGTGAAAAATAATTTATGCAATCAAAAGAGAACTTTCAGTGTCGACTAGCAGACAATATTTAGCTCTAACCATAAGCTTCTAAGGGAAAACCTTGACGTTTTAAATGGCATTCATTCTTTGGTTTCTTTTTTTAAGAACATGACATTTTGATATACGACATAAGAAATCAATTAGTGACATTTTCTTGATTAAACTGAGCTCTCTACTTCAAAGCATGCTTCAGGTTCGTAATGGCAAGATTGCATTGTTCAACATAAATTCTGGTTTCCCTTGTCAAAAATATTTAATTATGTCAAAATCTGATGCACCAAAGTGCTTTAAAGACCATGTTTCATACAGCTGTATCACAAGGGAAATGTTTCGGGGAATTTTACTTTTCAGATTAAAGTCAGAGACAATTAAATCCCCCAAAATCTTTGAGCTGAAGACCCTAAGCAAGAGCACAGATTACAGGATTTTTCATTTTCATCCAGTTCATGGATGTTAATACAATGTGCATACTGTGTCACCAGACTGAATATTAATTATTAATATTTACATATGCTGGTTATTGTTCTTCTTCGAGTGATTGCTCACATCCATTCCAGTTAGGTGTGCGCGCCGCGCGTGCACGTTCGTCGGAAACTTTTTTTACCCTAGCAACTCCAGTGGGCCGGCAGGTCGCCCCCTAGAGTGGCGCCGCCATGGCGCTCTATATATACCCCTGCCGGCCCGCCCGCTCCTCAGTTCCTTCTTACCGCCGTGTCGGTCGTTGGAACTGTGGAGCGCGGCTTAGCTGTCCTCCACGTCCCTAGCTCTCCTAGTTCTCTATCGCTTGTCTATCGTTCATCCATTATAGTTGTTAATTAGTTTGTTAAGTAGATAGTTTAGTTAAATAGTTGTTAAGTAGTTTTTTGCCGGGGGCTTAGCCCTTCCCGGCACCCGGCGCCAGGCTCATGCCTGTTTCGCCGGGCTTCAAGCAGTGTGCGGCCTGCAAGAAGCCCATGCCTACCAGCGATCCCCACGAAGCGTGCCTGAAGTGCCTCGGGGAATCGCACAGATCCGACAAGTGCCGCATCTGTAAGGCTTTTAAGCCGAGGACAAAAAAGGAGAGGGATCAGAGGCTCCGAACTCTCCTAATGGAGGCGGCACTTGACCCGTCGGCTTCGCAGGCCGTGGTATCGGCACCGGCACCGGATCGCTCCGGCACCGAGAAGACTCCCCGGCACCGACCTTCTCCGGCACCGGAATCAGAGCCAAGGCCGTCGAAGTCTGATACTCCGGCCAGGCAGACCCGGCTTGAGCGCCCGGCCTCGACATCGGCCGCGGCGCCGCCGGCACCGTCAGCACCGTTGACTCCGGGCCCGGCGGGTCCGTTGAGTCCGGTGCCGCCGAGCTCCCCCATGAGATCTGGGGTTGAGGTAGTGGTCCCATCCACACCGGAGACCTTCGCCTCGGCTCGGGACCTTATTGCCCTGACTGAGCCCACTCGGCTGCCACCCCCGGTACCTCCGGTGCGGGTTGTGTCCAGAGGCAAGCCCATGATGTCGGCGCCGCCCAGAGACAGTCGTTCGCCATCCAGGTCCCGACGTCTTGGGCGCTCCAGATCCCGACGCCGCTCGCAGTCCCGGCATCGCTCCCCTCAGCGGTACCGGTCGCACTCGCGGCAACGGTCGGCATCGAGACGGTCGCGGTCAGGCTCCAGTCGGCGACACCGGCACCGCGACTCCAGGAGCAGGTCCCGACGCTACTCGCCGCACCGGTCGACCTCCCGGCACCGAGCTGGTGGCAGGTCCCGGTCTCGGTTGACCTCCCGGCGCCGAGCTGGTGGTAGGTCCCGGTCGACCTCCTGGCACCGAGCTGGTGGCAGGTCCCGGTACCAAAGCGGCACCCGGTACTAATCAGGATCCCGGCACCGCGATAGATCCCGGTCCCGATCCCGGTCCCGGCACCGATATGACTCCCGGCACCGGTCCCCGGCACCGAGACGATCCTCCGTGCCGGCCCGCGCAGACCCTTACCATCCGGGGTCGGCCCAGCCGTGGCCCTCGAGACAGCCGTCCGTATCCTCCCAGACGGACAGTGGGTATGCGCTGGGCACCGACCGGCAGGCGGCGCTGTTCGGGGATCCGCCGCTGCAAGACCAAGGCCCACAACAGTGGGGATTCTGGACACCCTGGGCATACCATCAGGCCCAGGGCCCCCAGCAGCTCCCTGCTAGACCGGCAACTGCGGAGCGTAGGGCCCCTGAAGCCTCCTTGTCTCGCCCCCCTCCCTCCCCGGAAGGGGAGGAAGGGTCCAAACAGCAGGACTCCGCTGTGGCTCCGGAGGCAGAGGCGAGGGCTGAGGAAGACCCTCAGTTGGACACTATCGTGCCTGGGGTCTCATCATCCTCCTCCCCGGATGAGGCGGTGGCGGGTACCTCCTCCAACAGTCCCCCCCCGCTGGATCTCAGGGCGCACCAGGACCTCCTCAGGCGATTGGCTCAAAACCTGAGTCTGCAGGCAGAGGAGGTCTCGGAGATAGAGGACCCAATTGTCACCATCCTCTCTTCTGATGCTCCCACCAGGGTCGCCCTGCCCTTCATACGGACCATCCAGGCCAACGCCAATACTATCTGGCAGTCCCCGGCCTCCATCCCTCCGACAGCGAAAGGAGTCGAGAGAAAGTACATGGCCCCTTCTAGGGGCTATGAATATCTACATGTTCACCCGACTCCCGGTTCACTGGTAGTGCAATCGGTGAACGATAGGGAGCGTCACGGCCAGGAGGCTCCGGCCCCCAAGTCCAGAGAGGCCAGGCGGATGGACCTCCTTGGCCGTAAGGTGTATTCGGCTGGGGCGCTGCAGCTCAGGGTCTCTAACCAGCAGGCCCTGCTGAGCAGATACGCCTTTAACTCCTGGGTGGCAGTGGACAAATTTAAGGAGCTGCTGCCACAGGATGCTCGCCAAGAGTTTACGGCCATCTTGGACGAAGGCAAGAAGGTCGCACGCACGGCCTTACAAGCCTCCTTGGACGCTGCGGACTCGGCTGCCCGTACCCTCGCGTCAGGAGTTACGATGCGTTGCATCTCCTGGCTGCAGGTTTCCGGCCTTCCGCCGGAGCTCCAGCACACTATACAGGACCTTCCTTTCGAAGGCCAGGGCCTGTTTTCCGATAAGACAGACCCCAGACTCAAGAGTCTAAAAGACAACAGGGTCATCATGCGGTCCCTCGGGATGCACACCCCCGTGACGCAGCGTAGACCCTTTAGGTCGCAACAACAGCAACAACGTAGGCCGTTTTCCCAGTTCCGCCAGCGGCAGGACCTTTACAGGCGCCGCGGCAGGAACGGCAGGCGCAGGCAGTCTGGGAACCAAGGGGGGCAGAACCAAGGCTCCTCAAAACCCCCGCCTGGTCCTAAGCCTTCATTTTGAAGGTGCGCCCGAGGGCGCGGTAACAGTTTCCCCTATGGATCCTTTCCCCCCGTTTTCAAACCGCCTTTCGTTTTTCCTCCCGGCGTGGTCCCAAATAACATCGGACCGCTGGGTCTTAAGCATGGTGCAGACGGGATACCGCCTGCAGTTTGTTTCGTTTCCTCCTTCCCGCCCTCCTTCCTCGTCCCTCTTCAGGGACCCCTCTCACGAGCAATTCCTTCGGCAGGAGGTGCAGACGCTCCTCAGCAAAGGAGCTATAGAGGCGGTCCCGGAAAACGAGAAAGGCAAAGGGTTTTATTCCCGCTACTTTCTGATCCCCAAGGCCAAGGGGGGCCTCAGGCCTATCCTCGACCTGCGAGAACTCAACAAATACCTCGTGAAGTTGAAGTTCCGCATGGTATCCCTGGGGACCATTATTCCATCCCTGGATCCGGGAGACTGGTACGCCGCCCTCGACATGCAGGACGCGTATTTCCACATTGCCATTTGGCCGCGCCACAGACGCTTTCTCCGCTTCGTTGTGGGGGCTCTTCATTATCAGTTTGCAGTCCTCCCATTCGGCCTGTCCACGGCCCCGAGGGTGTTTACAAAATGCATGGCAGTTGTCGTGGCGCATCTTCGGCGCAACCGTGTCCACGTGTTCCCTTATCTAGACGACTGGTTGATTCGGGGCACGTCGGAACAGCAGGTCAACAGCCATGTCCGCATGATCACCGCCATATTTGCAAGTCTGGGCCTCTTGATAAACACAGACAAGTCCACTCTGAGGCCCACGCAGAAGGTGGAATTTATTGGGGCCGTCTTGGATGCCACTGTGGGCAGGGCCTCGCTGCCTCTGCAACGGTTCCAGACCATGGCGGCGATCGTTCAACGTTTGCGGTCAGCCCCATTGACGTCAGTGAGGACATGTCTAACCCTGTTAGGCCACATGGCGGCGTGCACTTTTGTGACCAGCTACGCTCGGCTCCACATGAGGCCTCTCCAGCTGTGGCTTATCAGTCATTACAGGCCGGCAAGGCAACCTTTAGACATGTTAGTCACAATCCCCCAGAAGGTCTTAGATTCTCTCGGCTGGTGGTTAGACCAGTCCGTATTATGTGCGGGTCTTCCCTTTCACCCCTCTCAGCCATCGGTATCCCTGACAACGGATGCCTCAGATCTAGGCTGGGGGGCCCACCTAGGGACCCTGCGGACACAGGGCCTGTGGTCCCAGGAGGAGGTGGGGCTCCACATCAACATGCGGGAGTTGAGAGCGGTCCGCCTTGCTTGTCAAGCGTTTTGTCATCAGCTTCAGGGTCATTGTGTCGCCGTGTTCACGGACAACACGACGACCATGTACTATATCAACAAGCAGGGCGGCACCAGGTCCTCCTCCCTGTGCCACGAGGCGATACGTCTCTGGGACTTTTGCGTAGCCCACTCCATTCACCTCAGGGCTTCCTTCCTCCCTGGAGTACGGAACACTCTGGCAGATCGATTGAGCAGATCCTTCCTGTCACACGAGTGGTCCCTTCGCCCGGACGTCGCTCTCTCCATTTTCCGGAGGTGGGGTTATCCCCGTGTGGACCTCTTCGCGTCCAAGGGGAACAGGAAGTGCCAAGCGTTCTGCTCCTTTCAGGGCAGGGAGCCGGGGTCGATAGCGGATGCCTTCCTCATCCAGTGGTCGACCCACCTGTACTATGCATTTCCCCCGTTCCCTCTGGTCCACAAGGTCCTCCTGAAGGTGCGCAGGGACAGGGCTCTCGTGATCATGGTGGCCCCGGCGTGGCCCAGGCAGCACTGGTACACCATGCTGCTGGACTTGGCCATAGCCGACCCAGTTCCCCTGCCCCTTCATCCGGACCTGATTACCCAGGACCACGGGACCCTCTGTCACCCAGACCTGCAGTCGCTGCACCTGGCGGCGTGGCTCCTGCGTGGCTGACTGGTTCCGAGCTGCGCTGCTCTACGCCTGTGAGAGAGGTGCTCTTGAGCAGCAGGAAACCGTCCACAAGAGCCACATATTCAGCGAAATGGAAGCGCTTCTCCTGTTGGTGCGTAGAGAGAAATCTCCGCCCTATGGAAGTTTCGGTATCCGAAATCTTAGACTACGTTTTGTCCCTCAAAGGGCAAGGTCTGGCCTTATCGTCGTTGCGAGTCCACCTAGCAGCTATCTCCACCTTTCACCCGGGTGCGGACGGTCGCTCCGTTTTTTCTCACCCGACGGTGTCGAGATTCCTTAAAGGGCTGGAACGTTTATTCCCTAACGTCCGTCCCCCTGCTCCAACCTGGGATCTTAACCTGGTGTTGTCCCGGCTCATGGGACCCCCCTTTGAGCCGTTAGCTACTTGCTCCCTGCTCTACCTCTCTTGGAAAACTGCCTTTCTAGTGGCTATCACCTCAGCTCGACGGGTGTCGGAGCTCCGAGCTCTTGTGGTAGACCCCCCATATACGGTCTTCCACAAGGACAAGGTGCAGCTGAGGCCACACCCTGCTTTTCTGCCCAAGGTGGTCTCAGCCTTTCATGTCAACCAAGAGATTTTCCTTCCGGTTTTTTTCCCAAAACCTCACTCCTCAGGCAGGGAGCAGCAGCTCCACTCGCTGGATGTCCGTAGGGCTCTCGCGTTCTACATAGAGAGGACTAAGCCCTTCCGGAAATCCCCCCAACTTTTCGTGGCGGTAGCAGATCGTATGAAAGGTCTTCCTATCTCCTCCCAGAGGGTATCCTCTTGGGTTACGTCCTGTATCGGGACTTGTTATGACTTGGCCCATGTCCCTACGGGCCGTGTGACTGCGCATTCTACCAGGGCGCAGGCGTCGTCGCTGGCTTTCCTCGCCCGTGTGCCCATCCAGGAAATCTGTCGGGCAGCGACCTGGTCATCGGTCCACACCTTTGCTTCCCACTACGCCCTGGTCCAGCAGTCGAGGGAGGATGCGGCCTTCGGAACTGCAGTGCTCTGTGCCGCGACTTCTCACTCCGACCCCACCGCCTAGGTATGGCTTGGGAGTCACCTAACTGGAATGGATGTGAGCAATCACTCGAAGAAGAAAAGACGGTTACTCACCTTTGTAACTGTTGTTCTTCGAGATGTGTTGCTCACATCCATTCCACACCCGCCCTCCTTCCCCACTGTCGGAGTAGCCGGCAAGAAGGAACTGAGGAGCGGGCGGGCCGGCAGGGGTATATATAGAGCGCCATGGCGGCGCCACTCTAGGGGGCGACCTGCCGGCCCACTGGAGTTGCTAGGGTAAAAAAAGTTTCCGACGAACGTGCACGCGCGGCGCGCACACCTAACTGGAATGGATGTGAGCAACACATCTCGAAGAACAACAGTTACAAAGGTGAGTAACCGTCTTTTGTATTGCCTTTATGAAGATACTTATTTCTATGGAACTGTGACTATCCATGAATAATAAATAAATAGTATTTATTAAAATTTCTCTTTACCAAGAAACACCCCACCAAAAACACTATCTTATTTTTCTCATGGTGCTGGCTTCTAGAGCTACCATAGGTGAATTCCTGGCCCCACTGAAGTTAATTGGAACATCTTTATTATTGTGTCATGAGTTTTTTAACAAGTCTAAGACCTTTGCCCCCAAATGTAAAAGCATGGGAGTTGTGGGTGTTCAGAACTTCCAAAAACAAGGCCATGTTTAGTTGGTGCCTAAATATGGATTTAGAGGTTTACTTTGAGAAACCCTGGTTTGGAAATGTTGACGTTACTGTCTCCTTAAATACAGAAATTTAGGATAGAATTTTCAAAACTGATCAGTGTTGGCCTAACTCTGATGACAATGGGCATTTTATCACTTACTTCAGTAGGAGCAGAGTTAGGCTCACACTGAGAGTTTTTGAAAATCTTACCTTTCATATTTTAGTAGTTATGTGTGTCCTGGTGTATTACTGCATCTTTAAACAATTTGCACTGAAATATGTTATATAGCAGGAAACCTGACAATGACAAACACAATAAAAGTCAAGAGATAGGGTATTTGATGGTTGTGGAAAATATGCATTGTAGATATTCAGATCACATCTTTTTGACATTTTTGTTACTGTAAATGCCATTGAGTCACATGAACGAAGTGCTATTTTGACATTAACATTGCACCACATAAGGGGCACCCTAAAAAAATAAACACACACACACATTTATTTACAGCTACAAATGGGATGACTTTACTTTTTGAAACACACTTAAATGGGAAGCCCCCTGAATACAAGGACCACAAACTACATCTTCCTTGTGGAAAGGTTCTTCTCCTCTAAAAGGATGAACTGTGAACACCTGCTTCTTAAATTGCAGGAAACATTTATTACTTGATATACTATTCTAGGATTTGAACACTGACTTTTTGAAAACTTTAAGATATGTATATTTTGTGGAACTGAAATAACTACATCTTGTTTAGTTAATATGCTGGCTGACATATAGGTCCACTACTTTTCTCTCCAGGATGGAATATGGTGACAGCTGTATCAAGGCACATACCATAGTTGATAGATAAATTGTACAAGCATATCACATAATTCAAGTCTTTCAGCTTCAAATATGCAGACCTCTAGCATCTAAACTAAAGTAACATCTCCATTTGTTGTCATTAGGGCAGATATGAAATTTTTATGCCAGCCTCTAGACAGAGTGAGAGAAATGATAGAGCAGTTCTAGTTCCTTCCAGTAGGGAGAAGTTGTACACACACACTTCAACCATTCAGTGATGCAAAATGTGAACTGCAATTTATTTTGATGTGGGCCAATTCATTAAAAAGGTTAACTAATGCTCTGTTAAGAAAACTCCCACTTTTATTCAAAAATCAGGGTTTCATTTTGTAGGTTTACCTTCATATTTTATTTGTTGTGTTTGCAGAAGTGAGAGGCAGTTTTCACTGCAAATGTATTGTAAAAATGTTGTTATATTATAAATATTAAAATTTTTTCCCCTGGGTCAAATAAAGGGGGGGGGAAGATGATTTTAGCTTTGGAAATGTTTCATCCCATTGAGAGAAAAAATGGGTTCACGTTTGTAAAGTAACACATTTCACACTAGATCAGATTTATGAATTCCCAAATATTGAAAAACCCTCAGGTTTTGCATGCAAAGCAAAAATTGGTAGGTGCAGAGTTCTATTATCAACTCACTAGAACATGTATAAAACAATAACTGCTTTACATATATGGTTCCAGCTACCTTAAGTAAACATGAAAACTACACTGAGGATTAAAATTTGTCTTTTTCTCAGATTGGGAATAACAGCCTGCTCCAACTGAGCTGACCTCCTATTCCAACAGTATAATCAGCAACTCCACCCATATGGAAGATCAGACTCAATCTATCACTTCAGACTAAGGTTTCCGCTCATCTTTTTTACTCCTCGAAATCTTGCAGAGGGATCTATAACACAATTAGCAGAGTAAAAAAAACCAAAACAACAACATAAAAAGGGTAAAAACTATAATGGCCTTTGACCAAATGAGATTTTAAGGTCTTTGGGACGGGATCCTCTTTTGTTCTGTGTTTGTACAACAGTGAACACAATGTGGTCCTGATCCAGGATAACAAGGGCTCACAGGCACCGTAGTAATACAAATAATAATCCTAAGTAATTCATTATTATTGAATTGTTGCAGTGAGTCTGCACTATAGGATAAAGGTAAACTAGTTAACTCTATTTATTCTGGATGTCTTCTCATATTGAATTTCTCTGCTGTCTTTAATTCAGCTCCTCCTTCATGAACTTGGAGAGAATAAAATGAAGACTACTACCCACGAGCATGGAGAATGACGAAGTTACTATGGCTTTAAGACAAACCTTAAAGATGTACTAAAAGCTATAACAAATGATTTCACATTGATTATTGGTTTCCTACACAAAAACATGAAACCTTTTTAAAAATGTATCCCAAATAAACAGCCACAAAATATTTCCTCTGTCAGTCTCAGTGCACTCCCACAGTATGGAAACTTAAGCTGAGTCCATGAATAATTCAGGAGCTCAGCTCCAGAAGATGACAGCCCAAAGCATTATGTTCCTCAGACTCTACACCCTCAGTTCACACTACAGTTCCAAGGAGATGTTTAAATTATGAAAGGCGTGATGTGCTGTGAGCTTATTGTAAGCTATTTCTGAAGCTTGGAGAACCTGAAAACACTTGTGTTATAGGTTCAAGAATCAATTCAGACTTTAAAACTCAACTTTTCAAGCACAAAACTTCAATGGGGGCAAACTTTAAAATGTAATCACAAGGCAGGCTAGACAATACCCATCTTCTGGAGTGAACAGCTATCATAAAAGCAAGAATGATAGTAAGAAAGCACATAAAGGAAGCCCATAAAGCAAGGAATGAAACATTCAACATAAAATAGTAGGGACTTAAAGAGAGACTGTCAGCTGCATTCAGCTGACTTCAGTTAATTTGAACACTACTATAAAAGCTGCAGATGTCTTGGGTTCTTCTCACATTTCAAAAAAATTCTATAAGACAACAGGGAAAATGACCTCACCGCACACACTATCTATGTGACTTCTGTTTTTTCTTTAAATATCTAATTATAAGCATGGATGTTCCTTATTGCTCTATTGAAAACTAATTAACTATAACATGCTCTACAAAGGCACCTCCTACCTGTATTATAAATTGCATGACATGTCAATAGCAAACTGGTATCAGCTTTATTATTTATTTGTCTTCCTGAAATCTTAATTTTTCCTAAAGGAAGTTTGTTCTTCACTTGTGTGTTAGAAGTTGCAGAAGCTATGAACTTAGGTCACAGTTCAGCAAGGTGCCTATCTGGGGGTCACGAGTAGTCCCATTTACTAGAAGTCACATACTAGAAGCGTGGCAAGTGCTTAGGTACCTTGCTGAATTGTGGTCTTAATCAGTATATTTTAAATAACTCCGTTTGTAATAAACTCTTTGGACCGTATTCTTTGCTGTTGTAAATTGGCAAAGCTCCATTTACTTCTATGGAGCTATGTTAATTTATATCAATAGAGAAATGGTGCCAATATATGTGCGACTATAGTAGAGTCCAGCCTACATTTGGATGATATTTTTAAAATGAAAAATTAACAAAATCCTAAATTTAATTAAAATATAAAAAATATGGATGGCTCGTGCAGAAATATCTGCATATACCTAGGTTTTCATTCAAAGTGAATTTTATATGCAAATAAGACACTGAATGCAGTTACCCCTTTGCTTGTGCATGTGACTGCATAGAGACTTGACTTTAAATATCAATATAATTATTATTTGAGAGTGCCCATTTATAATTTTCTGATCACTCACCAATGAGACCCTATTTTGATTTGAACCTAGCCCTTTCCTTGTCACAGAATGATGAGACTCATTGGCACTTTGTAGAGGCCAATCATGCCACTTCTTAACTAGCACCAACAATCTATTATGTGTTTGATAATAAATGTGCAACAAAATTGTGAGAGGAAGGATTAAGTCACAAACTACTGAAAGAAAATGAGAGCAAACTAAAAGTAATTTGGGAAATGGAATTGGCATCTTATCTACCCTCTTTTCCCTCCTTATTGGGATGTAGGAAAAAGTTCACATATGTACATACAAAAGATTAAACTGATTCTGTAAACTTTGGCTTTCAGTCAATTTCACAAATGATAAAATATTTTACTGTTGATAGTTCAGTTTCTCACATTTGCTATAGCCAAAATGCAGCCTTGGCACATAAAAAATATTTTCAGCTCAATAAATATGAGATGTGCTGATCACAATGAGGAGATGTGGGAATAAGACTGTTAGAAGAGGTATTGCTGAGGACACTGGAGCATATTGAATACATTCGAAGTATAAAATCTAAGAAGTAGAGCCAAAAATCAGAAGCGGCGCAGCAGGTACCCATATAAGAAGAGACAAAATTGAAGTAACTTGAATGCTGATGGTTATTAAAGATGTTTTGTTATATTTTCTTTTGCAGAATGCCCTGTACTGCAGTTACAAACAGTGCCTCCGGTAATGATATGAGAAGTAAGAGGTATCCATGAATATTTCTGAATTACGAGATTATTTGTTTTTGTTTTGTTTTTTTAAAAGAGTGAAACGGTATCTACATTTTCCAGTACAGTAATAAAAGTTCAAACTATTCCTCTAAAGTGTAATAGAAAGTAACATTTTAAAGTTAAAAATTAGCATTTCTGAGATTAACGGAAATAGCTATATGCATGAAAAGTGACAGAACTTCTACCAGTTTTATAAACTAACCTTATTTCATCTCAGCTCTGATGGTTTTGAGATCAGGAGGGTGTTACCATATATAAACATTTAACATTTTGTTTAAACAATAAGCACCAGATATTCAAATGAGGGCACAAATGATGTATACATAGAAACTTGTCTTTGAGCACAAATCAGCATGTGTATATATCAAATAGGGGCAGCAGCTAACACTTACATGCCCAAATATTCTACTGATACACAATATGATTTTTTATAGGTGCAGCTGGAAAAGTAATCATGGGTCAACATCTTTGCAGATGTGTTCAGAAAGATGTTTTTCTGATTGCGATATCAACATTACAGCTAGGAATGGGTGAATCAGAAAGGACTTGGAACTTTTTCTTTAAATTTTAACACAAACTATAATGCACTATTGGTCATCTTAGTTTCAAAGTAAAATGCTGATTCGGCATCAAATATTACCCAGCCTGATCTAGAATTATAACTATAGAAGAGTTCACTACTAATCTCTGCTCCGGTATCACATACTCCCCACTCTGGCATCTGCTAATTAAAAAGAAATTGCAAAAACCAAGAAATGTATGAAGAAAACAAAAGAAAAGTATTAGGCTCAGTTTTGCCCTCACATTGGTGCAACACCTATTAACTACAATGAGAGTTTAATTCTTGTAAGTGAGGTCAGAATTGGGTTCTTTATATCACTTGATTGTACAACAATGCTGTCCAAACAGCTATGTTCCCTCCCCATTGGTTAAAGACTCTCTCTCCTGTTTTCCTTCTGTCCCTACTTTGCCCTTTGCCTTTTGTCATCATTTATTGAGTTACCTATCCATGGTAATTAAAGGAATTAATTTGAGGTGAGTAAGAATGTCCTATGAGCCTTTGATTATAAACTCCATAGGAAAGGTGACAGTGTCTTCTTGTACTGAGATTTGAGTAATATAGCAAAATGGTAGATAGACATATAATCAAAACACCAGGAACAGCTAGGACACCGTATAGTTACAATAATAATAACGTGCATAATCCATTAGAAGGTTAGATGTTTCCATCTCATTTAGCTTTTTTTCTTATTAGTTTCCATCCCTGACAATCACTTATTAATGTTCCAAAACACAGGCATTATGGCAGCTGTCTCACCTGAATTCGTTCAACTTCTAAAAAAGTTGCTGTTTGGAAGGCTTTTTCCCACAGGGTTAGGTCACACTCTAACTCCACAGAATAGTAGAGGTCCTCTCCAGATTCAGATTGGACACCGAAGCAGTGTTTCCGACGATCCAACAGATCACTGTCCTGATGAAAACCTGAAGTTATATAATCTGGCATACATAATTAATATTTCTTACTGTAAAGATCTATGCCTCAAACTTAACATTATAGTTAGGCATTGCTAACTTTATACATATTGCATTAACAGGTGAAAGTTCAGGAATTGCAAAGGAAAGCTTGGGCCTAAATGCTGGCATCTGAAGGAATTTGAAACAAGACATTATGTTGAAAGATGTGCATTTTATCAACATACTGTACTAGGATTTACAGAAAACCACACGCATAACTTTCAACATCTTAACAAGCCATTTCTCAAAAAGGGTACAATAGCTTTTTTTTTTAAAGTAATGAAGCATCTATAAAATATGTCTTCTATTTATCCATAAAAGAGGTCAAGCACAAAATAAGATGTGACTTTTTAAACTACTCTGCCAAACTCACCAACATACCCCACTGTACCCCACCAATGGAGCGAGAGAATACTTCAGTGTAAATAGTAATTCTGTCCTTGGCCTCTCTACTGAAACCTCCAGGAAAGAGTCCATATTTGTGCTAGTTTACTAAAGCCAGTATTAAAAGGTATACACTGTTATAGCCAGCCAGAAGAGATTTTTGTTCATCTCAATAGTAGAGTTGCTCTCTTTACGATTGTTTGTCCATAATTTAAGATCCAGGGAGAAGAGATTACGTAGACTACCAAGACAGATATTTGATATCAGACTGTAGAAAAATATAGCATTAAATAGTTGACAGGATTTAAAATTGAGATATTCGCAATGAAATCCACCATTAACAAAAATTTATCAATGAATTTTTTAAACAGCACTTTGAAAAACAGGAACATTGTGAGTTAAAATTCTGGTACACAGTTCACGCAAACACACTTGTGAAAACAAGAAAAGCAGCACCCAGAAGGATCACAGTGCAACAAATTCATTGTCAAAAATGACAGGCAACAAGGTCACCACCTAAACTGAGCACATATGGCATCAGCGATAAAAATAAATGCTTTTGGCTTTGAAGGCAAGTGAGGTCATATCTTATATTGGACCAACTTCTGTTGGTGGGAGAGACAAGCTTTTGAGCTTAGACAGAGCTCTTCCTCTACCAGCTGAATTAAAAGGAAGTCTCAGTTAGCTACAGCTCATTAGTGTCTGTACCCACTGTACATCAGATATTAGAGTGACTTAGTGTGTGATTCAAAACCTACTGAAGTCACAAGGAGTCTTTCTATTTACATCAGATAGCAATGGATCAGGCCCATAAACACAGACATTTGAACCACAACCACACAGGGGGTAGGTACTCAGATACCATGGAAATGTGATGGCAGTTGTGAACTGTATACATTCTCGGAGGCTCAGATCCTCAACTAGTGTAAATCAGCATAGATCTTTAAAAGACAATGGAGTCATGATGACTTACATCAGCATAGGATCTGGTTCTCTGCATGTAAGAGAGCACAGTTTGAAAATACAATGTACAAAATACAATATTCGTTCATGTACATTTACAAACTATACATAGATCTTCCACAAACTAGACTATTTAGGATGTTTCAAACTCCTTATGGAATAACATTCGCCTGAATTGACGTATTTATGTAGGATTTCTTGTAAGAATGATTATCTACCCAAACTATCATGGTAATATATGCTGAGAAGTGAACACAATATGTGAAAAAAAGATCAATTATTACTTTGGGACAGAATCACTTTCCCGTTCCTTTGCTTTTGCACCATTCAGGCAGTGTAAAAAGTGAGAAGTCCACCAGTCAGTCCCCTTGTGGGATGTTCCCTGGCATGGAGGGTCTCCCAAGGGGGTGTAGAGCTGACATAGCTGATTTCCTCTAGACTCTGGTACAGGGGGCGAGGGAAACGGATTGGCTGGAATGCTGTACACTCTGGCTATCCTCAACTGCGCTCTGATCCTTCAGGGACCACAGCCAACAGAGACAAGTTAGAGCAGCACCCTATAGTGTTCTAGCCTGCACTGGGGCTGAGGGAAAGAATCTGTTTGTTGGTCCTCAGTTTCTCTTTTTCTCCTGTACTGTGTTGCTCCAGATGACTGAGGGAGGGATGTCTTCCTTAGCCAGGTTCATACAGAGTTAGTTGAACTATCCTGCTGTCTCTGGGCTCTCACTGATGGGTAGCAGCAAAGAATCCTGTGGCACCTTATAGACTAACAGACGTTTTGGAGCATGAGCTTTCGTGGGTGAATACCCACTTCGTAAGATGCATGTAGTGGAAATTTCCAGGGGTAGTTATATATATGCAGGCAAGCTAGAGATAATGAGGTTAGTTCAATCAGGGAGGATGAGGCCCTGTTCTAGCAGTTGAGGTGTGAAAACCAAGGGAGGAGAAACTGGTTTTGTAGTTGGCAAGCCATTCACAGTCTTTGTTTAATCCTGAGCTGATGGTGTCAAATTTACAGATGAACTGAAGTTCAGCAGTTTCTTTTTGAAGTCTGGTCCTGAAGTTTTTTTGCTGCAGGATGACCACCTTAAGGTCTGCTATAGTGTGGCAAGAGACCAACACCTACAAAATCTCCATCAAGCATTCTCAAAACTACAATACCCGCATGAGGAAATAAGGAAACAGATCAACAGAGCAAGACGTGTACCCAGAAGCCTCCTACCACAAGACAAACCCAAGAAAGAAACCAACAGGACTCCACTGGCCATCACATACAGTCCTCAGCTAAAACCCCTCCAATGCATCATCAGGGATCTACAACCCATCCTGGACAACGATCCCACACTTTCACCTGCCAACCTGAAACATATTCTCACCAGTAACTGCACACCGCACCATAGTAACTCTAGCTCAGGAACCAATCCATGCAACAAACCTCGATGCCAACTCTGCCCACATATCTACACCAGCGACACCATCACAGGACCTAACCAGATCAGCCATACCATCACCGGTTCATTCACCTGCACGTCCACCAATGTAATATATGCCATCATATGCCAGCAATGCCCCTCTGCTACGTACATTGGCCAAACTGGACAGTCACTACAGAAAAGGATAAACGGACACAAATCAGATATCAGGAATGGCAATATACAAAAACCTGTAGGAGAACACTTCAACCTCCCTGGCCACACTATAGCAGACCTTAAGGTGGCCATCCTTGTCATAAACAGATAGCTAAGGGTTAATGTCTCTTCCACCTGAAGCACCTGACCAGAGGACCAATCAGGAAACCGGATTTTTTCAACTCTGGGTGGAGGGAAGTTTGTGTCTGAGTTTTTGTTTTCTGTCTGCCAGCTTTCTCTGAGCTTTGGAGAAGTAGTTTCTACTTTCTAGTCTTCTGTTTCTAAGTGTAAGGACAAAGAGATCAGATAGTAAGTTATATGGTTTCTTTTCTTTGGTATTTGCATGAATATAAGTGCTGGAGTGCTTTGATTTGTATTCTTTTTGAATAAGGCTGTTTATTCAATATTCTTTTAAGCAATTAACCCTGTATTGTGTCACCTTAATACAGAGAGACCATTTGTATGTATTTTTTCTTTCTTTTTATATAAAGCTTTCTTTTAAGACCTGTTGAAGTTTTCTTTACTGGGAAATTTCAGGAAAATTGAGTCTGTACTCACCAGGGAATTGGTGGGAGGAAGAAATCAGGGGGGAGATCTGTGTGTGTTGAATTTGCTAGCCTGATTTTGCATTTCCTCTGGGTAAAGAGGAAAGTGCTTTTTTTTGTTTCCAGGACTGGGAACGGAGAGGGGGAGTCACTCTGTTTGGATTCACAGAGCTTGTGTCTGTGTATCTCTCCAGGAGCACCTGGAGGGGGGAAGGGAAAAAGGATTATTTCCCTTTGTTGTGAGACTCAAGGGATTTGGGTCTTGGGGTCCCCAGGGAAGGTTTTTCAGGGGGACCAGAGTGCCCCAAAACACTCTAATTTTTTGGGTGGTGGCAGCAAGTACCAGGTCCAAGCTGGTAACTAAGCTTGGAGGTTTTCATGCTAACCCCCATATTTTGGACGCTAAGGTCCAAATCTGGGACTAAGGTTATGACATGGTGTAGCAGCGGTTGGGAGATAGACAGAATCCAGAAGCCAGTAGGAATATTATATTTTTCTTTTCTCTGCTAAGGGCTTTTTAGCAGACAGAAAAAGTTTGGTTTTAAAAGGGAACCAGAGAGAATTTTTTTTTCTGCTCTCTCTGGCAGTTTGTGGCTTGCATGTTAAGCAAGAAGTTGTTAAGGTGCTATTAAGAGTCTTTTGTCACACAATAGCACTCCCATTGAGAGTCATTACCAGCACTATATATATGCAAAAAAAGTGGTTTTTCAGGTTTACTTAACATTAAAGATTAGCTAAAGGCACTGTTGCTAGGCAGACTTCAGGAGGCAACAGAGAGCCTGCAGTTCAGAAGATAAACACCGGAGGGCACCCCAACACAAGAAAACAGGAATCATGACTTCTAAGGCAAAAATTGAGGCCGAAGGGCAATTCAAAGAAGCTGAACACAGGCGACAACTGGAGCTAAAAGAAAAGGAAGAAAGCATCAAACTGGCAGCCTACCAAAGAGAACAGGCAGCCAAAGAGGCAGCACACAAAAGAAAACTAGAAGAAGAAGAGGTGGCCTACCGAAGGAAACAAGCAGAAGAAGAGTTGGCCCACAGAAGGAAGCAAGAAGAAGAAGAGGCGGCTCACCGCCGAGAAATGGAAAAACAACAAAAAGAAATGGAAAAACAACAAAAAGAGAATGAAGAGAAGGAAAAACAGAGAAAACATGAACTGGAGTTGGCAAAAGCTGGGCTGCATGTGCCAGCCAACCCTAACAACCCGGCGCCAATTATTGCTCCACAGCACAGGAAATTTCCCACCTACAAGGCAGGTGATGACACCGAGGCCTTCTTGGAAAATTTTGAAAGAGCCTGTCTTGGGTACAGCATCCCCGAAGACCAGTACATGGTAGAATTAAGGCCACAACTCAGTGGACCTTTAGCAGAGGTGGCAGCTGAAATGCCTAAGCAGCAAATGAATGACTATAAACTTTTTCAAACCAAGGCCAGATACAGAATGGGGATAACCCCAGATCATGCCCGTCGGCGCTTCAGAACCCAAAAGTGGAAACCAGAGGTGTCATTTCCCAAACACGCCTACTACATTGCAAAAAACTATGAGGCCTGGATAACAGGAAACAATGTTCAAACCTTGGAAGAACTGCACCTCCTCATACAAATGGAGCAGTTCTTGGATGGTGTTCCTGAAGACATCACATGGTACATACAAGATGGAAAACCCAAAGATCTCGCTGAGGCGGGGGAGATTGGAGCCAAATGGATGGAACTGGCAGAAAGCAAGAAAGCTACTCTCAAGGGGAACGATTACCCCAGGGGGCACACAGACCATAAACCCTACAACCGAGGACAGCCAAAGACCCCACCTACCACCCAAGTAAAGCCACAGACACCCTACCCTTCCACCTCACCAGTCTCCAGTAACTCACCTCGGCCCAGTGACCCATCAGATGGAAGATGCTTTAAGTGTAATGAACTGGGACATATCAAGGCCAACTGTCCAAAGAACACCATGCGAGTGCAATTCATTACACCACCATCACACCAAAGATCCCCAGGCCCGGATGCCTCTCAAATACCCTTGGAGCGAAGGGAAAACTTGAGAGTGGGCGGAAAGAAGGTTACTGCGTGGAGAGACACGGGGGCACAAGTGTCAGCTATCCACCAATCCTTCGCTGACCCGAAATTCATCAACCCAAAGGCCAAAGTGACAATTTACCCCTTCATGTCACAAGCTGTAGACTTGCCTACAGCTCAACTGCCTGTCCAGTACAAAGGCTGGTCAGGAATGTGGACTTTTGCAGTCTATGACAATTATCCTATCCCCATGCTACTGGGGGAAGACTTGGCCAACCAGGTGAGGCGGGCCAAGAGAGTGGGAATGGTTACACGTAGCCAAACCAGGCAAGCTTCCAGACCCATTCCTGTTCCTGAGCCGTCCACAGACGCCCCGTCTGTGTTACCAGAGACCCAGACAGAGGTAGTGGACCCGGATTCCATGCCTACCACTGAAACAGACACAGCATCTCCAGTCCCAGGCCCGGAACTGGAACAGCAACCAGCACCAGCAAGTGCAACCACATCTTCACACTCAACGCCAGAGGGCGCCAGCGAGCCAGAACTGGCAGAAGCACAAGACAGCCATACCCAAAAGGCTCAGCCAGAGCCTGAAATACCCTCAGGTGCACCAGCGGAGAGCGGTTCACCAGCAACGGAAACAACCCCATCACCTACATCGCTTCCAGAGGGACCAAGCCCAAGTCCACAGTCTGAGGACCCCAGCCTCAAGGGAACAGTTCCAGACTGAGCAGGAAGCAGATGACAGCCTTCAGAAAGCTTGGGCAGCGGCACGGAGCACCCCACCGCCTCTCAGCTCTTCTAATCGATCCCGGTTTGTTATAGACCAAGGACTTTTATACAAGGAAATTCTTTCTGGTGGACACCGGGAAGAATGGCAGCCGCAAAAACAGTTGGTGATTCCAACTAAGTACCGGGGGAAGCTCTTAAGCTTGGCCCATGATCATCCCAGTGGCCATGCTGGGGTGAACAGAACCAAAGACCGGTTGGGGAAGTCCTTCCACTGGGAGGGGATGGACAAGGACGTTGCCAAGTATGTCCGGTCTTGTGAGGTATGCCAAAGAGTGGGAAAGCCTCAAGACCAGGTCAAGGCCCCTCTCCAGCCACTCCCCATAATTGAGGTCCCATTTCAGTGAGTAGCTGTGGATATTCTGAGCCCTTTCCCAAAAAAGACGCCCAGAGGAAAGCAGTACGTACTGACTTTAGTGGACTTTGCTACCCGATGGCCAGAAGCAGTAGCTCTAGGCAACACCAGGGCTAACACTGTGTGCCTGGCCCTAACAGACATCTTTGCCAGGGTAGGTTGGCCCTCCGACATCCTTACAGATTCAGGGTCTAATTTCCTGGCAGGGACCATGGAAAAACTGTGGGAAACTCATGGGGTGAATCACTTGGTTGCCACCCCGTACCACCATCAAACCAATGGCCTGGTGGAAAGTTCAATGAAGCTTTGGGGGCCATGATACGAAAATTCATCAATGAATTCTCCAATAATTGGGACCTAGTGTTGCAGCAGTTGCTGTTTGCCTACAGGGCTGTACCACATCCCAGTTTAGGGTTTTCACCATTTGAACTTGTGTATGGTCACGAGGTTAAGGGGCCATTACAGTTGGTGAAGCAGCAATGGGAGGGGTTTACGCCTTCTCCAGGAACTAACATTCTGGACTTTGTAAGCAACCTACAAAGCACCCTCCAACACTCTTTAGCCCTTGCTAGAGAGAACCTAAAGGATGCTCAAGAAGAGCAAAAGGCCTGGTATGACAGACATGCCAGAGAACGTTCCTTCAAGGTAGGAGACCAGGTTATGGTCTTGAAGGCGCAACAGGCCCATAAGATGGAAGCATCATGGGAAGGGCCATTCACGGTCCAAGAGCGCCTGGGAACTGTAAACTACCTCATAGCATTTCCCAATTCCTCACTAAAGCCTAAAGTGTACCATGTTAATTCTCTCAAGCCTTTCTATTCCAGAGACTTACAGGTTTGTCAGTTTACAGTCCAGGGAGATGATGCTGAGTGGCCTGACGGTGTCTACTACGACGGGAAAAAAGACGGTGGCGTGGAAGAGGTGAACCTCTCAACCACCCTGGAACGTCTGCAGCGGCGACAAATCAAGGAGCTGTGCACTAGCTTCGCCCCATTGTTCTCAGCCACGCCAGGACGGACTGAACGGGCATACCACTCCATTGATACAGGTAATGCTCACCCAATCAGAACCCCACCCTACCGGGTGTCTCCTCATGCCCAAGCTGCTATAGAACGGGAGATCCAGAACATGCTACAGATGGGTATAATCCGCCCATCTACCAGTGCATGGGCATCTCCAGTGGTTCTAGTACCCAAACCAGATGGGGAAATATGCTTTTGCATGGACTACCGTAAGCTAAATGCGGTAACTCGTCCGGACAACTATCCAATGCCACGCATTGATGAGCTATTGGAGAAGTTGGGACGTGCCCAGTTCATCTCTACAATAGACTTAACCAAGGGGTACTGGCAAGTACCGCTAGATGAACCTGCCAAGGAGAGGTCAGCATTCGTCACCCATGCGGGGGTGTATGAATTCAATGTCCTTCCTTTCGGCCTTCGAAATGCACCCGCCACCTTCCAGACGCTGGTAGATGGTCTACTAGCTGGACTGGGAGAATTTGCAGTTGCCTACCTCGATGATGTGGCCATTTTTTCAGACTCCTGGCCCGAACACCTACTGCACCTGGAAAAGGTCTTTGAGCGCATCAGGCAGGCCGGACTAACTGTTAAGGCCAAAAAGTGTCAAATAGGCCAAAACAGAGTGACTTACCTGGGGCACCAGGTGGGTCGAGGAACCATAAACCCCCTACAGGCCAAGGTGGATGCTATCCAAAAGTGGCCTGTCCCACGGTCCAAGAAGCAGGTCCAATCCTTCTTAGGCTTGGCCGGATACTACAGGCAATTTGTACCACACTACAGCCAAATCGCTGCCCCATTGACCGACCTAACCAAAAAGACCCAGCCAAATGCCGTTAAGTGGACTGATGAGTGTCAAAAAGCCTTTACCCAGCTTAAGGCAACGCTCATGTCTGACCCTGTACTCAGGGCCCCGGACTTTGACAAGCCATTCCTAGTAACCACGGATGCATCTGAGCGTGGTATAGGAGCAGTGCTCATGCAGGAAGCAACAGATCACAACTTCCATCCTGTCGTGTTTCTCAGCAAGAAACTGTCTGAGAGGGAAAGTCACTGGTCAGTCAGTGAAAAGGAATGCTATGCCATTGTGTACACCCTGGAAAAGCTGCGCCCATATGTTTGGGGACGGCGGTTCCAACTACAAACTGACCATGCTGCACTAAAGTGGCTTCATACTGCCAAGGGGAACAACAAGAAACTTCTTCGTTGGAGTTTAGCTCTCCAAGATTTTGATTTTGAAATTCAGCACATCACAGGAGCTTCTAACAAAGTAGCTGATGCACTCTCCCGTGAGAGTTTCCCAGAATTCAGTAGTTAAAAAGTGTTCTTAAAATGTAGAAGTCTGTTAGTTATATACTTAGGAGTATATGTAAAGGTGCATGTGTTGTATTAATCTGTTTATTTTCAAGTTCTAGAAGGAAATCGCCGCCAGTGAGCTTCCCCACTGTCTGCAATTTGGGGGGCGTGTCATAAACAGATAGCTAAGGGTTAATGTCTCTTCCACCTGAAGCACCTGACCAGAGGACCAATCAGGAAACCGGATTTTTTCAACTCTGGGTGGAGGGAAGTTTGTGTCTGAGTTTTTGTTTTCTGTCCGCCTGTTTTCTCTGAGCTTTGGAGAAGTAGTTTCTACTTTCTAGTCTTCTGTTTCTAAGTGTAAGGACAAAGAGATCAGATAGTAAGTTATATGGTTTCTTTTCTTTGGTATTTGCATGAATATAAGTGCTGGAGTGCTTTGATTTGTATTCTTTTTGAATAAGGCTGTTTATTCAATATTCTTCTAAGCAATTAACCCTGTATTGTGTCACCTTAATACAGAGAGACCATTTGTATGTATTTTTTCTTTCTTTTTATATAAAGCTTTCTTTTAAGACCTGTTGAAGTTTTCTTTACTGGGAAATTTCAGGAAAATTGAGTCTGTACTCACCAGGGAATTGGTAGGAGGAAGAAATCAGGGGGGAGATCTGTGTGTGTTGAATTTGCTAGCCTGATTTTGCATTTCCTCTGGGTAAAGAGGAAAGTGCTTTTTTTTGTTTCCAGGACTGGGAATGGAGAGGGGGAGTCACTCTGTTTGGATTCACAGAGCTTGTGTCTGTGTATCTCTCCAGGAGCACCTGGAGGGGGAAAGGGAAAAAGGATTATTTCCCTTTGTTGTGAGACTCAAGGGATTTGGGTCTTGGGGTCCCCAGGGAAGGTTTTTCAGGGGGACCAGAGTGCCCCAAAACACTCTAATTTTTTGGGTGGTGGCAGCAAGTACCAGGTCCAAGCTGGTAACTAAGCTTGGAGGTTTTCATGCTAACCCCCATATTTTGGACGCTAAGGTCCAAATCTGGGACTAAGGTTATGACAATCCTGCAGCAAAAAAACTTCAGGACCAGACTTCAAAGAGAAACTGCTGAGCTTCAGTTCATCTGCAAATTTGACACCATCAGCTCAGGATTAAACAAAGACTGTGAATGGCTTGCCAACTACAAAACCAGTTTCTCCTCCCTTGGTTTTCACACCTCAATTGCTAGAACAGGGCCTCATCCTCCCTGATTGAACTAACCTCATTATCTCTAGCTTGCCTGCATATATATAACTACCCCTGGAAATTTCCACTACATGCATCTGACGAAGTGGGTATTCACCCACGAAAGCTCTTGCTCCAAAACGTCTGTTAGTCTATAAGGTGCCACAGGATTCTTTGCTGCTTTTACAGATCCAGACTAACACAGCTACCCCTCTGATACTAATGGGTAGGTAAGCAGGCAATGGGAGAAGACTGAACTACTTCCCTCCTTTCCCTTTGATGGAGCAGTCAGCCACCAGGCAAGTTGTACAACAGCTGAACCAGGGAAGGGACAGCAGCTACTCAAGACCACCCTAAGCTCACACTAGAACTGCAGGGAAGTAGTGAGAGACTACTGGCGAGGTGACAACCCCTATGCTTCTCTCCATAGTGAAAATATTCCAATTTATCAACTTGTAGAGCACCACTTAGCAATCTCATTTTTCAATAATAATCAAATATTAATTTTCTTAACAGCCATCTCAAAGGCCAGAAGTTAGAGCCCAAGGCCATAAGTGTCCCCCAGTCTCCAGATTGGACACCCCTGGGTTAGAGGACAAATCATGACACTTTTATACTTGGATGGTAGCAAAGAATTAAAAATAAACATGATCTCAAAATATGCACACACTACTAACAACTTAGACGGTACATGGAATTGAATCTATCACCATCATATTTAGAACACTGATAAATAAGGCTAAGATTTTGTCACAGTTATTTTTAGTAAAAGTCATGGACAGGTCATGGGCAACAAACAGAAATTCACGGAGCCTGTGACCTGTCCATGACTTTTACTAAAAATAACAATATAAGCTGCGTGACAGATGTGCACAGCCCTGGCTGCAGCCCCACCGCGGGGCAGGAGCCCATGGCCCTGGCTGCAGCCCCTGTCGCAAACTGCGGGGCAGGAGCACACAGCCCCGGCTGTGATCCCCATTGTGGGGCTATGTGGGGAGCATAGCCACAGCTCCAGCTCTGGCTTCAACTGTGGGCAGGTGAAGAAATCACAAAGATCTGGTAAAGTCACAGAATCCATGACTGTCGTAACCACCATGACTAGCCTTACTAATAAATAATAACATATTACCTACTGAAAACACTCCTGTAACTTTTGTCCAATGACAGTAATACTGCTGCATGTTCAGTCATAACAAGTTTATTTGAAAACGTACTAGTGTTAGATGTTTACACCACATATTGTACCAGAGCTGTAACCACCCATGGCAGGGTGAATGGGGCAGCCACCCAGGGCACAAAGCCAGGGGAGGGAGGCAGAAAAATGGGACGGATGAAAAAAGAAAAGGTAGGAGGCAGAGCCCTGCAGTGGGACCTGGATCCACGGGTCCCATTACCATACCTGTCACCCTTACTTTTGTGCCTCTGCGGGTGGTGGCAATACCATGCCACCCTTACTTCTATGCTGCTTCTCATGGCAGTGCTGCCTTTGGAGCTGGGTGGCTGGAGAGTGGTGGCTTCTGGCCAGGCATCTAGCTCTGAAGGCAGCGCTGCCGCCAACAGTAGTGCACAAGAATGGCATGGTATGGTAATGGGACCCCTGGGGTCCCAGTCCTGCTGCAGAGCTGTATCCCCTACCATGTTATTCGCCCATCCCATTTTTCCACCCCTACTCCCCCAGCTTTGCACCTTGGGCAGCTGCCCCACTCACTCCACCCTGGTTATGATCCTGATGGCTACAACCGTGTTGAGAACTTCAAGAAAAAACACATTTCAGAGCAAAAAATAGGGATTTTTTTAAACTTTCATAACTAACATAACAAGCACAGGTGTGCTAGGGCTATGAACTACCAAGCCTAGTAGTGCTGGGACTGAGCCCAGACAGGCCTCCACACACACAAATTAACCACTGAATAGCATACACAGGGACAGGAGAATAGTGCCTGTCTTTACAAGGTTGGATTTAACACATCAGGGTTTCATGGCCACACTCATATAAGTCAATGAATCTATTTAGCGAGGGGCCTGACAAAATGAACATGTAAATGTGCAGAGTTTTGCAAAGAGTGAGCCTCTTCACGCTAACAGGACTCTGAGCTATATCTGTTCCTCAGGCCATTTTCCTTCTGCTAGGCAAAAGTTATCTAGCAGCTGAGCAGCACTCCTCAATGCAGGATTAAGTTCCCTTGTAGTCCCTGCACTTTTCATTACTTTTTCACCTGTGCGTAGGTGTGCAACACTCCAAACCTGTCCCTATGTATCTAATTGTACTTTCTGTTTACTAATGAATAAGCAGGTCAATGGACAGACCAAGGTGTGTGTCAATTTTTTTAACAAATTTTTTTAACAAAAATACTATGCACCTGTCCCAAAAAGTTATTCGTTCAGGGTAGTATGCCCTCCCCCTGAAGGCATGAAAAGCATTTAGAAAACCTCTAAAGGATGCTGCAAATATGAGATAAAAATGTCTGGAGTCTTGTATGCTGAGCTGGACTAAGATGCCATCCTTATTAACTAACTTTTCATCTCATGGAAGTTGTTTTGTTGATAAGATGTTTCACTTCAGTATAACTATAATGCACTCAGACACTCGCTTAGTGATTATCATAATCTTGTTCTTTTATTATCACTTATTAGTCTGTGGTGGCCTTTACTGAACTTTGTGATGACTTCATATGTGCTGTATGAGACTAATAATGATTTAATGGTAGTATTTGCCTGGGACCACAATTAAAAACAAATTCTCTAGGAAAGAATTGTCACAAGAAGGGAAAGTTGTACCAGTTTCCTGACTCTCCACTCAAAAAAGGTCATTTTATCTATCCATTTATTTATTTATTACCACAAAAAGTCCAAAGAAACAGCCTTGCAGCAAAACTAACTGTTAGGAAGGTCTTTGGCTCATGTCCACATGCTATGTAATCCAGCATCCCTGCTGTCAGGAGGGGTGACTCCTGTTTGCCAAGTTAATAATGATGTACCTATTAAATAAGAGCAATAAATTTCTCCAAGGGAAACTAGCACGGTTCATTAACTTGAAAAGATCAAGTTAAAGTGGAATACTTCACAATCATCAGACAGTGGCATTATCTTCAGATCTCTCCAGAAAGTCTATTTTCTCTAAAAACTCCATGCTCTCCAGATAAACACTGCTCCTTTTTTGAAGGGCTCACTACCTTTTATTTTACTTAAAATATAGCTGGTAAACACTAGTAAGTAATCATCCAATATGGGAATGGACTGAGCTTCCACTGCAGTCAATGGGAGTTGAAAGTGCTCAGAACCTAACCGTACCTACTCAGCAACAGCTTCCAAGACTGGGTGACCAAAGTGTATCTAACTCACATGGATCATTTTGGGCTAGACTGAATCCCTTCCTCATGTTGGTGAACCATTTTTGCAGTCCCATTGGCGGCAACATTCACCAGCATGAGGAAGGCATTCACAATCTGTCCTGAGGAGAGTTATTGGGCAAAATAGACTCTCTGGTATCAGGTGACTTTAATTTCATTCTTTAAACAGATATTCAGTTCAGCTACCACTTTCACATTAATGGAAATGATTTTATCATATCAACATTTTATACTATGTAGATGGGAAAAAGTTGATAAGATCCTCTGCTCACTGGTGAAGCCAGCTCAATGACCTCTTTGCAGCAGAAATGCAAAGGGGGCTTACCAGACACAGTAATTGGGCCCAATACTTGACTAGGTCCTTTAAAAATAAAAAGCGCTATACATATGTAAGCATTAATTCTAGAACACATTAGGTGTAAAGAGAAGTTAAAAAAACAATTTAGCAGGCATTTTGCACCTCCAGTCATCATTTATTTAGTAACTGATTATTAATTAATTCTTCACACTCTGTGCCCAAGTTTATTATTATTTTAGATATTAATCTTCCCTCACATTTAGCTGCTGGGTATTTCTGCATAAATAGATAACTCCACTTTCTAAGAGGTTCACATGCTCCCTTTTGTATTCCTCTTTTTAAGAACACTCTTCCATGGCATCACAATTAGTTACTATGGAGATGATTTTGATAGCACTTACAAACAGCAAGAGCAATTTCACTTCAGAGTAACAAAGATATTGTTTCATAAAACATTCTTATTAATAAATAATAGGGAAGAGAAGGCATAACATAATGAACATGTACATACACACACATATGCACCCAGTATCTGCTTCCTGTACTGATATTTTTCCCAGATTTCTGTTTGGTGAAAATAGCCCCTGGTATTTATTTGCTGAGAGACATGCTGAGGTGTGTGTGTGTGTGTGTGTGTGTGTGTGTATGCTGAGATTATATCCTTTTTCTAACATTGCAAAGAAGCACTAATGGCAGTTTTCACCAAATGGACATCTGAGAAAAGCCTTAGTACAGAGGAGTGGTGCAGTGAGATGCAATATGCTTAACATTACCTTGGAGGTGCTGAGCTGCCAATGAAGGTCAGCATGCTGCAGGGTCATGCCCTTGAATATTACATATTAGTATAGGTGGAAAAAATAGTGAGGTCCAAAGTTAAGGTTGCCTGATATAAGACTCTGTTTAGATTTGCTTATAACTTTGCCAAACTTTAACTGTTTGAGCTGATATTTTCCATTAAAGGTGTCTGCTTCAGGCTGAATGTTCTTATTAAGTATCAGCTAAAAGAGTTTATTCAATTCTGAGAACAAGGTTACCAAAAACTACATTGTTTTGCCCATATTAAAGAACTTTATACAACAGTGTTGTTGACGAGCTCTGGTATTTCCACGCTTTGCAGCACAGACTTCAAATTGGATGGTGATGGTGGGATTGATGTCAAGGATGTGCCTTTTGCCATACCCATAAAAATCTGTCATAATTTGGCCAAGTTAATTGCTTTTTCAAAATGGTAGTTCACATGCACTCAGTAGAGACTTGACAGCTAAATTCTCTCAAGAGTGCACACTGAGCATGCTCCATCTCCACAGGGCAAGTGAGTTTGCTCCATCTCAGGGTTGCAGTTGTCAAGCAGAACTTTCCCTGCCATTACTCCTCCTGCAGGGGGCTGCGGGTACTGAGAATAAGGAGAATGGTTTCTCTTGTTATCTCAGTGTTATCTGATGATGCCCAGATAATATGGAAAGAAGGATGAGGCAGCCTGTTTTGAATGCAGAGTGCTGAGGAATGGGGTGAGAGAGATGCAGGGTGTATGTTGGGGCATAGGAACAAGAGTTCAGGGTACAACGGAGTTATCAGGAGCCAGAAGGGGCAGGAAGACATGGGGACATATGACTGTGGGTTTGTTGGGGGGAATATAGGAAGGAGTAGAGGGAAAGGGGAGGATAGGAGCAAACTGGGGTTAAGCCAGGAACCATGGAGAAAGGAAAACATGGCAGATTAAGGAGCAGGAGCCCAGGGAAGTGACACAAGAATCCATGGGGATAGCAGCAGGAGAAGGGACAAGAGCAGGAGTTGAGGAGGTGGGGAGAGGAGAGGCTGAGGCATGCAGGAGCAGAAATGACTGATTACTAGAGCACATTGCCCTGCAGAACATGAAAATTTACTAAAGTAAACAAGACTTTGGTCTCTGTTACTCGACCTATCAATTAATACAGCCTCCCAGGGTTGGATCCCTGGCTTGACTAGATTGCTCTGGCAGCTTAAAAACAGACTAAAGGCAGCTGAAGTGGCTAGCTGAGAATTTTCTTTGCACTGGGGACTCTTTCAAATGTACACAACTTGTATAGCCAGCTCTTTATCCTTGCTTTTTCATCCCTCGGCACAAGAGCTGTGGCCAGTGATTCCTCCCTGCCTGAATATTCCTTTGGCAGTATTCACAGCTAGTAGTATTTTAAGTAACCTTGAGGCTGTTTAAAGTTATTTCTTGAGACCATATTGGTCCACAGCAACTATGCTGATTGTCAAATAGATGTAATCAGAAGACTGGATTCTTCATATACTATCTGTAGTGTATTTTTGTTCGCACTGGTCTGTCACATTATCTGAATGCACAATTGTTTCCTGTATTTCTCCCTTTTTCTCATCATATCTATTTTTATAATAAAAACATACTGTAAAATGAGTTATTTTTACCACCAAGAGTAATTATTCTGTGCTGATAAAGTTAAGGTCAGAGGCGGCTGTTCTAGCTAGGGGTTTAATTTGAGTAAAGAATGCATCATTACAGCACCCAAGATAAAAATGAAACGAATTGCATTTAGTGAGTCATGCACACAGGGATAGTTGGGAAGTGAGAGTTTGAAATATGACTTGAGCCTTCTGTGCCTTCAGGTTGGAACCGATTAGGAAAATAGTAAGGAACTAACTGTACTGATATGAATAATACCTTGCATAAACTCCAGCTGTTCACCATCCTGACACCTTGCCTATATGGACATAATCGTTCCCTATTTCATTTCAGAGCTAATTTGCCATCAGACTACAATTACTGCTTCATGTCAAATAAAATAGCATTTTTACTGTAGGTCTCAAAACATCTGTGATTTGACACCCAGGAACTAGAGAGGAGGTGATCAGACTACAGAAGGGATTTACTCATGATTGAAAGTGGAGTCTTCCATGGTGGTAAAAACTAACTTTAGGAAATAAAGGCAATTTTGACTATCCTGGATATAACATTTTAATATAATTTGATTAACCTGCCTAAAAGATCATACCACACTAGATTAAAAAGAAAAAAATGGTCTAAATAACAAAATGTTTAATTATGTAGTGCCTTTTATCTCAGAACTTCAAAGCATATTATATTTACACAGGCTAATATTTACAAACACATACCCTAAAAGCACCCACCATTTTAGCTGGATACACATTTTAGGTCTGGGCTCAGAAAATGGGCCTACCTCTGCAGTGGTGCTGTGGCAACTCCTGTCTGTCTCTAAGGGTTTCTCTTGGTTAATCCTGCTGTGTTTAAAGGAAGCCAGAATTGGCTGGTAGTTGGCAGAGCACCACACACAAAAGACAGAGTCTGTTAAAACAAGTTTCTTCTTGCTTTTCTTCCATCATTAAAAACATCCCATCCTACCGTCTTCCATTCTTTGTCTTTCTAAGATTTTGAGACACTCTAAATGCTGCATCTTTATCTTGGACAAAACCATCAGTTCTATATTATTCCAGTCACTCCTATCTTGAGTCCAATAACTTGTGTTTGAGTAAACTGTATTTTCCAGAAAGGCATCTGGTCTTAATCTGAAGACTTCAAGAGATGGAGAATCCAGTTAATCCTCTCACTTTTAAATATGTGTCTTATTTCTAATTGGAATCAGTCTAGCTTTTACTTCCAGGCATTGTTTCCCATTACACTTCTCATTAAACAGCCCTTTGCTACCTGATATTTTCTTCATAATGTACTTATATATCATAATCAAGACACTTCTTGATCTTCTTTTTGATAAACTAAGCAGATTGAATTCTTACGTCTTTCACTCTATATCAGGGCCGTCCTTAGGATTTATGGGGCCCTACGCAGTATTATTAAACTAGTGCCCCTATGCCCAATGGCAGCCCAAGCTCACAGCCCGGTGGGGGAGGGGGAGGAGGGACAAGACAGCAAAGGATAATGAGATGCCCGGCCTGCCTTATGGTGGCGAAGAGTCACAGTTCCCCACAGAGACCCCTCATACCCTCTCCCTCATGCAGAATGGACATGAAGAAGGTACCTAAATAAAAGCACTAAAATTTGGGAATAAAAAATGTCAGTCACAGGTTTTTTGATATGCCCTGAAGTTTGTCAGAGATTTATTTGCAAAAACTTCATAGTAAGGGTGAGTCAGCTGTCCTGCTGAATACAACATTACATATAATGGAATACATGATGCAGCTCTTCTCTGTTTTATATTTTCCTAATCAGTATTTCTAAGATGAATTTATATTTTAAATGTACTCTTAAGCCTTAAACCAGCATTCCAGATTACTACATATTTAACTCACTGAAACAAAGACATTACTTTAAATTAATTACAGAGGTTTAGTGTGTTCATAACAATGTTCATTGCTTTTAGGAAAAGGGAACACTAATTTACTTTTTGTGATCTTCATAACAATAGACATGTTTACGAAATTTCACCAACTTTAAAAAATATGTTTCCAAAGATTTTAGGTATAACAAGGATTTTGTGTCTTACTAAGGTACTGATTTTGCTGGAGGGTTCTCTTAAAACTAGTTCATCAGATAGTCAGAATTAAAGAAAGGGAAACTCTTTGTCCAGCTATCTGGAAGGGGAGGACTGTTGTCCCTTTAAGGGCTCTCTTCAGTGGGGAGTGGGGAGAGAGGCGGTGAAGGGATGGACAGAAAGGACAGGAAGACTTGGAAGCACATATTTTTTTAAACTATAGATATTAAAATGTGTATTTTAGATAAGGGAAGTCTTTTGAAGGATTTATTTAAAAAACTGTATGTCTGAAGATCCAAACATTTAAGGCTAAAGATGATTGTGCATCTAAAAGTCTATGCAAGCATTTTTTAGAGATGTGATTTTATAATCTTCACCAGCCCACTAATGAAATATTTTTAAAGCAAATTTTAAACTAAGGTCCTGTAGACTGACGTGTTCTGTGTAAATATTACAGTCATGCACAACTGTTTTTGTCAGTAAAGTCAGAAACTGACAGTATAAAAATTTATTTGGGCATAAGCTTTCGTGGGCATCCGAAGAAGTGAGCTGTAGCCCATGAAAGCTTATGCTCAAATAAATTTGTTAGTCTCTAAGGTGCCACAAGTACTCCTGTTCTTTTTGCGAATATAGACTAACGTGGCTGCTACTCTGTAACCAGTATATACCTGGGATTTGGCAAATGCCTGTTAAATGGCTTCATTACCCCTTGAATGGCTCTTTAACAGTTTCAATGTTGTGCTAATAGGTCTGGCAGGCTGGAGGCTTTTTCACTTTTAACTACTAGATTCCCTCCCAAGGAAGATACACCAGGTTGCAGCAGCCATCTGTGGGAGCCTGCAGGAAGGGTCAGAACATGGGTAGGAAAACAAGGGGGTGGACACTAAGACCAGTGGTGCCCCAAATTTTCAGGTGTCCTACGCAGCTGCCTATGTTGCCTATGCCTCAGGACGGCCCTGCTCTATATGCAGCTCCAAAAATTATTCAAGGGCTGGAAGAAAAAAAAAGCCATATTTATATTGACTTAATATCCTTTTAATGGGGCTCAATATTACTCTTCTAGGTATTTCACTGAGATATACCTATCTCATAGAACTGGAAGGGACCCTGAAAGGTCATTGAGTCCAGCCCCCTGCCTTCACTAGCAGGACCAAGTACTGATTTTGCCCCAGATCCCTAAGTGGCCCCTCAAGGACTGAACCAATGCTCAAACCACTGAGCTATCCCTCCCACCTTCATTGTCATAATGAACAACTCATTCTAATTTAACTGGAATTTGTTTGATATATGATGCAGTTTGGACCTACTGAATGATATCTGTATTACATGTTAAAATCTAATATGTCAAATTGAAATTCTTTAGTATGAATAGTCTTTATAAAGTAATGCAGATTTTTCAGTGTATTTAGAAGATTTAGCACAGAGTTCATATTTATTTTGATGAATACTATTGCCTTGATGAAATATTCACATCAGCTTTTGAAATAATTATTTTATTCTAAAAACTTGAAATTAGAATTAATAGGCCACATATTTTAATTGAAGTCAATGGAAGCTGCATTTGATAGTCGCCTAACTTAATTAGGTATATTTTCGACAGAGAAAAAAGGGGATTATAATAACTACATACCTCTTGGTATTATAAGGATTAGTTAGTTGAAGTTTATATAGTACTTTGAATATATTATTCAACATTGTCCTCTAATATTGAGTATTGTAATATTTTGTAGGATCAGATACTTGTACCACTCTATATGTTTATATGTGATAAGGAAGAAACTAAACTTCCCCACATGAAGAAAATCAATGTCCTGGTCTAAAAGAGAAATTTATGGTGGCAAATGTCTCTAATCACAACCAGCTTGATGGCTCATTAGAGCTGTAGTCAGAGTTGGGAAAAATAAGGGGAGAACTAAAGACAACCTGGGACAAGCTTAGAATAGGTTCTCCCATTGTATCATTGGTGTTATGTAAAGCCTCTGCTCAAATGCGCTTGTAAGATCTGTAACTTGTATCAAGTTCTGCAACCTTTTTGCAGACTTTGTAAATTCAGTGATTGTTAGCACAGCCTTTAAAGTTTTGTAACCTTTGCAAGCTCTGTAACCTTTTCAAGTTACTTGTATGAACTTCCAAGCTTTGTAATATCCCATCCCTCAGAGAGTGTGTGAATGAGGGAGTGTGAACAAGGGAGTGTATGTGGGACTGGGCAGAGAGGAACTGCAAGGAGAGTGGAGCCCAGAGCCAGGAACCAGGTGTGTCTGATATAATCTGCCCTGACAAGGCAGTCATGAAGTGCTGTAAAGAAAAGAAGAACCTGGTATGCATGAAAGAAACTGGTCTGGGAATGCTTCTTGGTGACGGACTCAGAAAGGAAACTCGGTGCACGTGACAGGAGCCGTCCAGTTCCAAAATAAGAGGAAGAAGGCATGCACACAAGCTGCTGCTTCTCGATCTACTCAGCAGCCTGGATTCGTGACCGCAGGCAGACACAGCAGATCTACCACGCTTCAGCTTCTCAGCCTCCATGTTGTCTCCGGTAACTCTCCGCCTGTGTAAGTGTGTGGGTGCATGAGGGTATGAATGCAGTGAATGTGTGCGTGTATAAATAAGCTCCATCTCTTTTTTATCTGACCTAACAACAGCATTGTAATAAAACTAATACAAGTGTGACCCTGGGTTGGTTTTTAGGGGAACAGAGGTAACAATTGGTGTGGCTTGGAATTATAGAAGGGATATTTAGTGGAGAAAGTTGCCAGCATATATCAGGAGAAAAATGCTAATATAGCATTCGAAGCTAAAAAACAATGTATATGCCAGTGATTGAAGTTTTTTAGCCTAACACACTGAAAACATTTTTGAAGGACAATTCATTCTGAGAGAGATGTAGCTAGGTAAGTCTGATATGATCACCGAGATGTAGAATTGCCTGCTATAAAAATATCAGTCAAATAAGTTAAAGTGGGAGGCTTTAAATGTGCATTTTCAAATACATGATTTTGTTAATACTGGCAAGCAAATAAATCCTCAGACACTGGAGAGGAAACACTGTCAAATTACAATCTATGCTTAGGTGAAATGAATAATGCTGGATCTTTGTCACAACTGTCATGAAAGACAAGACATTCGTGGATTTTCAAAAGTTATTCATTGCTTTTGACATTTTGGGACTTGTGTGCAAGTGGGTGCGAGGACTGATTTTACTTACAGCAAAACAAAATTCCTTAGGAGCTGCAAAACTGCATCCTGAGCTCCATGGGTAATAGAAAACATGAGTTCAGAAACAACTGGTAGAGACACAAGGGATCAAAGCACTGGGCTCTAGCAGCTCTAATTCCCAAAGCATAAAAGTTGTCCCATCCCTGAGATAAACTGAAAATTTCTGTAATTTGGAAAGCCAGTGTGAATAAGACACAATTTGGCAACTGATTTGCCAAAATACGAGACATTTTAGCATATATTTTCCATGATTTTCTCTCAGTAAACCTACAAGACAAATCCCTGATCCATGTACAATTTGCTAGCTGCATCAAGACTCCTGTTGAAAGAGTACTTAATCCTCCATCTCTATTGAGCAAAGCACTAAGCATGTTCTTAACAGGAATGAACATAAGCTTGTGCTTAAAGTTAAGCATGAGCAAGTGCTTTTAATGAATCATGGTGTAAAAGATTTTTGTTGTGCCTCCTCTGAAGCATAAAATAACCTAGTTCAGATTCAACCTATTTGATAAATGATTTGTTCTCCTATGACAACTCCAGAGTGGGACACAGTTCATGAAAAAAATAAGGTTTACATATTTGTGTAAATCAGTGGTATTTATAGTTCTGCAGTAGTTCCCTTTGTGATGTGCTTTATAAACATTATTTGATTAGATCTCTCAACATTGCCGTAAGATTGGTTAAAATAGGCATAGTGCTACCTATGAAAAATCTGAAGGTCAAAGATGTTAAATGGCCTGGAGAAAATAATAAGATAAGTCGGTGACAGTTAAGGAACTTTTTCCTAAAAATTGTCATGACGCCAAATCCATAGAATATATTTAGAAAACATATGGTTGGTTGAAATGAGTTTATGAGTGGCTATAAACATAACAACAACAGGGAAGGAACACAAGACAGATTAGGCAAAGACAAGGTTAAAGAACATTTAGATAAATTAGATGTATTAAAGTCAGCAGGGTCTAATGAAATTTGCCCTATGGTACTTAAGGAACTAGCTGAAACAATCTCAGAAGCATTAGCAATTATTTTAAAGAACTCATTGAGAATGGGTGAAGTCCTATCATCCAATCCAATGTCCTTCTTTTATAGGGTTACCAGCCCAGTGGATAGGAGGAAGTAGCAGACATAGAATCACAGAATCATAGAATTGTAGGAGCAGAAGGGACCTTGACAGGTCATCTAGTCTACTCCACTGCACTTATTGAAGGACTAAGTATTATCTAGACCATCCCTGAAAGGTGTTTGTCTAACCACCCTAACAGTTAGGAAGTTTGTCCTAAAGTCCAACCTAAACTGCCCTTGCTGCAATTTACGCCCATTGCTTCTTGTCCTATCCTCAGTGATTGAGAACAATTTTTCCCTCCTCCTTGTAACAATCTTTTATGTACTTGAAAACTGTTATATCCCCTCTCAGTCTTCTCTTCTCCAGACTAAACAAACCCAATTTTTTTCAATCTTCCCTCACAGGTCATGTTTTCTAGACCTTTAATCATTTTTGTTGCTCTTCCCTGGACTTTCTCCAATCTATTATCTTGGTATCATATGCAAATTTGTAAGTGTACTCTCTAAGCCATTATCTCAATTACTGATAAAGATATTGAACAGATCTGGACCCAGAACTGATCCCTCCGGAACCCCATTCAATATGTCCTTCCAGCTTGACTATGAACCACTGATAATTACTCTCTGGGAATGGTTTTCCAACCAATTATACACCCACCTTATAGTAGCTCCATCTGGGTGCCACATTTTAGGAAAGATGTGTACAAATTGGAGAAACTCCAGAGGAGAGCAATAAAAATGATAAGTTTAGATAACATGACCTATGAGGAAAGGTTAAAAAACTGGGCACATTTAGTCTTGAGAAAAGAAGAATGAGGAGGGACTTGATAACTCTTCAAATATGCTAAGGGCTGTTTAAAGAGAATGGTGGTCAATTGTTCTCCATGTTCACTGCAGGTAGGACAAGTAGTAATTGGCTTAATCCACAGCAAGGGAGATTTAGTTTAGATATTAAGAAAATCTTTCTAACTATAAGGATAGTTAAACACTGGAATATGTTACCAAGGGAGGTTGTGGAATCCCTGTCATTGGAGGTTTTTAAGAATAGGTTAGACAAACACCTGCCAGGGACAGTCTAATATCAGAGGGGTAGCTGTGTTAGTCTGGATCTGTAAAAGCAGCAAAGAGTCCTGTGGCACCTTATAGACCAACAGAAGTATTGGAGCATAAGCTTTCGTGGGTGAATATCCACCTCGTCGGATGCATCTGATGAAGTGGGTATTCACCCACGAAAGCTCATGCTTCAATATGTCTGTTAGTCTATAAGGTGCCACAGGACTCTTTGCTGCTTTTAGGGATAGTCTAGGTATACTAGGGGCACCCCCTCAACACACAAGGGATGGATTAGATGACCTCTTGGGGTCCCTGCCAGCCCTACATTTTTATGATTCCCTATACCAATATAAGGGCATAGGTGTATAGAAAGATAATGACACTGGTTATTATATTTGATGATGACAAGTAATCTACTCTCTTTTCCCTCTTTAATAGAGCACTGGTCTATGGAGACTTCCTTATTCTCTCATCTTGCCTCTCATTCGAATCTTAGAATTCCTTTAGGTTTTCCCTTTACATTGTTTGCGCTGATTAACTTTCATGATCATTCCAATATGTATCTAATTAACCTTCCATTTTGCAGTTCTTTACGGATGTCAAGATGAAGGGACTCACCACCCATATATTAAATGAAAGACGAGGCCTATCCCCCCATTTCTATGTGTAAATTATGGAGTAGGTAAGATTTTTGTTTTCCATCCAAGGGAAAATAAATCTCTGTTTGTTAGAACAGGGCCTCATCCTCCCTGATTGAACTACCTCATTATCTCTAGCTTGCCTGCATATATATAGCTGCCCCTGGAAATTTCCACTAAATGCATCTGATGAAGTGGGTATTCACCCACGAAAGCTCATGCTCCAAAACGTCTGTTAGTCTATAAGGTGCCACAGGACTCTTTTCTGCTTTTACAGATCCAGACTAGCACGGCTACCCCTCTGATACTCTCTGTTTGTGGAAATTCCTGCATATCATCCCATCAAATAGTATGCAAAAGGCTTGCTTCCCTATGGAAAGGGCCACACAATTTGCTCATAAACTTGATAGATCCCCAGGTATCTATGGAAAACCGGGGTAACTTTCATTGGCTCCTGAGAAGAATAGTTGTGTTAGAACCCCCTGGATTCAGCTGCTTCTGTAACACAAAAAGGTGTAGTGTGGGGGAGTGGTATGTAGTATAGGTAACAGACTGTACAGTTGGAGGGTTTTTTCCCCCTCTCAGGCTATCCATTTCTCTCCTTTGCAGTTTATGGAGAGGGTGCTGAGAGGGTGGCTGAGTCCCTCTTCTGTCACAGAAGGGACAAGCTTTTCTCTATGTTGAAAGCTAAGCAAGACAACTTAGGCTAAAGCCTTTAAAAAATTCCAGCCTGAGCACTGCATTCACGACTGACATTCCTTCCCCCTCACCCAAACTCATTCCTTAAGGAAAACAAATTCATGACAAAAGAAGTACACAATGTACTATAGAAGGGACGGGGTTTGGACATGAGAATAGACAATGCAACTAAGTCATTTTTCTTAGCTGCATCTATTTCAGTTACATCCATGGAGTGTCTCTAGAAGGTTGCACTGCTAAAAACAAGCAAGATTTATGATTCTGACAGAAATCCTGAATAACTTCCAAGATCTACAGAGACCCTGTCTGTGCCATTGGTAATGTGAAGTTGAAACTGCATAATTTTTAATGTTTTTATACTTAGACATAACAAGGCAAAATCCACGGTACACACTGTGCAGGACTGGGAAAAAGTGGGGATTAATGGAAGAGTAAGGTGATTTCACTGTTTTTTCACAAATATTTCACCTAAAGAATCTACTCTAACTCAGTTTCAGACTTCAATAGCTAGCCCAGGCTTTCAGATAACACAGAAATAATTAAATATTAATGAAGTAGTAAATATATAATGAAGATTTTTCTCTCCCTCTTTTCTTCTCCACCACTCACCCATCAGTTTAATTTTAGCTCCAATTGTATTATTATGCAGTAGTTGAAAAAATCTTAGGCAATAACTGGACAAGGCCATCGACCCAAATTAAGTTCCCTTAGCATTGTTTTAGTGGCATAAAGAAAAGTTAAAAGTTGCCCTTAGAGAAACCCCCGCTCTTAGGGAAATCCTCTGGTGATACACAGCCAGCATGGCATATACTATACCACCTACTCCTATCCCCTGCAAATAGATGGTGTTGTGAGGCCATCCAGGAAGTGAGAGAGGTATGGCCAGATCAGCCTGCAGTGATTACCCAGCCAAATGATTCCTAAGGGACTGTTCCAGTTGACATACATTAGAGAGGATGAGGAACTATTCTAACATGGGCAGAGAGCCGTTTTAAACCCCAGCTGGCCTCCATAGCCAGGCAAGAGGAAAGATGACTTAACAGCACTGAATTTTCTCTTCCCGGAATCCTAGCTTCTGCCATTCAGGGGAGAAAAGGGGAAAAGAAATCTGCAGCATTTGGAAAGATGTTCAAGGGTGACCTCCTAGGAAATAGAGGAAGATAGGGGGAAAGGAGAGATGGTTAATGGGGAAAAGAATGAAAAGAGTAAACATGTGAGGGAGAGAATAAGGTAGCAAGGAAGGGAATGGAGGAATACATTTTAAAAAATGATAAAGGATCTATGTAATATTAGTATTTGTTATTTTTAATTAAACTTGTATAATTAAATATTTGGATGGGACATTGTCTTGGTACTGACTTCAGGAGCACTATTTATATGAGAAAAATGACTCATGTACCCACTGCCCAGTGTTTGCTGCACCATCAGGCCCTCATAATTAACTCTGACTATGCACAACACTGCACAGACACCTTAACATTACTCTAAATATCTGCATTTGACAGAATTCTTGATACTTTCACCAAACTATAACATTTTAAGAGTGTAACTGGGAACTTTTTCTAACATGGTATTTACAAAGGTTACTATTAAAAAGCCAAGATTTCAGATAAGTTGCCACACCATGGAAATATCACTGTTATTGTCCTATCACACTGCTGTCAAATGATAAATGACTTCTAATAGAGGCCACATTAAAAGTTGAGAAATCATCAAATTCCCTTACACATGTATCAGGGAGAAAATAAAATAAGGAAAGTATCATTTCAAATGTATGGAAAGAGAAATATTTTCCTACTCTGTTTTGTTTTCTCCAATTTTTACATTGTATTTAATATACATGAAAATTATTACACGAATGTTCAATTTCCATGATGTTTAAAACAAAGAATGTCAATATAGTAAGCGCGAAATGACATTAAATATATAACATGCAATACTGTTACATGAAATATGATCCCCTTAAAACCTTGCCATTTGCAAAGATAACTGTTTAAACATTATTTAGTTGCTCCTTCTATGTATTGAGAATACAACGAATGGAGTAAATTATGGTTAAAAGCAGTAAATGACAAGTTTTTGAGAACACCAATGTATATATTTTCAGAGCGCTATCCAGTGCACAGGTACATGGGTGCAAGCTTCTGTGGCAATCAATGAGAGTTGCATTCATGTATCTGAAGGCAGAATCAATCTCTATTTTTGTAGTTGTTCAGTTAAAATTATTTATATTACAAATGTTATATTGGTTGAGAAGCTATAAAATGTTTTCCCAATGTAAAACACATACTGGATCACGGTGAAAAAAAAAACACTTTCCTATGTGGACGGTAACCCAGTTAAACTCAGTTTACATCCAATCCTGCAGCGCTTTGGAAAAACTTTGCTCATCATGTACCCACTCATGTCACTAGGAGTTTTGCCATTGACTCCAAAGGGAAAAGGTTCAAGCTCTTCCTGACAGCACGCTCTGCAATTTATCTAGCTATGATGTTTTCCCCCCTTGCCTTTCTGCTGCCTCCTCCATAACTTTTTACATTTGCTCCTCATACCTTGAGAATTTTGCACATGATCTCATAAACTGAAAATGTTTTTTCAGCTCGTGTCCAATCCCACGTGGTGACCTTGGGAAAAAAACAATAAACAAAAATACAGTAAATAATGTAATTTTTCTTTGTTTTAGTGATACAGTTTATAGACCATTTTGTCCTGTCCCAAGGATTTTCTTTCATTGATACACTGCATATGCACATAAAAGACACACAACATTGCCTTACAGAACTGTTACCATGGGTCATACTGACACATTTAGCCCTCAGGTAGGCAGTGCTGAGGAAGCACACTACTCCACAGGGAGCCCAAAGAGACATTGTACCTCAGGGAAGCACTTTACCTCCCTGAGTGTCCTGGGGTACAGTGGGGCTGTATTCAGGCAATATCATCCTTTAGGGTGGTGCAACTAGCTTTCCTGTAGGATCAAGAATGGGGTTGGGCCAAGCCTCTGTCTTCTCCCTGCTGCCTTTGGAGTGCTGTTGGCCACTGCAGATAGATGCACTGAGGGAGCAGTCCCTGAGCAATCCTGACAGACCTTTGCACAGGACTTGTAAAAAAGGCATTCTTTTTGTGCTTCCCCTCACTGAGCAGACACAAAGGCCTGTTGCACACTGCCCCATGTAGTGTTATTTTTATTATTTATATTGTGGTAAGGCCCCCAAATATACAAAAGGACACTACTGCACTAAGCAGTGTAGAAACATCTAACAAAAGACAGTCCCCAAAGAGTTTACAATCCAAACACAGGAAAGGAGACAACAGCTACCAGGTATGTCTTTACTAGTGGCCAGATCAACCGGCAGCGAAACGCGATAAATTGATCCTTGAGCACTCTCTCGTCGACTCCTGTACTCTGGCTTGGCGAGAGATGCAGACAGAGTCAACGGGGGAGTGGCAGCAGTCGACTCACCATGGTGAAGACACCGTGATAAGTAGATTGACGTAGATGAAGTTGTGTAACTTACATCAATTCCCTGCCCCCTGCCAAGTATAGATCAGGCCTAAGAATCATATTCGTGTTAGCAAGTGTCTACTCTTGCACTCTTCAAACATTAAGCTCTGAAAAATACTTCTGGTCCACCTAAAAGTTTATCCCAGGACATAACATTGATTTTTACAAGTATTAATTTTAAAACAATTGTATTACATGGAAACATTACAGATTATAATAAAATGATATAAGGGTTAATTAATAGGATTTAGAAAAGACAGAAACAGGCAGCAAAATTTATACAGTCTGGAGAAGAATCAAGATATATATGATCAGACTCTATAAGTACCTCCAAGGAAACTGAGATAAAGGAAAGAAAGGAACTATTCATAGTTTCAGAAGACAGAGGGACAAGGAACAGTGGTCTGAAAAGTTGAGGTTATATATTAGAAAAAAAAGTTCTTAACAGTAAAAGAAATTGGACAGTAGAACAGAATCCTATGAAAGTGGTTGAGACATCATTGCTATTGATATTCAAGAACAGGACAAATGAAAGAGCAAATATATTTGGTCTCCAAGACTTGAGAATAAAAATATCTTTTAAAATATATGAGATAACTTATCCCTTTTCCTAAGTGAAACTACGGACATGCATGAGAGAGGTATGTTAGATTGTTGAGGAGCTATTGTGGGAAGTATTGGGGTAATATAGCAATCTAGGACTTTATAAAGTGTTTGCCCATTTTTTATGTTGTATCATGCACAGATTTGTTTAACGGTTTTATATTGATTACTTCAAAATAACTATTAACACACCAAGATGTTTGCTGATATAAATTTCCATTTTTCATCTGTTTTCTACATGAGACTTACTAAAGGATGACACTGTCTCTTTATGGTTAATTTGATTATGGAGTTGCATAACAAATGTGTAATTGTACTAAATCTTGTTGAGCATATAGATTAAAATAACTGAAACTCAGACAAGAGAAACATAAGCTCAATCACTTTATCTTACTAAAATAAAATTCAGTAATGAAAAGATCAAAAAGATTAAGTGTTATATTTGCTCTTTTAATAGAGTTCTAATTGTCTGCAGTCATCTATGTTACATAGTTCACCCCTCTCCCCATCCTTTCTATTACAAACAATAAAAAGGATCTTCAGATTCAATCATATACATCCAAATCCTGAAGTCTTTACTCTAACAAAAACCCCATTTCTGTGGAAGGGACTTTTGCTTGTGTAAACAATGCAGGATTTGGCCCTTATTTGTTTTTTCTAAACCTCTTTTATATCCTTAATTACATTTAGTAAGGAACAAGAGTGTTAGCACTGCATAGAGTATAATTAACTTCTTATCTGGGCTGTAGCCTATTAAAGTCTTGGTTTATGGGTGGCAATCAGAGAAGCCCATACAGGAACAAAAACAAAGGAAGATTTTCCTAGTATGAGTTACCATCCTGCAAACCTTTATTCATATAAATAGTCCCATACCTCACATGAGTAATCACAATAAAGTAAATGGGACTACTCATATGAATAAAAATTCTCAGTGGCATGTCCACATGTTTTATGTCTGGTAAAACGTACTACAAATATGTTATAAATACATGCCAGCATATGTACACATACATGAGGACAAACCATAGTTGACAAACCATATTTGATAGAGTGCTACTACTGAGAAATAGGGAATTATGTGAAAATATATAATCACTTTATGATTGAATTCTACTTGGCTATACAGAGGAATAAGGACAGGTGAAGAACACACTGCCCATACAGAATCTACTCAGATCCCAGCTCTAAGCATGGGGATGGCATGCATGATACTCTACCCTCTGAGCAAGAGGAGGGGCAAGAGGTGGAGCCCTGGCTCTATCTCCTCCCAAACAGTGGCCAGCACAGTTGCCTAGATGCAAGTATACTTTCTCAGGAGCAGAGGATTAGCTGTGGCTCAGAGGGTACCTGAGACAATGCCTTTTTGCACTTGCTACCTTTTAGAACTTTAAAAAATAAATAATCAAAGACAAACAAGTGTCGTGGCTGCTTTTTTTAGTATAGTTAGAAGAAAAGTGTTATTTTTCAAATGAGAAGGGGAAAAAAAGAGCAGATCATAGAAGATTAGGGTTGGAAAAGACCTCAGGAAGTCCCAAAAAATAAAAAAAGAAAAAGAAGAAAAATTCTATAAAAGCTCTTTGTAAAAATATTGGCATCACATCCCTGTTTAGAAAGCAACTTGATTCAGGGAGCTTATGCTGCAAAAAAGTATAGTCCTTTTATGACTCCCATTTAAGTAACCCATAATTAGAAGCTGAAAAATTGTGATATTGAAACAGTTTGATACTAATCTTTGAAAATTACAAGAAAAAAACAACACATATTGCTATATGATTGCAGACATAAGTGTGCACAAAAGTGTATAGTTATAAAACATGATGTTCAAAATCCTTTTTATAACTATTGCAATCTTTTAAAATAAAGCAATTTTGTCCAATACCCCAAAACGTGCATGCATTGCACTTACTGTCTGGTGAAAATTACTCTCCAAAGGCTTTTTTATTTTATGTTAAGGCACTCTTAGTGTCACTCTCTTTCAACATGCACTATAGGATGTACAATTTTACTTCGGTTTCCTTCCCAGCTCATGGAGAAAAGACTTTTTCCCACTGGTTCTAAGCTCTAATTTCTCTTTGACTGTCTTAGAATCAAGGACCAGAGTCTGATACTCTTACTCATACTGGGTGGGATATTTTGCTGCATGGAACTTGCAGCCCAGAAGAAAGGATGTGTAAAGTGCCTTTAATCCCTGGAAACTGTCCAAGTTACAGCAGCCTTTTGGGGCTGCCCTAAGTGCAGCACGACTGCCTGGAATCTCTGCAGTACTGGGTGCTGCGGTCTCTCCTGCCTCTAGCACACCCACTATGTGTGTGTGTGTTTGGGGATGGGGGTAGGAGGGAAAAGAGGATGTTACAGCCATCTTCTACAAGTGTCTGTGCCAAGAGAATCCTTCCATGGCCAGATCCAGAGGTTTTAGAGCTACTTAATGCTTTTTGAGCCCTTTACCCAGTGTGAAAGGGCCAGATTGACAATGAAACTCTCATTCAATGAGTAGCAACCAGCATTGTCAATTCTCATGATTTCTGTGCGAGTTTGACCCAGGACTGGAGGCAGTCAGGGATGCGAGACTCTCCAGCCCTCTTGCAAATGTTAGCTTTTTCTGGGGGTGATCCCCCTCTGATTGCCTATCTTCCCCACTGCCTCACCTTCTGGAGAAAAGTATTATATTTTTATTTAAAAAAATACTTGATAAGTAGTTCCATTGAACTCAGTAGGAATACTTCTGGAATAAGGTGCTACTCAGCACCAGTAAGAACATTAGAATCTGGCCCTGAATGAATATTTTTTAAAAAAAATCAGATCTCCTTGAAAAAGTTTTCTCCAAAACTAACAATAATTGTGCTGTCTCAGGGTCAGATTCATCCACCCTTATTCACAGTGAGTGGTAACTTTCAATCTGCTCTACAGGACATAGAAATTTACTTCTGTTTCCCTCCCAGCTCATAGAGAAAAGACTTTTTTCCTCCAGTTTGAAGCTTCAATTTCTCTCTGCCTCCTCTCAGAACCAAAGGCCTGTGAGCAGCCCCAATGAAATTATTGAGACTTCTTGCTCAGGCCCTGATTCATCAAAGCACCTAAGCATAGGCAGTACAGCTAATTCCGAAAGTTCAAAAATCACGAAACACTCTTGTGCTTTCGGTCTGTCTTTTGAATTTTTAACTTCCCTTGCCACTACCAATGTATTTGACAATTGATGTGCTTATCTTAAAGCACATGCTTAAATCTATTCCTACCCAATAAAGCACTTAAATGTGTGTTTTACTGTAATGGGACCTCACGACTGCTTAAATGCTTTGTTGAGTTAGGGTTCAAGTGAGGCACTACTTAACGTGAGTAAGAATAGTAAAAACTGGCCCTAAACTTTTTGCTGGCTAATTTCAAATTAAATCAATGATATTACTCAGCCCACTTTCCCTTTCCCCTATCTCCCCCGCCTCTGCTGCTCATACAAAGTATAAAAAGTCACATTCAAGATGAAATCTGGAGACACAGATGTTCTGAAAATTCATTTCCACAGCATGCAAAAGGCTCTGATAGTCCCCATGCCTTCAGCTGCCTGAATCTGGAAGTCTGGCTATCATTCAACACAATCTAACCAGTTTGCTTCAAGCTGGTTGACCCTTCCATACCTAGCAGCAAACAACGTGTTTCCCTTCCAACTTTGCCAAGTGCTCCTGGTAAGTAGGCAGAAAGGTGTTACTAGCTGCACTTCATATCTTTGACAATTATTTTACAGAACTTTAATTTTATTCCCCATAATTTTTCACTATTATATAACATATCCTGGTAGACAGTGGAAAGATCCACCTATCACTATGTAAAATGCTTGTATGCATTGTATGGGATAAAATTATTTTAAGTACACTTTTCCCTGCTAAATATGAGAAATATACTTACTGGAGGTGCTATAAATTTGTAAAGAGAGGAACCCCTCAGAGCTAGAAACTTTGGTGTGTACATTCGGTCCTGAAGGGAGTCTTGTTCCCGTTCTTCTGTCCAGCCCATATAGACTATCTGATGGAAAAATCAATAGTGTTGATGAATTCCACATACATTACATGTTCATCATACAAATTATGCTGATGCCCTTCAAATCCTATTTAACTAAAAATCCTGAACTGGTGATTCAAAATGACATTTTTAATTCACCTATAATCATGTAAAGAAAGCCTATTCATGGGAAACTATCAGAACAAACCTTCATTCTACCAACAAAAGTAAAAGGCAAATATATATTCAGCAGATATCAGAAGTTTATCATTCCATAAAAAAACTGGCTGGAGTCATTCTAAATATGCTGAAAATTCAAATTAAAGGACCTTAATGAAACTGAAGTGTAAGAAACCAAGTAACCATAAAGCTAGAGTAAATTTCAAGTAATGGTTGAAAATTCTTATTTGTGTAATCCTGGTTGATGGTCTGTTGCCTTCTGTGGAAAGAAAGGATTCAGTACGAGAGAGAAGGCATGCTATTTGTATTTCAATTTTATAGCTTCATCCAAGGACCTTAACATAATTTTCAGACATTACTCAAATATCATGGTATTTGGTTGATATTATTTTATCAATCTGATATACAGCTAAACTAAGGGTCAGCAAGCTTCAATGATTTACCCTAGACCACACAGCCTGTAACTGACAGAGTTGTGAATTAAAACATAGTAGCAGTATACTGGACTTATCGCTATAAAAAAGATTTCCACTATAACATGTATGAAAAAATATAAGCTAAAACACACAAATATAATTTAGACATATTAAAAACTGAAATATTGTATACACCTCATCAACTGAATGCTGCATAGAATTATTCATGTTATTATACTACCAAATTTAACTATTTACTCCAGTTGAAAAGTCTTAAGTTAGAAGCAATATGCCCATCAGAAACTTGTAAAGTATAATTATAAATAATTGGGTTAAGAAAGAAAAACCCTGAAACAAAGTATAAATTGTGTAGCGTTCCTTTTTGGTTGTTAGTTTTTGCTTATCTAATATTCATTATTTCATCCTGCATAATATATTTGAACATTTTCTAAGAACTGTAACAACTATAAAAGCAGCAAAGAGTCCTGTGGCACCTTATAGACTAATAGATGTTTTGGAGCATGAGCTTTCATGGGTGAATACATCCATGCATCCAACGAAGTGGGTATTCACCCACGAAAACTCATCCTCCAAAACGTCCGTTAGTCTATAAGGTGCCACAGGACTCTTTGCTGCTTTTACAGATCCAGACTAACAGGGCTACCCCTCTGATACTTGTAACAACTATAAAAAACAGAGATGTACCCAATGGCTGCTCTGCCAAACAAAAAAATAGGCCAACTCCCCTTTCACCATCCCCACTACAAAGGCAGAGCAAGGAAAAAGAAGAAACACTGGAGCAAAACTGTTATATCATGGTATAACTACAGCAGTACTCACCAAATACAATTTTGTGGTTGTCTAATGACAACCTTTGGTTACTGTACTTATTCAATGGGAGTTACTGAGTGGATCAACCCTTTTGAAACTCAAACCCCTTATTTAGGTTCCTTATTTAGGATTTAGGAGCCTGCCTTGAGGCACTTATTGAAAATCTTGGCCTATATCTACACTGTATTCAGAGAGCTGGGGGATTCCTTAAAAATCACCATCTCCTCTTTGGAAACTGATTACTTAAATTAGAATGTAACTATGCACCAAGCTATGATATGTGAGTGAGTCAAGACCAAAAGCAGAAGAACCAGAGTATTTCCAGAGTACTGGTATCCATAGCTGTGGAGAAACCATACACAGGGACTAAACACATCCATAAACACCTGATAAACATACATTTCTTTTGCTGATAATAAACTGACTTCCAGAGTAGAAAGTAAAATATCACAGAAAATAGACAAACCAATATCTATTTCATATAGAACCTGTTAATTTTAGAGCAATAAGATTGTGAAATTTGTTTCTACCCGAATAAGCATGGGCTTTTCTCTGTTCAGGGTTCCGATGTATTGCAGATTGAGTACTGAGATACAAAGGGCTCAGTCTGGCCAAAGCTTATGCATGAGTAATTTTATATACATTAGTAGCCAATAGGACTACCTACTTAAAGCAAAATTACTAATGTGAGTAAAATGATTCACCTTCATGTTTGCATGATTTAGGCATGACTCAACCTATGATATTTTAGGACCCTGGATGGAGAATGTTCCATCAGTTTTTAAGAGCAGAAACAACATACACGAGTTTATTGCTCCAAAATTAATGGCTCTATATACCAGCTCTAGGGGGTATGTCTACTCTGCAGTTAAACACCCACAGCTGGCCTTTGTCAGCTGACTTGGGCTCATGTGGCTCAGGCTAACGGGCTGTTTAATTGTAGTAGACATTCAAGCTCAGGCTGAAGCCCAAGGTCTTGGACCCTCCCACATCACCGAGGTCCCAGAGCCTGGACTCCAGCTCAAGTCTGAATGTCTAAACAGCAATTTCTCCTTAGCCCAAACCCCACAATCCTGGGTCAGATGACATGGACAGTGTAGACATACCCTGTAGGGTTTAAATATGTTTCTGCTGCATTTTATTGTTGCCAGTGTTATGCCAGACGTAAATCTAAATTATCATTATGGTCCCTTCTGGCCTGAAAATCCATTTACTCAATGGGTCCACTCCAATGAGCAAAATTAAGCATAAAGCCTAAACCTCTTTTGTAAGATCCCAAGGGGAAAGTTATATTGCACATATATACTCAGAATGAGAGAGACGATCATAAGTACAATGAGGCAAGGTTTAAAGAAATATTCCACTGAAAATCCTAATTTATTTCCCTTTATTAATGGTACTTGGGATGTCATTCACAGTGCCAGAAAAATCAGAAGTGTGCACCTGAGATTTCTTAGGAGTCTGAGGAGGTAATTGACTTAAATGCCGCTATTCAAGTGAGTAAAATTATTCACACATATAAGACTTTGTAAGGTTGGGACAAGAGTTAGCAAAATATTTTTGATGATGTCAGGTAAATGGCAAATGATTGCTGATTTCTGGAGACTGATACAGTTGCATGGTGAAAGGAATTAAACTAAATTTAGTAGGTTCTAGGTTTGATTTGTTTAATTGGACACACAGTAAGATACCAATAGACAGGCAAAAGACCTGTTAAGCAAATCTATCCGAAACAAAGGAATGTGTGTTTTACTGAATTTACATATAAGTAGTAAACAAAGTCCTTAAGACAGCAGGGAGAGGAAATGGAGTAAACAGAACATTTTTCATTCAGCGAACCTAAGGGGGGGGAAGAAAGAGCGTGGAGCTTCCTTTATCACCAGACTCCATCAATAAACATTACTTGGAGGGATAACCTTTAGAAGAAAACAAAGGGGCGGAAACCCCCAAGTTCTCTCTTTCACCCAAGAAGACAAATACAGCTGTGCCTTTGGTAGAGATCCTGACCAAGGAGAGGGTCAGTCACCATCTTGCTGGGAGGCTGTGGGGAGAAAGGCCATCTTGAATAAAACCATGAACCAGAATTTGCTAGATTAAGTTTTAGACTGTTAGATGCGTATTTTCATTTTTATTTGCTGGTAACCATTTCTAACATTTTTTCTCATGCTTGAATTCACTTAAAATCCTAACTTGTTTTATTTTTAATCAAAACTAATCCACTGTTGTGTTTAAACTGAACTGGTTGGTAACTTCAGTTAAAGTAAAAAAAAAATGTTGAATATTGACTCCTTAAAGGGGCAACTAACCTTAATATTTCTCTGAACTGTCCAGGAGAGGGCTGGATGTGGCAGAACACATTTTTCTGGGAAAATATGGGATTGGGAGTGTGTTGAGGTTACCCTGTGAGTAGTAACCAAGGCTGCTGGGAGCCAAGGTAGTGTTGTAGACCAGCTACTCAGGTCACAGCTGCTGAATCAGGGCTGTTTAGCACAGACAGACACTCAGGTTGTGATATGCATGCTGTCAGGCTGTTTGTGAGCTGCCCAGGTTGAGAGCTACATCAGCAATGCACTGTGAGGCATCCAAGTTTACAGGACAAGTGGTGACACAACCACTCATTGGTATGGATTGCACCCCAGAATGTGACAACCACCTGGCCTGAAGATATTTAATATTTTTGTAGTATGGTAAGTTTTATGTTCCGCTGGTAGTTTCTCTTTCCCACAGCTCTGATTACATTTTATAAAGTTTGTACTTCTACATTCATCAGCCTAACAGGATAAAGTCACTCCTACTATGTGGATGTATTGATATTTTAAATTTGATTACTTCACTACTAAAGCAGCCATGAGATATTTGAGATTTTTTCCCCTTGACTCTACATCGTGGGAAGAAGTTAAACTGATTTTGCAGACAATATCCTTTATTGAGGATTTATTAACAATAAAGGGCTTTTCTCTTTCAAGCTAAAATACTGCCATCAAACCTACAGAGGAACTGTTAAACAAAACACTATCGGATTGTCAGTAAGTATATTTATAAAATCCCTTTTCTGTAATTTAAATGAATAAAACAGCCATACAGATCTAAGAATAGAAAGATTGGCCCACAAGTTAGCGTTTTATTTTTTAAAATGATTTTCTACTACAGTGACCTCAAGTCCTTATGAATAAATTAAGATATGTGAAACTGGAGAAAGCATAGGTGCTACACGCATTAAGCTGATTGGAAATGGATAAAGAATATCCTGTCTTTCAGGAGATAAAATCAAATCCATAGCCTTGTGATATTTTAGATTTTGATAAACATGCTAACTTTGATTCAAGACTAAATCTAGAACAATGGAAGCTCATTAATTTAAAATGGACAGTTTTTAATTCTGGAGATCAATGGCTCATTTATGGAGTGTGACAAATATAAATAAGAAAGAAAAACTTTTAACACACAAAAGATGACCCAAGGAATTATGTACCATGGCAGGTTCCCTTCTAATCCTGCACAAGGATCTGCAGGCATAGACTCCATCACAAAATCATATTCAATTTAATTGGATTTCACATGGAAAGAAAAAACAGTGATTCTGAGTCCCTTTCCAGAACTAGGACTTGGCTGCATACATACAAACAAAGAACTCATCACATATACCAATCATATATATGTAGAATAGAATTTAAATATCTATCCACTCAGCTGAAGGAGTATCGCTACTATTTTAGCCAGCAAAGGGAACTGAGCATCGCATCAGACAACTTCATGTCTCAGAAGTTGTATGGATACTGCACACACACAGAAAAGGAGTGGAGGTCCTAAAGGAATAAGGGATGACCAAATGCTATGGACATTTAGATATTTCAATAGCATTTCCATCTTCAAGAAGCAGCAGCTTTGTTTGAGGACTGCCAACCTTCTCAGTCCTGTCACATGGAAAAAAAGAGAACAAGTCTTATTTCCGATAAACTTCCAGCCACAAAGCAATTTTTGCAACTGTTGTAATTTCCAAAGGCAATAAGTGATGCAAAATGTATTAATTAAGTGCAAGTTGATTCATATTATTGTGTCATCTCAGGTGAACCATGAACACTTGAACACTATATTTACATGATAAATTAACCAGAACCCTTCTTTCAGTCAAAAAAGCCATATACATCCAATTCAATATGTATTTACAGGATGCAGACACTGTAGCTGAGCAGGACAATAATTCATAACTTGACATGTATTTATTAAATCCACATTTCTTATCTTCCCAATATGTTGTTAAAATTATTTACTTATGTAGCCTATAAGAGTCTTCTGTCTGATGTGTCATTTTTCACAGAGTTTTAATGTGAATGTTTAATTTTACTTTGTAAAGAATGAAAGATATTAACTCAAGAAAATTACCACAAAATAATGCTAAATAAAAGGGAACTTTTTCACTAGGAGGGTGGTGAAGCACTGGAATGGGTTATCTAGGGAGGTGGTGGAATTTCCTTCCTTAGAGGTTTTTAAGGTCAGGCTTGACAAAGCCCTGGCTGGGATGATTTAGTTGAGGATTGGACTACATGACCTCCTGAGGTCCCTTCCAACCCTGATATTCTGTGATTATGAAAATAAGCATTAAAAGATAAGGACAGAATTACTGCCACTTTCCCTGGGAGTTCTCAGACTAATATTATGTGCAGCAGCGGAGCAGGGCAACAGGACAAAGATAGAGCCAGAGGACAAATGAACATGTTATACAGCAGGCAGGAAGATCCTGATGGCTTGGTGAAGAGTTTTGATAATTGTCACCCCACTACTAGTGACATTCTTGTCCCAGCTTAGTACTCCCAGACCTTATCATGGTTCATGGTTAAACAGAAAATTCACCCAAACAAAAAAGCTGGGAAGAAGATTTGAGCCTGGTTCAGCTGCAGTTAGTGGCAAAAGCCTCATTGACTTCAATAGGGTTCCCTACAAGTGAACAACTGTTTTTAAAGATATCAGAAGATTCCATCGTGTCCGGATATGAGTGAACGAAAGAGCAATAATAAATATGAATAAAAATATTTTGCTCTCATGTAGACATGGAAAAACAAATGCCTAGAAGAGGTGGCCAGGGTTTTGAAGTCTAGCTCATTCAGAAAATCTGTTCCTTGAAGCAGTCTTGTCATTTTAGCTCTGTAAGTGGTTTTCTGTCTTCTTCACTAAGCAAGCAGGATGCATAAAAGACAGGTTCTCTGCACCAGGAACACAGGGCCAGGTTTACCGATATATAAAAGAAAAAGACCACACATACACACATCCATTTCCATGATGCTTTCCCAGCAATTCTTATGCATTCTATTCTTATTTTTTCTACTATGGAATGTGGGGTGCCAATCAAGCTAAACTATACAGAGATTTAATTACCGCTCAAACTACTTGATATTAAAGATCTGTTTGCTTGTAATATACCGGAGGCCTGCCTTTTGTGGTGCTGATTGAGCACCACATTGGAGAAAACCAGGAAAGGATGAGATTTTTAAATGTTTTACATACTGGTTTAAGAGGGTTTACAGCCCCAATTGCATCATTAATTTTTGTAATGACTAGTAGTTAGAGCTAGTCAGGAATTTTTCCAGCAAAACAGGTAAGTGCATTGCTGAATCAGTCAAAGGCAAGGCCCACTCTATCTATGCCTGTCTACACTATGTATTTAAACCGATTTTAGCAGCGTTAAACCATTTAACGCTGTACCCGTCCACACAATGAGGCCCTTTATATCGATATAAAGGGCTCTTTAAATCGGTTTCTGTACTCCTCCCCAACGAGAGGAGTAGCGCTAAAATCGGTATTACCATATCGGATTAGGGTTAGTGTGGCTGCAAATCGACGGTATTGGCCTCCGGGCGGTATCCCATAGTGCGCCATTGTGACCGCTCTGGACAGCGATCTGAACTCAGATGCAATGGCTAGGTAGACAGGAAAAGCCCCATAAACTTTTGAATTTCATTTCCTGTTTGTCCAGCGTGGAGCTCTGATCAGCAAGGGTGGCGATGCAGTCCCAAATCCAAAAAGAGTTCCAGCATGGACTGTATGGAAGATACTGGATCTGACCGCTGTATGGGGAGACAGATCTGTTCTATCAGAGCTCCGTTACAGAAGACAAAATGCCAAAGCATTTGAAAAAAATCTCCAGGCTATGATACAGAGTCCACAGCGCAGTGCTGCATGACATGCGTAATGGAAAGCCAAAGAATCAAATGGACGCTCATGGAGGGAGGGAGGGGGTACTGAGGACTTCAGCTATCCCACAGTCCCTGCAGTCTCCGAAAATCATTTGCATTCTTGGCTGAGCTCCCAATGCCTGAAGGTCAAACACATTGTCTGGGTGGTTCAGGGTCTATCTTGTCAATTTACCCCCCCTCCCCCTCCGTGATAGAAAAGGGGAAAAAATCGTTGCTTGACTTTTTTATATGTCACCCTATGTATACTGCATGCTGCTGGTAGACACGGTGCTGCAGCAGTAAACAGTAGCATCCTCTCTCCTCCCCTCCCCGGTGGCAGACAGTACAGTGCAGTAGGACTGACAGCCGTCCTCGTCATGAGCCCGTGAGAGCTCCTGGCTGGCCTCAGGTGAGGCGGCTGGGGTGCTTGGGTAAAAATAGGAATGATTCCCAGTCATTCCCAGTAGATGGTACAGGACGGCTGGTAACCGTCCTCATCATAGCAACTGGGGGCTGAGCTCCATCAGCCCCCTCCTTTCATATGTAAAGAAAAGATTCTGTACTGCCTGGACTATCATAGCAGCGGGATGCTGGGCTCCTCTCCCCCACACCGCTTAATGTCCTGCCTGGACTATCATAGCACGGGGAGGTTGCCTCCCCGTCATTTTATCTCACTGACAAGTCAGTGTTTCTTATTCCCGCATTCTTTATTACTTCATCACACAAATGGGGGGGACACTGCCATGGTAGCCCAGGAAGGTTGGGGGAGGAGGGAAGCAATGGGTGGGGTTGTTGCAGGGGCACCCCCCTAGAATGGCATGTAGCTCATCATTTCTGTGGGATCTGACACAGAGAGGCTGTGCTCTCTGGTACACTGGTTCTCTAGTACACTTGTCCCATATTCTAGGCAGGACTGACTCTATTTTTAGATACCATAAAGGAGAGATTGACTCGGGGAGTCATTCTCATTTTTGTCTTTGCGCCCCCGGCCGAACTCAGCCAGGGACACCCATGACAGCAGCAGACGGTACAGAACAACAGATAACCGTCATCTCATTGCCAATTTACAATGGCACAGCAGATGGTACAGAACGACTGATAACCGTCTCTACTATCAAGCAAAGGCAAATGAATGCTGCTGTGTAGCGCTGCAGTATCGCCTCTGTCAGTGGTATCCAGTACACATACGGTGACAGTGACAAAAGGTAAAACAGGCTCCATGGTTGCCATGCTATGGCGTCTGCCAGGGCAATCCAGGGAAAAAGGGCGCGAAATGATTGTCTGCCATGGCTTTCCCGGAGGAAGGAATGACTGACGACATTTTCCCAGAACCAACCGCGACAATGATTTTTGCCCCATCAGGCACTGGGATCTCAACCCAGAATTCCACGGGGCGGGGGAGGCTGTGGTAACTATGGGATAGCTACAGAATAGCTACCCACAGTGCAACGCTCCAGAAATCGACGGTAGCCTTGGACCATGGATGCACACCGCCGAATTAATGTGCTTAGTCGCCTCGACTTTATACAATCCGTTTTACAAAACCGGTTGATGTAAAATCGGAATAATCCCGTAGTGTAGACGTACCCTATGAGACTAAGTGAAGTGAATACAATCGCTTTATAGGGATTCTGTTAATTTCTTTGAGGCAGATTCCCATCTTTGTTGTTAAATAACTAATCATCAAATCCAAATGCCCTCTCATATAGAGTCTTTCAAGGGTTATGTTGAACAACAACAGCAATGTGTATGTTAAATCAATAGGAGAATGGATAAGGCAGCATGCCTTGACGTATCCTTAATCTGCAGATACTCACATCTACCTTACTGTCCTATATGATCATTGTTATTCCATCTCAGTGCTAAAATTCTGCATTACATGGTGCATATAACACAGCTGATTGAATTTCAACATGGATACGACAAAGCTCGCAGAGGGGTAAAATACTTATTTTAATAAAAAAGAATTGCCATTTTGTTCATGTGTGTGGAGGAGAATTACTTTCACAAGATGGTTGAGTTATTTCATTTTAGAGAATTAGTCTCTCATTTCCCCTCACCCCAGAGAATTTTAGGCCTCATTCTTATATAATAGGACTGATTCTTACAGTAGCTGTGATAAGAATCCTTCACATAATAGAGACTCATACATCTATATTTTCATAGCATTAACCTCACACTTCCAAATAAATACATTGGGAATTGGGCAGCTAAGCCTCCAGAGCTCATTGCTTTGAAAATGTATATTGATTGGTGTAAATCCCTTGTTTAAATAAGCTTTTTTTCTTTCACCATTTATTTAGAATGTTTCATAGAAAACAGAGGCATACCACAATACACAAGGATTTTTTGCATGTGGTGTGTGTGTTTGTGTGTTTTTAAGATGATGCTTCAGATAGAGCTGGTAATTTTCATCCTTCACTGCTCAACATAGGTGTATTCCTTTATCTAGTAAACCAGCATAAAGAATGCATCAGGTTCCATAAATCTTCATCATGCAAGGTTTTTTTATATGCCTTTTGTGATGGTCCTCATAGTCCTATGGAATATTTTTATCTTTGTTTAATCCCTCCCCCCATACATTTTATCAAAAGCAATTGTTTACTGGACAATTTTGTCTTCAGTCCTAAACAATATACTAGTTCAGTAATTTATTAAGATTGAGATTGTTGTGTTTTCCTGCCAAAGCAAAGGAGAATCTTTCCCCCAGTCCTTGAACTAACAATGATTTGGCTTATTAAGCTCTGCAGACAAATACTCAAATCATATAAACATTTAGACATCTACACAGGGGCGGCTCCAGGCACCAGCATGCCAAGTGCGTGCCTGGGGCGGCAAGCCACGGGGGGTGCTCTGCCAGTCGCTGTGAGGGTGGCAGAGAGGTTGCCTTCAGTGGATCTGCTGGTCCTGCGGCTTTGGCGGACCTCCCGCAGGCGTGCCGCTGAAGGCAGCCTGCCTGCCGTGCTTGGGGCGGCAAAATACCTAGAGCTGCCCCTGCTTCTACAGTACTCTCACTATATGACTCTTAAAACAACCTGGTAAAAATGTAAACAAAGTGAACTAATTGAGCTGTATCTTTAATCTTGCATACTGCCATTTAAAACTTAATGGGAAGTATTACAGCCTGCTTTACTGACATTAAAAATCTGACTTGATGTAGGAACCACTTTGTATGGTAGCACAGACTTAGTGCACTTTAGAGTCTCTCACTCCTTTGCACTGCATTGAGGTATAGCAGATATTTATGTGTGTGGTCAATGGGATAGAAGGTAGGTTCGCAAATGAGGGGAGTGCGTCAAACTTTCTAGGGAGGCATGGCTACGGATACCAGAGGTGTGGCAGAAGGTAAAGGACTATACCCCTCTTCCTTTTTAAACGGCGAATTATGCCTTCCCACACACTCTTGAGAACTTGAATTTGAGAGGGGAACAATGAGGAGGAGATAGGTCCTCTCGCCTTGGCCTTTGAGGAGCTGAATGGCATAAGGGCAGAGCTCCTTCCCCTGTTGGCAAGACAGAGCATGGACCAAACCAAATCTGAGTAAGCAGCATTGTGACCTGGCATCCGAGGTCTCGGCACTGCTCAAGTGTAAAGGTAAGAGGTGCTGTTATAGTACCACTCAACTTGCATTTTGATTTAAGCAATTTGCCTGATATCTCCTGATCAAATGCATTAGCAACACTAGGTGACAGTATCCTTGCTATTGTAAGACGGGGTGAGGTCTGAGAAAAAAAAACAAACCCAAGGCTAACACTGGGCAGGATTCAAAAAATGTTATGAAACCCTGTAATACAATAAAGAAAAAAATATGAACAACTAAGACACTAGCAATAAAAATATTACTGACATTATGAGGGGTTATTCTTCTCCCCTCTTCCCCTCCCTGCTGTTTTTTCCTAGCCTAACCCCATTTCAACTCCTTCTGTTTTGGAACCCTCCATGAAAGAGAAGCCCCTTCATACATGAGCTGCTTACTGCTAGGTTATTTTATCATTCTTCCCATTTCAGGGGAATCAGAGGATTAAATATATTAGTGTATTTAATATCCTTGAATTTCTTCCTGGTAAGAATTTAATTTCCTCTTCACCCTATTATCATAGGTAGCTTGAAGATAGGGTGTTTTTTTTTAAACCATTAAGTAAACTTTTGAGGAAATATGATGGGGATTTAAACTAAAACTGGAAAATATTTCAGCTATTTGCACATTAAATTATGAGGGTCTTCCCATTCTTCTCCATGTAACTGAAAAATAGACTTATAATACAGAAAAATTGAATCATAATATTTACTCACTTGAACATAGAAAAATATAATCACAGAAGGAGCAAATAGTTTAAGCAGGCAAGAATTGCTACGCTGAGAACTACAGGTAGTACTACACATAGTAACCAACCAGAGTGATATTTGCAGTTTATTACTGTATTATGTTTCACAGCTGAGCTCTGTGACACTTCTGAAGTGCATTTCTAGCAACTTCAGTTGTAACCTTAGTTCAAAGCTCATTTTGTTTGCTAATCGAAAGCCACATTTGTGAAAGGTTCGCATGCATAAACTCAGGTTGTTCTCCATATCACTCGGCCTTCTGCCATCCCCTAACAAGTCCCAATGACTTGTACTTCCCCCCACTAAAATTCTGGGTGGCCCTCTTTGCACCTTCCTACTTTTTATATCAAGTACGGTTAGCCACTCCTTTCATATCCATCAAGTAGTTGGAGTAGTGTCATCTATAACCTGGGTGCTTAAAGAGTCTCCTGGAGCAGCAAGCAGGCAGAATTTGCCTGCCTATCCGGCCCATAGTCCTCTCACTCTCCATCTCTATTAATCAAGGAGATGAAGATACCTTGATCCCTCACTCTGGTTGCAGATTAGTAGGTAGAAGTTATTTTCAAGAGAGTCTTTTTCCCCCTCATTTAAGTTTTCAAAATGCTCACTTATTGCAACAGAAATATTCACTTATTGCAAAGCCAATCTGAAGACTAATTGGATAATCGCATGCATTTGTCAAAATGACAGAATTGAAACAAGTTTTTTTTCCCTGCTGAGGATTATTCAGGTCAATGAACAATTTCAGTAGTTAAAATTCATTACAGTATGAATGTGTTGTTGTTAGGAAATGGACAGATTAGCACTGAGGAAGCATGGCTCTCAATGGTAAGGATTCTTCCAAAGGAAGCGGAAAAAAAAAAAAGTACTTACACATCAGAAAATGCTAATGGAGCTTTCTTTGCAGAGCCAAATTTTGATGCAAGCAACAGGCTTGGATGCTGATTTATATTGCCACTTTTTGTAAAAGTAATAGGAGATGGCAGTAAAAAAAAAGTTTGCTCTACTTATGCCGTAAGGATTATTGGCTGAATCATTTTTAAATATACCAACTAGAGTGGGCAGTTATCTTATATACAAATGTGCTGAATGTGTCTTAACACAGCAAGAGTCACTTAAAATTTTCTCTTTGGTCAAAATGGAATTAGAATATAACTCTTGACTGGTTAATAATTAAAGCGCCAATTGGTGAAGTTAATATACTTTTTGTTTTATCTAGAGTAATCTGGCTTCTTCACTTCCATAAACTTCCTTTCTTCTTGTGGAGATTTTTCTTGTTTACTTGTCACATACATCATCTTCATAGCAGTTTAGCACACCCTGATCAGGTTAATTAGGCTGCTAGTTTTATCATTGAAGGGATCCCATCTTTCTGCCCTCAAAAGAATTTTACAGCCAACTTCAGGACTCCAAGACATTCTTTGTCGTTCTCAGAGCAGTTGCCAACCAACATTTTGATAATGAGAGGATCCCCATAAATTCTGGCCACAAACTTACTGTATATCATACTGTCATCATCCTCTCTCATTGCTGCTGCACAACTGCTGCCATGGTAAAGTAATTTCTACTGAAAAAAATTCTCTGTAAAATAAGGACAGATTTTGAACTGACCACATGCCCATTTCTCATCTACTGAACTTATTAATGGAGTTAAGTATGGTTGTGAGAAGATGACAGGGTTCTTGATATTTAATGGACAAGCTTTGTGATTTTCTTGTGGCCTGTCAGAGGGTGGCTGGCCACTGTAAATCAACCAGGTCTAGTCCCACTGAGCCAGAACAGGTGCCCCCATGGGACAGGGAGAATCAGAAATGGGGAGACCTGGTGACTCAGAGGAGTCAGTCAGGAAAAGGATAAGTGAGAGCTGCCAGAGATTAAGAGCCTGGAAGAGGTTCCTGGGAAAAGCTGAAAGTAGGAAAGCAGTAAGAGGGGCCAGAGACAGGCCAGAGAGCAGCAGAGGGAATTGCCTGTTGATGTCTTTAAGTTGGAGAAGTGAAGCAGAGGACCAGAGAGGGCTGAACACAGGGGACTGGTGAAGAGGGGATACTCGCTGATGTCTCCACATTTGACAACTGGAATCAGAGGAGTGGAGTGGGCTCATGGTCCAGGGAGAGTTATGAATGCTGTTTGGGTGAGGATGGTCTCCCTGCAGCATGGCTGTGGGGGTTCCTGTTGGGAAGGGCTGGGGTGGCTGTCCTGGCACACACAGAGGAAAGGCCTGACAAAAAGCCAAGTATGGTATGTAGTATGTGGACCGTCAAAGGACTACAATACCATAATACCATAAACTGCTCCTGAATGAAGATCAAATTTTGACTTGTAAACCTCAGGCATTATAGCTGCAAAGCTGTTAAAGAGATTTTAGGAACTACACACACAGGGGATGACAAATAGTCTATTTGTCGGGACTTATATTTTATATTTGTGTAACCCACATACCTCCTAGGTGTGGTGCTCTGTCCCTTCTAGTGGCACTGAGACGAGAGAGAGAGATGACTCTTCTCTATATCCTTAGCTAACAGGCATATGGCTTTTAGCTCATGCATTTTGTTCCAGGGGTCCCAGGTTCAATCTCGCCCGTTGACAACCGTGGTCTGTCGGTGTTACTTTTGTAGTGTTTTTGTAACATTGCAGCTCAGGTAGGGTAATATTGTGGCAAAAGAGCCTAAGATAGAGTTACTGGGGATTCAGAAGGAGAGAAACTAAGACAGGTGTGCCAATTGTGCTGTGGCCTGATGCAGGAAGGTACTCCATGCACAAGAGGATGCCCTATGACAAGGCCTCAAAAAGATATAATAGACCAGGGGTAGACAACCTATGGCTGAAGGCGGCACGCGAGCTGATTTTCAGTGGCACTCACACTGCCCGGGTCCTGGCCACCAGTCCAGGGGTGCTCTGCATTTTAATTTAATTTTAATTGAAGCTTCATAAACATTTTAAAAACCTTATTTACTTTACATACAACAATAGTTTAGTTATATACTATAGACTTATAGAAAGAGACCTTCTAAAACTGTTAACATGTATTACTGGCACGTGAAACCTTAAGTCAGAGTGAATAAATGAAGACTCGGCACACTACTTCTGAAAGGTTGCCGACCCCTGTAATAGACAGAAAAATCTGTATCTGAGTGGTCTAAAGGTACTCTCCCTTAACTTCAGAAATGGTTTTGATAAGGTTTAGTATTACCCAACCTCAAAGCATTAACAAGTCTTTCCTCCTACATGTTCACACTGTAAGATTCTTACTTATATATTTAGTGAAAAGTTTGCCACATTTATCCATGACTATGTCGTCATCAAAATGGTTATTGTAACATGATTTACTTGCTGTATTAAAAAAAATAAAAATAACCATAACAACAAACCACAACAGTGTGTCTATAAGTGAGTGCCTTCTCACTTTAAAGTTAACCAAACTGAGCATGCACAAGCTGCACATCCTTTCCTTGGGTCCCAATTTAGGCACTGACCCTGGACACGTGAAAGCACTTGGATAACTCTACTCATGAGCAATTCCCTAGAGTTCAGTGACTTCACACAAGTAAAATTATACATGTGCTTAAATGTTTGCAGGATCAGGGCACTGACGCGATCAGCAATGCCCGAGTGTATATAACTGTTCATTTTCAGAACCCAATATTCAAATGTTCATACTCCAGTGAAACCAAAATCAAATTTCTCTGAAATAATACCATAAACTGCTCCTGAATGAAGATCAAATTTTGACTTGTAAACCTCAGGCATTATAGCTGCAAAGCTGTTAAAGAGGTTGCCATTTTTATGATGTTTAGGAATAAGAGAAATGACCCATTAATAAACACACTGTTGTAGCATATTGTCATAGTTTGGACATCCAGCCTAGCAGCCTGCACATAGAGACATATGACTCTGTAAGCTCAATTATTTTTAATTTTTTTAAGACTATAAGAGCCCAAAGTCATTTTTTTGAGCTTTGGAATGTATAAATATAAAACAAAATTACCCATAGAATTACATTGCAGCGCAGAGGCTGATTCATCTTTTGAAAGAAAAATCAATGGTTGTAAATGAAAGAGGACAAAGTAATCAAGGAATGAATTTTTACTTTCAAGCCTATCAGAGTGAAGTACAAACCATGAATAATAAAAGAAAAAAATTAAAAATATAAAAACATGTACTTGGCAATGTCACTTTAAATACAACCTGTATTACTGGTACTGTTTTTTCGATCCAGAAATTATTTGGAACGCTAAAGGTCAAAATGCTTTTGTTTTTGTTTTTTTTTTTACAGTGAGCAACTTTCGGTACCTAAAAGTTCTTGGCTAAGGTTGAAGAGCCTTTTCTGAAAGGCAAATGATATATAACTGGGGTGTAGTCATTGTGGGCTTGATTCATTGCTCACTGAAGTCAATGGGAAGAGTTCTATAGACTCTTCAGTAGGTGTGGGATCAGTTTCCTACATACTTCTTCGCACAGAAAACACGAAAAGGTTCCAAAAAGCAGTACTTGGGAGGGCCGATTCAGTGGTTAGAGGAAAGAAAGCTATAAAATGAGTATGATACAGGCCTACTGCACAGGAATTAGTTTCTTATAACAAATATTTTTTTAAACCACACAAACATCTAAGGAAGGAAATATTATATCTTATTAAATCAGATAAAAAGACCCTTTGAAGATATTCATTCTCAAAAATGTGTATAATGAATCAAATACAGTTTGAATGAATCTATTTCATATAGTTACCCAGAAGGTTGAATGGCTTCCAAAGACAATTTACATATAATTGGTTTGTTAAAACAAACCACATATCAGTATAATACAAACCACTTCTAGCATCAGGAACATAGAGCCAGATGTTTAAAGGAATTTTGGTGCTCTGCTCATCTTTGCAAGACCTAACTGACTTAGGAGCCTAAGTCTCATTTTAAAAAATTCCTGTTGAAATCAGTACATACAGTTGAGGATCTGGGTCCTAAGGGCCCAAATCACTTTTGAAAATGGGATTTAGACTCCTAAGTTAGTTGGGCATTGCAAGACTGAGTGGGTTAATGCCTAATTACCTTTTAAAATCTGGGCTATGACGACGAAACTGGACTACATCTGGGTGTAACTGATTTAACAAAGTCAGCAGTTCTTTGGTATACAAAGTATAATGGAAATCTCTTCAGAATTATCTCACTGAAGTTAAATTTTACAGGCATCAATGCCTTCCGCCAAGTGCATGTAATCGTCTTCCAGATAGGTTCTTAAAAATTCTTAGTGAATTTCACTTAACATTATACACTAATTACAACCAAATCTATTATTTCTATATCCAGGAGTTGCTGATTTGTCACATCATCATCATCAACACTGCAGCACTCCAAACACTTAGCCAATATTCATTTGAGTCAAAGTACATTTCAAAGACTGGTGGGAATGAATTCTCATAAACATGAGAAATAGAAGACATTACGGCACTGGGAAGCAGGATGTGGTGGCAGAAATTCATAGTGAGATCTCACTAACCTCAAACACATTAGTAGAGCCGTCTTATTCCAATGCACAATTTTGATATAAATGAAGAAGTTGCAGCTTTTGACAAAATTTTTAAAAGTGTTATATCCTTGGGGACAACAGCTTTAGGAAGAAATCACTGGAGACACAGAAATCTGTAAACTTTAAAAGTAGCCATTTATTGCCAAGTATCAGAGGGGTAGCCGTGTTAGTCTGGATCTGTAAAAGCAGCAAAGAATCCTGTGGCACATTATAGACTAACAGACGTTTTGGAGCATGAGCTTTCGTGGGTGAATACCCACTTCTTCAGATGCATGTGGTGGAAATATCCAGGGGCAGGTATATATATGCTAGCAAGCAAGCTAGAGATAACAAGGTCAGTTCAATCAGGGAGGATGAGGCCCTGTTCTAGCAGTTGAGGTGTGAAAACCAAGAGAGGAGAAACTGGTTCTGTAGTTGGCAAGCCATTCACAGTCTTTGTTCAATCCTGAGCTGATGGTGTCAAATTTGCAGATTTGGCATTTATTGCCACACACTGTACTAACCAAAAACCAGGGCTATACCCTAATAACTCAGTTGCCATAACAACAAGATTCTATTACCACGACAACCAAATACACAATGTATGGCTCTCCCCCCTAATAAAAACATCCCCTAAATAAAACACTAAACTAGAGAAGGAGGGTAGACTGCCCCTTTCCCGGCTAAACCCTGGGGATTATTTTGCCCCATAACCATGGGTTTGCCCTTGTCATAACATTTCTTCCCAGATCTGGACCTTAGCGTCCAAAATATGGGTGTTAGCATGAAAACCTCCAAGCTTAGTTACCAGCTTGGACCTGGTATCGCTGCCACCAGCTAGGAATTATACAGTGCCTAGCTCACTGTGGTCTCCCCAAAACCTTCCCTGGGGGACACCCAGACTCAGATGCCTTGAGTCTTACAACAAAGGGAAATAACCCTCTCCCCTTGTTTCCTTGTTACTTCCTCCCAGGCTCCCCTCCCTGGACGACCCTAGGAGATTCCCTGCTTCCAGTCCTGGAAACACAAGTACCGAGAGATCTAATCTCTCTCCCCCCTCACCCAGAGGGTATGCAAAGTCAGGCTTAGTAAATCTAACACAAAGAGTTTTTCCCCCTGACTTTTTCCTCCCACCAATTCCCTAGTGAGCTGCAGACTCAATTCCCTGGAGTCTCCACTAAAGAAAAACTCCAATAGGTCATAAAAAGAAAGCTTTATATAAAAAGAAAGAAAAAGGACATAAAATGGTCTCTGTAATAAGGTGACAATATACAGGGTCAATTGCTTAAAGGAAAAAAATGAACAAACAGCCTTATCCAAAAAGAATACAATTTAACACATTCCAGCAACTACAAACATGTAAATACAAAAGAAAACAATATAAACCTATTGTCTTACTATCCTTGTACTTACAACTTGGAAACAGAAGATTAGAAAGCCAGGAGATAGAAAGATCACTCTCAGAGACGAGAAAAGGAACAAACCAAGAACAAAGGACTCACACCCAAAACTTCCCTCCACCCAGACTTGAAAAAGTCTTGTTTCCTGATTGGTCCTCTACTCAGGTGTTTCAGGTTACTGTTATCCCTTTACAGGTAAAAGAACATTAACCCTTAGCTATCTGTTTATGACAGCCCTACCTACAGATCCAGCCGACGAGGAGGCTTTCCATCTCCAGGTGGATTACAGCGGACTTCTGGTGGTGTTGCACCCAAAAGCGTCTTGGGTGTGGGCCTGACAATGGGCTCAGGGTTTGTAGGGAGAATGAATGAAGATGTGGTATCAGCTCGTTCCAGGCAGAGGGGTATCTCTGCTGCCGGCAGTAATGGAGGGGAAAAGTCAGGAACAGGTGACTCTTGATTTGGTGTTTCGCTGGAAGTGGTGAAGTCAGGCAACTCAACTGAAGATGTGTCCTGAGGACTGGTCTGATCTGGCAGCAGCTGATCTACATGTCGCCGCCAGGTGAGATCCTCTGCAGCCTGGACTATGTAGGAAACAGGCCCTATTTGAGCGATGACAGTGGTAGGGACCCATTTAGCTCCAGAAGTATAATTCCGAGCCAGAACCGGCTGTCCCAGGCTAAAGATTCGGTGGTCTGCTCTGGATGCAAGCCTGATGACTTGATCTTGCTGCTGACATTGCACAATTTGTTGGGGTTCAGAAGGTTCCAGCAGATCAAAGAAAGTGCACAGCTCTTGTCCCATCATTAGAAAGGCCGGGGATTCCTTGGTCGTAGCATGAGGTGCGTTTCTATAGGATAGGAAGAAGGTGCCCAGATACTTTTGAATAGATAGTTGTCCCCTTGCTGATTTCAAAGCTTGTTTCATTGCCTGCACAATCTTTTAGCTAATCCACTGGTGGATGGATGATATGGTGCTGAAGTGATATGGTGTATCCCATTTGCCTTCATAAAATTTCAAAATTCCTGAGAGATGAACTGTGGTCCGTTGTTGCTCACAAGTTGTTCTGGCAGATTGAAATGACTAACGAGTTCTCGTAGCTTTTTGAGTTCTCTGCAGTAGTGGACTGCATTACAGAGACTTCTGGCCATTTAGAATGGGCATCTATCACCATCAAGAACATTCTTCCTTCCATGGGGCCAGTGACGTCAACATGAACATGTTGCCGCAGGTTTTCAGGCCAGTCCCATGGGTGTAGGGGTGCCCACTGAGGTGCATTCCTCACATCTTGACATGACATATAAGCTCTTGCATTCTTATCAATAGCACTGTCCAATCCAGGCCACCAAAAATAGCTTTGTGCAATTTCCTTCATGCACGCTGTTCCACAGTGACCAGGAGGGCGTGCCTCCACAATAGCCTTAACTTTTGCAGGGGTCTTACGAAGATCTGTAGCATCAATTATGTGTCCCAAACATTCAACAGAGGGCTGGAGGAATTCACACTTGTCTGAACTCTTAGGCCATACGCTTCCAGTCTTTGCAAGGTAGCCTCTAAATTCTTTAGATGATCCTCCTCATTCCTTCCAGTGACCAGGATGTCATCCAGGTAGCACTGGACTGCTGGCAAGACACACAAGATCTGGTCCATAGCCCATAGCCACAGGGTGGGAGCAGACGTTATTCCGAAGGGTAGGCGACAGTATCGATAGAGCCCCTTATATGTCACAGTAGTCAACAGCTCTTGGGACTTTTCATCAATGTGCAGCTGTAAATACGATTGACTCAGATCAATCTTACTGAACTTTTGTCCCCCAGCCAGACCTCTTCGAAGGCCATCAATGTGGGGAAGCAGGTATTGCTCTGCACACAACACAGGATTGACAGAGACTTTAAAATCACCACAAATCCAGAGGGAGCCATCTTTCTTCACTATTGGAACAATAGGAGTTGCCCATGAGATATGGGTAACTGGTATTAAGACTCCATTTGTGACCAGGCACTTCAGGTCTGCTTCAACCATTGACCTGATGGCATATGGCACAGTCCTGGCTTTCAGGTATTTTGGTTGACTGTCAGTTTTAATGTTCAATGTCACAGTGATTCCGTTCATACTTCCCAGATCCTCTCCAAAACAGCAGCATGTTTCCTTAGTATAGTGGGAAGACTGGATTCTTCTTTAGTCATTCGGTGAACTTCTGCTCAGTTTAACTAGATCTTCCTAAACCAAGACCTACCCATTAAAGCTGGGTAATTACCTCTCAGCACAAACAGTGGCAATTTAGCAGCCTGTCCATTGAGCTCCACCTTAACATCAATAGTGCCAAACATGGGCACAGCTTCTCCTGTATGTGTCTTCAGAATTGTTTTTGTTGCTTTAAGTGGATGATGCTGTAGCTTTTCTTTAAACACAGTCTTAGAGACCAGCGAGACAGCTGCACTGGTGTCCAGTTCCATGCGTATAAGTTTGTTGCCCAACAACGGCATTATCCAGTGTTCATGTGAGCCCACTGCCAAAGACAAAAGCGGCTCTTCTTGTGATGAGGTGTCTTGTTGGTCATCCTGGGTCTGCTCTAGGGTATGCAGATTTCCCTTTTTGGTCGGCCAGACCACAGGGCTCTTTTTCTTTTGTTTACAGGCACACTCAATGTGTCCCTCTGTGCTAGAGTGTCGACACACCAGGTCCTTACACCAGCATTCTGATACATGGTGACCTGGCTTACCACAGCAGTAACATTCCTGACTTCCCACACTTCTGTGGGTAGGTTCTCGTGACACCTTATGCACCCTAGGGGATGCACCGATGGATTGTACCTCCTTTGTTGCCAGTTTCAAAGAAGCCGCAATGTCAACAGCCTTCTGTAAGGTAAGCTGAGCCTCTGTCAATATGCACTTCCATATAGCTGTCATGCAGGGCATCATTTAGTATCTCCTTAAATTCACAGCATTCTGCAAGCTCTCAAAGTTGCTACAAATTGTACAAGTGTTTCGTCTTCTTTCTGGTCTCTTTTGTGGAACCTATATCTTTCAGCAATTACCAGTGGTTTTGGAGAAACATGGGACCCCAGGATTTCCACAATGTCACTGTAAGATTTGCTGTCTGGCTTAGCAGGGTGTAGTAAGCTGCGTAGGAGGGAGTAGGTCTTAGCCCTTACAACACTTAAGAATATTGGCACCTTCTTCTCTTCTGTAATGTCATTTGCAATAACAAAAAGCTCAAAACGCTCAGTTTATACATGCCATTGCACTATAGTTTCCTGAAAAAGTTCCAGTGGCCCCATTAAGTGTAGTGATGGTTTTAGTTTCAATTTGCACAGTCAGTGCAAACAAGCCAGTTCTCTTCCCCTTCCAGCAGCAAAAAGGGTTAGTTTGTTTGTTTTTGTACCTTAACTTCTACTTCCTTCTGTTGCTGGCGCAGCACAGACATCCCATCCTTGTTATATCCTTGGGGCAGCAATTTTAGGAAGAAATCACTGGAGACAAAAGAGCTGTAAACCTTAAAAGTAGCCATTTATTGCCACCCACTGTACTAACCAAAAACCAGCCAAAACTGGCTGGGCTATCCCCTAAAAATCTAACTCAGTTGCCATAGCAACAAGATTCTATTACCACATAACCAAATACACAACAGTAGGCAAGTGCATTTGATAATGGTAAGTGAATTTGATGAAATGAGAGAAAAGTGTACAGTATTAAACAAAAAAAAAAATCACAAAGCAGTGACTAAATGCCACGGTTTGGCATTCCTAATGATTACTATTATTGATATCCACTGTATAATGTATCTCATATACAAGCTGAAATAGAGGTTACAGTTTTTAATTTTTCACCTTCTGTGAACGTGAACTATGTTGGAAAAAAACAATCAAAAAAGGCAATATTATAACCTCATCCAAACATCTGGAGGGAAAGATATTAGAGCGACAAATATAAAAACCTAATAAGCCTGTAAAATTATATAATGTTCTTACCCCATGCTTATAACAGACACTGAATTTAACAGACAAAAAAAACCTCATAACTAATGAAAATATGCACTATTATAATAGCACACTTCATTCTTGGTCTCACACATACAATATCTGATTACGGTAGAATATTATCAAAGACACAATTTCAGGGCCCTCTACTATTACTATTTAAATGAGAGAGCTCTCAGTGTACTAGAAGATTCAGAGATTCCATGGCAGATTAATCATCTAGTCCAATCTCTTCTATAACACTGGCCATAGAACGTCCCCAAAATAAAAAATCTAGAGAATATTTTTTAGAAAAACATCCAATCTTGATTTAGAAATGGTCAGTGCTTGGTAAATAGTTCCAATGGTCAGTTACTCTCACTATTAAAATATATCCTTTCTTTCCCCTCTGGACTTGTCTAGCTTCAACTTCCAGCCGTTGGATCATGTTATAACTTTCTCTTCTAGATTGAAGAGCCTATTAAATATGTATTCTGATGTAGATACTGATAGGCTGATCAAATCACACCTTTAACCTTCTTTTTGTTAAGCTAACTAGACTGAGATCTTTGAATTTATCTCTATACGGCATGTTTACTAATCCTTTAATCTTTCTTGTAATTCTTCTCTGAACCCTCTTCAATTTATCACTATCCTCCTGAATTGTGGACACCAGAACTGGACAAAGTATTCTAATAGTGGTCGCACCAATGCCAAATACAAAGGTAGAGTGTTCTCTAATCCTACTTGAGATTCCCCCGTTTATGCATCCCAGAATTGTATTAGCTCTTTTGGTCACATCATCATATTGGACACTCATGTTCAGCTGTCCACCATAACCCCTGCACATCTTTTTCAGAGTCACTGCTTCCCAGGATAGAGTCCTCCTGTAAGTACTTTCTTTGTTCCTAGATGTATACATTTAGCCATATTAAAAACACATATTGCTTGCTTGCACCCAATTTACCAAGCAATTCAGATTGGTCTGAATCAGTGACCTGTCCTCTTAAATATTTACCATTCCCCCAATTTTTGTGTCATCTACAAACTTGACCAGTGATGATTTTGTTTTATCAGTGATTGATAAAAATGTTAAACAGCATAGAGGCAAGAACCAAACCCTGCAGACCCCACTGGAAACCCACACAGCATCAGTCATAATTCCCCACTTACAGTTTCATTAAGATCTATTGGTTAGCCACTTTTAATCCATTTAATATGGAGCAATTCATAAAAACTGCAGATAAAGGTACTGAATCCTCAAAATGCAGATACTGTATATGAAATCTATTGATATGGACACAGAAGCAAAATGAAGACAGACACATGCATGGAATTAAGTGGAAGGCCGCAACTTTAACACAGAGGAGGGGAGCTATCTGCCCATCACCCTACTTTCCTATACCAGGCATTTAATTGGTTCCAGTGTGAAGGTTACAGGGCTCCTTTCCATATAACTCATAATGTGGGGTAGGCTGACCTCCGCCTGCCCCCAAGACTCAGCTTTCTCTGAGTCCTAGCATCTTCCCCACCATGAGGGGGGGACACAGGATGCAGGAGGGTGGGAACTTCAAGCTCCGTCAGATCTCAACCCATCACATGAGCCCAAGGCCCAACAGCAAAATCCCCAGACTTTTACCTCTGGTTCATTTTATTCTTTTAACTGTGATGGAACCAACCAGACTTTGCAACCAACAAACACTGTCACTCAAGTACCTCAGTTAGATACTAAACACGTTTCTACACAACCCACTTTGTCTTGAAGGTGCTGCCAAGAAGGCAAAAAATGCCCTGGTCCTCTGCTAATTGGCCCATGGGAGAAAAAAAAATCCTTCCTGACCCACAAAACAGGTGCCTAATCCTAATGAAAGAGGTGCTGAGGCTCAAGCAACCTTTTTTTTTTTTTTTTTTACATTCATAACTGATATGGTGATCCCAGAGGTGCTGGGGATATGAACTGCCAAGCCTAGAGGTGCCAGAGCTCAGCCCTGGCAAGCCCTAGTACAAATTAAGCACTGAGTGCTCAGCTACACCCACAGCATCTGTTAGGCCAGGTTCCCATTCTTAGTTTGGATGAGTAGTATGGCCTGATGAAACAGAGCCAAAAAAGGCTTGACATGGCCCCTGTGCTGGGCTAAATCCTAGGAGCCGAGGAATGCTGGCCAGACAACACCCTTCTCCCTCATGTGGCCAGTAGGTGCCAGAGATTCCCGGGGTGGGGGAAGCTATCTACTGTCCCTGGGTGAGTGTCTCCCTCCCTTGCCACTGGGACTATCACCTTTTCACCACTGATCCCATCAAGTTCCCCCACAGGTGGGTGGCATTGTCCTGAGTTTGCATTCAAGCAGCTTACAATAAAGTTTGCAAATGATAGAAACACACTGAGTGTTTCTAGTTCCTGGTGCAGGAGTGCCTGGAGGTGGACTGCCACATGCTACTGGATATCACAAAACAGATAAGATTAGAAGAAATCACTGCTATTCAAGCTTATGAAATAATCAATATGTTTCCATGAATCATACTGGCTATATTTATATTTCTTTCATACTCCTTAACCCGCCCCACAGATAGTTTCTCACCCTATTGACGTATTTCATAAGCCACAGGGGTTTACTATCACAGGCTGTGAAGACCTTCTTTTAGAGAATTAGTCAGGGTGAAGAGAGAAAAACTATTATGGCATATTAACAATGTTTCCCCGTAGAATATTCAGTTCCCATTGCAATTAAATGGAGAAAGTATTATTAGCCATTCTTTTTAGGACTCTGAGCTGAGCATTTTCATTATATGATATAGCTTGGCGAAATACAATGAATCCAGTTCTATAAAAATAAATTAAACATATTTTCAGACTGTACTTTCAGAAAATGAAACTAAAAATGCATCTCACCAACAGTACAGAAAGAAAGTTATTCGGTAATGTTTGCCTTACTGAGTTGTAGCAAAGAAATCATGAAACAATGTACTTAAAATATTTCTTTGGTGGTTAAAAACACTGCAAAGTCTGACGGTCATCTATCTTAAATTTATTATAGGTTATTAACCAAATATGGTACTGTTGATTATTATATTATAAATCTATTCTTTTATGACACTTATATCACCAAACCCAGAAAGTCAGATTTCTTAAAATAATCTAGATAATTTAAGAATCACAACCAATTTATTTTAAATTGTGCAGTATGTCAACTCTTCTGTTTCATACTTCCATTGCGGAAGATACTCTGTGATAGAGCTCTTCCTATTGTCACCAAGTTCCTCCTCTATCTTGGTGGGTCCTGCACTTATTGGCAGGTTTGTTCACTTCAGAGATTCACCACGTGGGTCACGGAGCAGCCCAGAGACCTTCCCCTCTGGTAGAAGCCACAGTCCAGGTCAATTCCTCCTATGTCTGATCAGGAGTTGGGAGGTTTGGGGGGAACCCAGACCCACCCTCTACTCTGGGTTCCTGCCCAGGGCCCTGTGGACTGCAGGTGTCTAGAGTGTCTCCTGGAACAGTTGCACGACAGCTACAACTCCCTGGGCTACTTCCACATGGCTTCCTCCCAGCACTTCTTTATCCTCACCACAGGACCTTTCTCCTGGTGTCTGATAATGCTTGTACTCTTCAATCCTCCAGCAATACACCTTCCTACTCTCAGCTCCTCGTGCCTGTTACTCCCAGCTCCTCACATGCACACTATAAACTGAAGTGAGGCCCTTTTTAAACTCAGGTGACCTGCTTAGCCAGACTGCCCTAATTGATTCTAGCAGTTTCTTCTCAATTGGCTCCAGGTGTCCTAATTAGCCTCCCTGCCTTAATTGGTTCCAGCAAGTTCCTGCTTGTTCTGGAACTGCCCCTATTACCTTACCCAGGGAAAAGAGACCTACTTAATCTAGGACTAATATATCTGCCTTCTAATACTCTCCTGTAGACATCTGGCCTGACCCTGTCACACTATGTACCACTTCCAGCTAAAGTATTTCAGGGATATGAGTCAGTGCCTTCACATATGCAAGCACTGGAAGGACTGATCCCACTATAGCTTCTCCATCATGAATGGGGAAAATGGTGAAGGCATCTTTGCACTGAACGCCTTCAAATCTCTCTGACTGTTCTCCACTGCCTTTGAAGTCCCACTTTGAATTTGTTATATTTATTTTCATTAAAAAACTCAGCTTTGCCTTGAGCATCAGACAAAAATTATCCTTAACAGCATCAGAGTCCATTGCAATCATATCTAATCAGATTTTTTTGAAAAATATACAGTGTTTCATCATTATAACCACAATCTGGATTTCCTAGCCTGATTTTTATTAAGTAAGGATAAACTCTCAGTTCTAAACACATGTCACTAGGAGACAGTCTGGCAATAGGATTTAAAAATAAATGCCTCAATCTCTTGAGGACTGGGGGTTTGAAAATTTGATATTCTATGTGTTGTAAAATAGCATGAGCTTTATAAATCTGTGGCCAAGAATATATAAACCAAATGTTCTCCTGTGTGCTAAACATATACAACATGTTATTTATGGCTCGGTAAATGACATACCTGTCACAATCTCTATTACTAGGAGTAACTGCTTGAAAGAACAAAAAGTTTAATGTAACACATTATGAATTCTGAGTGACTTTAAAAAAATATTTTTTACATTGTATTTGTTTAGCTAGGCTATTATTTTTAATATCAGTTCCACTTGGGATATCTTTACGATATATTGCTTCTCAGCGTTTTCTTCTGAAGTTACTCTACAAACCAACAATACAATAAATATTTCTACTGCCTACCATCCTACTTTAGGAAACATATACACATAGGCATAGCTTGACTGCTATATTTGGAGGGGGGGATGGTGCTGGCGGAGGGGGCAGGGGAGACAAGCCAGCTTAGTGGGGAGCTGCAACTGCTGCTGCTGCAGAAACATAAGCCCAGGAGCTGTGCCACTCTGGCAGAGGCTGCCACAGCTGCTGCAGCTGGACTTTATGGTGTCACTTTTCAGGTATTTCTTGGTGCTGCTGCCTTCCTGCTTGGACTATTGCTGCTGCCAAGGGGATGCTGCATGCCAGGCTCCTGCTTCACTGCACCACACAGACACGCATGGCAGCACAGGCTCCACTGGGACCACCAATCCAGCCAGAACCCCAGACTACTGGACAGAGAGGAGGAAAAAGTCAGGGGCAGGGGAGGGCTGCTGCGGCACCAAGCCTCACTCCCCTGATCATGGCGTCCCCCCAACCATATCATCCCCATAAGGTTGGCCCTGTTTGTGGAGGCAATGTCTCCCGCCCAAAAAACCCTACATTCATGTAGGGTAAAGACTGCCTGAACATTTATTTTTCCTGCCTTTGGCCTGCCTAACTGTGTAAGCGTCAGTGTTGTTTTTATACACATATACAGAGTACACAAACTGTATGCGGTTCTAATTTCTGTGCTATAAAACATACATACAAAGGCAGAGAAAGACATTGTTTAGCTAGATAAAGCTATAGTTAGGATTGTACATGCAGTATTTCATTAAGAGATCAATAACTAGGACTTTAAGAGTGCATTGACATAGGGCCTTAATAGATTTTCTTCTCTGGCCTCCCATGAAAAACAACACTATTATTTGTGGCCGGCTGTATATTTGTACATTCTAGGTCCCAGACTGAAAAGATTTAATTCAGATGATCAATATTTTAATATGATAAAATAAAATGATGCCAAATAATTTATAAAAGATATTAAGAAAATGAAAAATGAAATTAATACTTTATCTCAATTAGATGATGAAGTTTAAATATGCCACAGTGTGAAAAGGATACACTAATGAAATGTCTAGTGTCTACTGAGTTTCTGCTCCTGGTATTAAGATAATGATAAGAATAATATTAACTTTTGATAGCACTTAATCTGTGGATCTCCTTGTACTTTACCAAAGGCGGTAGGTAGCATTATTTTCATTTTAAAAGTGTGGAAATCAAGGCAAAAATAGGTGAAATCACTTGCCCTCATTCACCAAGCAGCCCAATGGCAGAGCTGGGAGTAGAGCCCAGGTCATCTGAGTCACAAGCCAGCGCCCTATCCAATGAGGTGCACTGCCTCCCATCATACAAATCTCTCACAATTGTATTTCTTGTCCCACTTGGTGAAGAAAAGGAGAATATCAATAGTTGATTGTGATAGGTAAAGCTGTGCAGTGCTATATTCTTAGGAATTAGGAAGGGGAGGGACAGATCAGGTTTTCATAGACACCATGATATTATTGGAGGTGCAATCAGACTATTTGAGCACATATAAGACAGGGAATGAAAAAATAAGATACCATTGCACTCACTTTTTCCCCCTGTACATTGTAATTAAAAATCATTTCAAAAGGTTCTTGGAGTCCCATGTGTTCCTTCAAGAGCAGATACCACTAGTTAAAGTATCTGCTTCATTGGTTCCAATTAGTTTATTTAATTGACACAATTCCCCAAGAAATAACATTTGTGTAGACTTATTGAAGATTTTCATTCTTGTCTAATAAAACTAATATTATCCTTGGGAACTTTTAGACTCTCGCTCCATGCAGTAAAGGAGCCGTCACAATCAGTGGTTACAGTGGTTTTAGTTCTAACATCAGCTTCAGGTGAAAATTAAAAAATGATCAAAAAGAACAAATCCATGTTTGATAAGTACGCACTAGGCTGAAGTTATTAAGTTGAGCTTTACAAAGAGTTGGGGGTTCTCCCCATATTTTTCTTTTCTAAATATCCCTAGACATAAGGGAGAAACCTGCCTTTTACGTTGAAGTGTTATTGTGACAAGTTCATTTTTTGGGTCAGTCACCTCTTTTTGGCATCTTGTGTGAGGCCAGAGAGGTCCAGCACATGGCCATCATTTGGGACATGTGTTTGTAGACAAATGCTCTGTTTGCACAACATTGTTTCTTTGTAAAACAGGCCTGCTTCAGCGCCTGTTTTGATGGCACTTAAAAAATCGAAATCCAACAATAAAATGTAAGTGACCAGAATGTAAATGTAAAACTATTAAAATCATAAATGAACATTGTTGCTTTAATAAACGCTGCTCACACTATGAACTGTCAGCCCAACATCTTCCACATATCACTTTTTAGAAAAAATAGAAATCCTTTATTTGTCTTAGTCATTTGTAATGGGCCTGTCATTGTACTATCTATACTTCCAATGAAAGCATCCAAGTTCTTTGAAGACTTAACACCAATATACAACAACATCTAAGACTTTTTTCTTTAAAAGACACATCAACAAACAACATTTGTTGGTGTTTACATACCAACTCCAATAAGGAATGAATATGATTTCAGATGGTAGTATCTGTTTGTGGCATGTACTGTTGACGCTATGGAGAAGGCCACATTAGAAGTGCAGAGATTGAAAGGATGTGATCTGACCTCTCTTTCCTGCTATGTAATGCTCCATCTGTTCTCCTAGTTACCTCAATCCCTTTGCCAATTGTATAGTAAACTGCTGTGGAATATCCCAAATCTCACTAACTGCTTCTCCAACACTCTGACCAAGTGACTCAATACAACTGCCTTCCAGCTTCAGATATTCTACACCCTTTGACAAGGAGTCCAATGGCCTTCTCAGATATTAGCTTCTCCCAGTGGGCAGGCTTAATCCACTTGTAAACTATGTAGTATTCTGAGGGCTAATGTTGACAGTGCCTTTTAAAAGGTTTGGTTCTCTACTGAGGTACAAAGAAGAGACACCTGCTCTGATTTACATTGAAACACAGGATGGGGAAGACAAATGAGCCATACTTCTATTGGTTTAGGGAATCACTGTCTTGTAATATATGGAGATATATCTATCTCATAGAACTGAAAGGGACCCTGAAAGGTCATGGAGTCCAGCCTCCTGCCTTCACTAGCAGGACCAAGTACTGATTTGCCCTAGATCACTAAGTGGATTCACAACCTGAGTTTAGCAGGTTAGTGCTGAAACCACTGAGCTATCCCTCCCCCTTAAAGTGGTAAGAGTCTCAGAAGCCTCTTACATTATATTATAAATTGTACTTCATTCAGTGGACATCTTTTCTTCTACTTTCCAGCACATCTCCCTGAAGAGAAAGAAGGGTGTAAGTTTGAAATATATGTATATTTCCTTTTTTGTTCAAGTGAAATATAAATACTTAATCAATATAAGACCTTCTAGGCCTTAAATTAAGGAGTAATCAATGCCTAGTTGCATGTATGGCTGTATAATGCAATACAAGGCAATGATCACCACAGAATTTACACCTTATTGTGTATTTCTGCTTAATCTAACAGCACAAATTCAGCTTCCCTCAGAGTTTTTAATAAGTACTTGACAATAGGAGCTTCATTCCAGAGTCTTCCCCCTCCAGAATAAACCCGATCAAAAACTTCACTGTGACAGCAGATGTTGATAGTGCAGATGTATGTCGGACCTGAAGGTTCATTAACTGTCATGAGATGCAGAGTGGCAATTCTGAGGAGCCACAGTTATGGTGTATTGAAAAATATTTAGCTCAATAGACCTGCAAAGTCAAAAATCCCAAATGAGGCAGAACATAAACACTGTTTCCCATGTACTGCTAGAATCATATTGAGGGTATTTTATTTGAGTAACATCTCACTTTTTAGCAGAACATCCTGTTCCATCATTTCACTTTTTAAAGTATTGTAAAAGTGATATCTTTTGGGAGGTTATAATCCCACAACTGAAACATTTGTATGTTTCAGCAGAGATGTCTGTCACTCAAACAGATGTTAACCTATCAACCTCTCACATAATGACAGTCACCTTTATGACCTGAGTAAAGGTGCCTTTATTTTTGCCTGAAGCTGGCATTGTTGGTGGCTAATGAAATGGCTAATGGAATGGCAATATAGCAGAAAGAATGGTAAGGCTCCAGCAGTTTTTGGATGGTGGGCTGAATTTTCAGCAGCTACAGAAATTTGCCTCTTAAAACAGAAAGAAACATTCATGTATTGTGTAAGCACAATGTGCAAATATTGGACAGTATAATCCAGTGCTATTTTCATCAATATAAAAAACTCTAACACATAGAATAATTACTTAAAGAGCAGTTATCTGATTTACTTATAAAGGTTAATCTTGGCTATTTCCTCTAAACAGAGTATCAATTATATCACTCAATAGCAGCTTCTCATGTACAGATCGTTTCCTTTTTAAGTGAGTCAGCTCATCGCTAATACCATATAATTGCAATTCGTGCTTTGCCTCTATAGCACAAAAGGGTGCTGATCATAATGTACCGGTGAAAGTGCAATTTACGTAGAAGTAAATCAATAACACAGAAAATTACTCAGCTGATTACAACATACTCCCTCATATTGAATTTACTCCCAAGGTTACTGCCAGATTTAGTAAAGTGTGTCGGGGGGGGGAGGAAGAGACACACAAGTGTCAGGGTGTGTAAAGGAATTCCACAGCTAAGTATAACCAAATATTGTACAAACCTAACCAAATATTATAACTACTTCTCAGTGTGGGAAACCCAAGGAGTCACCATCTTGCACAGCACAGCCTCTGACTGCACTCTCCTGAGCACAGACTGCAGAGGCTGCTCCCTTTGCACACCTCAAGGGTTGCACTGCACTACCAATGAGGTTGGACATACTGGGGTGAGGAAATGTGCCCCATTTTAGTATGGTACATCCTGTGCAATCCCATGTGCTCCACAGAGCACAAGGAGGGATGCTTTCCTGCTATAAGCAAGTGGGAAATTCTGCACCTGAGACAATATTTCTCCCCAGTCTTCCCTTGGAGCTGCACAGTTCTCTACCATCCACAGCACTGGGCTGTCCTTTAAAGATGCAAGCATTTTCTTCTTACCTGTGCTTGAGTTTCTTGATCCTTGAAGAGTCATAGATTTTTTTTGTCATTAAGAGAAAATAAGATTAAAAACTGAGATCATAAAAAAATTAAAGCAATGCAGATTAGTTTAGGTATTTATTTGCAAATTGTCTAGTAGGTAGACATAAAATAGATTAAGACTTGATTTTACATATGTAGCGCCTTTCACACTCAAAGTGATCCTCCAACAGTACTTTGCAATAATGTTATAAACTGTGCTCAGAAAGCTACTGGAATGTTCCCTTAGCTTTTGCAAAAATATGATCCTTAAAAAAAGAAGGGAATACTGATGAGGTTACTATCTTCAAAAAGTGTGATGAATCCTTGAATTACCAGCTGGAGAGTATTTACAAATGGGCAGAAGAAGGGACACCTGTTTCATGATGAACTTGGTACTGCCTGTGTTTTAGCATCATGTAAATAATCCAGAGACATTTTAACACATAAGATATAAAAAATGTAGTATACATATAAAATTGGGAGAAGAAACTGCTTGATTTTAATCCAATATGGGCCCAAACTAACTTTGAATCCAACCCTTTATAATTTTCAAGGATGATTATATTCAGAACTGTGAATGCAAGCCCTTTCTCACTGGTATTAGAATGGATCTAGGATGGATCAAAAACTAGAAAAATTTGGATGCCACTGAAATTTCATGAGAACAGAGGATTTTGAAAGTTTCAGTCTTTAAGAGGGTGCCAGGCCTCTGAAATTTGGGTCAAAAATTTCACTTGGCAGCACTGAATATGTTACCATTGAATCCAAATTCAGCCTCTAGCTATGATTCAGCCTTAAATCTAAACCCTAACTCCATTATAAAACTAATTCTCAATTGAACAATATCTCAACACCATGTTAACCCTACAATCGTGATGCACATTCCATGTGGATCACAAATAAAAACTGAGAGTCCCATAGCTGGTGAGGGAACATACCCAGAATTAGCAGTAAGGTCTACAGCAGCTCAGAGACAGCTGAATTTGGCTCCTGTTGCCAGGAAGGGTGCAAAGTTGGTAGAAAGGCCTGGTTCAGGAGTTCTCTGGCAAGCTGTGAGGTAGATTTCAGATTGAGACCTGTCCATTGGCAAGCAGTTATGGATTGATTAGGATGTATAGCACAGAGGAGGGTTGGGGTACTCATGAAGGGGTAGTGTATGAGATCAGGACCTACAAATGGATATACACTACATGTCCTTTTACTGAGGAAAAAAATGTACATTAGTCTGCAGTGTTGTAAGGGTCAACAAAGAACCCAGTGTTACTTTTTGAACTCCCTCTAGCCTAACGATCTGTCTCTCAGGAGCTGACATTTCAGTGCTTCATACAAGAGCTGCAAAACAGCGATGAGCTCCAAGAAAAGGTGACATCTGTGTTTCCTGTTCCACCTTGGCAGATCAAATATAGAAGCCCTTGGCTATCACCTTGAGATATTCTAACCTTACTGCCTATCTGATAATGGCCTGATCCTCTTTCCACTAAAGTCACGGGATTTCTGCTCAATATGTATGAAACTGTAATTTAAATCCAGGTTTTCTTAAATTACTTGTATTTATTTTATTAGATAATTAGATATGGAGAACGGCTAGGGTTCAGAAGAAAATAAAAATATCATTCAGTTTAAGATTTTGCTTATTTTACAGTGGTATTTTCTTTACAGCCATCACTTCACTACTGTTATATTCTCCTTCCTCAGCCTCCCCTGACTTTATTCTCTCCATTTCCCAGAACCTTCCTGACACCCAGTCCCTTAAGGACACATCCTATTCCTATGACTCTTTTCCATCATAGAATCATAGAAGTGTAGGACTGAAAGGAACCTCAGTAGGATTTCAGTAGACAGGAATAAATAATAATTAAACCATTCCTGAGAGGTGTTTGTCTAACCTGTTCTTCAAAACCTTCAGTGATGGAGATTTCACAATGTCCGTCACCATTTTGTTCCAGTGCTTAATTACCCTGACAGTAAGTTTTTTAACCTAAGCAGAACACATAGAATGAAAAGGGAGAGACACAGACAGGCTGAAGACCTGCTGAAAACATAATGTCTGACCTTAGAAGCTGAGGTTTTGGGGTGAGAGGTGCAAGCTGAAAAGAGTGTTTCCTGGTGCTGCGATAAAATAAAGTTTTCCTGCTATTTGAGTCCTTCTGTGACTTTACCATTCTTTGTAAATAAACAGAACTGCATCAAAGAATTGCATCAATTTCTGCCTAACTGGAACAACCTAAGAGACCCCACATTTTCGGCTAGCTGTTCAGCTCAAAAAGGGCTAACGCTATTTTAGCTAGTGCTTTTATAAAATGATACTTCAGTATACATATATTTAATCACTTTCAATGACAATGAACTATTCTCTCCCTCTTCCACCTGCTAGTTTTTACAAAGTAAAGTTGTGGTACCAACTCAGTCTCTTTAAATGGGATTCACAGTCTATATTTAAACAAAGTTCACATTTCTGTCCATATTTTTGCACCATGAAAAAACAAACACCTAATATATTTGTAAATTTCACTGCCAACGGAAAATTCTGTATAAAGCTTCTATAGACCCAGATAAACATAGATGAAAAAGTCAACAAATTTATGTGCACCTGAAGCATTAATAATGTTTAAAATTAATAAAGTCAGATATTTCAGTAGCTGAAATTTTAGCAAAGGAGAATATTTATTAGAAAGCAAATGCCTACATATGCAAAAACAGCAATATCTTTTTTAATCTCGCTCAAACAATCTTTACATAGTCAGCAAAATATTTTGAATTTTACAATTCATTTTGATAGCCAAATACTCATACAAGCCATTCCTTATTTGTAATGGTAAAATATAATATTCTCCATAACTTGTTTATGAGCAGATTTATTTGTAATAAAAGTTAGATGAAGATATTTAAATTAGAATAGCTGGTCAATATGGGCTCAGGGCTATAGACAAGCATAGACGTAATTTTACTCACCTGAGTAGACTTATTTGCTTCATAGGGACTTCACGCATGCAAAGCTTTTCACATGTATTAGAGTAAGCAGGTTTGAGCCCTATCCTAGTTTCTCTTGTTCTTTAGTATATAGCACCTTATTTGTTCATGGGTTTTTAATTCGACGTATAAAATAAGGAAGCTATTTCCCTGAAATGGTTTGCACACTAAACAAATAAAAATATACAAAGTTTGAGCTAATCACTATAGCTAAATATAATTGTTAAGAAAATCCCCCAAACTAATTTCCAGTCAGATCAATTTCAGAGTTCAAGGTTTCTTATTACATGGGCACATTAATAATGTACTTTCATAAAGCAAAGCAGTTAGTTCCTGAATCCCCAGAGTTATTCAACTTCAGATAGACAATAACTCATTTTACTAAAATAAATGTGGAAATGAAAATTATACACAAGACCATACTTTAATAAGCAGATAAATAATGCACTGTTAATGGAGCAACAAAATGGCTTGATCCTTCTCTGAAGTTCATGTTGATGCTAGCTATATATTAGAAGACAGAAATTACCCCTAAATTTGTGTGTGACTGGAATCTTTTCCTCAAACAGATAGACAGTATTCCGTTAAGACCATACAATACTTATCTTCAGTAACAAACAACAACAACAAACAAACACTTTTGTTCAAATCAAGCCAGAAGGACATCTGATTTTGAATCATTGATCTCTCAAATTCCTGCATCCTCACAGTTTGGTAAATTATTTCCTTTTTATATATGAAATTCTCTAATTTGTCTATCTCCTTTCATACCTCCTTGATATTTTGGCTGTTTGCCTGAAATTTTCTACGGTAAGTCCTGAGGGAAAAATGAATTAATTGCAGACTCGTTTACAGATAGCATGTCAACAAGCTACTCAACTCAAGAAACTTATTTTTGCTTTTTAAGCCTATGAAACTCTAATGAAAAGAACCAAATGCCATTCTAAACACTGGTACCTGGAGGTCCAATAGCAGAAAGCATTGCACAGTTATGCACTAGCTTGCTGAGCCATTATCTATTATTTGTATATGTATTATTTTTTGTTGATTGGTAATTAATGTTGAGCAATGAATTCATAAAAAAAAATCCTGATCATTCAAACCTTAACTTGCTAGTTATCTGTTTTTACTAAGCAATTTTCTTTCCTTATTTTCAGATCAGTCAGCAGCAATCTTTATGCTACAGAATACTAAGTGATTTTACAGTAACTGTTCTTGAATAAGTTCGAGGTAATTGACATCTTCATGAAAACAGAAGTCTTACAGCTAGTTGTCATTTTTTTTTCTTTTTTGTTTCCATTTTTTTTTTAGCGTTCTCTCTCACTTCTGTGGATGACTAATATCTTTTAGGAAGAGTGAGAGGGAGGAAAATTTCCTTTAAAATCCAAGCCAGCTTTAATAATGAAAGTGTCACCAAAGAGGAGAATTCCTCAGAATGTCTTCATTCTCAAGACACAATAATCCTACCCCTCTTTTCATTATAAAAGTAGAAACAAACAGAGATGTATTTAGGAAACAATGGGCAAAATCCTACTTTTCTTGAATACCACAACACCCTTTTAATTCAATTATCTAGTGCAGGGATCGGCAACCTTTCAGAAGTGGTGTGCCGAGTCTTCACTTATTCACTCTAATTCAAGGTTTCACATCATGCCAGTAATACTTTTAACGTTATTAGAAGGTCTCTTTCTAGAAATCTAGAATACATAACTAAACTGTTGTATGTAAAGTAAATAAGCTTTTAATATGTTAAAGAAGCTTCATTTAAAATTAAATTAAAATGCAGAGTCCCCCGGACAGGTGTCCAGGACCCCGGCATTGTGAGTGCCACTGAAAATCAGCTCGCGTGCCGCCTTCGGCATGTGTGCCATAGGTTGCCTACCCCTGATCTAGTGTAAAGGAAGCTAATTAAGATCTAGCATCCCTATCTTCTCTGGAAAAAAACAAAAACAAAAACAGAGCAACAAAACAATTCCAACACAGGTGCTATGAGAATTATAAAATTTCCAAATATTTCTTTTTCTTACCTGCTGGTTTACGGGAAAATTCCTGTTGATTTTTTTTATCTATAAAAATTAATAAAAATTGATTAATAAATATACTAAATAAATGCAACAACGAAAGGCATTGTGGATGACATGTGAAACACTTTTGAGATGTTGTCCTCCAAATTACACTGGTGTATATCAAGAGTAACTCCACTGAAGTTAATGGACTGATACCAGCATCTAACTGTTGTTAATGAAAGGAGAATTCCTTAAACCAGTATATTGGACTGAGTGAAACAATTGTCCAAGCTTATAGAAATTACAGTACATGCAACTTTCTTTCTGAACATTACAGAATCAATGGAAAACACTGCTATTAATCTCTATTTTTAGAAATTCGCAAACCTTAATTTTAAGTGTAACTTTCGGGTAATATTTCTGAAGCATCAAAATAGCTAACATCATGAGAACAGCTCTCAGTCCTTGAAATCATTGAAGGTACATTGGTCTAATAAATAGCAAATACCTACCCTTCCTAAAAACACAAATTAAAAAGTAGAGATGAGCCCACACTAAGCCCATGGAATCATGGGAAGTTCAGATGTCATGGCTAGGTGCTACCTCTATTTGGGTAGCACCAAAAGCCCAAAGCACAACACTTCCAATTATGAGAGAATCTGAATATGCAACAGACTTAGCTGTCCCTGCTAAGAAGAGTAAATTCACGTGTGTGTGTGTGTGTGCGCGCACACGTGCACGCACGCACACACTTTCAGAACAAGCTTAAAGGGAGCAAATCTTGTAACTCTACCATCTGCATGAGACCTTAGATTTGATTGCTAGGGTTTATTTTTTTCTCTCCTAAACTATCTTACTGCCAATAGTTTCTGAGTCTCGGGGGAAATGAGAAAAACACTATTCAAACATTAGAGGATCAACCGTATTGTAAACTAGGCATCAATGGCAAAGCCAGCCAGGTCCCCAAACCAGAACATAACATTTACACTACTCCAATGTAATGTGTGACATTTTATGGGAAGATAAGATGAATCACTAGAGAATGTGTTTCCTCCAAAGTTTATAATCTCGTCTAAATAAACATCCACACATAAAGTAGAAAGATGCACTTCAATGGGTAAACTTAAAGAAGAAAAAATGTACTTTTCCACAGTATCAACTCCCTCACCGGGTCATCAAGCAGGTATTAAACACTTTGCAAGTCTTGAACAGCCAGTTCCCACAGCTTTGTTATCAAAGCATATTTAACACTGTCAAAAATTTGCCAGCAGCTGCTGAATTTATTTTGGGTTCTGGGTTCACCCTGACCCCAAAATGTCACGAGTTTCAAAGCAAAGCCTCCCCACAAAAGTCTTAGTATCCTTCGTCTTCTGGGTTCATTCATGTCCAGGGAAAGAGAGTTGGAAGAGGAATATTCCAGTTGTTCCAAGATACTCAGTACAATTATTTGACACTAACTATCCTAAGGCACTTTTCTCAAGAGCAGGTATATTAAATATAGGCTACATCTACACTTACTGCAGTGAGTAGAGTGCAGACACTAGATGCTCAGTTAGCATGGATATAAACAGGAGCGTAGATGGTGAGACGTTTCTTAGATGAGTAGAAGAGAGTGCCCTACACACCTGAACCCATAAGACATATACCCTACATGGCTCCTACCTGCCCAACCAGTGTCTCCCACATCTACACTGCTATTTTCAGCAGTGTGGTGTCCTGCTGCATCCCTGATGCCAGTGACCTTCCATACCACAATGAAAAGTTCCAGCAGTGGGGTAAGTTTCTGGCAGAGGGGAGGCAGTGGAGGAAAGTTCTAGCAGGGGGAAGCAGTGACAAAAAGCGCAAACAGCAGCCAGAGCATTTTCCCACTGCCTCCCCTCTACCAGAGCCGTTCACTGTGACGTGTAACTACACGTATAGTGCCTGCACTCTACATGCCACTGTAAGAGTAGCCATAGCCATAGCCATATAATAGACGATGTACAAAGATTTTAAGCCTTATGGGTTTTGTTCCTAAATTCAACATCTATAGAATACCCCTCAATAACTGTACCCATCACTACCTGTAGGTACCATTAAAGTCTTGCCATAATTAGGGCCCTACCAAATTCACAGCCATGAAAAACATGCCACAGACTGTGAAATCTGGTCTCTCCCCAAGAAATCTGATCTTTTGTGTGCTTTTATCCTATACTATACAGATTTCACAAAGGAGACCAGCGTTTATCAAATGGGGGGTGCTGACCCAAAAGGGAGCTGCAGAGAGGTCACAAGGTTATTTTAGGAGGGTTGCGGTCTTGCCACCCTCACTTTGTTTCCTTCAGAACTGGGCAGCTGGAGAACGGCGGCTGTTAGCCAGGCACCCAGCTCTGAAGGCAATGTCCAACCAGCAGCAGCACAGAAGTAAGAGTGGCATGTCAGATCACGCCACCCTTACTTCTGCACTGCTGGGCGGCTAGAGAGTCACAGCTGCTGACTGAGGGCCCACCTCTGCAGGCAGCAGCGCAGAAGTAAGGATGACAATACCATACCATGCACTTACTTCTGTGCTGCTGCTGGCAGTGGCTCTGTTTTTAGAGCTGGGCTCCCATCCAGCAGCTGCCACTCTCCTCTGAAGCAGCACCAGCACCAGCAGCAGCACAAAAGTAAGGGTAGCAGTACTGCAACTCCCCCTATAATAACACTGCGACCCCTCCCACAACTCCTTTTTGGTTGCAGGCCTGTAAAGTTGCTGTGTAAATGTTTGGGCTCAGACTGGCGCCTGAGCTGTGGGACCCTGAGAGGTGGGTGGGTCCCAGAGCCCAGGCTTCAGCCCAAGCCCAAAAATCTACACAGCAATGTTAGTCCCAAAGCCCAAGCCTCGCGAGCCCAAGTCAACTAACCTGGGCCTGCCACGCCCATGCTTTTATTCTGGTGTAAGACGTACGCTTAGGTGCTTAAGGCCAGGATTTTTTAAAGGATTTAGGCATTGCTTAGCTGAGCTATGCCTAACTCCTAGATACCCTCTGCATCAAGAAGTTTTCAGCCCCAAGTTCAGCTTCCCTATAGAGTATGTGAGGATAGTTAAGCACCTAAAAAAGGGATTTTAAGGAGCTGGCGAGCTGAGCTGGGAACTGTCGAAGCTAGCCAACTGTTGCTGATTCAGTGCATGGGGCTGACAGGACAGACAGAGGTGCCTCCCTCTGCTCAGGATCGTCAGCCATGAACACCTTCTGGAACTTAGACACCTGAGCCAGGTCAGACACTTTAACTAGCCCATGTCATAGTAGCCAAAATTACATTTCTTTCTCTCTCTCACACTCATTCTATGTTTCCCTGTGCCCCTGGCTGTCTTGTGTGTGTGCTGTGCTGCCCCTCCCTATCAGTGGTCTGCATCTGACCTTCCTCATGCAAGAACTCACCTGAGGCATGGGAACCAGGGGGGCCTGAGCCAAGTCCTTGAAAATATCTGCGGAGCCTACACGGTAGACTTAGTAGTCTATCTGCCTGCTAATGTGCCTAAACCACTTTAAAAAAATCTGAACCTTAGGCTCTTAAGTCCTGGGACTTAGACATTTTTGAAAATGTTTACAATTTGCCTGGAAGAAAATATAAAAAAAGATAGACAACCTACCAAAAACTTTACACTAAATTGATCCTAACTCCTTGATGAATGTAAAGAACACAGGAGTAAAGCAAACATGGCTGAGTAATTTGTTGATCTGTAGAGATTTTCAGAGGCACAAAGGGAATTTAGGCATTTAACTTCCATTGAAAGTCAACAGGAAGTGGGTACCTAAATCCCCTCTTGTGACTTTGAAAATATTTCAGTTAAATAAGAAACAGTTTACGGCAAATGCTAACTATTTTAATTAAAGTTCCTGCACAGACAAGTTTAACTAGATTTTATTTTTTGAGTGTAACAAATATTTTCCAATTAAAGAAGTTTTGCTGTAATTACCAAGTTCTACATTTTACAGACACATTGCCTGAATTATTTTACTCTGGGTAGCAACAAATATCTTCCTTCCATTATACTTAATTGTTGATCTTCTTACTCTTCATAATGTGATACTCTCTAATAAATGCATTGTAATATTGAAAATTATGGAGGATGCAAAGAGTGCTTGTTTACTTTACAGTAACTGGAGTTTTTCGAGATTTTTTTTGTCCACACACGTCTTCATGCACATGAACGCAGATTCTTGTAGCCACCTGTGTCTGTTGGGGCTGCATATGCACCCTGCATACCCCCCTTATCTCCTCTATGATGGTACAGCATCAGACATATCCAACAAAACATGCAGATCTGTCTTTGCCATCAATTAGCCTTCTGTAACCACTGCTTTCAATACATTGCTCATCTCTTGGAAACTGTTAATACGTTGAAGAAAAGTCCTACTTAGCCAGTAAAGGTTAGTAACTGGCTATTCAAATGTGCAAACTGCAGATGAATAAACTTCCCCCCCCCCAGAAGATTCATCGCCTTGCCTCCTTATCTCTGGGTGTAGATCTAGGGGGCCTGGGTAACTTAGATTTTTCATGAGTGGCTCTTATAATTGAAGACCCAGGCACTAGATATCTAAAATGACTACCTGCAATCAGACCTCTTAGTTATGACCAAAATAGTTAGGGGTCTTTGGCTGGCTCAAGAATGCCTTCATTACTGGGTCTGGCTAGATGACTTTGGGATACCAGGTGTAAAATGTCAAATAATGTATGAGACCTCTCCTGAATGACCTCCAGGAGATTTCCAGAAAGTCTGTTGTTCTTGTAAGGAGGTGCTGGAAGGCCCTGATATAATTTATCATGGGTGTGTTAAATGTAATGATGGCCTTGCCATATAATCATCACCTGACATGAGGAATAGGCTGATCCTCATATTCCTCCACGAGGTCTTCCTCCTCGCTAAGAGGTTCTTGTTCATCAGAATGAAGAAGCTCCTGAAGAGATGATAGTATCTCCCTAGTAGGAACTGTAGGAGGGGATGATCTTATTCTGGATCTCAAAGTTGACAGATAGGGAGCAGATGGCATAGGCTGAGTTTTCATGGAAACCATTAGGGCCAGGCCTGTGCCCCATAAGGGAAGGGCATATGGTGTCACAAGGGAGGGAGCATGGGATCTGTGGAAATAGGGACTTTGTCCAGAGGCACTCCCAGAAATCAGTCCGGGTGAGGGAAGGAGATCTCCTAAAAGATGGGTGCCTACTACCATGCAGAGAAGAGAATGAAGATGAATAAAATCCTCCTAATGGGGAAGAGCCCTGATGTGTAGAAAGAGCAACAGCCTTAGATGTTATCGTACAAGAGATATGTACTGGTACAGTCAAAGTTGAGTGGAGAGATATTTTCATCTTTAGTACCTCGGGCTCCAGGAGAGCTCTAGCTGCAGTAGACAAAGGAGAGATGTCCAGCAATGGAGACTCAGGTTCAGAAGTGATCATTAGGTCTGCCGGAGATGGGTACACCTCCACAGCATGTGAGGGAGGTGGGACTGATGATGACAAAATACTGTGATCATGAGTCCCAGAAGTCTTGACAGAAAGCAGTACCAGCAACTGAGGTATATGGCACAGATGACAATGGTATTGAGGAAGCTTTGTTGATCACTGAAAGTACACAACATGCAACCAAAGCTGAGGAACACAATTCCCCACCCTAAGATGACTACAATATCAATATGGTTTTAAAGGAGCTGATTTAGGTAAGTCAGCAAGTTCAGACTCTGCCTTCTTCTTGGCTGGTACTAGGGTCGGCATTCAGTACTGAGTCCCACGTAAAGATCTTTCAGGCTTTGGGCATCAGGGCTGAGAGCTGTTTGTTAGTAGCAGGCAATCTTTTAGAACCTGCCAAGGCTCTTATATTCTGGAATGATGTCTCTTGTAGCCAGAGCACTTTTTGAAAATGGCTTTGAAGCAGGAAGTGGCTACTCCTGAAGGGGCACCTCAGCATCAGACACGAGGCAGATTTTTTCAACAAAAAACAATTTTAGATGGGCATCACAAGGCTTCTGTGTGTGATTCGTAAAATAATTGCAAATGGCTCACTTGCTAGGGATCTGAGTCTCTTCCAAACAGAACAAACCCTTTTTGTGGACATCATTAGCAGGCATAGCAGTCCCCCAGGCAGTGCAGATCTTAAAGCCTGGAACTGGCACTCTCATTCCTCAGTACCAAGGCGAGACAAAGAAAAAACCTCGTTTGTTTGTTTTTTGCCACTGTGCTTAAAGGAATTTATCCAAAGTTATAAAAACATTCCACTAACTCTAATAACCATCTTAACTAAACAAAGCTGTGGGGAATCAGAAGGATGCCTTAAGTTCTGATTTGCTCCCAGAGGCAGCAGGAATGAACTGAGTAGCAGTTGGGGCTGCTCCGTATTTTAAACCCTGGTTGTAGGTGATGTGGGCTGTATAGAGTGTGTGAGCAGCCCCAATAGACACTGCTGGCTAAATGATTCTAGGCTCAGGACCATGAAACACACACACCTACAGTGGGATCCATGTAGCCAAATGGTAGGAGGAGGGTCCTAAACCAGAACATCAGTGATGTTCCAATGACAAGACCACATTTGAAATTCAATTCAAATGTATTTATTGGACTACATGACTGAATGGCCATATGTTAAAGGCCCTGTATCTTGACATGTGAACACCTTTGCTTAAATGAAAACTCTTGGCACAAGTTTAACTGTAGCATCACTACTGGTCCATCATAATTAAGGCTAAGATGTTGTCACAGATATTTTTAGTAAAAGTCACAAACAGGTCATGGGCAATAAACAAAAATTCATGGAAGCCTGTGACCTGTCCCTGATTTTCACTAAAAATATCCCTGACCAAGTGGGAAGGCGGTTCAGCATCCACTGTTGTTGGGGCTGTGAGTGCAAGCTCTGTGTCCCCACCATGCAGTAGTTGAGCAGCTATGGGGTGGGGCTCCACTGCCCATGGAAGCAGGGAGCTCTGGGGTCCCTTGCCACCCATAGGGGCTGGGCTTCTGCAGGGTCCCCTCGTCCCTCATAGCATAGGGAAGGCTGGGAGTTCCAGCCCCGGGGCAGAAAATGTCATGGAGGTCATGGAAGTCATGGATTCTGTGACTTCTGTGACCTCTGTGACATAGTCATAGCCTTAATCATAATAAATGTGTTTGTATTATAAGCACCACTTCATGTTGGGATGCCTGAGTTTCTATACTTGACATAAATGGAAGTACCAGCAGTTACAACTGACAGAATCCATATTATTGAACGTACAAAGGAACTACAATATCAGAAAGCTACCATGGCTGTTTCTGGAAGTGACAAACACATTATGTTTGATTTACTGCTGAAGATATACCAAGAGGACTTACAAACAAATGGGAAAAAAAACCAACTAGACTAACCTTGGAAAGAAGTACAGTTGGTGTCAAGACTATCTTGGACAGATTAAATGGAATAATTGTAGTTTATATCATATTTCTGGTAGCTTATGGTGCATAGTTACTAAAGGTCTCAGTCATTTTGACTGGAAAGAAGCAGTCAAAGGCAACACAGCAAAACATCACCTCACATGTGTGTATAATATATTCCTCGAGTATCCAAACTTGTAATTTAAAGTGGTTTTACTACATGCCTAAGAAAAACAGCATACAATGCAAATCTGTGTACATGATTTGCAGATGAGCAACATTCCTTTTAGCTTTTGATGAAGAAAATTAGATAGACCTTTGAGTCAAGATGCAGTACATACAGTAACTTCCAACCCAACCAGCTTCACTTCATGTGTGAGGGCCTCTTATTTGAAATAGGATTCTGCTTTACATATGTTAAAATTATGTACACTAGACTGTCTTCATCCATGGATACTTTCAGGAACCTACACAGCAGCTGCAGCACCATTCTCTAGAGAAACTAGCTTTGGGAGGCAGTAAGAAGTCTCTTATATATACTTTGTTATTTTTTATTTGAATTCCTAATGCTCAATATAGTTTCTAAAAATGTAAGGAAAAATTCCCATTAAAATTTGGTCTTATTTTTCAGTGGCATGATATTTTACCTAGTTGGTCGTTATACTCTTCTATTAATGGAATGGAAGTCCAGGACCCACGTTCGGTTTAAAACAACAGTTCTAAACTCTCATAGTAAGAACAAGATGCAGCTTGTCTAGAGGTTAGAGCAAAAGATTTGGCACTGGGAGTCTGTAAGTCTGTTCCCCAGTCTGCTGCTGATTTACTGTGTAACCTTAATCAAGTCATTTAATCACTCCGTCTCATTTCCCTCATTTGTAAAATGATGATGATAACTTATCCACCTTTGTAATGGCTCTGAAAGCTTCCAAGGATGAAAAGTGCTATGAAAATGCCAAATATTCTTCTTCTCATTTAATGATTATGTTAGGATTAAGAAATGTCACTGATCAAATTTGTTTAAGTAGTCTTTGGAGCTGGGGCCAATATTTTTTCAAAATGTAAATATATATGCCACATTTTTACAATTACTTTGTGCTATAGATTACTATTTAATCTGTTATCGTACTTTTGCTTTTAATATAAACTGGCTTATACTGTAGCAACAGAGATATTTACATAGACACATATGAGAGCTGGAGGAGTATGTCTTGAAAATTATTTTCTATATTATACATTTTCCTCATGAGTTTGTAGCTCCAAATTAAGATGGGTGGGCGGTCATGCTGCAAAAGTCACTTCTATATTTGAATGTCCCCCACATACAGGGTTGGTCTGATGCAGGGTTTTGGGGAGAGAAGGTGGCAATTTAAAATATCAGGGATTAGAATCTTATGGGTATCCCTCCTGCATTCTATTTAGAATAATTGATGCTTTCATAACTGCATAGAATTAAATAAAAAACTAACAGCTGGCTCACATTCTCTTGCTTATCCCCACTTTATTTGCTTTCAGGCGCTTGCCTGCTATTATAGATTTCATGGTAAACTCAGTACACGCTTTGGCCAAATGTCTTTAGTAGACTGAGTAAAATGACTTTACTTCAAATTCTTTTAAAAATGCAGTAGCCGACATTTAAGCACACAGGTATGGACTAGGACATTGACCAGCTTTGTATTCAGTGTGTTCAGGTTTGCAGGTTCAGGAGTTTGGTAAATCAATGAAATTTGGCAGTTTGGCATCAATGTTTTCTAAGATGGAAGGGTAGTAGAAGGAAATACAATAAAAAAGAGAGGTATTTTACTCAATAATATAAAATATAGGCCAATGAAACATCACTTCCTGACTGAACTTGATGCTCTGTAGGAATTCGGCTGTTGATTTTAAAAATATATGTAACACTTATGCACTGGTGCCTGTGTCTAAAGAGATTCTGCTGCTAAACTCCAATACATTTGGCAAATGTCTGTACCTGAGGCAACAAGGTTAAAGAGTTTTTCTGTAGACATGAGTGATAACATAAGAAATCCCATCTGGGCTTGCTGCATTTGGCATTTGAGTGAATCACAGCCACCTTTCGCCTCTCTATCCAGCCATGAGAGTGTCATTTCAGAGGAGAATTCTTCCTAACAAGGAAATCTTTGCACTACCTTAATGAGAAGAGACTGTGATTCACCTTAGTTGGCTTGTTTTCTAAATAAAAAAAAGTTACTAGGCTCTTAGCTTCAGATGCCTTGAATCTAGTTCCCTCCTTAAAGGTTAGGTGTCCTTTTCGGCAGCTGCACCTCTCCTCTCATCTAGCTAGCCTACTGGCTAGCATCCTAGTGACAATGACAGAAGGGGCATGCACACCCCATGATAAGCTTCCAATTTAGGATGGATAAAGAGAAGGTACTTCAGAAAAGGAGTCCAGAGTCAGATGCTGTACAACATGATTGCCTATAGGGTTTTCAAAAAGTTGCAAACTTTAAAAAAAAAAATGAGGAAAATATCTTTCCATTCTCCTTTTTATTCAAATATGGCAAAATTGTTTTGCTCAAACTTCTCAGAGTTCACCTTCAGGCATAGAGAAAGAATGAATTTTTTCAGCTCACTAGATAAATGTTGGAAAGTTAGAAGTGATTTAAAACAGGGCATTAGAATGAATGTGCTTATGCAGCCTTACCTATAGTGGTCTCTGTAACTCTATTCTCTGAGCCCTTCATTCTGCAAAGCATTTAATAGACATAAGTCAAGAGTTAAAGTTAAACATCTGATTAAGTATTTTGTTGCACTGTATAATATATTTTACTTCTAAGAGTAACAAAGTCCTTTGCAAATGTGGAAATGCTAATCCGGAGAAATCTAATGAAACTTGTTGTTGTTGAAATTTGCCAATTCATTGTAATTGACATGTTTCAGAGATGGGTAGATTTTAAAGTTCTGATGAAAGTTTGTCTAATCCAGTGTGTCTACCTGCCCTCCCAGCTCCTTGACAGTCCAGGCTGATATGGAACAGAGAGCCCAGAAGCCTTGGGAGTCTACCCCGCCAATCTCACAGTTCCTTTGCAACCTGGATTCCTAGGGTTTCAAAGGTGCAAGGCACTTGGCTCCATGACGACCTGCCAGGTGGACTGCCCCAAAGAAAGGGCTCCATACCCTTTTGTATTTTGGAATTTGGTTTTCATTCTGAATCAGAATTAAACCAAATTTCATAATATTGAAATTCTCCATGAAATGGATTACCTTTCTGTGCACAGATCTAGTGGTAAACAGTATTATACCCATGATGGAAACTAAAGCAACAAGAGTTATGTGACTTGTGCCAGGTCATACAGATTGTCAGTGGTAGAACAAAGGATGAAAACAAAATCTCAGCTCCAAGTCTCCTGCACTTACCACTAGACTGCTTTGTCTCCTTATTTTCCTATCACAGTTTGGAGCTGAACTTTTTAGCTCAGCAATAGATAATTTTTATATTTACAAATGTTATAACAATGACTTCCATATCAAACATGCTCTTACAACTAATGACCACGTCAACTCCTCTGGCCCTCATTAATGGCTAGGAAAAAATGATAAGGAGGTAATTATTGGTTAGTAGTGTATGTTTTATTTTTATTGAACTCTTTTAATATGCTTTTACTCATTGTCTCTATTGGCATATTTAATTTTTTTTTCTTTCAAATAATTTGTTGCATTCCATGTACATTTTAAGTGACATATGCAACTTCCACATGGTGAAGTAAATAATACTGCTCAATATAGAAATTGTCTGTTTACAGCAGGGATCATCAACTTTTCAGAAGTGGTGTGCCGAGTCTTCATTTATTCACTCTAATTTAAGGTTTCGTGTGCCAGTAATACATTAACGTTTTTAGAAGGTCTCTTTTTATAAGTCTATAATATATAACTAAGTTATAGTTGAATGTAAGGTAATAAGGTTTTTAAAATGTTTAAGAAGCTTCCTTTAAAATTATATTAAAATGCAGAGCCCCCCAGACCAGTGGCCAGGACCCGGGCAGTGTGAGTGCCACTGAAAATCAGCATGCATGCCGCTTTCGACACGCATGCCATAGGTTGCCTAGCCCTGGTTTACAGTATCTCCTACGAGAAATCTGAATATAGCTAGAAGAAATATTTGTCCTTTATTGTGCTGCAGTACACTTCGCCTACCACTGCCAATTGTTTCCACAAATTGTAATGAAATATACCAATTAATAGAGGGCCAGATTCTGCCACTCTTACACACATTGTTCTGTGAGCAGTCCTACTGAAATCATGTTCCTTTTACATATACTATCTTTACTGTATTGGTCCATTAAATGGCAGCTATTGTTCTTTAAAGTATTACTCAGTGGAAGAAAGGGTAGCAGAATCTGACTATATATTACTTATTTACTTATATATTACTTATATAATTACTTAGACAACTATATATTTTGAAGGAATGAATGTACAATGAATCCAGTGCTCCAGAGCAAATTTTTACATAATGATTTCTTTCTCATTGTGCTAATGACATTTCAGTTGTTAAGAACAGAATACTACCTTATACAGAAAAAGAAAGCCTATGGTACATGCATGCTGAGGAAATTACCACAATACAATACCTCTGAGAGACATTATATAATGAAGTGTCAGTAAAGATATACTGAACCACAACAATGAAAGCAGTGTAAGAATACAAGAATTATAAAATACCATGTGTGTCTAACATTTCAGGAAGAAAAATTATATGTTCTTTGAGAAATGGCACATAGGTAAATTATATCATAGTGCAAATTCTGATCTTGTGTGACAGAATGTTTTGAGTTTTTACCTATGCAGCCTTAATATTTTTTAAAAGGTGGTTTTTTTGTTTTTTTTTTCTTTGTAAATAGATTTGTGTTCTATTTCCAGAATACAGGACCCTCTTGAGCAAACCAATTGAACATCTGAGTAATCCCATCCCTATCCAGCAAAACATGTGCTCAGGTGCTTTACTGAATTGCGGCCATATGTGGGAGCTGATGGGAAGAAGAGAGCCCCGTGTCTATTCAGGGGTGGGAAAGAAAATACTTAGAGTTCAATGAGGACCAGAAGTTTGTGTGTAAAGGCAGAGGAGGACAACACGGTGCCAGCACTTTTATTCTCCTAGTCTGAGTAATGACTTATCTAGCAGCAATTAGGTATTGCATGATGCAATTAGTAAAGGATTTTCCATTTGAGCTGTTAATAACTGCATGAACAAGTAATTAAATGCAGTCATAATTCTCCTGTGGGGCTCACTCCAGTAAATACCTTCAGAGCTCACCTGACGGTCTGGGTCCCTATAGACGAGATTACATAAAATGAGAGTGGTTGGGAGGGAGCAGAGCAAAGGAGAACCTCCCTCATATCTTTCAGCCTAGATGCTGAACTCAGGCTTTGTGAATCTCGGTGATTTTCTAGGTGCCTAGAGGTTAGGCCTGGTGATGCTCAGATACTAAAGACTTTTAGCTGAAGTGAGAGGGATGAAATACTTTAGGATCAAAGTGTTCTCTCTTCTGTTCAAATCTCAGTAAAGGCAGACTTCTTAGACTGTAAAGTTGCTGATCAGATAAAAGGACTAAATTCAGGGATTGTTTATGGATCATCAATATGATGCAAGGGAAATTTTTTCCATAGCACTTCCCTGAGGACTAGATAAAACTGCAAAGCAACTTCCAAGTCACTACAATACAGAGACTCAATGGTGTTAAACCAACAGTGTTGGAAATGTTGTTCTAGAGATGGATTCCACCTCTGCAGTTATTAATGCAACTGGAAGTGAAACTCATTTATAAAAGCAAGGACGAAGACAAAGGCTTATGTCTCCTTTGGGGCTAGGTTTTGGCCTACAAGATGTCCAGTTTCTAAAAATGGATCCTATTTTACTGGCAGGACCTGCTCCAAACTTTTAATGCTCCCCTGACAGTTCCTACAGGCACTCCATCCAACCAGGAGGTCCATTCTCTTTTGCTGACTTTAACTGCATTTTGCATTTCATGTAAAACCAGCTGAAATCTGAATAATTTTTTTGGCCCATTATAATTCAAGTTGACAATGATACTTAGTTGTCAACGCTGCTGACATCGAGGTAATCAATCAACACATTGATTATAACTAGGTACACTATTGCTTCAAACATTGGTGATTAACTGATCAATTTCTGAGGAATATTTACTAACTTTGAAAATGTAATGGCAAATGTATTCAAGATTATTCTGGTCAACAGTTTTCCAAAAATACAATTCCAACCATCTAGGTCTCACCTAGAGGTATTGGGTATTGTCTGGGATACAAAGGAGAAGCTAGTGAAGAAAGCAGATGATGTAATAGGACCTAGCAGAAGGATATACTTGGTATTTTGGAAATCTGTTGGGAAGAAAGAGGAGATGAAGGGTGTGACGGGAGGCGAGTATATGAAGCTGTGCAAAGGTGGGGGATGAAAGTAGCAAAATTAGGTTCACTGCACTTTATTAATGGATTGAAAGTGTTCCAGTAACTGAATAATTTACCCACTGGAATGCCAAAGTACGTTGCATTTATATGATAGCGCAGGAAGCATTTAGTTTAGTTTGCAACAAGGGAGAGTTCAGTTAGAGATTAGGGAAAATTCTAAATATAGGGATAGTTAAGCAAGGGAACAGCTGTGAGGCATGGTCTAAGTATACTTATTCTTGCCTGAGTGTGGATGGATGGACTATATGACCTCGAGTCCCTTCCAGCCCTACCTTTCTATGATTCAGTGTCACTTCACTGTCATAAAAGACATTTTTATTCCCTTGAAATAGAAGTAAAACTTCTGTGTTTAAAACCACAAAGAAAAGGCTTAAAGATTAAATAAATTTCCACAGAAAATGTTTGTCTTTACTTTCAAGTAAATAATAATTCTACATTAGTGGTGACAGACAATAGTTCAGTTCAGAATAACTCCCCAGCTCATCCACTACCATTCTTCTTTCCACTAGGGCAAGCCACCCTCCCCCATCCCTCACTTTATATTTGTCTACTACTGAGCATCTGCCTCCATCTCCACATATCATTCACTCCTTGATCCCCAAGCTGCTCCATTTCCAGTCGTTTAACACCATCAACAATTCCTCTTTGGACCATTCTAATACCCACATTAATGCCAATTTTGAATTCTATAATATTTCATCTCCTAATTCTTAATGCTGGTGATTAATTTCAGCATCATATTTTCACCAATATTCTTCAGCTGCCATTAATATATATATAACTCAAAAATTTGAGCTATTTCACTTAGACTTAAAACATACCCACACTTTTCTGGCCTCATGGAAACATGGAAAGTTGCAGGTGACAATTATTTAGATTTATTTCCTTACTCTCTATATTGAAACTTAATGAAACATTCCTTGCAATTTTCAGATGGCTGTAGGGAGTACAGATAATCCCCTATAGTATGTGCCCTGTAGAGTTTTAGATCTTGTCTGTCAAAGAAAAGTAACTTTTATAATTTTATGGTGGTAATTTTGCTTGAATACACCTAGATTACATTTAGAATACAACCCCGAGAGCCACTTATGTTCAGCTGCTGTACAGGGAGAGACGTCTAATATCAAAGAGAAACACTACAGACTATAGTTTATCAATTATTTAAAGAAAATATGAACAAAACATTTAGTTCCACAGTACAGTGGGGGGTTATGTTAGCCTAAGGACATTTCTGTGCTACTGTTTGAAATCCATTGGTTATGATGTCAAGAAAACATACCATTAGAAAAGTACTGTTACTGTAAGAAAAAGAGGCACAAATATTTTAATAGAATGCAAATTCTGTAAAAATATGCAAAACCATCTGGTTTAATGAGTAACCTGTGTATTCAACATGAAAGAATTAACTGATCAGTGGAAGATTATTTGTTATGAGACTGACTGAGCATTGGATTCCACTGTACACAGGCATATTCATGTCTTATACATGCAAATTTATTACGCTGAAAAATAAAGAATGCTGCATACATATTGCTCACTCTCTCTAAGAAGGGTATCCTGCATCAGACTGTAGAAACTATACTAGTAGAACTAATCAGGAATTTCTTGACTCAAGATTTTATTATCAAAAATGCAGATTAATAAAAACTGAAACTTTTCATGGGAAAGAGTTGATGCTGATAATTTTTTTGACCAAAAAAATGATTGAAATTTCATTTTTCTCCTCCTGATTTAGAATGGAAAAATCTTCCAAAGTCTCTAAAATGTTCATGGGATGGGAAAACTGTTTCCTTGACCAACTCTAAGTGTTCGCATTATTTATTGGTGAAAACCCTGCAAAATTCATGAGGATAGTTATCAAAAAATAATATCATGCACTCATATAACACCTTTCATCTATGTATCTCAAAGTACTTTACAAAAGTGGTTAAGAAACTTTATCCTCATTTTAAAAATAGGAGAACTGAGGCAGGTAAATTAATGCATGAAACAGCATTATTCGGAGAGAGTAAAGGTATCAGAATCCAGCTTTAAATGATTTTCTAAGACCACCCATCAAGCTATTAGTAGAGTCAGAAATAAAGTCCTACTCTGTTTTGGGGCTGGGGGTACAGACACCCACATTTGTGAAATGGCAGTATCATTAGCAACAGGGTTCCTGAAACCCATACTGCTGTTCTAATAGTAAAGAATTTTACCTCCTTGATTATCTCTTTGTATCAATTTTATCCCCATCTCTAGTACTCATCTACAAATATAATGCTACAATGAAGATACTACTATGCTAACAGGAAAGCTTTTCCCGTCAGCGTAACTAATCCATCTACCTGCGAGGCAGTAGCTGTGTCAACAGGAGAAGCTCTTGATGGAAAATGGGGTTTGGTGTGTGTGAGCGTGAGTGTGAATGAGTGTTAGAATGTGAGTGTGTGAGTGTGTGAGAACGAGAGAATGAATTGTTTTATTTCCATGGAAAATTCTGATTTTTGCATCAAAAAAGCTAATGTCCATAAACTGAACTATTTTGATTTGAATATACTGCCATGTTTACTTCTAGGAGTTGTATGTTTCTCCTCTATAGGCTAGGCTCCCCAGCCAGACTACATCTTCCATGATTTGACTGCCTTCCCTCATCATGGGAAGAGAGAACTGGTGCATCATGGAAGATGTAGGCCAACCAGGGAGCCCAGCCTGTAGAAGAGAATGGAAGCATGAGGCAACCACCCTACAACTCTCATCAGGCAGAATGACAGCCTTTCAGAAGTGAGACATTTTGGTTTTTCAGCTGAAATATTTTGGTTTTGATTTTACACTGAAAAATTGAACTTTTCAGTGGAAAATTTTGACAATTTCCCCCACTTTTTGGTCAAAATTTTCACAGGAAAAACACCAATTTTCTGATCAGTTCTGTGTTCCACATTCTTTAAACTTAGGGGCTCAAGGATCCTTTCTAGAAAACTGGGAACACAGAATGACACAGAAGTAGGAATCATTAAGCTCTGTGATCAGGTACTAATCATGTGCCACGTCCAGGTGCCAGTCATGCCTGTGATACTTCTTCCAATGTTCAACCAAGGGTGCGTCTATTCCTCTCTCTGTAGTACCATCCTCTCTCTCACTCTGTCCCTTGTTATCTCCCCCTTCTTTCAGGATCATAATCAACTGAACAGCAGAGAGAGAGATATGAAGATTCTTCCCTGAGCAACTGGAGGTCAGCACTGTTGTGGAAGACAAAGCTAGCGTATGCTTCAAACATTTCTGTCGGGAAATCTCAATTTGCAAAGCATCTGCTCACTTGCGGAGACACTCACAAGGTGAGAAAAGCAACGCTTAAAATGAATGGAGAAACAGGAAAAAGAAAACAACAACTGCTTTCGTTTTTCTCTCTCTATTTCATTATGTGGCTGACGCCACTGCTTTCAAACAAATGGAAAATACTGGATTGGCTTTGCCTACCCTGAGGATTTGCCACAGTAAACACAGAATGAAAAGAAACTAAGAACACTATATGAACTTTAAGATACTTAATTCATAAACTCAGTGGGCCACAAACTCAGTGGCTTCAATACTCAGGTCTGGCCAAGCTATACTTGGTGGCTGTACATTTCCTTTGTATTCCCATAACCCCATGAGGCTGTTGGGCTCCAGTTCAGTCTCTGGTGTAAAAGTTAGAGTAGTCTCAAGGGACCATTTAGCCATCTATGGATTGCAAGAGAATAGCTGCAGGTGGTGTAGAGCAGTCGTAACTGATGGTACCAGCCATGAAGTTCTCTGCCCTTTGGGAATCCTCAGCTGCTCAGCTGAGAACAGATTTATGGGGTCCTGCTTTGGTGGCATTGGCAAGAATTTGGCCATATACTAACACACAGAAATATTACACATACACACATAAACCATATTTAGTAGTAGCTGCAGTTGTGGTAGGACACACTCCATCCACCAAAAACCTTTAAAGAATGCAAATAAGAAGATAAGGAGAAAGACTTGTGCATTCCTTTCCACCTTCATACTGCCTACAATATTATTGATAATGCAACTCCATGAGCTTTCTGCATCCATCTACAACCGATACCAAAAACAATGTACCCCAACTTCATCAAAACTGCACACTAAAAAAATCCTTCACAATAACCTATGCTTTTATATCTATTATGTCAACAGATCAACACACTGACTGCCATCTATTCCAAGCATTTGGGAAGTTATTCTGCCTTAGCACTGCTGTTAAACTTTTGTGTTTGAGTGCAAGTTCAGTGAAGGTGGGGTACACATTTCCTTTTCATATCTACTGAAGATGGAGTGATAGCCTTTTGGAACACTGGAATGTGCTATCAGTAGCTTTGTAGGCTATACAAAGATGAAAAGGAATGCACAAGTTTTTCCTTTTCAGGTCTTATTTCCATTATTTTAAGGTTTTGGGTGAGTGGAGCATGTCCTACCACAACCTCAACAGCCACAAAACAGTTTTCATTAGCTAATTTCCTGGGGGTGTTTTTATGCAGCTTTGGTATACCTCAGTCCATAGCTTCCCAGGGTTAGGGAGAAGAAGAGCTGCACCTGCCTGGTAATCAGAGAGAAAAACTGCACTGCTGAAGCTGCTCCTGATGATGTTGACCTTTCTGAAGTGTGGGAGATAAAACAGTTGCCTCAATAAACATTTTATGCTGATGCATAATTACAAGAGCAACCCTACATGTTCAACAGTGATGATGTAACCTCCAAGCTGGAGAGAACCTCCGTGAAGGAGACTGTCTCATCACTCACTTCTCTAGATGCTCTGTAGCCTCTCATAATTTTTTGGAAACTAGATACAGCCGCAGAAGCAGGGTATGTGCCTGCACTGTACAAGAAGGCATGCAGTGCCCACTGCGATCCCTTTCCTCTGGGTCTGTATCCTGACAGTATGAAAAATCTTTCTCAACATTCAAAAATGCCAGTGTGAGACACTTCCAAATATGAGAGCTATCACTGGCCAATATTGGGGATTGAACAGATGACCTCCAAAGTTACAAGTATAAGTCTTTGTAGGTTATCCTAAAAAGCCAAAGTCTCAAACTGAGAGCTGTGAGACTCCCATCCTTTGTGGACTGGATACTGGAGGACATGAACATGGGTACTGAGGGAGTGGAGCACATAGCACGCTGAACTGTAGGTTACACAACTAAATGTGTGACAAATGACTGAAATGTGAATCTTGTGTGTTCTGCTTTTTCACACTGTAGTTTGTAGATTATCACAGCTTTTACGTACAAAATGTGTATTCGAGAGTACACAGAGTACATCACATGCACCAACCCCTGTCCCTCTCGATCAGCAGCAGTGTTTGCCCTCCTTGACTTTCAGATCCCTCTGTTAGATTTAAGCGCTAGCCACTTTGAATAGCAGCCATGGGAGGAGGGCTTGGCACACACTTTCCCAGGGTGTTACACAACTAGTTACTAGTCAGCAGAGGCATATGGCTTATAGTAGTGGCTAGAGATAGCATAACCCAAACTGGTTTAGTCACTCAGAAAGGCAGTGCAGTGGATAAGATTGGGGCGTGTCATATGAGAGACTGTGTTCTGTGCCTTCACCTATCAGCTCTCTGATAATGAATTAAAAACAGAAGCAGGGAGAAGGGAACAGGTTTCATCAGCTGTTGCAAACTGCCTTCTCCTGTTGGGTAGGGTGACCAGATCACCACACTAAAATATTGTGGTGCCATCAGTCCCAACCCACAGTCCGCCCCCACTCCTCCCAGCCTCTGCCCCACTCTTTCCTAGGTCCTGCCCCCCCCACCGCTCACCCCCCCATGCTGCCCTTCCTCATCCCCTAGCTGCCACTGGGTTGCTGCATCCCTCCTTAGTCCCCTATCCACCGCTCACCTCCCCTCCCGCCCGCCTCTTCACCCCCCTGCCCGCCACTCACCCCCTATGGCACCGACTTCCCCTCTGCCGGCTGGGTGCTTGCCCAGCCCCCCGCCTCTTCTTGCCCCTGCAACGGCCTCGCCTCACCTCCATTCCACCCCCTTCCCCCAAATCCTCACCCCTGCCCTGCCTCTTCTCCACCTCCTGCCCTGAGCACACCACATCCCCACTCCTCCCCCCTCCTGGAAAGCGCTAAGCGCTGCCAAACAGCAGGGATGCAGCGTGCTTGGGGGAGAGCGGAGAAGGAGGCAAGGAGGGGGGAGCTTGGCTGCAATTTTTTCCCCATTGGTGCTGCGGCCCTGGAGCACCCATGGGGTCAGCGCCTCCCTCCCGCTCACCTCCTTACCTGAATATCGGGACAAATGGTGTCCTGATCATATATTGATCGAGATGCGGGACAAACGGTTAAATATCAGGACATCCTGTCACCCTACTGCTGGGGCTTATAAACTTAGTGAGTTGTATGGGAATTCAAACAAAAGTTAGAAGAGATGAGATCTGACCTGTCAGTTGCCTCTTTCCCAGCTCAGGCAACTTTCCCCTAGGCTAGTAGGATATTTGCTGAATCTCTTAGTCTCTCTGCTCCAGACGTGAGTGACAGTATTCACAGCACAGCAGTTCTGTCATCAAATTAAAATCCTTTGAGTTCAGTTTGGCACACATTTTCTGTTATGGACAAAAAGTTATGAAATGCTCTGTAGACAAACACTGCCCATGCATAACCAATATTCTAGGAATTTGCACATGAGGAGTAACAATGTGGAAAAAGGCTGAGTCCCAGAGTGGTACATTTCTTACACAAGGGTTAGAAAGAAAAGCAGCCCAGTGAATAATCAATTACCAAAGGGGATATATTTTAATTCTTCTTTTTGTATCAATTTATTTTCATCAAACCACCACGAAAAACTTCAGTACTGTAGTACTCAAAGCCTATAGCCTGTGGTTTGTTTTTTGCCATTTTAGTCACATCTTTTACAAAATTAAGTTTTAAAGATGTAAAGATAAAATTTAAAAAAAGTATAACACCCTCAATAACTAATCTATTTAAATATTTCCAATAATAGTGAATTATTACTGTATAATACTTGGAAATGCAGCCTTTTTCTTCAAAGTATTTCAAATACCTTTCCCTCAAGCAGAGGTCTCCAGAGACAATGATATTGTAAAGAAAGTAGCATATTGGGAAAAATGAAGAACTGATGTCACTATTTTGGCAATACTAGTTGTGGCTCTAGTTATTATGATATTTATGTTCTACTTATTTTTGGGTATAGTTGCTATAAAATATTAAATATATTGAAATAATGTAAATTCACAACATTGCACTAGTTAGATATAAAAATTGCAATAGATAGACATTAAAATAATGGCTGTTTTTCAGCCTTAGGTAAATAAGAGCCACATTATTATTATTTTTTTATTCAACCCTATAACATTAATCTCCAGCCTAGAATGGTCTGCTCCCCTCTAACTTCTGCTAAAGAAGTTACCTCACAGAAGTATTAATTAAGAACTGTGGGACAAATTCAGAGTCTAATGTAAGCCACAGACCTACCAACACACTCCACTAAACCTTGTGACTTTTGTCTGATCTGGCTCTCCGATGCTCCGACACAGACCTGGGACTGCGTGATTTTAACAGGAACCAATGTTGACAGGACTAATGAAGCCAGTGGCACTCCTTGAGAACCCTCCCACTGCTGCTTAAAGGTGAAGGAGCACTAAGGGTATGGCTACACTACAGTTTTGCAGCGCTGGTAGTTACAGCTGTGTTAGTACAGCTGTGTAGGGCCAGTGCTGCAGAGTGGCCACACTTACAGCACCAGTGCTGGCAGTGTGGCCACATTTACAGCACTTGCAGCGCTGTTGGGAGTGGTGCATTGTGGGCAGCTGTCCCACAGAGCACTCGTCCCATTTTGGCGCTGTGGCTTGTGGGAAGGGGAAGGAAGTGTGAGGGTCTTTCTGCTTCCTGTTCCAACGCCCCGTGGTGCTTTGCTACACATTGCGAGCGAGTTTGGCGGCATTGTGATTCTACAAGCGTTTTTTCTGCGATTTTTGGTATAAATGGAGCCTGAGCTGCTGACGACCTTGCTGATGAATGTTGCCAGCACAATCACGCATGGCAGTGGAGCTATTCCTTCAGCTGCAAAGTGAGAGTGACAGTGACAGTGAGGAGTCAGATGATGATATTGAAATCGCTTGACGGTGAAGACAACTAAATTGCTTGTGGCAGTAACAGACGTGCTCAAGCTCCGTGGAACGGCGCGTTTGGGCTCGGGAAACCAGCACTCCAGTGGTGGATCACATCGTCCTGCAATCCTGGGATGACGAGCAGTGGCTGGCAGAACTTTCGGATGAGAAAAGCCACTTTCATGGCACTGTGTGCTGAGGCTCGCCCCTATCCTGCGGCGCAGGGACACGAGATTGAGAGCTGCCCTGCAGTGGAGACGGGTGGCTATTGCAATCTGGAAGCTGGCAACTCCAGACTGCTTCAGATCGGTGGCGAACCAGTTTGGAGTGGGAAAGTCTACCATTGGAATGGTGCTGATGCAAGGTTGCACAGCCATTAATTGACACCCTGCTAAGAAGAACCGTGACTCTTGGGAACGTGCAGGACATTGTGGATGGCTTTGCAGAAATGGTTTCCCTAACTGTGGTAGGGGCAATAAATGGGACGCATATTCCTATTCTGTCACCACCCCCCACCTGGCATCAGAGTACGTTAATCGCAAGGGGTATTTCTCCGTGGTTCTGCAAGCGCTTGTGGATCACCGTGGGCGTTTCACTGACATTTACTCAGGATGCCTGGAAAGGTGCACGATGCACACATCTTTAGGAACAGTTCCCTGTCAGGAGGCTGAGGGCCGGGCCTTTTTCCCAGACCGCAGATCACAGTAGGGGACGTCAAAATGCCCACTGTGATCCTTGGAGACCCCGCTTACACCTTATGCCATGGCTCATGAAACCATATACAGGGAAGCTTGACAGAAGCAAGGACCGATTCAACTACAGGCTGAGCCAGTGCAGAATGACTGTGGAGTGGTGCTTTTGGCTGTTTGAAAGCCCGCTGGTGCTGTCTTTATGGGAAAGCTAGCTTTGGGGGAAAGCAGCATCTCTGCTGTTATATCCGTAGCGTGCGCACCCTCCATAATATTGTGAAGGGAAGGTGAAAGATTCAGTGAGTATGGACCTCCGAGGTTCGCCGCCTAGAGGATTAGTTTGCTCAGCAGAGAGCAGGGCTAATAGGGAGGCCCAGGAAAGGGCTTCAAGGATTAGGGATGCTTGAAGGGAGCAATTTGATGCTGAGAGCCAACAGTAATGTTTGATGCATTTGATGTGCTTTGCTGTACCTTGGTGTACAATATTTACCACTTTCAGCAATAATATAACGTAGTGAAAAAGAAAAAAATCCTTTATTCAACATACAGTACATAAAAGGCAAGGGGGTTGGGGTGGTGGATTGTACATTAACAGGTTTGAATATGTCCTATTTTGATCACTATTCAATGTCTGCTGCACTTCAGAATTACTATGCTGCAGGATAATGGGGGTGGAGTGAACAGGGTAAGAATTATAGTTATCAGGGCTGGTAGGTGATCGTACAGGTGTTGGGGGCAGCTGAGGGTAATAAGAAACTGGCTGCTGGAGAAAGTTGTTTTGTGGAAATACTGGGGAACAAGAAGAGGGCTTTGGGAAGGCTGTGGGTTACAACGGTACATATTTGTCTGCATGGCTACGAGAGACTCGAAAGACTCAGTTGGCGAGCCAGGAGGCTTATCATCTGCTTGTGGTTTTTTTGGCAGACAATTCCGTTCTCCTGCTTCTGTTTGCCTCCATTCATGTACACTCTGTCTCCATTCATACATTTTCTCTCTCCATTCCTGTGTCTTCCTACTTTCTCTGTTGTAGTGACCATAACTGATTTGATCAATTCCTCTTTTGATTTTCTGGGATTTCGTCTCAAGTTCTGCAATCTACGTGAGGCCGGTGATCCGGCTGCATAGTCAAGGTCACTAGAAAAAAGAGAGATAGAACCATGTAATACACAGAGGCTACATTGTTTATTATCACACAGTGAAAGACTTTTAGACTTTTGGTACCTCCTTCTCACATACCTCACATAACACAGAGAGGGCAGGGAAGCTAAGTCATGGCGAGCAATAGGGGTGAGTGGTTTTCCCCCGATTTCCCTTGGGAGTGGGAACTGACCAATGGTCACTGGGGTTTATCTGCAATGGGTACAGGAGTAGCTGTGTCCTGAAGAGGGGACAGTAGTGAACAGGAAGGTGGTGAGCTGCTTGTGTGTGGGGGGGTTGGGCTTTGGTCGCGTTCACGCCGTCCTGCTGGTGAGGGGGGGGGGAGCACCGCAGTGCTGGATGCCTGCTTGGAGGGGGGTGGCATAACACCGAGCACACCGCGTGGCTGGCTACGTGCTGGGAGAGGGGGTGGGGAACACCGAGCGCACCTCGGTGCTGGATGCCTGCTTGGAGGGGGGTGCATAACACCGGAGCACACCGCGTGGCTGGCTACGCTGGGAGGGGGTGGGGAACACCGGAGCGCACCGCGGTGCTGGATGCCTGCTTGGAGGGGGGTGCATAACACCGGAGCACACCGCGTGGCTGGCTACGTGCTGGGAGGGGGGGTGGGGAACACCGGAGCGCACCGCGGTGCTGGATGCCTGCTTGGAGGGGGTGCATACACCGGAGCACACCGCGTGGCTGGATACGTGCTGGGAGGGGGGGTGGGGAACACCGGAGCGCACCTCGGTGCTGGATGCCTGCTTGGAGGGGGGGTGGGGAACACCGGAGCGCATCTCGGTGCTGGATGCCTGCTTGGAGGGGGGGTGGGGAACACCGGAGATCACCTCGGTGCTGGATGCCTGCTTGGAGGGGGGTGCATAACACCGGAGCACACCGCGTGGCTGGCTACGTGCTGGGGAGGGGGGTTAACAACAGAGCGCAATGGGCTGGGGACATGCGAACCTGGCGCCCTGCACCTCACAGTATCCCTGAAATTCTCAACAGAGTTCCTACTGCCAGACATATCACTGCTGCGTGTTGACCTGGGAAGGAGGGAGGGTCCTTCTACAGCAATCGTGGATACCGCCCTGCCCCCTATGCAGCTATGCCTAGTGTGCAGCCATGGTCCCCCCCTACCCCTCGCTGCACAGTGGATCGGAACGAGTTAGCCTGACCGGGACAAAGGACCATGGTGGCTCTCCCGATCAAACTTTGAGAAAGCAAATTGCAAACGCTTCTTGCTGCAACTTTTCAAGAAGATTACCGAGGCAGATTAAAGAGACGTGATAGAGCAATCAATGGGCTATTCCACGTTTAGGGCATGAATGCAGGCAGCCATAACCCAAACCCTCCTCTCCCAAAACATAAAAATCTACTTACCCCGAGCACGATCCTCAGTTTCTTCCTCACCATCAACTTCCTGCTGCTGCGACTGGCTAGCCTCTTCCTGGCTTGAGAAGAGCTCCTGGCTGCATGTGTACTGGGACTCCAAGGTGTCTCCCTCCATGCCAGTAGTCTCACTGTCACCGTCCTCTACAACCTCCTCCACTTCTCCCTGCTCTGAACTCTCCATCGTGCTCCTAGGATTGGCAGTGGGGTCACACCCAAGTATGGCATCCAGCTTCTGGTAAAAACGGCAGGTTGTGGGGGCAGCTCCTGAGCGACGATTTCCCTCATGGGCTTTGCAGTAAGCACTCCTTAGCTCTTTTATTTTGACCCTGCACTGCAACGCGTCTCGTTCATGGCCCCTTCTCATCAAGGACTGCGATATCTGCCCATAGGTATCATAATTTCTCCTTCTGGAGCGCAGCTGTGCTTGCACAGCCTCCTCTCCCCAAACACTTATGAAGTCCTGCAGCTCTGCATTGGTCCATGCTGGGGCTCGTTTGCTGCGTGGAGGCATGGTCGCTGATTGATTGACTGATTAATTGCACTCCACACCTGGCTGAGCAAACAGGAAGGGGATTTTTAAAATTCCCGGGGCATTTAAAGGAGGGGTCAGGTGAGCCCAGGGCAGTGGAGTTTGCATGATTACCAGAGAGGCTTCTAAGGTATGCTGGGATACCTGCTTATGCCATGGAGGTCAATAAAAACGCTGGTGGGTGTCTACACTTGCTGACCAGCGCTGGATCCTCTACACCCGAGGCTCGACCGGGTGTACAGCCAGCGCTGCAACCAGGGAGTTGCAGCGCTGGCCGTGCTGTGCAAGTGTGTACACATCCTAAGTTGCAGCGCTGTAACCCCCTCACCAGCGCTGCAACTCTGTAGTGTAGCCAAGGCCTAAAAGAAACAGAATACAACCACTAGCCATATCATATTTGCTTCCTGAGCTCCATGGAGCTGGTAGAAGAGGATACATGCTCCCCACGACCTTCCCCTGCCACTCAAGGATCCCTGGGGAGTCTAATATACAGACTATAGTGATGCTGCTGTGGAAGAGGCCATTGTGGGGGAGACATGCACAAAGTCCCTTCCATACACAGACCATGAATTCATTTTATCAGCCTCTATTACTCATAAATGCAAATTTTGGTTACCCTGTTAACAGACCTTCTGAAAACCAACTCTGGGATTTCCATTTAGAACAGATTCCTCTGTCCTCTCTGCTATCAACCACAGACCAGTGGTCACCCTTTTGCAATACCTATTTGCTACTGATTGCCAAATTCAGCCATTTAAATCTATCTGATTTGTCTCATCATTTGTGATAATTAACCAACTATTTTAACATACTTAGCCCTTGTAACATTTTAACTCATTCTTTGCTCATTCAAGCATATTCCACACAAACAGATACTGTGGTACCTACTTGGGCTTTGTGGACTGTTTTTTTTAATTACTGTTTTCTTCACTCACAGTTATGCTTTTTAATATCCAATCTGGACACGCCGCAGTTTCTATTCAAAACAAGAAGTTTATATAGAGAGAGTTGGAAAGCAATGAATTAATTATGTTGCAAAGTTAGGAGGTCATGGAAGTTTCAAGCAGAAAGAAACAAAAAATGAGTAGTTGTGTATGAAACCTTTGTTCAGTAAACATCCCATGGAGTTAGTTTATAAAGAACACATTTCAAGTCGCAGTTTGGCAGAAAAAGAAATATTTCTGACTTGAAAATCCCACAAGCAAAGATACTAAACCTAATGCACTCTTAAGGGGGTCATATAGTGTTTGTTGTTCCTTTTCAACGGAGCAAACCAGACTACAAAGTGTAATTAAAATACTCTCTTACTATTTTCGCTTTGTTTCTGTATGCTGTAATATGCTGGTTAGCTTATTGCATTGTTTTAGCTAAGTAAAAAAAATAAAAGCTTATTTCTAGGTCATTATAACATATTCATGTTCTCTTTATTGTTCTCTCTCTCTATTTTTAAACTTGGTTATTGATTAAATTCATACATTTGATGACTTTGAAAGGTCAGCCTTGATCAACATCTATTCTCAACTATAGTTTTACTTTAAAATTTGCCAAATTTATTTATTTATGATGGATCCCAAAATGGTCCATTATCTGAGCCAAATAAAAATTAACAATGACTTTGATATTACCCAAATACATCAGATTAATATGATTTCTGGATTAAACCCTGAAGTATTTATTCATCATAGCAAAGTGACACACAGTTTGAATTCATAAAGAGAATAAAAGCGAGCAAGTTTACATATAACATATTTTATATTTACTACATACATAAAACCCCTATATTAAAAGAACATTATTAAGGTTGTAAAGTCAAGGACTCAAAAGTTAGGAAATGCCAGAATTAAAGATGCCCGTGCAACTTTAGTTCAGCTACCTTGTGTGTATGCATTTTAAAACAGTCTTTTATTACATCATCATGACACTATTTTTTCCACAGGACTCTTGCCTCATTCAGTGTACGAGATGGACAGTGCTCACTGTACAAGCAGCTACTCAATATTTTGTTTTCTCCTCATGGTGCAGTGTGTGGCCCCAGGCCTTATTTACTGCATACTATTCAAATCCTGCTCTGAAGACAGAATTATTAACTTCCTCATGGACTTTTCTTGGATGTTCATCAATATAGTATCCAAGTGCTTTAAAAAAAATCTATACATTTTCAGAAGATGTCTGTGAAAGTAGGGTCTGGTTATTATCTCAATTTTACAGAGGCACAAAGATTAAGGACAAAAGTCTCCATTAATTTTTGTGCTTTATTTGAGACAGTTAAGACTTTTAGCAGTAAACAGCATTATATAGCACCTTATATGTTCAAAGCACTCATATGTTCAAAGCAGTGAGCTCTGAGTGTTGAGTGCTTCTGCAAATCAGACTCCCAGGGTCTAAACTCAGGCAACCAAAAATGAAACACAGTTACTGACCACCTATGTAATAACTGGTTTGAGTGATTTGCTTAGCATCACACAGGATGATCTGGAGCAAAGGCAAAGATAGAATCTAGTTTTTGAGGGCAGCATTCAACTGCCTTAACCAAGAGACCATCCTTTCCCTTCGTGCCACCCTCTGACTCACTCACTACACACCTTCTAACTTCTGCAACAAATGTGTGTAGGATCTAGTCTACTCCAACTGTCTCCTTCATTATGCAACTCTGACTCATTTCCACCTCAGGTCCATTCTGTGCACTAAATGAGGTAGGGATCTGGTGGAAAAAGTAGCACATTATCATGTAATTAATGACTGTATCACAATTCATAAGTGCAAGGGCAAAAATTAAAGTTGCACAAATTAATGTGGAGGCAAAAGACATATCTGGCTTCAAGACTAAGCTTGATACGTTTATGGAAGGGATGGTATGATGGGATAGCCTAATTTTGGCAATTAATTGATTGACTATTAGCAGTAAATATGCCCAATGGCCTGTGATGGGATGTTAGATGGGGTGGGATCTGAGTTACTAAAGAGAATTATTTCCTGGGTGTCTGGCTGGTGAATCTTGTCCACATGCTCAGGGTTTAGCTAATTGCCATATTTGGGGTCGGGAAGAAGTTTTCCTCCAGGGCAGATTGACAGAGGCCCTGGGGGGTTTTTGCCTTCCTCTGCAGCGTGGGGCCCGGGTCACTTGCTGGAGGATTCTCTGCACCTTTGAAGTCCTTAACCACAATTTGAGGACTTCAATAGCTCAGACATAGGTTACGGGTTTGTTACAGGAGTGAGTGGGTGAGATTCTGTGGCCTGTGTTGTGCAGGAGGTCAGACTAGATGATCATAATGATCCCTTCTGACCTTAAAGTCTATGAATCTATGAAACTTCTGAGTGCCTGAATTTGAGTCCTTGCTACAAAGCACGGGGTTCTCAAGTAAGAGGTTACCAGCATTTTTTTCTCTAGCCTTGTTCTCAGAAATGGCTGAATTGTTTTGGTTGAAATGTAAATAAAAAGCCTGAGACAGACACATGGCATGAAAAATTTCAGCCCAAGTGATATTAGATGGTGCTGCTACCAGCCCTGCCTCTCTCTCTATGTACACATATATATTCCATGTTTTATTAACTATGCCAAAAACTCAGCATGCACAACTTCTCTGCATTGTTATTATTTGTATTACCATAACACCTATAAGCCTGAGATTACTTAACGTATGACCCCCCAAAACATTTTTGAAAACTATCCTTGGAAAGTTGTAGTTGAGCATCCTCACCTCATGGGCACCCCTTTGTCTCTGGTCATCATGTGACATGGGGTCCTTGTCTCTGGTGCCCCTACTAGGCTCTCTCCTGGACCTGCAACAGCCTTTATCAGCCTGTCTTCCTCAGAGTCCCCTCTGGTTGCTCTGTGGCGTGGCCCTCCAGCGAAGTCACATAAAAGTCTAATCCCTTTCCAGGGTAGCACAGGCAAGCCCAAATGAAAGTACAAACAGATCTTCAAACTAACAGATCTTCTGCCCCTCTCAGGTTCACTGTAGTTCCCTCATTTGCCCTACCCCAGGGCTTCCCTTCCAGGTGCCTAACCTGCTCTGGTTGTTTCTTCCTCTGTTGTATCCTACCCGTTAAGCCCTGTCACAGTGCTTTTCTCTGCCAGAGAGACCTGTCTCTTCTGTATGAGGGGGTAGCCATGTTAGTCTTTATCCACAAAAACAACAAGGAGTCTGGTGGCACCTGAAGAAGTGTTTTTTTACTCACAATAGCTTATGCCCAAATAAATCTGTTAGTCTTTAAGGTGCCACCAGACTCCTTGTTGTTTCTGTCTCTTCTGCAAACTTTCCCCAACTGAGCTCCCTCAGTTTACTTATAAGGCCTAGCTCCACCTCATCTGGCAATGAGTTAATTGCTAATTGGAGTTATTTCCTGTGACCCAAGGATCTCTGGATATTAAATGGCTGAGGGCACAAGAGTACATAGATGCCCTGAGTTCCCCAAAAGAATACCATGCAAGGGCTATAATGAAAGCCTGCGTCACCTTAGTCACCATAATCATTGCTGGATGTCTGTATGTAAAATCTGAAGAGTTATGAATACAGTAACTCCCCACTTAATGTCCTCTCGCTTAACATTGTTTCGATGTTATGTCCCTGCTCCATTACAGAACATGCTACGTTTAAAGTTGTGCAATGCTTCACTATAATGTCGTTTGGCCTGCTTTGTCCACAGCTGGCAGCCCCCCTATGAACTCCCCTACACCCCTCCCCCCAGAGTCTCCCCCTCGCCAGCAGACCCCACAGATCAGTGCCTTCCTCCTGATCCCCCCGCCTCCTGCCTGTGCCAATCAGCTGTCTTGCAGCATTCAGGAGGCTGGCGGGGGGGGGGAGCAAAGCATGGCACAGAGCCTCCCCACTTCCTCCCCAGCCTTCTGAATGCCGCAAACAAGGCCTAGTCTGTATGTATACACAGGGTCCAGGCAAGTTTGTACACAGGGCAGATAAACCATGCTGCCACTCTTTGCAGCCAATGTTACCATGGCTACTTACATGCCAGCTTGATGAGACATATTATGAGTATGTCTACACAAGCTGGGAACCACACCCCTAGCTTCCAGGGTAGAAATAGCCACAGAGTGAAGATTCCACTAAGTACACAGGGTGTCATGGTTACAAGGCTAGTAGCACCTCTGTCTCCTTTCTTGTCTCTCTGAGTGCACCCCCCTCAGACATTAGGACACATAATCTATGGAACATGGTAATACCAGAGTACCAAATATATAGAAATGACAAAGTAGGTTGGGGTAGGCAACCTATGGCACATGTGCCAAAGGTGGCCCGCGAGCTGATTTTCAGTGGCACTAACGCTGCCCGGGTCCTGGCCAGAGATCCAGGGGGCTCTGCATTTTAATTTAATTTTAAATGAAGCTTCTTAAACATTTTAAAAAACCTTTACTTTATATACAACAATGGTTTAGTTATATAGTGTAGATTTATAGAAAGAGACCTTCTAAAAATGTTAAAATGTATTATTGGCACACGAAACCTTAAATTAGAGTGAATAAATGAAAACTTGGCACACCACTTCTGAAAGGCTGTCGACCCTGGAGTAGGTCATGCTGGTAGGGGAGTATAAAAAGGCAAAAAAATAATGTGAAGAGCAACTAGCACAAAAATTAACAGCAAGGCTTTTTTTAGGATATCAGAAACAGGGAGCCTGTCAACCAATCAGTGGGGCCACTGGATGATCAAGGTACTAAAAAAGCACTCAAGAAAGACAAGACTCTTGCAGAGAAGCTAAATCGATTCTTTGCATTGGTTTTTACTGAAGAGGATGTGAGGGAGATTCTCATACCTGAGCAATTCATTTTAGGTGACAAATCTGAAGACTGCGCCAGACTGAGGTGCCAATAGAGAAGGTTTCAGAATAAATTGATAAATTAAACAGTAATATGTCACCAAGAGCAGATAGTATTCTCCCAGGAGTTCTGATGGTACTCAAATCTTAAACTGCAGAACTACTAACTTTGGTACGTAACTTATTGTTTAAATCAGCCTCTGTACCAGATAACTGGAGGATAGCTAATGTAACAGATTTTTAAAAAATGCTCCAGAGATGACCATGGCAACTGCAGACCAGTAAACCTAACTTCAGTACCAGCCAAAATGGTTCAAACTATAGTAAAGAATAGAATTATCAGACACATAGATAGACATGATATGTTGTGGAAGAGTCAGCATGGCTTTTGTAAAGGGAGATCATGCCTCACTAGTCTATTATAATTCTTTAAGACTGTGTACAAGCATGTGGACAAGGGTGATTCACTGGCTATGGTGCACTTGAACTTTCAGAAGGCCTTTGACAAGATCCCTAAGCAAAGATGCCTAAGCAAAGTAAGCAGTTTAGGCTGTATATTAGGAAAAGCTATTTCACTAGGAGGGTGGTGAAGCAGTGGAATGGGTTACCTAGGGAGGTGATGGAATCTCCATCCTTAGAGGTTTTTAAGGCCGGGCTTGACAAAGCCCTGGCTGGTATGATTTAGTTGGTGTTGGTCCTGCTTAGAGCAGGGAATTGGACTAGATAACCTTCTGAGATCCCTTCCAGTCCTAATTTTGTATGATTCTATAAACAGCTTCTATGAGGCGAGATTAAAAAGACTGGGACTGTTCAGCTTAGAAAAGAGATGACTAAGAAGGACAGGAGGTATGACAGAGGTCTATAAAATCATGAATGATGTAGAGAAAGTGAAAGGAAACTATTATTTACCCCTTCACATAATACAAGAACAAGGGGTCACCCAATTAAATTAATAGTCCACAGATTTTAAAAGAAACAAATGGAAGCATTTCTTCATACAACACATAGTCAACCTATGGAACCCATTGCCAGGGCATATTGTGAAGGTCAAAAGTATAACTGAGTTAAAAAAGAATTAGATGAATTCAGGGAGTATAGGTCAATCAGTAGCTATTAACCACGATGGTCAGAGACACAACCTCATGCTCTGGGCGTTCCTAAATCTCTGATTGCCAGAAACTGGGACTAGGTGACAGGGGAAGGATCACTCAATAAATTGCCTTGACCTGTTCATCCTCTTTGAAGCATCTGTCACTAGCCATTGTCAGAAGACAGGATACTGGGCTAAATGAACCACTGGTTGTACCCAGTATGGCCATTCTCCTTTTCTTATGTTCTTGCCTGTTTTGGGATGGAATTTTGCAGTTCTATTCTATTACACAATGGGTATAAAACCACATCTATGCCAATTGCTTATTACTGAGTAGGTCTGACTGAACATCTGTTTCTTCCCTTCAGAACTTTGTGATCATCTAGATATTAGCAGCCTTCTTAAAGTAATGTATGTTTAACAGCAAATGGAACAAAGCATTACAAAGAATGACTGCATAACAACCTATATCTATATTTAGTTTAGTCTAAACCTCTCAAGTTACAGGAAAGGAACAGACACAGCTTGGTTTCTTTTAGGAAGCCTAGGAACTCTTGAGACCCAGCCTGGTGTCAGCTTTCCTTCCACATAGTCTCTCCCCTCACCTCCAGCCTATCCAACCCCAGGGAAAAAATCTCTTTTCTCGAAGCCCTACCATCCTTTCTTGAGCCCAACTGCCATATCGCTCAGTGGTGTTTGTTACAGGGCCTAGGCATGAAGTCTTCCATTTGCCTTTTGTTGCTTTCTCCTAGTCAGGCCATCTAGGAAAATGCCCCTGTAATTGTTCCATTGTTTGACAGTTAGATCTGTTAGTCTTAATGGCTTACAATTGCAGGTCTCCTGAATGTGGGAGTGTGCTAAAATTGTCTTCACAATCTCAGAAATGCTATATATACACACCATATTTTAGGTTTAGATACAAATTCATCACCATGCACACCTGTATTTGTTACACAGGACCAAGCCCTCATCTGGAGTAAGTCAGTGTAACCCTACTGAAGCCAATGGAGCTATGCAGCCCGCTGAAGAATGGCCCATAATGTCTCAGATTATATTTATCCTAGCTATAATAACAGAGTTAGTTGGGTATAACAGTTCTCACATAGCTAAGTGTAGTCATAATAAATTGCAAAATTCTAAAACCCAACCTCACAAACACACATGGTGAGTAGTCCCATTGAGTTTGTGTTGGCATGACAGTGATGACGAAGGAAATGTGATGAGGTTGCCTCTATGGCATCCCTTTATGGCTCATCAGGATTCGTCCCAAGGTTTATTGGCTGACCCATTTTTGTGTTGTGGTGGTTTTTTGTTCCTGATTTTTTGTGGACCTTAACACCCCAGAAGAGGTAGGACTGAAATGTGCCTTGGTCTCTTCAGGGCTTGTTTCCAAACAGTCCATGCTCCTGTTGATCCCTCTGGTTCTGGCTCTCCTTTCTAGCAGTGGCTCCTCTGGCTAGCAAGCTGGCTCAGCATTTAACCTACAACCAGGCTTCTCTCCCATCAAGAGAAGCAGAGCTCTGCTCTCCTTCCTGGTGAGAGCCCTGAACTGGGGTAGTCCACTCCTTTTAACCCCCTCTCCATGCCTGACATTTGCTGCAGGTGTTGTGGGACAGAGCCAACTGGCTCCACAGGCTCTTCTTAACCTTCTCATTGCCAGTGTGGGGCTTATCCGTCCCATTGTAGGATACTTTGGTAAAACTGAAAATATTAGTAGGACATGCTGACATGAACAATTATTCAATTGCTCTGTATAGATTGGACCCTTTATAGATAAAATGCTATTTATCACTTCCAGCTCTGTATTGTGTATAATTAGTTTTAGTGACTGGGCAAATATCCAGCTGTTGTAAATTGGTCTAACTCCTGTGAAGTAGAATTATGTTGATATGCACCAGCTGAGAATCTGCCCATTGTGCCCATCTGACAATAATAATAAGCCACCACAGCCCCTGGATTTCTAGACTGATGGTGGGTATCTTAGCCCTTGTGTAGTAGATGACCAAACAAAGAGTACTTTCAACCCCAAGAACTGTAATGATAGCCTACTAACGATTCATACCCTGATGTGGCTTCTTGCTACATGTATCATTAATTTATCCTTTAAAAAAATCTTTTTTCCCTAAAATTGTTAGTGCAGAGGAGCATGAGACTTCCAATGTATCTATCACTAGGAAATATATTCCCTAGAGGAATAAGAGAAAAGAGGAACTAAAAGTCATTTAACTTCTGTGTACTCAGTTTCCATACCTGAAAAAAATAGCTATAATTTGATTTGACTTCAGACCTACAGATGAAGAGTGCTACATAACAATTAAGCATTTTTGTTATTCTCTCCTCATCTGGTCCTAGAAGCCTGGATGCTATATCAACAGCAGTTACTGATTCAGTCACTTTTAACACTTTCTATTACAAGAAACTCAATTTGGAGTATCAAACAGTTACAACTGAAACTGGGGTGAGTGTCTAGAAGTCTCCACTCTGCTGTTAAAAGGTAAATTTGACAATTTGGCAGGAAAGAGCAATTTAAAATTATCACTGTTCCCCTCTATTCACTCCCTCTCTGTAAAATCTCATCTGCCTTTCCTCATTCCCTCCCAGGCTGGTACTAATATTTTTGTCCCTCTCCCCGCTAAATCTCCCTTTAGTATTTCATATAATGAGTTTAGAGATTACGGTTTTGTTTTTCAGAGATAAGTCCCCAGCTTTACTCCCCGGGGGGTTGCTGTGTGGGAAGAGCATTATGGAAAAGGCTTTAGCAACCAATCAGAATATGCATTTGGACTATCAGTAACTGCAGACAAACTTTAATTCAACTTAGACAATTGAGGGAAAATGGCCTTAAAGCTATACTTTAAATCCCACATAGGGGCCAAAGGAAAACTATTCTGGCATTTTTCTTTTCAGCAAAATGTACACATAATACTACCATTTATACTTTGACTACACCCTAGCAAAGGAGTAGCTATTCCTGCCTCTGAGCCAGTATCATTGAAATAACACTCACAAAACAAACAAACAAAAAGGTATTCCCTCTGCATCTGTGTAATGCAGCTGGTTTGGCAATGGAATGCATTTTTTTAAAAGCTTACAACATTCTAGAGGTAAATTATAACTCTTCTGTTTGAAGAAGTATTTAATAAAATTCAAGCCTTTTCACAGTTTATCCTCTCTAAAGACGTGTTTTGCTCTCATACAGCTTGTGGTTTGGGGTTGTACTTATTTATGGTAGCATAAATGACAATATTTTACATCAAGTGACACTGATAGTCTCCCAGCTATTATAGTGCTAATAAGTAACATTATTGTAGAGTGTTTCTTTCCTTTTAGTTCATAATAAAAATGGACATTCTGAAAAAAATTATTTGAACATTTAGGGGCAAATGAAAAGCATGTTATCTAACAACTCAGGTAAAAATGGTGCTTCGTGAGCTGCCTGAATGCCTAGGGTGACTAAATCAAAGCTTCCATTCCAAATCCAAGACCTCTCATCTTGCACTGTCCCTATGATTAGAACACATCGTAACAACTGCAGTGCTCACGAAAGCAGATAACCTACTGCAGATTTGCATTAATTCTAGACAATGTTAAAGCTAGTTTACAGTGTTATGGATGCAAAAGCATAGCCACTTACATTTCATTTTCTGAAGCTATCCCCCCTCCCGCCTACAAGCCACCATTCTGAGAGAGCACACACTTCCCACTTGGTAGTAATATTTGTCCAAATTAAAGGGCTTCTGGGTAAGCTGGTAAAACATACTGTAGCATTATCAAGAAATCTTTGAACTTCATGCCTTTGCTCTGAGGCTGCACATAATGTAAATCTGGATCAACCCAGTCAGAACTACATCCAAAATGGTGTAAATTACACCATAGTCAGTAAGGTGCAACCAGCAAGTTAGTGAAGTAAGAAGTAAAGCAAATTACTGAAAATGCAAGTGAATACATAAAGTGAAAGCAAACCATAGGAACACATCAATGACACAGAAACACAACTCTTCAAATGGTAAGTTGGTCATAACCTAGCGTTTACAAGGAGTGGACGAACAGGAGGAGGAGGAGCTGACTAAAATAATTGAGTGTTTTGCATGCATGAAAATTTTCAGTCAGGTCAACGTGTTTCAAGAAAACTATGAAAACAAAAATGTACATCCAATCTTTGTACTGTAAGTGTGTTCAGTTTTGAGCTCTCAGATGAGGTAAATGTTTCCAGAAGGATCATAACAGGAATGGGTAAACGGTATGGGAGACAGGGCCTTCATGATCTTCTTCCCATTACAGACAGGGTGATGGGAAAGAGGTCACAAGGTCTTTATAGTCACAAGTATGTATGTTGTTTGAGGGGCAGCTGGACACACTTTAAACTAAATAGAGCCTGCTTTACAGCAAGTGAGCAGACTTTTTGTCTTGGTAGAAAACGCCAGATAACAAGTTCATGACCATTCAGTACATAATATTTCCCCCTTTTCCGGACTGGCCACACTCATCTTTAGCTTTAGCTAACTGGCTGTCAACTAGAACTGGTTGAAAACTTTTCTAGAAAGCATGTTTTCCATTGAAACCAAAATGTTTTGTGGAAATATATCTGTTTACTGACAAAATTTTTGTCAGGAGTTTCCCAGGTCCAAGATGGATTTCACGGGGGGAAAGAGGGGAAGCAGAAGAGGCCAGAGGTAGGAGAAAGACCCACAGAATAGCCAATAACCTATTGGTTAGGATGTTCAGCTAGGCTGTGGGAGAACCAAGTTCAAGTCCCTGCTCTGCCTGAGTCAGATACATCTGGGAGGCAGGAAAGTATTATTATACCTAGGGTTGCCAAGTGTGGTTGAATATTGTCCAGCAGGTTTCATCCCATAACAATCTTTAATTAAAGAGTACTCTTTATTTCCTGGAGACTCCAAGACAATCCTGGAGGGTTGGCTACCCTAACTATATCCAATTTACAAAAGAAGAATGGAGGCAAAGAGATAAGGTCGCTGAGTCAGGAAAGTACTTAAACTTGTTTTTAACTTTAAGAATATGCTTAAGTCCCATTGACTTCAATAGAATTTTAAACACAGGCAAACAACTTGGAAAAGTTCACTCAAGATCTTCTGAATCCTAGTCCAGTGCCTTAACCACAAGGCCATTCTTCCTCTGCAGGAAGGAAGTAATTTCACAGGTATGTGACATCTTGTAAGATTGACCTGGAAAGTGTGTAATATCACTGTTTCCACACATTGAATAAACTGAGATACTGTAGTAAATTTCACAAGATCTGATACGCATTTCTGTGCTACATTTACAATTACTTTTTGTCACCACTTCACCTCCTGGGTGACAGTAACCAGGTTTAGCTGTCTTTCTGGAGTTAATGTTTGACAAAATATTTAATCATAAAGTATTAGCTCCAAGGTAACACTCATAAGCAAAACTATTACATTGTTGAAGAGTTTCAAGGAAATGATGAAAGGGGAAAGGCAAGACAAGGCAGAGATACTATCACACTATGTAGAAATATTCCACAGAAAGAGCAATGGACAAGAGTGACAAATGGACACAGAGGATAACCCCCCCACTCCACCTCCAACATACTATTCAGCCCTATTCTAGACAGATACCTGATGTGCTGTATTTACCTATAACAAAGATTTAAAGCTTCTGTCCTTTTTTCATGTTTGCAGCACTCAAAGTTCATTGTGCCACAGAATTATTTTGAACTGAGATGAGCTTGATAACGATCTCTGTTGAAATTCTGTCCCCACTGAAGTCATTCAAAATTTTGAAATGATTGAATTCCTCAAGAATATACTATATTGATGATTGAGGCCCTGGCAAGTGATGGACACAAAAGGTCCTAATAAAGAACATGACCCCTGAGTCACTCCCTAGGCTCCTTGCAGCACAGTTCCCTTGAAAGCCATGGTGCTACTTGCTGCCACCTTCATACAACAACACAGCTTCCCCTCCACAGGAGTAGATATTCAGCAGAAGTAAATGAGCAGAAGTTAACATTTCGTTGAGGAGAACTACTCAAACAGTGCAGGGCAACCAAGAACCAGCTCAGGAGTATAGTTGGGTGAAATTTTTCAGCCAAATGGGAAATTTGACAAAAAATCCAGTTCCAGGGCAACTAAAGCTATTCACAAATTTCAGTCAAATTAGGCAGATAGTTTCAGCTGAATAAAAAAAAAATTAGGAAAACAATTTCAAAAATACAGAAACAGTTTCAATTTTTAAAAACAATCAAAATGACATACAAAACATGTCATTCAATCCCCAATGATTTTTTTCTGAAAGAAAAAAAAAATCAGCTTTTGTTCAACAACTGTTTTTGGTGGGATTTTTTTGGTTCTTCTGCTAAATGAAAATATCAATTGCTTGCTCAGCTCTAGTCCTGAGGAGGCCTGTGGCTCACACCCCACTGGCTGAGAACAGCAAAATCTCCTTGTCGGAAAGTCCCACTGGGAACCTGGGTAAAAGAAGGAAGGATCAGCTTGCTTGTTCCTTAAGTTCCTACTACCTCCCCCTTTACATTCACCCTCCTGCCCAGCATCCAAACTGGCAGCAGCTCTGTCATCTTCCCACCCTCCTCCCGACCCACACATGTCTCAGTTAGAAGAGACCATTAGGGCTTCTTTTGGAGGTTTTGGAGCCCCATAGATCACTACTTCTGACATCTCCACACTAAACATTGTGCAAGCAGGGAGGAGAGGGGAAAGCCCTCCCCTCCCCCGTGCAAAGGTTTATGGGATTTGACTTGGCAAATGATTTATCTGCCATTTTGTGGGTCATAAATTAAAAGTTCTCCAGCTGAGTGCTACTGGCTGAGAAAACTTCTGCCGGACCATTATTCTGCAGCATGCTACACCAACCCACTGTTTCTTACCTGTACCCAAACACTAACCAACAGAGCTTCAGCCATGCACAGTGACTATGGAAGAGGTTGTCAGGAGTTCTTGAGGCTTTTCTGACCCTTATTACTTAAATTTGCTCACTGCTGTGTCTCAAAGTAAAGGGGTGCATACAGCCCTGCATTTTCTGAACAATTTCAGAGTAAATACATTGACATTACCACTAGGAGTAAGTACGGATGTAATTCAAACCAAAAGATCAGCAGAGTAGATATGTGTTTGTTTGTCTTCTTGTTTATAGGAAGGCCTGTAACCTTTTTGTCATTTGTGGCCCAGCATGTCAAGTTAAAGTAGAATCAGTTGTGACCTCGACTAAATGTCTTATCTTTCTCAGGCAACAACATTTTTAACAGCAACAGTATGTGAATGACAATAAACATTCTGTACGGACATGAATCAGAAGCACCTCTAATCTCATCTGATCATTGTGCAGAGCAATGCAGTTATTTTCCTCATATCTGTGTCTCCAAATGGTCTTACGTTCATTCATCATTATATGCTGTCAACTGTAATTCTTACTGGCAATTGATATTTTTAAAGAACAGTATGACTACATTATAAATAACAGGGTCCTTATCACTTCCCATGAGTTCAGCATGGCCATGGGCAGACTGGACTTCAAGACATCCATATGGACAATTATTATGCAGAGGGATTATAAACCATGGCAGACCCTCAATCAAAGCCATTCTATTGTGAGCCCTGGTGATAAAACAACCTAAGATTTGCACAATAAAGTAATAATTATCCATTTGCCTCTTACTGTATAGTGTTGCCTACATTTGTTCCTAGTGTTTTATGGAATCTACTGGGGAATTATACACTGTGCTCATTTTAAAATATTGAAATGAGACTTGCCATGTAACTACAATGTTTTAGCAAAATGAAGTTACTCTAGGCAGCTGTGATTACAGCATAATCGGAGCCACTTAAAGCGATGCCAGATGGTTCTGTGCAACAATGCATTATTATGAGAAAACAAATTCTCTATTTTAAATAGCAAAAATAGTTTATAGTATGATCTAAAGTTGGTAATTGAAAGAAAGAGCATCCTCATTTGTCATGATCCTGGTGAGACTGGCAGTTCTATGCAGCAACAACATTATAGGGATGAATAAATAGCCAGGAAATTTGGCTTGTATCGCATGGAAGCTTACAGATGGTGGATGAATTCATGTCTATCATGTTTTTTCCAATGCACTGACTTTTACATATTGCTGCCAGATGGAACACAGTTTTGAAACTAGAATATAAATCACCTTCAATATGTTCCCAGCATTTGAAATAAAAACAAATTTTGAAGCAGGTAGGGGAAGGTAATTCAGATTGAAGGAAATCTTATGGGACCTAAATTAAAACCTAATGGGCTGAATTGTTCATTGGTGTGAGTTAAATGGCTTATACCACAGATAAGTTTATCCCCATGCATATTTTCCCCCCTTTAGTAAAGAAAAACATACTGTGCAGAAGTTGATACACAAATGGTATCTAATCTACCAAATACCCTGCCATTTTATCAATAAAGTAGTTTGAAAAAGCTTTTGCATTACATGTATCCTCACTATAATATGAAACATCTCTCACATAAGATTAAACCATGCATAAAGTAAAGAGCATGAAGCACAAATGCATTATTAATTTTACATGTTGATACGATGGAAGCATCCAGAGGCCCGGATCAGGATGCCTGTGTGTTAGGATGATGTGCAAACACACAGGTAGATATGATCCCTGCTCTAATGGACTTACAAGGAAAAACATATTTCCGTTTTTTAAAATATATAAAAATAACATTTACTTTTTACTTTCAGACATGCATAAAGAACTCATCTGACCTTCCTAAATTTCAAGATCTGTATCTCTTAATCTGGTAAGTACTACTAAGAAGCAAATAATCCTGATAGTGATGAAGTGGACTGTATAGCTGGGGAGAAAATGATTTCCCTTTCAAAGAGTTTTCAAAAAGTCTGATTTTATGATAGACTGAGTTGACTTCCCTGAGGAAATCTCAAGCATTGTTTACGAACAGAAAATTCTATGCTTAAACCTATAAGACATTTTACAATAGCTATGATCAAATATGACTTGGAAATCCACTGAACCACTTTGATCTATACTTACATTGTGCTTTGTGAGGTTGGAAATGTTAGTTGCTATTGCTTGTAGCCAGTCCATACAGTCTTCAGCAGAGACAGACTGAATTATTCCACTGCAAACTCCATCCACAGCAATTACTTGGAATGCATTTTGCCTATAGACATGTCAAAACAGATCAGATCAGAAGAAAAAGTCATCTGTTCTAACAAATCATCTTAACACCACATGTAGAAAAGCTTTTCTTTCAACCACAATAGTCAGCTACTGAACTCTTATCTTATTTGTTATCTCAATTTGTATATATCTGACTTTAATTAAAATGAATGTAACAACAGGTCAATTGAGATGATATTTAAGTTCTATAGATGGCAAAGCTACAAAGATAAGAATAGTTGCATGAAAATCTTTGAAAACATTTTCAAACCTGACTATTTAAAGTTAAGTTCCTAAATCTGTATTTAGGCAGTTGATTTAAATTCTTAATATGGATTTAGGAGCCTAACTTTAGACACTCAGGTTTGAAAGTGTTGGCCCTTAGACTGAATGATTACTCAGTTCTGGGAAATTTATGATGCCTCTATAACATCAGTTATAGAACAATGTTTTTCTCTCAGAATTCCAGTTCATAGAGTCTCCTCCAAACACCTACCCGAATGGCTTCAGAAGGTAAATAAATAAGAATATTGGGTGCATTTTAAAAGCAATTCAATAGCTATACAACTTTTATCTGGGATTATTTGGAAGTTTAAAAACTAGTATATGAAGCAAAAAAGTACAAATGCAAGAAATTAATTATCAAACACTAAAAACAAGGTTTCATGAAATGTCATATAGTAAACATTTAATACCTAAAAGCTTCGATTTTAAAATCATTCTTTAAATGAAGTTAGCTTAGTGTCTAATTGTTCTATGCTGGTTCCTATAGGTGATAGAGTTTATTTTTAAAAATGATCCTTTTCTAAACTACTTACGAAAGGATTGGAGAATTCAAAATTGATCCACAATGATTTTTTTCATATTACCTTTCTGCAATATTTGAGAATAAACGGAAGTTTATGATTTACCCATTGACATAAGTGGAAGCCATACAAGTAGCCCAATCTAAGCAGTTATATAATGAGTTGTCATGCATTACAGATTGATTTACTGCAGCTGAATGCCAGGCAATTGCAAAGCAAGAGAAAAATTTTGTATACTAATTACTAAGGGACTTAATTTCTTCAGTAAAGAGCCTATAGGAGGCTCGTGGGTCTCTGGCTTAAGAGCCACCAAAGCTGAGCCTGATTCCACCTCCCAGAACAAGAATATGGCATTCCACACTTGGCATTCTGTGACAACTCCATCCTTCAGCACTAAATTCATAGTTCAAAATTAGGCATGTGTCATTCAGGTACTGTGAGAATAGTTCATCCACAATCAGTCATCTTTAAGAGGAGGATTGGGTCTCACTTAATGAAATCAGTTGCTGACATCACAAAAGATTTTCTGAAGATTCTTTCTATTTCTTAAAACTGTGGAATGTGCAGCTTCTGTATATCTACCACACTGGGGTTCTCTGTTTTAGTGGGTTAGTAACCACCATATTTGGGGTGACTGTTGCCTTCATCTACATTTAAGAGCAGCGTCAGTCAAAGACATGCCTGTTTTCCCTTTAAATGCCCCCATCATAACCTCAAAGGCATGGAGTCTTTCTGAACCATCCGGGGGAAAAAATGGATAGCAGTTCCTTGAAGGTTCTCTCCTCCTCCATTTAGGTTGGAAAAGGTGGGTGGCTGGGAGGTGGGGATTAGGCATCACCTGAACTGGTGGACTAGCTGGTGGGGCTCAGGTAAACTACTGGCCCCTGTGCATCCATGGGAGTGTATATGAGACCTTTTCTCCAGCCTGAGCCCCCTTCCCATGGTTGGACTGTTCTGGTCAAAGACACATCTGTTTTCCCTTTAAAAAGCCCTTCTGACTGAAAGTCGGGTCCTTACTTCACACAAACTCAACAGAGACCATGTTCAGAAAAACAGACTGATTCTCTGTTTTGGGCAAATAATGTTTTTTTCAGGACTCCTGGCAAGCAGATAATTGAGTCCCTTCTTAGCAAGGATTTTTCATCTGGAAGAGTCAAAGAGAACTTCTGGTTCTCTTTTAGGCATGGAAAAAATAATCAGAAATTCCTTCTTGACAAGGAAAAAAAGTCCCTTTTCAACAGGCTATTGGGACACACACACACACACACACACACACACACACACACACACACACACACACACACACACACACACACACACACACACACACACACACAAAATGGTTGGTCACTTGGTTTCAGGGAAGCCAGTTCTGACCCCTTTCTTATCATCAGGAAGTAAATGCAGCTTTTCCTAAGCAAAAACAAACAAACAAACAAACAACCCAAGCCCTTCTACTGACTGAAGCTTAATGAGCATCAAATAAAGGACTCTCCTCCAGGCCTGGGCATTTTGAGATGATACAGAATCTCTTCTTTAACCCCAGTGAAAAGTTTGAACCCCTTTGATGTTCATATACATGACCACATAAACACAAATAAGTCAATCTCATGGTTTGTGATATATAGAAGAAAAAATCAGATTTGAAATACTCTTTGGTTTGCACCACATTTTTCTATTCTATTATATTTAAGAACACTGGTTCTGTCTGCCAGTTGATTTCTTGCTGAATTAGTTGCCTGAGTAGAATTCAGGTTCCTGGGCTTCTGCAGCATGAAATTCGTGGAAGGTTTTAAATCAATAAGCCAAAAGGCGAAAGTCTGGCAGCATGCAGCTTTATTTTCAGGTTAAAGTGTTAGTATGTTGCAAATATTGCTGTTTTATTAGCTTATACTTTAATCCATGTTATCAAGGATGTGTGCAATAATTTGGGTAATCATAAATGTGAGCATGTGTATGAAAGTGAATATTTCTGTACAGTAACATATTTTAAGGTGGTATAAAAAACAATTGAAAGCATGTCAAAGTCTTTTTGAACACTATCCTGAATTAACCTTCAAATTACACAGAAGGTTCCTCTCTAATACTGTGCATAAAGTGGTAAATTAGAAGTAGATAAGTAATGAGGATTATGGTAATGTATACAATAATGATAATTAGTTAATACTTATGTATCATTGCTTGTTTTCAAAACACAAACAATAAACTAATTGAGACATAAAAAGGCATCATGCAGCACAATTTGTTTAGTGAAAACAGGCTTTTAATTACTAATTACATAATGTGTAATGAATCTATTTTTATTTAATACTGTTTTCAGTATCCTCTCATTAATATTGCTTTCAATAGCTTCAGTGTTTTCAGTCATCATTAGGAATCTGCACTCCTCTGATAACAAGATCTTTTGAGACACTGCTGTATTCCAGAGTAATTTTCACTAATCAGAAGGGCAAGAATCTGCCTTACCCAACACAACTAAAAGTTTTTTTTAAACCTGTCCACCAAAACATAATTTTTTCTCATTGCCAACTCAGCTTTCTTCCATGTAAGTTGTATTGGTTAATTGTTCATGTTACATAGTTGATATAGGAGGATACAAGGAGACTGCGATTATTCTAGGACGAAAACACAAAATATCCTTTTAGCTTGACCTAGACATACTCAAAGTTATTTTCTGGAAATCATGGACTGGATTTAAATCTCTGATGTACAGTTACTTTCTTAAAAGAAACTGAAGTACCTAAGTATGAACTCTGTAAGTCTATGCATGTTAAGCATTTGAAATTAGAACCAAAAGAATAGAATATAATTGTATTTTGTCAGTGTTCAAAATTAAACTTTAAGGCCAACAACTAGTTACATGCATGCTTAACCTTAACCATGTGTGTAGTCCTCACTGAAGTCAATTGCTTAGTTGAGTTTACAGCAAAATAGTGTTCAAATTTGACAAAAGTAATGACATGCCTTCCATTTCCCCAGAGAAGTTTCCTGTCCTCATTTTATTCCCATTTTTAAAATGCTCTCTCTCTCTCAACATCCATCATTACTTAGTAATGAGTAATCAGGGTATGATGTAGTCCTCATCCACACCAAGTAAAAGAACAGTAAATGAAGCTGATGTCTGGAATAGAGGAGGTGAAATCAAAGAGTTGGGTCAACTGAAACTGTTGGCGAATTCACTTCAAATTTGGCAAATTGTTTCAGCCAAAAAAAAAATGGGGAAAAAATTCTAAGTCAAAACATTTTGACATTTTAAAACAACACATTTCAATTTTTCATTTTGAAATGATTTTTCATTTAAAATAAATAAATAAATAAAGCAAACCACCTCAAAACAAAGGAAAATATTTTGTTTGACCCAAAACAACTTTTTTCCCCCCAAGATTTTTGGTTTAGCCAATGAACCAAAAAAATAATTATTTGCTCACTTCTGGTCAGGAATACTTTAGCAGTGGGCTGGCTCTGCCCGCCCACTTCCTGGTTTCCAATAGGAACACTCTCCTGTATCCATTTGGCCTGACAAAGTGGAAGAAAATCTTCCACTTCCCTAGACTGCCCAGTCTATCTTTACCACATCATTTGTACAAGTGGAAAAAGGGATTTTGGTGCTTGTGGCCCATGCATGGTAAAGAGAGATTACTATATATCTAAAACACAAATAGGTGAGCATGGCATCCAGTTATACTACAGCCCTTTAAATTCAAAGTATGATTATTAATTTTCAACTTCCTTGCTAATTTCTATTAAAATTGGCTTGAGAGCCATGATCAACAATGGAATCATTATTAAACTAAACTGTGACAAGTAGTCAGAGGACTGAACAATCAAGTAGCTCTATGGCCCATGAGTATAGGGAAATATATATTTATCCTTTCAACTGAAGTACTGATTTACTAAGTTACCATTAAGATTATATCTATCCACAGGAAAGACAAATTTCAAGCATACATACTTATTTACCTGCACAAATCTGATCCTGGGAGGTACTGGGAAAAACGGGAATGAAGGAGCGGGATTAATCGGAGATCACACCATCTCTTCTCCCACCTAAGCCCTGGTGATGTTGGCCATGAGGAACATGATAGTGTATCCTGGAAGAAATTTTAAACACTTCTGATTTTTGGCCTTTATCATAATAATCTGCCATAGAGAGAGAGACATTTTTCCTTCAAGTATTTGGTGCCTTGTTTTATGTGATAAAATCTTTCCTGAAAATTCTATTTGATCAAGTTTTATACACTGTGAAGAAATTCCATGTTTTTTTTCACTTTTGATTGCAAAAAAACCCCCCTGAAACAAGTATGGTTGGAGGAACTGCAACAACTGCCACCCCCTCAACCAACACTCTATATTGTAAACTATGGAAATGAATATTACAAGTATTACAAGACTGGGGAAAACAAACAGAATCAAATGTTACTGAATCATGTTATTGCAATGAATAGCCAAGGAAGGTGTTCAAAATTCAAAGGTAGAGGACAATATTTTGAAGGGTTGAATATAGAAGTAGCTATTCAAAATGCCACAGTTGAGGCTTATCATACAGTATTTCATAAATATTTTGAAATTGACATGCTTGGCAACCTGCAATTGCTTTAGTACCAAATTATAAAATGTCTTCTACTTCAAGGGGTCACCATATGCCTCACATGTATCACCTGTTATATTAATAGGCAGCAAAGAACATTTACATTAGATATTAGAGAAAAAACGTTCTAATTATAAGGGCAGTTAAGCTCTGTAATAGGCTTCCAAAGGAATGCACAGTATCCCCATTATTGGAGGATTTAAAGAAGAGGTTGGACAAATGCATGTCAGGCACGGTCTAAGTATACTCGGTGGTGCCTCAGTGCAGGGGGCTGGACTTGTTTACTTCTCAAGATCCCTTCCAGTCCTATGTTTCAAGGATCCTATGAACATAATTAAAATGACATTAAAATAAAGCAAACAGTATATCTTCAAAGTTAGCAATGTCTGTGTGTGCATGTGCGCACATGTGAACATGTATTTTGTATATACTCCCTTGACCTACACAATACAACACATTTTATTAGGACACTCCAAGGCAATTTTCTTACAACACAGTAATTTTACTGTCACAATTTCAGGTTTCTACTCTCTATCCTTCAGTTGTTTCCAAAATGCTGAAGAATATTTTTGGGGCATGCATTGTCTTTTTAATTAGTGTTTGTGCTGCGCCTAGCATGATGGGACATAAACCCCTGATTTGAGATTTTTAGGTGCTACCGTGATATTATTACTACCACTAATAATAATAATAGATTAATAATAATAACTTCATTATATTATTATAAATGGGAGACATATATTACTTCCGACTCCCTCCTTAGACAAAAAAGGCAGAACTACTTACAGAAAACAAACAAACAAAACAAAAACCACCAGACCCTTAAAGCTGAGAGGTGTGAAATTCAGACCCCAATGAAGTCAATGGCAAAATTCTTATTTAGTTCAGAGGGGCCAGGATTTCACCCCAGACCTGGTGAAAGTTTCAGAAAGTTATGAATGAAAAAGGGATTATAATGGAAATACACAGACAACATTAACTACAGCGATCACCAGTCCTTGGACATATTGCATTACATAATCACATACTATGTTTAACCTGTGCCTGAATGAGGCGGCAGGGGGCGGGGAGACTTGTTACCACTACATCACTCACTACATATCACTGATGGAATCAGTACTCACTGTCCATTCTATCTTCCAAGAACCCAATATGCTTTAAGTTATACCTATGTATAGTAATTTATGCAGTGAAAACAGCCTTTTAATTACTAATTGCATAATGTGTAATGAATCTACTTCTGCTTAATATTGTTTTCAATACCCTCTTATTAAGTATAACATTTTCATTGTATTTAGTCTAGTGAGTTACACTCCAGTAATTATGAATGAGATATAACTCATACCAAGGCATAGGGCCACAGAATGTAATACGTGGTGCAACAATGCCCCATTCTGCGTGTGTAACTCACATTGAAAAATAGAGATATGTGTTGTGCACACATGTATTGTGCCAATAGAAAGGAGGGAGTTCATTACTGAAAGAACCCCTATCATTGAACATATTCCATGCTGGCAGAAACTTGTGTTTTAAAAACTTAACCAAATTTAAAATATTTTCATCAAACCACAGCAGACCCATGACACAAATGATATTTTTCATGGGGCAATTATACTTGAAAAGTGGGTTCCTAATCAATGCCTGCTAAAAGCTCAGAGAACATTCCATTAAGATTTAGGTCATTGGCTGTTGACTTTGTTTCATATCCAGAAACTAAATTATTTGGATTGGGTATTCGATAGGTAAGATTTTTTACTGGTGACTCATTCATAAATTATGTTTTGAACTGCAACACATTTCCTAAGGTGACCACTGACTAACAGAAGTGAATCGAGTCCCTTTCATAAATTAAGGTTTTTCAAAGGTGTCTGCACAAATAGTTTCAAATGACAAACTTTCATCTTTAGAAGGAAAAGCCTGTGAAATTCCATCATGAGAGATACAGAGGTCCAATCTTCAAAAGACAGGAAATGTATATTTAGATTGCATGAGTAACCTTGACTCTGCTCCTTTGGCCTATATATTATACAGTATATTATGTAATTACAAACTCAGATAATGAAATGTAGTATGCAGTATTTTTACCCTGAAAGGTGAACCTATTAAGACCTACAGTAAATGACGCAGAACTCAGGAGTCATTCATTCATTCACTGAATACTTTGCATATAATTGACTTCCATGACACTTTCTACAAGGCATTCAAACATTTGGAAATGTATCTTGTATCTAAAGTTGTAGAAATTTAAAATATATATTATATTAGGGAAATTATGTGTGATCATATATTGTAATGCATATGCACAAGGCAGTAATCTTAACTTTGTATCTTTGAAATAAGTGTATACTGATTGGGAGAGGTTACAGTGAAGTTTGCGATGAAAATTAATCTCAACCAGCAATACTCATAATTAAATGGTTTATTTTCCACAGAAACATCATATATTTGTCTTTCAATTGAGACAATATATTTATATCTTCTGAATCTACAGCTCATATGATACTTGAATTGAATTAAATGTTTGCATGAAAACCATCTCCTGGCTCCTATTCTGGCACCAGGAAAATGCACCAGAAAACTGTTTTAAGCATCCAGATGATAATTTTTGCACTCCCAGTGAGTCTGAATCCCAGGTGATATTCAAGTCAATTCCATCATTCCCTCATTCCCTCACAGTCCTCTGCATAGGGACAGGTAAATATCTTAAATAGCACTATATTCCTGCAATATGCAGCCTTCATAATCTGTCTTTAAGCAGCAGCTACAAGTCAGAGAAATGTAGAGCAACCCTAAGGCTCTCGCTAATTTATCTAGGAGCCAGCCATGGGATTAAAGGAGCACAAAGATTGGCTAATGCCAAATAGAGCACTAGTGCAGCGAGGATCTGGGATTATAACATTAAATACAATCCTACTTTTGCACACCAATTATTTTTTGAAAAGTGACTCTTGATAAATGCATATCAAAAGCACAGAGGACACTCCATTAAAAATTCAATCATTGATTGTAAGTCCAGTGGGCCTGGGTTTGATCCCTCAGATGTTGACTTTGTTTCATATCCATTACCAAAGTGGTAACGAGACTATTATTTGGATTGGGTCTAGTGGAGATTTTTTGTTTAATATATATATAAACTCATACTTTTCAGCCAAAATTTTTGTATACCCCTATTATTATTTCTTTGTATCAAAAGGTTTTTATAAAAATGAAGCTAGTCTGGTAACTTTTCAAAGCTTCGGCACTCTGCAGCTCTCACACAGAAATCACACACTGGAAAATTAAAAGGTGCATCCACTCTATAGAGATTTATGTATGATCTAGGTAACCTGAATCTCAAGGTTGAGGGCAGCCATACGATTGTGACATATAGAGGTAAAATAATTTCTCCACTGCTACTCAAGATTCCCTCCTTTATGAATCCCAGAAATACATTCACTATTTTAGCCACAGTGTCACACTGGGAGCTCATGTCCAAACGACTGTTCACCATGACCTCCATTTTTTTTTTTAGAGCCAGGCTTCCCAGGATAGAGTTCCCCATCTTGTAAGTAAGGCCTACATTCTTTGTTCCTACTCGTAGCTGTATTAAAACACATATTGTTTGCTTGCGCCCACTTAAAAAAGTGATTCAGATAGCTCTGAATCAATGACCTATTCTCTCCATTATTTACCACTTCCCAATTTCTGTGTCATCTGCAAACTTTATCAAGATGATTTTATGTTTTCTTACAGGTCATTGACAACAATGTTAAATAACATAGGGAAAGAAACAATCCATGTGGAACCCCACTGGAACACACCTGCTCGCTGACTATTCCCCATTTACAACTACATTTTAAGACCTATTAGTAAGTCAGTTTGACAGAATCTATTTTCCATATACCCATGTTGATTTGCATTGATTACATTAAACTTCTTTATTCTTCATTAATCAAGTCCTGTATCAACTGCTCTATTATCTACCAGGGATCTATACAGGCCTACAATTATCCAGGTCATCCCTTTTAAAAAACTGGCACATTAGTTTTCTTCCAATCATTGGGAATTCCCTCAGTGCTCTAAGACTTATTGAAAATCACCATTAACTTAGCTTCTTGGCCATCTCTCTTAAAACTCTTGGCTGCAAGTTATCTGGACCAGCTAATTTAAAAATTTCTAACTTTAGTAGCAGCAGTTTATCACTTTCCAGAGATACAAGTGGAATGGCAAGAGTGATAATGAGACTATATTATCTATTTTTTCCCAAATATAGAACATAAATATTAATTGAACATTTCTGCTTTTCTATATTATTATTGATGTCTACCATTTCCATCTAATAACGGACCAACACCAATGTCAGGATTCTTTTTGTTCTTAATATATTTTTTAAAAAACTCCTTCTTATTGTCCTTAACTCTGATGGTCATAGATTTTTCCTTGTGTCCCTTTGCTTCCCTTATCAATTTTCTACAATTCCTAGCTTCTGCTTAATATTCATTACTATCAACTTCCCCATTTTTCCATCTGTTTTATTTATATATGCACTGCCCTCTAACCCGTATAGCCTTCTTTCTCGACTTTGGGGTTGTGGCTTTATAGGCATCTCCTCAGGTGTTCTTAAATGATTCCCAATTATCATACAAATTTTTGTGATTATATTCTTCCTCTCAGATTACTTGGCTCATAATTGTTTTCAGTTTTGTGAAATTGGCCCTATTAAAGCACAAAGTATATTATATATATTGCTTGCACACTATAAATGTATTCCAGTCATGATCACATGAATCTAAGCAACCATTAATCTTTTAGTTCTGTGATCAGTTTCTCTTTATCTGTTGAGACACAGACTAATAAAGAATTCTTCTCTGTTGGCTGTAACACTTTTTGAGTTTGGAAATTGTCATCTATAATGGTTATAAATTACAAGGATCTTTTAGTACCGGTCACATGAAATCTCCTATATACGTCACTCAGACTGAAGTCCCTCATGATCATGAAGCTTTATTTTTCTCCACAAATTACAGATAGATATATAAGAAGTGGTCATCCTGATCCCCTGTGCAATTTGGTAGTCTGTAGAAAAAAACCTTATACCCTCCTCATGTGCTTACCTATTAGAATATTGATCCAGAAGCATTAAAATAAATAAATAAATAAATAAATATAATAAATAAATAAAATAAAATAGCTTCTTCTGAATTATGAATTTTTACAGAGTGATATTCCCCATCCCCTTTTGCCCATTTGATCCTTCCTAAATAGGTTGCAGCATTAATTTTAATATTCCAATAGTATGAATCATCCCACCATGGTTCTGTAATACCAACTAGACAGAATTAATGCTCAGAAATTCTAATTCCTCGTTTGTTACCCAGGATCTTAGCATTGATGTGCAGCCAATTAAATAATTTCTTCTCTTCAGATTCTTTAGTTCTGTAATTAATTTTGTTCTCAATATAGTTTTCCACCATGACTTCAAGAACCATCACCTGTTCATTAAAATCACTCCCATACTAGCATCAACTTCTTGGACACCACTATCAGCTTCAACCATGGAACCCTAGAGACAACTATATACAAGAACCCACGGATCACCACACCTTCTTTCAGAGATCCAGCAACCACTCCAGTTACACCAAGAAATGTGTTATCTAGAGCCAAACACTCAGATATCACAGAATAGGCTCTGAGGAGAAAGTCCAGGATATGCACCTTAACACACTCAAAATCGCCTTCACCAAACAAGGGCACTCCACCAAAAAAGTAGATCACATCCTTGAACAGGCCACCCAAATACTCTAAGAGAACCTGCTTTAATATGGAAATAAAAACCTCTGACCGCACATCCCTAGTAGTCACTATCACACCAAACTGGAATCTATACAGGGTATCATTAAACAACGATAACCCATACTCAATGGGGACCCCATCCTGAAAGAAATCTTTCTTGAACCCCCTCTTCTGGCCTTCAAACTACCCCCGCAACCTCTTCAACCTCATCATCAAAAGCAAGCTCCTCACAGACCAGGACACACCAACTCAAAGCAGCATCAGACCCTGCCAAAAAAACAGATGAAAAATCTGTATACATATTTTCACTGCTACAATGATCAATACCCACACAACACACTTTTCAAGATCCATGGGTCCTATGCATGCCTATTACAACATGTGATATACCTCATTCAGTGTACTCAATGCCCCAATAACCCTGGGGTGAAACCAGCCAATCACTACACTTCTGAATGAACTCACAGAAGATAATGATAAAAGACAAAAATGCCGTATCGCCTGTGGGTGAACACTTTTTCCAAAGCGATCACTCTATATCTGACCTATCATTCCTCATCCTCAAAGGAAACCCGCACAACACTTTCAAAAGATGAACCTGAGAGCTGAAATTCATAAGTTTGCTAAACACTAAAAATTATGGACTGAATAGAGACACTGGATTTATGGCTTATTACAACAATCTCTAATCCACTAACAACCTCCGCCCTTTGTTCTCCTCTTACGACTGGAAGGGTGATAATGGGCCACTTCACCTTGAATGGTCCCTTGAAACGTGTTAACGACTTATGCTAAATAAAATGTTCCACCTTGTATTTAGCTGTGACACTCTGAACATGTTTCCTAGAACTGAAGATGAGCTCTGTATAAGCGCAAAAGCTTGTCTTTCTCCCCAACATAAATTGGTCCAATAAAAGCCACCCACTTTCTCTCTCTTGTTCTCAGTGTGTCATTTTTTGCTGAGTGCTCATATCTTCCTTGTTTTTCCACTCTCCTTTTGCTATTAGTTTAATACAAACTATGGTTTACAACCCATCATTTAAATCAGCTTCTATACCAAATGACTGGAGGATAGCTAATGTGATGCTAATTTTTAAAAATGGCTCCAGAGGTGATCCTGGCAATTACAGGCCAGTAAGCCTAACTTAAGTACCAGGCAAACTGGTTGAAACGATAGTAAACAGAATTGTCAGACACATAGATGAACATAACTTGTTGGGGGAAGAGTCAGCATGGTTTTTGGAAAGGGAAATCCTGCCTCACCAATCTACTGGAATTCTTTGAGGGGGTCAACAGGCATGTGGACAAGGGGAATCCAGTGGATATAGTGTACTTAGGTTTTCAGAAAGTGTTTGAGAAGTTCCCTCGCCAAAGGCTCTTAAGCAAAGTATGCTGTCATGGGATAAGAGGGAAGGGCTCTCATGGATTGTTAACTGATTAAAAGATAGGAAACAAAGGGTAAGAATAAACCAGTTTTCAGAATGAAAAGAGGTAAACAGTGGTGTCCCCCAGAGGTCTGTACTGGGACAAGTCTTATTCAACATATTCATAAATGATCTGGAAAAAGGGGTAAACTCAAGATAGTTAAGTCCAAAGCAAACTACGAAGAGCTACAAAGGGATCTCACAAAACTGGGTGACTGGGCAACAAAATGGCAGATGAAATTCAATGCTGATAAATGCAAAGTAAAGCACATTGGAAAACATAATCCCACCTATACATATAAAATTCTGGGGTCTGAAAACATTCACTCAATTTGCAGTGGCAGTCAAAAAAGCTAACCGAATGTTGGGACTCATTAAGAAAGGGATAGATAATAAGACAAAAAATATCACATTGCCTCTATATAAATCTATGTCACGCCCACATCTTGAATATTGTGTGCAGATGTGGTTACCCCATCTCAAAAAAGATATATTGGAATTGGAAAAGATACAGAAAAGGGCAAAAAAAAATTATTAGGGGTATGGAACGGCTTTTGTATGAGGAGAGATTAAGACCTGCCCACAAGCTAACTGTATGATAATATGCTAGTCTTGATTTGCATGTTTTAGTATCCTGTAAAATACTTTTTAAAAAAATAAACCAATATGATGATTATTCTGTGATGCTTGCAAGTGACGCCAAGCTTGAAAGATTTAAGTATGTGTAAATGATAGCAAACAACACTCTACATGTTTTCCTTGATGTCATTTCTCCTTCCCTTTTTTTATTCATGGAAAGTTTCAGGCCTACCAAATCTTTTTGCAGGATGTAGATACATTTTAAACAGAGATTTCATCTACATATCTCAGAAATGAATAAGCTTATGACATAATTACTGCAGCAAAGGGTAACGGGATGGATCACTTGATGATTATCTGCTCTGTTCACTCCCTCTGAAGCATCTGGCATTGGTCACTTGTGGAAGACAGGATACTGGGCTAGATGGACCAGTGATCTGACCCAGTATGGCCTTTCTTATGTCATGATAAATAGTCCCGGAATATCGCTGTGCTTTACTGACAACTGTACTAGGCAAATAAAAATGATTTTACATCAACATTCATATTAAACAGTTTAAACAGGTGAGTGCTACCTTATATAGTAGCTATACATCTATGCATACTTCCGTATGAGAAGAGATAAATAAGACTGGGACTTTTCACCTTGGAAAAGAGACAACTAAGGGGGCTTATGCTTGAAGTCTATAAAATCATGACTGGTATGGAGAAAGCAAATAAAGAAGTGTTATTTACTCCTTCTCATGACACAAGAACTAGGAGTTCCATTATTCTGAAGTTATTTATGAAAGACTTGAAATACTGTTTCTTTTGTTTATCATTTTTGTGGTGCAAATATTTGTAAAAAAAATTAAATATAAGGTGAGCACTGTACACTTTGAATTTTATGTTGTAATTGAAATCAACTTATTTGAAAATGTAGAAAACATCCAAAAATGTTTAAATAAATTGTATTCTGTTATTAACAGCACATTTAATCACAATTTTTTAATTGCATGATTAATTGCAATTAATTTTTGTTAATCACTTCAGAGCCCTACTCTATAGAGATACTTTTGTATGATGGTGAGGATGAAAATGGCACTTCTTAGCTAGGCTAGCCCAGACCCTTCATACAACCGACACTATAGGTACCTTATTTTTCTCCATTGCACAAGAAAAGGATCCAAGAAGACACGCAGGGGAAATCATATGTACTAATGCACAATCAATTTCCACCCCAGGGAGAAAAAGAGTGCTAGCATGTATAAGTTATGTATCTTTTTGTATTTGTCATTTTTATAAACTTAAAAACATCAATAAAAAAATTAAACACAAAAAAAGAAAATCTATTTCCCAGTTTCACAGGTGGAAGTGAATGGGACGAAGATGTAATAGCTGAGGTGGTTCTTTGAACCACTGGGTTTTTGACATTCATCCTTCATTAGTTGTGATGTACCATCAAATGGCATTCCATTCAACACATGTGAAGAAAGCTCGTTTAAACCATATTTTAAAAACAAACATATTATATAAAGTTTTTATTATTTTATTCTCCAAAATAATTTCACAGTTGGATGCAGAACAAATATTCTATGAAAACGTCTGGTTGAAATTAGACTGCAGTTATTTTGGTACCCATACAACAAAAGTTTCATCCTAGACATGACTAGGTTTAATTTTTTATTGTTAATAATGTTTGCTGAAAATGTAACCCTTCCCCCATTTATAAATATTTTTCAAATTTAAAATTTATCAAATTTAAAAATGGCCAAAACTGGGCAAAAATGTTCACCTTTATGTTGTGCAGTAATGATTCAGCTGATTTGTGGTCTGTAACAAGGAATTTTTTCTGCTCCCTGATTACACAGCTGTAAGATTTTACATGGGAGAATAACAGATAATGAATGGTGAATAGCAAATACCTCCTAGTATACATTTCTGAATTAATATAAATCTCAAAAAATTTACAAGTATTTTCACAAATTATTAAACATTTTTTATGAAATGGAAGTTATCAAAAAACATGCAAATCACATAATGCAATCCACTCAAATAGCAGTGGAGCAAAGTTACCGACATTTACTTATGAATGTATTTTTTAATATTCTTTGACCAGCACTAAGACCTGATCCTGAAGTCTGATTCATGGAGGCAGCCTTTTTTGTCAGTGCAGAAACCCAGTGAAGTCAGAGTCCAGCTGATTGTGGCTCTAGGATGGAGTACTCATAAGCACTTATCTTTCCAATTCAAACTCTGATATTTTATTGCATATGTAGTGGTTTATATCATTACTGGCAATATCTTGTATAAGTTATAATGGATAATTCTAGGTGAAAGTTCTTGCTTATCATAAGAAGCCCACCTATGAGTTGTTTGATACACATCAAAAAGAGTATTACATGTCAAATACCACCTTCCAAGACTGTATAAAGTGACCATCACTTTGTTTTTTCCTGCATTTAAAAAAGCATCTTATATTCATGTGTTAAAGTCTTTTCCGACATTGTGAAGAAAGTGTATCATACTCTCCAAAGGTATTTCTGAATATAAATTTGAATATCTATCTGTAGAGGTTCATCTTAAAATGATAGTTTGCCATTATAATATCACTTTTGATTAAAATTTGTGATGCTAATTAATGAAATTTAAAATACACCCCTTTTACGAAACAGGAAAAGTGGTACACTTAAATACTCCACTTTATGAAAGAAAATCTTCATTTGATTGTACCAGAAAATGAGTTTTTAGAAGTGACAACTAAAGCATGGTTTGAGTTGAACTGAAGGTTTGGGAGAAGGTCTAGAAGAGTTCTTATTGTATTTGAATACGTTTACCTAGCTCTAATTACTAAGGTCACCAAATGTAAGCTCAGTTGACTTGGCTACAGAGTCAGTGCACAGCAAGCCAGGGCGTGAATGTACAGTGTTGTAGCTTGTTGTTCACTGACAGGCCATGTGGATCCTGATATTGTACGCCAATCATTCTCTAGCATGCCTTGATGTACTTCAGTTTTAAATAGCAGTATGTCAGACTGCACTATAGAACTTTTAGTGTGCAGTAGCAGGGTCCATACAGCATGTGCGGCAGGCTAGAGTGCTGTACATTCACACCTTGGCTTGCTGAGCATTCAATCTCGTCACAGAATTATTAAGTACATACACAGGGGCCAGACACTCAGCTGGTATAAACTGTCATAGCTTTATTGACCTCAAATTGAGAATTTGCCTTATTATCTCCACCATTCCCATCTGTGTCCCATTTTCTGCACTGGTGAGTCACAAAGAGGTTTCTGTAGAAGGGAGAAGATTTTACTTAACTGCTTTCTGTAACCAGCGGTTTTTCCTGGGCTCAGCAGCTCTCTTCCACACCCCACTTAGCTCAGTGTAGGGGGCCTAGAGACAGATATCTATGTTTCAGGCTTAGCAAGAGAGATGAGATGGAGAATTGTTGTTTTGGGTGACATTTCTTTTATGTGGAATAAGATGGTTGGTTTGCTTTCTTGGGGAGGGGTGCAGAATTCAGTAGTATTTTTAATTATTTTCAAGGGATAGGCTCTATTTTGATGTGTTAAAATATAAATACAAAGTAAATACCAAAAATGTTCTCTTTTATATATGCTGTGTATGTTTTAAGGGATTATTCTTAGACCTTGGAAACTGTTTGCCAACCCCATGGGAATTTTCAAAAATGATTGTGGGGAGGGGAATCTGGGGGAAAAAATGGATTGTGTCAATGAATTTCAAAAAGTTTAATTTCAATTGTTATTTTTTCCTATACATTTTGAAATGAAAAATCATTTTGACCCCCAATCGGAATGTTTATGTTTCAATAATGTCAAAATGGGATGTTTTGACAGTTTCAAACTTTTTTCATTTTTTTTCAAAACCAGGAAAATTGTCACAATGAACCTTTTCCTTCGAAAAGTTTCAATAGTGACAAATCAGCATTTTCTGGTGAAAACCATAGAATTGACAAATTCCCAACCAGCTGTAATTATTTAATAGTTCAGCAGCATCCAAAGTGACTTTGAAAGTTTTCTTACCCTTACTTTTTATGAAGCATTTGAAATGCAAGGGGCACAAACGAATTGATTATACAAATATGCCGTCAGAATGCTCTCTAACTTAAAAATATCTGTTTTCTCACTAGTAGCTGATTAAGGCAGGAGTGGAACAACTGCCAGATCCCCTTCACTAAATATACAACTCTGACATTCAATTATATTCTGTATGTGTCTCATGTTAATCATACCAGGCTGTATGTTGTTTCTTTGGCAGTTACTCTTCAAAAAGAGGCAGAAAAAAAGAAAAATGGTTCCTAGCTCACCGGTTAATACATTCAGACATGTTTAATTGAAAATCAGTAGAGGATGCCTCAGAATAGGAGGAGTCAAAAATGTTACAGGTATATTCAAGACTAAAGGGAAACTCTTATTCACCTACTAAATCCAGTGTTACTTAGGTGACTCCCATCTTTGCAGATATTTTTCTATGCCTCTCCTGGGATATTATCCATCACCTCATTAATGAGTTAGCACTGGAAGGTAAAATAATCTCTTACCGTATTGTTGGGATGATAGTTGAGATGCAAACCACTGTCACAGAGGGGAGATGATGTGCCACTGCTTTGGTCACTAGGGACACCTAATAAAAATAGTCATGCATATAACATTGTCCCATATTACATGATGTTAGATATCATATTCAAACAGCTACATTTTTGTCCCAAGCACTGTCATGGGTACAACTAAGCTCTTTACAGACAACAGTTTGTTTGTTTCTCTTTTTATTCATGAAATATCCACGGACTAATTGCTATGTGTTTGTTATTCAAAATTAGCCAATGAATAACTGACATGAACAACAGTCAATTTAGGATTTTTCATGAAGTATTACTGTGAGCATTAGCTATTTATAATTTACACTCTGATTAGCCCAGTAGTAAGGAAGTGGATTAAGATATGAGGGTTCAAGTCCCCACTCTGTTTCACTGTAAATTCCAACCAGTGCCCTATAATAAGCAGGCAAGAGAGTTCTTCCTGGACTGAGAAACCTTCCTGCAAAACAGTCACTGAAACAGAAATGTATCACAGAACATTTTTGTTTTGACAAGATAATTTTTTCCAATAGAAAAAAAGTTTCAGAAATATTTTCATCAGTTCTACTTGTGAACAAAAACATTGCCTGTACAAAGTTTGTAAGAAATAAGGAATTGGTCAATGAATTCATACAAATAAACTGAAATATTTTGGAAGAGATTTCATACACCAAAACACACACACACACAAAATAGGTTTCAGACCTAAAAATATTTTTGTTCTCATAATTAAAAACTAAACGTTATCTTCCCACATTCAGAAAAAAAAAAGAAATTGAAAGAAAGCAGAGGTGAATAAAGACATAGTCACTCATATACACAGGCACGTATACACTGTAGCTATATACAGTGGTGTACCAACAATTATAATTTACTATAATTAGAAGAAGGCAGCTGCTTCTATACATCTCTTTCAAATTCCCATTGGGGCTAGTCAACTAAAATTCTGTTGCACTAAAACAAAATACTATTCAGTTCAGAGTGTATTAATTTCCAGTTAAAGGAATATCTCCACTAAAGCCCCTGAATGAAATTTAAATTGAGAAGATAAGACCTTAAAATGTAAATGTGGAATCTCAGTTCCACATTTAGAATATATAAACCTTTCCAATTTCAATGACACTGTATGTTTGAAAAAAGGATCTTTAAATACTCTGGGCCCAAACCTTAGCTCATGTAAACTGGTGTAGCCCTACTGATTTCAGTAATGCTATGCTGATTCACACCAGTTGGGAGTATGACCTGAAGCAAAGATAGCATTAGCTTGCAACAAAGTCAACACATCACCTGTTGGTATTAAAAGTTCATATTCAGGCCACAAAACTGACTGAAACAGCTCCTGCCACTCACTGACAGTGCACAGGAAATTTCACATGAACAACGAATTGATTTTTCTTTTAGCTAATCACAAATGCTTACACGCACAATCTTCATTCAGAGGCAATTTGAGAAAAGCAGGTGCTCTTTTCAGAAAGGACACTGTTAGGGTCACTTCTTCTCCTGCATTCCGAAGAACTTGAACCTGAAGATTCAATATAGAAGGCATAAATACATTTAAAAAAAAGACAGTAACAGTTGTAAACAAAACCCAAGTTATCGCTCACAGCTCATATTTGTTCTCTGACTTACTACATGACATATAAAAAAAGAACCAAAACCATGAAGCCTACCACAGTCTATTCTCCAGTGTCCTTAAACAAATTTGTTTTTATAAAGTGCTACTTTGTAAATCTTTCCCATCAATCCACAGAGATTTTATTTGTCTAGCTTCCATGAGCTCCTCATAAATCTACAGGATTGTGTGTAAATCCCATCCTGTAGCACTGGGTATACAGAAGCAATGATGATAGGATCACAACATATTAGATGCAGTATCTAAAACTGACTTTGTGACCGTGTTCTGCTGTCATTGTAGACATTCTGTAAATGCAAAAAAGATTATACAAACACACACATGAGAACGAGTTTGTCACCCCATTACACTGTCAATTCATGAACTATGCATTAACCAACAGAATATTTCTGAGTTCTGACATGTTTCCCATCTTGGGACTAGCTAGCCAATTTCCTCACTAATGGGATGGATGTGACAGCCTGTAACCATTGGAGAGAGCCCTTGGGTCAAGACTTCCAGGCAGATCAAGTTGTGGACATCCCCTGGGTCTCCCTCTGTGGAAATCCTCCTCCTCCCCTCTCTGAACAGAAGACTTATTTTCCTTCCGTCTGTAGTAGTGGGCAACTCAGAGCAGTCACAATCAGAAGTGTAAACTTCCAGGCATTGACTTCAGAATTTGCTTCCTGCTGAAGAGATGGCCAATGCATGATAAGAGTTACTGCCATCTGAAAGAGTGGACCTTATTCCATCATTCAGCTGGTGTGCAGTGTGAGGAGAGAAGGGGCTGCATACCAGCGTAGAAGAAGAGGAGAAGAAGCATGGGAGGAGTAACTCCTCCTGAAACTCACCTTAAAATGCTCATTTAAGAGGTAAAAAGCTACATTTCTAGTGTAACATGAATTGTCTATAGGGTCAATACAGATTATAGATTTTAAGGACAGAAGGGACCATTGGATCATCACATCTTACTTCCAGTATAACACTAACCAAAGAATTTCACTCAGTTACACATACATTTAGCTCAACAACTTATGAGTGACTAAAGCATATCAACTCCATTTGAATGGAAGACAAGAAGAAATAGAGAATCCATCCCTTCCTTTGGTAGTTTGTTCCAGTGGTTAATCATTCTCACTGTTATGCCTCATTTCTAATTTAAATTTGTCTGGTTTTTAACTTCCATCCAGTATAAAAAATATCCTCAAAATCTGGTCACCCTTTCTAGCATACTCAGAGAAGGAGGGTTCCCTTACCAGCAAGCAAGAATCTATAGCCTGGTCCTTTGAATATTAACCCGATCCCAAATACTTAATGTATGATGTGGTGTTAATGGTTCACTGTAACTTTGCCATAATACAATATTAAAGCATTAAAAAACCCTATCCTCACTAGTAGGGCTGATTGAAAATTTTCTAGCAGATCTAGCTTTCAACAAAACAACAAGCATTTTGACTAAACAAAATTTGTTGTGAAAAGTGTTTGCTTTCTGTAGAAAATTTACATTTTTTGTCAAAAACTGAACACTGGAATACTGGAAAGCTGAAATATTTTGATTCACATATGCTGCCACTGGGTTCAAGGGATATATAGTTTGGTTGCCTCATGTCCTCATTCTCCTTTATATTTCAAGCTCCTTATCCAGACTTCATCTCCCATAATTCATGTGGCCAGGAGATTTTCATGATACCCTTCCATCTCCACGAGGAGAGACCAGGATGATTCATGGGAAATGTAGTTTAACAAAAATCTCAATCTATAGAGGAGAACAAAATACTAGAACTATAACTCTCATGAGGCAACGAAGCAATTTATTTTCAATTTCAGCTAAAAAAAATTGGTTTTTGATTTTTCAATAAATGTCAACATTTTCTGTGGAGTTTTATTTTATTTTTATTTTTATTTTATTTTATTTTATTGATTCTATTCATTAATAAAATGCCAGGATAGTTCAACACTAGCACAGGAAATGATTTTTTTGCCATACTGTTCTAAAAGAGATGGACCAAGTTCAAAAGTAATTTGACTGAGTGGGTTTCACACAGAGTGATGAGTACATAACTGATTTTTCTGTTTGCTGGCAAACAGTTCTGAACAAAAATTGAAAAATTGGTTCAATTTGAACCAAATCTTTTTTTTTTTTAATTTAAGAATTTCATTTTGTGTCTTTGACAGGACAGGGATTCAAAGTAGGTGTCCCAGATCTCATGCGAGTTCCCTAACCACTGGGTTGAAAGTGACAAGAAGCAAGCAGCAGGAGCACTGGTACCACCATCTCCTGCAGCTGTTTACTGAATGGCCAAAATTTTTCATGTCAAATTCTCAGCTAATTCTGGGACAACCAAAACTGCATTTTCCACAGATTAAACTATTCATCAAGCAAAAATTCATGCAGAAAATTTCACCCAGCTCTAGGCTTCACAGAACATTAATTCCCTGAAAACAGCGGACACTTGAACATAAAGATTAAGGGGTTATCGTTAGAAAGGATAGTACAGCAGAACCTCAGAGTTATGAACACCTTGGGAATTGAGGTTGTTCAAAACTCTGAAATGTTTGTAACTTTGAACAGAACGTTATGGTTGTTCTTTCAAAAGTTTACAGCTGAACATTGGCTAAACGCAGCTTTGAAACTTAAGTATGCAAAAGAAAAATGCTGCTTTCAACCATCTTAATTTAAATTTTAAAAGCACAGAAAGTTTCCTTACCTTGTCAAAACTTGTTTTTAAACTTTCCCTTTATTTTTAGTAGTTTACATTTAAGACAGTACTGTACTTCATGTACTTGCTTTATTTTTTGGTCTCTGCTGCTGCCTAATTGCATACTTCGGGTTCCAAATAAGGTGTGTGGTTGACTGGTCAGTTCGTAACTCTGAGGTTCTACTGAATTGAGTAGTTTAGAACTAAAAGGTAATTTAGGTCTGAGTATTAAAACACTGCACAAATGCCCAGGCATTTACCAATAGTAGCTGAATTCCCACAACAGCTAGTTTATGAGGGACAAGAGCATATTATCTAAGGGGAAAATGCATACTATTTTTTCCTCTTTCAGTTCCCTAAATGGCTATCCCTAGTGCCATGAAGTTCTGGGTTAAGAACAATGTCATACTATTGTGTATTCTGGGCCATCTCATCGGAGCAGGAAGGGATGACTATAACAAGGTTCAAAAAAGAGCTAGATAAATTCATGGAGAATAGCTTTATCAATGGTTATTAGTCAGGATGGGCAGGGTGGTGTCTGTTTGCCAGAAGCCGGGAATGTGTGACAGGGGATGGATCACTTGATGATTACCTATTCTGTTTATTCCCACTGAAGCACCTGTCATTGGCCACAGATGGAGGACAGGAAACTGCGCTGGATGGACCATTGGTCTGATGCAGGAATGGGAGAGCTGCACTGTAAAGGACCTGGTTACAGCTCCTCAATTCTCTGTTTCAGGCATCTCTAGTCATGGCTATTCTAACCTAGGTTCAGTTGTGTCCAAGCAACCATCTGCCAGATCAAAACTCATTGGTGCTCCAGTCAATTCTATTCAGACCATGATTCTGTGGATAGCAAAGTAATGAATTTAAGCTCCTTCTCCTCCTCCTTTTAACATCAAATGAGTAAAATATGGCAAATAGTATGCTTTATTATTTCCACAAAATTTTTACAAAAGACCCAATACTAAAGTGGATAGCAACCTGTTTCCAGAAAATGAAACAGCAGATTTGGATAAATTGGGTCTCTCCTCAAAACATTTGGATCATGTAGCTAAGTATCTAAAGTATTGGGCATTTACCAGAAATTAACCTGAACCCTTGGTGGGCCATCCATCTTTAGTAGATTCTATGGGGAGACAAAAAGGTTCTTATAAGAACCAGTTCAAACATCAGTCCTTTGTTCTTATGATGAGCTTGAACATTTAAAAGTTATATTTATGTAAGTATGTATTTGGAAAAAGGAGTGTTTGTACAGATGAAAAAAATAAATTACTGGATTAGGCGCAGACATTTTTTATTCAGCCTTCCCAGAGAAGTGGCTGCATGTGGTAAATTTCTTTCCACGAGGGTTTTCATCACTTCTCATTATATGAACACAGTGAAGGAGAATTCAGCAGTCAGTGATGAAGTCACTGATAAGCATTTTATCTGCTCTCCCATCCAACCATCACAGTGAAGAAAATGGGGACTTATGACACTTTTTGAGTTACTTTCCATGGATTTGTCAGTTATATCTATTTAAGTGATAAGTTCGGAAGTGTTTCAAGTTTCCTTTGAAATGTAAGATAAGAGGATATCTTTTGCACAGTACTAGTATATCAGTTGATTTCTCAGGCCATCTTAGAACACTGGCATTATCATAGTAACGAACTCTTCTGAACCATTGCCAGTAGCTACAGCACATTAATTGTAGCATGGTAATGAGTACTGAGCACAGTACTAGTAGTTGTATGCTGCTTTGTGAAATAAGGTACAGCTCAACTGGGAAGCTGCAGTCACTTACAAGGGGTGAGTTTGGCCTTCAGCACTGGGAGTTCAGGGTTTTCTTATTGGTTTTGCAATAGCTACAACTTGGAACAAATACTTTAACCTCTTTGTGCCTGGGTTTCCTCGCATGTAAAATGGGGATGATAATTACCTACCTCGGAAGAGTACTGTAAAGTGCTGATTAATATTTGAAAAGTTATTTGAAATCCTTGGGTGAAACATGCAATACATGTGAAAATAATTTAAATTAAGTGCTATAAAATATTGTTTCAGTATGGAATGCATTTCAAATAAATATAGAGTTGTGATTGCCTAAAAGCCTGGAAAATGAAAGGCTGAACATGGCAATATTCAGTTAACACTGGAATAAAAATGGCATTGAAATGGTTATGAACATTTTGCTTCATATAGGAAGAAAAAAGTGGGAAAAGGGAGATGAATGAATTTGTAAAAGATTTTTACATACTATAAATTGTATTTCCTGGTCTTCACATTTTTTTAAATATTTACTAGACTATTACCTGCTGGACATTCATTTCTTTCTCTTCCAGTGGTAAATGCTTTACTTTTCAAAATAAAATCATAAAGAGAAAACAAAACTAGTTCTTAAACCTATGATTGTGTAGAAGAAAATAGCTTACAGTGCAGCTGACTTCATTTTGCTATTCCTTAAAAGCAACAGGTGGACCTCATCATCCGTGGGATATGGGCATATCCAGGGCTTTATCTCAGGCCATACAACTGGTTTGTTATGTGACACTGGGCAAGTCACTTAACCTGTCTGATCACCAGTAAAATGTGTATATTACTACCTACCTTAGCTCTGAGAGATCTACTGCTTAATAATATTCTCTCATTTTATTAGAGAGATACAAGGTGGGTGAAGTAGTATCTTGTATTGGACCAACTTCTGCTGGTGAGAGAGATGAGCTTTCAAGCTAACATAGAGCTCTTCAGGTCACCTTCCCCTTCACCTTTGTGTTAGCTCGAAAGCTTGTCTCTGTCACCAACAGAAGTTGGTCCAATACAAGATATTACCTCACCCACCTTATCTCCAATATCCTGGGACTAACATGGCTACAATAACACTGCATCTCTCTATATAGGTCTTTTAAAATGTAGAACTAAACCATAATTCTAAATGGAAGTTTAAAACACTTAAAAGGGTGAGTAGAGGTACATGGTTAAATTTTCCAGTAGCTTGCTAAATTCTATACTTCTCCTCCTCCACTCCTTTATACCAACAGTCCACTGATCTTTCTTAGTAAAACTACTCCAACTGTTGACAGAACGCTCATTTTGTGTGTCTTGTTCAAGAACAACCAGCAGTTTAATTGATGAAGGGCTATCTAGTCCATAATGAATTACCTTCATTTAAAACAGAAAGTGGTTATTTTAAGAAATGCCACTCTTGTAATAACCATACAGCTGAACTACCAAAGAAGCCAAGTTTATATATATAAATATTTAACATAATCCCTTTGGCCAAATTCAGATCACCTTAATTTGCACGTGTCAACTGGAAAAGAGGTTTCCAAGTGGGGTGCACTAGTTGTGTCCTACCACATCATTTCTCATTCCACCTGTGCAGTAACCAGAAATGTGGTTCTAGGGCAAAGCCTATTGTCCTGCATATGATCAGGCCACTGTAGTAAATACACTCTTTGATTTGGTCATGCTAACACCAATTTAGACTACTTAGAGTAACTTGTATAGCATAGTGAGCTCTGCATGGGGGTTTAACCACGTTAAAGTACAGATCCCACAAGAAATGCACTATTTTTGGTTAGTGTTAGTCACAGTTCATCTACCATAACACTGAGTATGGCCTGAATTTGGCCCATTCTCTATAACATAAGACTAAGGCAGCAAGGTTTGGTTTTTTGTTTATTTTTAAAGCCACACAAAACTTGTTCAAGAAAAATAAATTATTTCTTTCAACAGCGTCACCTAGAAAATGTAGTTAACCCAGTTTAGGATTCTGTATTTTTATCAGTGCACAGTGTTGTTATGCATCCTTAACTGAAGTAAAAGAAGCTGTTAGTTTGCAACAGACAACAGGCCAAACTGATGCACCAACATATGGTTGATGCAGGAGCAGGAGAGCTGCACTGTAAAGTAGCTGGTTACAGCTCCTCAATTCTCTGTCTCATGCATCTCCAGTCATGGCTGTTCTAACCTAGACTCAGTTGTGCCCAAGCAACCATCTGCCAGCTCAGAACTCATTGGTGCTCCAGTCAATTCTATTCAGACCATGATTCTGTGGATAGCAAAGTAATGAATTTAAGCTCCTCCTCCTTTTAACATCAACTGAGTTAAAATATGGCAAATAGTATGCATTATTCTTTCCACAATTTTTCTACAAAAGACCTGATACTAAAGTGGATAGCAACCTGTTTCCAGAAAATGAAACAGCAGATGTGGATAAATTGGGTCTCTCCTCAAAACATTTGGATCATGTAGCTAAGTATCTAAAGTATTGGGCATTTACCAGAAATTAACCTGAACCCTTGGTGATCATCCATCTTTAGTATATTCTATGGCAAGACAAAAAGGTTCTTATAAGAACCAGTTCAAATGTCTCTCCTTTGGCTAACATAAACGTGACCATTTGTAATACAGTTTTATTAGAATTAATGTGGTTTGAAATAAAGCTTAAGACAAGGCCAATATAATAATTGAAAGTAGCAGACTAACATTGCAGCTGCGTTCAGAACCTTAAGCACACTATAATGTTACACAAACAAGCAACTCTAATCTGAAAAGTAATGACAACTTAGTGATTTCTAGTCCTGTCTGCATTTCTTTTGCAGCCTTTTTTCCGAGCTCTAGGATGGATATTGACTGCTTGTGGAGTTTATTTATTTGGATTTTCTTTTTTTAATCTCCTGTTCTGGCATTATTCCCATTTCCTTTTATCCTCAGGCAACTGCAGAAGTGTCCTCAGATTCATTTCTCTTCCTCTGACAACTTCACTGGGAACAGAAGCAGGTCCACTAAGTCACTGAGATCACCCAAGGGGTGCAATCATCAAACTGAGTACCCCAATACAATATGAGAACACAGAGCAGGATATTGAAGGCATGTCTATGATGGAATACACCCATGTAGTCACACCCTACACACTATTGTACTAATCTTTATGCAAGGAATGCCTTGCAAGGTATGATTTAAAAAAAACCCACTAATTTGTTGGTCAGTACTGTCTTGAAAAAAGGTGTGGCAACAGTGCAAAATGTGCTGTTATAAGATTACCCCATATGATGTTATTAACACATGTTCCATATCCCACAACTATGTCTAGGCAGAAGACAAGTTTGTCTTGAATGAAAGAGTATATGTTTGCCTTAATTTGCATTTAAGCAGTAAACAAAATCAAGCAGGAAGGGAAAACAAAGGAAGCTGAAACAGGTAAAAAAAGTAAACAGCAGGGAACATCCTTCCACACAGACTCTTTGCCTCCTAACTCCCAGCTGGAAATGTTTTTCAAGAGGGGCATTGAGACTATAAAAATACGGGCAAACACTCCAGGACACACATCTCTCTCTCTCTCTCTTTCCCCCTGTCTGTGTCTGGCATTGCACCTAAGACAACAAAGGAAAACAGCCATTGGACTCTGGGGTGGGAGGTCCTGGCCTGAAGAGTTTGGACAGTGACCTTTCTAGAAGTATGTAGTGAGAAATTTTGCTTGACTTTAATATAATTTGTTAAATTAGACAATATAAGCATTTTATATAAATTTTTCTCGTAACCATTTCTGACTTTTATGCCTCATCACTTAAATATATTTCTTTGTAGTTAATAAACTTGTTTTAATGTTTCCTCTAATCCAGCGTGTTTAAGTTAAGTGTCTGGGTAACTCCATTTAAGGTAATAAACTGGCTTATTATCCCCTTAGAGGAATAACAGACTTAATATATTTGTCCTGTACAGGAGAGGGCTGGGCAGGACAGAACATACATTTCTGGGGGAAATCTGGGAACAGGATGTGTGTTGGCATCAACCTGCAGTATAACCAAGGCTGGTGATAGCAGACGTAACCCAAGTGTGGCTGGTTGGCTGCAGTTACACACAGACACTCAGGGTGTGGCTTGCATGCTGGAAGGTTGTTTGTGATCACCCCACATGGGAACTACTTCAGCAAAGAATAGTATGGCAACCAAGGTCGAAGAGCAAGGGTGGCAATCCCCCCAATTGGTCTGAATTTTGCCCCGGTATGTCACAATGCCTCAAGCAGCTTACACAACAGCCTGTATAATGAACAGACCCACCTCAATAAACCCACCAGAACAGAATAAAAATGTAGTAGATACACAAACTCAAAACCCCTCGAATGGTGTAATGTGAATAACTTCCCTGGAACTGTGGAGGACCTATATTGATCTGTTAGGATAATGTTAGAGGGGTATTCCAAGTTCCTAGAGATTGTCTTCCCCTACTTCAGAGGGAAACTTATTGGAGCCAACAACAATTGGCACAGTCCTAGTTAAACAGGAGAGGAGCACACACGGAGGGAATGCAGGGGTGTCCCACCCCTTCAGCATCTCTAGCCTGTCACTCGCAAGCTTGGAGAGGAACGGAGATAATTCAACCCTCTTCCTCACTTTTTATTAATGTAAACCTTAACCTGGGCCACCTGGAGCCTCTTTTTGCTGAGTTCCAGGGTTCCTTCTCATACCCTGGAATGGCTCAGTCTGACCCTTCTGGATGCATTAAGAGTCGTTGCCTCTGAGGTGTGTGAGAATTCCTTTGTGCAGCTTTGCCGGAGAACGTGGGCCTTCGATCATTGCTCCAGGGGTGTGAGAGTCTCAGCTTCCATGATTTGAAGCAGATGAGACCCACAGGCAATGCTCCACTGTGGATGAAGAGTTGCAGGAGGGGTGTAGCAGGAGAACATATCCTTAATCCCAGATGGAAGAGCAGAGTAGGATGGGGAGATCTCAATGGAGGGGAACCCAGATTCCATCTGGGACCATTCACTTTGCAGCTGCTGGTGAGTCAGATGGGCACATCCCCTTCTCCCTTATACAAGACGCACATGAGTAAGACTTAGAATTTGAGTCTGGGGACAGTAAAACTACAGCCTAATTGAGGTTGAATTGGAGGATTGAGAGAGTGTCCCTGGGCCCCTACCCCTTAGCCTGCTACTAGTCCAGTGTAGGCCCCATGGTCCCAAAGACGGGGTTCACCCATGATCAATAGGAGGGGAAGGGATATGAAAAATGTCTTGTTCCATTATGTAGCTACTCAGGTCCTTTCACCCTTGGCTGTGATGACTAACATCCCCTGCCCAACTAGGGATGTGGGATGAATTGGCTAAACCATTGGCCCGGGTTTCATAAAGACTAGGCAGCCTTCCAGAAAAAGTTTCCTCCCATCCCCAGTTAGATAGACAACACTATCACAGGCTTGGGGTGGAGCCCATGTCTCAGCAGGCCATGGAGCAATCAGGGTAGAAGATACACTCATCTCCAGTTACCAACACACCCAGGGGCCACATATATTGTACCCGTCTCCGATGACATACAAGCATGAGACATGGGAGCCAATGCTCTGAGATCTTTTGTGAAGACTGATCGATCTCTTGGGATGCATTTAGCAAAAGAGGTAGAAAATAAAAAATATGGAAAGGGGAGTTTATGGATTTATTCACCCTACTTTTTTGTGAGGTTCAGGCAGAGGACACTTTAAAGGGAAAAGAAAGATGATGACTAAACCTGCAGACCTAAGGTAGCTCTGATCCTTGGTAACTGGGCTGTGATATTTTGCATATATGCAAGCATAATTTGTGGGAGAAACCCTGAGAGAAGTGTTAGCTTGTTCAAGCATGAGGATTTAATAGCAAAGGCTCATGCTTCATACAGCAGTGTAACCTGGTTAAGATATGATAAAGAATTTAGACAGAAGGTGGAAGAGGAGCCAGAATTGCCATGGAATTAAAAGGCCAGGACCTCTGGCTAGAGTATATTGCTCCTTATCATTGTGTCTAGCTGGCTTCTGCAGACAGTGGGTTGTCAGTGCCCATACTACAGGCACTAAGATAATTTGTTTTGTATTTAATGGTTGGATGTGTTTTTGTTCAACACCACTGCAGGAAGTGTGAGGTCAGCATGGTGCCCTCCTTTGCTATAGAGGCAATGGAAAGGCCCCATAAGGTGGTAAGAAAGGAAATCAAGAAGGGTCCAATACTTCAGCAGAGCCAGTGGGGGGATGCAGCACTTATGGGAAAAGGCCTCCTTTCTCCAGTTAAATCACGAGCATTATAGACTATTCTAAAAGGATGGACATGGCTTATTTGTTAAATGGATTTTCAGCTGATTTCCAAATTCCATAGGAAGGAGCAAGGTGTCACATTTGGGCTGCGGATTTCAGATCTGTAAAAGGATTTGAGCCTGTAGTGCAGAACAATATTTGAGCAGAGGCTACAGTGAAGAGAGTAGTGAGACCATTCTCAAGCCTTCCAAAATGCCAGACATTTCTATTTCTCCTTTAAATGAGATACCAGAAAAGGTCAAGGGAGAACACAGGATTATCTATCACTTATCTTAAGCTAGGGCTGCTCTGTAAATGATTATCAATCTGCAGTTAAGTTCAGTCTGATATTCCTTGTTTGATGCCACCCTAGGCATGGTTAGAGTGTGGGGTCCCGGTGCTTTTAACAAAATGTAAGATCAAGTCTGCACTCAGGTTACTTCCTGTGCACTCCAGAGACTTTAACTTGCTGGGTTTTGAGGACCATTACTATTTCAATAAGGTCAGAGAATGGGGTGGTTCAGGTCATTATGAAGGACATTATGCTCTTGAATTAGTTTTCCCAATATTAGTGGCAGTCACTATTTGGGGGGAGACATTCACAAATAAAAGTTTTGTTTCTGGTGTGACAACCAATCAGATAGTGAATGGGCAGCCAGTTAAGTCTACTTAATTAACCAGTTTGTACTTGCAAATCGAAGCAGCTTCTATTAAGGTCACATTTAAACATCAACCTCTGTGCAAATCAGGTAATATGCATTAGTTGGTGGATAATAAATGGCGGCAAGTTTGCTTATAAGGTATCATCACAGTAATGACATGTTGGCCAGAGATGAATGAGTGAGTTTATGCAGTGAAAGGAGGACAGTTTATTAATATTTAACAATGATTGAATGCAAATATAACTCACAACGGAAGTCCACAAAGACATATGCAACCACTTTTTAGGTACATCCATTCCAACAGATAATTAAAAAGTCCAGCAAATGAAGTTGGGTATATATTATATATGTCAGTTTTTTCTAAAGGAGCAACTATTTCTAAACTCACCAATGAACAGCCTGCAAAACTTAGTGAAGTACTGATTGAGATAAATCTTTCAGACAGCTCAACCCTTTCAATTAAGTAATATTATACACTTCAATCAGCATTACAAAGTGCAGTAATATTTCAAATCATGATAGCAATAGACCTATGATTACTGATTAGTTGCATGCTTATGCTCTCAACATTAATTTAGAGATGTGTCAGCAAAAAAGAACATTGCACACAAATGAGAATAAAAGTTTTGTAAAACAGAAGCATGAAAAAATGTTGTGACAGCATTTTCATGCTCTTCTCTTACTAATGCTTGACACCATTAATAAATGTCATCCCAAAGAACATTGCTGTAATCAGACAATGTGTTCCCAGATCATGCACTCTAGCTTCTAGCTCTGAGATGCTAAATACTGTATTCCCTGGTCTCCCAAGTATTTCAAACCATATGCAGGCCGTCAGCTCCATATGGAGATTATGAAAACCAAGGAGTTTAAAAGTTATGTATTTAGATTCTGGTCTGCAAGAAACTCCATACCAAAGGGCACCTATCCAAAGCACCCTTGGCATACATTTGAACCATATATTTAAATGCAATAAGAACCTGAGAGTAACAAAACAAAAGTAACCCAAAACAGCAGCCTTCCCCAGCACACACCATTTAATCATTGAGTTAAGAGTAACTCTTTAAACCCCTCACCACACTTTCTCAGCAGACATAAATACCACTCTCAATGGCCTTAACTCTGCTGGCAGGGAGGGATAGCTCAGTGGTTTGAGCATTAGCTTGCTAAACCCAGGGTTGTGAGTGCAATCCTTGAGGAGGCCATTTGGGGCAAAAATCTATCTGGGGATTGGTCCCACTTAAAGCAGGGGGTTGGACTAGATGACTTCCTGAGGTCCCTTCCAACCCTGATAGTCTGTGATTCACCAATGCCCAGTCATACAGACATGTTTTGCACCTTGCCAAGGTCAAAAACTTCAGATGAGTTTGGATGACTTGGCAGGTACCAGAGGGGAGGTGGAAACCATTTCAAAGGAAAGATGTCCTTACAGAGAATAGTTTGTCAGCAGACCCTTTCTTTTATAATGAGGGGAATGGGGTTCAAACGAGCTTCTGCTGTGGCAAGCAGTTTGACATGGGGAAAGAGGCAGGACTTGAGACATTTAAAGTTTTATAGGTGATAACTAACACCTTATAGTCCACCCAGAAACAGTCAGGCAGCCAGTGCAGGTATAGGATACAGAGGGACCTAGACAAATTAGAGGATTGGGCCAAAAGAAACCTGATGAGGTTCAACAAGGACAAATGCAGAGTCCTGCACTTAGAATGGAAGAATCTCATTCACTGTTACAGACTAGGGACTGAATGGCTAGGCAGCAGCTCTGCAGAAAAGGACCTAGGGGTTACAGTGGGCGAGAAGCTGGATATGAGTCAACAGTGTGCACTTGTTGCCAAGAAGGCTAATGGCATTTTGGGCTGTATAAGTAGGGGTATTGCCAGCAGATTGAGGGATGGGATCATTCCCCTCTATTCAACAATGGTGAGGCCTCATCTGGAGTACTGTGTCCAGTTTAGGGACCCACACTACAAGAAGGATGTGGAAAAATTGGAAAGAATTCAGCAGAGGGCAACAAAAATGATTAGGGGGCTGGAGCACATGACTTATGAGGAGAGGCTGAGGGAACTGGGATTGTTTAGTCTGCAGAAGAGAAGAATGAGGGGGGATTTGATAACTGCTTTCAACTACCTGAAAGGAGGTTCCAAAGAGGATGGATCTAGAATGTTCTCAGTGGTACCTGATGTCAGAACAAGGAGTAATGGTCTCAAGTTGCAGTGGGGGAGGTTTAGGTTGGATATTAGGAAAAATTTTCACTAGGAGGGTTGTGAAGTACTGGAACAGGTTACCTAGGGAGGTGGTGGGATCTTCTTCCTTAGAGGTTTTTAAGGTCAGGCTTGACAAAGCCCTGGCTGGGATGCTTTAGTTGGGAATTGGTCCTGCTTTGAGCAGGGGTTGGACTAGATGACCTCCTGAGGTCCCTTCCAACCCTGATATTCTATGATCACAGAGCCCTGGTGATGCAAGATCCTGGCACTGCGAGATCCTGTTTAGTAAACCTGCTACTACATACTGCAACAGTTTGTTTCCAGATTGATTTAAAGTGAAGCCACACATAGGCCGTACTGCAGTAATCCAGACTTGAAGTGACTAAGGAATGAACGGTAGTAACAAGGTCCTCATCTGAAAGAAATGGATGTAATTGCCTGGACAGCTGCAGATAGAAAAATACTCTTGGCTGTTCATGCAAAATTATGATCTTATAATAAATGAGTATTCAACACAGTGTCCAGATTCTGCACAGGAGTAACAAAGGGGCAGGGGAGCATCAGCCTTACGATACTTTTAGTTGCTTCCAACAACTATCTGGACTGAAGTTTCAGCCTGCTAATTCTAGTTCATGTTCCAGTCTCTCCCAAACAATGGGCTAGAGTAGCTGTTCAATTTTTCATGAATGTGCTAAACTATCTGCTAAATTTACCAAATATTTTCTGGCCAGATGTGGATTTTTCTTCTCTTGGTACATGCATGCATCACAGTTCCAAGGGCAGAATTTTAGCCTTGGGTTAAAAACAAAACAAAAACAAAACCAGTAGTGTTTGGTTCACTATTCACAACAAAGAAATTATTCACTGAATTTAGCTTGTCTATGTCTGTTCATTCTTTGTCCATCAACAGAACACAATTTACAAATGTATTTTCTGTTCAAAATTATTCAAAGGTTTTATGTGCATATATTTCAGCCTCTGGAATGCTCACCGGCTTTTTGCTTCATGTATGGCAATGGGTATTTCATATTCACGATTAAAAATGTGTACCATTTTGATTGGACACTCAAACCTGTTCCATGACTGGAAAGGCAAAGCTCTTCCAATCAGATTTCTTGTGTGAATACTTGAAATTATGAACTGAAAAGTAATTTACTGTGAATTTCTGCAATATTTAATATTTACATTTTGGTGACTGTTCCCGCTGAATTAAATTTATTTAAAAAATCATGAATACACACACACATGTGTACATGAGCTTCGAGCTTGATAGCCAGCTAGTTACCAACATGTAATCAAATCTAATGTATGATACTGTATGGTGTGCTGTGTAGGAAAAGGATAATATACAGTGCTGAGACTAATCAACTAATAATCTTATTTTATACATTCTGGTGAAAGGCTAACTGTCAGAAGAATTAAATACTTACTAGACATGTAAAGACTACATATTTCTCTGTTCAAAAGAGATGTGCACATATTCATAAAAGGGAATTCTATCAGAACGCTCCCATCACAAATATAGGTGTCACCAGTAGAAAAACACAAATAATTCTTTGCCCATTTTCATGGAATTTCATAAGAATTTGATTATGAAAATTTCCAGTGCCTGAAATTTTAATGAAAAATTAAGAAATGAAGAATGTACCCAGTTACTGTATCTATGCCAGATATGAAACAGAATTTTAGGATAGCATCTAATTTATTTTACCCTTTCCTGCTCCATCTCTGCTTCCAGTATTACCTCCTACACTGCTTAGTGAATGCGTGATGGTGCACAGTAGAACCCTAAGAACATTGAATGTGTCCTAATTATTTTGCTGTTTAACTAAGGACAATCACCGAAGAAATAAACACTTGGCTCTTCCATACAGACTCTTTTCAAAGGATTGTAAAGCACTAAACATTAGGTTGAAACTCAAACTTGTGTAGAAATCCCGCACAAGGACTTTGTGCTTCTGAAGTCCTCCTGTAGCCCTCATTTGAGCGATGACATAACCCTGGCTCTGGCCCTCTGCATAGGTGAGCGTAACCCATTAAGCCTCACAGTACCCCTGTGAGATGCTGTGGCTAAGTATATATCCACAGGCTCTTGTAGTTAGAAATAATAATGCTAGTAGATTTTTATACATCATTGTACAAACAGGAAACACATACAGAGAAGTTAACTGATTGCCACATATCACACAGCAAGACTGACAGAACAAAGAATGCCACTCAGATCCTCTGCCTTCCAAGCCTTATTCTCCACATTAACAATTAGACTGAACTTCCTTTCAAGAGACATACACAAACAACACTCAGAATTGGTAACTTGCTAGTCATTCAGTTCTAAAATTGATACTAAGAAGAATTTAGCAGGTGACTCAAAAAAGTATTGAGAATGTTTAAAAAAATCAGATAAGGTCCTTGTTGTGGTTGAAACTCAGTTGTAAATTATTTTTCTCACCATAATTTTTCCCAAATTAGCATAAAAATATGAATTTCTGAAATCCACTGGTTCACAATGTTTTAATTTCTCTTTCCAAAACCAGATTACAGGTGTCAGAGACTGTTAAAAGAACTATCACCATCATCTTAAAAAATTCAACTAGTCAGTCTCAACAGCTATCAACATTGTTTAAATCAAACAATATAAGTTTTAGCCTTACTTAAATTAGTAGCTATAATAGATACACTTTCTACCAAGAGTCTATATTTAAACATCATAAAAGTACTGTCCCAGGAGAGGTGAAAAGTATGTGGTGATAATACCAACGTTCTGCAAATGACATGGGGTTCAATAAGCCTTATGTGAGGCCAAGAAAAAATGTATAATATCACGGTTTCTGGACATCCAAATCCAGATATCAAAATTCTATAGAAATGTGAAGTTTTCTTCCATTTAGGACTAAGAACTATGGTAAGACCACGTCACTTCCAATTCAAATATTGATCAGGTGACAAATCTGAGGAACTGTCCCTAGTTGAGGTGTCAATAGAGGAGGTTTTAGTTACCAGGACCAGGTGATATTCACCCAAGTATTCTAAATGAACTCAAATATGAAATTGCAGAATTACAAACTGTGGTATATAACTTAAATCAACTTCTGTACCAGATGACAAGAGGATAGCTAAATGTCAGACCATTTTTTTTTTTTTTAAAAAGGCTCCAGAGTGGATCCTCACAGCTATAGGCTGGTAAGCCTAACTTCAGTACCAGGCAAATTGGTTGAAATTATAGTGAACAACAGATTTATCAGATACATAGGTGAACACGATTTGTTGGGGAAGAGTCAATGTAGTTTACATAAAGGGAAATCATGCCTCACCAATCTACCAATCTCAAGATAGTTAAGTCCAAAACAGACTACAGAGGGTTACAGAGTGATCTTACCAAACCGGATTACTGGGCTACAAAATGGCAGATGAAATGCAGTGTTGATAAATGCAAAGTAATGCACATTAGAAAATATAATCTAAACTATACATACAAAATGATGGGATCTAAATTAGCTGTTACCACCCAAGAAAGAGATCTTGGAGTCAACATGAATAGTTAGTTCTTTGAACACATCTGATGAATGTGCAGCAGCAGTCAACAAAGCTAATAGAATGCTGGAACCATTAGGAAAAAGATAGATAATAAACAGAAAATAGCATATTGCCTCTATATAAATCCATGGTACTTCCACGCCTTGAATACTGCATGCAGTTCTAGTCCTCTCGTCTCAAACAGATATATTAGTAATGCACTTCTCTGTACATTTTCCAACTAAAAATATGAATGGTATGGAACAGCTTCCGTATGAGGAGACATTAAAAAGACTGGGACTACTAAGCTTGGAAAAGAGGCAACTAAGGGGGGATGGAGAGATATCATAGAAATTTGAAAAACCATGAATAGTGTGCAGAAAGTGAATAGAGAACTGTTATTTATCCCTTCACATAACACATGAACCAGGGGTCACTCAATGAAATTAATAGGCAACAGGTTTAAAATAAACAAAGAAAGGACATCTTCACACAATGGAAAGTCAACCTGTGGAACTCATTTCCAGGGGATGTTGTTAAGGGCCAAAACTATGACTGGATTCAAAAAGAATTAGATAAGTTCATGGAGGATAGGACCATTACACACTATTAGCCAAGATGGTCAGGGATGAAACCTGTTGATCTGGGTGTCTCTAAGTCTCTGACTGCCAGATGCTGGGACTGGAAAACAGGGAATGGATCACTTGATAATTGCCCTTTTCAGTTCAATATCTTTGAAGCATCTGGTACTGGCCACAGTCAGAAGACAGGATACTGGGTTAGATGGACTATTGGTCTGACCCACTATGGCCATTCTTATGTTCAAAGCTTCTTTGGAAAATAGTATCAGAGGGGTAGCCGTGTTAGTCTGGATCTGTAAAAGCAGCAAAAAGTCCTGTGGCACCTTACAGACTAACAGATGTATTGGAGCATGCATGTCATCCAACGAAGTGGGTATTCACCCACGAAAGCTCATGCTCCAATACGTCCGTTAGTCTATAAGGTGCCACGGGACTCTTTGCTGCTTCTTTGGAAAATGTGTGCTATACTTACCACTGAACAGCAGCAGACAAAAACATTTACTCAAATTGAAGAAACTAGAGGAGAAATTCTGCTTTGAGTTCCACTGGTCTTCTTACAAGTTTTGCACAATCCCCAATACAATCATCAACATTTTGCACACCAGAAAAGTGCTTAACAAGATGGAATAGGTGAATATAATTTAGTTTACACAGATCTAGAAAAGGCAGCTAAATGTTTCCTAATGTATCTCACCAGATATTATGGTGGTAAATACTAAAGCCTTTAAATTGAACTAAACTAAAACAGAAGCTTATATAGAGAGCTGTATTCCAAAGTCAGGAAAGCTCGGCTATAAATAAAGTGAAAATTCATGAATTTTACCAGCATTATGATAATGTAGGTACACAACTGTCTATCCTCCACTAGCCCATAAAGAGAGATTTCTTATATTAGGCACAATTTCTGGGACCATTCATAAGCAATTCGATGACTCTGTCCACATATCTGAGGCATCGGCAGCAGCATACACTGATAACGAGGAAGTGCTGAAAGTTGTACATTTTTCTCAGACAGACATTTCAGTTTCTTGAATGTTCTCAGCAATATCTGGAGAAAGTTTGGATCACTTTCCTGGGCCTTAAACATGTCTTCTTCTCAGCAGACAATGATAGCTAAATAACAAAACACTCTTAAGGATTCTCACCTCAAAACATCCACCACTTAATCTACTATTTTAATTCAGGAGTTCTCTACTTTTTCATACACAGACCATATTTTCATACACAGATTGCCTGTGACACCTACCCTCACATACGCAACTGCATAACATCCATATGGCAACTACAACTACTTATGTAGAATAGTAACATTAGAAAATATATTCATGTATTTTAGCTACCGTTTAATGCAGTTTAGCCCCTGGAAACAATTAGAAGAAGCTAGCACCACATGACTTGCCAGCTCTTTGTAGACCACTGGCAACTGCTCAGCAGATTGCCAATGGTCCACAGAGCACAGTTTGAGAACCTATCTTAGTTCAATCGTACACATTTTCTTGACAGTGAATGCAGGTGACAACCCTGCTGGGAAGGTCAGCAAGACTTGCACTCATTTAGGCCACTTACAGAAAACTTGAGACACTTTCCTGAATCCAGCAAAAGGTCCAAAATCCAATGAATTTAGGATATATGTACATACATACCCAAAGAAACTTTCCTATGGCATGATTAAATATGTTATTGATTACAAATTTGTCACCAAAAGCAAAACCCTCTAGCTGCCACTAAAATAGTCAATATTGAAAGTATCATTAGGCTCAGTTATCTCACTCAGCAGCTATTGAAGCATTACATGAAGAAAATGAGTGAATGCTAAATAATGAGTTAGGCCTTGGCCATACCCTGAACTCACTTGGTCATGACCAAGTGATGAAAAGTTGGCAGTGACTGAGAAAATTAAAAGAGACCACACTAATTACATTGTTGGAATCTTTTATGAGGAACAGAATCTGAAAAGCACTTGGATTGGGGAAAATGTGATGGCATGCCTCTTCAAAAGCCATAGTAGCTCTTAACTTTTGTTTTTTCAACTCTCAGTCAGGAAATATGGGAAGTTGACCATAGAGACATAAGTGGTTAAGCCAGAGAAAGGGTACAAGACTCAAAAGAAAGAAAAGACTAAACCCATAAGTAAGGCTAGTTAAGAAAGTTGTGGTACTGCTGCTCCTCATGTATATATTCCAGCTACCTCTCCCAGAATCTCCATAGCAGTAGTACTATATATGGCTGTAGGATTTGTGTAGAACCAATCTCATGATAGAAATGGGTAGTGACTAGAGCTGATTGAAAATTTTACCATCGGAACCCTTTTCACACAGAAATGTGTGTTTTCCATTAAATGACAAACTGAAAAAAATATAATTTTATACTGAATACCAACCATTTTTCGTTTTTTTGCTAAAAGTTTTTAAGTTTTCAACAAAAAGTCAAAATTGTCCACGGGGAAAAATAAAGCGTTTTCTAATAGTGACTAAGGATAACCAGCAGTCATTGAACTAGAACTAAAATTTCTAAAAGGACAAGTGTTCCAGATAACATAGGGGACATGGGGAATGAGGGAATAATGAGGAAATAATTCAATTAAACATTGCATTTGATTAAAAATTTGCAATAATAAATAATAACTAAATTAGAGATGACTAAATTCTAGTTTATTCATTATGGGCTTGATCCTGCCAGGTCTGAGCTCTCTAACCCTGACTCAGCAAAGTACTGAAGCACCCATTTAATTTAAAACTGAGTAGTCCCATAAAATCAACAGGACTACTCACATGCTTCAGATTATGTGCACAATTATGTGCTTTGCTGGATCAGGGAAAGTGCTCAGCACGTTTTTGGACGGAAGTTCTATTTGAAATTATTCAACAAATCTATTAAGTGAATAATTTTTGTTCTGCACATGGTTTCTGAAGCGGTCATAAGGAATATTCAAAATGTGCATGTATTGGTTTGTTACATGAACCACATGGCATTATTTCTGTTCCTAACTGAAGCTCTGAATTAGGAAACTAACATGCTCCTAAGTGCAGTTTGAATAGGAAGGGACTTCAGAACATGCCTGAGGGCTTTTCTGAAATTTGGTCTCAGTGATTTGTGGAACTAAGCCAAGCCCCTGATGCTATCCAGTGTGAAAATTGCTTTTGGGAAATACGAGCTCAACATTCACTTTTCATGAGAGTTTGCACTAATTAAGTATGAGCACATATATGTTCATGGAAAGTGAATATAAGATCATTAAAGAGGTTGAAATTGAAATCCATTTTCAAATTTGAATCAAAATGTACAGACAAGTATTTTACTATTGCTCAGCTCTAAATGTTATTAGAACTTCACCTTACATAAAGCACAATTTTTTGACAATCTTGTGTTTGAAATAATACTTTAGGATCAATACTTGGAGCTACCTCCACTTATTTAGGCTGTCCAAGCTCTAATCTCTGTTGAGAAAGGTATTTTAGTTTTGCAGTAGATGCGGTCAAATGACAAAAGAATTATATTGTCACCTGAAAGCCATGTAAAAACTCTTTACTGCTACTCTGTATGATGACAGCCTTTCAGGCATAGACGAATAATTGTAGATTGCAAATATGTAAAAAGAACAAAATGTTCAAAGCACTAAAAGGCTCCAATTCAGCAAAGTACTTCACATGCATAACTTTAAGCACATACTCAACTGCTTTGCTGAATCAAGCCCTATTATAGTTAGCATCCTATAATGTGAAAATAGTATTAATAACAATCTATATGGGTTAACAAGTTTTGGATCATTTTCATTAGCATCCATACTTTAGGTCTTATATACATAGTAGAGTTGAGTGGACTCAGATATTCAATACTTGCAAAGAATCATAGGCACTTTTGGAAATGGCAGAGATTTTACCTTTGAGGATTAATAAACAACTCCATAAAAATGCAAATGTTAGGTTTGTAGTTCAGCCTATGAAAATATGAATTTTAGATTTAATCTTTCTGTAGTACATGGTCTTCAGGATTTTCATAGTTTAGCATAAAGCTGATCTAAAATTGTGTTTGCTATAATTCATATTTAACTTTATCCCTTTGCAGCTCTTATTTCATTTCATTTTCATTTTCCTAATTAGGCAATAACCCCAAGGAAATCCACTCTTGCCAACAGTTAATTACCATTTGGGGTTATAATTTATTACAAGTCATAATTTATAGACAGCAATATTTTAGAGGTATTTTTTCCATTTTAAGAAAAAACCTCTAACACTAACAACAAATGTAAAACCAAAAATGATATTTAAAGTGCTGCTGTATGGATGCTGGGAAGGTGTGTTGAAATTTTCAACAAATGAATCTTCAAATTAGAAATCTGACCTTTAAAAAAGCCATACTTTTTAAACCCAAGTAATTCTGGGATCCCAGATCACCTTGTATTGATACACCTTGTGAGATCTGACAAACTAAGCACGGTCAGGCTCAAATACAACTTGATATGAGAGCTCTAAGAAACACCTAGATATTAGGCAATTGCTGGTGGCAATTCAAGAAACAGACTTTTCTTTCTGAGTCACTATTGAACTATTTCATGGCTGCAAGATGAACTATATTATTGAAGGTGACACATTTTGGATGAGATGCAAACTCAAGACTTGATGCCTGTGTCATTAATGTCCTTAGTATTTGCAAAAGTAGGATTTTACCACATCCTGGGAAAATTATAAAGTCCCTCCTCATGCCCTCCTCCTCCATTTCATTTGAGAAAGGTATCATCTCCTTGTCCTAAATCTTTTATGATGTTTCTGTGGAGTGTTAAATCACTGATCCATTTTACCTCAGAGATGCCTACATTCAATGACGGATGGAGTAATGTCTGCATGTATTTTATAAAATTTTTGGATTCTTGAGGAAGAAAGGTACTGCGCATATATTTTATTCTATAATAACTCTCTCTCTCTCTCTCAGATAGTGATAATGCAGAAGTAATATAATAGGACTTGTAATACTTTCAGTGATTTGGACAAGGAAAATGTTATATTAGATTTTTATTTATGTAAATATTTGTACAAGAACTTGAGTAGGTAAGAGAGATATGGTAATGGTAATTTTTACTCAACGTGTCTGTAGAAGCTTGCAGTACACTAATGCACTGTATTGAGAGTAATTATGGAAAAGAACAACATATTGCAATGATTCCAAAAGTGTGCATAGCGTTTTCCAACACACTCCAACATGCTGTTATTTATGGAAATTGTCATTTAGGTATTTGCTTTCTGGTGTCTACATGATGAGGACTGTTGTTGTCTTCTGTATCAATGTCTTTGTTGACTCAGTTGGGGCATATAAAGTAATATAGGACAGTAGTTTACTAGATGACATTTTTCATTGTCTTGAGGGCAGTGTTTTTTCATTGAAATCTTCTCTATCTAGCCTATTTCCATAGGGTATTAGTCTCAAATATTTATCAGAGAAAAACAGTTACAATACGAAAAGGCAATGGTCAGAGTAACTGCTGCAGGACTCTGTACCAGAAGTTTTACAAAATCTGCATTATTAATAAATATTAAATGAGAGGTGCATCCTGTTTCTACTACCATTTCATCTACTATCCATGAATCTTTTACTACTGTGTCCAGTTCCATTAGGCCCTTTCTTGCAAAACAAACATCTCATGGAGAACAGAAAGTGCTACCTTTTAAACTTTTATAAGAAACACCAGTGCTACCAGGGTTAGACTGGAAGAAGGGTACACACTTGGAAAATAGGTACTAAGAGACCAGTGTTGACATACTGATTTCAATACACCAGTACCATACTATACCATACTAGTGGTTGAGAAGTATGGGGTGGGCGTTCTGGAAACCTCCATGTATCTGTCTGGAACAGTCCAACACTGGATACTATTGAAAAATACATAGGGTCCATTCTCCTTTCCTCTTCCTCCTCCACCGAACAAACTGTCAAAAGACAAAGACCCATTGTAGAGAAAAAAAAAAAGACCTAAAGAACTTTCAGGTGTAAGACAAGCACTAAGCACTCCCTCCTTGTGCCCTTCTGAATTAATTGTGGCCCATTTACTAACAATCACCATGCAGAAGTATAATATGCCACACCGTTTCCCCTTTTCTTGATTAGAGGAACAACAGTCGTATCTCAGATACTGCTGTGTGGTGAATATTTGTAAATGTTGACTTTTTGCTGGTGACCAGTGTACATGTAAATTGCTTCACGTAGACATGGTTTCCAAGGAATCATTAAAAGATTTTTCCCCTTCCCACACTTGTTTTGATTTCAATCTGCAAAATGCTTTAATACTTTGATTTGTTCTTCTTTCTGTTCACTGGAGGTGGTGCCAAATGGTGATAATGCTTGTTTGTGTGCGTGTGTCCAGTTCCAATGGGTTATTATGGTGGGTTTATTTAAAGTTAACAAGATGGAGGTGGCTGTGTATTTTGAAATATAAGCCACACATTTGCACTTTTAGGGTAACTGAGGTTTGGTGCTCTTTATGCATATTCTTATTTTTACTTGTATGGCACTATAGTTATGCACAGCATTTTACAAAGTAAATAAAATGGAGTCTCTAGCCCAAAGTCAAATCAAATACACTCTGTATTTACGAAGTGATATCTTGCAAAAATGTTTTGGAAAAACTACTCATGTTGATTTCTTAGGGGAACAAAAGGAAACTGTTGAGTAAAATAGTACGTCAATGTACACCATGTCAACAAGAAAAGTGGTCTACATTTGTAGTGTAGATAAAGTAGGCTATACTACAAAAACAACCAACCAATCAGTGATCAGTCTGCTCAAGAGAAGCTCAGAAATAAAGGGGAACAATAATCAAGTAATGAAGTTGTACATCAAAATGGGGCAGGAGGGCAATGACAAAACTTACTGAATAATACAGTATTCTACCTGCTCACATCAGGCTCCACTCTAGCTCCTGCTCTCTGATCCTCACTTTCGTGAGCATTAAATGCAAACAATCATTTAAATCCTTGAAGATAGTTTCCAAGCTAATCAATGAAGAAACAAATTTTATTAGAAATGTATGTGTCATTGCTCCTGTTTCACTCAATCCAATTCATGATGAAGAAATTTCTTATAGTAAAGATTGTTAACTGGACTGTCAAGTAGTGAAATAGATGGATTCTCAGTAACACAACTCTTGTGTAACTACAAATATTTTGAGGGGAGAATAAAAAATATAAATTATGAAAACATGTAATGCTGATTAATGTATTTTAACTCTACAGAATCAATGAGAGCAATGAATGAATATCAGACTTTACCTGAGGTTGGCACAAGTTGAGTTAAAACTACAATTCACAAACCACAGGTCGATTTGGATTTTAAAAAAAGATTCAAACACACACACACAAGATTACAGCTTCAGAATGAATGATCCCAGGATGAATGATTGTCTAAAAATGAGTTATACAACATAGGAGAACATGGCAAATTATTTACAACTGTTTGTTTGTATTATTGCCAGTATATGTACATTCATTTCTGAAAATTACTGAAACATTTAACAGATTATCATTAATTTCAAATACCATGCATTAAATACATTGTAAATATATTGGTCATGCCAATAAGTTGAGGTGGTTGCAGTGCAGAAAAGAGGACCTGGGGACGGAAAGCAGTTATGTGGCTACTTATGAATACATATCTTTTAGAGTATAACTTTGAAATTTAATTTCCAATTATAAATTTGTGGATTATTAATGTTTTGATTACAGAATACCACTATACAAGAGGTCTTAGAATTCATGTCTAATTTTATCAAATCAGGGAAAAGGATAATATATCATTACATGATATAAACTATTCAATATAGCATAGAGATCAACACCATAATAATGAAAGACTGTTACTCTGCACTTGAAAAGTGTTGCCATCACTATGGTCATATAATACATAAATAATAATAGGTGACTTTCAGAGACCTTTCCCATTAGATGCTGTGACAGACCCAGACCAGTGGGATACAGGAGTCTGGTAGAGGGCAAATACACTGGGCACTGGATGAGAAGTTTTCTGTTCCCTGAGTGACCAGAGCAGGGGCTGCACTAGAGTAATCAGGAACCTGCGAGAACCAATTAAGGCAGACAGGCTGATTAGATCACCTGTAGCCAATCAAGCCAGGCTAATCAGGGCACCTGGGTTTAAAAAAGAGCTCACTCCAGTCAGGCGGGGAGGAGCCAGAAGAGAGAAAGTGCGTGTGAGGAGCTGGGAGCAAGAGGTTCAAGGACCTGAGAGTGAAAGGGTGTGCCGCTGGAGGACTAAGGAGTACAAGCATTATCAGACACCAGGAGGAAGGTCCTGTGATGAGGATAAAGAAGGTGTTTGGAGGAGGCCATGGGGAAGTAGCCCAAGGAGTTGTAGCTGTCATGCAGCTGTTACAAGAGGCACTATAGACAGCTGCAATCCATAGGGTCCTGGGCTGGAATCCGGAGTAGAGGGCAGGCCCAGGTTCCCCCCAAACCTCCCAACTCCTGATCAGACACAGAAGGAGTTGATCCAGACTGTGGGGAAGATCACTGAGGTGAGCCAATCTGCCAATAAGTGCAGGACCCACCAAGGTAGAGGAGGAACTTTGTCACAACTGATGTCAGAGGTGGGATTTGGTGTGCACAGCATGGCAGAAGGAGGAGAGTGATATTAAAAAAAAAAAAAAAAAAAAAAAAGGTAGAGGGTTTATTTTTTTTCACGACAATGGTACGGGCATTGATACAAGTTACGGTGACTCAGCAGGAGGCTACCTGTGTCCAGGCAGCTGCCCAACAGGAGGCAGTGCGGCTGCAGCAAGAGACTAATTGCCTGCTGATGGACCAGGCTTCTCAAGACTGGGCTATGTTGCGGGAACTGGTAAACCAGGTGAAAACCCTTACAGAGCTGAACTGCGGCCATGATGGGACACAGATCATACGGGCCAGGCATTGGCTGCAGAAAATGACGCAGGAGGATGATGTAGAGACATACCTTCTGGCCTTTGAGAGGACAGCCCTATGGGAGGCCTGGCCTCGAGATCAGTGGTCTGGCATCCTTGCCCCATTCCTGTGCGGGGAGGCCCAGAAGGCTTACTATGATCTGCCTGAAGAGGCTGCAGCAGACTACCCCCAGCTGAAAGCAGAGATCCTGGCCAGATCTGGGGTAACAACTGCAGTGCAGGCCCAACAGTATCACGAGTGGAGGTATCAGGAAAACAAAACCCCATGGTCCCAATTGAATGACCTCATCCATCTCACACGAAAGTGGTGGCGAACGGAGTCCTGGAGTCTGGAAGAGATACTAGAGGATCTGGTCATCGACCGATACATGAGGGGACTACCACCAGACCTTCGTGCCTGGGTAAGCCAGAACGAACGCTCCACCTATTATGAGGTTGTTGCACTGGTAGAGAGGCGAAGGATGGCGAGGGAACTGACCCGACCAGTTAAGGAAGAGCCACCCCAGGTTAAACTAGCAGCACCAAGCCCTAGAGCTCGGGTGACTGGGCCACCAGGAGGGCTCAGGTGGAAAAAGAGAGGGGCTGAAGGCCCACCAGAGGCCACAAAGAGTTGGAGCATGGAGGGAGAAGAGGATCATGATGTTACATTGCCCTAACCAAGAGACCGGGGAATGCCTAAAGCCCCATACAGATGTTATGCCTGTGGGGATTGGGGACATATAGCTGCACAGTGTCCCAATGCTGAGGAGTCGATGCAGTGTAACCTGGGGAACTGGGCAGACCCATGCTCCCTAATCCACCTTGTGGGGGTCTCACTAGCCCCACATATGTACACCAGACCAGTGAAACTAAATGTGGTTGAGACCACAGCACTGGTTGATTTGGGGAGTGCTATCACGCTTGTCTCAGGGAAGCTCGTCAAGTGTAGTCAGCTGCTGCGGGCTGAGTGTACAGGGATAACATGCGTCCATGGGACAGTTGGTTATTACCATACCATCCCAGTAAAACTCAAGATTCAGGGGAACACTACTGAGGTAGCAGCAGGTGTAGTCCCTAAACTCCCATACCCAGTGCTCATAGGGAGGGACTTCCCAGGGTTTGGAAACTTACTCTCAGTAGGAGGATTGGAGGAAAAGGGGAATCCTGAAGTTAGTGAGGCATCCACAGTAGACTGTCAACCCCCAGTCTTCTCTGAAATATCCCCAGATTTATTTCCATTCCCAGACAGGGTAGAAAGTCGAAAAGGGAAAGGAGGGCAGCTAAGGCCTTGGGAACCCGAATACTGACTCAAAGCCAGAGGGTCCCTCTCGTAGGTAGGCAGACCCGAGCAGCTGAAAAGGAAGCCACCCAGGAGGGAGAAGCACCCGAGTCTGACCCCCACCCTAACGCTTCTGAACCAGTAGAGGCAACAGAGACTGATGGCACCACAGGGTTTTGCAACGACTTCCGGCGCTAAACAAAGTATCCCAGTTTGATGCATACCCCATACCTCGCATAGATGAGCTAGTGGACCATCTGGGGAATGCACGGTATTTGACTACTCTAGACTTGACAAAGGGGTACTGGCAGATTCCCCTTGCAGAGACGCAAAGGAAAAGATTGCGTTCTCTACACCAGAGGGTCTTTTTCAATATACTGTCCTCCCTTTTGGACTACATGGGGCCCCAGCTACTTTCCAGCGCCTCGTGGATAAGCTATTACGCTCGCATAACAGTTATGCTGCTGCCTACTTGGACGATGTGGTTATTCATACCCAAGACTGGGAAACCCACCTAGAGAAGGTGGAGGCAGTCCTTGATACCTTCAGGCGAACTGGCCTTAAAGCAAACCCTGCCAAGTGCGCTGTAGGGTTTACAGAGGCCAAATATCTTGGGCACATTGTGGGAAAAGGTCTGGTGAAACCCCAAGTGAACAAGTTGGATGCCATCCAAAATTGGCCCCGACCACGTCGCAAGAAACAAGTCCGGGCATCCCTAAGTGTAGTGGGGTATTACGACGATTTATCCCTCACTTTGCCACAAGTGACAGACCCAGACCAGTGGGATACAGGAGTCTGGTAGAGGGCAAATACACTGGGCACTGGATGAGTAGTTTTCTGTTCCCTGAGTGACCAGAGCAGGGGCTGCACTAGAGTAATCAGGAACCTGCGAGAACCAATTAAGGCAGACAAGCTGATTAGATCAATCAAGGCAGGCTAATCATGGCACCTGGGTTTAAAAAGGAGCTCACTCCAGTCAGGCAGGAAGGAGCCAGAGGAGAGGAAGTGTGTGTGAGGAGCTGGGAGCAAGAGGCACAAGGACCTGAGAGTGAGAGGGTGTGCTGCTGGAGGACTAAGGAGTACAAGCATTATCAGAAATCAGGAGGAAGGTCCTGTGGTGAGGATAAAGAAGGTGTTTGGAGGAGGCCATAGGGAAGTAGCCCAGGGAGATGTATCTGTCATGCAGCTGTTACAGGAGGCACTATAGACAGCTGCAATCCACAGGGCCCTGGGCTGGAACCCAGAGTAGAGGGCGGGCCCGGGTTCCCCCCAAACCTCCCAACTCCTGATCAGACACAGAAGGAGTTGATCCAGACTGTGGGGAAGATCACTGAGGTGAACCAATCTGCCAATAAGCGCAGGACCCGCCAAGGTAGAGGAGGAACTTTGTCACAATGCTCTCAAAATTCTTTACAAACAATACTGAACGAAGCCTCACAACAGTATTATCTCCACTTTGCAGACAATAAAATGAAAACAGAAAGGAAATAGGATATGGCTAAGGCCAAACACTCAACAAGTCAAAGCTGGGAATGGAATCCAGATCTCTGAACTCCCAGTTCTGTGCCTTAACCACTACATGATAACTGTTCTCCAAATAACAGTTGTGGAAAGCGGTTATCAAAACAGAGAAGAATTACATTTGTTTATTTAAACAGCAAACACTAACTCACTTTTTTCAAGAAACAAAAACCAAAAATTGATAAGAACTTTCAAACTACGGGCTTAGCTTCAAAACCTGTATTTGCTACTTTGTAACCAACACCACACAAAATAAGAATGATTCTAACAACAGACAACAATTGCCTTGCAACCTTGGAACCACAACAGGCTATGAAGTCAAAACACCTACACTGACATGTGGGATTCTTTTTAATTGATACAGTACTTGGCACAATGGCAGCAGAAGCTTGTGTGTCTGAACACGGTCTTGTGTAGATTTGCATTAGATGTACAAGCACATTGAATTTTCCTACCATCTTCCAAATCTCTCCCTTGAATAATAATAGTTTGCACTTTTATCCAGTCTCAGATCTTTACAGACTTTAATTATGGATCATAACATCTACATGAAGTAAGGAAATATGGCTCCCTTTTTCATGTGGAGAACAAAGAGGGGTTGAATGACTAGTCCAAAGTGAGAGGGTCAAGTGGCAATCAGTATTAGGACTCTAGAGGCTTTAATCCTAGGTCCTTGCCCCAACTGCCTACATTATGGTCTCCTTTGATTCAAGACATCTAGATGTGTTGAGGAGCAGTGACGTATATAGAGTGACAATTTTAAACAATTGACATAGCAATGTTTTAATCTTCACATACATTACAAACCAGGTTCAAGATGCGTGTCATGGATCCCATATGTGCCATTTGTGCTAGTGGTGTAATGGCACTGACTGCACTCCAGCCCTGAACAACATAGAAAAGATAATAGCAAACATTATCACACACACTATAGGACTGGCAGTAGTAAGAGGGGGGAAAGGGGCCAATGTCTAAGAAGATTTGTTTCTGCATACTGGTTAAATTGGTTTAGAAGGATTTGCTAACTGAATTTTTAACAAAGATAAAAAAAGAGGATGAGGGCCAAGTGTAAAAATAAATGCACATACACACCCCATTCACATGATTGCAGATTAGTGTGCAAATGTGTTATTGTGCATGCAATATATCCTTGTGTACAGATTTGCATTCATGTGGGGTTTTTTGTTTGTTTGGTTGTTTTTTGACAAGTGGATGTTGACCATCTCTTTTTACGTGCATGGTCAGATTTTTTAATTATCCATGCATCACTGAAATCTCTCCAGCAATCATTCCTGTGGTGCCTAGGCACTAAAATAGCACATCCAACTGTAGTACTAATTGCAGCATATCATTGCCACCCCCCCTAGTAGTTACACAGAACCCTCTTTATTCTGGGCAGGAACTGAAGTTTTCCTTCCCAACACATAACATTAATATTAAAACAAAAGAAAAAAAGAGGAACTTCTCTCTTATATGGTATATTTTATTATTATTTTTCTGCTTTTTTGGCATATTAAGCAGAGATTTCATCTCACAATAAAAAGCTTCAGAAAATACAAAAAGCAACATCCTAAACAAAATAGTTTTATGAAGCTGTCACTTATCCTTAAGCATATCTGTGCATTCAGCATTTGCACATTCTCTTATGTATACTGTTCTGATCAAATCTGGCATGAACGATGATCATTTTAATGTTCACGTAAAAAATCTGTCTGGAGTCAACTAAGGGTATGAAGCAATTCCCCACTCCCGAACTTCCGCATAAATGCCAATATTATGGTACTGTACAAATGAGACTAGAGCTGACCGAAAACATCAGATAGAAAATTGAAATTATGATATAATTAGGTCATTTTGGGGATTCAGATGGATATCTGCAAATAAAAAAAAATCACGTAGACAGTTGTTTAACTTATTTTAGGGCTTGTCGATACGGGGAGTTAGTGTGTGGCAAACCAGGTTGGGAATCTACCGTGCACAGCATGCTGTGCACTAATGTCCTATATGATCACTGTTACAAGCAGCTCAGGACTTTCACTGTGTTGTGGCAATGTCCACATGGTGAGTCTGTGCACAGCAAATTGGTGTGCTGTAGATTCACACCCTGGCTTGCTGTGCACTAGCTCGCAGTGTAGACAACCCCCTAGAATATACTAATAACTTACAGTTCCGATATAGTTTAGATTCTGGCATGTCCAAATTCAACTTTGGATTCTGGATAAGAGGGGAAATGAAAAACTGAATCTAAACAAAATTCTGCTCACTTGCTTACCTCAAAATGAGACTTTGAAGGATGTTTGTTGTATTTCAGTGAAAGCCAGTTCCAGGTGTAATTTCCAATAGTGAAGAAAGTATGTGAGGAGGAACAATAAGCCATTTGTCTCTCCTAGGGGAAAAAACCCTCCTAAATTATGACCAAATCCCTAGAGAAGAGAAAGACCTGGAAACGCCCATTAACTTCTATGAGAATTGTTAGACGCTCAGCATCAAACAGGATTTGACTCTTATAAAGTCAAAGCAAAGCACACACAATCTAATATAAAGTAAACTCATTGGGGAAGGAACCATCTTTTTGTTCTAGGTTTGAACAGCACCTAGCACAATGGGGTCCTGATCCGCAACTGGGGCTCATTGGCACTATGCTAATACAAATATAAAAAGCATGTCAAAAGTATCAAAGGAAAGAAACGGGTTTGTTAGAAAGCAGAACAATGGCTGTTTATGGAAACAAATGGATTGTCTTAATCCATTTCCTGCATAGCCACATCACACAAACCACCACTGCTGTTGGCACTAATTAACATCCTTTATTTATAGTGTCAACACAGAGGACAAGGATTAAGGGTCCAATCTTGTTATTGCCGAAGTCAAGAGGAGTCTTGCTGTGGACTTTAGTGATCCATATTGTCCCATCTAGATTCCTCCTTCCACATGAAATGGGCTCAGTTAGTCCCATGCCACTGCAATCCCAACCTACCTCCTGCAAAATAGATCCAGCAGAGGACTCTCTGCAATGTACATGGTGTAGCTGGCACTAACCACTTCAGGACCGTATGTCACTGCTATCTGATGGTTCTGGGGAGAAGTGCAGGACGGAATCCCCTCTTCCCAAATCTGTCTTGACTAGTGGGGATTGAGTGAGTAGGCCAGGCAAGAGTCATGCTAGGATGGCTGTTTACAGTGCTGGATGCCAATGCTGCATTTGCAGTACTCTCAAAGGAAAACTGTCTGCAGCTATCTTGAATGGAGGATCCAGAACTCCATTCGTGGCTCCCAACTGTGCCTGCTGCTGCTGTAGTGGTGCGGTATGGAGCACTTAAAAGGACAAGCACATGCACCACCAGTGTTCCAGCTGGTAGTGTGTTGGAGGAAAGAGACATCCAGCCAGTAGCTACCCCTAAAAGTTAGGCACCTGTGACCCTAACAGCCCCTTTATGCAAGCTGGCATAGGGCACACCCAAGACAGTATTGTCAGAATATTTAGCCAGTGTCTTATAAGATATTGCATAAAAACTGGTGATCTATTCATCTTCAATATCATTGTGTGATGTGTATGAAGAGTTATGTATGAGTGCTAATAATATGTTCTTAAAATCATGATGGAGACATCTGACGAACAAGGTTGTCATAGACAAAGAAAATTTGTTCTGCCTGCTTGCCTGTGTCTCCAATGTAAATTGAGTAAAGTGATTCCAGAGACAAAGTTCATTTGCATCTGAGGTCTAGTCTACACTAGAGAATTAGGACAGTTTAACTATGTCGGTTGGGGTGTGGAAAAATCCATACTCCTGAGCAGTATAGTTAAGCTAAACTAAGTCCCCATGTAAACAGTGCTAGGTTGATAGAAGAATTCTTCTGTCAGCCTAGTTACCACATCTCAGGGAGGTGGATTAATTACACAAATGGATGAATCCCTCCTGTCAGTGTAGGTGGTGGCTACACTGAAGTGCCACAATGGCAAAGCTGCAGCAGACCTGTCTATAATGTTTTAAGTGTAGACAAGTTCTCAGCCCACAGGAAATGCTAACTGAGAGGAGAGTGAGGAAGACAGGATGGCATCTACTTCCTGGAGCATAAGCACCAGGGGAGAAGAAAAATATTATCTGAGGATACACTTCAAACACATACATTTCAAAGATTTACTGGACTATAATAAGGAGGGAAGAGAACCCCTGAGTTATCCGTCACGTAGGGCACAAATGTGACCCGCAGTCTTGGAATCTATGAACAGGTGGATCCCTCAACTATGTGGGTTGAGGATGTGGAGAACTGACCGTAGATGAGAAATTACCCAATATAAGGATTGTAATCTGTTAAATTTTAGACACTAGAAAGCAGTTTTTATTTAGTTTTTATTCATCGCCATTTCTGTTTCTCTTATCTCTGCTCAGTATCACTTAAATCTCTGTTCTTTATTTAAAAAGTCATGCTTAGTTTTACTGTAAACTGTCTCAGTGCTCTGTATCAAGGTAAATAATGTATCCTCAGCTGGGGTAACAGGCTAGTGCATGTGTACTGTCTCTTTGGAAATAGTGGACTTAATTTCTGTGAGGGTCCAGTGAGAGGGACTGGAACACTACGGGGAACTATGGAACCGGGGTTCACTGAACACTCACTGGTAGAGTGTTGAGGAGTTTGCAGGTGAGCTGGACATACTGGCATGAGAAGGAGCTGACACACAGTTTAAGCTCTAGCAAAGCTTTCTCTTGCTAAGGCATAGGGGTTACACAGTGGCTGCTGGTTCTTGGCACCCTGAGAGAGTGTCACAGCACCCTAGATGGTTGCCAATGTTGATGACCCCTAATTTCAGCCCTGAAAGGGTCCAGACTTAGCAAATTGATAGAGGAGTGGATGGGAAAAGGAGTAGTCAGGAGGTCAAGGGTAGAAAGATCACCATGATCTTAGAAACCTATTACAATGCACCAGGTGCTTCTGCAGGTATAGAGGCAAACTGAAGAGATGATGTACTGAATCTCTGTGAGGGGTTCTGCATACACATTTCCTTCCCATAAGTCTCCTCCCATGCTGATATGGACCAATGCTAGGAGGAGCAGACTCCTAAGGGTATATTCATCACAGTGCAGAGGACATGCCAAAGATTCCAGGCACCACTTAAACCAAAAGGACTTTGGCTAAAGTCATACATACTTAACCTCCACAACGGGATATATTTTACCCTCAAAGATCATTATGACTGAACCATCCTCTCACACATATCTTAGGCATCAATATTCATCGGCGCCCCACCTGAACCCCTCACAGCACCCCCAGGAGGTAAAAAAGTGCTATTATCTTCATTTAACAGATGGGAAGCTGACGGCACACAGAAACTTAGGCCCAGAATTTTTTGAAATGTTTACACTTACAATGCCTAACTAATTTAGGAGCCCAAATCTCATTTTTAACAGAGATTTAGTCAGTTAGGTATTGCAAGGCCAAGTTCTATAACATCGAAACTCCTTCCAAAATCTAGACCTAAGTGACTTGCTCAAGATCCCACAGGAAGTGTGTGGCAAAACAGGGACTTGAACCCAGGTCTACCATGTCATAGGCTTGTAGTCTAACTACTGGACAGTCCTACCTCTCTCCTCTACTGTTGATCCCTCCAGGCTTGGGCTATGGCATATTGGTGGGGCAGCATGAACTTTGCACCACTTCATGCTGTACCAGTTCTGTTGCTCAACAGAAGACCTGCGTCTGTGAGGCTCTGAGATCAAATAAATTTATTAAGAAAGTCTGAATAGATGTGTATCTACTATATAAGGCAGCACTTACTTGGTTAAACTGTTTATTAAGAATGTTCATTGATAATCATTTTTTCATTTGCCCAGTACAGTTGTCAGTAAAGCACAGTGACAATTTATCATTGATGTAACACAATAAAAGAACATAACATAAGGACGGCCATGCTGGGTCAGACCACAGGTCCATCTAGCCCAGTACCTTGTCTTCTGAAAGTGGCCAATGCCAAGTGCTTCAGAGGGAATGAACAGAGCAGATAATCATCATGTGAATCATCTTCTGTTGTCTTGTGATGCACTAATTATGTCACAGGCTTATTCACTGCTGAAATATGTAGCTGAGACCCTTGTTTAAAACATATCAGCATCCTGCAAAAAGATTTGTTAGGCCTGAAACATTTCATGAATAAAAAGAGGGAAGGAGAAATGACATCAAGGAAAACATGTAGAATGTTCTTTGCTGTCATTTACACATATTTGAATCTTTAAGTTTGGCTTCACTTGGAAGCATCACAGAATAATCATCATATTGGTTTAGTTTAAAAAAAAAGTATTTTACAGGATACTAAGACACAGAAATCAAGACTGCCATATTGTCACACAGTTAGCTTGTGGCTGGGTCTTACACTGCTGCACAGGAAGTTAGAGAGTAGCAAGTCCTCAGTTCCATCAAACTTGTATAGTGTAGGCATACTCACATCACCTCTATTGCTGTGACTGGGCTCGAGGGGGCACAACAGGTTCCATTACCACTTTTCCTCATGAGCAAGTGGGTAGGGAGTGGGTAGAGCAACGGCTCCACTCCCTCTATTCCCCAGCCAGCAGAGCTGGTGGGATCGAAGTGGGGAACATTGTGCACCCTGCTGTAGTACCTCCTTCCCCATTGCGAAAGAGGAATGTGGGAGCAATTTTGCCTCCAAGCTGCGTCTAAGACAAAATGCCTCCTTTGGCAGTGCAGCTTATGCACTGTCTTCTGCTCAGGGCTATCCCTAAATGCACCATGTAGAATGCAACACATGCCAGAACAGTAATAATAAAAACAGATTTGGAACACTGAAGGTCTCCACAGCTCACTACCAGCTATTGGTTACATTTTGTTTCTAACATAATACTATTTCAGAACACTAAAGCCCCAGAGACCACCATATTAGATTCATTTGATAAACTCTAGGAAGCTATGAACTCAGGTTCTCCTCCCACATTAATATCTATCACACTGCTCCTGCATAGTCTAGGCTGTCAATGGGCACAGAGTCTGGGGATCTTCTTTCTTTTGTTTAAACATTATCTTACGGTTCTCAACCTAGGTTTATTTACAGTCTATTGCTATGGATATGATTATTTGCATGGAAGACTCTTTTATGGTTCTTTCATTTGTGTATGCTATCAAAGTAGTAAAAAGTTTGAAAACAGACATACAAAACAATCTCTGAACACCACTGGAAATGCTCAGATGTCAGTTTGTTTACAAGCTATATTTACACACTTTCCAGGAAAGAAATACTGTGAAGGCCAAACATATAGGTTTATTAAAAAAAATAAAAATAAAGATAAAGATCCATCTGGGATAGTATAGTTAGGTTAACAGGAGCCAACACAGCTTAACTTTCATGTTATATCCTACCTACATACCATCAGCTATTTTTTTAAACTGCAGCTCTACCAGGATCACAGTCTCAGAACAGAAATGACTGGCAGCACACCACCACAGTTTTGAATGTTTCTTTGTGTTTGGATGTGTGCGTGTTCTCACCTTTACTATTCCCTTGTTTTCCATTCCTGAAATTCCAATAAGTCTTTTAAATCCCATTGAGGGATTTACCACATTCATTTAAATGAGGATTACAGAAAAGCATATGAAAAGATGAAAATCTGCTCACTATTGGAAAGCCAAAGATTGAAAATATCGTAAATAAGAGCCTATGTACACAAAACCTCTTAGGACTAAGCCTTTCTTAAAGGAAGCTGCATACTGAAGGATAGTGAATCATTTCCATCCCAAATCCAAGCACAAATGGTGAACAGGCACTCTGACAAGTGCCATTAGTAGAATGGTTTAATCTTTCACACTGCACTAATCTGTTTCATCAGAACTTCATCTCAATTTGTCTGTTACCATGCTGTCTGTGTTTCAATGGTAAATCTTCAACAGCCTACCATACAACACAACGCAATAGTTTTCAAACATAAGAGGCTGGTAAGTGAGTACAGATCTTCTTTGCAGAGGTGCTGGAACAATTTGTACAGTGGGGGTGCTGAGAGCCATTGAACCAAACTGTAAACCCTGCATATTATGGAAATGACTTCAAGCCTGGGGGTGCGGGAGCATCCCCAACACTCCTAGTTCCAGCACTTATGCTTCTTTGTATTTGTGATAGAGACTAAACTTCTGTACATATCCTTATGAGAACAAAATTGAAAAACTTTGTCTATAAATTCCCTGCATCTAAATTTGATTTAGGGATACTCTTTTATAATCTCTTCTCATTCCTGGTTATTTATCTCCCCTTTGCAAGACATATATCCCCTTTGCAAGACATATACATAAAAGGACTTAGAGGAGCCAAACTCCGTACATTATACATGAGGTCAAAGGGGACTGACAATAGCTTAGGCAGCCAGAATATAGCAGATTTTATAAGGCAGTCTTGCTATGAGAGAGGACATTGTAGATCTCTCAAATACACACTATGACTGCTTTTTCTTCTTAAAGTCTTGCTTTTCCCCAAAGCTATTGGTTTAATAGAAGGACAGCTTCTTTGAAAGTTGACATCCATAGGAGCAAAGACAGAAGAATGATCTTCCCTTGCAAATATTTCCCACCAATCGGAGTGATGGACAAAGCTTTTCAAACTAAACGAAAAGCTAAAAACCAACAGTACTGCTGAAGATTAATAGAGATGCGAGAGAGAGCAAGCTTGGAATAAGTTCATGGAAACTTCCAATAAAGAACCAAACTCTAGGAGGACTGATTTGAGGGCAGTAAAAAAAATCTATGGAGAAGGAATTGTATTAAAGGTGGGCTATTTGGCAACCTAGGAGGCCATAGTCATATCTGTATAGAAAGAGTAATGATGAACAACGCAATGATGGTGCACCAAATGTCAGTGTACATAAAACCCCCAAAGATTAAGAACATGAATACAAGCTCACCACTTCTTCATGCCTGCATTTTCTTACATTAATCCCATTAATCTGTTAAAGGGAAAGAAAGATCAGATTGACTCTGTATATCAAATATAGATTGTAGTTTTATTTTTCTGGAAAAAAATCTAAACAACATTAACAGTTTTACGCTACCTGTAGAATTGCATCTCCTATAAAGAGCAAACCTGAGAGTTCAGCTGTAAACAACAGAGAGCATATTTTGTCACTTAGATACTTTGTCCAATACAGCGTATTGAATAGACACACACACACACTTTATCAATTTATCTAGTGTATATGCCCATCTTGGGTCAACTCTGAAAATGTAAAATGAATAATGAAAACTAAAAAAACCAACCTTAAATATACCCATACATGGTTGGATTCAGATTTCTTACTGCCACCAATATTTCTAACTATAAATACCAATGTATGATTTTACCAAAAAGTGGAGAGGGGAGAGAAGGTCGTCTACACAATCTTATTAGGAGATTCCCAGCAGACCATCTCTTGGTCTCCAACCTCCCTTAGAGCCTGAGTTCAGCAGATGCTTAAGTGTTTTGCTGAATCTGGATAAACAGTTGCATTGGTCCCTCAATGACTGGAATAGATGTACTTTGCAATGCAGAAGATTAACATATCCAAGCTCCGAGGAATCAGGAAGGGAAAGACCAATCCTGAATCAAGAAACACTTATAGGAATCACTTTCAAAACACTTTACTTTCCCTTTGCATATAATCGAGCATACTCCAGGTCTTACATTTCTGCTTATCTCAGCTGCATCTGTATATTGGGAGAGGAGGGCCTTCAGGTAAGGTGGACCCAAACCACTAATGCTTTTTAGAAGTTTGTACACAGGGCTCAGAGACTGCTTCATTCCCTTCCATAATTATTACTGTTTTTAAACCTTGGCTCCTAAATAAACAAACCACACAAAGAGAGAGAACAAAATCACCACATATGTGTATTCTTAATTTTAATGCCACAAAGTATGAACTAAGTATGTATTAGAATACACAGGATTTTTTTTTTAAATCCCAAAACAGAGTTGGACTGGGCTCACTCATGGGGGGAGAGATAGCTCAGCGGTTTGCACATTGGCTTGCTAAACCCAGCATTGTGAGGTCAATCCTTGAGGGGACCATTGAGGATCTGGGGCAAAAGTCTGCCTGGGGATGGTCCTGCTTTGAGGAGCTGGTTGACTAGATGACCTCCTGAGGTCCCTTCCAGCCCTGATATTCTATTATTCTAAATAGTGCTGTCAACATTATTCATTTAAATAATGATATTCCACTGCATGTTTGCAGAATTGATCACCAGGTGGACACAGCATAGAAAGGCTTAAAACAAGTTGCCAAGAGCAAGATCCTGGCTTCACTGAAGAGAACAGCTCAACTCTCATTGATTCAATGGAACAAGGCGTTTCCCCTCAGTTTTTCTGCTTCAGCGTCTGAGCCTACTGTTTCTCATACATGAACTTCACATAGGTGAATTGAACTCAAAGGGTGGATGTTCAGCATTCCTGAAGAGTCAGGACCCTTTTATGATCTCAATTGGACACCTGTGTGAAAGTAATTACATACATTAAGAAGCTTCCTGGGTTTTGTTCTCTTTTCCAGCTCTGGGTTTAGTTTATAGATCTGAGTGATTGTAACACAAGTACACACACCTGGGAACTAGTTTGTGTTATCAAGGACCACTAATGACTGCAGCAGCTAGCAGGTTAGCCCATTAAGGCAACAGGATAGAATTATAAAGGGGATAAAGGAAAGAACAAAGCCAGTAAGGAGGTAGGGCATAGCCAAGCCAGTTACTGTCAGCATTAATAATATCACTCTCAAATCCTAGACAATCTCTGGGAGGTCTCTTGGTTATTTATTGTTCTGTCCTTTTCCTTCAAAATGGGGAAGGGTAGAATCAATAAAGTTACTGTAGTTTTACCTGACTGACTAGAGTGCTATAAGCCAGGCTTGCCCCTATTCAACTCCTTTCTCTCCCCTCCTTCCCCCAGCAGAAGGGAGATTGAACCTGAGACTCCCATATTTTCAGGCAAGTGCTCCAACCACTGGGCAAAAGTTAGAAGGTGGGTGGTATGTCCTCTCCTGGTCATTTGTGTGTAGTGAGACAGGTGTCTAATTCATTCCTCACAAGAAATGACTTAGGACTTTAGCAGAAATTACTTCAGCAGAAAGGTTCCTAGGGGAATCACATGCAAAGATAGGCATCTAAGTTCAGGTGCAGAGGGGTGCCTATCTCCATGAGAGGGGCAGGGCTTAGGACACACTCATTTCTTAGCATCTCACATTAGCTAGCTTAGATAGTTCCCTGCTGGCTTTTGTGGATCACATTCTTAGGCACCTGCCCCATTCATTGTACAGAGAGCTTAGGCTTCTAATTCAGGCTCTGTAGATCACAGTTCTATTGCTGTGGTTCTTCTAGGTGCCTAAAAGACTAGGCCTTGCAATTCTCCCTTTTATGGATCCAGGCCACGGGGCTTAAAGCTCAACTGAAAAAACTTTAAACAATAGCCCTGACCCTAATTTTCAGTATCTCAGATGTTTAATTCTACCAAATAGAACCACCTTTTCTTCAAAGAAATGAGAGTCTTTCCTTCCTGAAAACTCATGGGCTAGTGGCCTCATGTGCTAAAACCTGTTTCCCTCCCTCCCGCACCCTCTACCCTGGAGTTCTTCTTCTCAATGCCAGTTTGGATCTTCTCTGGCCTCAGCAGCACTCGATGAGCCCCACCATTATCTTCCTGTGCACTGGCTCAGAGAGGGATTGGAAAGGAACTGTAGGGATGGATAAGGTTTGCAAAGCATAAGAGACATGGGTTTCAGATGGATGAATAGGTTTTCCTCCACCCTAGTGCCCCAACTCAGCCCCACCGTCACTCATTCAGGGCAGGGCACCCTCAAGTGGACACATTGGTGAGAACAGATTTCCCTAGGGAAGATGCCCTGGAGATTAGCTAGTATCCTAAGGCTTAAAAGATATTCAAGTAGCCATACCATAATATTGTATATGTTTAGGCTTATATTGCATATGCAGTTCAAGAAATAGTAGTTGAAAAAGAACAGGAAATTTTTTCCTCTTTAACATACTTGGTTAAACTTAAATCCAGAGTATTGTATTTTCCCTGTTGTGGTTGATGACATTTTAACCTACGGTGTAGGTAACCTAACACCATATTATTATTTATACATCCCTCCCCCCTCCACAGAAATGTATATAAGATACAAACAAACAACATATACACACATAAAAGATATATGATCAATGACTTCATCATATATTTGACCACATCATCTGCCCTCCTCACTAATCTGTCTCCATGGGACTCACTCCACCATTCCAACAGCTTTGCACCACTGCCACTTAATGAAAAAAAAAAAACACGCAACAGTGTGGCAGAGAACATTGTCTCTTTTTCCCTCTAAAAATTACACCTCTCCAAGATCTAGGGTGGCCAACGTCAAGTCCTGAACCAGTGACAGCTTCCCTATGCATAATCTGTGTCAGCCTCACATGGTGGCAACTATGGTTTTAGGTTTTTTTGGGGGGGGTACAGAATTAAAGTTCTGCCCTTTTCCATCCCTGCCTGCCCACTCCCAAGCCAACCAGCACAGGGAGACAAACAACAGCTCTGTGTAGGCTGTTTTGCAAACCCCATGCTGGTGCCCACAAGGTGGGTATCTGTTTCAGAGGGATGCATAAAGAACCACAATCTGGGTCATTATCTTTTAGCAAAATTTAAAAAAAGACCATTTTCATATTAGGAGAAATGGCAGAAGTATGCATTTTTTGCATGTTTTCATTGTGAAAAGCTATCTTCACACATAAAAAATTGGCCCCCATTCTGCACTTTACTGGGAAACCTTAATTTAGCGACAGTTCATTATGTCACACATACACAACTGGCACATGAAAGCAGAGTTATGAACAATTTGCAGTATCATATCTCAAAACAGCCAACAAATCCCAAAGAATTAAGACTCCACTGCTTTAAGTAATGGGTTGAAGTCCATAAAACTGCACCCGTTATTAGGCACCTACCTCTTTGTTCTTTGGAAATTTTGGAAATGACCACTGGGATATTATGCTCTGCTCCACCCTAGAATTAGAAAACAATCATATCTCACTGAAATTATTTTCATTCATAAATATGTTTACAACCCCAAATGCATCTTGTGTATTTTCCAGAGATTAACTTTTATTTTCAGACACAAATAAAATGCACTGCCTCTGTGTAATAGCTTTCTTTCTGTTTTTCTCATAGGATGGCAATCAATTATTTATTGCCTTACAGAAAATCAGTTGAGCAGGTTGTTAACTGAATGATAGACCATAGTCTATAAAGGTAAAATAAAAATCACTGCAGGTTTCTCCACATTTTCTACAAATTAGTATATCAAATCCATGTTATACAAAGGGGAAATGGGCATAATGCTGTAATGGCAACCATGCTGTGATCATTTTTATTTTTGTGCTGGCAAGAAAGAGACAAACAAAAGGCAAAAAAGCAAAAGGTTTGGACACCAGCTTTTGTTTTTTTGTGTCTGTCACTGCATACAAAAAGTAAGCCAGCAGTAGAATAAGTACAACGAACAAAAAAGGAGTTCTATGTAATGGAGCAGCAGCTATTCACTAAAGAAAACAAACTGAATCCCCTAGCATAAAGGAGCATTTAGCCTTACTGTTTCGCTCAGTGTTCCCTGTTGGGTTTGCAGACCTGTATGGTGCTATGACTAACATTAAAAGTAAAGGTAAAATAAAAAAGAGAGAGCAAAGGAACGAAGAGTAGGCAGAGATTAAATTTGGGGGCTTCCAACTCCAAAACTGCAGGCCCTATTCTGGCCAATGTTGGAAGTTTTCTACAAAGGTCAAGGCTAATCCTAACTTTCTTGCTCTTTTCTTTGTGGAGGTCACCCTAAAAATGTAAACCTGATTAATACCGATAGCAACTCAAATCACTAAAACAGCTTGGCACTGTCATTTTTACCTAAAGACTTTGTCATCACATTGCTCCCGACAATACCAAGGCTTAACTTTGGCATCCATGAAGACCACTGAATTGGGTCCCTCAAGTTTGAGGATCACCCCAGACTAATTCAGAGCTATAGGATAGAGCATTGCATCCGGGCGACTCTTGACGGCCTAGGGATTCTACGTATCCCTTCCAGGCAATAGCCAAATGCCTGTAGATGAGTGCTCAATGTGAATAACATGGGCTAGTGGCCTAAGCATGGAAATGAGAACCAGATGTTGCATTTTAAGCCCACTGGCCCTTCCTCATGGTTATCCAACTTATTTGGGGCAATATCCCTTGAACAATTTTTACTGTGTCTCTCTCCTATTCAAAACCCTCGTGGGTCTTGCTAACTTCCATCTCCCAGAATAGCCAGATGGTCTCTCTTCATATCTGTAGCTTCCTTGGAGGTGGAGACAAGAATAGGAGCTGCCAGGTAAAAGACTCTATCTTCTCCATTCTCAAAAATGTAAATGTGTCCTTGTGACAATGATGGAAGTGGCCTGAAATTCTCTTGGAGCAGTAGGAGATGCTTAAGGCTTCTGGCAGTGGTTGAGAACACAAATATTTCTTCAGGCTTTGACTGTAAGCTATGGAACCCATAGACATCCCCTAGCAACTGGATGCAAGGAGAGAAGCCCCATATTTTCTACTGCCAGTGAATGGGGGAAGCTCCTACAGGTATGCACCAACTGCCATGGATGTGAGCTGGTTATTCAGTAAGTAGGTATAGAACCTAGCCCCCCCCCCTTGATTTCACATATGTTCAGGGATTCAATTGAACTGGTCAAAACTGCTAAATAAATGTACACCTTTATGTATTAAATATCCTTATGAGGTTTTTTCATCCATTATCATCATCAAAATTAACAGAGCTTTCTTTGGCTAAGAAAACCCAGCTCAAGTCAGCTAACTTTACAAGTCTCACCTTCCATTCAAATACCGCCACTTACAGGCACACATAATTCTCTCTACAACCTCTAAACAAAAATCACTCACTACCAATGCCTTTGCAACCCTCTCCACCCCATTATTCCTCCTTTACACGACTATGCAGAAAATCAGTCCTGCCCTTCTGCCTAGTGCATTTTAGGGCTCAGGCACAGTGCTTAGGACTTTGGTCTTCCTTCATCACAGACATTTCATCAGCTCCCCCTTCACAGAAGCCTGACCTGCCTGACTGCCTCAAGCACTGGTCCACGGGGAGGAGGAAGGCCAGCCAGCTCTGGGCTTCCAGTATCCTATAGCTTGTTTGTTTAACACTATATAAATAGGTGCTTAAAGGAGCATAAACCAATGCTGCACAGGTAAAATAATATTACTCCTTTTGGCCTGAGCACCAAGCCAAACATGTTAGGCCTTGTAAGTTGTTCCAACTGGAAGGAGAAATTGGTGATGGAGTTGGGTATTTCTTTGATGCAATTCTGATTTATTTATTTACAAAGAATGTACGAAGTGCTTTTTTCCCTGAACACAGGAGAAATCAAACAACAGGAGACGTTTCCTTGCTCATTCTTACAAGCCTCTTTCAGCCTGTACCTGATCCAAACCCTCTCTCGGCTTCTCCCAGAGCCACACACAATGTTTGTCTACATTGTGTCTGCAGATTCCTTCTCTGTTACTTCTGTTACTGCTTCTCTTCTATCTCACCACATATACACCTATTCAAATACATCCAGACTGCTATCACTCATAAACCTGTTTCTATGATTGTAACTGAAGGCAGCAGTTACACCCACTTGCTTCAACAAATTTTATCCCAGCCTTTAACAATTAACACCCTCTCTGTGTCCTAGTCATGCCACAGGCACCGGAGGACACCAGCCTAAATGTTAGCCAAAGGAGCTACAGCCCCATAGTATGAGAGACAAGAATCTCAAGGGAGACAGGGGAAATGGCCAGCCTCTCAGATATATTATGCATCAGATTACACAGTAAATGATTTTGAAAATCTGCACGTTCCATGTGGCATCTTGCTAGACACTGCTGCAATACCGACCCTGATTCTCCCCAAAACTCCCTTAGTGGATCAACAAACACATCTAGGTTTAAATTCTACTTTTAAGTAACAACCAGTGGAAGCTACCTGGGGCATAATGCCTCAAAGCCTGGGGCATAATGCCTCAAAGCAGTGGGGAGCATGGCTATTAATATGCTCTTTGACTAGGTTCAGCACACACTCCTCTCCCTGCTCTTTGGAACATGAGGCTGGATCCTCTGACTGGAACAAAGCTCTGCTAGCTTTGTGGAATCGAGTGCCACTGGCCTGGAGCCAGGCACAATTGGACTCACAAAATCATTCTAATAACTGGTCTCTAGTCTGTTGTGATATGCATTTTCTTCCCCAAACACCTCCCTAAGTTAACAGATTCATACTCAGCTGGCTTCTTATGCACAATATTTGGTAAAAAAGAATAATCAAAACAAGGGAGGAAAGAATACTGACAGGTCTCTGAGAGCCAGGAGTAATATTATAACTGTAAAGCTGAATGTTCTTCATGAACGATTAATTTTATTGCCTCCTTCAGTGACAATGCTACACTCTGTCAGATTATTGAGAAACACAATGTTCTTTCGAAAGTCATACACCTAGAAACATATCTCTCTGAATCTGTGTTTAATCTTGTCAGTAAGATATGAAAACATGACTGAAGTACTACAGTTCGTTTATCAATCTCAAAATCTCACTCCGGGCTTATCCTTTATCACAATGATTTATTAATGGGTGTTCAGAAGGAGATTTAGAAGTTTGAGAAAATAAATCTATCTGAACTACTGACTGAAGTTTGTTGTACATAAGTGACCTCAGACTACATAAGGAGCCCAATTCTATTCCAAGTGAAGTCAATTCAAGTTTTGCTATTAACTTCACTGACACCATGATCAGGTCCAAGGCCTAAGGAGAAATTGGGTCTGCATTCCTGCAAGGAAACACATCAGCTTTCCTTTAATCGCATGTAAAACAATTGATCTCAAAGTGCTGTCGAAACTACAGAAGTAGACAATATAACTGTGAAAAAATATCTTCATTCTTATGCTCTTACACTGAGAGGTACTTAGTCATTGCAGCAGTCCCCCACTGAGCTAAACTAATTCTCTCTCTATCGCAATTGTTGATGGAGCCACACCAATGGTAATGCAATGGAGGAGTTTTCCCCCCAAAGACTACTAATCAACAGCTAAGCAAGATGTGCTGTATTCCAAGGGGATTATAACCTAGCCTCCTTTAGCTCATAAGAAAAAGGTCCATCTGGAGGCCAGGAAAATATGCCATATAGTGAGAGACTTAAGAAGCTCCATTTAGTTTATCCAAGAGAAGCTTCAAAGATGACTTGGTCATGCTCTATCATTACTGATATGAAGAAAAGATTTTTCACAGTATATAGCCAGGGCCATCCCTAGCCATACTTATAGTACGCAGCTGTGTAGGGCACCAGGAAATCTGGGCACCATATTTCCTGGTGCCTTGCGCAGCTGCATGCTGCTCCAGCAGCAGCTCCGCTTCTTCCCCATGGCCCCTACCCCTGCTCCACCCCTCCCCCAAAGCCTCCGCCCCCACCCTGCCTCTTTCCCGCCCCAGCCAGGGGAGCAAAGCACAGCGGGCTGGGGTCAGAGGAGTGATTGCCCCTCTGCCCTCCAGCCTCCCACTCACAGAGGCCTGGGGCCAGCCCCCCCCCGGCAGAGGCTTGGGGGGCTGCATGGGGCACCAAAATGGCTAGGGATGGTCCCGTATATAACTCTTTAATTTGGCAGCAAAAGGTATAATGAAATCCAGTAGTTGGGAATTGAAGCTAGACAATTTCAGATTAGAAATAAAGTGTAAATTCTTTACCATTAAGGTCATTAACCTTGAAACAACTTACTTAGGGATGTGGTAGATTCTCCATCATTAGAAGTCTTAAATTTAAGACTTGCCGTCGTTCTAAAAGATGTACTGTACTTCAGACAGAAGTTATGGGCTTGATGCAGAAATTACTAACTGATATTCTATGGGGTATGTTATTCTCATAAATGAGATAATCATACTTGTCCATATTGGCCTTAAAATATTCAAATCTATGAATCAATGGGGTTAGAAGGATCTTTGTGTTGTACCACAGATGAAGGGAAACAGGAATGGTCAGTGGCACTCCAAGGCTCAAGGATAGGTCTGGAAATCACATGATAGAACATGATCTCATAAGATTTACAAAATTTCTTCCTTTTAGTTGGGTCTGAATAGAAGATTTTGGATATGTTGTCAATATTTCTATTTGTATTTCAGGAAGTACTAAAGCATGCATTTTTAAAAAAAAAGAGTTAAGAAGCCAACCTACTCTCATCTGTTGTCTAATAAAAGTGTGGGAGTCATGGAAAAACACTATTGTCCACCAACAGGAAGGAGAATAACTAGATAGGTAGCAACCTCTGTATGGAATACCAATACTCCAGATCAAGTTGAGAAACATTTTGGTATAGTTTGGGAGGTATTTCATTTATTATCAAACAGATATAAAATATATATTATGTCGGTATGTGTGCATATAATATTTGACTGCATCCCTATCGCAACCCTCTCTACATCCCTTGTCTTCTCAGACTAAGACTCTTATGATGTTCTGTCATAGTTTGTAAACTACATTATATAATAGGGCCCCAGTTCACAGATTTTAAAGTCAGAAGGGACCATTATGGTCACTTAGTCTGATATCCTGCATAATACAGACCACAGATTTCAACCTTGGAGTTCTTGCATCAAGACCATCTCTTGTGGTTGACCTAAAGCTTTTTTAAACACAAAGCCATGCAATATTTATCTAAAGACTGCAAGTGAAGAAGAATCCACTGTATTCCTTTGTAAATTGTTCCAGTGGTTAATTACCCTATCTTAAAAATATGGGTCCTATTTCTAGTCTGAAATTATGGACCTTCAGCTTGCAGCTGTTAGAGTCAATTCTGATTGACATTCTCTGTGTGATACAAATAAAACATAATAAATTATCTAATCTGAAAAAAAATATTTTATTTTAACTGCATGATTCAGCAACTTCAGTAGAAATTGTTCCAACTCCCTTAGCATACGATTGTTATTTATTGTTTGTATTCACTAACACTTTAGGCCTTAATCAAGGGTTAGGACACACTGGGGCTAGGCACTTTACAAATACAACAAAAATATGGTCCCTTCCCAAAAGAGCTTACAAGCTTAGTGATCCAAACTTTCCAGATTTTCTAAAGTAGAACTTTTTTATTTAGAAGTATATAATGGCTATGTACTCTCCAGGAAAACTCTTTGAGAGCAATGCACATATTTCAGTGGAGATCCGGGCCGGTTCCAGGGGCTTTGCCGCGCCAAGCAGGGAGGAAAAAAAAAAAGACGCAATCGTGATCTGCGGCAATTCAGCGGAAGGTTCTTCGCTCTGAGCAGGAGTAAGGGACCCTCCATCGAATTGACGCCGAATATGTGAAAGTGCCGCCCCTCTCCTGAGTTGCCACCCCAAGCACCTGCTTTATAAGCTGGTGCCTGGAGCTGGCCCTGGTGGAGATAACGTACTTCCCAAGGATTCTTTCACTTATGTTTAGCAATGTTATTTGATGTGTTAATATTTGCCTGTTACTTAAATAATAAGATCCACTCTCAAATTTTATATTCCTACAAGTGACTTCATAGTACTGTATACTTTTAAAATCAAATCCCTGTTTTTGTGAGTTTTCATGAAATGTTCACCCTCCAAATCTCAAAAATCCTGACTTCTAGACCCATGTGTTGTTTTTTTCCTATACTAGCTACACAATTTCACTCATCCCTAACCTGACAATGACATGTAGTACTTTATGACTATTGAGTAACAACAACCCATAACAACATTTCAGGAGAACAACTTGCTTGCCATTGACTTAGTTTATAAGCAGTTTTGAGCCCAAAATAGCAATTAGTTTTCCATGAAGGGTGGTCCTTCGGGGTCAATAAGATAAAAGCAAAGCATCAAGACATGGTTTAAGAAAAAATATTTCTATTCAGCAATTCTCTTATCAATGACAATACAAGGGAAGTGCACATTCATCTCTTTCTCTGGGACAGAATGTCAGCCCTAAGAGACATGCACAAAATAAGTCTATACTCTTAATTTCATATGCGTAAGTTAAGGCTCTTTTGCATTCCTATATAGTATATTTGATTTTCTCCACTGCTAACTTAAAGTTGAAGAGGGCTGTGTTTAGAAGAAAGATAAAATTAATGCCATGTTACCTACAATGTGATTCAAGGTTGAAATAAGGTATTCAAAATGCTTAACTCTTTCCCTCTCTTTTAAGAAAGAGCCCACATAGGCCTTTAATGTCCCTTAAATCTTCCTAAGGAATGGAGAAAATAAAGTTGCTCAGTAACTTGATGCTGTTGCCTCATCTATAGCAAAATAGCCAATATGAAGAAACAATAACACTTCCAGTCTTATTAATGACGAAAAGTGAATTAATGTGGTATTATTTGAAACAGAATTGATGATGAACTCATTAGCCGTTCCCTGTGCCTGCCACTGTAATTTAACATTCTTTAACAAGCACTTGAATTAAGAGTATTTTTGAACAAAAGAACAGTCGGGTGCAGTTGGATACCCTTTTTCATTTTCATGTAAAATCTTATTAAGGAGCCTCCACCCCCATCCTGAATCTTAAGAGGATGTGCCCTCCAGCCATTCCATTCCACCAGGCAATGTTTCTGCTGATTGCCTATTGTGACACTAAATACATATTTTAACTAACCCTTTTAGAATTCCTTTGTGCTATGGTTTCATATACTCTGAAATACAATTTGCCTTCATTAAAATAAATTAACTAGAAGACACAAACATGTTTTGTGTAACCTGTGGAAAAATAAACAAAAAAAAAATGCATACTACCTTTATACTTAATCCAAATCCTCCTACAGTTTGTCTTCTAATTGTTACCGTTCTTTCCTGAAAAAAGTTAAATCAAGTTCAGTTAGTTTTAATATTTCCTGCCACAATATCGACATTAACTCTTTAATGAACAGTTTACATCTCCCACATCATCTTGTCTTGTCATAATACATCTGTCAATTCCAGAGTGAGAAAAATCCCAAGAAACTGGCTGCAGGTGAAACAAGAAGATCTGGAGAAAAGTAGAGTTCTTGTCCCAGTCTAAAACTCATTTGTCCATTTTTTATGATACTGTTGAATGAACAGCAATGATTGAATTAATCTTGCCTGAGTAACAGGTGAATCAATATTTATAAGATAACATCAACATTTTCCTGCATTATGCTTTCTTAAAACTCAAGGTAGAGAGCTGATATACTGCAGACTTATACATCAGTCTTGCTTATGTATATTTACAAAAAGACAAATATGAAATCTTTTGTAGGCTCTTCTGCCCATTTTCATTGTGGGATAACATTTAATATTAGCTACTTTACATAATATTGACAATTATATTTCACTTGTACACATATACCATTCATAGAGATGCATAAATATATATGTACACACAAATTTTGATGCCTTTACATCTATGGGTGTATAAAATTCACAGCTGAAAAGCCACATCTAATTATAAATACATATATTGATACATACACACACACACACACACACACACACACACACACACACACACACAAATACAATATAATTATAGTGTAGTTATAATTATATTATATTTGTGTGTGTGTATCTATTTGATATAAATATAGTATAAAATTAGGATACGTACACTGCAAACTGAATAGGTCTGTCAGTATCACTGCTTTCTGCCTAATCTGTAGAACGAAAAATCTGGCAATAGCCTAAATGAAGGGCCAAACTAAGGGCTGGCATCTGTGTCCATGCAAGGGTGTAAAGAGACATAAGGCAACCCTTCATGATGTGAGAGGGGAAGCAGGATCTACAGAACCACTGCTTTTCCTCCTTCCCCACAGGTGGACAGATGAGGACAGGGAATGATGTGTGAGGTAAGGTCAACATACAGAAACTATTGAGAATTTGAACTTACTGAATTCAGGGGAGAGGCGACACACATATGCCTTGTACATTCTCTATTTGTGATCAAAGTGAATGATGTATGTACAGAAAGAACAGTCATTGGCTAATTCATTGTAGTGGATGGGGAGATAGAAGGGATGGATTGAATCTTGCATTTTAATACTCTACGTATAGCCAGAAGAACAGCTCTGTGTAAACTCAAAACTTGTCCCTCTCACCAACAGAAGTTGGTCCAACTAAAAGATATTACCTCACCCACCTTGTCTTTCTAATATTTGACACAGCAAGTTCTCATTTCCAACTTGTTTACATCGGTTAATCATAAAATCATAGAATCATAGAAGATTAGGGTTGGAAGAGACCTCAGGAGGTCATCTAGTCCAACCCCCTGCTCAAAGCAGGACCAACCCCAACTAAATCATCCTAGCTGGGGCTTTGTCAGATTTGGGAAAAGGCTTTTTCATTTGTTTACACTTTTTATGTCCTGGTGATATATGCTAGATTGCAAGCCTGAAGACTAACCCTGTATTTAGTCACAAAGAGGTACAACATAAACACACTTCCATACCCTGCCCTGTCAGTGAGACTTTCTCCTAGTTAAGTAGGACATCTAGGGATGAAGGAATAATTCACTATCCAAAGCCATTAATTCTTTGGCCTCTCAACCAAGTTTTCCTTCTTGAGTGTCAATTAATTCTCAATAGGATGTAATTTTTATGGTGCCAATACACGCACACTAGGAACTGGGCTAAGACCACAAACTTACTTTATTTAGGCCAGCAAACTGCTCTCATAAAAAGCCTTTGGACACCAAGTTATTACAGTGATCGCTAATAAGGAAAACATAGAAATAAAAATTAATCTGGGCTAGAACTCCTCATCTTTAACATTTCCCTTTGTGTGATCTGTTTGGGCGTTACTGCTCATCCAGTGAGATTACCCACATGTATGTCAAGATGTATCAACTGTGGCATCTCTTTCCTGTCCTATCTGCCACCAAAGAGTCATCAGATGTTGAAGAACACAGTCTGTTTCTTGTTTTTTAATGACGCAGTTATCACATACACAGAGGCATAATTGAAAATCTCTTCTAAATGTTTTTATATAAAAGTGTACAAAGCCTAAAATAAACATTATTTAATAAATTATGCTACAAAATAAATATATATATATATATATTAAAATAAATTCACACCACTTGGTTCTGCTCCTCAATGTTAAAATAAAAACTCTAGCCCATAAAACTGCCATTCATAAATGGAAATGGAGAGTAAGAGATCATCTGCTTATAACACTGGTCTACAATTTTAGAGAAGTCGTCTGCTTCAGAGATAAAATGTGATATTTATTATGTATTTTGATGTGCTGAATTCAAATATGACAATTAAAACAACTGATTGGCTACTGTTTCTAAGATATTTTATGTTTCTATATTTTATGTCTATGTATATTGTGTAGATAGTAGAGTTTTAATCATCAATTGTAAACCTAGGTCTTTTCATGTGTTTATGGTTGCTTTACATGATAATATTTCACCTGTCCTGTTTATGTAACACTTTAAAAATCAGCAAAAGGGTTATATAAATAAATTTATATGAAACAAACGGCAAAAACTATTATGTACATAGTTTAGTCCTATTCAGTGTCTACACAGCGCTTCTTGGCTTGTCTCTTGTATTCATTAAATGGATCACTCTTGTCACTGTCCAGCTACAGTCTGCAAGCATTGATGGGCTCCATTTGCCTGATAGCCTGCCAGGAGATTCCACTGCTGTAGTCTGGAGCCCAACAGCTCTGCCTTACTCTTGGGTAGTTCCAAATCCCTGACAAGGTCATTCAGTTCACCTTGTGTTATGACGTGTGGTTCAGAGGAGGAGGATGGGAGAAAATGTTGGTCCTGTGACATTGATGGTTCAGGACCAGAAGTTTCGTCCTCTTCCTCATCTGACTCAAGTGAGAATGATTCTGGTGCATCAGGAACCGGCAGTCCTTCTCTGTGGGGTACTGGGCGTATAGTTGATGGAATGTTTGGATAATGCACAGTCCACTTTTTCTTCTTGACACACCTTTCCCAACTGGAGGCACCATGCAGAAGTAACAATTGCTGGTATGATCTGTTGGCTCTCTCCAAATCATTGGCACTGCAAAAGGCATAGATTTCCTTTTTCTGTTCAACCACTGGCCAAGATTTGTTGCACAAGTGTTGCAGCATATGTGTGGGGCCCACCTCTTGTCCTGATCTCCAATTTTGCAGCCAAAATCAAGATGATAGGCTTTCTTAACCATAGTGGTTATACTGCGCTTTTGTGATGCAAAAGTCACTTCACCACAAACACAGCAGAAGTTATCTGCACTCTTCACACAAGTACGAGGCATCTCTGCTCACTTTGGCTAAACAGAAATGTGTCCCTTTGCAAAATCAAACACTGACAAATAAGAGAGCACGACACTGTATGATTTCTAGAGCTGATACAGGGCAATTTGTTCAGCAGAGTGATGTAAGCTTCATTATGATTGCATCATCCATGATTTCTAGGAATAACATGATGCAATTCATATCATGTATGACGCAATACCAGCTTCAGATTGCATCATTCATTGTTTTGCCTAAACAGCAAGTATTGTCCAAACCCAGTCATAGATTTATTCATAGATCCAGTCAAAGATGTATTTTAGTCATTTCTGGTTTAAATTGAGATCCCTTCCCTTTATAACTCACTTATCCTCCGCCATTCCCAAGTCAAGGGTTGTATATACTGACCCAATAGCATATCTTGAAAACTAGAGCCAATCAAACAATTTTAAGCATCATTTTCGTTCTCAGTGACCCAGAATTAGTAAAGTTGGACTACATTTATTTCAGAAGCATTTTGGCTGTAGAGCAGTGTAATAAATGGAGGATGGAGTACATATAACTAAGGAAATCAAGAAATCTATCTCAGAAAATTGCTAATTTATAAAATTGACCCATCAGAAATCTTTTCCGTTGTAGGAAGCTTGTTCTTAGTAAACTAGTGGTCTAAGGTAAATGGTGGCTCTATTCAGAATAATTTCTTAAGAGGCAGTATTTTGTATTATTTTAAATGGACTCTACTGCACCTTTAAGAAGCCTAATAGAAAAACTATTCTCCAAAATAATTTTGACTCATTTTGTCCATCTTCCTAGCTTTAAAATTAATGTATGCTCTTTCTGGCTTCCTCATTATATAAGCTTGGGCAGAGTTATTAAAACCACAAAGAAACCCAACCAAAACCAAACCAGGAAACACAAAACAGTATTTGGGGACTTGTTTGACCTCACACAGACATCTGATAGGAAACTGGACATATTTTCTACTGAAGCCAGTCCTTAATGTTTAACAGGAGAAGAACACCTTTTTTTCCAACACAGACAGACAAAATTCTGTAAAAATAAATAAATGGAAGGGAAAGCAAAATTTATATAAAAAACAAATTTAAGATTAGGGGCAGGCAAAAGATTCATGATGAGATTTGGTTTGACCAAGAATCTGAATATTTGAATTTTCTTTTTAATCAGAAACCTATCCAAACCTCTTCAGCCTGCAGAACTGGGATAGGTATCTTTTGCAAATGCTTCCAATAACCCTCCAGAGCTTTAGAGGTGTGTGTAGACCAGCAGGGGAAAGAAAAATTCTGTCCCCTTTACGGATTGTAAATCCCCACCCCTCCTTGTGTCTTGAGGAATGGGCTCTGTGGCTGATGGGTTGGAGAGAAAGTTCAGCATAAGCTTATTGGATCCACTGCACCCAAAGGAGGCTAATATGCCTTTCCCCCTGCCCAAGTGCACTATTCCGCACTGAAATAGTGCAGGGGCCAGGTGAAGTGTGAGGATCAGGAGGCCCCACCAGGTAGTAGGGATTACAAAGGAAGGATGACCTCTACTGGATGAGTAATTGATGGATAGTTCCGAGATAAGCTACTTAATAAAGTTACAGCCTAGTTAAACTATATTCCCAATGTTTTGTGTTTTTTCCAGAATTGTCTAGGACTAAAGGCTCTGTTATACCAATCAGAACAAGTGACTTGGCCTATCTCTGAAATTGACTGTTACAGATTTAGGACCAATGGACTAGAACGCTAAACTTTGGGAAAAGGACTAAATTCATTTAAGTTGTTAAGAACCCAATTCATGCCGGATTCTTGAATGAACTTTTGTTTCAGGAATTAGGCTTGGACTGCTCAGAGAGACAAGATGGGTGAGATAATATCTTTATTGATCCAATAAATAATAAAATATTGGACCAATAAAAGATATTATCTCACCCACCTTCTCTCTAATATCCTGGGACTAACGCAGCTACATGACACTTCAGAAACTTGGACTGTTATGGCAGATATGTTTTGAGTGCAATTAAGTTTTACTTGTTTGAAAAATGAAAATTATTTAAATCAGGAGAATTATTGGAAAATTTTGGAAGTACTGATGTCCACAGCTAGTAGTTTTTCATGGACTGAGTAGTATAAAACCCAGAGTAACCCAAAAGAGGCTGGTTTTTTGCATTTGTTTTGATTTCTTTGTTTTGTGTAATGCTGTTTAGTTTTCTTTCTGGTTCTAACTTGCAATTTGTCCTGCACACTAAGGTTTCCAAAATAGAAGGTTATCATAATGTGTGGTTATTGAGCTACTAAAGCCTTACATTACATATGAATGTAAGAGTATAGACTTATTTTGTGCATGTCTCTCAGGGCTGACATTAAGGCTGACAAGACAATGATTAAGGACCAGATCCTCCAGTAGCATAAACAGGAGTAGCTTCATAGAAATGATTCTAGTCCTACGGGAGAAGGCAAAAGTATCAAAGGAGAATGTAGGCCCACAGTAAAATGCAAGTAAGTGCAGAACGAGAAAGAGGAAACTGTAGTAGAAATTCACCCCCCCCCAATTAATTGAATGCTATTTACAAGTAATTTAGAGTGAATGCATATAATGGCCTACACTGTGTGCTACATACAGTAATTGCTGGGCACAACAGAGTAGGGAGGCTGCAAAGGAGTGGCTTGTGGCTTCCCTATTCTCAGGCTGGTTCTACATCGGAGGCTGTTCTATATTATAACCACTGCCTGCCTCTCTCAGATAGCTATCGTTTAGTGAAGAATAGCCAGAATGCAGTATCCAAGGCAACAAGAGGAATTTGTGAGCAAGAAAAAGATTGCAGAAAACATGAGAAAGGAGCTCATGTTTATCCATAGGTCAGAGACAAGAAACATATAATGTTGAAGCAAGAAACATTATCATTTTTAGTTTACTCAGATTAATGTGTCAAGGAAGTTTCACAGGTCTAGGAAAACCTATGAGAGCTAAGTCGGATATTTGAACAATATTCTTGTAGAACTGAGTTTACCCATGAAAAGGAGACTCCGTCACAACAAGCATAAGAGATTCACATGTTGTTTAAATGTCCACCTGTGAAGCAACTTCCTAGCAAACTAAGATTTTCAAAGGGATTAGCGGTTTTGGGTACCCAGACTGAGACACTTTAATGCAGCCTGATGTTTAGAAAGTACTGACCACCAACCCTCTAAAAACTTAGTTCTCTTTAAGGTGTCTCATGACGGGCACCCAAAAATTGAGACAGCAGCACCAAATTACCAGTCACTTTTGAAAATACTGTCCACACAGCTTATTGAAACTGAATTATTATTTATGAGAGTAGTATTTAAGGGCTCTAATTAGGACCAGGGACCCAGAATGCAAGGTATTGTACAAACAAGAATGCCTATAGTCTAGGTTTATGAAAAGATGCAACACATGAATAAAACAGACAAGCCAGAGTGGGAAGTGAAATGAGCACACAAGGTAAATATAAAAAGATTATATTTTGCATGGCAGAGAGTCTCAGTTGGCCACTTACAGATGTTAAAAAAATGGAATATTGGGTAACTGAAGTGTGGAATATTGAAACACTGAAATGAATATATATACACATACATACACACATATACATATACATAATGATCACTTTTACCATTAGTTCATAAAATAAATTATTAAAGGCTTCTCTTGTTCTCAAATGTTAATAATTATGTATGTACTTTGATATAAGAGAATGCACATGCATCTGTAACTGATGTGGGGAACAAACTCTGGGGAGAAGAATTAAGACAGCAATTAGCTGGTTCTCAATAGTAATTACAGTATTAATTAGTAACATTTTCTGGGTATTAAACTCCTGAAAGGGTGAGCCAGTAAATCTAGTGTGTTCTGTTAATTTTCCTATAAGGTACTGTTTGAATTTCACTTGGACAAGAACCACAATATTCCAGAGCTCTTATATAACTGATGCTCCAATTCTCCCTGCTACATCTTTCATGTTAAGACAGAAAAAAGTGATGCTTTCAAATTGGGATTCTGGTGATTATGGTGGAAATGCTGTTCTCCCTACATGACTGAGGCTTTGTTCAACAGACACCTTTAAGTGTTATTCCCTTATGTTCACTATGAACATGAGGGGTAGCTCAAAGAGAATGGGTATAGATGTGGAAGGGTGGTGAATAAGATGCATGGAAGAGAAGGAAAAAACAAGTATGTGAAAAAAGGATAATGGATTAGAAGAAGAAAAAATTGAGTTCACGGAAACGATACAGAAAAAGATAACTAAAAATAAGAAAAATATACCATACATACTGTAAGAATACAAAATACAAATATAATGGACCTGTTGGCAACAGTGGCAGAGACAAAGATGTATTGACATTTGAAGTTAAAATCCTCTATGTTCATACTTCAGTGGATTTATTGCCTATCATTATAGCACTACAATTTTACACAAGAACTGAATGTTCATGTTGTTTGTTTAGTGAAATATTGACTAGATGCTTCAAAAGGAACTTTTAAAAATGTTCTTATTTTGAATTTTGTCCTGTTTTTGCTTGCATGTATTTGGATTCCTCGACATGAAGAACCACTGTATCCATAAAACTCTAAACTTCGCAATTACTCTGAAAGAACATCTTAGCACAAGCCACTTGTGACATTTTAAATTAAATACATAATTATACATTGAATTATGACCACGGCCAAGAGCAGTGCTCAGATCTGCCAACTACTTCCATTTTGTGATGCTGCCAGTTTGCCTCATCATTCTCGCTCATCTCGCACACCATGAAGGCAGGCTAAGTGGCAAGGGTATGAGATTGGGCTATGGGAGACAGAGTGGCCCCCATTATGCCAGTGGAGACTTGGTGCATAGTGGAGCTCCCAGCTCCTCCACACTTACATTGAGTAAGAAGAGTGATTGGCCTAGACTACTATGGGCTGTATAAACTAGTGCAAATTGGCCAGAGCGGACCTCATCCTTCAAACCCTCGCTTGTTCTCACATCAAAAAATAATTTCCATTACTACAGGCATAGGCCCTTAAATAGAATTGCTCATCTCAGTTCCTTTCTCAGAGTTCCTTTAAAAAGGCACACATCACTCCAGTGCTGTCAATCCAGTTTCTTTCACAAACAAGTACACGTGCTTTAGTATTTCAAAAACAAAACAAATACAAAATCACTCTGCCCCTGAATACCTGATGCCTCACTGAGAAAGCTCTTCATGCACTATACTAATTAATGATGCTTTGGCTTTTGAGGAGTTTGTGTTCCTTTTTTTCATTAGACTTTCTGATAAGAGAAAAGACCCGAATTTCTACGAGAAGCGGCAGGCTTATTTTTGATCTTCAAATTTGGCCTCATAGTAAATGGCAGTTCCAATACATTGTTATAATGAGGTTACATTTTTCAACAGATGCAGAGAAATAGAGGGGATTGGATTGTACCTAGATAATAGTTGTTTAGATCATCAGTTCTGTGTCATTCGTTAAAAGTTGTTCAAGCTGTAAGTAAACCAATAGTCACCACAATTGATGGCTTTTTGGTGCTTTTGTGAAAAGAGTTATGTAGTCTCAGTCCTCTTCCTAGAATGACTAATACCCACATTACAAAAATCACCCACACAATTCGGCATCTTTCGTTGCCATGTTTCAGTAGTAGAAAACCAAGATGAACTATCTTTTCATCTCAGGGTTAAGAAGCTTTCATTGGCAGTGTCCAAGCTATATTATTCTTCAAAACTAAGGTAATTGTAAGAAAAAAATATGTTCAAAAATTGAATAAATTTGCTTCACTTGTGTTTACCCTTCCATAATGTTTACTTCTTACCGTTCTTATAATTGAGTTTGACTTGAATTTGAATATCTGTTGCCTGATCTTTAGATTATGTAATAATTATAGTGATTATTTAAGAATCCTCAGTTATTACTTTGAGGGTTGACATGTTCTTGCCCCACAATCAGGTCCAGTATTATTCAAATTATTATATAGTTGGGAACCCCCAATGTGCACAGTTGCAACATTTACACTATAGGAACTATTTTATATTTACAAATAGTTTATTAATACATTTAGCACAGTCACAAACACCCCAGTTCAGTAAGGTAAATAGAGATACTACAGAATGTCCATCTGCACATCTATATAATCACACTATCTCCTGTAGAACAACCTGAAGTCATTATCTTCCTCATCACCATCACCTTTCCCTTCATCACCAGTGATCATCATTCTGGCACCTCCCAAGGACTACATCTTTCTCTCCTACCACCCCCAGGCTGAGATGCCACATTTATAATACATTACGCTGATGCTGCTATGTTCGATGCATATTCAAGAGGGGATTTCCCCCCTTTTACCTTATCTGTATTTCCTCACCTTACTAATGTTGGAGTGTCTTTTTCCTATAGGTTAGTATATCAGTGATCTCAGCTTATTATCATATACGTCCATTCATTACCATGGCTCTTTTGTGGTTAGGTATCACATTTGTTATTTCTGTACTAACTGCTTATTTCACTTTTTTCCAAGTTCCAAGCTGTGGTGTATCTGTTAAGTTTAAAAGGGTATGAACTTAGGAAAGGCCCAATACTTTAATACTTCTTCTATGTTAAAGGTTGCAGCCATATAGAGACCTTTTGCTTTAGCTCATCACCATCTATCCAGGTGAAAGGTCCCAAACAAGTGTATGCTAACTTTGCCTTACTTCAACATACAGGATGTAGCCAGCAGGTCCCTTGTGTTACAGCCAAAATATATTCTAATATAAACCTATTATAATAAAACAATAATCAAACCCATAAGAAAAGATATATAGGCAGCAAGCTGTCTAGCCATAGATGTATCTCATGTACCTGTTAGGTACATCAGTTTGTTGCCAGGACTCACGTAGCTGTGGTCAGAACTTCACTTTAAATATTATTTTCAGCTCCCCAAATACTTGGGGTTTTCCGTTGGGTCATTTATCTGTGCAAAGTTTATCTGTTCAAAGTTCATAGGCTAACTTGCTGAAGCTAATGTCTTACAGAATTCTTGCATTACTGCTGAATATAATGCAAAGCAGAATATAATGCAAAGACAAATTAGCCCACTGGGCTCCATACATATGGAAAGTTAATTTTTAAGCTTCCACACTCAAATACTCATGGAAAACAAATTAAAATTCACTTTTAGCAAGTGTCCAAAACTAAAATGTATACTTGAGGAAGGGGGAAAAGTACCATATGATTTATCTGACTAGTCACAACTAAGCAACATTCTGAATTTTCAATTTAAAGTAACAAATAGCATAAATTATTTTTAAACAAATAAGAGTGATGTTTGTGGAGACTACAAACAAAAGAATTAAAATTATTCAAGTAAATTATCTGTAATTTGTTCATCTCTATTCTAAAAAATCATACACTGTGTCTATAAGCTATCAATCTGCTTGTTTTCACAAGTGGCAAAGTGAAAATAAGAAAAAATAAATATAGATTTGTGATGGTATTTGCTTATTCTGATGAGAAAAAGTCATGACTGATGCTTATGACTGAGAATCTGGAGATCTGGTTAATAGTAATTGCAACAGCCTTCCTTTTCTGACAACATTGTAAAAAGTTACTCTTTGGTACCTCAGATTTTTCATCTATTAAATGGAGTAAATACTCCTTTTAAATCTCTTTGTAAAGCTTAAACCTAAATGATGGATGGGCAGTGCTATAATACTCCAAGGTATTGTTGTTCTGTGCATTTCCAAAAGTGTGTCTTAATACCAGAATTAGTCATTAACATTCAACATATTAACTAACTACACATTGTCCCTATGAATCTAGCCAAAAGATCCTTAATCACAGAATGCTGCAAAAATCTACCTATAGGTATTAAATTATAACTTGCTATGCAACAACACAGAATTAGATCAGTCAAACTGAATCAGTCACCTGTGCCTCATCATTGTGAAAAGAATTTGAACAGATGCCCTTTGGATTTTAAAGCAATAAGTCTGCCACTAAATCTAAGAAAATCACCAACAGCCATCAGTTATACTTGCTGTGATAATTTAACAATTAGAATAAGTCCAAGAAGTACAATTTCAGATTACCCTAGGACTTTTTAGTGCATCCCTGAACTTCAGAAAAGCACTTGAGAATACCAGTAATCAATGTCTTTTGTTGAGGAATTATAGCAATACTTTGTCAGCCTGAACACACTATTTTCATAGCAGTCTTACAGAAAAAGAATAAATACTTTGAAACATCCATGGTTTTAGAGTACTTGGTTTTCATATTGCTGATTTTCTGGACTGGCATGGGGGTCCATTTCAGAAAAAAAACTCTTTCAGGATAAGAATTAATAACTCTACAACATTTACAGAAGCAACAAGAATGATGCTACAGAATTTTGCGGCTCCTCATCTTGGTGAATTAGTGTTTTTCATAAAGTACTGTTGTTGTAGGATCAAACACCTTCTTGTGGCCCAGGAAAGATGTGTGTCCTCTACCCCCTCTTGGTTCTCTCAATCATTTATTCAGACCTGAACACTTCAAACAGATAACCCTTTTGTGGGACATATGATTTGTTAACTCTTTTAGAGTACAAAATGTAGCCTCTCTATAGCCCGTGAAGTCAAAGCCTTTATGGGCTCTGTATAAGCGTTCAGGTAGGGTTCCACCCTGACTTTCAGGAGTCCCCAGCCCTTCCCAGGAGCTGGGTTATACTTCAGGCCAGACACAGACCTCAGCTAGCTTCTCCCCATCCTGGCTCAGTTTCCCACATATATTTGCCCTCCTTCTCAGGACTTGTCACAGTTCACTGGAGAGAATGGAGCCTTGCCCCACCCTATGTTAATCCTGGACCCTAAAGAGAAACTAATAGGGTTTCTCCCTCAAACACTAAATAATTTTCCAGGACTACTTCCTCTTTACCAGTATGTGCCTCTATCATTTCCTAGGCCTTTGCATACATCAGAACTCCCCAAACTTTAAAGGACCAAGTCATGAAATAAGGGTTGGCTCTACCATCCTTAATGAGAACAGACCACCCTGTTACAACTATGTTTTATAGTTCTTTAATTTGAATTTCAGATGTGCTACTGAAGTGCTGGGATGTTATGAATTTTCAGCTGCTTAACTTAACCATTTTGGTCTTGGAATTCTAAAAACTCTAAATCCTACTTCTATGGATAAGCCTAATGCACAGCCATGATTTATAACAAATACCAACAGTTTCAAGGGGTTTTACATTTTTTATTCTCCCTTGACCCTCAATTTATCCACTCTCACTACAGGCATCTTACAGAACCATAGAAATGTAGAACTGGAAGGGATCTTGATAGGTTATTATAGTGGTTCCTCACTCTCAAGTTGGGAGGAAAGCCACTTCGCCTCAATGCATCAGGCAACAGTAATTGGGCTTGGGCCCTCTTGGCTGGGGCCAAGCAACAAGCAGTCTACAGCCTGCAGCCTCCTGGCTGGGGCAAACAACATTTAACAGTCTGGAGTTCTGGCATCCAGGCAGGGCAGAGCAATAAGCCATCTTTAGCCTGGAGCCTGCTGGCTAAGGCAGACAGCAATCGACAGTCTAAAGCCCACAGCCTCTTGGGTGTGGAAAACAACAATCAAGGCACAGACCTTTAGGCCTAGAGTGAGTGTGTTGCCAATCTCCAGAGGTGGGGAAGTGGAAAAAGGGATGGGGGAACTTGGGCCCACCCTACTCCACTGGGTCCCAGCCTAGGATTTTGTTAGCGGCGGGAGGGTCCCCCTGAGTCAGTAGGGAAAACAAAATCTGCTGCCTCACTTCCCAGTAGCACAAGTCTGGTTCCCTTGGGTTTCTTCCTACCTCACTTAGTTGGAGTTGCTCTGTGAAGCTGGGCCCTGTCTCACCATGTTGCAGCTGGTCGGCTGCCACTGTTGGGGGTTCTTTGTCTCTTCATTCAGTAGGGCACTAGTCTGCTCAGCTGCTGGTCCAGACTCCCACAGAAGGCTCCGCTCCCTACAAGAGACATCTGCTTCTTCCCCTGGTGCAACCTCAACTGAGCTGCAGGGCCTCCCTGTATAATTCAGTACTTCAGGGAAGGGGGTGAGGTGCAGAGAGTTTGGCTCCATGCACCGGAGGGGAGTAGTGGTCCCTCGGTCTCAAAGTCCAAAGAGTGACCACTCTGTCTCACTACAGTTATCTAGTCCAGTTCCCCGCAATGAGGGAGATTAGAATTATTATCTAGACCATCCCTGAGAGGTGTTTATCTAACCTGTTCTTGAAAACTTTGAATGTTGGAGATGGCACAACTTCCCTGAGTAATTTCTTTCAGTGCTTAATTACCATTATAGTCAGGAAGTTATTTCTAATGTCCAACCTAAATCTCCTTTGCTGCAGTTTAAGCCCATTAATTCTTGTTCTATACTCAGCGGTTAAGGAGAACAATTTATCACCATGTATCTTAGAGCAGATTATCCACCTGCCTAGCTGAATAGATTGGACTTAAGGGCTGATCTTAAGAGACCTGGGTCTTTTACCACCTGTGCAATATTTTGCCTCTCCCCCACATTTTTTTTGAACAGCAAGTAGACAGTAGACAGTCTCTTGCAAGTTTAATTTCATTGTCATTCTAGCAATCTGCCAACAAAGAATTTTTAGGGGGAAAAAAAAGATTCCTCTATTTCTGTATCTGACACAACGGAGAGTTTGTTTGTTTTATATTGTTTAGTTTTGATTTGGTTGTTTTTTTAATTAAAAGGAGTAACTATCCTGATTCTTACTCAGCCACTGTCTTCAGCCGTCATGGAAGTTTCTACCAGTTGCAAGTATTTTTAAGATTGCAATACTATTCCACATCATAAATTGACATTCTGTGATAGTCCAGTACTGTGAAAAGCATTTTTTTTGGATGTTTCTTACCTAATACTCATCAATCTTAATTTTATATTTTTCTCACCATAAAAACCATGAGTACCACTAGCAAAAACTATTGGCTAGGAGAGTTGAGTTAGTGGAGCTATCTCTCTCTGCCCTTTGAGTTTCACAAAACTTTCTTACCCAACAGTAAAAGATTTAGTACAAGGTGCTACAGAAAGGGAAAACTCTTCTTGAAAGATTAGCATTACTTTATTCCTATTCAGTTGACTTTTAAAAATTCTTTTTATGTTTTAGCCATGTATTTAAAACATTATACAACAACAAAGGAAAAAGGTCCTTCATATCTCCCTAGCACTTAGAAATTTAAACCTCTTCTGCAAAAAAGATTAAGTGAACTTAATTAAGGCCTTCATTCTAATAGCCACTCACTCATATGAAGTAGTACCTCAAGCTAGTCTCATTGATTTCTATGGCACTATTCCTGGAGAACCGAGTTCAGGAAATCACTTAAACACCTGCTGAAGTTTTTCTCTATTCAGGAAGGCATGTAAACATATTCTTCAATTTAAAGTTAAGAGTGTGCCTAAATAAGAAAGTTGTTGAGATGGGATCAAAGGAAGGTATTATTCCATTTGTAAGGGTAGCATCATCTGATCCTAACATGCATTTTAAAATTAATTTTAAATATGTACTTAAAAAGGATAAAAATGATTGCTACTATGTCGACTGGTTTGTAAAGTTTAATTGTATTATTGTTCTTCACTTACAATAAATATTTTTTTCCTTTATAGGACATTTTATAAATGATTTAGTATTGGAAACAGATCAGAACATACCCATTTATAGTACCTATGTTTTTTTAAAAAGGCTTAGATCATTCATATTAACTACAATGACATGCAAAGAACATCCTAACACTCATCAAGAACTAAATAAAACTAAAAAATCTGACAAGTAAAAGAAGAGGACCGCAAGGGACCAGTTTAATCAGCTTAGACAACTAGAGCACATGATTCAAGATGATTGAAATGGCCTATGACAAAAGGATAGTTAACAGTCTGTGAAACGTCTATCATCCTTAGTTAGAATGAACCTATTGATTTAGTACCTTGTCTTAATCCCAGACGAAATCAGGGTAAAGGGCTCAAAAATGTCTAGCCCCACAGTGGCACTGCCAAGAGAATAGAAAATCCTCCTCATCATATTGATATATAGCACATGCATATTGATGTAAACTATGCAATTAATCTGGGGCAGGATAATAAATTAAGCAAATCATTTGCTAACTTTTACAATAATCTTCTGAAAAGACAGAAGACAACAACTTGAAAAGGGAAAGCCTTCATGTTTAATGAAAAATATTAAATATGCATGCCACAAAGTTATTTAAAATGCCAAGTTTAGCATACGTAATAGATGTCACAGTATATTAATGAAAGTCATTTTGGAAGTGATAAAATCTTTTAGTAGATACACCCAGAACTGTCCTGGTGAAGTGGCAGTGCTGCAATGTGGTGATATTAAGGGAACAACCAACCTGAGTTTGAACTTATGCTCCCTTCTGCCTGGGTTCACGAAGACTCAATGTGCTGCAGAGGGTAGTCTATGAAATGGAAGGTCAGCCACAGATTGTATACTGCACTCCATGGTTGATGAAAGTGACAGCCACACTCCCCATATAGTACACAAACTAACATCAGCAAACAGTGATGTACACAATTCATTCATGCAGGACTGAACAGCCAAACGCTGAAATCACACTCTGCATTGCAAATAACCAAGGCATTTGTAGAGAGTGTGTCCATATCCTTTCAGTGCATATAAGAAAGCCTATTTATTTACTCATATTGAGATCTTTAAAGAAGTGAAGGTGATTAAGCCACTCCTCTTGCCATTAATCTGTTCACCATATGTCTCTCAATAGTTCAACCACAGACTTTTTTGTCTCCGAGGGTGGGTAGAGAGAGGAGAGTAATTTACTTTGGGGAGAGATCCAGGAGAATTATTTTAGTACTGATGACATTTTGTTGGCTGATTTTTAGTATATTGTTATTGTCACAGGGTGTCATGGTTCAGGAAGGTGGGGCTCCAATCCAGACCAGTTAGGGATTGTGTCACTGCCTGCCCTGTAACCGCAGGTGCCTCACAATGTTTGGCTATTGTAGCTCCAAATATGGGCCACTTACAACCAGCCTATTAGCATGCAGATCAAACCTTGAATGTCTTCTTGTCTGAAAATCCTTTTCTAACTTTGACAAAATGTATGTGCTGTGTAAAGATGCATCAGACACTGGTTTAAGGGCAGTACTAATGCACTCAGGGGAGAACAAGAAGAAATGCCCCATTGTTTCCTGAAGGAAGAAACTGATACCCACTGAGCTGAATTATTCTTTCAAAGTGAAAGAATGTTATGTCTTTGTGTGGGCAGTCAAGCAGTTACAACCCTATCTTTTTAGCAGAAAACTCAGGGTATTAACTGACCATTCCTCAGTAGTCAGGCTACACAAAACGAAAGGCTCCAATTCTAAGCTACTATGATGGAGCACCATACTCTAAGAATATGAAATGGAAATTATACATGTAAAAGGAAAACAAATATGTTAGCAATTTCCCTGTCTGGCTAACCTTCCTGCAGCTTTGTAATGGAGGAGGTGTGACTGAAAGCACCCTACACAAGACAGAAAATATCGTATTGCCTCTATATCAATCAATGGCACACCCATATCTTGAATACTATATGCAGATCTGGTTGCCACATCTCAAAAATATATATTGGAATTGGAAAAGGTACAGGAAAGGGCAACAAAAGATTAGAGATATGGAAAGTTTCCGTATGAGGAGATTATAAGACTGGAAAGACAGCTGTACCTTTGGGAGAGATCATGACCAAAGAGAGGGTCAGTCACCATCTTGCTGGAAGGCTGTGGAGAGAAAGGCCATCTTGAACAAAGCCTTAAACCAATACTTGCTAGATTAAGTTCTAGACTGATAGATGAATTTTTTCATTTTATTTGTTTACCATTTCTAACCTTCTCTATTATAGTTTAATTCATGTAAAATCCTATCTTCTTTGGTAATAAGCTTGTTTTTTTTTCATCTAAATCAATCTAGTGCTGTGTTTAAACTGAACTGTTTGGTAAATCCAGTTTATGTAATAAACTGTTGAATATTTACTCCTTAAAGTGGCAATGAGCCTTAATGTCTGAACTGTCCAGGAGAGGGCTACTTGCAGAACACAGATTTTTGGGAAAACTGGGGGTTGGGAGTGTGTTGAGGTCACCCTGCAAGAAGTCACCAAGGCTGGTGGAAACTAGAGTGAAGTGGTGGATTGTAGACAGGCTGCTAGAGTCAGAACTGCTAAACCAGTGCTACCTAGCACACAGACATGCTGGGAGTGACCTGCATGCTGGTAGGTCTACTGGGAGCAGCCCAGGTTGGGAGCCACAACAGCAAAGCACTGTAATGCACACAAGGTTACAGGGCAGGTGGTGACACAACCTCTTGCTGGTCTGGATTGCACCCCAGAATGTGACAGTTATTACAATTTTATTTAGAGATACTATAAAATATAGGGGCACAACAGCAATGATCCTTTATTAATTAATACATACAGCAGTCTTAGAAAATTGACAGATACAGACACTGCGTAGTTCTCTCTCACAAGTTGTCACATGAAATCTTGTGATAGCTTCACTTAGTGGAATTGGAGAAGAAAACATTTAAATTGTTGGGAGTAAACCTAAAAAAACCCCTCTTAATATATAATTATAGTCTGTATGGAAAAATCAACAGAAATGAATAGTAACTGGGTTTCATGAGTTCTGGATCCATCTTCTAAAATGTAATATTATATCCCAGGTATAGAAGTCTGTCAGAGAATAATATCCTTACTTTAGGTTTTTGAACTAACAAGTTCTATAGGTCTCTAAAGTAATTTCTATAGCATATCATTAAACTATAGAACCACATTGGTTCATGCCTATTAAACTCAAATTGCCATTTAAATGAGAGTAATTCTGAACTTTTAAATGAGACTAATTCTGGCATTTCTATCCCCCAATAACAAACTGAGGAAACTAAAACTATGGTAACACAACATGCATGGATGACTCAATGATTACAATATTGAACAGGAGTTAATGACTTCTAAAATAATACATTGCTCTAGTTGAACTCAAAGTGATAGCCACTGCATGGACACTGAACCTAAATAAAGTCCAGAGTCATGGTAATATATTATGCAACCAATAGCAGCAGAGGGCATCATTCATGGATCCTGATCCATCAAAGCACCTAGCAATATGCATAATTTTTAGAATGTGATTAGTCCATTGACTTTAAAGCAGCTACTCACATATGTAATTGCTCTCAAGGATCTGGATCATGTAGCACCACAAGGAAAAACATTAGCCATATCATTTATATGTTATCCAGTGGTCCCAAAATATGACAGTCTCAGCATTCAAACAATACCCCATAATGAGTAGTGAGGGGCACACCTTACAGCTACCTATGGCAGCTTCCTAGACCAGTACTGGTAGGTATTAACTCAAGGTATCACATTTGCATACTCTTAGACATAGCTCCATCAAAGAGAAGACCAAGTTGGGTGAATTATAAAATAATACACTGTTATTTCATTTATAAAAGAATCCTTAATGAAAGGAATAAAAGACTACTTACACCAGAATAGAAAGGCTCACCAGACACACAGATCACATCCTGCTCCTGGATCATCAAAATATCTTTGGCTAAGTGGTCGCACTTTGAAAGGCTCCTGATTACCATCCTGCAGCAAACAAATCCCTGTCTTTGTCTTCAAAGGAAGGAACAGAGAGAAAAATTTGCTTAGTTTCCAAATTGCGTTATCAGCAATGCCCATATTATAAAGCAGATTAAATGATATTTCTTGTATGTATTATTAGTAATGAAGTCACTATAACTTAACTCAATATTTCCAACAGTTAACACAAAGAATATATGTGATTATCGCAATTACTTGTAACAGTTGGCAAATCTTGGCTTTTTTAAATGCTGTGAGCTTGACCTTGCTCATAAGTTAAGAAAACTTTTATCATTAGCTTCAATGAGAGCATATACTTTATCAGATAATTAACTGCTGGATACCTAATCCATCTGCTCATGAGATAAGAATAGCCATCCACTAGGCTTCCACCAAAGGAAGGAAACTGAGTTTAACATCTCCAAAATAATCGTACATAATTAAAAAGAATAGTTCACAAAAGCCAATATTTTACTGCCATGTACAATACCTAGTTTGTACAAAGGGTACATCACTCATGCCTTTGCAAAGTGCATAAAATTCATTTACATTAACAAAAATAATATTTTAGCACTACATGTTTGCTGATGAAGTTTGAAAGAAAATCAAAACCCCACTGAAGCGGTGAAAATGACTGGCTAAGTGCCTGGATCCAGAGTTTGAAGTGCTAGACCAGTTTCTGATATTGTTGTATCTTCTTCTGTTCATTTCAATTTATTCAACCAGTTCAATTCAATGATTAGATCATTCAAAGTTGAGAAATTGATTGGGAATTGAAAAAGCAGGAAAGTGTATTTTCCTTTTCCAATTTAGGAATACAAATGAAATGAGACGATGAGTCCTACTAGTTCTAAAATCTTGACAGACATGGTGAGGAGAAACGATCAGCTCAGCTCCAACTACAGATAATGCTTCCTTTATTTAATAAATCAATTTGCTTGAAATGCAAAACGTTTTGACAAACTTCCTTTTTTTTCCTTGTGTATCCTTATGTTTAAAATAGTTTTATATAGTATACAATTTTAAAATACTGTTTTGTGCATTTTTAATTGAATTCCAATTTCTATCCAAATGCATCTTGACAGAAAACAGAAGTAAAAAAATCATCATCATCATGTGAGTAAATGCATTATTCACCATTTTCGAACAAAAAAAAATGCTGCTGAATAATGTACATTAAGCTAAATAATTGCTTAAATCAATGTGTATAGATATAATGGATTACCAAAAGAAGTACCAACTTTAGTGTAAAGGCTATTGTAAATGGCAAATCAACATCTCAGTGGTTACCATCCAATTAGAAGAATCAATCTTACTTTTGCAAAATAACTAACAAATACAAATGCAAAACAAATTAAAATCAAAGATTTAAATCAAAGATTCCTGATTCCTGATTTAAATCAAGATGATTTAAATAAATGATTTAAATCAATCCACCCTGTGCTTTTGACATACTTTTCGAACAAGGTAGACTGCAGTTAAATAGACAGGGAAAAACTGATCATAGAACCTAGCTGCGTCTGGTATTCTGCTTCATGCTATGGCTTTTACTTTTTACGTTTAAAAAACACTGTTACAAATCAGAAAATCTGTAGGGCTGTTCAACTTCCATCAACATGCTTTTAAGCTAATGCACAGTGGCATTGTGGACTTGTCTCTTATACCATTTTTACCTATAGACTATACATGGAAGGTCTAGGAAACAAGTGGCTGACGGAGTGTGTGCATACAGTACTATTAATCTTTATGTCAGTCTGTGTTGAAAATACACAGCAAAATCATCTCTGTAGAAGACTTCATGCAATGCCCACAGACAGAATGACAGGAACCTAGGGCTTTTGTGTGCGTAGGGTTTTTTGGTGTGAGGAAATTGTTCATTAGCTGATATTAATTGTATGCTATCAAGATTATTTTACAAAGTTAAAAGCAAAACAAAAAAACTCTATAAACATCCTCTGGGAGACAGAAAAATATTTTTTTCTATTACTTTTCTCATTTTTTTTCATCTAGCAAATATGTTTGCACAACCCCAGCAACTAGCAAGAGCCAGATAACCACATCCTGAGGTGTCAGTTCCTGCTTAAAATCAATCAGGGTTGGGGCATGGGTGGAGAAAATGTTACAGAATGAAATTGTCCTTATTCTAGGGTGTAACTAAGCAACTCTTCACTCGTTACCAGAGCCCTCCCTCTATAATGACCTAGGATAGCATCAAATGGTGAGCTTGGGTCTTCATGAAGATTCAGAATTCAGCTCACTTCTGGAACAAGTTCTCTCCCAAAATCAGAAGAATTCTGGGATTTCTAGTCCAGAAACCATGAGAATTGTACACTGCTAAAAAAACATGCCAGGTGAAATCCTATCCCCATTAACATCAATGGTAAAATGCCCACTGATTTCAAAAGGTGCAGGATTCTACCTCCTGGGTATAATAAAGTCTTCTTTTCCTCAGTCTGGGGAGGGGCGAAAGTCAGTGAAATGTTAGGGCTTGCTGTGAGACGCTCTGCCAAGGAGATGGCTAAACTGAGATGCTGGTTGAATCTGCTGAGGGGAACTGTAGCTTCTCCTCCACAGACAAGGAGTACTAATGGGTTTTAAGGAGGAGCTCCCAATAATAAGTTGATGAAACCTTACTTCAAGAATGTGTAGAAAGTACATGTGTATATGGAGTTGAGTGGAAAGGACAGCGAGAAGAGAGTGAATTTTTTGCTCTACACACTGCGAGGCTGCCAACCCTCCAGGATTGGTGTCTCCAGGAATTAAAATTCAAAATGATGTAATGTGATAAACTTCCGGGAATACAGTATGTCCAACCCAAACTGGCAAACCTACCCCCATGTGGGGTATCACATCCACAATGAGCCACACCAAGCACAATCATAACAAGGCAAATAATCAGACAAAAACAGGCTAAGCAGCAGCCTGGCTCAGGCAGAAGGGAGCCCCTAACTACTGTGCAGTGCATCATGTCAAGTACTGATGGGTGAGGCAGAACAGCAGCAGCACATCTATAATTGATCATGTTAGATCTGATTTTGTCACAACTCCTCCAGAATATTGAGGAAGACCAAAATACATACGTTCACACCAACTTCCTATTACCAAACATACAGAGATGCTGGTGCTTGACTTCACCTTCTCTTATCAAGAGGACAAGGACTCCAGGAACAGATGACTGCCGTCATTTGGAGAAGTCATTGAATGTTTGAACAATGGGGATAAAGGACAAATCTTTTCATTTTCTTCTTTCGCTTTCTATTTTTTGTTGGGAAGCGGGTGATAAATTGTTTTCATTTTTTGAATCATTCCAAATGGCCCCCTGTATGTTATTTCAAAGGCTTTCATGATTTTTTCTATAGTATTATGAATAGGCTACAGACATTTTTGGTTTACTGAAAGCTGTTTTGTTAAATGAAAAATAATAATCTTTTCAATATCTTATTAAATAGAACTATGCATTAAAAATGACAATTTTTGAAAAGATATAAAAACACCTGTAATGTCAACATTTCATTAAAAAATTGCATTTTAGGAAAAAAGTCAGTTTAAAAACCTTGATCAGCTGTACTCAAATCTGGCCACCAAGTAAGTTAAAATGACCTCTAACCCCCACCAATTCTATAGTGTTATTAGTTGAGCTTGTAACATCATTTGTTTTGTACAAGTGATACTTCTGAGGGCATGCTGCATCAAAAAATTAAAAATTCTGCTCACAATATTTTAAAGTTCTGCACATTTTATTTGTCAATAAATAAATGCAGACGCTCCAGCGTGGCAGTGGGGAGCACAGGCCACTGGCTCCATGGAGGTGGGAGATCACCCTGCAGCCCCCACCCAATCCTGGGACGTGGCCCCAGCAGTGAGGCTGCACCCAACCCTGAAACAGCACAAGGCCTGGGCCTGCCCCAGAAACACCGTGGGGCCCTGCCTCTCTGCACCAAGTGCACCAGGTGTGGGGCAGACAGGCTCAACCAGGCAGGATCCAAGGGCCTGTGAAGGGGCTCAGTGTGGAGTGATCCAGGTGTGGGGTGAGAGGATTCTGTGTGGGACAATCTGGGCGCAGGCACCTCAGTAGGGGGTCTAGGTGTTGGGGGATCTGAATGCACAGAGGCTCGTTGCGGGGTTCTAGGTGCAGGGACAATGGGACATTGCAGGGACTTCCAGGTGAAGGTGGTTGGGGCTCATCAGAGGGGTTTGCATGCTGGGAGAGTGGAACTTGGTGGGGTGGGGTCTGAGTTCAGCTAGCTGGGGGTCAATGGCATGGGGGGTTGGATGGGGGCGCTCACGGTGGTGCAGGAGATGGGACATCAGAGTAGGGATTTGTGATCAGTTGGAGATGGTCTGGATGCAGGGTGGGGGCCAGAGGCAGGGGGGCTAGGTGCAGGGGGGCTCCAGTGCAGGGTTTGAGGTTCAGTGGGGTGGGGTTTGGTTATGGAGGGCTAGGGGGGTTCTGGATGTACTGGATGAGGCTTGTCAGGAGTGTCTGGGTGTGGGCGGTCCGGATGCAGGGGGATTGAGTGAATAGGGGAGCTCCCCATACAGTGACCCCTCCCCCCACAGCTGAGGAGCAATGGCAGGAGGAAGCAGGGGAGGATGCTGAGCTTCCTGCAGCTGGGGGAGGTTTCTGGGGGTGGATCTGACATAGCCTCAGCCACTCCTTGCAAGAGAAGAGGATGTCCCATCCTCTCCTGCCTCCAGCCCAGCCGGGACTAGCAGCTGATCCTGGCTTGGGTAGGAGCCACTGGCTGGCGTGTCCCCGACCCCGCAGTGATTCACCTCTCTGCCAGCTGATCTGGGTGCCTGAAATGATGTACCTGCGCTGCAAGAGAGTGGTGCATAACTGCTCTTGCTGCTTCCCTTTGCTTCTCTGTTAGAAAGTCATTTTTCTGCAGGGAAGCAAAGAAATCTGCGGGGGCCAAGAATTCTGCGCACGCACAGTAGAGCAGAATTCCCCCAGGAAAGTGCCAAGAGGAAATATTAAAGATCACCATTTTGTAAGTGCTCAACATCAAGAACTCCTAGTGAACTTAATAAGAGCTTCACCTCGAGAGCCCTTCAGAGAGCTGATTCACTGTGTGGTTGTGCTAACATTTACTTCTCTTTTTTAAAACTGAGAGAGACAGAATGGATTAAAAGGAATGGCTAAATGTGGCCTAATACATATATGGGGGAGGTTTTTCAAAGACAATAAGGCAATTAGGTGCTCCCAACTTCCACTAAGAAACTCTTTCCTGCAGAATATGATAGTGTCTACACTGAAGAGATAATTAAATCTCTTCAATTATTCTCCCTATCACTTACTTCCTCGTTGGAAGAAAATTCTTCCTGATGTGTTTGTCACAGGCAGATCTCTTTATTGCTTCCTCTCAGGGGATCTCTCATAGCAGCAGGAAATGGCACTGAATGCTCAACACATAAGGTTAGGAATAACTACTGTTGACCAAGGAAGGCCGGTTGTAAGAACCTGCAGCCCCTAAATTACCTGCACTCATCAGCGCGAGCTGTGGACAAGCACCCACAACCTGTAGGAGATCTATGATTGGCAATGGGGTAAATTCGACCTCTAATACATTGTTTTTAGAAGTTGTACTTTACTTGACTGCACATTTCTGACTCGGTCAATTACCTTATAAAAATCTCCAGAGAAAATTTCTGCACAAAATAGAGGGGCTTCTTTGCATGAATTAAGTGGCACATAACCATAGCAGACGTAATTAGGCATTGCAATAAAATTAAAAGTCAGTAGCTAGATGCATGTGGGCAGAGTTTATTCAGTCAGAACAAGGAAGCACATTGTGGGAATAGCAAAACATTTTGGTCCTTTGAAAGATTGATCACACATGCTCCCAGCTCTAATTTACATGGAAGACTCTAAAATGTAATGAAGCACAAGTAGCTAATTGTTTTGCTGCATGAAAGCTGGTTTGCAATACAACTCCAAATTAAATCCTCCATTGCATTGTCTCCCTTCCTCCCTACCTGTGAGCAGCGTTAATAGATATATATAAAAGGGAAAGACCAGAGCACTGAAAGATGGCAGATTCTCAGAGAGGCAACTAAATGTCATTTATTTTTTTCTCATTGTTTTTCATTTTTGTCCATCCCTGCACTGCCAGCAGGCTCTAGAAATGGAAGCAGCAAGACATTACAACAACAAGAACTACTTGGGAAATTTTTAGCAGGGGTTCAGATAATTGGATATGATTTGAACAAACATTTTAACTCTTACATATGTATTCAGTCTCTGAACCAATGGAGGATGACCCAGATACTTAATTTAAGGTAGAATTAGAACAGAAAAAAAAAACAAAACTTTTTCCCCAGTATGATCCTGGTTGAATCCTAGCAGTTGGACTGCATGGCCTAACTGTTCTCTATCTCCCAGCCAGTACAGAATTGTTCCATCCATATTCAAGGCATTTTTAAATTCTAATTTAAAAAACCCACTAAAAGATGTTCCACTGATTTCCTTGCCAGACATCTATATTCCAATCTATTTAATTGTCAGAAACTGTTTCTCAATATTCAATCTAAATTAATATTTACCATTATTCCTAGTTACACATGTACCCGGGGAGGGAACAGTGAGTGGCTGGATGTATGTGTTTGTGTGAAGTGCCCGGGATAGACTGGCTGGATGCATGTGGAGAAAACAGTGAGTGATGACTGATAGGGTTTGTGTGGAGGAGGGGTACTGAATGGTTCATGTGTATGGGGGGGGGGCAATGAATAGCTGCATGTATAGGCAAACAAATCTGTAGCTGTGCCCTGAACAATAAATGCAGTGCCTCTGCTTTGCACACCATCATCTCCTTAATCTGATTATAAATCCATTAACTCACCATGGAGGAATACTGATGCTGCAGTGGGTTAGAGCCTACATGGGAGCTTGTAAACTACTCACCTTCCCTCAGTTGGTTTAATGGGAAAGAGGAGGCAAAGATGGGATACTTCTCTACTTCTCCAAAATCAAACTGAGCTTGGTTTCTCACTGTTAAAGACTGGCATAGTTAGAAAAGCCCTCCAGATGCTCTAAAGGCACAGAGGGCACAGCCACGCACAGAGCATTATCAGCACCAGAGCGTGCAAAGAAGTGCTTTAAAACATTTTTGCACACTACACCTGATTTCCAACATGTGCATTTTAACCATATGCAAAGATCTGGCCCTAGTCTTTTTTAAAGAATATTTATTACAAATACTTAAAGATTACATTTTGATGTAGCATTTTAAGCCTTCAAAGTGTTTAAGAAATAATTTGAGGAAATAAAGAGCAACAGTTAAAATAAATATTCACACTAGATAGAGCAAGTGATCACTGAAAGCATGGTCTGCTACGAAACAAGTACAAAGATCTATAGTGTTTGAGAGATGATTTAGACAGGATTATTGGGTTCAAAACTCATTTTGAACAGGTTTTCAAGTGTTTTCCTCTCTTAATCTGGTATATGCTAGGAAGATGTCATTCTTTTTGCAAGAGGGTTTTTGTTTGTTTGTTTGTTTGTTTTTGTTTTGTATTTTTCCCTGTCATCAATGTTAAACAAGAAGCACAGTGACTGAATTTTTTACATGTGTTGATCACGGGAGATTTATTCAGAGTGCTGAGCCACTCTTTTTTATCAGTGACATCAATACAAGTTTATCTTATTTTCTCTATTTCTTCATCTGAAGAAAATAAAATAGTTTTTTTTCCTCTTCCTAATTCACACCAGTAATGCTCTTTCCAGCAGTCACAAAACAGTCAACTCAATAAAGTAGTGAATGAGGAGAAAAAAAGAGGGAGGGAGAGAGAGAGAGAGAAAGAGAACTTACCAACCAACCCCCAAAAGATTTCTCCAGCCATCCCCCAGAGAGAAAGGAAGCTGATGTGTTTCTGCTTTTGTCCGTGACAAAATGTCTCTTACATATACTAGTAGAATAGACTTATGTAATTCCCATGAAATACAGTTTTTAATAATCAGAAGATGGGACCAGTGGGGGATGAAGATTTTGTATGGAGACAAAACTGCAGAAACCAATTAAAAAAACTGAATAATTTGCATCTGACAAATATTTACACTTCTGCACATTTGCAGATGTGCTCATTATATAAAGTAAAGTGTAATTATGAGATAGAAAATTGACTTAGAAGTATGAGGAGTAGTAAAAAATGGAGTACAGGAGGCAGGCTCAGTGCCATCACTAGACGCCAATGACACATGAAGGATATTTTTCAAATGGTCCAGCTACTTATGCTGCTGCGATGCTGTCAGTCTGCCTAAGTGGACAGCACTTTTTTCAAGAAAGATTTGGAATTTAGCCTATAGGTTCATGAATGTGCTCAGTTTGTTAGTGCTCAGTTTGTAAAAGATCTGCTAAAAGTCGGCTCTGTTAATCATCCTTGCGTGTACCAGAATTTTCAAATCACAAAGGATAAAATGTTTTTTCCTAATGCGCCCTTCTACACTGCAACCTAAAACTACCTCAGGAAAACATTAGATTTCTGGCTTACTCTTCTTCCTCTTTGCTCATTCTCCACTTGCAACCTAATGTTCAGACCTATAAAAGCCCTGGCATTTTCTGAACCTTTTTTTACTCCAGGAACTGATTACAATGTATAAATTTTGCACATTTCTTTCAGTCAGATAAACTCTAAATTGAAATGAGACATATGATGGGGAACTATTTTTTCATATTAAGGGTAGAGGATCTGCTTACTAATAATGATAAGTACATTGATAATAACTCATAGGAGGTTCTTACTGAACAAAGTCACTTCCTTAGATAAAAACTCTTCCTGTTTTGGGAATCTAGCCCAGATAAGTGTGATCTCTGAAGTCTGTTTAACACATTCAAATTGGATTATTTCATCACAGCAGTGATCAAGAGACTAAAGATGGCTAATGAGAGATCATTGAAGCTTACTGTGTGTACATTTGTTATACATGAATTTAGCTAATGCTGCACCAATGGGATTCTGCTTCCACATATCACCTTCCCAGGTCAATCACCAGACACTGACCTTTTCCTTCTAGAAAAACCTCCTCTAGTGGCTCTACTCAATGTGTTCTTCACAGAAGAGTCATCGTTCAGGAAGTCAGACCCCTCTCACTTCTACTGTGGTAGTAACAAGGGGGGATTCTCCTGAGTTTGCCATTGTGAAGCAGGTGGTCTGGATTGTAGTCTCATTTCTTGATATCCCAGATGGAAAGAGCTCCCATAATCTGCATGTTTCTCATACAATTGGTTCCTCCACTCCTTCCATGCTGGGACACCAGTGTGAAAACCATTCAGCAGAAGTTGATATCAGTTAGCCTCTCACACCCCCTCCCTAACAGGCAGACCCGGAAGTATAAAAGACGTGCACTCAGGTCTGCAGCTCTCAGAGATGGCTCCATCTCCTTCAGCTGCTTGGTCAAGCACAGAAGGAGCAGCTGGCTCACACCATATGGTAAGACTGTCCACCAGGGTAAAAACCATCTCCCAGAGGGACAGGAGCATTAATTACTCACTATGATTGAGCTCTGATAATGTGTGTTTTAACTGACACTTTCTATTTGAAGTGCTTAAGGAGTTATTTGAGTCTATATATACCTGCCCCTGACATTTCCATTACATGCATCTGACAAAGCAGGTATTCATCCATGAAAGCTCATGCTCCAATAGTCTATAAGGTGCCACAGGACTCTTTGCTGCTTTTACAGATCCAGACTAACACGGCTACCCCTCTGACACTTGAGTCTTAAGTGCCATGGAAGAATCTAAACTGAAGAGTCCCAGTGAGTACAGCCACAAGAGGGAAATGTTATCATCAGTTGACTCTTCCCTCTACCTTATGACAGTGAAATTATCTCAGAAGTCCTTGTGTTGACCTCTGAGATAAAATAAACATATCCATAACTAGATACAAAACTGTTTGCAGTGTTGCTCTAGCCCTGTTGGAGAGACAAGGTGAGTGAGGTAATATCTTTTATTGGACTGATTTATTTCTGTTGGTGAGAGAGCCAAGCTTTTGAACTTACACAGAGCTCTGCTTCAGGTCTGAGAAAGATTGCCAGAATGTCACAGCTGAACACCATGTGAAACAGGCTCTTTAGCTTAAGGAGTTAACATGTTGTAACAGACCATTTAAGGTGAAGCGGGGAGTTAACATATCTGCAGTTGTAGGACAAAGGAGGGTTTGTGGGTTATAGATTGTTGTAATAAGTCATAAATCCAGTGTCTTTAGTGTCTAAAAAAGTTATGAATTTAAGCTCCGAGGTTTATCTTTTGAAGGTGTTGTGCAAGTTTCCTTTGAGGACGAGGATTGAGAGGTCTCATATGAAGTGATCGTTTTCTGAAAAGTGTTCACCAAGGGTTGATATGGTGTTTCTTTAGCTACAGTTAGTGGAAGAGGAACAAAAAGTTCAAGTATGGCTCTGCAAGAGTGGATTGTCTCATGAGATTACTGGTCCTTCCTAGCTGTCGTGTGTGAGAAGGAGAAAAATTATGAACATTTAAAGCTGCCGATAATTTTAGTTTGGATTGACTGGTTGACAATATTTAGATTAATCATTTTATCCATTTTATTTTTGCTAACAATAGAGGCTAATTCCCAAATGAGAATCTCTTTACTTGCTGTCAAGCATGACTGAAATGAAGTGAATTCATATGAAACATCTCCTGTCCTATAATTTTAATCACAAAGTATGTATCCCATGAACAGAGCCTAAATGTGTATCTCTTGTTTAATACATATTGAAAACACCAACTAATCAGAGACTCATATTTTCAGGTGTACAGTCCAGGAATTTTCAACATTATGATGCATTGTGATCATAACCCTTTGTTCCCAGTTATCACCTCCTATTGTTTGTTCTTTTTGGTCTGTAGACTGCAGTTTCTCCTTCAGTGATTTTTACTATAATAATGTATTTATGAGGCTATCCAGGTAGATGTAACTGGCCTCACTCCTAATAATGTAACACAGAGGCTCACGAATCACTAAAGTTGTGAGAATGTACTTTTTTTTTACATCATGTATATTCAAAGGAAAAACTGGATATCTGCACAAACATTTGCAAATTTATTTCTGGAAGAACTTCTGCCATTTTTCAAGAAAAAAAATGGTGGCAAGTATTGAAAGTAACACATTTTTGTCCCTGGAAAATTGTAAATTTTGGATGGTTGAAATTATTTTGGCTTGCATTGAATTTTTGAAAATGTGTGTATTTTGTATGAAAACAACCATTTCATTTTGGAACAAAATGCCTTTTATTATGTGAGGAGGGGGAGAATTAAGAAATGAAAAAAAGTTTTCAATTTTTTTTTTAGTTGACCAAAACACTCCCAACCCCCTGATTGATTCTCCTTTGATTTTGATAGCATGTTATGTTGCCAGCATATTCCTTTTTCTCCAGTTATACAAATCCTCACAGGTTTCAAGCAATAAAACACTCATCTAGGACTTGATCCTGCCACAAGGTCAATGCAGGCAGACCCTGCATATGTGTGGAACCCAAATGAGATCTACAGGAGTGTTTTCACACAAAACTCACTGCTGGATCAGGGGCTTTAATTACAGAATCATAGAAACGTAGAGCTGGAAGCAGCAACATATTATCGCCTAGGCTGACAAGGCATAGGCCTTAGGTGGCAAATGTATAACAGCAGCATTTTTGTAATCGTGGGATCAGTGACACCGCAATTCTACCAATCATAGCGTGTACTGAAACCAGGGCCGGCTTTAGGCCTATTCCACCAATGTCCCCGAATCAGGCCCCGCACCTAAGAGGGCCCCATGCTCAGTGAGAATCCCTTCCCTGGCTAGAGGCGCCTTTTTAATTTTTACTCACCCGGTGGTGCTCTGGGTCTTCGGCAGCACTTCAATGGTGGGTACTTTGTTCGCTCCAAGTCTTCAGCGGCACTTCAGCGGCGGGTCCTTCAGTGCCGCCAAAGACCTGGAGTGAGTGAAGAACCCGCCGCCAAAGACTTGGAGCACTGCTCGGTGAGTACAAGCCCCTCTTTTTTTTTAAGTCATCCCTGCCGAGGCCCTGTCAAAACTGTTTGAATTGGGCAAAGCGCTTCCTAAATCCAGCCCTGACTAAAACCACCAATGCTAGAATAATGCCATTTGGTAAACAAACTCGCGAGAATCCTAAACGTTAATAATATGACCGGAAGGAAGAAATTAAGTGGTTCTCAGTTTAAAAAAAAATGCTATACAAAAGAAATAGAGGGAAAATGAAATGATAGCAAGCATACAACAAAGGAATCTATTTTGCACATCAGTTAGTGCCGACAGTGAGACAGAAAAAATAGCTGAAAGTAGTAGTGAAGTAAAAAGTGAAAATATTGGTGTTGATATTGAAAATATGATGTTTAATATGTTCATATGGGGCTGCGGGTGGCAATTATTTCAGGGTCTAGGGGCAGCAAAATCATAATCCACCACTGGCTGGAAGGGACCTCGACAGGTCTCCCCATGTCAAGACAGGACCATGTAAAACTAGACCATCCCTGACAGATATTATCTAACCTGGTCTTAACACCTCCAGTACAGGGACTCCACAACCTGCCTTGGAAGCCAATTCCAGTGCTTAATTATCCTTATAGTTGGAATAGCGTAATAAGTATAGTATAATTAACATGTATGGCAGACTGCTTACTTCTTGGTCTACCTTCAGTAGACATGGAGAACAGTTGATCATGCCATTCTCTTTATAATAGCCCTTAACACATTTGAAGGCTATTATCAGGTTCCAACTCAGTCTTATTTTCTCAACACTCATAATTACCTCATTAGAACACTGATAAGTAAACAGGCACATAATCCACTAGAAAGCACGCTGCAATTACATCTGATGTTCCAATTTCCTTGCACTTCAGACATAAAAGATTGAGAACAGAAGACCAAAAAGTATATTAATGTTCATATCACTTCTTTGAAAATAAAACATTCTGATCCTACCTCTTCACAGGAGGTCCTGAAATCCATGTGCTATGGCACAGCAAGTGATATTTGTCTAAAATAGACAGAAAGATTTCATTAGAACTCAGTACTATAAACTAGAACAAACAGATTGCAAAACATAAAAGGTAGTTATCTAAATTAAGCCGGAAGACACTGCATTCCTCTGTGTGAGCTTTGTTTATAGTCATTGCTTAAGAGCAGGAATGATTAAGTCAGCAGGAGGGTAAGGATGAATACAATGCCGGTAAAAATTGTCCCCGGCTTTTATGAAGTCCACCAACTGATTTTATTAAGTGTGATTAAGGGAGAGCTGATGTTCCTATTGCACTAGCTATCCAAATGTGCTGTTCTGTATTACTGACCTTTTGCTTGATATGTTGTCCCTACCGCCACTTATTTTGAAAGTAAGAATACTTGAAAAGAAATCTTTCAGAAATAATTAAGTTTTGCTTTTCATAACATTCCCTTTTGTAAAAAGATGATTTTTCCTACTAATTAAAAAGCTTTATGCATGAATACTTTTTTTTCTCCATTGGACTCACAAAATTGTATTCCCAAACATTATCTCTGCAAGAAAGCTAACTTCAATTATCAGAGCAGTAAATTTAGTGAAACATTTAAGTACTGGGGGACTGAATGGTATAGAAATCAGGAATTATAAAATGTCTCAGCACACCACATACTCAAATTATTGGGACTGCATCCACAATACATTCATCCCAATACACACCTGGCATGCATTTAGCTATTTTTACTTTATTTATGAGCTAATGTTTATGGAACATTAGCTCAGTGGTTTGAGCATTTGCCTGCTTGCTGCTAAACCCAGGGTTGTGAGTTCAATCCTTGAGGGGGCCACTTAGGAATCTGGGGAAAAATTGGCTCTGCTAGTGAAGGCGGGGGCTGGACTCGATGACCTTTCAAGGTCCCTTCCAGTTCTAGGAGATTGGTATATCTCCAATTATTAGGTATTAGTATTAGAATAAGTTGTCATTATAGGATAATAGTGTCCTGCTGCAATATAAATATTGATGCAAAACATTCCCTCGGCCCCACCCCTGAGCCTGGAACCCTGTCCTGCATCCCAAACCCCTCATCCCCAGCCCCACCCCAGATCCTGCACCCCATCCAGAGCTCTCACCCCCTCCTGCACCCCAACCCCCTGCTCCAACCCAGTGAATGTGAGTGAGATGGGGGAGAACGAACCACCAAGAGAGGGGCAATGTAGTGAGCAGGGTCCTCTGGGAAGGGGCAGGGCTAGCATGTTTGGTTTTATGTGATTAGAAAGTTGGTAACCTTACTCCACACTCTCCTCAGCTTATAGTTGCCTGGGAAGGTGCCAGTGAGGGAGCTGGGAAGAGTCGTGAGGTGTTGGAAGCTGGAAAATTTGTCCATTTGTTAATGTTGAATATTTTTTAGTTAACCCTAACCTTTTTGTTCCTTAAATCCCATTTTCCTGCTCCCAGTAAAGTACTCCCTTTATTATACTCTTATTTCTGGGTACGTCATTCTTTTTGCTGGGGTTTGTTTTCATGTTTCTTGTGTCCCGGGGTTTTATACTTTTGCCTGTTAGTAGCATTATTTGTTTTTGCAAAGGACAGCACTGCTTGTGTCCCAGGCTCATTGAGAAGTCACCTTTGCTGGAGGCACCAAGTGTCACACACACACACAAAAGGGACCCAAGACCCAACTCCTGTGAAAAGAGCAAACACTCTAAGTAGCAAGCCTTAGGAAGGAGGCTTTAGCCACATGCTGGGAAGGGCTGCAATTATTTCATGCTTCAGATTTTTAAATGTGCTTCTGCTTAGCTTCCCTCTTATGAGACAGGGAGGGAAATCAGTTGATACTAGAGAAGGAAATTGCAAGGAAGATCCATAAGACATGGTAAGCTATGGAAGGGGAAGTGAGTCGTAGGGACTGAAAGTGGAAAGACCTGTGACCAGGGAAAGGCCAAAGTATGGAAGGCAGAACTTCACTCAGACACAAACGGGGAAAACAAAGCACTTCAAACAACCTCCAATACTGCATCTGGCACTGTAGCTATAACCCAAAGGAGGAAGGGCTTTGTTCTTTAGTAAGTGGGGAGACAGAAAAGAAGGCTTTCGGGGCAGGTCCTACTTTACTTCAGCTAGGGAGTGGTCATTCCAGATAGCCAGTCAAAGGCAGAAAAGCCAGGCTACATTTAGGATATATATGTGGATCATGAGAAGCCCTAGAGTCCAGGGGGCTGGCAAATCTCTAACATTTAGTACCCACGGCTAGTAAAGACCACACTAAAGGGACTTCTGAAGTGTGGGGAGCACTGAAGTCCTGTCTACTTGAAACAATGGGAGAACACAGGAATAACGGGAGCTGCTAGGTCTGCACACAATGTTCTAGAGTGTCTCAGGAAGCTAGATGCTGTAGCCAGGCAGATCCTGCTTTGGACGAAACATTATGGCTACAGGGAGCCTCTTTTAAGGCTAGTATCGAGGAATCAAACGTTAGCATAAAGGCTGCCTTCAATTTGCAAGTGGGTATGGCTAAACGTAGCAATTCCAGGACTAGTGGATGTTCAGACACTGGCAAATGCATTACTTTTAAACATGCTAACAACCACAAATTTGAACTATGTGAAGTTAGCCAAAAAGGATTTTGCTTATATATAATATAATACCCAATTATAATTGACCAGTTGTGTTGCTTCTCAGGGAAAGTAAAACTAATCTAAAAAAAAGTGAAAAAAGTCAAAAGGCAAAATGGTAAGATCTATTGATTCACCATTCAGGGAACACTATTGGGATATTATCATGCTGCTTCTAGTAGACAGCCCAGTCAAATCCCCACATGGAATCCTGCATTCTCTCCAGCTGTTCATATGTACAAGTTTCTGCTCCCCTAAGTAAAGAGTAGAAGATGTGATGTCTGTTGGAAGTACATACCTGCAGGTATAGGGCTAATGTTCTCTATTTATGGTGCTCAGATTGTTATGTGATCTCACAGCTTGTGCTCTAAATTAATTTCCAGCATTTTAGGCTTTTCAGGTTAGGATGCAGTGGACTGAAAGACACATCATTACTCCCTCCATCTTTTTTATAAGCTCACCAAGAGCTAATAGGCATCTACATTTATAGTTTTGTTCTCACAGTGTTCAGTAAAAGCACCATTGCTATTATAATCCTAAAGACTTTCTTCACTGAAGGGTTAGACATGTACAATGAAACAGGTTCTCGACTCATTTACCGTACTCTTTTCCAAATGTTAGGGTATGTCTACACTGTGATGTTGTCGACAAAACTTTTGTCTTTCATGAGTACTTAAAAAAGCCCCCCCGTGAAAGACAAAAGTTCTACTGACGCCAGTGGCAGTGTGACCACGGCTTTGTCAGCAGGAGCGCTCTCCTGCCAACAAAGTTAATGCCGGTCATGAGGCTGGAAATATTTTGTTGGCAAAATGCCGATGGAATACCAAAAAACAGTGTTTACACACGCTGACTTTTAGTAACCCACCTCACCTTAGAAAAGTGTTTTGAAACCTAATCTTGCTTGTTGAGGCTTATGCTCCAGGACCTATAGGCTTGTGTCCCTTTACAATTCTTTTCATACTCAGGTCCTATGATTGTCAGTGCATAAGCTATGGAAGTATGTAGAGATACTTGTGCCCATCTCAAAGGTGAAGGGTGAAAGGGTCAAGATCTGGTCCATAGGGAAGATTTGGACATTTTCTTCATACCAATACATGGGATATAACTCCTTGTTATTGATTTTGAGCCCCATAACTAACGTGCATTCAAGAAACAGAGCAGTCATTATGAATAAAGCTAGCTGTCTTCACCATAGAACACACAAGGCACAACACCACAAAATGATGTCAAATTCTAGAAAGCTTCCCTATTAAGGACAGCACTGACCATTAAGAATGTGCTTAAGTGCTGCCTTGAACAGGGATAGACATAACACATGCTCAAGTGCTTTCCTGAATAGGAGCTATAGACAACATTATACATCTTAGTTTGAGACTAGGAATCTCTCTTAACAAGTCACATAAATTTGCTAAAGAGCTCTTGACATCAGAAAAGGTAAACATTTATTGGGGAATAAGTTGTCTGTACTAAATACATGCACTTCATGATGAACTAGCACCTTTGCTATGTACTTATTTTCGAATATTTATTTTTTAAATAGTGGCTTAAGGGAACATCTGAGCTTCCAAATGTACAAACAAAAAAAGTAACAACAGGGAACTGTAGAGGAGATATATAAATAAACAGAGACTTTGAAAAGTTAGTAAATTTTTCTCTCTCCTGTACTTCTGAGTTACCAGACTTGTTGAGGTCATCTCTGCTGATATATGCAAACAATATAACACATGACAGATACTGGGACTGAATTTGGTGCTCCCTCAGGGGCATGCACAAGGGGAGGAAAACCAGGGGAATGGGGCCCCCCAATAATCATCAGGGCACAGAACTCCTCTGGCCACAGGGGTGCAGTAGCAGTGGGGGGCGGGGGACCAGAAGAGCTCCTCCCAGCACTAGGGCAATGGTGGGGAGGGAGAAGAGGGAAGCGCAAGCTCCTGCCGGGGTGGGCAGGGGGCCACAGAACATGTCCCTCTAAAAGGGGTAAAAGTTAAATTTTTGTAAAAGCCCCTGCACCCTTTGGCAGAACAAGCATGTATTAAATACTGCAAAAAAATTTACTGAACTACCTTATTTAAGCATCCTTGTTCTAAAGGGAAATAATGACAAAAACATAATAGTATATAGTTGAAGACTATGGCAGCCCTTGTGGACAGCAATTCTGGTTCATTTAGGATAATGCACTGAGTAACTGAGCTATTCTGATCTTCCTTTAATAAATCAGGTCGTATTTCAGTGTTGCAGAAGATATAATTTCACAACATAGTTTCCTGATAGAGTATTTTCATACAATTTAGTAAACTGATAGGTGACAAAAGATTATGTCATGCATTTTCAGTAGCAGTAATAAACATGTATAATTTTGAACATGCCATTAGCCAAGTAGAATGACTACTTGCAATGCAAACATTTCTTTCTCTTGGTTACAATCACACAATCAGAATACAATTTTACTTGCACAGGTATGTGTACGTAGAAGGGATATATTAATGAATGAAGTTTAGCTGATAACTACAGCTTACATTAGTCTGGAAACAATACACTTGCCTGGGAATAGTAATTCATTTTTGGGGGTGGGATGAGTAAAATATCATTACATTTTCTCCCGCATTATTCACCTGAATGGGCGAACAACTGCTTTGACTCAGCTACTAGAATTTACCTGGCACTTAGTCGGTCATGCTTATCATCACTGTGAAAGCTCTCTTTCAGGTTTGTCATAAACAGATAGCTAAGGGTTAATGTCTCTTTCACCTGAAGCACCTGACCAGAGGACCAATCAGGAAACAGGATTTTTTTTCAACTCTGGGTGGAGGGAAGTTTGTGTCTGAGTCTTTGTCTGTCTGCCTGCTTTTCTCTCAGCTTTAAGAAGTGATTTCTGTTTTCTAATCTTCTTTTTCCAAGTGTAAGGACAAAGAGATCAAATAGTGAGTTATGTGTTTCTTTTCTTTGGTATTTACATGTCTATAGTTGCTGGAGTGCTTTGAATTGTATTCTTTTTGAATAAGGCTGTTTATTCAATATTCTTTTAAGCAATTGACCCTGTATTTGTCACCTTAATACAGAGAGACCATTTGTATGTATTTTTCTTTCTTTTTATATAAAGCTTTCTTTTTGAGACCTGTTGGAGTTTTTCTTTTCTGGGAAACTTCAGGGAAATTGAGTCTGTACTCACCAGGGAATTGGTGGGAGGAAGAAGTCAGAGGGAGATCTGTGTGTGTTAGATTTACTAGTCTGATTTTGCATTCCCTCTGGGTGAAGAGGAAAGTGCTTTTGTTTCCAGGATTGGAATTACAGAGGGTGGACTCCCTCTGTTTAGATTCACAGAGCTTGTGTCTGTGTATCTCTCCAGGAGCACCTGGAGGGGGGAAGGGAAAAGATTTATTTCCCTTTGTTGTGAGACTCAAGGGTTTGGGTCTTGGGGTCCCCAGAGAAGGGTTTCGGGGGGACCAGAGTGCCCCAAAACACTCTAATTTTTTGGGTGGTGGCAGCAAGTATCAGGTCCAAGCTTGGAGGTTTTCATGCTAACCCCCATATTTGGACGCTAAGGTCCAAATCTGGGACTAGAGTTATGACAAGGTTATGTTTGAATTTTCCATATAACCCCCACAGCCTTCACATGCCCAGAACCACAAACTAGTGCAAAAGTCTCCTGTGGAAATGAAATGTTCCACATTTGGGCTCCAATCAAGCAATGACTTCTTCACAGGCAAACACAGACCTCTTTCGACCAGCCATGCCTCCCCCGCCCCTTTAAGTCACTAGGGCTTGTCTCAGATAGAGCTCATTTCAGAATAGGTGTCTTGATGAGATTTTCAAAGATTTGACTCTGTCATTTATGCCTTTATCATCATCCCCTTGGTCTTAACTCAAGAGTGGGTGTTCTTCTAAAAGCTATGTTCTACAAATAACTTTGGGGAAATTCTACATCCAGTGTTATACAGGAAATCAGACAGGGACTGGCAACCTTTCAGAAGCGGTGTGCTGAGTCTTCATTTATTCACTCTAATTTAAGCTTTTGTGTGCCAGTAATAATTTTTAACATTTTTAGAAGGTCTCTTTCTATAAGTCTATAATATATTAAACTACTGTTGTATGTAAAGTAAATAAGGTTTTTTAAATGTTTAAGAAGCTTTGTTTAAAATTAAATTAAAATGCAGAGCCCCTGGGACCAGCGGCCAGGCCTTGAGCAGTGTGAGTGGCACTGAAAATCAGCTGGTGTGCCGCCTTTGGCACACATGCCATAAACTGCCTACCCCTGGATTAGAGGATCACAGTAGTACCTCCTGGCCTTGGAATCTTTGACATTTTTTGTGAGGGGGGGGAGCGTTTGAGGAAATCCCTTCATCCAATTTTTAATTGTTGGGGAGTGAAAACAAAACAAAAACACCTTTTTTGAGCTCTGCAAACTTTCTTTCTCACCAGTAATTCAAAAACTACCAAGGAAGAAAAAATACCTTTCAAACATTATGTATAATTGGTACTTCTTGAAGAATAAACCCTCTTTTAGGTTTTGGCAGGAAAAAGAATCTAAGTTATAAGATACTGGGAGAGACTAGGGGGAGTTTCTAAGCATTTCTAACTGAAATTGTAATGAAGTTCTCTCCACAGTGTCCAATTTGCCCTAACAGCCCAAGGGATTGGTGCTAGAATACATTTGCAGGAGCATGCGTGCACCACAGTCCTCTGAAAGAACCAGGTTAAGGCCATTGTTTTCAAACTGGAAGCCTAAGATGAAATTGCCAAATCTATATTTACATATCTAAACATTATTTTTCAACAAGGTCTTGTTATTACAGGAACCATACCTTTTGCATTTTTTAAAATATGTAACCTTTAAGTTTAATTATCAAAGCCATTTACTATCATTAAGATAATTGTAAACACAATCTATTGCTCTGACTTACTTCAAGATTAAGACCAGTCCCACAAAGAGTTGCATACACAGATCACTGCACCCCACAGCCCGAAATGCCTGAGGCTTGTTTCCATGGCTGTCATAAACAGATAGCTAAGGGTTAATGTCTCTTACACCTGGAAAGGAGTAACCTGAAACACCTGACCAGAGGACCAATCAGGAAACAAGACTTTTTCAAATTTGGGTGGAGGGAAGTTTGTGTCTGAGTTCTTTGTTTTTGTCTTCTGCCTGTACTCTCTCTTGGCTATGAGAGGATTTCTGTCTCCTGCTTTCTAATCTTCTGTTTCCCAGTAATAAGTACAGAAAACAGTGGTTTATATGTTTTTTTTTGTATTTACATGTGTGCAGTTGCTGGAGTGTTTTGAATTGTATTCTTTTTGAATAAGGCTGTTATTCATATTTCTTTTAAGCAATTGACCCTGTATTTGTCACCTTAATACAGAGAGACCATTTTTATGTATTTTTTCTTTCTTTTTTATAAAGCTTTCTTTTTAAGACCTGTTGGAGTTTTTCTTTAGTGGGGAACTCCAGGGAATTGAGTCTGTAGCTCACCAGGGAATTGGTGGGAGGAAGAAGTCAGGGGGAAATCTGTGTGTGTTAGATTTACTAGCCTGACTTTGCATTCCCTCTTGGTGAAGGAGGGGGGTGGGGGGAGCTTGGCTCTCTCTTGGTGCTTGTGTTTTCCAGGACTGGAAATAGAGAGGGTAGAATCCCTCTGTTTAGATTCTCCGAGCTTGCTTCTGTGTCTCTCTCCATGAACCCAGGGAGGGAACACCTGGAAGGGAGAAGGGAAGGAAAATGGTTTATTCCCCTTTGTTGTGAGACTCAAGGAATTTGGGTCTTGGGGTCCCCAGGGAAGGTTTTTGGGGGGACCAGAGTGCCCCAAAACACTCTAATTTTTTGGGTGGTGGCAGCTTTACCAGGTCCAAGCTGGTAACTAAGCTTGGAGGTTTTCATGCTAACCCCCATATTTTGGATGCTAAGGTCCAAATCTGGGAATAGGTTATGACAAGCGATTTAGTGTGCTGCAAGCCAGGATGTAAACCTGCAGCACACTTGCCAGCTACGCACTAACTGACCACGTGGATCTTGCTACCATGCGCTAGAAGTTCCATGATGCACTTGGACATACTGGTGGGCCACAGAACTGTTAATGCATGGCAGCTGGATCCACATCAGGCTAAGCCGCTGTAGGTTTATACCCAAGCTTGTCATGCATTAAATAGCCATAGAGACAAGCCCTCAAAGTTTGAGGCTATCAAGCTTTATGTGCTTTAAGGTCTCTGGTTATAGCGCTGGAATTCAGATGAAGTGTGCAAACTCACCAATGCTGTGAGCTCTTCTTCTAGTGATGAAGAAAGTACTATAATCACCCGATAAAGCTCTTTGATGAAATGTCCAGCTCTTAGAGAAGCTCATGCTTCAAAAGAACCAATGTTGGCAATTAGTTGCTAACAAGCTTTTCAAGTGTCTAATTCATTTTAAATTGGCTAAAACAAGAAGAACATTTACTTGTCATAATTTATTATTTTAATTGCAAGTGTTCTTAATCAGCAGGCCCAATTAAGAATTCACTGTACAAACGTTAAGTTTGTCAAGTAAGAATCAAGGAAGTACAAGACCATATTAAAAGACTGAATATATGTTGCGGTAGCTATTATGCTGGGCTTCTGGTTAGGACTGGTTACTCAGCATTCACAAGTTGATTCATTCTGGAGTTCAGACTTTCTTTGGCTTGTCAAACTTGGGTAAAATCAAATCAATAAGTAATAATAATTATAACCCTTTTCAGAGATTAAAAAAATCTGGATTTGAGAACAATCTGGAACAGCAAAGTTCACTAGTAATGAATCTATAAGCCATGAGGAGATAACTTTATAGAGGCAAGTTTGTTTTATGATCATGGCACAGGGTGGGGGCAAGCCCGGTCGGGAGATTTCTGGCACATAGAACTCTGTTCTAACTCTTCTCTGACCTTGGACAATTCACTTGATGCAAAATTTTTTATACAATTAAACTCTCTCTGTCAAATTAAGATAATCCTTCCCCCAGAAGACACTATCACTCATACATTCCAAACTCTTTCTCACAGGCAGTTTAAAAATTAGAGTGACTTGAGAGGGTGGACACTGGTAGGGCATATATGGCATGTTGCTTGGGGAGGCTGCTCTGGAATGTGGGAAGTGGAAGTAAGTTGTATCTGGAAACCAAAAGCAGAGGAGTGGAAGCAGATTGGGGAGTGTGAGGTGGGGGCAGAATGCTGTCTGAGAAGTGGGAGGGCAGAGAGTGTGGGGCTGGCCAATAAAATAATCGAGTAGGCCAGCAAGGTGGAAAGGAGGAGAGGCCCCACTCAATGAAAACTTGTTCAGCTAGGCCTTGATTTAATGAAAGGGTTATAGTGCTCTTTGAGTGTGACCCCCCCAACCCTATTTACATTAGCTGGGGCCCCACTGGCATTTGGTGATCTGACTTCCTATTACATCTGCCCCTCCTCTGTCCTTCACTCAGATCTCCTGGGCATACGAGGGAGTCCTTGTAAAACAGCTTGTGACCGTCTTCCTCAGTTTCTGTGCCAGGAGAATCCTCCTCTTCACCCCTGCCCACAAAACATACACATAGATGGATCCAAGCTGTTAGACTCCCATCATAGCACTCTGTCCCTTATATCTGGTGTAATAGGGTGGGGTGAGGGTAAAAATCTTACCCTAGAGTGTTTTGGTTTCTCTAAATATCTCACAAGGGATTTAGGAGAATAAAATAGTATTTGTAAAGCATTTTAGTTTTTCATATGTAAGGCTCTTGGAAGTTGCTTAAGTGGATCTTACAAATACAGTAGCCTTTGCTCCTATTTCTTTCCCCAGTGCAGATCTTTCTCTTTAGAACCACACTGGACTAAGGTCCAAAAGAGGAATTATATGGTTTGTTGGCAGATTTACTGTCTATATGTCTGGTTCAACCTGATGAGAAACAGGAGCTAGAAAGAGCAGAATCTAGCTTTCTAATGAAACACATAGCACATGTATTTAAACTAGGTACTACACTTTTGAATTTCAGGAGGATGGATGGAAAAGCTGTTTTAGGAAATCTTGGAGGTTTTCTAAACATTTTCTATCCTTTCATGGCCAAGACTGCTGGAAAGTAAGACAGACTGACTTCCAGTTGGATGGATGGGAAAAGTAGTACCAATAAAAAATTAAATATACACTAAAATATTTCTAAGATATATATTTCACAGAATAAATTAACATATGCAGAACACTGATGGGGGGGGGGGTTAATACCTTTACTGGAACTGTTTGGGCTAACCTCTAACTCACTAAGGGTCTGATCATGCTCTCATACAATTCAACCACAAAAATCCCATTCATTTCAATGGTGACTTTAGGGTTCAATCCTGCATTATCACCAACTCATACTGATAAAATGTTTATACTATACCACACCATTATGCATGTCTTTTATATAGAGACTGAACCAGATTCTCAGTTGATGTAAGTTAGGACCTGTTTACATGAACACTTAGCTCAGGGCAAGCTGGGGTGTAAACTTGCCTGACACTAACCTGCCACACACTAGGTGTCTGTGGGTCCCTGCTGACAGGTACTAACAGGTCCTTGGTGTATCTTGATTTACCCCCACTTCCACTGGAATGTGTATTATATATATATAAATAAAAGATGTTTCCACAACCTAACATTTCCCAGTGCTACACATGGTCTGCTCTCCTATTTGCAACTTCTGGAGATAGCCAGCATGAGCTGTGCTGCAGCTTTGAACTATGCCCCTTCTCCTGCTTGCTGACAGATCTGCCTGAGTGGAAGCAAACAGTGGTGTTTGTTTAGGTCCCATCCTATTTCTTTTGTCCATTGCGGGGAGGGGCAGTTTGGGTGTTTTGTTTTGCTTTAACACTCCTCATTCCCATACACGAGGAATGAAAATGTTCACAAGTTTTATAAACATAGATCACTACTAAATGTATTCAATAAATCATAATATGACTCAGTTCAGAAAATGTTAACCTGACCAAAAGATCACTGCATTTGTGAATAAAATTCAGTGAGGCAAAGGCTCTTGACATATGCATTGTTTTTTCAACTATTACTATCATTTGGTTGCAGTATTTGATTTATTGTCAATAGATTTCTAAATACATCTCATTGGCTATGGAAGAAACTGTTGGGTAGCTACACTAAGGCTTTTATAAATTTCTGAAATTTTAACTTGTCATCTCAAAAGGAACCAAAGTTTATGTAGGGAGTTTCCCCCCTGCATATATTCCACAGAACCAGTTCCCATCCCACTTCATCTTTACCAAGTCTCCTTCACATTCAAGCAGTAGCTTACCGATTGTCATGACAGTACTTCTAACTCTTCAGAATAGCTTTGTGATGGGGTGTATAAACACCACACTGGGACACAAGAGGTTAAGGAGCAGGTCTAGGCCCAGATGATCCTCTCCTGCAGCGCCAGCAAAGCACACTTCAGCTGGAGAAAGAGCTTAAATGAGAGCTAGACACCCCCTCTGTCTGGCCTCCAGCTGAGGAGAAGGAGAAGACCTGTCTTGGGAGCTCCTGAGTAAGGGAGGATACAGAAGGAGTCCTGCTGCAGGGAAAGGTCCACAAATGGCAGCTACCTCAGGCCTTTCACTCTAACTTCTGGTAGATCTTTTGTGAGGTTTCTGACCACACCTTGGATTGGGAAAAGAAGTGGTAGGAAATGGCCCAGGGAGGCAGCCCCAAAGCCATCCAAGGTGTTTGCTACTGCTGCCTCTTTTAGGGCCCAGGGTTGTAGCCTGGTAGAGAGGGAGACCCCTACCAACCACACTTTCTTGAAGGGGGAACAAACTCCTTCCCCCCACCTTCAAGAAAAAGAGGGGGAACATAGACGTAATACCTGAGTCAAGGGTGTGCCACCCACAGGGGCCAAGAGGTGAGCTGAAGATCCTTTTTTCTGGGGATATTAGAATACATATATTTTGTTAGACTCTGTTATCATGCAAGTGGGTGAACTCAGCTGGTGACCTGGCTGGAGGATCAAGTTGCTATGTACTGGATGGAGGACCATTATAGTGACAGAGTGATTGCTGGCAAGGGAGAGAGCTCGGAACCAGTGACCTAATTACTACACAGCACCCCTGGTTAGTCCTACCCCATTACAAGCTTGTAGGTTGACTTTTGTTATCCATTTAAGATTTTGATAACTGATGGCTGAAGAATGAATAGTTGTACAGGAATCCAAAACCTGTAGATGAAAGGAAATCCAGCTTTAGATTTGTTACATCTTAGCTTCCTTGTTCAACTCTCCCCCCTTTTTTTGTAGAAACCCCACAAACACAAAACTTTGAACAAACACCAGCATCTGTAGATAGTTAATGCTTCTAGTATATCATATATCAGAAGCTTGCAAAACAGTTCTAACTACTCAAGAAAAGAAGGGTTTCCCAACATCTATCTGAGGGACTTGTAACATTATCTGTGGTCACAGAGATAAGGACTCTAGAGTAGAAGTGAGAGGCCTTTTTTTTCCCCCAAAAAAAGGAAATTTCTTGATATTACAGTTGCAAAGAACACCTTGAAAATGGGACCCCGATGTAACCGATGCAGTAATTGTTGTTGAAGCAGTGTTGGTTCCCAGTCATGAGATGCAAGGTGGGTGAGGTAATATCTTTCACTGTAGCAACTTCTGTTTGTAGAAAAAAAGCTTTCAAACTCCAAAGCTATTATGTCTGCCTGAAGTTGCAGAGAGCCTGCAGAGGTTTGTAAACAACTGTACTCCTCAAAGAATGTAAGAAAGGAGAAGTATCTTATGAAGATTTGCACAATCTACTCTGAGTGACTGCCATTATCATTGATTTCATTTTTCAGCTACTAAAAGTTTGGAAAATGCGTGGAATGCACTGGATAAGATAAATTATTGACTGATTTACTTTCAAAGGTTTGTTACAACCTAACACTTTTGGCATACTTTCAATGTTGGTTTAAGTTCATATTATTGTTTGAGATGAGGGCTTTGCACAACTGACTTGCCTACAACACAGACAACAGTCTGCTGACCTGTACAAGGCAATAGCCTGTGTTTTGAGATTTTTGAGAAATTGCATCCTTGACATTCAGTTTATGGAACACCTACTAGGTCACCATGTCACATTGTGTTCCTGTTTCAGACTTGAATTTAACATCCCTGACATTACTTCCAACATGTCTTTCCAGCCCTCCCCGATGCCATTGCTGTCACTTACACTGAAGGCATGCAGCCAGCCCTTTGCCTGGGCTACACAGACATCAATAGTTCCAAAAATAGCCTCGTCCTTTGTTCTGCTGCATGACCTTTCTGAAGCTGAGCTTACTGCCATAATCATTCCTTTTGTGACAGGTTTGCCAAATCCAAGTCATTAATACTTCTCATAAATGTGCCCCATATACATCCACAATAACACACATTATGCCCCTTTATCTGAGGTTTGTTTCGACATTTGGAATTTGTTTAATTGGGGGAAGAAGGGACTCTGTGCCAGTTAACTGAATATTTCATGTTTCCTGCCGCAGTATATACTGTTATCATTTGAGGGACATTCACTTTATTTGTTCTAATTCAATGTCACCGGCTTTCTGTAGAAAGTGTGCTTTCCTTACAGAGATAGCTATTTAACAAACTCACGTGGGTTTCTGTTTCGACTTATTTTGGGTGTACCGAGCCCCGAGTGGCTCGTCCAACCCTGGTTCTCCTGTCCAGTGAATGTGGTCATGAATTATGGTTAATTTTAATTATTCTGAGATTCCCATCTGTCACCTTGAGGTCCCTACGGCCTTCACCTCAGCAGGGTTGGAGAAACCCTTCCCTATCCTGGCAAAGGTGTTAATTATGTCTGTGGACTATAGAAGAGCTCTATCACCAAGTACCCCAGCAATAGGGTATATTGCCCTGGGAGCCGGCTTCTCCCACTCATTTAATAATTCCAAAACGCGATGTGGCAGTTTGTGATCGATGATCACAGGGTCTGTTATTGTAGGCATAGTATCTTGGGTCCCACTTGCAGACAAACACAGTTTTTGGCATTCACTCTTGATGTCAGTAGCCAATGTCATTAGCTCACTGGCAGGAGTTGTTGGTACGCAAGGTCTGGGAGATGTGTCGGGCCTCACAGTCTCACCAAACACCGAATTCAAGATCTCCATAGGTAGAACCAGGAGGATCTCCTCGGCTTCAGTCTGTGCTACAATGTTGCAACTGATAGCACCAGCGGTGGTGGTTGTCTGTGAGGGTCTCGAGATGGGATACACCTCACGTGCGGTAGTCATGGTCTGGGAAGACTCTAGAGTGCAGTGTGCCTCCCCAACGGTAGTCACAGGGCTGTCGGTCTGCACAGCCACTGTGGAGACTCTAACTCGATATCAAGCCAGGGGTTCGAAGGGTCTGGAGATGCACCTACCCCAAGGTACAATCTCCGTGTCCAAAATAGTCGAATTAGCCCTTCGACTTGGGCGCAGCTGGGCACTCGCTAGTGCCGCCATCATTAGTGTTTTTCACCATAGTATTCTAAAGATGTGACAACTACTTCTTTCAAGCAACAGAAATTCCCATAGTATCCAAAACTTCACTTCAGTGACCTGTTTGTTTACATCAGTCATAGCAGAAGCAATGAATTTTGATAGTTCAAGTAATCTTGTGACAAGAACCCCATTGAAAATGTGGCATCACCACAGTCTCATGGCTGATTAAGTAAATTCAGCTAAAGGAAAGAATTAGAAGCCCTTGGGAGAAACAGTAGCTTTCCTACAGTGTTCTTGCAAATTGCATTTTAACGGTATGCAAAAAATGCATTAAATGAAAGTTAAGGCTTTTCAGTACATCATAATATGCACATGCCAAGCTGCCAGGTAGAAAATGCCCTGATGATCTTTGACAAATGATATTGTCATTTACTCTCTGCCAGTGCCTCTACTCCATGCATCCCACCCCAAGACTTTCTTGCTGTGCCTACACCTTATGTTGCACTCCCTTTCCCACACCTCAATCCATTGTTCTACAGCCTCTCTCCTACCTAGGCCAGGGGGTGTGCAGAAGTGATCCAGCTAGTATCTTTAGTGTTGCTCAGAATAATTTCCCCTCCATTCACTAAAGCCATGCATATGCATATTTTCAAAAAATCCCAGCAGAAATGGTGGTTTCCAATAGGCAAAATTCAAAATGTTTTGTTTTCTTTTTAAATAAATATTTTGGCTTTACATTTTACGTTCAATTAATTTTTTTTCTTCTTGTTTATTTTCCATTTTACTCCCCCCCTTCCTCCCTCCCCACTGGGAAAATCAGTGAAATCCACAGGCAGCGTATCTCTCTAATTTGCCTCTAGTGCTGTTGATCCACATAGGGGATATCAACCTGTTCCTGCTATTAGTTACTCTATTAGCTCAAACAGGAAACAGGAAAGGAAAGGAAAGGTCAGAAAGTGTGTGCATGTGTGTGTGGGGAAGAACCTTATTTTTTCCAATTTGTTTTTCCTCACTTTCTCGCACTTACTATTTTCAACTTGTTTCCAGTTTTCATTTCAATTAATTTTGAATTTTCCCACAGGAAACCAAATATTTAGACAAAAATTTCAAGCAGGCTTCCCCTCCCCCCAGGAAAAAAGAAATCAGTTTTCTGACTTAATATACAGATGCATATTATAGATAAAGAGCCTGATAAAATGAGAGAGAAGTTTGTGGAAATTTTATAAGCCACACAATTACATACTTATCACGTCTGTATCTTCTTATTTATTGTAACACCTTGATATTAAACACATTTTAAAAGTCTCTCTCTGTCTCCCTTGCCTATTATCTCCTGTTCTGTTCCTTCACTTTTTTGTGTGTTTGTTTTCATTTCTTTCTGCGGTGCCTCTTTTACAGTATGTTTCCTCTTATTAGAATTTGACCTACTTTTTCCTCCTCTGCCTTCTTATTTCTCTATTTTGTTTTGTTCTCTTCCTCCTTCCTACACATTAGTTCACTTCTCTTTCTTGTTCCTTATGCTCAATATCTCCCACACTTTCCCCTTGTCCAACACCTTCAAAAGAAAAGCCTGATTACCAAAGTTATGAATTTAAATTGACACTAAAAAATATGGCCTTAAAAGACACTAGACTTATGAATAATTACAACTATCTAACCCACTAACCCCCCAACCTTTTTTTGGTCCTATGACTACAGAGCCACTTCACCTTGAATGGTCCCCTAGAATACGTGCTAGTTACTTATGACAATTTATCAGTTCAATCTTGTATTTAGCTGTGACGCTCTCAGTAGCTTTCCCAGATCTGAAGAGCAGCTCTGCTTAGCTCAAAAGCTTGTCTCTCTCACCAACAGAAGTTGGTACAATCAGATGTGTCACCTCACTCACCTTGTCTCTCTAATTTCCTAGGACTAACAGGGCTACAACACAGCATAGTTTCTCTTTAGACTCAGTTATTCAAACACTTCTGTTAGCCTCGATCTCCACTTCAGTATAACCTGTGTTAATCAGGGGTGTGAATAATCCACACCCCAAGTGACATAAGGTATATCAACCTAAGCACCGATGTAGACAACACCATGTTGACGAGAGAGCTTCTCGTACCGAAATAGCTACCACCTCTCGTGGAGGCAGGAGTTATTAAGCCAACAGGAAAGCTCTCTTCTGTTGGCTTAATGAGTGTCTTCACCAGAAATGCTACAGCAGCGCAGTTGAGGTGACACACCTACACTGCTGTGAATGATGATGTAGTGTCATTTCAGACTTACTAACAACAGACTTTAGTATCAGTCCCAGAGGAACTTCCTTCCCATTTCAAAGGCTTGGGGAAAGTACACGGCATATGAGTGGAATTTATACCTCATTCCTGCCCCCTGCAGACATGTGGAGGACAGCAGGAGATTCTAAATTGTCCTTCTTCTTAAGTAGCATGTATAATAAATTAGTAAACATTTTCCTTTAGAGATTTTTGTCACTTTTTTTTAACTCTATAATAGGTAAACAGATATCTATTAAAAGCTGAAAAGACGGAACTCTAGCTGAATTACAGGCAGAGGAAAGAAATACTATATAGCATATTGCCTTCCCTACATACATTATATGTAGGGTGACCAGATGTCCTAATTTTATAGGGACAGTCCCAATTTTGGGGTCTTTTTCTTATATAGGATCCTATTACCCCCCACCCCCAGTCCTGATTTTTCACATTTGCTGTCTGGTCACCCTAATTACATGTGTTACACACAGGAGCTGTGAGAGAATGAAGGACACTCATTTTCTTTGTTGGATGGCATGTGCACAATCTGGTCAACACTAGGAGCTCATGGAGGATGGAATCTTTGGAAATTTTGGTAGTTAAGCTCTACCAAGTTTCGATGGAGCATGTGCGAAATGTGATTTTTCCAAGGCTTATAACAAGGCCCACTTTGGGATGATTTTCGCAGGAAGAGTAAAAGGTACACAAGGTATGTCCACACTGCAACTAGAAATCCACAGCTGGCCTGGGCCAGCTGGCTCAGGCTAAGGGGCTGTTTAATTGTAATGTAGACTTTGGGCTCGGACTGGAGCCTGGGCTCCAGGACCCTATGATGTGAGAGGTTCCTAGAGCCCAGGCTCCAGCCCAAAACTGATTGTCTACACCACAATTAGCCCCTTAGCCTGAGCCCTGCAAGCCAGAGTCAGCAGGCATAGGCCAGTTGCAGATGTACACTTGCAGTGTAGACATACCTATAGAGATCAATCTCCGGTCAATTTTTAAGTCCCTGCTCCAAAGCATGGGGATGCTAGAGCTTTTCAAAAGAAAGTCAGACAAAATTTTTTAAATGGGAAAAAACACTAATAATAAATAAATAATAATAAATAAATAAAATCATCCCAAATGGTTAAAGTTTGGCAACAGTTTAAGCAGCTAAGTATACAGTCTTATGGTGGGAAGTGATGAGCAACCTTAATACCTACCAGGCCTGCCTATAACATTTACATAGCATCATAGATGAGCATAGAAGTCTACAAACAGACACAGGCAAGTTCCCATTTGCAGTCTAAATTAGATCAAAAACACAAGAGTATGTCAAAACAATACTGGATAACAAGACTCTATTGAGGCAATAAAAGAAATAAGAAGAGGAGAGATTTTGCTGCAGGAAGTTTTATTCCTCAGAGAATAGATCATTTGATTATTTTATGTTTCTTGCTGGTTTTCCCCCCTTCCTTTTATTTAATATGTATATTATTTTAAGCTCTACATTTTCCCTGTGTGATCTGCATATTCTCTAGGCATTTTGACAGCATGCCACCACAAAAGCTACTTCCCAGTAAATAAACTTGACTGCATGATATCATAACCGGCCTCTCAGAAATTCCTAGTTTATAGAGTTTATAAATCAATACAAGTGTTCTGTTACGACCAAGTAAGAACTCAAATGCAAGATCTATTTATGCGAATTAAACTTTCTGCTTACACGTCTTTGTTTTAGAAGTCTTCCAAATATCTTGAGTAAGAAAAATTTGGCAAGCACTACACCCATTATGTGGCTCTCTCCAGATCTTGAATAATTTCCCTGTGCAGTGTTGGGCTAGTTATGTTGGTCCCAGGATATATTAGAGAGACAAAGTGGCTGAGGTAATATCTTTTATTGTCCCAACTTCTGTTGGTCAGAGACAAGCTTTCGAGTTTTACACAGAGCTCTTCCTCAGGTCAGAAGAACGGAACGGGCAGATGGATATGTGGAGATACGAGTCTGCCCATTCCACTGAGATTGTCAGACCCCCTTGACACATGGCACTAGAAAGTAGGGCCTCCATCCAGAATTTTGTTTTTTTCATTCACTTGTTGAGCCTTTTAGGATCCCCATGCACTTCCAAATCATGAAGAAGATGACTACAACCCTGAGAACTTTTCTTTGAAAGAAGTTCTATGGGTCCTTCATTCTGGATCAGTTTGCTCTCAGGGGGATCAGTGGAGATAGTGGACTAGATGAAAGAGGAGCGTGGTAGGGCCTGTAGCTGTGGGAATTAGGATCGGTTGCCTGGGAGCCTCTGCCAAGTGTGAGAAAGCTGTCTCTCATACAGGCCACCTTTTTGGTTTTACCCAGTGCTTGTGTGGCTGTTCTGCCATGCCTGATGAGGGGCAGAGGAGCCTGTCAGGGAGGCACTGCAGTGGAAGCTCCAGGTAGCTATGACTACCGTGTTGCTCAGACCAGGACGAGGAGACAGAAACACTTTGCTAATATTGTAAACGATTCTGGGAGAATAACTAATATGCAAATGGATTTAATATACAGGAAAAAGAGGACTAAAATGTTTATATTTACTAACAACGCCATCACATTTTGCACTGGTTACAATGGAGTTACTCCTAAGTCTCCCTCCAAGGAGACAAGAAATGTGAGGGAGGGAGCTGCCTTTTCCCACTGCCAGAATCTTTCCCTATACTGGGGAAAGGATCTGGCAGAAGGGAGTGGGACACTGCTATAAATAGCTATGTAGATGGGGAGTCAATTCTTGGGAGTCATGTAGGGTATACACCCTAAGGTTCTAGCATATCTCTTCTTTGCTCACCTAAGCAGTGCCTCACCCTGTACACTGCTATGTATACTCATGCTAAAGGGGCATGCAGTATATGTACTCTACATGCTACCATAACCTAAGACTTACTGGTCTGGTCATATTTGAATTACAGATTTTTTTCTAGTGTTGTTAGGGTCAAAACCATCAAAATTTCATCTTTGAAGAATGCCAACATCTGAATTCTTTAAACTTGTGTACTTGGGAGTAACACAGATAAATAAATCATGTAAAATCCCAGACACACACTGTTTATCATGATTACTCTAGAGATTCTCAGGGAGGAAACATTTACATTTACAGAGCTGTGTTCTACAGCATGCCATTTGAGTAAAAAAAAAAATCTGACAAACATTCATAAATAACACCATAATTGCTTTACCTGTGGGTCAATTGGTCTATGTTTGATAGAGACTCAAAAGGAACTCTAGTCCACAATGTGACATTTTTAAGACTGTTAATAAAAAAGGTAGTATATCTAGTTACTCTACACTGATGTTTTTTCTCTCATTCTTTTTGTATTTAATGTTTATGACTTCCCTCCCTCTCCTTTCAGTAAGGATGCTAAAGAATAAGGCTAAGACTTAGTCATGGGTATTTTTAGTAGAAGTCATGGACCAGTCCATGACTTTTGCATTAACTACCTCTGACTAAAACTTAGCAGCTCCTGGGACCCTGGGGCACCATTGCTCTGGGGGGCCCTGTGGGCAGACAGCTGCCTCCTGCTCTGGTGGCAGGGGCTGACTGCCTCCCACCACCCGCTGCTCCTGGGGACCACTTCTGTGATGGCCTCGGGGCAGCCCTCAGGCAGCCAACTGCCCCAAGGCATGCTGCTTGGATGGCCCTGGGCTCAGCCACACCAAGTCATGGAGGTCCAGAAAGTCACAGAATCTGACTTCTGCAACAGACTCACAGCTTTAGGGATAATCGATGGAAGACTAATACCAGGGTTCCAAATATATAGGAATGACAGTAGGTCATGCTGGTGAGAGAGTGGCACTATATGTTAAAAAAAAACAGTCAAACATAATAAAAATCTTAAATAAATTCAAATTGCACCAGAGAAGCCCTATGGATAGAAATCCCATGATGGAAAAATAAGAGTAGACCAGTAGAATATACTACCAAGCACCTAACCAGGATGGTAACAGTGATTGTGAAATGCTCAAGGAAATTAGAGAGGCTACAAAGACAAAAAATGAAATAATGGGGGATTTCAGCTGTCTCCATATTGCCTGGGTATGTGTCACCTAAGAAAAGGGTTCCGAGATATACACCATCAATGACTGCTTCTTGGAAGCTTTTCCTGGAACCCACAAGAGAGAAGCAAGTGTTGATATACTCTTGAACTGAGCACAGGATCTGGTTCAAGAGGTGAACATAGCTGAACTGCTCATTAATAACAAACATAATGTAATTAAAATTTAACATCCTGATATAGGGGGGAAATGCCAAAGAAACCCAGCACAGATGCATTTAACTTCAAAATGGGCAACTACAAAAAATGATAAAGCTAGTTAGATGGAAATTAAAAGGAGCAGTCACAAGAATGAATTGCCTGCAAACTGCATGGAGATTATTTAAAAATACCATAATATAGGCTCAAACTAAATGTATACCCCCAATAAAACACACAGTAAGTAAATAAACACAGGAAAGAATAAGAAGATCAAAAAATGCCACCCTGGCTAAACAGCAGAGGAAAAAGGACAATCTTTAAAAGCTGGAAGTCAAATTCTAGTGAGGAAAATAGAAAGCATAAATTCTGGCAAGTCAAGTGTAAAAGTATAATAAGGCAGGCCAGGAAAGTACTTGGAAAGCAACTCGCTAAAAAGACACGAGAACTAACAGCAGGTTTTTTTGAAGTACATCAGAAGCAGGAGGCCTGTCAAACAACCCATGGGGACTCTGGATGATCGAGGTGCTAAAGGAGCATTCAAGGAAGATAAGACCATTGCAGAGAAGCTGAATGAATTTTTGCATAGGTCTTCACTACAGAAGATGTGCGGGAGACACCCCTATCTGGGCCATTCTTTTTAGGTGAAAAATCTGAAAACTGTCGCAAATTAAAGTTTTGGAATAAATTGATAAATTAAACAGTAATAAGTCACTAGGACAATGTGGTATTCACCCAAGAGTTCTGAAATAAGTGAAATATGAAATTGCGGATCCATTAACGGTGATTGTGACATGTAACCTATCACTTAAATCAGCCTCTGTACCAGATGACTGGAAAGTACCTAATGTGACACCAATTTTTAAAAGAGGCAATTATAGGCTGGTAAACCTAATTTCAATACTAGGCAAGTTGGCTGAAAGCTGCAGTAAAGAACAGAATTTTCAAACACATTGATGAACATGATACGTTGTGGAAGAGGCAACATGGCTTTTGTAAAGTGAAATCATGCCTCACCAATCTATTAGAATACTTTGAGGCAGGGGGTCAAACATGTGGACAAGGGTGATCCAGTGGATATAGTGTACTTAGACTTTCAAAAAGCCTTTGACAAGGTCCCACACCAAAGGCCCTTAAGCAGAGTAAGCAGTCATAGGATAAGAGGGAAAGTCCTCATGGATCTGTTGCTAGTTAAAAGATGAGAAACAAGGGATAGAAATAAATGGTCAGTTTTCCCAGTAGAGACACAGAGGGATCCCCCAAGGATCTGTACTGACACCAGTGATGGTCAACATATTCCCTACGTGATCTGGAAAAAGGGGTAAACAGTGAGGTGGCAAAGTTTGCAGACAATACAAAAATTACTCGAGATAGTTAAGTCCAAAGCTGACTGCAAAGAGTTACAAAAGGATTTCACCAAATTGGGTGATAGGTAACAAAATGGCAGATGAAATTCAACATTGATAAATGCAAAGTAATGCACACTGGAAAACATAACCCCACCTACATATACAAAATGATGAAACCTAAGCTGCTATTACTACTCAGGAAAGACAACTTGGAGTCATTGTGAATAGATATGGAGAAATTGGAGAGGGTCCAGAGAAGAGCAACAAGAATGATTAAAGGTCTTGAGAACATGACCTATGAAGGAAGGCTGAAGGAATTGGGTTTGTTTAGTTTGGAAAAGGAAGACTGAGAGGGGACATGATAGCAGTTTTCAGGTATCTAAAAGGGTGTCATCAGGAGGGAGAAAACTTGTTCACCTTAGCCTCCAATGATAGAACAAGAAGCAATGGGCTTAAACTGCAGCAAGGGAGATTTAGGTTGGACATTAGGAAAAAGTCCCTAACTGTCAGGGTAGTTAAACACTGGAATAGATTGCCTAGGGAAGTTGTGGAATCTCCATCTCTGAGATATTTAAGAGTAGGTTAGATAAATGGCTATTAGGGATGGTCTAGACAATATTTGGTCCTGCCATGAGGGCAGGGGACTGGACTCGATGACCTCTCGAGGTCCCTTCCAGTCCTGGAGTCTATGAATCTATGAGTTCTCTGAAGACATCAATTCAATGTGCAGCAGCGCTCAAAAAAACTAACAATGTTAGGAGCCGTTAGGAGCTGTTAGAAAAGGGATAGACCAGGGGTCGACAACCTATGGCACGCATGCCAAAGATGGCACTCAAGCCAATTTTTAAATGGCACGCAGCTGCCTGCTGGAACTGTGTGCATCATTAAAAATCCTGCCTGGGATGGCAAGCCACGGGGCCCGTGGTCCTGGACTGAAGCAACGGGCCGAGTCCACCAAGCCACTGGCCCCTCCCCTGCCTTCTCCCATCCTCTGGAGCCCTGCCGCCATACGCGCAGAGCTCTGGGGGCCAGGGCTGCGCACTCCCGCACGCCAGCGTTTGGCTTCGCGGGGAGGAGAAGTCACTCCCTGCTCACCTGGAGCCCTGCCGCTGCGTGCGCAGCACTCTGAGGGGTGGGGCTGTGTGGGGTAGTGTATTTGGCTCTGCTTGGAGCCTCAAGGTAAGGGGTCCAAGGCTGGGGAGGGGGTGGATACGGGGTGGGGGCAGTCAGGGGACAGGGAGCAGGGTGGGTTGGATAGGCGGTGGCTAGGGGTGGGGGGTCTCTGAAGGGGGGAAGTCAGGGAGCGGGGAGGTGGATGAGGCATGGGAGTTCTGGGGTCTGTTGGGGGCAGGGGGTGGATAGGGGGCAGGGCAGTCAGAGGACAGGGAGTAAGGAAGTTCCGGGGGAGCAGTTAGGGTGAGGGGTCTCTGGGGAGGGTGGTCAGGGGGCAAGGACGTGGGGAGTTGGATGAGTCGGAAGTTCGGGTGGGGGGGCTGTCAAGAGGCAGGGTGTGGAGAGGGGTTGTAGCAGGCAGGAAGGGGGGGTTGGATGGGTCGGGAGTTCTGGAGGTCCTGTCAGGGGGCAAGGAGGGTTGGATGGGGCCTGGGAGTCCCGGGAGTCTGTCTGGGGATGGGGGTGTGGATAAGGGTTGAGGCAGTCAGGGGATAGGTAGGGGGTAGAGTCCTAGGGGGCAGTCAGGGGACAAGGAGCAGGGGGACTTAGATAGGGATGGGGTCCTGGGGGGCAGTTAGGGGCAGGGGTCCCACGACAGGAGTAGTCAGGGACAAGGAGCGAGGGGATTCTGAGGGGACAGTCACTGAGCCCTCTGCCCTCATCCCTGAACCGCCCCACACACAGACCTCTGCCCCTGAGCCTGCACCCCCCCCTGCACTCCCAGGCCCCTGCCCTGGGCCCTGTACCTCCCTTATACACACCCAGACCTCTGCTTGACTTCTTCATCACCCCCCAGACCCAATCCCTGACTCTTGCACTCCCACACACCTCCCAGCCCCCTCACACCCCATGCATCCCCGCACATCCCCACTATCACCCTGAGCACCAAACAGGAACCTCCTGCACTCCCCCACATTCCCACCTGCACCCCTCGCATCATATGGGAGCTGCCCAGGTAAGTGCCCCACATCCAAACCTCCTGCCCCAACTCTGAGCCTCCTCTTTCATTCTAGCTCCTGGTCAGACCCTTCACCCCCAGCCCTGTGCTCAGTGCACTCCCACCCTCAGCTCAGTGCAGAGAGAGGAAAAGAACCAGGGAGAAAGCAGGTACCCTCTGAATGGGCCAGAAACCAGGGAGGAAAGTAGGTACCCACTGTATGTGGACAGGGGTGGGACCCCCAGACTGGCAGCAGCTGAGTGGATCTGGCAATCAGGATCCCAGCTGGCAGGAGCTGGTGGATTGAACCCCTGAGAGGCAGTGGGCTGAGCCGTTCAGCCCACTGCCGGTCTGGGGGCCCCAGCAGCCAGCCCCCGCACAGTCCGCTGCTGGTCTGGGGTTCTGGCTGCCAGACCCTTGCCAGCCGGGGTTCCGGCCGCAGGCCCTGCTCAGCCCGCTGCTGGCCTAGGTGAACAGAACCCCAGACCAGCAGTGGGCTGAGTGGGCCTGCAGCGTAAGATGCACATTTTAATTTAATTTTAAATGAAGCTTCTTAAACACTTTGAAAACCTTGTCTTATTTTACAATAAACACTAATTTACTTATATAATATATAGACTTATAGAGAGAGATCCTTCGAAAAATGTTAAAAGGTATTATCAGCACGGTGAAACCTTAAATTAGAGTGAATAATGAAGACTCAGCACACCACTTGTGAAAGGTTGCCGACTCCTGAGACAATAAGAGAGGAAAATATCATAAAGCCACTATATAAGCCCATGGTATGCCCACACCTGAATGCTGCGTTGCCCTATCGTGTAAAAAAATACGTTAGAATTTGGAAGAAGGGGCAGAGAAGGGCAAACAAAGATCATAGAGATATGGCACAGTTTCTACATGAGAGAGCATAAAAAGACTGGGACTATCAGCTCAGAAAAGAAAGAATAAGAGGTAAATTATGATAGAAGTCTATAAAATCATGAATGGTGAGGAGAAAGTGACTAAGGAAATGTTATTATCCCCTTTATAGAACACAAGAGCTAAGGTCACTCTATGAAACTAATAGGCAGTACAGCAGGTTAAAACAAACAGAAGGACGCACAGCTGTGAAATTTGTTGCCAGGTGATGTTGTAAAGCCAAAATGTTAACTTGATTTAAAAAAAAAAAAAAGAATTAGGTAAGTTCATGGAGGACAGGTCCATCAATTAGCCAAGATGGTCAGGGATGAAACCACATATTCTGGTGTCCCTAAACCTCTGACTTCCAGAAGTCGAGACTGGACAACAGGGATGATCACTTGAAATTGCCCCTAATCCGATCATTCCCTCTACTGTGACTGGCAAAGCCACCGTCAGAGACAGGCTACTGGGCTAGATGGATCATTAGTCTGACCTATTATGGCCATTCTTATGCTCTTATGTACTTCGGGTCACCATATTGAAAAAAGTCAGCATTTAATTAGATGTAGCATAGCATAAACTAAAAATGGCAAGTAAATGATGGAATGGTAGTATAGGAGATATCAGTATTAGACTGGGATGGTCAGTTCTGAGAGATGATTAAGAAGTGACATGACAAGTGTTTTAAACTAGCCATGGGTTATAACATTACACCAGATTATCTTTTGAGGTTAGTGGACAGGCAAGAATGATTGTTTTTTTCCTGACTCTTCTCCCACACTGTTGAAAAAGGAAGAACTTGCTTTCTTTGAATGTTATTTTTTGGTAAAAATACTTCAAATTAACATTCTTTATTAAAATCTGTCACCTGCTCAGTCAAATCTTTATGACATCTGTCAATATTTCTTCGAGACAAAGGAGATGATCATCAATACTTTCATCAATAAAGTTATTAGTAAATGGTGACATAGCTCAATGGTAGTGCACAAGATAATGGATATGATCTGTCACAGCTGTAACACTATTAACATCTTTTCAGTGTAAAGCATATACCTAAGTGCTTTAAATTGCTCTGCAATGCATCTGTTTTTAGTGGTTTGCACGTGTTTTATTCAAAGCAAAGGGAAACACACTTCACCTGAAATTTGCTTAATAAGAGCCCCCACTTGTGCACTGTCATCAGATCAGCAAATAATAGGGAATAAGCATTTTGTGTTACATTATTTCAGATGCTCAAAAAAGCCATGTACTTCCTGTCAACCAACTCTTGGTTACTAGCAGACAGGACAGAAATAACTGGCGAATTCTAACCTAGTAACATTGATAAAATAATCTAATTTTTTCAGGATACAAATTAGATCAGGGGTTTGATCCCAATCCTCAAATAAGGGACCTTAGCCTCAATTTGCACTATTGCCAACCTAAGTGTATTAAATATGAGTCAAATCCCAAATCTTGAGATGTTTAAAATAAAATAAAAAAAACACGTTTGTGTCTCTCATTTACCTTCTGAGTTTGAGCTTTTAGGTTGCATTGGGCTAGAACTTTCTGTAAGTGTTTATTTTTTATTTTATTTTAAACCAGTCTCAAGATTGGGGATTGACTCATAATTTAATACACTTGGTTGGCAATATGAGATTCTTATATTCATCACTCCAGAAGCTGAGGCTATTAAAGAATGCATCAGTATTTCAAGTCTCATAATAAAAAAAGTGGTGTTTTAATATGGCTAAATGTAAATGTATACATCAAGTCACTACAATTAACCTCTTGCAGGGTAACAGAAATCCAGACTTACAACCAAAAGATTCTCTACCTTCTTCAGCCCATCTTTTGGGCTACCTTCAATTCTTTCCCTTGTCTGATCTGTTAAAGATCGGTGACTACCAGGTTGCTTTCCCTGAGTCCCTCTCAGTCTGCCACTCAGCGGAGTTTCCTGCCTTCTACAAGAACCTAACCTTCTTCCTATAGTTCCACTCCGATTTCTTGCAACAATTTTTATGTTCATCAAGCTATCACCTAACCACAGTAGTCCCACCCACTCCGACTGGGAGGCAACTAATTATGGCACAGGCAGGGTGGCTCTATTTTATTGAGGCCAATCACCTTGTGGTAGCTGGCAACGCTGGATGTAAAGCACATATATAAATTCCTTTGGGTATGTGTGGAAGTTATTCATGGGGAATGCACCTCATGATCACCCTTCTCCTCCACACATGGACTTCTTTTCTCAACAAAAATCTTACATAAATCCGTTCAATTATAGTCATTAATAATACTTGGACCATAGTGATGTTAAACCTCAAACTCTATATGGCATGTATCTGAAATATTTCCTATGTTAAATGTAGACTGAAAATCCTTGGGGCAATAACCATCCCTTTTCTTCGTGTTGCCAGCACTGTCTGAACCTGTCAGCAACTAATATCAATAAATAACAAATAAATAAAAAACAAAACACCTTCTCTTGCTATCTTTCAACCTTCTACAGTTTTGTCTTTATCTCCTCCATGATCAATTTCTCTTGTATTCCATCCCTCTGTCATTTCTCCTAAATCCATTTTGCCCCTTTGTTACTTTTCTATAGTAGTCTCCCTCTGTTCAGATCAGTCTCAGCTGAAGTTTTCATAGGCTCCAGATTCCTGTGATCTCACTCTATTTATCTCAAAAAGTTCAGTGGTGCTGCCAAACTAGGCTTTAAACATCCTGTCCTAGATCATACCAGGACCACGCAGTCTTTGGTCATCAATAAAACCCCCATAGCTGGAACCGAATGATTATCCTCCAAGATTAGTACCAAGAACTGCAGTTTTCCCTTTTAGTGATAGATAATTAATTTCTGAATTCAGAAGATGAGGGAGTACATCACATTCCCCAACTATAGGAAGATTGCAGATCATGTCTTTTAATCTATTATGTTCTAATTATTCCTTATTTTGTCTATATGACCTTATTTGGGAAAGCAAGTTAACTATAGTGGTATGTACAGGTTGAGGATGCTTCTTTAAGGTCCAGATTTTTTTTTTTTGGTCAATTTCATTGATATCCTTAGAGCAATTTAATCTTGATTTGACAGACATCAGCAGGCAGAAATTTGGAAAACACCTAACCCAAAGTCACAATGTCCTTGCTCCTGAATAGGGAAAAACAAAATAAGATAATGCTTAGTGTGATTCATAGCACTGTTTCAGTCATTAAAAGTTTCCCTAATATAAAGTATCTGATGGATGGGCTGTGTTCAGGAGGGTACCTACTGCACATAAACCTTAACTTAAACTTTAACTTAACTGTGACATCATAAATTAAGCAAAAGTGCAGTCTGAATTAGGCTCTGGGCCAAATTCTTCACTTCTACTCCACAGGAGCCTTATTTAAAAAGACTACATAATTCACTTGGTTACACAGCTGCAAATTCTCATTCACTGAGAATGTGCTCCCCACAATTTTGAATGTGTATGTAGGGGGGAGGGTTTCATGTGGGCTTTGTCTAACTAGGAGGAAAAAAAGGAGGTCATGCCTCTTGTAAGGGTCCCCGCTCATTTGGGTTAAGGGGATGTGGGGCACATGAACCAGGGATGGACCAGAAGTATCTCAAGTGGGCCAGTAGTCCATCAGCATGTGGTGGAGGGAGGATATTTATATTCTGATCTCATCAGGCAGAGATTATTGTGTTTTAACAGTGCTGCATGTGTGAAGTGCTCTTATGATTTTTGTTATTTCAGAAATAAGCAGAAGCTCCCGCCCCTCCCCCTCCCCACACACTACTAAGCACAGTAATCCCATGGTAGGAGCCTTCATAGGTACTAAATATGAAACAAAGCATCTTAAACACGCATTCTACTTCAGATTAAAGCTATGGAGTCCATTAAATTTCAGAACTACATCAAATCCATTCACTTGAAGCAAGTTTTGCATTCTATTGAGAAGAGCCTAATCACAAAAATATTAAACATATTAGATTGCTAGATTCTGCTATGCTGTACTAAGATTGGAAATAGTGTAGAGACCAAAATGGTTTTCCCTGATCCTCAGGCACAAAGGACAATAGATGTCAATAGCATATGGTTGGAGTGTACTCACTGTGCTTTTACCATAGCGACCCAGGTTGAAATTAATGCTGCAAGCCCAGAGACAGAAGCTGGCATATGCCAGCCATACTGTTGACAGAATATGTATTCAACTAAGTACAGTCAGTTCTAATTAATGAAAAGCATAGACCTCTTGCCTAGACATACACTGCAGAGAATTTATAAGAACTCTCTTGGTAGTAATGCCAGTTAGTGGGACTGTTATATAGGGAAAGAGGTAATTTATGTATGTTGGCTCACAAACTGATGTACTGTTTTGTTAATTAATACAGTTTTTGCAGGGGTTCAATGACTGAGAATTTCTAACCACAGACAAGTTGCTATAGAAAATTGCATTCCTTTCTCTCATCACATATTTTTCCTCCTAAAACCACTCAAATCAATAAAATGTGAAATCCTACATTAATGCAAGAATAGGCTAACAAATTCGAACATAGAGTCAATAAAGAGCTGCAAACGCTAACTCAGTGTTACTTTGTCATATTATATATACTGCACAATGTAGTGTTCTAATACTTAAAGCAGATATTTAAACAACTACACATATACCATGGGACTAAGTTAATGCTGGTTTTGGAACTTCACTGTATGTTTGATGGCTGCCATACCAGGGACCTCCGCAGTTAAATGATAAGCTGCCACAGCTTGAGTTGGAGATCCATAAAGAGCTGTACCAACTCATATCCTGAACGGATCGGCACAGAGAGGAACTTGTAACCCTTTGGTGACCGTGTGACATTTGCATATTTAAATACAACACAAAGTGAAAAGACATAAATTATATAACTAATAGGTAGGGCCCTACCAAATTTGTGGTCCATTTTGGTCAATTTCACAGTCAAAGGATTAAAAAAAAATTCTAAATTGCATAGTTTCAGATATTTAAATCTGAAATTTCACAGTAGGGTCTGACCCAAAAGGAGATTGCGAGGGGACTCTCAAGAGTAATGTAAGAGGAGTCGTGCTATTGCCACCCTTACTTCTGCACTGCTGCTGGTAGCAACGCTGCCTTCAGAGTTGGGCTTTCGGCCAGCAGCTGCCACTCTCCAGCCGTCCAGCTCTGAAAGCAGAAGCACAGAAGAAACGCTGGTGTGGAATGGTATTGCCACCCTCACTTCTGCATGCCTGCCTTTTATTTTCTTTGATAATTATCTCAGACCTTTTCTGCTTACCACTTATAATCACTTACAATCTCTCTTTCTGTAGTTAATAAATATTATATTTTACCTAAAACAATGTGTTTTTACTGAAGTTTGCGGGAAATCTCAGCTCAGTTTACAAAGGCTAGTGTGTGTGTGTATGACTCTCTACATCAAGGGAGGGGTGAACAGGGTAATGAACTTTCACTAGTCAAGTTTCTGACTAGGGCAAGATGGTACAGTTCTGGGTGCCAGGCTGGGGACTTGGGAGATTTGCTGGTGCTTTTCTCCTTGTGATTGGTGAGTGGCTCTGGCGCATTCGTGCAATCTAGATGGGTATGGGACACCACATGCTGTTGTACTGAGTGATAACAGCGCCTGGAGGGGGGTTGCTGCTTGCCACTAGCGAAGCATTGCAAGAGAGAGCCCAGGCTGGAGAGTTAAGATGGCACAGCGGTACCCCAGTTCCAGGTTGTACCCCAGGTATCCCGTCACACTGTGAATTTGGTGGGGCCTTACTAAGAGGCACAAGTGGCCAACTGCCATTAAAGGTTGATCATAAGCTATGAACCTGAAGAAGCAGCAGGCCCCAGTTAACAAGAGGTCATCAAAAGTAAGCACTACAGACCCAAAGCCACATTCAGCTCTCTTGCACTTCCGAAATGCTCACAAATTCAACTGGGTTGTAAAAAGTAACTGAGGATAGAATGTAGCTCTAATTATAAATGGCAAACATGAGCATTTGTAAACCGTGTATTTCAAAGAAAAAAAAACATAGAACAATGAATATGAGATTTGGGGGAATGTTTTTCACAACTTAGAAGATTCTTAGCCCTTATACAACTCAGGCAAGTTATACTGACATTTTGGTTAAAGGCTGGAGACTGGTTTAAAATTGCAAGGATCATTGAACATTTTTCCCTCCCTCTTCCCATACAATTCATAGGGGGGAGGGGGAATTTCAAAAGGTCCTGGAGTTCAGGACAAGAGATAGGAGAAGACAGACATCACACTTCAATAGCTGCATGCATCTGCCAAGTCTCCCCCCCCCCACCCCTCGAATTCTTCTTCATGTTGTCAGTATGAAATTTTTGATTGCTCCTAACTTTGGTACATTAAAACCAACTTTTTTTTTCAAACCAGACACTAATCTTCAATGACTACTATGATGTGCCAAGTTTCATCACTGAGATTTCAGAAGGACTGTTTTGATGCAAGACAATTCAAAAGAATGTGTTTTTTGTTTTGTTTTTAAATGGGAAACTGTAATTTCCCCCTTACTCATCCATAAATTAAAAATCAATCATAGGATTTTGCTCAAACTTTCCAACTAATTTAATCTTCATGAATAACCCAGGGGGTGAATGTTTTGAAGGTACAAGTATATGAAAGTAAGGTTAAAAGGAGAACTGTTCTGCATAATTAATTTATATCATTTGCTATGAACATTTTGCTACAATAATCAGGAGATTGTGATTCTAGCTGAAGTTCAGCAGGAACAACAAAATTAAACTGTCATATTCTTACATGGAAATTGTAGCATAGTTTAAGTTCATTTAGGAAATCTCCAATACAGACTCTAGATAGGAAAAGAATGGATTAAGTCTCTGAAATGGCCTTTCCAGTAAAGATAATAGGGTGACCACACAGCAAATGTGAAAAATCGGGACAGGGCTGAGGGGTAACAGGAGCCTATATAAGAAAAAAGCACAAAATCGGGACTGTCCCTATACAATTGGGACATCTGGTCACCCTAATAGAATATTTATTTTTCAAGCGTTACAATGAGAGTGTTCATATGGGATTTTAACTGAAAATTAAGTATGGCAAAACATACTCAGGGAATGTCAAACCATTCAGTGGATTTCACTCTTACACACGAAAAATATTTTTATAAACTTCTGGGATTAATTTTGATCTCATTCAAGGCAAAGTCAAGGCCAACTCCACTGGATAAAATAGTGTTACCCCAGATTTACAGTAGCATAGCTGAAAGCAGAAATTGGCCAAGTGAGTATATAAAGTGTAGCTAGAGTTTAAAACATAGTTTTAGTAGTCACTGATGTGACAAAGTGGGATGTCTATCAAATTGTCATTTCCATTTGCATTGTAACCTTCATCTTGGGTTGCAGCGATCTTCATTGCATAGTGTGATCTCCATTTTGGATTATGTGAAAGTAGAATGAATTATATTGTGAAAATAGAAAGGATTAAAGAAATGCTCTCTGTACCTTTAAGAAAAACTGTTGGAATGCTGCAATCCAGGTGTCAGGAATACAGACATTCACATAGAACAATTGCAACCATTTAAGGGCAATTGGTGAAGTATTAGCCTCAGATCCATAAAGAGGTTAGTAAGGAAGTAGGATATGCATGCTGTGCCCCAGGTGAATTTTACAGTTTTGCTTTCTTTGTTCTTTTGTCTGATTCCCGCTCTTTATCTGTATAAATAAGACTGTTTTGGCCTTGCATGGCCGCTCACATATTCTGAATGTTATTGGCAGAGCGCTGTGCTAATAAAACAGAGTGGTCTGACAAATTGTGAGTCCTGATTCTAACTTTGACAATTAGAATATCCATTTTCTAAAAGGCACTGTGCATCTGATTGAATGACTATGACTGAAAGCATCATAATTTGAGAGCCATTAATTACTTTGTGTCTCAAGTACCAGATCATCATCATGGGAAAATAGAACCTGCACAGAAGATTGACCAGAGAGAAGGGGGAGGGCTAGAATTTCATAGCTGTAGCACGTGGAAAAAAAAGGACAGATCATATTTAAGGAGATCTTCTGTGACCAAGGGGACCATCAACATGCCAAAAGACCAGGCTAGAGAGACTGAACAGACTCTGCATGAGGTTAAAATGCTAACCAGACAGACTCATAGAAGGGATGACATTGGACTAAGGAGAAGGGGGAGGAGGAGTAAGTGAACACAGCACTATTATTTTGAAAAGATTTGCAACTCTATAATAGTGCTTTCTTAGGAGTACAAATGACTTTGGATAAGAAATTCCTTTGCTTGCCTGACGCATTGTCCCTGAAGGGGTTAATTGAGAAGCTCTCAGCATCCACAGGGAGATGGCATTCTAAGAGAACGTGTATGACCAACTAGGGTCTTGGCAGGGCTGAGTAATGGTTTTAGGGTCCAAGGCGGCTGGGCTGATGTGCTCTGCGTCCTAAGAGAGAGTGGCAGAAAAAGGGTCTGTCCCTGGGAGTGTTCTTTACAGACCCAGAGCTACAAACTGTGATGTGGGTCTATACCCAGACCCAGAAGTTAGGTCCACTTCTCAGACAGGTTGTCTAACCAGAGAGATGGGACTGAAAATGTTGTGACAACTGAATGCTAAAAGGCATTGTAAGGATTAACTGTCCTTACAATATCAGCACAATTCTGAGGTCCAGAGGCCAGGCAAACTTACTCACTGAGTAGTATTTACTTCTTGAGTAGTCCCATCATTGGGCTACTTGAAGAGTAAGGACTACTCAGTGGTCCAAATTGTGCAGCTGGCTGCTTGTGGGCAGATCTGACTGAAGTCACAAATCTAAACGCAACAACTAATAGAATTATTATCTCTTTCACAATGCTCTGATCACTTTCCATTGTGAAAAAGAATCCATTGGAAAGATTAAATAAAGTTTCATATTATAAATTAATATTAGTTTGATTCTATAAACTTTTTGGAGCAGGGACTGTCACGTACTATATCAGTGTTTCTCAAACTTTTGTACTGGTGACCCCTTTTACATAGCAAGCCTCTGAGTGCGACCACCCATTATAAATTAAAAACACTTTTTAATATATTTAACACCATTATAAATGCTGGATGCAAAGCAGGGCCTGGGGTGGGGGCTGACAGCTCACGACTACCCCATGTATTAACCTCACGACCCCCTGAGGGGTCCCAACCCCCAGTCTGAGAACCCTTGTACTATATGTTTGTCCAGTGCCCAAAACCAATGGAGCCTCATAATATAACTGTTAAACACATATTTTTAAATAAAAGTATAACGACAATAATTTACAACTGCACAGTCTTTTCCCTCCCAAGTACTTCAAATTCCATTGGAATACATTCACATCTGAGGTGAGAAACAACTTCCGTTTGGATCACAATGCTATGCAACAGTTTAGGATAGGAAGTGATTGGATAAAAGTTATTTGATAAGGAGGCTTTTAACACATGAAATAAACACATGTAAGTATGTTTAGCAACATCTATAATAGAAACAGAATTTTTTTGGTCCATGCTTCAATAGATAAAAAATTTAATCAAAGAAATGTCTATGATTTACAAAATTATATTTATTGTCTGGACAAGTTAGGCTTATAATAAAATCCATAAAAACAAGCCTTAATTCTACTATTAAACTATTTCACTTCCAATTCAAACAAATCTAGAATACTTCGATACTGTAATTTAAAACATAGGAAAAATCTTTCAGCCACATGGACAGCATTTACTCTGGATTTACATCTAGTAACAGAGGAGAACTGTCCTCTAAGGCTATGTCTTCACTATGAACTGGGATGTGATTCCCCTGATTGTGTACACATAATCCTGCTAGCTATCATTGAAACAGGTCAAGTATGAATATCAGTGTGGACACAGGCACATGGATAGTGGCAGTAGAGGCACAATACCCACTAGTTTAGTATGTGTACATGAACAGGGGAAATCAGACCTCTGGCTTGTAGCATAGATATAGCTTAAGTATTACACACAATGAATAGTACTATATTATATGTGCTTTCAGAGTACTGCTTAATTTTAAATATTTAAACATTTATTTTGTCAGTCTTAATTAGCAAATTTTACTTTGAACACGAATGAATTAAGGATATTTTATATTGCTGTATTAATATTTTAGTACAATATGAATAAGAGCAATTTACAATTTCAGACTATTGTATCTGTTTTATGAAAGAACTTAAAGAAAAATCTGAAGATAAAAATAGGTATATCTCCATATATCTGATTTTGTCTCTCTCATAGAGCTGGAAGGGACTCCAAAAGGTCATTGAGTCCAGCCCCATGCTGTCAGTAGCAGGACCAACTACTGATTTTTGCCCCAGATTCTTAAGTGTCTCCCTCAAGGACTGAACTCACAACGCTAAATTTAGCAGGCCAATGCTCAAACCATTGAGCTATCCCCCCCAATGCCATTTGTCTATAGTTACCCCCAGATTTACACTTGGCTCAGGTGTTACGAATTCAGCAAATTTTGGGGGAGAAATCAAAACATTTTTAGTGCAGATGGTTAGATTTTTATGGATGAAACCTTGGCTCCAATGATGTCAACGGAAATTTGCTAGGTTAGTTTCTACATGTCAGTGACAGGACAGAAGATTCTAGGTTAGTTCCTCAGTTAGTGTAAGCTTTCTTAGCTCCATTGACTTCCACAGAGCTATGACAATGGAGCTAAGAAAGTTTACACTAACTGAGGAACTAACCTAGAATCTTCTGTCCTGTCCTGTCATTGACATGTAAAATGATGGCATGATCTTCGGGCCAAATCCACATAATCTTACTCAAATCAACTGAGGACATCACTGAGACTATTGTGATATGCAAAGCTACCTGAATTTGCCCTGTAGTGAGAATTTGAAAGTTTATTGGGCAATATGATTTGCCTTTCAACAAGTATACCCTATATACTCATTCATAAGCCGAATTTTTTCTTTTTAGTAAAAAAGGGAAGCACGAGAGAAGGGGTTGGCTTATGAATGGGTATAGAAAGGGAGAGGTGGGACATAGCCCCTCCCCCCAACAGGAGCAAGGAGAGGAAGCCGATCCAGAAGGGAAGAGGCAGGGCCAGAGTCTCTCTGCTTCTGGCCACACTGCTCTCCCCCTCAGCCTCCAAAGCAGCTGCAGCTCCTGGGCTGGCAGGTTGCAGCCATGCTGCTTGGCCCCACCCCCCAGAGCAGGCTGTGACCACACCGCCTGGCCCACTGGAGCACGCTGCGGCCATGCCGCCTGGCCCAGCCCGCTGGAACATGCTGCAGCCACGTTGCCTAGTCTGGCCAGCTGGAGCAGGCTGCGGCCGCACTGCCCGGCCTGCTGGAGCAGCTCCAGCCAGGACAGAGGCATCCTCCCCAGATAAGGTGGGAAGGGATGGGATGAGGAGAGTGTGAGGATCCCGGGCCAGGGGTGGGGTCAAGTGGGGGGTGGTCACAGGGGCTACTCCCCTGACTCCCAGCTTCTCCTCCAAAAAAAAAAAAACAAAATTCCCCACCAGTTGTTGTCCTGGCCCGTCAGGGCAAGCAGCTAGCATGCCAGGACACTTTGTTTACTTACGTTTACTTCCCTGCCTGCCGATGCTTGAGGTAAACAAACCATCTCGGCCCACCAGCAGCTTATCTTGATGGCCTGGGAGCCAAAGATTGCTGACCCCTGAATTACAGGGTCCGTTTATGAATGGATTATAATTTTTTTCCCATTTTTACTTATCCATCTGGGGGTGGGGGAGTCAGCTTATGATTGTGTATATACGGTAATAATAAATAAATAATAATAATGAAGGTTTTGTTTAATGTTTTGGCTTATATCATTGGCAATGATCATGAAAACTTTATTTGCCTGGACAGTTATTTTAAAAGTTTGATTTGGAGACATTTTATAAAGAATGTAGTTAACACCTATATGTTTGTGCGAGATTAGCTCTATTAGCGCTTATTTTCAAATTGAAACTTCACTCAAATAAGCAAGTTTAATCTTGTTAAAACTGAATAATTTTATGTCACTTTTTGTTAGATTAAATGCTACTGTAATGAATGACTATAAATGAAGAATTGTTGACTGAATGTCTAAGACATCATCCTACTCTAAAGAGCATGTAACATTTAATACTAGTTGTAAAAGTCCCCTTATTGCAATTAATGATTAATACTAAGCTAAATGAAAAGGTTATAGTTTGTGTGTTTACAGCATTGTAAATTCTGGCATTTGCTTCTTTTTTGGAAAGTAGTTTCATGTTTAGTTTTGAGAGGCATGGAGCTGAATTCAATCTTACTTATGATGGTTTAATCCATTTATTTCAATCGATTTCCGCCTGATTTACTCCAGTGAAACTGAATCAGAATTGAACCAATGTGTCCCAGAGATTAAAACTAAGAGGGAGGGGGCTGACATCTGAACTCTCATTCCATCTCTGTCACTAACTTGTTCAGCAACCTTAAGCAATTCACTTTAGTTGCTGCTAAAGTACTTTAAAAGGGCTTAAGTAGTATTTGTAGAAGGTTTTCGAACAGGCATTCTGTAATCAAGTAGAAAACTCTACCCCCAGAACTCCCAAGACCTTTTCAGGAGAAAGCTTCCTTTTCACCAATCCCATGAGGACTAGCCACGGACAAACCAATTTGATAAACAAGGAAAGACATTATTTTTTACTAGTCTCAGACCAAATCAAAACTGAAATTGAGATTTGAAACAGTTTGAGTAGTCTTTATCATTTGTTTTTCCAAGCATTTGTACTGCATGGTTCTTACTGAGACCAGAAGATATATAAAATGTTCTCTCTCTCACAGACACAAACATGCACTCCTTGTAATAAGTCTATCTTGACCACAAGAACAAAAACTTCTCCTAGATGTTTCTCCAACTCAGTTTAACTGATCCAACCAGTTAGAATAGTTTGAATAAGATTCTGATAAGCATTTGGGTGCTTTTTTGAACCAAACATTTGAGATTTTCCCATCTTTTACTAGGAATAGAATCTTTCTCTTTCAGTGATAACCATGGGTTGGGCATTAAAGAGAATCCACTTAAATAATAACAGAGTGGAGACACTGAATGTGAGCTTGCCCCATTAGCAGAGATCCACTAGGCTGAAGTAGAAAGTTTAAAGAACATGTGCTTCTAGTTGCAGGTAGGAAAAAAGTAATCTTTCCTCAAATAGCAAACCCAAGAAGCAACAAACTTGTCATCCCAAGACAGCAATGGACTGGAGTCAGCTTTTGAACAACCTTTTCCTTCAATCTAGCCCATTTCTAGGCTGTCTCTTTCCTGAAGGGTCTCACATATTCACCAAATTTTCAAACAGTTTGAACACAGTTAAGAAGGGGAAAAGATCTCATACAACTAGTCTGTAGATTCTTCTTTATCAAGTCTTTCTACCTATTGAATTGGTTATATGGTCGGCAACCTGTGCCCTGCCCTTCAGGAAAAAAACAGATTGTAGTTCTCAGTGCTCTGGAATGCCATTCTTTCTAGGCTTACAAGAGAGGTCCTCCCTCCCTCCCTCCCTCCCTCAGAGAAGCACTCTTCCTTTTATTTTCTGCTTACCTCCAGATTAGAAGGGTCCTCCTTTCAGTTTGGCATTTCTGGCACATGTTACTGGAGGCAGCACCAACTTCAGACCTGATCTGCAGGGCAGAATATTAGCCCTTCTCTGCTCCTGTCCAGTGTGGAGTCTGTATACCCCTTCACTATGTGGCAGTGAGCAGAGAACCTAAGACAAGATTTGGTGGCTGATCATCCACACCAGGCCGGACTTTTTTTCAGAATTGGCCATTCAGTTATAAAATGTGTCCTGCTCATGTTTGCTCTGAGAATCCATGAACAGTTTTTAATGGACACACCCTTAGTGCTCTCTCTTCTTTAAGGTTCAAACCTCTGGAAAATAGTGCAAATTTTATAATTATATTTTAATCTGTATAAAACAGCAAGGTCAGAAATAAGTCATGCAGTAAAACAGCCTGGATCTTTTACTTCATACAAATCTTATTAATAGCAGCAGAAGTCACTCAGGTTTTCCATTAATGAAGCTAGTATAGTAGTCTCAGCGTTATTGATTGGAATATAGCTTGGAATTTAATTTCCTGTCTTTATTTTAAAATGCTGCAAACATCAGATGAAAGCAACTGAAGGACTGGGTGACAACTTCAGCATATTCACTCTCCAAGTCAGCTATGCAGCAGTCTGTATTGTCATTCTAAAAGCTTTGAACTAAAAATCAAAGGAATTCTTCCTTTTTTCTTGTGTGCCAGTATATTTCAGTTTTTATACAAGGTCATTTTATCATTGGGTATGCTGCATGGTGGCAATATCATTACTGTGCAAAGGATGATGTTACCGGCTCTCTAGACATCCGAGAGACAACAATAGAAATGCAAAACGACATGATTGTTCCTGCCTTGAAGAGTTTGGATCCTAAGGTATTGATCATACCATCTGTGATATGCTGGTGGAATGTTGTGACTGCATGGGGTGCTGTTGAAGTCAAAGGGGCTCCATATGGGCACAGAAACATCATAGTAACAAAGGACTCAAATACCCTCTAGTCAGTTGGAACTAATGGTAGTTAAGAGCATGTAGAACATATCAGAGGGTTTAGCACCTGGGAGGAACAAGCCTAGGATGGATTGGATCATAGAATTCCTCTTGGGAGCTGCTACCTGATGTGCCAAGATTACTTCTACCCCTGGTTTCCCTGCCAGCTCAGGACTCCAGCACCCTGTCTTGCTGAGCTATCTGCTCCAGGAAAGACCCAGGGTCTGAATTACTTACCCCAAAGCTGCAGGTTTACCTGAAAGCAGCTAACAGAAGTTTTCCTGCCTTTAACACTCAGATGTGCAACTCCCAATGGGGACTAAACCCAAATAAATCCGTTTTACCCTGTATAAAGCTCTCTAAAAACATCCACTCAATGTGCAGCAATAGTCAAAAAAGTGAACAATGCTGGGAATCATTAGGAAAGGAATAGATAATAAGTCAGAAAATATATTACCTCTATATAAACCCATGTTTAGTATGGGGTGCAGACCTGGTCACCCTATCTCAAAAATATACATACTGGAATAAATTGGAAAAGGCACAGAAAAGGGCAACAAAAAAGATTAGGGCTGTGGAACAGCTTCCATATAAGGAAAGATTAATAAGACTGGGGCTTTTCAGCTTAGGAAATAGATGACCTAGGAGGAATATGATAGAGGTCTATAAAATCATGGCTCCTGTGGAAAAAGTAAATAAGGAAGTGTTATTTACTACTTCGCATAACACAAGAACTAGGGGTCACCAAATGACATTAATAGGCAGCAGGTTTAAAGCAAACAAAAAGAAGTATTTCTTCACATAATGCACAGTCAACCTGTGGAACTGTTTCCCAGAAGATGTTGTGACGACCAAGACTAACTGGGTTCAAAAAAGAACTATACATTAGGTGAGGACAAAGTAACCATACTTCACAGGAAGACAGCTGTTCCATCTGCACAGTACTGTACTGCTGGCATTTTTTCTTTGACATTCTAATCATTTAGTAGACTGTAAGTCTCAAATATCTCTGACATTAATGATAGCTACTTCATAGTTCTTTTTTTGAGAGACAGGAATACAGTGGAACCTCAGAGTTATGAACACCTCGGGAATGGAGGTTGTTCGTAAGTCTGAAATATTCGTATTTCTGAACAAAACATTATGGTGGTTTTCAAAAGTTTACAACTGAGCATTGACTTAATACACCTTTGAAACTTGACTATGCAGAAGAAAAATGTTGCTTTACCTTTTTAGTAGTTTACATTTAACTCAGTACTGTACTGTATTTGCTTTTTGGGTGGGAGAGGTTCTCTGCTGCTGCCTGATTGTGTACTTCCATTTCCAATTGGGGTGTGTGGTTGACTAGTGAGTTCATAACCCTGAAGCTCTATTGTACAATCTATTATAATGAGCCTCAATATGAATTGCTAGTAGAGTTTTAAATTCAGAAACAGAAGGTTGCCTTAGTGCAGGGTTTCTCAAAACAGGGCTTGTCACTTGTGTAGGGAAAGCTGCTGGCGGGCCAGGCCGGTGTGTTTACCTGCCCTGTCCGCAGGTCTGGCCGATTGCGGCTCCCACTGGCCGCAGATCACTGCTCCAAGCCAATGGAAGCTGCTGGAAGCGGCGACCAGGAAGTCTCTTGGCCCGCACTGCTCCCAGCAGCCCCATTGGCCTGGAGCAGCGACCCGCGGCCAGTGGGATCCGCAGTCAGCCGGATCTGCGGACAGGGCAGGTAAACACACCAGCCCAGCCCGCCAGGGCCTTTCCCTACACAAGCAGCAACCTCTGATTAAGATACCCTGCATTAATGGGCCAGTCAAGAGGACTCAAACATAAATTCTTAATGGTAGATAGCTTGAAACTTTCATGTAATATGCAACTTTATGTTGTGAGTCACAAGACCTCAAGTATAAGTTCAATGTTAAAGTAAAAACATACTGTTGTGGAAAATTGGCCACACGGTTGATTTTAGATCAGACAGCCTGAGGCACCTTTATTTCATACAAGCATATATGCAGGGAGAGACAGCATAGACCCCATGCAAGAGGCAGGCTGCTCTGCTTTTTACAAATTTTACCATGCTTATAAATGTTAAAACCGCAAAACGTCACACAAACATACCCATACCCATATTTGGGTTATATTGCTAACACTGCAAATTAAGATTAATATTTTACCGTATCTGGCATAAAATATTGCAAATCAGCAAGCTATTTCAACATGTTTCATGTGTTTTGGCAGTGATTGCGCTGGTCATTCTGTAACCTCTCCTTGCGGTTACCTTAAGTAAGCAATATTTGCCACACTATATCTGCCTAAAGCTGAGCTGGCACCCAAGGGACCCCTTGTCCTCCTCCCAGTTCCTCTTTTGTCAGTGTTTCATACCCCCATTTCATCATACCTCATTTCTTCATGCCCCAGTGCTTAATATGCTGATAAACAAATTGTTTTTATTTAGCATTGGTTTAGTTAAAGCCTGAGGCCTGCATATAGGGGCCTATAAAAATAATTGCAAAGCTTATCTAACTATAAAAACAATGGCAAAGCTATCTAACGGCCAGTGGGGGGCTATATTCCCTATCAATACTTAATACAGAGCTTAAAAATCAGGTATTATATAGAGTTACAAGCTGGTAAGTTTGCATTATTGCAAAATGGGGTAAGGAATGAACTACACAGGTTGGAGATATGACAAATCAATTGGCTGCATACATGCTAGATACCAGCTAAAAATTTTGCAGAGATAGACTTAGAAGTTTCAGCTCCAAAGAGCAAACATTGTACCAGTTGAGCTAAACAACACTTTTATGTAGCAGTCTTACTATATCCTCTTTAAACCAGCTAACTTTGCATCCAGAAGAGGTCAGTGGTACATAAACACAGTAGAGTCGTCAAATAACAAACCTATCTAAGTAGGAGAAGATTAAGTAAATTGAGATTTCAGAAAGATATCTTTGAATAGACTGGATATTTCAGAAAGCAGGCCCAAACAGAAATGAGTGAAGCTGGTCTAACACCAGCAGAAAACAGCAAAGATGCCTGATGGTTTCAAGATTCTCCCTCACCACCAATCCCACAGTGGTGGCTTGATATTGTATTATGAACGTATGCTTGAAGAATTCTGTAGTGTGTGTGGTACTTGAATGTAGGGCAAATGTTATCTGCACATCTTACAAGTACAGTAACTCCCCACTTAACATTGTAGTTATGTTCCTGAAAAATGCAACTTTAAGTGAAACAATGTTAAACTAATCCAATTTTCCCATAAGATGTTAAGTGAGGAGTTACTGTAAAATCTTTAAAAAAGGTTAAAGAAACAGTAGCTCCAAAACAACACATTTTTAGAGAGAAAAGCAGAGAAATCGGAAAGTAGGACTGGAGCGACAGACATAAGAAAAACAAACATGCTTAAAATTTCATGCCCATTTAACAGAGATTAACAAACCTGTCATGGCATCAGGAAATTTATACTGCCTCAACATTACACATTTTATGAACCAGATACATTTTTAAATCTGCTGATTGTTCCTTCATGTCAGCCTTGATCATTTAGAGTTTCACAGCAAGGAAACAGCAAGAAAGAACTTCAAACACAGAACTTGTACTTTTTGTCTTTGGTTTAAAACATAATTTTGGCAATTTCATTATTTAAGTGGAGAAAGTATACTTGATGGAATATTATAAAGTGCACAGAGATGGCACAGTTTAAGTCACAACCATATTCTAGCCTTTGTCATGTGCACTTCTTAGTAAGATGTCATACTCATTACTTTTGAGTTGGATATATCTATAGAAGAAGATTATTGCTAGATAAAAATGTTTTGCTATCTTTTTTCATTGTCTCATGTCATGCCAGGTTACACTACATGAAGTTACGTTTCACTATATTACACAGGACATAATCTGAGACGTAGCAGTGAAACCTAACACTAACAGAAATGAGAAGACTTGATACACACTGGCTTATATTTGCCATTCCAGCTGCATAAAGCAGCTATAACCCCAATTTAATTAGCTAGTAAAAAAGATAAATGATTTGCATCGTAGGAGCTGGATTATGTGGGTAAATCTGGCCCTATATTAACTTTTAATGTACTACTTACTGTGAATAAGAACATAAGAACAGCCATACTGGAGCAGACCAAAGGTCCATCTAGCCCAGCAGCCCGTCTTCCAACACTGGCCAATGCCAGTGAATAAGTGAAGCGTAGGTTGCATACAATGAGATGTGATTGAAAAGAGACAAATAGCATCAATAAAAATTAAGGGGAAACCAGCAAGCCCAAAAAAGAAAGAGGACTGATAAAGAGCAAGATCGTGTATTGTGCCACAGTTGTAAAACTGAAGCAAAGCAAATTAAATAAAATGTAATGAAACCCAGTTCTGTTCTTGGACACAGAGATAGGTGATTGCATATAAAATAGGGAGCACTACTTTACAAATCCCTTGGGCAACCACGTTTAAAATACTGAGTGCAGTTCAGCTTATGAAAAATATACTGTAGCAAAACTGCAAAACCATGCAAAAGAAAAGCAGCACAAATGTATATTTTCGGAGGGAAGTTAACTGGAAGATTTTTGTTGAAGGAAAATTTTGACAAAATAGAAAAAAAGGTGTTGTTTCCAGCTGTAGCCTGGAGTCCAAGAAACCAGGAGAAAATAAAGCAAAATGTTTACAGTGTACAAAAGATAACTTGGAAGAGTTTATTTATATCATTGAGGTAACAACATAACAGAAGAAAAATATGTATTCATGTTCTCAGGAGATTGCAGGACATGGAGCAATAGCTAAAAGAACAAATGTAGACTACATATTAAGTTACTAGTGCAAGAGTAGGACAAAAGTGAAACATACTGCTAAGGGAGGAGTTCAAGATACCAACACTGCAGATATTCCAGAATAAAATTAGATAAAAGGCATTGGTAGTAAAGATGCAATGAATCATTCTGCAACATGCCAGGGTAACGGGCAGTGGGAAAATCAGCTTGGATTGCTCACAAGTTCTTTTGGGGCTTTACCACATATGATTCTAATTCACACCTTTATTATTTGTAATAGCAAGTAGTGCATCTTTTACCATATTCACAACATCTGGTCACTACATGCAGTGCTAGGTTATTTATTAACTGGTTAATTATTTGATATAGATATACTCCATATAAATAAACCATATTTTTGGTTATGGATTCCAGTTTTAAATTAAACCAAAAACAAAGGAAACAACTAATTGTAACTTTTCCAAGCATTGCTTTTAAAACAAAACAGAAGGGGTTATACAAAAAAAAAAAAACCTAGGAAGTGACGTGGTTTTTGGAAAAAGGATCTTGGAAAAACATTGCACATCCTGTTCATAAGGACTACTGTAAACTGCGCTGCAAAGATACATGGCCCACCATGGCTATTCAGAGGTGTTTGGTTTTTTTAATTTGTTTGTTTGTTGGGTGGGAGGGGAGAAGGGGGTTGACACCTTGCAGAATGTTTCCTAAGCTACTTATTACTATCCCCCCTGTTCTGTGCAGCTAAGATGACAGCAGTGGAGAGCTTTAAATGGAAGAGATCCAAACTTAATTTAATTCCTGTTCATATGATCTGCTCTATGATTTCAAGTTGGCAGTGTCTCTTAAGGAACAAGTAAAAGACTATTCACTTTAAACTACTGACAAAACACCAGAAATGCATGAACCAGCTGTTCCAGCTTCATTTAAAGTTCTCTCTTGTTTAAAAAAAACACTAACTAGGAAAAAAGCAGTATGAAATAAACAATAATGGCTGATTTGGAAGTTGAAGCATGTAATTAAGGTTCTATTGCTCCACTTGTAAACAAAGTGGGATACCTACCAAAAGAGCTGCAAAAAATGCCATTTGTGTTAGTAATAACTCAATCACTTCAATAGAAAAACTTTGCAAAGACATAAACCAAGTTATGCCAGACTTTAAAATGCAAGATCCATGTGTTTTGTTCAATAGCATTACAAAATGTACATTTAGCAGCTGGTAATTCAAAAATCATGTTTTTCCACGACATGTTCAGTGGCATTATTCAAATAAATATACAAGGGAATTAAAGTGCAAGTAACTCTGCTGTTTGCATGACACATGTGCTAATTAAGCGTAAAATTCCTTTGAAGTAGGGCAGGGGTCGGCAGCCTTTCACAAGTATTGTGCCGAGTCTTCATTTATTCACTCTAATTTAAGGTTTCACATGCCAGTAATACATTTTAATGTTTTTAGAAGGTCTCTTTCTATAAGTCTATAATATATAACTAAACTATTGTTGTATGTAAAGTAAATAAAGATTTAAAATTGTTTAAGAAGCTTCATTTAAAATTAAATTAAAATGCAGTGCCCCACCCAGACTGGTGGCCAGGACCCAGGCAACGTGAATGCCACTGAAAATCACCTCGCATGCTGCCTTCGGCACCCATGCCATAGGTTGCCTACCCCTGAACTAGGGCTTTAGTGGGGCAGAGATATGGTCCTGGCTGTCTGCACAAGACAGGTGATATCACCTGAGGCAATTCCTAATGTGACTCAGTAAATTCCATTATTGAAGCCACTGATGTATTTGTAGGCTGGCAACCAATCACTGCTCAGCAAGGAAGTTACTGAGGGGAAACAAATATACATCAGGTGAGAAATTAAGAGAGCAATGCTTAATAAGTTTGGTTTTTTTAGTTTGAGTCTTTGTTTTTGTGTCATTGCTAGTGATGAAGCAGCAGATTTTTGGTTACTTTATACAAATCTCAATTCAGTTCAACACCTGATTGCTCTAGGATGTCCCAAAGTTTTAAGAAGTCAAGTAGAAACAGCAGCCACCTCCCCACCCCAAACAACCTAAAATCTGGGAATCCCTAATTCTGATCATTTTGCAAAGCTGTTTAACCTTTAAAGCTGGCATCCCAGATTATTTACAGCTATTCTATCTTCTAAAATTGCACCAGACATGAATAAAGGTCAGGACAAATTACATACTTGCTCCATTTAAACATTAAGATTTTTTTGTGAATGGCAGAGGGAAAGTGAGGAGGGAGACAAGAATTATAAACTTTCAGCCAAATGGTTATAGCTTGATTTTAAAAGGTTTAATATCTCCTGAAGACACACTTTCATTGTAGCTGGGAAAAGTTTGCTGTTGTTTTTGGTTGTATTTTTTTTTCTTTTTGGGGGGTTGGGGGAGCAGTGGAAGACAACAGCTATTCTAAGCAGTAACTGATCCACCCATTTTTCAAAACTCAAATGCCAAGCATCACCAGATTTCTTTGGCCTAGCAAACCTGGAGTATATCAAGGCTATAGCCATTTGAAGTGTTGATCCTTGCACAAAGCAGCCTCCAGGCTTGGATAAGAAACAGATGCCCATGCAATCCACAACTCTGAAAAGGGAGAGAGAAGGTGGGTGTAAGCCAGTGCTAACCCACTGGGGGTCCTAATCAAGAATATATCCCCCCCCAACACATAATAAACAGCATATAGGGGGCCTCCTTTGAACTGCTCGGGGCCCTAAGCAATTGTTTAGTCTGCTTAAGCCTACCGCCAGCTCTGGGTGGAACTCAGAGCAGAATGTGATCCTCAAGCTTCCCATTAATATGATACTTTTGCCACTGAAATTTGACCACCATAAAAGCCAGGATTTATAACATAAGTGTCCACTTACTGTTATCAGTGCTTGTGACAGTGATCTGGTATGACAACTTTTCTTCCAAACAAAGACTGAGAAAGCCGTTATCAATAGCCCATTGATTTCATATGAGGCAACAGCTTGCAAGATTAAAACTATTGCTTACAAACAGATCTGTGGCCTCCTGAGGGAGACAGAAACCGTGGAGAGGATAGCTAGGTAATTTAACAGATGGACAATGAGATGGAAACTTGAGTTTTAATTGATGGAGTATATGTACAAAGCATTGGGTTGTCTACCTGAAATGAACTACAGGAAAGGTACAATCTGAGCACAGGTAGCGTAAGCTTCCTTACGCTCTACCACCAACATACCTGACTTACAAGCTGAATGGATCACTCACTGGTGGTGAGAAGTTGGTTCACTCTTCATGCTCTTTGAATTTTTGCCTTCTTTGCTGAGAGAGTGCCACAAAGAATGCCAAACAACTTTATAGTGGTTGTTTTTATGAGATGAACACCAGTCCAGTAGGAACTGGAGTGAGTCCACCATTTTATTATGCATATGCCACAGAAAGGCCATCAGGTGGTAGGACTTTTGGATAGCTAACAAAAGAAACTGATAGAATTGTGACTTGAAAATGAGACTCCATTTCCTAATAAAAAGCTCAGCTCTGAATCCAAAGCCCATTTCTTCTTAATTAATCCCAATTCCTTCAGGATGAGCTTTCCAGGTGAGCCAACCAATTATTTTACTGTTAGAATAAGTGCGTGTTGTGTTTTCTTACTTTCTCATTCAGTAGAAACTAACTGCTGCCTAGAATTGCCACGAGTGAAAGTAACATATTTCTAACTTTATGTTCTCTTCTGACTGCTCCGATGGAGCAGTCCTGGCTGTCACATCATAACAGGAGTAGCAATAAAAAAAATACTCAAGTCTTTCCCGAGCATTCAAATTCTATGAAAGCAGTAATAGATCTGTGACTAAGCAGGGTAAAAACTATTTGTGTACAGTAAAAAATAATGAGCTCTCTGCGTGTTAAGCTTGTCATGGTCACAGATGCAGGGTCTACAAGCTAAGGAAGAAACTGGATTAATTTTAGTATTCTAGCCAGATTTCCACAACATCAAGTGTTTGTCAATCAACATTAGAAACAAAATGACAGGCTTCAAGATTTCAGTATTTAAATTTTTAATAATTGGAATCATCGGTATTGGGGTCCAACACCACTTCAAGTCATATTAACTAATAAGCGCATCATAACATCCTTACAGAACATATTCAAGAAATATGTTTAAGCAACTATTAAAGCATAAAGTCCCTTTCCCTCTCCTTCATGAAAAAAATAGAAATCCTGGTTATTTCTCTTGAGGTTATTTCTCATCTTACTCAGTAGAGCCAGGAAAATATGGCCTCACCTAGCAAGTGTGGACATGCTGGTGTGGAGAAAAAAATGTTGTCGACCAAGAAATGGTTAGGAAAGAGATTAAAGGTGCTGGCATGTTTGTTGAAGCAGAGGCATTGCAGAAGTAGACAGTTTACTACATCATGAAAAACTTCAATAGACAATGAGAATGTAGATAGAAGTTTGCAAGGGAGTCCCTAACACACACTGCTTGAATTCATACGGAACAGAAGAGATGAACAGAAACTTCTCTGAAAGCAAAGCTTTACAAGTCTTTTTTTTTTTTTTTCAAGTTATTCTTATTCAGTTTCACTGCCGGTGCTTACAGACAGAGGGAGCTTTGTTACCTCCCCAGATTCCTTTATTAGAACTTTGAAGGAGCAAGAAAACTCATCTGATGTTTACCATGAGCCCACTGCCAATCTGTCCTGGCCGAATACTTTTACAATGCAGACATGATCAGTGAAGCACAAAGTTACAGTTTGTCTATCCCTAATAATGAGTCTCACTACTTTGATTTAAGTAGCATCTCAGAAGTATGAGACAGAGCAATGTCAAGACTGTCAAGTATCTCATCTGGGGTGACAGCCACACATCTGCCTCTGCTATTGATTTATCACTCATAAGCAGGGCTGCAGTTCTTTAGTTTCTTCTAAAGTTCCTCCTTGTGAATAGGAACTTAAGGGGTTGTTTGGGCTGCTTAGCAGGTAGACAATTCCTCTTCCCTTCCCATTGCTCTCCTTGCTGTCACTGGGCCTCTCTCGCACAGTTGAGACTGAATAGGAAAGCAGGGCCATCCAGAGGATTCAGGGGGCCTGGGGAAAATTGCCCCACTTGCCAGCCCCCTGACCCAGCCCACATTAAAGTGCTGCTGTGTCAATGCTTTAAATGTCCCTGCCCCTTTTGCATCCCTGTTGACAGCCCTGCCGGTAGGGTCCATACTGGCAGGGCCGCCGATGGGGAGCAGAGAGGAGGGAGCGCTGTGGCAGCGCTTTAACATCGCTGCTCCTTCCCCCAGTCGGTGGCCCTGCTGGTAGGGTCCATACCGGCAGGGCCACTGACAGTGGAGGCAAAAGGGGCAGGGACATTAAAGCACTGCCGTGGCAGTGCTTTAAGGATGGTCCTTTGCCGCGGCAGCGCTTTAACGTCGCTGCACCTCCTGGTCAGCAGGGGGTGCAGCAACGTTAAAGCGTTGCCGCGGCAAAGGGCCCTGCAGCGCTTTAATGTCCCTGCCCCATTGTCCCCCATCCCCTGCAGCCTCCGATGGGTGGGTGGGGTGGCGAAAGGGAGCAGTTGCCCTGGGGCCAGCGATTTAAAAGTGCTGGAGAGTGCAGCAGCAGCGTCCGGAGCCCCAGGCCCTTTAAATCAACATGGGAGCTCCAGGCGGCACAGGCCGGGTGGCCTGAAAGGGCTGGTTGGGGGATGCTGACCGCCCCGTCCCCCCGGTCTGTACTGGTAAGTGGCCTAAATTACTTTTACCCCTGAATGACTCCCAGCTTCAGCTGTGCTTCATTAATAAAATGTGAATACTGAATTACCTTCTCAATTATGCTGGTATAAAACTGGAGTAACACTAGTGCGGGAGAGGAAAAAATGAATTTCTCATATCAGTCAGCAGCAACCTGAGACATATAAAGTAATGGAATTAACAGATTTGGGTCCAATCTTGCAAGGTGCAGTGTTGAAGATGGTGCTCCACACTTTGGAAGATCAGGTCCTTGTGAGAGAGTCCTCCATGCAGTTTTCCCCAGCTGGGAAACAAAGTAAATATTAGGATGTTGAAAGCTGCCCTTTTTTTTAAATGGGAAAAAAGCCATTGCTACATCGAACACAGTGGTTAATTTTCAAACAAATTCCAATTTTAAAAGATTTTTGGTAAAGTATGGAACATTTATACTTAGTTTATTGGGAATTAATTATTATAATGGATAGAGTGACCACAGCTAAACTACAAGAGCTCCAATTTGCTCTGTCCTGCGGAATACTGTTAGAAGAATTCAAAATTGTTGTGGAGAAGAATAATGATATGAGGAGAATATATAGGTTTTAGCAAAAAGGAAGGGGAAATTGGCTAAAATAAACTTGTGGACAGGGAGAATATATAGTTCTGTAGTCAAATTTAAGACTAAAGTAAGATAAAAAGTATGAGATGAACTAAGATGGAAATACAGCACTCTGAGGGCTTGATGCAAACAAGTGGGAAATGTTAATATGGGGTTTCAATACTGAAGGATATAGACCATTTAGAAGAATCAGGAAGAACAAGATGGGAGAAGAATATATATCTTTTTTATATACTGGAAAACCAGACTGAAAACGGTTGAGGTGGTTGAACCTGGAAGATATTCATTGATGCAGAATCATTTTGGCTTGAAAATAAATCAAATAATTTGATATTAGAAATTTATTATAGAATGTTCTGAAGGACTGAAATAATGGGTATATAACCAAAATAAAATCTGTTATAAAAAGAATAATTCAAATCTATTTGGATTTAAACCAGATAGAATGTAAAGTCAAGATTGTAAAAAAAAAAAAAAAAAAAAAAAAAAGATGGTAGAAGCCTCCTTAAATAACGTAATAAAGAATAGAAAGGGAAAACCTTGAACTGGGCAGGAATAGTGTCCCTAGCCTCTGTTTGCCAGAAGCTGGGCATGAGTAACGGGATGGATCACTTGATGATTACCTGTTCTGTTCATCCCCTCTGGGACACCTGGCACTGACCACTATCGGAAGGCAGGATACTGGGCTAGACGGACTTTTTGTCTGACCCGGTAGGACCATTTAATATGTTTTCATGTAATTATTTTTTAATTAAAACAATTTGGGGCAGAGAAAGAGATTTACACAATCAATTGCCATAAACTAATTACATTTGAAAACAGAAGTAAATGGAGGTTTAACAAAAGATATTAAACTACATCCTAATAAATTCTGGAAAGATGCATAAAGGATCCATCACATGGAAATAAACAAGAGAGGAATGGGATACCAAGGAGATCTTGGGGAAGTTTAAAAATAAATTAATTTATGCCTGAGGTTTACACAGATAAACTAGCAACCAACTCTTAGTATAATGAGCAAGGTTGATTGCCAAAGAAACACCAGTACTAATTAAAAGTATGTAGCAGCCTTACAATAACATTAGGTGTAAAGGGGACACAGGAGATATTAGAAAATCAAACTAAGTCTTAAAAAGCATTAAGTAAAGATGAAAAATGAAGACTGTCCAAGAGATAACATGAGTAATACAAACATCAGAAGTGTATCTTCTAAACACAAAGCAAGAGGATATTGAAGAGAACTATAACAGAACACAAGTATTTATTAACAAAGGGGACACATCAGCTAAATAAATCAATGTAATTTAGTTGGTTACGGATCTAGAAAAAAAGTGTGTGAAGAATACAGATATGTAAAGTTGCACTGAGGAGAAAAGTTATAGAATGTAAGCCTGTTACAATGAATCCTCTGTTACATGAGTAATCCTTGCTCAAACAAATAATTCCAGTGTTCCATTTGTGCACATAAGGATTTGTAGTACAGTATCATGATTTATGGCAACATTCTTGCTTTGGTACTAGTATGTTTGCAGTAGTCAGGGGCTATGTCTATGGGGAACCAAATAAGCTAGGGGGCCAGAATGATCTAACACTGGGCCTATGATGTCAATCAACAAGCTACGCCGGGCAACTTGTCAGTGAATTATTTTCCTTCTTTTGATCCCTATTCTGCTCCAGTTTAAGTCAATGACAGTTTAATGGAACAAGCACTGGGCTTTTTATATATAAATATCTTAGCAGCAGCAGCATGAAGGGAATGACAAAATTATTTGATGACAAGGCAAAATGAGTAGGAAGCAAAATAAAAAAAAATAAAAAACACCATTCCAGAGGCAGATAAGTTGCTTCCTACAATGTAAGATAGTGAGATGTATAATATCTGAAGAAGTGAGCTGTAACTCACGAAAGCTCATGCTGAAATAAATTTGTTAGTCTCTAAGGTGCCACAAGTACTCTTGTTCTTTTTATGTATAATATATTAATTCTAATATGGACACCATTCTTAAAAATAGAATAAATACTCAGCAGCCATGTACTATAGAACTATTGAGCTGGAGAAGGATCTGGACATGGTTGTGAATGAAAATCTTGGCAGTAGGTGGTACATAAGTAAAATAATTCTATGCTGTAGCAATAGAAGTACTGAATGTACTTCAAGTCAAGGAAAAATATTTTAACACTAACAGGGACTAGTGAGGTCACATCTGAAAAAGCATTTTTTTAAAGATATTATAGGATTGTAATGTGTACAGGAGAAGCTAGAATAACAGACTTGCTGAAAACAGTTAAGAGAAAAATTCAGTGTGTTCTCTACAGGAAGAAGAGAACTTACCAACATGAACATAATGAAGAGAAGATTGCTACAACACTGTGTGAGTTGTGATAAATACAAGAACAGAGAGTCAGGACTTTGGATTAAGAAAGGGCAAATACTAAAGAAGTGTAGGAAGGATTCCATCAGACTGTGTGAAGTGAATGGAAATGATAAATAGTGCTGGGTAAATTTAAAGAACTAATGTTAGTCTCTGATAATTCAGGTTGTTATCTACACCATTTAAGTAATCCTCTCCTTCAATAGTCTACTCCTATCAAACCACATATTTGATGCAAAAAGGTGCTGGTGAAAGTTCATCTGTGGGAGTCAGACAGTCAGCCCATTCCTTTCCTCTTTAAGTAAATCCTAGGTGGACCACCCATTCCATATTCCAAGTGGCAGGGTTTGGAGGGGAAGGCCTTCTTCCTTTCTCTAGAGAAAGCAACAACAAATGGGAGGTGGGATGCAGAAACTTCTGAGCTGGGTCTCGGCTACCCTTTTCTTCTGGGTAGAGAAAGGGAGGAGGGATTCCAAGTCTCCCTAGGCCTGCCATAAAGGCAGAAGCAGCACCAGGATTTCTGGCACCCTAGGCAGAATTCAGGGGGCAGCATTTTGTGCGAGCACCACGGGAGCTTCCGTTCCGCTCCCATCACACTGCAGAAGAAGGACCCTCAGCCAAAATGCTGCAGGCGACAGTGGCAGTCATTGAGCTGCTCAGTTGCTTGCCGCTGTTTTCCGCGGCACATCAGCAGAAGGTCCTTCTTCGGCAGCACGATGGGAGCGGAACCGGAAGTTCCTGTGCGCCCATGGGGAGCGCACAAAATGCTGCCCCCCGAATCCTGGCACCTAATGGAAGCGCCGGCCCTACATAAAGGGGAGCTAAGCATTAAGAGTGCACTAAGGTCTACGTTATTTTCAATTCATCAGCCGTACCGGTTTCCACGTCCGTTCTACAGTAACAACCCTAGGAAAGATTACCGTAAAACTAAACAAATGACAAAGTTCAAGTTGATTAATGATGGAAACTTACAAGCACAAAAAAATCATATGCTTTCAATACTGTAAAACTCCCAAGAAAGGAGATACTCAGACCAAGTGAAAAAAATGCATAGATAGTGCAAATAAAATGATGGGGACAGGGAAAATTAAAAGCTTTTACCAAATGATATTGAAGCAGCCAACCAATTTTAAATAACTTTTCACATACATTAATAAAGTTTGCTCCTAACAAAGTATGAGATTCCAAGTTAATCATCAATCTACAAAAATTGGCCCCAATCCTAAAAAGCTGCTCTGTGGGGGTGACTCTCATGAAGCCTAGGGGGCTCCAGGTAGGCACAGCTGTCCACCTGCACACAGCATGTAGGATTTGGTCTATAGTTAGCAAATGTGCCAATGGCAGTGGATACAGAAGAAGACTTCTCAGAAGGATTGGAAGACCTTCAACATCAGTAGCAGCAGCATCAAAAGGCCAGGTGGGGGAAAAGAAATCTACTTCCCATTTCTCCTTGTATTTACACATCATATGCACATGTGTGTTTCTACAGCTCTTGTGGGGTTAGCTAGCTGTGGGCTGAATCATGTGGAAAGGACTGAAGTGCACCCCACAAACAAGCCAGTTGGCTCAATGAAGGGACAGAATAGGGCCACATCTCTCTGGCTCCACCTTCCCCTTCACTTCCTTCACCTCTGCCTGCTCTATGTGAAGCCCACAACCTGCAGCCAGGAGGAAGCTGGACTAGCTTGCATGATTGCTCCAACACCCACCTTGATTAATGTAATCTAGCAGATTGACAATTGTATGCTTAAGATTTTGGCACTTTTTTGACAACACTTTCTAATTCTTTGCTGTTTTTTGACCCATTTGTGCAGTAATCAAGGGTTTTGTTTTTTTTTAATTTAAATGAAAACATTTCAACCAGCTTTGTTACCTAACTGGATGGGAATTTAGTGAAAGCCAAAATAAAAAGTAATTCAGGTCCATACTTGAAAATAGACTGATAAATCTCTGTAGTGCAGCCATTCTGCAATGCAGGCAATAAAATAATAAAATGTAGGTAACATTAATATAATGTAGGTATTTTAAAAATACAAAATAGAGCTGATACACTTTTCTATCAGTATTCTGTATACTCATCTGAAAGAAAAGTGTTGGAAGAGGTCCTTTTAACCTGAAATAATGATACAAAAAAGTACTGCACACTATGCAAAAGAGAAAGTTATTTGGAAAGCAACTCACCAAACTTGTTCATTAATATCCACAAGGAGCTCCACTGTCAGTGACCTAGATATGGAAAAGCTATCAACAGATGTTCAACTCTATACTTTTCGCCTGCGTAACAAATATGCATATCTAGAAGGTTAATATGTACATACAGCCAATGAGAAGAAAAGTATCAGCTTTCCTGCAGTGTCAGTGGCCTTTTTCTGTTTATAGATGTTTATGAAAGTATCCAGTTAGCCAGTGTAGGCAAAGTTAAATGACCCTTGACTACACTGGATGAATTACAAAGGAAAAAAAAATCAGAATCGACAGTCAAGATCATTTAGGAGAAAAACATGGGCATTGAACATAAAAAAGGTAAGGGAAAAATAATAGTAAAGGAATTTGAGACCTCTTCCACATCCAAGTTAAATATAAATGTTTTGTTTCCATATAGGTATAATTGAAATTATAGACTATATCCCAGGCTAGCAGCAAAAGGTTCCACTTATAATTTTATTTGGCAATCACGCCTGCATAAATATTGATTCTCTTAGCTATAAATTGTACAGTTGACCTTTAAAATGTTGTTCTGTACAAACATATGTCTTACTCTCATCCCACCCACCTCACACCCTCACCTAGTGATGCTGATTGAAGCTCTATGATCCAAACCATATGTCTGTGTGTTGTGCCTCAGATTTGGAGGCACGGGGCTTAAAGTATATTATTTACCATGTTATGTAGTTGCCTCTGGCACTTAGTCAACTGTTATCAAGAAGGGAAATGCCTTGGCTTTAGTTCAATTGGAATTTAAGAGTTTCTCTCTCTGAGCCTCTAAGCAAAGATGGCAGCAAAGTAATGTCAACATTTAGAAAGACAATACACAAATAGATTTTAAAAAGACATTACATGTGTTTGACCAGGTAAAAGCAGCAAAGAGTCCTGTGGCACCTTATAGACTAACAGACGTATTGGAGCATGAGCTTTCATGGGTGAATACCCACTTTGTCCCACTTCACCCACGAAAGCTCATGCTCCAATAGGTCTGTTAGTCTATAAGGTGCCACATGACTCTTTGCTGCTTTTACAGATCCAGACTAACATGGCTATCCCTCTGATACTTGACCAGGTGGAAACCTTCTATTACTTCACTGAAGATTGTGTTACACTATGGATGCATTTGGTCCAAGATGCCATTTTATTTATAAACTATCTTTTAAGAAAAAGACAGACATGTCTGTTCAGACTCATAACACCACCTAGTATGTGACTCCTAATTCACAGGAGATTTAAGATTGGATAAACTCACAAATAGCCCATATTCCTTTGGAGTAGGTTTTCAAAATGTTTCACAGATCGCTTCAGAATATTAGCTTGCGAGAGATGACTTAAAACTGCTATAGAAGATTTCTAGTCTTGGAGGTTATTTAAGCCATCCCTCCCACCCCATCATCTGCCTTTTATGTATGAAAAGGCATTGCTTTTGTTTCAAAGTTAGCAGAAAGAAACCTAACTGTAATTTATGAGGGAAGGACCCTGCAACAAGCAGAGCCCATATATCCACACTGACTCAAGAAACTGAGACTCTTCCTCAGATGTATGCACTGATCCTGCCAATTTAGGCAAGTACTTCACATTAAGAATACAAATACTCCCATTGACTTTAATGGAATCACTCACATTTAAAAATGAAGTACATGTTTAAGTGTTTCCAAACTACGATCTTAGTTTGTTGCTTCTTTGCTTCCCCATTCTAAATCTATAGCGGTAATCAGCACAGTGGGGACCCTATGTCCTCTCTGAGATTCATTATCTTTTTATTACCAAGGATTTATGTAGTACAGTAAATATACCCAGCACTTCATAAGTCACAGAATACAACACTACTTCTGCTATGTTGCACCTTCTTGATCTGAAAAGTAAAACAAATGGCCAAATATGCTCTATGAGTTAAGAGTATGGAAAAAAAAAAACAGCCTGGAACACTTTTCCTTTTTAAAATACAGGCATTTTTTAAATATTAAGAAAGTGTTTGTGAAATTGCTAGAAGAGGAGAAGGCCACAGGCAGGCAATAAATAGCATGTTGCAATATATCTAGAAACAAAGGCTAATGCAAGCCAAACAAGAGAGAGAAGAGGACATACAACCCTGGCCTTGGAAATATTGTGACAATAGCTAAAAATATGGTCCATGTGTTCAGATTCAAATGACACACACTCCCCACACACAATACCAGGCAGGTATACACAGAAGTACAGTCCTTATTCTGGACATTTTCATGAATAAAAAGTTGTTTAAGGGCACAGTAGAGTCTCTTTCTTAGAATCAAGTAGACAAAACCAGATTGTGGTAGTGATCATACAGACCTGATTCCCACTTTCACCCCTGAGGGGTATGAAGTAGAATTAGTGTAAATGAGAATTGGCTTTAAGTAAGATTCTGTTAAAATCCCATCTTTACCTCTTCTAACTTTACAGTATTAAAACCAAAGTACACTCCTTTTATCCTGAAATTTCTCACTCATACATTTCTATCAACCTCCTTTACTTGGTACCTAGATATTAAGCACAATATATCCAACACAAAGGAAAATTAGAACTGAAATATATGCTGCTCCTTGAATTATACAATATAATTTTGGGGAAAACAGTTGTTTTTTCCACTTTTGGGTGCATTTTTCTCATTACTTTTTGTCCATTCATAACAAAAACAGTGGTCTCTGTAAGTGTTAAAAATATGCCTGCCTCGCTAGTCTCTAGGAACTCATCAATGTAATATTTTCTTACATTCTGAAGGTTAAATGTTACGAGGTCTCCCAAGTCAAGTGTGAAGCACTATAATGCTTGCAAACTTTACATTACCTAAGCTTATACTTTAAAAAAAAGGCCCCTTCCTTTAAGCAATAGCCATGGATGATTCTTGCAGGCACTACTAGGTAGTGAGGAGATGATTTGGGGAAATGTGAATCCTAAAGATGGAAGGTGAGGCTGCCACCTCAAGTCCACTGATTTTGAAGGGCACAGCTTCCTACTCATAGCAACTTCATCTAAACCAGGTCCCCTCCTTAGGCAGCAAGGGACAATTTTTTCAGTATTTCTCCTCCGGCATTCAATTTCATCCACAACTGCAGAAGACATGCAATGTTATAATCTACACCACCATGTAGATGGTGTGGGGAGGGAGCAGGGGGCAGACGGCAGAATCTTTACATGCTAATCCCAGAGGTAGGCTATGTGGTAACATCTGGCCTCATATTGATGGTGCTTCTTTGACCAGGGAAACAGGGAAAGTTATGGGCTAAAGAAATAAACATGGCAAATCCATAGCATTTATATCTTCTGTGAGCACCATGTTAAGATTGCTTCCCTACCAACCATCCAAGACAAGGGTTTCAGGTTTAGAGTGCCCTGCTACACGTCCACTAGAATAACTGGGAGATGGCATCCAGAAACCCTTCACCCAGCCCAGTATATAGCTCAAACTTCCTTTAAAGATGGAGGGAGAGCACATTTACCTTGTTTTACTCTTTAGACAAGATCTGCTATAATTTATAATGATTAAATAAAATGGTCAGAATAAATAAAATATAAACCATGCAACCATTTTCCCATCCCAAAATGAAAATATTTCCAGGGAGGAGTAATTCTCCAAGACCGCCTACGGGGGGCAGGAGGCAGAGGTGCCACTTGCATGTTCACCACATTTGGCTGTACTAAAGGGTCAAGACCCACTGAGACCATTGGTTTCTGAATAAGCCTCTTTCAAACACTTTCAGCCATATGAATACAATGTCCATAAAGATTTTATGGCCTGACCTGAGGGCAATGGAAGTCTTTCCCAAAGGATAATGCAAATGCAAGCTATAGTACATAATGAAGATACAAAACAACACGGGAAGCCAATTATTTTTGGCCAACATTTCAAAGTAAAGCAATGCCAAGTTATTTTTCAGACCAATGAAGAAACTCATGGTAGACTGATTATTAATTTAAAAGATTCAGAAAGTCTGGAAAAAAAATCAATGACTGGATACATGCACTGTGAATTTTTAAGGTGCCTAGGCTTTTATATAAATCTAAATGAAATCTATTTAATCATATACTGCCACTGTATTTTCAGCACTAGTTCAATAGTGAAGCTCTTATCTCTCTGGACCATATCACTGTGTTCAATAAAATTCCCCTTTGTGCTACAGAATCTATGTATAAAACCACTACCATTCTCTAATCCTACTGCAGAACATTATTTGCTACCACATGACTTATTACTTTTGTACTAAATCATGATTCTTTTTGTTAGAGGTTGTCAGAGACCAATACAAAAAAGTCACATTGCTGAAATAGAAGAAAACTAGGATATTAGGAAAGTAGAAGCATGTTTTGGATTGAATCCTGTCACTACAATCAGTGGTATATAGTTGGATAGAGTCTAAAAAATGCATTAGTATTAAATTGAACCTTTGGAAAGTACCAATTTCATTCATAAATTCATGGAACAATTTTTTTAAATGGAAGTGTAATTTTTTTTTATTTCTGTAAATAGAAATATTCCAATTGCCACGTCCAAATTATAGTCTCTGGGAGTCAGACACACATGCACTGTATGACAGGCATAGTTTGAAATCCAGAAATGAGTACAATTTCATACTCAAAATTTAAGAGTTACTGGTAGTTTTTTAGAAAGGTATGATGCTGTGAATGTTCACTGCACAGCATAGCTGGAATATCATTTGTAGGCAGGCACATCATCCAGGACTGACAGTGAGGTGGATATCATAGACCTCGTACATTATGTCAAAAGTGGCTACAGGTGACCTTTCAGCCTGCAGCACACAGAGGAATAATAAAAAAATGCTCAATCAAAATTAAGAGTAATTGGCCAGCACACTGACTTCTATTTCTCTTGGCTATTACATAAGTAAAAGGTTTCCACATACAGTTAAGCTTCTATTTCTCCAACTTGAAGTGATATCATGCTTTGGTACTTATTTCATCATAATATATTACCAAGCAAAGGACAATTCATCCAACAGCATTACATCACTGCAGGTTCAAAGAGGAACAAAAGAAATCCTTCCCACGCTGTCTGATCATTAGAAGACTTGGTTAAAAACAATCATGAAAAATAAAATCTTATGTTAAGAACTGAGTAGGTCTGACTATTTCCAAATAAAGTTCATTTCAGTTTTCAGAGATCCAGCACAACAATATGCATGCATGCTTTACTTATTCATTTTCAGCGCACCTTATTCTCTGACAAGTCCCACTGATTTCAGTGAGTCTACTCATGAAGTTGGTTTCACTCAAAAGGTAGTACGCAAAGCCCAGCAGGAAGTATTTATCTTACTTATATAAGCTGCTTCTGATAAGAAAAGCAGAATGGAGTTGCTAAAGCAAAAAAGCACAGGAAACAGTGATGCTCAGACTAATGATGTAAAGTGTATGGGAATTTTAAAAAGGAAATCTAGAAGAGGGATAGGAGGCTTGGAGCAGAGGTTCGAAAATGGTCTTTGGAACTCTTTATGGAGACAGAAGCGTTTGAGTGGTCATTAGGGATTAATGTGGCTAACTCCCATTGAGGTCATAGCTGTCAGTCCCCTCCATACAATGTGCAAGGCGGCTAATGCAGTACTGCCTGCTGCTACTGGGAGAATCACGGTTGGCTTGGAGCAGATTATGCATTACATCGGGCTGCCACTGAAGGACTCCTTTATACATGAGCCCATTGACTGCAGCAAGCATTGGGAAGAGAAATGGAGTTGAGAATATAGTCTCTGTGGAGCTACCAGAGATCTGAAAAGCATATATATGTCTGCTTGATGCCCCTGTGCTATAAGAATTTCATGAGCTGCAGACTGCAGGAAGCATGGGCAAAACAGCAGAGGAAGGAAACAGAAGCATATAAAGGCCTGTGGGGCAAATCCACAATATAGAATCTCTGTCTAAGTTCCCTGCTGCCTCCGCTCCTTCTTTAGGATCAGTGGCAAATAACTGAGGGAGAGAGGAGCCCAAAAGAGAGTGGCGGGGGGGGGTGATCTGTGCCTGGTGGTGAGGATGCTTGTTGTCAAGAAGAGTAAGGAAGGATTTTAAGCCTGGAGATGAGTTTTCTGTGTCTAGAGGGTTGTATGTGTTGGAGAGATGGTATTCTGATTATGGGGGTGTCATGTGGGAGAGGCTTTACAGGTGAAGGGAGTGGTTCTGAGTTGTGGATGGGTTAGGTAAGAAGTAAAGTGGTTTGAGGGGGCTGGAATATGTTGGGAAGAGAAGTTTGGCGGGAGCTGGGGTAGGAGGGCTTGAAGAGGTTCTGAATCAGGAAGGGGACAGGTTGAGTTCAGGGAGAACTGAGTCAAATAATAGTAATGTGTGGGTGTGGGTGGGAGGGTGGATGATCAGGTAGAAGTACACTGGAGAGAGAGAACAATAAGGGAACACAGATCAATAGCATTAACCCTTCCTTCCATTATAATGGGTCCCAGGCTTGGGAGAGGAATAATGGGTAGACGCAAGAAGAGAGTCCTTTCTTCTGGCTCTCTTACAAGTCTGCTTTACCCCCTTCCAAATACCCAGCCATAATATCCTGGTTTTGCTGGTTTGAAATACTATCCTCCTGAAGAGGAGAATAGAAAGGATGTACTAAAGGGCACCCTTCACTCCACCTGCAGTCAGACCATTTATTTTTGCAACCAGTGTGGAGAATCAAAATTGCTGGCTCTCCTTGTTTTCAACCACTCTCTTACATGAAGTACACTCAAAATTACACAGTGTATTTTCCTATTGCTTTTCAATGTAAACTGTTGTAGCTGCCACAGGGATGTTATGCAATAGTGAATTGGAGGGAAAGGAGTACATGGGATTAAATACACACACACACACACACCCCTCAGCACTTTTCATTTTAAATGAAAAGCACATTTCGTTGGCCTTGCCTTTGCTACTATAAACGTTTTAGCAGAGAGTACATATGATTTATTAAAAACACAATTTTCCTTTTCAGAAGAGAATTAAAAAAAAAGGACCATATGCCACAGATGTTTCACTCACTCATAGGCTTCTGGAAGGGGCTCAGATATCCTTTGTGATGAAATTAGAAAAGGAACCCAAACAGAATAGAAACAAGAATACAGGGATAGTTCAATGTGACTATCTCTGTATTGAGATCAAATTTTTGACCAACGCTATAGAAATGTCAGATTGGCCCAATCCTGCTCTTGGTGAAGTCAATATTGAACTTTTCACTATTGAAATCAGCAGGATCAGAATTTGCCTACAATAATTTGCTCCTTCTGAGAGGATTAGAAGGGATTGCAAAGAAACAAGAGGCATACTTTTCTGAGAGATTGATCATGAAGACGAAGTCTCTTTAAACTAGACTAGATATTGCTGGGTGGCCATTACTGTCCCAATAATCAGGATAGAAGTTTCAATTAAGAAAAATGTCTTTGATCCCAGGCACATAGATACAAACGTGTGTGTGTGCGCGCGGGCAGGTGGGAAGGGAGAGTTGAAATAATGGGTTAAAATGATACCCACAAACTTGCATGTTGCTACTGAGCACAAACCTGGTAAAGTTTTGGATGCCTATTAATATATGAATAAAATTATGCAGTGTGTGTGTGTGTAATTATGTCTGGCAATGACACTTCTTATCGAGATAACATTCTGAGGAGATGCATTTCTCTGTGTGTGGCATGCAGTTCATATCATGATCAAAAAATGCAACCTTTTGAAAACAAAATGGGCTTCTAAAAAGCAAAATAAGGATAAGTCTAACATTATAAACAGGCTCCTCTATCAATTTATGGCATTGGACAAAAACATCATATACTGTCCATAGGCAAGGAGAGTTAAGTTGGAAAATTTTGGCCACTCTCCAATATGTAATTTTAATGTACCAGCTGAAGTTCAGCTACAGTAGTGACTCAGTTCATCTGTAACCCTGAAGTCTGACCAAACTAAACTATAGCTGTTTTGGGTGTATTTAGCCATCATTAATTAAAAGCAAAAGGCCACATAAATAAAAATAATTGCCAGGGCTCTTATAGGGAAGGTCAAATTGCTGCAGTTGCAGCTTTGCTAATTCAAATACATTAAAATAAATTAAACCATAAAAATAAAAGTGAATAGTAACCTTGGTTCTAATTACCCCAATGTATAAATTTTATTATTTACTAAAATGATTTGCTAATAAAAAATTAATGATTTAGTAAAGCTAAAAATAACCCAGTAAAATTACTATACATTATTTATTTTATAAACAATTAGTTATAAACAATTAAGTAAAAGTATATGCCTTGAAGAAGTCAGAGAGCTTTTCTTCAGGCAAGGAGAAGACACCTAAACTTCCTAACAGCTGGATGGAAGAAAGGATCCTAGAAATCCAGCTGGTGTTCACTCAAAATCATCTCAGACTTTGGGTAATTATGATCGGAATGTTCTTAACCTAAAGCATACAAAAAAAATGGGCTCAAATTGCTGTTTATTTTCATTGCCATAAGGGGATATGTGGTTCTGCATGAAGCAACCCTGTTTAAAGCAACAGCCTTCCCAAAAAGTACCCTATAGGAAGGTGAGGGCCAAAGGGGAAAAAAGAGTAGTGTGTTTTGCAAGGGTGCCTATGGCCTGGAAGAATGACCATATTTGTCATGTGTTCAAGATGCGGGCTGGGATGTCTGAAAGAGATAGTGTTTTTTATATATGTGAATGACAGGGACAAAATCTGGAAGTATTAGACAAAGTGTTTCAAAAACTTCAGGAAACAGGCTTCAAGATAAGCCCCCAAAAAGCCCAGTTGTGCTCCCAATGAGTAAACTACCTTCGGGTGACTCTGGGACAGGAGGGACATTCTCCTGACCAACAGAGAATAGAGCTGATTCTTAAAACTCCCAACACCCACAAATGTATCAGCTCTTAAATACTTTCTAATAATGGTTAATTTCTTCCAAAATTTTATTAAGGGTTTTTCAGAAAAGGCAGCCCCACTGCATAAATTGTTAAAGGAGGGAGCAGAGTGGGACTGGGCCTCAACAGCAAGAAGCCACAGTCCAGTTAACAAGCTTGAGCTCAAGCTCCAGCCCTAGCATATCCTTGGGTGGGGCAGCTGTTTGTGCTGCAACTGGCAACTACTAAGAGGGGGATGGAGGCTGTACTACTTCAAAACCATGGTATAGGGCTCTGCCCTGTGGTGTACGCCTACTAACCTTCCATTGAGATAAAGAGGGGATTCACCCTTTAAAAGGAGATTTTGGCACTAGTTTGGGCTTTGCAGCATTGGTAGGGTGACCATATTTCCCAAAGGGAAAACAGGGCTAACTCAAGCCTCCCCTTTCCCTGTTGGGCAGGCCCGAGCCGTTTGTCGGAGCCCCTCCTCCCCACATGGGGCTGGCCCAAGCTCCTCGCCCAAGCCTGTTCCTCCTCCCCATATGAGGCTGGGGCTGACATCACTGCTTGCTTGAGCCCTGCCTGCCCCCTGCCCTGGGCTGGCATTGCCACTCCAAGCCCCCTCTCCCTCCCATATTACACTGTATCCCGCATTTTTAGCAAAAAAGGGAACAAACAGGAAAAATTCCTACTTTTGCCAAAGAAGTAGGGATGGCCGGGAGAGGACTTAAAAAAGGGGCTGTCCCTGTCAAAAGCACTGGGAATTCCCTTACCACTAGAAATATCTGGTGGAATTGTACCGTGTTACTGAAAACTGCCCACTCTCCAGTAAAATATGTGCTCACTGGCAAAATTAACAATGGTTGTGTCCAGCCCCAGCAAGCCCTAAGCAAATCAGGGCTGATGAATTTGCTGAGCCCCATGTGGGTGCTCATAGCACAGTTAAAAATTAAAATTTAAAAAAAAAAAACCTCTCTAAAAATAAAGGGGGAGGAAGTTACTCAGACCCATTTCAGAGTAGCAGCTGTGTTAGTCTGTATCTGCAAAAAGAACAGGCGTACTTGTGGCACCTTAGAAACTAACAAATATATTTGAGCATAAGCTTTCGTGGGCTACAGCATCCGATGAAGTGGGCTGTAGCCCACGAAAGCTTATGCTCAAATTTGTTAGTCTCTAAGGTGCCACAAGTACTCCTGTTCTTTTTTCAGACCCATTTGGTAGTAATTAGTAAGTAAAGTTAGTAAATTTAGCTTAAATGTCTAGCAGTACCTCCTGCTATATAGGGAGAGGGAAAAGTTTGTTTCAATTTGTGTTTTAAATTGTTAACTGTATGAATGTTGAAAGACCTTGGCAACTGTGCACTCCTGTGTGGTGCTTTTGCTGGCATTTGGACTGCAGACCTGTTCGTTTAGTGGTGTAAATCCAGAACCTGTTGTGTTCAAGGCATGGGGAAACTTCCCTTAAACAACAGCAAAATGTAAGTAAACAATACCCCTAACATCACTGATCCCAACATCCCAGGAAAACAAATCGCTTGTTTAGGTCCCTGGAATGAATAAAATTCCACTGCAGTAAAACGGAAAGGCTTCAGTTTGGACAATGTAAATATTAGCATGGAAATGAGCAAAAACTGGCAATGCGGTATGGTTTGGGTTGCAAATGGTCTACGCTGGCGAGTAGAGAATCTCTACCATTTTTGTGGCAATACCACCATCCTTACATATACATAAGGGCTAGCGGGGAGGGGGACATAAATTTGTAAATGGGGCCAAACTGGATGGTATCTAGGTGGGTATGGTTGTCTCTGAATAAAAACTGACAAGCTGTCATTTAATTGTAGTAAGCCCAAAGTAATTTATGGACTGACATCTCCAAGCAGACAACGCTAGGGAAAAAGGCCAATTCATTTTAGGCTGAAACAATCCCTTTTATCCCCAAACATTGGGCAATAAAGTCAGGGTGAGAAGAGGCTACAAATAACACTACCAAAAGAAAATGGGAGGTTATTTTGCCCTGCACTTCAAATGTCTTAGGTCCTCAAAAAAAGGTACAACAAAAATAAAATATATAAGTAAAACAATTAATGCCTTAATAAAATTAATATGTAGTCCAATATAACAAAGTGGCTTCTTCAAAAATCCATAATATAATAGGCATAAAAATATAAACATTAAAGCTCCCTGTAACCAATTTAGTCTTGGCATATGTAGTTCAAGACACTATATAAAAGCTATTGGTAATTCAGCCATCCCATACCCTAAAAAAAAGTTATTATAAATCTCACTTTAGCAAACATTTTGGTCCTAAAATCTCACTGCACAAATTTTGTCCAAAAATTATATAAGAACTAACAAAAATTAAATAAATCTTCATAATATCCCCAAGTCCCACAAAATTCAAATTTACTGTATTAATATTAATAAAGATAATTACAAAGAACTTATACTTTTGTGCTAATTGCTTTATTATATATATATGTAGCAATTAGCACAAAAATAAAAGCTCTTATATCAATAAAAATAATTGCAAACACAATAAATACAGTAGGGCACCACATAAAAGAAACTGGCAATACCCCTTAAGGCAGTGGTGGGCAATCTGGGGCTCGCAGGTTGCATGCGGCCCACCAGGGTAAGCAAATTGCGGGCTGCAAGACATTTTGCTGACGCAGGCATCACCCCCCACAGCTCCTGGTGACTGCAGTTTTCTGTTCCCAGCCACTGAAAGCTGCAGGGGATGGTGCCTGCAGATGGTCAACATCAGCAAAATGTCTTGCAGCCCGCAAACAGATTACCCTGATGGGCCACATGCGACCTGCAGGCTGCACATTGCCCACCACTGCCTTAAGGGGTCTCCTGAAATCAGTTAAGCTCCATAAAAGACAAAGTGGCACAAGTCTTGAAAAAATGGAAGCAATCCAAGAAAAGGCTCACTTTTATCTCTTGCAGGCTGATGACGTACTCTAGGACAATGTTTCCTTGGCTCTGGCATGCATACAGAAGCAAGTTAACAGGGTAAAAATATAATTCAAAATAAAATTAGCAAAATACCCCCCATAAAATTAAAAGTATTTAAAAATATTCCACCCAGGTTAAAAAAAAAAATCTGCAATCCTGATTTTTAAAAAATGGTAAATTTTACCTATAATCAAAAATTTAACAAAAAAATTACTGCATTTGTTTTGCTAATGTCACAGGCAAATATAAAATGGGTTCTGCCCACTGTGACTATAGGCTTTGATATTTACCAAACAGTAATAAACCCATAAACCACAAAGTATGGACCATAAACAGGCTCAGTGGTAATAAATATATAAATAAAAGCCTGCTTTAAAACATTCAAAAATTAAATATAAATATATCAAAAATAGTTTGGAGTCACAAAAATATATATTTTAAAGTTACCAAAACAAATTGCCTTTAATCCTTTTGCAAATAAATCTGTTGTTTGTGAATAAAAGCTGTGTATGTCTTAAAAGTTGGTACCCAGTGCTCATAATTTTGTGCACAATATAACCTATAATCTCCCCCAAAATGGTGTTTTTGTCATATTGTAGCTATTAAATGTAATTTTAAATTGTAAATACCTAAATTATAATACAAATAAATTAAGAATAAAATACACCTCAGAGACTCTTATAAAGTGCCTGTACCCATTAAAATAAATTTAAGTGTTGTAAAATTATTATTTAAGCACACCTGGTCACGGAATTATTTAGATGCAGGAAGCATACAGGATAATGGTCGTGGTCCATTACTCTACCAATAAATTTAAACAAGTAATTAAAAGGGTTAGCAGAAATTCAAAGCACAAATGGTGGGAGACATTGTTGGGACAGTCCCTCACAGCAGCAGGAACCTTTAATTTAGCCTTACATCCAATTTTAGTGATTCTGATGTTTCATGTGACATTGGTGGCTTTATTCCTAGCACTGGCATGCTGGATCAGGAGAAAGATCAATTGGTTGAAAAGCCAGTGTTTCTGCAGATCCCGAGTACTCCTCCAAAACAAGTCCATGAGGACTGGTCTCTACTGGAAAAATCCAGGGTAAAAAGAGAGTGCCAGTGAGAAAATTATTGCTTGGTCTTGGTTGAAACCCTTGAGCCTACCCTAGGGCCTTTTGCTAGCAACCAATTAAACTCATTGTGTATGAATGAAGGTTCTAATAGTTAAAAAAAAAAATTATGACTTTCACAAGGAGGGGAGTGTAACCCCAAAATTTGACCTAACTAATCCGCAGCCATTTGGGGTGTATTTAGAGCCATCATTAATTAAAAGCAAATCACAACATAGCGAAAAATAATTGTCAGGGCTCTCATACGCAAGGCAAAACTGCTGAAGTTACAGCTTTGCAAATAAATTTAAAAAAAGTAAATAGCAAACATTTCTAAATACTCCTAATAAATTTTATTGTTGTAATAACTAAAAATACTAAAATGTTTTGCTAATAAGCAATTTATTGAAGCTAAAAATTAATAACCCACTAAAAATACTATAAATTATATATTTTATAAAAAACTAAACTACGAAAAAAATTAAATAAAAATATATACCTCAAAGCAGTCCAAAAAAAGTTTTTCTTCGGGCAAGAAGCTATCTCCTAATCTCCTCATCAGCTAACAGAAAAAGAGCCCTGGAAGCCCAGCTGGTGATCACTCAAAACCATCTCAGACTTTGGGTGACTATATTTAGAGTGCTCTAATCTCATAGCATATATGTGTATGTGCTTAAAACCTAATAAAAATGTTGTTTTAGGTAAATGATTGATATAAAAAATTTTATTATATAATAAAAGCTGTGTCCCCATTAATTTATTCCTAACGCCGCCTAAAAAAAGTTAAATTACCACTGTCCTGAGTTCTAAAACCCTGGGTAACACACCTAGGACTAGGGAAGGGTGAAATAATTCTTAGACTGATCCAAAATTTAACCAAACTTGGAATTAAAAAAAAAAATTAGCTTCTCAAACACTTCCATACTTTCTGGCTCTTGTTAGATGCTTTAAGTTTCAAAACAACATAAGAAACCTTCTCATAGTTTTCCTTTACTCAGCTTTACAGATTAAAGAGGTCCAAATAGTTCAGACAAACATGCAGACTCTTGGAATTTACCTGAATGGAAATTCCAAGCTATTTGAGGTTTGCCTGTCACTAGTGTAGATACATCTGTTTAAACTTTTTCTCAACTGGTATTGATATGCAATGCTGAAAAATGATTGTAAAGAATGATTGATTACTATACCCAGTTCCTAGTAAGCATCAGGAGGAGGATGTGGTTCATTTGATATTTTGTTATAAATTGAACTACAGGAATCCTTTCCACTTAAAGACTGAGATGAGAGGTAGTTAATTTGGAGTGAAACAAGACTAAGATGAATGTAACTTGACAAAACTTGCATTTTGAAGAAGTAATGGTGATTAAATTAAAAGGTGATTAAATTGTTTCCATGAATTAAAATAAAAAGTCTAAGGAAATTAGTATTCTAAACAAATGAATATTCTGTGGCAACCCAAATATTTTGATGCAGTATTGAATGTCAGACAGATTTCTGAGGAACAAAGAAACTAGATGCCCAACTTGTGGTCCTTGGGAGGCGGGGGGAAATAAGCCTGACTGGGAAACTGACTCCACTGATTTTCCCTCTCTAGGGTACAAAAAAACTAAACAGCAAAAACATCAAGAAGAAAATTGGATGTGTAAGCAGTCAGGATGAGCTCTACCCTGACATCTGGTGTTATGACATCTGACATCTGAATTATGGTGAGTGTGGAAAAGAGTTTCAGGGACTGATAGTGTTTGCATAGGCACGCCCACCCCACCTAACATAGCCCACGGCAGCCTAAAATGGTTACTTTGACAGCTGTGGGATCCCCAATTTTTTTGTTATTGGGGCAGGAGGAATAAAGTGTTGTCACCCTGATTATGTGAATGAGGAACTATGAAACTACTTTATGACAGAGTTAATCTCACCATCAAGTGAAGAGCACTCGCTAGACAAGGGACATGGGTGCCAAAACCCAGTGAATTGAGAGAGGTTGGGGATTGGTATGTGTACCTGATGGTATGGGCCCCTCTGGAGGGCCTAGCACACCAATTGCAACTCCTTTTCTCTCTCCACTGTTAAATAGCAGTGCTAATTTTGATTCTATTAGGAGTCTAGCTAGAGACTGCTGAGCTGAATTCACTTTGGGACAATAGTGCACCGGCACTGTGGCTCCCCTACTACAAGCTGAAATCATTAAAAGAGCTAAAACTACTGAGCTGAGATCACTGAGTGCTGTGTTAACTAGTGGGAGAGCCTGAAGATATACTGTTAAGCAGCTGGCAGAGCAGTGTGCAGGATGGTTGGAGCAGCGAGCCAATACAGCGGAGTGGAGCTGAGCAGTTTGCGGGGACAGCTGGAGTGGTTCATGGGATGGCTGGTGGAGCGCAGCAGCTTCTGGGATGGTTGGGGCAGCCCACGGAATAATAAGTGGAGCAGAGCAGAGTGAAGCGGAGCGGTTTGCAGGGACGGCTGGAGAAGCAGAGCGGAGCAGAATGGCTGGAAGAGCGGAGCGGAGCGGCTGGTGGAGCAGAGCCATTCGTGGTGAAGGCTGCAGACCTCCACGGAGAGGCGGGGCAGTCGACCTCGCTCATGTAAGGTGCCCCTTAACACCCTGTGTGCCCCCCCATTCCATCCAGGCTTGGGGCGGGGGAAACTCTGCAGATGAACTTTTGAACACTGGGGTGGCACTGACCAGGAACAGAGACTTTTGGGTTGTTCGACTTTGGGGTGATTTGGACTTAAGACCCTGAGGGGAAAAGGATATTGCCAAACATACTTGGAGGTGGGTCTTTTGCTCATGGTTTGTGTTATAATCCTGTTTGTGGTGTTTCCCTAACAATGTGGTGTTTCCCTCCTTTATTAAAATGATTTTGCTACACTCGGACTCCGTGCTTGCGAGTGGGGAAGTATTGCCTCCTAGAGGCAGCTGGAGGGGGTGATATGTAATTGTCCCAGGTCACTGGGTGGGGGCTCGAGCTGGTTTTGTATTGTTATTGAAAAGGAGCCCCTGGATACTGAACCCAGCTGTTGTTGCTGCCAACTCAGAGGGGCAGAAGGGTTACAGATCTTTAGAATATTGTTTTAATAATCAAAGGCTTGACTAGTAATGAAGGCAAAACAATTGGTTTGCTCACAATACATTTAAAAGTGTGGTATAAACTGGAAGAGTTGTAGTTTTAAGCTTATGCACTAAATCTGTTTGAATCCACACAGATGCATTTTTGCATACTTATTTATTTACATTAAGACTTTGGCAAACCATATTTTGATACTTCAGTGTGCAGCAAATAGTACTTTAGTCCATGAGTAGTCCAATAGACATGGAGAGAAAGTTTGATCTTAGATAATGATTTTTCTGTATTAATTAAATTAAAAAACCCAGTAGCATTGATGAGTTCAATAGGAGCTTATTCATTCTTGCTTAACAAAAAGTTGTCTGGAACAAATGACCTCAAGGGTTTGGTATCATTAATCCAGAAGGTAACTTGAAGTAGTTAACATTCAGCAGGCAGATAGCTTTTGAGGGGTAAGGGTAGACACTGAACCCACTTTTTAGAACCTCAGAGTTACAAACACCTCGGGAATGGAGGTTGTTCATGACTGAGCAAAATGTTATGGTTCTCTCAAAAGTTTACAACTGAACATTGACTTGATACAGCTCTGAAACTTTACTATGTACAAGAAAAAGGCTGCTTTTAACCATCTTAATTTAAACGAAACAAGCACAGAAACAATTTCCTTAACTTGTCATTTTTTTAAAAAAATCCCTTTTATTTAGTAGTTTACATTTAACATAGAACTGTAGTATATTTGCTCCCCTACCCCAGCTTCCTGATTGCATACTTCCAGTTCCAAATGAGGTGTGTGGTAGACCAGTCAGTTTGTAACCCTGGTGTGAGTTACTCTGAGGTCCTACTGTACTTCAAAGCATATTTTAGATTACATGAAAATCTGTCATCTCATGTAGAACACATAGGTGATTGAAGAAGAGACCTCATATCCTTATTCCTTTTCAGGGACAGCTTAAATCTTGCTAACATTGTTTTATGAAGGAAATAAACAATTGTGGAAAGTGCTGCTGATATTTTCTATCAAATCACTCCTCCTGTACAAAAAAGCTTGTGTTTTTTTATGTTCATTATGTCTAAAATCAGGGCACATAAATAAAGATTAAAGCAATAAATGCTGGGCATCATATCTCATCCAGACTTAATATATCCAAATAAATACCATGAGAACATTAGCTATCATAAGTCATAACCTGTGAATATTAAGTAAAGTTAATAAAAGACTGCAAAACACAACGTTAAGGTCATTTGCCACAACCCGTAGATTTTCTTTTCTTTATACAAACATTAATAAAATGTTGAAGATAGTACTGGCTTATAATACATATATCCTGAGCTTTGACAAAACCTTTCAAAATTTAACTTCTCCGAAGATTAAAGTCTGTTTCTGAGTATCTAGTTTAATCGATTTTAGGCATATCATTAAGGTCCCCAGAACCATCATACCTAACAGTCATAAAACTTGAGAAATATTATTAAACACCATCATTGTAGATTATAAACTCTTTGGGAATGTTTTCTTGAACATACGGAAGCATGCTGAGCACATTTTTGGCACTAACAATCTAAACACCAATAACTACCATTTTAAATCCCACCAGGCAGGGGTACTGAAAAAATTCCATAGTGGAGGCACTGAAAGCCACTGAACAAAGCCTTGAGGCATTTGGTTGGTATTCTTACTTCAAGTCAAGGGGTGCTACTGCATCCCCAGCACCCTTGCTAGTGGGGCACCGTTCATCTGTCTGAATTGAATGTAAGTGTCCAAATGTTTATCATTAATGAAAAGTTTCTAGAATTATTTTAAAAATTCTGTCAACATTTCCCCCCACCAACTCTAGCTTTACTGTGCCTTTCATATGAGACTGCAAGGTGAGAAATAGGCAGTAAAGATCCCATGACTTAAAAAAAAAACCAGGATGTGATTAGCCCCTGTCATAAACAGATAGTTAATGGTTAATGCCTCTTTCACCTGTAAAGGGTTAAGAAGTTCACCTAGCCTAGCTGACACCTGACCAGAGGAACCAATGGGGGAACAAGATGTTTCAAAAGCAAGGAGGGAAGTTTCCTTTGTTTAGTCAGTTTTTCAGTTTCACCCAGAGTGAAAAAGATCAAGGAATCAGCCTCTTATCAGAATAGTAAGTTTTAGAAAGGAATAAATAAGTTTATGTTTATTTCTTTGTAACCTGTCTTGTGCAATTAGAGGAAGAATCAAATTGGGTACTTGGGTGTTTTCACTGGTGTAATTAAGTTTTTGCTCAGGGGAACATCCTCTGTGTTTTGAATCTGTTGTCTGTGAGAGTAGTTGGTATGCTAATCTCTCCCAGAGGGTTTTCTTTTAACTTTCTTTTCTTTAATTAAAAGTCTTTTTCTTAATACCTGATTGACTTTTCCTTGTTTTTATATCCAAGGGGGTTGGATCTGGATCCACCAGGAGTTGGTGGGGGAAAGGAGGGGGGATGGTTAATTTCTCTTTGTTTTAAGATCCAAGGGATTTGGATCTGTGTTCACCAGGAAATTGCTGAAGTCTCTCAAGGCTACCCAGGGAAGGAAAGTAGTGCTTGGGGGTGGTGGCAGCCAGACCAGACCTAAGATGTTAATTGAGCCTAGAGCTTCTCATGCAGGTCCCCCACATCTGTACCCTAAAGTTCAGAGTGGGGAAGGAACCTTGACAGCCCCAGTCTCCACTACCTGATATTATGCAGTGCTGTATATAACATCCTCCACCTCAGTAGTAGGTACTGCTTAATGGTGAAGTGATTTTTATTCAGAACTGAAGTTTGCAGACCACTGGTAGGATCCTTTAAGTTGAGAGATGCTATATTGGTCTTTTTTAGGTACTTATATGCCCCCTCCATCCAGCGGCGGAGCACAGGTGCCTGGAGCCAAGTGCGTGCCTGGAGTGGCAAGCCACAGGGGGCGCCCTGCCAGTCCCTGTGAGGGCGGCAGTCAGGCTGCCTTTGGCGGCTTGCCTGTGGGAGGTTTGCCGGTCCCACAGATGCCACAGCAATTCAGTGGTGGGTACGCCAAAGCCACGGGACCGGCAGACCTCCTGCAGGCATGCCACCAAATCCATGGGACCAAGGACCTCCTGCAGGCAGGCCGCTGAAGGCAGCCTGCCTGCCGTGCTTGGGGCGGCAAAAAAACTAGAGTTGCCTCTGCCCCCATCCTTCCCTAAGTGCCTGACAAGCATGTTATGCATTTATCCCTTACAGCACCCTGAGAGGTATTATTACCCCTATTGTATGGCTAGGATACAGAGATCAAGTGATTTGCAATATACAGTCTTGAACTGAGGCTTCCCAAGTGCTAAACTAATGTCCTAACCACTAGTTCTTTGGTATCAGTGACAGAACAACTGGAACTAATAACATGCAGGACCAAACCTCTGCTGATGTGAAGCCAAATGGAGTTGTCAATTTATACTAGCTGAGGATGTGACCTGATCTATTCCATCTTGCAGAAGACTACTGACAAGGGCTGCATGAACATTTGCAATGAAAAATAATTTTGATGAGCCTGGGTTTGAACTCTGTTTGAATTCAGTTTGAAGCACATCTTGGCAAACAATTCAGTTTGAATCCACCCTCTTGCTCAGCAGATGTGACTGGTCCATTGTCAAAATCTCAAAACTGAACTTGTAGGGTCTGCGCAACCCTATATTTGAACATCTGAGAATTAAATCCACCTGTTCTACTCTTGGACTTGTGTGCAGATAGTTATTTTATAAAATTAAAACAAGTTACTGTGACAAGACGACTGCACACATTTGAGAAGAAGTGTAGTACAAAGTGTTTCGATGATTCATCCAGAGTGGGAAAATCATTCAGTTTAAATAAAAAAAGGAATAGCTAATCTTTGCAAAATAAAAATAGTGGCAGGATTAAGAAAACAGCTCAACACGCTATGTGTAATTAGTGAGCTCAACAGCATTGTAGAGGGGACTCAGGCTCTCTATAATTACATTATAGTCCAATTATAGCTGGATTTTCAACAGTCCCCATGCTATCTACCACTGCTCCCCTCCTCCTCCCAAAAAGAAGTGTAAGAAATTCTCCTCAAAATTTCATGTTATCTTGCATCCCAGGCTAGAATTTTTTCTTCAAAATGTCACAGAAGTGTCCCACAAGGAGTTTTTAAGATGGAGGACTAGCTCCTCAGCTGATGCAAACAAGGCATAGCTCCATTAATGGGACTATGACAAAATACACTAGCCTACGAACTTGCCCAATGTGTTTTCAAAGTTTCCCCCTCTTTCACTTTTAAAGATTTTTTCTAGCTTCTTCAGCACCTTATATGTTCAAAATTCCAGAATAGTTTTGTTTCCATAACAGGGAGAAATGTTACTCGTAAATCAGGTGACAGATTAGGTGTGGAATACAAAGTTATGAAGAGCTGTTTTTTGCCTGCAAACAAAAATACATTTACACAATAAACTGACCTGGTGCCAAACTGTGACACAGCAGCTGATGGACTGAGTCATTGGAATGGGTTGTGGGAAGAAAGGAGACTATGTGGGAGGGTGCAGGCATGAGTCCAGTATGGAAGATAGATTCTCATACTCATAATGGAGGTATTCTGAATTGGCAAGAAAAAGAGATGCTTGGAAAGGGGAAGAAAGGAGGTTGGTGGTGTATGGAGGAATGGCAGTGAAGAGTTTAGGAAGCATTGGGGCCAGGGAGCACTGTTTAAGGTTTATGTGGCATATTTTATGTACATAAAATATTTACATGTAAACCTGGACTGGAGAACAATGCTCCTCAGAACAGCAGATCAAAAGTGGGTGTAGAAGAGGCTTAGGAAACACGATAAGAAACAGGAAAGGTGCGGGGCATTAGGATGGCATGAGAGAAGTCAGAACATAGAGCACTATGGTTATGCAAAAACTAGAAGCATGGGTTCTCAAAAGGGTTGACCAATTGACTTCAGTGAGAAAAAAGAGTTAGACCAATGCTGAAAGATTTTGGAAATCCCATCAGACATGTAAACTGAGACTGTAGAGCATGGCTCCATGACAATCTCACACCCCCGGATTCCTCTTGGCACTTTCCCCTATATGCCCTTATCCAAACTACCATTGTGATGTTTGAAAAGGCTAACATTGGATCACTATTAAAATGGAGGGTATTCGTTCTTCTCTATCTCCACTCCCCCGCTTCAATAAAATCTATGTTCATTTAATGTTAAGTGTAGGAACTGAAGAAAGGGAAAGCTAGGTTATATATAACCTTAATACTCAGTTCTTCACTCACACACAGCTCCCCTCCACCAATTAAACAGTTTCTTGCTGACCAATAGCATACTAATTTTAAACCTATTGCTGTAGCTCTGTTAGTGTTATACATGCCTTGTTCTATGTGCTATCTAGAGAAGTGATTACTACTCTATATAACATATGGAGAATTGAAAATATGGTTTACACAGAGCATTGCTTGTATAAGTAGGTTTATATACACATTTGCTCTGTATTACTAACTGTAATGGTTTGTTACAACAACAATTGATGTTCTCACATAAGGGACAGTTATTATCTTGCATAAGATTTAGGATTTTTCATAACAGAGCTTTGTGTCTAATGAGATTTATCTTAGAAGGGTTGCATGGAATTATTTTGCTCAGGGGAAAAAGATTGCTGCATGTGCATGATGTTTAGTCTGGAAATGTTACAGTAGCTTTGCTTTTTCGATGGTTTGTTATACTAACATCCAAGATTTGTACAATATTTGTATGAACAAAAGCAGGGTGTGAGAGATTTTTATGCATTTGATGAATCAGACTTGTGGGATGAATACGTAAGTGTAGACATAATAGCTGTTTGTGTAGTGGTCAGTGATAGTGTTTTTACTGGTGGATGTGTGTGCGGGATTACTGATTGGAAACCTTTAGGTGTGAAGAACTGGTGAAATTCTCTGCACTATCCAGAGTTCTTAAGTCTGCATCATTGGACTGGAAATGACATAAGAATAGTTTCTTCTGTGAGATTTAGTATTTCCAGGTAAAATGGAATTACATATGAGAACAGGCCTATCTTGTTTTATTTAGGCATTTCTTCTTCTAATCCTCAAAATAACAAGGAAATGTATAAATAAGGAAAAACTTGCCTGTTTCCCAGTCCTCCAAAACAAAGAAATCCAAATAATAATATTAATTTTCAGTTTTAGCCAAAAGGTTAAGTATGTTCTTATTTTATCTTTGGTGTTCCATCCAGTGCTAGAACAGTAGCTCATATCAAACTAATATAGACTTTCAAAGCTATTTGTTTACTTTTAAAAATCTTATTTCCTTACAATAATAGTAATCTGTTTTTCCCATTGGCGTGTTTTCTTTGTATTAATCTATGCTGTCATCGAGGGAATTCAAAACATGAAACATTATGCCCAATCAGGGGCTTCACAATAAGGTCTTGTGAATGTGGCTTTTTCCTGACCCTACCTAAGTCTTTTGTACAGTTAAAAAAAAATTGTGTTCTTGAAGAACAAACTGTTTCTCTGGGACAAAGATGTCTGTGCTTTTAATTACAGACCACACAGCAAAAATGGCATTGTGTTCCAGAGGCCGAAGCACCATTTTGGTTTCAGACATCCATCTTTTATTTAACTTTCACTCCTGACACAGGCTGCAGCTTCTGTCAGGAGGAATTTTGTTTTGGATTTTAGCTTTTTATTTATTGCAACAGAAGGCTTTGACACATTCAAGTGTGGTCCCTTCCTTAACTCATCTACTCAGTTAAGAGTTCAGACTATCCTAATGAACTAACTCTGGAGATAAACTAATAACAACACTAAGTTTTCCATGACTAATCACCCTTTCCATGGAATCTTATGGCTGGGGAGCTTGGACACTTCAAATAGAAATTGCCATACAGCTTCTGACCAGTGATCCACCTTGTCCAATATTCTGTCCCTGATAGTGACTAATACAAGATGCTTCAGAAGAAGATGCAACTTCCCCTCCCGCAGACAAAAAAATCCCTTAACTGTAGGGGTTAAGAAGAAATCCCCCTTATCTATGCTACTTATATGTCCCCTACCTCAGACTCATACTTTAATGTATTTTTTCTCATGCTACCAAGTATTATCCCCATTTTACAGATTGAGAAGGGAGGTACACTGATACTAAACGACTTACCTCAAGTCACACTGGAAATTTGAACCTAGGTGTCCCAAGTTAGCACCCTAACCACTAGACCTTACTCTCACCCTGAATCATCAGTATTTCTATTCCTTCCAAAACTCTAATGTTGGCCAATACTGTTCAGTTCTATCTCCAACCAATCATAGCTAAAAGTACTAAGCAAAGAATTTTACTTTAGTGCTTATGCTGTTGAATACCAGCATTACCTAGGCATTTGGTGTGCCTTATTTCAGTCATGCAAAACTCTGAAGCAAAAACATTTAGGGCCTCATCCAAAACCCACTGAAGTCAATGGAAAGACCCCCCACCAACTCTAGCTTTACTGTGCCTTTCAGATGAGACTGCAAGGTGACAAATAGGCAGTAACTTTAAGGGCTTTGTATCATGCCCTTAGATAGCAAATTAGCCTTCTTAAAGGCCATCTCTCAGCATGATCTCTTGTTGCTGCTTAATACTTTTTTTTCTTGTTTCTTACAAATGAGTTGAAACTGCCTCTTGGTAATGTAATTACCTCTGATCAATGTATCAAATGGAGATGGTAAAAAAACGATACAATAGATGCTAAAACATGAAGCAACTGAATACAAAACATTTTACAGTATGTGATTTAGACCGTAAATGAAGACAAAATGTTAAAATATACAATAATGCACTTTTAAGTGGCACTCAATGGCAGTACCTGATGTTGGTATTTTAGTTTCAAGCAGAAATATTGACAAGTCTATTGGAAAAAACTGAAATGTCATTTAACATCACAGGAAAACAATGCAGAGATAGAAAGTCTGTAGCATGCTTGCTAGACTGCTATGAACATTTAGAGGATACTGATGTTTTCATCATCTGGAACTCAGTATTCATTGGCAATATAAATAAAACCTGCATTTCGTTTTCATACCCATCTAATGTATTTACATAGGGTTTCATCAATTAAATAGTGAGAAGTTTTTATGTTATATGATTACAGTATGAAGGATGGTATCATCTAACCTACCATGAAAGAACAGAGGGGAAACAGAAACTAGCACAATTTTTTCCCCTAAGTTCACTCTCTCTAACACACACACACACACACACACACACAGTTAAAGTTTGGCAAAGATATATGCAACCAAACCCAGAGTCTATAATGGGAAGTGTCAGCTAACCTTAAGAGGCAAAACTAATTCACGAGTGTACATATAAAAACATCTCATGGCCTATTAATGAAATATACAGGTTCTTAAAGTGAACTGTGAAGACTCAAAACCAGATGGTAAATAATAATGAAACACTCAGCAAATATAAGAGATTGTATAAAATAGATAAAAAATATACGTACCAATGACTAAATATTGGTTCTTTCTTTAACAGAACTAAATATTGTTATTGCTTTTTCAGGATGCATACAGATTTTCACTTTTAAGTGCATTTAATAGAGTTAATAAATCTAGTTCTTAAAAGCAAAACGAACACACTAAGAGTGGAGGATTACCAACTCTATAAATAAGCTCCAGTTTTGCAGCTATGTCATTATATGAACTAGGAAAAATATGCTAACTGCCAGAGCTTTGGAATGAACTCATGCAGAACAATGAAATTACACATATTAACAGACAATCTGATTATACATAGTTAACCTCTAATTACTTAAATTTAGGCACTAGGATTAATTTTTTTGGTGAAAACCATAACAAGCAAAAAGAGTCATGAGGTGTTTCAATAAAAGTGTCTGAATTTGCCAACATTCTCTTTAACTCAGACCAGTCCTTTTCCATTCTTACATAGCTTCTGTTCAAGTCTTAAACACTGTCAGAGTTTGCTCTTATTTTTAATCTTACCTCTGCTGGAATTCTAAGGCATGGTTTAAATTCATTCTTGTCTTTTTTTTTTTGCTGCCATTAACTTTGTTATGGGAGTCCTGAATCCTGATTTCCTAATCTTGGGGTCTAGAACATGGACATTAGACCACCCTATCATTCCAGAAAAAATGGAACCGTTCCATATTCTCAACTACTCTTCATTGAGAAGTTTGAGACGTCAGAGTACTATAAAATGTGCTGAAACATGTAATTGAGATAACACAGTACGATTTAAGTATCCTATTATAGAAATGAAAAATGAAAACAGAACTGCATCACAAATCATTTTACAGATCTTGAAGTATTGGTTTTATAGTGTGTCTTGTTTCCAGATTGTGTCCTATATTTTGGTCATAGCTGTTGAGCAGTATGTATATCACATTGGTAACACACCTGTCCATGCCAGAATCCAATTCAAAAGTTGTAGTCCTAGCAATCTAAAAACTTTAAGACTCACTTATTCACTCCACTTCTCCAGTCCTTACCTCTGCCTTTTCCCTGTGATTCTTCACAGCTGAAGGTATCAGAGGGGTAGCCGTGTTAGTCTCGATCTGTAAAAAGTGTCAAAGAGTCCTGTAGCACCTTATAGACTAACAGACATAATGGAGCATAAACTTTCATGGGTGAATAGTCGCTTCATCAGATGCATGTAGTGGAAATTTCCAGAGGCAAAGTTTAAATATGAAGGCAAGAATCAATCTAGAGATAACTGTAGTTCAATCAGCAAGGATGAGGTCCTCTTCTGTCAGTTCAGGTGTGAACACTAAGGGAGGAGAAACTGCTTTTGCAGTTGGCTAGCCATTCAGTCTTCGTTTAATCCTGAGCTGATGGAGTTGAAGGCTGCTAGCTCTTGTGCCTCTCCTCTACTGTTCCCCCTCAGAGTCATCTCTTCTCTATCTATCCATCCAGAGACCTTCTGGTTTCTTAAGTTTCTATTAAAGCTTCCAGTGAAGCATTACAAAGTTCTGTATGGGTGCACACTAGAAACAAATTACAGAATATTGCTGAATGCCAAGCCATGAGCTTATTGCTTTTTCAGCATGAAATTGGAACGTCTATAAACAATTTTGAATACTGTATTTTAACAGTGTACAATATGTTTGAGGAATTTTTTTTTTAGGATTCACTCTTACCATAATTAATTGAACTTCCATTACTATTAATGAGAATTATGGTATATGATCATAGCACTGTTTCTTTCTATATTAACGAATCTACTTATACGCCAACTAGGCAAAATTTCAAACAAAACAAAAAAAATTCATAAACAATTCATTCATGTGAATATGCTTTATATTCACAACTCCATACACAGCTTCATTTCAACTATTAATATGAATGTACATTTGCTTGCAGAAGGTGTGCATCAAGAAAATGTTGTGAATACCTATGCAATTTTATATTTGCATGAGTATCTCCCCAGAAGAGTTTGAACAGTCATCATGAAAGCTCTTTGAGTTTGGATCTCATCCAACCAGGGAAAAGCAGCATGAACATGTGACTTAGGTAAAGTACCGTATCACATTAGTAGTCAAATACAAATAGTGTATATTAGTCGTGATTAACAACTTGCACCCAATTCATGGACAAATAGCTCCTCATAAATCATGCAAATAGTTTCCTTGCCTATATTGTTGAAAATCAAAACCGGTTTTCAGATAGTTTAACAGAAAAAGGGGCTCCAGTCAATTTGTCAAGAAGAGTTTGCTGTCAATACTTCACTCAGTTCTAGCAGTACACCAAATAGGATATATGTCTTCACTGCAGAGTTAACCTAAGTTACCTGCACTTCAGTTACTCCTTTCAAGGTCGACTAGCTCAATTGAGAGGGGCCACATTTGAAAAAAACTCTTGATCTGCTGTTTCCACTTTGGTGCTAAACTCACTAGTCGGTGGCCATATGACTTCTGGGAAGACCTCCTCTAGCCTAGCTGCTCAATATGTTCTTTCCCAGTGAGTTGTGGGATAATTCATATGTCCTCTGAGGGCAAGGGAATCACGGGAAGGCATTGGAGGACTAGTGGCACTGATGTGGAACTACTCTGCATCCACACTACAGAACATTCATAGTAACAGCTGGAGATTTGTGCTCATTCAAGTTTTATATACCCTCTTGGGCCAGCCAGCTTGAGTTAAGGGTGTTTGTGTTCTCAGGACTCAAGTCGGGGCAACAAATGAGTTACAGTTGGAATTAATTGTTCAGTAAAGACAAGCCCATAAAAATGAAATTTGCAGTAAGTGATATGATAGTGCTGAATATGATCATTCCATCTGTACCTCTAGTTCAACCTCAACTCTCTGGTCTATGGTTGTAAAGACAATTAAGGAATCTGAAAACTTAGGGCCAGATGCTCATCTGGTATAAATTTGTGTCGCTTTAGCAGATGAGGATTGTTCTTGGAGGGAGAATGCTGGGGGTCCGGCTCAAGGACCAAACCAACTGTGATAGAGAATTAGTGTTACTAAATGACTCTGTAGATTGTAACAGTGGGCTCTGAATCAGGTCATTTATTTAGGTGCATAAATACGGTTTTAGGTGCCTAGCCTTAGAAATAAACATGTGGAAATTTTGGCCCAGCTTGAAAATTTTTGCTGATGTGCTTTGTAAAATGCAGAAGATATTTTAATTTTCTGGTCCTGTACAATTGGTTCCACTCAGACCCGCATTTTACACTCTTCTGTTCATTATTGTATTCAAGTTAACCTCAGCACACCAACATAATATACCTATTTAGTAATATAAAATTTTTGCTTTTATTCACTTTGAAAATTTGCTGTGGCAGATTAGTTTTCTGCTCAGAAATATGAGAGTGAGGGCATCGTGTGGTGTTGCAAAAATCCTACATTTTGTTCTTCCAGTCCACACTCAGAGCTGGATATACCACAGAATATATTATTAGTTCACCTAGTTTCATTTCACTTCCCCTTTTATTTTGGATTGCAAATCCTAAAAATCTGGAAACACCACAATTCTCATCAGATTATATTTGCCCAGTTGCCTGGCTGGTCTACCAAGACTCTTTCTTGCCATGCCTATAGTCCTTCACTAGCTGCCTGGAATAAGTTATTAGTGGATTCCTGGTTAGAACACTCAAACAACAGGAGGTATCTCATTATCCTTTTGCTGTTAGTAGATTAAAACAAAAACAAAAAAATCACAAAACCTCTAAATTTTGCAGATTAGTGTCCTCAAGGTGGAAAGTTAACCAGACTTTACTGCATCTGGACTGATTTTTCAAATGGTCAGATTTTTCCTGGTTTTCTATTTTCAGACTGGTCCTTGTCCCTCCAAGAAGTTATTCTGTCCTTCAGACTTCCCCACTCCAATTTTCAGGGTCGTTATTTTTCCTCTCACCTGTACAGACTTCTTCCATAATATTGTTCTGTTTTATTGTTGACAGGCTTTGGTTTCCTCCTTTAAGGGCTTTTAAAAGTAGAGTAAGCGTGAGTACTACAACAATCTTACCCTTGGAGGCATTTTCTTCTAACTGTTTGTACTGCCATTGCTTTGCTGGCTCCTGCCCAATCATTTAAATGTGTCTCTGCTGCCACCTTTTTAGGAGAATTGTTAGTTGTGTTTAATTCTTTCATTTGGTTGGTTATTTCTTACGCATTTGGTGTTTTGTTGCCCTTATTCTCAAAGGATTTTCCTACTAATGCTCAGGCACTTGCTGTGCCTACTCCACTCAGCTCAGGAGCTACTATAAACCCCAAAGTTGTGTGTTTCAAAGGAAGGTTCTGAAGGAAGAATCTTAGCATATAGGGAGTGCGACTGCTCCAGGCCTAAGAATCAGATTGAAAGGAATTTGATTATTGGGGGAGGGGTGCGGGGGGTAAATCAAGCGAAGGAAGCATTAATTAAATAAGGCACAACACAAAGCATGGAACCCCCACCTTAGAGGAGTGTAGAAAGAAATTAGGATTGAGATATGAGTAGTAAATAGCACAAAAACTGTTTAATGAAACATCTACCATGCTGTGAGAATGATTCCTTAAATTACTTTCTACTGATTTTATTGATTTAATGGAAATGATACTATAGAAATACTCTTTGTGTACTTGTATCACTGTGCTTTATTCTGCAGTTTGCTGTATTGTCTAGCACTGCCTGTGTAGAGCACATGGGAGTGATCAATTATCAAACCAAAGTAACATCCTGTTTTCAGAAGACCTCAGTTATTCCTTACCTTAATACAGCTGACAATAGCTAGGCTTTGGCATCAAGCAGATGCATACCCCCTTTCTTTCTCTTTCCTCCTGTAGGCCTATAGAATGGTGCAACATTATTATTTCAACATTTCCCATTATTTCATTGACATATATGGCCAATTTAAGGCCCTGGCAGTCAGTCACCGAAGGCCTTTGTAGTTCCCTAGAGTCAAGGAACCATCACATATGCACACTATGTTAGACAGGGAAGTTGCATCTGACACTGACACTGGGCAAGTCAAGGATTTGGCTAGAAAATGCAAACCAATTCCTGCAGTACATAGAACCAGCAGCTTTTCTAAGATCTGTAAAGTTCCCTCTGTCACGCTGGAGTTATGTCTCTGAATATTTAATACAACAGCAAATAAATAATTGAAATAAGTAAAATTAAATGCCTGTACCAACATAGTTTTAATGCTAACGTGCACATAGCAGCCTAAAGTGACAGCCTAGTATTTTTTTTACCCTTGTTCTCCTTTCCTCATCTATTCTGCACTGCCTATTTATCACATCTTGTCTAAAATGTTAGGTCCCAATCTTGCCAATAATACTACCCAGCTCTTTTCATCAAGAAATCTCAAAGGTAGTCAGTACTTGAGTACATGCATAACTTTGAGAAATTATCTGCTTGAGTGCATCAGCTTGCAGGATCAGTACCTTAGTTTAAACATATGAAGTTAAAAAGAAAAAAAAAGTCTGCCTCAAATCTAGATAAGATCTTGATACTGCAAAGTGCTGAGCACCTTCAGCAGCTATGCGAACTGTTTTTAAATGGTAGATCAAAGTAGCTATTGACCGTTGTGATAAGTGCTATATATATACACACCTAATAAATAATTAAATTAGGGCTGTCAAATGATTAAAAATGTCATCACCATTAATCACACGATTAAAAAAATTATTCACGATTAATTGCGCTGTTAATAGAATACAATTTACATATTTTGGATATTTTCTACATTTTTAAATATACTGATTTTAATTACAACCCAGAATACAAAGTGTACAGTGCTCACTTTGATTACGTATATTTAAACTGTAAAAAACAATAGTATTTTTCAATTCACCTCATACAAGTACTGTAGTGCAATCTCTTTATCATGAAAGTTGAACTTACAAATGTAGACTTATTTTTTATACATAACTGTACTGAAAAACAAAACAATGTAAAATGTTAGAGCCTACAAATCCACTCAGTTCTACTTCTTGTTCAGCCAATTGCTCAAACAAGTTTTTTTACATTTACAGGAGATAATGCTGCCCACTTCTTATTTATGTCATCTAAGAGTGAGAACGGACATTCACATGGCACTGTTGTAGGGAGCAATGCAAGATATTTATGTGCCAGATGCACTAAAGATTCATATGTCCCTTCATATTTCAACCACCATTCCAGAGAAGGTATCCATTCTTATGACAGTTTCTGCTCGATAATGATCTAAAGCAGTATGGACCAACGCATGTTCATTTTCATCTGAGTCAGATGCCATCAGCAGACAGTTGATTTTTTTTTTTTGGTGGTTCGGCTTCTGTAGTTTCCACATCAGAGTGTTGGTCTTTTAAGATTTCTGAAAGCCTGCTCCAAACCTCATCCCCCTCAGATTTTGGAAGGTACTTGCGATTCTTAAACCCTAGGTCAAGTGCTGCAGCTATCTTTAGAACTCTCTCATTGGTACCTTCTTTGTGTTTTGTCAAATCAACAGTGAAAGTGTTCTTAAAATGAACAACATGTGCTGGATCATCATCCGAGACTGCTATAACATGAAACATATGGCAGAATGTGGGTAAAACAGAGCAGGAGACATACATTTCTCCCCCAAGGAGGAGTTCAGTCACAAATTCAATTAACACATTTTTTAACAAGCATCATCATCATGGAAGCATGTCCTCTGGAATGGTGGCCAAAGCATGAAGGGACATACAAATGTTTAGCATTTCTAGCATGTAAATACCTTGCAAGGCTGGCTACAAAAGTGCCATGTGAATGCCTGTTCTCACTTTCAGGTGAGACAGTAAATAACAAGTGGGCAGCATTATCTCTGGTAAACAAACTTTTTTGTTTTAGCGATTGGCTGAACAAGATGTAGGACTGAGTGAATTTGTAAGCTCTAAAGTTTTACATGGTTTTGTTTTTCAATACAGTTTTTTTGTATATAATTCTACATTTGTAAGCTCAACTTTCATGATAAAGGAACTGCACTACAGTACTTGTATGAGGAGAACTGAAAAATACTAATTCTTTTATCATTTTTACAGTTCAAACACTTCTAATCAAAAGATAAAGTGAGCACTGTACACTTTGTATTCTGTGTTGTAACTGAAGTCAATATATTTGAAAATGTAGAAAAACATGCAAATATATTAATAAATGTCAATTAGCATTCTATTGTTTAGCAGTACAATTAAAGCTGCAATTTATCACAATTTTTTTGAGTTACTCATGTGCGTTAACTGTAATTAATCGACAGTCCTACATTAAATATAATTAAGTTAATCAAACTTGGACCTAAGAAAACAGTTTTAATACTCAATAGTAGTTGACGGCAATTAGGAACTCCAGGATGTGCTCATCATCTTGGAGGACCTAGCTTTGAAAGTAATCCACTCACAACAGATCAATATCAGGAGCTCCATCTTTCAAAATTCTGGAGAGTTTGCAAGCAGAAATTCTGACTGCAAAAGTCCTAAAACCAGGTCACTTATCTGGACACGATAACCAGCAGTTACAAGAACTGAATTACATAGGAGCTATGCATTATTAACAAATGTAGAGATTAATCAGTAAGCTGTGTGAACATTACCAGCATTTTACAAGTAGCACAGTATGCTTTCACACTTTTATTTGTAATATCAAATACTTTATGCATTGACTGCTCTGAAGTTTCTAGCCATTATCAAGTGGTACACATTTGCCTTTGGACATACACAATGCTGCAGCATTTCCATCAGATGTTTTAGAAAAAGACATCAGATTTGGCACAAAGGCACCACACATTTTGCTTTTAAGGCTATTATGGTTTTGGAATCCAGTTTATGACTTAGTATCCATTAAGAAACAATTATCTTATTTAGCTCCTAATACAAAAGATGACGTGCTTTAATATGGCATTAGATGACTCACAATGTCACATCCTTCTATATAAAATTGCCTAATTCAAGCCATGCAGTCAGAGGAATATTCATTATAAAGCCTGACTGAATGAGGAATCCTTGCAGCATGATTTGTAATTCAAACTTTTGTTCTGATGAAGAGTGAAGGGAAGGGAGTTCAAAGGCAGGGGGATGGAACTGATAATGTTCTGCTTCCCCAGGCTGTGCTATCCAAGACAGCATGGTGAACCTTAACTGCCACAGTGGGCCCAGGGAGAAAGGTAATCTCTTAGAAAACTGAGCTACACAGACCTTGTGGAATTTTTTTTTAAATGATCACAAGCAATTTGTAAATTGAACTGCACACCCTCTTGCGAGCATGGCATGTGTATTTTGTATTCACTTTAGCAGACCCCATTCAGGAGGTGAGTGTGACATTCTCCAGGGTACAACTTGAAAAGCTGTGTCTCCTAACCTCTCCAGCATGGGATACCTTTTACATTGCTTGTTAGTGAACAGCAAACCTGACCAGGCTCTGTTCACTCACAGCCACCAGCAGGCAAAGTCACTCCCAGCTGAATACATAAATGCTGTACCCAGCTTTTCATGAACAGATACTTGGTGACACCCGCATATCCCTCAGTCCCAGCCTTGCCCCACAGAAATGTGCAAATTGTACTGTTCAGCAGCCCACTGGATGGCACAAGCTCATAAATAATCCATCATTGGAACAATTGGTAATGAATATGCAACAGCCTGGTTGACCTGAAGAGAGATCTCCGAAACAATTCAATCAAAAACACACTGGTTGAGATAAAACAGTCAAAGAAGTTTATTAACTAGAGAAAGATAGATTTTAAGTGATTAAAAGTGGTGAGGAACAAAGGCCAACACTGGTTACAAAAGAAATAAAAAAATAAACATGCAAGCTAACTCCTCAATTTTACCAAGTTAAGTGACCTTGAAAACAAAAGGGTTTTTTCCCTCATCCAAAACCTTACAGCAGTACGTACTAGCTGAAAAGGTTTCCAGGTAGAACCCCTGGTTCTTAAAAGCTTCCTTTGTTCTTTCAAGCATTGTAGCTACTGTGAGCAGAGATTGAGGGGAGCTAATTTGTGTGTTGTGAACTCTCCATTCTTAGTGCATGTCTACATTAGAATCTTAAGTCGACCTATGTTGGGGCGACTTACAGCCATCGCAGTAATTACTATGGTGGCTCACGTCCACACTACCCTCCTATTGTCAGTGGTGCCAGGAACCTGGGAGCCACCCAGACTCTGGGCATGGAGCTTGCAACCAGGAGCCTGGATGTGGTGGAAAGCCAGCCAAGAGATGGAGTGGGGCAGCCAGGCTCCTCATAGCGGGAAGCCAGGCAGTCAGGGGGGCAGTAGTGAAGCTGAGAGCTTCCCGGCAGTACCGACATGGAGAGAGCCTCCCAGAAGTACCGGGAAGCCAGGGGGCATCAGGGCACCGGGAGCCTCTAGGCAGCAGGTGTGCTGGGAGTGGGGAATCTGGGGCAGACTGGCTCTGAGCAGAGTGGGTGCATCCTGGCTGGGACCAGGGATGACAAGTAATTTTTTCTCAGTCTGTCCTGCTGGCAAATGGTTGTTTCAGCAGTTAACAGTTTTCTAACATCTGTAGTTAGTCCTTTGTTGTGTCTGAGGAGCTAGTCTGTTGGCATTCCCCAGAATTACAATATATTTAAGTAATAAACATCGTAAAATCTCAGTTTTACACACATTTTAATAAGACAATGATATTCAGCAGATTATGAGTTTTCATTTGATACCTTATGAGGGATATTTGTACAGACTATATCAGCCATATGAAAATGGTGAACATGGGGTACACAATGTCAGATGGGGTACCGTGTGTCAGTGGGATACTATATTCTGTACCAGATGGGTTATTGTAGTAGCTCCAGAAACTAACATGGAGGTGACAAAAGCATGGTCACAATGCAGTGCATGCATCTGGTTGTTGCATTATGGCCAGTCTGAAATGGAAAAAAAAAACTAGAGGCTACCTCTGCTAACTGCATATCACAAAACTGTACAGAAATAGTAGGACCCTGATACTCTGAACCTTGCCAGAAAAAGACAGCACAACACCCTCAACTGAAGGGCCAGGCACAATATTCCTTCATTCCTCCAGAGAATCTTATACCCCGGGGCATTTCTTCAGTCTTCTCTGGATGAATTCTTATCCAATATGTTCCTAGCCATGGCCAACGCTCCTTGAGGCACTGAGGAGCCAGAGGAGCTAGAGGTAGGACTGAGATGCAGAGTTTAGAACCTAGATTTATAACTTGCTGTAAAGCTTTGAAGATGTCCATATCTGAAGCTTTCAGCTACTGTCTCTAACAGAAAAATACATATTCAATTAAAGTTAAAGCTGTATGGCATCTTCAGACCAGTTACAGACCATGCTTCACACCCTCTCACAAGAATCACACACAGGGGACAAAATTCAACCCAGAAATACCTAATATCTGAAAACCTTCAGGGACTCTATTGCTCAGTGCAGAGCGAGCAGAAAATGTTTAAGTGGAGCAGGTAGCAGCACCTATATTTAATGTTGCTCAACATTTTCCAATTGAGACCCTGTTTTCAATTGCGTAAACTGTTCTGACTGAAATTTGCCATGCCAGTTGTCTGCCTCCAGGTGATTATTTTTTAAGTTGCACCTACAATGGTTAAGTCATTTCCAAGAACAAGTTAAAGAATAATATGTTACTTAGTCTGTGTTAAGTATCAGAGGGATAGCCATCTTAGTCTGGATCTGTAAAAGAAGCAAAGAATCCTGTGGCATCTTATAGACTAACAGACGTTTTGGAGCATGAGCTTTCGTGGGTGAATACCCACTTCGAATGCATGTAGTGGAAATTTCCAGGGGCAAGCAAGCAAGCTAGAGCTATATATGCAAGCAAGAAGCAAGCTAGAGATAATGAGGTTACTTCAGTCAGGGAGGATGAGGCCCTGTTCTAGTAGTTGAGGTGTGAAAACCAAGCGAGGAGAAACTGGTTTTGTAGTTGGCAAGGCATTCACAGTCTTTGTTTAAGTCTGAGCTGATGGTGTCAAATTTGCAGATGAACTGAAGCTCAGTAGTTTCTCTTTGAAGTCTGGTCCTGAAGTTTTTTTGCTGCAGGATGGCCACCTTAAGGTCTGCTATAGTGTGGCCAGGGAGGTTGAAGTGTTCTCCTACAGGTGTTTGTATATTGCCATTCCTAATATCTGATTTGTGTCCATTTATCTTTTTCCGTAGAGACTGTCCAGTTTGGCCGATGTACATAGCAGAGGGGCATTGCTGGCATGTGATGGCGTATATTATATTGGTGGACATGCAGGTGAATGAACCGGTGATGGTGTGGCTGATTTGATTAGGTCCTGTGATGGTGTCGCTGGTGTAGATATGTGGGCAGAGTTTGGCATCAAGGTTTATTGCATGGATTGGTTCCTGAGCTAGAGTTACTATGGTGCGGTGTGCAGTTACTGGTGAGAATATGCTTCAGATTGGCAGGTTGTCTGTGGGCGAGGACTGGCCTGCCACCCGAGGCCTGTGAAAGTGTGGGATCATTGTCCAGGATGGGTTGTAGATCCCTGATGATGCGTTGGAGGGGTTTTAACTGGGAACTGTATGTGATGGCCAGTGGAGTCCTGTTGGTTTCTTTCTTGGGTTTGTCTTGCAGTAGGAGGCTTCTGGGTACACGTCTGGCTCTGTTGACCTGTTTCCTTATTTCCTCGTGTGGGTATTGTAGTTTTGAGAATGCTTGGTGAAGATTTTGTTGGTGTTGATCTCTGTCTGAGGGGTTGGAGCAGATGCGGTTGTACCTCAGTGCTTGACTGTAAACAATGGATCGTGTGATGTGCCCGGGATGGAAGCTGGAGGCATGAAGGTAGACATAGCAGTCAGTAGGTTTTCAGTATAGGGTGGTGTTAATGTGACCATCACTTATTTGCACTGTGGTGTCTAGGAAGTGGACCTCCCGTGTAGATTGGTCCAGGCTGAGGTTGATGGTGGGGTAGAAGCTGTTGAAATCACAGTGGAATTTTTCCAGACCCTCCTTCCCATGGGTCCAGATGATGAAGATGTCATCAATGTAGCGTAGGTAGAGAAGGGGCATGAGTGGACGAGAGCTGAGGAAGCGTTGTTCCAGGTCGGCCATAAAAATGTTGGCATATTGTGGGGCCATGCGGGTGTCCATAGCGGTGCCATTGATCTGGAGATATATAGTCAGCAAATTTGAAATAGTTGTGTGTGAGGATAAAGGCACAGAGCTCAGCAACCAGTTGTGCTGTGGTATCATCAGGGATACTGTTCCTGACAGCTTGTATTCTATCTATATGTGGGATGTTTGTGCAGAGAGCCTCTACATCCATGGTGGCTAGGATCGTGTTTTCTGGAAGGTCACCAATGCATTGTAGTTTCCTCAGGAAATCAGTGGTGTCACGGAGATAGCTGGGAGTGCTAGTGGCAGAGGGTCTGAGCGGAGAGTCCACATATCCAGACAGTCCTTCAGTGTGAGTGCCAATGCCCGAGATGATGGGGCATCCAGGATTTCCGGGTTTGTGGATCTTGAGTAGTAGATAGAATAACCCTGGTCAGGGCTCTAAGGGTATGTTGATTTGTTCCGGTGTTAGTGTAGGGAGTGTCCTGAGTAGATGGTGCAGTTTCTTAGTGTATTCCTCAGTGGGATCTGAGGGAAGTGGCCTGTAGAATTTGGTATTGGAGAGTTGTCTGGCGGCCTCCTTTTGGTAGTCAGACTTGTTCATGACGACAACAGCACCTCCTTTATCAGCCTCTTTGATTATAATGTCAGGGTGGTTTCTGAGGCTGTGGATGGCATTGCGTTCTGCACGATTTAGGTTATGAGGCAAGCGATATCGTTTTTCCACAATTTCTGCCTGTGCACATCGGCGGAAGAATTCAGTGTACAGGTCCAGACTGTCATTTCGACCCTCAGGAGGAGTCCATTTGGAGTTATTCTTCTTGTGCTGTTGGTGGGAAGGTAACTGTTTATCAGTGCACTGTTCAGTGTTGTCCTGAAAGTATTCTTTGAGTCGGAGACGGTGAAAGTAGGCTTCCAGATCGCCGCAGAACTGTATCATGATGGTAGGGGTGCCAGGGCAGAAAGAGAGTCCCCGAGATAGGACAAACTTTTCTTTTGGGTTGAGTGTGTGGTTGGATAGATTGATGATATTGCTGGGTGGGTCAGGGGTACCACAGTTGTGGCCCCATGTGGCAGGTAGGAGTTTAGACAGCTTACAGTCCTTTTTCCTTTGTAAAGAGGTGAAGTGAGTAAATGTAGATCTCCTGTCTCATTTTAGTGAAGTCTGTTTGTATGGAAGTTTGGTTATTAATGAGAGTCTCCAGGTTGGAGAGCTCTTTTTTTGATGTTTTCCTGTTAGCTGTATAGGATGCTGATCAGGTGGTTCCTCAGTTTCTTTGATAGAGTACAGCATAATCTCTCACTGTCTGTGTTAATATTTTTTTTTAATAAAGAATTTAATTGAGAAGCTCTAGTCCCTCAAAACTTTGGAGCAGGGACCTGAAATTAAGCAAGGGAGTGCCTTTGTGTCAGAGATTAGTCTTTTGCCATCCACATGAAGATCTGACAAAAGCTGACCAAGTTAGGAGCCTCTGAAAAAATATCAGTTGTCTCATACTTAGTAGAGACTTGTTAGACTTTGGCATCTAAATTCACAGAAGGTTCCATCTACACAGAGCACACTCCATCATCTCTCAGCCCTACATGCTGCTGGGGTTGAGTAGGACTTTTCCAGAAATTGCTCCTTTCTGTTGCAGGGAGCTATTCTGGTGCCATTTCTATTGTACTCAGTTCTTTTTCCTCTCTTCTTCCTCTTTCCCCCTCCACCCTCAAATCAGGTGCCTAAGTAGCTTAGAGGAGAAAAAGGAGGCAACCTGACTGGAATGCAGGCAGGTAAAGAATAAATGGAGTAAGATGGAATATAAGAGGATGGCACGGGGGGAGAGGATAGGAGTCTAGGGAAGCGAGGTTAGAAGGAGCATATGGAGTGGGGAAGAGAGCCGCTACAGAGAGGGAGAAGAGGAGAGGAGCTGACCTGAGGAAAATGGGCAGGGGGCAGAGACAGGAAGGGGGAGAAGTATAGAAGAAGAGGAGGGGAAAAGGACAGGAGTTGGAGAGAGGAATGACAGACAGAATAGGACAGGGAAAGTAGGGGTGGGAGCAGAATAGTCTAACATTTCTCTACAGACCTGAAATTGAACCTAGGATTCCATGATCTTGGTATTTCTATGCTGGCCACCAAATAGCTGTAAAACCCAATAGGCAAAGTGCATCTCTACTCCTCTTTCAGCTGGTGCACACAAGATAAATTTCTATTGCTACCAATTACTCCGCTAGATCAAGCAACAGAGGACTCTACTGTGGATCTAGACATCCCAACTCTGCTGAGGACCCAAGGTGGGGAGTAACATGGTTCCATGTGGTGAATTTCTGGTTTTTCAGTTTGCATTTAAAACCCCCAGAAGTTACATCCCAGAATAAAACCATTTAAAAAAGAATGCTAATGTTGCAAAAAAAATCACTCACAACTTAGAAGTCAGTATTAAGGGTGCCTGTGCAACTTGAATTCATCTCCCTTGTGTGTAGGCATTATGATAGTCTAGTCTGATCACACTATTCTTTTTCCACAGGACCTCTGCCGGATTCAGTCCACAAGACAGTCTGTGCTCTGGGGATCAACCAGAGTTGTGAAGTGAATGAGTCTGTTGTCTGTAGGGCCTCTCCTCAGTTACAGCAGTTGGGATGGTCTTGTGCAAAAGGCAATTGAGTACTATGCCAGAGTACTGGACTCCATCCCTGCCTCTGTCACAAAATTCCCATACGATGCTGGACAAATCACTAATCTTTTCACCTGTGGCTACTATGTGGTCCCCATACTGATTACCCAAGTTGAGATACCTGGGGTCTGATTTGCAGAGGTGCTGAGCACATACAATTGCAACTGAAGTCGATGGAAGTTCTGCTCTGAACATGTGAAATGCTATACGATACTCCGGGGAAAAGTCAGGCCATAGCCTTCTCAAACAGAACCTCCAAAATTAGGTGACATTTGACAATTTTGGCCTTAATCTCTATGCCTCAGTTCTGCCTGCGTAAAATAGGGATAATAAATAACACCCCTCACCTCACAGGTGTGTTGTGAAGATAAACCCATTAATGCTTGTAAAGCACTCAGATATGACGACAGTAGCATAGAAAAGCCCATAAAGAAATTAATATTGTATGCAGAGCAAGGTTTTAGTGATGTGCAGTAAACAAGGCATAGGGGTGGGGAGGGGAAGCACAGTGAATGGTGAGGAGAAAAAACAGCATTTAAATAACCACACATTCCGTGAGCACACTGTCCTATTGCATTGGAGGCAGAGATCCTGTGGAACAAATCATATGTGATCATGTAATTAAAGACTATCATAATGCACATGCACAGAAGTGCCAAATTAAGGTTGTACAGGCAACCCAAATTCTGGCGTTTCTTAATTCTTCAGAGCTTGACTTTGCAATCTTCCCATTCTTTTAGCACAGCTTTGGGGATGAAATGTGTTAATAATTGTCCATTTTTAGTAAATGTCTCTGTAATACTATCTATAAGATTACATAATTTTGAGGGATAAAGTATTCTAACAAACAAAATTTGCCTTTGGAAAGGACATCATAGATATTTACGGAATTATGCATGTAGTCAGAAAGTAATTGCTTAATGTCCAGAAATCACTCTCTCCAAAGTTAGGGCAGAATATCTTCAATCTGTAAAATAAGTGCATAGATACTGATATCAATGGGGATGCTGCATTTAGAGTGCTTCTGTTTACAGTATATGTAACTAGGATGTGAAGATTTCTTTGTTCTTACAGGTTTTAAACTGCTTGTTTGGAGACCATTTCCAGAACAAAATGCTTCCAACTTCTAGCACTTTCATTTTATTTCCTTCATAAAGTTCCTTTCTGGTGCATATGCAAGATTACTGATTCAGTGCCCAGTTGTGTATCCCTACTATTTTTTTCATAATTAAAGCAATTTTAAGGACAAGTGTACCAACCACTAAGCAACTCATGCAGAGCCCAGATTTTTGCTGTGCATCATCATGTGTATTTTCATGTAATTTCAGAAGTCCTTGATTATGCTTCACAGTATAGTCAATCAAAGGGGTTCTAAAGAGATTTTCATTTCAATTATGCATGCCTCATTATCATGCTTTCAGCAAACTGGAAAGTACATTACAAGGTGAGAGCCAACATGATAAGATGGAAAACAAAAAGCATAAGTATTTTATAAGGATTCATAAATTTGTGGGAAATATAAATTGGTGATCATATTAATCATTAATACAGCACTGTAAACATATATGGCATTTTACAAACATTGCCTGCAAGCTCTTCAAATCTTCCTGAATCTAGAGACAGACAAGACAAGACTTGGGACAGAATTTGTCAGGGGAACAAGTTAGGAAGAATTCCTAGAAGTAGTGATTTCCAAGTAGCTTTAAAAATGGTTTGGAGAAAGAAGTAGTAACATAGCAGACAGGAAATGAGAAGCTATTGTAAACATGGGCAGTGGTGCGAATGGGCTACAAGACTAGGAAGAGGTGACAAAGGGAGCTAAAAAGACAGACAAGAGAATTATGAGGAACGTAAGGAGTGAGGGGGAGAAAATGAGAGCAAAGCTAGATGGGGGAGGCATGGTTATATAGGATCTGGAAGGGGAGGGAGGAGGAGTTTGGCTCTGAAGGTAAGGGAAAGGAAGTCAGTTTACAGGATTTGGTGGGTGGAACAACATGGTTGGAGCACTTCCAGAAGTGGAATTTAGCAGCAGTGTTTGGGATGGACTGGGGTGGAAAGAGTTGAAAGGCAGCAAGGTGAAAAGAGATACTGGAGTTTTCATTCATGATAGGGATGAAAGGTAGAGGAGAAGGATTAGAAGAAAAAAGAAAAAATCCTTTGATTCTGAAAAAACTAAGTTTGAGAAGGTGGCAGGATGTCCACAGCTAGATGGCTTTGGGGGAGCATTTGGGCTTGGGGAAAAAGGTCAGAACTGAGAGGCAGATTTTGGAGTAATTCACAAAGAGACATTAGTGGAAGCCATGGGAATGAATGAGGTTCTGAAAAGCAAAACTGGCAGGAAGGAGAGGAGGGTATTCAAGAACAGAATTGAGAGACCCCAACAGAAAGAGAAACAAGGTAGGAGACACAGGAGGACTGGTCAGTGAGGCAAGAGAAAAACTGGAGAGTGGCATGCTGTGTAACCTCTGAAAGGAGGAAAAAGTGGGTGAGGAGAGGGAATGAGCTGTGTCAAAGGCAGCAGAGTCATCAAAAGGGATGAAAATAGAAAAGTGTTTCTAACTAGGAGGGGGTGATGTCCCTAGGGAAGGGGTTTTCATTGGAGGGAGGTGTGCAGAAGACATACTGGAGAAGATCAAGGAGAGAGTTCATGATACAGTCTAATCATTGAATTATTTTAGAGACAAAGGGGAAAAGGTAAGTAGTACAGTAGTAGGACAAACTGGTGTGTAGGGAAGGCTTTTGATAAGGAGGGGTGGGAATACTCATTGGCAGAAGAAAAGGAGCCAAAAGGCGTGAACTTGAAAATAAAGGAGAGGGAGGGAATAAGAGAGAGAAGGAGGCAGACAAGAACCAGGGTGAGGGGTCTGGTTGAGAGGTTATGGAAAAAGCAAGATCTGAAAGCCAAAGATTAGGTGAAGGAAGAGAAATGAAAATGGGAGCTGACAGGACAAAAGAGGTGGCAGAAAGCAAGGAGGAAAATTCTTTCTTGACATAAATTTTATACAAATCTAACAAAATTATAGAGTTGTTCACCTGAAGAAACCACAATTGCACTCTTTAGCTCTCCAGCTTTAAAATAATGCCAATTGTGGAAGCCAGCTCCACCATCAGAAGAGATGTATGCTACTGAACAGCGCCAAACATTAATTTATTAGTGTGATGCTGGCACACCAAGTGGAAGGCTTCAGGTCTCACTGAACATTTAAAAAGGTATAACTGGAAACCTGTTCTGCTGACCTGTGTGTTAGTATTATCAAACTAGACATTATCTCTTAAGTTGATAATGAATTTGGACTTGATAAATGTTTGTAGGATGCTGCATATACTGATCTCACTTACAACCTCTATAGGCCATTGTGAGTGTTTGATTTGTAAACCTCTTTAATTGTGTAACTCAATCAGAAAAAGAATCTAATCATAATGTAAAGTGCTCATCCAGCATACAAGATGGCCCACTGAAGGCAAATGAGGCATTGTATAGTATCAAGGACAGAGGTCCTGTTGATTGCATTCTTAACTTCCTCCAGGAAGGAGACCCCTAGGCATGAATGCATCCCATCAGTTTGCACTCTGGTTTGGAGGGCTTTAGGAGCTTACATTTGTTACTGAGTTGGTGAAATATAATCATAGAACATATCACAAATCTGGGATGTCTGCCCTGAGGCTGCTACTCATGGTCATGTGCCACACCAGACAGTGTGATAATTAGTATAGATGTGTGATAAGATATTAGAATTTTATTTTAACACAGCAGCCAAAGCACTACCAAAATTTTGGGAACAATAATTAAGCTTTAATCTAATGCAGTATAATATATGCTAGAGTTAAGTGATGCAGACTCTAAATAGAATATGTATTTAGAAGACACAAGTAGCAGATAATCACACACTGAAATTAAAATTTGGTAGCGACACATTGCAAGCTCTTCTGCAGCTTTAATTATTTATCTATGGCTTGCTGTGTTCTCCTACTGAATAAATTATTGGCATTCAAGCAGCTAAGCAGAGTAGAGGCCATTTAAAACTGTGGCAATGTGAGATTTATCTCACGAAGTTTATAATCTATTAATTATTGTAAAGAGGCTGGATTTCAGAGATCTAAAGAAGCTGAGTGCTGTTGAAAACTAGCACATTGAGATCAGACCTGTCTTTCCAAAGAGGATTATGCACTGTGAATACTGCTGCTGCAGTGTAAAGAGCTACTTGTGCTGCCAGAAAAGGACATACTGGTTGTGGAAGCAAGTTGGATGTTTGGTGAGCTTATTTGCATATCAATAGTAAAATGTACTTCCATCTCATAGCTATTTTAGGCAATGCTGATGTTAGAACTAAGACCAAATATAAAGGTGTGTACACAGAGTTCTTTTCTACATTGTACTTCCAATCAGGTGGCTAAATTCACTCTACCTTGAATATACACACAAAACTACAATTTTACAGAAGTATTTATCAAAAATGGTACAGGATGTGCATCCGGCAAGGTGGAGCTATTCTGGCTTCTGCCGCTTGTATTTGGGCACAGAGACATGATTAAAAATACATTATAATATGTGCCAGTGTAAAGGATTTACTTCCATTGTCAGTGGCCAGAGTTTGGCCGAAAAATTGCACTGAAATTGTGAGGACTTCTTGCATAGTTTCAAATATTCTGTACCTTGGGACCATCTCAAGTCAAATATTGCAATCACTAGATTTTCCTCAGTTTCTTTATCCTCATCTCTTTTGCTACACTTCCTTTTTACTATTAGTGTTAAAAGCCTCTTATTTTCTTGTTAGGTCCAAAACATATCTAGTATTATAAACAGTTTTAGTACTTCCTCCAGAAATGAGCAGCTTTTATTAACTTGGGTAACTCAAGATAACATATTCATCTTTGTATATTGTCTCTTCCAGATATCATTAGGAATTTTCAGACTCTCATTATTATCCTGTCCTCAAGATTTTAGCATGGTACTTGTCACAGGCAGTCCTGGTAGAACTCCCCCTGGCTGGACACTATTAGCCTGCTGAAGTTGGGCCTCATACACTAGACCCATGTGCTCTTAAACTTCTCTGCACCTTAATAGTAGGCTGTAATACTATCTCTTCTTTAGCACATTTCCTGGGTACTAACGCTGTCCATCATCCCTTTACAGAAATGGAGCCCTCACAGTCCAGCTGCCATTGGCCTCCTGGACCAATCCTGACTGCCACAATTCCGCAGCAGCTTAAGCGCAGCCCTTCCCAGATCTCCAGCCTTGGGGCCACACTGGTTTGTGCCCCTCTGCCATGTACATTGGCCAAACCAGGCAGTCTCTATGCAAAAGAATAAATGGACACAACTCAGACACCAAGAACTGTAACATTCAAAAATCAGTAGAAGGACACTTCAATCTCCCTGGACACTCAACAAAAGACTTAAAAGTGGCAATTCTTCAACAAAAAAACTTCAAAAACAGACTTTAATGAGAAACTGCAGAACTGGAATTAATTTGGAAACTGGACACATCAAATTGGGCCTGAAGAAAGACTGAGAGTGGCTGGATCACTACAAAAAGTAATTTTCCCTCTATTGATACTCACACCTTCTTGTCCACTGTTGAGAATAACTACTTCCACCTTCACTGAATTGGCCTCATTAGCACTGACCCCCCACTTGGTAAGGCAACTCCCATCTTTTCATGTGCTGTAATATATATACACACACATATTATATATATATATATATATATATATATATATATATATACATACATACACACACACACACACACACACACTGCTTACTGTATTTTTCACTCCATGCATCTGATGAAGTGGGTTTTAGCCCATGAAAGCTTATGCCCAAATAAATGTGTTAGTCTAAGGTGCCACAAGGACTCCTCATTGTTTTTGCTGATACAGACTAACACAGCTACCACTCTGAAACACTGGGTTTATAGTTACGTCTTCAAGGACACATAACAATGAAGCAAAGAGACACTCAGACTCTAAGGATTCCCTCAAAAAAACCAAACCAACCAAAACACACACACTATACAAAATAATACACATACCTATATGCAATGCTCTGCCTTAGTTTCCTCACCACACTTGAGTGATCTTTGGGCTTAGGTTAAAATCCTCCAAGGAATCTAGAATCCTTCCTCTGCCTCTGCTCTCCAATATATATAGCTTCTCCTACAAATTATTTAAGTTTAGTACAAATGTAGGCACGAGGACAAATGGGTACAAACTGGATATAAGGAAGTTCAGACTTGAAATTAGACGAAGGTTTCTAACCATTAGGGGAGTGAAGTTCTGGAACAGCCTTCCGAGGGAAGTAGTGGGGGCAAAAGACTTTTCTGGCTTTAAGACTAAGCTTGATAAGTATATGGAGGGGATGTTATGATAGGATAGTTTAATTTGGACAATTGATCTTGGATTATCACCAGATGGGTCTGCTCAGTGGTCTGCGGGGAGATGTTGGATGGGATGGGAACTGAGTTACTGCAGAGAATTCCTTCTTGGGTGCTGGCTGGTGAGCCTTGCCCACATGCTCAGGGTTTAGCTGATCGCCATATTTGGGGTCGGGAAGGAATTTTTCTCCAGGGCGGATTGGCAGGGGCCCTGGAGGTTTTTCGCCTTCCCCTGCAGCGTGGGGCATGGGTCGCTTGCTGGTGGATTCTCTGCAGCTTGAGGTCTTCAAACCAATTTTGAGGATTTCAACAACTCAGTCCTGGGTTAGGGGTTGTTATAAAAGTGGATGTGTAGGGTTCTGTGGCTTGCCTTGTGCAGGAGGTCATACTAGATGATCATATTGGTCCCTTCTGACCTATGAGTCTATGAGTCTATCGGCTCTCTAAAATTGCCAATGTAAGACCCTTTCTTTTATAACCTCCAGACCCCTTTGTCAGGCGATTCCCTGATCATCCTCATCACGTGATCAAAATCCCCTACCATGTGATCCAGTGCTTATTACACCTGAGGTCAATGGAAGTTTTCCCTGGATTTAGGTGGCTGCAGGATATCATCCCCAGTCACTTAACTGAGGGCTTCATTAAAGACAGAAGAATAGAAAAATCCAAAGCAACTATATATAGACTGGAGAGACACTTAATATGAGTTCTTAAAGTGCTGTAAAATCTTTTAAGCAGGTACATATTATAGCACGATATTTTATTTTAATTAGAAATTGTAAAATGTTGAGTTAGTTATAAACTGCATTTGTTGCCTTTGTGTGTTTTATTTTCATTAGCATCTTGTAATCTTTACATTTTCTTCCTGCTTAATTCACATGATGTCTGCTGGGAAGCACTGGGTTGAATGCTGGAGGAGTACAAGAAATTCATAAGTGCAATTGTTTTCCTGAAGCTGTAAGTCTGAAAAGGGCACCCTTCTGCCGAAATGTTAGCTTCACCCATCTTTGTATTGTGGAGTTGTTTGTTTGTTTTTGTCTTTCAACCTACCTCTTCTCCCCCCTATCCCTTTTTCATTTAGTTTCTGTAATGGCTTGAAGTTAAAATTATTGGATGGGTTACTACTCTTACCAAGCTTTGGCCATAATCCTGCAAGCTGCTTTGTGTAGAAAGACCCTCCTGTACCTACATGGAATCCTATTTGTGAAACTGCATTTATTTGTAACTTTTATTTATTTGTACTTTTTTTTAAATCAAAAGCACTCATTTTATTTTCAGACAAAAATTTATTTTACACATATGAACATATCACTGATTTGTGTTTGAGTGAAACATTACGATATATTATTGCCATGATCAGTTTAATGACTTTTGGTAGGTTTGGTTTGATTTATACCAGTTTTATGCTCCTTGAACTTGTTAGGCCTGCAAAAAGCAGACTAGTAATATCCCGGCAAAAGGCTTACTAAAGTGTTTCAGTCAATGTACTTAAAATTTTTTAAAAATGTAGAATGTATTCTTTTAAAAAGGCAGAACTATTTTGAACTTTAAAAATATTTAGTTCATTTTTTTTTGTATTTTTTTTAGGAGGGTAGGGGGGAAAGGTTCAGATCAGCAATTATTTTAGTGGAATCAGTTAATTCACCCCTAACGCTTTTCTGTTTTGGAATTTAATGGCAAAATCCTGAACTGCTTAATCTGTCAAAACTTCCAATGAATAGTCAATAGAATTTTTGCTAGATTAAGACCAACAGACCTAAACATAGGACAAATCATGAAACCTTTCTTTAGATGTATAATTCCCTCCTTCTGTGGGATGAACTCTTTTTTGTAATTATTGCTAAAGATAGGCTGTAATGTCTTGTTTTTGTTCTTTCTCAGCTATCGCTTTTACTACCATTCAAATCTGTACTTTCTCCCCCCAGTATTTCACCCAGCATACAGTTTGTGCATTCCTTTGAAGCACTCATCAAAATATATAAAAGGGACACTGTCTACCTTTAGACCCGCACATATTTTCCCTAATTTACAAAAAAGTTTTATTTAACAAGTGTAGTAGGTTTGTTGGGTTTTTTTGCGTGAAAATAAAAAGCCCTCCTTTATAATGTTAAACACACCTCTACTATGTTGTGAGCTCAAGCCAACCACATTATCTTAGCATGAGAAATGGAAAGTCAAACTGGCTTATAGAACAAACGGGGAAAAAAAAATAGATTTTTATAGTTTCCAGCTTCAGTAGTCTAAGATGCTAAATCCTTACTGATACTCTGTGTGTGTGTGTGTGTGTACAAATTATTTGAGTTTTATGTCAGTTGTTACCTTGGTTACCTTTTAATGGTAACCAAAATTCCATCAGTCTAGCTAAGCTTGTTGGTTAATCAGCTCCAGAGCATATGTCCTACACTATTAATCTTTATCTCCAATTCAATGTTGTTGATCATAAATGCCCAATTTCCTGCCCTGAACCTTTGAGGTAACTGAACATTTTCTGTCTGTATACAAATTACAGATTCACCTGGCACTAGCAGAGAAAAGCATTGTTGTACATTTCATATCTGTCAGACACCAAGTAGAATTTCTGGATATCTTCTTCAAAATATTAGCTCTTTTTGCCTCAGTGCCATTTCTACACATATCTACAGCTCAAACCAGCTTCTATCTGCATTTTGAATCATCTTACCTAACTTTTTTAGGTCATTTGGTTTATGTTTTGTTTTAGAAAACTGCCAGTTTACATTTAGAGGTCTGTATCTCAGCCAACTGTTCAGATTGCCTGTATAAGGAGCCCAATACTCTCCTCTATTACATGGCCAGTAGGAGAGAGCAAATGGGGGTTAAATGCATGCAGCCCAAGCCAAGAGACAGCACAGAGGGCAATCACAATACCCAGCTCTTATATAGCACTTTTCATCAGTAAATCTCAAAGGAGGTCAGTATCACTATCTAGATATTACAGGAATAGTGGGGCTCCAGGGGAAACTGGCAGAGAGAGATAAAGTGAGGTGCTCAGGACCAGCCAACAGGCAGAGCTGGAAATAGAATCCATGTCTCTTGAGTTCCAGCTCAGTACTCATTCATCCCCGTGTCTACCATCCAGAATCACCTCCATGCTGTAATTCCACACACTTTGTGGTGACTACAGAAAGGAGTGTGTGGCTGTTGAGAAGGGAGCCTAGTTAAAGAGAAGCTGCTGCTTTGTATGACATGTTCCAATCTGAAGTTGTTTTGTTAGGTAGCCTATTACAACCTCACTTAACAATGAGTGAGTTACCAATGACATACTGTTTGATCTGTAAAACCAGGTCAAAGAAAAGGGCTATGGTTGACAGCCGATTGGCAGCAGAGACAGCTTTTGTACCAGCACTGAATGGGAGATCTCAAAGATGTGTATAGCACTGGATGCTACCTACAGATGGCTGGGATCCACATGGGTTGTGGATTATATAGGAATATTGTTCAGGTCTATTAAATTCATGTAATAAATACTTTGTTTTAGAAGTAATTTTTTAAATGTGGATGCCTCTACATTTGTCATTACTAAACCCAAATATCCCAATAGGAAGTGCTCAGCAAGAGGCACTGCCCAAGCTGGAGGAAAAAAAAAAATCTTAGAGATGCTCCTCCCAGTATGCTGCTCTGCCTGGATATCAGGAATATGACTGGGTCAAGGATTAAAACTTCTCTGATAACTACCCATTCTTTTGAGCCTGTTTTTTCTTCTTTTTAAAGGTTAATGTTTTAATGTAGGGAAAACATCACCCTTTTTTCATCCCCCTCACCCCATTCTTGATTTCTCTTTCACTGTGTTTTGAAATTAGATTACTATTTCCTAGACTGCTCTGCTGGCTCCACTGATTTTTTTCTCTCTTGATTGACAAGGTAGGAAGGATGATGTGGCCTCCAGGCCACCAAAAACTGGAGTTAGGAGGCAGTTTATATATCACCTTTCTGCAAATGTCAGGGTTGGTCCAGGTTTCATGATAACTTACTGCTCTCACTACAGTGAAGCTATTAAGATACACAAAAAAGCAGGCAGGTCACCAGATTGCAGCAACTGTGAAACCACAGGATTCATCAGTAGCTTTCTTACTCTCTGCTTCTTCATCCTAACAGCACTGTCTCTTTAGGGCTCCATGACAAGAGCTGAAAGGTATTCCCTACTACTATCCTTATTCAGTAGCTAATACTTTAGCTTTGGTTAAATCCACATGTAATTCTTAAATGGGGCTACCTTTCCTTTAACACTAGGTGTGTTTGAAAAGCTGTAAGAGAAGATATTCTGTTCTATTTGATGTTTCTTGTTCCTCTTTTGCTCCATTTACAGAACATTTCTGGAATACGTTTAGCTCTTCTTATAATTCTGACAATCTCCTCAGTTACCATATTCGTTGTATTTTTATTAGTGCTGTCAATCTCGGTTAACTCAAGCGATTAACTCAATAATTGTGATTAATAACTTATAACAATAGAATACAAATTGAAAATTATTACGTATTTTGGATATTTTTTCTACATTTTCAATATTGCTTTCAGTGACAGAATACAAAGTGCACAGTGCTCACTTTATATTATTTATTTCAAATATATGCACTATAAAAATGATAAAGAAATGGTATTTTTCAATTCATCTCTTAAGTACTGAAGAGCAATCTCTTTATCATGAAAGTAATTTAAAATGGAGAGACTTTGGGGGGTTACATAACTGCACTCAAAACACACAACAGTGTAAAACTTTAGAGCCTACAAGGCCACTCAGTCCTCCTACTTATTCTGCCAGTCGCTAAGACAAACAAGTTTGTTTACATTGACGGGAGATATTGCAGCCTGCTTCTTATTTACGTCACCTGAAAGCAAGAACAGGAGTTATCATGGCACTTTTGTAGCTGGCATTGGAAGTATTTACATGCAAGATATGCTAAACATTCCTATGCCCTTTCATGCTTTGGCCACCATTCCAAAGGACATGCATTATTTTTTTAACGAGCATCATCAGCAAGGAAGCATCAACTACATTTGTGATTGTACTCCTTTGTGGAAGAACTGTATGTCTCCTGCTCTTGTTTACCTGCATTCTGCATATATTTCATGTTATAGCAGTCTCGGATGATGACCCAACACATGTTCTTTTTAAGAACATCTTCACAGCAGATTTGACAAAATGCAAAGAAGGTACCAATTTAGATTTCTAAAAATAGCTACATCACTCAACCCAAGGTTTAAGACTCTGACGTGCTGTCTGAAATCTGAGAGGGACGAGGTGTGGCGCATGCTTTCAGAAATTTTAAAGACTGACACTCCGATGTGGAAGCTATAGAGCCCGAACCACCAAAAACGAAAATCAACCTTCTGCTGGTGGCATCAGACTCAGATGATGAAAATGCATCAGTCCTCATTGCTTTGGATTGTTATCAAGCAGAAATCATCATCAGCATGGAAGCATGTCCACTGGAATGGTGGTTGAAACATGAAGTGCCACATGAATTTTCAGTGCATCTGGCACAAATATCTTACAACGCCAGCTACAACAGTGCCAGGCAAACATCTTCTCTCACTTTCAGGTGAAAAGGTAAACAAGAAGCCTTCAGCATTATCTCCTGAAAATTGTAACCAATCTTGTTTGTCTGAGTGACTGGCTGAGCAAGAAGTAGGACTGAGTAGACTTGTAAACTGTAAAGTTTTACTTTTTTTTTTTTAAATGAAGTTATTTTTGTACATAATTCTACATTTGTAAGTTCAACTTTCATGATAAAGAGATTGCACTACATTATTTGCATGAGTTAATTAAAAATATTTTGTTTACAGTGCAAATATTTGTAATAAAAATAAATATGAAGTGAGCAGAGTACACTTTGTATTGTGTTGTAACTGAAATTAATATGTTTGAAAATGTAAACATGCAAAAATATTTAATATAAATGGTATTCTATTGTTTAACAATGCAATTAATTGTGATTAATATTTTAATCACGTGATTAATCACAATTTTTTAATCGCTTAACAGCCCCAATTTGTATGCTTTCATTTTTTCCCTAGTATTCTTTGTTCCTTTTATTTCTGCTGTTATTCTTGGTATTTGATTTTAGTGGATTAATAATATTTTCCCTTTATCTAATATCTACATTTCTCTTCCATAAGGGATTTTATTTCATACAAATGTTCATTTCCAATCAACATTTTCAGGACAGTATTAATTCCTTCCAAGAGCTGAGTTTCACTTATCTGACAATGAGATAATATCTTACATTTATATAGCTGATTTCATCTTCAGCGGTCCGAAGTAATGATGGTCCAGAGCACATTGCCTTTGCCAGAGCTACGTGTGGGAGGCATACTTTGGAGGTCAGACAGCTTCATGGAGCTCTAAACCTGCATAGGGCATACTGTGGAGCTGAAGGAATCAGAGACTGAGTGGGTGATAGAGAGAAAATAATTGTTCCTGCTCCATCTCCATGAAGCTTAAGCCTGAAAGATGATAGTCTGGCGATGTATTGTCCCTATTCCACTAAGTCACACCTCCAAAAGTCTTCTGGGGCAACTACATCCAGAAAGAGTATGATTAGACCTGGGGCCAAAGCATGCATGGAGGCACAAGAGCTACACGTGGATAACCCTGTTTTTTTTTGTAGATCCTGGGACTCTACCAAGTTAGGGAAGTAGTTCCTGCTGCATATTTCGTAGGGAGGATTGTGGGCAAACACCAACGGCCCTGTCCGAACAGTGTTGACAATATGCTGTTTGGGGTTCTTAAGGAGAAGATTTCCTCCCCAAATCCTTTCTTGTGGGTTTTTCCTTCAGGAGGGATATCTGGGCCTACCTAGTTACCAGAATAGCTTCTCCAAATAAACCCACTTCTTGGGTAGAAGGAAGCTATTTAATAGAAAACAACAGCACTTAACAGTTTAGGATGGTCAGGAAAGGAAACCACCATATTGTCTAGATACCACAGTTTAGTTTTGTACTTGCTTTTAGTTAAGATTACTGAATTCAGTAAAATTTCCACTGCCAGAGTGTTTCCACAGTTTTTTTCCTTCTCAGTACCCAGGCAGCTGGAATACCTAGAGATAATTATTTTCTCCATCTTCAGAGATTTTCTCTTTTTGCAAACAGGTTTACTAGTTTATCTTTCAATCTTAAGGTATTAAGCTTCCTATGGCTGTTCATTAATTGTGCCATATCTTTCAATATGTTCATTCCAAGCCAAGCTGTCTGCTGCAATCCTCAGACTATGCACATCTCGTCCTATAGAGTTCTCTGATAGTAAGTGGAAAACATTCCACCCAGAGAAAAACTTCAAATGCACACTTGGCAAAGTATAAAAGAACAACAAATTATACCACATTAACACGTGTATCTAACATGGAAGAAAAAATGCACAAGTGTATGCTGGATAACTGGAGAAAAAACAACTGATCATACAATGAAATAATTTTGCAAAACCTGCACACAGGACAGAGTTAATGCTCTTTAAGCAATCTCAACTTTGCCATTTCTTGATTCCTGGAGCTAAAACTACACATGAATATTCTTCTCTTCATTTAGAGATCATATATTTTTCTGGAGATGGGCGGTGGTGATGAAACATCAGATCCATCTATTTTTCCCTTCCCATAATTGTCCAAAACCAATCAATGTCCTGCCTTCATTCTCCTCCTACCTACTAAGAAAAGTCTGTTGACTGTTTCCTACCTCTTCCTCTCAACCACCTACACACTCAGTATTAATAACAATGCATACATTTTTAACACTAACTTTTCATTAGACATGGTCCTAAGTGGCCTCCCAGAAGCTGTCATAACCACCATAGACAACTCATCAGCTTCAAAGGAATATCTGGGTCCCTAGCCAAGGTCCAAGGATGCAGGATTTATTATTCACTTCCTAGAACTTAGGACAAGGCTTGCATATCATTTAAGCTGTTTACTGGGAAGCAGCTGACAAATGAAGAGTTTTACTATTTTGCTGTGAAACTGGTCATACAGAAATGGAAAAGGCAAAATTTTGCCCTTGGGAAGAACATGACTGAGTGCTCTGCTTTAGAACAACTTAAAACATTCCTTTTTACTTATTTGGAATTTAGAACAGAGATTTCCAGGGGAGAGGAGCTCTTAAAATTGTGTTAGTTCATTTTGGTTAAATAAGCCCAGAGCTCCTGATGTGGTGACAGCTCTATTCTTCCCCCTATCCCCCATGTTAGCTTGAGGATGGCTCTTCATTTAATTTGTAGCTCCTTCTCTGTATAGAAAGTTCTTGCTCTTGTGGAAGTTCAGCAAGTGAGGGTAATGCAGAAGGATACAGAAAAGGTTTATCCCCATTTCTTTCTCTTTAGGTAAAGAGCAGCAGGTGGCTAACTTTTCTAACCCTCCTTCTTAGCAGAAAGAAAACATTTGTTCTTTCCCTATTTAAAGAACTAAATGTTCTCTGAGGGATGCTGGGGGTGGCTCAGCTAACACTAGAAGAATCCTAAATTACTTACAGGAGGAGGGAGTTTCCGTTTAGTTTTTCCATTATCCCTGGGTCAAAGAGGTAGACATTCTTATTGCAAAGAAGGGCAAGTGATAGGGTTGTAGGTAGGGTTGGTGGGTTAGTTTGAGGAAGGACGAGGTTGAATCCATTAACTACTTCCTGATAGCTATGGTGGTTATTAGGTTCTGACCAGCCTAGATATGGCTAATTTAAGGAGTCACAGGTGAGTAAGATTCATTTAGCATGAACTGAGGCAGCCTGGGTACTGTTACTTGAATGGCTTCTGTCACAGAGGCCTGTAGTTTCATTTGGGGTAGAAAAAAGGCTGGAGCTGGGATATATATAGTCCATGTTAACTTTGTTTTTTTCCTGATAATAAATGTTTGCATGCACTCTGGCTGCTATCCACTAGCTCACAGTCACCACATTTTGGAAGCCGAACCAAACCCTTCACTTGGGCTATAAAAATAAGTGAGATTCCCACAGATTCATGACACCTTTTTGTGTGCAAATACCATAGGATGCAAAACTTGGTACCTTCAAATACTGCTCTTCCTGAGCTAAGCACTTGGGTCTCTACTCTGTTAAATTAAAAGCTGAAAGGATGGGTATAGCAGAATGATAAACCTCTGAAATAACTTCAGTAGCATGAATAATTAATAGGGCTGCTCTGTTCCCAAATTCCTATACATTCAATCATATTCCAACATTCTTATTATAATCATACAAATATTTGGCTTCTTTTTTATGATAGAAAAGGTTTATATGATGTTTTTTCTTTCTACAAATAATGTGTCCTTTCGCATTCCTACTTTTATCAGGTAGTTATGAAGTCTAGAGGAACCATAACTTTGTCTTCTCTCAGATTCTCTGCCTACTTCCCACTTGGCCTGAGCTGATCCAAGTCCTGTTTGTCCTTATTAAAAGCATGGGATACTCCTCTATACATTATTTATTCAGTATTCTGTAATTACCATGCAAGTAAGTCTCTTGATTTGAACAAACTTAAGTGACTAACCATATAGTCCCCAGAAATTACTGTAAAGGCTTCTAGTTCTTTTTACAATTACTTGCACTAAATAAAAAGCTTTTTAAAAAGTGATCATGCTTGCATCACTTTTCCATTTCTGTTTAATGCACTAAAAATTAAAATTGATAGTTAAAATCTTGCTTTATTTTTCTCTTTGCAGAGCTCATCCAAATTTGCTCCAAGCCCTCAGACAGAGACAAATACCTAAAAGATCTTTATTAAGCATTCTTAAAACTACAATACCCACTTGGAGAAGCGAGGAAACAGATTGACAGAGCAAGATGGGTACCCAGAAATCACCTACTACAGGACAGGCTCAAAGAAAATAACAGAGCACTACTGGCCATCGCGTACATCCCCCAGCTAAAACCTCTCCAGCACATTGTCAGCGATCTACAACCTATCCTGGAAAACAATCCCTCTCACAGACCATGGGAGGCAGGCCAGTCCTCACTTACAGACAACCCCCAACCTGAAGCAAATACTCACCAGCAACTACACCACACTACAGAAACACCAACCCAAAAAAATCAATCCCCGTAGCAAACCTCGCTGCATACTTTGTCCCCATATCTACTCCGGCAACACCATCAGAGGACCCAAACACATCAGCCACACCAGCAAGGGCTCATTCACCTGCATGTCTGCTAATGTGATATATGCCATCATGTGCCAGCAATGCCCCTCTTCCATGTTCATTGGCCAAACCGGACAGTATCTATGTAAAAGAATAAATGGACACAAATCGGACATTGGAAATGGTAACATACAAAAGCCAGCAGGTGAACACTTCAATCTCCTTAGTCATTTTATAACAGATTTAAAAGTCACTATTCTTCAAACAAAAAAACTTCAGAAACAGACTTCAAAGAGAAACTGCAGAATTAAAATTCATTTGCAAATTTAACACCAGGGACTGGGAGTGGCTGGCTCATTACAGAAGAAACTTTGCCTCTCCTGGAATTGACACCTCCTCCTCCTCATCATTGGGAATGGACTACATCCATCCTGATTGAATTGGACCTGCCAACACTGGTTCTCCACTTGTGAGGTAACTCCCTTCTCTTCATGTGTCATTATATAATGCCTGCACCTGTCACTTTCACTCCATGCATCTGAAGAGATGGGGGGTTTTACCCAGAAAACCTTATGACCAAATAAATCTGTTAGTCTTTGAAGTGCCACTGGACTCCTGGTTGTTTTTGTAGATACAGACAAAACACGGCTACCTCCGAAACTTAAAAATGGAGGTCTGTTTGATTGAAGAAAGTCCATGAATACAGCAATATATTGAGCACTTTCATTGAAATCTTGGACCCACAGAAATCAAAGGGAGTCTTAACAACTGATTTAATTACAGCCAGGATTTCATCCTGTACATCTTGGAAGGTTGGATAGTATAATGATATCTCTAAGTTACTAATTCAAATCTGATTTATATCAGAACTAACTAGCAGTTACAAAAAGATGGTTACATTTGGGGTCCTGTGTGAAACAAGTTAGTGACTCCAGTACTGTACCCAGGGACAGTTCTACAAACAATAAAAATCACCATGACATCCGACACAATTGTTTTAGTTCTAAGCAGAACAGGCAAGGAATGACTAGTCATGGAAAGTAAACTCCCTTCCCATTGGTAAGCAAGGCAGTCATCCCAAATGTATGGCAGTTAAAATTATATAGCACTCCCTCAACCTCAGGTACTACTACACACAGTTATGTTCCAAACAACAAATATATACCATTTACAGGAGATGACATCCGGTGCTATATTCCTTTATTGTTCCAATCATATGATGATACATCTTTATCATCCCTTTTTTATTCTGTCTGTTAATCTATTTCTGACTTCCAACTTTCTAAATTTCTGGGCAGCTTTCACAAAAAACTGTTTTATAAAAAGAACCTCCCACAAAACATGTTTTCTTCTGTCTTCCCATATGTTGTGTTTGCCCCTCAACATTACTCCTGTCAAACACCCAAGACAGACACACTTCAGTCATGGACCTATCCCAAGCAAGTGTCATAACTGGAGAACTTTTTGTGAACTCTCCAGACTAGAAATGTCTGCCTTATGTCAGTGAGAAGGTGAGAATGCCTCCTTTGCAGCTGTACAGTTTAAATCATTTGTTTGTAGCTCTGATAAGCCATAAGAAATCAGATCCCAAGTGTGAATCTTAATTTATATAAAAAAAAGATTACCTTTAGAGGCTTATTTAATACTTTTTTTCTGAGATTCCAAAGCCTGCACATTTGGACTCATGGCAATTAAGGCAACTGATTTACCCCACAAATAAAACATAACTTATGCAATTAACTAGTGTACATAAGACTACTGTAAATATGGTAAGGCTGGTGAGGCTGTAATTAGAGGTAGCCTCAAAGCGCTAATGAAACTAATATGGTGTATTTAGTGAGCTTCTTTATCTGTGAGGAATGAGAGTTCCTTGTGGAGAGGCAGGGTCTGATGTACCGCACTATGTGCATGTTAAAGCAGGTTTCTTATATAACCTTTCAAAGCAAGGAAGTGAACAAGTTAAGTTACCTTAATTGGATTAAAAAAAATAGTTTTATTGTTGGAAGCATTTCCTAACTATTTAATTAACTCTTCAGAGTACTGTGTAAAATATACATAGTAGAGTTAATACTGAAGGTAGACTGACGCTCCATTGTGTAGCTCTCCTCATAACACCTGGAGGCATTGTCCAATACCGTCAATAAGTGACTGGCTAAATCTTATTAAGTTGCTGTAAAACAGGTAACTGTTGTTACCCTCTTAACCTAAGAACCCAGACTTTTCATATACATCTGCTAGTGGAATACAAGTAACTGTAGCTAGAATGAAATAGGTCTTCTGAAGGAAGACCCAGAGAAAGCCCAGTAGACCTGTGTTATATTGCAAACTCTAAAAGGTACCATGAATATCTGCATAGAACTCTAGGCATTGAAGGCCTCAATGGGCATACTTGGTCTCTGGAACACTTGCTGCTCCAAATGAAGATGCTGAGTGTTTTATTATCCTAGTCCATTCTGCTTTAAAATTCCTAAATCAATTGCACTACAATGAGTATATTTCAGGGCAGTAGCAGGGTTTGCCCAAGAAGGTTTGAAATGGCTCTTCTTTCTGTCAAAAGCAGCTATAGGACTATATTTTATTTCTTCACATATTATTCATAACCGCTCAGCCCCAATAATAATAAAATTAGAAAAGAGCCAAATCCAATTTTATAACAGCAGTTCATTAGCATTTTTAACTGCCACATGGTCAGCAAACCTGTCATAAAATTCAATGTCCTGTACTGTGTAAGCACCCAGTCATGACTACCTTAATCTCATGCAAGGACATATCTCTGTCACAGAAACTCAAGGTAAGTATGCTGACCTATCTGTAAAATATAGATAAGTAGGCTGGTAAAGAGAAAGAAAAAAAAACATGGTTTGCCATGAATTATCCAGTGAATATGCAAATGAGTCAGATTACACTGTATGTAACTGAATCAAAAAGAAAACAGCTGAAAAATCACAGCAATATTATTCATTGCTTGGATAGATGAGTAGTTAGACATACACTACGGATAGCTGCCAACAGTCTTAACTACAAAACAGACTATATCCAACAATGGTTTTGTTATTGGATTCCTAGCAAGGAGAGTAGATTATCATCATAATCCTATATCAAAGACATGAGTGTTCTAGATGATTTAATGAAGATTAACAAAAAATTTGAAGAGTAAATACAGATCTTTCAATAATATTTTATTTTAATGCTAAAATGATTGTAGTCAGAGAATGCAAAGAGATGCTCAGCTGATTCAAGTTCATAACATTGTCTCCTATGGAATACTAAACCAATTCTTTCTCATGCTATTCTTTTCATCGTTTAGCTGTAATACTTTGAAGTGTATATGTAGTGTGTGAATTATTCCCTCTATACTATCCATGTCTTCTGTTATCCTGGAATGGCAAAAACAAACATGTGGCAAGCCTTTAACCAAAAAAAAGATAATCTAAAATTTTAAACTACATTAAATAATAATCTCTAGCAATCTATCCCTTAGCTGAATGAGAAGGAAAGACTCCAAGTCTTGTGACAATTTTAAGGGAGAAAATGGTATCTTTCAGCTTTGCAAGGAGAAGTTCATTTTTCCCCAGCCCAAGGTTTAGCAAGATACTTTTTCAGTCTCTCTGGAAAAAGGTCAGTAAAATCAAACAGCTTGTATTGTGACATCACACTTCAGAAAATAAGGAATACAAGAAATATTCACAGGTATTTTTATAGCACAGTATTCCTAGTAACTGAAATAAGCATCTGACTATACAGTTCTAGTATTGTTTCAGCATCATCATTTACAAATTGTAGCTTTTTATTCCTTTTCTTGCATTCTAGACTAGATTTTCCTTCAATCACACACACATGCACGCACATAGCTGCCTCATCAGTTATTCTACCACTATGCTAATAGCTTCCTCTCTCAGGTAGTCACCTATCACTTCTGTGAGCTGGGCAGCTTCTTCCATTAAACCGAACTGGACATGCGCTGTCCCTCTTTGGGCAAATTAAGCAATATGTTTCTGCCTACCCATTTTTTTACCAAAATACACAAAAATGGACCAATAAAAAATTCATAGTAAAAATAAATTCTCTTTACCTTGAGCTTCAAAATTTGTAAAGGAACACCTGTATGCTAGGTCAATTGTCACATGTAAGAACATGAGCCAAAGCTCACTGAAGTCAATGGAAAGATCCTTCATGTATTAGAAACACAAGGAGATTAACTTTCTTTTCTATAAATTGCTGTTACTTATTCATCAAATGTAGTGGGCTCATACAGGAACGGGAAAGTCTGACTAAATTGCTACAGCAATGGCCTCGTATGCTTGTGTTTGATTTGTAAGATCTCCATACAGCCTCAAGAAATGATTTCCAGGAATGAAAAATGTCTGATGTTTGTGTGTGCAATGTGCTTTTTAAAAAAATCTTAAGCATCCAAACATGATGGCATAACACAATGGTAACAATCATTTCTTGTACTCTAGAGCCCTATTTAATAAGATAGTGCTTTCATGTGTGTGTTGTCTGTTATGACAGATGAAGTGCTGGAAGTGCCTCAAACTCTGTCTCAGATATTTCTTGTTCAGTAAAGGCATGACATTTCTTATGTTTAAAAGGTAAACTTTGGCTGGTCAGGTTTGGCTGTGTCATTTTCAAGTGACCTGAGGACTACTGCAGAGGCAACATGCTTAGTATTTGATGTGTCTAACGCAAGCTACACTTTGTATTGGATCTGCTGAACTGCATTCAAAATGTCAGACAACTGTTGCATCCTCTTATACCATGACAACACCACCATGTATATTAATGGCACTGAGGAGGAAAGTGAGGCACTGACAAGAACCACTAAGATGTACAATCTGTACTGAAACTATATACAAACAAGAGCTAAAAAAAGGCATAAGCCTGTGCATAGATGTTGATGTTTAATTTTCTATTTTCTCTGAACTACAATCTGTTTAGACACATGAGCCTGTGAGAGCCTTCTATGCTTGGCTCTTAAGAAATGAACACCACAATTTCATGCTTCGTCAATAATTCAAGACAAATGTTCACACTAGAGTGTGTTTATATATATAATATACTAGTGTGAACATTTGTCTATATATATACACACACACACACATTTGTCATATATATATTTCTACATCCATGAAGAATGAAAAAAATCAGGACAAAATGATCATAGCATACAGCTAAAGTAATGACACAATCAAATTAAAAGTGTGAAACAATAAAAGATGCTGAAAAAACATTCTGGGTAACATTTTGTTCTATATGGATGTAGATTCCTTGGATCTCAAACATGAAGGTTTCTTTTTACTCATCGTGGATGGTAAATTTGTCTACCATTTACTAATGTACATAATACTTAACACCATTTATAACATTTTACAGTATTCAGCTATTTGACTTTGGTTTATCTGTCAAGCACACAATTTCAAGATGATGAAAATAATCTATATGAAGGTTTTCCAGGGTTTCTAACTCACTTCATCAATGTAAAAGAATACAATCATCTTAGTTTAATCCAGCAGATTCAGTCTGATAAGCAAACTATTCAGAGTGTTGTAGTACCCAAGATGCACTAGGCACTTTCTAAACCCAGGAGAAGGTAGTCCTTAACTCAAAAAGCTTACATTATAAAAAGACAGATGAAAGAAGAGGACAAAGGGTTTATGACAGCATTTTAACAAGGGTTATTACCAATAGAGAGTGATTTTTTTTATTTTTTGTTTAAATTAAACACGTTAAATCAGCATTCTTCCTCCACAACTCAGTTTTCTTGTCTTCCCCCACAGCAATTCCTTGTTTGGGTCTGTATCATTACACACATCCCTCATTTCCCTCTTCTTCAGTAAAGATCATGCTGGGAAGGAGTACAACCAACTATAGCCCAACTGGTGCCTCAAACTGCCTTCCCTATCCCCCACAAATTATACACATTATAAAGAGAGAGGACATAATCCCTTTTCCCTTCTTTTCTCCCATGGCAGATCAACAAGGGTTACTGTAGCAAGAGAGACTTTGTTTATATGAGGTGAACAAATATACCTCTGATGTTAGCTTACATTCTTTATCAAGGCCTTTACTAAAGCAAAGGATGCAAAACAACTATGACCTAAATGCTTGTCTGTGGAAATTGAGCTGTTACATAAGGAAAGGGGGAGGAAAAACACCACAATAGCAACAATTTCATAAAAACAGAATGGAATCATGTTTAAGTTATGCTGTGTTGCTGGATTCATTTAAAAAAATTCTTAAATCTCGAGTTGTTCGTAAAGTCACTTGTGTATTTCTTCAGCACTTCCATTGAACTCATTTAAATATTTCTGCTTATTTTCTAGCTTTGTGAAGAGAAAGAACATTATATTTAAATTGCAGCTCCTCATGCACTTAATCATCCTGCAAGAGTCCATCTTCTTTTCAGTATGACAGTTTCAGATAGATAGCTGATTGCTTGAATTTCTAAGCCTTCCCTGCCTACATACTTACCTAAAATTCCTTCTTTTCATTAACACTGTTACGAGCAGGGCAAAATTATTTCTACCTGCTGAGAAAATGCATATAGCACACAGCAGTAAGCAGAACTGACACATGGAATTTGTATCAAGATTTCATAGTAAGTAGACTTTTTATACCATTAATTCCTCTTGTGCCCTGAGTCATAATCTAGGATTCTCACAGTAAAATGCAAAAAACAACAGTTTATAAATAGCAAACAGCCTAAGTAGTTTATTGCTTCCTGATTTATAGTATCCAATTTTTCCTTATGCCATTTAATATTATCAAGGAACCTTCAGGAAGCATATGAACTAAACCTTTAAAATTTTTCTGGTCCTGAGTAATAAAAGAATTGCATCATCCCTGGGTTTTGCTCCTCTGTTTTGCCTCGCCACTATTTTCTTTTTCCAAGGATCTCATACTGTCATAGTATAATTCCCAATTCTGGACCTTAGCATCCAAAATATGGGTACTAGCATGAGTTTCCCTAAGCTTAATTACCAGCTTAGGTCTGATATGCTGCCACTAATTAGGAATTTTCCAGGGCCTGATACTCTCTGGTCCCCCCAAAACCTTCCCTGGGGACCCCAAGACCCAGATTCCCTGAGTCTCACAACAAAGGGGAAAAACCATTCCCTTCCCCCTCTCTTCTTCCTCCCAGCTCCTTCCCACCCTGGGAACACTAGGAGATCACCTGATTCAACTTTTTGAATCACCACACCGAGAGGAGTGTTACCTTCCCCCTCACCCAGAGATAATACAAGCTGCATGAATCTAACACAAAGAAAATTTATCCTTCCCTTCTCCCCACCAATTCCCTTGAACTTTAACTAGGAGAAAAAAAAACTACACAGGTCTTAAAAGCAAAACTTTTAATAAAAAAGAAAGAAAAAAGTAAAAGGTTTATCTCTGCACTTTAGATGGTAAACAGTTACAGGGTCTTTCAACTTATAAACAATAGAAAGAAACTTTCTCCAGCAGAAACACAATTTAAGCTACTTCCAGCAAGTACACATATGCAAATGAAACAAAAAACAAATTAAAAGACTATGACCGCCTTTTCTTACTTACAATTCTGAATAGATAAGAGACTGTAGCAGGGAGATTGGCAGAAACCTGGTTGCACCGCTAGTCCCGTCCAGGACCCAGAGAGAGCAAACCCAAACGCAAAACCCACAAACAAAGGCTTCCCTCCAAGAGATTTGAAAGCATCTTGTCTCCTGATTGGCCCTCTGGTCAGCTGTTTGCAGGTCACTGTTTGTTAACCCTTTATAGGTGAAAGGGACATTAACCCTTAGCTATCTGTTTATGACACATACTACTAACACTTACGTATGTGCATGCTTAGTTTTTAGCATGTGGATAGTCCCATGCAGGTCAATGGAATTACAATCATGCCTATAAATTAAGTACATTATGTAAAAATTTACAGGATTTGGGCCTCAGTCTCTTCTTTCCTTCTCAAACAAGAATGGAGATTGAAAACACTGAAGCAAAGTACCAATAGATGATCTAGTGCTGAGTATGTGACGCAAAGAATCTAGTGATATTGTGGTAAGGGCTCTGGAAGAGTGGAACTATTTTGTGGCCGTCTGCCCTTGAAAAGGTTAGTGCAGTTCTTACTCTAAGAGCAGTGGGGGGGAAGGAAGAGGAGATAAAGGGAGAGCCAACAGGTGCAGAGAAGTACACTGTTCGGACAGACATCCCTTAGGGGAGATTTTACTAAAAAGAGGATACTCAATATTCTGGTAAAAAGGACAGGATAGAAGTTGATGATAAAGTACAGATACGAACTAAAGAGAAATAGTCTAATGAAAGAGTCCCATTCAGTGACATCACATGGAGGCAGACAACTAAATATTGACAAATGTTGTAAGTGCTTGTATAAAAATGCTACAAGTCTAAATACTAAAATGGGTGAACTTGAGTGCCTGGCATTAAAAGAGGCTATTGATATAACAGGTATCACAGAAACTTGGTGGACTGATGATGATCAATGGGACGCAGCAACACTAAGGTAAAAAATGTATAGGAATGACAGTAGGTCACATTGTCAGAGGAGTGGCATTATGTGAAAAAAGTCAAATATAGTAAAAATCTTCAAAAAACTGTACCATAGACTCCCCAAGGATAAAAATTCCATGACTGAATAATAAGAGTATAGCAGTAGGAATATACCGCTGACCACCTAACTAGGATAGTGATGGTGACTGAAATGATCAGGGGGTTTTGAAAGACTACTAAAACAGAAAACCCAACAGTAATAGGGGATTTCAGCTATCCACATATTGACTGGGTATGTGTCACCTCAAGAAGGAATGCAGAGATAGACACCGCTGACTGCTTCTTGGAGCAGCTAGTTCTGGAACCCACAAAATGAGAGGCAATTCTAGAGTTAGTCCTAAATGGAGCACAGGATCTGGTCCAAGAGGTGAATATAGCTGAACCACTCAGTGATAGCAACCATAATGTAATTACATTTAAACATCCTGGTGTGTGGGGTGGGTGGAAGATACCAAAGAAATCCCCCAGAGTAGCTTTTACTTCATAAAAGGGAAACTACACAAAAATGAGGAAACAAGTTAAATGGAAAATAAAACAGTCACAAGTGGAAAAGGTATGGAAAGTAAATGTATATCCCCCCCTCCAAAAAAAAAATAGTGAGAGGACCAAAAAAATGACAGCATGGCTAAACAGCAGAGTAAAAGAGGCAGAGGCAAAAAGGCATCCTTTAAAAATTGGAAGTAAAATCCTACTGAGGAAAATAGCTATGAGCACAAACTCTGGCAAGTCAAGTGTGAGAGTATAATTAGACAGGCCAAAAAAGATACTGAAGAACAGCTAGCAAAAGACAGAAGCTAACAGCAAAAAAAAAATTTTAAATTCTAGGAGAAGAAAGCCTGCCAAACAATCAATGGGGTCATTGGATGATTAAGATACTAAAGGAGCACTCAAGGAAGACAAGGCCGTTGCGGAGAAGCTAAAGGAATTCTTTGCTTCAGTCTTCACTGCAGAAAATATGAGGGAGATTCCCTCACCTGAGATGTTCTTTTTTGTGACTAATCTGAGGAATTGTCCCAGAGTGAGGTGACAATAGTGGTGGTTTTGGAAAAAACTGATAAAATAAATAGTAATAAGTTATAAGAACTAGATGGTATTCACCGGAGTTTTGAAGGAACTCAAATATGAAATTACAGAGCTACTAACTTAAATCAGCCTCTGTATCAGAGGACTGGACAACAGCTAAAGTAAACCAATTTTTAAAAAAGGTTCCAGAGGCAATCCTAGCAATTACAGGCCAGGAAGCTTAACTTCAGTACAAGGCAAATTATTTGAAACTATAGTAAAGAACAGAATTATCAGACATATAGATGACCATGACTCAACACAGCTTTTGTAAAGGGAAATGATGCATCACCAATCTACTAGAGTTCTTAGAGGTGGTCAACAAACAAAATCCAGTACATATGTAGCGTACTTGGTCTGTAAGAAAGCCTTTGACAAGTTCCCACACCAAAAGCTCCTAAGCAAAGTCAGCAGTTATAGGAGGAAAGAGAAGGTCCTCTCATGGATCAATAACTGATTAAAAAGTCAGGAAACAAAGTGGAGGAATAAAATTCTCAATTTTCACGATGGAGAGCAGTAAATAGGGGGTTCCCCGATGATCTGTACAAGGACTTGTTCTGTTCAACCTATTCATAAATGATCTGTAAAAGGGAAGGAACAGTGAAATGGCAAAATTTGCACATGATACAAAATTACTCAAGATTGCACTCAATTTTACACTTAACTAAGAGTTACAAAGGGATCTCACTAAACTAGGTGACTGAGCACAGAATGGCAGATGAAATTCAATGTTGGTAAATGCTAACTAATGAATATGGGGGTAAAATAATCCCAGCTATTCATACAAAATGATAGGATCTAAATTAGATGATACTGCTCAGGAAAGATCTTGGAGTCATTGTGGACAGTTCTATGAAAACATCTGCTCAGTGTGCAGCAGCAGTCAAAAAAGCAAACCATGTTAGGAACCATTAGGAAATGGATAGGTAAAACAGAAAATATCATAATGCCACTATATGCATCTATAGTACATGTGAATACTGCATGCAGTTCTGGTCTCCCCATCAAAAAGATATTAGAATTGGAAAAAAGTCCAGCAAATGGCAACAAAAATTATTAGGGGTATGCAGGAGGAGAGAGTGAAGAGACTGAGACTATTCAGCTTGGGAAAGAGGACTAAGGGGATCTATATGATAGAGATGTATAAAAGCATTAATGCTGTGGAGAAAGTGAATAGGCAGGTGTTATTTTCCCTTTACATAACACAAGAACCAGTCACCTGATGAAATTTATAGGCAGCAGGTTTTAAACAAACAAATGGAAGTATTTTACACAGTGCACAGTCAATCTGTTGCCTGGAGATGTTGTAAAGGCCAAAACTATAATGGGGTTTTAAAAAGTAGATAAGTTCCTGTAAGATAGGTCAATCAATAGCTATTAGCCAACATGGTCAGGGATGCAATCCTGTGCTCTGGGGGCCCTTAAACCTCTGACTCCTAAAAGCTGCGACTGGATGACAGGAGATCACTCAGAATTGCTCTATTCTGTTCATTCCCTGTGAAGCATCTGGCAATGGGCTAGATACAGCATTGCTCGGACCCAGTACTTTCCTCTAAAATTTTCACATCCTAAAATTCAAAATTCTATCAATTTTGATTACATCAGAATTAATCACTGTCATGAGAATAGGTGCTTCTGATGGGCAATTTCTGTATCTTTCATCTCATACATACAGTAGCAGCAAAGATCCTCCTGCTGAGAACAGGGTGTTAGTTGTGACTGGATTTTGGTAACATGAGGAGATTGTGACTCTGGCAGACCAGGTGCCAGCTAATGATAAGGCCATCACTGAATACTGGCAAACAGCTGGAATCCAGTCTGGTTCAGCTGTATGTTAGTGTAATGCACACACCTTCTGGGTGTGGTGCTCTGGCCCATCTAGCGGCACCGAGACGACTTAGAGAGATAAAATGAGTCTGCTTTACAGCCTTAGCTGATGGCCAGTTGGCTTTTAGCTCATGCTGTAGAGGCTCATGTACTAAGCTCCAGAGATCCCAGGTTCAATCCCAGACCCTGATCACTGGTGGGTGTTGGCGTTATATTAGCATAATTAAATTATTAAGTTGATAAGAATGTGTTTAGACTTGATTAAATGCTTGTAGGATGTTGCATGTATTGATCTCACTTGTAGCATCTGTAGCCCAGGGTATAAAGTTATATTCCGTGTTTGCATTGTAAATGCCTGTAACTCAAACAGGAAAGAAGCATTAATACAAAGTGCTAGTCCTGCACACAAGGAAGGCCATTGAACAAAGGATAAAGACAGTGCTGACTGTCCTTACACCAGATGCACACCTCCATGGAGAGGAGACGGGCATGAATTCTTGTTCCATCAGTTTGAACTCTGGGGGAAGGGAAGAAAAATGCCTGCCCAAAAGGAACTGTATCACTATGCTACTTGGAATTTGGAGATGGAAATATTTCTAAGCTTAAACAAGAGATTCCCCAAGCTGCTTAGCGGAGGTTACTCCTAAGGTTGCATATTACAGCAGCTTCTACTACCTTTTGGAACATCAAACACACAAATGAGTTGGTCTAGGTTTACCTGCTTTTACGTTGTAAATAACTGCTTTGTCTTAGTTAATAAATCTTTAGTTAGTATTATAGAATTGGCTAAAAGTGTTATCTTCGGTTCCAGATCTGAGGTACTACCGACCCTGGGGTAAGTGACTGGTTAATTGGAACTGGGAGTGACCAGAATATTATTGTGTTTTTTGGTGTAAGGGACCATCCATCACAAAGGCAAGCTTGCCTAGGTGGCAAGATAGTCCCCATGGGCACTCGAGTCTGTCTGTGACTCCTTGTTAAGGTTGTTATAGTGATTGAAGAGTTCACACCTGATACTTGGTTGGTGAAATCCAAGTTTAGACCACACAATTACTTCCGGGTTTGTGCCTTGGTTTGTAACAGTCTGCCCTATGGTTGGAACTCAGTCATGAGTCACACTAGATATCTTGACAGAATTGTAAGTAGCTAAATCACATCACAATGCATGAAACTGGAAAATGGCACTTTGCTCACCCAGTACTGGCAAGCTTGCCTTTCAAACCATTGAGTCTGAGCAGCTATAAGAAGAGAACCTTGCATTGAAGCACTTGAAAAAAAAAAGCACACAACTAATTGGATTCTCAAACACGGAATTCTTAAAAGCGTATTTTAAGGCTTCATCTCCTAGATAAATAAAGGGGAATGGGAGGGAATCAAAGCTGCTTTTTCCTTTTCTGAAGGACCATTTGGGATTAAAAGAAAAGTATTTTCTCTGTAAATTGTTTCCTGTGCTGCAGTTGTGTCCAGCTTACTGTGCTGACAATACTCAACTACTGAGTGAAAGGCAGCATGGTGTCATGACTGAGCATCATATCTGATCCATTAAGACATGGAAAAGAAATCTAATGATGTAGATAATAAATGATAATGGTAGTGAACAGGAAGGGCTAATGGGTTTTAAATCACCCAACAGTGTGCAAGACAACTCAATATGTGTTTTCAAATGTTACTGTTGAACTGATGAATAATACAGTTATGTCAGCATTGTGGAATTCATGAGCTTAGCAATACATATTTTAAGTTACATTCACAATGGTTTGCTAATGTCCTTCCAAATTAGGGTGACTAACTGTCCCGATTTTATAGGGACAGTCCCAATATTTGGGGCTTGTACTTACATAGGCTCCTATTACATCCCTATCCCCGTCCCGGTTTTTCACACGTGCTGTCTGATCAGGCTATTCTAAATATTATGTGGCCCCACTGTGCACCTACAATTATTGCATACCACGTGTACTCTTGCAAGAGCTTATTTGGCCATTAGTGGCACAGGATGGCCTGCTGCTTATGTATATGTGATCCTATTCATTCTGCAAAAGTGTTAAATGGAAATTCCAAGAGATCCTTCACTTTAGGTGGGACATAAGTGGAGAGGACTCAGAAGTAGCAGATCTGGTGTGGGAGGCACAAAAACCTCCATGACAGTTGTCTGTCACGTTCCCTGACATACTATTTCTTTGGGCTCTGTGGGGAGAGGAAGACCAGACTAGGGGATTGTCACTCTAATGTGGTTCCCAGGGAGCAACACAACTTTGAAGATTTTTTTTTAAATGGCTAGTCTGTTGTAAGATAATACAACTTGCTTAATTTAAATAATCCAATTTCCTGTATTTATATCAGCCTGGGAAAGGGTATAGCAACCCGACAGTGAGCCAGAGTTCATGGGCTGTTTTTGTAGCCTGTCCTGCTACCCCCACACTCATCATCAGGTAATTAAGGAGCAGTTAAAAAAGAAAGACAACAGCTCAGTTGTTGACGGACAAGGAAAGAGAACAGAACTTTAATCCTTTGTCCCCCTCCTTCCCAGGGTGACTAGATGTCCTGATTTTATAGGGACAGTCCTGATTTTTGGGTCTTTTTCTTATATAGGCCCTATTATTCCCCACTCCCACCCCGTTTTTCACACTGGCTGTCTAGTAACCTTACTCCTTCCTTCATTTCCTGGAAGAAACAGCCTAGGATTTCTGCAGTGACTGAACTGCCAGAGCCCTGGTGGAGGAAGTTGGGCCTGATACAGGACTAGTGAGTTTCTTTTGGACTATTTTTCTGTCCTTGATAATAAAAAGACTACTGGCTCTGGGCTCGGCTGTGTGGCAGAGGCTGGAGGGGCATACTAAGACTGTTACAGGGAACCCCTACCCAGGAAAGGTACAAGGAAACTCCCTCAAACGTCAGACTTTTTGCACCGCACCTGAGTCTGCCCAGTAGTTTTCTCTTTTGGATCCTGAAGAGAATATGTTCACACAGCTATGCTTTATAAATACCACATTAAAGGGATGTTAACTGCATGTATATTATGCAGCTTTATTTACAAAGTGTTGTTCTATTAACTTGAGTTCCTTGCCTTTCACTTCTCACTGCTTCTGAATCTCAAGACTGTGAAAGTTACTCCTAAAGTTAAGAGAAGATCATCTGTGCAAGAGAAATTAACATAACTGGATACCAAAACTTGGATAGTTACCAAACCTTTTGTCCCTAACACTGTTTTGCTACTAACTGTTATGCAAGAATATGTAGACACCTTCTAGTTGTGCACTCAAAGGGACCAGAGTAAAGTTGATTACTACAGAGGGTCCTTGCCTGCATAACTTGCTACCTCTGGCAACTCATCAGTGGCTAAGTATTAGTTTTCAGAGGGTGGGTACCAGTTCACTATAGCATTTAAGCACATTCCTAGCTCCATCCCTAATCAAAGTAACTTCAGTATATGTATATGTTTAACGTAAATGTACACACGTTTTACATGCTTAAAGTACCCACATAAATACCTCAAAAAGAGATGTAGTTCTGAATCAAGATCTTAGTGCAAGATTCAACTTTCATGCCAATTCTTTGCTATTGGGGTTGATCAGACACATGGGGAGAGAGAATCCTGGCCTCATTGATGTCAATAGATAGTTTTGCCACTGGGTGAAAACCTAGCTCCATTCTACTAACTGTCTTTTCTGATCTGAGAGCTGTACTAGGTGGGCTTTTGTCATCTCATCTCCCAGGGGGCATGGGGATAGGCACATGCACAAATATGAGTAAAATAAGGTCTTAATCCTTATTCACAGATTGTTTCCATGAAGATGTTCCACTTCTTAATTGAATACCAGTATTTTTCAGATTTAATGGGAATTTTAAATTATCAACCTGTATCACTGACCTACCCTAGAGACATGGTCAGTAAGTCCAAGATTAAGGCACATGTCTAAAACTATTTCTGTATTTTTTCTACCCTAGTTTGTATTTCAATCATACCAAAGAGCTTTATGAACTAATGTTTGTGTAGACAGATTTTTTTTGTTTAAACACACACACACTGGTGCAAGCAGAGGCAACTTCATTGAATTAAGTAAAATGTTAGGAAGACTTCCATTTACTTGACCTCTATTGTGCAGAGCTCCTATTCAAACAGGAAGCTTTTCAAAACCAATAAGAATGAAAACAATTCATTTACAGTGATTAAATTGTTTCTGGCCATGAAAGTGCAAAGCAGTATCATCAGGCAACCCTGTTCTATTTAAATTCCCCGCCCCACAAGAACTCTACTGCTTTGCTCTTTCTCCCTATCGTGTTCCACATTCACTTGAACTACACTACCCAGCTCCTGGGAGACGACTTGGTCTCTGTGTAGTCAAGTGTACAGGATTAGTAAGATAATGAAGTCTCAGTAAGTAAAAAATGGGCTCCTGTGAGGACTGGCCTACACACAAACTTGCACCATGTAACTACCTCAGTCTCCTAAAACTGATGGAGTTTTTGGATGGTAGTTCATAACATTCTACATGTGAAGACCTTTTTGGAATAAAAGTGGCTAAGGTCAATTTAACTAAGGTTGGTAACAAATGAAATAACTAATCTGATTTTAATTCACACCTTTTTCCTTATCTTTGGCTCAACTTTGGAGAAAGGGGATGGCCAACAGAGAAACCAGACACAAAAGAGTTCAGCCAAGGACTTACCAGGCATGAAAGTAGGCACTCCTGTGAGGATCCAGCCATTAGAAAGACACCAGAAGGAGCAGATGAAAGGTGTTCTGAAGGGTGGAGTGGCACCCAGATCATACAAGGTGACTATGCATGGAAGACAAGGAGATAAGCCAGCAAACACAACCCCCAGATAGTCTACCAAGGTAATCACAGAACAGAGACACAGAGAACCATCTGGAGGCCCACCCCACAGTGAGGGGAGAAGACTCCACAGAGCTATGGACTTGGAGACACAGAGAGATCACACCCAGTATGGCTTCCTGCGGAGGAGACCAGACTATGTAACCAGTGGTGTCTGTGGTAAATATGACACTCCAACTCAGCTATGTGCTAGCAATCTCTGGCCAAAGGGGCAGCGTGGATGGGGGCCTGGACATTGGTTTTTAATGTTTGTATTAATATTTGTAAAATAGGGAAGATGTATCAAGATCAGTGGAACTGGAGTCAGAGGGCCAATGTTGCCTGCATGGATTGTTGTAGATGGGAAACCAGTGGTACAGGAAGTGTAGGGAGTTAGGCTGGAAACAACACAGCCACATGGACAGAGCAGTGCACAGGGTCTAATAAAGTTCCACTTGTTCAACCTAAACTGCATTCATTTGCTGAATGAAACATGCAGCAGCTTTAGAAATCTTCAGCTGTATTTTAATATCCTGTTACAGAGGAGAGGTCTGGCACTGCGAGCGATTGCTCATTGACTGGGTTTAATGTGGATGGAGTTAAGGAAACAAATTTTCCTGGGAGCTGTGGAAGCCTGAGTGCAGCCTAGAGGCTTTGCAGTGAGCAGCACTGATTCTGACATATCTTATTTAGCCTGGACAAAGGCTTGTCCCAGCTCAGGAGGGTTTCAGTTTAACAGGCAGCTATAAAGTTCTGAAGAGGCTACAGGAGTTTCTGTAACTCCATAATAGTTCCTATGGGCCCTAAAATTAAGTACATAATTTCCTTTTATTTTAAAACTCAGCTGTTTGCTGCCTATAACCTCATAACCATAGCAGAATCTAATATATATTTCACATGCAACAGCCTCCCTAGTTAAATGTTAGAATATAAAGTATTTGTACAAGATGTTCCAATGTTCATTATCTGTTTTTGAGTTTGCATGGGCTCAGCTTAAGCAGCTGCTATTCATCTAGGGGCTAATTTTGGACCAGGAGTCAGAAAGCAAGGAGATGGTGCTATTTATTTATTAATTTTTACTCACAGGTATGCTGGGCATTTCCCATGTAGTTGCTTCTGCACAGGTTGTCTCATCAGCTCTTCCAAGAGCTTCATCAGGAGAGGGGAGATGGGGTTTGTTATTAAAAGGACAGGACTCAAACTTGGGAGTAGAGCTGGATGTACGTTTTTCATTCAAAACATTGTCAATGAAAAACAGCTTCATCAAAATGGAAATTTCCATGAGATATGCCATTTTCTACCACTCTTTTGGCTTTTCACCAAAAAGCTGATAAGTTGAGATTTCAATGACTGACAATTTTCAGCTCAAAATCCCAAATTAACACTTTGGGCAGAATGTTCATTTTTCATGTTCTAGAAAAAAAAATCATCAACTTTCAGGTTTAAAAAACCCAACTTTAATAAAATTTAGACTAAAGTAAAAAAAAACACTACACCTCTTCAAGGTTTTTTTATGGAGACAAAACATCTGAGCAGCTCTATTCAGAAGATTGAGTCAGATCGTGGCTCTGGCACAGATTTACTGTGTGACCTTGGGCAAATCACTTAATCTATTAGTCTCAATCCCCCTGAGTTAGGGATAAAGAAGATGGGAAGGCCATTAAGTGGCCCCTAGGAGGAGAGGAGAGAGGAACCATGTAAATATAAGAACATTTGCAGAGATATTCGGGTTAGAAACATGCAAGTCTAGCATCCTTTAAAATACAGTCAAGTGAGTAGTCTCTGGTTGTAGTATGAGACTTGGAATCATAGGATGGGAAGGGACCTCAAGAGGTCACGTAGTCCACCCCCACCCCACTCAGAAGCAGGATTATGCATACCTAGATCATTCCTGTCAAATGAGTCACACGGCTCATAAATATCCTCGTTTTATAAAACTGTAAAATATAAGGTGAAAACTAAGTAGATGTAGCTTCAGTGCGGCAAATAAAAAAGGTTCAACTGTAGGGCCATTTCAAAAAGCATTTGCTTACTTTTAAATGACTGACTAATACTTTGTATACCAACTCTGTTTAAAACACCTTACCATTATATTTATGTATATAGGGAGGCAGTATTTGTATACTTTTCTTTTGTCACCCAGGACTCAAATATGAGATGCTGCATCTGATGATATCCCAGCGTGCCTAATTAAACAGACTGTGGTTTTGCGTATACCTGAGTTAATCCACTGAAATTAATGGAGCACACTGTTCTGCTGCCTGGAGTGGCTCATGACCATGCGTGCTGCCCTCACTGCAGTGTGTCAAAAGCAGGGCAGACACCAAACTGGTGCTATGTTCTATAATTAGAATTCACCAAACTAGAAAACAAATGGATCACTGTATCAGTCTTAGCATAGAATCACAGACAGTCCCTTTAGGTTCCCCAGTTTATGTGGCCACTCAGGCAAGTTAGACTTAGTGAAAAATGGTTACTTACAAACAAAACATTCAGGTTGCGTCCAGGCCCAAGAGACCAGTCACTTACCCCAGATCAATTGGTATCTTAGCTCATACCAAAGACAAGGCCTATAGTCAGTTCTCTAATAAACCTTTTTTTAGTTTATTAACTAGAGAAAAGAAATAAGAGTTATTTACTGGTTAAAGCAACAAGCATACAACACAAATGAGTTTCCGTCTAAATCCTAAGAGTGACAGAGTTGTAGTGATCAAATTAAAATGTCTTTTCATAGCTAACCCTTTTTTCAGAGCCAAGCAACATGGGAATCTCTAAGCTTATGTTTAGGAATCCTTGCCCCTTGTCCAGAGAGCATAACAGAGATTCAGTTTCTCCTTGTCTGGGATTTATCATCCCCTCCTCTCCAGAGTCCAAAACTCATGTGTAGGTATCTCTAGTGGCGTTGGAACAATTTTTGTAGTGGGAGCATAGCACTGAGAGCCACTGAACAAAATGGTAAACCTATATATAATGGAAAGCACTTCAAGCTAGGGGGTGCTGCCACACCCCCAGAATCTGTAGGTTCAGCAACCTGGGGTCTCTCGTTCCTGGAGGGAGTTAGGAATGCAGTCAATAAAGTCTGTCCCTTGATGCTATATAACACATCAGTTGCTTTCAATGGGCCATTCTTGTATGCAGGGTGTGCACTTTACCTCAATAAATGCTTTTCTTGTTTGTTGAGTTACACAGTTACAGGGGTTTACAATGCAAATAGTCAACTTTATTCCATGGGCTATAGAGATAAGTGAGATCAATACATGCAGCATCCTGCAATCAAAAAGCCTAATCACTAAACACATTCTTCTCAACATACCATCTAATATCTATGTTGATGGTGCTAACACACAGGTAGACGATACTGGTTACCAGCTATGCATTTGTAAGTGTTAAGTGAGGCCTCGACATGAGCTGGCACCTGATCTGCCAACACCACACCCACCAGTTTAAAAACAGCTGAGAGATAGAAATCCTACTGATAATTTCTGAATAGGAGCTCTACTGGTGAAAATAACCAGAAGCTGAAGATATTGCTTATGTTGGTACCTGCTTGGCTACTGAAATAACAGTGCAGATGAACATTTGAGCAAGTGACTGGAAACCTTTTAGTTACAGGTTGATTTTATAAAACACTAGCTCTAATATGCTAAAGACATGGATTATAGAACATTTTTACTATTTCTGCCTGCTGCCTATTTCACAGCATGCTACAAGCTGACACTGGAAACCCCTGACAGAGAATGCTGTTTCTACACTCTTAAGCCAATGCTTTTGGCAACACCTGATCTAGAAGTAGATAGAGGAGACTTAACAGTGGGAGGCAGAAATGTAGTTGAGGAGGCAGAGATCCTGTACCTTTCAAAGAATCACACTGCATCATTACCTAGTTAGCCAGTCTATTTCCTTTTTTGTTACAGCTGTAGAGAGTTCGTGTTCATGCGTGCAAAATATGAGCGGGCCGAAGCATGAGACTTTGAAATATCTCTTTTAATGGACAAAGGTGAAATGACGCATAGTACATGTGAAAACAATTAGAGTTGGTTAAATTTTCAAACACATTGAAACAATTGGACATTATAAAAAAAAACAAAAAACCTTGACAAGTTTTCCTATTTTTTAACAGCATACGTATACATTATATAAAATTGTTTTGAAACAAACATCTTCAATTTATTGTGTGTGGGAGACTTTAAATGGAAAATGTTTCATAACAATTTTATATAATCTCCCCCACATACGGTAAATAGAAAATGTTTCAAAACAATAATTTTGTTTAAGAGTTTTGTTTTATATATGCCACATCATGCTGGGTGAAATTTTGGCTCTACTAAAGTCACTCAATGGCAAAATTCCCATTAACTTGAATGGAGCCAGCATCTCTCACTGTGTTAAACATAACATGCAGCAAACAAAGACAAAAGCAGCCCTGGTGTGTTTGACAGTGAAGTACACTGCAGTCACTTTTCAGTATTGTATGACAGAGTGGGTAAAATCATTTAGCCTTGCTGTGTCTCAGTTTTGTCGGCTGTAGAAGGAAGTTAAGTAATTAAAAATTCTTTTCAAATACGTAAGTCAATGAAGTTTATTCTTCATTATTAATTAGTCCTGTATATGTTCACTTGCCATATACTTGTAAATATTGAAGCAGCTGAGATTCTACAGTATACTTAAGAGACCAAACGGGAACTGTTAATGCTTACCAAGTGGCAAGACAGGTGCTTGTTGAATGGGATAGGTGGTTTATAAATAGTTTGAGAACTTTCTCAAACAAAAGGTATGCCTTCAATACAAGTGCTGCAGTGGCATAGCTGCAGCTGTGCCTCTCTAGCACTGTAGAGTAGATACTGCAGTGAAGGGAAGGGGGTTCTCTGTCAAGGCAGTAAATCTACCTGCTTGAGTGGTAGTGACTAGGCAGATGGAAGAATTCTTCCATTGGCCTAGTGATGTCTACATTGGGGTTTAGGTCTGTTTAGCTGCATCTCTCAGATGCAAAAAGCGACAAAGAGTCCTGTGGCACAGACGTATTGGAGCATAAACTTTCGTGGGTGAATACCAACTCCATCAGACGTCTGATGAAGTGGGTATTCACCCACGAAAGCTAATGCTCCAATACTTCTGCTAGTCTATAAGGTGCCACAGGACTCTGTTGCTTTTCACAGATCCAGGCTAACACAGCTACCCCTCTGATACTTGTATCTCAGGTGTGAATTTTTCACAGCCCTGAGCAAAGAAGCGAGGACTTACCTCATTCACCTTGTCTCTCTTCCTCCTTCCCAGTCACTTTAATGGAAGTGTTCTAACAAAAGTGTATGGGGTCAGTAACAGGATGCTTGAAAATCCTCCTCATGCTATTCTTCATTTATATACATGTTTTTCTGCAGTTTGAAACATCAGAAGTTAAAATGTGCATAGAGATGGATGCTGTGTGTTTGCTGAGACAGACAATGCTAGGCAGAGTATTTGGCCCAACAAAGGTGCAAATCATATTCCATTAGATATACCTATACATCCAAAAGATTGGTACAGCTAGGATGCTAATTTGCTTCTTTTCTTGGTTTTATCTTCTGAAAAGATATTCTCTGTAAAGCTATTCCTGTGCTGTAGTTTCAAATTTCATTCTGTTATGCCCAATAACTGCAATGTTTTCTATACACAAAAATCAGTGTGTTTTATTTCAACTTCCTTTCACAAACTTATATCTGAAGTCTGAATCTTGTATTACAAAGGACATACTGATCCTGGCTCCTGGCACACAAGCTATTACAAACTTATGTATATATTTGAGATCTGAAATAGTGATTCCTGTCTAAGAAACTTGGAATTCATCAATTGTCTGGCTATGCCAAAAGGACAGGAGACATTTGACATGGGTATAATCAGGCCACAACTTTACTATTAGATGTTTGGGACTACCTGGCAGATAAAAAAGTGTACAGAGTGCAGGTAACCTCATGTTTATTCCATAATTACCAAGGGAGCTTTTACCAGCTCCTCCTCTTATTCCATCCAGGTCCCTCCAGCAAATCCATTTCTCATCCACACCCCTCATAGGATGGTTAAGGAGGGCTATAAGAATGGGGTTGGCTCCCTGCCATACCAATCATAGGAGTTTCCAACCACCTCCATTCGTTCCTTTAATGAAAGTCCCTTTTTAAGTCAATTTCCAAGCCATTTATCCAGTCACTGTATACCTTTCCTATGGAGTACCTGCACTGGACTTCCACCACAAGAAGGTGCCAGCAATTAGCTTGGATGCTTCCCCTCAAACCCAGTTGAGTTCCCAGACATCTCCTAATGTGAATCTTTTATATCAGTTAAAAACCATGACAGCACCTAAATCAGACAGGAGAACCCCATCTTCCTGAAACAACTCTACTGTCCCATATATTATGCCAGGATGTGAAATTACTGCTCCTCCTATAGTCCCAAGGAATTTAGCTACTTCCCTGTTCACACAGTTCTTTGCCTTGTCCACCCTAGGGGGGCCTCATGGCTCCCTGCCAGACCCTGCACTGAAGCATGTCTGACCAAACAATGTTAACTCCTGGAAAAAGATCAAGGATGAGCCCTAAACCCCTCTGCTTGGAGCATTAGTTCCACCCATTTAAGCATTCCCAAATCATTTCCCCCCAAGATGCACCACAGTTATATCCGAAGGCCACTGACAGGCCCACACAGCATACAGCAGGGGTATTAAATGATCACACAACATGCCCCTCCTGGCATGACAATTGAGTATCGCCTCATCACTGAAGCTCAGCTGCAAACCCTCAGGCAACCTGGATGCATGCCTATGTGCCCAAAAGACAATATGGTGCTCGCAGATCCATACCACCGTCTGCATGGCCAGTCGTCCCACATCAATGAGATTACAAGAAATTAATGTTAATTTACTGCCTCAGGTATTACACACATTCAATACGCATCCAAATGCCAATGCCCGATTGCCTGGATTGCCTCTGCTCCCTTACCTAGCTGTGCTGCTGCTGTTGCTGCCCCGATTCTGAATGAGAGGGAACCAAATTAATGGGCTGGCTGCCCCAATCTCATCAGTCCGCACCTTAACACATTAACCTTAACAAATTGATATGCTGTGAGGGGACTCCTGTCGCCATGCATAAAAAGGGGCCCTTTCCCCTTTGGCCATATTACCCTGTAGGCCTTCAAAGCCTGAACTGTGCAGACCCCAGGCTCACCATCCTGCCGGAGGATCATAGATTCACCCTGGCTGACTTGATCCATCTTTGACCTTCACAAGTGTAATATCACTGAATGCTCATGCCATTGTGTATCATGCAGTTGCAAAACTCTTCCCATAGAGTCCCTACCAGGCCCTGGTACTAGCTCACTGATCCTGAAAGCACCAAAAAAAAATGCCGCCAAAAATGCTGCCCTGAACAAGGCCACCTCCTGTCCTCTATGACATATAGCAGCAAGGATATGCCTGAGATCCCTGAGTACCTGAACCGTGATGAGAATCCACCCTGGGGCCACCAGTACACGATCACCCAGCCAAAATCCTTTAAACTGAGAAACCACTGCAAGAATCAGGATAACCATTTAGCCTGCTGACTAATCTTATGGCAGAAAGGGGATTCGAGATTGTGGAAGATGCCAGTTGACAGGTTGCCAACGACCGCATGTACCGCAGCATGGTCCGCTGTAATGGGCCATATTGTTGACCAGCCTTCCTGATCCTGAAATTGTATGAAATCACTAGAACTTCTCTCGTAGCTCTGCTATGTGCGTGGAGCAACTGATGGCTGCACCACACTGACAACCATTCTGTGCCGAGCTTCCAGAGCATTAGTAGCATCTACCTGGCTTCATGGCTGGCTCCTGGTGCCAACTCCAGAAATCTGTGGATCTGAAAATGAGATAAGGTGCCTGCTATGCCACTGTCAACCTCAGATTGTTTCATAACCATGATGTAATTCCCTGGAGCCTTGTGGAAAAACCCACAAGTTGTCCACAGGCAATTGGCTGGATGGCCCTGCCACTGTACCCTGAATACAGCAAAAAGGGGAGTTTCAGGCAGAAAGCTGCCCATTTGAAACCCTGCATTCCCAGGGTATGAGTCGGTCACCACGCTGACCCTTTTGCAGCAGTTTTCATCTCCCCCACAACATCACTGGCCTGTTCCCCTTATTCGGCCAGCCAGCCAAACACTCCCTGCTTAAAGAGGCAGAGTGGTCATTCTCCCTTCAACCACTCATTTAGAGAATTAAGATTTTTAATCTAGATTTGATATTTTAGCCAACTGGCACAAATATTCCAAATGTAAGTAAACACACAATAGCTTACAAATCTGAACAAAATTTTGCCCCTTATGATGCTGAAATAAGTGGCAATTAAAGTAGCTAACACAATCCTTTCCCAACTCACCAATATAATTCAATGTAAATGTTCTGTGAGATACTTCATTCCCACCTCACCTTCATCTTTGAAACCTGGACTTAACTTTACCTTTGGCTTTTACTTGATCTTAAATAAAATTTCAGGTAAAAGTCTTACTTGGTAGCAGTTACATGACTACAAAACTATTATTACATGAAGATTTTAAAAGTACGTATTACAATGTCATTGTGTTGAACTATTTAGAAAATTTTAATGCAGACAGATTCTAGAGTTTCAGAACACCATGAACAAGACATGCACACACTCTCTTGCATTTTATCATGACCATTCATGATCATATGCTTTCAAAAAATTCTTACAGTGCAAATGAACAATTATGATCTAAACCAAATTATGTAACCATACAAAAGTGACTGGCCTGAAAATTGAATAGGGAAAGGGGAAATCCTGTAAGTCAGAGCTGATTCTATAACTACAACCGATCAGTTTAGAAAGCATAAGTACTTTTTTAATTGGTTTTTATTTGCTTAAAATGACGATAACTTGGAATGCAAGACAGTTGTGTGGTATGACCATTTTCTGAGCCATTCAAATTGTGCAATGTGGTAACTATAATTCCTTTCTTTCTATATACTGCAACTTTATATTTTGAAGGGCTCTGTTGTCTATAGAAACAAGGAGCCATTTTGTGTTCACTTAAATGCAGGCTGCCAGCAAAGAAGAACACACTTTGGATCTGATTTACCATTGTCTTCTTCAGGGTTTAAAAAACAAATGAATAGCAGCAAAATACCCTATCCCTGTACTGTGGTTGTTCTTTATACCTACTTTGCACAGATATAAATTACTGAAGAGGCCAGGCAGTGTAGAATCTTTAATTTTGTCAGATTATCAGCTCTTTATTTTGTTCTCTGATGTGTTGGGGTTTGCTTTGGTTCTGAAAAGGTGGTCATTTTTGTTGACGGTAGCTAGTTGATTTGTGTGTATGGGAAAACATAACATATAGACTCATCTTACTATGATTGTTCATTTATACATTTTTGGATTGTATTTATACTGTTACTGCTGGATTTGCTCACCCATGGTGTGACACCGTGGCACCCCAATATTCACCATTATGTAATTAGGATATGCTTTATACAAAGTATGCCTTGTGAGGTACCATTCTAAAGTCCTGATCTGCTAGACATTAATATCTCGTTGGATTGTATGTGCTATTTTTGTTTGTGAAGTTAGGCTATGTATGTGTTACTGAAACATGTTGTGCGGTTGAAAACACCCACAAGAAGCCATCCAGGCTGTAAAAAGGCCAATGTTAATGGCTCATTGAGGAAATGCACACAAGCACATGGATTATCTCAGGAAATGTGTAGAAACCTCTCAGAGATAGCACACTAGACAATGGGAACTGTTTGACCCAGGTCACAGTAAAGAGCTTTCCAGCAACTGGGAAGACAATATAAAAAGGGGGGAAATTATATAATGTGGGTACCTCATTCTGCCTACAATAATACACCTGGAAACACCGGAGGAATAAAGACTGAACGGGGGGAACTGATAGTCCCAGACTAAAGGACATCTGGCCTGTGTATGAAAATCTGGGAAACCCAAGCTGCAAAGCCAAGAACCTGTGTATCACTCAGGGTGAGAATGTGCTAATTCATATCCTACCTATCTAGTACGTTACACTCAGTTTGCAGTTTTGTTTCTTTACTAGGTCATCTGCTTTGATCCGTTTGCTATCACTTATAATCACTTAAAATATTTTGTAGTTAATAAACTTATTTTATATTTTAATCCAAACCAGTGTGCATTTGACTAAGGTGTCTGGGGAAAATCTCAGCTTGGTTACTACAAGTGTGCATGGTCCTTTCTACATTGACGGAGATCCAGACTGGTTGTTAAACCCATATACTGGCCAGATTTGCCTAGGACAGGACAGTACTGCTCTGGAGTCCTAGGCTGGGAAACTGGTGGTTAGGCAGCCTGCATGTAACTGCACCTGGGTGTGTCCCTAGCTGTGTGAATGCTGGTGAAAGTGCAAGCTGGGAGGGCTTTGCAACTTGTCACAGCAGCACAGTCCGAGAGGGATCCCAGACTGGTGGGTCAGAGGGCACAATGGTACCCCAGCTCCAGGTGGTACTCCGAGGGGAACCTGTCACACACAGCTAAAGAGCTAGCTAGATAAGCATGTACACATGTGAACTGGACAGCTGCCTGGGCACAATCAGTACACCTAGAAACTGACTGAAAAAAAAATCTGATAAAAAGCCCACAATTGGCTAATTTGCATGAATACATGCCTAGCAGTTTGCACAAGTGTAAGTTAATATTGGCACATCATTACACCCTGGTTTGAAAACATGACCAGGAAAGACTGTTTGAACCTGGGTCTTTCAGAGATGTCATAGTTCCTTTAAAAAACATGTTAAATGACCAAAGTCGGTATTTATGTTCATCATGGGTTCTTAATGGCAATATGTAACAGAGTCAATTAACAATAATGCAACAGTAAAATAGATAGCAGATCAGGACTAGAGTCCTGGCAGACTTAGGTAAAACATTACTGACCAAAAGGATTCTGCTGGAGTGAGGTAGATTCTTGGCTAGTGTAAGTCAACCTAGCTCCAGCCAAGTATCTTGTCCAGAAAGTGTTTAGATCAAAGGTTATGTGTGGGTCCCATGTCTAGTAAAGATATTGGAATACAAAACAGAACAAGTACATGATGATAAACAAAATGCTTTGCTCAGCTTCATTAATATCCTAACATATGCAAACATCCTGTGTGATTTAACAGAACATATTTTCTCCACTTCCCTAAATGCAGTGGTTTCAAAGAAGAGAGGGTGGGATTATATGTTGTTGATTTACAAAAGAAAGTTTCTTGCAACACAATCAAAGTACATTGTTAGCATTATGTCTACAGAATCATAGAATATCAGGGTTGGAAGGGACCTTAAGAGATCATCTAGTCCAACCCCCTGCTCAAAGCAGGACCAATGCCCAGACAGATTTTTGCCCCAGATGCCTAAATGGCCCCTTCAAGGATTGAACTCATAAGCCTGGGTTTAGTGGGCCAATGCTCAAACCACTGAGCTATCCCTCCCCATCATCATAAAAGAGCCAGGATCATCATTTGCATACAATACCTACAAAATACAAACCAAAAGGTTCACAATACTACTTTCTTTCTAGAACCCCAATAGATAGGCTAGTTAATAACACTTTCTAAAAGCAATTGATTGCAAATGACATGGCAGAATATGGAAAGCAGACAGTTATAGTGGGGCCAAGATTTTTCCAGTTCAAAACGTAGGTTTCTAACTCTATAATTAGACATCGAAATAAGTGATTGTGTTTTCAAAAATGCTGAGTACTCAGCAGTTCCCATTGGCATCATAGTTTATCTCTGAGACATGTAAGGCTGCAGCCACTGTAGCAAAAATAACTGATTTAATTTACAAACTATCAAGAATTTCACCAATTTAATATATATGCCATGAAACAAATAATTGCACCTGACTAGTCACAAGAGGAATCAAGCAGTATATAGATGTAGATAGAAAATACAATTTGTTGCTATCAGGAGGTGAATTATTTCTCACAACTGCAATAATGTCTTGCTTTGCACATGTAATCTCAAAAGAGCTTTCTGTTAGTCTTTATCTTCTTATTTGAAGGTTTCTCATTGTAACAATGAAGAATGTAGACTCGATAAAATCAAGGCATGTGTGCATCTGAGGAAGAGACTAATTTAAATTGCATCACAATATGTGAGAAATAAGCCCAGATACTAGAAGGGCGATGACCCTATTAAACGTAGGCAATGCCACAACACAATAAGGCAACATTCTAAAAATGTTATAGTTACATCTCATGGTTTAAGCTGAATCACAATTGAAACAACTGATTTAGAATACATGGTGTGGCCTGGATCCTGGGGACCAGCTCTTTTGGAGCCACCACAGCTCAAGAGTGGGAGTCGAAGCCATCTTTGTAGCATTCTGATCTTTGGGTGTTAGGCATCAATTCTAAGGAATGATTTAGAGCAACCAGCAGCACTAGGCCCCACTGGCCTGTTCTGCCAGCTAGGGCTTGTTAGATTAACATGGGGCTCCAGCCATGCCCCCTACACACATCTTCTGTGCTGGGTGGGACAGCACAGATTAAGATATGCTAGCTCTGTGTCACCAGGGGATTCAGTATACCTACGGTATCTCCAGCTGGCCACTTAAATGGACTTTCTGCTTCCTCTGGAACAGTCTAGAATAAATGTGAGTCCAGTTTCTAGCCATTTGTGCCTAACTAAACCATCTTCACTCTGTAAACAGATTTTATTTTTTGTACTAAAAAGTAGAGATTCAGAACACCGAAAAATATTTGCTGAAGTGCTGTTTAGAATGATATTATGGTATTGTTCAATAAATGACTCATCTGTCAGTGCTTCCTGTTGTATCCAATTCTCAAGTTTCTAGTCCAGCCGATAACTTGCTCTGACCAAAGTGACAGATTCAATTACTCTAGCTGAAGAATGAAGGAAAAAATCTTCAAATGTGAGCAGAAAGTTAAGGTTGCATTTCTGACATGTAAGTGGCATAAAACACATCTGGGACTAGTTTTCAGATTCTATCTATGATGTATGGCAAAAGAGGTAGTTTTTGTGTAATATTACCACAAAGTCCTCACCGATACTTTGCATCGATCAGGAGGCCGAAAAATGCTTTTTGGTAGGCACACATACAATCTCTCTGTCTTCTCTTAACAGACAGAATTAGAAACAGAAAACTAATGATTCCGAGCAGATAATTTGCTATGTTCACAGTGAATGGATGTCAGTCACTGGGAAGAGGATAATCTATCAAGTTTGTCTTTAAATGAATAATATTTGAAAATATTAAGTCATTTCCAGCTCTTTTAGAAAATAAAGTTGTTGATCAAGTTGCTTCATCATTGTAGCATGGACAGCATTGTATGAACTATATACTTTGAAGACAGAGTCTGCTTCTGATGTATACTAAGGCCCTCAATACCATACTGATAGTATAAAAGGGACTTAGTTTAAATGAGAATCAGGGATTTTTTGCTTCTATTCATAACAATTAAGATTCTTAAATAATTCTTCCCTGAAAAAATGCTCCATGATGGGAAAATGACTTATTCCTGAATGGCTAAGGAACTGCACCCCAAAATCATTGTGTGATATATGTACAGGGTATATACAAAGATCTATTGATGTGTGCTGGAAATATATTCTTAAAATGTGTTTGGCAGGCAGCAAGGAAGACCAGCCTCCGCAGACAAAGAAGTGTATATTTCCTTACCTGACCAGCCTGACCACAGGCAGAGGACAATGCATGTACATTTAAACATAAGTAGGGGGTCTACCAAATCCACAGCCCTGAAAATCATGTCACAGACATTGAAATCTGGTCTCCAGCCACCAAGCTCTGAAGGCAGCAGCAGCAAAGTAGTACAGATAGCATGGTGCACTATTGCAACCCTTAGTCCTGTGCTGCTGCTGGCAACAATGCTGCTTTCAGAGCTGGGTGCTTGGTAGTAGCCACCCATCTCCCACTGCCCAGCTTCAGCGAAGTAGTAAGGGTGACAATACTGTGACCCTCTACACAGGGCCAGCTCCAGGCACCAGCCGACCAAGCATGTACTTGGGGCAGCACCTCGGGGTGGGGAGGTGCTCTGTTTTTGTTTGTTTTGGGTTTTTTTGGTTTGTCGGTGCAGCGCTGGAGGGGGGGGTTTTGTTTCGGCGGCGCGGCGCTCAGGGGCCTTTTTTGCTTGGGGTGGCAAGAGAGTTAGAGACGGCCCTGCCTCTACAATAGGCTTGTGATTCCCTTTTGTGTCAGGACCCTCACTTTGAGAAATGCTGTGCAGAAATCACACATTTTTTGTGAGTTGGTCTCGGAATCAATAGCAAATTTTGTGGATTTGTAAGTAGACCCCTACATATAAAGAAAACAAAACATCAAGGTAACAAGCAGGGGAGAAGACCATTTAATGATCATGAAGAGGGAGGAATTTGCATTCCAGGGAGCTTTCTTGAATCTTGAAACAGACAATGCTATTTGGGGAATATAAAGACAGGCAAAGAGCCAATCTGGTTATTCATCACTTAAGAGACTTAGAGTTCAGTGCCTTCTCAGCCTGGATAAGAGCAGCTGGAAATTGATTATAGGTGAGAAACCTGCTTAGACCAAGATCACAAATTGCTGGAAGTTTTAGTCACTAGAAAGCATGGGGTTTTTTTTGTTTACTTGTAACCATAACTTGTTTCTTTTATTCTTATTTATCAATTACATTTCTGTTTCTTGTTAGTCAACATTCTTGTTTTATTACAAAACCTTCTCAGTGCTGTGTATTACAGTGAAGTGCAAGTCTTCAGATAATCTAACAGGCTGGTGAGTGTTCTCTCTCTTTGGAGGCAGCAAGCTTAATAGCTTGTGTGAGTGTCCAGAGAGAGAGACTGAACACTGCAGAAAGACACTTCTGGTGAATTCAGGAATTGGGGTTCACTGGTTGTTACCTATTAGACAAGATTGGGGCTGGCAGAGTCCTGAAGAGTCTGCTGGCAAGGCAGATGAACTAGTGTATCACACAGCTGACATAGTTTAGCAACAGCAAAACTCTCAGTTGCCTAGACTAAGAGCGGTAACACAGAGGCTCACAGCTCTGGACGTCCCCAAGCAGGCAGTCACACTGGCACCTTCCCTATTTTCAGAAAGATTTCATCTCATGCTTACATGCAAACAAAGCTTATTCCAAACCAAGATTTAGACTAGACTCACCCTCAAACTACATAGTTACTACTGACATCTCCACAATAAGAACTAGCTCTCTCACTAACATAATCCAAGATTCAGAGTAGCAAACGTGTTAGTCTGTATCTGCAAAAAGAACAGGAGTACTTGTGGCACCTTAGAGACTAACAAATTTATTTGAGCATAAGCTAACATGGGCTACACCCCCTCCATTGGATGCATGTAGTGGAAAATCCAAGATATTATTTTGCTTTGCTTGGCTGTAAAATAAAGAGAAAAGGTCGTCTGCTCAAATAAAATAAATGGCACAAGGCTTCAGGAACTGAGAAGCTTTAAGGAACAGAAAGGCCAAAGCTTTGATCCTTCCCATACAGTACCCTGAAATCCCTAAACCAGGCTTACTGTAGAGTTGCTGCCACAAGTCATGGCCAATTAAAAAAAAGTGTTAATGAAGGCAGATGTACTGTATACTAGAAGGAAATAGCAAGAACATCAAACTTTAAAGAATTAGCTTTTAATGCTCTATTATATTTTAATTAAGAAATATATGTAATCTCTTTGAGGGGGGGAAATCAAAAGCTCAATTTACTTCTGCTGGTGGTTAACAAAAAAACATTACTTTGAACGGACTGATAACAGCTGAGATGACAAACACTTGTATGTTGAGACTTGCCATTACGTTTATCATCCAAGCTTCTCAACAGCAGGAAATTGCAATTCTCTCAAATAGGTATTCCCTGCTGAAATTTTAGAATTAGATGTTCTCTGAAGTGTGCAAAACATTTCCTTGTCAGGGTTAGTTTTGGGACACTATCATGTGTTATGAGTTTTTTTGATATAGTCATTCCACGATGGAATACATAAAGATACAAGAGCATCAGGAAAGATCTAGTTCATTTTGTTTAATCTAAGTTTGAAAATTAAACTGAAATGTTTCCTTTGATTTTTAAGGTTTGAGACACACACAATGAGTCAACTCCAAAATATCTAAAAATCTTCTTAAAGGTGGATGGTAGGACCAGTAACCACCAGCTTTGTGGAATATAATCCACGGGGGAAAGCCAAATGCAGAATTTAAAGTTGCAGGAAAGAGTATGAGTCCTAAGTGTGCGTGTGTATGTATATATATATATTCTCTCTTTTCAGTGCAATGTTTTGTTTTCACACTGATATTTATAGCCATAATGCCTGAAAAACCCACTCACCAGGACAAACAAAGATTTTAGCCAGGCAAATAACAGACTGGGACCAGGACTGTCTCCTTCCCTGGAAGGGAGGGTGAGGTGAGTAGAGAAGCATCTGAACTGTTGTTCCCTTCCTCTCCACCTTTCAAAGAATGAGAACCGCATGGAGCATACAGCTAAGATACCATTAACTTAGCAGTGGGAGTGAGGGAACCTTGCATCAAAGGTGTTGCTTTTGCTGGAGGTCTGCGAAGAAGCAAGGAAGCAGAGAGTCCCAAATATCACTTTTAAAAGAAAGGAAAGGGAAGTGAAGAAGCTGGAATCTCAGCTGCTTTCTCTAGAGTGGAAAAAGAACCCAATCTGAGGCACAATGCTCTTCCTAGGGCTTCACAGCTCCATAACACTACTTATGGGTCTTTGATTTAAAAGCTAGTCTGGCCCTAAGTGTTTACTGGATGGAGAAGAGCTTGGTGCTTGGTTTTTAAAAAAAAAAAATACATCAGTCAGAACATATAAAGTAACTACATAAGATTCACTAATTTATGCAAGACTCAGTCTTGATAAGTGTAATTTTGAATGCATGTGGCAGTAAGTGATTTTATATGACCAACCCACTAAAATATGTTAAATTGTAAATAAAACATCTTCAAAGAGAACCACTTCTTAAGGCCAAATCTTCAAAGGCTACAGTAGAGAAGACATACACACATTCACTCAGCAGATCTCACAGAAGGCTCACAGTGAGGTCAAACATCAGACGCTAAGCAAAGGAGAGGAAAACAAAATTACCTCATCTTTGAATGACTTCACGAGATGCCACTTGCAGTCTGAGCCTAAGACTTGAGCACTGAATGTTTAGCAACTCTTCTCATCCTAGCAGACCTTAAGGTGGCCATCCTGCAGCAAAAAAACTTCAGGACCAGACTTCAAAGAGAAACTGCTGAGCTTCAGTTCATCTGCAAATTTGACACCATCAGCTCAGGATTAAACAAAGACTGTGAATGGCTTGCCAATTACAAAACCAGTTTCTCCTCCCTTGGTTTTCACACCTCAACTGCTAGAACAGGGCCTCATCCTCCCTGATTGAACTAACCTCATTATCTCTAGTTTGCCTGCATATATATATACCTACCCCTGAAAATTTCCACTACATGCATCTGATGAAGTGGGTATTCACCCACGAAAGCTCATGCTCCAAAACGTCTGTTAGTCTATAAGGTGCCACAGGATTCTTTGCTGCTTTTACAGATCCAGACTAACACGGCTACCCCTCTGATACTTCTCATCCTAAATACTGTCCATAAATATTTCTCACATCTAAGTGAATAATTATTACTATTAATATTTAAGACAAAAGCATCAAGGAATTTTTTTTAAAACACATGGCCAAATGTATGCCATTTTACCACCTAGGCATAGAGGAATGCCCAGTATGCGCTGGCCTAGTTCAGCTCTATATAAAAAGCTCTATGCACCAATATCAGTGATAGGTACCATGGTTCTTAAATTAATGACCAACATTCAACAGTATATTGTTGTATTGGTGGAAAGTAGGACATTCAAAGCAGTCAGTCAGACACAAGGGAAAACATTTTAAGAAAAGAAAAACAAAAATTCTTATAACTGAATAATTTACCAAGAGTGAACCCCCTCCCCCACTCCCAAATGCTGGACAGCAGATTTTTTTTGACAAATTCTAGTGACATCATATGGATCTGCTACAACCACGTGCAATTATGGGTTAACAGAACTGGATACTAGCACCATAAACTATGGCTGTTCATGTATTTATTTTGCAAATCATGCCACCACGAACCTAGACACCCCTGTATTCACACCATGCAGTACTGCCATGGCTTTGTAAAAAAATATTCCATGTGAGGTATCATTTGAAAGCTAACATCACACTGATCAGTATCATCATTGTAAAATATATGTAATAATGCTATGTGATTTTGGATTCTCCCTAATATTATGCTTTAAAATTTGTCACAAAAAGGTGTTTAGACGAGGCGTGTCGGGGGGTTGATAAACAGATTTTCTCCAGACACAGGAAAGAAGCCAATACCTCAAACCAGGTATGGCCCAAATTCAGTGGGTTATTCATTTGTATTGATCATTGCAGCAGGAAGAGAATCTGCACACTAGCAACCATCAGTGCAGGAGGAACATGAACCAGCACAAGCTGCTGTGTTTTTGTCTTTTAAAAGGAGCAACAGACCTTATTACTACTCTGAATATTCCAGGAAAGGGCTGGACCTTTCAGGATAGATGATTTTGAAGAAATTCAGGAATCGGGGAGGGAGAGTGCTGGGGTCACTTTGCTAATAGTAACCAAGGCTGGCTGCCACGAGTGTGTGGCTCTAGTGTAACAAGCAGGCTGCTAGAGACAGAGTTGCTGACTGGGAGCTACACCAGCTGAGCATTATAAGGCACTCAGGGTTATAAGACAAGTGGTGATAAAACCTCTCAGTGATCTGGGTTGAACCCCAAGTTTGACAGTCAGTCATTCTCTGGGTACAACTATTACTGAGTTTCTCAAACGGGTCGCTGCTTGTGTAGGGAAAGCCCCTGATGGCTGGGCCAGTGTGTTTACCTGCCCCATCTGCAGGTCTGGCCGATTGCAGCTCCCACTAGCCGTGGATCACTGCTCCTGGCCAATGGGAGCGGTGGGAGCTCCCATTGGCCCGGAGCGGGAGCTGCTGCCAGTGGGAGCTGCAATTGGCCGGACCTGTGGACACAGCAGGTAAACACACCGGCCCGGCCTGCTAGGGGCTTTCCCAATACAAGCCCAGCCTGCCAGGGGCTTTCCTCAGTTTGACAAACCCTGAGCTATTAGTTATTTAGCATTTCAAAGGGAGTGTCAGTTTTGCAGCACTTTACAAACCTCTATTTATCAAAGTTTTTAGAATTTCATTGACAGTGATGGATGACCAAAAATAGTAATGATAGACTAGGATTATTTGAAATTGCCTCTGCACCCAGTTAGTGACGGATAATTTACAGCAAGCCTTTCAACAGCCTGATGAAGAAGCTATGACGAAGTTTCCTCTTCACAGCTTTTAAGGTTCAAAAAGCCTGGCTGCAAGCATCTGACACTAAGGAAGCGGTATTTGAAATTTGTTTGCGGAGTTTTGGCCCTTGCATAAATAAAAAAACAAAAGTTCTTATGGAGTGTAATTTGCTCTGAAATGGAGCTATTAGGATACAAAGGTATCTGATCTGAAGCCTTCCTTGGGTCAGCAACATTTTTTCAAAAAATTATGATACTGCAGCTGGCATTTTTAGAGTAGCCCACAGGGAACAGGTGTAGCGCTGGTTGGAAATATTTCAACTAAACAGATTTTCAGTGAACAATGCCAATTCACTGAAACCAAACATTACGTGGGAAAAAGTCAGCTTCAGTGAACCTTTTATAGGGAATGCTTCTCAAGTCTAAGACAGAATTTCTGGTCAAAGCCACAGAAAGACTGACCCAGAATAACCAACAGCCTGGTGCTTAGGGCACTCACTTGGGACATGAGAACTAGGTTCACACCCTTGCTGAGTCAGGTAGAGCAAGGACTTGAACCTGGATCTCACACAGCCCATGAGAGTGCCCTAATCATTAGGCTATTGGGTTCTGAGGTGGGTCTCACTTTGATTTTTCATGAATTTTGAAAGGTCTCAGTCTCATTCCAATACAGAATTGGATTTTTTTTTCCTGAAATTTTCATGAGATGAGAAAACCATTTCTCACCCAGATCTAATTGGGTGCACAGATCCCATTGAAATTCAGTAGTAGCTGGATGACTAATTTGTTTAGACTCACGTAAAAATCCCAGCGTGCAGATAGATCTCTGTTCTTGGGTCACTTAACTGTGGGGTTTCTTTGTTTGTTTGTTTGTTTGTTTTAAGGTTAGTTCTCTGTTATTTCACTTTCTTGAGTATGTCTCTCATCAAGGGTGATGAATGTCATGCTGGTAGCTCTGGGATACGAGTTAAAAAAAATACTCAGCTGGCAATTTTGCAGCCTCTCAGCAAGTAACTTAATAATAGAGCAGGATCTGGTAACATACAGATGCACCCAGGAATTTCACAGGATCAATCTCTTAACACTGTATGTGGTATTGTGATTTAATTTTATATTTCTCTTCAAAGTTGAATGCATTACACTAGACCCAGAGTTCTGGATCTAACCAAAATTTTTGTGATATAGTAAAATATACCTGAAGGACTGTTAAAAGGGTTCATTCACTGCAGGAGCACCTCCTCTGGCCAGGCCTGGCTTAGTAGCTATCTCCTCATATGGTGTCCCCTGTCAATGGTTGCACCATCACCGCAGATGTCTCCCTTCCCACCACTCGGCCCTCCATCCACGGTTAGTCCACCTTTTCTGGGGTAACAGACTCCAACCATGCTATAGTCCAGTGACCTTACAGCGGGTCTGTTATAACCTTAGTCCCAGATTTGGACCTTAGCGTCCAAAATATGGGGGTTAGCATGAAAACCTCCAAGCTTAGCTACCAGCTTGGACCTGGTACTTGCTGCCACCACCCAAAAAATTAGAGTGTTTTGGGGCACTCTGGTCCCCCTGAAAAACCTTCCCTGGGGACCCCAAGACCCAAATCCCTTGAGTCTCACAACAAAGGGAAATAATCCTTTTTCCCTTCCCCCCTCCAGGTGCTCCTGGAGAGATACCCAGACACAAGCTCTGTGAATCCAAACAGAGTGACTCTCCCTCTCCGTTCCCGGTCCTGGAAACAAAAAGGACTTTCCTATTCCCCCAGAGGGAATGCAAAATCAGGCTAGCCAATTCAACACACACCGATCTCCCCTGATTTCTTCCTCCCACCAGTTCCCTGGTGAGTACAGACTCAATTTCCCTGAAGTAAAGAAAAACTCCAACAGGTCTTAAAAGAAAGCTTTATATAAAAAAGAAAGAAAAATACATACAAATGTTCTCTCTGTATTAAGGTGACAACACAGGGTCGATTGCTTAAAAGAATATTGAATAAACAGCCTTATTCAAAAAGAATACAAATCAAAGCACTCCAGCACTTATATTCATGCAAATACCAAAGAAAAGAAACCATATAACTTACTATCTGATCTCTTTGTCCTTACACTTAGAAACAAAAGATTAGAAAGCAGAACTACTTCTCCAAAGCTCAGAGAAAGCAGGCAGCCAGAAAACAAAGACCTCAGACACAAACTTCCCTCCACCCAAAGTTGAAAAAATCCGGTTTCCTGATTGGTCCTCTGGTCAGGTGTTTCAGGTGAAAGAGACATTAACCCTTAGCTATCTGTTTATGACACGCCCCCCAAATTGCAGACAGTGGGGAAGCTCACTGGCGGCGATTTCCTTCTAGAACTTGAAAATAAACAGATTAATACAACACATGCACCTTTACATATACCACTAAGTATATAACTAACAGACTTTTACATTTTAAGAACACTTTTTAACTACTGAATTCTGGGAAACTCTCATGGGAGAGTGCATCAGCTACTTTGTTAGAAGCTCCTGTGATGTGCTGAATCTCAAAATCAAAATCTTGGAGAGCTAAACTCCAACGAAGAAGTTTCTTGTTGTTCCCCTTGGCAGTATGAAGCCACTTTAGTGCAGCATGGTCAGTTTGTAGTTTGAACCGCCGTCCCCAAACATATGGGCATAGCTTTTCCAGGGCGTACACAATGGCATAGCATTCCTTTTCACTGACTGACCAGTGACTTTCCCTCTCAGACAGTTTCTTGCTGAGAAACACGACAGGATGGAAGTTGTGATCTGTTGCTTCCTGCATGAGCACTGCTCCTATACCACGCTCAGATGCATCTGTGGTTACTAGGAAAGGCTTGTCAAAGTGCGGGGCCCTGAGCACAGGGTCAGACATGAGCATCGCCTTAAGCTGGGTAAAGGCCTTTTGACACTCATCAGTCCACTTAACGGCATTTGGCTGGGTCTTTTTGATCAGGTCGGTCAATGGGGCAGCGATTTGGCTGTAGTGTGGTACAAATCGCCTGTAGTATCCGGCCAAGCCTAAGAAGGATTGGACCTGTTTCTTTGACCTTGGGACAGGCCACTTTTGGATAGCATCCACCTTGGCCTGTAGGGGGTTTACGGTTCCTCGACCCACCTGGTGCCCCAGGTAAGTCACTCTGTTTTGGCCTATTTGACACTTTTTGGCCTTAACAGTTAGTCCTGCCTGCCTGATGCGCTCAAAGACCTTTTCCAGGTGGAGTAGGTGTTCGGGCCAGGAGTCTGAAAAAATGGCCACATCATCGAGGTAGGCAACTGCAAATTCTCCCAGTCCAGCTAGTAGACCATCTACCAGCCTCTGGAAGGTGGCGGGTGCATTTCGAAGGCCGAAAGGAAGGACACTGAATTCATAAACCCCCGCATGGGTGACGAATGCTGACCTTTCCTTGGCAGGTTCATCTAGCAGTACTTGCCAGTACCCCTTGGTTAAGTCTATTGTAGAGATGAACTGGGCACATCCCAACTTCTCCAATAGCTCATCCGTACGTGGCATTGGATAGTTGTCCGGACGAGTTACAGCATTTAGCTTACGGTAGTCCATGCAAAAGCGTATTTCCCCATCTGGTTTGGGTACCAGAACCACTGGAGATGCTCATGCACTGGTAGATGAGCGGATTATACCCATCTGTAGCATGTTCTGGATCTCCCGTTCTATAGCAGCTTGGGCATGAGGAGACACCCGGTAGGGTGGGGTTCTGATTGGGTGAGCATTACCTGTATCAATGGAGTGGTATGCCCGTTCAGTCCGTCCTGGGGTGGCTGAGAACAATGGGGCGAAGCTAGTGCAGAGCTCCTTGATTTGTCGCCGCTGCAGACGTTCCAGGGTGGTTGAGAGGTTCACCTCTTCCACGCCACCATCTTTTTTCCCGTCGTAGAAGACACCGTCAGGCCACTCAGCATCATCTCCCTGGACTGTAAACTGACAAACCTGTAAGTCTCTGGAATAGAAAGGCTTGAGAGAATTAACATGGTACACTTTAGGCTTTAGTGAGTAATTGGGAAATGCTATGAGGTAGTTTACAGCTCCCAGGCGCTCTTGGACCGTGAATGGCCCTTCCCATGATGCTTCCATCTTATGGGCCTGTTGCGCCTTCAAGACCATAACCTGGTCTCCTACCTTGAAGGAACGTTCTCTGGCATGTCTGTCATACCAGGCCTTTTGCTCTTCTTGAGCATCCTTTAGGTTCTCTCTAGCAAGGGCTAAAGAGTGTCGGAGGGTGCTTTGTAGGTTGCTTACAAAGTCCAGAATGTTAGTTCCTGGAGAAGGCGTAAACCCCTCCCATTGCTGCTTCACCAACTGTAATGGCCCCTTAACCTCGTGACCATACACAAGTTCAAATGGTGAAAACCCTAAACTGGGATGTGGTACAGCCCTGTAGGCAAACAGCAACTGCTGCAACACTAGGTCCCAATTATTGGAGAATTCGTTGATGAATTTTTGTATCATGGCCCCCAAAGTTCCATTGAACCTTTCCACCAGGCCATTGGTTTGATGGTGGTACGGGGTGGCAACCAAGTGATTCACCCCATGAGTTTCCCACAGTTTTTCCATGGTCCCTGCCAGGAAATTAGACCCTGAATCTGTAAGGATGTCGGAGGGCCAACCTACCCTGGCAAAGATGTCTGTTAAGGCCAGGCACACAATGTTAGCCCTGGTGTTGCCTAGAGCTACTGCTTCCGGCCATCGGGTAGCAAAGTCCACTAAAGTTAGTACGTACTGCTTTCCTCTGGGCGTCTTTTTTGGGAAAGGGCCCAGAATATCCACAGCTACTCGCTGAAATGGGACCTCAATTATGGGGAGTGGCTGGAGAGGGGCCTTGACCTGGTCTTGAGGCTTTCCCACTTTTTGGCATACCTCACAAGACCGGACATACTTGGCAACGTCCTTGCCCATCCCCTCCCAGTGGAAGGACTTCCCCAACCGGTCCTTGGTTCTGTTCACCCCAGCATGGCCACTGGGATGATCATGGGCTAAGCTTAAGAGCTTCCCCCGGTACTTAGTTGGAACCACCAACTGTTTTTGCGGCTGCCATTCTTCCCGGTGTGCACCAGAAAGAATTTCCTTGTATAAAAGTCCTTGGTCTATAACAAACCGGGATCGATTAGAAGAGCTGAGAGGCGGTGGGGTGCTCCGTGCCGCCGCCCAAGCTTTCTGAAGGCTGCCATCCGCTTCCTGCTCAGCCTGGAACTGTTCCCTTGAGGCTGGGGTCACCAGTTCTTCCTCAGACTGTGGACTTGGGCTTGGTCCCTCTGGAAGCGATGTAGGTGATGGGGTTGTTTCCGTTGCTGGTGAACCGCTCTTCGCTGGTGCACCTGAGGGTATTTCAGGCTCTGGCTGAGCCTTTTGGGTATGGCTGTCTGTTGCTTCTGCCAGTTTGGGCTCGCTGGCGCCCTCTGGCGTTGAGTTTGAAGATGTGGTTGCACTTGCTGGTGCTGGTTGCTGTTCCAGTTCCGGGCCTGGGACTGGAGATGCTGTGGCTGTTTCAGTGGTAGGCATGGAATCCGGGTCCACTACCTCTGTCTGGGTCTCTGGTAACACAGACGGGGCCTCTGTGGACGGCTCAGGAACAGGAATGGGTCTGGAAGCTTGCCTGGTTTGGCTACGGGTAACCATTCCCACTCTCTTGGCCCGCCTCACCTGGTTGGCCAAGTCTTCCCCCAGTAGCATGGGGATAGGATAATTGTCATAGACGGCAAAAGTCCACATTCCTGACCAGCCTTTGTACTGGACAGGCAGTTCAGCTGTAGGCAAGTCTACAGCTTGTGACATGAAGGGGTAAATTGTAACTTTGGCCTTTGGGTTGATGAATTTGGGGTCTACGAAGGATTGGTGGATAGCTGACACTTGTGCCCCCGTGTCTCTCCACGCAGTAACCTTCTTTCCGCCCACACTCAAATTTTCCCTTCGCTCCAAGGGTATTTGAGAGCCATCTGGGCCTGGGGATCTTTGGTGTGATGGAGGTGTAATGAATTGCACTCGCATGGTGTTCTTTGGACAGTTGGCCTTGATATGTCCCAGTTCATTACACTTAAAGCATCTTCCATCTGATGGGTCACTGGGCCGAGGTGAGTTACTGGAGACTGGTGAGGTGGAAGAATAGGGTGTTTGTGGCTTTACTTGGGTGGTATGCGGGGTCTTTGGCTATCCTCGGTTGTAGGGTTTATGGTCTGTGTGCCCCCTGGGGTAATCGTTCCCCTTGACAGTAGCTTTCTTGCTTTCTGCCAGTTCCATCCATTTGGCTCCAATCTCCCCCGCCTCAGCGAGATCTTTGGGTTTTCCATCTTGTATGTACTGTGTGATGTCTTCAGGAACACCATCCAAGAACTGCTCCATTTGTATGAGGAGGTGCAGTTCTTCCACAGTTTGAATGTTGTTTCCTGTTATCCAGGCCTCAGTTTTTTGCAATGTAGTAGGCGTGTTTGGGAAATGACACCTCTGGTTTCCACTTTTGGGTTCTGAAGCGCCGACGGGCATGATCTGGGGTTATCCCCATCCTGTATCTGGCCTTGGTTTGAAAAAGTTTATAGTCATTCATTTGCTGCTTAGGCATTTCAGCTGCCACCTCTGCTAAAGGTCCACTGATTTGTGGCCTTAATTCTACCATGTACTGGTCTTCAGGGATGTTGTACCCAAGACAGGCTCTTTCAAAATTTTCCAAGAAGGCCTCGGTGTCATCACCTGCCTTGTAGGTGGGAAATTTCCTGTGCTGTGGAGCAATAATTGGTGCCGGGTTGTTAGGGTTGGCTGGCACATGCAGCCCAGCTTTTGCCAAGTCCAGTTCACGTTTTCTCTGTTTTTCCTTCTCTTCATACTCTTTGTTGTTTTTCCATTTCTTTTTGTTGTTTTTCCATTTCTTTTTGTTGTTTTTCCATGTCTCGGCGGTGGGCCAACTCTTCTTCTGCTTGTTTCCTTCGGTAGGCCACCTCTTCTTCTTCTAGTTTTCTTTTGTGTGTTGCCTCTAAGGCTGCCTGTTCTCTTTGGTAGGCTGCCAGTTTGATGCTTTCTTCCTTTTCTTTTAGCTCCAGTTGTCGCCGGTGTTCAGCTTCTTTGAATTGGTCTTCGGCCTCACTTTTTGCCTTGGTAGACATGGTTCCTGTTTTCTTGTGTTGGGGTGCCCTCTGGTGTTTATCTTCCGAACTGCAGGTTCTCTGTTGCCTCCTGAAGTCTGCCTAGCAACAGTGCCTTTAGCTAATCTTCAATGTTAAGTAAACCTGAAAAACCACTTTATTTGCATTTATATAGTGCTGGTATGACTCTCAATGGGAGTGCTATTGTGTGACAAAAGACTGTTAATAGTCTGGTAATGGCTTCTTGCTTAACATGCAAGCCACAAACTGCCAGAGAGAGCAGAAAAAAAAATTCTCTCTGGTTCCCTTTTAAAACCAAACTTTTTCTCTGTGCTAAAAAGCCCTTAGCAGAGAAAAGAAAAATATAATATTCCTACTGGCTTCTGGATTCTGTCTATCTCCCACCCGCTGCCACCATGTTAAAACCTTAGTCCCAGATTTGGACCTTAGCGTCCAAAATATGGGGGTTAGCATGAAAACCTCCAAGCTTAGCTACCAGCTTGGACCTGGTACTTGCTGCCACCACCCAAAAAATTAGAGTGTTTTGGGGCACTCTGGTCCCCCTGAAAAACCTTCCCTGGGGACCCCAAGACCCAAATCCCTTGAGTCTCACAACAAAGGGAAATAATCCTTTTTTCCTTCCCCCCTCCAGGTGCTCCTGGAGAGATACCCAGACACAAGCTCTGTGAATCCAAACAGAGTGACTCTCCCTCTCCGTTCCCGGTCCTGGAAACAAAAAGGACTTTCCTATTCCCCCAGAGGGAATGCAAAATCAGGCTAGCCAATTCAACACACACCGATCTCCCCTGATTTCTTCCTCCCACCAATTCCCTGGTGAGTACAGACTCAATTTCCCTGAAGTAAAGAAAAACTCCAACAGGTCTTAAAGAAAGCTTTATATAAAAAAGAAAGAAAAATACATACAAATGTTCTCTCTGTATTAAGGTGACAACACAGGGTCGATTGCTTAAAAGAATATTGAATAAACAGCCTTATTCAAAAAGAATACAAATCAAAGCACTCCAGCACTTATATTCATGCAAATACCAAAGAAAAGAAACCATATAACTTACTATCTGATCTCTTTGTCCTTACACTTAGAAACAAAAGATTAGAAAGCAGAACTACTTCTCCAAAGCTCAGAGAAAGCAGGCAGCCAGAAAACAAAGACCTCAGACACAAACTTCCCTCCACCCAAAGTTGAAAAAATCCGGTTTCCTGATTGGTCCTCTGGTCAGGTGTTTCAGGTGAAAGAGACATTAACCCTTAGCTATCTGTTTATGACAGGGTCTTCCATCTGTCCCTGGGCTCTGTGGTCCTTACACTCTTTACCTCAGATGCTTCATCCTACCTTCCCCAGTGGGTGGTAGGAGAACCCCAGCCTTTCCTAGGCTCCAACCAGAGATACCATAGCTGGCAGTCAAGGTCTACTCCCCAGGAACACCTCCTACCTCTTCTATCCTCCAGAGAATGGCTGCAGATTCTCTCTCTACAGCCTCCTTTCTATTTCTTCTTGTATTTAATGACAGACTCACATTCTGAGGCCATAGTCATCAGGTGCTTGATTTCATGAAATATAGTTAGGTTCTCTTTTCGCAATTTTTTTTTTAAAAATTGTAATGTTTCTTTTAGTGTTGCCCCATTTTCCTGATGCTCTTACTAGGTACTTTAGTGTAAACGTCGTATTTTAGGTGCCTGAGTTTGTCATACAAAATCTCCCTATCAGTGTTACACTCTTTAGACTCTCAAAAGATGTGATCAACTTTCTTTGACCTTGCACATCTCACACAGCCCAGCTTTGTATTTATTATTTAAGGAGAAGTTACAAACACCGTGGCTTAAACAGTATGTGTAGTAGAGCTACCTCACTCTCTCTCAGGTTCTTGCAATAGGTCAGCATTTTAGATTCTAGGGCATATTTCATGAAAACTTTCCTGCCTTATTTCCTTTGTCCACAGTTCCTGCCACTCCTCTTAGTTCATTTTTAATTAGGTTTTTAAACATCTGTTCCCTTGAGGGACCTCTCATTTTTTTTGGTTGTTACAGCATTTTTGCTACTTTATCTGTCACTTCATTTCCTGCTATCCCTACATGCACTAGAATCCATGCTATTTCAATGTTTACTCCTGTGTATTCCTGATAGTGAATCTGACAAGATGACAACAGAAATAGGTCTCATATTCAGTATCCAATATAACACCGATATACAGTCATAACAGCAACAAAATTGGATCATCTAATTGATTTCTTTAGTCCAGGCACTGGGACGCAGAATGCTCTCCCAGTTTTCTTATCATTTAACCCATCCATAAATATTTGGCAATGCTTGCCCCATTTACCATATACATAGCAACTTGCTATGTTTCAGTATTTAGCTCTCCTTCCTCTTTTCATCTCATTGTATAATTCCACATTGATATAATGGACTTATGGACAATATGCATTTTCCCGTGGCTATATATGCTAAATTATTTTCTCTTTGTTCCTTTGTCTATATTTTAATCTTAGAAACATTAGGCATTTTTGGTTTCCCCAGCCTATGCTGTCCACTAAATTCCCTGTGTTCTTTATATATTTGTTAGTGTTTCCATCTTCACTGTTTCCTATGACTTTTGCCCAGATGGTTAAAACCAATAATTTAATTCTTAATGCTACAGGCTTTTCACTAGCAGCTATCTGACACAAAGGAGTCATGATGAAGGCACCACATGCAATGCCTGGGCTAGAATTGAGTCTAACTTCTTTAGGTTTGTTTTTGATGCTGAACTAAAAGCTTGGCATCTGTACTCAATGGATTGACCTTATTAATGCTCTATAAAATATTAGCACTGCTTTCTTATCCATGTCCCAGGTAGTTCCAGAAAGACTTCTAAGTATATACATTTTACCTTTACATGTATCTACAATATTTTTTATGTGATCCTTCCATGTTAGCTGGCGATCAAATGTCACACCCAGGAATTTGTAGCTTTTAATTACATCTATTTGCTGTCCACATAGACAGTTTACAATCTTTTTAAATTTTCTTTTAAATGACTATCATTCCTTTAGTTTTGAGAATTTAAAGTTTAAAGCCCTGTGTTTCCCCATTCCATTCTTTTCCTAACTGCTTTGTTAATTCACTTCTCAGCTATTTTCTGGTTCCTGTTTTTAGCCAATATGGCACAGTCGTTGGCAAACAAATAAATGCCTATTCTTGCACTCGCCCTTTTTGGGAGATCATTTATCATTATATTGAATAAGGTAGGGAAGATGACACTCCTCTGTGGAGTACCATTTGTGTATGTTACAGTAAGCTCTCCCTATTCTGACCTACATAGTTCTTTTACATGACAAATCTTTTATCAACCTATACAGTCTTCTTCTTATGCCCATGAATGCTATGGATTCAGCAAGCCCTCTTTCCATAATGTATCAGATGCATTTTCAATATCAAGGAAATCTACTCTTATACATCCTTTTTCTCATTTTGTGCATGTGTGTTTCTGTCTCTACTATATGCTCAACTGTATTCCTCCTCCTCCACTCACTTTGCAGATTGTCCCTAAGTCCATTTTTCTCTAGACAGAAAGAATGGTGACTGAAAGATTAACTATGACTGTACCCACACATGATGTAAGGGCAATTGTCCAGTGTGTTCTTCACAGCTTACCTGGTTTCCACACTAGGACTAAAACTGTATGTTTTCACTCCATTGGTAGCGCATCTTTTCCCCCATATACTGTTGTAAGGGTTGGCAGTATTTTCAGAGCCTCCTTTCTGCTACGAACTTTCTGGTTTTATAATCACCACCCAGCCCCTCCCCAGGTGGACTTCATCAGTTAAGCCTGGCTTTCTTTCCCTCACAACTGCTGCCAGGTGTGATATCTGGCTTGTCAGGCCCACATTAACATCTGTAAGGTACACACCCATCACAAGGACACAGCTACCTTCTTTTTTTATAACTAACCAGATTTTGTACTGAAAGTAACACAGCTCTCTCTGGAACTATCAAACTAGGGGAGGGATAGCTCAGTGGTTTGAGCACTGGCCTGCTAAACCCAGGGTTGTCAGTTCAATCCTTGAGGGAGTTACTTAGGGATCTGCAGCAAAATCGGTACTTAGTCCTGCTAGCGAAGGCAGGGGACTGGACTCAATGATCTTTCAAGGTCCCTTCCAGTTCTAGGAGCGATTATACCTCCATTAATTTTATTTAAGTTAGTCCTCCCTCTCTCTTCCTATATACAATGCCTTTCTGGGTCATCAAGCAGACTCATCACCTGCCATTTTATTTTCTTTACCAAGTCAATTCATTGTCTTTTTAATATGAGGTATAGCAGACTATTGTGACTGCCTCTGTTGTTGGTGTCTTTAGATTGGTGGTAGTTATAGATGAAGATGAATATATTCACTCAGTGCCCTTTGTCTTCTCCTACACAATTCTGATCTGAGTCATATTTTTGCCCCTTCTTCATGCATTCCACACTTTCTGTCAATCCAACAACTTTCATGTGTGCTTTTTATTCTATGAAATATAAATAGACCAAACACATTCAAACAAGTTGACCTGGGATCCCAAAACGTAGCTGAAAGTATTTAAAAATCAGACTAAACCTTTGAGCTTTTTGAGGTTCTCACATCATTAAAAATTCATATTAATCTTCCCAAAAACAGAGAAACAAACAAATATTTCTTTCATCTATATTAAACCTTAGCAAGTTAATTTAATCTGGGTGCACTCTAATCCACTAAAGTGTCTCAGTTAGATATGAAAAGCATCAAAAAATAATTAAGTTATTTCCTCAAGCATTAGCATCATTCTACAGCTGGTTTGGCTAATTCCACTCTGAAATAGGAAGGAATGTGTCCTCTTTCTGTTTAAACTAAAAAGGCCGTATTTAGAATACAATAAGATATCACCCACAGTCCATTCTGTAGTGCTCTCTAATGAGTCATGTCATGTCTTTTCCAATGGCTTGTTAATTTTTTAAAAGTACATCATTAAATTGGTATCTTGAGACTAATTTCATGTGATTTTTTTAAGCAGGCCTGAGGCCTGAAGTTCTAAGATCAGTTGTAATTTGCGGTAATTTGGGAAGTGGATAGGTAAGATAAATTACTGATATTCTATGTCTATCTGTTTACATATGTTGGTGTGAAACATCTGCGTAGCCAAGAAAAGAGAGCTATTCTTACAGCACATCAAAATGTCTCTCTAACCCAAGCCTAGCATTCAGTTTCACTATTCAGCAAATATCAAAACAACAACAAAAACAATTTTAAGAGTGACAATAGTTATGTTCTTTTTAAATCTGTGACTAGAAGCTATGGTAAAGTTTAATGGAGCAGTATGTTGGAAATCAAAAGCACCTCTAGCACTATCCTCCTATTCCAGTTATCTCTGCTCTGAAGTACCAGCCTTCCAAAGAAAGGTCATCCTTCAAAAGACACTACCATTTTCTACCACTAGATAGTGACTTTGGAGGCAAAAAATAGTGACTTATAATTCAGTGACAGCCCCGTGTATGTACTTGAGGCCATAATCAGAATCTAAATAAATAACCTTGGATTGTGCTCTTACAGTCAGCCAAAGCTAAATGTTTTTTCTCCTACTATAAGTGTGAGTGCAATGGTGGCAGAGACGGTTCTCCACCAACCTCACTGCTGTCCTTGCTTATGTTCTTTAGAGCATTGATATATCATTAGGAAGTCGAGGGGAAGTATGCCTGCACACAGGTTAGAGTTAGCGGTCTTACTGGCATGTATTATCTACCACTTGGTAGAGTATGACACTAAATAGGAAGTTTGCCTGGAAAAAGATTAGGTAAAAGTTGATTAAGGAATTCAGCATTTGGCCCATCTATGTAGCTTTACATTACTTTGCTTTAAAAAAAATTCTGAATGAGCTGATATTTCTCTCTCTCCTTCATTCAAACCAAACATAAGTGGCAATTTTAATGTTCTGTTTGGCAACCAAATGAAAAATCAGTTATTCACTCAGCTTGCTAAAGAGCTGCATTATTCTCTGCACAGGCCACCTAGACCTAGGGAGGAAACAAGCCTGGATTTTTTCCCATTTGAGTAAGGATTTATACTGGAAGGATTTCAAGATATGGATGATCGCTAGAAAAATTACAACTCTTCAGATAGTATTTTACATTTCCTAAAAATATGAATGTGAGATTACAGATTTCTGAGAAACAGATTAGTTAAGAACAGTAAAACACTAAATGCTAAATAGTCCCAATATACAGCCAAAAATCCTTTCAAGTCATGAATATCCCTCACTGGAAGTGACTTGTTATTTATGGAGTTAAAGGTCTGCATTGCCAAAACATAAGGGTAAGGCATGTCTGAGCCCCTTAATTAGAATAGCATGTTACTCCCTAATGAATTGGTCTGTCCTTTTGGTGAAGTCAGGATTTGATTTTTTTTTTTAATATCAAATGTTGGTATAGTGCACTGTTTATGGGTAAGCTTTTGTTTGCTAAATTTTCTATTGTATTAATTATCAGGGTCTTTACTCTTTCTTTGAATAACACTGGTGCTAAGTAATTGGGAAAAGAGTAGCAGTGTGAAGCAGTGGGTTAATATTTATGATGCCTTGTTAATGTTGACTTCAGCAGTTCTATTTATTTTTTTTTAGCAACAATGATTACAAGCCTCCAGCTCTCAGCTACATTTAGTAAAAAATCATTACCTTGGCAACGAACAGAAAGAGAAGAAGAAAAATCCATCTACTTTAATAATCTACTCACTGGTTTAAGTCTATAGTACAATGAGCTATAGCTTCACAGAGGGGCTGCTTGGCCATTATTACACTAATTTTATCTGATTAATTGTAATAACCTGTAAATGAGGTTTATAGTTAAATTAGATATTTTGCAATCCACAGCTGGCATTACAAGTTGTTACTTCAATGTCAACACTCAATAGTAGCAACAAGCATGAAAAAATATATAGATATTGTAGCTTGAAAATGCAAAAATTATTTTCATAAAACTCAGGCCTACACTTCCAAAGCCATTATAAAATTTTTAATAGCTCTACAGTAACAGGATACTGTCTTCCAGCTGACTTTCTCAAGCATTGTAAATATTGTAATCTCAAGAGAAGCATTCATGAAAATATTTATTGCCTCCTAATAGACTTTCAAAGGCCAAAGCATTTAAAATACGAGCTGTTGGAAATACGTTGTTCTTTTAGATGTTCCCCCGACTCAGTAGTGGTATTTCTATATCCCAATGAGTCCTTGAAGATCTCCTTCATTTTTCACTTCTTTATTTCCCCGGCATTTTGAGGATTCTTATAAGAACTCCATAAAGAAATGGATGGATGGAACTCCCATCACCTGAAGCTCCCATTGTACTCAATGAAGTGTGTGGTTCTCAAATTACAGATATTTTTATTTTATTATCTAAATACAGATGTAGGTGCCTAACTTTAATTAGCAAAGTTTAAAAATTTTGGACTTGATCCTTGGACAGTGCAATGTAGTGTACTGTTCCATAGTGAGTCTTCTACCCAATGAAAAAGTATTATTGATTGTTTGTAGAAATAATCTCATCCATTACTTGATGGCTCCCTAGAGTACTGTTTTTATGACTCAGAAAAGGAATGGACTAGATGAAAGAATCCTTGTTTGAAGTTCTATTGCCTGTGTTCTGCCAGAGTTCAAACTATATGATCATAAGGATTCCTCTAATTCTTACAGTCTATGAATGTATACTACCCACCATTTTTCCACACCACTGAAAACTTAAGGGAATTGGAGACTAAGGTTAGAAATTAAACCTGGATGTGGCATTAGTGAAACCTACCAAGTAGCCCCAAGGTTTCAGCATTTAAAAATAAAATTGAATTATGATAAAAAAATAGCCTTTTCTGTGTCCATTATTGGTAATCCTCCATCACATAGCTAATACACTGGACCTAATTAGAAATGCTAATGTGCAACATAATCCAGTGCAATTTATCTCCATTTATTTGTGGCATTAGTGAAATCTACCAAGTAGCCCCAAGGTTTCAGCATTTAAAAATAAAACTGAATTATGATGAAAAAATAGCCTTTTCTGTGTCCATTATTGGTAATCCTCCATCACATAGCTAATACACTGGACCTAATTAGAAATGCTAATGTGCAACATAATCCAATACAATTTATCTCCATTTATTTGTAGCACAACATAAATGTTATGGGTCTTTATAGACTGGTGATCAGTTTGTTATGATAACTTTATACAAGTTGACAGCCACATATTATGTATACAAGCAACATTATAAAATTCTTAAAATGCAATTTGCCTTTCTTGAAGAATAAAACAAAACATAATTTATTTACGGCTCTGAGTGTCTGGAAATAGAACATGGAACAATAAGCAGAAAGTCAAAATGTTTTGTCTATAAACTGCAATACATATTTATACAATAGGAAAAAGGAATTTAAGAAAAAACAAAAATGAAACAATTATGTTAAAAAATGCTGAAGGCCAAATGCACAAAAAAATCTACTGGTCTCTAATGGAAGAGAAAAACAGGTGAATATATAATAACTAATCCTGAATTTACTCTAAAGATCACATTTCTATATTCAATATATTTGAGGTATTTTGCAAATACAAATGGCATGAATTTTCTTGACCACTGAAGTAAAAAATGGATGCCACTAGGCAGAGAAAAGTTTTGCTACAGTATGAGGAGCCACAGTGTAAGCTTCCCTATGTAGAACTGCTAATGAAACTCAGTTTTGACATGCAATATACCCTACTCCAATCCTGAAAACATCCCAGGCCAGAAAAGGTTGCTAACCATTTTACATTTTATACAGGGTGGGTTTCCAGACAAAGTCAATCTTCTTGGAGCTGGATTAGTTTCAAATTAATGTCACTTTCTGATCTGTGACATTATTGCTAAGCCTAAAAAATAAAAAGGTAGAAAGTCAGTTCCCCGCATGCCACCACTTCAAAACAATGGTTTCAAGTTCAACTATAAGGTATTTTGAGGTTCCATGTAACAAAGTAGTGATGATTCTAAAGAGACATGAGTATATATTATATAGTCATATAATGGGAATTTATAAAACTATTCAAAATTCAGCCATTAATAATTCTCCAGACGTCAGCAAAACTATTGACCTATTTAAGGTCTGTTTATGCTCTAGTCTGAGACAATTCTAATGAAAAAAATTGGTCAACCAACAAACCTTTGCTATGTAACTTACATCAATGTAGTGCAAATGACCAACCTTCCTCTTTTTTTTTAATTTTCTTCTTTTCCTGACACTGTTCTCATTTCATTTCTGTATAAAAACCATGGCAACATTTACCATAGATAAACTAGATGGCCAATTAGGGAGGCACATATGTGTGGGGTGGAGGGACAGGTTTCTGGCCAACCCCTCTCTTAAAGCAGAAATTCCTACCTGCACCCTACATCACATGAATTTTCACAAAAGCTGAAGTTTTGCTTTTGATTTTTCAGTGGTAACAGCCTATGGATACACTGAAGTGGAATGAGCAAAGAACAAACGATCTCGAAAGTGAAATTGAGAGGGAGGGACAGGTAACAGGAGCAAATGGGCAGCAAATAGACAGAGGGGAACTGAGGGTCTGCAAGGAAAATGAAGAAGAATGTGTAGCCTAACCTATGTCTGAGCTATTGAAGTCCTCAAATCCTGATTTAAAGATCTCAAGGTGCAAAGAATCGTCCAGCAAGTGACCTGTGCCCCATGCTGCAGAGGAAGGTGAAAAAAACCCCAGGGCCTCTGCCAGTCTGCCCTGGAGAAAAATTCCTTCCTGACCCCAAATATGGCAATCAGCTAAACCCTGAGAATGTGGGCAAGACTCACCAGCCAGATACCCACGAAAGAATTATCTGTAATAACTCAGATCTCACACCACCTAACATCCCATCACAGACCATTGGGAATATTTACCACTAATAGTCAAAGATCAATTAATTGCCAAAATTAGGCTATCCCATCATACCATCCCTTCCATAAAATTATCAAGCTTAGTCTTGAAGCCAGATATGTCTCTTGCCTCCTCTGCCTCCCTTGGAAGCCTGTTCCAGAACATCACTCCTCTGATGGTTAGACACCTTCGTCTAATTTCAAGTCTAAACTTCCCGATGGCCAGTTTATATCCATTTGTTCTTGTGTCCATATTGGTACTGAGTTTAAATAATTCCTCTCTCTTCCTGGTATTTATCCCTCTGATATATTTATAGAGAGCAATCATATCTCCCCAGCCTTCTTTTGGTTAGGCTAGACAAGCTGAGCTCTTTGAGTCTCCTTTTATAAGATAGGTTTTCCATTCCTCAGATCATCCTAGTAGCCTTCTCTCTACCTGTTCCAGTTTGAATTCATCCTTCTTAAACATGGGAGACCAGACCTGCACACAGTATTCCAGATGAGGTCCAGATGATTATTCCCCTCTATTCAGCACTGGTGAGGCCACATCTGGAATATTGCATCCAGTTTTGGGCCACCCACTACAGAAGGGATGTGGACAAATTGGAGAGAGTCCAGCAGAGGGCAACGAAAATTATTAGGGGGCTGAGGCACATGACTTATGAGGAGAGGCTGTGGGAACTGAGCTTATTTAGTCTGCAGAAGAGAAAAGTGAGAGGGGATTTGATAGCAGCTTTCAACTACCTAGGCTGTTCTCAGTGGTGGCAGATGACAGAACAAGAAGTAATGGTGTGAAGGAGCAGGGAGAGACTGAAGCTGGGAACAGCAGGAGGTTAAAGAACACCTGAGGGTTCAAGAACAAATGAGGGTTCAGCCAGCCCTGCCTCACTATACCTGCAGCCAGTGCCAGGCCTGGAGGAGGGAGAAAAGAAGGGAGCCTGGCTCAACTGGAGAAGAGGCAGGAGCTCTCTGGATGCCTGCTTGAAGGCATAGACCAACAACCTGCCTGCCAATGCAGCCACTTGAGGCAAGTAAACCTCCCCCTGCCAAGCGGAACCTACAGATAAGCCTCAACTGTGGGGCAATTGGACTAGCGGGGCCACACCCCAAACTAAAAGGACTTGCATAGGGAGCAGGCCAGGAAAACAGGCCCTGACCCCATCGCTACACTGCTGGGAGAAATATCCATTTCCACTCTTTAGGAGCTGAGTGACACAGGACCCAGAGCCAGGATTGGAGGGAGAAGGATGAGTCAAGTCCCCCTACAGGCCCCCTAACCAACAATATAGCCACTAGGCTCCCTAGCCACTGAGGGCCCTATCACAAGTGGTCTCAAGTTGCAGTGGGGGAGGTCTAGGTTGGATATTAGGAAAAACTATTTCATTAGGAGGGTGGTGAAGCACTGGAATGGGTTACCTACAGAGGTGGTGGAATTTCCATCCTTAGAGGTTTTCAAGGCCTGGCTTGACAAAGCCCTGGCTAGCATGATTTAGTTGGAGTTGAACCTGCTTTGAGCAGGGGGTTGGACTAGATGACCTCCTGAGGTCTCTTTCAACCCTGATCTTCTATGATTCTAATTCAGAGAGTAATGACCGAAAGGGAAGAACAACATATTTTGAATCATCACTTAATTTACTTAAATGACATTTCATCATAAATTTTTGATAATACTTATAGGTGTTGACACATCAACAGTGACACTTGGTAGTACGTCTGTCTGTATATTTTATGTGGTTACAAAAATTTCCTTTCAAAATTAGAGAATGTGTGTGGTCAGTATTACCACTGACAAATGTAGTTACATTATATTATGCCATTCATATGTATAACTATATAAATTTCACAGGTTAGCCCCTATTTCTAGGGCCTGATTCTCTATTGCCCTGCACCTTATGTAGTTATTTACATCCATGAAAAGTAGGCAAGAAATGCTACAAAAGCAAAACAGCAGCATCTAACATCCACTTTGCATTGTTTTTCACTACACAAGGTACAATCTATAGAGAATCTGAGATACAAAAGCCTGATTTTAATCACTTTCAATCATTGCACAGCCTTTTAACAAGGGTGTGAATGCTGGTGCCAAGCCAAATTTAAACCTTACTAGTAGGTGTTTATTTTTTGTTTAGGTTTTTGGGGGAGGAGAGTTGTGTTACAGAATTACAATATTGTGTATTATCAGTATGGTTAGTCTCTAATTATTTTTGTTTATACATTTTGCTTATACACAATAGATTTTTTTAAAAGTCACTATCACCAAAAAGTACCTGTTTCTTTTTCTTTCTGCAAAGATATATATCTCAACATATACCCAAAGCATGTGTTTAGAAGAGCATACTGGACTTACCTTCTCTTGAAAGGATCTAGCATGATAACAAGTTGATGCATACACTTATATTATGTTAACCTGGCTATATTCTATTGTAGTTAGTAGATATAAAATGAATATATGTTTCTCTCAATAAAAAAGTTTGACTGCATTAGTCTAAAGGCTGTAAATATTACAGTTCACCTAGATTCCAGTAGTCAACTTACCAGTGAAGGTAGCAACAACTGTTTTCTCAGATGGACCTACACTGACAATTCAGGTGAATGAACTTAAAAGTGATATAAAAATAAATGTAGCAGTGCTTTACCTTTCTCCTGCATGTAGTGACTCAGTTTCCCCTTGATAAATTAGTTCTCCAGTTAACCTGTTGTCTTCCCCTGACAGTCAGGCAGTGGCATAGACTGCTGCAGCGGGACAGGACCCAGCAAACAGAGCTTAAACGGCAGTTTCAGTGGGAGTTCTGTCGGAGGAGAAGGTTTTTGTATTTTGTGTATTGTATTTTGTAGTTACATGTGTGGCAGCTGCTAGGGGCAGTGTGCTGGGAGAGAAGCTGAGCCCTGATTAGGGAGTGGGGCTTCTCTACTTAAGAGACCTATAAAGGTAGCCAACCAGTCAGCAGCAGCACAGGAGCCAGCAAACAGAGCTGTAAGCAGGGGGAGTTTACAGAGGGAGACTAAGAGAGCTAGGTGGAGGAATAGACAGGCTAGAGAAGGGAGTGGGTGGTGTTCTGTTGGTGTTCTGGTGCCCATTGGGGGATTGTTTTGCTGTGGGTGGTGGCGGTTTGGTTTGTGTTTCCTGAACTAACAGGTTTTAGATGGGAAGTCTATGACCAATACAGAAGTAGCAGTGGAAGACACAACGAAGATGACTGGATGTGGAAGCTGCAGCATGTACATGATCCTGGAGGGGGTACCTGATAAGAGTTGTCTGCATGAACTGCCGCCTGATAGAGCTGATGGAAGAAAAGATCCGAGGACTGGAGATGCAGGTGGAAACTCTGGTTGAGTTTAGAAGGGGGTTCAAGCAGATGATGGAGCAAAGACATGAGGAGGTTGAAGGGATAAGCTCAGACTTGCAGAAGGAAGCAGGACCAAAGAATTCTGAGGAGAGACTGCTGGGTGAGGAAAGTGGACTAAGAGAACCAGGCAGAAGAAAAGACAGGCTAGTGAAGGAGAAATAGAGCTCAGGAACAGGTTTGTGGAGTTAGAAAATTAAGAAGGGACACAGCAGGTGGTTGCTGAAGGAGAGAGGGCAAGGAAAAAGAGAAGAGCAACTAGTCCTATAAGAAGAGGGGAAGAGTCAATGGAGACAACACCAAATATGATCCCCAGGAGGATATGGGAATGGTTGCGGAGGATTGCAGTGGACAATAAAAATCGAGAGGACTTGCAGCCAGAGGGAACAGGAGATAGACCAGAGAATCACACTGTCACCAGGAAAAGGCAGGTCTACGTGACTGGGGACTCCTTACTGAGAAGAATAGACAGGCCTGTAACTAGAGCTGATCCAGAGAACAGAAGGGTGTGCTGTCTGCCGGGTGCTAAGATACGGGATGTGGATCTGAGGCTGAAAAGGATCCTAACGGGAGTGGGAAAGAATCCGCTGATTTGTCCTTCATGTGGGAACAAATGATACAGCTAGATACTCGCTGAAATGTATCAAGGGATACTATGCTAGGCTGGGGAAGACACTTAAGGAAATTGAGGCTCAGGTGATCTTCAGTGGGATTCTGCCTGTTCCTAGAGAAAGGTAACAAAGGTGTGACAAGATTATGGTGATCAACAGATGGCTCAGGCAGTGGTGCTATAAGGAGAGCTTTGGAATGTATGGCCACTGGGAAGCATTTATGGACAGCGGACTGTTCTCTTGGAATGGACTTCATCTGAGTAAGGAGGGAAATAGACTTCTAGGATGGAGGCTAGCACAACTGATTAAGAGAGCTTTAAACTAGAAATTTCGGGGAGATGGTTAGGAGATGTCCAGGTAATCTCCAAGCTGGAATTTAACATTGGGAGGGAAGAAAAAGTAAGAAAGGATACAGAATAGACATAAGGAGGAAGGGTACTGTAGATACCAGTCTAATAGGTCTGTGCCTAATTGGGTAAAGAATGTCAGTGAAGCCAAACGGCAAAAATTAAGATGTTTGTACACTAATGCGAGGAGCCTAGGTAACAAAATGGAGGAACTAGAGTTACTGGTGCAGGAAGTGAAACCAGATATTAAGAGGGATAACAGAAACCTGGTGGAATAGTAGTCATGACTGGAGTACAGGTATTGAAGGCTATGTGCTGTTTAGGAAAGACAAAAATAAAGGCAAAGGTGACGGAGTAGCATTGTATATCAATGATGAGGTAGACTGTAAAGAAATAAGAACTGATGGAATGGATAAGACAAAGTCTGTCTGGGCAAAAATCATATTGGGAAAGAAAGCTACTAGAGCCTCCCCTGAGACAGTGCTTGGGGTGTGCTACAGACTGCCAGGACCCGATTTGCATATGGATAGAGACCTCTTTAATGTTTTTAATGAAGTAAACACTAATGGGAATTGTGCGATCATGGGAGACTTTAACTTCCCAGATATAGACTGGAGGACAAGTGCTAGTAATAATAATAGGGCTCAGATTTTCCTGGATGCAATAGCTGATGGATTCCTTCACCAAGTAGTTGAAGAACCAACAAGGGGGGATGCCATTTTAGATTTGGTTTTGGTGAGTAGTAAGCACCTCATAGAAGAAATGGTTGTAGGAGACAACCTTGGTTCGAGTGACCATGAGCTAATTCAGTTCAAACTAGATGGCAAGATATACATAAATAGATCTGTGACTAGGGTTTTTTATTTCAAAAGGGCTAACTTGAAAGAATTAAGGAAATTAGTTAGGGAAGTGGATTGGACTGAAGAACTTGTGGATCTAAAGGTGGAGGAGGCCTGGAATTACTTCAAGTCAAAGTTGCAGAAACTATCAGAAGCCTGCATCTCAAGAAAGGGGGGAAAATTCATAGGCAGGAGTTGTAGACCAAGCTGATGAGCAAGCATCTCAGAGAGGTGATTAAGAAAAAGGAGAAAGCCTACAAGGAGTGGAAGATGGGAGGAATTAGCAAGGAAAGCTACCTTATTGAGGTCAGAAGATATAGGGATAAAGTGAGAAAAGCCAAAAGCCCTGTAGACTTGGACCTTGCAAAGGGAATTAAAATCAATAGTAAAAGGTTCTATAGCCATATAAACAAGAAGAAAACAAAGAAAGAAGAAGTGGGGACCGCTAAACACTGAGGATGGAGTGGAGATTAAGGATAATCTAGGCATGGCCCAATATCTGAACAAATACTTTGCCTCAGTCTTTAATGAGGCTAATGAGGAGGTTAGGGATAATGGTAGGATGACAAATGGGAATTAGGATATGGAGGTAGATATTACCACATGTGAAGTAGAAGCCAAGCTCGAACAGCTTAATGGGACTAAATCGGAGGGCCCAGATAATCTTCCTCCAAGAATATTAAAGGAACTGGCACATGAAATTGCAAGCCCATTAGCAAGAATTTTTAATGAATCGGTAAACTCAAGGGTTGTACCGTACGACTGGAGAATTGCTAACATAGTTGCTATTTTTAAGAAAGGGAAAAAATATGATCCGAGTAACTATAGGCCTGTTAGTTTGACATCTGTAGTATGTAAGGTCTTGGGAAAATTTTTGAAGGAGAAAGTAGTCAAGGACATTGAGATCATTGGTAATTGGAACAAAATACAACATGGTTTTACAAAAGGTAGATCATGCCAAACCAACCTGATCTCCTTCTTTGAGAAGATCACAGATTTTTTAGACAAAGGAAATGCAGTGGATCTAATTTACCTCAATTTCAGTAAGGCATTTGATACAGTTCCACATTGGGAATTACTAGCTAAATTGCAAAAAGATGGGGATCAATATGAAAATTGAAAGGTGGATAAGGAACTGGTTAAAGGGGAGACTACAACGAGTCATACTGAAAGGTGAACTGTCAGGCTGGAAGGAGGTTACAAGTGGAGTTCCTCAGGGATTGGTTTTGGGACCAATCTTATTTAATCTTTTTATTACTGACCTTGGCACAAAAAGTGGGAATGTGCTACTAAAGTTTGTGGATGACACAAAGCTGGGAGGTACACAGAGAAGGACCGGGATATCATACAGGAAGATCTGGATGACCTTGTAAACTGGAGTAATAATAATAATAGAATGAAATTTAATATTGAAAAGTACAAGGTCATGCATTTAGGGATTAATAACAAGAATTCTGGTTATAAATTGGGGACACATCAGTTGGAAGTAACAGAGAAGGAGAAGGACCTCGGAGTATTGGTTGATCACAGGTGACTATGAGTCGCCAATGTGATATGGCTGTTAAAAAAGCTAACGTGGTCTTGGGTGATGTATTTTCAGTAAAGGTAAAGGTGTTAGTACCATTCTACAAGGCACTGGTGAGACCTCAACTGGAATACTGTGTGCTGTTCTGGTCTCCCATGTTAAAGAAGGATGAATTCCAATTAGAATAGGTACAGAGAAGGGCTACTAGGATGAACTGAGGAATGGAAAATCTGCCTTATGAAAGGAGACTCAAAGAGTTTGGCTTGTTTCGCCTACCCAAAAGAAGGCTGAGGGCAGATATGATATATCAGGGAGGGAGAGGAATTATTTAAGCTTAGTACCAATGTGGACACAAGAACAAATGGATATAAACTGGACACTAGGAAGTTTAGACTTGAAATCAGGAGAAGGTTTCTAACTATTAGAGGAATGAAGTTCTGGAACAGCCTTCCAAGGGGAGTAGTGGGGGCAAAAGACATATCTGGCTTCAAGACTAAGCTTGAAAGTTTATGGGAGGGATGGTATGATGGGATAGCCTAATTTTGGCAATGAATTCGTCTTTGATTATTAGCAGGTAAATATGCCCAGTGGTCTGTGATGGGTTGTAAGATGGGGTGGGATCTGAGTTACTACAGAGAATTCTTTCCTGGGTGCTGGCTGGTGAGTCTTGCCCACATGCTCAGGGTTTAACTGATTGCCATACTTGGGGTCGGGAAGGAATTTTCCTCTAGGGCAGATTGGCAGAGGTCCTGGAGGTTTTTCGTCTTCCTTTAGAGCGTGGGGCACGGGTCACTTCTCTGCACCTTGAGATCTTTAAACCACGATTTGAGGACTTCAATAACTCAGATATAGGTTAGGGGTTTGTTACAGGAGTGGGTGGGTGAGATTCAGTGGCCTGCTTTGTGCAGGAGGTCAGACTAGATGATCATAATGGTCCCTTCTGACCTTAAAGTCTATGAATCTGAATCTATGAGTGTAGTAACCTATGGGTTGTATCTTGACATTTAGTCCTCTGGCCAAACTTCTATAAGAAACCATCCTCTTGGGTATTAACAAAAGTCTACCTCTTGCTGTGCCACAGCCCATTCTCTGGACTCAGTGGTCCTTTCAGGCCCCTCTCTAGAGACTCTAGCCAATTCTTTTTCCATCATAATCCAAATGTTCTGGTCCCCATTCTTAGGGTTCAGTCAGTCCTTTCCCCTCAATGCAGCAATTTATTTTCACCACCTCAAGATAGCACTGTAGAGGAACCCAGGCTATTTCTCTACTTCAGGTTCCAACCTACAGACCACAAATATGCAAAGTCTGTCCACGCCACTTGACACACTTGTGTCACTTTCCTCCTGGGCTGCTTCATTTATGATGTTTCATTCTAGGCTTTTCATAAGGCCTCTCCCTGGTTGGGAGCTTTTGTGTTCTTCAAGGCTCTTTTCAGACTAAAGGCCTCTTATGCTATACTCCCAGGTGTAGTGAGGCGGTATGGCTCCCCTCCGCCTCGGAGGAGGAAGAGCCTAGCCGGAGGCCAGAGTGGGCGGAGCCAGGGAGCTCTGAGCCCGCCCCTCAAAGGGTCAGGCGGTGACCCAGAGCTATAAAGGACGGCCCTCAGAGCTCAGTAGGGCCCGAGCCGCCGGAGAGAGCAGACGTCCCTAGGGGAGCTCGAGACTGGGAGGTTCCTGTGGCTCAAGACAGCTGCCCAGACTGGCCAGAGCTACCCCGCGCCCGCTACCCAGAGTAGCTGCCAGAGCTACCCCGCGCCCACTGCCCGGAGGAGCTGCCATAGCTACCCCACGCCCGCTACCCGGAGGAGCTGCTGGAGATACCCTGTGCCAGCTACCCAGAGGAGTGGCCAGACCTGCCAACCAGCCCCGGCCGTGATGAACCCATGCTCCTGGACCCTGCAGAGGCCGACTCAGGACCCAGGTAGGGCCTGAGGGGAAGTATGGAAGTAGCCCAGGGGCAGCTGACCCCAGTCTGGCTGCTGCGTTACCGGAGCCTATGTCAGTGTGTTGCGGCCAGGATCCCCACTGACTGAGCAGCGGATCTTCAGCTGCTGCTAGGGCCCCGGGCTGGGACGCAGTGGAGTGGGAGGGCCTGCATCCCCCCTGCCACCCAACTGCGGGGTGGCAGACTCCCCCTCTCCCTAGCCTCAGGAGGCCGAAGCCGATTATTACTGCTCAGCCCTGCCTGAAGGCCTGAGCACCCCTGACTCAGTGTTTGTTGCCCCGCCCTGACTTAGGGCTGGGCTTAAAACTACTATTACCGCTCAGCCCTGCCAGAGGGCCTGAGCATTCTGACTCAGTGTGTGTTGCCCTGCCCCTGACCTAGGGCCGGGGCTCATAACTGTTGTTACAGCTCAGCCCTGCCTGGGAGCCTGAGCCTCCTGACCCAGTGGTTGTTGTTACGCCTGGCCCCGGCTCCGGCAGGGCCACAGTGCAGCCGACTACCACAAGGGCTACCGAGGGAGACTCCAGCCGGACTATTTCCCCAGACCCCTCGGTGTGCAGTGAGTTGGCGTGGCTCCCCTCCACCCCAGAGAGGTGAACTCTTGTACACCAGGCCTCCTACCTATCCTCCATGGACAGCCTTAGTCACTGTAGTCCACAGAGCTAGCTTTAGCATTTTATTTTACTTTGCAGTAATGTTTCTCAGGGGGGTGTTTTTTTTCACACACCTGAGTGACAAAGTTTTGCTGACATAAGTGGTGTATAAACATGACCGAAGATGCTAATTAGGTTTGCAGTTACCAACCCTTCCCTCTTACTATCTTGAACACTGGTGTGGGATTTGAATAAGGATTTATTCTCTCAGATAAGCCATGGAGATATTAATAGTATAGGAGAAAGTCACATTTGAGGAACCAGCAGTCCTCTTTTACATGAACCCAAAACAGGTATAACAAACGATAATTAACAATAATAATAAAGAACAACAAAGAATCATAAAAATGTATATTTTTGTTACATTGAAATAAACCCTCATTTTAAAATATAAAATACAACAAAAATATCAAACAGAATGAAAACATACAAATAATTATAAAAAATGAAATCCAAATCAAAACATTTTGATTGACACAAAACTATTTCCCTTTCCCCCTAGAAATTTTGTTTCTGAGGAAATTTCAAAATTGCAACTTTTTGTTCAAATTCAGGATTTATTTAAAAAAACACCAGAATTTTCTGAAGAATGGACATTTCAAGTTTCAACCAACTCTAGAGACAAGTTATAAACTAGATGGAGCAGCTATTAAGCAGACTCAAGATGCTAACCAATTTCAATATTTCAGTCCTCGGTCTAGCTAACGGTTTGACAGATAACAGTGTTTATATCTGTTCAGTTAGAGTAGGTCAATCCCAGCTATCCAAACCTTGTGTCAGACATTAGACTTCTAGGTAACTGTTAGCTAAATGGAAAACATGGCATATACCACTTAATAGGTTTAAAAAGAGATTCCAAATTCCTAGTGTACCACAGAAAAATCTCAAGTCAGCAAGGGAAGTAAAGGAATGGTGAAACTAAGCAGCAAATTTGACTACGGGACAGCCTTAGTAACTGGAGCCCATAGAGCTAGCTTTAGCATTTTATTTTACTTCGCAGTAATGCAAGGAACCTACAGAATCCTTTAAGACATCAGCTTAAACAATTAGCATTAGGCTTAAGGCCTCTGAACTCTGGCATAACTAAATGGCCCAACTATCACCCTGAGTTTTGAAGAACTGGGAATAGCATGCTTAAGAGAGAAGTCTGTATATAACTAAACCAAATAACCTCAGGAACAATGAACTCAGACTAGGCATGGATAATTTAGGATAGAATTGTTGGCTGATACTTAATCATGAACTTGCCATGACAACAATTTGATGTATATGATAATAAGCTAAAATTATTAATCAGTTTGAATGAATATTCATGACAGGCCTTAGGCCCTATAATAAGCCAGACCACCATGTAAATAGGGTTGGTTGATCTCAACTTTGGTCTGGACCATCTGACTCGTTTGGCATGCCAGGGACAGAGCAAGTTCTTTGTATTTCACTACCAGATCAGGGAAGGATGGGAGTATATTAGTAAACACAAGGGATGGTACAAAAGATAACTAACTTTTTATTACTGTTATATATTTATGCCGTTTGAAGCTTTTCTGTCTCTACTAATTGTGCTAATAAAAGTGGCAAAGCTTTGCTTTGTCCCCAGTGTAAGTGTTTTCATTGTGCACACCAGGGTTCCCAATTAGATATTGACCTTGATATTTTTGATGTGTCTGATTCTGGGACTAAAACCCTACCACCCCCATCTTGTTTAGTTAGAAATCAATAATTATCAACCATTAAAGAATTGGGCTACAGTCACAATCCTTTCCCAGCTCTGGTCTTTCCCATATTGAGCTCCAACTACTTTTTATGCAGTCCCCACAGGCAGTCACCTGACTCCTCAGTACTATGCTCATTCTGGCAACCAGAACACCTAAAAGTCTTGCCTTAAACAGGCTATGTCTCTGCAACATGCATGCTGGGCCATGAGTGAACCCAAAGGACTATGATTCTGTTACAATAAAGACATTTATAATTATGAAAATAATTATTCTACTGCCAACTTCCCACGTGCCATTGAGTAAGTCCCTTAGCCTCTCTGTGCCTCTGTAAAATAGGGATAATAGTACATCAGTTCCTCACTGGAGTGTCATGAGGGGAAGTAAATTTTTTGATTGTGAGGTGCTCAGGTATTACAGTGATGAGGCCCACGTAAGCATCTAAGATAGATAATCAAACATGAAAAAAATTCAATAACTTAGTTTTTCTTCTTTATCCCAACTACTGTAATAAATCCTGAAAATTTGCACCTTTTATGTTATAATTGAGAGAAGTCATAACCGGAAGAATAAGTCCACATGATATCAGTGCAACATTTTACAGTCTCAAAAGAGCAACACATTATAAAAAACCAACTGCAAAATCTCACCCTTAGTTCTTCCTACTGTAGATTTTTGAAGACAAAATATTTAGTTATTTGTCAAAACAAAATATCAAAAAAGCAAACTTCTTTTCTTGTACATGTCTAAGAAGACATAAGCTTGCAACCTCTTTTTATCTTTTTTATTAAAGAGAAGCAAAAAAGTGTATATATTCTCACAGCTCATGCAGCTGTTAGATAACAAGTTTGTCAAGATGAAAAATGAAATGTGGCTCTTGCACTTTAAGACAGTATTTGGTCCTGCCATGAGGGCAGGGGACTGGACTCGATGACCTCTTGAGGTCCCTTCCAGTCCTAGAGTCTATGAGTCTATAAGTCTACAGTTTGTACTTTGATGATAAGACTTATAAAAATGCAATATTTGTTATATATTTTCATGTGTAAGCCACCACTAAGAAAATGAATCCTTGGATAATGAAATTCAAAATATGTAGATTAAAAGCAGGCTCTCTGTATGTGTAATAGATATATTACTTGTTCATTTAGCTTGAAATGAAATCTTTATGTTTCAAGATTTGTCTTTTTCATATGCTTGATTAAAAAAAACACACCAGAGAGACCTCTGGATTCTTAGCACCTTATAAAGGACTTCAGCATCGAATATAATGCTCATGAGCCCTTCAGCATAGTAAGAACTTTAATACATAGAATCACAGAATATCAGGGCTGGAAGGGACCTCAGGAGGTCATCTACTCCAACCCCCTGCTCAAAGCAGGGCCAATTCCCAACTAAATCATCCCAGCCAGGGCTTTGTCAAGCCTGACCTTAACCTCTAAGGAACAAGATTGTACCACCTCCCTAGGTAACCCATTCCAATACTTCACCACTCTTGAGTGAAAAAGTTTTTCCTAATATCCAACCTAAACCTCCCCCACTGCAACTTGAGACCATTACTCCCTGTTCTGTCATCAGGTGCCACTGAGAACAGTCTAGATCCATCCTCTTTCAGGTAGTTGAAAGCAGCTATCAAATCCCCCCTCATTCTTCTCTTCTGCAGACTAAACAATCCCAGTTCCCTCAGCCTCTCCTCATAAGTCATGTGCTCCAGCCCCTAATCATTTTTGTTGCCCTCTGCTGGACTCTTTCCAATTTTGTAATGATCACATGCACAGGACTGAATGAGATCATTAATTTATGTTGCACATAATTATATGAACTTCAATTATACTGTATACAATTATGAAGAAAAGACATCCTCTTATTTTATCTGGGAAGCCTTTATCAATGGGTCATTTTAAAAGATAATATTTACTTGTAATTTCATAATCAAATCCAAATTAAGGTTCTGCTGCCCTATTTAAATAAAAATATAAAGGGACACTACTAATGGCAGTAGAAGGGGCTGGAGAGAGAACTCTAGACTAGATAGCAACTATACATAAAGATGAACCTTGCAGTTTGAACTACATCTGAAGATCCAGGACATGCAGCGAAATCAGAACTTCTGACTTTGTGTAAAGGTAAAAAGTCATAATTTGCTTCCAGTGAAGTGAATTTTCAATTGAGTCTGCAGGACGGAATGGCTCAGGGAATTGGTAGCAGCATATGAAGCTTTTCATCACTAGGATATTCATGAAAATCCCACTCAGGGTCAGTAGAGACAAAAAGACATTATTCTCTGCTAGTTCTTTGTTGAGCTACAAGAAATGAGCTGTGATCATGCTCCAGTGTCTAGGGCACAAGCATGCACCTCAAAATCACCACAACCACCACTATAAACACTGTTCTTGGCAGGCTCCGTAAAATGCCAACGATTGTTCAGGCAGAGAAAGAGAGCTGGGTTATCCTGTAGAGCAGGTCAGAAAAGCAAAGTATTTCCCAAGAAAGATTTCATAGAAAAAATTCCCAAAGAATTTTTTTTTCATTTTCCACATGAAATTATGAAATGAAGCAAAATGTTTTCGTTTCCAAAAACTGAAACAAAATAACATTTGAACCAAAATAACGTATTTCAAAAGTTTTCGAAGGCATTTTTTTTTGTCAGAACTGAAATTTTCCACATGAACACTTTTGACCAGCTGTACTCTCTTCTCACATGGCGAGGAGTATCCTTTTAGGCTAGAGCTGAGATGCATTAGAAGGTAATTTGAATGCTAGCTGCCAGTGCAGTACCTTTTTTATGGAGAAAGCAGAGAGGCAATTGGAAGGCCAGAAGGAACCATTGTGATTATCTTGTCTGATCTCCTTTATAACAGGCAATAGAACTTCCACAGAATAGTTCCTAGAGCAGATCTTTTAGAAAAACATCCAATCTTGATTTAAAAAATTGTCAGTGAAAGAAGCTGCCACAACCTCTGGCAAATGTTTCCAGTGGTTAATTACTCTCACTGTTAAAAATGTTGAGTTTTCTCAGTTGTCACTCCATGAATTTTCACAACTTCCCAATGGCTGGGAATGGCAAACTGTTGCCACTGGGAGCTGTGGGCAGCCTGAGGACGGTCAACGTAAACACTGTCTTGCCTGGAGGCCGCAGGATGCCCACCACTGGATTAGAGCATGGGTCTTTCACATTGCAGCAGATTTTCCTATCCACTGCACTCTAGGATACTCTATTGACATTTTCTCTCAACCTTTTCTGTTTAAGCTATTGAGTAACCTATTAAGCAATAGATTCTCTTAGTCTCTCTTTCCCTGTCCAAATGACTATTCATTGTCATCATGAATGACTATGAATTACCCCTGGGAATGACAAGAATTGAGGTACCTGGGCAAACCAGGTATGGAGGCTTACACAACACTTCCTAGTGCTATATTGGGATATGCCTAGTGTTGTCTGTCCCTCATTTGTGAGACCATTAATCATCCATTTTTGTTAAATGATAAAATGGTGGGAGGAGGAATTCTCGGGGTGAAATATTATAGATGTAATTCATCTCAAGACAATTTCAGATTTTTCTTATGTTTTGCCAAATGTTTTTTCTTATGTTTTGCTAAATTTTAACAATACACATCTCACACATTTCATAATAATGCAATTCACTTCATTCAGCTATTGTATTCCTCAAGGCCAATGCTAATTTAAATTCAATGAAGAATTGTAAAGCTGACAGCCAAAATAAAAGTACGCATATCCATCTACAGAACCAATACAATAAAATGTTTGAAAAACAAACTTAGATATTCTGCTTCTTGTATTAACATGACAAACATGGTAATGCCTCAAAGATGAATAACCTTCAGGAGAGCAGAGGGGCAAACAAACAAAGTGCTATACAAAGCTATACTACTGACCCATTGAGAGAAGGCAGATACACCTTGTGACTCAGCAAGGCACGCGAGAACATGCCTATGGACAGAACTCTAACGTTTTTTCATGCCATGTGCTGGATAGCTTGTCTTTGGAACAAAGAAAGAGAGGCCACATGGCAAGAGACTATAAAAGGCTGCTGCAGCTCCTCTATCTTGTCTTCAATCCTGCTTCTTATTTCTGGAGGAACCTTGCTACAAACTGAATCTCTGAAAGAAGTACTGAATGACCCATCCCAGCTGTGGATGTATTCCAGAGACTTGATTTGAACCTGCAGTTTATTCCATCACTGCTACAAGCCTGAACTAAGACCTTTGCCATTACTGTATGTAATTGATTCCATTTAACCAATTTTAGCTCTCATCTTTGGCAACACCATGATTTGTGGGTAAAATCTGACTTGTATATTGACATGGGTCTGGGGCTTGGTCCTTTGGGATCGGGATAACTTTTTTTCTCTTACTGGGGTATTGGTTTCATAACCATTCATCCCCATAATGTGTGGTGCCAGTGGTGATACTGGGAAACTGGAGCATCTAAGGGAATTGCTTGTATGACGTCTGGTTAGCCAGTCCTCTCTGGCTGGTTTGGTGTGCAAAGGACCCCAGCCTTGGGCTGTAACTGCCCTTTTTTTAAGCAATTTGTCCTGAATTGATACTCTCAGTTGTGTCCCACCAGAGGCAATATTGTTACAGAAGGTTAAAAAAAATAATAACAACCCAAAAATCTACTCCAAGCAGCACTCTCATAACTAAGAAAGGGAGAAGAGCAGAGCAGAAGACTTCATGAAGTTACCAGGGACGATGTTTTCCAAATACAATTTAAATGGTGATGGGTGTCAGTGTCAAATCCTTTGACAGACAGAAGATTAAGAAGAGAATGATACAACCCTGACTAAAATTGGATATAACACCCCCCCGACATATTTGAAAGCAGAGGAGGCAAAACACAGTGGAAAAATAATGACTAATAAAAACAATGGAAATAGCTAAGTAACAGAGATTAGAAAACAGGCCAGTGTAAATGTGGATAGTCATTTTAATTTCATTAAGTAGCATAAAGTTGGTGGCAGTTCAACCACAACAACAAAAACAAAGTTTTTCCATCAGGACTTCCTCAATATCTTGCTCTTGAGGTTTCAGAATATGTTGTTTAGAAATAAGATTTTTTTTTTAATTACAACTGGAAAATAAATTCAGTTTGGGTTACCACCTCAGGCTTTTCTCAAGGGACTTGTGCTTTAGTGAAATTTCTCAGGCCTTTTCCAGAATGTTTATATCCCTTCAGTCAGTGTATGTAAATAACAGCTACCCAAACCTTGTGTCAGAGATTATAGACTTTTAGGCAACAGTTAGCTAAGAGGAAAACATGGAATATAGCACTAACTAGGATTAAAAAGAGATTCCAAATTTCTAGTATATCACATAAAAATCCCAGGTCAGCAAGAGAAGTAAAGCAATGATGAAACTAAGCAGCAAACTTGTCACAGAACTTCTAAACAGCCCCTTATGCACAGGAAACAGGTGCAAGTTGGACTGTTAGACTACTCTGCCTTGTGCCTGTGGTCCCAGGACCTGTACCAAGCTTTCCTCAACCACATCTGAGGATCTGGATCATTAACTAACCGACAATCACAGGCATAAACAAGTGAAGCAAACCAGTAGCTCATCCTGAACTAGAAATCAGAGCCAGTGGGAATATAAAAAGGATATAAAAGGAGCTTAAATCCTAACAAAAATGTTGCTATTTGTAGCTTACTAATGGAAAGCCTTCAATACTACTGTATTGAGCAAAAAAAAAAAAAATTGCAGCTGAGTGGTAGATGAACTTCAGTTAAACATTCAGACTCATTATAACCTGCCATGCCTGCCCTGTATCACAGAGCCATACTGCTTCTACCTATGCTTGACTCACACTGCAGTTCCAAAATACCACTGCAAAATGTTGGGAATTGACAATTTACACCAGCTGAGGACATTGTCCCTAACAGTTTCTTCTTTCTTTTTGTTCTGTTTTTATGCATCCACAGTGAATGTTTCCTGTGGAAACAATGACACTGGTAATCAGTGATCAAACAGCCTCCTTAAAACAAAGTATTATTTACTTAGATGATTTATGCATTTAAGAGAAAACAGATTTTAAAACAATAAACAGACTGCACACTTGTCTAGCTTACCAGGTGTTTTACCATCTTCCACATAGAGACCCTGATAAGTCCAACTTCCTATAGACTCCTCTGAAGAGCCTGCCTCTGTGTCAGCTTGTCTATTTCAGAGCTCAGTGATTACTCCCTAGACACTCCCAATAATAGAAAAGCCTCCTCCTCACCTCAGAGGACTTTTAACTGTTCAGAATTTTTTGCTCTCTGAGCAACCAGACTGGCAAACAGAAGGACTGCATCTTCACAGGAGACTGGACAGAGACTCAAACTCAATAGCTTCCTCCCATTATCCTTCAAGTGTGAGCCATGTTGTTCTTACTGGAGGAGCCATTGTGTTGCCTTCCTGCATAATGCCCAATGAATTCAAGCATTCTAGACATATAATAAATATTTCACTACCCCCCGTATAAGTTATAGTCTCTCTCAGTAACTAGGCTATATATCAGTATTCTTAAGTTGTTACAAAGCATCTCCATATCCATCACAATACAGTATTAAGATTTAAGAATCAAATACAATGAAACTAGACCTTCGTGATTCATTTGGGTCTTACAATTGTTCCTTGGCTAGTACTTAGGAAATGCCGGATGTAGCATTAGAAGTGTCCTTATAATTCTACCATGCATGATCTTGGTGCTACTCTTGGTATACATGAGCCTGTCCTTGTTTCTGTAGTTAGGTGCTGGTTGTACTCTTACTGGCTGTCCCATCTGGGATTCAGGAAGTTATATCATACTAGTATTTGGCTTGCTGTCACTGCTGTTCAATTCTATCAATTCTATTCCACCCTTGCTGTCTTGAAAAGTATGTTTGTGGTAGGCAATAAAACCCATGTGCAGCTTTACATGACACACTGTTTTGGACTGCTGCTCATGTCTTCTGTTGGTATACACCTCCAGTTCAGTACTGCTGTCTAGGTCTTACACTCATAGATTTTAAGGTCAGAAGGGACCATTCATGATCATCTAGTCTGACCTCTGCACATTGCAGGCCACAGAACCTCACCCTCCCACTCCTGCAATAGACCCATAACTGGCTGAGTTTCTGAAGTCCTCAAATCCTGATATAAAGTCTTCAAGTTACAGAGAAACCACTATTTACATTAGTTTAAACCTGGAAGTGACCCAGACCCCATGCTGCAGAAGAAAGCAACCCCCACATAGGGTCCTTGTCAATCTGACCCCAGATATGGCAATGAGTTGGACCCTGAGCATTTCGGCAAAACCCAACTGCCAGCACTTCTGATGTTTTCAAATGAAGTTGTTCTTTGCCTGTATGCTGCGCTGGCATCTACCAACAGCTTAATTTCCAACTTTGACTGACTGACTTAACAGCGGCGAAGAGGCTCCAATGATAGCTAAGAAGTGTATGATCACCTAGTGCTCGCCCCTCAGAATGCAAGACTTTGGAGAGGACCGATTTTTTATAATTCGAGGAAAAGTAGTTAGATGCAATACAATTAATTTCCTTACCTGTAATTTTATCCTGTCCATGTGAGTAGCCCTGATCCGAATTTAATCAAGCTGAATCCTTACTGGAACTTTCTATGGCTCATATTGTACCACCATACAAAGCATCTGGAGGCTTCCCAGGAAGGGTTTTTTGTCCCTTTTTCTCTCCCTTTCCAGCCTAGCAATGATTCTGGTAAGAAGAATCCTTAAATGGAATTCGGAATAACCATGACATTAGTCCATTTTAGCACTTTTCACTATTGTTGTGGTTGAAGTGGGGTCCTGCGTTCCTATCAGAGGGATCTGTATTCTTATTCCTACTCAGCTCAATTAACATACAGCTTCTCATCTGCTCAGAGGCAATATCTGTCTGTGGAGACTTGAGGTTCAGTTACAGCAGTTTCCTCTTTACAGATACCCACAGCTAGATGAATAAAATGATAAAACAAAAAGTCCAAAAGACCCAAGGGTTCGGTCAATCAGAGGAAGTTTATATATAATTAGAACCCTACAGGGCCACCTGGGTGGGGGGGGGCGGAAGTGGGGCAATTTGCCCCAGGCCCTGCAGGGGCCCCCATGAGAATAAAGCGGCTAACAGGGGAGTTTCAGTGGGAGTGCTGTTGGAGGAGCAGGTTTGTGTAGTTTGTGGTGTTTGTGTGTGAGTGAGTGTGTGTGCAGGCTGCTAGGGGCTGTGTGCTGGGAGCGAGGCTGAGCCCTGAGTTGGGGGTGGGGCTTACCTGATTAGGGGTCCTATATAAGGAGCCAGGCACAGTCACCTGCAGCGGCACAGGAGGCAGCGAACAGAGCGGCTAACAGGGGAGTTTCAGTGGGAGTTTCCAGGGGAAGGTTGCAGGGGAGACCAAGGCAGGGGAACCAGGAAGGCAGACTAGGGAAGAGGCAGGGGTCTGCCAGCAGCCCAACGCTTGTTGGTGGCCTGCGGTGCGGTGTGAGGCGTGGATTGCCAGGCACAGACTTGAAGCGCTACGATGGAGGCGGAGGCAGCAGGTGCAGACACACTGAGGATGACCGGATGCGGTAGCTGCGGCATGTACATGGTCCTAGAGGGAGCACCTGAAAGGAGTTTCATCTGCATGAAGTGCCGCCTGATAGAGCTGCTGGAGGAAAAGGTAAGGGGACTGGAGATGCAAATGCGAACTCTGGCTGAGTTTAGAAGGGGATTTGAGCAGATGATGGAACACAGACATGATGAGGCACAGGGGACAAGCTCAGACGAGCGGATAGAAGCAGGACCAAAGGACTCTGAGGAGGGGCTGCTGGGTGAGGAAAGTGGACGGTGGAAGCATGTGACTAGGAGAACCAGGCAGAGGAAAAGACGGGCCAGCGATGGAGAAATAGAACTCAGGAACAGGTTTGCTGAGTTGGGAAATGAAGATGGAGCACAGCAGGCTGCTGAAGGACAAAGGGCAAGAAAGAAGAGGCGAGCAGCTAGTCCTGCAGAAGGAGGGGAGGAGTCGATGGAGGCGACACCAAGTACGAGCCATAGGAGGATTGTAAGGGCGAATACAAATGGAAAGGAATTGCGACCACCTGCTGTGGGGGATAGACCGCAGAATCACACTGTCGCCAGGAAAAGGCAAGTCTACGTGATTGGAGACTCTTTACTGAGAAGAGTAGATAGGCCTGTAACTAGACCTCATCGGGAGAACAGAAGGGTGTGCTGTCTGCCAGGGGCTAAGATACAGGATGTGGACCTGAGGCTGAATACAATCTTAGCGGGAGCGGGAAAGAATCCGTTGATTATCCTTCATGTGGGAACGAATGACACGGCTAGTTACTCGCTGGACTGTATCAAGGAGGACTATGCCAGACTGGGGAAGAGGCTCAAAGACATTGAGGCTCAGGTGATCTTCAGTGGGATTCTGCCAGTTCCTAGAGCGGGGCGACGAAGGAGTGACAAGATTATGGCGATCAACAGATGGCTTAGGGAATGGTGTTATAAGGAGGGCTTTGGGATGTACGGTCACTTGGAAGCGTTTACGGATAGGCGACTGTTCGCTCAGGATGGACTTCACCTAAGCAAGGAGGGAAATAGAATTCTAGGATGGAGGCTCGCCGACCTCATCAAGAGAGCTTTAAACTAGGAAGTTGGGGGAGATGGTTGGGAGATCTCCACGCCGGAATATAACCTGGAGAGGAAAGTAAACAAAGTGAGAGGGGATACCCTTGCGGTCCCAAGATTTGATCCAAGGAGGAATAGTGGAGTAGAAACCAGAGTAACGGGTGATGCTGGTGGTAAAAGGTCTCTGCACGACGGGGGAAAGAATGTCACTGATGCCAAACGCCGAAAATTAAAAGGTCTGTACACTAATGCGAGGAGCCTAGGCAACAAGATGGAGGAACTGGAGTTACTGGTGCAGGAAGTGAAACCGGATATTATAGGGATAACTGAAACCTGGTGGAATAGTACTCATGACTGGAGCACGGGTATTGAAGGCTATGTGCTGTTTAGAAAAGACAGGAAGAAAGGCAAAGGTGGTGGAGTAGCCTTGTACATCAATGATGAAATTAACTGTAGCGAAATAAGAAGCGATGGAATGGATAAGACAGAGTCTGTCTGGGCGAAAATCACACTGGGTAAAAAAGCAACTAGAGCTTCCCCTGAGATAGTGCTTGGAGTATGCTACAGACCGCCGGGATCGGATTGGGATATGGATAGAGACCTCTTTAATGTCTTTAATGAAGTAAACACAAAGGGGAAATGTGTGATTATGGGGGACTTCAACTTCCCGGATATAGACTGGAGGACAAGTACTTGCAAGAATAATAGGGGTCAGATTTTTCTGGATGTGATAGCGGATGGATTTCTTCATCAAGTAGTTGAAGTACCTACGAGAGGAGATGCCATTTTAGATTTGGTGTTGGTGAGCAGTGAGGACCTCGTAGAAGAAATGGTGGTAGGGGACAACCTTGGTTCGAGTGATCATGAACTGATTCAGTTCAAACTAGATGGAAGGATAAACAAATGTAGATCTGGGATTAGGGTTTTTGACTTCTCGAGGGCTAATTTTAAAGAGTTAAGGAAATTAGTTAGGGAAGTGGATTGGACTGAGGAATTAGTGGATTTAAATGCGGAGGATGCCTGGGATTACTTTAAGTCGCAGCTGCGGAGACTGTCGGAAGCCTGCATCCCGAGAAAGGGGAAAAAAACTATGGGCAAGAGTTGTAGGCCAAACTGGATGAGCAAGCAACTCAGAGAGGGGATTAGACAAAAGCAGAAAGCTTACAGGGAGTGGAAGAAAGGCAGGATCAGTAAGGAAAGCTACCTTGGTGAGGTCAGAACATGTAGGGATAAAGTGAGGAAGGCTAAAAGCCGCATTGAGCTGGACCTAGCAAAGGGAATCAAAACCAATAGTAAAAGGTTCTACAGCCACATAAATAAGAAGAAAACAAAGAAAGAAGAAGTGGGGCCACTATACACTGAGGATGGAATGGAGGTTAAGGATAAACTAGGCATGGCCCAACATCTAAACAAGTACTTTGCTTCAGTTTTTAATAAGACTAGTGAGGAACCTTGCGATGATGGAGGGATGATAAACGGGAATGTGGATATGGAAGTGGATATTACTGCAACTGAGGTAGAGGCCGTACTTGAACAGCTCGATGGGACGAAGTCGGAGGGCCCGGACAATCTCCATCCGAGGATATTAAAGGAACTGGCGCGTGAAATTGCGAGCCCGTTAGCGAGAATTTTTAAGCAATCGGTAAACTCGGGGGTTGTGCCGTATGACTGGAGGATTGCTAATGTCGTTCCTATTTTTAAGAAAGGGAATAAAAGTGATCCGGGTAATTATAGGCCTGTTAGCTTGACGTCTGTAGTATGCAAGGTCTTGGAAAAAAAATTAAGGGAGAAAGTAGTTAAGGACATAGAAGTCAATGGTAATTGGGACGAATTGCAACACGGATTTAGTAAAGGTAGATCGTGTCAAACCAATCTGATCTCCTTCTTTGAGAAGGTGACGGATTACTTAGATAAAGGAAATGCGGTAGATATAATTTACCTAGATTTCAGTAAGGCGTTCGACACGGTTCCGCACGGGGAACTGTTAGTCAAATTGGAAAAGATGGGAATGAATATGAAAGTTGTAAGGTGGATAAGGAACTGGTTAAAGGGGAGACTCCAGAGGGTCGTATTGAAAGGTGAATTGTCAGGCTGGAAGGAGGTCACTAGTGGAGTCCCTCAAGGATCGGTTTTGGGACCGATCTTATTTAACCTTTTATTACTGACCTTGGCACAAAGAGCGGGAATGTGCTAATAAAGTTTGCGGATGACACGAAGCTGGGGGGTATTGCTAACATGGAGAAGGACAGGGATACTATTCAGGAAGATCTGAACCACCTTGTAAACTGGAGTAATAGAAATAGGATGAAATACAATAGTGAAAAGTGCAAGGTTATGCATTTAGGAATTAATAATAAGAATTTTGGATATACGTTGGGGGCGCATCAGTTGGAAGCGACGGAGGAGGAGAAGGACCTTGGGGTACTGGTTGATAGCAGGATGACTATGAGTCGCCAATGTGATACGGCTGTTAAAAAAGCAAATGCGATTTTGGGATGCATCAGGCGGGGTATATCCTGCAAGGATAAGGAGGTGTTAGTACCGTTATACAAGGCGTTGGTGAGACCACATCTGGAATACTGTGTGCAGTTCTGGTGTCCCATGTTCAAGAAGGATGAATTCAAACTGGAACAGGTTCAGAGACGGGCTACAAGGATGATTCGAGGAATGGAAAAACTGCCTTATGAAAGGAGACTCAAAGAGCTTGGCTTGTTTAGCCTGGCCAAAAGAAGGCTGCGGGGGGATATGCTTGCTCTATATAAATATATCAGGGGGGTTAACGTTAGGGAGGGAGAGGAATTATTTAAGTTTAGTACTAATGTAGGCACGAGGACGAATGGGTATAAACTGGATATTAGGAAGTTTAGACTTGAAATTAGACGAAGGTTTCTAACCATTAGGGGAGTGAAGTTCTGGAACAGCCTTCCGAGGGAAGTAGTGGGGGCAAAAGACTTTCCTAGCTTTAAGACAAAGCTTGATAAGTATATGGAGGGGATGTTATGATAAGATCGTTAATTTGGGCAATTGATCTTGGATTACCACCAGATAGGTCTGCTCAATGGTCTGCGGGGAGATGTTGGATGGAATGGGAACTGAGTTACTGCAGAGAATTCCTTCTTGGATGCTGGCTGGTGACTCTTGCCCACATGCTCAGGGTTTAGCTGATCGCCATATTTGGGGTCGGGAAGGAATTTTCCTCCAGGGCGGATTGGCAGGGGCCCTGGAGGTTTTTCGCCTTCCCCTGCAGCATGGGGCACGGGTCACTTGCTGGTGGTTTCTCTGCAGCTTGAGGTCTTCAAACCAATTTTGAGGATTTCAATAACTCGGTCCTGGGATAGTGGTTGTTATAAAATCGGATGGGTGGGGTTCTGTGGCCTGCCTTGTGCAGGAGGTCAGACTAGATGATCAGATTGGTCCCTTCTGACCTATGAGTCTATGAGTCTATAGTATTGCAACCTTTTCTATGGAAGGGGCCCCCAAAATTGCTTTGCCCCAGGCCCCCTGAATCCTCTGGGCAGCGCTGGAACCCTAGATTGCTTCAGTGACAGCTGGTGAGAATACCCGAACCTTCCCTGGATAGAGCTGAATAATCATAATCCTGCTTACCAGATGCTAACATATGTACATGGGTCAGGGCTTGGGCTGGCCTCCAACTCAGTTGGTTGTACTCTCATAGTTTGTGGAGTGCTTAAGGCCCCCTGGCTGGCCTCACTGCCTAGTACTCAAGGGAACAATCTGTCTCATTTATGCATGATCTGTAACCACAGAGGAAACACTTTCATTTCGCCCTCTCCATCCTCAGCTCACTCAGGCAAGGACAGCCAGGATTTTTCCCAGTGTAAAAGATCAGTTTTAAGAGGAGGCTTGCTTCTCAGCTACACTGAAAATCGATGGCATTGGAAAGAAAACAGGCTCCCTCCACTCTCAGCAGTGTATGGCAAATAATAAATTAATTGTCTTCTACAATAAGGCAAGAAGGTAGCATAATAATATGCAAATCAGATACCATCAATTTAGGCTTGAATAGAGACTGTGAATGACTGAGCCATTACACACATTGAATCTATTTCCCCATGCTAGGTATCCTCACACCTTCTTGTCAAACTGTCTGCAATGGGCCATCTTGATTATCACTACAAAAGTTTTTTTTTCTCTTAATTAATTAGCCTCAGAGTTAGCAGGGCAACTTCCACCTTTTCATGTTCTCTGTATGTGTATATATTTCCTTACTGTATGTTCCATTCTATGCATCCGATGAAGTGGGCTGTAGCCCATGAAAGCTTATGCTCAAATAAATTTGTTAGTCTCTAAGGTGCCACAAGTACTCCTGTTCTTTTTGTGGATACAGACTAACACGGCTGCTACTCTGAAATCTGAGTACACAGAATCTGTGAGCTCTAACCTGATGTGGGAGCAGAAATTCAGGAAAAGCAAAGCTGGATTTTACAATAATGGCTAAAATGAGTGCTCTTTTATGAGAAAACTAAACTGTATATTTTTTACTATTTTTTTTATGTTAATAGTGATTCTAGGGATTTTGGCCTAGACTAACCTTTAAAATCTTTGCAACATTTATGTCACTGAAAACCAAACAATTAGATAATTATTTTAATTGCAGCATCTTTTAGACATTATCCCTAATAATGTGATAGCCAGCTGTTTTTCTAATCTTTTTTTCTCTTTGTAGAAATTGTATTGGTTACAAACAGCTGTTCTCAGATAGATGTCACACAATGTGTACATTTTGAGACCTGCACAGAACCTACAGAACTGTCATTCATGGATACTAAATTTTAGCTCACAAAGTAATGCTGAACCATCCAGGGACAGCATTAGTTGTATTTAAATTGATGTAGAAGAGAATTTTAAATATAAAATATCACACCGGATAGCTCATAGAGGTCTAACAAGATCCATTGGCTAGAAACTGGAGCTAGACAAGTTCAAACTGAAAATAAGGTTGCATATTTTAACTATGAGGGTGTGACAGGGTGCTGTTAGCAGCTATAAATAGAGCCCCTTGGGGAGGCAGCACTCTGGTCACTTAGTGTATGTCTACACTGCAATTAAAGACCTGTGGCTGGCCCATGCCAGCTGACCTGGGCTAAGTGGATGTTTTATTGTAGTGTTGATGTTTGGGCTTGGGCTAGAGCCTGAGTTCTGGGATCCCTGCAGGGTCCTAGAAGCTGGGCTCCAGTCCAAGCCTGGAGTCTACACTGCAATTAATCAGCCCCTTAGTCTGAACACCATGAGTCAAGTCAAATGACATGGGCCAGCCATGGCTGTCTAATTGCAGTGTAGACATATCCTTAGAACAGGGGTCGGCAACATCTGGCACGCGGCTCACCTAGGTAAGCACCCTGGTGAGGCGGGCCAGTTTGTTTACCTGCTGCCTCGGCAGGTTCGGTGGACCGCAGCCCCCACTGGCCGCAGTTCGCCATCCCAGGCTAATGGGGGTGGTGGGAAACCGTGACCAGCACATCCCTCAGCCTGCACTGCTTCCTGCCACGCCAGTGGGAGCCATGGTCCACCGAACCTGCCAACGTGGCAAGTAAACAAACTGGCCTGGACCGCCAGGGTGCTTACCCTGGGGAGTCGCATGCCAGAGGTTGCCAACCTCTGCCTTAAAGCATGCAAGGAACTGGGTACTTAGGGTAGGAGGGAGTTAGGTAACCTGAGTTTGTAAGTTTAGAGGGGATCACTTGCACCTCTAGGGAGCCTAATGAGCTAATGAGGTAATTAACTCAGCAGATGAATAGCTGAGAGAAGAAATCAAGCAGTATAAAAGGCTGAGCCGGAGATCAGGCTCCTTCTATTTGCAATGCATTGTCTCTGGAGCATAAGGCAAGAAATAATAATAAAGGCACTTGATGAAGGTACCCAGTGGAGTATGTGTGCTGTTTAATCACCAGGAGGCCTTATCAGCCAGGATTTCCAGGGCTGGAGGGAAAATCCACTCTGGTTGGATTCTCCATCACTTTTCATCTTTCAGTCAAGACTGGGTGTCTTTCTACAAAACATGCTCTTGTTCAACCAGAAGTTCTGGGCTTGATGCAGGAGTAAGTGAGTGAAATTCTCTGGCTTGGGTAATGCGGAAGGTCAGGTTAGATCATCACCCTGGTCCTTTCTGGCCTTAAAATCTAGGATCATTTAATGGAAATTTCTTATATTACTTAGTAGCTTACAAATCTAGGGCCCCCTCCTATAAATAATTAAGTACATATGTATCTTTATTTCTGTAAATAAAGCCTAAATAGTTTAAATTAAGCTACGTAAAAAAACAGATACTCTGAAAAACTGAAGTGGGAAGAACAGGCCCAGAAAAGTATAACTAACAGCCACAAGCTCTTCCATAAATGAAACTCCCATTAAAGCTAAACAGAATCAACTGTGGGGTAGAATAATGCTATATGGGTCAGATTTCTGGCCCTGGTCTAATTTTTGATACCTTGTCTTGAGGCTGGAAATAGTTCCATCCACATTTTTGTTCCAACAATGAATTGCAAGCACAGATAGTAGCAGTTAGACATCTACTTGTTTTCAGTAGACAGATAGATATGTAACTACTTCTATTTGTAACTGCAACTTGATTGCTCAAATGGAATGTAGCTGAAAATCTGGTCTCAGATCAACAAATAATTTCATACTAGCACTACTGTATCCGATAATTATGATGCAAACCTACAAGCATATAAACTTATGAATAACTTTACAAATGTGAGTAAGCCCATTCAATTTAGTCAGGTTCTAACAGAATCTGGGACCAATTATACTGAAATAGAATTACATTTAAAATAATGAGATTATGCTGTGTTTTCTTAAATTGTGTTTTATGTAAATAAAGCTTATTAATGTGGAAAGAACTCAAGCAGTAGCATAATATAAAAAGTAGGGAATCTTTCCAATTATTTAGTTCATGCTGTAGTTAGGATGTCATTTTTACATTGAATCATAAAGGGAAAGAAAGTTTTATAACAGGCTTGTACTGATATATGGCCAGTATGACATGACGGAGTTTAGGCTGGTACAGTCCTTCATACAAAATATACTGAAATGGGAAGTTATTTTATAAAACAAAATTTAACCCCATGAGATTCCCACTGGCAGCGCTGTACAAAGCTCAGCAATTATGATTCTCAGTGGTTTCTTTGGGTTTAATTTATCTTGGCTCATAAAGGCTAAATTTAACTGTATTTTGGCATTCAAATCTCAAAGCAAAATTCAGTCAAAATTGTTGAATTTCCCCTGAGTTTGCCTTAGAACCATATACAAGCTTATTATAGTAGCGTGTTTGCAAACCGTTGCTGAGTTTGACTTTGTAACTAACTATAGGACATTCCTGGTTTTGTAACTAAAGTTTTACCCTTTTACTATTTTTAGCCAAGAGTTTGGGGGGTGGGGAAAGGTTTAGAACCCAAAGTAGAACTCCATGGGCAGTTAAAAAAGAGTGTAACATATATACCAATTTTAGTGTTCTCTGAGTGGGGAAGTACTGACCTAGAACTAGGAAGACCTACATAAAACCCATATCTGCAGCTCCTTTCAAGACCTGACTACTTTATCCACTAGTTGCTATTAGTCTAACAGAAATTAGGGATGGGTTCAAAGTCCAAAGTTTTGCATTGCTCCAGATCAGCTCTCACAGTCATTGATTCTGGGTTGCATGATCCTGACAAGGATCAAATTTATAGTGTCAAATGTATCCACTGAAGACATACCAAGAGCCATCTGTGTCCAATAGCTGGGGTCTAATCAAGTACTCCCTGTGTAGCTAGCCTTCACACAGAGCATTGAAGAACCCAGAGAAAGAGGAGCACATATTTATATTAGAGCCTGCACTACAGACTACAGTGAAGGCCAGGAATCTGGTGGAAAATTATGCTGCATCCATTCAAAACTTAATATGTTGAAGGGTAAGTTTCAAGTTCACTTTGACAGCCTTAAATGCATACGAAAGCAGTCTCTGATTTATTTATGTTTTGGCACAGTTCCCCAGCCTTAGAAATTACAACAAAGTGTAACAGGATAAAAGGAACTGTCAAATATAAATAGTTCAATTTTTCATAAATAAGTACAATAGATTTTCTAGACGAATACTCACAAGGGAACTAGTGATGGGGTATTTCTTTAAAATGAAATAATATCCCCCCACATATACATGCTCGGAAAGTGCTGCTTATTGGTCTAAAGGAAACCCGAAGTAAGTCCACTTAATACAAAATACATATTTTTACCTGGACCCAAGGCATATAACATTGTTGTGAGTCAACCTTTCATAATAGGGTACTTTCTATCTCTGAAGTTGCAGAGCAAAATGTGCTTCAGGGACTAGTATAAGTATCACTGGGATTGAATCTGGGACTTTCAGTGCCAGACACATGAACAACTACTACCTGAACTAAAGGAGTCACTCCATTAGTTGCCAGCATAAAAGACTCACATTATCTATTGCCCAGCCATGGTCCGACCCAGTATGATCATTCTTATGATGTATTCATAGCACACACTGAACAGCAAATTACATACTTCCCCTGGTGAGAGTAAGGCTGTCCTGTGTGTCTGAGGTCCACAGCCATTCAAATCCCAGGTAAACCACTATTTGTAATAGCTGACATTATGGGTTGTCACTAGAGCTGATAGAAATGTTTTCAATGGAACAGTTTTCTGTCTGTAAATCCTGATTCAACCAAATGAAAATGTTGATGGGAATGTACTGATTTTGTCAAAATTTGCAATAGGAAATTAGCAAAACAGTTTTGATTAGGTTGAAAAGTTTTACTTTTACTTAATCATTTTGACTATTTCATATTTATGTTATAAATTATGATACAATATAAAAGTTGAAATGACAAAGATTAAATGAAAAATCTCAACAAGACAAACAAAATATTTCAGAATATTTCATTTTGTGAAAAATTCTGAGATATCAAAACTAAAATTTAAACCTTGGTGTTTCCCATAATATCGAAATTCCATTTTTCTGCCAGCTCTGCTCATCACTACAGAAAGAACCTGAGACCTACAGTGCTAAAAGCATGATCTTCTATCATGTTAGCTAAAGAGGTAGTAACTTTAGCACCTAAATGTAATATACTCATTCTCTATAGATTCACGGTGGCTTAGCCACTAGAAAAAGATGTATAACTTACACCGAACACTGGGTTACATTAGCACAATGTGTGTGATTTTGTACTGAATATTCAGAGTGTGAATTGCCCCTCCACAATAAAGTAAACACATCACATAAAGCCCATATGATGAGTTGTTATTTTAACGGCTGCTGTCTGGAGGCAAAGCTGATTCTTATGTATTTGTGAATAGAAGATTTAACAAATTGTGAGCCACGTGTACCTGGTAAAAGGGCATTGCAAGCTTTTTTACTCACCCTAGATTAAACATAAATTACTTCTTGGAAATAGCCCAAATATAAATTTTCTCTGAGTAGAATCTTCAGTTGTGTACAATACATAATTTAGGAAAACATTCTGAAGGCAATATAGAGCATCAATAATATGATTAATGGATTAAAGACAAATGTACTTACTGGTTACCATAGTGCTAAATGTGTAATAGGCACTTTAGGGATGGGAGTAGTTGCAGAGTGATAAAAACATTGGCAATCTCACTCATAAGAAATTACAGGTCCAAACATTGGCTTCTGTCTGTTACATATGCCGTGTAAGACAACTATTTGCTTACTTTTATATTTATGGGTAGCCTCTAACCAAACAATAATACTGCATTGACTTAGATTATTTGCCCAGTGGCAGACTGGGCCATTGAAGGCATACTGCTCCCAATGAAGTCAACAGAGGCTTTGCATGTGCATTTACAAGTTGTATTTCCCCCGAGAATATTTCATAGGGCAAATCTTGCATGACTTATTCATGTAATCAGTTACATCACCATGGATGCAATATTCTTAAAGTAGTTTGTCTATTGGCTAGAGCAGTGGTCCCCAACCTTTTCCAGGTGGCAGGTGCCGGACAACAAGCCACTGAGGACTGTGGCTGGTGGACAAGCATCCGCCAAAATGCTGCCAAGAAGTAGCAACGTCAAGACGCGTTGCCACCAAAATGCCGCCGAAAATCAACGACATTTTGGTGGCAACGCCTCTTAGTGATGCTGCTTTTTGGCAGCATTTCGGTGGCGGTGCCTCTTGATGATGCCACCTTTTGGTGGCATTTTGGCAGCTGCTTGTCCGCTGGCCAGTATGCAGGCGCACATAGATGCCCCGCCAGGCACAATGGCACCCGCAGGCACCGCATTGGGGACCACTGGGATAGAGGCTACCTATCACCAAGGGATAAACAAATATTTTCTCTATATCTTTGGGACTATATCTTATAAGCTGTGTTGACAATGATTTCACCACTTGGCACCTATGCCTAAAGTACTTTGCAAATATTTGGTGGGGAGGATTTGACCTATAAAACGCTGTAGCACAGTGGGACTGTTTTGCAAACAAGCTGAGCAGCATTTGTCCCTCTATACAGAACAAATTTTCCACAGCTACTTTTAGATGTATTCTTTCTATAAACAGACCTGTAGGGAAAAAGGTTGTTTTCTCTCTTTATGCTACATAGCTTAGTGCACAGTACCGATATGGGCTCAAAGGCCATGGTTCTTAGTGGAAGCAAAGAAAAGCACAATATATACTAGGAGGTGGTCAAGGGACGGGTGCAGAGGTAGCTTTAAGCCACCTTTCCAGTCCTCTGATCCTGGACTGTCCGTGCACCAAACTGCTCTGTCTTGTTCAGAGGAATCCCAGCCACACCCAACTCCCTCCAGCTCTATACTGTCATAGGGAGGTGAAGTGGTGAAAGAGCCATTACAATGGCTGTGGAGTACTGGAGGATTCTCTACGCTGAGGTGCTCCTCCAATAGACAAGTGCAAAGTGGTCCTAATGAAACTGAGGCTTTAGGCCTAAATACTGAAAGGTTGCCATCTTACTAAATGGTGTATCCTTCTCTCAGCAGGGCCAGATTAACGCATAGACAAACTAGGCAAGTGCCGAGGGAATAAATTCGGGGAGAGGCAATTTTTTAAATCAATGCAGATTTGTGTATGAACTGAAAGAACTTCACTCTCTTGAGTGAGTGGCACAGGATCACAATGCCACTCACATTTAGCCCAACCACCCCTCTATCATGTTATAGAATTCCACATAATTCCCCAGGAGAGAAGAAGGCTATAGGTAAAGAAAATGTTTCCTTCTGCAACATGGCAGGGAGACAAGTGAATGTTTGCCTATGGCCCAGTGATGGATCAATCCAGCCCAGTCTTTCAGTATGGCATGAAAGTAGTTACCAGAAACGTTAATGAGAATTATGGCATTAAGACAAGACCCCTGAAGCTGCTCTCTGAGACACACATTTTCAGTTGGCAAGGAAGTTTTATAGCAGTCATGAAGCAAAGGTGTGATGAGGAAAGAACCGCTGACAGTGTGAATAATATTGGGTCAGTACATCTCTGGTTAATATTCTCAGCTGAGGCCATTGAGTCAGCACACACGCACACCTGGAGGCCAAATATGGGCATGGTATGATTGGTTAGTATAAACCAACCTTGTAACTGTGAGAAATGTAATCTACCTATAATATAGAAGAAGAAAAAGAGGCATTGCAACATACATAGACTGCACAGAAAAAAATTCTGCACACAAAATGAAATAAAAAGTCTGACCATTTTGAACAGGGCAAAAAAAATCACTTTTCACGGATGCAGTTAAGTATCACATTTGTTTGTCATTATGTAAAGGACATTTTCAGCAAACAGTTTTTCCCTTTTGTGAAACTGGAACTACATCAGAGCAAATATGAAGAGTAAAAATGAAGGGATACATTCCACTTTGACATATCCTTGCCAGTTGCATTATTTAATAATAATTACTGAATTGGCAATGCAAATGCTCTAACATTCCCAACAGAGAGGACAGGAAATGGTACAGATGTAAAGAAAAGCCTCAAGAAACTGGAACTACAGGGCTTTTGACATGATTTTTGAAAGCTTTCAAAGTCAGTCTTTCAGGAGTGATGTGGTATGGTTTGATGGTCCTGCATCCTCACGGATACCAAGGTATTTGGAGGTAGGAACAAATACTAAGGTGCCATGCATTTCAATTCTAATCATTCTGTCTTTTGCTCTCTGTCACCTTTATTTAAATCCAGGGCCACAGACAGAATCCCAGAAGTAGGATTAGCAAAGAATCCTGTAGCACCTTATAGACTAACAGACGTTTTGGAGCATGCACTTTCGTGGGTGAATACCCACTTGGTCAGATGCAAGTGGTGGAAATTTCCAGGGTCAGGTATATATATATGCAGGCAAGCTAGAGATAATGAGGTAGTTTAATCAGGGAAGATGAGGCCCTGTTCTAGCAGTTGAGGTGTGAAAACCAAGGGAGGAGAAATTGGTTTTGTAATTGGCAAGCCATTCATAGTCTTTGTTTAATCCTGAGTTGATGGTGTCAACAGTAGGATTATATCCCTAGTGAGAAAAAAGCATTTTAAATTGACAGTTCTTATACTAACTGATGGTTTTGGTCACAAAGTTAACTACCATAAAACCAGATTTACTGCATTGCTCGGAATGATAGCTACAGCAGCATCTGTTTTTATTCAGTGTTTATTCAGAGTTTGTTAATAAATTTACTTTTGGCATAATGTGATAAATGTAGCAGAGAAAATGAATTGGGGCAGATTTGAAATTGCAGAATTGGAGTTATTGTATGTTCTAAAAAGCAAAACAATAACAATAAAATAAGATAAGAGTTTTATTGTCTATAAGTGTTACTGAAAAATGAAGCAAAAGTGAGCCCATTGCAACCAAAATTTTGCTTGCATATGTTAGAGCAAGCAGTATTTCTATGAACTCTAAAAGTTGTTTGAGTGGAACAATATAAAAATCATGAAGAATTCATGCTGTCTCTCTCCTAGGTGACTGGATTCAATAGTAGTCACTTGACAAGTTTTCTATGAATATAGAGTTTGTTTGTTTTTTTATTTTATTTAGTGGATTTAGTTGATCTTCTGTTTATTAAGACATGACCATTATGCTTCCTCTCCCCACTCCAGAAAGCACCTCCTGTGACAAATCTCTGTTTGTCTCAACAAAAGATGTAATAATAATTTAATGTTTCTCCATACTGGAATATAGAATACCTAGTAAGTGTGGTGGGGGGAGAGCTAAACAGATCTTACCCAAACCTCAAAAAATGAGTATGTGCAAGGTAGAGGAACATCCACCTCAGTAAAAACAGTGGATTCACACCAAGGAAAGTATGATAATAAAGATACAAAGCAAGCATATTTATCTTCATAAAGACTAACTGTACTGTTTTATAGTTAAAATGGTATAGAAATCAGAGACTAGTCAGAGCATAAAGATGATTTTCTTTGAAATTTCTGTAAACCCAGAAGGGCTCAGACTGAGGAAAGACTGTGAGGTGTACACCATTCACACTGTTAATATAGGTGAGAAAAGGGGACAAAGAAAGAGCAGACATTTCCCAAAGTATATTTCATCCACTATAGAATAGGCAGAAACATTTAGCCAAAAGGTCTATCTGTAGTTACATGATTAACTGAAATACGTTTAAAATCTTCAAAAATCCCAATTCACTAACACTGAAATTCATCCCTATACAGAGAGAGAACCGAAGGTGGCCCCTCTACACAAGAAGCATTCCGCCCTAAAGGAACACAATACTTTTGAAGATTTAAAGACCTTAATTATGATCCCAAGAACTGAGTCATACACTGCCAAAATGTGATTTGAAAGACTTGTCAAGCTTATAATCTATGCTCTCAGGTTTTTGTGCTTCTTGTATATGCTTCATGGACTAGCTTACCCTACAGCTGTCAGGAAGCTGCATTCCTAACTCTGATTTAGAGTTTTGAGATATCATCATAGGTAGCCAGGGATAGACAGAAAAATAATAGCCTTAAACCAGGTCATAGTAAGCAGCTGTAAAATAAAAGACTGATTCATAAAACAATTTTGCAATATTCCACTAGAGACATGTATGCTTATGAGGGATTTCCAGAAGTTTTTGTATTTATTTTTAAACAGTCCAATTCAGTTCAGTCCAGTCCAACTCATGGCGATCAGGGGAGGTCTCGGATGACTGGAAAAAGGCTAATGCAGTGCCCATCTTTAAAAAAGGGAAGAAGGAGGATCCAGGGAACTACAGACCAATCAGCCTCACCTCAGTCCCTGGAAAAATCATGGAGCAGGTCCTCAAGGAATCAATTCTGAAGCACTTAGTGGAGAGGAAAATGATCAGGAAGAGTCAGCATGGATTGACCAAGGGCAAGTCATGCCTAACTAACTTAACTGCCTTCTATGATGAGATAAATGGTTCTGTGGATGAGGGGAAAGCAGTGGACATGTTATTCCTTGACTTTAGCAAAGCTTTTGATGTGGTCTCCCACAGTATTATTGACGGCAAGTTAAAGAAGTATGGGCTGGATGAATGGACTATAAACTGGATAGAAAGTTGGCTAGATCATCGGACTAAATGGGTAGTGATCAATGGCTCCATGTCTAGTTGGCAGCTGGTATCAAGCGGAGTGGCCCAAGGGTCGGTTCTGGGGCCAGTTTTGTTCAATATGTTCATTAGTGATCTGGAGGATGGTGTGGATTGCACCCTCAGCAAGTTTGCAGATGACACTAAACTGGGAGGAGTGGTAGATATGCTGGAGGGTAGGGACAGGATACAGAGGGACCTAGACAAATTAGAGGATTGGGCCAAAAGAAATCTGATGAGGTTCAACAAGGACAAGTGCAGAATCCTGCACTTAGGATGGAAGAATCCCATGCACTGCTACAGACTAGGAACTGAATGGCTAGGCAGCAGTTCTGCAGAAAAAGACCTAGGGGTTACAGTGGACAAGAAGCTGGATGTAAGTCAACAGTGTGCCCTTGTTGCCAGGAAGGCTGACGGCATTTGGGGCTGTATAAGTAGGGGCATTGCCAGCAGATCGAGCGATGTGATCATTCCCCTCTATTCAACATTGGTGAGGCCTCATCTGGAGTATTGTGTCCAGTTTTGGGACCCACACTACAAGAAGGTATCAGAGGGGTAGCCATGTTAGTCTGGATCTGTAAAAGTAGCAAAGAGTCCTGTGGCACCTTATAGACTAACAGTTTTTGGTTGGTTTTTTTTGCTTTTGTGGGTGAATACCCACTTCATCAGATGCAGGTAGTGGAAATTTCGAGGGGCAGGTATATATATGCAAGCAAAAAGCAGGCTAGAGATAATAAGGTTAGTTCAATCAGGGAGGATCAAGCCCTCTTCTAGCAATTGAGGTGTGAACACCAAGGGAGGAGAAACTGCTTTTGTAGTTGGTGAGCCATTCACAGTCTTTGTTTAATCCTGAGCTGATGGTGTCAAATTTGCAGATGAACTGAAGCTCAGCAGTTTCCCTTTGAAGTCTGGTCCTGAATTTTTTTTGCTGCAGGATGACCACCTTTATATCTGCTATTCTGTGCCCAGGGAGACTGAAGTGTTCTCCTACAGGTTTTTGTATATTGCCATTCCTAATATCTGATTTGTGTCCATTTATCCTTTTCCGTAGGGACTGTCCAGTTTGGCCGATGTACATAGCAGAGGGGCATTGCTGGCATATGATGCCATATATAACTTTGGTGGACGTGGTGAATGAACCGGTGACGGTGTGTCTGATTTGGTTAGGTCCTGTGATGGTGTCGCTAGTGCAGATATGTGGGCAGAGTTGGCATCGAAGTTTGTTGCATGGATTGGTTCCTGAGTTAGAGTTACTATGATGCGGTGTGCAGTTACTGGTGAGAATATGCTTCAGGTTGGCAGGTTGTCTGTGGGCGAGGACTGGCCTGCCACCCAAGGCCTGTGAAAGTGAGGGATCATTGTCCAGGATGGGTTGTAGATCCCTGATGATGCGTTGGAGGGGTTTTAGCTGGGGACTGTATGTGATGGCCAGTGGAGTCCTGTTGGTTTCTTTCTTGGGTTTGTCTTGCAGTAAGAGGCTTCTGGGTACACGTCTGGCTCTGTTGACCTGTTTCCTTATTTCCTCGTGCGGGTATTGTAGTTTTGAGAATGCTTGATGAAGATTTTGTAGGTGTTGGTCTCTGTCTGAGGGGTTGGAGCAGATGCGGTTGTACCTCAGTGCTTGGCTGTAGACAATGGATCGTGTGATGTGCCCAGGATGGAAGCTGGAGGCATGAAGGTAGGCATAGCGGTCGGTAGGTTTTCGGTACAGGATGGTGTTAATGTGTCCATCACTTATTTGCACTGTGAAGGAAGGAGGATTGTGGAAAAATTGAAAAAAGAGTCCAACAGAGGACAACAAAAATGATTAGGGGGCTGGAGCATATGACTTATGAGGCGAGGCTGAGGGAACTGGGATTGTTTAGTCTGCAGAAGAGAAGAATGAGGGGGGATTTGATAGCTGCTTTCAACTACCTGAAAGGGGGTTCCAAAGAAGATGGATCTAGACTGTTCTCAGTGGTACCAGATGACAGAACGAGGAGTAATGGTCTCAGGTTATAGTGGGGGAGGTTTAGGTTGGATCATTAGGAAAATCTTTTTCACCAGGAGGGTAGTGAAGCACTGGAATGGGTTACCTAGGGAGGTGGTGGAATCTACATCCTTAGAGGTTTGTAAGGTCAGGCTTGACAAAGCCCTGGCTGGGATGATTTAGTTGGGGATTGGTCCTACTGTGAGCAGGGGGCTGAACTAGATGACCTCCTGAGGTCCCTTCCAGCCCTGATATTCTATGATTGTATGATTTAAATTAATCATAAAGGGCAATAGAAGTACAGCTGATATATACACAATGTACATTTCAAAACTTAAATAGTAATGCCTATTTATCTATGCTAGACTATTAGTTTTCCTTCCAGAGGACTATGACCCTCAGAAAAGTGACTCAGCATAAGAACTGGTTCCAACTGGCTCATGCCAGAATCTCTTAAAGGTACAATTCCCTGCATCTTCCTTTCCAAGTCAAATGTAACAGTAACAATCAACATTAACATAATACACAATTTCAAAAACGTATAACCATCTATTAACTAAATCAAGTAGCAATGTTCAATTAGCCTTTGAGGTACCCTGAGCTGTTGTGTGGTCCTGTGGGTCTCCCCACATCTATGGTTCATAGTCCTGGAGAGCCCCTAAACCACAGAGACCCCTACAGAGTTTACTAGAATAGAAATAAATTACCACGAAGAAACATTTTAACAGCAGCACATAAAGGAAAGCTCCTGGCCACTGAGAACTCCCAATATAGAAAAGCCAGGATAAGAAACCAATAATTTCCCCCCCAAAAAAATGGCTCGCAGTGATCTTGTGGCTGAACATGCCAGACAACTTCTCAGGGGTTGAATCCTGGATTCAACACCAGAAAACTGAGGCCAACAGCAGATCCCTTCAAGACAATTATTTCTGGTTTGTAGAAAGGTAAGATCTGCAAAAGGCTACGTCACTGTAAACAGTTATACAATAACATGAAAAACTTCTTCAGCAGGACAGTGTAACCAAGTGGGGAGAGCACTGGACTGGGACTCAGAAGTCCTGGGTTCCGTTCCCAGTTCTACCACTGGTTTTTTGCATGACTGGGCAAATCACATCATGCCTCAGTTTCTCTATCTGTAAACTAGGGACAATGATACTGATCTTTTTAAAAGCACTTTGAGATCTGCTGATGAAAAGCCCTATATAAAAGTTAGGTCTTATATTATTATTGTCCCTCAGACCCTAAGGTTTATTACCTCAGGTAAATGATGAGCCTTGGAACCAGTTAAGCAAGAATATATGAAGAGATGCTTACAGTAACTAGAAGTGGACAAAGGATAGCACTAAATGTCTGCTACTTGTTAAAAAAATTATTTGGTCTCCATAGGTGAGTTTGCATGGCACCATGTGTTTCTTTAACTGATTTAGCTTAGGAAGATAATTTTTATCACACCACTCTCCACTGAAGAGTGTCATCATAAAAAGATCAGAAGGGACAAGTACGTTAGTCATCTCGTCTCACTCCATCTCAGAGTGGGGAATGGACTTGCTTCAAATCGTACTGTTCTAACACATCTTTCCTCTTAACCGGTTATACTCAGACTGAATGCTTTTTGTCACTTCTACAGCTTGCCTCCCTGCATGGGGAGATTTTAAATATCTTAAACCTTGTTAAATTCTAAGCCAAGATGTCGAGACAGAAGAAAAAAAATAGCCTCAACCTAGAAAAATACAGGCTAATACATCTAAAGAATGATCATGCAGAACACATTCAATGGGAGGGAAAATAGTTTACCAAATTACACAGGCTTTTAAAGTGCAACATTGGAACCAATTGGGGCTGCTTACACAGTCATCACATGACATATCTAGGGATAATAAAAGTCTATTACATCACCACAATAATGGGCAGCAGAACACCAGCAAGAGGGTGATATATTGGAAGGAATTTAGAGAAAAGTAATAGAATGGAATTAAAGGTCTCGAAGGGTTGACTCACAGTTTTCCAAGAGCCATAGTTACATCAGATAGAATGAATAAATAATAGTGCATGGACCTAAATCCCTGTTGCTTCAGGGCATAAGCCAACCTGTAACTGAAAAGAGCAATTCCACTTATGGGCAGGTTATACCATAATTGTCCACTACAGAGTTTCTCGGAAGAAGCGTGGGGAGGGACGGGACCTCCCTGCATATGGCTGGCAGAGGGATAGGAGGGAGAACAAAGGGGGGTACTGTTACTCAAGGAGAAAAGAGCAGCTCGCTCAAGGCTGAGGAGCAGGATTCCAGGGGTTCCCACCTGCTCCCAGGCCCATTTCAGCCCCTGCAGTTCCCACTCTCTGCTCTCCAGCCTGATCCTGGGCACTGTGTCAGATACTCCAGCCCTTCTGGGTTCTGCTCTCACCTCCTTTCCACACCCCTCCTGCCACACCCCCTCATGAGCTTGAATTTACACAGGAGCAGAACCTCCACAATATTTCCATTGTGGAGCCACTAGCCTCCCCACCACCACCTCAGGTTCCATCACTCCTGAAGTTTCTTGCACTTTCCTCTTGAATATCTGTGACAGCCAGAAATGGGATATTGGTCTAGATGGATCAGTGACATTTATGTTCTTTCATCTAAAATGGTCTGTGTGTTCAGTGACCATTTCACTACGGATCTGATCATACACAAGGAAATGCATGCACGGGCCCAGGCTTTACACAGCCATAACAGTCTTCACTTGTTTATCCCTTTGACCTATTACCATCTATTAAACTGCAGTTTCAACCTTTGGTTTATGATGCCTTGACATCAGAGTAAGTTCACTGCATTCTTTATGTTTCATTTCTGCAGGCTGTATCAATTATATAAGGTTCAGCTCAGCAGGCTACCAGACTGTACTAGGTACTGCATACCTTCAAAAATTCTGTGAGGTTCTAACTATGGCAGTGCCCACTGATTAAGTTACATGATAAAGTGTTTGGTTAGTTTTTTGTTTTTGTTTTTGTTTGGTTTTTTTTTGCAATTCAGACCAATACCTATGTTTGGGAGCAACATCTTCTATACATGGACACACTGGGACTTCATTCTCAGAAGTGCTGGAAACAATAAAGGATGTATACTTGGCTGGCTCAAAAAAGCATAATTCAAGATGGCATAGCTCCATTCCTCTAGTCTTGTCCCTGTGAACTTCTTATTCCAGTAGTCTGTTCCTGACACTGAATGAGCACCTACTGATTTAGACTGGCTGAGAATCTGGCCCTGATTCTTTAACCTGCACTATTGTAACTAATGATATTTATATTTACTGTGGCTTTCTGGTGAGCTGTGATGGAGAGAACAGCTACTGGGAAACAGGTCTAAAAATCTAAGGTAGTGGGAAAATTCTGCTTGTTTCCCCCATAGTTTCGAGATGGAGCCCATGACTTAACATCCTTCATATTCTGTGTATGTGTGTAAAATGATTAACGGTGTAGTACTGGAGTTTGTGTAAGCATGAATTATTACTTTTATTTCCAAAAGTAATTCTTGCTAGAGGTAATATTTCTGGGAAGGATGTACCGGCTGGATATACAGATAAAAGGGGATGCATGTGCACATAAACTCTGTAAAACAGAGGAAGTGAGCATTTTAATAACCATGTATTTCTGGTTCAAAAAAACCATGTATTTCTGTGGCTCATATTAAAATTCCATACGGTTATAAGCCTATCTGGGTTATTTTCTATAATTGATCTCAGTCATTCCTTCATTCCTTTTCTATGTTTATAAGCCTCAGGTGAAATGAATGAGGCCGTTGTCCATTATACCCAGCAAGAACCTGTTACACACTGTAGACAGCAGTCGTACCCTGCTATTTGCAATATAATAAATAACTGTCAAAAATGTTCAATTGTAAAAACATTGTAGGCAATTTAGCAAACTCTATAAAATAAATATGCTGGCTGTGCAACCAAAGTGTCACACAAACAAAATTGGAAAATCAACCTGGAGTGAAGTTACCATCACTTAAATGAATGAGAGTTATGTAATAATTGACCCCCCCACTGTGTAAACGAGGAAGCTTCATGATAATCACATCTACTTGTTTTATTGAAACCAACCTGATCTTACTGATTTTTGAATGACTACATAAACAGAACTCCCACTTGGTAACTGTAGGAGTTTAAGGTAAAATTAATACTGCTACTTTGGTTGCATAATTTTTTAGCCCTCCAGGCAAAAAAACAAAAACAAAAAATGGACTAAAACCATTGTATTTAGAATTTGTATTTATGGCAGCTACTAGAGGCTCTACTCAGCATCAAGCCCCCTGGGCAGGCACTATTCAAACAAACAGCAAGAGACAGTCCCTGCTCTAACAAGCTTACAATCTGTTTAGGACCTCACATTGAAAAAAGACTGATTTTAGAAAAATACACTGGTGGAAAGTGCCAACCCTGAGTGTATAAAGTTAGGCTCTATAATAGAAACAGCCAGATTTGCAGATGCTCAGCACCCACCACTGCCATTACGTTCAATGGGAGTTGTAGATACACCCCACCTCTGAAAATCTGGCCACTTCTATTTAGGTGCCAAGAAAGGATTAGGTGCCCAACAAAAGTCTGAACGTTTTGGCCAGAGAATTCAGTCCATCATTTTGATATATGAGTATGCAATGACATCTATTTTATGAAGTCAGAAATTGCAAACACTTATACATGAGTAATAAAGAGCATGATCCAAAACCCACTGAGCTCAGTGTTGGTCCGGAACGAGCTGACTGTATGATCATATGAGTAGTATAACTCCTCTGTGTGGGACAGCCTACTGGATTGTAGGACTGAGTCTGAAGACACTGTTTTGAGGAGCACTTTTTTTTTTTTTTTTGGTTAAAAGCAGCATACAGCACTCATCTATTGTACAATATGCCCAGTGCAATAATAATAAGTGAGTTAAAGGCCAGAAATATTTTGCAAACTACTGAGAAATAGGTCACTCCATAACTAACAAAATAAGAATGGCCATACTAGGTAAGACCAATGGTCCATTTAGCTAGTATCCTGTCTCTGACAGTGGCCACTGCCAGATGCTTCAGAGGAAATTAGCAGATCAGGGCAATTATCAAGTGATCCATCCCGTCATCAAGTCCCAGCTTCTAGCTGTCAGAGTGTTAGGCTAGGTCTACATCGGGATGGAGGTCGATGTAAGATACGCAACTTCAGCTACGTGAATAGCATAGCTGAAGTCGGTGTATCTTAGGTCGATTTACCTGGTCATGAGGACGGCGGTGAGTAGACCACTGCCGCTCCCCCATCAACTCCGCTTCTGCATCTTGCCACAGTGAAGTTCCGGAGTCGAGGGTAGAGCGATCAGGGATCGATTTTATCGTGTCTACTCTAGATGTAATAAATTGATCCCTGATAGATCAATCACTACCCACCGATCTGGAAACACCCAGAGCATGGGATTGCATCCCTGACCATCTTGGCTAAGAGCCATTGATGGACCTATCCTCCCTGAATTTATCTAATTCTTTTTTTGAATCCAGGTATACTTTTGGTCTTCACTATATCCTTTGGCAATGAGTTCCACAGGCTTTGGTTAATTTTCCTTCAAATTCTTTTTTGGCCTGCCTAATTATACTTTTACACTTGACTTGCCAGAATTTATGCTCCTTTCTATTTTTCTCTCTAGGATTTGACTTCCAATTTTTAAAGATATCTTTTTGCCTCTAATCACCTCTTTTACTCTTTTTAGTATAGTGGTATTTTTTTGGTCCTCTTAGTATTTGTAATGGCTGTCACATATGTCAAAGGTATGAAAAAAGGTATGTACAACAGAAATTCTTACACTTATACTAAGAATGAAAGAATATTTATATTCAAGAACAGAGGAGGTTAAAATACATTCAGCAGCTGCAACCAATGATGTAAATGGTGCTCAGGTAATACTGTGAAGTACAGATACATAAATAGGGAATCAGAGAAGAAAGGAGAGTGGGACGACTAGAAAAAGGAAAGCAATTAATTTTATTTCACAAAGAAAATCACAGATCTCTATCCTTTTTGTTTCATCTCTCTAAATGTCCTGCTCTAGCCAACATCACTAAAGTTAATAAAATTCAGTTTATCATTAACCCAATTTTGTTCAGTGACTAAACTTTTCATTTTTGGTTAGAAACCAAAGTATTACACTATTTTCCTGAAATATTCTCTCTTATGGGGTGCTGGGAAAAAACGGGGAAGATAAGGAGCATACCAATAGAGAATTATGCAGGTGGAACGTGAGTGAGGAGGGAAAAGAGAGAGAGTTTCAGAAGGGTGGATGAGACCAGATAAACTTTTTTAATACTATCAGAGCTACACCTTGCAGCAAAGACAGCTGCTAATTTTCCTACTGAAGGTAGAGCTAGAAAAGATACTGGGGTTTTGATGAAGGATAGATGGCTGAGACACAACTAAGACTTACACTATGCTTGTAGATGTGGCAAAGCCAACATAGGAACTGGCAGAAGTTATTTATTCTCCAGTGACAAGGGGGTGGTCACAGGCAGTGCAACTGCCTATAGCCTTATATGTTCTAAGGGTGAAAAACTCAGTTCAGCTGGAATCCTGAAGTGACAGCCAAAGGTACTGCAATCTGCAATATAATACAATCTGCAATGCAAAGACTACAGTGTCTGCAGCTGTGATGTTTGACTGGATAATACTGGTGGGGGGTTAACACGTTAAATTACCAGCTGCTCTGCTTATCTCTATTAAATATTTTTATTAAATTTATGGTAAATTCATTGTACCACTGTCACACTGTCAGACTGACTGCTGCATACAGAAGACATCATCAGATTACTATTTAAAAATGGGTCTGCTAATACAGCTTTTGGGAAAGATTACAAAAAAAAAAAAAAAAAAGTCTTGCTAACCTGAATCCTTAAGTGAATGCAGAACAAAACCAAAGATCACATAGCAAATCAGGACTTTAGTATCATGTGCAAAATTCCACGGCAGAAAGGACAAGTCATTTCATGTTCTCAGTATGAAAAAACAGAAACATTTGGGCAGAAAAGGTCAGAAACCGAGCGATGAGATTCAGGTCATGAGTAAGGTAATTCTGAGATATTGCTAACCTGAGAGTAGAAGTGGGATGTCAATGAAGTGGAGGGATGAAATGTTTGTGGGAAGGAATAAAAAGCAATAAAAAGAGCAACAGGAGAAACCACAACCAATAATTTCAAAAAGATGGTTTATTTTACTTATAAAAAATGTTTGCACTGAAAACACTTTCCTTGTTCATGACTTGCCATTTGTCAGAATCCTTACTAGGAAAGTCATGACCAAGAGTCAGAGCAGGGTCAAACCTGAGGGTCAGAGTACCAGAGGAGTTCATAGTCAAGTTCCAGACTGGGGTCAATATGGCATCAGAGTTCCAGTCAGATTTCAAGATCCAGGAGAAGGCATGGTCATGGCAGCTACAGGAGAGCCACACTGTTACCTGGATAGTTCCTGGAACACCCTTGAGGTGCCTGCCAAACCCCTTGAGGTGGGACTTCACGTGAGCTGTGCCCTCAGTGAATCATGGATAGTGATTCACAAGCTGGATATAACGTTTCTGGGTGGCAGTATGGAGATACCTGCTGCCTGGCAGGCCTAAATTCAAGACACAATGGGGCATACACTATTACTAGGTGCTAATTAATAGGTCAGTCTGTTATACAGCTGAGATATTGAATGTTATATTTAAGAGTGAGGAGTCCTTGAAACCCACTTCATCAGATGCATGCAATGGAAAATACAGTAGGAAAATTATATACACAGAGAACATGAGAAAATGGGTGTTGCCATACCAACTCTAATGAGACTAATCGATTAAGATGGGCTATTATCAGCAGGAGAGAAAAACTTTTGTAGTGATAATCAGGATGGCCCATTTCAAACAGTTGACAAGAAGGTGTGAGTAACAGTAAGGGGAAAATTAGCATGGGGAAACAGTTTAGTTTGTGTAATAACTCATCCACTCCCAGTCTTTATTCAAGCCTAATTTAATGGTGTCTATTTTGCAAATTAATTCCAGTTAAGAGTGTTTACTTACACATTATGTTTATTTTACAAGGGTCCCTAAGCACAACTGCCAACTTTCATGTGCTAAATAAGCACCCCGACTTTCACAATAAGCCAAAAATCAAGCTAATCCCTCTTCAAAACAAGGCCAAAACTAGCCAATCCCTAAGAACCCCAACACTCTATGTGACTAGATCCCCATAGCATTCAGTCTGGGACTGTGGTGGGCTCGCTGTGCATCCCTGATTCTCTCCCCCTCCATTGCCCCTGCTTGCCCCTTGCCCTCACTTGCCCCTCCCCCCCAGCCCGCGCAAGGAGCTGATAAAAAATAAAGAAGCAACAAGCAACAAGCCAAACACGCAACAAGCAACAAGCCAAAAACTAGCCAACAAGCAACCCACAAACCAATTAAGCCAAAAACAAGCCCAATTTCTGCATTTTTTTTTGCAGGTTTGTCATGTCTGTCCCTAAGTCCCCCCCATGACAGCAAACTGTTCTGGTTCTCAGCGCCATAGCACATCCCACTCTCTATTTAAGATCCTCATAACCATAGTATCTGAGAGCCTCAGAATCTTTAATGTATATATCCTCACAACACCCCTGTGAGATGGGACTAGTACTATTATCCTCACCTGTACAGAAAGGAAGCTGAACCTCAGGCCTTGTCTACAATGGCAGCAGTGTGTAGGGGGTATGTAGCTACACACCTCAGTGAAAAGCAGGCTACATCCACATTGCAGTGTGTAGCCACGCTTGGCAGTAAAAGGATCTGGCAGAGTCTTTCCCCACTGCTGTAGTCTTTCCAGCGGAAACACAATGAGACACTATATTGCTAAAAATAGCAGTGTAGGCATGAGAGGTGCTGCTTGGGCATGTAGAGAGACTGGTAAGGTACATACTTTAAGGTTCTGGTGTGTCTTTACTCACCTAAATAGCACCTCACTGTCTACATTGCTATGTACAGCTATATATGCACTCTACATGCTGGAGTAGATGTAGACATAGCTACAGAGAGGCTAAGTAACTCGATCTAGTAATCCTGGGACAGAGCAGGGAATTGAGCCCAGGTCTCTAACACATAAACTAGTGCTCTGACTATTGGCTCATCCTTCCTTTCTATCCTTCAAAACCAATAGCTCCTTCAGAAAGCACTACAGAGAATTAACTCATTGAACTTTCTTCTTAAAGTATGACCATGTTTAAGGTAAAAGATTTAATTCAGTAACCCCTCTCCGTGTGTTATCACCAGACATGTTCTGCACCAAAACAACAAAACCAACGCTACATAAGGTGATGTCTGGATTTTCTATTATGAAGTATTTTTTAAATATTTGGGGGAAAGAAAGTTAGGGATGCTCTGTTTCACCCCTTTGAAAGCATTGTGGGAGGGATGGCCATGTACTTAAGGCACTAGCCTGGACTACAAGAGTGCTGGGTTCAATACGTAGTTCTGCCACAGATTTCCTGTATGACACTAGGTAAGTCACTTATAAGCTAGATTTTTAAAATCAGCTTGCATTTTGGCACTAAAATTAGTCACATTTTTAAAAGAGCTTATGTTGCGTGCTAAGTTCTTTGTAGTGCCCACGATAGAGTGTTTCCAGTGGGAGCTGCTGAATGCTAAAAATTTGAAAATCTGGCTCTTGATCTCTGGGCACTTCTGTCTCACTGTCTTATGTTCTCCCACTTCTTCCCTGTTTAGACTAGAAACTTTGTGGGTGAGGGACCATACCTCAGAACCAGAGCCACCAAGCAGCTAGCAGTATCCCTGACAAGGCAGTGATGTTGAGCAGACTGTGAATTAAGGAAACTAGGAACTTGTCTCAGGGTAACCTGGTTAAATCCTTGCTTGTGGATTGGCTGGACCCTTCGGACTCTGAGGTAATTACCTCAGATGACTCATCATTTTTGTATAGTGTCTAGCACGAAGCCCTGATATCAGCACAATTGTAATACAAATAATGACTAAATTGCAATATACTGAACGTATATTCTTTACTTTTTATATATTTTAAATAATTTATCCCAGAATTTAAATAAAATATCTATATTAGGATAAAACTTTCAGTGAACATTTTCCCAATATTAAACATTCCACAGTACTTTGTGTACTTCTCTCAATAGGTTGGTCTAGGTAGTAGAATACCACGAATTCCAGTAGCTGGAGTTTACATAAAGAGACCCTGATACATGCAGAAGAGAGAGAGAGAAGCTAAATTAAAAAAAACCTGCCAGTCATTCTGCATTTATTTAGTGTATTTCTTGATACGAACAGGAAGTATGACAGGGGGTTACTTATTTGTGGCAGGCATCTAAGAAAGCTCAGCAGGACTGCTACACAAAAGCACTTTGGAAGAGGCAATAATATTTCTCTCTCACCTTTCCTCAGTGGGATATCAAATGTAGCAGTTGCTGGAAGGGAAATGCCATATTTTTAGCATGCCTGCCAGCATTGTCAAGCAGCTGGTAGGTGGGTGGCCCACAATATCCTCAGTGCCATTTCATTACAGTTAATATTCCTTACTGTTACTTGGGTTTCTTTTTTATTTCTGGCTTCTCTAAGTTTTTTAAATTTTAAGTTTGGCATTTAGTTGACTTTGAAAGCACACTAAGCTTGGTGACAAAGTCCAAGGAAAATGTATTTTCCAGCAAATAGGTTCCCTAGATCCTCCTTTGAAAAAAGATTTTGCTCTCAAAAGTACCTGAGCATCTCTCATTTGAGTTCAAAAGTTCCCAATGTTCCACACAAGTGTGGTGACGTCTCACTTGTATAACTGAAAATTATATCAGTAATTAAAAAATTCCTAAAATTGGGGTTACAGAAAAAATGTTTATGCTAATGGAATCCCACAGCATTTTTTAAATAATTCTGGGCACCCATCATTTTGCATCTATGTCACTCATTATGTCCCATATATTAGCCTTAGTAGATGTCCATTCTATTTCCTTTGAGATGCTGGGGATACTCCTTCAGTGGGGAAGTCCCAGTGGGTGCACAGCAGTGGAGCAGGCTCCTATGTCCTCCTTCAGGCCCCTGTGCAGTGGGTGTTTTAGGAATCTGGCTGTGGAGAGGGGAAGGGAGGTTAGGGGGACAGCCTTTCAGCAGGGATAAGGACTGTCATTCTGGCTTTCCTCAGCTGGTAAATGTTCTCTATGTAGACAGCATATTGGGATAAACTGGCCCATGGTTTGAGCCAATGTGTTATTTGCTATGAATAATATTTTCTCTTTTGCACAAAGAAATCTCTTTGCTTTGCTCCAAAGAAGCCTATATAGCCCATAGCTACACAAAGTGAAAAGCAAGTCTTACACTCAGTTTCCTTTTACATACAGACGCTAAGCATATATCAAAAATCTAAATTGCAGGTGCTTGAAATACTCCATTTACAATTGTAGGAATAGGATTTGCAGCCCATATCGCTACATTTCAGTATACTTTAACAAATCTTATCTCTACATATATTACACCTCTATGAAAAGAAACCAGATGTTCTTGTGTGTTATCAACATCTGCAGCTCGGGGGGGGGAAACAAAACCAGAAGAAGGTATCATGCAGGCCTCTTTAAAAACCAATCACAGAGGAAACAGATTTACAAGTGCAGCTAAAGAATTAGTTACTAATTATCACAAGGAAAAAGGAATATGAAAATAAAAAGTAATTTTAAAGATCAAATGGAATTTAATATAAAATGTATTATCTCAAAATGAATGTAATTTACGTATTTAAATAGCATGATTGAAAAATGCATTAATAGACATTAGAAAGTTATGATGGTAGCAAACAAATTCTTTAGAGATGTGGCAAGCTGTTCAAACTATATGTGGATACAAACAATGTGGACCTCTTGATAATTATAATATGCATCTTAAAAGCTACAGGGGTATTGTACTAAATGCATTTCTTCTGTTTTTTTCCTACTATAACAGATGGTCATTTAACTTTGATACATACAGCATTATTTTCATGTACAGTCTATGTGGGTATTCATAGCTCTGTTATGTCCTCACATTGTATGTGCACATTTGGTATCTACTTTTGCATCTTGTGTTTATGGACCTGTATATTTATCTACATACATAGTAGAACAGTGCAAGAAACTACTCTTCAAATACATATAACATATAGTCCCTTCTTCTTTGTGACATGTAATGAATTTTAATGTGGCCTCTCATTCACAGGCAACATTAGCAAAACCACATCAAACACTTCATCTGCATCTTTCTGTTTCTCTGTAAAATAGTCCTGTTACTGACAAAGTGAAAGTACCCTTTGCATATATACTTTTATTTACTTGTTTCTTTTTAATGTAATCTTACACTGAGAGGTATGGGACTTAAAATCATAGACTTATTCTATAGACCAGGGGTGAGCAACCTATGGCACACGTGCCAAAGACGGCACACAAGCTGATTTTCAGTGGCACACACACTGCCCGGGTCCTGGCCACCGGTCCAGAGGGCTCTGCATTTTAATTTAATTTTAAATGAAGTTTTTTAAACATTTTAAAATCCTTATTTACTTTACATACAACAATAGTTTAGTTATATATTATAGACTTATAGAAAGAGACCTTCTAAAAACACTAAAATGTATTCCTGGCATGCACAATGTTAAATTAGAGTGAATAAAGACTTGGCACACCACTTCTGAAAGGTTGCCGACCCCTGCTATAGACTAAGGTAGTTACATGGGAGCCATATTTTCAAACTTGTCTACCAAGGTTCAGTTCCTAACTACCCCACATAGGTATTGCAATATGGGTTTGGAGACCTAGAGTTTAACAATTTATCATCAGGTATTTCTTCTCTCTGTTAAATGGAAAAGAATATAACATAGAGAGGATCTTATTCATGGTCTCTCCTATTCGTGTCTTCTTTGTATAAAAATACGTAGAGCTAGGTTCTGGTCTGGACTGTGCGACTCTGCAAGAACATAAGGGAGGATGAGATCTTCCACATACCCTGATGCAGCCTCTACAGACCTTGTTATAGGGGTAAGTTGGGTACTGTCTGCTCATTCTTCCCTAGTTTAAACCGATAGAGGGGGAATGTGTAAGCCCTAGTCCCACCTCTATAACTCATGAGTCAATGGAAGGAGTGCACCAATCTGCTACGAGTATAGACCCGTAGCAAAATACTACACTCTGTGAGCAAGCTTCAGCACAGTTCATGAAGCAGTGCAGCTACACAAGACAGACTGGAAAACCATAATCTTGCCTTAGCACTTTTCAAAGGGTTAAAATTACAGTGTAATTGCATATTACAGTATTACTAATGTACCTGTACTGTAAAAATAAATGGACTAGGCTCAACATTTACAACTAAGAGTTCCTAAACCCAAACATCTAAATCCATATTTAGGTACCTAAATAAAATTGTGGTCTTATTTTCAGAGATGTTGCGCATCTGCTACTTTCAGTGACTTCAGTTAAAATTTTGAATTCTCAAATCTTCAGAAAATCAAGTCACTTTTATTTTGGTCCCTAAATTTGTACACCCAAGTTTGAAAATGTTGGCCTAAGTACTGAATGAAGATGTAACTGCAAGAAATTCATGCATATATTAATATCCCACTTAGGATTTTCTGGTAAATATTTGCATGAAAGTGTGAACACAGAGTATTAATGAATGTCTATTTTGAATCTCTCCATGACTGGACAAGAACTGAATTAGATCATATAAGACACAGACTCTTCCCTAAGAGGTTTATAATATAAAAATTAGCTAGACTGTTTTAGTTATGACTAAGACTCTGACTTTGTCATGGAAACTTTTAGGAAATTTCATGGCAGAGGTGCAGGAAAAAACAGAATCACAGAAAGATCACCAACCTTCCTGGGAGAGTGGTATGGCTTTGCTTTTATGTAGATTAGCCATGAGGATCTCATTTCAATGCATTCCATAGGAAAATTAAGGTGGGTGAGGTAATATCTTTTATTGGACCAGCTTCTCCTAGTGAGAGAGACAGGCTTTTGAGCTTACACAGAGCTCTCCTTAAGGTCTGCAAGCAGTGTTCACTCTAATTTTTTCCACACATCCAGAATGAATTTTGTTATGTATAACATAAAACATAACAGAATCCATGTGGTGGGGGTGGAGCTGACGGGTTCGGAGTGTGGGAGGGGGCTCAGGGCTGGGGCAAAGGGTTGGGTGCAGGGGTGTGAGGGCTCTGGCTGGGGGTGAGGGCTCGGGAGTGGGGCTGGGGATGAGAGGCTCAGGGCCGGGGAAAAGGGTTGGTGAGGGCTCTGGCTGGGGGCGCAGGCTCTGGGCTGGTGCTGGGGATGAGAGGTTTAGAGTGCAAGAGGGTGCTCCAGGGCTACAGTGGGGAGAGAAGACTTCCCCCAGCTCTCTCTCCCCAAAGGCAGCAAATGTACCCTGTGCTCACCTCACAGTGATGGCTCCTGTTTTGTATGAACTGCTGCAAATTGAAACCATCATAAAAATACAAGATCTTATGCCAGAGGCAAAATTTAGCCCACAGAACCTCAGCAATAGCTCAAAAACAGAATTCTCTGGTGCTTGACCATGTTCCATGTTTTCTTTTTCCTGAACAGGCTTCCTAATTATCATTCACTGCTATACATACATTATTACCAATTACCAAATCCCTATGTCAGGGCTGGTCTACACTACGGGGGGAAATTGATCTTAAACAGAGGTGTACCGAGCGCCCTCCGTACCCTCTGACCGGAGGGGGCCCCGCAAGGAAGGGGGCCCCTAAGAATGGAAAAAAAATTTAAGGTATAACTAGGTAAGTGACATTTATTGACACTATTGCACAATCCATGTCGGTTTTACTGACAAAACCGTAAAGTCATTATGATACATCATAATGCTATTGGCTACATCAGTTGTCTCTCGGTCAGTTTCGAATTTTAGTTGGACCCATTCAAAGAATGTGTATTTGCGTTCATAATGGCGGTCGGCGGATAAATGTTATTAATTTAGTTGTTTAGTTTTTTATCTTTTCCAACACAGAAGTGTGCTCTGTGATGTCTAAGAGAATGTATAAGAGCGGAGCTAGTAAATGAAAGGCAGCAAAAGATGCCGAGAAGGAACTTGAGAAAATTCCAAAGTTGTCAACGTATTTTGCGCTGCAATCCAACGTACAGGTACAGGCACATGAAACGGACAGCGCTAGCAGCAACGAATCATATCCAGAAGTATCCAGAAGTGCTTCAAGTGAGATCGAAGGTGAAGCCAGTTGTTCTACCAAACAAACTGTGACAGATATTCCAGCTGCTGCCGGGAAAGAAGTATCTGAATCTGAACCACTGACTGATGATCCAGGAGATTGGCCGTCTACAATATCGGACAGGCAAGTGTGTGACATTGTTGCACGTGGCCCACCGCAGCAGAATGAAAGTTATGAATTTTCATTTAACGAGGAAAGGCGGAGGTTCACAAGTACTCATTTCTATCGAACCATGGCAAATGGTGAGAAAATAAGACGTTCATGGTTAATGTACTCAGTTCAGAAAGATGCCATTTTTTGTTTTTGTTGTAAATTATTTGGCACTGGCGTCATACCGCTACATCGTGGAACATCTGCTTGGAAAGCACTGTCAAAAAGACTTCAGCAGCATGAAACAGGCAAAGGTCATCAAGACTGTATGGTGAAATGGTTTGACCTTCGGTCAGGCATAGTAAACCGTACATCTATTGACCAACTTGAATTGCAGGCTTTTCTGAAAGAAAGAGATTTCTGGAGAAATGTTGTCAAACGCATGGTTGATGTCATTCTTTTCTTGTCCGAAAGAAACTTGGCATTTCAAGGAAGTAATGAAAAGCTCAGCGATCCTTCGAATGGCAACTTTTTGGGACTGTTTGAATTGCTTGCAAAGTATGATACTGTCCTCAGCAAACTTTTACAGAGGATTAAGAAGGCAGAGACACATGTTCAGTACCTCAGTCCACAGATCTAAAACGAACTGATTCAACTTGTTCCCAGTAACATTCAAGAGGCCAACATAGCGCAGCTTAAAAAAGCAAAATATTATTCAGTTATTTTGGACTGTACTCCCAAAGTGTCACATGAAGAACAGATGTCTGTGGTGTTACGCTTTGTTGAATGCAACGGTGAAGATGGTGTCAATATTCGTGAAGCATTTGTTAGTTTTCTTAATGTTCATGATACAACTGGCGAGGGCTTATTGGAAGCGTTTCTTGAAAAGGCAAACAACTTAGGAATAGACATTGCTGACATGAGAAGCCAAGCTTATGATAACGGCGCAAATATGAGAGGAAAGAATAAAGGAGTTCAAGCCAGCATGCTAGAAATAAATGACTGTGCCTTGTATGTACCATGTGGAGCTCACACTTGGAATCTTGTGATCTCAGACGTGGCAAAGTCATCGAAATATGCTGTTGACTTTTTCGGTCTGATTAACAGAATATACATTATCTTTTCTTCTTCACCTTCACATTGGGATATACTTCAAGAACATATGCCAATATTTGTTAAAGGGTTATCGGACACTTGTTGGGAGTCGAGAATTGATGCTGTGAAGCCATTGCGTTATCGCCTTGAAGAATTGTGCAATGCTTTGTCATCTTTGCGAGAATATGCGCTCGAAAAGAAAGATGGCAATACAGCAACAGAAGCCGGTGCACTTTTAGACCATGTTACTACGTGGCCTTTTGTTCTGACTGTGTACACATGGTACGATATACTACTTCTCGTCAATAAAACTAGCAAATTAATTCAGTCACCAGATGTGTCAATTGACGTATTGCAGGCAGAAGTCGATGCTACAATGAAGTTTTTGGAAGACTATCGAAATACAGGATATAACTCTGTGGTCACAAATGCACGTGAAATAGCAGAGCACATGGGTATTGAGCAGGTGTTTCCAGAAACCAGGGTGCGACGTAAGAAGTGAATGTTTGATTATGAATGTGCTGATGATTCGAGTCGTCTTTCTGCCGAAGAAAAATTCAAATCGCAGTTCTTTCTTGTTCTCACTGATCAGGCCATATCTTCTGTTTCTTCGCGATTTGACCAACTCGTGGTATAAGTTGTTTGGATTTCTGTACAACGCTAATAGCCTGAGGCAGTGTAACAGAGAAAATGAACTGGAGAATCACAGCAAAAATTTTGAAAGAAAAATGGGAGATATTGATGCCAACGAACTCATAATGGAATTGAATCGTTTTATTTATGTCATCGAGAAAGAGAGAGGACTTGTCACGGCAAACAATTTTTTAACGTACATATACAAGAACAGCCTTCAGGAGATATATCCGAATCTTTGCATTTGCATCAGAATTCTTCTGACCACACCAGTTACTGTCGCTGGTGCTGAAAGGAGCTTCAGCAGAATGAAACTGATCAAGAATATCCTGCGCTCAACCATGACAGATGACAGGCTTTCTGCGCTTGCAGTTATCTCAGTCGAAAACAAGATTGCCAGATCTCTGGACTATGACGCACTGATTAACCAATTTCCGGAGAACAAGGCTCGAAAGAAGTGCTTTGCGTAAATATGGAATACATGTACACTGTAGGCCTATGTATACATAATATGAACCCTGTATATTGTATAAAATAAATACCGCATTCCAGTTTCTGCATTGTAAGGGCCCCAGACATATGTTCGGAGGGGGCCACGTTCTTTGTTGCTATGGCCCTGATCTTAGATATGCAACTTCAGCTATATGAATAACGTAGCTGAAGTCGAATATCTAAGATCAGATTACTCACCCGTCCTCACCGCGCGGGATCTATGTCCGCGGCTCCCCGTCGATTCCGCAACTCCGTTGGGGTTGGTGGAGTTCCGGAATCGATATAAGCATGCTCAGGGATCGATATATCGCGTCTAGATGAGACGCGATATATTGATCCCCAAGCAATCGATTTTAACCCGCCAGTACGGCGGGTAGTCTAGACGTATTCTCAGAGTCAGACCATTTCTCCAGTGCTCTTCACTTGCTGGGCTGTCTGTAATCCACTAAGTAATCACTTACTAGGAATTGTTTCAGTAATTCTTTCACTATCCATTTTTTGTTAGTTATGCTCCTCTAATAGTTGCTATTCTATTTGTCAAACTGTGCATACCTTTGTTTTCCAGTCTTACTGCTCTGTGGTAAGTATGCATTAGTATGTTTCTTCATCTTGTTTTAGAACAAACTATCTTGAATAAATTTATTTTTTTCTGTAACAAAAGACAACCTTTCTTTATCACTGACTATTTTGTACACTATAATACTCTTTTAGAGCTATGGGGCCAGATTCTCAGCTAGAAGTCAATATAGCTGAACTGATTCATAGCAGGTAAGGAACTAGCCCACAACCTATTATGTCCATTTGACTGCTCCATTTATACCCCAATATTCACATCTCAAATGCATCACACTTTTTATATATCTATTAAAATCAAGTACTAATGTGCTGCATGCATAAATAATTCTTAATTTTACATAAAATTTACACCTGGGTGAAATAATGATAATGTATATTTTCACTGGTCAAAAGTTGCCTTTTATGGAGTCCTAGACATAGAATACATTTTTCTAAACTCAGAAATTTTCCAACATTTTGTTATTAATACATATTTTAGTTGTTAGAATAATTTTACAAAGTGCATTGCAAAGTTTTGCAGTTTTATTTTTACATTATTCTGGTTTTGGTAGTTGTTGCTGGTCAGACACATCACATGACATTGGTTGAATCCACTGATGGGCTAACCTACTCTGCATAGTTAGGAGTTAGCAGAAGCCATTTTAGTTTATTTTCTCAGGCCCTGGGTATAACTTTGTGCTTAATCTCTGTCAGCAGGAGAAAGCAATTTGTTGCTGCAATGGTAGGATAATCAATACAAATTCTATTTGAAACGCCAATAGAAACAAAAATAAGGTAGTACAGTCAGTAACATTTAAATGCAGGTATGAAATTAAGAACCTGCTTAGGTGCTTTGCTGAATAGTGATGGCATAGATTGTGTGTTTAAGGCTAAGTATATTAAATACTCATTTGAATCAGGGCCAAAATGACTACAGTAATAACCCAATACACTGTCTTATCACTACTAAAAATTGCTTTAATGTAGAATATTTTAGAATTATTGGGTAAGAGGATACTGATTAATAGCTAAAAGGACTTCTTACATCATCATGCTTTTCCAACCCATTAAGTGACTCATTTATTCATGAAACCCACTCATCACCATGGAACAACTTTAAACTATTCCTGCACACCCACACTCCCATAACTAAGGTAAAATCTAGGTTAAAGACAGGTTATTGACTAAAGCTGTCTAAAAACTAGGAAAATAACTGCAAAGTTGTTTCCGTTTTACAGAATTCAAAATAGATCCATTTAACATTTTAGAATAGTGCTGACAGACTAGCAGAGAGATTGTAAGGAAAGGTTCCTAATGTGGGAGTGATTATGCAAACATCTGCTTCATGTTAGTATGGGAGTGACTATATATTAATGTCTGTGCAAAGTCTCCAACCATACCTAGTGAAAACTCTATGTTTCCTGAAGCCTGAGAAGATTCAGAGTGATTTGAATGTTTGTCCAGGTTATAAAAAAGTCTTAATTTTAGACTGACAAATTTAACTCCAGTAATACAATCATTCCACTAATTACACCGCTATACATTCTTATATGGCCTTCAATGGTCTAATATCTGAATACCTCACAAACATTACTGAATTATCCTCGCCACACCTCTGTTTGGTAGGGAAGCACTATTATTCCTACGTTAGAGAATGGGAAAAGGCAAGCATGTAATATGGATGAATTTCACTGAAAGATACAACTATGCAACTGACAGGACAGTCAGACCCCTGAGTGCTTATTAAACATAAAAGACCAAAGAAAGCGCTGAAATAAAAACAGAGCATGCCAAATGGTCTTTTGTAAGGCGTGCCTTCCTTATGGCCGGGAAAGTAAACAATATTTCTCTAAAGCACCAGTGACCAGCAGGTTTAGTGGCAAGTTGGACCAGTTATTGCTAAGTACTTTTCCTCTTGATTCTTAGAAAACATTATGTTAAGATGAAGTTAAGTACCTAACAATATAACATAAGGGTAAAAACTATTACACAGAGATATTCTAGTTATCCAAATGCCATGTACAAATCCAGGAAATTCAGAGTAAAGGTTATGTTTTAAAGAAATCCAACACGTTAAGGAATGAAAATTAACAATTAAGGCACCCAAACAATTTAATGCTGTCCTGTACTGTCACCAAACTATCAATATAATTACAGTTATGGAATTTTAGCATTTGTGGTCCCAGATTAAATTAAACTGAGTTTTCAAAGGTACATTTTTCATATGTCGCCCTTCAGATTGTTGTACTCCTCCCCGCCTCCCTCAGTTTCCCTAGCAGTGCTGCTTCAGTATGCAATGGAGCAGAGGCAGCCATGCCGTGGGGAGGCTTTTAAGCACTGATTCCCAAGCCAGCATGCAGCAACGGAAACTTTAAAGAGCAGCGACAGACAGTTGGGCTAAGTAACCAATGAAAACTTTTGACATGTGTACAAGGTCACTGACTCATTACAACCAGCAGAACTGTTTCATGCAACTTAGCTGCAGAGGAAGGGTGGTGTCACAAGGTGATCTGGGTATAAAAGGGGATAAGGTCCCAACCTCTGCTCTGTGCATAGGTATCACATTCTGGGAAGCAATGTCCAGCCCCCACCTGCACCATTCAGAGAAATATTAAAGTTTGCTTGTTCCTTTAAAGACACAATACCCAGCAGCTTGCCACATGAACCGGTGTTAACACTGACTTTAAATCAAAACAACACTGGTTTGGTTTAAATTAAAAGTAAAATAAATCTGTTAAGAAAAGGAGATAGGATTTTGAGTGAGTTCAGGTATCAAGAATACAGTTGGAAATGGTTACAGGCAAATAAAAGTGAAAAATGCTTTCTAGAGGCTAAGACAAAACAAGCTACAGCCTTTGTGCTACATAGTTTTCTTACCACATTACCTTTCAGCAAAATGGCTGACCAACCCCTCTACATCTCCCACAAAGTCCAAAGTGGTTAGGTGAAAGATAACATGGGAGTTCTTTGCCCCTCTCTTTCATAGCCCTGTGCACCTTTGAAATGGATTCTTCTAAAGGTTATCCCTCAAAGCAAAGAACACTCTAGCTGTGAGGAAAGTGACAAGGGTTCTGGTGGTAAAGGAAGCTCCATGCTGGTTTCTTCCTCCACTGGTGTTCCCTAAAATGCAAATTGGTCTGTTTCCTGCAATCTCCTCACCCTGCTGTGATGCTGAGTAGTTATGTCCCGCCCTTATTGGCATGATGGTCCTGTTTGTCTTCTGTGTAAATTGCATTCTCATTGTCTCTTAATGTACCTTGGAAACACTTTCAAGGTGGTAGAACCACATTTCTTTGTCTGGGGTGAGGTAACTTTAGACCTGCCAGGCAGACATACCTTGATTACAAACATATTGGAAATTATGTTATGTTGAATTTGTCCTTCATCCATACACCGCACAATAATATTAATGATCAGGATATTATTGGTTTTCTATTGATATCTTACATGACATCTTCTAGATACATGTTATGACATTGGTGAGTTGGGATACAATGAAGCGGTGAGGCCAGCTGAAACTCACTACCAGATATGAGTGAGCCCTTTGGTACTGGGATACTGTTAGGGCATAAGACAGCAATCCAGAAATATGCCTCCCATAAGGTGGGATGCACGTTCACAGAGTGAAAGAGACCAATGAAAGAGTCGGAAGGCTCTTCTGCAGTAAAGTCAGTTTGGTGGCCGGCAGGAAGCTTGCCAGGATTCTGGTAATCCCCTGCAGGGAGCAGAAAGTGCTGGGAGGTGCTCTGTGGTGGACCCAAGAACAAGAGTCTTGCAGAGTCAAGAAGTCCTCACCTTCAAGGAGTGGCTGAAGGACTAAATTACTTTGTGGGGTTCAGGGAAAAGCCAGAGACAGGAAAGGGACCTGCAGTCTTGTTCTGCTGAATACAATACAATACTCTTTGCACTATCATCATTCATGAACCAACCAAAAAACAATATCCTTGGACTTTATACGGTTAAAAGAAGTAGAAAAAGCCCAAAATGATGTAACCTGAATTTAAGAACAGAGTGTGATTCAGCATGTCAAACTGACAGGAAGATTGTTTCATAGTGCTTGTGTGCACTTCTCTAAAGATCAAGGCTCAATGGACTTAAACTGGCATGTTTGATGACTCATAAGAAGGAAGCACCAGGAAAACAGAATGCTAAATATAACAATTAAAAGCAATGAACTGTTTATAACTAAATAGGGAGTGTATCTGGGGAACATATTTTAAAATGCAAATATCACAATATATAGTTTGCAAATGAAAAGAATAACGAATACTAACTAAGTTCAGGCATCTTTGGGCTCCTCGGACTTGCGTCCCCTCAGTGGTATCAGATTATACCAATGAACTGTGCTTGGGTCCTCAGGCTTGGATCTCCCACGATGAAGCTTGTATGACTTGATGGACTCTGCTAGGCTCCTTGTCCTTGGCTTTTAGACTTGAGGGGAAAAAAGTGGTAGTGTCTCTCCTAAACTCACTCCCTTGTGGTGCCAAAATGAGCCCTCTCTCACAATGGATTGTGCAGATCTTTGTAATATAACACTCCTCTCCTTTTACATGTACTTTGACTAATTTTGAATATCAAGTCAAGAATATTGACCTTTAAAGTATTATCTATTGTGGGGGGGAGGGTGACACTTATATTAGCATCCACTGAGGTGAAGGTGGCAGGTCACACCTTTCACAGCTATTGTTTTAGGTTCTGTAAATGCAGGCAGATGTCACTGCAGTTAGATTTGAAAACATGAACTGAGTATACCTCAGCAATCATAACAGTCCTTTTTAAAAAAACGAAGGCTTAAATTCTGGAAAACAAAAAGACAGCATGAGAGAGGTGTCAGTATACTATATTCACTCAAGCTGAGCCCTGAAACCAACAATATAAAGAAATTATCTTTACTAAATACCCTGATTCTACTAGGTAGCAATTGAATCAGTGGGAGTATTCACATGCTTAAAGCTAAGCACATGCTTAAATACCAAACAATCAGGACTTAACTAAGGCCTTGTCTACACTACAGAGTTGCAGCGCTCGTGAGGGGGTTACAACGCTGCAACTTAGGATGTGTACACACTTGCACAGCACGGCCAGCGCTGCAACTCCCTGTGATCCAGCGCTGGTCATCAAGTGTAGTCACCCACCAGCGTTTTTGTTGACCTCCGTGGCATAAGCAGGTATCCCAGCATACCTTAGAAGCCTCTCTGGTAATCATGCAAACTCCACTGCCCTGGGCTCACCTGACCCCTCCTTTAAATGCCCCGGGAATTTTAAAAATCCCCTTCCTGTTTGCTCAGCCAGGTGTGGAGTGCAATTAATCAATCAATCACTCAGCGACCATGCCTCCACGCACCAAACGAGCCCCAGCATAGACCAATGCAGAGCTGCAGGACCTCATAAATGTTCGGGGAGAGGAGGCTGTGCAAGCACAGCTGCGCTCCAGAAGGAGAAATTATGATACCGATGGGCAGATATCGCAGTCCTTGATGAGAAGGGGCCATGAACGGGACGTGTTGCAGTGCAGGGACAAAATTAAAGAGTTGAGGAGTGCTTACTGCAAAGCTCGTGAGGGAAATCGCCGCTCAGGAGCTGCCCCCACGACCTGCCATTTTTACCAGGAGCTGGATGCCATACTTGGGTGTGACCCCACTGCCAATCCTAGGAGCACGATGGAGAGTTCAGAGCAGGGTGAAGTGGGGGAGGTTGTAGAGGACGGCGACAGTGAGGCTACTGGCGTGGAGGGAGACACCCCGGCGTCCCAGTACACATGCAGCCAGGAGCTCTTCTCAAGCCAGGAGGAGGCTAGCCAGTCGCAGCAGCTGGAAGTTGATGGTGAGGAAGAAGCTGAGGATCGTGCTCGGGGTAAGTAGATTTTTATGTTTTGGGAGAGGAGGGTTTGGGTTATGGCTGCCTGCATGCATGCCTAAACGTGGAATAGCCCATTGATTTGCTCTATCACATCTCTGTAATCTGCCTCGGTAATCTCTTGAAAAGTTTCAGCAAAAGCGTTTGCAATTTGCTTTCTCAAGTTGATCGGGAGAGCCACCATGGTCCCTGTCCCGGTCAGGCTAACTCGTCCGATCCACTGTGCAGCGAGGGGTGGGGGGACCATGGCTGCACACAGGCAAGCTGCATAGGGGCCAGAGCGGTATCCACATTCCTGTAGAAGACCCTCCCTCTCTTCCCAGGTAACACGCAGCAGTGATATGTCTGGTAGTAGGAAACCCTGTTGAGAGTTTAGGGATACTTGAGTGCAGGGCGCCAGGTTCGCGTTTCCCCAGCCCATGGCACTCTGTTGTTAACCCCCCCCCCCAGCACGTAGCCAGCCACGCGGTGCGCTCCGGTGTTCCCCACCCCCCCTCCAAGCAGGCATGCAGCACCGCAGTGTGCTCTGGTGTTCCCCACCCCGCCTCCAAGCAGGCATCCAGCACTGCGGTGTGCTCCGGTGTTCCCCACCCCCCCTCCAAGCAGGTATCCAGCTCCGCAGTGTGCTCCTGTGTTCCCCACCCCCCCCTCCCAGCACGTAAGCATCCACGCGGTGTGCTCCGGTGTTATGCACCCCCCTCCAAGCAGGCATCCAGCACCGCAGTGTGCTCCGGTGTTCCCCACCCCCCCTCCAAGCAGGCATCCAGCACCGCGGTGTGCTCCGGTGTTCCCCACCCCCCCTCCAAGCAGGCATCCAGCTCCGCGGTGTGCTCCTGTGTCCCCCCCCCTCCAAGCAGGCATCCAGCTCCGCAGTGTGCTCCTGTGTTCCCCGCCCCCACTCCAAGCAGGCATCCAGCACCGCGGTCTGCTCCGGTGTTATGCACCCCCTTCCAAGCAGGCATCCAGCACCGCGGTACTTTCCCCCCCCCTCACCAGCAGGACAGAGTGAACGCGGACCAAAGAACACCCCCCCCCAAGCAGCTCAACACCTTCCTGTCCACTACTGTCCCCTCTTCAGGACACCAGCTACCTCCTGTACCCATTGCTGATGAACCCTAGTGACCCATTGGTCAATTCCCACTCCCAAGGGGAAATAGGGGCAAAACCACTCACCCCATTGCTCGCCATGACTTAGCTTGCCTGCCCTCTCTGTGTTATGTGAGGTATGTGAGAAGGATGCTACCAAAAGTCTAAAAAGTCCTTCAACGTGTGATAATAAACAATGTAGCCTCTGTGTATTACATGGTTCTATCTCTCTTTTTTCTAGTGACCTTGAATACTGCAGCCGGATCACCGGTCTCACGTAGGTTGCAGAACTTGAGACGGAATCTGAGAAAATCAAAAGAGGAATTGATCAAATCTGTTATGAGCCACTATAACAGAGAAAGTAGGAAGATACAGGAATGGGAGAAAAGACGTATGAATGGAGAGAGAGTGTACATGAATGGAGAAAGAGTGTACATGAATGGAGGCAAACAGAAAGCAGGAGAAAGGAATTGTCTGCCAAAAAAACCACAAAGCAGATGATAAGCCTCCTGGCTCGCCAAACTGAGTCTTTCGAGTCTCTTGTAGCCATGCAGACAAATATGTACCATGGTAACCCACAGCCCTCCCAAAGCCCTCTTCCTTGTTCCCCAATATTTCCACAAAACAACTTTCTCCAGCAGCCAGTTCCTTATTATCCCCAGCTGCCCCCAACACCTGTACGATCACCTACCAGCCCTGATAACTATAATTCTTACCCTGTTCACTCCACCCCCATTATTCTGCAGCATAGTAATCCTGAAGTGCAGCAGACATTGAATAGTGATCAAAATAGGGCATATTCAAACCTGTGAATGTACAGTCCACCACCCCAACCCCCTTGCCTGTTATGTACTGTATGTTGAATAAAGGTTTTTTTTCTTTTTCACTACGTTATATTATTGCTGGAAATGGTAAATATTATACACCAAGGTAAAGCAAAGCACATCAAATGCATCAAACATTACTGTTGGCTCTCAGCATCAAATTGCTCCCTTAAAGCATCCCTAATCCTTGAAGCCCTTTCCTGGGCCTCCCTATTAGCCCTGCTCTCTGGCTGAGCAAACTCATCCTCTAGGCGTCGAACCTCGGAGGTCCATTCCTCACTGAATCTTTCACCCTTCCCTTCACAAATATTATGGAGGGTACAGCACGCAGATATAACAGCGGTGATGCTGCTTTCCACCAAATCTAGCTTCCCATAAAGACAGCGCCAGCGTGCTTTCAAACAGCCAAAAGCACACTCCACAGTCATTCTGCACTGGCTCAGCCTGTAGTTGAACCGGTCCTTGCTCCTGTCAAGCTTCCCTGTATATGGTTTCATGAGCCAGGGCATTAAGGGGTAAGCGGGGTCTCCAAGGATCACAGTGGGCATTTCAACGTCCCCTACTGTGATCTTGCAGTCTGGGAAAAAAGTCCCGGCCCTCAGCCTCCTGAACAGGGAACTGTTCCTAAAGATGCATGCATCGTGCACCTTTCCAGGCCATCCTGAGTAAACGTCAGTGAAACGCCCACGGTGATCCACAAGCGCTTGCAGAACCACGGAGAAATACCCCTTGCGATTAACGTACTCTGATGCCAGGTGGGGTGGTGACAGAATAGGAATATGCGTCCCATCTATTGCCCCTCCACAGTTAGGGAACCCCATTTCTGCAAAGCCATCCACAATGTCCTGCACGTTCCCAAGAGTCACGGTTCTTCTTAGCAGGGTGCGATTAATGGCTGTGCAAACTTGCATCAGCACCATTCCAACAGTAGACTTTCCCACTCCAAACTGGTTCGCCACCGATCTGAAGCAGTCTGGAGTTGCCAGCTTCCAGATTGCAATAGCCACCCACTTCTCCACTGGCAGGGCAGCTCTCAATCTCGTGTCCCTGCGCCGCAGGGTAGGGGCGAGCTCAGCACAAAGTGCCATGAAAGTGGCTTTTCTCATCCGAAAGTTCTGCAACCACTGCTCGTCATCCCAGGATTGCAGGACGATTTGATCCCACCACTGAGTGCTGGTTTCCCGAGCCCAAACGCGCCAGTCCACGGAGCTGAGCACGTCTGTTACTGCCACAAGCAATTTACTGTCTTCACAGTGAGGCGATTCAATATCATCGTCTGACTCCTCACTGTCACTGTCACTGTCACTCTCACTTTGCAGCTGAAGGAATAGCTCCACTGCCATGCGCGATGTGCTGGCAACATTCATCAATAAGGTCGTCAGCTGCTCAGGATCCATTTATAACAAAAATCGCAGAAAGAGTGCTGTAGAATCACAATGCCGCCAAACTGCTCGGAATGTGTAGCAAAGCACCACGGGGCGTTGGAACAGGAAGCGGAAAGACAATCACACTTCCTTCCCCTTCCCACAAGCCACAGCGCCGAAATGGGATGAGGTGCTCTGTGGGATAGCTGCCCACAATGCACCACTCCCAACAGTGCTGCAAGTGCTGTAAATGTGGCCACTCTGCAGCGCTGGCCCTATACAGCTGTACTAACACAGCTGTAACTACCAGCGCTGCAAAACTGTAAGTGTAGACATACCCTAAGGGCTTGTCTACACTTGAAAAGCTACAGCGGCACATGCACTGCTGTAGCATTTCTATCTAGACCAGTTTAACTATGCCGCTCAGAGGTGTGGACTTTTCACACCCCTGAGTGATGAAGATGGGTCGGCCTAACTTTGTAGCATAGAAGATGCCCAGCTCAGGCTTCTCCTCTGAGGTATAAGAGGGGTATACATAACTTGAAGATTTTCAATGTAATCTTTTTGAATGACAGATAAAGGGGCACTAAATTCACTGATTACCCTATGAAAATTCTTTTAATCTAACACTTCATGAAGCTGCCCATCATTTTACTCATTAGAAGATGGACTACTCACAGAAAGAAAAGCACTGGTTCCCAATCCATATTCTGCTGCTTTTCTTCCATTCCCTTGTGCTTGCTGCTTAGAATGGTCTAAGCAATGACAATGATTCATAGGTTCCAAGGCCAGAAGGAACCATTATGATCATGTAGTCTGGCCTCCCATTGGACATGGATCATAAAACTACCCAAAAATAATTCCTAAAGCATATCTTTTTAGAAAAATATCCAATCTTGAATTAAAAATGGTCAGTGATGGAGAACCCAATGCTGAGGTTAGGTCAAACCTTCATCATGTGTGAGGATAAAAGGTGCCCAAACTGTGATCTGTGGACCCACTGAGGTTCACAGAGAGGCAGTAATGTCATCCTCTGCTGTCTCCTCCCCGTTATGTCCAGCAGCTAAACTGCATTATTTTCACCCTGTCATCCATCCACCCACCCACATTAAAACACATTAAATACTTTCCTATGCAATCAATTGCTCTATTTCCAACAGGAACAGATTTGCAAATGGGGGGACAGTTTGCATTAAAGTGTTGTCAACAATATGAAACATTTTAGAACCTCTGTGTTTTAGCATGCAAAACTGAATGAGAGTTGGCAGTATTAAAGGATACATTATATATCAGATTCTTGTAAATGGGTAGTGCCTTTCAGTGATTCGTTCTCAAATGAAGACATGTAAAAGAACTGGACACTCATGGACTTTGCCAGAGTAACATCTTTTCATTAACAGAGAGGGAGATTGAGACTGGATTTGTTTAGGAAATCCAATCTGCTCAAACTCTTCATATGTTCAAAGCAATCAGAAATAGTGTATGAGCCAACACAATCTTTCTGCTATTAGTACTGTTACTTTTTTAACATCCTCATTTTGTATTATCAGAGCTCTCTAAAGATACTGTGTCATCTAGTCTGGAGGCAGAACATGAAAGGGAAATGAAGAAAATAGCACGTCCTTCAGCACTTTATTTATGAGAACATCCTTTCAGCAAGCTGTAGCTCTATAAGATGAAAATATTTCAGTCTGCCCTTGAGCTAGGGTGCAAGAAATATGGCCAAATGTATGCATCTAGTACATGCAGTTCCAAAAAGTTAGGCCTTCTGTCTTTAAAACTGTTTCCAAAATTTAATTTCCTCCTGTAACTAGGTTAGAATTATTACTACTATTGGCGGGGAGAATGGGATTTGGAGATAGGGTAGCATTTACAGGAAAGCTATAGTCCACAGTTCATCCTGAACACATTGCTAGTTAAGGCTATGAACAATAAAGTTCAAGCAGTAAGGACATTAGAACGTCAGTTACAAACACCTCCGGAATGAAGGTTGTTCATAGCTCTGAAATGTTCGTAACTCTGAACAAAATGTTATGGTTCTTTCAAAAGTTTACAACTGAATGTGGACTTAATACAGCTTTGAAACTTTACTATGTAGAGGAAAAATGCTGCTTTCCCTTTATTTTAAGTAGTTTACATTTAACATAGTACTGTACTGTATTTGCGTCTCCTTTTTTGTCTCTGCTGTTGTCTGATTGTGTACTTCCAGTTCCAAATGAGGTGGGTGGTTGACTACTCAGTTCGTAACTCTGTGGTTCTACCGTCCAGCCTACCAAGTATTACTGCACTGATGATGTTAACACTGTTGTCCTAACCAAATGCAGGAGCTGATCATTCAAACTTGAGAAAAATCATAGTTGTTGCTGTTGCAGAAAGCTGATGCAGGTGTGACTCACCCAAATGTTGATTGCTCTGCATGTTTCCTGTTGAACTACCATTTGGAAATTGACAGACTGGAACAATGCCTTATGCATTTTGACTGACATGATTTAGTCCAGTATTTGATCACTTGTCCTGTTAACATACATTTGTCCTCTTCTCCTCAAGATCTCTGTACTTCCTTTCAATCTGCCTCACATTTCCGGTGGAGCCGCTAGGCTGCTGGTTGTGCTAAGCACTGCTGATCTACACCATATAATCTAAACCTGCTCAAAGGATGGTGGTTTGACCACTGGTGGCCTTATGGGCAGTAGTACTTCCTCCAGTTTTATCACTGAAAGAAATATACAGATGGTAGGGAAATAGAAAGAAAAAATACCTATTGTGGACACTGTGTATTAAACAATGCCTTACAGCAATGTTTCCCAAGTAAAGGTTTGTTCAATGGGAGATGTGGGAAGCGGCGGCCAACACATCCCTCGGCCCGCACCACTTCCAGCAGCTCCTGTTGGCCTGGAGCGGCGAACCGCGGCCAGTGGGAGCCACGATCGGCCAGACCTGCAGATGCGGCAGGTAAACAAACTGGCCCAGCCCGCCAGGGGCTTTCCCTACACAAGCGGCGTCCCAAGTTTGGGAAACACTGCCTTATAATATTAGAATTGCTAATAAGCATGAGGAAAGGTTGAAGATAAATGAGGGGGGGAAAAACAGATGATTTCTTCATCCTTCCCTGTAAGCCTTGTCATCTTGTTCCCCCATTATTATTTTTTGAGTTGTTTGTCATTGTTGCTAATCTGTCCCCTGTAATGTCATTTCACCAACAGTATTTACCCTTATTTCAGGCTAGCACAAAATGTTTGAACATGGAATCACAGTACTCCTTAAACAGGAGGCATTTATTATAGAATCACAACTACAAACTACAAGGTAACAAATAGGCTTCCACCTGAACTGCGCTCCAACATTGTCTCTGTTGTCTACCAGAGACCACATCCCACCTGGTACTCTATACAGCTCACAAATTCATCTAGTGGGTAAATATTGCACATAAACATATAACTACAATAACCAGTGTACTGAAAGAAAAGTGGCCAAACTGTGATTTCTTTTCCACTGTGCCTAAGGGTTGTCATAACTGGGTGAAGACAACAGAACCAATGTGTATCATTTCTTAAATAGTGACAATGAGTGGCAGTTTCTCATTTCCTGCCATGAGTATTTCTTCTTCTTAGGGCCTTGTAGTCTCCTCATATGTACCAGTGGTACTTTCCGATACCCAATGTCTGTTACTGCTTCCTTCCATTATATTCATTGAACAAACCTTTACTTGCCCTTTCCTACTTTGCCTGTGAGTCACTATCACTTCTTCACTTTGCATGAGATTCACTAGACACACACAATTAGACAGACAGACGTAACACCTGCAAAGTCTTTAAGCTCTTTTTATCAGAACATCAGGTCTTGAGCTTTTCCAGATTTGTTTGCTTGTTTCCACTTGACTCCACAAAAATGCATCCTAAAAATAATGCTGTTTGTCAAATAGTTAGAGAAGAAGTAAAATGACTGCCAAACATACCAAGAAGTTATAGTATATAAAATCACAGAGTGAATTCTCTGATGTGGAGAGAACTTTAGACTGATTACCCTTCCAGGTTAGGTATTGGCAGAATTGTACACCTTCTTCTGACCACTATCATAATATATATATTCACTACAACTCCTCCACCTCCTCCTCAGAGGAGGTGAAGTAATCAAATTATCTAAGAGTAAGGGTAATCGTTTACTGAAACAACTTAGCAAGGGTCATGGTGGATTTTCCCTCCCTGCCAATTTTTAAAACAAGTTTGGATGTTATCTCTAAAAGATATGTTCCAGTTCAAGCAGGAATTATTTAAGGACAGTTCTATAGCTGTGTTCTACAGAAGATCATACTAGATGATTCCAGGAGCTTCTGGCCTTAGAATTTACAAACCATTAACAGTGAGAGGCAATGTATAAATAACAGCCCAACCTGCAGATAGAAGGGTACTTACATGGCTCGTAGACCCACATTTATTTTCAAAATGGACTAAAGTTGCATACACAACATACGTGTATAACTTATTGTGGTTATTGTAATGATATGTTTACTGGCAGGGTATTATTAACCCATTAGATGAATATGAGTCCTGTGGAGAGTACTGAGCAGAGTGTGGTCTCTGGTGAGCAGAGACAAAGCTGGAATGCCAGTTGTACAAGTGCAGGCACAAACAAGTAATTGTGCATGCATGCAAGATATTAGGGTGTGTGTGCAAAATTAGTAACTGTGCATGTTTCAGAGTGGTAGACGTGTTAGTCTGTATCAGCAAAAAGAATGAGGAGTCCTTGTGACACCTTAGCGACCAACACATTTATTTATTTTGAATAAGTAACTATCCATTTGCCTATTGTAACAGGTGTGTGGCCACCTAGCAACATTCCAGTTCTCCTGATACTACACCATACCAACCTATGATTTCACAGATATAAGCAATGATAGAATTTTGGGTCCTTCTGCCCCAAAATCACTGGCTTCTTCCAGAGATTAAGATATCTATAGCAGTATTAGGCTGTGGCAGAGCTGTAACCTTGCTCCCGTGGGTCCTGCATAGGCGGTTTATGCTAGCCTCAGTGGCTCATTGTGACCCTCCACATAGCCCTTCTCGCTCTAGGGCCACCATTACAGTCTACTGTGCCCTTTTCATCTTAGGCCAGCAAGGAGGTTGGTGAGAGAACTCCCACAGTCTCTGTTGTCCCTAGAGGCTTATTTCAGAACAGTTTAGCCTCTTGTCCTGACAGAGGCCTGACTTCCCCTCCCAGGAGATGTTCCTGTAGTGGTGGGTTGGGGAGAACCCGGGCCCGCCTTCTACTCCGGGTTCCGGTCCAGGGACCCTAATGGCAGCAGCTGTTGGTAGCCAACCTTTCACTGCCAGAGTTGCTACATTTCCCTGAGTCACTTCCCCACAGCTCTCCTGCTTCTCCTTTCTTCACCCTTATCTTAGGGCTCCCTTACCGATGGTTTGAGGGTGTCTTCATTAACCAGCCCTTCAGCTGCACTTCCTCTCCTCTGGCTCCCTGGATCTCCTCTTCCTGACTGGAGTGAGCCCTTTTTATAATATCAGTGGGGCCTTAATTAGAGTCAGGTGGTCACATTAGCTTAATGGCCTCACCTGACTCTTTGCAGGCTAATTAAAGTCAGGTGTTCTCATTAGTTTGGAGCAGCCCCTGCTCTGATCAGTCAGGGAACAGAAAACTGTTAATCCAGTGGCCAGTATAATATCTGCCTTCTGCCATTCTGCTGTACCCAACTGGCTTGGGTCTATTACATAGGCCTTATGACACTCTCTTGTGGAAGAATACCATTCTATCATTGGAAGGCACTGGTACACCCAAACTACTCACTACATTACAAGGCCAGTTCATTTATTTTCCTGGAGCAACTCAGGAAGCGATGTTCAAAAATGGGCCATATTGTTAACAGTATAAAAGTTTGGGACAGTCTTGAAGGTTCTATTTTTATTAAATGAGATCCTTTTTATCTGATTAAACATGCAACATGTTTCTAGAAGGGTTCTTCAGCCTAAGTAGCCTTTAATTAAAAAATTTTACTATATAATATTGAAGATATCATAATTCTAATATGAGTGGGAATTTCTTGAGTGACAAAATCTTCTTTACATCAGTGGTGTTGAGATTATACTTTGAAGAAGATATGATCAATGGATATTTCTCTCTTTAATGACTAACTAGACAGATTTATACACTTTGCTGATTAAGTTGCAGAAAGTGGTGAATAATTTTCTGATTCTGAACATCAGTAAGGTATGGCAAAGGAAATCATCAATAGATCCCCAACTACAGGTTGAATTGTCAGTCAAATGTATATTCTCACTGAAAAAGCTGGAAGAAAAATAATTCACTCTATGAGCAGGATTTTTTTAAGTCTTCTTTTCATCTATTAAAAAGTATTTTTGTCTCAAAACATTTGCACTCTTCCATAGTAACAGAAGTAAGTATTGCAGGCCAAAAAATAATAATACTATTACAAAAATGATAAAATGACAAGAAGGCATTTTCATGTGTGGTAGACAAGTGAAAATTTGTGATTTGTTTCAAAGTGGAATTTTGCTTCTCCTCTACCTCACCCCCCCTGCCCCTACCCCCAAACAATAAAAATAAAAACAAAACAATTCAGGAGAATTGGGGAATATTAGACCTTGACTAAATTCGTGAATGTTTACTATGTTAAGTAAAAACTCATAGTCACCCAACACCACATCATCTGTGTTTGTACATATCTAAGCATCCCTCAGTAATCACAAATGTTGTCCTAGCAGAGCACTGAATTCCATGCAGGAATAAGGAGCAAATTTCCCCTAACCTACCCCCCAGATTAAAAGACATTTACACAGATCAGTTTTAAAATCATATTGATCTGGCTGTTCTCTGATTGAACTGTGCATAAAGAAAACAAGATCAAGTTTTAGCCTGCACCAACATGGGTTTATCATCATCATCTCTGTCTTTTGGAAAAGATAAGAACTTCACACAGCTTTCTTACAAGGGGTCCTATTCACATGCCATCAGATCCCATGAGATAACATGGTTATAAACTGATTGCGTTACAGAATATCTCCTTCATATCATAATCTCATCAACAGCCTCATGAGTATTCCATAATCATTGAATGTAAATGTAGTTGTATTCCAGCTACATGCTGAATAATGTAAATGCCCCTCTGTAATCTTGTTCTCTGATGGATGCTGCTTGCCTTCTGTTGTAGTCAAAACATCTCCCTGAAGACTTCTCAGGCTGCCTACTTTACAACAGATTTTGAATGTTTTGCTGGCAGCGAAGCATTGCATTCCAAAGCTCCTTAAATAGGGAGGAAACATTAATTTTATTACGTCTTTATTTTCCAATGCATATTTAAAATAGCATTTTGTTTCTTTGAAGTGTAAAATACCTCCACCACAGCTGTATGCCAACGCACTAAAGCTAAGATTTCAAAGCAATGCCTATCTTATCTTTTAATAATCCTGCTATTTGTAGGTGGAAAATGGGTGGGGGGGAGGGGGAGAGTTATGTATACTGCAGTCAGTCCCTAATTATTCAACAGCATATTTGTTAATACTTTAGAATCAAACCTCTACAGGATCTGAGTCTTTTAAATGGAAATAATACAGTGTACACTGGCACACAGAAAAAACAAAGATGCCAGTTCAAGACTAGATTGTCTCTGGCCTTCATGTGAATTCATGGGGAGAAAGTTTGTATGGTCCCCTCACTATCACAGATCATTTAAGGACTAGGTAGAACTGCAGTCTCCCAACGCAGGAGTGCAGGAACTGTTTTCTTTTTACTTTCCCAGGGGCTCTGCAAAGTGGGTGATGAGGAAGGGGAAGTATGAACATAGCTCCACCTTTCCCCTTCCAGGCCGGTCTGGTGCATAAGGGGAGTAAGTGGCATCCCATGATAGGGTATAGCATCAAGCACACTTCCCCAGAGTACCAGGAAGGGAGTCTTCCTGGGTTCCCACAGGGGTGATACAGCTTTGCTCTGCCTCCAGCGGGGAGCTGTGCATAAATCGAACCCTGACTGGTAAAGCTGATGATGATTATTTGTATTGCAAAAGTGTTCAAAGCCCATCCCAACACAGAGGAAGAAAGTCCCTGCTGTGAAAGAGCTCTCTACTGGGCTTTTTGATATTCACTTTTATGTCTTAAGATTGTTTTAAAAGTTCTCATAGTCTGAAGCACCAAAATGGTTATAAAATTATATGATGCTAAAACCAACTTTTTGTGGCTTTAAAGAAACAGCAAGAGAGCAGGAAGCTGCATGAAATGAATTGAATATAGACCAAGCAAAACATCATTTAAGTGGGTGAGGGCTCTTTCCTGTTGCCACTGAAGCAGATATTAATTTTGCTGGTGCCTCCTCTGAAAGCAGGATCAGGTCCTTGGTGAATCATTATTCTGTGGAATCTAGCTACAAGAGAGGAAGCTAAGGATGGCTAGGAAGAATGAGCTTTTGATAACCATGGTTAGTGCTCCAGGTCTGTGGCTCAGTGGACATACAGCTCCTCAACATTAAGCTGATTTAGCATGGTTCTCATCACAGTGGCCTATGACTCCTACAGTGAGGATATCCAGGATCATTTTATGGAGGATGGGGGAAGGGGGCATAATTCTCAGGTTCAAAGGTCAAGGACCATACGTTAAACTATGATCTGGGAAGGTTAAAATATGTTTAAGAAAATGCCAATTACAATAATTTTACCAGTTGCCCAACGCGCAATAGAAATGTAAGTATTTGTCTTGGTTTCTGAGAAGTCAAGAAGTATCTGGACTTCTGGAATGTATTAATTCTTTGTTGGGAGTGAAATGACCAAACACAACCCTAATAAGAACCTCTCCCAGTCTTCCTTTTCATTTACAATATGCTCACAGCTCTTATGGATGCTTTGAACGAGACAATTAAACAGTATAATCAACAAAGAAACAGCAGTACTTTCAGAGCTCTGGCAAGTTCTCTCTCAGCTTCCTCCCACGCACAAACCTTTTAAAACAGCTGGAAACATGTCTGCAACAGATGAACATGATATGTTAGCCAAGAAGAGACCAGAAGGAAAAATAAATCACTGAAATCAGTGATAAAAAGGCAAAGTCTGTCTGAAAATGACTCACTATCAGACAAAGAATTGAAGCTGACATTAAAATCAATTCATGACTGTGGCGGTATTCTTCACTTCATATATGGATTGAATTTCTATTTCTTGAACTGAATTTTACCATCCAGTACACCACTCAGCTTTGATCCAGTGTACTGGTTTCCATTATTGAACTGAAGTGTCAGCTTCAGTCATTCTCCCTAAATCAAAATGTTTCCAAATGGATATAGCATTGATATTTTTTCTGAGTAACTATAATACTGGACTAAACCTAAGTTAATGAAATATTTCCTTTTTAGAAACATATAGAGAAAACATTGTATTACAGACAGTTGCTCAGTTTCTTCTTGTTCATTTTTTTAAAGCAGTTTCTTAAATGTATTTATAAACACAAAACTATAAAAATATTTTGAATTAAACAAAACTAGGAAAATCATAAAGACAATATAGGTGATATATATTTATTTTAATTAACAATATCAATCTATGTTTGTTTGCAGTGTTTTTGTAGCCATGTTAGTTCCAGGATATTAGAGAGACAAGATAGGTAAAGTAATATCTTTTATTGCACCAGCTTCTGTTGGTGATAGAGACAAGCTTTCGAGCTAAACAGAGCTCTTCTTCAGATCTGGCAAAGGTACTCAGAAGGTCACAGCTAAATATAAGGTGGAACAGATTGTTTAGCATAAGTAGTTAACACATGTTCTAAAGGACCATTCAAAGTGAAGTTGCCTGTTAACACCTCTGCAGTCACAGGACAAAAAAAGGGTCAGTTAGTGGGTTACAGATTGTTGTAATAAGCCATAAATCCAGTGTCTTTATTAAGACAATAAATAATACGCCAAGGATCCATGTGTGCTACACATGCCTATCACAATATGTGGGGTACCTCATCCAGTGCACTAAATGCCCCAACAATCGCTGCACTCTCGAATGAACTCTCGAAATGATAAAAGACAAAAACACCACATCACCTGGGGGCAAACACTTTTCACAAAATGATCTGACCTCTCAGTCCTTGTCCTCGAAGGAAACCTGAACAACACCTCCAAACAATGAGCCTGGGAGCTTAAATTTATAACTTTGCTAGATGCTAAGAATCATGGTCTTGATAAAGACACTGGATTTATGGCTTATTGCAAAAGCTTGAACTTATGGCTCAAAAGCCTGTCTCTTTCACCAACAAATGTTGGTCCAATAAAAGATATTGCTTCACCCACCTTGCCTGTGTAATACCAATCTGTAATATCTTGCACTTATGCTGCTCAGTTCATATTAGGATCTCAAGATATTTTGCAGACATTAATTAGGTCTCACCAGGAGTAAAGAAGTGTAACTATCCCCCAGTTGAGGGAACTGAAGCAGAGAGTCTAAAGATATTAAGCCAAATGGCAAATCAGTGACAGAGTCAAGAATAGAATCCAGGATTCCTTGCTGCCCATCCTGTAGTGTAGCTACTAAACAACACTTCCAATCCCATTCCTTCAACTGTATAGATATTGCCAATACATTATAACCATTTTACCTTTTGTAGCAAACTTAACTTTACTGTTGGGTTATGTAGAGTTTTTGGATCTCTGTTACAGTAGTTCAAAATGAATGATGTAGAAAGGACACTAAATATTTTCAATGAAAAATGAATGCCAAACTACTGCTATATATGTCCTTTGACCCCTTTAACCTTTGCAGTTGCACATCAGAAGTATTTGTGATATGGCATTAAAGCAACACATGACATGGATAAGTTAACAGGTGGTGCTTTCACATGGAACTACATACAAGAAAGATTCAAACAGAAATAAATGAGAGAAATGAGCATGAAAACAAGCATTTGGGGTAAATTCTGTGTTCCTCAACCTAACAGCCACATATGGGACAAAATGCAATGCAAAGGGCCGTACAGTCGAGAGCCCACACGGGGAAGCCTACATCCCTGCATCCTGTGGACCAGAGTTCTATGCCAACATTCTGACCAGGATTGCATGGGTGATGGGAAGAATCAGGATAAACTGGATGAGATTGTGTATGTGTGTACATGGAAGGGGAACATGACATGAGATCCATAGGCAGCATGGAACCATTGATTCAAATATCTCTAGGCCTGATTCTCACTCTTTAAGACCAGTGGTTTTTTGCTGATAAAGGTAGTGACAGATAAGGTAATTTCCTGCAATATCCATTGGCGACTTTACTGAATTAAGTTTAAGTAGCTTTGGGTTCCATTGTACTAAATGAATGGCTTTTGTATTATTGTGGGCCTCAATTGTATGCAATTTCTTGATGGGGGACATGTGACAGACATCAGAGCTGGGGTTCAGAGGATTATATTGAATAATAGGCCTGACAAGGACTTTTGGAACACAAGTGTTAAGTGAATGCAAATTCCCCACCTCCAGTTATGCAAAGCCCCAGCCTTTTAAAGCTACACCCTGAGGAGTGGCCATTCGCTGCAGATCACTTGCTACATGAGCCCAAGATCAAAGACCCAAGCTATATAAAGGTGGTAAAAATGGCTGTTCTGGTTCTGAATCAAAGACAGTTATCAACTTGTAAGCACGGGGAAAACCAGATGTGGATAATGAAGGTGTGACACATAGCTCAAATCTGGAGTTGGGGTGACTTCTGGTAAGCTTTCCAGTGTTCATGTAGGTTCTTTCATTGCTTTTTATTACGTTTTTTTCTAGAAAGCTTTTACCTTAAGATTACATGTGCTTGCCTAGAAAGTGCTGCATGGTAATTTATAATTGAGGGCCACTACACTATTCATAGCCTCTGGAGAGAAAGTAAAGTGCACATCCTGGCCTGTTTAGGCAGTCTGGCTTACTGGAGACCCTTCTAAAACTTGCATTTTGCCTTTCCTTCATAACATATTATATTGCTTTTATGCTACCTGTACTGTAAAAGAGGTTCTTGCTGTTGACTTTCCTCTTAGTTAACTGAAGTCCTTTCCAGTACTATTCCAACTTTTATTAATTATTATTATTATTCCATACAAATAACTAAATTAAAATAGTAATTTTGATTTCAAAGTCAAACACTGGAAAGCTAGGTAGGGTGGCCAGACAGCAATTCTGAAAAATTGGGGTGGGGATGGTGAGTAATAGGTGCCTATATAAGAAAAACACCCCAAAATTGGGACTGTTCCTATAAAATTGGGACATCTGGTCACCCTAAAGTTAAGAAATGCCAAATATGCAGTTACCTGTGCAACCTTAATTCAGCCTCTCTTGTGAATTCAACCCATGCACTGACTGAGTCTACAGGGTGAAAAAGTAACTAAAGATCACAAGACAATACCCAGACAGGTGCCAAATTAAGGTTGCATGGGCAAATATAAAGCTGGCATTTTCTAACTTCTGTTTGGCTCTGCACCCTAAATACTATTTATAAGATATTTTTATATGTAATTGTCTAGTTTTTTGTTTTGTTTTGTTTGATCAAAGAACAGACTAGGTGCAATTGTATGAACTCATTCATGCAGTGCCACCTATTCCCTGGGGAGAAGAAATAAAACAATGTGGTCACATGCTGGGACCAAGGGGGACAGATTCAGATGCAAATCCCAACCTGGCTCCATCCCTGCTACAGCTGCTCCGCCATCTCCCAAGCATTCCCAGTATGTGGCAGCAGCATTGGCCAGTTTTTTTTAGAATGTTCATTGATTTTGGCAGGATACCAAAGTTTTCTTGAAAGGAAATGCTGATTTTTAACACTTCGCAGCTCAACTAAATCTGAATTTCATGGAACAAAGAAAAGGCATTTATCTAGCCCAGTGGTCCCCAAATATTTTATTTTGCACCCCCCCCTTTACTCCATCCATGCCCCACCCCCCGGGAGCTGTGGTCGGGAGCTGGGGCCGTGAGCAGGGCCACGGTTGGAGACGGGGCCAGAGCTGATGTTGGGAGCAGAGCTGCAGCCGGGAGCCGGGGCTGCAGTAAGCTAGGAGCAGAGCGGGGCTGGGTGGCACTTCCTCTCTGTCCCCTTTGTGAGCTGGTCCGGGTCCCACTGTGCCCCCCCAAATGTTGTTTACCCCCCCCAGTGAGCTGCACCCCCAGTTTGGGGACCACTGATCTAGCCCCAAGGCTTTCTCCCCAGGGAATATCAAAGACCTGCTGCAAACAATGGGAGCACAGGCGCCAACTCCATGAGTGCTCTGGGGCTGGAGCACCCATTGAAAAAATAGTGGGTGCTCAACACCCACCGGCAGCCCCACAGATCAGCTCCTCCTTCTCCCGCCCTCCAGCGGGCCTCATTGATCAGCTCCTCTACATCCCTTCCAGTGCCTCCCACCCACCACGATCAGCTTTTCAGCAGCATGCAGGAGGTGCTAGGGAGCAAAGGGGGTGGAGCAAGGACAGGGTGCACTTGGGGGTGGGGTGGAGCAAGGGCGGGAAGAAGCTGGGCACGGTGGGGGCTTGGGGGAAGGGGTGGAGTAGGGGCAGGACCTGGGGCACAGCAGGGTCAAAAACCTCCCGGGAACTGGGGAAGTAAGCACCTCTGAATGAAAGGTGTTAATTATACTTTTTTAAAAAAAACCCACAAGAGTCCTTTATACCGAAAAGTCTTAGGCAACCTAAATATAGGGGTCACTGCCAGCTCTCCTGTAATTATTTATTTAAAAATACATCTGAAACAGCGAGGATATTTGACCTTTGGCAAAAATGTTTTTAGGGTTGGCTTAGCTATCAGCTATGGAGTTCTTTTTCTTGGTGAAATTCATCCCCATGCAGAAGGCCAAGCCAACGCTTATGCACCACTTAATCCCTCTGCTGATCTTCTGCACAGCGGTGAATTTCACCCATTGAACAATGTAGCATAATAAATGCAGTAACTAATGTCCAGATGTTGTAAACAGTTATACTGCACTTCCTACTTCCATCAAAGTCCTTCTGAATCTAATTCCTTTATATAAAATTAATTTGATATTACACAGTAATAAAAGATTCCTCTGAGTGGGTTATTTTGTTTCCGTTTTACTCCCTCATCTGCTTTGGTAAAATGTTCATATAAATTCTTCTCTCTACATGCTGAGATTGAAGCAGATCCCATTGGCATCCTAAGCTATACTTGAGTTTTCATAGTACATTAAACTCTGCTCCAGTTCCTAACTTTCTTTCTGTTTATGATAACGGTTTGTTTTTCCCTTTATTAAACATATTGATTTTATTTATGTGCACTTTAAACTATATTTAATATACATTAAATCTGCTTCAGGATTCTGCACAAATTATAAGGCTTAGTATACAAAAGGGTTCTACTATTTAATAAGTAATCTTTGGTAACAAGAACACATAGTTCACATTTTGGTAGACTGTGTGTATGTTCAGCACATTTATTTTTTGGTTCTTTTGCCCTAAATTACATTTCTAGTCAATTTCCCACTATAGGCAATTCTCAGATACTTTCTAAAAATATTTAAGATGAGCATAAAAAAGCACTTTCCTCTCACCCTAAAGAATTGGCTAGGATCCAGCAAAAGGAGGACAGATTAGTAAAATCGTCCAACTGTTGAAAAAAGGATTAAAACAGGATGCTACTGCTTTTAGTCAAGTTAATACATAATGAGCAGTATTTTTAGATTAAGATATCAAAATATGTATCTGGGCAGTTTCACTCACTTTTTAAAAGTGAAAGTGTATATCTGAAATTGCCTAATTTCTGAAAACATAATGCGCAAGGAGCTGACAAATGCCAAGTCCAGTCCAGCTATTGAGAGAACATTCAATATTTTCTGCATTATACCAAACCAAACAAAATTATATCTGTGTGTGTCACATTATAAGAACAACTAGGTTAAAAGAACACTGAGGCTGCAAAGTTAAGCACTTGAAAGTTAGGAAATGCCAGAATTAAAACAATATTGTCACCACAAAAGCAGCAAAGAGTCCTGTGGCACCTTATAGACTAACAGACATATTGGAGCATGAGCTTTCTCATGTGTCCGACGAAGTGGGTATTCACCCATGAAAGCTCATGCTCCAATATTCTGTTAGTCTGTAAGATGCCACAGGACTCTTTGCTGCTTTTACAGATCAAGACTAACATGGCTACCTCTGATAACTGTCACCACAGGTTCTCTCATTCTGTGCAGAGGATGAACTTTGCTCAGAGAATGAGACAGCTGTTCAATACTTCTTTTTACGCTAGCCAATTTAGTGTGTGATCACAATGTCTTATTCAATGCACACCATCCAAGCCATACACTGAATTCAGAATTATTAATTTCCTCATGAATTCTGTACAGTATCTAAGTAGCTGAAAAACATTGATTAGTACATGTTCACAACTCCCCTGTAAGACAAGGAAGTGTTATTATCCCCAGTTTACATATAAGAAACTCAGGCACATAAAGTTTGAAGGCCAAAATATGTCAATATATCTAGAGAGACTCATAGATTTTAAGGTCAGAAGGGACCATTGTGATCATCTGGTCTGACCTCCTTTGCATTGCAGAACCTCACCTGCCCGCTCCTGAAATAGACCCATAAATTCTGGCTGAGTTACTGAAGTCCTCAAATCATGATTTAAAGACTTCAAGTTACAGAGAATCCACCATTTAAACCTGCAAGTGACCCATGCCCATACTCTAGAGAAAGGCAAAAAAAAAAAACAACCCATGGTCTCTGCCAGTCTGACCCAGCAGAAAATTCCTTCCTGATCCCAAATACGATGATCAGTTAGACCATGAGCATGTGGGCAAGACCCACCAGCCAGACACTTGGAAAAGAATACTCTGTAGTAAACACAGAACCCTCCCCATCTAGTGTTCCATCACCAGCCATTGGAGATATTTCCTGCAAGCAGTTGCAGATCAGCTAAATCTCATTGTAGGCAATCTCATCATACCATCCCCTTCATATATTTATCAAACTCAGTCTTGGAGCCAGTTAGGTTTTTGCCCTCACTTCTCCCCTTTGAAGGCTGTTCCAGAGATTCACTTCTCTGATGATTACACAACTTTGTCTAATTTCAAACAAACTTCTTGATGGCCAGTTTATATCCATTTGTTCTTTTGTCCACATTGATGCTTAACTTAAATAACTCCTCTCCCTCCCTGATATTTATCCCTCTGATGTATTTACAGAGAGCAATCCTATCTCCTCTCAACCTTCTTTTAGTTAGGCTAAACGAGCCAAGCAATTTGAGTCTCCTTTCATAAAGTCAGTTTTCCATTCCATTCCATTCCATTCCTTGGATCATGCCAGATGCCCATCTCTGTACCTTGACCAGTTTGAATTCATCTTTCTTAAACATGAGAAGCCAGCGCTACATACAGTATTCCATCTGAGATCTCACTAGTGCCTTGTATAATGGTTCTAACACTACCTGTCTCTACCGGAAATACCTCAGCCTGATGCATCCTAGTCTTTTTCATTAGTCTTTTTCACAGCCTCATCACATTGGCTGCACATAGTCAGCCTGTGATCAATCAATACACCCAGGTCTTTCTCCTCCTCTGTCACTTCCTCTGATGAGTCCCCAGCTCATAGCAAAAATTCTTGTTAGTCCCTAAATGCATGACCTTGCACTTTGCACTATTACATTTCATCCCATTTCTATTATTCCATTTTACAAGGTCATCAAGATCATCTTGTATGATACTACAGTCCTCTTCCATATTGGCAATACCTCCCAACTTCATGTCATAGGCAAATTTTATTAGCACACTCCTACAGTTTGGGCCATGGTCAGTAATAAAAATGTTAAATAATATTGGTCCCAAGACTGATCCCTGACTGACCTTTCCCCTTTAATCCACTTTTCAATTCTCATATTAATCCCCATCTTTTTCAATTTAACTAATAATTTTCCATGTGGAACTGTATCAAATGCCTTATTGAAATCCAAATAGATTAGATCTACTGCATTTCCTTTGTCTAAAAAATCAGTTATCTTCTCAAAGAAGGAGCTTAGGTTGGTGTGGCATGATCTACCTTTTATAAAACCATGCTGTATTTTATCCCAATTATCATTCACCTCTATATCCTTAACTGCTTTCTCTTTCAAAACTTGTTCCAAGACCTTGCATACAATTGAGGTCAAACTAAAAGGCCTGTAATTTCACAGATTGCTTTTTTCACTTTCTTAAAAATAGGAACTATATTAGCAATTATCGAGTCATATGGTATAACCTGAGTTTACAGATTCAATAAAAATCCTTGCTATTGGGCTTTCAATTTCATGTGGCAGTTCCTTTAATATTCGTGGACGGAGATTATCCAGGACTCTTGATTTAGTCTCATTAAGCTGTTTGAGTTGAGTTCCATTTTAGATGCGATAATTTCTAACTCCATATCCTCATTCCCATTAGCCACTCGGCCACTACCTCAAAGCTCTTCATTAGTCTTAATGAAACTTAAAAACTGAGGCAAAGTATTTGTTTAGGTGTTAGGCCATGCCTTGATTATCTTTAATCTCCACCCCATCCTCAGTGCTTACTGGTCCCACTTCTTTGTTTCTTATTGTTATGGCTATAGAACAGCGGTAGGCAACCTATGGCACAGGTGCCGAAGGCGGCATGCGAGCTGATTTTCAGTGGCACTCACATGCCTGTGTCCTGGCCACTGGTCTGAGGGGCTCTGCATTTTAATTTAAATTTTAAATGAAGCTTCTTAAACATTTTTAAAACCTTATTTACTTTACATACAACAATAGTTTAGTTATATACTATAGACTTAGAGAAACAGACCTTATAAAAACGTTAAAATGTATTACTGGCACACGGAACCTTAAATCAGAGTGAATAAATGAAGACTCGGCACACCACTTCTGAAAGGTTGCCGACCCCTGCTATATATATATTTACTACTGGTTCTATTTCCCTTTGCAAGGTCCAGTCCCGCTGGGCTTTTAGCAGTTCTCACTTTATCCGTACACTTTCTGACCTCCAAGAGGTAACTCTCCTTGCTGATCCACACCCTGTTCCATTCCTTGTAGGCTTTCTGCTTTCTCCGACACTCCTAATCAACTGTTTGGAGTGCTTGCTCAAAAGCTTGTCTGTCTCACCAACAGAAGTTAGCCCAATAAAAGATATTACCTCACCCAGCTTGTTGCTCTAATATCCTGGGACCAACATGACTATAATAACACTGCAAACACTAACATATCTACTAATTTTGGGGGTCTCAGTGATAAGGATACTCACTGAGAAAATTTAGAGGGCTTGATTTATTTCGAGTTGCTAAGCAATTATAGTATCTACTGACTTCTGTTGCAGTTTTGCGAGCTCAGCCTTTCTGAATGCCAGGTATCTCAGACTAAACTCGGAAAATGAAAAACTTGGAGTTAATGGTCACTTCCTTAAAACTTTAGTTTAAGTGAATTTATCAGCATCACATACAAAGTGGAACATAGTCACAGACAAAGCCAAGTTCTCCTGGATGATATTCAACTGCAGCAAGCACAAGACCATCCATTCTCTTTCTGTAGTTCACAGCCTCATCCATTACAAAGCAGCAAAATTAGATGCAACACAACAGCCTTGTTCATTGGAGAATACTGATTTATTCACTCATCACCATCCATCCTGTGCATTGAATAAGACAGGGGTCTTTTGGAAAAGAATAGTATGTAATCATGTAATAAGATTGTATCATAATGCATACCACAAGGTGGCTAAATTAAGATTGCATGGGTATTTTCTAATATTTGAGTGCTTGACTTTGCAACCTAATAACATCTTTTTTTACTCTTTCTTAAATAATTAGCATCAGGTACAACGAGATAAAGATGTCATCACTCTCGCAGCTATTTTTTTAGGGGTCTTGTGAACACAGGCATTATGTAAAGCATCAAGAAAACAAAAAGAAAAGAAGATTCTATGCAGCTCTCATTCCAGCCAAATGACAGTACAAGGAAACCAGGGGGGAAAAATCCATCTTTTTATTGCCAACCATAACATTCTAGACTTCTTTGCATGATGCAGGCAGGGGGAAATAGGGAGGCATTCACCAATGGAGATTTGTTTTGGTAGAAGCTGGCTTTTGGAGAATGTTTTTTTTATACAAAAATTGTTGGCCTATTCCAACCTCACATGTAACTAAACTGCTGTTAATTATGCCTCCATTGGTCAAAGCAATGCAGTCATGACATACAAAGTGAAAAATACAGGGTGACAACTCCCATTGACTTCAGTAGGACCAGGATTCCACCCACAATGTAGCTGTGAGGGTTCCATTAAAGAAAATCTTTGGCGAGCCTAGAGGACAAACAATTATAGCTTAGTCATTCCTCATTTCTTTTAATCAACTTGCTGCTCATTTTTTATAAGTTACTTTTGGTTATGTATAAAATATGCAACACCTGGCTCTTCTAAAGAAAATTTCAGCAGCTGTTAGGGAGGCATCCTGAGATTTTGCATATAAAATGTATTTCCATTTGATTTATAAATAGGTTTTAGAGAGCCTAGTGTGAACAGGGTTCTTTTAAAAACAACTGCTCTAATTGCTTTTGAAAGGGGTTCCAGGACAGCAAGATACTTAATAAAAGAATATTCTCTTTCTCTCCCCCTCTTGATTGCTGTCCGGTGTAGGCCCAAGTTATTCATTTGTGCCCAAGGAGCAGAGTTGAGGAAATGAATTGAAAGGAGCTAATGTGTGCACAATAAATCACATCCCATACAGACATCTTATTAACATCAGAAATGAAGATATAATTATTTCAGTGTTTATTGTCAGTGTACAGATGCCTTTAATGAGTATAAAAATGCCAGAGTAACCACAAGTACGCCATGTTGTTGTTTAGATCTCTTTTCCAACTGAAAATGAATAGCTATTTTCTTGCTCAACACAAATGATTAATGTGCCTGGAGAACCTGTCTCTTTTGATTATTGGAATGCCATCTTGCAAGACACTTGGGTACCAGAATCACTAGCTTTGCTTCATGGACCTCTCATCTAATGAACTTCTGAGTAACTATTTATATAAAAAACTGTTTTGGTGTATGCTCCATAAACATGTATATTGACACAAAAACAGGAAACATTAATTCTAATCTACAACCCATCCTGGACAATGATCCTTCGCTTTCACAGGCCTTGGGAGGCAGGCCAGTCCTCGCCCACAGACAACCCACCAACCTTAAGCATATTCTCACCAGCGAGCACACAGCACACCATAGTAACTCTAACTCCGGAACCAATCCATGCAACAAACCTCGATGCCAACTCTGCCCACATATCTACACCAGCGACACTATCAAGGACCTAACCAGATCAGCCACAACATCACCAGTTCATTCACTTGCATGTCCACCAATGTAATATATGCCATCATATGCCAGCAATACTCTCTGTTATGTACATCGGCCAAACTGCATAGTCCCTATGTAAAAGAATAAATGGACACAAGTCAGATGTTAGGAATGGCAATATACAAAAACCTGTAGGAGAACACTTCAATCTCGCTGGACACACAATAGCAGATTTACAGGTAGCCATCCTGCAGCAATAATCTTCAGGACCAGACTTCAAAGAGAAACTGCTGAGCAAATTTGCAAATTTGACACCCTCAGCTCAGGATTAAACAAAGACTGTGAATGGCTAGCCAACTGCAAAAGCAGTTTCTCCTCCCTTGGTGTTCACACCTGAACTGATTGAAGGGCCTTATCCTTCCTGATTGAACTAACCTTATTATCTCTAGACTGATTCTTGCCTGCATATTTATTCCTGCTTCTTGAAATTTCCACTGCATGCATATGATGAAGTGGGTATTCATCCACAAAAGCTCATGTTACAATACGTTTGTTAGTCTATAAGATGCCACAGGACTCTTTGTCGCTTTTTATTAATTCTTGGGTTTATAAACACTGAGTACTGAGTACTAAAACATCCATAGCTTAATTACTGTCTATTTCTTTCTCAAAACCATGTTATCAAACAATGTTACTTTAGGATAAAACAGAACCAAGCTCAAAACTTCCACTGCCACTGAAAGAATGATGAAGCATTTAAAATGGACTTTGTAGCTTTCTGATCAACAGGGTAAAATAATAGTGAAAAATTGCTGTCACAACAGGGACTTTAATGTTTTTGTGAAAAACATTTTTCAAGATACGTTTCCAGCAAGGTTTAGCAACAGCTTACTTTGCGCTGAATAGAATATGTTTTAACTGTTTTATAACATATTCAGAATGTAAGGACTTCTAAAATTTCGTCTTACATGATCTGACTAGGATTAGAATCTGCTGTCACCTACACGTGTGTAAATCTGGAGTAACTCTGCTGAAGTAAATGGAGTTAGTCCAGATTTCCACTGCTGTGACTGAGATTGGTTTCTGGCCCTGAGTATGTTAGGGGAGTAAAATAAACATTTTGTAGGATGTCATAAATTTCCAAGATGAATGGACAACAGAATCACACTTTCATTGCATCTTCCCTGCTTGGTAAATTACTTGGGTGAAAAGGATGTCATAGTGGTACACAGAAAGATACTAGTAATATATATAGATACTATATATATTTTACTAGCGCTGACAAGAGCTTTTCAGATGATCACTTATGGAATTCTGAGAGAACTGAGAGAATAAGATTGGAGCAAAAAAAGGGAAAGTGAGGTGTTTATTCTTAGTTACAGAGTGCATTAACTTACTATAGAAAGAGACAAAGGTAAACTCTCTGACTTACCCCATGTGCAAACTTACTGAAGTTAATAAAGTGAACAGGGTATACGTGAGAATGTAGCCCTTATACTTGGCCAGATCTTCTCCTTCACCTCCTTTACAGGAAAGAAAGCTAGACAGTTTAGAGAGGAGGGAAGAATAGAAATGTGTTCCTAACTGTGCACAATCCATAGTAGCTTCCTGGGGTTTAAGTTCCATGGCTAGCCAACCACAAAAGCAGTTTCTTCTCCCTTGGTGTTCACACCTCAGCTGATTGAAGGGCCTTATCCTCCCTGATTGAACTAACCTCGTTATCTCTAGACTGATTCTTGCCTGCATATTTATTCCTGCCTCTGGAAATTTCCACTACATGCATATGATGAAGTGGATATGGAGAGCTTAAGCAGCATTGACTCCTGCACCATCCCTTACACAGCTGCTGCTGCACAACTGCAGGGATCTCAATCACTGTCATCATACCTGGCAGCACGATGTTCCTAGGAAGAAGGACTGACTGAAGAAGCAATACACAGCGGTCATCCCTTCCTTTGGCTGCCTCCCTCCCATAAAACACCTCTCACTTTAGAGGGCAAATATGGCAGGAAGCTGTACAAGGTTCCCCACATTGTGTTTTTGAAATGCACTTGCTGCTATACAAATGCAATCTACTGGTCAGTGAGTGTTCTCTGCCTGACCCACAGAGGCTGTGAATCTGTATCGAGCTCTGTAGTTGCTTCATGCTTCTAGTTCTGGAGGATGTGCTTTCAGTGTGTGTGCCAGTGTGCCAGCCAAGAGGGTAGCCACCACAGATAGCCATAAGAGGTCATTCCAAACATGTACCAATAACGCCTTTATACAACACCATCGTGTATTTTGCATATACCCCATGTTTGATATAGAAACATATTTTAAAATGCTGTGGAGTATGTTCAAATATTTATTGGAAGTAGTTTTCATTCCTTCTACCTTAAAGCCAGACAATCATACTACCATCGGTCCAGATACAGCTGAGTGGGTAATCTGTAAGAATCTATTCAACAGGCACTGCCTTTTAGCTGTAACAAGGTTATTTTCAGAAATGTTTTCCCTTTTCAAACTTATATGCCCAGTAATAATTGTCTGACAATAATTACAAATATTTGGTATAGCCCACACTGTACATCAGACTGTGATTTGGAGGTTAAAAAAAAGTCTACATTTGAGAGAAAGGAAACATTTTCCCTTTTCAAGGAGGAGAGACAGTGTTGTCTAATGGATAAAGGCTGGGACTCTGAGACCTAGGGGTCAATTCTTGGCTCTGCCTCTGATCTTCAGTGCAACATCAATTAAGTCACTTCATCTATCTGTGCCTCACTTTCCTATTCCACCCTTTATATCTGTCATGTGTCTTTAGACTATAAGCTCTTCAGGGCAAGGACTGTGTTTGTACATGTAAGTTGCCCCTTCCCCCCACACCTCTTCCCCAAATGTCAGCTGGGGACTCTAGGTGCTCTCATAATAGAAATAACAACTAATAATAATTTTGTCTTTTTCACCCTTTTAATGACAGTTGTCTGAAGTTCCTGAGAACTTTGGAATAATTGAATATATCCTGCAGGAGATGGACTATTTAGAAAAATGCAAAAGAGTTAGTAAAGGTGCATAATAAATAGAATTTATCATATGGTTTTAACACCATGCGTAATATATGCTATACATACAGAGAACACATATAAAGTAGAATATGGCACAAACAATAGAAAAACAGACAAATCCCAAGAGCTCCCTTATCACTCATGACTACTGCCCTTGAAGCCAGGGGTCTGGAGGCAGAAATGCAACCAAGTTTCATTGAAAAAAAGTACTAAAACAAATATTCATAAATTGTCATTCCAGTATCAGTTTGCAAGTCTCATGCCTTTTCCTATGATTAATATTTACTCTGATGTCATTGTATTGTCTCCATATTTAAGTATAGTTAGCAAATCTGTACCCAAGTATGCCATGAGGGGAAATGTAGACTGGAAAAAGTGCAATTACAGCAAGTAAGATCTTGCAATAAAAAACAGGAATAGAATAAAAAAGTACAGTAAAAAACAGTAGTCAAGGTTTACAGGGACCCTGTGGAGTAACTGATTCATAAAGACCTACGAGAACATAAGGTCTGTGAGAACACCACTTTGACCTAACAGTGGTAAGTAACCTTGCCTCAGCAATGTGGTCCAACTGAAGTATTAACAAAGCACGTTCTTTCTAGACTCATCAATCATGAAATAAAATAAATCCATCTCTGTAATGACAAGCATGTGGATGAGCTTACCGAAGCTGTAAAAAGAAAAAAGCAGTTTCTGGCTGACAACATTTTCAGCAAGCCAAAAGAAATCTTAACTAACGTCCAAAGATAATTGGAAGCTCATAAGAAGTAAGCAGCTGTCAAGGTTTTTTCCCCACTTTGAACTTTAGAGTACAAAAACTGGGGACCGGAATGAACACTTCTAAGCTTAATTACTAGCTTAGATCTGGTACACTGCCGCCAGCCAGAATTTAGTTTCTGGCACACTTTCTGTTCCCCCAAAACCTTCCCTGGGGAACACAGATCCAAACCCCTTGGTGTCATGACATTTCTTCCCAGATCTGGACCTTAGCGTCCAAAATTGGGTGTTAGCATGAAAACCTCCAAGCTTAGTTACCAGCTTGGACCTGGTAATTGCTGCCACCAGCTAGGAATTATACAGTGCCTAGCTCACTGTGTCTCCCCAAAACCTTCCCTGGGGGACCCCCAGACTCAGATGCCTTAAGTCTTACAACAAAGGGAAATAACCCCCCCTTGTTCCCTTGTTTACTTCCTCCCAGGCTCCCCTCCCTGGACGACCCTAGGAGATTCCCTGCTTCCAGTCCTGGAAACACAAGTACCGAGAGATCTAATCTCTCTTCCCCCTCACTCAGAGGGTATGCAAACTCAGGCTTAGTAAATCTAACACAAAGAGATTTTTCCCCCCAGACCTCTTCCTCCCACCAATTCCCTGGTGAGCTGCAGACTCAATTCCCTGGAGTCCCCACTAAAGAACACTCCAACAGGTCTTAAAAAGAAAGCTTTATATAAAAAGAAAGAAAAAAGGACATAAAAGGTCTCTATATTAAGGTGACAATATACAGGGTCAATTGCTTAAAGAAATGAATAAACAGCCTTATCCAAAAAAATACACTCCAGCAACTACACACGTGTAAATACAAAAAAACAATATAAACCTATTGTCTTACTATCCTTGTACTTACAACTTGGAAACAGAGGATTAGAAAGCCTGGAGATTCCTGTGGTCACTCTCAGAGCTGAGAAAAGAACAAACCAAGAACACAAAGGACTCACACCCAAATTTGAAAAAGTCTTGTTTCCTGATTGGTCCTCTGGTCAGGTGTTTGGTTCCCTGTGTTAACCCTTTACAGGTAAAAGAACATTAACCCTTAGCTATCTGTTTATGATACTTGGATCTTAAAACAAGGAGAAATTAACCATCCCCCTCCTTTTCCCCCCAGACTTTCCCCTCTCTGGGTTGCCTTGAAAGGCTTCACACCAATCTAAACTCCTTTGATCTTAAAACAAGGAGGAATCAACCATCCCTTCTCCTTTCCCCCCACCAATCCCTGGTGAGTTCAGACCCAATCCCCTTGGATCTTAAAACAAGGAAAATCAATCAGATTCTTAAAAAGAAAGCTTTTAATAAAAGAAAGAAAAAAGTAAAAATTATCTCTGTAAAATCAGGATGGAAAATGCCTTACAGGGTACTCAGATTCATATAGACCAGAGGGACCTCCCACCCCCCCAGCCTTAGATTCAAAGTTACAGCAAACAGAGGTAAAAATCCTTCCAGCAAAAGAAACATTTACAAGTTGAGAAAACAAAAATAAGATTAATCCGCCTTGCCTGGCTATTACTTACAATTTTGACACATGAAAGACTGATTTAGAAAGATTTGGAGAGCCTGGATATACGTCTGGTCCCTCTTAGTCCCAAGAGCGGAACAATGAACAAAACAAAAAGCACAAAGACCTCCCTCCACCAAGATTTGAAAGTATCTTGTCCCCCGATTGGTCCTCTGGTCAGGTGTCAGCCAGGTTTACTGAGCTTCTTAACCCTTTACAGGTAAAAGAGACATTAACCCTTAACCATCTGTTTATGACAGCGGCAAGACAGAACTAAGATAAAGGGACATTGTCAAGGTTGCGAAACAGCACATTTGATCTACAATTTTAACATCAGTTCTTATTGACCACCAATTGTTTTTGTTTTGTTCTTTTAAATATCCGTCTTGTTAAATCTAAATTAGTATTGGGTGACTGGTTCTGTTCTCCATCTCTGGTACCACAAGGTCAAATGAATAGTGACATATGTTTAATGTTCTTGGACTGTCACTCATTAATGTAGTTTTGACCAGTAAAAATACACTTTGAAATATTATCATTCTATAAAACAACAGAAGGATCTTCTTTTAACCATGATACTTTTATAATAATTGCCAATGCTCAAAACAAGTAACTAGATGAAGGTGAAAAGATGAGTTGAAGAGAAATAGAGAAAGAAAGGAAAGGAGAAAACCAATTAAGGGAAAGGAGAAAAATAAAAAAAAATAGAGGGAGGAAAAATGAGGGCTCACCATTTTAAAAAAAAAATATGAAAAACAGAAATCAGGATAAAGCAGGATAAGGAAAGAATGCAAGAAAAGGAGTGATGAGTTAAATAATAAAGGGAACACACAAACACAAATCTAGCAAGTTAAGTTACCGCCATCAGAAAAAATTGCTACACAGACTAACACAAATATTTTTATGCATTAATAAAGTAGCATTAATATTGTTTTTAGCAGATGTTGTCTACTACACTGCTAAATATTCCAGTTCCCTCAAAATTTCATCACAATTAATTGAGGTCTCAGGCAGGGTTCAAATTCAGGAAGTAAAGATCATGAGTGAAGACCGGTTTGAGGTCTACCACTGCCAATCTAGAGAACAATGAGTGAGCCTCAAAAAAATTCAGTTTAGCCCCATAGCTTTTCTGGACTTCCTGGGTCAGCAGTATTGGTGCTAGGAAATTTCATGCAAATAAAAGCTAAATTATAGAAGTACCACTAGATCTTATTACCTGCTGGAGCCAAGAGATGCAAGGTTCAATCAAAGTCAATGTGTTAACCATGGGGCCAATAAGGATTACATTGATCTGCCAGAAAAAAAATCAATATGAGTAAATGGGGTTTGATTTTGGGGTTTGCGTGCATTCACAATGTTCTGAAGCACATTTGCTGGTACTAAATGAAAGGCCTAATTCTCCACTGCCTTTCTTCCTTATGAAGTTATTTACACCCATACAAAAGAATGTACAAATTGGATATAAAATGCTACCATTTTCGTCGAGGAACCTTCCACACCCACATGACCCAGGTTCCAAGCTTCAGTAGCAAGCCTCAGCCTCTGCTGTGCTGCACATCCACACTGCTATCTACCCAGCCGGGAGTCTCACTGCTTAAGTGACTGAGTGGCTGCACAAGAGAGCAAAGCAGTAGAGAATCAGACCCAAAATTCTTCCTTGCCTGTGGAGTGTCAGCTCCCTATTTTCGCAGTCATTATTGTTCAGTAACTACTTATGTACAGCTACAACTGTTAAAGACAAGATCTCAGTTTAAGATTAATAAATTCCTTCAGTAGAGAAGAAAAAATGTGCAGGAGATAACGGCATTAACAGCTTTTGTTTAACCTTGGACTTCAGTCTCTTTTAGTGTGGATTTTTAAATTGATCAATGTCATTATTACTTAACTAGAAATTTGCCCTTCGCTGGTTTTCGGCCCTAGGCCAGGTATCACTGAATGTATCTATTTCTGGCCAAAAAGATAATTATCTACACTCAAGCACTAGATTCCAAAACATTCATTATCCTCTGAGGTAAATAATATGCTTACTTAGTATTTTTTGTTGTTTGTTTAAGAAATCATTTCATTATAGACTGAAGCAGAGGAAAGACAGGGCAAAACTTCAAATACAGCTAATGCAATTATAATTATATTTGCTCCTAGCAATAGGTGTTACATGAATTTGTTCTAACCACTTGTTCATATAACAACATAATAAATTACTAGTGCTAGGAATGATGTAATAGACCAGTATATGGTCCCCTAAATGGCATTCATTGGTTTCTAAGCAATGTATTTTGCTGAGAAACTAAGGTTTAGTCCACTCAACTCTATTCCATTCACTACTACTGTTGTAGAGTGACTTAAACTTAGGCTGCTGGACTTTGTTTCCCAAGCTTCAGGTGATGGAGGCAGTGGTGGCATGCTGAGTCTTCTGATAAACAAAATAACATCCTTTGCCACTAAATAAAAGTGCCTATTTGTTCATTTTCTCCTGACAAGTTGCTGACAGTGTCTCCAGAAAAAAAACAACTGGCCTCTTTTCCCCACTGAACGTAAAGCATAGTGAGGGGCCTAGCAAAGGGGGAGAGGATGGAAAACATGAGAAAGGAAAATATTAGGTCACCTTTATGTAGACCTTACTGCAGGAGTGTGACACTTACTGTACATGGATGGACACTGTGTGTTTTTATACAATAACCACATTCCTGAAAAGAGTATGCTTCTATTTCTTATCTAGATTGATGTGCTTATGAGATTGGCTTGAAGACTAGTCCTCTAATTTGTAGAGCAATTAAACCTTTTACTTTGGAGTCTGCACTCATTTAATGTGTAAGTAATTGCATGAGGACTAATTTTTTATTCATATTTATCCTTTCAAGTCTTTTTTTAAATATATGGAGATATACCTAATCTCACAGAACTTGAATGGACCCCGAAAGGTCATTGCATATAGCCCCTGCCTCACTGGCAGGACCATGGATGATTTTGCCCTAATCCTTAAGTAGCCTCCTCAAGGATGGACCTCACAACCTGAGGTTTTAGGAAGGCCAAAGCTCAAAAACCACTGAGCTATCCCCTGCCCTCCCTTTCCTGCTAGTAGTCTCTCTTCATATTGTAGGCCTGGCTTGACATGAGCAACTGGATATGGGTAAAGATCTCATTTCTTGGGATTTGTAGGCTGGAAACAGTGTCTCCTACTGCTAAAATAAGGAGCACGAGCTGGTGTGATGATGCAATGGCACCTCCTTTGGTCAGATGGAATGTTGTACAACATTGCTCAGTCTGGTTAGGCCATCAGTCTGCTCCGATAGGCCTGTCCTTTCTATGATAGCCCCATTATGGGCTATGAAGTGTATTACGCTCAGTCCTCACTGGGGTGTGCATGCTGGCCCTTTACTCATATGGTCTGGAAACCACTTCAGTTCTTAAGTCTCAGAGGAACTGGAAGGGGTACCCAGGCCCATCCACTCTACTGGGTTCTAGATCAGGGCCTTTTTAACCAGGAAGGCAGAATCAGGCCTCAGTAGCCACTCCTGCTGTGCTCTGAGTTCCTTTCTACTTCTCTTGGTTCTATAGGCATCTCCAGCTGTAGATTGGGTCCCCCATCTCTGGATGTTGTCTCTGGCAGCTTTGTCAGCAGCCTGCTGGTAGGAGTTCCTTCTCCAGCCTGCTTGCTCCTCTGGCAGCTACTCTGCCCCCCTGCTTATCAGCTCTTTTATTCTCTCAGCTACTGTGAGGCTCCGATCAGCATTGGACTGCAGTTCCCGCATTAACCTTTTTTGTGAGGCCAGCATGGGGTATATACGACCCATGACAAGGCAGAACACCCAGGGAAAACCATTTTCATGGACAAGAACAATGTACAAGATAAGCTGAAGGTAAATGAAGTAAAGAATAAGTCATGAATGCTGTACAGGGATTGGTTTCCTACAAAGTGACCACATCAAAACCTAAAATGTGTGATACAATGTGCAGTAAATGCAGTGCTAAATGTTTATAAGAAAGAGGTTTGCTGTGTAACTTTGGATGTGTGGTATGCCCTATACCCATCCCCTATGCTTGAGTCGCGTATCTTTGCTGTATGCCCCATAAAGAACCTCAGTGACAAGATTAGAGTTGGACTGAATTCTTGGGGAACTGAGTGGAAAAGACTTCAGAGGAACCCAATACAAATACATCTGAGTTATCAAGAACTATCTTTTCACCACCTTTTATATTTCTGCATGCGGTTTCTACCAGATTCCATTTTGCTCCCAATGTTGAGCTGTGCAATACTGTGTGTGTGGCAAAAGTTTGTGGAGCGGAGATTGAGAGTTTTTTTTCTTTCATGAGCATTTGTGTGTGCAAGTGTTTTTAATAATTCCCAACTCTGATTCAGGGTAAAATGTCCTTTTCCTTATGAGTCCATAACATGGAGTAACTAGAGCTGGGTGAATTTTTTCAGAGACTTTTTTTTTCCCACTGAAAAATGCAGATTCAGGTTGATTGAATCATTTGTGAATGTGTGCTGATTTCTACAAGTTGTTTCAGTCACAACACAAAATATTTCAAAAACGTCAAATTAAACCATTTTTCAACTGTCTCAAAATGAAATGTAGATTTCTTGGGCTAAAGTCGCAAGGGGATTTAGGCACCATTCAAAACCCACGGTAGGCACCCTCCTCCCCCTTAAATGCAACAATCCAGTGGGTTAGGACAGGTTCAAATCCTCACTCTTGAACAATGACTTGAACCCAGGTCTCCCCTGCATAGCTCGCCTCTGCAGGCTATAGGGCCAGTGTGGGCAACTTGCAGCCCACGGGCCACACGTGGCCCGTCAGGGTAATCCACTGGCAGGCCATGAAACAGTTTTTTTACATTAACTGTCCACAGGCATGGCTGCCCGCAGCTCCCAGTGTCCGCGGTTTGCCGTTCCCAGCCACTGGAAGCCACAGGAAGTGGCAGCCAGCATGTCCCTGTGGCCCATGCCACTTCCCACAGCTCCCAGTGGCCAGGAACGGTGAACCACGGCCACTGGGAGCTGTGGGAGGCCATGCCTGCGATGGTCAATGCAAACACCGTCTTGCAGTCTGCCAGCGGATTACCCTGAAAGGCCATGTGTGGCCCACAAGCTGCAGGTTGCCCACCACTGCTGTAGGTTATTCAGGGCGGGGTGTCTCTCAGTCTCTCCTGTTGAAGCTGCTCCACTTTGTATAAAATAATTGAACAGTCATTGGGCAACAGAAAAACAGTGGTGAAAATGACTATATAGCTTAGTGGTTGAGAGCAGGGGGACAAAGCAGAAGAGGCTCAACATTAGAGACGGAGAGAGATCAACCCCAGAATAGCTAATAGAGGATCCTGAACCCATATTCTCCCAGGTGAGTGCCCTGGTCATAACCTTGGGCAGAAGGAAAGCACCACCGTTTTCCTCCTCCACTGTTGTGAATTTAGCCCTTCAATTCCTTTGCTTATATTCAAAATAACAAAAATGAAACTTCAGTTCTATGCAAAATAATTTTTTTCTGACTTCTGAGTCACTGAAAATTCTGAAAAAAATTAGTTTGGGCTTTTGAACTGTCAGCAAACTGAAAACAATCAGTTATTTGCCCAGCTCTAGTAGTAACATGTTGCCAGAAGCATAATTCTAATTTTTACCATTTTGACCATTCTTTAACAAACACTCTCCAATTCAAAAGGAAAATTTTTCACCTGCAGAGAATATACAGCCTTCCATTTGCACAGGAACCAGCCGAACATGTGAAGCCAACCCACAAAATATGCCAGTTTTGCACGGCTTAAAAATTCAAGTAACATTTTAATACTATGTTTAACTTTCAAAAGCACTACATAAATATTTGAGGACTCCAGACCAATATAGCAATGCCAGGAACTCCTTTTTTCCAAAAATGCAGGAGTAGTAAAAGCTAATTCTAGTGTGTTGGGTATCCACAAAACAGTGAAGCTAAGAGGGGGACATTTTATATTTCCAATGAGCAAGGCAAAACATCTCACTATATAATCCTGTACATCACTGACATGACAATTAAACAGTATGAAATGGTGTGGCCACTGTTTATGAATATGAGATCTGTTAACAGCTTTACAAAGACTGAAAATCTGGCATGGACGAGGGACATATGTCAACTACAGGGAAGCAAAAAGTATAAATGATATTAAATGTCTAGGTACATATAGGAGTTCTGGAATATTATTGCTACGCATTTGAATGAGGTTTGAAGACTTAGTGTCTCTGGACATTGTGTTGGACAGCTCCGGTGTAAATGTTCTAAGCTCTAAATTATTTTAATCTCTTTGATGGGATAAGGACAAACTGAGAAGGCCCAGAATTTTGTGGCAAAAACTTTTTCATCCTTTCATGCAACCAGAGGGGTTTTTTTGAAAAACATCTGGTGTCATTGGATTATAGCTTTTCTTAGCCCATTTATTGAATAGTGGAAATAATCCCAATCGACAGTTTTTAAAGAACATCCATCCAAATTGATGGAATACCACGGTAATATCCATTATGCCCTGCTGTACTCATGAAGTATATTCCCCAGTTGTACCACACACTTCACATTGATCACAACTAGATCCAAATACTAACTGGGAGCACAGGGGTTTAAAAGCCAGCTCCTAAGTGATAAGAGGAGCTAGTGAACAGGATCAGCAAACAGCAGAGGTTTGCAATAGAGTTTAGAGAGGGAATGTGAGAGGCAGATAACTCTAACAAACATACTCCCCCATACATAACCCCACCCCACCAAGAACTAACTAACTAACTAACACCCTGCAAAGGTAAAAAACGATTCATGCAGATGTCCAGCAGCAGAGTTGGGGCTATCTATTGTACTGCACTGAATGGCACATGTACAGATGTGTGCATTTGGTGCAAGCAACTCACGGCCTTCAGAGACCAAGTACAGGCTCTTGAGACCAGAGTGGCTGAATTAGAGGAGCTAAGAAAGAGAGTAACTACTTGACACATTCAGGGACACAATAGAGCAGTCCCACCCCTCGGTCTGACATCCACTGTGCTGCTGGGGAGGATGAAAGTCCCGGGAAACAGAACATCAAGCTGGAGCAGAAGGAAATGATCCCATATTTGGGACCCTCCTTCCAGATGATGTCATGGTATCATTCTCACACTGAGGGAACACCAGTTATTAGGCAGAGAAAGGTAATAGTAATGGGGGATTTGATTATTAGAATATAAATAATTGGGTTGTGATGACTGGGAGACTGCATGGTGCACTACCTGCCAGGTGCAAAGCTGCTGATCTCTTGAGACATCTAGGAGGACTTACATGAAGAGCTGGGCTCATAAGTATGAGATTAAAGTTGAGGGCCTCCATAGTAGCAGTCTCTGAAAAGCTCCCAGTTCCACAGCAGGACCAGCTAGAAAAGGCAGAACTACAGGGTCTCAGTGCATAGATGAGATGAGGTTGTAGGGAGGAGGGATTTAGGTTATTGGCAACTGGGAACCCTATAGGAAAGGAGGAGCTTGTACAGGAAGGATGGCCTCCACCTAAACCAAAATGAAACCAGAGGGGGGGGAGAAGACAGGTACAGAGGAGCACATGATGCAGGACAGGCACATCCCTTAGGGGATGATTTATTAAGGGATATTAAAGAAGATAGCAAAGGAGTTGGTAAAGGTAGGAACTGAAAGAAACAGTCAAATAATAGTCTCATTTCAAGTATCTCACATGAGGGCAGACAATTAAATATTGACAAATTTTATCAGTGCGTGTACACAAATGCTAGAAATCTAAATATTAAGATGGGTGAACTTGAATGCCTGTTATGAAATGAGCATATTGATACAATAGGCATCACAAAGGCACAAAACAGTAGTTTGTGCTAGTTGGGGAGTGGGAATATAAGTGAAAGAAAGCATAGAATCAAACTTAGTAAAAATCTTAATCAACTGTACTATAGAATCTCTATGGCTAGAGATTTCATGTGTGAATAATAAAAGTATAGCAGTAGAAATATACTACTAACCACCTGACAGAGATGGTGATGCTGATTGTGAAATGCTCAGAGAGATTAGAGAGACTATTAACACAGACAAACCAATAATAATGGGGGATTTCCTCTATCCCTATATTGACTGGTTATACGTCACCTCACTATGGGATCCAAAGATAACATTTCTACTTCTTGGAGAAGCTAGTTCTAGAACCCACCAGGGAAGAGGCAATTCTTCATTTAGTTCTAAGTGCAGCACAGGATCTGTTCCAAGAGGAGAATATAGTTGAACTGCTCAATAACAGCAACCATAATGTAACTAAATTTAACATCCTTATGGGGGACAGATACCAAAGGAACCCACCACACTGTTTAACTTCAAAAATAGGAACTACACAAAAATGAGGAAGCTAGTTATATGGAAATGAAAAGGAACAGGTACAAGGGTGAAATGACTGCAAGCTGCACGGAAATTATTTTAAAAAACATAATAGAGGCTCAAATGAAAGAAAAAGTAAAATGACCATAAATGCCACCATGGCCAACCAACTGAGTAAAAGAGGCAGATAGAGGCAAAAAGCCTCCTTTAAAAATTGGAAGGCAAATCCTACTGAGGAAAATACAAAGGAGCATGAACTCTGGCAAGTCAAGTGTAAAAGTATAATTAGGCACAGAAAAAAAATATAAAGAGCAACTAGCAAAAGAGATAAAAACTAAGACAGAAAAAAAAATCTTTAACTGCATCAGAAGCAGGAAGTTGCCACTGGATGTTCAAGGTGCTAAAGGAGCACTCAAGGAAGACAAAGCCATTACAGAGACGCTAAATCAATTCTTTGCATTGGTCTTCACTGAAGAGAATGTGAAGGAGAGTTCCATACCCGAGATATATTTTTTAGGTGACAAATCTGAGGTGTCAATAGGAGAGGTTTGGAAACAAATTGATAAATTGCACAGTAATAAGTCACCAGAACCAGACAGTATTCACCCAAGAGGTCTGAAGGAACTCAAATATGAAATTGCATAAATACTAACTGGTATGTAACCTATCACTTCAATCCAGCATCTGTACCAGATGACTGGCAGATAGCTAATGTGATACCAATTTTTTAAATTTATTTATTTATTTTAAGAAGAAGGCTTCAGAGATGATCCTAGCAGTTACAGGACAATAAGACCAATTTCAGTACAAAGCAAATTGGCTGAAACTATAGTAAAGAACAGAATTATGAGATACATAGATGAATCCGATATGTTGGGGAAGACTCAACATGGCTTTTATAAAGGGTAATCATGCCTCATCAATCTATTACAATAATTTGAGGGTATCAATAAGCACATGCACATGGGTGATCTAGTGGATATAGCATAGCTGGACTTTCGGAAAGCCTTTGACAAGTTCCCACACCAAAGGCTGTTAAGCAAAGTAAGCAATAATGGGATCAGAGGGAAGGTTCTCTCATGGCTCAGTAGCTGGTTAAAAGACAGGAAACAAAGGATAGTAATGGTTTTGCTGAATTAAGTGAATATTAAATATATTAAATAGCTCTGAATTTATTAAATTTTAATTTCATGCTCCATGACGGGATTTTTAATACACCACATCTTAGAATAGGTAGATTTTATTCTGGTGTAAAAAGGGGAGAAATATTTCCAGTTCTAAAATGGCAAAGGGCCAAAATCAGACCTGGTGTAAGCAGCCTCTGAAGCTCTAATTAAGTTATATAAATTTGGTCAAAAAGTATTTCTATTATTTCTTAGCAATACAAACACATAGAAAGATGGTTAAAAATTAGGAGGAAAAACAATAGCACAGTGTGTACCTCAAAAGTTAAATTTGATTTATTTCAGTTTCTGAAAGTTAAAAGTTATCCAAAGTTACTAATCCACAATCTTTCCTGGAAATCTGCCTTTGCCTGAAATTTCTAGCACTTGGTTTCAGTTAGGAACCTTTTTCTGCAGCTTTTCTGTACTTTGTTTTCTAGCAGTACAAAAGTACCAAAGGTTAAAATTCATAGTCATAGTTTTCCAAAACATTGTATAATAACAAAGCATCCCACTAATTATTTCCCTAAAGTGCTGAGGAACTGTAGGACACAGTAGACCAAAATGTGCTCTGATTTACAGTTTTGTCAGGATCTGCCTTCATGACTGGGCAGAATCTTGTATTTCAGTCTTTGCTGTGACTCCACCTGCACAGATCCAGTTGCAGGACTGTGGCCCAAATATGTATTTATTTTATATAACCAGTTTGGTTTTTTTAAGTACATAAGTCAGTTGTGTATTGTAATTAGAAAACTGCATACCAGTTTTAACATAACTACTTAAAAATAACTCAATTGATTTGTTATTAATATTATTCTGGTGCAAAGGAGTATCATCAAGGATCAGTGTCCCATTGGGCTACTCTATAGACAAATAACAAAGCAGACAAGCCATGCACCAGACAGCCCACAGTCTAGGACTCTGGCAGGATTAGACAGGTGGACAAAACTGTCAGACAGGCTGAGGGGCATTGGAGGAAAAATTTAAAAAAATGAACACTTTAGCAGAAAATTTGAAATCTAGGCTTCGCCCTTCCTTAATCAGTGCCAGACAGTAGTGATTGGTAGGCATCATAGCCCAGGAAGGCTTCAGGAGGCATTTAAAAAAAGATAACGTGGCAGCTTTGCAATATTTAATAGGGAGTCTTTCCCTTGCATATGAGGCAGCAAAATATAAAGCATGTAATAGCTTGAGGGAGATGCAGACATCTGAGCAATTAAAGCTGTCATCACTGATAGAGCAGCGTGGCAAAGCCTCAATAAGCCGATATAACGTAACATAAAAAGAAAATCAAATAAATAGGGTGGAGCTAAATGCAGACAAGAAGTTGAGGTTTCAGAAGATGAAGGAGCGGGAGCCAGCAGAGGGATGCAAAGCGGCGAATGATATGCTCAGAATGATGATCCTATCACTAGAGTTTTGAATGGACTTGAGGGGACAGGGAATAACATGGCTGGTATCAAGGTTAGAGAGGGTTTGGTAAAAAAAATTCCAAAGTCCTTTACATCCTACTTGATAGTGATAGTACTTTGCATGCCATGGGTAGTGTTACTGTGGTGTTAAGAGAATCAGTAGAATCTTTAGGATGCGGGAGCTGACAGTGAGATCAGGCAGTTGGGTTTAGGTTAGACTAATAGATTGACCCAAGTTAAGATACTCTGTGTATGCTATGTGTTTAATAAAGACTTTTATTAAGTTACTAGCAATGAATTATTATTAAGACTAGTGAATTACTTGAAAATCAACACATGGTACCGGGAGTGAAGGTAATGGTGAAAAAATATGGAAGAAATTAAAAAACAAACAAAAAAACCCCACAACCTGGGGTAAAAGTTGCTCAGCAGTGAAAAATAAGTTTGAATGAAAAAAGATGGATCAATTAAGAGTTCCCATTTTTCTAAAAATCTCAAGGAATTCTTCAGAAAATTGGAAAACATTTAAATAAGAATATTTAAGATATTCTTAAGATAAATATTTCTGAGAGCATCAGAATATACTCATAAGGAAGATGAACATAAGATTGCCTTTTTTCCTCAATATTGCAGACACTGGAGCAATTTCATGATATAGTTCATTTGAACTTAATGTTAGATAAGCTATCTGTGAGACTGCCTTAAAAAAACTTTTGAGGAATACCGTTTACCAAAAAGAAATAAAACAATTGAAAGAGTTCAGTTACACTCGAGAAATAAAATGGAGGAAGAGACTGTTTTAACAGATCTAAGGTAAGAAATTAGACATGTAATTTACAGAATCTGATTCAATGACAGAATATCAAATTGTGATGGGTAAGTGTAGTCAAACGTTAGAAACACCAGATGTAAATCCAGAAAAAGCAGTGAGAATTTACCAAATTGCTGAACTTCATCAACAACAACTGCACATTTTAGAAAGAAAACAAACTGACATGAATAGAGGCTTAATACGAAAAGGTAAATAACAAGTCTATTGAAGGAAACAGTGAAAGTATTAAAATTAAAAAATATGAGCATATGAAAGAATGTTCTAGATGTGAAGGAGGCACCAGCCTAGACAATTTCCAGCATATGGTCAAACCTGTCATATGTTCATGAAACCGAACCATTTGCAAAAATTTATAAATAGAGAAGTCTGCAAAAACTTAGAAATATACATTTAATTCAAAAGTCTCAGAGAAGTTACTGAATAAAGAGCTGACATTACAGATGACAAAAATTTGTTTCTGACTATTTTGAAACAGAGTCACTCTGAACTACAAGGAGGATTGGACAGTTACATACACTATCTAGTAATGGAATATTTTATTTTGTAATAGATACAGGTGCACAAGTGACTTTCTTCTAAAATTAAAAAAAGTCTAAAAGTAAAACCTGTAGTAAGAAAACAAATGCATATCAATTTCTAATCTTATAGTGGTGAAAAATGTCCTGTTACTGGCATTTTTGAATTACAGGTCACAATTAAAGATAATTTAGACAAATAAGATTGTAGTGGTTAAGGGATAACATTATATCTATTTTAGGTTTAGAAAACTGTTTAGACACTAAATCTAATTGATGCAATGTAGAACTATTAAGGATTATGAAATATGCTGGAAACAGAACATCAAGTTACAGAGAGTTATTCACTGGCATTGGTAAATAGGATACAGTGTACACAACAGAGTTAAATGAAACAAGAGACCAGTTATACATGCACTAGAAAGATACCCTTGGTGTTAAGAGGTATGTACAAAAAGGAATTGAAAGGTTGATTAATTTAGATACAATGAAAAGAGTGGAAGAGTCGACTGAGTGGATTAATTTGTTAGTAACAGGAGAAAAGAAAGGTGGATCCTTATATTTATATTTAGATCTAAAAGATTAAAATAAGTATATTAAAACGGAACATTTTAAAATGCCTATCAGGGAAGAAATATTTTGATAAATGTCAGGAGCAAAATAATTTTCTTCCTTAGCTGCATCAAGTGGATTTTGACAAATACCATTTGAGCAAAAATGTCAGTTGTTATGCCCATTTAACACACGATTTGGATGTTACTGTTTTAAAAAATTATCTTTTGGATTATGTTTGGCTCCAGAGGTATTTCATAGAGCATTACAAAAGATAGTTGAAAATAGAGATGGCACATAAGTATACATAAATGATATAATAATATGGGAAATAATTACAAAAAAGAATGATACAAGAGTAACTAAAACAGCAGGATTGAAACTAAATCAAAAATATAAAATTAGATTGTAAGAATTAACCTTTCAAGGAGAAAAACTGACCCATCTGGGATTACCAATAGATACACAATGAATACAAGCTATTGATAATATTGCTTACCCAAAAGATAAGGGGTCATTACAGAAATTTTTGGATATAGTTAATTTTGTAGGCAAATACATAGTTAACTTAGCAGGAAAATCCCCCCTAACACATTTAAGTGTAAAAATAAACAATCAATGGACATAGGACTGTCAACATCAACAATAATTCAAGCAGGTTAAGCAACTAATAAAAACAGCTCCAATTTAAAAATTATTTGATAGTAAAAGATTTACAAAATTGTTTTCAAATGAATCCGAACAAGGTCTAGGAGCAGTTCTACACAAAAGTATGGTGATCTAGGGAAAACAGTTGCTTATGCATCTAGAACTACATTAAAAATGGAATGTCAGCATGTTCAAATAGAAAGAGGCTTTGGCACTGGTTTTTCCATGCCAAAAAGAAAAAAATCAATCACATTTATATATGATAGATCTGTACTGGCAGAAACAGATCATAAACCGTTAATTAATATTTCAAAAAGGAACATGACAGACATCACCTCAGTTGGTCTTAGGTTAAACTAAGAAATTGACTTAAGATGCTCAGCGCATATGTTAACTATATATCTAATAAAGACTGTTAAGTTACTAACAAGGTATTATTAAGACTAATGGATTACTTGAATATAAAACCACACACCATGTTTTTGCCGGGAGTATATTTTATGGCCAAGTGATAACCTGGTAACAGGAGGCTGCAATAGAAACACTGACAAAAGTTTACATGAGAGCATCATAATTCATGCTAAAATTAAATCCATACATTAAAACCCATAAGGACCTACAGGTCTGGAGTTACAAATGTGTTCTGTCTTTCCTTGAAGCAAGAGTTCAACATGATGGGGATTTAAGAGAAACATAATCTCCATATAAAATGTAGGTGGAACAAGTGAAGAGAATAAAGGTCATATCAAGCCCAACTTTTTATTAATGGGTTGATGTTCCTCTCTGTACATTTGCAGGATTATTATTATTATTTGTATTGTAGTAGCACTTAGTACCCCAATCTAGGATCAAGAACCCAATGTGCTTGGCACTATATGCACATATACCAAAAAAGACAGTCCCCGCTCCATAGAATTTATAAACTTTTGTCTGGTTCCAGAATTCTATGGGATTGCACTATCACTGTTACAATGCTGTTATGCAGAAAGGTTAATGACAGCCATCATGCTGGTCTTTGATTTATAGACAATTACAGACTCATTCCAACTGATAGGAATTTGACCATCTTTCTTACAGGCTAAGTGGAAGGAGCAATTAAATGCCCCTTTATATAGTGATAGCTGGAAATGATAGGAACATAAGAACAGCCATATTGGGTCAGACCAAAGGTCCATCTAGCCCAGTATCTGTCTACCGACAGTGGCCAATGCCAGGTGCCCCAGAGGGGGTGACAGGTAATGATCAAGTGATCTCTCTCCTGCCATCCATCTCCACCCTCTGACAACAGTGCTAGGGACACCATTCCTTACCCATCCTGGCTAATAGCCATTAATGGACCTAACCTCCATGAATTTATCCAGTTCTCTTTAAACGCTGTTATAGACCTAACCTTCACAACCTTCTCAGGCAAGGAGTTCCACAAGTTGACTGTGCGCTGTGTGAAGAAGAACTTCCTTTTATTTGTTTTAAACCTGCTGCCCATTAATTTCATTCAGTGGCCTCTAGTTCTTGTATTATGAGAATAAGTAAATAACTTTTCCTTATCCACTTTCTCCACATCACTCATGACTTTATATACCTCTATCATATCGCCCCTTAGTCTCCTCTTTTCCAAACTGAAGAGTTCTAGCCTCTTTAATCTCTCCTCATATGGGATCAGTTCCAAATCCCTAATCATTTTAGCTGCCCTTCTCTGAACCTTTTCTAGTGCCAGTATATCTTTTTTGAGATGAGGAGATCACATCTGTATGCAGTATCAAGATGTGAGCATAGCATCGATTTATATAAAGGAAATAATATATTCTCCGTCTTATTCTCTATCCCCTTTTTAATGATTCCTAACATCCTGTGTGCTTTCTTGACCACCTCTGCACACTGCATGGATGTCTTCAGAGAACTATCCACGATGACTCGAAGATCTTTTTCCTGATTCGTCAGAGCCACCTCCCAAGTCCATGAACTGAACAGCATGACCAATCAGAAGCTAAGCCAGGTGGGCTAAAGGGTTTCTAGGGACTCATTGCAAATGCAGGAGCTAGCGGACTGATTGATGTGAGTGAGACTGAACAGCAGAGAAGGGAGAGAAGCAATGGTGAAAGTAGCCCTGAGAGGAAGCCAAAATAACTTTTTAGATACCGTACTCTCTGGAAAGGCAAACTTGTACTTCCTGACAAGGGAAGCTGCCAGTTGTTGTTTGTTTCTACTGTATTCAGGGAAACAGGACTTTGTGTACTTACTTTGTAAATAAACAGGATTGCACCAAAGACATATCTGACTATCAATTTCTCTTCCTAACAGAAACAATCCCGCAAGGCCCTGAATACAGGCAACCTGCTCAGGGCAAAAAGTGCAACAGTATAAAATACTATGTTTCTGAGGAAAGTGTTAAAAAAGAAACAATTCCCTTGTTTAAATCTGTTTGATCTCTAGTTAGAAGAAGTCAATGGGCTATTACTTTCCAGACTAATGAAAACTGGGTTTACTGCAGAAGAAGAGCCTGTTAGGTTCTTGGTGAAAGGCAGAAAGTTGCATAAATGACTGAGTGAAACAGGTCATATGTGAAGCCCGCTATGATCTGAAAAAGTGCTGGAGGCTTATGCGGGGTTTTGATTGAGGAAATAAGAAAGTATTATCATCACCAATCACAATTCCTTAACCAATCTTTCTTCCACCAACAAACACATTACTATAAGTAGGCTTGAAAGGATTAGATTTTTATCAGTAAATGTCAATTTCTCTATACACACAAAAATTGACAAAAATATTTCTGTCAATGACAACTGAAATATAAGATAGGCAAAGAAAGAAACTGCTGCTTGAGAAATCAGAGTTTGATTTAAGGATATCTGCAATGCATATTTTGACATGTAATGTTGACAATTTGTGTTTTAATCATTTGAAAGCTTTAACTTTTTGAATCTCAATGTTTACTGTCATGAAATAATTAATTGCCTGACCCCACCCTCCAATAATTTTTCCAAAACTGTGACTATTTAATGATAAAACAAAAATGCTTAAACTAAAATTTTAAATTAAAAAAAAAATTAAATGATTTTAAAACATTGATATCTGTTGAAATGATAAAAACTGAAATTTTGCCAAGCCTAACTTTAGCCACACAACTCATAACTTCATTAACAGTTTCATGATATTTGCAATTTTCTTAAAGCCTCAGCTCCAGGACACTTGCACATCCATGAGACTCTCAGCTTTCCCTTTTTAAAAAATATTATTTTAAAAGGTACTCATGATGTTTGAGTGTTTGGGCTTGGAAATACTGGGACTATCAGATAGTACCATTATTATAAGACCGGAATGCTAGACCCAGAAGACTCTCTCTCTGTTGCAGGGCTTATGTTCATCTGACTTTGACCTATTATTTTACATTGCAATGCCAACCAGAAATTGTATGGGCAGATATATGGACTTCAGAAACTATTTGTGTTTTGCTTTGCTTTGCCAACTTTAAATGATCCATCACTCTCAGAAGACTAATTTATCGACTGATAGGCGACCTTTGCTATAAATCATATCTGCTTAGATAAAAATCATTAGGACAGAATATTACTCAATGCTATGCCATCTTGCAGCATATGCTCATTGTGCTAAAATTCGTTTGCAGAGTCACAAACTCTAAGGTCAAATATTGTCCTGAATTTGTATCCAGAATAAAGACTCCAAAATGTGAAACAAATCAACTTGTACAAACACAATAATTAGATGTCTGTAAATACTTGCAGAATTTACAAAACATGTTTTCAAATTGTCTGCCTTCATACAGTTCATAAATATGACAGTACACTTTGTATGGCTGATTTAGAAAAACATTCTATAATAAAAGCATGACATTTTAAAATAATTTTTATTTTTAATGAATGAAGTTGTTACATTGGAGATGTGAAACAGGTCCATATTTTGGTTAAATCTATAGGTCTCTGAATGTATAAAACGATAGGTTTAATATATACATGACTAACTATTTCAGACGTATAGTTTTAAAAGGAAAACAAATAAAGGACTAATTCTCCTAAAATGGTACCTCTGTGTTATTTTATTTTAGATCATACTGATGTTTAAGGTTACATATATAGAAGTTTTGCCATTACAGATAAACTGTTTTTTGTTTTGACACTTCAAATTCCTAAACAGAAATCTGGAATAGTTTTTCCAACATACCTTTAACCTGAGTACTGTAAAAAAATAAAGCTACTGTAATGAGCAACAAGATTTCTTACTCTATTCCTGTGTATCACTTAGAACTGTGGTGATTGTAGTACTTGAGTCACATAAGCAAAGTCCTCCCAGGCCATGCTCTGAGCAAGTGAAGATTGGTAATTAGAGGCATCCCTATCATAATTTATGCATTTTTATAAAGTTGGTTTTTAGAGGGAGTTGTTTTCATTCAAGCCTCTTCAACTGGAAAGGACGCTACCTCCATAATTTTTCTAGGAATATTAGAATTGCACAGCAGGAGTCATAGCTCCATCCACTTTTCTGAGCAATGTAGGGAATATGCTATAAAGACTGGTGTGCATATCAGGCCTCATTTATCCCTGTGCTGAAGCTTGGCATGGGGTAGAGTCAGAGAAGTAGATGTATGAGGGAAGAGGTGGAGCATGGTGGTTTTATACAACCTTTGCATCTCTACTAACCTGGCTTCCCTAACTTATACCTAGCTGCCTACGCTCCCTACACAATCAGTAAGAAGCAGCATCACTGCAGGATTCCCCACACCAGGATATTTGGGGAGCACGGCTGGAACGCTCCTTAGCTATATGCCAACCATTGAAGTCCCGTATGTCAGTAAAATCTCCTGGAGTCCGTATCCACCAGCCCTATGGTATCTTTACAGCAGTGGAGTCAGTGTAAGCGACCCTGTACAAAGATGAACTGGATCCAATTGAAAACTGAAAGGGCACTTATTTTCATGTCCAATAGATGCCTGGGTAACAATCGAGGAGGGGGGGAAAATGAAAAGACAACCAAACTCTGTGCCACTAGTATATGAACAAATGGAAATAACAAATAAAAGTAATCTAGGAAAGTTGCTATCTGTTCCATTTATTTTCCTATGTAAACCTGTAAATAGTGAATATGGGACCAACAAGAACTCTCAAATCGTGAGGCTTTAAATAAATAAATAAATAAGCAAGCTAATAGGGAGCCAGCTGTGAAGTTCACTGTTTCCGAAATCACAATTTCTGTAGTTATGGTATATCATTTAGACAACTCAGTTAGAAATGCTGTAGCAAACCTGTTTCAGTATATACAACACTGCCAAGTTCTCTCAGTCCCATTGGGTACCTGAAGAGATTTCATAAAGAAGGTACAATCTGACCAAATATGCTGTATTGTAACGCTGCATTTGGATGAGCTCCTAGAACTATAGCTCACTGCATTCATTAAAAAAGATGCTGAGAGCTATAGTCAGTTACTATTTGAGAATGGTTTACAATATTTCAGAAAACTGAAAACCAAAATTTATCTCCATTTGATAAACAGTTTCCTCTAACAAGTTTACTGGAACTGAATTAATATTAACCTAAAATCCTCCCTCCTCACAACAACATATACTCCATACTCCCCACCAAAAACAGTCCTAATGGTTCTTTAACAGCATGCTCCTGCCCTTCAAATAGTTCTCCATCCATCTCCCCCAGATATACAATTCACTCATTCTTTCCACCATACTCACACACTCTCCCTATATCACAGCATAAAGAACACAAAGGCAAACTCATTCTGCTCTCCCTCTCCTCCCACAGACCACTTAAATGGCTCAAACCCCAACCCCGTTGGCAGCTACCAGACTTGGAGTACAGTAATCGTACCGAACCATGAAGAATTTATTGTTTAGCTGCATGTTTCAAGGTAATCCTAGTTAGCTGGGAAGCTGTTATTTGATAGTAGACAGAGTTAATGAAAGAACAGACAGATATCACAGCAGCATTCATCCCTTAGCACTTTGTCTCATTAGAACACCTTAAACACCTTATACACACTTTCTATTTGATAACTGATATTCAGGCATTAAGCATAAACATATGTTGGTTTAACAAAAGTAATCTATATTTTATAACACTTTCTAACAGCTTGTCATCTGTTAAATGTTCATTACTAATGCATTTTATAGCATGCTTTATAAGCAGCCATTAAAGGCTGTAGCTGCATCTAGTAATCATGTCCCAAATATAAAGAAAGCTTTTAGAAATGGGCTCTTTGTTTAAAATGTTATCAGTTTAGCCTAGAGGGTCATGGTAGGGATTCATAATTATTTTTCTCCATTTGATAATGCGATATATTACCTATAGGATGCACGGTTGAGGTGGAACTCTGCAATTGCTAAGGTGGCAAGGGAGTGGAGATGTGCAAAGTACATGCTAGTCACAGGAGCATTTCTATGGGCATAATAACATGGGCAGTTGTACCCCATTGCAGGGCTCACACGACTGCCACTCTACAATGCCACCAACATGCACTCCTCGACTGGCACAGCTGCTGATGGGAGTATGTGCACTATCCAAGTGAGGGCCTTGCCATGTTTCCTAGCCATCAGGCCTTGCCCCCATTGGGATCACAGTCCATCAGTAGGTTTGGGAACATTTGCCAAGCATGCATTCAGTACAGCGTTACAATCCTTTCCTGCTGTTGCTCGAAGGGAGACTTCCTATGACATCTTCTCCAAGGGGCAGGATTTGGCCTTTAACGTCTAAAGGATACCCCTGAAAGAAACCTTACATCCATCAAAAGGCATTCTGGTGTGGATCTAGATTAGTGTATTCAGCCCTTAGAGGAGCAGTTTGTTAAAGAGATAGCATCACTGGTGAAATTAACCTCAGAAGGGTCTGTTCAGTTTGGGTATTCATTTTATTAATTTCTGTAGCCTACCAAAATTTCTCTTGTACTCCTTTTTCTGATAGATAAATTAAACAAAATTATTGTTTTTTGGACTTCATAAATGTAAAGCTAATTTACGGTTCAATCCTGGAAAAACTTCTTAGCAGGTGTAACACTTACAACCATAAGGAAACTCATTAGATTGCATGGCAGTAGGCAGTAAGCACTACCTCCAGTAGTAAGTGCAAGCAGGATTTACCCCTTGTCCCTCAATTCAGGAAAGCATCCCTATTTAGGAAAGCACTTAAGCATGCGCTTAAGTCTCACTGACGTCAATGGAACTTAAGCACGTGCTTAACTGCTTTTGTGAATTGCCTTGTTTCTTAGAATTGAATTTTATAGTCATTAGGCTGAAATATCAAAGCTAGTAAATTTGAATGGAAGTAATATGAATTGTAAAGTATTGCTGCAGAACATTTTAAGCTACTGAATCATAAAACTGGGCCATTTGGAGGGTCCTACACATATATTTGTGTTCATGTATCCATGCAATAATTTTAAAATATTTTTAAAATCACTGAATAATTTATTGCCCACCTCTAGTATGACATATTATAGGCCACGACACAGTAAACCTGCATAATGTGACAATGTAGAACACTTTGTGAAGACAGATCTTTCACTAAAAGGTCTCTGTGTTGATCCAATTCTCAACCAGCCACCAATTTCCTATAGTTCATTTTAATGGGATTTTCCTTTAGATTAATATTTTGTTGTATTCATCATGAAAATGCTGGGTCCATGAGTAAGGAGGACCACCTGAAGGCCTGATTCATAGGCACTGGATTTAGGGCCAGCTGCCATATTTGCCTTTGTGACTAATGGTACTTGTCCATGTGCCATGTACATTTAACTGTACGCCACTTACTACAAACTACTGAAACATTTGTAATTTTTTTTGAAGCTGAGATTAAGCTGCACAACATGCTTGAAAGCTAGAAGTAGTTTGTGTTTTTTATGTATAGGTAAGGAAGGTGCTTTTTCCCACAATTATGATTTTACCACATAAAGGACAAATTGACTGCTAGTATAAGTGGCCAAAACGCCATTTAAATCAAGGTAGTATGGGCACTTTGGGCCTGATCCAATATTCACTGAAGTCAATGGAAGTCAACAGAAAGACAAACCAGCATGCATTTCATTAATAGTTCATCCAAGATAGACTGCTGTGCATTTCATGGGCACTGAAACATGCTAGTGGTAGTCTTGCCCCAAACCATTCACTCTCATTTCATTCCTTCCTATTTTCCAATAGCCTTTCATCTTCCCACGAGCCTACAGATGTTACTAAATCAATTGCCACTGCTATGGCTACATAATGTGATTGACATACCAAAAACAAAAAGTAATTACAAATGTCAATCAGACTGAGGAGAAATATTAAATGCAGTTTCAAAGGAAATCAATAATGGATTTAGTATTATTTAATATCTATACTCACACTCTAGGCAGAGCATTATACATTAATCATATTAGCAATGGCAGACATTACAGAATCGGATAGGAGAAAGATATCAATGGGATGATTTTTTAATATAAATTCAGATAACAAATGAAGGGAGATACAACACTAAGCAGAAATACAAAACTGGAGACTGTATCTTGGAAAAGATTAATGCAGAGAAGAATTTGGTGATGTTAGTGAGCAGCAAATTAGATATAAAGATCACAACACAATGTCACTGGAAAAAAATTAAACAGCTATAGGTATGTGAAAGAGCATGATGTTTAGGAACAGGGAGATAAAAGGGAATACCAAACTTATAGTACTAAGAGCTGAGCTTTATGCTGTTCAAAAACAAAAAAAATAAGACAATAATAAATGAGTTAGGCTCCAAAAATGTTAGAAAGATTAGAGAGCGATTACGAGAATCTAAAGAAATGTAGTATTTAGAGCTTGAAAAAAATACAACAAAACAGGGACTATGATCATTGGTTATGAGGAAATGAAAAGCACCATTAGGTGGGAAGGGTTTATTTAATGTGGCTGTGACGGTGCTGAGTAAGGAGGGCTTAATCAGCCCCCTGCCACTCCAGGCCCAATCAAGGGGAATGGATTGGGGCTGGCTGAACTGCCCTGTGCCTGCCTAGTAAGGAGAAACAGCTGCCAGCCTAATCAGCCAAGGGCTATAAAGGTATGGAGGAAGGAAGCTAGGGGGAGGAGAGGGAAAGAGAAAGACCAGACACAGAGAAGCCCAGGCCTTGCCCTAACCCTCTAGTCTGGCCAGGTCTGTTTCTGACAAAGTTTGGCTGTTAAAAACCTGTACACAGATAGTAAGGTGGCAGTGGTGGGAAACAGCTATAAATAAAGAGCATCAACCTGAGGCGTCCCTGACAGATTTGCGAGTGAAGCAGGGGCACAAACCAGAGGGGCCCAGCTTTACACCTCGCTACAGAAGCAAAGGAGGAAATTTATTCCACAAGAAGGATTAGTGGCCCAAAATGAATACAAGAGAAGATTTAATTTAACCATTAGGAGAAAAAAACTAACAATTGCACTAATGCGGTAACAGCTGAAGCCACATCACTACAGATGTTTAAGAACACACTAGCTAAAAGATTAAAAACATTGGTGTAGAAAGCAATCCTCTATTTATGGAGAGGGATGAACTCTAGGTCCTTTCTAACCCTAGTGATTTGATGGACAATGCGAGGTGATAATGATTTACATAAGATTGTGACTTTCATAAAACTTGTCTACAAATATCTAGCAAGGTTTAAGTAAGCTTTCCCCACTGTGATCATTTGTGAATGTCACAATATTTAATAAAACCTTGCCTCTGCTGAAAAACTTGGGGAATATTTATTTTCACAGCAACAACCAACACTGTTCCTTGGTTTGCCAGCAGGAGTATGGATACGGATTGTCTCCTCTATGGCAGCTGAACATGTCACATTCTTAGTACATCAACACTTTGGTTCCTAAGAGCCATATGATTCAAAGTCTAAAGGTAGCTTTAAAGAGAGTATGTCTCTTTAGAATCTATGTGTGTGCATACATATACATGCACCCTCTTCCCATCCCCCACGCACACACACTGACCCCAGTGTTTTCAAAGTCGTGCCATACAAGAACAATAAAACGTAGAATCCATAGTTTTTGACTACAGAGAGACTCCAAAATGTATTTAAGATGTACAGGATTTTACAGGGACACATCCTGCTACGATTTTTATGAAGAAATACCTTAGATTTCAATGGAGATTTCCCTGCATGGCTTGAGGTAAATTTTAATACTGGACAACAACTGATCTCATTATAGTCAAACACTGTGAAGATTTAGTGTTGAAATCCAAGTAGCCAGCTACCGCAGTGCTCTGTAGAAGTCAACTCGTAAATACAGCTCTAACATAAAACTAGGAGTGGGCACAGGAAGATCAGCTGGTATGTGATGAAAACTGAGTCTACAGCCCCTCTGCACTGGAGAATTGATATTTCCCATCGTCTTTCAACCTGAAGAACATCTGATTAACTTATATCCTGAAGAATGCTATCTTTCTTTTACTACACAAAACCATATGAAGATTGGGAGTGAATTATCTTATGGGCATAATTCTAATTGTGTTACTTCTTTAGGTTCAAAAGAACCAAAGACAATCAATGCCCATTTGTGCTGCTGAAGCTTTTAACCGTATGATTTATTATTAACAGCTGCTACAAAAGTCCATCAAAATATCGTGAGACTTGCATGACTTTTGCTAAGGTATGTAATGCTGCTGCACACAACTTTTTGGTGTTAACTACTTCAAATATAAAAGAAGAAAATGACAAAAACAGGATTATGTATTTTAAGTGTGAAGGCCACAATGGCAATGTTTTATTGAAAAACAAAGTTGTAACAATTTACAATAAATATATGAACCTTAAACTAAAACCCACAGGACTCATATTATTCTAACTGAAATCACTGCAGGGTTCTGCATTGACTTCAAAAGACACAGGACAAGACCCCTCACCCCAAAAGAAGGGAAAAAATGTAAGTCAAGGGATACTACTATCTTGCCTGGATCTGTCATCTGAACAGAATCACTTCGATTGTGGTAAGGAAAATGATGCAAACATTAAAAAGTCATGTAGCTCCTGGTTATAGACAGCCATGCATTATTAAATAAATTAATATAACAGCTGAAGGAAAAAATGATTAAGGGAACAGTCTCTCTATTTTTTAAGAAAACAGTAACTTTTCCTGATGTGGTCTTACATACAACTCAATGTAAGTCAATTAAATTTTATCACAATGTAACAGGAAATTTCCTTACAAATGGAAGGAATTTGTGTCAGCTACAAAATGAAGACATTCTGGATTAACTAGACTGTCCATTACTTGAAACGAAACATGTTGATGGTGACTGAGCAAAAATCAATCAACAGCCTGTCTGAGGACCAATATTCTTCCTCCCAGGGCTCCTCAGAGCACTCCCAAAATGATCAGGGTACCATTAGCTTCTAAAAGGGCACCATCAAAACAAGCACCTCAACTTAAACCACACAGGCTACAATTTTCAGTTCCTCACCTCTAATCCTGACCCAAACATTAAATCAAGAATGTTACTAGCAGTATAAACTGAGCCAACAATCCATGGTCATTAGGTCACCAGGAAATCCTGAGCTATCAAGACAATGTTAAAATTATCAAGCACTATAGCCCCATTGCCCATATAGTACCATCCCAGCGAGGAACGTCAACAGTCTTGTAGGGATTTTACAACGCAGTGGGGCAATTGGTATACTAAACACCAGTTACATGTTAGCTCCATACCAAGACTCTCATAAAATGGACATACTGTATTTGATTAACTTTTGGGGTGGAAGAGCTCCGGCATATCATGCTAGATGCAAGCAGCAGTACGGCCATACACAACCCATCAGTTTATCCTTCTGTCCATGGTGTCCTGAATACCTGTTTGGAATCAGCATTGACAAAACTAGTCCACCAGTGTCATTTAACCAGGTTTGGGTTATTCTCATCTTTGAGCAAGTCATGGAAAGTGAACGCATTACTAACTACCATCCAAGCTGTCAAGGTTTTTTCCCCAATCTGAACTTTAGGGTATAGATGTGGGGGACCTGCATGGACCCTTCTAAGCTTAATTACTAGCTTAGATCCGTAACACTGCCACCACCCAGAATTTCAGTGTCTGGGGCACTTTCTGTCCCCCCAAAACTTTCCCCTCCCTGGGTTGCCTTGAGAGGCTTCACCACTTCCCGGGTGAACACAGATCCAAACCCCTTGGATCTTAAAACAAGGAGGAATTAACCATACCCCCTTCTTTCCCCCCACCAATCCCTGGTGAGTCCAGACCCAATCCCCTTGGATCTTAAAACAAGGAGAAAATCAATCCGATTCTTAAAAAAAAGAAGATTTCAATTAAAGAAAGAAAAAATAAAATCATCTCTGTAAAATCAGGATGGAAAATGCTTTACAGGCTAATCAGATTCCTATAGACTAGAGGGGACCCCCCCCCCCGCAACCTTAGGTTCAAAGTTATAGCAAACAGAGGTAAAAATCCTTCCAGCAAAAAGAAACATTTACAAGTTGAGAAAACAAACATATAAGACTAACACGCCTTGCCTGGCTAATTACTTACAAGTTTGAAACATGAGAGACTGATTCAGAAAGATTTGGAGAGCCTGGATTGATGTTCTGTCCCTCGCAGTCCCGAGAGCGAACAACAACAACACAAAGAGCACAAACAAAAGACTTCCCTCCACCAAGATTTGCAAGTATCTTGTTCCCCAATTGGTCCTCTGGTCAGGTGTCAGACAGGTTTACTGAACTTCTTAACCCTTTACAGGTAAAAGAGACATTAACCCTTAACTATCTGTTTATGACACAAGCATTAATCAGCATACAGTGAATACTAGATTCTTGCCCCCACACCATCTACACACTAAGGACTAATTACAGTGGAACACAACAACAGTGGAATTGACGCTGATCATCTTGATTCTGGGCTATGTCCTACCTTCTCTCCCTCTTACCAATGAGATTGTGGGACTTAAGCCCTTAAAACCAGCTCTGCCCACAACCCTGCTCCTGGGGTCCTCTATAGTCTCAACATGCAACTGTGTTTTTCAGTTCTCTTGGTGACTGTTGAAGGAGACACACCTGCTAGAGCTAAGTGACCAATTAAGGACCTGTATCGTTCGCCACAAACTACCCTTTCAAATGCAGACTCCCTAAAGACCAAGAAGGAGGCAGAGCTGTTCAGACATTATAGCACAGCTTATGCATAAGTAGGCTGAGTTGGTGCTGGGCCTTTAACCCCCGTTACTGAGGATGAAAAGCTGGGATGGAGCCAAGGAATAGTGTGGAGGCTGTCCAATCCTGATTTAGCACTAAAGCCCCTGGATTATTGCCCCTTTAGTAATTATATATAATATGCATTTCACACACAAACACATGCAATATATTAATAGGCTGTTACTACCAGAAGTCTCCACTGTATTCCTGTATATTTTGGATAGTTCACATGCTTGCAACTTATGTTTGTTTAATTTTTTTTAAATATTGTAGATAATGATAGCTTTCCCCCTTCCTCTTCCGACAGGGATTGGGGAGTAGCAAAAATAGCTGGCTCTGATGCCAATTTTTGCTGCCAATGAATGCTATCACTAAGCTGTGACTAGAAAATGGGTGCAAGAGGTGCATGTAAACTGGGACTCAATCTTCCTACTCCTCTACCCTGTAATCTGAAGTGAAGACCTCTATTTACTAATTTTATCTCATTTAGAATTTTACTATATATTTCACCATTTCTTCCTCTTAAAAATGCATGCAAGCAGGAAACCCAGCTATGACTGCTAGGAAGTGGCATTAAAAGAAGAATGGCTTTCCCAGGACTTGAGACATTAGGAGTAGTGCTAAGTTATTACCCTCTGGAAATTGTACATTCTGAGTGCTGCATGACTGAGGAAGACTGAGAATAAATCCATAAACATGTAATCTTTTGTTCATCAAAACATGAGGAGAAAAGAGTGACAGAGTTTATGCGTTGGATAACTATATGAAGCTTTCTTGCTTGGCAATAAGTTCAACTTCACTTATACTTTATATCTATTCATATAAGTAGTGTCTAATGAGCAAATAGTATTGCCGAACAAGCATAATAAAGTTAGGAAGGACTTGCAATGTTTGTTTGTGCTTCAGGGTTCTTGAATCAAATCACCATCTTCTACATTAAAGAGACTTGTATTATACAAGAAGTATTAAGATTAAAACTGTTAACTTTAAAGCTGAGCATAATATGCATTACATTTGGAAACTTGTAATTTAAAGACATAAAGTAAGCTAGGCTACTGTACCAGTCTAATAAAACATGTGGAAAAGTGTATGACTTTCATTTAGCCTTCATAATTAAACATTATAAATGTTTATTACATATACATGGAAAGATGTTCAAGTGACTATCAAGCTAGTCAAGGAGCAAAGGTAAAGGAGGTTTTTGATCAATTCCTTAATACATTTCTTTTATGTGGTTACTACTCTAGTTACACGCTTGAATAGTTCAACTCTTAATATTAACCTTCCCCTTCATTTTCAGTTTTGTTGGAGAAAATAACTGAATAATTTTCTCTGTCATACTAAGTGAAAATTTGTTTTAAGCCATGCAGTAGAATAATTCTTCTGAGTAGTATAGCTGAAAAAGTGAAGGCATAAACAGTAACAGTTTCTTTAATTCAGTGAAGAGGACATCTCATTAGATTATCTCATAGCAATCATACGACACACTGCAAAAGCCAAATGACCCATCATTAAATTATGTTTTTTTCTTCTTCCCCAGGCAAACAGAGATTAAGTGAAGTCAATGACTTCACTTTATGGCATTAAGTTAAATTGCATGACTTAAAAGAAGAGAAACAAAGCACTGTGTAGCTTGCATCTAAGGTGGCAGAGCTGACGTGATTTCTGGAAAATCATTCATTTATATAACCAGCCATTAGCCGTCATTTATGTTCACTGTGGAAAGGACCACAGTAATATACCCTAAACGAATTCCAGCTCAATGCACACTTCAGTGTTTTACAATTTCTCTGGCACACGCTTAGTGAAAGCCTGCCACGCTGCAACAGAGGAAGGAATTACTACTGTAAACTCATAGGTATACTTCACTAGAAATATATTGGATTCACACACAGAGAGTGGAATCTGGCTATTTCAATTGAAAGAAAGGCTAGCTAGTTACAGTAGCTAACAATAGTTCTAGTAGTCTTATTGCACACTTCACTGTATCTTGGGCAGGTCAGAGATCTTAACCATATTAGCGCTCTTCTGAAAGTGCATTCAAACAGCTGACATTCATCTCAGATTATTTATCTCAGACATGCTGCACGTAAATTATCCACCAACATGCGAAAGACTTATTTCATCTTTTTGCTATAAACTGGTGGGTTTAGTCACATGTTCAGTGTATAACCACCTTTTTATCCTACTATGTTAATATTCCTCATATAAAAAAAAATGTAGGTAGCTCCAGATAAAATGATCTCTTTTCTAAACCCTCAGAGTTGACAAGTGCTGACAAATTAAAGTGCATTAACCTGGAAAGGTTGGAGATTTCTTGTATCTGTATTATTTATGTTATAATGCTGAAGAAAGTTCATTCCTCTAAGTAAATACACCACCACCACCCCTTCCTCCCCCCTACCAATCCCCACTACCACTACTAAAATTCACATGCTCATTGGAACTGATCACGCTCGAAGCAAAATGTCAGTGCTTGGCTGTAAATCTGTGTAAATGCTTTTTCTCTGTAAAACCTTCATGTTAAAGCAGGATGCTCATCAAGGTCACTGTAAAAGATTGTGGTTTTCAGTCTGGTAGAGAAGATGCTAAGAAAATCAATAAACACAAACATAATTAAACATACTTTGAAGTTTGCCATGTAGAATCATATCTTTAGCTCCTGAATTTCCGAGATGGATGGGAGGTAGATATGGTGAGGCAGGTTGGCTAGCTTATCCACTAGCTATGCCGAAAGGTGAACAGGATATCTGGCATTTTGCAGTGTGGCCGATTAGTTCTGAGCAAACTATCTTCAACTGAATTTTTAGGAAAAGATTACAGCCTCCTGGGCCTGCACCCTCCTAAGTGGAATTTTGCCATGGTCTTAAATGAGAGCAGGACTGACCACCTTGTCTACTACATCTTTTCTGTGTGCCCTAAATCCATGCCAGACTCAACTTTTGTTTTGTGACAAATGTCAGTTACCAGAAAAAGGTCAATAAATCTACATACATTTAAAAAAGCCAGGAAAACAAAACCCACACAGAGAAGGAGCATCAGAGAAAAACAAAATTACCAAATGACATGGGTAAAAGTTAAAAGGTATGCAAATCAAAGTCAATCACTGTCTTGCATTGCATAAATGCCTGAGAAACATGTAGGGCTGTCCTACAAGGGCTGTTGCTAAAATGCACTCTGTTAAGAGACTCTCAATATTAGTTACACATGAACACAGAGAACAAAAATGAATATGTTAATAACATACAAGGCATCATTTCCATTTGCTGTAGTTGCACAAGTGGTCCCCAAGCTTTTTCTTTACCATTGTTCTTGCGAAGCTAAGGCATATAGGTGCTGTAAAACGGATTTTACAGTGCACTTCAACAGAGTTGGACTAGCGCTGGCTTGCAATAAAACCCTTCTCACTATCACAAGTCTCTCAAATAAAGAGACCTCGAGATCTAAAACTGCAGAGGACTCCACTGCCCGTCCTCCCTCCAGCCAAGGAGTTTCAAACCAACAGCTGCAAAGGGATAAAGGTGACAACGGCAATCAGGACTGTAACCAGTGACTTACTTGCCAATATGCCAGCGTTAGGCGATCTGCTCTCAGTTGCAGAAACGTTGCAGAGCTTGTACACTTCGGATCTCCTCTCAGAGCTCTGTCCAAAGTATTTCCAACCCACTCGGGACCATCTCCGCGGTTATTTGGCGTAATACAGAAAATCTCTCACCTGGCCTGCGATCTCCGTGCCCATGATTTAAATCAAAGCCTCCGGAAAGTTACACTGTTATTTGTGTAAGAAAAAAAAAATTAAATCGTATTGAAGTCGCTGGTGAGATCTCAAACTCCGGAGCGGAATGACGCCACCGTCCCTGTTTGCAGTTGCATGGAGGGGGGGTTACTTTCCGTTCACCCAAAACAATAAAATAAATAAATCAGAGGGGAGGAGGGGGAGCGAGAGATTAGGGAGCACCGCCCTTTTAGCAGCAGAGAGAGCCAAGCCGGTGTACCGGCACCTGCAGCCGCAGCAGCGCTGTGTCCCAGCGCCGGCAGAGTCCAGAGGCGCTGTCCATCCCTGCTGGTGTTGAGCTGAGACACCGAGAGACCCTGCCAGCCCCCAGAGCTGCCCACCCCACCAGCTTGCTTCCTGCTTGCCTAGCCTCGGTCGCTTCCTCCTTTCGTCGGCTCCCGCTAGGATTCGCCGCGCGGGGTTTAGCTGGGTTTTAGGTGCAGTGCATTCTCCGCTGGTGCAGCTCGGGAGAAAATCCAGCCATGCTCAGGTCCCCGGCCAAGTCCTCCTTTGCTAATCAGCCCCTATCAGAGAGAGCGAGAGGGCGATTAGGCGGACCCAATGCGTGTAGCAGGAAACTTACCCCGCGCCTTTTGCAAAGTCCGGCGTGTGATTTGGGAGAGAGGAAGCAGGGCTCTGTCCGGATCCTGTGGGGATATCACAGGGGAGCAGCACCCTCAATGGTGGAGCGCAGCTTGAGGACAGGCCTCGCGGTCCTACGTTCAGACCCGGCTCGGAGAGGCAGCTTCTCAGTTCCCTTGGAGCCCCCGAAAGGAAATCACACGTGATTAGGAGAGGTTGATGCTGCTGGGGAGAGCGCTTTAAAGGGGAAAAAAGGCAAAGTTGGGTCCCTAGAGGGAGAAAGTGGATCCTGCAAAACCCTGTCAGTTTGGGGTCCCAGAAACTCACGTTACACTGCCTAATCGGAGTCCAAATCCAGCCATTCCTATTATTTCAAAACAACCCTGGTCCCCACCTATCTCAGGGCAACACCGCCACTAGAACTTGCAACCTGCACCTGGATGCTAAGAGACCCAGGCAATCTGGGGGTTCTATCGTCCTAAAGTCTTATTGTATAAATAGAAGAAGTACAAACTTTACCATCGGAATAGGGAACAAATGTGGCTTCTCTAATGTACTACCCCCTCCTGACCTACCCTACCTACATCTATATCAGGGACATCACTGCTTCCCACATCAACCATAAACCCTGGAAACTGAATATGAACAGGTCCTGGTTTTGCCCTGGAACTTCCACATTCTATTGTCTAAACAGAGAATTCATTTAGCGTCTCCTGTTGCACCTTAAAAATCCACAAGGATGTGCCCGAAAGCCAAAATTACTACACAAATTTAGATCCCACATCTGGAGCTTGCCAAAGTTTCACCAAACACTCAGAACTTGTAACCTGAAAACAGAGCAAAAGGTGTTGCTTCTACTATTTCATCAAAAATCCGGACCTTAGCAAACCTTTTAACGGCAAATATTTTAATTTTGGCACCTGTATCCTGCTAGAAATGGCTAATTTAGGCTTGCATACGCCGTTTTACCGTCCCCACTCCTACTACACGTCATGAAATGCAACATTTCCCCATTGTATAGCTTGTCATGTATTTATTCCTTGGCAGATGGAAAGTATAATACATCAAGTTCTATATTCAGCAAAAGTTATGTACGGCTTTTTTAATAGATTCATTTAAAGCTACAGAGACCTTTTTTAATATTAAAGGGAAACATTATAGTCCTCACCCAGTTCCTTGTCAATTATATCATATCATCTAGAAACACTTGACTATTTTCTAATTTGGACTCTTGTACTTTGATTTTGTTGTCGTTCCACCTGCTAAGGAAATAAGCTCTGATTACGACTCTTGACAGTAAATAGATAAACAGAGATCCATATTTCATAATTTGCATGGCTGATCATTTATGGAACATTGCAGATCTGAGGTTTGTCTCTAGCTTGTATCATTAACATTTAAAATACATATTCCTAACTAGTTGCAATTTCACTGATTAGACTTATTTACAGTTTTCTATATAATTGTGAGATATGGATGAGGGGATAGAGGGCAGTGTTGGTGCATCATGATACATTTGGACCTGGATTCTGTAGATTAAGGGAGCTGCACATGTGCTAAAATTTAGGTAGTAAAACTAGAGGGGATGCAACCAGAAGTAAACTGGTGCCAAATAGAGTTTGTGCAGCTCTATCTCAGGATTTGTTGGGAGTAGGGAGGGGACATTTGTTTTAAGGAGTGCGGGGCAGAACTTCGTAGAATAGTAGAATCAAGCTTGTTCTGTATTTTAGGGTTCGTGGCCAAAATTTGGCAAGATCTAGATCCAGGTTTTTAATGTAGGGGTGCATTGTGGTGCATTGGCTTATCGGGTCTTTCTGTGCAACAGGAACAACTGTGTGTAATTCCCTGTGTTAATTCCGTGTTCCCTGTGTGTAATTTACACGTTGGAGGACCAAAAGATGGCATGATGTGGCAGGATCCCAAGTGCTCCATCTGGGTATTTGCTGCTCTGATGCGTCAGGATGCGGCCCTGTCGAGACTGTTGTTGGTACAGGCAGAGTGCCTACACTTGTTCTGTATTTACGTGGTAGAAGTGCTGGGGGCACATTTGCTGGATCTAACAAGATCCAGGTGGTGGACCGTGGAACCAGGATTTTGCAGGGCTGTTGTGACGGGATGCCTCAGAGTGCGTAGGCGGGTGTGAAGTAGGAGAAATTATGCAGAGGAAAATGAGGGTCTGGACGAGCCAAAATTGCTAGCATCTGGCAGAATCCTGCCTTTCCCGAGAGGCCCTTTAACGGCTCAGTAAAAGTGAGACTAAATCAGACACACACCGTTCACTTCCCAGGATACCTGCCTTTTCCTCTCCTAGTCTGTGGATGTAGGCGACTGCATTTCTAGAGAGACGAGGGAAATTGAGGTGCACAGACCCGGGGGGGGGGGAGGTGGAGCAGCCGCCTACGCATTCATAGACAAAGCAATGGTTAGTGATAACTGAAGCCGGGTCCGTGCTGGGAAAGGCTTGAGACGCTTGTAATATGTTGCATCTTTTAAAGACGCTGCTCTCGAGACCCCTGTATATTGCCGATTGCTCACTTCTCCTGCCCTAGCTCAGAGCTAGGAAATCTCTCCGGCGCGGGCTCACCCAGGAAGGGCTGAGAGAGAGCGAGCGATCTTACCGCCAGGGGTGCTGGTGAGCAAACCCCACACGGAGGGACGTGGCTGTAGCAGGGATTGGCTAATTGTGCTCGGTCGGGCTGCTCAGGGAAGTAGGCAGCCGTACTAACAGGCGCTCACACCCGGGTTGGTTAGAAGCCACCTACCCAGCCGTCGGGCCCGGAGCCGCCCGCCTGTGCCGGGAGTGCACGTTTGTCCTGCTCAGCCCCTTTGCTCCCTGCTGATAGGACGCTGCAGGAGCGGTGCTGCACTCCAGCTGCAGGGTGATTCCCCAGACACTCCACCGCGTAGGGAAGAGACATTTAAAGCAGGAGGAAACAGATCAAGCACCTTGTTTAAAGACGCACAGACACTGGACATTGCAAACCTACTTAATCCTGCTCTGGTTCTGTCTGGCGGTGATCCCTTGCTTTCCCCTCCGTATATTTTAGGATAGCAGATAAGAGAGCCAGGGGCAGCCTTGCACTAGGTAGAACCCACTCGCTGGAGGACCAGACCATGTTTAGATGACTCATTTCAACCCACTGCCGCTATGTGGAGCTACAGACAGGAAAACTTCACCCCTTAAAGCGGCAAGAGTGTAGAATTAATAGACACTTTTCTTGGTCTGGGTTTGGGGCGATAGTCTTAAGGCAGGCCTGCATAACCCGTAAAACGGCGAGGGCCACATTACTCCAAAGAAAACAGCTGAGGGCCGACCCCCCCACCCCCCCCCCCGGCCAGTGGAAACACTCCGCTCCGGCACTGCCCAGCCCTGCAGAAACAAACCCTCCTTTCCCAGTGCCACCCCACCAAAACAGCTGTGAGCCAAAAAAGGAAGGTTGGGGGTGGGGAGGTGATACTTGATTTTAAATCAACCAGGGGCTCCCAGCTGAAGAGCTGGTTGGGAGCCCTCAGGGTCAAATTACAGGGCCCGGGGCTCCGGGAACCTGGAGCTTTGTGGGGCTGGGGCAGGGATTTAAAGGGCCCAGAGCTCCTGCTGCTGAGGGGAGCCCGAGCCCTTTAAATCCCAGCCCCAGCGCATCCGCTGGAGCCGCCGCCGGGATTCAAAGGGCTCTGGGCTACCCGTGGCGGCGGTGAGCCCTGAGCCCTTTGAATCTCAGCCGCGGCCGAGAATCTCTGCAGGCAGCTCAGAGCCCTTTGAATCCCTGCCGCAGCTGGCAGGGCCGGCTTTAGGAAGTGCGGGGCCCAATTCGAACATTTTCGGCGGGGCCCCGGCAGGGATGACTGAAAAAAAAAATTTGTTAAAAAAAAGCCTTTCATTTCTTAGCAACCGGTTCCCTATAAAAAGTTCTGCCACAGTATGTATTTTTTGTACCAGCAGGGTTACCATACATCTGTATTTTCCTCCTGGATGGCGATTTAAGATCCAAAAAGCCTGACGTGTCTGGGAAAGTACAGATGTATGTTAACCCTACCTAAAGTTCTTTTTTAAAAAGATGTGTCTGAACTAGAAATGAGCTCTGCCACTCCCTGAGGGTGTGCTAGGGTGCACGTGTGGGTCCCAGCTGCGCCCTGCCCATCTCTTTGAAGCAGGTGTGCAAGGTTACTTCCCTGGGAACTACAGGGCACCAGTGTACATGGGGCTGGCTGGAGATGGGGGGGAGGTGGCTGGAGGTAGGGCCTTGCTGCAGGCTGGGCAAGAGGTGCGGGGCAGACTGGAGACGGCGTGTGGAATGGGTTGGCTGGCTTCAGGCAGGGTCACGGGGGGGGTGCGGCATGGGTTGGCAGGGCTGGAGACAAAGGAGTGCAGGACTGGCTGGCTTCAGGCAGCTAGTGCAGCAGGGTTGGCTGGAGACAAGGAAGGGGGTGCAGCGCTGGCTGGAGACGGGTTGGTGCAGGGCTGAAGGCAAGGCAGGGGGTGAGGGGCTGGCTGTGGGCAGCAGGTGCACGGCTGGCTGCAGACAGGAACTGGTGCAGGCAGAGCAGGAGGTTCGGCAGGGGTTGGCTGCGGGCAACTGGTGCAGGTACAGGGGGTACAGCCCATCCTGTATGGTGAGTGCCCCCTCCTCCTGCCTCCCCCACCAGGGTAGCAGTAGCAGCCCGTGGCTCAGGAGCTATTTAAAGGGCCTGGGGCTCCCCTGCTTCCACTGCCCCAGCCCTGTAAATAGCTGCAGGACCCCTGGGGAAGTGGTGGGGCTCTGGGGGATATTTAAAGGACCAGGGCACCAAAGGCAGCTGGAGACACCCCTCCTCCCCGCTACCCCAGGGCTCTGGGGACTATTTAAAGAGCCCACGGCTCCCCTGCTTCTACCTCCCCAGCCCTGTAAATAGCCAAGGGAGCCCTAGGGAAGCGGTGTGGCTTCAGCGGCTATTTAAGGACCCGGGCGGCAGAAGCAGCTGGAGCCCCAGCCCTTTAAATAGCCCTCAGAGCCTCCCGCTACTCCAGGGCTCTGGGGGTATTTAAAGGGCCATTGGCTCCCCTTCTTCTACCGCCCCAGCCCTTTAAATAGCCACGGGAACCCTGGGGAAGTGGTGGGGCTCCGGTGGCTATTTAAAGGGCAGGGGTGGTAGAAGCGACTGGAACCCCAGGCTTTTTAAATAGCCCCTAGAGCCCCACAGCCCTACCCCAGGGCTCCAGCAGTGGTGCTCTGGTGGCAATTTAAAGGGCCTGGGAGCCACAGGCCTTTTAAATTGCCCTCTGGGGAAGCTGGGCCACCCCGCTACAGCGCACTGGCTTTTGCCGGTACACCGCACTGGGGCTTGGGCATGTGGCCCTTTTAGGGGCGGGCTGATTCAGGGGAATTGGATGAATTGGCCTAAAGCCAGCCCTGGCGGCTGAGATTTAAAGGGCTCTGGGTTCTCTGTGGCTGTGGGCAGCACAGAGCCCTTTGAATCCCGGCTGCGGCTGAGATTTAAAGAGCTCTGGGCTCTCTGCAGCTGTGGGCAGCCCAGAGCCCTTTGAATCTGGGCTGGGGCTGAGATTTAAAGAGCTCTGAACTCCCCGCCGCTGCGGGCAGCCCAGAGCCTTTTGAATCCCAGCCGCGACTGAGATTTAAAGAGCTCTGAGCTCCCCGCCGCTGTGTGCAGCTCAGAGCCTTTTGAATCCTTGCCGCAGCTGAGATTTAAAGAGCTCTGAGCTCCCCGCCACTGTGGGCAGCTCAGAGCCTTTTGAATGCCGCCACGGGCCGCATAGTGAGCCTCTGCGGGCTGCATGTTGTGCAGGCCTGTCTTAAGAGTTTTGGGAGTTAGGGTTTTATTGAGAAGTTCAGGCACTTCAAGTGCACCCCATTTTTTAGAGGCAAATCCACACAGTTGAGGATGAACATATTAAAAATGATTTGCTAGTTCAGCATTTCTCAAATGCGGCACCTGGCTTTTCTTGGGGCCACAGGCTCCTGGGCAGAAAGGGGGTGAGGCAAAGCAGCAGCCCCTCCCCCAGGGCCACCAGAAAGGGTTGGGCCCTGTCACCCTTGGAGCCAGGCAGTGTGAGTTTCCTATCTTCCCCAGGACAGTGGGGCTCAGGCTTCCAGCTTCAGCCCTGGAGTGGCAGGAAGCAGGCTCTTGCTATGCCCTGGCAGGCTTCCACTGTGGGGCTTCAGGCTCTGGGCTTTAGCTAGGCTCTGTCCCCCACATTGCCCTGGCCCCAGCTGCCTCTCCTGACCCTCTACTGCCTCCCTACCCACTTCCCCATCCCAAGCTGAAGTTGTCCTTGGCTTGCCAGGCCTGAGTAAGTCTGTAATGAAACATGACATTTGTATGTTTGTTAATATCACTTTTCACTGCCTCCAAGCTAATTAACACATCTGCTACTGTGAAAACTGATATTAAGAAATGTACAAATATCACTTTCCACAGAAGTGGACTTATTAGCTCGCAAGTCTACCAAAAAAAGGGCAACAGAAACAGCAACAAAAACATACAACAACATACAAAGCCTCTTATTTGTGTTTCTTTCCTGTTTAGATCTAGTAAAGAAATAGAGACAACTGTATGTTATTTTTATTATTCAGTTTGTGAAAAACCCCTACATACATAAATTACTACGCTTGGGATGTGTATAATGTGCACATTTGTTTTTCCTAAAGTTAATTAAGTATTTTAGGAAAAATTGTCATAGCAGCCACCAGTAAGAGTTAGTGGCCACACTCTGAGGCCACCAAAAAATGTTGGGAGAACCCCAATGCTAGTTGATGTTTCACTGAACTTTTGCCTACATACTATTACTTAGACCATTCTTGACACAGTATTATTTCATTTCTACTTTTTATTGTTGAAAGATCTTCAGCTGTAAATTGGGAGCTGCTGCAAACAGAAGCTCTATTCTTCATATTATTTATTACTTTTATAAATATTAACTGCAATAATGTGTAGTGAGCCATCAGGCAACATTAAAGAAGACAACTTTATGCAGAGTAAATGCAAAGCTAATAGTTACTCTAGAAAGAGTAAATAAGTGGTGAGTTAATAAATGCATAAGAACGTGCAGTTTGATAGGCTTTATGCCTAGTTGAACACATTTGTATTTCAGATCTGGAGATACAAAGTCCCTTTTTAATAATGAAATATTAACTGAGCAATTTGTATCTGCAAGCCAAATAGATATCTGTCCCACTGTTCATCCACTGAAAAATCTTGAATGATTTAAATGGTCAGTTCTGGTCATGTTGATTTGGTTTTTTTAACTCCACACAAGTACTGGAAAAATAATCAATTATATCTGCTACTATCCAAGTATAAAAATATTTATCTTTGAGTTGAGGTTAAATAGATCTCCTGAGATTGCAACACTGCAACTATAACTCAAATATGCTAAACCAATATATGGAAAAAGACCCATGAGTTTGAAAATGAATGCCCTTCCTCAAATCATTTTCATATTGTTTTCAGTAAGGATTGATTGTGTGAAGCCCTTACAGAAATGCTGTTGAATTGAGTGTATTTGTTTGTCTGTCTAATGCAATTACTTTTCAGTGCCACATCTGATCAATTCCACATTTTCAGGGCCAGAAAGAAATTCATTTGTGAGTAAAATGGAAAACCAAGATGTGGAAAATGGGAGACACATGAAGTTCCTGCCAGTTCTTTAGCACAGCTATAGGTTCAAGTATTCCTGCAGTTGTCTACGCACATCAAATAATTGGTTCATGGACACCCATTATTGCCTTCCAGCATAAAAATACTCCTATCTAATCTCTGTCTATCCTCCCAATACAGTTTAACACATTGACAATGACTTATCTCCTAGACAGAAAGAATAATGGTGGTGGTGGAAAAAGCTGGGCCAGAGGGAAATGGGGTCATGCACATGACCCGTGTGTGTGTGTGTGTGTGTGTGTGTGTGTGTGTGTGTGTGTGTGTGTGTGTGTGTGTGTGGAATAGGGCATCCTGAGCTGCTACGAGGGGAAAGAGGGGAATGGGGCATATAGAGCCACCGGCAAATGTTAGGAGACCCGACTATTGAGGGTAGAAGGGGAATGGACTTGCAGGCAAAGCCTCTGCCATGGTGAGAGCGGAAATGGGGGTGTACACAGAGCTGCTGGTATGGGGGAATTTAGTATGGGTGGAGGGGTAATGGAGGACACACAGAACCCCGGCAGGGGAAACTGGGGGTTGTTGCAGGAAGTCACTAAAACAGAGGGGCATGGGAGGATGGCATGCAGGAATCTTGGGGGAGAATTGAGAGAGAGGCAAGAAGCCCCCAGTATGCACAATAAGCTCAGCCTATACAAGCTATGAAGCATGCGACCCCATAATTTAATTTTAAATGCACAATTTCTAAACTAAGTAGATTTATCTTGGAGGGTGAATCAGAATCGATGAAACGTGGAATGTTTGGTTATAGACTGTCCCAATAAAAAGGGACAGGGATTCTTTGTAGAGAGATATTCAGCAAGGACTGTCCTCTGTTTGACCTTTTGAAGCCACCTCTCTGTACATTTTACAAACTTTGATATAAACAAATCAATGTGTTTATTCCCAGCTGCTGCAAGAAGATCTAAAAATCTTTCCTGAGGATTCCAATAGCAATGGTTACTGTTTCCTTCCATGCGAAGATGAGCAGGCTAACAGTTAACTTTCTTTCTTTCTTTCTTTCTTTCTTTCTTTCTTTCTTTCTTTCTTTCTTTCTTTCAGCAATAGTAAGTGCAGCGGAATGAAATCACATTACAGGTAAGATCAGAATGTTGTCAAGCATGGATACCACTATTTAACGTCAGATTAGAGAAACCAGAATCTTTTTTATGTAAAAACATATCACTCCCATTAACTAGTGACACCATGTAAAAGATAAATCACTGTTAGTTTAGCTGGTAATGCACTTTCTACAGCTGCAACAGAAGCTCTGAGGAGGAGAATTAGAAATATAAGAAATGGAAAATAAAGAGGAAGAAAATTCAGCATTATCTCACAGTCTCTGCTGAGAACTCATGTCACCTCAAGAATCAATGCTAAGATACACTTTATAATATTATATAGACCGCCTTTCCATACTCACGTATGCCTATTTTTTTCTGACCCCATTACCAGAGAATACATTCTGCATTCTAGCTAAACAGCTGTTCATCTCAAATGTGGGACGTGATTTTGACATCCTGCTGTCCAGCATTTGTGCACAAATCTATTGAATATTCCAGTGTGAGACTGAGCAGGATATTCTGCAGGGTAAGGGTTACTAACCAGAAAGTATGTGTGTGTGTATGGAGTGGGGGAGGAATAAAGATAATGCATATGAGAAAAAGTTATCTGCAGTGTTGGACATTCAAGATGGACAAATTAGGAAGACATTACAAAATCCATTCAGGAATCATAGACTTATAGAATATCAGGGTTGGAAGGGACCTCAGGAGGTCATCTAGTCCAACCCCCTGCTCAAAACAGGACCAATTCCCAACTAAATCATCCCAGTGTAACCCTTCTGCCCCTCTGAGTTGGCAGCAGCAAGGGCTGGATTCAGTTTCAATAACGCAATGCAAAACCGGCTTGAGCCCCCACCCAGTGACCTGGGACAATTACATACCACCCCCCCAGGTGCCTCTAGGAGGCAATACTTCCCCTCTCGCAAGCACAGAGTCTGAGTGTAGTAAAATCCTTTTAATAAAGGAGGGAAACAATGTGGCATCATATTGGGGAAACACCACAAACAGGATTCATAACGTAAACTATGAGCAAGAGACTCACCAAGTAAGTTTTGGCAATGTCCTTTTCCCCTTAGGGTCTTAAGTCCAATCACCCCAAAGTCCAACAACCCAAAAGTCTCTGTCCTTGATCAGTGCTGCCCCAGAGTTCAAAAGTTTATCTGCAGAATTTTACCCCCCCAGCCTGGAAATGGGGGGGCACACAGGGTGTTAAGGGGGCACCTTACGTGGGCCGGAGCTGCCTGGTCCACCTCTCTGTGGAGTTCTGCTGCAGCCTTCATCATGACCAGCTCCACTCCACCAGCTGTGCCGCTCCTCCATCCGACCCATGAGCTGCTCCAGCCGTTCCCGCAAACCTCTCCACTCCGCTCGCTGTTCCATGGGCCACTCCAACCGTCCCACAAACTGCTCCGCTCTGCCAGCTGCTTAGCGATAAAGCTTCAGGCTCCCCCACTAGTTAACACAGCACTCAGTGATCTCAGCTCAGTAAGTTTAGCTCTTTTAGTGATTTCAGCTTATAGTAGGGGAGCCCCACTGCTGGTGCACCATTGGCCCAAAGTGAATTCAGCTCAGCAGCCTCTAGATAACTCCTAATGGAATCAAAATTAGCACTGCTCTTCAACAATGGAGAGAGGAGGCAGGGCAATTGGTGTTCCAGGCCCTCAAAAGGGGCCCTTGCCATCAGTACACACACTAATCCCCAACCTCTCTCAGTTCACAGGGTTTGGGCACCCATGTCCCTTGTCTAGCAAGTTCTACTTAATTGATGGTGAGACCCTCTGTCATAAAGCAGTCTCATAGTCCCTCATTCACATAATCAGGGTGACAACACTTTATTCCTCCTGCCCCAATAACAAAGAAATTGGGGATCCCAGAGCTGTCAAAATAACCATCCCAGGCTGCCGTGGGCTGTGCTGGGGGGGTGGGTGTGCAAATGCAAACACTTGAAATTCCTTTCCACGCTCCCTGAAATTCACCACCAGATGTCAGGGTAGAGCTCATCCTGACTCTGCTTACACCAGCCACGGCTTTGTCAAGCCTGACCTTAAAAACCTCTAAGGAAGGAGATTCCACCACCTCCCTAGGTAACTCATTACAGTGCTTCACCACCCTCCTAGTGAAAAAGTTCTTCCTAACATCCAACCTAAACCTCCCCCACTGCAACTTGAGACCATTACTCCTTGTTCTGTCATCTGGTACCACTGAGAACAATCTAGATCCATCCCCTTTGGAACCCTCTTTCAGGTAGTTGAAAGCAGCTATCAGATCGTTCCTCATTCTTCTCTTCTGCAGACTAAAGAATGCCAGTTCCCTCAGCCTCTCCTTACAAATCATGTGCTCCAGCCCCCTAATCATTTTTGTTGCCCTCCACTGGACTCTTTCCAATTTTTCCACATCCTTCTTGTAGTGTGGGTCCCAAAACTGGACACAGTACTCCAGATGAGGCCTCACCAATGTCAAATAGAGGGGAATGATCATGTCCCTTGATCTGCTGGCAATGCCCCTACTTATACAGCCCAAAATGCCATTAGCCTTCTTGGCAACAAGGGCACACTGTTGACTCATATCCAGCTTCTCATCCACTGTAACTCCTAGGTCCTTTTCTGCAGAACTGCTTCCTAGCCATTCAGTCCCTAGTCTGTAGCAGTGTATGGGATTTTTCCATCCTAAGTGCAGGACTCTGCACTTGTCTTTGTTGAACCTCATCAGGTTTCTTTTGGCCCAAACCTTTAATTTGTCTAGGTCCCTCTGTATCCTATCCCTACTCTCCAGCGTATCTACCACTCCTCCCAGCATATCTAGATGACTTCACTGTAGGAAGTGAAAACAATAGCCCTGACCCAAAGCCCATGGAAAACAATGGGGGAGTCTCTTCATTCACTTCAAAAGGGCCTCAGATCAGGCCCATTTAGAAGAAGCACATATGTCAGGGTCTTTTTTGATGGGTGTCCCCTATTCTTTCTCTGACGGAGACTTCACAGATTGAAGCCCTTGTCATCAATTTAAAACAGCCAGTGGCATTATATGTACTCCAATCTGAGAAAAAAAAATATAAATGCTTGCTTTGAGCATGACAGACTATAGCTGAAGTCAGTCAGGGGAGATGTTCATTGACAAATAACTATTTTCCTTTAGCGATAAAACATCTTAATTGTATCTTAGAATACAAATGTTTTTAAATTCTTAGAAAATGTCAGTCTGTCTTACTTGGTTAAATATAAGTAAGTAATCAATGAGAGAGAGCGGTCACTATTGACAAGAAGATCTCCATAAGCAAAAGATTCAAGATGCAAAGTGAAATGAAACCTATAGCACTGATTTATTTCCCCCATCATCTGTATCATCATCTGTAAGCAGGATGCCAATGTATCTTCCTAAACAAAAATTGATATAGGGCATATATATATACCAAACAGTTTACCATTTTGTCAATGGATCTCACGTTCTAGGTATTGTTTATCTTGAATGTAGGAAGGGCAGATAATATCCCCAAATTTGGAACTATTGACATTATTTCAAGGTTCCACCTAGAATGTCTTCCATAGAAAAGAGGTTCAACAAGGACAAGTGCAGAGTCCTGCACTTAAGACAGAAGAATCCCATGCACTGCTACAGACTAGGGACTGAATGACTAGACAGCAGTTCTGCAGAAAAGGACCTAGAGGTTACAGTGGACAAGAAGCTAGATACAAGTCAACATTGTGCCCTTGTTGCCAAGAAGGTTAGTGGCATTTTGGGCTGTATAAGTAGGGGCATTGCCAGCAGATCAAGGGACGTGATCATTCCCCTCTATGTGACATTGGTGAGGCCTCGTCTGGAGAACTGTGTCCAGTTTTGGGACCCACACTTCAAGAAGGATGTGGAAAAATTGGAAAGAGTCCAGTGGAGGGCAACAAAAATGTTTAGGGGGCTGGAGCACATGATTTGTGAGGAGAGGCTGAGGGAACTGGCATTGTTTAGTCTGCAGAAGAGAAGAATGAGGGGGGATTTGATAGCTGTTTTCAACTACCTGAAAGAGGGTTCTAAAGAGGATGGATCTAGACTGTTCTCAGTGGTACCAGATGACAGAACAAGGAGTAATGGTCTCAAGTTGCAGTGGGGGAGGTTTAGGTTGGAGCAATGCCTAGACCAAAAAGGGTTAAGAACCCCAGTAGGCTGGGTAAAGCAGCAATAAAATGTGGCAAAGAGTTTATTTTTCACTTTTATAAAATGGGTGTGTAATTTATCACCGAGGTACTGTACTGATGTATTTTTTTTTAAGAAAGTGCCCTGTGTCTCAGAAGTACTGGAGAAGGTGAATGTATACACTCACATTTTACTTTACAGTTGAAAAGTACGCAGATAAAGTCTGAGTCAGATCCCATCTAGTATAAATCAGAGCAGCTGCACTGAAGTCAGTTGACCTATGTAGATTTATACCAGATAAGAATCTGGCCCAAAGTATCATCTTTCCCCCCCTTTAATTAGTGGCATAATATTCAGATGGACTCCCAGCACAAATGCAAAATATCCCTCCCCCTTATACACCTCTGAGTTGCCTCATGCTCATGCCCTATTCATTTTCTCACCCACTGGAAAGATCTCCTAATTAACTCATGCCACCCTGTGTTTTTACTCTCACCCCACAAAACCTGGTGGGCTCTGCCCCTTGTTTCATCTCCCACCTAGTCCCTGTGACTCTTCCTCTCTCTACAACACTGCTCTCCTTCCACCCTGTTTTTTCACTACTTAGACTGATGGCTGATAAAAGAGCTACTATCTGCTACTCCTCCTGAAAGTATAGATATCCTCCCATGGGTGTTGCTCCTATGGACAGAGGCCAAAAGGGAGGTGGAAGGATAGCAGGTGAACAGTGAGCAAGAGAACTCCTTCAATAAACTGGCCACGAAGACAGGGATGTAACAGTTTTTCCCCTAGTCTTCTGCCCCCATCCCGGTAAGCTGCTACTTCTCTATAGTTATCTAGCTACTTATATGGCCACTGTCACTGCAGCATCTGAGCACCCCATAGTAGTGTTTCCTCACCTTTTTCCTCAAAGAGCCCTTGGAGCCTGCTCTTCCCCATGTGGCAACAGCTGTTCCAACAGACTCAAGAGCCTTCTCATGAGACTGCTGGTGTAGGATCCTCTTGGAGTTGCAGTTTCCAGGACTGTATACATGGAAATATTATCCACTTCAGTTTAACTGACCGGAATCATTGGAGAGAGGAGCTATTAGATTCAGTAGTAGGGCTTACTTCAGATAGTAACACGTTCCTGCTGGAAAGTTTTTTATGGGGGGTTGTGTGTATATATAACAGAAGATTACCACTCTTTACAAAAACATGAAATATCTGAGCTGAAGCTCTAGCTCTGATACCACATTTCCCAAGAGCTACAGACTCCAGGACAAACAAAGCCCTTGTGCAACTCCAACCTGGGTTGCTTAAAGTTATTAAAAACAAAAAACAAAAACAAAAAACCACCACCCATAGCAATTTATTCAGAAAACATGAAATTCATAATTTAGTGGTAAAAGCAAGACTCACATAAATATGTGCTCATTTTGTGGAAGTGAAAATGCATCGGCATGGTATTTTTGAAGGTTGGGGTTTTTTTGTTTGTTTTTTTTTTGAGTTGTAGTCTGTGGCATAATTTCAGAATGATGTTTGTATTATGCTATTTATATCACCCTCATCACAATAATAATCTGAGTGCCTCTCAAGCACTCACACAACGAGCAGAGAAATTAAGTGACTTTTATAAAGTCACAAAGAGATCTGTCTGTTTTAGGTACTTATAGTGACATGTATGGTAGTTTCCTGTAATATCTTTGGGCAATCTTATTGAATTAAATTTAAACAGCTATGAAGTCCATTATATTATAAATGCAAAGTTTATGTATTATTGTGGGATTGTAAATAACTTCTCTGTGCGGGGAGGACATGGCCAACGTTATTAAACAATGTGAGACAAGAATGAATTTTCAAGGCAAACAAAAGAAGGAGATTTCCCAGGAAATCTCTATGGGGAGTTCTATACAAGTGTAGCTCCTCTGGTTGTGCAAGAACTCAGCCTTTTGAAGCTTCACCTGCAGGAGGTGACCTTAGTCTGCTGATTACCTGTTACATGAGGACAAGATCAAAAGCCAAAACCGTACAAAGGAAAGCATGAACGATTCCAGGCAATGCTTGATCTGAGCTAACAACTGTTATGAATTTATGACCACAGAAAACCCTCTTGGTGGACTTTGAAGGACTGATCATCGTTGTTGGAGCGGGAGGTGATCTCTGGTAAGTTTAATAGCATGTATTTAGGTTCCTTTATTGTATTTAAAAATACACTAAGAATAAACATGCTTACTTAGGAAGGGCTGTTTGGTAGCTTATAGGTACAGACAATGACAGTGTTCACAGCCTCATAGGAGAAAGCAAAGAAGGCCTGTGTAGACAGTCTGATTTACTGTGGAATTCACAGTGTAAGCAGGGAACTATACAGCTAGAAATACTAGCATAGGAAGTAGAGGTGTGGTGGGTGCTGCAGCATTCCCAGGTTTTGTGCCCAGCATCCCGGCCACCAGCCCCCTGCTGCCCAGGGTCCCAGCTGCCGGCCTTGGGGGCTCCTCTGCTGGCCCCAGGGTCCCACCCAGCCACCAGCCTAGAGTCCCGCCCAGCTGCCAGCCCCGCATGCAGGGTCACAGCCACCTTACTCCTGTCCACATCCCCTTCTCCTGGAGTCATGGCCCTGCTCCCAGCCCCACGAGGTGTTGAGGGGCGCGGACAGGGGTAAGAGGGATGCAGCTCAGCACCCCATTCCAAAAACTGTTCCAGCACCACTGCCTTTGAGGTAGGGAAGTATTATCCCCACTACACAGATGGGGAACTGCGGCACAGAGAAGCTACGTGACTTGCTTAAGGTGACACAGGAAGTCTGTAGCAGAACCAAGAATTGAACTTTGAGTCCCAGTTGAGTCCATTAATAATATTTAAGGATACAATTCTGTCACAGAGTCTGTAACTTTAACGGACCTCTGTGACTTCTTCGGCTGACTCAGCCCACTGCAATGGTAGGGCTGGAGCAGCTGTCAATCCACACCTAGGAGCGGTGGCGGGGCCAGAGCAGCAGCCAGCAGTCAGCCCCCAGGGCCGTTGGAGCAGGAGGAGCAGCCCCTGGGGCAGGGGCTGGCGCTCAGACCCTGATGCAGGAGCAGCAGCTCCTAGGGCCAGAGCAGGAGCAGGCACCATGGCCAGGCTGAGTCGGCCCCTGGGCCAAGCAGGTGCCCCCAGGGCTGAAGCAGGAGCCAGTGGTCACCTGCTGGCAGGGTTCCAGGTAGCTCCCGCCAGGGTTCCAGGTAGCTCCCCCCAGGGTATTTTTAGTAAAAGTTGCAGGCTTCCATGAATTTTTGTTTATTCCCTGCAACCTTTCCATGACTTTTACCGAAAACACTCATGACAAAAATCTTAACCTTAACAATACTATCCCCCTTCTTACATTATCCTCCCTCTTTTTGGAAGTACAGCAACTAAAAGGGGCATTTCAGGTAACATGATGTAACAGCACTTACTATACAGAATAAGCATTGATACCATTTTTAAAATATCAATTTAACCAATTGGAGTGTTCTCTTGAGGTATTGTCTTGACATTTCAAGTAATATGCAAGACATCTGGAAAGGCATACAGGCATCAGTAGATATTTCTATGGGAAAAAAATCCCACTGAAAGGTTTACTGAATCTATCCTCACAACTGTATAATGCACTTAAAATTCCATTTTCTCTAAAAATAACATGTGTTCCATGCTGTATTGTAGGTGGCTAGTGAGTTGACTTCAGATATTCCACTTTGTGTTGAACTTGAATGGTAAATCTTTGCACCTTTGCACCTGTGACTAAGAGTTATGCATTAACGAATAAAGAGGCTTTTTTCTTGATACAAATAGCATATACATATTTAGTGAAAAGAAACTTATCCTCTTCTGTAGACTTTTTATCTTAGTAGACTGCACATCACAGTGAGAGGTTGACTGGGGCAGCAATTTAACTATTTAAATAAAACCAAATTAGAAGGTTTATTGCTTTTTAGAAGCATACATTTATTATTTTATGCTCTGTATTATGATAAATGACTCCTAGGCATACTTTGAACCTACTTCTTCTTTTGGTAATGCATCTCATTTACCAACCTGATATTTTTCTTTGTGGCTTAGAATAGACAAAACATACACACACCAGCTCCTCAGACATTTCAGAAAATTTGCTCCTGATTGATTGAATAGCTGTGTCAATATAAAGTTCATGCATGTTTTGTTTTCTAAGGTTAATTAGCTTTGGACTCAGGCTGGGTGCACCCCGTCCTTTAACAGTGAGTGTGATTTTGAGAAGTGTAGGTACAAATGAGTCTAAACAAATATCATAACATTATGGACACAGTTTGTAGCAACTGCATATTTAGAGTTGCATTATAAAATGGGATTAAAATAGACCATGAATTCTTGTCTCTCTTTAAAAGTAAGTGTTCAATTGCTGTGAAATTTCCCCTCAGTTTTTATGCCTGCTCTGTAGCACCACTGTCTGGCAAAACATGGATCTGCTGAGGCTTGCCTCAGGTTCCCCTTCAGTGGGGCAGCAATGGATTCATTTTAATAGCTGAGGCAAGGAGAAGCCAAACAAACATTCTAATTAACATAAGCATATTTTCTTTTAAATAAGCCCTCTGAGAGGAGCACCTGAACAACAGTTTAAAGGCTCTTACCTGTGAGCCCAGGATTGGGCTACTCAAAAAAAGTCTCTAAGAGCTAGGCTAGCTAACACAATCCCTTACCAAGTATGCATCTTCTAGTTTCCATACTACACTTTCCCTTGCCTCCCCTTCCACTTTTAAACAGGTCAGCCCTCAGAGAGGGGAGAGTGGGAGGGGGAGCAGGGAATCTCATTATTTATATGCAGGTAATTCTGATTGCAACTCCTGGCCAGTCTTTCAAAGGTAGTACACTCCTATCGCAATTTTCCGTGCAGCTCTGATTGGTTTCTCTTCGTAATTATTTTAGTAAGAACACTTTGAATTTTCAATCTGGTTTAATTTTTTCCAGGGCAGGCCTACTTTTCATTGTTAATGAATGGCTCTGTCAGATGGTTAAGGGTTAATGTCTCTTTTACCTGTAAAGGGTTAAGAAGCTCAGTGAACTTGGCTGACACTTGACCAGAGGACCAATGGGGAGACAAGATACTTTCAAATCTTGGTGGAGGGAAGTCTTTGTTTGTGCTGTTTTTTTTGTTCGTTGTTTGCTCTTTGGGGCTAAGAGGGACCAGACATACACCCAGGTTTTCTCCAGTCTTTCTGAATCAGTCTCTCTTGTTTCAAAATAGTAAGTACTAGCCAGGAAAGGCGGATTAGTCTTATGTTTGTTTTCTTAACTTGTAAATGTGTCTTTTGCTGGAAGGATTTTTACCTCTGTTTGCTGTAACCTTGAATCTCAGGATAAGGTGGGGGGAGGTCCCTCTAGGCTATATGAATCTGAATACCCTGTAAAACATTTTCCATCCTGATTTTACAGAGATAAATTTTACCTTTTCTTTCTTTAATTAAAAGATTTCTTTTTTAAGAACCTGATTGATTTTTTCCCTTGTTTTAAGACCCAAGGGGATTGGTTCTGAAGTCACCAGGGATTGGTGGAGGGAAGTGGAGGGGGGGAAGGTTAATTCCTCTTTGTTTTAAGATCCATGGAGTTTGGATCAGTGTAGCCTCTCAGAGTAACCCAGGGAGGGGAAAGTCTGGGGGGGGAGAGAGGTGGGAAGGCTAATTTCTCCTTGTGTTCAGATCCAAGGGGTTTGGGTCTTGGGTTCCCCAGGGAAGGTTTTGAGGGAACAGGAAGTGTGCCAAACACTATATTTTTGGCTGGTGGCAGTGTACCAAATTTAAGCTGGTAATTAAGCTTAAAAGTGATCATGCAGGTCCCCACTTTTTGGACGCTAAAGTTCAAAGTGGGGAAAAAACCTTGACAGGCTCTTAACAACATCCTTGTCCATCTACATAAAACTTGTTAGAGATCTGGATCCTAAGAGATCTATATAACAGGTAAATTTTTTTAAAGTGGGATTTAAGGTGATATTCAGCTTTAATTACACTCTTGCTAGAGCTGGGTAGGAATCAGTTTTTTAATTTTTCAGGAAATGCAAAACAAAAATTTTGATGTGTCCCAGGAAACAATGAGATTCATTGTTCAGGTCATTCTGATATCATAGTATATAAAAAAATTAAATTGAAAATTGAAATGAAGTCACTTTTTATTTTCTGTTTCAAAGTATGTTCCAAAAATGTCAAAATATTTTTTGTCAAAAATGACATGCTTCTTCAAAAAGTTTTGTTTTCAACGAATCAGCATTTTCTGATGGAAAAATATTCCATCCAAACATGTCTTACCAGCTCTAATTAGAGCTGAAAGTTTATGCACTGAGTACACAAGATGGATATAGCTGGGGGGCGGGAATGGCTAAGCCCAACCAAGACTGAGGGGGATGGGTGTGCGTGAAACCTTCTCTATCAGGAGCTACACTTTTCTGTCAAACTGTGTCCTATACCAAAGAAGGTATAGGACATTTTCCATCAGCACCTGCACTTCTACTTTCCAGAAGTGCCCGGATCAGTACCCTGAGCCTCCCCCTACTGAGAACAAAGGCCAGTCTCCTGAAGCGACTACAGGAATAGAAATATACTTCTAGTAGAAAACCTTCATTTGATAAAACAACTGTTATGGGTCGGCCCCAGGAAAGAATTTAAACCCACAAATCTCAAAGTCAAATAGCATCCACTATAGCATATAATCTGTCATTCCTTCCTCCTCGAACAGAGATGTCCATCTGTCCTCTATATATCTTATATTTTAGAGTCTTAAACAGTCTCAGTAGTCTTCACTTGTGTCTTCCCCAGAGCACCAAAGACCCTTCAGCACCACATGGGACAGACACTTGGGAAAAACTCCATCAGAGTCCACTGAAAACTATTCCACAAACATGGAGTTCCCACCTGACTCTCAGACACTTTAGATGTACAGTGGGGTTTCTTAGGGGGTTGGCCTGCAGGCAAACACTTCTGGACTCCCCGCCCCTCACCAAACTCAGCTTTGGCTCCACCCCCTAGATAGTTTTAGTCTGCTCTGGGTAGAATCCTGGAACCTGGGAAAACTGAGTACAGGGCCGGCTCCAGGCACCAGCCAAGCAAGCTCATGCTTGGGGTGGCAGATTCCAAGGGGCGGCATTGGCTGCTTCGGCCACCCTCGCAGGTTTTTTTCTTTTTGGTTTGCTGCTCCGGCCACCCTGTAGGGGTCAGCAGTGCAGAGGAGAGGAGCGCCCTGCTGGGAGCGGTGCAAGGTCTGTAGCAAGTGTGGCAGGGCAGCCCGCGTCCTTCCCTGCCCGCTGACCAGAGTGGCGCAGAGCCCTCCTGACATGCGGCGTGGCGAGCACCCCACTGAAGGAAGCCCTGGCTGCCCCACTTCTCTCTCTCCCCCCTCGCTGCCCGGGGTGCATCTGCAGGGCCGGAAGTCCCCCTGCACCCACGCTCCATCCACCCTGCAGGTTTGTTTGTCCCCCCCCTTTGCTGCTCCGTCTGGCATGCAGGTTTGTTTGCCCTCCCCCCAAGCTTCGCTGCTCCGGCCACGCGCAGGTTTGTTTGTCCCCCCCACCGCTTTGCTGCTCCAGCTGGCCCGCAGGTTTGTTTGTGTCCCCCCTACTTCGCTGCTCCGGCCGGCCTGCAGGTTTGTTTGTGTCCCCCCTACTTTGCTGCTCCGGCCGGCCTGCAGGTTTGTTTATGTCCCCCCTACTTTGCTGCTCGGGCCAGCCTGCAGGTTTGTTTGTCCCTCCCCCCCACCTGTTCGCTGCTCCAGCCGGCCCGCAGGTGTTTTTTTGTTTGGGGCGGTAAAAAAGCCAGAGCGGGCCCTGACTGAGTACCTGGATGAAGCCTCCTTAATGTAGCTAGCTCTTAGCAGCTGGGTTTCAACAGGCCCCAATAGTCTTTTCACTCCTCTGTGAGAGCTGACAGACAGACTGACTGACTGTTTGGGCTGCTCCAAGGCCATAGGCTTCCCTGCACACTGTTCTCAGTTAGTGGCAGCTCAGATGCTCTTCTCATTCTCCTAGTTTCCTCTCTAAGTACTGCAGGAGCAAGAATCCGACCTATTCCCTTTTGTCCATGGCTTGGCAGAGGTGCAGGCAGCTCAGTTCAAAATCTTGATCCTGTGCAGTGGCTGCCTCTTCTGCGCTGCCACTGCTTGTGTGGGAGCATATTTAATCTGGCTCCCACTGTCCACATCTCCAGCCTTCCACTTTTTAAAAATATTGTCTTTTATCCTCATTTACTACCATTGTTATTTTCTAATGTAAATAGAAGGAAATAACAGCCATATCTTAGAGAGCTCTGCCTGCTACCTATGAGTAAATTCGCCTTTTTTAAACAGCAGACAGTTTGAGTCACAGGGAGTTGCACACACATGTGGAATAGAAGTCATTAAAATCAGTATTTAGGGCTCTATGGTAAAAGTGGTATCTGGGGTGTGGATTTTTTACACCCATGAGCAACATAGTTATACCGAAGTAAGTGTGTAGTATAGACCTGGGCTAATTCTGTGAGGGGTGTTGTAGCAAAGTTGGGTATGAATTGTCATAGTAGCCTGCCAGACCCAAACATCATCTAACTTGTTGCTTTATTGACAATATACGGAAATCAGTCAAGGCCTGGACCTTCCCAATTAGAGGCCTACGTTTGTCTCTTCTGATGGTATATCCAAGTTATGTTACCTCATGAAACCCAACCAGCACTTAGCCAGGTTCACCGTGTGGTTAGTTTCTTCAAGGGCCCATAGGACCATCAAGACATGCTTGCAATGTTTCTCCCAATTATAACTGTAAACAACCATATAGGCTGTCATATACTGGCTATGTGGTCGCAGGGCCCGTGTTCATCAGCCATTGCAGGCAGCTGCAGCCCCATGAAGGCCGAAGGGCATAGTCTTGAACTGGTTTAGGTCGAAAGGTGTTGCAAAGGCTGCTTTTTTCCTTGAGATCCATTTGTTAAGGAGATCTGCTGGTAACCCTCAGTCAGGGTTGAGATATACTTTGCATCATCTAATTACTCCAACAACTCATCCACTCATGATATAGGATACACATCAAACAGATATTGCATTCATTTTTCCTAAAGTCGATTCAAAACTGAGACATCCTGTCCACCATGGGCACTAAGACAATAGGGCTCTGCCACCTGCTGTGAAACTCCTCACTGAGGTTCAACATCACCTGCAGCTCCTGATATACAAAGTCCCACATCTTTCTGAGTAGGGGATGTAGGTTCTTCTGGACCTTCCATCCAGGCTCCATCATGACGTGGTAACAAATCAGCCTGCTTTGTCTGGGCCATGATGAGAACATGGAAGGGAAAGACCTTCTGCAACATCTGAGTCCAACATGCAACATCTGAGTCCATTGAGATGGCTGGAACCTTTCTCCAAAGGAAATAGTGTCTGGGTTCTTGGGTAACAGAGCCTGGGGGCCCAGCTCTGGATTGATGGGGGAAGGATGTTATGAATAAGTTCTTACAGTTCACCAGACCACCAGAAGGTTTATGTGGTGAATCTAGATCTCTTCTTCTTTCCCAGTTGCTATATCTCATATCTATTGCTCTTACCTGGTGTACTATCTCAAAAGGCCCTTGCCTACTAGTCATTAACTTTGACTCTAAGTTGGCAATAACAGCAATACCCTGTCACCAGGTTGGAATTTACATGGGTTGGTGTCCCTCTTGTAGGCTTGTTCTTGACAGTCTGGGGCCTTTCAGAGATTTTCCTTTGCAAAATCCCTTAGTGTCTTCAGCTTCTTTTGTAGCTGGAGAACATACTCTATTACCCCAGTACCTCTAGGCTCTTGCTTCTCCCAGGTTTCCTGAACTAGATCTATGATTCCCCAGCGTAGTCTCCTATAAAACAAATCAAAGGATGAAAACCACTTTGAGGTCTGGGAAATCTCATGCACTGCAAATAGGAAATGTGTTAAAAAGCAATCTCCATGGTGAGGGTCTTCAGACACAAACTTTCTCAGCATCCCCTTCACAGTCCCATTGTATTGTTTGACTAACCCATCCACTTGGGGTGCTAAGCAGTTGTTCTCAGAGTTTCAATATTCAGTAGTTCACATGAATTCTTCATCATGAAGTTAATCATCATGTCTGTTATTATTTCCTTGGGGCTCTCCACCCTTGCAAAGACCTTCATGAGTTCCATTGCTCAGGTCACCATGTTGGTTGAGCAAAGAGAAGCAGCCTTAGGCAGAACCTGGCTTGTAGATTGTCAGAAAAAGAAGACTCAGGTGGACATGCTCAGTGAATTAATGTGTGCCTCCGAGAGTGACAAGATGCAGCTCAGCGCATGGAAGATGAAACTGTCCGAGAACCTGGACATGAACAGGGAGAACAGGAGAGCATGCAGAGAACAAGAGCATGCCACGCAGGAAAAGATGCTCAGAGTTATGAAGGAGCAATGTTGAGGTGTCTGGCTGAGGTTCAAGAAAGGCAGCTGGACTAGAGTCCCTCTGCAGCCTATGGTGAACCTGCTGACATCATCGCCAAGTTCTATATCCTACTCCCCCAAATGTCTGATGAGGCGGGAGATGGTAGAGTTTGAGATCCCTTGCACTCAGCACCAGAGTACAAGGACCAGAAGGTGTCCATTCCCACACCTTTGATTGTTACTGCAGTGCAATTGTAGGCAAGCTGTCCTTGTTCCCCCTGCCCTGGTTTTATCAGTCCTTTTGCCCCAGGTTATCTTACTTTTCTTTGCTGTCTCTGTGTGTTTGTGTGCATAATGAAACTTCACAGATTTAAGAGAAAAGGCTCTTTATTAATTCAGCACACTGAGGTTAGCGGGGGTGTAGTTTACAGGGGAGAAAATGCACTGGAGGGGACAGTTTGATAAGGAACAATACAGATAAGTGTCACATTACTCTGGCTCATTGCTGAAACTGGTTTTCAAAGCCTCACAGAGACGCAGAGCCCCTCGATGTGCTCTTCTCATTGCCCTAGTGTCTGGCTGCTCAAAACTGGCTGCCAGGTGATCTGCCTCAACCCCCACATACCCCACCAGAAACTTTTCCTTTATTTCACAGATATTATAGAGCACAAAGCAGGCAGCAATAATAATGAAGATATTTATTTCACTGACATCTAATCTAGTAAGCAAACAATGCCAGCAGCCTTTTAAATATCCAAAGGCACATTCTGCCACCATTTTGCACTTACTCAGCCTATGGTTGAACCAGTCCTCACCGCTGTCCAGGCTGCCTGTGTACAGCTCCAGAAGCCATGCGAGCAAGGGGTAGGCTGGGTCTCCCAGGATCATGATTGGCATTTCAACATCACCAATGGTTATTCAGCAGTCTGGAAAGAAAGTCCCCGCTTGCAGCTTTCTGACCAGACCAGAATTCCTAAAGATACGTGTGACATGCACCTTTCCCAACCATCCCACGTTGATGTTAGTGAAATGGCTGTGATCCACCAGCGCTTGCAACACCATGAGAATTACCTCTTTCAGTTTATGTACTCTTTGGCAAGGTGGTCTGGTGCCAAGATAAGGATTTGCATTCCATTGATAGCCCCACTGCAGTTAGGGAACCCCATTGCAGCAAAACCATCCACTATGTCCTGCATGTTGCCCAGAGTTATTACCCTTAGCAGAAGTCTGTTGATTTCCCTGCAAACTTGGATCACAACAGAGCCTCTGGTAGATTTACTCATTCCAAATTGATTGTCTACTGACTCATAGCAGTCTGGTGTTGCAAGCTTCCACAAAGCTATCGCCACTCACTTCTCCACTGTCAGAGTGGCTCTCATTTTAGTATTGTTGTGCTTCAGGGCTGGGGAAAATGCTTCACACAGTTCCTGGAAAGTGGCCTTACACATTCGAAAGTTCTGCAGCCACTGCTCATCATCTCATAGCTGCATAACAACGCGGTCCCACCAGTAAGTGCTTGTTTCCCGGGCCCAGAAGCGGCGCTCAGTGGTGTCAAGATGATGCGTTACTGTCGCCAGCAACTGCAAATTGCTCCGCTCCATGGCTTCCAGCAGGGTTGCTTGCATGGCATCACATTGTTCTATGAGGTGGCTCCTGTTTCGGCTGCATAAATACTGCAGGATAAGGCATGAGATGTTTGTAATGCTCACAAGAAGAGTGTACAGCTGAGCGGGGTCCATGCTTATCATGCTATGGCATCTGCACGGGTAACCCAGGCTTATGAAAAAAGGCACAAAAAAGGCTTGGTTTGTTTGCGTTGATTTCAGGGAGGGAGGGAAGGAGAGAGTGAGGTAAGTGCATCATGGGAGGCTAATGCCATGTTCCCATAACCACTCATGCAAACGTTTTGATCCCATAAGGCATTGCAAGCCCAAACCAAAATTCCACTCGGCAATATGCACTGTGAGATAACTATCCACAGTGCAGCACTCCATGTGTCGATGCAAGCTCTGCTAGTGAGGATGCACCTCACCGACATAATGAGCATAGTGGAGACATGCAAGATCCACTTTCTTAAATCAGAGGCTCAATGCTGACTTACATAAAATTGACGTAACTTTTGTAGTGTAGACACAGCCTTACATCGCTGGGAGGAAGGCTATAATGTAGACACTGACATAATTAGGTCGACATAAGTTATCTTATGTTGACCTAACTGTATAGTGTAGACCAGCCCTTAGAATCAGTGACATAGATCAGACTGCTGAATTGATAGTGGTATATTCAGAAAAAGTATTATTGTTAAAATTATTTTTCTACCAATAAGCCTTGCTATAGTCTATCAGTGAACATCAAGAAAAAAGAATGCAAAGGGAAAGTAAGTGACAAATGAGAAATATATTTCACAGAAAGCTCTGTTTACAGGCGGATTCAAGGAAGCAATGATCTGTCAGGAGCTCCAACTCCCACCTTTTTTTGTTATGATTTGTCAAAAATCTGCTAAAATAATAAAAAAAATTCCAACTAGAATCTAAACAGTTGGTTTTCTCCTATTAGTGGGGATTCCTTGTGAATAGAAGCAATACTACTTTTCCTTCATAGTGGAAGCATACTGGATCTGCTGCAGTCAGGTTAGTAATCAGTACAGTTATTAATACTATAAAGATATTAATACCACAGAGTTGTCAGTAGTTCTATTTCTATGACTTTATTCCCCTGCCAAATGAAAGTCTTCTAAAGGTTTGTGTAATTTACAGGGCAAAAACATTGACTTCCATGCTGTAGTGCGGCTCGGCCGCGGTTCGTCCCTCAGCGGGGCTGTGGGGTATCCCACCGCCTCGCTACCAGCCCTCAGGCAGTGCTGAGTGGTAACAGTAGTCTTAAGCCCGGCCCTAGGTCAGGGCGGGGCAACAAACGCTGAGTCAGAGTGCTCAGGCCCTCAGGCAGGGCTGAGCAGCAACAGTAGGTTTCGGCCTCCTTAGGCCAGAGAAAGAGGGAGTCTGCCACCCCTGGAGAGGTGGCAGGGGGGACGCAGGCCCTCCCACTCCACTGCGTCCCAGCCCAGAGCCCTAGCAGCGGCAGAGACTCACTGCTGTCAGTGGGGATCCTGGCCGCAACACACTGACATTGGTTCTGGCAGTGCTGCAGCCAGATTGGGGTTGGCTATCCCCGGGCTACTTCCACTCTCTCCCTCGTAGGTTACCTGAGTCGTCGGAGCGTCACCGGCAGTCTCAAACACCATCAGTTCCTCTGGGTAGGTAGCCAATGGTAGGCTCAGCTGCTCCTCGGGGTAGCTGGTGAGAGGCAGGCTCGGCACTTCCTCGGGGTAGCTGAAGCAGGGTAGTCTCGGCCAGTCCTCCTCGGGGTAGCTGGCGCGGGGCAGGCTCAGCCAGTCCTCCTCGGGGTAGCTGGTGCGGGGCAGGCTTGCCCAGTCCTCCTCGGGGTAGCGGGCATGGGGCAGGCTCGGGTGGCTGGGTGTGAGCTCCGCCTGGCAGCGGCCGCAGACATCTGCCCCTGCGGCGGCTGGGCCTCCACTGAGCTCTGGAGGCGAGCTTTTATACTTCCGGGTCTGGGCCGTGACCTCTGAAGGGTGGGCGCAGGACCCAGCGGCTCCGCCCATGGCGGTGGTAGGGGAGGTTCGTCCCTCAGCGGGACTGTGGGGTATCCCACCGCCTCGTTACACATGCCAATAAACACTGAAAATATCTAACATTTTTATAACACCTTTCATTTTCAAGAATTTTAAAAACAGTTTACATGTATTTTTATTCCTGTATATATACACACACATACACAACGGGATCAACACCTCAAAGTTGAAATTTAATAACTTCAATCACATGGTGTTATCAGAGATATTGCAGTAGTTCCCTATATTTAAAATGGGATGTCTGTAACTGATAGCTCACATAGGAGTATGGCAAATGTTGACATTTTCATGGTGATTAATGTGTATTTGTCTACTGTATGTAGCTAGCCACATACAGAGAGGGAATATGGTCTAATGATTAAAGCAAGAAACAGGTCTATTTCTGAATTTGTCACCAACAGTAAAATGGTAAACAAGAAAATGAACTTTGGGATTCAATTTCATCATCTGTAAAACTGCAACAATCCCCATGTTGTAATGTACTTTCAGATCCTCAAATACAGATACAATGTATTATAAATGCAGAGTGCTGTGAAACACACATTATTTTATATATTGTAGAATCTTGATGATAATTTTTTTCTTCCCTCAATCTGCTTGGTTAAAATGTACCTTGTTGCTAAAATTAAATATTTCTGCAATTGTTCTTCCAAGAAGGAAATCATTCTACTTCTGTCACTAATGATGTCTAACCAGAGAAAAAAGTAGCCAAGATGTTGGTTTGGCTCTCCAACATATTTCTATGGGGAAATTATCTATTTTAATATGGAGTCTCTGTAGATAAGGATTTTGTTTATTAAAAATCCAAAGGGATAATGAGACAAATTTACTGTTTCCAGAAATAATAGTAGTAAAAAAAATATAATGCCAAGGGGAAAGTTATTCTTTTGATCAGGCCCTCAGCTTTCAGGAAATATGTACTATCTCAGGAAGTATTTTTCTTCTTAGCAATGTTTACACTGCTGCTACCCTCAGATATGGACAAGATTTGTTTCTTATATATATTAAATGTAAACATCTATATGCCATGTTAAGGTAGCACTATTAAAAAGTGTCAGTAATTGCAAAATCATGGTTCCTACAGCAACCTGGTACATATATAATATGTATGCTATTAATGCAGTAAGATACATAGGAACAGAAAATACTCCCTACTGGATTATATGCATAATGTGGCTAACATCGAGTGACAGAATAGAACTGGAGTAACATATTGATGACTTTTGCTTTTCCTGGCTTTTAGTGTAACTTCATGACATGACTGTTGCATTAGAGACTTTTTGGTATTTAAATTTCCCTGTTTTTTCTTTCAAGAAAGCAAAAGGCTGAAAGTCTTCACGAAGATGCTATAAGAATTTAAGGTAGTAACTGCATATAGGGTTTGATCCGAAGTGCACTGAAGTCAGTGGTTGCTGGATCAAACTCAGAACCCACTTTAACAACTCTAATATGTTCTTGAAGTGGTAGAAGGAAAAGCAGTAACAATGATCTTTGATAAGTGTACATCTATGAAAAATTAAGATTGCCAGCAACAAGCATTCAACGCACAGTAGTCAGGCCTTCCAAATTAATGAGATTGAGATTTTAAGTATATAATACATTTTGGATTCTATTAGTTTACCTTCTGTTTTTTGAACATTTAGGGTATTCTTGTGTCAAGTTTTATCTTCAACACTGAGGCTAGAAACTCACTCCAGTAACTGAAGCTTTAAGAAAGTCTTGCGATGAAATCACAAGAGCTGGCAACTCTGGGAGACATACACATGAACAGCATCACCATGTAAGTGCAAACATTAAGACAACATTTTCTGTTGCAGGTATAGATGCCATTTTAAAGGCTTTTTTTAATTAGAGCTGTGAAAGAATGGATATTTCCGTCCCATGGAATATTTTCATTAAACATTTCCATTAAACATTTTGTTTCGCACTAGAACAAAAATAAAAAGTGAAATTTTCTACAGGATGGACATTGTCAAAAACATCTATTATGGAAGGATAAAAATGGATTTAAAAAAATTAGTTTAAGCTACTCATTGTCCCATGGTCCTCTGCAGCCCATCTAGTGGGCTTCCAGGCAACCTGGGAGATAGGCAACTTGGCCTGGCAGGAAACCAGGCAGGCAGTTTCCATTTAAATTTTTGATGGACTTAGCGTACTCCCATGGAACATTTTGATTCCATTGAATCAGACTTTTCCAACAGAAAACTCCAACAAGCTGTGTTATTTATGACTATTACTGTACAACCAAATCTATTCAAACTTGACTATGGATGTATTCTTGTATGAGAATCGTTACCATATCAAATTTCAAAGTTCAGTTGTGTGCAAAAAGAGTGTGGCATTTTTTTCTATTAAAGTTGAGAAAAGCATTTTACCTTCATAAGGAGTTATTGGGCTCTGCAAGTTAAGTGATTTTTTTCAGACTTTCCACACAAAAAAGAGAAAAAGAAAGTAATCACTTTTTAGCCAGAGAAAGTACCAAAAATTTAGAATGGAGCTTCTGAACAGTGCAGGGATCCAGCAACAGAGGGTCAATGGTAGAGTTGGGGCCATAGTGTTTATAAACAACTGCAATATTTACTCTATTATGTATTAGTAATTTGTTAGCTATATTGTAAGTACAGTTACCTCAAGCTATACCAAAGTTTCTTTATTTTGTCTTTGTTTAATAAATAAAAGAAAGAAAAGTAATTGATAAACCCAGAGAAGATTTTATTCTGAATAACAGATATATTAGTATATATTAGCACAACATGGTGCTGGATTGGGTTTAATGATCAAAAAACTATTTCTAATGATCCTTCTGTTTCAGATTTGGTTTCTTAACACTTCAAAATCAAATACATATAAGTAAATAGATTAAAAACTGTCCAGTGACAACTCAGCTTAGTGGATCAAAGTTTAAACTGGTTTTCTCATAGGACTGCATGAGTGCAAAATATGTATTATTTTAATAAGGGAAGGCTTTTGTAACAACCTGTAGGCCCAGAGTACTTATCAACAGAGCTGCCAATGATCATAGATGTCATGCCTAAATTATATACCAATAGTATGTGCCTACATATGGGGGACTACTAATTTTTAAAGAGACATGTTTTAGTGGCGTTACCCATGAAAAACAAAATATCTAATCTCCAAATATACAGTACAGCTCTGGAAATTTTGTTATCACAACTGATGTGCTAGAAATTAGAGATGGGGCTAAGCCACCAGATTTAGTTCTGGATCCAGATTCCAACCCCCCCACATATGCACACAGTTTGCGAGTATTCTGCTTCAGGGGGTTGATTTGAGCCCATTGCCTCTAAGAAAAAGATGTTCAGTGGCATTAACACTATGAACAATATGTTTTGTGTAACAGGGTGCCAATAGTTACAATATGTCAAAAAACAGAATATGTTGGTGGCTGATAATAACCTAGGGATCAATATGCATTATAGCCAGTCTGACACCTTTTAACTAAGTAACCTTAAGATGAGGAGCCTAGATTTTCCATAGGGACTGTACCTCCAGTGAGCACCCAATAGGGAGAAGATGGCAGAGAACAAAACCAGATGTAAGTTTCCTTGAGCTAAGGTGAGAGAGGGACCCAGGATGCCATCCAGTCCAAGAAGTGGGCAGCACTGACTGGGAAAGAACTGTTGTCAGAGTGGCCGTGTATGTGCCTTCTTGTATTGTCTCATGCCTACGGAGCTCTAGCAAGAATAAAAGGCCATAATTCTGCAAACATTTACACAAGCTTGACTTTAAGTGGTTGCACTGAAGTCAGTTGAAGCTAAGTGCATGTGTAATCCACACACCTCCTGGGTGTGGTGTTCTGCCCCATCTAGTGAGATATTAATGAGTCTGCTCTACAGCCTTGGTTAATAGGCATATGACTTTTAGCTCCTGCAGTAGAGGCTCATGCATTTAGCTCCAGAGGTCCCAGGTTCGATCTCACCCGTCAACGACTGGGCTCTGTTGGTATTACACATGCATATTTGCAGCTAAAATTGCTTCCTCCTTCCGCCAGCAGAAACATAAAGCGAAAACGGCTAATCTTCTGTAGGTTGAATCCCCATGGGGGTTCCTCACTGTCAAAGTGAGATATAATTGATGAAGTTAGGGACTCTGGTCCTGAATCGTTCATTTGGATTTCTGACAAGTGATAAAACAAGAAGTACTGACAATGAAATGTTAAATACAAAACAGGCGCTGGCATGGAAAATAATTCCTTCTACCAATCTACCTTGGGGGATACGTTTTTAAATTTCCACTCATATCCATAGCCAGCATATCACAATAGAATTAGATATCAAGATAGATGAGAAGTGAATTTGAAAGCTGGAGGAGAGAAAGGACACAGACAAAACGCATCCAATACTAACATAGGAGATATTGTGTCTCAAAAGCTGTGCTGCGGCTGGGTAATTAAGAATTACTTGGCAATAATGGCTGACTATTTTCAACAGTGAGCATGCTAGAGGTACCCTAGCTTTGAAAACAAACAGCATCGCACAAGACTGAGGCCATGTCTACACTGTGGGTGCTACAGCATTATAGTTATGCCATCATAGCTTTGATGCTGTAACCCCACATTGGGGACAAAGTCTGGTGATGGAAGGGATTTTTCCTTTTCTGCAGGAATTCCACCTCCCTAGTAACAGTAACTAGAGGTCAATGGAAGCATTCCTTTCATCAACATAGCTGTGTCTACACTGGGAGCAAGGACAGGATAGCTATGGTGCCGAGGGATGCAGATTTTTCACACTCCTGAGCACCATAGCTACATCAAACAATGTTTTAAGTGTAGAAACTCGATCACTTTCTGCAGGGTGGATCATTGTTTTCCCTGCAAGTTATGGAGCTGTGTTTCCCTAGAGTCTAAAATAGGTATTTCAAACATGGTAGTTAACCCCTGAAGCTGTCCCCTCGTCCTTTTCCCTGGGCTCTACCTAAAGGCATAAAACATATAAACAGCATAAAAAACAAGATTTAACAATGTTGTTATGCTTTTAATCCATAGACTCAAAGCACTCCACAGAAGTGGGTAAATATTATCCCCCAATTGCACGAGCAGAAACTGAGGGTCAGTGAGTGTATGGTCACATACCAGTATAAAGTCATTAACTGAAGTGAAGTGTATGAAAATACTCCATACTGTGATTGTTATGGAAAAAGGAAAAGACTACAACCAACAGCTGTGGACATATTCAATAGCCTATGAAAGAGAATTTTACTCAATCTGTCACATGAAGTTCTAAAGGAACTTCCATACATATTTGTTTAACTCTAAGTAACTTGTCTGTTATGCCCAGAAACCAGCAGTCAGGATTAGAAAAAGTATAATAGAGTATCTCGCTATACATGTCTGTACTTTATACTCTGATGATAATACACATTTAGTGTGAAATTGATGGCTATTATGCAATCCACATTAGAGGAAGCAGGTGCTCTAATCTCACTTTTGCTTATGAAGCCATCTGTATTGATGAGTGTATAAATTCATTAAAATTCCTGTTGAATGAGAGTGGCTTGAGCGGGTGTTGGGTTTCACAAATGATTGGTTGCAAAAGACAACAGTATCCAAATGTGGCCTCGATTACAGTATATTCTCTCCATTATTCAGAAATTTTGCAAATAGATATAACCTGTCCAGATGGGTCCTTATGCAAGACACAGTGGATGCTATTAGAAAGTCAGTATTTTCTAGATGTTAGGATGCAGTGACATATGAAATACCATAGATTTTCCCTTTATCTAGAATAGGAAATAACTGTGGTAATGTAGCCACCACTGTGCAACAACCCTTGATAAATGATGACATTATAGTGGCAATCACTATACAGAAGCCATTAAAATGTCACATTTGCCCGCTGTTACCACAGACAGTCTCCTATTGTAAGTGTAAGGAAATTCTATGGTAATCTTAGATGTAGTTATATGGTAAATGTTGGCAATTAGGTTTCATTGTGACCATTCTGTGTCATATTCCTTGCCACTTTATGCTTGCCCCAGCATTCCCAGTAAAATACCAATTAAATAAATAGTGCTGTACTATGCAAATTTTGAAAATCCAGGGCTATTCCTAAAACCATTTAGGATGCTTGTCACAACTCCACTTGTCTCTCTACAGCTCCATTTGGCTTGAGTCAAAGCAGGATTTTGAATGTCTGTTGGCAAAAGTCAGGCAGATAAAAGTATGGATTTGATCTATTGCACTGTATAGGGGCTTAGATAAAAGCATTTAGATACAAAGATAATAGATTTTCTGGAAATAGTCTTAACTAGTCAGACAGATTGATTAGAAAAGTTGGATCCTGCAGGCAAGCAAATATGCAAGAGATTGAGTCATAGATCTTAACTCTAGTTGTATGGAAACCAAGAGAGCAACAAGCAAAGACTGTGTGTATGTAGAGAGGGGAAAGGAGATAAAGAGCAAATGAAGAATGTTAAATGAAGGGAAAAAATCTATACATTACATGCTGTATATATCAAGCATGTGTATCAAGAAGCCGAGACATCCTGGATGAGGATATGATGCAAGGTAATATTCTGTTGGCAGTGTCAGGGACAGAAAAGCAACATTCATGAACAGTCAATGCCACATAGCAGTTGTCCACACAAGCAGGAGACATCAATATACAGTGACAGAACAGGTGGCATTCTATCAAAATCTGTTTCCCTGTGAGCCAACACAAGATGAAAGGGATTTTTTTGCGGCCTTTCTAAACCAAATGAATTAGGAATTCTTCTTTTGTTAATTTCTTAAAGTAAAAATTGTCTTCAGAAATCTACATTGATGGTGATCTATTGATCTCCTTTCCTGGTGAAACAACGGACATTCAGAAAATGTATGTACAGTCAGAAAGAGGGCACCTACAGTATGTACAGAGTTGCCACAATTGGTAGAAGGTCTGGCTTGTGACTCAAGGTTGTACAAAATTTGACAGTGCCTTTGATACTAGGTGAACCTAGACAGGAGTTTAAATAGAATGATCTTCCTCTGAAAATGGCTAGCATAAAGGCCAAAGAGTTAACATAGGCCAGCTGAATACAGTAAGTCAATTTTAGACCTGGTTTAAAAAAAAATAAAAAAGGAGGTGAGAGCATTATTCTACATTGACCAGCTCCAGCGATTTTACAAAATGCTAACTGCTCAAATGGGTCAGTACACAAATGAAGTCAAAGAGACCTAAGACCTAATCCAAAGCTCATGAAGTCAGTTGAAAGACTTCAATGGGCTTTGCACAAAGCCTTAATTGAGATTCTGTAGGACCCACACAGACCACCTTGCTATAGGTGACATTCTGCCATCCTTCCTTAGGTTGAACTGTACTTTTACACTCCACTGAAGTTCACAGGACTACTCGTGAAAAAGCACTACTCTACTCAGTTTCAGGAAGGGTGGCAGAATCTGCACACGCCCCACCAACCTGCCTGGTAGGCAGGAACTGTGTGTTTGCTTCCTCCTGCTTTCACCGACCCAAAGTCCTCCTGATATCCTTTGCAGGGTACAAAGAATGTTCTTACACCTTCTCATTCCCCTGAACAGGCTTGTAGTCCAGGTCCTTGAGGCGTTGTAGCTGTAGGCATGAGGTCTCAGATCAATACATTTCCCAGTATTCACTCTACTGTTGGCATCTGTCAAGCTCAGAAAATAGTTCTAATTAAAAAAGAAATAAAGGATAAGCAGAGAGAAGGTTTTAAGGAAAAGATAAGAACAATGATAACTAGAGCTGAAACGTGGGAAAAGGAAGAACTGCAGTAGGGTGTGAGTAAAGGAGGGAGACATCCCATGTTACTTCATGGACTTGTCTATACTTGCAGTGGCGTATAGGATATGTATAGCTACATGGCACAGTGAAAGACAGGCTGCATCCATGCTCACTGCAGCATGTAGCTACATGGTATAGTGGCAGGCTGTGGCAGGGGAAGGCAGCAGGGCATGGCTCTAGCAATGGGGAGGCAGCAGAATCCTACATTGGTAAATATAGCAGCGTAGATGTGAAAGTGATTGCTTTGGCATGTAGAGAGCCACGTAGGGGATATACCCTAGGTTCTGACATCTCTCTGTCCTACTCACCTGAGTAGTGTCTCGCTGTCTACACTGCTATTTGTATGCATGCTAGTTGGATGTGTAGTTGTAAGTGTAGACCTATCCCATATAAATTCAGTCACAGATATACCTAGTGGGCAAAAGATAAGATATATTCTCATTTTAAAAATTCAGCTTCAAAAATATTCTTTTCATCTTCCAGACTCACCACTGTAATTAGCATATTTTATGTTGAAGCCTTGATTCTAAAACTTACAGCATGTATTTCACCAAAGAGGAACTCAAGTGCAGCAAAAAGAAATATACGATACTACATGTTACAAGAGGCTTTGAAAGTGTTAAAGCTTCATTTATCTAGCATAAATGAATTATAAGTGCTACTTCTGGAGCTTGTGATGTCAGGAACAGCACCTGAAGATTCATTCTGTATCTGTGAAAACAATCCAGTCAGGGCCTGATCCAATTCCTGTTGACATCAATGGACTTTCAATCAGGCCCTAAATAAATACCAAAACACATTAATAATGATTTGTCATTTATTATACCATTGCCAAGAATATAGTGTCTCTTATTGCATAATCATTAATTAAATCTGTTTTGATCTCACCTTAACATAAATGGATACCTTGGTATCTTTCTGACTTTCTTAATTATCCTATTTTCAAGCAGGCGAAGGAATTTTTCCTATTGTTTTTTTAATTGGTAACATTTGGTCTGGCCTTCATCTGAAGAGGAAAGCTTTCTATCAATTTTTAACTACAAACTTCAAAACTAGAGTATCAATGGGAGATTATGGATTTTCAAGGGAATTTTAGAAGACCTATGTTATGTAACACTAAAATAAAGGAAATGTAAAGAAATAAAATAAGAAACAACTAAAAATTATGTGATGGTTTCTTGATGTCTTGTGGAGGAATCTAGGAATTGTCATTTACACATGCTATAAAACTGTCAGGGCTAGTCTTGATGGGTCCTAAACCTGTCAAAAAATCAGGATGAATATTTTCTCTGCACTACCTCACCCCAGTGTAATTGTGGTGCAGAAGAAGGATTCTGAGGGGAATAAGATAAAAAGTTTAGCACATTTTTTTTTTTAGTGACATCTGTTTTGAAGCTGTTCATGATATTTGGAATATCCAAAATAGTCGTGGGAAGGATGGATTAATGAGCAGCTTGCAAGTGAGGCATTGGTAAGGTGTGTGGTGAATGCAGAATAATCTCACTACATGTTGTCAGCACTCAAAATCTTCAGCAGAAAATGTGCAGACCCTTACTGCAGAAGCAAAATTAATAAATCCTTTTAGCTGGCACCAGTAGTAGGCTTTAAGCCATATGTAGACTATTCACTAGAGGGGAATATGCACACTTAGGCAATCTGTTATAAATTTAATTTGTCATATGGCACTTTAATTTATCACATTAATATTAGTATCTCTCTCACACACACACAAAGGTGGTGGTGTTGTGTGTATTTATTTTTTAAAAGAAACAAATAAAGGATTATTTGCAGCTGCTCCAAAGCTTGAAATGTCAGAAAGAGTCTTGGGGCAGAAGGAATATGAAGTAGTTAAAAATTCAAATAAACACTAGAGAGTATACCCTGGCCCCCAGTGAAGTCAATGCCAAATTCTCAATGACTTCAGCAGGCTATGATTTCACCCAAATGTTTTGTGGTAAAAGTGGTAAATTATTTCTCGAAGTCCTATCTAAGCTAGGAAGATATCATCCATTACAATGTTTTTCAGTAACTACACCTCTACCCCGCTATAACGCGACCCAATATTACACGGGTTCGCATATAGCGCGGTAGCAGTGGGGCTCCGGCAGCCCTTTAAAGGGTCTGGGGCTCCAGCTGCTGCGGGGAGCCCCGGGCCCTTTAAATCACCGCTAGAGCCCTGCCACCACTCCCCCGGGACTGCAGCAGCGGGGCTCGCCGGCAATTTAAAGGGCCTGGGCTCCCCGCAGTGGCCGGAGCCCGGAGTTCTTTAAATCACCACCGGAGCCCTGCCGCCCCTACCCCAATAGAATGGGATTTCAGCTATAACATGGTAAGAATTTTTGGCTCCCCACGACTGCGTTATAGCAGGGTAGAGGTGTATCACAGAACCAGCATCTTAGCAAGTTGAGTCAATTAAAGACTTTATGAATGAAGATTTTATACCTAAATTCAAATGAACTGTCTATTACATTGCACCTCAGCCATAGACAAGATAGGTCAGTGGTCCCCAACGCGGTGCCCGCAGGTGCCATGGCGCCTGCTGGGGTATTTATGTGTGCCCGCCTAGTGCCCAGCAGGGGGAAGAAGCTGGGGCCTCACGCCTGCCGAGGTCAGAGAATTCCGGGACTGCAGGCTGCGGGTGCTGGCGTTCCATTCCTGGCAGGCACGGGGCTGCGGCTTCTCTCAGTCTTCTCTGGGGCTGCAGGCTGCGGGCTCCGGTGTTCTCTGTCCCCAGCAGGCACTGGGCTGTGGCTTCTCTCTGGCTTCAAAGCTGGAGAGAAGCCACAGCCCTGCCCCTGCTGGGGACAGAGAACTCCAGGGCTGCAGGCTGCGGGTGCCAGTGTTCTCGGTCCCTGGCAGGCGTGGGGCTGCAGCTTAAGCCGGAGAGAAGCTGGGGCCTCGCACCTGCCGGGGACAAAGAACTCCAGGGCTGCAAGCTTCATTCTATGTTGAAGTAAGAATAACAAATATATTTGGACCAGCAGTTCAACAATGTTTTACTTTTTTAAAATAAATAAGACAAAAACTCTTTATGATATTTATTTTGTAAAAACTCCTTAATTTTTCTTACAGGTAGATAAAAAAGAGCAAATTCACATGGTAAGATGAAAGAGTAATTGCCGAATAATTTAATTAACACCTTTTACATGTAAAATTACTCTTTTTATCTTATGGATATATTATGTAATATTAAATATGATGTTTTTCGTATTATTTAATGTAAAAATACAAAATAAGCCTTGAAAAATTGTTGGCACCTGCCACTCTTCTGAAAATGTGAATGTGCTACTGGCCACTGAGGTGAACCATCTGCCTAAATCCCAGATGTTTTCTGTTGCTTCAGCTCTACCACAGAAGTGTTGTCACTTTATGTCCAACCATACCTTCGTGGAAGTCCAACACCGAATTATGTTGGATGAACCTGTTGAGGATGCTCTGAAGTAGCACATTCGTGCCATTATTTGATCCCACAAAGCAAACACAGATGCATATAGGGTGACCAAATGAGAGGGAGAAAATATTGGGACACATGGGGGGAAGGAGGTCTGCTGGCAGAGCAAAAAAAAAAGCCGAGTGTTGCCAGCGGAACGAAATATCAGGACAAATTGCGTCCCGACCAAAGATCAGTCAGGATATGAGACAAACACCTAAATATCGGGACGGTCCTGATTTTCTTGGGACGTCTGGTCACCCTAGATGCATATCAAGTTTTCTAGGGCTCTTCTATTTTTTGAGTCATTTAGAGACTTGCACATAAAACTAAGCAACTGGAAAAATTAAATGCTAAAAGAAAATGGAGTGGTCACAAGAGAGGGACTTGGCATTTGCACATTAATTTTACTCCTTTGTTGGCTTACTCTTGTTTCAAATCCCCTGTCATATTAAATACAGATGCAAGTGCTTACTGGGAGCACTTTTGTGTAAAGAATGAGACCTGGAAATGATGGTGGCATATTATAACTAAAATCTGAATTCTGCCAGGAGAAATTATTGTGCCTTTTTGGGTAATAATTGAAGCTATTGAACATTTTTTTACAATTATTTGCATGGAGATAATCATACTCAGAATATATCATACATTCGAACAATGGCTCTTTAGATTAAAAAATGCCAATGTACAATAGTCCAAGTAGTTTAAAAAATGAAGTGAACAAGATTTAAAGATCACACACCACCTTGACAAAAGCAATGTTCATGCTTTGTCAGTTGTCTTTGTGGGGGAGGCATTGTAATAAGCAAACTAATAAAGAATTGATTGTGCAGAGGAAGGGTGTGTGTTAATGGAGCAATAGCTTCTATGCAGATGTCCTGTCATACCTCTCAACGTTCAGACTTGCTAATGAGAAATACAGCAATCAAAACATGTTAGAAATGACCATAATGAGGAACACCACTGGTGTGTCACACCAGGACTGAGAGATACTGATTTTAATTATAAAACTTGTTTAAGGATATTTGATCACTGTGTGAATTAAATAAATAATTTTTAAATTAAAAAAACTGTAAGAAAGTTCTGTTGTGTTTAATCATCAGGTCCCTCCCCGTAGCTTGTCAACAAGTGTTTGAAACCTGGATTTTCTGTTCTCCAGCACAAAGCACTGCTTGAGCTAAGGGAATAACTGTCATCATCTCCATGGTCTAGCCACACTTTGCCAGTGTTACACAACTATTTGCTAGATAGAAATAAAATGCTGGAGATTAGGAATCCTGGAGTCTATTCCTGGCTTTGGGAAGGAAGGTGGCAGGTGAGCTGAAACTGAAATTCGTGGTCTCTTGGCTCCTAGCCTGGTGCCCCATTCTCTAGGTTAAAAGGCATTTTGTGGAGTCTCTGTCTCCCCACTGCCATCTGGAGCCTAATTCAGCTGAAATGGGTACATCATAATGTCTAATCCACCAAGGTTTCGTGAGCAAGGTTTGCTTTCTCAAGGTTTGCAAAGGAAGGATGTGAATCCAATATTTTAAAATTAGAGTTAACTAAAGCAATTATAAGCAAAAGTATCCATGGATATTTATGAGAATGAAACGTGTTGATTTACTTATTTAGCCAAGAGTTGAATCCCTTCGTACACACTTATTTATGAACAATGAGGTGAGTATAGCTTTTCTCCTTCAATAACGTTATAAGAAATTTAAATTCCAATAAATACAAGCTGGTTTTACTTCTAAGAACATTCACACTTGACATGATCTCATGGCCATTTAATAGCTGCACATCTGATGCAGGCTGTTAGGAATGTAATAGAACTAACAGCAATGCAAACAATAATGCAAGCAGAAAAGGAGATGCCTTCTGTTTATAATGCTTAGGTCACACAATGAGGAAATGGAGACATATTTCTGGAACAGAAGTAGTCAGAGTACATTTTATTGCTAATATTTGTTTGCAAAAACTACTGAACAAGTGCAACTAGCAAACAAACTTTACAGATAATTTACAAACAGAAGAGAGGGCTAAATTTGTTGTAAAAATGATTCAGTGTCTTGTTTCTGAGATGTGCCAGGCATTCTTGTTTGTTCAAAAATGATAAATAATAAGTAATAGTAGCAAAAAGAACTGAAAGAGCCAAAGCATCTGAGGAAAAATAGGTTATCAGAGAAATAACGGGATATATTATGCCCTGGAAATAATGGGGAATATTTCAGATTTACATAATGAGTAGACTATTTTTCAAACTGAGCTGATGAAGACCAGCCTGATGCCAAAAAAAGGGTTGCTAAACAGTAATATCAAAAGCAAGGCAAAGCTAATCTTTCCACATCCTTTCTTTTCTGTGATTAAATACTAATTAATTTTATGTGGCTATTAATCCACATAAAATTAGTGGAATAGTTTTTGTAGATTTATGAAGAAAAATCAACCACAACTAGGAGAACTTGAAACAAATAATCGTATGACCTGTTGATGCTAGCCCTGCTGGTGATACCAGAGAAAATCCCTGGACTCCCTCGGACTCCATTTTCTGTCTCTGGCTTCCCTCTTGAATAAGCAGGAGTCACTTCACTAACTGAAAGCTGCAGGTCATTATTGTAGGTCATATGACCAGAGCTGAGCGATTCCTGGGCTGAGCATGCCCCCCACAAAAAGTAGGGTGAAAAATTCAGTTAATTGGCAGAAAACCAAGAATTTCTAAGATGGCGTCTTGGCAAAAAAGCAGAGTAGGGCAAGGTCATAACTCTGATGTAAACAATGGCAGTGAGCATGTGCAGAATGAAAAAAAATGCTTGACAAGGAACATGTGCTGTACAAAATTAGGTGAAAGGGTGTTGGCAGGAAGCCAAGGAGATAAGAGTGAAATAGTTCCAGTCTGGGCTAGTATGGGGCTGCCTTTTCTGGCAGCAACAAACATGCCCAGACAAAGACCTGACAGCTAGGACAGTATAAAAGGCAGACAATCAGCAGGCAGAGGTCAGTTAGGTGCTGTTCAGAAGTGCTGCTGGAAAGGTGTTAGAATGGCTGCTGGAGAAAAGAAAAGAACAGATGCAAAGCTGTAACAGTAGCAGAGCAAGAGAAGCTGCTGAGAGTGAGTGGACCAAGAGGCAACAATCGCTAAGTAGCTATATCAGTAGCAGCAATCAGCAGCTACAGTAAACAACATGGCAGAATGAACAGCGTAAGCTTGTTATTTTTTTTTAAAACTATAGCATATAGTATTAGGATGTGTATGCTTGAAATATGTGTGTGTCTGTGTGTGTTAATTTAAATGTACCTATGTAAAACGTATACTTTAGTTTAAGAATTGCTGTCAATAATTCATTGCAGACTGGCCATTGATAGAAAACTGGTTCCACTTGGAATCATTTCAATTGGATGCTATTGTAGTTCAGATGCTCTTTAACTTGCTAGGAGGAATTTGTGTCTAATTTCTATTGTTATCTTCCACTGTAGCAGGGATTATTAGTTACATTAATAAATGATACTTTGTTTTGGAAAGAATACTGCCTGCGTCATTCAATTTATTGGAAGGTTATATCCGTGTCCTTGAAATGTTTCCTTGACTACTTCCTGAGGTGTGGGTCTCCAGGGAGCAGATTAAGAGGGCAATAGGCAGGTTATTTTAGGGGTGCCCCAAAGCCTAAATTTCAGGGTAACACTGGGAATGTATAGGGTTTTACAGGGATCCCCAGCTATAGTCATGATTCACCGAAGGAGGGCATGTGAGATCTCTATCGAGAGCTAGTAGCCCACTAGTCATCATAATCATGGGGAAATCTATGTGCACATAATATTTAAGGAGTTATGTATCTGTATGGAAAATTATGTCCTTAACATCTTAAAGTTAAGGGAGGTCCCCAGGAGGTGATGTATCTCAGATATGTTCCTTTCAGGCAAGAGGTAACAGATGTTTATCTTCTGTCTGGTCATGTATGTATTGTCAGTCTCATGGTGTAGGCCTACTTGCATAATGAGCCACAGACAAAAGAAAAGATTGTGAAATGTACAAGAAAGGAAGTTCACAGGCTAACACAAACAGCAGAGGGTGTCCTGTTTATGACTAAAGGCAATGAATTGTTAGGGTATATCTGGGGGTAACAACGAAACACAGAATCCTTCACCAAGAAAGCAAGCTAACAGTGTTTGTCTTATAAAAGGAGGATCCCCGTCAGCCTGACTATAAAACATTGTAAGGATTTTGGAAGAATAATATTCTACAAGAGATGGGAGAGTCTTGTTAATTATGTCTAGTGTGACAGATTTAGGAAGGGGGCTTTGGGGGTATAACACTAGGCTCTGGAATGCATCTTATTATTTTGTTTTATATGTAACCATTTGTATCCCATACTTATACTTGCTATTATTTGAATCTCTATGCTTTCTATAATAAATGTATACTTGTTTTCACTGTAAACATATCTAAGTGCTCTGTGTTAAGCGGAGTGGGGATCTGAGGTGGAACAGGTAAGCTGGGATGTACTGTTTCTTTAAAAGCAGCAAATCTGTGAATACTGCCAGTGTCCAGTGGACCAGTGGCTAGACACTCTCTGGAGATGCTCGGGGGGATCAAGAGTTGGAGTGTGCCTATTGCTAACCTAGAGAGAGACAGTGGGGCCTGTGAGGTCTAGAATGGTGTGCTTGTGTTGCCCATGGCAAGTGGACTTGGGGAGCTGACCCCCTAGCATGCACATACAAGCTCCCTCATGCCAAGGGCAGGTGGCCGCAGGTGCCTGACAAGCCTGGATGTCCCCGGAAGCATCCTAACAGGACATTAAGTTTCAAGAATATTAACATGAGCTATCAACAAAAAGCTGAGCATTTTCCAGAAAGTGACATAAAATAAAGTTTGAATAAAGTTTACAGATCTGATTATATTTTAAACTCTAGAATACTGAATAAAATCTTTTGTCCATATAAAAGAAAGTAATTCAGAAAAGGGAGCAATCTAGGCTTGGCACAGTAAGACTGGGAGTGCATTGCTTTTTACTGTAGCTTATTTCAAACTATGACCCCAGGTCTACAATGACCTGAGGAAATCATAGATTTTTATTAACTTTGGCAAAGAAATCATAAGATTCAAGGCAAGAAGTGCATTGTGCACTTACCAAGCAGCATTATGTTCTGTATTGCTTATTTTAATATATTGGAATCATGGGCCCAGATCCTGAGCTGTGTCTTAGCTACACAGACAATTCTATGCATCCTATCTCCTGCGCCCCCCCACCCCAATCCAGAAACTAGCCACCAGCTCAGTCATGGGGAAGGAGTAGAGAAACCTCAGGCCAGCTTCCACAACCTTAATTGCCGTTCTGGAAGTTGTAGTTAGCTTAGCTACCCAGCCAAGACCCTGTTCTTCCAGACATGTCCCTTCAGCAAGGACCAGGAAAGGGGCAGCATATGAGCTACTATGGGGATTGTACAATACCTAAAGATTCCTGAATTTAGAGGGAATCCTAATGGAGCAGGTCTTCTGGCTTGCTGGCTGCTCTGTGCCACTCAAGGGAAGCAAAGTAGCCCACAGAAGAGGCCAGGATCTGGCTCATGGAATTTTTCTGGTTGGGGCTTGGGGTTCCTTTCTACTCCCCACTCTTGCTCTAAGAACAAGAAGCCAGTAGCTCAATCCCCCAGAACACTTGGATCCCCTGTGAACTACACAGAGCTTGGGAACCTGCCAGTCACTGGGTCCACCCAAGAAAATGACCTACCATGTCCTCTGTGGTATGGGATAGGATTGCATGGCAACAGATATCAGCTTTTCCCAATTAAGCCAGCTTGACTGCCACAGCAGAGCAGAGCAAAAGGACCATGCTGGAGGCCAGCATCTAGCCTCAAATGTGTAACAACGTTTTTTTTTTTAAGAAAGTTTATTTCTGATTCAGTGACATTTCATACTATACCGCAAATTTCATGAGAAACCCCAGCTTAACAGTGTAAAAGATTCCTTTTATTTATTTATTTATTTATTTATTTTTGTGTTGCTTGTAAAACAAGGGAATATTTCAAGCGTTAGCTTTCTGCAGAAAGTTAGATTCTGGCACAAGTGAACCATAAGCCTCCTCCGAAATCAGGTCTCATCCCTTTTTTCCACATACAGCAGAAACACATTATTTTGCTAGTCTTCTGTCATTGCACAAGTCTATGAAGCATGTAATAGACGAAAAGCCAGGAGAAGAATAGGACCTATTCAAACATGTCTAACTAGATGATGTTCATGTACATTTTCATAATTTTGACTGACTTGCAAAGTGGCTAAAACGATCAGACTTTTTGAATGACATCCCAGAGATGAGCAAAGAGCCAGGATTTTATTGCAGATACAATTTTGCATATCTTATATTATTAGATTTATGTTTGCATCATTGTTCTCTTAGATCACTTTGATTTCATTGAACTTTAGATATATCCAAACTATAAGGTTTTGAAGGCCATTCTCATCAAGTTGTGAAGCCAGATAAGTGGTTTGGTTTTTATGCAAGAATATCTATTAGAATATAAAATTGCCATATTTCATACAAAATATCTACTTCTCCCAGCTCCTCCCTCCTTCTTTGACTACAACAGTTCTCCTTGGACCCAAACTTGTCATTGCTGTCAGTTACCTCTCAAAGTACTACTTTTCCTTCCCTTCTCATACCTGATCCAACCTTTGTTGCTTGCTCAGATCATTGGACCTTTAAAGTCAGGCCAAATCTGTACTGAGGTTTCAGCAGATTACTGGAGAGATAGGATCAGCATCATCTTAAGAAGAACATGTTTCTGGGATATATTGTTACACTAAGTGTCATGTAATAAAACCATAAAGAGAAATGTAAGAGGTTCAATACTGTGGGTTACAGAGTATTGAAACCAGCAGGAGTTGGGGGCTTAGCACTTCACATTGTTTTTCCATTAACTTCAGCCACAGCAGGCTTGGACCCTGAATTTTCAAGGGAAATATAAAGGATTCTATTCTGACACAGTGTACTGCTACTACCCACCACTCCATATAGGCTTTGTCTACACTACGAACCTGGGGTATGATTCCCAGCTCGCATTCACACATTCTCTCATTGTGTAGCCGTGGTAGCAGCAATGGCACAAGATTTGTACTCACCATGTCACCACTGCTCATGCTACCATGGCTACACTACTATTTATACTCCACTAGCTCAGTGTGAGCTTGTGCAAGTATGTGTACACGAGTGGAGACTCACACCTAGCTTATAGTGTAGCCTTAACCATAGAAGTTTTGATCCTCAAAGTACTGTACAAACTTCTGCTCATTTTCTCAACTCCCAGGGGCCATCACAAAGTAAGTATTAACCTCATTTTACAGATGGGGAATGAAAGAAGCAGATATTAAATGATTTATCAAAGATCACACCGCAGGGTGAGTGGCAGAGAGAGGATTCGAATTTATGGAGTGTCTGATTTAGTTGTCCTGTGCTCATTCCCTTACACCATACTGCCTCATATAAATACTTTTTCCGAAAACAGTTATATATCAATCCCTAAAATCCAAACTTCAATCCTAAGAATGTCATAATTCACAAAGAATAGGACATTAATGCCTTACAATGGCACAAGTATTTGCCTGCTTCCTTTAACTGATATTTTAAATTAACATACAAATTTATTTAGCTGTGGTTAAGTTACTAAAAATGTACATCTTGGCACCCATTCCTGAGAACACAACATTTTCTCTTAAACAGGAAGAGTTACTGTATGTTATCTGGCAGTGATAAAATTTGGAACCCATAAAACTTCTGATTTTCACTTAAGAATGTTATTAATGTGCAGCTGTTCATGGACTGAGCTGCCCATAATAACTTATACAGATTCTGAATTGGGGTATCATTTGGAGAATGCTAGTTAAAACTGTAGTTACTTTATACTTTCTCATGTATGAACTACCTGAGAATCTTTATATATATAAATAAAAGAGAGTCTGTTGTCACACTTTCCTCACAAAAGAACATGCATTTAGGATTCACAGTGCCTGAGGCTTACAATGGATATCCAAAAAAAGGACAGCAGCTCAGCTCTGGACAGGCACTCTGTCTTCTGACTACAAGTGGATGACTGAAATAAAAATACACTGTGGACTCCAGGGTTTCAGGAAAATTGTTGGCATCAAAAACATTAAAACCTCCTTGACTTTACAGGCCTTACTCAATGGTTTTAAAGCTTATGAATATCAGGGCATTTTATCCAAGAGCACATGTGTTGGCTTAAAGGTATTTAGAAATAGAAATGCATCAGAGTATGGTAGCATGTAGACAGCTCTTGTCTGACAATTTACTTTGGTGCGTATTTAATCATGGACAATAATCTTCTTTTTGTCTATTCATGGTTAAAGGGATTAACATTGTGTGAACATGGTATAGTATGGGCAGCAAGTGAATTGAAGCCTCCAGCATTGTTTAGGAAGCAAATGGTTAGTTTCATAGTACAGTAGATAACTAACTCAGCCTGTGCTAAATCACTGTTTTGTTACATACATAGAACTGATTAAACTATTTGTGGCTATGATTCTTTAAAATTACTGTCACCCTTTTTCATTAGTAAACCAGTCCTGATTTTCTTTGAATATATACCTTATTTGTGCTTACTAAATACTTTGGGCAAAGCACCTATGGCTCGCAATTTGACTCACATAGAAAAAAAATGAATGGCAAAATCTAAGTCTTATTGCTATTAAGACCCTAAATACATGTTAGAAAGGGACATGATTAAGCCAGTCACATTTTATTTTCAGCTGCAGCTCACTCGTTAAATAGTTGTGTTTGAGAAAGAATGCTTAGCAGCCAACAGTGTATTACCATTACCTCTTATGAGCCTGTCTCCAGGTTTCCTGGTGACTCACAACATAGCCAGGTGACAAAATAATGATGGCTTTCAGAAAAAAAACAACCCACATTTCCTGTTCTTTTTACTTTTAAGCCTGATTAGAAAAACTAACTGCAAGAATCTACAGAAAAATTTTTAGCACAGATACCAGGCCTCTTTACTTTCAATTTTGAAATCTTCCTCTACATCAGTTTAAGGAAAAAAATGGTCAGTTAGTATGTCTATTACTTCTTTCAAAGACTGTATCATTCCTTCATGCATTCAAAGCTTGCTGCCCTACATGCCCCGTTAGTGCAAAGATGGCTTGGATCCACACAGACTTTAGGGCATGTCAGAGTCATCACATGGAGGTCCTGTATCTCTGCAGTGCCTCCTGGCTTGCCCTGTTCCTGTGCTTTGAGGAACAACTATATCAGCGACTTCCCCGAGAACTCCCTTGCTGTCAGTGTGTTCTTGGCTGAGAGAATAAAGGAGTCAGAAGTGGATTAGTAAGGAAATCCCCTCTTGGGCTGGTGGGAGGAGAATGCCACAAAGACAACCTGTTACATTGCCATTTACCAGCTCCACCCATAGAGCCCATCCCTACAGAGGCATTCTGTGGAGTTGGAGGGCAATGACACAGAGGCAATTTTGCCCATTGGTTTTTGCATTTACATTCTTGATTGCTTTTAAAACAATACCTTCCTATTTAGTAGTGTTAGCATTTAAATAGACCTGATGTTCATGCCCTATAGATGTGAATGTGCCAGGAAAGGTGAGGGAGGCAGTGGGTAAGAGCTCATCCCTGCACTGCTCGTTTTGGTAGTCTACAACCCATTTTCTATAAGCCTGGGTTTACAGAGAAGCAGCACATGAGTTTAAACTGGGATAGCTCTATATATGCAATGGACACCTATATTCGCTAGTTAATCCTAACACAGCTAGTCCTGGTTTCTCCTTTCTCTTGCATCAGTTTTATACCATTTTTATTCTACTGTGCTGGAATTATCCTCTTTACACAGATATTCCACCCCTTCCTACATTTGTCTTGCCTCAAATATTCAGCTTCTTTGCCCTCAGCTCCAGCTATCACTAGTCAGCACTTCTGGAAGTCAGGCACTGGATGAATCAAGCCATCCATCCAAAAACTTACATTCTTTCCCCTCACCCCATGAGAAAACTCTTCTGAAAACTGTGGCCATCACCTCGTTTTTATCCTGAAATACTGTTAGTTTCCAGGTAATTTTCCATCCTTTGAAATTCATGAATTTCAAAATATATTTCTGGAAACAACTGATGAAAACTTTTGAGTTTTTCCACAGTCTGCATGGACTTAACAAGGCTATTTTTTTCCGCTACAAAACTGGGCACATAATTGTTGTTCATTACATGATAGGCAAACTGCTGATAATATGCCTGCATATGCTTAATGTTTAATACTGATTTCTGAGGCAAGGAGCATCCTCTCCTGTGGAAAAACTATTGAAAAGTAGCCTTAGATGTACAGAGGCATGAGATGAGGGATTCAACAAGACCAGTTCCTCATGAAATTTCTCTTCCAAACATTGTAAGTGGTAAGTAAGCCAGGGAGCTGCCCTGAGGAATTAGAAGATCCCCACCCAAGATCTGTGCCCTGGACCACGCTATGGGCTTTTGGTCCAATTGATACTCATGGCAATGGCTATTCCCTTATGTCTCCCTGAAAGAGTATGGGTTCCCCCAACATGGAGGAGATTCATAAAAAAGGAGATACTAAGAAAAGGGAATGCCACTCCAGAGAGGGTAAGTTATGTGGAGCTAGTGAGGGAGACAACACATCCTGCACTTGCTGCCAATCCCACAGACTGCCACCTGCAAGGGATGGGAGTGGAGGGAGTGAAGAGTATCACTGTGAGAAGGTGTCTGATCCTCTTCAGAGCATGGGAGATCATATGCAAGCATAATCTGGACACAGATTTGTAGTTAGGAAGAAATTTTCCTGCAAGGCCTATGGCAGGAAACATGGGAAGTTGGCATCTACCTCTAGAGGATTTGGAAGAAGTGGGTACATCACATCAATTTCTATTTCTCTGATTGGAAAAAATGATATTTGTGATTCTGGTCTTTGTATTTGATGGTTTTATTGTGCATATCTGTGCATTAAAACAGAGGATTTCATGGAAGTTACTTTCCTTCCATATTCTCCTTTTGCATTCAGGATTTGATGACATTTGATGAGGTATCAGCATTCTGAATTGCCAGTTTTCCAGCAATTAAGTGTCTCAATTTCTCTTAGCCAACTGCTGCTTCCATGTGGGATTAATATTACAAGCAGGAGAAGTGAGTTAAGACATTTATGTTGTGAATTGATATAGCATCCTGGATGTTCTTCATCCTCTTAAGTGTTCCTTCTGTTCTTACTGGGCATCTGTTATGCCATCCCATTTCAGTGTAAGCATGGGAAGAATGACCTGAGACTGTTCATACCTCTCTTTCTGTGAGAGAAGGAATAACCACTTCTGCTGATTTGGAGCATCACCCAGCACTACTCTTACAAAAATTGTATTACCATCATGATGTGATTCTTTGCGAATCTACCGACTCAAAGTAACAATGATTTACAACAAAGAGTCACAACTGTGGCTAATGCTGTATGACAACTGACACATGAATTTAGAATAATTAAAAGTAAACCCTTCATTTGATATCTAAGGGTTAGGTTAGTATGCAAATTATTCTAGTAGGGGGAGAAAGCCCAATGAATTTGTACAATTGTCCAGTAGAGGGATATATCTTAATGTGCCGGTCTGTAACTAACAATCAAAAGGAGAACATATTGGACCACTATGCCCTAATTCTTAGAAATGGTCTTTTTGGAGCTAGGTGGTCAGTACAATGTGTCTGAAACGTGGACCATGTCCACAAAATTTTGGGCAAATCTAAAGAGAGTTGGGGGTTGCTAAAGAAAAAGTGTACAGGCCCATGATGTCAAGGTGTGAGGAAGGATATGCTGAATATTAGTGCTGTAAAGTAAGATCATCTGTTAATCAGGCAAATTATGTAACTATGTTAGAACAAATGTATATGGTAACTGCCAAATATATTAAAACCATCTGTTTCTCATGCAAATACTGTAGCTATGTTAGAGCATCTGTATATGGTAACCCTAAAACAAAGTTATATATTTCATGTTTGTGGGATAGAAATGATCTGCATTCGTTGCTCTAGCTGAAGAACCCTGTAGCAATAGTGCAGTTATTCTAATTCTAGTCCTATGATAGATTAACTGAAGCGTCAGATAACTGGAGAATTCATTGTAGCAAAATTATGTAAACAAAAGAGACAAAACACTTTCACAAATAATGTAATGCGATAATCATCCATCTCATTAGTTACAGGTGTTTGTAGTACAAATGACTCACCTTCCTGCAGATTAAGTTCATGCAAAAATATAAATTCTTCATGTTCATCTCAGCACAAGTTTGAAACAATTAGTGCGAACTGTTCAGAATGAATATTGTGCTCTGTGCTAGTGTTATTAATTAGACAGCTACCAAGAATGAAATGAAATCAGTCTGTCAGGAAAGAAGAAATGTTGTTTGTACTTTGAGTGATTGCATACACACATTCCACTCATGGCGTCTGTGTGCTCAGTGCATGGCCATCGGAAACTTTTTCTGTCAGTGATACCCACTGGGCAGCTTAAGCTGCCTGCTACCATGTGCCACTGCATGCAGGTGTAAAGGCAGAGCTGCCCCAGCCCCTCTCACTTCCTTCTGACCGCTTGTTGTTTTATAAAAGAGCAGTTCTTCTTTCAGCCTTTGTGTAATGTAGTGTATATACACATGAACGTATATACACACACACACACACACACACACACACACACACACACACACACACACACACACACACACACACACACACAGAAAGTCTAGTTCTTAGGATAGTTAGTAAGTTTTTTTTTTAAAACAGAACTAAAAAAAAGGTTTTGGTCTTGTTTCTCCCTTTGGAGTTTTTCTACCAAGGTAAGCCCTGGTCACCACTGCCCGTGATTCAACCTCTGGTACCACACAATTACCCACTTGCCCTCCAAAGGCTTAAAGTATCTCTGTACTCATCCACCAGTGGGCTCATTACTTGTGACAGCAGCTAATGGGAGAGAACATAGAATCACAGAACTGGAAGGGACCTCGAGAGGTCATCTAGTCCAGTCCCCTGCACTCGTGGCAGAACTTAGTATTATTTAGACCATTCCTGAGAGGTGTTTGTCTAACCTGCTCTTAAAAATCTTCAATGATGGAGATTCCACAACCTCTCTAGGCAATTTATTCCAGTGCATAACCACCCTGACAGGAAGTTCTTATTGTCCTAAATGCAGCAATTTAAACCCATTGCTTCTTGTCCTAGCCTTAGAGGTTAAGGAGAACAATTTTTCTTCCTCCTCCTTGTAACAACCTTTCACATACTTGAAAACTGTTATGTCTCATCTCAGTCTTCTCTTTTCCCAATTAAACAAACCCATTTTTTTCAATCTTCCCTCATAGGTCATGTTTACTAGACCTTTAATCACTTTTGTTGCTCTTCTCTGGACTCTCTCCAATTTGTCCACATCCTTCCTGAAATGTGGCACTCAGAACTGGACACAATACTCCAGTTGAGGCCTAAACAGCACAGAGTAGAGTGGAACAATTACTTCTTGTGTCTTGCTTACAACACTCCTGCTCATACATCCCAGAAGAATGTTTGCTTTTTTGCAACAGTGTTACACTGTTGACTCATACTTAGCTTTTGGTCCACTATGACTCCCACATCCCTTTCCGCAGTATTCCTTCCTAGGCAGTCATTTTCCATTTTTTATGTGTGCAACTGATTGTTCCTTCCTAAATTGAGTACTTTGCATTTGTCCTTTTTGTATTTAGTCCTATTTACTTCAGACCATTCCTTCAGTTTGTCCAGATCATTTTGAATTTTAATCCTATCCTCCAAAGCACTTGCAACTCCTCCCAGTTTGGTATTGTCCACAAACATTATAAGTTTACTCTCTATGCCATTATCTAAATCATTGATGAAGATACTGAACAGAACCAGACCCAGAACTGATCCCTGCAGGACCCCACTTATGCCCTTCCAGCATGACTGTGAGCCACTAATAAATAGTCTCTGGGAACGATTTTCCAACTAGTTTTGCACCCACCTTATTGTAGATCCATCCAGATTGCACTTCCCTAGTTTGTTTATGAGAAGGTCAAGTTCACCAGGAAGCATCAATGGCATCAAACTGCCACTCCCAAATCAAAGGATGCTAAAAGTCTGGACTTAGTTGGCAGAAAGATTTATTTGACAGGGGATTTGAAGCTGCATATCACTATCCAACAAGAACTGCTGGGGTGGTTGGATTTTAATTTATGGGGCTCCATGGAAAAGTTCAGAGAACTGCTTCTGGAGAACACTAGACGGTCCTCTTTCCCCACCCTAGTCAATGGGGGACTAGTCACGAGAACACCATTGCAGGTGGGACTAGACACAGCAGACTCAGCAACTAGAACTGATGGGAGTTTCCACAAGTAAATCTATTTGTCACAAAGTCCAGCAAAAAGTGTCAGCAGTTCTGCTCCTACAGGGCCACAGACTGAGTTCCATGACAGATGCCTTTTTACGGATGTGGTCCAGCATGCTTGTCAAGCCCTTATTCCCACTTTGAACTTTAGCGTCCAGAAAGCGGGGACCTGCATGTACCCCTCTAAACTTAATTCCTAGCTTAGATCTGATAACGCTGCCACCAATCAAAATATAGTGTTTGGTACATTTTCTGTCCCCCAAAAACCTTCCCTGGGGAACCCAAGACTCAAATCCCTTGGGTCTTAAAACAAAGAGGAATAAACCATTCCCCCTCCTTCCCCCTCCCAGATTTTCCCCTCCCTGGGTTACCCTGAGATATACACTGATCCAAACTCCTTGGATCCTAAAACAGAGAGGAATTAACCTTCCCCTCCCCTCCTTTCCCCCACCATCCCTGGTGAGTTCAGACCCAATCCCCTTGGGTCTTACACAAGGAAAAAAAATTAATCAGGTTCTTAAAAAGAAAAGCTTTTAATTAAAGAAAGAAAAAGTAAAAATTATCTCTGTAAAATCAAGATGGAAAATGTTTACAGGGTCTCAGTTTTACATAGACCAGAGGGACTCCCTCCCCCCCAGCCTAAGTATAAGTTACAGCAAACAGAGGTAAAATCCTTCCAGCAAAATACACATTTGCAAATAAAGAAAACAAACAAAAAGACTATTCCGCCTTCTAGCTATTACTTACTATGTTGAACATGAGAGACTGTTTCAGAAAGATTGGAGAAAACTGGTTGCACGTCTGGCTCCTCTTAATCCCAAGAGAGAACAAACAACAACTCAAAAAGCACAAACAAAGACTTCCCTCCACCAAGATTTGAAAGTATCTTATCTCCCAATTGGTCCTTTGGTCAGGTGTCAGCCAGGTTCACTGAGCTTGTTAACCCTATACAGGTAAAAGAGACATTAATCCTTAACTATCTGTTTATGACAATGCTCCTCTACACTTTTCCAGGGTATTGCTAAAAATAAGACAGAACCAGGCTGGAGTCATACTTATAGCCCCAGCAGGGGCCCACCAGCACTGGTTCTCCTCTCCCCTGGTGCTGTCAGTGAAATCTCCAATTTCCCTTGCACTGGATTCAGACCTCATCTCCCAGGGTCATGGTCACCTTTTCCTGATTACCCTATGATCCCTTCACTTAACTGCATGGAAGTGCCATAGCTGGACACCAGAGAGCAGATTAGCTCATTTTGTAGTCCCCAGATCCTGGGTCAGCTGATATACCAACTTCTGGCCCTGAAGTGCCCTATACCGCTCTGCTAGCAAAGCCATTGTAACCAAATATCTGGAGATTTCCCTTTGTATAAGGGGAATCTCTAGGTCACACAGAGCAAGGACAAAGCAAAGAGCTGTGAAATAGTGGGGATATGGCCAGGGAAGTAGAGGTGTGACAATAATGTTTTGGGTATCCCCATCTGCCACAATGGCCCTTAGGGCCACAAATAGCCAATGTAAGTTAGAGCAGCCTAATGCTTTTTTCAGCCTTAGTATTTATAGCATTCTGATGTAGGCAGTTATGTCCCCATTAGCCATTGCTTCATCTGGTTATACATAGGCCTTATAATATTCTCCTATGTAATTTCCTCTAACCACCGATCATTTTTGTTCTGTGCTCAACACTACCCAATTTGTCTATATCTTTTCAATACTGTTTAATCAGCTCAGGGCTCTTCAGTATTCACTCATAAAAATGGAAGGTGTATATTAACATTGGGGTTTAAATAATATATTATATTATTAAATAATAATATATTATAAATCAGATGCTATGCAGAATAACGAGCAACAGTATGAGCAACAGAACATCACGACACATTCTGCCATGTTTCTAAAGATGCACGGTTTTCTGATCACAGATCTGGTGTCAATGCTTAGCGACCTAATGACATCGACCTAATGCCAGATAAAGCTAACAAACCAGTAAGAGACGTTATAATGCCTATAGAATGTCTATAAGGTGCCTATAGAATCTCTGAGCAAACAAGTAGAGACCAGGATAGTTCACTGCCTACCTAAATTATATTTGGAGTATTTCTCACACATTCCTCATGGTGCTCTGATATTTCTCACCATTGCAAAACCTGATACGGGAATGTTTCATATTACAGTCTGTTTCCCGTTAGACAGATAAGACCTCAACCAGCATAAATAATGCCCATGACTGCCCTGCAGTGACAGTTTATTTGATAGAATGGTGTGATTCACAGTATCAAAAGCCTTTTTAAAAAAATCTATAGCCATTGAGCTACATTTCTCACATTTATCAAATTCAACAAAAGTTTGGTTAGTCAAATTGATCTATGTTGTCTGGGGACTATGGTCTTGGCCTGAAGCGAAACTGATTTGTAAGAAAACATCACTTGTAAAGATGTACTGTTTGAACTGTATTTTCCTATGCTGTTCAAAATGAGATTGGTAGGACTGATACAGCTCTAGGAATTCTGGCCCAATATTCTCTGTCTAGAACATGGAACACCTATTTCTGTGTTACTTCTGTGCCAGTTTTTGGCATAAGATTAAAAGCATTTTGAGTGAATCGTAATTTAGGAAACTATTGGTATTTCTAGCCACTGGTAGTAATAATATGCAAATGTCTGCAGTTGCAAGCATGCAGGATTCAGTACTGGCTGCAAAATTCAAGAACCTCTCTTTTTGTGTCTGTCACATTGGGAAAACAAATAACTGGAAGTGGAATTTTGCACCTGCAATTTTATGGGTTCTGATAACATAATTGAGATATCTAAATTATTGCACCAACAAATTAGGTATACAGAAACGCAAATGAGTGACCTTACACCCCAAAATTGTTTGTATACACAATTAGAAGTTGCAAAAACTGAGGTGATGTTTGAAGATTTGACCCATTGTGTTTATTTTTTTTTAAAGAGCATACAAATCCCTTCTCTATCTCATCCAACATAAACTACTTTTCTTTGGCCTTGTCTACACTTATAAATCAGTGGTGCTTGCACACTACCTACACTGACAGGAGGGTTTCTCCCATCAGCGAAGGTATTCCATCTCTGCAAGAGACAGCAGCTAGACTGATGGGAAAAAAATCTTCCATCGGGGTTAGGTTGGAATAGCTACATCTCTCAGGGGTGTGAATTTTTCACACCTGAGAAACATAAATATACCAATATAAATTCCTACTATAGATGAGGCTTTTGCTTTCAAGCCCTTTCACATCCTATTCCCACCCTATCTATCACCTTTCATTCACTAACAAGATGTCGACTACTGCCTTTGATCAGCCCATGATGCAGCCTTTGTGGCCCATGTTAAATTTTCAAACAAGCACCTTCATTCTTTCTCCCATGCTACCCCCTAACCCTTGCGAGGAGCTCCCCTTGAAAGTCCCCAAAACTACCTCATTATCCTTCAATATGCCCCTTAAAGATCTCTTCTCCCTGATTCCTACAAAAAATTAGACAATAGTTAGGCTGCTGGTGTGCTGAGGCTATGTTGATCAATATAATTTCATTTTTTCCTTGTACTCCTCCATCTATGTTTTATCATCTATTGTCTCTTATCTTATATGTAGAGTGTAAGTTCTTTGGGACACAGACCATCTTTTTGTTCAGCAGCTGGTGTCCTGGCCCATGACCAGGGCTCCTAGGTACTACAGTGATACAAACAACAGTTCCATTGCATAATCAGGCTCCTTCCCCAAAAAACTCAACCATGTTCACTGCCCAGCTATGAACTAACTCCATCAAAAGAGAGAGAAGGTTGAATCCAAGGTTGTCAAGAAAGAAACTGTAACACATCATACTGTATTATCTGAGAAGTATGACACAATTGTGTAATTAAAGACTGTACAGCAATGCTAACACATAACAGAATCAGTAAAGGTTGTATATGCAGCCTTAAATGTGAATTTTCCTTCTTTTTGAGTGTTTTTCCTTGCAACCTTTACCTTCTCTTAACATAAGATGGGGGTTTTCTTTGTTGTTGTTTTTTTTTCAAGTGGAAAGCAGGTGCAGGGGAGGGGAGAAGAGGATCATCACTTCTAGTGAATTTGAATCACTGCAGATTTGCAATGATTTGATATAATGTGTCAATTCCAAGACCTGGAACTATATGACCGGATGTAATAAGGAGGTTCTGGAGTGGGGAGCCCAGACTTGGGATTCTTCCTATGAAGTGGGCTGCAACTCCCACTAACACATTTGCATCTTATGGAGTCATGGCCTCAGCTCCTGAACTCTCTGATTACATGTGTCAGTGCGTAGTTGGGTTTCCACACATACGGCCTTCCATAGCTGCACATTTCATGAATGTAGCAGGAAGAAAACAACAATGAAATCCCCAATACTATTTTCTTTTTTTAAAAAAAAGAACAATGCACCATGTCTGACACAGAGTACTATTTTCAAGCAATTCTAACTTGGCCAAATCCAAACTGATGTTCACCTGAATACACAGAGGCATTTCTTTGAAAAGAGGGTCATTTTCATGCCAAAATTGAACTTTTTACCCAAAATTAACTTTTTTGTTGAGGAGCTGTTCAAAAAAGGTTGTAAGACTTAACTTTATAATAGGAAGAGTATATTATATTCACTGTCTTTGTACTCAGAATTGCCAACCCATTTCTTTTAAAAAAAAAATCACCTTCTGGCAGATACCCAAAGTCTGACAAATGTCAGCCCCAATGGCAAACATTTCAGAAAGGTATGAGCAATTGAAACCAGAGTGCTAGATGGAAAGTGCTCATGAAATCTGAACTGCACTGGTTGTTGCTATTCCTTCTTTAATATAGCAAACGATTCTACTCCAGTTGTGAATAGCAGGAAAAGTCTCTCTTCACCTGAGCAAGAGGATCAGCTAGGGAGGGACAGGTGTGCTGATCATCTTGGACTTAACAGGAACAAAGGCCTTTTAAAGAACATCCATATTACCTCCCAAAAGAATATCTGGGAAGCTCTTAAAAATTGCTTTAAAAAGTTAAAATTGAAACATGATCTAAAAGATAGTCCCCTCCACCTCCATCAGTTTCAGTGATTTTTCTGCCATCCTGTTTATTTATTGAAATATGCTGTCAGAGGATAATTGAATTAGAAAGAATGCAGCACGTGGCTATAAAATACTGCCATCTGTCAATGTATTTGGAGCAGAAAGAGATTTTTTTGCCTGGTGTTTCTACTGGGAGGATTTTTCAGCAAGCAATTCCATGGCCCACTGCTATTTATTTCATTGTAGTGCCCAGCGAACTCAATCAGAATCAGGGTCTCACTGGGTAAGGATTGCAAGATCTGGGTAACATTTAGGCTTATTTGGAAAAAACACCTATTTTAATATTGAAATATATGTTGTGTTTTGTGAATGTATAACAGGATTTTCACAAGCTCCTAAAATCCAGTTTGAAACTTCTCAACTGATGCAAAAAAACAGTCACAAGACACATTACAAATACAAAATAAAATTCATAAGAACAAGTACAACAAATATAAAAACTTAGAATCATAGATTATTGGGGTTGGAAGGGACCTCAGGAGATCATCTAGTCCAACCCCCTGCTCAAAGCAGGACCAATCCCCAAATGACCCCCTCAAGGATTGAACTCACAACCCTAGGTTTAGCAGGCCAATGCTCAAACCACTGAGCTACCTGTCCCCCCCCTGTGAACTTGACTGATTATTTATGTAACCCATCTGAGTTGGCAGCAACAAGGGCCAGGTTCAGTATCTAGGGGTTCTGATTCAATAACACAACACAAAACTGGCTCGAGCTCCCACCCAGTGACCTGGGACAATTACATACCACGCCCCAGGTGCCTCTAGGAGGCATTACTTCCCCTCTTGCAAGCACGGAGTCTGAGTGTAGCAAAATCCTTTTAATAAAGTAGGGAAACAATGTGGCATTATTTTGGGGAAACTCCACAAATAGGATTCATAACGCAAACCATGAGCAAAAGACCCCCCCCCAGTAAGTTTGGCAGTATCCATTTCCCCTCAGGGTCTTAAGTCCAGCAACCCAAAAAAATCACCCAAAGTCCCAAAAGTCCAACACCTCAAAAGTCTCTGTCCCTGGTCAGTGCAGCCCCAGATTTCAAAAGTTTATCTGTACAGTTTTACCTCCCAGCCTGGGGGGAGGGGCACGCAGCAGTGTTGAGGGGCACCTTACGTGGTCTGAGGCCGACTGCCCCGCCTCTCCATGGGGTTCTGCTGCAGCCTTCACCGCGAGCCACTCCATCAGCCACTCCGCTCTACCAGCTGTCCTGTGAACCGCTCCAGCCATTCCACGAACTGCTCTGCTCCACCAGCTGCTCAGCCATATATCTTCAGCCCCACCCCACCACTCAGTTATTTCAGCTCTTAGTAATTTTAGCTCTTTAGTGATTTCAGCTTGTAGTAGGGGAGCCTCAGTGCTGGTGCACCATTGGCCCAAAACGGAATTCAGCTCAGCAGCCTGTAACTAGACTCCTAATAGAATTAAAATTAGCTCTGATATTCTACCATAGAGAGAGGAGGAGGTACAATTGGTATTTCAGACCCTTAAAAGGGACCCTTACCATCAGGTACAAATACCTGTCCACAGCCTCTCTCAATTCACTGGCTTTTGGAACCCATATCCCTCGTCTAGCAAGTGCTACTTAGTTGAAGGTGAGTCCTTCTGTCATAAAACATTTTCATTGTCCTTGATTCACATAATCAGGGTAACAACACTTTATTCTTCCTGCCCCAATAACAGAGAAACTGGAGATCCCACAGCAGCCAAAGTGACTATTTGGGCTCATGCTAAGCAGGGTGGTTGTGCCTATGCAAACAAGATCAGCCCCTGAAGTTCTTTTCCACAACTTGCCACAATTCAACAACAGATGTCAGGGTCATCCCGACTCTGCTTACATTTATATCACAGACATTACATGAATCCTAACAGGACAGCCCTTCCCACAAAGGCTTGTGGGAGCTCATCAAAAGGTGTTTAAAAAAATAGTATTTTGAACACTGAATAATCGACTACATAGCCAGGGAACTGAGAAACCATTGGTGACTTCATGGTGACTTCTGCCAACTACCATTCTACATTGGTGTCACAGACGTTTCTGAATCTGCAGCAGATTTCTCTTACCACAGAAATTGACACATTTCAGATTTCCTGAGGACCTGGCTAGGTTTAATACTCCTGATAACAAATTGATTCTATAATAAAATAGAAGGGTCAGCAAAAGTATAGCATTGTGAAAGAAGCAAAGGGAGGTGGAGAGCAAGACTCTTCTGCTTTACCTCTGCATGACATTTTAAGTAGGTTAAAAGAAATGCCTGAAAGACCTGCATCACTATTTGGCCAAGAAAGGAAGCAAAGTTCAGTATGGCAAAGGGGTCAACCTGCAGAATGCAGTTCAATTTCACTGATAAGATTCTAGTGACAAACTGTATCCCCAAGGCTGTTTTTTTTCCCTTAGACTTTCATAACACATCACAATTCTTGATCCATTCCACTTCTGAAAAGGTTTGCAAGCTGGAGGGGATATCAACAATTGACCGTGGTTTACTACGTTTTTGAAGCATTGTTAGCCTGGTACTATATCACTAGACATTTCATTTTATATTCCCATTTCTAGATTATATATAGAATGTTTCAGAAACAAATGCTACCATTGATGTCAGGGAGGCAAATTGATATAAAAAGGAAATCACATTGACCAACCAATTCGCAGAATGATTCAAATGGCAAGTGCTTTAACAGTTCCTCTGCTCCATGCTTTGATCTGCTTGGTTGCACGTTAAATCCCACACTTTCAGATAACAGTCATCTAATCCAAATACAGTGTTTTCCTGTGAAGTACTGTGCTATTATTACGTTGCTTAATATGTACTGAATCAGTACCATGATAGGTTCTAATGCTATATCTAAAGAAAAAACACCTCCATTGCTTATGCAATGCCCACTAACCCCTATATGGAAAATGGTTTAAGCATGGGAGCCGTGTTAGTCTGTATCAGCAAAGGGATGCCCAAATACATTTGTTAGTCTCTAGGGTGCCACAAGTACTCCTCATTCTTTTCGTATGGAACATGAATTTTATGGGATTAGAATATTGGAGTAGGTTTAATATGATTTGCCAGGAGATGCTGTTTGGAAGCCCATACAGTTTGTTGCAAGTAGAAAGGTGTAGAAAGAATATTAAATAGGGCAGGCGGCCAGCTTGGCTTAACAGGGAAATCCTTGCTGATCTTAAACACAAAAAAGAAGCTTATGAGAAGTGGAAGATTGGACCAGGGAGGAGTATAAAAATATTGCTCAGGCATGCAGGAGTGAAATCAGGAAGGCCAAATCACACTTGGAGTTGCAGCTAGCAAGGGATGTTAAGAGTAACAAGAAGGGTTTCTTCAGGTATGTTAGCAACAAGAAGGTGGTCAAGGAAAGTGTGGGCCAGTTACTGCATGAAGGAGGCAACCTAGTAACAGAGGATGTGGAAAAAGTTAATGTACTCAATGCTTTTTTTTTGCTTCTGTCTTCACGAACAAGATCAGCTCTCAGACTACTGCACTGGGCAGCACAGCATGGGGAGAGGTGACCAACCCTCTGTGGAGAAAGAAGTGGTTCAGGACTAATTGAAAAAGCTGGACGAGCACAAGTCCATCAGGCCAGATGTGCTGCACCCGAGGGTGCTAAAAGAATTGGCGGATGTGATTGCAGAGCCATTCGCCATTATCTTTGAAAACTCATGGTGATCGGGGGAGGACCCGGATGACTGGAAAAAGGCTAATGTAGAGCCCATCTTTAAAAAAGGGAAGGAGGAGGATCTGAGGAACTACAAGCCAGTCAGCCTCACCTCAGTCCCTGGAAAAATCTTGGAGCAGGTCCTCAAGGAATCGATTCTGAAGCACTTAGAGTAGAGGAAAGTGATCAGGAACAGTCAGCATGGATTCACCAAGGGCAAGTCATGCCTGACTAACCTAACTGCCTTCTATGACAAGATAATTGGCTCTGTGGATGAGGTGAAAGCAGTGGACATGTTATTCCTTGACTTTGGCAAAGCTTTTGATACAATCTCCCACAGAATTCTTGCTGGCAAGTTAAAGAAGTATAGGCTGGATGAATGGACTATAAGATGAATAGAAAGCTGGCTAAATCATTGGGCTCAGCGGATAGTGACCAATGGCTCCATGTCTAGTTCGCAGCCGCTATCGAGCGGAGTGCCCCAAGGGTCAGTCCCAGGGCCAGTTTAGTTCAATATCTTCATAAATGATCTGGAGGATGGCGTGGACTGCAACTTCAGCAAGTTTGCAGATGACACTAAACTGGGAGGAATGGTAGATATGCTTGAGGGTAGAGATAGGATACAGAGGGACCTAGACAAATTAGAGGATTGGGCCAAAAGAAGTCTGATGAGGTTCAGCAAGGACAAGTGCAGAGTCCTGCACTTAGGACGTAAGTATCCCATGCACAGCTACAGACTAGGGACTGAATGGCTAGGCAGCAGTTCTGCAGAATAGGACCTAAGAGTTACAGTGGATGAGATGCTGGACATGAGTCAACAGTGTGCCCTTGTTGCCAAGAAGATTAACAGCATTTTGGGCTGTATAAGTAGAGGCATTGCCAGCAGATTGAGGGATGTGATTGTTCCACTCTATTTGACATTGGTGAGGCCTCATCTGGAGTACTGTGTCCAGTTTTGGGTCCCACACTATAAGAAGGATGTAGAAAAATTGGAAAGAGTCCAGGGAAGGGCAACAAAAATGATTAGGGGGTTGGAGCATATGACTTATGAGGAGAGGCTGAGGGAAATGAGATTGTTTAGTCTGCAGAAGAGAAGAATGAGGGGGGATTTGATAGCTGCTTTCAACTACCTGAAAAGGGGTTCCAAAGAGGATGGATCTAGACCAGGGGTCGGCAACCTCTGGCACGTGGCTCACCAGGGTAAGCACCCTGGCAGGCCGGACCAGTTTGTTTACCTGCTGTGTTGGCAGGTTCGACTGATCACAGCTCCCACTGGCTGCGGTTCGCCTCTCTGGGCCAATAGGGGTGGCGGGAAGCCGTGGCCAGCACATCCCGTGGCCCGCTCCGCTTCCCACAGCTCCCATTGGCCTGGGACGGCGAACTGCAGCCAGTGGGAGCCGCGATCGGCCAAACCTGTTGGCATGACAGGTAATCAAACTGGCCTGGCCCACTAGGGTGCTAACCCTGGCGAGCCGCATGCCAGAGGTTGCCGACCCCTGATCTAGACGTTCTCAGTGGTAGCAGATGATAGAACAAGGAATAATGGTCTCAAGTTGCAGTGGGGGAGGTGTTAGGTTCGATATTAGGAAAAACTTTTTCACTAAGAGGGTGGTGAAGCACTGGAATGGGTTACCTAGGGAGGTTGTGGAATCTCCTTCCTTAGAGGTTTTTAAGGTCAGGCTTGACAAAGCCCTGGCTGGGATGATTTAGTTGGGGATTGGTCCTGCTTTGAGCAGGGGGTTAGAGTAGATGAGCTCCTGAGGTCCCTTCCAACCCTGATATCTATATTTCTATGATACAAATTGTACAGCTTACCCGTGTGCAACTAATTAAACAAACCAGAATTAATGTGAAGCAAGAGAATATTTCTTTAGAAATGTATATCTGTGCTCATCCCTGAAGCAGCACTTTAAGATTAATAGATTTTTTTAACTAAATGACAACTTTACTAAACCACTACTTGTTGCAGATCCAGATCTAACTATACATCTTCATTACAGAGTTAACTTGATCTCTTACCTAGGCTTTCCCCCTAATCGTTTTACAACACACACACACACACACACACACACACACACACACACACACCCCTACCTTTGACCTAGGTTTGGAGGTGCTTTAGGTTACAGCCTAAAGTTCTGCTTTAATTTGGGCTTTATCTCTGCCATTTTGAAGTGAGGGCAGATGTTACTTAAGTGCAGCACCAATGTCTTCCAATGCCTTCCCACAATTCCCCTGGCACTGTATTTCCCTGCCTTTTTACGTACTCCCTTCTTCTACACCAGATGAGAACAGTACAAACTATCACATTGCACAAAGCCTGGACCAAATATTTTCTCATTACAAATATTTAGAATTAAAAATACAGCCTATTTTTTTTTAACTTGTAGACTACCTCAACTCCCCTTTTTATTATTGTTATCCATATATGCAAGACACATTCTGCTTTGGAAAATACACCAATATATTTGAAGACTTACAGTACAAGAAACTCATCATGGTCATAAGGAAGGTGGCATAATTAAGGCAAGTCAACAAGGGTTTATGGAAAATAGATCTTGTCAAACTAACTTGATTTTTTTAATGAGATTACAGGTTTGGCTGACGAAGGTAATAGTGTTGATGTGATATATTTAGACTTCTGTAAGACATTTCATTCAGTATCACACAACATTTTAACTAGAAAACCTCAAATGATAATATGTGCAATGTTAATTTTATAAGTGAATTAAGAGCTGGCTAATAGCTCTCAAAATATTATTGTAAATGGCGAATCATTATTGAATAGGTTTGCATTTTGTCAGGTCCAACAAGGATCGGTTCTTGGCATATGCTATTTAACATTATTATTAATGACCTGGCAGAAAACATAAATCATCACTGATAAGTTTTGCAGATGACTCAAAAATTGGGGGAAGTGGTAAATAAAGAAGAGGACAGGTTACTGAGGCAGAGCAATATAGATTGCTCGGTAAACTGGGCACAAACAATATATGTTTTAATATGGCTAAATGTAAATGTGTACCTTTAGGAACAAAGATTGTAGGCCATACTTACAGGATGGGGGCCTCTATGCTGGGAAGCTGTGACTTCTGAAAAAGATTTTGGGGTTGTGGTGCATAATCAACTGAACATGAGCTCCCAATGCTATGCTGTGGCCAGAAAGGCCAATGCCATCCTTGGATGCATTAACAGGGGAATCTCGAGCAGGAGTAGAAAGCTTATTTTACCTCTATACTTGGCACTTGTGTGACTGCTGCTCAACACTGTGTCCATTTCTGGTGCCTGCAATTCAAGAAGGATGTTGACAAAACTGGAGAGGATTCAGACAAGAGCCACGAGAATGATTAAATTATTAGAAAACATGCTTTATATTGATACACTCAAAAGAGCTCGATCTATTTAGCAAAGAGAAGGTTAAGGGGTGACTTTATTACAGCCTGTAAATACCTACACGGACAACAAATCATAGAAATGTTGGGCTAGATGGGTCCTCAATAAGTCATCAAGTTCATCCCCACTGAGGCAGGACCAAGTAAAACTGGACAGGTTTTGGACCAAACTGTTATAACAACTTCCTAAAATGAGGATTCCACAACCTCCCTTGTAAACCTGTCCCAGATCTGAACTATCTTTATAGCTAGAAAGTTTTCTTAATATCTAACTTCAATCTCCCCTGCTGCAGATTAAGCCCATTACCTCTCCTCTTACCATCAGTGGACATGGAGAATGTTTGATCACAGTACTCTTTATAACAGCAGATAACATATTTGAAGACTGTTGTTATCAGGTCCCCTTTCAGTCTTCTTTTCTCAAAACTAAAACACAGCCAGTTTTTTTTAACCTTTCCTCATAGGTCAGGTTTTCTAAACCTTTTATCATTTTTGTTGCTATCCTCTGAACTCTCCAGTTTATCCACATCTTTCCTAAACAGTGCAACACCCAGAACTGGACACTGTACTCCAGCTGAGGACTCACTGGTGCAGAATAAAGCAGGACAATTAGCTCCTGAATCTTACATATGGGACTCCTGTTAATACACACCAGAATTATATTTGCCTTGTTTATAACTGCATCACAATGTTCACTCATATTCAATTTGTGATCCACTATAATCCCTAGATCCATTACAGAAGAACTACCACTTGGTTAGTTATTCCTCATTTTGTAGTTGTGCATTTGATTTTTCTTTCCTAAGTGAAGCATTTTGCACTTGTCTTTACTGAATTTCATCTTGTTGATTTTAGACCAAGTCTCCAAACTGTTCCCCATCCCTCAGAGTTTGTTGTCATCCACAAGTTTTAGAAGCATGCTCTCCACAACATTATCCAATTATTAATGGAAATATTGACTATTACTGGACCCAGGACTGAACCCTGTGGTGCCCTATTAGATACGGACATTTCTTTTATGGTATCACTACCAATACTGGATCCTGACATAGCAATATTTAATGTATTGGTTACTACCCATTCAGTAGGTTTTCTGGAAAATGGCATCTACAGGAAACAACTGGATCTACCACAACTATTGGTGTTCTACACCGCAACATAACCCTGGAGGGAATCTCACCTAGCTTGTTGTTCCATTAAGTGATATTGATGTGTGTGCTGATGAGATGTTTTTGACATTGCAGCTCCAGTATGTGGTCACAGTGGTTTCAGTCCATTATAATGAGACAGAGAACCTAGCTATTCCTATCCCCGTTTCTGCGGAAGCTTACCAGATGGTGACAACCAGTAATAAGGGTAATGTATAACAGAAATGGACAGTACTGTGTAGTAACTAATTTCAAAAAATGTATATATGGAGGCCTCACTTGTAATTTCACTTCTCCAAATTTCTGTTTCACTTCTCAAGAATGTAGCACTGTGGGGCACACTGTAATAATGCCTATCCCATTTTTTCAAAATGAATTTATCATTCAGAATGCGTCCCCAAACCAGGATGAAGTTGAAATGTATTTGTTAGTTTTTGTTGTGCATATTAATCACTTCCAATTTTAAAACATTACTAGACAATGATGACACACATTATTCAGATTAGCAATGACACGCACAAGACATAACAAGCCTCAAATGACTTTATCCACGATGGGAATCTTGAAATACTAATTTCCCATACTTGGATAAAAGTTTCATTTAGGGCTTTGCTTGTGTTACAAGGTGTATTAATTTTAGCTGTAATTAATTGTCTTGCTGCTTACACAGTTTATTAAAACACTTTAATCACATATAAAGGCACTCACCACTCATTGATATGTTAATTTGTGAAAGGTGTTGTCTTGACTATCACAATCAGCAAGGCGACAAGCGGAACCTGATGACTAATACATGCTCGTTAGTGTCTAAACATATTGTATTAATAATATATATTATCCACACTATTAGTATGCATAGGGCACCAATAATATTAAGCACAAATATTGTAACAGTAATATAGCCTGAACTGACCTATACAATAATCCTGTTTCTTATGCTAAGGATTCCATAACACCTTGCATTTGCTGAAGCAGCATTTGGGACAAGACAGGAAACCTGTCAAAATCAAGAATACATTTGTTCTATGTCTTACTACAAGTTAGGGAAGTATCTTTATGGATCAGTACCTGGAATGCCAGTATCCAATACAAAGATAAGGAAGGAACAGAATAGCAAATTAGGGAATTGGAACAAATTGATGGGTTGGATTTTAGTAATGTGTAAAGAAATGTGTAACTTATAAAGTCATATAAATAATACCAGCTAAAATCAGAGGGTAGCCGTGTTAGTCTGGATCTGTAAAAGCAGCAAAGAATCCTGTGGCACCTTATAGACTAACAGACGTTTTGGAGCATGAGCTTTCGTGGGTGAATACCCACTTCCTCAGATGCACATGCACATGCATCTGAGGAAGTGGGTATTCACCCACGAAAGCTCATGCTCCAAAACGTCTGTTAGTCTATAAGGTGCCACAGGATTCTTTGCTGCTTTTACCAGCTAAAATGAGTAACTTGGAGAGCACACCTTCTGCATAAGGTGAATACAACATCACTGCATGGGACAGCTCCCTGGAGACTGGTATTGTATAGCATCTTTTTCCTGTTCCATATTAATAAACCTGACTGACACCGGTTATTTGGTCTAGAGTATATTTTATAACGAAATAATGAACCAAAGTGTGGTCAAGCAATTGACTATACAATTTATCAACATAGTTTGACAGTGAACCATTGATAACTACTCTTTGAATACGCTCTTTCAACCAGTAGTGCACCCACCTTATAATAATTTAATCTAGTCCACATTTCTCCAGTTTGCTTATGAGAATGTCATGTGGACCTGCGTCCAAAGCCTTAATAAAAATCAAGGTATATCACATCTATTGCTTCCCGCCTATCCACTAGGCCTGTATCTCTGTCAAAGAGCCAATAGTGGGCTCTTCAATCTAGGGGAGAAAAGTATAACATGATCCAGTGGCTGGAAGTTGAAGCTAGACAAATTCAGACTGGAAATAATGTGTACATTTTTAATAGTGAAGGGAAGTAATCATTAGATCAATTTACCAAGAGTCATAGTGGATTCTCCATCGCTGGTCATTTTTAAATCAAGATTAGATATTTTTCCAAAAGATATACTCAAAGAATAATTTTGTGGAAATTCTATGGCCCATGTTATACTGGAGGTCAGACTAGATTGTCACAATGGTCTCTTCTGGTTTTGGAATCTATGAGTTATTTCTACAAAGTGGATTAGCTCCAACAGGTGAGATTAAGAGAGACCCACCTAAGAATAGTGCATAGCCTTGTGGTCAGTCTCTCTCTCACCAGCAATTCTACCCTGGACCTAAGAAGCCTTCCCAATAGAAGTTTTGTGAAAACAAACTCTTCTCCAAGAAAAGTTTCAGTTTTTATAAATATGCATTTTCTGATTTAAAAAAGTGTTTTGGCAAAAAATTCCTAAACTGCTATAATTCTGGTGCATGTACAGATTCAGATATGCAATTGCACATGCTTATGCACCTTGGGCTTGATATATCTATCTATCTATTTCGGCTCATTGTGTTTGTGACTATGATACGAGGTCTCAATCCTCCAATTGATAGCGCACAGGAGGCTTGCTACACCTGCCTAGAGACCCATTGAAACCAGCTGGGCTTGGTAGCGGTGTAGTAGTCAGCCTACAAACTACCAATTGCAGGATCAGGACCCAGGTTATTTTACAAAACCATCTGTAAAGTAATAGAACTTTTTTTTTTTTGCCTGTTGAAATAATATAAGAGTTCATTTTCCTAAGCTAATCATTATTTTGGGGCTCTGAAGCAAAGATTCTAGCACTTCACTATGGCCCCCATAAATACTGATGGGACCATTTGCTTCATAGTACAGCAACAAAGTTTGAGTGTGCTATTGAACACAAGTATTACAAACAGCACAGATGAACAACTGCGTTTGCATCTTTGGCCTCCTTTTTTTTTTCAGCTTGGTTCAAAATGTGCAAGCAAGATTCTCGCATGCAATAGCATTGTCACCATTCAGGGTAACTGCACCTGCCTTTCTCCTCTATGGTCCAGAGGCTATAAACAGGGTAATTTCCCAAGGGTATAAGTTTTTAGCACAACCTTTTCTAAGCAGGAACATTTATTCCTAAGGTGAAAGCATTACAGAGAAAATATATTAAAGCAATAAAAGAACCTATCTGCATGCTAATAATCTTATCAGAGATCACCCAACTCCAACAATGTCTATGGCAGTTGATCAGTCCTTCAAACCCCACCAAGGGGTTTTTCTGTGTTTACAAACTCATAACAGCTGTTAGCTCAGAATAAGCACACTCCTGAATAAATCAAGTCCTTCCAACACTTCTTAGGGAGGACTGGGGCTCCCTTGGAGGGAAGTTACTATCTGTTTCCTGGATTAGCCAGTTTACATTCAGGCTATTTATCCAAAAGTTCTTTCTTTATCTATTTGTCCTCTAGAGAATTGTCTGAACAAGTTCAATGTCAGTGAATTTGCCTAAGACCGCCACATAGTTCTTAGTTTCTGGAGGGCTGTGGTCCCCCTCCCCCATGGAATTGCATACAATCTCTGGCCCACAATAAGGAACTAAGAACAATGTGGTGATTTTAGGCAAATTCGTTCGTGTTGTAACAGTGCTCAAGAGGTTCCACCACCTGGAGAGGCTCCCGTGTACTGAATCAGACTGGATTCTCTAGAGGATCAACAGACAAAGAAAGGAATTTTGGATAAATATCCTGAGGAAATACCCACACCAGAATATCCTGTAAACAAGGGTTAGGGTCATCTCTTGTAAGATTATTAGCAGGCATGTAGCTTCTTTTATTGTTTTAAAGAATTTACTTTTTAATGCTTTCACTTTATGAATAAATGCACCTAAGGAATAAATAAATGTAACCCAGTGTTAGGGCATTCTCCTGCTACAGGAGAGACCCAAGTTCAAATCCCTTCTCCATACCAGGCAGAGGGGAAATTAAACCAGCATCTCATACACCCCAGGATAGTACCCTAACCGCAGGACTAAAGATTATATAAACAGGTTCCCCCTCATCCACCTGCCTTCCCGATGCTTTGTGGATCTAGTCCTTTGTTCTTCTTAAAGTGCCCAAACTGAAAACAAAAAACATATTGGGTCAGGTAGGGGAAGAAAAACAAAAACTAAACAAACAAAAAAAGCCTTAATGTTTTGGTAACGCCAAAACAAGAGTTTTTCAGTTCAGTCAAAACCATTCAGCAAACTCTACGGGAATAGTTTTGGGTCAACCAAAACTGCATTTTCAACAAATAGTTTATTCACAGAACAAATTTCACCTAACTCTACTTTTCACAAAGGAAATATAGGAATTGCCGTAGAGGGTCAAACCCAAGACCCATCTAAACCAGTTTCCTGTCTCTCTCAGTGGCCAGCACCAGGTGCTTCAGAAGTTTAAGAACCCTGCAGTAGGCAGGTGAGGGTTAATTTGCCCCCTGCTTGGGTCTCATCCTGATCTATAGTTAGGCATTGGCTTAAACCCTGAAGCACAAGGTTGAATAGCCCTGACAACATTTTGGATGTCATTAGTTATGTTAACTCTGGAGATCCATATAAATATCCAATTCCTGTTCAAATCTTGTTAAGTTGTTGGCCTCAACAACTTCCCATGGTAAGTTTAAATCTCATGTTGAGTGAAAAGGGGTATTTAAACAATTTAAAAAAATACCAAAAAGTAAAACTATATGAAATAAAAGAAAAACTGGAATACACTAGAATCATTTCCATATTGTGGTTAAGCTTGCCATAACATATCATTATTTATGGGGCTCTCTCGGTGTGTCTGTCTTGCTTTGTTTCCCTCCTGTGTTTTTTTCCTTTTAAGGTGCCTCAGTGATTTAGAGCAACGAACTAAGAATACTCACCTGAAGCTCATAATTTTTTTTTTTTTTTTACTGTAGCTGAACTTGCCACAGTGATTTGCACAAGTCTTTCTTCCCCCTACATCCTACTGGGCTTTCTTGTTAACTCCAATACTATACATGTTGAAAGGCAAAATGTAGTCTGCCTTCCTAGATGCACACAAGCAGCCACTATTTTCTCAACTGGCTACAAAAAGCAAACAGACTATGATGAAGTCTAAACATATAATTGTCCCTTTGGTTTCCTTTCTGCTGCCTAAAAAGGTTTTTTAAATAAATAAATAAATAAATAAATAAATAAGTTACTATTATATGTTTGATAGGAAAGCAGCAATGAGGAGAGGGTTCTTACATTTCCCCTTGATGCCTTCAAAGTTAGTGGTCATACGTGGTTTTTATGGAAAGTTGTTTTGCAATCACATATCAGTCACTGAAGAGATTCTGACTCTCATGCTTATTAGTCTTGGCACAGAAAGATCCATTGTCCTTGAGGAGTGCAGTCAATGCAGAAGGTCCTGGACTGAGAGGTGATCATCGGCATAGCCCAGGATAATCCACTCAGAATTTTGATAAACAGGACTAAGATCCATCTTTAAGCAATCCAGTATTCAGCTGGAAGCTAGTGTTCTGATCACAGCACAATAGTAATATGCTTAGAAAGTCAGTGACAGCAGGTTACACCAGGTAGAACTTTTATAGCGTCCATGGTACAGTGCACTACAGTGATCAAAACTGGATGCTGTGGTCTCTCAGTGGCCTAATATAAGTTTGTTAGGATGATCTATAGTTTCCTGGCCAGCCATAGGTAGGAGAAGGTGCGTTTTTGAAGCTGTTGCCATCAATGTATAGAGGATAAAAGAGGCTGCATTCTCTTTTACAAGGAGGATTGAGAATGGAAACGGAAGCCTTTTATGGAGGGTGATAATATACTTTTGGCTACCTCTAAGTATTTTTCCTCTTCCTACCTGCATCACCCTGGTCTTCTCTGGGTGCTCCAGCCAAGCAGCACTTCACCCAGGTGCTGACGTCTTGCAAGGCATTGGGAGATCTGGCAAATGGTACTATTTGTATTTGGTATTAAGCAGATACATATGGCTAAGTGTGTGTGTGTGTGTGTGTGTGTGTGTGTGTGTGCATGTACAGCTGGCATTTAAGTCTAGGTTACCTTTCAATCTCCCCCAGTGGTTTGAGATAAAATTTTAACAGAGTGCAATAAGAAAGTGGGAGCTTATAGAACTACAGAAGAGAGCTCTGGAGAAAGAGAGGTGCCATTTCTTTTCACTACTATCTAGAAAATAATCTCTTTCTCAGATGCTGACACTTACCACTTCTTGGTTTCCAAGGGGAATCAGCAGCAGTTCATGACTGATAGCATGAACTATGTGTGTGAAAGGATCCAGTAATATAAAACATCTGTCATGAGTTTTTCTGAGGTTTTGAAGGAATGCTGCCAAGACTGTGGCACCATCAAATACAGACCTGAAACCCAGCCTATGAACTACAGTCTGAAACTCAAACCCCTGCCTGATTCTTGTCTAAATCTGTATTGTGCAGGGAAGCTTAAATAGAAAGTGCCTGGCTCTAATCAATGCAAGCAATCTCATATTTACACCAGCACCAACATCACATAAAATGGTCCTTTAGGTGTTTCGCTGTTGACACCTTTTCTACAAGTAGGAGGCAGAACATGCAACCATCTACACAGAAACAACAGAGTATGCTGATTAGCACATTGTCAAGAAGTCTTCAACTGTGAAAAGTGGCAGTGCTCTCTTCTGGTAATTACAAAACAAATCTGCTTTTTGGAAGCACTGTAATATTTCCCTAATAGATGCATATATTTCCTGGCTCCCATCTTCAAATTACAGCATTTGCCTGAGATTAAAGGAGCTAAATATGCATTTTAGTTGCCAGTAAATTAAAAACATCACTGATTGGCCCTACAAGAAAAGGGCAATGCTCAGACATGGTTATTTTGAGCAAATCATCAAGTTTTCAGAACCGTATATTTAAAGATCCTCATACCCTTCCTCACCCAGTCTATCTTTGATAAAAAGTGAGATGAGAACATAAAAAAGCTCGTTCTCTCTGCCCAGCCACTGCTGGCTTCTTTATCTCCCCTTGTTCCTTCATCTCTTCTCTCACAATTTGATCCTTGTGCTAGTACTTCTGCATCAGCTATATATAACAGTCTCATTCCATCTTACTGGTTGCCCATCCCTATTTTAAAATACAGTTCAAAACCCACATCTTCATTGCTCTTGTGATCCAGGTAGAACAGCTGCCTACAGCTAGCAAGCTATTTACCAGTTCCTCTGAGTGCTTATGGGTAATTTACCAACTGTACCCAGGTCCCAGTTGCAGAGTCCTTCCCACAGAGAAGTCCCCTGTGAGTAAAATGCTAATAACTGGTTTTTGCACAAAAAGCTGTATTAATTTGTTCTGAGTCCTAAAACAAATCAAGGTCTTTTTGCAGAGACCCTCAATTCATCCAGGCAGCGTATTCACCACACAACAAACAAAAGAGGGCATACATCACTTGGACTTGTAATGTTCACTCCACTGCCTCTGAAGCCCTCCAGAAATGAAGAACAGCACCTCCCTTAGGAGACTGTCTTTATAATTTCCCTTACTGGTAATCAGGTACAGCTGTCCTGTCTCCTCTCCCCTGAGCAACTTAAGAAACACATGGATCCTAATATCTCACTTCACAAGCACATGTTGCTTCCTTTTAATTACGGAAATTGGGGTGTCATGACCACAGCTGAGCACTTTGTTGCCAGGAATCATACGCTCAGTAGGGCCTGCCAGCAGAGGAACTTCCTTCACCAGAGGTCATCTCCCTCTGGGTTAAGGAAAGACCAGAACATCTCCTCCTCCCATCTGCCACTGGTAGATAAGGAAGTTACAAGGGCTTTCTCTCTTCCAATTACTGCTGCTCCTGCCATAAGAGAGGGTTCTCTCTCTGGTCATACAAAAAGAAGAGAAGGGCAGCTATCTCTATGTCATTTCACTTTCTTTCCTTGGAACCTACAGAGGGCCCTCCCGGGGGCCTGACATCTACAAGTGGGGAGGATGTGACCATGGACACTCTCAAGTATTGCTAACTCCAACCATAATAAATAAAATATAAATAAATAAATGAAAATCAGGAGATTGTCTTAAAATCACGAAATTTTAAAATGTGTAACTTTAGCACCTTCGTGGCCAAGATGGAGTCTGCTCTGTAGGCAGCTCTGGCCAAGAAAAGGATTTTCATACAACTGAGTCTTCCCTAATGTTTCATATGTTTCAAACAAACATAGAAAGAGCTGTTAATGCAGCCTGAATATAAGCAGCATTCTAATTTCCATTATAAACACCCTTATTTCCTGCATCCACTCATGTTCTCACCCACCTGTTTTTTCTCCAGATCAGTTCATTGTTAATACACTTTTTCCAAGTGACTTAATTTCAGTGGCATGAAACTCATTGAAACCATTTCTTAGTTATACTAATAAAAACAAGTTAAAAAAAAGCTTAAAATTAAGTTCACTTAAGGTAAAAGTGGCATAATAATGACTGAGCAATTTGTGACATCAAAAAGTGTGCATTTTATGAAATGGGAAAGTAAAACTGATTAATAGTGCCATTCACATCCATCTTATGCAGTCTTGCTTTGTGCTGTTAATATAAAATTAATTATGAGACGGATTCAGTCTTACGTAAATTGATCAGTACCCTACTCCATGAATAGTCCTATTGAACTCAGTGGGGAATACTCAGGAAGGTTCTACTTAATCTGCGTAGGAGTGGCAAAATCTGGCCCTCTGAAATGGAAGTGTTAATGATTCCCTCTTTTTCTAAGTATCTCAGATATTATAGAATTGTCCAGTTGTCTTGTACATGATGAAGAATAGTCAAGCATGATATGATAAAACTTTCCCTTATCAAGTGCTATGTGGTATGCCATGCACTTCATTTTGGAACTCAAAGAGAACCAGTAAGATGTGCAAATAGAAGCATAATCACTGTACTTCCCTTTTTAATTCAATTTTGTAGCCTTTATGGGCTCAGCATTTAGGGATGAACATAGATTACAATCTTCACTTTACAGGAAGAATTGGCTAAATTAATTTCTTTTCCCATTTCCATTAAAACTGTTGTCATGAGAACAAATTAATTCTGTGCCATTTTCAGTCTGCCTCATTTTCTCTCTCACAAAAAGGAACCTGAGAATTTTATTGCCCTGCAGAATATCTGAAAGACAGCAGTTTGTTGGACAATCGTAACCTTTTAAATAGTCTATTTTTGTTTCCTGTCCGCTCAAATCTGTGTCATACATTGTGGAATCTGTGCAGATGACACTCAGCTCTACATCTATGTTTCATTAGAACAGACAGAGTAGTATACCAGCTCACCCAATGCCTTGCTGAAACTGAGACTTGACTGAAAGCTAGTTGGCTGAGTTAAGATGGAGGCAAGGGTGCTGGAATGGGAAATAACATCAGAAGAAATTGGGAAGGCAATAATCAGCTCCTTTAATTGACATTGTTTGGCTAAATTTTGTAGCTCAGGTTTGATTGCGGGAGGTCTTGTCAAATCTTGGGGTGGAATCCTGGCTCTATTGAAGCTAATTCCCAAATTCCCATTGGCATCTGGATGCAATTCAAGATGTTACTTTTAACCAATAAATAGTTTTTAAACCCTTATTACCAGTGGACCAAATCTGATGATAAATCCTGGTCACAGGCCACGTGAGACACATTGCGCATATGCTGAGAAGACGACTCAGACACTGCTTCTCCCCCCAGAGCAACAGTCTACAGCTGAGATAAAGGTCATTGGTTTAAACAGGAGACAACATCTTCCTCCTCCTCTTGCCTTCCCCCAAATCCCAGGCTTAGATAGTAGATGGTTAGTTGGAAGATGGCTGCCAGCTGCTCAATGAGAGGGGTAAAGGGAAGAAATTTAATTCTAGAGTGTGACTGCTAGAGTATAGATGTGCTGACCTTCGGAGCAAATTGTCTAGGCTTTTCCTTGGAGGCTGGGGAAAACGCAGAATGGCAAGAGTAGATGAGAAAATAAAATGTGAGAGGCTGATTCTCCATTGCCACATCAGCCTCTCTTTATGCCACCTTAGTTTCAAATGGGGTGGAAATCATACTATAGTGTATACAAATATATCATAACAAACCCAAACACTGTAACTCTAAATACATTCAGTACAATTAAAACTGTACACTTCTTTTTTATTTGCATAATGATGCTTACTTTGCAAGTTTGTAGATTTTCTAAAGTCAGAGGGACCACTGTGATCTTCTAGTCTGACCTCCTGCATAATTCAGGTCATAGAAGCCTATTTATCAGGGGCTAAATCCTGCTGTCCATACTTAGGGCCTAATTCTGCTCTCGTTTACTCCAGTTTAACTCATAAGTAATACCATTGAAGACAATGGAGCTACATTAGTGTAAAGTAAGAAGAAGAGTTTCAGACCTTCAATCCTTACTCAGAAAAAAAGAATCTCTTTTGTTTCAATAGTAATTTTGCCTGGATAAATGTTGATTAAAGTTTGTAGGATTTGGCCTCTAACTAGAGCAACCATATTTCCCTAAAGTGAAAATGGGATCCATGGGGCTGGCCTTAGCTGCCTGTTCTCACCACTGCTTCCCCACAAACGTTCCTCCGCTCCTCCAGGTGAGCCAACTAATAGACATGGGGGCAGAGAGGAAAGAAATGGGTATGGGTTGAGATCTGGGCAGCACAGCAGAGTGAGTGTGCGGGTACTTTTGGGCTCGGATGCAGACAGTGAAGATATTGAATTACAATACAGCTAGTGATACGAAGCCCCTTTTCGGATCGCAGAGGGCGAGAAAGGAGGCTCCGTTTAGCGGGAGAGACCAAGGACTAGGGTTGCCAGGTGTCCAGTTTTCAGCCGAACACCTGGTCGAAAAGGGACCCTCTCCCCAGTCTTCCCCAGGCTGGTGAAAATGAGCAAGCAAGTGAGGGTTGGGGAGAGCAAGCGAAGGAGAGAGAGGGGATGGAGTGAGTGGGGGCAGGGCCTCAGAGAAGAGATGGGGCAAGGGTGTTCAGTCAGAAAGTTGGCAACCTTGGAGAGGTTGGTGGAGGACGGGATGTGGCAGAAGTGGGTGACTGAAAGTGGATGGAGAAGGGAAATAGACCAATTGGGGTGGAGGGGGGACTGGAGAAGGTTCCAGGGAACAGCCCCAAAAGACAGGGGTTGGGGTCTCTGGCAACTGGTCAGGGGCGGTGGGGCCATGCCATGCCTGGTGCCCTGGCACAAGCAGATGCTGAAAGTCCCAGTCAGGCACTTACAAGCCGGATTGCCTACAAGTCAGCCGGACCAGGTAGCCATGACACCATCTCCACAGAAATGGAAGAGTTTGAATTAGAGGCCCAACAGTGCTGCCCTCTGATTGGGCTTCAGAGTGAACACGTGACACTCCATTGCACCCTGATTGGAGGTGCAGGGCATAGCGAAGACACATTGTCCAGGCTTCTGCACAGTCTCCCTGTGGGGGGCAGGGCACCAGCCTTGGGCTGCCCATGGGGCGGTGTGTGTGTGTGGGGACATCCCCCCCAAAAATCACAGCTTGCCCACCTAAAGTTCCTCTGTGCCCCCCTACACTTTTTTGGTTTTTGATTTGTTTTTTTGATGATCAGCTGGCAAGAACAAATAGGAAAAATGCTCAGTTTTGCCAAAGAAGTTGGTATGACCAAGATAGGGCTTAAAGGCACTGCTTGGCCAAAACAGATCATATGGTCACACTTACACCAAATTTTCAGCATCACTGTGACTTTAAACTAGGATCTTTTCCTTAAAAAACTGCCAGTTCGGAAACAACTTTTACATTCTCCCCTGAAGGGAAAATAATTCTTCCTTCAAAAAGCAAAAAACAAGGAGGCTTAGCCAAACATGAATTCTTCCTGCTTTTTGACTTAATGATGCACGGATCCTTATATAAATCACATTTTTCTGACCTGATAAATTAGGCATCTTGATGGTGATGGCAGCTGAAATAATTTGACATTAAAGAAAAATCATGATATGAAATATCAGACAGGCTTGGTCACTCACCATTCTGAGTTTTGTGACAGAAATCAAATTTACTCATACTTATCTATGTTTTAGAAGCTTACATCTTAAATTAGACATGCGTTAGCCTCAAATAAATTAATGTTAGTGTTAATTTTTATATATCCTTTTGCTATAGAAACCAAAATGTTCAATAACTGAACATGAACTTTAAGCGTATACACGTGTGTGCACACGCGCATACAGAAGGACTTTATTTTTCATCTACATAGCCACTATCAAAGAGAGACTGGATTAGAGGCTTACTTATATTTGTGGTAACCATAGGCAAAAATTGATAAGGGAAGTGAAGGGACATAGGAAAACAATCTATCGCCAACAGAGATAAGGACATGTTTTCTAGGCATGTTCTAAGGATAAGTTTTTTAAGTATGTTAGGAGCAAAAAAAATCCTAACAATGGTATTAGTCCATTACCAAATGGAAATGGTAGAATTATCAATAATAATGCAGAAAAGTCAATCAATATTTCTGTTCTGTATTTGGGAGGAAAAAAGATGTAGTCATTTCATATGATTCTACTCTTTTGATTGCAATAGTATCTGAGGAGCATGTTAATCAGCAGCTACTAAAGATAGACACTCTAAATTAGCAGGTCTGGAAATTTTGCATCCAAGAGTTTTAAAAGAGCTAGCTGAGGAGCTCTTTGATTTTCAATACGTCTTGGAACACTGGGGAAGTTTCAAAAGACTAGAAGAAAGCTAATACGTCAATCTTTTAAAAAGATTGATGGATGACCCAGGTATTATAGGTCTGTCAGTCTGACATTGATCCTGGACAAATAATAAATGGGACTTAAAGAATTAAGGAGGGTAGTATAATTAATGACAATCATTATATCAGGATTTATAGAAAACAGAAGCTGTCAAACTATCTGTTTTTTTTTAAATGAAATTACAAGTTTGGTTGATAAAGGTAACAGTGTTGATGTAATATACTTAGATATCTGTAAGGCATTTGATTTGGTACCCCTGACATTTTGATTAAAATCTAGGAAATTATAAAGTGAACAGAGACACAGTAAGTAGATTAAGAGCTAGGTCTCAAAATGTAATTGTAGATGGAGAATCATCATCAAGCAGTCGTGTTTCTAGTTGGGTCCCAGAGTGATTGATTCTTGGTCCTCTGCTAGCTAACATTTTTATCAATGACCTAGAAGAAAACCTAAGATTTGCAGATGATATAAAATTTGGGAGAGTGGTAAATAAGGAAGAAGACAGATCATTGATGCAAAGCAACCTGGATTGCTTGGTAAGCTGGACACAAGCAAACACTATGTGTTTTAATACAGCTAAATGTAAATGTATACCCCTAGGAACAAAAACTGTAGGCCATATTTACAGGAAAGGGGACTCTGCCCTGGGAAGCAGTGACTCTGAAAAGGATTTTGGGGTTGTGGTGGATAATCAGCTGATGTATTTTTCATGGCTGTGAATTTGGTAGGATCCTACTTATAGTGATGGACTGAAAGAGCTCAATCTATTTAGTTTAGCAAAGAGAAGGTCAAGGGGTGATGATTACTGTCTATACATACCTACATGGGAGACAGGTATTTGAAAATGATCTCTTCAATCTAGCAGAGAATGGTATAACATGTCCAATGTCTAGAAAGTTGCAGCTAGAAATTTTCAGACTGGAAATAAGACCCATCTTTTTAGCATAGGAATAATTTACTAACGGTCATGGTGAATTCTCCATCACTGGCAATCCTTAAATCAAAGTTGGATGTTTTTCTGAAAGATCTGCTCTAGGAAATATTTTGGCGAAGGTCTACAGGAGGTCAGACTAAGCACTATGGTGCTTTCTGGTCTTGGAATCTATGACTCTATGAACTTAAGTTACTTAATACTTAAGTATTATTCCTAAAGTGGTAAAAATATTTAACTAGAAACATAAAAGATTATAACCAATGCAGCTATATACTCAAATGTTAGGTTTTGTTACCAGAAAGGAATTCAAAGTTCTCACCTTGAAACTAACAGAGAAGGACCACAAATTACTTTGGTCTCAATAGTTCCCTGTTTCTCAGAATGCTAAGACATTTGGAGCATAAAATTCTAATGTCAAAATCTGGGAACCTTGATTTAGATTTTTAAGTTGATATACTTCCTTCCATCTATCTAAGATGTATTTAAATTGACACCCTAATATCTGGCTTAATTTAGCAATAAGGATTTATTTCCAAAATGAATTTAGGAGGCTCTAATATTTATGGCCTCATATTCCCAAGTAACTTCCCTTTTATGCCTATTCATAGCCAATAAGGACCTTGTTTAACACAAGACAAGGTACAGCCTTCTGTTGTGAATTTCAAAAGATGGATTAACATATGTGTCTTAATATTGAACATCATAACTGGAGACCTTTATGGCATTACATCTTATCTCTAATTAGGTTGCTATATTAGCTCTGGTATCATAGCTTCAGAGTAAGAGTTTAAGTTGGAGTGGATTTACCTCAGACACTAAATATGATGAGGTGTCAAAAGGATCTGCTCCCACACTATATTTCTTCTTTGAACATAACTGATCCAATTCCTGGTTATAGAGGTATCTTTAACTCAGAAAAGAGGAAAAAGACAATAGACAGTGTCTGTAATAGCCAAGGTTCATGGAAACGTGGTTTTACACTTTAGGTTGGTTCAGGGCCAGTTTTCAAGCTAGGTATGCCTTTATACCATTACTTTATAAATTCTGAGTAAAAAAATAACAACATTGCATATTTAGGCTCCTTTAAGCCTCACAATAAGCACTAATAGTTGTATCAAAAGAATATCATTTTCCAAGCATGTGGAATTTCATATCAGACGCCAGACAGATCAAAAGAAAAATATGACTCAAAGCATGTATAGTCAAGCCAGGGCTGCTCTAGCTACAGGCAAATTAGGGCCGCAACACTACTCACTGAAGTTTGGACAAGATGCCCCTCTGCCGTGACAGAGGGAAGGCTAGGACAAACCTTTTCTGACTTCAACATTAAACAGCAGCTACCGATTTCTTTTCTGTGTACCTTACTGAATAGATAAGATTCATTCATCCACCCTCCCTCTTGATTTCCTGTTTTCTCATATTTCATCCCTTTCTGTTCGGTTTCTTTGTGAAGAGTTGACTTATAGATTATGTTCTGAGACTACTTTTTCTCCTAGATTCATATACTTTTAAACTTCAGTCAGGTCACTAGCGGGTTCTGTCGCTTCTTGTACTTTCAGAAAGAGCCCAGATTTCTCAGCTTTTCTTTGAATCTTCTGTCAATTTATGTTCAGGATAGCTCTAGGAAATAGTTTGTATTTATTTCAAATGTCAAAAGTGTCTGGTGACAGGGAAAGTTTCAAAGGTTTATGGATATATGTGTCTCCGTACTCTGCACACTATTGTCTGAAACACTGTCACAGACTAGTGTCTGAACAAAATAAAACCAAATATCCTCTCGTAAAAGTGAGGAGGAGTATTCTGAGTGAAATAATCTCTCTGAAAACTATAGACAAGACTGTTGAAAGCAAATTAATTTGGGGCTTAAAAGTATGTTGTTTCTGCCATTGAGAAATTCAAGCACTTAGCACTTGTTTACTCTGAATCAGTGATCACTCAATACAATCCTCTGCTCCAGGCAAAACTTCAGTGTTTCGTTCCCGCCTTCTGCACCCTGGAATAGAGGCTCTCAACAAGGCTTGGGGTGTTGCAAGCCCCACATCTCCCATAACCACTGACCCATTACAAGTCAGAAAAAGACAATAAATTAGAATGAGCCTGATTCCCTAGCTGGTCACATGATTTTTACTTTGAGTTAGTTACTTAGGCATAGATTTTCAAAGGTATGTACGTGTTGTGGCACCTACATCTCAGACAGTCAATGGGATATTGGCGCCTAACTCCCTTTTCACCAGTTTTCCATGGCTGTTTGTAAAACCAGAATTTATTCCTGTATGCCACAGTGTTTACTTTGCATGATTTTTGTCCTGCTGATTAATACAGATAGTTGATATCTTAGATCTTTGTCTTGTAATTGGCTCAGTTCCCAAATACCAATCTTTCATCTTCCTTTTATTAATTTCAAAAGCCATTCTTGCCCAGAGCTTTTGTTCTGAAATCAAGTCTCTAATTTGGCCTTTCTTGTTGTGGCACAATGTACAGCTAATGATACTAATGTTTGCAAACCTTTCTATTATCAACCTTGTTTTTAGGTGGATATCAGTTAGCCATAGAATTCACTCTAGGATAAAACTTGCAGACAGGGCAATTTTAAATTTTATTTTAACAAAGGCTAAAACAAATTAATTTGTGCATTTGTAACCAGTTCAGTGGCATACCTTTAAAACTGCATTCTGTAGGTGATGTGCTAAAATAATTTGTCTAGTACTTCAACAGGACTGGCAAGAAAGATCATTGGACTACAGGATCAGTGCTTTGAATGAGCCCAACACAGCACTGAGTCAGGGAGAAATCAAGGGTCATGTTCTTCCCAATGCAATTTCTATTGATTTGAATGGAAATCCTAGGTATAAATGAGGGCAGAATTCGGCATCAAAAGCCTGTGCGGGACAAGGAGGTGAAGATCAAGGAATCCAATGGATGGGGAAAAGAACAGGAAGAATTTATCTAGAAGAAAGTTTGAGGCTTATGGGGGAGGTAAATCAAGGAGTCAGGGAGATGCTATTTTTAGGGCATCTTGGAGTTTTAGTGATATCAGGCCAATCTACTCCTGTGTATTGACCAACATTCTGCTCCTCTCAGCATTCTTCTTTAGACTGTAAGCTCTATATAGAAGGAACTGTCTTACTGAGTGTGTACATTAGCTAGCACAATGAGACCCAGATCCTTCATTGGGGCCGTTAGGTACTACCACAGTTTAAATAATAAAACAACCACCTACTTGGCTTATTAAATAGCAGCAAAGGATTAGGCATCTGATTCCAGATAATCTTTAATACATGTGTCATGGTATAATTCCCCAGTCTGAACCTTAGCGTCCAAAAGATGGGGTACCAGCATGAATTCCTCTAAGCTCAATTGCCAGCTTAGTACTTGTAGCGCTGCCACCAACCAGGAATTCCAGTGCCTGGTACACTCTGCCCCCCCCAAAACCTTGCCTGGGGACCCCCAAGACCCAGTCCCTCTGGATCTTAACACAAGGAAAGTAAACCCTTTCCCCCACCTTTGCCTCTCCCAGGCTTCCCCTCCCTGGGTTACCCTGGAAGATCACTGTGATTCAAACTCCTTGAATCTTAAAACAGAGGAAAATTCACCTTTTCCCCTCCTTCTCTCTCCCCCTCCCAGACTCTCCCTGAGAGAGAAAGTAATCCTAACACAGAGAGAAAATAACCTCTCTCTCCCCCTTCCCTCTTTTCTCCCCACCAATTCCCTGGTGGATCCAGACCCCGCCCCCTGGGGTTTCACACCAGAATAAAAAAACAATCAGGTTCTTAAACAAGAAACTTTTAATTAAAGAAAGAAAAAACAGTAAAAATTATCTTTGTAAATTTAAAAAATGGAATATGTACAGGGTCTTTCAGCTATAGACACTGGGAACACCCTCTCAGCCTAAGTATACAAGTACAAATTAAAATCTTTTCAGCAAAATACCAATATGAACTCCTTCCAGCCAAATACACATTTGACCTCCTTCCAACCAAATACACATTTGCAAATAAAGAAAACAACCATAAGCCTAACTCACTTTATCTACCTAGTACTCACTATTCTAAACTTATAAGAGCCTGTATCGGAGAGATTGGAGAGAAACCTGGTTGCACGTCTGATCCCTCTGAGCCCCCAGAGTGAACAACAACAACCAAAAACCTAACAGCACACACAAAACATCCCTCCCTCAAGATTTGAAAGTATCCTATTCTCTGATTGGTCCTCTGGTCAGGTGACAGCCAGGCTCACTGTTCTTGTTAACCCTTTCCAGGCAAAAGAGATATGAAGCACTTTTGTTCTATTAACTCTTACTTATCTGTTTATGACAACATGCATTTTGTAAGTGTTAATAAGATATGATGGGCTGTGAACTGGTGGTAGCAGTGCACTTTTCAAGCATGTAATTGTTTCTCACCAGCTGTCTAAATATGGCTAAAATGTTCATAGGCAGATGCTCATCACCATAGTATCTGACTATCTCTTGAACATTAACAGTTTTTCCCTCATGAAACTCCAGAGGTAGCAGAAGTATTATTCCCCATCTTCAACATCAGTTATTGAGAGACAGAAATTAAAAGTCTTTTTATTAAGTGGCCAATAATTTTGGTTGCCACCATTTTTAGATGCCGAAATTGCTTTCCATCTAATAACTGAGGCACCCCAAACAGTGTTACTTTTGAAAATTTTGGCCTAAGCAGGATCAGGAAGAGACTCTAACTTTGCCATACAAATGGTCATACCAATGGTCCATCTAGCTCAGTATCCTGTTTCTCATAGTGACCAGTGGCAGATGCTTCAGAAGGATGAACAGAACAGGGCAATTTCGAGTCACATTCCACTGCCTTAACAACAAAGACAACACAACAAGCAAATGAGATATCCTAAATTGTTGGCTCCGAATAGGTACAGAGATACAACAGCATCAAAGCACACAGCTGGAAACTAGTCTGATTTTTGTTTTGGATATAGAGGGTCATGAGAACCCCAGAGCCTGAGTTTCCAAATGACTTCTGAGATATAATGAATTCTGTCAACCCTCACTGACTTCAAAGGCTGAAGGCAACTTAATTGCATTGGACGCTAGGTTTGGCCATTTATATTCTCTTAGCAATACATATTGGTTAACTGAGGTGCAAATTTTTTTGTTGAATTGCATCCAATTCAATTTCAGATGGGATGTGAGCCTGACACCTTCCATTCACTTCTAAATTCAGTTAAAAATTACTGGAAGAAGGTATTACTTTTAATTATTTAACCCAGCATGGCTTTCCCCATTAGGCTGTGCAAACTACCTCCGTCTGTCACTGTCATAAATGGATAGTTAAGAGTTAATGGAACAGAAGTACTTCATATCTCTTTTGCCTGTAAAGGGTTAACAAGATCAGTGAGCCATGCTGTCATCTGATCAGAGGACCAGTCAGGGGACAGGATACTTTCAAATCTTGAAGGAGGGAAGTTTGTGTGTGTGCTGTTAGAATTTGGTGGTTGTTCTCTATGGGTTCTGAGAGTGACCAGACGTGCAACCACGTTTCTCTCCAATCTCTCTGATACGGTCTCTTATATGTCCAGAATAGTAAGTACTAGGTAGATAAAGTGAGTTAGGCTTGTGTTTATTTTCTTTATTTGCAAATGTGTATTTGGCTGGAAGGAGTTCAAATTTGTATTTTGCTGAAAGGATTTTAATTTGTACTTGTATACTTGGGCTGGGAGGGTATTCCCAGTGTCTATAGCTGAAAGAGCCTGTAACATATTCCATCTTAAATTTACAAAGATAATTTTTACTGTTTTTTCTTTCTTTAATTAAAAGCTTTTCTTGTTTAAAACCTGATTGTTTTTTTGTTCTGGTGAGACCCCAGGGGACTGAGTCTGGATTCACCGGGGAGTTGGTGGGGAGAAAGGAGGGAAGGGAGAGAGAAAGGTTAATTTTCTCTCATAGACTCATAGACTCTAGGACTGGAAGGGACCTCGAGAGGTCATCGAGTCCAGTCCCCTGCCCTCATGGCAGGACCAAATACTGTCTAGACCATCCCTGATGATCCCTGACCATCTCTCTCTGTGTTAGGATTACTTTCTCTCTCAAGGAAAGTCTGGGAGGGGGAGAGAGAAGGAGGGGGAAAGGTGAATTTTTCTCTCTGTTTTAAGATTCAAGGAGTTTGAATCACAGTGATCTTCCAGGGTAATCCAGGGAGGGGAAGCCTGGGAGAGGCAACTGTGAGGGAAAGGGTTTACTTGTGCTAAGATCCAGAGGGTCTGGGTCTTGGGGGTCCCTGGGCAAGGTTTTGGGGGGGGCAGAGTGTACCAGGCACTGGAATTCCTGGTTGGTGGCAGCGCTACAAGTACTAAGCTGGCAATTGAGCTTAGAGGAATTCATGCTGGTACCTCATCTTTTGGACGCTAAGGTTCAGAGTGGGGAATTATACCATGACAGTCACACTCACTACTCGATGCAAGTGCAGGTACATTCATACATAACAGAACTATTGCCAGCTACTTCGCCTAGCATTTTTCCTCTAAAAATGCTCATTCAGAGCATGTTCATTCTGTGGTGTAACATGCATAGATATTAATGCAAACAGTATCTATGAATCTGTATACCCTGTTCACACTGGTTGTTCTGTGTTCCCATGCATTTCTTAATTGCTAATAGACATCACCTTCTCAGTCTATTTTTAACTTCCACTTAGCATACTGAAATCAATGTAACATGCAGGCAAATAAATTGTCACATTAAGAAAAAAACCCTATGTACTCCTAATGAATATTAGTCATGCTACCTCTTAAACATTGTTTTGTAAATAGATGTAGTGTTTAGTGAAAAATTCAGAGATACCAATTTTATAGCTAATGAACCGAAAACTCATTCAGTTTTTAATACACTTCTATTTTTATATTCTTACCAATTATACTGTTATTGTTATGCTAAGGTAGTGACTTTTCTATATGAATGAGTCATTAAGAGACCATAAATATTCATCTGTAGTTGTGGAAGTGCAGCTGAACAGCCTGGTAATTAGAGTTGACACGACTTTCTGAAAACAGTGCGGAATGTCTGTTTTTCATCAAACGAGAGCAATAGCCACATTATACCAAAAACCAAACACTTTGTTGGCAGTTAATAACAGAGTTTTATAAATTGCATAGGGCTAGATTGTGACTTGGACTGCATGCGTATGTAGGAGTGTAAGAAGAATTTGGCTCACATTAACAGTCCTGTCAGCAGTTGTTTAACAAAACAATCATGAGCAACCTAGACAAAATGTAGAATATCTATAGGTACAGAAGGAGGTGATTGTGAAAATGGGACCTATACATTTGTCTTCTCCTGGGCACACACATTCTGCCAATCTTGTACATCCCTCCCTTTAATTCTGCTCTTTGTCATTTCTTTCTCTTGGTTTTGGAAGTATTTTCTTCAGCTGTGGGTGCCTCTTCTAAGGTTAGCAAAAATATGGGTAAGGATTGCCTTTATTCTTCATGTGGGTGTTGCTAAACCCTGACATTACGTAAGTGGCAGATTTTCATTTACTAGAGAACGTGATAGGCGCTAGTAGATTATGTACTCAAAAAGAGAGCCAATTGTAAGTTATCAAATACCGTCAGCTTATCTGATTGCATGTGTGTGACTGATTTTGATTCCTCACTTCTAGAATCAGAAGGCCAAGTTCAGAAGTAATGTAAGATACTCTTACTGTAAGAGGGGCTAACATACACAATGTTGAAGCCCTTGAACCTATTTACATACATTCTATCTATGTGTAAGGAGTCCAAGTTGTTACTTAAGTACCAGAAATATGGTAGGAGTTATTTTAACTTACACTTTTTTCTGCCTCCTCTGCACTAAAGTCTCATTAACTTCTATGAGATAGGAATATTTATATCCTTTTGACCAATGTTTATCTCTGATGGTGAATTTCAAAGGGAAATCTAATAGTTACTTGGGGAGCAAGCTGTAAATAGCATTGCTCCCCGGGTCTTCCTTCAATTCCGCTCCTGTTCTAGCTCACCTCTTCCAAACTCATAGTAACGCAGCTAAATGCTCTCTTGTGGGGGAGTCATGTCAGAGAACCAGGACTTCTCACTTTTAATTACTTGTGCTGCTCTTTGGACTGAATTGCTACTTCCTCATGCAAAACAGAGGGGAGCAGGGGGTCTATTTTATTTTGTCAGTTTGATTTTTCTTTCCCCCCTACACTCCTTTTTGTCATGTACTGAGACTTTTACTGTTGGTTTGCATTTTCAAGGAAATTAATTCATCTTATTATTAATCTTTGATTTATGCGGTACATAAAAAGTGCTAAGCACTTTACAGAATATGCAAGAGAGATAGACCATGACCCAAAGGATTTTCAATCTAAGGCCCCAGTCCTGCAATGAGCATGGCATGGATGGGCAACCATTCCTATATGGAACTATTTCCAGGATCAGAACTCAAGTTTACAGATAATGTTTGCAGTGATAACACAGAGGGTGAAGGGAAAACAAGGGCTACTATTAACAACATGTTGATCACTTCAGATCTACATCTGGTGAAATGGTGTAATGAATATGTTTTATTTTATCTGGTTGTGAATTTTGAATAATTTTATATATATACACACGTGTGCACGTGCGCGCACACACACAAACACAAAGGAGCTCTCATGAGACAATATGGTAATTGTCATAAACAGATGGTTAAGGGTTAATGCCTCTTTTACCTGTAAAGGGTTAAAAAGTTCACCTAGCCTAGCTAACACCTGACCAGAGGGACCAATGGGGGAACAAGATGTTTCAAAAGGAAGGAGGGAGTTTTTCCTTTATTTAGAGTTTCAGTTTCAGCCGGAGTGAAAAAGATCAAGGAACCAGCCTCTTATCAGAGTAGTAAGTTTTAGAAAGGAATAAATAGGTTTATGTTTATTTTCTTTGTAACTTGTCTTGGTACCATTAGGGAATTATCAAAATTGGGTATTTGGGTATTTTTTTTGTTTAACTAAATTTGTGCCCAGGGGAACATCCTCTGTGTTTTAAATCTGTTGTCTGTCAGAGTAGCTGGTATGCTAATCTCTCCCAGAGGGTTTTCTTTTACCTTTCTTTTCTTTAATTAAAAGCCTTTTTCTTAACACCTGATTGATTTTTCCTTGTTTTTAGATCCAAGGGGATTGGATCTGGACTCACCAGAGACTGGTGGGAGAAAGGAGGGAGGATGGTTAATTTCTCCTTGTTTTAAGATCCAAGGGATTGGATCTTCACTCACCAGGGAATTAGTGAAGGAGTCTCTCAAGGCTACTCAGGGAGGGGAAGGTTTTGGGGGGACAGGGAGTGATCCAGACACTGAAATTCTGGATGGTGGCAGATTTAAACTAGTAATTAAGCTTAGAAGTATTCATGCAGGTCCCCACATCTGTACCCTAAAGTTCAGAGTGGGGAAGGAACCTTGACAGTAATGAAGCCTTTTTTGCAATTTGTCTATTTATGTTGTTACAAGAGGCCTGGACTTGACATGACTCATAGCCATCTCATGTATGAACTTAGTGTAACCGGCAACCATCTTGTATGCTCACCCACCATAAGCTGGAAACAAAACTATAGAGTCAGGGGAATTCAGCCTTGGCATAGGCAGACAGATAGGAAAGTATCAGCTGCAGCATTACTAATAGGGATAGATATATATTCACAAAGTCATGAGAATGGGGAGAGAATGGACAAACTAACCTCGAGTTTCTGCAGCTTTTTCCTGATAATAAAAAAGTATGAGGTTTTGCTGTTGCAAGTGTATCCCACTAAGGAAGCACAAAGATAAGTGGACCTTGAGAAGTTTTTACTAACTTTGAAAAATATAAAAGCTAATGATTAGGCTGTTTTTAGGCATGTGAACCCCTGTATATGGTTGGTTAGTGTTTTTTTTTACATTTTATATAGCTGTTTTAAATAAAATAATTGGTTAAGGCATAGATAAGAGAAATTCTCATTTTAACTATATAACAAGGGTCAGAAAACAGGCTTGTTGGAACTTAACTCTGGAATATAGGTCAAGACCAAAGCTGCAAGGACTTTTTAACCTCTGCATGACCAGACTGTGCAGAATCCAGAACCCAGATGACACGACTCTGATTGACCATCAGAAGATGTCCATTTGTTTTATTGGTAGTGGTGAGCATAAGATGCTTGGCATGTGTATTGTGTTGATTTGTTGCTAACTGTTAATAAATACTTGTACATGTCTAAGGATATTCACTGTGTGAAGGCTCTTTCACTGGGAAAAGGCCTCACAGACCTGTAGACCTCTGAACCCCCTGGGAATTTGTGTTAACCCTGAGCCCATGAAGGGTAGAGCCCTGAACCCACAGAAAGGTGTAGTTGCATCCATTATGCCCTGATTACCTATAAGGATGGGTAGGAGTGGGTGCTCTATATTACACCCTGAGTATCCCCGGAGAGGGTAGGGTCATAAATTGTGCAGGCAACAACGTGTTTGTTATAATGACTTGTCATGGTAAATTATGTGGAAAACAAAACACAGTCTGGTCATGGAAAAGGCAGCTAACGTCATGCATTCACAATACAAAATATCAAATGCCAATGGCCACATTGCCAAGAAGTTCCTTCATCTACAACAAAAACAACAATTTGATAATTTAAAGCCACTTTACAATCACTATCCTTGTGCCAACCATTTTAGCCCCACAGCAGCAGGAGTGCAGGAGAGTCATTGCTGTCTGTATATTCTTCAGAGCTGCTATCTTGCTTCAGCCACTCTCAGAGCAGCAGGAGCAACTGCACTTTGCAGACTCCTCACTGAGTGACAAACCACTAGCCCTAATTATGAGAATTCCTGCTTTCTTGGCTTCCCATGTGGTCCAGCTTTTATCTTGGCAGTTCTCAGTGCAATGCAGTGTCCCCAGCTTGTTATCAAATCCATCTACTCAGACACATATAAAATGTCAAACATTACTGATACTTGCAAAAAAAAAATGGCAAGCTCAGAATTTAAGGCTGCATTTTTATTACGTCTGTCACTGGAGTCATAATTTTTGGCATAACAGTTCTCCATGCACTCCCACAGGCAGCTCTGCATGTTAGGGGTTAAAGAATTGAGCTGTTAGGACTGGACAGAAAATGATCATTTGAGATCATGAAAAATTGAGGTTTCGACATTTGCTTAAATACTCACCAGAATGAAAACTAGATCTAAAAAAAAAAAAGAAAGTTGTGAAGAACATACCTGCATGTGCATGCCACATAAATATCCATTAGCCCAGTGGTCAGGACACATACGTGGGTTGTAGGAGACCCAGGTTTCAAGTCCCTGCTCTGAATCAGGTAGAGAAAGGGCTTGAAGCTACTTCTCTGACATCCCAGGTGAGTGTGGCCTAATCAATGAGCTATTGGCTATTCTGTTCTGTCTTTCTCTCTCATTGGTTTTGACTAGAATTCCACCCTAGAGCTGTGAAATCTTCCCAATGAAAGTTTAATCAAAACAGATGTGTTTCCACAAGATGTTTCAGTACTGACACAGGGCTATTTTTGATGAAAAACGTTTTGTTGAAAATGACCAATGAGCTGTAATCTGTATGGATTGAGGAGGAAAGGAAACTAATGCTATATTTCTTGCCTTTTAACTCGCGGATCAGTAAGCTTTCCTTCGAGTGCTCTCACCTTGATCTCTTTAGCCGCACAAGTCTAGAGGGCCACTTGCAGTATGTGGAGAGTCAATATAATGAAGTTTTCTTTCATTCCCAAGTAAACCTTGCTGAGACTAGTTTTGAGTCATCCCTATAGGCCAGCATAGCCCACCTTCTGCTTCAATAAGAATCTTAATGCAGTAGATACATAACACATATGTTTTCTTCTATTAGTCTCTGAGCAACTCTGTATGCCAGCACAGAGTAAGGTAAGCCTTTGTAGTGCTGAGGAAATGTATACAGGACAGAATCAGTGCCCAGCAGAGCAGTGTTGCCATCAACAATGATGAAATGTTCTCCAACTCCACAACTTTTTAGTGTTCTGTTATTAGCCACTCAATATGACCAAAGAATACCCAGAAAACCAGCCTGGCCTGCCAGGGGCTTTCCCTGAACAAGCGGCGGACCAGCTTTGAGAACCACTGCTCTATACCATCCAAGACAGCTGGCTTTCCAGCCTCCTCTTGAAAACCTCCATTGAAAGAGCTTCCACAACCTCCCTAGGCAGTCTGTTCCATTGTTCTTACAGTAGGGAAGTTTTTCCTGAGATTTAATCTACATGACAATACAAAACTGCAGCCTTTTTTGTAACTAGTGAAACCCCACTCCACTACCAGTTTTTACATAGGCATTTTTCAGTGTTACAAAGCACCTGAGTACACAACACTTTTCAATGTGACATATACACAGGCACAGTACTATTCTAAACTACTGCCCTTAAACTCAGATTGAGACTGTTGAAAATTATGCTTCAATTTGGCATAAAGTTATTATAAATTTAAAAAAAATTGAGGGAAATTTGAGTATTTAATGAGGGTAAAAGTTCCTTCATAAAATCAATTTCCATAATTCCAACAATTAATTTTTGCAAAGAAAGAGAAAGGTTCATTCATATTTTGGGCAGTTTATAAAGTCATATAGAGCCAAAGAATGTCTTCAGTCTCAAAACATGGATCTTGTAAGAACAGCAAAGGTAATTGAATACTATTTGTTGCATATATTATTAGAAGAAAAATTTTAACTGTTTTTTGTTGAATAATCTTTTGACATATACTTTTGGCACCATGTAACCATCTTAGTAGCTAGTTGAGTACTACACATCAAATACATTATTCAGGAAATAATGGTAAAAATTGTCATCTTCTTTTAAGTAAACACTGAACCAATTCAAAAAACTACCAAAAAATTAATTTTGCAACAGCAGGCTTTTCCCAAATAAAATTTCATGCTTAACATAAATTTAATATTTCTGGCCTGTCCTTTCCAGCAGTTTGGAAAACTCCACTGGTGAGCTAAGGGTATGGATCATCATTCACAGGTAACTAGATGACAAATAAGCAAAACACAGAATACCGTAGACCATATTTTCTAGGAGCTTTTGTTGACATGGATGAGTAAGAAAACTTTTAAAAGCTCAGGTATTGGCCAGATTTTGTTTGTTTACTTATTACGAGGTTATAGGCACAGACCATTGTTACTCAATTTTATAATCAAGATTTGAATAGCACTTCAGTTTATTGAAGAAAAAGGAACACCAACCAGCAGCATTCTATACAACTAATTTCAGAATATTAATTCCACTAAAATAATTAAGACCTAACATTATAGAAACTCTTGTGTTTTTTGTATCCAAACAATGATTCATTGTCTGCAATATCTAGGAAGGAGATGGTTTCTGAAGTTGGCCTTCTAGAGGTTATAGCTTGCAGCCTATCCTGAGGCAAAAGCAACTAAGATAGTATAGATACTCAAGTGGGAGAACCAATTTAGTTGCTTATTTCTGCTTCTAGTATGTGGTGTTATAACTGCTATATGAATAGTGCTGAAGCAGTTCCACCCCACACTCTTGCCTACAGGAAGATGTCATGTTGGCACTGAGACTGTGTGTGCGCTTGGCAAAAGGAGGGGAGAAATAAAGAGGGAAAGAGAAGGAAAGAAAATATGTACAGTGAAAAATACAAACTTGGGCCCTGGTCCCGCAAAGACGTATGCACATATTTAATTTTGCGCACACTGGTAGAGTCCTACTCAGTGTTACTGATTTGATTTTATGTGAAGATGATGAAGGCTCCTGAAAGCAGAAGCAGTAAGGTTCTGCTGCAGAGATTCTAGGAAGATTTGTAGCATAAGTATGTGTACATGGGCCTATGCAGAATGGTTGCCTAGATCCACGGGGGCTTCCTGCATAACTTGGGGGCAGAATCAAGGGAAAGGACCACAGAATTTGCTGCTATTATGGAATCTTTCAGTACTACCTGTCCTAGAAAGTCCATGTCAGGGCCAGGTAGTTATTCACACTAAGTCTTTCATGACTGCCTTTCTGATTCTGACATTGCTAGTCTTGTCCTAATGTCTCCTACCATCCTGGGCTGTCCATACTCTAAAGTTGAGGCACAGGCCAACTCTACATGGAGTTCCGGAACATTGCTCAGATATGATGTGGGACTCGCACAGAATTCACCAGTGCAGAAGTCCCTCTTCTCTGTTCCCTATTCCCAGTGGAATTGGCATCAGAGACAACAATAGGACTCACTTCAACTCTGTTCAGGACCCTTCTGTATGTTTTATCTATGGCGCTCTAGCAAAATACTTTATTGACAGGGAACACTTTCTGAAAATACCAAATTTTAAGTGAACAGAAAATATTCACCCAAAGTTACATTTATATTTGGGTTCCTTGAGCATTCAGACCAGACACCTGAATCTAGCAGTTAGAGTCATCTAGCAAAGGACAGAGAGCATACCATGGCACTTAAGTGACCAATCACAACTTGAATTTGAACATCAGATACAACACATTGCTCATGAATGATCTGCAGGGGAGTACAATTATCTTTTTTTCCCCTCTTTGTTAATATAAGTTTGGCCCTTTTAACTTCAGAATGAAGACAGATGAATTGTTCATATCAAGCTGACCCTATTTGCTCCAATATAGTCATACATCCCTTCCTGATCACTGTGCTAATTGCTTCCCCTGGCTGCTGTCCAGATGCAGCTCCATTTCAATATATCTAGTTTGAAAAAGATTTTGTGACTCTTCATAATGAAAAGAACTATATAAATGTATCAGAGGGGTAGCTGTGTTAGTCTGGATCTGTAAAAACAGCAAAGAATCCTGCTGGCACCTTATAGACTAACAGACGTTGGAGCATTGAGCTTTCGTGGGTGAATACTCACTTCGTCAGATGCATGTAGTGGAAATTTCCAGGGGCAGGTTATATATGCAGGCAAGCTAGAGATAATGAGGTAGTTCCATCAGGGAGAATGAGGCCCGTTTCTAACAGTTGAGGTTTGAAAGCCAAGGGAGGAGAAAACTGGGTTTGTAACTGGCAAGCCATTCACAGTCTTTGTTTATCCTGAGCTGTGGTGTCAAATTTACAGATGAATGCAGCTCAGCAGTTTCTCTTTGAAGTCTGGTCCTGAAGTTTTTTTGCTGCAGGATGGCCACCTTAAGGTCTGCTATAGTGTGGCCAAGGAGGTTGAAGTGTTCTCCTACAGGTTTTTGTATACTGCCATTCCTAATATCTGATTTGTGTCCGTTTATCCTTTTCCGCAGCTACTGTCCAGTTTGGCCGATGTACATAGCAGAGGGGCATTGCTGGCACATGATGGCATATATTACATTGGTGGAGGTGCAGGTGAATGAACCGGTGATGGTGTGGATGATCTGGTTAGGTACTGTGATAGTGTTGCTGGTGTAGATATGTGGGTGTGCTGTCAACACCAGACCCCTAAGAGTACATCCACATAGAAAAAATAGCCCACGGCAGTGAGTCTCAGAAGCCAGATCAACTATCTCAGGTTTGTGCTACCGGGCAAAAAATACAGTTGGATGGCTGCAAGAACATAACACTTTGCATCCAAAGCTTGTTACAACATTGATAAAGGCTCACAGAGGCTTCTGGTGACTTAATTAATAGTCACTGCCATTCTAGTCTGTGTTTCTATTAGTGACCATAGGTACAGTGCTCAGATACCAATGAGGTAAGTTGCTAAACAGGGCTTGATCCTACAGATGCTCAGCATTCTTACCTTGGCCCAACTAAGGATAAGTACACGCTTCACTTCAAGTACATGAGTAGGTCCATTTAACTCACAGGTCCATCCAGATCCTGAAAAGGTATATAGGCACCTAGTCGCCCCTCTGTCCAAACACAAATCAGCCTGACTTGGGTCAGCAAGCACACAGGACCTAGAGCCCTAACAGGGGATGAGTCAGAGCCCAAGTTCCTTGTTTGCACATTTTGCACCATGGATGCAAATCAAGCTGCAGACCTGAGTCAGAAGGTCTGTGTAATGCAGTATGGACGCTTTAGCATAGTTGTGAGACTCAAGTCCATGTTTACAATGCAGTGTGGACAAGCATGGGCTACCACAAGCCCAGGTCCAATTGTGGAGTGTACTATAGACTCATGCACAATTCACTAGTGCAGAAGTCCCTCTTCTCCGTTCCCTATTCCCAGTGGAGCTGGCATCACGAACAATAGATCTCACTTCAACTCTATTCAGGACCCTTCTGTGTGTGTTTTCTACGGATGTTCTAGCAAAACACTTTATTGGCAAGAACATTTGCAGAAAATACCCAATTTTAAGTGAATCAGAAAACACGCACCAAAAGTTACATTTTATATTTGGGTTCCTTGACCTTTCAGATCAGACATCTGAATCTAGCAGTTAAAGTCATCTAGCCAAGGAACGGAGTCATACCATGGCACTTAAGTGACCAATCACAGCTTGAATTTTGAACATCAACTACAACACATTGCTCATGAATGATCTGCAAAGTACCCTAAGAGACAGGAAGACCTATAGGCGTACAACTTTGTATCACATATAGATCTCACAAACGACGTGGTCTCTATTGCGCAAGATTTGATAGAAACAAATCATAGGGCTCTGTATTGAGTAGACTTGGTGAAATTTTTTTGCTGGGTTCTTACACCTTCTTTTGAAGCATCTGGTTCTGACTGCTGTTGGAAACTAGATGGGCCGCTGCTTTAATACTCAGTGGCAGTTCCTATGTTGATATTTTCCTGCCAAAAATTGGGTTTTATCAAATATTTTGAATTTATTTTATTTTTTTCTATGGGAAATTTTGAATTGAAATGAAATACTCATTCTATTTCAAGCTGATATTTTCATTTTTTTTGTTTTTTGGAAAGTGAATAATTTTCAAAATTCTGAATATTTGTTTTTCCCCTTTGCCCTATTCCCCACCCACGCACACACACCTTTGTCACTGAATGTAACAGAATTAATGTTGTCTAGAGGTTTTACCACTACTTTTTTCTTTTCTCCCTGTACTCTTTTTTACCACTCTGTAAACTTTAAAAAGTTAGAGAAGTTTTGAAAATAGCCGTGGGGGGCACAAGGAAAAGCAAAAGCAAAAAATAAAATATTGGAAACGAATCTAGACATTACTTATTCTGGTACATTTACTGGCAAAAATTAAACAAAGCAGGGCAAGAGGGAAAAATAAATGTTGAATACCTGAATTTTTTTCAGAAAATTATTTAAAAAAACTATTTGGAAAAAAAATGAAAAATTGTTCCATTTGATATTGTTTGAAATGGACGTAACATCCAAATTAGAAAATGTTCAAAAATGGAAAAGCAATCTCTAGTAGCTGTGTGCTATGGTCTTCCTATACAGGGGCCTGATGGATATTGAAACTGAATCTGAGTAAATCAGAATATATCTGCTGATAGCTTCACTTTATAGCAGGGATCAGCAACCTTTGGCAAGTGGCCTGCCAGGGTAAGCCCCATGGCGGGCTGGGCCGGTTTGTTTACCTGCCGCGTCTGCAGGTTCAGCCGATCACGGCTTCCACTGGCTGCGGTTCGCCGCTCCAGGCCAATGGGGGCTGCAGGAAGTGCCATGGGCTGAGCCCTCATTGGCTTGGAGTGGTGAACTGCGGCCAGTGGGAGCCGCGATCAGCCAAACCTGTGGACATGGCAGGTAAACAAACTGGCCCAGCCAGCCAGGGTTTTTTCCTGAACAAGCAGCGGACTGGCTTTGAGAACCACTGCTTTAAGGCATTCACTAGAGATGTCGGAGACAGGTTTAAAACCCTTTTTTCTTTTATTTGGAATAGGGATTTGAACCTGGGTCCCCCAGGTGAGTGCCCGAACAACCAGGCTACAGGTTAAGAGTCTGAATTTTCTACCTTTTCATATGTTGTTGCAAAACATTTTTGTTTGGACCAAACAGCATTTTTCAATGGAAAAACAGTCACTTTTTCCAACCTGCTCTAATTATATCATATATATACATGCATTATAGTGTAGAATATTAAATATTTTTAATAGTAAAGTTAAAAGTGAGTCAAAATGATAGTCACATGAAATATTTTGGCATTAGTGAAAAGAAACAAGAATGTCAATGATTCATTTTTACGTTTTCCTGTTTAAAAAAATTGATATTTTAAAATATTTCATTTTTGACAAAATTGTGTTTTCCAGCAGAAAACTCTTCCGAGTAAATATTTTTGACCCACTCTAATACTGGAAATTCAACTGCTAATACAATTTTGCACAGTTACTAAAAATAGACCTTTCCTGTGGTCCTCAATCAGTTTTTAGTGTGGATAAAAGTATCTTGATTAGAGTTTTGCCTAAGAACTAGGTAAAACGAGAGGGGATTTCAGGATTTTACCTCTGATTTCAGACTAGCTTCACCGGTGTGAGCGTATTCAAAGGAATATTAAAAAAATATCAAAACCATAATCATTTAGGACAGCAGCCCGATCATGTCTATTGTTCCAATCAGCTTTCAACCACATGAAATCCTAACTTCCAGATATTATCTGTCATGTATGACTTACAAACAAAAGCAAAATGCAAAAGCTACTTTGGAGGTTTGGAAACCTGCCAACTTCAATTAATTTAATACATATTTTAAAACAACATGGTATGATTCCAACTGCTATATAACAGCCTAATCTGCTGCAATCAATAGTGCCAAATGCTGCATTCAAGAATAGATGCATAAGCGCTAACAAAATGCAGAAGATGAATCATCTGTCATCCACAAAATACTGGTATAGTGTCGCCCTGTGATCAAAATTCTGGTTGAAATGTGAAATTTTAAGCCACATTTTTCCTGAAAATACAACCAAGAAACTCTAAATATTTGCTAAAAGCAACTTCTCAAACAATTCTTTGATTAAACCCTATGGATCCAGGGAAGACTTGTCTTTTGAGAATCATTTTACTGTTAGGGCCTGATACCAAGACCATTGAAGTCAATGGAAGCCTTTCTAGTGACTTCACTGAGCTTTGGATCAGTCCCTAAATGTCAATTTCCCTGTGCTGAAGAAACACAGAAAATGAATAGTGGAGGAGTAGTACCAACTTTCACCAGAAGAAATAAAAACCCTTTATAAATAAACTAATTAAGAAATGCATGTGGATTCCAGTCCCCAAGACACTGAAGCACCTCACATAAACAAATGAAAACAGAGTCAACAGAATACAATTGCCCCTATTAAAAACAAACAAACAAACAAACAAAATTAAGATCCTGGCCAAGCAAATAAGTCTTATACTATTCAATGAATTTTCTCCAGTTCTGGCTTTGCTTGACCACAAGAGCTTCTTACTTATCCAGTGTTACTGATAGAGAACATACTACTTAGGAATCATTTTATCTGTGCATCAGTGAAATGCAGCTATCTCTGGGGTGGAACACAAAGGAAAAGGATAAATAGGCTAACATACCTAAGCAATTGATGCATTAGCCTTAAATTATCTAGCATATAAACAACAGATTCAGCAATAATAAAATAATGTTGAATGAACTCATACTTTTTTATTAGTACCTTCTGAGTTGTCTGAGAGCAAGGTAACTTACATGGAAGAATTAAGTGATTTGCTCTAGAAAAGAGGATACATCACTGGCTCCATGATCCATCTTGTTGAATTACATAAATTCCTTGTGCTAGACTGCACATACCCCCTGCACAATCACACGCCAACAGAGAAGTGAGAAAGAAGCTCCCCCACCTGTTGTGTGCTTGTACATAGGCTGAACAGCAGTCCCTGAACTCTGGGCAGTGGGTCACTGTTAATTCCCCCTGTGGAATAGGGCTCCAAAATGGGGGCAGAGAGGACTGGAGTAGATTTAACTTTTCCCAGGCACAAGTAGGAGCATAGGGCCCTGAATCAGGAAAGCACTCAAGCACATGTTTAAGTCCATCCCTCATCAAGAAAGCTCTTCAGCACATGCATAAGTCCCTTTAACTTCACTGGGACTTATCCATGTGCTGAGGTGTTTTCCTAGAAAGAGATTGTGATGGGTTCCCCATGATGCAACCTGGATACTTGGGTAGCACTGAGCCCGCTGTCATACCAACCTTAGCTCCCTCTTCCACTGTGATAAGCTGTAAACCTCTCCAGGTTCTACATGTACACAGCCATCCACAGGCAGGGACACACCCAGCTGAGTTACATGAATGGCTAGGAGAAGCATTCATGAACTAACACTAGAGTGGCTCCAGCCAATTCCCCCAGCTTCCCAGCCTCAGACCCTAGAGCTGCAGTGGCGGCTCCAGGCCCCAGCAAGCCAAGCGCGTGCTTGGGGCGGCAAGCCACGGGGGGTGCTCTGCCAGTCGCCAGGAGGGCGGCAGGCAGGGTGCCTTTGGCGGCATGCCTGCGGCGGGTCCGCTGGCTTTGGTGGACCTCCCGCAGGTCCATCGGAGCTGCGGGACCAGGGAACCCTCCGTAGGTATACCTGCGGGAGGTTCACCGGAGCCGCGGGACCGGCGACCGGCAGAGCGTCCCCCATGGCATGATGCCGTGCTTGGGGGAGCAAAATGTCTAGAGCTGCCCCTGTAGAGCTGTACCATCTTTCCCTGAGTTAGAAGTCTGACCAGTGTAAGTTTATTACCCAGTCCACCACTTCTACAAAGGAAAGTGGGTGTGCACCAGCTTCTGTACACTGAGCAGATTCCCCAAGCACTTCAAGTAATACTCCTTTTTAGATAAAATATAAAACAGATTTGTTAACTACAGAAAGACAGAAGTTAAGTAATAAGCGTACAGATCAAAGCTGATTACCTAAGAAATAAAAATAAAACTGCAATCTGAGCTCTATAAACTAGACAGATTTGAATCAAGCAGTGTCTCACTCTGATAGTATTGTTCCTTAATGCACAGGCTGGGATTCTCCTTTCTAGCCTGGGACCACCTTTCCAGTTCAGTTCTTTTCCTCCAGATGGGTTTCCAGGCAAAGGCACCAACTTACCCAATTCCTGGGGGGTGCTTGAACCCTGTTCCACCCCAGGTCTGCCCCCACCTCTTCCTGCCCCTGTTTATCCCCCTCCCCCCACAGCACCTTCTGCACATTGCTGAACAGCTGATTGCAGCAGGTGGGGGGCACTGATCCACAGGGCTGCTGGTGGGTGGTGAAAACCCACTATTTTTTTTCCCTAGGAGTGCTCCAGCCCTGGAGCACCCAGGGAGTGAGCACCTATGTTTCCAAATGTTGAGTTGTGGAGGGAATGAGGCCAAATGATGATGTCACTTCCTCTTTTATAGTTCCTTCCAGCTTGCTGGAAACATCTATGCTTGTGACCAGCCTCCATTGCCTACATGCTCCCTCCAAGAAGTCTTCACTGTATACAAATTCTGTGATAGTCCTTAGTAGTGTGGATTCCCCTTAATGAGCCATCAACACTGTCTGGCTTCTTCACATTGTACCAGAAAGGTTGGTTGTGGGTGTTTCCAACTTTAAAATATATTTCAGTAACACAAACATAGCAAAACTTCATAACTTCCCATACAATGATAGCATATACAATCCAACCGGATATTAATATTAAAGACATTTAAAATAATACTTTAGAAGGCATACTTTGTACAAAACACATCATAATTACATCACCATGATGAATATGGGGGTGCCAGGGTGTTGCTTTGGGGTACAGAGTATGATAGGAATGCTTTTCTAAAAATTGACACCTGGGTGACAGACTGAACTTGCACTTTTTCAGCACAGGTCTGCATGACCCTCTGTGCAGAACTGCCTCTTAAATATCACAGTGTTGCAACTAATACCATTACTAGATGAATTCTCTTCAACAGTACGCTCCTGTTATGTTTCAGCTGGGTGAAACAGAAGAGTAGCAACCAGTTCTGAAAATATGCAGAACCCTTTTATCCTAAGGCAATTAAAGCTAACTAGAGATCTTGAGCAGTCTATTAAAAACCATGTGATATCTTCTTAATTGATAATATATCTTTTATTCAGAGTTTTTCTGCTTCAGTTATAATAATCAGCTATCATGGGACTTTCATGCTCTGAGATGGTCTGAATATCAAGGAGACAAAAATGAGAGAGATCTAGTTAGAGGAGGACAGCCTAATTAAGTGAACCAGGGGAAGAGGAAGTGAATTTTAGCTCAACACCTCATTTTTGAAAGGGCGCCAAACAGCAAATGTGCATTGTGGTTAACCAGAATAACAGAGTCCAAAATCTTATAATCAGCAGTGAAACTAAAGAAAGGCAATGAAGAATGAGCTGTCAGAATTCAGATAATGGCAGACTAGAAAGGGTGAAATTTTTTAGAAGAAGGAGTAAGCAGAAATTAGCGAGACAAACCAAAGAAATCCATGGGCCTGTTTCATACTGTTTGTACATCAGCTTGGGTATCTAATTTTCTCCACTTCTTTGGGATTATGGGGATGAGCTGTATTTTGGTTAATGGGGATTACAATGGAACCTCAGAGGCTGGATTGTGTCACAGGCTGTCCCAACTCAACACATCTATTTGCTGAAAAATGCTGTTTGGTAGACCCAAAACTATTTGCAAGTTTGACACAGATTTGTCTGGTAGTTTGTGCCAAACCTTTTTTTCTGGCTGGATTCACAGAAGGATGTAGGCACTATTCACAAAACAGCCGGATAAAGAAGTATCTTAGTTGTATATTTCATCCCAGTGGTTACAGCACTCACCTAGGATTGGGGGAGCATCAAATTCAAATCCCTCCTCTGCCTGATTCTTCCACAATGCAGTACAGTGCCCTAACCACTGGGATATAGGGTGATAGATCTCTCTCAATCTCGCCTCTTGAAGCTGTTAAAACTATACATAAAATAATTAAATAGTCATGAAGCAGGGACTTGGGTCTCCCAACTCCCAGAAAAGTCCCCCCATAGAGCTATTCTCACTTGCTTATTCTCTGGCCCAATTACTGTTCACATATTTTGTACAAAGTTGAATAGCTTCAGCAAGAGAGATTGAGACACATCCCAACCCAGACTACCTAATATAGCCTAGTGCAGTGGTTCTGAACCATTTTTTTTCTCGGACCACTTGAAAATTGCTGAGGGTCTCGGCAGACCACTTAATGATCTTTCCAAATTTTGTTTGTACCATTAGCTAACTACTGTAAGGCACTTTGGATAAAAGCACTATATATATAAAAAAAATCCCTTAATAATTAATAGGTTTTTGTTCTACAAATAAAAGCATACAACTCATATTTTCATATCAATAGTCTTACCTTTCCAATGCGATGGATGCGCCCTCTCTTCCCCGGCGAAGCAGCCCTTGAGCTGGGGCTGGAAAGTATGGGGGGGGGAGTGTCTCTCCCCCTCCCCAGCAGCCACAGAGCTGAGGCTGGGAAGGAAAGCCATCTTTCCCGGGCAGCCACAGCCCTGAAGCTGGGGAAAGTTGCCTCTTTCTCTGGCTACTGCAGGCCTGCACATCCTAAATTCCCCCCACTCCCTCTTCTCATCCGACTGCCCACTCCCACCTACCCCCTACTACCCCCAAGGGCATCACCTCACCTCACATGTGCATCTTCTCCAGGGTCCAGGCACCTAATTAGTGGAGTCACGCCTACAAGTCTCCACTAATTAGGTGCGTGGCCCTTCATTCTTTTGTGTGTGGCTGCCCAGGCATGCACCTTAGAGGGAACTATCTGCAGACCACCTGAATGGAGCTTGCAGACCACTGGTGGACCATGGACCACAGTTTGAGAACCTCTGGCCTAGTGGCTAGGGCACTCACCTGGGAGGTGGGAGATCCAAAGTCCTTATTCCACATCAAGTAGAGGAGGGAACTGAGACCATATCTCTCACATCACAGGAGGGTGCTCCAATCACTGGGATAAAGGATATGAGAGCAGTGGAAACACCAGACATTTTGTGAATCTAGCCCTTTGTTTCTTTTGCTTTTTATTTAAGAAATGCCCAGAAACTAAATATTTTGTTCAACTTTTTCTAATTCACTGACATTTTTCAGAATTTTGGGTTTTGACAGGACCTCAAACTTCTCTTCAATTTTGTTATTTGTCCATCTGTAGTCTGGAGCTCCAGACTCTGAAATTTTTAAAAAAACAGGGCTGGAAGATGAGCTCTTGGTAGAGGCTCCAGTGGCACCTTCACAGCCCCACGGTCTGCAGTAAGATCAGTGTCTGTTCCATAACTGATTACACTGCTCTACAGCCAAAATGCTTCTGAAATAAATGTAGTCCAACTTTACTAATTCTGGGTCACTGAGAACGAAAATGATGCTTAAAATTGTTGATTGGCTCTCGTTTTCAAGATATACTATTGGGTCAGTATATACGACCCCTGACTTGGGAATGACGGAGGATAACTGAGTTGTAAAGGGAAGGGATCTCAGTTTAAACCAGAAATGACTAAAATACATCTTTGACTGGATCTATGAATAAATCTATGACTGGGTTTAAACAGTACTTGCTTTTTAGGCAAAACAATGAATGATGCAATCTGAAGCTGGTATTGCATCATACATGATATGAATTGCATCATGTTATTCCTAGAAGTCATGGATGATGCAATCATAACGAAGCTTACATCACTCTGCTGAACAAATTGCCCTATATCAGCTCTAGAAATCATGCAGTGTGGTGCTCTCTTATTTGTCAGTGTTTGATTTTGCAAAGGAACACATTTCTGTTTAGCCAAAGTGAGCAGAGATGCCTCCTACTTGTGTGAACAGTGCAGATAACTTCTGCTATGTATGTGGTGAAATGACTTTTGCATCACAAAAGCACAGTATAACCACTATGGTTAAGAAAGCCTATCACCTTTATTTTGGCTGCAAAATTGGAGATCAGGACAAGAGGTGAGCCCCACACATCTGCTGCAAGACTTGTGCAACAAATCTTCGCCAGTGGTTGAACAGGAAAAGGAAATCTATGCCTTTTGCAGTGCCAATGATTTGGAGAGAGCCAACAGATCATACCAGCAATTGTTACTTCTGCATGGTGCCTCCAGTTGGGAAAGGTGTGTCAAAGAAGAAAAAGTGGACTGTGCATTATCCAAACATTCCATCAGCTATACGCCCAGTACCCCACGGAGAAGGACTGCCGGTTCCTGATGCACCAGAATCACTCTCACTTGAGTCAGACGAGGAAGAGGAAGAGGATGAAACTTCTGGTCCTGAACCATCAATGTCACAGGACCCCCATTTTCTCCCATCCTCCTCCTCTGAACCACACCTCATAACACAAGGTGAACTGAATGACCTTGTCAGGGATTTGGAACTACCTAAGAGTAAGGCAGAGCTGTTGGGCTCCAGACTACAACAGTGGAATCTCCTGGCAGGCTATCAGGGCAAATGGAGCCCATCAATGCTTGCAGACTATTGCTGGACAGTGACAAGAGATGCTCCATTTAAGGAGTACAAGAGACAAGCCAAGAAGCACTGAGTAGACACTGAATAGGACTAAACTATGTACATAATAGTTTTTTGCCTTTTGTTTCATAATAAATTTTATTTATATAACCCTTTTGCTGATTTTCAAAGTGTTACATAAACAGGACAGGTGAAATATTATCATGTAAAGCAACCATAACACATGAAAAGACCTAGGTTTACAATTTATGATTAAAACTCTACTATCTACACAATATACATAGACATAAAATGTAAACACTTAAATATCTTAGAAACAGTAGCCAATCAGTTGTTTTAATTGTCATATTTGAATTCAGCACATCAAAATACATAATAAATATCACATTTTACCTCTGAAGCAGACGACTCCTCAAAAATTGTAGACCAGTGTTATTGGACCTTCTGTCTTCTTGCACCGACACTGTAGGGACCCACTCGACACCAGCAGAACGGAGAAGCATCAATGCCTCCTAAGTCCTAGATGGGGCTGGGGCGGCGTGGAAAGAGCTAATGGAGAGAAAGGGGGCCCATTGAGTCTAAGGGAATGGTGGGCTAATTTATAGTTTAAATAGGAACTAATAATAGGCAAAGGGGCAGTTTCAAACAACCTGTATAGAAGGGGAAAATACAAAACAAATGATCAAATATTAGGTATTTTTGGTCATTTTTCCTCAGAATTTAACAGAGTACTGGAAGTCCTGGGTAAGACAGAAATTCTTTAAGGAGAATATTTTTTAAAAAGTGAAGCAGGGATTTTGGAGCTTGTGACATTGACTTTCCCTGGGACTTGGGTTCCTAACTCCCTTAAGCAGACTTGAAAATCTCCCACTAAAATTATAATTTAAAAAAAAATGTTAGAAAAATTAGAGCAGTCAGGTTGCATAGGGCTAGCCCTATGTTACCAAGCCAGCTCTATAACTATGAATCAGATTCTCTCTCCTACTGTTTGTTATGCTCTCTTGTTGAGTCTGGTCTTTACTTAGGTTGTAAGCAATTTGGGGTAAGTAGTGCATCTTCTTATGTAGTTGTATAGTGTGGCCCTGATCCTGACTGACAGGGCCTGCTCTAGCCATTTCGCCACCCCAAGCATGGCGGCACACCGCAGGGGGCGCTCTGCCGCTCACCGGTCCCATGGCCCCGGTGGACCTCCCACAGGCGTGCCTGTGGATGCTCCTCCGGAACCATGGGACCAGCAGATCCTCCGCAGGGACGCCTGCGGGAGGTCCACCGGATCTGCCTGCTGCCCTCCCAGCAACCGGCAGAGCGCCCCCCACAGCATGCCACCCCAAGCATGCACTTGGCGCGCTGGGGCCTGGAGCGGGCCCTGCTGACTGAGGTCTTATTATGACAGCACTCTACACACTGGACTTTTCAAAGCAGCATAAAGAGAACTAGGTACCCAACTTTCAATGAATTTCAATTCCTTTTGGGATTTGCAAATCCCAGACACAAATAAAAATATAACATAAATACATCTTAATTTGCCACTGGTTATCCGTTATTCTTCTGTTTTAAAAGCTTCAAGCATCCAGACAGGGTGTAAAAAAATACTCTGTGACCAATTATATGTCACAAACAACAATGTGAACAGTGAATCCTCCATGTAAAACAGTTTGCAAACATCCCAGAGGCCGCAAGTTGTCTTTATAAACTACTCAGGGAATATTTATGAATATATTCACAGAGATTGAGATCAGCTTACTAACAACCTGAAAACAGGAAAAAAAGGCTTCTTCATTCATCAGATCATTGATTTCCAGTGAATACTTTCACCAATTCTGATAAGACATAAAATATTGATGTACAATATCAAAATCTTGAAGACTGACAGGAAGAGAATATTACTAATCAACCAAAAAGATGTTATAAATACACAAATATTGCTCCTAATTCATCTGTCATATGAACTCAAACCTGCAGCTTCCTCCTCAGGACAAAAGGAATTATACGGGGTTAGATTCTTGGTTTGTGTAAATACTTGTAGTGACACTGAACTCGATACCATGATGACAATTTACTCTAGTTTAAGATCTGACCCTAGGTGTGCAGACCCTGAAAAAGCCATTTGTGGTGTTTGCATTGCACATATTTCCATGAAACAGAATGCAAAGGCAGGCTGTTTATTTGTGATCCATATTAAGTTTATCAATCATGCAGTTACACTCTTTATAACTTCTTTGCTAGGGCTGTCTAGTGTGAGCCTGAAGGCAGCAAGAAAATCAAAACCATCTAAGAAAGTGTAGGCTTTCAGGAGGAGATTTAAAGAGCTGTGATGTCCATCAAAAATAGATGAGTGAAGATAAGTATTCAAAGGAAGCATATTCTGTACTGACAGTCATTTGGTTCCAGAGGCAGATTATCAGGATAAATAACAGCACTGCAGACTGCATGCTTGAATAATCTAGACTTTATAAAAGAGAAAAATCACAGATGCCAGTGAGTCTGTTTGAAAAACAGGATTTGGCTAAACCCAATGGATCTAAATTTCCTATAAATAAATAAAAAATAAATTTTAAAAGTAGGCTTTTTCTCAAAAGGGAAGGATATAAATTAGATTATATCAAAGTAATGAAGATATCCAGCACTAAAGTCTAAAAACTGTTTCTAATTATATAAACTCTAGAACATCTTTTGCCTTTTTGGTGTTCTTCAGCTCTCTAGCCTGCATTATGATTTTTTACTGTCGCAGAAAAAAAATGAGTCAGAGGGAAAAAAAAGAGTTCCTAAGCCAACATTTTTGAAATGGTTATGATTTTTATTTTTGAGTGTGCCTTTATTAGAAGACAAAACAGCAAGGTAAAAATGCCAATTCAAAAGACATTAAAATCAGAGGCCCTAATCCTAGACTGCATCTAGCCACTTTGCACCAACCTACTGGTGCAAAATAGCCCTCAGTGAAACCAGCCCAGAGCAATCTCTCTTCCTGAGGGCCATCACAGCATGGTTCCAAAATCACCCTGACACCCAGGTTCCAGCATAAAGGTGTATCTGGGATTTATCTGTGGTTGGCCACCCCCAGTTGTTGCAATGGCCATTTGAGGGGGTTATACGCAGTGTTGCTATAACCCTGTTGGTCCCAGGATATTAGAGACACAAGGTATTGGACCAATTTCTGTTGGTGAAAGAGACAAGCTTACGCAGAGCTCTTCAGCAGGTCAGGGAAACATACTCAGAGTGTCACAGCTAAGTACAAGAAGGAACAGTATAAGTAGCTAAACATTTCAAGAGACCACTCAAGATGACACAGACCATTAACATGAAACCAGACAATCACTACATTGGAATGAACTAGCACAGGAAATGATAAAAGACAAAAACATTATGTCTCCTGTAGGTGAACACTTTTCGCAAAGCAATCGCTCTATATCTGACCTATCAGTCCTCAGCCTCAAGGAAACCTGTACAACATTTTTAAAAGATAAGCCTGGGAAATTAAATTCATAACTGCTAGACACTAAAAATCATGGGCTGAATAGAGATACTGGATTTATGGCTTGTTACAACAATTTATAATCCACTAATACCCCCCCCTTGCTGCTTCCCCACTCTCCACCCCTGCCTTTCTTTCCCTCAGCCCCCAATTACTAGAAAGGTATTAACAGGACACTTCCCCTTGAAATGTGTTAACTACTTATACTAAACAATCTGTTCCACCTCGTACTTAGTTGTGAAGCTGGGAGTATCTTTCCCATACCTGAAGAGCTCTGTGTAGCTCAAAAGCTTCTCTCTCTCACCAACAGAAGTTGGTCCAATAAAATATATGACCTCAACCACCTTGTCTCTCTAATTCAAGGTTGTTGGCAGCTTTTAGCCCGCTAACTTATGCTTTGGGGACCACAGAGTTTGCTCAAGATAAAGGAAGCACAGCAAGGCTTACAGTCACAGCTGCGTCTCTTCATGCAAGTTGTGCTATGCCAGGGATTGGCAACCTTTGGCATGTGCTTACCCTGGTGGGCTGGTTTGTTTACCTGTTGCGTTCGTAGGTTCAGCCGATCGTGGCTCCCACTGGCCACGGTTTTTCTGCTCCAGGCTAATGGGGGTGGCGGGAAGCTGCGGCCAGAACATCCCTTGGCCTGCGCCACATCCTGCAGCCCCCTTTGGCCTGGAGCGGTGAACCACGGCCAGTGGGAGCCACAATCGGCCCAACCTGTGGACACGGCAGATAAACAAACCAGCCCGGCCCACCAGAGTGCTTACCCTGGCCGGCCGCATGCCAAAGGTTGCTGATCCCTTCGCTTTGCAGTTCATGGAAACAGCCAAAGATTAGGACTATAACCTCTGTTTAGACAGTGTAAATGAAATTGGTGTGGTTGTTTTAGAATGAGGTCCACAAAGCTTTTAAACACAAATTGGCAGAATTGAAAGAGCAAGGGTGTTTCACTGCCTAACTCTAGCTGCCATTGCTGTTGTTCCACTACTCTCATGAACAGCTACCTGCAATGCTAAACTTGTAAATGCTTTCAAACAAATCAGTGGAGGTTTCATTTTCATGATGTTTGAATGAATTATGAAGAAAATGGTGCTGGTGGAGCCTAGGTGGAAAAATAGGAGCAAGCTGTGAAACAGTGAGAAAAGACTAACAGTGGAACAAAGTTGAGGTATCTCTGGCAAAGTCCATAGCAAGGCAGCCAGGCCCTAGCAGTGAATGATGGAGGCCAAATAACAGATCTGAATGCACGGAGAAACTAAAGAGTCTCTTAAGGCAAACAAACTTCCCTGACGAAAACAATCCATTTAAGGTTGAGATTTTCAAAAGAGCCTAAGAGGGTTTGGTGCCCATTCCCATAGAAATTCAAGTTCCATTGAAAACTGCAGCCTTAGTGGTTCCCAGGGGATAGATGGAAGTCAAGGTCTCACTCATGAACCTAAAGAGATAGGAAGGACAAGTATCTACAAAAAAATACTGAAGTAACTGTGAGATTAAGAGGAACCTGCAGCAGGGAAGGAAGAGAACTAATTGAGATAAGCAAAAAGGTAGCCTTGCCCTGAAAAATCCCCTAGTATCAAGTAAAGGTGCCCCATTGTTCACTGTAACCAACATTTATCACTGTCCTCAGCCTAATGTAAGGGATCTTCAAGAGACAGAGTTAAAGGAGTGTGTGTCAATGCAGGTTATTTTTAAGAGGAGATTGAGAAAGGGTGGGAATTCTATCCAGATGGAGAAAAGGCTCTTCATCATTATGCTCAAGCTATTACATAACCGGAGAAGACCCCAAGCTCATATTTGTGAGCTGGCAGGATTTTTTTCTGAACAGACTGGTAAGGCTGAAACCTTTACTAGAGATGGAACAGAACAAGACTTTAAGCTTTTTGTTAGATGTTGAAATCTGAAAAAACAAAAAACAACAAAAAAAAAACTACCCAGCTCCCCCCCCTTCTTCATTCAGCTTCTACTGTTAGGCTGAAGACATTATAAAGTACCTGAATGGTAAGACTGTAAAATTCACTAAAGTAATTGGGTTAGATTCATCCCTGGTGTAACTCGATTGCAATGAACTGAACAGATTGTTATGAAATAGGGAAGTTGTATATGCAAAGAGATTGTAATAACCTCATTTACTAGAGGTCCTGGGCTAAATTCTAGGGGGAAGAGGGTTAATAACATTGCTATTCATTTCAACTGAGTGGCACAGGTTTACAGTTGGGTAGAATTTGAAACATACTTTCCCTTGGAATACAGCGAGAGAGAGAAAACTCATCTATTTTTGAGCTTTTTTAGATATTATAATCAAAACTTAGGCTAGTAAGAAACATCACCTTAACAATATAAACTTATATGCTGACTTTTCTGTAGTGCAATTATAAACACATGTAACTGCAATCTATGCTATCAATCTCAGTTGAAATGTTTGGTCAAAGATACTAGTCATTCACAATAAAGTGCATCACAGTGAAACATTCAGAATTAATTTCAGAGCACAAGCCTTGAAAGCATATTATTCCATTACAACTATTAAACACATACATACAACATGAGAAGTCTGGCTGAGCCAGTTAGCCAGTCTCCTTAACAAAAGGACTAAATAAATGGTTTGCACAAAAATCTTACACGGGAGCATTATTAGCTCAGCTAACCATGAAAAAAATTGTCACCCGTGACTTCTGCAACAGGACGAAGAAAATAAGCAGCCTGGGTTAAGAAAGCTATTAAACACACCATCCAGCCTACAGATCACAATGCCATTCGTTTCCCTCCTCTTGAATCATATTCATCCAGTCCACTAAAACAGGTGATTCATTTTGAAGTTCAGATTCATCCATATTGTCTGGCAGTGAAATAGTCTATTTGCCTTATGATATGGACTTAAAGATGTCCTTCCTTCCTGCAGAATCTCTGAGAAAGACCAGAAACAAACAGACTATCCACCCCTTTTCCTCCCAGCTTAACAAAGTATCTCCTTGACACAGCTTCTGAAGAAGGTGCATAATAGTTTTCACTTCTTTGCCAAGCAAAAGACAGTCTAGCCCTACATATTCAAACAATTACCATCATAAACTAAGTCTAAAGACTGACCCTTTGAATACAGTAATGTATATAGACATACAAATGCGTAAGTAAACTAACTGTCATATTAAATAATGCTACATTAAAGTAGGGCAGAGCTAAACTTCTTTTCAGTTCTCACTCTCACTTCTATTGGTAAGAATTCCTATTTTTTATTCATCTTTATCCCAATGCACGCACAGATTTAAATCGTATAGAAACTATATGCAGATATAATCCTTCCACCAGACTATCAGCAGCAACAACAGCCAGGTTCAAATCACTAGAGGTCCTTCTTAAACTAAACAAGCAGTAGTGGCTTGAGTCCCCACCCAGAATTTCTGGAATCACTAAATACCTTCCTAGACATTCTTAATAAGAAATGCTTTCATAGTTGCAAGCACAGAGTCTGTGTATGAAACAAGAAAGAGTATAGTAGGGAGAAAGGGAACACAGCAACAATCTATACTAATGACAAATAAAACAGTCCCTCACAGTAACTTTGGTAGTAGTCTGTTAACCCTGCTATCCACCCACTGGCAAGTATTCTTCCTCACATCACTTCCCCTGTTCCCCAACTGCTAAACCCTATTCACACTTTGGTGTCTGTGGATATCACAGTCCAAGTCCTGAGGCACACTAGGGCAGTCCTGCTGTTCTCTGCAAATACATCAAAGAACTGTCTCTGCATCATCTCACTACAGAGTTCTCTCAAACTACAGAACCCTAAGTACAGGAGAACCCTACCATAAGACCCTTGTGCAGAGTTAGAGTTCTTACCACAAAACAGAAGCCCCTTTGCCCTCTTCTTTCTGTTCAATTCCACTATTCAACCAATTTTGAGTTTGTGCCCAGCTATGGTGACTCCTGGAATGTCCAGTGGAGGAACTCTGGGTAGAAATCAAGGCAAATGAAGATCTCGAGCTGTGCTTCCTCTGTTCATGTATATGAGGGCCAATTGCTCTGCTCCTCTCCTCTGGAGGTCTGGCTAACTGGAGTTCTGAGTAAATAGCTTATGCAGATGAGCAACTGTGAAGCCATTCTTTCCCTGTTCATCAACAGATGGAGCAAAGAGCTCCCTACCTCTCTTGTTTCAGACCACTAGAATGTAGAATACCGCGTCAATGAACTATGGTAATTTTTGACAATGCACAGCAACAACTACCCAAGGGTGGAAAGTAAGCACAAGTATTTTTTTTAAATGAAACAGCCAAAGACGTTTAGAGGAGCCAGACTGTAGTTACCTATTAGAATATGGCCAAAATAGTAGAGCTAAAAATCTCTTTATTCTTACACAGAGTAACCAAGCGATCCGCCCTTAGTTTTAAGTCTCATTTATAAGAATGCACCTCTGTAGCTCAGTGCCACCTAGTAATACATTAGGGTCTGGCATTGTTAACAGTGCTAAACTTGCTCCGTAGGGAAGAGGCGACACCTACTGAATCATCAACTTTGTAAAGGGACCACTCAGTGCACAATAAACACATCATCCTTACTGCAGGCTGGGAACATGCTGCTTCCTTCACCTACATAACAAACAGAGTATCTGGGGGCGGTGGTGGGGGGAACACTCTCTGATTGAACAGGAAATAAGGCAGAGCTAACTGATAGTATTTAGAGTAACCCAGTTAACCCCTTGATGACCACTTTACTACACCCAAACTATGTGCAGCAGCACCTAAAACAACCCTTGCAGGTACTAAGTCACTCCCCTGCAGTGAGAGCTGACTAGATCGCACACTGAAGGTACTATTATTATTCATCTTACCTTCCTGCATTATTCTGTGTCTGTTTATTCTTTCTGGGATTTCCAGACTCCGCGCAAGAGCTCCACGATCCCTCTAAATTTGTTTGATCATTTTTTAGGCATATAAAGATTCTCAGAGAGGTCCATTTTTTTGACAGAGTTCATCTACCTCAATAGCTTGAATAATGACACTGAAGAACTGCCAGGAGGAAAGCTGTAATGATGTCATAGCGCAGTTGACATTGATGGGACAATTCAAGTCCTGCTGGAGATACTATTTGTCAAATGAGCAATTAAACAAATAATGGCAGCTCTCTCAGTTTGAATACAACCATTAGCAAGTTAAATTTCTGAGGTGGTATTCCAAGTATCCATCGGTCTTTAGTCCTCTTTTTTTCCTGCAAATGCCAAGACAGACATTGGAGAGAAACAGTAAATAAGACTCGATGTTTAAAGATGTTTTGGTGACACTGGAATTCACCAGTCTGCTAAAAGACAAAGTGTGCCAATTCTGCAAGGCTTCTCCGGTGTAACAATCTTTGTCATGTGATAACTGACTTCAGGCATCAGCAGCTAGCATCTTGGTTATTACCAGCTTTGTGAGCTGCACTCATGATAACTTATAGCTTTGTTCTTCCTGAGACACAAGAATGCATGTGAATCCCAAGTATTTTGATTCAGTTCTTGCTACAGGCCTATTCGTTTTGTCTTTAACTCTAATCCTAAATCAATGAGAAACCATCATTACTATTGACATGTCATCCATTTTTCAGATTTATGAGCTATTGTACAGTTACAGAAAAAAACTGCTTTGGGCTTTCTTCCACTAGAGAAAAATCTTCCAGAACCATACTATCACATTATCTCCTTTGACCTTTAAACTGAATTGTGTTAAATGCACAGATAACTGACACTTAATTTTGCACTAAGCCTACTTTAATCCTATGTAGACCATAGAAGATTAGAGTTGGAAGAGACCTCAGGAGGTCATCTAGTCCAACCCCCTGCTGAAAGCAGGGCCAACTCCAACTAAATCATCCTAGCCAGAGCTTTGTCAAGTTGGACCTTAAAAACCTCTAAGGATGGAGATTCTTAAGAATGGTAACCCATTCCACTTCTTCACTACCCTCCTAGTGAAATAGTTTTTCCTAATATCCAACCTAGATCTCCTCCACTGCAACTTGAGACCATTGCTCCTTGTTCTGTCATCTGCCACCACTGAGAATAGCCGAGCTCCATTCTCTTTGGAACCTCCCTTCAGATAGTTGAAGGCTGCTATCAAATCCCCCTCACTCTTCTCTTTTGAAGACTAAATTCCCTCAGCCTCTCCTCATAACTCATGTGCCCCAGCCATCTGTAGCTGCCATTGACTTCTCATAACTAACCATGTAGCACAGTGGTATTGTGAGGGGACAAGAAGAAGAGCTGCTGTGAAAATTAGTAATGCTCTATCAATCACAACTGAAACTCAGACCTTGGAACTTTTAGTTTATAAGACAAATAGAAAATTGTTCCTCCCAAAACACTGACATTTTTACCATTTTTAATACCACATTATATATTTTATGCCTATTGCCTTGAATATGCTGTCAGTCTTCATAGTTATCTATTGCCTGACTTCAGTGCATGCAAACATGAAGTCAATCACTTGGCCATCCCATATTATCAGTCACCCAATCAGTGACAATTAGAGTAGTGATGCACATATCCATACAAGTTCACTATCTCTGCATATGAAACAAGTGATCTAATAACTTTGCTGAATTTCTTACAATTAAAGCAAACTCAGCTTGCCTTGCTCTAACAAGTATCCTAGTGTAGAACACAGTCCTATCTGTAGGTTCAGGATTTCATTTTGGAGTAAGCTAGATATACCTTCTGTAAATTAAAACCAAAATATCCACGTGAGCAATGCTGCATATGAAGCTTAAATATACAAATTGGTAAATAATTGAAAATGAGAAATCAGTTACAGAATTCCAGATCAGAATACTCGTGATCCCTTTGAATTCACTTGCTTTTGCTCTCATACAGTATGCTCCACTGGTTGGCATGTACGTGGGGCTAGATCCTTAGCTGGTTTAAACTGACAGACTTTAATTGAAATCAGTGGTGCTATATGGATTTATACCAGCTGAGGGTCTGTCCTCCCTTTCATAATCATAATCATTATTATTATTAGCACCAGAGAAATGGATCCGCTCAATCCATTGAAACTACATCAAAACACAGCATTCCCCTGCTGTTCCAATTTCCAGCTTTCTCTGTGGCAATTATGGCTCTAACAGCATCACACTCTGTGTCTAGAAACTTCCTAACTGCAGAATCCTCCAATTCTCCCTCACTCCCAAAACACATGTTCTGTAAATCCTGCGCATGTAAATGAAGGAACATTTGTCTGTTATTTTCAACTAGCTGTTAAAGCCTGGGGAAATACATGAATCGGGTTTTCACAGTTTTTGGATTTGCAAAGCTTTGGAGAAATCAAAATAATTTTTAATATAATAAAGAAACAAAACAAACAAGGCTAAGAAGAAATAGTGTGAAATTTCAAGGAGCTACCACTGCCCATGGAGACACAGCTTAGAGCAACGATAGCAGGGCTGAGAGCATAGATCTCCTGTCCCAAGTGCTGTTCCCTTGTCTTTCACTGACTAGCATTAATACTACCATGCTCACAGATCTCAAACCTGCAAGGTGCTGAGTGTCCAACTCTCTCACTGAGCTCAATGGGAGTTGAGGTTGCTCAGCACCTCACAGGATCAGGCGCGTGCATATCACTTTGAAAATATTTAGTTAGGACTCACATCACCTATGTTCTTTTTTCATTTTTCTCCCGGGGAGGGGGGGAAATCTGCTGAGATGCTCTCAACATCTACTTCCAAGCTGTCACTTAACTGCCATTTGAAAAACGCCATCAGAGGACTTTACAAGTCAAAACAAGCATCAAACAGTTCCATGCTCTTTTGAGATTACCTTGAACACCAGGCTTTGCAATAAAGGGAAGTTAAAGAACTAGGAGTCCTTTTTTGTTAATATTGAGAAAGAACCCTCTGTGACATTAAATGTTTCAGACGAACAAAAATATATTCAAGTCATTGCAGCTGGGTAGTGATAATTCAAACTTCATAAGATTCTGGATAATTACCAACCTTCAGAAATGAGTTATCTTATAAAGTTACCAGGTGTTGGTGTTGGCAACCAATTTCATCTCCTGTATGTGACTGTTACAAGGTCAGTCAAATATTGCAGTTAACATACAGGCCTGGTTTAAAATGTACTAAAATATAAAACATTTTGATTCATCTGCTAAATGTCCACTTCGAATATACATATACACACAGACACACACACGTGTGTGCGTATAAATATACACGTGTGGGGGTGGGGGGCTGGTGGGATTAGTTAATGAGGTGAATGTCTAAAATTAAAACCATAGCTGATCTTCAGAGATGTGTGAGAGCATAGAGATTATATGATCTCAACACTTTCCCCTGTTTAAGCTCTCATGCATCTCTGAAGGTCTGCTAATGTTTTTAATTCTAGACATTTAAATCATTGACTAATCCTGCAGGCAACACAGATATGCATGCACTCACCTCCCTAACTGCATTAATTTGTTCAAATGTGCCATATAATCTCAATCAGTTTCCCTTCCTCTCTCTCATGGAATTAAAAACTACAACATACTAGTGTTTTTCTTAGAGGAGCAATCTGCATAGTTTATAAGATTAAAAAAAACCCACTATGGGACTGATTCTCCGTTCAGTCACCCTGGGCTGGTGTAAAGTGGTAATAACTCTTGAAGACAATGGAAATACACCAGTGTAGAACTGGTGTTAGTGACAGTAGAATGAAAATCCATTCAGTTTATTGTTTTAGATCAGGCACTAATAGGGGCATTCATCAAAGAAACTGTTAATAGTAGATCTATAAAGAAACCAACATGTTCATTCACTTATAGGGTGATCAGATGTCCCAATTTTATAGGGACAGTCCTGATTTTTGGGTCTTTTTCTTACATAGCCTCCTATTACCCCTCACCCCTGTCCCGATTTTTCACATTTGCTGTCTGGTTGCCCTATTCACGTAACTCTTTCTCTCCTTCCTTCCTTCCAAAGCTCCCTATTTCCTTATCATGCATTTTATTTTGCTTCATATAACTTATTTTGCAAGGGAAATGGTTTAAAAAAGCAAAAATATTTAAATCAATCATGTGCTTTCCTCCAAACATTTCAGCTCCCAGTGTTTCCACTGTACATGACAGTCTTATTTTAAAGCAACTTTCAATAGCTCACTGGCAAAACAAGGAATGTCCCAAAGACATTAAGGTACTTTTTCCCCAACTGAACAGCAAAGTAAATATTTGCATAACATAAGAACAGAATATTGACATGAGTTATCTTCAGGATCAATCTTTTTAAATACTGTGTGTGTGCATGTAAGACTAGACCATTTCTCTCTGTTCTTATGCCTACAGGGATTGTATACCACATAACAAAAGTAGTTTTAAATACAATAATAGTAGTAACAATTGAACAATTCTAGCAATTCACTTGTCTAGAAAAAGCAAAAAGCCCATATAAGCATCTAAGCCACTCATCACTGTGGCAAAACATAGCTGGCTTTACATTTCTAAAAGATATTCCTCAGATGAAACCTCACAAAGTGCAGTTCTATTCTGAAAATTGACTGAAAATGGCACCTTCTTACTCAATAAAATTGCTCTTGGAGGGTACTGAGAGATGTATCTACTTATTTCAGCGACTAAAAAAAGTATAATATAGGAACATGCCATGATATATACAATGCTATAAAAGTTTCTGATACACTTCAAACTCTAGATCAGATTCCTCCTTGAGTTTCGCCATGCAGTCATATGGATTCCAAAAATTATGGGATTGTGTGTGTGAAACTGAGGGCATCAATATATCACTGTGATACATTTACTTTTACTATCATGCATAGTGAACTGATATTAACAAAACATAGCTGGCTTTACATTTTTAAAATATATTCCTCAGATGAAACCTCACAAAGTGCAGTTCTATTCCGAAAATTGACTGAAAATGGCACCTTCTTACTCAACAAAATTGCTCTTGGAGGCTACTGAGAGATGTATCTGCTTATTTCAGCGACTAAAAAAAGTTTTACTATCAGGCTGAAATGAGGGCAAGTATACGGTGCAAAGTTGAAGGATGGCTATAATACACACTTGATTCAAGACCTACTCAGTGCAGTCTCCAAACTATTATTATTTCATTTTGAGGTTCTATAGGGCCAAAAATTTGTCAGGTACTTTACCAAAAACAAAAAAAAACCAAATAAACAAAAAAACATTTTATGTATAAAAATCAATTAAAAAAATCCCCATGGAAGTAACAAAATGAACACTTAACTTTCTTGGTCTCTTTCACTGCATTCCATTCTTCTTTACTTGCTTGGTGTTTAGACTTAAGTTCAGTGAAGCACTTAAGCACGTGCTTAAAGGTATGTCTTCCCAGCACAGGTAAAATGACTCACATAAGTTGCACATGAGTTGGTGTGTTAAAAATAGTAGTGTGGCTGCAGCAGTATGGGCTAACTACCAGAGTCTCTTGGTACACATCTCAGGTTGCTAGCCGAAGTAACTGCCTGTGTTATGCAGCCACCCTGTTACTTTCAGTGCCCTAGCTGGATAGCCCTAGCATGTCTGTCCACCCTCACTGGGAAGCAGGGCCAACAAGGGCGGGGGAAGCCGGTACAAATTACCGGGGCCCGGTCGTCTGGAAGGGGGCCCTGTTTTGCTGGTCCACCCTTGCTGGGGGGCCTGAAAATTTTTTTTCACCGGGGGCCTGAACTTGCTCTCGGTAGCCCTGCTGGGAAGCGTGTTTCCAGGTGCTGTAGGCATATCCTAAGTCCCACTGATTACACTTGCTTAAAGTTAAGCATGTGACTAAGTGCTTTGACAAATGGTGGACTTAGACCGTAGCAGGGACCTTGTTTTTTCTAGCTGTTTGGAAAAGTACCTGGCCAACCTTTAGCATTTGTCATCAAGAAATAATAATACATTTTTGGGAACCACAAAAAAAGGACTTGAACTAAGAGAACTGTCCACCTTCACTGATTTTTGTGCAGTGCATGGCCTCCCTGGCTAGAACTCTTTGCTTCAGCAGTGCATTTCAGTGGTAGGGTATGTACAGCCTATGATCTGTAAACTATTTGGGGCTGAAAGGCACCGTATCAATGTGAAATATAATTTAATATTATTGACTGATGGTGAATTAAGACTGGTGAGAAGCTTTATACCTCTGTCATCTATTTTTGGACTTCACATAGTCTAACAATATATTGGTGTAACATAGCACAGGGGTGGGCAAACTTTTTGGCCCATGGGCCACATCTGGGTATGGAAATTATATGACAGGCCATGAATGCTCTCAAAATTGGAGGTTGGGGTGCAGGAGGGGGTGAGGGCTCCAGTTGGGGGTATGGGCTCTGGGAGTGGGGCTGGAAATGAGGTGTTCGGGGTGCAGGAGGGTGCTCTGGGCTAGCATTGAGGGGTTTGAGGGCAAGAGGGATATCAGGGCTGGGGCAGGGGGTTGGGGAACAAGAGGGGGTCAGGGGTGCAGGCGCCGAATGTTGCTTACCTCAAGCAGCTCCCAGATGCCGTAGCATATCCCCCATCTAGCTCCTATGTGGAGGCGCTGGCCAGGCAGCTCTGTGTGCTGCCCTGTCCGCAGGTGCCACCTCTGCCTCTCCCATTGGCTGGGAACCATGGCCAATGGGAGTTGCGGGGGGTGGCACTTGGGGCGGGGGCAGCATGCGGAGCCTCTTGGCTGCCCCTATGTGTAAGAGCCAGAGGAGAGACATGCCGCTGCTTCAAGAAACCGCACACAGCAAGGCAAGCCATGGACCCTGCTCCCCGGAGGAAGCTCGAGGGCTGGATTAAAATGTCTGGAGGGCCAGATGCAGCCCCTGGGCCATAATTTGCCCACCCCTGGGATAGCAGATTTCAAAGTCCATTTTGTCTCTGAAAAATGACTGTTAAAATGACATCATGGGGTTACATATGTATTGTGTTGCAGTAGATTACAGATCAAATATACTCATTTTAGAAATTAAAATATATTTATCCTAATATCCCACCCCTATAAACTGACCTTGGGATCTGAAAATTAAACTTGGTTTTACCTTCTTTCCACCTCCAGTAGTGATGAATATTCTACAGGATAAATGATACCTTCTTTTTCATGTGTGCACCTCTTTGTCTTGTTTTATATATTATATAAAAACAAAGGGATAGATAAACACAGAGGTAGATAAAATCTCTCCTCCTTCTTTCCTCTTTATCTTCACAGCTATATTAGTAACAACTTCGTAAGGAAGTGCTGGGAAAAGTTGAATTCTCTTCTCCTCCAGGGAAGCCAGTTAGTCAAAGCAGCTGTAGCCACTACAGAAGGAGCAGATGATGAGCAGGTATTACTAGTGAGAACCACCAGTGGTTATTTCTTCTTAGAGAAACCATTTTTCTACTTCTTGTGTGCATGACAGTAAGACATTTAACTGGATTTTTCTGAGCAGTGCCAGTGCTGAGTCAAGGAGAGCAGAAGGCCAGAAACAGCTTTAAGGGAAAGAACTATCATTTCAGCCTGAACAGTCCTTTAATAGCAGCTACCCACTAGGCCCACTCCTCGCTGAGTCTATCTCACAGGCTCTCTCTTGCTCTCTCTCCCAAATTGCTGTAGTTTCTCCTCTGAGTTCTGCATCTGTCAGATACAGGGGAGGCGGATCCCCCATTACCCATAAAACTTTGGAGAAGGCTGTAAGGATGCAGGCTAAGTCCCTAAACTTACAATCTACTACTTCCCTTGTGTTCTATTAGAAATGACATGAGGCCAGCTCCTCCTGCTCCTGTCACCAGTAAGGCAGTGGAGGTAAGGAATCACAGAAGTCAACTTTGAGCTCAGATAAAATCATTAAAAACCATTTTTTTAGTGTACTTTAAATAGGACCAGGTTGTCAAAAGTGACAAATGATTTTGGGTGCTCAGTCTGAGTCTCCTTAAAACGTTTAGAAAATGTTGAGCACCTACCCTCTGAAAATCTGGATCCTTAAAAGATGCCACAAACTGCCACAAAAATCATTAGTGATTTCTGAAAGTTGGAGCCATAAACTTTTGGAGTATTGAAAGTTCTGGCAAGGTTACTATGGTCCTAACAGCATCCTAGTGCAAGAGGACAAGGGATTCACTGGTATGCAGTAGTGATTTTCAGCTGGTCTGACCAATTCAGTGTACCCCAATTGACTAATGTTGAAACCTGTGTCTAAAAGATATCATGTAAGATATCAATAGAAAGCGAACACACTGATTACTAATATTCTTGTGTGGTATACATATAGTAAAATGTCCCAGAGACTTTACAACTATGAAGGAATGTGGAACCAAAATGTGTTTACCAGACAAGTCTGGGAAGTGGGTAAACAGGTTTCTCCACACAAAGGACAGGATGATGCCTCCAGCCGGGTGTCACCAGAGTCAATTAGCAAACACTTGGCCATGCATTTGCATTTTAGCAAACACCAGCAGGGGAAGAAGCACAGAAATTCCTTCAATAGTAAAATCCATGTTTCCTTCCTCATCACTTGAATAAACTTTACTTTGAGCGGTAACTTTCAGAAAAATCTATTTCAAAGGTTCACTGGACTATAAAAGAGGGGTAAAGAACACCAAACTATCTTTCACCTAAGAAGACAAAGGAACTGAGCACCTTAGACTTTATGAAAGTTCCTAAGGGATGGTCAACCATCTTAATGGAAGTTTGATTGGTAAGGAAACTACCTTGAACAAAGGCTGTAGCTTGTTAAGTCTTAGCCACTAGAAAGCTTTTTTTGCCACTAACCATTTCTAACTTTATCTTTATACTTGAACTCACTTTAAATTCTATCTTCTTTTGTTAATAAACTTGTTTTACTTTTAAACAAAACCAGCCAAGTGCTGTGTTTGATTTAAAGTGATAGCTAATACCAGTTAAAATGACAAGTTTTGCAGTTTTTCCTGTTCGAGGAGCAAATAAATCTTACAGTTCCTCTGACTAATCCAGGAAAGGACTGGACATTGCAGAGCGCACCTTTTGGGAAAACTTGGGACTGGAGGGAGTTGGGGTCATCTTCTCAAGCATAACCAAGGCTGGTGAGGGCCAGAATATGGCTGTGGTATAACAAGCAGACTTCTGGAGTCAGAGCTGCTGGTCCAGGGTGGCTTATCACACAGATACTCAATATCTGGCTGGGAGCCCACGGACAAGGGAACTACAGCAGCAGAACATTTTAAGGCACTCAAGGTTACATGATAAGTACCTCAGATCATGACAGTTACCACAACACATTATTTCCTTTTTTTCTGCTTTTCCTTTAAAAAGCAAATTTAAGAAAATACGAGTTTTGCAATCTTAAGGTTTCTTTTATGGAGCTTTTGCATTTAATTTTCTTGAAGTCAGAAAATGTGAAAAGTTCAGGCTCCTATTACACAGGGATTGGCAACCTTTGGCATGCGTCCCACCAGGGAAATCCACTGGTGGGCTGGGACAGTTTGTTTACTTGCAGCGTCCAGAGGTTCGGCCAATCGCAGCTTCCACTGGCCGTGGTTCGCCATTCCAGGCAATGGGGGCTGCGGGAAGCAACGCAGAGCGAGGGAAGTTTAAATTAGCTGTTACCACTCTAGAAAGATCTTGGAGTCACTGTAAACACTTCTCTGAGACCATCTACTCAATGTGCAGCAGCAGTTAAAAAAGCTAATAAATGTTTGGAATTATTAGGAAAGAGAGAGGTAATAAAAGACAGAAAATATCATAATATCATAAATCCATGGTAGAACCACACCTTGAATACTGCTTGCAATTCTGGTCACCTGATCTCGAAAAGGATACATTAGTGTTGGAAAAAGAACAGAGAAAGGCAACAAAAATGATTAGGGGGTAGGACCAGCTTCTATAGGAGGGAGATTAAAAAGATTGGGCCTGTTCAGTTTAGAAAATAGATGACTACGGTGATATATAGGTATATAAAATCATGAATGGTTGGTGGAGAAAGTGACTAGGAAGCTTTATTTACCCCTTCCATAACACAACCAACCATGAGTCAGCCAATGTATTAATAGGCAGCCCATTTAAAACGAATGAAAGGAAGCATTTTTCCTACAATGCAGGGTCTACCCATAGAACTCATTACCAAGGGATGCTGTGAAGGCCAAAAGAATAAGTGGGTTCAACAAAGAATTAGGTAAGTGCATGTCAAGGTTCCTTTCCCACTCTGACCTTTAGGGTACAGGATGTGGGGACCTGCATGGACACTTCTAAGCCTAATTACCAGCTAGATCTGTATCGCTGCCACCACCCCCCCAAGCACTACTTTTTTCCCTGGGTAGTTTTGAGGGACTTCACCAATTCCCTGGTGAACACAGATCCAAACCCCTTGGATCTTAAAACAAAGAGAAATTAACCATCCCCCCTCCTGTCCTCCACCAATCCCTGGTGAGTCCAGATCCAATCCCCTTGGATCTAAAAACAAGGAAAAATCAATCAGGTATTAGAAAAAGGCTTTTAATTAAGAAAAGAAAGGTAAAAGAAAACTCTCTGGGAGAGATTAGCATACAGCTACTCTGACAGACAACAGATTCAAACACAGAGGAGTTCCCCTGGGCACAAATTTAGTTACACAAAAAAATACCCAAATACCCAATTTGATTCTACCTCTAAATGCATAAGACAGGTTACAAAGAAATAAACATAACCTATTTATTCCTTTCTAAACTTACTACTCTGATAAGAGGCTGGTTCCTTGATCTTTTTCACCTCCGGCTGAAACTGAAACTCTAAACAAAGGAAAAACGTACTTACTTCCTTTTGAAGCATCTTGTTCCCCCATTGATCCCTCTGGTCAGGTGTTAGCTAGGCTAGGTGAACTTTTTAACCCTTTACAGGTAAAAGAGGCACTAACCTTTAATGCACTGTCATAAACAGATGGTTAACAGAGCCAGATTAACGTTTTGTGGGCCCCGTGCCTAACGTACATGTGGGCCCCCCCGAGGAACGAAGGGGTCAGGGGCAAGAGCACAGTGGGCAGGATGGATTTGATTTAAATCACAATTTAAATCACTAGTCAGGAAGACTCGATTTAATCGTGGTTTTTCTATATAAAAGTGCATTCTTGTTGGTTGTTATAACCTTAATGCATATTCTTCACAACTCAGAGATAGATGTAGTTTCATTTTTAGAAGGTACACACTACACATTTTTAAACAGTGGTTTATTTTGAAAAAACTTTTCAGATGAGTTTTACAGCTATATCAGAAAATGAATGATTGTTTGGTTATTTCATTTACCAAAGATATGCGAGGTAGTATCAGGAAAAATCAAGGGAGAACAGCACTTTTGGTCTGCTTATGGCTGTCATGGTATAATTCCCCAATCAGAACCTTAGAGTCCCAAAGATTGGGTACCAGCATGAATTCCCCTAAGCTTAATTACCAGCTTAGATCTGATAGCTGCCACCAATCAGGACTTGGAGTGCCTGATACACTCTGGTCTCCCCAAAACCTTCCTGGGGACCCCCAAGACCCAGACCCCCTGGATCTTAACACAAGGAAAGTAAACTCTTTCCCTCACCAGTGCCTCTCCTAGGCTTTCCCTCCCTGGGTTACCCTGGAAGATCACTGTGATTCAAACCCCTTGAATCTTAAAACAGAGAGGAATGTCCCATCCCCCCTCCCCTTTGCCTTCCTCACTCTCCTTTCCCCCACCAATTCCCTGGTGAGTGCAGACTCAGTTCCTCTGAGTCTTACAAGGGGAAAAAAATCAATCGGGTCTTTAAAACAGAAAACTTTTAATAAAAGAAAGAGTAAAGATAATCACTGTAAATTCAAGATGGACTATTACAGGGTCTTTCAGCTTATAAACTCTAGAGAAAAGCCTCCCCCAGCAGAAATACAATTTAAAAATACTTCCAGCCAAATACACATTAAATTTCTACCAGCCAGATACACATTTGCAAATAAAGAAAAACAATCAAAAAGACTAAACTGCCTTTCTACCTTTGTACTTACTAAATTTGAACAGAAGATTAGAGAGCCTGTAGGTATGTGTGGTTACTCTCAGGACCCAGAGAGAACAACAGACAAAGAAAAAGAATACACAAAACAAGACTTCCCTCCACTGAGATTTGAAAGTATCTTGTCTCCTGATTGGTCCTCTGGTCAGGTGTTCCTGTTTTCACTGCTTGTTAACCCCTTAGAGGTAAAGGAAACATTAACCCTTAACTCTCTGTTTATGACAATGGCTAATACAAACAAATCAGAACCACATGCTTTTACTTAAAGCCAGTACTTTAGCAATCTTTGGTATTCCAATGGGAATATCTTTACTTGAAGTCACTGCTTTATGTAGTCTCTAGTACGCACACTCACATACACACAATAGGTTATAGAACACCCCAATTTGATAATTACCCCTTAGGATTACCCCTCTGGAGTTTGGAGCGGTATTTAGGTGACTCAACCGGCAGAGTTCTGGTGACTGTCTGTGGCTGGATATCTTCTTAATGTGTTCATGAAGCGAACTGCTTGACCCAAACCCACAGTTTCCCTCAAAGACATGTCAATCAAGAAAAATTTACATAGCTAATCAAACAGAAACAGTTAACGGGCAAAAAGCGGGTGTTACAAAAATAGATCATTAAAAAAAAATTGTTAAGAGAGCAGTTTCCAAGCAGTCATATTTCCCCATGACAACAGTCCTAAAATATATCCAGACTTTTCCCACAGACACTTCCCCCAACATATTCAGAGAGGGCATAGAGTCAAGCCCACTCCATGTGATAGCTGCCCCCACCCACCCCGATTGCCTTAGTTATGCTAAATTCCTACAAAGGCCTACTACATAGATAAATGCAACAAGCAGCCAATTGATAGTCCATTCCAATAATTGGCAGTGTCTAAGACACCTGGCTGGTTGCCGAAATGCCCCTCTACAGTGACAGACATCAGGATTCTTAGATACAAATGCCTTTACAGACTACCGAGTTGAAAAGATCTTGTTGTTAAGGCTTTAGTGAAGCTGCATTCCCTGGGCTCGAGTCTCTTGTAAGTTAACGCAGATTTACAACACTCATTTTAATGGAATTGTGTCTGACTGACACTGGTGTAACCCAGAGGACAACTGGGCCCCCTATTAAATAGTCATTTCCAGAAACACTAGGCTGATGCACTGTCACTTCTATTACAAATGTGGGAGTAGAAGAATGAACAGCATGTCTTGGAATTGCTGTTCTTTCACAGTTCACATACGTTCATTGCTTTATTCTCAAGTCAGAGTAGATTGGTTGATATAAGACTCTCTTGTAGTATGCCAAATAGTCCATAAATAAATGAACTCTGTTATGCTTCCACTTTACTCCCATTTTACATGCTTCAATGACTACAGAGCCTACCAGTACCTTGGACCAGATTCTGCTATTACACAAGTGCACTGAAGGCAAGGGAGATGCTCTCGCTATTTAGTTGCATATGTGAAAGCAGAATATTGCTCCTTGTTTAGATTCACACACACCCCAACAGAGTTGCCATGTAATTGGAACAAGGCATATATGCCCCAACATTTCCAGAAACAGGCAAACCTCCACCTGCCTGCATCTGTTCCCCCGCTGTTCAGTCTGGAGTTGACTAGCAACAAATTGAAATTAGCAATATAAGGACTGTAGTCAATTTCATCCTGTTTGTAATCTCTCTCACACACTGAATGGATCAGAAAGTCAGGAAAACATAAAGCAGGAATGCCAAAGACTGGAGCCAATAGAGATAGAATTTAAAGTGGGGAGCAAAAAGGAAAAGAGACACAGCATTTTTGTGGGGAAGTAGGTTCATGGCAGCCCTCTTACCAAGCATTACTTTACCCAGGTTATTTCCTGCAGAAAATGCTTTTTAATACTGGAAAGATAATTCAGTTGCAGCTGGGCCACTGATACTGTTACTGATGTGCCTGCGGATAGCTGAAATGTAATGGACTTCTGATCCTTACTTAACAGGACCATATCTTTAAGAGTTGGAACTGGGACTTGGGAAAAACAATACTCATGGATTGTTTGTTTATGTCCCCCTATTTTTGTTTATTGCATCCACAAGGTTAGAGGGCCCAGTGCACAACTGAGTCTTTTTCCCTAGAGCAGTGGTTCTCAAACTGAGGCCGCCGCTTGTACAGGGAAAACCCCTAGCGAGCAGGGCCAGTTTGTTTACCTGCCGCATCTGCAGGTCTGGGCGATCGCGGCTCCCATTGGCTGCAGTTCGCCGCTCCAGGCAAATGGGGGCTACAGGAAGCAGTGTGGGCTGAGGGACGTGCTGGCTGCCCTTCCTCCAGCCCCCATTGGCCTGGAGTGGCGAACCACGGCCAGTGAGAGCCACGATCGGCTGAACCTGCAGACGCGGCAAGTAAGCAAACCAGCCTGGCCTGCCAGGGGCTTTCCCTGAACAAGCAGCAGCCCTCGTTTGAGAACCACTGCCCTAGAGCAAACTGGGTCTCTACTCTCCCCACACCCTACAGAATTAGTATTAACCAAACAACCCCTCATTTAGTGCATACTCTGAATGGACGTCTGTGATGTTTATACTATGGTGGTACATACAGGCCCCAACCACAATCAAGATCCCATTATGATAAGTACTCTACTATAGTGAGGCGGCCTGGCTCCCAGCTGCCCCGGAGGACAGAGAGCCCAGACGGAGGCCAGACTGGGCGGAGCTACAGAGCTGAGCCCGCCCCACAAAGGGTCAAGCGCCGACCTCGAAATATAAAGGCAGGCCCTCTGAGCTCAGTGAGGCACTAGTGGCCAGAGCGAGTGGATGTCTCTCCGGGAGCTTGGGACTGGGAGACTCCTGCAACCCAGGGTAACTGCCCAGAGTGGCCCGAACTTCCCCATGCTCATTATCCAGAGGAACTGCCAGAGGCTCCCCCCCCCCGTGCTCGTTATCCAGAGGAGCTGCCGGAACCACCCCCCCCCCCGTGCTTGTTATCCAGAAGAGCTGCTGGAACCTCCCCCCGTGCTCGCTACCCTGAGGAGCTGCCAGAGGCCCCCCGTGCTCGCTACCCCGAGGAGCTGCCGGATCTACCCTCCAGCCCCAGCTGGGACAAACCCATGCACCTGGACCCTGCGGAGGACGACCCCAAGATCCAGGTAAGTCCCGAGGGGGAGTCTGGAAATAGCCTGGGGGCAGCCGACCCTAGTCTGGCTGCAGCCGAACCAGAACCAATGTCAGTGTGTTGCGGCCAGGATCCCCACTGACACAGCCGCAGGTTGCCTGCTGCTGTTAGGGCCCCGGGCTGGGACACAGAGGAGTGGGCGGGCCTGCATCCTCCCTGCCACCACACTCATGGGTGGCAGTCTCCCCCTTGACCCAACGCTCAGGCCCAGAAGCCTGGGCCTCTTACCTTGTATAAACTGAACTGCTTGCTCAGCCCCGGCCTGAGGCTCTGAGCCCTGCACCACTGTTTGTTGCCCCGCCCTGATCCAGGGCCTGGGCTCTATAGACTGAACTGCTTGCTCAGTCCCTGCCTGAGGGTTTGGGCCTGGAACTGTTGTTGTCACCCCAGGTAGTGAGGTGGCCTGGCTCCTAGCCCAGAGAGGGGTGAACTCTCTCTCCCAACAGCGGACTTCTACGCTACATAAATACAGTAAGAGGCTAAGCTCTTCAAGACAGGGACAATCTAAATGGACAAGACTGAGAAAAGAAGTTTTCTCGCCAGTTTGATGCAGAATGGAGGGACAGAAAAATTAAGGCCCAGATTCATCACATACATAGGCGACTAAGTCCCAGTTTTATGCTCCACTGCAACTCACAGGCCTGCCATGAACCCGGTAGGCACCTAAATTCACTTGGCGCCTAACTTTTCAGGATAAGGTCCCCTTGGTCACTGAATTTCTGTCTCTGGGCATGTGTACTGCTGCCTCCCTCTACGTGAGTGCATGCCTGTCTCCTAAGCCAAGCCCCAGAGAAATTAATGAGCCAGGAAAGATAGGAATTCATTTACCTATCTTGCATGCAGGTCCCAGTTGGGTAAATGGCGTTTGAACACACCTACTGGATCCAGTCTCATTCAAAACTCTGTCCAGAAGAGACTGCAGTGCCCCTTCTATAATTTTTAGCCCAGTGGTTAGGGCACTCACTTGGGCTGTGGGAGACCCAGGTTCAGTTCCCCCCTCAGGCAGAAGGAGAAGAAGGGATTTGAACAGGTATCCTCCACCTCAGGAGAATGCTGAGCTATAGGGTAGTCTGATGTGGGTCTCTCACAGTCTTTTCCTGTTAAAGTTGTTCCACTGTGTATAAAAAGTAATTAAAGCAGGGGGACTGGACCTTTAATCTCTCACCTCACAAATGAGTGTCCTAACCACCAGACTACAGCATCATATTCCCTCTCTCAGCTAATTACAGTTTAAGTCTTTCCACCCCAATTTGTGTGGAGTTAGTTGTCTGCTTTCATTCTTACAACAAACACCTTTGGTTACTTCCACACTCCAAAAAAGACCCACATAGCGAGTTTCAGAGCCCAGGTCAACTGACTCATGCTTGTGATATTGGGCTAAAATTAGCAGTGTAAATGTTTTGGCTTGGGTTGGAAGACCAGGATCTGAAAATCGGCAAGGGAGGAGGGTCTTGGAATCCAGGCTCCAGCCCAAACATCTACGCTGCTAGTTTTAGCCCATAGTGCAAGCCCCACAAGCCAGAGTCAGTTAACCCAGGCTCTGAGATTGCTGCTGCATGTTTCCTCCCCTCCTTCACCAGGTAGATATACCCTTAGGGGCCTAAGAGCTTGTCTGCACAGAGTGGTAACCCATTATGGGGGTATAATTTCTAAGGCACACTAATGTGTTGCACTTTAATTGGCCCATGTAGACCTTGGTGGCATGCATAAATATTGCCTAGTGTGCTTTAATGTAGTGCTTTAGATATTATACCCCCACAGCATGCTTTACTTCACCATGTAGACATGCCCTAAGTCACCTGACCCCAGGAGAGGGATTCTGGGCTGGAGATTGCTACCAGAGAATGGCACCTTATGTGGGAAAGAGAGGACTTAGCACACACCTCTGTCATCCGCAACTCCCATTGGCTAGCTTAGGTGGCTCCCCACTGAGCCTGCTGGGTTTTGTGAGCAGCAATCTAAGGCACCTCTGTCACCTCATTCATTGTAGGGAGCCTAGGCATCTAACTCAGGTTTTGCAATCTTTTAGATACCTAAAAGCGGGGTTTTTGATGCTTTGCATCACAGTGCTTAGGTTCCATTGTGAAGCCCCATAAGGGACTTGCTCAAAGTCAAGCACAGTCTGTGGCAGAGCAAAGAATTTCACTCAGAATTCCTGAACTCCCATCAAGTGTCTTAACCACAGGATCATTCTTTTTCTCTGCTGCTAAAACCCCTTCAAAACACCAGGCTTGCATGATCAGGAACCCTACACAGAATAGTCTTTTCATTGGAATTTATCTACCTCCTCTCTACTTCTTTTTTCCATATACTCTCTGTAGTTGCCTTTCACTTTGACTGCTTCACTTTTAAGCTTTTTATTATTTATTTTTTTATTATTATGATTATGGTATTTTTCCTCTTTGCAGTCTCTAGGCAACTTTCCCTCCTCCCCCTCACATTTCCCCTGAGTGAACAAACAATACAATTGGAGTTAAACTTTAGAATCTATATTGGGTTGGAAGTTAGACAAAACCATTGTCTCTCTCCCCTGTTTGGAATAAAGACAACAGGCACTCTTCTCTAGTCACCTGTACTTACACCTGGTTAAGAATGTACTATGTTTAAATAAACACTTTGTTTTTTTTAAAAACTGAATTATTTGCCTCAGTTTGAGTGGAACGGACTGATAGAGAAATCCAACCCGAAGGAGTTTATCACGAGGTCTCTCTAATTTGGAGCCAAATGCCTGGTGAATGTTTGATGGTGCTTGAATAATAAGCCTTGGGGAGCAAGCCCCAATATAGAAAAGTTAATCAAAATGCATGCACATATAAGAACATTCCCATACTAGGTTTTATAAGAATTCCAGCAGCATGTTTCTCATGCTGTAACTGCACCTGCTGTTTGATTGAATGTACTAACCCTATGGAGGTTACACCTGTATGGCATGTTAAATGGAAATACAATCACATTATGGCCAAAGGAAAAAACAACAACTTTATGCATGCTGTCTTCTCACCCACTTTCTTCCCCCTGCTCCTAAACTTTTACAGGTGAAAAGCAAGAATATGACTGGAGAAGAAGCAAAGCCGGTGAATGTTTGTAATGGGATTGCAAACAACAGATTCTGGGTAACAATTTCAAATGTGCCCCCTTCCCACTGAACTCCTTGAAAGTCAAGAATAGTTAGGCATCTAAGTCATTTTGAGGACATGGGACTAAGTCCCCTCGACTTTCAATGGCAATTAGAGGCTTGGCAACATCTGTTTTTTTTTTTTAAATAATTTTGATATATTGATTCTTAAGCATTTTTTTCTATTTTTATTTATTTAAATTTCTCACGGCTGCAAGAAATTATGTGGGGAGTGGGGTGGGTCAGACAATTAATTGCAGTGGATTTTGAGATTCAAAAAGTTAAAACTTTATAACCATTAAAAATACATTGTCAACAACAAAATAAAGTAAAAATGGTAAACATCCTTAAATCAAACTCCAATACATTCTCAAGCAGCATTTTTCTTATTTTGCCTATTTATACATTTAAATCATCTCAATTGAAATATTTTTTCATGGATCTGTGTGCGTTTACTGTTAAATTGATGTTTATGGACATTTACTGATAAAAGTCTAATCCTTCCTTGCCTGCCTATATATGTTTGAAGATCTGACCTAAGGCACGTTTTTAAACAGTATTTTTTTAAAGCTAAAGGCAATGGGCTGTCCTGACATGGGAAGGGGACCTGTAGTCTATGTCCTGATGTGTGGCTGGTAATTAGCAGAGGGGAGGAGTCCCTTTTTATTTCTTCCAGGGTAGGGGAAAATAAGGTGCTGCTTGTTAAGAGCTCCACAATGGGAGCTATTACATGCACAACAATTTTGATCATTCATAGGTTCTGTATGACATTCTCTGTTAAATGACTAATTACATATTCAGAGATCTCTCTCTTCTAGGGCACTCATAACATTGCTTCTTAAATTCAGGGCTTCAAAGCCCCCAAATCCAGGAAGTTCAAATGCCCTGGTCCCTGACAGGGGCCTCCTATTCAGAGTGGGGGAGGGTGGAGTTCCTATGCTGGGTACTTCTCACTAGTGGAGGAGGGTTACTAGCCAAGCAAAGTGAGCCCTAGAAGGGAAGGAAGAGAATGGGAGACCCTGGCATGAGGGAGGGGAAGGACTCGCAGAGCTCCTGGCATGAGGGAAGCAGTAGGGAGGTTTCGGGGCTTCTCTGAAGTAGACAAGGATGGGAGGGTGGAACAGAGGGAGTTTTTGGGGGAGAATGAAGGGACGGGAGGAGGCCCTTGTGTGCGTGGGACGGAGGTTGTTTTAAATGATGGCATCTTTCCTCTCGTGCTGCTTCTGTTAGAAGTAACAAGGACAGAAATGAAACATCAAAGCTTGAACAGGCCTTTCAAGCTTTCCTCAGGCTTAAGGGGCTGTTCCCCACGTCCTCCCAGTTCCCTAGTGGGAAGGGAGCAGTGTCTCTTTTCACCAACAGCAGTAGCATAAAAGTCCTGAGAAAAAGCATTGCTTCACTGTTCTGAACACTGGAAATACCCTATGATAACAATTCCTCTCAGCTCTAATGAGCCACTGTATGTCTAATCAGAATAGAAACATCATAAACACATTTTTTAAAATAGCATAATGGGGTAGGAGAGGAATAATTCTAGTACCTGCTAAAGTTAATACTTTTCAACATGCATGGCTTCATTCTCCCAAGGAAGAGCTGCTGTGTGAAAACTAATGAGTGTACTTCAACGGAGCTCCAACTCTGCACTAAAAATGTAATGGTAGAGCTGGCAGTGGAAATATTTGAGATTAACTGCCATGTAAATGGGTTCCTGATGCAAACTATAGGCACAGTCGACTCTACACACTCTGAACAAAATATACACACCTCAGATGCAAAAAGATTAAATGAGAATCACTCATTCTAAAAGAGCCTAACTCAGGAGATGTGCCAAAGCCAAAAACTGTAGATCTAAATTCCCCCTCAGTCAGACTTTGGGCTGGAACTGAACTTTGTCTCTAAACCTAAATGTTGTAGCTAGTCATCTCTCTCCTGCAAACCACCTTTTATATCTTCCCACTTTTCAGTTTTTGCATAGAGGAAAGTGAATCTTTGTTCTTACATTTTACACTGTTTTTTCCTCCTGAGCATGACATGGATTCTATAATTTAGCATCCTTCAAACTTACTTTGTCTCATTTAAAATGCAGAAACCCAGCAATATAAGTGATAAGTGGAGAATGAAAGCAAAATCAAAACGCACTCTTGCAAAGTATTCTTTAAGAGGTCTGAAATGTCCCTCCTGTTAAGTATATAAAAATCAGAGGACTGAAGGTAATAAGAAGCAAAAAGGTAGTATGTGCTATTGAACACTAAATCTTTTCAGACTGATGCAAAGTTATTGAGCACAACAGCTTATTTGAAAGTGATGCTATGGGGAAAATTCAGAGGTTATTTTAAACTAGGGAACGCAAATCTGCAGTTGTATATTTCAGTAATTGCCCTCTTTGGGAGGCCTTGTACCCAGGGGGGAGTTTGGAAGGAGCAGGCCTTGAAGAGAATGCTGATGTGTTTGGCACTTCTAAAGCTTTGCAAGGCAATGGGATGGCCCCATATACCGTCCCTCTCCAGACCTTGCACTCCCCGGCGCGTACTCCAGGAGGTGGAGGCCGCTTTGCTGCCCGCTGCTCGGGCCTATCTCGACCGGGTCCTGCGGGAGGGCACGCCCCGCCCACCCCCCTCCCCAAGCCCTCCGGACCTTTTCATCGGGCCCCTGCCCCGTAGGCCCGACCGGCACCCCCGTCCCTTCTCCGCAAGCCGGCTGCACGACCTGCAGCCGGTCCGTTTCCAAACCGCGCCGAGGAAACAGCTCTACACGCTCGTGCTCCACACCCTTCACTTCCTCACCCTCGTGTCCCGCCCTGATACGAAGTGGTGGGACCTCCTGCCACCTCTGGAGGGTGAGGAGCCCCGGTGGGCCAGCCTCTACTCTACCCTGGTCCCAAGGCCCACTGGGGATATCCGTTGGTGGCTCCTCCATGGGGCCGTGAGCACGGGCGTGTACTTGGCGCGGTTTACCCCTGTCCCAGACACCTGCCCCTTCTGCGGCGTGAGGGAGACCCTGGCGCACGTGTACTTAGAGTGCGCCAGGTTGCAGCCCCTACACCGGCTCCTCACAGCCATCCTCTTACGTTTTTGGTTACACTTTTCCCCTCACCTCCTTTTGTATGCACTCCCTATCCGTGGCCCCACGAAGTCCCGGGACCTCCTGGTCAACCTCCTCCTCGCCCTGGCGAAAAAGGCCATCCACGCGACCAGGGAGGGGAGGTTGGCCGATGGAGACTCCGGTGACTGTGGGGCTTGCTTCCGCTCCATGGTCTGATCATGCATCCGGGCGGAGTTCCTCTGGGCGGCGTCCACTGGCTCCCTTGACGCCTTCGAGGAGCAGTGGGCGCTGTCCGGGGTTCTCTGCTCGGTGTCCCCGTTAGGTTCCCTCCTTCTGACCCTTTGACCTCACTCCTGTCCCTGTTCTTTTATTAGTTGTCCCCCGCACTCAGTGAGTTCTGTGGCCCTGTGGTTCCTCCCCTTAGGCTGGGGGAGGATCCTTTAGCAGTGGGCGGGCTTTGCCCGCCCACTTCCCAGACACCCAATAGGTACCGTCCCTCTCCACTTCTTCCCCACCCTGCATGCTCATGTGAAGGACACACAGCATGACCCAGAACGAGACAGGAATCAGCTGGGAGTTAACTTCAGGAGAGTTACACCAGATTTAAGCAAGTGTAACTGGCATTGTGATCTGGGCTCAAGTCTCCAAGAGAACTATTACCTTTGGTTAGATTTCTTAGGCAGATCTTTTCACATCTTGATAGGTGCCTGGAGGTAAGATTCATATGGTAACCCTGTCCACAGTCTGATTTACTACAATCTAATATTCCTTTAATTCTAAATAATCTATACCCCTAGAGAATGAATAGGTCCCACTTAACTGCCAGAGACTACTGTAAATTGTTTTATTAATAAAGCTTTGAGAATCATGATTCCCAAACATTTCCCTCATTTAGAGGAACTTTAAAAAACCAAAAGTCCTTTAATAGTTACATTTTAGATGCAAATTATTTCCTATTTTGCCCACTTGGCAAAAAATGATTTCTTGACTGTGTTTTAGAGTTAGAAATTAAGAGTCTAAGCTTTCAACCCCTTAGTCACGCCCTAATTCTTACTCACATGAGTAGTCCAGTTCATCATCAAGGGACTACTCCAGAAAAAGGATTACTTACATCAGTAGAAGTTGAAAGGATCAGGCCCTAACATCATAGTGTAATGTGTGTGTATCAGTATTAACATCTCTGCCCAATTCTGAGACAAGGGTTTATTTGTTAATTTATGGCCCCTCAATTTTTTGTGCAACAGAATAGTACAAAACAATGCTGTCCAGATGTTCAAAGTTAGGCAGGTAGAAGTCACTCCATACATTTTGCACAGCTAACATAAATGTACAAATCTGATGCACCTATGTGCACAAATCTGGTGTTTGTTGAGACCAATTCAACAGCTGACACAACCACAGCCACTTTGTATGTAATACCTGGTTTCTGTGGTTTTGCATATGTGCTGCATGCCTAACTTCGAAATGTGGCCCTACAGAGATGGGCTTTTTATAGTCTGCATATTCTTTTTTTAAAATAACAAAATTAACAAAAAAATCAGAGAAAAAACATATGGAATAACTTATGATTTTGTAAGAACTATGAGTCCTGTAAAATTTACTACCTCTTATAGAAATTATTCAGATCCAGTAGATTCTACTGAAAATAATTCAATTCTCTGCTAGAGTATTTTAAAAGCATCTCATACGTGGTGTATAATTATTTATTACATTCAATGTGATTTTTATTAAATCCTTGTTTTGGTCACTTATGACTAAAGTGTTTCTATTTATTGTAGGGGAAGAAGAGTGGATCTCGAGAAGAAAAGTTGGGCCCTGTTTAGATTTATACATTTATTGAATTCTTTGCTGTGCAAAACCCAGATACCTCTTTAGATCATTTAAGTGTCCTTTAGAGGAAACAGTAATTTCCAAGGAGCTTGAAACGATGAGGATTCCTGAAGGTGGCTATGCATAACCCTTGCAGAAATCTTCAGCCAGATATTGACATGGAATTCTTTTAACATTTTCCTACTAGGCATCTGCATCAGAGCAAGACAGCAGGGTGTGCATGAGCTACTGAAGTTGCAAAGCCCTCCTTCATCTCAGAGAAGCAGCACAGCAAAATTACAGCAGGAGTTTGAATTATAATAAAAGATTCACTAAGAGAAGAAGAAACAAAAGGTGTATTAAAGCTGAGAAAGAATCTAGTCATTAGGCAAATTCTGGGACTGAATTTCTGTACACAGAAAGTAACTGAATTATGGAACAAGCTTTTAAAGGCATCTGAGGACACATCTGTACACGCTACAAGTTTAGGATTTAACCAGACAATGGACTAATCTATTTGCTTTAACCTGGGGGGGGGGAAGCTGTAGAGACAAAAATAAAAATAATTATTAGAATCATTTGTTTAAACTTTTAAAAGCTAACTAGTTATTTCTCTGTCTTAGGTGTTTCTAAAAAAAGAACAAAAAATACTGGGCCAAATCCTCAACTGTTATAAATCAGTATAGATCCAGAAAAGTCAATGTCAAACTGTTTCAGCTGAGGTCTGGGCCACTGTCCATAAATTCAGATTAGAGCAATAATTTGATATTCTTTACTTTGAAGATGGGTAAATTGAGGAAATTAAAAAAAAATAAAAATCTAGCCTGACGTTGGCCCTGTCCTGTTGCTCATCAAGCTCTGATGTTGGCTCTCTGTTCTTAACTCATAATAGCCAGCAATTTCAACAGCACCTGTCTGGAACAGGTGCCTTTTTATTCAAGAGTCAGCAGCCACACACACACACAAAAAAAAAAGGGGATGATGGGGTTAGGTAATTGGCCTGAGACCAAGAAGTCCTTTTTGTGCTGATTGTCCCATCACAAGTCAGACTTCAATGTGGAGTTCAGGTGTTTAAAGGGAACCTCCAGATGGTGTAGGGCCACCCCAGTGCCGGGAGGACTCCCTCAGGAGAGCAATGGTGTAGCCCAGCCATCTCAATGTGTCTGAGCTCCCAGAAAGGTCCTAGAGGGCCATTAGAAACCTGCATAGTTTACAGCCACCCTGACGCTGATCTAAACTTGCCTAACTATGAAGTTAGGATCAGCCTTAGAATCAAGTGTGTAAATGGCTCCTTTGTGCCCCTCACTCCTCCTGGGGCATATTTGAACTTCTGGTCCAATCATTCCAATTTTATCTTAAAGTTAAAAATAGGGTTGTTTGAGTTAGAAACAGAGAAATCACAGTAGATCAAGTTATGTAGTATAAAATAATGTCTAGTGTAAGGCCTGGGTAACAGCCTTGCTCGATAGGGAACATCTTGACGTTACTATATCTTTAGGTAAGAATACACATTTATTGATGTCTGCTCCTGTCCCACTACTGATAGGGGGCCTATCATAGTGTCTCAACCACATCTCCGGTCCCCATCTCTAACGTGTCTGAGGCCCTTACAATCTTCAATGTATTTATCCTCCCTACCTCACAGGATGTTGTGAAGTGCTATTACCCCACATTTTACAGAAGCACAGAGAGGCTAGGTAACTTGCTCTAAGCCCCAAAGGAAGCTTGTGGTACAGTGAGGAACAGAATGCAGGTCTTCTAAAGTCCAGGATAACATCCTACGTGCTGGACCATGCCATTGGAGCCCTCCTGCCAAAAGGGAGCATTAACTGGACTCAGGCTTAGCTGTGCAATGCCACACTTCTAAAATATAATTTAACTCATATCACCTGGGCTTCTGATACATATTCATTTTCTACCAGCTGAGGACAGACTACAGTCCTTAATTCTTGGGATTCATAAATGCACTGCAGTCATCTAAAATATTCACCACTAAACATAACCCCATGCCTCAGTGTCAAAATAGTTACAAATTAGTTATTACTGGTACTGCACATACATTTCTACCAGAAAACCTTCACTGAGCAAGGAGCTTTCCTAGGTCATCTCAAAATTCACAGAGAAGCTGTTCAGCAAACCTCCATTACAGGAACCACATCAGTGTGCTTTATGGCCTGCTGTTTAGAGGTGGCTTGACTTGGCAATTACCCCATATGTTCCCTGAAAGACATTTTGCAATGCTCCTCAGCACATATAGAGGTGGAACTGCATGCTTGGGTGTAGACAATCACAACATGGGCACACATTGACATTACTTTTGTAGTGTATATTTGTATTTCTTTGGCTTTCCAAAGTAGGTTATCTGAAATATTGCTCAGGAATGCAGAGGGAAAGAGTGTGAAATACTGCCACCCCTTTTGACCTAAAGCAATTGAGAAGAGAAATTGGTGATGGAACCAGCTATTTCTTTGCAAATAAACAGAAATACCTGTATCAAAGAATGTACCCACACTTCTTGGAAACAGAACGCAGTAGGAATTAAACAGGAGGTAGCTTTATTGCTCACAGTTCCAAGCCTCTTTCCAGCCAGCACTCTGCCAGAAGAGCAGTCTCTCTTGGCTTTCTCACTCTGCAAGTGCTTCTCTCACTTTGTCCTTGGCTTCCTGTTGCTTCTCTATTTTTCTGGGTGCTGCTGCACACACAGACACTGCTCCACCAAGCAATACCCAGCAAATACTCTGTATTTGCATTCACCCTTCACCCACAACTTAGCTCATGATTGGCTTTGTATGTGACCTGTGATTTGAACAATGGCTTCTATGATTTCAGCTACTGTTTTTTTAAAAGAGCTTAACTGCTTCTTACATTTATCCTGACTGAATGACAGCTGTCGTACCTATAAGTTTCAACATTTTATCCACTCTCCATCACAACAATATCAGAGATCTACATTTAGGCCAGGAATACTTTATAATAAGTTAGTGCAATGATCAGATCTTCACTGTTAAAACTTTGTCAGCAATTATTTGGGTTTTCTACTTATACGATTACGCTTTCTCCTTATAAAATTAGAAATAAGGTATACGGAGCACTCAGTATGTTTCTCCACACATGAAATGTGAATTGCATTGTAGCAGGGTGGACCACTGCTCCGGCCCTGAAAGGGTTAAAACAGCCCTGGATAAGGGCTGGGGCTGGAGAAAGCAGCCTTTTAGGCTGGGCTGATTGGGGGAAGTGGCAGCAGCTGGGGCCATGCCCCAAACTGAGCAACAGGCCCTTATGTAAGGCAGAGAACCCAGGAGCACAATCAGTCTCTCTCTCTAGTTGTAGAGGGAGATGGACCTGGCTGTGGGGAGCTAGAGACTGGGTGCCTAAGTGGAGCAGGGCTGGGGAAGGCAGAGGAGCTAGGGAGCTCCTGCCTGGAGCCCAGGCTACAACCTAGCTTTAGGCCAAGAGGTGCTGGGGGTTGCAGGAGGCAACGCAGGGGTAGGCCAGGGCAGCAGGTCCAAACCCTTGTCAGTGATGACTTGGCTGATACTGCAGTCTGCCCTAGGGTGTGGGGCTAGACAATGACTAGCAGTAGCCATACACTGAGGCAAGGTGGGAATAGAGGGCAGGGGTTCCCTAGGGAGGGGGTCCCTAAGAACAAGGGGTCACTGCCAGGGGCAGCACTCCACATAAAATGGCGCTGGGTCCAGTGAGGGACACGGGGACAGAGGACAGGTGGATCACCGGCCTGCAGAGGGTGCTCTGGGGCTGGAACCGAACTAATTCCCAGAAGTAACCAGCAGGAGGCGCCGCAGGGGTGAGTCCGCCCGGTTACATGCATATAAGATGACAAATGACTGAAACAGAAAGATGTGTGTGGAAAATAAACTTGTTTTACAAGAATGATGTCTTGTCTTACACGTACTGTAATGAATGTTGATTTCCCATAAATAGTACCTTGGTTTTATACTTTGTTTTATTTTACAAGAAAATATAACGTGTATACAAAAAAAAAAGAACAAAATAAAGAGTTAATGTGCCTAGACATGTCAGGTGCAGTAAGAAAAGCAGTTTGAAAGGCCATTTGTAATGTATCAATTCAGCTGAACCTTGTGGGAATGACAGAATTTTTATCTAACAGTATATTGCAATGTAGTAATACTGGCAGAATTGAGCCATTTGCCTAATCTATGACTTAATAGGCATGACATATTAAAGGAGAGCCTCTGTGCAACATGACAAAATAGTAAGTAATCCAGGAACCATTAATAATCAGAATGACAATAATATCTAAGACTCGGTATTAGCCTGAGTAGCAGTATTCCATTTTAATTTTGAACCTAATATGCACTGGCCAACTTAATGGTGTTATTTATACAGTAATTTAGCATTGTTATTTGTTAAATAATGTTACTGAGTGTCTGCTATACATTATATACATATTCAGCCAATTCTTCCTCATTCCAATTAAATAGCACCTATAAAATATCTGTGAAAAAGCCATAAGCCTTCTGTGTCTTGAAATCTAATGTTAAATCTATTGTACTTTAATCAAGCATTTAAGTTGTCTGTTTAATGAACTATTGCCAAAATGAAGGGAAAAAAAAGATTTAATTTTGTCTTCTCAACATCATTATTATTTCAGCGAAGGCACATCCATCTCAGACAGTAACAATAATCTTTTTCATATAAGCAGAACTGTATTTCAAGAGTAGAAGCCACGCACTGAATGGATGTACTAATTCCCTTGATGTTTAATTAGTCACTGTTTGGAATAGCAGTAAGTCAAACTGTACTACAAAATTTTCAGTGCGGGGCCAGTTAGTGCCTGGCATGCTAGAGAGCTGTAATGCTTCCTATGCACTAACTCTCTGTATAGACATGGCCTTCATTCGGAATAAATGTAAGAAACAAATCAAGCTCCTTTATGGAACCAGATAGTCGAATCAGAGAACCACCTCCCAAAACACAAGTTAATGACAAGGCTTGTGTAGAAGCTGAACCATCTGGCCCAAGGATTTTCTGTGATGATGAAAAGTGACTGAAGGGGCTAAGGTATTGATTAGTCGAATAGTCCGTGTATGTGTGAGACAAAGAAGTGGCAGAAGCGCACAGAAGGTCAGAGAAAAAGAACTAAAAAGTCCAGACAGCCAGAGAAGCCCTAGTGTGACCCTGAGGGGGGAAGAAAAAGTTTTTCGGTTAAGTGTGGCTCAGAGAGGTTTCAAGCTGAATAAGAAAATGGTCTTCTGTTCTGTTTCTCCTGCATTCAGGGAAATAGGACTTTGTAAGTATTATAAATAAACAGGATTAAATCAAAGAAATACCTATCATCAATTTCTCTTCCTAAAGGAAAAAACCTGGAGTACAAAATGCTTGAATACAAAGATAATTGTTTTAAGACTAGGATTCAGCAGCTCTAGATCTGATCCTATAGTGGAAGAAGCAAAAAGGGAGATTTATGAAGATTCACATGAGGCTAAGAATTTAGATTGGCTAGAGTGGAAAACAATGGAAGACAGAAGAATATAAACATAATCTAAACCAGAATTTAACCCAAAGGCAAAACAGGGATTTCAACTTTTCTGTGAACTAAAACCCTGTAGCTCTTATAACATTTAGATTTTTTCCCCTCACCATGAACTTCTGCTGAGAATTGTGGTAAATATGTACCTTATAAATAGATGACAAAATATATACTGAAAGTTTATTTTAAAAAGGAAAAATATAGATACTTGAAACAAAAATGCATTTTATCAATATTTTTTCCTGAAATTAAAGTTTCCATAGAAAAAGAGATTGTGAGACCAGATTCTCCTCTCTGCTCTAATTCTAGATTTATCCTGATGTAACTGAAAAGAAATTGGTCCATCTTTATAGCCAAGGAACAAGAACTTGGGTCAACGTGGTATTATTAAAAGCCCTTTAACTGTCATGTAAAATATCTACCCAGATAGACACTAAGTCAGCATTAGATAGGGGAAATTTATCAAGAATAACCAAAATTAATTATGCTACTGATAAACTTGGACTTGAAAAAATAGGTCTTATTCACGTATGAACAAAATGCTCTCCCTCTTTCCACTCCTCAAAATGAGGTCAAGATGCTGGGATGCATTAAGGAGGATTGGGGGTAACATTTTTGGAAAAGGAACACTGAAGTCTAGACATAAAAGCATATATGCTGTTGCTCATTGACTTCTGTGCACCCACTTACAAAGCACTCATGTAAACTAGCTGCATCCATAATCACTGCACAGTGTTCGTTCTGAAACTCCAGGATTGTGCATTACCACCATGGCAATGCTGCTCCTGCCCCTCCACTCCATTGTTTCACCTGTTATTGTTTTCACTGCCTCCCTCTCCAGCAGGAGATGAGACTGCTCGCTGGGTAGCGAATAGGAGCACAGCAGATCCTCAGTCTTCTTTGCTGAGTCACTTGGCAAGTGAAGGGGAGAAACATGGTTTTCCTGGTGCTCTTCCCCAGCTCCACCACCAGGGACCATGCAGGATGTCTAAGATCTAGACATCCTCCTCATTGTCTAGTCATGGGAAATATGTTTCCTATTGGATGCAGAGGAAGAAAATCCAATAAGCACTCCAGGGCATTTGTATTGACATAATAGGCATGGAGGATGGGATAAGTAACAGGTGGTACAGCCTGGCCATCCTCCCCACATAGTCTCTTGTGGATTTATACAGCCCAGGAACCCATTAATCATGTCCTACATATGCTCCCTCTCCTCTCTGTGTGGTAGTGAGGAGAGTCATCGTGGAAACCAATACAAGCTCTCCCTAGCTTGGTTCTCCTACTAGCCTTAAGTGTCTAATTTTTGTGGTATCTGGACCTTGTGCAGGTGCACAAAACCACTCAGGATTTTGTTCAGAAACAATATATTAGGGAGGGGCAGACACAAATTCCTAAATCTCAGTCATACACTCAGAACTACATGCTGCTCTAAATTCCACCTCGGTATAACTCCAATTATGTCTATCAGCCAACAGATGCAGAAAAGTGGAGAATAGACTTGGTATAGCATACAGGTCTTTTAGCATTTGTTCTCAGTAGATGAAGAGCGCTCTCAACCTCACTGGAGAAAGGGGCTAGTAGGGACTCAGTAAAAGGTAGGGCTGAGAGGGGAGTAAGGCAGTGTAGGAGCAAGAGAAAGCATGTAAGATAAACATACATTAGGGTTCTTATCCTGCACAAAGGCAGCAGTATTCTGCATGGACGCTGCCCAATGAAGGATCAAGGCCTAGCCTGTGAAAAAAATGCAAAGGAGGGGAAAACCAAAACCAAAAGGAAACAGATAGATAGGGGGAAATGCATGTATGAAAAAAGGAAGCAAGAAAAATGTTGGATAAGTGACATTCATAAAGCTTTTAGATTAGTGGATTTTGAAATTTTTTCATCAATACTGGGCCAATTCTTTCTTTTACACTAGTGCAACCACACTGGCTTCAATGATACTGCATCAGTGTAACATCAGAACTTAGCCAAGTATTTCCTATATTTTAAAGTACATTATTTCTCTGAAAAATATTCACCAACTTAGTGGACTATGTGGATGAATTTGGTTCTATAACTTTAAGGTGGGGAAACATGTAGATAACTGCTGGCAGAATGCTATTGCCTCAGGGGCTTGAATCAAGTTGCTGCTTTCTGTTACTGTTGGTTACAAGTATATTATGCTAAAGGGTATAAAATTAATAGGGCATATATTTGAAAAAAAGCGTAATTTCTTCTTACTTTGAACTGACAATCTGAAGAATTTTACATGGCCATTTTTGAAAGTGAAAAAGCTCCCTCTCACTCCATTACAAAAATCCTGTTAAACCATAAAGAAATCTCAAGTGGGTATTTCCAACAAATCAATTTAACCATTAAGAATATGCATATGGACATGCTCCTTTCCAAAATATTAATTCAGGACAGGACAAAATCATCACCATTTTAAAAATCAGCTATCTGTCCAGAGAAATACAGGTTGACCATTAGTGGGATTTTAGCTGTCTCTTAAAAATCACATAGAATTTCTACCTCAGGCACATTTCTGGCTATAAAAAGAAGTCATCCTTAGGTCCAGATATTTTACCATTTTGAAGATAAAAATTTAAGACAAAGGGCCCAATTCTAGTTGCACATCAATACAAATCAAGGGTGACTTGAGGGTAATTCCATTTACTTCCCCAGTGTATGACAGGTGTCAAGCAGATCAGCAATAAATCCCAAAATTATTAGAGGATTTATGTGCACAGCCAGCACCAAGAGAACTTCTACCAAATGTGACCTTTGATTTTTCACAGTCTATAGTTCTTCTCCCTTGCCAGAAAGCTTAATTTAACTCGTGAAAATAGTCTCTCTGATCACTGTTACTTCAGCTAAGCAGGTCAGCAGCCTGTCAGCTATCTCATATAACCTTTCCTTGTCACAATTCCAGTCTATCAAGGTTATTTCAAGGATAGTCCCAAATTACTTCTCTCCCAAGATAGCATTAGGTTGATATTTAAAACACAAGCTCAACCTTCTCAAATTTTGTCTTTCCTCTTATGAGCAGATGGTGCAATAAATAGGGAGATATTCCATTATTTTCAAAACACTTAGAATATGATAAATGTGTTAGAAAAAGGCTGACATTTAAAAGTTCTTTTTAAGTTATTTCCATGATAATGCAAATATGGTTTCTTACTACCCCCTTTAATTGTTTTTGAAAATATCACCATCAAATACATAGCTTATTGCTTCCCTAGTCTTTTAATACAAAACAGGACAGACTCTCAGCCCCCTTTGCACCCAGTAGACAGCTGTCCTAAGAAGATATCTGTGGATTCCCTTGATATATGGGAATCCTTGGCTGCCATAGATATATGTGTCTCTAAACAACCCCATCAGCCCTCCACAACAATGTAGCAGGCATATTGAGGGCTAAAGAGGGTATGGCTGAAGCAACTTGGACTGGCAGAATAGCTCTTACTGCCCCATTGCAGCCCATGTATGTTAGAACAGCCCTTGAACTGCTCTAATTTACTCCAAGAACCAAACTACATGCTCCCTTTGAACTGGGGAGAGCATATTGGTGACTAAAAGAACAGGAGTACTTGTTCTTTTTGCTGATACAGACTAACACGGCTGCTACTCCGGAACCTGTAATGATGACTAAGTAATCCTTGTGCCCTTCTCATTTGGGTCCAGTACTTAGCTGGATTCATGGATAGGACCCATATTCTCAAATCAGTTGTAATAACACACACACACAGAGCAAGAAGAGACAGAGATACATATTCATGGTTCAATGGAAATTACCTAAGGTTTAAAACACAAAACATTGTAGCCACATACTTAAATTGAATGAATTAATAGTTCTATGGTAAGTTACGGGGAAACTGGCTCCTGCTGCTACAGTTCACAGATAAATAGGGTGGCAATCACCCTTCGATTTGGAGGCTCTAGGAATACATGAAGAATAAGGAAGGTAACCACAAATACAGTTAGAAGTAAAAAATATTGTTTGTATCATGTGTTACACATATACAAAACCTGAGAGAGAGTCCATGCTTTGGCCAATGCCATATCCATACTCACATACCCAAAGATTTCATAGATTTGAGTGGATCTCTCAACAGGTGGTCAATAGAGGGGTGGTTCCCAATGAGGTATTCCCACTCTATCCCAATCAGAGGACCTCTTATCTGACCACACCTAATATGCCTTATGCATATGCATGAGGGTTCTAACCCTCCTTTTGCTTATCTGTACTTCCACATCCCATAAATGAGGTGCCCTCTTTTCATAGGTTGGTCTCTCAGTTCCCCTTTTTCTTATTGGCATCTTATTAACATTTGCATCAACCTGTTTCCACAGTACACAGTTGTCAGAACAGAACTATCTATGATGTTATAATCAGGTGTCTTGTGGTCTGGACATGGACATTACAATATATTTCTGGAACATTACCTACTGGCACATTCTTTTCAGAAATCTTGTGATTCTACTCGCATATGGTTATTTTTAGGTCATCCATTTATGTCAAGTTTCTTTAAGCCTAGCGTGACTAAGCTGAAATCTTACAGGCCTCAGCCTATAGACCTTGCATTACAACCTTGTTTATTTGTATATTTAATACACATTCATCACTCCTAAACACTTGTCAATCTTATACTTCTATAATCCTAGCTTACTTCTATTGATACCTAAAACTTAAATCTACTTCTCACACATTACACATGAAATAACGTGTTGACCATAACCGATCAATAACAATGATAAATGAACGTCAAAATGAACTAATTGGCTACACATTTTACGTATCTCACATGGTAGCTCTTTCCATATCTCTCTGATGAAAAGGAACTCTCAGTTTTTACAGTACAATGCTGCTCAGTGTCACTTCATTAAATCTGTTCAGAGGTCTTTGAAGATGATGATTTTCTCATTTATGAAAGCTTTGCTGTAGCTATACCACAGGTCAATTAATTTCTTTTTAAAGCCTTATAAGAGAACTTTCTTCACTTGAGCAACCATCCAATAAAAAGGTCTTAGCAGAAAATATTTAGTGACCTCTATCTTCCATCATTTTATCTTTATCCAAAATTGTTCTATGAAAGGAAACTCCCAGAAATTCTGAGTTAAAATTTGAGTTTATATACAAGGCCAGATACAGATCTCAGTAATTATGGATTTACACCAGTTTACTGGAATTCAGAATCTGGTTTTTCATCTCCAGCACAGGAATGTTTACTGGAAAGAAGATTTTAGATTTCCGAGGATGGGGGAGGAGGTGTATGCTGTGTTGTATGTCCTTTTGATTAATACACCTCTACCCCAATATAATGTGGTCCTCGGGAGACAAAAAAAATCTCACCGCATTATAGGTGAGACCACGTTATATCAAAAGCTTGCTTTGGCTCCCCTGTTCCTTGTTCCCTGACTGCCCCCTCCAGAAACCCCTATCCCTAATCACCCCCAGGACCCCACCCCCTACCCAACCCCCCGTCCCCTGACTGCTCTGACCCCTATGCACCCTCTTCCCCCTGACAGGCACTCACCGGCAGCAGTGGGAAGCTGAGCAGCCCAGCCCCAGCCTGCTCCACTCCGCCAGCTCCCAGCTGCAGCGCTCCGCTTCTCATCATCAGTGAGTGCAGGGAGGTTGGGGAAAGGATTTCCCCCCTCTCCCGCACTCCCCTGTGGCTGAAAGGAGTTCAAATTTGTATTTTGCTGAAAGGATTTTAATTTCTACTTGTATACTTAGGCTGAAAGGGTATTCCCAGTGTCTATAGCTGAAAGAGCCTGTAACATATTCCATCTTAAATTTACAAAGATAATTTTTACTGTTTTTTCTTTCTTTAATTAAAAGCTTTTCTTGCTTAAGAACCTGATTGTTTTTTATTCTGGTGAGACCCCAGGGGACTGGGTCTGGATCCACCAGGGAATTGGTGGGGAGAAAGGAGGGAAGGGGGAGAGAGAGGTTAATTTTCTCTCTCTGTGTTAGGATTACTTTCTCTCTCAGGGAGAGTCTGGGAGGGGGAGAGAGAAGGAGGGGGGAAGGTGAATTTTCTTCTCTGTTTCAAGATTCAAGGAGTTTGAATCACAGTGATCTTCCAGGGTAACCCAGGGAGGGGAAGCCTGGGAGAGGCAACGGTGAGGGAAAGGGTTTACTTGTGCTAAGATCCAGAGGGTCTGGGTCTTGGGGGTCCCTGGGCAAGGTTTTGGGGGGACCAGAGTGTACCAGGCACTGGAATTGCTGGTTGGTGGCAGCGCTACAAGTACTAAGCTGGTAATTGAGCTTAGAGGAATTCATGCTGGTACCTCATCTTTTGGACGCTAAGGTTCAGAGTGGGGAATTATACTATGACACCTGCGGTGGGAAGCAGCCCCAGCCCCAGCCCGCTCTGTTTTCGTTGCCCTGGCCCTAGCTGTGTCACTCCTCCTGCACTCACTGCTGGGAGCTGGCGGAGTGGAGTAGGCAGGAGCTGGGCTGTCGGTGAATGCAAGAGGGATCTCTTCCCTCAGGACCTCTCCCCTGAGTGACACGGCTGGGGCTCGGGTGAAGGAAGCAGAGTGGGCGGCTTCCAGTCCCCTGCTAACCCCCTAGGCCACTCTGGAACTGCGGGGCCCCCAAAAGTGCCCTCCCACAGCTCCTGCCCCCCAGACCCTGACTGCCCCCGAGACCCTCTGCCCTTTATCGAACCCCTTAGCCCCAGCACCCTTAACACATTGCTCAGAGCAGCATGTCAGAGATTTACCGCCTTGTATGCGAACCCGCCTTATATCAGGTCGCGTTATATCAGGGTAGAGGTGTACTATATCTCAATGATTATGTTAAACACAGAATCAGAAATACATCATCAGTCCTCTTTGGTCATTTGGAACCCCAAATCCCTCTCTTTTTCAATCCAGGTGTGTGGTGTCTGACTTAATTATTACACTTTGTTTTAATATGGTCCATACCTGCCTTAAAACTATTGGGCACCTTCCTGATTGACTGAAATTCATGGAATAGCCATAAGTTTGGTGCTATATAAGTAGCAAATCACTATATTATTTAGTAAAGTTATTACTAATATAGCACTTAGAAGCCCTAGTTGTGGACTAAGTCCCATTATGATAGGTGCTGTACAAACAGAACAAAAAGTATAAAATGAGAGCCAACAGATGGACATGGATACACACATGTACACATACCAAAGCTGCTAAATCAAAACATTACCAAGGTTCAGATCCTCAGACAGTGTAACTTGGGTCACTCCTCTGACCTTCAGAAATTTCAGTGCCAGAAAGGACCATTATGATCATCTAGTCTGACCTCCTTTCTAACACAGGCCATAAAGCTTCCCCAAAATAAACATATCTTAAAGCAGATCTTTTAGAAAAAATCCAATACTGATTTGAAAGTTGCCTATGATGGAGAATCCACCACAAACCTTGGCAAAATGTTCCAATAGTTAGTTACCCTCACTATTAAAAGTTTACACCTTATTTCTAGTCTGAATTTATCAAGCTTCTTCTTCTAGCCACTGGATCATGTCATACCTTAGAGCCCATTAAAATATTTGTTCACCATGCAGGTACTTATCAACTGGTCAAGTCACCTGCTTTTTATCAAGCTAAATTCAAGGAGCTCAAGCTATTTATCACTAAAAGACATGTTTCCTTATTCTTTAATTATTCTCATGGCCTTTTCCAAATCCTCTCCCATTTATCAACATCCTTCTTGAATTGTGAGCACCAGAACTGGACACAGTTTTCCAGTAGCAGTCACACCAGTGTCAAATATAGAAGTAAAATAACCTCACTACTTCCACTCCAAATTCCCCTATTTATGTATCCAAAGATCACATTAGCCCTTTTGGCCAAAGACTCACTCTGGGAGCTCATGTTCAACTGATTATCCACCATGACCCTCTAATACTTTTCAGAGGCATTGCTTTCCAGGATAGAGTCCCGATCCTGTAAGTATGGCCTACATTCTTTGTTCCTAGACTTCAATGAAATTTCTCTCGTGCTTGTTATTAATGAAGAGAAGTATTCTGAAACTTTGGAAATTTGTTATTTGAGGGAAGGATGGATATGAATGAACAGCTGTAATGACACATTATATGAAAACCTAGCAAGTAATGGAACACTGCTGATTACAGGAAACATCCTGCCATCAGTCTGCATGCAACTCCCCCTACACATCAAAGGCAGAAGCCACACATGACACCAAAGCAATTTGTGCAGAATATGTTCACATCACACTACAAACTAATGCAATTTTTTTCCCTTTATTCTTTCTGGGGGGTTTGTGAACAAACTTTCTTTACAAAATGGCTGGGAATGGAAAATGTACTTTGATACACTGCAGAGAAGCATTCCATATGGCTAAGGCAAAAAAAAAAAGTTTTGCATTTTTCTGTCATTAGCATCTAAAAATAACATTTTTTCTAAAACCCAAAACAATATACAACATTCAGATTATCATATTATGTTTCCTTAGATACAAGACTGAAATTAGATTAAAAACCTAATCAGCCTGATAATAAAGGAGAAGAGTGCTGTAAAAACTCTCAAAGTCGTGGTTACCAGGAAAAAAAAAAAAAATCCATGTTATTTAAACATATTTTAAAACTTTGCATTTGAAAGAAAGATTATAACGTATTTTATATTGATGTTCTTAGTGAATATTCTTCCATGGAGAATTACTACTGTATTAATATTTATGATATGCATATTGGTTGTTTCAACCAGTTACAATTTGTTCTTATACAAAATACTCCAGAAATGCTACATATATGCCACAATTCCAGTAATGATATTAAAACATATTTAAGGGTTAGTTCAAATCTTAATGGCTGCAGGGTATCCTTTGATTTTTATAAAAGAAGCCCATGTAAAGACCTAGCTGTTGGCTTCATTACAAGTAGGTCAGAATGAAATTAGGAAATTTCTTCTATGGGCCAAGTTACATAACACAGGAGCAAAGCCCAAATAAAAAGACTTTGTTCTGAATGCCTATCCAGTCAAGTACCACTGTTGGTGTGTGTATACACACACACACGCACACACACACAATTATATATTGTGATTCATGTTATAGGTCATTGAGGCCTGGTATGAATGATGTGTGCTTGACATGAATACGTGTGTTGCAATCTAGCAACCGAAGCAAGAACTTAAGCTCAAGGACTATTAGAACTATTTGTGTAAAACCAATCTTGCTATGTTCCAAGAAAAATGCAGAAAATGAGCAGAAAAGGAAACACCACCAGGTGGACTGATATAAAATTGCATAAGAATTGGAGGAAATGGCATGTCTTGGATCATGGCGGTCCGCCCAGGATTGTCTCTTTGGAATTGTGTGGGTTGAAGGCCTAGTAAACAAAGGCAAAGAACCGATGACATAACAGAATGGACTATAAATGGTTGCCTATGATTTCTGCAAATCAGAGTTGTTTATTGATCCAGAGTCCTCTGTGGATATAGATGTAGTTTTTGCTGGCTCCCCACATCTTATGATCGGACAGAATCTCGACTGGCTATTGGGACCATTCTGACCTTTGGACTCTGGTATAATATGTTTGGGATGTGAATGTGGAGTGAGTAAGGTTTGTTTTGAAATCAGTAAGATTACAAGTACAGGGCATTTAGAGTATATATACCAACACTGTGTCCGGTATCTACCTACTCCCCATCCCGTAAGGGAGACCTCTATTGTGGGTCTAACATGTGGTGGAGAATGCGGAGGGGGAGAGATATTAAGGAGTGCTAGATTTCGAGATGGGGTCTTACAGGGTTGGGGGAGTTCTTATTTAAAACTAATAAGGGTGACTCCTTATTTGTAAAAGTTGTAAGAATTTGTTTTCAAACAAAAGTGGGAAAATACATCTGGAATTTTGCCATTATAACAGGACCCTTGTGGCGTTTATTTAAAAAGAAAAAAAGTAGAATGAGAGTGGGGGCCGAAAGAAGAAAAAGCTTTCCGTAATTTAAAACGATCCTTAATGCTAGCTCCACCATTGAAATTTCCAGAGATGAATAAGCCATTTGTAATTAAGTTGGCAGCAACCCAACAGAGTTTAGCGGCAGTATTAATGCAGAAAATTGACAGAAAGTTAATACCGGTCGCATACAAGTCTAAAAGATTAATCTATACGGAGTAGTAGTTTGAGATCTTTAAAATAAATAAATAAATAAATATGTTTAGTTGCTGCGTGGGCCATTAAAGCTTTTGCTTTGTGTTATAATAGGGGCTGTGCTAGTAGTCAAACATCTCAATCTCCCCGGAAGTATATTTTATCAGAAAAACTGCAGGGGAAAGGAGTATCAAATACCAGAATGGCCCAATGGACCTTGATGTTAACTAGCAGACAAGTTACTTATAAAAATAATAAACAAGCAATAATGTTCCTGTATGCCTTCCTAATGGAAGAGAAGCATGAATGCCCACTTCCAAAAACCAAACCAAAGTTAGTAGAAGAAACACCCCTGGTAGATGAAATGTTAAGCCTCAAAGAAAAAGAGGTTTGGTTTACAAATGGTACTGAGAGTTTCATGATAACTCTAAGCAATATGCAGGACATGCTGCTGTACGAATTAACGGGGAAACTATTTCTGGTTCTACAAATATAACTTCAGTTCAGGAAGCAGAGGTCAGAGTGTGACGGGTTGGATCACAGAAACCCACTGGGAACTGCCAACTGATGTGCCAAGACTACTACTGCCCCTGCTTTCCCTGCCCTCCCAGCTTGGGACTTCAGTGCCCTGCCTGGTTTGAGCCAGACCCGCTAGTCTGCTGCAAACCCAGATCGAGGTCTGAACCATGTCCCCTAACAGCTGTAGGCTTAAACTAAAAGCAGCTTAAGAAGTTTTCCTGTCTTTAACACTCAGATGCCCAACTCCCCATGGGGTCCAAACCCCAAATAAATCCGTTTTACCTTGTATAAAATGTATACAGCATAAACTCATAAATTGTTCACCCTCTATAACACTGATAGAGAGGTATGCACAGCTGTTTGCCCCTAGGTATTAATACATACTCTGAGTTAATTAATAAGTAAAAAGTGATTTTATTAAATACAGAAAGTAGGATTTAAATGGTTCCAAGTAATAGCAGACAGAACAAAGTGAATTACCAAGCAAAATAAAATAGAACACGCAAGTCTGTGTCTAATACAGTAAGAAAACTGAATACAGATAAAACCTCATCCTCAGATGAATTCCAGTAAGCTTCCTTTTACAGACTAGTCTCCTTCTAGTCTGGGTCCAGCAGTCACTCACATCCCCTGTAGTTACTGTCCTTTGTTCCAGTTTTTTTCAGGTATCTTTGGGGGTAGAGAGGCTATCTCTTTAGCCAGTTAAAGACAAAATGGAGGGGTCTCCCAAGGGTTTAAATAGACTCTCTCTTGTGGGAGGAGACCCCCTCCTCTATCCTAAGCAAAGTCCATCTCCAAGATGGAGTTTTGGAGTCACATGGGCAAGTCACATGTCCATGCATGTCTCAGTTTTTACAGGCAGCAGCCCTTGTTTACATTCTACCCTAAATGACCTCAGGTAGACTTCTTATGTGGATTGTAGCCTTCCAAGATTCATTGTCCTTTAAGTGTTTCTTGATTGGGCACTTAATTTGCACATTCCTTTCTCAAGAAGCTGACCAAATGCTTTACTAAGGCTACTTAGAAATAAAGCAAGTACATAGCCAATATTCATAACTTCGAATACAACAATGACACATGCATACAAATAGAATGAATAGATTCAGTAGATCATAACCTTTACAGAGATATGTTACATGGCATATGTAGAATAAAATGTATTCCAGTTATGTCATATATATATATATACACACACACACACATTCATAAGCATATTTCCATAAAGCCTTGTGTGCTGCATTGTCACACAGAGCTCTTAGTCATCTGCTTAAACAGAAAAATAATGTTGCAGACTGTCTTTATGTCTATATGAATTCAAACTGTGTGTACAAGGACTGTTATACTGAATTGGGATTTGAAAAAAAGAATCACTGAGAAACAGCTGAGGGGAAAAATTTGGTCCAAAAGACAAATTGAAAATCTATCTATAACTGGTTAAAAAAAACCACCCAGGAAAATTAAGAGTGAGACATATTAAAGGTAATCAAAAGTAAAAAGAAAATTAAAAAAAATTAAAATAATAAAGCAAATCCTTTAGCTAAATTAGCAGCAAATAAACCTTTGGAAGTTATGGTAGTTACTAAGCTCAAACCATAAAACAAGAGGTTAAAGCTAAGGAAAGATGGGGAAACTAAAATATACAAAGTGGCTATGTGGTAAGTAAAAAAAACAGGAAAGGTAAAATGGGTACCTGAAAAACTTCAAATAGAAAAAAAGAGAAATAGACCACCAAATTCAGGACCTTTGTTGCACAAAAAATTGTGGGACCATGAAGTAAAATACAGGTTAATTATATTAATAAATTGCCTAAGATGCAAAGGGAAAAACAGTAATTATTAGTAATAGTAAATTCCTTTTCTGAATGGGTAAAGGCACCAGAAATCATACTACAAAAAACACTGCCAAAAAGTTGTAAAAAAGTAGTAAATATAAAACTGCAAAAGTAATTGATTCAGATAATGGGCACCATTTTGTAAAAAAATGTAAGTAAAAGTTCATTAAAAACTTTAAAAAGAAAGCAACAACTACATATCCCCTATCATCCTCAATCGTCAGAAACAGTAAAATAAAGTAAATCAACTATTAAACAAGCTCTACACAAAGTAGTGCAAAAAAACTGGTAAAAATTGGACTGATAAATTGCCAATGGTGTTGGGGCCAACCGAAGTAGTAATCAATTGGATACTGGCTACCAGCCTTATCAAATTCTCTTTGTGTCATAGTATAATTCCCAAATCTGAACCTTAGCATCCAAAATATGGGTACTAGCATGAATTTCCCTAAGCTTAATTACCAGCTTAGATCCTGTAGTGCTGCCACCAATCAGGACTTAGAGTAGAGCGCTTGATAGACTCTGGTCTCCCCCAAAACCTTCCCTGGGGACCCCAAGACCCAAATTCCTTGAGTCTCACAACAAAGGGGAATAAACCATTTCCCTTCCCCCTCCTTTCTTCCTCCCAGCTCTTTCCTGCCCTGGGTACACTAGGAGATCACCGTGATTCAACTCCTTGAATCACCACACAGGGAGGAATGATACCTTCCCTCAGAGGCAGTCCAGATTCAAGTTCTGTGAATCTAAAACAAAGGGATTCCCCCTTCTCCCCTCCCTCCCTGTTAAGTACAGACTCAATTCTCTTGAGCCTCAACAAGAAGAAAAAATCAGACTGGTCTTAAAAGCAAAACTTTTAATAAAATGAAAGAAAAAAATAAAAGGTCTATTTCTGCAATTTAGATGGTAAAAAGTTACAGGGTCTGTCAGCTTATAGAAACTAAAAAGAAGCCTTCCCCCAGCAAATACAATTTAAAATACTTCCAGCAACCTACACAATTGAAAATAAAGGAAAAGAAATAAAAAGACTATGCCGCCTTTCTACCTTTTTACTCACAAAATGGGAATAGAAGATTAGAGAGCCTGTAGGTATGTGTGGTCCAGAGAGAACAAAGCCAAACCCCAAAACACACACAAAGGCTTCCCTCCACCGACATTTGAAAGTATCTTGTCTCCTGATTGGTCCTCTGGTCAGGTGTTGCAGGTCACTGTTTGTTAACCCTTTACAGGTGAAAGAGACATTAACCCTTAACTATCTGTTTATGACACTTTGGAAGGCCTATAAGATTGTGAAACCCTTTATTGTATCCAGAAGAAAAAGAAAAAGAAGAGGAGGTATCAGTTACTCAATGGGAAAGGGAGTTACTAATTAAATTTTAAAAAATGAAATTTAAACTAACTGATGCCATTGAAAAAGCAAGAAACTGAAGTCTCATGTCTCTCAGGACAGTAAATTATAAAAAAAGAAATCAAAGATAAAGTAATGTATATAAAGTCATGTCCTGGAGTCAAAATGGGTTGGACCATTTTCCATCATGCATAAAATTTCACCTACTGTAGTGCAAATTAACAAGAAAAAAAAGGGGGGGGGGTTAGGTTCACACATCACACTTAAAGTTATGACCTAAAAATTAAATAATGTTCCTTTGTTTTTCTTCTAATTTTTCTTACAGAGGAAAAGAAATGCCCAATTGCTCTGAAAGTTATGCTATATGAACTTTCGATTTGAAATGTGGATATGGTGCTACAATTTTTTTACTTGGTTTATTGCTTTTGCTTTGCTTGGCATTTTGTGTGTTATATTTAAAAAAAATAATACTGGCGCTCAAGCAAAGATAAAAGAGGATAGTGTAAGTATTTAAAATAATATGGCCAGAAGCATCGGACATTATTCCTATGGAATAATGGCCATGCCTTCAATATTAAGAATCCTCATAATTCAAAAAGGGTAAAAATATGGTTTTTGGCTTTTATTTTTTTTAAATATTTTAAAAAATTTTAGGGATACATAAATACACATAAAAAAGCATCTCTAGAATAAAGGTATGAATTAAAAGGAATAAATACATTCAACTATTCATGGGACAAAATGGGAAAAACAGGACCAAACAAAACCTGACGTAAAAAAACCCACCACCAACTTTTAAGGTAAAATTAAAAATATGGTAATTAAAAAGGTATAGAAAAACTTTTTTTGGACTCTGGTATAGTATTTTTGGGGTCTGAATAAGGAGTAAGTAAGGTTTGTTTTGTAATCAATAAAAAGCATTTAAAGTATTATATACTGAGGCTGGATAACAAGGCTGTATAAAGGTATGTGGGTGAACTGCCCTCAGTTCCTTCTCTTCCCAAATGTTCCCTAAGGAACAATCCAAAGTAGAGGAGAAGGAGGGTGGATAGTGGAGCACCCACAGGAACACACATCTCAAAGAAATCCAGTTACAGCACAAAGTAAGTAACCTTCTTCAAGTAATGTCCGATGGGTGCTCCACCTCTGGTGACTTCCAAGCAGTATCCCCAGATGCAGGAGGGAGCTTCAGAATAGACTGCAGAACCGAAGATAGTACATCAGCATTTGGTTCTGCAGTGACAACAAAAACAACAAGGAGTCCGATAGCAGCTTAAAGACTAACAGAGTTATTTGGGCATAAGCTTTTGTGGGTAAAAAAACCCACTTCTTCAGATACATGGAGTCATCTTCAGTCTCCATGCCTCTGAAGAAGTGGGTTTTTATCCACAAAAGCTTATGCCCAAATAAATCTGTTAGTCTTTAAGATGCCACTGGACTCCTCATTGTTTTTGTGGATACAAAGTAACATCGCTACCCCTCTGAGATGCACAACCTGGATCTGGGCGTAATGGTTTGAAAAACATATGTATTGAAGCCCATATAGCAGCCTTACATGTTTTGGATATTGGTACATTCTTCAGTAATGCCGTAGATGTTGCCTGTGATGTTCTTAAATGAGCTATCATCCTGTAGGAGAAGGGATGACTGCAGCATCACAACAAGTGGCAACCCTACACAGTTGAATGACAAAATAACCCCACTACCAGAAAGTCTAATCTGGAATATTTTGTCTTGCATCAAGACAATACAGTTTAGTACCTTAAACCATACAGTATCAAGTTGTTCTTAGGTTTTGGTGGGTCTGCTTTGTTTTCTAGACACAAGTCTGATGTGAAGAACCCAATGCAAATGACCTGCAAGTAATTTGAGAAAATATGCAGCATTCTCATTAACATTTATTGATGTTTATCTAGACTAGGTTAGCTTTCATGCTGTCAGTTGGCCAGCAAAGATACCACTGAACACATTATGTATCTCCATGGTGTTCTGCCCTTAGCCACATCTGATGCGTTACAGGCTAGAATGCCTATGATGGACAGGTGTCCATTTATGCTGTCCAGCCATTGTGTTTTAGGTCTTCTGGGGGGAGTGGGGGTGGGGTGTCTTTTCCATCCAGCTTTCCTTAGTCAGAGATGAAGATTATTCTCACAGCCAAGATGGGAGGCATTCAGAGCAGATGAACATTGAGCAATGGTTTGAGAGTGCACGACACATTTAGGGGAAAAATGTATCCTTCATTCATCTTGAATTTGTATAATTCAGGGGTAGGCAACCTATGGCATGAGTGCCGAAGGCGGCACACGAGCTGATTTTCAACGGCACTCACAGTGCCCGAGTCCTGGTCTCCGGTCCGGGGAGCTTTGCATTTTAATTTAATTTTAAATGAAGCTTCTTAAACATTTTAAAAACCTTATTTACTTTACATACAACAATATTTTAGTTATATATTATAGACTTATAGAAACAGACCTTCTAAAAACATTAAAATGTATCACCGGCAGACAAAACCTTAAATTAGAGTGAATAAATGAAGACTTGGCACACCACTTCTGAAAGGTTGCCGACTCCTGGTATAATTGCTGAATGGTGTCCAGCTTTTCTTCAATCTTGACAGTTAGGGTCCTGTTTCAGTCCCATAGGTCAGAATACTGACCACCAAAGCATTATATATCCTCAGCTTCGTCTCTTTTATCATCAGGATGTTTGGTTTTAAAAGGTTTCACAGTAGCAGCCGTGCCAGTCTGTATCTACAAAAAGAACAGGAGTACTTGTGGCACCTTAGAGACTAACAAATTTATCTGAGCATAAGCTTTTGTGGGCTACAGCTCACTTCATTGGATGCATAGAATGGAGCATATAGTAAGGAGATAGATATACACACAGAGAACATGAAAAGGTAGGAGTTGTCCTACCAACTCTAAGAGGCTAATTGTAAAAGAGGTTCTTGATGAGGGTCCCCATTTACTGATGATGCTTTTGCAGTGCAGGCTTTAAGTTCTCTCCATACCATCCATGTTATTGACAGAGCTGAGGTAGGTGAAATCACCAACAATCTCGACTGGGTGGTCACCCACTAAGATGCTAACTCTCACTGTATGCTCCAAATCACTAACTGGAAGTATTTTGGTTTATCCTCAATTAATTTTCAGGATGACTTTTGCCATTGAGATTTCCAGGGATTTAAGCACTGCAACTATCTCCCCCATTGATTCAACAACTAGCACTATGTCATCAGCAAAACTGGCATCAGCGAGGTTTTATCAGCAAGACCTATGCCAAACTAAATTTACACAGTACCAGGTCAGGCACATAGTATATGAAGGCACTGAAGGGTTCTCGTGTTGCAACACATCCTTGTTGAAGGCCCTGCCTAATTTGGAAGAAGGCATTTTCCCCATTTACAAGAACACAGCTTGAGAATTTATCCTATAGAAGACAGAATATTCTACAGAATTTGTCAAGTAGACCTACAAATTTCAAAATCAGCCAAAGTGATTCCCTGTCAGTATCAAATGTGGACTTGATATCCACAAATCCAATCTGAATGGGGCACTTGAATTCACGTACCTTCTCAATAAGCTGGCACACCATGAAGATTTGCTCTGTCATGGAATGGCTGGGAATAAGTCAACTAGACAGAAACAAAATTGTCCCCAGGCTGGATAGAAGAGTAACGCCACGATAGTTACAATCTCTTTTGCTGTCTTTATATTTTCACAGTGCCAGTGGGATGGAACTGACTCCGTTCTCCAGATGATAATGAACAGGCGAGTTGCCCCAATGTGAGGAAATTGAATAATGCATAACGGGGAAGTATTTCTGCTGACTAATGCTGGCATGTAGGTCCTATTATCTTCAACCCAGAACATAAGAGAATGGGATGCAGAGAGAGCAGTTCTGCACAAAAATGTCCAGCCAAGCACAGGAGAAAGCTTAGGCAGAGGTCTGTCTTTTGCTGTTGTTTAAACTAACTATAAATGCAACTCCCCAGGATACGTTTGTACCAGATCCGTTGTGTGTATACGCTGACTGCAGCACTGTGGGAACTCCACATGCTAACAATATTTGACATTTGCACCCCAGCCATATTCAGAACATCCCTCCCTGTTTCTCTGCTTCTCTCTTTCACCTGCTTTTAATAACATTTTGTCTCCTGTTCTTCCTTTAAAACAAACTTACAGGATTACTTCCTGCTCTTTTTTAATGTCTTTCAAATTAGAGAAGCCATGGAGACTATAAACTGGAAGTTATGTAACCAAACAAAAAAATAGTCCTCAAGATATTTCCCCCGCTCCCCACTACCACCCTCCTCCCCAAAAGTCTTCATTGGATAGAGTTCAGAGAGAGAGAGGGCTGATATGAACTTTAGGTTATTTCTTATGGATATGAATAGCACTGAGTTTGAATCATGGGTAGAATAAACATTTCAATAGCATCGACATTCAATATCTATCATTCATGAAGAACACCCATGGGTCTAGCAGAAAGCTTATTGCAAATTCTATTTCAGAAAGTCCATATATGAAATGGTGTGCAGATTCAATGAAACTGACTATGTCACTTACATTAGATTTACCCATAATTGTGTGTCTGAAAGATTAACCAGAAAAAGAAAAAAGTTGATTAAAATATTTAAAATGTAACATTTGCAATCTGCTGGTTTAATACAGTTGACAAGAAGTGGAGCAGAAAGAGGAAGAAAGACAATGCAAAGTCTAAGTTTTATGGGAGTTTTTTTGTTTTGTTTTTTATTTTAATTTTTAAATAAAAAATTTTAGGAGGGTGGATGTCAATACCCACTGAGAAGAACCATGGAGAACTGTATGGAAGGAGATCGAAGTCAGCCACCATCAGCAGCACCGCTTCTCCTTTCACAGGAGAGGGATGGAACCAGGTGGTCCAGCAATTGGTATTAAGTGTCCTTGCCTGGAGTGGGGTGTCAAAATGAGGACAGATATCATTCTGACTCTAATATTCCTCCTAGTGAATGAAGGACTCTACATATCCACAAACCCCGAACTGGAGCACAAAACTAACTACCTTCACTCTTTATAATTTGGGGGCCCATATTTATCTAACATATTGATTTGGAAAGCCACTCCAATCTATATCAGACATGTAGAATATCTGACAGCCTCATTAAAAAAAAATTTACAGCTAGATCTTCAGATGTGCGCATTCAATCTACAATATGCGTGTGCACAACCCGTGGTCTGTACACATATGTATGTATACACTTTCAATAGAGCACAAATGAACAAAGCACTAATGTCTGGGAGCATAAGAATCCTGGCAGCGATTGAATTTTATATCAGTTTAGTTGATTTCTGTTATAACTCTTCACTATCAGCTCTAAAGTTTAGTTTAGTTTAATATGGCAATGCTTTTATAATTGATACATAACAGCCTGCTCTTTTGCCATGAAGCAACTATAAACAGCAATAGTGCATCCAATCGCTTTCATCTTACAGCTAAAAATATGCTTTTGAATTAGTACAATATGTGCTGCATGGATTCAAGAAAGAATTTTACTCCTTTTCATGTTCTGATTAACAATACAGACAGTAAGAATTGTTATTTTAAGTGTTAAATTAACCTGATTTTCCATGCCAGCATATCAAATACATTATTTTCCTTTTGTTGTAGCCCTTCTCATTTTCCATTATGAAACTCAAACAGCCATTTGTAAGTTAACAGAGATATATCAAATAGAAACAGAAGTTTCTAAACAGACTCAAGTTATATTATCAACCACCATTCAAACCAACAGATCACTCAGTGTAACCCTTCCATGTGTCAAGCACTCTAGTCCTATTCCAACAAAGCATATAAGTGCATGGATAATGTTAAGATTGTGTTTGGCTGCACAGATATTTGGTATGCTTAAAGTTAGATTCTATCATTAAATGCTTTGCTGGCTAGAGAGCAAAAGCACTCAATTTCCAAGTACATTATCACATGAGCTATGGGTGATGTTAACAGGAAAACCTAGATACACTTTAATTCAAACATTAAATATGAATTCACTCCTTTTAAGAAAAATATTGTGGGTGGGGTTTCCCCAAAAATCTAGTAGTAAAATGACTGGAGAGAAGGTCAGAATCACAAGTGAAGCAATCGGTATAATCCTATTGAAGCCTTATGTCATTTTAGACAAACTGAGACCAACCCAGAAAGTTTAGCTTTTGCAGGGAAATAGTCTTCACTTTGAAGATATGCCAGCCAGTGTTCCAGTCAATAGTAGCATCACTTGGCAGAGGACCCATTCATCATTGCAACTTCTTCATATGCAGTACATTTTTAATTATGAGAGAGTCAATTTTATAAAGTGTGCAACTATGAAAGGTTGCTTTGCTTGTGTGTATGCATAGAAGAAGTCACGCACTACTACAGAACACACCCTCATGGATGTGTGTGATGTAGCAGGCTCTTCCCCACCTGGCACCCCTGGTCTGGTCCTATGATGGTCTCTCTTTCTCTAACTCAGCCCTCCAGCCAGGTCATGACTGAGTCCTGGACATAAAAGTTCCAATGTCCTTAGAAAAATATCTTCAGGCCTAACTCTAGGCCCCATAGTCTTTACATCCTTCTCTCAGGGCTCTCATTGTATGTTTACACTACAATTAGACACCCATGGCTGGCCACTGCCAGCTGACTCAGGCTTGGTCCAGGGGGGTCTTTAATTGATATGTAGGCATTCAGGCTTGGGCTTCAGCCCAAAAGCTGGGACCCTCCCAACTCAGAGTCTTACAGCCTGGGGTCCAGCCAGAGCCTGAATGTCTACACCTCAATATAACAGTCCCTTGGCCTGAGCCCTGGAAGCCCAAATCAGCTTGCATTGGCCAGTCGTGGGTGTGTAACTGCAGTGTAGACATTGTTACCAGATTTGCCCGATACTTTGGGGTACACTCATTTATTAGGGTTACTCTTTGGGGGGGGCGGGGTGTCTGTAATTCTACCAATGTACTGCTTGAGTCACTTGTGTTTTTATATGGAGTTCTACTTCTCTTTTTTGCAAGTCCCCTCCCAATGGAGCTCTCCTGCAGGACCGAGGTTCCCCAGCGCTGGGCTCCTCCAGTCCCAGAACCAGATGAACACACACATACACATTAACAGAGCAAGTCTGGGTGGACCGGATCAATCAGCACTTTCAAGCTGCCACCTCTTTATGCCCCTGGGCTCAATAGGCTGGGCCAAGCAGCACTTCCAAGCTGCCACCCTCGTATGTCACAGGTTTAGCACATATGTATCCCCACTTTCACGTTACAATTACTCTGGTAGTAACCCACTTGAGGCGCAAACCCCACAGTATTTTGGGGTGCGACAGGGATCTTTAGCTTAGGTAAGAAGAGTGTTGCTGCAGAGTAAATGGGGAAGCCAAAACACAAAAAAGTAAAATTCAGAGAAAGGGGAAGGGAAGCACCCAGCTTAACCATAAAAGTTATTTATTGAGTAATAGTGATAATCACACAAGGAGAGCCTAAACAAGCAAAACAGTTATATTATAAAAGATTAGAAAAGTCATATATAGAAAATGATACCTGATCAAACAAGTCAGGGTTAAAAAGTTATACCTGAGATAGAAAAGAAAGAGAGAGCGTGCGCTGGGGTCTCACCACTCCATGAAGCTTAAACTGGTTGGGGTTCCCAGGTGATAGTGGTAGCTCAGGATCCTGAGTGCTGGAGACAGGCAGAGACCCCAGCACAATCAGTCAGAGAAGATGAAGTCCCAGTGGAACTGATACAGAGTTTGGATCAGGCATCAGAACACTTACTTGAGCATGGGTAAGGATTTTTTGTAAGGAAATAACAAGGGCTCAAGAGAGAACACTAGATTTGTTCATGGGTAAACTGATGACTCAAGGGTTTTCTTTAGGCTAGACAATAGGAGCTGATCACTCTTGGTTATGGGTGGTGTTTTCTTCCAGGGAGCTTACAATGCAACTAGGCTGCTTCAGTATTTTGGATATCAATCAAGGATTCATTACTAGAATTGGTCTGATAACTGCTGAGCTGGGTGTGTGCAGGTGGAGGTTCATTGACATCTGGAGCAGAGATCCCCCAGGATGCAGTGCTTCTCAGCTTTTCTGATCCCAGAGTTTGGTGTGGTTCTTGCCTTGGAATCTCTGTTCTCCATTCTATATGCTAATGGAGATACCTCCCTGTCCCATCTTTGATGCAGATGAGGCTAGGGGAGTTGCCTTAATCCTATCAACCTTGTCAGGATGGGTTTAGGTGCATCTCCCACCACCTTTTCATTGCTTTCTGTAAGTCTTTTCTCTGATCAGTTTTGGTTTAAGCAGAGGCTGTGTGTGTGTGTGGAGGGGGGAGAGTAGGGGGTCCTTCCTACCCTCAGTCATCCTCTCCTCTGGCCTTCAACCACCTTCAGTGGCTGCTAGGGGAACTCAGGCTCTTCCACTAACCAAATCCCAGCGCAGGGACCATATAACCAGCAGCCAAGGTTGATTTCTTGCTGCTGCCTCTCCAAGTCTCTCCTCACCTCTTGCCAAATTCCCCTATTCAGGAAAGGACCCCAGGACCAATTCTCCCTGTAAGCTTTCTCCTCACAACTGGTCTACTTTAAGAGAGTTGCTACAAAGTTACTTCCTGTCTTCCCTTCAGCTCCTTCCTGTTCCGGGTGTTCCTTCCTGCCTTTAAACTAGCCACCTACCTCTTCTCCCATCTTTAATCTAGGCTGGCACACACTCAGGGTGTGGCCAGGAAGCCTAACTGGCCTCTCAGGGCCACATTAACACCTTAATTGACTTTATGGGTGTGATGGGGTATACAAGCCCCACACTAGAGAGCAAAGGATAAAAGAACAGCTCTGGGCCCAAGCAGTCACACCCAGACACACCTGCAAAGCCTGTGCACACTGGAGGCAGGGTTTTAAAAAGGGGAGCAGAGTTGTTCATAGTGAGGCAGTGGAAGGCTACTCTGAGGGGAAAAGTACTGTATAGGAGCTTGTTGCCTGGGACCTGACCACACAGACCTGTGCAAACCCACAAAAGAGAAACAAGTGACTGATTTGATTGGAGTAATCAACTCTGGTAACAAGTATCAGAGGGGTAGCCGTGTTAGTCTGGATCTGTAAAAGCAGCAAAGAATCCTCTGGCACCTTATAGACTAACAGACGTTTTGGAGCATGAGCTTTCGTGGGTGAATACCTACTTCTTCAGACGCATGTAGTGGAAATATCCAGGGGCAGGTATATATATATATGCTAGCAAGCAAGCTAGAGATAATGAGGTCAGTTCAATCAGGAAGAATGAGGCCCTGTTCTAGCAGTTGAGGTGTGAAAACCAAGAGAGGAGAAACTGGTTCTGTAGTTGGCAAGCCATTCACAGTCTTTGTTCAATCCTGAGCTGATGGTGTCAAATTTGCAGATGAACTGAAGCTCAGCAGTTTCTCTTTGAAGTCTGGTCCTGAAGTTTTTTTGCTGCAGGATGGCCACCTTAAGGTCTACTATAGTGTGGCCAGGGAGGTTGAAGTGCTCTCCTACAGGTTTTTGTATATTGCCATTCCTAATGTCTGATTTGTGTCCATTTATCCTTTTTCGTAGAGACTGTCCAGTTTGGCCGATGTACATAGCAGAGGGGCATTGCTGGCATATGATGGCGTATATTACATTGTTGGATGTGCAGGTGAATGAACCAGTGATGGTGTGGCTGATCTGGTTAGGTCCTGTGATGGTGTCGCTGGTGTAGATATGTGGGCAGAATTGGCATCGAGGTTTGTTGCATGGATTGGTTCCTGAGCTAGAGTTATTATGGTGCAGTGTGCAGTTACTGGTGAGAATATGTTTCAGGTTGGCAGGTTGTCTGTGGGCAAGGACTGGCCTGCCACCCAAGGCCTGTGAAAGTGTGGGATCATTGTCCAGGATGGGTTGTAGATCCTTGATGATGCGTTGGAGGGGTTTTAGCTGGGGGCTGTATGTGATGGCCAGTGGAGTCCTGTTGGTTTCTTTCTTGGGTCTGTCTTGCAGTAGGAGGCTTCTGGGTACACATGTGGCTCTGTTGATCTGTTTCCTTATTTCCTCGTGCGGGTATTGTAGTTTTGAGAATGCTTGGTGGAGATTTTGTAGGTGTTGGTCTCTGTCTGAGGGGTTAGAGCAGATGCGGTTGTACCTCAGTGCTTGGCTGTAGACAATGGATCGTGTGATGTGTCCGGGATGGAAGCTGGAGGCATGAAGGTAGGCATAGCGGTCGGTAGGTTTTCGATATAGGGTGGTGTTAATGTGACCATCACTTATTTGCACCGTGGTGTCAAGAAAGTGGACCTCCCGTGTAGATTGGTCCAGGCTGAGGTTGATGGTGGGGTGGAAGCTGTTGAAATCATGGTGGAATTTTTCCAGAGTCTCCTTCCCATGGGTCCAGATGATGAAGATGTCATCAATGTAGCGTAGGCAGAGAAGGGGCGTGAGTGGACGAGAGCTGAGGAAGCGTTATTCCAGGTCGGCCATAAAGATATTGGCATATTGTGGGGCCATGCGGGTGCCCATAGCAGTGCCACTGATCTGGAGATATATATTGTCATCAAATTTGAAATAGTTGTGTGTAAGTACAAAGGCACAGAGCTCAGCAGCCAGTTGTGCTGTGGCATCATCAGGGATAGTGTTCCTGACAGCTTGTATTCCATCTGTGTGTGGGATGTTTGTGTAGAGAGCCTCTACATCCATGGTGGCTAGGATGGTGTTTTCTGGGAGGTCACCAATGCATTGTAGTTTCCTCAGGAAATCAGTGGTGTCACGGAGATAGCTGGGAGTGCTGGTGGCATAGGGTCTGAATACAGAGTCCATATATCCAGACAGTCCTTCAGTGAGAGTGCCAATGCCCGAGATGATGGGGCGTCTAGGATTTCCGGGTTTGTGGATCTTGGGTAGTAGATAGAATAACCCTGGTCGGGGCTCTAGGGGTATGTTGATTTCTTCTGGTGTTAGTGTAGGGAGTGTCCTGAGTAGATGCTGTAGTTTCTTAGTGTATTCCTCAGTGGGATCTGAGGGAAGTGGCCTGTAGAATTTGGTATTGAAGAGTTGTCTGGCGGCCTCCTTTTGGTAGTCAGACCTGTTCATGATGACAATGGCACCTCCTTTATCAGCCTCTTTGATGATAATGTCAGGGTGGTTTCTGAGGCTGTGGATGGCATAGCGTTCTGCATGACTTAGGTTGTCAGGCAAGCGATGTTGTTGTTCCACGATTTCTGCCTGTGCACGCCGGCGGAAGCATTCAATGTATAGGTCCAGACTGTCATTTCGACCCTCAGGAGGAGTCCATGTGGAGTTCTTCTTCTTGTGCTGTTGGTGGGAGGGTACCTGTGTATCAGTGCGCTGTTCAGTGTTGTCCTGAAAGTATTCTTTGAGTCGGAGACGGCGAAAGTAGGCTTCCAGATCGCCACAGAACTGTATCATGTTGGTGGGGGTGGCAGGGCAGAAAGAGAGTCCCTGAGATAGGACAGACTTTTCTTCTGGGCTGAGTGTGTAGTTGGATAGATTGATGATATTGCTGGGTGGGTTAGGGGTACCATGGTTGTGGCCCCATGTGGCACGTAGGAGTTTAGACAGCTTGCAGTCCTTTTTCCTTTGTAAAGAGGTGAAGTGAGTAATGTAGATCTCCTGTCTTATTCTAGTGAAGTCTGTTTGTATAGAAGTTTGGTTATTAATGAGAGTCTCCAGGTTGGAGAGCTCTTTTTTGATGTTTTCCTGTTTGCTGTATAGGATGCTGATCAGGTGGTTCCTCAGTTTTTTTGATAGAGTATGGCATAATCTCTCACTGTGGTCTGTGTAGTATGTAGATAGCAGTGGATTTTTTACCTTTAGTCCATTTGGTATGATGTCCATCCGTTTGCATTTGGAAAGGAAAATGATATCTGTCTGTATTTGTGCAAGTTTCTTCATGAGGTTGATGGATTTCCACTCCATACGGCTAAATGCAGTGCCTTGCATGGTGTCAAGTATCAGAGGGATAGCCGTGTTAGTCTGGATCTGTAAAAGCAGCAAAGAATCCTCTGGCACCTTATAGACTAACAGACGTTTTGGAGCATGAGCTTTCGTGGGTGAATACCCACTTCTTCAGATGCATGTGGTGGAAATATCCAGGGGCAGGTATATATATGCTAGCAAGCAAGCTAGAGATAACGAGGTCAGTTCAATCAGGGAGGATGAGGCCCTGTTCTAGCAGTTGAGGTGTGAAAACCAAGAGAGGAGAAACTGGTTCTGTAGTTGGCAAGCCATTCACAGTCTTTGTTCAATCCTGAGCTGATGGTGTCAAATTTGCAGATAAACAAGCTCAGCAGTTTCTCTTTGAAGTCTGGTCCTGAAGTTTTTTTGCTGCAGGATGGTCACCTTAAGGTCTGCTATAGTGTGGCCAGGGAGGTTGAAATGCTCTCCTACAGGTTTTTGTATATTGCCATTCCTAATGTCTGATTTGTGTCCACTTATCCTTTTCCGTAGAGACTGTCCAGTTTGGCTGATGTACACAGCAGAGGGGCATTGCTGGCATATGATGGTGTATATAACATTGATGGATGTGCAGGTGAATGAACCAGTGATGGTGTGGCTGATCTGGTTAGGTCCTGTGATGGTGTCGCTGGTGTAGATATGTGGGCAGAGTTGGCATCGAGATTTGTTGCATGGATTGGTTCCTGAGCTAGAGTTATTATGGTGCAGTGTGCAGTTACTGGTGAGAATATGTTTCAGGTTGGCAGGCTGTCTGTGGGCAAGGACTGGCCTGCCATCCAAGGCCTGTGAAAGTATGGGATCATTGTCCAGGATGGGTTGTAGATCCTTGATGATGCATTGGAGGGGTTTTAGCTGGGGGCTGTATGTGATGGCCAGTGGAGTCCTGTTGGTTTCTTTCTTGGGTCTGTCTTGCAGTAGGAGGCTTCTGGGTACACGTCTGGCTCTGTTGATCTGTTTCCTTATTTCCTTGTGCGGGTATTGTAGTTTTGAGAATGCTTGGTGGAGATTTTGTAGGTGTTGGTCTCTGTCTGAGGGGTTAGAGCAGATGCGGTTGTACCTCAGTGCTTGGCTGTAGACAATGGATCGTGTGATGTGTCCGGGATGGAAGCTGGAGGCATGAAGGTAGGCATAGCGGTCGGTAGGTTTTCGATATAGGGTGGTGTTAATGTGACCATCACTTATTTGCACCGTGGTGTCAAGAAAGTGGACCTCCCGTGTAGATTGGTCCAGGCTGAGGTTGATGGTGGGGTGGAAGCTGCTGAAATCATGGTGGAATTTTTCCAGAGTCTCCTTCCCATGGGTCCAGATGATGAAGATGTCATCAATGCAGCGTAGGTAGAGAAGGGGCGTGAGTGGACGAGAGCTGAGGAAGCATTGCTCCAGGTCGGCCATAAAGATATTGGCATATTGTGGGGCCATGCGGGTGCCCATAGCAGTGCCACTGATCTGGAGATATATATTGTCATCAAATTTGAAATCAAACTGGACAGTCTCTACGGAAAAGGATAAATGGACACAAATCAGACATTAGGAATGGCAATATACAAAAACCTGTTGGAGAGCACTTCAACCTCCCTGGCCACACTATAGCAGACTTTAAGGTGGCCATCCTGCAGCAAAAAAACTTCAGGACCAGACTTCAAAGAGAAACTGCTGAGCTTCAGTTTATCTGCAAATTTGACACCATCAGCTCAGGATTGTTCTTCAGCCTCCATTTTTGCCTTAGAAGTCATGGTTCCTGTTTTCTTTTGTTGGGGTGCCCTCCGGTGTTTATCTTCTGAACTGCAGGCTCTGTTGCCTCCTGGAGTCTGCCTAGCAACAGTGCCTTTTTCTCTGTCTTCCTAGCTAATTTTTTCAATGTGAAGTAAACCAGAAAAACCACTTTATTTGCATGAGTATAGTACTGGTATCTGCCTCCTAATGGGAGTGCTATTGTCACAAAAGACCTTTAACAGCCCCTTAATTGTTTCTTGCTTAATATGCAAGCCACAACTGCCAGAGAGAGCAGAAAAAAAAATTCTCTCTGGTTCCCTTTTAAAACCAAACTGTTTCTCTCTGCTAAAAAGCCCCTAGCAGAGAAAAGAAAAATATAATATTCCTACTGGCTTCTATCTTTCCCATGACGCTGCACACCATGTCAATAACCTAGTCCCAGATTTGGACCTTAGCGTCCAAAATATGGGGGTTAGCATAAAAACCTCCAAGCTTAGTTACCAGCTTGGACCTGATACTGCTGCCACCACCCAAAAAATTAGAGTGTTTTGGGGCACTCTGGTCCCCACAAAAACCTTCTTCTTGGGACCCCCAGACCCAAATCCCTTGAGTCTCACAACAAAGGGAAATAACTCTTTTTCCCTTCCCCCCTCCAGGTGCTCCTGGAGAGATACACAGAAGCAACCTCCGTGAATCTAAGCAGAGGGAGTTCACCCTCTCTATTTCCAGTCCTGGAAACAAAAGCACTTCCCTCTTCACCCAGAGGGAATGCAAAGTCAGGCTAGTAAATCTAACACACCCAGATTTCCCCCCGACGTCTTCCTCCCACCAATTCCCTGGTGAGCTGCAGACTCAATTTCCTGAAGTTCCCCACTAAAGAAAAACTCCAACAGGTCTTAAAAGAAAGCTTTATATAAAAAGAAAGAAAAATACATAAAAATGGTCTTTCTGTATTAAGGTAACAAATACAGGGTCATTTGCTTAAAAGAATATTGAATAAACAGCCTTATTCAAAAAGAATACAATTCAAAGCACTCCAGCAACTATAGACATGTAAATACAAAAGAACATAAAAGTCCCCTATCTGATCTTTGGTACTTACAACTGGGAAACAGAAGATTAGAAAGCAGGAAATAGAAAAATCCTTCTCTAGCTGAGAGAGATTCAGGCAGAAGACCCAAAAACAAAGGACACACACACAACAAACCCTCCACCCAGATTTGAAAAAGTCTTATTTCCTGATTGGTCCTCTGGTCGGGTGGTTCAGATTACTTCTTTCCAGGTGAAAGAGACGTTAACCCTTAGCTATCTGTTTATGACAGGTATATGCATGCTGCAGCTGGGAGGGAGCTTCCCAGCCCAGGTAGACAGATAGGTGCTAGCTCTCGTGAGTTAGCCATGTTAGCCACAAAAACAGCCATGTAGCTAGGGGTAGCATGGCAACCCAGGCTAGCTGCCAGAGCACAGGGTCTGGGTGTGTTTGTACTCAAGTGATTAGCCTGAGCTTCTTCCTGTACTACCTGCAGTTTTTAGTGCACTAGTTCAAACAGAGCTGGAGCATGTTTGTCTACTGATGCTGGGAAGCACACTCCCAGATGCAGTGTACACACATACGAACCTTAGATCTTTACTCCTCTATCAAATTAAAGGTTGACAGACTGTCTGTCTATTTTTAGTTGGTACATTAATAATGTCCAGCAAACTTTATTTCATACAGTGAAGTTACATAAAAAAAATTGTCAACGCTTCACCATTAAACAAAAAAGTGACTCATTTTTTAAATTAATTTCTGTCCAAAGATGAATCTTATTAAATTACAGCTGCCAAAACTAAGTAAATATGTTTAGTGAAAAATTATACTTTATACAGAACTGAAAATAAATTTTTCCTTAAATGTATATGCCCAAGTTTGTTTATAACTTGTCATAATTTCAATAGAATATGTTTATGCTAAGAAACAGGCACAGAACATGAATGTTAACTCTGGACTTATATGATCGAGGGCGAGACCAAATTTACAGACTAAGAGCAGCCAAAACTTCAAATAATTCTTTACTCCAGCTGTAATTTAGTATACTGACAGAGCTTTTCATTGATAAATCTCATAGCACTTTCCCACAGGGATGGGGTAATGCTATTATTCACATTTTCGAATGGTGAAACTGAAGCACAGAAAATCTAATTCAAGGTTGCACAGATTTCCTGAATCCTAGAACTACATCCTAAATCCACTGAATTCAATTGAAGTTTTGCCTTGCACTTGTGTGCAGGCTGGATTTCAGCCCTAATCCTGAATCCTGTCCACTGGGTTAAATTGCCTCCAATAGCAATTTGGCTCCAAGATGGCCTATATCTCGCACAATGCACCACAGTGGCTCAGCAAGAGGGGAAACTGTGCTGCATCATGGAAGATCTACATGGTACAGCCCAGAAGTCTAACCCTGAGAAGAAAGAAAAGGGGGGGCATGCAGCACCTCAAATGCAAGTCCCATGAGTTACCACAGCAGCTGGGAAGCATTCTCCCAGCTGCAGTGTGCACATACCCTTAAACTTTTTCCAAAATAACCAATGCTATAAAACATAACATCCACCCTCACATAGGCCTTTAGCTATAATGTCAAACTGACCTGAAAGGTGTGTTTTGTTTCTAATTAACCCAAAGTGAGATATTTCACCTTGATTTTCCATGAGGGAAAGATTTAGAGCTTTCCTGCTAAAAACTGAATTTTTCCCTTGAAGATTTTGAAGGGTTATTTCTTTGGGGGGTGGGGGGAGGAGAGGGTGGTAAGGGGCAAAGAAAAGAATGGGGAAGGGAAGGAAGTGACATAAAATTCCCCAATAAGCACCACCTAAGAATAAGTAGGAGAAGGAGACACTCTCATGGAACCACATGAAACTTCAGTCCCCAGATGAGAAAACTCTGGGACCCAATATCTGGAGACAGTACAGTGTCCAGCAGTGACTGACGGATCTGTTGAGACCTCAGTGTATTTCTCTGGTTATTTACAAATGCAAGGGAATACTTGTTGCAATCTAACCCTTAAAAAGGTAAGGGTTCAGGGCACTGTCCAACCAAGTTTAGCATTTGAAGGCAAATTGTGACCTGAGCTTGGGCTACACAGCTCCCAAGTCCTTGGGTGGGGTAAAGAAACAAAAGGGATATTATTTGGCTCTTGTCATCTTCAGATGGGGCACCCCCTGCAGTCACCTGCCTCTGTAATTGCAGGCAAATCACTTGTAGAAAATCAGAAGAATGATAATCACGCATAAGGCCTACCTTCCCTCCAGGAGGCTCTGACAGGCAGCCATTTCTTAAACAGCCGGGCCTCCTGCACAGATAAGAACTGAAGATCTGCTCCCCTTCCCAGTCATTCCCTCACTAACCTGTGCTCTCCCTTTTAACCTTTTCCTCTAAGCTTGACACCCACTGCCGGTGTAGCAGGGCTGGGCTGATTGAGCCCACAATAGATCATTAATCCTTTCCTGGGCAGAGTGGGGTTTGCATGCGTTACCACAGGGTTCACAGAAATAAGAAGTGGAACCAATAGTAGATCAACAAGTTTGCACCCACCTTCCTCAGGGCGTGTTGTAGCGCCCAGAGCGGGGATGTATATCAGGTACTAAACTGACTAGTATGCTATGCTAGCTCCTTTTGTATGCATGTATTCCTAAGTCTCATTGGCACATTTTAATCACAGCAGATTCCTGCCCCCGCCCACCACAATGGGTCTGTAACTACTGTAGGAACATGGTGGATCCAGAATTTACTGAAACACCAAGTATTGCTGCAGTTCTAACTCCAAGTGAGAATCTGTACAAATAGTAAGAAGCATCTTGAGTTTTAAAATGCTCCATTGAAATTGATGTCTATAAGAGGGTCACTCACTTGTCCTCAGAGATGGATTTTTTTAACTTGCCAGCAAGTTAAAAAAGTATGGATTAGATGAATGGATTGAAAGCTAGCTAGATCGTTGAGCTCAATGGGTAGTGAACAACGGCTTGATGTCTAGTTGGCAGCCAGTATCAAGCAGAGTACCACAGGGGTTGGTCCTGGGACTGGTTTTGTTCAACATCTTCATTAATGATCTGGATGATGGGTTGGATTGTACCCTCAGCAAGTTTGTAGATTACACTAAAATGGGTGGCGAAGTATATAAGCTGGAGGGGATGGATAGGATCTAGAGTGACATAGACAAATTGGAGGATTAGGCCAAAAGAAATCTGATGGAAGTTCAACAAGGATAAATGCAGAGTCCTGCACTTAGGCTAGAAGAATCCCATGCATTGCCAGAGGCTGGGGACCGACTGGCTAAACAGCAGTTCTGCAGAAAAGGACCTGAGGATTACAGTGGATGAGAAGCTGGATATGAGTCAACAGTGCACCCTTGTTGCCAAGAAGGCTAACTATTGGGCTGCATTAGTAGGAGCATTGCCAACAGATTGAGGGAAGTGATTATTCCCCTCTATTCGGCACTGGTGAGGCCACATCTGGAGTATTGCATCCAGTTTTGGACCCCCCACCCACTACAGAAAGGATGTGGACAAATTGGAGAGAGAGCAGGGGAGGGCAGCGAAAATGATAAGGGGGTTGGGGCACATGCTAATGAGGAGAGGCTGAGGGAACTGGTCTTATTTAGTCTGCAGAAGAGAAGAATAAGGGGGTGGGGATTTGATAGCAGCCTTCAACTACCTGAAGGGGGTTTTCAAAGAGGAGGGAGCTAGGCTGTTCTCAGTGGTGGCAGACGACAGACCAAGAAGCAATGGTCTCAAGTTACAGTGGGTGAGGTCTAGGCTGGATGCTAGAAAAAACTGTTTCACTAGAAGGGTGGTAAAGCACTGTTATGGGTTATCTAGGGAGGTGGTGAATACTCCATCCTTAGAGGTTTTTAAGGCCCGGCTTGACAAAGCTCTTGCTGGGATGATTTAGTTGAGGTTGGTCCTGCTTTGAGCAGGGAGTTGGACTAGATGACCTCCTGAGGTCTCTTCCAACTCTAATCTTCTATGATTCTGCGTCTTATGCTCTCTGACTAAAACATACATGGTTTAAAAGTTTTCATTTGGTGTGTTTACAGAGTTCTGTACAGCAAGACAGATTCAAACTTAGATTTTAAAGAGGAGTGGCTTTCTAAACTCTGTAAAGCCTAGGCAACACATGGGATTGCCCTCTTCTCTCAGCCTTCATAATTATAAGTTAAAGTAAGAGGTGGACCATTAAATTGATGATCAGCTCTCAAGTGAGGTTACCATTCTATGGTATTTATAGGACCCCCATTTCCATAGTATCTGAGTGCCTCACACCTTTACTCTATTTATTCTCACAATTCCCCTGTGAGGTAGGAAAGTGCAAATATCCCCATTTTACAGATAGGGAACTGAGGCACAGAAAATCTAAAAGATTTTCCCGTAGTCACACAAGAAGTCTGTGGTAGAGCAGGAACTTGAACCCACATATCCCAGTTTCTATGCTAGTGCCCTAATTATTGGATCACCTTTCCTCATACCTGGATTGCACCCAGGATAGTCTATATGTGTGCATTGCACTAGGTAGTTGTCAGATAGACAGTCTTGGTCTCTACCCATCCCACCCCGATTTTGTTTTCAGCAGCTATTATTTAACTGTAATAATGTGCTTTAAATCTCTGCAGTGCAAAAACATAGCACACACACAAATATATATAGTTTTGTGGCAGCCTTTAAACTTGCTCTCATGGTACACTGATGCATCTTATAAAACACTGACAGCACTGAGGGCAGATGATAGTTTATGAAAGATGAGATCTCAGGGCACAGTATAATTTTTCTGAGTTATAAATTCAAAGATTGTAAGTCACTTTTACTTCTTCATTTGATTTTCCTTAGAAGGCACTCAACTTCTTGAACAGACGCTAGATCATCCCAACCATGCTGCAATTTGGGTGTCACAATAGCTAGGCTATGAATTTGAAGTATAATGGGAGCAGTCTACAAAGACTCCTGTTTGGGCTAATAAAGAGTGCAGGGGAAAAAAGTCATTAGAAACAAGTGACAGTGTACAGTATATGCATCAACTACATGTTGGTAGCCAAGAAATAGCTCTATAAAGAAAGATTTAATGGATTATTTCAGAGATGTTAACAATTTGCACATGGTAAATTTAGAAAAGTGATTGAAATATCACAATTATTGTTGTATGCCCATCTAATTGGCAAAAATCTTGTTTATCTTCTCCTGGCAAATTATATTGCTTATATACATTTTATTATAGTAATAAAATGTGTTCAAATATGCCTTCAAGAGGACATTGTCAACAAAATACATTTAAAAAAGTTACTAAAATCTGAACATACTTAAACTGAAAAAGTTAATTTCTACCATAATTAGTCTTTGACTAAATTGTATACTTTCTGTAAGCCATGCCTACCAGTTTGGCTAATAAATACTCATTTATGGTTAACATTTGTTTATGATCACTTTCACTTTGTAAGTCTCCTATACTAGCTCAGCAATACCATAGTTGGGGTTATCATGCTATAGAGGAATATAATCTCTCCTTAAACTCTGTACCCCCTCCTCTCTCCAAAATGCCGTTTACATGGAGTTTAAGTCAATTGGTCCTGCAAGCCAGGAGGCAGTTTTACCACCCTGGAAATGGAACTCATGCCCCAAACTATATCTTTAAAGGCCTTTTCCTCTGGATTTACTTTATGATGTGCCAAACAATTTTGAAAAACAAAAAAGCAGATCAACTGGAGACAGACTGGACAACTGTTTTCTCCAAAGTCCCCCATCCAGTGAGAAAGGCATACCATCCCCCTTTAAGCCAGACTTTTATTTTAAAAACAAATATGGGGTTTAAACCATGTTGTTCCTCCGTTTTTGTGTCACAGAATGTAAGGGAGCTGTTGACTCCTTACGAAACTTGGTGGGGTTTTTTTGGTTGGCCCTGTCCCCATACCAGAGGGGACAAGGGGAAAAGCCAAAGAGAAGTTGGTATCCTGGACTGACAGGTCCCCAAGCAATCAGAAGAGCTCTAACCATAGGGCCAATAAGGAGATGCTAGCACTTCAAATCAGCCAGATTGACAGGGTGGGTAGGCCAATGAGGGAGTCAAGAACTCATAGCCTGTGCTCTATGTAAGCTGAGGCTCCATGGGCAATGTGAAGAACAAGAAAGGGTGCAGCAGTCAAGCAAGCAAAGCAGAAGCCAGAGCCAGAGAAGCACTGGTGTCATAGTGGTGGGGTGAGTCTCCTGCTCTTGCACAGGGTCATGTGCACCAATCTAGGGAGAGATGGATCCCTTTCCCAAAGCAACTCCAGAGGACATTAAGAGCCAGACACAGAGGGGAACATCAACAGTCAAGAGTGCCAGAACCAAAAGGTAGAGAATGGCTTCTACTATATAAAGTCCCAACCCATCCTGGGGTAGGGCCACAGCAGCAGTATCACTGCAGCACATCTAGGTCCAGGAAGACACAACCAATGTATGAGTGTGGTGTTAACTGTAAAGTTTATTGCACTTTAGAGACTGGTGCATTGAACCTCACCCAAGCCATTTCCTCACAATGCTTACTCTGTAAAGTGCTCCTTAATCCCCTCCAAAAACAATTTTGGTGTAAATAAATTATATAAGTGAACTGGAGCGATTACAGGTTGAAAGGGTAACGAGTAAGTTAAGAATATCCTGGAATAGGGGACCCTTATTTCTTCCCAGAGTTGTCCATGGAGAGATTGAGGTAAACACCCAGGAACCTCTGAGCTCATTCCTCCCTGTATGATATAAGTCTTGTTCACTCAGGGCCATGAGGGAAAGGCAAAGTGGGCAGGTCAGCAGGGGTACTTTGTACATAGTAAAATTCTTGCACTACAGTGGGACAAATCCCTGACTTGCAAGTACTTTTGAGGATTGCACATGCTCACCTAAAGTACTAGGGGACATTCTATTTACACAATACTGCACTGTGTGTGTGTGTGTGTGTGTGTGTGTGTGTGTGTGTGTGTGTGTGTGATATTTATATTGTGTCCTTGCAAATGAGGTTTTGTAGATAGTAGCAGTGGATCGGGGCAGCTCCAGGCCCCAGCACGCCAAGCGTGTGCTTGGGGCAGTAAGCCACGGGGGACACTCTGCCAGCACCGTGGAGGCGGCAGGCAGGCTGCCTTCAGTGGCTTGCCTGCGGAGGGTCCGCTGGTCCTGTGGCTTCGAAGGACCTCCTGAAGCTGCGGGACCAGTGGACCCTCCGCAGGCAGGCCCCCGAAGGCAGCCTGCCTGCCGTGCTTGGGGCAGCAAAACACCTAGAGCCGCCCCTGCTGTGGATGGGGGTAGGCTGAGAGAGAACACAAGGCCCCTTCCCTCTAGGCAGCATATATTTTTAGAGATGATGCACATGTTTCTGCTATTCTGTACTATAAACTAAGAATAAGTATTTGTAATAATATAAGTGGTTTATCAGTATAGGCCATTACATAGAAGCCTTGAATGGACTACTACTTGTCAACTTTTGTATTAAAGCACAGGACTAGAAATCTGTGACACTTCAGCGTTGCAAAATGTTTCCAATACAGTGGTTACTAATAAGATGCCTCTAGCTCTCTCAACTTAAAAACAAAACAAAACCAAAAACCTCTTTTGGATGAAAAAGAATACAAATGAAGATCTGTGAATTTTTATTTCTTAAAAGTCTGGCAGCTGATTTGCTGTTTCCTACCTCTTCCATCTTCTCTGCAGAAGCTAATAAAACAATACTCCATCTGTTTATCTGCCTCCGTCTGTTGTCTCTTGCCTTATACTTCAATTATAAGCTCCTTAGGGCAGACACAGTCTTTTTGTACAATCCCTAGTACCATAGGGTCCTGGTCCTTGATTAGGGCTCCTATGCACTATGGGACTACAAATAAATAATAAAGAGAAAATGCTAGGGGGAAAAAAAGATTTGAGCTGTCTTGATACCCTCAGCCACCACCAAAACACCCACTGCTACCCACATAACCTGACTTGATCCATTGAGTATCTTAAAAAATAAAATATGGTGAGTTAAGGTTTAATTCCAAAACTAATTAGTCAGGTTTTGATTAGTTTCTCATCAGCACCATTGCCACAGCAATGGTAGTAGTACCTCTACTGCCCTAGTACCCACAGATATGAGGTGAAAAAAAGAAGCAACTTCTACAATTACTTTTCTCTCATCTCAATTTAAGCCAAGCAAATGGCCTCTGGTGCATACAGCACTTGGACTGGTAACTACTCACAGACAGCTTTACAAGGAAGGAACATGGTAATGTTTGATTGTTATCATTCTGATGTCAGTAACTCAAAGGGATCTCCCACTGTTTTTAGAAAGGACAAGAGTGATCCTGTGACGCTTCCTCAGAACCGTGAGTCACTGTGTTATCCCCCTGCCTCAGCAATACAGAGACTCGTTGGTGCTAGGCTGGGTGTCAGCTCCCTCACACCACCACTGTGCTAGCCACCCAAACAATCTCCTGAAGGCTTTAGCAGCTCTCATCTTTCCCTGGATGGTTAACCCTTGGCGTGCTCCATTCCCATGTTCTGCTATAGTTCCTCCGTGTAGAGTCCAGCCCACCATCGGACAATCACAGAAATTGCCAGGTAACTTTCTCTGAAGAAACAGTGAACATATACTTGATTGGTGCAACTCATGACCAAGCCCTTCATAATATTACAGCACTGGAATTTATAAATGGTGAAAATCATAAAATGTAACCTTTGATAAGAAACTTTAGAGAGTAAGTAAGGCAAGTAAGTGGGCGGTGGTGGTGGTAACACATATAAAACAAACCATAAAATGTAATCCTAGATCTACACTTAATAGTGAACTTTCCTATTTAATGAAGTAGATTTTCTCCCAAGGATTCAATCTTTGACAGAGCTGCTGGTTTTCAGTCATAACTAGGATCCAAACTTTGGCCTTCAAGGGGTTTCCTCTTCGAATGGATAACAAAATATTTTACTTGTCCCGCAGTTACAGTACAGTAAACCTTTGAATTGCCCTTGTTTGCTCTCTGTTGTGATGGCCCCTATGTTGCCTTGGAATGCAAATATAGCTCCCATTGGGTTTGGCCTACAATGCTTAATTTACATCAGAGACGAGGATAGGTGAATAGACATGCTTTGCCTGCCAGCATTACTGTTTGTTAACTCTGCCTTATTAGATAGTTTAAAGCAAATTTTTAGTAGGTGTTAAATTTTCTGAGATGCTTCAAGTTGGGTACCACCGAAAGTCTGGTCCCCCCCACCCCTTTTTTTTTTTTTTGGTTAGGCAAAGGATTATTGGTTACACCATTTTAAAAGGTTTGGGTCTTGATAGCAAAGAGACAATCTAGTTAAGATGAGACACTGCTGGAAGGAACACAGAAGTAGTCAGGAGCCTTGCTCTTGTTCTATGCTCACTTTGTATTTTGCTAGACTTGTCTTTTCAAATAAGAACTCCCTTTAAGTTAGATTCCTTCCCTATTTCTTCAACGAGTTAGCTCACTTCTCTAGGAGAGGTTGGGGTGAGTAGGATTTGAACATAGAAGGTTTCTAGTTCCAAGCATTTGCTGTGGCTGTCAAATCAGAGTCAACTCATCACTTATAAAAGAGTTCACTTTGAACCAAAACATTTTTCTATGTCAGTTTATATGGTACCTTACAGTAAAATACAGCTGTCATTTGCACTTAGGGTACACTACTGTAGTCTGCCCATTGGAATTAGGGTGATCAAAAAATATCAGGTCACTAAAGGCTATCTAAATATGGAATTAAGTATTTAATTTTAAGTATTCAAGCTGGGAAGTGTAGTTATAGCTTTCAAGAAAAATCAAAGGTTTGAAATGTGTACATTTAAAAATATTAATACCACCATAAACTATGTGACATGGGAAATTCAGTAATATTTCCTATTTCTTCAAATCAGTTTTTGTACTGTATAATACCAGAGTTACAATTACAATTTTAAATCAGTCCTGACAGTCTTATTCAGTACAGGAAGTAGATATGGACATTTCCCATTCATGAGAAAAAATTGTGTGCAGAAAATAACAATATTATGATTGCCATGATAAATGCTTAGGAAGTATGAATACGATTGAATTCAATTGAAGGGTGGTTTAAGATTTAAGAATAAAACAAAACTGTAAATGTATTTCCGAGTTGGATTTCTTAGTACTCCTCCCGCCCCATCATGTACTGAGTTTATTGTGGTATCAAAAATAAAGACATCCTTTCATTTCATCCTGTTCAATGAAATGCTTTTGGAACAAATTTGGAAGTTTTAAATAGTGACAAGGGTTATTTAACTTACTATACATTGACAGAAGAGCAATACTACATAATAAGCTGACAGTGTTGATAATAACAAATTCTTTAATACAAACAAGAGTGGAACAATGCAACCAGAAAAACTCAAATGTGATTTTTGTTGGACACAAATCACAGGTGATGAAGGTTCTGTTGTAAGAAAAATTAAGTAAGTTAATTCATTTTAAAAACACTGGGAGAGGCCATCGTAATCTATGTTAGACAGGAATAAATCCTGACCATTGGTTACAAAGCTGTAAGGGGCACACTCTCTCTCTCTCTCTCTCTCTCTCCTGCCATATACTGCAGCAGGGTATTGACCTAGAATATCCTGAAGGCTTGAGAAGATGATAGTAGTGCCAGAAGAAGTCAGCTCCCTGTATTTGGAAGGCATCATGCTTCAGGATTAAGCTGGAAACTTTTGTAAATCATCTTTTCATATTGACCCTCTCTTTCCTGAACATTAGACCCATAAAAGTTACTCCTGGAAGTTCCATAGAACTGCCATAGGAAGTGAAAGACATGACTGGCAGTTCGTCATCTTTTATGAAGTGTTCTTCAGATTGGATGGGACTTAAGTCACCAAGAGGGACCAAAGCACAAAGATTTCACACCTAGCCAGAACAGGGACTTATAGATCATATTTTTTTGGACGTGGGGGAACATAAGACTTCTAGAATAGTGAGGTGTTCTGCAACTTACTTAGACAGATCATATGATAGTGTCTGAGTCTGGCTGGGCCATGTGACTCCCACTGAGCCACGTGCTGCAGACCTGTGCCATGACATGGGCACGACCTGAGCCATGTGCTGCAGGTCTGTTGTTTGCGCAAATTAAAATGGTGATTTAGCATCATGACAGAATGTAATGGTGTATATGATTTGAGATAGTTCTCCATAGATACAGCACTTACAGGATAGCGTTACAGACTGCTTAGCAGGCAAAAGGGCAATGTTATCACCCATAAACTTTGTAATTTGTTTGCCAACCCCCCAGCAGAATAGTTGTGTATCTGCAAAATTAAGTTAGTGGTTCTCTTTATTGGTCTCTCTTTCTTCTCTTAGATAAGCAGTATGTTGTTTAACCAAATCTATAATTATTATTGATCTGTGGATGTGAGTTGCAGCTGCTGCCTGTACATCCCTGGAAATATAGAGGGTGCTGCAAAAGAAGACAGGAATCCATTGACTAAGGTTACAAAGATGTTCGAGAGTGCAGAGAACTCCACCTCTACAAGGTTCTGCAGACTGGTGCCAGTGTGGACACAGAGGGAGCCCTTTGACTTTAATGTAACCACATAAAATGACCAATTGTTAGTAGTTAGTTAGATCTATAATAAAAATCACTTCACCTACCATTGGCATTCAGCCACATCTGGGATGGAACACAGCATGCTACACCCTAGTAAGGGAAGGAAGTAAAGACAAATACTGCTTCCAAATAAGGCTGCAGGAGAGTGTTTGGTACGCTCCCTATAGCTTCCTAAATTTGAACTTGGTCAGAACAGTTGGATTAACATCCTCCACACCCAACTCTTGCAAAGCGTGGATTTATCTTCAATGATCACAAGTGGCTAGGGGGTACAAACAAGAGAAAAAATAATCATGAATATCAGTAATGACCTGGATATCATCTGAAGAGAGGAATTCCTGGCAACAATGTCACTTGCTTTTATGCTGGGATATTGATTCTCTGTCAGGATTGGTATTATTAGCAGGTTTCCCATCTAAGCACTGGTCAGGTTTAATGCTGCTTAGTTCGTAGGATGTGGTAAGATTATGTTCCAAGGTGGAATTGTATGGCTCTTAAGAGTCTGATTTTAGGAGCTTTTTTTAAAAAAAAAAAAAAATAGTAGTTTTATATTGTAGATATATATATTGCATGAGTACACCAAGATACTCTGTTAACCTATAACTCAACTCTAATTTATAAATTAAATAAGATTACAGACAATAAATTTAATGGACTTAAAATGGTCTATGGCTCAAATTAAGTGATGTGAATCTAGCTATGAAAATGACAGTAAATGACCGTTCTACAACAGTTTCATTGTTATAAATGGTTTATGAAGTCATTACTTTAAAGTAAAGCCCTTGGAATGTTATTAATACCAACAATAAACTTCAACTCGGGTATTTTTGGTGTCAGCTATTCTGACAGAAGAATTCTTTATGGAGCAGTGATAACCTATTTATTGTTAAGATTGATGATAGCTAGTTTTCAATATTACAGCTACATCCTTCCTTGAAAAGATGTTTGTTCCCACCCCTAAGATTTCACATAACATTTTATCACCCAATGCTTCTCTCAAGAGACTGTAGATACCCACCCCAAAGCTAATGCTACTATACATAGCATTAAGATTGTCTCACCATCTACACCCCTTTTAAGGAGGGAGGAACAGACTGAACCATCAGAGTCAGAAGCAATTCTTCCAAGAGGGAGTGAGAGCAGCAGAATGGCTTGTCTTCCATGGGGATGAAGGTGTTATTTTTTAGCTCTTCCCCAGGGTTGGAAGGCCTCACCCTGTCTCTACCTTTCAATAATAAGATTAGAGAAAGACTGTTATACACCACACTGTTTCCTTTTGAGATTGCTGCTGGTTTGTCAGGGAGGAAGGCTTGGCTGCAGGAGGTATGGAAGTGGGTTCCAGGGCTAAGAGCAGAGATAAGAGAAGGCAGGCAAAGTGAATACATGTCTATGGCCAAAGTGAAAATAATATTTTGGAAAAAAAAAAAAAGATCGATTTTGCTCACATTTAAAGCCTGATCCTCCACCCATTGAGGACAGTGGCAAAACTCTCATTCAAGTAAATAATGTAGGATTAGATGCATATTTCTTACAGCACATAATACAGTGTCATGTTAAATGAGTGAAATGGAAATAAAAATGAGAAATACTGTATGTACAGGGGAGTGCATCTCAACAGGCATCTGAATTCTGAAGGAATGCCTAATATAGTGAAGTTCAGGGGGGTTTAGCATAGCACCTAGATACATTGGTGACTGGATTACTTAGAACCAAATCTCTGCCCAAAGTTCAATTAGCACAATACTTTTAGATTGGAGGGTTCATGGACTTATAACTGCCTCTTTTTGTGTACTGGAGAAGGATGGTTTTGTAGTTAAAGCACTGCCCTAGGCTTCAAGGGATATGGATTCAAATCTTGTTTCTGCCAGACATTTCCTAAGTGACCTTGGGCAAGTCACTAACCTGTGTGTTATATCTAGCCCTGGCAGAGAAAGAGATACAGACACAGAGGAGCTCATTTAAGCACAACTAGCTGCTGGTAAAGCTTTTATTGTTCTATTTGAACAACAACAACCCACATGAAAGTGAGGCTTTGCAATGGGGGTAGGAGAACCTCAAACATTAAAAAAGGGACAGGACCTACCTTAACACACACACTCCTAAAACTTGCAGGTGGACTACTGCAGATTCAAGTTGTAAGGGATTATTCTGATCTGAAATAGCAACTCACTAAATAAATTTCTAAGTTCAGCTGCACAACTGGTTTTCACAGTCTCCTGGGATAATGTAGTGATAGTGGCATTGGAGTGTCTTCAACAACAGGAACAGTCTGTGGTAAGGAATCAAAAGATACCCCCAACAAGTCATCAAAGTTATGATTTGTAACAGAGTTCAACAGGAGAAACAGAAAGTCCTATGGTAACATCCTGAAACTCTGGCGCTTATCAAGGCTTCAGCTGGTTCATATGTTGTGTCAATAATACCATCGACTAGTTTTGCATAGGATCTGTTTAGTTTGTGGTATTTTACAAGTTCTCTGGGTATGCATTTCATTCCACAATGAAATGGGCACTAAGTCTCCTACTTGAAAAGAACAATGACAAGTCTCATAATCCATTTGTATAGCTTGGGATTTGGCTACACATGAGGCAATATCAGGATGTAGCAAGTCCCAACAGGTATGTAAAGATTGCTTCAGGGAAAGAGTTGCAAGTGATTTCTGGGTAGTAACGCATGATGCGTGCCTATGGACAAACAAAAAGTTGTCCACTTTCTGCAGATGGCTCAAAATAGACTTGTTAGTTTTTAAGGCATGCCTCAGTGTCTGTACAAATCATTCAGCTTGTCTGTTTGTAGCAGGATGCTATGGAACAGAATGTATATGCTGAGTTCCATTTGAAACTAGAAATCTCCACAATTCTTTAAAACAGAATTGAGGTCCATTGTCACTCAAACTGTAACAGTAAAGCAAAATTGACTAAACCAGGTATGAAAATATCCAATGGTCTCGGTCACTGTAGTAGAAGTCATTCTGAACACTGGCCATTTTGAGTGGCTATTAACTGACCAAAAACATATGAATACACGCTCATGGAGCTTGAGGTTATGACCAAGTGTGTAGATGATCTGAACTAGGATCATGCTGAATTGACTGACAAGTAGAACAGCACCTCACATTCTCTCAGTATCTTTGTTGATCCCTGACCACCTGACTTGACTTCGGACTACAGCTTTCATCCATTCAATGCCAAAATGACCTTAGTGGAGAGCTGCCAAAACCTGAGATTGAAGTGATTTTTTGAATGATCACTCACATTTCCCATAACATGCAACCTTGATTCACAGCTAATTCACCTGATGTGACAAGAATTGTGTAAACTGGGGATTCTCATGATTCAGCATTGTACTTTGTAGCACCATTCCCGTCACAAGAGAAAGCAGTTTCTGTGTGGATGTCTGTGCTAGCTATGGACAACCTATCCATCAAATTGAGATAGAACACTTCACCCAAAAGCTACTTTGGGTTGATGAGAGCTGGGCATGGAAGGCATGACAAACCATCAGCCTTGTCATGCTGAGTCCATTTACAGAATTGAATAGTATAGTCTATTGTTGCACTGGAGCAGCAGCTAAATGACAGAATTCCATGTTTTGGTTCAAAAATGGAAAGCAATGGGTGACGATCCATGAGCAAGGTAAAATGTCTATTATACAGATAGGTATGAAACTTCTGATTTCCAAAGATAATGCTGAGAACTTCTTGCTCTATTTGCATATAGTTCCTCTCAGGATTTGTGAGCATTCATGAAGACAATTACTTTCTCCATGTGAAAAACATGGGAAAGAACTACACCCACTCCATATGCTGAAGCATCACAAGCCAACTGCAATGGTAGGAAAGAATAAAAATGCATCAAAACATCAACAGTTTCTTTGCTTCCTTAAATGCGCACACATATACACTTTAGTCCATTTCCATTTTTTCATTGCTTATAACAGTTCACATAAAGGTGCCAAGAATTCTGCCTAATCTGTCAGCAATTTACCATAGTAATTAAGCAGCCCTAGGAATGAACATAATTGTGACACATTCTCTGGGAGAGGTCTTTGAAGATCCTTTGAAGAAACTTTCTTTGGAGTTTTCCTTAAGCTCCTGGTATCAATTACATGTACAAGGTATTCATATCAAGATTTGGGAACCCTCACATTTATCTTGACATACATTTGCAATGTTTGGAAGACCATGGACAGGCAGCATCCAAAATTAAATTATCTTCTTGATCCTTTCCTTTAACAAAGATGTCATCCAAATGCATTGTTCAATGTTCAGTCCCTTCATGATCTCATCCATGGCTTTCTGGAACAAGGCAGGTGGTGATGAGATACCAAAAGGTAACTTATTGTAACGAAAATAATCTTTTTACATATTGATTGATCTGGCATCTCACAAATCTCAATCACCAATGTAGGTATGCATTGAGACAATCCAGTTGGCTGAAACACCGTCCCCCATTCAGAATAGCAAACAAGTCTTCAGTATGAGGTAATGGATACTTGTCTGCACATAAAAAGTGGATTCAATGTCACTTTGAAATCTCCAGTAGCTCAGATGAACCCATCCTTCTCAAATCACTTGTACAATGGGTATAACCCACTATGTGAAACCAATGTCAAGATTCAAATGTTCACTAAATGGTCCAAAATAGCATCTACCAGAGGCTTTACAGCATGATTCACAATTCTGAGTTTGCAATATTTTGACTAGCTGTCAGACTTAACGGTATGCTTCACTGTTATGTTGCTCATCTTCTCAAACTCTCTTTTCAAAAACTTTGGAGTGTCTGTTCAGTATTTCTGGAATATTTCAAGGTGGTTTTGTGAGTGCCTTGATCTCAGTTCAATTTATCTTGGCTTTCTCAAGCCACAATCTGCCAGATAATGGTGGACATTTTCCTTCACATCACATAAAAGGATTAAACAACCAACCAACCAACCCACCCTTGTTTCTCCATGTAGAACTTTCACATTGAGTATCACTTTTTGGACTAACTTTTTTCCAGTCTAACTCTTCAAAACCCATAGAGGTTTCTTCCAGAGAAATGTGTGACAGAGTCTGGTGATAGATAGATGCATAAAATCCATGAAACAGCCACTCTAGTATCAAGCTCCATTCTTGTAGGAAATCCTTTGATCAAGGGTGTAATCCCGATGAGTTTTCTGACTCCAGCTTCTAACAACAAGTGTACTGCTAGGTCAATCAGTATAATTAGAACTTGTCTTTTGTCACATTCTCAATTCTGAACTTCCATCCTCTCTGTGTTACTGGTCATTGAACTGTGCAATAGGTCACAGTGATAGGTCCTTTCTTCTGGCACTTTCTTAAAATAACCTGGCTTGCCCAGCAATCCTTTTCAGAGTGTGTAGTTTGTGCACAACAACAACAATATGGCGATTCCTTACGGCCCCATGGTCCTCTGTCTCACCGATACAGGAGGTGAACTTCTCAATTTACACTAGATTCCAGAGACTTCTCCTCTGTGGTCTCCATTGCAACTGCTACCTCAACACACAGTCTTTATTATAAGCACTGATACCATCAGGCAACTTCTTCCAGATCTGGTCATTTTCTATCCAGAGACAAATTGGTCACACAGGGCATCACTCTGTGTTCGTCCAAATTGACAATGCTCAGACAGCTTCCTAGAGCAGCAAATGAACTGTGCTACTGACTCCACTTCCTTGATGTTGCTGATAGATGATAGAGTGATATTGAGCCTATGGGATATGAGAAAAATGTTCCTGTATTGCTGAGTAATAGCAACATACATGGCAGTTCTGGGCACAGCTGCAGACAATAGGCTATACACAATCTGTGTACCTTCAGACCTGTGACTGTCAGCAAGGTTGAATTCATTGTCCATCTGGAATGGTATTGAAGGTTACAAGTTGCTCAAACATTTAAGGTACACCCCCCACGACTTGACGTTGTCATCAAATTCACCAACATTCCCCACAAAAGTTGCCATTTCTCAGCTCTCCTGTTGGACTTCATGCCCTCCAGGACCCATTTTCTGCCACAGGGATTTTTTTTTAAACTGTGCATCATCTGCACTCCATCTGCCCCTTCTGGCTGTGCACCAACACAGCAACTTTCTTTGGCTGTACTTGGGCTTCCTCTGCTGGCTGTAGGCCTTTGGTGCAAGATAAGCAGTTTGCTTGCCTACTTGCACGGCAAGTTCAAGCAAGATGACTGCTTGCTTTCCCCTCACTGCTTTGTTTGCAGTACCCTATTCCTTCATTCTGTTTTTAATTACCAATTTCCCCTCTCTAACTAAATAGTGCATGCAGTCCCAGCAGCAGACTGTCACCTTGTGACTGTTTTTTTTTAATCGTATTTTGCTTAATTTTTCTTCTTCTTGTTGTTCAGGCAATGAGTGCACTGGATGTGCGTAAATTAGGGTTGCCAACTCTCCAAGATTGTCCTGGAGGCTCCAGGAATTAAAGATTAATCTTCAAATTAAAGACCTCCAGAAATATGGCCAACCAAAATTGGCAACCTTAGCATAAATCCTTTGTTGCTAAATGTTATATCTGGACACAGCAGAGGAAGAGATACAAACACAGGGAGCTCATTTAAATTTCCACAGCAGCTAGCTGACTATTTTGACTGCAAAACTGAAACCAACATGAAAATCATGGGCAGTGGGTATAACAGGCAAGGGGAGGCTGTGCTAGGGTTACCAACCCTCCAGGATTGGCTTGGAGTCTCCCAGAATTGGCATTGATCTCCCGGTGACTACTGAAAGCAATCCGGGAGATTTTAATAGGATATTTTAAGAAAGTGACATTACGTCATGTTGGGGAAAAAAATCTCCCAGAATAGTTTCAGTCAAAGTTGGCAACCCTAGGCTGTACCTCCTCTAGCACAGCCACCCCTGCTGCCTGACACCTATGCTGTGGTGTCCCCGCACCAGCCTCTTCCCCTCCCTGAGGCTCTCACCATCTGCTGCTGCCTGGTGAGTCTTCCTCCTCTCCTCCACTCTACCTCCTCCCTTCAGAGGTCCCTGCAGCTGGCCGCATCTCTCCTCCTCACCCCCTCTTCCCATGGAGCCAGGATGTGTGTGAGAAGAAGCGAGCGGAGGGGTTCCCTATGAACCTTTACACAAGCGAAAAAGCCTTTCAGAGCCCTAGTAGCAGATCACTGAAACTGTTAAAGGGGCCATTAAAGAGGTAATGAAATCATTTAACAGGCATTTGCCAATGCACAAGAACCCTTTGGTCACATTCAGCTGGCTTTTATATGGTAGGAATAGGTGGTATTTGGGTTATAAACAATTTCCAAAAAACCAATCAGTAATTCCCATGCTATGTGAGTTATTCTCTGAACCCAGCAGAAGTATTTTTGACTAGCCTCACTGAAAGAGGAGCTTACATAGCCCGTGAATTTATTTCTTGATCTAGTAGTTTTATTCAAACCCAGTTTAAGTAAACAAGTCTGGCAGGGAATTTTGTGTAAGAAAGGTTATTAAACCACTATCTTCATGCAGGGTGTCAAGGACAAATACTTTTGAAAAAGGAGAGATTAGGCTTCAGTTTGGCACAGGTAGCCTGAAAAGCCACATGTCTCTCTGTACAGTGTACCCCAAATTCCATGCCGTGCAGAGAAGAATCCATCTGGCAATTGATATATATAGCTGTTCAGTTCCCATAGGGGAATGTTATTACTGCTTTAAGGTGAAAAGGCGGGGAGGGTCTTGAGGAGGGGGGTGCAGCGGCAGGGTGAGGATGCGAGCCGAGAGACAGCGGCATGGCAGGTGGGGGGTGGGGGGAACTTCCAGGGGGGTAAAGAGGTGAGCAGCGAGTCAACGGCAGATGGGAGAGGGGGCAGGGCCTGAGGGGTGGAGTGTGGGTAGGCCTGTGGGCAGAAAAGGTGTGGCAAGGAGCTATCCCCTCCCCCCCGGGGGAATTTCACCCACTATCTATGAAAATGAAGCTTTGCATGGGGTGGTGTGTGGGGGGGGACGGGGGGGGTTGCACTCAAGGGACAGCACAGGAGAAAGCATAAAGGTGATTGACTGAAAATTTAACAAATGGGTGATTGAGGCTGGAATCATGAGTGATTGGAAGCTGGAGTCAACATCGTGATAGTGAATGAGATGATAGGTAGGATGGGGACAAGACCTCAGTGGCCTTGGAAGTGAAGACAAATCGTTATACCGGATGTGATAGAGAAAGGGAACTAGTAGAGAAGTGCAAAGAAATAATTTTCTATCTTCCTTTCTTTAGGAGAACTGAGGATTTAGTGCCAAAACAAGTTACACTGAGAGTAAACTAAATCCATAATATGATCTAAAGAGTACCTGAGTGAAATAGGACTCAAACTTTTTTTTTTTTTAAATGGGACATGGGCACCAGCACAAAACTCTAAATTACTGGGGCCTTATTTTAACTAAATGAGTTGGAAGGCTATGACCATACTATCCATACATTTATCAGAAAAATCAGAGGAGACAGAGCTGGTTGTGATGCTTATGATTAAGGTTGCCTAAGGGTACCAAACTAATTGGATGCACTCCCTTTCGGAACCTGGAATTTACTGCAGGATTTCTGAGTATTTACATTCCTCTACAGTCTTGTCTAACAAATAGCTGCAAAACCCCTAGCATAGTGTGCATCTTCTTCTCTAGTGAATAGAATTCAACTGCCTTCTACTGGTGCCTGTTATTCCTTCAGTCCTCCACCTCTTGAGCTGTTTTGTGGACCTAACTCCCAGACTTTGAGATGACAAAGACAAGGGTTATTGTGGTTCCACATAAGAGAATTTGTTTTCCTAGTTATTTTTTTTTAAAGCAGCCATAGAAAAGCCAAAGCCATCTCTTTTAAAGGAATGTTCAGGTTGCAGAGACAAGCACTCAAGAAGTTAGTTAGTTCTGGCACTTCCTGTCTGCGCAACCTTAATTCAGCATCCTTGAGCTTATGCTTTATGATAATCTTTAATTTTATGACCATATCCAATTTTTTCCCCACAGGACCCCTGCTTAGTCAGTGCAAAGGACAAACTGTGTTCCGTGAAGCAGATTTGCTTGGAGGAGCGCAGCCTCATTTGTTGACAAAGTTGAAAGGCGTGTGGCCAATGAATTAGGGAGATGATAGTTTCATGGTTAAGGCAGCTAAAGGATTCTCTGAAGAACTGGATTATATGCCTGCCTCTGCTACAGAGTCCCTGCATGATGTTAGGCAAGTCAAGTGAGCTACACTTACTAATTGTGTGCCCAGTCTGAGGAAGCTGGAGTCTGATTTGCACTTCCAGCTGCTACTGTGCACAGATCCCATTGACCTCTGAAAATATGAACTATTATATAATGCTAAGCACCCTTAAAAAGTCTTAATATCTTTAATTGTTGTATCCATTAACACTAGGTGCTCAATTTTTGGCCATATTCTCTATGCCTCAGTTTCTCATCTGGGAAATGAAGATAACATTTTACCTTAAAGGGGTGCCATGAAGAGAGATTGTGATTTCATGATCACTCACTAAAGACCCTGTGGTGAGTCCACCATAAAAAATCCCAAGAGGAAATGAATAGTTCTGTGTTCAATACAAAGTTTGAAGGTGTGTGATAAATAATGAACAGGACCACACACTGAAGGATGAAAAAATATTGAACAATGTTCTATTCCATGAGCACCAGCTAGCCTGAGCACTGAATGAGGCAGTGGATGGCACAAAGCAGATAGAAAAGGACAATACGTGTTCATGCAATCAAGGCTATCATAATGCATGTGCATAAGGAGGCCTATATTTCATGACTTGGCATTTTACTTGACAATTAGAGCTATTTTTCAGTTTTGTACCTTTCACTCAGCAACCAATACACAGTATTCTGCTGCCCCCAATTAAGTGGAGTCCCCACTTTTCAAACTGAGGTAGCTTAATACAAGTTGTTAAGCAAGCTCTATTTTCAGACCCGTATTCTTCCTTTAGGTACACTAATGCAACCTCATTGTTTTCACTGCTGGAATCTGGTCCCCAGAGTTTTTTAAGCGGTGACTGCATATCTTTCCCTTCCCAGTCCCCAAACCCCTGTAGATTGTAGTACAGCACAAAGACTTTCAATTAAATTTAGGACCCCATTGTTTTGGCTGATGATTCGTCAATGTTGGTACACATTTTGAAGTTGCATAGCACTATATAAGTATAAAATTGTTTATTTCTTCATGGAATGCTTCAGAACACAAGTCCCATCATAAATAGAAAATAAAATACTTTCTATGATTTTTTTTTAGCTAGTTACAGATTTCTGTATTATACAGGCATATGTTTTCTGTTTAGTTTTACAGAACACTTTAAAAGAGCCTAATGAAAGTATCGTTTTCTATTAAATGTCTCCCTGTTAATGATTTACAATATTATTTAAACACATAGTAAAGTGCTAGCAGCTCTGCTTTTCTTATAAACACATTTAGCTCACAGTACAAATGTCAGCACTGTTCAGCTTTGTTTCACAGCTCTGTCTCTAGCTTTCATTTGGAATATGAATCTTAATTGAAGTGACTGCTTGTTCCCAAAATACAGTCACTCATTAAGATTGAAACCTGGAGTCTGCGTATGCTGAAAGACTCCAAATGATGTGATTTTTCAAGCAAGAGAGAATACTGTAATAGACAGTTTTCCATGTTAAGAGATCCATTTTAGTGAGTTCTAGTGGCAGTCTTTTATGTGGTACAACATACCATAGCACATCTCCTGCATAGCTGAGCTCAGAGAAAGCTGCTACTGGAACTACTAGCCACCTGCCAGAAGAGCCCCCATCCCCCCACCCTCCCCAAAGGATGGCAAAATTGGTTGGCTATTGCTAGCAGTTTAATCTGTATTGCCTGAGTTAGCCAACCAAAAGTGTTGGCCATTACTAGCTGTTCTACAGAACAATGGGTTCTACAGAAAGCATTGGATCAGGCCCTATCTGACGTATTTCCACTGACTTAAATGAGCATTGGCTAAAGCCCTAAAATGGTCAACATGCCTGTATCTGTCACACTGATGCATCCATGCCTATGTAGACAGTATTTTGTCATAGTAAACTATGCATTGACTAGGAGGTACTGAAGCACTACAGTTTTATTCTCATTACTGGGAACATTAAAAAGGATTAAGGGGCCACACAGAATTATGTGAGGAAAAAATAAGCTAAATAATGCTATTCTGGAAGTTAGGTGGCTCTCAGCAGCTATGCTTTTGATCCATCATCAGAGACCGATCTGTTGAAGCCAACAGTCAGGACAGAGTCCTTTCACTCAGATTAAGTTAGGAAGCAGTTAAATGCTGCTTTGTTTAGCAAGAGCTGAAACCTATAGAAGCCATGACCCAAGTCACAAACCTGCATAGCAAAGATGGATTAGGTGAGCCATATCTGTGTTTTTTTTCCTGAGGGATTGAAGGCAAATGCAGTGGCCGAGTACTGATTGGTAGAAATGCATGTGTCCATAGAGGCAGCAAAAGGAAGATTGGTAGTACAGGATGAAGAGAAAGCTAGAAGATTTTTCATTGGCTGGAAAGGCAGGCTTGGACTTGAATGAGAAACCTTCTTGCTGTATTCAGGGAAACTAGACTTTGTGCACCTCCTTTCTAATTAAACAGGATTTCAGCAAAGAAATACTGGACTATCATCTGTTATCAGTTAAGTGTGTCTATGCTCTCTCCAGATGCTGTCCTAGCCCTGCAGAGATATTATTCAGGTCTGCTGAACCAACTATTATCCAGAAAGAAGGACCACGGGCATGGTTCAGTGACAAAGACACTCAGCCAGGTTTATTGCCCTCAAGACATGGTACTAGCACCCTGGCTCCATGGTTACAGGTACACTAACATGAGTGTCCAGGGGCAAGGAATGGCTCAGTCAGCAGAGGGAATTACTGCTGTCCCCAGGGCCACACAAAGGCCTAAGACAAGGCACCCCAATATTTATAGACTGAGAGAAACAACTCTCATACCATCTTACATGTTTCATGACATCTGCTTGTTACTTCCCTTTGTATCATGCTCCAGGTGTCTTGGGTACAAATCTTTATTCATTACTTCTAGCAGATCGTCTTATCTGGTGTTAGGCCAGGATGTCCCTGGGCTAATCTTCCGGAGTTTCTTCTCACACATACCCAGTTACTGTTGCTTCTTAGGGGTGCCTGTGTTTTAGCCACGCTACCAATACTTTTGCCAAGATCATATAGTGAACTTGTAAACCATCTGCTTTAATACATGGCTTAACTTTGGGTCACAGCTTCTGGTTAGGGCCTCAGATCTTGCACCAGGCTCAGTGCTCCAGGCTCTCTCTTTCTCCTACATCATCCATTTCTCCCCTTAATGGAAGGAGCCCATGAGGACCCAAATATTGGCTGACTTCTTGGGTTAAGAGGTAACACTATACATAATTGACCAAGTTGTGACCTAATGGCCATCCTTATATTTGAAGTCTGTAAAACACCATGGAACTAAAGATATGCAAATATAACTAGGAAAAACCTAAAAAGGAAGGAATGTTGAATGTCAAGAAAAGCTCCCTGACAGAAAGAGGCATTTGATTGTGGAATAGCTTCCAACAAAGTCTGTATAGCATAATAGAAGTCACAGTAGTGAGGATGTTTCAAACTAGACTGTACTAGGAACTAGAAAATAAAGCAGGAAGGAATCTAGCAGTGCCAGGGATTGACTGAATGGCCTATGAGTACAGCTGGCTGGAAAAATTCTAACAACATGTTTACAGGGTTTTCAATTGGGCAACAATGAAGCATTTGACAGAAATGGTTCTATTTTGATGAAGTTCCCCCAGAAGCTACCTGGTGGGTTGTGGGGAGTCTAGGCTTCCTGGGTTTGCAGCTCCAGGATAACCCACCAGGCTGCACTCCTTTTTGTGGACGATTTTGAAGTTTTTGGTTTTCCTTCTGAATTGGAATGAAACCAAAAATTCAAAATAGTGAAACTCTGTGAAACGAAATACCTTCCTCTGCCCAGCTCTGGAAGTTTTTCCCATTGCTAGCTTCTGATTAGCAAGTTACACATATTAAACATTAGACTTTCCTGTACTCTGTCTGTTAGCTTAGCAAAACTGTTGAAAGTTCTACTAATGCCTTTCTGAAAGCTCTAAAGGCAATGCCTCCCCTACCGTTTGTGGTGAATACAAGTAAAGTAGACATAAGAGTCAGAAACAATAAAGCAACAGCAGCAATAAACTTGAACTTCAGCCAATTTAGAAGTTTAGAACAAGCCCTGGCAGACACACATAAGAGAGCAGAAGGCAGGTGATATGGTCAGTATTTCATAAAAAAATGTATTACAAGTTTCAGCAACTTCCACACAACCCTACCACCACATGTGATCTGTGTGGTTCATTTTGTCCCCTTAGTGTATTTTTTTATTGACCTCCCTGGGTGAAATCTTCGCTCCACTAAAGGCATTGGCAAGACTGGCTTTTTAGAGTGAGAGAGGGATTTATTTCGGTAGAAGAGGTGCAGACTTTCACTGCGCTGTAGCAGCAAGGATGTTACTGTGCCACAAGCTGGTGTGCTGTGCATTCACAACCTGGTTTTCCATGTAGTAAGATGCGATATAGACAAGTCCTAAGAAATCAAAATGATCATTATATAAACCTCTCTCCAAGCTTTGCCTTTCTGTGGAAATCTGGCAGGCTTACAATCAGTGAGAGATTTCCCCCCTCCGCCCCTACCCCAAAAGTTAAGCTATTTCCAAGCATCAGATGCAAGTTCATCCTTCTGGCATACTGTCTCCTGATGGAGGATGATGGAGACATACAAGATAGCTTTGGTGCCTCACTTAGGAGTTTCTACTGCCAACAGGAAAAACCCTTCTTGTTAAATTGGAAAATTTGTGTGCACAGGTAGTGTGTGTGTGAGGGAAACAGTCTGTCAATTCAAGGGCAGTTTAGTCTTTGGGCCCTCAGGCACAGGGCTTCTCTTCTGGGACTTCTTGCTTCAAACTCCTGGTCTGAGAGGCCACTTAAAAATGAAAGGGGCAAGTTACAGAGAATGGTTCATAGTTTGTTGTTAAAATATAATGTAGCGGCAGATTCTTTCCTGTGCCACAGCTGTGCTCGGCCCAGGAGATTGAGCGGGGAAAAAGTCAGAGAACTTGTGCTGGTTCTGCCTCCCTGATTCTGAGGCCTGGCCTCAGCACCACATAGAACTACTACTGGCCCTCTCTGAGGATACTATGCCAGTAGCATAATATAACTACCTCTATATCAATGGAGGATTGGCAACACAAAGTGCCATCAAGCCCCTATGTCACAAAGGGAAGGGCAGGGGCAGTTAGCAGCAGGCTAGTGCATACCAGCAGCCTAGATGCATCAGCAGGGAGTTCCCTCTATTCCAGGGCACTTCTCTGTTAGCAGTTATTAACTAGATCACAACTATTTCATGCCATCCAGGTGGTAGAGTGGAGTTGTAACAGGGCTAGAGTCTGCACCACAACTTTTAAATAATAAGCCAGATTCTTGTATGGTTTAGTTTGGTGTAGATTGCAGCAGATTTACCCCATCTGACGCTCTCACCCAGTATTTCTGGATGATGTAGGCCTGGTCTACACTACGCGTTTAAACCGATTTTAGCAGCGTTAAACCGATTTAACTGCGCACCCGTCCACACTACGAGGCCCTTTATATCGATATAAAGGGCTCTTTAAATCAGTTTCTGTACTCCTCCCCAACGAGAGGAGTAGCGCTAAAATCAGTATTACCATATCGGATTAGGGTTAGTGTGGCTGCAAATCGACGGTATTGGCCTCCGGGTGGTATCCCACAGTGCACCACTGTGACCGCTCTGGACAGCAATCTGAACTCGGATGCAGTGGCCAGGTAAACAGGAAAAGCCCCGCGAACTTTTGAATTACATTTCCTGTTTGCCCAGCGTGGAGCTCTGATCAGCAGGGGTGGCAATGCAGACCCAAATCCAAAAAGAGCTCCGGCATGGGCCGTACAGGAGATACTGGATCTAATCGCTGTATGGGGAGACAAATCTGTTCTATCAGAGCTCCGTTACAAAAGATGAAATGCCAAAGCGTTTGAAAAAAAAAATCTCCAGGCTATACAGTGCTGCTTGACAAGCGTAACGGAAAGCCAAAGAATCAAATGGACGCTCATGGAGAGAGGGAGGGGGTACTGAGGACTCCAGCTATCCCACAGTCCCCAGCAGTCTCCGAAAAATGGTTGCATTCTTGGCTGAGTTCCCAGTGCCTGTAGGTTCAAACACATTGTCCAGCGTGGTTCAGGGTATAGCTCATCAATTTACTCCCTCCCCCCACCACATGAAAGAAAAGGGAAAGAAATCGTTTCTTGACTTTTTTCAATGTCACCCTATGTCTACTTAATGCTGGTGGTAGATGCGATGCTGCAGCAGTGAAGAGCAGTATCCGCTCCTCTCCCCTCCCTGGTGGCATACGGTACAATATGACTGATATCCGTCGTCACAATCAGCCCGTGAGTGCTCCTGGCTTGCCTCAGGTGAGGTCGGCCAGGGGCGCCTGGGTAAAAATAGAAATGATTCCTGGTCATTCCCAGTAGATGGTACAGAACGACTGGTAACCGTCCTCATCATAGCAACTGGGGGCTGAGCTCCATCAACCCTCTCCCTTTCCTGTGTAAAGAAAAGATTCTGTACTGCCTGGACTATCATAGCAGCAGGATGCTGGGCTCCTCTCCTCCGCACCGCTTAATGTCCTGCCTGGACTGTGATAGCACCGGGAGGCTGCCTCCCCCTCATTTTATCTCACTAACAAGTCACTGTTTCTTATTCCTGCATTCTTTATTACTTCATGACACAAATGGGGGGGACATTGCCACGGTAGCCCAGGAAGGTTGAGAGAGGAGGGAAGCAATGGGTGGGGTTGTTGCAGGGGCACCCCCCGTGAATGGCGTGTAGCTCATAATTTCTGTGGGATCTGACACGGAGCAGCTGTGCTCTCTGATACACTGGTTCTCTAGCTCACTTGCCCCATATTCTAGGCAGGACTGACTATTTTTAGAAACCATAAAGGAAGGATTGACTCAGGAAGTCATTCCCAGTTTTGCCTTTGCGCCCCTGGCCGACCTCAGCCAGGGACACCCATGACAGCAGCAGACAGTACAGAATGACAGATAACCGTCATCTTACTGCCAATTTACAATGGCAGCAGATGGTACAGACCGACTGATACCCGTTTCTGCTATCATTCAAAAGCAAACCAATGCTGCTGTGTAGCGCTACAGTAACGCCTCTGTTAGCAGCATCCAGTACACATACGGTGACAGTAAAAAAAAAAAAGCTGAACAGGCTCCATGGTTGCCGTGCTATGGCGTCTGCCAGGGCAATCCAGGGAAAAAGGGCGCAAAATGATTGTCTGCCGTTGTTTTCCCGGAGGAAGGAATGAGTGATGACATTTACCCGGAACCACCCGCGACAATGATTTTTGCCCCATCAGGCACTTGGATCTCAACCCAGAATTCCAAGGGGTGGGGGAGACTGAGGGAACTATGGGATAGCTACAGAATAGCTACCCACAGTGCAATGCTCCGGAAATCGACACTAGCCTTGGACCATGGACGCACACCGCCGAATTAATGTGCTTAGTGTGGCTGCGTGCACTCGACTTTATACAATCTGTTTTATAAAACCGGTTTATGTAAAATTGGAATAATCCCGTAGTGTAGACGTACCCATATAGAGCTGCCCCCTGCAGTTTGTGGAGGAATTGGAGAAACAGAGCACTTTAAAAGCTTTGCACAGTCTTCTTCGAAAGCCTGATCCTATATCAGTGTTTCTCCTGAGGCAGACTACCTTTTATTCCTGCATATTTTCTTCACTTAATATTTAGGTCACAGTATTTTGTCCATCAATAGATTGTAATTAGAATTATATGAGACTTACAGCTGTTTGCCATGAGTTCCTGCGTGGGTCTCTGATGATGATGTGTGGAAGTTAATTACCTAAAGTTCAACTGACACATCCCACTAGGAAGAAAAGTCATTTTATAAAATACAAGAGAAAATCCTCTTAATGATAGGACATTTTATAGAGCACAGAAAATTGAGATAATAAATTGCAATATAGAGTTCTCTCAGTGATCAGCCAATACCTACTTAAAAAAAAACCCTATGCTTTATTCAACAGAGACAAGAGAGAAACTGCATTAGCCTACCTTTCAAGCACTTCATGGGAACATAATTTTGACTGAGTTCAGGGGTATAACTAGCAATTTAGAATCTTTAAAACTCACAGATTAGCTGATCTGTTTCCTCACTCAGCCCATCCTCAGTATCCATCCAATCTACCAGAGGAAAAAGACACCACAACTCTGTGTATGCACAATTAGCTATCCAAATGTATAGTAACAGCATGTTACTAAGAGTCCTGATTCAGAAACAAAACAGTCCGCCCCCCTCCTCAAGACTCTAGAGTTACACTCCATGCTATATAGCATATGCCTGCCGTCATAAACAGATAGCTAAGGGTTAATGTCTCTTTCACCTGTAAAGGGTTAACAAACAACACCTGACCAGAGGACCAATCAGGAGACAAGATACTTTCAACTTTGGGTGGAGGGAAGCTTGTGTGCGTGTTCTCTCTGGGATCTGAGAGTGAGAGTACTACAGGCTCTAATTTTCTATTCAAGTAGTAAGTGCAAGTAGAAAGGCGGGTTAGTCTTTTCAGTTGGTTTTCTTTATTTGCAAATATGTATCTGGCTGGTAGAGTTCTAATTTGCATTTGGCTGGAAGTATGTTAAATTGTATTTCTGCTGGAGGAGGTTTTTCTTTCTAGTGTCTATAAGCTGAAAGACCCTGTAACTCTTACCATCTAAATTACAGAGACAACTTTTACTTTTTTTCTTTCTTTTTATTAAAAGTTTTGCTTTTAAGACCTGTCTGATTTTTTCCCCTTGTTGAGGCTTAAAGAAACTGAGTCTGTACTCACCAGGGAATTGGTGGGGAGAAAGGAGAAGGAGGAGTGGGGGAGGAAAGGTGAATTTCCTCTGTATTTTAGATTCACGGAGCTTGAATCTGTCTGTCTCTCCAGGAGCCCAGGGAGGGAACACCTGGAGGGGAAGAGAAGGGTGGGGGAACAAACCTGATTTCTCTGTGTTGTGATTCAAGGAGTTTGAATCACAGTGATCTTCCAGGGTAACCCCGGGAGGAAAAGCCTAGGAGAGGCACTGGTGAGGGAAAGAGTTTACTTTCCTTGTGTTAAGATCCAGGGGGTCTGAGTCTTGGGGGCTCCCCCGGGCAAGGTTTTGGGGGGACCAGAGTGTATCAGGCACTCCAAGTCCTGATTGGTGGCAGCTATCAGATCTAAGCTGGTAATTAAGTTTAGGGGAATTCATGCTGGTACCCCAACTTTTGGACTCTAAGGTTCAGATTGGGGAAAGATACCATGACATGGTAGGCAGAGGTGGGATAAAGTATAGGACCCAAAAAGCCAATAGGACTTTTTTTGTTCTCTTCTTTTCTCTCTGCTAGCTGGTTGTAAGCAGAAGAGAAGGTTTTTAAACTACAGCCAGAGAATTTTTTTTTCCTTGCTCCTTTCTGGTTGTGCAGAGAGACTGCCTGAGGGCACACACATTAAGGTTTAACAAGGGTCTTTTGTTAAACAATAGGACTCCAGCTGTGAGTCAGCTACACCAGCAGAACACATTTGCATATCAAAGGGTTTTCTTTTGTTTTAACTTAAATGTGAAAGATTAGGTAGAAGGAGTTAAAAAAAGACACTGTTACTATGCAACCCCAAGAAGGCAACAAAGAAGCAGCAGTTCAGGCAGTAAACCAGCAGAGGGCGCCCCAACACAAAAAAGCAGGAACCATGACTACCAAGAACCCACTGAAACAAGAACAAATCAAAGATGCAGACCACAAGCGACAAATGGAAAAAAAAGAAAAAGAGGTGGAGCTGAAAAAAAGAGAAGAAAAAAATTAAACTGGCAGCCCACAAAAGAGAACAAGCAGCAAAAGATGCGGCCCACCAACGAGATATGGAAAAGCAACAAAAACAAAGTGAAGAGAGGGAAAAAGAGAGAAAGCATGAAATGGACTTGGCGCAGGCCAGGCAGCATGCTCCAGCAAATCCTAACAACCCTTCGCCAATGATTGTTCCACATCCCAAGAAATTTCCCACCTACAGGGCAGGTGATGACACTGAGGCCTTCTTAGAAAATTTTGAAAGGACCTGCCTTGGGTACAGCATCCCTGAAGACCAGTACATGATAGAACTGAGGCCACAGCTCAGTGGACCCTTACAGAGGTGGCGGCTGAAATGCCTAAGGAGAACATGAAGGATTATAAACTCTTTCAAACCAAGGCCAGATTCAGGATGGGGATAACACCTGAACATGCCCGTCAGCGGTTCAGAACCCTAAAATGGAAACCAGATGTGTCATTCCCCCGACACGCCTACCACATTGCAAAGAATTATGAAGCCTGGATATCAGGAACAAAGGTTAACAATATGAATGAGCTGCACCTCCTGATACAAATAGAGCAGTTCTTGATGGTGTTCCTGAGAAAATAGAGAGGTACATCCTAGATGGGAAACCCAAAACGGTAACTGAGGCGGGGGAGATTGGAGCCAAGTAGATGGAAGTGGCAGAAAAAAAAAAAAGCTACTGTCAAGGGGAGCGAATACCCCAGGGGGCACACCGACAATAAACCCTATAACCAAGGGCAGCCCAAGATCCCACCTACAACCCAAGGAAAGCCCCAGACTACCTATTATCCTACCTCACCAGTCTCCAGTAACCCACCTCGACCCAGTGACCAGTCAGCTGGAAGATGCTTTAAGTGTAATGAACTGGGACATATAAAGGCCAACTGCCCAAAGAACCCAAACCGAGTGCAAGTCATTACACCACCATCACACCAAAGACCCCCAGGCCCAGATTCCTCTCAAATACCTTTGGAGCGAAGAGAAATTTTGAGAGTGGGCGGAAAGAAGGTTACCGCGTGGAGAGACACTGGAGCACAAGTGTCAGCTATCCACCAATCCTTCGTCGACCCCAAATTCATCAACCCAAAGGCCCAAGTGACCATTTACCCCTTCATGTTACAAGCTGTAGACTTGCCTACAGCTAAACTACCTGTCCAGTACATAGGCTGGTCAGGAAGGTGGACTTTTGCAGTCTATGACAATTATTCCATCCCCATGTTACTGGGGGAAGACTTGGCCAACCAGGTGAAGCGGGCCAAGAAATTGGGAATGATTACACGCAGTCAAGCCAGGCAAGCTTCCAGACCCATCCCTGTTCCTGAGCCGTCCACAGGGACCACGTCGGTGTTACCTGAGACCGAGACAGACGTAGTGGACCCGGATCCCCTGCCAACGACTGAAACAGCCACAGTGACTCCAGTCCCAAACCTGGAACTGGAAAAGCAACCAGCACCAGCGCCAGCAATTGCAAACCAATCTTCAACCCCAAAGCCAGAGGGCGCCAGCGAGCCTGAACTGGTAGAAACAGCAGACAATCACACCCAAGGGGCTCAGCTAGAGCCTAAAATACCACCTGGTGCACCAGCGGAGAGCGGTTCACCAGCAACAGAGACAACCCCATCACCTACATCGCTTCCAGAGGGACCAAGCCCAAGTCCACAGTCTAAGGAAGAACTGGTGTCTCCAGCTTCAAGGAAACAGTTCCAGACTGAGCAGGAAGCAGATGACAGCCTTCAGAAAGCTTGGGTGGTGGCACAGAGCACCACAACGCCTCTCAGCTCTTCTAACTGATCCCAGTTTGTTATAGAACAAGGACTTTTATATAAGGAGACTCTTTCTGGTGGACACCAGGAAGACTGGCACCCGCAAAAACAGTTGGTGGTTCCAACTAAGTACCGGGGAAAGCTCTTAAGCTTAGCCCATGATCATCCCAGTTGCCATGCTGGGGTAAACAGAACCAAAGACAGGTTGGGGAAGTCCTTCCACTGGGAGGGGATGGGCAAGGACGTTGCCAAGTATGTCCAGTCTTGTGAGGTGTGCTAAAGAGTGGGAAAGCGCCAAGATCAGGTCAAGGCCCCTTTTCAGCCACTCCCCATAATTGAGGTCCCATTTCAGGAAGTAGCTGTGGATATTCTGGGTCCTTTCCCAAAAAAGACCCCCAGAGGGAAGCAGTACGTACTGACTTTCGTGGAATTTGCTACCCGATGGCCAGAAGCAGTAGCTCTAGGCAACATCAGGGCTAAAGCTGTGTGCCAGGCCTTAACAGACATTTTTGCGAGGGTAGGTTGGCCCGCCAACATCCTTACAGATTTGGGTACAAATTTCCTGGCAGGGACCATGAAAGAACTGTGGGAAACTCATGGAGTGAACCACTTGGTTGCCACCCCGTACCACCATCAAACCAATGGCCTGGTGGAAAGGTTTAATGGAACTTTGGGGGCCATGATATGTAAATTCGTCAATGAACACTCCAATGATTGGGACCTAGTGTTACAACAGTTGCTTTTTGCCTACAGGGCTGTACCACATCCCAGTTTAGGGTTTTCACTGTTTAAACTTGTGTATGGTCACGAGGTTAAGGGGCCATTATAGTTAGTGAAACAGCAATGGGAGGGGTTTATGCCTTCTCCAGGAACTAACATTCTGGACTTTGTAAGCAACCTACAAAGCACCCTCTGACACTCTTTAGCCCTTACTAAAGAAAACCTAAAGGATGCTCAAAAAGAGCAAAAGGCCTGGTATGACAAACATACCAGAGAGCGTTCCTTCAAGGTAGGAGACCAGGTTATGGTCTTGAAGGCGCAACAGGCCCATAAGATGGAAGCATCATGGAAAGGGCCATTCACGGTCCAAGAGTGCCTGGGAGCTGTTAACTACCTCATAGCATTTCCCAATTCCTCCCTAAAGCCCAGAGCGTACCACGTTAATTCTCTCAAGCCCTTTTATTCCAGAGACTTACAAGTTTGTCAGTTTACAGTCCAGGGAGGAGGAGATGACGCTGAGTGGCCTGAAGGTGTCTACTACGAAGAAAAAAGAGACGGTGGCGTGGAAGAGGTGAACCTCTCCACAACCCTGGAACTTCTGTAGCGGCAACAAATCAAGGAGCTGTGCACTAGCTTTGCCCCATTGTTCTCAGCCACCCCAGGACGGACTGAACAGGCATACCACTCCATTGACATAAGGAATGCTCACTCAATTAGAACCCCACCCTACCAGGTGTCTCCTCATGCCCAAGCTGCTATAGAACGGGAGATCCAGAACATGCTACAGATGGGTATAATACGCTCATCTACCAGTGCATGGGCATCTCCAGTAGTTCTGGTACCCAAACCCGATGGGGAAATACGCTTTTGCGTGGACTACCGTAAGCTAAATGCGGTAACTCATCCAGACAACTATCCAATGCCATGCACCGATGAGCTATTGGAAAAGTTGGGACGTGCCCAGTTCATCTCTACAATAGACTTAACCAAGGGGTACTGGCAAGTACCACTAGATGAACCTGCCAAAGAAAGGTCAGCATTCATCACCAATGCGGGGGTGTATGAATTTAATATGCAAAATGCACCCGCCACCTTCCAGAGGCTGGTAGATGGTCTACTAGCAGGATTGGGAGAATATGCAGTTGCCTACCTCGATGATGTGGCCATTTTTTCAGATTCATGGCCCAAACACCTAGAACACCCGGAAAAAGTCTTTGAGTGCATCAGGCAGGCAGGACTAACAGTTAAGGCCAAGAAGTGTCAAATAGGCCAAAACAGAGTAACTTACGTGGGACACCAGGTGGGTCGAGGAACCATAAACCCCCTACAGGCCAAGGTGGATGCTATCCAAAAGTGGCCTGTCCCAAAGTCAAAGCAACAGGTCCAATCCTTCTTAGGCTTGGCCGGGTATTACAGGCGATTTGTACCACACTACAGCCAAATCGCTGCCCCACTGACCGACCTGACCAAAAAGACCCAGCCGAATGCAGTTAAGTGGACTGATGAGTGTTAGAAGGCCTTTACCCAGCTTAAGGCGACGCTCATGTCTGACCCTGTGCTAAGGGCCCCGGACTTTGATAAACCATTCCTAGTAACCACAGATGCATCTGAGCATGGTATAGGAGCAGTTCTCATGCAGGAAGGACCGGATTACAACTTCCATCCTGTCGTGTTTCTCAGCAAAAAACTGTCTGAGAGGGAAAGTCACTGGTCAGTCAGTGACAAGGAATGCTACACCATTGTGTACGCCCTGGAAAAGCTACGCCCATACGTTTGGGGACGGCGGTTCCAGCTACAAACCGACCATGCTGCGCTCAAGTGGCTTCATACTGCCAAGGGAAACAACAAAAAACTGCTTCGATGGAGTTTAGCTCTCCAAGATTTTGATTTTGAAATTCAACACATTTCAGGAGCTTCTAACAAAGTAGCGATGCACTCTCCCGTGAAAGTTTCCCAGAATCCACTGGTTAAAAACTGTCCTTAAGCATTTTAAGTGAAAAGAGCTTTTTTATTGTCTTTTCAGTAGCCTGCTTATCCCAGGAAGATCAAGTTAGATGTGGAATTTGTGTGGTGCAGCATTTCTCCCCCATTTTGGAGTTTCACTGACTGAGGCACTGTGACCATTTAAGACCTTGTGAGCCAATACAACATGGGAAGCATGAATTGCCAGCTTGTGGACTGCAGTGTTACACACAAAAATGTCATGATTAACATTTATGAGAGTGAATAGCTATCTAGTATACTAAGTAAATAGAACTTGTTTACTTGCAAGGCAGTGCTTCCCATATGCTTGCTATATATAAACACTATCTGGTAAGTGGGTTAAAACACCACCCCAAAGAAGCATAAGGTAAAATAAAACAGTGATATGATTCCCACAGACAAGCACAGAGAGCCAATAAAATATTATTTCCCAGGCTTCCTTGCAAACTACATGCAATCTTCATTTGTGGCATATTGTGAAACAGCTCACTAAAAACAAAGTCAAAATCAAATTGGCCCAACATTAGAAAATTAAACTGGGGGTTAAAACGTTGAATTTCCAGTCAAAACCAGGTGCTACGACTACTACTATGGGGAATGACCTCTTTTAAAAAAAAAAAAAAAAAGTACCTCAGTGCCCCATTCATATCCAATATGAATAAGATTAATACCACTGAACAACTCACAGCTTGATACTAGAATTTAGATGTGAAGTCAAAACAGACAGAAGTTACTGTCTTCAATCTGTAGCTTTAATTAAAGAGGTATGAAGAATTTATTGCTGAAGGGAAAAAATTGTTAAATAATGCAACAATGCACAGAAAGATTTAAGAAGTGACAGACTTTGTTTTTATTACAAGCAATTCAGACAAATGCCTTCAAGTGAAAAAGATTGAAGCTTTCCCCCTCCACTGAACTAGTACTCTCACCTATAGCACCCAAGGGAGGTAATCTTGTCTCAAAATGCACATAACTCCCATTAGCTTTAATGGGAGTTATATGCATGCATGCAAAGGTAGAATAGATTTCCCAGCTCTTATGTCTACCCATTCTCATTAGAGAGTCTTTAAAAACCAGCTAGAGGATAAACTTTGCTAGTTTCATAGTTTGTCCTCTGTCCTTCAACAGGTTTGGCAAGTGGAAAGATACTGGAGTACTGAGAGGAGAAGAGATAAATTAAATATAACCAGAGGCCAAAAAGGGCTTATAACTCACATTTGAGACACCACTGACTTCCTGAGGAAACTACAATCCATAGGTGATCTTCCAGAAAACACCATCCTGGCCACTATGGATGTAGAAGCCCTCTACACCAATATTCCACACAAAGATGGACTACAAGCTATCAGGAACAGTACCCCTGATAATGTCATGGAAAACCTGGTGTCTGAACATTGTGACTTTGTCCTCATCCACAACTATTTCACATTTGGGAACAATATATACCTTCAAATCAGCGGCACTGCTATGGGTACCTGCATGGTCTCACAGTATGCCAACATTTTTATGTCTGACTTAAAACACCACTTCCTTAGCTCTCGTCCAGGAGCGAACAGGAGCTGCTAACAGGGAGTTTCGCAAGGGAGTTCTCCAGGTGAAGGAGGAGCAAATACAGCATCTGTGGGGTAAGTGACTGTCTGCAGTGTGTGTGTTTGTGTTTGGGGGTTACTTGCTGTGTGCTGAGCTTGTGTTTGTCAGTCTGTTTGGTTGTTGTGGTGGTTTGTTTGTTTGAAGGACCGTGTGCTGTAGCTGGCAGTTGGAGGCTGAGCTACCAAGGAAGGTTTGAAAGCTAGAAGCCTCTGGTAATTGGCTGAGCCTTAACCAGTGGGCGGGGCATTCACTCAGGCCAAGGCTTTATAAAGCTGCGCACAAGCGACCAGGGAGCTTAGCAAACAGGAGCTGCTAACAGGGAGTTTAGCAAGGGAGTTTGGAAGGGGAGTAGGAAGGGAGTGGGGGTCCCTTGTCGGTCTCATCTGTGACCCATTGGTCCCCTGAACCTATAAACCAAGCCACATCCAAAACCTTTCTGTTTAAAGCACAGCAGAGCGGACAGGGAGCTGCAGACGGGAATTTGAGAGAGTTTGACAGAGGGAGGCTTACGATGGTTAGGAGAACCGGCAACACATGTGGCAGCACTGCTTCTGTCTCTTCCACCTGTGCCTGTAGCCAGACAGAGCACTAAAGCATGGATGCTTTTACCCAGATTCTGGTGTGGGTTTGCAAAGACTGTAACTTGCAATTTCCACTTACTGATATCCAGGCTGGGGGTGGCATCCAATGTGAAAGGTGCCTACTGGTGGAATCTCTCAGGCAGCAGGTGGGAGAGCTACAGGAGGAGGTGGCTAGGCTGAGGAACATCCATATCCATGAGCAATTCCTGGACAGTATCCATGTGGAGACAGCTGACGTAGCTGTCCCAGTTCACAGGACTACTGACACACCAGTGGAGGAGGAGATGGCTCAGGATGGACACTGGCAGCTGGTTACTTCTGGCAGCAGGCAGTGCTCCACCCCTGCTGCGAACCCTCCTGCTGTGGTAATAGATAACCGTTATGCTCTTCTTGATACAAGAGAGAAGGAATCACCCCCAACAGTTAAGGAAGGGAAGCCTCGTACCCCTAAGGCTGGGAGGTCTGCTGCCACCACTGATAATAAGAAACGTAGGGTAGTGGTGGTTGGAGACTCTCTGCTGAGGGGGACGGAGACACCCATCTGTCACCCTGACCGTTCATCCCAGAAGGTATGCTGCCTGCCAGGGGCCCGTATTTGAGATGTTACAGAGGCATTGTCGAGGATTATCCGGCCTTCTGACTACTACTCCATGCTACTCATCCATGTGGGCACAAATGATACTGTGAGGTGTGACACTGAGCAGATCAAGAGTGACTACAGGGCTCTGGGAGTACGGGTTAAGGAGTTTGGAGCGCAGGTGGTATTCTCTTCGATTCTTCCTTTCGAAGGTAGGGGCCCAGGCAGAGACAGATGCATCGTGGAGGTGAATGCCTGGCTGCGAAGATGGTGTCACCAGGAGGGCTTTGGCTTCCTCAACCACGGGATGCTATTTGAGAAAGGACTGTTAGGCACAGATGGTGTTCATCTTTCGAGGAGGGGAAAGGCCTCATTTGCGCACAGACTGGCTAACCTAGTAAGGAGGACTTTAAACTAGGTTCGACAGGGACAGGTGAGCAAACCCCACAGGTAAGTGGGGAACAAGACCTGGGAGATGGGTCGGAAACAGGAGGGAGCATGGGCTATAATGGCAGAGAGAAAGGAGGGTCAGGGCAAAGCTTGGAGGCAAGATCAAACCAGTATCTTAGATGCCTATATACAAATGCAAGAAGTATGGGTAATAAGCAGGAAGAACTGGAAGTGCTAATAAATAAATACAACTATGACATTGTTGGCATTACTGAAACTTGGTGGGATAACACACACAACTGGAATGTTGGTGTGGAAGGGTATAGTTTGCTCAGGAAGGACAGACAGGGGAAAAAGGGAGGAGGTGTTGCCTTATATATTAAAAATGTACACGCTTGGACTGAGGTGGAGATGGACATAGGAGATGAAAGTGTTGAGAGTCTCTGGGTTAGGCTAAAAGGGGTAAAAAACACGGGTGATGTCGTGCTGGGAGTCTACTACAGGCCACCTAATCAGGTGGAAGAGATGGATGAGGCTTTTTTCAAACAACTAACAAAATCATCCAAAGCCCAAGATTTGGTGGTGATGGGGGACTTGAACTATCCAGATATATGTTGAGAAAAGAACATCGCGGGGCACAGACTATCCAATAAGTTCCTGGACTGCATTGCAGACAACTTTTTATTTCAGAAAGTTGAAAAAGCTACTGGGGGGAAGCTGTTCTAAATTTGATTTTAACAAATAGGGAGGAACTCGTTGAGAATTTGAAAGTAGAAGGAAGCTTGGGTGAAAGTGATCATGAAATCATAGAGTTTGCAATTCTAAGGAAGGGTAGAAGGGAGTACAGCAAAATAGAGACAATGGATTTCAGGAAGGTGGATTTTGGTAAGCTCAGAGAGCTGATAGGTAAGGTCCCATAGGAATCAAGACTGAGGAGAAAAACAACTGAGGAGAGTTGGCAGTTTTTCAAAGGGACACTATTAAGGGCCAAAAAGCAAGCTATTCTGATGGTTAGGAAAGATAGAAAATGTGGCAAAAGACCACCTTGGCTTAACCACGAGATCTTGCGTGACCTACAAAATAAAAAGGCGTCATATAAAAAATGGAAACTAGGTCAGATTACAAAGGACGAATATAGGCAAATAACACAGGAATGCAGAGGCAAGATTAGAAAGGCAAAGGCACAAAATGAGCTCGAACTAGCTATGGGAATAAAGGGAAACAAGAAGACTTTTTATCAATACATTAGAAGCAAGAGGAAGACCAAGGACAGGGTAGGCCCACTGCTCAGTGAGGAGGGGAAAACAGTAACGGGAGACTTGGAAATGGCAGAGATGCTTAATGACTTCTTTGTTTCAGTCTTCACTGAGAAGTCTGAAGGAATGTCTAATATAGTGAATGCTTACGGGAAGAGGGTAGGTTTAGAAGAGAAAATAAAAAAAGAGCAAGTAAAAAATCACTTAGAAAAGTTAGATGCCTGCAAGTCACCAGGGCCTGATGAAATGCATCCTAGAATACTCAAGGAGTTAATAGAGGAGGTATCTGAGCCTCTAGCTATTATCTTTGGGAAATCATGGGAGACGGGGGAGATTCCAGAAGACTGGAAAAGGGCAAATATAGTGCCCATCTATAAAAAGGGAAATAAAAACAACCCAGGAAACTACAGACCAGTTAGTTTAACTTCTGTGCCAGGGAAGATAATGGAGCAAGTAATTAAAGAAATCATCTGCAAACACTTGGAAGGTGGTAAGGTGAAAGGGAATACCCAGCATGGATTTGTAAAGAACAAATCGTGTCAAACTAATCTGATAACATTCTTTGATAGGATAACGAGCCTTGTGGATAAGGGAGAAGCAGTGGATGTGATATACCTAGACTTTAGTAAGGCATTTGATACGGTCTCACATGATATTCTTATAGATAAACTAGGAAAGTACAATTTAGATGGGGCTACTATAAGGTGGGTGCATAACTGGCTGGATAACCATACTCAGAGAGTAGATATTAATGGCTCCCAATCCTGCTGGAAAGGTATAACAAGTGGAGTTCCGCAGGGGTCTGTTTTGGGACCGGCTCTGTTCAATATCTTCATCAATGATTTAGGTGTTGGCATAGAAAGTACGCTTATTAAGTTTGCAGACGATACCAAACTGGGAGGGATTGCAACTGCTTTGGAGGACAGGGTCAAAATTCAAAATGATCTGGACAAATTGGAGAAATGGTCTGAGGTAAACAGGATGAAGTTCAATAAAGATAAATGCAAAGTGCTCCACTTAGGAAGGAACAATCAGTTTCACACATACAGAATGGGAAGAGACTGTCTAGGAAGAAGTGTGGCAGAAAGAGATCTAGGGGTCATACTAGACCACAAGCTTAATATGAGTCAACAGTGTGATACTGTTGCAAAAAAAGCAAACGTGATTCTGGGATGCATTAACAGGTGTGTTGTAAACAAGACATGAGAAGTCATTCTTCCGCTTTACTCTGCGCTGGTTAGGCCTCAACTGTGTCCAGTTCTGGGCACCGCATTTCAAGAAAGATGTGGAGAAATTGGAGAGGGTCCAGAGAAGAGCAACAAGAATGATTAAAGGTCTTGAGAACATGACCTATGAAGGAAGGCTGAAACAATTGGGTTTGTTTAGTTTGGAAAAGAGAAGACTGAGAGGGGACATGATAGCAGTTTTCAGGTATCTAAAAGGGTGTCATCAGGAGGAGGGAGAAAACTTGTTCACCTTAGCCTCCAATAATAGAACAAGAAGCAATGGGCTTAAACTGCAGCAAGGGAGATTTAGGTTGGACATTAGGAAAAAGTTCCTAACTGTCAGGGTAGTTAAACACTGGAATAGATTGCCTAGGGAAATTGTGGAATCTCCATCTCTGGAGATATTTAAGAGTAGGTTAGATAAATGTCTATTAGGGATGGTCTAGACAGTATTTGGTCCTGCCATGAGGGCAGGGGACTGGACTCGATGACCTCTCGAGGTTCCTTCCAGTCCTAGAGTCTATGAGTCCCCTAACAACCCTACTCTTCTTGAGCTATATTGATGATATCTTCTTCATCTGGACCCATGGAAAAGAAGCCCTTGAGGAATTCCACCATGATTTCAATAATTTCCATTCCACCATCAACCTCAGCCTAGATCAATCCACACAAGCGGTCCATTTCCTGGACATTTCTGTGCTAATAAGCGATGGTCACATAAATACCACCCCATACCAGAAACCTACTGACCGCTATACTTACCTACATGCCTCCAGCTTCCATCCAGGACACATCACACGATCCACTGTCTACAGACAAGCTCTAAGATACAACCGCATTTGCTCCAATGCCTCAGACAGAGACAAGCACCTACAAGATCTCTATCAAGCATTATTAAAACTACAATACCCACCTGCTGAAGTGAAAAAAAACAGATTGACAGAGCCAGATGAGTACCCAGAAGTCACCTCCTACAAGACAGGCCCAACAAAGAACACCACTAGCTGTCACTTTCAGCCCCCAACTAAAACCTCTCCAGCGCATCATCAAAGTTCTGCAACCTATCCTGGAAGATGATCCCTCACTCTCACAGGTCTTGAGGGACAGACCTGTCCTCGCTTACAGACAACCCCCTCAACCTGAAGCAAATACTCTCCAGCAACCACACAATCACTGAACAAAAACACTAACCCAGGAACCTATCCTTGCAACAAAGCCCGATGCCAACTCTGTCCACATATCTATTCAAGTGACATCCTCATAGGACCTAATCACATCAGCCATACCATCAGGGGCTCATTCACCTGCACATCTACCAATGTGATATATGCCATCATGTGCCAGTAATGCCCCTCTGCCATGTACATTGGCCAAACCAGACAGTCTCTAAGTACAAGAATTAATGGACATAAATCTGACATCTGGAATCATAACACTCAAAAACCAATAGGAGAACACTTTAACCTTTCTGGTCATTCAATGACAGACCTGCAGGTGGCAGTTTTGCAACAGAAAAGCTTCAAAAACAGACTCCAACAAGAAATTGCTGAGCTGGAATTGATATGCAAACTAGATACAATCAACTTAGATTTGAATAGGGACTGGGAATGGCTGAGCCATTACAAACATTGACTCTATCTCCCCTTGTAAGTATTCTCACACTTCTTATCAAACTGTCTGTACTGGGCTTTCTTCTTACTTAATTGGCCTCTCAGAGTTGGTAAGACAACTCCCATCTTTTCATGCTCTCTGTATGTGTATATATATATATCTCCTCAATATATGTTCCAATCTATGCATCCGAAGAAGTGGGCTGTAGCCCACGAAAGCTTATGCTCAGATAAATTTGTTAGTCTCTAAATTGCCACAAGTACTCCTGTTCTTTTCACGTTCATGAGTTTGAGATGAGAGAAAGCAGTGCTATTATAATTAACTCAACCTGAAAGTAATTAAGAATGAATACAATTGTATAATATAGGTTTCTATCAGTTTTGTATCTTGTGCAGTTAACAGGATATTTTTGATGACAACCAAGAAGAGATAAGAGTGAAATCCAGACTTCAGAGGGACCAGAATTCCACCCATGAAATTGAAAAGTTCTGACTGATAGAGCGGTTTGTTGAATTGTCATAATCCCCAAATCTGCAGACACTTATGAACATGCTTAAATTTTATATTTTAAAGTAGTGCTAGGGATTTAGCTATTATGTGATGCACCCTTCTCCAATCCTCACCCCAATTATAATATTCTGCTCATTTGCCCTCCCAGGGCCTGATTTGACTCTCACTGATTTCAAGAAGTGTAGGATCCAGCCTTGGGAGGATGGAGCACTGTAATTTTTTTAAATTAATACCCTCTCCCCACACCCTCAAAAAACAATTTTTCCACAGAAGTCTGAGAGAGGCTCTAATACAGGGGTAGGCAACCTATGGCATGCATGCCAAAGGTGGCACGTGAGCTGATTTTCATTGGCACTCACACTGCCTGGGTCCTCTGCATTTTAATTTAATTTAAATGAAGCTTCTTAAACATTATAAAAACCTTATTTACTTTACATACAATAGTTTAGTTATATATTATAGACTTGTAGAGAGAGACCATCTAGAAATGTTTAGATGTATTACTGGCACTCAAAACCTTAAATTAGAGGTGAATAAATGAAGACTCGGCCACACCACTTCTGAAAGGTTGCCGATCCCTGCTCTAAGTTTTGCACGCAGAAGGATGTAGTCAGCATACATATTTATAAGGGATATCAATTTGTAGTAATTATTTTAATAAGTTATATTTAAATATCTTGTGAAATAAAATAAACTTTTATAAGTTTAACATATCTAAAATTAGTTGAATTTAATAAAAAAGTTTTCAAGAAATTGTTCTCTCAACACTACATTTGCAAGTTAAATATCATATGGGTCTTATCTTTTTTAATGACCTTGGATAACATCTGAACTGGTGATATGGTCTTAATGGCATACCCACATTCATACCCTGAATCCATGCAGACACTGATGTAGATTGCTTAGTCCAATGTTTCATTATGTATGTTCTAGCAACTGAGTCATTATTAGTCCTGTAAGGTACGTTTTTTGTTGTTGATATTTAAAAAAGTAACTCTAAGTTATTTAGGATAGAATAAAAACATTTAGCCACTAAGCCTTGTCTAGATGCTATTATACAATAAACTACCCTATGTAACAGCTTGATCTTGTGATCCTCATTTTCTGTACTACTTCTCCATTATCTATTACTCACGTAAGTGAGTTGTTTCAGAGTCGATAGTAAGATCAATAGAGCTGAGCGAAGTTTTTCTACCAAAATTATGTTCAGAGAGGAAGAAAAATGCAGATGTGGCAACACAAATATTTTGCAATTTAGTGAAACCAACACTGGTTTGTTTTGGTTAAAACAAAACAAAAACAAAAACCAAACACATCCTAAAAATCACAGAGAGGTCAAGATGGGGTGGGGGAGGGTTGGTGGGTTTTTTTATGTTTGCCATTTTGATTTTTCAGTTCAAGATACTTGTTTTGAAATTACTTTATTTATATATAAATAAAAATAAAGGAATGCTCAAAATCAAAACAAACTGGTTTGTTCTGGGTCTTTCCCCACCTATGCCTCCCCTCCCCCTCACCCCGGAATTGCCAACAAACTGAAAAATCTTTATTCTCACAGCTTGACCCAGGGGGATACAGATCACATTTTTCTACAGCACCAGCACAACAGGAAGGACACCATTTATTTGAGTTATTTCTTTCCAATAGCTCTGGACAGAAGATAAGTCCCCCTCATTTTAATAATAAGGAAAAATAATTGTCAGATTTTTCCATTACTTGTTATGCAAAAAATTGTGCTGAAGACTGGTTTGGTTTGGTTTGGTTTTCGGTATAATAAAAGTTTTCCACTGAAAGCAGACACTTTCTAGGTAAGATTTAGTCAACAAACCTAATTTTCCATTGAAAAAAATATTCAAAACCATTTTCAAGCAGCCCTACGCAGAAAGTCTCACCCCTTCAATATCTATTTCAGATTCAATTTTGAGTTTTACTTTTTGCAGTAACCCTCTTGAGAGATTGTAGGTGTAGAAATACGTTTATAATTTGGGGGTGGGGGAAGGGCAGGATTATAAAGAAAAGCACACAAGTGAGTATTCTCTTCTTCTGGAACAGGAAAAATATTCCCCTATGAACAGCCCTGGTTCTCCGGCTGAGTTGAAGTCAAGTCTGGTGTTTTCTCTTGCTTGCTCATCTGTTTCATCTCTTTAGTGTTATCTATTTGATTAAGAGGAAAAATGTATAACTTCTAACTTACACCTTATATTTTACGCCCTGTTTCACAGAGAGGGCAAAGAATGTTTGGCTCCATGCTTTGTTATTACCATGTAGTTACTACCTTCTCCACTCTACAGTAACTCTGTGTACTGAGAGTACCAGGAGTAAGTTCTGACTGGGTCATGCTTGGCAGCTTGCTACGGGATTGGATGCTAGAGCTCTGGCTGCAAGTGTAGGGAGGCATCTGCTATGAAAGAAGTATCATTAGGTTACAAATGGAGCTTCTACCCTCATTTTGCAGGTAATTAAAACAGATACGACCCTTAATTAAATCATGGGAACTACTACGGTCAAACAATCCTTGGGGAGGAGAATATGTTCCTACTAATGCAGCCCAATATGCCATTTGCCTTCTTGGCAACGAGGGCACACTGCTGACTCATATCCAGCTTCTCATCCACTGTAATTCCCAGGTCCCTTTCTACAGAACTGCCACTTAGCCAGTCAGTCCCCAGCCTGCAGCAATGCATACGATTCTTCCATCTTAAGTGCAGTACTCTGTAATTGTCCTTGCTGAACCTCATCAGATTTATTTTGGCCCAATCCTCCAATTTGTCTAGGTCACTCTGGACCTTATCTACCTCTCCCCCAGCTTAGTGTCATCCGCAAACTGCTCAGGGTGCAGTCCATCCCATCATCCAGTTCATTAATGAAGATGTTGAACAAAGTCGGTCCCAGGACTGACCCCTGGGGCACTCCACTTGATACTGGCTGCCAACTAGACATCAAGTCATTGATCCTTTGAGCCTGACAATCTACCCAGCTTTTTATCCACCCTATAGTCCAGGGGCAGGCAACCTATAGCACGGGTACCAAAGGTGGCACACAAGCTGATTTTCAGTGGCACTCACACTGCCCGGGTTCTGGCCACCAGTCCGGGGGCTCTGCATTTTAATTTAATTTTAAATGAAGCTTCTTAAACATTTTAAAAGCCTTATTTATTTTACATGCAACAATAGTTTAGTTATATATTATAGACTTATAGAAAGAGACCTTCTAAAAACATTAAAATGTATTACTGGCATGCAAAACCTTAAATTAGAGTGAATAAATGAAGACTCGGCAAACTGCTTCTGAAAGGTTGCCGACCCCTGCTATAGTCCATTCATCCAATCCATACTTTTGTAACTTGCTGGCAAGAATACTGTGGGAGACCGTATTAAAAGCTTTGCTAAAGTCAAGAAATATCATGTCCACCGCTTTCCCCATATCCACAGAGCCAGTTATCTCATTATAGAAGGCAAGCAGGTTGACCTTGTTGAATCCAGGTGACACTGAACTCCATCTTGGGCCAGTAACTTTCCATACAGAGGAACTGTGGTCTGTGTTTGGGACAGAAAGTTTCCATGCACATGGAAAAAGGCTATGAAAGAGACAGGAGAAAACTCCATTTTGCCTCTTTTCTGCTCTAATTCTCTGGACTGTGGATTTACAACTAAAAGGAGTATCTTGGATTATGGACTGAGGACCTTCCAATCTTTTGGAAGTTACCAGAAGGACTTCTGCAAGCCAGTGATTTATTCCATCGCTGCTACTTTGTGATTATTTGTATGTATGTGATATATTAATAAATCCTTAGTTAGTTTACTAAGGGTTGGTGACAGTGTGATATTTGGGTAGTGCATATTGACCTGGAGTAAGTGTCTGATCCTTTGGGATTAGAAAAAACACACACATATGGTGAATTCAATTTTCAATCACCCCCTCACTATAACAGACCTCTTTGTCTAGATGGGAACAGAGGGCTGGATGACCTACAGGGGATTGTGTTTGACTTCTGGTTAACCAGTGTGTTACTGCAGAAGCACATGTTACTGGCTTGGTGAATCTAATTATAGGAGCAAACCACCAGTTTGGGGGCATTGTCTATCCTAATTCTTGCTGTCACCCTAAAGTGTGGCATTTTGAATGTAGGCCACCCTAGGTATCCCGTCACACGGTTAAAAAAAAAAGTTGATCCTTGCCAACACTGTTTAAGGATTTGATAAAAGCTTTCTTCAATTTAAACACATTTTTTCCATGAAGTTTTCTCCAGTTTCAATTCGTCTCTCTCTAGAATTTCATCTTTTGAAAATTTTCATTGAGCCATTAAGCTGCACATCTCACATGATTTTACAATTAAATCAATTTGGCTGAAAAGGCTGCTCTGCTTCATCAAGAACAGGGGCATTTTAATCTAGATTCTCTAGAGAAACAAGATCAGATTCAAACCTACAGAGAAGCAGAAAAAAAAGATATTTCTGGCTTTTGGGCTCTGTTGCAAAAAATTAATGCTGTTGTTTTGTACCCTCCCCCAACGCATGTCTTTTTAATACTAAAATGTAGAAGCAATGACTACTCTGAGTTATCATTTAATTATTTGATTAATTAAAATATGATAGAGTAGCAAAGTTGACAGTCATCTCTTTGAAGATTTTGTGCTCAGCGCTAATATTTCCTGCAGCTTTTTGGTACATATTAACTAGCAAGGGGAAAGGAGTTGTGCTGTTTTTACAGCACCAGGTTCATATACAGTAGCTCAATAATTGATATTTTGAGCCCGATTATAAGAGAGTGAGTGTTAATTCTTCAGATACATGGCAGAAAGGGAAGCCAGAACACATACTTTCCTCATGCTTCTCCCATATGGAGGGCATCACCACCTGAACAGGATTTATGATTTCAGCTAACCAATGGATTGATTGATTGCATAACACACTTGGAAAGCCAGTCTCATTAAAAAGCTACCAGCTTTCAACATAAGTTACAATAACACAGATGTTCTTCTTCAGGGCTGACAAAGATTTAAGAGACTGAAAAATCTCTCACTGAAAATTTCTACAGCATTAAAATTTGAGAGCGAGTGAGCTAGATCGAAGACAACTGAAGTGATGCAGGCTTCACTGCAATTTCTCACAGCTCCTGTAAGTGTAAAGAACAGTAACTGACTCCTTCCTCACTCAGGTTAGGCCCAGGGTGCTATATTTCCCAGAGGGAGTTAGTTAGTTATTCAGATGCCCATTTTTTAATTTTACCTTAAGTAGTATCTGTAGAGTAGTGTCCCATTCAGGTTTTTTTTTAGTGCCACAAGAATTTAAGTATCCATTTTTGTATTAGATAGAATTTTGGCCTGCTGCTGTCAGAAAGAGCCCTTGACACACACACTGATCAGCTGGAGCTCATAATGCTAGAAGAAATAAACCTCTTCTCTTCCATGTACAAAGGGTATTGGGGTTAGGGTTAAGATACTTGGACATGTATTTTATGGAGTTATGTCTTTAATAAATTGAAGACCAGATGATTCTAAAAATCAATTTGCATCCAAAAGCAAACATGATTTTGTTTTATAAACATACAGTATAATGTAAACCCAGGATCTTCTTTGATAAAGAAATGCTAGAGTTTGTGTATAAAATGTTTGCTCTCATGTATCTATCAGATCAGAAAGAGTTATGGCAATCACTGCTGGACAATAGAATCTCCTATGGAGACCTAAATGAAGTTAACATTAAGCTTTTATGTGGAATGTATTTTTCCCCTTCCCCATGGGGTGGCTTAAGCCTCCTCCCTTTTCTTTCTCAGGTTCTTGGTATCACCAATATTTAGAACAGGCTCAACCCAGGCCTCACATGATATGGATCTGTTCCCCTGCCCAGCCAACCATATTCACAAAGGGCTTAGATGGTATGATCCTGTGCATTGCAACAGCAAATGTTAAGAAGTCTATAGGGAGTAAGGGGGAGGAGGTACACAAATAACCCAACCACACACTATTGGAAGTCAAGAAGCCAGACTTCACAGATTCCAAGGCCAGAAGGAACCATTGCACTCATCTAGTCTGTCCTTCCGTAGGACACAGAATTTCACTGTAATAACTCCAAGAGAAAAAAATACAACCTTGATTTAAAGATTGCCACTAATATAGAATCCACCATGACTCTTGATAAGTTGTTCCAAGTGTTAATTACTCCCACTGCTAAAAATGTACACCTCATTTCTAGTCTGAATGGGTCTAGGTTCAACTTTCAGACATTGGATTTTGTTATACCTTTCCCTGCTAGATTGAAGAGCCCCTTATTAAATATTATTCCCAGTTAGGTACTTCTAGACTAAACTTTTGGTTTTTTAAGCTAAATAGACTCAAGAAGCTCAATCTATCATTATAAGGCATGTTTCCTAACCCTTTAATCATTCTCATGACTCTTCTCAGATGACTGGGATGTGGCAGTGCCTAATGCTTAGACCAGGATTCAGTAGCAATGAATTGAAGCCCAGAGTCAGAACCAAGTTACCTGGACTGAGGCAAGGAAAGGCTGAGCTGGATCAGGTTAGAAGCAAGAGAAGGACTGGAACAAGGCAGAAATAAGACAGGTTCAGGATCTATCACAGCAACAGGTGAATACTTTGACCAGCCAGTGAACTGCCACAGTGGTGTATAAGATCAAGCCTGAACATTTCTTTAGCCAGATGAGCAGAGCATTCCATCAGGCTGTCTAGTTGATTCAGCTCTGCTGTACTTATTAGGCTGTCAGACTGAGGAGGTGCAGCTGCAGGGCCTTTTGCTTGACTGATCTTCTCTGAACCCTCTCCAATTTATCAACATTCTTCTTGAATTGTGGGCACCAGAACTGGACACAGTATTCCAGCAGCAGTTATGTCAGTGCCTAGAACAGAGATAAAATAACCTCTCTATTCCTGATGAACCCTACATTTTCTTTTGAGAGGGGGTCCAGTAAGGCAGTGGGGGATTTATGGGAATGATGTGAGACTGACTCAGTGTCCCTTTGTGATTATCTGTCAAGAGTTGATACAAGAATTAGTCAAGCACTGCTACTTGTTTGTTGCAAGTCCAAGGCTGTTGAATAAAGAGACAGTAGGAATTAAGTCTTCAATTAGCCATAATTTTTATTGGATATTGGAAACTAGATGAATAGATGAGGGTTTCCAAGGGAATCAATGGATAGAAGAAAGTTGCTTATTGTGAAGTATTACAAAATTACAGCTGGTTCAGCTGATTGTGGGATGTAATGCACAAGGCAGTATTGCTAAGATTACTTCCAGAGGACAGGCTGTAAGAGTTGAAAACCACACTGGATGGCTCCTGCAGAGTGAGCCAAGAACAAGAAAGATGTGGGGAGACCTCCCCTACTTCTTGTGCTACCTTCCCCTTGTGTCCTCACCGTTACTGCCCCCTTTTAACATGGCAGCACTTAGCTACCTAAGGCAGCACTTAGTTACCCAAGGAGGATTCTTGGTTCTCACAGCAAGCTGACGCTTCTCAAAACAGAGGCAACTAATAATTCATAAGAAACAATAGAAACAACTTCCTGTTCTTAGGCAGTTATAATTTAAATAATTTGTGTTATAATTGTACCACTGCTCCCCACTGGATGAGGTTAGAACTCACTCAAGCAGGTGGCAGTCTTCTGGTCCTATGAAGAGTTTGCACCTTGGTGCTCTGTAGATAACGCAAGTAGCTGGGAGAGTATAACAAGCCTGCACAGCAGAAGAATGCAAATTCGAGCCCTGCTATGCTCTCTACACAACTCTGAGGGACCAGGCAGAAGGGTGCAGCCTTCAATACACCAGGCAGCAAAACTTGCTAGGTGCCTTGTGAGGTGGGGCTACACATCATGAAGTATAGCAGCAGGCATCCTCCTCCTGTAGTGACACAAAGCAACCCCATGTTAATAGAATGATTTAGATCCAGATCCACAGTGGTAATTAGGCACCTAAATCCCAGTTTTAGGCTCCATTGCAATCCCCCAATCCCTCACTTAGTTGGGCCTTTCACTGTAGGCACCTAAATTCATCCCATGCTTAGGCTTCTGCTATTAAAGATCCCTAACTGTTTGCCTCCTGGCATGTGCACTGCTGCCTCACTCAAAGCACCCAGGTACCTACCTCCTGCCTAATCCCCAGTGCAATCCATGAATTGTGGACAACAGGCAGAGGAGAACTTGCATTATCTGTGGGGCCCCAGTCTGGTAGGCATGCTCAGAGGTTGCCTGCTAGATCAGATCCTATTCAGAATCTGACTGCCAAGGGAGGAGATACTGGGCTGCAAGCTATAAGGCAAGTACTCAACTGTGAGAGACCCACATTCAAGTCCCACACCTTTCTTCTCTTCAGGCAGAGGGGGGAGACTCTTGTTCATATTGTTTCAGGAATGTGCTCTATCGACTGAGTTACAGGATATTTTCATGTGGGTCTCCCTCAGTATGTTGAAGCTGTTCCAATGGGGAGTAATATTAGAGTAATTATAGTAGGTATGGTGGGTGCCCTAACCACTAGGCTATAGAGTCACTCTCTCTTCTGAGGATTAAGTAGTTATGCACAATGGGGAAAAAGTTTAACAGGAGGAAATGAGGAAGCCCTGTATCAGAATGCCATAGCTCAGCAGTCAGGGCACTCATTGTGGGAGATCCCTGTTCAAATCCTGTCACACTCAGGCAGAGGTAGGGAATTGAACTGGTGTCTCCCACAGCCCAAGTTAGTATTCAGCTTCCAGCACGAATTGCTTTTGCTCTTTAAGGAAGGCACCTAGTTTGTTCTGCAACAAACAGGTTAGATGCTTATGCCACCTGACTCCAGGGAGGGGTTCCAATTTTGGATTACTAGCAGAGATGTGCCTCCCTGCAGCCTGGACTTGGAGTGTTGTATCCTTATCCCTGCTTGTTCATTGACAGATCCCTGCCTAGCATGCTGGCTTTTGTTAATTTTATTCCAAGATGCCTACCTCTCCAACTGAGGTTTTGTGGATTAGTGTTACAGGAAGTTTTAGGTGTCTAAAAGTTGGATGTTGCGACACTCAGTATCGCAATTTCTTTTTGTCCCTTTCTGGATACGGACTTACGCATCCTGCACTTTCAGAATCAATTTTATTTGAAGTATTTTAATTTTACAGTGTTAATTATATCATGAAGATAAAAATCTAGCATTTATTACCCAATTAAAATTTGTTTGTGATGATACGTGAATCAGCAATGCCTTTAATAAGCTATTCCCCCTTCTACAAGATTCTACTCTGAGTCTTGAAAGCTAAAAAGGAACCAAAAATATATAGGAGTGTGTTGCTTTTGCTACACCAAATGCTTCTTGTGAGCATGTTTACTAGTCAGGAAACTAAGATTAGAGGTTGTCTCCTTCACAAGAGCAAGATAAGCTGATCTTTGAGTTTAAGATCTACAAGAAAGCTCTCTATAGGACAGAGAAGATAAATGGAAAATGAAATACCTAATGAGGCACAAGGATAAGCTTCTCTGACTGTTTGAGGAACCACAAGTCAATGTGATTTTCTTAATTAAGGTTATGTGATCATGTTTGTGTGTGTTGGTGATAGTACCAATTTATATATTTTTATTAGTTGCCATGTCTGGCATTTAAATTCTAGTAGAGTTCAGTTAGGAACTGTAGTATATTGTAATGAGTCAGCATTCCCTTCTCACCTCAAACAAGAGAAGAATTCAAGTTGTTTCTAACCCAAGAAATGCCTTAGGTTAGATATCTATCTGCTGGCATAATGACTAGATTTAGTGGTGGGGGCAGGGAGACAAAGAGTTAATTCTCTCTCTCTCTCTCTCCCCCCCTCCCCCAATCCAGGACGTCTAGCCTATGAAAAGTTCAGCTCATACTTTCAAAAGCAGATGTCAAAAACTTGGATCCCAAACCATTTTTACACACCCAAATAAGTGGCCTGATTCTGAAAAGGGTGGAACCTCAATGGAAACTGCTGGGTGCTCACACTTGGTGATCAGGCCATTTCATTTAGATGAGTAAACAGGAACAAAGCTCTTTCAAAAATGTGGCCTTTAGGAGCCTTACATTAGGCTCTGATCTTTGGGAATATTTACCCTCCTCTGAGGTTCACTGAGGAAACCACCACCATGCTTATTTAAGATTGCTCTGTAACAAAAGTGATGTTATTCTTTCAATCCAATTATCTTGATAGATTAAATACAATACTTCAATCATGGTCAGTACAGATGTATAGTTGCCCCCAACAGAATCTGAGAGATAAGCTAAAATTATGTAGAAATTTAGTGTTTTCCAAAGATGCTAAATAAGGAATTACAAATCAAATCACTAAATGCAAACTGTAGGTGAGTTATCACCAAGTAACGTGTCCTTGTTTGAAAAGCTACATCTTTAAGTAACCATTACACTAATACTGACTTTTATCGTTTTCAAGAATTTTGTGGATGGTTTACATTCATTACACTGTGTAGACTAAAACAGTAGGCCAGATTCTGAGCTCATTTATATCAGCCAGGAGTAGCTTTCCATATTAATAGTATACAGCACAATCATTAATTAATGAATTGAAAGTTGTAGTTCATTTTTGTATGGGATTACTTGTAGCTCATATAAGCATCCCAGGATTTATAGGATTTTAAGTTCTCAGTTCTCTGGACAGCTAGAATTACAATAGAAGGGTTGCCTGCAGTAGACTACAATGTTCTCTCTTCTCACATGTTTAGATAGGAGGAAGAAACAAATTATAGATGACATTGAGGGAGCAGCTTGATCCAAGTACACATTTAAATCAGATTTGCTGCAGCTCATCTCAGGTTATTTCTACAATTACAGACAAAAGCTATATTAAAAGATGATTAAGGCTGAGATCTCAAGAGTTAAGAAATGCCAGAATTAAGGTTGCTTGTGCAATTTGTCCCTCTTATAAGTATACACCTTGATACTTAATTACATGATCACAGACACTATTTTTTCCACAGGCTTCCTACCTCTTTCAGTGCACTGGGTGGACAGCACAGTGCTCAGTTAATAAAGTGCTATTCCAGTTTTGTCAGCCCCTGCCCCCCATTATTCAACTTGTGGTCAGAGGCCTTATTTACTGCACACTATTCAAACTCATCTCTGGAGGCAGATCAGTGATTTCCTTATGGATTTTTCCATGTCACTTATCGCTATAATAAAGGGATCCACAACCTTTGGCGCACAGCCCACCAGGGTAATCCCCCTGCTAGGCCAGGCCTGTTTACCTGCCACTTCCTCAGGTTTAGCTGATCGCGGCTCCCACTGGCCACAGTTCACTGCTCCAGGCCAATGGGGGCTGCAGGAAGCCGTGGCCAGCACATCCCTTGGCCCACGCCACATCCCACAGCCCCCATTGGCCTGGAACGGCAAACCGCGGCCAGTGGGAGCTGTGATTGGCCGAACCTGTGGATGCAGCAGGTAAACAAACCAGCCCGGCCTGCCAGGAGGCTTACCTTAGTGGGCTGTGTGTCAAAGGTTGCTGATCCCTGCATAGCATTGAGTGCTTCAGACAACACATGAGATGACGGAGTGATATCCCCATTTCACAGACAAGGAACAAAGAGTAATGTCAGAGCATTCAGTAGTTTTGGGTGCCCAATTTGAAATTTTCATGACCCATTCTTCAGAATATGTAACATTATACAACACTTGCTATGTTCAAAGCACAATTTCTATTGACTTCAGCTGCAGTAATGAGTGCTCAGCACTTCTGAAAAATCAGACGGATGGATATAAAACCAGGCATCCAGAAAGAGAGGAACACACAACTTGTGGCCACCTGTGAAAAGTTTTGGTATAAGAAACTAGCCCATCATCACACAAGTTTTTTGTGGCAGAGGGAAGGATGCATCCAGTTATCTAGAACAGTATCCAACTGCCTTAACCAAGACACTATACTCTCTCTCCTCCCACTCCCACCTTATCATCCCACATCCAACTCTTTCCCCTGCCTCCACATTGTAGTTAGGCTGATTCCTTCTCTTCCAATCTGCCTGGGAACCAGCAAAAGCTGAACTGATTGCCCATAAGAGAATGGCCTTGTTCCCAGATCTTGTGCCCAACATCACCGCAATTGCAAGAGAGTCCTGCTCAACCCCTGCTTCTCTGGATTGGAACACACTCAGTACAGAGGGAATCTTCAAAGATTTTAGCCACCAAACTCTAACAACTCTGAGCATGTGCACTTTAAAAAAAAAAATTATAAGAGGGTCTTACTATTTGGCCAAGTGTGTAATCTTTCACAAGAACAGCTAAGGCACATTTCTGGTATTAGGACAACCCCTGCTGCCAAATGTCAAGTCTCTGATCTAGAAAATGGAGCCGTACAGCTTCTCAGTGAAATAGCTGGCCAAGACAACATTCTTCCCTGCCTCTCCCCATGTTGTTCTCAGAAACATCTGGGATTCATTTTGCTGAGACTTCCCAAGAAGAATCCACTGGAAGCAGAGACCTAGCCTGGGAAATTTCAGCCTGAACAGTTTTAAGGTTAGCAATATTAAAAGCAACTGAAAATAGCATCTTAGAAAAGACATACTGGGCAACACTAAGTAGAGGCAGTGACTCTATTTAGTAAGTGCCTATACAGAAAATGAGAGGATTTTTTTTTATTAGGATGCCCTCCCCCAGGAGTCACCTTTCTTCAAGCACAATTCTTAGAGGTTTGAGGAGGAACAGAAATGGATCTGCATTACAGACCTGTTCCCCAACTACCTTGCACAGTCACATACACTTGCGCAAAGGGTGCAAAACACTGCCAAATTACACTAGTAGTTCTCTTCATCCATACATACAAGTATAAGTGACTGTACAGAACAGGAGAGAATTAGATTCCCTCTATGATTCAGCACATTGTAATGGAGTCCAGGTTCCCCCTCAGAAGAAAGATACTAGAATCCCCGTTAATAAAGACATATAGTCCCACTTCCTGGGGTACTAGGTTTTATTTAGGCTGTTAAAAGAACAAGCCAAAAGACAACTTTTTACCTCAGCTCCCAGGTGCAGTGGTTCTTTAACAAACAATAACAGCAGTAAGTTAAGGGACAGCTGACTCACATACCACAACTTTACAAAAAACTTGCTATAGGCTCTCTGAGTTGCCCACCTCTCAATGTCAGGAGGTTAAAAAGCTCCCCCATGACAGGTTAACAAGGCCCACCTGCCAAACAAATCCAGTTATTTAACTCCTGCTGACCCTAGATAAAATGCTGATGCAGAGGTTGGCAAAGCAAGATTTCATTCCCAGGGCCATTGTGGGGTGGGGATCCAGAAGCATCCCTCCCCTGAACTCCAAATAACCAGTATACCTATTCACACATATTTTGAATAAAAAGGAAGAAAAGTCTGACTGGTTTTCAGGGTTGTTTGGTAGAAAACATTTTTTTCCTTCATCTTACCTCATCAACCTAAACAAAGGGTTTGAAAATATACTGTGGGCTTAATTGAGGGCTGTGATACCAGGCCCACCTATTTAGTCCATCATTTAATCACAAAATAGGCATTGCAGGTACAGTCCTCTAACCCCATCCAGCTGTTTTTCACTGCCTCAGCAGTGTAAAGATCAGCAAGTTGCCCTACAGGGACAGCTGAGGAATCCCTTTGCAGAAGATGCAACAGTGCTGGGGAGTGCATGGTGGACTGTATGACATTCCTCTTGATTCTCCACCAGCACAGTGATTTCATGGGTGTAATTTAGAACAGCCAAAATTACTTTGGGGACTGTTACAGCCCCTGATGGCTCAGTTGCACAACTAAGGACTGAGCTCTGTGCTTATAAGTTAAAAATATTCAAGTGTGCAGATGTGCATTAATTAGCCCAATCACACATGCAGTTGGACAATTTGACTATGAAACTCAGACTTACCTTTATGGAAATTTAGCCAATAAAGTTCATCTAATTTGAGGTCAGACATGAATGGCTAGGGCACTCAATTTTCATTCTTTTAGAAAAAGGATTATTTCTTAAGCACTATTCTATGAGTTCATGCATATGTGTGTGTGTGAGACTTATATCAGCCTAAACCTCCTTTGTTTTGGTAGCAGTCCAAACTTACAGTATCAAAAAAAAACAGAGTCACTCCAAACATTTGCTTAATGCATGCCTCAAGGGATTCAACTTATACCTTGCTTCCTAACTGCAGCTATCTCATGCAATTAACTGGAAGGAGAAGTTACTTTATTTAACTCATGTTTAGACACTGATACATTAATTACATCCACCTTGGTTTCTGCCTATTTCTTTATTGACCTCAGGTGCTGCACGTGACCTTAGTGGCAACCTTTGGGGTTTTTTTTTAGAGTGTGTGTATAGAAAACTGTTTCTGGCACTGTCATGGTATATTTCCCCAATCTGAACCTTAGAGTCCAAAAGTTGGGGAACCAGCATGAATTCCTCTAAGTTTAATTACTAGCTTAGATCTGATAAGCTGCCACCAATCAGGAATTTCAGTGCCTGATACACTCTGGTCCCCCCAAAACCTTCCCTGGGGACCCCCAAGACCAGACCCCCTGGATCTTAACACAGGGAAAGTAAACCCCTTTCCTGACCGTTGCCTGTCCTAGGATTTCCCTCCCTGGGTTACTCTGGAAGATTACCGTGATTCAAACTCCTTGAATCTTAAAACAGGGAGGAATTTCCCTCCCTCCCTTCCCCCTTTCTCCCTCACCCAGAGGCAAAACAGATTCAAGCTCCGTAAATCTAAAACGGAGGGATTCCCCCTTCTCCCCTCCCTCCCTGTTAAGTACAGACTCAATTCCCTTGAGCCTCAACAAGGTGGAAAAATCAGACAGGTCTTAAAAGCAAAAAACTTTTAATAAAAAGAAAGAAAAAAAGTAAAAGGTGTCTCTGTATTTTAGATGGTAAAAGTTACAGGGTCTGTCAGCTTATAGAAACTGGAGAAAAAGCCTCCTCCAACAGAAATACAATTTAAAATACTTCCAGCAAACTACACATTTGCAAAGACAGAAACAATCAAAAGACTATAACCGCTTTCTTACTAAAATACTCACTATAAAAGACTGTAGCAGGAAGATTGGCAAGAAAACTGGTTGCCCATCTAGTCCCTTCCAGGACCCAGAGAGACCAAAGCCAAACCCAAAAAACACAAACAAAGGCTTCCCTCCACTGAGATTTGAAAGTACCTTGTCTCCTGATTGGTCCCCTGCTCAGGTGTTTGGTTCCCTGTTTGTTAACCCTTTACAGGTAAAAGAGACATTAACCCTTAACCTATCTGTTTATGACAAGCACAACCTAGGGTTCATGGAATAAAAATCCTTTCACAGCCTATTGTGTCTCAAGTGGACTTTCCAAGGTTTTAGTCTACCATGCAGTGTTGATATTGATAAAGAAAATAACCCCAGGCCCCAAAAGCCAGGTCTTGATGCTGCAAAAAAATAAATCAAGACAATGGGCCTCAATCAATACTAACATATAGAAAAGTAAGGACAATAATCAATCACTAACTCGCCTGAGGCTCACTCTCTGATGTAATACACTATCATAACACTATTAAATGCTACTAACACTACAATAACCACCAAATGCTGCTAAACAATAAAAATGCTGCTAAAAAGGGGTTAAAACTGACATAAAATCCCTTAAATAACCCATCCATCACTGCCAGAATAGGCTAACAGCTGCTAGGTCATTGTAGTTTATTAAGTAGCTCATGCAAGCATAAAAGATAACCCCTAATAACTTGGCCAAAAGAACAAACGTATTTTTGGACCCAAGTTCCTCAAAATTTGCTTCAGAACACAGCTGCTGAAACAGCAAGTACAAGGTAACCGGGTGTAAAGGTCTTGGCAATAGCAAGATCTTCCTAAGAGGAAGTAAAAAGGGACAAGCTTTGCAATTTTTAGCTCTTTTTGCAATATATAAAAATAATTAATAGCAATTGTTTTGAAAAGATGTTATTTGTTAGCCAAATAAGGTAATGACAGCTGTGAAAGCTCATGTGATAATTTGCGGTTTTAGGCTTTATAAACACAGGTATCTCTGCTGTAAGGTAGAGCGACTTACCTCTTGCTAGAGGACTAGTCGTCTCTCCGTGCATATGCATGTATTCTCTGATTAATCAATAAAGGAGCCTCAGGCTGTCTGATCAACTCAACTCGGTGGTGGTCATTTTCCACGACAATATGAAATAAGTCTGCTTAATCCACAGCATGTGCAGCTAATATGGGTACTTATGGTTAGGCAAATGGTATGTTTCTTTCCTGTGTTTCCTCTCTCTGTTTGTTGTATCCCCCTCAGTACTGCAATCCCTCACCTGTTTCCTCTCCTCTCCTCTCCTCCCCTCCCCTCTTTGTGGGTTGGGGATGGAGGTTCTATGGCTATAGAACTCCCCTTGCTCTGGGTTCCATTTTGTGCTAGGAAGAAAAGCTCCTCCTCTCAGACTTAGGGTAGGGACTGTATTTTGAGCCTTGCTTGGCATCTTGCTGAACATCTTTAGGGACTGGAAGGATTTTTTCTCCCTCACTGCCAATTGGCCTAGGGACTATCAGGTTTTTTAAAAAAACAAAAAACAAAAACCTTCCCCACAGCAGCTCAGGGACTTGGTGGGTAGGTTTGGTTGTAAAATTCATTTAGCTGCAATGTGGCAGGTGCTAGCGCAGGTATTCATTTCACGGGGGATTCAGTTCCCTGATAAACCAGAACTGGAAGGGGATTAGAAGGCACCTACCAAACAAGGGAAGGGGAAAGGGGTCCTAATGTCTCGTACAGCAAGGAAACAGCCTCTTCTTCCCCACCTTGTACAAGGGGAGGACAATAGTGTCCCAGAAATGGTAGTGGGAAGAGGTGTGGTGTGCCCCCCATCAGGGGGAACAGATTACAGAGGAAAGATGACTTGTACTGGGATGGGTACTGCCAGATAGTTCCCACCACATTCCTGGTGTCTTCTCTTGTCTTGTCTTTCTGCCATACCAGGGACAATGCACCATTCTCCCTTGCCATGGAGTCTATAGACAACCCTCTATGGGGACACAGATCTGAATATGGGGAAAGAAAGGATAGAGCCCAGGAGGTATTTGCATCATTCTCCCTGCCAATCCTGTAAACCCCTGCATGCAAAGGATCCCCTTTATGGGAGTTTTCATTAAAGGAATTTTTACAACCAAACCTATCTACCAAGTCTCTGGGCTGCTGTGGGGATGGTTAAAAAACAACAACACCCTATAGCTAATTTTTGAGGCTCGGAGGTGAGGGAGGGTGATGTCAGAGGTCTGGGATGTCAGCAGGATGACAAATTTTGTGGCAAAATTAATCCCTATTCTGTGGGTGGGAAAATCCTACTTAACAACCTAACATTTCATGAAGCACAGTCTCCCTTTCCGTAAATTTTTTTCCCCCAACCCCCCACCCAATCAGTAGAGAATCCTGATAGAATATCAGAAGTTGTCATAGCTCAGGTACCTCAGGAACCTGGTCATTGTATTAAGCAGCATTAATCTGTGGAAAAACCAGGACTTTTTCACCTACAGGGAAGCCTTCTAGTCACAGAATATCTAAAAGGGTGGCAGTCTTCTGTTATGCCAGTAGTAGTTTTCTCCGCATGACGATGTCCTTAGATGGAGAGATAAATGTTTCTGTCCCCTTTTGGTCAGGAAAGTAATTCCCAGATGGAGTGGAGTGAACTGGATTGATTTTTGCTTTCTGATACCACAAAAGCATTTTTATTGAGCCCTGCAAAAGCTATTTATAAATGGCAACATCCCTAAGGAGAGATTTTTGAGTGGATGTTTTTTGTCTCTTTCTCCACAAACAGGTTTCTTCTTCATTGTCTGATAATTCAGTCTTCAGATTGTTTTTCTAAATTGTCATCTAGAAAAAATTCCACCTTTACAGGGATGGGGATCCAGAAACAAGAAAAAGCTCACTAAGGATTACTAAAACATCCATTAGCTTAAACTGATTGCTGGTTTGTTTTGTTTTGTTTGTTTGGCTGCAAATTGTTATCTCATAGTAGTTGATTAATTAAAAGTAAAATCTCTCATAACTGATTTTAAACTGAAAAATACACAGAAGATGGTACAGTGCATTTTGAAACCATAAAGATAACTTTGAAGAAAAATGAAACTGCTGTTTAAACTTTCAAAAGCAATAATCATTTTCAGTAATAAATCTGAGTTACTGCTTATTCTACCTCTAAACTGCAGGCCATTTATTTGAAAAGGTGAGCAGAGCTTATAGGAATAAATGATACTGTAGGTAAGACGTATTTCATATTATTCTATTTCTTTTGTGGCACAATTGATTGTCTTATTGTTCCCAGGCTGAGTGTACTTATGATTATTTGAGTGTACATACAGTTGAAGGTCCTCTGGTGTTTCCACTATAAAGCCTTTTGTTTTGTTTTAGAGTAGATACATACTTGTGTCCTTCCTGACCTTCTGACTTTCTAGCAGACAAGAAATCAAAGATTAGTTCAACCCATAACTGATGACTACTGATTCCCTACACAATCAGCTGGCCATGCAATACAGTGTAATAGAATTTTATTAGTAGCTAAATAATTTGTTTTCACTTTCAGGAAATTTACCCTTATTCTACGTATTCTAAATTCTCTAAAACTAACAGACGTTTCCCATGGTCCCCCTTTGACTATCAGGTAAATCACTGTAAAGGCAATCATATTAGGCACAGAAAAAGAGAGTGTCGTATAATTATAGTTTTTTAAAATGAGGTGCATGGAAGACCGATACATTTATAGACTAACATTATTAACTGTATTGTGAGAATCATCACTAGGCAATACAGCTACATGCAGTCTTTTTCTTAGTGTGTACGCAAGTTTTGACTCTTGGGAAGACACGCTAACTTGTTAGTTTTGTGTTATGCAGGGCTGTGTGTAGAAGTGGCATTGGGAGACAGTAGGGTGACCAGATGTCCCGATTTTGTAGGGACAGTCCTGATTTTGGGGTCTTTTTCTTATATAGGTTCCTATTACCCCCCATCCCCTGTCCTGATTTTTCACGCTGTCTGGTCACCCTAGGAGAGAGGAATCTGTGCAAGCAGCAAGATAGTTATCTCTCTGTCTTAGACACTGATTAGAGTCAATTCTTGAGAAATAGTAGTTACTCCCAGTGAGCTGAGCAGCAATGTTGGATTATTATTACTGGAAAAAGGGATTGTCCTGCATGCTGTTTGACCATCTTATTTCAGGTCTGGTGTATATTTGTAAATAAAGCAAATTACCAATAAGAATATACCCAGACTCCACACCACTGATTTCTCCTCCACTGAAATTCTAACCTCCAACGCCCTGGACACCTGCTACTGCTCAGCTGAAGAGAAAAAACCATTGTCACAACAGAACACTAGTGCTAGAAGATGGGGCACAATGAGATACATATAAGTAAGTGAACAAGGAAACTTGGAATGGGTGGAAAGTGCAAGCAGCAATAACATTTTAAAAATCCAATATTTGAGGAAAAAGACAGGAATAATAAAATTACCTAAATTTTGGTATTACCACCTTATTTTATCCCCATTCTTAGTCTACAGGTTTGAAGATACCTCCAATGGTAGCCTACACATTCACACAGCCAGCTTGTCCTGATTTTCACATTGGGTAAGACAACTAAACTTTTTTAGGCTGGGTACAACACTGAGCTTTTCCATCCATTCACTAATGCAGGGGTCGGCAACCTCTGGCACGTGGCTCGCCAGGGCAAGCACCCTGGCGGGCCGGGCCAGTTTGTTTACCTGCCGCATTGGTTTCTAATCCCTGCAAAGATTGAGCCAAGACTGAGACTGAGCCAAGACAGTCTTTCCATTCCAAGAGTTTCTAGAATCAGCATGCCAAGTTTCCTTGGTAATCACAGTCTGTCAGTACAAATGTACAATGTTCTCAGTATGACATCTGTTGATTCAACTTCCCAATGACATCGTTAGAATAAATATATGTAATATATTTTGTCCCATTGTGTTGAATATGTAGGAACTTTTACTATTCCTTGAAGAAGTGAAAGATAACAAAATATAATTTATTTGTGAATTCAAGTGAGTATTACTTCCTTGGATGTATTTATTTCAATCGATTAGACTAATTTTTCAACCTTACATGTATGGTCATCAATATTCTAAAATCTGTGTTAATTGATTGTGATTGGTCAGATAGGTCATATGATGTTCTTATTATTTAGTGACTGGATGAATACAGAAGAACTTCTAGTGTGAATACAAAAACTCACTTTCTGTCTAAAGGAGCCAGAACATGGCAGAAACAAATTCATTTCAGTACTCAAAGAGTTTTTGTTTTTATCTTTGCCCAGCTCAATTGGCAGCAGCAGTCAAAAAAGCTAACAGAATGTTGGGAATCATTAGGAAATGGATAGATAATAAGACAGAAAATATTATATTGCCTCTACATGAATCCGTGGTATGCCCACATTTTGAATATTGCCTGCAGATGTGGTTGCCCCATCTTAAAAAAAAAGGAATTGAAAAAGGTAACAAAAATTATGAGGGTTATGGAACAGCTTTCATATGAGGAGAAATTAATAAGACTGGAGCTTTTCAGCTTGGAAAAGAGACAGCTAAGGGGAGATATGATTGAGGTCTGTAAAATTGTGACTGATATGGAGAAAGTGGATAAGGAAGTGTTGTTTACTACTTCTCATAACACAAGAACTAGGGGTCACTAAATGAAATTAATAGGCAGCAGGTTTAAAACAAATAAAAGGAAGTATTTCTTCACACAACACACATACCTATGCAACTCCATGCCAGAGGATGTCATGAAGGCCAAGACACAACCAGGATTCAAAAAAGAGCTAGATAAGTTAGTGGAGGCTAGATCCATCAATAGCTATTAGCCATGATTGTCAGGATGGTGTCCTTAGCCTTTGCCAAAAGCTGGGAATGGGCAATGGGATGGATTACTTTATGATTACATGTTCTGTTCATTCCCTTTGAAGCATCTGGCATTGACTACTGTAGGAAGACAGGATACTGGGCTAGATTGACCATTGGTCTGACCCACTATGGTCGTTCTTATGTTCTAAGTTCAGAAAATTGCCAGAAATACAAAGTATCCTCCATAACGGTTACCTGAGATCTTCCTTTTCTAATTTACACTTGCACGGTTTTGGAGTATAAAACTATAAGCAACAGAGCATAAAATAATAAGTAGCTAACGTTATGGTGGCTGTTAGGTCTGAACTTGTGATTCCTTCAGAGATGTTTTAAAAAAAGAAAAAGTCTACTCTCCTTGGGTATTTTAGGCCTGGGAAAAAATGTGTTTGAGAGAGGATTTTACCAGGGATCATTTAAATCACTGGCACAGCAAAGGATGGCATTCTTTAGATTTCAGAGGTATATAAGTGTAGATCCTGTAACACAGGCCTGTTCCATCATGTATTTCTGCAATAGCACTAAGAGAGCCAGTGTAGAGACCCTTTTTGCATCACACTCAGAGGGTGCCTTCATGAACTGAACATGAACTGCATTTTAAATGACAGCTGATGAAACTCTACACACCTTATCGTCATGTATTCTATACATGCCAGAATAAAACCCACTAAGGATATTGTAGAGATTCAAAACAAAGTTATTGGGACAATCTCTCATATTTTTAAATCTGTAAAGACAAAGTCAAATAATTACTAGGAGTCAACTCTAGAGAGCTTAGTGGGAGCTGTAAGAATCTTTAAAACTGGCCTAAAAATTGTATTTCAGACCCAAGAATGCCATGAATTTAAAGTCCAATAGCTTGGACTAGAACCATTGAGAAACTCCTTTTTCCAATTGTATAAAGTTCTACAGGGTTATGAGACACAGGCTTGAAAGCTATCAGAGGGGTAACTGTGTTAGTCTGGATCTGTAAAAAGCAAAAAAGACTCGTGTGGCACGTGATAGACTAACAGACGTATTGGAGCATAAGCTTATGCTCCAATACGTCTGTTAGTCTATCACGTGTCACAGGACTCTTTGTCGCTTTAAAGCTGTGACATTTACACATACAGAAACTCTTCTCAGTTGTACACTGAATATTACCTGGTCTGGACCATAGGTGAAGTTGTCACTATGGGGAGAAAATTCAGTATTTGTGGGGAAAATGAATAGAAAGAAAATGGCCTGTAGCTATTCAAAGGGGTTTCCCAGGGAAATGTCATAGGGCAGATGAAGAGGTCAAAGGTTCAACACACATCAACTGATCGCATGAATATCATCTCTGCATTTGTGGTGTGGGTGTGTATTCAGCTTGTGTAATGGAAGAATTGCAGTCCCTGCTCTACTCTGAGCACAAGGACAGCTCCCTCACTCTTCCCCTGGGGGGGACACAGCATTCTAAAGGTGACACAAAAGTTGAGTGACACATGAGGTATATGCCGGATTCAGAGGAGCATGTCAGTATGCATGAAATACATTGCTCTCCCACAAGGCCAGTCTGCCTCCCAGTTCTCGCACTGGAGCAGTAGGACTCTGCACTGCATCTCTCTCTTACACACACAACTATTCATATCTGCCTTTCTTTTTGTTCTATGTGGTCATATACAGAATTGTATAAGAATTAGTTTTGCTCCAAGAGAATAAATACAAATGCAGTGTTAAAGAACTCCATTGCATTCTGCTGAATTCCGCACAAAAAGAAAGAAGTTGCTGTCCACGTGCGTCCTGCACTGTGATATTTGTCAGTTTGATTAGTCTTGCACATTTTGATTGCCATATCACATTTATACAGTCCAAGGTTTTTCTGTTTCTCTGCTACTAGGGATGAGGAAGCCAGGCCACTGACAGCTTTGTGATTGTTTCAAATGGGAAGCTGGAGTTAAACGGTTGGGACTCTTAGGCCTACATTGTAACCAGGGCCGGCTCCAGGCACCAGCATTCCAACCTGGTGCTTGGGGCGGCAATCTTCAAGGGGCGGCAGTCCTTGTTGTTTTGCCCCCAAGCAGCATGCCGAATTGCCACCGCGGACGGCGGAGACAGTCTGTGTGCCCTTAGGGCAGCAGGTGCGTTTCCGCGCTGGTGGCAATTCAGCAGCAACTTCTATATTTACATATAAACACAGAAGCTGCCACCGAATTGCTGCCGCCGCGCAAACGTGCCTGCCATCCTAAAGGCGCATGGACTGCCTCTGCTGCGGCGGCAATTTGGTACGCTGCTTGGGGTGGCAAAAACTGTAGAGCCAATCCTGATTGTAACTAACCCCAATAGAGCCACAGCAGGAAGTAAGAGGGGTAAAATCCCAATTCCAGCCTTGTACAGGCATGTAAGGGTCACATAAAATTTGGCTTTGGATCCCATGCTGGCATAGGGGCTGACAGGGCTACCCGGGGGTGGGGGGGACAAGTGGGGCAATTTGCCCCAGGCCCCGGGCCCCACAGGGGCCCCCATGAGAATATAGTATTCTATAGTATTGCAACCTTTTTTTATGGAAGAGGCCCCCAAAATTGTTTTGCCCCAAGCCCCCTGAATCCTCTGGGTGGCCCTGGAGGCTGAAATCTGATGCGCTCCCAGGGGAGTGAATGGTCTGAGACAGATAAGGAATTAATATAGTTTGTGGTTTTGGAAGGCTGTAATTCATTTGTCTCCAACAATAATTTCGTATCTTAGTAACACTGGTTAGATCCTAGCTAAGTTGATGCCTGACTATGGTACCTAAGCACCCATACTTTCTATAACCAAACAAATGTTAGCATCCTGACTTTATTGCACTCTTTATAATGATACATTTACTATAAAGTATAAGATGGGAACACTCCATAGATTATTTGGACAAGTCACTCTTTTATATTCAGCGGTATGCAAAAATGGTTCTCTACTTAGATGGTATATTTTCCTTCAGTCACATTCTGCTCTGGTAAAATATTACCATCCCCAGATTTTAAATAATATTGCAGTACCTTTCAGACACTAAGAAACAGTCAACATTAACAGGAAGGTATCATCCAGAAGATTTTTAACAAGAGCTTTTCACACTGTATACAGTGTTCACGCATAGGCTGCTCCTTCAAGCATAAGGTGTCCAGAGTGGCAGGAAAAAAGAATCTTGTCAGGAAGTGAGATGGGTGGCATTTCTTAAGCTGTAAAATGGGGGAGATTACAGTCTTCACTCTTAAATTAGCATATATAAATAAATGTCAGTATCTGAACAATAGGCTAAAAGCCTGCCTGAATTATTACATGGCGTATTTTGTACCCAAGGGTGGCCAGTCTGCTGCTTTTATAACAGTTTACTCTCCAAAATAAGATTCTGTGCCTATCAAAGATTTGCCTGATAGGATCTTTTAGAAAGAAAAAGCAAATAAAATGTATGATCGTATCCTTTATGTGCAATTCCAGATCCCATTCACTTGATTTATCTGGAATGTTTATTAGCTTTTAAAAAATAAAATCAAACGAACCGTTCTTGTGCTTCTATTTTAGCAAACATTTTAAGGGGTCCTCTTCATCAAGAAAATAATAATCTGGCCACCGGGTGATTGCTCAGTCACTCAAAAATTCCACCATTTGTTATATTAATAATGAGCTACTATTAACTGTACTCTTCAACAACAATTACATATATTGGAGAAAATAACAGCTCGATCCTAAACAGCAAGTGCCTGCTAGCAATGGCTAAATCGGTAATAATAGCAATCTCTGCACTGCCATTATCATTACTGTCTGCAGTCAGTTCCATTAGCTTTGCTGTGGAAAGCCTGTCCTATTTCACCCATGCATTTGATAGTGGCATTAGTATTGTCACCTTTGTGGTTCTGAACAATCAAAAGCCTTTGACATACTATAATTAGTATTTGAGCTAGTTTGATAGACACTGACTGTACTTAAACACAGCCACTATCTATTTACTTGTTTATTTGTTTGCAGAGCAGGAAGCCAAATTTCTAGTAGATCAAATTTTATCAGACAAAATGCCTTATGCTCCCTTGCTGAACTCTGATGATTGCATTCTTCCCTTTTTTTTACCTAGACACATACTGAACGCTCTAACTGACTTAGGTCATCCTCTGTCCTTTTATTTCACATGTCAAAAACCATCAATTTCCTTTTTGTAGAAGACAAAAGCAGAACCTCACATTAGTCAAGCCTGCTTTGCTGCAGAAATCTGTCTGACCCTGACTTGTTCAGGAAGCTTTTAGCTAACCCTGGGGTTTGATAGATTTTCTGTATAGTTCAGGTACTCTCCACTTCACTCATGATGCAGCTTTCACAGGTTCCCTCAGTGCAGTTCTGTAGCGAAGAACATCAAAGAAAAATGAAGAACTAGTTCAGACTTTTCAGCTACCTGATTCTTTCATGCTGGCCATACAAGGGCTGGTCTCCATGCTAAGGTGCACAAGTTCATCAGTGTTCTCACTACTCAGGGATGTCAACCTCCCTGGGCATCCTCACAACCTTAGGCAAGCTTTTGGAAGAATGTATAAACACATGAAAAACAGCCTTCTCTAGTTCACTGCTCCTAATAAGTCCTGAAGTAAGAGGATTCCCAGAGTCCTTGAAGCAGAAAAAAAAAATCAGCATAGAATCTCCTTCTGCATGTTCAACAACAGAATGTAGTGGGGGAGTGGCTGAATACATTTACAGTAAATTCAAAGCTTTTGTATCTCTACTTAATAATATGGTTTTGGGTGCCCATAGCTGTGTGCCCATGGTTTTAAAGAGTGGAGACTTGTGAAATTGACCAACAATAGGGCAGCCTGAGGTGTGGCTGAAGCCTACTCTCTGGTGCTTGCTATTTAGGGCAACTTCTCCCTTCTTGCATGGGTTTGGTCTGGGTTCTTTTTAGTGATGACTCGTATCTCCTCCAAAGATAACACCTCACTGTGCTTGAGATACACAGGTGCTGCCCCTTTGGAAAATGAATACTGATTTATCTACTGACAAGGAGTATAGAATACAACACAAGAAACAAAGTACATCAACATGAAATCCTGGCAAAGAAATTGTTTCAGGGTGAGTCATAGGACAAAGGGAGACCTTATTGGAACCAGGAAAATAGGGTCTGGGGAAGGAAGCAATTAAGGTTAACTGATAAGTACTAAAAGATCAAGAAATTTCCCACCTCCAAAGACTCACAACTCTCCCCAACTCCCAGCTCCCTCCCTGGCACCGCCCCAGACAGGTGGAACACTAAGGATAGTCTAGAGATGAGTACTGTAGCAGTGTGAACCTTGGCTGGCTTAAACGAAAAAAGGCCTCCCCACACGGTGTCTTTGCCCCAGGTTGGGAAAGGGTTCTCTCCTGGCTTCCTGGTCTGGAATCCTGGGGAGGTCTCAGCTGGCTTTCAGTAGCCTGCACCAGGTCAAATCTCTGCAAGTCAGGACATTGGCCTCTGTAGGCCTAGAACTGCCTGACCAATGCACCAGATGCCACAGCATTCAAAGACTATTCTGCTTCTCATTCAGCTCCAAAATTCAAAGCTCAACACTGAAACTAAAACTAATCTCTTTGGTTCTGAGTCAGTCTGTCTCCTCCCATTGAGAGGCTGAGCAGCCCTGGCCCATCATTGGCTCAGCAAACTGCTTGTCTCAATAGCCCCATACAGAAGCCTCCTTATTCTCCTCAGGAGTTTCTACTCTGTTCTGTCCCCACCCCAATCCAACTCCTTGTCTTTTTTTTCCCCTCTAGTGTTCAGCCAAAAACTATATTGCTGTAATACAGCAGCTGTTTCTATTTGCTCTGAGTTGATATGGAAACATTCCCTGAAAAGATGGCAGTATAGAGGCTTGAGTGATTGCAAACACGTAGTTGCTATTTCAGCACACTATAGGGAATGCAGAATGTTGATAACGATATTCCACGACTGTTTCGAAGCTGGTGTGCAAGGCTTCATTAAGGTCAGACATGCCTCCACGTACACACATCCCCCACCCTTAGTTAGAAGCTGAAAGCACCTGCCAATCAATAGTTAGTTCTATCAGGACTGCAAAACTGGCAGCCATGTTGAGCACTGATCAGACCCAGCCCAACGCTGCAGGGACAAGATGGAACTTGCAGAGGGGAACTGTGGGCTGGATCTCAGTACATTTTCCTGTAATATTACATAAATCAGTGGGGTTTAGACTAGGAAAACAATATAAAGGAGGAATCAGGCTGGAGGCCAAATGTCTTCATGAGTTATTACATCACTGAACCAAAGATGCCATCTGTGCCTAACAGCTACAGTAATTGTCAGCTTTTTCTTATTTAAAGTGCTCAATATTGTGGATACTGAAACAACTGGTTATGTTGTACAACCAAATGTTTTATCTAATTATCAATAGAATACCAAGAGTGAACCTACGTGAAAGCAGAAGATCTGATTGTCAAATGTCCCAAGCCCTGTACTTATTTCATGAGGTTTATATATATATATGTTAGTGATGTTAGTCTAGGTAGGGGGAACTGCAAGGTGTTGGAACGGTTTGGTTTTGGAGTGTTATTCAGTAAAAATAAACTGGAAACTGCTGTGTGTGTGTGTGTGAGAGAGAGAGAGAGAGAAACACGCAGACTGTACTGGGTTCCTATAGAAAATCAAGCTGTAGTCTATCTCAAGGATATGAACTCATAGTCTGTGCAAATAGTTTAGGTCAGAAAGAAGACTTCTGTGCTACAGAATTGGTAATTAAATTGACTTCCTCCCCTCAGTGTAGGTTACAGACGCATGCTAGGAAATGGTATCAAAGGACTCTAGTAGTCATTGTTATACTCTATGGGGTAGGACCCCTAAAGACTCAGTTCCAGAGCTGGCAAATTCCAAGGGGGGGGGCGGATTGTGAGGGGAGTGTCAAATAGGGAACATGTAGAAACTCACCCGCCTTACAGAAAAAGAGCAGACATTTCCATAAGCTCCCTGGTGGGCCCTCTCCCCCCTCCACTGCACAAGGAAGAGGAGAATCAATGATAGTGGAAAGGGGTTGTGAGCAAGGGAGTTATGTGGATGGAAAATGCAGCTGTTCCAACATTCAATAGACTGCATGGCCACTCAGCTATGTCAGCCCAAGAGCTCAGCTCCACATACCTAGAACTGGGCACAAGTAGATAGGAGTGGGGAGTCTATCATATTTCTCTAGTGCACTGTAAATCCCTAGTATGAAAAGTTTGATAAAAAAAACATGTTTCCTGAGCAGCAGTAACATCACTTCTATGGTTTTCACACACACATGGAAGGGGTCTGGTCAGGTGACGAGTGGAATCCCAGTCAATGGCATGAGAGGAGGCAAAGCACTGCTCTGCTGGACATCTAAAAGAGTTGGGGATGACCAGGGAATATGGGGATGTGACCAGGCCAATTTCCATAGGAAATTATCCCATTCCCACAGATTTTAGCCTTCTCTGTCACTGGTGGTTCTGCTCCACACTTGTCTCTCAATGGGATTGATGTTGTAGAGTAATCACCAAAGAAAAGCAGCACAAATATAGGGAACAATTGGTCCCATTTCTGTTCCTTTATCGGGAGGTTTGTGCCCCTTTGTCCCTAGCTAGTCTGCAGTTTAACGGTTATCTTCCTAAAGTGTGCCATGTCTGCTGATGTCCAAAAGACTATATTAATATCTAAAAGACTGTAAACCATTGTTTGCCAATGTACTTTCTTATCGTTACATTTCCAAGTCCTTTGGTGCTGTGGGAGCTGCCTCTTTAGTAGATCATCTGTCATCTCAAAACCTTTATTTCGTAATCTTCAAAAAAGGTATTCATTTATCTTAAAGTCTAGTCATAAGCAGATGAGAAACTGTAAGAAAGTGACATTTGTGGAGAATAAATATGGAACACCAATTACTTTGATCCTAAATCTGCTCTCTTTGGAAGTCAAAAATATTTTTAACCACCTCTATTGCAAACTCATTCTGAACTCTGAAAGTCAAGCTGAGAAAAACATTTTCTCTTGTCTTCACTACTAACAAGAGGTGCTGGACTTTGCTGGTAATTGTGCTGATCATGCAAGAAGCAGAATCTTCTGCTCTCTCATATAATGGCTTTGCAAAGTTGCTGGCTGCAGTATAAAGTTATTAATAAATTAAGATGACTCAGGAAAATAACAGGGAAAAATACACACAGAGAGTAGATATGTGCTATTACAATGTGAATTTTTAAAATACCTTTACAACTTTAACATTACTTTAAAGGCTTTAGATTTCTCCTCATCACCATTCATTTTTGGGTAGACAATCTTAAGCAGGGTTTATTCACACTTTTATACATTGCCACCAGAAGCATCTGGTGGCAATCTCCAGCGTTAATTACAATAGCCCTAGTCTTGCAGTCAGAGTTTTGCCTGAGTAAGCACTGCAGAATCTAAGACTTTAGAGCCATGTTTTGGGTACTTATCACTGGTTCATGCTCTCAATTATGAAGTCTACTGTTTGGAAAATTGTTCCATAAGCACTGATTCTAAAGTTCCCTCTATTGTGAAAACTGCACTCCCATCTACCTGTTTTATGTATTCTTTTAATGGATTGCAAATGTAATAAATCTCACTCATTTTCTGAGACATGAAATTTCTCTTTCCATACTCTTCAGGGATTAGTTCAAGGCAGTTTAAAATTTACCATAATCCAGGCAAACCTCATTAGACATCTGTGCATGTATACATGTGCTGTAAATATCTTTTTGCTCAGTAAGAGAGTTTCAATCTCAATATATCCAGTTCACCTCCTTTTGAAGGTCTTCAGTAAACATCTCAGCTGTGTCACTATATCAGGGAACAATTTATCTAGATTGTGCATTAGATGCCAGTTTATATCTCTACTTACCAAACTATTTGGATGTTGGCTATGCAATCTCTTTCCAGTTGATGCTGGCAATGTTTCTTGTGGTGCTGGTGATGCCCTTCATGGTCTGCCCACTATCTATTTCCCTTGGCAAAACACTTTCCTTCTCCAGCTCTAGTCTCTTTCCCCACTCCCGACTCCAGTAGTCTTCAGATCTCCCACTGCTCTCTGAAATCCCTCCTGCTTTTTCTCCAATCACTAAGGACACTTCATTCATCCATACTGTCCTTCACTGTGCTTCCCAGGTCACCAGCTTCCTGCTTGCTTACTCTTAGTACATTTTCTGGCAATATGAGGGCAATCCTCCAACCGTCTCATCAGTCTCCAAAGTTGACTATTTCCTAGAAACAGTTGTGCCTTTTGAGGCTTTCCCATGCTTTGCTATAGCTAAAAACCCCACTCATCCCTCAATGCCCACTGTGTTCCTACTGAACAATCCCACACTTTGCTCCCAGGAAGATGGTGTAGATCCCTTCTGCCCTCTTTCTGCACCAAGCCTGACAATTCTCAGTCAGCCAATCAGGATGCAGCTGAAGTGAATTGCAAACCCTGATTCTGGAGTTATTCCTTGCCAATCTGAGCCCCAGAATACCTCAGAGTTATGCCACTGACTGTGGCCTCCAATGGAATGGTGTGTCACCTGAGGACTGCTGGAGGATATTAGCATTCCATACACATCTCTTATGTCGGGAGTTTCAGGGGATCAGAGTATAAAAGACAAACACCATCTGGAGAATCTTCCACAAATGGAGGAAATCTATAACTGTAGTGATATACAGGTTTTCTGGACTACCTTCAACACTGGAGAACACAGAGCAGATTAGTTCTTGGTGGCAAAGTGAATGTTGCTTAACCTGGTGTTAAATGTGTGTCCAATGCCTGAAATCCTGCAAAAGTTGTGTTTCTTGTTTTTAAGCATTGTGTATTTAGACAGCTATATTTAAAACTAAAAATAAGATCCTAGCTGGGATTCAAGAAGTAAAAAAATCCAGAAAGAGACTACTATATACAGGACTTTTAGAAAGCATAATCTTCCATTTAGGATGGTTGTCCCATAGCACTCATGCAAACTCCTAAACTTATTCATACACATATTTAGCAGTCAAAATACCACGGAAGGGTTTATTCATTAACAATAAAGCTTGCCAGCCTTTAACTACATATCAAGCCACACACCAAATATCTGAAACCGTGAATTGGGTGCATAAAGAAAATGAAAAGAAATACCAGGAGTTTGTTTGATGAACCTCATATAGTAAAATTAAACTTCCCTGGTAGGAAGAATCACCAGGGCTTTGTAGTCAAGACAAGATATACCATTTACTGTGTTTATTATGTTATTATTCTAAGATAGCCAGAGTAAGAATGTGTATTTGTAAGTGGTCTTAATTTTAGAGATTTCTATGGTTACCAAATTCAGTTTTCAGAATCTGTCATAAGTCAAAGTTTTAAAATCACATATGAAAGATCCATCATTAGACTTTTGATATGAAAAAAAATCGTATGAACCACTAAATCTTTCATCAGCAGCTTCCCATTGAGGGTTATGAGAAATTTGCTCATAATTTTTAAAGGGATGGTCCTTTTATTGTTGCTTCTTTCCATGGTAGTATTTCAAAAGTCTATCATCCATTCAAGATTTACCATTCATGCATTTCTGTAAATAAGTGATTTCTCTTATGAAAAAGACTTCAGATTTCTTTTCAGATGGAGTTTGTGATGTGAGGGATCATGCAGTTTCAAAACAATAATTAGAAGTTTTTCTAATGCAAAATACTGAGCTTTTTTTTTTTTAAATAGCACTAAATATTTAAACCACCCCAATATACTTCATTAGGTGCTGACTTCTGAGAGTTGTCCCCTTCCAATTAAACATGACCAGAAATACTACAACATTTAGCTAACTGATTATTGTTTTGAGGGTTTTAAATACAGTGTTTGATAAAATGTGCAAACTTTCCTCTCAAGCTACAAGACTGTGATTGAAGATATTTGCTTCTAGTTTTAATCCATCGAGTTTTGCTATGCCAATATATGTGTTCTCTCTTCAGTGATAAGTATCTCCGTTGTAATGCTCTAAAAGCATTATGTTGTTCTGAGCTTGGCTTTGACTTGTTCTAATTCCAATACCCTTGCTACCATACAACTCCTCTATCTTATTCCTCTCACATCCACTCAGAAGGCTGATGCAAAGATAATTTTACCAGGCCGTTGCTTTGACTGTATCACTGTCATGTTCTAGGGTGCAATCCAAACCAGTTAGTGGTTGTGTTACCACCTGCCCTGTAACCCTAAATGCCTGAAATGTCTTGCTGATGTGGCTCACAATCAGGACATCAGCAGCCAGCATACAAGCATGCAGGGCACTCTGTGTGTGTGTGTGTGTGTGTGTGTGTGTGTGTTACATACATACACATACCCACCCCTGGTCAGTAGAGGCCCTGGGGGTTTTCATCTTCCTTTGTATCATGGGGCATGGGTCACTTGGCTGGTTTCACATAGAATAAATGGTGGATTGTCTGTAACTTGAAATCTTTAAATCATGAATTGAGGACGTCACTAACTCAAATAGAGGTTATGGGTCTGTTATAGGAGGAGTTGGGTGAAGTTCTGTTGTCTCCAATGTGCAGGAGCCAGAAGAGATGATCACAGTGATCCCTTCTGGCCTTAAAGTCTATGAATCTATGAGCAATTTTGACTCCAGCAGCCTAACTACAGCACAACGGTCCCACCCTAGCTTCCACCAGCCTGTGTTATACTTGGAGAGTGACTCCAACATACTCCCAGTCCCAAACACTTTCCCCAAGACCATGTGGCCTGAAGTGTCCGGCCCTCTCCTAGCCCACTCAAAGTAGTAAGTAACCTTTATTATTTCTCTAAAGAGACAAAAGCACATTACCACTTAGTAACTTCACTGGGGTAAATAAACCTTTCCCTTTAAACACAGCTTGAGTTGATTAGTAGTAAAAATAAGATATCAGGTAAAAGAAATAAAAGTGGATAGGTTACAAGTGAAAACACGCATATGTAACTTTAAAAATTAATCTAGCAAAGCACAGGCTTTGTTCAAGACAGCTTCTGTCACAAATCATTCATCTTTCCAACTATGGTTGGCTTTCCCTCAGTCAGCCCTTACATAGGTTATGGCTTCCCTTGTCTTTCTAGGTGAAATATCTTTGCTTACCTATATACAATTCAGTTCCCAGAGACTTTGGCCCCATACCCCCTTGGTTGAAGGATACATCTTTCACAGACCTGTTTACCAACTCTCCCTGACATGTCAAACTTAGACATATTTAATCATAATTCCAACATTGTAGTGAGGCTGAGCGGCCTCCCTTCCGACCGGGAGAGTGAGGGAGCATTACACGCCTCTTGGAGGGCGGAGCCTAGATTGCCCTGCCCCCCTCACCAGAAGTACCATGGTATGGCCAGAAGTATAAGAGGCTGGCCCTGTAGCCCAATTGGGGGACAGCCTGTAACGGAGAAGGATGCTCAGCCTGTTCTCCAGAGGCCCCGAGAGGAGCCAGTGCCTGGCTGTTCCCGATCCCCAGATCGGGATGATGACTGGCCTGGAGTATCCTCTGCAGTTTACCCTGAAGAGCCAGAAGAGGCCTGGAGTCTGCAGGTACCAAATCCTGGGGAGGCAGGAAGTAGCCCAGGGGCAGCCATGGAGCACCCAGCTCCAGAGCCTGGCATGGCTCAATCAGCATGTTGTGGCTGGATCCCCACTGACATAGGGGCAGCCAATTCCGCCCCTGGCAGGGCCCTGGGCTGGGATGCAGTGAAGTAGGGTGGGCCCATGTCCCCTGGCCACCCCACCCTGAGTGGCTGACCCCTTACACAGTGCAAGGAGGCTTTAGCCCAGGACAGGAGCTCACTTACCACTCACCTTTAGAGACTGTGTGTTTGCCGGCTGCCTGAGCCCCGCCCAGGCCAAAGCCAGCCCTGAGAGACTGTAGTTAAGGGCTGACTACCTGAGCTACCCCAGTCCAGGCTAAAGTCTGGTATTGACTATTTACCGCAAAAGCGCTATTGGGGGCTTTTGCCTGTCTTACAGACGCTGGTCCTGATCCCACAGGACTAGCCTGAGTGGCCTCTTTCTGACTGGGAGAGTGAGGGAGCTTTACAAACATATTTGTAGCTCTTAATAAATATCCCATACATGCCTCATCCAAGAATATTAATGATCAGTGAGTTATTAGTTTTCCAATGACATTACATTTTAGGTACAGATTATAACCACACTGAGTTGCGGTACACTGAATTGGTCAGGCCAGCTGAAACATGATACCAGTGACCCACTTTCCTTCTGGCACTAGGATGCTCTTAGAGTCACAGATAACCCTCTCTTTGCATCCCGCTACCTGCTCCCTTTTCTCTATCAGATCAAGAAGAAGCTACTAGTCTTCTCTTTCAAGGCCCTTCATGGCCTATCCTCACCCTACCTAACATCTCTCATTCACTTCTGAGAGGTAGACGTCTCCCTCCAATTGGCCTATGATGCCAGCCTGAATCATCCAGTTGTTACATTTCCATGCCTTTTCCCATGTTCCCTCTCATACTTGGAGGAACCCCCCCAAACATCTGCAAAACACACACATTATTCACCTTCAAAACTCTCCTCAAAACTCTCATTTTCCAGTATGTATACAAAAAAATATTGACAATGGCTAGGCTACTGTTTTGCTGAGACCATTGTCTGTTATGCTGACTAATATGATCTCATTTCATTGTACTCCCTTGTCTGGCTATATCCCTATGTTGTCTCTTGTCCTATAGTTAGACTGCAAGCTCTTTGGGGCAAGGATTGTCTTTTTGTTCTGTGTTTGTACAGCTTCAAGCACAATGGGGTCCTGGTCCATGACTAGAGTACCTAGATGCTATGGTAATAAAAACAAACATTCAAAATACTTAATTCTCAAGAAAAGGGAGTGAAATGAATGCAGAGAACAAGCCCCTTAGCATCACTGGTAAAAAGATTGAAAAACAGAGAACAATGAGTACTATATCAACAATCAAACAGATAAAACAAACTGTGCAAAATGCTGCTGGGAAAAAATGTGTGTTTGCTGAGGAAAACAAGGGGATTTTTTTGGTCCGGATCCTCCCTCCCACCCTTTCAGTTTTCAATGCATTTCAGTAGTAAATGGAAGCTTGCAGAAGCAAGAAGGTATTATAGCCTGTAAATCAAAAGTCATCTTTCCTTTCTGAAAGCTTAGAATAATGAAAGCAAGAAAGCATTGGGGCTCCAGAAATATGTTTAACATTCAAAGTCTCTTTGCCTTGGTCTACACTCGGGAGGGGAGGGGGGCAGTAACTGATCTAACTTACACACCTTCAGCTATGTGAATAATGTGATCTACTCAGTGTGGTGTATTCGCAACAGTGCTGCTCCCCCGTCGACTCCGCCTACACCTCTCAGCCTGGTGGAGTACAGGAGTTGATAGGAGAGCACTGGGGGGTCGATTTAGCCCATCTAGAATAGACGTGATAAATTGACACCTGCTGGATCAATAGCTGCCCACTGATCCGGTGCGTAGTATAGACATACCCTTCGTAAGCATTGGGCCTTATGAAAGCTTTTTGAGGAGAATTACTTAAAGTATGCTTATGTTATGTTATTTTCAGCAACATTCCCTTAAAACTAGGAATTTTCTCCCAGAAAAGTTTCCTTTTTTTCTAGTATATGTTTTTAGTCTAATATGTTGATGATGTTGTTTCTGGAGCTATCATTGTGCTAGCAAGTAGAGAAGAAACATCTCTGTAGGGTCAGACTTGTTTCCAAAGTGAGCGAAAATATGGTATAAAGCTTTTCAAATCCTGAGCGAACTAAGTAAAGAATAGCAAGGGAGGGGGGAGAGATGAGGTTCACACTTCTGTTCTTGATGTGAAAATGTAGTGAAAAAACATTTCCCCAAGGTATTATATGAATAACATTTTATTGATTTAAACCCTTGTCATTTTTATCCTAGAGATTATAAAAAAATTTAAAAGTGCAATCCTCAAATTTGAAAAGAGAAAATGTCATGTCAACAAGAGTATGGCTGTGAGAGATAGCTTGTCTGTGTCAGCATACTCAGAGTTTGTAAATCCACAGAATGTCTATAAGTGTTTCATGAAGTCATAATGTAGTTATGATTACACTGATTGAGCATTACTCCTGAGGGAATTCTGCACCAAAAAAGTAAAAATTCTGTACACAATATTTTAAAATTTTGCAAAGTTCTGCATATTTTATATGTCAATAAATACATGTGGAGGCTCCAACATGGCAATGGGGAGCACAGGCCTGTGGCTGCATGGAGGTGGGAGATCACCTTGCAGTCCCTACCCCACCCCCAGGACATGGACTCAGCAGTCAGGCTGCACCCGACCCTGACACAGAGAAAGGGCCAGGCCTGTCCCAGAAACACCCTGGGGCCTTGCCACGCCAGGTGCACCAAGATAGCAAGCAAACAGGACAGAGTCTTGAATGCATGCTGAGCCCTGGCCCCCAATGCAGGTGTAGTTCAGACAGGCTCAGCCCAGCAGGATCCAAGTGTGGAGGGGTTTATCTTGTGTGGGGGGAAGGGTGTACATGGGATCTGGATGAATGGGGGCTCATTAGGGAGTTCTGGATGCAGGAAAAATGGGACTCTACAGGGGGTCCAGGTGAAGTGGTTGTGGCTTAGCAGGAGGGGTCTGAGTGTGGGTGTGTCGGGGGGGGGATAAGGCTCAGTGGGAGGGCTGGTTCTGGGGGGAGTGATGAGTTTGAGTGTGGGAGGCTCAGCAAGGGGTGGTCTGGGTGCAGGAGTGGGAGTCTGGATGCAGTGGGGAGTTCAGGTGCTGGGAGTGAGGCTTGGTTGGATAGAGGTCTGTGTGCTTCTGACTGGGATCAGTGGGATGAGAGTCCAGGTGGGAGGGTTCATTGGGGTGGTGGGACTCATCAGGGTGGATGTTTGAGTGCAGGGGGCTCAGCAAAGGTGGGGGTCTGGATACAGTGAGTGGGGCTTGGCAGGGGCCTGAATGCAGGGGGTGGAGCTCAGCAGGGGGTTCTGAATGTGGAGGGGCCAGATGGGGAGTAGCTCCTCATACAGTCTCTTCTCCTCCCACAGCTGAGGAGTGATGGGGGCAGGAAGGGGGAGCAATGCAGAGCTTCCTGCAGCCAGGGGAGGTTTCTGGAGTAACTTTTCTGTGGGGAAGCAAAGAAATCTGTGGAGGCAGGAATTCTGCACATTCACAGTGGTGCAGAATTCCCACAGGTGTAGAGATTTTATTTGTAGAGGCACTATATTAAAAAGGTACCTCAATCAGCTGTAGGCTAGAAAGTTATATTTGTGCATCACAAATTTAATACACCCCTTCAGAGTTTCCAGGTCATTCTGTGTTCCATTCTTGTGACTGATGGCCTCTTCCGTTTCGATCATGCTCACACAAACAGACTGGAGATGTGACAGCCACTGCCACGACTTGGACATTTGAGTGCTGATCTAGTGGCCAGAGGAGGGGTGGTCAGCCATAGGTCAGTGCCAGAAATCAGAAACCAGGGATCAAACAACCAGGTACAGTGCAACAGCCAGTCATGAAGTGTCTCAGTTGCTAGGACAACTTCCTGTGCCTCCTTCTGACTTAAATAGTGTGGTCTGGCCAATCGGTAGGGCCGGTCATTGTCCCCAATCAGTATCCATATGGATAGTGCTTCTGGATGGGGTCAATTCTGTTACTCCCTCACTTCCAGTAGTTCTAGGTTAGCTGTCTAGTGCTGGCCAAGGTCTGAGGGCTGCCTTGGAAAACATGGGCCTTTGCGCTGGGCAAAGAAATAGCTTTCAGTCTCTCTCCTACCATAGATCAATTCCTACAGTACAGAGATAGCAGATTCAGGCAACTTAAACAAGTAGTAAAAACAAACACACACCAAAACATAGTTCATATTAGTACCAAGCACCAAAAATATAACATATGTCATTGCCCAAAACCGAGAAACTTCTAACTTCATTTCCTTATTGCCTCAGTATTGATGTCAGTGCCCTTCAAAGCCACGCAGTCATCTTCTCTCACTTCTATTTTAAATATAGAAAGCTTGATCCTGAAGCCCTATGCAGGCAAAATTTTCACTGACTAATTTTCACTGGTAATTTTCCCTGAATTAGGACTGACATTAGTTCCTAACAACTCTGAACAGATTTAAATGTAGGGTTAAATTATACCCTTGCTTATAGTAGCTCACCAGGGAAGGAGGGCAGCAGAGCAGAGGAATCTGGCAAAAAAGGAGCTGGACAGATTGGCTCAAGGTAATGGGAGTGAAGAGAGAAAGTAAATGGGTGCAGCGTGGCACGCTGTGCTGCTACTTTTTAAAGAAACACCAAAAGGAACTTTCTAGAGCTTACTGCAAACTACAGCAGATGGGAGCAGAGGGGGTCTAAGTCTGACCAGCAGGCCATGCCCACTTGGAGGTACAATGCAGTAAATTGGGCTTTACTCAGACCTCCAACCTAGCGCAATCTGGATGCACTAGTGCTATTGTCTAATACAGGGCTGGGGAGAAGGAAACAGTCTGTCCTCTTCCTCCACTAGCATAACTACTGGGCAGATTTTCCCCACAAGCTCATTGTGTTGAATTTTGGAACACCAGTCACCATAGCAGCTAAATCAGTATCCACATTTAAAAAAAAAAAATAAATAAACCACCTATAAAGTCCTTTTTTTAGGAATAAGTCCAAATAGAACCAAAACCCAATAAAACAAACTAATCCAAGTAAGAGATAATACACCAAATAATAGTGTCTTGTACCATGCTCTGGCTCTCAGTATGCTTGGGGCCTGGTAGATTGTAAAAGGAAGCAAGTTCCACAGACTGTTGCCCTCATATGATAAATCCCTATCACAGGTCCTGGGGTTTTTTAACCACAGGAACACACAGCAAGAGCCTCCTCACTGATTGTAAACCACTATGAGGGCAAGAGACACTCTTAGGCACAGTAACGGTGTCCTAAATCATTCAGAGTTTTAAAGACTGCCTCAGCCCCTTGAATTACCAGGAAATTAACGGAGAGCCAGTGAAATCATCTGAGCACAAGCGTTATAAATTCACAGCAGCATGTCCCACTCAGGAGGTGGGCAGCTTAATGCTGAAGCCTCCAGCTGGCTTCAAGGGATTTCCTACAGAGGTGGGGATGATCATTGCAACATGCATATTACAAGGGAATGGTCAGAGTCTCCTGGCTAGCTGGAGGCTATGAACTCACTATAGGCTACATATCCAGGAGCTATGATGGGCCCAAAAAGACTCAAAGTTATGAAACATTTTCTCAAAATGTTTGCCACTATCTACCTTCAGCACTCACCAACCTCACTCATTGCATAATGTTGTGTAGGCTAATAAAGCAGGATTATCACATTTCCTTTTTTGGATTTTGTTTCAAGGTCTAAGTGCAAAACCTCTTTGTACTTACCTCCACTATAGCACGTGTTATAACTACTCACAGTATAGCACCAGCATATCACAAATTTTTCTATGGCAGTTCATCTCTGCTAACGAGATATATGCATGTCTAGTTGTTCTTCAACTAGCAATAAATTTCAGAGATGTGAATATGCAAGGACCTTGCTTTCTAAAAGCTGCATGTTCTATTCTGTTGTCTCTTGATTTATAACTTCTTGCAAGACAAAAAAGTGTCTTTCTATATAACAAGAGATGGAACATTTATGATATCACAGATACCAGTAATGATGGTACCTATGTTCTTTACGTAAGGAACACTAAAGTTACATTAGCAAATATAAACATGTGGGCATGTGTGGCCCTCCCTCATCATCAGTTTCCAAGGGAGGCCACGCCTCTTGGCTGTCATGCTCCAGGAATAACTATTTTAGACCAGGGGAAGTTAGCAGTTTCAGGACTAAATCCCTCTAGTGGGGTCAAGCAGTGAATGGTCCAGGGGCCCAAGACCTCAAACAGGGCAGGGCAGGGCACCAACAATCTAAAGCTCAGCCCTCAGGCAGGGTACAGCCAGGTATAGTCTGGGAACCCAAGCCCTCAGACAGGGCAGGGTACCAAGCGCAGTCTATGTCCCCAACCCTCAGGCAGGAACCCAGTCAAAAAGGGACCCTCCCCAGCCCAGTGCAAATGAGCAAGCAAGTGAGGGTAGGGGAAAGGGAGCAACAGATGGAGGGGATGGAGCGAGCAGAGTGGGGCCTTGGAAAAGGGGCAGGGCTAGAGTGTTCAGTTTTGTGTGATTAGAAACTTGGCAACCCCAGGGCAAAGCAGTGAATAATCTGGGGATCCTGACCCTCAAGCAGGGCAGGGTACCACCAGTCTAGGGCTCCAGCCCTCAGGTAGGGGTGAGCACCCAACATAGCTAAGAGGCTCAGGCAAGGGGCAAGCAACCAATGCAGTCTAGGAAGCTCAGGCAGATGGTAGACTCCCACAGGGTTCCTGGCTGAAGATGGGTGGGCCAGTGTTTCCCCACCCCCTAGGATGGTGGACACCCCAACTCCATTGCATCCTAGCCCAGGGCCCTAACAGTCACAGAGTGGTCTGCCACTAGATAAGTGGGGATCCAGTCAAAACACCCTGAACCAGACTCAGGCAGCAATCCAGACAGACTGTCCCTGGGCCACTTCCTGCCCTTCCCCCAGCGTGTACCTGGATCTCTGGGGGGTCCTCCATCTCCCCTGGGTACACTGCAAGCAGTCATTCCAGCCACTCCTCAGCATCAGGTGTGTCTGGTAGCTCAGGCAGTTCAGATGAGTCCTCAGGGCATCAGAAGTCCTCAGCAGGGTAGACACATCTGACTCACCTCACCCACCCTCACTGAGATACAGGATCTGCCTTTTACACTTCCTGTTCCTGTCCCGCCCTTCTGCTTCTGGCATGGTGAGCGCGGCTTTCCTGGTTCTGCCCACCAGGGGCATCTGGCCCTCCCTCGCTGTCAATCTCCGAAGGAGGCCATACCTCTCTGCTGCAGTGGATTTGAGTCCATCTAGACTAGCATCGACTCTGGCAAATAACCAATAATTGATTCCGTACAGGAAATTAAGAAAAGAATGTCTTAGATAATTGTACAATCATGAAGCTGGGAGAAAGATACCTTCATGACCATATGCATTCATTTTATTCCCTGAAGCATGATGAGTTTTAATTTACCATGTAATTAGCTTACTGTAGTGAGGGTACTTACATATGTTATTTATGGTGATACAACTATCATTAAAATCCAGACACTGTGGGTCTGAATTAGGGCTGACTAAAAAACAAGAATTCCACTTCACAAAATATAATTGAGGTTTTGAAATTGTTTTTGTTCTATATCACAACAAAATCACAATCTTTTGAATTTTTTGTGGCAAAAGGAGAGTGAGATATGCACCCTCAAATAGCTCATTGCCCAGTGAGTAGGGCAAAGTGGGGAAGGGTCCTGTGTCTCCTACATTCCAGATGAGTGCCCTAACTACCAAGGTAGAGTCGGTTTCCCTCTTTCTAGTACAAATAATATCTAATTATTTACACCAAGAGGAACAACTTTTAGCCTGGTGGTTAAGATACTTTCATGGAAGACACAGGGTCAAGTCCCTGCTCTGAATCAGGCAGAGTAGGGATTTGAAATAGGGTCATCCATATCCCAGGCCAGTGCCTAACCTATTCTGGGGTGTTTTTTTTTCTCCAGAAATCTCATCCTGGACCTGAGAAACATTCTCAATGAGAGTGCCATTGAAACCAATATGTTTTTACAAAAAGTTTCAGTTTCCACAAAAAAAGAGTTTTGTCCTAAAATTTCAGTTCTAGCCTGAATCTCTTCTTTCTTAGACTGGTGTAAATCAGGAGTAACTCCATTGAAGCAGTGGAGTCTTGGTGTTGTCAGCATGCCATACATGAGAGGAGAATCAGGCACTAAATTTGTCAAATTGAGGTGCAGTTATAGCATCAGTATTGTAGTCTGGACTGACAATCCATGGCAAAAGGATGCTTTGCATATGGCTGTACCCCTTGCACTGTGCTAAAGCAGCCCTTAGGCTTCTCAAACTTGTGCCAGACTCTAATGGGCACAGAAAGTTGAAAACGTACCTGACATAGAGGAAGCCTAGCCACAACCCCTTTCCTGTAGCCACAACACTTCCCTACATGTGAGCAGCAATGTGTTTCTGAGGTATTGGAGTCCCATTGGCTCTATGTCACTGCAGGATAGGGTGACCAGATGTCCTGATTTTATAGGGACTGTCCCAGTTTTTGGGTCTTTTTCTTATATAGGTTCGTATTACCCCCCAGCCCCGTCCCGATTTTTCATACTTGCTGTCTGGTCACCCTACTGCAGGATCACCTGTACGCTGGGATGGACTGGCCTGATGTTTCTGCCAAAGCGGGTAGACTATATGCTATTTGCTACTGTCCTGGCTTAAAAAAGTATATATATGCAAATCAAATTTTGCAAAGAATTTAACCAGGATCTATATCACTAATTTCTACTCCAAAATGGGAAACTGATTTATAAGCCCCTGAAAATTTGCAGAAGTTCAGCAGAGGCAGCGCTGTTGTCATCTTTGGGATAGGGTTTTCAAGAAGAGAAATTGTGAGCTGTCATTGCCCAGTTCAAGTGTGATGGAACAAATCCCTGAGTCACTGGAATAAATCAAAATGGACCAGATGAAATTAAAATAGGATCTACAATGAAATCAGGAATCGTTTCAGAAGGACTTAAACAATATACCGAGGTTTCTCAGAAAAGACTGAGAGATTGCCTGATGGCACAGATCAGATCTAGGCAGCTAAACAATGCAAACTTTGCTGATCAGCAGCTACAAAGTTGACAGATGTGGAAGCTCCACCCAGACTGGCAAAACAATTAAAAATGTGACCAGCAACCTGACTATCATGGAGCAAAAAGCATTCCAGCAAATGGAACAGAATCAGAAAGATCTGCCGAACTTGGCACTTGCTAGCACAGTAGAGCATGAGACAAAATTGGTTTTCTTTCACCCCCAAAATGATGATTTCCTTTCCCAAAAATATCATTAACCTCTGAAAAGCTCCAGAAAGATTTAAGTAATTAATTTCACATAAGGAATATGAACATGTCAATAATAAATTAATATATCATACAGAAAAATGAACAGGTCAATAATAAACTAAATTTTTGATGTTAGGGAGTGAGTCTGTTCTTAAATGATTATGGGTAAAATTTTCACAAGCAGCTAAGTGACTCAGGAGTCTTAGAGTAAAATTTTCAAAAATGACTTGATGCACTTCGAAGTTCACATCACTTAGGTACTTTGGAAAAGGTTTCCTTAGATTTAGTGGTGTGTAGCTGAAAAAGATGGCTGGTCGAGAGAATCACTCCTGCCACTTTTGGTCTAAAATCACCCCCTTCTAGCTTGCATGATATACTGTTTGAAATAAATGTTGTAATCAAGAGACTCCAAGGTGTTGACCTTGATATATCTGGAGCAATGGAACAACCGGACAAAGCAAAGTCATACCTACAGTCTTACTGGTCAGATGAGGGATTTCAAAACGTTCTGAAGAGTGCACAGAAGTTGACAGAGGAACTTCCCACTGAAGCTTTTTTCCCACCCATTCAAGAATACAAGAGTCACCAAAGAAGAAGACATTTTGATTATGAGGCACAGGATAATCCCATAAGAGTCTCCAAATAACAATTCAAAGTTGAATTCTTTAACCAGGTGCTAGATTGTGCAATACAGTCAGCTGAAGAACATTTCATGCAGCTTAAGGAACACAGCAGTATATTTGGGATGTTGTATGATATTCCAGAACTCCTCACTATACCTGAAGAAGACCTACACCAGCAATGCAGGGCACTAGATACAGTGTTGACACATGATGACATGCGTGATACTGATGCGAGTGATTTAGGTGATGAACTGAAAGCCCTTTCAAGATACATTTCAGCAGGATCAACTCTAAGGCTGTTCTGGGATATATGTGCACAAACAAGATGACCACCATCTTTCCAAATGCTTTTGTTGCTCTGCGCATATTTCTAACATTTCCTGTAACAGTTGCCAGTGGAGAATGCAGCTTCTCCAAGCTGAAGTTAATAAAAACACATCTATGCTCCACAATGACACAGGAGAGGCTGGTTGGCCTTGCAACCACCTTAACAGAGCATGAGCTGGCCCAGACGGTGGACCTTCAGGACACAGTTCAAATCTTTGCAACCAAGAAGGCACGGAAAACACCATTTTGATTATTCAAACAGATAAAAATGCCAGTGTTTACTATGCAGACAAGAAAAGTTACATTTGCTGTTCAGATGTTTGAAAGTTAAGTGTTACTTAAAATTTTTGAACAAAGCATTTTAAGTTGTTAGTTTTCCTTTATTGGGGTAGGTAACAGAGCAGTACCATGAGAGGAGTAGAACAGGAAGAAGGCAAAATTGAGACCTTTAAAAGTTTTGGCCCAAGCGAGGAGGAATGGGGGCATCATTTGAGCTCCCCACCCAAGGTGCCAAAATGTTGTGGGCTAGCCCTGATTCTATATCCAAAGTCCTTTGCCTCCTTGTGGCAATTTGTCTGTTATGATATAAATTCATGTTTTTCTTGCTCTTTCTTTAAAAAAATACCTTCGCTTTTTCATGGCGTCAGATTTATTTTCTCTCTCATAATCAATGTAGGTTTATATACGCTTGATCCCATAGGCACCAGTGTAGCTGTTCTGGTATGCTTGTTTTTTCCTTACATAGAACTATAAGTGCACTTCACAATTTCAAGATGGTGTTCTACTTCTTCACCATGACGGTGCAGACCCTTCCCATGCTGTGTTCATTCAGTAAAGCTTAGCCTTTACAGTTAATCTTATAAACCTTGACCTCAAATTGCAACTGCAAAAGTTTGAGTTTTCAGATCCATTCAAAGCTTTCTCCTTCTCATTTTTCACATAATGTAGCCTATTATTTTGTGTGTTAATGTTTTCCTCTGCTTTCGTGTAATCAAGGCCGGCTCCAGGCCCCAGCGCGCCAAGCGCATGCTTGGGGTGGCATGCTGTGGGGGGCGCTCTGCCGGTTGCGAGGAGGATGGCAGGAGGCTCCGGTGGACCTCCCGCAGGCATCCCTGCGGAGGGTCCGCTAGTCCCGCGGCTTCAGTGGAGCATCCGCAGGCACGTCTGTGGGAGGTCCACCAGAGCCGCGGGACCGGTGAGCGGCAGAGTGCCCCCCGCAGCGTGCCTGTCATAACCTAGTCCCAGATTTGGACCTTAGCATCCAAAATATGGGGGTTAGCACGAAAACCTCCAAGCTTAGTTACCAGCTTGGACCTGCCACCACCCAAAAAATTAGAGTGTTTTGGGGCACTCTGGTCCCCCCAAAAACCTTCCCTGGGGACCCCAAGACCCAAATCCCTTGAGTCTCACAACAAAGGGAAATAACTCTTTTTCCCTTCCCCCCTCCAGGTGCTCCTGGAGAGATACACAGAAGCAACCTCCGTGAATCTAAACAGAGGGAGTCCACCCTCTCTATTTCCAGTCCTGGAAACAAAAGCACTTCCCTCTTCACCCAGAGGGAATGCAAAGTCAGGCTAGTAAATCTAACACACCCAGATTTCCCCCCTGACTTCTTCTTCCCACCAATTCCCTGGTGAGCACAGACTCAATTCCCTGGAGTTCCCCCCCCTCCAAAAGAAAAACTCCAACGGGTCTTAAAAGAAAGCTTTATGTAAAAAGAAAGAAAAATACATAAAAATGGTCTCTCTGTATTAAGGTGACAAATACAGGGTCAATTGCTTAAAAGAAATATGAATAAACAACCTTCTTCAAAAAGAATACAATTTAAAGCACTCCAGCAACTACACCATGTAAATACAAAAGAAAAAAACAATAACCCCTATCTTTTTGTACTTACAACTGGGAAACAGGAGATTAGAAAGGCAGGAAACAGAAATCCTCTCATAGCCGAGAGAGAGACAGATTCAAGACCAGAACAAAGGACTCACACACAAACTTCCCTCCACCCAGATTTGAAAAAGTCTTGTTTCCTGATTGGTCCTCTGGTCAGGTGTTTCAGGTTACTTCTTTCCAGGTGAAAGAAAGAGACATTAACCCTTAGCTATCTGTTTATGACAGTGCCGCCATGCTTGGGGCAGCGAAATGGCTAGAACCGGCCCTGAATGTAATTCCAATTATCTGAACTTCCTTCACAGTGCTTCACATGTTAAATTCTTCAGGAATTCTTTCCCATTAAATGAAGATAATTTGGTTTCTATAGAAGATATAGCAATAGCAGTCCCGGAAATGAATTCCACAGAACAATTATGGGACTGGCCAGAAGCATTGTAAGCTTTTCTACCTTGATATGGCAATGTCAGGCATGACTTTGAGGAATGACTACGTAATCTTGATTTAGAGAAATCTTTTTAGGGATGACAAGATGGTTATGCCTCTGCATCCATTCTATCTTTGTCTCACTGCTGACACTGACACCAAGGAAGCCAATTAGTGCCATGGTGGATTTTGTGTTGTGGACATTTCTCCGCTAAGAATACAAATGACTCAACCATTTTTATACATGGACCTCATCTTGCAAATGCTATATTTCACAGGTTGTCATGACCTGCAGTATTGTACCAAATTCCAACATTAAATATATTTAATGTAATGATCCTGGTTGGGCTATGATAGGAACATTGGATTATTATGTATTTATAACCCTCATATTTTTGCCTCATTCCTTTGTTCCTGCAGATCTATCAGTCAGATTCACCTTCCCCAGCCCCTATTTCTGAATAATTAGTGCAATCTCTAGAGGTTTATCACATTCCCCCTCTTATTATTGATGACTGTGCATTTAAGTAGCAAATTCCATTGTTGTGGGTTTTTTCTGTTTTGAAAATTTGCCCTGTGATAGAAGCACTTTTTTCCCCCTCTGATGACTAGGTTGTTGTTTTTATTATGGTATAAGGGAAAAGGCCAGTAGCTAATAGGAAGAAAAATGAAGTTACTTTGAAATATTATATCTCCTGATAATATAATTGGCCTAAAACACCAACTTCTATGATTTTCTCTCTTCACTGCAGAACCACCTCAATTTATAAACTACATTTCCTTACCTTCCCATGCTTTCCTTTGGGTAGAGTTAAAATCACTAAGTCTAACGTGGGACAGCTGACAAGCTGCCACTTAGCCCTCCCATCATGGGAAGGATTGACCTCTTGTTGAAGCCTCAGAAGTCCCACCTCCATCAGATATAAAGCAGCACTTGCTAGCACCAATCATTTCTTTCTCATTGATAATTCCGTACAAAGGCCCATTTGAAATGACAGAAACACCTGTGAGTTCTGAAAGCTCCAACAGGCAAGTACAGTTTTACAAGCTGCAAAACAGGAGAGAAAAATCAGTACAGTTATCCCTGGTAGACAAGTCACTAGTGTTACTTCCCAAAGATATTTGCTTTTCAGAGGGACAGCAGACAGATCATAGTGTAAAATGTTAATTGAGGAAATTCTTTGTAGCCTTAGCAGCAGCCACGCAAGCATCAATCACTGCTACACTTTTGTGGAAGCAGCCTTTGCCTGTTCTACACAAAAAGATAATATCAATGTTAAGGAAGATTTTGCTTGCTGAAGTCTTTATGTCATATATATGCTTTGACACCATCAAGTTCTCTGCAAGAGCCATTGCTTCAAATGTACCATAGACAATTTCAGCTACCAGGACTAACATAAAAAGCAGAGCAATTACACTAAACAATTGCTCATTAGCAAGTTCATGGGAGGTAATACCACGGAGAGCTTTTCGTTTTCCCTCAAACAATGGAAAGGCAGTGTTAACATCTAATAAAATAAATTATAGCCTCTAGTTCCTGTCTGTCAAATTCAAATAGGGAAGGGAGAAGAGGATCTTTTTTTTCCCCGAGGGGAATGGAGGGGAAATATAGCAAAATGGATAACAGAAGTGATCAACACAAGGTACATCCTGAACTTAGTACAAACACTTTTCCACATGTGTGTTTATATCTCACTGAAGAGGATTCAAGCAAGGGGGAAGCTAAACACAAACTCACAAAACAAGTGTGCCCCCCTCTATAAGTTTCTCAGAGAAGGAACAGTTCTAACAACAGTTCATAAGGCCTTTACCTCAGAACTTTGTTTCAGAGCTCCCAAAAGTAAAGTCCACAGAAAAAGTCTTAGCGCCCAATCAAGCTAGTTTCATGAACAAGAGATGTGCTGATACGAGGGCCTTCCCTCCCACAAATAACAGCCTGTGTGGCTTTTAGTCCCCTCTTTCTTACTCAGATTCCTGTTCCTCTTTAAATAACTTAGACCCAGGCTGGGGCAGGGGGCATCCTGGCTTACACCCAAGCTCTTTTAGTTGGTTGTAGGCTCCAGTCTGTCCCTTAAAGGGGTAGTACACACCTTCACAATCCCATGTCATCCTGCTAGTGAAATGAGAAGCAATACAGAATGCAATCTTAGCATATATGTGACATGCCTCAGGTGGCACATGACCAGTCTACTGGTTGGATCATTAGCTTCCCTGGGCTTGAGCCCAGGGAAGTGTTCCAAAAGGTCAACAGTTTATCGCTATCTACTGAAGGAATAGCAAAGGTTGCATGGTTCTGTATGTCTGACAGGAGCCAGCCAACAGGGGAGTTTCAGTGGGAGTTCTGTTGGAGGAGCAGGTTTTTGTAGTTTGTGGATTGTATTGTGGAGTTTGTGTGTGAATGAGTGCGTGGTGCAGGCTGCTAGGGGCCGTGTGCTGGGAGCGAGGCTGAGCCCTGAGTTGAGTGCGGGGCTTACCTGATTAGGGGTCCTATATAAGGAGCCAGGCACTCAGGCAGCGGCACAGGAGCCAGTCAACAGGGGAGTTTCAGTGGGAGTTCTGTTGGAGGAGCAGGTTTTTGTAGTTTGTGGATTGTATTATGGAGTTTGTGTGTGAGTGAGTGTGTGTGCAGGCTGCTAGGGGCCGTGTGCTGGGAGTGAGGCTGAGCCCTGAGTTGGGGGCGGGGCTTACCTGATTAGGGGTCCTATATAAGGAGCCAGGCACTCAGGCAGCGGCACAGGAGCCAGCCAACAGAGCTGCTAACAGGGGAGTTTCAGTGGGAGTTTCCAGGGGGAGGTTACAGGGGAGACCAAGGCAGAGAAACCAGGAAGTCAGACAAGGGAAGGGGTAGCGATCTGCCAGCAGCCCACTGCTTGTTGGTGGCCTGTGGTGCGGTGTGAGGCGTGGATTGCCAGGCACAGAGTTGGAAGGGTATGATTGAGGCAGAGGCAGCAGGTAGAGACACACTGAGGATGACCGGATGCGGTAGCTGTGGCATGTACATGGTCCTGGAGGGGGCACCTGAAAGGAGTTTCGTCTGCATGAAGTGCCGCCTGATAGAGCTGCTCGAAGAAAAGATAAGAGGACTGGCGATGCAGGTGGAAACTCTGGCTGAGTTTAGAAGGGGGTTTGAGCAGACGATGGAACGCAGACATGATGAGGCACAGGGGATAAGCTCAGATGAGCGGATAGAAGCAGGACCAAAGAACTCTGAGGAGGGGCTGCTGGGTGAGGAAAGTGGACGGTGGAAGCATGTGACTAGGAGAACCAGGCAGAGGAAAAGATGGGCCAGCGATGGAGAAATAGAACTCAGGAACAGGTTTGCTGAGTTGGAAAATGAAGATGGAGCACAGCAGGCTGCTGAAGGAGAGAGGGCAAGGAAAAAGAGACGAGTAGCTAGTCCTGCAGAACGAGGGGAGGAGTCAATGGAGGCGACACCAAGTATGAGCCCTAGGAGGATTGTAAGGGAGAATACAAATCGAGAGGACTTGCGGCCAGCTGGTGTGGGGGATAGACCGGAGAATCACACTGTCGCCAGGAAAAGGCAAGTCTACTTGATTGGAGACTCTTTACTGAGAAGAATAGGCAGGTCTGTAACTAGACCTGATCGGGAGAACACAAGGGTGTGCTGTCTGCCAGGGGCTAAGATACAGGATGTGGACCTGAGGCTGAATAGGATCCTAGCGGGAGCGGGAAAGAATCCATTGATTGTCCTTCATGTGGGAACGAATGATACGGCTAGTTACTCGCTGGACTGTATCAAGGAGGACTATGCCAGACTGGGGAAGACGCTCAAAGAAATCGAGGCTCAGGTGATCTTCAGTGGGATTCTGCTGGTTCCTAGAGCAGGGCGACGAAGGAGTGACAAGATTATGGCAATCAACAGATGGCTCAGGCATTGGTGTTATAAGGAGGGCTTTGGGATGTACGGTCACTGGGAAGCGTTTACGGATAGACAACTGTTCGCTCAGGATGGACTTCATCTAAGTAAGGAGGGAAATAGAATTCTAGGATGGAGGCTCGCCGACCTCATCAAGAGAGCTTTAAACTAGGAAGTTGGGGGAGATGGTTGGGAGATGTTCAGGAGATCTCCACGCCGGAATATAACCTGGAGAGGGAAGTAAACAAACTGAGAGGGGATACCCTTGCGGACCAAAGAATTGATCCAAGGAGGAACAGTGGAGTAGAAACTAGATTAACAGGTGATGCTGGTGGTAGAAGGTCTGTGCATGACGGGGGAAAGAATGTCACTGACACCAAACACCAAAAATTAAAATGTCTGTACACTAATGCGAGGAGCCTAGGTAACAAGATGGAGGAACTGGCGCTACTGGTGCAGGAAGTGAAACCGGATATTATAGGGATAACAGAAACCTGGTGGAATAGTAGTCATGACTGGAGTACAGGTATTGAAGGCTATGTGCTGTTTAGAAAAGACAGGAAGAAAGGCAAAGATGGTGGAGTAGCCTTGTACATCAATGATGAGATTAACTGTAATGAAATAAGAAGCGATGGAATGGATAAGACAGAGTCTGTCTGGGCAAAAATCACACTGGGTAAAGAAGCAACTACAGCTTCCCCTGAGATAGTGCTTGGGGTGTGCTATAGACCACCGGGATCTGATTTGGATATGGATAGAGACCTCTTTAATGTCTTTAATGAAGTAAACACAAAGGGGAAATGTGTGATTATGGGAGACTTCAACTTCCCAGATATAGACTGGAGGACTTGCAAGTGCTTGCAAGAATAATAGCGGTCAGATTTTTCTGGATGTGATAGCTGATGGATTTCTTCATCAAGTAGTTGAAGTACCTACGAGAGGGGATGCCATTTTAGATATGGTTTTGGTGAGCAGTGAGGACCTCGTAGAAGAAATGGTTGTAGAGGACAACCTTGGTTTGAGTGATCATGAGCTGATTCAGTTCAAACTAGATGGAAGGATAAACGAATGTAGATCTGGGATTAGGGTTTTCGACTTCTCGAGGGCTAACTTTAAAGAGTTAAGGAAATTAGTTAGGGAAGTGGATTGGATGGAGGAACTTGTGGATTTAAATGCGGAGGAGGCCTGGAATTACTTTAAGTCGCAGCTGTGGAAATTGTCAGAAGCCTGCATCCCAAGAGAGGGGGAAAAAAACCATGGGCAGGAGTTGTAGGCCAAGCTGGATGAGCAAGCAACTCAGAGAGGGGATTAGGAAAAAGCAGAAAGCTTACAGGGAGTGGAAGATGGGAGGAATTAGCAAGGAAAGCTACCTTATTGAGGTCAGAAGATATAGGGATAAAGTGAGAAAGGCCAAAAGCCCTGTAGACTTGGACCTTGCAAAGGGAATCAAAACCAATAGTAAAAGGTTCTACAGCCACATAAATAAGAAGAAAACAAAGAAAGAAGAAGTGGGGCCGCTATACACTGAGGATGGAATGGAGGTTAAGGATAACCTAGGCATGGCCCAATATCTAAATAAGTACTTTGCCTCAGTTTTTAATAAGACTAGTGAGGAGTTTAGCGATGATGGAGGGATGATAAACGGGAATGTGGATATGGAGGTGGATATTACCGCAACTGAAGTAGAGGCCAAACTTGAACAGCTTAATGGGACAAAATCGGAGGGCCCGGACAATCTCCATCCGAGGATATTAAAGGAACTGGCGCGTGAAATTGCGAGCCCGTTAGCGAAAATTTTTAAGCAATCGATAAACTCGGGGGTTGTGCCATATGACTGGAGAATTGCTAACGTAGTTCCTAATTTTAAGAAAGGGAATAAAAGTGATCCGGGTAATTATAGGCCTGTTAGCTTGACGTCTGTAGTATGTAAGGTCTTGGAAAAAATTTTAAGGAAGAGAGTAGTTAAGGACATAGAGGTCAATGGTAATTGGGACGAATTGCAACATGGATTTACTAAAGGTAGATCGTGCCAAACCAATCTGATCTCCTTCTTTGAGAAGGTGACGGATTACTTAGATAAAGGAAATGCGGTAGATCTAATTTACCTTGATTTCAGTAAGGCGTTTTACACGGTTCCACATGGGGAACTGTTAGTTAAATTGGAAAAGATGGGGATGAATATGAAAGTTGTAAGGTGGATAAGGAACTGGTTAAAGGGGAAACTCCAGCGGGTCGTATTGAAGGGTGAACTGTCAGGCTGGAAGGAGGTTACTAGTGGAGTCCCTCAAGGATCGGTTTTGGGACCGATCTTATTTAACCTTTTTATTACTGACCTTGGCACAAAGAGCGGGAATGTGCTAATAAAGTTTGCGGATGACACAAAGCTGGGGGGTATTGCTAACACGGAGAAGGACAGGGATACTATTCAGGAAGATCTGGACCACCTTGTAAACTGGAGTAATAGTAATAGGATGAAATACAATAGTGAAAAGTGCAAGGTCATGCACTTAGGGATTAATAATAAGAATTTTAGATATACGTTGGGGACGCATCAGTTGGAAGCGACAGAGGAGGAGAAGGACCTTGGGGTATTGGTTGATAGCAGGATGACTATGAGCCAATGTGATACGGCTGTTAAAAAAGCAAATGTGATTTTAGGATGCATCAGGTGAGGTATTTCCAGCAAGGATAAGGAGGTGTTAGTACCGTTATGTAAGGCGCTAGTGAGACCCCATCTGGAATATTGTGTGCAGTTCTGGTGTCCCATGTTCAAGAAGAATGAATTCAAACTGGAACAGGTCCAGAGACGGGCTACTAGGATGATCCGAGGAATGGAAAACCTGCCTTATGAAAGGAGACTCAAAGAGCTTGGCTTGTTTAGCCTGGCCAAAAGAAGGCTGCAGGGGGATATGCTTGCTCTATATAAATATATCAGGGGGGTTAACGTTAGGGAGGGAGAGGAATTATTTAAGTTTAGTACTAATGTAGGCACGAGGACGAATGGGTACAAACTGGATATTAGGAAGTTTAGACTTGAAATTAGATGAAGGTTTCTAACCATTAGGGGAGTGAAGTTCTGGAACAGCCTTCCGAGGGAAGTAGTGGGGGCAAAAGACTTATCTGGCTTTAAGACTGAGCTTGATAAGTATATGGAGGGGATGTTATGATAGGATAGTTTAATTTGGGCAATTGATCTTGGCTTATCACCAGATAAGTCTGCTCAATGGTCTGCAGGAAGATGTTGGATGGGATGGGAACTGAGTTACTGCAGAGAATTCCTTCTTGGGTGCTGGCTGGTGAGTCTTGCCCACATGCTCAGAGTTTAGCTGATCGCCATATTTGGGGTCAGGAAGGAATTTTCCTCCAGGGCGGATTGGCAGGGGCCCTGGAGGTTTTTCGCCTTCTCCTGCAGCATGGGGCATGGGTCACTTGCTGGTGGATTCTCTGCAGCTTGAGGTCTTCAAACCAATTTTGAGGATTTCAATAACTCAGTCCTGGGTTAGGGGTTGTTATAAAAGTGGATGGGTAGGATTCTGTGGCCTGCCTTGTGCAGGGGGTCAGACTAGATGATCATATTGGTCCCTTCTGACCTATGAGTCTATGACAGCTTAACTGGTTGATGATATGAACTAAGGTGAGGAGGAGGAGGATGTTAGCCTCTTATATTACCAATTCAAAAGGAAAATCTTATGATATCAGTGTATGGTTCTTCTGGGAATTACAGCACAGGACTGTGAGTTAAGAAATCTAGATTCTTGATCAGGGTCTGCATGATATTAGGCAAGTCCCTGTGGGGGATGTGATTCCCCGCACAGGTAGACAGACTTACACTAACTCAAAATAACGAGAGTGGGCATTGTGGCACAGGTGGCAGCCCCAGCTTGAGTAGCACCAGAAGGTCGGGTGGGCTTGCACTTTGGCAGCTAACCTGAGGCACTGGCAGTGCTGCAAGATCCACCCTTATTTTTAGCATGCTAGATCAGGCTGAGCTAGGAATCACATCTCCTAGCTTCAGTGCCAGACCCAGCATGCGGTGCCAGCAGCCAGCAACAGAGCCCTGTGTAAAACCTGGGGGTTCTGCAGCACCCCGCTCCCCTACACTCCTAGTTCCCATGCCTATGAGTGGCATGGGATAAACTCCCTGAGTAGAACCCTTCCCAGGACCCTAGGTACATACTCAAGAGACTAACTCATGTTGCTGCCATGGCTAAGTTTCTATTGTTACTCGTGCTAGCTTTGATCTAGTGGGTATGTCTATACATGCTGCAATCATATCACCTGATTGCAGTGTAGATATACCTTAAGATGACACAGGAAGAGCTATTATCTCAATTTGAGAGCAGCAGAATACACAGAGGTTAAGTCAAGTCAGAGAGAGCCTGTGACAGATCCACAAATTGAATCAAGATCTGAACCCAGTCCTGTGCCTGGACCACAACCTTCTCCCTCTCTTCTTTATAGAGAAGAGAAATTAAAAGGCAAGGGAGAACTTCCTCTTTTTATTGACATGCATCTTTCTCATGTGTTTCATCACATCATGTTATTAAAGCAGATTTTGGTGAGGCTGGGGTAGGCAGGTTGTCCCTGGATGTGCCTCTGGAAGATGACACAGTGAAAACCCCAAAAAGATTATTTGTGCAGCTGAAAATCTTCTGAAGTGCTACACGATGGAAAATCACTCAAAACTACAACATCCTGTTTGTATGCCAGAAAATTAAAAGGCAAGTTGTCCCTTCATATGTCAGTATATTTCCAAGCTCTTATTGAAGCTAAAAAAGTAAACATCAATGCAAAGACTGAAGGTGTTTACTGCAAATTGGCATCTTTTTGGTCCAAGCTCTTTTCTTCTGTAGGCATATTTAATAAATTTTCTCATTATGCAAGCTCTCTATATGGTTATAGAGACTTTTCAAAGACTTTTAATGCTTGTTTATCACAGGCTTCTTTCTTTGCAAATACCTGCCAACTATTTTATAGCTTCTTTCTTCAACTTTTCTCTTCTCAGAAGGCTGCCTCTGCAGCTTTGAAAGCTAACAATCATGTACACAATCATCTTCTCTTTGTCAATAGCAAGAATTATCTTGAGTTTCCTATAATACTTTTCTACCACTCTAGTAAAATCCACATTTCCTCCTCTCTCTTCTTAATAGAGTCTATTTTCTGCTTTCCCGAGGCATAAAGCCTCCAACAAACTCAAGGCAGACTCAAGGCGACTTTTCATTTGCTGCAATAACAGGAGTGGTGATATGATTTGAATATTTACAGCAATGTTATGAAGCAAATTGAATGAGTTTGCATGCATAATATGTACTAGCATGGGTAAAGAAGTGCAGAAGAACTTTTCTGAACTGCAGGACAAGCTTTTACCTCGATGAAAGGTTGTCAGTCTTTTGAGCTTTTGATATTCTAATGAAATAGTTGTCCTTCCTGAAAGAACTATTGGTGAAAAGGGTCTTCAGGAAAGAAAATTGTGACCATTGTGAGTTTTGGTAGTTCAGTTATTTTTAACCAAAATTTGACTATATTGAGGAATATTTAAATATGATTGAATTTACCTGTGCAATATGTCCTTGTCAAATTTTATGCTAAAATACAATGGGCTCCTTCAGCAGACAGCAAGGACAGATTATCTCCATCACAAGGATGGAATTATTATTCTAAAATGGTGTATTATGTCATTCACTGAGTTTCTCCTAAACTGTGGAATTCAGATCAGACCATGAAATTTATGCCATAAAATAAAGTTTGCAACTCATTTGTTTCAGACTTTACTATTTAAACATAATAAAAAAATAGTTGTAATTTCAAACATCCACTCTTAGTCATCTGAAACTGTCACTTGTTCTTTTGTCAGCACAACAGGGGGGACATGGTATCATATGGAATTATTAAAGGCTCATTGGTTTGTGTTTAGAAGGAACATCTAGTATCTCTCTCCATGTGTATTTTGTCAATATAGTTTTCTTACTCATCTCTCTAGATATTTTGAGTAGAAGATATTTTCAGTAATGCAGTCTCTGACCTAGAATGAAGTCTCCATATACTGAGTATGCAATACGTCTTGTGGAGAAAATGTACCCTACTAATTTCTGCAAAAGATTGCCAAATGCTATCACTCACGTCACCTTACGGCTAAATATAGCCCTTGGCTCTTCCAAGTAGAAAACCTGCCTGGAGCTTCCCACACATCCTGTGGAACAAAACCCTTCTACCTATGCTGTAGAATCTCTGTAAATGATTATCTGCATCCCTTGCACTGGGGCAGAATTCATAAGTCTTCCCTCTGCCTGTGAAGAGATGAGGAGGCACATTGTTTATGCATGCAGAATCTTCCCATCTCCTCACAGGAAAGATTTCCTCCACATTGACAATCAGAAAAACTGAATGAGTGACAAACCAAGACAGTGATCTCTGGGCTGACAGTGCCAGAAGAGGACTGTCAATTGGGAGGGTGAGGTGACATTTGGACCCCATCAGGGTAAACAAAAAAAACAACACACAATATGGGAATGAGGAAAGAGGGTGAGAACATTTTTCCTTCTTCCATTAAGATCCACTCAAATCCAGTTCTCCCCATTAAGTTATCAGTCATGATCCCTTTCCGTCCCATCCTCCTTGGTTCTACTCTATGGGATTTATTGCAGTCTCATTTTTGGAAACAATAGGATCAAAACCTGAAGAGGGATAACTGGAAGGAACCTTATTTGCATAAATGCTCTGTCCCACTGAGAAGTTCTGTGGATCACAGTCAAAGAGTTCCATCCCTATTCCACACCATGCTTGATACACTCTCCAGGATAGGTCACTCTTGTGTGGTGCAAGCTTTGTGCCCTATATCCTTGGACTAAAATTTTGCTATAAAATTGTAAGAGAAGGAAAGGTTTTGAGTGCTATTGAAATGTGCTTATCTATAACATAGTGTGATCTCATGCATAACTCAGTGAAATGGAAACCAATGAAACATACTTTCCTCATCCTATCTGCCACATAGTATTTATTTAGATGGCATAATCCAGCCTGAATATTCCATACAAATAAAAATGTCTTTGCTGTAATACAGTATTTTGTACTGCCAATGACCTATGCACTCCTTTCCTAAACTTTCCCTGCACTGTTCAGTGTATCTCTCTGGAAAATAACTGCACAATTCTTGTAGTACTGGAGCATGAAATGTGATCAATGTTGCCAACAAATTATCAGAAAAATAATCTGGGTTATTATAACATTTTCATTTAGATTTTACTCATGAATTTGCTTTAGATAGATGCAAAGCTAGTCCATCAGCTCCAGGTCTGTGGGACCTTCTGAATTCTCAGCATGCACTGAAAAATAAGAAATAACTCAGTCTTCTATTAGTAAGTTGCTTTTTTCTTCAGGCTTTTCTCTTTCAAAATAGAATCTATTTAACCTTAGCTTGCATGAAAAAGAATTTTTTTAACTACAAGCTGATATATCTTTTGTCTCAATCCTAATCTAATAACAAAAGGTTCAATGTTGTGCTTTTAATGTTTTATACAACCTTGTAAATGTAATCATCCTAAATCTCTATACTCAATGCATTCGCTTTCAGATAATATAGTATATCCACTTACATCTTCAATTATAAACTGTAAAATAATGGATGTTAATGTACCTGTCAGCAATTCAAAATAGTTCTCAGATATGTTGATGAACAGCAGTTCGACAGCAGCTCAAATACCTTCATCTGTTTTTGCTCAAATTTACTGAAACTTTGAGCGTATATGCCGAGTCTGACCGCTTGCATTTTTTTCCTCTGTTTTCTTTATATTAGTGTCTTTTCAATTTCTCAGTTGCTTTTTGAAGTTCTACTTTTTGCAAGTTTTTAATCAGAAGAGAAGTCTGCGCTCAGTTCAGTTATCTTCTTTAACCCTCTCTTCTAAAAATTGTTATTTTTGCCGTCAGTCTCATTCAGCTGTAATTATACTCATTTTAGAACTAGGCAGGAAACAGTTTTTATGTCCTATGAAAATTGTCAGAAAAAAATTTCATTCCTAACACCAGGTTCCTTCCCCAGGGCAATTTGTATACCCAGAGTTAGGCTCCTGCATTCATGCTGGCCTCTGGTCTGCGATATCTAGGTGTTCCACCATGTAGGTCCAGTTGCAAGATGCTCCGCACTAAGTAGATATGAACCATTGTTGTAAAAGGGATGGGACCCAGTACTTCTCAGCTCAGCAGGTTTTGTGCTGTTCCAGAAACTTCAGGTCACAGGTCTGACATTCACATCATTAAACAATACAGAGAATGGGATATGAATAACCCTTTCATAGCTAGAGCTATGCAAAACTAATTACTCTTTAGGCAGGGAGCTATATGCAGATTTAACAAGCTCTGCACGTATATAATTAGCTGATGTGAATGTGACATGGGGAAATTATATTTTAAATTCACTGCAAAGGTAATCTACTTTGTCAGTGTTATATGCCCCCCTTTGTGCCTAATCCATAGAGGATGAGTCTGTTATAGCCCCCAGCTACAAACTTGGAACAGTAATTCATGCAGAAGAGACTTGTGCTTTCAGCTCTAGCATTTCCTAGTTCAATTTCCATTTCTGGGTAAGATGGTGGCACTCACATAACTGGGGACTTGTCTCACATTTGAACTGCAACCAGCAATTAATTTGTAATTTGAAAGAGGCACTGGAGCTCAAGCCATTTCCTTACATGCATTACTGATGCACCGAGCCCAGTGGTGCTGCGACTTTGAAGGGCCAAGTCTAGATGTGCCGGAGCTCAGTCCTGGAACAAATCAAGCACTGTATGCAACCAACTGGCCAGGGTGTTTTACATGTCTCCCTCTGTGCCTGATCCACGGAGGCTGACAGTCCACGACAGGTCTCAGCTTCAGAATTTGACTCTTTAGCTTAAGCTATCGAAAAGGCTCATGCTTTTTATCTCTGGCAGTCCCTTGTTGAATCCCCAGTGTGTCAGCCAAGATGATGGCCATAACATAGCCAGCCAGTAAGTCTTGTTTTCAGTGAGTAATTAAGAAACCATGTTTACGTGGCACACTGAACCTAAATTATGTGGCAAGGTCCTCTCTCCCTCCAATGAAATCAATAATAGAATGCATTTTGTATTATCATGGCAAATGTTGTAACTGTTTTGTGATGTTACCAATGTGGATAGAAAGGGATTGCCTGACTAACTTTTATGCATGACCTATACTAATACCTAAAAAGAGACCTCCACATGTGAAAGGAGTGTTTTGATAGATAGGAATAGCTGCACAGATAGACCCTATGCAGAGGGAGATTTTTAGTTTTGAGGTTAGGGATGTTGGAGCTGGTAGTAATGGGAGATTTGGACGAGGCTAAACTTATGTATAGGGGAGCAGGGTAAGAGAAACATATGAAAAAATGCACCTGGCCAAATATAACTCTAATCTAATTTATTCCAGCCCCAGGAAGTCAGAGAGCCTAGGGAATGAGAGGTTTTGCAGTGAAGGAGATGCCTGTGCTTCTCCTAGTAAATTACTTTCTTCCAGGAAAACATAAGGGCTCCTAAACAAACCATATTCCTCCTAAACAAATTAATTCTGACTTACTACTCTTTTTTTGATGGTTTACTGAATCTTTGTTTCCTGTAGCCATAAAACCCCATAAAAATAGAAAAGCAATAAAATTATTTTACTTTGCCTTGTAATTTGATAAATCATGTGTACTTATCTTCATTATCTGAAAAGTTGGTGGTGTATTTTTTCTTTTTAGTACAGTTGGATATAGTTACCACATTTCACTGAAAAAAAAATCTTTTGTTAAAATATGATCTGTATTAAAGGTAAGGTCCACTCTTCCTTGGAACACAGCTTGAATAATGTTTGAAGGTAAAGTAGTTTTGTTGCTGTTCTTGTGCTGGGAAGTGAATAATTTTGTCTGATTGTGCATTTGAGAGGATCAATAATAAAAACAAAGCTGCTGATGAAGGAATCTTTCTTTTAATGTTTTCACTTATTAACATGCTACTCCCAAGTTATTTGTCTTTGGGTAACTACAAACATTATATTGTTAATCACCTATTTTTAAGTATTCCCACTGAAGATTAGTACTAAATCTGGTTGAAAATTTTCCTCTGAAACTGTTTTTCAATAGAAAATTGGATTTTCTACTACAGAAAAGTTTCACGAAAAGTGTCTACTTTTCATATTCAATTTTGCCTTTTTGACTAATAACCAAATACTCTAAAATTGAGAATTTTGGGTTGAAAATTCTCAGTCCAAACCAGAAGTTTCAAGTTGGAAATACTGCTGTGGTGCCTCATGTCCTGACTCTCCTCTGGGGGCTAGGGTCCCCAGGTGGACTACATTTCCCATGATGCACCATAGTCACATGACTCCCATGAAGCACTGCAACATCTCCACAAGAATGGACACTGTGGTGCATCATGGGAGATGTACGTCAGCAAGAGCACTCAGTCCATAAAGGAGACTGGGGGCATGAGGCAATGAAACTACAACTCCCATGAGGCACTAGGGCAGTGTTTGTGAATCAAAATGTTCACTTTTCACATGAAAGGGGTTTGATTTTTGCCAAAAAAAATTCTGAAAATGAAAATCCAAAATCCCTTCTGGCCAGCTCTAATTATCTCACCAGAGAATACCTTCCTAAATAAGCCTGTGCTTGAATGATGGAGGAATAACAGTTTTAACAAAGAAAACAGTTCTGTTTTAAACCTCCATGGGAAGGCTTTTTCTCCCACTGACAAAGACCAGGATGTAGGTGTCATGCCTCATGGTTAGAGCAGGAATCACTGGTCAGGAATAGGAGCCCAGGGTCAGAGTTGGAGTCAGAAGTTAGGAATCACAGGCCATATCTACACTTACTGGGGATTGACGCAGCTGGGGGTCGATTTGGCGAGTCTAGTGAAGACCCGCTAAATCGACTATACAGCCCTCACCAGTCAACTCTGGTACTCGACTGGAAAAAGAGTAGTAAGGTAAGTTGATGAGAGAGCATCTCCCATCAACACAGCATTGTGAAGACTCCGCAGTAAGTTGACCTAAGCTGCGTCAACTCCAGCTACACTATTCACACAGCTGGAGTAGCATAACATAGGTTGACTTACCTCAGTAGTGTAGACAAGGCCTGTGCCACAGGTCAGAGCTATGTAACCTGGAGTGAGACAAGGCAGGAGCAGGGCTGGCACAAAATTGGGAATAAGAAGACACATGAGCAATCACAGTTGTGGGAAAATTCTTTGAGCAACCATCAAACTGTTGCTGGGATTATGTGTTGGTCTGATGATTCTTCCCACCAATCAATCAGGCAACCTACCACAGGTCAGTTGCGCTCATTAAATTACCTGCAAACTGGCTCTGCTACAGGACCCAAATCCTGACACTTCTCCCCACCCCTTGAGAGTGCCTTAAGGCCCAGTTTTTCCAGGTACTTCCAGAAGAATTCCAATAGGTTTGGGGTATGGATGTTCTCTACTGCTTCTCAAGATTGCCCATCTGGATTGCAAGCTTCCCAGTCCACTAGGTACTGAAGCCTTCCCATAACTTGCTGAAAGTTGAGGATTTTGTGCACCACATAGTCCTCTCCATAGACTGTTTTAGGATCTTGATGTTACCTTTAGAATTGAGATGTGGAAATGGCAGGGGGGGAATCTTCAAGCTCTCAGAGGAGCTGTAACTTGAAGGCCACTGGGTTTACCTGTTCTATAATCTTGAAGGGGGGCAGGTATTGGTAGTCTAGTTTGGCGGATGGGGGCTCAGTGTAACAGTCTGGACAAAGATTCACATCTTGTCTCCTATGGCCAAATTGGGAGCAGCCTCCTAGTCTTGGCCTGTGTGGTATTTATAGGCTGCTTTGGTGGACTTCAAGTGTTCCTTGAGCTGCCACTGCACCCAGTGTGAGTGGGAGGCTAAATTTGTTGCAGCCAGTACTGGGGAATTTACAGATAAGTCTGGGTGGATGTGGGGGTGAAAGCCATAGTTTGCAAAGAATGAGCTATGTTGGCTGGAGGCATGCGGTGCATTGTTATATGTGAATTCAGCATACCACAGAAGAGGGGAGTCAGTTGTCCAGTGTTATCTCAGAAATGAAAGAAACTGCTCCAATATTTGGTTGACTCTGTTTGCCCATTAGTCTGTGGGTAATAGGCAGACAAGGGAAGGGACTCAATGCCAGAGTCTAAGAAATTCCCACTAGAATCAGGAGATTATAATTCCTGTTGGTAACCCATGGTAGTGGAAGATATTTTACAGAAAGAGTTGAACCATCTCCAATGCGGTAGGAACATTATGGCATGGGAGGAAGTGCCATCTTTGTTACAAGAATGACGGCAACCAGGATTATCAAATATCGCTGGGAGCATGGCAATTCTACAGTGAAGTCCATTGATATACTGGAGGTGTGGGCAGAGGCTGAAGGAGACCTAGGAGTTTTGATTATGGGTTCTTGGTACGGGTGCAGAGGCAGCAGGACCTTACATAATCCTTAATGTAAACTTGAAAGCCTGCCCACCAGAAGCACCTCAAAACCAGATTCCAGGTCTTGAATTGGCCAAAATGACCTGCAAATGGTGAATTATGGCATAATTTCATCCTGAAGCCTAGGCTGTCCCTCTTGAACATAAATACAACCCTTCTGATGGAGGAGGCTATTCTGTAAATTGTAATTTGAAGTCAGATTGGGGACCCACATCATTCAAAGTCTGGAGGATCAGGGTTGTAAATGGGTTGTTGGGGGATCAAGAATCAGATGGAGAATGTCAGACTACCATCGATCATCCCGTTGACAAAGTTGGATACCTCAACCATGATAGCAGAGTGCTCTTCACCAGATTCAAGGAATTTGTCTTTGTGGCATAGGCCTTCCACATTCCCTTTTCTTATCCGGGGCAATAAGTTACCACAAAGTTAAAGAGAGAGAAGAGGAGGGACCAGTATGTCCGGTATTGGTTAAGGTGTCTATTTACTTTAAGTTTTTGTGATCTGTCAGGATTTGGAATCAGGCTCCTTCTAGGAGGTGGCAACACTCTTCAAAAGTCACATTGATAGCCAGTAACTCCTTGTCCCAAATGTTGTAATTTTTTTTTCTGACAGGGTTAGTTTTCAGAGAATAAAAAGGTCAGGGATGTAGTTGGTTGTGGGGCTCACATATTGATATAAAACTGCAAGTGTAGCAAAATTCAGGGCATTGGCCTCAAGCATACATGGGATCCAGGTGAATAAGGATGGGTTCTGAGCTGTGTTCCCTCTAAACTGCATGGTCGGGCAGCCGCCCAGGACTGATTCAAGTGCCGTACACTTGATTAGCAGAGCTGTGCACATCTAGCACCGTGTGATCAGGTGCCCCTCCTTGCCACTTCTTTTCAGCCATGTTGCTCTTGCAGCTCTGCCTGGGACTGTCCTTCTGGCTGTGCAGAGCAGGGGGAGAGTGCTGATGTCAGGGTATCCCCCTCTCTTGTACCCCCTTCTCCACCGAGCAGGAGAGAGGGCACAGGGCTCAGAGCAGGTCAGAACGAGCCTTCTGGGTGGTGAGAGAGTGCCTTAAAGGGACAGTGCACTGTCTCTGACACTTCCCCAGCAGCTCACACACACACACGCACACTTCCCAACACATACTTATATTGTTGTTGTTACTTCCTGCAATGCACATATATTCTCTGTAATTTTATTCTTCAAAGTGTGTTATTTTAGTTTTTTTGTCTGATCTATGTATTTCATAATTTTTATTTCTCTGACACTTACATTTGAGTAGTGAGTTCTAAAATGCCTAACCTGTCCTGGCTGGAGTAATTATCCCTACGATAACTTCTTCAAGTTTTATATCATATCCAGGTTTATTTGTTTCTACTGTTGGCGACATCCACACATTACCTCAGTGCGCATAACAAAATTTATTCTGCACATGGATGAAAAAAATTAGAGGGAACATTGGGCTGAGATGAATGCCCTCTTCAGTCAATCAAAGGCCACCTGAGCCTCTGTGGACCATGTGAACTGGGCCCCCTTTTGAAGGAGCACCACTATGGGTGCAACTAGGCTAGAGAACAGTTTCATAAATTACCTGTAGAAATTGGCAAACCCCAGAAATCTCCACACCTCACATGCATCCTCGGAGCAGCTAGTAAGATATTGACACCACCTGATGCAGGTCAAATGGTGAGTTCCTTGGCAAAACAACATAGCCCAAGAATTCCACTGTGTCTTTATCAAACTTAGATTTTTTTTATTCTTGCATACAGAGAGTTTTGGCAGTCTTTCTCCAAGAAATGTACACTTGATGAGGGTGGAAAGTTTGAGTTTCAGAGAAAATGAGGATGTCATCCAGGTAAATAATAAATTGTTTCAGAGTATCCCTAAAGATGTAATTTATAAAATTCTGGAAGGTTTCTGGGACCTTGTGCAACCCAACTGCATAACCAAATACTCAAAGTGGCCATACCTGGCACAGCAGGCAGTCTTTCAGTTATCTCCTTCCCAGATCCTTGCTAGGTTATAAGCTCCACAGAGGTCCAACTTTGAAGACCTCGGCAGAGTAGAGTCTTTCAAACAGCTCATTAATAAGCAGTAAAGTGTACCAGTTTTGGATTGTCATCTTGTTCAGATCTCAGTAGTGCACACAAGACGCCATCCTTTTTGCAGTTAAGAAGTACGGTGCTTCCAGCTGGAAATGTGAAGGGGCAAAGGAACCCCTTCCGCAGGTAGCTCTGGAGTGCCTGTAGTTTGGACTCAGTGAGGAAGCAAATGCACCCAAAGGGAACCTCTGTTCCCAGATGGAAGTCGATGGAGCAGTCATAACAGTGATGGAATGGTAGGGTATAAGCTTTCTTTTTGTCAAAGATGTAGGCATAGTGTTGATATTTAACAGGAATTCCCGGAGCCATTGGAGACTGTGGTGGTTGCCAAGGTAGATTTGGATCCTCTCTTTGTGTTTCTGAATTCTTTGGATGACCGAGTAAACTGCGAAGGGTTCCTGGTCCCAAGTCAGTGCTAGGGAAACAGGATTGTCAGCAAAACAGGCACTCAAAACATACTAGGTCTGACTGCTAGCAGATGAGCAGGTCATAGGCAATGAACAGTGGGATACCAAGAACTACTGATTAATGGAATGCACAAATTAGCCCAAACAGAAGGATTTCTTGGTGGCCTTGAACGCTAATTTCATCTATGGGAGCCATCTTGTGAGTGACCAGTTCCGAGAAAATGAGTGACCCATCTATGTACTCTAGTAACTTGTGGAAGTCCTTACTCTTGGTGGAGTTCTTGTATCTGGACTTTGCCCAAGCATACATGAGATTGCCTTGGGCACTCAAGCCCACCAACCTAGAGGCACTGGGGTCAGGATTCACAGGGTGCCTGAGAGACGGGGGGAGTTGGATTGTGTTGGATGGTGACTGCCAGTACCTTGATGATGACCAGATGTGTATTGGTGTGTGCTGCTGGGGAGATGAGAAGGGCATCAGACCGGCCTTGATGCCCTGTGAGGGGCTGTGAGTCTCAACCCCAGTTCATAGAGCTTTAGGGAGCAAATGTGTTCCAACCTGCTATCAATATATTCTACATATAGATTTTCTAAATGCCATGTTATCACTAATTCTTTCCTAATATTAATTTTCCATCTAAGCACTTGCTGTAGTATTCAGAGGAGTGCTTTATGATCAGAAATGAGAGGTAAGATGGTTGGTACATTAATGTATGGCAGAAGAAATGGTCTATAAGCCAATCCATTAATAAGTGGTCCACGCTATGAAAATGTTTGTGCATCTTTCATTTACACTCTATCCTTGCCATTCCTCCCTTGCCTTTGCTTCAAAACATATCCTGATGAATCCTTATACTTGCAGAACCACTATAATTCATATCCAAACTCCAGCTTCCCTCAGTATCTCAGGCATAATTTATATTTAAATAAAATGTCATTTATATCCCACTAGCAGATGCAAACATTTTGCATGAAGAATAAGGGAACATTTCTAAATGAAAATAATTAGATAGTTCTATTTCAAGGAAAACTATGAATGTATTTTCATGATAGACTTTATAATTTGGTGGATTTTGGAGCTGAGTAAACTAAGGTATGATAGGCTCATGAAGGGAGCTGTGATTCAGTGCATTTCATGGAAGGAAAATTCAAAGGAATTATTCTGAACATTGAATATAAAAGAATGGAATTCTATTATCAGCTTCATGTACAGTTAAATGTTAAAGCTTAGTTGGCTGTATGGATATGTGGGGATTATTTGTACACAGAGTCCTTATTCATGTTATGCCTTTCCACTTGCTAACAACACTGAATTTATTCTATGCTTCTTAACAACAAGATTGTTTCTGCCCTTTTGTCACCACTATAGGAAAAGGCAGAATGAAGTGTCATGTGTTTAAAAACGTTGTGTAAGACATTTTGATTTAGAAGGCAGTTTCAGAAATGTGTAACAGATAGAGAGCTGTGTTTGCTTTGAGTAGAGGGATATCCAGGGCCGGCTCCAGGCACCAGCTTATCAGGCAGGTGCTTGGGATGGCAACTCCGAGAGAGGCGGCACTTTCATGTATCCGGAGGCAATTCGGTGGAGGGTCCCTCACTCCCGCTGAATTGCTGCAGATTGCGATTGCGGCTTTTTGTTTGTTTGTTTGTTTTTTGTTTTGGCTGCTTTGGGTGGCCAAACCCCTGAAGCCGGCTCTGGGGATATCCTACTTATATTGAGCTGAATCCGCTGGTTCTACTTAGTTTTCATATGGAGCCCTGCACATTTTAATGAAATATTACCAGCCCCACGTATTCAAAAATCATAGGCCTGACATCCCAAAATCATGAGATTATTAATAATTAGTTTGGGGTTCATTTGCTTTTTTGTGAGCCTTTAGATTTCATGTTTAAGCTTTTCTCTGTAATCATGAAGATGAGAAACTACTAAAGGAAAAAAAAAAGTTGTTGAGATTCTCATGGAACCACCTGGCAACAGGAGCTGGGGCTTTAAGAATAAAACTACAAATATTGCAAGACTTGCAATAAAACAAGAGTTGGCAACAACATTAATGAGAGTGTTTCCCTGAATAAAACCAAGGTAAAAACTCAGCAGTTTCTGCTTACTATTGAATTAAATGCATAAGATTATACAAATAATGGTCTGTGGTGCTTACTAAGAAAAGGGAATATCAATATAAGGTATTATAATGGCCTAATGTTGGACTGATGAAAAATTCTGTCAAAAACTGTTTTGAATAGAATATTGGTTTTGCTTAAACAATTTTTCCATGAAAAAAATCTCATCTTACCATGGAAAATTTTGACATTGCCCTCAAAAAACTGCATACCTGAAAACCAAAATCTCTTTGGTTTTCAATGTTTTTGAAAACCCAAAACATTTCAATCAGAAATATTGTCATGGTGCCCCAAAGAAGATGTGGTTCAGGAGCCTCAGACCTCCATTCTCCTTAATGGGGTGGTGTCATAGGGTGTTCCTCTGAGAATCGCTTCATGCCTTAATCACAGACCATGATCACTCCAGGTCTCCTTTCATCACCATCACCTTAGGTGCTGGAACCACAGGTGCTGGGGAGTTACTTAATCGTTCTTTATCATCCTTTTCCTATCTACCGAGGCAAAGGAGTAAATCTAAATGATTCTATTCCCCAGTGCCAGAATAATTCCTTGGAGCCATGAGCAGCTTGATGTAAAATTAGAGCAGCCTTCCAGGTGTCCTAATTTATGCAGGGGTCAAGCTGGCCCCTGACCTCTCCTAGGCTTTAAGCCACCTTTGCCCTTTCCCATCTATGGCCCTGAACTGAATACAGCTGGGCCCGACTACAGAATCTGGCCTGAGGGCTTGATTCTCCTCTTCCTTGTACCCTGTGTACTCATACTTCTGCAAAGTGGGATGCAAAATGCTATTCTTCTGATTTGGTAGCATTTTATATACACTCTGCGCAAGGTTTAAAAGCCATGAAGACTCAGGGCCAAGATAAACATGCCAGTAATTATTATGCAGTCCACAGTTGCAACCGACATATACTGAAACACATACTATGACATGACTCTCCATTTTCATAGGAGATTTTTTTTCCTTTGCTCACTATCCTGCAGCTAGTTGTTTCCATTTACAAGTGTAAATGTGATAAATCAGAGCACTTTGAAACTGAGCTACTAGGTGCAGTTTTGTTAGCAAGAGGAAATAGCATCTCTCTGAACAAACAGTTTTAGATATTCTAAATATGCTCCAGCTTCAGAGGGCAGCCATTTCTGTATTATCATTTCCCTACATCATTCTAAGTGCACTATCTTCTCTGACTCCTGTGACTAAAAGCCACTTAAAACTCCCTTATGTTCTTCAGTAGACCAATATTGGCTTCATAAATTCCAGCCTCCGGGCAGAAAAGCACCTAAGTACATGTGTAATTCCATACTCCTTCAGGACTCCATTTCAGCGCATGCTTAAATCCCATTTACTAGGATTGGCTCAAATGCTATCCTGAGTAGGGGTGTTTTCCCGAATGAGCGCCTCCATCATCAGTACTGAGAGAAAACAATGTGTTAACAGTTCTAACTCATCATACACAAGTCAGAAGGCTATACAGCTAGGATTTCTGGAGAGGTAATATTAAAAAAAGGCAATGTGAATAGCCCGGTTTTTGGTGGACAACTTATGTACTGCTATTTAATATTTTATATGTGTTAGAAGATCTGTTCACAGAGCATGTTGGATCTTTAATGCTTGCATTTGCATTGTGGTTGTCTCCATCTCTCTGAAACAATTCAAAATTACACAAAGCCATTTATTATAGTTTAATATGCAGTTCTCCCTTTACCTTAATTTACTCCACTAGTGAAACTCTCATCTGTAACAGGAATTATAGTCTATTAAATGCAAGTTTGCACTGGTTACCAAAAGATAAATCTTCCCAACACACAAAATGTATGCTTTAATCTAAGAGAACAATCATATTGGACTTTGATTTCTGCCATTATAAATGCTAATACCGAACAAGCTTTTCTCTTTTAAAAATAGCATGCTGCAAAGGCGTTACACCAACATGGCTTTCCTATGCAGTTCTTGTTATGGAAGTGGGATGCCAAGTGGTATGATATAACCCCCTACCTCTTATTCTACTTTGCGCTGCCCCGCTGTTTTCCACAAATGAGGTGTAAATTTTAAGTTTGAATCAGGCTGGCAGCAAGAGCAGTCTCATGGGCCCCAAAGGAATAACCCATATGTGATCAACAAATATAGCCTATAAATCACCATAGCAGGAATTCTAGAAAAAGAGATATTGATGAATAATACTTGGCATACAGTATTCCATTGCAGAGCATTGAGCACTATTTATTTATACTATGAAACATACAATCTACAGTGAGTCCAAAGATCCTCTACCCGCTTCACTTTGCATGTGGTTCATGATCCATCACTCCCTGTATCCCACATATAAATCCTGAAAAAAGGGATTATAATATAATTCTGAGCATTTAATAGCTCTGTACAGAAACTAGGGGCCCTGCGTGTGAGCACAAGGCAAGAAGAGGTGGGATATGTATATTTTGCTACTTTGATTTATTGGCACGTCAAAGTACTTTATTTTTCTGGGGTGAAGTGTTATGCTGTTGAGTGTTTTGTGTATTCCTAGGTGGATTGTGGCTATAATTAATTGTCAAGATGTCTGAGCTTCTGTACTGATTATCTGTTTAGTTTTATATGTTTTAAATCTAAATAAAGAAACGTCCGCCGTCCTTTGCCACCTCTGCATGATCTGGGCACAATCCATGTAGTTTTTGGTGTAAGGACTACACAAGTCTGGTTCTGCTGCCCTGTTTATGTACAGCAGTGGTTCTCAACCAGGGTGTGCAGAGCTCTTCCAAGGAGTACATCGACTCATCTAGATATTTACCTAGTTTTACAACAAACATAAAAAGCACTAGCAAAGTAAGTACAAACTAAAATTTCATACAAACAAAAAGAAAAAAGTAAGCAAATTTTCAATAATAATGTTCTGTGACACTTTTGTATTTTTAGGTCTGATTTTTGTAATTAAATAGTTTAAGTGAGGTGAAACTTGGGGTATGCAAGACAAATCAAACCCCTGAAGAGGGTACAGTAGTCTGGAAAGGTTGAGAACCACTGATCTACAGTACCAACTACAGGGGTGAATTTCTCCTGTTGTTTTGATTTTCTATTCTCTGTGATTGCGTGTTATGGCTACTGATTCGTTAGTCCTCTGCTCACTTTGAAGTGTTATCTGCTGTATTGCTGATTTAATATTTTATTTACATATGCTATGTTTGTTTATTGAAGCATGGAAGCAAGTTTCCATTTGTGACAGGGTCTATAAAGTAGTTTTTGCAACCTGAAGACTTTGTGATCCATAGACAAAAAGCTTTGTTAATGTTAAAGGTTTTTAAATTATTCCTTACTTAAAACAGTTAAAAGAATGTCAAATGTTTGGAAACTTTCAATTAAATGTAATTAATGACTATTAATTTTCATTAGCTTAGTTACAATGTACATTAGATAACTAGATTTTAACTCGGCCCTACTGTATTGTTATGGAATATGGAAGCTTTGTGGATATTACAGTCTTACAATTTAACAAATGTTATCTCCTCAGTAGCAATTTCTCCATAAGTTCCTGCATTTAAACTGTTCTCTCATGTACCTTTATTGCCTGAAATAGACTGACAGCTCTCCAAAGCAGGGAGCTTGTCTTTCTAGAAGTTTTGTAATCTGCAGTGTACACCTACATCAATCTATTTGTAATAGTACCACTGTTAAATTAAGGACCACAATCAACATGCTATTGATTTTTCAGCAGAACTCCTCGCTGACACCACAGTATGTTCCATGAACTTCATCTGTCCTAGAGTTTTTTTGTATAGCTCATTGCCATTGTATATAGGCCCTTCCCAAATAAATTCAAAATGAATGGTGAATTAGTTATTGGTGAAATTCACCTTCATGCAGAAGGCTAGCACCAAGTCTACGACCACATAAATCCAACTTAAGCAACTAAGACTCTTGATTAGTTTGACCTCCTCTGGAAGATCATTTCATGGTCAAAATCCCACAACTGAGAATATATTATCTCCAATTCCTATGTGCTTCAGCTTATTCAAGGGAAGCAAAAGGGTCATTGATACAACTGATTTTGAGCAGATGATGGCTTTGAAGATCAGGATGAAGGCACTAAACTGACAACAGAAGAAGTCTGGAGCAAAAGGGTGATGTGTTCAGTGGCCTGTCCCAGGCAGATACATTCTGCACAAGATAGAGTTTCTGCAGTGCTTCTAAGAGTCAGATTCTTATTAGGTCTCATATGACAATTAGGCCTACAAATTTACCCCAATTCTGAGCTCAACTACAAAAAGTGAGTTAAAGTTTATAAAATGTCACAATAACTTACAACAAATGTTGGTGAGAAAAAGCACAAAAGTCAAGTCTGAATTAGTGAAAACAAAAAGGCCTATTGATATTACTGTGTTCAAATAATACCTGGTAAACAAGAAAAGCATGAGACTGGAAATCACTGGACCTAAACTGGTATGGCAGAAATTAGGCATAATTGATTAACAAAATGATGGGATGGGCTATTCCACCTATAACTCCCTTTTAGGGTTCTTCAAAAGGAAAGACTTTTTGGAGAAACTAGTGCAAGAAGGAGCTATCTGACAACAACTGATGGTTGGAGACAGATGAACAAGAAGGGAGCAGGTCTTACCATCATGGCTGCCACTCATCTTCTGGGTCCACAGGATCTATTATACTACTGTTAGACCTTTGCCCTCCTGATCTTGGAGATATCCAGAGCAGACCAGGCCAGAGAGAGGACCCAGATGATACTATAACCGCCATCTGTTTTGGCTAAGTTCTGAACACACACACACACCTTGTTTTTCCTTTTCCTCCCCCACTTATTTCTTCTTCCTATTCCTCTTCTTTTGCCTTTGGTCTAATAAAAGTTTAGCTTAGCTGGCTGAGACTGTATATTTTGCAGCATTGCTGTGAGCCTGTGACCAGAACGAGGCCACTAAAAGCAATGGCTGACAAAGTCTGATCCTGCTACAAGTTTGTTATGTTTCAGAGTGGCTAATAAGACTATATGACATACAGTTCAATCCTGTTTACTAGAAGACTAACACACAAAGTTGAGAACTGCAACAGGTTTATTTTATACTTTATATTTCAAACGCTGTAAAAGTTTTTCCTTTTTCTGTATCTTCAATAAAAGCTTTAAAAGGATGGTGTTTGCCATGGTACTAAGCAGAGTGGAGTCTCTGTATGTCAAACCTCATTTAAAAATGTTTAATACTAGACAGTGACAGGGTCATATTAACACCTTTGACTATTTGGGCCCATATAGTTCATCAAAATTAATACAACAGGCCCAAATGTACCAACTTCCTGGGGCTTACCTTTATTGCCAAGATTGACAAAACAAAAACAAAATAAAGCTCATCTTAAACTACCTGCTGGGTTTGGCTATCACTAGAATTTTCTTTGAAGGAGGTGCTGAATTCTCGCTGCTTTAGAGGTAACCCCATCCCTTAGTATATTTTGGGATTGAAGAATACTAGAAGCCATCTGACTGGACATCTGAACAGATCAGCAAAAATAACTCTGCAGTATTCCAACACCTGACAGATTGAGTTCTCCTAAAATGACCCTCCCTTACTTAGACCTTATCACCTTCTGACAATAACATATAGTCATGTTTTTATTGACTTAGCTAAGTACTATTTTACATGCTAAAAAAACTCTTGACAAAAAACATTGACCGGCAAGATTAAGATGCTGCATTTCCACAAACTTATGTAGCTTTCTCCAAATTTTTGACAGAGGGTAAAATAGTTTACTGGTATTTGGAATGGACATGCTTTCACCTTTCCTCCATGGTGGAGTAAAAGGAAGGATTAGACAACACAATTGTTTCAGCACAATTTGGTACATAAAAACAATTCCCACATTTTGCCCTCAGAGACTTCTGCTACACTGATTATTTTGTACTAAGGAAATTAAATTCTATATTGTAAATTATAAAGGTATCTGTTTTAGTGTAATTTCTAGGATTAACTCTTTTAGGAGGGTTGATTTGTTCAAATGACAAATTTATAGATTCTAAAACCAGAAGGAACCATTGTAATCTAATCTGACCTTCTGTATAACAAAAGTCATAGAACTTCCCTGAAATAATTACTAGAGCATAGCTTTTAGAAAACATCTAATCCTGATTTAAAAATCATCAGTGATGGAGAATGTCATGACCCTTGGTAAATTGTTCCCATGGTTAATTACTCTTACTATTAATTACTCACTTATTTCCAGTGTAGATATGTCTAGCTTCAACTTCTAGTCACTGGATCATGTTATATACCTTTCTCTGTTAGATTGAATAGCCCATTATTAAATATTTGTTACCTACATAGATACTTACAGACTGTAACGAAGTCCACCTTTAATATTCTCTTTGTTAAACTAAATAGACTGAGCTCCTTGAGCCTATCACTATAAGGCATGTTTTCTAATCATTTAGTCATTTTCTTGGCTCTTCTCTGAACCTTCTCCAATTTATCAACATCCTTCTTTAATTGTTGGCACCAGAACTGGACATAGTATTTCAGGAGCATCAGTGCCAAATACGGAGGTAAAAATAGCCTTCCTATTCCTACTCAAGATTAATTTTGCATCCCAGGATTGCATTAGCTCCACCATGACCCCAAAATCGTTTTCAGTCATTGCTTCCCAGGATAGAGATTCTCATCCTACAAGTATGGCCTACATTCTTTGTTCCTAGATACATACATTTAGCCCCATTAAAATACATATTGTTTGCTTGCATCCAGTTTACTGAGAGCTCTAGATCACCCTGAATCAGTGATCTGTTCTCTTCATTATTTACCACTCCCCCAATTTTTGTGTCATATGCAAACTTTATCACTGATTATTTTATATTGTTTTACAGCTCATGGTAAAAATGTCAAATAGTATATAGTGCCAAGAATGGAATCCTTGGGGAACCCACTGAAAACAGACCTGCTTTAATAATGATTCCCTGTTTACAGTTACATTTTGAGACCTATCAATTGGCACATATTAAATTGATTATAAACTGGTTATGTTAATTTTATATCATTCTAGATTTTGTAATCAAAATGTTTTGCAGTATCAAGTCAAATGCTTTACAGAAGTCTAAGTATACCACATCAACATAATTAACTTTATTATCCAAACTAGTAATCTTATCAGAAAAACATCAATTTAGTTTGACAGGATTTATTTTCCATAAGCCAGTGTTGAGTTGCATTGATCACCATATCATTCTTTATTAACTGAGTTCTGTATCAGCCACTCTATTATCTTGCCCATATTTTGTAAAGATATTTATGTAAAAATACCTTTGTCTGTAAAGATTGCTATAGATCAGTGGTTCCCAAACTTATTCCACCGATTCCGCAGGGAAAGCCCCTGGCGGGCCAGGCCAGTTTGCGTACCTTCTGCATTCGCAGGTTTGGCCGATCACAGCTCCCAATGGTCGCGATTCACTGCGCCAGGCCAATGGGAGCTGCTGGCAGTGGCACAGGCTGAGCCACTGGGAGCCGTGATCAGCCGAACCTGCAGACGCAGCAGGTACATAAACTGGCCCGGCCCGCCAGGGGCTTTCTTTGCGCAAGTGGCAGAACAAGTTTGGGAACCACCGCTATAGATTTTTCTGGGAAGCAATAATTGTGTTTTTATTTATCGTGCATGAAAAGCAAGGATCTGAAAGTGATGTGAAGTCCATATTGTAACATTTTTCTTTTAATTTATTTATTCAATATAATTTTAACTTTTATGGCAACCTCCACACTAATATGTCAAAGCACTTTTTACATGTTAATTAAGTTTGACCTCTTCTCCTTATATGCTAGAGGGGCTCATGTTTGAGATGAGAGACCTGTTACTTTAGCACAACTATTTTCATCTAGAACAGTTGCTTCATATTACTTTGTTTATGGGTGAAGTTTGCACGTGCAAAATTTGTGCCCCTATTTCTGAGCTTACAAAATGAATTGCAGGAGTAAATCTGAGAATGTGCACTTCTAACTACAGTAGCGCCTCAGTTTTATGAGCATCAAACTGATGAATGACCAGTTATACAAACCATTTTTCTCCAGCAAAAAAACAAGAAACTTGAAAGAGTTGTCAGTGACTAACAAATCGACATCCCTTCACATTCCACTGGAAATTTCTTGCAAGACAAGAGGAAAGCAATGAAGTGCATACTTCTGCATCTTATGCAATCTACCAACTGTAACTGAGATGTTCAATTTTATGAACATCTCAATCCCCAATTAGTTTGGAAAGTACAGATTCTGCTACATCTGATTTGGGCCCAAAATTTAACTGTAGGCATGAAAATTCATGTTCAAATTGCACCTCCTTTCTGAAAAAAAAATGTGCTTTTCAGTGTGTAAGAGCCCACTGGGTCTTCAGAGGGAGGAAGCTTAGATAAAGAGGGTCACTACTGCAACAGCAGCATTTAACAGTGTGGGAATGTAGAAATCACACACATGCAATTTGTTTCCACAAGATGACATAGCTGATAAAAGTTGGAGGTTAAGTCTCTCTCTCCCCAGATTCTTGGCAACAGGCTTGCCATTTATTGACAGCTTTGTGAGAGTGTGTGCATGCACCATGCAGTGGGGCAGGCTCCTGGCAACCCCAATCCACATGAAAGCCTGGCTGCAAGCAAGCCCCCCCTCGTAGAATTGCATGCAGCTCATCATTGATTTCCGGAGCGTTGCACTGTGGGTAGCTATCCTATAGTTCCCGCAGACTCTCCCACCCATTGGAATTCTGGGTTGAAATCTCAATGCACGATGGGGCAAAAACAGTTTCGCGGGGTTCTGGGTAAATGTTGTCACTCAATCCTCCTTCCGTGAAAGCAACGGCAGACAATCATTTCACGCTCTTTTCCTTGGATTGCCCTGCCAGATGCCATAGCACGGCAACCATGAAGCCCGTTCAGCCTTTTTTGACTGTCACCATATGTCTACTGGATGCTCTTGACAGACACGGTACTGCAGTGCTACACAGCAGTATCCCCTTGCCTTTGCAAGTTGGCAATGACAGTTATCAGTCATACTGTACTGTCTGCTGCTGTCATGGGTGCTCCTGGCTGGCCTCGCTGAGGTCGGCCGGGAGCACATGGACAAAAAAAGGGGAATGACTCCCCAGGTCATTTCCTTCTTTACGTTTTGTCTAAAAGTAGAGTCAGTCCTGTCTAGAATATCAGGCAAGTCTACTAAAGAACCAGAGAGGCAAACAGCCGCTCCGGGTCAGAGCCCTAGACATCCCGCAGAAATGATGAACTGCATGCCATTCTAGGGGGTGCCCCTGCAACAACTCCTGTTGCTTCCCTCCTCTCATGCCCCTCATGGGCTACCGTGGCAGTGTCCCCCCACTTGTGTGATGAAGTAGTAAAGAATGCATGAATAAGAAACACTGGTTTTATTGAGATAAAACGGGGGGGGGGGGTAGGGGAGGGAGGAGGCAGCCTCCAGCTGCTATGATATTCCAGGCAGGACTGAATCTTCAGAAGACAAAGCTTAAAGAAGAGAATGACCAGGAGTCATTCCCATTTTTGCCCAGGCGCCCCTGGCCGACCTCACTGAGGCCAGCCAGAAGCACTCACGGGATGATGATAGATACCAGAAATATTGTACCGTCTGCCATCAGGAAGAGAAGGCAATAAGATGCTGCTGTGTAACGCTGCAGCACCACGACTGCCAGCAGCATCCAGTAGACATACGGTGACATTGAAAAAAGGTGAGAAACAATTTCCCCCCCTTTTTTTCCCATGGGGAGGGGAGAGGGGAATTGACGACATATACCCTGAACCACCCGCAACAATGTTTTTGACCCTTCAGGTACTGGGAACTCAGCCAAGAATGCAAATGGTTTTCAGAGACTGCGGGAACTGCAAGAAAGCTCGAGTCCTCAGTCCCCCCTCCCTCCCTCCACGAGCATCCATTTGATTCTTTGGCTTTCTGTTAGGCTTGTCACGCAGCACTGTGCTGAGTCCCTGCTGTGGCCTCTGTCTATCATAACCTTGGAGATTTTTTCAAATGCTTTGGCATTTCATCTTTTGGAACGGAGCTCTGATAGAACAGATTTGTCTCCCATACAGAGATCAGATCCAGTATCTCCCGTACGGTCCATGCTGGAGTTCTTTTTGGATTCTGGGATTGCATGGTCACCTGTGCTGATTGGCGCTCCATGCTGGGCAAACAGGAAATGAAATTCAAAAGTTCACAGGGCTTTTCCTGTCTACCTGGCCAGTTCATCTGAGTTCAGATTGCTGACCAGAACTGTCACAATGGTGCACTGTGGGATATCTCCCGGAGGCCAATACCGTCAAATTGCGGCCACGCTAACCCTAATCCGAAATGGCAATACAGATTTCAGCGCTACTCCTCTCGTCGGGGAGGATTACAGATACTGGTATTAAGAGCCCTTTATATTGATATAAAGGGCTTCATTATGTGGACGAGTGCAGGGTTAATTCAGTTTAACGCTGCTAAATTCAAAATAAACTCGTAGTGTAAACCAGGCCTGAGTTGAGAGCGCTGTCTAGAGCGGTCACAGTGGAGCACTATAGGATAGCTCCGGACGCCAATACCGAATTGCATCCACACTACCCCAAATTTGACTTGGCAATGTCAATTTCAGCGCTAATCCCCTCATTAGGAAGGAGTACAGAAATCAATTTTAAAAGCCCTTTAAATCAACAAAAATGGTTTAGTCATGTGGATGGGTGCAGGGTTAAATCGATCTAACACTGCTAAATTTGACCTCAACTCGTAGTGTAGACCAGGGCTAAGAGCAGAGAGGGTCAAAGGTGCAGTTAAACCTGAAGCTGTGGCAGATGTATATACATATTACATAGATTCCTATATATTAAGCTCTAAAGATGGGAATGGGATTAACCAAAGCCAAAGCTCAAATAAATTGGTCCTTCTTAGGGTACGTCAACACTATGGGATTATTCTGATTTTAAAGAAACCGGTATTTGGAAACAGATTGTATAAAGTCGAGTGCACACGGCCACACTAAGCACATTAATTCGGCGGTGTGTGTCCATGTAGCGAGGCTAGCATCGATTTCTGGAATGTTGCACTGTGGGTAACTATCCCATAGTTATCCTATAGTTCCCGCAGTCTCCCCCACCCATTGGAATTTTGGGTTGAGATCCCAATGCATGATGGTGCAAAAATAGTGTCGCGGATGATTCTGGGTAAATGTCGTCACTCAATCCTCCCTCCATGAAAGCAATGGCAGACAATCTGTGCCCTTTTCCCTGGATTGCCTTGGCAGATGCCATAGCATGGCAACCATGGAGCCTGTTTAGTGTTTTTTCACTGTCACCGTATTTCTACTGGGTGCTGCTGACAGACGTGGTTCTGCAGTGCTGCACAGCAGCATTCACTTGCCTTTGCAAGGTAGCAGAGACAGTTACCAGTCATATTGTACCATCTGCTGCTTTGGAAATTGGCAATGATGGTTATCAGTCCTATTGCACCATCTGCTGCTGTCCTGGGTGCTCCTGGCTGGCCTTGCTGAGGTCGGCCGGGGGTGCATGGACAAAAAAGGGAATGATGCCCCAGGTCATTCCCTTCTTTACATTTTGTCTAAAGGTAGGGTCAGTCCTGCCTAGAATATGGGGCAAACCTAATAAAGAACCAGAGAGGAAAGCCACTCTGGGTCAGAGCCCCAGACATCCTGCAGAAATGATGAGCTGCATGCCATTCTAGGGGATGCCCTTGCAACAACCCCACCCGTTGCTTGAATAAGAAACACTGGAGGCAGCCTCCAGCCGCTATGATAGTCCAGGCAGGACCAAATCTCCGGGACACAAAGCTTAAAGGAGAGAATCACTGAGAGCCATTCCCATTTTTGCCCAGGTGCCCCCGGCTGATGTCTCCCAGCCCAGCCAGGAGCACTCACGGGATGACAATGACAGTTATCAGTCTTATTGCACCATATGCTCTCAGGGAGAGAAGATGAGGGAATGCTGCTGTTTAGTGCTGCAGCACAGCGTCTACCAGCAGCATCCAGTAGAAATACGGTGACATTGAAAAAAGGCAAGAAATGATCTTTTTCCCTTTTCTTTCACGGGGTGGGGGGAGGTGGGAATTGATGACATATACCCTGAAACACCCGCAACAATGTTTTTTACCCTTCAGGCATTGGGAGCTCAGCCAAGAATGCAAATGGTTTTCAGAGACTGTGGGAAAGCTCGAGTCTTCAGCGCCCCCCCGCCCCCTCCATGAGCATCCATTTGATTCTTTGGCTTTCTGTTACACTTGTCATGCAGCACTGTGCTGAGTCCCTGCTGTGGCCTCTGTCTATCATAACTTGGAGATTTTTTCAAATGCTTTGGCATTTCGTCTTTTGGAACGGAGTTCTAATAGAACAGATTTGTCTCCCCATACAGAGATCAGATCCAGTATCTCCCGTACGGTCCATGCTGGAGCTCTTGTTGGATTCTGGGACTCCATGGTCATCTGTGCTGATCGGCGCTCCATGCTTGGCAAACAGGAAATGAAATTCAAAAGTTCACGGGGCTTTTTCTGTCTACCTGGCCAGTGCATCCGAGTTCAGATTGCTGTCCAGAGCTGTCACAATGGTGCACGGTGGGATAGCGCCTGGAGGCCAATACCATCGAATTGCGGCCACACTAACCCTAATCCAAAATGGCAATTCTGATTTCAGCACTACTCCCTTCATCGGGGAGGATTACAGATACCGATATTAAGAGCCCTTTATATCGATATAAAGGGTTTCATTGTGTGGATGGGTGCAGGGTTAATTCGGTTTAACGCTGCTAAATTTGGTATAATCTCAGTGTAGATGAGGCCTCAGATACCCTTAGGAACAGACTTAGCTTCCTTGAGATCTGGCCACCTTATCTCTCTTTCTGAAAGATAATCTCATCTAAGGTAATTGGTAAAATTCATTTGTGCCAGGCAGCCCTTCCATATGCTTGCTGGAATAAATGCATTGATGCCATGTCCAAACTCTGAATCATTTATGTGCTGAAAACAAGCAAAAAACAAAGACGTTAGGCCCCTCACAGCAGTTAGTTTTAGGGACAGCTGTCAGTCAGCTGGGGTGCTGTATGGCCTCTGGCACCCTCTCAGTGTCTGAGTCTAGCAGGAGTAGCAATTTTCCTATATGACAGAATGGTAGAAACTTCAGGGGGAAATGGGGTGAAAATTAGGAGACTAAGGGAAGGGTGAGGGACTCAGGAAAACTGCTTCCCCTTAAATTACTCTCATATCCTTTCTAAAACTGCCTATGAAACCCAGGGACTGCATTTTCTATTTTTATGAAAATGGCAGAGAGATTTTTCAGAATAGACCCAACTTTTATACAGCATAAAAAGTTCTCTTTTCAACATATTTTTATTGATTCTAGTATCTAGAATAGCTGCGGCTGCTATAATAGAGACCTTGCTCTCCTAATGTAAACAATGTAACCTGGTTAATCTGCCCACTTTGATGTAGGCTGGCTGGTGTAACCTGTTCTACTGCTGAAGAGAATATTTTATGAGACTGTCACATGATTACAAAAAAGTAAATTGCATGGTGATAAAAACCTGGGTAGCACACAATGTTTCAGTGCAGTAGAGGCATCTTTTATATTTGGTAATTGTAAACATCTGTATAAATCTCACTTAATAAGCACCTCCAGAAATATTGGAAGATGGTAATAATATGGGCAAGAACCTTACTCCTGATAAAATTGTTAATGATTGTTAACACTCTGGCAAAAAGGAAATAGACACATGAATTTCTTTTACCTTAGGAAGTCAGTGTTTTAATTCATGCTAGATGAGGATATTTGAGAGTACAGCAGAATGCCTTTGAAATATGATGGAATTTACTTACTGAAATCTTAGTTCAATTGCAGGGATCTGACCCTATTCTACATTTCAACTGGAAGCTCTTTGGAGCAGGGACTATCTTTTTGTCCTGTGTTAGTACAGCACCTAGCACAGTGAGGTCTCTGTCTGGGGATCCTGGGCACTATGATAATACAAGTAATTAATAATAATTCTATGAGTCAGTTCACTTTTCTTACACTTTAACCATCACTGTGGTATCTGAGTGCTTTCCAGAATAATGAAATTATACTGATAGTTATACATATCCACAAACTGTAGTTCCTAGCCATTCCCCCATTTCCACTAGAAGAGAAGAGGGTTGATAACAGGAATGTTTGCCTCAGTAAGGATTCTGGTCTCTAAACCTCTGTCTCTGATGTTGGTATTGCAAGAAGAGAGTTAATGTGCCAAAGCAGCAGAGTGGCAAGCCAAAAACAAGGGCAAGAAGAATCTCATGGTGAGATAGATAAGAGGAAACTGTAGCCTGACATGAGAAAGGGAAAAGCCTTTTAAAGAGACATATTTTAAGCATGAGGAAATTTGCTCATGGGGAAATATCATCATGTAGCCTTTAAAAGTGAATTTTGTAATGTTGTATTATACCACTGTGAATTTAGCTCTAGATGCTACAGTTTCAAGCTCAGAAAGGAACCACATGTTTCAGATTTAGAGCAAGTAGGAACACATGAAGACTATGGAAAGATACGCATACATCCAGTTACAAATCTAGTCTGCCTTATAAGTTTTATTACAGTCACAAGCAACGTTATAATTAGCCAAGCATGTATAAATCCTACAAATACCCATGCACAAGGTACAAGTATGATCATACTCTTAAGCCAATGGTTTAGTATTGCTAAGCTAAAAATCTTACAGGCCTCTGCCTGTAGGCCTTGCGTTTTAGCCCTGCTTTGCTTAGATACCTAATGCACTCATCACTTCCAAATCCTTGTCAGTCTTATACTTCTATGATACTACAACTTAAAATCTATTTAGCATACAACGATTATAAGACATGGTAAGAGTAAGTCACACCATCACACCACACACAATCAATGAATGATAACCTGAACTAATTGGCTACAACTGTTTCTAGCAACAAACAGCTATTAGTAAAAATTGTACCCAGGGAAAAATATTCATTCATTTGGCTCAGTTATGACATGTAAATATCAGTGTTGTTGAGGTAAAGTGGCAGGATTCTGCTATCAAAAAAAAAAAAAAATCTTTCCTTTTAAGGGGATGAGTCTTCACATGTGCAAATTTCTTTCCTATATGCCAGAGGGACAAATTATGAGGTTAGTTTAAGTAAATCTAGAGTGAGTTCAAGTTAATGTAATTTACAACTTCTGACCTCACCAGCTCTTTAAATTCCTTTGAGTGACCATAAGACCAACTTGGATATTCTCCCCCTTTCCCCGCCCCTCCCCCCAAACATCTGGTTTTGTCTCCCTGCTCCTTTAAATAACACCTCTGAATCTAGTCAAAACTTGGAGTTTAAAGTAGTCTAAATTAGTACAAGACACTGAGGAATTCAGAAGAGAGGGATATAGCAAGAAAAGCTACTAATAGGAAGATCTGAGGTGGTTTAAGTTAAGCTAACCCATCCCCATGGCCATTTAGAACATATCTTGTGTTTGATTTTTCTCTCTACTTTAAACTAGAAATTGGACCAGCAGGTGAAGTCCTGGCCCCGTTGAAGTCAATGGCAAAACTCCCATTAACTTCAGTGGAGAGATAATTTCATTTTGTTTATGATGAAAGGAAGATCACAAGGTTTTTCAATTCAACCATTATCTCACTAGCTACTAAACCCCAAAGTTTGAAGAGTGTTTGCTTGAGCAAAACACCCGATGCTGCATACAAGGGGTTGCACCTGTGCAAATCCCCATCTGACATGTATTCATTTGGGGTCTGGGCTCACACGATTGAAGTCCATAGGATTTTTGCCACTGACATCAAAGGGATTCAAATCATTTATGTTTTGCATTTTCAACTAATGGCCACACGAACTTTGTAATGTGGGCCTAAACTCTCCAATGCTTGTTATTTTATTTACACACCAGGTCTGAGGGAAGGGTATCAGATATCTTCCTATTTTCTCTCTCATGTTGAATACTCCAGTTATGTCTGGATTCAGTTGTCTGTTTTCTAGAAAATACAATTCCAAAATAGCTAGCCTTGACACATAGTTAGGGTGACCAGACAGCAAGTGTGAAAAATCAGGACGAGTGGGAGGTAATAGGAGCCTATATAAGAAAGACCCCAAAATTGGGACTGTCCCTATAAAATCAGGACATCTGGTCACTCTACACACAATTAATTGTTAAAGCCCCATCACTGAATTCCTTGTCCTCTCAAAGATGTTTCCTAATGTGATGTATTGAGAACTGTATTGGACTTGCAAGTTATCACTTTTTTCCTTGTCCTGCTTGCAGGCTAGGGGCTTTGTACCGATGTGTGTCTTCAAAGTCAGACTGGAAAGAGCCAGCCTAGAAAATGGTGGGTAAGTTTTGGCTCTCTGCCTTAGGGAGCAGCCTGCTTTGTGTCTGTTTGGGGTTCGTGTGTGTTATCTTTTAATTCTAAGCAATCAAGTAGTGTCGTCAAACATAAAACTACTTTTGCTGGAAGGTTAGGTCTAACTTCTCTGCATTTGTGCTGTGAATATAATACCTAACTCTTCCAGGTCCTCTCTTTTTTAAATACAGTGCTCAGAAACTGGTCATGTAAGTCTAAATGAGGTTGTGTACAAGTCTATTGCAGAGTGCCAGAATATTTTTCTGCTAGTGTTTTTATGCCCTTGCTTACATAACCTACTTATGTTTGACTTCCTGATCACAGCTATGTATGAAAGCTACATGATTCTCTATGCTAGAACTGTTCCTAAATCTTTGTCCTAATAAACAAATACTAAAAATGAACTGAAAAGAGTTAATCTAACTTTTTAAAACTCAAATAAAGTTTCAATAAAGCTCACAGCAGGTTTATTATTATTATTCTTAATAATTATTTATATTATCATAGTTCTTAAGAGGCCCAGTCATGAACAAGCACTCTACCGTAATTGAATTCATTTGCTGTGTTCCCTATTGTTTATAAAGCTGATGGAATAATCCATAGCAAAGAACTTGATAAATTTATCCTCTTGGTTTTCATACTATGTATTAGCATTTTCCAGCTTTCCCTTGGATTGGTTCATTATTCAAAATTGGCAAAATAATCTCTGCAAATAATTCTTTACTTGTATATTATTCATCAGCAGTTAAACTGAGTATTCAATATCCCAAATTCAAAAAGTGAGTTATTTCAGATTTGGTTGGACATGAGACTGCTGCTGTTCCCTGACTGGGTGAACATAATGGTTAGAATCAGTTTTCCTAATGAAAACCCTTGGGTCTGAATATTCAGAATTTACCTACTCTGACTATTCTGTAATAACTTAAAATTATTTTTTTCATAAACATTGCTACCACTAACCTCATTTCACCAGAATATTTTAAAAAGTTAACAGAAAAGAGATGTGAACACAAATGACATGAACTTGTTTTTATTTGAGCAAATATTCACAGAAAAGTCATTTGCCCCAGTCTAGTTATGAAACCCTCAGAATACGAGCATTTTACAGACTATATGCATGTGAGAACTTAAACTGTGCTAAAAAAAAAATCTAAAGTGACTAAGGATATGTCTAGCATTAAAACACTAGTGCAGCACAGCTACAATGGTTCAGCTGTGCCACTGTAGTGCTTTGAGTGTAGACACTAGCTATGCCAATGGCATTAGCAAGGTCAAAAGAAAAATTCTTCCACCTACCTAGCACTATCTAGAGCAAGGGCTATGCTGATATAGTTACATCTCTCAGAGATATGTATTTGTCACACTCCTGAGGATTATAGCTATACCAATGTAAATTCCTAGTGTAGATCAGTCCTAAGTATTTTAGGGATTAGGAACTAGACCCCTTAAACACTTCTTTTCAAAAGTGCCTTTTACTCTGAAAGCCAAGTCCTGTAGTCTTTACTGAAGCAAATCTCTCAGTGATTTCAAGGGGAGTTGAAACGTTATGCAGTTTGTAAAGGAGTCAATCTACCATATAAGCCATTATCAAATCTACCTGCAGCTTGAGCAAGTTTTATCTTTATTAGGGCAAACTGTGAACTCTTGACACCTTTTTTTAGTCAGTCCTTACTCCAGCACTGCTCTTTACTTCAATGAGAGTTTTGTTTAAGTAAGGAATCAAGTAAAATAAAGTGAGCAAGAACTTCCGGATTTTTACCATTAATTGATCATTCTACTCAGCATTTACAGAGCAGTTAGTCCATAGTGATCTATAGGCTTAATCTTTAAGAATTCCTATAGACAAAGGAAGACTAAGTGTACTTTATGAGATGGTTCCCACATCATCTGCTAGTCTGATTTAAACAAAGTGACAGTAGAGAAGAATTTGATAGAAACTACATGGCAGCTGGCCCTGGGATAAAATGACGACATGACATTTAAGCAAGTTGTGTGAGAGTTTGGGGGCAGAGATTGTTTGTTCTATTTCTATACCCAGTTATAAGTAACAAGAGTTTCAAGCCTCAAATGCTACTAGAATGACACTAAAACTATCTGGAACTGTAGCTATAACTTTTATCAAGCTGAATGTCACAAAGGTGCAGATCACTTAAACCAGGGGTCCCCAACGCGGTGCCCATAGGTGCCATGGCACCTGCCGGAGTGTCTAAGTGCGCCCACGTATTGGCCAGCAGACGACCATCCACCGAAATGCTGCGAGCCTTCTGGATGACGCTGCTTATTGGTGGTGATGCCTATTGACATTACTGCTTGTCAGCAGCATTTCGGCAGATGGTCATCCACCGCCAGGTTCCTCCATGGCTCGTCGTCTGGTGCCCACCAGATAAAAAAGGTTGGGGACCACTGACTTAAACTGATCATATAAGAGAAAATCAGAGTATCCCCTCTGAATAGAAATGTAATCTCCTCCATGGATTAACTCCACTTTATCTTACTGAGCATGTATCACCCTTCCTGCTTGCTCTGCTCATCTAGCACCGAGCTGTCAGTCCCTCTAAGCAAGCATGCCACTGTCGGGGCAATAGCCTACAGCTCTGTGCCTCCCATCACCCGAGAGCACCTTCTTGAAATTCTCAACAAGTTTGAACTTAAACATACAGCCGGATACACTAGTGCTTGGGATGGGAATGGAGAAGGGAAAATGCTGAAATTATTCACTTGTTATGGCGCAACCATTGCTTGCTTTGATTTCAGAGTGAGGCTCAACTCTGTCAGGACAAAGACCCTGTATTGATGGTCCCCACTCAGAAACCCTCTGGAACCAGAGTAGTTCTGGAGTGTTTCGTGCGAGAAGACTATCCATGTGGGCTGCAACAGACTTCTCTATCGATGGGTTGGTAGCTATTAACACTTGTCCTCAACCTTTGAGGGAGTTGCCCCTGGGCATCCTCTTCATGGTTTTTGGCCTCATAGATCACTATGGTTTACAGACAACTGAAGCAAGAAGGAAGACAAAACTAGAAAGTGCGTGGTGGGGCTTGATCTGGATCGATTGAGAAAGAGATTTGAAGTCCCGTCCAATTACTGTGAAGGAGGCAAGGAAATGGCCAGCATACTTCCTGCAGAATCTCCATCAGCAGATTTGTTTCAGGTACTGAACAGCTGGGTAAGACCTGGCTGATCAAGTACTTCCCATTGCAAGGGACTTGCTCTTAATTTTCAGAGTAAACTCAAATGTTTTAGGCCTTGATTCTACAATGTGCAGCATGGTTTCAATAAGGCTCTGTGGAGACACAACAGCCTGCCTGTTAGATACAAATTGCAGGATTGGGGGCTGACCCAATTCTGAGTTTCAGAGGTAAACAGCAGCAAAGGGAGAAAGAATAAAATGCAGTGATTTCCATGGCTGCATGCAGGTGCTGCTGCTAGCACACAGGATACATTGCAAGATTGAGGACCTGGAACACAGTGCACGTGAACAATTGTATACCAACAACACTGGATTGCATCATTCAGAGGTGCTTGCTATTATAAGTATTTTATTTGCCTAACCTATGTAAATTACCCTCAAAATACTATGCTTTCCCAGTAGAGGGGAGCCAATAGTAGGAATGAGTGTTTCAGTATGTAGCTTTTTTTTCTTCCTGAACAGCTAAAGAAAAGCATTTGCTTTGTTTTTCCTTGCCTCTTCCTCAAAGAGAATAAGACAAAAGGTAATAAAGCTTCACTTACTATCACAATTTATTATATGGGAATTTGGGGAAGAGACCTCAATACTGATGCAAAAAAATAAAATAATCATACCTTATTTTTTAAGTTGTTACAAACTTTGCATCTTTACTGAACATTAAGATAGAGCTGCAAGAAGGTTATAGCCAGGATGCTTAGAGATATAACAGGGCATATTTAGCTAATTATGCTACAAAATGTTTAAACTAATCAAAGACATTCTAGAAGATTCTGCTTCTACCTCCCAAGGTCAAGCAAACATCAAGCAGTCAAACCATGTAAACACTTCTAGGGAGAATTCTGATTGTGAAAGGAAGGCTGTGTGGTGTTATCAGATAATAAAGTTAAGTAATGTTGGCTCTGCTGACACCCCGCTGCCACCCCAGCAAGAAAACCTACTTATACTCTTAAAAGCTTTAGAGAAAAGCATGTGTAACTAGAGATGTTTTAAATTTTTATTGTTTTCCTTAAATATTGTACGGGCAAACTCCTCGGTGAAATGCATAATTAAAAATCTGTTAGCTAAATTCATAGCTCACATTGTCATGCTGTGTAAATGGTAAGGTGCTCTATGGACCACCAGGTAATCTTACTAAACTAGTGCAAGAAGCCATTTAATTATAGAATATTTATATTAATGTGTAATCAATTACTGCCTGTGCACAAGCAAATCCTCACCCAGTGCATGAAGACAAAACAAAAACAATTGTTCCAAAATTGTCACAGAGTCAACAACTTAGGCTAAAGAATTTGTATGAGTTATGTAATTTTAGAGGACTGTTTTGAGAACTAAACACATAATGAATGGGAGTGTTCAGACTTTTTGAAAATATAATTTCTTTTCCTGTCAAACTCTAATAAAATTGCAGAAAATGGACTGATTACAAATAATAAAAAAAAGTTAAAACTAACTTTAAAAAGGTATCTGCATCTTTCCTGCCAAATAAAGAACAATGGCAATTAAAAATGTTGAATATTCACTAAACAGACTGCATATTCAGGAGCTGAAAGTGTCACCTCAACCAACCTCAAAAGCATGGAGCCAATGAAAGGGAGATAGCAACCTAATGACAGTTGATTCTAAACAGGCATAAAAAGGCTATTTTATAATTTTATGAAAATAAGTGTATAAAAGACTGAAAGGAGTACCCTCCACAAACTCTCTCCCCTTCCCTCCCGCCAACTCATCCTATCCATCTCTACAAACAAGCTGCCACAGACAGGTAAGAAAAAACAGATAAGACTCAAGACGACACCAATCCAAGCAAACCTCCCCAAAACTTCAATGTGGCTTGGTCAGCTGAAGATAAGACACTGCCAACGGATTACTGTTAAATTTCTTGTAATGATATTACTGGAATATTGAAATGCTTTTGTAACTTAATTTCCAGTTTTTCTTGTTAATCACAAAATGGTTAGATCATGTAATCCTGAAGAGGAGACATAGGCTATACATTGGTAAACAGAAATAGTAGAATTTGATTTGATTTAGTATTCTTAATATTCTTAACTGTCCTATCTTAAGACAGATCCTCAAATGGCTTCTTCTAAATAACTGATTTAAATATCTTCTTCAATTTCATAGGATTTAGTTGACTGTTTATTTTTGCCAACTATGAACTCTTCAGGTTATTATTAATAACTTGGCAGACTTCACTAGCACTTACCTAAAATTATTAATATATGGCAAAATAATGTATCTAATAACATACTAAAACTGAATTCACAATAATTTTATGACAGAATAGACTTTGATCTTAATTTACAAAGGGAAGAGTGACCCATCAAAGGCAGATCCATTCTCAAGGATATAATCTCTGTTAAAAGCTCCCACAGAAATGCATGCAAAGACATTGTGACAGAAGTAACTGTTATTTGTGGGTTTATTTTATTTAAAAAAGAAACAAATAATCATTGTGATTATTTTGCTTTTTTCTTGAGTATAGAGTCCCATAAGGTATGTAGAAGAACCCTTGTGACTAAATGATGGGAGTCATGCTTCTGAATTGGCAGGAAGAGAAACAATTAGTAAGAGTTAGCCTACAAAAGGCCTGCACAGCATGCAGCTGGCAGAGGCTCACCGTGCGGCCCGCAGCCGGGATTCAAAAGGCTCTGGGCTGCCCACAGCCACAGGGAGCCCAGAGCCATTTAAATCTCAGCCGCAGCTGGGATTCATAGGGCTCTGGGCTGCCCGCAGTGGCGGGGAGCTCAGGGCTCTTTAAATCTCAGCCGCAGCCGGGATTCAAAGGGTTCTGGGCTGCCCACAGCCACAGGGAGCCCAGAGCCCTTTAAATCTCAGCCGCCAGGGCCGGCTTTAGGCCAATTCATCCAATTCCTCTGAATCAGCCCGCCCCTAAGAGGGCCATATGCCCAAGCCCCAGTACGGTGTACCGGCAAAAGCCAGTGCACTGTAGTGGGATGGCCCAGCTTCCCCAGGGGGCAATTTAAAAGGCCTGTGGCTCCCAGGCCCTTCAAATTGCCACCTGAGCACTGCTTCTGGAGCCCTGGGGTAGGGCTGTGGGGGCTATTTAAAAAGTCCGGGGTTCCCATCGCTTCTACTGCCCCGGCCCTTTAAATAGCCACCAGAGCCCCACCACTTCCCCAGGGTTCCCGTGGCTATTTAAAGGGCTGGGGCGGTAGAAGAAGGGGAGCCCCAGGCCCTTTAAATACCCCCAGAGCCCTGGAGTAGCGGTGGGCTCTGGGGGCTATTTAAAGGGCCGGGTCTCCAGCTGCCTCTGCCGCCCCGGTCGTTAAATAGCCGCTGAAGCCACACCGCTTCCCCAGGGCTCCCTCGGCTATTTAAAGGGCTGGGGAGGTAGAAGCAGAGGAGCCACGGACTCTTTAAATAGCCCCCAGAGCCCTGGGGTAGCGGGGGGGGTCTCCAGATGCCTTTGCTGTCCTTAGCGAACAGGAGTTGCTAACAGGGAGTTTTGCAAGGGAGTTCTCCAGGTGAAGGAGGAGCACATACAGCATCTGTGAGGTAAGTGACTGTCTGCAGTGTTTGTGTTTGTGTTTGGGGGGTTACTTGCTGTGTGCTGCGCTTGTGTTTGTCAGTCTGTTTGGTTTGTTTGTTTGAAGGACCGTGTGCTATGGCTGGCAGTTGGAGGCGGAGCTACCAGGAAGGTTTGAAAGCTAGAAGCCTCTGGTAATTGGCTGAGCCTTAACCAGTGGGCAGGGCATTCACTCAGGCCAGGGCTTTATAAAGCTGCACACAAACGACCAGGGAGCTTAGCAAACAGGAGCTGCTAACAGGGAGTTTTGCAAGGGAGTTTGGAAGGGGAGTAGGAAGGGAGTGGGGGGTCCTGTGTCGGTCTCATCTGTGACCCATTGGTCCCCTGAACCTATAAACAGAGCCACATCCAAAACCTTTCTGTTTACAGCAGAGCAGAGCGGACAGGGAGCTGCAGACAGGAATTTGAGAGAGTTTGACAGAGGGAGGCTTACAATGGTGAGGAGGACCTGCAACACTTGTGCCAGCACTGCTTCTGTCTCCTCCACCTGTGCCTGTAGCCAGACAGAGCACCAAAGCATGGATGCATTTACCCAGATTCTGGTGTGGGCTTGCAAAGACTGTAACTTGCAATTTCCACTTACTGATATCGAGGCTGGGGGTGGCATCCAATGTGAAAGGTGCCTACTGGCGGAATCTCTCAGGCAGCAGGAGGGAGAGCTACAGGAGGAGGTGGCTAGGCTGAGGAACATCCATATCCATGAGCAATTCTTGGAAAGTATCCATGTGGAGACAGCTGATGTAGCTGTCCCAGTTCACAGGACAACCGACACACCAGGGGAGGAGGAGATGCCTCAGGGTGTATCTGACACACCAGTGGAGGAGGAGGCTCAGGGTGGACACAGCCAGCTGGTTACTTCTAGCAGCAGGCAGTGCTCCACCCCTGCTGCAAACCCTCCTGCTGTGGTAAAAGATAACTGTTATGCTCTTCTTGATACAGGAGAGAAGGAATCACCCCCAACAGTTAAGGAGGTGAAGCCTCATACCCCTAAGGCTGGGAGGTCTGCTGCCACCACTGATAAGAAACGTAGGGTAGTGGTGGTTGGAGACTCTCTGCTGAGGGGGACGGAGACACCCATCTGTCGCCCTGACCATTCATCCCGGGAGGTATGCTGCCTGCCAGGGGCCCGTATCCAAGATGTTACAGAGGCATTGTCGAGGATTATCCTGCCTTCTGACTACTACCACATGCTACTCATCCATGTGGGCACAAATGATACTGCGAGTTGTGACACTGAGCAGATCAAGAGTGACTACAGGGCTCTGGGAGTACGGGTTAAGGAGTTTGGAGCGCAGGTGGTATTCTCTTCGATTCTTCCTGTTGAAGGTAGGGGCCCGGGCAGAGACAGATGCATCGTGGAGGTGAATGCCTGGCTGTGAAGATGGTGTCACCAGGAGGGCTTTGGCTTCCTCGACCACGGGATGCTATTCGAGGAAGGACTGCTAGGCACAGATGGCGTTCACCTTTCGAAGAGGGGAAAGGCCTTATTTGCGCACAGACTGGCTAACCTAGTAAGGAGGGCTTTAAACTAGGTTTGACGAGGACAGGTGAGCAAACCCCACAGGTAAGTGGGGAACAAGACCTGGGAGATGGGTTGGAAACAGGAGGGAGCACGGGCTATAATGGCAGTGAGGAAGCAGGGTCAGGGCAAAGCTGGGAGGCAAGATCAAACCAGTATCTTAGATGCCTATTTACAAATGCAAGAAGTATGGGTAATAAGCAGGAAGAACTGGAAGTGCTAATAAATAAATACAACTATGACATTGTTGGCATTACTGAAACTTGGTGGGATAATACACACGACTGGAATGTTGGTGTGGATGGGTATAGTTTGCTCAGGAAGGATAGACAGGGGGAAAAGGGAGGAGGTGTTGCCTTATATATTAAAAATGTACACACTTGGACTGAGGTGGAGATGGACATAGGAGACGGAAGTGTTGAGAGTCTCTGGGTTAGGCTAAAAGGGGTAAAAAACATGGGTGATGTCATGCTGGGAGTCTACTACAGGCCACTTAATCAGGTGGAAGAGGTGGATGAGGCTTTTTTCAAACAACTAACAAAATCATCCAAAGCCCAAGATTTGGTGGTGATGGGGGACTTCAACTATCCAGATATATTTTGGGAAAATAACACCGCGGGGCACAGACTATCCAATAAGTTCCTGGACTGCATTGCAGACAACTTTTTATTTCAGAAAGTTGAAAAAGCTACTGGGGGGAAGCTGTTCTAAATTTGATTTTAATAAATAGGGAGAACTTGTTGAGAATTTGAAAATAGAAGGAAGCTTGGGTGAAAGTGATCATGAAATCATAGAGTTTGCAATTCTAAGAAAGGGTAGAAGGGAGTACAGCAGAATAGAGACAATGGATTTCAGGAAGGCGGATTTTGGTAAGCTCAGAGAGCTGATAGTTAAGGTCCCATGGGAATCAAGACTGAGGGGAAAAACAACTGAGGAGAGTTGGCAGTTTTTCAAAGGGACACTATTAAGGGCACAAAAGCAAGCTATTCCGATGGTTAGGAAAGATAGAAAATGTGGCAAAAGACCACCTTGGCTTAACCATGAGATCTTGCGTGACCTACAAAATAAAAAGGCATCATATAAAAAATGGAAACTAGGTCAGATTACAAAGGATGAATATAGGCAAATAACACAGGAACGCAGAGGCAAGATTAGAAAGGCAAAGGCACAAAAAGAGCTCAAACTAGCTATGGGAATAAAGGGAAACAAGAAGACTTTTTATCAATACATTAGAAGCAAGAGGAAGACCAAGGACAGGGTAGGCCCACTGCTCAGTAAGGAGGGGGAAACAGTAACGGGAGACTTGGAAATAGCAGAGATGCTTAATGACTTCTTTGTTTCGGTCTTCACTGAGAAGTCTGAAGGAATGTCTAATATAATGAATGCTTACGGGAAGAGGGTAGGTTTAGAAGAGAAAATAAAAAAAGAGCAAGTAAAAAATCACTTAGAAAAGTTAGATGCCTGCAAGTCACCAGGGCCTGATGAAATGCATCCTAGAATACTCAAGGAGTTAATAGAGGAGGTATCTGAGCCTCTAGCTATTATCTTTGGGAAATCATGGGAGACGGGGAGATTCCAGAAGACTGGAAGGGGGCAAATATAGTGCCCATCTATAAAAAAGGAAATAAAAACAACCCAGGAAACTATAGACCAGTTAGTTTAACTTCTGTGCCAGGGAAGATAATGGAGCAGGTAATTAAAGAAATCATCTGCAAACACTTGGAAGGTGGTAATGTGATAGGGAATAGCCAGCATGGATTTGTAAAAAACAAATCATGTCAAACTAATCTGATAGCATTCTTTGATAGGATAACGAGCCTTGTGGATAAGGGAGAAGCGGTGGATGTGATATACCTAGACTTTAGTAAGGCATTTGATACGGTCTCGCATGATATTCTTATAGATAAACTAGGAAAGTACAATTTAGATGGGGCTACTATAAGGTGGGTGCATAATTGGCTGGATAACCGTACTCAGAGAGTAGTTGTTAATGGCTCCCAATCCTGCTGGAAAGGTATAACAAGTGGGGTTCCGCAGGGGTCTGTTTTGGGACCGGTTCTGTTCAATATTTTCATCAACGACTTAGATGTTGGCATAGAAAGTACGCTTATTAAGTTTGCGGACGATACCAAACTGGGAGGGATTGCAACTGCTTTGGAGGACAGGGTCATAATTCAAAATGATCTGGACAAATTGGAGAAATGGTCTGAGGTAAACAGGATGAAGTTCAATAAAGATAAATGCAAAGTGCTCCACTTAGGAAGGAACAATGAGTTTCACACATACAGAATGGGAAGAGACTGTCTAGGAAGGAGTATGGCAGAAAGAGATCTAGGGGTCATAGTAGACCACAAGCTTAATATGAGTCAACAGTGTGATACTGTTGCAAAAAAAGCAAACGTGATTCTGGGATGCATTAACAGGTGTGTTGTAAACAAGACACGAGAAGTCATTCTTTCGCTTTACTCTGCGCTGGTCAGGCCTCAGCTGGAGTATTGTGTCCAGTTCTAGGCACCGCATTTCAAGAAAGATGTGGAGAAATTGGAGAGGGTCCAGAGAAGAGCAACAAGAATGATTAAAGGTCTTGAGAACATGACCTATGAAGGAAGGCTGAAGGAATTGGGTTTGTTTAGTTTGGAAAAGAGAAGACTGAGAGGGGACATGATAGCAGTTTTCAGGTATCTAAAAGGGTGTCATCAGGAGGAGGGAGAAAACTTGTTCACCTTAGCCTCCAATGATAGAACAAGAAGCAATGGGCTTAAACTGCAGCAAGGGAGATTTAGGTTGGACATTAGGAAAAAGTTCCTAACTGTCAGGGTAGTTAAACACTGGAACAGATTGCCTAGGGAAATTGTGGAATCTCCATCTCTGGAGATATTTAAGAGTAGGTTAGATAAATGTCTATTAGGGATGGTCTAGACAATATTTGGTCCTGCCATGAAGGCAGGGGACTGGACTCGATGACCTCTCGAGGTCCCTTCCAGTCCTGGAGTCTATGAGTCTATGAGTCCTGGTCCTTTAAATAGCTCCCAGAGCCCCACCACTTCCCCAGGGCTCCTGCAGCTATTTACAGGGCTGGGGCAGTAGAAGCAGGGGGGCCCCAGGCCCTTTAAATAGCTCCTGAACCACGAGCTGCTACTGCTACCCTGGTGGGGGAGGCAGGAGGAGGGGGCACTCACCATACAGGATGGGCTGTACCCCCTGTACCTGCACCAGTTGCCCGCAGCCAACCCCTGCCGAACCTCCTGCCCTGCCTGAACCAGTTCCTGTCTGCAGCCAGCCCTTCACCCGCTGCCCACAGCCAGCCCATCTCCAGCCAGCCCCTCACCCCCTGCCTTGCTTTCAGCCCTGCACCAACCCCTGTCACCAGCCAGCCTCTGCCGCACCCCTCTGCCAGAAGCCAGCCAGTCCTGCACTCCTTTGTCTCTAGCCCTGCCAACCCATGCCGCATCCCCCCATGGCCCTGCCTAAAGCCAGCCAACCCATCCCACATGCCGTCTCCAGCCTGCCCCACACCCATTGCCCAGCCTGCAGCAAGACCCTACCTCCAGCCACCTCCTCCCCACCTCCAGCCAACCCCTTGTGCACTGGTGCCCTGTAGTTCCCAGAGAAGTAACCCTGCACACCTGCTTCAATGAGGTGGGTAGGGAGCAGCTGGGACCCACACGTGCACCCTAGCACACCCTCAGGGTGTGGCGGAGCTCATTTCTAGTTCAGACACATCTTTTTTAAAAAGAACTTTAGGTAGGGTTAACATACATCTGTGCTTTCCTGGACATGTCAGGCTTTTTGGATCTTAAATCGCCATCCAGGAGGAAAATGCGGACGTATGGTAACCCTACTGGTACAAAAAATACATACTGTGGCAGAACTTTTTATAGGGAACCGGTTGCTAAGAAATGAAAGGCTTTTTTTTTTTTTTTTTACACGTTTTTTTTTTTCAGTCATCCTTGCCGGGGCCCTGCCGAAAATGTTCGAATTGGGCTCTGCACTTCCTAAAGCCGGCCCTGCCAGCTGCGGACAGGATTCAAAGGCTCTGGGCTCCCCACAGCCGTGGGGAGCCCAGAGCCCTTTGAATCCCAGCTGCGGCCGGGATTCAAAGGGCTCTGTGCTGCCTGCAGAGATTCTCGGCCATGGCTGAGATTTAAAGGGCTCAGGGCTCCCCCCCACCATGGGCAGCCCAGAGCCCTTTGAATCCCGGCGGCGGCTCCAGCGGATGCGCTGGTGGCACTGGGAAAGGAGGGTTTGTTTCTGCAGGGCTGGGCAGTGCTGGGGCGGAATGTTTCCGCTGGGCCAGGGGAGTGTGTTTCCACGGGGCCGGGGAGTTTCGGGCCTCAGCTGTTTTCTTTGGAGTAATGTGGCCCTCACCACTTTACGAGCTGTGCAGGCCTGGCCTACAATTTATTTCTCTAAGCTAAATGTTTTTAGTAATTTAAAAAGGAAATTACTTGGCATCTAAAAATGCCAAAGTCACCCCTTTCAACCCCACAGGAACATTTATGTTTTTCTAAACAGGATTCTGTTAACAGGAATAGATGGAAAGGGAAATGGGAAGAATGATGAGAAAATTTGTCTTTAGTCATAAAATATCCAACTATAACAGGAGGTTGGTTGTTTCAGGGCAGTGAGACCAAGCCTCATCTGGGACTCACCAGCTATCCTCCCAGCTGATCCTGATCAGCTAGGGATCAGACAGCCCTAATCAGAAGGGACATCTGGGATATCTACAGAAGAGTCTTCCACCCCTTCCAGCCTCAACTCTCTTAGCTGGAGCTCTGGCCTTCTGGTCCTCAAATCCCTCTTTCCCCCTGACCCTTCTGCAAGATCACCAGAAGGTAACACTGCTGCGCCTCAAACACTGTCAATCATAGATCTAACTGTGCCTTCTGCTGGGCAGCTAGGAGTTGCACACAGACTGCCTGGGTCTGCTTTTGCTGTTTAACCACCTCCAGAAATGGGATCTGGAACTCTTATAATCCTCCAAAATCTGACTTGGGAGGGTGAAGATTGCACAGCCAAGAAAGGTTAAAGTGTTTTGGCTCCATTATCCTTTCTTAATCAGAGGGAGCACAAAGATCCCAGACAACCCCCAATTGTGGTTTTGATACCATCCCAGTTTGCTCCCATCTGCAGGAGGCTAGATCTGGGATCTTGAGCAGCTGATCTCTTGGAGATCCCGCAGAAGGATCAGTGGCCACCAGTGCTGAGAGAGGTATTTGAAGACCACAAGGCGAGAGACCCAGCTGAAAGAGCTCAGGCCAAGAGCGGCACAAGACCCTTTTGTAGGTCTCCCATGACCCCTTGCCAGCTTAGTCTAATGACTGACCAGAGCCATTGGATCCCTAGCTGATCAGGATCAGCTAGGAGCACAATTGATTTGTCACAGGCTGAGCCCCAGTCTCCTTAAAGAGCTAACCAGACCACATGTCAGGTCTAGTTGTTGGAGTCCAAATGCCAAAGCCCAAGGTTAAGGCAGAGTCAGAGCCAGGAATTGGAGCCAAAGGTCAGAACCAGCTTACTGGAAGTCAGTGATGGCAGAAGCAGAAACAAGGCTGGAACAGAATTGGATTGGAACAAGACGAGATGCAGGGCAGGGTCTAAGGTGGAGCAAGGCAGGAGCAGGGTTTGGAGTGAAGCAGACTCTGCAGGTGTGTACTTTGTGCAACCACTGGTCCTCTGCTGCTGCTGGGTTTAAGACCAAGCCACCTGAACTACCTTAGCCAACCAGATCATTCTGCTGTGGTCCATCTGCACTCATTGGCACTCATTACCTGACAACTCGGCAGGTACAGCTGCAGGCTCTCAGTTCTGACACTGCTAAACAAGAATTTGTAGAACAGATGCTAGGAACAAAATGAATTGGCAGATATATTGGATATATAAGCATCTGATTCTGAGCAGTAAAGTTAGTCCTTCAAATCTTTATTCCCTACATACTTTTTTTAGCTGCCTATGAATGATGAAAAAGATATTGGACTAAACTAATCCCTTATGAAACTCCACTGATTTCAGTGGGCCTACATCAGAGACATATTTGGCTCAGAGTTGAACTGAATATGCAAGCTTAGCTTCTTAAATTCAGCAAGCTGGTCTGACCATCAATCACAGAACTATATATTTGCATCTTTAAGTAGCCATTACAGTGTATTTCCAGTTATCAGTAGTCAGATCATGATAAATTATGTAAATTCTTAAAAGAATATAGCTATATTCTTTTAAGGAGACTAGAGTCAGCTATACTTTAGGAATGTGGGGAAGAAGTCACTATTTAAACAATGGAATATATACAGGAACAGTTAAATCAGTTTGGCTTTCAATATGTTTGGCTGGGGCAGGATGGCAAGACAACCAGCCTCAGAATAATCCTGTAATCTCAGAAAGAAGAAGTGATGAAAGGGGGTGGGGGGGACACAGGATGCATAAGAAGAAGAAGTTTTATGACAGGTTTGCTAAACTGGATCAGACCATTGGTCCATTATGCTTTAATTTGGATTATTTTATAATTCTCAGAAGCCAAATCAGGATACAACACAATTTTTATAAGAAAGGTATTTTAAAGCTAAACTGGTGCACTCACCTCTTGTGAATGCCCCTCAGTGCACGTGCCTGCACTCTCTCAGTTTGTGGTTCATCTTCAGTGACTCAGTCCTCCGGTCGAGTGTCACAGTTTGTATAGGAGATAAAAACCAACCCCCTTCCAGGATATAACAGGGACCTATTGCAGGACCTTTTGTACAGTCATTCAATCTGCAGAATTAGCTCTGGTTTGCTCCTCAATCAGTCCAGCAGGGCCTCTCATAGTATCCTGCTTCGAACTCTCTCTCAGCCCCTTCTGGGCTCTTTTAATTTGTACCTGCTCTTCAAGCAGTCCTGCCCCTGGTGTGGGGCCATGTGCCCTAGGGCTCCCTTGCTGGAGACTCTTGACCTCTCTGGCCCCAACTCTTCAGCTGAGCCACTAAAGGAGTTCAGTTCCCCTTCTGGGGTGTATCAAAGTCCAGGCCACTTTCCCAATGGCTGGTATGGGGGATCCAGGTCCTCCCTCTACACCACTCCTAGCCTAGGGACACTAAATATAGCAACCATCCACCATGTCTCTTTAAATAAACTGTCACTGCTACAATTCCCTGGGCCACTTCCCCCCACTATCTTCATTCTTACCTCTGGGTCTTGTCCAGCTCAGGGCTCTTTCCTGCTCTCCCTAGCTTCTGGCAGTACTGCCCTATCCAAAGTCCTCCAGCTCCCTCAGCCAGCTAGGTACACCATTCACTCTCCTCCAGGTCTTGCAAGGAACTGAACTTACTTTGGCCCTGCAGCTCTTCTTATACTGACCTGCTGTGCGCTGATTGGCTGTGTCCCACCCAGCCATTCTAGGCAGTGTGGAGGACCCTGTCCACTGTCCTTTTCTGAGGCAAGGTGAGGCAGGGCCATGACATCTCCAGCAGGGGGCCTCAGAGGGTCTGGTATAACCTATCACAGAGGCATGCAGGGCAGGAGGGACTTCATTTGTACAGTTTGGCCGATAACACCAATATTCATGCCATTTAGTAGACTATTATTTTGATTCTGCTGAGAGAAAAAACTTTAAATTATTTGGTTTGAATAGAACACAAGCAGTGAAAACTGTTAATACAAATACAATAAAACTCCTCCACAGTGTCATCTAGTGACAGATACCTATATATTTTGATCAAGCTTCCAAAGCCTTCACTAGAGCTCTGTGACAGTGGCTGTCCATGTGTAGCCGAATTTGACAGCTTGTATGGTTCTCAGATCCTGTCTAGAAAGAAGAGTTATTTCTGCTGACTCAGCAGACCAGACAGGTCATATTTGCTCCAACTTAGAAGATATACCAAAGCTTTTGAGATTCTTTCTGAAGAACATGAATTAGGTCAAGGACAGCAGGGCCTGAAGGGTGAAACCCGAGGAACAGCATACCTCCAAAGAAAGCTTAAACTGAGGTTTCATATTTTGTTGTCAGTCAAGTTAACAATAAAAGCAACCCCCTGGGTAAGCCTGACCTTTAACTCAATGTTTGTACTGTTTCAACTGTAGCGTGGGGATGCTGCCCATTCAGTCAAAGGCTGCCCACAATCTTGCAAATTATCAGTGCAGAACCATGGATAAAACAAGACAATTCTGGATTCAGCAGACTGTTATATGATGTGATAAATCCATATGTTGGCTGGCTGATAGATGGTCAAGATATTCATTACAGGATGCTGTGAAAGTGATAATGACCTGGAAGAAAATAAATCTGGCACTGGTAGGGAGATGAATAAATTAACAGATTCAAGATTTTAAGGCCAGAAGGGACCATTATGATCTAGTCAGCCCTCTGTAGAACACAGGGATTGGACAGAGCTTCATCCAGTAATTCCATCAGCAAGCACAGTAATTTGTGGTTGAGCTAAAGCATATCTTGATTTTAAAGACTTTAAGTGATAGAGAATCTACTAACAGGGCCAGCTCTAACTTTTTTGCCACCCCAAGCAAAAAAGAAGAGTGCCGCCCTGCCCTACCGCCCCGTGAGTGCCGCGCAGCCAAAGCCCCGCCCCCACAGAGCGCTGCGCTGTGCCAAGCCCCTGCCCGCCCTCCGAGGGCCGTGTCAAGCCCCTGCCCCCTCAGGAGCTGTGCCGCTCTAAGCCCCCGCCCCACCTCCAACTGCCGTGTTGCTCTAAGCCCCCACCCCACCTCCGAGCGCTGCGCCAAGCCTCCGCCCCCTCGAGTGCTGTGCCAAGCCCTCACCCTCCCGAGCGGTCCACAAAGCCCCGCCCCCCCGAGCGCCCTGCACTGCCCAAGCGCAGCGCTGCTCAAAGCCCCATCCCCCTGAGCGCTGGGCTGCAGAAACAAAAAAACCCCTCCAGTGTTGTCCTGAGGAACTAAAAAAAAACCAAAACCTGAGCACTGCCCTGCCCCAAGGTGCCACCCCAAGCACGTGCTTGATCAGCTGGTGCCTGGAGCCAGCCCTGACTACTTCATTCCTTGAATTATTTAATGTGCTTCTACAATCTCTGATTTCTATGCTTTTATTAAAATCTAGTGAAATGTTCAGCCTGGAAAGTGCAATTTCATGAGTATCTTTGGAGGAAGACAGCAGAATCAGCACAGTCACTGCCATCCTGGAGGCTGAGAAATGAACCAGGTGTGTGTGTGTGTGTGTGTGTGTGTGTGTGTATAAAAGTATTCTCTTTAGTATTCACTTTAGTATTTCTCAATAGCAACTAAAGCAAACCATAAAATATGAAAAGAAATATCTTCAATGGTCCTATAAATAGGAGTGGAATAATAAATAGACAAGAGAATATTAATAAAACATGTATGGATATAAACAGTTACAGGTTGCCATTTACTAGACTAAAGAATTTCTAGCTGATAGAAACATTAAAAGGAGGGAGAATTAGGCTGAAAAGGACTAACTGAAAAGATAAATTGCTTGAGCATCAAACTGGAATAAAAAAAAGCATTCTATGAGATTACTGTGGAAATAAAGAACAGAGTGTCATCATTTGTTTAGCTACAAAGTTACTATAACTGTCAAAGTGCTTATTTTTATTTCAGATTTCACCCTACCTTCCAGGTTCAAAACCATGCACTTCATTCATTAGAAATACTTAGATACATGACTGCTGCCAAAGATTCTAGACACAGGTAGAAAGCACCCTCTGTGCTATTGAACGTATTTCAGTTGAATTAATAGAATGCCTGAAGCACAGTGTTGGTAAGTGGAGGATCAGCAATGAAGGAGTACATTGAAAAGAGAGAAACAAGGGAAGAACCTATTGTTATTTTAGTAATGCCTTCTTCATTCTTGCTCTCTTTTCTCAGGGACTCTTTACGGGCTCCTGAGAACAATAAAGGAAAAGTCTTTTAGGCTTCTTTAAAAGTTGATGGTACTCTTTCTTCAGGGCCTGAGGATTCCAAGAGTGATGAGCTAGTCATTTGGAGCAGACTGTTGTGAGGCAGAGAAAATAGAGTAATAACAGTGGTGCAGATCCTTAAACTCCAGTTTATAAGGGAATTGCCACCAGAAGAGGGAAAGGAGTGATTGAGACTGGGGCTGTGGGCAGCTACAATGAGAAAAAATGTGAGTATAAGACCAGGGGGAAGCCGGAGACAAGGAAAGTGAAATTTTAAAACTGACTGTGGATAAGAGCATCACAAAACTCAAATGTTATTTGGTTTGTGTTTGTTTATAATGTTACAATTTTGTCATGTTTATTATCTCAATTTTTAATCATCTGCAAATAGTATAAAGAAAATTAATATACATGTGTGCAAAAAATTGGTAATATTTAATATTAATGACAGCACTCAATAAAAAAAAATTCACTCAATAGTTACTTTATTTAAACTTAAAATATTGGGCCATGTACTGGTAACTGGGCCTACAAATTTACCCTAACTGTGAATTCAACTGTTAAAAGTGAGTGAAAGTTCACAAAATGTAACAACCTGTACAACAGATGTTGATGGGAAGTTTAAAAAATGAAAAGATTGCCTACTGATATAATTCAAAGAGTATGTTAAACAAGAACATTGTGAGATCAGAAATCAGTGAACTAAAACTGGTGTGTTGGAAACTGGGCCTAACTGATGAACAAAATAATGAATGGATGGGTTATCCACCCATCACTCCCTTTAGAGAGTTCTTTTTTTAAAAAAAAAAAAAAAAAACAAAGGTGGGAAGGAAAACCGGCTAGTGCCACAGTGGCTGAGTGAAAGGCAAGAGAAGGGGAAAGAGCAACTTTCAGCATCCTGGCTGCCACTCCCAATGTCTCCTGGGATCCTGGACCACCTTCATCCTAATCCTGAGAGATGTCTTAGTATTATCTATCTTTAATAAAAGGCTAAAAGATTTTTAATGGTATGTTTGCCATGGTACTAAGCAGGCTGAGGTCTCTGTATACCAAACGTTTGTTAAAACTGCTTAATGTTGGACAGTTTCTTAGTCACATTAATATGTTTGACTCTTTGATCCTTATATTCCATCTAAATTAATACAACAGCCGCTCTCTTCTGGAGAAAGTGAGGAGGTAAATCTCATGTCTTTGGTGAGTGAGCTCCCCAAAACCCAGTGCAGTAACATGTCTGCACAGCATAAGCAGCACACACATATACACAATGCTCATTTGTGAGTAGGCACTATTATCAGTCTACATTTACTTCCATGCTTTACCATTTCATGTTATCATTTTTTCCATCAGAAGTAGCCAAAATAAGGAAAAATCCTGGAAGTGCTCAAATTTTTGAAACACGAGGAATCTGAGAATGTGGGATAACAGTGAAAAAGTCAAAATATTTGCTAGTCCAATATCAAACAAATTAAACACAGAAGGACTAGGTCAAACCACCAAGATGTGTGTGTGGAGGGACTCCTCCATGCAAAAATCACCTCCTTCCAAATGAGAAAAAGTGGCCAGTTTTAAGGCAACATTTGATCTTTGCTTGGATTCTGCGGGGTTCTCTTCAAGTGTCCAGGGAGCCATATGGGGAGAGAAGACAGGATGGGAAGGAATAGGTAAGGTTGCAGGGGACATATCATTCCAACATTGGCCCTGAAGAAATTCCACCCCAACGATAATACAGTCCCCAGTTCAATTCATGCTTTGTAGGGAGCAGAGCTGGTTGAATAACTGACTGAAAAATTTAGCTTTTTTTCCAAATAAAGTTTCCATTATTTAACTATCTCTAAGAGAAAGTGGGCAGGAGGGAAAGATCATTCAGACCCAGATGCAGAATCTTCTAAAAATATCCAAGTTTTGCCTGTACTAAGAAAATTACCCGCTGAAAACAGGTATCTGCAACAGGTCCAGTGGAACTGGACTGGATGTAACTTTCCTGCAAAAGTAGTCTTAGATGAACCGTAGTCAACACTGTTTTCTAAACTGTGATTAAAACCTGCTCAGAAATTGCCCCTACCTCTTATTTCCTGTATCCTAAAATTTAATCCTTAATCAAAAATCTGCTTGCTGTTTTTTTTTGTTTGTTTGTTTGTTTTGGTTCAATTAGCTGTGTTGAAGATTATTTTAGGAGAAACCAAACCTATTTTATATCTAAAAGAATCAGAGACTTATAGTACCTAGCTATTATTGAATTTCGTATAAAATAGTTCCTCTAGTTGGTTGTTGAGAAGACGATCCTCTCTGCTGACTGAACTGCTTCTTTAGTAGTTGCAAAGAGCAGAAATTGTAGCAATGATGGCAGAAATAATCTCAACAGTTCCATAGTTATTGCTGCATGTAGATAAACATTTGCCAGTCACACCTCGCTTCTTAATTCCAGTATCTTATTCTGGGGTTCTCTTTAGGGGAAAGAAGGAGGTAAAAGGAACCTTGTTAGAGTGCAATGGTACAAAAAGAGAAGTTTTAGACTGCCTAGGCACAAAACATTATGAATTGTTATTAGCAGTATTGTGGTAGCACCTAGAAGCCCAAGCCCCATTGTGTGATACACAAACATAAACAGATAGTCACTAAATATCTTAAAAACTAAATAGTCTAGTCTTGGCTGATGAATTTATTCCCATAAATACATACAAATAATAAAATAAAGCTCAAATAATAATAATTCCTATAATAAAATGAAGAAAAATGGCATAATTTCAATCTAAGTAAAATATGTAACAGCAGCTCATGAACTGAGCAGGCATGTTATGGGATACCCTGCCTAGAACACCATCCTTGCACAGACCATGGCATGAAAAGTGTGACTGCATCAGTTTTCCCCCTTCAAAGACCCCAGTAATTTCATGTCAAGCTCTTTTGCCTCAGTAATATGCATCCTTGGAGCTGTTTCTTTCTTCTTCTTTTTTTTTAACAAACCATCGCGCAAATAGTGTAAAACATAAGCCCCAACACAATTAATTTCTCACCCCCAGTGTATATCGTCCTTTAAATCCCAGGACATCTAATCCCTCAATGCACCACATACCACACTCCTGTGTCTTCCACCAGACCTGTGCTCTTCATTGTTCTTCTCCTGTCCCTCTACCAGGACAGCCACCCCAGCTCTTCCAGCTGTGTAGCAACCCTGCTCTTCCCATTGAGAACCACCTCCCTTCCCAACCTCCTTAAAGTACCCCTCACACGCTCCCCCCTGGGCCCACCCTCTCATTATTCTCCTAGGTTCTGGTCTCTGCCATGGAAATGTCAGCAGGTAAGCCCCTTCACCGCTCTCCTGCCTTTAGCCCTGTGGCCCTGGCTTGGGGAAGTCACCCAGCAACCTCCTCTTGCTGTCTGCCTGCCTTAAGCCTTCCCCCGGCTCATCCTTCAGTTTCTTTTGGGACCTTCCCCAGTCCCTGGGAGCTTTCGCCTGCCTTTTCCTGATTGACCCAGCTCTGACTTCCTGGGTCCCTAACTCTCTCCTGGCCAGTGGAAGTAAGCTGATGAATCACAGGTGCACTGGCCCTGCTTTCTCTTAAAGGGCCATTTTCACCCTGTGCCAAGGGGCTTTAACTTCTCACTCACTGACATAATGATTGGCATTAATGAGAGGGCAGGGCCTGTGATGCCCAGATTTCAGGAGAAGAAAGGGAAATGTTTTTAATTCCCCTTTGCTTCTGATATATTATCTCTAGTTAGGAAGGGATTAGTGGATATATGCCCAGTGGAAGTAGTGGCAGTGAGCAGGGATTTTAGAGTCCAGTGGTAGTATCAAAAACATTGCTTTCAAAAGGAGTGGCCTAAAATAACAGAGGAACTGAAGAAGTGTAATACACATTTTGTCAGCACCAATGGAAAACATCAGCAGCATGAGATGGTAACTTAATATATTCTGTGCTTAAGTCTATGATGTTTTGGTGTTTTTGTAACAGATTAGGTTAAGTAGACATCTCAGACTCCCAAATTTTTTCATAGGTCAGTGTAGTTTGGGCATTAGGTGCGGGACATTGCAGGATGGTTATACCTTGCTGATGATGCTAAAGGAAGATGCTGGTTAATAATCCTGATTGAGCTGAGCTGGTGGAGTGATATTGCTTTGAAGTGGCAAGTAATTCAGTGCCAAACTGACAATTTATGTGTATCTGCAACCAAGTAAGTTACAATTTGTTCAAACAACCAAATTGTTGCAACTCCAAAAGTTTTAATAATTTCAAAATGAGTAAACTGAAGAGAGAAGAAATTGACCAATTTGATGGTCAGCGGTCAGTTGGCTGTGTTCTTCCATTTAACTTCATTTTAAAGGATTATTTAATATACAATTTTATATTCATAATCTTTCAGAACAGTATACATTTTGCGTAAGATTTCACACAGTCGAACATAATCTTCAGTTTGTGGTATAATATCACAGTTGATGCTTTTCTGTAAAAAACACAAAAATAAATATTTTCTTGTAAAGAAAAAGAATTAAATTAAAATAATCCAAATCTAAATTACCACCACAGGCTGATTATAGTTAAATACATTTAGAGATTGAGGCACATTTCTCCATACCAGCTAGAGAGTGATCAATTTCAATTTTTTTAAAGGATCTCCTGATTTGATTTATAAGATTTCATTTTAACATCTGTAAAGGATAATAGGTGGTTGTAGGATGGCATGGGGAAAAAAAATTCTATTAGCACATATGTCTCTAAGGTCTGAGTGTTCATATGATTAAAAATGAGAGACCTTTTTCCTCTGGGGCCACAAAACAATATTGTATATGCCTCATAATTCCTACTACTTTGTTGCAATATTTTTCAATTATGTGAATATTTTATTTATAAAATATTTTTATTTTTTATGTATGCATTTATGTTAATAGCTAGCTTTATTATCTGCATGGGGAAACAGGCTCTTCAAGTTAGAGTAACAGTTTAAAGTGCAGTACTCATGCGGAACTGTCTAATAACCCATCCAAGTATGGTATGATATGCCATGCTTATTAACCAGCATTATTAATGGATTTCCTGGTATAGAAATCTAGTACATAGAGAGAAAATTTAGGGTCTCTTCTATCCAAGTGGTCCAGTGATTATAAATGCTTAAGGATCATTGCCCTATCACAGTGTTTCCCAAATTTGGGATGCCGTTGCAGGTCCGGCCAATCGCAGCTCCCACTGGCCACTGTTCGCTGCTCCAGGCCAATGGGAGCTGCTGGAAGTGGCGACTAGTACGTCCCTTGGCCCAAGCCGCTTCCCGCAACCCCCATTGGCCTGGAGCAGTGAACCGCAGCCAGTGGGAGCTGTGATCGGCCGCACCTGTGGATGTGGCAGGTAAACAAACTGGCCCGGCCCGCCAGGGGCTTTCCCTACACAAGCGGTGTCTCAAGTTTGGGAAACACTGCCCTATCAGATAAAGCACAAGATGAGGGTATTAGTTGGTGTCTATTTCAGACCATCAAATCACATTAGGGAACAGGATGATCAGGTCCTCATACACCTATCTAAGGTGTATGATAAAAAAACAACCTTGTTTTTATCATAGGGGACTTCAACCTGAGTTTGAAGTCTCACGGTGCCAGAATTAAAATACCCTTGGAATGTATAAACATTATAGATGAAAAATTCCTAATTCAAAAAGTGTTGCATCCAAGAACTGGAAATCCTATATTACACCTCAACTTGAGAGATAAAGAGGAACTGATCACAGAACTAAAAATTAATGGTAGCTTACATACAAATGATCATGACTTGATCACATTTATAACATGCAAACAGAAAAAAGTACACAAGGAAAACAATTGAGCCAAATCAGTTAGAAGGAAGAATTTAATCAGAAAGAGGTGAATGATAATTGAGAATTATTTAGGAAAATTTTAGCAGATGCCCAAAAAGCCACAAATGAGACAGAAGGCCATATTGGCTAAAATAACTGACTTTGTATAGATGGGAAGTGAAGGCAGGTATAAATATATAAAACAAATGGAAGAAAGGGGAATTTGATAGAAATGTATATAAATCAGAAGTTGAGAATTGTGGAAAATTGGTAAGGGAAGCAAAGGGACACAAGGAGAAATTTAAGGTCAACAGAGTTAAAGACAATAAGAAGGAGCTTTTAAAGTATATTAAGCTAAAAAAGAATCCTAACAATGGTATTAGTACATTACTAGGTGGAAATGGTAGAAGTATTAATAATAATGCAGAAAAGGCAGAGGTGTTCAATTAATATTTGTTCTGTATTTGGGAAAAACAGATGTTATAGTCATATCCTGTGATAACAGTGGAATGGAAAAGGAGTACTTGATGACTACCTATTCTGTTCATTCTCTCTGAAGCACGTGGCATTGGCTACTATCAGAAGACAGGATACTGGGCTAGATGGACCTTTGGTCTGACCCAGTTTGGCCATTCGTATGTTATCTCAGGAGGATGTTAAACAGAAGCTACAAAAGTTAGATGTTCTCAAATGAACAGTGAGGGATAACTTGCATTCAAGAGTTTTCAAAGAGCTGGCTGAGAAACTTGCTGGACTGTTAAAGATGATTTTCAATAAGTCTTGTAACAGTGGGGAAGTTCCAGAAGATTGGAGGAAAGCTGCTGTTGTGCCAATATTTAAAAAGGATAAATAGAATGAATTGGGAAATTATAGGCATGTCAGTCTGACATTGCTCCAGCAAGATAATAGAGGAGATGATACAAGACTTGTTTAGTAAAGAATTGGAGGGTAATATAATTACTGTCAATTAATATAGGTTTGTGGGAAATATATCCTGCCAAATTGACTTGTTTTCTTTTTTTATGATACTACAAGTTTGGCTGATAAGGGTAATAGTGTTGAGATAATATATTTAGATTTCTGTAAGGCATTTGACTTGGTATCACGTGACATTTTAATTAAAAAATGAGAAAGATATAAAATTAACATGGCACACATTCAATGGATTAAAATCTGACTAACTGTTAGATCTCAAAATGTAATTGTAAATGTGGAATCGTTGTTAAGCAGGTGTATTTCTAGTGGGATCTTGCAGGGATTGGTTCTTGGCCCTATGCTACTTAACAATGATCTGTAAGAAAACGTATCAGTGATAAAGTTTGCAGCTATCTCAAACATTGGGAGAGTGGTAAATAACAAAGAGGACAAGTCACTGATTCAGAGGGATCTGACTCTCTTGATAAACTGCGTGCAAACAAACAAATTGTGTTTTAATACATCTTATTGTAAATGTATAAATACAAAGGCTCAGTCCAACTCCCACTGAAGCCAATGGAAAATATCAATGGTAGTTGGATCTGGTAGTAAATAAAATAATAATCACTGTATTTAATCTTCCTGATTGTTTCTTCAACAAAACATGCAATATTATTCATCTATAGTAAATCATTTATAGTCTGAAAGCCCAATAAATAAGCCTAAAATCTAATATAATCTAATGAATCATATTGCAGAGATGTTTTCCACTTGACAAATATGTCTCCTCTTGACACTAATGGGATTAACATACTTATGCCTGGGGAGGAATAGAGCATTGTGTGGATATTTTAAACAGTGCATTATTTTCTTTCTTGAAAAATGTTTTATTTTCATATTCAATCTATATCATTTTTCTATAGTCAAAAGCAAAGACTTCTAATAGACTTAACAGAGATATTCTTGTACACGCACTGAAAATGCTGCAGTTTATAGTAATAGATTGTCTTACTTTTGCATAAAGGAGCAATTCATAAAGATTAGTAGCTTGGCCAATAAATATACATTTATATTATAAACACGAAAAATGTAATATCAGTCATATTGCTTTAACAGACATTCCCTTCCATAGCAACTATCATTATATAATTTCCAATGGCAATAACATTTATTTGTTGCCATTTTCAAGTGTGTTTAAAGCAAAAAGAAAATAAATAAATATTTTTATACAGTGAACCTTTCAATGTTGTTTTCAAAAGCAGATTTCACCCTAACTGACCAGGCTGTTCAACTTATTTTTCTTTCTTTTTTTTTTTAATACAGGAAACTGTATTAGTCACTAAGTATTAATGATTATATTTGCCAGTGGATTGACATCAAATTAAATCTGCTCTCTTTTATACTTCCTTAATAGAAATGTGAATAATCAGCATCAAAACATATATGCCAAGAGAAATTGAAAAGAAACAAATAAAAATGTCGCAGCTTTCTTGATTTGGTCTTCGTATTTCTTTCGTAGCTCACGTTAATTTTCTTAAAGCTTCTTAATTCTATATTTAATTTGCATGCAAATTAAAATGTTTCACACCCCAATACATTTAGATTTGCAACTTTACTTCTATAATTTCCCATTCCCTTTTTGCTTTCCCCGTCTGTACACATTTTCTTTCTAATGAGATTATTTTAACAACTTTTATGAAGCAGTTTGTTTTAGTTTGCCTCTTTTGTAATTAATTATGTAGATTTTAAATAGGTATCTATCTTTCTGCAATAAAGTCTTTCTATTGGTTGTTCAGCTGAAGTTATTAAAATTATAGTTCTGTTAATTGATTAGCTCAAAGTTTGAGAGAATTTGAAGCTATATTTCTTAAAGGAATGTGAGTTAGAAACATCAAGTTTGAAATACCTGCAGATATTTTCCTTCATGCATATAGGATTGAAGTGGCCACGCTTCACCAGCCCTAGATATTGCCTTTACCCAGATAATTTTCAGTTAATGCAAAATAGGCACTTATCAGCAATCCTCTCTTCTCTCTCATGGTATTGCTTTCCACTCCGCAGCTTGGCTGTAGAAATATGCATACATCTAAAATAGCACTGTGCATGTGCCAAGAATCAAGGAAAGAGAATACAATGTGAACTAGGATAATTATACTGATCATGTATTTTATCAAGTACCCTGATGATCAGGCCTACGGAGGACAGTGAGAAGTGCACTGGAAACTAGGATGATCAAACATAAGAACTTGACTAGGCAAGGAGAGTTGAATTCCCTGCTGGCCAGGCATCATATTAAAAATTCCCATTCTACTACTCAGATTCATGGAGACTGAAGAAGTTAGAAAACTCAGGTATGCTGGAGAATATTACCATAACATGAACAATATTTGGAAAGATTAATTTCAAATGGTTACTGAAGAACCTCAGTGAGGGAAGTGACCATTTTCTATTTTCCAACTTCTAGGTAAAAATCAGGTCTGATTAACGTGACCAAAGGAGTCATTAGATTTTCAATGACCACTATCCTGAAGGAATTGTAATGTGCAGTGAAAAGACTAGAAAGCTGAAAAGTGCTGACAACCTGAACAATTGTGACTCCAGTATAGAAAGCTAGAATAAAAGAACCAAAACTTACATCATCTCAGACTCTGACCTTAAAATCTATGAGATGATGTATAAAATGGAATCATTTTGTCCTCTTTATAGTCAGACTCTTTTAGACCTTTTCACATCCACTCTACCAATGTTTAAGACGACTTTCTTGGTATAACTTACACCTTCTCTTAGCTCATTTGCATGCAAATTGGATTTTGCATGCGAGAGAGAGAGACCCCATATATATTTCCTTGCACTGAAGTCATTGTGAGCACAAAGAAATGTAAGTTCCATCAAGTTACAAAGTTAACTATCTTGATTTAAAATCCAAGTCATAGGTAGTTTTTATCTTGTTGTAGCTAGCTGGGGTTAACACTACTCCCCTGAGGTTTCCCTCAACCAGCTACATCAAGGTAAGAACTACCTATGCTTGTCTCCACTAGGATTTACAGAAAGACAGCTAACTCAAGTTAGCTATCTCAAAATAAACAACACACCTAATTTTCCCACAGTGAAGACATAACCTGGAGAGTGTGTGTGTGTCTAACTTAACACTTTATGCCTCACGCCTGAATTTTACCCATAGATTCTAATGGGGTCTTTCCTCCTATCAGTACATTCATATACATTCATATACTGTGTAACTTCCATTGGTAGAATATGATACTACAGAGTAGGGAAAATATGAAGTCTATCAGAATTCAAAAATGATTATCTATAGATACAAACCAGAAGAAAGTGTTAAAGACACCCACTTCTTGCTGAAGACAGTCATGATGACCCATAGTATTTAAGTCTGCACTTCTATCAAGCAGAATAAGGGAAACATTTAGAGGGAAGAAGTAGGTCATTAAACATTAGAAGAGAGTAAACTCTTTACTGCAAAAGGATCAATGGTCATAATAAGACAATAAAAAACAAGAAGTACTGGGAAAGGTGGTCAGAGAGGTAAGAATGTTAGCCAGAATTTGCTAAGGAAATCCAAGCTTTAGACAGGATTGTAGAGAGGAAGAGATGCAAAAAATAGCTTTTTAAAAGAAGATCAATGATTGCAGCAGTTTTCAGGGCATCAAGGAAAAGAGCTAGTGTAGACTGAGTAACTGATACTGGCAATGATATAAAAGGACTAAAGATAGGGAGACAGGAAGCCATCACTAGATTAGAAAGTGGTTGCGTGAAGAGATGTCTGTCTTCATACTAGAGATGATGATTGGTGATGGCTCTGATGAAGGAAAGAAATAGAGAGAGATGTTGGTTGCTGGTCTATAAAGAGAAAAAATTAGTCATCTACTCTGAGTAATAATGTCGTTCTCTATCCTTTATAATATAAAAAGGAGGGACCTGGCAAACTCCTCAGGGTGCTGGGTGGAGAAAGAGATGATGGGAAAATTAGGGTGTCACAACCCTTCACAGACATCTCTTCCTGAAGATTAGGACTTTAGTTTTGTCATAACATTTTCCAGGAAAAGCCTTAATCTAATCATAGTGAAAAGGAAAAGTCATGGAACTATAGTTTTGATAACAGCTAGGGTTAGTTGCATAATTATGTAAACCAAAAAGCCTTTATTTTCCCATTATAGTGCTAACAGGAAAACTTTGCTGTGGATAAAGTTGAATATAATAGTACTCTAGTACAGTTAATATATCAGTATTCTGACCTTGTTAAAATGAACCTAATGCTGCAGTTTTAATATTTGAAGTACTTAAACTTTGTAAACCTTGGGGAAAGGGCAGCATCCCTACAAGAGCTGAAATTCTCACTGCTCTGGATCTTTGTGACAGAAGAACTTTGAGCTCTTAATAGCTTTGGGGAAATTTAGATCCATATTTGAGCTTTTTGGTTCAAACCCATCTCCTTCAGACAGGCACTACAGAAGCATCTACCATGGAAGGAATTAAGTGAGAAGAGAAATATCTGTACAGCAGTGCTGTGGGTCAGGAGAATGGAGAGGCTTAAAAAAGTCACCAAGCTGAATTTCATGGAACAGTGATTACTAATGGTGTTGTCAAAGACAGTTAAAAGAGAACTTGAGACGACAAGGGTGAAAGTCCTTCTGTGTGTGGGAGGCTGTACTATAATAAGTGTATTCAATGTTGCTCAGAGGGTTGGGAGTTGCAAAGTCTCCAATGACAGAGAGTAGAAAGGATATAGCCAATTGTGGTGGTGAAGTCTGATACATTTTGAAGGAAAGACTTACATAAACTACAAACAGGCAAAAGATTAAGGTTTCAATTTGTATTGAATTTGGTTTGACAGCAGGTGTTTTGAACAAATAATTATTTGTCTGTTTTTCAAAGGAAAATATATCCGCATATTCACCGTCACCAGTAGTTTGATTATAGAACAGTAGTGTTAAGAACATGGGTGATATCTATTATTTTTATGAGTATTATTTATGTTTCATTTTGATTGTTATGCTGTTTGCTAACAGGGTTCAAAGGATTAATTTCCACAGGAGCATCCTACACATCCACAGGAAGGCAGAGAGTAGCTTTAGATAATCTAATTATCAGTATTTAACTGACAATACCGGTGCCAACACCTTTGAAATTTTGCCTCTGACCAATCTGAGCTCAACTCCTCTAGCTTGGGATGGGAAAGGGGACTATCAGGCAATATATCTGAAATAAAGAACTCTAGAGCTGGTAAAAACCTGAGTTCAGGAGAGAGAGTGGGTTTTCAGGAAACTGCTCATGGACAGCCGACTGATGTAGAGGGAGACATTCTATGAGATTTGTCTTAAGCAACTGAGTTTGACAGAACTTTAGGTAATTCATGTGCATGTAGGCCTATTTTATTTAAACCCTTTCTCTGATTGCCATGTTTCTATGGATAAATAAATAATACTTGCTCTTGCAGAAGCTGAGTCACTGCATTTACCAAATAGTCGTGGCTCTTGAAACCAAGAGTATCTTGCAGGACCACACCCAGCTGCATCTGGTGAGGAATCACTGTTAGCAAACAGGGGTGCTGTAGCCCAGGGACCCAGTCTAAGTGGGAGAGGTGTGAAGGTGTAATGCCTGCCTCATGACAGAAATGGGACTGGGATCAAAGATCCAGCTAATTCTGTAATCATGACACATTACATGGTTTTAATAGGTCAGTGTTCTGATTAGAGACAGGCCTGAGTAACAAAAATTAAGATCCATATTGCAAAACACCTTCTCCCTCCTCCCCTGTCCTTCCCTCCGCCCCCCCCCCCAGATTCTTTGGATTCTTTTGGTGCAGCCCATTTTAGAGATAAGGGCAACTAGGAAATCTGGGACCAGATCATAGCTTGGGTTCCAACCCTTCCCTCCAAAATGTGAGGATGTTTGGAGTGGATGGTTTGGTTCAGGCCCATCTCTAGCTTTGATACTGTAATCAAATGAAAGTTTAAACAGCAATGGACACAGATTTGGCATATTCATTTTAATGAAACATGAAGAAGAAACGTCAAGTTTGAAACAAATCATTCCTGAAAATGTATTTTTGTTTTTCAGCCAGCCCTGAACTTTCTTCAGTCTCCTAAGATATTTCACTCCACCACACGTCCTGGAAATAAAAAACAAACATGTCTATAGTTGTTTACTATTTACGAAAAACTCTGTGTACATTACAGGGAAAAAAATCGGTTCTATGTTAATCATTTCTAGTTTGATTATTACAATAAACTGTTCCTCATTTATTATATTTTGCTATTTTCATGGATTCTGAATGACTCTTTCCTGAAATTTAAAGAATTCATTCATGTATAAGCCATAGTAGCCCTCTGAAAAGTATAAAGAACACCTACCTTTCCACTATGTACTTTCTTCTAGACTGAAAAGAGTGCATTCTGAAGTTTGTTTCCTATAAAATGACATACAGGTCACATAACAGGAGATGATTATTTACCTAATAATATGAGTAAAGAACTTTCAAAGCTCCTTTATGTATTGATAATTCCAACCCAGATAAATCATATTCTCTTTGATGTGCCAATTCACATCTCTTAATGCCAGCAGGGAAATTAATGTCTATGAATTAGAAACAATCACTATTTTTGCCCCTGTGTTAATATTACATCTTCAGGTTAGAATTAAAATTTTCCATAATTGAATATTGGTTTAATATAACCATTTCCTTCACTTTGTCTGTCTTTTCCACTCAGCCAGAGTGTTTTAATAATAGATAGACTACAAAATGATTACTCATTTAAAAATTTTTGTACATCAAGGTTTATAGGGTTCCCCCCCCCACACACACACAGGTAACATCTGTTATAATTTCACTTACATAAGTAAAGTCAGCCCCCTGAGATCAGTAATGAAATCCTGGCTCCACTGGAGTCGAGACAAAACTCACATTGATTTCAATTTGGCCAGGATTTACCCCAGATTTCTACTCAGAAAAGAGATATTTGATTTTAAATATAAAATAGCGGACTAGAGCTATGGAAGGGGGAGACACCTCTGAACACACATCTAGGTCATTGTCACAAATGAGCTACAAGAAGTTACACTAGCAGAGGATCTGGCCCCTTGTATGAGAGAGGAAATTAAGATGGGGGAAGTGAGTCATGTGGTATTGACAAAAACAAAGGATGGAGGGGACATTGCTCCTTCACCATTTTAGGGAAGGAGGGATGAAGAAAATAGTGTGCCAGAGTCTTTGCTCTGCTTGACTTTTCCATCTCACTACTCAAGGTCATAATCTGACTTGACCTTGTAGTAGGGGAGGAAGTATTTTGACATCACAATTTTCCAAGCTGCACAAATGTTTCAAATAAAAATTTCTTCAACCAACCAAAGTACATTACTAAATAGAAATCACATGCAGAGCTCTTCTTAGGCAAATTCACTGTGAGACACTACAGTGCCCTAAACTACCTTTCATTTACGTAACAGTTTTCATCCCTGAGGAACCTATAGTGCTTTAAAAGCTTCCTCCACAATCCCACTCTTTCTAAATAAGTTACTATAGACATAAGTATATGCGTATATAAAACAGAGTAGTTCATCCACTCACCACTGAAATGCAAACACATCTGGGATAAAACAATGAAGTCATTAAACAGAACCCACTAACACAATACTATAGATTAGAAGAGGAAGCAAATATATCATTGAAATTTATTTTAGATAGGCATAATATGATTACTCAAAGAGAAATTTCTCCAGGGCAGTGGGGCCAGCCTTCTTGCAGTTTTGAAAACTGCTATGCGAGTTTAATAACCATAGCAGCTAGAATCTCTGTTTTACACAATGTCTGTTAGATAATATTTCCAGCACAGCCAGACATCTCCTAACAGTATGTTGGCGGATTTGGTTGCATACTGATTAGAACCGTATTTCACCACCACCACCGATTTGTTGTATGAATTATAATTATTCTCTAAAGAAGGGGGTTTCACCTATTGCACATCAACTCCACATTTTTCTTTTCCAAACAAATGCTTGTTTCTTCAATTAAGTTCCCATATGGAACCATATCAAAAACTTTGATCACATCTAGCTGATTTGGAAAAAATCATCTCAGTGTAACTTTGTGAAGACAAAAGTTTTACCAGTGATTGCTCTAGTCCAGTGGTCTATGTTTAATAAATCCCTTTTTCCTACTAGTCTTGAAATTACATTTTAAAAAAATATCAGAGATGAGTTCTCCAGGAATATTTTTAAATAAACCCTTGTTACCTAAATATCGCTCAGTGTTGTTCTGTACAAACCACTTATATAGTTTGTCTATTATTTGCACAAGTATTTTATATGACATTTAACAGTTTTACATTTATGCATATGCTTCAATTTTAAAATGAAGTAGCCGTTCATGGGTTTCATTTTTACAGCACACTTAACTAATGTACATTAGAATTTTTAGACCAAAAGACTGGCCCAAGGAAGGGCAATTAATATAGAATGTACTATGCAGCAGAATGTCTTGTCTCACTTTGCAAACATATGGTGATGAGGTTCAACAGTAGTGCAAACAAACACCATAGGAGCATTTAGCATGAGATTTAACAGCATGTGGTTATAGACTGTCGAAAGGGAGATTCTCCACAGTGATACTTGAGTTATGCATCACTTTTAGTTATGCATCACTAAAACTGGAGATTTGATTAGGACACGCTAAAGGATCCAAGATAGTGAAATTCAGCAGAGGAGCTTGCAATAGAGGTGACAACAGGATTATATTTCACTTTGGTTTTTCATTAAATATTATTACAAAATACAAATTATAATACAAAGATCAGGAGATACAGCATATATAAAATAAGAAAAAAGACATGTCTAGATATAGAAAAAAATCCCTCAAACATTCCAGGGAGAATAAGCAAAGCCTCTGAAATAAGTTAAACATTAGAACCAGTCAAATATCAGAATTTCCATGCCATGAGAAATTCCAATTTTTGACATTTGTTTTTGTCTTCAATTGGGAAGACAGTCAAAATATCAGCTTTTTGTGAGAAACAAAGTAGATCTCACAAAATGCATCATGGTCATGTGTCAGGGTCTGTTTCCCATTTTGAACTTTAGCGTCCAGAAAGTGGGGACCTGCCTGTTTCCTTCTAAGCTTAATTCCTAGCTTAGATCTTATCATGCTGCCACCAACCCAAAATATAGTGTTTGGGTACACTCCCTGTCCCCCAAAATCTTCCCTGCGGAACCCAAGACCTCAACCCCCTGGGTCTTAAAACAAAGGGAAATAAACCATTCTCCCCTCCTTTCTTCCTCCCAGATTTTCCCCTCCCTGGGTACACTGGGAGATCACTATGATTCAAACTCCTTGAATCTTAAAACAGAGAGGAAATTCACCTTCCCCCGTCCCCTTCTCTTCCCCTCTCAGACTCTCCCTGAGAGAGAGACAGTGATCCTAACACAGAGAGAAATTAACCTTTCCCTCCCCCTTCTCTCCTTTCCCCCCACCAATCCCTGGTGAGTCTAGACCCCGTCCCCTGGGGTCTCATACAAGAATAAAAAAAATCAGTCAGATTCTTAAAAGAAAAGCTTTTAATTAAAGAAAGAGAAAAGTAAAAATTATCTTTGTAAAATCAAGATGGAAAAATGTTTACAGGGTCTTCAGCTATGTAGACTAGAGGGACTCCCCCTCCCAGCCTAAGTATACAAGTTACAGCAAACAGAGTTAAAATCCTTCCAGCAAAATACACATTTGCAAATAAAGAAAACAAACAAATCTAATCCGCTTTTTATCTATTATTTACTATTTGGAACCTGAGAGTCTGTTTCAGTAAAATTGGAGAAATCTGGTTACATGACTAGCTTCTCTTAATCCCAAGAGAGAACAGAGAACAAAGAAAAACAGCACAAAACAAAGACTTCCCTCCACCCATATTTGAAAGTATCTTGTCTCCCAATTGGTTCTTTGGTCAGGTGTCAGCCAGGCTTACTGAGCTTGTTAACCCTTTACAGGTAAAAGAGACATTAACCCTTAACTATCTGTTTATGACATCATGGGACTCCCATGATGCACTGAAGTTCAGCCAGAGGGGGCCTGCAGTGCATCATAGGAAATTTAGTCCCAGCAAGTAACCGAGTCCATAGAGAAGAATAGATGCATGATGCACCCAAACAACAATGCCTGTGTGAGGCAAAGAAGCAGCTCAGGCAAAGAGAGATGAATGTTGAGATTACTCACAACTAATAGTTTCATTTAGTATCACAAGTCATAATTCAGAAATCTTTTGATTTTCAGTCAAAAAAGTTATCAGCAAAATTGAAATTTTCCTGTGGAAAATGTCTGTTTTACAGAAACTGCATTTTCCGTCAAAAAACAGTTGATATAAAATTCCTGACCATCTCTAATGAATGCCTAAATACACAAAATAGAAACAAAAGACTGCATGCCTTATAATTATTGAACAAAAAACAATACATTAAGTTGAGAAAAAGAGGTATCATCAGAAGTAGGGAGTGAGATGGGTGATTTTAAATCTCACCCCTAACTAGTTTTACTGTATCTTCAAAAGTTTCTAGCATAGACCTGGCCTCAAATTAAGTTCTTTAGATGAAGACTATCTGATTGTTATGATTATGCAGTGCCTAGTACAATGGATATTGGTGTTGGTCCTGCTTTGAGCAGGGGATTGGACTAGAACAGTGGTTCTCAAAGCTGGTCTGCCGCTTGTTCAGGGAAAGACCCTGGTGGGCTGGGCCAGTTTGTTTACCAGCTGCATCCGCACGTTCGGCCAATTGTGGCTCCCACGGGCCGCGGTTCGCCGCTCCAGGCCAATGGGAGCTGCGGGAAACAGCGGCCAGCACATCCCTCAGCCCACGTCGCTTCCTGCATCCCCAGTCGGCCTGGAGCATGAACCGCGGCCAGTGGAAGCCGCAATCAGCCGAACCTGTGGATGAGGCAGGTAAACAAGCTGGCCCAGCTCACCAGGGTCTTTCCCTGAACAAGCGGCAGACCAGCTTTGAGAACCACTGGACTAGATGACCTCCTGAGGTCTCTTCCAACTGTAATGTTCTATGATATCTGCTCCCAGAATAGGACTTCTACATACTACCATAATACCAATACTATATAATAAATGTTAAAGGGTTGATACATTGTTTTATTGAGCTGGTCATTTAACAGAGCTGGTCAAAAAGCTTTTAAAATGGGAAAATGCAGATCTGTTGAAAGCAAAACTGTTTGAGAGACTCAGTTTGAATGAGTTTCCCCATTTGAAAAAAAATTTAAAAAGAAATTTTGAAACCACAAAAACATCAGTTTTGACATTTTTGGAATGAAAAATCTTTGCTGTTTTGAATCAAAAACAACAAAAGAAAATTAATTCCAAAAAAAGTAAAACCAGGATGTTCTGGTGATTTCAGAACAACTTTTAATTTCAAAAAAGTTAATTCAAGGTAAAAAAGTAAAAAAAAGACTGTTGAAATCAAATTGAAACTTTTCAAAGTCATTGAAACAATATTTTTGGTTGACCCAACATGAAAATTTTGTTCATGTTTTTCTGTTTGTGAAAGTTTAAGATTTTGACTTTTCATCTTCATTCAGGACAAGAAACAAGTTTTAAATCTCAATGATTTTCATGGGATTTGCAAACTGTTTCCCACCCAGCTATACCGTTTAATGCAATAAAAAGGCCTTACATATTTTTGAATGTCACTTTGCTAGGCAAGGAGAATACATGTTCCCCCAAGGCTGAAATTCAACCCAGACTTTACTTGTGAAAACCAGAGACACCCACCCCACTACTGACTTGTGCAGAGCCCAATCTCATAGGCATGCTCTGAGAATACCTACGAGAGCATGCCCCTCTGGGGAGATTAGGCAGAGGAATGCCTAGTTTGAGAATCCCACCAGAGTGTCAGTGTAACAGAGGACTCCAAGCAACTTGATAACTGGGGGCAGCATCAGGATTTAGGTGTTTTGGGCATGACTAAATCCCGCCCTTCGCTCAGGCTTCTAATTGAGCCTTGTCCCTTTCTTTGGGCTTAGATCACTTCACCGGGGGGGGACGGACCCCAGGCCACCCACTACTCCAGGACCAAATAGCAGTCACATACTGCTTCCTTTAATTGGTTGCTTGCCACCTTCCCTGTGCCTCTTCCCACCTGGTCCCTTCACCTTTGCCCATTACCTTGGGGCTAGAACTCTCAGGTCCTCTCACTTCTAGGCTTAGTAAATGCAGCCTGGCAAGTTCCTTTGGCCAGAGTGCCCTTTCTTACAGCTCTAGTCCTAGACAGTAACCCAGCTGCTCAGTCCCTGCAGCTTCTCTTATCTTGTGGCTGCTGGACTCTGATTGATTGTTTCCATGATGCCTCTCTAGGCAGGCCTGAAGGACCCATTTTTGCTGTTCCTTCCTGGGCAGGGTGTAGTAGGACCTCAGGCAGGGGGTTTCAAAGGGCAAGGTTCACCCCGTCGCATTACTACAACATGCTCATGAAATTAAGCTTTAGAGATCTGTTCCTCACAGAAATATGTTTTCCTCCAAAGTCACTGAATCCCTTCATCAATTGTCTGACATTTGAATCAACTTTGGAATGTCAACAAGGTTATAATTCAAGGGCTTCAAATCTTGTTTTGGCTTATTTCATTGGTGCTGTCAGCCACCCTTTCTGAATAGACAAGCAAACTGAGCAAGTACTGGGGCTCTGTTTTTCAGCAAATTAGAAAGTGAAGTGCAAAAGGGATGAGCCTAGACATTAAAATATTTATTAAAATTACAAAGACTGACAGCTGAATTCATTACAAAATGGCATTTAAATGCTAACAAACACTGGTTTTGTATGCAGGAAAATGTACTCACTTCAACCAAATAAACTTTCCAGTTTTATGGTTGAGCAATGAGACTTCTCAGTTATAAAGCTACAGAATGCAAAAGGACAGGGAGCCAAGTACAAATAGTACATTCTTAATTTAACATGTAAAATATTCATATTTAATATTTCAAACCTCAAAACTTTAAAAATGTGTCAGAAAGAATGATGCTTAAATCACTGTAGCCCCAGGGCAGAAGTACCTTCTGTGCCATCTGATTTTAACATCCCATTTATTCTGCAGTTATACAAGAGGCTGGGAATCATGACAATGCTTTCATCACAGAAGAATAAAAATTTGGAATTGAAACTATGGACTAGACTATCTCCTGCAAGAAGATTAGTGAGAAATACAGTAACTCCTCACTTAACATTGTAGTTATGTTCCTGAAAAATGTGACTTTAAGCGAAACGATGTTAAGTGAATCCAATTTCCCCATAAGAATTAATGTAAATGGGGGGGTTAGGTTCCAGAGAAATTGTTTTCACCAGACAAAAAACTATATATATATATACACACACACACTATACATTTTATATATATATATATATACACACACACTATACATTATATATATATATATATATATATATATATATATATATATACACACACACACACACTATACATTTTAAACAATTTAATATTGTTCACAGCTGTGATGGTTGTGAAGCTTGGTTGAGGTGGTGAAGTTAGAGGGTGGAAGAGGGTGGGATATTTCAGAGGAAATGCCTTGCTGCTAAATCAATGATTCTCAAACTTTCGTAGTGGTGACCCCTTTCACATAGCAAGCCTCTGATTGTGACTACCCCATATAAATTAAAAATACTTTTTTAGACATTTACCACCATTATAAATGCTGGAGGCAAAGCAGGGTTTGTGGTGGAGGCTGATAGGTCACAACCCCCCCCCCCATGAAATAACCTCATGACCCCGAGGGGTCCCAACCCCCAGTTTGAGAACCCATGTGCTAAATGATGAACTAGCACTGGGCTGAGCCCTCAAGGCTTAACACGTTGTTAATGTAGCCTCTCACACAAAGCAGCTTAAATACGAGGGAGGGGAGACAGCATAGCAGACAGAGACAGACACATACCTTGTCTGGGTGGAGGGGAGAGAGAAATGCACACTGCCCCTTTAAGTAAGCTGACCCACTCTTGAGGGCATTGTCTGTTTAAGTGGATCAGGAAGTTGAGACCAGCAACTGCTGCCCCAGGCTCTCTCTGTCTCTCTTGTCTGTCCCCAGCCTGCTCTATATGGAGAAGGGGTAAACGGAGTGCAGGAGCAGGGGGAAGGGGGACACCCTGACATTAGCCCTTCCTCCCCCCACAGCAAGCAGGAGTCTCTGGGAGCAGCTCCAAGGCAGAGGGCAAAAGCAACACATGGCAGTGGGGGGAGGGACAGCTGAACTGCCAGCAATTGATAGCCTGCTGGCCGCTGCTGCACAGGGAACTTAGGGGAGCAGGGGGCTGATAAGGGGGCTGCTGGTCCACCCTGGTTCCAAGCCCCCACCAGCTAGCTGCAACGGGCTGCTCTTCCTGCAAGCAGTGGACAAAGCAGGCAGCTGCCAAACGACTTAGAAGGGAGCATTGCAGCATGTTCCCTAATTTGATCAGCAACATAACAACAAAACAATATTAACTGGGAGGACTTTAAGTGAGGAGTTACTGTACTATGCTTCTATCTTTCTCTTCAGCTCCCCCTGCCCCTTGTTCTGTCCTTCTCCACGTCTTTTGATAACTACACAATCCTCCCAATTGCCCAGGTTTGGCATCATAATCAACTTCCCCATTCTTCTACAAGCCTAGACGCTCACCACATTCTCTCAGTCCTTCATATACAATATTTTTGAAATGTGACATTTCATCCCCAATCCTATTTCTAGAACACGTTACAACACCCTTGGTGACATCTCACCTAGATTACTGCAGCCTCTTCCTCTGCTACTAGGGTGACCAGATAGCAAGTGTGAAAAAATCAGGACCAGGGGAGGGTATAATAGGTGCCTATAGAAAATAAAGCCCTGAATATCAGTACTGCCTCTGTAAAATCGAGACATCTCACCTCAGACTCCAATACTCAATTTTCTGCCGCTAAAATGATTGCTGCCTCTTGCCACTCTAATCAAACAACCAGGGCCGGCTTTAGGCCGATTCGACCGATTCCTTTTTAATTTTTTTTTTAACTTACCCCGATCCCCAACTGCGGTCTGCTCCAGGGTCTTCCATGGTCCCGCTCCTTTGAGCGATGCGCCGGCGGGAGCGCGGTGCGGCCCCACTCTCCCAGCTAGAGCTCCAGCCGGGGCGGCAGGGCTTGCCGCGCTCCGGCCGGAGCTCCAGCCGGGAGCGTGGGGCGGCGGGACTTTGCCGCTCTCCGGCCGGGAGAGTGAGGCCGCGGGGCTTGCCACACTCCAGCCGGAGTGCGGCAAGCCTGGCGGCTCTGGCTGTAGCGCGGCAAGCCCCGCGACCCTGGCTGGAGCTCCGGCCAGAGCGTGGCAAGCCCCGCGACCCCGGCTGGAGCTCTGGGCCCTTTAAATAGCCCCCAGAGCCCTGGGGCAGTGAGAGGCTCCGGGGGCTATTTAAAGGGCCCGGGGCTCCAGCTGCCTTTGCCACCCCGGTCCTTTAAATAGCCACCGGAGCCCGCCTCCCCCATGCTTTCCCCAGCGCTCCCGCGGCTATTTAAAAGGTCCGGGCGGGTAGAAGGGGGTTTGGGGGCTACTTAAAGGGCTGGTTCCAGCTGCCGCTGCTGCACCCTCTGACCTGCCCACACCAGTCCAGCCCCCCCCCCTGCCTGCAGCCAGCTCTGCACCCCTTGCCCACAGCCCAACCCCTGCCAAACCCCCTGTCCTGTCTCCAGCCAACCCCTGCCACACACCCCTGAAGCCCTGCCCAAAGCCAGCCAGCCCCACACACACTGCTGCCCGCACCAGCCCTGCACACACTGCCCAGCCCACACCCTCTGCCCTGTCTCCAGTCAACCCCTGCTGCACCCCACTGCCTGAAGCCAGCCAGTTCCACACTCCGCTGTCTCCAGACTTGCAAACCCCTGCTGCACTCCCCTGCGGCCCTGCCTGAAGCCAGCACGCCCCACACCCCCTGTCTCCAACCTGCCCCACACCCCTTGCCCTGCCTGCAGCCAGACCCTACCTCCAGTCAGTCCCTGCCTTGCCTCCAGCCAGCCCCATGTCCACTGCTGCCCTGCAGTTTCCAGAGCAGTAACCCTGCACACCTGCTTCAATGAGGGGGGCAGGGAGCAGCTGGGACATGTGCACAACCCCAGGGAGTGGCGGGGACCCATACATGTGAAATGGCAGTCATTAATAGCCAATCAACAGCATATATGATGCAATGTACATAATATATAATTTTATTATTCATATAGTTATGGAAAGTAAATAATACATGAAAGAAATGAAAGGCTTTTTCCTTCCACTTTTTTTTTTAAGTCATCCCTGTCAGGGTCGCGCCGAAAATGTTTGAATTGGGCCCCGCACTTCCTAAAGCCAGCCCTGCAAACAACCTCCCTCTTTGAAACCCTTCATTGGCTTCGCTTTGCCTAAGGTTCACACATCAAGGTGTTGAATAATTCCCCTCTTGCTTACATGCTAGAGCTCACGTTTTTTCCTACGCCCTCTTTGCTTTTCTCCAAATTCTCTCCTGCTCATCGTCTTTATATCCTTTGCCCATTAAGTCCCTTGGAATGTGCCACTTGCAACCGTTTTCATCTCATACACTAAATAACCTCCTCTTCTCCTCCAACCCCTTTTCAAAACACAGTTCTTCTGTGACCATTTTCCAAGGTGATCTGTGAAAGATTCCTCCATCATCTTGATTATATTACCTGCCAAAAACTGGTTAAAGGAATATTATCAAAGTAGTAAAGCCATGCCCTTGAAAACTGGGAAATGCTAGAATTAAAGTTTCTGTGCAACCTTAGCTCTTCCCTCTTATGTATAGGTTTCACAATATAGATTTTTAATGATACTCTTTATTAAAAAACCAAACAGGACCCCTGCTTTAATGAGCACTGTCTTTTTTATTTGTTTTTGTTTGATTTGGGGTTTGGTTTAGGGTTTTTTGTTTCTTTACCTACCAAAAATGCCACCTTAGACAATTGACAAAGCATGGAACATTTTAGCGTGAATACTTAAAATTATGACAGTCTTTAGCAATTGGAACAAAGGCCTATCATGGGGAGTGTTAGGCATCACTACCACTACCCCTTATAATTTGTCTAAATGGTTTAGTCTATGTCTGTAGAGTAGATTGTAAACTTCCTGGTGGAGGGCTCATGTTTCCTATTGTTTGTAAAATGCAATCATACTGTCAGCACTCAGTCAATTAACCATAATAAGTGGCTGAGAATTTAGTGACAGAACAAAAGGCAGCATTGCTTCCCCTCTAAGGTGCTTGTGATGTTAATGGAGCATTGGCATCAGGACTCAGAGAACACTGTCAGGGGTCACGCAGGAGTAAAGGAAATAGATCAAGTTGTCTTCCCCTTTATATAAAAAAGTAGAAGGATCAGAAGGGGAAGAGACAGTTTTGCAGAAAATATGGGAGCAGCTGACTTACAATGAGAGCAACTTCTCTTCCTCCCCCTCTCCTTTCACTATGATTATATGGCAGATGCAGCCTTCCAACTTCCTGCTTTGATTATACATGAGGAATGGCAGCAACTATAGAAACCATTGTTTTGCTGGTTTTGTTAGCCTGAAGTTATTAAGCTATTTGTTTAACATCATTTTTGGAAAGCTTGCAGTAGTAAGTAACTGAAGTTACATTTACTTTAAAAGTTTACTACCAAGATAACATTTTTTCTAGGTTTTTTGGTGTTTTTTGTTTTTTTATTAATAAACTCAAGAACAGGAACAAGGGTCACATAACTATCATAGAGATGCCACTCTAGTTAGGGTTGCCAGATGCCTGGTTTTTGACTGAAGTCTGGTCAAAAAGGGAGCCTGGCAGTGTCCGGTCAGATGTACCGACCTGACACCAAAAGTCTGGTTAGGGCAAGGCGGGAGGAGTTGCCAGGTCATTAACCTGCATCAGTCCCTGTTCAGTCAGGGCCACCTCCTTCCTGCATGCAGGCTACAGCAGCTCCTGTCCCAGCCCTAGAGTAGAGAACTCAACTGGGGGCCGAGGGCAGAGGTGGAGGCAATCCAGCAAGCAACAGGGGGAGGAAGGGAGAGGACTGAGTGATGGAAGTGGGGCCTTGAGGAGAAGAGGGCAGGGCCTTGAGGGTACAGTTACCAGCAATTAGAAAGGTGGCATCCCTAACCCTAGTGCACTAGTTGCATTTGTTAGATTATTAAGATATCTGTAGCTGAGCAGGGAAAATGGCTTTTTTAAAAAAATAATTCTGCTTTCAGTAATGAAAACTAATTCTGATGGAGGGGTGTGTGTCTGCTTCTGCACCAGGCCCAGGGTTTCCTTTTCTTTGCCTAACTAATCTGTTTTGGTTTTTTTTGGCAACTGCCTATTACATTATTTTCTCTTTCCTTTACTGACAGACTATCATTCAGAAACAGTTGAAAGGGAAGACATTCAAATAACCTGATTCAAAGACAGTGATGTCAGCGGAAAGACTCCCCTTAACTTCAATAGGCTTTGGATCAGTTCTCAAATGTTATGTCTTATGTTTATAAAAGGATTGGTTCCTGCCCTATTATTGGCTCTACTGAATGTCCATGACAATATCCCTAAACGGAAAAAAAATGTGTAAAAAATTGCTGGCAATTTTGCACAAAATTATGAGAAGATCACAGAAAGTTTGAACTTTATTAGCATGAAATCATGGGTATTTAATTAGATCAATATTCATTAGATTTTGGCTTTGGCAATTTTTTTCGGTGCATAATTACATCAGTCTTTCAAGATCTGGACTTCCTTCCAATAAGCTTCTGGGTGGACTCAAATTGTTGCATTTAATTCATGCAGTTCTAAACTGTTTGGTACTTGGCTATTTGAGAGATTAGGACTTTCCCTGTGAGTTAAATCCATAAGTAAGAGGCACTTGAGAGAGGGTTGCTGACAGGGTGTTCTGGGGCCCTTGGTTTTCGGAATCCAGGTCCTCACTTTATTCCACCAGAGACCAGATTTATTAAAGTTTCCAAGCAGGCTCCAAAGATTATCTTTGTTTTGTCTTCTTTGTTCTTTCTTCTGTCTTATTGGAATTGGAAAAGCTTCAAAAAAAGGCAACAAAAATTAGGGATATGGAATGGCTTCCATATGAGGAGCAATTACTAAGACTAGGACTTTTCATCTTGGAAAAGAGACAACTAATGGGGGGGGATATGATAGAGGTCTATAAAATCATGACTAGTGTGGAGAAAGGAAATAAGGAAATGTTATGTACCCCTTCTCATAACACAGGAACTAGGGGGTCACCAGATAAAATTAATAGGCAACAAGTTTAAAACAAACAAAAGCAAGTATTTTTTCACACAACGCAATGTTGGCCTGTGCAACTGCTTTCCAGAGGATGTTGTGAAGGCCAAGACTATAACGGTTAAAAAAAGAACTAGATAGGTCCATCAATGGCTATTAGCCAGGATGGGCAGGGACGGTGTCCCTAGCCTCTATTTGCCAGAAGCTGGGAATGGGCGACAGAGGATGGATCACTTGATGATTACCTGTTCTGTTCATTCCCTCTGTGGCATCTGGCATTGGTCATTGTCAGAAGACAGGATAGATGGACCTTTGGTCTAGACCCAGAGTATGGCCATTCTTATGTTCTCAGTCTGTTGAGGGAGGTGGGGGCTGACCTAGATACATTTATGAGCAGTCTTTTTTTTTTTTAATTTAAAAAGCATGTTTTTTGAGATGGGCCCTTAGGGCACTGGACGGGCACCTATAGTTGCATTTTAGAAATCTGAGTAAATAAATAATTTGTGACATTTTCCTAAATTGAAACCCAGACATTTCACACAGCTCTGTCATTAACCGCAGGTTAATCACGTTAGTCAGATTAATCCACAGGTGAGAAAAGAGTTTATAGAACTTTTTTAAAGCTTTCCCCCTTATAAATAATCAAGTTTTTTGTCAGCTGTGGAAAAATGTGATATTTTCCTCAAACCTTTTAGAGATTACAGAGCTATCTAACCTAATAAATCCCACAGTCGCCCTTCTAGTATAATAATGAACATTCCACTCCCAATTGCTTGCATCACTCATGGACTCTGTGATAATCCTGAACGTTTTCAAATAAGTATTTCTTAAGCAAAATCTCTCCCTCTCCTAGAAAGTAATTGTCATCAATGTGTTAAATCCATTAATTTAAATGCTTTGTGCTAATATACAGCTACTTACCACAGTAGCACCCACAGCATCCTCTCATCACCATTAGTCAGTTGATCACCTATCTTTCTCACCTTTAAAATGGCAGTTATGGTAATTTGTTCCTCACCAGATAAATGGTTGATAATCAGAGCCTTGGGAAGCTAGTGTCAGACTTTAAAAGACCTGCAGGTATATCCAATCTAATTTACTCAGCAATGGCTGAATACATTAGTTATACTGCTGAAAATATTTCAAACTGACTCATGTTACTGCATTGAGGGGAAGAAAGTAAAACTGAATATAAAGACATAGCTCTCTCTTGCCACCAAGAACAATTCTGTATAATTCTGTAATTAGATAAGTGGATTTCACTACATTTATAATCCTGAAAGTGTTTAATTTTGATTCAAAATTGATTCAGCGAGTACTGTATAAGCCAGAGAGAAAATAAACACATTGTCTCCTTTTTCTGTGCATAGGACTTCCACTGTTGCCAGTGGAAGTATGTGTGTGTAAAGATAGTGGGTAGAATATAGCTCTATATTTTTTAATAGTGTTTAGTGGGAAGGGATGGGGGTGGGATGTGGATGTTTGTGGTGATGTGTGGCTTAACACGTTGGACAGAATACTTTATGTTAACTTGAATAGTAAATATGATAAGTAAATATTTGAACTGCCATTATCATACTAGAGAGAATGAGATATTATGTTTTGCATATATAGAGCCTCCATCAGTAGATGGTGCTATATTTTCATTTTAGTCTTCAGTGTTTTCTTGTATTTTACATTGTTGATCTGACCTGAGGGATTAGCAGAAAGTTCAGTCCTGCCTCTGTGTGCTGGAATTGATACTTGTAGTGCCCCAATAAATCTCTATTATTCTGTAAGTGAGTATTACAACTCCAGGCAGGGCAAGCCCCCGCTCCCTGACCCTTCTCCCTGCTCCCTTGTGGAAGCACCAGGCAGGGTGGGAGAATCCTCCAGTCCCTGACCCTTGTCCCCAGCAGAAGTGCCAGGTGGGGCAAACCAGGAGAAACCCCAGCATCCTGACCCTGCTTTATTTCTCTGGACTGGATTTCTAACAAGCACTAATGACTCCCAGTCTGCTTGGGTAATTCCAGAGAGGCTTTTGCATGGATGATGAACCAAGGACTGGGATGCCTAAGGAGACATTTTTGGCTTTTTGTTAGCCAGTGTGGTGAGACATAATTTTAGTTTGGTTACTGGTTTGGTATAATCTAATGATAGAATAACTACCAGTTTGGCGTGAGTGTGCCCTGTTTGTCAGCAGTCAGTCCTAAATTTGGCATCCTCAGCAGTGACCCACTGAGGCACAGTGACAAGAAGCATAGCACCTAGAAATGATTTTGGATGGTGATGCCAAAGCATTTTATCAGTAGCTTCCCAGTGTCAATCATGGGTGTTATAGACCATTATGCAAACACTTACATGATCACTATGAGGGGAGATTGGCTTTTTTGAAATATCGGAAGGAATGTCAAGTGAGGCATAGGCAGGAAGGGGAATTCCTGCATGGTTATTTGTGTACATTACGGAGATTGTTTGATAGGGCTCTCCCTGCAGCACTCAGTCTCAGAGATGGCTCAACTGAAGCAGAAACCACTGTGCCGAATCTGGAATTGGCAATGCAGAGAGGGGCACATGCCCAGTGGCAAGCCATGAGAGAATCCTATGCGAAAAGTCCATTTATAAATGGTTTAGCAGGGGATCTTCAGATCTTCTGCTGGTGAAGAAGAGTACTATAATGAATAAACTTATGGACCAGATTATAGGCTGAATTCAAAATGTGGAAGCAGAAACTGGGTTTTTTAAAGTTTTCAGCTATTAATTCCCAGCCTTAGCGTGACTTCTTTATACCAGATGCAGCATTTTGAGAAATGATTGCTAGTGAAGTAGCTAAAAAATTGAAGGAGGCCCAAGTGCAAGCTATTTACAGGTATCCCATGGGTCAGAAGAGAGAGACTAATTCCTGACTGCATCCCAGGCTGGATCACACCTCCAGGTAGCCCAGAGGCAAAGTCAATTGAAGATGAATTGCCCAAGCAGAGGGAAGACACCAGGGAAACTAGAAGTTGCTGATGCAGTTGGGCTTCCAATCAGCACCTATTAGAATGACCTGTGTGCAGAGCTGCCTAGATAACTGTTACTATATGCCTGGAGACATCAATGGCTGGAAAACCATAATGCTGTTGAATTGAGGATCTGAAATAAGTCTGATCCATGGTGAACACCCAGTGCTGAAAAGGAAGAAAATGTGTACGGCCTGGTCTACACCATACGTTTAAACTGAATTTAGCAGCGTTAAACCGATTTAACCCTGCACCCGTCCACACAACGAGGCCCTTTATATCGATATAAAGGGCTCTTTAAACCGGTTTCTCTACTCCTCTCCGACGAGAGGAGTAGTGCTGAAATCGGTATTGCCATGTCGGATTTGGGTTAGTGTGGCCGCAAATCGACGGTATTGACCTCCGGGTGGTATCCCACAGTGCACCATTGTGACCGCTCTGGAACGCAATCTGAACTTGAATGCACTGGCCAGGTAGACAGGAAAAGCTCTGCGAACTTTTGAATTTCATTTCCTGTTTGCCCAGTGTGGAGCTCTGATCAGCACGGGTGGCGATGCAGTCCCAAATCCAAAAAGAGTTCCAGCATGGACCATATGGGAGATACTGGATCTGATCTCTGTATGGGGAGACAAATCTGTTCTATCAGAGCTCTGTTACAGAAAACGAAATGACAAAGCATTTGAAAAAATCTCCAAGGGTATGACAGACAGAGGCCACAGCAGGGACTCAGCACAGTGCTGCGTGACAAGCATAACGGAAAGCCAAAGAATCAAATGGACGCTCATGGAGGGAGGGAGGGGGGACTGGGGACTCCAACTATCCCACAGTCCCCGCAGCCTTCGAAAAGCATTTGCATTCTTGGCTGAGCTCCCAATGCCTGAAGGGTCAAAAACATTGTCCGGGGTGGTTCAGGGTATATCTCGTCAATATACCCCTCCCACCCCCTTGAAAGAAAAGGGAAAAAAATCATTTCTTGCCATTTTTCAATGTCACTGTATGTCTACTGCATGCTGCTGGTAGATGCGGTGTTGTGGTGCTGAACAGCAGCATCCCCTCCCCTTCCTTTCCTGATGGCAGATGGTACAAAAACCGTCATCAGCCCATGAGTGCTCCTGGCTGGCCTCGGTGAGGTCGGCTGGGGGCGCCTGGGTAAAAATAGGAATGCCTCCCTGTCATTCCTGGCGGTACAAAATGCGGGGTAACGGTCCTCATCATAGCAGCTGGAGCCTGAGCTCCATCAGATTCCCCCTCCTTCATGTCTAAAGAAAAGATTCTGTATTCCCTGGACTATCATAGCAGCTGGAGGCTGCCTCCCCCTCATTTTATCTCGCTAAAAAGTCAGTGTTTCTTATTCCTGCATTCTTTATTACTTCATCATACAAATGGAGGGACACTGCCACAGTAGCCCAGGAGGGGTGTGGGAGGAGGGAAGCAATGGGTGGGGTTGTTGCAGGGGCACCCCCTAAAATGGCATGCAGCTCATCATTTCTCCGGGATCTCTGGGGCTGTGCTCTCTGTCTCTCTAGTAGACTTGCCCCATATTCTAGGCAGGACTGACTCTATTTTTAGACAAAACATAAAGAAGGGAATGATCCGGGGAGTCATTCCCATTTTTGTCCATACGCCCCTGGCCGACCTCAGCGAGGCCAGCCAGGAGCACCCATGACAGCAGTAGATAGTACAAAATGATTGATAACCATCATCGCCACTTTCCAATTGCAAACGGTACAAAATGATTGATAATTATCATCTCATCGCCAATTTACAATGGCAGACGGTGCAATAGGGATGGTAACCATCTCTGCTACCTTGCAAAGGCAAATGAATGCTGCTGTGTAGCACTGCAGTACCGCCTCTGTCAGCAGCATCCAGTACACATACTGTGAGAGTGATAAAAGGCAAAAGAGGCTTCATGGTTGCCATGCTATGGCGTCTGCCAGGGCAATCCAGGGAAAAAGGGCATGAAATGATTGTCTGCCGTTGCTTTCATGGAGGAAGGATTGAGTGACGACATTTACCCAGAATCACCGGCGACACTGTTTTTGCACCATCATGCATTGGGATCTCAACCCAGAATTCCAATGGGCAGGGGAGACTGCGGGAACTATGGGATAGCTACGGGATAGCTACCCACAGTGCAACACTCCAGAAATCGACACTAGCCTCGATACATGGACGCACACCACCGAATTAATGTGCTTAGTGTGGTCGTGTGCACTCGACTTTATACAATCTGTTTTACAAAACCAGTTTATGTAAAATCAGAATAATCCCATAGTGTAGACATACCCTATGACAGGAGTTAAATTGGTGGCTCTTAATCATCAGCCACAGCAGAAATCCACCTCCCTCTGAACTTGGGTTTTTGCCTACTAAATGGACTGTTGCTGTGGCTATCACATGAGGTTTGCTGACAACTCCTGATAACCAAGGTGAGGACTGGTGTTGCTCCCCTGAGACTAATGGAGGAGTGCAGTTGGTTTTCACTGACTAAGGCTTTAAGCATAGAGCCAACAAGACTGGGATATGAAGACACCTTGTCATCTTTGCAGATATTACCAGCCATCACTTAGATATTTGTTACTTTCCATATAAGATTATTTTTGTATTCCACACACCCATGCTTCCCTGTGAATTGATGGTCAGGCAGGAAGAACTGGCAAGGCCCTCAGTATCCACACAGGAGGGTAATATGTCAGTCTGATATCAGTGATCTGAGGACAGCATTTTTGAATGTGGAGGACAGATGATCTGGAAAAAAGCATGCCAGCCACAAGATGCCAGGAAAAAGAAAATGTCCCCACCCAGGAAGGAGAGATGTAGCTATGCAACTGGAAAAAGCAGCCTGGGAAAATCCCAAACTTGCTCCTTTTTTTTTTTTGGAGTGGATTTTACACACTGATTAAAAAAACATCCTTGCTCATACAAAAAGCAAGAACTCATCCCTTTGTAGTGCATCAATAATTAACGCACAGATCTATTGAAAGAAGGGGGAGGGCAAACAGTGAGAACGCTCAACAGCTATCCCAGAGGGATGCAGAAGAGGATTTGGAGGTACTCCAGCAAGTTCATGAGGCTCATAATGGGGGACCAGATGTGGAGGAGGAATTATTGGGGTAGTCTCAGGATTTCAACACACTGCTGCCTTCAACAGTCTGTCCACAACAGATAAGCCTGATTTAGAGAACATGAACCCTGCATTTGCTGATAATGTAAATCCAACTACAAGTAAAATGTCCATGACTGAAAATAGGACTCAAGTGGGCAGACAAACATAAAAACCTGAATGGATGGCAAACTACCTGGATTTCTAGAAGTTACTGTTTAAATTCTTATTTAACTGCGAGGGGGCAGGAAGGGGGTAGGGGAGTTGTAATGTTTAGTGTAGACAGCACCTCCGGCTGTAGATGGTGCTCTATCCTTATGTTAGTGTTAAGTTGTGGTCTTTTATGTTGTTTTGTTGATCTAACTTGGGGAGTTAGCATGAAGTTCAGTCCCAACTGTGTGTACTGGCGATGGTACTTGCAGTGTCCCCATAAAGCTTTATGATTCTATAAACAAGTATTACAATGTATCTCTAGCATTCTGTTTGCACGTTAATGTAGTCATCATGGTTGAAATGCTTCTATTCCAGACCTGTATTTATGCAAATTAAAGAGTGGCCGGGAGAGAAATTTTTTCACTTGCCGCTACCACCTGAACAAATCCATAAAAGAGGTGGTTGGTACCTAAAACTAAAGATGGGCCTAACATCAATCTGATCCTGGAAGAGATTTAGCCCCCGCTTTGGAACGTTGTAAAGACATATTACAAGATTCCTTGTAGATGGCCTTACTGACAGTGTCCACCTTTTAGTTTCTGAAAGGAAACTGTCTTTCTAATCAACCCATATAAGTTAATACCTTACCCATCACGGAGTGAACCTCCACTTGTGCTGCACAATTTGCCAGCCTGCACTAATAGTAGTTTCCTATCCTGTGATATATCAGATACTGGCAACAGAGACCTAGAAACTCTCTTTGTATTAAAGGGCCATTGCTCAAAACCAGTATATTCTCATAATTTAGCCTTTAAAATGTTCTCATTTCCCAGGCCAGACTCAATTTTCTACTGGGTCCAGGTAGTTGTCATCAACTGTACCATTCACACAATGAGATGACTTGTTTGAATTGAATGACAGTCTGGATAGCTTGCAACATATACCACTGTGATGATGACCATGAGGACAGCTTATATTTCAAGTAGCTCTGTGTGTCATCACTGATACTAAATGAGTGTGCTGTGATAAATGTCAAAAAGCAGTCATTCCCTTAGTTTTCTGTTCTCACTCTTGTCTATGGGTACATCTGTCATAAACAGATAGCTAAGGGTTAATGTCTCTTTCACCTGGAAAGAAGTAATCTGAACCACCTGACCAGAGGACCAATCAGGAAACAGGATTTTTTTCAACTAGGGGTGGAGGGAATTGTGTGTCTGAGTTCTTTGTTTTTCTGCCTGTATGCTCTCTCGGATGAGAAGTTTTTCTATTTCCTGCTTTCTAATCTTCTGTTTCCCAGCTGTGAGTACCAAAGATCAGATAGGGATTTATATGTTCTTTTATATTTACATGTCTATAATTGCTGAAGTGCTTTGAATTGTATTCTTTTTGAATAAGGCTGTTTATTCATATTTCTTTTAAGCAATTGACCCTGTATTTGTCACCTTAATACAGAGAGACCATTTGTATGTATTTTTCTTTCTTTTTCTATAAAGCTTTATTTTAAGACCTGTTGGAGTTTTTCTTTAGTGGGGAACTTCAGGGAATTGGGTCTGCAGCTCACCAGGGAATTGGTGGGAGGAAGAAGTCAGGGGGAGGTCTGTCTGTGTTAGATTTACTAGCCTGATTTTGCATTCCCTCTGGGTGAAGAGGAAAGTGCTTTTGTTTCCAGGACTGGAATTACAGAGGGTGGACTCCCTCTGCTTAGATTCACGGAGGTTGCTTCTGTGTATCTCTCCAGGAGCACCTGGAGGGGGGAAGGGAAAAGTTTTATTTCTATTTGTTGTGAGACTCAAGGGTTTGGGTCTTGGGGTCCCCAGGGAAGGGTTTCGGGGGGACCAGAGTGCCCCAAAACACTCTAATTTTTTGGGTGGTGGCAGCAGTACCAGGTCCAAGCTGGTAACTAAGCTTGCAGGTTTTTCATGCTAACCCCCATATTTTGGACGCTAAGGTCCAAATCTGGGACTAGGTTATGACAACATCTATAACACATGCCTTTTTCAGGAGAGGGTAAAATATGTACCCAGATAGCCCCCCCTAGCATGGTGTAAGCGTGTTAGGACTCACCACCATGGTACCTCCCACTGGTGACTCCGGGAACTAGCACAGTCCAGTGGAGCCCCCTCTTCTGGTGGTGTCCCATCTGTTGTCTCGCTCTCAGTTGGCAAGTGGACCCACGTTGCTCCCAACTTGTGGCATCCTCTTCAAGACACTGCCCTCTATTCCATCCATCTATTCAGTGCCCCTTATTCCATCCTCACCCCCTTCCGAGGGGGGGGGGGGTGTCAAGCATCCGTCTATGCCCCAGCCAATGTGGGCCACTGCACCCCTAAAGTCACACCCCTCTTGGCAGGGGGTTGGTACAGCCCTAGACAGTCACTCCCATCAGCCAGGGAAAGGAGGAGACCCAGGCCCACCCACTACTCTGGGTCCCATCCCAGGGACCCTCTAGTGGCAGCCATCCTGCCCTCCTTCTCTCCTTCCATCTGTCCACGTCCCTGGGCCGCTTCCCCTTCAGCCCCACGCACCGGCTAGGCCCTTCCCCTCAAGGCCTGCAGCCTGGCAGGCACCAGGCTGGAGTTCCCTTCTGCTCCCCTAGGCCTGCCAAGCACTGTGCTGTCTCAGACTCATAGACTTTAAGGTCAGAAGGGACCATTATGATCATCTAGTCTGACCTCCTGCACAAAGCAGGCCACAGAATCCTACACATCCACTTCTATAACAAACCCCTAACCTATGTCTGAGTTATTGAAGTCTTCAAATTGTGGTTTGAAGACCTCAAGCTGCAGAGAATCCTCCAGCAAGTGACCCATGCCTCACGCTGCAGGGGAAGGCGAAAAACCTCCAGGGCCTCTGCCAATCTGCCCCAGAGGAAAATTCCTTCTCGAACCCAAATATGGCGATCAGCTAACCCTGAGCATGTGGGCAAGACTCACCAGCCAGCACCCAGGAAATAATTCTCTTCAGTAACTCAGATCCCATCCCATACAACATCCCATCACAGACCACTGGGCATACTTACCTGGTGATAATCAAAGATCAATTGCCAAAATTAATTGCCAAAATTAGGCTATCCCATCATACCATCCCTTCCATAAACTTATCAAGCTTAGTCTTAAAGCCAGATATGTCTTTTGCCCCCACTACTCCCCTTGGAAGGCTGTTCCAGAACTTCACTCCTCTAATGGTTAGAAGCCTTCATCTAATTTCGAGTCTAAACTTCCTAGTGTCCAGTTTATACCCATTTGTTCTTGTTTCCACACTGGTACTAAGCTTAAATAATTCCTCTCCCTCCCTAATATTAATCCCTCTGATATATTTATAAAGAGCAAGCATATCCCCCCTCAACCTTCTTTTGGTTAAGGTAAACAAATCAAGCTCTTTGAGTCTCCTTTCATAGGACAGGTTTTCCATTCCTCGGATCATCCTAGTAGCCCGTGTCTGAACCTGTTCCAGTTTGAATTCATCCTTCTTAAACATAGGAGACCAGAACTGCACACAGTATTCCAGATGAGGTCTCACCAGTGCCTTATATAATGGTACTAATACCTCCTTATCTTTGCTGGAAATACCTCGCCTGATGCATCCCAAAACTGCATTAGCTTTTTTAATGGCCATATCACATTGGCGGCTCATAGTCATCCTGTGATCAACCAATACTCCAAGGTCCTTCTACTCCTCCGTTACTTCCAACTGATGTGTCCCCAATTTATAACTAAAATTCTTATTATTAATCCCTAAATGCATGACCTTGCACTTTTCACTATTAAATTTCATCCTATTACTATTACTCCAGTTTACAAGGTCATCCAGATCTTCCTGTATGATATCCCGGTCCGTCTCTGTGTTAGCAATACCTCCCAGCTTTGTGTCATCTGCAAATTTTATTAGCACATTCCTGCTATTTGTGCCAAGATCAGTAATAAAAAAGTTAAATAAGATTGGTCCCAAAACTGATCCCTGAGGAACTCCACTAGTAACCTCCTTCCAGCCTGACAGTTCACCCTTCAGTACGACCCATTGTTGTCTCCCCTTTAACTAGTTCCTTATCCACCTTTCAATTTTCATATTGATCCCCATCTTTTCCAATTTAACTAATAATTCCCCATATGGAACCGTGTCAAATGCCTTTCTGAAATCGAGGTAAATTAGATCTACTGCATTTCCTTTGTCTAAATGATCTGTTACCTTCTCAAAGAAGGAGATCAGGTTGGTTTGGCACGATCTACCTTTTGTAAAACCATGTTGTAATTTGTCCCAATTATCATTGACCTCAATGTCCTTAACTACTTTCTCCTTCAGAATTTTTTCCAAGACCTTACATACTACAGATGTCAAACTAACAGGCCTATAGTTACTTGGATCACTTTTTTTCCCTTTCTTAAAAATAGGAACTATGTTAGCAATTCTCCAGTCGTACGGTACAACTCCTGAGTTTACCGATTCATTAAAAATTCTTGCTAATGGGCTTGCAATTTCATGTGCCAGCTCCTTTAATATTCTTGGGTGAAGATTATGTGGGCCCTCTGATTTTGTCCCATTAAGCTGTTCAAGTTTGGCCTTTACCACATCTGAGGTAGAGGTAATATCTACCTCCATATCCTCATTCACATTTGTCATCCTTCCATTATCCCTAAGCTCCTCATTAGCCTCATTAAAGACTGAGGCAAAGTATTTATTTAGATATTAGACCATGCCTAGGTTATCCTTAATCTCCACTCCATCCTCAGTGTTTAGCGGTCCCACTTCTTTCTTTGTTTTCTTCTTATTTATATGGCTATAGAACCTTTTACTACTGGTTTTAATTCCCTTTGCAAGGTCCAAGTCTACAAGGCTTTTGGCCTTTCTCACTTTATCCCTATATCTTCTGACCTCAATAAGGTAGCTTTCCTTGCTAATCCCACCCTTCTTCCACTCCTTGTAGGCTTTCTCCTTTTTCTTAATCACCTCTCTGAGATGCTTGCTTATCAGCTTGGTCTACAACTCCTGCCTATGAATTTTCCCCTCTTTCTTGGGATGCGGGCTTCTGATAGTTTCTGCAACTTTGACTTGAAGTAATTCCAGGCCTCCTCTGCCTTTAGATCCACAAGTTCTTCAGTCCAATCCACTTCCCTAACTAATTTCCTTAATTCTTTGAAGTTAGCCCTTTTGAAGTAAAAAACCCTAGTCCCAGATATATTTTTGTTTATCCTTCCATCTAGTTTGAACTGAATTAGCTCATGATCACTTGAACCAAGGTTGTCCCCTACAACCATTTCTTCTATGAGGTCCTCACTATCACCAAAATCAAATCTAAAATGGCATCCCCTCTTGTTGGTTCCTCAACTACTTGGTGAAGAAATCCATTAGCTATCACATCCAGAAAAATCTGAGCCCTATTATTGATACTAGCGCTTGTCCTCCAGTCTATATCTGGGAAGTTAAAGTCTCCCATGATCACACAATTCCCATTAGTGTTTACTTCATTAAAAACATTAAAGAGGTTTCTATCCATATCCAAATCAAATCCCGGTGGTCTGTAGCACACCCCAAGCACTATCTCAGGGGAGGCTCTAGTAGCTTTCTTTCCCAGTGTGATTTTTGCCCAGACAGACTCTGTCTTATCCATTCCATCATTTCCTATTGCTTTACAGTTAACCTCATCATTGATATACAATGCTACTCCACCACCTTTGCCTTTATTTCTGTCTTTCCTAAACAGCACATAGCCTTCAATACCTGTACTCCAGTCATGACAACTATTCCACCTACTATTCTGTTAACCCTATAATATCCGGTTTCACTTCCTGCACCAGTAGCTCTAGTTCTTCCATTTTGTTACCTAGGCTCCTCGCATTAGTGTACAGACATCTTAATTTTTGCCGTTTGGGTTTACTGACATTCTTTACCCTGTTAGGCACAGACATTCTACCACCATCTTCACCTATTAGACTGATATCTACACTACCCTTCTTCTTTATGTCAATTCTTCTGTCCACGGCTGTATCCTCTCTTACTTTGTTTTCTTCCCTCTCAAGGTTAAATTCCGGCATGGAGATTACCTGGACATCTCCCAACCATATCCCTCAAATTCCTAGTTTAAAGCTCTCTTAATCAGTTGGGCATGCCTCCATCCTAGAAGTCTATTTCCCTCCTTACTCAGGAGAAGTCCATCCCGAGAGAACAGTCTTCTGTCCATAAAAGCTTCCCAGTGGCTGTACATCCCAAAGCCCTCCTTATAGCATCACTGCCTGAGCCATCTGTTGATTGCCATAATCTTGTCAGACCTTTGTTGTCCTTCTCTAGGAACCGGCAGAATCTCACTGAAGATCACCTGAGCCTCGATTTCCTTAAGCGTCCTCCCTAGTCTGGCATAGTCTCCCTTGATACGTTCCAGCGAGAATCTAGCCGTATCATTTGTTCCCACATGAAGGACAATCAACGGATTCTTCCCCGCTCCCGTTAGGATCCTTTTCAGCCTCAGGTCCACATTCTGTATCTTAGCACCCAGCAGACAGCACACCCTTCTGTTCTCTGGATCAGCTCTAGTTACAGGCCTGTCTATTCTTCTCAGTAAGGAATCCCCAATCACGTAGACCTGCCTTTTCCTGGTGACAGTGTGATTCTCCGGTCTATCCCCTGCTCCCACTGGCTGCAAGTCCTCTCGATTCCTATTCACCCTTGTAATCCTCCGTAACCCTTCCCGTATCCTCCTGGGGCTCATATTTGGTGTTGTCTCCATTGACTCCTCCCCTCTTCCTGTAGGACTAGCAGCTCTTCTCTTCTTCCTTGCCCTCTCTCCTTCAGTGACCACCTGCTGTGCCCCTTCTTCATTTTCCAACTCTGCAAACCTGTTCCTGAACTCTATTTCTCTTTCACTGGCCCATCTTTTCCTCTGCCTGGTTCTCTTAATCACATGCTTCCACCGTCCACTTTCCTCACCCAGTAGTCTCTCCTCAGAATTCTTTGGTCCTGCTTCCATCTGCAAGTCTGAGCTTATCCCTTCAGCCTCCTCATGTCTTTGCTCCATCATCTGCTTGAACCCCCTTCTAAACTCGACCAGAGTTTCCACCTGCATCTCCAGTCCTCGGATCTTTTCTTCCATCAGCTCCATCAGGTGGCACTTCATGCAGACAAAACTCTTTTCAGGTACCCCCTCCAGGATCATGTACATGCCGCAGGTTCCACATCCAGTCATCCTCATTGTGTCTTTCACTGCTGCCTCTGTATCAGCCATAGCCTTTCCATCTAAAACCTGTTAGTCCAAGAAACAAAACAAAACAAACCCCCAACAGGCACCAGAACACTGGCAGACCACCACTCACTCCCTTCACTAGCCTGTCTCTTAGTCTCCCCTGCAACCTCCCCCTGTAAACTCCCTCTGAAACTCCCCTGTTTACTGTTCTGTTTGCTGGCTGCTGTGCCGCTGCAGCTGTCTATGCCGCTGCCTGACTGGCTGGCTACTTTTCTAGGACCCCTAAGCAGACAAGCCCTGCCCCCTAAACAGGGCTCAGCTTCTCTCCCAGCACACTGCCCCTAGCAGCCTCCACACATACAAACTACAAAATACAATACACAAAATACAAAAACCTGCTCCTCCAAGAGAACTCCCTCTGAAACTCTCCTGTTTAGAGCTCTGTTTGCTGGCTGCTGTGCCACTGCAGCTGTTCCTGGTGCTAGTCTCTCCACTCTGGAGACAAACATTCCCCTCTCAAAGACTTAGAACAGACTGCCTCTCCTCTCACTGAGCAGCCTTTATATAGGGCCTAGCCTAGCCCTCATTGGCTGGCTCTAATATTGGCCCTGATTGGCTCCCAATAAGTCCTTCTCTGATTGGCTGCCTGCCTGAACAGGCACAATGGTCTGCTGAAGCCTAAGTTCTCAGGGAGTGGGGCAGCTGCCTCACTGCACATGGGTATAAATAATAGTGTAGCTGGTGAGATACAGCATAGGCAAGTACAGTGATATATGCCTAAAGCATGTGTGCATGTATTCAAGTACGTACTCTCTACTTGCCCAAGCCTTCCTCCCCATTTACGCTATTTTTTGTAGTGTAGTGTCCTGCTGTCTCCCCGCTGCTGGAGCTTTTCTCCTCTGCAGGAAAGACTCCCCTAGTCTGGAAAGGATCTCGCATGGGGGAGGTGGAGTGGGGGGAGGCTTGGGAAGTTCCCTCACTGTGGACCCTTTTCCTGCCACAGAGAAAGGCTCTGGCAGTGGGGGGACAACAGCAGTGAGGAAAAGCTCTGGTAAGCTTTTGCCAATGTAGGTCTCATTCTCTCCTGCCTATGTTTATACTCTTCTCTCTTGATACATACTTCAGCTGCTTTAAGGCTTCAGTTTTGTTACAAGACCCATTCAAGGAGACATGTTTGAAACAGAAGTTTCCATTTCTCTGGCTGAGCTTTCAAGATGGCCATGTGGATTTCTCAGCTCCCACAGAAATGGACACATATTCAGCCCCCTTCTCAATTGGCTGTGCTGTACTGTTGCTTTGACTATATCTCAACCCTCATTGCCAGCCTAATTGTATTATTATCACAGTCCAACAGCCTTGTTACTTACAACATAGGAATGGACATCACCCATCTTCTGATGTGAAATAAACACAGTTTTTAAAATAGAAATTGTGCGGAATAACTTTTGGAACACTTTGCAAGCTGCAAAGGCTGGAAAAAATGTGTTAAAGTCAGAGAAATAACTTTCATTTTTATCCACCTCTGCATTACCTGTTTCTGAACAAACCTGAAAAAGGAATTACCAGAAATCTCACAAAGATAGACTTCAACAATCAGTAGCTCTAACAAGTCATATTAAAGAGCCCACTTATGAGTGATTAACAAAGCATATGAATAAGGAAAGAAGAGTCTTCCACCATTATGGGATTGCTGCTGTTAGTGCGGGCAGCATGTAATTCCTGTTCAGCCTCAGATTGGAGTTTATGGCCATATACAGCTGTCCTCAGAAGATACTTTTTTCTTCAGAAGATTAAAAAAATAAAAAGAAAAAGTTTTTTTTTCAGAAATGTAATTGAAAATTCTTGGTTTCAAGAGTGTTTACTTCTATTTTTCCATTGTTACTCTTCTCAACTGCTCCCCTCCCCAACCTGGAGATTCCTTGTTTACTTCTGAATAGCCCCCCCTTCAAGGAAAAAGGGGTAATCCCATACTAGTTACATTTGTTGAGGGGGAGGACTGAGGAAAACCATTTTTCAGAAAGTTTGGAAATAGCTAAATCATTTTCATTCTGAGGGGTTAAAAACAGACCCATTTTCCTTTTTGTGTGAAATTTCACCATTTTGAATGCATATTATTGACATTTTATCAGTATTTGTTTTGAAATCACATTTGATATATTTATTTTACTGAAGCTTGTGGCATTAATATTGAAAAATATTAATACCTGTCATGGAACATTTTGCAAACAGTTTTGTTGTTGAAAAAGCCTATTTTTACCACAACAAAAATTTTCATGGATAAAAACGTTGACTAGCTTTAATAAGCTTTTGTTGCAGAGTGCCAAAGGAACAGGAAATACTCAATTAGGACTTCCTGCAGGCTGAATATATTCCTTTGTGGGGTAAAGAATAAAAAAAGACTAGATTGTATTATTTCAATGAATTTGCTTTACTTCCTTCAGTCTTAGAAATGGTTCCTCACCTTTTTCCTCTCAGTTTCTTAAAAAGACATTCTAAAGAAGTGTATCTAGAACAGGAGTGGGCAAACTATGGCCTGTGGGCCAGATCCGGCCCACCAGCCATTTTAAGCCTGCCCTTGAGCTCCCACTGGGGAGTGCGGTCTGGGGCTTGCCCCTCTCCGGCTCTCCAGTTGGGAAGCAGGGTCAGAGTCTGCTCCATGCAGCTCCTGGAAGCAGCTGTTTGGCCCCACTCTGGCTCCTACATGCTCCAATGGTCCCCTCCTGCACTCCAATGGGATCTGCAGGAGTGGCGCCTGTGGACAGAACAGTGTACAGAGCAACCTGGCCATGCCTCTGCATAGGAGCCAGATGGGGACATAGTGCTGCTTCCGGGAGCCGCTTGAGATAAGTGCCACCCGGAGCATGCATCCCTGAGCCTCTCCCCATGTCCCAGCCCCATGCCCCAGCCCTGATCCCCATCCCACCCTCCAAACCCCTCAATCCAAGCCTGGAGTACCTTCCTGCACCCCAAACCCTCATTCCCAGTCCCATCCCAGAGTCCACACCCCCAAACAGAGCCTGCACCCCTTCCACCAACCCCTTGCCCCTGGCCTGATCCCCCTCCCTCCCTTTGAACCCCTCTGTCCCAGTCCAGAGAACCCTCCCACATCCCATACTCCCCAGCCCCACCCCAGAGCCTGCACCCCCAACCAGAATTCTCACCCCCCCCCGCACTCCAATCCCAATGTTGTGAGCACTCATGGCCCACCATACAATTTCTATTCCCAGATGTGGCCCTCCAACCAAAAAGTTTGCCCATCCCTGATCTAAAACCTTTAATATATTTATGCTATTTTTGTTCATTTAGATTTACTTGATTAAGACATTTCTCTCAGTTATTTCTAATCCCTAACAATTCAGAAAGCTTCAGAACAATCTTAAATCTCAGCTGTCAGAAGTTGCTTTTTGAAGATGGAATCTCTTCAGGAGCAGTTATTTCTGGCAACCATAGATCCGTAAGACAAATCACCATTTTCTTATTTCAATATCTTGTTAGAAATAACAACAATACAAGATCAGCAAGCAGTGTTTTCAGTGTGTAGCCCTTCCTTTCCACTCTCTACACAGCCATGTACGTTTCTTCAAAGATTCTGGTGGTAGGAACATCTGCCATCCACCAGGAAAGAGTGTTACATTATGCCATATTAGGACAACTGATTGGTAAAAGCTTAAAATATTAAGGCCCAGATTGTGGTTCCCTTCCTTCTTCCATCATTGGGGTTCATTGTAAATCTTCAAAAGTGTGTGCTTTATAATCATCTCAGGGTACAGTAGATGGAGTTTGCTTCAATACTCTGACCTCTTAATATTTTAATCAGAAAAATCTTCAGAACATTTTTAACCGGTGACTGGGATGGCATTTTAAGCCGACTGACTTCCTGATTTGATTTAGTGTCTTGATCCTCCCTGCAGAGAAGATCCTTACTTAACTCTATTTTCACAATGTGACAAATACATTCACTTTTTGGAGACGTTCTCCATTAGGTCTGGCCAGAAAACAAGAATCCTCCTTTTGCCAAAAAATTGAGGTTTTAATATTTGTTATTGTTTTGCAATAGAACGAAACCTAGCCCTTTCAGATTTTTTCAGGAGGAGAGAAAGCTCCATCCCAGAATAGCCAATAGCTTGGTGGTTAGGAAACTTACGAGGGATGGGGAAGATCCAGGTTGCATTCTGTATAGTTTTTTATACTACACCCCACATCACCAGGTCCTCCAGGAAGCACTCAAGCTATTTTAGATTCCAGTCCTTGCTCCAAATTAGGCAGAATTGAACCTGGATCTCCTGCATCAAAAATTCTGGACCTGAGAAACCTTCTGTGAAAACCTGGCAACAATAAATTTCTGCACTTTTGATGAATTGGCATTTTACAACAACGAAAATTGTCAACAAATTCCCAGCCGGCTCTTCTCTCCATGTTATAAGGACACTATGGCCTGATGAATCATATATGCTCAGCTTCAGAAGTTCAATCAGATGCCAAATGGACTACTGAAATGACAGATATAAGATTATTCAAATGGAACACCCGCATGAACCAGATATCTTTGAAAGGCCAGAGGTCAAGAAATGAGAAACACCTTCATGTCTATAGTCTGATAATTAACATTTCATTCCATAATTCCGCATTTCAAGCCTCAGATAGTAGAATATCTAGTCTTAATTCATTCAGTCAAAGCTACAGTGGTAGCTTATCCCCAAAATCAAGAATTAAGAGTAGGAGCCCTGCTTATAGAGCTGCTGTTGTAATATCTCGGCACTTCTATGTTGATGTTTGTGTTAATTATGTCCTGGTTTCTGTGTGCACAGGCAGCAATTAATCCTTGTGGTGGGAGATTGATTTCTTCTAAAGTATCTATCTGTCAAATGCCTGTGTAGTGAAGAAAGCTCATTATTTTGAATTACTGGACTTAGTTCTCAGAGAAAAACATTTTCCATGTAGGGAAAAATTCCCCTTTCTCGACAGATCTCCAGACTAATTTTGCAGCTCCAAGAGGTTCATAGTCTTCTGATAAGCAGACATACTTTCGGTGTCATTCTAACCAAACTTCTGTAGCTAGGTGAATTTTACTCATCAATACCTAAAAGTACCTCTCTTCACTAAATTGGAGGGAGCAAAGTTTGTACTGAAATTATTGGAAAGTACTTTAATAGGGCCATAGTCAGTGAAACCTGTCAGGCTTCCTAACCAAAAGAGCTTAATGGAATATACGTGTACATGCTGCATAGCTTCCAAGAAAATTCAAAAGCATCTCTTTCTGCATTAAACCACACTAAATGGCAATGAAGGAAAGGAAAAATAAAAGGTATTTATAGAATTTATATACTGGTAGTTTTCAAGGGATGCATTTCATCTTTGAAACTTAATTACTTACCAGACACTTCTTGCATCTTTGTTCAACTTCGCTGCTCACTTACATGACAAGTCTAATAACTTTCTAAATTAACTGAATAAGACAATAATATGGAAATGGGATACTCAAAGGCTGAGATCAATCTCACTCCTGATGGAGAGAAATGTTAACCACACAATCAGTAAAATGCATAATTAGGACATACAAAGGCTACATTTTCTTAAAAATTAATTGATTTTAGAGTTAATGTGTTGTAAGCTAAAGATGTTAAAAACCTTGAAAGGACTTTCTCATTACCATAGAGCGAATAGTGTCTGCAGGAATCCTGATTCTTATTTAGAATGTGTTTGGGCAGCTATGCAGGAGCATTTATTCCCTAAAATGTGCGCAGTACAACTACATCTACTTAGCTTTGCTACTGCCACTTACATATTACATGCATATCATGTTTGCTTGAACAATAAAGAGATGACATACAGAAGAGATAAAAAATTTATTAAAGCTAATGTTAAAAAAATTATATAATACATAAGTTGGGAAAAGAGTGTCTGTAGATCTGGGTATAGTGCTTAGATTATCCACAAATACAAAGTTTGTTTTAAAAGTCATATACTAAATAGAGTACATAATGAGCAATAACCCAAATTTAAGTAAATAGATTTAACAATACAGTTTAGATATTAGAATCCAAATACTCGGGTACCTCACTCATGAAAAGTTTTAGAGATTTGGCTATAAAATGCAAAATATATCAATGAGTGGAGCTTGTCCCTCAGTAATTGAGATTGTCAATTTAGAAAATACAATCCATGAGGAAAGTATTTGTTACTTTCCTGATAGTGCTTCTCATCAGCCCTCCTGGTATTGCCCCTCCTGATATTGCCGATGTCCAGTGATGTGTTCTATGTAGATGTCTCTCGACTACCGGATGGCATCCTACACCATGAGTTGCTGCATCAGCCGAGCGTAGTGTTGACCGATTCTGCATTCTCTCAGCACTCACTCGTTACTGGGGTCAATGCACCTAAGGCTCCAACGATCAGTGCGTGTGTCTGGCTTGCTAACCCTTAGCTCTCAGGGTTTCGGCCAGAGGGGCATATTCCACTATTACATTATGAACACATCTACACAGGGACATCCTGGGGCAAGTAGAGGATTGGTCCTTCTTTGAGCAAGGTGTCGGACTAGATGACCTCCTGAGGTCCCTTCCAACCTGATAATCTATGATCCTACGATTCTAAGACAATGACAGTTAGCTTGGATGTGAACAACATTATATTTTTAATTACACATAAAAACGGGAGAATTTCTACTCAGTCCTTTTTCAGACAATCTTCCAATTAAGTCTATAAGAGGTTTTCCTGAGTAAAGAGTGGGTAAAAATTGTGGAAGGAACTCTGGATTTCTCCCTAAAGGAATAATAGAAAATAGTGTAAAGGGGTTATGTAGAAGACCATTTAATATAAGATTTATTATAGACTTCTTAGTGAAAATATTCTTTTCAATTCTAATATTAATGTAGAGATACAGTAGTTTTCCATCAATTCTTAGAAAAAATTACCAGTGGCTTTCTTGGAAATGTAGTATATACAGTATTTCTAAAACCACTGAATTCAAGGTTTTGGTTTGGGTTTTGAGCAAAGCTGGAAATTGGTTCTCTTATATGAAGTGGCTCACCCAGGCCAACTCATAAATCACCGTACAGTATTGTACTATTTTTGCTATTGATTCTTTCACAAGAATTTGCTTCAAGTGAAATTATAAATCTGTTTGTATAGATGTATAAATAGCTCAAACTTTCAAAGCCTACAATTCACTATTCTGTGTGGACTCAAGACACTGTAAATGGTTTACTTATTTTTATATGCAATCTTTTAGTAGGAACTACTACAATCTTTTAGTAGGAACTATTTTATTTTTGAAGGGAGAGTTTCTGCTATAGGCACATAATTACTGAAATATGAGTAAGTCTCTAAACAGCATGTTCACTTAGTGAAACAAATAGTAGGATCTGTATTTGACTTACAGCAACTATCAAATATTCTATTCAAGCTCAACACTTCAAGCAGCCCATCTGCATTAAGCAAATGACTGAGTCTAAGAATAAGGGCCTTTCATCTTAGAATTTAATGTTGTCTATGTATCTGCATTTTCATACCAGTATTCTCTGGGTAGCAACTCCTGTTACAAAGAACTATCATGACGCCCTGGTCCGGATGATAGGAGTCTCCAAAGGGACAGTAGGGAGGAATACATGAAGGTTGCCACACCACAGCAGAATCACCTGTAGAAACTAAGGCAATAAAGTTACGAGGTATTACCATTTAATAGTTGCCCAGCCAACAGGACTGTGTAGAAATGCTAGGATGGGGGGGAAAGAGAAGGAGTGAGGAGAGAAACAAGATCTAAAAGCAAGATTTCTTCAGGCTACCTGACAAAACTTAAGAGTCTTTGTTGGTGCAGCTAAAGAGGCCTCCCTTTTTTCCCTGTCTATGAATGAATGAAAATATTAAATTGATATCAAACATGAAGATATTACAGCAGGTGCCAGATTAAGTAGTCAAAAAATGGGGGAACTTGATGAAATCTAATATTTTGACTAAATGAAGTGATATATACAAAAAGGAGGTCAATTAAATGAAAGGGTTTACCTTATAGGCAATCATGTGAGAGAAAGAAAGTGGTTTTGTTCCTATCGCTTTCTGTTGGTTTAAGTGAGAAAGTAAAATAAGGCTAATATTTTCAGTCAAACATGCTTATGCTATGGAAGTTAGAGAAATAGACCAATGGTAAAAGTGGTAAGTAAATCTAATACACACCATTCAGTTTCAATTCCTTTTAAAGACACGACTAAAAGTGGAATAATCCAAAATGTAACTTTAGTTAATGATGCACAGATTTAGCTCAGCCATACACAGCAAAGTCCCGCCGTAGTTGTTAAAACAAGGAGAACAGAATTGGAAGACTTAAACAACTGGCCTGGTCTGCTGGAGGACAACAGTTCTTTAAGTGACTTTTCATTGCATAATGGACTGATTAAACAAGTGGAAAGAACATTAAAGAATATAGAGGGACTTTATACAAATTACATGAACATTAAAATGGACATTTTGGCAGCTAGCAGAATGTTGATGGAGAAGCTGCAACTTGAGCAAACAACTGCAGAGTTGGCCAAGGGAAGTACCACAAAAGGGCCCAAGCTACTTATGGCGGTAAACCACTGACTGGAACAAACCAATCCAATGGTTCAAGATATGTCCTGAGATGGTTGTACCAACAGCTATGGCCTAACATGTCTAATATAAGCTGGTGTGACAAGATGTGTTGCATAGGGATTGGAAAATTCCTGCCCCAGCTTCAAGAACTCAAAAGGTGATGTCTCATTTCCTGATTGAATGGTGTAAAAGGACATGTATAATTTTTGTTGGATATTTTGAATCTTTGGCATAAGTATGGCATACCATCCAATTTCAGCATACCACCACCTCCAAGAAAAGAAACCAAGCAGATCAAGCTTGACCCCCACCCCCGAAATAGGATAAAATGACTTGGCTCTAGCATATCACTTCCTGAAAGCTGAAGACACCTGGAAAGGAGAAGACTGAGGTCCTGGGCCAGCCACCTGAGATTCTTCATGGTGACACTTAGTACCTGTGTTGGATGGGGGCATTTGACTGTCTATTTTCCAGCAAATCAAGTTGCTCATTAGCACACCAGGAAAAAGACTATAGTCATGTCTGTGTTTCTAGTGTCAACTCCTTTTGTGAAGGATAACTAAGCCGAAAGCTGACGGCTGACTACTGTAGATCCATTGGGAAGGAGACCTTGGTGAATGGGCGTGTAAGTAATTGACCAAGTTGTCTTGTGATCTATCTTTGTATTGTTTTTTCCTCTGTTTTAGCAACACTGGAGTTGATAACCAATTGGCACAAATCATCATCATCTTCCTAACACAGTGATTGAGTATAAATATTATTTTCTACTGTGATTTGTCACTGAAAACCCAAATGACTATATTAGCCAGTATTCTAGTTTGTTAGCCAAATCATAGTCCAATAATATTACTTGTCTTCTAATATCCTATCCTATTAGTTACTTTTGTTAAGGATATTTAATAAACTCTCTAAAACTAAAATTAAACATGAGTCCTTTTCTTTAGTTAAAGAATCATAATTAAAAGATCCCTAAGAAAGGCTGTTTAACTAAGGTTTGTTTTATACTCCTGTCTTTCTTACACACCTTTCTGTGGTTGCTACTCCAGGCTTTGGGCTGAAGTAGCTTTAGCAAATTTTGTGCCTACTGCACTTGGGTCCAAGGAAGAGGAGAATGGCAGTGGGCCAAAGCAATGGTAGACCCACCTGCCTCCCTCATTGTACCAGAGAGCTACCATGGGCAGCTTCACAGTATCCCTTGAAGAGCTGATTTGTTACATCCAGATAGCTTCCATAAGTAAGCCTCCTTGGAAACCCATATACGAAAATAAAGAAGGATGTTTTCCAGAGCAGTACACTCCAGAGGATGGAAATGCAAACTGTTCTCTCCTTGGGTCAATTCTCCAAGGAGCACAATTGTATTTGCTGGCAGAGGAGTGCAAATTATACACCCTTCTCCCTGGAGATGAATCAAGCCCAGAAAGTGAAAGTAAAAAGAGACCTTTATAGTTACCATGATAACATGGTGTAGGAAAACAGGGAGATACACACATGCCCTGCTAAGTTTTGCTCATTACTTGCACCAATGTTAGTGGAAAAGCTTCTATTAGTGGCTCAAGCAGGACCCCTGACCACAGATTCAGTTAGAAGCTAAAGGCTTAAAAGAGAAAAAATTCCAAACATGACTTCCCAAGGGAGGACAGAGGATAATTAATGAAAATGTGAATCTTCAAACCACACTGGCAAAGCCTGTTTATGCTAGCCTGACTGGGACAGATAGTTTGTCAATACATGAATTATGTAACATTTGTATGTAGGGCCAAACATGTGAATTGTGCTTTACACATAGAATGCAGACATGCTGGAGCTTCCAGTCAAGGTCATCATGGGTTCCCATCATGGGGGTTGTGATCCTCAGGGCAGCGTTGCAAACACATCTGGTGGGAGGGCTGCACCCAGCTCCATTTCTGAATGGATAAATGGGAGATTGTTCCTGAAAGTTTATCTAGACTCTGTTGTAACAGGGAGCACGGGAAAGGTTGGGAACCACTGGTTTAGGTTAGGTATGATATGGCTTGGCACACACGAACATAAAAAGATATCCAGAAAGGGGAAGGAAAACAAAAAAAGAGTTTGAAGTTGCTATGTTTACACAGCAATTCTTTATATAATCAGCAACTACTCAGAAGTTTGGCACAGAAGAGAGAATCCTTGTTGAAGATATTATAGAGGAAAGGTGGGTTTTGAGGAGATTAGTCAGTGGAGGAGGAAGCTGTATGGTGCATATGAAAAGGGAAGACATTCTAGGGATGATGGGCAGCACAGAGGAGGGTGTGGAGACATTTGTGGAAGAGGGAAACAGGGAAAGTGAAGAGGACTCACAGGACGAACTAACCTCGTGTAACAACATTTTTGTCCGAAAAGAGTTCTATCTTAAAGTCCCCTGGCAAGTAAGCTTGTGAGAAAAGTCACACCATGTAAGGCCCATGCCATGTTGGCCTAGGCAGTGTGGGTCACATTCAAGCCTGAATAAGCTGGCACAGATCCAGTTATTTTGTCCACTGACTCTTTGGCATATTGGACAGCAGTAGGGAGAAAATATTATAACAAGCAAGAGGGGTGATGGATTATTATTATTTGAATCAAACCTGTTACCAAAAGTCATTATCATGCGCTGGCTGTTCATTTTCCTACATGAAATGCATTGTTGATCTCAAGCCACACCTTAGAGTGCAGGTGTCAGTATACAAAACATGCCACTATAATTGGCATCACTCAACTGTCTCACTGAACTATTTTTAGAGGTTCCTTACAGGTGGTCCCTTTTGACAGTGTAAAGCTCATTAACAGGCCAGTGATGGGAAGCCTACACCACCGTTGCTCACAATCTCTTTTTTTGTTGAAAAAGAACTTCATTTACCAGGGCTTTCATTCTACTATATTTCAGAAGCATTTGTTTTAATGAAAAACAGAAAAAGTAATTTTGTGAAAGGAAAAGATAGAAATAAGTCTCTAAACCATAGGTGAAATCATGATCCCAAACTGAAGTGTTGTAGAGACTGGATAAAAAGTCTACTCTTTACACCATTACAGCAAGTCACAAATGGCCAAGAAATTGATAAGAGTGTAGATAAATGTAAAGTGATGATAGGCAACGTACAGAATGTACAAAATGAAAGAACGGTTGAGGGAAGACTATGAATGGAAAGCATCTTGTTTTAACTTGAAGGTTGAGATTCCCTGGTGCAAATTTTATTCTACAACACTTCTTTAATGAGATGAAAAGGTACAATGCATTTTCTATCACTGTTCACTCTCCTGAGATCCCAGAATGTGAACCTGAAGTCAATCTGCAGCAAACTGCTCACTAGGGATTGATACTCTTGCAAATGAGGTCCTCCAAGATCTATTATTTGAAAAGCCCACAAATTCAGCTATTCATCTGTTAGACTCTGGAGGAAAGCAAGTTTGAAAGCTGCTAAGAACCATTTGCCAATCCATTAATCCTCCAGAATTCAAATTGCTTCTGGGTAGGATCTAATACAGTTATTCCATGGAATAAACTTGTGTTATTTAAGGTATATTTAACAAACAGCAATGCAGCTGAGTCACCATTTACCAGACTCTTCCTTGTGGCCAGAGGTGTTTCTGCAGGACCCTCCCCCTCTGCTTCTCCTTTTCAGGATCCCTTGGGAGCACCATATACACCTCTACCCTGATATAATGCTGTCCTCGGGAACCAAAAAAATCTTACCGTATTATAGGTGAAACTACATTATATCTAACTTGCTTTGATCCACCGGAGTGCGCAGCCCTGCCCTACAGAGCACTGCTTTACTGCGTTATATCCAAATTTGTGTTATATTGGGTCATGTTCTATCTAGGTAGAGGTGTAGTTGTTCTCAGAGCTATCACTATTTCTCCAGAAAACTGGGTCAATGGCCCAAAGTAATTCAAAATAGTGCTTAGTGTCCCAAACACAAAGTTCATCATAATAACCCCATAGTTCATGCCCATCTCCAATGCTCCTGTCATCCACAGAGACCTTAGTCTGCTCAGCAGAAGCCTTGCCGTCTGGCTCACACACACTCTCTGCTCTGCGCAGGAAGGCAGCATATATAATACATTTCTTCTGAAAGTTTCTCCCAAGTGGCTGGGAGAGAGGGGTGCTCTGCCCTATCTTACACTACAGGGCTCCTGATCTCTGGCCCTTAAAGCAACTATCTTCAGATCTTTCCATCCCACTGCTAACCCCTCTCTTCTGATTTCAGCCAATTTCTGAACCTGTGCTCACAGCAGTATCCCTGAAACAGGATCTTCTGCCCTCCTCTTAAGCTTAATTGGCCAGTACACCCCATTACAGTCACATTTTTAAAGTTGCAATAAATAAAGCTTGTGGCCTGATTTTCAGAGGTGCTGAGTACTTACAGATTTTATTAGCTACAGTGGCTGCTATGTGCACTTGCTCCTTCTAAAAATCAGGCTGTTTAAATGACCTTTGCACAGATAAAAGAGATGGAAAGGTCCCTCCTACATCCATATAACAGCATGGTGTCCACCTCTTGCAAGTGCTGCCTTCTGGTCAAGTGCATCTACAGTCTTTAAACAGTTCCAGACCTAGTATCCAGCCATACCTCCTAGAGGCAATGGTTTTGCCCTCTCTAGGCCCTTCTGGCCCCAGCTGGGCCACTAAGCAGTTCAGATCCCCATTACTGCCCACTACTCTGAGTCCCAGCCCAGAGGCCATGCACCACCACGTCCCTTTAACAAAACTGCTTTCAGTTCCCTGGGCCACTTCCCCACAGCCCCAGCTTTCACGAAACCTTGACTCTTACTTCAGGGCTCTTTTAAGTCCAGGCCCAGAAGCTAGCCACTCTCTGGTCCTTGCTCCCCCAGTCCCTGCCAACACTAAGCTGTCCATAGTGCTTCAATTCCCTTTGGCCAGCCAGAAGCACCATCTGCACTCCTCTGGCCCCCAGCAAGGAACTGTGGTCTGCACTGCAGCTCCTTTTATATTAGCCTGCAACTCTCTAATTGGTTAGCCCCTTGCAGCCTCCCCGATTGGTTGCTTTCTTGCACAGTCTCTCTAGGACACTTGGAGGACTTAGCTTCTCTGTTCCTTTCCTGGGCAGGACCCTGAGGCCTCCAGCAGGGAGCCTCTGGGCCTAGTCATCCCATGACGATCCCCTTTGGTCTGCACTTAAAGAGTGCTTCAATGTAGCCCTGGAGAATTCCCCTCAGATTGGATGCATTCAAAGGAGTGCTGCTAAAAAATAAAACAAAAAACCAAACACCTGTTTTCCTCACTGGGGCATCAGGAGGATCTTGTGTCACAGCGTATAAATGCTTGCACATTAAATTATCCTTCCCATTCTTATTATGTAACACTTATATAGCATCAATATTAGCATTGATCTTTCAGATCAACAGTCATATTTATGTCCAGAGCCACACAGGTTGATTTGAAATGAACAAATCAATCAACTTTTTTTATAAATGCACGTGTGTGTTATTAGGAGAGTGACATATCATCATATGTTATTTCCTGCTTTGAAACATCATCATAATCTCCTGAATCTCAATAATTTTTCTTCCTTATGAGCAGATCAATCAAAGAGTTAGCAATCTTCATCGCAGTAATACTAGGCACTTACACAGTATTTTCCATTCTCAAAGCACTTTACAGAAATTAGTTAATCAAGCATAATTTTAAGATGGCAACATACCAGTTTTATTCATCTTCATGCTGCTTTTACTCCTGCAGCTACATTCATTTTCTACCAAACTTTTAGACCAAGCAAATTTTAAAGAGTTGATTATAACTGTTGGACATAAACTGCTCTCAGAAGCATTTTGAAACATGAAAATATCAAAAGAGTTCAGTCTCTTAGAAATGTCATCCAACCCATTTGAGGTGCCCCCACCAGCCAATGCTCACTTTCTGTGTTTTCCACCTGGATTCCACTCGAGAGAGGGTTCAGGATTTTTGAGGAAAGGACTGTTGTTCCAAATAACTGGAAGGTTATAGTTAGCAGGGAATAATGGCACTGTCTTCGTGCCTTCTACAGTGACATTTTGCTTAGCTTCTTTAAAATCATTCCTTTAGGTCTGTGTTGCAGGATTAAGAACAAGGGGAAAAAACTCTTTTGCTCTCTCATAGATTAATTTGTTTATGCCGTTAGGCCCTGCCAATAAGTCATTCGCAGTCTGGTGCATCAGAAAGTGAAACAATAATGGTCCTCGAGTTTTTCACATCCTGCCTCCTTTTGGAATTCGATAGTTCTTCCCTACACAAAGCATATTGTCTTTAATGTTTATATTCAACAGGGTGAGCAAAAGGTGTTGTATAAATATCACCCTCTAGGCAACTCATTCCCAGGCAGGATTTAGATTATCAGAGCACTGCAGGAGCGTATTGGACTTTTTAGCAGCTCTTAATGTTTTTCCACAGCAAAATACTTTTTATCAACAGTTTGGAGCCAGGGCCGGCTCTAGCAATTTCATCGCCCCAAGCACGGCGGCACGCCATGGGGGGCGCTCTGCCGCTCGCTGGTCCTGCGGCTCTGGTGGACTTCCCGCAGGCATGCCTGCGGATGCTTCACCGGAGCCGCGGGACCAGCGGACCCTCCACAGGCACGCCTGCGGCAGGTCCACCAGAGCCCCCACTGCCGCCCTCCCGGCAACCGGCAGAGCGTCCCCCGCGGCATGCAGCCCCAAGCACACGCTTGGCGCGATGTAGCCTGGAGCCGGCCCTGTTTGGAGCAGTGCCCTTTAAATTTAGAGCCAGAGCTACTACCTTTATATTATCTTGTTGGTTTATATTCTCTCAGCTAGATTATTATTGTACACATCTCTTCCTGTTCCAAGGAAAGTTGTAAACTGTTTTACCTGACCAGTAATTGTTCAGATATGTTTCAAATATTTTCCCCTTAGGCTAGGCTAGATTTTCCATTAGTACAGTGTTCTCTGGGGGATTATAGTCTGAGGCAGTTTAAAGTGCCTATCGCAGAAGGACCTGAAGTAGGTGTTTGCCAGCTCCACTGTAGAACGGGGGCTGAGGTGGATAGGCCTTCTGCCTCCCTGAAGATAATTCCCAGGGATGGGAATATAGCAGCCAATCTGCTGGCCAAAACACCTCACAACACAAGGTCTGGAGTAAGGAACTCACTCCCCAAAGAGATGAGAATGACCATTAGACTGATGGTATTTCTATTCTTTGAGCTACAGGTGTGATTCCCAGCTCGAGATATACCTGCTGTAGCTCTCATTGCTCTAACGCACTAAATTTATAGAATCATAGGAATGTAGGGCTGGAAAGGACATTGAGACATCATCAAGTCCAGCCACAGATTCTGGGGCAGGACCAAATAAACCTGGACCATTCTTGACTGGTGTTTGTCCATCCTTCTCTTAAAAACCTCAGTGATGGGGACTCCGCAGTATCCCTTGGAAGACTATTCCAGTGTTTAATGACTCTTACAGTTGGAAAGTTCCTGCTCCCCCCCCAGTATCTAACCTAAATCTCCTTTGCTGTAGATTAAGCCCATTACTTCTTGCCTTACCTTGGATATGGAGAACAATTGATCAACATTCTCTTTGTAACAGTCTTTTACATATTTGAAAACTTTTATTAGGTTCCCCCATTACTCTTCTTTTCTCAAGACTACTGCAGTTACCACCCTAAGTACGTAGCTGCTGTCTCTGAAAAGCACACATTTGGGGCAACTAGCACTTCCTGCCACTTGCAACATGCCTATATTCTAACTTTAGTGCACTCCCAGCTTGAAGTATAGACATGCCCTGAGTGTGTTCATAAATAAAGCAAAACTCATCTCTTTGACTAAGTTTGCCCTTAATAAGATCTTCAGACAGATACATCCATTGTATTTTGGAGAAGAATGACAAGATTAAAATTTAACTCATCTGGCAACTACTCTCCAATAACTTATACAGTACAGGTCATGATTCCTTCCTTAATTGTTTTAGCTGGTGGAGGGCTACCATCAGTTCCTCACCCCTCAACAGCTGGTCTCCAGCCCCTCACCGGGACCTCACCACCTTCCCCGCACATGAGGGTTAAGAGCTGAGGAAAGGGGGTTGTCTCCTCACTGTACCAGCTGTTAGGAGCACTAACCCTGTTCCCCAATTTCTTTAGGGGATGTCTTCCCTTATGTCTATTTCCAGTTGCAGTTTATCAGAGAACCAGGAATGAGTACCTGAACTGGACTCTTGCCACCTCCCGGATTCTGCGACAACTGGATTCTAATCTACTGGACTATCCTGATGGGTCTCTGAGCTGCTGTAGAGAAAGTTAAAAAAAAACCCATGTACTCAAACCAGGCTGGCAGTGAGGGAAAAATTCCTTCCTAATCCCCCACAAGAAGCTAAAAACATAGTCATATGCTAATCTCAGGGGTGGGGTGGTGAGAGCTGCTAATCCAGGAATGAGAGCGGGCTGAAGGGATGGACAGGGCTTGTATACTCTCCCCTCAAACACACATGTTTACCTAAGCCCTACTGGCAGGCCAACCAGCTCAAATGATCCCTTTCCTCCACTTCCTGGCCAGCCCCCACCCAATCCCCAATGGATGGGCTATCTTTAAAGAAGCCACTACTCTTTTTTCCTACCAGTCTAGACAAAGCCTTGAGTTGCAGAAATTTCAATCTCTCTCATGCACACAAACAACTCTCTCCTAACTTTTACCCTTATTCCTACAAGTGGGAAAGAGAGAGAAGTGTTCTGTTACTCCTTTTTAAAACATGGCAGATACGTGCATACAATGGTGAGGGAGGCCAAATATGAATCTAGACTGGGGTGGGCAAACTATGGTGTGTGGGCTGGCTCTGGCCTTTGAGTCCCTGCTGGGCAGCAGGGCCTGGGGCTTGCCCCGCTCTGGTGCTCCAGCCAGGAAGCAAGGTTGGGTGCCGCTCCACACAGCTCCTGGAAGCAGCAGCATGACCCCCCTCCAGCACTCCAGTGGGGAGCAGGGTCGAAGGCAACTCCATGCAGCTCCAAGAAGCAATGGCATGGCTCCCCTCCGGTTCCTACATGTAGGGGCAGCCAAGGGACTCCACTCTGCATACTGCCCCTGCCACAAGCACTGCTCCTGCAGCTCCCATTGGCCAGAAACCGCTGCCAATGGGAGTTGCAGGGATGGTGCCTGCAGACGAAGCAGGGTGCAGAGACACCCGGCCATGCCTCTGCATAGGAGCCAGAGAAGGGACATGCACTGCTTCCTGGAGCCGTTTGAGGTAAGCGCTGCCCAGAGCCTGCACTCCTGAGCTTCCTCCCATGTTCCAAACCCCTACCCCAGCCCTGATCCCTCTCCTGCCCTCCAAACATCTTGGTCCCAGCCTGGATCACCCTCCTGCACCCCAAACTCCTCCCTACTCTCCCTCCCCAATCTGGAGCCTCTTCCCGCACCCTGCACTTCTCATTTCTGACCCCACCCTGGATTCCGTAACCCCAACCAGAGCCCTCACTGCTTCCTGCATCCAAGCCCCAATTTTGTGAGTATTCATGGCCCACCATACAATTTCTATTCCCGGATGTGGCCCCTGGGCCAAAAAGTTTGCCCACTCCTGATTTAGACAAACTGAGTAGGGGCTGGCATCTCCCAGAAGATACCAGAGGGAAAAGATGTAGAAGGCCATCTCTTCTAAGCACAAGGATAAGAATGGAGGAGGGGAGCAGCCATGGGGAAATCATCCCTGTGAAAGGGCTCTACCAGGGGATTGTATACCACCACCATCTGAGTGATGACAGAAGGTATATACAGCATAAATCAGATATTTTGTTTTTTAAATAATCAAGAATAATCCTTTACACTTTGCAGCAGTGCTATTACAATGACCGCCATCTTGGACATGCACAGGGACTGAACCAGACTTCCGGAGTTAAAACATAAACCTCTATAGTTTGAGCACAAGGAATAAGTTCTTATAGCTGGGAGCTTTAATAGACATGTATCCTTTGAGATCAGACATGGTGGGGGACTTGTAACATACATTGAACAGTTAGTTACACTGTCAGAAATGCAAACAGCAATACAAGGAGAAGCTAAAATGCAGCTGGCAACTGAGAGGCCAGGGAATGAACGCGACTGGTGCTGCAACTTTATTCTCACACCCGAGCGATGAGGCAAATTAGCAGAGTATCCATGTTAAAGCCTGTGCAAATACTGCCTATGCTGTTCCATGCATACAGGATTTCAGTTTCTAAGACTGTCAGTCTGGCACCTTTCACATTCATTGACCTCACACAAAATTTTTTAAAGAGTAAAGTAGAGAAAGCATTTTATTTCTAGTCTAAAGTAGCACAGATGATGTTTTCATTGATTGCCACGACCAGAAAAGAACCACCCAAGAGCATTAAATCAAGATATGTAGCTTCTTATTCCCTTATGCTATTCAATTACCTACATGGCATATACCCATGGGTAAAACCTGTTGATAGAAAAACAGAATCCCTGCTCCAAAGGGTTTATGGTCTAATGGGATAACTCTGCCATGGTTAGCAGTGCCCAAATTACCATAGGCTCAATCTACTCATAACAGCTCAAATATTTATTCTACATTTTCAAGAAGAGTAAATGAAGAAAGTGATCTTTTTGGATGGCTATACTGTTCCTGCTAGAGAACAGCCCCTTCAGCCTTGAGATGCCTTTTTATTAATGTCAAAGTCATGAAGTAGTTCTCCAGCCTTCATGAAATAATAAACGATTGTTTAGAGCTAAAAAACGCACATGCCTGGGGAGTGGAAAGCCCTGTAAGCTATTATCATACATAGGGTGTCCCATCTGCAGATAGTTATTTATCCATTAGATACACACCCAGCAGATCTACATGTTATAGGAGTCTGGATAGTTTGCCATCTGTGCATGAAGAATACATTGTTATTGTTTTATTTAGCGACAGCCTTTGATTAATCCTTACTGAGGTGGTCTTTTGAGCACATCTGCCCCCTCAAGTATTATTGCAGATGTTGCAGCTATCAATTTCTCCCTCAATTCAAACATAAAGTTTGACTTTCAGCTTCACATATATTGTCTCTTGGCAAATCACGGTGGTGTATCTTGACTTGAAAAAGAAATACTACTACAGTAAACAGGAGAATATTTTCAGTGAACAATGTAGTCAATAAATGTAGCCCCTTTACCTGTTAATGGATTACCTACAAACAGGATTCAATTATAGTATTGTTTATTTGGTTGATAGTTTATGTGCATGTATTTTCCCTTCTGGATTACTCATTCAATTCACAGTGCCTATTTCCTCTGCTTTACGTGATTTATCGTCTGAGTTATATGGTATTTCTGCTCTGTCTGACTCAGAGGCAAACAATGAGCTCTGAAGATGGCTGCGCAAACATTTCTGGTATGAATACCCTTGCAACTACAAACTCGTTATTTACGATTCCTGTGGACTGTAACACTTTGGCCTCATTTTGATTGTTGGGTTTAGTGTGTGGGTACTGGTTGGTGGTTGTGGCCTGTGACATACAGAAGGCCAGACTAGATGATCTAGTGGTCCCTTCAGGCCTTAAACAATATGACACCTTTTCTTTCTCCAAACAAAAATGTGCTCACAGGATGAGTATAAATTAAATAAGAAACACAAGTTAATTCCATGAACATTTGCTAATGCTTTGGTGGAGTATTTGTCCAGCTCTAGTTATTAGCTGAGATCCATCTCATCACAGAGACATAATGCCTCCAAGCACCACTGCATCCATGCTCTAGCTCAGCTCTGCCTCATAAAAGACATGAGCCCCACAACTATAACTTAGCAGACAGTTGGCTTTTTATTGAAAGCTGAAAACCTATAGATGTGAAATTTTAGGTCAGATCTCCAATATATCTTGATATAGACAGATTGGAAAGGGAAATTTTCAGAGCACATGCTGTGACAATGGGAAACTGAAAGGGAACTGTATGGAACCCAAGACTGCTTATAAATGCTTTCTGAGAATGCATTGTTGACTTATATTCAATCTGCGGTCCAGTACAGTTTGCATGTCATTTTCAGCAATACTGCCTAGCCAGTTATTCCCCATGTTGTAGCTGGGCATTTGATTGTTCCTTCTTAAGAGTAGTACCTTGCACTTGTCTTCATTAAATTTTATCTTGTTGAATTCAGACCAATTATCTGATTTGTCAAGATCACTTTGAATTCTAATCTTGTCCTCCAAAGTGCTAGGAACTCCTCCCAGCTTTGTGTCTCCACAAATTTTATAAGCAAACTCTCCACTCTATTATCTAAGTCATTAAGAGAAATGAAGGGTAAAAATAGGTCTATTGTTTTTAGTAGTGGTGAAATATAGACAAGAAATTAAGTTCATCTGAGCACTTCTCCCTCCCTTTCTCTCTTATTCTCCTTTACATTTTTCCTTTTCAAGAGACTTTAGTGACAAAAATCTTGCTCTTTCATCTGCTCACATCTATCTTTTATTTTATAGGGACCTCTGAATACCAAACTATTAACCCTATTTCATCACATAAACTAGTCAAATGCATACAAAAATACTACTACACTGAACAAACAAAATGGTAGGTCAATTCTTCCCTGGCCTTCCTGCCCCCTTTGCAGAGATGATTGCCTGCAGAGCTCATCCTGAGTTAAAGGTCTTCACTGCCACAGGCACAGAGAGGCTCCTTGCCTGCACCTCCTCCTGCCGCCCTGTATATTTGCATAAGTGGAAGTCATAATCTATTCCTGAGTGGTACATTGTAAATATTTCTATATATAAGTTAAATCTTAACTGATTAACAAATCAAATAATGTTTAACTAAGCAACATAACCCATACAATGCATATAAATATATTTTCACTCTTTGAGAAAACCATCCAGTTTAAATACCTTTAAAAATAATTTATCAAGTTACTCTGGGGAAGAATATTTATAATGGCTTTATTGTTGGTTTTATCAGGGCCATCATCCCTTTATTTAAATTATATCCAGGATTTCTAAACATTCCACATATTCAACACTGGAGAGATGTAGTTAATATCCCAAATCCTATTTACAAGTTGATGGGTAGAGGGAATAGTTAATTTCCATTATCTTGAAGGCCAGGATAATAGAGAGTGAGTCATTGATTCACTGTGGATTTTAGGGGGAAACGCCAAACATTGATTATTTAGAATTTTTTCTCAATGTTCTCCTAAAGTTTTTGATGAGAGTATAATTAACAGATAAGTAATGTCAGAGAAAAACTTAGTTCTCACTTTTGGTTGGGTACAGCAAAGTCAGATACTTTATTTTCTCTTTACAATTGTATAGAGGGAGGGAGTGCCCTAGGACATAGGGTTGCCCCAGTCCCAGGCAGGTCTCTCCACAGGTAAACAATTACAGCAAGCATTTATACTTTTTGTTACATACAATAATAAGCAACAGCTGCATTTTGTTTATACATAGGCCATCTTGAGATCTTATTTTTCTCACTTCTGTTTAGATGCCAGTCTACGTTCCTCATTATCGACACAAGGTCGTAACAACTTCTCACACAGTTCTTTCCCACTCTCCTCACACAATCCTCGTTTCTATAAATCTCGCATTAGTAGGGTTACAGCTAGTCTAACTCTTGCTAACAGAGACTGTCATGCATTAAGATCCCCTGCTAATCCCTGTCAGTTCTTTCTCTACTTCTGCAGTAATTTCATTTGGACTTGTACTTTTTCCAAAAATCTTTTCTAAGTGTCCTATGACAGAAGCCAATGGTCCTGAAATTCCACATTCTTTCCAATGTAAATTCACATAGTCCATGAATAGTATTTGCATATATGAAACCCCCCCAACACCCCCATCCCCCCCACACCATAATCCACTGACTTTGTGGGACCCTGGATTATATGTGGCAATGTTAGCTTTTTGTTTTCTGTGAGGTCACTACTGATAAGTACAATATAAGTGTACTGATTTATAGTCTCAGAAGTAATTCTTTGCAGGATTGGGGCCTATTTCATTTAAGCTTAAAGAAAGAATGTAGTTATATACTAATTCTGTCTTTTGAAGTGTCTCTTATCTACACCCATCCCCTCTCCCCCTAAAATGGAACTTGATGAATATTGCAATATTAAATTTACAAGAAGGAAAGGTGGTGTATTTTAACTAGCCTATATAATGAAGCAGCTACTTTAAAAATAAACCTCTCTCTGCCACTGTTGTCAAGCCAAATTTTCTGATACCTGAAAAACAATATTTCAGTTTGGTGACCAAGTGAAAAAGAAATAATTTCAGGTTGACGCAAAATAAAAAAAAAATCACATATTTTGGTAAACCAAAAAGATTTTAAAATATCATTTTGTTTAGATGCAAAATGAAACATTTTGTTTTGTTTGAATTTTTTTTACTTTTAAGCAAACAAAACAAACAAAAACTGAAGTAAAATTCAAAACAAAGTGTCATTTTTAATAAAAAAATCAAAACATTTCATTTTGAAAACCTTGAAAAAAAAGTTTCAATTTTTTTGGAATTTTTGTTCTAACTGAAAGAATTTGGCAAATTCATCACCAATTTGCAAAAGATTTCAGTCAACCTGCAAATGCATTTTTCAACGGAAGAAAAATTCTGTCAAAAAAATGTCACCCAACTTTACTGCTGATGCTGTTTCTGACCAAGCTATTGTCAGTGTGAATTTCCAATCTTACTATATTGAAGTAAAATATATGATGTCTTTTAAGAGCTCACAATTTTATTGTCAGAAATCCAGTTAACAGACCAAAGCTCTCTGTGGAAATACAATAAACTTAGGAATTTATTAAATTTCCCTCTGGATAGGTATGAAGGGATTTTTGGTGCCTTTGCTCTATTAATGAAAAAAGAATGTTTCACTGTTATTATATAATTTGATAACTACATACAATGAATCAAAGGGAATATTTCAAAGGGAGAATGTCAGTGCGCCAAAGCTTTGAAGAATATGTATACTTCTGATGACAGAGTAGCATCAACCTGAAATTCAGATTTTTCTAGTGGGGTGCTGTGATATGATCAACCAACCAACAACCACTAGCATTAGTAAAAACATATAGAATTCTGTTTACCAGTGTGAAAATTCCAGAGACAGAGTTTATTGGCAGGAATATTTATGACAACAGCACTTTTAAACTGAATAATAGAAAATATTCACAGTTTAAACTTGAATGTGAGCCTAAGAGTTATGCTCATCCAATAAGCATTTGACCAATGTGTCCAGTGTAAGCTAACCAAAACATTTTGGCTATCAGTAGTTCCAATTGGTTGCTTGTGAACAAGTTAGAGACCAAGGCTTTATTCACAAATGTAGTTGTGGGTTTTGAACACTCATGTAATGAGAAATAGGCTAAAACCACAGACTTATTTCTCAAAATTCACAAGAATAAACTACTGACTAGGGATGTTTTTGAACTAATGAGCTGGCAGTAAAAGGCTCTGTATTATATTACAAATACTCTGTTGTTTTCTTGTCTATACAAAGCTGCCTCTTTAAGTATTTTCCCAGGCTAAATGATATGTGATCAGCTGGGGAAGGATCTGTCCTCCCCTGCATTGGAAGTCTCTCATAGCATAGGTGTGAGAACCCCAATGCAATTTCTGAATGATTAACTGGTTCAATCCAGGATTCCACTTCTGGGAAGGAGGCAGGGTAGAATAACCAATGGGCCATGTATAGCTGTTAAAGACAGCAGATTTATCAATTTGAAAAGGCATATCAGTGATGTGTACAGAGGGTATATATGCTTGTTTTGAGTGTCACTGGGCACATCAGCAGCTATATAAATCAGTAATATCTGTTCCATCATACCTTAATCTTTGCTTGAGTCTATATCTACATACATACACAAAATGTAGGTAACTTGGCTAGACAAATATTTTAGTCTTTTAACTGGTACCATATTCTGTTCAAGGGGTTTCTATATTGTTTTAGATAGCTTGAGGTTTAAAAACACAGATATACAGTACTTCCTTTTAACTTATTTATTCTGCTAACAGATACACCCTTAAGTGAGCTTCCCTGTTAGATTTACCACTGATCAGAATACATATTTAAGAATAAAATCATTTGACATCCTTTGGGTCCTGTGGTATGAGCCTGATATAATTTATTCTGGAACACACAGCCCTTTCAAGTTTATGAAATATTGAATAAAAACTCAAAACTGAGTGGACTACTTAGATGGCATTATTATTCAGAAGGAAAATGCACTCAGCATATCTAAAGGCTTTGCGGCATTGTTGTGGTGAGAAAACCGCCAGTAAGGAGCTGACACCAATAGAAGGATTTTCATTGCTCTTGAAGAATGGAAGCAGTAGCAAATATGCAGTGAGCCAGAGCTCATTTGTACTTCACAGTTTGTTGATATCTTTCCTAGATAATGATATGTGATCCTCCAAAATCTTAGTATTCATCAACAATTACTTCAGTTTATTAGGGTAAATCATATTTTGGCTATTTGAAAAAATAATACCTCTTGATACTGTACATTACAATTCAGCATCCATCAACCTCAAATAACGTTTTGTATCTAGATGTATTGCAGCACTGCATCTACAATTAAGGGCTACTTTTCTGTTTCCATTATAAACCCTATTTTCAGGGTTGATCACACTGAACTGTGAATTAAGTTCACAGCATTGAAGAGTATTTTACTGTTCACAGCATTCAAATGGCTTTATTTTTCCCCTGCACTAGAGCTCTGCTTGGCCCTGGAGCACTTTTGTGTGTGTGTGAAATGTCAGGAAATGAGTTATAGCTCCCTAATTTTGAGAGACTCACACAATTTAGAGCAGCAGCTAGGCTACTCCAAGTTGTGCCACTGTTATAAGATACATAATAGACCCTACACCAGTAGATGACTGGTATAGCCTGGGAGGAGGGCTGGGTGGTGAAACATAAGCATAGGGTCTACCTGTGGAATATTTATGCTATCAAGGAATTTTCTTTCCACAGAGGAATTCTCTGCTGGGAATCTGTGGCAATGCAAATGTGACATAATGCAGTAAAGAATCTGGCCGACTCCCTCCCCACCGACTGATGCTAAAGTTAGTAGAAGATAGGCATTCCAAGATCACCTTGTCTCTGGAATTCAGTTCATTCACTGGTACGACAGAGATCAAGTAAACTGATCTTTAGAAACACTGCAAGACATATCTATTTATTCCAGATTTCAACTGAGTGAGAACATAAATTATTGTTGACAAATCATAAGACGCACTGTACATTGCCTTCTAGAGGTTGATAAATATTGTAAGTATTCACAAATATTTCATTCAAGTTTAAAAAAAACCCATGAATTTAGAACAACAATATTCAGAGCCCCTTTTATTCACTTTTTGCAAGGATATTAATGGAAAAAGGAATATATTGTAACTACTTATGGAATATGTGATGGAAATATTCATATGGTCATATTGGAAGCTCTTTTTGAGCTTGGGAATAATCTAGTCAGGAAGCTGAAATGATAACAGATAACTTTGTTGACCAATCACACAAACACGAAGAGTGGATTACAATGGTAAATATATGTTGCAGCTAGTGCTCTTGTTACATAAACTACTTCTCAAGTCTTTTTCACTAACAAGCAAATCTAGAAAAAAAAGTGAAATGATATCGGCAAACAGTAAAAGGGGTTTGTCATAACCTTAGTCCCAGATCTGGACCTTAGCGTCCAAAATATGGGGGTTAGCATGAAAACCTCCAAGCTCAGCTACCAGCTTGGACCTGGTACCTGCTGCCACCACCCAAAAAATTAGAGTGTTTTGGGGCACTCTGGTCCCACTGAAAAACCTTCCCTGGGGACCCCAAGACCCAAATCCCTTGAGTCTCACAACAAAGGGAAATAATCCTTTTTCCCTTCCCCCCTCCAGGTGCTCCTGGAGAGATACACAGACACAAGCTCTGTGAATCCAAACAGAGTGACTTGCCCTCTCCGTTTCCAATCCTGGAAACAAAAGCACTTTCCTCTTCACCCAGAGGAAATGCAAAATCAGGCTAGCAAATCCAACCCACACACAGATCTCCCCTGATTTCTTCCTCCCACCAATTCCCTGGTGAATACAGATTCAATTTCCCTGAAGTAAAGAAAAACTCCCACAGGTCTTAAAAGAAAGCTTTATAAAAAAAGGAAAGAAAAAATACAAATGGTCTCTCTGTATTAAGATGATACAATACAGGGCAATTTCTTAAAAGAATATTGAATAAACAGCCTTATTCAAAAAGAATACAAATCAAAGCACTCCAGCACTTATATTCATGCAAATACCAAAGAAAAGAAACCATATAACTTACTATCTGATCTCTTGGTCCTTACACTTAGAAACAAAAGATTAGAAAACAGAACTACTTCTCCAAAGCTCAGAGAAAGCAGGCAGACAGAAAACAAAGACCTCAGACACACAATTCCCTCCACCCAAAGTTGAAAAAATCCGGTTTCCTGATTGGTCCTCTGGTCAGGTGCTCCAGGTGAAAGAGACATTAACCCTTAGCTATCTGTTTATGACAGGGTTATGTTGGTTGAACAGAGTATTTGCTTGAAATAGTTCTCACAGCTTTAGTACCTTGGAATTTGATTGAAAAAGTAGATCTTATTATTCTTATGTAAAACTAGTGGGAAATTGTCCAAAGGAACATTTTTTCTGTTAGAAAATGCCTGTTTGTCAAATGAAAATGATCTGTGGGAACTTGTCAATTTTGACAAAACTTCCAGTGGAATCCACTCAGGTTTCCTGCCAGCTCAGCTGCCTTTCCCCCAACTCCAGGGCTCCCAGGGCTTCTGAGTTCCTAACTTCTGAGCTCCCCAGCAGTTTGCTTGGCAGGTCACTGCAGCATACCAGCTCTCAAGGTTCTGGCTCCTCAGCAGCTAACCTGAGAGGCTGCTGCAGAGCCAGAGTTCCCAGGGAGCATATTTCATTTTGGAAACACCAAAACTTTCCCACTGCAGGAACATTTCAGTTTTTCACTTCTGCAATAAATAAATAAATAAATAAATAAATAAATAAATAAAGAGATTTTGGTGTTTCGCTGAAAATCAATGGGAGTTAGCACCTAACCTGCTTAGATACTTTTGTAAATCCCACAATGTACCCACCTGCACATTGAGGTCTCTAAATGCCTTTGTAAATCTGGCCCTGTATCTTTCATTCAATATTATACTACTACTTTGGCCTTGCTTTTATCTCATTCAGAAATTTGAGTCTATTTATTTGCTAGATTTTCTTGAAAGGGACAAATAAATTCTATAATATTAAGCTGTTTGGCTAGATATACCAGAACCCCTTATCCCACACATCCTGTGAAGTCTGAAATAAGGAGCCTCTCTCCTGTGCACCAACCTCAATCACAGTGCTGCTTCACTGCATTTTTTACTATGCAGCTAAATTAGCTTTGCACACCTGGGGTGGTCTTATTGAGCTAGAAGCTTTTAAAAGCCTAGGAAGAAAATTGAAAAATACTGTGCATTAAGAGAAAATATATTTTAATTGGCCATAATTTGGTTACATATAAAAATATATTAGCAGAACAGTCAGTACATCTACAACTTTACTGTGGGTACAGCTGCTACTGTCTGTGTTATATTTATACCCAGTCACACACATATACACACACGTGTGTTATATACACGTTACATAGAGATAAATATTTAAATTTAAAAATGCAAAACATTTAAATAACGGGCAGCAGATTTCACTCTCCAGAATTGAAGTGTATTGTTTAAACCATTTGAATGAGCCTCACACATTTTATATTCCCCACTTCACTTAATAGCCAAAATATATTCAAACTTACCAGGTATCCTTGCTGAACGGGATCATCTTTTAAGTAGCACTGTCTGAGAGTACCTCATGGTCATGATATACCATACTAATACATCAGAGTACTGACATTCCAGTGATGTACAGAAACTGTGGAATGGGGTTTTGAGGATGTATTAGTATAGAGATCTACTCCAGTGTTCTTCATCACACAATCGATCCAGGATATATCTGGAAGATTCAGCAGGTTGTAATGTTTAAGATATTCAGCAAATCTAATTTATTCACCTATTTTTCATCTATTGTGAGTATGTTTAGTTTGTTCAGGTACCACATAGCTTTCCGTGGATCTGGTCGCTGCTGAAGATGCACAATGTCAACTGAGTTCAAAATTACAGTTGAACATGGTACTATAGACATTATGGGAAACCAAAACTTTGAGAAAGGGAGAGAGTGAGAGAGAGCCTGAAATGAAAAGTGTGATGGAAGTGCAATGTATTTACAAATAAAAAGCCTCACAGCACCCATCTTAGATAAAATATTATTATTCCCATTTCAGAGAATCATACCCATTATTCCAGGCCACACAAGCCGTTGTTCAGGACTGGGAAGAGAATTCCTGACTCCTAGCCTTCTGACCTAACAACTAGACAGATGATTCTCAGTCTGGGGTTTGGGGGGGGGGTCACCAAATGAAATTAATGGGCAGCAGGTTTAAAACAAATAAAAGGAAGTTCTTCTTCACACAGTGCACAGTCAACCTGTGGAACTCCTCACCTGAGGAGGTTGTGAAGGCTAGGACTATAACAGGGTTCAAAAGAGAACTAGATAAATTCCTGGAGGTTAAGTCTATTAATGGCTGTTAGCCAGGATGGGTAAGGAATGGTGTCCCTATCCTCTGTTTGTCAGAGAGTGGAAATGGATTTCAGGAGAGAGATCACTTGATCATTATCTGTTACCTGTTCACTCCGTCTGGGGCACCTGGCATTGGCCACTGTTGGTAGACAGGAAACTGGGCTGGATGGATCTTTGATCTGACCCAGTGTGGCCATTCTTATGTTCTTATGAACTTCTTTAAATGACCATATAGTTGGATGGGATTGGGGGAACTAAGAAACCTTCCTCTCCTGTTTGACCATTGAAAAGTCTCATTTTGACTTGAGGGAATGCTGGGGAGTGCTAATTAAATATTCTCTGCATGTGCATTTTATTGCAAGGAGAAGTAGGGAGAGTCATGTCTCTGCCTCCTACGTGCCATGTAGTAGAAACAATAAAGTATGCTTAAAATGGTGTCACACATTGATCTCTGAGAAAGGCTGTCAAAAAAGTTTGAACAGAAAATTTGTACTCAGATGGTTTGATATTTTTGTGCAAAATTTCACGATGAAGTAAACATTTTCATTTTGTTTTCATTTTAGTCGGGTATGGCTACACTTAGGGCTTAGCTACACTGGAGAGTTGCAGCGCTGGTGGTGCCTTTACAGCGCTGCAACTTACTCACCGTCCACACTTGCAAGGCACATACAGCGCTGTATCTCCCTGGCTACAGTGCTAGCTGTAGTCCACCTCTACCTGGGGAATAACGATTGCAGCGCTGGTGATGCAGCGCTGCTCCGCCAGTGTGGCCACCAAAAGCGCTGTTATTGGCCTCCAGAGGTATTCAGAGGTATCCCAGAAAGCCTGCTCAGCCACTCTGCTCATCAGTTCAAACTCTACTGCCCTGGCCTCAGGTGACCTGCCCTTTAAATGCCCCGGGAATTTAAAAAATCCCCTTCTTGTTTGCTCAGCCAAGTGTGGAGTGCAATCAGTGAATCTTTCCAGATGACCATGCCTCCATGTGCCAAATGAGCCCCAGCGTGGAGCAATGGCGAGTTGCTGGACCTCATCAGTGTGTGGGGGGAGGAAGCTGTGCAGTCCCAGCTGCGCTCCAGCCATAGGAATTACAATACCTATGGGCAGATATCAAGGGCCATGCTGGAAAGGGGCCATGACCGGGACACAGTGCAGTGCAGGGTTAAAGTAAAGGAGCTGTGGAGTGCCTATTGCAAAGCCTGCGATGGAAACCGTCACTCCGGCGCTGCCCCCATGACCTGCCGTTTTTACAAGGAGCTGGATGTGATACTTGGGGGTGACCCCACCGCCAATCCGAGGAACACAATGGACACTTCAGAGCAGGGGGGGGAAGAAGGAGGAGAGGGGGAGGAGGAAACCGAAAGTGAGGGTACTAGGGTGGGGGGAGACACCTCGGAGTCCCAGGAGGCATGCAGCCAGGAGTTCTTCTCAAGCCAGGAGGAAGGTAGCCAGTCGCAGCAGCCTTCACATTGGTGAAGGACAAGCAGAGGAGCGTGTTCCTGGTAAGTGGCTTTTATTTTCAGGATGGAAATGTTTCAGGAGAGGAGGGAGGGTTAGGGCTGCATGCATGCATGCCTAGATGTGGAATAGCCCGTTGATGTGGTCTATCACGTCGCGGTAATCAGCCTCGGTAATCTCTTCAAAAGTTTCAGCCAGAGCATGGGCAATGCGCTTGCGGAAGTTTATAGGGAAAGCCACTATCGTCCTTGTCCCAGTCAGGCTAACGCGTCCGCACCACTGTGCTGCGAGGGGTGGGGGGACCATTGCTGCACACAGGCAAGCTGCATGGGGCCAGGACGGAATCTGCATTGCTGTAGAAGACCCTCCCTCTCTTCCCAGGTGACCTGCAGCAGCGAGATATCTTCAAGGATTAACTCCTGTGGAAAATGTTGGGAGAGTGTTCACTGTAGGTGCCCCCTGCAGCTGTTTGCTTTCCCCAACACACAGAAACCCCTGCACAGCCCTGAAGTAATCAGTCCCCCTTACTCACCATTTCGGGGCTCCTGTCGGTTATGTGTGCTCTGTTTGGTATGGGAAAATTATGCTAAAGTGAAGACTGTAAACTTCACTGTGTGGGAATAACTGTCTGAGATATAAACAATGCTGCCTCTGTTAACTGTTGCCTTTTTTGCCTTTCCACAAGCGACCTTGACTTCTCGGCTGCCCGTGTTATCAACAGCTCAAAGACTCCAAAACCTGTGGAAGAAGCCGCAAAAAAGCAAAGACGACCTGCTGCAAGCAGTTATGGATAACCCTGCCAGAGAAAATAAAAAACTGCAGGACTGGAGGGAAAGGGAAAGCAGGATCCGCCAGAGAAACGCAGCGGCCAAGACAAAAAGCACAAAGCAGCTGATAAGCATTCTGGCACGCCAAGCGAATTCAATCCAGGCCCTCGTAGCCATGCAGGTAGAGCACTACCGTGCCGGCCCGCCCCCCATCCCAAAGCTCTTTCCCTTGTGCTTCGATGTCAGCTCCAAACCCCCTTCCCCAGCATCCAGGTTCTTACCTCCAACAGCTGCGTCCAACACCTGTACGTTCACCAACCAGCCCTGAGAACTACGACCCTGACCCTCTGCACTCAACCCCCATCACCATGCAGTATAGGCATCCTGAAGTGCAGCAGTCATTGCACAGCACTCCAGACATGACATATTCAAACTGTGACTGTACAGTTCCCCAAATGTTGTCTGTCTGTCAATAAAGTTATTTTCTTTTCAATAAATGAATTCTTGGCTTTGAAAACAGTCTTTATTATTGCAGAAAGTCAAAGTTACCGTAGCCCAGGAAAGAAACAGGCACTGCAAATCAGCTTAGGAAAAACAGATTCCTACTAACATTGTAATCACTGCACTTCACTCCCGTGCAAGGCACCAAACATTATTGTTGGTTTTCAGCCTCAAATTCCTCCCTGATCCTTGTAGCCCTGTGTTGGGCCTCTCTAGTAGCCTTGCTCTCTGGCTGTGCAAATTCAGCCTCCAGGCGTTGAACCTCAGAGGCCCATTCCTGACTGAATGTTTCACCCTTCCCTTCACAAATATTATGGAGGGTACAGCATGCGGATATAACTGCAGGGATGCTGCTTTCCCCCAAGTCTAGCTTCCCATACAGAGATCGCCAGCGCCCTTTTAAATCGCCAAAAGCACACTCCACAGTCATTCAGCACCGGCTCAGCCTGTAGTTGAATCAGTCCTTGCTCCTGTCAAGCTTCCCTGTATACGGTTTCATGAGCCAAGGCATTAAGTGGGGTAAGCGGGGTCTCCAAGGATCACAATGGGCATTTCAATGTCCCCTGCTGTGATCTTCCGGTCTGGGGAAAAAGTTCCTGCCTGCAGCTTCTTGAACAGGCCAGTGTTCCGAAAGATGCGTGCGTGCATCATGCACCTTTCCAGACCAGCCTGTGTTAATGTAAATGAAATGCCTGTGGTGATTCACAAGCACCTGGAGAACCATAGAGAAATACCCCTTCCAATTAACATACTCGAATGCTAGGTGGGGTGGTGCTAGAATAGGAATATGCGTCCCATCTATCACCCCTCCACAGTTAGGGAAACCCATTTGTGCAAAGCCATCCACAATGTCCTGCATGTTCCCCAGAGTCACGGTTCTTCTTAGCAGGATGCGATTAATGGCCTTGCAAACTTGCATCAAAATGACTCCAATGGTTGACTTTCCCACTCCAAACTGGTTCCCGACCGATCGGTAGCTGTCTGGAGTTGCCAGCTTCCAGATTGCAATAGTCACCCACTTCTCCACCGGCAGGGCATCTCTCAATCTCGTGTCCTTGTGCCGCAGGGTGGGGGCGAGCTCAGCACACAGTCCCATGAAAGTGGCTTTTCTCATCCGAAAGTTCTGCAGCCACTGCTTGTCATCCCAGACTTCCATGATGATGTGATCCCACCACTCAGTGCTTGTTTCCCAAGCCCAAAAGCGGTGTGCCACGGAGCTGAGCATTTCCATGAATGCCACAAGCAATGTCATGTCGTGTGCGTCAGGCGACTCACTATCATCGTCGGACTCCTCATCACTTTGGATCATAAGGAATAGCTCAACTGCCAAACGTGATGTGCTGGCGAGACTCGTCAGCATACTCCTCAGCAGTTCGGGCTCCATTTCCCACAGAAATCGCGCTGCACAGAAACCGTTGGGAGAGTCACAATGGCGCCAAAAGTGGACGGAAAAACAGGGACTGCTGGGATGTGAAGCGATGCATCACGGGGCATTGGGACAGGAAGCAGAATGACCCGCACCCTTTCGTCCTCTTCCCACAACCCTCGGCACCAAAATGGGACGAGGTGCTCTGTGGGATAGCTACCTATAATGCACCACTCCCAGCAGCGCTGCAAATGCTGCAAATGGGGCCACACTGCAGCGCTGGTAGCTGTCAGTGTGGCCACACTGCAGTGCTTTCCCTACACAGCTGTACGAAGACAGCTGTAGCTCCCAGCGCTGCACACCTGCAAGCGCAGCCAAGCCCTTAGAGCTTCACAGTGCTGCTGTGGGAGCGCTCCCGCAGCAGCGCTTTGAAGTGCGAGTGTGGTCACAGCGCCAGCACTGGGAGAGAGCTCTCCCAGCGCTGCACGTACTCCACCTCCCCGTGGGGATTAGCTTACAGCGCTGGGAGCCGTGCTCCCAGTGCTGGGGCAGTGTTTACACTGGCGCTTTGCAACACTGTAACTTGCTGCGCTCAGGGGGGTGTTTTTTCACACCCTTGAGTGAGAAAGTTGCAGCGCTGTAAAGCGCCAGTGTAGCCAAGCCCCAAGTGTTTCATTCTGGTTTTCAAAAACAAAATGAAGTTCAAAATAGATGTCCAACATATATGTTTGTTTTGAAATTTTCCACTGGAAAAAATTCCAAACAATTTGTTAAAAATGACATTTTCCTTCAAAAAATGCAATTTGGGTGAGGGGGAAGGAAAATTTTAGCTAGCTAAAATGTCAGTGTTGCTCTAACATAGCCTGCTGCCAAAGCCATTCTCTATTTCTGAAGGACTGAAAACAGAACTGCAAACCCTTTCTGGCTGAGCAAGTATAATATGCACTTCACTAAGAAGATGGCTCATTTTAGGATACCATCAGCTGCATTTATATGCACTCTTTTCTTCATTAAATATATTTGTTCAAACGCTTCCCTTTAAAGCATTTACTAAATTGATATGCTAGTGTGTGCACTCTTTTTTTTTTCTCCAGATGTCTGAGAGGAGGGGAGGAAGGTGTGAGCTATAAACACTGTCAGAATGAAGGAGAAAAAGGTAGCAAATAGATAAGCATATTACTGGTTCGATTGCTCCCCTGCCACCACTCCACATCTCTTCCTGCTGATTCTGTCAAGACCTGAATAGATGAGGTCTCATTATAACGAAGTTAAAGCCAAAGATTCAAGGTGCTTAAAAAACAGACTGCTACATTTAGAAGAATCATCCAGTGTGTGTGTGGCTGTGTCAGGAGGGGCACTCTGGCAGAAAGAGCAAGTTATTGCTATTGACAAAGGGTACTACCCAGCCTGGTCACCTGAGCAATTTCTAGGCAGAAGTGTGTATATATGGTGGCAAGGGTGCAAACTTTGTTAGTACAAAGTTCTAATGAATTCAGAATAATTAGAATCCAATTTTGACTTTAATCACATTGAGGAGAGATGCTGGAGGATTAAGTCATTTGTAAAGCTGGAAGAAAAGAGGAACTAATCTGAAGAGGGATTTCACAAGGCACTAATGTTTTCCCATCAGTGATACAAAGAACAAAACTTATCTCAGCCTACCTGACTTATTTCCAGTTAAGGGAGACACAGAAAATCAACCAAACAAAGAACAAACCAAAATAAAAGGATGAGATTATGTTCTGTGCCTCTTAAAAGTGCAACACAGAACTCCCAGTGCAGGGGAAGCGAGAGCTCCGTGACTTGAAGCCAAATTTGCACTCCCTGATCCTGGGCTCCTGAGAAGCTGAAAAGCCCCCTACGCAACCTCTCCAAAGTACCCTATGGCCAACCCACAGACCTGCCTGGAATCTCTGCAAAGTCCTGACCCCAGTCTCGCCCCCCTACTGTTGACGTGAATTTATGGGGCTAGTTTATTACAGATAGCCAATGATCTGACCAGAAGATATTTCGGTTCTTGTCTCAATTCAGGCTACAGAATTAGGGAAAACAGAGAGTTCTACGTCATGGACAGACTCTCAGGTGTGTAGCAAGGACACATACTGAGGACAATACCAAAATTTCAATATCTTTTTAAAAATGAATGAAAGGATAATCAATGATATAAAACAGAGTCACAAAGAAGAAATACAATTCTGCGGTCCCTGGTGGTAACATATCTATTCTAAAAGACAATTTAAGCTGGCATACTCACACCCTTCCCTGGAGACTTGGTTGGTAGAGATGAGGTTTGAGTGTTGAATAGCTAAGCTATATTGCCAAAGCTGAGCGGATAGCTTAGCAGGAGATAGAAAGAGCAACCCCTCTACATGGTGGTTTGCCCTTTTATAGGGTCCTGGCAATGCCCTGAATATTCATATCAGTGCTCAACCTACCATGCCCAAATCTTATTTCCTTACCTAGATAAATCTTTGGGTACACTTATTCTATAGGCTAACATATTATGACGTATTCATACACGTTAACATCGATTATCTTATCTCTGAAACAGTTATCTTTGGCCCAAATCATGTTCTGCGGTGTATCCTGTGGTTACCACTCTCATGGTAAACACATTCAGTTCCCTAAACCCTAAGAAAACAACAATATAATCAGTCAAATCAATGAAAAAAATTACGCAATATAGCAAGCTAGTCTCATAGGCTACACTATGCCTTGGCTTAAGAGGAACTAGTTGTGTTCTACAGTGTCTGTGCCAGAAGAATCCTCCTCCAGTTAGATACAGGGCTTCCACAACCCCTTTATGCCACTCTGCCATTTTTACACAGCATAAAGAGGATGGGGATCTTACTCAAAGTCACTATGGGACAGGAGAGTATGTATAACTGAACTGAACTAGGCTATGAGGGATCTCAGAAGGTCATCTAGTCCAACCTCCTGCTGAAAGCAGGACCAACCCCTTGACAGGTTTTTGTCCCAGATCCTAAATGGCCCCCTCAAGGACTGAGCTCACAACCCTGGGTTTAGCAGGCCAATGCTCAAACTACTGAACTATCCCTGCTCCCCATATTAGTCTCACAGCAAAATGACTGACCAAGTATTATCATTTTATGAACTACAATTGATTAATAACATGGTAAAAGCATCCTGATTGGTTAATAATTAAATCACACCATGTTTTAATATCATGTACTGAAAAGAACTACAGGAGACACATTAAAGAATCACTTGTGGCTCGTGAGCCTCAGTCTGAGAATCACTTCTTTAGTGTCTAGCCATTCATGTACTTTCCAACCACTTTTGCAGCCTATATAAAAGAAAACATTTAAAACTTCTGAAAATGCTCCCCAAAAAAGTTCCGTACAAATCAATTTATTTCCTACTTCTTAACAAATTAGGAAATTGCAATATTTTATGTGAGGTCTAAAGAATGGGATTATAATTACAAGCCAAAGGATCTACAATACCTTGCTCTGTGTGTGTGTTTAATTTTTGGTCTTTTTAACTTGAAATAAAGATGCAGAGGGTAGTTACTATTCCATTTTCAGTCCTACAGGCTCATACTCAGTCACAGCCCTGGAAATTTAAAAGCCCATGTTTATTCAGGTTTTAGGGCCAGCGGTACATGGAATGTTATTTATAATCACAAGTGCAGATTGTTAACTTTCTTTTAAAATAAAAAGTTTACCTTTTGGTCTAAAACAACAGCTCAGTTAAATACATTTTTAGCTGCTATTTTTAGGAGACATTAAAATCTTGGAATGCTTCTCTCTATTCACTTTAACTCAAGCCCACACTTCCCCAAGAGACAAATCTTTCCATTTGCAATTTTTCTGTTGTATTTTTTGGCAGGGAAGATGGAAGGTGATTGTTGCACATTAATATATGCCATAAAGAAGAAGTTTATAGTAGACTGTGACAGGACAGGAGCCCAAGTACAACACCATTATGTCAGAATTATCCTGATAAACACTGTAAAGAGGGAATATGTAGAGGGAGATGTACAATGCACCATGCTACACAACACATTACACAATGGGTAGTTGTGCCAAAAAATGAGGGAGCAGGGAAGTCAAAGACCATGACTCAAAGACTATACAGACTAAAAGCATGAGGGAGCGAAATACAAAACAGAATAAACAACATGGTATGTGAGCGTCATAGCTGGAATATTTCATGGAATGGATAAACTTAAAACTTTTTTTTGGAAAGAGTAGTTGGAGGGTTCTTGTCTAATATACATTGTGAGGCTACTCTATGCATAAGGGGTAGCAAGAAGGCATGTGCAAAGGCAGGACTGGGCAAAAAAGTCAGGGCTTTGCCATATTATCTATATGAAAAAGTATCTTTCTTAGTAATTAGTTATAAGAATTAATTAGAAGAGGAGAAATTGCACAAAACAGAAAATATGGTAATTATTTTATTCTTTATTTTATTTTGCATTGATTCTGTTACCTATCTACATAATTACTACATGATTCATAGGCCATAAGTGACCATCATAATCATCTAGTCTGACCTCCTCCATAACACAGGCCATAGACTTTTACCCAAAAGTTGTGACAGTGGTGTAAATTATTCTTCTCTACTACATAAGAAAATACTATTGAACCCAAACTTCATGAATGCAAAAATAATCTTAAAATAAGATGAAAACATGAGTTGCTTTTGGTTTCCATAACAATATTATTAATGAGAGAATTGGAAATATGCTTTCAGTGATGCCTGCCATTATCTGGCAAAAACGTTTCACTGACAATTATATTTTAAATTCCCCATTATATGTCTTATCATTTACATGCACTGTGTTTCATCCATGTAATCTGTAGAAATGGGAATTAATGGAAGACGTGGGGCTAAATCCCCTGCAGTGCTTTGAAAATTGGAACTTTAATGTCTTCTAAAGCACCGTCTGTAGGCTAGAAACAAGAAAATAGGAAATCACACAGCTGTTATGAGGACAGAAAAGGAGATAATGTCTTCCTTGCAGGACCAAAATAACACTATAGAAGAAATGGAGGAGCATCCACAAAATAACAACATCAATATAAAAATATGTTAATGTGGGTTGTGCCTGATGATATTTCTGTTTGGATGAAATTTTCTGATCATTTTATCATCCAGCAAAATTTATCTGCTAGGGCAGAGAGTGGAAAGCCAAAAAAGTTAAAAACAAAAACAAAATGCACTTAGGTCTAGGAATCCTTTACTTACAGACAGCAGCTATGCCTATAACTAAAAGATTAGAAATATATATATTTTTCTGATTTTGTCATCACTTTATGTGTTATTAGTGTCACCATGTCTCAATCAAAGAGTCATTGAGATCCCAATCCTGCAATGAGTTCTATCTATCTATCTAGATCAGTGGTGGGCAACCTGCGGCCCATCAGGGTAATCCACTGGCAGGTCAGGAGACAGTGTTTACACTGATCGTCCGCAGGCAAGGCCTCCCGCAACTCCCAGTGCCAGCGGTTCACCATTCCTGGCCAATGGGAGCTGCAGGAAGCAGCGTGGGCCACAGAGATGTGCTGGCTGCCAATTCCAATCAGCTGACACCTTTCTACATTAGAACCCAGTGACTTCGGTGGGGCTCTTCATGGGTCCAAAGTGTACCAATATACAGCAACTTGCAGGCAGAGCCTATGCTGCTGATGTTTAGGAATGGTTTGAAATCAGATCTGATCCAAAACCCTGTAACAACTTATTTGGCACTATTAAACATTATCATGCCATTGCTTGTGTGGCTTCTAATTCTTTGGCTATTACTTGGCATGTAGCTCAAGAACTGAAAAACCATCTGAATTTTTGACTGGGGGCTGTGGGAAGGGGAAGTAACCTGTTCAGAATAGCAGCTCCTTGTATTTATAACACTGGTCTCGAACCTTACAAAATAAAAACCAAAGCAAAATACTAGCTCTCTTGTTGAGCAAATGATCTGCGAAATTGCAGAGTTAGTTTTTGTTTTGTTTTAAATTAAGGGAGTTAAGAATATAACAAAGACTGCGACAAGTTAGTTTTTTTGCACTTTCATCAAAATAAAGTGTTAATTAGATTAATTCCAGTTTGTTTATGTTCATGAGTTGAATTTCAAGTACATTTTTTCCCTCTTATTTAAATGTGAGATTCACAGATGCCTGAACTCAGGGCAGGTATATTGAGGAAGAGCTGTGTAACCAGGTGCACAAATAGCCAGTGCAGTAAGAAGAGTTTCATACTGACAGTCAGGATTTAAAGTTTGAAGTGGATGCAATGATACAGTATGTGATCGTTAAGATTTTGGTACAAATTGTCTACTTCTGGTTTTTAACAGGCTATATTTCAGTCCATAACAATAATGATCAGGATTGACACTATGGGACAGGTTTTCAACAAAACCAACACCTGTCGCCTGAGGAGTTTGTACTGTTGGAAGCCTGTCTCATAACATAAATGAAATGGCAAGATTTCCAGAGTGCTCAGTTGAGGTTAGAGCTTCAAAAATGCTCAGTTTCTATTTGGGCACCAAATTAAACTGGCCAGATTTTTCAATAGTGCTCAGCTTGCTGGATGCTTCTGAGATCTGGTTATAATACAGATATAAATATGAACAGTAAATTCCCAGGGCTAGCATGGTGTTCAGCTCACATCCATGCTCACCCTTCACAGGGCTAATGGCTCTGGTTGGTAAATTGCTAATTAACATTTTTACTTGCTCCAATGCAAGCGTTTTGAGCCAAGCACTAGTTACACTTGATTCCTATGACACTAATTATTCCACAAACTTCATCAAGCTCCAAACCCTCATGTGTAAAACTCACATATTTTCAAAATATTAGCCTGTATTTATTCTCTCTAGTTTTGAAACATTCCCTACCCTCTATGCGTCTTCACACTCTCCATTTTATCCCTTTGCCTCAGAGACTTGCAACTGCAGGTCTCATTCCATACCTTCCATTAAATTCCCTCATTCGCCCTGTTTCACTCCAATCTAGTCACAGCTATTTCTTTCCATTCAGTTGTTTGAACTGCATACTTTTATGTTATGCTTACTGTTTAAATGGGGAAACCTCCTCTTCCAAGTTATCCACCTCAGTTATGTTAACTGGTAGCAGCTTTCTCTCACATGGTCCCCGGTGGAGGAGTGAGGCCTCAGATGCCAGGTCCACAAAGGGGCTGAAGCACGGAAAGCTCAGTTTTAGAAATCATTGAGATCCACAAAACCCATCTGGCAGCCAGTAAACCTTGTAGGCACCTAAACTCTCTTGGTGCCTATGCTTTTCCTGTAAAAGTTCCCAAGACATCTAAGTTTCTGGCACTGAACATGTGCACTGCTGCCTCGGGCAGGTACCCAGACACTTATTGCATGTCTAAGTCTGATCACGGGCCACAAACCAAGCGTAAGACAGGCAGAGGGATGACTATCTTCTCCCGCAGGGCCTGATCTGAGTGCACCTAACTCCACACAAAAGGAGATGGGGGGGATGAGAGAAGAGCTGGCCTCCTTTATACTCTTTAGCTCAATGGTTTGGGTATTCACCCAGGACAATGGAGACCTCACTTTGCTTCCCTCCATCTGCCTGATGAAGAGAAAGGATTTGAATAGGGATTCGTCACCTCTTAGGTGAGTGCCCTAGTCACTGGACCTTGGGATATTCTGATGTGAGTTTCTCTCTCATTCTATTTTGTTGACTCTGTTCCACTTTAATTAAACTGTTAAATATTAATTAGGCCAGAGACAGCACCTAAGTCTTGTGGATGTGGGTCCAGGTGACCAACCTCAAAACATAAGCAGAGAATAATTGTGACCTCAACTGAATAACCCCTGTCTAGGGTGGAAAGGAGAGTGGATCATGTAACATGAGTACTCTTGGATTTGGAGGTCTGAAGCTCTGGGACTATCAGGGTTATTTGGTTCTCAGTCATAATAGGCATAATATTGAAAGGTGTTTTATCTAGGTATGGGGAATAATACACGGTTAAAAACCTAGTTTTTAATAGTGCTTCTTAAATCTCTATATTTTTAAATAATACTCTTTTACTCTAGAGTGTAGTTGTGTGTTTCTGGGATGTCTTCAGGATAAGGCTCTTTGCTGTTATTAGGCTACCTGTAGAGATTAGGCAAATTTTCATTATATTTACTATTATGTGTTATACAAAAATATAGCCAGTTTCATTTAATGCATGTCAGTGCCTTGTGACATAAAAGTGCATTAATATTACAACACATTCAATTATTCATAGCAGGAGAATGAGAGGTTCTTTAAAATCCAAACGTGTTTTACCTGGAAACAGTAGAGATGAAGAGCTGTTCTTTGAAACCGTTCCAAAGTAGCTCTATTACAGCAGAAAAAGTACTTAGTGGCAGCAATTGGAAGCTCAGATTGGCAATGACTCTGCTGTATGCCATCCTGTTTTCCCCTTAGGAGGAGAATCAAAAGTTGTTCTGAGGGGGGAAAAACAATCAAGATTTTCTAACAAGTTCTGTGCTGGTCTGAAAGTAGAACACTGTGCTTTATAGTCTTGTCACACAGGGTAACAACAAACTTGTACCACTGATATTTTGCGAGTTCAAAGCCACAAGAAAAGCAACTGGAATAATGCCAGAGTATTTTTTTTTCCTGTTGGTGCTGCTGATGGAGGAAAGTGGCACAGTATTTTGATTGTGTGTGAATCTCACGCTGATAAGAAGTATCCCCTTGACATCCTTGGAGACTAAAACCCAGTATTTAACCACAGAACAGGTGGAGCATTCACAGTGAGGTTACAAGGTTACCCATATTATTTTCTTAAATTTTTACCTGAAAACATGAGGCAACAGTTCACTTTTCATGGTCCAGTTTGCCCTATCTAATGCATTAAAGTGTGTCTGTCATTTTTGGCTACTGCTAACCAAAACCAAAACCACCAAATTGTGACACTAAACTGCCATCTCATGACAACTTTTGGTCAGCAACAACCTAAAATGGCATTGACTTGGCAACATACAGATAAAGACTCACTACCCATACATGACACATCTATTATTATTATTTGTATTACAATAGCACCGAGGGCAACAATCAAGGTTCAGGACCCTCCAAATGTAGGTGCTATACAGACAAGTTTCTTCCGTAGAGAACTCACAACAAGTTATGATAAAATGCAATATGTGGATGAAACAAACAGGGGCTAAGGAGGAAATGAGGAAGCACTAAAGTAGGCAAATTATTGTACCATAAGGTGAAGTCTTAGTTCACCTGTTGTCTAGTCCCTTTCAGCTGGAAGTGTTTTATATGTGTCATGGCAGAGATGAAAACTTTAAGGAGCAACTTAAAGAAAGGTAAAATAGTGACTTTGTGGGAGGAGAGAGTGTTGGGTCTATGCACGGGCATAAATTGTACCCCTGAAAAGAGAAAATCTCATGAGTGTATTTTTAATTAAAATTAAATATTTGTAACATTTATGAATATGAAGCTTTTACCACTTTGTAACTGCCGACATGATAGGTCAGTATTAAAGTATTAAGAAAAAGTCAAAAAAATTTCCTCCCAGAAAGTGAATGTCCTGTACACTACTTATTAGAAAATCATGCATTACAAAAACCACACTTTGCCTCAGTTTAAGAAGGCCAGAAGAGCTCATCACAGAAACAGTTTATCTATCTAAATACCTTTGTGTCTAGCTGGCTTTTCAACACAGCTAAATTAAGAACCTGCTAATTCCTTTGAGATGAGAATCGTGGAACTCACTCAGCAAACAGCAGTGGCAATGGTGGTGTCATGCATCATTTTTTTCCCCTATGGAAGCAATTAATCAGATTAGCTACCTATTGCTATGAAATATGACAATTACTATTAGTAATAGATATGGCAATTTCCTGCAACATCCTGGATAAACTTTATTGAATTAAGTATGTTAGTAGTTCATTATATTAAAAATGCAAATATGTGTAACATCTCTAAGGAGGAGACCTGAATAATGTAAAATACTGGAAAGTATTATGAGCACCAAAGGACTATTTAAAACAAATATGAGTTTTTTTTAAAGTTAAGTGAGTTTCCCAGAAAGACCAAAAAGGGAATGTATGCAATTATAAACTCCCGTAGTATGCAAGAACTCAGCCTTCGAAGATTTGTGAGAAGGAGGGGATCTGTTATCTGCCGATCATCTGTTACAGGAGGAAAGATCAAAGGGGACTTAACTGAATTAAAGAATGACTCTCAGATTCCTGGATGTGGCTGTTATGAGCCAAAGCAGTAATGAATTTGTGACCACAGGAAAACCCCTTGCTAAGGGTAAGACTGTTCACTGGCCAGAGCACTTGTTAAAGATGCGATCTTTTTGGTAGGATTATATATGCAGGTTCTTTTATTATTTTAAATATGTTGTCTCTGTAATGCTTTTACCTTAAATAAAAGTACTTGCTTAGAAAGAGCTGTGTGCTAAGTTATAATTATGACAATTACGTGGTTTATAGCCTTTGAAGACTAAAGTAGAAGCAGAGCAGGCCTGCTTAGGTGACGGCTGGGGACCTGGAAGTCTTCATAAGAGTAGGTGCCCTTGCTGGACCACAAGGGGAAAGTTGTCCTTAACTGTAACACTATTCATCTTAAGTTATTACATATTTTAAGAACAATATCCCATCATATGTCACTAAGGCTGTGGTCTGGCTTTTCCAGTTTGTGGCAAAACTGTAAACCATGGCATAAATGGCTTTGTTTGACATCCTGTAGCAATGAAATGATAAAGTATGGATTCTTCAAAAGTGTTGGTACAAAACTGAATCAAAAGACAACCAACAAAAATGTAGGCTACACAGCACATAAATTAGATTTTAGAAAGAGACAGTATTAATAGAAGTAGAAGGAAGTGGCAATGTGTAACCCCATTTTAAGCATTTTCAGTTAGATATCGTAAACTACTCTCCAAAAGAATCATTTCAGCAAGTACATGTTCAACTGAATGTCTTATTCAAGAAAAATGTTATACTGTAATTAGTATAGCTATCATACATATGGCATGTTGGGTATGTTGAATAGAACTGGGCACTTTAGAACTAGATGCCTCATTTTTTTAAATCCTTGTAGCATGAAGGTTGTTTCCTATAACTTCCATTATAAAAGACATGTACATTTATGGATACCCTACTGGGACTGAATAATTAAAAGCCCTCAAGTTAAGTTGAGTTGAGTTGAGTGATCTCAATTCCCATTAACTTATGGTTTGATGATTCAGTAGAAGTTGAGGGTATTCATACTCTAGCAGAAGGCCCTCAGCACATGGAATGAGCAGGCCTTTGATTGTGGTGCACCAGTAGTGAATCCACAAATTTGCAAAGCTTTTTCATGGAAGTTATATGAAACAACTGTTATGCTATATAAGGATAAAAATGATGCACCTGAATTCTGATTCCGTAAATTATTTAAGAATGTACTTTAAATGTCTGTGTAGTTCCCATTGAAGCCCTAGTTCCCAAGTCCATTTATCACATACATACACAGTTATTTAATTATAATAATTTTTAAAAAGCCACACACCTTTTCCTTTATTATTCACACATAATGACTTTGCCACAGTATTTATTATACTTATACTAGAATGGATACCACACTATGATATATTGTGATATATAGCACAATATGTTACAGCATGGTAAACATTTATTATTAAAGACAACTACTGTGATTGTTTTTAAAGTACAATATATGTGAACCTGACCCATGGGAGAAATATACATTTGATTTCTAGCCTTTGTGTCTGTGAATAACCTAATACAGGGAATTTTCTGGCACAAGATGTGCTTGGAAATAGAATATTAAACAAATATTGGAGAAACAAGTTTCAAATTCATATTTGTGAGTATTTGCACTGGAAACCTGATTCTAAGAATTACACACTGCTAACCAGGTCACAAAAACACCCTATGTGACCTACACGGCCAATGAAATAGCTCAAATTCTGAACTGTGAATATGCAATACTCATTGTTAATTTGTGAGTCATCTATCACCTTAATTAAATTTGCACAATACAGTTATCAGATCACTTTGAGCATGAAAAAAAAACACTGTAGAAATCATGATCTTTTGTGGTGAAGTCATGAACAGACAGGAGAGGTATAACAAATACAGTTTTTGCTGACAAAATTTCTCCCAGCAAAAGTAGGGCTTTCAGAAATTTAGGGTGAGAGGACCTCAAACCAAAATTGTGTAGTTCTGTAACTATAAAATATAGGAGTTGACTCTCTTAATTAACCAAGAGTCAACAATTCAAATATATTTAAATTTTTTAAATAATTACAGTTTTATTAAATTAACCCAGTTTTTAAGATACATATCAGGAATTCTCTACCTGGGTGTTATGCCCGTCCTGCCATTTCAGTATTGCTAATAGGTATCCTGTCTATATCTGAGCTAGATGGGATGGGCACTCAGGTAGGAACTGGTATACACAAGGGGACCATGGTAGAAAAAAATTATACATTATAAGTGCTGAAAATGGAAGTAAGTTGATCTGTACCATTGGAAAAATATAATTCTTTGTTCAGCAGTAAAATGTCCTTGCCCTTTACACAATCTTCTCATACAGCAGTCAGGAGCATCCATTTTCCCATTTGTAAAATGCAGATAATGATACTTATCTCCCTTGAAATCTACAGCTAGAAAGTAGTTTACTATAGATACTATTATTACTCCCATACCAGGTATGCCTCCCCCTCTTTTTTATTTTTTCAGTTTAATCTGATTTTTACCCCCCAAAATCCCAGATTTTACAAAAAAAATTCTGATTCTTGCCCTACTTTTGTATAATTCAAATATATAAAATTACTTGTTTTATTAGAAAAATACAATACATTGGATGAGTTATGTATTTGATACTATATTAATCTGTGCATATATGCAAAGCTGTCTGTTGAAGTAAGGCCACGTATTATCTAGAAGATACATACAACAAACAAATGGGCATGCAAGCTGTGAAATGCATGTGCATCTGAATGTACTGATGAATCTCACACCCACCACGTACACATTTCAAGCTATTAGCAGATAACGGTTTAAAGATTTGACACTAAAATGGAAGAAAATGAAAATCTGTGTTAGAATACATTTCAGAACACAAGGAAGTTTTCGAAAGATTTAAAAAAAAACAAAAACAGGAGGAAAGGATGAAGTTGTATGTATGCACTGCAAATGGTGTAGCCCAATAGTTAATTGTAAATATTTATAGGATAATAGTTCTAAATCTACGACAGTAAACTATTTATTCAAACGAAAATTTTTATTTGGGAATTAGAGATATATTGTTTTCTTAAACTCAGAGGTGGCATTGTGTTTTGAGTTCTGTTTTAGTTCTGCAGCAAACTACATTGAATTCTGCTCTTCAAAGCATTAATCTACCGAATATTCCGCCCCCATATCCTTCTGTCCACCAAAATAGACCCTGATATTTATTCAGAAAAATTAACATTTTCCACCAATTTTCACCTGTTTTTGTTGTAGTAATAAACACCAATAAATTCCCAGGAAAATTAAAAGAAAATAAAAACAGAAAACAAAGGTCTCTATGTACAGGTTATGTCATATTTTCATCCATCTTCTCCTGCATCTTCAGCAAAAAACAGCTACATAATAATATTGTTATTTTGCACCTATGTGGAACTCAACCCACATAGATCTCACAGTGATTTACAAAGATGGGTAATCATCAGTATTTCTGTTTTTTTTTTTGCAGATGGGATAACCGAGAGATTTAAGTGGCTTATAGAAGGTCAGTGGCTAAGTCAGGAGGACCATCCATTGTCTCCTGATTCCCGGCTTTGTGCTCTATCTACAAGATGTAGTACCAGCAAAGATGGCTATAAAATAAATAGACTGGAGGCTATTTACTGTACTTTCAACATCAGCAAGAAATCTAAGCTATCGAGTGAGTTATTGGCTAAAACCCTCAAGATTCTCGAACTTCAAGAGAGTTTGGAGGGTTCTTGTTTGTTTTCTCTACACTGAACTTTTTTGCTTCACTTTCTAGTTGCAAAATAACTTATTTGGAGGGAGTTATTGCTTGAATGAGATCAGAAAAAAATATATAGGATAGAAAAATCATAGCCAGATTATATCAAAAAGATACTTTCCCACAAAATGAAAAAGCAGACACTGAAAACAGTAGAGGTGATTGTTAATGTATATTGGCCAAGTTGATTCATGGATAGGCATATCAGAAGATGAATGACATATTGAGGTCAATAGTAACTGGAAATCCAAAAGGAATCATCATATATGGAGAAGGTCATGGTGATTATGGGAAATAAGTCAAACTAAGCCATGCAGATATAGAAGGGAAGATTTTAAAATAAAATTCAACACAAGGAGCTTTAAGTCTCTACATAGAAAATAATGATAGCTGGAGACAAAGCAAGAAAAGCCCTGAAAATCAAGAAAGCTGTGGCACTGATAGGTAATAACGGTATAAGAGGAAAGATCCTATAAATAGTGACTGCAGTTAAAAAAGACATGATGAGTAAGCCTTCATGCCACTTCAGGGTCTCAGTTTAAATAAGAGTCCTACTGTCAGCAAGTAAGTACAGTAGTTCATTGTCCGCCGAGTTATAAATAACCGAAGAAGACAACTGAATAGGTGATATCTAATCGTAGTTGTGGACTATTCTCAGTTTAATAGAATTTGTGATTTCCATGGATACCAGAGTGAAGAGTTAATGCCAAGCATCTATCCTGGGCTGGCTTTAACTCAAGTGAAAATAACAAGTAGCTATGTGTTGCTATCCAAGGTGAGACAGATAAACTCTGTCAGTTTGGAATCAATATTTAAAAAATGAGAAATTCAAGTACACTGCGATAGAAATAAGAAATTTCAAGGTTAGTATAAAAAGCACTCGCTTTAAAAAAAATAATATTCTGTGAAAGTATTGTGCCAGGACTGAGACTCTGACAGTAAGCTCTTCCTAGTTTACAATTATTTCCCTGTAGGCCACAAACAAGTATTTTGGATCTTAGATGATCACTGGGGGGAATCTAAGGGGTGAAATCCTGACCTCATTGAAGTCATGTTGCCACTGAGTTTAATACCAAGTCCAAACTTGATCATAAATAATGTCTCTGGACACAGAGGCCAATAATTTATAACCTGCACAAACAATTAACTGAATGGATGAAATAGACATTCATAGTGAGTCCCTTAAAATTTCAACATTCACCATCCCAAGTACTAGCAATAACCATCTCTTTCTGTGCTGAGATGACTACCATATGCACTGTGGTGTGGCAAATGGTAACTTTTACCTCTCGGTCAATTTTAATAACTAGCCCAGCTCCAATTCTGACAGTCAAAGATTTGGTGTGATTTCTAAAGGGTTCAGAAAAGTCCTTTGCAGCTCTTTAGTTATTTGACTTTAATGTTGAAAAAAAGAAAAATAAATAACTGTGGATAATCCTTCTTGGAAAAGGCTTAACCAAAATGTTGAATGGACAGAGTTTAATTCTTGCCTTGAGCACTGAGATCAGTCTGTTTTAAAAGATGGCAGTTATAGATCCTGGTAGACATAACCTTTTAAGATTTGCTGATTCTGAAACTGCAGAGGAAGTGAATTACAGAGATTGCAATTGTAGACCAGGACAATACTAAGCACTTTGTTATGACTCACAACATTATGAAATATAGTGAACGTTATAAGACAGGTATGTGAGAAAGTGGAGCTTTGGAGCAACAGAACAGGGACAGCTTTAAAATTGTAACTGAATTCCCATGATTAAAGATTCTAGCCAGATCTTTAGCTTGTTGTAAGTTAGCACAGCTTCACTGAAACCAGTGCAGTTATGTCAAGTTACACAAGCTGGGGATCTGGTCCCTCTGTTTTATCATCATTAGATATGGCTGTCACTATGTTGTCTTTTGTTGATTTTGTTTGTAAGAAACTTGCTCTTGTATGGATAGGTGAAATGCTTCCAAGCAAAATAACTCCTCACCCCAGACCTTCACCAGGGTATATGACTGAACTCAAATTGGAGGTTCTGAAGCAGTCAGATGCTTTTCCCTTCATTTTTCCATTTTCTGGCACTTTGGCTTTTCTCATTCTACTCTCACACAAAATCTGAATTACCATGAGAAAAGCTGGTCTTATGGTATTTCTGGCTGAATAGGATGCATAAGTGCCCGATCTCTCATTAGAAAGACTCTTCTTTGTTTTACCTTTTTTTATTGTAAATATTACAAGACTGTGCCTATACAAAAATGCTTTCCTTTTGTCTTCAATAACATACCCATATCTAGACAAGGGTGGGACTATATCTATAGAATAATGGATAATGGATAGAAAACCATATGGTAGAATAGGTCTGTGTTATTTATTTTGAGATAATTGACTGTGGCTTCCCATTTCCTTTCAGACCGGTCCTTCTGTAGTTCTTCCTGAAACTCGCTCCATTACAGGGTCACGCTGATCACACTGACCCATACAGCCCTATGTTGTTATGTGTTCTTCAGTAACGGGGCCAGGTTCTTGGACTAGCAAACCAGTATCTCTATCACCTATTTTACTTCCTCTCTCTATAATGGGGTTGTCATAAACAGATAGCTAAGGGTTAATGTTCTTTTACCTGGAAAGGAGTAACCTGAAACACCTGACCAGAGGACCAATCAGGAAACAAGACTTTTTCAAATCTGGGTGGAGGGAAGTTTGTGTGTGAGTCCTTTGTTCTTGGTCTTCTGCCTGTACTCTCTCGGCTATGAGAGGATTTTTCTGCCTCCTGCTTTTCTAATCTTCTGTTTCCCAGTTGTAAGTACAAAAGATAAGATAGTGATTTATATGGTTTTTTATTTTGTATTTACATGTGTGTACTTGCTGGAGTGTTTTGAAGTGTGTTCTTTTTGAATAAGACTGTTTATTCATATTTCTTTTAAGCAATTGACCCTGTATTTGTCACCTTAATACAGAGAGACCATTTTTATGTATTTTTTCTTTCTTTTTATATAAAGCTTTCTTTTTTAAGACCTGTTGGAGTTTTTCTTTAGTGGGGGACTCCAGGGAATTGAGTCTGTAGCTCATCAGGGAATTGGTGGGAGGAAGAAGTCAGGGGGAAAAGAAAATCTCTGTGTGTTAGATTTACTAGCCTGACTTTGCATTCCCTCTGGAAGAAGCGGGGGTGGGGGAAAGATTGGCTCTTGGTACTTGTGTTTCCAGGACTGGAAATAGGGAGGGTGGAGTCCCTCTGTTTAGATTCACGGAGCTTGCTTCTGTGTATCTCTCCAGGAACCCAGGGAGGGAACACCTGGAAGGAGGAGGGGGAAGGGAAATGGTTTATTCCCCTTTGTTGTGAGACTCAAGGAATTTGGGTCTTGGGGTCCCCAGGGAAGGTTTTTTGGGGGACCAGAGTGCCCCAAAACACTCTAATTGTTTGGATGGTGGCAGCTTTACCAGGTCCAAGCTGGTAACTAAGCTTGGAGGTTTTCATTCTAACACCCATATTTTGGACGCTAAGGTCCAAATCTGGGAATATGTTATGACAGGGGTCATGGGTTCTATTGTTATTTTCTATGAATGTTACAAGAGATTCATTTCCTTTTTCTTCTTTCCACCCTATATAACAGTACCCAGGCAACACATATGCATCTGCTGAAATTACTCCTTTTAGCACTGAATCAGGCACCTGTAGCTGGGTCAAACTTCACTGGGTCTTTTAGCCCCAGACCTGGGTCATCATATGCAGAATCAGGTGGATCATCATAATCCTATTCAATCACTGGCTGTTTCTACTTGTGCAGCAGAGAATCATTTACTTTGCAATACCAACATTCATTTCCCATTATTACAAAAGTTCAAGCACTACAAGTTAATGAAAATTCCAGTAGAACTATATACAGGTAGACTGATCCAGAAGTCATCTCTCTCTCTTTCTATGAGAAAAGGAACACAAATTAGCAGCACATTTTAAGGTGGCTTATTGTCATTCTTTTCATTCTTAACCTTCCAGCTCTTTAATTGAGTGGAGTGAAACCACTTTAATATCTTTCGTTTGCCAGACCTTATTTTGACTTGGTATGTTGTAGGGCAAGCCTTATTATAAGCACCAGTCCAACCCATCAAGGGCTTACAGGGTGATGTTTCTCAGAATAAAAATGGTACATCACTCTATCCCCCTGTCATAAACAGATAGCTAAGGGTTAATGTCTCTTTCACCTGAAAAAAAAAAAGTAACCTGAAGCACCTGACCAGAGGACCAATCAGGAAACAGGATTTTTTTTCTACTCTGGGTGGAGGGTTTGTTGTGTGGGTGTCCTTTGTTCTTGGGTCTTCTGCCTGTCCCTCTCAGCTATGAGGAGGATTTTTCTTTTTCCTGCTTTCTAATCTTCTGTTTCCAAGTTGTGAGTACAAAGTTGGTTTTTTGTTTTGTATTTACATGTCTATAGTTGCTGGAGTGCTCTGAATTGTATTCTTTTTGAATAAGGCTGTTTATTCAATATTCTTTTAAGCAATTGACCCTGTATTTGTCATCTTAATACAGAGAGACCATTTTAATGTATTTTTCTTTCTCTTTATATAAAGCTTTTTTTTTAAGACCTGTTGGAGTTTTTCTTTACTGGGGAACTCCAGGGAATTGGCTCTGCAGCTCACCAGGGAACTGGTGGGAGGAAGAAGTCAGGGGAAAACCTGTGTGTGTTAGATGTACTAGCCTGACTTTGCATTCCCTCTGGGTGAGGGGGGAAGAGAGATTAACTCTCGGTAATTCTGTTCTCCAGGCTGGGAACGGGGAGGGTGGAATCCCTCTGTTTAGATTCATGGAGGTTGCTTCTGTGTATCTCTCCAGGAGCACCTGGAGTGGGGGAAGGGAAAAAAATTATTTCCCTTTGTTGTGGGACTCAAGGGTTTGGGTCTTGGGGTCCCCAGGGAAGTTTTTCGGGGGGACCAGAGTGCCCCAAAACACTCTAATTTTTTGGGTGGTGGCAGCAGTACCAGGTCCAAGCTGGTAACTAAGCTTGGAGGTTTTCCTGCTAACCCCCATATTTTGGACGCTAAGGTCCAAATCTGGGACTAGGTTATGACACCCCCACATCTCATTCAATAAAATGCAGATTGTTTTTCAGACGACAGTCGACCTGCCATATATTGCACTTAAGGTTTACTGCAACTTGTCTTTGGACTTCATTGATGGTTTCCAACATATTCCTGATATATCGATCCATATTGACTCTGGGCCTGTACTGACTGGTGGCACCCCTCCTTGGATCCACCAAAGCTCTGGGCTCCTCATCAGTCTTCTTGTGACTACTTCACGTGGGGTGTATCTGTGTGCCCCCACAGAGACCTTATAGCCATCCGTACAAAGGGTAACCTTCGGTCCCAATCTTTTCCTGATGCCTCAATAACTTTACACAGTGTAGTCTTAATGGTCCTGTTGGTCCATTTGACCAACCGAGATGACTCTGGGTAGCCTGCAGTGTGAAAATGCTGATGGATACCCGGTGCTACACTTATTTTTTCCATCAATTCACCGGTAAAATGGGCCCTTGGTCCAAGTAAATAACAAATGGCAGTCTGAACCTGTTGAAAGATTGCTCAAGGAGCACACATGCAGTTGTTGTGGCAGTATTATTTTTGGTCAGATATGCCTGGACCCATTAGGTGTAGGAGTCGACTATGACAAAGCAGTATACATGATCTCCTCCTGTTCTGGGTAATGGTCCTATATAATCGATCTGTATCCTCTGCCAGATCCATCCACTGGTTGGTGCAGGACAAGACTATTTCTTACCTGGTGATTGGGGTTAATCTCTGCACATCTGAGAGAGTTTTCTAAGAGCTCCTCAGTATCCTTCATGATGTTAGGCCACCAACAGTCAGCACGCATTGGACCATCTTCTGGTCAAGGGGTATAGCTCAGTAGTTTGAGCACTAGCCTGCTTAAATCCAGGGTTGTGAGCTCAATCCTTAAGAGGGCCATATAGGGATCTGGGGCAAAAATCTGTCTGGGGGTTGGACTAGATGACCACCTGCGGTCCCTTCCAACCCTGATATTCTATGAATCTATGCTCCAAATTGTCTTTGCTGGTGTGCCAAAGTTAGCAACTCTTTTCTCAAACAGGATGGCATCACTAACACTGGTACCTTATCTTCACTGTCCCTTTTACTAACTATTACCAAGCTGCTTTCATGCTGAAAGATGACATATATGTTCTGCAATGCTGCTTCTGCAGAAGTTCTTCTATCTCAGTTTTTCATTTGTAATTGTTTGACATTCAGTTGTCCTTGGATATCAGCTGGGTTGATCTGGTTGATAACACTCAGCATTTTTACGAAGTCTTCCTGGTCCCAATAGAGCTGCCTCCTTAGCCAGTTTATCCACTCTATTTTGATGGATTGGTATCGCTGCCATATTGTGTGTATATGCTCTTACTTTAAAAAGAAAAGTGTGTCTGACGCATTTCTCCACTAGGTCCCAGGCATACAAAATGTACCCAGCATAGGCTATGGGCTTGTCATCTGATGACTTCATGCCCCACTCTTTCGACACGACCATCCAGTCTACAAGGGCACGTAGCACCCAATCTGAATTGGTGCAAATCATCAGGTCTGCGGCTGGATCAGCTGCCTCAAGCACTGCAATCCTGGCCACTATTTCGGCTGTCAGTGCCGAATGCTGTTTCACAGTTCCCTGAATGATCCTGTCAATGGCAATCTGTAATGCTGCATAACCTGTTACTGGTTTCCTATTCTGATGGTAGCCACTGCCATCTACCACCGATAAATCTCTTGCTGCTTCCTTCACTGTCTCGTATGAAGTCTCTATAGTGAAAGACGACTTGATGGAAGGTATGCTGACATCTGGCAATGGACTTTCATGTTTTTGTCCCTGGATCAGCAGTGCAAATGGCATGGCAGACAGAGTAGTTACTTTGTCAACTTCCACCGCACAATTAAGCAAGCTTAAGTCTATCCAGCAAGCCTTGGATTAGACACCCTTCCTGCATTGGCCTTGCCAGATAGGTCTGTCCACCCTCCTGTGCAATATGTGCTAAGCACTCTGGGAGCACTCTGGGAGACATCCCCACAAATGAACTCCCAGTGCTTTAAGGCCCACACCAGGGCCAACACCTCCTTCTCGCAGGTTGAAAATTGTTTTTCCATCTCTGTCAAGCTTTTAGAGCCATAGGCCACTGGCTTTAAGGATGTTCCTGATTGCTGCAGCAGCACCGCACTGATTGCATTGTCTGTGGTAGCAAGCTGAAGGTGGAATGGCTTGTCTACTTGCAGATATGCGAGAGCAGGTACTTGGATTAATGCTTGCTTCTGTTGATAAATCGCCTGCTTCTCTTGTTCTTCCCATTTCCAGGATTGGTTCTTCCTCAGCAGAAGATAAGTGGTCGTGCTATCTCTGAATAATCTTTAATAAAGTCCTGAGAAAATCCCACTAAGCCAAGAAATAAACACAGAGTAGAGATCTCTCTCAGAGTAGGGAGTTTGGAAATCAGGTTGACCATGGCAGCATCTGGTCTCCTGTCATTAACTCCAAGTTCCACCCTGAGGTAGGTAACTTGTTGCTGCAACAATTGGGCTTTGAGGGTTGATAAGGAAGCCCGTGTCCTTGATCTTCTGCAGCACCTCATCCAGCACTTCCAGGTTCTCCTTTCTGGTTGATGTTGCTACCAGTATATCATCCACATAGCTGAGTTGTGAGGCAAGTCCTTCCACATGGGAGCAACCAGCTTATGACAGATAGAGGGAGCATTATGATATCCTTTAGCTACCCTCATAAAAGCCAGCTGCTGCTCATTGTAAGTAAAAGCAAACTTACAAAACAAACTTGGGCGGAGGGGAATGGAGAAAAACACATTCAAGATATCAATTACTGAAAACCACTGAGAACATGACATGATTAAAGACATGAATTTCAGGAAATTTTGCTACAACTGGAGTAAGACAGGGAGTCACATGATTGAGGACACAAAAGTCTACTGTTAAACACCATGTCTTTTTATCTGCCTTTCAGACAAGCCATATGGGTGCATTGCATACACTTTCTGTTGGAATCAGCACCCCTTGTGCCTTCATCGCCTCTATTGTGGCTCTGATGCCGCCTTTGGCGTCCAGCAGATATTTGTAGTCACGCTGGGGCTTCGGGTCTGGACCTTCCACTCTTATAGCAGCATCAATTCTCCCACACTCCATCTTATCCTTTGCAAACACTTCCCACTGTCTGTTGATAACCAGCATCACATCATTATTCCAGATAGGTATGTCTAATTTGGTTGGCACTTTCAGAGCACTCACTCTGTGTGCCTCAGAAATGGCTAGTCCATGCTCCTCATTAGGATTTGTGAAAAAACATCTTGTTGAGTAGGTCCACAATTACTTTTAAATCCAAGCCTGCAGTCCCAGTGAGACTTGTATTATAAGAGGGCTCACAGCACATTGCAATGCTATGGTAAATGGAACAACACTCTCCTTTTTGTTATAGCTCTCCAAAGTTTTTATCTCTTTTACTGGGATCTTTTCTGCTTGTGGAGCAGCTCAGGTATACATCAAGGCTGGTGGACACTGGGGCCTCCATGTCATTTCCTGCTGTAATTTTCCAAACCCTTCTGCCAGTGTGATGGTTGTTACTGGCCTCTCCCACTTGTCATTCTTTAATGGGCCACAAATCCAGGGGGAGGAAGAGCTTGGCCTCCTCAAAATGCATGTTGGGGTGGTTCCCCTAGACCAAAGTGGGCACCAGTGTCTGACTGTCCAGTCCCTTCATGTTTGGAAAGCCTCTTAAACAGCTCCTCAGCTGGTAAGCCATCAATTTGAGCTTTTCACTTCCATTTTAGCAGTCTTTTCTAAAGCATAGTTCTACATATCTTTACCTCATCAGCAATGCCTTGGTAAGGGCCATCCACTTTCAAGTCTTTTGGCTTTGCAAACTCTCCTTTATCAAAGGGCTTTTTCCCTTTGTAGTTAGGATTATAACTGCTGCTACTCGGATTTCTGTTGCGGAAGTCAGGCATTTTAGTAGCAGGGGTATAAAGGTCTGCTATTTTCTTTTTATTACTTTGTCCAAGATGACCATCCTTGTTTAGTTCATAAGCTGCAGGGGCCCTAGCCGCCAGTTCTTTAAAACCCACCCCCTTGATTTACTGGACCCATGGACAATCTTAAGACTGGTAAAAGCCCTTGCATATAGATTTCCCTGAACTCTGGTGTGTTATGCATGGCAATCCTGTTTACCACAGGGGAAAGTCCTATTAACCAATATAGGAGTCTTTTCCTGCATAAGTATATTTCTGGGCATTCAGAAGGCTTCTGCTGCTCTGAATACAACTCCCCCATTAGATTTTCATTACATCATTACAGCTTAATGATACCCATATGGATATCCACCATTTCTGCCACATTACCCATTGGGATTTCATTTGGTAATGCATTGAAATCTGTACCAGTACCCTCTTTAACCACCATAATAATATCTTCCTTGCTAAGCCCAGGAGAGCTGCCAGTCAAGTGGGTTTTCTCTATTGAGAGGGCCCATTTGCTTTCCGACAGCTCTTGCCTGCTCAGGTGTCAACATTTTAATCTCATACCTGGTCTCAGGTGGCCGATTTGGGCCATACTGCACTACAGTGGTAGTGATTGGGACAAATGGGGGGCATTGCCTTCCCTCCAGGCTCTCCTCGTGGCTAACAGGGGCCGATGGTATAGAGCCAATACCACTGACACGTGGAGAACAGCCAGGTGGTGATGTGGTTTTTCACCCTGGGAGCCTTCCCCTTCTGACTCCGACCCATCAGTAGTAAATCCAGCTAGAAGAATAGCTTTGATTGCATGGATGACTCCTTGAGACCTTTGAAGCTGATCTTTGAGCTTCTTTAACCTTTTTAAACAGGGGTCATGATTTACAATATCTTCCCCAGACAGTTTGGCTTCTTTAACCAGCTGACACACAGCAGCCTGTGATTCCTTCAGCTTTTTACTGAGGTTAAATCCTTCCCTTTCTGATGTTACCAGTCTTTTGTTTAAATCCCTCAGCTGTTCTTCAAGCTGAGTCAACTGCAGAGTTTGCTTAGTGACCTGTGCAGCAGCTGCACTGTGTTTAAGTGACAGCTGTTCTAGTTCAAGATCTTTTTCCTTTGCTTGGGCTTGGCCAGCTGCCTCTTTTTGCAACTTAACCTGCCTATCAAGTTCTTTCCTCACCATAGCCAGCCCATACAACAGTGCTCTCTTTTGTGCCTCTCTCTTGGGCAGCGGCTTGCACATCATATACTGCTCCTAAGTATGTCCAAGCTTTTGGAGGGCATCCTCCCTCGAGAACAACCCCTCCTCCCATGGGTTATGTCCTTTCCCAAATAAGGAGACACTATACTCCAGGGAAGTTTTACTGAGCTGCTGTGTCCATCCTGAGATCCTGAACACCTTCTCCATGTAGATGGTCACCTTACCACCAACCAGTACAAGGTACTAACCGGTAACTCCAAGACACTCGGGCCTACCTGATCCCACCAGACTCTTACAGCTGGGGCACTTACTGCCAACCCCCAGCCCCTATTGGAGAACTTTGGTCTGCAGTCCCCTGGGCCAGGACGCTTCACAACAGCACTGCAGTGGGAGTCTCACCCAACCTGCATCATGGCTCACCAAGCTCCTATGGGCAGTCAGGCTGGCCAAGCCTACTCCCTAGGACCCAAGCCTGTCCAAATCCAAATTGGCCAACACCCGCCAGCTACTACCAATACGAGCCTGTCAGCTACCAAGGCTGATGGGACTGTCCCCCAGCAACCTCAAGGGGTGACCAGATCCAATTGCGTATCCAGTAGGAGAATGGCAACTACCTGGAGGTTCACCGCAACTGCCAACCCTACCATGGTTTCCCTCCCTGAGTTGTTGGACTACATGCAACCACAAAGCAGACAATAAGGTACAGAAAAAACAAAATAAAAACAAGCAGACTGGCAGATACTTGGATAATGCCGGAGCTTACTCCTCTGCCAGTCCTGCTGTGGTTGCCACAACTGTTACATGCTCTTCGGTAACAGGGACAGGTTCTTGGACTGGCAAACCAGTATTTCTACCACCTAGGGAATAAGTAACCAATAATCCTCCCACCGCCCACCAGGTAAGTAACAGAAGACTAGACAGAATGATGTACTTCGAAAACAAAACTGGGGCTTATTGAGGGAATGTTAACAATATAAGGAGGGGATGGAAAAGCAGATAAACAGTAAAACAACTTTGTGGCTGCCCCAAAATGGGCTTGAAACCTGGTCCCCAAACGACCTTTGGCAAATACAAAGTAATACCCTAAAACTGTATTTGTAGGTCTCCTCTGGATCCTTGAGGGATGAATGGATTAACTGGATATGAACACAGCTTCTGATGGTAAGTAACTGTCTGTCCTTTTGCTGCTAGGGTGCATTAAATCCTGGACCTGCAACTGCCTTCCAGCGGCTGCTGGGGAAAGGAGGAACACAGGATCTTCACATCTGGAACCAGGAATTGATGATATAGGCAAGTTTCTGGAATCAGGAACTGGTAAGTAGACTCAGGTGTTAGATGTCTCGATTGATGATATGGATCAGGTGGCCGGTGAAGGAATCTCTGACACCCACGCCAAGTGACAGTTACTGGCTGCCTATCTGACGGACAGCCTGACTGAGAGGGTGTGCAGTCCTTTTGTAGCCTCTATGGTGTGAAAGTTCCAAATCCAACTGGTTTGAACCAGTCTTCTCAAAGACAGTCTCTGCTTTCCACCAAAAGAAAAAGTGTGAAAGTCTGTGAAGGAGGGTAGTAAAGATGGAGGCTATATTATTATTCACTCCTTCAAGCCAGACACCATCTTGGAAAATGGAGTCCATTAACCACAACATGTTACAACCAACTACATTATTACAAACAACACTATAAAACACAGTAAATTCAATGTAAGCCAAGACACAAACATGAATAGGCATACATATAGGGAAAACTTCCCTACAGTGTGATCATGCTGGGTTCATCCATACCATTATATAACAGTATAAAACAGTTTATATCCAGCAGTTTTGCACACTCATCAAAATTCCACTCATTAAAGTGAAATTTGGCTAAGCATCCAATTCTAAGACAATTATGTTCAATCACTGTATTCAATGTTTATGTTTTATTGCTTTAAATCTACTAAACTGTTTTTCTTCAAACTTGGCTTGTTTTAAATATCTCATTGAGACTTAAAAGCAAATATGTCTACAAGATTTATTTGCTGCAATGGTTGCTGACTGTATAAGGCTTTATAAGAAAGTCCCATTTCTATTATATACTATATTAATTGATAAATTTAGAATGATTGTCATATTTTAAAGTATATACCAATGTATGATGTTGAGGATGACTGTTTAAGAATTTCAGATGTTTTTCCCAACTCTTGCGTGTGTTTGGGTTCTCATTTTTAATGTAGCATTAATGCTGGTATTTTTACAGGGTGCATATGGTTATAAAACTATAGTTTGGTCGCTTCAAAGGCCACATTTTGCTCTAATATGCCATGGAAACACATTGCAGTCAGACTGAATAAAGTGTAAGTGAAGTCATGATTTGGCCCTAAATCAATTTATTACAGAAACTTAAAATCAGCAACTGGGATTGTACCCCAAACAATCAGATTAGCATAGCAACATGTAAATAGACTACACTGATGCCTATTTACCACAGAAGTCTTTTCTGTGCTTGTTAAAAGAAATTAATCATAAACCTGAATGAGTTTGAGTACTTATTACAGCCTTAGATAATAATTTCTGACAGTTAATCAAATATAAGAACTTTAGCTACTAAATAAAGTAAGGAAAATAAGCCTTGGTATAAACACATCAGACTATGAGCAAATCAAGTCAGGTCATAAAAACAAGATTTGTAGAGTTAGTGAGGAAGTAGTTTTGGAGCAAATCCTCTTTTCTATCATTCTGAATATCCTGCTTATCATGTATATTGTTATTGCACTGCTAGCTACCTTAAGGGAAAGGCCTGAAGGATATAATTGCTTGAGGAATTATTGTGATTACATATTTACCGTGTCATTCTTAGCTCTGACCAAAAAAAGAAATTTTATTAAACATTATTGTTTTTATTATTAATAATATTATTATTATTATATTATTTTATTAATATTTTCCTGGAATCATCCAGACCAAGAGATAAGAGAAAGCCCAACTATGCCCAGTGTGGTCAAGTGGAACAGGATTTGCCTCACCATGCAAACTTTATTTATTTTAAGATACAGGTTGACAAAGCAGTACTTTTGAATTCAGATAAGCTGGGAGTCAAGTTCCAGAGAAAAAAAATTGTATATCCAAAGGTATTACAATTTGTGCTATATTTGGTTTGAATATGATATTTCATGCACTAACTTGTGTATTGATTAAGACACAAGACTTTAGAACACAGTTGTCTCAGGATACAGTTTGTCTCAGTTTGATAACTTCTCCATATTATCATTGTTAAAATAATGATTTTGAAATGTAGTCTGATTATTTGCATTCTGTTGTGTCTGTTATATTTCAAATTGATTCCCTTTTAATATCCATATTTCTCCAGCTCTCCCTACTTTACAAAAGCTATGTCAAGGTGATTTTAATTATGTTCAGTTTGGCCCTACAGTTATCATATCACCTCCCACATCCCTCTCCATCTTTTTTTTTTTTTTAATTGGATCCCCCAGTTCGCACTTATCTGTTCTAATTTTAAGGAATTTAATTTATTACATTGACCTGAGCCTTAATGAGGGACTAGAGCTTTATGAATAAAATTATTACTAATAGTAGTACAATATTTATCGAGGACTGGTTTTACACATATAGACATCACAATGTTGGCATTAATGGTGTAAGGTACATAAGCAGAAGAGGTTAAACAGTTGTCGCTGTTAGCTATTAGAAAACAATAGATCATTTTTTATCACTATGTTATTCAGGCATACAAAAAGCCACGTTTTACGAAGTAATTCTATCAGAAAAAACTACATGCATCCTACAGGCCTGATCTTGAGGGGTGCTGTCACAGCCTCTTGAAAGGTTCTGGACAATTTTAGCCCCAGTGACTCACTGGGAGATGTGGATGTTAAGCATTTCTGAAGAACAGGCCAAAGGATTGTGAAATGTCAGTGGGAGTGGAGGGATTTAGGGTTCTTGGAATTTCATAAGATAATGCTCTGACAATGCCAATCAAGAAATATGGACCAGGTTTTGCTCTTTAAATTGGGAACCATTGTCAATAAAATTACACCAGTGTAAAACTGGTGCAAATGAGAAATCAGGCCCATACACATGCATGCTGTGGCTAATTGCTGTATCGGAGGTGGGTCTAAGCCTATGCCTTTTTGGGGATGGGGGAAGAGGATTCTTTGGGTTTTTGTTGTTAATTTGATGTTACTGGTTTGATTAAGTTAAATTCTTTAAAATGCTTAATTTCCAGGGCTCTAATGTTTATATATTATTTACTTAGTTTAGCCATAGATCCCCTACTGAAGAATATTCAGTTGGGCTCACTGTATAGATTTCCATTAAAAATGTATTATTAACCTCTCTCAAAAAACACCCCCTTCACTGGCTGCACTGTAGAAAGTGACCTGCTTTCTGTGCTATAAAAAGCAACTATGAATATGATTGTAGTGCAAACAACCATTGTATCATAAAGTGCTAGAGATGTGCCCAGTGATTCTAAAGTACTGCAATTTAGGCAGAAGTCAGTGTTCAGGGATTATGGAGAAGCGCGGTCATGATTTCCAGTGCTCTTTTTTCCATTCGCTTGACAAATTCAGAGAACACTATGACCAATTTCCTATAACAGCCAAAAAAGCTGTTGGAGCAAATATACGTAGGGGACCCCACAGTTCCGAGAGCTATTATATAGAGTCTCATACAACTAGTAGAAACCCATTTTCTTGTAGTGATTTTATTGGAGCTTGGCAAACATGAAATGCCCATCATATTGAGGCATCAGGGGAACAGAGAACACAGACTATAAAATGACAAAATGTTTGACTTTTTTGAGTATTTTGGATATTGACTGTGTGTTCAGATCTTCCATTGATGCCGACAAGAGTTTTAAATGTGCAACAATTGCAGGACCTGGGTTTGTTTAGTTTTCTCCCAGGGCCAAAATGGGTCATCTCATATGTGTTTTTTCCAGGTGTCCTGGCTATATATTTATTTCCACACTAAACTTCCTATTTATAAACAAAAATTTTGATATGGTCACCAGCAATTCAAACACATTGCCTCAGGAGATCATTGAGGCTAACAGCTTAGTGGAATTCATAAAAGGACAGGATGTTTATATGGATATCAAGCATATCTTAAATTGTAATAGCAAAGATTAAAAATAAAAACCCTCAGGCTTCAGAGCATAAGCAAGCCTCTATGGAGGTTAGGAAGTAACATTTGGTTTAGTTTAATTTTAGATAACCTTTGCCTAGCATTCTTCTTTCCACGTAGATGTCACGTCTGTCTGTGGTTAATTTGTTCACTCTCCACAGTCAAGAGATCCAATATGAGTGTTTGTAAGCCCCAGGAACAGTTATGTTGTAGTGTGTATTAAATATCTATAATTCTGTGTTGGAGCTACAACTTCAACATTAGATTTTGGGGAAAATGCAAATTATTTAAGCTTCATTCTTATTTTGACACTGAATCTCCATAATAGACATAATTTATAGTTGCTTGCAGTATACGATCATGTGGATAACTAAGAGGGAAGACAAAATGAAATTATAGTCCTGCTCCTTCGGTCTGGCCAAGCAGGACTTGTCATAGGACCTAAGGCAGTAGTAGAGATGGCTCTACACCACCTTTATGCACTCCTGGCCTTGAGGCAAGCCAGTTTAGCCCCCCAGCAGAAGTTAAAGCAACTTACTGATAGTTGTAATTTAAACCAATCCGTAACGGGTGACAAGGGGCTGTTACAAGGCCAAAGATCATGCTAATGAAACATGCCAATCTTGCCTTCTTCCTGATCATACTGACCTTATGTTGAGGGCTACCAAGGCAGGGGGAGGAGGGAGGGAGGGGACAGCTATGCTAGTTATATACCACTGCTACATAGGTGGAATCCTCATCTTCCTGTTTAGGGCTCCTTTATGGCCCCTTGTGGTGCTGGAGTGTTGCAAGTGGGTGGAGCGAGCCTAACATCTGGTACCATATGTGTTCTTATTTTTCCTGTAATATAATGAAAAAGGTTCCAATTCTCCCCTTGCACCACTAACCCTAGCACTAATCAGATCCAAAATGGGGATGGATCATGGAAATAACAGCCAGAACAGAACTCATGTAGTCTCAGCTCAGTACAACAAAATATGACATGTAACTGACATGTTTTCATGATGTGTGCTATAAGTGTTACATAGCTCAAGGATTGTTTTCCAAAATAGCATAACATGGAAAATATTTACATACTAAATGAAATTGGGCATACCAGTATCACAACCCATATAGATAAAGGGTTTCAATTTCCCAAGTTGTCAAATTAACGCTTTTGAAAACAATATGGTAGATAATTACCTGCATAGTGAAATCTTAGTAAATCTATTTTTACAAATAAATTGGTATTGAACATACAGTCGATTTCATCCTTTTTATTTCATCCTTACTTTACATTCAGACCTCAGTGGCCCAGAAGCCAAATTAGCAATTACATTATCCATAAGAGCCACAGTTGTGTGAATTAATTATTTCATTGAGGTTCACTGGGGTTTCATTTTTTATTAATTAATTATTTCATTAAGGTTGAGAAAGAAATAAGAGACAGACTTGTTGAAAGTCTCTGGGTAAGGATAAAAAGGGTAAAAAACAAGATTAAACTAGCTAGGGACATAAAGGGTAACAAGAAAACATTCTACAAATGCATTAGAAGCAAAAGGAAGACCAAGGACAGGGGAAAGACAATAACAGAAACTGTGGAAATGGCAGAGGTGTTAAGGACTTATTTGTTTTGGTTTTCACCAAGAAGGTTGGTGGTGATTGCACATCTAACATAGTGAATGCCAGTGAAAATGAGGTAGGATCAGAGTCTAAAATAGGGAAAGAAAAAGTCAAAAATTATTTAGACAAGTTAGATGTCTTCAGATCACCAGGGCGTGATGAAATGCATCCTAGAATCCTCAAGGAGCTAACTGAGGAGATATCTGAGCCATTAGCAATTATCTTTGAAAAGTCATGGAGGACTGGAAAAGGGAAATATAGTGCCCATCTATAAAAAGGGAAATAAGGACAACCTGGGGAATTACAGACCAGTCAGCTTAACTTCTGTATCCAGAAAGATAATGGAGCAAATAATTAAGAAATCAATTTGCAAACACCAAGAAGATAATGATGTGATAAGCAACAGTCAGCATGGATTTGTCAGGAACAAATCATGTCAAACCAACATGATAGTTTTCTTTGACAGGGTAAGAAGCCTTGTGGATGGGGGGAAGCGGTAGATGTGGTATATCTTGACTTTAGTAAGGCTTTTGATACTGTCTTGCATGACCTTCTCATAAACAAACTAGGGAAATACAAACTAATAGAGCTACTATCAGCTGGGTTCATAACTAGCTGGAAAACCATTCCCAGAGAGTAGTTATTAGCGGTTCAGAGTCATGCTGGAAGGGCATAATGAGTGGGGTCCCACAGGGATCGGTTCTGGGTCCGGTTCTGTTCAACATCTTCATCAGTGATTTAGATAATGGCATAGAGAGTATACTTATAAAGTTTGTGGACAATACCAATCTGAGAGGGGTTGCAAGTGCTTTGGAGGATAGGATTAAAATTCAAAATGATCTGGACAAACTATATAAATGGTCTGAAGTAAATAGGATGAAAATCAATAGGGAAAAATGCAAAAGTACTCCACTTAGGAAGGAAGAATCAGTTGCATACATACAAAATAGGAAATGACTGCCTAGGAAGGAGTACTGCAGGAAGGGATCTGGGGGTCATAGTGGATCACAAGCTAAATATGAGTCAACAGTGTAACACTGTTACCAAAAAAAACAAAGATCATTCTGGGATGTATTAGTGAGAGTATTGTAAGCAAGACACGAGAAATAATTCTTCCGCTCTACTCCATGCTGATTAGGCCTTAACTGGAGTATTGTGTCCAGTTCTGGGTGCCACATTTCAGAAAAGATATGGAAAAATTGGAGAAAGTCCAGAGACGAGCAACAAAAATGATTAAAGGTCTAGAAAACATGACCTATGAGGAAAGATTGAAAAAAATGGTTTTTTTCTAGTCTGGAGAAGAGAAGACTGAGAGGGCACATGACAACAATTTTCAAGTACATAAAAGGTTGTTACAAGGAGGAGGGAGAAAATGTTGTTCTTAATCTCTGAGGATAGGACAAGAAGCAATGGGCTTAAATTGCAGCAAGGGTGGTGTAGATTGGATATTACGAAAAATTTCCTAACTGGAATAAATTCCCTGGGGAGGTTATGGACTCTCCATCATTCGAGATTTTTAAAAGCAGGTTAGACAAACACCTATGATTTACTATAGTACTACATATTCATATTCAAACAGTATGATGGGGAAATATTTATATTATATATTATTCTCATAGAAAAATTATTGACTAAGTATTTTTATTTTATCAGCTACAATTGGTTAACATAATAAAAGCATCCTGACTGGTTAATAATTAAACACGGTGTTTTAATATTATGCTCAGCAAAGAACCACAGAAGACACAGCATAGAGCTAATTGCCACTCCTGAGCCTCAGTGTAAGTATCACTATTGTACAATTAATAAAATAAACCCCTTACACTCCACTTTAAACTACCCCCCCACCCCCGCCCAGCAGCCTCCAGACCCTGTCCATGTCCCTGGTGGAAGCCACAGGACGGGAAGGCCTGCCTCCTCAGCAGCCTCATGACCCCATCCCTGGCAGAAGCTGCGAGATGGAGAAGCTCCTCCACAGTGGTCCCCGTAAGTAACCCTGCACCCGTAAGCAACAACAGCCCGACGCTATTGCAACCAGACTGCAATATCCCTGCGTCCATCAGCAGCCCCACAACAACAAACCAGGGTGCACAGAGCAGTGCTTCATCTCTACAATCACAGAGGGACAAGGGGAATTCCCTGTCTGCAACAGACTAGGGACCCAACCCCGAGGGACGGGGAAGCCTCCCTTACCCCAGCAGCCCCTGACCCCATCCCGAGCTGTGGAGTGGCAGGGCAAGCCCCCGCACCCAACCCCACTCTCCAGTAGATGCACCAGGCAGGTGTGGCAGGGGAAGCCCAACACCTGGACCCCCACTGCAGCCCTGGGACTAGAGGAGCTGTCTCTCTCTGCTGTGTCCTGGGGCCATGGCATGGGGACAGAGCATCTCTGGTCTTGGGGTCACACTGTGTGAGAGAGGCAGAAAGGAGCAAAAGGAGCTGCAAGGCTGCGGTGGGGGGGCAGAATAGGGGAAGCTGGGTGGAAAAGGGGCAGGCCCCAGGGAAGGGGCAGAAAGGAGTGGGGCTGCGGAAGGACCATGGGAAAAAAGGGCGGAATGGGGATGGGGCTGCAGATGGAAGGGCTGGGAATGGGGGCCCCATTTGCTCTGACCCAGGGCCCCAGGAAACCTTAATCTGCCTCTGCTCACAGCAGTCTTCAAAGTATAACTAAGCAAAAAATTCTGTGGTAAACTACTAATGTATGGAGACTGGTCTTTTAGGCCTTTCCCTGCATCTATGCCTCTTACTGCCACAATCTCAGATCCCAGTCTTTCAATCTGAAGTGCGTGGGACCATACACAGGTATCAATTTGCAAAATTAGGACCAATAAGACAATGCTCAGAATTCCATATTACCACTGCAGTGAATGCAGGCCGTGGAGGGCACCTTTGTCCATTATAATCTTCTGTTACAATAACTTGAAACAAACAAGATCTAAGCCAGTGGGTACACTTCCAAAAAAACCAAAAAACAAACACCACATTCTAAAAACTTTTTTACTGATGTCTGCTAGTACTACTGTAGTTTAAAAATGATCAAAAGTTTCCCAGAGGTACATTAGCAAAGACCTGGTTCCAATGTATTTTGATGGACCCATTTCGGCTTACTAGCACATTTGAGGCACATCTTTTGTTCAATACTCATTCTTCCCTGCCTTACTGTGCTTGTTGCTCATCAATTTGTTTTCAGGCTGAGATACAGACACGCTTATTCATTGCTCCAGTCAGATAGCACAGTCTGTGTTTCCAAGCTGCATAAAACTGCAGTGATCTAAACTGATTTTATAGAAAGAATGATAATTTTACTGCATACCATTCACCCATGTTATATTCACAGTTAGATGAACTGTAGCAAGCAGAGATGGTTACTTTAACTACTAAGACCAACTTTTATTTTGTGTATATATATATGTAATCTGTGTGCTTTATTTTTACTTACCCTCTATTCACTTGTTAATCTGCTCTAAAAGTTCACTGCCCTCCCCTACTAGAATCTCCCCTCCTAATTCCACAACCCTGGTTGACAGTTGCTGCCTCTTCCCTCCACAAATGCACCAGAGGACTGCTCTTTCCAGAGTCAATATTTGGAGGGGTTGAGCTGATAAGTGCAGAGTTCATCATAAACTGTCCCTGCTCCCCCTGCCTCTTACCTTTCCCTCCCCAACCCTCTCTCACTGATAGCAGCTCTTGGCCTCAGTGTGCTCCTGTGGCAATGAGCTTTATGGTGTATACTTTTGACCATAGTCGCTCTGTGCCTCAGTTCTCCATTGTAAAATGAGGTTAATATCCCTCCTCTGTCCCTCCTTCATCTGTTGTGAAAATAAATAAATGTTTGTGAAGCACTTGGATGACATCACTATATTGATGAGCACGATAGAAAAGTCCATGAGGAAATTTATTGTGTCTTCAGAGCAGGGTTTGAATAGCATGAAGTAAATAGGGCCCAGGGGCAAACACTGAACAAGGAGGAGAAAATAAATTATTGAACAGCTGCTCATAAGGTGAGCACTGTGTATCCTGTGCACGGAATGAGATGGGTCCAGTGGAATAAATAGTAAGTGATCGTGTAATTAAAAATTGTATCTTACTATGTACACCACAGAGATTGAATTAAAGTTGCAGAGGCAACCTCAGTTCTGGCATTTCCTAACATTTGAGTGCCTACTTTGCAGCCTTAATGTTCTTTGAAAGTCATTTTGTGTGGTGAGGAACATCACAGAAAATGCTGTTCAGGATGTCATCAAGATGCAAAATGACAGGACCCTCTCCAACCAAGATGTTGCCATCTTCCTGAGCTGCTTACTGGAAGGAGAATTTGGAAGAGGGGAAGAGGGTGAGACTTTGCTTTGCTCTGGATTTGTGCCCGCAATGCTATGCAACAACTGGAGAAGTGTATTGGCTGCTGCTGGATGTGGTGTGAGGAACACTAGGAGCTGGAAGTCCTGGTGCCATGGGTGAAGAATGCAGAGCACACACTCATCACTTTGAGAGCTCGAACCATGCTGGAGAGGACTCTGAAGGATGCCATCCACTGCTAATAAGTGGAGAATCTGAAATGGAAGCCGGACAGGGGCAAGGCGTTCGAGGTGATGTGCAAGTGGGACAGTAACCACTTCCTTCCTGGGGGTAGCTTCACACAATTTGCCAACTGGAGGTTCATCCCCAGGGCCCAGCTCAACTACATTCTGCTGAACAGAGCCATCCACCATGAAAATTGGGACAAGTGATGTAGGAAGTGCGGCTATGCCAATGTCCTGTGTAGCTGCAGGACTCATTCCAGATCCTGGCAGCTGCGACATAATGTCATCAAAGATCGCCTAGTCAGAGCCATCCTGCCACCTGTAGGCAAGGTGGCCATGAACTCCACCATCCCTGGAACTGACAGCCAACTATGACAGGCTAGTGAGGAGGGATAGCTCAGTGGTTTGAGCATTGGCCTGCTAAACCCAGGGTTGTGAGTTCAATCCTTGAGAGACCCATGTGGGAATTAGTCCCGCTTTGAGCAGGGGATTGGACTAGATGATCTCCTGAGGTCCCTTCCAACCTTAATATTCTATGACATAGGCATCACCAACAAGGCCCAGAAGAAGATCATGATGGTGGACATCACAGTGCCCTCCAATACTGTTTTACAAAAATCCTGGGTCCTATCCATCAGGTGGCTTCCAACACTACAGCAACATGTACTCACTTCAGCAAATGTTTCTGCCCTCCTCAAACAACATACTCCATATATTTTACATAACATCTTCTAAAGGCCTCTTTAACACTGACTAAATTCACACCTGAACAGCGTTTACTCAGAGCAGAAAAATGAAAAGCTTCTCTGTCCTGGAAATGCAACATTCTTGTCCTTTTTAACTAACTATTCATCCAAGGAGGAACATACAAATTTTGTCTCCCTCATTCCTTAGTGAAGAAAACAAAGGCAATATATGAGTAACATATGCCTTTACACCTGACATCCAATAAAAGCTCAAACCAATTAGAATTCAACTTTTAATAATGTTCAGAAACTTTCATCAAAATCGATGCTGAAACTCCAAAACAGCATATTAACATCAATAAATTAGTCAATTTGGCCCCACTTTCTCGAACACCCTCACAAATTTACATAATTTGGACCTATCGGTACCCATACATTGAAAGCCTTTAGCAGCATCACACTCTCATCCATGCTATTTAAAGGAGGATATATCAAAGCTAAAGCTGAGCCTTAAGGCCTAATCATCAAATTAGATTTTCTAGCTGATAAGGAGGAAGAAAAAACTAAGTGTCCATTTCTTGAAATAAAACTATTTCATGCTCTATTTGTGGACTTTTTTGAGCAATGGTTTCAGCTTTAGAGCAAGAGTTATTTCCTTGAAATAACTCTGAAGTTTTCCTGATAGAACATGCAATTAGTAGAATGCCTTTCCTTGATGCATTGTTTCTTTCTGCACCTGCATCATCTGGATGTCTCTGCAAACCCGAAGTGTAATCAAAACTGGAAACATTGCCTGGATGGTCAAGTTTTTTTTTCTCATCACTGTCTCCATATCTCCATGATTACCATTTTAATTAGTAATAGTTGTTTTTATAAATGTAAATGTAAAATAAATACAACTATCAAAATACAGAGCATAGTATACAAGGGAAAGCTTACTACAAAATACTTCATTCAGCCAAACTACTTCACATACTGTAACTCACAATATAACTTAACAAGCCCATTTAGCAATTTAAAGTCCATTTTTTATATATCTATATATATATATAAAAGAAAAAAACCTATAGGCTTTCTATGTAAATCTAACTCTTCAATGTAAAATATTAGAAGACTTAACATCAATTCTAATAAGTCAAACTAATAATCAATCTATAGATTTTATTTCTAGAACTTCCATAGTCACTTCTGGAACTGTTCAGAAAATGCAGTCTCCATCCTCTGAGAAATTCTGATATTATGAAAAAAAATTAATCCCCAAACAGGATAAGTTGAAATATCAACATTTTTCACAAAATAAGGAGTTCTGAAAAATTTGTATTTGGAAATATCAAGACTATTTTTTTGATTCTCAATCAAAATAAAATGTTCTCTTTTGAAATGTCATTTTAAAAAAAGTTAATTTTTCAATGAGAAAATTGTAAGACAATTTCATCAAAATCCACGATTTTTCCATGAAAATTTTTGATTTTCATCAGGAGAACTTCTCTTGAAAAATTTCCATCAGTTCCAGTCATTTGATTTTTCAGGTGCCCATCTAAGGGACTGTTTAAAGCATTAAGCTTTGTAAAGAATGCATTTGATATTGTGCTTTGTAAAACATGTTGTGTGGTAGAGTGTATGTTCTGTAAAAGGTGTATCAATCATACCTTATTTGCCTACAAGGCATAACTGGCTGTTTGTTCCATTGTTCTAGACTTTTCCTCAAGTTTAGTACTGCAGTTTGCATATTCTGTTCATCCCCTTGCTCTCTCTATATTTCTAATCGGAATAAATACGTTGGGAGTCATCTTTTAAAGGAAGGTTTTTATTATTTTCATTTTTGTTAGTGGAGGGACCTCTTCTGATTTTGACTAGCTGCTGGTTAGTCCAGTTAGTGGCATGAAACAATACATCATCTGCTTAGAACAAGGTAACATTTAGTTGCCTTTCATAGATATTGTCTTATGATCCAACCTGGTTATAGCGATAACAAGCATTAACTGTATTAATACAATTCAGCCAATGTACTATGTTTTAATACAGAATGTACTGATCAAAACCTGGCCCCTGAAATGTTTAAAATGATTGGGATGTGAGCAGCTACAGTACAATATAATATGAGACAATATAGTGTACGTATACTGTATACAAACAGAATGGCTTGCAATCACTATAGTGTCAATATCAGTGGTTTAATCACAAAGGCAAATAGCAAAGTTGATTGGGGACTCTTCCCTTTTACCAGTCTAATTCAAACTAGGTTACCAAATCCATATTTTGAAGGTGTTCAGTTTCAGAGCATTTGGTTTGGGCCCATCTCCAAAATGCCACTATAGGCAGGGGTGAGGTGTGGATGTGAGTATCTGAATCATGGAACAGGTGTAAATTAAGATATAACTGAAGATACACCAGCCCTGAGATGGTATGTAGCAAATGTTCAGTAGATAGAACAGTAAAAATGTATGACTGGAAGGGACCTTAAGAGATCATCTAGTCCTGCACTGAGGCAGGACCAAGTATACCTAGAGCATACCAGACAGGTTATTTGCCTAACCTCTTAAAAACTTGAAGTAACTTAAAAACTTGGAAACCTGCTTAACTACCCTTATAGTTAGAAAGCCTTTCCCAACATCTAACCTAAATCTCCCTTCCTGCAGGTTAAGCCCATTACTTCTTGTCCTACCTTCAGTGGACACAGAACAATTCTTTATAACAGCCCTTAATATAGCTGAAGACTCATCAGGTTCCCCCCCCTCATTCTTCTTTTCTCAAGACTAAACATGCCCAGTTTTTTTTTTAACCTTTCTTCATAGTTCTGGGTTTTCTAAACTTTAATTATTTTTGTTGCTCTTTTCTGGACTCTCTCCAATTTGTCCATATCGTTCCTAGGGAGTGGCAGCCAGAAATGGACACAGTACTTCAGCTGAGGCCTCACCAGTGCCGAGTAGAACAGGAAGATTACCTCCCATGTCTTACATACAACACTCTTGTATATTACAATGTCTTACATATGATACCCAGTACATTGGCCTTCTTCTCAACTGCATCACATTGTTAATTCATATTAAATTTGTGATCCATTATATCCCTCAGATCCTTTTCAGCAGTACTACTACCTAGCTGGTAATTCATGATGCACAAGAAGGAATATAGTCAAGCTCCCTCTTCCCCTACCATAATGCCTGTTCAGGGCTAATAGGATTTAAAAAAACATAGGAAAAGCTTATTTTTTCTCACTAAAGTCAGAAGTTAATCTATTGCCAGAGGTGCTGTTTTTAGACAGATACTTTTCAGAGTAGAACTATATTGAAATCGACTTGCACAAGGTCACACAGGAAGCTGGTGGCTGATCTGGGAAACATTCATTTTTCCTAATTCCCAGTTCTGCGTTTTAGGCATAAGAACATCCTCCCTCTCCTTGAGTGTCTCCCAAATGTATACCTATCAAATAGTTTAGAGAATGCCACTGCAAGTCAGGAAGTGGGCGGGGGGTCCACCATTACAACCTTACTGTGAAATAATATAGTGAGGGTAACTGCCTTTTAAAATCTGAGAGAGAATTTAAGAGCTATGGAGGATGAAAAGGAAACATTTGCAGATGAGATTTGAATACAGAGAAAGAGAGAGAGAGACAGCAGCGCATCAGAGCCCCAGGCATAGACCAGAGCTCACAATCTAAATAAATGGAGCTTCACTGACTTACACCAGCCTGGGATCTGGTGTCTGTATGTGGCACTCATACATACCCTATAGAATACAATGCAGCTTTAATTTGGACAACATCTGTCTATATGCCTGGGGCTCCGACGCACTGCTGAAATACTGATTTACGTCACTTCAGGATCTGCTCCCATATTAAGAAAAAGCTTTCAGAAAGAATTATTCTTGCATTGAACAACAGCAGCGGCTCCCTGATTTCCACTACCTATATGAAGACAAGTATCAGAGGGGTAGCCGTGTTAGTCTGGATCTGTAAAAGCAGCAAAGAATCCTGTGGCACCTCATAGACTAACAGACGTTTTGGAGCATGAGCTTTCGTGGGTGAATACCCACTTCGTCAGATGCAACAAGTGGGCATTCACCCACAAAAGCTCATGCTCCAAAACATCTGTTAGTCTATAAGGTGCCACAGGACTCTTTGCTGCTTTTATATGAAGACAGGGTCAGTGGTAAAAATTGTACCAAAAATAAGTTTTAAAAGCATACACTAGCTACAGGCTCCCAAAATAAGCTGCTTGCCAATATGATTCAGGTGAGTGAGACTTTCATAATGTACATTAGAAATGGGCAACATTGCAATATCATGCTCTTTGTCATTATCGTTATTTAAGAGCCAATCCTGCAGAAAAACATGCTTGGTTAGACAGTTATTTTCTTAGTAAGTAATATAATGAACACACGAAGGGAATTAGGAATACTGAAGATCTAAAATCATTAGATTTCAATACAGCTGAAGTATTTGCATAAATCTCATTTGGTGCCAAATAAGCAACTATATATTGATGCTGGTCTCTAGGGGCTGAGGGGATGCAGATAAATTGCTTTTAGCATGTGAAACTATTAGAAGGATCATCTTAGAGTGCCTAAATATGACTTGAAAACAGGCTGATACAACATTCATGAGGTTGCAGAACTGTATACTTCAGGGTTGAGGGATTTACAAATGTAAGATTGTTGCATTACTCATCATCCTTCGTGATCATCAAGCTAGTAAAATCAGAAGCAATTTAAAGTGAGAAGCAAGGCCACAAGTTTATGCAAACACCACTCTTGGGAGGAGTGCAAATACATCATTTAATAGGTAAAAGTTTCATTACAAGCTTCTCCCCTAACAAATGTTGGCTTGCTCTTGCAGCTAAAATCTCATGCATTATGTGAAAAGCTCCAAGAGCTCATTCAAGATTTGAATATATAACCATGCCCATTACAGCAACCTCAACTTTCTTGTGGGCACAATAAGTTGTCTTCTGGCACAAGAGCCTCATATGTTATTTTTCAATCTCATTACCTTAATAAAATTATATAAAACAAATACACATTTAAGTAGTCTGTTTGAATTATGATTCCTTACAAAAGCTACATTAAGTAAACGGTTAAGTAAGTACTCAGAATTCAGTAAATGCCAAAGTTAGGTTTGCATGAGCAACCTTAACTATGCCCCACAGTACCAGCAACCGCAGAAGCGTGGAGGAGAGGAGGTGTGAGGTTATGGGTAACCAACCCATCCCCCACACTGGACACAGCTGCAGGACAGCAGGCCATCTTGACCCCACCCACAGAGTCAAAAGGGGATGTAACTTTCTAACAGGCCTATAAAAAGGCCCAGAACCTCATATTCATGATTGAAGCAACTGAATTAAAAAGTAACCTTCAGACAATTCTGCCTCCTAGCTTTATGCCACAAATCTTTTCTTGGACTTTTTTATTTTAAGTCTATAAACTCTGATTTTTCCATGGTCTCTTTCCATCATCTCTTCCCTCCCTCAACATTGTCCTGCCTCCCATCTCTTTCTTGATCCTTTCCCTCCTTCCTTATTCCATCATTGTTAGTCTCTCCTCACCTCACCCATTTAACCCCATTATCCACTTACTTTCCCCTCTCCCTTCCAACCCCCCCACCAACAAGACATGTACATCACCTGAACCATTTTGCTACTTTGCTGTTTGATTATCTAGTCTATTTGAATTGAAATGTCTTTGGAGTATGTATTGTCCTGTCTTGTTTGTGTGGGGGAAAACTAACACATTTTAAGTTTAATGCAATACAGATAATAGGCCAGATACATTATGATAAAGTATATTATTAAGTGATCACATACATTGGATTATTTCAGAAATGGTAATATTATTCAGGTTTTTTTACAGACTTAGGTATGCATGATTATGTACCTTAGTGGGAAAAGTATCTTCATATTTCAAAGCTATTGTACCTTTTATCACTTTTATAAATGTCCCCTCAGATTACAGATTAATTCTTGCCACTTATCTAAAGCAAAAAAATGTATTTGTGTCTAAATCAAAATATTTCAAAAATAAAATTAGGTTACAATCATACCTGTGAATGGGCATATTAGAATAGGGTTATTCATTTAAACCAAACTCAGTGAGCAATAACTTAATCTGCCTCCTTAATTGAGGGCTTTTATGTTTGGTTTATGTGCAAAAACAAATTATCCAAGAAGGCCCATTCTTAACTTTAAACAGCTAGGTAAAGCTAGTCAAAAATTGGAATTTTCATTCCGCAGGAAATTCCAACATTTTGAAATTGGTTTTCCTTCCAAAATAGGAACAAAACCAAAAACATTTTAGAAATTTCCCACAAAATAAAAACGTAACACATCTCATTTCAGGTCAACTGAAACACTGTTCCAATTTTTATAAAAAAATTTAAAAAGTGATAAAAAAATTTAATTGAAAAGTTGTTACAAAATGAAAAACCTAAACATTTCATTCTAATAATGTTGATAATCATTATTTAAATACCTCACATTGATGATTTTCTATCAACAAAACAAAATTGTGTTGAAAATGGACACATTTCTGCACAACATTTCTATTTAAACAAAATGGCACTCTGAAAGAAAATGTTCCACAAGAAATTTTCTGACCAGTTCAACAGCTAAGCCTTTCCTAACACGACTATTTTATACATAATAGTACTCTAATATTGCATCTGTCATCTAAGGGTAATTAAAGCTCTATGAGCACTAACAACAACCCACTTATGAGGTGGATGAGTATCATTACCTTCATTTTACATATGGGAAAATTAAGGTACACTTCTTCACCGAGATCAGGATAGAACTTTAACTCAGTCCAATGCAGTGAACACTAGATCGGGCTCCTTTTCTTTTCCTCATATGAGGATATTATGGGCCAAACCATAGTGAAGTAATTTATAGTACCTGCATTGTCTTTGATAGAGGTGCACCAATTTACACCAGCTGATAACTTGGCCCAACATCTTTATATAGCTGAACTGTTCTTTCCTAGCCTGATTTCCTCAGCTGCCTCTCTGAAGATGATTTAGAGACAAAATGGAGCTACAAAATTCAAATGTAGGGAGTAGAGTTGGTCAGAATATTTTAGAGAGAGTTTCATTTTGCTGAAGCTGAAATGTTTTGGCTTTACAAAGTTTTTGGCCTAGCATTCTCTAGTCACTAAGAGTATCTATATCTGATCAGATAGCCCTGGACTCAAAAAACAATCCCAAATCGAAAAGCTTATGTTTTGAGCTAAAACTGACATTTCAAACATAAATCAGTTTTGGTGAGAAAGTTTTAAAGGTTTTGTTTTCATTCCAATGCCAAATGAAAACAAATATTAAATCCTAAAAAGTTGCAGAAGAATGGAATGGTCATTCCCTGGATGTCAGGTAGGGAAATGCTCTTGGGTGAGGTCCCCAGAAGCCTGTTGCTTGTGTGTCAGAGAAAGGGAAAGGATCATTGTGAGGTACCAGAGCCTATGGAGAAGGACAGGAGAGTTATGTAATGCGAAGAGCCTGCTGAGATATTTGGAGAATAGAGGCTTCAGCCAATACTCATTGAAGTCAATGGGAGGCCCTGTCTGAGTAAAGTGAAGTCTGTTGTGGGAAAATGGAAGACTTGTGGGGAGGAAGGATGACAGTGTATGAGGGTTTCATGTGGATAGAGCCTCAAAATATCTATGTCTTGTGTAAATATCTGATTGTGTTTTAGATGAATATTTAAGATTCTGAAGAGAGAGATATATAAAATGTTTATAACAGCATGAGATGAATATATAAATCATTAGATTTCTGAAGGGATAATTTCAGTTCTGTAGGTTCCAGATAAACTTTACACACCACCATTCTCCAGCTAGTGTCAATCTAGTGTGAGGACAAACACAAAGAGCCATGCTTTGAGCAGCAACTAGAGAACCTCCTGAGTGGGAAGTTCCTAAGTTCCCCACTGCAACTTCAGCACTGGCTACTCCTCTCTGGTAACTTGTGGCGGTCCAGGAACTCTGTAACCACTGCACAGCAAACTTATATATACAAAACTTCAGAACAGGATCTCAAGAGATCACCCAAACCAGAAAACATACAATTGGATTCTAGTATTTTCTAGGATTGTGATGCTGTGCTGGTGAACTTTAGGATATGATGCAGCAGATGCTCCAAAATAACTAGATTTTTAGTTTAAAGTCTTAATATCAATGGAAAATAAATTGACATAAGGATTTTAAACACATGGAGTTAAGTTGCTGAAAACCTGAGCTGTCTCTGCCTCTCAGAAAGACAGGCTTTCCCCTCATTCCTTAAAGATACTCCCTTAGAACCAGAGTCAGGTACCTTTATTCCTGTTGCATAGGACTGTACTCCATGACTGTTTCTTTTACTCACACCCTACACTTAAGTCTCCTATTTTAAGCCTGCTCACAGGTTTCTGGCAGTAACCTCCTCCATTTATAAAGCTTTTTCTCCTTGAGTATTACTCAGTTCCCTGATATTGGAAAGATGCACAAGAATGGAAGATCATCAGACAGGCAACAAGAAAGGCCTAGAGAAAAGTCAGTTAAAATGTAGCAGACGCAGTTCTTTAATCAGTTTAATTTAATCTTGCCCCTGTGGCTAATTCACCAATAAAAAGACTTATCTTTTTATAAAGAGTGGGGGAAACAGCCTTAATCTTTAATTCTTCAGTAAGAGTTAGTGCGGCCACCAAATTTTTTTAAAAAAGAAAAAACAGCACGCAATGAGATTCAAAATTGGGTTATTTTTAAGGTGATGAAAACTGTGCTTGTGTGACAAGTGTACACCACTAAGCAACATTTCAGTGATAAAGATGTAGTGGCTTTGATACAAGCAGGAGTAGACATTACAAAGAGGTATGAAAAGTTACTCTTCAGCATAAGATACTGGAAGACAGGCCTGCCTAATGTGTCTTCCATCCATTACTACTAGCTATGGAATCTCCACCAGCAAGCCACCTTACAAGTTACATTCAAGAGGTTTTCATTTTGAAATTAGTTTTAAAAGTTACATGCAGAGTTTATTGGTGTTTAATAATGAGTTTAAAATCTAGGATGTCACGGAGAACCAATGCATGAGGATTGTTTTATTTAGAGATATTTGGGATATACTTTCCCAGGAAAACAATTTATAAACTACAAATGAAATAATCAATTTTAATATTATTTGGTAATAATAATATTAAATAATAATATTTATGTGTTTTGATTTATACACTCATGCAGTTAAAAGGACTGCCTATCCTTTCCCCTTCAGTTTCCTTTATATAGTTTAAAAAATCCCCTTTGTTGCCTGCTGAATGTTTGGCTTTCCCCATGTCTTTATCTTCTTTATTCATTTGCTACTTTTCTGTACTTTACTCTCATTTTATTATTTTTCTCTTCCTCTTTTCTGTCTCTCTCTACATATTTCTGTCCCTTGAGGACCAACTCTTCATTTTATTTTTCCCTTTCCTCTTTTACACACTTCTCTCTGTCTGCCTCCATACCATCTTTTTTTCTTTTCTCCTCATGCTTACATCCAACAGAAAGCTTTGTATTCGTCCAATATCTGAAATGGATGGTTCCAAAGAGCATATTTGTTTGTTTACTGAAGGCCTGCTCTTTTCTTGTCCTGGCGTCTACATCATGATCTTTCCCCAAATCCTGGTTCTTCCAGCTTCATGATTTGCTGGAAGATCCACATGAATCCCAGGAAAAAATGTTGGTATTTGATACATGGCCACCCAAGTGCATTTCTGTTGATACAGCTGTATCTCTTCCCTCTCCCCTTCTTTCTTGATGTTACAGACTTACTATGCCAAACCTCTCTTCTTTCTCAGCAAGCCCTTTAAGTTTCCCAGGTCCAGCTCCACCTGAGCTGAACACAAATCTTCCAGAAAAAGTTCTCAAACATAAAAACCTAATAGCCAAAGTCCTCCCTCCCTGTGATTTTTGAGGTCGAGGGAGTTCCATCCCTCTTCCACAGCCTGGAAAGGAGAATCGGGTCACCCCTTTTCCTCCTGGAATTATGAAGATGCCCTGGTAAAGGCACAAATTCTCTAGGTCTCTCCCTGCCACACCTAGTGAAAGCAGGGAGCCCTTTGTGCTGTTCTTCGTTCTCTGCGGTGTATCTTGATTGTTTTGGTGAGTGAGTGATTGAGAAACCACAAGCCTTTTGTCCTGGGCCCTTAAAGAAATAGTAACCTGCTTTACTCCTAGGAACTAACTATCCCACCCTGGGACCAGTTCATCTCTCCCAGCAGCTGTCCCTGCTATTTTTAAGGCCCTCATCTTCACCAGAATTCCTGGAATAGGGTAGTCTGGCCTTAAAGGACCAGTATACCCCATTACACTCAACATTATGCATTTTTGATCATTTTCATCCTCATTGTATTCCTTGGCATCCATTTATGGGGCAATATGACCCAGTGTTCAGGACACAACACTGGGAGATAGAAGACTTGAGTTTAATTCCCAGCTCTGCCACTTACAGACTATATTACCTTGATCAAATTTTGCAGCCTATTTATGCCTCAGTTTCTCCATTTGCAGAATGAGGACAATGATACTAACCAATCTTTGAAAAGTCCTGTGGAATCGATCATTTGCCATTTTTCCATATTCCTCCTATTTCATTTCATTTTTCTGTAAGTTTCATTTTCTAGCCTACTGTCTCTCTTCTGCTTGTTTGATTTTTTTTCCTTTGTGCCTTTCCTTTACTGTCATTCTTTGTCATTACTTTGTTCATTTATCTGCTTCTCAAGTCTTCCATCTCCTATATCAAGGGTTAAAGCTTTCCACTTATATCCTAACAAAACCAGTTACGTACCCTGGATGAGAGTCAAACTTGAGAACTAGAATTATGTTCCAAACGAAAATTTTTGCTAGTCTCTCAGAGATCTTACAGATGTCCCAGCAGCTCAAGCTCAACATGATTAAAACCTCTTTAATCTTTCCCTCAAACCTTCCTCTCAACCTCCTTTCTCAGTTACCATGGACACCACCACCATCCTGTCTGTCACTGAGGCCTATAACCTGGGGTTATCTTTAACTCAGACCTCTTGCTAGATCCTCACATCCAGGCTGTCTCTCAATTTTGTTGATACTTTAGGCAGAATATCTCTAAGATACTGCCTTTTCTATCCATTATAACCCACATCTGTCTCGTCTCAGTTTCTTCCTCTCTTCCAGCACTGGCCTCTGCCACTTCCCAGGACCCCTCAATTACTGCAACATCTTTTTTCTCTTTCCACTCCTATTTGTTCAGAATGCTGCTGCAAAGATCATTCTCCTAGCCCATCACTTTGACCACGTCACCTGTCTTAGAATCCACTGGCTCTCCCTTCTGATCACTTCAGACATAAGCTGCTTGTTTTCACTTTCCAGGCTCAATCATCTCTCATTTGCTATTAAAATGTTAACTTTTCCTTTCAGTATGACCATGGTGCCAATCTCCGTCACTCACTTCTTACATTTTCAAGCAAGCATCTTCATGCTTTGTCTCACACTACCCATCACACTTGGGAAGAGCTCCCCATAAACATCTGGAAAGCCAGTTTATTTTTCGGCTCTAAATCCTTCCTTAAAACTTTCCTTTGCCTTTATGCCAACAAAAAAACATAACAGTCATGCCACTGGTGTGCTGATACCACAGCCTATCATGCTGACCAATATTGTTTCACTGTTTATTGGACTCTACTTTTGGTCAGTCTCCATTTATCTGTTCTCTCATCTTATATTTTGTTTTCTAGCTTTTTGTTCTGTTTGTACTGCACTTAGCACAAAGGGGATCCATCGCTGGGGCCTCTTGTTGCCACATTAACACAAATGAGTGAAATCTTTTGAAGCCAATGGGGCCAGGATTTCACCATCAATCCAATGCAGCTGTGACCATTTACATCAGCTAAGGTTCTGGCCCATGTATTTAGGATGCACTTCAGTTTAACAGATAATAATATGTTTCTCTCATTTAGTTAGAAATATTTATATTAAGTCATTGATTAATTGTATCATGATCCTATGTTCAATTGCCGTGTTCTATATATCATATTAGTGGTATATGCCAGGTGGTATCATCATAACATTAGCCATTAGATGCACAAAGAATCCACTCCCACAATGCAAACAGAAGGGAATGATTTCAGGAGATGGCAACATTTGTCAGTCTTTTACTGAGTTTAAATGAGGGACATATTCTTTGTTATGGCCTTGGCAATGATTTCCAGAATTTGCAATACCTACTTTAAGGAAGCATACGACATCTCTAACTGAAATACTTCAAAATACATGTGAGTATTTTAATTTAAAAGAAGTCAGTTCAGAAAGTACTTGGAGTCAGAAGTAAATGAAAAACAAGACACTACAAAGCCTAAATGTTGAATGAATTTTGTAGACTATGCATATAAAAATAATATCAGGTTTTCATCTGACAGAAAGATCCATACACAAAAAATTTTATACAAGCCAAAAGAAGATGGTGCGATGGTCCTCAAGGCACCCAACTCTGAGTTGCCTTGTTACACCTTCACCCCATCCCCGCCTCCAACATGAGGAAGGCTTGCTTGTGCTTATTGGGATGTCAGCTCCCTGACACCACCAGCCTGTCAGCCACACAAGCACTCTCTTTGGGCTATGCCAGCCCTTACTTTACCATGCAGGTTATCAATCAATGTACCTCAGACCCAGAGTCTCTGTGAAACATTACCCAATATCGTCCAGCCCCTTCTCCACTGAACTGTCAGACATATCAGATGTGTGGTCTCCAAGGGAACAGTGTTCACACCAGCTTGTAGGATTCAACTCAGGATCAGCCCCGTGTTTAATGACAGGACTGAGATATCTTTGTAGTGAGAACAAGTTTATTATCAAAGGTTCAAGATTCCAAAAATAGTGACTAAGAATAATGGAAACAAAAGGGTTTACATTAGAAAGCATGTTATGATTTTGCTTTTATGAGACTAATCTTAAGTATTAGGTTAATCTCCTGTCTAATGAAGTTTATCTCTCTCAAAGCCTTTTGCAGCACCATCACTCAAGGCTAGTTGTGATCCCATTTTAATGAATGGGAATACACTGTCCATTCACTTCCTAGACACAGGATGCTGGGAAGTCTTTTTTGTTCCCTAAACATATTCCAGCAAACCTTGAAGTGAATCCCAGATAAAAAAAGTTCTCTTCCCCCATAGTGTGCTCTCTCTTAGCGATCTCTGTTGACTTTGTATGTCAATGTGCCTCTCTCACACAGTTACATGGGTTTTACAGGGCAAAGAGGATTAAAAACAGTAAAAAGAAATACAAGAGAGAAAATCTGTCTAGGAAGAAGATGAACACAACCTCAGTTTACCTGATTTTAAACTTCTCTATGGTACTGGTGAACCTAAAATTGAAAATTCCATTCAGATATGCACCTAAGGATGGGATTATCAAAGCATTCAGTATAGGCCTACTTGTTCCCACTGAATGATAGTTTCTTAAGCTAAGAACATTTGAAAAAATGAATAAATATTAAATTATCTAAACCTATTGAATCTGCACAACTGGACCGAAAAGCCTTAGGACAAGCCCTGTCATAAGATTTCCCAGAACTTTCTAACTCTAACTTTGCAGAAAATATCAAGAGAACAGATTTCCTTGCAGTATATGTCAGCATTTTGTCTCTTAATGATTTTTAATATGTTTATTTTAGTTTCAGAAGTCCACAGTCCTGTAATGAAAGCTGGGCACATTTTTTCAGTGAATAGTAAGTTTGCCAAAAAAAATGAATTTTTGAGGCCACCAAAACCAGTTACAAATTCAGGCCAAATTCAGTAAATAAGCTTTGATAAAAACTGTAAATTTTTTTAAAAGTCAAAATGATATGTCAAATTATTTGTTTTGAAACACATCATTTGGAACTTTAACTATATTTGCTTTTTTTGAAAAGGGGAAAAGACGCCTCAAACTTAACAACCCCTTCCTTCATTTTCAAAAAAACACACAACAAATGGAACAAAATTATTTGCTCAACTGCACTAATTACTGAGTAGTAGTGTCATTGTTACTTTAGACCCAGAATGATCATTTTAAGTTTTAGTCTAAAATTTCTAACAATTCTACAGTTAAATCTGAAATGTAAATAAAACATACAAATGAGTAGGAGCAGGTTGCTAGTAATTCACCTTTCGTCTATGGTACAGGAAAGCAACACATCAGTAGGAATGTCTATAAAATATACATCATGGTGCTTTTATTTTTAGAAAACTCTAGTGCATAGAAGTTAATGAACTTACAGCAGGACTTATTTGCAATTTCATAAAAGAGTTGCTTCCTACACTGGCAAATCTTTGAATCAAGTGCACTTTCCACTTTTCCACATTTAAGAAGACCTCTCAATAATACTGTAGGTGAAAGGATATACATTTCAGGACCATAATCTCTCTTTTTTCCTTTCTAAAGAGGACATCGCTGTGTCACATCTCAGCACAAGTCATTCCTCAAAAATGCTGCTTCTATTAGATGAAAAATACCAGCAGCGGGGAATGGTGGACACTTACCAGAGTGAAGCAAGCACTGGGGCTTCAGCAAAAAATGATATGTAGCAATGATACTTTTATTTTTTTACTATTGCAACAGTCTTAGAAAAAGTATAAAGGCTTCATAAATGTCACAGTTCTGTAGTAAACAGTCCTAGAGGTTGTAAAGTCATAGCTAAATAATAATGATCCTTATTCTTGGCTCTGAGCCTCAAACTCGGATTATTGAGAAAACGATCTTATTTTTATAGATTTACTGTTCCTTCACCCAGACAGAATACAATACTATTTCTGAAGTCAACTGGGGAGTAGTACATTCACCTTAAAGTACCCCCTGTAAGCTATACAGTCACTGTGCTCAATTATGGTCCACATATTTATGAAAAATGAGGGAGAGTACTTTGCCCTTAGAGAGAACTTCTCTCAGAAAAAAAGAATAGTGGCAAGCTACCACAATTCTGATTCACCCAGATAGCTATTTCTGTTAAAAATAAAAATATAGTCTTGCACGGATGCCTCCAAATATCTATCTTGCGGGAAGCTCTCAACAGCATCCTGCTGTTATAATAAATGTGAACAGGTGTGTGCACACTGGAGGAGTCATCATAGTTATGTTCCTATTTAATTGTACCTTGCCTTCTACTGATCATGGCTGAGGCATATTAGCAGCATAAAGAGAGGTATCAAGTTACTAATATTGGAGTGGCTACATAAATAAAATAAGATACTGTTAATGGGGGAACATGTCCAATATGATATATACATTTCCAGAAGACTTAGCAGACTCAGCTACATTTGAGTGCTCACACAGCTAATAATAGACATCACATTGATTGGAGCACTAAGCGCTCATTAAACCTTACGTGGAACCAAAGAAGAAGCTGTGTTAAGTGCAAGTTCACTGGCTCTACACAGAAAGTGCATTGGTAGTTTATGCAAGTTTCATCATGATATTAATAGCAACCATGGACCTGAAAATCATGTAGGCAAACATTTGTATGAACAAAATTTTACTCCCATGAATGTTCACGAAAAGTCAGTTGAAAAGGGTTGCACACATATCAGATTTAATGTGCACAAGATATTTACCCATATCTGGTGCTACAAGAGTCCCTGTATGTAACCTTCTTCCTCTGGATCCCGCTATTCCCAACAACTATTAATAGCTGTGTAATGTGGCATGCAGTAATCGGATGGAAGCAGTTGTTTATCCAGTCTCTCCAGGATACAATTCTATCTATTGGGGATTATCTCGCCTACTGTGTTAAAATGTCACTCACAGGATAAAAGCTTGAGGGAGGAAAGTTCTAGGTATTGAAGAGTATAAACCCCTGCGGCCAGTGATCCACTTGTCCTGTGGCCCCCCCATGTCCCTCCCTGGACCCAGTGCTCTTTTACCTGGGGTGCTGCCCCTAGTAGTAACTCCTCAGTCTTAGAGATTCCCCTCCCCAGGGAACCCCCACCCCCTATTCCCATCTCACCTCAGTATACAGCTACTGCCAATCATGTCTAGCCCCCACACCCTGGGGCAGCCTACTCATCACTGGCAAGGTTGTGTTTGGACCTGCTGCCTTGGCATACCGCCGAGCTGCCCTCTGCAACCCCCAGTACTTTTTTAGTCCAGTGCTAGGCTGCAGCCTGGGGCTTTCCAGGCTGGAGCTCCCCGGCTCTTCAGCCTTTCCCTAGCCCTGCTTCACTCAGGTATCCTGTGTCTAGCTTCCTGCAGCCAGGCCCATCTCCCTCTACAGGCAGAGGAAGACTGGCTGGGTATCTGGCTTATAGCCTCTTATAGGGGCCAGCTGGGCCTGATTGGGGCATGGCCACAGCTGAGCCTACCCTCCCTAATCACCTGATGGTAAGGAAGCTCTTGGAGAACCCGGCTTACAGTGTATGACTGGTTGACACATGCAGAGATTCAAGAGCACTCTCTGCTTTCACATTATTTACAGATGCCCTTCACCAGTAGGTGGAGGCAATGAATGAAGAAAGTTATACAGGAGTAAAAGCAGGTGGGAGATCTCACCACACCAGGAGAGAACCAATGCCATATCCTAGTCTGTTTCAAACCCTTGCCTCAGGGCAAATATTTTGTTGGTTAAACAGAGTAACATCAAAACAAATCAATTCTTGCCAAATATGAGCTGCCGTCCACAGAGGCTTTGCCCTTGCCTTTCAGCCTAGGGAAGGATGACACTGCCTTTCTTTCAATCCTCTGCTGGGTTATGTGACAGGTAGTTAACCCTTAACCTTTTTTCTAACTGGTTTCCGCATTCACAGTGGGCAAAGGGGTTCACACACAACCTCCCCTGTATTTTGCCCACAGTCTACTGTTATAACCTGAGGAAGAGGAGGAGAGTGAGAGGAGGCCTTCTATGGTAGCATGCCATATATTTCTTCTCAAATGTAGGAAACACCATAAAACTGTCCTATCACAGCTGGGTTTTTGGCACTATCTATGTTTAGAGTAGGCTTAGTTATATGTAATCCCTATTGCATTCTATTTCTGAACTGGGGAGTACCCTCAGTTCTCATTGCAATCTGTTGGGATTGAGGGCACTCAGTACCAAGAGATGCTCAGCACCTAGTAGAACATAGCCTCTAAGCCACACTGCTTAAATCTTTTTGTTAATTAGTGAAGATGGGGAAAAAAATTGCACTGTTTCAGTTTCAATTTAGCCTTCCTAGCAAACTCATAGGCAGATCTTAATATAAGACTCTATATCTTTATATTTAAGTCTTCTTCCCATTTCACTCGTGAGCTATTCAACTCTATTCTGTTATTAATGCCTAACTGGCTCTTTTTTTCTCTGCTAATTAAGCCTTAGGGAGACACAAGAATATTCTAGCAGAGAGCTTGTGTTGGTAGTTAGTAAGTTACTGAACTACTTTTTAAAATCTGGCTTCACCAAGAAAGAAAAGAGTTGGGATATTAGGAAATAAGAAACACCATTTAAAAATAGCCATTTATAAAAAACATATAAAGGACTCCTTTAAAATATGAAATCAGACATTCCAATTAGTAGACATCGTAGGGATTAAGAGAAGTGGCAAGTGATTTTGCTGAACCTCAGAATTATTTTTGAAACATCATGGAAACTAGACAAAACATGGAAGATCTGAGAAGAAAGATAGCATCGATCTTCAAAATAGGAAGGAAGAGTTAACCTGAAAGTTATCTTCACAAAAAATCTAACCTGTCTCTAGTAAAATATCAAGGAAAAAAATGCCTCGGGTGGTTGGGGTTTTCCATCTAAATGGTTTTCTGTCAAAAAATGTAGTTTGTACAAAAGGGAAATTGTCCATGGGGAAATTTCAATTTTGACAGAAGTTTTCAATTTTCCATTGGGAAAAATTAAATTGAAATATTTGGTTGTGGGTCAGCCAGACTCTCATCAAAATATTTTGTTTTGTTGAACTGATCTAAAATGTTTTGTTTCAAATCAGTTCAACAAAACATTAACCTATATTTCCCTATCAGCATATTGCCTTATGGGAGTTGTAGTTGAAGTCTCATTCTCTCCTAAGGGCAGGTTGCTTGGATGACTCAATGTGCAATAATGCAATGCAGATTTCTGGTTGACTGAGCTGCATGGTGCATCAAGAAAGTCTAGATCGTTAGAGAAGAAATCCAGCCAGGGAACCTGGTGCATAAGGCAGAATGGGGACATCAGGCTCCTGAACTACAGCTCTGATGAGGGAATGTGCCACAAGGAAAGTACAGTTTAATACTGATATGATTTGAAACAAAGTAGATTACTGACTTTGGTACTGAGTATCAGAGGTGTTGCCATGTTAGTCTGTATCCAGAAAAACAATGAGGAGTCTGGTGGCACCTTAAAGACTAAGAGATTTATTTGGGAATAAGCTTTCGTGGGTAAAAAACCCACCTTTTTCAGATGCATGGAGTGAAAATTACAATCAAAAAGTTGAAAGATTTCATTTTGGGTCAACTAAAACATTTATGTCAACCTGAAACAGATTCAATTTCCACCTATTATTATATATTTTTAACTCAAATAAAATTGAGGGAATTTGTAAATGTAAAGTTGTTTCAAATGAAAAGTCAAAACTTTTGGTTTAAAAAATGTCTAACTGAAATGTTTTGGATTTTTTTCTGATTATTTTAAGGTTCCTCCTCTCCCCCACTGAAACAATTCTGTGAATTCTGCACAAATTCTCAAAATAGTTTGGTCGACCCAAATTTGCATTTTTCTCTGAAAAAATGTTTGTCAAAAATATTTTGTCCATCTTTAGTAAAGAACTGTGAAGGAGATGAATTATTTAGCATGATAAAATAGGTCATAATGCACAGATGAAATTAAAAAAGGAAAAATGTAAGTGATGTTGCAAGGCACTTCTTTCACCTCATCGTGCTCAGCTTTTGCCCCTCTGGTGGGGGCGAGGGGGCAGGGGCTGGAGTAAATCAGTCTGGAGAGTTTATATTCCTCACTTGGATTTATTTTCCAATATTTACAAGGTGGGTCTTAGGGTAGGCCCAAGCAACACTCTTCAGCCAAAGAAAAAAACATTAATAACCAAAAAAGGAATCTCTTTCCCTGCCCCATCTCCAGGGTATTGCCTTATTACGCTGGCTTCTCATTCCCAATTCTTCCCCAAACAGTCAGCTAGTTAGGTTCCTACTGCTCTAGGGAGGCGAGAAGCCTTCTGTGCAGGCGATACAATTTTCTCCCTATTGCCATTACCCTTGCTGCAGCTTGACTCTCATTTCTCCTCCCTCTCTTTCACTAGAAGAAGGGAATGTAAAGGGCACAGGCAGCCCTTAACTGGAATCATGTGTCCCTAGCTGACCTGAGTTAAGCTCTTTTCAGCTCATAGGAAAAAGAGACTTTGCAATTCTAGGGCTGATATACTTGCCTTCCATCACTCTCTTATATCTGTCCAGCCTGGCTTTGGCACAGTGAATATCAGGAAAAACTTCCTGATATGATCTATTAGCCTACTGAACACTCAAAGGAGTAGAGGCAGCCCAATTGCTTGAAGATATAAAGCTAGACTGCAAGTAATGCTAGTAAATAGGGAATGATTCTGCATTGGCAGCGTGGTCAACCACACAGACTAATGGATCTTGTCCATCTCTAGCTTCCACAAACCAGCTATCTCTGGACAAAAAATTACTGCTGACAAGTTTTGACTTTTATTTATTCAGATTTCCATTTACAGAAATGGGATCAATGGAGATCAGGTATTTCAAGCTACTGCAGATCTGCTGCTCTTCCGCTACTGTAAACTTCTCCTCAGGACTGGACCAACATCCTACTATTGAGGATTAGGTGGGTAGCACACATCTCTGACAGTGCCACAGTACAGAAGAGTTGGCCTCCAGGATCTCATTTATGTTAATATGGATTCAGATAGCCTGTGAGCCATCTCCAGAATACATGGCCCATGCCTCCTTAAAGGTGAGTCTACACTGCAGGATTCTTTTTGTCAGCATGTAGTATACACAGATATCCCCCGCCCCCCAACACAAGTATAAATGGCCATGGATTAAGCCAGTAGAGTAAAGACATCCCTGAAGGGTGTATTCCAGGTACATACCCTCATACCAAGCCATGCTTCCCCATCTGCACCACCATTTTAAACAGTGTAGTGTCCCACTGCTGGACCCTTTCTCCACCATAGGGAAAGGCTCTGGCAGTAGGAAGGCAGTAGGGCATGGGTGTCAGCTCCCTGATGGAGCCCTTCACCACTGCAGGGAAAGACTCTGGCAGTGGGGAGCACATGAAGCTTTTCCCCCCTGCCTCTCCTTTGCTTCAGCCTTTCACTGACATGTACAGCTAAACACTGCAGTGTGGATTCAGTGTGCTTTTCACTGCAGTGTGTAGCTACACGTTCGCTACATGTCACTGAAAGTGGTGTATAGTGCAGACGTAGCCTAAATCAATCTAGTACTCTAGAACTGGCTCCTGTATCTAATTCTTCAGATATGTCAGAAGATGGCTGTACTGGCTAGTGTTTTATTAAAAGCATTAATATTGTTAATTTAATGTACTGGTGCTTTAGTTCCACATTAACTCTAAACTCTGATTATCTCAAAAGAATATTGCTCTTTAATAATTCAGTCTCTATTTAACTAAGCTTTCCATAATTTTGGATGTGACTGTTATAGGCCAACAGTAATTTGCTATGTCTCAGTTCCTGCCATAGTCTGGCTTTTCCCCATGAGAAGAACAATAGAAGAGAATGTGGAACTATAGCACCTGAGTGGATATTCCCCAACCCATTGTGCCTGTGCAGATAAAATGGCTCTGTGAGCACCTGAGGGTGACATATTCAACCATGGCCCTTACTTACCATGTATACTTTCCCCTACAGCTGCTGCCAGATGAAATTAGAATATTTCAAAGATGCTGTGTGGCAAATTCTTTGTATCCAATTCTTTCTTTGTTTGGGTTAAGGTAAGAGCTGTGATACTGACTGATGAACTGACCACTTTTCTACATTATAGACTGCAGAATGTTTTAGTAATTTACTCTACTTTGTTAATAGGTGCAGTGTTTAAAATCTCTTGGATATTACATGTGAGTTTTCCTTTAAAAGGCTTCACAAGTGAGAGTGACGTTTACATTTTTGCAAATATAGTATGTGCAAATAAAGAATATGCAGGGCTGCCCAGAGGATTCAGAGGGCCTGGGGTCTTTGGCGGCAGGGCAGTGGGTCCCAGGGTGGAAGGAACCCCCCCATCGCTGAATTGCCTCCGAAGACCCGGAGCGGAAGCTCCAGGAGGCTGGGGCCCGCGAGAGTTTTCTGGACCCCCAGAGCAAGTGAAGGACCCTGCTCCAGAAGCCCTGAAAAATTCCCATGGGGGCCCCTGCGGGACCCGGGGCCTGGGGCAAATTGCCCCAATTACTCCCCCCCCCTTCAGGGTGGCCCTGAGAATACGGTATCAAATTCTTCAGAGCCTGGTGATTTTTTGAGACAGAGTTACGAAGCTCAGGAAGAACACTGGCTGCATAACAAATTTAAAATTACTAGGGCTGTCAAGCAATTAAAAATATTAATCGTGATTAATCATGTAATTAATCATGTTAAACATTAATAGATTTATTTACATATTTTGGATGTTTTTTACATTTTCAAATACATTGATTTCAGTTACAACACAGAATACAAAGTGTAAAGTGCTCACTTTATATTTATTTTTATTACAAATATTTGCACTGGAAAAAGCAAAAGAAATAGTATTTTTCTGTTCACCTAATACAACTACTTTATGCAATCTCTTTATCATGAAAGTTGAATGTACAAATGTAGAATTATGTCCAAAAAAACTGCATTCAAAACTAAAACAAATGTAATACTTTAGCTCCTACAAGTCCACTCAGTCCTACTTCTTGTTCAGCCAGTTAAAGTCTGTATACATTTGCAAGAGATAATGCTGCCCACTTCTTGTTTACATGTCACCTGAAAGTGAGAACAGGTGTTCACATGGCACTGTTGTAGCCAGTGTCACAAGATATTTATGTGCCAGATGCGCTAAAAATTCTAATGTCCCTTCATGTTTCAACCTCCATTCTAGAGGGACCTAAATCCATGCTGACGATGGGTTCTTCTCAATAATGTCCCAAAGCAGTGCGGACTGATGCATGTTCATTTTCATCATCTCATTCAGATGCCACCAGCAAACAGCTGATTTTCTTTTTTGGAGATTTGGGTTCTTTAGTTTCTGCATTGGAGTGTTGCTCTTTTAAGACTTCTGAAACCATGCTCCACACCTTCTCCTTCTCAGATTTTGGGGTGAGTCCTCTAGTTATCTTTAGAAATCTCACAATGGTACCTTCTTTGCTTTTTGTTAAATCTGCAGTGAAAGTGTTCTTAAAATGAACATGTGCTGGGTCATCATCCAAGACTGCTATAACATGAAATATATGGCAGAATGTGAGTAAAACATAACAGAAAACATACAATTCTCCTCAAGGAGTTGAGTCACAAATTTAATTAATGCATTTTTTTAACAAGTGTCATCATGGAAGCATGTCTTCTGGAATGGTAGCTGAAGCATGAAGGGGCATAAAAATGTTTAGCATATTTGGCATGTAAATACCTTGCAATGCCAGCTACAAAAAGTGCCATGTGAATGTCTGTTCTCACTTTCAGGTGACATTGCAAATAAGAAGGGAGCAGCATTATTTCCCATAAATGTAAACAAACTTGTCTGTCTTAGGGATTAGCTGAACAAGAAGTAGGACTGAGTGGACCTGTAGACTCTAAAGTTTACATTGTTTTGTTTTTGAGTGCAGTTATGTAACAAAACAAATCTACATTTGTAAGTTGCACTTTTGTGATAAAGAGATTGCACTACAGTATTTGTATGAGGTGAACTGAAAAATGCTATTTCTTTTATTATATTTATAGTGCAAATATTTGTAATAAAAATAATATAAAGTGAGCAATGTGCACTTTGTATTCTGTGTTGTAACTGAAATCAATATATTTGAAAATGTAGAAAAACATCCACAAATATTTCATAAATTTCAGTTGGAATTCTATTGTATAGCAGTGTGATTAAAACTGTGATTAACAGTGATTAATTTTTTTTGAGTTAATCATGTGAGTTAACTGCAATTAATGGACATTCTGTTCAAGCCTCTTTGTTTAATATTATGCTTTGTCACTAGGAATATATTTTTAAATGGTAAGTCCATCATATTTAAAGACTTGGCCTATGATCCTTCCTCAGGCGAGTAACTGACTTCATACTGGATACTCACATGAGTATGAGTTGTGGGATCAAGCCCTAAATCCTGATTGGGTTTTTTATTTGGAGTTTGTTAATATTAAATATTTAGGGCCTGATCTAGTGCTCACTGAAGGCAATGGAAAGACTCCTTTGACTTCAAAGGGCATTGGACCACTCCTTCAATTAGAATAATTATTTTCTCCTACCTTCAGATCCAGTTTGAAAGGAGAGGCTTTGCATGTTGCAGGTAGGGCTGTCAAGGACCAAATAATTTTTTTAAAGTATTTCTAGGGATGACAGTCATCCTTTATATCTAGTGTCAGACAAATCAGAATTCCAAGCTTCATCTTCATACACAACTCTGACTGGAATGATACTAAAAAAGTCTCTACCATCTGTTGCTTCTCAGGGACTACCAACAGCAGTTCAAGCTGAAAGTAATTGTAGGCAAACGAAATGAAGTGGGTTTATTTTCATTGGATTTAATATTCTAAATGTACTAGGAGTATCCTGAACCCTGATAGGTATTTATTTGTAAAGAAATATATCTTTGCACAAAATCTTGACCTCAGTTCTGTTCATAATTTTGTTAGGTATTTGTCAGTAAATCAGCTTGAACAGCAAATAAATTCAGAAAATTGTAAATTACTCTCAGTGCCGCAAGATCAGTTAATCTAATTATTATTATTTCCAATTATTTCTGGTATACTTAGAAATTAAGCGAACCGCTTCCAATTTTGTAGGTCATCTCCTTTGCAAGACTGAACTATGCAAAAACCAGCCAACAATCTGGGGCTATATTTGTTTCTATCTTTAAAAAATGTTTTTAAACAATAGCATAGAAAAGACACATTTCAAAGTTTCTTCAGCTGATGGAATTTAAAATTCAGTGCCACGTAATTCTCCCAGGAACTTTTAGAAACACCTAAATAACTAAATTTGTTGACACTTCTGTCATATTTTTATATAGATAGAACACAATGTTCACTTAACTACCCTGACAAAAACATCCAGATTTATATACCGAGGAGTTTGCAAGGATTAAATAAATTAAAGATGAACTCATGGAAATGTTTAAGACTAATTAGTCATTACTGAACTAAGAAATATATATGATCAAAGGAAAGTTTAACTAAATTCTTAGATTTATTCATGTCCTTATCCAGAACTCCAAGCAGATGAACTATCATTAGGATAGGGAGTAATAAATTCACAGAATAACTCTCAGTTAATGAAATGCCAGAGTATGGCTTCATAAACCCATAAAGAAACCGGTTTTGGATGAATGGATGTTCACAATTAACAGTTTTAGTTTTAGAGATTGCTTCATCTCTCAAAAAATAGCCATTTTATGGGGGCTTATATAAATTATGAGTCCTCTAGAGGTAAAAGAATTAGCTATAGGAAAGATGGCAACATCATTTATCTACATCTATATATTATGACCTCACTTGGATTTATTTAACGAAGTTTCAGTTATATCCAATGAATATGGATCAGAGGTATAAATCTAACGCCAAAATTTTCAAACTTGGATGCCTAAAGCTAGGGACCTAAATCCGTATTAGATACTGAGGTGCTGGTACAGGATTTAGATGCAGTTTAAATCGCCAACATTGAAAATGCTGGTGGCAGCAGCAAAGAAAGTGGCACGGTTGGAAAAGGGACTGAGTGTGATTGGAAAGCACGTTTAGCATGTGCAAATATATAGCAATATCAGTAATATCTCATATGTCAGCCTTAAAAACTGGTCAGCAGCCATCTACGTAGGCTCAGAATACCTAGACAACTAAGAAGGAATTTGGCTCTGCATGGCTCAGCCAGGCTCCAAACAGCAGTTGGAAGGTTTATCATAAGATTTATCTGAGTCAGCACATACATAGGTGCTGAGGGGTGTCTGGTGAGAGTCAGCCCCTGCTACCACATACTTTTAAAAAGATGTAGCATATGCTTTCTCCAGACCAGCCATCCTCACACTGTGTAACTTTTGGTGGGACTTAGGGCATAGCCACACTGTGATTAGATGTGTTACTGCAACACACAGACATTTCTGAACTAGCTTTGATGTAGCTTGTTCAAGCCATGACGGCAGTGAAACTGAGGCAGCGAAGCCTGCCTGGGGCCCTGAGTATGTACTTGAGCACCTAGTGTGTGCTGCTGTGGTTTCAGTACTACAGTTAATCATGCTACCTAGATCAAAGCTTGCTCAGGTAAGTCTATTCATGCTGCAATCACATACCAATACCCTAAGGCCACTATGCTTTCCCGCCCCATAGCAGTTTGCTATTGGCCACCCACAGCACTAGAAACTAAACTGTCCTGTGCATGTGCACTACAGGAGAAAGTGCTCCTTATGCCCTCTCCTTTTGCTTTATCTATACAGGAACTGGCACAATTTATCACTAGTCATATACCTTAAAACTTAAGGTGCCTGGTCCTGTACTCTGACGTACCTGCAGAAAGCCAGTTGACTTTGGCAGGAGCTGTATGCCTGTATCTAAGGGTAAAATTAGGCTCCCAATATGTGCAATACGGATGAATTAAGGTTGCTTAGAACCTTAGCTTTTGTTTTTAATTGACCTCTAAGTGATTACAATTATAATCTTAAATATTGCAACAACAACATTTTGGTATTTGATAAGAAAGTGTCATGAACTGGCAGGATCATTTAGGATGCTGCAAGGTAGAGGAACTTCTGTCTTATTTAGTATTTTCATGTATTGGTATATTCATATTCCATGGTACCTCTTGTTCAGAATACCAGTCTATTCAATTATTGCTTTGTTTTCCACTGCTTTCTATGGCACCAGTAGCCTTCTTAAATCTATCACAGAAAGCAGACAAGATAACTTACTTTATTCTCATATGAGATTTGGAAAGATGGATACTATCATAAAAGAAACAGAGCTTGTAGTGAAATTCTTGCTACAGAAAAACCTGTTGCAATAAAAATGCTGTTATTGTAATAAATTTAGCAAAATAACTCTGAACAAACAAACCATTTTACAGTCAAACTCAAAAGTTTAAGGGCTAAACTATGGAATTTAGCCATTGGCCTGGTGAAATGTTAGTCCCTTGGCAGTTCAGAGAGGAACTGTGCCTAAGACAAGTAAGTTATATACCAGCCATTGCTCAGGACACTGCCTGTAGTTAGATTCTAACCCTGTATTTATTTTGTTAAATTATAAGATAATGTTACAGAAATATGAAAACGTTAATGTAGCAAGGTGTTAACAAATGTGGACAAGGGGAATTCAGTGGACATAGTGTACTTAGATCTCCAGAAAGCTTTTGACAAGGTCCCTCACCAAAGGCTCTTACGTAAATTAAGTTGTCATGGAATAAGAGGGAAGGTCCTTTCATGGATTGAGAACTGATTAAAAGACAGGGAACAAAGGGTAGGAATAAATGGTAAATTTTCAGAATGGAGAGGGGTAACTAGTTATGTCCCCAAAGGTCAGTTCTAGGACCAATCCTGTTCAGCTTATTCATAAATGATCTGGAGAAAGGGATAAACAGTGAGGTGGCAACGTTTGCAGATGATACTAAACTGCTCAAGACAGTTAAGACCAAAGCAGACTGTGAAAAACTTCAAAAAGTTCTCACAAAACTAAGTGATTGGGCAACAAAATGGCAAATAAATTTTAATGTGTATAAACGTAAAGTAATGGACATTGGAAAAAATAACCCCAACTATACATACAATATGATGGGAGCTAATTTAGCTACGACTAATCAGGGAAGAGATCTTGGAGTCATTCTGGATAGTTCTCTGAAGATGTCCACGCAATATGCAGCAGCAGTCAAAAAAGGAAACGGGATGTTAGGAATCATTAAAAAGAGATAGAGAATAAGATGGAGAATATCTTATTGCCCCTATATAAATCCATGAATATTGCATACAGATGTGGTCTCTTCATCTCAAAAAAAGATATATTGGCATTAGAAAAGGTTCAGAAAAGGGCAACTAAAACGATTAGGGGTTTGGAACGGGTCCCATATGAGGAGAGATTAAAGAGGCTAGGACTTCTCAGCTTGGAAAAGAGGAGACTAAGGGAGGATATGATAGAGGTATATAAAATCATGAGTGGTGTGGAGAAAGCAAATAAAGAAAAGTTATTTACTTGTTCCCATAATATAAGAACTAGGGGCCACCAAATGAAATGAATGGGCAGCAGGTTTAAAACAAATAAGAGGAAGTTCTTCTTCACACAGCGCACAGTCAACCTGTGGAACTCCTTACCTGAGGAGGTTGTGAAGGCTAGGACTATAACAATGTTTAAAAGAGAACTAGATAAATTCATGGAGGTTAAGTCCATTAATGGCTATTAGCCAGGATGATAAGGAATGGTGTCCCTAGCCTATGTTTGTCAGAGGTGGAGATGGATGGCAGGAGAGAGATCACTTGATCATTACCTGTTACCTGTTCACTCCGTCTGGTGCACCTGGCATTGGCCACTGTCAGCAGAAAGGATACTGGGCTGGATGGACCTTTGGTCTCACCCAGTGTGGCCATTCTTATGTTCTTAGAATAAAAAGAAAAGAAAGTAAGTTACAAGATTTATTATTATTATCAGCTATTTTATTTCAGAGTACTTTGTGCCCCTTGATTTTTTTAGTTTCTTTTTTAGGGATGGAGAAAAGGAAGAAATGAATTTTGATGTAATTTTTTATTTAATTTTGATTTAATGGTAAAAAAAAACCACATAAATGGAATGTTTGTAAGAGAGATCATAATTTAATTGTAGCCCAACACATGTGGCTGCAGGTGCTCCAGCTGTCTGTTATATTTCTGTCGATCAGATTATTCATGTATTCCCTATTTGAACCGCAATTAAGCCTGTTTGTTGCTCTCTTGTGGTGAGCATCTACTACTACAAAAAGGCACAATTTTAATTCATTTTTTTCATATTACATTAACTCTAATATTGTTTGCAGATACTTATAAAGTTACTTTACCTGCAATTGAATTTATACTGAGAATATTACTTTTATAGGTTTTATAAGAGAATTTTACATTCATGTGTTCTCCTGGATGCTTTTTATATCTTGTTTAGAAGTAGACTTGTTAAAGCCTTGGTTTTTCTCTGATGTTGCTGCTGCTTGCAACAGCAGGCATGATTTTAATGTGTTGCTTTAACATTTTGCATGAGTTGAATAAAGATTCTTTTTAAGCCTTCATTGATTTCTACATATATTAACTACCACCACTCAGAGAAGTGACTCCAGTCCACTGGAATCAAATCAAACCACTGCTTTTAATTTGATTTACAAGGGCAAAAAGTTACCTGATATTTACACATGCCCATCCCCATTTTATTTCAATTTTAAAATTTGGTTCAAATTTATATTTCAGAACACACAACAGAGAAATAAATCATGACAAAATTATTTTAAAACATCATTACATTGCCATCCTTATACTGTGCAATCCTTAATAAAGGTGAGACAGATACTTTCTCTGGTCCATTTTCCTGGGATTTTGTTCTGAACAGAGATAAGAAAATGAAGAGATTTGAAGAGCTGGTTAAGTAGCAAGAATGTTATAATGATTGGCAGAAGGAAAACACTAAAAAGTTTACAGCCATGATGAGGGATTTCCTATTTGAAGCCACATCCTCACAAATGAAGACATCAGTCCACAGTTCAAAATTTCTGGACTCCTCACTGACAAAGATTTTACATCACAGCATTCACAAGAAACATGTTCTCCAATCTATAATCAGCTAGGAAGTTGCATGCTAAGCTGGAAGATGATGACCTGGCCTCCACAATACATACCATTGTTACCTCCTGGCTGGACTACAGCAATATATTACACTATGGCAGCAAGTAGGGTATAGGAACTACACTTGTGGCTACACAACACAGCGACAAGCAGGCTTTGGTGTGTAGCTACATATGGTAGTGAAAGGCTCTTGCAAAGGGAAGGCAAAGGGAACTACACTGCTAAAAATAGCAATATAGACAGGGAAGATGCTGATCGGGTATGTAGAGAGCGGTGAAAGTATGTACCCTAAAGTTGTGGGGTGCCTGAACTCTGCTCACCTCAGCAGTGCCTCACTTCTGCTAAGGGGGGCTTGAAGCGTGGTATAGATATATTCTAGATGTTCATGAAAGCTACAACCCTAAGAAAACTGCAACTGGCACAGAATGCATCTGCCTGGCTCCTTAGTAACAAACCTATTCTCCACTAGGGCACTCCCAGTAGGATGCCATGTTAAGTTTCTCCCACAGGGAAAAGAAATACCTCAAACCTTTGCTCTGTACCAACTGCAAAGTCACTGTTCTACCAGAACATAGCAAATCATAAAAAGAAGGAGAAAATTCAAAACAATTTTTCCCCTCTTGAGAGAGAAATGGAAGACTTCTTACCCATACTTTCCTCTCTGCTACCGGTGCCTCCCACAGTTCTGAATGCCTTGCTGCTTTCCTCTCTACAGTTCACGGAAGCAGACATTGTTTTGATGCCATTGTCTGGCCATGCCCCCTCTGTTCCTGCTTGCTGCTAGATGAGTTGTTCCCAAGATGTAATACATCATTTACAAATATTCCAGAGATAACTAAATAACTATGCGCATTAGACCAAGGAAGACAGTCATGTGATAATGATTCCACTTAACAACTTTCCAGGCTCCTGGCTCCTCAGCCTGCACCTCCCTTAGGCACAGACCTACATATCTCTCCCTGCTGACTGAATTTTTTGCAGACTGCACAGTTCCCTCCATGTACTATGATATTCCCAGTCCCAAGCCAGAACATTCCCAGCTGAAACAGGCCTGCAAAAGACATAAGAGTCACCATACTTGGCCAGACCAATGGTTCATCTAGCCCAATGTTCTGTCTTCCAACGGTGAGCAATTCCAGGTGCTTCAGAGGGAATGAATGGAATAGGTAATCATCAAGTGATCGATCCCCTGATTTCATACCCGGCTTCTGGCAAACAGAGGATAAGGACACTTCAGAGCATTGTTTTGCATCCCTGCCCATCTTGGCTAATAGCCATTGATGGACCTATCCTCCACAAACTTATCTCGTTGTTTTTTGAACCCTGTTATAGTCTTGGCCTTCACAACATCCTCTGGCAAGAAGTTCCACAGATTGACTTTGTGCTGTGTACAGAAATATTTCTTTTTGTATGCTCTAAACTTGCTACCTATTAATTTCATTTGGTGATCCCTAGGTTTTTGTGCTATGAGAAGGAGTAAATAACTTCCTTATTTATTTTCTCCATACTAGTCATGAATTTATAGACCTCTATCATATCCCCCATTAGACGTCTCTTTTCCAAGCTGAAAAGTTCAGTCTTATTAATTTCTTCTCATACGGAAGCGGTTCCAAACCCCTAATAATTTTTGTTGCCCTTTTCTGAACCTTTTCCAATTTCAATATATTTTTTTGCAATGGAGTGACCAAATCTGCAATACAGTATTCAAGATGTGGGCATACCATAGATTTATAAAGAGGCAATGTTATTATCTATCCCTTTCCTAATGATTCCCAACATTATGTTAGTTTTTTTGACTGCTGCTGCACATTGAGTGGATATTTTCAGAGAACTATCCACAATGACTCCAAGATCTCTTTCTTGAGTGGTAATAGCTAATTTAGACCCTACCATTTTATATGTATTGTTGGTGTGATGGGGTATACCAGGTATACTGGTTCAGCAGTGGTTAATACCACTCTGTGGGCCGAGGAGACCATGCCTCCTCAGCTTTGCTGGGCATGCTCCAGCTGGAACCAGGAGAAAAAAGAGAGCAACTAAGCTCAATCAGGGCTGACCACTGAAGAGACTGGAGGTGCAGTGGAAGCTCCTGCAGAGGCAGTGCCAACACTCTACAATGCAGAGACCAGACAGCTGGCGATGACCAGCAACCCCCAGGCACCTGATGCCTCAGAGAGACGAGATGCTTGGGACCCCCAAGACAACTAGCCATAGAGGAATGGGTAGGAAGTACCACAGGGGAATTTAACATTGAACCCGGGATTAGCTTAGTGTGTTTCAGCAGGATCTCTGCTGAGCTGTTGGCGGGCAACCCCACCACTGCCAGGGCCCTGGGTTGGGACCAATGGAGTAACCAGGGCCTGGGTCCCTCTATCCTGACTGCCACCTGCCCCAAGGGAGTAATCTATCTCACCAGCCACTCAGGCCACCAGGCTATGCTGCCCTGCCACTCCAGAGCTGCCATATTGACTCTGGCAACTAGGCCATGCAGCCCTGTAAAGGAGGACACCCTATAGACCCCAACCATTAATCTATACTGCTCAGAAGCCAAGGGTAGTTATCCAGACTTGGACGTGAGATTATAATGCCCTTCCACCCTTCCCAAATGGTGCCTTCTGACAGTTGGGATTATGTTTTCCAATGTGCATTACCTTGCATTTATCAACATTGAATTTCATCTGCTATTTTGTTGCCCAGTCACCCAGTTTTGTGAGATCCTGTTGTAACATTTTGCAGCCTGCTTTGAACTTAACTATATTGAGTAGTTTTGTATTATCTGCAAACTTTACCACTTCACTGTTTACCCCTTTTTCCAGATCATTTATGAATATATTGAATACTACTGGTCCCAGTACAGACCCCTGTGGGACACCACTATTTACCTCTCTCCATTCTGAAAATTGACTGTTTATTTGTACCCTTTGTTTCCTATCTTTTAACAAGTTACCAAACCATAAGATGACCTTCCCTCTTATCCTATGACTGCTTGTTTTGCTTAAGAGCCTTGGGTGAGGGACAATGTTAAAGGCTTTGTGAAAATCTAAGTACAGTATATGTACTGAATCATTCTTGTGCACATGCTTGTGGATATCCTTGTAGAATTCTAGTGGATTGGTGAAGCATGATTTCCTTTTAGAAAAAGCCATGTTGACTCTTCCCCAATAAATCATGATCATCTAGATCTCTGATAATTCTGTTCTTTACCATAGTTTCAAATAATTTGCCTGATTCTGAAGTTAGGCTTATTGGCCTGTAATTACCAGGATCGCTTCTGAAGCCTTTTTTTAAAAATTGGCATCACATAGCTATTCTCCAGTCATCTGTTACAGAAGCTGATTTAAGTGATAGGTTACATACTGCACATTTGAGTTCCTTAAGAACTCCTGGGTGAATAGCATCTGATCCTGGTGACTTATTACTGTTTAGTTTGCCAGTTTGTTCCAAAAGCACCTCTAATAACACCTCAATCTGGGACAGTTCCTCCGATTTGTCAGCTAAAAAAAAAAATCAGGTTAGGTAATCTCCCTCACATCCTCAGTTGTGAAGACCGATGCAAAGAATTAATTTAATTTCTCTGAAATGGCCTTATTTTCCTTGCATGCTCCTTTAGCATTCTGATTGTTCAGTGGCCCCCACTGGTTGTTTAGCAGGCTTCCTGCTTCTGATGTAGTTAGGTTTTTTGCTGTTACTTTTTGAGTCTTTGGCTAGCTGTTCTTTAAATTCTTTTTTTTTGGCATTTCTAATTATATTTTTACACTTCACTAACCACAGTTTATGCTCCTTTCCATTTTCCTCAATAGGATTTCACTTCCAGTTTTTAAAAGATGCCTTTCTGCCTCTAACTGCTTCTTTTACTTTGTTGTTTAGCCATGGTGGCATTTTTTTGGTCCTCTTACTATATTTTTAAATTTGAGGTATACATTTAAATTGAGCCTGTATTATGGTGTCTTTAAAAAGTTTCCCATGAAACTTGCAGGGATTTCATTTTTGGCACTGTGTCTTAATTTCTGTTTAACTAACTTTCTCAGTTTTGTGTAGTCCCTCTTTCTGAAATTAAATGCTACCATGGTGGGTTGATTTGGTGTCCCCTCTCCCCATAGGGATGTTAAATTTTGTTATATTATGGTCACTATTACCATGTGGTTCATTTATATTCACCTCTTGGACCAGATCCTATGCTCCACTTAGAACTAAAACAAGAATTGCCTCTCCTCTTCTGGGTTCCAGAACTAGATGCTCCAAGAAGCAGTCATTTAAGGTGTCAAGAAACTTTCTCTCCATCCTATCCTGAAGTGACATGTATCCAGTCAATATGGGAATAGTTGAAATCCCCCATTATTATTGAGTATTTTATTTTTATAGCCTCTCCAATCTCCCTGAGCATTTCACAGTCACTATCAGCATCTGAGTCTTTTATTTCCATAAACAGCATTCTTTGATGAAAGGAAGTATTAATTTTACTTTTCATCCTGGTGTGTGAAAGGCATTCACTTCTTCTGTTTTTAACAGACAGGGACAAGGTGGAGGAGAGACAGAAAATGAAGGAGATACAGTTTTGGGGGTGGGGTTGATGTTTTTGAAACACTGGGTGACTGGTCAGTTATGAATGAATGTTTTGATTGGCAGGTTGACTCTATCTGTTGCTTTGACCTTGATTCTGATTCCAGTCAGGGACATCATCTGGTTGGGTCTTTTCTGCTTAGACAGGGTAGGATTATGGCTATCTCATATTGCTGTGCTGATGCATCAGAATTCGATGAAAAGTTGAGAGAGTCAGAGAAAGGCTCGGAGGAAGGAAGTGGGGTAGAAAGTAACACAAAACAGCATCTTACATGTTTTTGCAGTTCTGGCAATTAGGTATCCTCCCACTGATGGGCTGAGGACTGGATGTCATGATGACTTTCAGAACTCACAGATGAAAAACAAAGAACAAGGCCTGATGGCCTTCCTCTAGAGAATGAAATCCTTCAGTATGGTCTGCTCCCTCTGTCATGGAGTTGAGGAAGATGAGTTTAAATCAAGATGATCTGGGATGCATTGAGCTGAGATGTGTTGGGAAATGAAGAAGTTCTCCCCTCCACCCAAAGGCTATCTTTGAGAACCTCCAAAAAGGAGAAAGATGGGTGGCATAGTTTGTACCTAGTTTGCACTAGTTTGCACTAGTTAGGCCTAACATCCACCACACCAATTTCGGTCCATTAGTATTCAGACCCATATTTTCTTGTTTAATAAGTCCAACCTCAACACAGTCCTTGAATCATGGTAGTAGGCTTTTATTTGAATTAATTTAGCCTCTGTCTGGTTTTCTTGCACTTGTTCATAACATTCATGATTGAAAATAACTTCACATATTTTCCCTGGATAATTTTGAAGCAAGCAAAAAAAGTTATAAGATGTCACAGCCTATTAACTTTTACATAAGTTATACATTTGAGCTTACAGTTAGGGTAAGTTTTAAGAACAGCTCTTTGCTGAAGTTGCTAAGGACAGCAGCAGCCTCTAAATAAAGCTGAAATCTCAATCACTGGGTTAGGTGATGGAGCCTTGGGACAGGACCAGGCAGCATTTCTGAAGGGACTGGAGGCAGCCCTGCCCTTGTGGACCTCAGGATGCTGGGACTGTGTTAGTCACTGATACCAAACCACAAGTGGGGTTTAGCAGATGGGCAAGGGAAGTGACGGGGTAAAGAACACTTGTCTAACTGGATTCCAACCAGAAGGTGGGGAACTGAATTAAACTACTGACAAATGTACCACTGTTTTATTTATCATTCATATAGATTGTTGCTGTATTTGACCAAGTTGATCTGTGTTCCCTTCTCCCCCAGTAAAGGTGTCTTTGTTTCATACACAGACAAACTCTGTGCTTGCAAGTGAGGAAAGTATTGCCTATTAAGAACACTTAGCAATCCCAGAAATTCTGGTTGGGGGCTTGAGCTGGTAGTGTTTGTTACTTTTAAGAGGGACCCCTAGCTATTTGAACCTGGCCCATGTTGCATCTGAAACCATCTGTCAGAGGGTGTGTACCCAGGACTGTGCCTAGAGTCAGTCTGGTCCTGAGAAAACTGGAACACTGCAGTTTAGGTCACTCTTAAGCAATTCTTTGTTTGCCCATGTCAGCTGATATAGCCAGGGATTAATAGTTCTTTTTTTTTTCCCCTACCACCTCTTTCCATTTATAGAAACTCACAAGCCACCTTTGTTTTTTTGTTCTCTATTGGTTCCTGCCAATAATCTACTGTTGCTGGAGCCACATGGGACCTAATGTCACCCAAACAAGAAAAAATATCTTACAGTTTTAGAAAAAATGCTGCTGGAACTCCCCTCCCCCAAATTACAGCTAACATGTAAATTACATGTAAATATTAATAACTACATGTACACTCCTATTAAATACTCCTGCAGAGCACTGAGCAACAGCCATTGACTCCATTAGGAGCTCAGGGTACTTTCAGAAATGTCTTTGTAAGGTGATTCCTACAAGAGAATTTCCTTTGCTATGTTTTTGCAGAGTCCTCCCTGGCGGAGCAGCTTTAATCTCAGGAGCTCCATAGGAGCCTCTCTAGCAGAAGCTGTTGAGCAGATGCACTAACTCCTGACATCCTTTATTTTTAGCTTCTTACCGTGGCACCAGTGATTCTTTGAGCAGTGCTGCTCCCCACAGCTCTTCTGTCTGCAGGAACTTTTGACAATTCTATCTTGGGAGCCTTCAGGCAGAGCAGCTTTGGCCATAGTATAGGTAACTAACACAGTTGAACACTTACTCAGAGTTATTATTAATCAGCTCACAATGGCAAATATTTGAGTGCTCTGGACCAGCCTGCACCCCAATCACACACACACCAAAAACCAGAAGTAACAAAGTACTGGGTTTGAAACTCTTTCTACAGCAATAGATTGCAATTCTTATTGTAAGCTGTTCAGAGCAGGGACATCATTTGTGTTCGGAAAATGCCTACCACACTGTAGAGATGCTACAAACTCAGTATATATCACATTCATAATAATAGCAAACAAATCTGAGAACTTTCCTATGGAATTGTAAGGTAAGCAATGCGTTCTCCATTTTTATCCTAGAAGGATAGCATGAGGAATATTTAGTTGTGGTAAGTGATGATCTACAGCTATTGCATCAACCAAATTTTTCTTCTCCAAGTTTACAAGGTAGTAATAAGATTGAGGATGGGGAGGGTCCCAGGACCTGAGGGGCATAATACTGACATTTACAATCCATTTAATTCTACTTGACATATTCCATTACTTTATGGAGTGTCTCAGTCTCTCTTCATATGATTCTAACCCTTATTCACAGGAAGTAATATTAAGCACTGGGCTTAACAAAGACCATAATGTAATCAGCAGTGCTGTGTGACTATTAAGTCAAAGACAGGAACCACAAGAGTGTAGTTGTTGTTGTTGTTGTTGTTGTTTTGTTTTGTTTTAAAGTCTGGGAGCTAAAAAGCCAAGCTGAACTATAGGATTCTGTCTGTGTCCAGTGTAGACTCAAAGACTTCCCTTATACATATCCCATAGCTTTCTATATATAAAAATTGTGCCGCGCACTAGTTGTACTGACCAGTATACACGTATTAAGAACTTGTAAAATAATGTGTACACCACTTACCAATTTCTTGTATTCAGAAACATGCTAGAAAGATGCAGGCATAAGTACAGTTTCTTACAAACCCTTCAGCCATGTTGAAAGGCAGTTTCTCTGCAGGCTGGAAAGATTTATTACATGGCTAATTACGGTAATACCACATTACCCCTCCACAACCCCAGCAGGGAAGAAAGACAATCAGGAATGGGTCTGCTCCGAGGCGAATAGCTGGGTCAGAGAGCATAAATTTCCTGGCTCCTCATGTACCTCATGTACTTCCCTGCTGGCTCGGGGTGGTCTCCTCCTCTCAACTTGCAAAACAGGTTCAACCATACTCAAAATTGTTCAACCCATTGCTGAGCTGATACGCTAGGCCATAGAACATATATGCCGTTTACCATCATATCAGCTACGGCCCAGATCTGGCACTTTTTCTACAGGACAGTGATGGTGGGTGTCTATTCAGCACCATGAGTGACTTCGCATATACAGGATGACATCTGATCCATACATTAATATATAAGTCGATGGAGCTGAAGTATACTCCAGACAATAAAAAACCAACCAAACAAAAAAAAAAATCACAGAAAATAGCATTGCCAAAACAGCACCATGCAGAGTATAAGGTACTGAAAGACTTGACCAATGAAACTGGATACTGGTGGCTATGTTCTCCTTATCTTAGCTAAACATGCACAGAATCTGGCATGCTCTGATCCAGGGTTTGGCTTGTGACTCTCTCTAGTGACAATAATTCATAAATATACAGCTAAATTAGGATTTTTTTTAAATGCAGGCTTTGCCAGAGGGTTTCAAAAAAGCACCAAAAGATTCAGTGTCAGCCCATTAGATTTGCCAGTAGGCTGATCCCAGATATGAAGATATAGAATTTTGATTGACACGATAGAATAGCAATGCATATGTTTGAGATAATGAATCTGGTACCACATTTGTAGCAAAAAGGAATGTAATAAAACAATAGATCCTGTATTTAAAAACCTGCAATAATCATGCCAAGTCTGATTAGAGCTGCATAATCAAAATATATAACGCAGACACTGAATGATGTGGTTTCTGTAACAAAAGATTGAAATTGTTAACTAATTTGGAATTCCAAGCAGGATTTAGATAACTAAATGCACTAGTCAAGAATTTTACAGCATAAAATGGGATATTAAATCTGAAGTTTAGCATCAAATATATACTAGCTTAGATAATGTTCTCTTTTAACTTACTAGGCAAATGCAATTAATTGTAACTCTTTTCTAGAAATTATGTATTGATCTTGCAAAAACTACCCTGGACTATTTGGGAGCAGATTTTAATGATTCTTTGTGCTCATCAGAGTTTGAGACAATTGCATTAAGCAATTTTCCTTTAAAGAAAGAGGAAAAAAGATAATAATTTTTTTTTCTATTATTCTTTCAAGGTGAAGAATTAGTGTTTAAATTCAAGACAGAAAAGAAACATTTAAAAAGGCAAAAATAATCTGAACTAAATTAAAGATGGATTGTACCCAAAAACCAAATGAATTGCACCGCACTGACAAGAAAAAAAAATCATAGCAAACAGCATTACTAATGATTTACTGAAAAGACCTGTATTCCTAGCCTGAATGCCTCCTGTTAAGGTACTGAGAACCTTCAGTTCCTATTTATCCTGGTGGATCTAACAGCCCTAGGCCTCCTGCAGAATTGAGCCCAAAACAATAGAATATATGATTAAGAAAAATAAGTTCTGCCTTGATGTAACAAAGTATAGCTTATTAACGCCAAACAAGTACAATCATCTTCATTCTATTTAAAAATAAAAAGGAGAAGTCAATGAATGTTTTTAATAAGGCACCAGGAATTTAAGAATTATTTTACTAAGGGTATGACAAGAGCTAAACTCACAATGGAAATCATACAGGAAGTTTTGCCATTGACTTCAATGGGGCCAGAATTTCACCCAAAATATCCGCATGTGGTCCTATTCCTGAAATTCTGGATGTGTAGGCTGCTGAAGTCAATGGGACTCTGTGTGAGATACAGCAGTCCAGCCATGTGCAAAAGTGGCAGGGTTGGGGTTTAAGTATATTGACTTTAATATTTTAAAATTAAACAATGTATGCAATTATAGTAGGATACTTAAGTAATATTAGTTCATGATCATTTGAATTTAGATTAGAGAGAGTGATTATGGAGATAATGTTTTAATCAGGCAATGTTTGTATGGTAGCAGATATTTTACAATATTCAACACAAGCTTAGAGCACCCAGGGCGTAGCAAAAATACCCCAATACAATTTAGAATTAATTTGCCCCCACTGAATAATTACAAATACAAAAAAAATTGCACAAAATATTGTAAACTCCAATGTTACCTCTTTCAGTGAGAGGTTACCTTATCTTCTTGTGTCTCTCAATTTTACCTCTTGTAAATTTAAAAGTGCATGCCAGTTTATTCAGAACCCATCAATAAGTGTGTGATGCATACTAAATGTGTGTTAAAGCAAACTTTACACAACTAAGTATAAAAACATATGCCACATTGTCCTCTTCACTGCCTACATTGATAAGGGCTAGGTTGTTTTCAGAATTTCCTTGCAATTTTGCTATCAACTGGACAGTATTTACCCATTCCCATAGAACAACTTTTTGCTTTGAAATCTGTGAATCTTGGGACTCCACTAGAGGCCACAGCAATCTTTGTGGAGGTCTCTTCCAGTCCTCATTACACATGGCTCCATTGCTCTCCAACTGATATTGCTCTCCACATCTGGCAGTGGAGCCGGAATCCTTACAGATCAGTAAGGATTAGCTTGTGTTGTGCTATGGTGAACTGATATTTTGGAGATATTACTATTTGAAAAAGAGGTATATGGCAAAGTGAAGAGACATTTCAGGCTAATGAGGTAGCTAGAATTTTGCTAATAGTCTGATATGTGAATTGCCTTGAAAAGTGATAGGTATAATATATCTGAATGTTTTAACTGGGCTCAGGGAAAGAGAAGGAAGTGTTAGGGAATTGGGCAATTAAGTGACTAGGGGAAAAAATAGCAAATTTAGGAAAGAGAAAAAAGTTAAGTCAGCAAGAAGCTGGACACAACATAGAATTAATCTTTTAGGAAAAGATTAAACCGTCCTCTCATCATTATTTTTGGAAGGTAGCATTAGGCTGGGAGGAAGGGTGGAGAAGACATTAAGGCAGGGATAGGCAACCTATGGCATGCGTGCCAAAGGCTGCACGTGAGCTGATTTTCAGTGGCACTCACACTGCCCGGGTCCTGGCCACTGGCCTGAGGGGCTCTGCATTTTAATTTAATCTTAAATGAAGCTTAAACATTTTAAAAGCCTTATTTACTTTACATACAACAGTAGTTTTGTTATATATTATAGACTGATAGAAAGAGACCTTCTAAAAAGATTAAAATGTATTATTGGCACATGAAACCTTAAATCGAAGTGACTAAATGAAGACTCGGCACCAAGTCGGTTGCCAACCCCTGCATTCAGGAATAGTTTCTGCCAGCCTTCTTCCCCAAATCAGGAAGTAGCTTAAATACACAATTTTGCCTTAACATTAAAGGACTTCGGGGGAAATTATCGAAGGCACAATGGACAGTTAGGACCCCTACTCCCTTTGGAAGTCAAGGGTGCCTAACTCCTGTTTGTACCTTTGCAAAATCTCCCATGCAGATTAGACATAATGGTGAACATTTTCAAAAGCTGAGGTGAGACTGCACTGACTTGGGGTTTTCAGCCACCTCTGTTCTCACTTGATCTTGGGCTTCTTCACAGTCCACAGCATTATTTAGGCACACAGGATTGTCCAAGTTACAACAGCCTGTCCCCTGCTATCTATGGACTCCAGCACCTTCTGGAATCTTTGCAGCATCATATGCTGCAGTTTCAGCTTCACTGTGCCCCTGGTTCGCTCTCCACACCATGGCTTGCAAGAGTCCACAGAAGGCATTCTTATGGCTGTCTTCCTCAGTTTCTGAACCAAGAGAATCCTCTGCTGGCCAGATCTCGGGCTTTGAGAGACCTTTAACAGAGCTCCGGCACTTTTACCTGGCATAAAAAAGGGCTTGAGGATCTTCCTCAGATGCCTCAAGGCAAGCATGTAAATCAATATTTAGGCACCTAATTTAGGGGCCTGATTTTCAGATGTGATTTAAATGGGAGTTGTACAACACCTTTAAAAGTCAGGACACTTATTTAGGTGCCAAAATACGTAGTTAAGTGACTAACTTTAGGCACTCTGGTTTAGGAATTTTAGTCTAATGAGATAGTGACATTGTAGTGGTGGATTGCTAACATCTGTACATTGCTTTTTCAAAGTGCTTGTTGATGTACCAGGTGAATTTTGTTGTACAATGTTAATGGTAAATTGGAAATCAATGAGACTAAATTACTTCTGAGACAGACATGATACTGCATATTTTTTGTAGTTTCTTGTTTTTTTTTCCAATGAAAAATAAACTTCAAAAGTCAGCCTCATTTATTTGTAGTACACCTTTGCCCTTCAGCTCTCCATGGATAGGAGACTTGATTCAGGAACACATCTCTGATCAGGGATTACTTAACTTTTCAGCAAGCATATAGTTAAATTCAATGGAATTGACTTCAATGAGGCCTATGCATGTGCTTAAGTACTCTCCCAAATAGGGATGGACCTATGCATGTGATTAATGGTTCTCCTGAGTCAGGATATAGCATACATCCATAAACCTCAGTGACCATATGCGGGAATTCAAGGTGTTTAAGATTGATTTCTACCAACAAAGGTTTAAAGTAGTTGTTAATCAGTTCTTGTGAATATGGCATAAAATGTTCAATAACTTCATTGCGATAAGCCATAAAATTTCTCTGCTGAAAGATAAATACAGAAATATGAAATTTCTAGAAAACAGGTCAGATAAAAACAAAAACTAAAATTCAGAATGCCACCATGCAAATTGTTAGCACTTCAAATCAATTAAAATAATGAACTATTGGGGCAGATCAGATCCAAAATAAGCCTAATGATTTCATAGGTGTTTTCTATCTTTTGTTCTGATGTAACACCGTTTTTTCCATTGGAGTTACTCCTGATTTACAAGAGTTGAAAAGCAAGGAGAACTAGGCCCTAGAATGCAATGGAATCCAAAAGTTTTTGCCTAGATTGTTACATTTTCCCTATTCCATACACAAGCAGTATTTTTAAGAATCACTATAAACAGCAGAATGCAAGTTGGTTTAAGGGCTGTTCTTGACTGGTGCAAGTTAGAGCTGGCCAATTGTATGTAATCCTAGATTTAATAGAAAATGTTTTCTCCATTTTGGGATGATATCATTGGCATCATCATTGCAGTGGATACAGTTCTAACAAGTAAAACACTTAAAATAATTATAGACAGAAAAATTTCATACTGGATGCACTAAATGAAATCAACCCATGAAAGAATAATCCATGGACTGTTATATTTCTCCTGGGAAAAAACGTGGTTTGATGAAAAACATGGGCAACTTTTTGCATTATTCTGTAACATGGAACAAATCCAGCTTTGGTGTAGTTCCTCTCCAGAAGGCGTTTGATGAGATGGCATGGAGGGGGCACAGGCTACAATGGATACAAAGCAAAGGCAGTAATCATGGTCCTGAGTGGCTTCATACTGTCTCTGGCTCAGGGAGGAGACTACGTTCTACTTCAACCCATGCTGAATACGTTCTACTTCAACCCATGCCGAACTGGCTCATGATTTGCCTCTAAATGGCAGTGATTATGAAGATAGGCTTATAAAGAACTTACGGCTTGACTGGGACATAAATTTTATGTTCCCCTTATCTGGGTAGTACTGACTGGTTTGGAGCAGGATTTTTCTGCTTTGAGGCAGAGGAAAAGAATAGTGAAAAAGTTTAGGCTACTGTGTTTATGAGCAGTACTTACCCCTTCCCCCACCTACTGGCCGCTTGTAATCTATTAAGGGGGGGTCAGCCAGCTTTCACACCATGGGAACAGTGTTTTTTCCCTACAGTTATTCATCCCTTCTACTTACCCAACCAGTCAAAAATTAAAATGCAAACACACACATGTTAATCAAGTATGCAAATACATTTAATTCCATTTCAGAGATGAGCAAAGTTTTGGATGGGTTATTTTTTATTTTTAGTTATCAGACTAGGGAGATGATCCTTCATCCTCACAGCAATTTTTATTAAAAGATTAGTATCTAAATACTAAAAAGGAACACAAGGTGAAAGAGAAATTTGATAAATTTTTCCATATTTTTGTGAAAATGTGATTCCCAACTCTGAGAAGGTTTTTGGAGGCCTTATCTGCACTGCACTGTGCCTAATTATATATATATATATATATATCCAAATGCTTTAAAGGGTGTTTCCACATGCAAGGCATCAGTAGTGTATCTATAAGCACCAGATGTCCCCAACATTTGCATTTACTACTTCAGTTTCTGCAGTTGATTTAACAGCCAGCATGCTTTACAGCCAAAGTTTTCAAACTAGACTCTCACAAATAGATGTCTAGTTTCCAACAGAAGCCTTAGAGGGGAGAGGATTAGAAATCTTAATAAAATTCTGCAGACACTCTGCTAATTCCTAGAGTAGAAGCATGTGTTAAAATCTTCAATGATCTCTGTCCAATGCTTCTGATTGGCCTTAAGCAGGGCCGGCTCTTAAGAAGAGACGGCTCTAGCCATTTCGCTGCCCCAAGCACGGTGGCACGCCATGGGGAGCGCTCTGCCACTTGCGGATCCCACGGCTCCGGTGGACCTCCCGCAGGTGTGCCTGCAGATGCTCCACTGGAGCAGTGGAACCAGCGGACCCTCCTCAGGCACGCCTACTGGAGGTCCACCGGAGCCGCCTGCCGCCCTCCCGGCAACCGGCAGAGCGTCCTGCAGCATGCCGCCCCAAGCACGCGCTTGGCGCACTGGGGCCTGGAGCCAGCTCTGGCCTCAAGTTTTCAAGTTAGGATCCTATTTGCTTTATTCACTTCCTTATAAAACATCCATGGCAAGCATTCATGGAAATTGTCAGTCTTACACAATAAAAGAATTTAATTTGTCCCTCACCTCTACAATTTTTTACACAGCCTCCTTTTAACTTCTTTTTATGCTCCGTTTCCAAAGCTGTTACTCCTCCATCTACTGATTTTGTTTTTCTCCTTTTCTTTTTATGCAAACAGTGTTCATAAATTTCCCCTTTATTGCAGACTTAGTAGCTTCACAGACCATTTTACTATTCGCTTTCTCCACTATTGTGTATCATAAAATATCAAATGAACTCATTCTGTATTATCTCCATCATCTCAGGATCTTCAGGTAGGCCTGTTTCTCACATTTTCTCCATGATTAACCCAACACTTGAGTGTTACACCAGTTTGGGTATGATCAAACCATATAATTAGCCGGATAACTACATATCTGTCTCAGATCCATACTAAGAAATGGACACATATTTATAATCAGTTCCAAAAGATAATATATGTATGGAGTCCTAGAAGATTATACATGTATATGCACACATCAGCCAACATTACTTCATCCAGTAATTTAGATAGACATTGATTGAAGGCCCAGTCAGATAATGAACACTTTTAAATCCTACAGACAACACTGGGAGAAGGAGCCTGGCAACTCAAGATCAAGGTTAACACACTCAGTCATTCTAGGGGCAGTTCAAGAACAATTTCTGCAAAGTGGATAATTAACACTCACGTCTTAATCTCCCCTTGTAAATCTTACTGTTTTGGAGAAAAAACTCATTATACTGATTAACTGAAGGTGCATTTGTAGACCCAGTACTTACTTCAGAGTCCCTAGTGGATTCTCTAATTAAAACATCATTCCCAACTTTGTTGTTGTCAAAAGATCGTTTCCAGACCAGATGAAACCAACTTGGAAATTAAATGTGCATTTGCTTTTAAATAAGCTAAGAAAAAGAAAATTGATTAAATTGTTCTCATTAGATTACTTCCATTATTATGTGCACCTTCATGTGCATAAAAACATGCAGGAGCTGAGACTGCAGTGACAATGCAGAAAACCCAAGCCATATCACCTGCATTTGTTCATTTCCTTGAGAATTATAGACTTGTATAACTCCCCTTCACTCAAGGCAGGACTAAGTATTAGCTAAACCATCTCTAATAGTGGTTTATGTAATCTGTTCTTAAAAATCTCCAGTGACAGAGATTCCATAACCTCCCTAGCCAATTTATTCCAGTGTTTAACCACCCTGACAGTTAGGAAGTTTTTCCTAATGTCCAACCTAAAACACTCTTGATGCAATTTAAGCCCATTGCTTCTTGACCTATCCTCAGAGGTTAAGGAGAATAATTTTTCTCCCTCCTCCTTGTAACAACCTTTTATATACTTGAAAAGTGTTATGTCCCCTCTCAGTCTTCTCTTTTCCAGACTAAACAAACTCATTTTTTTTCAATCTTCCCTCATAGATCATGTTTTTTTTACCTTTAATCATTTTTGTTGTTCTTCTCTGGACTTTCTCCAATTTGTCCACATCTTTCCTGAAACATGGCATGCAGAACTGGACATCACATTCCAGTTGAGGCCTAATCAGTGTGGAGTAAAGTAGAACAATTACTTTTCATGTCTTCTTAACAACACACTGCTGCTAATACAGCCCAGAATAATGTTTGCTTTTTTTTGGTAACAGTGTTATATGGTTGACTCGTATTTAGGTTGTGGTCCACTATGACCCCCAGATCTCTTTCTGCAGTACTCTTTCCTAGGTAGTCATTTCTCATTTTGTATGTGCGCAACTGACTGTTCCTTCCCAAGTGCAGTACTTTGCATTTGTCCTTACTGAATTTCATCCTATTTACTTCAGACCATTTCTCCAGTTTGTCCGGATCATTTTGAATTTTAATCCTATCCTCCAAAGCACTTGCAACCCCTCCCAGATTGATATTGTCCACAAACTTTATAAGTATATTTTCTATGCCATTACCTATATCATTGATGAAGATATTATACAGAACCGGAACCAGAACTGATCCCTGCTGGACTCCACTCAACATGCCCTTCCAACTTGACTGTGAACCACTGATAACTACTCTCTGGGAATGGTTTTCCAACCTTATAGTAGCTCCATCTAGGTTGTATTTCCCTAGTTTGTTTTTGAGACACTAATGTGAGACAGTATCAAAAAGTCTTACTAAATGTAAGATATACCGCATCTACCGTTTCTCCCCCCGCCCTCTATCCACAAAGCTTGTTACCCTTTCAAAGAAAGCGATTAGGTTGATTTGACTTGATTTGTTCTTGACAAATTTATACTATTACTCCTCACCTTATTATTTTCTAGATGTTTGCAAATTGATTGCTTAATTATTTGCTCCATTATCTTTCCCGGTACTGAAGTTAAGCTGACTGGTCTCTAATTCTCCTGGCTGTCCTTATTTCCCGTTTTATAGATGGGTACTATATTTTCCCTTTTCCAGTCCTCTGGAATCTCACCCGCCTTCCATGACTTTTCAAGGATAATTGTTAATGGCTCAGATATCTCCTTAGCCAACTCCTTGAGTATTCTAGGATGTATTTCATCAGACCCTGGTGACTTGAAGACTTCTAACTAACTTGTTCTTTCCCTATTTTAGTCTCTGATCCTACCTCATTTTCATTGTCATTCATTAAGTTAGATGTCCAATTGCTACTAAAACTTATGGGGGAAAACAGCAAGAAAAAAGTAATTTAGCACTTCTGCCATTTCCACATTTTCTGTTATTGTTTTCCCCCTCATTGAGTAATGGGCCTACCTGTCTTTAGTCTTTCTCTTGCTTCTAATGTATTTGTAGAATAATTTTCTTGTTACCCTTTATATCTCTAGCTAGTTTATACTCATTTTGTCCCTACATACTTGCTATTTGTTTATATTCATCCTTTATAATTTGACCTAGGTACCACTTTTTCTAGGATTCTTTTTTGAGTTTCAGATAATTGATAATGTCCTGGTTAAGCCAAGGTGGCCTCTTGCCAAACTTCCTATCTTCCTATGCAGTGGGATAGTTTGCTCCTGTGCCCTTAATAATGTCTCTTTGAAAAACTTCCAACACCCTTGAACTGTTTTTCCTCTTAAACTTGCTTTCTAAGGGATGTTACCTACAAACTCCCTGAGTTTGCTAGCGTCTGACTTCTTGAAATCCATTTTCTTTATTGTGCTGTTTTCCCTTGTATTATTCCTTAGAATAATGAACTCATCATTTCATGATCACTTTCAAGCTGCCTTCCATTTGGAAATTCTCAATCAATTTCTTCCCTGTCTGTCAAAATCAAATCTGGAACAGCCTCTCCCCTAGTGGCTTTCTCTAACTTCTGAAATAAAAAATTGCCTCCAATACATTCCAAGAACTTGTTGGCTAATCTGTGCACACTGTGGCCAGCATGCACCTAGCAGTGTATCAAGACCTTATTTACAGAATTATTAATGAAAATGGCATTAGAGAGATGTCAGACATTGTTGAAGTTCATAATCTCAGTGGTGCAAACTGTAGCTAATTAATTGTTTTTATAATTTAATTGTGTTATCTATTGTCATAGCTAACTCGCATGTTATTTCATATATAATCAGTGTGTGATGAATAAATTAAAGTTTAAGGTATAGGTATACATTGTGATGCTGGCAGACCAAGTGCCAGTTCATGCCAAGGCCCCTAAGCCTCAACTTAACACTGACAAATACATAACTGGAAACTGATCTAGGTCACCTGTGTGTTAGTATTGGTAAAATAGGTATTAGATTTATAACAACATGTGTTTAGATGTTATGAAATGCTTTTAAATTGCTGCATGCATTAATCTCATATATAATATCTGTATCTCATGTTATAAAGTAATACTTAAGTGTTTGCATTGTAAACCTCTAACTGTGTAACTCATCAAGTAGGAAAGAAGCATTAACTAATGTAAAATGCCAGCTTCCTACAGAAGCTGTTCGGTCCTGGCCACCAGGATGGCTTTCGAAACCAAGTGAGCCATTGTGAAACATCAAAGAACAAAGACTTTGTTAGTTGCTCCCCCTGAAATTCATGAAGGGTTGACATGCATGTAGACTCATCCCATCAGCTTGAACTCTGGGGGAAGGGAATAAAAATCCATGACAAGAAGGAACTGTATTTTTATGTTGCTTGGACTCTGAGGGGCAAGAATTAGTAAGCATAAGGCAAAAGATACTTTGTCTGGGTTAGCCCTAAAGGCCAGATAGAGCTTGCTTATTATAGAATCTTCTATTATCTTTTGAAATTCAAGACTAACTCATGTGTGTGTATGTTTACTTGCTTTTACCTTGTAAATAACTTACTTCTTTCTCTTAGTTAACAAATCTTTAGTTGGTTTATTACAGGATTGGGTACCAGCCTTGTTTTAGGTGTAAGATCTAAAGTGCAATTGACATGGAATAAATAACTGGTCCTTTGGGACTGGGATTAACCTGAATATTGTTGTGTTGGTATAAGGGACCATATAGCACAAAGGCAGGTTTTCCTAGGTGGCAAGATAAACTGGAGTACTCAAGGTGACTATCTGTGACTTCATGGTTATGCTGTTATAGTGCTTGAGGAGTTCATACTTGATGATTGGTTGGAGAAAACCAAGTATAGAACTCACAATCAACCTCACAATTTGGGGTTTGTGCCTTGTTTTTTAACAGTCTGCTCTGAGGTTGGTACTCACACTCTAGAGCCACTCCAGACAGCTTGATCTAGATATAAGTAGATAGGATCATAGGAATCAATATTGACAAGTATTATGCATGGTGAGTGTGTATTAGGTATGTATGCAAGGTAAGGCTCTAATGCAAGGCCTACAAGCTAAGGCCTGTAAGATTGCCACTTAGGCATCAGCAGGGATGACATAAGTAGATGACCCAGGAATAGCCCTGGTCCATTAAAGTTACAACATTACTGTAAAGAAAGTGTCAATATGTGATGTTCAGGAAAATATGCCACAATATACCCATCTTGACTGCAAAACTCTTGATTGTTAAATCATGGAAAGTCTTGCTCTTACTGCAGGTTACCAGGAGAATAAACATGTTATTGAGATGCTAATGAGAACAAAGGATTAAAAGCAGCCTAGGAAAAGCAGGGCACCCCAGCAGTTTTGGGGTGTGGAAGTACAGATAAGGAAAAGGGGATATAGATAATGCATATGCATGAAGTGGTAGGCATGGTCATAACACAGGATAGAAAAGATTCTCTGGTATAGATAGGGTAGGAAGACCAAGGAAAGACTCCATCAGAGAAGACTCCTCTATCGATGACCCCCTGTTGAGAGATCCACCCAACTCTATGATATCTTTGGGTATGTGAGTATGAATACAGCATTGGCCATCACATGAGCTCTCTTGGGTTTTGTTTGCATTGAGTAATTTCTAACACAAACAAGATTCTTTACTTGTAAATGTGTTTGTGGTCTCTATTCATTCTTCATATACTCCTAGGTTGGCTGACTCTCAGAGAATTGCTAAGGGGGACTGTGAACCTGTTGATCTTAAAACTGTAAGAACACAGGAGTCAGACACATTGATTAGGAACACTGTGGTTTAACACAGATCTATCCATCTAGTTTAAGAAAATGCTACAAAACTAATATGAGCAAGGTAGCCGGAGGTTGAGACTGAGATGTAACCCAGTACTAATAACATCTATTGAATGGCTTTCTAGATGTGTGAGGTGTCCAAGGTAATGACTGTAAAAGGAGAAAGAATGGTTATGAAGAATCTGAGACAGGAAGGATTTAATAGAGAAATGGGGGCCACTTCTGTGCACTACATCCTAAAAGCCACATGGGGAACTGGGAAAATGCACATGCACTATAAACTATACACAACTATAAACGTTTCCTTTTAAACAGCCAAAGGATAAACTCAGCACTAGGAAGTCTAGACTACACATTAGCAGGACAATGCATATACTCAAAAAATTGAGTTGTGAAAACCTATTTAAATAATTGTTAAGGCAACCCATGGAAAAATACAGAAATTTATAAAATTCCTATCAAAAGCTGTTTCCAGAGGAACTAGGCAGCAAGTTCCATCCCTTGTATGGGGGTGGGAGGGAGGGGACAGTGTGTACCAGATAGAAGATCTGAACCCTGTGAGTGTGCTTACAGACCCTGAGATAGAGCAGTATTTGGACTCCGTTCAGGCTCCAGGAGCTTAATGCACCCCTGAGATTCAGAGGCTTGGATTCCCCTCACAGCAGTCCTAGTGGGTAGCCAGGCAGGGGTGTTTTCTAAGATCTGTACACACTCAGTTTAGCAATTAGAGTTCAGGGTGGTTCTGAAGATGAGGCTTACTGGACTAGGCCTTGGGGACACAGCTCATAGCATTACATTAGCGACAGTAGTAATGTAAACTGAAAGATTACAGTACCAGATCCAGAGAAGTGTTTAACATCTGCAACATATATTGGCCAAAATCTGAAGTCCTCACTCAATTTCTGTGAAACTTTTGTTTTTTTCTGGAAATGGGAAGTTTGCCTGAGTAAGGAATGAAAACTGAGCAAGGACCTCAGGATTTGGGTCATTGACTTCAGTGGGAGTTGTGGACACTTAGCAGGTGCTCAGGATTTTGCTTATGCATATAAACAGACCTGACCAGAATCTGGCGTACAACCTCTTATATGTTTTCTGTACCACCCATACGTTTTGAAGTTCCACCAGGAGAACAGCATGCATAAGCAATCAGATATGGGTTGGTCAACATTGTGATCCAATAGAGGCGGAAATATATGTGGGAAGGGGCAGGAAATAACAGAGTTCTTGTTAAGTTATTTTAAAAACAAATGTAATTTAATAAATATAGACAGATAACTGGGAAGTGGAGATTCCTCATGTTAAATATTTAGAGCCAGATTCCATTTTTTCTTAAACAGGAGCAAATCTGGAGTACAGCCAATGAAGTCAATGTTTTCCAGTGAAGTCAAGGGACTTACACTGAATTTATGTTATGCTTATAGACTTTAAGGCTAAAAGGGACCATCTAGTCTGACATCCAGCACATTTCAGGCCATAGAACCTCACCCACCTGCTCCTATTATGGAACCCTAACCTCTGGCTGAGTTACTGAAGTCCTCAAATCATGATTTAAAGACTTCAAGTTACAGAGAATCCACCATTTATGTTAGTTTAAACCTGCAAGTGACCTGTGGCCCATGCTGCAGCAGAAGACAAAAAAAACCCAGGGTTTCTGCCAATCTGACCCCAGGGAAAATTCCTTCCCAACCCCAAATATGGTGATCAGTTAGACCCTGAGCATATGGGCAAGACCACCATCCAGATACCTGGGAAAGAATTCTCTGTAGTAATGCAGAGCCCTGCCCATCTACTGTCCATCACCAGCCATTGGAGATATTTAGTGTAAATGAGAAATGGATTTGGCCCTCACTAGTTCAAACTTTATGCAAATACAAAACATAGAACCAGAACAACTTGTTGTATTAATGATTAAGAAAAAATAGATCATATAATCTTAGCTTTAGTAGTTGTTCTTTCTGAAGGGAAATGAGTAAGATATTCGGCAGGACTCGAAGAGCCTAATAAAACCTCAGACAGAAACCTCTGTATTTAATGAAAATTATAGGACACTTTCACTGTTTTAGATTAACCTGAAAGAAGGTGTTTTTTTTTTAATTTGGTGAACTAAAAAAAATGGTTTTGGGTTGAATAAAGTCTTTTGTTCAACCCAAAAGAAGTTAATTTCATTTGATCTATGACCCTTTTAAGAAAAGTTTAAATAAAATTGAAGTTTTGAAATGAAAAGGCATTTTGAATTGAAAAATGAAATAACATTTTGAATCAACATCGCAAAATGTTTTGTTTCAAAAATGTCAAAACTGAATATTCTGATATTTTAAGAGGTTTTCCCCCTAATTGAAACAAATTGGGAAATTCAACACAAATTTGCAAATGTTTCAGTCAACCTAAGTCTGCATTTTTTGGTGAAAGAATTTCAGCCAAACAATTTTGCCCAGCTCTACTTGCTGGTCCTTTTTCAGTTATTTACAGACTATAGATGTAAAAATAATCTAGTTGTAAATTATGTTCTGGAGATTAATGACTAACTGCTGTTAATCACCATCTGTATTGTCTCAATTGTTAATTCTTAAATGATGGCTATATACTAGAAACAATAAACCAAACTGCCCAGTGGATCACCTCAGCTTACACAGACGTAAATGTTGGTGGACAGCCCTGGCAGCAGAAACCAACTGGGCAGGCCAGATTGTGGTGGTGCAGTGCACTCTCTGATTGCTTGCTGATGCTGAGCTCTCACATCACAGCAGCCACAAGTACTGCTTTCTATCCTCTCCAGTTGACTAAGAGACTCCATCCCATCCTGGTGAACAAAGATCTGGCCTCAGTTGCTCATGCCTTCATCACCTCTTGACTGGGACTGCAGCAATGCAATATACCTGGGCATGAAACCTTCAGCACCTAGGAAACTTAAACTTGTGCAAACTGCTAAAGTGCATCTCCTCAGCAACACAGGCTATCATGAGAACCACACATCTATCCACTGCACTCTGCACTGCCTTAGAATTTTTAATCAAGTTCAATGTCTTGGTCTTTATTTTCAAAGCACTCCATATCCTGGTCCAAGGATACCTCAAAGACATGTAAAGTTCTGAGATGAAGTATTGCCGATAGCTTCACTCCTCTGGCACAATGGAATGTTCAGCAATAAAAGTAAAGCTCGGCTGGATGAGAGATGGAACTTTCTGTGTGGGTGGTCCAAAACTGTACAATAAACTCCCCTGCCCCCAGGAACTAAGGACCATCACAAACCTCACCCCTTTCTGCTCCAAGTGAAAGGCACATTTCTTTGACTTTGCTTTCTCTAATCTAAAGACATAGCAAGGGGTATATCTTTAAATACATACAAACAGTACCAAAACAAGACACTCCACTGTACATGCTTCTCTCTCCGGAGAGAGGATGAGAGTACAAACACTCTTGACAGATATGTAGTTGCTTAATGTACAACTAGAAGGCGCTCGTACTATGGTGATGATAGTGCTATAGAGATCGATATAGAATAGACATTTGATTTAAAAGTAATTACGTACAACAAGAATGTGTGTAAAGATTCTTATTCCACTTTAGAGTAAGGGCTAATATTAACAGTGTTTTCTCTCATGTTTCACTTGATGCATAACTCCTTGATGGAATTACAGCCTTGCTACATACAGCTGAGAGCACATTATTCCAAATTTAATTAAAAAGGTCCAAACCCCACAGCTTGCCAGCAAATGAAAAACTATCCACAATGCCTTTGGAGAGCTATAATTCACTAGCTCACATATAAGCTCTCCATGGACACCACTATTAGGCATTTTTGAAGTGTGAAGCAAATACAAGAACATTTTGTTCCTACATGCTGTCAGTTTAACAGTTTGACTGTCTCCCAGAGCGCGCGACTGCACTCTGAGGTGACATGTTGGATTGGCTTCTGAACTGGAGAACAGCCACATGCCTGTTTTTGAACCTTAAAAACTTTAATTTTCACTGTTGCAATCCTAGCTGAGTACTAATGCTTAACTGAAAAGTTTTCGAGGGAAAGTGAAGCTTAAAACACCCGCACACACACTTTTACAGCTTTTAAGCCAGCTATGGCATCTCTAGGAGAACAATCATCCTGGATTCCCTCGCTGAGGGTGAAGTCTTCCATGGCTGATCTGAAGCTTTAAATACTCTTTTTACTGGAAAATTCTTACAGAAATATAGTCTTGATAAGTTGGGCTAACCATAGAAAGCCCAAATTCCACTGGATGGAACACATCTAGATGTCACATCTAGATGAATAGCTGTATCTCGCTGTAAAATAGAAGAGGCACCATCGCATGTACCATACATAACTTGCAAACTGAGGCCCAGACCTTCAGCTATGGCTACGATGCACATAGCACTAGCTGGGGTGTAAAAAGATGGCTCAAACTCACCACAGTGTGCAGTGCTACTCTCTGGGCATAAGCCAGAGCAGTATAGTGGGTGTCTTAAAGGTCAGAGGTAAATTGCCAAAATGGTCAGTGGAAATCATCCCCCACCCTCTTCTTCTTCACTCACTCTCTTCCTGACAGCAGAGAAAGGAATGGCTTAGGGTCTTCTCTGCCAGTTCTATGCTACCAGAATATTCTCCTTACACAGTGACTAGTTATGCCAATATAGATGAAAATCTCCCAGTGCTGATGTGCAAAGCAGCTACACTGCACCAGAGCATCTGGTCCTTTTCTCCAAGGTGTGGAAAAGATCACACAAAGAGACTATCAAAGATTATCTCTGCAGTGACTCCCTTTTATCGAATATCCAGAAAACAGATTCCTTGGCAGTCAGCCTCTTACTTTCTCAACATACATCTTAAACTGTGAATACCTCCCCATGAATATTGTTCATAAACACTGTCATAAGGCAACCTCCTCCTGGAGCGCCTTCCATCAGCAGTCTATGGCATAACAAGCTCATCCGCCTTTATGTTCCTTTTATGGCTGGATTGAGGGGAAACTATCTGTTCTCAGACTCTTCATGCCCTTGTTCCAGGGCTCTCCTTTCCAGGCCATCCATTGGGAGAACTCCCATATTCTATTATTCATGGGGCCCAGGTGCCCTCTCTTAAGCCCATTTGGGGTGAGCTGACCAGTCAGATGCAATGGCTTCTTCCCTTTTAAAGTGCCAGTGTCATCATGACACACTTCCTTTAATGTGTGAAAGGCTACATCCAAGCAGTCAATTAAAATGATTCACTAAGCACAGATTCATAGCTCTGAAGAAAACAGTCCTGTACTTTAGCAGATTTTCCTCATTGGTTTTATATTGCTTCTTCTGTTTTCCCCCCTGCAAAGTCCTCCACAGACATTCTGAAACAAACAACTGAGTGACAGTCCCATGAGCCTTTGTACATCACCTTAACTGTATTATAAACTCAAGTCAACTGCTTTACTATGACACCTGTGGTATTTGGTGTAACCTATGAACTGAATATCATACGGCCACTGGGTAAAATAAAGAAAAAGAAGCTCTTACTGCTCAGAAATGGCTGTGTAACCAGTAGATTTCTAGAAGGAGGTTTCATCTGAAGTTTACAGTTACTACGGCTCACCTTAATTATAAAAGCACATAATTCAACATGACATTGATTCAGTGAATTAAGAACACTGAGTAAATCACACTTGGGAACTGACAAATCCTCCACGTTAAGTTGTAACATGGGTAGAGCTGGACCAAGGACATAAGTCACTGGGCTTCACGTTGGGGTAGTCGGTGACAACAGTGCTGGGATTCGTTGAGCTGGTGCTCGTGGAATTCAGCTCATTGGTTGGATCATTAGCTTCCTTGACTACAGTCAGGTACTGGTGGGTGGCACAATAAGGATGCTGATCCATTGCCCCCATGCACATAATCGCTGGCACCCTATGTCCGACTCCACTTCCATGGCTTCTAGTTCTGAGCAATGTTGCTCCACCTCATATCAAAGGAGAGGTTGCCACTGGCAAGTTACTGGAGAAAGTGCCAACCCAAGCCTGCTGCTACAGAATGACCTTTTTAAATCACCAGCTGCAGGTATGCCATTATGTCACCCATTATGGTCTCATTTGCCATGAAGGATGTTAGGGCGGAAACACTCTGGTGAGAGGAATGGATATCCTCAACCAGTTCCTCGTCGCTAACCCCACAATTTGCCTGCCTGGTTTTGACCTGCCCTACCGCCATTGATCCCTTTTGAACAGGTTCTGGACCAGGCAAGGTCTCTGTGCAGCCAACCAGTATTGCTGGGGCCTTCGTGACAGCCCTTTGTGCAGCTTTGTGCAACACAGACAATGATGCACATTGTCAAGGAATGTCTGCTGACTAGGTTCAGCGGTGGCCTAAAAGAACTGCATCATGCTACTGAAGATGCCATCACATGGCTAGACTATTATGCACATGCTAAAAAAAATAATGAATTAAGAATACAATACTCACCTATGAAACCAAAGGAGTAGTATAGGAAAATTGTGACAGCATGTGATACTACTATCTTGTTTTTGTGCAGGGCAGGTGTAACCACTAGGCAAACTAGGCGGCCACCAAGATTTGGGGGCACCAAAAAGTGGTGCCCCTCAATTTTTTTTTTTTACACTATTGCTCCCGGCAGGGGGATGGGCCGCTCACAGCCACGTTAGCACCTACCTCTGCAAGTGTCCTCTGCAACCACGGGCCCTGCAGCATCCCTCCGCCATGCCCCATATCACTGCCCACGTGCACACACCCCCTGCCAGCCTGAGCTGTCTCCTCCGCAAGCTCCCGGGCTACTGCATTGTTCCCTAGCCTACTCCCTTCAGTTCTGGCAGACCTGACCCCTGCCGCAGCAGCGACTGCTGCCCCATGGCTACCGGCTGCAGAACGGAGCGGGTGACATCAGCCCGCCTGCAGCTGGCCCTATGGACAGCAATGCAGTGGCGGGAGAGGGGGTGGGGGAAAGAAAGAGGAGACCGTGGCCACCAGTCAACCTACAGGGATGGATCATGGCCCTGCCAGAGGATACAGGGTTAAAGAGCTGCAAAAGTGTAACCTTCCTCAGCATGTGACACCTTTGAAGGCTTTGTCCCCATCCATCCCTGCAACCCTGTGGAACAGGTAAATAGAGCCCCATTTTGGGGGAAACTGAGGCAGAGAACAGAAACTGAGCCCAAGGTCACCCGGGGAGTCATTGTCAGAGTCCTGCTTTGAACACAGGAGATCGAAGCTCCTAGTTTTGCACTGGCTCAGACCATTACACCAGAGGCCTTCAAGCCCTGAGCTCTGCACCTGCCCACGCAAGATATTAATCTGGGATCCAGGGGCAGCACACTGCAAGTTTTCAGTGAAGAAACACGGCTGTCTCGAGCCCTTATGGCTACAAGGAAAATCTTTCAAAGGTGATGGGCATCTAGCCGCTACAATTCTGTCTGCCTGAGTCTGCAGCCAGCCTGGGACAACAGCTCTAGGAAATGTGGCAGTAACTGTTAAGTCTAATTATGACACCATCAGAGCCAGATTTTCGTGTAACATGGGTGACCAGTTGTGTGGTGCACAACCACTGCAAGTGTGTGAGCAACTCAGGTTAAGTGCATCTGAACCCTGGGCAGGCTGCAGCACCCAAGAGATTTTTGTTCTCCCACTGAATGACAGCAGATTCACCAGTAACTTTACTAGGTAGAAGTTTAGTGACCACATTAGGGCCATAAGCTCCCCACTCCCAGCATTGGGCTAACTGCCCCTCATCATTCTCCTGATTACTTGTATGGTTAGTGATGGGAGATCTGCTGCGGACTGAGGGATGTATATGGACTTGCCTTTGCAGGCTCAGTCCTGGCCCAGCATTCAAAATAAATAGCCCTGAGTTTCAGAAATACCCAGAACCCTGGAGTTCCCACAGACATTGAGGGAACCGCAAGTGCTCAGCATCTCTGAAAATCAGGCCCAGAATGACACTGATGCCTCTGTCCTGGGCCAGAGCTCTCTGAGTAAGGGGCTTCAGCAGCGATTGGTGTGGGGCAGAGTATAGCAACCAGGATGGACATGACGGAGGCTGGAACTCTGACCTCACCTCACACCTGTGGGGAAGACAGGCCTTCAGATGCCCCCTCCCACCTGCATTTCACTTTCGAGCCCAGGAGCTAGGAACCATTTCACACCTTAGCACTGTGGGGAGCTGAAGCCCAGAACGAGGAAGCAACTTTCCTGAAGTCATCCAGTGAGCTGGTGCCAGGTGGAGAATAGAAACAAGATCCCGACTCCCAGCTTGTGCTCTGTGCTCTGATCCACAAAACAGTTCTTTCCAGATCCTTGGGGAGGGGGGTCAGGAGGGACTCTAACCACGTGCAGGAGACCCAAGGCCATTTATTTTCATTAAATATGCAGACTAAATAATGAAATTAATAAATGTTCAAGCTGAACCTGTATTCATTCTAAAGAACAATGCCACATTATGCAGTATTCATTTCTGAAAGTTTATAATAAGCAATGCTCCGGGGGGAGGGGAGGATGGAGTGAGTGCAAGGTGGAAGTTTTGCCTAGGGTGCAAAATAGCCTTGCACCGGCCCTGTTTTTGTGGTTACCATGCTATCACCAGAACATCTTGTTGTCTGCATAGCTCTGCAATTAACTCACTATAGTCTGTACAGTAGCATCCTTTGGCTAGTAGGATATTCAGTTAAATTAAAAATGCTATGTCAGTGCACAGTTTTGTGGAAATTTAAATTAAAACATCAGGAAATGCAAAAAGATTCCAATGGTACACTTAACGTGAGCAAGAGGCACATATGTAATAGTTGAGGTTTTTGTTTTTCCTATTAATGTTTATCTTAATACATTTATTAATATAACTATTAATAAGTAATACCTAATACTGTAGCATTAGAACCTCTGATGTGTAAATGTGTCCAGATTCACATACGAAACCCTAAATTTTGTATTTTCTTTGCAAAAAACTAGACAATTGTGTCTTTAAACCTCAGGATACTCCACTGACAGAGTGCTTGTGGAAGATAAGATGAAGATTCTTTCTATGAGTTGTTGGGATTGTTGAAAAAGTTGATGGTCTAGGATGCCCAGAAACCTGATGAAGTTTTTATTTCCCCAGTTCTGAGATGCATCCTAAGCAATATCTTTGGCTTTCTATTTTCCAGACAGTATGTGAAGGAAAAATTAAAAGGCAATGGTTGAAAATCCCTGATGGAAACTCTAGCAGAGGAGGATTAGGTGGAAAGAAGTATTTCAAACAATTAATACCATTCGCTATTTGAATTCTCAAAATTACAGTGAATTGTTACTAAGCTATTGATTACGGGACACTTCAGTTGACTGTGTTACTCTTATAAAATAAATCTACTTTTCAATCCCTCTGCATCCTTCAAGCTCTTCTGTCTATAAAAGATTTAGCCATCTCTAACACATCACCAGGCCCTTCAAGCTAGTTATTCTATAAGAATGGCCATACTCACTGTTAGAAGACAGGAAACAATGGCAGGTACTTCAGAGGGAATGAACAGAACAGAGCAATTATCCAATGAAGCAGCCCCAGTCATCCAGTTCCAGCTTCTGGCAATCAGAGGCTAGGGACACCCAGAGCACATGGTTGCATCCCTGACCATTTTGGCTAACAGCAATTGGTGGACTTATCCTCCAAGAACATATCTAATTCTTATTTGAACCCAGTTTAACTTTTGGCCTTCACAACATCTCCTGGCAATGAGTTCCACTGATTGATTGTGCATTGTGTGAAGATGTACACTTCCTTTTGTAAAATTTTAAACCTGCTGCCTATTAATCTCATTGGGTAACCCCTGCTTTGTGTGTTCTGTAAAGGAGTAAATAATAACTTCCTTATTCACTTTTGCCAGACCATTCATGATTTTATAGACCTCTATCATACAATTGGGTGTGTGTGTGTATCTTTTTCAAGCTGAAAAGGCCCAGTCTTTTTAATCTCACCTCATATGGAAGCAGATCCACACTGTTAGTCATTTTTGTAGTCCTTCCCTGTGCCTGCCTTTTCCAATTCTAATATATATTTTTGAGATGGGGCAACAAGAACTGCTTGCAATATTCAAGATGTGAGTGTGCCATGGATTTATATAGTGGCATTATATTTATTGTCTTATTATTATCTCTCTCTTTCCTAATGGTTCCTAACATCGTTAACTTTTTTGACTTCTGTTGCACACTGAGCAGATGTTTTCAGAGAACTATCCACAATGACTCCACAAACTTTCCAGAGTAGTAACAGCTAATTTAGACCCCATCATTTTATAAGTATAGTTGGGATTATGTTTTTCAATGTGCATTACTTTGCATTTATCAACACTGAATTTCACCTGCCATTTTCTTGCCCATTCACCCAGTTTTATAAGGTCACTTCGTAACCCTTAGCAGTCTGCTTTGTACTTAACTATCTTGAGTAGTTTTGTATCATTTGCAAATTTTGCCACCTCACTATTTACTCCTTTTGCCCAAATCATTTATGAATATGTTGAACAGCACTGGTCCCAGTACAAATCCCTTAGGAATATTGCCATTTACCTCTCTTTTCTGAGTATTGACCATTTATTCCCTTTGTTTCCTATCTTTTAAGCACTTACTGATCCATGAGAAGACCTTCCCTCTTATCCCAAGACTGCTTCCTTTGCTTTAGAGCCTTTGGGGAGGGACCTTGTCAATGGCTTTCTGAAAGTCTAAGTACTCTGTATCCACTGGATCACCCTTGTCCACGTGTTTGTTGACCTCCTCAAAGAATTCTAGTAGATTGGTGAGGTATGATTTCCCTTTACAAAAATCATGTTGTCTCTTCCCCAACAAATAGTGTTCATCTACAAGTCTGATAATTCTATTTTTTTACTATAGTTTAAACCAGTTTGCCTGGCTCTGAAGTTAGACTTACTGGTCTGTAACTGCCAGGATTGCCTCTGGAGCCTTTTTTAAAAATTGGTGTCACGTTAGCTATCCTCCAGTCATCAGGTACAGAGCAGATTTAAGTGATATATAATCTATCACAGTTAGTAGTTCTGTAATTTCATACTTGAGTTATTTTAGAACTCTGGTGAATATCCTCTGGTTCTGGTGACTTATTAGTATTTAATTTGTTCCAAAACATCCTCTACTGACACCTCAATCTGGGAAAATTCCACAGTAAAGACCATTGCAAAAAAACAGTTTAGTTTCTCCACACTTGCCTTATCTTCCTTGAATGAATCTTTAGCACCTTGATTATCCAGTGGCCCCACTGATTGTTTAGTGGGCTTCCTGCTTCTGATGTACTTACATTTTTTTTATATACATTCTGTGACAAAGTTCCTCCTCTACCTTGATGGGTCCTGAGCTTATTGGCAGATTTGCTCACCTCAGTGATCTTTCCCACAGTCTGGATCAACTCCTCTTGTGTCTGATCAGGAGTTGGGAGGTTTAGGGGGAACCCAGGCCCGCCCTCTACTCTGTGTTCCAGCCCAGGGCCCTGTGGATTGCAGCTGTCTATAGAGCCTCTTGTAGAGCTGCATGACAGCTACAACTCCCTGGGCTACTTCCCCAGGGCCTCCTCCAAACACCTTCTTTATCCTCACCACAGGACCTTCCTCCTGGTGTCTGATAACGCTTGTACTCCTTAGTCCTCCAGCGGCACAGCTTCTCACTCTCAGCTTCTTGTGCCTCTTGGTCCCAGCTCCTCATACGCACTTCCTCTCCTCTGGCTCTTCCTCACCTGACTGGAGTGAGCTCATTTTTAAACCCAGGGCCCTGATTAGCCTGCCTTTATTGGCTGCAGGTGTTCTAATCAGCCTGTCTGTCTTAATTGGTTTTAGCAGGTTCCTGATTACTCTACTGCAGCCCCTGCTCTGGTCCCTCAGGGAGCAGAAGCCTGCTTCTCCTAGGGCTAGTAGGGGCTCTTCCTTCGACCGCTCTGCTGTAGAGGAAGGAGGGAGAGGGCTGCTGCTGCTGTTTCCTGCTGGGGACTGGGCCCTCGCTGCTGCTGCTGCTGTTGTTCCTGTTCCTGCTGCTCCCCTGGCTGGGCTAGACACCACCACCAGCCCCTCTCTCTGCTGTCTTCGGGAGATGGATCACGGCTCCCGCTTCTTCTACGCCCTGGAGAAAAGGAGGGGGGCCAGGAAGCACGTCACCTGCTTCCTGGCTGAGGAAGGCACCCCCCTCACGGATCCGGCGGAGATGTGCCAGAGGGCCAGGGCCTTCTACGCCACTCTTTTCTCCCCGGATCCGACCGATCCTAACGCTTGCAGAGTGCTCTGGGACGGGCTCCCAACGGTCAGCACAGGCGACCGGGACCGGCTAGAGCTGCCTCTCACTCTGGCTGAGTTCTCGGAAGCCCTCCGTCGCATGCCCACCAATAAATCTCCGAGCTTGGACGGGCTGACCATGGAGTTCTACCGCGTGTTCTGGGACGTCCTCGGCCCAGACCTGGTCACCGCCTGGGCCGAGTCTTTGCAGAGCGGGGTCCTCCCTCTCTCGTGCAGGTGAGCCGCTCTGGCCTTATTGCCGAAGAGGGGGGACCTCCGCGACTTACGGAATTGGCGTCCCGTCTCGCTCCTCAGCACGGACTACAAAATTGTTGCGAAGGCCATCTCGATGCGGCTAGGGTCCGTGCTGGCGGACGTGGTCCATCCAGACCAGACCTACACCGTCCTGGGCCGCACCATCTTTGATAACTTGTATCTGGTCCGGGACCTTCTGGAATTGGGGTGTAGGGATGGTCTATCGTTCGCCCTCTTGTCCCTGGATCAGGAGAAGGCGTTCGACCGGATGGATCACGGGTATCTCCTGGGCACTCTGCGAGCGTTTGGCTTCGGACCCCTGTTTGTGGGTTTTCTCCAGGTGCTGTACGCTTCTGCGGAGTGTCTGGTCAGGCTCAACTGGACCCTGACCGAGCCGGTCAGCTTCGGGCGGGGAGTGCGGCAGGGGTGCCCCCTCTCGGGCCAGCTGTACGCTCTGGCGATCGAGCCCTTCCTCTGTCTCCTCCGCAAGAGGTTGATGGGGTTGGTGCTTCGGGAGCTGGGGCTGCGGCTGGTCCTGTCAGTGTACGCTGACGATGTGCTCCTCGTGGTCCAGGACCCGGGCGACTTGGCGCGGGTGGAGGCTTGCCAGGCTGTGTACTCGGCGGCCTCCTCCGCCCAGGTCAACTGGGTCAAGAGCTCTGGCCTGGTGGTCAGGAACGGGTGGCAGGCAAGCTCCCTCCCACCCGCGCTTCAGGCCATCCGGTGGAGCGCGGGTCCGCTGCTCTATCTCAGCATTTACCTTTCTGCCACGCATCCGTCTCCCCCGGAGAACTGGCAGGATTTGCAAGGCAGGGTGACGGAGCGGCTCCGGAAATGGACAGGACTACTCCAGTGCCTCTCCCTTCGGGGGAGGGCACTGGTGCTTAATCAACTGGTCCTGTCCATGCTCTGGTACCGGCTCAACACCCTGGTCCCGGCCCCGTTTTTCCTGGCCAACCTCCGGATGGCGATTCTGGAGTTCTTTTGGCCAGGGATGCACTGGGTCTCTGCAGGGGTCCTTCACCTGCCCCTGGAAGAGGAGGGGCAGGGCATGAAGTGCTTACACGCTCAGGTCCATGTCTTCCGCCTCCAGGCCCTGCAGAGGCTCCTGTTTGGTGTGGGTAGTCCGGCATGGAGCGTATAGGCGCACGCCTTCCTCCGCCGCTTCCGAGGGCTCCGATACGACCGACAGCTCTTTTACCTCCATCCGAGAGGTCTTCCGCGAGACCTCTCCGGGCTGCCGGTCTTCTATCAAGACCTCCTCCGGACCTGGAAGCTCTTTTCAACGACCAGGTCCGTGGCAGCCACCGTGGGGGTGGACCTCCTCGCGGAGCCCCTGCTATACAATCCCCAGCTTCGTGTGCAGGTGGCGGAGTCCCCCACGGTGTGCCAGAGGCTGGTCTCGGTGGGAGTCACCAGGGTCGGAGACCTCCTGGACTACGACCGGGGAGACTGGCTGGATCCCCTGACGCTCGCTCAGCGCATGGGGCTCTCCAGACCTCATACTCCCCAGCGCGTACTTCAGGAGGTGAAGGCCGCTTTACTGCCTGCTGCTCGGGCTTACCTCGACCGGGTCCTGCGAGAGGGCACGCCCCGCCCACCCTCCACCCCAGGCCCCATGGACATTTTTATCAGGCTCCTGCCCCGTGGACCCAATCGGCCCCCTCACCCTTTCACTGCCAGCCGGCTGCATGATCTGCAGCCGGTTTTGTTCCAGACCGCGCCAGGGAAACATCTGTACTCGCTCGTGCTCCATACCCTTCACTACCTCACCCTCGCGTCCCGCCCCGATACCAAATGGCGGGACCTCCTGCCGCCTCTCGAGGGTGAGGAGCCCCGGTGGGCCAGCTTGTACTCTGCGCTGATCCTGAGGCCCGCCGGGGATATCAGTTGGCGGCTCCTTCACGGAGCCGTGAGCACGGGCGTGTACTTGGCACGGTTCACGTCTGTCCCTAGCACCTGCCCTTTCTGTGGTGAGAAGGAGACCTTGGCGCACATTTATTTGGAGTGCGCCAGGTTGCAGCCCCTGTTCCGGCTCCTCCTGAATATTTTCTTGCGTTTTTGGTTGCACTTTTCCCCTCACCTTTTTATCTACACGCTCCCCATCTGTGGCCCCACAAAGTCGCGGGATCTCCTTCTCAACCTCCTTTTGGCCCTGGCCAAACTGGCCATCTACAACACCAGGGAGAGGAGGTTGGCCAACGGGATTTCCTGCGACTGTAGGGCCTATTTCCGTTCCTCCGTCTGTTCACGCATCCGGGCAGAGTTCCTATGGGCGGCGTCCACTGGCTCCCTTGATGCCTTCGAGGAGCAGTGGGCCTTGTCCGGGGTTCTCTGCTCAGTGTCCCCATCTGGTTCCCTTCGTTTAGCCCTATGACCTCACTCCCGATCCTGTTTTTTCATTAGTTGTCCCCCGTAATTACTTGGTGTCCCAGACCTGTGGGTCCTCCCCTTAGACTGGGGGGAGGCCCTTTGGAAGGGGGCGGGCTTCGCCCGCCCACCCCCGCTGGATGCCAATAGGACTCCTCTGCTGTAGAGGAAGGAGGGAGAGGGCTGCTGCTGTTGCTACTGCTGCTGCTGTTCCTGTTGTGCACTGGGCCCTCACTGCTGCTGCTGCTCCCCTGACTGGCTAGACACCAGCACCCACCCAGTTTCTCTGCTATCTGCTTGATGGCTGGGTAGTAGATCCCCCCCCCACTCAGTTGCTGCTGTTATTCCACCTACAGCCCCTTGAGGGGGGGCTGTTGGCCTGCTCCCCAGAGCAGGGGAGTGAGGGACCCCAGCTCCGGCCCTTGTTACTGAGAACGCCGCCACCACTGCCGCCATCTTCTGAGCAGGGTCCCTCCTGCCTGGCCACCAGACCACCACCTGGAGCTGCTGTGTTTGCTACTGGGGAGCTGCTGGAGCCCTGAGGAGGAGGAGAAGGAGAGGACCGCCTGCTGCTGAAGGACCATGTAGAGACTCTGAAGACCACTGTGGAGGGGGCACTTAAGGACTGAGTATTTTTTTGAACTGTTCTCTTGTGGTGGGGGTCTGGACTCTGTTTGTGTGGACCCTGGGGGTGTGGCATGGAGGCTGCCCCCAGTCCATCCGTGTCCCCCTTCCCCCCCAACACCATTGTTGCCCCCTCCACCACTTCCGCTGGCTGTTTTCTATCTACCTTGACCTCCTGCCTCTGGGACTGAGCTGCTCACCTGGCTTGCCACACTCATTTCTATCGTTTGGGCCTGCAGCAGCAGCCAGCTACAATTGACTTTTTGTACATGTGCTCGTGGGTGAACATCCCCGCTCCTTTGGGCTGACCTTTCTCCTTTGCCAAGTTTGTCTGCCCCGCCAGTTTCCATCTGCAGCCCTGATTATCCTACCCCAACCCTGATGCTCACCCTTTGGTCCCTCTGCCCCATTCCCAGCTCGACCTTTTCACCCCCCACCCCGTGGTCCCCCCAGTCCTGATTAGCCCCTCCCTCATGTGCCCATGCCCCCTCCCGTGCACTTGTGCCCTTCCCGTTTGAGTTTGCCCTTGTTCACTGCACCTCCCTATGCCGTTATCCCCCCATATCCCCTAGTGCAGTCAGAGGACCCAGAATTCCCCTCTGAGTCGGTGACCTGACACTCTCCCACCCCTAGGTCCTTGGTTGCTCCCCACGCCCCTTTAGCCTTCCCTTTCTGGCGCCCTCCTCCCCTGCCTGCAGCCTAGCGGGGAGGGGTGGTTGCCTCCTCTCCTTCCCCTCCCCGCGCTGTTTGTCCCCCTCCTCGCTCTCGTTATGGCAGGGGATGCAGCGGGGGAGACCCCTCGCGATGCTTCCACCGCCCCTCCTCCACCCATCCCTGTGTCCACTGCCCAAGCCTCTACCTCGTCCGCCGCTGCCGATCCACCTACCACTGCCCCTGCTGGGGCACTGGCTGCAGCGAGTACTGGGGAGACCTCTGCTGCTGCCATGTCCCTCACCCCTTCCGATTCAGCCGGTGGGAAGGGTCGGGGTGGGAAAAAGGGTAAGGGCCCTGCTAGAAAGGCCAGGCCCTCCATGGCGGAGGCTACACTCGCTGCCGTGGCCCCACTACCGGCTGTGGCACCCCTCCCCGCTATTCCCTCCACCAGCTCCGTGGGTGTCCCTCCCCCGGACCCCAGGGCGTACGCCCAGGTGGCGGCGGCCCCCCTGCCTGCCACCGCTCCTCCGACCGCTGCTTCTGCTACCATCTACAGTGGCTGGGGCCCCTTTCCCACCTTGACCAGGAAGCACGGCATCCTTTGCCTCCTGGTGCCCGCCTCGCCCCACGTGGAGTTCTACGTGCGGGCATTGGTGAATGTGGTGGGTCCCACGGCCATCATGGCAGGCTCCAAAATGTACGGGAGGGTGGTCTTCTTCCTGGCATCGGAGGCCGTCGCCCAGGAGGCAGTAGAGACGGGCCTGGTAGTGGGGGGCGTGTTCGTCCCCCTGGAGCCATTGGAAGACCTCGGGGTCCGCTTGATCCTGACCTCCGTCCCTCCCTTCCTGCCCAATGCCGCCCTGCTGCCCGCCCTTTCTGCCGTGGGGCGGCCTATCTCCGTCATCAGCCCTCTCCCATTGGGCTGCAAGGACCCCGCCCTCCATCATGTCCTCTAGTTCCGCCAGCAAGTGCAGCTTCAACTGCCGCCGGTGGTGCGTGATGGAGAGGCGCTCAAGGGATCCTTTCTGGTCCCCTACCAGGAAGCCCACTACCGGGTGCATTATTCGATGGGGGAGGCCCGGTGCTACCTCTGCCGGGCGATGGGGCACGTCCGGAGGGACTGCCCCTTGGCCCACGGAGGAGCGTCCAGGACCCCAGAGTCCCGGCAAGGCGCTGGCCCTGTCATCGCCAATGCTTTGGCTGCCCGGTAGCCAAAGCTTCCCCTCCTCCTTCTCGGTCCACTGCTGTGGAGGAGGGTGCAGCAGAGATACTGCCGGGCGTGGGAGAGGGCTTGCTCCAGGAAGAATCCTCCCTCATTCATGCTACCTCACCATTGCCTCCCCAAGTCCCTGAGCCATCGCCCTTGCCCTCCGACCCAACCCCTGTTAGCCAGCCCCCAGATGATGCCATGGAGGGCTGGTCCTTAGTGCAGGGAAAGTGGGGCAAATGGAAGGCTCTGGCTCCTTTACATCCTTCAGATTCAGAGACCCCCCGGAAGAGCAGGAAGTGGGGCACTGATGACGAGCCTTCCGCTTTGCCCCCTGACGACTCCCGTTCTGTGGTGCTGGCTGGAGACATCGTGGCAGCACCAGAAGGTAACACCGCCCCTCCTCTGGGGTCCCTTCCTGGGGAAGCCCCCGAGGGAGCCCCTCTCGCCCCCTTACCATCCGAAGCTCCTGTGAGCTCCGAGGTGGGCGTCGCTTCAGGTGCTGGCGGGGAGGACCCAGATGTGGCAGACGGTGATCTCCCTTCCATTTACGAAGAGATCGAAGCCCTGACCTCTGCCAGCGGGACTCGATCTGAGCGACCTCACCCCGGTCACCCTGTCCCCGTGTTTCCTTCCCCTGACTGCTGCTTCTGCTCCCGCCTCTGAGGGTCCCCTGGGGTCTTCCATCAGCCCGGCTGCAAGTGGCACCCCGCTGACAGCCGCCGAGCCCATTGAGGTGACAGCCGGTGCCCCACTGCCGGGACTTGATTCCCATTGGGTGTCCCTCTTGGGTGTGGAGCACCCGACCTCCTTCCCTGGAGGAGACCCCATTGACAGCCTTCCATCTCCAGATGCCGTGGCTGCCGCACCAGCCATAGTGTCTGAGCCTGGCATCATTGAGGGTCCCCTTCCCGCTCCCCAGATCCCTGAGCCTGACTAGGAGGGGCTACCTTCAAGTAGCCCAACTCTTGAGGCTCAGGATCCTGCTTCTGCCCCCCTCCCTGATTCTCTTCCTGATCTCTGCCCTGCCCCTACTCCGGTCCCCTGCCCTATCCCTGATGCCAGCCCCGTCCTTGTCCCCTCCACCTCCCGTGATGCCAGTGCTGCCCCTGGGAATACCCCCTAGGGAGCGGCCTTAGTAGTTTTTCCCTGTCCTGACCCATCAGGGGCTGCTGTTTTCCTTCCACCACCCCCTGTTGAGACAGGGAGCGGGGCAGGCCGCGTGGTGTCAGCTCATTGGAAGCCACGTTGGGGGTCTGCCCCCTGCCTGCCCACCTCGGTGGGCCACGGGGCTGTGACAGGGGCCACACTGGGGGAAAGTCATAGATCACTGACCCCGCCTCCCCATGCGCTGAGGGAGGAGCTATGGGAGCTCCTTGAGGACTTCTGTGGCTCCCGTAACAAGGTCCAGCTTGCGCTCCAGTGGTGGGGGGATTTCCATCAGATCCTCTGGGCTGCGAGGGCCCTCATGGGGGAGGGTAAAAGGACCGGGAAGCAGGCCGCCATGGCCTACCATCGGGTTCACCTCTTCTGTGACTCTTTACTCACCTATGGGGTAGGTCATGGATTGCTGCGTGGTCCGACAGAGGCAGTGGGCGTGTCTGCCGGCGAGGATCCCCTCCAGCCCTCCTCATGGCACCGATCATCTTTGCCACATTAAACACCCAGGGCTGTAGGATGGGTCTCTGCAGGAGCCAAGTGCTCTCCTTCCTTTGGGATGGGGGGTATTCTGTGGTTTTCCTGCAGGAGACCCATACGGATCCGGCCACTGAAGCTAGCTGCAGCTGGAGTGGGGGGACAGGGTCTATTTTAGCCACCTCTCGGTTAGCACGGCTGGAGTGGCGACCCTGTTCTCCTCTGACACACAGCCTGAGGTGCTAGGGGTTGCCGGGGCTGTGCCAGGCCGCCTGTTGCACCTCCGGATCCGCATGGAGGGGCTTGTGGTTAATCTTGTCAATGTCTATGCCCCGACATCAGGCCCGGAGAGATTGCGTTTTTATCAGCAGGCGTCTGCCTTCCTTGGCTCCTTGGATCCTTGTGAGTGCTTAGTTCTGGGTGGGGACTTTAACACCACCCTCGAGGAACAAGACTGCTCGGGGACCAAGCAGTGCCTGGCCGCCATGGATGTCCTCCAGGAGATAGTTGAACGCGACTCCCTGGGGGCTGTCTGGCATGACCACCAGCTGGACAACATCTCGACGTTCACCTTTGTCTGAGTGGAGGCCCATCGGTCACACCACTTCCAACTGGACTGCATTTACCTGTCCTGTCTTCACCTTTCACGAGCCCACTCCTCCAGCGTTCGGATGGCCCCCTTTTCAGATCACCACCTTGTCACCGTGACGGCCTCTCTCTGTGTGGAGAGGCCGGGGCCGGCCTATTGGCACTTTAATAATAGTTTGCTGGAGGATGCGGGCTTCGTGGCATCCTTCCAGGAGTTCTAGGACCTGGGGAAGGTGCGCGCCCGGCTCTTCTGCTGCGACTACACCCAGGGCACCAGCCGACAGAGGGATGCGGCGATAGAGCAGTTGAAACAGGAGGTCTTGGAGTTGGAGAGGAGTCTAGCCACCAGCCCCAAGGATCCATCCCTCTGCGGAGTGTGCCGGGAGAAGCAGGAGTAGCTCCGGACCCTCGAAGACCATCGGGCCCAGGGTGCCTTTGTTTGATCCCGAATTCGCCTTCTTCGGGAGATGGATTGCGGCTCCCGCTTCTTCTATGCCCTGGAGAAAAGGAGGGGGGCCACAAAGCAAGTCACCTGCCTCCTGACAGAGGATGGCACCCCCCTCACGGATCCGTCGGAGATGTGCGAGAAGGCCAGGGCCTTCTACGTGACTCTTTTCTCCCCAGATCCGATGGATCCTAACGCTTGCAGAGTGTTCTGGGACGGACTCCCAACGGTCAGCATGGGTGACCGGGACCAGCTAGAGCTGCCTCTCACTCTGGCAGAATTCTTGGAAGCCCTCTGTCGCATGCCCACCAATAAATCTCCGGGCATGGACGGGCTGACTGTGAAGTTCTACCGTGTGTTCTGGGATGTCCTCGGCTGAATCTTTGCAGAGCGGGGTCCTCCCTCTCTCGTGCAGGCAAGCTGTGGTGGCCTTATTGCCGAAGAGAGGGGACCTCTGCGATTTACAGAATTGGCGTCCCGTCTCGCTCCTCAGCATGGACTACAAAATCGTTGTGAAGGCCATTTCTATGCGGCTAGGGTCCGTGCTGGCAGCTGTGGTCCACCCAGACCAGATCTACACCGTCCTGGGCCACACGATCTTTGATAACCTGTATCTGGTCCAGGACCTTCTGGAATTAGGATGTAGGGATGGTCTGTCGTTCGCCCTCTTGTCCCTGGATCAGGAGAAGGAATTCAACAGGGTGGACCATGGGTATCTCCTGAGCACTCTGCGAGCGTTCGGTTTTGGACCCCAGTTTGTGGGCTTTCTCCAGGTGCTATATGCTTCTGCGGAGTGTCTGGTCAGGCTCAACTGGACCTTGACCGAGCCGGTCAACTTCAGGCAAGGAGTACGGCAGGGGTGTCCCATCTCAAGTCAGCTGTACGCTCTGGCAATCGAGCCCTTCCTCTGTCTCCTCCGTCAGAGGTTGACAGGGTTGGTGCTTCAAGAGCCAGAGCTGCGGCTGGTCCTGTCGGTGTATGCCGACGATGTGCTTCTCGTGGTCCAGGACCCGGGCGACTTGGCGCGGGTGGAGGCTTGCCAAGCCATCTACTCGGCGGCCTCCTACGCCTGGGTGCACTGGGTCAAGATCCCTGGCCTGGTGGTCGAAGACGGGTGGCAGGCGTGCTCCCTCCCACCGCGCTTCAGGCCATCTGGTGGGGCATGGGTCCGCTGCTCTATCTCGGTGTTTACCTTTCTGCCACACATCTGTCTCCACCATAGAACTGGCACGGTTTAGAAGGCAGGGTGATGGAGCGGTTCCAGAAATGGACGGGACTATTCCGGTGCCTCTCCCTTCGAGGGAGGGCACTGGTGCTCAATCAACTAGCCCTGTCCATGCTCTGGTACCGGCTCAACGCCCTGGTCCCAGCCCCGTGTTTCCTGGCCAACCTCCGGACAGCAATTCCGGAGTTCTTTTGGCCAGGAATGCACTGGGTCTCTGCAGGGGTCCTTCACCTGCCCCTGGAGGAAGGGGGGCAGGGCCTGAAGAGCCTACACACTCAGGTCCATGTCTTCCGCCTCCATGCCCTGCAGAGGCTCCTGTATGGTGCAGGTAGTCCGACGTGAAGCATATTGGTGCACGCCTTCCTCCACCACTTCCGAGGGCTCCAATACGACTGGCAACTCTTTTATCTCCATCCGAGAGGTCTTCCGCGAGACCCCTCCGGGCTGCCAGTCTTCTACCAAGACCTCCTCTGGACCTGGAAGCTCTTTTCAATGACCAGGTCTGTGGCGGCCACTGTGGGGGCCGATCTCCTCGCGGAGCCCCTGCTACACAATCCCTAGCTTCATGTGCAGGTGGCAGAGTCCCCCACGGTGCGCCAGAGGCTGGTCTTGGTGGGAGTCACCAGGGTCGGAGACCTCCTAGACCACAACCGGGGAGACTGGCTGAATCCCCTGACGCTCGTTCAGCGCATTGGGCTCTCCAGACTTCGTACTCCCTGGCGCATACTTCTGGAGGTGAAGGCCGCTTTACTGCCTGCTGCTTGGGCCTACCTCGACCGGGTCCTGTGAGAGGGTTCGCCCCACCCACCCTCCACCCCAGGCCCCGTGGACATTTTTATCGGGCCCCCGCCTCGTGGACCCAATCGTCCCCCCTTCCCTTTCACTGCAAGCCGGCTGCGCAATCTGCAGCCGGTTCTGTTCCAGACCGCACCTAGGAAACATCTGTACACGCTCGTGCTCCATACTCTTCACTACCTCACCCTCGCGTCCCGCCTCGATACAAAGTGGCAGGACCTCCTGCCACCTCTCGAGGGTGAGGAGCCCCGGTGGACCAGCTTATACTCTGCCCTGGTCCCAAGGCCCACCAGGGATGTCAGTTGGCAGCTCCTTCACGGGGCCATGAGCACGGGCGTGTACGTGGCACTGTTTACCCCGTCCCCAACACCTGCCCCTTTTGCGGCATGAAGGAGACCCTGGCGCACATTTATTTAGAGTGCACCAGGTTGCAGCCCCTGTTCTGGCTCCTCTTGAAGCTCTTCTTGCGTTTTTGGTTGCATTTTTTCCCTCACTTGTTTATCTACACACTCCCCATCCATGGCCCCACCAAGTCGCGGGATCTCCTTATCAGCCTCCTCTTGGCCCTGGCCAAACTAGCCATTTACAAAACCAGGGAGAGGAGGTTGGCCGACGGGATTTCCTGTGACTGTGGGGCCTATTTCCGCTCCTCCATCCGTTCACGCATCCGGGCAGAGTTCCTCTGGGCGGCGTCCACTGGCTCCCTTGATGCCTTCGAGGAGCAGTGGGCATTGTCTGGGGTTCTCTGCTTGGTGTCCCCATCAGGTTCCCTTCATTTAGCCCTCTGACCTCACTCCCGATCCTGCTTTTTTCGTTGGTTGTCCCAGGCAATTATTTGGTGCCATAGACCTGTGGATCCTCCCCTTAGGCTGGGGAGAGGTCCTTTAGCAGTGGGCGGGCTTCGTCTGCCCACTTCCTGGATACCAACAGGACCAGACTCCTGTACCCCACTGGTCTGGGTCTGTCACAATTCAAAAGAGTCTATATAACAGCAAAATTCCACTGTGGAACAGCAAGGGTTGTCAAAAAACATAATCTGAAGATCTACTATCTTTATTGGTTAATATTACCAGGATCAGATGCAGGAGTGTGACCAAGGAGCACTCGGTGCAATTTGAGGTGGAGGACACAAAGGTAGTTTTAACCCACTTTTTTGCTCCCCCCAATCCTGGGGCTATCCAAGTGCAAGTTTGTGTCCCTGACCTAAATTAGAGCAATCTAAGGGCTGATTTAATTTGTGACAGATGTCAGGGGTCCCAAAGTTTGTTCCATCAGCTGGGAGTTCTCTGTCCTTTGGGCATAAGGAAGGCCTGCTCACACTCCCTTTTTCCCAGCCACATATCCTACAATGACAGCCAGGAAGTCGGTAACAAGGATCTATTACAAAGGCTCTGCAGAATGATTTTCCTATTAGTATTTATTATTATACTGTAGTAATGCCTACAAGTCCCAGTCACAGACCCCATCAGACTAGGAACTTTACAAGCACAAAACAGAAAGACAGCCTTGCCTCTGAACATCTTACAGTTTAAGTAAATGCAGAAAGTACCCTGGGGCAGATATTGAGAACCATGTCCAGAATTTTTCACCAGAAGAGATCTGAACTTCAGTGTTTGTTTCCAAAACATTAAAATAAGTCTAAGTCTTTAATGGCCAAAAAAAGGGAACTTTTTCCTTAAATGTTTTAGCCAAAATGTTGTCCCTGTTTTTCGCATCAGGAAAGTTCAAAATGTTTTGAGCATTTGTATTTTTTCCACATCATTGCCCTGATATTTAGAACCTTTCCCCTTCTTCATCTGAATGACTCCTTTAAATGTATCTCGTTTTGAAAATATGGTTGTACTATGCCCTTATTTTTATTGTGTCATGCATTTTTAAAAGAAGTATTACACAGAAACTCAGGTGCTTTGTTAGGGAGATACTGTATAAGGGCCAACTTCTGCTCTAATTTATACATGATGTGATCTGATGTGAGTTTGTTATTTGTATTACAGTAGTTACTCAGGTGTTGGAGTCCATAGAGAGTTAGCTTTAGCATTTATTTTATTCAGCAGTAATGCAAGGAATGTAGATATTGACTTCAGCAATTAGCATAAGGCTTGAGCATTATGAACTTTGACACAAATAAATGGCTTAATGGTCACCCATAAAGTTTGGTGAAGTGGAAATAGAGTGCGTAAGGGGGAATATTTTTTATAATGACACCAGCCAACCACAGGAAGGTAAACCAAGACATTCTGAGCTAAAGTGACTGACCCAGAGCAAAGACTAGAATGCAATTCTGCAGACTCTCAGTCCAGTGCTCACACACTAGATCATGCTTCCTCTGGCACAGCACTTATCCTCTGAACCACATTCTGCTCTCATGTATACTGATGCAACCCCAGTGAAGGCAATGAAATCGGAAGGGTGTAAAATATAAGCAGCATTTAGATTACTGTGCCTGTATAGGGCCTGATTCATCATCCATCAATATCAATATCATATCACCCACTCATTTAATAGATGCAGGATTGGAGTCTTAATGCTACAGTATTAGTCCTTCATTTTCAGAATAACCAAATTCAAGTGTGTTTATAAAATGTCTTTGTTAGAATTAGCTAATGAGATGCAAGGTCTCCATTGCCCATTCAAAGAGACAAGAAAATTCACAGTTCTTATTTCAACTACAAGCAGCTATTCATTTGTCAAGCATGTGAATGCTTCCAGTTAAATATGTTTCCTTATAGAAGAAAATGGAATAGTGTTAGCATCAGAAAAGAAAAAGACTAAAACATGGTGATGAACTCAATCATTTGGAGATAGCATTCTTTGGAAGACAGAGCTTGAATGGCATAAATCAAATTCAAACTATCATTCATATCTATCAGTATTGGGAAGCTCACAGATTAGAATGGGATAAAATTAAGGACAGTCAGATGCATATATCATTATATACAAAATACTGTGTATAATAGCATGAAATTAAAATAAAGCACATCCATAGTGTCTGGACACAGATGTTACTTATAGCAGATGCAAATGAGACATTCAGTAAGGAAAAGGAAAGAAAGCAAAAGAAAAGACTGGGGATAAGGGACCAAATTCATTGCTGATGTAACACCACTGACTTTGTAACACCATGCTACTCAGAGGAAGAATTTGGCCCATGTGATTCTAAGTAGTGCAGATGTCAGCAGAAGAGTGATGTGTCACAACAGTCTTATCTTGGGTACCTTGAAAGTGTAGGTAGGAAGAAATTTTCCTCAACATTGTTTCCTTTTTTAAGTAATCAATATTCACCATCAGCTACTGAAGGAAAAGTTATTAATACATGAAAAGCAGTGGAGATAAAAAGAAAACAAGAAAAACATTAACTGTAATGTGAACTTCCAGTCTTATTGATCCTTATCTAAACTACTCTAAGAGAGGAAAATGGTATTTGATTCGTACTTCAGTTGGATCAACAAATTGCACACTTAAAGTTGTTTATGTTTAGTAACTATGCATGTCAGCTTCTATATTGTCTCTAGCTAGGCAGCAGCCAGAATCCATTAGTGTGAAGAAAGGGAAGGAATTTCCTATAACTGTTGCATGGATATAATTCTGCAGTACTAGGCAAAACTCCCATTGTTTTCAGTTAACGCCTGTACAGTGAGCCCTCAGTGAGGTCCCCTGACACCGAGGGCCATATTCTCCAATCCACTAACGCTACTTTGTACCACATAAGCAGGGTAAAGTGGCATTAAAGCAGCCAGTGTTGACTAGTGGAAAATTCCACGTGTGAATGGGAATTCTCTGCTGGCATAAATTGGCAGAGGCAGCTTTCTGCTTCTAAGCCAGTCACCCTTCACCAGTCTCAATGTAAGGGGAAGGAGAGGGCATGTTGGAGGCATTCCAGGGATAGGGTATGGGCAAGAAGGGGAGAGAGGGGGCAGAGTGGAAAGGAACTTGGCTATTCCAAATCCTTTGCTGGTGTAAGTTAGGGTTGCCCCTATGCAGCCCTCACTTTTGCTGGGGTTGGGTGGCTCTGTGTCAGGGCGCTGAAACTCAGCTCTGATTGGACATAGTGCAGTGACAGGGCCTTGATTTTTCAAAGGAGCCAGTAAGATCAGTGTATCACAGAGAAAGTAGACAGGCAGCCTCTGCAGATGACATTTCAAAGAGAAATGCAGCTACATTGAGTATGAAGTAAACTGGAAGACATCTATGATTTAGCAGTTATATTAAACTAATATGTAGATGCAGTCCTAATATTCCGATGTATGTCAGAGGTACAGTCCTGGTTCAAGGAGAAAGTAATCAGCAAAGTTAAAAGCTAAAAATGAGCCCATGCATCATCACATCTTGGTTTAAGAATCTATCCACAATCAGAAGCTGCAAGACAGAAAGGAAGGAGATGTTCCTAGTACTTCCACAGGAAAGCACACTGTATTCAAATAGTATCCTGAACACGCCTGCCAGGGTGCCTGCAGGAATCTGTGCTAAAACAGAAGCCAAACTCTTAGAGATTTGTGGTGGGAGATGATCACAGAAAACCACAGAGAGCTGATCTCCTCTAAAAGCAGCTTGTCAGGAAGCCAATCTCAACTCCTAGCCCAGATGCCACCTGTTAGTGCAATATGTTAAGTAGTCCACAGTGACATGTACATACATAGATATGTCACAGCAGTGATATTATGGTGGATAGCTGACTATATACCCTCACATTTCCATTGGTAGAGAAGCCACAGGACTCTTTGGCAAAGGATCAAATATACGTGCAGATGGGTAGTTATATATGTTATTAAATTTGACCCCATTAGGTAGTCATGCATAATAACAGCTGGGTGCACACTCCCAAGTATTGTTATGGCAGAGTAACCCAAAACAATAATGTGTGAACATACAGACACTGCAGAATTGTGGATAGCCCCTCTAAAACTGGAGGTGCCTACTTGAAAGGCATACAGATCCCATATTGGAAGTCCAAGGCCTTGTTCAACATAAAGCCAGAGCACTGTGTGACAGCAAAGCCAGTCCTTGGCCCATGCAGAACATGCAGCTGCATGTGACATCCACTAAGAGCATCACGTGACATCAGCAGCAGTTGGGGTATGCTTGAGAAGATGGGTGAGGTGCTGAATTTCAGACATTTTCTTTGAAAATGTGTTTATTTGCAATGCTTACATCTACACTTAAATGCCATTACAAAGTTATTTTAACTCCCAAGCCAGGTTTTGATTGTGGGCTTTGTTTTTGTTTTTTTTTTATTCAAAGTAGTTCACCTTTAAGATGATGCAGCAAAATAAAATCAAGATGGTACCGTCAAATAGGTCATTATATACATCAACATCAAAACATGCTGCTGTGTTCAAACAAACACTCAGAATAATAAGGGAGGATGGAAGAAAGCTAATCAAAATGTTCCTCTTTCACTAAAGAGACTTGTCAGTTCTTGGAGCTGTATTATCATGCTAAGAAATTAATGTATGGGAGACCTGAAATTTCTGCTGTGTACAAGATGGTCATATCACTCTTCTGTATCAAATTTAATTTTAGGTCCCTGACATTTTTATGATTAAACAATCTATCAAACTGGATACCTAACGGTCTAAAAGCTTACTGCATATAGATTCAAATTATTTTATATCATTTCTGTAGTGAAATACAGTTGAGCTGAGTCATTCTGCCATAAGTTTGATGGTACAGTTCTTAAACAGCTTCAATTGTACATCATGAGAATTTTCACAAAATGAATTCATCATGATTGCATCACAGGCTGGGAGAAAAGCTGTTCAGCATAGCTAATTAAAAGATAACACTTCCTGGAAAGTTTAATCACTGGAGCAGTTATTAAATTTCAAACTAAATTTTGTTTTAAAGAAACTTAGCAGAATAAGGTCTTATGTGGTTCAAAAGGATCCGGAAATTAGTCTTCTAATAGTCTTTAATGTTCTTTATTGATTGACTGGAGCACTGTCATGGGTAGGTATAAACAGTTCAGGAAGGACAGTGAAGGGGGGGGAAGGTGGAGGAGTTGCACTATATGTAAGAGCAGTATGATTGCTCAGCACTCCAGTATGAAACTGGAGAAAAGCCTGTTGAGAGTCTTTGCATTAAGTTTAGCGATGAGAGCAACAAGGGTGATGTCTGGGTGGTCATCTGCTATAGACCACTAGATCAGGAAGATGGGGTAAATAAGACTTTCTTCAGACAACTAACAGAAGTTTCCAGATTGCAGGCTCTGGTTCTCATGGAGGACTCCAATCACCCTGACATCTGCTGAGAGAGCAATACAGCAGTGCACAGACAATCCAGGAAATTTTTGGAGAGTGTTGGAGACAACCCTGGTGCAAGTGCTGGAGGAACCAACTAGGGGCCATGATCCTTTGACCTGCTGCTCACAAACAGGGAAGAATTGGTAGGGGAAGTAGAAGTGGGTGGCAACCTGGGCAGCAGTGACCATGAGATGTTGAGTTCATGATCCTGGCAAAAGCAAGATATGGTCTTGTACGAGGAGACTTTGGCAAACAAGTAAGGTGCCTGAAACCACTATGGCTTATTGTTAAAGGCAGGACGGGGGGAGTTTGGGGGTGCCACAGAAAGGGCAGCTGGACCCCGCGTCCTTCTTGAGAAGAATTGTGTTGAAGTTGCTGATACATGCATTTTAAAAGAGCAGGAATGTCTATTGGGGTCTCGAGGTTGCAAACTCTGGAAAAACCCACACCTGGTGAATCAATAATCAGAAGGCGCTCTTGCTTGCCCATTGGAACTGCTTGCTTAACAAGTTTTCTTTAAGGGACATGTCATTCTATTACTAATGTATAAATAAGGGAGAAAAAGCTTGAGATAGTTGGACTCGTTTGGGGACTCTTTTTGGACTCTCCATCTGGATACATCTTTTCTTCCCCCCCAACAGATGGAAGATTTGGCCACCGGAAGCCTGCCACTGTGTCACTCGAAAGCCACACTCAGCTTTGGTAATTATCAAGGGTGGGGGTGTTTTACTAATCTTGTTGGGATGTGTGTAAGTGCTTGAGACTAAGTAAAGTTTAGTTTGAAGTGAAATCACTCTTTTGTTGTCCTGTTTGTGCCAGTCATCTATCGGTCGGACAGCCGTGTTTCCTCTGATTTATTTCCTGACACCTCCTCACACAGAGTAAAAGTTACCAAGAGCTTTGGGTTGAAAGAACCCCGGGTAATAGTCTCCCACAGTATTCTTGCCAGCAAGTTAAAAAGTATGGATTGGATCAGTGGACCATAAGGTGGATAGAAAGCTGGCTAGATCATCAGGCTCAATGGGTAGTAATCAACAGCTTGATGTCTAGTTGGTAGCCGATATCAAGTGGAGTGCACCAGGGGTCTGTCCTGTGGCTAGTTTTCTTCAACATCTTCATTAATGATCTGGATGATGGGATGGATTTCACCTCAGCAGTTCTCAGATGACACTAAGCTGGGGGAGAGGTAGATATTCTGGCGGGTAGAGATAGGGTCCAGAGTGACCTAGACAAATTGGACGATTGGGCCAAAAGAAATATGATGAGGTTCAACAAAGACAAGTCCTGCACTTCGGATGGAAGAATCCCATGCACTGCTACAGTCTGGGGATCAACTGGCTAAGCGGCAGTTCTGCAGAAAAGGACCTGGGAATTACAGTGGACGAGAAGCTGGATATGAGTCAACACTGTGCCGTTGTTGCCAAGAAGGCTAACAATATATTGGGCTGCATTAATAGAAGCATTGTCAGCAGATAGATGGAAGTGATTATTCCCCTCTATTCAGCATTAGTAAGGCCATATGTGGAGCATTGTGTCCAGTTTGGGGGCCCCCACTACAGAAAGGATGTGGACAAATTGGAGAGAGTCCAGCGGAGTTCAATGAACACGATTAGAGGGCTGGGGTATATGCCTTATGAGGAGAGGCTGAAGGAACTGGGCTTATTTAGTCTGCAGAAGAGAAGAGTGAGGGGGAATTTCATAGCCATCTTCAACTACCTAAAGGAGGGATCCAAAGAGGATGGATCTAGGCTGTTCTCAGTGGTGACAGATGACAGAACAAGGAGCAATTGTCTCAAGTTGAAATGGAGGAGATCTAGGTTGGATATTAGGAAAAACTATTTCACTTGGTGAAGCACTGTAATGGGTTACCTAGGGAGGTGGTGGAATCTCCATCCTTAGAGGTTTTTAAGGCTCAGTTTGACAAAGGCCTGGCTAGGATGATTTAGTTGGGGTTGGTCCTGCTTTGCACAGGGGGTTGGCTTGGATTACCTCCTGAGGTCTCTTGCAAGCCTAATCTTCTATAATTATATGATAGACCCTTCTGTTTCTCTGACAGCACTTCTGAAGTTGTCATAAGCCTCCAAGTGTCGAAAGATACACCTGAAGTTGACATAGAGATGTCCTGCCCTCACCGCCACCTTGTTCATTTTGTTCTGTGTTTGTACATCATCTAGCACAACAGGGTCCTGGAGCTCACCCCCATGACTGCAGCTTCTTGATGCTATAACAACTAATAAGCCACTGATAGCTTTTCTATTATTTCCAAATTCCTGGATGCTCAATTTCTGTAAAGCTGAATATATCACTTTACTGCCTACTGTAATTATTTCTGATTTAACTGACAAGTTAATTTTTTCCTCTTTCATAATTTTAACTTCAAGAACCATCATTTTCCTCTACAGAGAAAACATTAATGCCTATCTCCAGTAGATTAAATGACTTTGCTTCTCTAGCGCTATGTGCTCCATAGAAAACATACTCATGGAAATCTTTCTAGCATATCTTACTAAAAATGAATATCATGTGAAAGGTAACCAGATTTCCTAAATTTGTCTTTGTATAAATTCTAAATATAAAAGACTGGACCCAGTTCTTTCCTTGATTTCTACTGCTGATGCACCTCATTTTTCTGAATTGATGGAAAGACTTCAGGAGAAACTAAATACAGGGAAAGAGGAAGACTGAGAAATGGGATAGGGCTGGCCAGCAAACAGTCACCCAGTTACTAATCTTTAATGGGTTGGATGCCTAAGGTTTGGCCAGTTTGCTAAGGATTAATGATCTGAAAATTGTGTGTTACAAGCCCTGCTGTTTTATTGGAGGAAAAGGATTCTCTTTCACTTCCTGTTATTTAATGTTGCTGTGCACTGTTAAAACAGGTCATAGTCTCCCCACTATGCTATAAATATGCTTCAGTGGTAGATGACTGGATCAACAAGAGTGCTATCAGATTAATGTTTGTAAAGGGCTTTCTGACTGCTAGATTGAAGGTGCTAAAGATGTGCAAAGCATAACAACATATTTTACATGAGTAAGGAAAAAACATTATAATATTTGGCATTTTTAAAACCTGCAACTTTTAGATTACCAAAAACTAGGGTGAACGTACCTCCCATTTTAGCCGAGACAGTCCCTTCTTTAATCCCTGTCCCAGCAATCCTGACTTTTTTTGGCAGAAGTGGGAATTGATCAGTTGGCAAGAGCAAATGGAACAAATGCCTACTTTTGCTAAAAATGTGGGGCAGGCACACCTAGCAGGGTGCAGAGGAACATGAGGGGGGTAAGCAGGGACACCAACTGCACAGCAGAGGGCGGGGGTTGTGGGTGGGGAGGAGCAGGCTGGGCTCAGAGAAGAGCCTTGCATGTATGGGGACTCAAGGGGAGGCAGGGAATGGGCCAGCCCCACACACAGGTGTGGGCAGAGCTTGGATGAGCAGTTCAGGCCAGCCCTGCACAGTGTCCCATTTTCCCTTTGGGAAATATGGTCACCCTACCGAAAAAACCACCATCATTCTTTTCATGTCAAGATATGGTCCACACTGCAAATCATCAGCAAGGCAACTCTTTGCAGATGCTCCAATCAAAAAGAGCATCTGACTACTCCTTCAGTGCTCTACCACTTGTGTGGTCATTTAAACCTGACTAGGGGGTATAAGACACTGAGTGTCATGTTCACTTTACACAGGTGTAACACTCCAGAGGGTAAAAGGCAATGGAGACTATGGCCCTGGGGTTTGTTTCTACAACCAAACACAAATACACTACACAACACTTTTTTTACTGGAAGGGTTAAGATAAAGCATACAGTACCTCATGTTTCAAGTAAGAGTGCCTATTTTCCAAAGCCATTTGGAAATTCAAGCAAAATCTTTCATAAAGAGAAAAGAAGAAAATGTTAAGGTTTCCTCCTTCCCTCAGAAGTGCTGTCATGTGCTATAAGTGCTGTCATGACGCTTTCAGGGCATATCCACACAGCCCTTGGCACAGACCTGCGCTGGCAGGGCTCATACTAAACATCTAATCATACCTATGTAGATTGCACTTTGAGGTTGCACCACAGGCTGGGGCCTCCTCCCTAGGCTTCCAAACCCAAGCCGCAACTTCAAAGCATTGTCTGCACAACTATTTTTAGAGTGCAAGTACAAGACCTGGTGACCTGGGCTGGAAGGCTTGCTTCCGTGGGCTGTGTACATTTACTCAAACTCTCTTGCAAAGTTTATGTGAGCGGTGAGTTTCCAGTTCTGTAAGTTACTTAAATATGTTCCTAACTCTCAGCATGCGAGTATCCTTAATGAAGTTAATAGGACTTAAGAATATGATTAAGGTTAAGCAAGTCCTTAAGTCCTTTGCTGAATCAGAGCCTAGGACAACAATTTTGTTACAGGATTCTGCAAGTGTGTTTTGGAGGCAACACTTCTGTGAATCCTGGTTTTATAGTTGGAGAAACTATTCCAATGTCTTAAAACCTAATCCTCAAACTCACCATAGTTGACTGATACATTTATTCATGAAGCCTAAAGTGTAAATGCAAAGCTTTTTTCTTCCAGTTATTCCCAGACTTCAATGTGACAATGATAGGGTGTTCTCAGTTAATCACAAATATTACTACTGGCTGATTGGCTTTTGATAGGTTCAGCTACTGTAACCCCAAAGTTGATATTAATGAGGTACTTCACAGGATAACAGTTCAGACAATCTGTGCACTGGCAGTATCTGTGCACAGTCCCTGAGTGCTCTAATTTAATTCCTGTTCTTGATTAATATCACAGCTGGTGTCATAGGGTCACAGATTTTAAGGTCAGAAAGGACCATCATGATCATCTAGTCTGACCTCCTGCAAAATGCAGGCCACAGAAGCTCACCCACCCACTCTCACCACAAACCCCTAACCTATGTCTGAGCCATTGAAGTCCTCAAATCATGGTTTAAAGACTTCAAGGTGCACAGAATCCTCCAGCAAGTGACCCGTGCCCCACGCTGCAGAGTAAGGCGAAAAACCCCCATGGCCTCTGCTAATCTGCCCTGGAGGGAAATTCCTTCCTGACCCCTAATATGCCAATCAGCTAAACCCTGAGCATGTGGGCAAGACTCACCAGCCAGACACCCAAGAAAGAATTCTCTGTAGTAACTCAGATCCCGCCCCATCTAACATCCCATCACAGACCATTGGGCTTATTTAATAGTCAAAGATCAATTAATTGCCAAAATTAGGCTATCCCATCATACCATCCCTTCCATAAACTTATCAAGCTTAGTCTTGAAGCTAGATACATCTTTTGCCCCCACTACTCCCCTTGGAAGGCTGTTCCAGAACTTCACTCCTCTAATGGTTAGAAACCTTCGTCTAATTTCAAGTCTAAACTTCCTAGTATCCAGTTTATACCCATTTGTTCTTGTGTCTACATTGGTACTAAGCTTAAATAATTCCTGTCCCTCCCTAATATTAAACCCTCTGATATATTTATAAAGAGCAAGCATATCCCCCCTCAGCCTTCTTTTGGCTAGACTAAACAAGCCAAGCTCTTTAAGTCTCCTTTCATAAGACAGGTTTTCCATTCCTCGGATCATCCTAGTAGCCCGTCTCTGAACCTGTTCCAGTTTGAATTCATCCTTCTTAAACATGGGAAACCAGAACTGCACACAGTATTCCAGGTGAGGTCTCACCAGTGCCTTATATAATAGTACTAACACCTCCTTATCTTTGCTGGAAAGACCTCACCTGATGCATCCTAAAACCGCATTAGCTTTTTTAACGGCCATATCACATTGACAGCTCATAGTCATCCTGCGATCAACCAATACTCCAAGGTCTTTCTCCTCCTCTGTTGCTTCCAACTGATGCGTCCCCAATGTATATCTAAAATTCTTATTATTAATCTCTAAGTGCATGACCTTGCACTTTTCACTATTCAATTTCATCCTATTACTATTACTCCAGATCTTCCTGTATGATATCCCGGTCCTTCTCTGTGTTAGCAGTACCCCCCAGCTTTGTGTCATCCGCAAACTTTATTAGCACTTTCCCACTTTTGGTGCCAAGGTCAGTAATAAAAAGGTTAAATAAGATTGGTTTGAAAACCGATCCTTGAGGAACTCCACTAGTAGCCTCCTTCCAGCCTGACAGTTCACCCTTCAGTACGACCCGTTGTAGTCTCCCCTTTAAACAGTTCCTTATCCACCTTTCAATTTTCATATTGATCCCCATCTTTTCCAATTTAACTAATAATTCCCCATGTGGAACCATGTCAAATGCCTTACTGAAATCGAGGTAAATTAGGTCTACTGCATTTCCTTTGTCTAAATAATCTGTCACCTTCTCAAAGAAGGAGATCAAGTTGGTTTGGCACGATCTACCCTTAGTAAAAACATGTTGTAATTTGTCCCAATTACCATTGACCTCAATGTCCTTAACTACTTTCTCCTTCAAAATTTTTTTCAAGACCTTACATACTACAGATGTCAAACTAACAGGCCTATAGTTACTCGGATCACTTTTTTCCCCTTTCTTAAAGATAGGAACTACGTTAGCAATTCTCCAGTCGTACGGTACAACCCCTGAGTTTACCGATTAATTAAAAATTCTCACTAACGGGCTTGCAATTTCATGAGCCAGTTCCTTTAATATTCTTGGATGAAGATTGTCTGGGCCCTCCGATTTTGTCCCATTAAGCTGTTCAAGTCTGGCTTCTACCTCAGATGTGGTAATATCCACCTCCATATCCTCATTCCCGTTTGTCATCCTTCCATTATCCCTAAGCTCCTCATTAGCCTTATTAAAGACTGAGGCAAAGTACTTATTTAGATATTGGGCCATGCCTAGGTTATCCTTAACCTCCTTTCCATCCTCAGTATTTAGCGGTCCCACTTCTTCTTTCTTTGTTTTCTTCTTATTTATATGGCTATAGAACCTTTTACTATTGGTTTTAATTCCCTTTGCAAGGTCCAACTCTACACGGCTTTTAGCCTCTCTCACTTTATCCCTACATGTTCTGACCTCACTGAGGTAGCTTTCCTTGCTAATCCCACCCTTCTTCCACTCCTTGTAGGCTTTCTGCTTTTTCTTAATCACCTCTCTGAGATGCTTGCTCATCCAGCTTGGTCTACAACTCCTGCCTACGGTTTTTTTCCCCTTTCTTGGGATGCAGGCTTCTGATAGTTTCTGCAGCTGCGACTTGAAGTAATTCCAGGCCTCCTCTACATTTAGATCCACAAGTTCTTCAGTCCAGTCCACTTCCCTAACTAATTTCCTTAATTCTTTAAAGTTAGCCCTTTTGAAGTAAAAAACTCTAGTCCCAGATCTATTTTTGTTTATCCTTCCATCTAGTTTGAACTGAATTAGCTCATGATCACTCTAACCAAGGTTGTCCCCTACAACCAGTTCTTCTATGAGGTCCTCACTACTCACCAAAACCAAATCTAAAATGGCATCCCCTCTTGTTGGTTCTTCAACTACTTGGTGAAGAAATCCATCTGCTATCACATCCAGAAAAATCTGAGCCCTATTATTCTTGCTAGCACTTATCCTCCAGTTTATATCCGGGAAGTTAAAGTCTCCCATGATCACACATTTCCCATTAGCGTTTACTTCATTAAAAACATTAAAGAGGTCTCTATCCATATTCAAATCAGATCCCGGCGGTCTGTAGCACACCCCAAGCACTATCTCAGGGGAGGCTCTGGTAGCTTTCTTTCCCAGTGTGATTTTTGCCCAGACAGACTCTGTCTTGTTCATTCCATCACTTCCTATTTCTTTACAGTTAATCTCCTCATTGATGTACAATGCTACTCCACCACCTTTCCCTTTATTTCTCTTTCCTAAACAGCACATAGCCTTCAATACCTGTACTCCACTCATGACTACTATTCCACCATGTTTCTGTTATCCCTATAATACCCAGTTTCACTTCCTGCACCAGTAGCTCTAGTTCCTCCATTTTGTTCCCTAGGCTCCTCGCATTAGTGTACAGAATCTTAATTTTTGCCATTTGGCTTCCCTGATATCCCTTTACTCTGTTAGGCAGAGACATTCTACCACCAGCATCTCCTGTTAGTCTGCTATCTACACTACCCTTCCTCCTTGTGTCAATTCTTCTGTCCACGGCTGTATCCCCTCTTACTTTGTTTACTTCCCTTTCAAGGTTAAATTCCAGCATGGAGATCTTCTGGACATCTCCCAACCATCTCCCCCAAATTCCTAGTTTAAAGCTCTCTTAATCAGTTGGGCAAGCCTCCATCCTAGAAGTCTATTTCCCTCCTTACTCAGGTGAAGTCCATCCTGAGAGAACAGTCTTCTATCCGTAAATGCTTCCCAATGGCCGTACATCCCAAAGCCCTCCTTATAGCACCACTGCCTGAACCATCTGTTGACCACCATAATCTTGTCAAACCTTTGTTGCCCTTCCCTAGGAACCGGCAGAATCTCACTGAAGATCACCTGAGCCTCGATTTCCTTAAGCATCTTCCCCAGCCTTGCATAGTCTCCCTTGATACATTCCAGAGAGTATCTAGCCGTATCATTCGTTCCCACATGAAGGACAATCAACGGATTCTTTCCCACTGCAGCTAGGATCCTTTTCAGCCTCAGGTCCACATCCTGTATCTTAGCACCCGGCAGACAGCACACCCCTCTGTTCTCCCGATCAGCTCTAGTTACAGGCCTGTCTATTCTTCTCAGTAAGGAGTCTCCAATCACGTAGACCTGCCTTTTCCTGGTGACAGTGTGATTCTCTGGTCTATCCCCCGCACCTGCTGGCTGCAAGTCCTCTCGATTCCTATTCACCCTTGCAATCCTCCTGGGACTTATATTTGGTGTTGCCTTCATTGACTCCTCCCCTCCTCTTGTAGGACTATCAGCTCTTCTCTTTTTCCTTGCCCTCTCTCCTTCAGCCACCACCTGCTGTGCCCCTTCTTCATTTTCCAACTCTGCAAACCTGTTCCTGAGTTCTATTTCTCCTTCACCAGCCCGTCTTTTCCTCTGCCTGGTTCTCTTAGTCACATACTTCCACAGTCCACTTTCCTCCCCTAGCAGTCTCTCCTCTGAATTCTTTGGTCCTGCTTCCATCTGCACGTCTGAGCTTATCCCTTCAGCCCCCTTGTGTCTGTGCTCCATCATCTGCTCAAACCCCCTTCTAAACTCAACCAGAGTTTCCACCTGCATCTCCAGTCCTCTGATCTTCTCTTCCACCAGCTCTATCAGGCAGCACTTCAGGCAGACAAAACTCTTTTCAGGTACCTCCTCCAGGATCATGTACATGCCGCAGCTTCCACATCCAGTCATCCTCATTGTGTCTTTCACTGCTACCTCTGCATCAGTCATAGCCTTCCCACCTAAAGCCTGGTAATGCATGGAACAGAACACAACACAAACCTCCAGCAGCCTCCACACACACACACTCCACAATACAATCCATAAACTACAAAAATCTGCTCCTCCAACAGAACTCCCTCTGAAACTCCCCTGTTGGCAGCTCTGTTTGCTGGCTCCTGTGCCACTGCCTGACTGGCTGGCTACTTTTACAGGACACCTAATCAGGTAAGCCCCGCTCCCTAATCAGGGCTCTGCTGCTCTCCCAGCACATTGCCCCTAGCAGCCTCCACACACACACACACACTCCACAATACAATCCATAAACTACAAAAACCTGCTCCTCCAACAGAACTCCCTCTGAAACTCCCCTGTTAAAGGCATATATTCTTGAGATCCAAGGGAGAGGGAAGGGAGTTGAGGATTGCAAGCAGAGAGGGTTAAAACCCAAAACAGTACTGCCATCTGATTTTAAGACTCCATCTCTGAATTTTACTACACATTTAAAAAAAAAAAAAGATTACAAGTTACAAGTAGCTGCAGTTACCTAGCTAACCATACTACATCCATCTTTTAGGTCAGAGCTTAATTGTAAGGAAAGAGGTGCTGCAGCTCAAGCAATATTTTTTATTTTCATAACTGATGCAGCAAGCCCAGAGGTGCCTGGGCTATGAACTGCCAAGCCTAAAGGTTCCAGGGCTCAGTCCTGGCACAAATTAAGCAGTGTTTAAGGGGCAAATGAAGCCCCCTCTAATTTGCAGTCACAGCTGACCACATGGCAGAAAAACCCATGTAGTTCCTTTGTGTCAGGAGGCTGATAGACAGGAGAGGGAGTGGGGTATGTAGACAGCATGCACTGCAATAGAGCCTGGCTCTGCATGAGCTCCCTGCAAGAGGAAGCAGGTGCAGCGCATGCCATGCCCAAGGGAGGACCAGAAACAGCTGACGTACAGATCCTGCCCACATTAAGGGAGACAAGGCCAGATTAGTTTGACTGAAGGAACTTCTGCAGAGTTATTCTACAGCTGCTTTGTTGGCATGGAGGGAGGACTCTTCTTTTGGCTTCTATGGAGACAGGTCAGATGCTGGGTGTTAAATATGCCTAGATAGATAGATGGAGCTCACAGCTTAATGGAATTCCATGGTACACATTCATAATATTTTACTTTTGGGGGGGAACAGGCAGAGGTGAAGGTAAGCCGGTACACCCCGGTATGGCATACCGGGATGGCCTGTCTTCCCCAGGTGGCAATTTAAAGGGCCTGGGGCTCCCAGCAACGGGGCTCTAGCGGCAGTTTAAATTCCCTGCTGCTGGAGCCCTGGAGTAGCGGTGGCTGGGCTCCAGAGGTTATTTAAAGGGCTGGGGCTCCTGCTGCCTCTACTGCCCTGGGCCCTTTAAATAGTCACCAGAGCCCTGCTACCGCTACCCCAGTGCTCTGGGGGCTATTTAAAAGGCCAGGGTGGTAGAGGCCGGGGAGCACTGGGCTCTTTAAATAGCCTCCAGAGCCCTGCTGCAGGCGCCCTGGGGTGGCTGTGGTTTAAAGGGCCCAGGTGGTAGCAGCGGTCGAGCCCTGGGTCCTTTAAACTGGTGCCAGAGACCCCGGCTGCCGCTACTACCCCGGTGGGGGAGGGGGAGGGCACTTACCAGTACAGGCAGGCTGGGGCTGGCTCTGACCCTCCCCACCATTCCCACCCCTTCCGGGGGCCAGAGCTGACCCCAACTCAGCCCCTACAGGTAAGTCCCTATTTTTACTTTCACCCCTAGAAACAGGTATTAAAAGATATACTCCTCATTAACTCCTATTTATACTTCTAGCCTGTAGTTTTCATGTCCAGCCTGTGCATTGTCCCCATGAAAAAACAGCAAAGTGACTTGAATTTTTACAAAATAGGAAAAATTTAATCCTGTCTCTATGAGAGAACAACTGGAGATTTATTGCTTAAACTCTCTAAAGTGATTCATCTTTGGGCGGACACCAAGCAGGGAAAATTTCAAGACACAAATGGTATTTTCAGACTGTTCTAAACATGTGAAAACATGGAGTTAGCATGGAAATCATGTTGCTAATGCTGACAGTTTTATGAAGGGTTCCTGCCTAGAATAACTTCAGTAATCAAACCCCTGGTGGGTCAATAAATCATAACGAAGGGTGACCACAGTACAAAGTGACCACAACCTCTCCTCTGGGTAAAGATGACAGGGCAGAAAGGGGTGCTGTCACTGTTATGGCTGGAGATGTACTGATTCAGTGTAGCCTCCACCAGTAGAGCTCTCATGGAGACTCCAGCAGACAGAAAACACCACCTTCCCACAGAGGCCATCTTTAGAGAGAGCAGGTAGTACCACTTGCTCCTCTGTGAATCTCTCTCAGATGCAGCACAACAGGCTGGTGTATATACGGTGAATCTAACCCCCTAACTATTGCTGTTGTGACAAGCACAACTGCAATCATAAATGATTTTGACAACACATTGTGTTTGACACACACAGAAAAAGGAAGTGAACTGCTATGTCCTAGTCTGAGAAATTAGCAGAAGCAGCCCATAAAAATCTTAGGTGTGATTTCCATCCTATAACCACTGTACACTAGGTCTCAGCTGTTCAGGAACAGCAGCAGGAACTGTTGCTTTTAAGATCTATTTGGCAGGAAGGGGGTATAGAGGCTCCTATCCAAACCATATATTGAGAGCCACTGTATGAACCTGTACTGTACCTTTTAGGGTACATTGACACGGCAGCAGGGTGGTATAATTCACAGCTCAGACAAACCCACAATCAGACTCTGATTGAGCTGGCATGCAAAAAAATAGCAATGTGGGCACAGTGACACAGGTAGGGTGACCAGATGTCTCGATTTTAGGGTCTTTTTCTTATATAGGGTCCTAATACCCCCCCACCCCCATCCCAATTTTTCACACTTGCTGTTTGGTCACCTAGGCACAGGCAGCAACTCAGCTTAGCTGCCTGGAGTGTGTATCTAGCGCCTCAGATAGATTTGTACTTGGGCTGCTAGCCTGAGCAGACACCCAGGCCGCTGAGGCCACACTGCCAATCTTAGGGCAGTAGTTCAGAGCTAGAGCGTGTACATCTACCCAAGATGAGAATTACCAATTGCAGGATAGATATACCTTAAGCAGCACATCACTCACAGCCCAGAGGAGAGCGGGCTAGCATTAGAGTGACTTTAAACATGCCAGTTCTGGGGTGCTCCAGGGGCCAGAGAGGCTCCGGGCACAGCAAACAGCCCAGTGACAGCAGCCTCACTAGGCTGCCCTCTGAACCCCATCACTGTCTGGAACCTCCAAAATGCTGTGCACTGTGGCCTCACCCTCCAAAACACCCCTCCCAGCCTTGCCCTTCCCTCCTATGCCAGGGCTTGTGAGGCAGCCTTATAGCTGTTCCCCTAGTACAGGAACTATAGAGACTCCCCCAGCTAGATAGGAGGATTTAGGGCATCTTTAGCCTGCACCAGCCCTTTCACTCAGCATTAAGGAGCTGGATGACTCCCTCACCCTTCATCCAAGCTCCCACCACCCTGCCTCCAGTTTGGGGTGAGGAATGGCAGCCATCTGTGGGACTCAGACTTACAGCACCTTTGGACAATTGGGCCTTTAACAGTTGTGAATTAACTGCAACTTCTCTGGTCGTTCAGCCTTCAGTCAATATTGGTAGGGGCAAGAAGGCAGGGAAGGCAAGCAGCAGTGAATTAACGAACATTGGCAAGAAGAGATGGGTAAAGGTGAGTTGCCAGGATGAGTGAGACAGCGTTTAGTGGCAGAAAAAGCAAATGAGAACAATTACTATTTATTTATTTTTGTATTTCTACCCCCCTTCTGCCTGTCTGGGTTTTTTTAGATTTTAAATTCTTTGGTGGCAGGGACAGTGTATTCTTCTATGGTCATACCATACCCGGCAGTTAGAACGTGATAGTTATTCCCTCCTACTATAAAACAAAGTGTTAGTTCATGACAGATTTTTTTCAACTGCAAGGCCCTACGGTCTTTACATTGAACGGCTATGTTGACTTGAATATATTTCACAAAAAATGATCATGCTGCATGTTCAGTACTACCTGCTGTGGACTTTCCAATGGCATTTTCCACTCCAGCAGCAGTAAGGAACTCATGTCTAAATTAAACCAACATATTTTCACTTCTGAAAATGCCGCTTTTCCATAAATACTGTGGACCAATGTGGCATTGAAGTTGTCTTTATCTCCTGTGGCTATTTAGTTCAATCGTAAGTTGTGTGCATGGTTGAAATAGAGTCCTATACAGTAATAAAGTAAATAAATAACAGAAAAAAACCCACTATCTGTCACCAGTGGTTGAACACTTTTCACAAAGCGACCACTTTGTATGTGACCTCTGAGTCCTCATTCACATCAGCTCCATAAGACAAGCCTGGGAGCTTAAATGCCTAACTTTGTTAGGACACTAAAAATCACAGATTCAGTAGAAATGCTGTTTTTTTACCAATCTGTAATCCATTAGACCAGGAGTGGCCAACCTCTGTCTCCGGACCCACATGTGGCTCTTCGGAAGTTAATATGCGGCTCCTTGTACAGGCACCAACTCTGGGGCTGGAGCTACAGGCACCAACTTTTCAATGTGCCAGCGGGTGCTCACTGCTCATCTCCTGGCTCTGCCACAGGCCCTGCACCCACTCCACTCCTTTCCAGCCCCTCCCCTGAGCCTGCAGTTCCCTCTCTCCTCCCTCTCAGAGCTTCCTGCATGCCACAAAACAGCTGATCAGGTGGCGTAGGGAGGAAGGGGGAGGTGCTCATCAGCAGGGCTGCCGGTGGGTGGGAGGTGCTGGGGAGCTGCTGACATATTACTGTGGCTCTTCGGCAATATACATTGGTAAATTCTGGCTCCTTCTCAGGCTCAGGTTGGCCGCCCCTGCATTAGACCCTCCTTTGTCCTGTGACTACAAAGTTAATTGCCCACTTAATCTTGAATGGTTTCTTGCAACACACATTAAAATCTTATACTTAATCTGTTCCAATTTGTATTGAACTGTGTTGCTGAGTACCTTTCTCAGACCTAAAGAGCTGTGTAGCTCAAAAGCTTCTCTTTCACCAACAGAAGTTGGGCCATTACTTCATACATCTTATCTCTAATATCCTTCTACCAACAGTTACAACACTGCAAACAAGCAAGAAAAGTCCTTTTTAATAACCCAGGAAGACAAACATTCATTTAGGCTTCATGAATATTTTTTTTGCGGGGGGCAGGAGGCTCCAGAAATATAAATTCTGCTTAGCTTTGGTTCCTGTCTACAGTAAGTGGAGGTGATGTCCATGAGCCTGATTTCCTTCTTGCACAGCTTGTTGTAATCAGTAAACCCTGGAAGTCTAGGGAATTACACTGTTTTAAAGGGGTGGTTAAAATATCAAGCATTCTGAGTGAAACTGCAGCCCCACTGAAGTTATTGTGAGTTATCTACTATTTCACCTGGTCCTGAATTTCATCCTAACAGTTCAAGGTAAATTCAAACATCATATATCAGTTGCCCTGTTTTCCAGCTTTTTGTGGTAGAAGAATAAATGGAAGCTTAAAAAAGTTTGTTTGTTTTTTTAAAAAAAAGGTGATTTCAGATTTCCAAGTGCAGAATGGTAGATGAGTGATTCACCTATCAACATGTCCCCCTTATGGCTGGGGCATAGTCTCTTCATCTGGCACTCACAACCTACAGTTCTATGGCCAGCCACCGGCGCCCCCACCGGCAACGAGAAAAATGGCATAGGCTGGAGCCCCTGCTCTGGAAGGGAGAGGGATTCTGAGCCTCTGCCTGCAGCCCAGTGATTCCCCCGGGTCAGCGCACCGTGGGCAGCCCGAACCACTGGGCTGCCGCGGCAGCGCCCTGACCCAGGGGCCCCCTGGGCTGCCAGCTGCTGCGGCGGTGCACTGACCCGGGGGACCCCCTGGGCTGCCGGCTGCTGTGGCGGCACACTGACCCGGGGGGGCCCTGGGCTGACAGCTGCTGCTGCGGCGCCCTGATCCAGGGGACTCTCTGGGCTGCCATGGTGGCGCGCTGACCCAGGGGACCCCCTGGGCTGCCGGCTGCTGCGGTGGCATACTGACCCGGGGGGGGCCTGGGCTGACGGATGCCGCGGCGGCGCCTCTGGCTAGATCACATTCTGTCCCACCCCTTCCAGGGTAACACTGAGTACAACAAACAAAAGTCTAAAAGCATCATGCTGAATTGTTGACCCAAGTCCAGACTCAGCAGTCCTTCCATGCCTAGCCTCAGGACTTTCACATAACTTTCCCAGTGGGACTGGAGAAAAATCCAGTCCTTTCCTCTCCTCTGGGTTCCAGCATAGGAAGCCTGTAATAAGCAGGCAAGGGAAGCCTATTCAGACTCTCACCATCTCTCATCACTTCATCCTCGCTCACCCTATCTACAGGATTTTCACACACCCCCATTCAGGCTCCACTATGCACCTGTATTCTTCTCAGGCACCACAACCTCAAGGTGCACTTTTCCTTCCAGCATGGGGCTCCTACTTGAAGTTCCCCCTCACCCCCCAAAAAATCCCAAATTAAAATATAGAATTAGACCCCTTCTGCCCCCCTCAGGCAAGAATTTCAGGCCCTCTTAAATTTCCCCTGTGTTCTGTTCCTCAGCTGAACACCTCCCAAAAGAGCCAGATGCTGCCCTTTTACCAAGGCTTGCCACATTCCAGTGGCTTTTCCATAGCTCATCTGACTTTTTACCATAATTACCCCTATGAGAGCACAAACAAGGCAGTCCTTCCCCCCACCAACTCTCCCCCTAGATTTTCTGCCTCCTTCTCTGAAGCCTTCCTTGATAATAACCATCCAGCTCCTCCCCAGCTGGGCCTTATTCTTAATTGGTCCTGTCATGGCCTGTAGTTCCTAGCAGGTGCCCTAACTGAGCTTTCCAGCTCCCCTTCACTATTCCAGTGTCATTGTGGGGCATACACCCCTTCACAAGTATGTTTGACCATCATACCATGTTATTGACAAAAATGCGTGCAAAAGCTTGGGAAAGGGAATTCCCCTGGAAGGACGGTACACACAACTGAACAGCTCTCCAATTCTGGAAAGAAATCCATAGTGTAAACACTCAGTTTTATCCCATGAGCTAGGACTATTATCAGCCTTTTCTGAGGAAAAATCTGTGAAAAGAGGGTGAATTTTGGTGGAAAATATGCTAGGCCTGCCTTGCAAAGTTTCTTCTGAAGCACCCCACTGGTGGGTAGAGATTGCACTTCCTTAGGAGCAGGGCCAGTGCAAGGATATTTTGCCCCCTAGGCGAAACTTCCATCTTGCGCCCCCCACCCCCCCAAAAAATCACATACATTATACACAATACACGGTCACAGAGTAACATCTTATAATTTAGAATTTATGTTTCTGCGCTTTAAGTTAGGAAATTTAGAAACAAGTTCCTCCAAGTCAATGCTGTGAGCAATGTCATGTTCTAGTGACAAGGTAGATAGCCCAACAAGTCTTTGTTGCAACATTGATGTTCGCATGTATGTTTTTATCAACTTGAGCTTGGAGAAGCTTCGCTCACCACTGGCCACAGAAACTGGGAGAGTCAAGAGGATGCGAAGAGCAATAACTGTGTTAGGGACACTATCTGTCAGTTGGGGGTCAGGGCTGTGTGGGGAATGGGGTCGAGGGGGTTTCCAGCTCAGAGGGACTGGGCTCGGAACTGGGGGTCAGGGCTGTGGGGGGGATGGGGTCGAGGGGGGTGCCTGGGGGCACTGGGACAGCTCAGCTCTGCAGGCTGCTGTTCTCTCCAGCCATCCAGGCACAAGGGGACCAGCCAAGGACCAAGGGGGCAGGAGCACAGGCACCTGAGGCCAAGCTGTGGGGAAGCACTTGCTTACCTTGCCCAACGCATGAGCATCGGGGTCCTCTTTCTTCCTCCACTCCACCAGACCACCGCTGAGGCTCTTTTCTTCTCCATGCCCCTCGGTGGGACTGACGTGGAGGCTGAGCCAGGGGGCAGCCCCCGCTTTCCTCCAGAAGCCCTGGTATCATGCTGCCTTCTCAGGGCTTCTGCCACGTGCCCTAAGCAGAGCTGCGCAGCTCTGCCCAGCCACCGGCGCCCCCACCAGCAATGAGAAAAATGGCATAGGCTGGAGCCCCTGCTCTGGAAGGGAGAGGGATTCTGAGCCTCTGCCTGCAGCCCAGGGATTCCCCTGGGTCAGCGCGCTGTGGGCAGCCCGAACCGCTGGGCTGCCGCGGCAGCGCCCTGACCCAGGGGCCCCCTGGGCTGCCGGCTGCTGCGGTGGCGCACTTACCCGGGGGGGCCTTGGGCTGACAGCTGCTGCTGTGGCGCCCTGATCCAGGGGACCCTCTGGGCTGCCGTGGCGGCGCACTGACCCAGGGGACCCCCTGGGCTGCCGGCTGCCGTGGTGGCGCACTGACCCGGGGGACCCCCTGGGCTGCCGGCTGCTGCAGCGGCACACTGACCCGGGGGGGCCCTGGGCTGACGGATGCCGCTGCGGCGCCCTGATCCAGGGGACCCTCTGGGCTGCCGGCTGCGGTGGCGGCGACTTCCTCTCTGTCCCAGCAGCAGTGGCTGCTCAACCATTTTTAAAAAATTGGGGGGGTGCCACTTTTTGGCACCCCCAAATCTTGGTGCCCTAGGCAACCGCCTAGTCCGCCTAAATGATTGCACCGGCCATGCTTTGGAGCAGCCAGCGGGGTTGGTCCCATAAACCCACAGAGTTCTGAGATGTATACAGTCCTTAGAACACCCACAGGGCTAGGCTCCCATTCTGGTGCTGCTGGCAGCTGCCTTTTAGTGCTATTTGAAGGGGTTCACAGAGAGGGATCACTGTGAAAAATCATGATGATGGGGTCAGTATTATTTTGAGCTGGGGAATCCTTTGTGCATATAATGCTGTAGAGAACAGCCTTTTCTATAAGCCAAACCTCTCACGTTTAGGGGTTGCTCAAAAAAATGGATTTTTCATTTAAAAGCAATTCATTTTGTTCAAAAATTCCTTAATTTTCTTAGTTGTTGGTAAAACAAATCGACTCATTTCTCCCTCCCTCCCTGCCCTTCCCAGGTTTGATTGCCTTCTGCTCCCTTTATTATGAAGTTCATCTGTTGATACAAACACATCCCCAGTGCAAAACACATGTATGGCCCCCTCATGCTGGGGAAAAGCAGGAGTAGTTCTACTTAAATCAGTGGAGTTACACTAATAACTAATGGGTATGAGAAGAGAATCTTGCTCATCATATTTACCAGAAATGTAAAATAGCTCATAATGAGCAATCTTAGAAAGAACTAAGTTCCCTCATGGGAGTTTTAATAATGTCATTATTTTTTGCTCCCTGGAACTATTCTTTAGTAAAGTTATATATAATTGAAAAGTTAGAATACAAACTATCATTCTGAGTTGACCTTCTTTCAATTCCTTTGAACCTGATTTGGAAGTGTTGCATGATAATTAATTCAGGAGTTACCTTATGATCTTGTACAAGCATCAGTGGAATGATTTTTTTGTTACTGTTAATATGCTGAACTTCTTGCTTTGCTAGCACTAGTAATTCATGATCACAGCTCTCCCCTCCAGATGTCCCTTGACTAATCTGATGTTTTATTCGTCACATTTTTTAGATGTATGATTTTATTGCTGTTTGACTTTCACAGTTTATCGCTTAATTAGTGGCTTTTGCAAAATTGGTTATTAAATTCTTAATGTCAGATCACTCTTTAGATGTTAATTTTGTAGAAATGGACGTACAACTTTCTCTCAGTGATAGAGTCATGGATTCCAAGGGAAGAAGGGATGATCTCAAGTCTAACTTCCTGTATTATACAGGCCACGGAACTTCCCCAAAATAATTCCCAGAGCAGAACTTTTAGAAAAACATCCAATCTCGATTTAAAAGCTGTCAGTGATAGAGAATCCAGCATGACCCTTGGTAAGTTGCTCCAAATGGTTAATTACCCTCACTGTTAAAACTGTACACCTCATTTCCAGTCTGAATTTGTCTGGTTTCAGCTTCCAGCCTGTGACGTTATTGATATAATCTGGGACCATATAGAAAATGGTTGCAACCAAGGTCCTGCAGTGGCACCAAATCTTGTATAAAGGGGGTCAAATGAAGTGTCTTAGACAAGGTTATGGTTTGCTGGTTATGATTATGCTGTCTATATATGTGTAACAATTTTGTAGTTGAAGTTATGAATATTGGTTCTATACTGTTGTTAGGGGGCTTATTCCTTCACCCTCTCACTTCCCTGGTCCTTCTCACATGAACAGAGAGAAACAATACCCGAAGTCCAAAGGCGCAACCAATTCGATGTTTATTGGGGTGAACTTCCAGCAAGCATGATTCCAGTTTCCTTCCTTAGTGTCCCTCTTCCCAGCTCAAACACCACCTTGTCTGTGTGTCTGTTTCTGTTCCCATTTCCCCCTTTAGCAAAAACATGATCCCAATTACCCCATCTCCAGTCTCTGTTCCCATTCCCCCCACTTACTTCCTGATTGACTGCAGACTATATAGTAAAACTTGAATTTTGCTTAGCTATACCTTAACCAATCATTTTACTGAAATTTAACTAACCAATCCTAATATATTGTAACATGGTTATTTAACCAATTATACCTCACCACTTCATTGGTTTACACCCAACAAAATTAATTATACAGTAGACAGAAACAATTACAGAACCAGACAGAGATCATGCAAATAAACATACAAAACAATACAGAAGTGAGGATTTCACAACTACATTTATACAGACATAAAGGTTTTCCAGCTGTGTCTATTGATAAGTGAGCTCTTGCCAGACAGGATACAATCATTTTTTTTACATCTTCTAGGCTCTTCCCTTTCTCTGGAGATGATAGAAATATCAGGACAGGCTTGTATTCCTAACAGCCCAATAGCACCTTATTTCAATGTGACTAGTTTGGAATGTGTGGATGTGACCGTACACTTCCCAGCTTATGGCTGCCTTTGCTGCTTAGCCAAAGACCCAGGCCTCAGACTGTCATAGTAAGAGAAAGCCATTACACAGACAGTGATTTTTGATTCTTTCTTTTATACCTCTGTTAGTAGCTACGGGATAAGAATACACCTAAATTCTTAAAGTATAGGCCTTTGCAGACTGGCCTGAATATCTATATCCTAACAACTGTCTGTATTTCAAACTTATGCTATGCTTCTGGGAGACATCCCAGACAAGTTGGTTTTAGTTCTGCCTGCTTGATGGCCCATTAAAGACCATCAACTATACAACTGATCCATTGAGAGAAGGCAGCTATGCCTTGCAACTCATCAAAGTATGCAGAGACTGGCCCCTGTGACTCCAGACTCCATTTTGCTGTAATTTTCCACAGTAAGGACAAAGAGGTGTTCTTATGCCAGGAAAAGACTATAAAAGGCTGATGCCTCATCTCCATCTTGTCTTCAATCCTGCTTCTTATCTCTATAGGAACTTTGCTACAAACTGAAGCTCTGAACTGAGGACCCACTGCTACAAGCCTGAACCAAGAACTTTGCCATTACTGTATGTAATTGATTCCATTTAACCAATTCTAGCTCTCATCTGTTTTTTTTTCCTTTTATGAATAAACCTTTAGATTTTAGATTCTAAAAGATTGGCAACAGCATGATTTGCGGGTAAGATCTGATTTGTATATTGACCTGGGTCTGGGGCTTGATCCTTTGGGATCAGGAGAACCTTTTTTTTCTTTTAATGAGGTATTGGTTTTCATAACCATTTGTCTCCATAACAAGTGGCTCTAGTGGTGATACTGGGAAACTGGAGTGTCTAAGGAAATTGCTTGTGTGACTTGTGGTTAGCCAGTGGGGTGAGATCAAAGTCCTCTTTGTCTGGCTGGTTTGGTTTGCCTTAGAGGTGGAAAAACCCCAGCCTAGGGCTGTAACTGCCCTGTTTTAAGCGATTTGTCCTGAATTGGCACGCTCAGTTGGGTCCCACCAGAAGCACATCTTTATACAGCCATTGGATGGTATTATGCCTTTCTCATGTTATATCTTTCAGTCATGGAATTGGTACAGTCATTTCCAAGTCATATTTGTTGTTCCAACCACACTATTGTTCCAATTAAAGGATTGTGTGTACATATTCTATACTAAATCAGGTTGGGAAGAAATTAATTCCTTTCCAAGAGTTCTTGGAAGACAGGAATTATTTCTAGGTGAAATCAAGGCCTTTCTGAAGCCAATGGGAATTTTGCTATTGACAAAATTTCACCCTCTGTTTTCATCCCGTCTACAAAGGCAATACTCACAAAAGAAACCTACAGCAGGCCCTGATATGGTGGCACGAAACCTGTGGGAAACCGATTGCTTAGTCACTCAAAAAGGGTAATCTTCTCCTCCTCCAACTCTAGTAAAGTAAAGAAACCCAAGAGATTCCCAGACCATTCTTTGGCCTAAGAGCATGGAGAACCTGGGATGCTGACTATGTCATTGCCATCAAAGCCAGTACATCTTGCCAGGGACACTGAGGGTATTTCTACATTGCAATAAAAAAGCCATGGCTGGCCCATGTCAGCTGACTCAGGCTGCAGGGCTATAAAATTGCTTTCTAGATATAGAGACTCAGGCTGGAGCCTAGACTTTAGGAACCTTCTCCCTTGCAGGGTCCCATATCCTGTGTTCCAGCCTGTGATATTGGAGAGCCAGGGAGCAGTGGGAGAGTGATTTAGGGGAAGTATATAAGCCCTAAACTAATTAAGGTGTGGTTCCCTGAAGACTAGGGAGGGTTGCTACAGGTTAATTGGAGCACCTGTAGTCAATTAAGGCCCTATTAGCAACCTAATAAACCCCCCACTTCCTCCACTCCCCCACCCTTCCCCGCCACTTCAGGCAGTAAGGTGAGAAGGAGGAAGGACTGGAGTTTGGAGGAGTGCTGTGCTGTATAAGATCAGAAAACTGGATTAAGGGAGACTCCCTCCCACAGTGTCTAAGGACTGAAGGTACCCCACCCAAGGGGGAAAAGGGTAATGACCTGCAGAGGTTGAGAGGGGCTGGGACTCAGAGTGAGGCGCAACCCTCCCCCTCCCCTGCTTCCCCCTTTACCACCTTCCTGGGCCCCTAGTGGAGCCCTTGGTGCTCCAAGAGCAGGGGCAAGGGGTGGCATCTTAGCCCCTCACCAAGAAAATCACAGGACCTACCATACTACATTGGCCATCTTGTCACAGGCCGGACTTCTACACTGAAATGTTATAACCCACAAGCCCAAGGCAGCTGACACAGGCCAGCTGCAGGTGTTTTATTACTGTGTAGATGTACTCTAAGATAAAGCTGTTTATTTCCTTTTACTGAAGCAGGCCTGCCTCAGTCTGACAGTGGATTCTTTGAGCTGAACCACACTGAGGGAAGTCTTAGTCCCACTGGTCTGAAAACTGACCAAAGCAAAGATGCTCAAAATCTAAAGGTATATTTCTTTTCCCTATTGTTGTGGTTTCCTTTCTTTGATGGCTCCCATTGCTACAGTCTGCAGCCATCTTTTGGTAATACTCCTTGGGCCTTATTTTCAAAGTTAGGGTGCAGCTTCCTATTGTACATTTGTATGTGCCTAACTTATGAGTACAAACACTCTGTGTGTGTGTGTGTGTGTGTGTGTGTGTGTGTGTGTGTGTGTGTGTGTGTGTGTGTACAAATCAGGTATCTGTGCAGGTACCTGGAGAATGAGGTGGTAACTGGCAAAGTGAGTGTGCAATTCACTTATATTGGGTAGCTGCATGCATAATTTAGGCATGTGCAAATGTATGTGGGAAATTGTACATATCTTGCTTTGAAACTCTGGACACTAGAGTTAACATAGTCCCTAGAGGGCAGTGAGCTCCAGGAGATGCCATGTTTCAGATGAGAGGTAAAATCAAGACCCAGAACAATTATGAAAAATACCCCAGGATCTTTTAATGATAAGAGTAATAAGCAGGTGAATAACAATAAAACCAAAATAAAACTCCAAATTATTTTCTGCTTTGGGGCTTTCCTGGGCACCCAATCTTCTGAGTCTGTCTTTGGATTCTAAGACTTTAAGGGAGGTAATTACTGTATCTTACATTTTGCATAGTTCTGAGGACAATGTCAGCACTGTACAAATAATACAGAACATAATGTAATAATAATGGCGTTGACCCTGACATACTGTACAAAATCCAATTTGGGTATTGATATTCTACTTGCCTATAATTTCCCTTCTGGTTTAAACTAGCGAAGTTATTCTTCACTACACTTCCCAAAAGAAATCTGTTGCACAGTTTTTCCTGTGTGGAATGTGCTTTAGAATCCCTCAGGATGGAGATGACATGGAAACGTGAAGTTATTACTATTTAAATTCACTCCTTTCCTCACTGCCATTTAGAACACCTTGAATGTTTGAAACTGATGCCTGGGTCCTCAGTGATATATTTGCTAAAAGACAAATCAACCCTGAAGCATTTGTAGGAAAAAAAAACCCATACATAAAAACATTTCATGGACTCTGTAAGCAAAAGGCCTGCTTCCTGCTCCCATTGACTCCAGTGGGAAAAAGACAAGGCCCACATATAAGGAGATTAAAAAGTAGTGAAGCACCATTACAGTAAAAATAGTTACATAATAATATATTCTATTAAATGCTATATAGCTGGGACTGCAGTTCTGCCTGGTCCTTGTGCAGGCTATGCCTCTCCCCTCTGTGCAGCAGCATAAAGGCTCAGCAGAATCTGGCCCCATATAAATACAAAGTATTATTGATGATGCAACCATCGAGTGCTATGCCTGCTCAGAAAAGCAGACAAAGTAACTGATCTACAGCTGTATTCAATGCCTGGAACATCAGCCTTTCCAGTCTCATGAAGTTGCCATGTTTATCAAATTGCCCTAAGTACACTGATGGCTTCATACATAAAAAAGAATGTTTGCCCATGACGAATGTAAAGGCAAATCATATATTCAAGATTAAATCAGTATATTGCATTAAGTCACAAAGGCCAGTTAAAAATTTGCTGAGATAAAATATCACTCTATGAAGATTTTGCCTTCCTGCACTGCAGTTTATAGGATTGACTGAAATTAGTTGGTATTTTAATATTGATCAGGGGCATGCACAAGATGGAGGGAGGGCAAATAGGGACATGGGCTCCCCCAATAATAAGCAGGCGTGCAGAACTCCTCCACCCCAGGGGAGGGGAGAACGAGCTCCTCCAGCCCCACGGCTGCAACGGGAATACAAAACATATTCCTCCAAAAGTGATCAAATTTAAATTCCTGTGCATGGTCTTGCTATTGGATTTTAATGGAAGTAGGATGAGACCCTTGGAAGGGAATGAGCATAGGCTACATGCATTGACCATAATGATTGATGCTTATGGTATAGAACAACAGGTTGCAAATCCAAATAACAGAGTCAGAGAATAACTTGGGCCAGATGATTTCTGGAATCGATAATTTAATCACAGCATTGTTGCAGCACCTGGGATAACTCCCCCTATGGGGTCGCTGATTTTAAATATATTATTTATTATGCAATGACTTGGCATAATGCCATGATGTGAATATTGGAATGCCATTGCTTGAGCTTGGCCACTGCACCTAATATGCTGTGGAAATCTTTTCACTTGATGACTGATCCCATGGCCACATATTCATTCAGAGATCCCCTCATTTTTGAGACTAGGATCCCTTATAGAATGTTCAGCCATGCTGAATCAGTGGGTTAATCATCCGTAAAAACTAAAAACAGTGCCCCTGCCATGTAACACTTTGGTTCGTAGGTTTGTAGATTCATAGAATACGGCCAGAAGGGACCATTATGACCTCTTGCATCACACAGGCCAAAGTACCTCATCCCATAATTAAAACCTCAGACAACAGTTGTGAATATACATATTTTTAAATCTACCACCATCACCAAAAAGCTGGAAGAATTTTTATTGTGCTCCCTCTGCTGGCTCAATTCACAAATATCATTCCCAAAAGGGTGGTGACATCATTAACTATGCTGTTGTATGGACAGAGATGATATGACGTAGACAATCACATGAAAACCAAATTTTAGTTAAATAAAACAGTTCAGTAGAAACACTGATAGGGGTGGGGGGAGAGACAGTGTTTGCCAAGGGACAGGCAAATACGTGAGAAGAGAAAGGAGAAACTACTTCCAAATAAATAGTAGCTGTAAAATGAAAATGTAAAAAAGTCTCAATTGTCTCTTCTGAAATAAATTTTACATACATGGTACACAAAAATTGAGAATTCTTTTCTTTTTCCCATGCCCTCTTAGTAATAGTGTCTTATAATGACTTACAGCATTCAGAAACTATTTTTCCTGCAGAAATGCAGGCACCATTGCAATGCAATTTTTTGATTTAAACTTGTTCTAATTGAAGTTCTCTAATTAGGAAAAAGAATTACTGGTGGTGGTTTTGGAGATAGAATACTAAACAGATTGCACGATGAAATACACATTAGTATCCATTTTAAATTAAAAAAACTTAATATAATTTTAAAATTGAACAGCAAAATTTTTCAGTAAATGCAAATTCCTACAATGATGTCTTGACTATGTTGTATACAAGTAGTATTTCAATACTATCTTTCTCTGTTTGTGTGTGTGTGTGTGTGTGTGTGTGTGTGTGTGTGTGTGTGTGTGTACTTCAATACATATCTGTGCCTGTTGTTTAATGTGCACCATAAAATACCGAGGATTGTGTAAAATTCACAAGCCGGCACCACTCCAGATACTATTTTTTAAAATTTTATTAAACTTTAACTGTGTAACTTTATCCTTTTGTGAATGTAGTTTTTGCATTTATCTTATTTTTATTTTAAAGAAAATGTTTGTGCTGCTTAATGTTAACATTTAAATGATCTCAGACTTTGTATTTCACAAATCACTGAGGTTAAGGGTGGGGGGAGTGTGCTAGTGCTGTTTAATTCGTGGCAGCAAAGAGTGGTTAACAAAACAGCAGAATAATTATAACTTCACAATGGAAAAAGACAGACTTTACTTTTAAATGACAATTTTAAAATGTGCAAAATATTGCAGGATAAAGCAAAACCTGGAAGAGTAAAACTAAAAATCATAGGATCTGCATTCCCTCCTGCCCCACCTATGATTTTCTTTGTTTAGATACCGAGGAAAGTTAGGGTTTTGTTTTTATTCCTTTTAATTTCTGCATGAATGATACAATGAAACATTTCCAATCTCCCTCTCACAAACTACCCCAGAAGCCACCTGACAGTAGCAGCTCCTGAGTGATGGCACAAGGAGAACAGGGCCTAAACAGCTTCTGCTAAAAGAAATATTAGCAGATCTCATCTGAGCATACTCAGAACCAATGTTCAGCAGCTTATAACCTTTAGTTATCAAAATTCCATCCACCTGCCTTCCCCACCAAACCCCAAAGGCTAGTTTGTGGATAGTTCATAAGGTACACAAGGATCTCTCCCTCCCTCCAATGTGCACTTTTAAGCATTACTGTACAGTACTATAAATATGAAGAATGGGGGATCACTTGAGAATTTTTCTTCAAGGCTAACAATCGAAATAAAAAATTAATACTTGCAATATGTTGGCTTGCAAGCAGAATACCCTAAGATGTGCAAGTCCTTGCTTTCAGTGAAAAATATATTTTTAAGACCATTATATAAACGAATGGGTTTGGACAATGTATGCGTCCTCATGATCTATTTATGAATCTGCTTTTCCTTTTCATTCTTGTAATTTATATCTGTCAGCTAATTATAGAATATAGCTACACAGCAGAGATTTTAACCAAGGTATGCTGGCTAGCTTATGTCATATTACATGGCTCTTTCATTTCTTGGAAATAGAAGGCTACATGTGATTAACTCCTCCTCCTAAACTGGAAAGACTGTATCTGAGAGAGCTAAAAATAAGCAATGTTTTCTATAGGCCACTCCTCTACAAAAAAGGGAAATGGAAATTAGGCTGAGTGGTGGCTGGGGTTTGGATGGAAAAGTAAAGCAGCCCAAAGTTAGGAAATGCCAGGCTTAGGGTTGCCTGTGCAACAGCTTTTCCAAAAATAAAGTCAGCCGAAGAGAGACAATGGGCATGGAAAATTTCAGCCCAAACTGTTAATGTATGATAAAGTTATAAGGAACTGAAAACCAGGTCTTTTAATGGAAAGTGTGGGGCAACCTTAATAATAGGCATAGCTACCAATTCTGCCTATAAAAAAAAATGGCAGAATCAGGCCTCAGGGGTATGTCTACATTACAGATGGAAGCAAGCCTCTCAGCCAAGGTAGAAAGACTCATGCTACTGGGGTTTGAGCTAATCCAATAAAAACAGTGTAGACACCCAAGCTTAGACCTAGGATGCCAGGTGGGCTTGAAAAGTTTGAATGGCCACCTAAGCCTCAATATTCACACTGCTATTTTTTGTGTGCTAACTCAAGTCCCACTAGCATGAGTTTGCCTACCCTGGGCTGGGAGGTTCCCTCCCACATGCAGTGTAGACATAACCAAATATGCAGATAGCCACAGAAGTTATTGTTGCTCACCTAGGGTTAGCCCACACTATTTGATGTAGTCAAACCAAAAAAGCCCATCAAAGGTATTTTTCAATGGAAAATTACATTGTCAACTTTCCATGGAAAACTCTGATTTTTGTTGAAAGTTTTTTCTAAAACTAAAATATTTCTGCCAAATTATTTTGATTCTCCCATGGGAGTTGTAGTTCATTTGCTTCAGACTCCCCAACTGGTCTATGAACCCGCAACTGGACCTAATTACCTATGAGGCACTGTAGCCACGAGACTGTGGTGCAATATGGGAGACATATTCGGAACAGAGTGTGCAGCCTATCAAACAGAACAGGAGCAAGAGGTACTGAAACTAAAACTTCCATCAGGCACTGCAATGGCATATACAAATTGAAATAATTTAGTTTTCATTTTTCTCTTCAAAGTCAAAACTTTCCTTAGAGGGGAAAAAACCAACATCTTCCATCCAGTTCTACGCACTATTTTGTACAGACTATAGGTATAGATGCCTATATACAAATGCGAGAAGTATGGGTAATAAGCAGGAAGAACTGGAAGTGCTAATAAATAAATACAACTATGACATTGTTGGCATTACCAAAACTTGGTGGGATAATATACATGATTGGAATGTTGGTGAGGATGGGTACAGCTTGCTCAGGAAGGATAGACAGGGAAAAGGGAGGAGGTGTTGCCTTATATATTAATAATGTACACAGTTGGAGTGAGGTGGAGATGGACATAGGAGATGGAAGTGTTGAGCATCTCTGGGTTAGGCTAAAAGGGGTAAAAAACAAGGGTGATGTCATGCTAGGAGTCTACTACAGGGCACCTAACCAGGTGGATGAGGCTTTTTTCAAACAACTAACAAGATCATCCAAAGCCCAAGATTTGGTGGTGATGGGGGACTTCGACTATCCAGATATATGTTGAGAAAAATAACACAGCGGGGCACAGACTATCCAATAAGTTCTTGGACTGCATTGCAGACAACTTTTTATTTCAGAAGGTTGAAAAAGCTACTGGGGGGAAGTTGTTCTAGATTTGAGGCAAATGGGGGGAACTTGTTGAGAATTTGAAAGTGGAAGGCAGTTTGGGTGAAACTGATCATGAAATCACAGAGTTCACAATTCTGAGGAAGGGTAGAAGGGAGTACAGCAAAATAGAGACAATGGATTTCAGGAAGGTGGATTTTGGTAAGCTCAGAGATCCAGGGCCGATGAGGGGTGGGGGAAGCTGGTAGAAATTACTGGGGCCCAGCGGTCTGGAAGGGGACCCGGGACTTGGCTTCTCCGGCTTCATCGGCCCTGTTTAGCTGGTCTGCCCTTGCTGGGGGGCCCGAAAAAAAATTTTTCACCAGGGCCCAAACCTGCTCTCAGCGGTCCTGCAGAGAGCTGATAGGTAAGGTCCCATGGGAATCAAGACTGAGGGGAAAAACTAAGGAAAGTTGGCAGTATTTCAAAGGGACGCTATTAAGGGCCCAAAAGCAAGCTATTCCGCTGAGTAGGAAAGATAGAAAATGTGGCAAAAGACTAGCTTGGCTGAACCACGAGATCTTGCATGATCTAAAAAATAAAAAGGAGTCATAAAAAATGGAAACTAGGACAAATTACAAAGGATGAATATAGGCAAACAACACAGGAACGCAGGGGCAAGATTAGAAAGGCAAAGGCACAAAATGAGCTCAAACTAGCTATGGGAATAAAGGGAAACAAGAAGACTTTTTATCAATACATTAGAAGCAAGAGGAAGACCAAGGACAGGGTAGGCCCACTGCTCAGTGAGGAGGGAGAAACATTAACAGGAAACTTGAAAATGGCAGAGATGCTTAATGACTTCTTTGTTTCGGTCTTCACCGAAAAGTCTGAAGGAATGCCTAACATAGTGAATGCCAATAGGAAGGGGGTAGGTTTAGAAGATAAAATAAAAAAAGAACAAGTTAAAAATCACTTAGAAAAGTTAGGTGCCTGCAAGTCACCAGGACCTGATGAAATGCATCCTAGAATACTCAAGGAACTAATAGAGGAGGTATCCGAGCCTCTAGCTATTATCTTTGGAAAATTATGGGAAACAGGAGAGATTCCAGAAGACTGGAAAAGGGCAAATCTAGTGCCCATCTATAAAAAGAGAAATAAAAACAACCTAGGAAACTATAGACCAGTTAGTTTAACTTCTGTGCCAGGGAAGATAATGGAGCAAGTAATTAAGGAAATCATCTGCAAACACTTGGAAGGTGGTAAGGTGATAGGGAATAGCCAGCACGGATTTGTAAAGAACAAATCATGTCAAGCCAATCTGATAGCTTTCTTTGATACGATAACAAGTCTTCTGGATAAGGGAGAAGCGGTGGATATGGTGTACCTAGACTTTAGTAAGGCATTTGATACAGTGTTGCATGATATTCTTATCAATAAACTAGGCAAATGCAACTTAGATGGGGCTACCATAAGGTGGGTGCATAACTGGTTGGATAACCGTACTCAGAGAGTTCCCAATCCTGCTGGAAAGGTATAACAAGTGGGATTCTGCAGGGGTCTGTTTGGGACCGGCTATGTTCAATATCTTCATCAATGACTTAGATATTGGCATAGAAAGTACACTTATTAAGTTTTCCGATGATACCAAACTGGGAGGGATTGCAACTGCTTTAGAGGATAGGGTCATAATTCAAAATGATCTGGACAAATTGGAGAAATGGTCTGAGGTAAACAGGATGACTTTTAATAAAGATAAATGCAAAGTGCTCCACTTAGGAAGGAACAATCAGTTTCACACATACAGAAGAGAAAGAGACTGTGTAGGAAGGAGTATGGCAGAAAGGGATCTAGGGGTTATAGTGGACCACAAGCTTAATATGAGTCAACAGTGTGATACTGTTGCAAAAAAAGCAAACGTGATTCTGGGATGCATTAACAGGTGTGTTGTAAACAAGACATGAGAAGTCATTCTTCTGCTTTACTCTGCACTGATTAGGCCTCAACTGGAGTATTGTGTCCAGTTCTGAGCACCGCATTTCAAGAAAGATGTGGAGAAATTGGAGAGGGTACAGAAGAGCAACAAGAATGATTAAAGGTCTAGAGAACATGACCTATGAAGGAAGGCTAAAAGAATTGGCTTTTCTTGGTTTGGAAAAGAGAAGACTGAGAGGGGACATGATAGCAGTTTTCAGGTATCTAAAAGGGTGTCATAAGGAGGAGGGAGAAAACTTGTTCACCTTAGCCTCTAAGAATAGAACAAGAAGCAATGGGCTTAAACTGCAGCAAGGGAAGTTTAGGCTGGACATTAGGAAAAAGTTCCTAACTGTCAGGGTGGTTAAACACTGGAATAAATTGCCTAGGGAGGTTGTGGAATCTCCATCTCTGGAGATATTTAAGAGTAGGTTAGATAAATGTCTATCAGGGATGGTCTAGACAGTATTTGGTCCTGCCATGAGGGCAGGGGACTGACTCAAGGTCCCTTCCAGCCTTAGAATCTATGTGGGGTTCTAAGTGTAGGCCTGGACTCTTCCTTGGGAAACTGTCAAGTCTGTTTCTAACACAAGCCAGGAAGAGATGTCTGTCTTCTAGATGTGTTCATCATATCCTGCAGCTCTGAGGAATACTTCCAGTCCCTGATCCCTTCCATGGGTGCAGAAGGCCCAGAAAGCAAAGGAATCTGTGTAGTTCTGCTGTGCAGAGGATGACAGGATGTGGCAAGGTAAAATAGTAGTTCTGTATCACCTATATATGGAGGAGCTAAAAAGATACACTAATGCAGATCTAAAGTGACTCCGATTTATATTCTGTGGGCAACCAGAATGTGGTTGGGTTAATTAAAAAACAAAAAAACAAAAAGCGAGGTACAGGGAAAAAGAGTTCATTTGTGCAATCTCTCCAGGGCCACCCGGGGGGGGCAAATGGGGCAATTTGCCCCAGGCTCCGCAGGGGCCCCCGTGAGAACAGCCGAGGCTCCCTCCCTGGCCTGACCCCGCCTCCGCCCCTCTCCTGGAGCCTCAGCGCATCCAGGAGCGTCCCTGAACAGCTGCAGTGTGGCTCCGGCAGAGCCCCTGAGCTCCTCCCACTCAGAGCCCTGTGATAAGAGGGCAGGGCTGCAAGCTCCACGTCAAGTGGAGGGAGCTCAGGCCCCGCTAGAGCTCACAGCCCCACCCCCTTACCACAAGGCTCTGAGCAGGGAGGAGCTCAGGCCCCGCCGGAGCTATGCTGCAGCGCTGTTCAGGGACACTCCTGGATGCGCTGAGTCTCCAAGTGATGGGGGAGCTGGAGGTAAGGGGCTGGGGTTGGATAAGGGGCAGGGAGTCCCGAGGACAGTCAGGGGACAGGGAGGGGGCAGAGGTGGGGGGGCAGTCAGGGGACAGGGAATAGGGAGGTTGGATCGTGGGCGCTCCATGGGTCTGTCAGGACTCAGCAGAGGGAGAGGGGGGGATAGGGGTTGGGGCATTTAGGGGACAGGAAGCAGGGTTGTTGTTTGGGGGGGTCTCTTGGGGACGGTGAGGGGACAAGGAGAAGGATGGGTCAGGGATTCTGAGGGGGGCAGGCAGTCAGGGGGCAGGAAGTGGGTGGGGGTCAGATAGGGGGCAGGGCTAGGCTGTTTAGGAGGCACAGCCTTCCCCACCCTAAAGCTCCTTCAGCAGTTTGAGGCTTGCAGAAGAGCCAAGCTGTTAGCTTTTCCATTAAATAAATGCATAGAAGTAAAGTCCATTAATGACTATTAGTCAGGATGAGTAAGGAATGGTGTCCCTAGCCTCTGTTTGTCAGAGGGTGGAGATGGATGGCAGGAGAGAGATCACTTGATCATTACCTGTTAGGTTCATTCCCTCTGGGGCACTTGGCATTGGCCATTGTCGGTAGACAGGATACTGGACTGGATGGACCTTTGGTTTGATCCAGTATGACCATTCTTATGTTCTAAGCTAAAGGAACCCAAAGTTATGGAGACAGATATGAGTCAAGGAAGCCAGCAGAGTATCAGAAACCTGGAAAAATCTCTGACTGGATGGGCTCAGGCATTTGGTCACAAGCTGAGGTGGTTCAAAAGTTTTGGATTTTTTTAAGCAGAGTTTTTTTTATTGTTTCTTTAAACAATCAAACACAACAAGCAGCAAATATTTGGCCACACACTTCTGAAACCCCAAACCATATTCAGGTTTTGGCAGACTAATTTCAGCTTTTCAATTAAAAAAACCACCACAAATTTTGAAGGAAATCAGACGTCCGTAATTTTTTTCTGCTTTTTAAAAACCCCTAGTTTTCGATCCAAAAAAAGTTTTGATGGAAAATATTTGTCCAACCCTTTTAATGAGCTTTAGTGTCTTTTAGCACTAGCTGATGCTGAGAGCAAGTGACACCTTGTAAAGAAGTTTTCTCAAAACTGGGTTTGTGCCAAGATGCGAAAGGTTTATTTTTCCCAGGGCCACCCGTGGGGGGGGAGCAGGTGGGGCAATTTGCCCCAGGCCCCGCAGGGGCCCCCACGAGAATATAGTATTGTATAGTATTTCCATTTTTTTTATGGAAGGGGCCCCTGAATTTGCTTTGCCCCAGGCCCCCTGAATTCTCTGGGAGGCCCTGAATCTCTCTGCCTCCCAACTGAATCCACATCTTAATATGCTTGGAAGCCCTATCCAAAATAAATTAGCTGTCGAAGGGTAGAGGATATTGTGGCAGATATTACAACCTCATGCAGTACCTTTAGGGACCATATTGTCTAAAACTCTGATCTGGAGAGAGAAGGGATGCAGGTCTCCACCCACAAAAAAGTGATGGCTAGAATTGTTACAGGCATTCATGGAGCAGACCACAAAATGAGTCAAATGTGCAGTTACCTGGCACATTTGCTTCTATGACTTTCTGCTGTTGAAGCCATTTATTTTTTAGGGAGTCAAGACAAGGACTTGGGAGTGAGTGGCAACCACTGAGCCCATGGTAAGCTATGCTCATTTTCGGTACTGAAACAACTATGAAGAATTTTCATCAATTTATTATGAACAGCAGACTTTACTCCAGTGGAGCTCAAACACAGTAAATTAACTTTTAGTTTTCAGACTAAGATAAGTGGTAGAAATCAGTGACAACAATAAATACATTTAGGTTATGACATACTGTATAGAGTATAGTCATCTTACAAATTGCCCACAATTTTGTGCTGTGTGACAGAAATTTTGGTCAAGGCAAAACCCTACTCTTATTAAAATTGCCATGGAGTCTCTAATGCCTGCATAGAGGGCTACCATTTTAATGGTTTAATTAGAAAGATCGACACAATACTATAATGCATGACAATATTATTATTTGTGTTATAGTAGCACTCAGGATCCCCATTATACATAGGTGCTGTAAAAACACAGAATTAATGATAGTCCCCGCACCAGAGTTAGTCTAATTAAATTATCTCAGAAGCCTGAAGGTCTGATCTGACCCTCCTGGGATTTGAGCTGTAATTCCAAGGTGTCTAGGTATTTAAACCTGATGTTGAAAGCACAAAGCCGTCTCCTTCCAATACCACTGATGCTACATGCACTATATAGCAATAGATAAAACAGAACAAATAACTCCTTCACCAAATACATTAAATGACAGAAAATGAACAAAAATTATGACAACTGAAACAAATAAGTAGAGAAAGCAATAATCTACTATGTAAGCTCAAAAGCTTGTGTCTCTCACCAACAGAAGTTGGTCCAATAAAAGATACTACCTCATCCATTTACCTTGGTCTTTGCTAGGCAAATTCAGTGTGAAATATGAAGCAACTGATGCTTCAGGAAAAAAAATATTTTATAAAGGAGAACATCATGAGAAGATTTAAAAAAAAAATAGATCAAACATTTTGTGGGCAGGCATTTTATTGTGATGGAATACAAAGGAGTTGCCAAGTATAATTTCTATTTAGTCTGCTTTGTATGTTCAAAACTTGAGTTGTATTGCTATGATTGCACTGCTAAGTAATAGACCTTCACAAACAAATCCAGCTAGCTTTAATTCAAATAGTAATTCTAGATTTCACCTACACTTAAAATGTACTGCAGATTTGAACTGGAGTCAAGCTAGTATTAAATTAACCTGATTCAAATATAATGGAACAATACCTTTTTAAAGGAATCTACTTCATTGGATAGTCTGCCATTAAAATTATTCTTTCATTTCGCTGCTTTTATGAAACACGGAATCATTTGCAATTAAGTAATTATTAAATGTTTTAAACAAAATAGATTAAATCAGGCAACCATCCCAACGGCCTAGCTGAAAGACCTGTGGTAACAGTGAGTTTGGCTAGAAATAACAGTGAAGACACAGCAACTCAGTTTTTAACTTGGGTTAGCAACCCAAGTTAAAGCCTAAAGGGGAGCTTGGGTTCACTAACCTGAATTAATTACACCTTCGGCTTGACCCTGACTCTCCACCCCCTTCAGTGTATAGGTGCCTTTGTGAACTGAGTGATCATTGCACTTGGAAGAGCCTCTTCATGTTTTGGAAGCAGCACTGGAAGAAGTTGGATAGAACCCTTTGTGTTGTGAGGGCCAATGGGATGAAATGGGTTCAGTGGTGTAAAACTAAATGGATTTATTTAGATGCTTCTTTGTTGCATCTTTTTATGGTAATCATACAACAATGCCCTTAGCACTATTTTATTATACAGCTGAAGGTGTGAGATTTTTAAATCTTACCTTTAAACGAAGCAGGCTGCAGGCAACAATTTATAGTTTTAAGGCCCAGCTTTCAGTCTTTCCTCCATTTTTGTGGCTGTACTTGCAACGTTACAACCTGCAGTTATTTTTTCCTGCAGCTTAGGTCACTTGGCATGTACATATTCTGACATTGCACTTTATATGATTTTATAAAAATATGCTAATGAGTAAATATAATGTAACTAGGATGTGCTTTATGCAAAAGATTTTTTGTAAGGTATTACAGAGCTTATAATTTACTAAGTGTGATTATTTTATTTGTATAAATGTACCATTTTTGTGTTTAAAACTAGAAATATGGAATATAATTTTGAGGGCCTATTGTAATTATGCAAAGTGTGGGCCATTAATGGTGGTTTGGAATTTTGATGACTTTTATTAACTAGGACAATTAACTGCAGATGGCTTTGTATTACCTGTAAGTTTCTTTTTGTATATGTATGCGCTGGGAAGTGGGTAATGAAGTTTTGCAGTGACATGTGATTATGTCACCTGAACTGGAATTTATTTTTAACCTGGTGGGTTTTTTTTTTTATTAAGAAGAAGGGGGTTGGAACCCAGAGAGGGACAAAGGATTTTTGCCTTATGCAAAAGATATATAAATGGGTGGAACAGAACAAAATGGAGAGCCATTCTGAGGAATTTTTTAAGCTACCATTTGAGCTGGAACAAGGGCTGTACCAGGGGAAAGAATTGTGCCCAGGCCTGGAAGATATTTAGGTTGAGGAAAAAAGTTGCTGAAGCATTTTTAAGGGTGAGATTATTTGTATTTAGTTTGATTAGACATAGATTTGAGTGTTTTATTTTATTTTCCTTGGTGACTTACTTTGTTTTGTTTGTTACTACTTGAGACCACTTAAATTTTACTTTTTGTATTTTATAAAATTACTGTTTACTTATTAATTAACACAGAGTATGTATTAATACCTGGGGGAGGCAAACAGCTGTGCATATTTTTTTATTTGTGTTATAGAGGGCAAACAATTTGAGTTTACCTTGTATAAGCTTTACACAAGGTAAAATAGATTTATTTGGGTTTAGACCCCATTGGAAGTTGGGCATTTGAGTGTTAAAGACACACACTTCTGTAAGCTGCTTTCAGTTAAGCCTGCAGCTTTGGGGCAAGTATTTCAGACCCTGGGTCTTTTTTGGAACAGATGGGCATGTCTGGCTCAGTAAGACAAGGTGCTGGAGTCCCAAGCTGGCAGGGAAAGCAGGGGCAGAAGTAGTCTTGGCACAGTGGGTGGCAGCTCCCGCTCTGTGATCCAACTCCTAACACATGTCTGATTTGTCATTCAGCTGTTCAAGTGATCTAAATTGCAGTTAAATATAGAGATCAGACTCTGGAAAAACTGGTCCTTAGTTTTAGCCCATAGTAGCAAAAAGGTTTAGTATAGCACTGATTTGTATAGAACACCTACATGCTTTAAAAATGTGTTCAACAATAAATGCCATACCCAAGCACAGCATCCTCACTGTCATCTTTAAGTTCAACAATTAACTGTACAGTTGTTGCTGTTGTCAGAAAATCATCAGTGGGATAACACAACTCCCACTGAAAATCAGTATAGACTGCCATTAGATCAGGCTCTAAATTATCTTATTTGTGTCACAGGTTCTTGATTAATCTCTTGACTACTGTTCAAAGATAATCATCTACATGCAACATACTGCAAAGTGGATCAGATACATTCCAATGTTCTAGTGATTTTGATTGCTGCAAAGGACAAGCAGAGGACTTTTGAGTAACCACTTAAAATATTTCCAACTCCTGCAAATCTATCCTGGATGCCCTAACCCACTCCTTTTGCTACCACACGGGCTATAAATCTTCAGGCTGTCATTGTGGAGTCTGCAGCTCATGCTGTCCACTAGCAGACAAAGAATATCCCCTTGCACCTGACACTACCAGCCCAGGCATAGCTGGTGGGGGAGATACTGATCTCAGTTATACAAGTGTAGAAATGGAGTAATTTTGTCTAAGCCATTTAGGTTACTCTGGATTTACACTCGTGTACAGTAGTTGGGATCAGAATCTGATCTATAGGCTCAGAATAAGGGAAAGTATTTTCCCCAGTATCTGTCAGAGACAAAGAGTGTACAAAAGTTTGTTCCTCCATCTTTCCCAATATTCTGACTAGATTCCCTCCACTATTGCTAATAGCTTCCTCCTCCTATTGCACTGACGTGTCTTCCTGTGATTATTGAACGGCATATTTCAGATCTGCTACTGCAGGCGCAGTCTAAAAGGCAGTATGACAGAGCACATGAAATTGGATATCTGACACTCAAAGGCAAGGCAGGGCACTCAGCATTAACATGGTCAGACTTTTCAGTGGCCAGCTGCCAAACACAATCTGAGTGAGAAACATTTTCCAAACAATATTAATCCTGGTGCAAATAACTGAAGAGCAGTAAAACAGGTTTTCATTTGCAGAGCTGTGAGATGCCAGACACATCTTGCTTCCCCAGAAAGAAGATACCCAGTTAGCTATGTCCTAATGCCCTTTTATAAAGGTCATATAAGGAAACAGAGGGAATCATATAAGTTAAGGCAGGATATTTTCTATTTTGTAACATCACAATTTTGTAGTGCCATTACAAACAGAAAAATAAGTTACTAATTAAAAATATTGTTCTAGTAAAATCCAGTTTTCCATGTTGTTGGAAGAAGTATGAAGAAGTATGAAAGACCAATAAAATGAACATCAATAGTGAGAGTGTGAAATTCTTTCTGCAGGGGGTAGAAAATAATACTTGCTCTCTCCTGTTCATCTTGTTGTCATGCAGATTCATTATTCAGAAAGATTTTGTTAAAGCTTTGCATCAAGGGTGTGAGGGAGACTTACGCAATACGTTCATGTAACTTGTAGAAAAATAATCCATACATGGGAACAGTAGTGTAATAACTGTTGATCCTCAAAAAAACCATCACCCATATAAAACTGTCAGTGTTAGTGAAAACTAAAGTAAGATGCCACATAAGTGTCTGTTGCATAAGTTACAACAGCCGAAAACTAATCTATCCTAGGCTTCAGATTTGTTGAACCCTTTCTTTGTTTAGTGTCAAGGGGCCACAAAAATAGCTAACTTTTATAATTCCTTTTCTTTTGGGGTTAGTGCATTCTCAGCAGTTTATTGCCACAGTAACTCATTAAAAAATGCAGAATCCATACTGATGAATACTGACGCTCTATACCTTAACCAGAAGACATAAGTGGCATAGCCCTTCTGGGAAAACTACAAATAAGTCCTGTTGTAAAATATTTGTGACAGTCTTTATGACTGCACATGTGCAGAAAAGGATATGTTTATTTCAAACACCCTACACTAGCTCCCTTTGCAGTATTTTAGAATCCTTTTTATTTAACACTCTCTCTTCTGCAGAGAACTGTACAAAGTAGGAAACTCAAAATTCTTCTTCGAGTGCTTGCTCATATCCATTCCTAGTAGGTGTGTGTGCGCCACGTGCACGTTCGTCTGAAGATTTTCTACCCTAGCAACACCCGGTGGGTCGGCTGGGCGAACCTGGCGTGGCGCCACTATGGCACCGAATATATACCCCTGCCGACCTGTCCGCTCCTCAGTTCCTTCTTACCGCCCATGCCGGTCGTTGGAACAGTGGAGTGCGGCTTAGCTGACCTCCACTTCCCTAGCTATTCACTCGTTCTAGTTCTATTGTGTATATAGTTTTATAGTTTATAGTTGTAGTTAACACTTTTAATAACCTTTTGTAAACCTAGTTAGTGTATATAGTTCCGAGGGTTGGGGATTAGCCCCTTCCCCTCACCTGTTGCCCAGGCCTATGCCTGGTTCACCGGGCTTCAAACTGTGCTCGGCCTGCCGGCGGCCGATGCCAACGGTAGACCCCCACGACTCCTGCCTAAAGTGCCTGGGGGAATCCCATCTGACAGATAAGTGCCGGATTTGCAAGTCCTTCAAGCTGCGGACAAAAAAGGAGCGGGACTTTCGTCTAAAGCAGCTCCTAATGGAAGCGGCCCTCACTCCTCCGTCTTCAGCACTGAGCACCGCACAGTCCGTGCAGGGGAGAAGTGCCTCATAGGCACCGGAGAGCACCAGCACCGCCAAGATGCCCCGGCACCAGCTGTCACCGGCCCAGAAACCAGCCCAGCATCCCATGTGCCAAAAAGGCCAAAGCTCCTGCGGCTCCAATATCTACACTGCAGTCTGAGCAGCTGCCAAAACCGAGTCACCTGGCACTAACAACTGCCATGGCACCGGCAATCTCAGCACCGTTGATTCCGGCCAGGCAAGAGCCGTCGAGTCTGGTGCATGACAGCTCCCCAGCACACGCCGAGGTCGAGCTTATTGTTCCCACCACGCCAGAGACCTTTTCGACGGCAATGGAACTCATTGCCCTAATGGAGCCCACCCTGCCCCAACCCCCGGCACCGCTGGTGCGGGCTATTGCGTCAGCAGGGAAGCCTGCCTTAGTCAGGCCATCTTCCATCGACACCGCAGACAGGCACCACTCGAGATCGAGGTCTCGCCAGCGCTCCCGATCTTGCCACCGGTCCCGATCTCGACACCACTCGCAGTCCCGGTACCGATCTTCTCGGTACCAGTCGTACTCGCGGTATCATTCAAGATCCTGCTCTCCGGGCCGATATTCCAGATGGTGGTCCAGCTCCCGGCACCGTTCGCGCAGCAGCCACTCCCAACATAGAGCTTCACGATCCTGATCGACCTTCCGGCACCGCGCCGGTCGCAGGTCCCGGTCAACCTCTCGGCACCAGTACGACTCCCAGTACCGCTCTCCTGTGAGACATGACGTTCGATACTCTACGTACAGGGCTCCTCCTCACGTGCGCTCTGCTCTGCCATGGCCATCACGGCCCCCATCTGAGTCTTCGCACGCTGATAGCGTCATATATGGAAATTCAGAAACGCAGAGCCGTGTCCTCCAAGAGCCTCAGGGCACAGAACAAGCGCCTCAGTGGTCCTTCTGGACGCCTTGGGCATATCACCAAGCCCAAGGTGAACCCATGGTTCCATCTCGTTCCGCCCTGTCGGAACATCGGGCACCAGAGGCCACTGTTAGCCGCCCTCCTCCAGCGGGTACAGACGACTCGGCTCTTGCACCGGATCCTCAGGTGTTCCAGGACTCTAATGCTCCTCCAGAAGAGGAGTCACTCAACGAGCCAACCGTGCCGGGTCTGTCGTCTTCCTCTTCACCAGACGAGGCAGTAGCCGGCACTTCTACAATCGGGCCCACCCCCAATCGACCTCCGAGCCCACCAGCACCTTCTCCGGCGAGTCGCCTTAAACATCACCCTTCAGGTGGAGGAAGTCCGGAGGTGGAAGACCCAGTGATAGACATACTGTCGGCGGATGCCCCAACTCGTGTGGCTCTGCCATTCATCCGTTCCATCCAGGCCAAAGCAGACACCATTTGGCAATCCCCGGTGTCTATCCCTCCCACGGCCAGAGGCATGGAAAGGAAATACATGGTACCCTCTAAAGGGTATGAATACTTATATACCCATCCTCCTCCATGCTTTCTGGTCGTTCAATCTGTGAATGAGAGAGAGCACCATTGCCAGCAAGCCCCTGCCCCAAAATCGCGGGAGGCTAGAAGGATGGATCTACTGGGGCGTAAAGTTTACTCCGCCGGAGGCCTCCAACTACGAGTGGCTAACCAACAGGCTCTGCTCAGCAGGTATAATTATAATACCTGGCAATCGATGGGTAAGTTAGCTGAACTGGTCCCACAGGACTCCCCCCCAGAATTCCAAGCCTTTCTGGAGGAAGGGAAGAAAGTGGCACAGACTTTTCTGCAGGCCTCACTCGATGCTGCTGATTTGGCGGCCAGAACTGTGGCCTCGGGGATTACAATGCGGAGAATATTGTGGTTGCAGGTATCAGGCCTACCTCCTGAACTGCAACACACTATTCAGGACCTCCCTTTTGATGGACAGGGCCTTTTCTCCCAGAAAATGGACCCTAGACCCCAGAGTCTCAGAGACAATCATGTCTTCATGCGTTCCCTCGGGATGCACACTCCGCAAACCCAATGGAGGTCCTTCCATACCCAGCCTCAACGCCCTTACCCCCCGCCCAGACCTCGACAAGACTTTAACAGGAGGCATGGTCGTGGGAACTGCAGACGGCAATCGGGTTCCCAAAGGAGCCAGAATAATGGCCCTGCCAAACCATCAGAGGGACCAAAACCGAACTTTTGAAGGTACGCCCGAGAGCAGAGCACTAGTCCTTCCCCAGGATCCTCTTCAGTTTTCCAACCGCCTTTCCTCCTTCCTCCCTGCATGGGCCCAATTAACCTCAGACCGTTGGGTCCTACGCACAGTGGAATTTGGATACCACCTCCAATTTATTTCGCCCCCTCCCTCCCCGTCCCTCTTCAGGGACCCCTCTCACGAGCAATTCCTCTGGCAAGAGGTTCGTATGCTCCTCTCCACTGGAGCTATAGAGGAGGTACCAGAGGAGTTCAGGGGCAAGGGGTTTTACTCCCGATATTTCCTAATTCCCAAGGCAAAAGGGGGTCTCCGACCCATCCTGGACCTACGTGGTCTCAACATCTTTCTGAAGAGATTGAAGTTCTGCATGGTGTCCCTGGGGACCATCATCCCATCCTTGGATCCCGGAGACTGGTACGCTGCTCTCGACATGAAGGACGCATACTTTCACATCACCATTTACCCTCCGCACAGACAGTACCTACGGTTTATGGTGCGCAACCAACATTTTCAATTTGCGGTCCTCCCTTTTGGTCTCTCTACCACCCGGCGCGTCTTTACAAAGTGCATGGCCGTAGTCGCCACCTTCCTCCGCCGTTGTCGTATACACGTCTTTCCTTACCTAGACGACTGGCTCATTCGCGGGACCTCTAAGGTTCAAGTCACCAGGCATGTTGCTATCATCACGGACCTATTCCAGCAGTTGGGCCTGATGATCAATCTAGAGAAGTCTACTCTAGTGCCCACTCAAAGAATAGAATTCATCGGGGCCATTCTAGACTCCACACTCGCAACAGCCTGCCTTCCACTACCCCGGTTTCGGGCACTAGTTTCAGTCATAGAAAGCCTCCAAACTTTTCCGACGACCTCGGCCCGCACCTGCCTCAGCCTTCTCGGTCACATGGCCAAGTGCACTTTTGTAACCAAGCACGCCAAACTACGCCTACGTCCCCTTCAAACCTGGCTTGCCTCAGTTTACCGCCCAGGCAGGGACACTATAGACATGATCGTCACCGTTCCTCAGAGCGTCTTAGGCTCCCTCAGCTGGTGACTAACACCTTCCCTGGTGTGTGCAGGGATGCCGTTCCAACTGAGACAGCCCTCAGTGTCCCTAATGACGGACGTGTCATCTCTCGGCTGGGGGGCACACCTAGGCCATCGTCGCACGCAAGGCCTCTGGTCATCTCAAGAACTAGTGTTGCACATAAACGTCCGCGAGCTGAGAGCAGTTTGCCTTGCATGCCGGACGTTCCAACATCATCTGCAAGGCCGTTGTGTACTGGTACTCACGGACAACACAACAGCAATGCACTACGTAAACAGACAGGGAGGGACTCAATCCTCCCTCCTTTGTCAGGAGGCGATCCAACTGTGAGAATTTTGTATAGCCCACTCTATAGACCTTGTACCATCCTTCCTCCCAGGGGTCCGGAACACTCTGGCAGACCATCTCAGCAGATCCATTCTCTACCACGAGTAGTCACTCCGCCTGGACATTGTACATTTCATCTTCCAGAAGTGGGGCTTTCCTCACATAGACCTATTCGCTTCCTGCAACAACAGGAAGTGTCAGAGGTTTTGCTCCTTCCAGGGCCTTGCCCCGGGCTCAATATCGGACGCCTTCCTAATCTCTTGGGCGAACCATCTGCTTTACGCCTTTCCACGTGTTCCGATGGTGCACAAGGTTCTCGTAAAGCTTCGCAGGGAGAGGGCTCGACTGATCCTGATCGCCCCTGTGTGGCCACGACAACACTGGTACACCACGTTGCTGGACCACTCGATAGCCAACCCAATCCCCCTACCCTTTCATCAGGATCTGATAACGCAGGACCATGGCAGGCTTCTCCACCCAGACCTGCAATCCCTCCATCTAACAGCATGGCTCCTGCATGGTTAACCCAATCGGAGTTACGATGCTCTGTCCCGGTGCAAGAGATACTCCTGGGTAGCAGGAAACCTTCTACGCGGTCTACTTACTTAGCCAAGTGGAAGCAGTTTTCCTGCTGGTGTCACTTGCAAAATGTTGCCCCTGCGGAGGTTCCTATCCCTACCATTTTGGACTATCTCTGGTACCTAAAGCAACAAGGCCTCGCTATCTCATCTCTGCGAGTGCACTTGGCGGCTATTTCTACTTTCCACCCCGGAGAAGGTACTTATTCTGTCTTCTCCCACCCTATGGTCTCGAGGTTCCTCAAAGGCCTGGAGCGTCTATACCCCTTAGTGCAACGTCCCGCCCCTTCCTGGGACCTCAATTTAGTTCTGACAAGACTTACGCTCCCCCCGTTCGAGCCATTGGCAACCTGCTCACTCCTATATTTATCATGGAAAACAGCCTTCCTTGTAGCCATTACATCGGCTAGGAGAGTCTATGAGCTTCGGGCTCTGATGGGGGACCCGCCATACACGGTGTTCCACAAAGACAAGGTGCAGCTACGCCCACATCCGGCGTTCCTCCCTAAAGTAATCTCGACTTTTCATCTCAACCAGGACATATTCCTACCGGTCTTTTTTCCCAAACCTCATACATCTCATAGGGAGCAGCAGTTACATTCGCTCGACGTCCGTAGGGCGCTTGCCTTCTATATTGACCGTACGAAGTCCTTCCGCAAAACGCCCCAACTCTTTGTTGCAGTGGCGGACCGGATGAAAGGTCAGCCCTTCTCTGCTCAGAGGATTTCGTCCTGGATAACTACGTGCATTCGCACTTGCTACGAGCTACCTCATACCTCTCCAGGTCATATTACCGCACATTCCACCAGGGCCCGGGCCTCGTCAGCCGCCTTCTCAGCTCGAGTACCTATTCAGGAGATATGTCAAGCAGCTACGTGGTCTTCAGTACACACCTTTACTTCCCATTATGCCCTGGTGCAACAGTCCAGAGACGATGCAGCCTTCGGCTTAGCAGTTTTGTATTCTGCATTTTCTCACTCCAACCCCACTGCCTAGGTAAGGCTTGGGATTCACCTACTTGGAATGGATATGAGCAAGCACTCGAAGACGAAAAGACAGTTACTCACCTTTGTAATTGTTGTTCTTTGAGATGTGTTGCTCATATCCATTCCAAAACCCACCCTCCTTCCTCCCATCGCAGTAGCCGGCAAGAAGGAACTGAGGAGTGGACGGGTCGGCAGGGGTATATATTCGGTGCCATAGCGGCGCCACGCCAGGGGGTGCCCAGCCGACCCACCGGGTGTTGTTAGGGTAGAAAATCTTCTGACGAATGTGCACATGGCGCGCACACACCTACTTGGAATGGATATGAGCAACATATCTCGAAGAACAACAGTTACAAAGGTGAGTAACCATCTTTTATATCATGGCAGTAGATCCCCTCCCCCCTTTAAACTCATTTCTTATGCACAATATGTAATTATGCTATTACAAATACTCTTAAAATTTCTGTTTAACAGGCATTTAAATCTTGTGAGCAAAATGCTGTTAGCAGTACAATGTTTCTTTCATGTTCTAGCTGTCTATACATTCTGTTAATTAGAATTTGTTTAGGACTATCTGGTGACTGTCAATATTATTACACAGTGTTCCACAATCTGTAGTACTGGAGTTAACACTTCTAAAGTTAAATGCATTAAAACAATGTATTCACTACTTATGCAAGAATAATGTAGAATTACTAAAACTCAGCCATTATAATTATCACAGTAATATATTTCACACACAAACTTATTAATCTCTCTGCAGATTTCCAGGTCTAATAGGCACAGCATCTCAACTCGTTTTGTTGGGGGGAAAACCCTCAAATGCAGGCAAGAAGCAAGACCCTTATATTATGTAGGAGTCAGTCATGTAACCTAATATTTACCTGGGGAATGCTGAGAATGGCAGGTAGTTGATACATGATCTGGGAAACCTTATCAGGGTTATGAATTTAGGTGCTCAAAGCTACCATAGCTAACATGCACTAATAGGTCCTTCTCCTGTTGAGGTGAATGGTACTTTTTCACTGACTTTTGTGGTAGCACCCTCTGTTTGCAAGTATCAGTGCCAAAAGGGGACCTTACAAGGATCAACCAGCTATGCTTTGGCCATTGCTTTTGGGAGGAATTATTATATGCTATTGGTATTGGAATGCTAGAGCAAAATCAAGTCCTTCATTTCAGTTGCCAACACGCTTGTCCTCTGAATAAAATCTAATTTAGTAGCAATATGCTGACTTAAGTTGTATTTCCTATTGAATTTCTCTGCTATTTGTTAACTGTTTCTAGGTGGGTGGCAATAAATGTGTTTTGTAGATTTGATCAAGTTATGTGTTCTGTTCTATCATACTTGGGGTAAGTACATCAGTTAGATACACTGGACTCCATCCTGGGCTGCACTGCATTGCACCACATCATAAAGTGAGCCTAAAACTGAAGTAGCTGTCCCCAGTTGGCTCATCTAAAGGTAGGAAATTTTACCAGTTGCATAAAACAGCTTTAGACTGATTTTAAGGCCAGAAGACAGCAACATAACCATGTAGTCTGACCTCCTGTACCTTGCAGGCCACAGAACCTCACGTACTCACTCCTGTAATAGACCAATAACCTCTGGTGGAGTACTGAAGTCCTCAAATTACAGAGAACTCACTATTTACTTTAGTTTAAACCAGCAATATTGTACTTGAACTTAGAAAGCTTTGACAAGGTCCCCCACTAAATGCTCTTAAGCAAAGCAGTCATGGGATAAGAGGGAAGGTCCTCTCATGGATCAGTAACTGCTTAAAAGACAGGAAACAACAGGTAGGAATAAATGGCCAACTTTTAGAAAAGAGAGAAGTAAAGAGCAGTGTCCCCCAGGTATTTGTACTTGGACTAGTGCTGTTCAATATATTTGTAAATTTGGAAAAAGGAATAAACAGTGAGGTGGCAAAGTTTGCAGACAATACAAAATTACTGAAGGTAATTGTGTCCAAAGCAGACTGCAAAGTAGGGTGACCAGATGTCTCAATTTTATAGGGACAGTGCCGATTTTCGGGTCTTTTTCTTATATAGACTCCTATTACCCCCCACCCCATCCCGATTTTTCACACTTGCTGTCTGGTCATCCTACTGCAACGTTACAAAGAGATCTCACAAAACTGGGTGACTGGGCAACAAAATGGCAATGAAATTCAATGTTGGTAAATACCAATTAATGCACCTTTGAAAATATCCTCACTATACATACAAAATGATGGGATCTAGATTAGCTGTTACCACTCAAGAAAGATCTTGGAGTCATTGTGGACAGTTTTCTTAAAGCATCTAGTCCATGTGCAGCAGAAGTAAAAAGAAAAGCTAATAGTGCTAGGAATCATTAAGCAATAGATAATATGACAGAAAATACAATACCATTCTATAAATCCATGGTACACCAACACCTGGAATATCATGTGCAGTTCTGGTCTCCCTATCTCAAAAAAAAAAAAAAGAAAAAAAAAAGAACTGGAAAAGGTACAGAGAAGGCCAGCAAAAATGATTAAGGGTATGGAACAGCTTCCATATGAGAAGAGATTAAGACAATTGAGAATTTTCAGCTTGGAAGAAGAGATGATTCGGAGGAGGGGTGGGAGAATAGGATAGAGGTCTAACAAAATCAAGAGTGATGTGGAGTAATTGAATAAGGAAGTGTTATTTATTCCTTCACCAAGCTCAAGCACCAGGCGTCACCCAATGAAATCAGTAGGCTTTAGTTTAAAAGAAACAAAAGGAAGGGCCTCTTCACCTGCCACAGTCAACTTGTGGAACTTGTTGCCAGGGACATTGCGAAGGCCAAAACTATAGCTGGGTTAAAAAAAAAAAAATTCATGGAGGGCAGGTCCATCAGTAGCTACTAACCAAGATGGTCTGGGATGCAACCCCATGCTTAGGAGTCCCTAGCCTCTGACTGCCAGAAGCTGGGACTGGACAATAGGGGATAGATCGCTTAATGATTGCCGTTCTGTGCATTCCCTCTAAAGCACTTGGCATTGGCCACTGTTGGAAGACAGGACACTGGGCTAGAGGAATCATTGGGCTGACCTAGTATTGCTGTTCTTATGCTGAGCAAGTGACCCATGGTGCAGAGGAAGGTGAACCCCCTCTCCCCCTGTAGGGTCTTTGACCATCTGAACTGGGGAAAAATTCTTTCTTGCCGCCACATATGATGACCAGTTAGCCCTCAGCATCTCTGCAAGATCCACCAGCCAGATACCTGGGAAAAGATCCACTGTAACAACTCAGAGTCCTCCCCATCTAGTGCCCCATATCTGGCCACTGGGGATATTTGCTACTAGCAGTCACAGATGGGCCACATGCCATCGTAGGCAAACTTCCTCTTCCAACTCCTGCACACATTTTGCGAAAAGACAGATAAATGAGGAGAAGATCATCTTCTTCAAAATTTGTAGTTACAAGTGTCATAAACAGATAGCTAAGGGTTAATGTCTCTTTCACCTGAAACACCTGACCAGAGAACCAATCAGGAAACCGGATTTTTTCAACCTTGGGTGGAGGGAAGTGTGTCTCTGAGTCTTTTGTCTGTCTGCCTGTTTCCTCTGAGCTTTGGAGAAGTACTTTCTACTTTCTAGTCTTCTGTTTCTAAGTGTAAGGACAAAGAGATCAGATAGTAAGTTCTATGGTTTCTTTTCTTTGGTATTTGCATGAATATAAGTGCTAAAGTGCTTTGATTTGTATTCTTTTTGAATAAGGCTGTTTATTCAATATTCTTTTAAGCAATTGACCCTGTGTTGTATCATCTTAATACAGAGAGAACATTTGTATTTTTTCTTTCTTTTTTATATAAAGCTTTCTTTTAAGACCTGTTGGAGTTTTTCTTTACTTCAGGAAAATTGAGTCTGTACTCACCAGGGAATTGGTGGGAGGAAGAAATCAAGGGGGGAGCTGTGTGTTGGATTGCTAGCCTGATTTTGCATTTCCTCTGGGTGAAGAGGAAAGTGCTTTTGTTCCAGGATTGGGAACGGAGAGGGGGAATCACTCTGCGTAGTTTCACAGAGCTTGTGTCTGGGTATCTCTCCAGGAGCATCTGGAGGGGGGAAGGGAAAAAGGATTATTTCCCTTTGTTGTGAGACTCAAGGGATTTGGGTCTTGGGTCCCCAGGGAAGGTTTTTCAGTGGGACCAGAGTGCCCCAAAACACTCTAATTTTTTGGGTGGTGGCAGCAGTACCAGGTCCAAGCTGGTAACTAAGCTTGGAGGTTTTCATGCTAACCCCCATATTTTGGACGCTAAGGTCCAGAATCTGGGAATAAGGTTATGATATGGTGGCAGCGGTGGGATAAAGATACAATCCAGAAGCCAGTAGGAAAATTATATTTTTCTTTTCTCTGCTAAGGGCTTTTTAGCAGAGAGAAACAGTTTGGTTTTAAAAGGGAACCAGAGAGAATTTTTTTTTCTGCTCTCTCTAGCAGTTGTGGTTTGCATATTAAGCGAGAAGACTGTTAAGGGTCTTTTGTCATGCAATAGCCCTCCCATTAGCAGGCAAGTACCAGCACTTATATGCATGCAAATAAAGTGGTTTTTCTGGTTTCCCTTCATTGAACATTAGCTAGAGAGAAAAGGAAAAAAAGCACTGTTGCTAGGCAGACTTCAGGAGGCAACAGAGAGCCTGCAGTTCAGAAAATAAACACCGGAGGGCACCCCAACACAAGAAACAGGAACCATGACTTCTAAGGCAAAGATTGACGCCGAAGAACAAATCAAAGACGCTGAACACAGGCGACAGATGGAGATGAAAGAAAAGGAAGAAAGCCTCAAACTGGCAGCCTTCCAAAGAGAACAGGCAGCCCAAGAGGCAGCACACAAAAGAAAACTAGAAGAAGAAGAGGTGGCCCACCGAAGGAAGCAAGCAGAAGAAGAGTTGGCCCACAGAAGGAAGCAAGAAGAAGAAGAGGTGGCCCACCGCCGAGAAATGGAAAAGCACCAAAAAGAAATGGAAAAGCACCAAAAAGAAATGGAAAAACAACAAAAAGAGAATGAAGAGAAGGAAAAACAGAGAAAACATGAACTGGAGATGGCAAAAGCTGGGCTGCATGGGCCAGCCAACCCTAACAACCCGGCGCCAATTATTGCTCCCCAGCACAGGAAATTCCCCACCTACAAGGCAGGTGATGACACCGAGGCCTTCTTGGAAAATTTTGAAAGAGCCTGTCTTGGGTACAGCATCCCCGAAGACCAGTACATGGTAGAATTAAGGCCACACCTCAGTGGACCTTTAGCAGAGGTGGCAGCTGAAATGCCCAAGCCGCAAATGAATGACTATAAACTTTTTCAAACCAAGGCCAGATACAGGATGGGGATAACCCCAGATCATGCCCGTCGGCGCTTCAGAACCCAAAAATGGAAACCAGAGGTGTCATTTCCCAAACACGCCTACTACATTGCAAAAAACTATGAGGCCTGGTTAACAGGAAACAACATTCAAACCTTGGAAGAAGTGAACCTCCTCATACAAATGGAGCAGTTCTTGGATGGTGTTCCTGAAGACATCACACGGTACATACAAGATAGAAATCCCAAAACTATCGCTGAGGCGGGGGAGATTGGAGCCAAATGGATGGAACTGGCAGAAAGCAAAAAAGCTACTGTCAAGGGGAACGATTACCCCAGGGGGCACACAGACCATAAACCCTACAACCGAGGACAGCCAAAGACCCTCCATACCACCCAAGTAAAGCCACAGATACCCTACTCTTCAACCTCACCAGTCTCCAGTAACTCACCTCGGCCCAGTGACCCATCAGATGGAAGATGCTTTAAGTGTAATGAACTGGGACATATCAAGGCCAACTGTCCCAAGAACACCATGCGAGTGCAATTCATTACACCACCATCACCCCAAAGATCCCCAGGCCCAGATGCCTCTCAAATACCCTTGGAGCGAAGGGAAAATTTGAGAGTGGGCGGAAAGAAGGTTACTGCGTGGAGAGACACGGGGGCACAAGTGTCAGCTATCCACCAATCCTTCGTTGACCCCAAATTCATCAACCCAAAGGCCAAAGTTACAATTTACCCCTTCATGTCACAAGCTGTAGACTTGCCTACAGCTCAACTGCCTGTCCAGTACAAAGGCTGGTCAGGAATGTGGACTTTTGCAGTCTATGACAATTATCCTATCCCCATGCTACTGGGGGAAGACTTGGCCAACCAGGTGAGGCGGGCCAAGAGAGTGGGAATGGTTACCCGTAGCCAAACCAGGCAAGCTTCCAGACCCATTCCTGTTCCTGAGCCGTCCACAGAGGCCCCGTCTGTGTTACCAGAGACCCAGACAGAGGTAGTGGACCCGGATTCCATGCCTACCACTGAAACAGCCACAGCATCTCCAGTCCCAGGCCCGGAACTGGAACAGCAACCAGCACCAGCAAGTGCAACCACATCTTCAAACTCAACGCCAGAGGGCGCCAGCAAGCCAGAACTGGCAGAAGCAAAAGACAGCCATACCCAAAAGGCTCAGCCAGAGCCTGAAATACCCTCAGGTGCACCAGCGGAGAGCGGTTCACCAGCAACGGAAACAACCCCATCACCTACATCGCTTCCAGAGGGACCAAGCCCAAGTCCACAGTCTGAGGAAAAACTGGTGACCCCAGCCTCAAGGGAACAGTTCCAGGCTGAGCAGGAAGCAGATGACAGCCTTCAGAAAGCGTGGGCGGCGGCACGGAGCACCCCACCGCCTCTCAGCTCTTCAAATCGATCCCGGTTTGTTATGGACCAAGGACTTTTATACAAGGAAATTCTTTCTGGGGGACACCGGGAAGAATGGCAGCCGCAAAAACAGTTGGTGGTTCCAACTAAGTACCGGGAGAAGCTCTTAAGCTTAGCCCATGATCATCCCAGTGGCCATGCTGGGGTGAACAGAACCAAGGACCGGTTGGGGAAGTCCTTCCACTGGGAGGGGATGGGCAAGGATGTTGCCAAGTATGTCCGGTCTTGTGAGGTATGCCAAAGAGTAGGTAAGCCTCAAGACCAGGTCAAGGCCCCTCTCCAGCCACTCCCCATAATTGAGGTCCCATTTCAGCGAGTAGCTGTGGATATTCTGGGCCCTTTCCCAAAAAAGACGCCCAGAGGAAAGCAGTACGTACTGACTTTAGTGGACTTTGCTACCCGATGGCCAGAAGCAGTAGCTCTAGGCAACACCAGGGCTAACACTGTGTGCCTGGCCCTAACAGACATCTTTGCCAGGGTAGGTTGGCCCTCTGACATCCTTACAGATTCAGGGTCTAATTTCCTGGCAGGGACCATGGAAAAACTGTGGGAAACTCATGGGGTGAATCACTTGGTTGCCACCCCGTACCACCATCAAACCAATGGCCTGGTGGAAAGGTTCAATGGAACTTTGGGGGCCATGATAAGAAAATTCATCAACGAATTCTCCAATAATTGGGACCTAGTGTTGCAGCAGTTGCTGTTTGCCTACAGGGCTGTACCACATCCCAGTTTAGGGTTTTCACCATTTGAACTTGTGTATGGTCACGAGGTTAAGGGGCCATTACAGTTGGTGAAGCAGCAATGGGAGGGGTTTACGCCTTCTCCAGGAACTAACATTCTGGACTTTGTAAGCAACCTACAAAGCACCCTCCGACACTCTTTAGCCCTTGCTAGAGAGAACCTAAAGGATGCTCAAGAAGAGCAAAAGGCCTGGTATGACAGACATGCCAGAGAACGTTCCTTCAAGGTAGGAGACCAGGTTATGGTCTTGAAGGCGCAACAGGCCCATAAGATGGAAGCATCATGGGAAGGGCCATTCACGGTCCAAGAGCGCCTGGGAGCTGTAAACTACCTCATAGCATTTCCCAATTCCTCACTAAAGCCTAAAGTGTACCATGTTAATTCTCTCAAGCCTTTCTATTCTAGAGACTTACAGGTTTGTCAGTTTACAGTCCAGGGAGATGATGCTGAGTGGCCTGACGGTGTCTACTACGACGGAAAAAAAGACGGTGGCGTGGAAGAGGTGAACCTCTCAACCACCCTGGAACGTCTGCAGCGGCAACAAATCAAGGAGCTGTGCACTAGCTTCGCCCCATTGTTCTCAGCCACCCCAGGACGGACTGAACGGGCATACCACTCCATTGATACAGGTAATGCTCACCCAATCAGAACCCCACCCTACCGGGTGTCTCCTCATGCCCAAGCTGCTATAGAACGGGAGATCCAGAACATGCTACAAATGGGTATAATCCGCCCATCTACCAGTGCATGGGCATCTCCAGTGGTTCTGGTACCCAAACCAGATGGGGAAATACGCTTTTGCGTGGACTACCGTAAGCTAAATGCTGTAACTCGTCCGGACAACTATCCAATGCCACGTACCGATGAGCTATTGGAAAAGTTGGGACGTGCCCAGTTCATCTCTACAATAGACTTAACCAAGGGGTACTGGCAAGTACCGCTAGATGAACCTGCCAAGGAGAGGTCAGCATTCGTCACCCATGCGGGGGTGTATGAATTCAATGTCCTTCCTTTCGGCCTTCGAAATGCACCCGCCACCTTCCAGAGGCTGGTAGATGGTCTACTAGCTGGACTGGGAGAATTCGCAGTTGCCTACCTCGATGATGTGGCCATTTTTTCAGACTCCTGGCCCGAACACCTACTCCACCTGGAAAAGGTCTTTGAGCGCATCAGGCAGGCAGGACTAACTGTTAAGGCCAAAAAGTGTCAAATAGGCCAAAACAGAGTGACTTACCTGGGGCACCAGGTGGGTCGAGGAACCATAAACCCCCTACAGGCCAAGGTGGATGCTATCCAAAAGTGGCCTGTCCCAAGGTCAAAGAAACAGGTCCAATCCTTCTTAGGCTTGGCCGGATACTACAGGCGATTTGTACCACACTACAGCCAAATCGCTGCCCCATTGACCGACCTAACCAAAAAGACCCAGCCAAATGCCGTTAAGTGGACTAATGAGTGTCAAAAAGCCTTTACCCAGCTTAAGGCAACGCTCATGTCGGACCCTGTGCTCAGGGCCCCGGACTTTGACAAGCCATTCCTAGTAACCACGGATGCATCTGAGCGTGGTATAGGAGCAGTACTCATGCAGGAAGCAACAGATCACAACTTCCATCCTGTCGTGTTTCTCAGCAAAAAACTGTCTGAGAGGGAAAGTCACTGGTCAGTCAGTGAAAAGGAATGCTATGCCATTGTGTACGCCCTGGAAAAGCTACGCCCATATGTTTGGGGACGGCGGTTCAAACTACAAACTGACCATGCTGCACTAAAGTGGCTTCATACTGCCAAGGGGAACAACAAGAAACTTCTTCGTTGGAGTTTAGCTCTCCAAGATTTTGATTTTGAAATTCAACACATCACAGGAGCTTCTAACAAAGTTGCTGATGCACTCTCCCGTGAGAGTTTCCCAGAATCCAGTAGTTAAAAAGTGTTCTTAAAATGTAAAAGTCTGTTAGTTATATACTTAGTAGTATATGTAAAGGTGCATGTGTTGTATTAATCTGTTTATTTTCAAGTTCTAGAAGGAAATTGCCGCCAGTGAGCTTCCCCACTGTCTGCAATTTGGGGGGCGTGTCATAAACAGATAGCTAAGGGTTAATGTCTCTTTCACCTGAAACACCTGACCAGAGAACCAATCAGGAAACCGGATTTTTTCAACCTTGGGTGGAGGGAAGTGTGTCTCTGAGTCTTTTGTCTGTCTGCCTGTTTCCTCTGAGCTTTGGAGAAGTACTTTCTACTTTCTAGTCTTCTGTTTCTAAGTGTAAGGACAAAGAGATCAGATAGTAAGTTCTATGGTTTCTTTTCTTTGGTATTTGCATGAATATAAGTGCTAAAGTGCTTTGATTTGTATTCTTTTTGAATAAGGCTGTTTATTCAATATTCTTTTAAGCAATTGACCCTGTGTTGTATCATCTTAATACAGAGAGAACATTTGTATTTTTTCTTTCTTTTTTATATAAAGCTTTCTTTTAAGACCTGTTGGAGTTTTTCTTTACTTCAGGAAAATTGAGTCTGTACTCACCAGGGAATTGGTGGGAGGAAGAAATCAAGGGGGGAGCTGTGTGTTGGATTGCTAGCCTGATTTTGCATTTCCTCTGGGTGAAGAGGAAAGTGCTTTTGTTCCAGGATTGGGAACGGAGAGGGGGAATCACTCTGCGTAGTTTCACAGAGCTTGTGTCTGGGTATCTCTCCAGGAGCATCTGGAGGGGGGAAGGGAAAAAGGATTATTTCCCTTTGTTGTGAGACTCAAGGGATTTGGGTCTTGGGTCCCCAGGGAAGGTTTTTCAGTGGGACCAGAGTGCCCCAAAACACTCTAATTTTTTGGGTGGTGGCAGCAGTACCAGGTCCAAGCTGGTAACTAAGCTTGGAGGTTTTCATGCTAACCCCCATATTTTGGACGCTAAGGTCCAGAATCTGGGAATAAGGTTATGATAACAAGTCCATTTTTTTTTACTATGTTTTCACTAAGGCATTAAAGCATTTTTTTTCTCCTGGTTTCGCTTTCCAAATTTAAACTCCTCCTTTCCTCTCACATTCCTGTTACGATTGTTTCAAAAATTACTTTGAAAGATGACTTCTTAAATTTCTGTTCATGGGCATTTTGTAGATTTTGCCACAAATTCACATGCAACAGTGACCACTATTTTGTATTAGAGAAGAAACTTTTCAGACTCATAATTAAACTTTATTAATATAAAATTTTAGTATAAAAATAGAATAGCTTTAACATACATTTAAAATAATTCTAAGCTCAAAAGATGCGATCATTTTAAACAAAAATAGATAAATTGCTTTTTTTATATTCATGTAATGAGTTCCAGCACACTCTTTCTTCTAACAGTTGTCTTCATCCTTGTTCTCACCTACCCTGTGTATACGGTCTCAAGATAGATTATAAACTACTTCTTCATTATTTTCTCAGTGCTACAGATGTCCATGGCACTAATCTGTATGTCATGATAAAGTTTACACGTTTACTTTAAAAGGACACATTGTTACTTAATACCTGAAGTGCTTAAAAAGTACCAGATAAATTCAGTGAGTGACCTGAACAGACCTGATACATCATAAAGTTGCATAGCGAAAAAGTCCTGAAACTTATGGATATGAAATGCTCAAACCAAGTATTTGCAATACCCCCTCCTAAGCAATTTCACTCATCTGCCTCACAAAACATAACTACTGTTGTACAACTGTGCACTGTTAAACTACCATACTTCACATCAGAGAGGGCTGCAATTCATCACCAAGTGGTGATTATGTTAATAATTAGTTTAAGCAGCTCAGGATCCTTTAATAAGGGAAACCATGATTAGTGTAAAAATATATTTAATGGACAGAGATAATTGTTAATAACAGAACTGTGATTATTTAAGGAGTTGGAACTGTCAAAGAGTTCACATCCAATAAGGTAAAATTTATAGAGAGCACTTAATACAAAACAAGAGGCTCTTTAACCAACAGTAGAACAGGTAAGAGTAGCATAAAAACAAGTGAAGTATGGCTGAAAATCAAAAGGATAAATAGTCTAACTTTTGTGGATTTTGACAAGTCCTCATGTTCTGCCCTCAAATACTTAGGTGCATGCATGTGAATGAGAAGTACACACTTGTATTCAAGGTCAGAATCCATATTCAGCCATAACAAGGGGACAGAGCTAATGATTGTTGTTTAATGGGATTTTCTACAATTAAAACTATTGACTTTTTTGTAAACTTCCTTCTTAACAGCATGTACCTGCTATACCTGGCACTTGGGAAAGATGTGCCAGATCCGTTATATAAAACAAGAATCTGTTAATCTGAAACAAATTTATATCCATTTATGTCAGCATAGTTGATATAGTAAAACTTAAGCTTATGGGAAAATACTACTTACTGAATAGACATTTCAAACACAAACTGTTCTAAGTCACAGCACCCTTGAAAATTTTTGACACTAACAGTCCACAGAAGCTTTTCAACTTAGAGAAATAAAACCTAGATAATCACTGGCCACTTTATGCTGATCTTACTTTTTACTGTCATTTCTTCCAGTAATATGAGCTAGTCATTAGGATATTAAATCCATTTAAATGTATTCTTAATATTTTAAATGGAAATTATCAAACATTAACAACTCAGTAACGGACAGCATAGGTAGAAACTATGCCTGCCTTAAGCAAAATCATTTAAGCTACTGACAAATCTTTGTGAACGTCTACTTTCTCGTGGAAGTGAAGTTTCAAGCAGTATATTTTCTTCACACAGCTGAATGCAGCCATCTGAAAGACCCTGAGCTTTAGAGAAATGAGTCTATATGAGTAACATCACTGCAGGTAAAGTCAACTTGCAACACTGTAAATAGATAAAAACAAGTTATTAACAGAATTATACTATCCAGTGTAAATAAAATTACGAAATATGTATTTAAGTTAGTGTGAAGAGGAAATGTATATCTAGGTACCCAAGTTTACATTGTTTTAGAGGTTGTGATTTAAAAGTGTAACTGATCCAGGGGAAAGCTGACCTTAAGTTTTTAATCTTGTGTATTTTTTTAAATTTGTATTATTTTACTGAACTGAATAGATGTTCACATTTGTATGTATTGTACCATTCTCTATGGCCTCTAGCTAAGACACTACATCAGTAAATTTTCTAAGCCTTGCCAGGCAGCCAAGCATTATCTTACAAACATGCCAACAAACAAAATATTGCTTTATCACTTCAAGCAATCAGAATAGTTACGGTCACTATTCTCTGCTTACTGTAAACTTTTGTAGGACTTAACTAACTTCACTAACAAGAAACAAGTGGAAATTTCCACAGGCATTCAGCTGTGACCTTGCATTTCCACTACATTTAACTTAAATCAACATCAAGATATTGTATCCCTAAAGTTGGTGTGGAGTGCAGGGGAAAGGAGGGGGGTATTCCAGTAAAAGTAAAGAAGAAAAATAAAACAAGTAAATGATCTCCATCATTCAAGAAGCAAGACTTACCTGCTGGTCGATATTGTTTTCCCATTTACGTTTGGAGAAGAAGATGGTTCAGAGTGGAAAAAGTTTTTTATCCACCAGCATTTATCAAATAATTCAGGTAACCCTACAAAAGGGAACATAAAATAGCAGTGATTGGCATTTAATCAAAGTGCCAAAAATGAGAAAAAACATATGTTTGAAAGAAATGAGCAATAAATACCATGATGGGCTTTACCCTGGTCTGAGAAGTTCACGGGATCAGAACAGAAGGATGAACTGCCTGACGAAACACTGGATTCAGAATTCAATCGAGCTGAGTGTAGAAAACAAAGCAATGATCTTAAATTACAGAATATACATTAATTTCACACTAAAGATTTTTTTCAAGACTTTACAGACCCCTGATACCTCATAGAAGACAGTGCATAGCTAGAGACAATGTCCTTTTTTCCAGTAAACCTAGTTTTCCAGTATTTTTATATCCCTTTTTTGCTAGGGACATTGCATGAAGGCAGGATAACTATTTTACGAGTTCACCTATGGCTACCACTTATTCCTCACCAGAAGAGGCATGCTGAGATGTAATCTCCTGGTGTAACTTTCACTGAAGCTAAATGAAAGTTAAGTCCACAAGATGTATTTTAGGATCAGGCATATATATTGCTATTAATACAAGAGATTCAGGTCTAGAATACTGACCTTTGATATAACTAATAGGAGAGAAAAGGTGGGTGAGGTAATATCTTTTATTGGACCAACTTCTGTTGATGAGGGAGACAAGCTTCCAAAGACTGGAAGAAGAGCTCTATGTAAGCTCCAAAGCTTCTCTCTCACCAACAGAAGTTGGTCCAATAAAAGATATTACCTCACGCACGTACTCTCTCTAATATCCCAGGACCAGAGTTACAACAACACTGCACATAAGAAATAGGACACATTAGACTAGAACCTTTTTTCTCCCTATGCTTTCCTAACAAAATTAATACCAATAATGCTTTACATTATAGTGTGTCATCCAAGGATCTCAAAGCATCAGAACATTTAGGCTCACAACTACCTGTGAGAAGCAGGCAAGTAGCATTTCCCCATTTTACAGATGAGGAAACAAAGGCACAGAGACATTAAGTGACCTGCCCACACAGAAAGTCTGGACCACAGACAAAAGCCAAATCACTTGATTCCTGGTCCTCTGCGTTAGCCATAAGATTTTATGTAAAGACCCACCAAGGGCCTCCAGATTTCAAAGCAAGAGATGCTACAACTTTAGCTAAAAGAGTAAAGTTCTATAGTCCATTATGGGTCGGCAAAGAGGGGGACCTGCAACAAACTCACCAGTAGGTTACACATCCTTCCTTTTGAAGTTTATTAATGTCCAATGCAAGTTATACACTCCTTATAAGAGGTAAAAGTCTTTCCTCTTCATATGAGGAAGGAGAAGTAGGAGAATAAGTCACAGAAATACGCAAGCCTCCTAAAAATTAAGATTATCCCCCCTCCATAGACAATAAAGAACAAAATAAATAGAACTCTCTTCAAACCTCCAAATCCCTCAAAAGTGACTTAAACACTGTACAACCAGGTATTGAAACTTTTTTCATAATCAGCATCAGTTTTGAGATGTTTCCAATCCAAAGAGATGGAGTATGTTCAGCCATGTAACTCTGTCCTTCATAAACAAGAAGAAATTGCCAGGAAATAGGAAACATGCACCAGGTTTTGTTTAAAGATTTTTGTTTATTTGTTTTAAAAAACACCTTACTTCTGTAGTACTGATTCTTAGCCAGGAGGCAGCCAGCTGAAGGCACAGATGCCATAGCAAAGGCACTAACTGGGGCAAAAGTCAAGCAGGCTGGTACAGAACAATCTGCAGGAGAGCAACAGAAAGAAAAAGAAATATGTTGGCAATAAAGAGCTCTAGTGTAAAGTGGCTTTCACACCAAGGTACAACATCTTTATTAGGGCCTTTCTGATCTTTGGGCTAAATTCTGACATTGATGGAACCCAAAAGATTTTAATTAAATAACTTCCAATTTACTGTATTTACACCAGCGAAAGGGAAGGGAAAAATATGTCCCAAAGAAACCTTAAACGTATAAGGTCAGAAAGCACTTGCAGGTCTTCCCCAATTTGCAGTACAACAGACTTATAATGAGCACCAAGAGCACCCACTGGGTAACCCAACTTAACGCCCCAGCAGCTATCCTGGTGGCCTGTGCAAAGCAACCGTGAGCCCCTAGCCACACTCCCCGCGGCCCCTACAGAAGAAGAAATCCTGCTCCCCTTACCTGGATGGCCCACGCTCCCCGAAAAGCCGCCCCCTCTACAGCGCCCCCGCCCAGCCAGCAAACGGGACGGGGCTGTGCATGCACACGCGAGCCCTCCCCAGCAGCAAGCGCCCGTCCGCTTCCGCGCGCTGAGTGATCGGGAAGCGCGAGGCGGGGTCGCCTGTATATAGAGGAGCCCTGGCGCGCGACTGAAAGCCTAGCCGCGGGGCGCCTCCCCCATGACCTGGTGACCTCACACAACCCCGGCCCGGCCAGGTGGGGGGAGCGAAATCCCGGCGCTGGGCAGGGGGTGGGCGTGCGCACGTGCTGCCCAGCTGAGGAGCGGCGGCGGAGCTCGTGCTGCCCTGGGTGGGAATGTCCCGCGAAGGGCATGGGGGACCTGCACTGCCCTGGCCTGTGTGATCGCGGGGTGCAGAGGGCTCGGCGCTATAAGGAGTGCGGGTTGCTGAGGGACCCCCCCCAGTCCTTGCAGCTGTGGCAGTGCTGTAAGGAATGGGGTTGGGCAGGGTTTTGGGGCGCCGCACACATCTCTTAGCCGTGGTTCCCAGCACGTAGGCAGGGTGTAGACAGGAGAACTACCCTTTCATTCCTTCCTACCCCGCCTCCCTATTTGGAAGAGGGGAGATTTTCCGTACAATCACTCCACTGCGGATGAGCTCACGCCCTATAGAGAGGCTTCTAGCTCGGCCCCTTTCCCCTAATATTCAGGCTATTTATTGGGGTTGCATGGTGGGGGAATAGATTAGTGGCCCAAAAGTGTTATTCAAAGACCTTTGTTTTAAGCAGTCAATGGGGAGAGGATTTGCAGAAGGGAGTTGCCAGCAGCTCTCACAATTTTATCCTGGGTCTTGTGGTATGCGTTGCGTTTCTCAAAACCCCAGCTTCTGAAATCCTGTGATTAGATAAGACTCTCACCTTTCATTGAAGAAGTTAGTTTCCAACCCTTCTGATTGCAGAAAAAAGCTTGAAAAGGTGCCGTGACTGCACCCTAAAGGTTCAGAAACTACATGGCAAATAAAAACAACCCAATTTGAAAAAAAAAATAGGGCTGTGACTCGTGTTTTGTTTTTCTTTTAAACATATGGGGGTGGCATGTCTGTGTATGTATTTATACCATACTCAATCATCACCATAGCATCTGAACACTTTAAATGAAACAACCTAGTCATGAAAAGTTTGATGTTTGCCCTCAGAGCTACGCAGAATTGCCAACAGCAATAGAGCTAGTCAAACTTTTAATCAAAAATGGTTTTCAGTTGGAAAATGCTCTTTGACAAACTTTTTTTTTGCAAAATTGTATCAGTTTCAACAAATGTTTTTCTAAAAACTTCATTTCAAAATTTGTTAAATTAGAAGATGTAAAAGGCTCAAAATCTAAACAAAGCATTTTGATCTCCAAAAAAAAAAAAAGATACAATTTTGTTTCACAATTTAAAAAATGGCTTTTTTATCTTAAGGAGGAACACTTTTAGCCATATCTCATAGGAGGATTGGCAGATGAAAACACAGCTCATGTTGCAGTTGTCACATCACTCTTTGCTGCTTAACCACCTTGAGTGGTATATCCTATCTTATACCAAAAGAACTGGAACAGGATTGGTGATGTCTTCTTCTAGTGCATTTAGTAAAAGTGAAATGATACTTATGGGAAACATATTGCTTATGAAAGTGTAGAACAGCAGAGTTCCTGCCCTGTGATCATCCTCTAATGACACTGTCTAGTATAGGGCCGTTGCGATCTTCTGTCAGAGACTTAAATGGCAGCTTTGACTAACTATCCTGAGTTGAACATGGAGGCTTGCCTTAGTTAAAATAGTAAGGCTGACTAGGATAAGTAACTGGCAATTGGTTTGGTACTAATTGTACTTAGATCATTTACTTCAGAGGTCTCAAACTCCCGGCCTCTGGGCCATCTGCAGCCCGCAAGCCTCCCCAGTGTGGCTCGTGGAGGTTTTGAGGCCGGATCTCTCCCTTGGCCCCACCTGCTGCCCCCGGGTGCTTCCGCCTCAGGGGCCCCAGCAGCGCAGCAGAGCTGAGCGGAGTCTGCCTGCTTGCTCCAGTGGATGCCGGCCCCTCCCTACTGCCCAGGTGAGGGGCAGGGCTGTGCCTCCATGCACTGCCCCTGCCCCGAGCATCCCTGCGGCCAATGGGACACTGCGGATGCAGTGGCTGGGGGCAGAAGCATGCGGAGGCCCCCCGGCCCACCCTGCCTTGGAGCCCTAGATAAGTGCCTGATCCCCTCCCACAACCTGTACCCCCAGCCCCTCCCCACATACCCCCTCCCACCCCCAAACTCCCTCCCAGGGCCTGTGCCCCATCCCCACATCCCCCAGCCCCCAAACTCCCTCCCAGAAACTGCACCCCCTCCCCACACCCCCCAACCCCCAAACTCCATCCCAGAGCCTGCACCCCAGACCTCTACCCCAGCAGGGTGGGTGCAATCATTTAGGCAAACTAGGCGGCCACCTAGGGCGCCTAATGGTTGGGAGCACCTAAAAGCCCGCTCAGGTGAGCAGGTGGAATGAAGGTAAGCTGGGGAGGGGGGGGTTGGGGAGGGCCACCACAGTAACGGGGGGGTGCACAGGGGAACTGCTCCCCGCCCCAGATCACCTCCACTCTGTCTCCTCCACTGAGCAAACAGCCCCGCTCTAAGTCTCCTCCAATCAGTGCCGCAAGCCTGGGAGGGGAGGAGAATTAGAGCGGCACAGGCGTGCTCAGCGGAGGAGGCGGAGCTGAGGTGAGCTGCGGCGGGCTCCCCAGGCAGGGTTAGCTGCCGCGGCAGGGGGGCGCCCCAGGCGGGGTTAGCTTCCGCGGGGGAGGAGGAGTCTCCCCAGGCAGGGTTAGCTGTCGCGGGGGGCAGAGAGAGGGAGTCTCCCTGGGCGGGGTTAGCTGCCGCGGAGGGGGGTGTAGCTGCTGCGGGGGAGCTCCCTGGGGGATGGCGGGTTCCCGGGGTGGGGGGATGGGTTAGCTGCCACGGGGGGGCGGGATTAGCTGGGGGGGGCACAAGGTGGAAGTTTCACCTAGGGCACAAAACTTCCTTGTACCCCAGACCTCCTTGTTCCCGGCTCTGTACCCCAGACCTCCTCCCACTCCCAAACTCCATCCCAGAGCCTTAGGTGGGGGCAAAGTATTTTTGGGGATGGAGTTTTGGGGGGCGGGTTGTGGGCAGCATGGGTGACATTGGCCCACTGGGAGGATTTGAGGACTGGCACTGGCCCTAAGGTAAATTGAGTTTGAGATCCCTGATTTACTTCTTGTTTTTCCTTGGAATGTTAGTAAATAGATCTACAGAGTAGTACTTCATTATGTTAGTTCTGAAAGATTAATAATATACCTTTAAAACACAATAGTTTTAAGTTCCACGTGATGTTGTTTGCAGAATTTTGTTTCCAGGTAGCGAAACAGAACTCTGAACTGATTTTATCTGCATTATTGGCTCAGCTCATCTAACACCTGTTAGGTCATATTTACTGACTCAGTGGAGAATTTCCCTCTTGGTGCTTTTGTTTTGGCAGACATTAGATACTACTGTCTGTCATAGTATAATTCCCAATTCTGAACCTTAGCGTCCAAAATATGGGTACTAGCATGAATTCCCCTAAGCTTAAATTACCAGCTTAGATCCTGTAGTGCTGCCACCAATCAGGACTTAGAGTAGAGTGCCTGCTAAACGCTGGTCTCCCCCAAAACCTTCCCTGGGGATCCCCAAGACCCAAATTCCTTGAGTCTCACAACAAAGGGGAATAAACTATTTTCCTTCCCCCTCCTCCCTTCCAGGTGTACCCTCCCTGGGCTCCTGGAGAGATATACAGATTCAAGCTCCATGAATCTAAAACAAAGGGATTCCACCCTTCTCCTTCCCTGTTCAGTACAGACTCAATTCCCTTGAGCCTCAACAAGCGGAAAAATCAGACAGGTCTTAAAAGCAAAACTTTTAATAAAAGAAAAAAAGAGTAAAGAAAATCACTGTAAATTCAAGGTGGAATATTACAGGGTCTGTCAGCTTGTAGAAAGTGGAGAAAAAGCCTCCTCCAACAGAAATACAATTTAAAATACTTTCAGCAAACTACACATTTGCAAATACAGAAACAATCAAAAGACTATAACCGCCTTTCTTATTAAATTACTCACTATAAAAGACTGTAGCAGGGAGATTGGCAAGAAAACTGGTTGCCTGTCTAGTCCCTTCCAGGACCCAGAGAGAACAAAGCTAAACCCAAAAACAAAAACAAAGGCTTCCCTCCACCGAGATTTGAAAGTATTTTGTCTCCTGATTGGTCCCCTGGTCAGGTGTTTGTTTCCCTGTTTGTTAACCCTTTACAGGTAAAAGAGACATTAACCCTTAACTATCTGTTTATGACACTGTCTACTCTCATTTACTGCATGCCATCAATGCCACAAAGGCCCTTTAATTGTTAACTCCACTGTAACTGGGTCCAGGGTTTAGAAAGGCATTTATCATGTTCACCACAGTCTTATAGGAGGAGCTGGTAGCACCACTTCTGATTAAAGGTGCCCAACACTTCCTAACATAAGAACCTGTTTTCAGTTGCTTATTATTTTACCAAACCATAACTATTTGGGATGAAATGTTCCATTCTTCGTGTCTGCCTCAAGATGTTTTTTTTTTGCCTATTAAATTTTAGCCAGTTGGTTCAACCACTTCCAAGCATGAGGCTAGTGAAAAATATTGTCTTGCCCCTGTAAAAAAAATCCTGGTGACCCTTTCTTTGAAAAGCTCTAGTACCATTCTGTTTTGGATCAGGTACTTGAACTATGGCAGGGGCATGGTTTTGTATCAGGAATATTGCTTTTGTCATCCACTTCGAAGTTTGGAAATGCCAAAATTAAGGTTGCCTGTGTAAGCTTAATTCAGCTCCATGGTGCTTACACATTATGATATAGTCTTCCATTACATAATCACCTATTGCTTTTTCTCCCACAGGACTCTGACTTCATTCAGTGACAGGATGGATGGTGCTCACTTGCTGAGGAGCTTTCTCTATTTTGTTTTCTCCTTGTTGTTCATTGTGCTGCCCCAGGCCTTATTTACCACACACTGTTCAAATCCTGCTTGAAGACAGAATTATTAATTTCCTCATGGGCCTTTTTGTGGTGCTCATCACTATAGTATCTGAGTGCTTCAGCAATATTAATAATTTTTTCACAATACTTCTGTAAAATGAGGGGTATTATTATCCCTATTTTGCAGATAGGGAACTGAAGCACAGAAAGTTTAAGGTCAAAAGTATCCACTGATCTGGGGTGCCAAATCTGCTGTGCCCAGGACCTGATTTTTCAGAGTACTTATTTTATAGCTCTTTGAACATAGACCATTCTACCTTCAGTTTTCAGCTGTGAGGTTTCAGCATTTCTGCAGATCAGGCCAGTCAGGCACCCAGAAAACGGCGAACACAAAATTAACAGCCACCCATGGTTTAAGTGACTTGCCCAACATCACAAAGGAACTCTGTGGCAGAGACAGAACTAGAATCCAGTTCTCCAGGGCTGCATTCAATTCACTACCCATGAGACCATCCTCCCTATTCCTGCAATCTCCCACTTCATTGAATTCCAACTTCTGCAACAAATGAAGCAGGGGTCCTGCAGACAAGAGTCTCCTACACTGCACACCAGGCTCCACCACCAAAGCATGTCCACTCTGTGTGCCGAATAAGGCAAGGGTAGAAAAAAATATGAGATCATGTAATTAAATACTATATCATAATGCATATGCACAAGGGACCAGATAAAGGTTGTACAGACTACCTTAATTCTGCCATATCCTACTTTTGAGTACTTGACTTTGCAACTTTAATAATTGCCTTTAATGTAGTTTTATGTATGTAGGCATGCGCATAATTAAAGTTACAAGACTGAATTATATGGTGCACCAAACTTTCATAGCACCTATCACAACTATAAAATAAAACCAATTTGAAAAACAAAGGCAACGTGGCCAAAATAAATACATCTCCTGTCCAGTACAGATGGCATGAGAATGGCCTATGCAAGTTCATTTAAACATTCAACCAGAATATTTTTGGTAATACCCACCCCTCTGTGCCTGAAAGGATGCCACAAGTTTTCTCTGGCATACGATGAAGAGTAGAACATCCATTGTCTCAAGACTTTGAGAGCAGGCAGTACCCTGCCTCTGATGTTCAAGAAGATCTAAGAAACACAAGGATATTACATCATCTAGTCATCTCGCTAACTGTGAGTTGGCACAAGTGGCTCCCATATACATGAGAATTAGATGGCAAGACTGAATAAAGTCATAGACATGACAACAGTGACTCCACCGTTGAGACTGCACTGTAATTTCCACTTAGAGCAGAGTTGAAATCACTCTGTTTCACATGTTAAAGATGGAGTTTAATCTCTGGATTTGGCACAATAACAATTCACAGGAAGATTTAATCTCTTTGTAAGTTTTTTAGTGAAAACGTTGCCAGCTTTTGCAGAGGAAATATTTAAAAGTGCTCCCTTTATGAAATGTCGCCCTATTTTTTCCCCTTGCATTTCTTTGGGTTCCTATAGCTAAACAGCAGTTGCTGCAAATCCCAAGTTTCACACACTCATTCTGATAACCATTCATGTTTAATAGTAACATTTGAAAGTCGCCTATGTGCAAGAAGCTATTTCTATTATTCAGAATAATGGTTCTGAGCTATGCAAAGATTAGCTATCAAAAACTCTCCGGTTTGTTAGCTACTTCCATTGAACAATGCTGGCAGCCTGCCTATCTCACTGATTGGGCTCTGCACGCACTACTAATGAGCCAGAGAGCCAGACCAGACAGCAGGAAGTATGGCTTTGGGCTCAGGGAAATATGCGTTTGGGGGACCCACGAGAAGTTAAACAGAAATGTGTGGGGCAGGTAAAGAGAGTGGGGCTATTTTAACCTATGCCAGCTAGCAAGAGTCCTCACGAGGCCATACACTAGCTCGGTATAGACTGAGCACAGGATGGACTGGATATGCCCTTCTCTGACCCCATGCCAGGGTTGGGTGGAGAATGTTGCCATGCCATCTCTTTACCAAATGAGAGCTCCCATGCACTGTGAAATTCTCAGCTGGCAGTTCTGGCTGCTATTTGGACCTTTTACACCATCACTGCTTATGTACTAAACAATCTCACCCATTAAGTGAAATTGGTTGTTTGTTTTTTTTAAATCAGGAAACAAATTTGTGATGCTCCTTGCATTTTTTCCTGATTGGTCCATCATTCTTTCAGTTTAGTTCCTTTCTTTGTGTTGTCTGTCTGCAAGAGTAAACACTACTAATCATCTTGGCAAGTTGTAGGTTCAAACCCAGGCAGCACCAAAAGCAAAGTAATTTTTGAATTTCACTACAGCTCAGTGATGTGCAAGTCAACCCACCAGATGTCAACATGAGTGGTGGGAGGAGGGAAATACTTTTCAGCAGTAAGTTATGTTACCAACATTTCCTGGAAAAGATTGTCTGTGTTGCAAAATTGTTTGCACAACTCTACTAATATAATTTTTAGCTTAAAAAGAGATTAAAGGTCATTCACAGATGAGTAGATACATCAAGCTGTCAAAGGTATTGATAACATTTCTCTTTCAATATGCATATATTATGTGCAGCTATATAGCACGGTGCTCACAATGGTCTGATCTTGCCACAAGGAAACACAGACACTTCAATACTTGTCATATTAGCATTCATCCTACATTTTAGCATTTAATTAAAATGCTTTTTGGGGAGGATGCACATACTATTTGCTCAACAGGATGATTAAATACCTCCAGCAAACTGAATCTTTTGCTTCCTTTCCAAGATAGCACACGTATAGTTTCCAACTCTCACTTGGGATTCTTTCATTGTCTTCGTCTCTTAAGTATTCCGAACAAGAAGCCTTAAGCAATAGACAAAGTGTCTAAATAAGGAATAGTGATCATAAATCATAGTCTTACCAAGTGGAATAGGATTAAAATAGAATTTTAATTACAAATATGTTAATATAATCCTATAGGTATATAAATACAGACTCTTTTGCAGACATGAGAGGAGATGGTTAGGCAACTCAAATCCATGTCCATTTCATAGTTACAAGCTAAAAATATATGAGCATTTTAATATCCATGTTGTTTGGTTCAAATAAACATTTTTTATCTAGTCTCTGCTTTTTCTGCCTGCTGAGTGGATCTAACTAACCTACATAAAATTGCCTCTGTTACTACTGCTTCATATTTTCTTTGTGATACATACAGTAGCACAACATCAAATGTACTTGAACACATACACACACACAAAAACCTCAAAGAAAATGTTATCTTAATGTCAAGTTAAGAAATCCCTTTTCAGTGTGATGCCTGGACATTTTAACATTACACCTGTGTGAGAACCAAACACTATGGGGAGAGGAGCGAGAGCCATGGAGGGAGCTTGTCAGGCTTTCAGTCTGTCCAGCTGATATCCACCCAGGTTCTCAAAGGGGATGGATCTGCACTGCTTGTTGAAATAAGTGTGATTCAGTATTTTTTTTAATAAGTTTCATTGAAACAAACAACATAAAAATCAAGAAAAGCTCACAAAAGATAAGCTATTAAAATTAAACTAGAAATAAAGCAATACAACTATCAATAGCAAAATCTAATCAAGATAGCAAACAAGTTAGCCTCAACTTTGGATTGTAATAAAATCACATTTGTCATATCAAAGTAATACCAAAACTAATAAATCCTTATAAATTCTAAGAGGGAGTCTAAGGAGGAAGTTGGCCAAATTGGCCTAACTAAGGAATTTTCCCAAAATCAGATCTTGGAGCTGATTAAATATCTTAATTCTGAAATCAAGTTATTATCTATGTCTGAACGAATTATATGTCTCAGAGCCATTTACAAAGCTTCCTTGTTAGTTTAAAACTCCTGTGGTGGCTAACCCTTTCCTCCCTCTCTCCCCCATCATAAGGATATCATAATAGCCATTTTAACAGGACATGCTTAATAAACAAAAGTTTCACATGTTCTATTTACCAGAAATGTCAAATGATAATCTCTCAGGGCTTCTAAATATAGAACACAGAACACACACTAATGATTAATCTTACAAGAGATGATTTAGGGCTGTTCAAACCTGGGGAATCTCTTTATGGTGCCTTACCCATAAGGACTTTTTGGGAGTTCATACACACATGCATGCCGCCAGCCACACTTTCACACCCTAAAATTAAGAATATAAAAATATTCAGACATCTCCCAGCTAATAAAAATAGATTAAATGAAAATAAGTTACTTAAGGTGACAGAGGGATTGCAAATTCTTTAGCTTTTGCAGTCTTCTTAACTCTATATAGTATGAGCTGGTACCACAGTCAAAGAGCCAGACGGTTATGTTCTACTGGCACAACTTGACTCACTAGTGTACCCAGGGATGCTGGAACAATTTGTATATTGGCGATGCTGAGAGCCATTGACCCAATCTGTGAATCCTGTATATAATGGAAACCACTTCAAGCCAGGGGGCGGAAGCACCCCCAGCACTCCTAGTTCCTGCACCAAAGAGTGGGTCTTCATCTTTAAGGATCAAGAATAGGTTTGCGAGATATTCATCTGAATACAGCCAATGGAGCCCAGAGGGACCTAGTGAAATACAAATTATAATACACTGTATTATAATAGGCTGGGGAACGGGGGATTAGTTCTGAATTATGCAGGACATATTGTATGTTTGTTACCATACACACCTAATTTCTTCACCAAATCACCACATGTGAAAGGAAACAATCACATTTTTCTAGCTTTTTAATATAGTTTGACAGGTATGGCTATGAAGACTGTAGCTCATAATTTTATATTAGTGAACAAGGTTGAGATACTATAATATCCTGTCCTAATGCGATCTATTGTGGTACTCTTATTTCCTGCTTCTCTTATGTGCCTACTGCTGTAAAGTTCACCCACCGGTGCTGTTGTTGTTGCTTTTGAATATAGTTATGTATTGTTGTTTGTTCTCTCTGTTTGGTTTGTTTTTTGATGATAAAATGCATGTCTGGAGGCAGTCACCAAACTTTAATTTGACTGAACAGATCATATCTGAAAATCACAATTTTGCTAGAGCATACTTGAAGAGTAAACAATAATTTCACACCTATCCATACATACAAGCTGTTTATTGGTTTTCTGCAATATACACTGCAATATTTTAACTTGTATTTATTGCAATGTTCACATATATTATCATCAGTACTATTAAAAATGATTAGGTAAATGGAAAAAAAATATGTTTACTCAAAGATCATTTGATATTGGGGAAAAACACATGTTCATTCAGGGGATACCATATTCCTTGAATAGTTCACATAATGCACATAAGTAGTTATTTTGCATGTGTTAAGAGATCTAAAAAAAGACAGTATTATGAATGTACAATCTCAGGTTTTCCTTTCTAAAAGTCCTTCATAACTGAACCTTTATTCCTTTCCTTGAAAGCCTTGTCAACACACACACACACACGCTAGGCCCAATTCTCATGTTGCACTGGTGTAACTATTGATGTCAGCAAAATCACTTGATTTACCATTGTATTAAGTGGTCTACCTCTTCTCGCCTCATTGCTCTCTCCACTCATCTTGCACTGGCTTCCTTTCTTCCTGTAACGGCGTTGGCACCCTCCTCTCTGGCCAATACGTGCCTGCAATCATTCAGTCTTTTTCACGGCGTGGCACCCACCTCTGGCAGGCACTCCCTTTCTGGTTGCATGTGAGCCTGCTTTTTTTTCAGTTCTTACAATAGGGTGGCAAACGCCTCTTACAAGCACTCCCCACTCCCACACCCAGCCAATGTTTTTTCAGCAGGCCTTCAACAACTCAGCCTCCAGACAAGTCATACACACTGTCCCGCCTTTGGGGGTATATAGTCTCTAGCTCTTTCTCATGGCCCTGCTATGGGACTGTTGCACTCAGGCTTCCTCCCTGGAGACATTGTCTTCTTTAACAGCCCAACAGGGGCCTATCTCAGTACCCTCAGTTACTGTCCTTTCGGCAGCCCTCCCTGGGCTCAGTCTTCAACCATACCAGCAGGACCCATCACAGTATTTGGCTAGGGTCTGGGCTCAGTCCTCTGGGTTCAGCCTGCCTCCACAGACTTGTCCATGGTCCTGCTGCTCTTCCCAGCCATCCGGGCACCCATTCTTTGGCAGCCTTCCCTAGGCTCAGTACTGCGTGCAGTGAGCTGCACACAGTCCTGCTGCTCTTCCAGCCAACCAGCCTCCCAGATCTCCCTCTTCAAGCTCCAGGCTGCAACTGACTGTTGTGCGCCTACTGGTTCTATTTATGTGCTCCTGGCCACTGATTGGTCGCTCCAGCAGCCCCTCTGATTGGCTGATCTCCTGCAGCCACTCTAGGCAGCCTGGAGGACTTCTCTTCTGCTCTTTTCCCTGCCTCCAGTAAGGGGCCTCTTAGGCCTCGTCCACCCCATCACAAAACCCCTGCACATCATCTGGTCATTGATAATGCAGGAACCTTCCAATTTGTGTTTTAAAGATTCATAGAAGGATGATTAGATCATCTAATCTGACCTACTGTATATCACAGGCCATTACATTTCATCAAGATTACTTCTATATTGAGCTCAATAACTTGTGTTGGGCTATAATATATATTTCAGACATCTAATCTTGATTTGAAGACATCAAGAAATGTAGAAAAATCATTTCTGCTGTGGTTTGTTCCAATGGTTAATTACTCTCACTGTTTAAAATTTGTGGCTTTTCCTGCCTCCTGGAAAAGCCTGTCTTATTTTCCTCCATTCTCAGCTCTCCAGGTCATTTCTAATGTTACCCAAACCATATGTTTACTCATGTCTAGCTTTTTGTCTCTGTGACAGAATACACCCCTATATTCACACCCTATCCACTTCTGTCATAGCCTTTGCACAAAGTATGTCTTGTGGGGTGTCGTCTGTAAAGTCATAATTTGCTGGTCATTATTGTCCTGGTAAAATGTGCGTCAACACTGCATGTGAAGTTATAAGATATCCCTACATGATGTTATTAACACATGTCCGAAACCCCCACAGCCCTGCCCAAACACAAATTGGCAAACAGGTCTGTCCTAAAAAAAAGGGAATGTGTGCTTAATTTGCATCTTAGCAGTAAAAAGAATCATCAAGCAGGAAGGGAAACAAAGAAAGCTCAAACAGGTGAGAAAAAAACCAACAGGGAACATCCTCCCACATAGACTTTCCATCTCCTGGTGCCCAGCTGGAAATGTTTTTCAAGAGAGGGACTGAAACTATAAAAAGGAGGAACGAACACCTCCTAAGCACATGCCCTTCCCCCGCCTATCGTATTCACAGCACATGAAGGACAAAGGAAGAATTTGTTGGACTCTGGGAGAGGGGTCCTGACCTAGATGGTTTGGCCAATGAGACTGGTCAAAGCATGTGGTGAAAAACTTTGCTTGAAGCTTACATAGTTTGTTAAGTTAGGCATTAATAAGCATTTTATCTTTTTCTTGTAACCATTTCTGACTTTTAAGTCTCATTACTTGCAATCGCTTAAAATCTCTCTCTTTGTAGTTAATCAACTTGTTTTATCTAATCCAGTGTGTTTAAATTGAAGTGTCTGGGTAACTTCATTTGGAGTGACAAACTGTGTGCATATTATCCTCTTAGAGGAATAACAGACTTAATATAACTTGTACTGCCCAGATGAGTGCTGGGTAGTACAGGACATACAGATCTGGGGGGAAACCTCAGACTGGGGGTGTGTTGGGGTCACCCTGCTTTTTAACTAAGGCTGGTGAGAGCCAGAGTGTAACCCAAATGTAGCTGGCAGGCTGCAGTTACATGCAGACACTCAGGGTGTGGCCTGTGTGCTGGAAGGCTGTTTGTGAGAGGCCCAGGTGGGAGCTACTTCACCAAGCATTGTAAGGTGTTGTAAGGTTGCAGGGCAGGGGTGATGCAGCTGCTCATTAGTCTGGACTGTGCCCTGATACATCACCATCTCCATCTACAGTTAGTTATTACTTAATCTTGCAAAGGATTTTGGGAATGTGTTGTACAAAATAAGGGCCAGATCCTGAAAATCTTTCCCACATTAATAATTCTATTGATTTCAGGAGCATTCAACATTTGACTTTAATGGGACTTGAGGGAATACTCATGGGAGTAAAGCTTGCAGGCTTAGGCCCTAAATGTGGTATAAGTACTTAAAAGGGAAACTATCAAAGGGACAGATTAGACTGGCTCTTGTGCAGTTGCACATTCAAGGGTGGTGGTGGCTGAAGACTCATATTTCCCTCCTTTTCACAGCTTGTATAAAGGCCAGGTGGCACAGTAGGCTCTGAAATCAAGGGAGTGTAGGATTGCCCTGTCTCTACTACCTATTCCCTATGGGCACATAGCATCCCAAAGGAAACAGGGAGATGCTCCTTTGGTCACCATTGAGCAGAGGTTAGGGGAACAAGTGACTCTTTGTTCCAGCTACTCACCTCCATGAATGTAGTACCAAGCACAACACCTGTGTGCACCTGGGAGCTTTGCAGTGCTCCATCTGGGGTGCTGCAGCTCCAAAAAGTCCCCTTATTGGTTGTGAATAATTTCACAATCTTGCTCAAAGTTATTAAACATAAAATCTGAGCTTTCTTGAAAGCTATCATATGTTGCAGAATTTCCAGTACGATGTTTTTTATAAATACTACCAGTAAGAGAGATATTGTAGGTGACCAGACAATAAAAACTGGAAAATACTGCTGATCTCCTGTCAGCGTGTTCATGCACTGGTTTGCTTACTATCATATTTAATTATGTAATGAACTTGGAAGTCATTTTTAATACTTTGGGGCTATAGGAAGCTATTTTCTAAAAGCAAAGATATTGTTGTGCAGAAGTATGCACTGTTTTTATCCACGCTACACCTGTTTGGGGAGAAACAGAAAACTTTGTGTCCCAAGGCTATCAATCCATCTCCTTTCCTAAGCAATAAATCCACTTAAAACAATATGAAGAGTTCAAAGGGGGCTATATGGCCTCATCGCCACAGGAAGAGATTTCAGACACAGAAGCAGTATTGATTATAATCTGGTTTGAGACACTTACATGATAGTATTGGGCAGGTCTCTTCAACCATCTTGTGTGTATTAGTCAGGCAAGTTAGAGATCAAGGTAAAAGCAATATATCACTGAAAATCAGGCGCTGTATCTGAGCAGAGACCTCCCGGGTACATACATTTCCAAAAATATTGGATGAATCATTTTATAGCCACTGAATGGAAGTCCAGTAATATCATACATGAAATGTTGTACCTATCCAGTCTAAAACCAAGGACTGTCTATCCCATTTAGTAACATGTTCCCAACAGATTTCCAAAGTGATCTTTCATATATCAGGAATAATCATAGATTTTAAACCACTCAGAGATAAAAAAGGAGTTCCTCTCAAACAATGCCAATCCTTTGTATGTGGTACAGGCCTCAAATACTGTATTTATTGTATGAAAAGTTCATGCCATCACCAGTAATCGGCATTTGTTCAGAGTTTGTACTTTTCAGAAAGTTCTGAAATATTATTCCACCTTCCAAAAATATTTTCTAGCATAACATCATGCATTTTTCACCCACCTGACAACGGAGCAAGCAAAATGTAGAGGGTCACATTAAGAATTTGTGTCAATGTAAAGTCTGTCACATGACAGAAGTATGGGCCAAATTATACAATGCTCAGGCAAAAGTACATTAGCATTCTGAGAAGAGCAATGGCATAATTTAGACTGGAAATCTATGCTAGTGTCTGGTGGGTAGAGAGTGGCCATTCACCTGGCCATCTCCAACTACTTAGTCCTCTCCTTACCACCCTTCAGGTAATGCTGGCATATGGCCAAATGAAGACCTCTGTGAAGAAGGTCAAATCAGGAGTCAGTACACCCTGTACATATCGTACTGTCTTTCACATCTCCTTTCATTGAATGATCCCTGAGAACTGAGAGTCTCCTGTGGTTACAGGTTCTTAGGGTCAGACTTGCCTAAAGAATGGGCTTCATTAGGCTGTCAGGGCAAAAGTGATTGCTATAATGTGGTGCTGTTTGCTAAAATAAGATTATCCCTTGTCTTCTGAACCCAGCTTGTATTGGTGAGGCACAGAACAGCATGAATGTAGCTGGTTCAGGCTGGCTGATATTCCTGCCTGAGTTATTCACCTGCCCTAATATATATACCTCAGAAGTGAATTTCCTTCAATGAACTGTAATATTGCGATTGTCTTAAAAATTGGTGTCAGCAGCTCTTTGTTTTAAACCCTCTTGTAATCTATTAATCATGTTATGGATGCTGTTTTATGCATGTACATTTAGGGCAAGGCAATTTATGGTATTTAAAGATTAATATGCTTTTAAAGTTTTTGATAGTGCAGAGCTCAGCATTTTGGGTTTCCTTTTCACTTTTCTACATGCACTGTCAATTAGTTTGTTAACCAGATGCAACCTTTAGTTGAGTTCTTAGTGGGTATTAAAAATAGCTTGTTATGCGGTGGACATGTGTCTCTGTTTGTAATTTGTTCTTTGCACATGCTATACCTTCTAGTAACCAGTAGCCTTTTTGTGGAGCAAAGGTAACCTGTGGGCTTAAGTAAAAACTGCCTGAAGAAATAGTTCAAGGTTTAATCCTACAGATAAACAACATCCGCCTGATATTTAAGCAAGCTTAAGTTCAGATTCCTAAACACAATACCTGAGATCATGAATCATCAATAGAGTATTTTTTATCCAATCTAAATCTTTTTCTTTGTAAATCCTAAATAACCTCCTCACTCCAACCCAATATATAGACAAGGATTTAATGTGGTTTTGACTGAAAATGCATCATATCTAATTATGATCAGGTTCCCAACACATACATGAGAAACTGAATTATTCCAGTTGTGCCTTCCTTGCTGATGCCTGGACCAGTTTAAAGTTTTCTGCAAGTAAATAAAGCAGACCATAGTGGATATTGTATTATTAGGTATTAATAACCTAATGGGCCAAATTCTCAAGATCTTACTCCTTACTCAGACAAAACTCCCATTGACTCAAATAAAGACTAAGAAAGAACTTCAGGACTTGATCCTATAATAAACAACACTTTCTATCCAAGGATTTATCATAGAAATGTAAGGCTGGATGGAACCTCTAGAGTACATCTAGTCCAACACCCTGCACTTAAATCATCCCTGACAGATGTTTGTCTAGCCTGTTCTTAAAAAACTCCAGTGACAGAGATTCAATAAACTCCCTAGGTAACCTGTTCCAGTGCTTAACTATCCTTGTGCTTAGAATGTTTTTCCTAAAATCTTCCATTACTGCAGATTAAATCCAGGACAATTAAGCCCATTGCTTCTTGTCCTATCTTCAGGGGACGTGAAGAACAATTGATCACCATCTTCTTTATAAGCCCTTAACATATTTGGAGACTGTTATCAGTTTTCTCTTCTGTATACTAAACATGCCTACATCTTTCAACCTTTCTTTGTAGATCATGTTTTCTAAACTTCTTTTCATTTATGTTGCTTTCTTCTGGACTGTCTCCAATTTGTCCGCAACTTTTGTAAAGTATGGTGCCCAAATCTGGACACAATACTCCAGCTGATGCCTGACCTGTGCCAATTAGAGCAGAACAATTACCTCCCATATCTTACATATGACACTCCTATTAATACATCCCAAAATGACATTTGCCCAATTTGCAACAGCATCACATTTTTGACATATTCAGTTCATGACCCACTACATGACCCCTAATCCTTTTCAGCCATACTAATGCCTAGCTAGTTATTCCCCAGAACAATTATCCAATTTATCAAAAGCAGCAAAGAATCCTGTGGCACCTTATAGACTAACAAACGTGTTGGAGCATGAGCTTTCGTGGGTGAATACCCACTTCGTCAGATGCATCTGACGAAGTGGGTATTCACCCACGAAAGCTCATGCTCCAAAACGTCTGTTAGTCTATCAGGTGCCACAGGATTCTTTGCTGCTTTTACAGATCCAGGTTAACACGGCTACCCCTCTGATACTTGACACCAATTTATCAAGATAATTTTGAATTTTAATCTTGTCCTCCAATGTGTTTGCAACCTTTTCCCAGGTCTGGTGTCATCTGTAAGTCTTATAAGTATACTCTTCATTCTGTCATCCAAGTTGTTAATTAAAATATTGAATATTACCAGTCTCAGGACAGACCCAGTACCCCTTTCCTAGACAAACTGCTCTTTGATATGTTTTTGAAATGAGCTGTGAATCCACCTTATAGTTATTTCCCCCAGACCAGAGATTCTTGAACACTTTTTACTGATCCCCACCTTCAAAGATTAATGTCACATATGCACCCTTTTCTTTCTAAGAAACAGTATTTCTATGAATGCTGGGGATCCAGGAGCCCATCCCAGCCAGGGTGCCTGCTGCTCTGTGGCTTGTGAGTATCACTTCCCTGGGACACGCTCTGGGTAGGCTGTACCAGCAGGATACAGACTGCTGAGTTGCGTCCCTGTCCTCATGCCCCTGTCTGCGTTCATAGGCTGCAGGCTCCTCTGGCCCTGGTGCGATCCCCAGCAAGGTGGCGCATGTGCATCATCCTCTGCAGAGACGAAGGAGCAAGAATGGATCCCTCCTCACCTCCTGTGCTAGGAAAGGTCACACCCCAGCTCTCCTCTTTGTTCTTCCAGTCTGGCAGAAGCAGCAGGAACTACAACAGGTCCTTACACCCACCCCTTCCAATAACCTCATCATGCACCCCAGGTGGGTGTGTCCCACAGTTTGAAAATCAAATGGTCTAGACCATTTTTTCTCTAGTTTGTTTATGTGAATGTCATGTGGGACTCTATCAAAAGCCTTACTAAAGTCAAGATATATATCACATCTGCAGCTTCCCCCCTTATCCACTAGGCCAGTTACCCTATTAAAGAAGGAAATTAAATTGTCTTGGCATGGTTTGTTGGCTGTTGCTCACCACCTTATTAACTGCTAGATGCTTACATATCAATTCTTTAAGAGTGTGTTCCAGTATCTTTCCAGGTATTGAAGTTAGGCTAACTGGTTTGTAATTCCCCAGGTCCTCTTTGTTCCCCTTTTTAAAGATAGGTATTATGCTTCCCCTTCTCCAGTCTTCTGTGACTTCACCCATCCTCCATGAGTTCTCAAAGGTAATTGCTAGTGATTTCAAGATTGTGTTGGCTAGTTCCTTAAGTGCTCTAGAGTGAATTTCATCAGGCGCTGCCAACCTGAATACACCTAACTTATCTAAATAATCTTTGGCTTTCCCTATTCTGGCTTGTGTTCCTTCACCCATGTTGTTAATAATATTAACTGTGACCAGATACTTAACATCGTTAAACCTTTTTTAGTGAAGACTGAAGCAAAAAAGGGATTAAGCCTTTCACCTGTCTCTGTATCATCCATTATTTACTCTGCTTACGCATTAAGTAATGAAAATATTCTCACTTTCCTTTGTCTCCTTCTTACTTGTAGTGCACTTATAGCATGTATTAATATGTTTGACAAATATTAAGAGCCAGACACTAACAGGCCCTGATACAGGGGTCTTGGTTGGGGAACACAAGGAGTCTCTCCCCTAGTGTGGACAGCCAAGGGCCTGTCACAATTGCAGACCCAAGGCTTGGGAGAGAGTTCAGGGACTGCTCACTTTTAGTCAACACACAAGAGCAGCAAGAGGAAGTGGGGCCAAGGCAAGTGGACCTGTTACATCAAGAGTAGCTGGCTGCACTATGCTACAGGATGGTATGGCCTGTATAATCCTCTGTGCCACTGTGGGAAGGATTGTGCCTCCATGTACTAGAAAGTCCTTCCTCCAGGAATTCCCAGTGGGGTGGTGCACCTCCACAATGCACCCTATCTTAGTGTGTGTCTTAAAACCACAATTTAGACCTGTACAGTCATAGAGAAAAAGATGAGATATGCCTTAAAACAGTTCTAAGTGAAGAATGTGTAACTTGTATTGATTCTAGTTACAAAAAAGTCAGACCCCTATAGATTAAATGGATTAAGTAATTGCATCATTATTGAATTTTAATGCGTTGATAGAAACTCTGTCATTCATTCATTTTCTAATTCATGCAAAAAAATCCATCAATTATAATTGTCTCTGTGTGCATGTACAAGTCTTTAAACACAACATTAGTTACCCTGTATTAACTACATATCGGAGAGGGACTCTGCTACAAAAATAAATTATGAAGAAAAGTCACAGAAAAAACTACTTTAGGAAATTCATACACAATACAGAACATTTTCAGACATGCAGAATAAAGAGAGAGTACTTCAAGGTGCCAGGAACAAGTGAGATATTTTTATAAAGGGAATAAAATCCTCTTCTTCTCCAGCATTAAGAACAGGTTACAATGGAAGGAGATGATGGCTGTCAAGCAAAATTTCATTAGAATTTTTTCCCCAACCTTATTACATTCCAATCAGCCATAAGTGTAAAGTACATACCTTCTGGGGAAAAGACTGCCCTTGGATTATTATAGAAATGTTAAAATATCTTTTAAGGGCACAGATTGGAAGGTTTCAAAAGAGTGGGGTGAATTGTTTCCACACCTGGGACCATAGTCTGATCTCAGTTATGCCACTATAAATTTAGAATAGTTCCATCAGACTCAAAGTTACTCTGGATTTACACCAGTATCACAGATCAGAATCTGGTCCTGGCATGTATACTATGTGTATTAGAAAGTAAGATCTTTTTTCTGAATTACTCTGTTTCATTATCTAATTCTTTGAACACCAAAAAACACATTAGTGCTATTTTCTTTATTATCCATGATGGGTTTATAATACTAATATAAGTGACATGACTTATGGAACTATTGTATCCTACAGTCTTTTGACAGAAGTAGTATGTATGCAGTGAGAGAGAGAGACAGAGAGAGTCCCTATAATGATTATTCAATGTGTTATGTGATTTTAATTCTGTTTAGCTAGGAGGAGTTGTCTGTTTGTATTCTGTGTTTTGAGATGGACATAAACAAAAGCCAGGAAATTCACTGATTAGATCTTGTGATTATTAGGTGACCAGATATCCCGATTTTATAGGGACAGTCCTGATTTTTCAGTCTTTTTTAATATAGGTTCCTATTACCCCCCACTGCCTGTCACGATTTTTCACTCTTGCTGTCTGGTCACCCTATGTGATTAAAAGGATCTTAAATCATTTCAGAATTTTATCCACCATATGGTCTACAATATGCACATATGCTATAAAAGACTGAATTAAAGATAGAGCAGCCCTTAAATCCTAATTCTGTGCTTTGGTCCACTTGCATTTCAACTTTATTATTACAGATGGGTGAACTCATTTTGTTTAATTTCAAACCCATTCAAACTTTATAATTTTGAAAGTTCATTGAATACATAAATTCTCTTGGATTCACAGCCTGGTTTGGAGAAACTGTAGAGAAAAATCTAATTAACAAGTAGAGTGAAAATGGAGCAGAGAAAAGGGGAAAGTATAGTTAAAAAACAAATAGTGAGTTAAATTCTACTCTCGTTACACTGGTATAAATCTTGAATAGTTCCACTCACCTCAATGGAAGTAATCAGGATTTACAGCATAGCAATGGGGAGGTGAATTTAGCCCAGAATATATCCCCCGTGTATATGCCACCACTTGGGGCAGCCTAGCTGTTAGGAAGTCCATTCTTCAATCTGTAATGCATGGGAGTGGGTCTTCTTTACACAGAGAAATTTGCTTTTTAATTATTGAATTTCCCGTGAGGTACAAATAAACTTGGCACAGCCTTCACCCTTAGTTTATTTCTGTTTCATCTGACTGCAATGGCAGTCTAATGCATGTATCTTTCCCATGCACATTTTATTCTCTTCTTATGCCAAGTGTAATTCTGCTGCACCAGGACACAGAGGCACTATCAGTTTTCCTGTTATCTGTAGTTCAAAGTTCTGCCACGGTGCTCAAAGTCCAGTGCCAAGACCCATTTGAATCTGTCAACATAGTAAAGGTGAAGGATAGTGCTGCCCATTTAAGGGTAATGGTTGCAGCTGATTTTAAAAGATAACATAGCTGAAACACAAGAACATAGGACTGGAAGGGAACTAATCCTGAGTCATTGAGTCCAGTCCCCTGATATTGCAGGCAACCCTGTCCCATAATCCCTTTCATATACTTATCAAGCACCATCTTAAAGCCAGTTACGCTTTTTGCCCCCACTACTCATACTGGAGGGAGGGGAGCAGTTCAGAACTTCACACTTCTTAAGGTTAGAAACCACCTTCTAACTTCCTGCCTACATTTTTTCATGGCTAATTTATACCCATTTGTTCTGTGCCAACGTTGTCCTTTTGCTTAAATAGCTCTTCTCCCTCCTTGCTATTTATCCCCCGATGTATTTATAGAAGACAATCCCTTCTCCACCTTTGGTTTGCTAGGCTAAACAAGCCAAGTTCTTTAGTCTCCTCTTGTCAGATTGCTTCTCCATTCCCCTGATTATCCCTAGCAGCCCTTCTCTGCACCTCCTCCAGTCTGAGTTAATCTTTCTTGATTACGACCAGAAAGCCGTAGCATAAATACTTAGGATAAAAGCAAGAATACCACAATAAAGGGCATTCTGTGGCTGTTGAAAACTAGACCATGGCATGTAAAAGATAGAAATATAGGAAGGGCCATTCATGTACTAGTGGATGGGAGAACAAATAAGGCTCCACTGAAAAAAATATGACTAAATAAACAAACAAGAGCACTGTTAAATGGAGAGCACTATTATATTTCTAATGCTGCAGCCAGGCCCATGTCAAAGAGCCCAAGAATCCCCCTACTTGGAACATCACCTCACTCATATTCTACAGTTTCATATTTTGGAAGGAAGGAGGAAGAGTAGAAAGAGCTTGAGAACAACTATCAGGCAGAATCTGGTTCCATGAACATCAGCCAGGGTGTGCTTTGACTTGCAAAGACAGCCCCATAGGCCTGATGTCCTGTCTCTTCCACCATCCTCACATAGAAATTCAAGCTTCACTGGACTCACTGAAGAGTCTGATACAAATTCCTAAGGCTCTAACCCTTCTGCCTTAGGGACCCTCCTTCTCTCATCCCTGATCTGGCCTTCTGTTATTCTGCCATGAGCTTCCCCAGTGTCAGGTACAGCAGCAAAGAGCAACATAGGCATGCAGAGATATGTTACTTACATAACAAGTCTCTTCTGGTTAGCTATAGACAAAATAATGAGAATCACTGATCTCCAATATCTCTTATTCTATAATTCCTATTCAGGAGGATGATTTGTGGGACCTTTTGTTTTGTTTTGCTTGTATTTTGTGTTTTGAGTGGGACACAAACAAAAGCTAAGAAATTCACTGATAAGATTTTGTGTGTCACTTCAAACAGTCACTTACTTTGGATAGGATATTCAGGCTCCAGCCAAGAACTGTTGCTTTGGTTGTACATTTCAAACCTTTATCAGCATGCAGAAGGTGAAAGATAGTCACAAACACTGAGATGATCAAGGACTCAATTTGTACAGGCTGGACCTGCTCTTCTTCTTCATTGCTCAGCTATCCTCAGCTTAAAACTACCCAGAATCTTCATTTTCATGGCCTCAGTCACAAATATCTTATAGCATGTCCTTGCTTAAACTCTGCAGCCTCTCAACATATTGTTAAATATCAGAGGGTAGCCGTGTTAGTCTGGATCTGTAAAAGCAGCAAAGAATCCTGTGGCACCTTATAGACTAACAGACGTTTTGGAGCATGAGCTTTCGTGGGTGAATACATGCATCTGAGGAAGTGGGTATTCACCCACGAAAGCTCATGCTCCAAAACGTCTGTTAGTCTATAAGGTGCCACAGGATTCTTTGCTGCTTTAACATATTGTTAGCATCTCATACTTTTAGAATACAGAGGCCTTCTATAAAAAAATACAAAAAAAGGACAGGCTATTAATCAGGCTAAGGTTCTGCTTCTGGCCCACATAAATTAAATAAACTGGGTGTGTGACAGTACTTTGTGCATAGGTTATTTGCACCCTTTCTTTCCCGCCAGTAAAAAATAGGCTAGTAGCTTTAGTGAAACAGGAGTTGCCACTGAACTCATGGCTTGCTAGCCAATAAAGGTTGCTCTACTACAGCACTCACTGACCCCTTAAGGGGATTGGATTATAGTATCGTATGTGTAAATAGATTAATTATTAAGAAGCATTCTATTCAACCCATTTTGCCTCCATCTGTTCATGCAGCTGATTGCTCTTGTCCTCAAGCATATTTGTTATTCAGAATTAGTCACTGAATACCTTCTGCAAATACTTCTTGGTCTGTAGATCACTTGTCATAAATTACGAAGACATTGGCACAGCTCCTTACCTGGTTTAAAATGGTGTAGCTCTCTTGAAAACTCCTTCATTGAAGGAGGTACACTAGCTTAGGATATGACCCATTATCTGTGTCAGGCATTTAGAATTAGTAATATTTTAGTGACCTCGATCTTTGCAGGTATTCCTTTTTAAAAATTGGAGCTGCGTTGGTTATTTTTGATTGGATGAATACAGCACGTTTCTATACCCTGTCTGTATACGAATAACTACTAGTCAAGTTTGCAGTGCAAATACTTATCTTTATACTTTCAAAATTCCCTTTCTATGAATATTCTCCAACACTTGTTTATAATGTACTGTTCTGGTGAACATTCATGCCCATTTGCTCATTCAACATCCTGCAAAAGTGAACACAATATGATCATGATCTTAGCCAATGCAAATTTCTTTTAAAATCCTAACAAGTATTCATGGGATTTTGTTCACATTATTCAGCCAGCTTTACCTGCAAATATGCGATATGATCTTTTTATCTTGATGTGGGTGCTAAAACTACATGGTAAATCTATGGTTGGCATATTGACATTAATGGTTATTGATGGCACTCCCCCATGGAGACAAGTCTTATCGGCCGGATCCAGTGATCATTGTTGTCAATAGGAATCTTTCTGTTCTTTTGAATGGACACTGAATGAGGCCTGTTTGAGAATAGTTATTAAAAAGTGGTAGCTTCTAAACAAAGATATAGGGTAGTTCATCATGGTGTACACATCCATGTAAAAACATTACTGTTGTTTTCTTTGTGTGCAATCCACAATAGCCAGTCCCTGGAGGTGACATGAGCAAGAACCTCTTGGGATAACAATATTTTCCCCAACCAAAGATCGTGTTTGTGTGTCCGTTCCTGGGTCCTCATTTTCAGCCTATGTCATAGTGTATTTTCCATGCCTTCTGGTTTTCACCATTGGTTCTCTTTATTCCTAATAACATTTACAGGCAGAAAAATTTTCAGGCACAGAAGTGTTAAGGGCTTATATGATGCAGAGAACACATTGTGCAGAACCTCTGTACTAGGGTGAATTTTAACATGACAGCATACAAGAGAAAAGCAAGTATGGAATATGGTTCTGGTATTAGAGCAGTACTACATTCCTACTGTATAGTGCGCTAAAAAGAGTAATAGCATTTCAAGACACTATGGAAACATTTGCAATTAGAACTCCTGAAAGTAAAAATATTTTCCTATATTAACATATTACAACTCAGTATCACTCAGCGATTTCAAATTATTATAGTACTTATCAACAATCAGGTGTTTGCATGGTGGTATATTGATTAGGGCTTAATTAATCGTGATTACTTGCACTGTTAAACAACAATAGATAGCATTTATTTTTTAAAAAATGATGTTTACTACATTTTCAAATATATTAATTTCAATTACAACACAGAATACAAAGTGTACAGTGCTCACTTTATATTTATTTTTATTACAAATATTTGCACTGTAAAAAACAAAAAAGTGTATTTTTCAATTCACTTCATACAAGTATTGTAGTGCAGTTTCTTTATCATGAAAGCTGAACTTACAAAAGTAGAATTATGTAAAAAAATGCTATCAAAAATAAAACAATGTAAAATTTTAGAGCCTACAAGTCCACTTAGTCCTACTTCTTGGTCAGCCAATCACTCAGACAGACAAGGTTGGTTACAATTTGCAGGAGATAATGCTGCCTGCTTCTTGTTTACAATGTCACCTGAAAGTGAAAACAGGCATTTGAACGGCACAGTTGTAGCTGGTTTTGCAAGTTATTTATGTGCTAGATGTGCTAAAGATTCATATGTCCATTCATGCTTCAACCACCATTCCAGAGGACATGCTGGGTTCTGCTTGATAATGATCCAAAGCAGTGCAGACTGACGCATGTTCATTTTTATCATCTGAGTCTGATGCCACCAGCAGAAGGTTGATTTTTTTATTTGGTGGTTTGGGTTCTGTAGTTTCTGCATAAGAGTGTTGCTCTTTTAAGACTTCTAAAAGCATGCTCCACACTTCATTTGTCTCAGATTTTGGATGGCACTTCAGATTCTAAAACATTGGGTCGAGTTGTGTAGCTATTTTTAGAAATCTCAGATCGAGACCTTCTTTGCCAAGTTTTGTCAAATCTGCTGTGAAAGTGTTCTTAAAACAAACATGTGTTGGGTCATCATCCGAGACTTCTATACATGAAATATATAAAGAATGCGGGTAAAACAGAGCAGGAGTCATACAGTTGTCCCCCCAAGGAGTACAGTCTCAAATTTAATTGACACTTTTTTTTAACGAGCATCATCAGCATGGAAGCATGTCCTCTGGAATGGTGGCCAAACCATGGAAGAGGCATATGAATGTTTAGCAAATGTCATGTAAATATTTTGCAACGCCAGCTACAAAAATGCCATGTGAATGCCTGTTCTCACTTTCAGGTGACGCATTAAATAAGAAGCAGGCAGCAGTATCTCCTGTCAACGCAAACAAACCTGTTTGTCTTAGTAACTGGTAGAATAAGAAGTAGGACTGAGTGGACTTGTAGGCTCTAAAGTTTTACACTGTTTTGTTTTTGAGTGTAGTTATATAATCAAAAAAATCTGCAGTTGTAAGTTACACTTTCACGATAATTATCAGAGGGGTAGCTGTGTTAGTCTGGATCTTTTAAAAGCAACAAAAAATCCTGTAGCACCTTATAGACTAACAGACGTTTTGGAGCATGAGCTTTCGTGGGTGAATACCCACTTCGTCAGATGCATGTGACATGCATCTGACGAAGTGGGTATTCACCCACGAAAGCTCATGCTCCAAAACGTCTGTTAGTCTATAAGGTGCTACAGGATTCTTTGCTGCTTTCACGATAATGAGATTGCACTTCAGTGCTCATATGAGGTGAATTGAAAAATACTATTTCTCTTGTTTATCATTTTTATAGTGTATATATTTGTAATAAAAAGTAATAATATAAAGTAATATAAAGCACTGTGCACTCTGTATTCTGTGTTGTAATTTAAATCAATATTGAAAATGTAGAAAAACCCAAAAACATTTAATACGTTTCAACTGTGTGGAAGTAGTGAAAGAACTGACTGGGATTTGTAGGGGATCTTAATGCATGACAGTCTCTGTTAGCAAGAGTTAGGCTAACTGTAACCCTAATAACGTGAGATTTGTAGAAGCGAGAATTGTGTGAAGCGAGTGGAAAAGAACTGTGTGAGAAGTTGTTTTGACCTTGTGTACATAATGTGTAGATAATACGAAATATAGACTGGATTCTCTTAAGTGAGAAAAACAAGATATCAGGATGACTTATGTATAAACAAAATGCAGCTTTTGCTTATTATTGTCTGTAACAAAAGTATAAATGCTTGCTGTAATTGTTTACCTGTTGAGAAACCTGTCTGGGACTGGGGCGACCCTGTGTCCTAGGGCACTCCCTCCCTCAATTGCAATTGCTTGAGAAATAATAAAGTATCTGACTCTGCTGCACCCAAACAAAAAGTGAGAACTGAGTTTTTCTCCGACAACTGTTATTCTATTGTTATGTGTGATTAATCGTGATTAGTTTTTTTAATCATGATTAATTTTTTTGAATTAATCGCGAGTTAACTGCGATTAATTGACAACGCTAATATTAATTTATATGTTTGAATGTTAAGCAATCCTTTCTTAGCTTTCCCATGTTACTTGCTACTTAAGCTGTCTAAATCTTTTAACACAGTCTGTACTAAGTTAAGCTGTCCACATACCACATTTCATGCCAGCTGAAATAATAATTAGATTTTGCAAGTATTCAGTAGCTGTTTTGTAAGCATGAATCTCTTGACAGATTCATATATCTCATTAAAATAATTCCAGCAAGCTGACAAGCTAATGGGTACCACCATAATAAAGTGATTTCCTTTCATTTCAGATTCTGTCGTCTCTGTCAGATACAAATGTGTCTTGTATACTTTGTCAGAGACATAACCAGGCAAATGCCCTGTCAATATAAGCCAGTTACACTGATCTCCTTTAAAAGCGTACAGCTTTCAGTAAGCAATTTAAAAGTGCAACATTAGAAATATTTTGTTAAAAATTATAACAACCCATGACGTATTCTTTTTCAAGTGGAGTATCTCTCTACATTATTCTGAATTTTGGGATGGAAACCAATGTTTTGTTTTCTGTAAAACTCATCAAAGTACTTTGTGGCTCTACGGGAAGGTCAGATCTCTGCAATTATTTCTGGAAAAATGGGCAGATTTACACCTTGTGTCTGCATTATAGAACTATCTGATTTACAAACCAAAGTGCATACCAGAGCAGAATCTCTATATGTTATGTTTAATCTCCATTATCTCATTCATTCTGCAATGAGAACTTTTCATGTGGGCCAGATACTTCCTGGTTCTTTCATGGGTGCTCTGTGGTGAGCAGAGGTTGTAAAGCAGTGCTTATCAATCAGGGGTACCTGAATCCCCGGGGATAAACAAAGGTCTTCCAGGGGGTATATCAACTCATCTAGATATTTGCCTAGTTTTACATCTTGCTACATAAAAAGCACTAGCAAAGTCAGTACAAACAAAAATTTCATACAGATAATGACGTGTTTATACTGCTCTATATACTATACACTGAAATGTAAGTATAATAATTATATTCCAACTGATTTATTTTATAATTATATGGTTAAAATGAGAAAGTAAGCCATTTTTCAGTAACAGTGTGCTGTGCCACTTTTGTGTTTTTATGTCTGACTATGTAAGTGTAATAGGATGCTGGCCAAAAGGCACTGACTCAGCCCCTTTTAGCTCAGAGACTGCTAGCTCAGCTCCCAGTGAGGGGAAGAGATTGGAGCTGACAGGCTGTGGCTGATTAAAGCCCTAAAGGAGAGACACCTGTGAGCTTGATGGGGGAAGGCCTATAAAGCTAGCAGGAGGGAAGTAGGAGGAGAGGAACAGGAAAGTGAAGAGTGAGGGCTTGTTGCTCCCAGCTAGCTGTAAGAGCAAGCTGTTCCCCAAGGGGCAACCTGCCTGATAGAGAAGTGTATAAAGCTGTATATATGTGGTGGTGGGAAAATACAAGGAAATAAAAGGGCACTGGTGTTTGAAAGAGTGGTCTCCCGTGAATTTGTGCCATAGAGCAACAAAGAGCATGTCTACAGTAAGCAAGTAGTTTTAAGTAAAGTGAATTTGGGAGTACACAAGATAAATCTGACTCCTGAAAGGGGTACAGTAGTCTGGAAAGGTTGAAAGCCTCTGCTGTAAAGAACCTTCCCCTACTACCTTCTCTCTATATTCTTAAGGGAATGCAGGGGGTGCTCTCTTCCTAGTGCTGAAAGGCACACAGCACCCTAAATGGAGTGGGAAGGTGGCAAGGCCATAAACTCCAACTCCCCTGTAACAGCCAGTAACTGGCCATATGTGCAAGGTAAATAAGCTGCACACCACAAATGGGGTTAAGTAACAGGCTCACAGCTTCTGCATACTAAGGAGCCCTGGAAGACAGTCTAATTTCCTGAGGTGGAATGCTCCTTTTAGGTGCCACTGCTTAGCACCTCCACTAATTAGGGAATGTGTTTACATGGCAAAGTCAAAGTGTACTATGGTTAACAGGAATTTGCACACCAATTTTTCATAGACATGGTGTAACACTTTCTCTGGATAATATTTTTTTTCTTCTGTAGTAACTATTATTGATTAATGGCTATTCGTGCATTCACTGCTGTGGAAACATAACGGAAGATACACTCGTGCCCCAAGGAGCTAACAATCCAACGTCCGGTGGTTTAGAGAAAATCTGAACTGAATGAACATTTTAACTGAACTGATCTCAGAGTGATATTTAGTGATATTATAAATTGCCCAGAGTGTAATACATCTGCAATCTCAGCATATGTAGTTTGTGCTTTGTTTTACTGTATCATAATATGCATGAGTTTATTTAATGATATAACGCCACTGGCCAAGTGCAGTCCATGGCAATGTACAGTGCAAGCTGCTCTGTTCAAGAAAGACCGCTCTAGGCAGAGGTCTACACGAGCTCTACATGAACAATCGTGAGGGCAGCTGCAATTTATTACAATTAATGCAAACTAGATAAAAGTGTGCCTCTTTACAACATGGTCATCATTTGAGAAATGCATGAGTACCCCTGTGATGCAGTCTATACTGTTTCTGCATCGTGGTCATATGTCCCTGATTCTCCACTGCACCTGAACTGTGTTCAGATATAGTGGATAGTGGCAGTTGCTGGGAGCCAGGTGCAGAGCTGTCAGATTCAGAGTTATCCAGAGCTGGCAAAAGTTAGGGCTGCACAGAGACAGTTCTAAGTTATGCCACTGGTGTAAGTTCCCCTCCCTGTCCCTTTCACATCCCACTCTCAGAATGCCCCTATATGCCACCTTCCTTTCCTTAACCAGGGATGGGGTGACAGGTAGCATAAGAAGTGACAGAACCTCCTCCACCAGATTTTTGTCAATGGAGAATTCTTTTGCACAGGGAGGAGTCTTTGCTCATCTCTCGTCACTTAAGGTCATTTTGCACCACTTACGAGTTTGGATCACAGTATCTGGTCAAAAAGGTCAAGTGAGAATGATACAGAAGAAAGCACTTTAAAATAATCTATTTGTTCCGTGTAGTATAACTGGCCCAGGTCTTCTGCATTCATCATGGTAAAGCTGTATCTGGAATCTGCTGAGAGTTGGTATTTATTTATACAGTGCCACCTGTGTGCTAGGGCCTTAATAGTGATAGGAAGCTCCTGGACTCCAAAAACCTTCAGCACAGAAAGGCTCAAACTAAGTGTTCTCCTTCTAACTCACACTGGCTTTCAAATGTATTATTTTTTCTTTTCCTTTTCTCCCAGCCTAACTTTTTTTGGTAACAAAAATAACTCATGAACAGTGGAATCATTTTGTTATATTAATCTGACAATTGTCCTGTATTCTTCAGTTCTGAAATTGGCCTCTAAGGCATACCTATTAATCATAGCCTATGGGGATTCAGTCACACAGCCCTCATTATCATTAATGAGAATCCCTGAGCCTCACACTGAATTCTTATGATTTTTTGCATATTTTTATTTAATTCCTTTGTCTTTGTGGTATACAGGTTAAAAGAACCAGCAGTGCTTTGGAAACCTCATTGCTGGTGTCTGTGCTGCCACACCATAATATTCTTTCTGCCCTCAACTCTCATTTAACTTCCCTTGGTAGGGATGTCCAAAGTTTCAGTTTAACATCTCCTTGATTGTCTCCAATCTTGTAAGCCTACTTGCTTCCCAAGAAGAGTGATATTATAGAGGGAAAGAAGAACTTGCAGTGGCAGAACCAGTAGTAGGGCGAGAGAAGGAGATCTACTACTAATCTAGCTAAGAAGGTTGCTGAATAGACCTATGGCTCCTGTTAAGCAGCTAGGGCTCCCAGTTATCCAGTTCCATTGTTATTCATCTGGTACCTGGTCATGCTGAACGAGAATAGGCTAAAAAATGATGGGAGGCTGCTGTCCTACGGATCTCCACCAGCTTCCACTCTGTGGAAAGTTCTGGCAGCTGCTGCTGCAGCTCCATTTAGGGGTTAAGTCTAAGGCTTTTTGACCAACAAACACAGACCCAAGGTGGCAAACAATAGTTGAACATCCTCTGCATAAGGAACTTTTAAGATGACAATGATATTCGTGGGAGCAAAATGTCACTGAGTTTCTGTCACTAACCTTGATGTCTGATAACCTGTATGTTTTATTTGTGTTTTATTAATTGGCTGTATTAGTGTGTGATCTTAAAGTATTTTAATGGGATCTCATTGTCACAATTGAGGGAAACTGCACAGCAACAATATATTATATTCTTAAATTAATTTAAGATGCAAGGGGGCCCACTCTAGGCTCTAGGATTCTCACCCTTCACCTTTTGTGAGTGGAAACATACATCTCGCTTTCCATCCTGAGCAGGGTATTTCCAGGCTGCACTGTTCCCTGACTATACCGTGATATCCTATCCCCCAGCAAGAGACAGACTGCCTTAACCTGCCTTCTTTACTTCTCTCCTCTCCGCAGATATAGTGGACAGCATAATTGCCAACTGTTATAAAAGTTACCACACAGTTCTTTCTAAGCAAGCACATTTATTCTTAAGATGAATACATTACAGAGAAAACATTGAAAACAATAAAAGAACCTACATGTATGCTAAGAAGCTTATCAGAGATCACCCCCCAATTCCTACAAGAGCTGTGGTTGGTGATTAATCCTTCAAATCCTACACAGTAGTTTTTCCTATGGTCACAGCTTCAGCTGAGAACCAGTACGCAAGTCTTATGGGGCTTCAGTAAGCCAAAGATCTTCCAAAGCTTTCCTAAGAGCAGGGCCCCCCCTTGGATCCTATCTGTTTGCCCTAAGTAAGTTTTAACGGAGACTATTTAACTAAAAATCCTTTCTTTGTCTGTTGGCTCCCAGAGAATCCAGTTTGAACCAGTATGTGTGAATCTCTCTCCGGAAGGTGGCAGCTCTCTGAGGGCGTTACAATCTGAGTGAATTTGTCTAACCACCCTCCGCCGTTCTTAGTGTTGCCCCTCCCCCAGGGCCAGCTCCAGGCACCAGCCCAGCAAGCAGGTGCTTGGGGCAGCTAACGGTGAGGGGTGGCACGTCTGGCTCTTCGGCGGCGGGTCTCTCTGTCCCTTTTGGAGGGAAGGACCTGCTGCCAAATTCTGAAGTGGCCATGGTAGAGCTCCCGCAGATCATGAATTAATTTATTTTTTTTTGGCTGCTTGGAGAGGCAAAAACCCTGGAGCTGGCCCTGCCCTCCCCTAGAATACAATCCCTCAAGATCACACAAACGTTTGTATTTTTAATACAGTGAACTCCTAAAATACATCTCTACAATGAGATTACAGAGAAGAAAAAATAGAACTGTTCAATTTTATTTAGTAGAACAAATTTCCATTGGAAAATGCTGCTTTATCAAAATTGAAATGTTTTGAAGGAGTGTGTTGCTGTCAATGAAATTTTCTATTGAAAAATTTCAAAATTATTTCAAATTAAAATGGAGTATTTCCAGGTCTCAGCTACTGGAACATGAAATAATTATAAATGTTAGGAGGTTTTTTTTAAAGTTTCCAAACAAGTCACATCTCACAAAAATTGTCTTTGTTTTGCATTGAGCTAAATCCATAGAGGATTAATACACTTCTGCATTTAGGAGTGCAGTTCAGGGCTATCCGTACCTTTGACCCTGCTATAGTCTCTGTTGCACTCCTCAGGTGACAGGCCTTGCACCTTCACTTCTCTCATGGTTGAATCCCATGATTCTCCCATTCTCAGAGTGGGTCCAGTGCTTCAGTACTCTGTGTATGTAACACTCACATACAATCCTTGATTCCTCAGGAAGGCCCAAAGTGTTTGAGCCCTGCCAGTCTTCCCTTTGGAAGGGAAGTCTTTTCAAAATAAAAAAAATGTGTAATCTCAAGAATAGGGGGAAAAAAACATAACAGAAGTAAAAGACACAACACAACAGTCTACACAGATATCTGCTTACTTAAATCTTAGTTAGGACAACTTATTCTAGTCACTCCTACTTCTGGGGATTGGAATGGAACAGTTCACACCCCTTTGTTTCCCTCTCCTCATTCTTCCAAGGTTAGAATCATAGAAGATTAGGGCTGGAAGAGACCTCAGGAGGTCATCTAATCTAACCCCATGCTCAAAGCAGGACTAACACCAATTAAATCATCCCAGCCAGGGCTTTGTAAAGCTGGGCCTTAAAGACCTCTAAGGATGGAGATTCCACCACCTCACTAGGTAACCCATTCCAGTGCTTCACCACCCTCCTAGTGAAATAGTGTTTCCTAATATCCAACCTAAACCACCCCCACTGCAACTGGAGACCGTTGCTCCTTGTTCTGTCATCTGCCACCACTGAGAACAGCTGAGGTCCATCCTCTGTGGACCCCCCTTCAGGTAGTTGAAGGCTGCCATCAAATCCTTCCCTCACTCTTCTGCAGACTAAACAAGACCAGTTCCCTCAGCCTCTCCTCATAAGTCATGTGCCCCAGCCCCCTGATCATTTTTGTTTCCCTCTGCTGGACTCTTTCCAATTTGTCCACATCCTTTCTGTAGTGGGAGGCCCAAAACTGGATGCAATACTCCAGATGTGGCCTAACAAGTGCTGAATAGAGGGGAATAATCATTTACCTCGATCTGCTGGCATTGCTCCTACTAATGCAGCCCAATATGCTGTTAACCTTCTTGGCAACAAGGGCACACTCCTAACTCATATTCAACTTCTCATCCACTGTAATCCCCAGGTTCTTTTCTGAGGAACTGCTGCTTAACCAGTCGGTCCCCAGCCTGTAGCATGGGATTCTTCCATCTTAAGTGCAGGACTCTGCACTTGTCTTTGTTGAATCTCACCAGATTTATTTTGGCCCAATCTTCCAGTTTGCCTAGGTCACTCTGGACCCTATCCCTACTGTCCAGTATATCTACCTCTCCCCCCCAGCTTCGTGTCAACTGTGAACTTGCTGATGGTGCAATCCATCCCATCATCCAAATCATTAATAAAAATGCTTTGAGCAGGGGGTTAGATTAGATGACCTCCTGAGGTCTCTTCTAACCTTAATCTTCTATAATTCTATGATTCTACATTGAACAAAACCAGTCCAAGGACTGATCCCTGGGGTACTCTGCTTGATACAAGCTGCCAACTAGACATTGAGCCTTTGATCACTACTTGTGGAGTCCGAAAATCTAGCCAGCTTTCTATCCACCTTACAGTCCATTCATCCAATCCATACTTTTTAAACTTGCTGGCAAGAATACCATGGGACACCGTACCAAAAGCTTTGCTAAAGTCAAGAAATATCACATCCACTGCTTTCCCCATATCCACAGAGGCGATTATCTCATCATAGAAGGGAATCAGGTTGGTCAGGCATGACTTGCCCTTGGTGAATCCATGTTGACTGTTCCTGATCATCTTCCTCTCCTCTAAGTGTTTCAAAATGGTTTCTTTGAGGACATACCCATGCTTTTTCCAGGGAATGAGGTGAGGATGACTGGTCTGTAGTTCCCTGGGTTCTCCTTCTTCCCTTTTTTTAAAAGATGGGCACTATATTTGCCTTTTTCCAATTGTCCAGGACCTCACCCAATCCCCACAAGTTTTCAAAGATAATGGGCAATGGCTCTGCAATCACATCAGCCAATTCCCTCTGCACCCTTGGATGCATTAGATCTGGACTCATAGACTTGTGCATGTCCAGCTTTTCTAAATAGTCCTTAACCTGTTCTTTGATCACTGAGGACTGCTCACCTCCTCCCCCTTATGTGCTGCCCAGTGCAGCAGTCTGGGAGCTGACCTTGCCTCTGAAGATCGAAGCAAAAAAAGCATTGAGAACTTAAGCTTTGTCCACATCATCTGCCACTAGGTGCCTCTCCCATTCAGTAAGGGTCATACACTTCCCCTGATCTTGTTGCTAACAGACCTGTAGAAACCGTTCTTGTTACCCTTCACATCTCCTGCTAGCTGCAACTCAATTGCGCTTTGGCCACTCAAGCAATATTTTTATACTCATCTGTCCAAGTTTCCATTTCTTGTAAGCTTCCTTTTTGTGTTTCAGCTCACTAAAGATTTCTCTGTTAATCCAGGCTGGTCACCTGCCATATTTGCTATTCTTTCCGCACATCGGGATGGTTTGCTCCTGTGCCTTCAATAAGGCTTCTTTAAAATACAACCAGCAATCCTGGACTCTTTTCCCCCTCATATTAGCCTGACAGGGGATCCTACCCATCAGTTCCCTGAGGGAGTCAAAGTCTGTTTTTCTGAAGTCCAGGGTCTGTATTCTGCTGCTTTCCTTTCTTCCTTTTGTCAGGATCATGAACTCAACCATCTCATGGTCATGGCTGGCCAGGTTGTCACCCACTTCTACTTCCCCTACCAATCCTTCCCTGTTTGTGAGCAGCAGGTCAAGAGAATCATGGCTTCTAATTGGTTCCTCCAGCACTTGTACAGGGAAGTTGTCCCCAACACTTTCCAAAAACTTCTTTACCCTGTTCTTGCCAGATGTCTTCACAAGACCATGCTGAGTCTATTATCACTGTGCTCATCCCTCTGAGAGCGTCTGCAACTACTTCTACTTTCCAGGTTAATGGTGAACTGTGAATGTATTTTCAGACAGTTTGTGAATCCATCTCCACAGGTGTCTTCCTGGGTTGTGCTCTGTAAGGAGCCACTGAGAGCACTGTGGTCTATGTACACTGTGATTTTCATACCTAGTAAATATGGACAATTGGCCTTAGAGCCTCAACAATAGCCAGACACTCCAATTCTGTAGCTGAATATTTGGTTTCCCTCTTATTTAACTGGCAACCTCCAAAAGCCACAGGTCTGTGCCAATTAAACTCAATTTGTTCAAGTGCAAATCCAACAGCAACCTTTGAGACATCCCATGTTGCCATGAATGGATGGTATGATGGGGCATGCTCCCCACACTGGCCCTCAGAGAGCTGAATAAGGCCAAGTGGGCCCAATCTGCCAATCAGGCTGCAAATGAGGGATACTTAAGCAGGAGGAAGCTGATTAGAAGCTATTTAGCTCCTGCCCCAGGCAATTATTTGAATGAATATTAACCATGTGATGGTCTGTCTCCTCCCCTGTCCTGATAGTGTGATGTTTGTCTCCACCCCTTGTTAGCTTGTTGAGTCTGTTTATGCGATGTGTAAATACATTCTCATTGTCTTTGAAAATACTTTGGAAGTAACTCCCAGATGCAGAAACCACATTCCTTTCCGTAGGGTGGGGTAACTCCTACTTGGCTGGTAAACACATTTTAAGAATTATAATTTCAGTTTATGTCCAGTTACTTGCACCCTACATTATACGATATCAATAACCAGTGAGTTATGAGCTTTTCACTGAGACCTTGCACGACACTTACTAGATACATTTCATGACATTAAAGAATTGGCGCATACTTGAACTGGTTAAGCCATCTGAAATTTTTTACGAGATATCATGGTGCCCTTTGCCCTCTACCTTTGGGCTGTTCTTAATGCTACAACGTCTTACTCTTTTGTACATTATATCTGCGGATCACAGAATACCTTGACAGTTTAAGTATGTGGGATATGTTTAGAGAGTTTGGATATTTTGTTTGTTCACAGATTTGGGATCTGTCATTTGACTTATCACTGTTTCTTTTTTATAATAAAAGATAAAGAAAGAAAGAGATTAATCTTACTGAGGTGAAAGGAGAAAAGGAAATGACATACTGCTCAACCAGAAGATAAGAGATCAGTTTGATAGAGGAAGCAGAGAAAATTTCACTTACAGCTGAAATAGCTTATGTACTTTTGTCTGTTTGTTTACCAGTTTAAAGTACCATGAATAAATACACAATATACAACTACTACTTAGCACTTTGGGCCAGAATTTGATCTCACACAAGTTTAATCCTGGTACAATTCCATTGGCAATAGTGGAGTCACTCCTGATTTTACACCTTGGAGCAGAACTGGTCTCTTCCATAAATTATGATGGTATATCTATTTGTAATGAGGAGACATATTGCTTACTTCTTGAAAATTTTGGGGCAGATTTTTGGCCACTGAGGTCTGCAGAGTTAAACAAGGGATTAATATTACCATTATGTATCTTTCCAAGATGTCCTTGTGTTTTTCTTTTTAAAATAGCAAAGTCCTTAACCATGGGCACCAAGTTTCTAATCTGTCAGGGGTACTGCCTCCCAGTTTTGCCCAGGCCCCACCCCCACCTCTTCCTCCAATGCCCCACTCCCACCCTCCTTCTTCCCACCCCGCGCCACCCTGCCTCACCTCTTCCCCACCTCTTCCCACCCCCACCCAGATCTGCCCCCTCCCCCAAGCGTGTTGCACCCTCACTCCTCCCCTCTGCCCCCCAGCACCTCCTGACACCACAAAACAGCTGGGAGGGAGGGGGAGGCACTGATCAGTGGAGCCCCTTGGTGAGTAGGAGGCGCTGTGGGGTGACCGGGACACGTAAGGTTCAAGTGGCTATTTAATGGGGGAAGAACAACGGAACACGGCAGAATTGGATTTAAAAGCCAAATGGCTGCGTTTATTCTCCTTTAATTAGTAACGGGGACAAGTTACAGCTTGGGCCAGGGAAAAACAATTTATCAACTAGAGCTATTATCTAGTTAAACCATACACTTCTTCATACAAAACAAAAAAAAAGGGGGGGAAGCAAAGGCAGGGAGTATAGGCTATAAAAGTAACCACTTCTTCTATACACAGAATAAGGAACAGAAGAAAGGAGGCAAGGAGCAGGGGGAGTTAGCAAAGGCAGAATACTTGCAGAAGTTACAAAATATGTACCACACTCCAAATACAGCTGACCAGCAGCATAGGCACAGAGTACATAACGAATTAGGGGACGTGGTTTTATTTTGACACGACACGACATGAGCAGGCAAAATCCGGAGGAGACTCCTGGCTGACAGGGTGATCAGGCCTCTCAGCTAACATGCGGGGACTCCTACTAATTTTGGCACGGGACGTAGTTTTGTTTGGGGGTCCGTACTCGTGTCAATTTCAGATTGGTTCCCTTTTTACATGTGTCGGCATTGGATTGGTTCCTAGCTCCTTCGCCTTCTGGGTTCCGGGCTGGAGCCCCTTACGTCAGCAGAGGCTGCACTCGGCACACTGCCTTCTTTGTCCAAGACAGGCTTTCGTGTCCATATATGGCTCACGGGGGGTGCACCCGACACACTACTGGTGCACCCAGCACACCACTCCTCTGTTCGTGACATGCTTGCATGTCTGCACATGGCTCTGGCCTGACTGACAATTGACCAGGCTTACAACTTGAGCAAGGGTTTAGGGTTGCGACAGGGGGAAGGAGAGGCGTTGATGGGGGGGCTGCCTGTGGGTGTTAAGCACCCACCATTTTTTTCATGTGGGTGCTTCAGCCCTACAGCACCCCTGGAGTTGGAGCCTATGCCCATAATGTTCTATTTACTCTTGTCAAATATTCCCGTTGTTAGCAAATATTAACCCCTTTTTGTATATTAAATTCATTTAGATATTAACTAATCTCCCAAAATTATGGTATTAGCAAAGAGTGTGTTTGAATTCTAAGGCCCACACCATTGATTCTTCATCAATATTCAAGAATTTTATGTGATGAAGTGTTGGGCTAAATCTAATCATCCTCAGCATCTTTAGGTCTGTGGGAATCCACAGGGGATTCAGGGGAAAGACCTCATCAAACTATTAAAAGGTGTCTACAGAAGCATGCTATAAACAAAATGGGGTGATCAGTAAGGAATAATTGTTATTACAGATGAGTTCTGTACTGGATGAAATAATGACCCATTGAAAGATGCTTTTGACTCAATAAGAACTGTCTTCACAGTACACCTCTATCCTGATATAAAGGAACCTGATATAACACACATTCAGATATAACGCGGTAAAGCAGTGCTCCGGCAGGGGGGCTGCGCACTGTGGTGGATCAAAGCAAGTTCGATATAACGCGGTTTCACCTATAATGCGGTAAGATTTTTTTGGCTCCAGAGGACAGCGTTATATCGGGGTAGAAGTGTAGTTATTAATGACTGGATTAGAGATTCCTTTTTACTCAATCAGGTAAACTGAGGACCATCAAACAAATTCCATTCCAAAAATAATTTTACAAAACAGAACACATGGCAAATTTAACCATGGGAAAGTATTTTTCCCTCCAAAAAAGAGGTTTGTTTTATACCCTATGAAGAGACAGAGGTTTTGGAAGTTGAGATGGGGAGTACAAACTGCCAGCATCCCACCAGTTACAGAGGACAAACACACAGAGGCAAGCTTGTTACCTTACACCAAGAGCTGTAATATCTGTTCTTTCTGTACTAGTCTGGTTGATAAACTTTGGTTAAATAATTTCATCTGAGTCCGTCATAGACAATCTCGAGTTCTCTTTAAATTCAAACATGCAACACAATTGTGCTGCTAAACGTGATGCCATTGTTTTATTTTATCGTTTATTATAAAAACATGAATAAAACAAAAAATTGCAAATATACATATGCTCATAAAATTATATATATTTGCCTCTCTTCCTGCATATATTGCTTGTCTTCTTGATTTGAAAGTTCTTTGGGTCAGACACTATCTTTCATACAGCACCTGTCACAATGAGATCCTGATTGAGGCTGATGTGTACCATCTTCGTATAATAATAATATGGTACTAATCACAACAGGGAACAATGAGCCACTGATAGAAGCTGGACAGCATGGGAAAACACTGTTCAAGCTTCTATTCCAGTCCTGGCACTTCTCCTGAGATAACACTACCAGTCATGCACCAAGGAGAACTAGGATGAAGCCACCAGAATAATTTCCCTTGTCACCTAAACAGAATGAGCTCCGGTTTTCAGATAAGAAACACTGGTAAAACTAATCTATGGTGCTGCCTCCCATGCCCCGCCAACCTCCAAGGATCTTTAGATTCTTGTATGGATGTACAACTCCTTGGGGTCAACTGAGCTAGACAGACACACTTCTCAAGAAATAAAGGTTGGAAAAAGAAATCCTTTAGAGGTTCTGGGTTATTTGCTAAATATTGTAGCTTCAAATACTAATAGCCTGGAACCATTTGGCATGACTCTCTTCTGCCTTATATCTGTGAAGTCATTTGCAACTGTGCAAAGTGAGTAAAGAATAAATATAAAAATGCAACCAAGCTACCGTGCATGTTATATCCACTTAATTAACTACATGAAAAAGATTATCTGCAGTGTTGTAGCCACCTTGGTCCCAGGATCTTAGGCCATGGCCACACTGGTGCTTTACAGCGCTGCAACTTTCGCGCTCAGGGGTATGAAAAAAATACCCCTGAGCGCTGCAAGATACAGCGCTGTCAAGCCTCAGTGTAAACAGTGCCGCAGCGCTGGGAGCGCGGCTCCCAGCACTGCAAGCTACACCTGTAGAGGATGTGGAGTACGTGCAGTGCTGGGAGAGCTCTCTCCCAGCGCTGGAGCTGTGACCACACTCGCACTTCAAAGCGCTGCCACGGCAGCGCTTTGAAGTGCAAGTGTAGCCATACTCTTAGAGACAAAAGGTGGGTGAGGTAATATCTTTTATTGGACCAACTTCTGTTGGTGAGAGAGACAAGCTTTTGAGCTTACATAGTGCTTGTCTTTAGGGTTGGGAAATGTATTCACAGTGTCACAGCTAAATACAAATGTGGAACAGATTGTTTAGCATAAGTAATTAACAGATATTTCATGGGACCATTTAAGGTGAAGTGGCCCATTTAAAAAGAATCAGTGGAGAAACAGGCCTATTGGTCTAAATTACAGCAGTGAACATGCAGTGTATGTAACTATGTAATGATGATTGCTGGAAATTTAAAGATATAGTTCAGAAACAGTCTGCCACACAAACTGGCCCCTGCCCAGGCAGTTTTGCAACATGTTACAGTGAGCACATGCTGTACTGTCTCATGGAGACTTTATGTGTATACCCTGATTTGTTGTTTTCCTTAGTCTGAAATTAATGTAATTCAAAGTGAAAATATGTAGTCTGTGTGCGTAAACATAAAAACATAATACCACCCCACTGACTTAATGGGGGGTTGTCCTAGTGAAAGTGGAGAATTTTGCTCACTGGCTGTATTTCAACCTTTTGGTTAACAGTTACAGTCAAAATCAAAGCATTAAATACTGGCCTGTTTTCCAGAGTGCCCCATCCCAGCTCCTAGACACAAGGATTTTCTCAAGGGAGATCCTATGACCCTCTCCCTGCCTCATTTTAGAGGAGACACCGTAAGATCTCTATGATTTTGCCTTAACTGGTGTGAAGAGAACTATTCAGAGCAGGTGTTAAGTTAATTGAGCACTTTCCTGCTGACAATGCAAACCCCGTTCATTGGGCATGCATGACTTTTAGTGGCATGACTGTAGTGACACAGCCATGTCGCTAAAAGCTGTGTAGTGTAGACATAGCGTAAGAAGAGTTCTACTCCTAGGGATTCACATGACATGAATAGGATCAATACTAATCCTTTTGGAGCAGAATTTGTTTTCCTAAGGATCTTACAGACGCCTGCCATTGTTTCTATACTATTTAGAAGAATGATGAGGGTGCTCCTTTGTAGCAAATTTGGCAAGATAGGCCTGATTTTTTCCCCATTGAGTTCTGAAGGGTTCAAATTCCACATGGAATTCACATTAGCATCTTGGTTTTGGGCCTGATCCAATGTTCACTGAAGTCATTGGAATGACTCATTGCTAGATGAGGATATTTAATTTGTGAAGTCAATTTAGTATGGAAGAACTTCTTGGGGTGCCATGAAAGACAATGGGGACTAGAAAAATACTATATAAATTGTAGATCTAATAGAGAAGGTTATTTCCATGTAGCCCTATTTAGATAGAGTGAAGAATGAAGTTGGTAGGTAATAGAGCTAAGCTTGGTAAAAACATGATGTCACACTTATTGGCTTAGACCTATTGATCTTCAATACCCATCTCACTACATTTGTTAAAGTAAGTGTGAGAGCTCATTTACATCTAACAATACCTAATGCATCATTAATGTAACGTCAGTGAAGTTACACTGAAATTACTGGAATTACACCAAAGATTAATTTGGCCAAAGAGATCCAAATTGAACCAGTCTGTGATGGGGCAGAGTGGCCCTGCACTGGTACCACAGGGGTTAACCCTTCTTTCCTAGCAGAGGAATCCATACCCCGGAAGCTCTGCTGGGCATGCTCCAACTGGAGAACTGGTCTAAAAGCCTACAGAACAGCTCAATCTGGGCTCACCACCAGAGAAGGAGGTATGCTGCTAGCTCCTGAAGAGGGAGAGCCTGTGCGCCAGGATCCGGAAGCCAACGAAGCTGGGACACTCTCTGCTACCCCAATGGAGGATGTCACACTAGGAGGACATACCAGAGGACCTGCCGCAGCAGAGAACCTGGCATTTATGGTAGGCAGTGACCCAAGGGAACTTTAGAAGCAAATGGCGTTAGAGCCGCATAGGTGCTCGGTGTGTTGCGGGCAGATCTCCGTCGAGTGGGTGGCAAGGGGAGCTTGCCACTACTAGGGCCCTGGGTCAGGGCTCGATGGAAAGGGTGGGCCTAGGTCCCCCTACCACCTCACCCCCAAACCATGAAGGGATTGTATGGACTTCAACCACTAGGCAGCACTATCTTGCTTGCGAGGGGGTTTGCATGGGCTCTGGCCATTAGGCTGTGCTGCTCCCACGTGGGGGAGTGGGTTGTATGGACTCCAGCTGCTAGCCACACTACCCCACTTGCAAAGGGGATTGTATAGACTCTAACCATTAGGCCACCCTACTCTGCTTACTATAGACTCCGGCCATTAGGCCACACTGCTCCCACACAGGGAGTGATTTATGTGGAGTTTGGCCATTGGGTCACACACCCCAGGTACTTGGGGCAAGGTACATGGACTCCAGCTGGTAGGCCACACTACCTCGCCAGCAAGGGGTGATTGTATGGAAGGAGGCCATTAAGCCACGATTGGCTGCCCACAGAGAGATGGGCATGGGAACTTGAGAGTAGCAAGGCGCCAATACCACATCTCACCTCTACCACAAAGGGGCGCTGCGGTGCCTGGGCCGCCACACAGTCTTTCAAGAAAATGACTCATCTTAACTGTTTCTGGTACATAAATGTTCACACAATCCAAGTAGGGAAATGGTGTCTCAAACATTCACAATTTCTAATTTACAAGAAAATCTGGATGTAAAGGAAGGGTCTTCATTTGGGCGGATTTTATGAACAATGTAAACTCTAACATCAGTTCATTATGTTGAATATCATTTTTCAGCTGAAAATGTTCCTATGCATGTTCTTATTTATCCTCCAGCACCCTTGGGTTCATAGGGCATTTATTTTGGTGTTGTGCTGGTCTGTTCAGGCTTCTGAGTGTCATGTTGATGGATTTGGATTACTTCTTTATTGTTCTGTTTAAAGTTTCTCTAGATCACCTTTTTGTTTCCAAGTGTTGTCCATCTTATCACTTGATGTGATAGTCATGTTGGTGGCATCCTTAAAGCATGTTCATTGTCATTTTCTTACTATGTTTGATGCTTTTAAGTTGGTTTGCTCCTCTTAGAATTTTGGGTGTTGCAAGAAACTTTTTTCAATGAACTCTGAATATCTTTTGCAGGCATTTTATGGTCTTTCATATATATTTTCCCCCATTGGCAACACTAATATATCCAGAATTGCTCAAAGCGCAGGTGATACCCACCTCATCTTTAAAGTGGACATGCAGTTCATGATAGACTATGGGCCCCATCCTCAATTATGCTGCCAGAGCGATCTAAATTAAAGTTAGCCCCTATAAGTCCCAATGTTCACTGACTGAAGTGGCTTCTTCTACTGGATCATTATGGGTGTAATATCTGGTCATTCTTTTGGCAGTAAATGAAGAAGGCCACCTTGATTTATACTTAGATTGTTCTTCTTAGTCAGTGTGCATCTGCTTGCTCCAGTGCAAAGCTAGCCCATTAGTGTGGCACTTGGGTTCCTGCAAGGTGTCACTTTGTCATCTAGTTTAGCAAAGATTCCTTACACATAGAAAGCACTCTCTCGAGTCTCACTTAAAAATCCATAATTTTCTACTTTGTTTTTGTTTCCCCTCCCCCACAAAAACAAACGTGTGATATACTCATATGTTAGCACACATCTATACAAAAATAATGGGCCTGCTTTTGCTCTTTCCTACATGAAATTGCGCAGGAGTAGCTCCACTGAAGTCATCAGACCTGAGTCTCCTGTCATATACAGTAATTTTACCTTGTGTAAACTCTATTTACTGCACCAGAACTACTCCTGATTTACATCAGTGAGAATTAGTCCTACCAAAGTCCATTGAAATAACATGAAAATAAGAGTGGTATAAGTGAAAGTTATTCAGGCTTATTAAAAAACCCAATAAACCACTGCATTTAATTTATTATGTATCTGAAGGAAGCATAACGTACAATTATCACTCAGTGCAAGAACTGTAGGCTCATTTTCTAATATTACAAAAGCTAAGTTAGGAATGTAACTGGACCCAAAGTGTTTTGCTCCTCCCATCCCTACATAACTATATTAAAGAGCAATCAGTGACAGCTGACATTCTGCAATGGGAGGTGCTGCTAAGAGAGCTAGGTATTTATTATTATTATTAATGGGATACCCACAAAAAGCAGCTATATTAGAAAATGGTTGATTTTTACTTTTCAAATAAATCTTGTGTATAATCAGCTTGAATGATTGCCTGTGTAATTCAGTTTCTGCACTTATTTACTGTAACTTCTGCTTTCATCCTAGTGCAGCACTGGAAGTTCACACACACCAGCCTTCTCCTCCTACCCCCACTAAAAATTAACATGCCAAGGGCAACAGCTTTAACTTCCATCCACTTTCTCATTGTTATTACCCTTCTCATCTCCTCTCACTTGAATCCTTGGATCAGAGACCTGCTTCAAGGCATACATGTAGATAACAGGCATTTGTCCGTTTTAATGAATGTCATTCTGTCAACATGAATGTGAGAAAGACATGCTCTTTTCGGTGATAATGGCCTCATCATTATGAAAGAGCATTTTTGTAAAGCATTTCTAGTTTAAGAATATGAGACCTGGAAGTGACCTCTTGGGTTACTAAGCCCAGTCCCCTGCTATATCAGGCACAGCTGTCATATAATCCTGTTAATAAACTTTCCAGCAGTGTCTCCACTGTCATCCAATGAAAGGTGGTGATGAAGATTCAGAGGTGCCTACTTCTTGTGGCATTTGTCCTGTAACTGGACACACCATGCCTTTGCTAAGAGTGCAGAAGAATGCAATGCAGGTGAAGAAAGCTGTGGAAAACAAGAAATGGCAGTGGTGGCACTGCTTAAAAATAAATCAGATCTTTATGAGATTAATATTGATATTTTGTCAAACTTATTTTGCCCTTTCCTTAATGGCAATGGAGAAAGCTTTCTTCTCTTTCTATTATATTCTCTCTGGCAGGCAATTAGCATCATAATCTGTTTTTGGGCTCTAGTATTCTGCATTGGACTCAGCATGTGAGAAGTACAACAGACATTGTATCTTTCAATCTGGGATCTAAAGATGTTGTTTTACCCAGAGACCAATTCTGGCTCGACTAACATGTTATATCTCCAGCAAAAAGCATAAAATGCAACATTATTAGTCATATCAAAGGGCTCTTTCAAGGACTACTTCCCCCCTCTGGCAGACAAATAAATGATAACATTTGCTTATGTATGTAAAACACTATAGAAATGTTAAAACATAATGAGGATGATCAAATTTAGACCAGTATTACTTTCTACACTCCATTATCACTAAGATCACACTACTTATCTGATATCCTCTAAATGTTTCAGGATTGTACTAGCTTCTGACAAGATTTCACTCATCTGAAGTATAATACTAGAAATTAAGGACAGAAACTAATTTTTCAAAGGTCCACCACGGGATCTATAGCAGTACAAAATATTAACACAACAAATGCACACAAAATGCCTCCCACTGAACACCCACCATTCTACTATTGACACACGCCTACACCAGCTATGCCCTTTTGTAGGCTATCTTGCCACTGCACTTTCCTGGAAAGTTCAGCCACATTAATCCAGACTAGAACAACAGCAGACAAAACGAAGAAAATGAAATGGCCCCGACCTCCTGAACCTGAAATAATTGCAAGAAACCAGAGGCACTACCCTAGAAGCATACTCATCCAGGAAATAGCCTGTAGCTGGTCTAGCTGACCAGTTCCACTGACCACAGCTGGGCCTAGATCACCATGTTTTAGAACAGCTCAGGTCCCCAGATAGGAGTTTACTACCTTGCTCATGAATACAAGATTGGCTGTTAAAACCAGAATTTATGATCTGATTTTGACAAGTCATTCAACCTGTTATGCATCACAAAGATCTGAGTTTAAAAAAAAATTAAACTCTGCAAACAAAAGTATTGGCAGAGCTAGATCCTGCCAGCTATTCTATATAGCACAAGCCAAGATCATATCGTAGAGGCCTGTGGCCGTCCCTCCCTGTCGGTCTCATAGGGAGGCTACACCTCCTCACTATGGTGCGCCTATGGATATAAGGCTCAATGGTGGGATTAGCAGTCTCAGGGCTCTGGACAGGCAGAACTGCAAGCAGTCTAAAGGGACTCTGGCTGCAAGCAGTCTTTTGCCTGGCCTTCTGGCTCAGGCAGACAGCAGACAAATGCAGGCCTCTGAACTGAACTCTAGCAATACTACCAGACTATTGTCTGGTGTCCCTAGGCTACTTCCTACTGCCCCTTTGGAGTGTAACTCCATCTCCAGGGGTTCCTCCATCTTGCTGGGGTACATGGCTAGTGGCAGTCTGAGAGCTCCTCCAGGTACTGATCAGTCAGCAGTTCCAGCTCCTCCTCTGGTGCCTTGGTGCGGCAGAACTCCATCTTGGTGTCATAAATAGGTAGCTAAGGGTTAATGTATCTTTCATCTATAAAAGGGTTAACAAACAGTAACCTGAAACACCTGACCAGAGGACCAGTCAGGAAACAAGACTTTTTCAAATCTGGGTGGAGGGAAGTTTTGGGTGTGAGTTCTTTGTTCTTTGTCTTGGTTCGGTGGCCCTCTCGGCTCTGAGAGTGATTTTTCTATTTCCAGGCTTTCTAATCTTCTGTTTCCAAGTTGTAAGTAGAAGGATAGTAAGACAATAGGTTTATATTGTTTTTTTTGTATTTACATGTGTGTAGTTGCTGGAATGTGTTAAATTGTATTCTTTTTGGATAAGGCTGTTTATTCATTTTTTTTCCTTTAAGCAATTGACCCTGTATATTGTCACCTTAATACAGAGACCATTTTATGTCCTTTTTCTTTCTTTTTATATAAAGCTTTCTTTTTAAGACCTGTTTGAGTGTTTTTCACTGGTTAAGGCTGAGAAACGAAGGGAGGGGGAAAGTCTCTTTGTGTTAGATTTACTAAGCCTGACTTTGCATACCCTCTGGGTGAGGGGGGAGAGAGGTTAGATCTCTCGGTATTTGTGTTTCAAGGACTTGAAGCAGGGAATCTCCTAGGGTCGTCCAGGGAGGGAAGCCTGGGGGGAAGTAATAAGAAAACAAGGGGAGAGGGTTATTTCCCTTTGTTGTAAGACTCAAGGCATCTGAGTCTTGGGGTCCCCTGGGAAGGTTTTGGGAAGACCATAGTGAGCTAGGCACTGTACAATTCCTGGCTGGTGGCAGCAATTACCAGGTCCAAGCTGGTAACTAAGCCTGGAGGTTTTCATGCTAACACCCATATTTTGGACGCTAAGGTCCAGATCTGGGAAGAAATGTTATGACACTTGGGAGCAGGACTCGACTGTGGGCAAACATCTGGTTACTGCCCCAACTCTCACACAACTGAGCTGCAGGGCCCACCTTTTAAACTTCCTGACCCACCCCTCTGCTTCTGGCAGGGTGAGCATGGCTTGCATGGCACCACCCACTAGGGGTTGGAGAGTGGTTCTTTCCTGTCAGTCTCAAAGGGAGGCCACACACCCTCATTACACATACATAAACATTCTGCGGCCTCACCTTGTCCTCAGTGAGATGCTGTCTAAAGGGGAAGGTGACCATCTACACTAATATGGTCACCATTGTTACAGAATTTTGATAAACCTTTTACACAATATGCCTTGTGAGGTATCATTGGAAAAGTTGTAATCTGCTGAGTATTATCATCTTGTTATAATGTATGCATTGACATTGGGAATGGAGTTATGAAATTTTGCTATATGTTTGTAACTCAACCATGTTGTGAGTCTGAGAAACACCCATAAGTTAGCTCTTCAGGAATAACAAAGGAACTGTAAACAAGAGCCTCTGCACATCATTCCTGAAGACACCTGAAATGGCATGTATGCAAAAAATGCAAACTAGAATTTGCAATTCATAGACAGACTGATGGCAAAGCACATATGCAATGGAGTTCCCTGACCCCAGAACACAGGCAGGATCTTTCCAGCAAAAAAAAACAGGTCAAGATATATAAAGGGAAAACAAAAGGCTCCTAGCTACCTCTTTCCTACCCCATTTCCGGACTGATTAATTCTTTTGGGAAATTTTGAACAAAAGGACTGAGTCCCTAAAACTATTTGGGCAACTCAGAGAGACTTATTGAAAACTAGCAGAGTTAACATCCCTGCTATCATTTTGGACTACATACTTTGATCCAACTCAATATATTTTATTTGTTTTAACCTTTTAGTATCTCATTTCTTTTTCTTAGTTAATCAGTCTTTAGCTAGTTTATTAAAGGATTGGCACAGCGTTGTCTTTGGTGTAAGGTTCTGAGTATCCATTGACCTGGGTAGCTGACTGGCCCTCTCAGGCTGGAACAACCTACATATGTGGTGATTTTTGGTTTTAATAATCTTTCATCACAGAAGTCCAGTTTGTCTGGGTGGTAATATAGGCTGAAGTGTCTGTGACTCCATGTTAAACTAGAATAGTGATGCAGGAGCACACATTTGTTGCTGGTTTGATTAAGTCTAATTATAGACTATACCACCAGTGTGGGAGTTTCTGTCCAGTTTTGACAGTCTGAGCTGAGATTGGTCCTCTCAGCTGTGACTCATAACAGGTACGGTGACACTCAGAGTAAACAGAGCTGAATTAGTGTCCAAATTCACTTTCCTTCCTTGGCTTTCTTGGCAACTTAAAAACCCAATATAAACCTCAGCCTAAGTGTCTTTTCCAAATTTGACTGTTCCTACAGCTTGCTTCCAGGACCTCTTCTTTCTCAGATGCCTATAAAGCCACTAAATCTTATCAGCCTTTAATCCAGGACAGAGTTAACAAGCCATGTTGCAACAGTCAGTCAGCAAAATTTCTGCAGTTTGATGCAGGTTTCTAACTCCTGCTAATATGCTGGTTCAACAGAAGAGCCCTACAAACCCATCACGTTCTATTAAGAACAATTGTAAGGGAAGTGGAGAAGCAATTCTTTATTCCTCCAAATTTACATGCAGAATGGTCCCCACACACCTAAGATACTTTGAGAGCATCTACATGACATACAAGGCCAGAAATGCATAAAATCTTTTTCTCTTATTGACGTACAGTCCTCTCTAAAGACACTTTTCTTGACTTCTGAGCTTAACGACTCGATTTTCAACATGACGCTATTTCAGTCTTGCAGCAGCATTCTTTAAAATCCATTCAGAAGACACTTCCAACAAATTAGCTAAGTATCTCTTTGCTATGATGGATGTCATGGCCTCTCACAGGTGATTTTTGGGGGACACACATTGCCAAACACTGGACCTGATCACCACCTTTATGGTAAAAACTGAAAACAGTAAACCTTTTCCTCTGATCAGAACCCCCTCGGAGCATAAACTATGGTTTTGCTACCCTATCACATTAGAGAACTGATCAAACTATTTCCTTCCTGGAGCCATATTATTACAACTAATTTCTACAGCTCTCAATACCTCAGCTTCAGAACACCTGCTGTCCACTCACAATCGGGGTTTAGAACCAGCCATGATACAGATATGACTCTGGTTGCACTTTTGGATGACCTCCTCATTCATGGCTATGTATGAACGAACAAACAGATGATCAAACTGCATGATCCAGCTGCAGCCACCAACACTATGGATCATCCATCCATATGTTAGTAGGAGTGGATAGGTTAACGTTCAGTCATTGGGATCTCTTCAATCAGTCTTTGCAAACATATCCAAAAGAGTTAGGATGGACAGAGGCTCTCATCTTCAACAGCCATTATATGGCAGTCTATAGGGAATCAGTTTTATCCCCTCTCCATGAAATCACTAGAAATCATGAGGCAAGAGGGGTTCAGTGTCAGCGTATTGCTGATGACTGTGTCAGAAGGATGTCCTGCTGTCTGTAAGATATCAGCACCTGGAACCTCTTTAACCCAGGTAAGGTGGAAATGGTGTTCTTAGGAACTGGCAAACATTTCAAACAATAAGTCAAAATAATGACCGCACCATCTACTGTGGTCCCTTCCCCCATCACTAAGATACTTTCAAATCAAAATATCTTCCATCACCTCTGGTTTTCCAAACACCACTACCTGAAAGAACCCTGGGTAACATTCCCATTGGTCTCAGACTAGGACTTAGTTACTGGGATACACAAGTTTGTCACCTCTGGTCTGGACAGTTAATACTTCCTTTATCTAACCCTGCCAGGCAAGACCATAAAGTGATGCAATGAGGTCACCCAGATTGAGTAGGACAGGCTCCTGAGAACACATCACACCAGTGCTCTTTGTTCTTCTCTGGCTTCTTATTCACAGCAGGGTTCAATTCAAAGTCCTATTCCTGCACTTTAAACCCATTGCCATATGGGTTAAGTTATTTATTTCAGAGACTGCCTGTCCATTTGTGACCCATGAAACTGAAGAACAATGAGTAAGATAGGAAAAAGGATAAAAACAATTTAATATCTAAGTGACTAAAACCATAGAGAGAAGAGCCAGGGTCCACAAGGGATTTAGCTTTATAGTAGCATTAATTTATGTACTCTAGTACCTAGATAATATGGTGATGGGTGCCCTATGAAAAAAGGTCATAAAGCCCTTGCATTCTGCAGCACTGGAGTGTAAAGGATATGACATGCTGCTACAGCTTCTGATAAAATAAAGAATTGAGGGGGTTTTAAGGTAAATATGAAAATAAACAAGACAATCCCTATAGAATGTCTTTTATTACATTGTAGGGATGTGGGACTCACCCTTGCGGCACCTCCTGCTGGTCTCTCAGGGAATTAGCTCATCCAGCCTCTAGAGTGCCCCCTGCAGGCCGGTGTCCTGCTTGCCGCCGGCCCTGTGCCCCTCCCAGACTCTGGTGCTCTTTTACCTGGGGTACTGCCCCCTGGCAATATCCACACCAATCACTATGTGTCTCCCCTCTTTGGGGAACCCCCAACCCTCTAATTCCCACCTTACCTCAGTCTGGGCTACTGCCAGTCATCATCAAGCCCCTGGTCCCTGGCGCAGACTGCATGTAAAAACCACTCATCACAGGCAAGGGGGTTCGGATCTGTTGCCTTCCTCTGCAACCTAGTGCCTCTATGGGGCCTTGGACAAGGCCCTGCAGCCTGGGAAGTTACCAGCCTGGAGCTCCCCAGCCCCTCTGGCCTTTCCCCAGCCCTGCCTCACTCTAGGCACCCTGAGCTTCCCAGCAGCCAGCCCCCCCGCCCCCCTTCTGAAAGCAGAGAGAGTCAGCTGAGCTCCTGTCTCCCAGTCTCTTATCTTGGGCCAGCTGAAACCAGACTGGGGCATGGCCCAGCTACAGCTGCTTCCCGAATCAGCCCTGCTTTTCCTGCCTCAGCTGTCTCCCAGGGCTGATTTCAAGCCCTTCCAGGCAGGAATGGGATGACCACCCTGCTACATACATAAACTTCAATGTATTCTACACTGCCTCTATTTTTTTAAATTTTCAGTGAGTTTCGGAATTTTGTATTGAAAATACTAACTATCATGAAAGAAGTCAACGGGGAAGCTGAAAGTTTGGGCTGAGTTGTGGACAGGTGAAGCTTTTCAGGTGATTGGAGCAACAGAACAAGGGTTTCAGGCTACCTGTAGATTCAGGTAGACATCACAGTATAGGTTTGGAAGCTTCTCTTTGCAATATTAAACTTCAGTGGTGGGTTCTGTGGCAAATTCAACAAGCACAGAATCAGAGAATATAAAGTCCTTCCTATAAATGCCTAAAATTGATCTAGTAACCTCATAGATTTTATTTCTTATTTTCACCCAATTATTCCTAGTTATACCACCTTGTACCACCCTAAACAATTACTAGCTCTCCTTCCCACTTTCCCCTTCATCACTTTATCTACAGAGCCAGAAACTCAGACATAGCTTTGCATTTTTCGATGAATGATTCAGGCAGAGGCTGAAGTGCTCTTTTGGCAATAGGGTTTTTCAAGGGGTGGCATCACTAGGAAAATGGTTGCAGCGATCACCAATTTTGCCAGTACTAGCCAGTGTATTTTTCATGTCTTCTTAAATGAGGTTGATCATAATTTAAGACGTTTGCTATCATTGCACACAAGAACCAACTCCATATCCTTTTTTGACCCCTACAAACACATGTGACAAACCCAAGGGAAAGTGAGAAGGCAAGAGGCAAATCCCTCAGCAACCTTCTCATGCTGCTTCTGCAGTGCAGTCAAAGCAGTGGGGGATCTTTTTCAGAGCTGAATACAAAGAATGCTATTTTACAGCACACTGTGATTGATAGACATGAAAATTGACAGTGTCTTGCTTTCTGTTTTTTCCCTTACCCTTACTATGGCCCATTTTATTTTCTGAGTGCCCTTTAGGTGCTTAAGAAAAATGTGTTTTCTGCACCATCCCACAGACTTCCCCTCCAACTGTTTCCCACCTACCTTTCTCCCTTATGGTTGCAACAGACAAGAATTATACTTTGGTTATTTGGATTATCGTCTATTGGTTATTTTATTTTCTTAACACATACTGTTATGTAATGCATAAGTGCAACAGTTGTGAGACAGATCAAATAAATGTGCTAGTTCTAGAACTGCAGCCACGGCTTGCTTTTTCAGAGTTTCAAGCTCACCAACATGATTTACAATATTTGATAAAGATCTGTGTTTGTTGTTAAGGTGACTCTTACGCTTTTCAGAAAAGTTAAACAATTAATTACAGTCTACAGCTGGGTGCAATAATAATAAACACACAGTCCTCTCTTGAGCTTGAACTGTTTGCAGTATGAACTGTGTCAGGTTTGAAGCAGTATGAACTATGTTAGGCCTTGTGGACTTGAATTGCTGAAATCAACCTTCTTTGGATTTCCAGTGCCCTCATGTGGCCAAAACATGATGGTAAAAAAATTAAATAAAATTTTGATTCTCCAAGAAACTATCAGTCTCCTTGGACATTATTATTACAATCATCATTTTCAAAATGTCACAGAAAAAGGATCAGTGAAAGTAGGTGGTTTTAGATTAATCTTATGTTCTGTGACTAGATACATCACCTACTTAATCAAGTTATTTAAGAAATGGATATTTAACAATTTGAAAATATTATGAAGATCAATGATTTTACCTCTCTCACCTAAAGAGTAACTTAGTCTACGTAATGTAATATAATAAATATAGATTTTAGATCGATTATTCACATATTTTTATATGTATCGAAGTCTCCTTGCAGAGTCTGGTTATGAATTTTATTGTCAACATTTAGGGCTCAGCAGAATTCCCCCATGCCCACAAACACAAATAAGTTTAACCCCTGGGAATCCATGTAAGCGCCATGGGTTTATGCTCAATTCAGTAGCCAATGTCTCTTAATACCAGGTGCTTAGTGAATCAGCCACAATGGCTTCTTCCATTCCGAACAGGCACAGGGGGAGAATGTTTGCAGGAATTCCTTGAACATGCTCATCATTCCACCTCACTTTACTTTATCGATGACTGTCATAAACAGATGGTTAAGAGTTAATGTCTCTTTCACCTGTAAAGGGTTAAGAAGCTCAGTGAACCTGGCTGACACCTGACCAGAGGACCAATGGGGGGACAAAATACTTTCAAATCTTGGTGGAGGGAAGTCTTTGTTTGTGCTGTTTTTTTGTTCGTTGTTCACTCTTGGGGCTAAGAGGGACCAGACATACACCCAGGTTTTCTCCAATCTTTCTGAATCAGTCTCTCATGTTTCAAAATAGTAAGCAATAGCCAGGAAAGGCGGATTAGTCTTATGTTTGTTTTCTTAACTTGTAAATGTATCTTTTTATTGCTGGAAGAATTTTTACCTCTGTTTGCTGTAACTTTGAATCTCAGGCTAAGGGGGGGCGAGGTCCCTCTAGGCTATATGAATCTGAATACCCTGTAAAACATTTTCCACCCTGATTTTGCAGAGATATTTTTTACTTTTTCTTTCTTTAATTAAAAGCTTTCCTGTTTTAAGAACCTGATTGATTTTTTCCTTGTTTTAAGACCCAAGGGGATTGGATCTGAACTCACCAGAGATTGGTTGGGGAAAGAAGGGGGGAAGGCTAATTCCTCTTTTAAGATCCAAGGAGTTTGGATCAGTATAGCCTCTCAGGGTAACCCAGGGAGGGGAAAGTCTGGGGGAAAAAAGAGGGGGAAGGCTAATTTCTCCTTGTGTTCAGATCCAAGGAGTTTGGGTCTTGGGTTCCCCAGGGAAGGTTGTAGGGGAACAGGAAGTGTGCCAAACACTATATTTTGGCTGGTGGCAGTGTACCAAATTTAAGCTAATAATTAAGCTTAAAAGTGATCATGCAGGTCCCCGCTTTTTGGACGCTAAAGTTCAAAGTGGGGAAGCAACCTTGACAATGACAGTGGACTCTTATCAGCTATCAGTAATGCAAACAATTAAAGTTAGACACGCCCGAATGGGCAAGAGCAAATAAGGGAATTTAAGGAAGCTTTAACCCTTCTTTATTCTGTAACACTAACACTTTGTATGTCCTGTTTACGTACATTCATGGTACACAAGTATATTCATGCAGCTCCAGGACGTCTCCTGAATACCGATGGAACAAAATCTCATTCATACTATCATTCATGGAAAGCAAATATAAACACAGCATTTGATTTAGACTTGCACTTGATTTAATATTTCACTGAATGTTTATGGAATTTCTTTCCCCACTATTAGAAAGGCTGGTCTTGTGTTTAAGGCTCAGGATATCTGGGTTCAGTTTCTTGTTCTGCCACAGAGTTCCTGTGTAACCTGGGACAAGTAGCATTCTCTCTGCACCTCAGTTTCCTATCTGCAAAATGGGATTAATAATAGTTCCTTTCTCCCATCCTTTGTCTTGTCTATTTAGACTAAGATTTTTGAGACACAGTTGGTCTCTTAATATGTGTTTGTACAGCCCCTAGCACAACGGAGCCCCAGTCTCAGTTGAGAAGGCACTGTTGTAATACAAATAAGTTATAAGAAGAACTGATCACCCAGCTCTAGGCTGATGATAAACAGTTTTAAAATTCCTTGTAATCAAATTCAGATTCTACAGTCTCATTTGTTGACAAGTTGTATAGTTAGTTGCTTGACCACACTTTGGTTCATTATCTTGTTATGAAATATACTCAATAGACCAAATAACCAGTGTCAGTCAGGACTATTAATATGGTACAGGAAAATGGTTCTATATGATACCATTCCCATGCAGCAATTTTACATTCACCTTATGCAGAAAGTGTGCTCCCCAAAGTTACATTTCTAAAGCCATCTCTATAGCCTACTTATTTACCAATAAAAGGCACTATATACATGTCACCTGAAACTGGATTCAGTGAGTCATCTTTATACCTTGTTAGTTTCTGGTACTATGGTGTACCTTTATCTTTTGTTCTGAATCCATGAATTCCAGGTCATGATGCGCCCTTATCTGTGTTCTGGGTACATGCATTCCAGAAACTAAGGGGTGGGTAATTACCCAATATTTGGGTAATTTTTCCTGTTGCCATGAGGAAGTAATCATATACCCTGTGTGACAGACCCAGACCAGTGGGGTACAGGAGTCTGGTCCTATTGGTATCCAGGAGGTGGGCGGGCAAAGCCCACCCACTTCTAAAGGACCTCCCCCCAGCCTAAGGGGAGGATCCACAGGTCTGTGACACCAACTAATTCCGTGGGACAACTAATGAAAAAAACAGGATCGGGAGTAAGGTCACAGGGCTAAACGAAGGGAACCTGATGGGGACACCGAGCAGAGAACCTCAGACAACGCTCACTGCTCCTAGAAGGCATCAAGGGAGCCAGCGGACGCCGCCCAGAGGAACTCTGCCTGGATGCTTGAACAGACGGAGGAGCAGAAATAGGCCCCACAGTCGCAGGAAATCCCGTCGGCCAACCTCCTCTCCCTGGTTTTGTAGATGGCTAGTTTGGCCAGGGCCAAGAGGAGGTTGACAATGAGATCCCGCGACTTGGTGGGGCCACAGACGGGGAGTGCGTAGATAAACAGGTGAGGGGAAAAGTGCAACCAAAAACGCAACATAAGATTCAAGAAGAGCCGGAACAGGGGCTGCAATCTGGTGCACTCTAAATAAATGTGCGCCAGGGTCTCTTTCATGCCACAAAAAGGGCAGGTGTTGGGGACAGAGCTAAACCGCGCCAAGTACACACCTGTGCTCACGGCCCCATGAAGGAGCCGCCAACTGACATCCCCGGTGAGCCTCAGGACCAGGGCAGAGTATAAGCTGGCCCACCGGGGCCTCTCACCCTCGAGAGGTGGCAGGAGATCCCACCATTTGGCATTGGGGCAGGACACGAGGGTGAGGTAGTGGAGAGTGTGGAGCACGAGCGTGTACAGATGTTTCCTTGGCACGGCGTGGAACAGAACCAGCTGCAGATCGTGCAGCCGGCTCGCAGTGAAAGGGTGAGGGGGCCTATTGGGTCCATGGGGTGGGGGCCTGATAAAAAGGTCCACGGGTCCTGGGGTGGAGGGTGGGCGGGGCATGCCCTCTCGCAGGACCCGGCCGAGCAGCAGGCAGTAAAGCGGCCTTCATCTCCTGAAGTACGTGCCGGAGAGTACAAGGTCTGGAGAGCCCCATGTGCTGAGCGAGCGTCAGGGGATCCAGCCATTCTCCCCGGTCGTAGTCCAGGAGGTCTCCGACCCTGGTGACTCTCACCAAGACCAGCCTCTGGCACACTGCGGGGGACTCTGCCACCTGCACACGAAGCTGGGGGTTGTATAGCAGGGGCTCCGCGAAGAGATCGACCCCCACGGTGGCCACCACAGACCTGGTCGTTGAAAAGAGCTTCCAGGTCCTGAGAAGGTCTTGGTAGAAGACTGGCAGCCCGGAGAGGTCTCGCAGAAGACCTCTCGGATGGAGGTAAAAGAGCTACCGGTCGTATCAGAGCCCTCGGAAGCGGTGGAGGAAGGCATGCGCCAATATGCTCCACACTGGACTACCTGCACCATACAGGAGCCTCTGCAGGGCATGGAGGTGGAAGACATGGACCTGAGTGTGTAGGCACTTCAGGCCCTGCCCCACCACCTTCAGGGGCGGGTGGAGGACCGCTGCAGAGACCCAGTGCATTCCTGGCCAAAAGAACTCCAGAATCGTTGTCCGGAGGTTGGCCAGGAAACCCAGGGCTGGGACCAGGGTGTTGAGCTGGTACCAGAGCATGGACAGGACTAGCTGATTGAGCACCAGTGCCCTCCCTCTAAGGGAGAGGCACCAGAGTAGTCCCATCCATTTCCAAAGCCACTCCGTCACCCTGCCCTCTAAACCGTTCTAGCTCTCCGGCGGAGACAGATGCGTGGCAGAAAGGTAAACACCAAGATAGAGCAGTGGACCCATGCTCCACCAGATGGCCTCAAGCTCGGGTGGGAGGGAGCTCACCTGCCACCTGTCCCCGACCACCAGGCCAGAGCTCTTGACCCAGTTGACCCGGGCGGAGGAGGCCTTCGAGAAGATGGTCTGACAAGCCTCCACCCGCACCAAGTTGCCCGGGTCCTGGACCATGAGGAGCACATCGTCGGCATACACCGACAGGACCAGCAGCAGCTCTGGCTTCCGAAGCACCAATCCCGTCAGCCTCCGACGGAGGAGACAGAGGAAGGGCTCCATCGCCAGAGCATACAACTGACCCAAGAGGGGACACCGCTGCTGCACTCCTTGCCCGAAGCTGACCGGCTCGGTCAGGGTCCAGTTGAGCCTGACCAGACACTCCGCAGAAGCATACAGCACCTGGAGAAAACCCACAAACCGGGGTCCGAAGCCAAATGCTCACAGAGTGCTCAGGAGATACCTGTGGTCCACCCTGTCGAACGCCTTCTCCTGATCCAAGGACAAGAGGTGCAACGACAGACCACCCCTACACCCTAATTCCAGAAGGTCCCAGACCAGATACAGGTTATCAAAGATCATGCGGCCCAGGACGGTGTAGATCTGGTCTGGGTGGATTACGTCCGCCAGCACGGACCCTAGCCGCATCGAGATGGCCTTCGCAACGATTTTGTAGTCCATGCTGAGGAGCGAGATGGGGCGCCAATTCCATAAGTCGCGGAGGTCCCCCCTCTTTGGCAATAAGGTGATCATGGCTCACCTGCACAAAGGAGGGAGAACCCTGCCGTGCAAAGACTCAGCAAAGACAGTGACCAGGTCTGGGTCGAGGATGTCCCAGAACACGCGGTAGAACTCCACGGTCAGCCCATCCATGCCCGGAGATTTATTGCTGGGCATGCCACGGAGGGCTTCCGAAAACTCAGCCAGAGTGAGAGGCAGCTCTAGCAGGTTCCGGTCGCCCGTGCTGACCGTCGGGGGTCTGTCCCAGAGCACTCTGCAAGCGTTAGGATCGGTTGGATCCGGGGAGAAAAGAGTAGCGTAGAAGGCCCTGGCCGTCTCGCACATCTCCGCTGGATCGGAGTGCCGTCCTCCACCAGGAGGAAGGTGACGTGCTTCTTGGCCCCCCCTCCTTTTCTCCAGGGCGTAGAAGAAGCAGGAGCAGCAATCCATCTCCCGAAGGAGGTGGATCCGGGTTCGAACAAAGGCACCCCAGGCCCGATGGTCTTCGAGGGCCCGGAGCTCCTCCCGCTTCTCTCGGCACGCTCCGCAGAGGGATGGATCCTCGGGGCTGGCAGCCAGACGCCTCTCCAGCTCCAAAACCTCCAGTTCCAACTGCCCTATTGCAGCATCCATCCGTCAGCTGGCACCCCGGGTGTAGTCACGGCAGAAGAGCCGGGCGCGCACCTTCCCCAGTTCCCACCACCGCCGCGCCGAGGAAAAGGCGCGCCTCTGCCCTCGCCAGGCCAGCCAGAACTCTCGGAAGGATGCCACGAAGCCCGCATCCTCCAGCAAACTATTATTAGAGTGCCAATAGGCCGGCCCCAGCCTCTCCGCGCAGAGAGAGGCCGTCACGGTGGCAAGGTGGTGATCCAAAAAGGGGGCCGGCCGAACGCTGGAGGAGTGGGCCAGTGAAAGGTGAAATGGGACAGGTAAATACGGTCCAGCCGGGAGTGGTGCGACCGATGGGCCTCTACCCGGACGAAGGTGAACTTCGAGAGGTCATCCAGGTGGTGGTCGCGCCAGACGTCCACCAGGGAGTGTCGATCGATGATCTCTCGGAGGACGTCCGCGGCGGCTGGGCATTGCTCGGTCCCCGAGCGGTCTTGTTCCTCGAGGGTGGTGGTAAAGTCCCCGCCCAGGACCAGGCACTCACGAGGATCCAGGGAGCCGAGGAAGGCAGACACCTGCTGATAAAAAAAAAGCACTCCTGGCCAGGTGTTGGGGTGTAAATGTTGACAAGATTAACCACAAGCCCCTCCATGCGGAGCCAGAGGTGCAGTAGGCGGCCCAGCACAGCCTTGACGACCCCCAGCACCTCAGGCCGTAGGTCGGGGGAGAACAGGGTTGCCACTCCAGCCATGCGGACTGAGAGGTGGCTTAAGTAGACCCCGTCCCCCCACTCCAGCCAGCTTCAGCAGCCGGTTCTGTATGGGTCTCCTGCAGGAAAACCACAGAGTATCCCACCTCCCAAAGGAAGGAGAGCACCTGGCTCCTGCGGAGACCCATCCTACAGCCCTGGGTGTTTAATGTGGCAAAGATGATTGGTGCCATGAGGAGGGCTGGAGGGGGATCCTCGCCGGCAGACACGCCCACGGCCTCCGTCGGCTCGCGCAGCAATCCGTGACCTACCCCGTAGGTGATTAAAGAGTCACGGAAGAGGTGGACCCGCTGGTAGGCTGTGGCGGCCTGCTTCCCGGTCCTCTTACCCTCCTCCAGGAGGGCCCTTGCGGCCCAGAAGACCTGATGGAAATCCCCCCACCGCTGGAGCGCAAGCTGGACTTTGTTATGGGAGCCACAGACGTCCTCAAGGAACTCCCGCAGCTCCTCCTTCAGCGCATGGGGGGACGGGGTCACTGATCTACGACTGTCCGCTAGTGGGGCCCCTGTCACAGCCCCGTGGCCCATCGAGGCGCGCAGGAAGGGGGCAGACCCCCGACGTGGGGTCCGATGGGCTAACGCCACGCGACCTGCCCCACTCGCTGGTTCAACAGGGGGCGACGTAAGAAAAACAGCAGCCCCCGATGGGTCAGGATGGGGAAAAACAACTAAAGCCGCTCCCCAGGTATCCCCAGGGGCAGCACTGGCCGCACGGGAGGTGGAGGGGACAAGGACAGGGCTGGCATCATGAATAGGGCAGGGGACAGGAGTAGAGCGAGGATCAGGAAGGGAACCGAGGATGGGGGAAGAAGTAGGATCCTGAGCCTCAATAGTCAGGTCACTGGAAGGTGGCCCCTCCTGCTTAGGCTCAGAGATCTGGGGAGTGGGAAGGAGACCTCCAACGATGCTGGGTTCAGCCACTATGGTTTGGGCAGTAGCCCCGGCATCAGGAGATGGATGGTCGTCAACGGGATCCCTGCCCAGAAAGGAGGTTGGGTGCTCCACACCTAAGAGGGACACCCCCTGGGAACCGGGTCCCAGCAGCGGGGCACCGGCCGTCGCCTCAATGGGCTCGGCGGCCGTCAGCAGGGTGCCACCTGCAGCCGAGCTGATGGAAGATTCCAGGGGACCCTCAGAGGAGGGAGCAGAAGCAGCGGTCAGGGGAAGGGAACATGGGGACAAGGGGATCGGGGTGAGGTCTCCTAGATCCTAGCCCGCTGGCAGAGGGTCATCCTCCCCCTGCGTGACCGGGGTCAGACCCAGGGCCTCGATCTCCTCGTAGATGGAAGGAAGATCACCATCTGCTACCCCGAGGCCCTCCCTGCCAGCACCCAAGGCAACGCCCACCTCAGTGCTCGCAGGGCCTCAGATGGAAAGGGGGCGAGAGGGGCTCCCTTGGGGGCTACCACAGGAAGGGACCCCGGAGGAGGGGTGGTGTCACCTTCTGGTGCTGCCACGGCATCCCCAGCCGGTAACACACAATGGGAGTCGTCAGGAGGCAAGGCGGAAGGCTCGTCATTGGAACCTCCCTTCCTGCTCTTCCGGGGGGTCTCCAAATCCAAACGATGTAAGAGGGCTCGAGTCTTCCGCTTGCCCTGCTTCCCCTGCACTAAGGACCAGCCCTCCATGGCATCATTTGGGGGCTGGCTAGCAGGGGTCGGGTTGGGGGGCAAGGGCGATGGCCCAGGAACCCAGGGATGCAATGGTGGGGTAGCAGGAACGAGGGAGGAGTCTCCCTGGGGCAAGCCCTCTCCCACACCCGGTGGTATCTCTGCCGCACCCTCCTCCACAGCAGTGGACCGAGAAGGAGGAGGGCCAGCTTCGAGTGCCAGGCGGCCAGAGACATCGGCAATGACAGGGCCGGCACCTTGCTGGGGCTTGGAGGTTCCGGACGCTCCTCCGTGCCGGGCCAAGGGGCAGTCCCTCCGGACGTGCCCCATTGCCCAGCAGAGGTAGCACCAGGCCTCCCCCGTTGAGTAATGCACCCGGTAGTGGACTCCCTGGTAGGGGACCAGAAAGGGCCCCTCGAGCGCCTCTCCGCCACGTGCCACTGGAGGCAGTTGAAGCTGCACTTGCCGGCGGAACGAGAGGACGTGATGGAGGGTGGGGTCCTTGCAGCCCAAGGGAAGAGGGCTGATGGCGGAGATGGGGTGCCCCAGGGCAGAAAGGGCGGGCAGCAGGGCGGCATTGGGAAGGAAGGGAGGCATGAAGGTCAGGATTAAGCGGACCCCTAGGGGGACAAACACGCCCCCCACCTCCAGGCCCGTGTCTACCACCTCCTGGGCGGTGGCCTCCGATGCCAGGAAGAAGACCACCCTCCCATACATTTTGGAGGCCACCACGATGGCTGTGGGCCCCACCACCCTCACCAACGCCAGCACGTAGTTCTCCACGTGGGGCGAGGCGGACACCAGGAGGCAACGGACACCGTGCTTTCTGGTCAAGGTGGGGAAGGGGCCCCGGGCCGCTATAGGTGGTAACGGAAGTGGCAGTCGGAGGAGCAGCGGCAGGCGGGGGGGCCGCCACCACCTGGGCGTACACCTTGGGGGCCGGGGGAGGGACACCCACGGAGCTGGTGGAGGGAGCAGCAGGGAGGGGTGCTGTGGCCGGTAGCGGGGCTGCGGCAGCGGGGGCAGCCTCTGCCATGGAGGTCCTGGCCTTTCTAGCGGGGCCCTTACTCTTTCTCCCACCTTGACGTTTCCCACCACCTGGGGGGGCTCCCCCCGAATCGGAAGGGGCGAGGGACGTGGCAGCAGCGGAAGTCTCCCCGGTAATCGCCACCGCCGGTGCTTCAGTGGGGGCGGTGGCAGGTGGACTGGCAGCAGCAGTCAAGGTAAAGGCCTGGGGGAATGGACAGGGAGGTAGGTGGAGAAGGGGCAGTGGGAGCAACGCGAGGGGTCTCCCCCGCCGCATCTCCCGCCATAACGAGAGCAGGGAGGGGGACAAACAGCGAGGGGAGGGGAGGGAGAGGTGGTGACCACCCCTTTCTGCTAGGCTGCAGGCAGGGGAGGAGGGTGCCAAAAAGGGAAGGCTAAAGGGTCGTGGGGAGCAACCAAGGACCTAAGGGGGGGAAGGTGGCAGGTCACTGATTCAGAGGAGATTCCGGCTCCTCCATTAGCACTAGGGGATATGGGGGGGCCAACAGCATAGGGGAGTGCAGTGAACAAGGGCAAACTCAAACGGGGGAAGGGCACAAGCACATGGGAGGGGGCATGGGCGCACTAGGGAGAGAAGGAACAAGTCAGGGCTGGGGGATCACAGGGTGTGGGGGGAAGGGCAAGCTGGGAATGGGATGGAGGGACCATGGGGCTAGCTGCAGGGCTGGGGCAGGACTATCAGGGCCGCAGAGGGAAACAGGTGAGGCGGACAAATGTGGCAAAGGAAAGGGGGTCACTCCAGGGGGATGGGGGAGGTGGTGAGCCCACGAGCACTTGTGCAAAAGTCAACGCTTGGCTGCTGCTGCTGCAGGCCCAAATGATGGAAGCGGGCGTGGTGAGCAAGGCGAGCAGCTCAGTCCCAGAGGCAGGATTCCAAAGCAGAAGGAAAACAGCCAGCAGGGGTGGTGGAGGGGGCAACAATGGTGGTGGGGGCGAAGGGGAACATGGATGGACCAGGGGCAGGCTCCATGCCACACCCCCGGTGCCCCAACAGACACAGTCCAAACCCCCACCACAAGAGCACAGTTCAAAAAAGACTCAGTCCAGTTGTCAAGGTTTCTTCCCCCACTTTGAACTTTAGGGTTCAAGAAGTGGAGACCTGCATGATCACTTTTAAGCTTAATTACTAGCTTAAATCTGGTACGCTGCCACCTGCCAGAAGTCAGTGCCTGGCACACCTTCTGTTCCCCCAAAACCTTCCCTGAGGAACCCAAGACCCAAACCCCTTGGGTCTTAAAACAAGGAGAAATTAACCATCCCCCTCTTTTTCCCCCCAGACTCTCCCCTCCCTGGGTTGCCTTGAGAGGCTACACAGATCCAAACTCCTTGGATCTTAAAACAAAGAGGAATTAACCATCTCCCCTTCCTTTTCCCCCCACCAATCCCTGGTGAGTTTAGACTCAATCCCTTGGATTCTAAAACAAGGAAAAATCAATCAGGTTCTTAAAAAGAAAGCTTTTAATTAAAGAAAGAAAAGGTAAAATTTATCTCTGTAAAATCAGGATGGAAAATGCTTTACGGGGTACTCAGATTCATATAGACTAGAGGGACCCCCTGCAGTCTGAGATTCAAAGTTACAGCAAACAGAGGTAAAAATCCTTCCAGCAAAAAGACACATTTACAAGTTAAGAAAACAAACGTAAGACTAATCCGCCTTGCCTGGCTACTACTTACTATTTTGAAACATGAGAGACTGATTCAGAAAGATTTGGAGAAGTCTGGGTGTACGTCTTGTCCCTCTCAGTCCTGAGAGTGAACAACAAACAAAACAAACAGCACAAACAAAGACTTCCCTCCCCCAAGATTTGAAAGTATCTTGTCCCCCCATTGGTCCTCTGGTCAGGTGTCAGCCAGATTCACTAAGCTTCTTAACCCTTTACAGGTAAAAGAGACATTAACCCTTAACCATCTCTTTATGACACCAGTAAAGCTCCCTCCACAGCGGTCCTCATGCGGTCTTCCAGCAGCAGGTGGTCCTCTATTCCTTCTCCTTCTCCTTGGGGCTCCAACAGCTCCCCAGCAACAGCCACAGTAGTCCCAACAGCTCCAGGTGGTGGTGGTCTGATGTCCAGGCAGGAGGGACCCCGCTCAGATGATGTCCTCAGCAACAAGAGCTAGGGCCTCTCACTCCCCTTCTTCTCTGGGAAGGCCAGCAGCCTTCCTTTCCCCCACCCCCGGGGCTGTAGGTGGAGCAACAGCAGCAGTTGAGGGTGAGGGCGGGGGGGTGGAGATCAGCAGCCAGCCAACTAGAGGGTAGCAGAGAAGGGGGGAGGTGGGGATGGAAGTGGTGGTGTCTGGCCCAGCCAAGGGAGCAGCAGGAAGAACAGCAGCAGCAGTAGCAGCGAGGGCCCAGTTCTCAGCAGGAACAGCAGCAGCAGCCCTCTCCCTCCTTCCTTCTGCAGCAGAGGAATCGAAGGGAGGTCTACTGGCCACTGAAGAAGCAGGATTCTGTTCCCTGAGTGACCAGAGCAGGGGCTGCACTAGAGTAATCAGGAAACTGCTAGAACCAATTAAGGCAGACAGGCTGATTAGAACACCTGCAGCCAATCAAGGCAGGCTAATCAGGGCACCTGGGTTTAAAAAGGAGCTCACTCCAGTCAGGGAGGGAGCTAGAGGAGAGGAAGTGTGTGAGGACCTGGAAGCAAGAGGCACAAGGAGCTGAGAGTGAGATGCTGTGCTGCTGGAGGACTAAGGAGTACAACCATTATCAGACACCAGGAGGAAGGTCCTGTGGTGAGGATAAAGAAGGTGTTTGGAGGAGGCCATGGGGAAGTAGCCCAGGGAGTTGTAGCTGTCATGCAGCTGTTACAAGAGGCTCTATAGACAGCTGCAATCCACAGGGCCCTGGGCTGGAACCCAGAGTAGAGGGTGGGCCCAGGTTCCCCCAAAACCTCTGAACTCCTGATCAGACACAGGAGGAGCTGACCCAGACTGTGGGGAAGATCACTGAGGTGAGCAACTCTGCCAGTAAGTGCAGGACCCACCAAGGTAGAGGAGGAACTTTGTCACACCTGATACTCATAGTTTTCCTATCTACTCAAGCCAAGGCTTACTTCAGATAATGCATGGTGTTATGAGATCCTTAACATAAGTGTACAGAAGTATAACAAGGATACAGATCAATCTGGGCTATATAACTGCTATACCAATGCTTAATATGTATACTTAAATTCTTGAAATATATATTGCTGTAATATTATCAGCATAATATACGTGTGCTCATCAGCATATATTAGTCAACACATTATTCTTCTGGAGCCAGATTCTAATCTCAGTCATTTCAGTATAGATCCAGAGAATAACTCCACTGGTGCTAATAGAATTACTCTGAAAATGCTCCAGAATTTAGCCTCTAATTATCTAACAGAGATAAAAATTCAATATGGTGCATGAATTACATCTGGTCACAGTAAATGAGCCTATTTGCGCAATGAGGAATGCCTACCTTAATTTAGTGGTTATTCTGCACAAATTTCTAATATGTTAATAGCTTCAGAGAGACAAATATATACGGCTACAGTTGAATGGTCCTGAACCATCAGCTTTAGTTTCAAAGAGAACAAATTCAGAAAAAGAAAACTAACTGTAAATTGATGATTTCCAAGTTATGGTTTACTGAGTAAAAATATTCAAAATGAATAAGGAAATCTCTAGATCAAAGTCATTTGTTTTAGGGATGGTCTTTTACTCTCTGATGGAAAACAAAAATATAGCATTTCCTAATATTTATGGAATTCTTACCATTAGTGTCTGTTGCTTTAAGATATAAGAGACCAAAATTGTGCCTTTAGGGCAGTAGCTGGTATTGGAGTTACCGAAGAGCTACACTGCCTTGGGGAAAAACTTCAGATAGCACAATACCTCCTTGAGTACATTGCACATACAATGCACGCACATACATTACACATCATCTTTTAGGATGCTGCTTTCTGCTCTCCCAGACATGCCCGGCCTGCTGTGCCCTACACCCACCTCTACCAACCTCCTTTTGCAGGAGTGCTGGAACAGTTCTTATAGTGGGGATGCTGAGATCCATTGACCCAAACTGTAAACCCTGTGTATAACGGAAACCATTTCAAGCCAAGGAATGATGCAGTACCCCCTGCACCCTTAGTTACAGCACCTATGCTCCTTTGAATACCCTCAAGCATTAATCGAAGGAGCAATCTTTGCATTTCTCCAGTGCAGAAACTGTATCTGACAGGCATTTGTGCATCTCTCCATGATCTTGTGCAAACATCGGTCACAGTTTGCCTGTGATGTGCTACTACTTATCCCAAAACAATTACCACAGCTCTCTAAATTGTAAAGATTTAGAGTCTAATACAATATTTAGTTGGTAGTTGTGCACTGTTTATTTGGGAAACATGAAGGTACACATATAGATATATACCCAAATGAAGACACACAGGCATTCATGCAAACTTGTTTGCAACACTGGAGGAATTCGTGTGCAACCATGTACATAGAGCTTGCCAGAGGGAAAATATATTTTGTAATTTTACTGATTTATCAAAACACTCCGACCAATAGCTGCCAGTGATTTTCATGAAAGGAAATGTAAGTCATGTTACTGTGGCCAAACTCCATTCTCCCTCAATTCCGCCACCCCTAAAGCCTAAAGTTTCAAATGGATACTAGTATTCTTGTTCACTTCCTAACCAATCCTATTGTGTAGTGTTGCTATACCCCAAACAACAACTACAGATGGGCTTTTTTTTTTTTGCCTCTATCTTCAGCTCAGAATTACCTCCTGGGGGCATCAGGAGGGCAAAGAGAGGGGTACAATTGAGTATTGCATGGCCAGTGTTGCTTCCTTGATGCCAAAAGCAGCATTGGATTGGATTACTGGGCACCGAAGTGTTTCCCCCTACCCTACATGTCTGGCTCAGGAGATATTCCAGGCAAAGCTCCTTTTCTGTCATTATAGTGATAGTGTACATTGGGGAGTGGTACCTGTGTCTGAGTGGCAGAGAACAGTTGGAAAGAGATGGGTAGAGAAGACATTTTGGCTGGGAGAGATGCGGGAAAGAGTGAGGATAAAGAGGGAAGGAAGGAGAGAATGCAAGCATGTGCAGTAAAGAGGAAGGGTACAACACAAGGAATCAAAGGGAGGGAAGGGGAATAAGGGAAGATGTGAAGTCAAAACTTACACTGTGGAAGAACTGACATTAAAAAGATGGGAGAGATACTTGCAGAACAATGGACTGAAAGGTAAGAGAAAGGAAAGATGCAGGAAAGACGGAGCTCATTTAATAATGTTATTTAGTAACTTAAAACAACTAATTGTGGCAATTTAAAAAAGAGAAACGATTGTGAATGCTGCAGCTCTGTACATTCTGCACATAGATGGTAGATCGTGGGGAGTTATAGCAAATTTTGTGAGCTGTACAAAAGCTACTGCAGAAGTCATGAGTTAGGAAGAAGATCAAAGAAGGTTGGAGCTTGGGAGGAACAAGGGACACAAAGGTATCAGGGACATGGCGTGGCATGTGAGAGCTAATCAGAATATATTGTCTGGGTCTCTACCTTCAGCTGCATCCAAAACAGATGGAGAAACTGGGTAACAGGATCACTTTGACTTCTCACTCTCCTATGTGTTCTCCAGTGGCATCTGCAATACTGGAAGCACTGTGACTGGCTAAGAGGGGACCTCAGATTGTTATGGATACAGTTTAAAATATTGCTTTAGAAACTCTATTGTACCCACTCACCACTAGGGGCACCTCCTCCTGGCCACTCGGGATCAGCTCATTCTGAGTCCAGTGCCACCTTCTGCTGTTCACTACACACCCTGCCATGTCTCTTTCACACATTCTCTACAACTCACGGTGCTCTGTCTTTGAGTCTTGACTCTCCTGACAGGTCACTATGGTCCTCTCCTTCCAGGGTATCAAATACTTTCCTTATAAATGGTCTCAAGCAGTCTTCTCATTCACAACCCCAATGGTGCCACTTCCCCAGTGACTGGTAGGGGAACATGGGCCCACCCTCTACTCTAGGTTCCAGCTCAGGGAACCTCTAATCATTAGGTCTGCATCATCCTTGTTGTCTTTTCTGAACCTTTCATATATCTTTTGAGTCCCTCCCCCTGGGTTTGCCAGCCCTAATTCTCTCCTTTGAGATAGTAACTGCTACCTAATGCCATAGCTCCCAAACACACCTCCCTTCCCCCCAGGGAGTCACTGCAGAGTACTTCCCTGAAGCCCCTTTCTGTTGCCAATTTCCTGGTTTTACACTGTTCCTTCTCAGCTGGCCTCTGTCATCATTTCAGGTGATTATTTAGGTCACAGTTGAAGGGAATTAGGTGGCCAATCTGGTTAATTGGCTCCCTTCTCAGCCTCATTAACACCTGCCAGGTTGCAGTGAGGTGAATACACCATCATAGTACCATACAAGATTTACAGTTCAGATATGATTCTTTTGAATCTTGACTGGATTTGGCCAAATCTAAAATAGGTAATTTAGAATAGCATCAAAAATAAAAGAAAAATGGAATTTAAAGATAAGAGCCTTGATTTACAAACATAGGATAAAAATTAAAGCTGGTCATCTCAGTTTGTTGCAAATGTTTCTGATTGATTTCTGATATTAGTAAAATTATGAGAACATTCAACTACCAAAGGAAGTAGCTTTTAATCCTTCATCCAGGACTATCAAGCAAATTTCAGTTCACTGAAAATTTTTAAAAGCATATATTTTTATTTCAAGGATGCTAAACCTTTAATGAGTTCAGATGGGTAAAGAAGATATTTGGGTTTGTTAAGTAATGTAGAATGTTTATTATTATTTATTTATGTTGCTGAGGCACCTAGAAAACCTAATCATAGATCAGAACCCCATTGAGCTAGGTACTGTACAAAACACAGAACAAAAGATGGTCCCTTCCTCAAATTGCTTACAGTGTTTCCCAGGATGATTTACTGATTAAGTTTTTTATTGCAGCATTAGAAAAAAAACTGATTATATTAAATGCAAAATAGGTTTACATTTACTGGCCTATGTCTGATATAGTTTTATATGCCAAAATGCACAGTTGAGTAGATCAGAACCTTAGTTGGTGTCTGCTCAAAGATTCCGAGGCCAGAAGAGACCAGTGTAATCATCTAATCAGACTTCCTGTATAACACTGGCCATAGAACTTCCCCAAAATAATTCCTAGAACATATTTTCTAGAAAAAATATTTAATCTTGGTTGCAGCAACTTGGAACACTGCTCACTTATACCGACTGAGGATCTGGCAAGCACCACACAATGAGGATTGCTCAACTCTGTGACTCAGTAAGGCCCACCAAGACATGTCTGGGCCACTATTTTCCCTGAGACATAAAATAAGGGACAGTGGCATCATGAGACCACTTCTCTCCTCCTGCACCCATGCTGAAGGCTACAAGAACACTGGGAAGACAAAGACTTTGAACCAAGAAGATTCGTCCCAGGCTGAAAAGTAAATTCAGCCTGTGTATTCAGAACTATGACCTACCTACAGCATCCAGTGGGGTGAGAAAAATCATCTGATTCAACTCTTGCTTAGTCTGAAAATTTAGGATTTAGAATGCTTGTTTACTTTTTATTTTCTTAAGGTAACTATCTTTGACCTTTATGACTATCACTTATAATCACTTAAAATCTAGCTTTCTGTAGTTAGTAAACTTATTTTAATGTTTTATCCTTACCAGTGAGTTGGTCTAAAGTGTTGGGAAGCTGCTCAGATTGCAAATGCTGGTGCATGTCCACTTTCCTTTGACAAAATGGTGAGCTAATTAATGAGCTTGCAGCAAGGCATGGTCAGGGGAGGCAGCAGGACAGACAGGTACAGTCAAGGCGGTCTAGGCAGTAGTCAGTGGATAACAGCCTGTTGCTCAGCCAGCTTCCTCTTAATGTTAGAAAATCAAGTACCCAACAGAATGCTCTCTGTTCTGCCGGGTGTGGCTGCTGTGGGGCTGTAGGCCTTTATCACTAAGGCTATTCTACACTGCAGAGATTTGTCACCAAAAGTTATGCCATTTTAATTAAAGCACTTTAATTAAACCGCTGTTGCATGTCCACACTGTGCTCCTTGTGTCAGCAGAGTGCATCCACACTAGCAGCTCTTGCATTGACACAGAGAGCAGTGCACCATGAGTAGCTGTCCCACTGTGCAACTGGCCACATGGTGCTTTGGGAAGGGTTTGCAATACCTCATGAAGGCAGGTACAGCATCACATGATGCAGGTTTCTAAATCCCATTGTTCCATAGACTTCCTACTAGATTGCCAGCTGCTTTTCAACTGAAGTGGGGGGAGGGCCGGGGGAGAGTGTGTGACAGGGAGCGTATGTGTGTGGAGGGGAGAGACAGACAGAGTGTGTATTGGGGGAGTGAGTGAGAGAATGGGGGGGAGTGTATGTGAGAGAGCAAAAGTGTGTGTTGAGGGAGAGTGATTGTGTAGCGTGCTTCTCTTAAGACAGAACAGCACGCTCAACTGTCAGAACTTCCTGGAGCTTTGAAAAGGGAGGGGCGAATGCCTGCAGGGCAGCTGATTTCAAAACAGTGAGCAGAGCAGTCATGGCGGGCATTGTGGGAGGACAGTTATGGTGCTATAACTGAATGGCAGTTGTCAGTTTAAGTTTGCCGCAAAACTCTTTATGCCTTGCGTAATGGTGGTTTTATTTTGTCACTGAAACTGAAGAGTTTTGTTGCCAAAAATGGCAGTACGTAGTGTACACCTCCACTGTTTTGTTGCCAAAAACTGCCTTTTGCCAACAAAATTCTGCAGTGTAGACAAGGCCTAAGGCTGTTGGTTGGGGCAGTGGTTCAGTGCACCACAGCAGTGCATAGGCTAAGGATGCTGTCTATGGACCAGCACACCTGGGTTCAGCATAGGGGTCCTAATTCAGTAGTGCACACTTGTGTGGTTTAGATGAAATTAAGACACGTGCACAACAGGCTGAAAAACTGTACTTAAAAAGTAGTTATCAATGATTTGCTGCCATACTGGTAGGACTGATCTAATGGATACCTGCATGTATCTGGTACTATTCAATATTTTCATTAGTGACTTGGGTGATGGATTGGAGAATACACTTATAAAATTTGCAGATGACTCCAGACTTGGAGGAGTTGCAAGGACTTTGGAGGACAGGATTGAAATTCAAAATGATCTTGATAAATTGGAGGTTTAGTCTTAAATTAATAAAATGCAACTCAATAAAGACAAGATTAAAGGTCTCCACTTAGGAAGGAAGAATCAAATACAAAATGGGAAATAAGTAGGCAGTAATACTACAGAAAAAGAATCTGGGTGTTAGTTTGCATCGCAAATTGAATATAAGTCACAATGAGATGATTGCAAAAGGCAAATATCTTTCTGGGCTATATTAACAGGAGTATAGTACGTAAGACATAGGAGGTAATTGATCTGCTCTACTCAGCACTGGTGAGGCTTCGGCTTGGGTACTGTGCCTTATCTGGGGCGCTATGCTTTAAGAAAGTTTTGGACAAATTGAAGAAAGCAACAAAAATGATAGAAGGTTTAGAAAATGTGGCCTACGAGGATAAGCTAAAGAAACTGAACAAATTTAGTTTTGAGAAAAGAAGACTGAAGGAGGGGGGAGCTGATAGAATATGTTAAATAGGTTTAAATATTAAAGGTTAAGGTCTGTTATAAAGAGAACAGTGATCAATTGTTCTCAATGTTCATTGAAGACAGGAGAAGAAGTAATGGGCTTACTCTGCAGCAAGGGAGATTTAGCTTAGATATTAGGAAAAACTTTCTAACTGCAAGGATAATTAAGTTCTGGAATAGGCTTTCAAGGGAGGTTGTAAAATCCCCATCATTGGAGGTTTTTAAGAATGGTTTAGACCAACATCTGTCAGGGATGGTCTAGGTATACTTGGTATCCTGCCTCAGTGCAGGGGGATAGACTTGACCTCTCAAGGTCCATTCCATCCCTACATTTCTGTGAGTTTTTTATTTGTTTTTAACATTGGCTAGAAAGTTCAAGATACATATTAAAACACCAGTCCTCACTATTCCTATCTTTGTGAGTTATCTGTCATTTGTCGTGAAGATGAAGGTGAAGATGAGGTGGTTGTTTTTAACAATACACCTTTTTTAGGCTTGAGTGGAACAAACAATTATATTTTCCTATAATTATTTTACATGTGTTTATGTTTGTGGTATGTGTAGCTATATAATGGTTATGTCTCCATTTTCTGTGCACCTTGAAATATAGAGAATCACTCTGTATTCTGAAAAGCAAGGTCTATGAAGTAATTCAAAATGACTGCTACTACAGACTGAGACATAAACACTTCACTCTCACAAAGAAACTTTCTATTTGTTCTGTTTTTGTTGTCCTTTAATATTAAATAAAAGCTATCCAGATTGAAGTACATGTTGCTTTTTTGTATATAGAAAACAGGAAAGAGTGTCTAAAGTAAATACATCGCTTGTGTCTATTTATGGCAATGTGTTTATGTATTTTATAAGTCATAAAGCTTTTCACAGCCATAAAACCATCAAAGAAATTAAATAGTTCTATCCGATTTAGACAGAATCATAAGACTAGTCATACCTTGGTTTCAAAATACAGAATGCAAGAGCCCAACTTTTCATTTTAATGGAGAAAATGTAGCTGTCTATAATAATGTAAACTTTGTTTCCTGATCATTTTGCTAAGTGACCACAACTCATAATTTTCTACAGAACCTCCTTATCATAGAAGGTAGTGTTATTACCTCATACAATAGAACTGTGATGTGTGCTTTCATGTTATTTTATAGTGAATAATTTTGGTGACTTTGAGTGCCTAGTGAAAAGAAGTCCATGGGGAAGTCTATTAGATGTCGTGTTAACAGTGTCAAATGTAGCAAGACCATATCTTGTGAGAACCACCTGCAACATAGCTATGCCAGAGCACCTCAGTCTTGACTTCCTGCACCTCTTTTATTACAACCTTAGGCCTCTTAAAAGCAGGGTCTGCAAATGTGTAAAGGCTGGGGTGTATAGATACATCCATAGTTGACTGCTTGAGATATTAGAGCTCCTTTCACCTATAAACCATTGTTCACTGACTTACACAGTGGTCTCTTGAGTTAAATGATTGACAATACCATATACCCTATACTTCTTTTCTGCTTTTAAATTTACACCTTGATTAATGGGTGATAAAAAGATGTATATTATTCTGTCAATGAAAAATATAAGCCTATCACTATTAGACTACTATGAGGCAAAGTAAACATAGAGCCTTCATTTCTCCTTCAGTTTCTTGCTGTTTCTCTTCTCTCTTTCTGTAGAAGAGGGTAAAATATCCCCTTTCTATGGCAGTTAAACTATTCACTATGTTAAAATTACTTCAATGTTGTTCCTTTTCCACTTTCCCACTAGTCCATGTATTTATTGCACATCAGTCCATGCATTTATTTATTTTTTACTTTAGTGAATCATTATATTTCAGTTCTATGAGAGATCAGTCTCCTTACATTTTCTTCTCCATCACTTGCATTTTGTGTTCCTGGTGTTCTTCCATTCTAAACCTTCCTCATTCCATCTTAACTTTCTTTGGCATTATTTCTTTTCATTTTCTTCCACACTGTTTCATTTTCATCCATCTTCACATTGTTTCCTTCTACCATCCTTTGGCATCCTGGTATATCGTTTTCCTTTGACATCATTCTACTTTGTGTTCCCCATCTCTCTGAATTCTATTTTCCCTTACTTTAATTTGCATTCCCTACACTGGTTTTGCCCACTTTATTAATTCTCATTGACATTGCTGTTTTACTAGTTTTTAAAATTATTTTCCTCATTTTGTTTTCTTTTCTTTTCAGGTTCTCTTCTTTCAACTTTGTTTTCACATCCTTTCTTTTCATCTGAGGATATTTTAACCATTTCAAGGTAGATAACATATCGGTTGCTTGTCATTTTAGTAATCTTAGCCTAATATTAGCTTTGTGAAGAAAATATCAAGGTGTTTACTTAAATTTCAAACCTATTGTGAATATACAGGGTAACTGAAAGGTTTTTAGGTTTAAAAATTGTCCTACTTAGGAACTTTATAATAAGCCCATCATTTTTATAATGTGGTGACAGTATATGTAATGCTCTACAACCAAATGAGACACAGTGCTTACACCAAGGAGCTTGCAGTCTTAATACAGACAGAGAAAACACTGCTCAGACACATGCAACATAACCTTGACATGTAGTAGATCTTGGGGAGAGAGTGTTGAAAGGTTTTGCAGAAGAATGAGAGATTTAGCATAAAAGAGAGAGAGAAAAGATACTTCTGTCTTTGCTCCTTCTCCACACTGACTTAGCCTTTAACTGCATTCTCTACTGATGTTCTTACACAGTTGTGCCTAATATAGCTAGGTAGATGGTTCTGAACAGGAGATAGATACAAGCTCTGCTGAAGGGGACAAGAAATGTTGAGCTGAGGGGATAGGTCCTCTCTTCTTTTCCAGCCTAAGAATGGACTGCCTTGGTGCAAAGACTCTATTTTGTCCCTATGGATCATAATTTGGGCACTCCAAACCTTCACTCCTCTCTAGTCTTCTCTCTGGATGTGGCAAGGGTCTCTCTCTTCTTTCTGAATTTGTGTCCTCTTCCCCACAACCCATCTATGTTTTAGCATAGTTTTACCTAACTGTCTCTGCAGCATGTAGAGACCAAGCAGTGAAAATGTGCTTAACAATCACTTTCAAGACTGCAGATTTTAACTCTCAGGAAGCAAGGCAAAGAGAACCGCGCAGTTTCCTGATCCCAATGAACGTTTGTTTCACATGGGGCACAATTTAGCCCAATTCTTCTTAGAAGACCACATGTCCATGATTTGGAAAAAGAATTTTATTCAATCTAGGATGAGGTTGTCACTTTTTCTTCAGTTCTCACATACTTAAAGCTTTGTACTATGCATTTCCAACAAAAGGAGGTTTTAGGGTATTTGAGTGCAGTGAGTCCTCTAAACTATTTCTGCCCTCTCCTACTTTCTTCCATGGGAGTATCAGCCTGCACAGAAGCTGTTATGCTATGAAAGGTCAATTTGAAAGGACTACAAAGTCACCCTAATTCCAAGTGTCCTGACTAAGATGGTAAACTGAATCCTGTTTCAGTCTTATATTGGAAGTGCAGCAACTGATTCCCTAGCAAAAGACTGAATCGAGCATGGGTCTTTTTCTTCGGAGGAGATATGGACCAGACATTTGCCAGCTCATGCTATGAGGGCTGCTCGTGTTTAATGCATCCAATTTACCCGACTTCCAAACCAACAAAAGAAACAATCTTGCATTGACAAGAGATGAATTACATCTTTTTCTTCTTTAATTTCTACACTCCTGACCAGGGCCGGCTCTACTGTTTTTGCCACCCCAAGCTGCACGCCGAATTGCTGCTGCTGACGATGGGGGTAGTCTGTGCGCCATTAGGGCGGCATGTGCATTTCCGTGGCAGTGGGAATTCGGCAGCAGCTTCTGTCTTCAGCCAGAAGACAGAAACTGCGCCGCCGCGGACAGCTGAACATAGAAGCTGCCGCTGAATTGCTGCCAGAAACGCGCATGCCGCCCTAACGGCACACAGACTGCCCCTGCCGTCCAGGGTGGCAATTCGGCACAGTGCTTGGGGGCAAAAACACACAGACTGCTGCCCCTCGCAGACTGCCACTCCATGCAACTGCTTGGAATGCTGATGCCTGGAGCCGGCCCTGCTCCTGACACTTTTTTATTTTGCTATTCAGCATATCAGATAATATTACATGCATGTTAATGCACCTAAAATCTAATTTTACATATAAAGCTAGAGATTGAATCCGATCTCTGGATTCAAACCCTGGTTCCGAACAACCACTGAAGTTTGGATATAGATTTGAATGTTGTGCCTGGGGCCCTTCACAGCACAAACCTATTTTATATTCCCTGCACATGCACAGATTAGTGATTTTAGTGTGTGCTAACTGATCACAGTAAGTGACCACATTCATTTTCAAAGGGCAGCTCAGAAGGGTTATCCACTATTCCCTTTTATGGTAAGATTAATCTTCAGACTGATCAAAGGTTCTCTATGACTGTCATGGAAACCTATTGCATTAACTGGAGTAAATTGAAGGACCAAACACACTTATTACTAGAGATCAGCTAAGACTGCACCTACAACATAAATTACAAACCCCTCAGGGCAGGGACTGGTCACTTGTCATTCAGCTGGAAATTATAATAAATAGAAACTAAGTGGATTCCTCATTTGTTCATTGGTTTTTCCAGGAGTGGGGGGTTATTGGGCTTCAAAAACATTTAATATAAACTATGTTGTTTAAGAAATGTGTATGAGCGTGTAGGAGTCCAGGGCAGGCATATAAGCAGGAAAAGAAACTCCCCCTCCCCCAATAACAGCAAAAAGCTTGTATCCAGAGTGTGATAGACAATGATTCCTAGAACCATCTATCATATCAGGGAGACTTTGGTTCACAATTAGGTCTAACTCTTTGAAAAGCAAATGACTCATGCTCTTCCTTTTTATACTTCCTGGTTATTTCCCCCTAACAGGAGAATGAGCCCCAGCTGAGCATGTTTCCCCTGATCGAGTCTTGGCAGTCCCTGTGCAGTGAGGGTAGATAGCTGTGGTGACTGCTGCGATCAGAAAGATCAATGATACCCCTTTACTTACCATTCCTGGGAGTAGAGCTAGAGGCCATAAGGTATCACGTATGATTAAACAACACTGGATATTCTTTGTCCTGTGCTAGGTGCCAGGACACAGATATGCGAAAGCTAATAAAATGAGGTGCCAGAGCAGCTTTATTCCAGCCCCATTCCCATCCCTCAATGTAGTGGATATATCAGGGTGGGCCAACGTGGAGAGAATTTAAACTAGAGTTAGGGTTAGAGGGGCCCATGAAGAATCCCTCTCTGCAGAGTTCATGCTGGAATGATAATATAGAGCTAAAATGTATTAGAGAATCATAGATTATCAGGGTTGGAAGGGACTTCAGGAGGTCATCTAGGCCAACCCCCTGTTCAAAGCAGGACCAATTTCCAACTAAATCATCCCAGCCAGGGCTTTGTCAAGCCTGACCTTAAAATCCTCTAAGAAAGGAGATTCCACCACCTTCCTAGGCAACCCATTCCAGTGCTTCACTACCCTCCTAGTGAAAACGTTTTTCCTAATATCCAACCTAAACCTCCCCCACTGCAACTTGAGACTATTACTCCTTGTTCTGTCATCTGCTACCACTGAGAACAGTCTAGATCCATCTTCTTTGGAACCCCCTTTCAGGTAGTTGAAAGCAGCTGTCATATCCCCCCTCATTCTTCTCTTCTGCAGACTAAACAATCCCAGTTCCCTCAGCCTCTCCTCATAAGTCATGTGCTCCAGCCCCCTAATCATTTTTGTTGACCTCCACTGGACTCTCCAATTTTTCCACATCCTTGTAGTGTAGGTCCCAAAACTGGACACAGTACTCCAGATGAGGCCTCACCAATGTCGAATAGAAGCAAATGATCACGTCCCTCAATCTGCTGGTAATGCTGCAGCCCAAAATGCCATTAGCCTTCCTGGCAACAAGAGCACTCTGTTGACTCATATCCAGCTTCTTGTCCACTGTAACCCCTAGGTCCTTTTCTGCAGAACTGCTTCCTAGCCATTCGGTCCCTAGTCTGTAACAGTGAATGTGATTCCTCTGTCCTAAGTGCAGGACTCTGCACTTGTCCTTGTTGAGCCTCATCAGGTTTCTTTTGGCCCAATCCTCTAATTTGTCTAGGTCCCTCTGTATTCTATCCCTACCCTCCAGCATATCTACCACTCCTCCCAGTTTAGTGTCATCTGCAAACTTGTTGAGAGTGCAGTCCACGCCATCTTCTAGATCATTAATGAAGATATTGAACAAAAACAGCCCCAGGACTGACCCTTGGGGCACTCCACTTGAAACCAGCTGCCAACTAGACATGGAGCCGTTGATCACTCCCCATTGAGCCCGACGATCTAGCCAGCTTTCTATCCACCTTATAGTCCATTCATCCAGCCTGTACTACTTTAACTTGCTGGCAAGGATACTGTGGCAGACCATAATTTTGCCCTTCATCCTTGATTCCCTTTAAAGGTTTCCTGGGGGCTGCTTCTGGCTGCTGGAGGCCCCTTTCCTCTGAGCAGATGGCCCAGATCTATGGCTGATTCCCTGGGAACCCTGAGAGCTGGGATATATTTGCACGATATAGAGGCCAGCATGACAACTTTTTTCCATATTGGGGTGGAAACAAATCCTATTTCAGCCTTCTTCTCCATTCAGCAGAACAATTGGTGAGAGAACTCCCTGAGGAGAACCTCCTCCCCTCGAGCCCCCGCCCAGGGCTTTTCCCAAAAAAGAGATCAGCATTCATGAAGTGGCAATATCTTTTTGCAGAATCAGCTCCTTAAACATTCAGCCTGCACACTAATCTTCTTGTGACACTATGGATTCACTTTAAAATTGGATCTTTACAACTGACTGACTAGTACATTTAATTTACCTATGGCACCAAACAGCTGTTCAATTTCTGTTCAATCTGAAAGCAAGAGTAATCACTGCATGTTCACTGCTATGTTTTGGTTACATTATTATCATCCAAGCAGTTAATTACAGCAGAAACAATGGCTCTGACTTACCTGATATAGTATATTATTATTCATGATGGATTCATTTCTTCTTCTTCATTGGTAATTTTGTTAAAGGTGCTGATGGTATTTAACAGCAGACTCCCTTGATGTTTAGCACTATTATGTCTCCTTGGATGTTGCTCATATCCTGCAAGCAGATTGCTTCTTTAAGTTCTTACCAGATTTCTTCAGAATGTCAATTGATGTCCCATGTAGCAGTACGAAATGACTGAGTAATGTGATTCCTTGATCTAAGTTGTGCAAAATGTATTAGTCAGTCATTGTGCCTCTCAAGAAATCATTTGCCATGGATTCCTCTTCCTTTGCCGCTGGGCAACTGATAGTGTGTAGTGATCTTCTGGCCCAGTTTTTACAGCTTTACTTTGGGAAATGGGATAAGGAGAGAGGCTGGTTCAGCAGGTAGAGCACTAGTCTTGGAAAAGCTGGATTAATTCCCTGCGCCACCACAGACTTCCTTGTCTAGATTTAGATCCGACGTGATCCATAAAAGCCTTGTCCAGCTGCTATCTAACCCTATCGGTGCCTAAACTCACTCACTGCCTATACTTCAGCTGTAAAACTTCCCTAGACACCTAAATTTCTGCTCCTGGGCATGCACGCTGTTGCTCTCCTCTAGGCATGTAAACATCTATGTTATACCTAAACCCCACCATGACCCACAACCCAGGGGAAGATAGGCTGATGATTGACTATCTAGCCTATGTATCCAGTAGGCGTCATCTGAGTATGTGCACTGAATCAGGCCCCATTCAAAATCCAGCCACTGGAGGATGAGGAGGTGGTGCTACTGCCTTAGAACTGTTAGCCCAGTGGTTGGCACACTCACCTGGGATTTGAGAGACCTAGGGTCCTTGCTCCGCTGACTATTTAATTATTTATCCAAAGGGCAACAGCTTCAGCAGAAGAGATTGTGGGAGACCCACATCAGAACATCCCATAGCTCTGGGGATAAAGCACTCAGAGCTGGGAGGCTCCTGTCCAAATACTTCCTCCCATTAGGCAAAGAGGGGAATTAAGCCTGGGTCTTCCACAACCTGGACAAGTGCTGTAACCACTGGCCTAAAAGTTAAAAGGAAGGCCATAGCACCATCTTCTTCTTCTCTGGCATTTATTGCAGAGACAGCTTAGTCACCTAAGCCATGTGATTCCAGGAGAGGGTTTCCAGCCGTGCATTGCTAGCAGCAATAGGCACCTCCCTGCAGCCCAGACTTGGTAACCTACCTCCTCAAGAGGGGTAGGGCTTATGATATACCCCTCTCCTCAGCATTTCTCACTGGCTAGCAGCATCCCACATGGTGTATTTGTTTTTGTGGATCCCATTCTTAGGCACTTGTCTCTCCCCTCCCCAGACATTATATAGGAAGCGTACGCACCTAACTGAGGCTTTGTGGATCACAGTGTTGTTCCAATGATTTTCTAGCTGCCTACAGGTTAGGCCTTGCAACGTTCTGTGTTACAATGCCTAAGTCCGTTTGTGAATCCAGGTCTCTGTGCCTCAGGTCCCTATCTGTAAAATGAGGACAGTGGCACTTCCACTGGATTGCAGGGGTATTGTGAGAATAGATGCATTAAAGATTGTGATGAGCTCAGACACTATGGGTTTTGTTGTTGTTGTTTTTTTTTAAATACATGGGACAACTAATGAAAAAAACAGGATCGGAAGTGAGGTCATAGGGCTAAATGAAGGGAACTTGATGGGGATACCGAGCAGAGAACCCCAGACAGCACCCATCACTCCTCAAAGGCATCAAGGGAGCCAGCAGATGCTGCTCAGAGGAACTCTGCCTGGATGTGTGAACGGATGAAGGAGCAGAAATAGGCCCCACAGTCGCAGGAAATCCCGTCGGCCAACCTCCTCTCACTGGTTTTGTAGATGGCTAGTTTGGCCAGGGCTAAGAGGAGGTTGATAAGGGGATCCCATGACTTTGTGGGGCCACGGATGGGGAGTGCATAGATGAACAGGTGAGGGAAATGAACAGATGAGGTGAAGATACTATGGTAATAGGGTCATAGAAGTACCTAAGATAGATGGATTTATATGGTGCTGTACATTTACTCAGTGCTTCTCCATTCAGTAAAATTAGCACCTGCCAGTGCACAGTTAAAAGTAAAACTCAAAAAGAAAGCAACCCAAAAACAAAAAAAACCATGACAAGACTAATCAATGCAAGTTTAGGAAAGTGAGAATGTAGAGTTCATTGAAGAAAAGGATTGGGGAGGAAGGAGTCCTTGAAACAGTGGGTTTTTAGGAGGGATTTGAAGGAAGTGAAGCGCCAATCCTGTAGTGATTTAAGCATGTGAGTAGTCCTATTGACTTCACTACTCATGCTTAAAATTAAGCATGGGTTTAAGAGTTTGTCTTTATTACAGTTATAACTCAAGTGTTGCCTCTAATTCAAATCCCATCCACACGCACAACCCTTTAACTTGATCATGTGGGGCTTTTAATTCAGGCTGGCTGGTCTATCAAGGGATGTAGGTTACAGCTTGCATCAGCACAACTCGTCAGCAGCTAACACAACCCGGCTGTGCAGTGTGAGTGTAATTTTGCAGAGTAGCTGCTGTCACTCAAGCTAAGCTAACACATGAGGAATAACTTGAGTGTAGATAATGCAAGTTAACTCTGCAGAGTGTACATACGTTAAGTCTTTGCAGGATAGGGGACAAAGGGAAGACACTGAATTCAGCCAGAATTGAATGGATTGGTTGATTTGGAATCTGCAATGCGAAAGAGCCCCACATTTTTTTGGTTGACTTTGTACTCTAAATGTGTCCCTTTTGCTTGTATTCAGTTTGTTTGCATTTTCTGCTCACATATGTGCTTCCCCATATATTCTTTTCCTGCCTCCCCTTCGGGTAGTCTTATTAACATTAAATGTTTGTATAGTGTCCTTAACATAAAAGCTGCTCAGTTTTCTGGCCACATTCCCAACTAAGCGATCCAAAAACAAGAAACCCTAAATAAATTTCTGGATTGTATATCGGATCCATGTTATTTATAGGGGTTTTATAGAATGATGGAGGTTTACCTTCACAAAGTGCCACTCATTCCGATTTCCAGTATGTTCTAAATGCATTTCTGTATTAATTCATGTATTTATTGACACTGTCCTAAGCCACATAGTTATGTTTGGGCTCCTCAGATCACTTTTTAAGGATAAGTGGTCTAGTAATAAAAGTCACCCCACAGATTTTATGTAGTCTAGAAGTCACTGCTGACAAAATATCAGGACCAAGTTAAACTTAAGCCTGAATTACCTTTCACCTCCCTAGGGAACATTCTCTCCAGCCCACTGATGTCACTGACAGACCAATGCGGCTGCACCTCACGTCAAAGCAGTCAACCCTGGACAAAGATAAATAAACTATGAATAAATAGACAGTTTCAGGCTTCTAGCACAGTCAGTGACTTACATCACCCACACAAATATTTACCCACTAATTAAAATGTTACAAGTGAGGAAAATAAAATGGTGATAAATGTGAAAAATAATGAGAATTGGATTTCTTCAAGAGCCGGCTGCCTGTCTTCTCTATGATCCCTTCTTGTAACTGCTTTGAAGTAAATCCTGCCAGGTACATTTCTTCTGTTGATCTTTGTGGCTGCAGCAAAAATGCTGTTTTGATTTCAACACATGAAATGAAGCAATACACACATGATAGGGATGATACTTTGTCAGGGCTATCTCTCAGCTCTGCTGTGAGGCACATGACCAAAGGCCAAGTTTCAACATCCAGGACCCACCTCCGTCACACCTCCCCTCTCCGGGCAGTAGACTGAGAAGTGTGTGGGTGAGTGGTGGTGTGACAGAGAATGTGGAGGCAGCAGGGTGCTGCACCACTTTTTCTTCAGCAACTGGAGAACCAGATAGTGGAAGGAAAACTCCAGACCCTTTGCTGCGACTCTGTCTTCCCATTCTCCCTGCCTCAGTTACCCAGTTGCATGCTTGCTCCACTTTTAACCTGTGTCCCAGACTTTGTAAACCCAATTAATCTAAAGTATTTATATGGCCCCATTATGATAATACTTCCCAATCTTTAATGGATCTATTCTCACAGCAGCACTGTGAGCTGCTGAAGTGCTAATATCCCCATTTTACAGATGGGGAACTGAGGCAGAGAGAGGCTAAGCGGCTTGCCCAAAGTCACACAGGAAGTCTATGATAGAGCAGAGTCTTGAATTCAGGTCTCCCAAGTTCTAGGCTAGTGTCCCAATCACTGGAACATTATTTCTCTGTAAATCCTGACCCTGGCCCCATTTAGAAGCAAAGGGGTTTAGATAACCTGTGGAAGTTAGGGATGGGAGTCTTGAGAGGTTCACACATCACTGATTCTCTCATCTCCTTCAGCATATGCTAATGAGGGATACCACTAAAAATCTCCCTGCAGTGCAGGACAGGGTACAGCATGGAGCAGTATTCCTGTCTGTGACTGTTAATTTACATCTCGCAATGGATACATACCATACTTTACGGAAGTAAATCATCAACCACAGACTGCTGGTTTTGTTAGTTCAATCAGCAGCCTATTGAGTGTGTAGTTTTGCTGAGCTGCCTGCAGCCTTGTTGTTTAATTCCTGCTCAAGAGGCCCCAGAACGTCATAGTGGCTACATCCTCTCGTCCCTGTGGGAGCTCATAATGTGGGGCTCTGCTCAGTGTCCTCTTGTCATCCTGCCTCTTCTACATGTATACGCATCCACCAAGAGAGACAGGGAGGTGTTGGGCCTCCAATTGCATCCATATGGGGGTGACACTTAACTCTAAATCTTAGTTTTTACAAAATCAATTTACTATTTTTTATTTTTCCCCATTGGCTGGCAGAAGGTGGGAATGTGGATGGGGCAAACTGGCATAAACTCCACTCAGGTAAGACAAAACTGTTATTAGCTGACTGCATTTGGGTGAATGCATGAAGGTTGTGAATGCTCCTTTTGTTGAGAGTGTAACAGCAGACGTGGTTGAAATTGTTTTAATTTTGAAATTTCATTGGGATTCTGAAGTCTGAAATTCCAGGTGGCAAAACTGGAGACAATAAATTTGTACCTTTTTTTCAACCAGTTCTAGACAGGATGCTTAAATCTCTGAGCTACATTGCTCATCCTGGTTTTGCAGATGGCAGTTACAGCATACAGTACCTTTCCCGTTTATGGTTGGCCTGGAAGCTATAAGAGTTCATACCTAATGGGTACCACAACACTGTGAACCATTTCTTTGTAGCCACCAGGCTAGATTACTGCAACAAACTCTGCTTTGGGTTGTGTTGCAAAGAACTTCAAAGATCCAGGAAGATAAAAATGTAACAATTCAGCTCTTGAGCAGAGTGAGCTGCTATAAGTACATAATATCTGTGCTCTGCTGTCTGTCCTGACTACTTCTTTATATCCAAATACAATGCACAGCAATCTATAAAGCTTTAAATGTTCTGGGGCCCTGTTCACCCAGAGATCACCTTCCTAAGCCATGGCACAGACCCAGTTTCAGGTTTTGGTTTTGACCTGTGAAGTCCTAGCTGCAGAGGTGCTTCAGCTGGTTCTCCTTTGGTTTAAAAAGAAGGCAGCCATTGGTATGTCTTTCGTGAGGGATCTTCAAGTCTGGGGCTCACTTATAGTCCAAATCAGTTGACCTTCAGGGCACACTCCTAAGCCCATCTCTTTTCCCATGTCTTAGGGGAAGTGAGGAGTGCACGGAGTTTTGTGTGCCAAGGGTTGAAACCTGTGATGGGAGTTTAATTTTTTTTTCCCTTTTGGGGAGGCCACTTCATTTATTTTTGTTTGTATTAGCTGGACTGTATTTTTAGTATATGTCAAAGTCACCTAGAGTCCTGGACATCATTATATTATTTATGCTATGTTATGTTTTCATTATATATATGCTAACTTATTTCTGATAGTACAATTCTAATGATCATAAAAGTGCTGAAAGCAATTACTGTAGAGGTGCGTGTGTATGAATATACATTGAAATACATAAATATGTAAACATGGAGGTGAGGGGGGTTTAATTCCCAGAGGAAAGATGGTTGAGGCATCAGAATGGGACTCGAGATCTGAATTCAGTTCTCAGTATGGCCACAGACTCCCTGTCTGACCTCAGAAAAGACATGTAGGCACTTTTTTGAAAATTGTACCATATGTAACTTTTGAAAATAGGATTTAGGCTCCTAAGTCACATAGGGATTTTTGAAAATTTCACTCTTAATTTCTCTTTGCATCAGTTCCTAATTTAAAAAATGGGGACAATAATACTTCCTTTCCCCAACCCATTACCTGTCTTGTCTATTTGGACACTGAGCCCTTTGAGGTAGGGATTGTCTATCACTATGTAGGTCTACAGTGCCTAGCACAATGGGGCCCAATTAATGGGTCCTTTGGATGCTACTGTAAGATACATAAATAATAACAATCATAATTCCAAAAATTCATAGAGGTGACATATGATACGGGATCTATTAGATTATCCATTTAGTTCATGTTTGTTGCCAACAGTACAATCTTCATCTTTCTGAATTTTTCTGTATTCAGAGTCTTTCTCTTCAACAGTGTAAATATGTTTGAAGTGCACAGTGTGACTCGAAATGTGGTGACTTTTAGGGCCCAGTACATTGGATGACAAAGCCTAATGCAGGGCAGGGATTTCTCAAGCAACACCATACTAGGTATTTGTAATTAAACTGACGTAAATTAAATTATTGCAGCTTTACACTTGTGTAGCTGAGAGCATATTCTGGGTCTCTGATGCCTGACTGAATGCAATTCTTGTCTTTCTCCTAGAAATACCAAACAACAACAAAAGAAACATGCAGTAGCTCAGAACTCACTTTATATCAGTCAAACATTCAAAAACATTCTGCTAATGTAATCTCAAATATTTTAAATCATGCTCCACTTTTTAAATTAAGGATTTGTGACTGGATTTGACAGTTGGCAAAACAAGTTCTGCTCTCTAGCAAACCAGGTTCGAACTTATATTGGATCTGACTATATTTTGTTGATTATGTAAGTGCAATGCATTCATGGGCCACCGGGTGGTAGGACTGGCACAGATGTTCCCTTAGAGGCAGAGAAGTTGAGTGTTGTAGTTATATCCAGCAGATGTCTCTTTCCAACCATGTAATATTTATTTAACTGTTTATTCTGTAAAGGATTTTACAGGGTCAGCATTTTCAAACCTTTTGTTCTTCTTATGAAACAATTACCAAGTGCATACTGGAAGATTAGTAAAAGTCAATATGATGCAGAAAGCATTGCTTTTCATAGTAAATTATTTCACTCTGACATAGAACACTTCTGTTTAATGAATACTTGTCACATAGGTGCTATAGATATACACAGATTTAGAATGCATTGGGCTAGAATCAAATTTCAGCTATGCATTTGTAAATCTGGAGTAACTCGGCAACAGCTGATGGAATTATATTGATTTACACAGATGGACATGAGAGCAGAATTTAGCCCATTGTTAAAAATACCCCTGTGTAGAAACAACTCTGGAGGAAAACTGAATGGCAAGTTTCATTCATTATGGGCTAAATTCTGCTCTAAATTACATCCTCTGAAGTCAGTGAAGTCACACAGGTATAAATGAAAGTGCAGAAGTTAGCCTTATTGAAGCTATCTGATACAAACTGAATAACGAAATAACTAACAAATATTGTATCTTGTTAATAAAGGCAAGTCTTTTCTAAGCAATCACTATCTATAGCTCTGAATACTAGAGATGGGCTCCACCCAGTACCCTAGATTCAAAGCCCCTTTAACTTTTCAAAATTTGTGACTCTGATCTGAGATTTGTAGCTCAGCCACTATCTCTGTAATAGGCCTCAGCTGGAACCATAAATCTGAACTGCCCAAAACACAGGGGCAGTTTGGATTTGCAGCTCACACTTATTTCAATAATGGGCCAATTTTTATTGCTTCCAACATCCACGTCACTGTTCTTCTTTCCCAGAATATAAATGCTGGTGCTATAGGAGAAACATGAAAGCACAGATTAAGTACAGCACTTGATGGATATGTTCTGCAGCTCAACTGGCTTTTGAAAACTGATCCTATTTTCAGGTAACAGGGGACTCATCAGCGTTACAACACCATAAATATTTCATATTAGAGCTACAGAATGTTCCTAGAAGTTTGAAAAAACTTGCAAAATAGAAGAGCTACATTCCAGTCAAAACAGTCATTTACCAGATACTTTTGCTTTTATCCCCTTCTGGGATGAAGTGAGCACCTGCATGATTAAGTCTAATGTAGTACAGTTGGTACACACCATCAGGCCTATCCTATGAGCTGCTGAATGCCTCTTGGCTATCAAGGCTTAGGACCTTGCAATATTGACTTACGTGGAATTTGAGGATGCTAAGCACTGCCTGTCAGGTGCTCAGCACTTTGCAGCTTTGGGTCTGGTATCAGAGAAAAATATTTTACTCTACAGGTGCTAACTGAACACAGAATGACTGTTTTGAAGGTTTAAAGCTGATTATGTTTGTTGCTACTGTTATATTTCATGCAGTTAATTGTTATTTTCCAATCCATGATCTTGCTAGTAATTGATGCTTAGAGGAGGGATGAACTGTTTCTTTGGAGGAGTTGTCAGGTGGATTGTTTTTATTTTTTTCCATACTATTCCTCTGATGTACTAGTGCTGGCATTGGCCCATGTCCAAAAAGGGAAGTATGAGAAGTTGCACTGGTTCTCAGAAAGTGTCACACTTCTGTGTGAATCACTGAATGACTCAGGATACATATACCGTGTCCAAAGAGTGCAAATTCTCTGCATCTCTGTCCCATTTGTCCATATTAGAGGAAAGGACTTAAGCCAAGCTTTTCAAAATGTAGGCTCCTATGTCTTAATTAGGATTCATAAATAAGTAGCCTGATATAGATGCCTGAATATGGTTGTAGAAACTTACCTTCAGATTCATATTTTTGAAAATCTTGGACTAAACACTTTATTTGTAAAGTTTTCAGGCACTGGAATTCTATGGTGGTTTTTGTCATATGCCTGTTTTGTACAGCACCAGTAACAGTATATTTAACTAACAGATAACGTTATGCAGGAGAGGCATTAAAGGTGAAGTATTAAAGGATAGTAATTATAGAAATGGGTGCAGTGTTTGGCCTCTCAATTGAAATAGCAGCCAGAAACACTTATCTCACTCCAGAATACTGGAGTCACCAACTTCCAGAATGAAAGGAAATCTTCTGTCATAGCTAGAACTTGTACTCGATCTTTGTATTTCCTTTAGCTCAAATCTTCCTTTCTAGCACGTTGGTGCTGGATGTCTGCAAGCGCACTATCATCTATCTTCGCATAAACATGCAGAACACCTGCTTACTCTGATTCACCCAGTCCTCATTCAGACTTTCCCAGTTTTTGACAGCAGACCTCAATCAAATATTACTTGCTGTTAATTTCCTTTCAGAACCATGTAATAACATGCCTTACACCCAATTCCCAACGTCATTCAAGTAGTCCAGTCACTGGGCTAACGTCAAGATTTTGTAATTTATATAAATGCAATTAATTTATACAGCTTTACCTCATTATTATGAAGGTGCAACTCCAATGGAAATTGGAGTAACTCAGTGGTGAATCAGGCCCCTTGCTTTTTAAAAATATATAAGGTCGTCTTTTGAGCTGTGTAAATTAGCATGGCTCCATTCATTTCAGTGGAGAGACACCAATTCACAACAGGTGAGGATCCAGACCATAGTTTCTACAAAGGGTCGATTGTATATAAAACTACTTTACATCAGCTATTCCAGATCCTCCTGAAATACAAGGCTCAACAAAGTTTATGGAAATGTCTTAAACGGACCACAGCTGAAAAGATTTTCCTAGAGCTTTTCAGTGGTGTGGATGGTTGCTAAAAATTAGTTGGAAATTTCAAATTTTCTGTAGAGTCAAGGAAGAAATGTGCTTGTTTGTCATTGCACTTATTGCATTCTCTCTAAAAAGCTAGGATTCCAGTCTACACCTACCCTCCAGCTATGAACCAGCCCCCAAAATCCTGCTCTGAACTGCACTTAGGCAAAAACACTTGAAGGTATTAGAGAAACCTGAACGTTTCTTGTTGTCCTTTGTTACAACTCTTCCTTCCTCCTTCTTTAGCTTAGCTGTTTTAGCATAGGTGTTTCCTATAGTTTGAAAATATAAGTGATGGCTCTCGCTGATACACACTGGAGTTAGACACTATTAACAGCTGAATCTTTTAAATCAGTTTTTGCAAACAGTGAACTTTTTCTCTGCACTTGTTTTGGCATCTTCGAGATTAAGAAGTCACGCTGCTTGACAAAGCACTTTGCTCCTACAAGTCTTAACAGACCCACAGGGATTTTTTTCCCCCATATCTCCATTCCAACACCTGTTGCAAAAAGGCTGGGGTGGTCTCAGTAAAACTTCCCTCTGCACCTCCTCCTGTTAATACATATACATATATATAATAAATTATTCAAAAGAGCCCCCAAAGTACTGTTTGTAATATATGTATAATATCCAGCTTGGAAGGTTTGTCACATCTTCAGGTGTCTAGAAGTTCTAGGCTTTTTCCAGGTTTTCATATGTATGTGTTTTAAATCTTAAGCATACTTGTAACTGAATGGCTTTTCCAAAGCAATCCGGGTAATTGACAAAAAGTAAGACATATTCAAAAGACTTTTATCTTGAATGAAATACACAACAAAGATTATGCCTTTATATAATGCCTGCAGTATCCTTGTGTTTTCTATAAAAATCCCATAACGAAATGTGTCTAATAAGGTTTTAGATTACCCTGATTATCATTTTTGCTATTGCTTATTATCTGTACATATTTCAATGCCCTTGGCTAATCAGGAATATTTCTTTGGCAGAAAATATTTCATTCTGCGCTAGAGCAGTTAAAGGAGTGACATGATTACTCAATCTCCACAAGGCAGGAAATGGCAGGTTTTTGTGTTTTAGAGATTTTTGAAACTAAAAAAGTATTCCTAGTAGTAAGAATCTGAAACAGAGTCCACGGGTTTTACAAAACCCAGAGTCCTGCTGTGAAACACTGCCTTTCCATTTGTTGCTGCTGCTGCTTTTGTCTCATCTAATGTATCTTGCTATCAACTATTTCTCAAAAGGTGAGGGTTAAGTATTTGTTAATCTACAAAATTTCCCAACTAAAACTTTTCAAAGTGCAGTTTCCAAACATAACGGGCACCTCCTAACCAAAGTCTCTCATCGGCACTGCAGGCTGAGTTGTTATCTTGTAATATTTCCCCCTTCTGCCCTTAATGAACAGTTTGTTCCATTGTATTTCTTTTATCAAACATCTGGAAGCCAGACTTGTTTTAAAGAGACATTTTAGTTCATATGACTTATCCAGCTCCCTGTTAGAGAAAAAAAGAGGAAGAATGCAGCTAAATCAGTGAAATTACCACCTATTTAAAGTACTCTGACTAACACATTTTTGTAGACAGAAATTCTAAAGAACAATGTGCACCCACTTTGCACCAGAATAATTCACTCTGACAACAGATTCTTCCTCTGTTCACAGCTGTCCCAATGGGAGGAGCTGAAACCTGAACCAAATCCTTAACTTGTAGCAGGGATTGGATCCTTCTTGCAAAGAGAAAGAAAACCCTCCCAGCAAAACAGGCTGAGTTTGTAAAAGTGCTTGAGCAAATTCAGAAGTGATTGGATGAAAAGAAAACCTTGGCCCTCCCCTCCTGCACCTGACTAGTGGATATTTACAGCACTTTTCAAGGAGCCTCTCTGCACTGCCACTACACAATTTTACTGCATGGATTGAGCTGAGTAGACAATACTATAGGGACCAATGTGCTAGCAGTGATTCTGTGTGCTGCACACAATCTGGGGACCGTTATTTTAAACTGAAAGGAGATTCTGGAAGAAGGAGAAATTCTGCATTCAAAATGCCACGATCTTTCCTGGTCAAGAAGCATTTCAATTCATCCAAGAAGCCAAATTACAGTAAACTGGACACTCATACAGGTAATAAGATTAAAACGTATGTCACTGTGAATGAAAGCTGACATTGTTTTTATTCCTTGGCAGTGAAGGGGTTTACCTTTTAGTTTTCATATTTCAGGGCAAGATTTGGTTTGTTCCTAGCATTTTCTAGCTTCTTAAAATGATTGATTTTTGAGAAACATGTAAGTGCCAGTCAGAATCAAACACTGCCAACTTTAAAAAGTTTGCTCATTGAATTGAACCCAATTATTTTATGTGTATTTACATTTTTCCTGTTCTGTGCATGTTATTAATGGAATTTCTAACTCCTATACAAATCAATTTGAAAGTTTGGCTGCTGAATGTGTTAGACTGCATGAATTTAGAAACAGCATGTTTCTTTGAATAGATCTGCAAACCATATTATGCTTGTTTAAGTGCACTGTGTGTATGTATGTATGTGTGCATCAGTATGTATGTGTAGAGTTTTTACTCATTTAATCCTCTTTATATATAATTGGATCATGTTCATGGTGTTTGACTTCTGCACTTATTGAACCTATAGGCATTCATTTTACTGCCCTTCAAATAATTTTCCACTTTTCCTAATACTTTCTTTTTTCTTTTTCTCCAGTGATCATTTCCCCATACCTGTATGAGAGCTATCCAATGCCTATCATACCACAGCCAGAGATCCTGAGCTCAGTAGCTTACAATCCAATTACTGTGTGGACTACAACTGGGCTGCTACCATCCCCATTACCCAATGACCTCTCTCCTCTTTCTGGATACCCCTCATCCTTGGGAAGAGTCAGTCCACCTCCACCCTCTGACACCTCGTCCAAGGATCACAGTGGCTCAGAAAGTCCCATTAGCGATGAAGAAGAACGAATCCAGTCAAAGCTTTCAGATCCCCATGCAATTGAAGCAGAAAAGTTTCAGTGCAGTTTATGCAACAAGACCTATTCAACTTTCTCTGGGCTGGCCAAACATAAGCAACTGCACTGTGATGCCCAGTCTAGGAAATCATTCAGCTGCAAGTACTGTGACAAGGAGTATGTAAGCCTGGGAGCCCTTAAGATGCACATCAGGACCCACACACTACCTTGTGTCTGCAAGATCTGTGGCAAGGCTTTCTCTAGACCCTGGTTACTTCAAGGACACATCAGAACTCACACGGGTAAGAAAATCTACTAGAAATGCAATGTGTGAATTGTATCCCACCAGGATGCAACTTGTATTAACGTTCGTGTTTTGTTTTAGACAATTGCTAGGGTCCCTAACATGTTATTGATATTTACCTGGACAGTTATTTCCTAGTTATTTTTAAAGCATCATTAAAGTACAAAATTCACACTTTGTTGTAACAATATCTCACATTCGTGGATCAGGTCCTCTGCTGGTGTAAATCAGCATAGCTCCACTGCAGTCAATGTCATTTTTTGCCAATTTAGACCAGCTGATGATTTGGCCTTAGTGACTTCAGGCTCACATTTAGGCTTTGGGAAATGTTGTGTGCATAAATATACATATACAAGGCTCAGTTTTACCCAAGGATCAGTAAGAAAGCTCCACACCCTAAAAGTTATACAAGTGTCTGCTTGGTGAAGCAATCAAGGAATACAAATGTTGCTAACAGAAACAAATCCTTCCCCAAGTTTGTTTCCTAAGATGATGATTTTGGTGTAACATTGGGCATAGTGTTGTGTCAGAACAGCTGTTTGCTACATCTCTAGTTGTAACCCCTATCTTAAGTAATTTATGCCACTCTAGACATAACACAGGACAACCAAAATGAATAGAAGGAACATTTGGAAATGTTGGGAGGAGCCCAACCTACAGGCGCTGGCTGCACCTGTTGAGAGAGAAAGCGTCAGCAGCTCGTCTTTCAAGATCACACCAAGCAGTATTCTCTGACAAGTCTGAAATGTCTCAGCACAGTCAGCAGTGCTGTGAGCAGTAACTGTAATATCTGCAGCCTGCTCACCCTTTTATTTCAGACTTCAATTATTTAAACCAATCATTTTTGTTTCCCAAGGGAATATGGGGCTGTACCTGTCCCCAGGGGTACTTAGTGTTTTAAATGCTTAACTCTTTTTTTTTTTTTAATATTTTTAGGAGAGAAGCCTTTTTCATGCCCTCATTGCAACAGAGCATTTGCAGACAGATCGAACCTGAGGGCTCATCTGCAGACCCATTCAGATGTGAAGAAATATCAGTGCAAAAATTGCTCCAAAACTTTCTCCAGAATGTCTCTTCTGCACAAACATGAGGAATCTGGCTGCTGTGTAGCACACTGAGTCATGCAGTCAATGTTGACCTGGACCCAATGCATTTCTCCACTCCTGTTGCAAATGATAAGTGGAAACCCAAAGGCATTTTCTCTTCTGCTTCCTAACCTCATCCCCTCACCCACCCCACCCCACCCCACCCAAAAAAAGTGGAAGAACTTATAATGTCAGTACAAATTAGCTTAAGTATTTCTGCTAAATTACTTAAGTGTGAATTCTGAAATGTGAGGGGGAAAGAACGAACCATGCATGACATTTCAAATAGATCATAAGGAAGAAACATGATCAGCCTTCTTCAGCGATGAAGCCAAATGTGCATAGATTTTTCTTACTAAGAAAAGTTTCAAAGATTAACAGTTCATCCCTGCCAAACCATTTCAACCAAAGGAACAGTATTTAAAGAGGAAATAATAATAAAAATCCTACTCCAAGAGAATTTGCCAGACAACATTTATCTCAGGTGCCTTATAAAGTATTTTAAGTTTACTTTAGTAAATGTCTAATATTACTAGTTGTTGTTTTTTTTAATTAAAAACTAAGGCCTCTATTGATGATCTGAAATGCTTTAAAAACTGAATAGTTCAAAGAGGAGGAAAACACACATAAGAGAATGTATGAAAAATTATCTGCCATGTTTTAAAAGTTTGTGCCTTTAAAGAAGACTGTAGCTTCAAACATTCCTGGTGCATGCTTGACCCATCTTTTAATATGGAATAATTCCTCTAAACTTTAATCTTTTTTTTTTAACGGGAATAAGTGCAAAAGAGGGGGTTTATGGGAGTTTGACAATGATTTTTTTTTAGAAAATCCTTTTTTGAAATGCACAAAGGAAATGCAATATGTTCAGCAGTGCCCCTCCAAGTGCCTTTTCTATTAATGGTTTTGTAAAGTATGTGGACATAATGTAAATATTTTTATTTTTATATGACTGAATGTGCTGTGAATGAAAGTGAAGTGTTGCCTATAGAAGCAGCTATAGGTAACTTGAAGAAAGTGTGAAGTGAATTTTGTTATGTTGTTTTCTAGCCACTTTTTTACAAATAAACATTTTTGAGTAAGATCTCTGTTGTTTGTTCTAAGTGCAAAGACTTTATCTGACTTATTGAGAGTATGAAACATACAAAGAGTGTTTTTTCATTAAAAACATGAAGATGGAAACTGATTTTCAAATATGAATTGTTAGTTCATGATTGTTGAGTATGAATAAGAAAAATGATCCTTAGGGGGATGTTTTTTTTTACAAAGCATTTAAGGACTCTACTTTAAAACACCATTAAACTCTCTTTAACCCAATCAATATCTGTATTGCCAAGAGCCCTGATTAAAAGAGAAACATTTTGTTTTATTGCATTTTAAAAGTTAAGGTGCTCCCATTACATAGGATAATTACAATAACCACACTTTTGTGACCATCTTTTCATTATACATTGAGCTTACAGATTTGGGCCTGATCCAAAGTTAACTGAAGTCGATGGGAGTATTTCATAATTCCATGGAGTTTAGATCATATCCTTTAAAAATAGTATTCCAGTCACAATATATTGTATATTTTATTAGAAGGTTTCAGAAAAATAAATTGCATCAAAGGGTTTTTGTAAATAATTGTTTTTATGAAATATTCATAGACAGCAAAAGTGTAATCATAATGCTTTACATCTGAGACTTTATCAACTGAATATTTGGTGAGGATATATTTACAGATGAAGAATCAAAGAAGCCCTGAGCTACTAAATCAAAGAAATAATTATATATACTGATTCACAGCTAGCCATAAACAGTAATGATTTTTTCTTAGGTGGATTAACTGAGATTTCCAGGACTTGACTCTAAAAGTGTGACAAAGCGTGACATAAACAAATGCTGTTACATTACACTAACTGATGCAAAATAACACTGGATATTTTATAAAATGCACAGCTATGATTCAGATAAATACAAACTGGGATCTAATTTACAAGGGTGTAACACATACTCTACCCTGCTAATAGGAGTAAAAAGTAGTAAAATTATAACATTGTCAGTAGAACAAGCAGATAAGACTTACAGTGGACACAAGGAAGAGATTTCTTGAATAAGAAGTTTCCATTTCAACATAGTCATATTTCTTACCGTAGCTACAGCTTTAGTTCCTACAATAGAGCACTTTAATAGGGCATTTGAAATATTACATTTGAATTTTCTTTGTGCATATCTGCACAGTAAAAGATCTGTAATTCTGTCCACAGGAAGTACTGCATTTCAGTAACCCTAACTCAGATGAAGATTTTCATATACAGCAAACAGCTGTAAAATAACATTACGATCTTTTTTCATTAGGTCAAATTATTTTTGCAGGAAATAGCTAGATAGCATAGGAAAGATAAGCAGCAAGGTATGCAAATTTAAAAATTAAGTGCAATGAGGATCAGTGAGAATTTGTGAGGTAGCATTTTGAAATGAGTCTGTGAAGGCATCAAAAACCCTTGAAAAGTATCATGTGGTTACTCTATTGATCTACACTTACATGTTATTCACTTTGAAGTTCTTAAGTCTCTGAAAGCAATTTGATCATGCCAGCTTGCCTTTTCAGAGTGAAGTTTATCTATGTGAAAGTAAAGCTTTGACAGTAAACAAGTGTTCTATGTAGCTTTAGTTCCTATTTTCACTGCAAACATTTTGGTTTTGCTCTTCTAAACTTCCATGCACCTGACTTTAGAAAAGAACTTTCCATTGTTTCAATTCACACTTATACTTTCAATTCTTTAGGCCCCCAGTAAAACTAAATAGGCTGAAGACCAGCTCCTTTTCAACTGAATTCAATAAAAATGTTGCCATTGTCTTCAATGGGAACATGATCAGACCTTAGCATCATTAAAACACAGTTTGCTAAACTGTACACAAGAGCTACTGGACTGATCTGGAAGATCAACAGAGTAACCACATGATTCTTGTAAGTTAAGATTATCTGCCCGACATGCACATAATCATAGAACAGAGAGATGGAAAAGCCTTGTTGCATCCTTTAATTCCTCCTTCCAAAAATATAGTTCCAATAGTGCATTGCTAGTGCTTTAGCCAGTCTAGTTTTAAGTATTCCAAGTAATGGAGTGACACTACTTTCATAATAGATTATGCTACTCTCACTGTCAGGACATTTCGCACAATATTTAGTCTAAAATATTCCTTTCTTGATTTAATTGTATTACTCCTAGTTATGCTCCTTATTCCAGCCCAAATAATTCAACTCCATGAACCTAATTCTATTCTGAGATGCATGCATACAACTCCCAGTGACTTACTGGCAGTTGGCAGGAGAATTTGGCTCTGTGCTTGGTGCTTTTACCCATCAATACTTTCTGACTATTATCATAGCTCCTGCTATGCATAATTAGCTTTTTTAATATTTCTGTGAAAAATAATTGTTCCAGCCCCCTAATAGTTGTTGTTACTCCTTTCTGAACTCCTTGTTTTGTCAAATGCTTTCCACTTTTGAGAAGCCCAGAGTTGAATGTCCTGGTTTCTTGAAAGAGTTGGGGCTACCAGTAAGCCAGCCACTAGTATAAAGCAGCCTGCATGACAGAGGCCAGTATTTGCAACCATCTAAATATCTTCAGGCTTCCCAAGTGTTATGATCTCTCTTTCTCAAATATAAATAGGCCCTTATCAAACCTACCTGGAGGCTAAGGATACTGAGAGGTCTTATTTGGACCTTCAGCTATAAAAGAGACATGTTGTGATCCTTACATGCTGCATATACTTTTGCTCTTGCCATTCACCAGCGACTAGTTAAATACCAATAGACTTGTGACAGTGATTTATTTGTTTTCAACCCAAACACTTTAGGGAGTAACGTGCTTCACAGATGATGATGAAGAAGAAGAAGAAGACGACAACAAACACAAACACACTAGAACTGTCCTGTCTCTCAGCCAATCCAATGTTTAGAAAGGCAACTCACTGAAGTCTCTGTAGCGTGCAGTAAGTTGTTTAAAGCAGTGATGAGGCATACCTCTCAGAATAAATCACCAGGAAGTCTTTGTGTTTAGTTATTCTTATTTCACTGTTATTTATGTTATGATAGTGCTTGGTAGTCTCAGCCAAGATCAAGGCCCAATTACATTAGGAACTATACAATCACATAATAAAGAAACAGCAGCTAACTCCGAAGACCTTACCCCCTAACGGATAAAAACATATGATGGAGGAGTTGAAAATTGAATGCCAATCTCTTGAGTCCCAGGCTGTGATGGAGCTGATCCCCATCACCTGCCAGGCAAGAAAAAGACCCCAATATGTCACAGTCTGTGTTTGGGGTGTGAATAACTATTTGCCTCATGGCTAGAGGAAGCAGAGCTAGGCCTTGTAAGTAGACTGAGGGAGCTAAGTTGGGGAAGGACTGCTGAAGAGACAGGTATCTCTGGTGGAGAGAAGGCCTGTGACAGAGTATAACCACATAGGTAATAACAGAGGAAGAACACAACCAGAGCAAATTAGGCTCCTGAGGGGGAAGCCCTGGAGTAGGGTCAACAAGGGAACTACAGTGACGCCTGAGAGGGGTGGAAGGTCTGTGAGTTTGAAGATTTGTTTGGACTTTGATTGGAAATTTGACTTGACCTGGCTGGAGGGCCAAGCCCCAGAGCACAATGAGGGGGAGTCTGGAGAAGATACAGATCTGAGACAGAGCCCACTAGTGGGTTCCGTGTCCAGGCATGAGGGGTGTTCCCTTGAGGTGAGGATGTGTGCTTACTCATAGACTCATAGACTCTAGGACTGGAAGGGACCTTGAGAGGTCATCGAGTCCAGTCCCCTGCCCTCATGGCAGGACCAAATACTGTCTAGACCATCTCTAATAGACATTTATCTAACCTACTCTTAAATATCTCCAGAGATTCCCTAGGCAATCTATTCCAGTGTTTAACTACCCTGACAGTTTGGAACTTTTTCCTAATGTCCAACCTAAATCTCCCTTGCTGCAGTTTAAGCCCATTGCTTCTTGTTCTATCATTGGAGGCTAAGGTGAATAAGTTTTCTCCCTCCTCCTGATGACACCCTTTTAGATACCTGAAAACTGCTATCATGTCCCCTCTCAATCTTCTCTTTTCCAAACTAAACAAACCCAATTCCTTCAGCCTTCCTTCATAGGTCATGTTCTCAAGACTTTTAATCATTCTTGTTGCTCTTCTCTGGACCCTCTCCAATTTCTCCACATCTTTCTTGAAATGCGGTGCCCAGAACTGGACACAATACTCCAGGTTCTAAGCTGGTAATTAAGCTTAGAGGAATTCATGCTGGTACCCCATCTTTTGGATGCTAAGGTTCAGAGTGGGGAATTATACCATGACAAATATAGTACTGTTTCAAACAGCATTTACATTACAGGGCACCAGTTAATGCACAACACATTAGTGTGCTTTAGAAATCACATTTCAATCGAGTACAATACCCCACCATGTAGACAAACCTGTGGTCTCTACACAGAGAAGACACTTGATGATGTATATAGGGTAAAAGGGAATGGAGACAAGAGAAAGGAAAAGTGGATCCAGTATACAGATACTGGAGCATACAAACGAAACAGCATGAAGTAGGAGGCCAAAGTTGCATTTTCCAGTGCTTTTTGTCTTTCAAAGCAGGCCAATCAGTATTTCATATTGAAATATATTTCTATTCTTAGAAGGAATTAAAAATTGTATCCCTTTGAAAATTGTTTGTTTGTATTTATTTATTGTCCTATGATTTAAAATCTTAATATCATTTTTAAAATGCAATTTGTAACTAAATCTATAAATTACAATCCTACGTGACAGGAACCTCGAAGGTGGAAGAGGAGAAACATTTCAATTTGTATGTGTATTTTTAAATGCAAGAAATAAAGGCAGATAAAGTAAATGACTTGATGTCATACATCACCGATGGGCTATGTCAAGGTTCTGGAAACTATCATGAAGTAATATGAAGAGAAAGGACAGAGAATTGCCCATCCTATAACAGAAGAGCGTGACTAGTATAAATGAAGGATGCTTGTATTCTCAGTCCCTTCTTCTTAGTAAAGTTAATGCCCCATCTGCCTCCTCAGCATTATTTAGGGTATATGCTATTCGCTTGTTCCCCTCTCATTGCCAACAGGAATCTTTATAAGTGAAAAGGGTTAGATTGTGCCTGTATGAGGTGGGGGAGAGTCATACTGCCCAGAAGGGAAGTGCAGAGATAACTGTATCTGAGGCAAACAAAATCCCTCCAGATTCCCAGTGTGTAACATAAATGCAAAGGCTGCATCCTCTTCCAGGTGCACCTGGCTTGCTCTGCCAGCGCGGAGGGAAAAAGCCTGCCTTCTTCCTGCCCTCTTTGCGACAATATGCACAGTACAAATAGCCTGCAATTTTTTCCCCTTAAGTGCAAGGACCGGTCTTTGCACTATCCTCTCTTTCCCACCCCCACTCCCTCTCCGAACACCCATACAAGGTCAGTCACAATCTGGCCAGAAAATCTTTGATTTTGTTTGTTTTTTGTTTGGTGGTTCAGGCATCTCTTTTCTTTCTGTCTCGCCAGTGCTCCAGGAACGTTACCCAGACTGATATTGTCTTGTGGCTTCCTCCTCTTCCTCTCAGCTTTTTGGACACAAAAACACATACAAGTGCTTTTTTTGTGGCTTTCCCTTTTTCTCTTTCCTCAGCTCTCAGAAAGACAAAAAGCACTGGAAAATGCAACTTTGGCCTCCTACTTCATGCTGTTTCGTTTGTATGCTCCAGTATCTGTATACTGCATCCACTCTTCCTTTCTCTGGTCTCCATTCCCTTTTACCCTATAGACATCATCAAGTGTCTTCTCTGTGTAGAGACCACAGGTTTGTCTACATGGTGGGGTATTGTACTCGATTGAAATGTGATTTCTAAAGCACACTAATGTGTTGTGCATTAACTGGTGCCCTGTAATGTAAATGCTGTTTGAAACAGTACTATATTTGTCATGGTATAATTCCCCACTCTGAACCTTAGCGTCCAAAAGATGGGGTACCAGCATGAATTCCTCTAAGCTTAATTACCAGCTTAGAACCTGTAGCGCTGCCACCAACCAGGAATTCCAGTGCCTGGTACACTCTGGTCCCCCCAAAAAACCTTGCCAGGGGACCCCCAAGACCCAGACCCTCTGGATCTTAACACAAGGAAAGTAAACCCTTTCCCTCACCATTGCCTCTTCCAGGCTTCCCCTCCCTGGGTTACCCTGGAAGATCACCGTGATTCAAACTCCTTGAATCTTAAACAGAGAGGAAAATGCACCTTCCCCCCTCCTTCTTTCTGCCCCTCCCAGACTCTCCCTGAGAGAGACAGTAATCCTAACACAGAGAGAATTTAGCCTCTTTCTCCCCCTTCCCTCCTTTCTCCCCACCAATTCCCTGGTGAATCCAGACCTTGTCCCCTGGGGTCTCACACCAGAATAAAAAAAAACAATCAGGTTCTTAAACAAGAAAAACTTTTAATTAAAGAAAGAACAAAGGTAAAAATTATCTTTGTAAATTTAAGATGGAATATGTTACAGGGTCTTTCAGCTATAGACACTGGGAATACCCTCTCAGCCTAAGTATTCAAGTACAAATTAAAATCCTTTCAGCAAAATATGAATTTGTACTCCTCCCAGCCAAATACACATTTGCAAATAAAGAAAACAACCATAAGCCTAACTCGCTTTATCTACCTAGTACTCACTCTTCTGAACTTATAAGAGCCTGTATCAGAGAGATTGGAGAGAAACCTGGTTGCACGTCTGGTCCCTCTGAGCCCCCAGAGTGAACAACCAAAATCTAACAGCACAGCACAAACTTCCCTCCCTCAAGATTTGAAAGTATCCTGTCCCCTGATTGGTCCTCTGGTCAGGTGACAGCCAGGCTCACTGTTCTTGTTAACCCTTTCCAGGCAAAAGAGATATGAAGCATTTTTGTTCTATTAACTCTTACTTATCTGTTTATGACAATATTAAAGTGCACTAGAGAGCCTTTAGTGCCTACCAGCAGGAATACTCAGGCCAATTAATCTTAAACATGCTAGTGAACTTTAGAAATCATACCCCATAAAGCATGGTACCCAACTGCATAGACAAACACTTATCAAGAAGGGCTGGATAAGGCCCTTAATCTGCCTGGCAAGTGTCCTAAAAAGGACACTCCTCCCCTCTCTTTTGTTTAGGGAAAAGATACTCAGTGTACCTTTCATTTATGCTCAGGGCACTTTACACTACTCTGGTGTAAAGTCACTTTAAGACCCCTTTACATGATTGCGGCAGTTAAAGGAACATTAGTACAGACGAGAATAAGTGCCGTTCACAACATGGGCTTTTGGAAAGCCACCTCTAGTGGGACCTTTGCTGTTTGGAACCAAAGGTCCTTTTAAAAAGATGTGCCAGTCTGGAAGTCCATTGGGGTAGGGAACAGAGGAAGTGGAATGATTACAAAAATCCCACAACATTTGGTACCCTTAGAACAAGATTTTTAGTCGACTTCCCCTGCAAAATTAAATGCACAGACCTCTGTGTGTACAAACAGGCATGTGCACATTCTCATCAGGTAATCAGGCATGCACTTTACCAATCTGTGAATTCTAACGAGCAAGCAAAATCACTGCAACCTTACTTGGAGAGACCACTTCAGAACAGGCTGCAGGCTGATTGAGTCCCTAACCTTTCTGCTGAGTATGCTAACTTTACTGCTAATTGTTTTTTGTGACTGCCACTTGTTATAATCAAGCCCCAGAATTTGGACTGAGAACAACAAAATATGTCACATATGGGCCACTAAAAATCCATCAGTTGGTGGTAATTTCCAGCCTCTACCATCTCATGCTTTATTAAAAGCAGTGACCTAAAATGAAAGGCTTCATATCTCATTATCAATTCCATGCACCACCGAGTCCCTCAAATAAAATACTTTTATGTCTTGGTAAGTTTCCTGAATGCAGAATACAAGTGATGAACAGCAGATCAGTGCATGATGGACATCTGCAAAGAATCTCAGTGAAATGGCACATACTAGGTACATTGCCAAAAATAGTTCAAATTTTGTGGATGGCCTTAAAAATGGATGCCGCCTGGAGCAAAAACTGTCATCTTCTGCGTTTTGTGCTGTGCTGAGCTGATTATAAACACTTAACAACTAATAAATAATGACTAATAGCAGGGTATGTACAAAAAATATAAAACCTTCTCTTTAAAAGCCACAGCTGGGTTATGTGAAACTAAAAACATTTTCTTTTTACATTTTGAAATATGATTAAAATATGTTTTAGAAGACAGTACACAACTTCATGTGGGAAGGTTCATCAGTGAATCTTCACCATCTATGTCACTGTTATGAATCCGGGCCAGGTTACTGACTGAAATCAATAGATAGTCATTGGTCTCTGTTGGATGTTTGGTGGCCTCTGTGAAATAACTTGCTAGTCTCAGTCCAGCTCCTAACTGGTCTGACTACTTCCTGTTGAACAAGGGCCACAACTAGAGCTGATGAAAAATTTCCATCCAAACTTTTTTGGTTTTTAACTGGATTATTTGGTTTTCAGTTGTCTAAAAACAAAACATTTTCAGGTTTCAGTTTTCTTTTAGTAAGCCCCATTCCTGCCCAAATTAGACAAAACTGACAAAGAAATTCACTTGTGTGTGTGAGGATGGAGTGGAGGAATCATTTTCTGACTAGCTCTACACACGCACTGCACACTGCACAAAATCACCACCAAAATCTTTGGCCCCCATTGGCAGTCACAGCAGGGAGGCCGATAACTGAACGGTAATGGAAACTGAACTACCCTCTCACTTCTAAGGGGAGGTTTCAGTGAGTCCCAGAGGAGGTACACCAGCCAGACTAAGTGGTTTTCCATTGTGCATATACATTCTGTGGGTAAAGAGAGGGCTACAGTTGTTGTTAAACTGTCACTTTCCACCTAAGTACTAAAAGCCAGTTAAATATTACCTTCCCGTGTTAGACGTCTATATGAGGAGACACATAGAAGGTCAGTGCTGCTTAGTTTGGCGAGGAGATTAATAGGAAGAGGCATGATAGATATATATAAATGTATGAATGATATGGAGAAGGTTAATCAGGCGCACATAATTCCTCGTCCTTGATAAAAGAACAAGAGGGCATTCAATTAAATTGGAAAGCATCTAATTTAGAAATTGTGAAAGAAAATTCTTTCAAACACTACCCACAATTAACCTGTAGCTTTCCTTATCACAAGTTATGGTTCAGGCTAAAAACATTCTCAAAAGGTTTCAGAGTGGTAGCTGTGTTAGTCTGTATCTGCAAAAAGAACAGGAGTACTTGCGGCATCTTAGAGACTAACACATTTATTTGAGCATAAGCATTTTAGCCCACAAAAGCTTATGCTCAAATAAACTTGTTAGTCTCTAAGGTGCCACAAGTACACCTTGTTCTTTATTCTCAAAAGGAGAAGGCATGTACAACCAGGATAACATGTGAACAACAAAAACATCCACGGTCATGTTTGACACTATTAAACAAAATTAAAGCTATAGGCCAGATATGACAAATAGCTCATGCTTAATGCTGGTTGGAAAATTTTTGAATTTCAAAATTTTTTATTTAAATATCATCCCATATTTTGACCAGCTCATTTAAAAATGGTGAGATTTGAAAATTTGCAGCCACCTAAAAGGGGTAACTTTTCTGCAAAACTTTTAGCAAAAAAAGTTCCCATTTTCTGACCAGCTCTACAAAGCTCACAGTAGGAGCTACCGAGAGCCAAGCTCTTTTGAAAATCCTGCTAATAAACTCTTATGCTTCACAACAAAGGCCTTTGACATTGTTAGGGTGAAAGTTTCTCTGTGCACAGGTTGTTCTGTAATTGTCCGATACAGGAGCGTTTGCACTTTCCTCTAATACATCTGGCACTAGCCACTATCAGAAACAGGATAGTGGACTATTGGAAAACTGCTTTGATCTGGTATGGCAATTCTTATGTTCCTATGTCAGAGTACGTCAGCATACATTTTGGTATTCGTTTTGGTTTGTAATGTTAAGAGATAAATAGAGCCAGAACTTTATAAACACAGGAATCTTGTCTCCTCTAACATTGCCCTATTTGGAGCTATATGGATCCATTTTGTTAGTTGGACATTTTTGTGTTGGATTAATTGCACAAATTGGATGGGAGTCATGTTCATTTGTAACTTGCTAGAGTGCAACAAGCTCTGGCATTTTCTCGCATTGCTACAGTGTGCATGGCAGGTTCCTGTGCTAATGAACTGAGCATGCAATAGTGACTTTCCAAGTTACTATAGTTAGTTCTGCACCTGCAGAATATTTTTTTTACTTCCTTACAAGCATTCTGTTTTCCTTTTTTTAATTATTCATTTCTACCAAGTTATTTTTAAGATATTCATTTTTCTCAAGCTTTCTGAGAATTATAGTATTTATATTAAACTCTGAGTCTCTGCTCTTCAGGGAAGCTCTTTTCTTTGTGTCAGTGACAAATGCCTCTCTTATTTATGTATTTCTATTTTAGAAGACATGTAAAACAAGGACTGAAAGGTCCATGAAAGCACCCTGCACCTTACTCTTGTGCTCATGTTGGAGACCTTGTACCAGCATTAATAAAACTTGAATCGGGAAAAAAGAAGATGCTGAAAGATGGAAGTTTTATAGTTTCAATCTATTTGCACACTGATCAGTTAGGAACTCAGGAGCTGAAATGTCAGAACCCTATGAAGAAATAACATGTTTGCAATTGTGTGTCTATGTCATACTAGGATTGCCAACTTTCTACTTACACAAAACCAAACACCCTTGCCCCACTCCTCCTCCAATGTCCCCCCTTCTCTGAGGCTCCGCCCCCTGCTCACACTAACCCCCATCTCTCTGTCGCTTGCACTCCCCACCCTCACTCACTCGCTCATTTTCACTGGGCTGGCTCAGGGGGTTGAGGTGCGGGGGGTAAGGGCTCTGGTGTGGGACCAGGGATGGGGGATTTGGGGTGAAGGAGGGGGCTATGGGCTGGGGGGTTCGGAGTGTGGGATGGGGCAGGGGGCTGTGGTGTGTAGGTGGGTGAGGGCTCCAGCTGGGGGTGCAGATTCTGCGGTGGGGCTGGGTATGAGGGGTTTGGAGTGTAGAGTGGTGCTTTGGGCTGGGACTAAGAGGTTCAGAGGGCAGGAGGGGATCAAGACTGGAGCAGGTTCCTGGCCAATGGGAGCTGCAGAGCCAGCACTTGGGATGGGGGCAGCATGTAGAGCCCCCTGGATACCCCTATGCATAGGAGCCAAAGAAGAGACATGCCACTGCTTCCGGGAGCCATGCAGAGCCATAGCAGGCAGGGAGCATGCCTTAGCCCTGCTGCGCTGCTGAGCAGACTTTTTATGGCCTGGTCAGTGGTGCAGACCAGAGCCACCAAGATCCCTTTTCGACAGGGCGTTCCAGTGGAAAACCAGACACCTGGCCACCCTACATCATATAGTCACAGCATTTAAGGCCAGAAGGAACCACCAGCTCATCTAGTCTGACCTCTTGTATATGAAAGGCCACCAATGCCACCCAGCCACCTCCACACCAATCCCAACCCATACAAGAGGAATTATGGTGCATGAGTGCCCAAGGCCTCTACAATGGCAAGAAATTGTTTTAATTAGATATATGGGCCTAATTACCACTGCTGTGGGGGAAAATTGGCTTATTTGCCTACATAGGGAACTAGTTGGGTATACAACTGTCCATTTTTGTGAACAAACACCCAGTTTATGTGTACAATCAGTAACTGGATGCACAAATTAAGCACACATGTTTTGCACATGGCTTTGGGTTTCTGAAGCTTTTAAAACCAGGCCCTTTCTTGTCATACTGGCTGTATATTTACCCAAACAAAATAACACAGCATCTCAACGGTTTTTTTCTTCTGTCTCCCAGTTACAATGGAAATTGTGATTAAACCTTTGGGGCCAGATTATGCCTCTTTTACTTCCATTCAGTAATGCCTTATTACACATACAGTCCCATTCTGCTCATGAAATAAGGGGATATTCAGTGTGAAGAAAGGTGGCAGAATCTGGCCCTATTTTAGTTAGATGTCTTGAACAGTAAATTAGTCTTAAATTAGGGTATCTAGGCCTTGGGTCCAGATGTGCAACATAGGTGGGGAGGGAATGGCAGGGAAGACATGAAGCTTTGTCTCTGCCCTGTACCACACTCATTAGCTCTACTTAGCCAGTGTGGGAGATATCCTCAACTTGTTCTTGATATAAGACAGCAACAAATGACTCTGCCCCATTTTGACTCAACTTGAGCAAGTCAGTGGGAGGCCATTAGACTTAAGCAGACTAGTCTATACTAGAAAAGGTTTGCCAATATAGCTATGCTGGCAATTCCCTAAGTGAAATAAGCTCTATTGGCCAAAGCACTTTTATGCCAGTATAATTGTCTGCACTAGGCCTTTGACCAGTATAAAAATGTTTTTTTTTAAAATCACCATCTAATCACTATTACTATGCTGACAAATGTTCCTTGCGTCATATGACCAGAGGCACAGTGCTTCCTGGAGTGGGGTTGCTTATGCACCATCTCTCTCTCAGGCCTAGGTGCTGGAGGTCCAACCCAGCTCTTAATGTTTAAATGACAGTGAAGTGAAGGAGGTGAAGTGTGCCCAGGGGGAGAGATGGAAGACTCGCGGGCAGGAGTCACTTTCACTGAGTGGCAAAAGCAAACATAATAAATTTCATGTTTGCTTTTTTGTTTGTTTTTTTCTTCCTGCCTGTTTTTAGCAAAAATGAATAATATCCATGTGTTGAGACATCGTAGTAATAATTCAGTACAATTGCTGTGACCTTTACTGGTTGGATCAGGACCGATTTGATGCAGATTTCTCTGAATGAAATTCAGCTGAAAAGCCCATCTCATTAACTCTGGGTGGTTGTCATTTTAATGGAAGAATATAAAACAATCTTTAGTTACCCCATGAAGAAAGCAGCACAGTTACCCCATGAAGAAAGCAGCACACATTGGGGGGAAATAAAGAATTAAAATGAAATGTATTTTTAACATTAATCTTTCTGATCTAATTTTATACAGCTTAATGGAAATGGCCATAAGTACAGAGCCTAAATCTTGGCCAGTGCTGAGCTGAATATGCTGCAATTTTTATACAGTTTCAGGTGTCTCAACTTCTCCCAGTTGCTTCTACCAAAGATAAAACCTTCCAGGTGATTTCCCATGTAGACTTCGTAATTGATGTGAATGGCAACTTTCCTGTTCTTAAATTCCAAGTTGTAAGAAGAGAGTTTCATTGTTGATTAGCCAGCAAATGGTGCTGAACTGGTCTGTTTAGAAAAACAAACAATGGGTAATCAATGACTTTCTGATAGGGTTGGATTTAAAACAAAACAAAACAAAAACCTCATCAGAGTAAAATGCCTTCTCTGGTCCCCAAAACTTATTTTGATTTGGCCTATTCCTGGCTTGTTAAATTTCTCATATTCAGCTTAAAAGAAGTACTTTTGAAACTTTTATATATACTGAAACTTATTCTGCACTTGTAGCACAGCCTTACTCCCTTGAGCAGTGCTATGGATTTGATGCACATAACCACCTCACATGAGCTGCCATTATCACAAATTCCAGAATCTTAACTTGAATTTTAAAATACAAAAGCAAGTCTCTAGTCCCTATGGTTGCAAAAAACAACTCTTGAGTGTAACGGTTGCAGTGCTGTCTGCCCTCAATTGCAGACAGCCTGAAGCCATAGCTGTGAGAGATATGAATTGCCACTGTTCCTCCAAACAACGTGCTAACTCAGTCATCAGATGATAAATGTGAGCACAGTTAACAATTCCATGGCTGATCAAAGCATGGGAGAACAAAGACAATCTACTGTGAGAGATGTTCCATTTTTGTGTCTTCAACTGCTAGTTTAGAGATGTACCATCTTTTTTTCTGCCCTTAGTCAAGAAGCTGTCAAGCCCAAAGAGCCTAGCAGATATCAACAGAGTGTCTGACAGGAAGCCTTACCCAAGACGCCCAGCAGAGCAGTCCAGAAACCCCACAGAAAGGCAACCAAGCCCAAGAAATGCAAAGTCCAGCAGATCATGCATGATTTTATTTTGAAAATCTGCACAATCCTACAAGCAGCACTTTGTTTGGGCATCTCATGAGAACAAAGCATAGCTTGTGAGCAGGGACTGGAAAAATATTCCAGCTTTTTTTCCTCAGTTTGCCCCCCACTTTTGAGACACAAAATCCATGCACGGGTTGTTGAAGAGCAGTACTTAGGGGGTAGGACCAAGAACCATGCAACCAGTGCATGGCAGGACAACTAGGGGACCTGGAGGGAACATGCTGTGTAAAATATCTTACTGCTCATTTACAAAGAAGCCATACATGCCTGAAGCTGATAGCAACATGGGGAAAGGAGATCAGGGGATGTAGCCATGCTCTCAAACTAATGGAAGAAGCCTCCTATTGGATGATGAAGACTTGTGAGCCCGTCCCTTCTTGAGAGCACTTAGCTGAAATCCTGCCCTCCTCTTACAGGATTTTTTCAGGGAGAAAGAGGCTGTCCTCTTCCTCTGCAGTGCACCCAGAGGAGGATTATGTCTTTTGAGAGCAACCCTCCTGTCAGGGCTAGTCCTTTGCCTGTGGATTTCTGTACACACATAAAACAGCACAATCCAGATCAACTCCTTCTATCTGCCACTCAGTTCCAGGAGCAGAGCATCATCACTGTTGGATGACCATCAGCCTCTCTACAGACTGGGCATGGTCAGTGTTCATCCAGCAGGACCGCCCAAAGGATTCAGGGGGCCTGGGGCAAAGCATGGGAGCTGTGGCGCTTGTACTTACCCAGCGGCGGTCTGGGTCTTCGGCGGCATTTCGGCCCTGTCATCCAGTCCCATATCTGGAGCTTGGTTTACACTTGATTTTTCAGTGTGCCTTGCTCCAACAGCTATACACAGATTCTGTCCGTTAACTCCCCATCACCTCAATGTATACAGAACAGAATCCTAAATTAAGACTGATATCTGAAGCACACTTATAGTTGAACTGGCAGAATCAGCTGACTGTGATTGAGCTCATAGACTCATAGACTCTAGGACTGGAAGGGACCTCGAGAGGTCATCGAGTCCAGTCCCCTGCCCTCATGGCAGGACCAAATACTGTCTAAACCATCCCTAATAGACATTTATCTAACCTACTCTTAAATATCTCCAGCGATGGAGATTCCATAACTTCCCTAGGCAATCTATTCCAGTGTTTAACTACCCTGACAGTTAGGAACTTTTTCCTAATGTCCAACCTAAATCTCCCTTGCTGCAGTTTAAGCCTGAAAGATTGTTAAGCTGAAAGATTGTTCTATGATAGAACATCCCAACGTTTACCAAAAATTTTCTGTACTATACATAGGCCAAAGATCATATGACATTTCTCTTGAGAAAGTGAATTAAAAAAGAACAGAGTAGAGATTGATGCATTTTCTACCATTTTGCATGCATGTCAGTAAAAGAATATAACTTACCGGATGTGTATTTGTGACATGACTTCTAGGCTATATCATTCCAAGCATACACAGGAGAACCAAAAACCAGTGGGTCATTTAGGGCCAGACATTCATATGCTCACAATCCACAATTGGGATCAGATTTTTAGAATAGCTCAGGTACCTTATAGGTACCTAAATAAGGGCCAGGTTTTAAATAGTTCTCAGGGCCCACCAGGTCCCATTGTGACACTTATGGTCAGATTTTCAAAAAAGTTCAGACCACTGGGTGCACATCAGCTGTAGAGCTCATTTTAAAATCTGCCCCTAAGAGTGAGTGCTGCCTGCTGAGCTGTTCTGTAAATGCTGGCCACAGTTTTCCCTTCTCTAAGATGCAAGATGGATTCAGTGGAGGTGTGGCAGACCATCATCATACGAAATTATGTGATTTTCCCTGCAGATATGCCATTCAACAACCTTTGGGCTCCTCATAGAGGTCTCTATTTTTAAGGGATTATGTGTTTCTGATTTTCTTCATGCCGAGAGGGGACTCCTTGATTATATCTGATTACTGATGGTAGCGGTATCAGTGCAGTTTTGCATAAGACATGTAGAAGCTGGGTTAATTTCATGTGCTATCAACCTGGTTTCGTGTAGCCTTAAAGAAAATAGCTTCCAGAAGTGTTCAAAATCAGCTTAATGTTCTGATTTGTTCTCCTTTGAAGCAGTTACATTAGTAGATCTATATCTATCTGAACCTGTACATACATGAAGATCCATATGCAAAGACACATGTTTACATCCATTTGCTTACAGTCTCCACACCTGAGGTTGTTTCTGCATATTAATAACTACACCTAAAGGCTGAAATATCTTTTCTGCCTGACATATTTTGCCCTAGTAATTTATACAGTATATAATTCATAAAAGCAAAGAACTGCAGAGGGCTTGTTTTGCAATCTACCTTCAAGGATTCCATCTCCTCTCCAACAGAGCCTATTTTATTTTAATTTGTCAAACTATGAAAACTCTATGGTGTTAGTGATAAAATGGCCAGTCCCAACAAAATCTTATGTGCTCATCTTTTCTCTTCCTCTTGCCACTTCCCAGCAGGATGGTTCATTCAATGTGGGTGTTCTCACTGTGGATCGCTGCTGAATTTCTAAAATGCTGGACCCAGGAAACTCATTAAATTTGAGCAGGCTATTAAAGCAGGATTCCAAATGCCAGGCCTTGTTGGGAATTGGTTCAGAGTTGAATATTGAAATAAAGGGCCCAATTCATTAAAAATAGATCCCTGCCTCTTGTTTATGCAGGATTTGTGCATTATTTACGGGGGGCAGAGGGGACAACAAAAAGTGTAGCAAGCAGTTTACTGTATGGCTTGGGATAAATTATACATATTCACAATTTATGTCTCCCTTTTCCTTTTCAAATAAGCGTGGGATATTTTCTAAGCAAACATGTCAAATTGGAGCAGATCCCCCAGGACACACTTCCCTAAGCAAACAGGCATGCTTTGCTATTACCGTGTTTGTTGGCTGGAAGCCGACGGGGTGGGGCAGGGTGCTTATGGTTGGGAGAGGGAGTGCTGCCCAGATTGAATGGCTTCCCAGGTGAGTGCTCTGGATCGCTACAGCTTCACTCGCTCATAGACCACAGAGTTTCTCTTATTTATTTACTCACTGTTGCTATCAAGTCTTCACCCCAGTTTCATGCATTTCAGAGGTCAACAACAGCAAAATACAGGAATGGAAAAATCCCAGGCAGGGGACAGAGAAGTATCTATGTGTCAGGTGCACATTTTTTTTTAATTTGATGTTAATGAGATGGTGTATCCGATTATGTAAATTGACGTAGTTCCATTGAAATCAATGGTGCTGCCCTGATACTCCATCTGAGAATGGCTTTGTAGTGTTTCATTATTAAAACAAAAGATTCCAGCAACCCAAAAGTATGGAGCACTGTCTCTAACAGGCTGTGGAGGTGTGCGGCCGGGGCTCGACCCTCACGGAGGGGAGCCACACCAGCCCGCTACACATGGTCAGGTCCGGCCCTTGGCTTCAGTGCTACGTGACTATGCACAGTCACTTGGGGGCTCAGGCCTTGTGCTGCAAGGCGGAGCAACAATACACAGGCAGTTAAGAGCTCAGGCCTTCAGCTGCAAGGCTGAGCAACAGTATACAGTCAATGGGGCGCTCAGGCCCTCTGCTCCAGGGCTGAGCAACAAGACACAGTCACTTAGGAGCTCAGGCTCTCTGTTTCAGGGCTGAACAGCAAGATACAGTCAATTGAGAGCTCAGGCCCTCTGCTGCAGGGCTGAGCAGCAATACACAGTTAATGAGGAGCTCAAGCCCTTTGTCTCAGGGCTGGGCAACAATATGCAGTCAGTTGGGAGCTCAGGCCTTCTGTTGCAAGGCTGAGCAACAATATACAGTCGTTTGGGAGCTCAGGCCCTCTGTCTCAGGGCTGAACAACAATACATAGTCAATTAGGATAAAGCCCAGGTCCTGGCTCAGGGCAGGGCAACACTCAGCTCCGGGCTCAGGCCCTTCAGGAGGGGCTGAGCAAACAACTAGCCTGGATGGCCTGCTCAGGCCAGCAAGAGGGGGAGTCTGCCATCCTTGGGAGGGTGGCAGGGGGAACGCAGGCCCTCCCACTCCACTGCCTTCCAGCCCAGGGCCCTAGCAGCGGCTGTCACCGCTGATGGTCAGTGGGGTTCCTGACCGCAACACACTGACATAGGCTCAAGTAAATCTGCAACCTGACGGGTCGGCTGCCCCCAGGCTACTTCCAATTTCCCCCTCTGGGCCTACCTGGTTCGTGGTGTCAGCTCCCGGGAAGTCCAACAGCATGGGCTCCTCGCGGCCGGGGCTGGGTGGTAGGTCCGGCAGCTCCTCCGGGAAATCTGGGCAGGCCTGCTCCGGGGGTTCCTCGGGGTAACAGCAGGGACGGGGAAGCTCCGGCAGCTCCTGTGAATAGCGGGCGCTGGGAAGCTCTGGTGGCTCCTCCCAGTAGCGGGCGTGGGGAAGCTCCGGCCAGTCAGGGCAACTGCCCTGGGCCCCAGCGACTTCCCAGTCCTGAGCTCCCTGTGGCAGGTCTGCTCCTGGCGGTGGTTAGGAGCTGAGCTTTGTGCTTCTGGGTAGCCACCTGACCCTCTGAGGGGCGGGCTCAATGCTCTGTAGTCCCGCCCACTCAGGCATCCGGCAGGGCTCGCCCTCTCGTGGGCAGGAGGGGAGCCACACCGGCCCGCTTCACAGGCTTACATTTTAAACAATAACTCTTCAAAACAGAGAGCAAGACCATCTTGCTCAGTGGACTAGATGCACAGGTACCCTTGAAAATACCTAGGTACAGAATTTCCAAAAATGAGGATGTCCACCAACCCATATACAAATTAATATTAAGCTAACCCTATACAGCTAATTATTCCCCTCTTGGAAGTACCTTCTCCTCTTCCTCCTGACAAGATTAAGGAATCAGCCACTTGCAAGACATATTATAATTAGAGGAAGTAAAATTCTGCCATGAGACGGAAACACATACATATTTTTTCTGGATTATTTGTCTGTGATCCAGCAAAGCACTCAAGTGTGTGCATAACTTAGAGCGTGTGAATAGTTCCAACTGAGGTCACTATCCAACACACATTGGAACTACTCTAACCCACAAGTCCTTTGGTGGATCAGGGCCTTTTTCTCCTGACTGAGTTTGGTAGCAAAGGGAGAGAGATTAATCAGGTTCAGCTCTGAGTGGAGACCACTGAACATGAAAACCAAAGAGTTATATAATCTGAAACATTTTAATAACTTTAAACTTATTTTGTACCTTGCTTTTCCTACTTTGACCATGAAGAAATGCTGCCATATATTTATTTTACTACAAACATATATTAGGAACCCACACAATCACCATTTACCGCCCATTATTAAACCATAAAGAAATATGGAATTTCTTAAAAATAAAGAATATCCTATTGTTCCACATAGTTCCATCAGTTTCCAGTGCAAAAAAGCCCTCAAAGGACCCACACCTTCCTCGCCCTGTCTTAGCTTCTCCGTGAAGGAGAGTCAAGAGGTAATGAGGCTGTGGAAACAGCTGAGCCCTTTTCTGAATGGAATGGGTGATATCCACATGTGAAAACACCCCTCTGTGCATGGATCTAGGCCACAATTTTTAACCTGTGTGTAATCATTTTGCAAATGTTGTGCAAGGAACTGGTTTAAAAATATACAAGTTGGAGCAGGTAGAATCAATTGTTCAGCTTAACTAGTTGTACATTTGCCTAATCAACAAAGGAGGACCAGAGTTCTAATCTTCCCACTGAGCTCTGTCTGATAGTCTATCCTCTAAAAGTCCCAAATGATTTTCAGACTCTGCGCTTAGTGAGAAGGATCATAGATTTAAGCTCTATTGCAAGATGAGTTATTCACCTTGATTTTTAGGCCAGCCTGAAGCTAAAACCTTTCCAGCCGTTAAAGCACCAATCCCAGCTAAGATTATTTTGGGTAGCTAGGAACCAAAGCAAGGTACTGTTACAGGTATACCAGCCTCTTTAGAATGAGATTATAATATTTGATATGTGGAGGAAGAGGTGTCCCTCTTTCAATTAAGAACTCTTTGCCCTTTTTTCATTAGAAACAGAAAAACAAAGAGTGCCAGTTCACAAAGGCCATGAATGAGCAAGGCATTTGAGATATGCTTATCTTTAATGGACTTAAAAGGTGCTTAACTTTAAGCACGGGGATCGGTGCTTTGCTGTGTTGGGCCAAAGTGTGTTGCAGTTTGGCATCCAGAAAACAATTCTTCAGTATTTGAAATAGTGAGCAGAAGCATTTGTACCATTTATTAATACAGATGTTTGTTAGGGAAATATTTAATAATAGTTAATAGTAAAATGATAATAAATAGTTACAGATTTATGCAGTGCCTTTCATTTCAGTGGATCCCAATGTGTTTTGCAAATTTACAAATCCTGGATTAACTATCACCCAGGGGTCATTTTATCCACTTCTGAAGTGCCACACAAAAGTGCAGCAGAGCACCAATTATTTTTGTCTCTACGGACAGTATCTGGATCTTAGCAACACTATTAATCATAGTAATTTATCTACATCCTGGTTCTGAGATTCTGGAGACATTTTCCAGAAACTGCAAACTGGGACAATATTGGCCAAAAACATAAAAAGCATATGTCTTAGCTCCCCAGTTCATCCTTCAGAAACTGAATAGATCTTGCAGCAAAATATTTCTGACACTGGTTATTTCTAGTAGCTTGGATTTCATATCCGCCTCTGCCCAATCGCTTGTGGCAGATCTACCGCTAAAACAAATGTTTTTTCTGCTGTTTTCCCCCTTAGAATTACAGATCACTGAAGAAGTGGCTTAAAACATTTCCACTTGACAAAAATGTGAAGAAATTGTTAAAGGTTCAGCTGTTTGGAAACATTAGTAGGTTGCTGGCATGAGGACTGTTCCCAGACTACTCTTTCCTTTGGAACTAACATTTAAGTTTTGCGATATTTGTACATTTCATGCCTCCATTGTGTAGTATACCTCTCTGGTTTATTGCCCCTGTATTTATCTGAAGCTGGCATTCTTTCCACTCTCCACAATTAAGTTGTCTTGATGCTAAAGACATGCTTATTCTATTACATGTACGCCTTGTATATAGATGAAAAAGGAGATCTCCAAGGGAGAAAAAGGCTGGCGTCTCTGAGGTTGAAATGGTTTCAATCTGGCCTGAATACTTTGCCTGCAGTGCTGCAATCCACAAGGGGCTCTTAACCTCTGAAACCTGCTGACTCAAGAGTAATTGGCCAGCATGATGCCACTGTGACCATCAAGTGGAACAAATAAAATTATCCACCATTTCAGTGCTGTGATTGTCCTCTCCCACTGCGTGATTCCACGAGTCCCCTGGAGAACTGACCTGCTCATAAAAAACAAGTTGTTTTCTGGGCTCCTTTTCCATTGCCTGTAGGGCAATTGCCAGAAAACAGAACCAAGCTGTGTTAACTATATTTAGTGCTTTTTTTTAATTACATCAGATGGTTCAGATGACCAGATACTGTATGATCTTTTAAAACTAAATCATTGAGAAGCAAACAAATTAAAGAGAAAACTGGATATATATAGAAAAACTCAAGTTTATGCAGTGATAGAAATTTATACATTCACAAAATTCAAGAGGATTTCACATATCCAATCAGGATGACTTACCTCCTTTTCCAGAGCAAGACAGCTTGAAAGCTGCGATTCTCTTTCTATATATACAATTTGGTAATCTATTTGTACAAAAGCAAGTTGTTTACTCACCAGGACTCAGTTCTACATCTCCATATAAAGATTGTAGCCAAATACCGCTGCCTCTGCTCTGACAGTATAAACCCATAATAGTTCCCATGACTTCAGTGAATTTTATTCAGATGCACATTGGTATAACAGGGAACTGAATTTGGCTATGCCTCTTTTTATAAAAGCAGCTTAATAATGTGTTCATTTCATTCATAAGCATGTCTTCCTGCGCAGATCAATATCCTTTCAAATATCTGGATTGAGGTGCAGGAGATACTGTAGTCTGGTAAATTCATCCAGAGTAGCCATGGTGTGAAACTATTTTTTAATATTTCCAGTAACTGACCAAGCTGATAATGGCCCTAATGCAGCTCCAAGTGACTGCAGTGGTGCAGGTTCAGCCCTAGACCTGTAAGAATGTAAGAATGGCCATAATGGGTGAGGCCAATGGTCCATCTAGCCCAATATCCTCTCTGACATTACCTGGTGTGGTGCCAGATGCTTCCTAGGGAATGAACAGAATAGGGTAATTTATCAAGATCCCTCCCATTATCCAGTTAGGGACTATCAGAGCATGGGGTTGAGGCCCTGACCATCTTGGCGAATAGACATTGATGAACCTATCCTCCAGGAACACAGCTAATTATTTTTTAACAATTTATACTTTTGGCCTTCACAACATCCCCTAGCAATGAGTTCCAACAGTTGACTATGCATTGTTTGTTTTAAACCTACTGCCTATTAATTTCATTGGGTGTCCCTGCTTCTTGTGGCACGTGAAGAGGTAAATTACACTTCCTTTTCAGTTTCTACACATCATTCATGATTTTTTATGTTTGTGTTATATCCCCCCCTTAGTCATCTCTTTTCTAAACTGAATAGTCCAGGTCATTTTAATCTCTCCATATATGGAAGCTTTTCCATATGCCTAATCATTTTTGTTGCCCTTCTCTGTATTTTTTCCAATTCTAATATATCTTTTTTGAGATGGGGTGACCAGAACTGCATGTAGTATTCAAGGAGTTGGCATACCATGGATTTATATGGTGATATTATGATATTTTCTGCCTTATTAACTATCCCTTTCCTAATGGTTCCTAATACTGTTAGCTTTTCTGACTGCTGTTACACATTGAGCAGAAGTTTTCAGAGAACTATCCATAATGGCTCCAAAATCTCTTTCCTAAGTGGTAACAACTAATTTAGACCCCATCAATTAATATGTATAGCTGGGATTATGTTTTCCAGTGTGCATTATTTTGCATTTATCAACATTGAATTTCATCTGCCATTTTGTCATCCAGTCATATAGTTTTGTGAGCTCTCATTGTAACTCTTTGCATTCTGCTTTGGATTTAACTATTTTAAGTAATTTTGTATCATCTGCAAACTTTACCACCTCACTGTTTACCTCTTTTCCGAGATCATTTATAAATATGTAGAACAACGCTAGTCCCTGTACAGATCCCTGGGGGACCCCACTATTTACTTTCCTCCATTGTGAGAATTCATCATTTATTCCTATCCTTGGTTTTCTATTTTTTAACCAGTTACTGATCCATAAGAGGATCTTCCCTCTTAGCCCATGACGGCTTACTTTGCTTAAGAAACTTTAGTAAGGTATCTTGTCAAAATCCTTCTGAAAGTCCAAATACACTATATCCACTAGATCACCCTTGTCCACATGATTGTTGACCCCCTCAAAGAATTCTAATAGATTGGTGAGACATGATTTTCCGTAACAAAAGCCATGTTGACTCTTCCCCAACATATCGTGTTCATCTACGTGTCTGATAATTCTGTTCTTCACTATAGTTTCAGCCATTTTGCCTGGTACTAAAGTTATGCTTACTGGCCTGTAATAGCCAGGATCATCTTTAGAGCCTTATTTAAAAACCAGCATTACATTAGCTGTCCTCCAGTCATCTTGTACAGAGGCTGATTTAAGTGATAGGTTACATACCATAGTTAGTAGTTCTGAAATTTCATGAGTCCCTTCAGAACTCTTGGGTGAATACAATCTGGCCCTGGTGACTTATTACAGTAAGATTTATCAATTTGTTTCAAAACTATTGACACCTTGGATAGTTCCTCAGGTTTGTCACCTGTGATATGGGAATCTACCTTCCCTCCTCTGCAGTGAAGACTGATGCAAAGAGTAATTTAGTTTCTCCACAATGGCCTTGTCTTCCTTAAGTGCTCCTTTAGCACCTCAATAATCTAGTGGACCCACTGATAGTTTGGCAGACTTACTGCTTCAGATGTACTTAAAGGTGTACAACATTTTAAAAATATGTTGTTAGTTTTGGGGTCTTTTGCTAGTTGCTCTTCAAATTATTTTTTGGCCTGCCTAATTATACTTTTATACTTCACTTGCCAGACTTTATATTCCTTTCTATTTTCCTCAGTAGGACTTGACTTCCAATTTTTAAAACATATCTTTTTTGCCCTAAATGCCTTTAACTCTGTTGTTTTGCCACAGTGGCATTTTTTGATTCTCTTAATTTTTTTTATTTGAGATATAAATATCATTAGAGCATCTACTATGGTGATTTTAAACTGTTTCCATGCAGCTTACAAGCATTTCACTCTTGTGACAGTTTCTTTTTATTTCCACTTAACTAGCCTCCTCATTTTTTGTGTAGCTCCCCTTTTTGAAGTTAACTGCTTCTGTGGTGGGTTTCTTTGGTATTTCCCCCACCACAGGTGGCAGGTAATATATGTTTGCGGTGCCCGAGAACTAGGAATATTCAGAGCTGGGGGCCCTGCTCCAGCAATTTTTGGAGCTGGATCTCTCCCCCGACTGGATTGGGCCCCAGCCCCCGCGGGTCTCCCCCCACGCCCTGCTGCGTCCCTGCCTGGAGCGGTCCTGGCCTCCGCCTTGCATCCCTCCCACTGCGTCCCCCCCCCGCCGCGTCCCTGCCTGACAGAAATCAGCCCTACGCCTCTCCCCAGCCTGCTTCTGCTGCCGGGGTAGAACAGCTCCCAGCAGAACTGCTGTCTGCTGCCCCAGGGTCCTAGTGCCTGCTATCCACTCTTGGCAAGGCAGGCTGCCCTTACCCTGCCCTTCCACTCTAGCCCTGAGCCTCTCCAACACCCCAAACCCCTCAGCCCCAGCCAGAGCCCTCATCCCCCTGCACCCTAATCCTCTGCCCCAGCCCTGAGCCCCCCTCACATCATGAACCCCCTCATCCTCAGCCCCAACTCTCATCCTCCTGCACCCTGATCCTCTGCCCCAGCCCTGAGCCTCCCCGCATCATGAACCCCTCATCCTCAACCCCAACCCTCATCCTCCTGCACCCTGATCCTCTACCCCAGCCCTGAGTCCCCCCACATCATGAACCCCTTATCATCAGCCCCAACCCTCATCCCTCCGCACTCTAATCCTCTGCCCCAGCCCTGAGCCTCCCCCGCATCATGAACTCCTCATCCTCAGCCCCATGGCCCTCACCCCACACCCCAGCCCTCTGCCAGAGCCCTGAGCCCCCGCCTGCACCATAAATCCCTCATCCTCAGCCCCACAGCCCTCACTCCTGCACTCTCTCCTATCCCCAAACTCATCCCAGAGCATTCATCCCCTTCCAGAGTGTGCACCACCTACCCCTTCCCACACACGCCTTCCCATCCCCAAACTCCGTCCCAAAGCCTGCACCCCTCATCCCCTCCTGCACACCCAACCCCTGCCCCAGCCTGGAGCCTGCACCCAGCACCCAAACTCCATCCCAAAGCCTGCACCCTGCACCCCTCCTGCACCCCAATCCACAGCCCAGGACCTGCATCCCAGACCGCCCCCCCAAAACCCCTCCCAGAGCCTTAAGCAGGTGGGGGTGGAATTTGGGGGGGCAGAGTTGGGGGGGCAGGTTCTGGGCACCACCAGAATTTCTACTAACTTGCCACCCATGTCCCCCACTACAAAGATGTTACATTTTGGTCAATAATTACCAAACAATTCATCTGTGGGTCAGATCCTGTGCGCTGCTTAAGACTAAATCAAGATTTGCTTTTACCTTTATGGTTTTCAGGACTAGCTGCTCCAAGAAGCAGCCATTAATGGTGTCAAGAAATTTTATCTCTGCATTCTGCAGTCAATATGGTAATAGTTGAAATCTCCCATTATTACTGGATTTTCTATTTCTATAACCTCTCGAATCTCCCTGAGCACTTCACAATCACCATCCTGGTCAGGTGATCGGAAGCATATTCCTACTGCTATACTCTTTTATTATTCAAGCGTGGAATCTCTATTCATAGATAGAGATGAATGAGAATGTTTGGTTCATTTAAGACTTTTACCTTATTTGACTCTATCTTTTCTTTCACATATAGTGCCACTCCCCTGCCAGTGTGACCTCCTCTGTGATTCCTATATATTTTGTACCCTGGTATTACTGTGTCCCATTGATTATCATCATACCCCCAAGTGTCTGTGATGCCTATAGAATCAATATCCTCATTTAATAGCAGGGATTTAAGGTTTAAGTATTAAGACTTCCAGCATTTGTATACAAGCACTTATAAAAAATTGTAAATATTTAGTTGTCTGGCTTCATGTGATGTAATTGAATGCGAGTCTGTTTTGTTTGACTGTTTGTCTTCAGTTCCTACCTGTACTTTATTAACTTATCTTCTCCTCTTTTTATAAGGTATAGAGTATTCCCTTTAATAAATCCTTCCCTATAGAATATGTCTATCCAAACTGTATGCTCCTCTGCACCACTTGGCTTTCCCCCAGCTCTTAGTTTAAAATCTCCTCTACAAATACATTGTTTTGTGCTGAAGCCTTCTTTTGGTTTCTTTTGTCTTTTACGTCCGTGATTCAGCAAAGCATTATCTATCTGTCAGTCAGTCCATCAGTGTCTCTGAGTGTGTGTGTGTCATCTTCCAGTGATACATCATATCTGTTAATATGTATACGCAATTTTAATTGAGTTTCACTTCGAATTTCAGAATTCATTTGAACATCAAAACTGAAAACAAAGCTTGTGGAGTGGAATCCACGCAAACCAAAAAGTTCCCTAAGGGAATAAAAGAACTCTGAATTGTATAGAACTTTAATGATGAAAAGGAACACAATGAATATATTAACAGAGACATACCAGACTACCTAGCCATATATTACAGCACCATTTAGGGCACCTGCCAATGCTTGACTCAGAATCCATAGTTCACTGCTTGTTTGTAAACCATTACCTTTTAGTCTCCCACTTCAGCTTAGCATTTAAGCACATGCTGATTTTTAGCATTGTTATACATGTGCTTAAATGCTTTGCTGAATCATAGTCGCAAAAGACAAAAGAAACCAACAACTGATTTTTAAAAAATGTGCATTATTTCAAATCATCATGAAGGATTACCCTGCACCTGTATCTATTTAATCTAAGGACCTGTCTATAGACAGTTTTTGTGCCACCTTCACTATATCAGTTTAGAAACCAATATCATTAAAGCAGTATATTGTCCTAGTGTGGACTCAGACTGGTGCTTACACTATAAAGTTACAGGAATAATCTATACTGATGTAAACACTTGTTTACACCTACAAAACTGCATCTACACTAGGGGTGGTACCAATTTAACTGTTGTGATATGCACTCCAAACTGAAAGAGTTAAATCAGTATAAAAACTGTATGTAGACCAGACCTAAGTTACCTGTCATTTTGGTATCTGAACACTGGCCAGACACAATGTGAAATATGATGTAGCTCAAGAAGATGACAGAAAGACAGACACTAATGGACAGATTGACAGATAGATTATGACCATAAGGGTGATGATTGTTTGCTGTTGAAGAGAAACTGATAGTGGTATCAAAAGCAGTATATCCTCCAAAAATATTTATGGTAAAATTCAAATGTGTTGCTTTCTAAGAATAACTTACAAGACAAGCCCTTTGAGTTGCTCACATTTTCCTAGCCAGCCTTCCTAAAACAGATCACAGGATCTAGCCTTTTAGTTGGTTCCTTTAAGTAGATATCTGTGGGCCCCACTGATGAGGCATCATATTGCCCAGGCACAATTCCTGTAAGATATGAAAAGTGTGACTTTCATTTCAGGTAGGCTTAGCACACATCTGTGCTGGATTGCCCTAAATTGGGCTTCCTTGGGGTCACCTGATAAAACCACACGGATTGCTTTGCTGCTCAGCAGTAGTAATGAACTGAGCATGTATACAGTAAATTCACCATACATCAGCCTTCCTCTTGTCTCTGGCTACCACGCAACACACTTCAGTTGTGTAGGTTCACACAACACTCTTCAGTTTTCCTTTATGGCCTACTGTATTCTTTTGTATGCCAAGCACCAGTGAGCTGGAGAAAAGAAGAAGTAGCATTTGTGACCATACCTATATCAAAATAAGCTTAAAGTAAACAATTAAGGGAAAACTGTGTCTTTAAAGCAGTGGTTCTCAACCTTTACAGATTACTGTATCCCTGATTTGTCTTGTGTACCCCAAGTTTCATCTCGCTTAAAAACTACTTGCTTACAAAATCAGACATAAAAATACAAAAGGGTCACAATACGTTGTTATTGAAAAATGGCTTACTTTCTCATTTTTACCATGTAATTATAAAATAAATCAATTGGAATATAAATATTGTACTTACATTTCAGTGTATAGTATATAGAGCAGTATAAACAAGTCATTGTATGTATGAAATGTCAGTTTGTACTGACTTTGCTAGTGCGTTTTATGTAGCCTGTTGTAAAACTAGGCAAATATCTAGATAAGTTGATGTACCCCCCAGGAAGACCTCTGCCCCCCAGGAGTATGCATATCCTTGGTTGAGAACCGCTGCTTTAAAGCACAATTGATGTCAGAAGCTGGTATGAAGGCAGATTGCCTCACCAGGAACTCTTGGAGGGCTGGGGGATTTGGACTGCTATGTCACCCTTCAATGTGTGCAGCTCCATTGCTTTTGCAAGGGGTTAGCACTGCTGGACTCTGGTTCAAGACCATGTAAGTGCTAATTTGGAGGCACGCTGGAGACTCAGGGACTGTGATTGCTGTAGACTCCTGGGAAAGACAGTGGCTCTGGAATCAACCTAGCTCTTATTATTTTGTGTGTGAAATAGAAAGCTGTCTCTGTTTTCACTAGCTATAGTTCAATGTTGCTTAATTAGATAGTATCAGCCCACTCAAAGAATGCCTTTCAACATGCAATCAGTTAATTTGCTCTTTGTTACATTACTTTATCCTTCTGGCTACTGCAGATCCTCTTCTCGAGTGGTTTTTAGTAGCAGCCATTAAAAAAAAACATTTTACTATGACTCATGACTTAAAATGCCTCTCTCCATTACTACTTGAATACTTTCTGGCTCTCCAAACCACACCCATTCCATCGGTAGTCTATCACAGCACTGACGCAGTGCCCAAGACACAGTTATGGGGTCTGATTCTCCACTGCCTTGCATCTTGTGCTGTCAGTTACTCCCGTGGAAAGGGAGTGCAAAGTGGAAGTACAATGATGCCATTTTGTGGCTAGGCGGCACAGTAAGGCTCTCTAGAAGTATGGTAGCTATAGCAACAGCGGAGTGTAATGGAACACTGGGCCAGATACTCAGGGCCAAACTTCCAGTGCAGCTTAGCTAATTTATGCTGGCTCCCAGTAGTCACCAAGGAGTTGTTCCAGCAGCGAGGGATCACTAGAGCATAAGATATCCTAGTCATGGCCCCCTCCCGACAGACACTCTCTGCGATATGGCCCGGGAGGGATGGGTGGACATTCAGGGATTCCCCTAGTCCGCAGATCCTTATCTGCTATAGGTATTTGGCACTCCCCTGAGCCAAGCAGAAATTAGACACAGAGACATTTGAGCCTATGGCCCCTGGTCATTTATGGAAATATGGAAAGCTTCCAGTTTTAGTAAGAGGAAGAAAAATTTGGAACATAGGATGGCAATTGAACAGCAATTTCTGGAAACTACTATATTTCTACTTCTATGTGAAATATCAACAAATAATCTGACAATCAAGTCATTACACTATAATGAATGGTTCTAATTCTAATCACTTAGTTTTTCAGAGAAATCATTTTAAAAATCATTATAACTACTGGGGCCTCACTTCTCCTCTGTCTTGAACTTTGTATAGATGTTTACACCTGTGTGAGGTATTTTGCACCCCCTTTGCACATGTGTAAGTGAGTGCTCATGGGGCAAGGCAAGGAGAGATCTGAGCCCTGCATTTCATGATGAGGTCATATGTAACCTGAATATAAACTACTGTGATCCTATTAAAGAAGGAAATCCCATCCATAGCACTCTTGATTTCTTCCAGTTATCCCTAATTAAAAGTCTCCACTTCTATTTATGTTTGAGTAGGATTTTTATTTCTTTTAAAAACCAATTGTGTATGCATTGACTCATCCATGTTTAAAAAAGTTATGATAACCTAATGGCAACTGACCACAGAAATTCTCTAGATGTAACTTAGTAACTGCAGAGACATAAATCCACAAAAGGCTTGGCTAAGGGCTTGTCTTGATGTAATTATTGGCATAGACTGGGGGAAGTGCAGTCTTGTGATTAAGCAGGAGAGTGAAAACTGGGAGCTCTGGGTTCTATTTGTGGCTCTGCTATAGCATATCTCTGTGCCCTTGAGCAAGTTGCTTAAGCTTTCTGAATCTCAATTCCCCCCATTATAAAATGGTGATAGCAGTTACCCTCTCTCCGGGATGCTCTTAGCCTTAAGTAAAGGACTCTGTGATCCCCAGATGGAAGACACTAAGGAACTGCAAAATACTATTATCAGAAGTACAAGCCACTGACCTCAATAACGCAGTGCATTCTGTATAAATCTCAAAAGTTAACATGACACTTTGGATTTTATAGGATCCACTGAACTCAGTTGGACAACTCATGTGACAGCAATCAGCAAAATGTGAACCCGTAGTTGTAGCTCCTGGCTCTTTAAAGTGGTTTGTATGAAATATGTTACAGAAAACAACATTCATTGCATTGCAATGTATCACCACAATCAATTTTTAGTCCAATTTAGTCCAATTTTTAGTTACAATTAATTTTCCACATTCCCTTCAAGTTTCTCTCTAGTTTTTCAAACTTGTAAGAACAGAGTTTAGTGCATGGCAAAGTGTATAAGAAAATGGTGAATCACATGGTTAAAAATAAATAAAAATGGCCACCAACAAGAGTACATAAAACTTTGCCAATTTAGTCATCTGCATCTATGTTATATTCCCATCCCCATTTTTTGTCTGCTTCCATCTTTTAGATTGTAACTCCTCAGGCAAGGACTGTCTCAGCACCTAGCACATCGTGACTTCAATGCCATGTGGGGCCCAACATAATATAGATATTTATGACTATTATTAATAGCAAAGAGCTGGAAGAAAAAAAAACATAATATACAATTTTGGATTTTTTTCTCAAAATAATATGTTTTTATTTGTATTAAGTTGCATACAGGTTATAGAATGATGATGTTCATGTCCGTTGTCTAATAAAACCTACAGCATTTTAACAGAACAATGCATTGGACTGGGACTCAGAAGACCTGGCTTCAAGTCCTAGCTCTGCCACTGGCTTCCATGTGACCTTGTGCAAGTCACTTCACTTCTCTGTGCCTTATTTTCCACATCTGCAAAATGGGGATACTGCTACTGGCCTCCTTTGTAAAACACTTAGAGATCTACTGATGAAACAAATATTACTAATTTTATATTTGATCAAGGAAAAGAAACTCAAAAACAAGTTTAAATATAAAAGATGCTACTCTGAATAAAATATAATTAGAGCCAAAAGTCAAATCTGACACTTCTCAAAAATATTCAATCATAAGAGAAACCAGTCTTATAACTATATATAAGGTTCTTATGCTCACATATTCCTGAAATGAGATTTTTTCTCTACGTTCAAATGTAAATTATATTACTTACAAAATTATAGAAGGGTCAAATCTTATATATGTCTTTGTCATATCACATACACATTTAAAGTAAAATCCTGATGCCATAGATGTCAAAGACAAAACTCCCATTGGCATCAGTGGGACAACCTATAATATTTGTTATCCAAGCACTTTTTATAGAACAACAACAACAACAACAACAATAATAATAATAAATACAGTGGCACTTGCCTTAACTGACCACTGAGAGTCCTTACAAAAATAGATGGAACAGAATTATACTCAGTACATTTAGGGATACATTGGGGCAGTCTCTCAGAGACAGGAGATTGTCTAATGAAGGTGGTCTCTTGTGTAGATTTTCATGTAGTAATAAATATAGATATTCCTATAGAGTGATGTTAACTTCAGCTACAAGAAGCCTGTGTAACAAAGCATGATATAGGCAAAGAGGAGGTTGGAGAGTCAAAACCCAACCACCATATTGGGATCATGGCACTGGTCTTCAGTGCTGCATCCAAGTGGCCCACCATATGGGTTTAACTAACACTTTCAGCTTGATCATGCAGTTTGCCCCGTGTGTTGAGGCTAGTGTGTCTAAGCAAATTAATACCCATAGATCCTCTCCCAGCTTTCTACACACCACTCCATCCCCACTCTGTCTATGCAGCGTTCACCCAAAAATCATTTTCACTTCATGCAGAAGGCTGCTGCTGAGGTTGTCCCTGACCACTCTCCCATCATCCTGTGCAGTCCCAATGCAGAGCTTAAGTGCAGCTAACCTTCTGTACCTGGGTGAATTTCACCCATTGAGCTTTACATTTTCAGAGTACTGTACAACATTAACAAGTCATCCTCACTGCATCCCTGAGAACTAGGTAAGCATTTCTGCCCTCATTTCTCAAGCGTTTTTATTATATTTTATTTTATTTTTCCTCTTGTTGATTTACCACTGAGTTGTAAATGTCTTTACATGAAAGCAGGTCTGTAATAAAAGACAGTCTGTTATCACATTGTTTTGGTAGCAATTCTATACTAAGCACTTAAATGGAATAGTGCTGAAGAACTGTTTTGATTACAAGCCCTGTGATAATAGAAGTGCTATAATTCTAGAAGCTATCATTACAGAAACAAGACTAGTATGGAGATGCTTTTAACAGGACATTCTTACCATGCTTTAATCTTGATTCTTGAAACATTTCTGCATGGATGAGGCAATACTGTTAAAATATTTAGAAAATATAAAAAATACAAACCATGCAGAACATATGAGCTATATTTGGTGCAATCTGAATAATATATTTCCTACCACATGCAAGATTTTTAGCAAAAGGAGGGAAAATGCCAGAGGCTATTCCTGTGTTGTTTGGAATTCCATCTCCATAGGATGCATTTTTCAAAGGGGTGTGTAGGAGATCACTATGCATGCACCAATGCTGTGACCAAACATGAATTAAATACTGTTCTTTAGAACTGTCCGAAAATATGAGAACCTCTACCCAGACATAACATATCATCCACCGTGGACTATTATTTAATAGCATCCAGATGTGCGCTAGACACTTCATTGAACTGGTCCCAGCCCCAAAGAACTTACACAGGACATAAAAGAAGAGTAACAAAAAGGAGCAGGGAAGAGTCAGCAAAGGGAAACTCTGGTAAGATTGTGAACTTAGTCACGGCATGTGAACAGCTTAGTGATTCTGTAAAAGTGTCTTACATGTTTGGGATCATTTGGAAATGTCAGTTCATGTAATCTGTAATGAATTCTATACCTGCTTAACTATGGGCAGTCAAAATACAAATGTACCAATGACCTTTTACTTGAGGCACAAACCCACAAACATTAAAGTTCAAGAGGCCTGCTCTGCTCATTTGAACTTCTGTAAAAAGTAACTGCAGCCAAATTAGAAGCTCTTCGAGATTTTCATCCATTCACTCTGCTGAATTTGTTTCAATGGATAAATGGTTTCACTCTCAGGTACACAGCCTAATCTCTTTTGCCCTTCCCAGATAATAAAGAATTACACTAAATTAAAAGTTTGATCCTGCAACTTAAGGAACACTTTCTGTGAGTCTGAATGGCCTCATCTTCCTTGTTTTTAACCTTACAAGAGTGAACACTTAATATGGCAGAAAAGATGGATGAAGACAATGTCATCCAAGGGCAATTCATACCTGATATCTGTCAAAAACATGAAACATTTTAATTAGTTTTCGCAAGTATGATTTGGAAGCACCAGAAAAATTAGTGAATTTAACTCAGTTTCAAACAAATTATAAATTAGAAGGACAAACTATTTCTGATCTTGTTGTGCAGGAGCAATCTGTACTATGAAATCAACCTTTTATTAATTCACTAGTAATGTATCAAAAATAATGGCCTTACTCTGCCATTTCCAACTGATTTTTTAATGCAGTATCTTGACTGTGATGGAAAGTTCAAACTGGAGTTGCATTTCCTTTTAATTCATCCTGTTCCGTGGTTATCCTAGAGATGACACAGTGGTCACATTTTTTCCTACCATGGTAAAAAAATCTATATATATTTGAAAGTCATCTTGTCCATCTTCCTAACAGAGCAAATTTGCCCTCTGCAGAATATTCCCGAGGGCTTTCTCAAGTCTATTCTTAGATTACCTAAGTGATGAGAATTTCGGCAGAATTCAGTTCAGGAGCAGGCTGATCTCCTCAAGCAAGTCCTGGGACAGATGGAAATGGATAGGGCCCCTGCTCAGGAAGTAGTAAATAAGACTTACTGTAAATATTTTTGTGGTAAACCCTGGAAGACAATAACCAGCCATTTCAGCTACAATAAGCTACAATAAGAGTGTCTACAAATGTAGGGCCCAGTGCAGAGAAGTGTTGACTTCAACTCCCATTGGTTTAAATGAGAGCTGAGGGTGCTTAGCAATCTGCACAGTGTTTGATGTCTCACAGATCTGGGATTTCTAGTGGAGAAAAGGTGCCAACCTACATGATTGGAACTACTGAGGCAGCAGAAAAAAAAACAGTGTCACTCTGTTTTTCTCAGTTGTGTCAAAGTTTTAAAATAGGCAATTGCCATATGAATCTCATTGAAAATCTTCCTCACATGGCTGCTAAACCCTGCATTTTGTGGTGCTGCTGTGATCTGGTAGAATGAATTCTGAAGGGCAGGACAGAAGTCATTCCTCCCATCCAACTCCCCAATTCATAGTTAAGTCATCATGTAAAACTCAAGTCAAGTGCCTGTGTTTTCCTAGGTTTCAGAGTAGCAGCTGTGTTAGTCTGTATCCACAAAAAGAACAGGAGTACTTGTGGCACCTTAGAGACCAACAAATTTATTTCAGCATAAGCTTTTGTGGGCTACAGCTCACTTCTTCGGATGCACAGAATGGAACACACAGACAGGAGATATTTATATATAAAGAGAACATGAAAAGGTTCTTGCATACTTCCACCTTTTCATGTTCTCTGTATGTATAAATATCTTCTGTCTGTGTGTTCCATTCTATGCATCTGAAGAAGTGAGCTATAGCCCACGAAAGCTTATGCTGAAATAAATTTGTTAATCTCTAAGGTGCCACAAGTACTCCTGTTCTTTTTTTTATTTTCCTGGCCATCCCTATCAAGGCTACCATCCTACTGACTGCACCAGAGAATTATTGCAACTTCTATAGAAAAAAGAAGTAGTATATTTCCCTTTGACGGAACCCTTAAGAAACTTTATAATGTTCCAGCCTGTGGGCAGTGCTCTGTTTTGCTTGGCTTACTAAACCCTCAACCTCAGCTGGCATTTCCTAAAGTGTTCACTGCCTACATTAAGACAGTTGGACAAATAATCTAACCCAACCCAAGTTTGACACTTGTGCTCCAGCAAAGCTGAACAGCATCTCATGATGCTTACATGATGGGATGATATCACAGCCATAGGCTATAAAGCTATTAGGCCCAGACCGAAAAACAAAACAGAGTGTATTATGTTGGATGCAAAATGTACCCATTTAATGGAATTAAAGAAACAAAAAAGGTTCAGACGCCAGGGAACATCTGGCCAATATTTACATCTCCTGTTTAATTTGGATGCTTCAGTTTAGTTTTCAAGATGGCAGTGTATAGAAACAAATTAAGCCCATCACTCTATCGCAGTTTAGAAAACCAAGTTTTGTTTATAGTTCCTTATATTAATACCTCATCCACTTGGCCAACACAGCACATGAAAAATATACCTCAAATACACAACTTGTCTTTAGCAACAAAGCTGTAATTCAGCATAATTCTTTGTTGATGGGAGAAAAAAGGAAGTCATGTAAACTTGAAGTATTGAGATGATGAGATAAAGTTGGGCCATATGAAATTTAACATTAAATGATTCAGTGCTGTAGAGCTTACTTGAACCCCATTAAAAAGTGAATGCAAGGCATTATGGGCTCAATCTTGCTTCCATTGAAATCAATGGGAGTTTTGCCTTTGACGACAATTAGAGCAATGCTCAAAGCCACTGTCAGCGTTAAAATTAAATGAATTGGATGCCAGATTTGTAAGCATTGTGTCTGGGAACTTACAGTTTCTCTTCTGTGATCATTTTGCTGGAACGTTCATTTCAAGGAGCAGTGAAAATATGAAACAATTAAATAACCCAAATGTAGAACTTCATAAAATATTATCCATGAAAGCAAAGTTGGCCAGGTGACAACACAATGAGCTAAGATCCAGGACACTCAAGTTTACAAACAGAGGCATAGTTTTCAAAATACTATAAAGAGCTCAAATCATGAACCTAAAAGCCATACCTAAGACCTAGAGGGATAGACAGAAAGATAAATAGATCTCCCCCTAAATCAGGCTTACCTACCCTCAAAAACACACAAATCTGCATATATAGGCCAGTCCAATGTCCTCAAAGATACCGCCATGTGCTGTTAGCAATGGTGGCAGTGGTCATAAAACTTAAAACATGTTGAGGTTTAGTTCTGATAAGTAGCCCCTCCCCCCTAAAAAACCACTCTGTATCCAAACTTCTTTGGGCTCTAAAATTGGACAGGAAATGGCATATGAACAGTTACAGTATGGCATCTGATCTTGGCTCTTCTAGACATGGAGTGGCAGAGCTGTGTAAATGCTGTGAAACTCTTCTAAATGGTTTAGTTAACCAAACTTTTCAAAGTTTAAAAAAAAAAGTTCAGAGCAGACTCCAGGTAAGTTCTGGAAGATGGCTCAGGGAGGTTCTATTTTAGGGTTCTCCTTGGAATGGGCAAATTACTATGGCTAAAATAGAACCTCCCTGAGCCATTTTCCAGAACTCCCATGGATCACAATTTGACTCTAATATTTTAAGGATCAGAAACTTCAGTTCGTTTCTTTGTCAGAGAATTTTTAATTTCCATTAAGCTCTTCATTTCCTTATGCCAGAAGTGGAATTTAGCAACAGAAACGAAGAGGGATTTTTTCCCCAAATTGCTAGTTCTTGTTTGCAGACTAGAATTTCAGCCAGTTGGGGTAAAATGTGGATAAGTTTCCAGAGGTTCTGGGTGCTTATCTGAATTGATCCTAATCTCAAATTCTTTAGAGGGCTACTCATCCCTGATTTCTGGGACATTTTCAAGTCTATGCCTTTTGTTCGTTCATTTCTTTTGGTTCTTTTTTACTTATCAAAAACTTCAATTTATAAATTACTTTGTGCAGTTATTAACAGTGCTTAATGGGATGAGCATGGGAATAGGAGTTTGGAGTTTGAGTTCTAGCTCTAAGCTGATTCTTTTTGGACAACCTTTTCAAATGTGTATACCAATGGGGGTCTCATGCTTAACTTGAGACATAAGGAGTCTGACTTTTGAAGGTGTTGAGCACCTACAGTTACAAAAGAAGCAGATGGGAGCAATGGGTGTTTGATACCCCTGAAAATCAGGCTCTAGGTGTCTGAGTCTCTAGGTGTCTGAGTGCTGCTCACTTATGCTTCTTCCTGGGAATCAAGATGCTGAAAAGAGGGCAGGGAGAATGTGCAGTGGCACAGACATGCCATTCCCTACCCTGCCTCTGCAGCAGCCCATGGGGTGGAGGGCGCAATCTCTTCCATCCTACTGGAAAGGAAAAAATCTGCCTCTTCCTGTGTGTAAGGAGCAGCAGAGAAAAAGATTATGCCGCTTTGAGTCACTATCTGTTTTGATTATTCTTCTGGAATGGTGCGACTCCATCCAGCACCATGTTGTAGAAGAAGGCTTGGCAAAATTTGATTTTATTTTTAATGTTGATGGAAAATATTGATGTTAATTTTTAAGCATTTTTATCAATTTAAATTCAGGCTGTGATTACTTAATGATAGTAGATGCTGAGATTCAAAAAGTTAAAGCTTTATAACCATTCAAACACAAACTGCCAACATCACATCTCAAAATATGCAAAGTAAATATCCTTAAATTAAACTCCAATAAGTTCTCAAGCAGCATTCTTCTTACCACACCCATCTATACATTTTGATTGGTATCAGTGAAAAGATGTTTTCATTGGTTTGCATGTGTATGGTGAAATCAAAGTTCCCTGATATTTACTATAAAAATTGAATCCTTTTAAGCCTACTTAAAAGCTACAGTTTATCCCTTAGATTTATTTAAAATGTGACCATCCTACCAACCTGATTGTGCAACCCTCACTCAGTGTTGGTAACAGCACTTGTATAAATAGTCAGAGGGATTGTACAACGAGGCCCAAAGTCTAGTAAATTTGTACGGGACAGAACGAAATGAGGGCTATTCTGTATGTTGAAGAACAGCCAAAAACAATGCTGCTGCTCTCCCTCTCTGTATATAAAACTGCTTTCCTATTTATTGGTGAGTCTGGGTGCTTGAAATATTTTTCCTGAGTGAAGCATGTCCATATGGTGCAATAACAGGTAAATATGCTTCCCAACAGTAAAACCTGTCATCTCTTGCCTACTGATTTAGATTTGTTACAGAGCCCAGACACTAGAATGACAGGCAAAGCCAGAGTGCCACCTTACACTTGTAAAGAATTATAACACACACCAAAAAAGTAAGCTTTTTAAGAGATAAAACAGTGATCTGGTCTCTGGAAGAGAGGTTTTAGCAATTTTTCAAACTGATTAGCAGTTTAATATTCTCTTATACTTGAAGTAGTTTTGTGAAAGCAATGATGGATGAGGTTGTGTTCACTTGTATCTGTATAAAGTATCTATTTCCCTTTGTTTTTTTCACTTCACTGCATGGTAGAAGTGGAAAAGTTATAATGGAATATTAGACATACCCTAATTCTTCCAAATTTCCTCATGCTATCCCTTCTGATCAGAATTAGGTGGGAACTTGCGGACATGCTACAGAATCGCTTGGAAGTGAGGCTATAATTGAAAACAACTATTTTGTGAATTAAAGTGTTTATTCCTCTGACCAAAAAATAACTCTCACTCTTTCAAAAATGCATTTGTATGCTATTTTTAAATAGGTATGTTGGGAAATTATTATGCACGAGAAGGATTACATTTGTGTTATCTATTCAGATCATTATTATTTAATAGTAATGATAGTTTTCTCTCCCAATTGTCATTATTGATACATTGTGGATAATATGAAAGATACTAACTTTTTTTAACAGAAAAAATGCATTCACTTATCATAATCCACAGAACAATTTTCTTCTTTAATTTAGAGAACAGAGCTGCGATTGTGAAAACAGCAGCCTGACAAGAAATTATTCCTGTAGAAGAACTCTGTTGTAAATAATCCTTCTTCATTAATATAGAGTGTTCCGTTCTTAGATTTTATGAAATTCAGGAAAGTGATATAGATACTGTACAGACATCCTGTCCAAGAATTTTGCATCAAGTGCTCACTTGATGTGAGGAAAATCATTAATGGCAGTCCTGCGGAATTATTTGCTTTGGAAACAGGCTGACATATAACCACTCTGAGGCAAAGCACACTGAGACAGTGGGACTCTTTATTTACCTGTTGCTCTCTCTAACAAAGAGGCAAGGTGCTGCACGTTGTGTGTTAAAATGACTAATGAGGCCTCTGTCTAGGCTTGAGCTCTCATACCTGTTTTCAGTTCCTGACATACTTTTCGTGTCCCCCACCCCGCTCAACCAACCCTCTATTAGAGCATTCTGATAGAGATTCTCTGGAAACAGGACTCCAATTGGATAAGCAGGAGGAAACAAAGCCCCCTCAGAAAGGAGAGCAGCCTCAGGCCAGTCTAATTACAAGTCCCTGCATTGCTTGAAGTTACTCAGCTGACGTGCCTGAACTGTGCAAAGACCTTCCAGTGAACTATTATACAAAACTCAATGTATCACATGGTTGTGAAGCAGCTGCTAAGTCTCACTGTAAATGAGGCACAGAGATGATAAAGTCACATAATCTCATATACAACATGTTTAAGGAGCCCCCTCCTTCCTGCTTATAGATTTTAGTGCCTTAGGCTAAGTTGAAACCTGGGGGGTGAGGGGAAGAAAGGGGGGAAAGGGGATGTGGGAAACGAGTTTTAAGTGACGATGTACTAGTCTACATTAAGGATGTGTTTACTTCTGGTAGCTTTGGCAAGTGATTCATAACATGGATTTTAGTTCTTCCAATAACATCCCTAAAAGTAGATTTTTAAATGTCACATCCCTGCTTTATCCAGTACGACTTGGGGGAGGGAGGTTGTGTGAAATCTAGTGGATACAATCATGACAGTAGTTATTAACATTTTGGCTCTCCTCTCCCCACTTCAGTTAATAAATGAAAGCCTAAAAAGCGTGTCCTGAATTCTAAAGGCCTGAATGCAAACTGGATATATTTGATTGCAGTGAGATGACAGGGTAAAAAAAGAGACAAGATTAGGAAACCACCTGTGGTTGAATAAAAGCTAATGTCCATTGAAATATGCTGCTTTCGATACTTTTAGAAATAACAGAATATTCTATCTAAGGCAAATTAAGGTGACCAAGGCACACTCTGCTTAGGGCAGTGGTGGGCAAGGTGATCTGCTAGTGGGCTGCCAGACCATTTATTTACATTTGCATTTGCTCCTAGTGGCCACGATTCGCCGTTCCAGGCCACTGGGAGCTGTGGGATGTAGTACAGGCCTGGCTGTCGCTTCCCGCAGCTCCCATTGGCTGGGAACAGAGAACTGTGGCCACTGAGAGCTGCAGGTGGCCATGAAATGTAAACAAATGGTCTGGCAGCCCACCAGCAGATTACCCTGATGGGACACATGTGGCCCGCGGGCCACAGGTTGCTCACCACTGGCCCTGCCATATTCTATGGCCTCAGTCCCCCTTGGCAGCAATTTCAGAGCGTAGCGAAATGGAGCAGGTCACACCTCTTGAAGGTCTTTCATGCTTTCTGCAAACTCGGGCAGGTGTCAGTTACATTTCATTGCTCCATGAGGGTGAAAAATACATTGTGTATATTAAATGACAGCTCAGATTCTCATGTCACCACACCACTCCAGGGGCCTGGACCCTAGGCACAATGCTTATGCCATAAGCCGGCCTTGATTATGGCTATACTGGCATCAGTAGAGTTTCATATGTGGTTTGATGAAGAACAAAAATCTTCCGTTTTTATAGAACTCTAATGAAAAATGGCTCATTGTCCTTTAGACCATTTAAAATTTGAAAAAAAAATTACTGCAAGTTATGTTAAATTAAAAGATATATCTGTTGAAGAGTCTTAATTATATACCAGTTTTATAAGCAAAGAGCATTACATGAAAAGTACCATCTTCCAAGGGTCTGATCCAAAGCCAACTGAAGACAGTACATAGACTCCCATAATAAGGACATATGGTAGGAAGTAGTATACTGCTGGTCACTAGAATCAGATTGTAAGGGAGACAGCAAAACCCTGGAACCAAGGGCTCAAGTAGCCTAAATCAGATTGTTCTATACCATGCAAATCATCATTTTAATTTTGAATTCTTTAGGAGTAGAAGAAAGATCAGTAAATAAAATATCCACATCTAACATTTAACTATGGGGTGTATGTAACTATAGGGAAAGATTCATATTCTCTCTCTCATCATGATAGATATAAAGCAAAAAATACGTCAGTATCAAAGTTAGTATTGAAGTTTGGCATCATTTATACAGACCCTCAAACCCTAGTCAAAATGAAGCATGTGTTTAAGTGGTTTGGCAGATCAAGCCAGCATGCTTCACACCTTAGAGGATTTCTGTGGCACCTTATAGACTAACAGACGTTTTAGAGCATGAGCTTTCGTGGGTGAATGCCCACTTGTTGCATCTGACGAAGTGGGTATCCACCCACGAAAGCTCATGCTCCAAAACATCTGTTAGTCTATAAGGTGCCACAGGATTCTTTGCTGCTTTTACAGATCCAGACTAACATGGCTACCCCTCTGATACTTGACACCTTAGAGGATTGAATCCTAGCGGCCTGATCCTATTCCCATCGAAGTCAAGGCAAAACTCAAACTTCAAAGGGAACATGATGATACCATAAGGAACAGTATTTCAACTTGGCTAACACAGGGTTCCAGTTACAACAGTTTCTAACACAGTTTGTCCAGAGAGCAGGGTCAGGTCCAAACCCTGTTAGAAAAACTAGTTAAAAATATATGTTCTAGCCTATACTATATTTGGTTTAAAACCAGTGTAGATGGGGCCAAAGTTACTTTTCTCCTTTATCAGAGACATTTATTTAGTTCCTCAAAAATATCACACAATGTAATGGTAGCCAATATTAGTACACCCTGTCTGGGTCATGCAGATTCATCACCAAGTAAAACTAAATGTATCTTCTCCTGGAGAAGGTCAGTGTTCTCCTCAATCATTTCACTCTTTTGCTATGTTTATTTTCAGCACACAACTTAATCTTAAAGATGCCATTTAACAAAGAATATGTCCTGTTAATAGCAACATATGGAAGCAGCTGTTTGTGGTTGGATAGAGTTCTGTTCATGAAATGAGTTACATCTTCCTTTAAAAGAGACAGCTTTTTATTTTGCTGTTAAACCTGAAGTTAAGTCAGTACAAACTGATAATAAACATGTCTAGAGAGACGTCTCCAACTCAAAGCAAGAGTTACTGTCCATGAACTCTGCTCCTATTTGGTTTTTATTTCATAGGACAGGACATCTGTGTGTTCCAAAAGTAGTTTTAATGCACAAAACATGAGTTAGGTTTACACACTCTTTCTTTTTTACTTTTGCAAATGTTTTGGTGACTTAAAACATCTTTAAAAAATGAGTTTGATATGTTACATATTGCCTTGGTGCATTACAGCAAAAATCAAACATAACTCATTGCACAGATTGTCAAAACCACAATACCTGAAAGACTTGTAGCTACAATGGCCTAAATCCTATTGACGAAGAGGAGATTGTAAAAATGTGCTAAGAAGTGTAACTTACTCATTTTAATCATAAAAAGAAGCTGGGTTTCTGTTACACAAGCAGTGTGGGCAACAGATCACTGATGAATAGTGTTCTGGCCCTTCAGCTGACGCAGCCCAGGTCTACCTGCAGGGTCGGCTGCTGTCTCCATAGTAGCAGCCAACCTTGCAAGGAGACGTGTCTCTTGTGCATGGGAGGAAAGGAACAGCAACAGAACCAGTGGGGCTGAGGAAGGAGAAGAGAACCCATACCACTCTGGAAGGGTGGGGAGATAGAATATGGGTAGAGAGGGCTCAGACGTGGAGAGATATGGATCAAATATGGGAAATGAGGGGTTAGGAATTGAAGGGGATGAAATATGCAAGAAGGTGAGTTGGTTCAATTGTGAAGAAATGGGGCTCAAATGTAGGGAGCAACCTGAGCTGGAACTTGACCAGGGCCTCTGCTATTATAAGGAAACACTGCCACCTCATGAGTCACCAGTATTAACTTAAGCAACACCTACCTGTTCCTGGAAGTTGTTTTAATCAAATACCTAGCCATCTTAGTGTGTGAGATCTAACAGGCTCATAGCCTCAAGGGGTGAGAGTTTTATTCCACAATAGGTTAAATGTTCTTCACAGTTATCTGATGTCACAAAATGGTTTCAACTACCTCTTGGCTGCAAACAAAACACATTTTTTCTCATTCCACCCCCCCCCCCATTATTATTTACTGCGTGGCTTCCCTAAAGTTATAGATTTAATATGGCTTTATGAGGAAAGAAGTTCAGGAGAAGCTCCCTTATCACAAAGAGATGAAGGATGGTCATGTGGTTAAAGCAGTAAACTGGGACTCAGTAAATCTGTGTTCAATATCTAACTCTGACAAACTTCATGGTGACCATGAGTAAGCCATGGAGGACAAGATTTTTTCCAAAGTGACCAGTAGGGGAAGATGCCTCCGTTTTTTGTCCAGCTTGTGACTTCTTAAAGGGAATTGGTTTCAGAAAACAAGCACTTATCTTCTGAAAATCAGGCCCCTTTAAGGTGTCTCAAGTTGGGCACCCAAATGACTCAGCATCTTGAAAATTATGGCCTTACCCAATATGTGGCTCAGTTCTCCATCTGTAAAATGGAGTATTTCCCCCTGCCTCGTAGTGATATCAGGAGGATCAAATTGTTAATATTTCCGAGGTGCTCAGATGCTATGGCGCGAGGGCCAAGTAAGTACCTGGCTTCTTTCTGTCATTCAGTCAGTTTTCACAAAACATGTCAAAAACGTAAATAAAATAATATAATTTACAACACTTTTGGTGCCATATGACTAAGTTATAATATCTGTTTAATCAGTTCTTGTCTAAAATACTCGCCAGTTGTAAAAGTGAAATGTGACCAGAGTTCACTCTCCAATTTCCTTTTGTACTTTTTGAAGAGAGGCCTGCAAAGGCCAAAAAATCCCCGTTTTCTCCTTTCCTACCTTGTTTGGACCAGTCTTCCTAGCTGAGATGGTCTGAATGTAGCTCCCTCCAGGCTTCTTACTTCAACCAGAGGGATCATTACAGAGGAACTCAAGCTGCTTCCTTCCCAGCAGCTGACCTCAGTTCAACTGATTCTCCTGTCACTCGCACCAATGTAAATCAGAAATTACTGTACTGCACTGTGTAAAATGGGTAGCAGAGGAGAATCAGACACACTGTTTCCCCATTGCTCTGAACTTGTCAGCATCATCGCAAGGAATTGAGCTTCAGCCTCAAACATGTCTCAGCCTCTCTGGCCTCACATTGTACTAAGTGATGGCTGTTATAAAACAAACATACAAGTAGTGATAATTTACCACACTATGGTATGTGACTGTTTCATGGTTATTGTGCTAGATATATAGTTATTGAACTAAAAATTGCATAGTAAATTAACATACCATAGGAAATAAAGGTTGACTTTTTTAACTTTCAGACTATTAAGCTGGTTGCTTTTTAATTTAAAAAAAAATCTGAAATACTCATGGTATTTAACTTTAGAACAGCTTTTGATGACAATAATAATAATGCATTTTTAATATCCATGGAACACCTGTGCCTATGTGTCTGGCTTGACAACTCATAAAAGATTTATGTCTTTTTTTGAAAAAAACAAATTAAATAAATACACAACAATGTTTAGACCAGGTGAAAGGTTTTGACACAAACACAAGTGCCAGGAAATGCATAAAATTAATACTGACAATTTTACAACTCAGGCTTAGATGCCTCTTATGCAGAATTGTATGAGTCCATGTGGGGCAGGTCACCAGTGCAACTATATTTCATAGATTCATAGATTCTAGGACTGGAAGGAACCTCGAGAGGTCATCGAGTCCAGTCCCCTGCCCTCATGGCAGGACCAAATATGGTCTAGACCATCCCCGATAGACATTTATCTTACCTACTCATAAATATCTCCACAGTTGGAGATTCCACAACCTCCCTAGGCAATTTCTTCCAGTGTTTAACCACCCTGACAGTTTGGAACTTTTTCCTAATTTCCAACCTAAACCTCCCTTGCTGCATTTTAAGCCCATTGCTTCTTATTCTATCCTTAGAGGTTAAGGTGAACAAGTTTTCTCCCTCCTCCTTATGACATCCTTTAAGATACCTGAAAACTGCTATCATGTCCCCTCTCAGTCTTCTCTTTTCCAAACTAAACAAAGCCAATTCTTTCAGCCTTCCTTCATAGGTCATGTTCTCAAGACCTTTAATCATTCTTGTTGCTCTTCTCTGGACCCTCTCCAGTTTCTCCACATCTTTCTTGAAATGCGGTGCCCAGAACTGGACACAATACTCCAGTTGAGGCCTAACCAGCACAGAGTAGAGCGGAAGAATAACTTCTCATGTCTTGCTCACAACACACCTGTTAATGCATCCCAGAATCACGTTTGCTTTTTTTGCAACAGCATCACAATGTTGACTCATATTTAGCTTGTGGTCCAGTATAACCCCTAGATCCCTTTCTGCCGTACTCCTTCCTAGACAGTCTCTTTGCATTTTGTATGTGTGAAACTGATTTTTCCTTCCTAAGTGGAGCACTTTGCATTTGTCTTTGTTAAACTTCATCCTGTTTACCTCAGACCATTTCTCCAATTTGTCCAGATAACTTTGAATTATGACCCTGTCCTCCAAAGCAGTTGCAATCCCTCCCAGTCTGGTATCATCTGCAAACTTAATAAGCGTACTTTCTATGCCAATATCTAAGTCGTTGATGAAGGTATTGAACAGAGCCGGTCCCAAAACAGACCCCTGCGGAACCCCACTTGTTATACCTTTCCAGCAGGATTGGGAACCATTTATGTGTACCCTATTGTCAGCTTATTGCTGCTTTGGGGCAGCTAGAAAGCCAGTATGTAGATACCAAAAGAATAGACAGATAAAATTAAATTGTGATATTAACAATATTAAAGCCAAGGGAAATATTTGCTGAGGCAAATAGGCAGTTGTCCCCCTATCCTCAACATTGGTTTGATAACTTTCCTCCCTCCGCCCCCACTCTGACTTTTCAAAAGTCAGTATGCTCCATTGTCTCTTCCACTTTTTGTCCCCAAACTTTGCTGGATATAATATAATCACATATAATATTCTATATGCTGACACAACTTTGCCCTCTCCCCACCCCCAGATGCCCCTGATTAAAGCCCTCATCCTGCTGTGAAGCCAGTGACAAAACTTACATTGACTTCAATAGGAGCTGGAGCAGGCTACCTGACTAACTGACTTAGCATATCCCTTTAGCAGTTAGGGAACCACAGCCCTAAGCTCAAGCTAAGCTTTCCCTGTCAGAACATCTGTCATCAGGGCACCTACCTTCTTATGCAGTGTAGGAGTTTAGGCTGGCACTTCACCCTGCACCAGCTTCAGTGATTGTCAGCAAGCCACTGTAAATGTACAAATGTATCTGAAGACATGATGTGCACAGTTGAAAAAAAAAATGTCTCCATATGTGGGGCAGAATGTAGTAAGATGAGGCCCTGAAACATAAACTCTTGTGTCAGAGGCCCAGTCTGAGACCTGAAACCTGAACCAAAATACTTCCAGGCATTGCTAAGCAAAAGCTGGGCTGTGAGCCAGAGGCAGGCCCCACTCACAGAAGTTGGTGAGAAGAGGGTTGCTAGAAGCAGGTGCATCCACACATAAGTGCTAATAAGAGGAACTTGTGCCAAGATGGCATCAGAACACTCCACAGAGATAACGAGAAACAGGCAGGTGCATTTTAAAGACAAGGTCAAAAGGACAACATAATGGATAGATTTGTTTGAACCAACAAGTAACGGGAGAAGCAGCACCCTAATGAGTAAAGGGGCTGCACCTCAATACGTCAGGAGAGATGAGTAATCTGTTCTGCACCTGCATAAGAATAGGTCTGGAAGTGCACATCATCATCCAGCCTAGGGGGCAGTGGAGTGTCCCACCACTGACTGAGCTGTGTCCATTACCAGGGGGCACATATTTGTAGTATGTCCTGTAGAGTCTACAGGAAACTATTACTGTGCTTCGTTTAACAATAAACCTGGCCTAGTGCCTTTGTGTCTTACTAGAGTCTGTGGTCATTGGAGGGTTCTCTCGGGGTCTGTGGTGTCAGCTATCTGCGCAGAGCTGGGGCAGCGCACAGAGGGAACACGCATGCAGCCAACTGTTATCATCATCGAACAAGAGCAGAGCACCACACCAGTAGCTACTGACAGCACAGCATATGGACTGGAAAGAAAGAAGGGCTGATTGGAGGTATTGGGTGAAGGTATTTCAGACAATACTTGCCACCACTAAGGAACAAGAAATGTCTCCTTTGTATCCACTTAATGAATCCTGGTACAATATGGAAAAAAGGAAAAATGACTTGTGGGATCATGAAACCCCAGCTCTTCCGTTATGGCCTTGGCCAATTTATTAGGCATAGATTTTCAAAAGAATGGTCTTCCTTCACCAAATTTTTGTTGACATGATGAAACATCACTGGCAATTCAACTGAATATTCTGAATATTGCAATAATCTGAATATTTGTAACTCTGCCTAATATGAACTTGCAATCAAATAGAGATATTTGCATCTTCAATTCGTTGTGAGAGGACAAAGGTATGGGAGCAAATTGTGTCAGCAAAAAGGGGTCTGGGGTTTAACCCAACTGAAAATATATCCTTTTACTGCTCAGTGCCTCAGTTTACTCATCTGACAAATGGGGACTATAACACTTTTTTTAATCTCACCCAGGCTATGTCTTCACTGCAGACTTAGCTCAAGTTATCTACACTTGAGTTAACTCCTCTTGAGTTAGTCTAGCTTGAGTGAGAGCTGCCACACTGCAAAATAAGACTTGAGCTAAACAGCCTGCAGTACTGTGTGGTTGTTACAGCAGCTGACAAGTTGTACTAACTGGGGCTATAGCCAGGCACCCCTGGTGGGTCAACCAACTTGAGTTAAAAAGCATCACCACGCTTGAGTTAAGGTTTTTGTGTGTGAATGGGATATGAATTAGAGACAACACTGCCTTTATAACTCAAGTTAACTCTGCAGTGAAGACAAGCCCTCAGACATATCCCTCTGTACTATCAGCACAGGGCTTTGTTTTCGCTGCTGAAACAGCTGTGTTTTCTGCCGCATAGTAACAAATGTGTATGAGCTTTCCCAATGTAAAAACACAGTGAAGACAAGGCACATGAGGTAAACTCATTGAGGTCAATCCTGCATGGGGGTATATGGCTGAAATCAGTTAATTTACCTCATAGTAAAACTAAAGTGCCTATTCTTCACTGTCTTTTTACCTCAGGATAGTTCACTTGCATTAGTTACCCTGAAGTAAAACATGCAGATTTATTAGCAATGAAGACAAGCCCACAGAAGGTACTCCTTTCATGCTGTCCATTGCCTGGGATGTGCTGGATCAGTAGACTATCCCCTCTCCAACATATCTGTGAAGGGCCAGACATAATTTGAACCTAAATCAGTTAAAGTAAAATCTTGATCTCATTGAAAGTTGCCACTAATTTCAAATAGGTCAGGATTTTACCATTAAATCTCTATGACTGTGCATCAAAATCTTTTCTTGAGAAGCGCTATTTAAGCTCAAAGTGTTAATAATATCATGCATGATATCATGTAACCCTGAAATTGTGTAGTTACAGGCTAGAGTTTTACTGCTGAAGTGAAACTATAATTGAATGGTTTCTATTATCTTTGTAATGTACTTATATGGTTCCCTCTTAGCACCCTCATGCCCTTTAATATATTTATCCTCCGAACACACACGTGAGGTAGAGAGGTGCTGTCATCCCCATTTTACAGATTGGTAACTGAGGCAGGGGGAAGCTAAGTACTTGCCTAACATCACATAGAAAGTCTGTGGAGGAAGCAAGGACTTGATCCTTGGTCTACTCAAGTTGTAGACAAGCACCCTAGCTACTAGACCAGCCTCCTCTCTAGTTGTACTGCAGCCACTGAAATAATACACCAGCCTTGGTTCATTCACTTAATCTTGTAATTAGTGATGGCTCTAGAACATTTCAGTTTCCTATGGCCAGAGCTGGCTCTGTTTTACTATTAATCTTAATATCTATAACTGTGATGGTGCCAGAAGCCTCAGTCAATATCTTGGCCTCATGGTGCTATGCACTGTTGAATTCTTGTTGAATATTTGTTCCTTTTCTCTAGCTTGTCAGCATAGCCTCTGCATGAACCTAACCTTGCCTTAATTTTGCTGTTTTCTCCCTCAATTACTCCTCGGGTAAACCGTTATACTGGTTAAATGTCAAATGCTGTTTTTCTTGGCAAACACAAACCCTTTGAAAAGGAAAAAAAATGTTCCTGCCACCCTCTTAAACACTGATAGGAGATAATTGGAAGGTTGGATGAGACAATAAAAAAGGCATTGTTTCCATTTGCCTATTTGTTCTCAACATGCAGGGATTTAAATTCAGCAGAAATCAGGATCCTCAACCCCGCTGACTTTCCAAAAACATCTGTCTTAGTTGGGCTCATTTTTAAAAAGGCTGCTCAGGCTGCTGTGGCTTTTAGTTGCTTTGTCCAATCATTATGGAACAGGCAAAAATGTATTAATCCTCTTTTAGAAACCGATTTTTGAGCCTAGTTTGCTCACAGTACACTCATAGTACAGTTGCCCCTATAGCATGGGGAAGGATGGTCTTATGGTTAAGGTTCAGGAAAGGCCTGTAGGAGATCTATCAGAGGGGTAGCCGTGTTAGTCTAGATCTGTAAAAGCAGCAAAGAGTCCTGTAGCACATTGTAGAGTAACAGAAGTATTGGAGCATGAGCTTTCGTGTAATATACACCATCATATGCCAGCAATACCCCTCTGCTATGTACATAGGCCAAACTGGACAGTCCCTCCGTAAGAGGATAATTGGACACAAATCAGATATTAGGAATGGCAATATAAAAAAACCTGTAGGAGAACACTTCGATCTCGCTGGACACGCAATAGCAGATTTAAAGGTAGCCATCCTGCAGCAAAAAAACTTCAGGACCAGACTTCAAAGAGAAACTGTTGAGCTTCAGTTCATCTGCAAATCTGATACCATCAGCTCAGGATTAAACAAAGACTGTGAATGGCTAGCCAACTACAAAAGCAGTTTCTCCTCCCTTGGTGTACACACCTCAACTGCTAGAAGAGGGTCTCATCCTCCCTGATTGACTAACCTCGTTATCTCCAGCCTGATTCTTGCTTGCATATATATACCTGCCTCTAGAAATTTCCACTACATGCATCCAACGAAGTGGGTATTCATCCACGAAAGCTCATGCTCCAATACATCCGTTAGTCTATAAAGTGCCACAGGACTCTTTGCTGCTTTTAGAAGATCTATGTTCAGTTGCTGCTTCTGACTAGACCTAGGGAAAGTCACTTAATCTCTCTATGCTTCAGTTCTCCATCTGAAAAGTGGGTAAAATCAGACTCCCTTTGTCTAGCGAGATCCCAATCCTACAAATGCTTAACTTTACATATTAGAGAGACAAGGTGTATGAGGTAATATATTTTATGGGACCAATTTCTGCTGGTCAAAGAGACAAGCTTTGGAGCTTACACAGAGCTCTGTGTCAGAGGCTTTTCCCACAGCCTCTTCTCTGCCAGAGCCTGTCACTGCTGCGTGTAGTTATATATCACATCACGCGTTTCAGAGCAGTGTGTAGCTACACATACCCTATACGTAGCTGCCAGTGTTGACAAGGCCAGCGTTATTTAGGGTCTGAATTTAAGAGTCAAATGTATTTAGATTGTAAAATGCATACAAGTAATGGAGTTCAGTATCATCTTTAAGGTCTATTATCTCTAGCGGGGTTCTCTGAGTGACAGTTCTACCTCACTGGTCCAGGAAGATTAAGAGGTGCTGGACTGTGCATCACTGTGTTTTACTTTTTATTGTTTCCAAAGCCGCTTTTCCTTATAGTATATAAATAGAAGAACGCCAAAAAATCTATTCTATATTTAGATATTGAACAGCAAATGGGTTGGATGTTATTTAGATCTCATTTGTATAATTATCTTGTAATTTCAATAAGGCACGGCAGGATATGCATTGCGGTGTAATGATTTACACTTAGTGCATTCACTATTGCTCAGTCCTTGGCTTGGTGCCTAACAACCCACTAAACTCAAATTACTGTATAATAGTTTGCCTGCTGTTGTATCCTGTTGCTTAATTTTATAATTTTAATATCACTAAATCACCACTGGACTGGTAAATCCTCCAAGATGTTGTATTTCCATAACTTGGTTTGGAAAATATTTACTATTAAAACCCGATATTCTTAGTCACATTACCTTACTCCTGCAAACTCAAACTGAGGTCTGGGATGAAAGAATAAGGTGTTATTCAGTGTGAGCAGTGATTGGGAGCCCTTCACATATGCTTCAAAAGGTCTGCTAGGAGTTTTAGCAATAGAAACCCCTGCTTGAGAGCTTCTGCTGGGAGAGAAGCCTACACTGTATAGCTTCCTGCAGTTTTCTAGAGGGGGATTTTAGAGCACACTGACTGGAAAGACACTTTTCCACAAATAACACTAATAATTTCAAATGACTAAAACATATCCAGACAGTATGGTCCCTGTAAAATATTAGTCTTGTCATCCTACCAACACAAACATCGCTTTTTGTTTGCATGCTGATTTTTAAGTCTCCTTCAAGGGTCTCACAGACAGCATTCCTTATTTTAAAGGCATGCTGGGCTCAATTCACTTCTCACTTACACTGGTATATATCAGTGGGAACAACACCGGTAGTTAAAAAGACTGATTCACCACTTACTTAGTGGTGGTTGCATTTTACTCCCACTTCACACTCTTTTGCATAGATGTAAATGACCACACAAGAGACGAGGCAGTGGACAGTCGGGCCTATGGGTTTACACCATTAGTAGGTAAAACTGGTGTAAGTGAGAGGCCTATGAGCTCCAGAGTCAATGAAAATCATGGTACCTCAGTCACAACACTATAATTATTATAGTTACATCTGAACATAAACTCCAGAACTGAAACCTTGGCCCCTCTGACGTCAATGAGAATTTTGCAATTGTCTTCAGTGAGGTCAAGATTTCACTCCATATGCACATTCCTCTTAATCTGACCCCCAGTAAGGATCCAGATCTGAATTTCTCAGTCATGAACATTTCCCACACTTCTTCAACCTATTCCTCAAAATGAGCTTCCTGACATAGGACCCTACATTAGACAATACCAGCACAGATTATATACTGAGTCTGGCCTATGAACTCGGTAGCAAAGTAAATATTCAAGAATGCCCAGAATTGCTGAAACTGGTCCCTAGCCAGCTAAATGTTTAGAAATTATGATATCAAAATGTCTTTATACCCTTGCAGATTTAGGCTAAATCAGTGAGTCTCAAACTTTTGTACTGGTGACCCCTTTCAAACAGCAAGCCTCTGAGTTCAACCCTCCCTTATAAATTAGAAACACTTTTTAATATATTTAACACCATTATAAATGCTGGATGCAAAGCAGGGTCTGGGGTGGGGGCTGATGGCTCGTGACCCCCCCCACTTAATGACCTCACAACCCCCTGAGGGATCCTGACCCCCAGTCTGAGAACCTCTGGGATAAATCCTCAGTAGGGCTCAGCAAAGGAGGATCAGCAATGGGCACTAGCCATCTGGTAAATCACCAAGCCATGCTGCTGGGGCAGATCAGGATGACAGAAGAATCCAATGAAATATGCTTGATAGCAACACTCTAGTCCATGCTGCTGACAAACAGGAGACAAGAGGCTTGACTACATTTTCAAGTCATCAGATCATGTTTCCTTGGGGCCATGATGTTCTGGAGAAAAATCACATTAGATGGAAACCCCTACTACAACTTTCAAGACAGCAGTAGGAGAGAATCTTGACTTCTTGGTGCTCACATGTTTCTCCTGCTGGTTCCCCTGCTCCTTTTTCCCCCCACACTCAGCAACAGTCTGATGTACCACGTGTAGTTTAGCCCTAAGGTTTCAGTAACACAGACATATGCTCATCAGATCTTTCATGATATGTCTTGCATCAGCAATGGGAGTCATACACTGTGCTGCATAAGATTCAGTTAGAACAAATGTCCATTATTTCATTTTGTATCTCGTGGCTTACATCATTTGCAATTTTTGGCATACTTTAGAGCTTGGCAAAAAATGGAATCAAGTTATTCTATTAAATTTGTCAGTGCTAGACCAGTCCCTTTTGACAAAGGAGCCTTACTTTTAGTTGGCCTATAGCAAACAGACCCTCTTACTAATAAGATTAGAAGTGGCTCAACAGCCAATCCCCAGCCAAGCAATTTTCCTAACCTCTCTTGTATTCTTTGTACCTCTGTTCTCATCAGTGTTCACTCAATTCTTCTTAATTTACTATCATTTGCTAATTTAATTAATGTGCTTTTAATCCTCTCTTTGGCATCATTAATAAAGCCACAGACTAAAACCAGACTTAAAACTCATTGGTAACACCGCTAGAAACCTTGCCACTGCTCTGTACCTTGTCACTGAACAATGATCGTGGTTTCTGTCTTTCAGGCAGTTTTCAGCCCCTTTGATAGTTTTCTTATCCACGCTAATATGATTTAATTTTGAGAATAAGATCTCATGACACACTGTATCAAATGCTTTCATTTAAGACCAGTCTATTTTGCCTACAATCCTTTTGTTTACTCAGGAACAGATCACCCCCTCCATGTGAGATGCTTAAGAGAAAAGTCAGGCTACTAGACTTCTGCTACAGCACCCTCGTCAGTGAGAGCTTTTTGTTTGGTGGCCCATGGAAGGGACAGAGGTCCTGGCCACCCAACCCTATGGATTTCCTGAGATCTGTAGAAAAATCTCTCAGAGGCCAGGGCATCTGTAGGGGGAGGGCCAGAATGCCCAAGATACTGGGTCCCTTAAGGTAACATGGGTTCCTGAACAATCCACAAAAATTTCTCATACATACACACGTACATCCATTAATTTCAATGGGAACTGCTGTTCTTAGAAGAAGCAATGAATTCTTGGGGTAAGAAGGTGTGTGGAGGAATGGGAGTGGTAAATTAGCCACTACATACTAATTTTTAACCTGATCACAACTATATTGTTTGAGATAGTCCTGGTAACTTCTGCCTCCCCTAGGAAATACAATCACTTGAAACCTATTATTACTGCTCATTGCAGGGTATAGATCAGTGTTCATGTCACACTCCATGTCAGTGCCCAGCCCAAGCTGGCAAAGCTAATGATCCAACCAGTGGATCAAATTCGGTGATGAATCCTGGTCACATGCCACCTGAGGCATGTTGCGCATGCTGCATATGCTAAGAAGACTGCTCATTGATAATGTAAGTATTGTTCTGTAAAGCATTTAAAGTGTCAAGAGAAAAATATATCTAATTCTACATTGTGTTGCTGTCTGCTACTAATACTGACAAATCCCTTTTATTGCAATGCAGGCATTCAGTTTGCAAATTATTTTTTCCTAATCTTTGGTCTGGTCTCCCTCAGCATAGAAATTCAGGCTTCATGCTTCTAACGCTGCTGGGGGAGATATAGAAAATCAATTTTGTTTTATGTTTTAGAGACTAGAGCATTCAGAAGGTCATGTGTCCATGAGTAGTTAAAGAGATTACAAAAATCTCCATAAAATATTAAAAGTTTCTACAGACCTAAAATATACAATTCTGCAGAAAAAAATATGTAGAACTTCCCAGGCAAGTAATGCATTAATGTCTTGTTAGACAGGAGTTCATTAATATTTTTTGTTAAGTAAATTAACTGAGTTCTCTAACATGTATCTCGCACGTATTCTTGTTGGATTTAAAAAAAGGAGGGAGGGATTGATAATTTTATAACCAATAATAAGGTTTGCGCTGTAATTATGAATACTAAAAAAAGAGATATTACCTTATGTTCAGCACTGCCTATATTGCAGTGTAGGGTATTTTCGCCTTCTGAAGTATCAGCCATGGCATATGTCTTTCAGCAACATATGAAGAAACTTTTCCTGTGATGTTTGAGCAAGTTTCTTGGTCTTCATTGCACATTTTATTAACACATAGTGTAAAGGATCATACTTTGCGTGGCTGCCTTGGAAGACTGTGGTATACGGAAGGTCTGGGCAATGAGATAGTCTGTGTATATTCAAATTTCCAGTTGCCTGCTGCACTCCTGATAATGATCAGCATATCAGGAAGGCTTCATGAAAAAGTCGGTTCAGAACTGTTGAAGGAAGGGTGGGAGGATGGTTGACAAACAGGAAGGGGAGATAGAGCCAAACGTATGGCCAAATTGTGATCAATTATTCAAGCCACTAGAACCCAGGGACCTATTCCCATGGGTAAAGCAACCATAATTTGGCATTTAAGGGGAAGCATGAGAGAAAGAGCAAGACTAAACACTAGAAGTGCTACATCAAGGCAGCTGCACTGGTGCAACTGCACCACTGTAGCGTGTCTGGTGAAGATGCTCTATGCCAACAGAAAAATGCTCTCCCATCCACATAATTACTCCACCTCTGCAAGAGGCAGAAATATCTCCCACCAACATAGCGCTGGTGTGGACAGTGCTTAGTCTTTTTCACACCCCTGAGTGACATAAGTTAGATTCACTTAAGTGGTAGTGTAGACCTACCCCAGCGTGAGAGAAGGAGCCTAAGGAGCAGCATAAGTTACAAGAGTGAAGTATGATAACGTGTGAAATGAATGCAGATGTATAAGTGAGGTATATTGGGATAAAGCATGAAGATGAGCATAAGAGCCCTGAACTTGGAGAGGGAGCCAGTGACGAGGTTCAAGAAGGGCAACATGGTTGGAATGGTGTGAGAGGAAGTTGACCTTAGCCAAATTTTATTAGATTGTTGGTGAGATAAGGGAAAATGTAAAAGAGGTTCTGGTGCAAAGATGAGAGATAACCAAGGCATGGACAAGTTTTAGTAACAGGGATGGAAAGGAAAGGGTATATTTTTGACAGGAAAAAATCACAGGATTTGCAAAAGGCTGGGGGGAGGAGAAGGGAGGAAGAAGAGAATTGAGATAAATATGACTCCCAAGTTGTCAGGCTGAGTGACAGGGAGGACTGATGAAGTTATACACAGTGGTGAAGAAAGGGATGGAAGAGGAGGAAGATAACAACCTCAGTTACAGACATATTGAGGCTGAGATGGTGATGACGTACCCAAGAGAATAGGTTGGCGAACAAGACAGAGATGAGTGATGATCTGGGAATCAGCAGAAATAACTCAACTCATTGGATCCACTGAGCTTCCTCCTTTCTCTTATCTGGAGGATAAGTGCAATATAAGCCTTTGCAACACAAATGCAAAATGTAATTACATTTTGTGCGCATTTAAAGGGATACAAAAGACTGAGAAATTTCCCGATCCTTGGTCTTCATTGTTATACTTCAGAGTAATGGTGATGTAATGTCAGTCCACTCTCTGAGATTCCTATTTCCTGGCACATGGGCCCAGCATAGGGGTCTGTCTGTAAAGGAAACAATGGGATACAGGGAAGAAAATCTCCTGTGATTATACAGGCATGCTTTCCTAATGATTCGGTATCAAACTAAAAGAAACTTGCAGGTTGTGTGCGAGCTGTGCCTTCTCCATCTGCAAAGCTAGCATCCTCTGAACTTTAATCTTCACATTGTGTAACACTGCACAATTAGACTCATTAAAGGGAGCTTACACATTCCTCAGACCCATCCAGCATTGACCATTTTTGGAAACTGTAGATAGACTGTTGGTGTGTTCTCGCATGTCCATCCCAATCATTTTGATTCAGTCCAAATAACACCAGAAAGAGTTAAACCAACTATTACAATGGAAACAACTCTTTGTCTTTAAGAAAGAGGATTGATAAATTGCAGGCCCCCTTTTCACAAGGAAGCTGATCACTGCATGTATTGCAGCAAGGGGAATGATAATAATTGATTTACAGTCAGCAGGGAGCGCCTTATGTCAAGGACTGACTAATACAGAAAAGTATATATAACTTAATAACAGACAACTCAGGTAACATATACAGGATGGAGAAGATTTTCCCCTTTGGACAAGGAGTAATCCATTTCCATTTAATCCAATCCAAAAGCCATTGGCTCTCTGCAAACAAGCTTTAAGGTAACTTGTTATAAAGTTCTATGTATGTTCTATGTATGTTCTATAGAACACACATAGAACTTTATAACAAGTTACCATAAAGCTTGTATGCAGAGAGCCAGTGGCTTTTTTCACCTGTAAAAGAAAAATATTGATTCACCAGGTGGCAGTATGACCAGTGGTGTGCAATGTACGCTACTCAAGGATTGGATTAAATGGAAATGGATTAAACCCCTTGTCCAAAAGGGAAAATCTTCTCCACCCTGTATATGTTGCCTGAGTTGTCTGTTATTAAGGCAAGGGCCTGCAAGTGAGACTAATTAGAGTATCCTGTCAGTGCAGGGAGAGCTGAGCAGTAATCAATGGAGAAGTTTGATTTCATCTGAAGATAGGGAATTGTCTAGTTAATCCCTTTCCTCTAAGGTCTAACAATCACCTGCCTTCAGTAATGTTAGATTATTGTGACACATTTCGCTTTTCGTGGGTAGAGAGCCAGCCAAATACCTCATACAGCCCTACCCACCCTACTATTTAAGATTCCCTCATCCATGGAATTCCTTTGGCCCTGCTCAGTAGATACCCACTTAAAACATATTCAGAGGGAGAACAACACTATATTCTTTATTACTTATTTCTATTCCTCCTCTATTGCCAGAGAGAGCATTATGCTGGCATTACTCCGAATTCGCACATAGCTTTACTTCTACTTGTAAAGCAGCAGGTACAGGAGATAAAGTATTTTGTTATAGGATAATAAAGACTAACGATAAATCGCCAAGGAAGTTGAAACTCACATCTGATTTTGCAATTGAGCACAGTATTTGTACTTCTTTCAACGGTTTATTCATTTAAATGTTAGTCATTCATGCCACTGTGTTTAAAATATATGAATTAAAAATCATCTGGCATGTTTCCATTTTGTGAAACTCTGTGGCAGGGCACCATTTAAAACCCTACGTTCGAACCAATGCTATGATATGTAGACATGCCTGACAGTTAAATTCAGGCTTTTTCATGTTGTGGCTTATAGTTTAATTACTCTGAAGAATACTATACAAGAAAGGAAATGCCAAATAGGCTGTATCATGGAAGCCAGGGGAATATTCCAAATCATCAGAACCTTCAGAGGTGAAACAGTAATTAATGTGGGGGATGTTGGGTGGAGGAAAGATTCAGGGATTATAACAAATTCAGTAATAAAAAGATCTGTAAACAGCATCTACTGTATGAACACTGCCTTTGGCACTATTCTTCTAGGTTTATTTTCTATATAGATGGTTATCAAACTGGTAGATATTCCTGCTAAGTCCAAAACTTGCAAAATCTATCACTGGAGATGCAACATTTTACAATGATCCTAGATTTCCTGATATTTTAATATATCAGAATGCCACACAAAGGGATTGTCAGTGACCTGTATTTTTAGCTTACTGAACCTTTGAACATACCCATCAAATCTGTAGACTATCCTCAAATTCTGCTGATTGTCTATTTGCTCCAACACTCCTCATGGAATGAACACGGCATTTGCTGCCATTATATTGTTCACTCTGCTTATGTGTTGTTGTCTAATGAGACAATATATTCTAAATGGTTCCCTGTATTCTCCCATCTATCTGCATCCATCTGCTTTTTCTTGTTTTCTTATAAACTGTTTGGGGCAGAGACTGTCTTTTTGTTCTGCGTTTTTACAGCACCTAGCACTGGTCCTGGTCCATGACTGAGTCTCCTATGTGCTATGATAATACAAGTAATGAATAAATGATAAAAACAATAATAAATCACCTCAGAAGAGCTAGTTAAAACATGGAGGGAAATCACTTCAAAAATTAATCTAGTGTATTTAATCAAACAAATCAAACTTTGGAAAATTTTGATCAGCTCTAGTCAACAGGAAGAGTTTTCAGTGCAAAAGTTGTGTAGAGAGTGGGCAAAAGCACGTGAAACCATGGTGTTGTGAAGACAGATGATGCACGCAACAAGCCCCTTGCATCTAGAAAGCTCAGGATGCAGAACTAATTATATCCTTCCCACTCTATCTCGCCACCTAATGCTTGCACAAATAAATCATGCCTACCCTTCTAGCAGACACTTTGCTCTGTGCTGTGTGAGAAGAATGTTCTATTGTTTCCATCATTTGTGCCACATGACATCACACAAAACACAATTCAATGTAATATTGTACAAGTTATGAGCCACATGCTGCTCTTGATCTGGATGAGGGACTCACATTGATCTTAGTGAGAAATGTGAGCACTAGAAAGCACTAGAAATTAGACTGCAGAACAATCCTTTAGTGGCAAGAAGTGGACTACATGACTAAATAGGCCTTTTCCATCTCTAATTTCTATGATTAAAGTATATGATCAGAGGCAGCATAAAGTTCTAGCATTGCCACATTCAAAGAATGAACCATGTTCAAGGACCAATGCACTTTAGGAAGTGAGGCAAATTTCCTGTCAATGGCTGCATTTACCTTAACTTTTTTCCATGTCATTGCTCATACCTTCAGTAAATCAAAAATTGCAGCTTGTTATAAATCCTTTATAATACCAGGCAAAAAACTACATGAGGAATTTTTATGAAAAATACTATTTTTAGAGAAGGGGAATGCAGCTGGGTTTATCTATCACTTTGAAAATAATTTCACCCAAGCTAAACCAGACAGATGTACTTACTGAATTAATTATTACCTGCCAAAATTCCAGTACAATGAAAGATTCAGATTAAACTAAAAATTCTTCTGTGGGAGGGAGGAGATACATTATTGATTTTTAAAAAAAAACTAAGTTTAGGTCCCAATCCTGCAATGAGAGCTGTATGGGTGATCCTGCCCCCCCTCACACACACTTTCCTGCCACCCCCTCAGATATTCCCCATTGATTTGGAAATAATATGCAGGATTAAGGCCTGAGTTTTTACAACCTGGATCCAGTTTGTAAACATATTAAGCAGAATTGTTAGAAACCTTGGATTTCTAATAGTCCATGTTTAATAGCCACATCACCGTATTGTAGACTACTCTTTAAGAAATGAGTTGCGGGGAGAAGGAAGGGGAGGGCAAAAGTCACAGTAAAGACAAGCTAGCTTGTGTCTGACATTGCCATTCTCTTGTCAGATGCTCTTGTAAAGTGTTTATTTCCCTAGGAGAACAACAAATACTTGCTATTTCTTGTCTGGTTAAGATACGTATTCAGACTGAAGGATTTCTATTAGTGTGCAGGGGAGTGTAGAATTACACACAGAAAAATCCCACACACATAGAGATGGGAATAAATTCCTGAAAGGATGTACATTTTTTCCATGCTTACAATTTTTTGTCTATGTTTGCATGTGTATGTTATTTCTTGTGCCTCCTGTCCTTCCTCATACTTAGTGGCCTAGACTTACATAGTCTATCTGCCATGGTGAGGGGAACCAAAGTAATGCAGCACTCTTAGTAACAAAAAGGACAGTCACCTATGCAAATTCTCCACAGATCCTGCTTCAAATACTCAAAAATCCACCTGTTCTATGAATTATTCCATCAATGACGTCAAATGGCTATTGTCTAGACATTACTATTCCTCTGTGTACTATATTGTTCTGTAGAGCACCCAGCTGTGCCTTGAGGCCCCAATTCAGCAAAGCACTTAAGCAGGTGCATGAATTGATTCATGTACATCTTAAAGTTATACATGCATAAGTGCTTTGCTGAACTGGGGCTTTAAGTGGCAATTCATTGGGGTGAGAGCACTGTTCTTTAACACACTTTACCAGTAACATTTGTAGTATGACATTTACATAGTTATATCAATAATAATCAATAATAATGAATAACAAACATTGGTGGGAGAAGACATCGCACTTTTCTGTTAATGAGCCACAACTGATGGTCCTTTGGCTATTGTTATTCAGGGTGTTGTTGTTTTTGTTATTCAGATTGGTATGATTACACCTCATCCACTTTGTCTCTCTAATGCCTTGAGATCAACACAACTACAAACAACACTGCAAACATTGTATGAAATATTGTCTGTTTAATTTGTTTGTGAAAGGCCCAGAACTTGGGATGATCATCAAATAAGCTAACATAAATAAAATAAAATAAAATGTGCAAAAATCACGTTTAAATTATTATTGAATATAAAGAAACTTTTTTTTAAGTTGAGACTGTCTCCACTGGTTTTCCTACTGGTATGGTTTTATTTTTCTTCCAACCACGTAGACTTCTGATGCCTGACTAGGCATCAAGACCCACATGAAAAACATCGATAACTAGTTTTCCCCTGAAGATGTAACGAAGCACAAAGCAAATTGTTTTTTCATGCACATTTTAATAGCTGTTTCATTTTATATGGCACATTTTTGGCTCCAAAACAACAGCAGAGAAGAACTCCTACACTGACGAGAGAGCACATACTGTAGCATTATACAGCACACTTCAATGAGTGAACAAGTTCTAACAATAGTACTGCAGAATAAGAGCTGTTAAAAACAGCTTCCAATTTTACCCATCTGGAACAATACTGTTCAGATCTTTATTTTTATCCTTCTTTTCTCTGGGAATGAGGTGTTAACTCATGCGGAGGGCACAATCTCCCAAGCCTGCACACCACAGAACAACCACAAGAAAATTGCCCTTTGTCTCTCCCTTTCTTTACCAGAGTTTCTCTAATCTTCAATTACCATTACAGAGAAGTTGCAGTCCTGTCATTGTGTGACACTAGAGACATGTACTCAGTGCTGTCTAGATGTAGCTTCACAGATTTGGCCTACAATATCCCAACTATACCAGCTATAAGAGATCATGTATTGTTTTCCTATCAAATATTTTAGCTACTCCAAGATACGGTATCCTAACACACATAGGCTTTCACTTCATACTGGAGATTCTTTAAAGCTTCATAGTTTTGATCCCATCACACCAAATCCACATGTTCTCTGGACTCAGTTTCTTTCTGAATATGAACAAAATCTTGCCACGGTTTATGAGACATTAATTGAACCCCCAGCTAAAGATATCTTAAACCAACCAATTTATATATTGTATTGTATTGTATTTTTTTAAACCAAAAATACCAGCATATGATCAACATTCAAAATGAAATTGCATAGGGCCCAAACTTGCAAATACTTACTACTACTGGCCATAATGCTTCCTACTTTGAGCAGTCCTGTTAAAGTCAATAGAAAGTCTCATGTCAGTGAGCACCCTGCTCAGTAAGTGCCTATGGGAGATATGTTTATGTAACATATGGTATGTTTTGTGTTGTGATCTCTTCCAGGTGCTCACTATAATGTAGCCAAAAAGACCCAGTTCATGTGTTTCCTTTCTCCATGACTCAGACAGTCTACTTCGGCCCACCAGTGACAACAGAATTGAAAGGAAAGGAATTAGCCCTGGTCTATACTACGAGTTTAGGTTGAATTTAGCAGCATTAGATCGCTTTAACCCAGCATCCATCCACACAATGAAGCCGTTATTTTTTACTTAAAGGGCTGTTAAAATCGATTTCTGTACTCCTCCCCTGATGAGGTGATTAGCGCTGAAATCGACCTTACCGTGTCAAATTTGGGGTAGTGTGGACACAATTCGACAGTGTTGGCCTCCGGGAGCTATCCCAGAGTGCTCCATTGTGATAGCTCTGGACAGCGCTCTCAACTCAGATGCACTAGCCAGGTAGACAGGAAAAGGCCCGCAAACTTTTGAATCTCATTTCCTGTTTGGCCAGTGTAACGATCTGCTGGTGAGTGCAAGCCTACCAAAGAAACAGAGAGGCAAATGGCCTCTCCAGGTCAGAGTCTCAGACATACCACTTCTATGATGAGCTGCATGCCATTCTAGGTAGTGCAGCCACCACTACCCCACCCCCGTGCTTTGACTCTGTCCATGGAGTAGCATGCAACAGGGATGTGGGTTTTGGGGATGAGGAAGATGATGAGAGCAGGTTGAAGATAGTTCACAGCAAGGAAGCGGAGAAACCGTTTTCCCTCACAGCCAGGAACTGTTTCTCACCCTGGACCTGGAATCAGCACCCCCTGAACCCACCCAAGGCTGCCTTCTGGACCAGCCAGGCAGAGAAGGGACCTCTGGTGAGTGTACCTTTGTAAATATTATACACGGTTTAAAAGCAAGAGTGTTTAATGATTAATTTGCCCTGGCATTAGCGGCCAGTATAGCTACTGGAAATGTCTGCTAACGTGTCTGGGGATGGAGCGGAAATCCTCCAGGGACATCTCCATAAAGCTCTCCTGGATGTACTCCCAAAGCCTTTGCAAAAGGTTTCTGGGGAGGGCAGCCTTATTCCGTCCTCCATGGTAGGAGACTTTACCACGCCAGGCCAGTAGCACATAGTCTGGAATCATTACATAACAAAATATGGCAGCGTATGGTCCTGGTATTTGCTGGCATTCGAACAACATCTGTTCTTTATCTCTCTGTGTTATCCTCAGGAGAGTAATATCTTTCCTGGTCACCTGGTTGAAATACGGTGATTTTATTAAGGGGACATTCAGAGGTGCCCGCTCCTGCTGGGCTGTTTGCCTGTGGCTGAACAGAAATGTTCCCTGCTGTTAGCCACGCGCTGGGGGAGGGGTGAAGCGATCATCTCAGAGAATTGAGTGTGGGGAGGTTAGTTGGGTTTGTGCTGCATGTTAACTCAAAAACCGCAGCCTCTCCTCCTTTTAAATGGCCAACTCATTTTAAATGGCCAACCCAACAGCTGCTTGGTATGGGAAATGAGGGCGCTGCTGTTTGAAACTATTCTCACATGTCATGAAGGTTAAAGAAGCCAAAAGACTGTGTCTTACCATGGCTGCCTGCAAGCCAAATTCTGTTGCCCGGCCCTGTGTAAAAGATGTCTCACGCCAAACTGACACACCCTCAATAAGAGGCAAAATGCAACCTTGTACCGAAAGCACAAGTGCTATGTAATGTTAACAGCAAGGCTTACCATGAAAGAGTCTAACCATGGTTTTCTAAAATGTTTCTTTTTAACTATCACTCTCCCTTTTTTTACCTCCACCAGCTGCAAATGTTTCAACGCTCACACTATCTTCTCCTTTCCAGAGGCTAGTGAAGATTAGAAGGTGACAAAAACGCACTCGTGATGAAATGTTCTCTGAGCTCATGCAGTCCTCTCACACTGAAAGACCCCAGAAGAATGCGTGGAGGCAGACAATGTCAGAGTGCAGGAAAGCACAATATGAAGGCGAGCACAGGTGGCAGGCTGAAGATAATAAGTGGAGGGCTGAAGATGATAGGTGGCATCAGCTTGGTGACAGAAGGCAAGAGGCAATGCTGAGGCTACTGGAGGAACAAACTGATATGCTCCGGCATATAGTTGAGGTTCAGGAAAGGCAGCTTGAGCACACATCCTCTGTTTACACATCCCCTGTGTAAACAACCACCCTCCTCCCCAAGTTCCATAGCCTCCTCACCCAGATGCCCAAGGACGCGGTGTGGGGGCCTCTAGGCACCCAACCACTCCACCCCAGAAAACTGCCAAAGCAACAGAAAGTTGGCATTTGATAAGTTTTAAAGTGTAGTGTGGCTTTGTCCTTCCCTCCTCCTCCATCCCTCCCTCCCAGGCTATCTTGGCAGTTATCCCTCTATTTGTTTGATGAATTAATAAAGAATGCATGAATGTGAAGCAACAATGACTTTATTGCCTTGCAAGCAGTGATCAAAGGGGGGAGGGGAGGGTGGTTAGCTTACAGGGAAGTAGAGTGAACCGAGGGGGGTGATACATCAAGGAGAAACAAACAGAACGTTCACACTGTAGCCTGGCCAGTCATGAGACTGGTTTTCAAAGCTTCTCTGATGCGCACTGTGCCCTCCTGTACTCTGCTAACCACTCTGGTGTCTGACTGCGCGTAATCAGCGGCCAGGCAATTTTCCTCAACCTCCCACCCTGCCACAAATGTCTCCCCCTTACTCTCACACATATTGTGGAGCACACAGCAAGTGGTAATAACAATGGGAATACTGGTTTCGCTGAGATCTGTCCAAGTCAGTAAACTGTGCCAGTGTGCTTTTAAACATCCAAAGGCACTTTCTACCACCATTCTGCACTTGCTCAGACTATAGCTGAACAGCTCCTGAATACTGTCCAGGCTGCCAGTGTATGGCGTCATGAGCTATGGCATTAAGGGAGTAGGCTGGGTCCCCAAAGATAACTATAGGCATTTCAACATCCCCAATAGTTATTTTCTGGTCTGGGAAGAAAGTCCCTTGCTGCAGCTTTTGAAACAGACCAGAATTCCTGAAGATGAGAGCGTCATGTACCTTTCCCGGCCATCCAACCTTGGTATTGGTGAAACGTCCCTTGTGATCCATCAGTGCTTGCAGCACCATTGAAAAGTACCGCTTTCAGTTTATGTACTCGCTGTCTTGGTGCTCCGGTGCCAAGATAGGGATATGGGTTCCGTCTTTCGCCTCACCACAGTTAGAGAATCCCATTGCAGCAAAGCCATCCACTATGGCGTGCACATTTCTCAGAGTCACTACCCTTGATAGCAGCAGCTCTTTGATTATGTTGGTTACTTGGATCATAGCAGTCCCCACAGTAGATTTGCCCACTCCAAACTGATGCCCGACTGACTGGTAGCTGTCTGGCATTGCAAACTTCCAGAGGGCTATTGCCACTCGCTCGTGAACTATGAGGGCTGCCCTTATCTTGGTATTCTGTCAAGTTTCAGAGGGTAGCCGTGTTAGTCTGGATCTGTAAAAGCAGCAAAGAATCCTGTGGCACCTTATAGACTAACAGACGTTTTGGAGCATGAGCTTTCGTGGGTGATTACCCACTTCCTCAGATGCATGTAATGGAAATATCCAGGGGCAGGTATATATATGTGTGCTAGCAAGCAAGCTAGAGATAACGAGGTCAGTTCAATCAGGGAGGATGTGGCCCTGTTCTAGCAGTTGAGGTGTGAAAACCAAGAGAGGAGAAACTGGTTCTGTAATTGGCAAGCCATTCACAGTCTTTGTTCAATCCTGAGCTGATGGTGTCAAATTTGCAGATGAACTGAAGCTCAGCAGTTTCTCTTTGAAGTCTGGTCCTGAAGTTTTTTTGCTGCAGGATGGCCACCTTAAGGTCTGCTATAGTGTGGCCAGGGAGGTTGAAGTGTTCTCCTACAGGTTTTTGTATATTGCCATTCCTAATGTCTGATTTGTGTCCATTTATCCTTTTCCATAGAGACTGTCCAGTTTGGCCGATGTACATAGCAGAGGGGCATTGCTGGCATATGATGGCGTATATTACATTGGTGGATGTGCAGGTGAATGAACCAGTGATGGTGTGGCTGATCTGGTTAGGTCCTGTGATGGTGTCGCTGGTGTAGATATGTGGGCAGAGTTGGCATCGAGGTTTGTTGCATGGATTGGTTCCTGAGCAAGAGTTATTATGGTGTGGTGTGCAGTTACTGGTGAGAATATGTTTCAGGTTGGCAGGTTGTCTGTGGGCAAGGATTGGCCTGCCACCCAAGGCCTGTGAAAGTGTGGGATCATTGTCCAGGATGGGTTGTAGATCCTTCATGATGCGTTGGAGGGGTTTTAGCTGGGGGCTGTATGTGATGGCCAGTGGAGTCCTGTTGGTTTCTCTCTTGGGTTTGTCTTGCAGTAGGAGGCTTCTGGGTACACGTCTGGCTCTGTTGATCTGTTTCCTTATTTCCTCGTGCGGGTATTGTAGTTTTGAGAATGCTTGGTGGAGATTTTGTAGGTGTTGGTCTCTGTCTGAGGGGTTAGAGCAGATGCGGTTGTACCTCAGTGCTTGGCTGTAGACAATGGATCGTGTGATGTGCCCGGGATGGAAGCTGGAGGCATGAAGGTAGGCATAGCGGTCGGTGGGTTTTTGATATAGGGTGGTGTTAATGTGACCATCACTTATTTGCACCGTGGTGTCAAGAAAGTGGACCTCCCGTGTAGATTGGTCCAGGCTGAGGTTGATGGTGGGGTGGAAGCTGTTGAAATCATGGTGGAATTTTTCCAGAGTCTCCTTCCCATGGGTCCAGATGATGAAGATGTCATCAATGTAGCGTAGATAGAGAAGGGGTGTGATTGGACGAGAGCTGAGGAAGCGTTGTTCCAGGTCGGCCATGAAGATATTGGCATATTGTGGGGCCATGCGGGTGCCCATAGCAGTGCCACTGATCTGGAGATATATATTGTCATCAAATTTGAAATAGTTGTGTGTAAGTATAAAGGCACAGAGCTCAGCAGCCAGTTGTGCTGTGGCATCATCAGGGATAGTGTTCCAACCTGGAGACTCTCATTAATAACCAAACTTCTATACAAACGGACTTCACTAGAATAGGACAGGAGATCTACATTACTCACTTCACCACTCTTCAAAGGAAAAAGGACTGTAAGCTGTCTAAACTCCTACCTGCCACTTGGGGCCACAACAGTGGTACCCCTAACCCACCCAGCAATATCGTCAATCTATCCAACTACACACTCAGCCCAGAAGAAAAGTCTGTCCTATCTCGGGGACTCTCTTTCTGCCCTGCCACCCCCACCAACATGATACAGTTCTGTGGCGATCTGGAAGCCTACTTTCGCCGTCTCCGACTCAAAGAATACTTCCAGGACAACACTGAACAGTGCACTGATACACGGGTGCCCTCCCACCAACAGCACAAGAAAAAGAACTCCACATGGACTCCTCCTGAGGGTCGAAATGACAGCCTGGACCTATACATTGAATGCTTCCGCCGGCGTGCACAGGCAGAAATCGTGGAACAACAACATCGCTTGCCTCACAACCTAAGTCGTGCAGCACGCAATGCCATCCACAGCCTCAGAAACCACCCTGACATTATCATCAAAGAGGCTGATAAAGGAGGTGCCATTGTCATCATGAACAGGTCTGACTATCAAAAGGAGGGAGCCAGACAACTCTCCAATACTAAATTCTACAGGCCACTTCCCTCAGATCCCACTGAGGAATACACTAAGAAACTACAGCATCTACTCAGGACACTCCCTACACTAACACCAGAAGAAATCAACATACCGCTAGAGCCCCGATCAGGGTTATTCTATCTACTACCCAAGATCCACAAACCCGGAAATCCTGGACGCCCCATCATCTCGGGCATTGGCACTCTCACTGAAGGACTATCTGGATATATGGACTCTCTACTCAGACCCTATGCCACCAGCACTCCCAGCTATCTCCGCGACACCACTGATTTCCTGAGGAAATTACAATGCATTGGTGACCTCCCAGAAAACACCATCCTAGCCACCATGGATGTAGAGGCTCTCTACACAAACATCCCACACACAGATGGAATACAAGCTGTCAGGAACACTATCCCTGATGATGCCACAGCACAACTGGCTGCTGAGCTCTGTGCCTTAATACTTACACACAACTATTTCAAATTTGATGACAATATATATCTCCAGATCAGTGGCACTGCTATGGGCACCCGCATGGCCCCACAATATGCCAATATCTTCATGGCCGACCTGGAACAACGCTTCCTCAGCTCTCGTCCACTCACACCCCTTCTCTATCTACGCTACATTGATGACATCTTCATCATCTGGACCCATGGGAAGGAGACTCTGGAAAAATTCCACCATGATTTCAACAGCTTCCACCCCACCATCAACCTCAGCCTGGACCAATCTACACGGGAGGTCCACTTTCTTGACACCACGGTGCAAATAAGTGATGGTCACATTAACACCACCCTATATCAAAAACCCACCGACCGCTATGCCTACCTTCATGCCTCCAGCTTCCATCCCGGGCACATCACATGATCCATTGTCTACAGCCAAGCACTGAGGTACCGCATCTGCTCTAACCCCTCAGACAGAGACCAACACCTACAAAATCTCCACCAAGCATTCTCAAAACTACAATACCCGCACGAGGAAATAAGGAAACAGATCAACAGAGCCAGACGTGTACCCAGAAGCCTCCTACTGCAAGACAAACCCAAGAGAGAAACCAACAGGACTCCACTGGCCATCACATACAGCCCCCAGCTAAAACCCCTCCAACGCATCATGAAGGATCTACAACCCATCCTGGACAATGATCCCACACTTTCACAGGCCTTGGGTGGCAGGCCAATCCTTGCCCACAGACAACCTGCCAACCTGAAACATATTCTCACCAGTAACTGCACACCACACCATAATAACTCTTGCTCAGGAACCAATCCATGCAACAAACCTCGATGCCAACTCTGCCCACATATCTACACCAGCAACACCATCACAGGACCTAACCAGATCAGCCACACCATCACTGGTTCATTCACCTGCACATCCACCAATGTAATATACGCCATCATATGCCAGCAATGCCCCTCTGCTATGTACATCGGCCAAACTGGACAGTCTCTACGGAAAAGGATAAATGGACACAAATCAGACATTAGGAATGGCAATATACAAAAACCTGTAGGAGAGCACTTCAACCTCCCTGGCCACACTATAGCAGACCTTAAGGTGGCCATCCTGCAGCAAAAAAACTTCAGGACCAGACTTCAAAGAGAAACTGCTGAGCTTCAGTTCATCTGCAAATTTGACACCATCAGCTCAGAATTGAACAAAGACTGTGAATGGCTTGCCAATTACAGAACCAGTTTCTCCTCTCTTGGTTTTCACACCTCAATTGCTAGAACAGGGCCTCATCCTCCCTGATTGAACTGACCTCGTTATCTCTAGCTTGCTTGCTAGCACACATATATATACCTGCCCCTGGATATTTCCATTACATGCATCTGAGGAAGTGGGTATTCACCCACGAAAGCTCATGCTCCAAAACGTCTGTTAGTCTATAAGGTGCCACAGGATTCTTTGCTGCTTGGTATTCTGGTGTTTCAGGGTGGGGAAAGCAAGTCACAAAGTTCCATGAAAGTGCCCTTACGCATATGAAAGTTTCGCAGCCACTGGGAATTGTCCCAGACATGCAACACTCTGTGGTCCCACCAGTCTGTGCTTGTTTCCTGGGCCCAGAATCGGCGTTCCACAGCATGAACCTTCCTCATTAACACTATGATGTCCACATTGCCTGGGCCCGTACTTTGAGAGAAGTCTATGTCCATGTCCTCATCACTCTCGTCACTGTGCTGCCATTGCCTCCTCGCCTGGTTTTGCTTTTGCAGGTTCTGGTTCTGCATATACTCCAGGATAATGTGTGTGGCGTTTACAGTGCTCATAACTGCGGCGATGATCTGAGTGGGCTCCATGATTGCCATGCTATGGCATCTGTGCTGAAAAAAGGCATGAAATGATTGTCTGTTGTTGCTTGATGGAGGGACGGGCAACTGAGGACATGGCTTACAGGGCTGTCACACAGAATGGCCCCTCAAGAATTGAACTCAAAACCTGGGTTTAGCAGGCCAATGCTCAAACCACTAAGCTAGCCCTCCCCCCACTATTCATGGAGGAGGGGGGAGCAAATGAATACAAAACAAATCTGGTCTCTTTATCGTTTTGATCTACTCCATCTCTCTGATACATCTTAGGCTGGCATCAGATGGTGCAGTACGACTGATAGCCATTGTCGCCTCCTGGCTGCTCGCCAGAAGACAGTGCAGTATGACTCCCTGCCATTGTCATCTCCCATTTATGTCCAAGCACCCCGACCGACCTCACTGAGGCCAGCCAGGAGTGCACATGTCTGCCCAGGCACCCCCAACCGACCTCACCGAGGTCGGCTAAAAGAGCACCCAGGAGATTATGACGATGGCTACCGGTCGTAATGCACCATCTGCTGCCAAAAGGCAATGAGCCGCTGCTGTATAGCAATATAGTACCATGTCTGCCAGCACCCAGGAGACGTATGGTGACGGTGAGCTGAGCGGGCTCCATGCTTGCCATGGTATGTCGTCTGCATGGGTAACCCAGGAAAAAAGGCGAGAAACTATTATCATTGCATTCATGGGCATGTTGGGGGAGAGGCTGACAACATTTACCCAGAACCACTCGCGACAATGTTTTTCCCTCATCAGGCACGGGGAGCACAACCCAGAATTCCAATGCAGGGCGGAGACTGCAGGAACTGTGGGATAGCTACTCACAGTGCAATGCTCCAAAAGCCGATGCTAGACTCTATACTGTGGATGCACACCTAGCAGATCCTGTCTTAATAGCCCAGGACTCTCACCTGAAATGAAATGAGACCAGCATTTAGACTTTCCTCCTACCAGGCTCTGCCAGCCTTCTGTAATCTCAAACAGACTCCACATTATTGTGTCAGGGAATTCTTTACCAGTCTCTCCTGTCCCTCACTCACTTCTGAAACATATGGCTAGGATGGATTTCTGAGCAGGGGCAGAGGCAACGCATGGGGAGGGCACACAGGGTCATGTGCCCCCCCAATTTCTGCCAGGGTTTCCTGGCCCCACTCAGTCACATGGTGTGGTCAGGCCCCCTCTCTGCACGGCATCTAGGAGAGAGAGGAGCAACAGCTGGGAGCTACGGGGAGGGGGTAGTCCTCTCTGGAAGGTGAGAATGAGGTCAAAGGGGGCAGGTCCGTTGTGTGTGAGGGGTCACTCGAGCTGCCCCAGGAGCAGCTGAACCTTTAAATTGTGCCTCCCATCACTATCAGCAGGTTCAGGTCATCTCTGGCAGGGTATGTTCCTTCTTCTCTTTTAACATTTGTTTAACTCCCCTGATTGGTGTCCAGTTCCCTGCTCTGCCCAGGTGATTCATGCAGAATTAAATGTAGGGAGGCAGAAGAGAGAGCTAAAAATCTATATGTGTTTGTTACTCATGCTCTGACAGTGGGATGAAAGATAAAAATGAGGTCTGGGGGAAGACGGGAAGGTTTGAAATGTGGTAGGAAAAAAGTCACTGGGGGGCAGATTTAGTGGAGGCAAGAAAGAAAAAGGGGAACAGCAAAGCCAAGGTCTTCTCACAGTCATCTCCAGACTTCTTCCTACCATTCAAATCTCCCATACCTTATGGCTGGATGTTGGCAACTCTAGGATGTTTGTGTAGGAAGCAAAAGACAATGAGACAAATATTCCTCTCAGTTGCCACCTTGAAATCCCATTTGACTAGTGAATTTGCATTGCATCAAATATGCCACAACCCCTTCTGAACCTCTGCATCTTGTATACTCTAACATATCTCCAAGGGAACAGGACGATACAATACAAATTCAGAGAGGTGTTGAAAATTCCTAAAATGTCCCCCTTCTTGGCAGTCCGCACAGAAAAGGTGAGAATTAAATGGGCATAGAACTCAAATTCTCTCTTATCCCTAGAGGTGTGGTAGCAAGAGGCCAGGGTTAAGGGAAGTTGTGCAGAAGCCTGGACTGCTGCTACTCATGCTCCTTCTGTTCTGTGGTTAAAAAGACTTAAATTTTGAGGTCGATCCAATTCAGAAACAATAAATTACGTTTCAAAAGCAACTTACACTTTTCTTTTTTCATACATTTTCATTTTTACAAAGTGACAAGAAAATTTGAAAAAAAAAATCTATTTTTTCTTCAAGTCAGCGTTTGCATTGCCTGGGAGAGGTGAAGAGAGGTTGTGCAATGAAGAACATCCCACTTTTGATTTCTCTGTCTAGACAGAGCTTGGGAGGCTGACTAAAAATGGTTACACAGGCTAGCTGAAATTCTATGGAATGATAAAGAGAGAGAGAGAGAGAGAGCCTGTTATGCAGCCCAAGAGCCATGTAATAAGTGCTGAATAGCATCTGCAGTTACTTGATATAGTGATTTTCCAACCATGATAAGTCAAAGTTCATAGGAGGAAAAACATTTGTATCTAACGTCCAGAATGAAGGAAAATTCAGCCTTGTATACCTCTGTTTTTCTGAGCCAATATCTACGCTCTGAATCTGCTTTCTCAGTTAAAATTATTGTCAAGAGAGGGGTATGCTTTGTCTTTTGCTCAGTCTCAGCTGGTGTAAATCAGAATAGTTCCAAAGGAGTCTATTACATACAAAGAGGAAAGAGATAGTATTCTTAGCGTTTTGAGCTTCTTCTGAGACAAAAGGATAGTGATGATCAAGTTTACTTATAGAGTCAGCACAGTGTCGTATGTGCTGTTGTGCTAGTTACATCAGTAGAATTGGCAGGCATACAACTACACTAAAGATTTGTGCTCAGAGTTAGTGGGTGAAATCCTGGCCTCACTGTCTTCAATACTGCCAGGATTCTACCCAGTGTTCTTTAACTCACAAGTGTTTTAATGAGTGAAATGTAAGGACATCCATACTGCACATGATCCAAATGAGCTCCGAGGGACTGATTTCCTTCCTAGCCGCCATTTTTCCATTGCAATTGTTTTTCCTGCTCCACTAATCTTAAGAGTATCTTAACATTTTATTTTCATATTGAGATTTCTTTGTATGAAGAAGGTACCCCATGATCAATGTTATATCCACAAGATAGTATCAAAGTCTGCAGTGCAGGACTTTGAAATGAGAAACTACACAGGCTGTTAGAAACCTTCCCTACATATTTATAGATTTGGGGCCTTTCTGTAAACTTCTTCATTCCACTTTTCTCCACTAATATATTTTTCAATTTTCCCAGCCAGATAGACTACCTTCTATGGCCTTGTACCACATGCGAAATATTACTACTTCCAGAAAAGGGTACGCTTGGAAACAGATACATTACCATGTCAGGTATAACAAGAATGATATTCCAGGGAGTAACTGCAAATTTGATCCAGGGCAAAATAGTCATTTCCTCTAGCAAAGGCAGCAGAAATAGCAACACTGTGAATTTGATCTCCGGTGAAAATTCATGTTTTTAAAAAACTACTCTTTCCAAGGCAGCAGAAATTATGTATAGCTCTGCCAGCTACCGTTTGTATAAACCTATCTGTCAATGGCATTAGAAGGAAATGTGGATATCCAGGACAGATAATCAGCAGAAAAGAGTGCAGAATGCAAGGCATGATTCTAGCACTAGGAACTGCATACAGGTCTAACATCCCAAGTGGCAAACTCCTCATGTTTGTTTCACACTCTTAATATTTCTTCCCTCTTTCCCTTTACTGTAACCCATATAAATCAGTAGTGGATCCTCTGAATGCAGGAATGACATTGGTCTAAAATCACTGTAAGTGAGAGGATACTCAAACTCTTAATCTTCAAAACTAGGTCAAAGAACCCATTCGTAAATACAGAAACCTGTAATTGCTGGCAGGACTTATGAATACAGGCATACAGAAAGAGCCAGCCAGTGATACCAGGGAGCAGCATGGACCCACTCCAAGAAAGGAACACACAGTAATCGTCTGAACCCCAAGAGACGAAACAAACATTCATATCTCTGGACTCTCAAAACAAATCTTTTTCATTAGATTACTCTTAGATTCATTCAGTCACTAGGTAGAATTAGGTTTCCATTACCTTATTTTCCTTGCAGATTGAGGAAGAAAATAGAAATCCAACATTTTGGCACCTCGGGTGAAGCTGTGGAGGTTGTTCAGCCTGGAGGGACTGAAATTGTAGATTCCTGTTTTCTTTTCAAGTGTACAAGAAAAATAAAACAATGGGAGATTAATTTGAGTGATTGCATAAATGAATTTAAGAAGAGTAATCTAATTTGTGTCTTGGACTGCCTAGAGTTAGGAATATTTATTAACTGGGCTGTCTGGTACTTGAAGGGAAATAGGATGGGAATCCCTGAAGCAACCCAGTTCAAACAGACTTATCAGTGAAAACGCAAATGAAAGGTTAAATAGTAGGAAATTTTCAATGCTATTGGTGATTCAAAAGATATAGGCCAGATCCTGCAATCCTGAAAACAGCAGTAGATCAACACGCAATAAGGAACTTTTAGTGAGTGGTAGTAGGGTCCACACGGCAACTTACTACGTACCACGCTACTGCATTGAAGATTTACACCCCAGCTTGCCATGCACTGACTCTCCATCTAGACAACCCCCTTAATCACGGAAGTAGTCCCATTGCCATCAATCCTTTCAGGAATCATTCTGTAGCCCACAGAGAAAAAAAGTCCGGGTGACCAAAGCCCCAATCCAGAAGAGGATTTAAGCATGTGAGAAATCCTATTGACTTCAATGGTATGCTCACATGTTTAAAGTTAAGCACAGGCTTAAGTCTTCTGCTGGATCAGAATCCAAGAGCAGATGAGAATCAAAAGATTTCCAGGGTCTTCACTCCTGCTGTCTTTAGGGCTAGCTGAACTGGCAAGTTAAGCCCATATTTTCTCAAAGAACAAAGTCAAGTTTTCCTCTTTTGTTTCAATAAAAAAGAATATATCTTGGAAATGTTTTATCTTAGCAATTGCCAGAAAGTCATGCAGTCATGTCTTAAATATACAGGCTATCTGCTAGAATATAGGTTAAAAAAATTGTTCTTCAAGTACAGTATATTATATAGGTAAATCAAAATTTGGTAAACTCCAATATAAAAATCACCCAAGAAAATGTGATCTGAAGAAGAGATCTGTGTAACCTTGAAAGCTTGTCTCTTTCACCAACAGAAGTTGGTCCAATAAAAGATATTATCTCACTCACCTTGTTACCACAAGAAAATGCTCAGGGCGGGCAAACACTCAAGAAAGCTGAACTGAATGCTGAAGCTAGAATGATTTTAGCCTCCGACACAGATTTTTAAACAAATTACTTCATCATTTTTTAAAGTAGACAACAACTTGTGCAGACACAATATACACGCAATTGGTGTGTGTATATTTGAGTGCACAATTGCTGCGATTGTACGCACACACCATGTGGCTGCACATGCCAATAGATAACTGACCAATTTACACACACAGTCTTGACAGTTATATGTACACCTGTAGATGCCTGTAGATGGACCTTGAAATGCCTCTTTTAAAAATTTAAACTAACAGATAATTTAGTTTATACTTCTTGGTCTAGTTCTAGCTAAAAGCTAGATTGCATCGTTAGGCATGCCCAGAGCAAGTGCTGATGCATAAGCTGTGTCACCTCAGGACTAACCCTGGGAGACAGGGATATACCTATAACTCAAAATTCCTCCCCTGCTTTCTCTATGCTCCAGGAACAAAATCATTCTGCATAGTTATTTGCTGCTGGCCTATACCATTATAAAATCATGACACCCCTGTACACTGGCTCAGCTGTGATGATCAGTGAAAGGGACAGGAGTGGTGTTTCATGTACTATTTTCTGGATATTCACATGAGAGGACTCCATGTTTCTAAAATTAAATAGCTCTTTATTAAGATAATTATTTACAAAGATGCTGTCACTGCAGTTAGCAGTCTAGACATGTGCACACAGACTATCTTCCTAGTGCCTACCCCAAACTTTTCCCTCCTGCAACCTGTGCTTCTCCCTTCAAGTTCCATGAAGATTGCTACTCATTTTCCTTTTAACAATTTTCGTTGTTGTGGCTATTGTGACAGTGTTTTCTGATTTGCAGGGGCCAGTGTTTACTTGTACATATCCCACCGTAAGGACATGGAATTTGCTGTATTGTATTTCAAGTATACTCATCTGCAAACCAGTCTTCCACTTCTTTTTTGGGTTATCGCTGTTGATGGGGGACTTGGTTCTATACTGTTGTTGCGTTAATTGTGTTGGTCCTCTGTATAGCTCAAATCCCTCATTTCTGCTGACTCGCCTACACCAGGTCAGCTGATGGCTGAGTCTTGTTCTGTGTCCTCTTGGTCCTGCCCTTGGCTCATCTGTCTGGGTGTTTAGGCTGTCTGCCACTATTGCATAGTAGTCTTTGGTTTCATCTTTCACTAGTTTGTCAGACCCAAAATTCAAACAAGAAATCGCCAGTGTAACCCCATAATTCAGGTCAGAAAGAGGATCTGGACTGCCTTGTTTCTCAAGCTATTCCCTCAGTCCTCGACAGGAGGTTCTCCATGTCTTCTTCCTCTTGATACTTGTAAAGTTTGATACTTTCCAGGCAGAAAGATGTGATGAGGCATTTGAGGGTAAGGATGTACTTATACTCTCCCTTGGTCATTCTCATTACCTCAACAAGGACCAATTGAAGAATGAAATTACTTGATAACTGGGGTCTGAGAACAAATAGTCAATCTAGAAGTTGGCAGGCTTCTCCTAGAGGTCTCCACTTCTGTGTGACAGGCTTTATCCTCCACATCCATTTGAACAGGAACACCTTTTTCTTTGAATCTCATGCTTAAGGCTAGTGTGCATATTTTTCTACTGCCCCTCCAGCTATCCACTGTTACTGTGTGACAGTAAAGTGTGAGTATGGTTTTAAGGACCACAGACCTTTTGTTCTATATTAATGTGCAAATGAGAGGCATGATTCAGCATCACATCACACTCCCAATCAGTACCCGGCCCAGGCCAGAGAAGCTAATGATCCACCCAGTAGATCAAATTCAGTGATGAATCGTGGTCATGGCCCACCTGAGGCACGTTGTGCATATGCTAAGAAGAGTGTGCAAATGTTAAAGCCCAACCCCTTCTTCCCAATTAAAATCAAGATGCTGATTTTCTTATTTGTGTATCAGCATAATTAATTATGCTAGTACAATAGGCACAGCTATTTGTTTGTGAATAATTTGAGAGCACAGTAAGTCAAACGTGGTGGCTAAACTACTTGGCAGAGTAGTTAGTGGGTGCAAAATTAGTTTACTCATTGCCACAGATTTAATCTTGACATTCTTCAGTGCACAGTTCATCTTGTAAGATCCAAATCTGATGACTGACTGCAACACTACCACCACAAAGCCCTGTGTACCATTGCTGAATCAATGGGCCTTGTACCACAAGTACAGTACAAAATATATGCACAAGGCTGGCAGCTGCTAAACTCATTGAAATATAATACCAGTCCCAAAATAGTAGTATTTTACTTTGGAGCTTTATAAATTGTTGAAGAAATAAAATCCACCTTTGGGAAATAATGTTTCTTTATGTATCATTGTATCCCATTTCCACCCCTTAAGATTAACATAAATAGTGCTGATGCTGTAAATCATCCCCATTGGCTTTGAAAAGCCCTTGGAGAACTTCTTTCTGTGCTATTTCAGTAGACAAAATTTAGAGAGGCACAATCACTTTTTTTTTTCCTTCATGGTCAGCCAGGGAGGAACCTGTTCTAATGCAGTGCTGGCCCTCATCTGATCTTTTCAGTTTATGGGCATATTTCCCCAGTCATTTTACAGAGTTAGTGCACATACTCCAAGGGGATTTTGAGATAGTTACATCTGGAGTGTAGTATGCCTGAGAATTCTGGGTCTATCCATCTCTAGACAGAGGACCATCTTGAAACACCATTTTTACACAGTCGGGAGGTATCAGTAGTGGAACTAGAGGAATTGCTCCATCCTGAAATGTATGTTATTGGAAATAGTTTGCAGACATTCATCCTCTGTTGGTTAGTTTTGACTGGACACAAGTCACAAGACATTGTTTCTGTTCCCTGATTAGACGAGTGTAACTCCGATTCAAGTTTCCATTGTGAAAAATTATGTTGACAAGTTCAATATTTATTCTCAAAACATTCTCTACATTTTTGTTTAAAATTTTCTGTTTCCACAAACATTCCTGTCAGTGAATTCATTTGCTAGAAATTGGTTTTATGTTTGAATAAATATATGTGGAATATTTTTGAGATATTCCCTCAGCAATACTGATCTTTAATAGTAAAACTCTCTTGTACATTATTTTGTCTTCTTTCCCCTCTTTGCTTTTGATTTTTGAGAGTTTTTGAGATAATTCCTGAGCTTGGTCAAAGATGAATTTTCACCATTATTTCCATCAGTAAACACAGTTTTTCATAATGAAAAACAGTGAAATTCTATCCCAGGAAAAATCAAAACTTGGTTGTTGGAGAAAACAAAAAAAGATTCAGAATAATTAATTCATTAAGGGGAAACTAAGAAATACCTCACTGTTCATAAAACCAGCAAAAAATAGTTTTTGTTTTTTGTCAGTGCTGCAGTCCCTGCCTCCCCCCCCTTTTTTTTTAACTTGGTGTCTAAATTAAAGGGATCTAAAATTACATCACCTTGTGGATCTCTTCTGACTTGAGACCTTTCCATTTAAGGTCTTTTGAAAAAGATCCCAGCTTAAATGGGCATGTTAACTGAACTGCTCTCTCATCCCTGGATCTTTTCTCTGGTAGGGCAGGAATGAGTTGTGTGGGCTGCCCTATAAGTGTTCTGTGCAGAGAGGACTACACTTTCCAGTCCAGCCACAACCTTTTTCAAGCACTAACTTTACACACACCCAACAAATACTCATTCTGTAACTACTTTTAGAAAAATCCGCTGTAACTACTTAGAAATGAAAGCATCCTTGCTCAGGCTTTATGCATGTACCTCTAAGTGGTTTTATGGAGACAGTTGGGCTATGGTACTCTGCACCTGCATCCATATTGAATCAGCATCTGCTGCTATCATATAATACAGGTACAGACCTCATCCAAATAAGGCTGATCATATCACATCATCTGGCCTGGCATTTGTCTGTCACACTGGGGCAGGGAATGTGATACTGAGAGACAAAAAGCAGCATACAGCCATGCCTGGAGAGACCCTTTGTTCATCTGAGGCCCCCTGCTGCTTTTGTAACTCCAAATGGATTGCTGATTCTCTCTGCATCTCTTTGGCCTTTTCAAGCCAAATGGCCAGGTCAGATCACAAGCCAGCAGGTGCTGCTCAGCTCAACATTTGCACCTTTCAATCCAAACACACCTTTCTTTACCAGCCCTTAAAATCAATCAAGGAGACTTATCAGTTTGTTTTAAGCTTTGATGTTTGTCTGCATTTTGTTTATCTGTGGGTCTGTTCCTGGGAGTATGTTCTTGACATCTTGGAGCAGATAGCAATTAGCAACAAGGAGGAATGGCTCAGATAACGGGCAGACTGTAAAAGAGGGAATAAATGGGTAGACAGCTGCTCCGTGTCCAAATTAGTTCTTAGTCATTAGGATGTGGTAGAGACCAAAAAGGGAATCCCACAGAAGAATAACAGCAGCTATCATACTGAGAACCTATTAAGAAAGATGTGCATTAGGTAGAGCCAAGCTGAAAGTATGATTCCACAATACTTCATAGAGCCGTGCTCATTATGGGCTCAATCCTGCAAAGTCTGAGCCTCTCCTGCAAGGTCATAGAGGTCCTCAGCTTCAGTGGGAGATGACACTGTGCGTGTGTTTCTCTCTGCTAGGCCCTTTGGGGCAAGGACCAAACCTTATTATATGATATCTAGTGTAAAAGGAATTCAATCCTCTTTGTAATACAAAGAAAAATATTAGTGGTCTGTTTGTGTATATATTGTGCATGCATGTATATTGCTGCATGTATTTCCCATATGATGTATATTAGAGATGAGGCTCAGCCCAAACCCTGGAATTAGTAACCCTGAACTTGACATACATGCAGAATATGAAACCAGATCTGGGCCCGAATTTTGCAGCTGACACCTTCCTTTATAATTGCTTCAACAAAGTTCTGTATGTGGCTCTGATCACACCTCTGGGTGCAAAGCGTGGAGTGAGGACACCCCACAGGAACATACTCCCCACATTACACAGCTTGCATAAAGACCAGGCACATTGCAGTCCTCATGCTCAGGGAAGTGCTGGGACTGCTCCCTCCACAAGCCCTGCAAGGTGCACAGCACCCTAAAGGATGACCTGCCCTCTCTGTGCATTGGCCTATGGAACAAAACTGGAGTGTAGGGGGCAGTGTGCAAGAGTCTGAGGAACTTTGAGGGGCATTCTGACTCTGAAATAAATTGTCTCCCGCTGCTTTCTCTGAGGTGGTGCATCTCAGCACCACCACCTCAAAGAAAGACTGTGCACAACAGAGCCCACTATTATGAAACAGTGCTTTCCCACTCCTGGTTGGTAAGGGCTCTCTGTTGAAGTAATAGATTACTTCACTGTCATTATGCACACAAACTTTCTTCCTTCCCTACATACTTTATATGGGACCTCAGTTATACAGGTAAGTGCACCATTGTATAATGATCAAATTGCTTGTCCCCCAAGGATATTATAAAGGGTTGGGGGGGGTTCTGCCATTGCTTGTGATTATTTATGTTGGCATCAAACAGCAGATTTTTAACTATACATTGTGCAGAGATTTTACTTAATAAAAGTCAGTTTCAACTTGTATAGTTTTGTTTTGGACCAAATGTCTTACATATGCCTAATTTGCATGCACAATTTCCTTGCTCAGTAGTGATAATTGCACTTGCAAATAATCAATTAGATGATTGATTGTTTTTCTTCACATGTAATCATGGGACCTGAAATACAAAGAAGTTTCCAGTGTACTGTAAATTCTTGTCAATAGGCATTGTATTACAACCTTTTTCTTTTAATGGGTCTGTCCTTTTCATTGGTATTGATTTAAGCGGACTGCACTGTTCCCACAAACTGATTCTACAGCCCAGTTTCCATATTATGAGTTAAAAGCCACTACATTTGCTACATCTAGGCTTCTGGATCCCCTTAAAAAGCAACAGATGTTTGTGAATTGTTTATAATATGTAGTATATGAAGGTAAAACCCAGGTCTATTTTGTTCTATATAAACTCTAAACACTGCCCACTTTGTGCCTGCAAATGTTTCATGTAAACAGAAGCTTAGGGCCCAGTCCAGCTTCCACTGCAGCCAAGGACAGTATTTTCATTAACTTGAATGGGAGTTGGATTGGGTCCTTAATTAGTGATAATATTTCACTGGAAAGAAGCCCAGAAGCTGCATCACAACTGAACTATCTATTGAGGCATTCCCTTTATTGTGTCGGGGTTTAGGCTCAGTGGCAGAGTAGTCCACTGCTTCTATCTTGTCCCATGGCTATGCTGCAGAAAGGACTTCAGCCATCATGCCAATAAAGTATTTTAACAGAAGCAGATCATTCTTTAAAAAAAAAAAAAAAAACACTGAAAAAATAAAAGTCTCCAAACTCAAATTGTTGGCAGATAGCTAGACTTCTACTTGGGAATAAAAGCTTTTGGAAATGCTAAAGCCATAAGCTTCTCTTCTCTGATGTTTGAAGATCTGTGATTGACATGGCCAAATGAGATATGAACTGGATCTGATGTAGTGAATGAGGGTGTGATATGTAACTAATTCACATCAAATTATTTTAAAGAAAAATAAAGCTTGTGCATTTATTTTGAATTATTTATTCATTAAAATTCTATTTCTTCATCTAGCAACTTTTGTGCATGACTAATATTGCATATGTAGGCACTCTTTGCTATAGAGGAGCCTCTGAACTTAATTGGAAGTATTCCAGTTGAGAAGATCCTGAGTACTGCAGTCCAGCCTTGGAGACTACAAACCCTGTGATGCCTTGGATGGAGAGAAAGAGAGAGAGAGACTGCCTGTTACAGAGAATACATTGGGCTCCATTTTGGAGAGGCGCTGAGATTGTTTTTGTGGAGCTCTGTCCATACCAGGAGCTGGTGCTAAACTGCTGCTAGGAAGCCAGAAGCTGTTGCTGAGAGCCTGCTCGGGCTTTGATCAAACAGGGAGCCTCAGGGGTGGTTGGTGGCTTCCCTGGAGTCAGAGCAGAGACTGTTGCTGTGCCTAGACCAGACTGAGGTGGGCCTGTAGTGAAGCCTTGTTTGGGAAAGTGTTTGCAAGGAAAGGGGACAGTAAAGAGATTTTAAGGGGTTGTCTGAGTCTGTGGTCTAGTCTACACTACGCGTTTAAACCGATTTTAGCAGCGTTAAACCGATTTAACGCCACACTCGTCCACACTACGAGGCCCTTTATATCGATATAACGGGCTCTTTACATCGGTTTCTGTACTCCTCCCTGACGAGAGGAGTAGCGCTAAAATCGATATTACCATATCGGATTAGGGTTAGTGTGGCCGCAAATCGACAGTATTGGCCTTCAGGCGGTATCCCACAGTGCACCACTCTGACCGCTCTGGATAGCCGTCTGAACTCAGATGCACTGGCCAGGTAGACAGGAAAAGCCCCACGAACTTTTGAATTTCATTTCCTGTTTGGCCAGCGTGGAGCTCTGATCAGCACAGGTGACCACACAGAGCTCATCAGCACAGGTAGCAATGCAGTCTCCTGAGAATCAAAAAAGAGCTCCAGCATGGACCGCACAGGAGGTACTGGATCTGATCGCTATACGGGGAGAGGATTCAGTGCTAACAGAACTCCGTTCCAAAAGACGAAATGAAAAAATATTTGAAAAAATTTCCAAAGCTATGATGGACAAAGGCCACACCAGGGACTCAGTGCAGTGTAGAGTGAAAGTTAAGAAGCTCAGACAAGCCTACCAGAAAACCAAAGCAGCAAACGGAAGGTCCGGGTCAGGGCCGAAAACATGCCGCTTCTACGCTGAACTGCATGCAATTTTAGGGGGCTGCACCACCATTACCCCACCCCTGTCTGTGGATTCTGAGGTGGCGGTTGTAATCTCAACCATGGCTGAGGATTCTGCGGAGGGGGAAGATGAGGAGGAGGAGGAGGAAGAGGAGGACGACCTTGCAGCGAGCACACAGCACTCCATTAGCCCCAACAGCTAGGAGCTTTTTGTGACTCAGACAGAATTACCCTCCCAGCCCTCCCAAACCACTAGCCCAGACAGTGAAGCCATGAAAGCGACCTCTGGTGAGTGTACCTTTGTAAATATAAAACATGGTTTAAAAGCAAGCGTTTTTTAATGATTGATTTGCCATGAGGGCTTGGGATGCATTTGCGGCCAGTAAAGTTACTGGAAAAGTTTGTTAACACGTCTGGGGATGGAGCAGAAATCCTCCAGGGACATCTCCATGAAGCACTCCTGGAGGTACTCCAAAAGCCTTTGCAGAAGGTTTCTGGGCAAGGCAGCCTTGTTCCATCCACCATGGTAGGACACTTTACCACGCAATGCATGTAGCAAGTAATTGGGTATCATTGCATGACAAAGCCTAGCTGCGTATGGTCCCGGTGATTGCTGGCATTCAAGAAACATCCGTTCTTTATCTCACTCTGTTATCCTCAGCAGAGTGATATCGTTCATGGTAACCTGGTTGAAATTCAGGAATTTAATTAAGGGGACAGAGATGGCCATTTTCCTACTGGGCTGTTGCTTAAAAGAAATCCTTCCTTGCACGTAGCCAAGCGGGGGGAGGGGAGGAAGGATAGCGCTAAGCTTTTTTGCGTTTGGCTAGCAGGAATCGTCCCAGCTACCAGCCACGCGGTGGGGGGCGGAAAGGGGGGTGATTAGCAGTGATCTTCCATGATACCAGCCATGCGGTAGGGGGAGGGGTAAAGCAATCATCCTAGAGAACTGGATGGGGGGGTTTGCTTCTGCTGCTGCACGTTAACAGGAAAGAAGCATCAGAGGGCACTGTGTATATGAATGCTGGAGAAGCCGAAAGACAATGGCTTACCATGGCCGCATGCAATCTGAATTCTGATGCCTGGACCTGCGTCTGTGAGATCTGTAACACCAGAGCCGCAGGCACTCAATATTAAGATGCAATGTGCGACCTTGTAGTGAAATCACATGTGCTATGTAAGGTGAATAGTGTTGTTCACTGTGAAAGAGTTTAACCATTGTTCTGTAAAATGTATCTTTTTAAATACTTCTCTCCCTTTTTTCCCTCCTTCATGCAGCTGCACATTTTTCAAGCCTCCCTACTCCATCCCAAAGGCTCTTTCAGATAAGGCGGAGGAAAAAGAAGATGCGAGACGAAATTTTCTTGGAAATCATGGAAGTAACCCGCAATGAAAGAGCTCTTCTGAATGAGTGGAAGGACGTGGTAGCAAAGTACAGGAAAGATGCCAGTGAATGTGAGGACAGGAGGGACGAACGTGAGGATAGGAGGGACGAACGTGAGAATAGGAGGGACGCTCGAGATGAGAGGTGGCGGCAGGAAGATCAGAGGTGTAGGCAAGAAGATCAGCGGTGGCAGGATGCAATGCTGGAGCTGCTGCGTGATCAAACTGATATCCTCTGACGTCTGGTGGATCTTCAGGAAGAGCAGCGGGGTCACAGAGTGCTGCTGCAGCCCCTGTGTAACCACCCTCACCACTCACCATGTTCCATATCTTCCTCACCCAGACGTGTAAGAACGCATGGAGGAAGGCTTCGTGCACCCGCCCACTCCACCCCAGTGGACAGTACAACCAAAAGGCTGTCATTACATTGAAATGTATTTAATGGCCTTTTCCTTCCCTCCTATCCTCTTCCCAAACCAAACCTGGGATACCTTGTCAGTTCTCTGCCTCTATTTATAATAACTTTTTAATAATGAATAGATGATTTTTAAATGATAGAGACTTTATTTCCTTAAGCAAGCTGTAATCGAAGGGGGAGGGTGGGTTGCTTACAGGGAATGACTTTTAATAAAGAATACATGATTTTTAAACGATACTGACTTTATTTCCTTAAGCAAGCTGTAATCGAAGGGGGAGGGTGGGTTGCTTACAGGGAAGGAGTCAATAAAGGGGGAGGGCGTTCATGAAGGGGAAACAAACACTGCAGTCACACCGTACCCTGGCCCGTGATGAAACTCGTTTTCAAAGCTTCTCTGATGCGCACCACTTCCTGGTGTGCTCTTCTAATCGCCCTGGTGTCTGGCTGCGCGTAATCAGCGGCCAGGTGATTTGCCTCAGCCTCCCACCCTGCCATAAAGGTCTCCCCCTTACTCTCACAGAGATTGTGGAGCACACAGCAAGCAGCAATAACAAAGGGGGCATTGATTTGGCTGAGGTCTGAGCGAGTCAGTAATGTGCGCCAGCGAGCCTTTAAACGGCCAAATGCACATTCTACCACCATCCTGCACTTGCTCAGCCTGTAGTTGAACAGCTCCTGACCACTGTCCAGGCTGCCTGTGTATGGCTTCATGAGCCATGGCATCAAGGGGTAGGCTGGATCCCCCAGGATAACTATAGGCATTTCAACATCCCCAACTGTTATTTTCTGGTCTGGGAAGTAATTCTCTTGCTGCAGCAGTTTAAAAAGAACAGTGCTTCTGAAGACGCGAGCGTCATGAATCCTTCCTGGCCATCCCATGTGGATGTTGGTGAAACATCCCTTGTGAGCCACCAGTGCTTGCAGCACCATTGAAAAGTACCCCTTGCGGTTTATGTACTGGGTGCCCTGGTGCTCCAGTGCCAAGATAGGGTTATGGGTTCCATCTATTGCTCCCCCACAGTTAGGGAATCCCATTGCAGCAAAGCCATCCACTATGACCTGCACGTTTCCCAGAGTCACAACCTTTCGTAGCAGCAGCTTAATGATTGCTTTGGCTACTTGCATCACAGCAGCCCCCAGAGTAGATTTTCCCACTCCAAATTGATTCCCGACTGACCGGTAGCTTTCTGGCATTGCAAGCTTCCAGAGGGCTATTGCCACTCGCTTCTCCACTATGAGGGCTGCTCTCATCTTGGTATTATGGAGTTTCAGAGCAGGGGAAAGCAAGTCACAAAGTTCCATGAAAGTGCCCTTACGCATGCGAAAGTTTCGCAGCCACTGGGAATCGTCCCACACCTGCAAAACTATGTGGTCCCACCAGTCTGTACTTGTTTCCTGGGCCCAAAATAGGCGTTCAATGGCTAGAACCTGCCCCATTACCAACAGGATCTGCAAAGTGCAGGGGCCTGCGGTTTGAGATAATTCTGTGTCCATGTCCTCATCACTCTCGTTGCCGCACTGCTGTAGCCACCACCTCCTCCTCGCCTGGCTTTGCAGGTCCCAGTTCAGCATAGACTGCACGAGAATGTGCTAGGTGTTTACAACGTCCACTGTTGCGGTATTGATCTGAGCAGGGTCCATGCTTGCTGTGCCATGGCGTTTGCACAGTTCACCCAGGAAAAAAGTCGCGAAATGGTTGTCTGCTGCTTTCACGAAGGGAGGGGTGAGGCTGTACCCAGAACCACCCACGACAATGATTTTTGCCCCATCAGCCACTGGGCTCTCAACCCAGAGACTGCGGGAACTATGGGATAGCTACAGGATAGCTACCCACAGTGCAATGCTCCAGAAATCAATGCTAGCCTCAGACCATGGACGCACACCGTCGAATTAATGTGCTTAGTGTGGCCGCGTGCACTCGCCTTTATACAATCTGTTTTATAAAACCAGTTTATGTAAAATCGGAATAATCCCGTAGTGTAGACGTACTCTGAGAAGAGGCGGAGTGGTCTTCTCATGGAACCAGAACCCACAGTTGCTGACATTTGGGCCTGGTCTACACTACGCGATTAAACTGATTTTAGCAGCATTAAACCAATTTAACGCTGTACCTGTCCACACTATGAGACCCTTTATATCAATATAAAGGGCTCTTTAAATCAGTTTCTGTACTCCTCCCTGATGGTGAGTCTTGCCCACATGCTCAGGGTTTAGCTGATCGCCATATTTGGGGTCGGGAAGGAATTTTCCTCCAGGGCGGATTGGCAGGGGCCCTGGAGGTTTTTCGCCTTCCCCTGCCACGTGAGGATTTCAATAACTCAGTCCTGGGTTAGGGGTTGTTATGAAAGTGGACGGGTAGGGTTCTGTGGCCTGCCTTGTGCAGGAGGTCAGACTAGATGATCATATTGGTCCCTTCTGACCTACAAGTCTATGAGTCTATGAGAGGAGTAGCACTAAAATCGGTATTACCATATCGGATTAGGGTTAGTGTGGCCGCAAATCGATGGTATTGGCCTCCGGGCGGTATCCCACAGTGCACCACTGTGACTGCTCTGGACAGCAATCTGAACTCGGATGCAGTGGTCAGGTAAACAGGAAAAGCCTCGCAAAATTTTGATTTTCATTTCCTATTTGCCCAGCGTGGAGCTCTGATCAGCATGGGTGGCAATTCAGTCCCAAATCCAAAAAGAGCTCCAGCATGGACCGTACAGGAGATACTGGATCTGATCGCTGTACGGGGAAACAAATCTGTTCTATCAGAGCTCCGTTACAGAAGACGAAATGCCAAAGCATTTGAAAAAAAAATCTACAGGCTACACAGTGCTGCGTGACAAGCGTAACGGGAAGCCAGAGACTCAAATGGATGCTCATGGAGGGAGGGAGGGGGTACTGAGGACTCCAGCTATCCCACAGTCCCCAGCAGTCTCCGAAAAGTATTTGCATTCTTGGCTGAGTTCACAATGCCTGTAGGTTCAAACACATTGTCCAGCGTGGTTCAGGGTATAGCTCATCAATTTACTCCCTCCCCCCACCACGTGAAAGAAAAGGGAAATAAATCGTTTCTTGACTTTTTTCAATGTCACCCTATGTCTACTGAATGCTGGTGGTAGATGCGATGCTGCAGCAGTGAAGAACAGTATCTGCTCTTCTCCCCTCCCCGGTGGCAGAAGGTACAATATAACTGCTATCTGTCGTCACCATCAGCCCGTGCTTGATAACTGCTGAATACCCCTGGCTGGCCGCAGGGGCGCCAGGTAAAAATAGGAATGATTTCTGGTCATTCCCAGTAGATGGGACAGAATGGCTGGTAACCATCCTCATCATAGCAACTGGGGGCTGAGCTCCATCAGCCCCCTCCCTTTCCTGTGTAAAGAAAAGATTCTGTACTGCCTGGACTATCATAGCAGCGGCATGCTGTGCTCCTCTCCTCCGCAGTGCTTAATGTCCTGCCTGGACTGTCATAGCACCGGGAGCCTGCCGCTCCCTCATTTTATCTCACTAACAAGTCACTGTTTCTTATTCCTGCATTCTTTATAACTTCATGACACAAATGGGGGGGGCACTGCCACGGTAGCCCAGGAAGGTTGGGGGAGGAGGGAAGCAATGGGTGGGGTTGTTGCAGGGGCACCCCCCGTGAATGGCATGTAGCTCATCATTTCTGCGGGATCTGACACGGAGCAGCTGTGCTCTCTGATACACTGGTTCTCTAGTACACTTGCCCCATATTCTAGGCAGGACTGACTCTATTTTTAGAAACCATAAAGGAGGGATTGACTCGGGGAGTCATTCCCAGTTTTGCTTTTGCTCCCCCGGCCGATCTCAGCCAGGGGCACTCATAATAGCAGCAGACAGAACAGAAGGACAGATAACCATCATCTCATTGCCAAATTACACTGGCAGCAGACGGTACAGAACAACTGGTAACCATCTCTGCTATCATGCAAAAGCAAATGAATGCTGCTGTGTAGCGCTGGAGTATCGCCTCTGTTCACGGCATCCAGTACACATAAGGTGACTGTAAAAAAAAAAGCTGAATGGGCTCCATGGTTGCCGTGCTATGGCGTCTGCCAGGGCAATCCAGGGAAAAAGGGCATGAAATGATTGTCTGCCGTTGCTTTTCCGGAGGAAGGAAGGAATGATAACATTTACCCAGAACCACCCGCGACAATGATTTTTGCCCCATCAGCCACTGGGATCTCAATCTGGAATTCTAACGGGCAGGGGAGACTGCGGGAACTATGGGATAGCTATGGAATAGCTACCCACAGTGCAACGCTCCGGAAATCGACGCTAGCCTCGGACCATGAACACACACCGCTGAATTAATGTGCTTAGTGTGGCCGCGTGCACTCAACTTTATACAATCTGTTTTATAAAACCGGTTTATGTAAAATCGGAATTATCCCGTAGTGTAGATGTACCCTTGGTTAAAACAACTCCAGTCTTCAGAGAGGGTGTGCAGCTTGGCATGATCCCAAATTAGAATTGTTCTGCCCCTTGTTGCCTTGACTGGACTGATTCACCAGAACGCTGTCTCCAGCTTCAAGATCTTCAAGTGCACCCATGCAAAGAAGAGTTTAGACCTCTGAAATCCAGAGGAGTGTACCCTCGGGGGAAGTAGAAGATGGCAGTGTAAATGCAAGTTAGATAAGTTTCCTCTACTACTGTAAATTGTATTTGTTATTTGATTTATTGAACTGCCCCCTGCTGATTTAACTGAGTAGTCACATTCAATCTGTTTGATATGCCATGTTTCCTTAAATTGTTAAGTAAGTGTGTGTTAATTTTAATCTAAATGTATAATGGGTGCATTTTGAGTTAGTCCCATTGCACAGATTAGCTCAGGTTTATTCCTGGAGGCTCCCAAGGTATGCCATTGAGTATGTACAGGGCCCAGCCAGATGGAGACACCATCAATTTTAATTTCCTTTACAAGTAAAATAACTGCAGCAGAGGGGCGAATAGAGGATCTCACCTATCCAACATCACCAGTGGGATACCAAGGATCACCTTTACTGTCCACAGCATCAGGCGCCCGGACATACAGGTGAGTGTTGCCTGATCCCAAGTAACTCAGGGAGAAAAGGGGGATTACACATATGTGCAAATGTACCTGTTCTCCTTCAGCTTGCTTCCCCAAACTTTGAAGGGACCTGTCTTCCTGCTGAACTGTGTATAGTTCAGCTCTTGTCACTATGAAAAATATGCATTGATCTCCACCCTTTTTATGGAGCTTGTTTGCACAGACGAGATTACTGTTAAAGAGGAGGATGTAGTGATTCATTCTTAGTTGAAAAATGACTCAAGAAGGAAATTGCATGGTTTGAGATGACAGCTCATTGTAACCTGTTGTGACCATGCCTGGCTGTCATATCATACCCTTCCTTTTCCTTGGAAATCAGACAAGTAAACATGCCAGGCACACTTCTGCTGTAAACCACTACAAAGAGATACAAAATACCTATTTCTTTTTTCTGGTGAACAACTCCCAAACTCTTGATACCATGGTGATCCAACTCATCGTCATCAGAGACACCTGAGGTAAATGCAAGTGACTAAGGTGGGGTGCAAGAAATAGGAATAAAAAACCTATAAAAACATGTCTGTAATGAATTATATCCTCTGGTGCATTCATAACTCCCACTACATATTCATGACTGGATCACTAGAAATATTTATTGAAATTGTTGACTTTGGCAGAAGGACTGGCTGCTCTAATGCTAATCCTATAATAAGGCTGGTCTTGTAGTTAAAGCTCAGGATTGGGAATCAGCAGCTCTGCTGCAGACGTCCTATGTGATTGTGGGTAAGTTACTTACCTCTGTGCCTCGGTTTCCCGAATGGGGATAACAACACTTACTTCGCAGGGGAGTTGTGATTAATGGTTGAAAAGCAACAGAAAATGCAGATGTTTATAAGTCCCGAGTTGCTTATTTGGAAGGTAGGGTAGGGTATAAAGCAGGGTGTTAACATAGAAGCAGCAGTGCTATGTGACAGGCAGACATAAGGAGCAGCAGAAGAACACTGTGCACAGTGCTATCGCTTGCAAACTAAGAGTACCAGGTTGGCAATCTCGCCCTAAATCTTCATTACAACCTGGGTTACATGCCCATGTCCATATTTAGATCTGAATAAAAGTGGCCTGATTTCCAGAAGTGCTGAGCACCCACAAATCTCACTGAAGGGAGTGAGATAGACAAGTGTTTAGAAGCTTTGAAACACTTTTATTTAAGTGCATATATATGGATTAGTCACCCAGGCTTGAAAATGTTGGCCCTTGATATATCCATCAACCCAATTTCCCGTCTATGGAGCAAGAGATCCTGAAATTGTTTCCTTGATTCAAGTTTTCCATGTGCAAGCAGCTTCAAAAATCTTGCCCTGAAAATTGCACTTGTAAATTTTGAGTCAGATCCTGCTTCCACTGAAATCAATGGAAGTGACCAGTGGGCTTTTTGCAGTATGTGCAAGAAGACAGAGCCAAAATTTTGCATAAAATGGTTTTAAGAAAGTGACTGTCAAATTCCTCAAACAGTAAAAAAAAATGCAAAGTAATTATGAACCTTAAAAACAGAGCAAAATTTCAAATATCCCATTGATTTTCCTTTCTTCTATATATGAATATCTAGTCATAACAACGGCCAGCAGTATTGTACTTTATTGGCACACTCCCGTTAGATTACAAGATTGCTCCATAATGAGTTGATGGAGGATGCATTTCTCGGTATCTTTCTTCCCCTCCAGGAGAAAATTCATTAAGGACAAATTCACTATTGGTGTAAGTGAATTTGATGTCTGTTGACTTTAGTAAATTAATACCTGCTTATGATACCGATGATTTTGATCCATAATCTTTAGCAAGGCTTATTTTAGATTTTGTAATAAGGTTAATAGGATGTTCAGAATGCTAGTTAGGAATATGTTCAGACTCTATAATCCCCTATTTCCAAATACTCACAACTTTCTCAAACTTATTTTGAGGATAAAAAATCTTGATATTTGGTCTCAGGCCAATGATAAAGCTATTTTGGAAAATCTGAAGGAAATCACTGAATCTCTTCTTATCTCAGTTCCCCATCTGTAAATGGGGGATAATACTACTTCCATTCTCCCATCCTCTCTTTGTTCTTGCCAAGACATGAGACAAGATTGGATAGGCACCTGAAATCGATGGTCAACGATCCATTGGTGATATATAATGAAAGACTCAAATAGCTCTACCTATTTATCTTAACAAAGAGAAGGTTAAGGGGTGACTTTTGATGATGGTCTATAAGAATCTAGATGTAGAACAAATATTTAATAATGGGCTCTTCAAACTAGCAGAGAAAGGTATAATGTGATCCAATGGCTGAAGCTAGACAAATTCAGACCGGAAATAAGGTGTACATTTTCAAGCAAGTGAAATTAACCATTGGAAGAATTTACCAAGGGCTGTGGTGAACTTTGCATCACTGACAATTTTTAAGTCAAGAGTTTTTCTAAAAGATATGCTTTAAGAATTATTTTGGGGAAGTTCTATGACCTGTGTTATACAGAAGGCCAGACTAGATGATCACAAATGGTCCCTTTCAGCCTTGGAATCTATGAATCTTTGAAATTGGCAACCAGACATTAAAGTTAAAGTTAATAATCTTATATCCAATGACTGGAGTTGTTTGCTGTATATGCATTCCAGTGACTTCTACTAGGAGTTTTGCATGAATAAAGATGGAGGATTTGGCCAGCAGTGGTTAAACATTTCCATCAAAACTGCTTTTCATTGGAAAATAAGATTTTTTGATTTAATAAAAGCTTTCACAAAACAGTGTCCACTTTCCTCAGAAGTTTTTTCAGGCAGAAACTGAAATTTTAACACCTTAAAAGATTTCAGTTTTCAGCCAAAATGTACCATGACCAAGGACTCCTATGACGCACTGTGGTGACTTAGCAAGAGTGGATACCATAGTGCATCATGGGGATGTAGTCCAGTCAGGAAACCTGGTCCATAAAGGAGATGGGGGGCATAAAGTTCCCAAATTACAACTCCCATGAGGCACCACAGCAGCATTTCTGAATCAATTTTTTTGGTTTTCAGCCAAAAGTTTTCAGCTGAATATTTTCAGTTTTCTATTTTTTGCCAAAATGTTGACATTTTCTGTGGGGAATAAAAATAATCCAACTAGGTCTAGATTAGGCCAATTAAATTAAATTAGGCCAAAAGGCCAACATTTGCAAAATTGGGTGACTTAAGGCAACAAGAACTGCAGGTCCTTGTCTCTGAAAAATCTGGCCACTTGTATTTAGATAATTGCATATAGATATTTAGTGACACTCTGAGTACCTTTCCCAGACCCGAAGAAGAGCTCTGTGTAAGCTTGAAAGCTTGTATTTCTGACAGAAGTTGGTCCAATAAAATATATTACCTCACCCCTTGTCTCAGTATTTTTGTACCTAACTTTAAGCAGCCGAGTTTGAATGTTTTTGCCTCAGTGCTCAAAACTAGCAGGCAGATGGTCTAGTACCAAAGTAGTGCCAATTATTTCATTTATTTTAGTCACACTCCTTTTTGTGAGGTGCATTGATATTGAATCAGTGTTCTTAGTCCACAACCGTCACTAGGGTAACTGATAGTATACATAGCGAAGAGGAACAAAATATCCTTATGAATCCTCTTTGGCAATAATTGTGGATCTTTCTTACAGCAGCTCAACAAAGTGAAATTTCATGAGGTACTGCATCATTTCTTTTCCTAACTGTATATTCTGTTCAAATGCCAATAATGGCTGAGTGTAGAGTTATTTTCACTGATCTGAAGAAATGGGTGGAACATCAGACACTCCATTAAAACAGTTAATTAGGGGAAAATTTAGATGGGAATAACACTTGTAAGTTGGTCATAGAGCATGCTGGCAGGCATATAGAACCTTGCTTTGGATATGGAACAAAACAGCACTTTGAGCCACACACTGAAAATCATCCCTAAATGAAAGCAACACAAATCTCTCCATGAGGAATACCACACAGTGGGATACATTTTCACTCTGCTTTTCCTCTAAAGAGACAGGAAATCTTATGAATGGCATCTGTCAATGGAAGCCTCATTATTATGGTTATTGATTGATTACGGTTAAGCAAGAAAAGTCATATTAAATACTCCTCTACAGCAACCTTCCCCACAGCTGATTTTTGCCAAAACCACCCTTCAGCGCTATTAAAGCTACAGTGTGTGTGAGACCCCACACAACTTCCAAAATGTTAAGTGTTCCAGAATCTCATTAATTCATTGGTGCCATCTTGACTCTTACTTCATCTTTTAGGAAAGCAAGTCCCTGTTCCTTGGCATATCATGGAAAATGGCCACGACTGTTTCATGACTTGAGTCAAAACCTATGCTGACACCCCCATTTAATGTGGAAGGTCAGCTCAGTGGTGAACAAGTGCAATATTGTTAAAAGAGATTGGAATTTGTTTTTTATCTAATTGTCTGCAGTTTTCTTCTTTAATCAATGCTTTGTGCCCATGCACTCGTCAAAAGCTTTCTTATATCAAGTTTCTATGACAGCTACAAATGCCTCATTCTGCTAGGACAATCAGAATAACAAGCTAGTTTTCAAAAAGTGCTTCCAGAATTGATTTTCACAATTGAATTATTCTGTTTTGAAAAGAAACCCATGTAAACCTACTCCCTTTTAATATGATACAATACGTGATCAAGGCAACAAAGGTTAAGTTTTGGGGAGGGGAGAAACCTTAAGTTTAGAAATAGGTTTTGCAATGCTTATGATTTATCACTATATTAGAGCACAGAGATTAAGCCTTCACATGCCTGTGAGCATACACATCACTGTACAATTAGTAAAGCAGAGGTCTTCCAGCTGTAGCAGTCACATGGATGACATTTCCAACTTCATGTGGACATTCGATCAGGCCAGGTTCATGGTACTCCCAAGGCTCAGGTTGATAAAAGTAGGTAATTTTGCAGTTAAGGAAATAGCTGGAGTATAGAAGGCTGTGCACAAGGCTGAGCAACAAGAGATGGCTTCTAGTCCCAGCTGTCACTGCTTCACTATCTAACCTGATGGCTTTGATCTGTGGTATGTGCTTTGAGACTGTTCTGTAGTAGGAGATGCAGGAAGAATTCTGACTGACTTCCTCTTGGGACACTAATGACAGCCCTAAAATGGTGTTTCTGCTCCCCAACCAGATTGTGTCTGGTTTCCAAACAGGGGCTCAAAGTGCACACTACCCTTGTGCCCCACTCCTGTTTTGTGCCTATGATATGTACTAGAGAGATATTCCTGTAACTGTATCCTATAATTGTGACAATGTCTCATAAAATTATTAGCATTGAGAAATCCACTTAACACAGCAAATAGGAAGCTAGAAAGGAATTTAACGACAAGTTTCCTATCTTTGACTGGTATCTTTGAGTGATATTTAGCCTTCTTTATGGAGACTGAAATATTTTGTAACACTAACAACAAAGTACCGGACTCATATCTTATATTGTCATCATGTTATCAATAGGGCCACACATGCGCTTTGGCTGGATGTCCAACGCCATTTTAGTGTGTAAAAGGACACACGTAGTCCCCTTGTATGCAAAATATTCCACCACCTATACTTCATTACTGTAAAAAATGCTTGTTTTATGATGTTAACTGGATTCATTTCCCTCTTTGCAGTTACAGTATTGCAATTTTTGTTTTTTAAACTTCAACACGCTGTGTCTTTTAGGGGGATGGGAAGAGGCTGGCAAATATAATGCAGATCTAAATATCATATTTGCATCTAGAGATTTTATTATGAGAAATTCAGGAATATTTGGAGAAGAAGGAGAATGAGAAGCAGCCAGAGTCTGTAGAATGACATTAATAGTGTAAGGTGGAAGATTAAGGCCTCTGAAATGTATTCTTCTAGTAGGTGTCACTGATTTTTAAAATTATACACTCATCCCTCTGATGAATGGGTCCAGTTTGTACTAAGAGCAATAGGCATGAGAAGATGGCACAGTACAGCAACATGTAGCAGCAGTAAAAGAGTCCCAAGCAGCAGCTGCAACTGACTAGAAAATGAGAAAGGCCCCTCAAGTATCTTGGCAAAAAGATGACAAAGCACAGCAGCTCAGTGTGCATGTGTACACATTACCCAGAAAGATGAGAGTAATTTATAAACTGGTAGCACACCTGGAGAAGCATTGCTCAGAACATAGCACACAAGAAAGGGCCTAATCCAAAGTGTACTAAAGTCAATGGGAGTCTTATCATTGCTAAGGCTAGGCCCATTGCCCTCTTTCCCCTCCTGCCACACCCAGAGTCCTTTACTAGGGTTGTGTTGGCAGGGCCCATGTGAGCAGTGGGTCTTGATATCAACACCTTTGAGTGCATTGGGCAACTCCTCCCTCTCAAAGATGAAGTTTCAGGCTGTCTGAGTCATAGAGTTTAAGACCACAAGGGACTATTAGATCAGCTAATCTGACCTCCTGTGCACCACAGGCCACCAACCTCACTCTCAGACTAAACCCAACAAAATAAATGAGACCCACAGGAGATTAAACTATTATATGCCACAGGGAGAGAATAGGAGGGACTGAGGTGCACTAGTGCTTAGGCCCCTGCAATGGCAGGGAAATGTTTTAATGAGAGATACTCAGATAATCTTGGCAAGTGACCTGCACCCACACACTGCAGATGAAGGTGAAAAAAACAAAATAATTGCCAATCTGACCTGGTGGAAATTCTTTCCTGGCCCTACGTATACTGGCCAGTTAGACCCTGTGCTTGTGAGCAAGAACCAGCAAGCCAAGCACCTGAGAGAGAGATTGCTCAGTGTCACCTCAGAGCACTGCCCCTCCCCCACTTCCACACAGTCTCCCATCTCCAACTTTAGCCATTCCTGATGCATCAGAGGAAAGAGATTAAAAAACTGGTGGGGTGAGAGGAATCCCTTCCTGACCCCTGCGGATGGCCAGCAGAAGCCCTGAAACATGAGCTTTAGGAGCAGACAATATAAACTGGAAGTGAATCCCAGGGCTGTTCAGCCCTATCCAAACCCTCACCCCATCATAGAACTGCACTCATACATTTGTCCAGCTCTATCTTAACACTAAGTTGTGTGCTCCCGCAACGCCTATTAGCAGGCCTATCCAGAACCTCACCCCTCTGATGGTTAGAAAATTTCTTCTGACTTCTAGCCTGAATGTGTTCTTAGCCAAAAAATCAATTTGTTTTGTACCAACATTGTCCTTTAGCTTAAACAACTCTTCACCCTCCCTAGTATTTACCCCAATGTATTTGTAGAGAGCAATCATATCCCCCTCTGCCTTTTTTTTAAGAGACTAAACAAACCAAGCTCTTCCAGTCTCCTCTCATAACTTCAAGATAGGCCCTCCATTCTCTGATCATCCTAGTAGCTTCTCTCTGCACCGTGTTCCAGTTTAAATTAATCTTTCTTGAACATGAGTGACCAGAATTGTACAGAGTGTTCCAAATGAGGTCTTACTCAGGCCTTGTATAATGGCATTAATACTTCTCTGTCTTTACTGCAAATGCCTTGCCTACCTCATCCTAGCACTGCATTTGCCTTTTACACAGCCACATCACATTGGTGGCTCATTGTCCTTTTGTGATCAGCCCACATACCCAGTCTCCCTCCAACTGCTAAATCCTCAGTTTGTAGCAAAAATTTTTGTTACTAGACCTTAAATGCATGATCTTGCACTTTGTACTGTTGATTTCATCCCATTTATGTCACTCTTGTCTTCAACATCATCAAGATGTTCCAGTATAATATTCCAATCCTACTTCGTATTGAAGATGGCTCCCAATTTTGCATTACCAGAAAATGTCATTAGCACACTTCCTGCTTTTTGTGCCATGGCCATTAAAGAAAAATATTGAATAAAACTGGTTCCAAGACCAATCCTTGAGGAACTCTGCTAGTAATCTCTCTCCAGTCCGACAACTCACCTTTCAGCACAACCCATTGCCTTCTCCCCTTTAGCCAATTCCTTATCCACCTTACAATGCTTGTATTCATTCTATCTTCCCTAATTTAACTAATGAATTCCCATGTGGCACCATGTCAAATGCTTTACTGAAATCCAAATATGTTAGATCTACTGCACTTCCGTTAGCTAAAAAAAAAATCAGTTATTTTCTCAAAGAAGGAAATCAAGTTAGTCAGGCACTATTTGAAGACCCAAGCAGACATCATTGCTTTGGTTACACTTGGGTCATGTTTCCCAGCTTTTCCTTCCAATCACGAGGGCTAGAAATTGATCATTCTAATATAGTCACCAGACTTCAGAGCTGGGGACAAAAGCATGGGACTGTAGTGCCTACGCCTTAATTTGACCCTGTTTGGGAGGACCTAGGAAACAACTTTGCCATTCCAACATAAAGGTTTCCTATGCATCCTGACCACACCACTGTATTATCTATTCAGATTGTAAACTTTTGGTGGCAGGAACTTATTACGTGTTTGTATAGTGCCTAGCACAATGGGCCCTATATCACAATTTGGACCTCTAGGTGCTACCATAATACAAAAAGTAATCTGATCAGAGCTGACTTAAAGATTTTGGAGTATGGAAGAGATCATAAGGGATTACACCAAACTTAAAGGACTCTATTTGACTTAACATTTGTGCAAGGTCTTTAAGTTTCAACAGCCTCTTAGTGCAGAAGAAGAGCCCACTTATTTGTTCCTTTCTGTCCTAGTCAGTAGTTGACGTGTTTACACTAGTTTATATTCTCAAGGCTGTCTTTGGTACTTTTACTGAAGGACTGTCTGGATATGTGGACTCTCTACTCAGACCCTACGCCACCAGCACTCCCAACTATCTCCATGACACCACTGATTTCCTGAGAAAACTACAATGCATTGGTGACCTTCCAGAAAACACCATCCTAGCCACCTTGGATGTAGAGGCTCTCTACACAAACATCCCACACACAGATGAAATACAAGCTGTCAGGAACAGTATCCTTGATGATGCCAGAGCACAACTGGTTGCTGAGCTCTGTGACTTCATCCTCACACACAATTATTTCAAATTTGATGACAATATATACCTCCAGACCAGTGGCACCACTATGGGCATCCGCATGGCCCCACAATATGCCAACATTTTTATGGCTGACCTGGAACAATGCTTCCTCTGGTCTCATCCACTCACACCCCTTCTCTACCTATGCTACATTGATGACATCTTCATCGTCTGGACCCATGGGAAGGAAACTCTGGAAAAATTCCACCATGATTTCAACAGCTTCCACCCCACCATCAACCTCAGCCTGGACCAATTTACATGGGAGGTCCACTTCCTAGACACCATGGTGCAAATAAGTGACGGTAACATTAACACCACCCTATACTGAAAACCCACCAACTGCTATGTCTACCTTCATGCCTCCAGCTTCCATTCCAGACACACCACACATTCCCTTGTCTACAGCCAAGCACTGAGGTACAACCCCATCTGCTCCAACCCCTCAGACAGAGACCAACACCTACAAAATCTTCACCAAGCATTCTCAAAACACCCAATACCCACACAAGAAAATAAGGAAACAGATCAACAGAGCCAGACGTGTACCCAGAAGCCTCCTACTGCAAGACAAGCCCAAGAAAGAAACCAAAAGAACTCCACTGGCCATCACATACAGTCCCCAGCTAAAACTCTCCAATGCATCATCAGTGATCTACAACCCATCCTGGACAGCAATCCCTCACTTTCACAGGTCTTGGGAGGTAGGCCAGTCCTCGCCCACAGACAACCAGCCAACCTGAAGCATATTCTCACCAGTAACTACACACCCCACCATATTAACTCTAACTCAGGAACCAATCCATGCAACAAACCTCGATCCCAATTCTGCCCACATATCTACACCAGCGACACCATCACAGGACCTAACCAGATCAGCCACACCATCACCGGTTCATTCACCTGCACATCCACCAATGTAATATATGCCATCATGTGCCAGCAATGCCCCTCTGCTATTTACATCAGCCAAACTGGACAGTCCCTACGTAAAAGGATAAATAGACACAAATCAGATATTAGGAATGGCAGTATACAAAAACCTGTAGGAGAACACTTCAATCTCGCTAGACACTCAATGGCAGATTTAAAGGTAGCCATTCTGCAGCAAAAAAACTTCAGGACCAGACTTCAAAGAGAAACTGCTGAGCTTCAGTTCATCTGCAAATTTGACACCATCAGTTTAGGATTAAACAAAGACTGTGAATGGCTTGCCAACTACAAAAGCAGTTTCTTCTCCCTTGGTGTTCACACCTCAACTGCTAGAAGAGGGCCTCATCCTCCCTGGTTGAACTAACCTCGTTAACTCTAGCTTGCTTCTTGCTTGCATATGTATACTTGCCTCTGGAAATTTCCACTACATGCTTCTGACGAAGTGGGTATTCACCTGCGAAAGCTCATGCTCCAATACTTTTGTTAGTCTATAAGATGCCACAGAACTCTTTGCCGGTTTTGGAAGGGTAGCCACTTTTGGAGCTCCTGGAACACTGGACTGAACCCTTAGGGGTCCTACCCTCTGGACTACAACAATGGCTCCAGAACCATTTTCCGGCCTGCTTAGGGTTACAGCATGGCACAATAGACTGGAAACTCCTACAAAAGCCAATGGGGAGCTTCAGATGGAGTGATTTATATAGACAGTTTGCAGGGCGAATGAGGAGACAGGACTGCTCAGTCCTTCAGTGGGAGGGACGGGCTGCCTCAGACACAAAATGTTTAGTTTTGGTTTTGGGCTGTTTGAGTTTAGAGCTGAGCTGAGATATGACAAGCAGCCTCTAAGGCTGTCAATCCAGCACCTTCTATGAATTCACCATTTATTTTTTAACAAAGGGAAAGTATGTCTTTCTGGAATAGTCACACCACAAAAAGAAGATCAGCCAGCTTGCAAAAGAAACATGGCCCAGCATTATTTTTACATGCCAGATTTCTCTTTTTGGTATTCTGTCATGTGGCCAGTTTAATGCTCGGGTTAAAACATCATTACACTACATATATCTATCCTCCCACATGGCAGAAATGTGAGGAATGTATGCAAGAAACAGCAGCTTCAGTATAATTCCCATGTCACAGAACCCAATAACTGAAATGGCCAACATTTCCAAGGGCTGCTTAACTCACTTAGAGAACTTGCAGTGTGTGTGTTCAAAGAGGTAGCAGAGTAACTAAAGCTGGAACAGTTCTTGGGCAAAATTCAGTGAACATGTTACATACTCATAAACAGATAAGTTAGAATGGTTTTCAGCCGTGCAAATGTAAATGAAGCCTGCTGAAGCAAGCCTTAGGTATGCCATCTATTTGTCTGACTGCTTAGAGAGGAATTAGGTAAATATATGACCAACAGGAATGAAGAAACTTGCATTAGCACAGTGGATCAGATACAGGCATTGTGTATTTAAAAGAGCATGTTGGTGTGGAGGTATTTTACATAATTTTAAAAATACCCTTTTATTCTCTGTTGTTTCTATACCCACTGGCATCTTGAAATGGGAATTTCTCTCTCTCATTTAATTTTCCTCCGTTGTGCATGCTGCTTTGTTATAGCGTTGCTCATAAAGGATTGGCTATGAACATAGTTTTTTTTATGTATTGGTTTCTTTTCACTCCATGCACCACATTTAATAGAGTATATACACACCTGTAATTGCTGCTTTGAAATGAAAATACATGGTTATTACAGATAACTAGTCTCATTTTCTGTTTAACCCATTGCCACCTCCCTCTTGCCCTTCTCAGGTACTGTTCCTTGTTTTCTCAAATCCTGACTATCCCCTAACGTCCCTGGCAAGCACTAGACTGCAAGATGTGCCCTGCATCCTAATGGGCTGGCTGCCTCCCATTCCATACCTGCCTTTCAGTGCCATTGCCACAACCTGCTTTCATTTACCTTCTCTTAGCATCCCTAGTGCTTCCTACCATGCTCCCTTGCTAAACTACGGAGCAGCCTCCCTCACTCTGCTGGTTCCATCTTAAGTGTTGGGAGTAGAGCTGGGCGAACATCTTGTGTCAAACAATTTATTCAACTAATTTAGTGTATTTCTTCCACTTGTGATTTTTCCATGAAGACGACATAGTTGCTACATATCTGTTTGCTATTGTCAGTTATTCATTGACCAGTTTATTACAATGTATTTCAGCCTGTGGATTGCTGTTAAACTATTCACCATGATTAACGCTTTGAGCATTTGCTACTGTCATGGTCTTCACTCATGGGGAGTATTGTCTAGTGGTCAGAGCTTAGGCCCTTTGACTTGCACAGGGGGGTTGGTAGGGGAACCCAGCCCTTCCACTCCACTGGGCTCCAGCCCAGGGCCCTGTGAGGGCAACAAAAGAGTCTGACAGCCAGGAGCGCTTTAAGGCTACCCTCCCTGAGCCACTTTCTACCACCCCTCTATTGTCCACAGTTCGCAGTCTCTGCAGAGAAGCATGAAGGGGCTCAGCTCATCACGTGGCACCACTTCATGAGTGGGTGTGGTGTGGTTACTCCCTCCCTCTGGGAGCAGCATCTGCCTCCTTTCACACCTGGTCGTCCAACCAGGTTAGTTCCAAGTCTCACCCCTTCAGGGTAGTCCACAGATAAAAATAAGGGGAATTAACACAAATAAATTCAGTCTATATGAGAGAGAGCAGTAATGCCTTACTCTCAGGGTGTACCTGAAGTAGGTCCTCCCTTGCCTCAGGGAGGGACCTATAGGCAGTTGTAGAGAGAGATCCTGCCCTCCCTAAGTTCTTCTCCCTCTTCCCCAAGTGAACTGTTCTGCTCCCTTTTAACTCCTCCTCCAGCTTGTACATCTCATACAGGTGTGGCAGGGCGGGGCTGGTTGAGCCCAGAGCAGCCCTCTAATGCCTTATTGCCAAGGTGTAGGGTTTGTATACCCCATCACAGCTACCTATTATTTACTGTTCATATTATTGGGTCACTTCTGTCATATGATATTGTTTTTGCTCCGCAATTGGATTACTCCTAAGATCACAATGTCCATGCAATGCCCTTGGCATAATATTTGTGCAACTACACATTTCAGTAAGTATTCATGGCACTTTCTCCTTGTACAAATATTTTCGTGAACAAACCTTTGCTCGTCCCTATGTTCGCAGAAAGCAACTAAAAGCAACATTTGACTCACAGTGCAAGTTGTATTCAAACAAATACTTATGAATACTATTGAAATGTTCACCTAGCTCCAGATGAAAACAAGTAGTGAGGAAAATGGAAACATGGGGAACTCTGCCAGCAGCTGTGGAAGGAGTTCCAAGAGCAGAGGGAGTTGAGCGGCGCAAGTTTTGACTTACCAATTCTCAGCCAGAAATGCTTCCTCCTCCCCTCAGTGCACCTCCTAATGGTTACCCTCAAGCAACACCTATTTATCAGGTGTCATCCACCTGGGAATTAACTGTTTTCCTACAGATTAACAGAAATGAGCATGGACATAAACAGTCTGAGAAACACACAAATCTTGTAATTGCATTAACTTTGTAAACTTGATAAAAGAATTGCAAAAGTCCTCCCAACTTTGATGGTATTTATTTAAATGAAAAGAGTGAGTACTGTGTCCTCATAGTAATGTTGAATACTCATGTCTGTTCTTTTCTAGTAAAACCACAAAGAGTTCATTCACTTGTGTACTTTCCAGAGAGCACATTAGTTATTCTGTATAAAATGTATAAAGATAATTAATGGAACACACTGTAAAAGGCCTCTTCTTACCTCATGGTGGGAGAAGAAGTAATCTAACCTCAAACTTAATTTTAATCAGTGAATTAACAGATATCTCAGTTCAACTGAGAAACCTGTCCCATGATGCGTTAGTGGAAGTGCTAGCAGAGCAGCATACAAATAATATACATATCTTGCAGATTACATAATTTATTTGGCAATGTTTTCATCCAGTAAAATAAACTTCAGAAAACTGCAGTGGAGCCTTCTTATAAATTAGCTCTAATGTCTAAAATCCCATGAGCTTTGAAATGTTAAAAAAATACGTAATGTTGCTGAGCAACGTGGCTCAGCCTTAACAACTTTTCCTTGTATGAAGCATTCCAGAAAAAAACCACTGTGGAGGTTGTGTAAGTACTCACCCTATCGGTAGTGCTATTTTATTGCAATCTTTAAGGAACAGTTTACACAGAATGCTGACTGAATCCAATTATAAAGGAGTCTCCAGGGCTATTCTACTATCCTTCACTTTCTGTGTGAAGAAACATGGCCCAGCATGTTTCCTCACCCCCTGCTCTATAACCACCTCCACAGCTACCACTCTGAAACCTGTCACCTCCATAAACTTTACCATTTACATTAGAGAACTAAAACTGCTATCATCCAATTTTAATATAAAATCATCTTGAATAGATTTAGGAATAAATCAAAACTCATATCTTTCTCCTTGTTTTTTCTCTCTCTGCTTTATTTAAAAACTGTGATGTGAGTTTTTAAAATGGACTCAGAATCATTGAGTCTAGGGATATTGTATACATTGAATGCCCATGGAGTTTCAACTTCTGTACCTCCGAACTAGGGGTCCTTCAGCAAGGTGCTAAGAAGCCTTCAACTCCCATGGGAATCTGCAGATAGCTTACCTGGTTCAGATACATTAAGAATTTACCAGATCTTTGCCCCTAAACAAACTAAACCAGAACCAAACCTTTGTTAAGGTTTGAAAAACTCTAAATGAACTTTTCTTATTGTGTCCTTGTGTTTTCAGTTTCATTTTCTTGCTACCTTCTTTCAGCTAGAACTAGAAGCAATGTAAGACCCCAAGAAAGGCTAATCTTTCAAAGGAAGAAAGGTCTTGTGGCCAGGGCACAGTAATTCTGGATTCTGTTCCCAGGTCTGTCTTTGACTCATTGTGTGGACTTGAGCAACTTTCCAAGAGGCTGAGCCATCTCCCCAAAAGTCACTGGGAGTCTTTCCATGAACTTTAATGGGAGTTGGATCAGGCCCTTAAACTCTCAACAGCCCCTTCATTTCCCCACCCATAAAGCTGGGATAATAATATTTCTGTCTGACAAGGCGAGTGAGAGGATTACTTCATAAACGTTCATAGCACTGTTGAGATCCACAGATGGAAGGCATTATGTTAGTGCAAATTATTTTTATTTATCATCAATCTCATGGTATCTCCAAATGTCCTGAAAATCTTGTTAGAGAACGTCTTCTCAAGTGATTTCAAACCCCATTTCTGGCCTAGAGATGTTTGGAATGAATTCATTGGTATTGGGACGTTTGGATGTTTATCAAAGCTGAGCCCTAGAGGCTCTTTTGAGATTCCCTACTCATCAGTATTCTGAACACAGGCACACGGAACATGGCGTAAAAAAGACTACCTAAATTTTTCACAAGTTTGTTAGGTCATTAGTGCAGCAGTTGAGACACTGGGCCAAAATATTCAAATTTGGTTTCCTAAGACCTGAAGGTTTCTCACCATCAGAGTAGTGAGGTACTGTAACAGCCTCCCAATAGGAGTTGGGGGATGGGACAAACAATTTTATTACTTTCAAGAGAGAGCTCAACAAATTTATTAGTGGAATTGTATGATGGGGTTGCTTGTAGAGAGGAGGGCAAGAGCAGGGGTCGGCAGCCATGGCAATCTCTTCCTGTTCATATATTATCTTCCTAACACTCATGCTTCAGGGCATGCTGAAGGGCCAGGAAGGGTTTCCCACACACCCCTTCCTCAGTGTATTCTGTTTTTTGTTTGTCTTGGTTTGTCTCCTTCTTATGAAGCATCAGAGATGGCCACAGCTGAAAACAGGATGCTAGATGAAGGACCGGTGTTCTGAGATAGTACTGAAAATTCTCTTTCTCAGGTGCTTGACTGGCTGGTTCTTGCCCACATGCTCATGGTCTAACTGATCACCATATGTGGAGCTGAGAAGGAATTCCTGCCCCCGCCCCAGTCAGATTGCCAGTACCTATTTGGGTTTTTCTCCTTTCTGTACAATGGGTGGGTGCAGGTCATTAGCCAGGATCACCTGAGTATACCTCAATCCTTGCCCTGCCATTACAGGGGCCTCAGGCACTGGTGCACTTTAGTCATTCCTATTCACTGCCTATATAATATAATAGTCTAGTCTCCTGTTGGATTTAATTCCTTGGTCTAATTATGGCTGTTGGATTCAGTGTGTGGATGCTGATGGCTTGTGATACACAGGAGATCTGATTGAGATGACCCAATGGTCCCTTCCAGCCTTAAACTCTATGATTCTAAACTTGATGTCAATGGGATCTGTAGTAGCTCTGCATCTAAGAACATTAGGCCAAAGAAGGGCTAGATGGATTCTGACTCCCTAATCCCCTTCTGTACTGTGGATCTACTTACAGAGAGGTAAGTCAGGCTCAAGTCAGATGCTTGTCCTCTCCTGCTACTCACTGACCACAGTAACTGAGCCAATGTGGGGTGGCTAGTAATTTACTGCTGGTTTAGGCCATACGTAAATTACTATCCATCCAGGAGCAAGGAGGAAGCAGGGATGCATTGTGACTCACAGGTGCATTTCTCAGTCACAATAATGAAGCTACATCTCCCTGGTGGCACACCATGCCTTGCTCAGGGTGGTGCCTAAAGTGACAATCTAGATCTATGGGCCCAAGTTTGAATTTCTGTACTCAGCTTAGGCATCCACATTTTGAATTATGGGCATTAAGTAAAATGTACAGAACTATGTTAAGGGGAGTCTATAAGGTACCAAAGAGGACACACTCGCCAGGCACTAATGCTATGCTGAGCATCACAAAGTAGTGCATACATGGACTGTAACCTTCACAAATACTGTATTCCTGGCCTTGCCTCTCTCCACTTTCTCCTGTTTTCTCACCACCCCTTGACAACTTGCAGGTCAATAGCTGGGGAAAGCAGATAGGTTTAATGTTTTGGTGAATGCGGTTACTATTCTATGTGCATATCTCTAAAGACGGGAAATTACCAGCCTCTATATATACACAGAGACACATAGACACATACGTGCACATCCATAGCCAAGGCCTTCGGCAAGCCAGCTGATAGCAATCAGTATTTTGAGGAGTGATATCTTATCTGCACATTCAGCATTCTTTTGAAGCAGAAGTTATTATGCTAACTAGCAACATTAGAAAAACAAACATTAAAGCAGAATGTGTGTCCATGTTTTCTAAGGGACAGAGGTATAAACTATGTGGCCTCTGAAGTTGAAACTGAAGAAGAAATAATCCCTAAGAACTCATTGGCAAGCCTGGCTGTGCACCAGCATAGGGGAATGAAGGTGCTTACTCCCCTGTACCCACTTCACCGGACCATGCATGTTGGGTAGAGCAGTCAGCCAACTGAGATGAGCCAATGGGGAGGGAGAAGTAAGGTATTAGAGGAAAAGGGCAGGCCCAGCTTTCTTCCCTCATGAAGCAATGGAGAGGCAGTGATTGAATTGTGATTACTCCTGTTGTAATGTAGCTGTGCACGACCCACTCCTCAGGCTGACTGCAAAGTACCACTCCAGCCCTAAACAAAATTGGAGTGCAACTAAAGATACAATTACCTGTCATGAAAGTGCACAACTGTTAAAAGCTGTGCATTCATGTACATAAATAGCCATGAAGTGTGCTCTTCAGATCCTTTGACTAAAGTCTAAACAGAGGAAGCTCTCTGCAGAGTCGTGTCTTTAGCGGTGTGGATAGGTGCTGGAACTAGAGGTGCTGCTGCACCCCCTGGCTTGGAGTAGCAATAACAACCCAAACACATGGCTTGCGCCTTCACCACCCCCCCCGCTATAAAAATTGCTCTAGCACCCCGGCAGTCAATGCCATTGTGACTCAGTCACTCCCACTGGAGGAAAAGAAAACAGAAAGAAGAATGGATGGTGAGAAATGCAGTTTGGAATATCACACTCCCTCTCATTGTGGCTATCAAGGTTGATAAAATAGTGCAGCATTTCCCCACACACCAGCTATTGCTAATTCATTAAAATCAATGACAGGGTACATCTGAACCTATCAGGGAATCTATAAAAATGGACTCAGAAACAAGTTTGAGTTAAGAAAGAAATGTCAGCTGAATTTCCCAGGCAGAGGTGAAAATGCTTCCCCCCTCCTTTTTTTTTTTTTTTTTTGGATCTTTCTGTGTATATTTCTGCAGAGCATAGATCAGTTATCCACAGTGAGAGAAAGAGAGAGTGTGAGATGGCCGACCTTGTCCTTCAGTGCCTAGGGCCTGTGGGTTTGGGCTAGGAACAGGAATTCCCTGTACAGACACTAAGTCTGCTGAAGGAGACAGGAGAGCCTGCTCCACAGAAGAGCACTTTATTCACTGCCACCAAGGAAAACTTACACAACAAACACACACAACCAAGGAAAAATGAATATTTTAAAAGTGTTTTTTCCCTAGAATACACAGTGCTCTTATTTCCTTAGGGGTGCGGTAAAAATTGTTCAAAGTGTATTGAAAAATGCATCTAAGAGTTAGCTATGATATTAATCTCTACATGCTCTAGTTACAAAGAGCAGGTCATTGAACCAAGGTCTGAATATATCAACAATTCATAATGAATTATTAAAAGTGAAATGTCCACTGATGTCTGGAAGGGTTTTTTTAAGCTTTCTTTTTTAAAATGTCCTTTTGCAATGTGGATAGATGTAAAGTAATGCACACTGGAAAAAATAACCCCAACTATACATACAATATGATGGGGGCTAATTTAGCTACAACAAATCAGGAAAAAGATCTTGGAGTCATCGTGGATAGTTCTCTGAAGAACACAGTGTGCAGAGGTGGTCAAAAAAGCAAACAGGATGTTCGGAATCATTAAAAAGGGAATAAGGAGGAGAATATATATTCCCTCATATAAATCCATGGTACGCCCACATCTTGAATACTGTGTACAGATGTGATCTCTTCATCTCAAAAAAGAGAAGAGAAGAGCAACTAAAATGATTAGGGGTTTGGAATGGGTCTGTAAAGGTGCCCAGCCGGGGCTCGACCCTCCCTGAGGAGAAGGGGAGCCACACCGGCCTTGCTACGCGCTGTCCGAGTCTGCCCTTTTTGTCAGAGCTAAGCGACACTGCACAGTTGCTTGGGACTCCGGCCTTCTGCTACAGGGCGGAGTAAACAGAAAGTCAGCTTGGGGTCTCAGGCCCTCAGTCCCGGGGCTGAGGGCCTCCTCGCCCGAGGCTCTGGCCACTCAAGCCCCTGGATGCAGGACCGAGCAGTGGCACAATTTAAAGGGGCCCAGCCCTTGGGTCTGGCGGGGCACCAAACACTCAGTTATAGAGGCTCAGGCCCTCTTGGCTCAGGGTTGGGCAAACAGCAGCTCAGGCTGCTCAGGTCCTTTGGTGCAGGACCGGGCAGTGGTACAGTTTAAGGGGGCCTAGCCCTTGGGTCGGGCGGGGCACCAAACACACAGTTACAGAGGCTCAGGCCCTCCTGGCTCAGGGCTGTAAACCGCCACTAGACGAAGGGGCCTCCTCAGGCTGTGGGGGGAGGAGGAGTCTTCCACCCGCATACAGTTGGCAGGGGGAACGCAGGCCCACCCCCTCCACTGCGTTCCAGCCCGGGGCCCTAGTCGTGGCTGTAACCGCTACTGGGTCAGTGGGGTTCCTGACCGCAACACTGACCTGGGTTCCAGTACACTTGCAGCCTGACTGGGGTCGGCTGCCCCCGGGCCACTTCCAATCTCCCCCTCTGGGCCTACCTGATCGGTGGCGTCAGCCCCTGGGAAGTCCAGTAGCATGGGCCCCTCCCGGCTGGGGCTGGGTGGTAGATCTGGCAGTACCTCTGGGAAGTCCGGCCAGGCCTGCTCCGGGGGTTCCTCGGGGTAACAGCAGGGACGGGGCGACTCTGGCAGTCCCTCCTCGTAGTGGGCGTGGGGAAGCTCCGGCCAGTCCGGGCAACCACCCTGGGCCTCAGCTGCCTCCCAGTCACGAGCACCTTCTGGCAGGTCTGTTCCCGACGGCGGCTGGGGCCCAACTGAGCGCCGTCAGTTGGCTTTTATACTTCCGGGTCGCCTCCTGACTCTCTGAGGGGCGGGTCCAGTGCCCTGTGGCCCCGCCCCTTCCGGCATCTAGCGGGGCTCAACCCTCCCTGAGGAGAAGGGGAGCCACACCGCCTTGTTACAGGGTCCCATGTGAGGAGAGATTAAAGAGGCTAAGACTTTTCAGCTTGGAAAAGAGGAGACTAAGGGGGGATATGATAGAAGTATATAAAATCATGAGTGATGTGGAGAAAGTAAGTAAATAACTTTTCTTTATCTATTCCCATAATATAAGAACTAGGGGTCACCAAATGAAATTAATGGGCAGCAGGTTTAAAACAAATAAAAGGAAGTTCTTCTTCACGCAGCGCACAGTCAACTTGTGGAACTCCTTACCTGAGGAGGTTGTGAAGGCTAGGACTATAGCAGTGTTTAAAGAGATCTGAATAAATTCATGGAGGTTAAGTCCATTAATGGCTGTTAGCCAGGATGGGTAAGGAATGGTGTCCCTAGCCTCTGTTTGTCAGAGGATGGAAATGGATGGCAGGAGAGAGATCACTTGATGATTAGCTGTTAGGTTCACTCCCTCTGGCGCACCTGGCATTGGCCACTGTCGGTAGACAGGATACTGGGCTAGATGGACCTTTGGTCTGACCTAGTACGGCCGATCTTATGTTCTTATGCCATCTAGTCACACTTAGAACCTGTAGTGAGTTAAATACTTTCTCCTTCTGTGCAGTGTGTGCGTGCATGTGTTGATAGGAGGAGGCAAAATATAAGGTAGGTATGGACCCCAGATCCTTTGCTGCAGTGCAGCTGCTTTGTGCTGAAGCACTGACATGAAGCAGCCCCAGAGTCAGCCTAACCAGAGGGGAAGGGTATTCTGATGGTTAGGGCACTAGCCTTGGACTCAGGTGACCTGTTCAATTCCCTGCTTTCCCACAGGCTTCCTGCATGACCGTGGGCAACTCACTTAGCCTCACTTCCCCAAGGGAATAATAATATTCCTACCTCACAGGGGTGTGGTGAAGCAAAACTCATTAAAGGCCCTGAGGTGCTCAGATGCTATGATAATAGGGGCCACTTAAGGACTGTAGCTAGATAGTTAATGGGGCACTGCCAGTGGCCTAGAGCCAACATGATAGCAGCTTCTATGCTAGGCTTGTTCCTGGTTGTTGAGGTTGCAGCCATTTGCAGTTACCTGACGGTTTTCTAACTTAAAGCAGGGAACTGGCATACCAAACAGTCCATTTTTGGGGGAACAACAAAAGTAACGCAGATGCCATCTTTTCAACCAACACCTTCTAAGGTATTGCATGTGGTTCTTGGCCATCGCTGAGGATTTAACCAATAGTGTACCTGAACATATATTATGCAGTGTTCACCATTAAAAAAAATCAGAATTCAATAGATACCACACAGAGGTTCACGAGAGGTAACTGTCATTTTGGAAAAGCAGCAAAGAATCCTGTGGCACCTAATAGACTAACAGACGTTTTGGAGCATGAGCTTTCGTGCGTGAATACCCACTTTCACCCACAAAAGCTCATGCTCCAAAATGTCTGTTAGTCTATAAGGTGCCACAGGATTCTTTGCTGCTTTTACAGATCCAGACTAACATGGCTACCCCTCTGATACTTGTCATTTTGGAGTGTAGGGAAATATTGCAATCTCGGAGGTATCTCAGATACTACCATGTGATAACTGCCAGTAAATGTTCTTAACTGCAACCATGCTAAATGGATTCTGTAGGGTAGTGGAAATACTGAAAGCATATATATACTGTACATTTTTATTCGGTGTTTACTTGTCTTTACTTATTCAGATAAACACTGTCTTTGACTTCAGTGAGAGCTTTGCCTGAGTACAAAATAAACAAGGGCTTCAGAATGTGGCCTGTACAGTCTGGTTGAGGAAGTAAGTTACATGACTAATATTTGCACTATATGCTGGTCAATAATGTTTTTTTATTCCATTAGCCAAGACAAGGCCTCATGACCCTATGATCTAAAAGCTGAGATGCCTCCACAGGGCATAGGGCGAGGGAAGCAATATAAACAGGGCACAGAGATCTTGGGCCTGATCCTTCAGTGCCTTTCCCCTTGTATACCAACACCAAATCAGAAGGCAGCATTTTACATCCACTCTGCACCAGTGTATGTGATTACACAACAGAGAATGAAATATCCTGTACTGGAAGTATTTACTCTTATTCCATACTTGGTAGAAGACAAATTACATTCAGCATCGTGTCAGCTAATTGTGATTAAACCTAGCTTAGGCCAGTGTTTAATCATGTTAGGTGACATGATACTGAATGCTATTTGTACTGGTCTCTGCATTGTGTCTGGTCTCTGCATAATGTCATCTAACTTCATTGTTAGTACCAAATTATGCCAGTCCCAGCACAGGTGCACAAAGGAGGGGGAGAGGGGGAGTACAGCAAGTCCATTCCTCCCAACACCTTGAGCTCCTAAGCAGGTGTCAACCATAATGCGTCTTGAATCAGCCAAAAGTTGGTTGTCCTTTACCTCTTTCTGTCACCCATTTGAAGGTTCTAAAAGCTTGGCTTTCCCTCACCCAGAAAGCTGCTGCAAATTTAGATACACTCAAGGACTTCCCCTGAGATACACAGTAGGCAGTAGATCATGGGAGGCTCAGAAGTAACACTGACAGACCTGTGAGGTTCTCTGAAGGTAACAGAGACTGTGGTGGGCTGCAGAGAAAGAAGGGAACAGGAGAAACTTTTCTTTCAGCTGGAAAAACCTCCTGAGGTTTCCAATGAGAAGGAAACCAAGGAGAGACTATTGGATATCACACAAAGGCAGGCAGAGGCCAGTGTGGAAACAGTGCATGCTTGGAGTCAGGAAGACCAAGTTAAAGGTTTGAGGATTGTGGGTTCCTTATCCAAACTGTTTTTGAACCTAACAAATATTAATTTTGGTTCAAGGAAAAGGCTGAGGTTCAGGTTGGTCCCTATTTTAATTGGACCAATTCAATTCTCTGTGTTTATAACTTCAGTAATTTGAATGAATGAATTATAGCATACAGTATGTGCTTTAATAAAATCAGCCAAATTTATTTAGCTATTGGATATATGCTGTATGGTGGGTGTATGCATAAAATTGTACTGCACAATAGATTAATATAACCCAGAATATAATAGTTATTTTATATAACTATAAATCAATATAATATCACTATCAAAACATTTTGCTTTATTCACACACTGGGCAATTAGGGGTACCAAAATATTTTTACTGAACTTAGCCAAATTCCATAAAACCTAATGGAACCCTCATGCCCTTGGTTGAGTTGGCATAGAATATAATTTATATTTGTTTGAGTCTGTGGGAGTGTTTAATATATGTACTAAAATGGTGCTTGCAATGCTTCAGATCTACAGTTTTGGTCATGCAAAAGCTCAAAAGGTATGTGCAAACTGCATGAACAAACCAGGATAGCATTTCCCTGAGCTTCACTGAGATGTGAGATTAACCCTGCCAGCTGGCATCATCCCTTTGCTTTGGGTAGCAATCCTAGGGTCCTAATGGAAGATATTTTTCCCTTGGACTTCTTGGCACACTAACAGAAAGTTCAATTGGTGGCTGTGGAGGAACCTCTAGTTTTGCCACACAGGTGGTCTGCTGCCTGCTGGATGAATCTAGGACATATATTTGGGACACAATTTCCTGTCACACTATCCTTGCTCTTCGGCAATTTTGCAACAGCTAACTACTTAAATCAAGTCTTGTGCAAATCGCTCCTGAAAACACTTCACAGAACCTTGCTAAAAATAAGGGATTAATTTTAGCCCCCATGCAAGAAGAGGTAGGAAGATCTGTTCAATGATGGAGTTTTCTGTAGGTCCAGATATTAGAAGTATTGAATTCATATGAGTGGCAAATCCCTATGTACTTTCATAGCTGCCCATATAACTGTCTGCATCCCTTTTACCTGCTTCATAAAGTTGAAATCTGTGCCTCTGCCAAGAAATAAAAAGAGTGAGTGAGTGGGACTCAGGGTGCTCAGATTACAGCATGTACATGTCTGCTGAAAACATATAGCTCTTGGGCATGCAGAATCATAACATTGCCTTTCGCCTGAAAAAAAAGCACATTCATTTTACGCAAGGGGTCATTTTTACAGGACCAAAGACAGAAGGGAAAAAAGCAATTCTTCATAGTCATTGAATTCACTGAAGTCAAAGAAAAATTATACCAGAAGGACAGTGCAGCCCAGGCAAAGCCTAATCCAGAAATACTAGCTTGTTCATGTCCATGTTCATGTTGGCCACAAATAAATTAAATCAATAAATTTGAAACAAAGAAGAAAAGCCTTTGGTATTGGTTCCTGAAAAAATTCAACCCAGACCTAAGCATTTGTGTCATTGCATTTCATATGAGTGACTTCAGCAGTTTCTACTCACCAACCACAATAGCCTACATTGGCATTTGCTTGCAATAATCTTCAAGCAATGTGCTTGTGAGATGTCTTTCTATTTTGTTAAAAAAAATTAGTGTCAACGGCACTGATGGCTCTCTGTTTATATATTCAGGAGAATTTGTAGCCTCTGAATAGCTGAGCTCACAAAGGGGCTCCCAGTTTGTATATACCTGAATTCAGTAAACAACAGGGAGAATAAATACGTAATCACTAGGTCTTAGCGACTCCATTCAGTTCTTGAAATTGGAGAAAAAGCACAGGATTTTCTCATTCCTCTGCCTGTTTCCTGAAAATTTTCAACACTTTTTGAAGGTCTTATTTAGGGCTGGACAAACCAGTTGTTTAACACTAGCATCATCATGTAGACGTAGTTTCTAGTGATGTAAGAGTCACAAGTGGGTCATAGGTTGTCTGAACGAGCACCCAAAGCTTGGATGCTTATAGCCAAATTATCTGCACCTAGGCTGGAAATCTGGTAAGAACAAGCTGTTTCATTAGATGTAGGATACTATCTGATTTTACTCAACACAGAAACACTATGATTCTTGCAGAACTTCCACAAATCGAATCCCAAGAAAAATCCATCAGTGCAGACATCCACACAGAAGAAATGCACTTACAGGGGAAGTTAACCCATTTTTTTTTAACCTCAGGAAAGGTTCACTTTTCATGGGAGGTAAATGTTCACACAATTATTATTTTATCTGGTTAGGCTTAGCCATCCTTAATTATTGCACTAAGGATGGCAGGAAACATCCAGCCTTGTTTGAAAACAGTTAGCCTAGAAGAACACTACCTTCCAAGGTTCCTAACCGCATTAGAAGATTCAGCCATGGAGAAACATTCATCCAAAAAAAGACCTGCCCTTCTTGAACCCATCCCTCAAGCTGAGTTCTTCAAGCTTCCTGGTCAACAGTAATAAACTCAAAACTGAATGTCTCTGTCTATACCTTAATCTCATGAAAGTCAGCTCATATCAGAAGACGACTGAATAGAACCAGAAGAATGAAAAGGCCTTAATGCACCCAAAACAGCAGCAGATTCATAGATTCATAGATTCTAAGACTGGAAGGGACCTCGAGAGGTCATCGAGTCCAGTCCCCTGCCCTCATGGCAGGACCAAATACTGTCTAGACCATCCCTGATAGACATCTAACCTACTCTTAAATATCTCCAGAGATGGAGATTCCACAACCTCCCTAGGCAATTTATTCCAGTCTTTAACCACCTAGATCCAATGCTATTCCTAGGAAATCATTCCAAGATGGGAGAGAAGTTAGCATGAGTGTACAGATCAGCAGGAAATTCTTTATCTAAAATAATAGCATTCCAACATTAACATGAATTGATGTTATCCATCTAGTCCATGCCTCCTGTCAGTGGAGAATCATCCACAACAATGTATTCTTCAGTACTTGCTTCTTGTATTCTAGGAATTAGGTCTGGTGAGCCAGAGTACAAAAACTATAAGTGATGGAATGAAACTGAGGAAAGAAAATTTAGGATGATTTTTGCAGGGCAAAATTTAGGATGATGTCCCCTTAAAGCAGGGTAGAGGTCACTAAAGCCCCATAGCTATGTCTACACAACCACCCCTTAGCCTAAGGGTGGTGCAGCCCTGTGGCCAAAGTCAAAGGTCTGCTCTTTTTTCCAGGGCTATGTTGCCGAATGGCCAGAGTCAATATGGCTGCCCTTTCCCTCAGGGCAGAATGGCCTAATGGCCAGAGTCAATATGGCTGCCCTTTCCCTCAGAGCTGTGTGGCCTAGTGGCCAGTTGGGGAAGTGGGCTGCCTCCTAGGGATGGGTGGTGGCTAGAGTAGACAGACCCAGCCCCTCCCTACTCCACCAGGTCCCAGCAGGGATCTGACCAAAGCAAGCTGACATCACCCGACACAATGTCTAGTCTCCCTGAGCTACTTCCTACCCTGTCCCTGATGCAGTGGTCCAGGTGACTCTGGGTTCCCTGGTCTGTGTTTCTCCCGGCTGGTTCAATCTTCCTTGGATGTCCCTGGGCGCCTGGGTCTCAGCGCCTCTGGCTTCCACGGTCAGGGGCTCTGGCAGCTCCTGGGCTGGAGCCTGCAACATACATCTTCCCTCTTCAGCAGTCAGCTCTGACTGAGTTGAGCTTCTCCCTTTTATACTGGTCTCCAGCCAGAGCATCCCCAGCAGGGCCAAGGGGGCATGCCCTCCTCAGCCCAAAGATGGAGTTAACACCTGCTGGATCAGTGCAGAGCAAGTGCATCCCCCCACAGATGAGTTTAAGAGAAGATTTCTTTGCAGCGACTTCTGTTACACAGTGGAATAATCTCCCAATGGAAGTTGTAGAAACCCTTTTTTACGTCATTTGAATGAGAGTGTATGCCATAGGGAATAACCCTGCTTTCACTGGATATGGGCAAATGACTTAATGAACAAAATGTTCAAATTTGATACAAAAGATATGTCTGCAAAAATGAATCTGCAGCTGACATGCATGACATCTGCTATTTGCATAGGCAGATTGGGCAATTAAATACACAAACAGGTATTTACTGTTTACATAGAAAAAATTGACATTTACTGCCTCTGGTCCTTCAATTTACTACGGCAATTGTAGTATTTCCCATTATAAAAATTAGGAATACAACAAAAACACCCTACGCAATTCCAGCCCAATTTTACAGACCCAAGTTTATGGTAAAGGTAAAGACTATGATGTGGTAAACATGTATGTGGTTATCCAAATGTGGTTTGTATGCATGCATCAGGTGCTCATGCCTTCTTGCTGGCACACTCATTTCCTTCCACTTTTGAAAATATGGTCACAATTCAATAAAGATAGCAAAAAAGCATAAGGTTACATCAGGACTGACAGACAAAGACTTCTAAGCTAATTCATCCTTCCAGTATCACTCTGGTAAGAGTCCTGATTCAAACAATACTTAAATTTCATACTTTAAGCACATGCTGAAGCCCCTTCTTCTATAGCAAAGAGTCAGTGGAACTTAACATTAAGCATCTGTGCAAATGCTTTGCTAAATCAGGGGCATGAAGAACAAAGCAGCTGAATTTCAGTAAGGGATCATTTTATTTTTAAATCAAATCTAGATGTTTTTAAGGATACACTGTTTTTATCTTTAACAGTGAATTCCTGCGAAGTGCTGAGGGCCCTCAACTCCTGTTAACATCAGTGGAAGCTGAGAGCACTCTTTACTGCCCAGGAACATGTACTAATGTTCCTCATCTAAAGGCTGGTCTACACACACACTTTCAGTGAAGTAACTAAATCCATTTTAATTCACACCTTTGTTCTATTCTTGCAAGTGTGAGCAATCTTATTTTGCAATAAAAGTGCCCTATTTGAATTTTGCTTAAGTCAGTTATGAAACTAAAACAGATTTAGTTATTTTGATACAAGTCTGTGTGTGGGTCAACCCTAAGAGAAGCAATTATAATTAAGAAGCTAAACTCACTATTCACCTAGCACTTAACAATGTTTCCCTCAGTGAATGGTATGGAAGCTCTTGCTTCATATGTTAAGTAAGGTACAATTTGCTGACAAGAGCTTTTGATTAATTAATAACTATAATTTGCTTCAAAATCATTTTGTGGAAAAAAACTGTGAAGGGAATCTAAAAGTCGGCGTTTCCACTTGAAATAATAGACCATGTTGGCTAACATTACAGTAAGACTTGGATTATTCTATTAGTGCCTTGCTGCCGGACTCCTCAGTTTGAATGAAGGACCAGAGATGCTGTATTGCTTTTGAAGTTTAAGCAGATTGACTGTACTCAGAAGTATTGAGTCTCTAAAGAAACAGGGGACAGAAACTTTATCCAGGCAAATCCAGCCAAAAGATGCTCCCTGTGAATATGAGAAAGGTACAATGAGTAGTGCTGCCAGTGGTTTGTCTTCAAAAGTTCAAATAAAATCCACTACCTTTGCTTTAAAAAGGCACTAGTCACAGAAAAGTCAAGGGGAATTGATATTTCCTTTATGGAAAAGTTGTGGTTTAGATTTCCCTTTGGAGTCTTCTCATTAAATGACAATTTTCAGGAACTATTAAGAGAACATAGTCAAAAGACAAGTGCTTTGAAATGCAGTTCTGTTCAGTCTGAAATACTCACCTTTACAATTACTAAAGTTGGCATGCTTTATTGCTACAATGACTAAAATATCCCCCCAAAAGAAGGAAATGGTGTTGCTGTAATGGTTTTTTTTTTTTCCTGGCATCCAGGGTTATTTTTATTTCAGTTATTCTCAGTGTTGAGTTTGTCAGTTCTCCAGAGCCCTGCTGTGAAGTATATTATTCCATCTCCTCAAAAAATGAAAACATATGAGATGAACTATTTCCATCTGAAAAGAGAATAGTTTTTATTTAAGCAAACAAATCTTATCTGGTTACAATTATACATATATTGAGCAGGTGAACATATAAGTTCCGTGGTCATCCATAACTGGAACAAGGTCAGGGGATTATTTTTTAAACCAATGCAGCTCTGAAAATTGGAAATTCCACAGACAGAACAAGAAGTTGATTTTTGTTTTATTTTATATGATTGACACTCCAATGCAAGGAAATATTTTGTTTTGTTTTGTTTTAACTGAGGTTATATGCAACCTATGAATTGTAAACTTCACAGACAGAATTCCAAATTTTGCTTCAGTATTACATACCCTTACTCTGACAACTAGTCCTTACTCACACAACTAGTCTGACATGAGACTGTTCACATGAGTAGGGGCTGCAATATCAGGCCCTGTAAAGAACCAACTAACAAGTTCTTTAGTGATCACAGATTCAATATTGACAGTCTGTTCAGTGATTCCGTTACACATCTGGTACCTTACAACTGTCAATATTTGTATACCATGATAGGTGCCCATAGAGCCACATGCTAGCACTGAGGCTTGTTTTCTTCCCTTCTCCTTCAGCTATAGAGGCTTCAGTCCCAAAATACTCACTAAATCTGTCAACACCTTCACTCCTCTATACCAAAAGCTAATGTCTAAAGTTCATCAGTTGCAGCAGCTAATCATATTTCTTAGATTCAGATGTATGGTGGCTAGCCACAGAATGATCATTTTACAGTACAATGGTATTCAGTTATTTAATTTCTGTGAGCCAAATAATTGGTAGCTGTCATTTTGGGTACCGTGTCCTTTAAAAACAATATTAGTCACACTCTATTTCCTAGATGCATAGATTCAGCTCCTCTGGGAATACCAGAAAAGATACTTACAAAATAAAGTTTCAGTGACACGTACAAGATGTTGATAAATAGTTCCCGTATGCTGTGTGCATTGGGGGAAAGATTTAAAAAGCAATATTAGCCTATGTATATCAACAACCCTTTGCTTATTGCACCTCTTGAACAATCTCATGTGTGCAATCAGATACTAATGAGTGCTTTTGTGATTTGCCAAAGCAAAAATGTGATCTCAGTCAGGACTGATTTCAGCAGGGATGAAGGAGGATTAAGAAAAATGCATTTTGATTTCTCGTAAGTCCACACTAAACCAGCTGAGGTAATTATGTGGACCCTGTAGAATCAATATTTTATTAAAGCAATGTATGCTTTTGTTGAAGGTGCAACTAATCTTTGTGCCAAAAAACCTGTTAGTGACACAGACGTGTATGAGTCTCATTCCTCGTGCACTGTAATAAGGGAGAGTACAGCAGTCATCGCTGTTCTTTGGTTTAATCATAGGAGAGAGATCTAACAAGAATGATGATACATAGCTAGAAAAATGTAAAAATTAAATTATCCACAAATTCAAACAACTCTCTAACATGTCAAACAATGCAGAGGCAACTCAAAGGTTTTCAAAATTCTACTGAGTCAGTTCATTTGTATTACTCTATGTGACACTACTTTAATACAGAAGATAGTGCCATGTCATTCGGTAATAGGATATATAATTTAAGGTATGAACATAATCCCCTTTAGTACAATTAATACCCTACTCAGCATTGAGCATTTACCCTAATGTGATAGACATGTAAACAAAAGAATCCGCCTGATCTGCTTACCACCAGCTGAGGTAATAAGATTACAACATAAATGGCATACAAAAAGGTACAAACATAACGTGTTCTTGCTCACAGAGCTGCAATGGCTAATGTTCACCTGAATTATCTGCATGCAGTTCAGTAGCTAGAAGTAAACTTTTGTCAGGTGCACTCTAAGATCAAAGTTCTGCTATATTTCTACTAACATTCAATGCTAGCCATGCTGAACACTTACAGAAGTGCAACAACTGTTTATGGGATGAACTTAGTTAACTTCTTCAGTGCTGACACATGTACATTCAGGGGCTGGGCACCATTAATTTTAATGAAAGACTAGACTACATCCAGAAGTTTTTATAGATGATGAGTTAATGGATATGTTTCATAATTCCTTAGGGCACTAAATTAGTAAAATGGCAAACCCAGAATCAAACTGCTTGCATTAGTAACACAATATACCTAGGGGGGGGGTTGTTGTTGTTTTGTTTTTTTTAATAAATCTTTTTGTATTAAGGAATCAAAAACAGCTAGAATAATTAAAATGAAATCGGGGGAAATGCAAAAATAAGTAAATATAAAGCCATGTTCATTGGATTGTACAATAAAACTTTACATTGGTTCACTGTTTTGTGTTGTATGGGAAAAAAAAAACAACCAAAGCAAAAAGGAAAGAGAAGAAAAAGCTGTGGGAAATGAGGAAAAGATGACACATGCCAAAGAGGCATAACAGATTCATGTGTGCCCATGTTGGCAGTGTTGTACTTCTATTACAATGACCTAAAATGGGTCAGGATGATGGGGAGGACCGTTTCTTATCAGCTTGTGTGCTCACAACACCTTTGTGAAGGACTCAGAACATAAATGGCTCGGCAATATATATTATATAGAAAACCAGTAGTTCTTTTCTGTGGCAAGCGTTGAGTTGCATCTCCTGCAAATCACGAAGGACATTCATTAAGCTATTTAACCAAGTGCATAACTTTCAGCAAGGGAATACTCCCATTGTTCAACCAGTTTAAGTAGGGGGTTAAGTGTTTTTCTGAACTGAGGCCAAAAGGCCAGTTCTGTCTTCGGTTATACCCATGCAAGCCCCTCTGAGGTTCCTAAGTGTAGGACCCATGTAAACTAACCATCTTCTTTCTATCCAGGCTTCTGGATTCTGTAGTTATCCACAAATATTTGCCTCAGTCAGCTAATACCTTAGTATTTTGCTTACATGTTATCATCCAAAATTATGTGTCTCAAATGTAAAAGTCAGCAAAGCTGTTTGATTTATTTATTTATTTATGGTTTGGGCTAGTTTATTATACAGAGATAATCTTGCAGAACAGAGAATCCAGTCAATAGCTGCTCATTCAAGGCGTTGTCTTTCAGCCTTTGTTGAACAAGATTTCTGTTATGGTTGGCAATGCTGAGCTAACCACCAAGTTATTGTTTTCCTTTAGAAATGTATTTCTTATTTTCTTTTGGGGCCAAATCCTGAAGTCCTTACTTAGGCAATACTGCCAGTGAAATCAATGAGTTTCACCTGTGTTAAAGACTGAATAAAAGATGCATAGGAGCAGTGGTGCTGGAATAATTTTTATAGTGGGGATGCTGAAGGTGGAAACCATGTATTTGGGTTGTTATTATTATTTCAAGCCAGAGAATGTGGCAGCACCCCCAGTTCCAGCACTTATGAATAGGAGTTCAGCATTGGGCTCAAAGTTTCTCTGTGAACAGGCAGAGCCCTCTCCTTGGCCCCTCCCTCAGAGAGCTAATTAGTATTGAAACTCCCTCCTTCCCTCATCAGGTCAGGCTTTACTGGCAATTCTAACACAATAAACCTCAGATAAGCTGTTTCTACTGCAGCTTGTTTATTATAGCATTTCTCTCTAAGACCTCCCCCCAGGCCTAGTTCCCTCTGGCACAAAGAGGCAATCCCAGTCACCCCACCTTCCCTTATATCCTGGTTGGACATAATTGGACCCACCTGCCAGCATGATTCAGGAGTAGCTACTATGACTCTTAATGCAGGCTTTTAGCATAGAGACCTTGGGTGACTTACCAGAAAACCCCACTATTTCAGTGCAGGGATTCTATTTCTTTGTTACTTTCTCCATGTACTGCTAAGAATTTTAAATAACTATCTGCTCGCTCTGATGCAATGTTGTGCGGGGGGGGGGGGAAAGTTGTCTGTAGCATTTGTACATACCTGGCCTTTCTACGCGTTCATGCAAAACAGTCCATCAAGATTACAGCAAAGTTTATTCTATTTCATTTCCACTGGAACATATGTAAAAGATGACTGTTTCTCTTAATTTTTTAATTTAATTTAGATCAATTATCTTCAAGCGGAAATATAGCTTTATCTTGATTTCACTCTTGCTAGTGATCTTACATAATAAAGCCGCTGTATTGTTATAATTGAATAAAATCTTGTTTTGATTCTAAGGGAAAACTTCTGCCTCAGAGGAGAACAAGGGAATGGAATGAGCAGAACCCAGCTTGAAACAGGAGATGTGGACTTACTTCCACATTGTTGGCTTAACTGAGCCCTGATGTAAGCAGATGGAGCTCCTACTGCCTTCAATGAAAGCTGCACCTTCTAATGCCAAGACTGCATTTAGTCTCATGTTAGTTAACAGATGTTACACCTGACTTTCTGTGTTCATTCATTAAAACGTGTATTGTATGTAAATAGTGATTGCTTTTAAAATGCCTCATTGTCCTTGTAGTTGACAAAGAGAGACAGTATGCACAGACTGGAGCTAGTTTTCAATTTAGTTCCCTCATTTTATTGGTGTCAAGATATGTGAAACAGTGAGAGGATGCAGAGATTATTTTAGCACACCTATTAGAGCAAGGGTATTTATGTAGCCCTTAAAGCTCCTCAAGATAGGAAATATGTCTCTCTCTGTATTTCTACAGTGCTTAGCGCAACTGGGATCTTCACTGGGGCCTCAGAGCGATACCAATACTCTTGTCCAATCCCTGATCATTTTGTACCTTGACTACTGTAATCTCCTCCTGCCCAGTTCAATGCCTACAACCGCCTAGCCATAGAGTCAGTTTCTCTCTCCTGTTGGAGCTGGTTCCACACTGTACAAATCTTTATATATTCATTGGGCTAGCCAGGCAGAAACACACCCTAAAGACAGGGGTTAGGGCACTGGCTTGGGTTATGGGAGACTGAGGTGCAAGTCCCTGGCTTCAAATCAAACAGAGCCAAGACTTGAATGCGGATCTCTCACATCCCATTATGGTGTCCTAACCACTAGACTATTGGCTATTCTGGATACTTCTTCTCCAGACCTGAGAAACATCCCTAAAGAATTTTTTGTCAAAAGCAGAATGTTTTCATTAAAAGTTTTGGTTTCAACAAAATGGCATTTTTGGACAGAAAATAACTCTGTCAAAAAAAATGTTGACCAGCTCTACCCCTATCGATCCATCCAATAACTCATTGCAAGGTGGACCCCGCTGCAACCCCCCCCTCACTCTGCCAGTGGTGCCAGCCCTGATCACCTTATTCTCCGCTTTTCTGACAGGCATTTTTAAGCTTTCTGCCATACCATCCCTTATGAGTGGGAAAAGCTTCCATTCAAAACCCATAAAGCCTCATCCATAACATTCCATCCCAAAATCCACTTCATCTCTAAAGTATACTGTAAACTACAACCTGACGAAGGCTAGGTGTGGGTGAGTTGTATTAACTGCTCCTAAGAATTGCGCACATCCTATCATTATTGTTACCCTGTCTCTCCTGTGCCCTCAGCCAACCCATTCACCTGTTACATCTTTTCTTTCAAATTATAAGCTTTTGGGGCAAGGACTGAGATTTTATATATGATTGCATAGCACCTTGCACAATGGGGCCTTTAGACATAAGCACAATAGAAATGTTAAATAATAAGAAGTAATAAAATATCAAGATATTCAAGGAATAAGAAACAAGAGTCCAGGGCCCCTGTTCACTAGCTCAGTGGCTCTGTGCCTTTCCAAACTACTGTCCCCTTTTCAGGAGTTTGATTTATCTTGCGTACCCCAAGTTTCATCTACTTAAAAAACTACATGCTTATACAATCAGACATAAAAATACAAGTGGCACAGCACACTATTACTGCAAAATTACTTACTTTCTCATTTTACCATATAATTATAAAATAAATCAATTGGAATATAAATATTGGACTTGCGCATTTCACTGTATAGTATATACAGTAGTATAAAAAAGTCATTATCTGCATGAACTGTAGTACTGCTAGTGCTTTTTTCTGTAGCCTGTTGTAAAACTAGACAAATAACTAGATCAGCTGATGTACCCCCTGCAAGACCTCTGCATACCCCAGGGGTACAGTTACTCCTGGTTGAGAACCTCTGTCTAGCTCACATACAATAGGAAAAATGATGTACAGCAATACGACATTGTCAATGTCAAAACTCGCTATGTTGTATTAAGGTCTGAAGATTTGGAGATTAATGTACATGGTGATTTTCTGTTAGCTTTCTAATATGGTATCATTTAGGTCAGAGTTAAATCTCTATTATCCAGGGAGATTTCCCAACGAGTAAATTTATTATTGTTTGGCATCAAACGTAGCAGCCTTATCCTCTGCTGTCGGAGATCTCCCATCCATATAATTTTTTCCATTACACTGCCGCACAGTTGATTGGTCCTCCACTTGCAGCTTGTAAAATAAGAACACATTATATCACACAGTACGTGTGCTCCTAAGCAAACTTCCAGCAAGATACCCACGTAGAATGTTTGCAGAGAATTGTTGACACTTCCCATAAATGTGCTAGCTGCTAGTGTGGGCTTGCATACCTATCCACCTAATATTGAGGCTTGACAGTAATGTTTATTCAGCATGTCAGGGAAGGTGGTACTTAAAGATACGGGCACGAGCGAGGCAGGTGGAGCCTGGAAGCCTTTTCTATCAGCAGCAATAGCTTCCCTTTTTACATATAGTCTGCATGGGAAATTGCAGATTTACTTTATCATGAAGATTTCCAGGAATGTAACACTTCCGTCAGCAGTCCATTTAACATTTATAGGAAGTGGCCATTGGCATTTCAAATCAGATTGCAATTCTAACCAAGATACTTATGTTTCATGTAAACATGTATCCAGCCAATTCAGTAGACTCTCTAATGCAGGCATCGGCAAACTTTTTGGCCCGAGGGCCACATCTGGGTATGGAAATTGTACGGTCATGAATGCTCACAAAATTGTGGATAGGGTGCAGGAGGGGGTGAGGGCTCCAGCTGGGGATGTGGGCTCTGGTGTGGGCTGGGGCTGAGATGCAGGAGGGTGCTCCAGGCTGGGACTGAGGGGTTCAGAGGATGGGAGAGAGATCAGGGCTGGGGGTTGGGGCATGGGAGGTGGTCAGGGGTGCTGGCTCTGGGCAGTGCTTACCTCAAGCAGCTCCTGGAAGCAACGGCATATACCCCCTCTGGCTCCTATCCAGAGGTGCGACCAGGCAGCTGTGCATACTGCCCCATCCACAGGCGCTGCCCCTGCAGCTCCCATTGGCCGCAGTTCCCAGCCAATGGGAGCTGCGGAGATGGCACTTGGGGTGGGGACAATGTGTGGAGCCCCCTGGCTGCCTTTACATGTAGGAGACAGAGCTGAGATATGCCTCTGCTTCCAGGAGCCATGCAGAGTCATGGCACATATGGAGCGGGGCAAGCCCTGGACCCTGCTCCCCAGGGGAAGCTCGAGGGCCAGATTAAAACACCTGAAGTGCTGGATGTGACTCCTGGGCCATAGTTTGCCCACCCCTGCTCTAATGCCTCATTATGGAGGCATCTCTTTAACCAAGATGTTTAAACTGTAGTAGGATGCTGATAGGGCTCTTCCATCTGAGATGGCTTCAGACAGTAGAAAAGTGCAGCTGAACATGAATTGGACTGATGTTTCATTTATTTTTTCATTATAGCAAAAACAATTTTACTTTCACGTCTTCTATGACTGTCATACATAATGGATAACTTGGCCAAAGCAAGAGCTAATTCTGGAACCAAATTAATGTGTCAAATAACTATTCTTTTGGGGACATTCTGTGTAAGAAAATATAACAAAGTGAGAGACCTGTTAATCCATTTTCTGATCCTATTTGTCATGTATTCAAAGCAAAGATACATGGCGGTTCAGTGATTAAGAAAAACCTCACAAACCCAACAATGCCTACAATTATTTACTCACCTATATCTTGATTAATCCTTTCAGTGAGCTACTCCTCTGCTGCAGCTTGTCTTTATTGTCATGTTTGTTTCTTTTGTTTTCTGTTGCCATCTACAGCTCTTTGCTGTGAGCCCACTCATATTATGAATGCCCACTAAGGTGAGTCCTGAAGTGAAAAGTTGAAGCTACAAGACACTCCCAACGTGAATCTCCCCACAAGTAACAGAGTGCATCTGTATTTCCAAGAAAACGTACTACTTTTTATAATGAGCACAACTTGTGGCAATTATAAAACTCAGTTTCTTTCTTCTTGTTTGCTCCCAGCTAAGCCAATTAGACACACCCTTATTTTAATGCTTTTACTGCTGACCCTTTACTTCACACCCATGTTCTCTCCTGTTCCATTGACATTCCTTTGAAACTGACGGAATGTCAAGATGTACCTTGTACACTTGGAGGTATGTTCTGCTGGAGACATCTGGAGCAATGAGCAGCCCTTGAAGTTGTGACCTGGTGGATGTATTCATTACGGTGAACAGCACCTGGATGTGTGTTCTGATTTCTCTTCCTGATATGCCAGACAGCAGGTAGAGGTAAATTCTGCTTGATGTTCCTGGTAATACAAGGGAGCAGTCAACTTTGCCCAGGCTTAGTGTTCGTGGATAATGTCCTCATTTGGAGTGTAAGCTCTCTGAGGCAGGGACTGTCTTTGTTTCATGTTTGTACAGTGCCTAAGACAATGGGGCCGTGATCCATAACCACAGTACAAATATTAAATAATAATAAATAATAATCTCTTCCTCACACACACAAGTGCTCCAAAACATACTTTATATATCTGGTGCAGGAACGATTCATGATTTGTATAGAAGACAAGACCTTTTAACAAGTGAGTAGTCTGGTGGCAGACAAATCACACCAAATAGCACAATACTTTCCATTATACGTAAATCACAACATTTAAAATTGTTATCATCAGATTATGTGGATGCATGACTCACAACCACCTCCCTGTCTACAAAGAATCACTCTTTAAGCAGGCTGCCACGCGCCTACTGCACCTGATTGTCTCATCGGCACATTCCAGCTAACAAAGGCAGGCAAGCCGAGGCAGAGCTGGGGACACTGATACACTTGTTCTATCCCCACAGGTGTAGCAGCCTGCTGTTTTGAAAGTGTTTTGGGTGTAGGCGTTAGAGCTGCATTCTTTCTTTAATTTGTACTCACTTCTTTTTGAGACAGACGGTACAGCAGCCAGCACAAGAGCCCACAATACCTTGTGTTTGAAAAAAATACCGGGGAGCTCACACCATAACAGCAAACCCAGTCCACTTGATTTCAAAGGGGAGAGTGAGAGAGGAAAAATAATTATTTATCATTCCCAACCTGATAGTCTTCTGTTAGGTCCAACAGTGATTACAGAAAATATTGTCTATGTGGTATGTATTCTGAGTTCAGTTCCATTGGACTACATATTTTATGTATAATCCAGACTTCTTATTATTTATATGGTAGCATAGATGTGCATGGTGCTTTTGCAGTCAGGTAAGTAGAGAAGGAACCATATTCTTCTCCTAGTTCATAGATTTTAAGGCCAGAAGGGACCTCTCTGATCATGTAGTCTGGACTCCTGTATACATAGGGCAAAGAATTTCACTCAGTATCTAGTGTGATTCCAAAGTTCCAGTTCTAAGAAGCCTACAGTCTTTTAACAGTGCTTTTATAAGGTGTTGGAATGCAGAATTGGAAACTAATGCCATTTGTTGAATTACAGAACTGCTATACCATTGGCAATGGGCCTCAGTATTGAGATGGAGGAACCACCTTTTGCAGGTGAGGGTGGCGGTCTTTCTACCTGCGCATTCAGTCCTTGGTCTCTCTGCTGAGACAGCCAACAAGATTTTGTGATATGTCTACTAGGAACTGGATGTAGGTTGCCAACCCATTTCTTATACAACAGCCTGCACTGTTGGAATTGTATTTGAGAAATGATCCATCCAGTCAGAATATTAAATGTACTATTTGATGCCTACAAAAACAAACTGAATTATACACTGATAATTCATTTAAACAAATTTTCTTAGTCAATAAAGGGTATTTGAATTGTGAAGTGTAATTTCAAAAACGTAAGTTCACGATTCCAGTTAAAAACAAGTGAAACTCACGTACCTGTCATGCTGAGCTGAAAATTTACCCCCAGATTTATTTCAGAAAGTATTCATAGGAGGACAGCTTTCCTGAAACTGCACCTATTTAAAGCCAATTTTAAATAAAAACAGACTTCTATAATTTGAGAAAGTAGCTTAGAAACATCTGCTTAATTTTTTTTTATTTTTGCCGATCCATAGTGCTGTTATCTTACACTCATTCTGATAAGTTACCTTCAGCTTTTCTGTCTGCACATGCAAGGAAACAAATCCAACCCCACTTCCAATGCAAGTTTAGACAACATGGTTAAATTAACAGCTTGAACATTAGAAAAGAGATTAGGATAATTAATGCCAAGATGATAGAACTAGGAGTGTTTTGTACTGTAGGTAGGGCCACTGTTTGGGAGGCCAAAAGAGAAGTTTTACCACCAGCTCACAACACATCCTAACAGTAGAGCTTGAAAAATAAATTCCTACTTCCCTGAAATACTGGAGTCAAGCTTTTTTTTAAATGAATGCCAAAAGCTAGGCATCTAAACTCAGGTGCATATATGGCCTGATTTTCAAAAGTGCTGAGCACTTTAACCGCTTCAGTAGAAGCTGTTGGGTGTTGAAAATACTTCTGAAAATCACACCATTTGGGGAGCTAAATAAGTTTCATCTAGATTTGTCCAAAGAGGAACAGAGCTCATTTTTTGAGGCATAATTCACACCAGCCACTTTTGGCAGAAATATGGTAGAAATAAAATATTTATTGAGAACAATTATATTTTTACAACTTCTAGGCCAAGACTTTCAGAAACAGATGCTTAAAATCCATATTTAGGGTCCTGAATAAATGGCTTCTAAAAGTTTCTAAAGTACTGAGCACCCAGCAGCTCGCACTAAAGTTGCCCAGTGCTCAGCACTTTTGAAAAACAGGTCACTAATTTAGGGGCCTCTATCAGGATATAGATGCTTAATTGTATAAGCAGTGCAAGGAAGCCTGCTCTGTTACTGCCTGTGTTCTACTTGTTCCATGGATGAACAAAGGGTTACATATTCCAGGACTTTCAACCCAGCAACTTTACTGAGCATTAACATTAACTCATTTCGGTTTTTCTAAACAAAAAAAATGTCGTTTCTTAGCGCCAATCTCCTCTCAAAGCCCTTCCCAAAAACATTGATTCTCAAAAACTAAACAAAGATCCCACCTTTTCTAGGATGAGAATTATTACTTAATTTCAGACTATCAGGCCTCATTACCCAAAATTGACAACAAGTAACTCCAAGCGATGCTGGGAATAGATGGCTCCAATTTCATTAACCCAATTTAAGGGGTGGATTTTCAAATGCACAAAGGCCACGTAAGTGCCCAGGTCCCATTTCTGCCTTTGAAAAAAATATTACCTAAATATAATATTGTTCTCTATACTGTCTTAAATAAGATAGACTGTAGGCCAGCATGTCTGTGTCCCTCTTTATGAATTCCTAGAGCCAAATTCAGCCCTGCCTGACTTCAGTGATGTTGTGCCCACTTATCCTACATTTGATTTTTGGCCCACTGTGTTTTGCTAGGATTTCCCTAAGTATATAATTGCTCTATTTAGATCATTTAAAAAATCATCTTTTTTTAAAGCTTTCTGTGTATAACCAGCATATATGTTGAAGATGATTTGGAAACTAAGCATTGATTTATACATATTCTATCCATTGATTACAGATATTATCACTGTCTCTACTGCATATGGAAAGATGTTTAAATGGAACTACTGGGAAATTCATTTACTTCTTAAAGTCTAAGTGAAATATTACCCAATACTGTATTACATCTGCTTCTACCAATTATGTATGTATAGCTTTGGCTTCCTTTCTATGGGCTTGATCCTGGGAGTTGCTGAGCACTCTCCCCTGTCTTAAAGGTCACAATTCAGCAGGGAATTTAAGCATGTGCGTAGTCTCCTTGACCTCATTAGTAGTACTCACATGCCACTGATGTCAACAGGACTATTCATGCTTAACGTTAAGCACATGCTTAAGTACCTTACTGAGTGGAGGCTAAGCCAATGATAGTTGAGGGCACTGGCACTCCACAAGAGCAGACCCTATGCCAGCTTAGCTGAAACTAGAAATTTTTAAATATTTTCTCAGTTAGTTCTGCAAGTACCACATATCAGTTTATTAAAGTTCAGTTTCAAAGCTGTTTAATCTTCAGCAAGCATGCAGAACTAGCAAGTTAACACCTGTAAATGCAACTCCACAGTGATCTATAGAATCGTAGTTCCCATCTCATGAGAGGGCCTAATTCCTCGAGATGCTGGGTGCCTCCTGCAGGATACTTTGAGCTCACATTGGGAGACCCAGTGGGGGTTGAGGGTACTCAAGACCTCACATGAGATGGTCAGTATTTCAAGGGACCAGACTCTATGCTAAAGTATAATTTGTGTCCCATGTCTGCAGACAAAGATTACTGATGTGCATAAGATTCCTTTTTCTGATGCAAAAAAACTAGACTGGAAGGGGGAGAATACAATCAGGAAATGTAAACAATTAGGCCAATTTTATTTTCACTAGTGCCTAAAATTAGTTAAATCCATGCTTAAATTCATCACTTTAATGGGACCTGATTTTCAGAGTGCCAAGTGCTACCCTTTGAATATTAAGTCCTTTTAAGGTCTCTCAAGTGTTGCATCTAAAAATTGAGGAAAACTAGCTTCTTTTAAAAATTTGTGCTGTGGTACCTATCTAAAAAGTGGACTGATTTTCAGAGATGCTGGGAATGTGCATTTCCCATTCAGTTCAGTGGGAATTATATGTGTTCAGCACATTGGCAAATCAGCCCACTTTTAGATAAGTATCAGAACACAAATTTTCAAGCGAAGCTAGTAATCTTGTCTCCCTCAGTTTTTAGAAGCTCCACTTTGGAGACCTTAAAAAGACCTAATATTCAAAGGGTAGGCACTCGGCACTCTGAAAATCAGGTCCATTAAAGTATCTAGAGCTGGACTCACAAAAATTGGGCACCCAAAATAACTAGTCATATTTGAAAATCTTAGCTTTTGACTTTTGACACCCAATTTGAACATTTTGGCCTGGGGAATAATTAAAGCAGAAAAGAAAATAAACATTGTATAAGATGTTGCGTGAGTTCTGGGACAGGAGCAATCAGAAACACAGTCAGAATCATTCTGCAATGTCTGCTTAGGAGAAGGTGTTAGAAATCTCTTCATTACATCCTAGAGCAATGTTAGCTTCGTCTGATCTCTGAACAACTCTGTCTCAGTAATTTGCAGCTTTCTATGTACCCTTGCACCTCCTACTTGTATCCATCAAAAAAAAATTCCTCCCCCAAAACACATATACTTTTGTTTATTTTTACCTACCTCAGGCCTGTTTAGCTCTACACTGCCTCTATTATACGGTCTCAGTGTGGCTCAGGCAGTTTTTCCTCATCTAAGGGGCTTGTCAAAAAGAAGGATATTTTAATAAATGGGAAGAAGGTAGCCCACACACTCAAGACACCTTTCCTGCACTTTCGGAGCTGCACTTCACCATAACATAACAGCATGTTTTTTAACTGTTAAAGGTTTTAAGGGATACATTTCCCAAGCCATATGGTAGAGCAGTGGTTCTCAGTCAGGGGTACATGTACCCCTGGGGGTACACAGAGGTCTTCCATGAGGTACATCAACTCAGTATAGATATTTGCCTAGTTTTACAACAGGCTACAGAAAAAGCCACTAGCAAAGTCAGTACAAACTAAAAATTCACACAGATAATGATGTGTTTATGCTGCTCTATATACTATACACTGAAATGTAAGTACAATAATTATATTGAAATTGATTTATTTTATAATTATATGGTAAAAATGAGCAAGTAAGCCATTTTTCAGTAGTAGTGTGCTGTGACCACTTTCGTATTCTTATGTCTGACTTTGCAAGCAAGTAGTTTTTAAGTGAGGTGTAACTTGGGGGTATGCAAGACAAATCAGACTCCTGAAAGAGGTACAGTTGTCTGGAAATGTTGAGAGCCACTGTTCTAGAGCTTTTCAAAATGAAAACTTGGAAAGAAAAGTAAAGAAAGCACAAATAGCTGATTGGAAAACACTGTGGGTTGTTTTTTTTGTTTTGTTTTTTTGAGAACTCTGCTCTATCCACCATGAGCTTCTATTTAGCTACAGAAATATTTTTTAGGATCCCTGTAAATCCAAAACATACCTTGGTTGCCCTTCAAACTCTACAACATTCACCCATCACTAATTATGACATGACGATCCCTGCGTGTGCATGCACTTGGGGAAAGGTATCTCGGATCTCCTGGTTGCATTTGTCAAGCTGACCACCTCTCTGCGGTGCCCTATCAATTAGAATAAATCAATACCCCTCTGAATAGTGGATTTTAATTTCTGTAGCAAGATCTCCCCTATCAGCTATGCAAGGTTTTCACTTGCATACATAGGACCAGGTTGCTGCTTGAATAGTCATAATAAGGAAAGGTTTTTACACATCAGTGTTATGAACAAAAACAAGAAGGATCCTGCCAAGTGGCATTCGGGGGCAGGGGGGCTTTTCTTTCTTTTTGTACTAAAAGCATTATAGAATATCAAATGGCAGATATTAGAGTGACAGCTTTTGTTTTCATAGTCTATTGAAAAGTTAACAAAGTAAAGAAGATATAATCATTCGGGTAAAGCAGGATATGAAGCAGGCTGGGGCTTGCACTAAAAATGCATAAAGTTATTTCACTAAAAGACAGAGACACTTGCCCATGGCAGGTGCAAAACTCAGGCAGCGCTCTGATTGCCTCAAGAAAAGGACAAAACCTGCAGAAAATGTTGAAACATGTTCTAAGCCTCCTCAACAGCCATTCTTTCTTTCTTTCTTTTTTTTTTTTTTTTTTTTGAATACTTTAAGTTCTGTCTTCATTGTCTGCCAGCAAAGATTGTGGTTTGCAAGGCTCAGAGTGGGGGGCAAAAAAAAGAAGAAGAAGAGTGGTTTCTTGGAGTGTCTGAATCAGTAGATTTTTGAGAACAAGGATGCTAGGGTAGAATTTAAAAAAATGTGTCTGCAAGAGGCTCTGGTGTAAACCAAAAAAAGGACAATATTTGGAGTGAGTCACACGACTGTCTGACTCTGTGGATTGATTGAACAAAACACGTCAACCTCCCACCAGCATTTTGGTTCCTGCTGAAAAGCCCTTACAGTCAGGGCTGCTGAGACTGGGTTCGGGCCCCAGTGAAAAAATGCTAAACAATGCTGAGGAAGCCAGGCCCCCTTCTGGACTGCCAGGCCCTGGTAATTTGTACCGGTTTGCCCCCCACTCCTTGGCCCTGCTTACAGTGCTCATTTTCCTGGTTTCCAAGCCCTGATATGTGTTCTAGTCCTGGTATTGCCCATGTCTGTCACTAGTACTCTAAGCTTTTCCACTGTACCTTAGGGCTAGATTGTGGCATGTAGTCACAGCATTGCATGGTGCAGAGTCATATCACTGCAGGGAGAGAAGGGAGAATTCTACTTCAGACAGCTACCCACCAAGACTTTCAATGGGTGCCTAAAGTGGTCTTAAATCCATATTTGGGCTCATTAATGACTGGCCTGACTTTCATAGAATATCAGGATTGAAGGGACTTCAGGAAGTCATCTAGTCCAACCCCCTGCTCAAAGCAGGACCAATCCCCAGACAGATTTTTGCCCCAGTTCCCTAAATGGGCCCCTCAAAGATTGAACTCACAACCCTGGGCATAGCAGGCCAATGCTCGGACCACTGAGCTATCCCTCCCCTGACTCAAAAGTGCTGAGCTTCTATTCTTGCAAATCCTGGCCTCAAGGGCCCCCCCACCCCAGTTGCACAAGGAAAGAGGGGGAAGAGCAATTATGGAGTACAGCACACAGCCCCTCTGTGGCTGGCCAGCTTCACTGTTTACAATGCACTGGAGCCCTGGCTTCAACTAATCCTCATCCCTCCCTCCCCCTTATCAGACACTTTGTCTCAGGGAAAAGCAAATTGTTAGCAGTCATCTGCACTCACTCAGCACAGGGGCTGCAATTCAGGACAGTCCTTACATGAGCCATATCGGGAAGGGAACTCCTTTCTCCCCAACCCTTCTTACAGAAGACAAGACAGGTGGAGCAGATTTTGCCATTCATGGTGAATAGGGCCATGAGAAGTCTGTTGGACATCTTGCCAAAATCCACAGAATTTCTTTTTTTTAATCTGCAGTGGACGGAGACTCGAATTAACCACATAGGCCAAATTCCTTCCTCCCAGTGAGGAGTCCCTTACTCAAAAAGTAGTTCTATTGACTGAAAGACCTCCACTGACTTGAATAGGTTTACAACAGGATTCACCCAAGCCTTTTGTTGTTTTTTAAACGCTGTCCCAAATCACCTTCATTTCCTCCCCCCCTCCTCTCTGCAAACCCACTGCACGCAGATCTCATCTCCTCAACTCCTGTTGGGGATTAAAATGTTCAGTAGGTCCCATCCTCTGATAAAAGACCAGCCAACAAGGTTTAATACCAGTCAGCCAAATTATTGGAAGTATTCTTGTCATAAACTGTTTTCTACTCTTACCATGTACTTTAATAGCTGCGACATTCCTCCCTAAAAGTGGCTGAATTTCAGTTCTCAGTTAAGGGATTCTAGTGCATACACACACACACACACACACAAATACACACACACAGTGTGAGTAGAAATGTAGGGGCCTTCAGTATGTGGAACTTTAGTCTGGTATCATTCAAATGCAGCCATTGCTCACACACGCTTAATAGAGATATTGTAAATATATCATCGTTGAGGCAGCTGCAAAGAAGGCAAGGCCACAAGGATTCTCTGAAAGTAGTGGAAGCTTGTGCAGGGAACAATTCTGCCAGCTGTGCCGTAACAGCAGGTAACAAACCTTATGCAGCAGCCAGACACAGAAATAAACAGCCAATGAACACCCTAAGTAACTATTTCAGCATTAGACTAATTGACAGATGCTAATTTATTTAACTGAACCTACCAGTATGCCACAATGGGATGTTCTCTGTCCTGCTAGCTGCCCATTGTTGAAATGGGTAAAGAACTCCCACTGCAAGTGAGAGGCAATGGCGTGCATCAGGTATCCAGTTTGAAAGGAAATCATTCATTTGCTTGGAAACTGGATGGACCCAGAAACAAGTCCAGCTTCTCACCACCGCTAGAAAACATGGAAGTAGCCACATTTGTATTGTGCATTACTGCTGAAGCTCAGCAGTACCTTGAAGAGTCAAAAGCAGGCACTGACCTGCATGCATTTTTCCAGTCCCAGCCCTGGCTGATATGAGTAACAGCCAGGAAAACAGAGCGAGCTTAAAAAAAACCATTCAAATGACACAAAAATTACCTGAATCATTACTATTATCAGAGAGTTACTGAATATTTAGAATTCTATAACCAGAAAAACATCTTTCAAAAAGGGGAGAGAGAGGTTATACAGCCAGGGCTTCTTATCAGTATTCTTACGTGGAACAAAAGTCCCTTAGGGCCTTGATTTTTTGTTTCCTACCTACACATACACACCTGTCTTTCTATCACACACGCACATCAACAAATGGTGATTGCAGAACTTGCTTGAAGAGAGATTTGTTTGGTAAAATAGCTGCTTCTGTCACAGTTGTCTGGAGCTGGCTCTCACTTTCATTGTCAGATACCGATTGGAAAGGGTCATAACAACTAAGCTAATGACTAGCTATTTCAAACTGAAAATCCTGATGCCTGTCCTAGCATGATGGGGCTGAAGAGTTTTGGCACCATGGGGACAGAGGGGAGAGAAATGGTTATTGCTGAGGATTCCTGTCTCTCTTTAACCTTCTAACCCTCACCCTTCCAGCCACACTCTCTTACTAGCTATTTATGCCTTGGCACACTTGATCTTTCCTCACCAGACAAGAACTTTCCTCAACCAACCTATTTCTGCCATCCTTTCTCCCAGCCTGAGCTCCTCTCAGCTCCTGGAGTGTGTGCCTGAAGTAACTTGTCTGTCTGAAATCAGAGTCTTGAGTATCATTCACGGGTCTGGCAGGCTGTATCACAAGGAGAACTGGTGACCAATATCAATCCTCTGGGAAAGGTCTTCAGTATCCAGACTTGTAGCAGCTAGCCCAGGTTGAATGCAAGTTTGGTTGCCCCTATGGATTCTAGGCACAGAATCACAGAACTGTAGGGCTAAAGAGACTCAAGAGATTATCTAGTCCACTCCCCTGCCTGGAGGCAGCATCTGGCTCTCCTGTCATAAGGTGAGAGCTATGGGTGAAAATGGGGGAGTGCAAGGATACAGCAATCCCAGTGCTGCACAGAGAGCCAGGCAGTGGGTGTGAAGTGTTCAGGCCATTAAGGGGGAGTTTATGGCTGTGTCCTGCAGCTGTTGGATGTATGTGCTGGTGATGGTGGTTGAGTGTGTCAGTGATTACATCACTGCACACTCCTCTACATGATAACCAACGTTGTCACCTGTGGGTATCAACTTCTTGTTTACGGGGGTTTGGGCACCGATGGCATTGAGGGTCCTTTTTGTTAGGAGATCTTCCATGAAGCGCTCATATGCATTATGGAAGAATACCAGAGTTCCACGTGAGTTGACTAGCTGAAATGTACCAGAGACAGGTCTTTATCCTCAGCTGGCCAGTGGCTTTGCAAGGTAGAGTAAATTCAAGTCACAAAACATAGGAAAAAACATTACTTTTTGGCAACCTCATTAGGATTAGCCCTTAAAACAAGGAGATTCCTGGCCAACAGTGGTGCATGACTATCCTAAAAGCAACTGGTCAATAGAAAGAACTGTCTATGATATGTAACCCACACACCTTCTGGGTGTCTATCCCATCTAGTGGCACCGAGTCCACTTAGAGATGAATGATTCTGCTAAAGCCTTAGCTAAGAGCCATGTGGCTTTTAGCTCATGCAGTAAAGGCCCATGCATTTAGCTCCTGAGGTTCAATCCGGCACGTCTATGACCAGGGTCTGTCGGTGTTACAGATACATCAGCAAAACAATTTGATCTATCCTAAATCTGGATGTAAAAAAAAACAAAAACCAGTAGCATTGGGGAGTGGACTAACAAACACTGAACATCCATAAAAATTATGTGGTTAAAAATAGGCAATCAATGAATGCCTCATTTGCAGCCTAGAAGACATGTGCCCCTAATCCCAAATGGTTTAGACCATCTCAGCATGTCAATGAACATCTTTCCAAACACTCACAATCCATAAATTGATTATATGAATTGAGTCAGTGAGGCCCAACTTCAATCAGGTGGCTGGTGGAGTCTCATTGCTTCAGGGGGAGTTCCACAGAGCACAAAAAAGGACACTTGTGCTACAGAATCTTTTAAGATGACACAGCCTGTCCCCTCAGGTTTGTCTAGGCATTTCTACAAGGACAAGAGAAAATATTTCCCCAGTGTTTTGGATGAGAGGCCTTCATGACGCATACAAAATGGGAAATGACTGCCTAGGGAGGAGTACTGAGAAAAGGGATCTGGGGGTTATAATGGACCACAAGCTAAATATAAGTCAAAAGTGTAACATTGTTGCAAGAAAAGCGACCATCATTTTGGGATGTATTATTAGTAGTGTTTTAAGCAAGACACAAGAATTAATTCTTCCACTCTACTTTGTGCTGACTAGGCCTCAGCTGGAGTATTGTGTCCAGTTCTGGGCACCACATTTCAGGAAAGATGTGGACAAATTGGAGAAAGTTCAGAGAAGAGCAACAAAAATGATTAAAGATCTAGAAAATATGACCTATGAGGGAAGATTTAAAAATTGGGTTTGTTTAGTCAGGAAAAGAGAAGATTGAGAGGGGACATGATAACAGTTTTCAAATATATAAAAGGTTGTTCACAAGGAGGAGGGAGAAAAATTGCTCTTCTTAACCTCTGAGGATAGGACAAGAGGCAACAGACTTAAACTGCAGCAAGGAATGTTTGGATTGGACATTAGGAAAAAGTTCCTAACTGTCAGGGTGGTTATCACTGGAATAAATTGCCTAGGGAGATTGTGGAATCTCCATCATTGGAGATTTTTAAGAGCAGATTAGGCAAACACCTGTTAGGAATGGTCTAGATAATACATAGTCCTGCCATGAGTGCAGGGGACTGGACTAGATAACCTCTTGAGGTCCCTTCCAGTTCTATGATTCTATGATCCACTGCCTGAACCAAAGTCCTTTAAGTCAATAGAACCCTTAATTTTAAGGAGCTTTGGAACAAGATCCTAACGACAACATATTCTGCTACTGTATGGGGGGGGCCGGGTCTGAGTCCAGGTCCTATACTTGGTTCCTCACTCACCTGCTGGTAGCAACATGGAATGCTCAGTGGCAACAAGTGGCAGCAAGTTCCGCTTTCAAGGGAAAGAGAACATCTTCTTAAGCAACCTTCTTTGACTGGCACATAGAGTGACAGGCTTTAAAGCAGTGTTTCTCAAACTGTGGCTGCCGCTTGTGTAGGGAAAGCCCCTGGTGGACCGGTCGGTTTGTTTACCTGCCCTGTCTGCAGGTCCAGCCAATCGCGGCTCCTACTGGCTGCGGTTCGCTGCTCCAGGCCAAAGGGAGCTGCTGGAAGCAGCGGCTAGTATGTCCCTTGGCCCGTGCCGCTTCCAGCAGCCCCCATTGGCCTGGAACAGCGAACTGCAGCCAGTGGGAGCCACAATCAGCCGGACCTGCAGACAGAACAGGTAAACAAACCGGTCCTGCCAACCAAGGGCTTTCCCTACACAAGCGGCAGCCCCAGTCTCAGAAACACTGCTCTAAAGGGAGTCATCTGCAACTGTCCTCAGCCAGAAAGAGGAAATGCAACAAAGGACATTTGACGATGAAGGGGTCAAAGGAAGAGATGTAGGTGATCCCAGAAGATGTCACCAAAAGGAACGCTGGGTGTGGATGTAGGTGTGGTGCACTTCATAGTTGCAAGAGACAGAGACATGTAAATGTGACATAATCTGAAATAATACACTTGTCTCCTTTCTCTGGGAGAAAAGTTGCACCACACTTCAGTACTCTATTGCACCCTGACAATGAACTGGCATGTGCAGAGATTGGATATTCCTTCCAGCTCTATGTAGGGAAGTAATGCATGGTAGCAATTTTCAACAAATGAAAGGGTTACAGACAACTACTGGTTTTTGTACAAAAAAGATGACTGGCTAATCCTCACCACGTGGTAAGGAGATGTCAGCAACACTAGAAAAAATTACAATAATCTTTTTCAAGTTAGAGCCATGTAAATGTTAGGCCAAGTCCCAGGTTGGTGTAAAATGGAATTGGTTCTGGGGTGAGTCTAAAACCAGCCTATTTTCAAGTTATGGTTCACATGCAGCCTAGAACGGCAGCCTTCTTGCAAGAACAGCGGATCTGACCAGATTTCCACAAATGAAAATTGCAAGATTAGTTCATCTCATGATATTTCTACCACTTGGTGCCTAAGGTTTATGAGAATAGTTTGTAAGATTTCAGCACCATTGCTTAGCTCTAGTGTGGCTTTAAATCCCAACCTGAAGTACAGGCCTAAGTCTAATCTCAATCTGAAGCATGACTTCCTGATTCATTCATCTATGAATTTTATACTGCAGGGCTGAAATGAGACCAAATGGAGCAAAAAGCATATTAAAAGTTGTTTTGTAATTATCTTGGCAGCACATTAGCAGCAATTACGAGGAAATTGCAATTAACCACACATTTTATGGGTTTTAATTTTCTTTTCAGTGAGCGCAATTGTTACTTCTCAATTTTAGTTAAAATATTTAAAGCAAAGGAGACAAAAAAGTTACATGAAGCAGATCATTTTGTTGAGAATAACAAGATCAGGTTGTTTAAAGGAATTCTTTATTAAAGAGTCGAGTCAACTAATCTGAATTGCAAGCTGCATCCCTACATGGCACCTGTACATTCTGATGTGTTGTCATAGCCCTCAGAGCTATGCAAACAAGCAAGTCCTATCGTGTTGCTGGCTGACTCCAGTAATCACAGAGACAGACAAAGTGATCTCTTAAGGAGTCAAGTATATAAAATTAATTAAATAATTAATTAATTTTTAAAAAAGTGGAAAACTTAAGCAAGCAGGAAGATTTTGGGAAGAATTCTGCTAGAGGCAAAGGCCAACCACTTCAACCATAGGTGCATACACATTTAGACATCTAAATCCAGATTTAAGTGACCTGATTTTCAAAGTAGCTGAGCACTTGTCATGCCACCTAAAGTAACTGGAAACTGTAGGTGCTCAGCACCTCTGAAAATAAAGCCATTTATTTACGTGCCTACATTTTAGCATCTTGGTTTGAAAAATTGGGTTGCAATATTTTATCATGACCCATTAAAAAGGTGCTATTGCCCACAAAGGCTTCTGAGCTTCAGTTAAGCCCAGGTGTAAGTAGTACTGGTGATAGGTGCCCAGCTCACAGTATTAGAAACCAGATTCTTAGTTGGTGCAAGATGGCATAAGTCTATTGAAGTGAATGGAGCTATGCCAACGTACACCAGCTGCGGATCTGGCCCAGAGCTCGCTACCTACAGAAAATACAGTGCATGGGCAGCAACAAGGTGACCATCTCCAAACCATTCTGACATTTCATCTGATCAGGAAGACCGCATCAAAAATGACAGGCCAATTCAGTTTTTGCCACATTTTGATTGTCATCCAATTTCCCCAACCATAGAACCATGTGCTGTTATTGGACTTCAGGGTGGGATTTTCAAAACTGCTATGTAATGGCCTACAATGGGAGCAGGGTTAGATGAAAGTTCGGTGCTTCTGAAAATCCTACCCTCGATGTCCATTCATGCCCAGCATCCTATTTAGGGAGTGATAAACGCTATCCACTGGACTCTATTTCAAACAATAGGCAATAATATTTGGGGAGGGTGGCATTTTGGGGAGGAGAATAATCCTGATGATGATTTTATAAAGGCATAACTCAAAGCAAAACAAGCCATTTTGCCTAATGCTCTGACAGGTGCTCAGCCTGATTTTCAGACTCCCCTCCTGCTCTAATTTGCAGATCAGAAGAGCTGGTAACCTCTCTCTAAGCTGTTCAGTTAGCCAGTTGAGACATCAGTACCGGGCTGCTGAGAAGAGTCAAGCGTTGAGACACATTCTGTGTTTTACATTCATGATAACTGCAAAAATTGATAATCCCAAGTCACCCTTAAATATAGCAATATATATATATGCATAAATGAGAAAGCCTTGACCCCTCGAGTACTTATTCAACCACTTCAACACCAACTTCATTTAACCATCCCATCTGAAACAAGTGCAAGTGGAGACTTTATCTAAGGTTTGGATTTTGGTCTCAAATGTTCAAGGATTTGCCAGTTCCTCAAATTATCTCCGGCAATCTGAGCCCTCTTGGGAACTATATGGCAGATAAGCTCTTACAAAACATTAATCATTCAACCTTGGTAACTAGCATCTGGCTGTAGTATGCTTTCTTTGGCAGCCTTGTGCTCAGAGAGGTGGCCACACAAATGTTGTTCTTATTGATGAATATTAGGAAAGAGAGATGTGCGAAAGGTCGTCTTCGTCATATTGTACTTGGACCTTTAAAAAAATTCCCTTCTCTTGTTCAGATTTCTCTGACACCACAATGCCTGATACTAAGATACACAGATTTCTGTAAGAAGATTTAGCTCTTTTCACTTGACTTTTGCAATATATATGTTTAGTTTGCCAAACCTATGAGCATATTATAAGGGGAGGCTTCAGCCAGGAGTTTAGCCTGTTTACAGATTGCCTGGCCATCCACAAATTCTCTTTTCCCTCTTACAGTATACATTCAATTGCAATGTAAGTGCTGTTGAATAAATGAACACACCTGAAAGGTGTTCTGCAGCTCTCCAGGTATATGTTAATATGAGTGCCCCCCAGTGGTACTGTGCTGTCATTATAGGTTGAGGAAAAAAAGCCACTTGTTACAGTGCAATAACCTGTTCCTGCACAAGGCATCAGATTTCATGTCAAGTTAGCCTTACTGTACTATGCAAGCAAAGCAATTAAAATAAACTGTTGGACTTACCCTTGGTAAAGGAAATCTGGAAATCCTATCAGTAGTCTGGGAACCAAGTAATGAAGCTCTTCATGGTGACTGAAGCTGGAGATTTTAACAATGCCACTAAGGGCTGGGTTCAGCCGCAGCAGTGAATTCATTGTTATGTTTATTGTCAGCATTGCCTAGCCATGCCTTTGAGCTGTATGACAGCATCTGAATTAGAGTGGCTGCTCCTATTCAATTCAGTTTCAGCTAAAGTTGCATCCTCAGCTTTGCACTGTAAACCCCATTTGTCAGGAATATATTATTCAGCCACAAAAATTCACTCTGGCCTAGAACCTGGCAAACAATTACTCAGCCTAGGAACAATTTATCTCCCAAAAGGTGCTGGGTTGCATTTAATGTACAAGTGACAAAATTATACAGGGTTTTCTAACTGAGTGGCATTGCACAAGAGTCAAGCTGGTGTAATAGAGAGGTGAATCGGGCCCTATGTACTCAATTTCCCAACTGAAGGCAGGAGTCCACAAGAATCTCTCATTCAGTGTTAGCTGGAGGTGGAGGGGATGGAGCTGAATCACTACATTCCTGCATGTCTTAGCCATGGCCCCTCCCTGACTCTGCCCCACCCACTTTCCTGTCCAGTTCCAAGTCCCCTGGCAGAGTAGACTTTTGGGTCCCTAGTGCCTCTGTCATTCCCCTTCTTCAGGAAAACTCTCCACCACCAGAGGTTATATCCTCTCTTATGCTGGGGGAAATTGTGATACTCCAGTGCTGAACCAAGCCTTGCAAGTTGCCTTTTCCCCTTGAGACCAATCAGTTACACTGTTTCTATTGTCCCCAGCACAGTTGCAGATACTTCCCTTGGCAGATGTCAAAATTTTTCAGCAATCATATTTTAACCCCATTGATTATTCCTTGTCTGTCAATAAATATGGAAAACAATGTACAGCGCAGCAGATGAAGGCATGACAAATACTGGAGATTTGGAAAGGTGTTTTCTGGTCAACTCTGTTACTCACCAGAAATTTTGAACAGAGATAGAGGGTAAATGATCTTTATAATTTCAACACAGAGGCTGAACTCCAAGATTAGGAAAAAAGTAAATGGACAGCCTCTGTTCCCCTGCTTTCCAATTGGTTTTTCAGCATTCATCTATCAAGCAGCACTTTCTAGGTCACCAACCACAGGTCTTGTCCTACATTCCTTTCTGAGACAAAAAAACCACTTAAATACAATTTTGGACCCTCTATGTCAGCTAATTGGCAAGGCAGCACTTTCCTATTTTTTTTGCTAATTTTTTGTTTTTATTATATTGAAGGCAAGTAATATTTTTACACTGTGCCTGAAGTTTGCCAACTAAATACACCTAACTAAGGGGTCTGATTTTCGGAGATCTTGAGCACCAACTACTCCCAGTGAGTGCACCTTTCAAAAGCACACGATTATTTGATGCCTCATTTTGGATTTAGGTGCCTAACTTTAGGCACCCAAGTCTGAAAATATCACCCTCACATATTTACTCATCCTTCCGATTAGGTACATAGAAGGGAGGAATCAGTCTTTGCTTTACACGACTCAAGTAATGGCCACAACTGCTCTTTGGGTATTATTCCACAATCTATGAGAGCTCACTGCAGGGACATTTTTCCTGACAATCTGATGGTCTCAAAAGCGTTCTCTGCTTTTCAATTCAAAATATATTTGCCTTCTTTCTTCTATTGTTTTGGGGGGGATCAGTGTTCAGCTGAAGTGCCGTATCAATAACTTTGGATAATAAACTCCTATGTGTATCCACAAAATAGTTATAACCTGGGCAGGAACTATGCAAGTATCGTCCCACTGCTCTGCCAGTGTAGCTCAATCATAACCATGCGGGTCTATTTTAGGGGTGAGACAATGGTTCCATCTCTATGCCTATTCCACCTGTAGTCTCGCCATTGGATCTGCCAAAGAAAGAGTAGTCAATTATTGCCAATTTTGGTAGATTTGTTGTGATATGGACATTCCACTAGGAACTGGACTCAAACTACTCACTCATTTCACTTATGCCACTGAAAAGCTTTCACGGGATAATGATGAATTTCAGTCATTACCAAATTGGGATGGATTTGAACAATTGACCGAGAAAGGTATCCCATCACCTATCCACTGAGTGATCCAGTCCTCAGAAATACAGTTTCATTTAACAAAATTACATTTGACAAGTGTTTAATCCCATTTATACTTTAATCCCTTTTGGTATTTTAGAGAAAAAAAATCAAAGCTGCCAAATATTGAGGAGTTAAAATTTGCTACTGAGCTTAGTTGTATCCTCCAGCTACAGATTTCAGAAAAAATTTTAGCACACTGATCAAGAGCTCCAATATGACTTCCTCACTCATGTATTTCTTTATACTCAGACCTTCCATAGGGCAGGTGTCTTCTACCTTCCTACTTCGGTATTTATGTACCTCACCTTATTGGAGCAGTGTAATATTTCAGAATTTTTAAAGTATTTATCCTTCCATCACCTCCATTTGGTTAGGAAGTACTATTATCACCATTTCACAGATGGCAAACTGAGGCACAGAGAGACTAAGTGACTAGCACAATGTCAAGTCTATCGCAAAGAAGGGACTTGAACCCAGATGTCCCAAGTACCATGCTAGCTCACTGCTGGATCATCTTTCATTCCTCAGATAGTGAAAATAAGCAGGTGCATAACTGACGTAGAAGATGGGTTGAGACACCCATGTAAGCAGAAGGACAAGTTCAGATGCTGAACCATTTAATGAAATGTGCAAAGTAGGAAAAAAATTACCCTCAAAAGAGATCTAGCATGATCGGTTGTCAGGCCAAAAGAGAGGAGCAGTTAACTGCACAACCAGATACAAAGGATTTTTGGTGCAATCTGAGGCACAGATGAAAATGCAAACAATGCTGTAATTTGTATATAACACCATGTGGTATAGGTTGGACATTCCTACACATATTCCAAAAGCTGTTGCCCATCCATCACCGCTCCTGCAACATGTATGCTTTGCTCACTACTTTGTCACCAAAAGGCACCTTCAAACATATGAGAAAGCAAAATAATTGCTTGGATTCATGAGAAATGTGTAGTTAAATTGTTCATACTGATACCTGCAAACCCTTTCTTCCATTTTTTATTTTAGTGATGCCATCAGACCCACTACTGCTATTGTGTCTGCACACTCCTGATTTTCAATGAGTGAGAAATCTTGCTCTACCCTCAATGGGATGCTGTTGAATAACTGATTCTTCTGCATGGCAGGAGGAAATCATGGAATGCTGCTCAGAGGTACTCCACATGCCCTGTCCATCCCAGAAATATAAAATAAATAAATATAAGGAGATATACCTATCTCATAGAACTGGAAGGTCATCAAGACCAGCCCCCTACCTTCACTAGCAGGACCAAGTACTGATTTGGCCCCAGATGGCCTACCTCAAGGATTGAACTCACAATGCTCAACCCACTGAGCTATCCCCCCCTCCTCCACAGTGCTATGTGGCAGTTCTGTCCATGCAAGTTTGGAGGAGGTCATTGTCAGGGTGGCTAACCTGAAGTGGACTCCATTAGCCAAACCCTGCTCAGAGTGTAGCACTCTGTAGCCAGTTTTACATTCCAGTTGCCAATGTAGTGGCTGCAGCGATGCTTCATGTATTGGGGGATTCAAAATTCTCATGCTAAAATAGCTCACCCAAGCGATGCCTGTTTACTCAAAAGGAGGTTTCCAAAGGCACAAAGAAGAGTTAGGCACCCAACTTCCATTCAAAGTCAATCATAATTTGGGCATCTTTGCATCTTTGAAATCTCCATCCCCATTGGCTTTGTGTTGGTGATGAGGAATCCTCCCTAAATCCAGATCCTCCCATGTCAAAACAAGTCTCTCTGCTGGTCATATTCCCTACTCAGTGAGAAAACAAAAACACTTCAAATTCAATCAATTGCCTTGGGAATGTGTCTGGATTTTCCAACAAAGAAGAGGGAATGAAATTCTTTACTACATTAGTGTCCTTAGATTCTTTATGATGAAGATTAAGCAGATGAAACATGGACAAAGGCCAGGATTTTGTGCTGGCCACAAAAAAAACATCCTTTTGCAAAAAGAAAAGAGAGAAAATGACAGTAAATATGCTTTATGTGGAAGAAAAACTTGTTTATGCCTAAGACATAGGAGAAATTGTTCAAGGACAGTTCATGCATATAAAATATGACCCTTGCATTACTGCCAAGGTCAGTGAGACCTAGAGCAACCTGCCACAAAATTGTGGTTTTGTGTGTTGGCTTGGGCCAGCTTATCTCTTTTTTTTTCTGCTTTGCTCACTGTATTTTGGTCATGAGTACCCCTCCCGCACTTCCTGAGTACTTGGCACATTCCCCAAGATGCACACAAATGTGTAGGAAGCGGAATACAACCATTCCTAAGGTGACCAACTGTTCCCCATTTTTTCGAGTTGCTGATTTCATTTGTTGGGGAAGGAGAGTTAAGTTCCCTGAACATTAAATTCAAATGTGCCTTGTGATCATTTGTCTGGTTCTCAGGCACAAGACATTGCTGACAACAGATACTCCTTTCACCTGCTCACTCCCCAACTCTTCTGCTTACTCACAAGTGGTGAAGCTGCAGCTGTACTATCCAATGTTCATCTGCACATTATCATATTAATGTTGGAGGGTCTATTTGAATAATTTGCTTATAGAAGTCTGCTCCCCACCACAGGCTCTCTAGCCATTCATAGTGCAGGAGAATTTGGTTGAGTTATAAGTTCCTTTTGGTTATTATTGTGTATGTTTTTCTATTTTTATAACATATCTATTATAGTTTTGATTCTGATTTGCTCAATAATTTAACAAGCTGCAATAATCCTTGCTGTAATAACATTAATTTAGAGCCAGATACAACTACCACTGACTTCAAAAGGAGCACATCATTGCAAGGCAGAATTGTTCAATGCTGATGAAAGATTGCCTTTCATTGCAAATTAATTATAATTAATTAATTAATTCCTCATTACTCTGTATTTCTGTATTTGTTTGTACTAATGTTGGTTTAGTAATTCCCTGCTTTTTATTTTGTTAGGAAATAGTAAACTTAATTAAAATGAAAGGATATCGAAACATTATAGCAGAAATCAAAGACAACATCCCCAAAAAGTAATAATCTCAAAGTAAGGTTATCCCGCTTACCCCGCAAAAAATACACACAGAGTGAAATTGTACAGAATTTTAATATGGACTCAGTGTAGGAATGACTGTGTGAAATTAAATGACTTGTGTTATGAAGGAGGTCAGACTGTATGATCAGAGAGGCTCATATGTTTTTATGAATTTAAAATGTATTAATCAAGGATTATCATCTGTACATGCCCTGTCCACTGTACAAAAATATCTCTCCCCATAATCCTATTTGTCTTACTTATTATTTTTTCTGTTTATTGAGAATTGTCGGTATTATCAGTATATACAGGAAGACACAGTCCCCTCCCCAAGGAGCATATAGTCTCAATCATTGGTTCTCAGTGGGAGGGTCACATTAATTTCTTTTCAGTTGAGATCTTTGGTGGTCTGCTTATATTTCTTTATCATATATCATGTTTTGAGTGTTATATAGTAAATTTGCTTTAACCTATTTTTTCTTGTAGTTGCTACAGTAAAATAATAATTACTTGATGGCTGATCCAGGCTGAAGTTCATTGAAAGTACCACTAAATGTGAATTATTTCACTCTATCGGTATGTATAATAATTGCATTTTCAGTTTTTTATACATACCTAAAATTTGGATGTGATCAGGTCCTGGGCTCACAACAACCAATTACGAATTATTAGAAAATCCAACTATCTCACTGAAATAAACTGCTACTCCAAAAGCAGGATCGGGGCCAGAGGACATAGGTGTTTTGATACCAGTCGAAAGAGGAAGGTTAATATTTAAACCAAAATTAATTTTTTGGCACACGCATCCCCATGAATTACTATTATGTTAAATTACATTGTTTACACTGCATCCGACAACATGAAAATTCTATTTCTAACACTACTACTCTAGCAAACCACTGCCATTCAAAAAAGTACAAAAAACAGAAATCTTCATATCTTTATACATTTGTATAATTACAAAATTACCATTTGAAAATAATTAAAAATTCTACACCTGACCCTGCAACCTTTGATGGTAAGTTTTAGCCCTTTTTGAGTCTCTCTGGGGAGAATTTGGTAATAATGCATTTTGAGTGCTATTCCCGTCTTGGATAATTTGGGTCTGGTTTGTTTCTCACTTAAATCAGGATTAATTTAGCTGAAGTCAACAGACTTCCACCAACGTCAAACCAACATAAGAGAGATTCCAAGTAGGCTGTGTAAAGGGTGTATATGGGAGGACAGAACTGAACTTAGTGACAGTACACACTTCAAAGCAATTTGTAACACTAGGGTAATATCAGCTGAAGTTCTGCTGATAAAATACTTAGCATCAGGACCTTTTGTTTGGATTACATAGATTTAAATTAAATTCTAAGCTTTTATTCTTTCAAAGTCAGTTCTGATCCACTGGGACCTCGGCAGGCAAGGGTAGAGTGGTTCTGTGCACACCTCTCACCACTCCGGCAGCTTTCATATAGAGGAATGAAGCTGGGCCACTCTCCCTGACTCACTGACCCATGCTCCCAAGGCTGAGTTTAAGCTCCTCATGACTACGAGGCAATTCTTCACAATATAAACATAAGACCTAGTGAAGAATAAGAAGATAATATTTAAGAGGAACTGTGGGGGATGGGATATCCTTACCTCCTGCCTCACAGTTTTCTTATTTGATGCTATTACTGTGGGTGCACCTGAATCCTTTCACTGGACTCCTACCTTCTACTGAGTTGCTCCACTGCCCATGAGTGGGGCTTTCTCTGGTCCCCTCCATCACACCTGCTGCCTTTGGAAACCTCTTCTGCATCCCTTGTGCTGGCACCTTCTGCTACCTGGATAAGAGAGCTCCCTCTTCACTTATCCATCCTGACACCCACACTCTTCTTGTGGCACAGGTTAGTCCCACAGAGAAACCTCCTTCCTTCACCCACTGCCCTGCTACTTAATGCTTCTTTTCCCTCACTCTTTCTCCTCTAGTATTCCCCTATTATCTATCCTCCCTTTGCCCCTCTCCACAGTCCATTCCCTCCATCCTTCTCACAGCCGCCTCACCTACTTGGCCCTACACCTGCAGTTGTATAAAGATGTCCATCAAGCTATCTGGAATGGCACAGAAGCATGAGGACCAACCTCGAGGCAGACTGTAACAAACTAAGGCACAAATCTCAAACTGCTTGTGTGTTCTATACTTAGATTTCATCAACCAAGTATCAAGTGTGAACTCCTCAAGCACTATAACAACCTTAGCATGAAGTCACAGCCAGTCCCCTTGGGTACTTGAGTCTATCTTGCTGCTTAGGCAAGCTTGTCTTTGCGATAGATGATCCCTTACATCAAAAATCACAACAATATTCAGGTTACTCCCAGTCCCAAAGGATCAGCCATTTACCCCAGAGCAACAGTACCTTAGATTCTTCATCAAAAAAGACTTGTAGCCAATCCTATAATAAATTCACAAAAGATTTATCAACTCAGAAAGAGAAATAAGAGTTATTTTTAAGGTTAAATCAGGTAAACATACACACAGAAATGAGTTACAATCTTAAGTTCCAAAAAGTAATAGAAGCTGCTGTAATAGGCAAGCTCTATAAGTCCTCTAGGGCTAACCCAGGCCAAACAGCTGCAGATGTTTGGTATTTATGGGCCTTCCTTTGTTGAGAAGGAGATAACACCTATTGTGGTAAAATAGAATTTAATAGTTGGTAGTGTTTCTCTCCTGACTGTGTGGGTTTACAGTCTTAGCAAACATTTTTATAGTTACAGAGTAAACATGTAAACATTATCTTATAACATGTAATACAGATATTATAAGTAGGATTAATACATGTAGCATCCTGCAAGCATTCCATAAAGGCTAAACACTAAACACAGTCCTAAAACTCTCATATCTATATTACTAGTACTAACACACAGGCGAGCCAGACTGGTTTCCAGCATTTGTCAGTGTTTAGTGAGACCCAATGGCCATGGCACAAGTTGGCACCTTGCTTATGCTTAGATTGTTTGGTTTCAATGGACCTTCTTGATGGGCAGGACCTAACACTTTCTGTTGAAAGCCAGTATTTCTACACTAATTAATGCTCCTTTCCCGTTTGATGACTTACACAATTAAGACAATTACAATGCAAACATTTAATATAACTTGATAATATGGGGTACAGATGTTATAAGTAAGAGTAATACAGGCAACATCCTATAAACATTCCATAAAGTTTAAAATAGATCTTAATTTTATAAGAATGAAAATTAACATCTATTTTACAAAATTAAGATCTATTTTAACAATGCTAACACACAAGTGAGCCAGACTGGTTTCCAGCTATGCATTTGTCAGTGTTCAATTAGGCCTAGGGGCCTTGGCATGAGCTGGCACCTGGTCTGCCAGTGTCACAGTGTCTACAATAGACAATATTAATTATAAGTATGAAATAATTTTTTTGAGATGTCTGTGTGCTGGTGGTGCTGGTGGAGAAATAAAATATTACATAGGAAAGGATCCCAACTGAGTTACTCTGCAATGAAGACTTGAACCATCTCTGCCTACTCCCATCCCTCTAATTCAGGGGTTCCCAAACTTGGTTCGCAGCATGTTCAGGGTAAGTCCCTGGCATGCTGTGAGACACTTCGTTTACCTGAGCATCCGCAGGTATGGCTGCTCGCAACTCCCAGTGGCCGCGGTCCGCCATTCCCGGCGAATGGGAGCTGCGAGTGGTAAGAAGGTAAACAAGGCATCTTGCAGCTCACCAGGGAATTACCCTGAACAAGCTGCAATCCAAGTTTGGGAACCTCTGATCTAATTCATTGTTCCAAGCTCAAGTAATGTTTGGGGTGGGTTAGTGCTAGCCTTACCATGAAGCAAACTGAGGCAGCCACCTCAGGTGCCAGACTGGGGATGGGGACGCTAGGACCCGGAGTGTAGAAAATTGTGTCTGCTGCTGGTGAATATGTATTCTCTCTGCTCTAGATGCACAGAGATCGAGTGCTGTGCTGGAGGAAGGGCACAAGAGACATAACAGGCAGGCAGGAAAAAAGGTGAGAGGGAATAATAGAAAGCAGCAGGAACTGCAGGGAGAGAGAGGAGGGGCCTCTTATGTACCTCTCTAGCACCCCAGGAGCCTGGACTGATTAACACCAGTTTCTCAGGAAACTTCCTGTTTCCTGCTGCTTCCCTGAACCCACCTGAGGAGAACAGGCAGTCAGTTGAAGTAGGACGAGCCAGTTAGGCCCTTAAGACGCTGATATCTTCCCTCACTCAGGCCCTGCAACCAGCCTGCTTATTTGTCCCCTTCAATTGAATGTTGAGAGCCACTATAGCTGGCACAGAACAGCAGTCCTGAGTGAAAGAAGAAAAAGCCCCTCTGGGGCAGCATTCAGAAGAAGAAAGCAAGCAAAGGAAGATTTTTTATCTAAGCAGGAAGGAGCTCTCCTGAGATACATAGACACACATGTTCACAGTGAGCCTTCTGGCCCTAGTGAGGATGTGATCAGGACCAGCTCCAGAGTTTTTGCTGCCCCCAAGCAACAAAAAGAAAAACAAAAAGCCGAGAAGGCAATCTGCAGCTCTACCGCCGCTGCTTCAGTCTTCGGCGGCAATTCGGCAGCTGGTCCTTCACTCCGAGAGGGAGTGAGGGACCCGCTGCCGAATTGCCGCCAAAGACCCAGATGTGCTGCCCCTCACCGTTGGCAGCCCCAAGCAGCTGCTTGCTGGGCTTGTGCCTGGAGCTGGCCCTGGATGTGAGTGGTGAGGAGATGCCTGATCTTCCAGTTAGTCAGAGTGCAGGTGACCTGGCAGCTGCTGCAGCATCGATATCTCCATCACAAATGGATGTAACCATGCACATTCCTGAAGAAAAGTGTAGATCAAAGAAGAGTGTGGTGGAGGCGCAAGAAACAGCTGCTGCTGAGTTTAGTTCCTTAAGTCTAGATGATCCAGGACTGTAGACCCACTTGAGCAGTAGTCTGAGGGACTTCCTTGTATTGTATGAGCCACAGCAAGTGAAAAACTTCATGTTCCCCAAAGACAATGGAAATAGACTTTTCCAGCCAACACATTACTGGCATGAAATCCCCAATGGTGACAAAGTGGAGAGGTCATGGCTTATGTACTCAAAAACCCAGAATGCTGCATATTGTTTTTGTTGCAAACTCTTCCAGTCTAAAGTTCCAGCCACATTGGGTTCTACAGGAACAAAGGACTGGGAAAGTCTGACTAGAAATCTGGCATGCCATGAGAAGGCAGCAAATCACCAGAGAGCATTCCATAGGTGGAAAGAGTTTAAGATGAGACTAAGGTTAAAGGCCACCACAGGCTAGGTCTATACTGGAGGAGGGGAGGTAAGATATGCAACTTCAGCTATGCTGAAGTTAATAAAAATACATCTGTGCTCCACAATGACACAAAAGAGGCTGGTCAGCTTTGCAACCATCTCAACAGAGCATGAGCTAGCCCAGACTGTGGACCTTCAGGAAGCAGTCCAAATCTTTGCAACCAAGAAGGCACGGAAAGCACTACTTTGATTATTCAAACAGATAAAAATGCTAGTGTTTACTATGTAGACAAGAAAAGTTACATTTGCTGTTCAGGCATTTGAAAGATAAGTGTTGCTTAACATTTTTGAACAAGGCATTTTAAGTTGTTAGTTCTCCTTTATTGGGGTAGGTAGCAGAGCAGTACCATGAGAGGAATAGAACAGGAAGAAGGCAGAATTGAGACTTTTCAAATTTTTGGCCCAAGAGAGGGGGAACAGGGGCATCATTTGAGCTCCCCACCTCAGGTGCCAAAATGTTGTGGGTCAGCCCTGGGGTGGGTTCCTTCTGAAGCAATCAGCATTCCATAGTAGTAGAGGCTGGTAACGGATAATACTTCCACCACTGAATCTCATCCCAGCTGCTCCTTGCTGCCGCCGTTAGTTTCATAAATTCACTTTTAAATGTCAGATCCATTGTTTTGGCCAGACTGAAGTTTTCAAAACAAATCCAAACATATCTGGACTATTTACTTGCTATATATAGGACAAACTAAAAACCACATCTACAATGTGAAGAAATGACAACATGTGGAACACATCCCAGCCAGAAATACAGCAAACTGTGGGAAAGAAGAGAAATCATCTCACAAAAGAGCTACTGTAAATGTGAAGCACCAGTTCCTATCACATTCTGCTACTAAATCTGATTGGGTCATTTCAGACTGGAAATTAAGTGAAATTTTTTGATGGTTACAGTAATTAACCATTGCAACAATTTTCCAAGCATTGGAGTGGAAGCTCCAACAGTGACAATTTTAAAATCAAGATTGAATGTCTTTCTAAAAGATCTGCACAAAGGTACCTTCTGGCCTTAGAATCTATGGGGAACTTGCCCTTTGATATGGGGAACTGGGAACTTTGGAAACCTTTCAGCAAATGTAGAAGACATGACAATAAAACAAATTCAGTATCTCTGTTATTTTTAACAGTTTTGGTGAATCTCTTTGCAAAAAACAGTTGTTTTAAGAGTATCTGTTTAAATGTTATGGTCAAATCCATCAAATACATACAATTAGATCAGTGTTTTTCAAATCGTGGGTCGCAACCCACTCCTGTCGGCAGTGCTGCACAGCTAACTCAGGCTACTGCCTACCTTTTCCAACACTTTTCCGGCTTCTAGGCAGAAGGGTCACGGGGCTCCACACACTGCCCCCTCCCTGAGCATCAGCTGCGCAATCTGGGGGGCGGTGCCTATGGGTGAGAGTCACGCGCCTCTGCCTAGGGGTCAGACCTGCTGCTGGATGCTTCTGGGGCACAGCATGGTCCACGGTGCACCCCAGCTGAGCCGCTGCCAGAGGTAAGTCCGTGCCCCAATCCCCTGCCCCACCCCTGCGCCCCCCCAAACCCAGAGCCCCACCTGCACCCCAAAGCCCTCATCCCCAGGCCAGAGCCCTGACCCCCTACTCCCCAACCCTCTGCCCCAGCCCTGAGCCCCTCCCACACCCAAACCCCTCATTCCCAGCACCACTGGATTATGGGCATCAACAATTTTCTTCAACTGGGTCCCCAGAAAAAAAGTTTGAAAACCACTGAGTTAGATCATTGGCTGAAGGCTTGAAAATGGAGGCAGTGGGAAAACAGCTTCAAAGTCAAATCAGATATAATTTTGTTTTTCTGAAATATCTGCTGAAAAAAGTCTTCCATGCTATATCCAAAATAGAATATCTAGAGGTGCATATATAGAGGTATTTCATACTATTGTCATTTAAAACATCCCCTTTTGCCCTGAGCAGAGATTACACTAAAAAACACAGTATAAGAACCAGAATAGACTAGAATAGATAGCTCTAGAGTCTATGTTTCAGATCTCAGGTGCGTATACGTAATTGGTCTCTGTCAAAAGTGTATACCTAGGTGACAGGAAAAACCCTTTGTTTGGCAATCAGCACAGCAGTAACACAATCACATGTATACAAATCTTGAGGAATACTGGAGAATTTCTGCTCTGAGCAACCGAAGTGCAACCAGACCCAGAGAGAACATAGGGGTTAGATTTTGCCCCTTCACCATCGTGCATTCCTTATACCTCTGCATCACTCAATTTACACTTTAAATAATAATAATAAATAATAATAAGATCTCACAAAACTAAGTGATTGGGGAACAAAATGGCAAATGAAATTTAATGTGCATAAATGTAAAGTAATGCACATTGGAAAAAATAACCCCAACTACACATACAAATGATGGGGGCTAATTTCACTACAATGAATCAAGAAAAAGATCTTGGAGTCGTCATGGATAGTTCTCTGAAGACGTCCACACAGTGTGCAGAGGCAGTCAAAAAAGCAAACAGGATGTTAGGAATCATTAAAAAGGGGATAGAGAATAAGAAGGAGAATATATTATTGCCCTTATATAAATCCATGGTACACCCATATCTTGAATACTGTGCACAAATGTGGTCTCCTCATCTCAAAAAAGATATACTAGCATTAGAAAAGGTTCAGAGAAGGGCAACAAAAATGATTAGGGGTTTGGAACGGGTCCCATATGAGGATAGATTAAAGAGGCTAAGACTTTTCAGCTTGGAAAAGAGGAGACTAAGGGGGATATGATAGAGGTATATAAAATCATGAGTGATGTGGTGAAAGTAGATAAGGAAAAGTTATTTACTTGTTCTCATAAATACAAGAAGCAGGGGCCACCAAATGAAATTAATGGGCAGCAGTTTTAAAACAAATAAAAGGAAGTTCTTCTTCACGGAGCACATAGTCAACTTGTGGAACTCCTTGCCTGAGAAGGTTGTGAAGGCTAGGAGTATAACAGCGTTTAAAAGAGAACTAGATAAATTCATGCAGGTTAAATTCATTAATGGCTATTAGCCAGGATGGGTAAGGAATGGTGTCCCTAGCCTCTGTTTGTCAGAGGATGGAGATGGATGGCAGGAGAGAGATCACTTGATGATTACCTGTTAGGTTCACTCCCTCTGGCGCACCTGGCATTGGCCACTGTTGGTAGACAGGATACTGGGCTAGATGGACCTTTGGTCTGACTCTGTACGGCTATTCTTATGTTCTTATAAGTGCTGCATCATGCAGAGTCATCAATGCAATAGCACAATCAACCAAAAGAAATGAAACAAAATTAAGTATGACTTCACCATTCCCCAGTTGTGATACACTAATGCTTAGTAAATAGGTATGATATGTCAGAAAGAAGAACCATATAAAAGGGACTAATGAATGATAGAACAATTATGAACAATTTATTTAGTTAATTTCTCTAAACATTTTACACCAGCTGAGGTTCTGGCTCAACATTTTCATAACATGTTACTTCTGACCAGTATTTAGTCTAGGTTTGCTTCCTATCTTATTGTCAATAACCAACTACAGCCCATTGGCCAATGGCCATTGTAAGGTGAAAAGTCAGCCGGCATTATGTTATGTTTGTCCTGTTTTAGGTTACCATTTGCAGGCCACACTGTGTAGTAACATTATTATGGGAGTTATAAAAATCTATTTCTGTAGAATACAATGCAAATGGAAAGAAGTAGGCCTGTCAGGAGACATGTTTCCTATTCCAGACAACAGGTAGTTGGAGAGAGACCATCTGGAGTTTAAAAATTGCTAGTCAAGGGTCTCAGGTTTGTCCCTTCCTGGATTAACACACTAGTTCTGGCTAGTGTTATGATATTGTCATTGAGTAACAATGAAGCAGTGACTTTCTGGTGGAAGGAATTAAAGAAAGTTGGCCATGAGAAAACCTGTTAGCCATTACAGGGCTATTAACCAAAAGGCAAACACTTGGACACTATACGTTGATCTGGAAATACTGTGTTATGGGGGTGTTGAGGCAGAGTGTGCACAAAACTGAAGAGAGGGGACTCAGGAGGATGGAGATTCAGGACTCTTGTTTCATTAACTAAAAGGATTAGGGCTCTTATGGATGATGCTATAGCTACTTGCCTAGCACTGCAACATGGGATAATTATTTTATATGCAGAATGTTTTCTGGAAAACACTGGATACTGGATACCTTTAAGTCACATACATTGCAGCTAATCAACCACACAAAAAAATCAGATAGCTATTTCTGCTGCTGAGTTTTTATAAATCTTCTGCAAATACATGCTAGATGTCATTTCGTAACTGCTTCTCAATCAGTCAAAATGAAACTACAATAGGGCTTCATTCTGACTGTATTCATATTCCACATGCACTGCACTATATAACAAATAATAATAATGGATACTTATACAATGTCTTTCATCTCAAAGTATTTGACAAACTATACATATTGTAGCACTAAAATGCAGCCAGTTCAAAGGACAAGCAGCACACCTGACTGACACACCACATAAAATACAACTGTGAGATAACAGCACATGTTAGGCAGGACTATGGGGTCAACTCCTCTATATTATATTCAGTGGCATACTTTGAAGATCATATAAATAATCAATAATTACTGTGGTACAATGCTGCGGAGTTGCACTGTTATTCTTCCTATAATATCAGCTGTTTGGAAAACCAAATATTATGTTCAATATCCAGACCAAGAAATAAATTCACTTTCACACTAAAACCCTTATGAGTCCACAGCCATTGTATTGCAAATATGTCACAATGCCTAGAACAGATTGGTGAAAAACATGAAAAACACTAATTATTCAGCATAGAAAAATGGGACATGATATATACAATGCTCTTTCAGGCAACAATGTCCTGCCTCATCACTCTGAAGTGCAGAGGGCTATATGATCAAGGGTAAGAGTTTGTGTATATTACTCAAATATGACCTAGCACACAGAGACATGGAGTGAGCATGATACGACACACCATGATACAACAGGCTGATATCACAGGGAAATGAATCTGTATTTACTCGTGGCTTTTTTTACTAGCTTGCCACCCAGTGCCCAGAATACAGCTGGTAGGAAATTTTCTGACAGAACAGTTTTTAACTGAAATGGATGGAATCAAAATATGCGGCAGGCATGTGTCAATTCTCTCACACCTTTTGATGGAAACAAGGCAGGTTGGTTAGCTACCTGGCTTGACAACTACCTGCCTGGTGGACTGACCAGCAGGCTTCCTATGCAGTCTGGTTCTGCTGGCTACCCTGTTTCCTTAGGTTAAAACGTAAAGTACAGGTGAGTCAACAAATAGCAATTATAGGCCTAAAGTAAGTTAGGTCATCGCAGAGACAAATTTCAGCAGCTTCCCCATCACCTGTTAATACCATTGCACAAGGCATTGATAAGTTCTCATGTGGAGTTTCATGTACAGTTCTGGTCACCCGTGTCCAAGAAAGATTAATTTAAAGGAGAACAGGTGCAGAGAAGAGTAATTAGGATGCTCGGGGAATGACAAGCTTATTTTATGAGAAAAGAGTAAAAGAGTGTGGCTTATTGAACCTCAAAAAATGAAGGCTGACGGAGGATATGTTGCTGTCTATAAATACCTCAGGGGAGTACACAAGCTAAAGGACAATGTTGGCACAAGAATAAATGGGTGTAAACTAGCCATGAACAATTCAGGCTGGAAATTAGAAGGTTTCTGTCAGGAACAAGGTTCTGGAACATCCTTTCAATAGGAACTATGGAGTAAAAAAAAAATTATTTCGTTTTAAGATGGCGTTCTTGGGCGGGAAGGTGGAACTCGGCAGCCCTAATGGTCCCTTCCAGTCCATGTCTTGTGTTCCTAATATTTCATCCTCCACTACTTGAGCCAGTCATCTGTAGCTGTCAAGAAGAGCACTTTCTCCCCCATATATTCATAGAATCATAGAATCCTTCAAATGTAAGGCTAGGAAGGATCTCATGAAGCCATCCAATCCAGCCCCCTGCACTGAGGCACATGGTCCAGTAAACCTGGACCATGCCTGACAGGCATTTGTCTAACCTATTCTTAAAAACCTCCAATTACAGGGATTCCACAACCTGTCTTCAAAGCCTATTCCAGAGCTTAACTATCCTTCTGGTTGGAAAGTTTTTCCTAATATCCAACCTAGATCTCCCTTGTTGCAGATTAAACCCATTACTACTACAGGTCCTATCTTCAGTGGACATGGAGAATAATTGATCACTGTCTTCTTTAGAACAGCCGCTAACATTGTGATCAGGTGCATTCTCAGACTTCTTTTCTCATGACTAAATATGCCCAGTTTTTAAACTTTTCCTAATAGGTCCTGTTTCCAACACTTTTGTCATTTTTGTTGCTCTCCTCTGGACTCACTTAGTTTGTCCACATCTTTCCTAAAATGTGGCACCCTCAATTGGACATGGTACTATAGCTGAGGTCTCACCAGTGCCAAGCACAGCGGGACAATTACCTCCTGTGTCATACATAAGACATTCCTGCTAAAACATTATACTAGCCTTTTCTTTTTTTGCAACTGCATCACATTGTTCTCTTACATTCAATTTGTGATCCACTATACTCCCCAGATTCTTTTCAGCAGTACTGCTGCATAGCCAGTTATTCCCCATTTTGTCATGATGCATTTGATTTTGTCTTCCAATATGTAGTACTTTGCACTTGTCTTTACTGAATTTCTTCTTATTGTTTTCAGACTAATTCTCCAATTTGTCAAGGTCATTTTGAATTCTAATCCTAGCCTCACAGTTTGGTGTCATCCACAAATTTTATAACCATACTCTCCACTGCATTATCCAGGTCACTAATGAAAATCTTACATAATCCAGACCAAGCCAGATTCCTGCAGGACCCCACTAGATACAATCCCAAGTTTGACAGTGAACCATTGAGAAGTACTCTTTGAGTAAAGTTTTTCAAACAGTTGTTCATCCATCTTATAGTAATTTCAACTAGACCACATTTCCCAAATTTGCTTATGAGAATGTCATGTAGGACTGTGTCAAAAGACTTACTAAAATCAAGATATATCACATTTACAGCTTCATCCCATCCACTAAACTAGTAACCCTTTCAGAGAAGGAAATTAGATTAGTTTGGCATGATTTGTTCTTGACAAATCTGTGTTGGCTATTCCTTATAACTCTATTAACTTCTAGGCACTTACAAATTGATTGTTTAATAATTTGCTCTAATATCTTTCCAGGCATTGAAGTCAGGCTGACTAGTCTATAATTCCCTTAGACCTCTTTGGTCCTCTTTTTAAAAATAGGTACTATATTTGCCCTTTTCCATTCCCTTGGGATCTCAATCATCCTCCATGAATTCTCAAAGATAATTGCTAATGGTCCCAAGATTGCTTCAGATAAGTTTCTTAAGTACCGAAGGGTGCATTTCATCAGAGCCTGTTGACTTGAATATATCTGACTTATCTAAATATTCTTTAACCTTTTCTTTCCCTGTTCTGGCTTGTGTTTCTTCCTCTTTGTTGTTAATATTAATTGTGTTAAAGATCTGGTCACTATTTACCTTTTTAGTGAAGACTGAAGTACAACAGGCATTAAACCCTGCAGCATTTTTGATGTTATCCGTTATTAGCTCTCCCTTCTCACTAAGTAAAAGTCTCACACTTTCCTTCATCTCTCTCTTGCTCCTAGTGCATTTATAAAACCTCTTCTTATTGGCTTTTATGTTACTTGCTAGATTAACTCAATTTGTGCCTTAGCTTTTCTGATTTTGTCCCTCCATGCTCATGCTAGTCTTTTGTACTCATCCTTAGCAACCTGTCCATGTTTCCACTAGTTGTATGATTCCTTTATGATTTCCAGGTTATTAAAGAGCTCCTGATGGAGCCACATTGGCCTCTGTGATGGGATGTACAACCCCACACTGGAGGGTAAAAGTGCAGTTCTGGTCACAGGACCCTCCACCCAGCTGGGCTTGCTGTGCATGATCTCAGTGGAGACGGAGCTTAAAAGGGTGCAGCACAAGTCAGTCAGGGCTGTCACTAAAAGGTAGAAGACCTGCACTGGTAGCTTCTAAAGGAATCAAGTAGGAGCTCCACACTGCCCTGAAGTGAACCTCAACTCAGCCGCATGCTGCCACAGAAGAGACAGTGGAGCATCTGCTTCTGACTCTCTTCTGGGGGAGGCAAGGACACTAGGCCTTCACTTTAGCCAAGCCTTCACTGTGCCTCTGGAAAGGCAGGGACACCGAAGGAAGTAACCCAGATAGGGAAGTAGATAGGGTGATACCCTGGCCCAGGTTGCACACTTGAACTGCCTTCCCCCAGAACTCTGGGCTGTAACCAGGAGGAGTAGCAGGGCCCAGGTTCCCCTGTCACCATCCCCATAATTGAAGCATTAGGTGGGGTATGGCTAACCAGTGGTCTCACATTAGGGGACATAGTCTAAGAAGACAGTCTCCCAACACAGCTTCTTACTATTAGCTAAAGTCCCCAATTACTACCCGCTTTTGTGTTATTGTGTTTTGTGGATATTTCTGTTATTTGTTCAAGAAATGCCTCATCCAACTCCTTAGCCTGATTTGGTGGTCTATAGTAGATCCCTTTTGTGATATCACCTCTGTTTTTTTCCCCTTTTATCTTCACACAAAGACTTTCAACTGATCTGCCTCTCACCTCCTTCTGAACCTCAGAACAAGATATATTTTTTATGTAAAATGCAACACCGTCTCCATTTTCCTCTGTGCGTCCTTACCGAAGAAGCTATATCGCTTTATGCTAATAGTGCCTGGCTTTCTTCAGCAGGAGTATGCAGCACACATTCCTAGAAAGTCAAGACTAGACCCTGGGTAGGAGTCTCCAGGGTTAGGATGCCTGGACAAAGTGAGAGAAAGAGCTAACAGTGGTCATGACAATGTGCCATTTTCTTCCCATTTCAGGTTCTTCCTTGTAGAGTACCTGCAAGTTAAGAGATGAGGGGGAAATATATCTCTCTGCCTTCCTCCGCTAATTTCCTTAGTCTCCCAATTGTCTACAGCTTCCCAGCCCCTAGGAGCTTTGGGTTTTGTTTAGTTATTGGGATTGTTTTGGGGTGGGGTATATGTGTCTGTCTGTCTGTCTGTGTGTCTTTTCTCTGAAACATTAGCGATCGCCACAGCCAGAAACAGGACACTGGAAAGGGTGAGTTGATGCTCATTTACCTGAACTAAATGTCCTAAATACTCATATGCTTCAACTTTCAATGGTAAATGAGAATTCTCTCCCAGGTGCTTCGCTGGCTGGTTCTTTCTTACATGTTCAGGGTCTAACTGATTGCCATATGTGAGGTAGGGAAGGAAGTTTCTCCCAGGTCAGATTGCCAGTAACCTTATGGGTTTTTCACTTCCCAGTAAGTGACCCATACTGCACGCTACACAGGAATCAACTGGATATACCTCACTATGAATTCACTGCCACTGCAGGGCCTCGGGTATTGGTGTACCTCGTCCCTTCCATTCTCACCTATGGCATATAAGAGTTTAGCCTTCTAAAGGCTCTTATATTTTGGTCTAACTCTGGTTGCTAGGTTTAGCATGTGGGTGCTGGGTGGTGTTAGTGGCCTCTGATATACAAGAGGTCAGATTTGATTATCTAGTGGTATTTTCTGGCCTTAACCTCTATGACACCTCCCTCTACAGCCACCCTATTTATCTTTGTTGTGTAAATAGAGCTACAATCGATTTGAAGCATATGAGTATTTAGGACATTTAGTTCAGGTTCATTTTCCTTGTTCATCAGTAAACATCAACCAACTATTACCGAAAACAATGGATGCCAAGTGGTACATGCTGGGGGCTCAGAAAAAGCTAATTTTCAATATGTGCATCTCTCTGTTCTTAAGCCATCAACTGATCTACCATCACCCCTCTTGGGTTTATTACCACATGCAACCAGCCAGGCATGCGCAAAGTACAGAATGGCTCTCACAACTGCCTGGATACTCTTATCAATGCTAGGACGATAGCTGATGCTTATAAAATAGGCCCTGAAAGAAAGCCTAATTTCAGTTCTGAGTAACCAAGCATCTTCATAACAGAAGTGCTTAAATTAGAGAGGAAACTTTTTTTTTATTTTAGGAATTTTTCCTATAATCTTAGATTTCCTTATTTTATTGTCAGTAACAAAATGAAAAATTATTGCAAATTATTACCAGCAAGGGGAATTGGGATCCACAGGTGACCTCTGAAATATCTAAACTATTACAATAATTATGATTTGTCTCAGAGTAGCATCTAGAGTCTCTAATCAATAACAGGGCCCTATTGTGCTAAGCATTATACATACTCATATTAAAGGACTGGAAAGAAGTTCTACTATTCCCATTTTACTGATGGGGAGCTGAGGCTCAGAGAGTTTAATTGCATTATCCAAGGAAATTGTCTGAACTGGAAATTCAACCCATAGCTTCTGAGTCCCATTACTTAACCATAAGCCCTTCCTTTCTCCCACTAAAGAAATTTTGGAGAGCCGTGAAACATCAGACCATAGACAAAATCACCACAACTACAGCTGGACAAAAAGCATTCATCAAACCAAAAACTATGATGAATTGTAGTGAGGCACCCTGGCTCCCAGCTGCACCTGAGAGGGCCAAGCCCCTGCATCCTCCAACGTGGGCAGAGCCACTGCCACCTGTTCCCTCTCCCCGGAAGTCAAGCGGCAGGACAGGAAGTATAAAAGCATAGCCCCGGTGCTCACTTGGAGGCCTGCCGACGAAGAGACCAGATGCGGGTGGCTGAGCCCCCGCCCGGCCTGAGCTTCCCCGTGCCCACTATCCTGAGGAGGATTGGCCGAGCCTGCCCCGTGTCCGGTATCCTGAGGAGCTGCCTGAGCTTCCCCGTGCCCGGTATCCTGAGGAGGATTGGCCAAGCCTGCCCCGTGCCCAGTATCCTGAGGAGGATTGGCCAAGCCTGCCCCATGCCCGGTATTCTGAGGAACCCATGGTCTGGGACCCACCGGAAGATACCGGCGAGACACAGGTTACCCAGAGAGGGGGAGGTCGGAAGTGGCCTGGGGGTAGACAACCCTGGTTTGACTCCCAAAGAGCCTGAACCAATGTCAGTGTGTTGTGGCCAGGATCCCCACTGACAGCAGCGACTCTTGGCCGCTGCTAGGGCCCCGGGCCGGAACACAGTGGAGTGGGAGGGCCTGCGTTCCCCCTACCACCCTTCCAAGGGTGGCAGACTCCCCCTCTTGCTGGCCTGAGGAGGCTTAGAGGCTATTTGTTTGCCCAGCCCCTGCTGAAGGGCCTGAGCTTTGAACTGCTTATTGCCCCGCCCTGTCCCAGGGCCTGGGCTTATCGACTATTTGTTTGTTTAACCCCTACTGAAGGGCCGGGAACCTGGAACTCTTTGCTGCCTATAGTGAGGCGCCCTGGCTCCCAGCTGCGCCTGAGAAGGCCGAGACCCAACACCAGACAGTTACATGAATGTATGTCTTATTTCTCAAATCATGCACAAGCTGTTCCTGATTTCTGAGAATATATTGAGAAGTATTCACCAAATGCTTCAGATAAATATTTTCAGACTATGGGTTATCTGCAAACTGTTCACTTCAACCATTCGCGATTCATGGTGTGTGACTGATCAAATGAGAACTGTCTTGCTCCCTGATCAGATGACTGCCATTTTTAACGCAGTAACTAAACTGAGAATGAGTTCAGTATAAATGTATGAAACTCATGATTTGCAATTACTTTCATGCACAGCAAGGCCCATGTAAACATCCACAAATAAATAACAGGATGACCCACTAATAGCAATGAATGGAATTTGAGTAATTTATATTTGCAATTAGGCTTATTAATCTGCTTTTTCTTTATTTGACCAGCTATAATTAGAAGGCAACAGCATGGCACGAACACACAGACCAACACTGAGGAGATTAGAAACTCAATGGACAAAATTATAACCAAAGAAGGGCTTCAGGAAGCAAGTGATCTCAACTATTCATACATGACCAGTTTTCATTAGAATATTCATTTGGAGCACCCCCATAGATATCTATACACCCCATAATAGATATCTATAGGCATGTACTGGTTGATGGCAGATTCCTTCCACTTACTTAAATATTTCACATAGCAACACAAACTGAAGCAAATGGCTAGTGCTTCAAAGATATTGATGGAAGCCATGGTGCCTGTGGAAACAGTTGGGTTCAGATTTGACCTGGTAATGGTCATGGATATTCACTCTTTAGTAATTATGAACATGCAGCACACGTGGAGTAACCTTGGAAATGAAGAAATTTGTTGGAGTACAGTACCTGGTCTAAAATACAGTTTTATGTAATATAGATGTGTTACATTATGTTGTCTGCTGTACAACATTATTTCTCTGTTGTGTAATCATTCATGCTAGTGTGGCATACCACAACATGGAGCATTAGTAGTGCCATAGCTTGTTCAGCAACATGTGCTATGAAGAGCATAAATTTTCAAGGTAGCAGAAGTGGTTGGGAAATGGGGAAAAAACACAAAAAGTCTCAAATGTTTGAATTTACTTCTATTTTGCAGGATTCAAATGGACCAGTTAATTTTAAAATTATGTTTAATTAATTTTTATTGACAATATTATAAACAATGTATTTACCAAAAACAGGGTTTTTCAATTAAACACCTTTTCATCAAAAAATGTTGACCATGTGATGCATGCTCACTTTCTGGTAGATGTTTAGGCCCCATTTCAGTATTTTGCTGACTTGGGGCCCTAATGTGCTGAATGAGGGTGGCAGGCATTATCAACCACTAATGTGGTATGGTAATCCCTCGGTGTTCCAGGACACTATGTTTTCAGTTTGACATAAGTTGTAATTATCAGAGTTTGGCAAGCTTGGGGAGAAAAACCACCTGGCAAGCAAACTCACTTTAAAAATTAAAGGAATTTTCCAAGTTTGCTAGAATTGCAAGCCTAGACATACTGCAGCTTAATTGCTAGTCAAATGAAGAAGAAGCAATTACACACCAAAAAGGAACATTTGAGAGCTCACCAAATGTAGCTATGATGTGCATTTACTTTTTTTTTTGTGGCAGGAGTGTGGGGAGATCAGTGAAGCACTCAGCTGCCATGGTAATGGGCAAATAAAATAATTACAATTAATATTCCAGGGACTACAGTTATGAAATTTGTGCATGTCATTGCTTCCATCTATCCTCTTCACTCTAGTTTTAGTAGAAAGGCAAATGTGCTCTTTGAAATTCAACCTGCATTTCCTTCTCTGCTTCTTAGCACTGTTCTGATGTGCATGTGCTAATTATCAGTAGTAATTATTGATACAGAGTGAAATCCTGGCCCATTGAAGTCAGTGGCAAAACTCTATTGACTACAATAGTTGTGCTATAGAGCAATTCCTCCAGAAAGTGAAAAGATGCCTCACTTTCTGTATACTCTAGATGCAGTCTTTGGTTTTCTGGGACACATAAGGAAGCCCAGGACACAGAAGTCACAGGCTGCAGCAGATACACAGCGCAGTACAAAGTTGTGTTTCTTCATTTCTATACGTAATCCCTGTTCATAATAAATTATTTCTCATGACACCGGTCTGCTTATCAGTAAGATACTACAGGAATCAGTATTGTACTCACAATGTCAGAAATGTGCAGGGCCTCTGCAGATATCTAAAACATAGTCCCTGTCCCAAAGAGCTTGTCTGGTTATTAAAGTGTTACAGTCGCGCACTACTTCAAAGAGGAGTTTTCAATGTTCTAGTGCAAAATACATTCTCCTTGCCTCCCTTCCTTGGTTGATTAGTGATACACATAATCAGTCCAGCCTCAGGCATGCCCTGTTGCTACCAAAACAATCACTTTCAGACTATGCTCACAAAACAGAAATCTCATTCTGAATGCATTGGAGGCCTATGCAAAAAATTCGTCTGAAGCCTCCGGGCACATTGAACTGTCCTGTGGATGTGAAATGAGAAGAGATTGCTGAACAGACTACGTGGAATTCAGAAGAACTGGATCTGATTTTCCATGGTTTCTCTCTATATATATTTTATTGAGATTATATATTACACACACACACTTCATGGCTCCTATATATCCAGGTAGATCAAGTCAGATATGTGCTGGCTGAAGTTCGGTTATAAAAGGCAAAACTGGGATTTCCATGCCTTTCTATATGTATTTGCAAGTGTAATTTGTTTTATTTATGCAATTTATAACTATCTGCCTCTTAAATATTACAAATGTTCAATATCCCCTCCAAAGCAAACTAGGTAAAAGGAATGAACTGTTACCCTTGCAATTCTAATTGTCACTAACACAAAGGAGCCTCATCATACTGCTCAAAGGAGATTCTTTGATAAAAATCAGTCAGTATATTTATTTCCTTTGTTATCTCATGGAAAATATAGGCCAAGGACCATGGATGTTTTTTCCAGTTATGTGAATGACAATGTCATTTACTGGACTACCAAAAGGCAGTCATAAGAAAAGTCAAACATATTCTGAAAATTTTCTTTGACTATTGAAATAAAGCCTGAATCTTTAGTCACTGTAGAGAAATAGATTTTTAAGGCCAGAAGGGACCACTAGATCATACAGTCCAGTGGTGGGCAACCTACGGCCCGCCAAGGTAATCCGCTGGCGGACTGCCAGACAGTTTGTTTACATATGCACTGCCGCCCGCAGCTTCCATTGGCTGGGAATGGCGAACCGTGGCCACTGAGAGCTGCGGGCAGCAGTGCAAATGTAAACAAACTGTCTGGTGACTCGTCAGCGGATTACCCTGACGGGCCACGTGTGGCACGGAAGCCGCAGGTTGGCCACCACTGATCTAGTCTGACCTCCTGTCTGACACTGGCCATCGAATTTCACCCAGTAATTATTACTTCAAATCCATAACTTCTGCTTGGACTAGAGCATAATTTTAAAAAGACATGCAATCTTGATTTAAAGATTTCAAGTGATACAGAATCCACTACGCTCCATTGTAAATTGTTCCAATGGTTAGGTCACCTTACCTGTTAAAAATGTGTGTCTTATTTCCTGTCTGAATTTATCTAGCTTCACCTTCCAGCCATTGAGTCTTTCTATGCCTTTATCTGCTAAACTAAGAAGCCTCTACTGTCTCAAATCTTCTCCTCACCAAGACCGATTGCCAACAAATTGTATCTATTTTCTTGGCCTCGAAGATCTAGTGTCTAGTTCTCCTCTCAGTTACACTGGTGTAATCAGTAGTAACTCCTTCCTTTGAACACAGTGCAATTACAATGAAGTAAGTGAGATCAGACTCCCCTCTAAGTGTGACTGCCTACCTCCCATTAATATTAGTTGAAGTTGTGTGTCTATATAGGAGCAGGCCACTTGATCTCTAAGGGACTGTTTTAAAATCAGAAATTCGAGGCTAAAAATTCAGATGAACAGGAGCAGTATCTTGTACCACACCACACTGTTCCTTTCCCCCTCCCTCTCCCCACTTCGCACAATAGTTTCAATGTAGATTGAACTCCACATTTCTTTGCTTTTGTGAGTTTTAAATGAGTCCCTAAAAATCCCATTTATGCAATGGTTTTGCACCCTAATATGGAGTCAATAGCAATTGCTTTTGACTTCTTTTTTACAGTCTACCTGCGAAAGAAAGATACTGTTCAGTGCTTATTCTTACTTCAGCGGATACCGTAGTTTCTCACAGTGACATTTTCTTAAGGTCAAATAAAATCCTAGGGGCCAAATTCAGTGCTGCTGCTGACTTACATCCTGTTTAACTCCATTATTTTTAATGGGATTGTACAGGATGTAAGTCAGGACTGTGGTTGGCCCTCAGGCACAGAAGTTATACAAAGAGAGAGTGGCAGAGGAAGCAGAAGGGACAGCCTTTAACAAATTAGATTTTTAGCTGACTAACCATTTATGGCAAATTAATGGCTGAAAAAGTATTCTATTTTTCAGTTGTCCATTCTTTAAAATCTCTTTGCACCCATCATGGTAAAAACATATGTTCTACAATCTACAGACTTTCTTGGCATAGCTGATAGATTTTACTTAGCTTGTTGATTTATTGTCTTGGTGATCTTTTCTTTTGCCTTAGCAGTTCAAGATGTCTCTGGTGACATAGCTCTTGTCAGTCTGGTACCTAAAAGGCATTTTGTAGAGTTTTTTGGGGGGTTGGTTGTTTTTTTGTTTGTTTGTTTTGTTTGGGGAGGGGGTTAGGGATTTTTTTGTTTTTTGGATGGGTTTTTTTTGCTCCCTCCACAAAATAGCAATGATAATTTAATGGTTGATAGGGCATACATAAGCCTGAAGCCTGGATCAGGTGACATTCACATGAAATCTTAGCCCCAAAACTAGGTCTCTAAATCCCTGTGTAATTATAGCTGTCAATATGCTACTTAGTGCGTAATGTATCCACCATCTCTTATGTAACAGTTAAAAGTGTTCAGCCTGATCCTCAGCATGTGGACTTGAAGCTGGTGTATGGTAAAAAGAGATTTCCAGCACTCATTATTTAAGGTTGTCTTTACAATGCTGGTTGTAAGATAATGGACTGTGCTTTTTCCAATTTAATGTTCTACTATATATTGTACTGACACTGTCTCGGTTTAAAATATGAATCTTATCATTAGTTATTATGATAGCCTTAAATTTCTTGCAGATGAACTCCAGTTATTTCTAGTTATGTTTCTCTTTGTTATCCTTGCCAGCTATACCAGTTAATACATTACAGCATTGCAGACTTATAGTTTGTGGATCAAGAACAGATTGTGATGCTTCCTTTTGAGATTAAGTTCTAATAGGTCAGTAACTAACAAGCTGAAGCCAGTAAACCATTAGCAGACCCAAAGGAAATCATTCTAGAGAAACGTTCAGTTGTAAGATCACTAATTGATTAGATTGTTAGTATCACTTTCAGTCCCCGCATGGTATATGCTCATGAAGGCAACTTCCTAAAAAGAGGTGTGATATTTTCATTCTGAATTTGAGTGCTGGTATATAATAAACTGGATTTTAAAATGAAATAATGCAATCTTTTCTCATGTGTTGTATTGTCTGTTTACTGTACCTGAAGATGCTGCGTTTGCTCCACAAACTAAAGACCCACAGTGTCTAAGCTTTTCTGGTGAGACAGGAATACAAACCATCTGTTTTTTGGAGAGGACTGTTAGGGGGCTGCTCATATCACTTCCAAATGGACAAATAGGTTAGTGCCAATTTTTTTTTGGTGGGGGGGTGGATTGAGGGAAACCTCTTTTCCTGAAGTAAGCCCGCATGTGCCAAGTTGCAGCCTTGGAATTTTTACAGCTGAATTCTGAACTCCTGACAATAAGGGTTTACAATGGAAATGTTGCCAGACCCTTAACTGTAGCGACGCCACTATAATATTTATAAGTACATTATACTCTTTCCAAACATATGTGCTTATTACTTATGTCTCCGCTTCTGCCTCTCTTCTAGGGGACCTTTCTGTATAAACAAAACAGATTAGCTTACTTATACTCAGAAATGCTAATTGCTCTATGTCTCTATCTGCTATGCAAAAGTCTGTCCAAATAGCCAAAAGAAGATTCCTTCCCTGCATTTTACGCAGCAGCAACTCTTTACAATGCATAAACTTCCTTTTCCACTTTGCTCTTCTCTACATTAGTAAATCTGTCCATCTTGCTAGTATTTTTAAGATTCTTGTTTTAGAAAATGTACATCTAAGGTGGATGGGCCACTGACTTAGAGACAACCTGTGCAGCCCATCTTTACAAGATCTGACAATTTGGTCCTCCCTAAGTAAACAAGAGAAAAAAATGGATACATAAACAAAAAGATACTTGCAGCACTGACAGTTTGTCCAGTCCAGCAAAAGCAGGTTCCCAAGGAAAGTGATTGCTTAATAGTGATGGGAACTGACAGGGATTTCCTAGTTCTTCAGTGCAAGACTCAAAGCAATTTGATTCTTCGCACAAATTCATCCAAAGCTGTTGATCAATTAGACAGATGTGGTCTGGTGAGAAAGTGCTTGAAAGTAAGCAAACAAAACAAAAAACAAACCCACTCTTCTGTGCCAGATTTTTGGTGGATTCAAACTCATACATTTCCCCAGATAATCTGCAAATGATATTGCTATTATGTTGAAAGTACCATATAGATGGGCTGAGAAATTGGTGTTGAGATTAGGTTTTGGCTAGGGTTTGGGTTTAGGTCCAAGCCCATACTGAGGAACAATATGAGGAGATATGGAGCCAAATGTAATGCGATCATCTGAGATCCAACTTTTCTGATGAGATTTTAGTCACATACCAATCAGCTTTTAAAAATATACTCCTTTCAACTTTGAAACCAAATATGTATGGATTAGAATCTGAAACCTGTCAAAATTCAAAGAGGTTCAGGTTAAAGGTTTGATTTTGGTTTGTTTTCGTGGGTTAAGAAATATTTCATCTGCTTTTTTATGTGCTTGGATAGCTCAGAAATAAAATTGTTTGGAACCAATACATGTATGTAGCCCTAGTGAGGAAAATGGCTTTGAAGTAACAAAGTGATTGCTAGAGCACTATGCATTCTGTCACTTGGCTCATGTAAAGCACTTTGTGGAAAACAACCTCTCTGGTCTGTCCGATGTTGATTTGGCTTCTCATTTGAGGAGTCAGATCAGAATTCTGCTGATCAGCACTTTTCCATCAAGAGCTAGCATGGAATCAACAGCAGGTCATACCACAGGAAAAACGGCCTTTTCAAAGATGCTGCTTATTACAGAACAAAGGGATACAGGGTGCTTTCTGCACTTTCTTATCTTTGCCATGCTTTTAAAACTTTCTAATAAGGGACTCCAATTTTTGATCAATGAAGTGAGATTTCTTTCCAGAAGATGTAACACATTTTATTGCCATAGACAGATCGGGGCTACCAAGATTAGGCCATTTCAAAATTGTACGACGAGTTGTTTGTAAGAGCTATATGATTATAATGTAGAATGATGGAGTGCTAGATGAAAGTATGTTCCTTATAATTATAATTCTGGGGACAGTGATAACATATTACCTGTGCAACATGTAAGCCACTGTTGAGTTACCTTCCATAAAATTACAAAAGCCCTATCATAACACATATATGCAAGAAAACAGAATTGAGATTGCTCTGGAAACCTTAAGGTGTGGTTCTACTCTAAAAGGTGACTATAGGTAACATTTTTAAAAAGCACCTAAGAGTACATCTGCACTGCAATAAAAGCCCCATGGCATGGCCATAGCATAGGTCAGCTGACTCAGGCTCGCAGGGCTCAGGCTGGGAGGCTACATAATTGCAATGTAGACTTTCAGACTTGGGCTGGAGTCTGGGTTCTGAGACCCCATGAGTGCAAAGCGTCTCAGAACCTGGGCCCCAGCATGAGCTCGAACATCTACACTGCAGTTTTATACCCATGCATCCCAAGCCCTTCAAGCCCAAATCAGCCTACTTGGACTCAGAGTCGGCAGCACAATTTTTTTAGTGTCTTAGGAGTCTAAATTCTATTGATTTTCCATGAAACTTCATCTCTTAACAGTCTAAATCACTATTGAAACTGGGACTTAGATTTCTAAGTTATTTAGATGCTTTTGAAAATTTGACCCTGTGTAAAAATGACACCTTCCTTCTCACCAGAGCTGCTGCTGGTGTCTATTGAGTTGCATCTCCTGACTTTAGTAATAAAAACAAGGATTTTTTTCAATGATTTTTAGCCCTTTCAATACTGCTGAACCAACAGAGTCTTCAGGAAGGAAGCTGGACTCTATTCTTCCTTGTTCACCATCAACAGAATTGATAAGTACTAAGGAGAAGGCCTAACTAGAGACATCATTTGAAGATGACAGGATTCAATAGGTGAAAAGGAGGGGTGAGTTTGGCCTGTAGAGTCTTTACTACTGGTGGTGGTATGTGAGAAGAAAAGAATCCAAGCTGACTCTTAAGAGTCCAGAGAAAGTTTGCTGAGATGGCAGTTATTGTAAACTGAGTGAATTTGCTCTGAAAATCCTTGAGACACATCAGACAAGGAATTCTATAAAGTCCTTTTGCAAAGTAGAACTGCACATTAACCCTGAGTTTCATTCAACCTTAGTTTTGTATTGGCATCTTCTTGTATTTAATAAAGAATTTAATGTCTTCTTTCAGATTTGTGTACCATATAGAAAAAGTATTCTTGGGGATCAGTGGTGGCAGTTCGCATTCTTAATAATTACATGCAACCTCATTGCCTATGATCAATCTCCCGAGCAGTGCTTATATGAAAGGGGTTCCATTGATATGTCCAGCTTTTGGGGGGCATGTGGTGTAACTACATGGACCCCAACATATCCCTTCCCAATTCAAGCACTGCCCTTGGGCCATTCCGCCTCCATATCCAATCTAAAGCCTTCAAAATATTTCACAATACATTAAATTCCAGTGTTTGGAGTCTTGATACAAAACACTCCCACATTTTTGGGCAGTGATTCTGAAATCTGCCATCAACCACAGGTCTGAATTTCGTGATTAGAACTTCTCTCTCTAATGAGCCAAACCAGAGTCCTGACTCCCTTTAAACTCTGGAGGCCTGAATTAGTATCCCGGAGCGGGATCTGAATGGTGCAGCTTGGACTCATCTCAGATTAATTCTGCTATTCTTTCAAAAATGACTGATGACATACATTCTGTCAGGCCATACTAGCTATGGACACACTGTACTCTGACAACTGCAATGGGGAAAGTCAGAAATTCAAAAACTTTTAAGCAAATAGAAGGCTCAGGGGGAAAAAATGCCTACAAATAGGTTTGATGACAAGGAAAATCACATTAAAAAGAAACCCACATGAGGAAAACCAATTTTTACTTTGCTGTTTTAATTGACAAAGTCAGCAGTATAAAACAACCAGGTCATCCATCTATTCCTGCAGGAAAACCACTGGAGCCTTCAATATCATAGTGTCAGCTGCTTTTCTATAGTCTGATGGTCTGACCTCATGAGCTCAGAAATATGAACTCTGCTAAAAAAGATTTCTTTGGGTTCGCTAAGACGGTCTCCTGTTTTCTGTCTGTGCACATTGTGACACCTGCAGTCTGATAGAGCTGTTATTGCTCTAACTATGCAGACTAATTTAGGCCCTCTGGTTTCTAGGTCTATGTTTGAGTGGCTGATTTTGAAAACAGGAAGCAAGTGCTAAAATATTAAAGAAATAATCTGGCAATCAATCCATTAAGAACAAGAATTCCAGCTTTTTTTTTTAATCAGAAATTGGACAAACAAACTTTCCTTAACTAACCCCTGACTGTACTTAATGCTGTAGGGAAGTGAGGGAGGAACATGATTTAAATGGTCTGAACTAGAAAATAATCAAGAAAAACAATGTTATTCTCTGGGGGGGGAAGGGAGGATTTTTTTTTAAATTACAATAAATTTTCAAAGAAAGAAAACAGAAGATCATTTTGGCAAAACAATTACCCTCCAAAAAGTTAATACATTCATCATGCTGAATATTATTTTATAAAAATAATGGAGGCAAACATTATCCCCTTTCCCAGAAACTTTGCTGCAACATTACAACTTAATAATCAAGTGCAGAGGTGGTTTAAAAGAGGATAGTCAGATTCAGCTGAATGTAAGCTACTAAGGAAGATTGATTTTTGTTCCACTGAGGTGTATGTTTACCACATCTGGGGGTGTTCATTTGTTTTGACGAATGACCATTATGCACTTCAGTCATAAGACTGTCTAAAATATTAAGTCAAATGAAGCAATTTATAGAAGCTAGCTGGAAAACAAACAGCCTAAAGCAGAAACCAGTGAACATTCCCCATGGCTAGCATTAAATCCATTTGAAGACAGTGGGCCAGATTCTGACCTCAGATATGCCTACATAATTCCACTGGCTAACTCAATGGGAATTCTATATGTATATCTGGGGGAGGATTTTTGCCCTGCTGAACTGAGCCCAAACTTTGAAGAGTGTGGGCTTGGCAGACTTATTGAACCAGATTCTTAGCTGATGTAACTCCACAACCTGGTGTCTTGATAATGAAATGTGACAGCACGCACATGTGATATCTTGTCACAAACATCAACATTTTCTGACTCAGACCCTGAAAAGTCCTATTTTCTAGACTCCATCCTTGCTTCAGTGATGGAAGTGTGGGTTTGGCTTAGAGCTTGCCAAATTTGGTAGTCAGAGCCCAACTCCAAAAATTCTAATTTGGGGGAGGATATTGTTCACCCAATAATATGTATTCCAAGTTACATAAAGAGTCTTCTCAGCAGCACATAAGGCATTTCCTCCCACACCAATGCTATGAGAACAACTTGCATGAAAATGGAATTAATTTTAAGAACAATGAACATTTCCCCTTCCTTTCCCTCCTGTTTATAAGCCATCTTTGCTGTCAAAACAATATTCAATGGCCTGCTACACTGAAATATTTCTGTTTAAGCATGTGGCTGGATAGAGAGAGAGAGACACTCGGAAAACAACTTTCTTAAACAAATAAATAGCCTAGCTCTTGAACTTTATGCTCCTAATAATCTTTATGCTGTCATCATTAGTCACACTCAGTGTTTGACTAAAAAGCCTAAACAAGAAAAAAAAGTGGGGGGGGACAGATGTGGAGGAGATGGAGGATTGAAACAACCCCCTCTGTTCAGAACAGTTGAGATATGTTTACTGAAATTTGAATACACCTGTTCATCCCAGAGTAAGAGCCCAATCTCATGGAAATACTTTCATTGATTTCAGTATCAGAGGGGGAGCCATGTTGGTCTGTATCCAGAAAAACAACAAGGAGTCTGGTGGCATCTTAAAAACTAACAGATTTATTTGGGCATAAGTTTTGGTGGGTAAAAAGCCTACTTCTTCAGATGCATGGAGTGAAATTTAGAGATACAGGCAAAATATATATATTGGTAAAAACATATATATTTACCCACAAAAGCTTATGCCCAAATAAATCAGTTTGTCTTTAAGGTGCCACTGGATTCCTTGTTGTTTTTATTGATTTCAGTGAGAGTTGAAGCAGGTCCTTAAGGCTGGGGTGTGAATTAATTTATGAAAAGGAAAGATGTGACAGCATTGAGATCATGTAAAAGAGCTACCATGTTTTACGAAATAACTCCCCACAACAGCATGACAACGCTTACAGCTGCATCCTAATATTACTGTCCACAGACCCTTCCATTCCATCACAGCTTTAACTCACGATAATATTAACAGTCAAGCATGCACATCAAGACAGTCTCTGCTCAGGAGATCTTACAGACTAGAGGGTAGACACAGAAAGGGAAGATGCATTGAAAGGTCAGGGGATGAGGTCACTTTATATTATGATATTTTATGATTTGTTTTCATTTATTGTTTCTCTGGGCCTGACAGAAGAAGTGGGTCTTAAGGAGGAGAAACTAATTAATTACTCTTTCAAGGAATTTCATGTCAGTGCACACACAGCTCCTATAATAAGCCTCAAATCTATAGTCATCCTTTCTTCACAGACAGAGCAGATTTAAATCCACTTGGAGAAACAGTCATGGTCCTCACCGAACACCGATATATTTTGTGCCCTGTCATGACACCATAATGGCCCTGATTTACAGATATGAGATACTAGAATCATAGAGATAGCTCCATAGATTTTTTTCAAGGTTTTTTTTCAGGGGGGAGGGAAGGAAAATTGATTATTTCTGCTAGCAAAAATTGTTTTTTTTACTGGTTGTCAAACAGCGCTGTTTCATTGATAAAAGCCTGCTGTGCTGTTGTATGTTTGATGAGGCAAAAAGGTCCACATGCTCAGGGCTAACATGAAGCAAAAGTGTTAATCACCAACTTGCGCGTATTATCAAGTTATAAAAAGAAGGATCCACCTGCACACTATAACTTCTGAAACTTCCCTTTTCACAGAACTTGAAAACCATAATGTAATCAGTCTGTCCCATTCAATGTTCTTTTATGAGGGAAAATTTGAGGGCTGATCTACACTGGGATCTCATGTCAGCATAGCTATGTTGCTCATTGGTGCGAAAAACCACACCCCTGAACACCATAGTTAAGCCAACCTAACCTCTCGCGTAGACAGAGCTAGGCTGATAGGAAAATTCTTCTGTTAACCTAACCATTACCTCTTGGGGAGGTGGAATACCTATGCTGACAGGAGAACCCCTTCTGTCAGTGTAGGTAGTGTCTACACTGAAGCACTACAGCAGTGAGGCTGTGCCGCTATCGCGTTTCAAGTGTAGACAAGACATGAATGACCAAAGGAGCTATGCAAACTGCTCAATGGAGATGTAATATAGAACTGGTCCTGTCCATCATTTTGAGCATCATTTTGGACTAATTGAAGTTCTGAAATCATTAGCAACATCTAAACAAATTCCCCACCCCATGATGATGACTCTGTGGGCCAGATCCTCTACTGGTGTAAATCAGCAATGAAGCTATGCCAATTTACCCCAGTGGAGGATATGGCCCTTTGTGACCATCAACTGCTGGTGCTGTCTACACTGTTGCTGATACTGGGGATAGTCAGTCACATTTTCCTTCAATCACAGCATAGGACACTGATGATACCTGCCTATTGCATTGGGAAAACCAGAGAGAATACACCAGCCACCCTCCTTAACCCTTCCTGTATCTTCTCGCCTTTCATTCCCAATGCTGCCCGTATAGCATGACTATGGCATTTGTGACACAACAGGATATCAATGCTTACAAGTTTTCACTTATGCTGGCCTCTGCATTTGGAATAGTTTCTTGATTCCTTTTCTCCAACCACCTTCTATTTCCCTTCTCAAATCCTACCTTAATACCCACCTCCTCCAGGAATCCTTCATACCTTGTGCTCTTGATCAGTAACTTCTATACCCTTCCTTATCTGATTTGTACCTTTTCTTGTGCATCCAGAGTTTCTCATCCTGTATCTTGCTTACCTGCCTGCAAGCCCTTCCGTAAAAAGAAAATGTTACTATATATTTGTAAAGCACTGTGTAAATCTGTGATACTGTATATGTGATGTTGAAATAAACCACAAAGATTTCTCTTCCATATTGTCATGGGGTACACTAATCACTAGGTGTAGCTGGGTGGTCTTCCTGCTCCGGCCCTTGGAGAGGGCTGGGGCTGAGAGCCAATAAGGAGAGGCTGGGAGGCAGGCAATCAGGGCCAAGCTGGGCCCAATAAAAGAGCTGCCAGGCCAGAATGCAAACAGACTCTCTGGAGAGAGAAGGGCCCAGCTGCCTAGGGGCTGGGTACTGGACAGAGCAGTGCTGGGGAAAAGGACAAGAGGAGCTGGGAAGCTCCAGCCTGGCAAATCCCCAAGCTGAGGCCTTGGTCAAGGTCTAAACAGGTACTGGGTCTGCAGGGGTGTAGCCTGGGAACAGGCAAAGGCAGCAGGTCCTACCTCCTTGCCAGTGATGAGTGGCCATTATAGACTGCAGTGTACCCCAGGGAATGGGGGCTAGATGATGACTGGCAGTAGCCACTGGGGCAAGGTGGGTTTAGAGGGCTGGGTGTTCCCCTGGGAGGGTGGGCCCAGATTAAGGGGGTACTGCTGGGGCACAACCCTGAGGGAAGGGGCACTGGGGCCCGGGAGGGACACAGGGCCTAAGGCAGGTCAGAAACTAGCCTGAAGGAGGTGCTCTGGAGTTGAGCTAATTCCCAAGATGACCAGCAGGAGGTGCCACGCCAGCAAGTCATTACCTGGCTACACTAGGGTCACCTCCTCCTGGCTACTCTGGGGATTAGCTCTTCTCACATCCAACAACCCCTTCTGCTGCTCATTCATGCAGAGAGAGTGAGTGGTGACAAGGTGCAACTCTGGGTGCTCTCTTTGTGATTTGGTTCTCCAGCCAGGTTATCATAGTCCTCCCCTTCCTAAGGTGCTAAAGTCTCACAGGATGAATTGTTCCAAGTAGTCTTCAGTTCCCCTGCCCTGACTCTGCCACTTCCCCAGTGGCTGCTATGGGAACTTGGGCCCATGCACTATTCCAGGTTCCAGCCCAGGGACCTACAACCAGCAGCCAAGGTCTGCACAGTCCCAAACTTCACTATTGTTTTCCTGGGTCGCTCCTACTTTACCTCTATCAGGCTCTGGGCATAGCCTTCTATCAGGGCCAGGGCTTCTATTCTCCCACTGGTTTCCTCCTTTCCCTCTCTACAACTGGTATGTGGCTGTAGGCCTCTACACTGCAACCCTCATCTGCTGCCAACTCTTTGGCTTTATCATAGCCCCATCTGTTCCTTCTCAACTGGGCCCTTGTTCCAATCAAGGGTTGCTTGTCCAGTCTAATTCCTCTCAGTTGTGGTCTACTGTCATAAACAGATAGTTAAGGGTTAATGTCTCTTTTACCTGTAAAGGGTTAACAAGCTCAGTGAACCTGGTTGACACCTGACCAAAGGACCAATTGGGGGACAAGATACTTTCAAATCTTGGTGGAGGGAAGTCTTTGTTTGTGCTTTTTGGGTTGTTCTTGGAGTTAAGAGGAACCAGACATGCAACCAGGTTTCTCCAATCTTTCTGAAACAGTCTATCATGTTCCAAATAGTAAGTACTAGATAGAAGGCGGATTAGTCTTTATGTTGGTTTTCTTTATTAGCAAATGTGTATTTATTAGCAAATGTGTATTTTGCTGGAAGGATTTTTTTCCTCTGTTTGCTGTACTTATATCTTAGGCTAGGGGTGAGGGATTCCCTCTAGTCTATATAAGCTGAAGACCCTGTAAACATTTTCCATCTTGGTTTTACAGAGATAGTTTTTTACTTTTTCTTCCTTTAATTAAAAGCTTTCTTTTTAAGAACCTGATTGATTTTTTCCTTGTGTAAAACTCAAGGGGATTGGGTCTGAACTCACCAGGGAGTGGGGGGGCGGGAAAGAGAGAACGAGGGGGAAAGGTTAATTCCTCTCTGTTTTAGGATCCAAGGAGTTTGGATCAGTGTATCTCTCAGGGAAAGTCTGGGAGGGGGAAAGGAGGGGGAATGGTTTATTTCTCTCTGTTTTAAGACACAAGGGATTTGAGTCTTGGGTTCCCCAGGGAAGGTTTTTGGGGGACAGAAAGTGTACCAAAACACTATTTTTGGTTGGTGGCAGCGTTATCAGATCTAAGCTAGGAATTAAGCTTAGAAGGGTACATGCAGGTCCCCACTTTCTGGACGCTAAAGTTCAAAGTGGGAATAATACCTTGACACCTACCAAGCTAATTGACCCCCTTCTCAGGCTCATTAACCCTTTCAAGGCTGGTATGGGTTGAATACCCCATCACATACATCCATCATAGCACTAATGGGCTGTCTGTTGTTTCTCCTTTTGCCCCTTCCCATGAAGCTCCAACACCCTGCTGCTGCTCTTCCTCCCTACCATCTTTGTGGATTTAAATTAGGTCAGAGCACCACAGACATAGACTCATAGACTCATAGACTCATAGGTCAGAAGGGACCAATCTGATCATCTAGTCTGACCTCCTGCACAAGGCAGGCCACAGAACTCCACCCATCTAATTTTATAACAACCACATGATTTTCATTGAAGGACAGATTCAGGAAAAATGCATTGAACAAAATATGGAAATGTATGCTGTCTTCATTGATCTAATAAAAGCATTTGACACTGACTAGAAATAGTATCTTGAAAATTCAAGACAATTTTGGCTGCTCTATCAAGTTAGTTAACATCACACATCAATTATATGAAGAAATGACTGGTCAAATACTCTCAAACAGTGGCCTCTCTGAACCATTCCCCATATCTAATTGGATGAAACAAGGCTTTGTTCTGACACCAGTCCTCTTTGTTTTCTTCTTCTCAGCTGTTCTGAATTATGAAACTCACAACCTTCAAAAGGGCACAGCATAAGAATCATAGAATATCAGGGATGGAAAGGACCTCAGGAGGTCATCTAGTCCAACCCCCTGCTCAAAGACGGGCCAATCCCCAACTAAATCATCCCAGCCAGGGCTTTGTCAAGCCAGACCTTAAAAACCTCTAAGGATGGAGATTTCACCACCTCCCTAAGTAACCCATTCCAGTGTTTCACCACCCTCCTTGTGAAAAAGTTTTTCCTAATATCCAACCTAAACCTCCCACACTGCAATTTGAGACCACTACTCCTTGTTCTGTCATCTGGAACCACTGAGAACAGTCTAGATCCATTCTCTCTGGAACCTCCTTTCAGGTAGTTGAAAGCAGCTATCAAATCCCCCCTCATTCTTCTCTTCTGCAGACTAAATAATCCCAGTTCCCTCAGCCTCTCCTCATAAAGCATGTTCTCCAGCCCCCTAATCATTTTTGTTGACCTCCGCTGGACTCTTTCCAATTTTTCCACATCCATCTTGTAGTGGGGGGGGGGGAACTGGACACAGTATTCCAGATGAGACCTCACCAATGCCGAATAGAGGGGAATGATCATGTCCCTCAATCTGCTGGCAATGCTCCTACTTACACAACCCAAAATGCTGTTAGCCTTCTTGGCAACAAGAGCACACTGTTGACTCATATCCATCTTCTCATCCACTGTAACCCCTAGGTCTTTTTCTGCAGAACTGCTGCCTAGCCATTCAGTCCCTAGTCTGTAGCAGTGCATAGGATTCTTCCATCCTAAGTGTAGGACTCTGCACTTGTCCTTGTTGAACCTCATCAGATTTATTTGGCCCAATCCTCTATTTTGTGTATGTCCCTCTATATCCTATCCCTACCCTCCGACCTATCTACCACTCCTCTCAGTTTAGTGTCATCTGCAAGCTTGCTGAGGGTGCAATCCAGGCCATCCTCCAGATCATTAATGAAGATATCGAACAAAACCAGCCCCCGGACCAACCCTTGGGGCACTCCGCTTGATACCAGCTGCCAGCTAGACATGGAGCCATTGATCACTACCCACTGAGCTCAACAATCTAGCCAGCTTTCTATCCAGCTTGTAGTCCATTCATCCAGCCCATACTTCTTTAACTTGCTGCAAGAATACTGTGGGAGATCATATCAAAAGCTTTGCTAAAGTCAAGGAATAACACGTCCACTGCTTTCCCCTCATTTACAGAGCCAGTTATCTCGTCATAGAAAGCAATTAGGTTGGTCAGGCATGACTTACCCTTGGTGAATTTATGCTGATTGTTCCTGATCACTTTCCTCTCCTATAGGTGTTTCAGAATTGATTCCTTGAGGACCCACTCCATGATTTTTCCAGGGATTAAGGTGAGACTGACTGGCCTGTAATTCTCCAGATCCTCCTTCTTCCCTCTTTTAAAGATGGTCACTACATTAGCCTTTTTCCAGTTATGCGGGACATGTATAAGGTATAGAACTGATGGAAAATTCTTCAGTCTCTAAGGACTTACAGCCAAGACAAAAATCCTTGAGAAACTCCTATGTCAAGCCCTTTTTTGGAGATAACTGTGCTCTACTTAGTCATAGAGAAAGTGACTACAGCTTAACTTTGGCAAGTTCACAGAGGCAACTAAACAGCTTGGACTCACCATGAGCCTGGAAAAAAATGAAGTCCTCTTCCAACCAGCCCTATCAACTACTACAACTGAGCCAAACATCACCTCCGATGATACAAAACTAAAGAATGTCCATCACTTCTTACATAGTGTAGCATCTCAAGTGACAGTTCTGTGGATCAAGAAATATCAAACAGAACATGAAGGGTAACCCATACTTTCAGACGACTTCACCCTAGGATACTCATCCAGCATACGATCAAACTGTCAACAATACTGGTGATATATAATGCAGCAGTAATTAGGTCCTTTTTATGCGGGTGTGAAATATAGACAGTTTCCTGCAGATACTACAAGCAACTTGAAAAATTTCTTATGCGCTGTCTTCACTTTTCTGAAGGTCCTCTAGCAAGACAATACATCAAACATTAACATCCTTGAAAAAGCAAAAACAACCAGCATTGAGGCAATGATTATCAAAGCTCATTAGATGGACAGATCATGTTATCAAAATAGGTGATGATAGGCTCCCCAAAAAAAGTCCTTTATGATGAGCTAAAACTCAAAGTGCAGAAAGGACAGTCAACATAAATGCTTCAAAGACACCTTTAAGCAGAATCTCAACTCATGCAACAAAAATATTGACAACTTCAAAGATACAGACAAGGACACACGTGAATGGAGAGCAACTATCAATACAGGTTAATAAACGCTTTGAGAAAGACGGATGTCAAAAATGGTTTAAAAAAGGACCAATTGTCAAGCCAAGTCTTCAGTGGGAGCCTACACATTCCTATGTGACATCTTTTCATGACCTTGTCCCTTGTGGATCAAACTATACAACCACAAGAGAACACATGAGTTGCCATGGTGTCATTATTGGCTATGACAGACAGCCATACCACCTTTATTCAGGAGTTCTTTGTCACGAGAAAATTGTAGAGAGGACATATTATTAGACTATTCCTCTCCAAAATCAGCAACAGACAGAATCCTTTTTCAGCTTGTACCCCAGCTTCTTGATCCAGATTGCTTTCTCATAATTAACATTCTCTCACAGATCAGGCACAGTCATGTAATAATTCCTACTAGATAAAAGTTAACTGATGTGCTACTTGAATCTCCCCGAGACATTTCAGCATGGGCCATATCCTGAAGACTATATTCATTTTTTAGTCCTCCCTTATTCAGCCAGACTCCAACTGAAATATGGCAAAGATTCCTTTCCCCTCCCCCTTTTTTTAACACATGGAAACCAGGAAATTTTACCATTTTTGCCAGCGGTGCAAATTTTTTCACACAGCTAAGGTGGAGTAACTTTAACCACCCAAGAAGTATAATTATCACCCTGAAATACACTGCCTGGAATGTATTATTGCTGTCATGAAATGGAATTTATACATAATATGGAAACAGTGAGCCCCATGGATTTACTGGACATTATTGGCATGGCTGTGACATCAAGGATAGCCAATCTCTAACTGAGCCCAGCATTCACAATAAGTCATTTCATAATTCTAACAAATAGCAAATGTTATAACTATGTATTTTTAAGATGTCCCATTGATTTATCAGTGAATACTTTGTACACTGAAGAGTCCTGCACAGTATAATGAGGTTAATGTAGAGAATTTGAAGACAAGACATTTGTTAGTGCAGCTTGGTTACTGCATTTCAGGGGGTGTTTTACAACAGCATTGTTGAAGCAAAACATCACAATAGAATAAAAACATTTCAAATGATTATTTCTGATGAAAAGTAATGAATTCTTGGGCTACCTTGGCATCTCTGGGTGTCAAACTACAGCTGTATTCACTGAAGGGGAATAAACTACTGCATTCTTCTGCTAAAGAAAACAGACCCCGCTCTGTGCTTACACCAAGTCACAATATGCATACTTAAGCACATTAGTCTTTTTTAAATATTTGTAGTGGTTCTGCATTGATACTAGAACACAGGTGCAGAGCAATAAAAGCTTCCAGCTCACCATCACCAACCAGACCTCACCACAGATTAGGCCCAGCGTAAGTGTTGGAACCATGATGAGTTCTGGCAGGTTGGCATCCGGCAGTTCAACCCCTTTTACAATTAGTTACAAGAAATTCCGTGCAAAAACATCTCATTGCCTGGGTCAAAGTACCTCGCTAGCATAGTTATAATCTTAATCCTTTCAATACCCTAGCAATTATGTTGCTTGTTAGGCAACTGCAAGTTTCCTTTCTGACCCTTCTTGACCTTTTCTTTTTTTTTTTTAACTCTACATAAGGTCCTGATGTAAATCTCATTGAAGTCAATGGAAAGACTACCATTAACTTCAAAGGATCAGGCTCTAAATGAGATTGGTTTTCGATCAGACAAAAGAAATTTGTAGGACTTGAAAGCGCTCTATCATTCTGAGCAGATAACAGAGATGCTTCTTAACAACCATTTACTCTTCCAAATGAATTGAGCAATAACAGATTATTGTAATGCCTTGCTACTAATCAGGACCGGCTCCAGGCACCAGCTTATCAAGCAGGTGCTTGGGGTGGCAACTCCAGAGTGGGGCGGCACTTTCAGGTATTTGGGGGCAATTTGGCAGAGGGTCCCTCACTCCTGCTCGGAGCGAAGGACCTCCTGCTGAATCGCCACAGATCGCAATTGCAGCTTTTTTTTTTTTTTTTTGGCTGCTTGGGGCGGCAAAACCCCTGGAGCCGGCCCTGCTACTAATTATGACATGAGACTATTCACCTGGATATTGGGAACATCTAAAGGAACCCTCAAAAAACAATTCAATCATTTGAGTGCCATGTATCGTCTCTAGAATATGGGGCAAAATGCACATTCACTGTTGCTCCATATACATTTACACTTCGGAGAAGTTTAGCTGCAGCAACGAACCACCATGAAGAAGCTATTTTTACAAACAAGGTTAATGCATATAGTTCACAATGTGGGCTTAACGGAAGACAGACTACCTTGTGCTTGTGATTTTTGTGGGAGATGCCTGAATGCTAGACTAATACAGAGAAATTTTACAGTGACCTAATACAATATCCTACCAAACAGATATGTGCTCTAACACAGCGGTTCTCAAACTGTGGGTCAGGACCATAAAGTGTGTCACAACCCCATTTTCATGGGGTTGCTAGGGCTGGTGTTAGACTGGCTGGGACCTAGGGCTGGGGCTGAAGCCCAAGCCTCACTGCTAGAGTGACCAGATTGTCCCAATATTTCACCTTTTGTCTGTGTCCCGATCAATGTACGATCGGGACACCGTTTGTCCTGATATCAGGTAAGAAGGTAAGTGGGAGGGAGGCGCTGACCCCGTGGGTGCTTCGGGGCTGAAGCACCCATGGGGAAAAATTGCAGCCAAGCTCCCACCTCCTCATCTCCTTCTCCCCCTCTCCACCAAGCGCACCACATCCCCACTCCTCCCCAACTCCAGCACTTCCCTCCGCCTAACAGCTGTTTGGCAGTGCTTAGCAGTTTCCAGAAGGGAGAAGGGAGGAGCAGGGAATGAGGCATGCTCAGGAGAGGAAGCAGAGAAGAGGCAGGGCAGGGGCGGGGACTTGGGGGAAGGGGGTGGAATGAGGGCAGTGCAAGGACAGGAAGAGGCAGGGGGGTGAACACCCACCTGGCAGAGGGGAATTTGGTGCCATAGGCGTGAGTGGCAGGTGGAGGAGTGAAAAGGCGAGTGGTGGGTGGGCAAGTGTGTTGGGAGGCAAGCGGTGGGTGGGGAACTGAGGAGGGATGTAGCAAGCCAGCAGCAGGCTGGGGGATGAGGAAGGGTGCAGGGCGGGTGGGGCGAGCGGGAAGGGAAGGGGTGGGACCTGGGGAAAATTGAGAGCGGAGCCTGGGAGGAACGGGGGTGGACTCTGGGCAGAGCTGATGGCACCCCAATGTGTCCCAATATTTTAGGGTGGTGATCTGGTCACCCTACCCACTGCCCAGGGATGAAGCCTGAGCCCCACCATCTGGGGCTCAGGCTTCGGCTTCAGGCCTCCTGCCCAGGGATGAAGCGCTTGGTCTTTGGTTCCCCTGCCCAGGATGGTGGGGTTCAAGCTTTAGCTTTGGCCCTGCCACTCAGGGCAGTAGGGCTGAGGTGTACCTAGGCTTTGGTCCCCCCTCCTGGAGTCGTATAGTAATTTTTGTTGCCAGAAGGGGGTCACAGTGCAATGAAGTTTGAGAACCCCTGCAACAGATATGTGCTGGCACGTTTTGATAAAACCTTGTTAGCCACAAATGCTGAAGTGCACAATCATTTTTTTTTTCAGAATTAGAGATAGATTCAACTGAAATACAGAGGAAGTTTGGACCCAAACTCTGTGGTTGGCCCCTGTCTCTACAATAGGTCAAACCAAAAGTCTGGATCACAAACACAAACCTCCTCTGAATGTTGGGGAAGTTCTGATCTGGAAGACAGACCTAAAGTCTAATGGACTCTGGCACATCTCCAGACCAAATCTAGCCTTTGTTCATCATACCCCAGGGATCAGATTCCAAGGCACTTCCATAGACCCCTTTTTTTCCCCCTGAATAAAAATTTATGCTCAGGACAGCACATCTGCATAGTCAGCCATTGCAATTTTGGAGGGCTTGCAGAGGCAGGGAGTTGGTGAAATTCAGTTGTCCTCCTCACCATCAGCTTCTTTGTTTCTTTCTAACAATATTAGTCTCCTTCCCCAACTTCATCATTCCCCAGGAATGGGAACAGAATAATATACACAAATTCAGCAGCCCTTTTAAGGGAATATTCTTAGCAGAGGGGATGCTGTTCCATACTACTGAGCTATGGAGGCGTTCCTTTAGAAGAATCAAGAAGCAAAATGTAAATGAGATTTAAATTAAGGGCGTAAATTATTGGTCGCAACCTGAAAAGGGTCTTCATGCCTACCACAAGTGGACTAGGTGACCCTGTTTAATCCTCATTATTATGAAAGTCTCATGTTTTTGAACGATTTGTTGAGAACTTTAGCTAACAGAAATATCAAATTAAACTAAATGGATAAAAAGTGCAACATATTGACAACAATATTGACCTTTTCTTGTAAAACTGCTGGATAAAGCCCATAATGTATTGCATCCATCGTTAGTTTTTTAGAAGCATTAGGGCTAAAATAATGTGTCTTGTTTATCATTCTCTTCTCTAGCTGGCAGCTCTCCTACTTCCTTTCTCCAGATGGAGGGGAAGGTGAGTGGCTGCTTTGCATTGTCTGGCAGGGCATGCCTGTCCCCTTGGATATAAAATGCCTTCCTACAGACAGGAAAAAAGCCTTTCAGCAGACAGGATATACAGTAAACCCCACATAAAGTTTATTTTGATGTCATTAATTGAGGAGACTCATGAAGGACATAACTTTATGCTTGCTGAGCCTGCTGTGGCATACTTCAGTCCTGAGGGTGGCTGCAAGCCCAGTACAGGCAAGAAACAAGGAACAGACAGAAGAATCCTTCCTAAGTGAGTAAAGAATGCTGACGTACGAATGCAAAACTCATTTGGTACATGTTGGGTGCTTAGAGCTAATGCTCCCATATACAGGGGAAGAGTTTGCTTTATGTGGTGTGGTCCAGTTGGCATTAGTGATACAGCAGCTGGCTGATATAATCAAGCAAGCAATGACATTTCAAGGTCCTCTCCACAAAAGTTTGGACTGTTTTATCAGGCCAAATTGTCTTTTCACATATCGGCTCCACAAGCCAAATTGACCCTGGGATATAGAGTTGTAACTTTCATTGAAGTCAATAGGGGCTGTACGGCCTCATGTCAAGGCTGAAGTCTTCTTGTCTGAAGTATTTTAACTGTTGATAACAAAGGAAGTGTCATCTCTTATTCTCTTTGAATTCCTTTCTGCCTCCCATTCAATATTCAGGTAAAGTACTATGAGGTGAGGTTTTGTTAAAAGCCTGAAAATAAGGCCAGGTTTACCATAGTGTTCTACCAGCCACATGCCAAGTTACCAGCTGCTGTAGAAATCAAAGCCTGGTGTCATGAGCAGAGTCTTGGGGATTCAGGGCTAACCTGTATACAGCCTCTGAGTCAAGGGCTTTTCTGATAGTTCTCTCTTAATGTGGAGATTTTCCTGTTTGAGTAGGTCACTTGCAGTGCAAGTGGGCTAGGTGACTCTAGCTAACCCTCATAATAAAAAGAGATTACTTCACCCACCTTCTCTCTCTCACAGCCTGAGTCCAACACAGCTACAACAGCACTGCATACGTATTGTTATTAAAACATTTGGGGTACTTGCTTCCCTGACAACTTTCTCTCAGCACAGAGCTTGCCCCTACCTTATCTTTCTAACACTACTCTCGCTCAATACAACACTTGCCCTATTTCAGGTCCTCAGTAAAGGATCATGACTCATTTTTACAGTCTTAGGAAGTATGGGCTCCCCAGTTGCATCCCATAAGATGGACAGCAATCAGCCTTTCAGAGCAGCCACACAGGACAAGCGTTTCCACTGGGTACCTCCACTCTAAGGCAACATTAGGGCAGTACTAGAGACAAGATGGAAATCAGCTTGGTTTCATGGGATGGGGCAGATGCTTGCTTACCTTTCTCATTTTGTGTCTGTGTTTGAGTCTCTTCTAATTCCCATCAGAGGTTGCACCACCCAGTCCTCTTGATAGTTTTGTTCTGCCTTCCTATATGTTTTCAACCCCTTCCATTTGGGTGTCCTCTGTGAATATGATCCCCCCTGAAGGAATTCTCAAGAGAGAGACACATTCCGCAATACAGCATGTAGGGAGAGGCTTGCTTCTACGGTTTACATGTGGAGAAGCCCCTGAAAGCTCTAAAAAACTCCTGGACCAAGCCACAACTAGCAGGAGTGTCACAACTTGGATACTGGCACTTGCTTCACCATTGTGACAAGAGCAGCTTTGCAGAACACCTGCAAATATTTTATGGCCACTATTTGCTATCCCCCTGTTTTATTCTTTCTTCAAAACCTCCAGTGCCACAGCTTAATTAGTAGTTTTCAGCACCCTTCTGCTTTCTTAGTGATCCTTAGACATTATTTCATGCATCTCAGCATGTTAGGATCAGTGTATGCCCACGTCCTATCAACCCTTGCATCACAAGCAGAAGATGTGGAGACTACAGTGTTTACAGTATTACAAATGGAAAGAGCTTCAGCATAAGCAAACTGTATTTAGGCAATTTCCCAGCTGGACTGCCAAACTAACCAACAGATCAAACACTGACAGAAGCTGAATCACTACTGTGAAAAGTGCATAGACAGTTCTACAGTGCAATCAAGAAAACAGGAATCTCTGTGGTTATATTTGAAATCAGGGCTTATATGTCTGTTAGCTAAAAGGCCGAAAGTGAAGCAGCTGAAAGGAAAATGGAAGCAATGAAAGGAAAGAAAAAAGAAAAAGAAGGAGAGGGAGCATGTAAGAACAGCTGGTAAAGTCAAAGGCCTCAATCCAGCCATTTACTTATGTGCTGGCTGCTTGTAGACTTCACTAGGACTCTGCCCAGGTGCAGTGGTCCATTACTGTGGCTTTTAGGATCATGACCTAAATGATAAATGGCATGGTAAGGCCTCCATGTGGCAGTGAGTGTGAGAATGACTCTATAGCCTGATAGTTAAGTCATTCACCTGGCAGCAGGGTGGCATTCTGCTCCAATGAATACATACTTGGCTGAAACTGCAATTTTTCAGCGAATAAATTGTTTGCCTGGAAAAAAAATTCGCCCAGCTCTTGTTCAATAATCATTCTGGGCCCAAGGGGCTTGAAAGAGATCCTTTGTACTCAGTGATGCAGGTCTCAGCAGCCTCTATATAACAGAACATGGGCTTCTGCAGAGGCCCTTTCCCAGACTTCCTGTCTGGGAAACTAACATACTTGAAGTACCGTTACCAATACCACAAACCCCCTTGGAGCCCCATTGAAGTCAATGGAGCTCTATGTGGGTGCAAGAAATGCAACAGTGTCAGAACGGGACCTAAAAAAGGAGGTATAAAAGATATACTAAACTATATGTTTAACAATATATAAGTATTATATATTAAGCCAATATTTAAAATAATACCTATCTCTTGTATAGCACTTTTCATCTGTAGATCTCAAAGCACTTTACAAAAGATGTCAGTAGCATTATTCCCTGGATGGGGAAACTCAGAGACAGAGCAGTAAAGTAACTTCCCTAAGATCACTTAGCAAACTACTGGTAGAATCAGGACTTGAAGCCAGGTCTCCTGGAATCAAAGCCACCCCCTGGTTATTGAACCATGATGCTGCTCTAAACCTGTATTTACACAAGCCTCTTCTGATGTGAATTTACCTATTCTGGTCTCTCAAGTCAAGGAACACATTTTCTAAGTAACCTTTCCTGACAAGATTTTTATGAATATTCCTCTTCAAATAATCATACCATGAAAACACAAGTGAATTCACAGACATACAACTCCATTTAAATAATGTTATACTGACAGAACCTGACACAAAGCCTGGAAATTCAGAGTTATGGTTGGCATCTCATGCTGAACTCTAGTCACTGTGTCTTTTATTTTCCACATGAGCATTAGTGACAGCCTTAAGTATGGATTTCCTCGCTCTTTCAGCTTGTGTCACAACCTTCACATTATTTAAAGATTTTTCCTATGAATAGCTACAGAACCGGGCTGTATCATTATGTTGTCATTAGAGCTTGTCATATTGCTACTTCTAAAATAAGATCTGGCAAATAAAATAAGAAATAGTCTAGAATTTGGGCCAAAAAGCTAATCAAATCCAAATTTTTCAGGATTTATGGAAAAGAGAGGTTTTGGAGGTGGGAGGAGTTGTTCTTTTTTTTTTTTTTTTTGTGCCTCCCTGAACTTTCTGCTTCTGGACAGAACTAGAACGGTAAGTTCTGAACTACACAAAAAAACTTTCTCACATTGCCTCTTTTGCAGACATGGGTAGCTTAGACAACGGGCAGCAATTGGAACCAAGATGATGTACAATGTCAGTTCACTCGCTGTATCACACAGTACTTTATATAACTACTATCACTTCTTTGAAATAACCTTCATCTCCATACAAACCCTGGTTTTACTTTGAGCCCTGATCCTGCAATTGCACCTGTGCAAAGCCTCAAACGTAATAGGGCTCTATGCAGCAGCATGGCTTCACCTGCCCGGAGGCAGCTGCAGGACTGGGGCCATGGTCAGAACAGGAAATCAAAAGGAACCAGTGATTGCCTCATACCACTGAAATCGTTTCAGCTAAAACCACCTTTGTTTTAGAAAGGGAAGAAGCTTTACTGTTTTGCAGGAGCATTTGCCTAAGCCACTCCTCTAGAGTCGAATTCTGCTCTTAGTTACACCAGTGTAAAGCCAGAGTAAAATCATTGCATTGGAGTTATTCTATATTTATACCAGAGTAACTGACAGCAGAATTTGTCTCTTGGCAAACCTTTAACCATGTGTATAATTTTGTTTACATGAAAATTCCCATTGACACAGTGGCCATGAATACTTGTGTGTACTAGACCTATGTATATGTATTTCTTGATGATGATTCTTTTAAATCTATGGAGATACACCTATCTCATAGAGCAGGAAGGGACCCTGAAAGATCATCAAGTCCAGCCTCCTGCCTTCACTAGCAGGACCAAATACTGATTTTGCTCCAGATCCCTAAGTGGCCCCCTTAAGGATTGAACTCACAACCCTGGGTTCAGCAGGCCAATGCTTACTGGTGGTCTTATGTATTTCTGTCTTCACTGATTGGGCTATAGACTGATTTCTGTCTATAGCATAATCATGTCTATGTTATAATCCTTTCTTGTTGCTATGGAATGGTGAATTGCTATTTCTAGGTTTTATTTCAATTTCCCACTATTTTGTCTTAAATCTTAATTGCCAGTATCTCTGAAAACATGACACCAGGAAGTAGCCCAACAGAGAAAAGCTTGGGATGATACAATCCTTATTTCTCACAGACATGGCATGGTCTTGTAAAACAAAATATGAGATAAAGGCAATTTAAATGACTCAACACAATGTATAAAGTCTGCATGAGAAACTACGTGATAGGCTACAGTTCATGTAATCATCTTTGAGATGGAAAACAAGACAAGTCTTTATCACATACTTGAATTATAAGCTCACCACACATTGTGACTCATTTTAGAGCTGCTACTGAAGCTGCAATGCTGTGGTGGAAGCTGTATCTGAAACCATTTAATGCAAGCATTACTAATTCTCTCCACTTAGGAAGAACTTTTAGATTATAGACAAAGTTTGCCGGATATGTATAAATGACTAATAGCATGAAACCAGATCTGTTCAGTAGTTTAGGGACTATGCAACTTGCTTCTGATAAAACAGACCTGTGATAATCTGGTATCAAAGCAGAAAGCTAGACTAATAAATCTTAGGCCTTGTCTACACTGGCAAGCTTGTGAGCAGTAAAGCAGCTTTCTGCGCTGTAACTCCCGAGGTGTACACGCTGCCAAGCCACTTAGTGCGCAGAAACTGTACAGTTGCAGCGCTGTAAATAAACCACCCTGACGAGAGGTGTACAGCTTTCTGCACCAGGGTTACAGTGCTGCAGTCTCAGTGTAGACACCGTGGTCAATTACAGAGCTGTGATTGGCCTCCAGGAGGTGTCCCATAATGCCTGTTCTTGCCTTCCTGGTCATCATTTTGAACTCTAGTGCACTGCTCTCAGGTGACCAACCGTCATCCCCACCCTGTACATTCCTTTGGAATTTTGAAAGTCCCCTTCCTGTTTGCTCGGTGATGTGTGCAGTGGTCTTAGCACATCTTTCCAGGTGGCCATGCCTGTTCCACGCACCAGGCGATCCCTCACTTGGAGCAATGCTGAGCTGCTGGACCTCATCAGCATTTGGGGAAAGGAGGCTGTCCAGTCCCAGTTGCACTCCAGACATAGGAATTATGACACATATAGACAAATTTCATATGTGCTTGTCTGAGGTCAGCCAGTTAGTGACAGGTTTGTGCGTACTGGCTGTGTTTTAAATCACTGAATCAGTGTTCTGGGTGCTGCAAACAATACTGCTTCTCTAAAATGCTGCATTTAAACTTCACAGATATGACCTTGGGAGCCCAGCCTCCCTCCTTGTTATCGGTGGCTGAACAGCTACACAGAATTAAAAAGCAGCCAACAAGAACTAAGGAAGACTTTCTGCATGATGTTATGATGCACTCTTTGGCCGAGAAACAGGATGGTGGGACATCGAGAAGAGAGACTGAAAGGAGAACGCGGCACACCAGAATGAAGCCAAAGAATGGCTCTTAAATGTTATGGAGCAACAAGCAGACATGCTCCAGGTGACACTAGCTCTGCAAACTGAGCAGCTCTGCGCCCACCCTTCCCTTCAGCTGCTGTCGTAAAACTCTTTCCCATGCTCCCCTCAGACACCGCCAACATATTCCTATCAATCTCCTGGCTCCAGTCTATACCTGCAGCATTCCATTCCTCTCCCCTCACAGTCCAGCACTGCGGACTCCCAGTATGCACTGCACTCAACACCCATCCCTCTGCAGTTTGGTCCTGCTGAAGTACAGTACCTGATATGATCCCTGGACATACACAAATCTTTAGCCATCTCCTCCTGGGACCTTCACTACCCCTATCCCCCTCACTGCTGATGGTTTTGTTTGTTTGTTTGTTTGTTTGACTCTCTCCTCCGGTTGTTGTTTTATAATAAAATAATTGTGCTGGTTTGAAAGCAACCTTTATTCTATTAATTGAAAGCAGACAGAGCCCTGCAAAGCAACAGACAATTATGTTAAACCTTCATATTGCACCATCTGCACCAATCACAATCACCTCCTAGCACTGCAAGCACTGCACTACCGAGCATAGCAACAAATATTAATGTCTTTCAGCTTCAAATTGCTGCCTCAAGGCATCCCTGATCCTTACGGCCCCACGCTGCGACCCTCTAATAGCCTTGGTCTCTGTCTATTCAAACTCAGCCTCCATGTCCTGAGCCTCTATGGTCCATCCCTGAGTGAAGCTTTCACCCTTCCCTTCACAAATATTATGGAGCGTACAGCAGGTGACTATAAGCACAGAAATATTGTCATCGGCCAGGTACAACTTCCCATAGAAGCAGTGCCAGCAGGACTTTAAATGGCCAAAAGCACACTTAACAGTCATTCTCCACTTACTCAGCCTCTTGTTGAACTGCTCCTTGCTGCTGTCAAGTTGCCCAGTGTATGACTTCATAATCCACTGCATTAAGGGGTAGGCAGGGTCTCCCAGGACCACAATGGGCATTTCGACTTCCCCTAAGGTGATCTTCTGGTCCAGGAAGAAAATCCCTGCTTGCAGCTTCCTGAACAGGCCAGTATTCCAAAAGATGCATGCGTCATGCACCTTTCTGGACTCACCTGCGTTAATGTCTGTGAAACGACCTCGGTGATCCATTGAGAAATACTCCTTGCAATTAATGTACTCAGGAGCTAGGTGGTCTGGTGCCAGAATTGAAATATGTGTGCCATCTATCGCCCCTCTGCAGTTAGGGAAGCCCATTTGTGCAAAGCCATCCACAATGTCACGCACGTTGCCCAGAGTCACAGTCTTTCGGAGCAGGATGCGATCAATGGCCCTGCACACTTCCATCAACACTAGTCCAACCGTCAACTTTCCCACTCCGAACTGGTTGGTGACCGATCGGTAGCAATCTGGAGTAGCCAGCTTCCACAGTGCAATTACCATGCGCTTCTCCAATGGCAGGGCAGCTCTCATTCTCATGTCCTTGCGCCACAGGGCTGGAGCGAGCTTATCACACAGTTCCATGAATGTGGCTTTCCTCATCCGAAAGTTCTGCAGCCACAGCTCATCATCCCAATGTGCATCATGATGTTGATCCCACCAGTCAATGCTTGTTTCCCGAGCCCAAAAGCGGCATTCCACTGTGGTCAGTACCTCCGTGAATGCCACAAGCAATCTCATGTCGTAACTAGCACGCATGGCGAGATCAATGTTGCACTCCTATTGCCTTTGTAGTTTAGGGAATAACTCCATGGCCACTCGTGATGTGTTGGTTAGAGAGAGCAGCATACTGGTCAGCAGTTCGGAATCCATTCCTGCAGCCTGAAGAGGCAACATGCGCAGTACACAAACCATTGAAATATGGCACCAAATGTGGACGGAAGCATAGGAATTGCTGGGATGTGAAGCAATGCATAGAACCCAGGGTGTCCCGTAACCCCCTCCACCTTCCCACAACTCTTAGCAGTGGAAGAGGAAAAAATGCTCTGTGGAACAGCTCCCCAGAGTGCAACGCTCCGAATACCGCTGCAAGTGTGAACACACTATTGCACAGGCAGCTGACAGTGTGAACACACAACAGCGGTTTCCCTTTAGTGCTCTCTGAGCGGCGCTGTAACTCCGGGCACTGTAACTCTGCCACAGTAGACATGCCTTTAGTGCCTGATCTTGCAAACAGTGACTCTGATCTTAGGGACAGATTCTAGTTCACACATATCACTCCAGCAGAGTGAAGTGCCGAGAACAGCCCCCTAGAATAAGAAAAGCATAAGGCTGATTCATGTAATCCTGTATCTCCCCTATCCCACCCCACCCCACCACCAGTATAGGGACATAGATGCGAGCATGACTGGGGGTATGACTGGAAGTAGAAGCGAGAGCAATAAGAATACTCTTTGTTCCAGCCACTCCAGACTGTGGAGCAGCCCATAGACAGTCATGCAAGACTGCTGTAAAGCTACTGAGCTTAGAGCCACATTTTGGGTATGTAATACATATAGAGGTAGCTTTAAATTAGCCAGTTTGCATACCAGAGTAGCAAAGCTGCAGCAGCATGGACTTCAGTGCAGGCCAGCTGCCTAAGTAATCACCCAGGTTTCCGGTGTGCTTGTACAGCCTGCACTGAAGCTTGTGCTGCCACAGCTGCTCTTGTACCTGAGCTGGCTAGATTCAAGTGGGTATGCAGGGACTGTAATGAAGATACATTCTCTGTCTCCTTTGTTTTCCTGAAAGGTGCAGCACAGAATCTTGGCCATAATATTTATACTGGGAGAAGCCTGCTTGACTTCAATCAGACTAACAACAATAGCAAGAATGATGCAGGATCAGGCCATTAGTCACCTTCTTCGGTCCAATTAAGACAGTTCAAATGAACATTATTAACGGCATGCTTTAGTCAGTATTCTTTGAAGGCCAGTTGTATACTGCTGGGGGGGTTGCCATGTCCACCTTTTCAAGCAGTAAAAAGGAACTATTTTCCTAAAGTTAACTGCCTGGATTGTTTTAATAGAATTAAAAACAAATACGCTAAATGCAAATCTCACATATCCCTGCATTCTGAACTCCAGATCAGATATGCCTGAAGTCAGGCTGTCTTTTGAATGCCAAGACTCAGAATATTGAGCAAGCAAAAAGAGAGAAGCCAAAATAAATCTGGTTATTCCACAGGCACAACGTGAGGAGCCGTGCTAGCACTTTTGGTATTGTGTAATTAAGGCCATAACTAGCATTACGGTGGGAATTAGCATACAGATTGTGACAGAAATTAATCTGCTTGGCTTTGAAATGTTTCCTTAAAAAGAAATATTTTGGTTCCAGTGTTTGTGCAAGAGGTAGAAAGCCTGGTGTCCTTGACACAGGAAGTAGATAACACCTGTCAGTAGAATTCAAACCACCTGCTCAGGCTTCCTTGGGGAATAAGGCCTGCAGCTGGCAACACACTCACCAATTTATGGACTGCACGTTCTTCGCTTTCTTCTTCTTTTTTTAATTTAAACTCAGACAACTGCTTGGTCCTCAGCAGGGAAGACACTAAAAATTAGGCTCGAATCCAAAAGACACTGGTGGAGGGTTTTTGAAAGATGGGGAAACTGTTTCCCTCAATTTCTGATATTGCAAAACACAGTTTTGCATTTTTGTGATTAGTGATCAATATGCAGTACTTGCTCCTAAAATAAAATCAGAAAGACTTAAGGACACAATGCACAAACATGAACACTAGAACACAGTTTCTGTTCTCAAAAAGGTAAAAAATATAAAATCGGGGGTTATTTTAATCCAGAAACTTTGACATCAGCTGTATGCATAAGAGATTAAGTGAAATGCCAAAAGTAACAGTTTCAATTGGATGTCATTATTCCATGATGAGGTGGTTCTGTATTATTTTTGGTATAGTCCTAAAATGAGCTGAACAACCACACCAACCTTATAAGCATTTGCTTTAGGATTTCTTCCATTTAAAAAAAAATCACAATTCATTCTAAAGAGGGTCTTACAGAAATGATTGGATTATAGAGCAGAATGTTTCCCTTTGCATGCACTTTTTTATGGATAACAGAGAAGTATGTAAGTGAGCTCCCTAGCACTCCCTCCTCCAGCCCCCAGCTTTGGATTTCTGTGAAGCATGAACTGTTCTTTCAATGATCTGGAACCGGAGGTTGGAGGGCTAGAGGGGAAGAAAATGGGAGAGAGGAAAAATAATTTCACACTTAATATCTGATAGGGTGGGCCAGTTCAGTAAAATAGAATATGATTTTTTTTCTTTCCTGGGTAGAATACATTTGTCCGGTGTTCTTTACGCATCATCCTGAACCAAATGTTTCCTTTCTTAACGTATGCTGGAAAAAGATGTCTAACTGGAAAAAGCTGAGTCAGACAAATAAAAAGAAGCTCCCAGCATGAAATTGCTCAACAAAAATGGTATATATCATAGCAAAAATTAAAAAGAACTCTCCATGTCTGTACTTAAATTCTTTGTCTAAATGAGTGCCACATGTCAGGGCTGCTCATGGAGAAAGACAATTTTTTCCTTCTGAATCTCACATATGGTACACACTCCAACTCTGATGGAGGAACAAATGCAGAAACAATTCAATCACCTTTATTGTTTGGGTCTGGCTCTATAGCATACACTCCCTACCAGAGCTCCCCCTCATGTCAGTACTGCCAGCACTTTTCCTCTCTAGCACCCCCTTGTGTCCTGGTTCCACAATTTTCTGCTGCCTCTGCAGTCTCACCTTCTGGCCAAATCAGCTCTTAGTCCAGTTCTGTTTTGGGGCTAACAGGAAACAAATTACATATCAACTCAAAATAGCCACTTGGGGTGTTGAAGTCCATAATATAAACACTAGGCCTGCATGGAAAGCCATGACCAATGTTGCCGAAGTTATGCCCCTCACTGGGCCAGGTTCCTTGAGTTAGGGCAGTGACAGCCTTCCTTCTCTGACCTAACTTCACCCAGAACTGGCATGTATTAGAAGCAGTAAGCCTTTTATCTGACTTGCTGGGCCCTGATTGGCCTTAGCCTGCTCTTGGCCCTTCTAGGTGCTGGAGCTAAAACTCTCGCTGGCTCTGCCCACAGCTGATCATGGGAGGCGTTTGTAGGCTTCCCCTGTAGATCTGAACTACTGCTCTTCCCTTCCACCAGGCTCCCTTCTTAGGGCAGGGTATGCAAAGCAAGTGCATGGCTTGCGGCAGGGGGCAGCGAATGCTTGGTATTCCTGGACACAATAAGTGCTTACTGGCCAAGGTGGCTTGTACAAAGTGCAACAAATATCAGACTTAGAGCCACCAGAGCTGGTATCTATAACCTGGAAGAGATTATCAGAGATACAGTAGCATGCATGATCTTTCACTAAAGGCCTGATCTAATTTTCCTTGAAGTCAATGGATATCTTTCCATGGACTTTAATGGAATATATATTAGAAACTAAATGACGGCACTCAAGAGGAAAGCCATTTAAAACATGAGTACTCTGCAATGTATCAAAGGTCTACAGCCCAATTCTGCAGCCCCAGGGCTTCAGGGGGAGTTTTGATTGTCCCATCATTGTGTAATCAGGTCCCAAGCTTCCTTCTGGGACATATAAAAGCACTTATTTAAAATACATGAGATGCTGGTAATGAGAAAGGATTTTCTGTTGTGTACTAGTATTCAAGAAGCACCGACATGCATGTTATCTCAACACCCATGAATGAAATAACTTCAGCACGTAGCTCTCTAAGATGAAATCCATGGCAGTTTTTTTAAGAGGAGACAAATGCAAACAGCATAGGTCACAGCACAATATCATGTTTAGTTCTTGTAATAAATTCCTTGTCCTAGTCTTTTACCTAGTCTTTAAAGAATAGTCTGGTGAATGCTTGGATGTCTGTATATGGAGATTAAAACAACTTGTGTTTTAAAAGAGTTTAATGAAGTTCAGAACAAATTAACCAGAAGCACAACAAAAAGCCTATTAATCCTGCTTCACTGGGGACCTCTTAAAGGTTTACAGCTTTGGTATATTCCAAGTTTCTTCTTGCACAGTATCTGGAACAGGATGTGGGTTGAGAAGGTTTCTCAATGTGTCTGGTTCTCAGTACAGTAGTTGTTAATTTCAATGAAAAACAACCCTAAAGTTACCAAATGATCATTGTTCCCCAGTTTGATTTCCTAGAGGATTTTCTTTCTTTATGAGGTGTATGTTTCAGAGCATAATATGACACATACCGGGTTTTGTTTTATCTCTCTCTCCAGAGTCAGTTAATAACTGTAATTATTTTAAAAACAGACCACACAGATAGGAAATATTTTTGTTCCATTGCACCTAGCTCTTCCCTCTTGGACCACCCCAAATAATTCCTCCTGCCATGTTTTTGAGGTTTTCACATACTTTATTACCAGGACCTACACAAAGTGTGGTGAATCAAGGATGGACTTACCTCTCAGTTTCCTTCCTTGCCTTGCCAGTGAGAGTTCAATTGACTTACATTACTTTCATGTAGAACTTGAGGAATCATTGCAAAGGGTTTGATCTAAAGTGTATTTCCAGTTCAGGAGGGATGAGAAGTGAAGTAACTCAACAATACTCATTTTAATATTTTATTAAAACTTAACAATACATAAGGGGTCTTGAGAAAATAGACTATTTTTCCGAGTCCCCGTAGGCCAGTGCTTCTCAAAGTCGGGTCGCCATTTGTTCAGGGAAAGCCCCTGGCACTCTGGGCCAGTTTGTTTACCTGCCGCTTCCGCAGGTTCGGCCGATCGCGGTTCCCACTGGCCACGGTTCACTGCTTCAGGCCAGTGGGGGCTGTGGGAATGGCGGCCAGCACTTCCCTCAGCCCGTGCCACTTCCTGAAGCCCCCATTGGCGAACCGCGGCCAGTGGGAGCCACGATTTACCGAACCTGGGGATGCAGCAGGTAAACAAACTGGCCCGAACTGCCAGGGGCTTTCCCTGAACAAGCAGCAGCCCGACTTTGAGAAGCACTGCCTTAGGCTATCTTCTATGTAGTTTAAAAAATTCAACAAAATCTCAGGCAGAGGTATTTTTAAATACAATAGCTCAATGTACACATATCCAAATGTTGAGGTATCTAATTAGCAGCTTAGTTTGGGTTTCAGATAATGAATATACTTTTAAAACTTAATTAAATTTAAAAAGAAGAAAAACATCCTACACATTTCATTAATCATTCCAAATAGAAATAAATCATATAAACCAAACATCTGCCAAAAATTCAGTTCATATTCAATTACTATCATATTGTTAATCTACCACGTTTCAACAAAAAGGAGCACCATGTCTAATCAAACTGATTTGGCCAACATTAGTTAACTATGATGTTTAAATTTAGTTATCTAAATCAATATTTCGACAAATAAGTTAGTGGCCTACTTTTCAAAGGTGCTGAGCAAATGCAGCTCCAGCTGATTTCAGGGACTTACATTGATTTCAAGGAATAAAGGCCCAGATCCTCAGAAACATTTATGCTCTCAGCTTCCCATTTCAAACAGTATTACATCAGCATGCACTAGGAAACTTTTACTGCACACCAGCAGGGTCCACACAGGACAATTAGTGCATAGCATGCTGGTGTGCACTAGAATTTACACCCCAATGATGTGCATTAACACCCAATGAAAAAAGCTCTTAGATGCCAAACATGAATTTAGGTGTCTGATTTTAGGCACTGAGATTCATCATCTGATGCAATATGTGATCTATAAGTTCACAAAACAGAATAGCAATGAATATAGGTCCCTTCTGTTGGGATATGTAATGAGGTTCATTCATCACTCTGGCACCTCCTGCTGTTTGTCTTGGGAATTAGCTCTGCATTGTAGTGTGCCCTCTTTGGGTGGTGCCTCGCCACCATCACTCCTGCTCCAGGAGCCACATCTCTCCAAGGACATCCACTTCAGCAACATAGCCCTCCAGTCATGCCACACACTGTGCTCTTCCCTTCTGAGGGACCTGCAGTCTGCTGTTCAGTCACTTCCCTTAGTTGCTACGACAGAAAAGTATTTGGCCACTTCCTCATGGCCCCAGCATTCTTTTGCCCTTGCCTCAGGGCCTCAGCCTGCAAACTGCAGCAGCCAGCCAGGAGCTGTCTCTCACTCCCCCTGTCCCTGCTAGCAGAACTTCTCTCTTCAGGGTGCTGGCAGTTCTCTCAGCCCTCCAGAGACACAGTGCTTCCTTCCTGGGCTCCCAGCAGAGAACTGCCTTTCTGTGCCCTGCAGCTCCGTTTTTATATGGGCCTGCTTGGCCCTGATTGGCTGCTCCCTTCAGCCCTTCTCTGTTAGCAGCCCTTCTCGCGAACAGGGGCTGCTAACAGGGAGTTTCGCAAGGGAGTTCAGAAGGGGAATGGGAAGGGAGCGGGGGTTCCTTGTCGGTCCTATCTGTGCCCCTTTAGTCCCCTTAAAACCTATAAACCGAACTACATTCAAAGCCTTTTTCTTTAAACCATCCTTTCAGTAACCAGGAGACAATGCAGGCAGAAGCCCAGCAGCAGAGTGGGGGCTATCCAGTTTATTGCACTGAGTGCAGCATGTATGATTACCTGCCCTGTGGGCAGGTGGGGTATGTGTGCAGTCGGTGCAAGGAGCTCCTGGCCCTCAGAGACCACGTACGGACTTTGGAGGCCAGGGTGGCGGAACTGGAGGAGCTAAGGGAGGCAGAGAGGTATGTTGAGGCTTTCCGGGACACTGTAGAATTGTCCCACCTCCGCTCAGACAGCCTCTGTGCTGTTGAGGAGGAGGAAAGGCCCAGGGAAGCAGAGCAGTCAAGGGGAGCAGAGGGAAACCTTCCCATAGTTGGGACCCTCCTTCCAGAGGGTGCTGGGGTTGCCTCTCGCACTGAGGTTACCTCTCTGGGGGAAGGAACTCCTGTTTTTTAGGAAAAGGCAGGTGTTAATAATAGAAGATTTGATCATTAGAAACGTAGATAGCTGGGTTTGTGATGACTGGGAGAACTGTATGGTGACTTGCCTGCCTGGAGCGAAGGTTGCGGATCTCTCGAGGCATCTAGACAGACTTATGTGTAGTGCTGAGGAGGAGCTGGTAGTCGTGGTACATGTTGGTACCAATGACATAGGGAAGGGTAGGAGAGATGTCCTGGAGGCCAAATTTAGGCTGCTTGTGAAGAGACTGAAATCCAGGACCTCTATGGTGGCATTCTCAGAAATGCTCCCAGTTCCAAGCGCAGGGCCAGGTAGGCAGGCAGAGCTACAGAGTCTCAATGCGTGGATGAGACGATGGTGTAGAGAGGAGGGGTTTATGTTCATTAGGAACTAGGGAAACTTTTGGGATGGGGGGAGCCTATACAGGAGAGATGGGCTCCACCTAAACCAAAGTGGAACCAGACTGCTGGCACTAAACATTAAAGAGGTTGTAGAGCAGTTTTTAAACTAGGAGATGGGGGAAAGCCGACTGCTGCAGAGGAGCAAGTGGATCGGACACAGACTTCTCTTAGGGGAGAGTCTGATGATAGAGAATCTCCAGGTTATAGTCAGGAGTAGAGGACGGAAGAGGATAATGTAAGGGCCAGATCAGTGATAAAAAGTCACATAAAACAGAATCTAGCACATCAGAAAAGGGCAGACAAATAAACAGGGACAAGTTTTTAAAGTGCTTGTACACAAATGCTAGAAGTCTAAATAATAAGATGGGTGAACTAGAGTGCCTTGTGATAAAGGAGGATATTGGTATAACAGGCATCACTGGTGGACTAAGAGCAATCAATGGGACACAATCATTCCGGGATACAAAATATATCGGAAGGACAGAACAGGTCATGCAGGGGGAGGAGTGGCACTATTCGTGAAAGAAAATGTAGATTCAAATGAAGTAAAAATCTTAAGAGAATCCACATGTTCCATAGAATCTCTATGGATAGAAATTTCATGCTCTAATAAAAATATAACATTAGGGATCTATTATCGGTCACCTGACCAGGACAGTAATAGTGATGATGAAATGCTAAGGGAAATTAGAGAGGCTATCAAAATTAAGAACCCAATAATAGTGGGGGATTTCAATTATCCCCATATTGACTGGAAACATTTCACTTCAGGACGAAATGCAGAGATAACATTTCTCGATACTTTAAATGACTGCTTCATGGAGCAGCTGGTACAGGAACCCACAAGGGGAGAGGCAACCCTAGATTTAATCCAGAGTGGAGTGCAGGAGCTGGTCCAAGAGGTAACTATAGCAGGACCGCTTGCAAATAGTGACCATAATATAATAATATTTAACATCCCTGTGGTGGGAAGAACATCTCAACAGCCCAACACTGTAGCATTTAATTTCAAAAGGGGGAACTATAAAAAAATGAGAGGATTAATTAAACAAAAGTTACAAGGTACAATGACTAAACTGAAATCCCTGCAAGCTGCATGGGCGCTTTTTAAAAACACCATAATAGGGACCCAACTTCAATGTATACCCCAAATTAAGAAGCACAGTGAAAGAACTAAAAAAGAGCCACCGTGGCTTAACAACCATGTAAAAGAAGCAATGAGAGAGAAAAAGACTTCCTTTAAAAAGTGGAAGTCAAATCCTAGTGAGGCAAATAGAAAGAAGCATAAACGCTGCCAAATTAAGTGCAAGACTGCAATAAGAAAAGCCAAAGAGGAGTTTGAAGAACGGCTAGCCAAAAACTCCAAAGGTAATAAAATGATTTTTAGTACATCAGAAGCAGAAAGCCTGCTAAACAACCAGTGGGGTCCCTTGATGATCGAAATACAAAAGGAGCGCTTAAAGACGATAAAGTCATTGCGGAGAAACTAAATGGATTCTTTGCTTCAGTCTTCATGGCTGAGGATGTTAGGGAGATTCCCAAACCTGAACCGGCTTTTGTAGGTGACAAATCTGAGGAACTATCACAGATTGAAGTGTCACTAGAGGAGGTTTTGGAATTAATTGATAAACTCAACATTAACAAGTCACTGGGACCCGATGGCATTCACCCAAGAGTTCTGAAAGAACTCAAATGTGAAGTTGCGGAACTATTAACTAAGGTTTCTAACCTGTCCTTTAAATCGGCTTCGGTACCCAATGACTGGAAGTTAGCTAATGTAATGCCAATATTTAAAAAGGGCTCTAGAGGTGATTCCGGCAGTTACAGACTGGTAAGTCTAACATCGGTACTGGGCAAATTAGTTGAAACATAGAAAAACATAAATTGTTGAGCAATAGTCAACATGGTTTCTGTAAAGGGAAATCATGTCTTACTAATCTATTAGAGTTATTTGAAGGGGTCAACAAACATGTGGACAAGGGGGATCCAGTAGACATAGTGTACTTAAATTTCCAGAAAGCCTTTGACAAGGTCCCTCACCAAAGGCTCTTACGTAAATTAAGCTGTCATGGGATAAGAGAGAAGGTCCTTTCACGGATTGAGAACTGGTTAAAAGACAGGGAACAAAGGGTAGGACTCAATGGTAAATTCTCAGAATGGAGAGGGGTAACTAGTGGTGTTCCCCAAGGGTCAGTCCTAGGACCAATCCTATTCAATTTATTCATAAATGATCTGGAGAAAGGGGTAAACAGTGAGATGGCAAAGTTTGCAGATGATACTAAACTACTCAAGATAGTTAAGACCAAAGCAGATTGTGAAGAACTTCAAAGAGATCTCACAAAACTAAGTGATTGGACAACAAAATGGCAAATGAAATTTAATGTGGATAAATGTAAAGTAACACATATTGGAAAAAATAACCCCAACTATACATACAATATGATGGGGGCTAATTTAGCTACAACGAGTCAGGAAAAAGATCTTGGAGTCATCATGGATAGTTCTCTGAAGATGTCCACGCAGTGTGCAGAGACGATCAAAAAAGCAAACAAGATGTTAGGAATCATTAAAAAGGGGATAGAGAATCAGACTGAGAGTATATAATTGCCCTTATATAAATCCATGGTACGCCCACATCTTGAATACTGTGTACATATATGGTCTCCTCACCTCAAAAAAGATATTCTAGCACTAGAAAAGGTTCAGAAAAGGGCAATTAAAATGATTAGGGGTTTGGAGAGGGTTCCATATAAGGAAAGTTTAAAGAGGCTAGGTCTCTTCAGCTTGGAAAAGAGGAGACTAAGGGGGGATATGATAGAGGTCTATAAAATCATGAGTGATGTGGAGAGAGTGGATAAGGAGAAGTTATTTACTTATTCCCATAATACAAGAACTAGGGGTCACCAAATGAAATTAATAGGCAGCAGGTTTAAAACAAATAAAAGGAAGTTCTTCTTCACACAGCGCACAGTCAACTTGTGGAACTCCTTACCTGAGGAGGTTGTGAAGGCTAGGACTATAACAGGGTTTAAAAGAGAACTAGATAAATTCATGGTGGTGAAGTCCATAAATGGCTATTAGCCAGGATGGGTAAAGAATGGCGTCCCTAGCCTCTGTTCGTCAGAGGATGGAAATGGATGGCAGGAGAGAGATCACTTGATCATTGCCTGTTAGGTTCACTCCCTCTGGGGCACCTGGCATGGGCCGCTGTCAGTAGACAGATACTGGGCTAGATGGACCTTTGGTCTGACCCAGTACAGCCGTTCTTATGTTCTTATTAATTGGCTGCCTCCTGCACAGCCTCCGTAGGGCTCTATTAATCCCTTAGATTCCAATGTGGAGCAGGAACCCCATCACCACAAACACTGAATGGCATGATCCAGCCAACATTAGGCTAAGCAAATCAATAGTAGACAGAAAGAACTATACTCAATTTATTTTCTCCAGTAAAGAGATACCTTCACCATTGTTTGAATGAGTAATGTCACACTGATTTCTTGCCCATCAAGAACAACATATATTTGCTTTCTTTTAACCTTTATTTCTTCTCCAGGAGAACATAAGAATGGCCATACTGGGTCAGACCAAAGGTCCATCTAGCCAAGTATCCTGTCTTCCAACAGTGGCCAACGCCAGGTGCTACAGAGGGAAAGAACAGAACAGGTAATCATCAAGTGATCTATTTTATCGCCATTTCCCAGCTTGTGGAAAACAGAGGCTAGGGAGACCATTCCTGCCCATCCTGGCTAATAGCCATTGATGGACCTATTCTCCATGAACTTATTTAGTTCTTTTTTGGAAACCTGTTATAGTCTTAGCCTTCACAACATCCTCTGGCAAAGAGTTCTACAGGTTGACTGTGCATTGTGTAAAGAGGAGGATCCTCTGAGCCCCTGTGGAGCTCTAAGAAGCCTTCCACCTTTTGGCAACCTTTGTCAAACAAAAGAGGTCTGTACCAAGCTCCCTTCAAACCCTATAATTGCTGCTCTTTGAGTCAGTCAGAAGAATCACTACAGGTCCATGATGGGCACTGACGCTGTCATGGTATAAACCCCCACTCTGAACCTTAGCGTCCAAAAGATGGGGTACCAGCATGAATTCCTCTAAGCTCAATTACCAGCTTAGAACCTGTAGCGCTGCCACCAACCAGGAATTCCATTGCCTGGTACACTCTGGTCCCCACAAAACCTTGCCTGGGGACCCCCAAGACCCAGACCATCTGGATCTTAACACAAGGAAAGTAAACCCTTTCCCTCACCGTTGCCTCTCCCAGGCTTCCCCTCCCTGGGTTACCCTGGAAGATCACTGTGTGATTCAAACTCCTTGAATCACAAAACAGAGAGGACAATTCACCTTCCTCTCTCCTTCTCTTTCCCCCTCCCAGACTCTTCCTGAGAGAAGATAGTCCTGGCACAGAGAGAAATCAGCCTCTTTCTCCCTCTTCCCTCCTTTCTCCCCACCAAGTCCCTGGTGAATCCAGACCCAGTCCCCTGGGGTCTCACCAGAATAAAAAACAATTAGGTTCTTAAACAAGAAAAGCTTTTAATTAAAGAAAGAACAAAGTAAAAATGATCTTGTAAATTTAAGATGGAATAGGTACAGGGTTTTTTAGCTATAGGCACTGGGAACACCCTCCCAGCCTAAGTATACAAGTACAAATTAAAATCTTTTCAGCAAAATACCAATTTGAACTTCTTTCAACCAAATACACATTTGCAAATAAAGAAAACAAACATAAGCCTAACTCGCCTTATCTACCTAGTACTCATTAGTCTGAACTTATAAGAGCCTGTATTGGAGAGACTGGAGAGAAACTTGGTTGCACGTCTGATCCCTCTGAACCCCCAGAGTGAACAACAACCAAAACTAACAGCACAGCACAAAAACTTCCCTCCCTCAAGATTTGAAAGTATCCTGTCCTCTGATTGGTCCTCTGGTCAGGTGACAGCCAGGCTTACTGAACTTGTTAACCCTTTATGGTCAAAGAGATATAAAGTACTTCTGTGCTATTAACTTTTCTTATTTGTTTATGACAGACGCCTTCTCCTGTCAGGGCTGAGTGTACAACCTGCACAGCTCTCCAATGGCTTGCTTGCATAGAAATGAGATTCTGAGGTCAGTGAGGTTCCAAACTCAGATCTTCTGCATAGCCTCAGCTATGCCACTTCCAGAACACATCTGGCTATGAACACTTGCAATTATCTTAGTTAATAATAATGCTCATCATATTTCTAGAGTCCTTGTCTTTATGGCCAAATATTTATCAAAATATATTATCTAACAAACAATATATTCCTGGAAATTGTTCTTCATATGACATTAAGGGCCCTATTCTGCCAGATTTACTTACTTCTATTCAGTAGTACTTTACTTCACAAGTAGTACCATTGAAAAGAACTAGACTAATTGCAGAATGAAGACAAAGAATTAAAGGTAGGATTTTCAAAAGCACACAGCATTGGCCCAACTCAGCTCCCATTTAAGACAATGGCAATTGAACTCCATGGAAGGAGAATTAGACCAATGCTAAGCAATTTTCTTTCAAGTGTATATTAGCAGCCCACTGCAGAATCAAGCTGACATTTTCAATGGCTATTATTGAATCTGTCTGCTTTGGCCAAGCTCTGATGTCTCCTCCTGTGGCTGATATTGCCAATCATCTAGTGCTGCCTTATAATTTAAGCTTGAGAGGTGAAATTCATCCTTGGTATTGCACAGGGCTCTGTACACTACCTAAGTCCTATTGATACCTGACATTAAGGGGGACCATCTGCACTGAGATCAATTTTTCCCCATTAGGAAGTCAAACAAAGGAAGGGGAAACAGAGGATATCTGGAGTTTCCCAGAAACTATGGAAACTTTTGACTTCATGTATCTCTTTTAACCATAAGAAGTTCTCAACGGAAAATAATTCTGTCTTTGCCTAGCACTTTCCAAAATGGAACAAAACTTTAAAATCCTCTAAAAGGTTTTTAGTACTAAAAAACCTTGGTATATTACAAGGTTTTAAATTATAGGTTCTTGTTTCTTCCATCCCTAGACACTGGCCAAATATAATAACGAAGGGAACATAATGCCAGTTTAGCAGGTTTGGAAATAATGTTGTTGTGTTTCTTAATACAGAGCACTTTCCCATGTTCTCTTTTGTCCCTCTCTGGAATGAAGATGTGGCAATTTCTGGCTGGCAAGATGCAGTCGGTGACAACAGTGAATTAATGAGTAAATGACTCTGCCTATCTCCAGTGAGTTCCTATTGTAGTATTGCAATACAGAGTTAAGCTCCTGGGTGACTAAGCATAAAGTGTCACAAATGAAATGTCATTTTACTTTGATATATTCTCTCTTCCCACCACTATTGTACCTCTACATCCACCAGATCAAAATATGATTAATAATTTGTCAAGCTTCTGTAGGGAGGAGATTGTGTCTGTACCTCTTCATACTATAGCCTAAAACAAGACAGACACCAAAGCTGTGTGTTATGCCTCTACAATAGCTAACGAAACCAGCAAATAAGATAAAATAGCCTAGACCTTATCAAATTAGCTCTGAGCTGCTAAAGTTGTTTGTTAACATTGGCTATACTTTAGCTATTTTTAAGGAAGAACAAGAGGAAAGTCAGTCCATAATGTAGTTTGCTCTTCCTTTGACATCAACTTCATCATATGTGTAAAAGAAGGACTTGAATACCTTTTCGGGGTGGGGAAACCTTATTTCTAGTTTTTTTTTTCAAATAATAGTTACAGCTCCCTCAACCAAACTTACGAGAAACTGACAGAGCACCCTCCTAATTTATTGGTTATGAAAGTGATGTGTAATGGACATTGTGTCTACTGCTAAATTTATGGGACCAAATTCTCAGGTAGTATAGATCTCCATTACTTCATTGAAATCAATGGAGTTACACCAACTTATACCAGCTGAGACTCTTAAGAATGAAGAATGACCCAGCAGTTAGGACCTAGGCCTGGGAACTAGAAGACCCCATTCAATTCCCAGCTCCGTCATAGACAAGTCACTTGGGTTTTCTGTGCCTTAGCTCCCCATCTGTAAAACAATAGTACAGTATTTCCCTGCCTTTCTGAGATGTTGCAAGGACAAACACATTAGACTTTGTGAGGTATTCAGATTCCGTGGCAATAGGACCGCAAGTACTTATGATAGATAGAATTTTGTCTCTCTCTCTGACAGAGGCAGATTACCTTTTTGTGGGGCCCTGGGCCAGAGCAGGTGGGGCCTTATCCTACCCCTTCCACCTGCAGTCCCCCTCCCCCAGCACTCCTGCTGGGGAGCAGGGGAAGACCCCAGTGCCCCAACCCCACTCCCTGGCAGGAGTACCCGGCAGGCAGAACGAGGGAAACCCCCAGCGCCCCAGCCCCACTCCCTGGCAGGAGCACTAGGTAGGTAGAGCGGGTCAGGGGTGTGGAGGCACCCATTTTTCCATGGCCCCTCTATTGGCTGGGACCCCTGGGTTCAGGCTCCATTGGCCCAGTGGCTAATCCCCCACTGCTCTTTGATTACAGCGGTTCTGTCTACAGAATTTTTGGTGTTTTGCTTGCATGCTTCTTTGGGCCTGGTTTATGGCTTTTTCATAATTACACGTGATTACACGTGAAACTGTGGGTGGAGGAAGGAGGTCTTTTAAGGCATTGACAATTCACATATTTCCACAATATGCTTAACTTAACATGAACCAGAAGATAGTGACCACATATACCTATAGTCACGTTCTTATATTTCTCTGGAGAGGGTTTTTTACATGTTCAATAAATGTTTCCCAGACAAGATTGAGTTCACACTATAAATCTTGTCTTCTGAATGCTGCTTAGTTCATTTTGTGACTCTTCTTGTCAGTTATTAGCTCTCTGGAAACTGCAGAAAATCAATTCACTGCTGCAATTTTTCCCACTATTCCTACCAATTGCGGAATGTTTTGATCTATGCCTATTATTATGGAATTGTTTTCCCCCAGCATTAAGTTTAGTTGTGCAATGGGATCCAGAACCTAGTACTCAGTGACCTAGAGCACAGTTTTGTCATTTTCAGGACACTATAATACATTAAGAGGATTTCAAGCCATAGTTTGAAACAAATGAGCATCAAAAGGTACAAATGCTTGTTCAAACTTCTCTAAACCCCATTCGGGTTCTAGTTGCATGAGATCAGGTTTTCCTCTGATATCTCCAATAGTTCCTGCTCATGGGTTGGCCACAAATAATACATGAATGGTAGTTTGCTGCAGTGCTGCAGCTTCCACTCTTGGTCAAAAGCAAGCACTGCTGAGGTGGAAACTAAAGAAATGTCAATTAAATAAAAACAAATGTCATACTTCAAATACATTTTGGGGCAAAGATTTGGACCAGTGGTTATTTTAGCTGAGCCAGTTCACGTGTCCCAACTGCAAAGGGAGAGCAAGAGTAGTGGAATTCCTGAGCTGTTACAGGTAGAAGAAACCAATAAAAGCAATAAATAACTTTATAGTAGAGGCATGAAACGTAAGTCATTGGAGTGATGGATGGCTCAGGAGATTGGTACTGCTCTATAGTCTTTTCCCCTATAGACTGCTGGGTTCAAACCCAATTCAGGTTAGTATTGACTGAAATGTGAAACCTGGACTGTGTAATTGCTATGCGATGGCCCATTGTAGAATGGCTTTGGCATTTTCAGTCTGGCTCCCAGTGGACAAATAACCACACCACAAAAACCAACTAGCACAAAGAAAAAAACCTGGTTATCAATTCTCACCAAACAGGCAAAGGATTGGTTGGGCACAGAAACTGAAACAACCCTATCAGTCTCTGGAGACAATCTATCCAGGATGGGGCTGGGGAACACGGGCTGGGCAGTGTGAAGAAGTTGCTTCCTTGTGCCATATCTGATCAGTACATAGCTGGGACTAACCTAGGCCTTTCAGCCATAGCCTGAAGCAAGGCAGTGCAGAAGTGCACCACCACAGGTGGAGCTCCTGGAGGCATTCTTTCTCAGGCAGGCTTAATAGCTCCTGAATGACAAAGGGACCTCTGATGTACAATCCCTCCCTAAGTTCTCATGGGAAAATGCAATTTTACACTGCTCCTTCCTCTGTCCTTCATTCCCTCCACAAACACACACACACATGCACTCAGGCCTATGGCTAAATATCTCAGTTTTGGCCCCATGTGAGAATACAATTATAGCTGAGTCATTCTTTGAAAGCTAAACTGCTGAAATTTGCTTCAGTGGTTGCCTAGAAATTGTAGTTAACTCAGATTCAAGTCACCATATTGGGCCACTGTTGTGCCCTGCTATTGACTGAAGCACAGTAAGAACATGGAGAGGAAGGATAGTAAAATGGTACACTAGAGGTGAATCTCCAAGTCTCCTTTGGGAGTGATGAGGGTAATCAGTGTTCCCTGAAAGTATGGGAAATAATTTAAACTGGGATTGTAATGACAAACTTTAAAATCCATTTTAAAGACTCCATGGTCCTCTGATGGCAAATGGGATTTGTGGACTGAAAACAGACCATCCTCTTGGACAAGGTGGGCAACATTCAGTCCTCCTGAGCCTTACTGAAAGCAATGGCATAGTCAGGGTTGATTACAAGTTCTGAAAATCAGGGTTGAGGAATCAAAATATATCAGAGGTGGAACAAATGAATTTCAAAGATAGGTTTCTCTGATATAATACTGGCACCATGTAATGGGCCAGGTACACCATGGCAGATTAAGACTATAAATACGTAACTAATAATTTGGTGCAGGTTTATGGGCCATGAGTGCTCTCTTTAGAGCATACAGTATGGAGCCTTTATGGATGGAATGGAGGTATGAAGAGAAGGAACATTGATATACTGCTGAGAGGAGGAACGGAGCTGTGAGAGAAAATGTACAATGCAGAAGTACGGGGAGGTCTGAAAATAAACAAGCAGAAAGGGAAAAAACATCTAAGATAAACACAAGAGGAAGTGAAGGCTGTGGGATACAATTCAAAGAGTTCTCTCTGTTTAGAAGAAATCAGGGAAAATGGAAAAGAGAACAATTGGTTCTTAAGTGAGATAGGAAACTTTGAAGGGCCTACAGTATATGACACAGAATCAGAAAGACAACGAAAGGAGTGAGTTAGCAACTCTAGCAATTTAACAAACTACTAAATTGGAATAAATCCAAGACTATCTTCTGAAAATCTTTGCTACTTGCATCGGTAACTGATTTGCAAATGAAGGAATGGGCAAAGCAATGGGCAAAACAGAAAGCATAGCCACAGCCATACTCACCCTAAATAGTACATTAATATGTGTCACATTTTGCCATCCTTACTCATGGAGAGTAGTGCCTGTCTCCTCAACTAGTCCCATTTAAATCCTTGTGGAATAAGGAGTATATCACATGAGTAATTGTGGCACAATGCAGTGCTATGTTAGTATCCCATTGAAATAAATTTGACAACTCATGTAGTTCTACTCAGCATAATGGTGGCAGAGTGTGGCCTTGGTAAAAAAAATAAGACCCATCACGTGAGCAGACAAGGTATATTATGTGAGCAAGGTATCATTACAGAACGATTTTTTATTCCAGATCTTGTATCTATTCAGGTTATTGGAGATTCTCAGAACCCCAGAGAGATTAGGATATAAAAATAATAGCATGACGGAAGACAAGTTGGAAGAAAAGTAGTCTTGGTCTTTATCCAAGCAATGTGGAAGTAATTGAAACTTACCAAGATAATTCCCGTAATAGTTTTGGGTGATACACAATAGCAGAAGACAGTGCCATAGTATCCCATTTATTGGAGTCCTGGGGTTACAACTCTTTCAGAGTGGAGGATGTTTCTCCTCTTTTAGACTTTTACTGAGTGTTTATTAGAGAGCTAATTGATTCTATGGTGTCTGAAATCAGCATTATAGTGATATCAAAATATTTTAAAACATTTTTTTTCATTTCATCCCCACTTTTAGCAACTGTGGGACAGATCCTGGGGAGTGGCTACTTTGCACTGTACTGCCAGAAGATTTTGCCCATAATGCCATCTTAAAGAGGATTGTTCCAGTGATGGTGAATTGGCTCCTACATAACTCCCTTCCTTTGTGTCAGAGTAGGGGACATGACCGGAGAAAGGAGGCATGGACTAAGCTTCACTGTGTGCTGCCTTCTTGGCCATTTGTGGACTCTAGTACCCTGCATAAGTTAGAGCAGCCTTGGAGCAGGGGAGAGACTCAGTGCAAAATGGGCTCAGACCTGAAAGAGCTCAAAGGTGAGTTTTACACCCTCTTTGCTCCTCTTTCCCCTGAATAGTATCAGGTGCAGTTAAGCCAACCCCAGGATCCAACCTTCTATGCTAATTTATGCACTCTCCTATTCACGTCTTCTCTTCCTCTCTATCCAGTGAGAAATGGCTTTACCAAGATTTATGGTGACTATAAGGTGCCAAATCCTTACAGTGATCCAGTTAGTTTGCTGCAGCACCCTGAGCTCTATACAACAGAACACACACAAAAATCCTGTTATTTCAAAATCTATACTCGCAACATTTGAAAAAAAAAACTAAGTGAGAAAGTCTAGTAAAAGTGAAATGGGATGGGCGAGCGAGTTAAAAATACTGTACTGAGCCAACAGTTGCTGTGTGAACTATCTGTGGAGAAATGGAGAGAGGGCCTGAAGCAGATATAAAGGGGAATTTGAGCTCCATATCCACCACAGCAAATGCCCAGTCATCTAGGCACTACTGCCTAAGGCAGCTAGCGTATGGAGTAGAAATTCCTGTGAGGATGAGGCTCAAGAAAGAGGAATTACTTTGTGTGTTTCAAACCAGGGTTTTTCAGAGTAAAACCCATAATTGGAAGCAATATGCAACCATGTTTATGCCTGATCAAATTCATCAGCCCAGGATACACTGATTCGCCCTTAATATGCCTGCCATACTATTGTATTAAACAATATATGATGTGCATACAGCAGGTGTACATCCCACAGTGCTATGTTTCTTCACTGTGATGTATAGTATATCTATCCTCTTATGGAGCATCCATTTAGCATAATGCAGCTGTACCATTGTCTTCCTGAAAAATCACTCATATGTCAGCACAGAAATAGCCGTTATATAACTGTACTGATGATATGACCAGAACAAAAAGTTCTGAGCATAAGCGTTAATTAAGTAATTACTTGAGCAACTGTAAAGAGCAGGGGAGAGAGAGAGGAATCAATCTTGCATTCCAATCCATCCAACTGTGTCTTAAATTTGAAATCACCCATATCACTCACAGTAACACAAAAGAGCCTGTTTTTAAAATGCATGACTTCTGGCTGCATGGTAGCACCTACAAGTGAAGTTAAACTGCAACTAGAAACTTAAACTCTTCCACTTCAAGTAGGTATAATTGACTGAAAATAAATTTCCCACATCTTGGGGTCCATGTATTTCATATACAATTGTTAGTATTGAAGTTAGGATCAGTGAAAAGCAAAGTCTGTTCTTCCCAGCTCTTCAAGTAATTTCAGATCAGCTGAATCTGACACAAAGCATCCCACTTAACAAGAGAAATGAATATGTAACGAAAAGGTGACTAAGGTATTAGTTTTACAAACCAGAAATTAATTCCATTTATCATTTCATAAGAGTCTAAAGAGTGCATTCTCTAGACACATAAACTCATAAAAAGGCACCCCTCAGAAGATAAATGTATGTTAATAACTCAGAAACCAAACAAAGAAAAGCAAGCACTGATCAAATCTTTCTAAGCAAAGTTGCTTTCCCTGAACTCTTCAAAAATTGTCTGTACCAAATGATCATTGCACTTACTTCGGGTTAGATCATGGGTGATCCCGGGAGGGTTCATAAAAGTGAGAACCACTAGTCTTTCCATCCCACTTTTTCACAGGAACCAGGCACAATTGCAGTCCCAACACTCCCTAAAAGCAGAGACCAGCTCTCTGTTCAGGTTTGTCTTAACTCGGGTTAGCTAACACCCACTAGTCACGTTGGGTTAAAAAAAAGCAATGAAGACAAAGCAACTCAGCTTCTAACTTGGATTGACAGCTGAAGTGCAACTCCAGGCTCCCCTACAGGCTTTAACTCATGCCACTAACCCCAATTAAAAGCTGAGTTGTCTTGTCTTTACTGCTATTTTAACCCAAGTTTGCTAACACTGCTTTGCTAACCCACGCTGAGAATGCACTTTTTTTTTGTAGCGTAAACATATCCTTTGGGTGTGTCTACACTGCAGGTGGGAACGAGCCTCCTAGCCTGGGTAGAGAGATTTGCACTAGCAGGGCTCAAGTTAGCACTAGCGGGGCTGAAGCTAGCTGGCTAAAATAGCAATGTGGATGTTCCTGCTCTGGCTGGACTTCAGGTACTGAAGCCTAGGGGGTCAGGTAGGCTTGAGAGCCCAAGCTTCTGCTCTAGTGGGCACATCCACGTTTCTATTTTTAGTGTTCTATCTCAAATCCTGCTAGTGCGTGTCTGTCTACCCCGGCTGGGACACTTGCTCCCAGCTGCAGTGTAGACACACCCTTAGTGTTCCCAACAATACAAACATGGGAGAGGCTATGTTCTCTGAAGCTCCCCGTAAGAATTGGGCAGCTCTGCAGTTCCTCTTACTCAGGCCTGAGCCTATCAGGCACAACTGAGCCCTATGTTAGCCAGAAGGAACCATTCAGATGTATTTGTTACTGGTTTATTCACTTTTTCTTGTAACCATATTTTTCAATGAGAGCTCAATGGTATCACTAATTAACCATTGTTTTTATAAGGAGCAGATTCTTTTTCACATTTGGCACACAATTAAATTCAACAATTATGAACAAGCACAATTTCTAAAACCCGGCATATTTTATGCTGGGAGAGCATGGTACAATTACCCTCTAATTACATGCAGTAGAGATCACAGCAAGGGCATGTGATAGTTTGATTAAAGTGAACACCACAGCCAACAAACTGAATCCTAAAACTGTAAATATTACCTAAGCTAAATACATGAAGAAAAAAATGCAGAAAACAGAGCTGACAAGTCCTTGAACAACGTTTCAGCTTCTCATGCCTTGAAATAATTTTCTCATGTTGGAACTGTTATTTGCTCTAAAGTAAGGGCAAATTCACTGTAACCTTTCCCACACGCCTGCTTTGCAGCATGTGCATGTCTTAAAGAGGAACGTCCATGTTCTGGAAAGCTACCCAGTTTATCAAACTTAAATACAAATCCATTTACCTTTCACATGTTTTTCTTCATGATTCTCACTAGAATTTGCTAACTATCCAAGCTAAACATATTTAAAAACAAGTTGTTGACCCGTGAAAGTCTGTTTTCTCCTCCTGTCCGATCTTTCACTGAAGGTTTGGAGATTGAAGGCTATATTGACTTGGAGATTGAGGCCCTTTTCACACAATGATGAGTAGGGGGTAGTGTAAAGATCTCCTCTTGATCCCTGATTTATGGGGCTGCACCTGCTGCACTATCCTTTAGCATGATGAGTCTTTTGTCCCCTTGAGTGCCGAGCCTACTGAGTGGGCTGGCATGGGGTTTTGGCAAGGTCCTCTAACAGGATGAGCTATGCTCATCCACCTGTTCATATCCCCTTTGGGGTATTTTGCAGTTGCTGCAAAGGAGCATACACTGAACCATCCTAAGTGCAGGGAATGCGACTTTCCTTTACCCTAGTATCAAGCATGCAAGGGGAGGAATCATAGAAGATTAGAGTTGGAAGAGATCTTAGGAGATCATCTAGTCCAACCACCTGCTCAAAGCAGGACCAACAACAACTAAGTCATCCCAGCCAGGGCTTTGTCAAGTCAGGCCTTAAAAACCTCTAAGGATGGAGATTCCACCACGTCTCTAGGTAACCTATTCCAGTGCTTCACCATCCTCCTAGTGAAATAGTGTTTCCTAATATCAAACCTAGACCTCTCCCACTGCATCTTGAGACAATTGCTCCTTATTCTGTCACATGCAACCACTGAGAACAGCCAACCTCCATCCTCTTTGGAATCCCGCTTCAGGTTGTTGAAGGCTGCTATCAAATCCCCCTCACTCTTCTCTTCTGCAGACTAAACGAGCCCAGTTCCCTCAGCCTCTCCTCGTAATTCATGTGCCCCAGTCCCCTGATCATTTTTGTTGCCCTCCACTGGACTCTCTCTAATTTGTCCACACCCTTTTTGTAGTGGAGGAGCCAAAACTGGATGCAATACTCCAGTTGTGGCCGAATAGGGGGGAATAATCACTTCTCTCAATCTGCTGGCAATGCTTCTACTAATGCAGCCCAATATGATGTTAGCCTTCTTGGCAACAAGGGCACACTGCTGACTGATATCCAGCTTCTTAGCCACTGTAATCCCCAGGCCTTTTTCTGCAGAACTGCTGCTTAGCCAGTCAGTCCCCCACCTGTAGTGGAGATATATCCTGTTCCCTCTCACTTCCAGGCACTCACACATAGCCCAATGACAATCTGTCCCAACGGTCAGAGAAGTCCTTCTTATAGTTCCAATGCTTGGATAATATTTTTTGAGGTCTCCTTTCTCACTCCTGCTCTATTTTTCATATTCATTCACCTTCCAAATCCAACTAGATTATTCCTGTTCCTCCACCCAAGGTTTTCTTTTTCCTGCTCCCCAAGTTTTCCTGTCCAAGCTATATTTTATCAGGGGATCTCAATTTTGTCACACTTTCTCCTGGGCTCAATTGGCTGATGTATTCAAATCCCATGCATTCCTTGGGTCAAAGGTACCATAGATAGAATGTACTGGCTCCCTCTAACCCCAGGGAAGCCTTGGAACTCGTGAGATTTGAGGACAGCAGCTGGTTCAGCAGAGACAGCCAAGACTTTGGAGTCTACAAGATTGATTTCAGGGAGGTACTTATCTGAACTCATCTTAGCAACAACAAAGTTCAAAATTTGGGCTGAGGTTCATGGCAGTTGCTATTTTTACTAAAGTGGTTTGCCCATCCCTAGTGGATTTGTGATATCACAATCGTTTCCATGCTGGCAAGAGGCTGTAATGTCATAAACCCAGAATTATGACTTCACTGCAGCACCAAGCCAAAGGAGAAGCTGGGCTATAAAGGAGCAAGCTCTTAGTAAAACACAAACAGTAACAGTAAGGAGAACTCCGCAGTATGTTTCTGGCCAAGTACACTTCTTTTTGCATATATTTTCTATCTTGTCAAGCTTGCTCTAGTAGGAGAATCCCCCTCTCAGCCTTTAATCCTGACCTGCCTTACCAAAACCAAGGGGGAATTCAGTTTAGGATAATATGGTCAAGGTGTGGAATTACATTCATCCTCATTCTTGAGAATATAAGAACATAGTCCTTTTTTGTTCATTTGTTTGTTAGTTTGCTTAAACAGTGAAATAAAAGGCAACCTCCCACGCTACACACTTCATCTGAGACTCCTGCCCTGGAAGCTGAGCCTTTTGTTGTCTGTATCCAAAGGACAAACAAATGGCAAAGAATTGTGTATGAAACCAGCATAAGGGAGCAGAAAGTGCAAGGAAAATGTGCATTTCTTGCAATAAGTTTTCCATGAAAATAGCCTCTTTTAGGTAGGAGGATTTTCTGATGCAGTATATGTAAAATTGCTAGAAAGGAGAATTTAATGTCAGTATTCAAGAAATTGGGTTGCACTCAGAACAAAACTCCTATGTAACCTGATGAAGATGCATAAATTATCTGTGCCCTACAGACCCTTTAAAAAACAAAACCTTACTTTTTTGGTTGATTTCACTTTTTCTGGCGTTGCACGCGCCAGCAGAGTGTCACCTTACATGAAGCGGAAAAAGTTTTTAGTGGTCAGGAAACATGTTCTTTCTCCCGCACAGGGAATGCAACGTTTATGCAGAAGTAGCCCACCAAAAAAGCTTCATGATTTATTATTCTGATGTTCAAGCATGACAACCTGTAGGTTTTTACTATTTTTTTTTAAAGAAAATTATCACTCATACTATTGCAGGAACAGTTACTAGACAGGAGACCATAATACTGTGTCCTATAGACTTTATGCAAAGCATGCTCTTAGTCTTGGGTGAAGATGCTGCATGAGTGCGCTTGTTTCTGTTTTCTTAAAAGGTGTAGGAATGCGCCAGGCAAGGATTATGGCCTGATAAGCTGGGGAAACAATAAACTTTCAAAATATTTTTACCATTGATAACATCTGTTCTGCTCCATTGGTGTAGGCAGTATTGTGAGCAGTGATTTAGACAGGCTGCTGGCTGCTGCCACCATAAGCAGCGTATCATGTAAATACTGCTTGGATAAGTTTTAATTAACAGAGTACTTAAAATGTTGATAGCAACTGGAAGCCAACTAGGGCTCCCAGTGGAACTGAATCCATGTTAATGGCGAGAAATGTTCAAACTGTCTCTTGCTTACCCGTGAGTGGAATTTAATCAGACGAGTAGCAAGGAAATAAAAGTGTGCAAAATCCAGTGGGTTCTCCCCAAATCACCCCAACGGTTTTAGTATATCTCTTTGTACAAGGAAAGTCCCTTGTCGTACATCATAAATATTATTGTCATGTGATCATCTTTTTCAAATCAAAGCCCAACACAAAGTTGTGGTAACATTGTTAGGGTTATGAAATAGTGATAGAAAAGCACACCTTTGAAAAAAATGGGTAGGATGTCACTTCTGCCAGCATCTGACTCAACAGAAACAGGTGTAGCTTTCTCGGAGTGAAGCATATTTCCCAGTAACTGAACGAGTTTATCAGGAAACACTAAACGATTGTAATTAATATTCACTTTGAGGAAAAGACAGCTTTGATAGTGTCTTCATTCTAAACATTGTTCTTCTCACGGACCACAGATTCCAATGAATGTTTGTTCCTGTTCAACATAGAGGAAATTTTATTTGGTAGAGGCATGTGTCTGGAACAATTTTTTTTCAGAACATATATTCTGACAGATGAAATATAAAAACAGGACATTTCTTGTGATAAAAAGAGATTTCCAGGACTTTGGGGCATGATATAAAAACTCAGACTGTCCAAGTAAAACCAGGATGTAACCTCACTTTAATTTATTGAGACACATTCCATTCCACGTATTAATGTCAGTGCTCTTAAAACAGCTGCTGAGCATACAAGCATGGCACTGCAGCAGAGAAAAGTTTAGTGTCTGAGACGGCTGAATGGAAAGAAACCTCTTTATGTAGGTCAGGTTTGGATTACATTGATAATGTTCATCGAACCCTAGTTAATGAATTTGGAAGCATGTAGCTGAGAGCATAAAATGCTGTACAGTCTTTTAGACTGCAGCAGGAGTGAGCTAAATGTACAGCATGCCACGATCAGTAAAAAGGAGTCCATCCTGATGGCTTTATTAAAACTAATGGGGAATAATAAACTGAAAATGGAGTAAAAAGTCTGATTAAAGAACTCCACTGCAAAGACACAAGTAATAGAAAATCCCACAATACACTCTTCCCTCTACTGAATGGATCCCCCTCACTGCAGGGCTAACTCTCACTGCACATTATGGGTTAACTAGAACTACAGACTGTCCAGTTACAAAACAATCAGGCTTAAGCTCACAAATATTGGCTGACTTGTAAACAGCAAGGAATATTGCTTCAGATAAGGGGCATGCCCACCCACTTTTTAACATGGACAGTAGCCTCCAGCAGGCACGGAGCAGCAGTGGCAGGGGCTATGCTTCGCAGAAGGGGAGTTGATAAGGTGATCAGCTCCCTTGCCACAAAGCTCAGCCCGTTAGCATTGTCAGCATCTTCCCAATGGCTGGCTGAGGTGGGACTTAGCCCCCCATTGCCATGGGGCCCTGCCCCTTGCTTGTTCTTTTTCCCCCAAGACCCCACCCCCTGGCCAGGCTGGAAGCCAGAGCCAGGCCATGGTAAGAGCCACCCAAGGAGTCTGGGTCACTATGGGAAGCCCTGGACCTCCACCTGCCCTGGGTGGCATGCTCCGGGCAGTGGGGTGAGGCTGCTCTCAGGCCCCCTGCCCAGGGCAGGTGGAGAGTCTGCAGCTCCCCACAGCGTCCTGGGCTCCCTGGGCAGCTCTTACCACAGCCTGGCTCCAACTTCTGGCCTGACCGGGGGGCAGAGCCCCAGGAAGAAGAGGAGGAGCCAGGGTGGGGCACTGGAGGGGAAGAGGAGGAGCAGGGACAGGTCTACTGTTCTGGCATTGGGGCCACCACACACACACTTCTACACAGGTTCCAGTGTTCCTGCGGGGGTCCCCAAATTTGCCAGGGCCTCGTGCATTAATCCACCACTGCCTGGCATAGAATTTTCCCTGAAATTCTCACAACATTGCAAAGTATTATGAGTCCCTCATGTCAGCAGCAGGTATTGAAGCCTACAGTGGAGGAACGGAGAGCTCTAGCTAAGTCCTCAGTTCTGACTGGAGCTCCCTATCTGACTTTCCCAGACTCCCATGCTGCTTCCCTGTAGCTTTTCAGTCCACTTCCCCAGGAGGGAAGACACTGAGCTGTTGAAAAGATCTCTGGTAGCCTTTCCCAGCCTCTACTGGCTGCTGTCTAAAGATGTGACTTTCATTGTTATGACAATTAGAGAAAGAAACCCAATGCACCAAACAGAAGGCAGTTTTTGTCCTGGAGTTACTGTTGAAGTTATTAATCCTGCAGGGCTCTGCAGGATAAAACTAGTAGGATTGTAAACAAATGGTTAAACCCCACAGGAGTAGCAATAATATCACTGATAAAGCTGAGTTCTGTATAAAAAAACCCTCTACACTTGTATGAGATGTAGCAAACAATGTAAATGGGTGGCCCCAAAAGCATCAGAAGTTCCGTTGGTTTCGGGTATGAAAGTTTAGCCAAAGCTAAATCTAATTTTTCTATCTTTGCTGTGTGGTAGTGTCACAGGGTGACTTGCCCCTGTAAATGAAGCAGGTCCTGCACCCCTGTGCCACAGCAAGTGCTCCCTTTTAGCCAATAAAAAGAGCAGGCAGCACCTGGGGATTATGAAAGCTCAGGAAGTGAGTTGGGGCCAAGTGAGTGATGGCAGAGATCAGGGGGGCTGGGGACGAGGCTGAGGCTAAGACTGGGGGAGGTGGAGATCCTGCTCCTAGTCCTGGTCCCGCTTCCAGAAAGAAGCAGAAGGTGTTTCCTGGCACAAGGCTGAATGCAAGGGGAGCAGCAAAAGGGGTTTGCTGGCTGATGTCCCCAAGCCAAGACTGGAGAGTGCTGAAGGCAGGGGACCAGTGGAGGGGCTCACCTGCTGACATTCAGCAATGGAGAGTTGTACCCAGAGGAACTCTGAGAGGTCCAGAAGGAGTCAGGGATGCTCCAGTGGCAAGGACCTGCTCCAAGCAGAGGTGGGGGGTGTCCCACTGGGAAGAGTGTGGTTGCAGTACAGCTGGAAGAACTGTGAAGCTGTTCTGATACAAGAACAGGAGAAGGCCATGCTTACGAGTCAGGGCATGGTGAGGAATGTCAAGGCTGTTCTGGTGACTGGGAGCATGGTGAAGGATGCCAGGGCTGTATTTTGCATGTACTGTTTGGCCTATGCTGGGGAAAATCTGTAGTATGGTGCTGAATCATGTTTTGTTCTGATTTATGTGAATAGGACTTCTGTAATAAACAAACCTCACAAGGGCCATTTGCAGTAAGAAAGACTGTTTGGGCTGTTTCTGAGAACTCAGAAGGAGGGAAACTGAGGCTATCACAGTGGCCTGCTGGTAGAGTGTGCTCCAGGCAGGGCTGCCCCTATGACAGGGTGCTTCCCTCTTCCTCTGTTTGAAGAGACTTCAAAAATATGAAATGTGTGTGTGGAAACACTTTAGTCATGAAACAAACAGTTGCCTCTAGATTTTTTTTAACCACAATGGTTTTATTCAAGAATTCTTGCAGACTCTGTACCCTAGCTATATTATGCAATCATGTCTCCTACAACTTTTTTAAGACAGGTGTATTCAGAGTTGAGAATACAGTGATTATTCGCATGATCTGAATCACTGTGGTGTTTCTGGTGCACAGTTGGCTCTTTCCTCTGCCACCTGTACACTCATCATTTAGTCAGATAACAGACTGGCTGACGATAGTACAAGTTCAGAAAATCAAAGCCAGGCAGACGATGGCGTGGGAGGCTGAACATGAATTGTAACAGGCCTTCTGACTAACATTCCAGCAGGGAAGCATACAGGAAGCTATGCAGAGCCAGGAAGGACACTGCCCCGGTGCTTCCTTTCTGCCACTTCAAAAATATCGACTAACTGACCTCTTAAAAAAAATGCTTTGGACAGATTCTGAAATTAACTCTTGGCCTTTGCCTCATATTATGTTGCTGAAAAATAGAAGGAAAGTACTGCAAGTGGTTAATACTGGCTCTTAAACAGGATGCTGAGAATAATTATTGCAAGGCGCTGTGTGTACAAGGTTTTCTGCAATATACGGGCTGTGTAGTCAAAAATCAAGACATGAATGTAGTTCAACGTGTTACTGTTCTCTGCAAAATAATGCTTTCTTATATTGCCTCCTTTAACCACCTATCTCCATGTATTGTGTGCATTTAAAGTAGAACCTCAGGTGACCACATGTTGTCATATCAGTTACAGAATATATGGTAATTTTACATTGCATTTTAATTCTGAAGTTTGGAGAGGCTGAGCTATCTGCTAGTCAGAACCACTTTTAAAGGCAGGTTTGACTGCAGTCCAAGTCACCAATTTGCTGTGTGACCGTGGCAAGGCACTTGACCTCTTGGTGCTTCAATTAGCCCAGCCATAAAACTGACTAAAAAGCAGCACCCCAATGAAAAACAGATGCTGCCTTTGAGGTGAGGTATTCTGCATAAATAAATTACACACACACACACAACATTTCTGCACTCTGCCCCCCTCCACTTCTATACTAATATTTTGGTAGCCATTCAGCCATAACCTTGAATAGCCACATAATTGTCCCAACTGGGGCAATTATTCAAGTTTCTACAATGCAGATACATATAAAAGGAATAAAAGGGATAAAAGGGAAGGTCCTTTCATGGATTGAGAACTGGTTAAAAAAGACAGGGAACAAAGGGTAGGAATTAATGGTAAATTCTCAGAATGGAGAGGGGTAACTAGTGGTGTTCCTCAAGGGTCAGTGCTAGGACCAATCCTATTCCATTTATTCATAAATGATCTGGAGAAAGGGGTAAACAGTGAGGTGGCAAAGTTTGCAAATGATACTAAACTGCTCAAGACAGTTAAGACCAAAGCAGACTGTGAAGAACTTCAAAAAGATCTCACAAAACTAAGTGATTGGGCAACAAAATGGCAAATGAAATTTAATGTGGATAAATGTAAAGTAATGCACATTGGAAAAATAACCCCAACTATACATACAATATGATGAGGGCTAATTTAGCTACAACAAGTCAGGAAAAAGATCTTGGAGTCATCGTGGACAGTTCTCTGAAGATGTCCACGCAGTGTGCAGAGGCAGTCAAAAAAGCAAACAGGATGTTAGGAATCATTAAAAAGGAGATAGAGAATAAGACTGAGAATATATTAGTGCCCTTATATAAATCCATGGTATGCCCACATCTCGAATACTGTATACAGATATGGTCTCCTCACCTCAAAAAAGATATACTGGCACTAGAAAAGGTTCAGAGAACGGTAACTAAAATGATTAGGGGTTTGGAATGGGTCCCATATGAGGAAAGATTAAAGAGGCTAGGACTCTTCAGCTTGGAAAAGAGGAGACTAAGGGGGGATATGTTAGAGGTCTATAAAATCATGAGTGATGTGGAGAAAGTGGATAAGGAAAAGTTATTTACTTATTCCCATAATACAAGAACTAGGGGTTACCAAATGAAATTAATAGGCAGCAGGTTTAAAACAAATAAAAGGAAGTTCTTCTTCACGCAGCGCACAGTCAACTTGTGGAACTCCTTACCTGAGGAGGTTGTGAAGGCTAGGACTATAATAGCGTTTAAAAGGGAACTGGATAAATTCATGGTGGTTAAGTCCATAAATGGTTATTAGCCGGATGGGTAAGGAATGGTGCCCCTAGCCTCTGTTTGTTAGAGGATGGAGATGGATGGCAGGAGAATGATCACTTGATCATTGCCTGTTAGGTTCACTCCCTCTGGGGCACTTGGCATTGGCCACTGGCAGTAGATAGATACTGGGCTAGATGGACCTTTGGTCTGACCCAGGACAGCCGTTCTTATGTTCTTATGTTATTTATACGAAAGCATATCAGATTCACAACAGATAAATCAATCTAGATAAAATTCACACCAGTGAATCTATATGCTCCTTAAGCCCTCAAATTAGTGGCTGGTAGGATTTGTGCAGTCTTTGCACAGGGGTGAATTTTACCTTTACATGCATGACCAGCTGAAATCAAATTCTTATTTAAAAACAGCTCTGAAATGTCAGTTGCATGAAGAACACTGATCAATATAAGAAATGGCAAGCAGAACTTAAAGTAGCATGGAGAGCTAAACTGTGGGGTTTGAAGACTTTACACTTATCTGCTGTAATCATTATTCATTTCTGAGAAGAAGGTTGAAATTACAGTACACTATGTCCATGCACAGCTCATTTTTGGTTAAAATAAAAGTCTTGCACATAATTTCACATTCCATTGCAAGGGGGATTTGGAGGTGGCCGGGGAGTAGTTACAGGATCTTGAAAATCCATGCATAACAAATGAAGTGTGAAGCATGCATTGTTAAATTAATTAGCAAAAAACTACACCGCTGAATATAATATGTTCTACGGCTGGATATGGATTCCACCTCTAAAATCAGGCCTCATTTAGGAAAACTTTAACAGATTTAAACTCTACCCCTTACAAACATTCAGACTGCAAGTTTGAAAAGCATTCTCCAAAAATACAGGAATTTGGTGATATGGGATGGACATCAACTACGCCTTCAGTGTCTTGAGACACACAATGCCTGTGTATGAAAGGGGCCACCTAATTGGACCTATGGAATATGGTACATAGCTTATCCTTGCCCACTTGCAAGTAACCATGGAAATGCCTGCATAACAGATGACTCCTGGGGGTACTGCACTAAACTGATGAAAATTCAGGAAAGGGATAGAGGGAGGAGTAGAATGTTCTCTCTTCACTTTGAACATGGAACTGGCATTTATATCAGTGAAACTTTTACTCAAAAATGAGGACAGAAATGGATTGGCACCTCTTACAAATTCTGAAAACTCTGAGATGATTTAAACCTTGCATCATGGGTACAATCAGGCCCCAGTCAGTATATTCCTGTATTATCAGTAGGACTGGGAATAGAAAAACTGTAAGCAGATTTATAGAAACCTTAATAGAACAGAGAGCCTTAATACATGTTCTTAATCAAAAGGTTTTTTTAAAAAAGAACAGAGTTTAAAAAAAAGTTTGATGTAGATGAACCAGGTCTGAGTGTAATTAAGTTTATGAATACAGAGAAAAATACGTTTTATTAACTGTGGAAGGAATGTGGGTCCTTAACTGCCCAGCAAGTTCACAAAGACAAAGGAGATCAGTTTACAAGGGTTAAGTAAACACAGTATTTTATATTATAATTCAAATGCATCCAATTTCAAAAAGACTATGTAAGAGTCCAAAAATTGATTTACCGGACTGAACATTTTTATGAATGTTAAAACCCATTACCATGCTCTGAAGTATGGCTACTGAAGAGCTAGAGCCACATAAAGAAACCGTTTGTTTCTTAGCCCCATGGTCAAATTGCTTCTAGCCTCTTTGCTGTTCGCACATCTGGTAGGCACGCTATATTTATCTGTAAGCTAATATACATTGTACATTTTGTATTCCTTTAAGTTTCTAGGATTGTAGCCAATCATCATGCGTTCCTGAATCGGTCAGCATGGCGAGGGCATAAATAGCAACAGCAAACATCAACATGACAATTCGATGCTTACAGCAAATCTGAGAAAATTAACCAGCTATTTATGAAACACAAATTTCTGGTAAGGAAAGGAGGCAATATGTAAATTTAGTGCTTAAGAAAGGTGCTAGATTAAGTGCAGTGGAACCTGAAGTCTTTTACTTGTCTACAGAACAGATACACCCCTAGAAGAGGCAATCCCTCACCATCCCTCTAATGGTAAAAGCAGCAAAGAGTCCTGTGGCAACTTATAGACTAACAGATGTTTTGAAGCATGAGCTTTCGTGGGTGAATACCCACTTCCCTCTAACGGGTGAAATTTGCCTCTGTGCAGAGGGCCAATACAAGCCTTATGCACCACTTACTTCCCCCTTAGTTTAGTCAAACAACCCGCTGGATCAAACTCTTCCCTGATTTACACTCCATTCAACTCCATTGATATCCTCATCGCTGAATTTGGTTTATTCTTTCTAATTCAAGGAGGATGAATGCAACAAAGTACTTGGTTTATCCTTGCCGGCTTGCAAGAAACTTCAAGGCTTAAAATATCAGAGAGGTAGCCATGTTAGTCTGGATCTGTAAAAGCTTTTTGAAGGCTTAAGTGAATCAGAAGAGAGATGTAGGCACATTGCTGGCTCTCTGCACACGGGAGAATTTCATGCTAATGAACCTAAATTTTGACCTAGAGAGACTTCCTCAGGAGTGAGAGGGCAGTTCAGTCTCCATTATTTCATTTTCTGCAAAAAACGGCTTTCATTGAAATTTTTCACTGAATTTTTCAGGCTTTCATCAAAAAAGCCCAATCCAAAACATTTTCAGGTTTTGGTTTTTCACCATAAACCTAACAAAATTTTGATAAAACCAGAAATTGTCATGTGAAAATTTGCATTCAGTCAAAAAGCCATTTTTTGGCAGAATAAATATTGACACATTTTTTTTACTAGCTCCAGGCTCCATGCCTATTCAATCTCTGCGAAGGCTGGTAAAAAAGCTACCACGTAGTGTCAGCTGTGGTAGCAACATTTCATTTCATAGGTGCTGGAACTAGGAGTGCTCGGGGTGCTGCTACACCCCCTGACTTAAAGTGACTTCCACCATAGACAGGGTTTACAGTTTGGTTCAATTGCTCTCAGCACCCGCACTACACAAATTGTTCCAGCACCCCTGTTTCATTCCTACAGATTGAGTCTTCTTCTAGGAAGTGTTGGGCTCCCACTGAGAGGTGCCAAGTGCCTATTCCCATTGAATACCTCTGAAAGAGTCTTCAGCACCTCACAGAACTGGGCCTTATATATTTAATTTATATCTCAACAGTGATGGCTGACCACCTGAGAGACTGTAAGGACTAGATTCCATAACCTGATAGCAGATTCCTTCCCTCGTGACATATCTAATATTCAAGATACTTACTATCCAAACCAATCTCTGGCCATAACACATCTCTCTGTAAAATATCTGTATGCTCCTCTAGGATTTCTCAAACAGCTGTAATTTTGTAGTTGAGATTTCATCTTTTACATGACTACTGGTACTGAAACATTATCCATTATCATGCTCTCATATTGACCATGCCAGTATCATAGTCAGCTCAAACTGACTCGGAACTACAGCATTTGCTTAAGTTTAATTAGACATTTACTTTATACAACCCCCATTGAGCTCAACAGGGTTGCATGATGCATAGGTAGAATTTTACCTACAGTATTTTGAATTAGTTTTATCTCTAAATTATGTACAAGGGCAGATAAAGGAACATCCTTCATATGCTTCATAAGCATGGTCCCATTTTCCTGTTCCCGTGGAAGGTGGGCGAAGAAGACCAGTACAACTAACAGCTGAAGGCCATACTGTGCTCTCAGATACACCTACTTAAGGCTTTCTTTCTACAGTGGAAGCTGCCCATCTGAGGGCAGAATTTGGTCCAGTATGTGTAAGTATATTCACCCTCACTTTGAGGGAAAACTGAATTTTGCCATGTGGCTGAATACTAACTTAACCAATTAGCTACGACCATCACTGTATTGCAGCTGACACACAATGCCTGGACTCTTGACAATGTGTGGGCAGCAACTCTATCAGGTGAGCCAAAAGGGAACCTCCCTTTAGTCAAGCCAATAGAAGTCGTGTTAAGCTTGTCTCATATGGGAGTCGTTCTTGCATATCTTAAAACTGAAAGGATACATTGTGAGAAATGAAGTAACCCGCTGGCATCTGCATTAGCTATGATAAAATTACCCAGAGTAAGAAAGAACAGGATTGCCTGTCCAATGTCTCTAGAAAGGGAAATGCATGGTTTTCTTCTTTAATGTGCTGTTGATCTTTTTCCTCCTTTTCATAAGGCTCCACTGTAGCAAGTTCAGAACTGGCAGGCTGCCTATGTGTTCAGTGAGAGCAGGAACAGAACCAGATCCATGACTGATGGAGGAGCTGGGGGATCAGCTGGTGACTGAAGGTCTGGTTTGATTGGGAAAGGCACAGGCTCCACAGTAAAGATGCTGGTGTGTTGCAGTGAGAGTTGGAGGGGGGGTGGGCCCTGGGGAGATGCAAAGGAAGGACTGGGAGATTCCTACACTATGGAAAAACTAGAAGCTGAAAGCCATACACTCTGGGTGCTGGGATGTGTGGGTGGCAGAGAAAGACATTACTTGTAGCAAAGATGGGTGGAAGCAGTATTTGAATTCAGCCTTTGAACACTACTAAAGCTTGGATGTGTGTGGATCTAGTGCTGTGGTTTGGGCCTATCTTTATTTCTTAGGTATAATAAAAGATAACTTTTGTAGCAGTAAATATGAAATACAATTGAAAAAGCTGTGTTACAGCAGGAGGTGAAGAGGCAGTGTTATCCTTAACTCACAAGGTCCCTTTTTGGCAGCAATGTTAATTAATAGGACAGCAGTGGTTTTAGGGTGCATAAATATTTGTATCTCAAAAACATTTGCAATCTTCTCTGAGTTCCCCTGCTTTCTGTCTATCTGTTCTTTCCTCCTCTGCAGTTTCCTCTCTCTCTCCTCTCGCCTTGCCTGCCTATCATCTTGCTCTAATTGTTTCCAGATTTGTGTGGGAGGTCAGGGCCCGGGAGTGCTGCTTCATGCCAAGTTTATAAACAGAGCAGTGTTTCCAGATGGCCACTGGCTCCAGCCTGGCTAGCAGGTTGATTGGGACCAGAATAACAACAGGTGGAGAACAGACAATGAATTCCTTGACACTTATTTTATTCCCCTCCGCTTTCCCTCCAATCCCTCCTCGCGATAGCCACCACAGCTACTATCAGCACCACCACCAGCCCTCTACAAAGGGAGGAGGAGAGAGAACAGTGAAAGAAAACAAGTGACTTCCTCACTGAAGAAACAGTGGATCATGAAAGGTGATGCACGTCACTGTATCATTGCCTTCAATTATTGTGGTAGTTATTTAAGGTGTCCTACCTCAGTGCATGAGTAGAAGAGCTCCTTGATGATGAAATATGAAGAATAAACATGATACTTAATATAAGTAAAGAAAATAGTAAGATTGATTTAACTGTGTTCCAAGTGCAGCTGTGAGCTTCTGATTTAGGAAGGCGGCCTGGGCCACCAAGATAATTGGTAGCAATGATGTCCTCTCCCAGCCACAGTAAGTTTTATATAAGGGGTCCCAAAAGCTCTCTTTAATTTTCCAGGGTTATTCTTTCTTAGATTCCAGTTCATTCACTCTCCTCCCAAGCTATTGCACTTTCTGGTGTTCTTCACCTCCTCCAGCCCTGTGTTTCTTCCCAGATCTCCACATAGAATACCCACTTTTCTAATTTAAAGCTGTTTATAGAAATTCGGGGGGCAAGGGGAGTATTTTGGGAAAATTGCTTTGCACAATGGCATTGCTCCAAATGATCAGCTTTTTTAAAACAGGTTAAAATGTGTACATAAACATCTCTCACAAGACTGTACTAGGTCCTACCAGACCTGACCCTCACTGGAAGAGAAAAAATTGCAAACTAAAGCAGACAGAGGCTCCAATTCTGGGCTTCGGGCCAGCCCCTATAGTGGCAGAGGAGGACTGGAATGTAGGCACACCTACCTACCCCCTACCGCACACCTCCTGAGAATTCCCCCATGCATCTCTGCTGTGAATTCCCCAGCAGGGGTGGAAATGGTGTGACTAGGCCCTTTACACTCAGACTATTTTGGACTTTGGAAAGATTCCACAGGCAGCCATGGGCAACAGCCATAAATTAGAGCAGTTCCCGAGGAATATGCAATACTTACATAGCCTCCATCTCTTGGATTGCAGACTTTGCCATCCATGAAAAGAATTCCAGGGACAGTTGTGATTCAGGGAGCCCCTAGAAGCATGGGTCCTGTATCAGCTATGCTGTCATGGTCTTCAGGCAGGCTAAAACATGGCTGCCCATTGTCTTCAGTGGATCCCCAAGATTAGCCCCAAAACTCCTGGATAGTCTGAAATTTGGGCATAAGCCCCTGCTACTTCCATGGGGCAGGGGCAGGGAGAAGGTAAGGAGAAACAACCCACCCATCAGTCACTCTGAAGAATTTGTAGGAAACTACCTAACTGCAGATCTGTAGTGTTCCCGCTCCCCAGCCTGTGTGAGTCCTACATGAGGAAGTACCACACTCTAATTTAGAATTAGGATAGCAAGAAAAACCATTTCAATACTTGTTAAAGTGCTCAAGAAACTTCATCATTTTCAGTGAATTGATGAGTAATGAGAACAAGTAAATAAAACTGTGAGACACACATAACCATAATGGATACTACAGACTCACTACGTTGGGGAGGGGGAGATGGTGTGAAAATTCACTTCTGCGCACCACTTGTCCCTTGTGCTAACTCTCTCTGCACAGGACTGAATTTAACCCACACTGAACAGACCATAAATAAATCCATAATGAACGATTAAGTTTATGAAGTAAAAACTGCTGATCTAAAAAAATTGCTCCATAAAAATGCAATAGCTGCCCTAAAACAGTATGATATCCAAAAGAATATTTGGTAATCACCCAAGAGCCCAAAGGAAATTTATTGTCATTCCATTTTCTGAGTCACACATGCAAATACAGAAATTCAAAAGCTACTTCTACAGTAATCAGAACTAAAGGGGAAGGGCAAAATCCCAGGGAAACCAATGATATTACTCACATGAGTAAGGCACACAGGATTTGGCCAACGAATTATCAACTATATATTTTCTTACTCATACGTTTATTGTTTTCAAGTCAGTACTGGTAAAATATACTGTTGGATTTGGGCTATAAATTTCATTTTTGGCACAACCACCTAAAGAGAAGGTGAAATGAAATTTAATAGGATTAGAATTTGCAGCTACTTGGAAAGCTCTTCTATAAATGGTGTGTGAAAAGCGAGCATCACTTAAAATACATTTGCTAATATTTGCAATGCAAAAGACTTCAAATTCTTGCATATGCATACCTGGAAGCGGATTTGGAAGCGTTTAGGGATTTTGGTGAATTTCAGCAAATTGTTAACAAGTTTTTATTTTCCTGGAAAAACTTCATGACTAGCTTAAGGTGTCAAATTTTTATATTGCAAACTTCCACATTTGCAAATAAATGCAAAAATATATTAAGCATTTCTATAGTTCCTTACATCTCAAGATCTTAAAATGCTTTAACCAAACATTGGGCTAGGAGTGACCAGATAGCAAGTATGAAAAATTGGGATGGAGGTGTGTGTGTGTGGGGAGTGGTAATAGGAGCCCATATAAAAAAAAGCCCCAAATATCAGGACTGTCCCTATAAAATCGGGACATCTGGTCACCCTACATTGGGCCTAGTCCTAAGCATTGGCTTCAAAGAGAAATGAGGGCACTCAGGGCCTTCTAAGCAGATGCTCAGCATTTTCACAACATTAGGTTCTCATAGAGATCATCTGGGGACTGGACTAGAAGACCTCTCAAGTCCTATGATTCTAGGATTCTCTATCTTATTATAGTAATTGGAGAATCTCCAAAGGTTTGGAAGCTTTGGAACCTGAAAAGGTAAGTTCTTTGGAGTGTGGAGTGTCTCTTACTGTATTGCTTGTACAATAGTGCCCCAACCCTGATTGGGAACTCTGGGCACTAATGTAATACAATAATAAGAGGGAAAAGGAGGACAAGAACTGTAATAATTATATACAGTCAGAGAGTTTCTAAATACTGAATTATTTCCACTGCTTTTTTAAAACTCCTTTAGTTCTTATTCTACTATTTTTACATTGAAATATATTATTCCACGCTGAAATTACAATGGTTCTTAACGTTAACATGGATGTTACTAACACTGGCTAACAGAATAGGCAAACAATTATAGAATACATTTACTCTGGGTCCTTTAGTCTTGCAGCCATTTTAGCTGACTATTATTTATACTGACTGGTTTTACAAAGTACCTTATGTCAATAAAGCCATGCAAGTATTACTCTTAATTTCATTGGGCCCATTCCTGGATTCCTTATGGAACTCCAGTGGGAGTTTTGCCCAAATAAGGACTTTATATGGACTTCAAGGTAGGGCCCTTTGAAAATAAGGGCAGTTTATATTTAAGGATTAGAAGTGTTGGCCCACAGAGCACACTGATTTTCCAATGTACAAACAACAAATTGAATCAAAACCTAAAACTTTGTAGCACAAGCAGTGATATGTAGATATATATAAGCAGTTTTGATTTTTTTTTTCACCAACATAACACTCAGTGTGAAGTACAGTGGCACTGAGATTTCCTCGTGCAAGAGCATTGTAAAGTGTGTATTTTCATAACTTTTCTGTTCCAGAAAGATAGCATAAATGTTTCCTGGGATGTAGCTTATTTAGAAATGATCTGCATAGCTGAGCTAACATTCCTACAAAAAACCAGCTAGGCTTCTCCTTAAATAACTTTTAAAACACCTCAAATCAGAATGAAGTTATTTTTCCTTTCAAGAACTTGGCAGGAGGGTGAAAAGACTAGTGTGGAGGAGGCAAGAAATACCATTTCCAAATACTGAAAACACCAAGTAAGCTGTTCATGGTGACAACCCAAATTCAGTGACAACAGATTATTTATCATGCCAGTTTAAGACATCTCCTGTTCAAAACTGATGATATAGAGAGTGCCAACAACTAGAAATGAGAGAACACTGCAAAAAATTTCCAAGAATGTTCACTTGAATTTTTAAATTAAATCACATGACCTGTCTTCATATCCTTGTAGAGTTCACTTTGCACCAACATTCAGATAATTGGGTTTAGTATCACATGCACATAGGGTGATATTTGCCCCTGTGAAGAGGAACAGGCCAAGGCCCCTGGATCCATAAGATATACAGACCTTATGCTAGCCTTCTGCACAGGGGGGTTATTTAACCCAGAAAGCAAATTTCAAACTCACATAGACGAACACACAATGATATACTGACCTAATGAGATAAGCTAGCTTTACTTCACAATGTCTGATTTCGGCAGCCAGTTCCATTCATATAGTCCTAAATACTCTACTAATCAACAAGACCCTGATTCAAAAAAGATTGTCCCTTGCTGAACTTTCTACTTGTAAGCAGTTTGGGATTGCCTTCCTGCTGCCTTGTCTACCTATTGATTGCTCCTTTAGAGACAGGAGAACAAACAAAGGACTACAGTTGCAAGCCAAGGTGAAGAATATCTTGAAGACCGAGAAGGTGGTAATGGAACAGGTTGGTCATGTCACATGAAATATGGATTGAGGGGCCCTGGGAAGATAGATTACAGTTATAACCACATGGAGATCAATTAAAAGTAGGTAAAACAAGAAATATTAATGGAAAAGATGGAAGTGAACTGAAGAATTTTCTGGACCTACTTGGTGACACTAAAGTATAGCCTTAGTCTTGTAGTCAGGAGCGGCGCCAGGGTTTTTGGCGCCCTAGGTGGGGGTCCTTCCACGCTCCCGGTCGGCAGCAATTCTGCGGCGGAGGGATCCTTCCGTGCTCCCAGTCTTCGGGGCACTTCAGCGACTGGTCCCAAAGCAAGTGAAGGACTCACCGCAGAATTGCCGCCAAAGACCCGGAGCGTGGAAGGACCCCCTGCGGTCGAATTGCCGCCGAGGGCAGCAAAATGCTGCCCCCTCAAATCCTGGTGCCCTCAATGGAAGCACCGGCCCTGCTTGTAGTGAATGACATAAGGATGGATAGAACTTACTGATGTGTGTAAAAGAGAGAGGGAAAGTGACCGAGAAGTCCTGGTTGTATCATAGTCATTGGAACTAGAGTCAGAGGGACCATGTTCCCTAGAGGGGCTGTTATTGAGATGACAACAATAGAACAGGGAATGGGTGAAGTTAGGCTGGAAGCAGCTCAACCACACGGACAGAGCAGTGCAAAGGGCTTAATAAAGTTTCACTAGTTCAGCTTAATTTTCATTCAGCTTCACTCTTTGCTAATGAAACACTAATTACCCCAGCATGTATGTGTCATTAGATATTAACTGAAAAATATGTATTAAAAATATATAAGATAAAGACCAAATGGTGCTTTATTCAACCTAAAATTTAACCCTAATACAAATACCAGTACTCTTAGCAATAGATCCAAACACTTTAATTTGCATTGCAATAGCTAGAGTGTTTTGTTTCTTACTGAAGAATACTACAGTATTTTTAACAGCTTGCAACTGTCTTACTGCCACAGCTGTTCCGGAGCTCATAACAGTACCAATTCAGAATAACTTAGTGTCAACAGTTTTTGGCGGCACATACAGTCATAAGACCATATGTGCAGTGGTTGCAAATTAAAAGCAAAATTTCCCAACAGGTACCTGAGAAGTTTATCTCTGATCAGATGCTTATTTCCTGTTCTAATTACTAGCACACAATTGTTCCATAACTATGTGGTAGCTATTGGCAAATGTTGACTGTATAATGACTACCACTATGGCTCTACTTGCATAGGTCATATTGGCATCCATAGTAGTTTTACCTGAAGATCTTCAGGGCAGATGCTGCATCTGCATATATGGTTGTACAGAGCCAAGTTCAGAGAGCCCCCAATCCTGTTAGAGCTCCTGGTTACTCCTGTCATACAAATATGAAATAGTAATAATGGAGGAGGAAATAAATCCTTTAGTGATACCCTTGCCCATTCTGTCTTTGGACTCTAAGCTAACATTGCAGCACAAGGATGCCAATTTGTGTCAAATGTCAGTGTGGGGATTTTATGATGTGGATACAAGGAACTTTGCATTTTGAGTGGAATCTTATGGTGATATAAAAGAGCCTCCAAAAATCTAGACACTAGGACAAAGACCCTGTGTATAAGAATGTTGTATGGGGTGTTAAAAGAACCATTAGAACAACCAGTCCCTCTCTCTGCCAATGAAGGATTATTTACTATAATAAAGCCATTCTGCCCACGTTACTCAAACACACCAGGTGCAGCTGCTCACCACTGTACTAAGGAGGAAACTGCTAGTGAACCACAAAAAAAAAGACACTCCTATTGCATTGGGGTTTGAGCTCCAAAACCATAAGTGGCAGCAGCATAATCAGAATTCAGTAGCTAAGTAAGTGCCATGAACTATTCCTTTGTTACTACTTTGGTGCAAGCAACAGCAAGAAAACTTAAATGGGTTCATTGTGTAAAAATTTTCTAATTCAATCCAGCTCTTCTAAACCAATCTGTGGTTTATTTTTTTAAGGTTTTTGAAAATAAATTAAATGGCTGACAAATAGTCTAAAGACAGAATTATTGATGGAATTAAGAACAACGGGAAAATATGACCACTCCTTCTTTTAACGCAGTATATGCTGGACTGTATTAAAAAATTATACTTCTTATGCAAAGGTTGCTTCACTCTTGCTGTGTCTTACAAATATATTGTGTATACATATAGTCTATAGTGTCTCATGGCTTCTCTTGTCAATTATTTGTAGTAATAGCACTAGAGGCTTAAAAAGTCTAAAATGTAAAATATAACAATTTATAGTGTCCTTGTATACTCTTTAGTTGATACCATGTTTTGAAAATGCTGTTCATAGCATGGTTTTCCAAGCAGTATAGCCAGATCATGCTGTAAATTGCCCACTAAAGAATATTTGACTACATAGTTATAGGGAAAAATATCCCTGCCTACAGTGCACACGGAAACCATGCTGTAATCACGCTAGCACCAAGCATTTTTTTTAAGTGGCATGGCTCCTTCCATCCTGTGGATTAGGACTTAAAGACTCCTTGCTGTGGTTTTTGATCACATGCACCAAGACTATGGTTACTATCTGCTCCACTTGACATACATAAGGATGAAGCAATGCTTTAATTGGATTTAGTGCAACATGTCAATAAAGGAGGGAGTGAACTATTGAAGATTTGGATTGTTTATTTAAAGGGATATATAAAGTAACACGTCTGCAATACGGCATGTGAAATTTGTGTTACCCTTTTAGTTAATTTCCTGCCCCTTTTATTATAGATTTAGTTACCTCTCTTCTCTTTGCAGTGGTAAGTGGCAGTTCAGCAGTTCACCGGGCCAAAAAGTAATGTAATATTTTGAACATATTGTTGGAAGAATAATGTGTTGGTGTTATTACTAATGGAAAACACATTATTTCTTCAACTGGGTTTGACTTTAATAAAATTAACTAGAAACAATGGGTAAAACTCTGTCCTCAGTTGCATTCATGCATCCTCACTCTGATTTATAGGAGCTATGCCTGCATATTTAAGAGCAGACCCCGAGTCCAATGGCTATTCATTTATTTGGTTTGTTTCAATTGCAAAATATTGATTTGGTCTTCCATTGCTATATCTGACCTAATTCACTTCTATAAATAATTAAAATCAATGCACTATAGCAGGGGTGGACAACCTACGGCCAGACCATCTGGGTAATCCACTGGCGGGCTGCAAGACAGTATGTTTACATTTGCATGGCTGCCCACAGCTCCCAGTGGCCATGGTTCGCTGTTCCCAGCCAATGATGCTGTAAGTTTTTCTTTTTTTTTTCTTTTGTTCGTCCTTCTCTAATTGTGCTTTTTAACATTTTTTTAATATGTTACACTACTTTATGCCTGCATTTTTATTCTTGTGGTTTTCTTTCCCATATTTTATTTTATCCTTCTTTCCTCTTGATTCTTTCTTTTGCCTTTCTTTAGTTTTTGCTTATTCTAACATTTTTTGTGGTTTGTTTTTAGGATACATATATATTTAGGGAAGAATTATATTCTGAACATTTATACAATGAGTATACATTTTTGTTGGAGATATATAAAATGGATGACCATTCTTGTTCTTCTGAGAAATGCCAATATATAAACGGCAGACACCAGTTCAATGAATCTTCCATTGCTAAAAAGAAAAACCCCGCTATAATCAGAAAAAGGAAATACAATATGATTCTGAGCAGAATTTATTTGAAAAGTGTAACAGTTTATCTTGGGGTCCAAAACATTTTAAATGTACATGTGTAACCATATTGCAGATGGTATAATCTTACCCTGAAATATCATTCAAATAGCACTGATGTATATTTTATCTAGAACAGAAATATTTGATATAGAAATTTTGAAAGGGAAAAGCACATTTGAACACTGAAATACCTTCTATTTTTAGGCAGATTCCAGTTCATTTAGATGCAAAAAAAATATTAATAGGTTTTTAAAGCAATGTATTAAACTTGTTAACCTGATTTAAGTGATCTCATTCTGTGCACACACATTTTGCACACTAACACCTGCATGCACACATTTCAAGAACCAACATCTGCATTCATAATTGAAAATTCTAACCTCTGCACCGCTGGGTGATGAAATTTATTCACATAAAACTACTTGCACAAATGTGATTTGTGCATGTATGTTCCATAATTTGTGTGCACAATTATTGGTTGTGACGTCATACAAGCACAAAAGGAGAGATCAGGTGAAGGTTCCTTTAAAAATGAAATCCAATTTACCTTATTCTACTGTCTTTTACCCTGGTATAAATCCAGAATAGCTGCATTAGAATAAAGAGAATCATTACAGATTGATTTGCTGAATAGGGAAGAATGTAGGCATGTACTTAAAGTTAGGCACATGCTTAAGTGCTATGCTGAATTGAGACCTTAAGCCAACTCCATACAATGTCCACTATTAAAAAGTGGTCATTATCAACAACTCTGCAGAATCTGAGATACCACTACCTTTAGAACAGGAAATAACTATAGCCTCCCCAATGGGGTAGAGAAGTAACTCTTGGTACATATGGTTCTGTGCTTTGGGGACACAATTGTTCCAGTGAAATTCTACTATAATTTTTTTCTTATATCTCTGCCATATTTTTCTACAATTTTTTTCGTGATTGTTCTTTTGTATTACATGTAGCATATCTGTTCTAAACTCCAAGAAATAAAGAGTTTCTACACATGGCAGAACTCCAGAAACCATTCTCCAGAAATTTCACAAGAATCATCCATATGGACAGGAAATCTACTGGCAAGAAATTGCAGGTAAAAGAACTATTGGCTGCTGAAAAGTGGTTTTGCAAAACCTTCATTGTTCAAGTTTGAGGATATGTTATTAATATGACTTTAATAGAGCAACGGACTAAATGGGCAGTAATTTACCAAGAGTGTGTTCCTGTTTTGGTTTAGACACCATGAACACTGTGTTAACCATACTGTGAAGCCTGAACTTGAAACCATACCACATGGGCACTAAGTAAAAGGAACATGAAATCTGTGAATCAATTAAAACCATGTATCAGAGGGTAGCCGTGTTAGTCTGGATCTGTAAAAGCAGCAAAGAATCCTGTGGCACCTTATAGACTAACAGACGTTTTGGAGCATGAGCTTTCGTGGGTGAATACCCACTTCCTCAGATGCATGTAATGGAAATATCCAGGGGCAGGTATATATATGTGTGCTAGCAAGCAAGCTAGAGATAACGAGGTCAGTTCAATCAGGGAGGATGAGGCCCTGTTCTAGCAGTTGAGGTGTGAAAACCAAGAGAGGAGAAACTGGTTCTGTAATTGGCAAGCCATTCACAGTCTTTGTTCAATCCTGAGCTGATGGTGTCAAATTTGCAGATGAACTGAAGCTCAGCAGTTTCTCTTTGAAGTCTGGTCCTGAAGTTTTTTTGCTGCAGGATGGCCACCTTAAGGTCTGCTATAGTGTGGCCAGGGAGGTTGAAGTGCTCTCCTACAGGTTTTTGTATATTGCCGTTCCTAATGTCTGATTTGTGTCCATTTATCCTTTTCCGTAGAGACTGTCCAGTTTGGCCGATGTACATAGCAGAGGGGCATTGCTGGCATATGATGGCGTATATTACATTGCTGGATGTGCAGGTGAATGAACCAGTGATGGTGTGGCTGATCTGGTTAGGTCCTGTGATGGTGTCGCTGGTGTAGATATGTGGGCAGAGTTGGCATCGAGGTTTGTTGCATGGATTGGTTCCTGAGCAAGAGTTATTATGGTGTGGTGTGCAGTTACTGGTGAGAATATGTTTCAGGTTGGCAGGTTGTCTGTGGGCAAGGATTGGCCTGCCACCCAAGGCCTGTGAAAGTGTGGGATCATTGTCCAGGATGGGTTGTAGATCCTTGATGATGCGTTGGAGGGGTTTTAGCTGGGGGCTGTATGTGATGGCCAGTGGAGTCCTGTTGGTTTCTCTCTTGGGTTTGTCTTGCAGTAGGAGGCTTCTGGGTACACGTCTGGCTCTGTTGATCTGTTTCTTTATTTCCTCGTGCGGGTATTGTAGTTTTGAGAATGCTTGGTGGAGATTTTGTAGGTGTTGGTCTCTGTCTGAGGGGTTAGAGCAGATGCGGTTGTACCTCAATGCTTGGCTGTAGACAATGGATCGTGTGATGTGCCCGGGATGGAAGCTGGAGGCATGAAGGTAGGCATAGCGGTCGGTGGGTTTTCGATATAGAGTGGTGTTAATGTGACCATCACTGATTTGCACCGTGGTGTCAAGAAAGTGGACCTCCCGTGTAGATTGGTCCAGGCTGAGGTTGATGGTGGGGTGGAAGCTGTTGAAATCATGGTGGAATTTTTCCAGAGTCTCCTTCCCATGGGTCCAGATGATGAAGATGTCACTCTCCTGGAGACTCTCATTAATAACCAAACTTCTATACAAACGGACTTCACTAGAATAAGACAGGAGATCTACATTACTCACTTCACCGCTATTCAAAGGAAAAAGGACTGTAAGCTGTCTAAACTCCTACCTGCCACATGGGGCCACAACAGTAGTACCCCTAGCCCACCCAGCAATATCGTCAATCTATCCAACTACACACTCAGCCCAGAAGAAAAGTCTGTCCTATCTCGGGGACTCTCTTTCTGCCCTGCCACCCCCACCAACATGATACAGTTCTGTGGCGATCTGGAAGCCTACTTTCGCCGTCTCCGACTCAAAGAATACTTCCAGGACAACACTGGACAGTGCACTGATACACGGGTGCCCTCCCACCAACAGCACAAGAAAAAGAACTCCACATGGACTCCTCCTGAGGGTCGAAATGACAACCTGGACCTATACATTGAATGCTTCCGCCGGCGTGCACAGGCAGAAATCGTGGAACAACAACATCGCTTGCCTCACAACCTAAGTCGTGCAGAACGCAATGCCATCCACAGCCTCAGAAACCACCCTGACATTATCATCAAAGAGGCTGATAAAGGAGGTGCCGTTGTCATCATGAACAGGTCTGACTATCAAAAGGAGGCAGCCAGACAACTCTCCAATACCAAATTCTACAGGCCACTTCCCTCAGATCCCACTGAGGAATACACTAAGAAACTACAGCATCTACTCAGGACACTCCCTACACTAACACCAGAAGAAATCAACATACCCCTAGAGCCCCGACCAGGGTTATTCTATCTACTACCCAAGATCCACAAACCCGGAAATCCTGGACGCCCCATCATCTCGGGCATTGGCACTCTCACTGAAGGACTATCTGGATATATGGACTCTCTACTCAGACCCTATGCCACCAGCACTCCCAGCTATCTCCGCGACACCACTGATTTCCTGAGGAAACTACAATGCATTGGTGACCTCCCAGAAAACACCATCCTAGCCACCATGGATGTAGAGGCTCTCTACACAAACGTCCCACACACAGATGGAATACAAGCTGTCAGGAACACTATCCCTGATGATGCCACAGCACAACTGGCTGCCGAGCTCTGTGCCTTTATACTTACACACAACTATTTCAAATTTGATGACAATATATATCTCCAGATCAGTGGCACTGCTATGGGCACCCGCATGGCCCCACAATATGCCAATATCTTCATGGCCGACCTGGAACAACGCTTCCTCAGCTCTCGTCCACTCACACCCCTTCTCTATCTACGCTACATTGATGACATCTTCATCATCTGGACCCATGGGAAGGAGACTCTGGAAAAATTCCACCATGATTTCAACAGCTTCCACCCCACCATCAACCTCAGCCTGGACCAATCTACACGGGAGGTCCACTTTCTTGACACCACGGTGCAAATCAGCGATGGTCACATTAACACCACTCTATATCGAAAACCCACCGACCGCTATGCCTACCTTCATGCCTCCAGCTTCCATCCCGGGCACATCACACGATCCATTGTCTACAGCCAAGCATTGAGGTACAACCGCATCTGCTCTAACCCCTCAGACAGAGACCAACACCTACAAAATCTCCACCAAGCATTCTCAAAACTACAATACCCGCACGAGGAAATAAAGAAACAGATCAACAGAGCCAGACGTGTACCCAGAAGCCTCCTACTGCAAGACAAACCCAAGAGAGAAACCAACAGGACTCCACTGGCCATCACATACAGCCCCCAGCTAAAACCCCTCCAACGCATCATCAAGGATCTACAACCCATCCTGGACAATGATCCCACACTTTCACAGGCCTTGGGTGGCAGGCCAATCCTTGCCCACAGACAACCTGCCAACCTGAAACATATTCTCACCAGTAACTGCACACCACACCATAATAACTCTTGCTCAGGAACCAATCCATGCAACAAACCTCGATGCCAACTCTGCCCACATATCTACACCAGCGACACCATCACAGGACCTAACCAGATCAGCCACACCATCACTGGTTCATTCACCTGCACATCCAGCAATGTAATATACGCCATCATATGCCAGCAATGCCCCTCTGCTATGTACATCGGCCAAACTGGACAGTCTCTACGGAAAAGGATAAATGGACACAAATCAGACATTAGGAACGGCAATATACAAAAACCTGTAGGAGAGCACTTCAACCTCCCTGGCCACACTATAGCAGACCTTAAGGTGGCCATCCTGCAGCAAAAAAACTTCAGGACCAGACTTCAAAGAGAAACTGCTGAGCTTCAGTTCATCTGCAAATTTGACACCATCAGCTCAGGATTGAACAAAGACTGTGAATGGCTTGCCAATTACAGAACCAGTTTCTCCTCTCTTGGTTTTCACACCTCAACTGCTAGAACAGGGCCTCATCCTCCCTGATTGAACTGACCTCGTTATCTCTAGCTTGCTTGCTAGCACACATATATATACCTGCCCCTGGAAATTTCCACTACATGCATCTGAGGAAGTGGGTATTCACCCACGAAAGCTCATGCTCCAAAACGTCTGTTAGTCTATAAGGTGCCACAGGATTCTTTGCTGCAATTAAAACCATGAAATCATGCCAGAAATGAAGATGAGCGCTATATAACCCCAACTCAAACTAATATACCCACGTTTCCATGAGGTAACCATATTGTTTTGAGTGACCAGTTAGAGGGACTGGAGACACCATGCTCACTCTCAAGGCAGTTTTTGTTTTATGTTATTTTTGAAGAAACCATTGTTTCTCTAAGGGTCAAATCCAGTTTGTCTTACTCCTGAGTAGAGCTGATCAAAAAAATTCCAACAAAACTCTTTTTTTGTTGGTCAGAATTTGCCAAATAATTGAAATCTAAATGTTTCACAGAGATGGTTCGATTTCAACAAAATGTCTACAGTAGCATGCCAGGCAAGTTTCAAAACCTAGAAGACTTAAGGTCACTGACTCAGAGGGACTCTACATGGCAGGCTGCCCTGTGGCCTTGGAATCTGGAAGCCTTGACTCAGAGGTGAGTAGGTGAGTGGACAGGAAACCAGGCCCTTGCCTCAGTTCCATCAGAATGCCATCAAAATCAAACTTTCTCTGTGAAAAGTTTAGATTTAGATGAATCAGCAAATTCCACAGCAAAAATGTTTCATCTGAATTTTTCTGACCAGTTCAACTCATGAAACTGGTTCCACTGGCTTTTCTATACAGGGAAGACTTTTCCTTCCAGAGAATTTGACCAGAAACAAACCCTCGCCACTGTCATAACCATCCCTGAACTCAACTGGGCCATGCAGGCACAGCCCATAGTAAAGGATGCACCACCCAAGGATAGGGTGACCAGATGTCCCAATTTTATAGGGACAGTCCTGATATTTGGAGCTTTGTCTTATATAAGCTCCTATTACCCCCTACTCCCTGTCCCAATTTTTCACACTTGCTGTCTGGTGACCTTCCCCAGGAGCAGCACCTGGGGACATTCTGTCTCCAGGAGCTCCAGGTGCACAGATGTTACTACACCACTTTGTAGAGTGCAGCTTACTCCTCTCTTCCCCGGCTCCCAATGCGTAGGTGGGATAGTCACTTTTTCACCACTCCTCATCCCCTTTGGGGGCCTACTAACCCAAAGAAGCAAGGAGGAACTGCAATCCTACCTTGAGCAAGGGCTGAGCAAGAGAGAAAACTCCATACACTGTCCCCCACCCCCCCATCACCACTGTGCAACTCATGTAAGAGCCAAGCAGACTGTGGTCCTCTGTTACTAGGACTTCAATTCCCAGAAAAGCAAGACAAAAACCATTCCTGTAAGGAAATTATTAAACTCCACCTTAATATTTTCTGTGGGTGGGCGAGGGGAACCCCTATGCAGTCTAGCCTGATAGCTATTCTACAAATATTATTTCATATCAGCACAGTCTCATAAAAAAACAGCAATTACAGAAACTCCATTTGGGCTGCCCTATGGATTTGTTGCATCACTAGCATACAACAATTGCTGCCTAGCCTGCTTTGTGAGTTACTATACGTATCAAATTCTGCCCTCTGATGCATAGATAGGGCTTCATTAGCATGCAATGGGAGCCACAAGCTCATATCTGAGGTCAGTTTGGCATATTTAAATATTTAAACATACAACTCAGTTGGGGATATTTGAGAGTCGATGAAGCTCTGACATTCAACAAAGATTTTGCAGCCACTGGAAGATTTTCTCAGTCTGTGAATGTAAATGTTTGGGGGCTGACATATGCTCTTGTATGAAGACAAGTTTTATATATTTATTGAGTGGGATTTGCAAATATCCTCAGCACTGGTCTAACTCTGCTTCCACTATTGTCAATGGAAATGTTACTATTGATTTCAATGAAAGCAGAATTAAATCAACATTGTGCGCATTCAACTACACTACATTTTAATTATCATCAGTGGTCACGTAGAAAATCCAAGAAAAGTAATTGGGCTTTCTCTTGTCTATCCACTGAAAACCAACATATTTTTAAATGGAAAATGCTGTTTTTATTCATATGTTTTCTATTTTAATTGCTTCTGAAAAATTAACTTAATTTCTTAAATATTGTTATAAAATATTTTAAAATAACTATGATATTAAACAAAAAAGAAATATCAAATCCCCTTCAAGATTTCTGACATTTGACAACTGACAAAAAAAGAAAAGTCTCTCATTCCTTTATAAATAATGTAATTCAAAGATCCAGTTGACTTGATTAGAAAATCAGTTCATCTGTACCAAAATAAGCATGTCCTCTCTTTGTAGCAATGAAGGCACAGCATTCACTTGGCTGCAGGTTGGCGCTGGGCTGTAAAAAATATTCACCATTTTTTAAAACAAGTCAGTGATCCATAATCTTTTTCATTTCCAGATAATAAAAGAAGAGTCACATTTTGCAAATATAAAAACAGTCATCCAGTTAAAGTGGTACAGCTGTAACCAGAAATTCAGTCCACTTGTGGTTTGAAGTACTCCACGCCTACTGTACATAAATAATGCATTGGTATCATTAGCATAGACAACAGCTTGTTTCCAATTTGGCTGCAGATAATGAAATTATCCCCCAAATTACCATAAAGTGGAACAAATAACACAAAAGTGAGCCTTTTTTTCTGAACAGTAATGTGTACGGCTTTTAGCTATTTTGATTAAAAGCAAAGCTTCTGTTTTACTAAGGCACTATTTTCACCTTAAGTAGATAAAGAACATTAAATGACAAACGTTCAGCAAAGAGTTACAGTGTTCTTCCCCCACCAACTCTGTTTACATTAGGAAATCTACCCAGGGACTGAGGGGAAGGGGAAGGGGAAGGGGGAGGCGGGAGGGCTGCCTTTCATCGACTGTTCTCAGTTCCACTGGCTCCAGCTAAAGCTGGCCCCTGTTTCTTAGTAAGCTTACTCCACTCCAGATGTGCCTCGGCTCCAGTGTGGCTGCCATGTACAGTAAAACGGCATCTGAGGGCTCGTCAATCTGTGGGGTAGAGCAATTGTGGTCTCGCCAGGCCGCCCCACTGGCACAAACAGAAATTTCTGCTGCTAAACTGGAAAGGGAGGGAGAGAACAGGGGAGGGGGAAAGGGAAAAACGGGGAAGCAGTGTGTGAAAGGTGAGAGGCCAGTAGGTGTTAGTTCCCAAAAGAAAGGGGGAGAAACATTAATAGCCAACCAGGGAAATGTTCTTAATACATTTGTAAATTTACTTGTAAATGTTTTACACTTTAAAAGAAAGGGGAATGCTGCATATCACTTAAAAATGCTGACTGTCTATAGGTCCCTGAGGATATACTGGTTTAGTACAACTTGTAACTGGAGCAAAAGCAACATAAAATTGCCTGGAAAACACAGCCAATTAGTCATTCCACATAGATTTCAAAAACCAGAGAGAAGTACCCTATGAAAATTGAATCCCTCTTGTTTGAGTCATTGGAATAAGAGTGTGAAAAAGCAGAGGCCATGACGTCTTCTCATCGAAGTATGACGTACAACCCAGCCGGCGCTCTGATTCAAAAGCATGTAGGATTTCCTGATTTTCAGATTTACCATTTGCTGTCATTGTAAAATACAAATTGCTTCATTGAGCAGGCAGTTTGCTTTGGAGCTGAACCCAGTTGTGCTAAATCCAAGTTGGAGATTTATTTCTGATCTCCTGCCGCCTACGCAGTCATTACTAACTGAGTTATCAGAGAATAAGAAAGGAGAAAGGGATCTTTTTATTTATTTATTTTTATAATAAGTTCACATGAGCTACCCAGCCTCAAGTTGACTGAAGCTGCATTAGCTAATTGCTTATTGAGGGTTTGGGGTTTTTTTTAATACCAATTCCAATGACCAAAACATTTGGGGGGGGGTGTTCTCCTGGTGCCAATTTTAAGAATGTAAATAAATGTTAAATTGAAACAGTAAACTAAGACTCACTTTTATTTGCAAATAAGAACTTTAATGGCAGCCATATCTGGGTATCTAAGAGTAGAATTTCACTCTCATAATTTATTTTTATTAGTGCCAATTGCACTAGGCACTGTACAGACAAGTAACAAAGAAGACAGTCCCTGCCCAAGGACTTCACACTCTGGGTATTCTCAGTGCACCAAATGAAATGTCAGCATCATTGGTGAACAGCACAGCTGCAGAATTGCCAACTCCAAACATTCAAGGATCATGAATCAGGCTCCAAAAAAATCAAGAGGTTGCCTCAAAAATCAAGAGATTTTTAAAAAAATAAATTTAGGGTTTGGGTTTGGTTTCTGAGCTTTTAGTGTCCATGTTTTTAAGCTTTTCTCTACAATCACCAGGGCTAGAGACTTGCCTTTAAAAAAAAAAAAAGAATGCTCAGATTCTCATAATTATATGATTCCTGGAACTAAGGCTTTAAGAAAAACACCAAATATCACAAGACTCTCAATAAAATTGGGAGAGTTGGCAACCAATGATGATACAGGAACTGATTCACCCTTTGTCCAGCACCATCATTGGTAACATTTTAAACTCACTTTGTATGAGAGTAAACTACTGACACTGCAACTTCATAGAACATCAGGGTTGGAAGGGACCTTAGGAGATCATCTAGTCCAACCTCCTGCTTAAAGCAGGACCCATCCCCAGACATTTTTGCCCCAAATGGCCCCTTCAAAGACTGAACTCCCAACCCTGGGTTTAAGCAGGCTTATGCAGAAACCACTGAGCTATCATTCCCCTGCAGAGCAAAACACTTAAGCAAGTGCTTAAAGTCAATGAGACTATTCATGTGCTCAAAGTTAATCACAACCTTCATTCTTTTTTTGAATGAGGCTCAGAGTGCTCAAACCTTGCAAAACTGGGCCCTAGATGATTACATAAGGTGCTGGGCAATAGAGACTCAGCTTGACAGTACCTGCAAAAGGGTGGAGATGACTCATTAAAAGCTATTTGCAGAAAGAGTGTAGCACAGCTCACTTTTACTTATTGACCAGAGGGAGGCACACTTTTTGTCTCAGTTGTTAGAGAAGTTGCCTGTGCTGATTCTGTAGGATCTCAATGCCCCTTGCTTTACACCTCATTTAGTTATTTACATTTGCAATGTAAGTGCAAAGTGGGGATACCTCATCACCACGGCGAGACTGTTTTTGTCTGTAAAATTTCAAATTAAACTGGGCCAAAGCACTAGTAAATGTACAATCAATCTTATATTGGCAGGAACATGAACTGGGTACCCTAACAGGTGTTTTCACCCACTAACATTTATCTGAAGAGAGGCTACACAGACACATTGCATTAGCTTAGTTGCTCAATTCTTTTAGGAATCTGTCTTGTCCCTCCTGATCATGAATCATCAATTCTGGAGAAAGATGATATGTAGGAAGAGACAGGGAGCTTCATGTTCTTAAGCCATCCATGGAAATAATGGCACCAGTTTGAGAATAAGTGAGCATAAAGCTGATAATGACTGTCTACAGAGAACATTATGTGATGGTAAGATGAGAGGAGACAGTGCTAAGTGACCGTGGAAGAACGTATCTAGTAGCCAGGAAACAGAGAGCGCAAAGCATGAAGAGGGTGTTGAAAATGAATCATTGAGACAGAGCTGAGCATAAGAGCAATAGGTCCAGCATCTGCTCTGTCTGGTATGGTTATAATCTAACTTTTCATTTTGGAGGTTAAAGATCCCACCCGATTATTACACTCCTACCTAACTACAAAGGGTTTTCTTCCACCTTGGTTTTATTCATATTTTTAAATCAAAAGGAACACATCATAAAAAATCAAGACTTTGTTGTACATGTTTAGCACAAGTGTGTATTTCAGCCTGTCAAGTGTACATTCACAATCAGAACAATTAGCACACCAAACCTGGAACCTCCACACCCCCGAGGGCAGTGATCAACTGAAGATCTTACTGAAAATATTATCCGATAGTACCTTACTCCTCAAGTAGTTGCATTGAAAGTAATGGGACTACTCGAGGTGTACGGTACTACTGAGACTGAGTAAGGGTATCAGAATCTGGACTTTAGAGGACAGGACACTTCACATCTCCAACAATAAGATTCACAAAGGTAATTAGGGAATGTGATGCTCAACATCACAACTTCTAAGTTTTAGGAACAACAATGGGATTCACAAAGCCTGTGTTAGGAACTTTGGCTCCCTATAAAATGAATGGAGAGAGATAGGTGCCTTAAACTGCGATTCCCAAAAGCCAACATGCTAGGTGGGGAGGTGCCTAAACTAGCCAATGGGAGATGCCAACCACATGATGTCTGCTAAGTCCTGCCCCTCTGTGATGAAATGGGAGGTTTTTTCTTAATGTTTTGCATAAATACTGTGTGTGCCTCAGTTTCCCCTGCATGTTACACAAATACCTAGGTGGTAGGACAAGGGTGTGTGAGTTTTGCTGAGACCCTAGTGGGCAGATGTGGCTGCCTCTAGCTGCCTGCACATAGAGAATGGCCAAAGCTCTCCATAACCTGGCAATAGGTGGTCGGGGGCATCTCACTAGGAGCCAGCAGCCAGTTGCGACAAGTGGGAGCAAGGGGAGAGGTGGAGACCAGGTGACCCTTTTGCCTGGGAAATGAGATAAAGGATGGAGGAGGGGCAACAGGTGTGTCTGATGCTGGGCTGCAGGAAGCTGGTCAGTGTGCTGGCTGGGGACTCAGCGGTGAGGGATTTTACAGAATGTTCCTGGTTTCTGTGATAACAAGATCTGTTCTATGGTGTATTCCCAAATGACTAATAAGCTCTTCTGTTTTAAAACACTGCCTGAGAGTCTCTGCTTTGGGAGTGTGCAAGTCTTCCCCGGGTATCCCAACAAGGCGGACTTGCGAGGAGCTCATGGTGTGAAAAGGGGTGCTGAACACTCCGAAGTGGGACCCAGGAAGTGCCAAAGCCAAGCAGGCTTCTTGCCCTAGTGAGTGTGCCCTGAAGGGAGACGCACTGCACCAGAGTCCCAGTTGAGCTTCATTCAGAGCATGGAGATTGTGACTCTGTGACACTCTCTCAGAGAGCTAGGCCCCTAAATCCTGGCTGCAGGGGGATACCTAGCTCTGCTAGTGATTCTCAGCTGTGACCCTCTTTGTAGATAGGTGCTAAGGGGGTTGTTTTGCAAGAAGCTGGGGGGAGGACCAGGACATCCTTCAGAACTGTTAACCCAGTGCTTAACGTACTCACCACAGCTGTGGAAGCCCCCCAGTTCAAGTCTCCCATCCTGAAGAGGAGCAGGTATTTGAACAAGGATCCACAATTTCTCAGGAATCTAACAGCTCTAACCACTGGGCTGTGGGATAGTCTGATGTGGGGCTCCCTCAGTGTTTCCTGTTGAAGCTGTTCCACTGTGGATAAATAATTAAAGATTCATTAGGGGAAGGGACGGGCCTCTGGATCTCCCACATCTTGGGTGAGTGTTCTAACCACCAGGCTACAGAGTCATTCTCATGTTCTCTCTCTCTCTCTCCTCCCCCAACTCCTCCCCCACCCCCCGGCACACATCCACCAGATCAGGTCCTGCATACAAGTTAGGCAGGTGAACACGTATTGTTTCCAGTTCATGAATTGCTCTGGGGCTTAGTTGAGAGACAGGCATCTGGATGCCTTTAGTGAGGCAGAAGTGTGCGTGCTCACAGGCAAAAACGTAGGCATCAAGGGAACATTTTACTGCAAAAACTTATTTGACAAGTGAGTTAGGGAGCCTTGTTCAACGAGAGTTTTGTGAACTACAGTGGAGCCGAAAACTAGGATTTGGGCACCTAAACACAGACTTGGGCACCTGGCATTTAGGCATCTAAGTACCATTGTGAATCTAGGCCTAACCCCTTAACCAGGTATCACTAACATGGGCCTACTATTTACCTGATTTTTATATTACGTACATTTCATTGCTCTTGAAAATAAAAGGAAGAACAGCATTGACCAAGCATTGTGCAGGCAGATGCTGTTCAAAATTTCCCCTTACAATTCTGCTAAAGCTCCTTGCTACTGACCCCAACACCTATATAAGTTGGAAGGATTATTTTTGTACCAATGACTTTCCACTCAGGAATAGGACAAGACCAGCAAACTTGGGGCCAAACTGCAGAACAGATCTGCAAAAGACTGAGGGACACATGGATCCTTCCCCACCCAATACCATTGTGCAAAGGTCTCACACAATAGTAGATACCTAGAAATACAAGGACTGCTCACTCCTGATATCCCCAAAGAAGTGTGGAGGAGTAAAAATTCCCAATGCATCATTTCTCCAGCTGTTTGAACAATAATGTTTTAATCTAAAGTGGCTTGCTCGGATATTCAGACTGTATTTGATTGAAATATTAGCGTGTTACAGTATTAGTTTAAAATTTTTGACTGCTATGGCAGTTTACAAATGAGTTATGAATGTGTGTGTCAGTTTTAAACAGATTAAATGATGTCTGACATGCTCTTTGTGATGCTCTTGACACCTGCTGATAAATTACATGAAATCTGCAGCAACAGTATTAGGTAATGCACCAGAGTTCAATGTTCAAAACATCCTGTTCTTTACTTAGTTGTTCTCTTTGTGATCTAACACAAAAGCAGATAAAAATAATAGAGACCGTTCAAGTGCCAGACTTACATGGTTATGTTTATTGAAATAGAATTTGTAAGCCTCTTCTTGCAAGACGGTTCTTGTTATATCTAACAAAAAAGGGAAAACGTTGTGGACTCATCTTTGCAATACAACAAAGTCTGAGTCTTCACTTCTACTATAGTCTGCATTTCTGAGAATTTTGCTGGAAAATAAAAATTTTGCTGGCGACACAAAAATAGCATTCTCCAGTTTGATGGGGATGGGTTTAAGCCACACTGCTAATTTTAGCACACTAGTTAGTGTATGTAAGTTTAGCCAAGATGAGAATTACACTTTCCAGCTTCTGTGTAAACATACCTCAAATGTAAATGCGGAGTAGTTTGAGAACCAGAATTTTGGTTCAGCACCTTATTAAGACAGAGGTCCTTAGCAAAAAATTGAATGCGGGTCTAGATTTAGATTTTGAGCCCCTTCGAAGTTTGGAAGTGTTCGTAACAGAGGTGGTTTGGCTCCCGTCTCTAAATATAACATTTTAAGATTCTAGCTGGATTCTGTTCTGAGGAACAAAATTTCAAAACTTCTCTGTGGCCTTGTATAGATATCCAGGACCTTATTACTTAACATTTGTATTATGGTAAACCCTACAGGCCTCAAACAGCTTGAGCCTCTTTTTGCTAGGTTATAGACAAACATGTAATTAATGACTGTAACTGCCCCTAAAAGCTTCACTGGGAAAGAAGTCCCTGAGCCCCAATCCGGCAATGAGATCCATGTGAAGTAGTCCATGTGAAGTAGTACTGTCACAGACCCCTTTGTGTCAAGGCCCATAATTGTAATCAGCCTCATACACATCCTCAGAAAGCAGGGCCATATTCTACACTCACTCTATGTAGGACATTAGCATTTACATTGGAAAGCAGCATGTTCATAGCACATTGGATTTGAAGTCAAGAGACCTGACTCAGACAGCATGTCAGTGGGTTGTATTACCAGCTCAGCTACTCATTTGCTGTATGACTGACTTCTCTGTGCCTCTGCTTTCCAACCTGTAAAAAGTGGATAAAGATATTTACCACTGCTTTGTCAAGTGCTTGGCAATCTACAGATTAAAAGCACCAGTAAAGAGTAATTTTCATCACTGGTGGAAGATCTTCTCCAAGATAGAGCATCATATCGTCAGCTGGCCTACATCAGCACAGCTTCTTTTGACTATATCAGGTTGGCTCCAAAAATACATTACAGATGCTTATATAGATACAATCTATATACTCCACATAAAGTCCTTATTATTTCCTGTGAACACCCATGTCACAGAAGTGCACATCATGGGAAGTGGAAATTCTAATGCTTTGCAGATAGCAGATGGAAAATGTGATGGGAAACCAAAGATATTATTCTTCCATATGTTTTAATTGCTCTTAACAAAGATTAATTGGTTTGATAATAAAACACACATCAAAATCTCCATTCATTCATGTCTTTCTTTCTATTTTAATCTTTGGCTGTCTTCAGGGACAGAATCTTTCTTTCTTATACAGTTGGTTTTCTTCTCAACCCCACCAAAGAACAGATTCTGGTAACTGTCTTTTTACCAAAGACAGCAAAAAAAATCTCAATTTACTGCAAGGAAGTGAACTATAATTGGTACAGGAAAAAAACATTCTTGGTGTCTCACAAGGTAAGTCACCAGGGTATTTATAATATTGTCTGTTTCTGCTTTGGAAGCTTAATGTAAAAAGTGAGCATCTAGTTAAGCTCTGAAATTCTTACTTAGGCCCCCAAATAAGTGGCTTGATTTTCAAATTCCTAGCATCCATGAGCACTTTGGAAAATCAGGCCATTTATTAGGGATCCCAAATATGGATTTTTGACAGAGAAAACATAGGCCTAAATCCCTCTAAATATCAAATTATTCTCAGGGTCTTGTCATCTGCAGTTTTTATTGGCCACAAAAGATTGATGTTGCCCTGTAACTGTTTGCTGATTAACACATTCCTGTGGATGCCTAATTAATGAGGGGACTGCATTGTGAAAACACTGTTTACACAGAGCATTTGATCCTCTCTAAATCAATTAGATGTGCCTTCCTCACTGCATTCTCCAGCCAAGACAGCACTTTACTTTTCACCTGGGAATTCCAAAGCCATGTCACCTCTCAGAAGCCACAGGGTGTCTTGTAAATAGCATGGCCCTACCAATGGAGCCTAATCTATAACAGAAATGCAATTCAAGGGATCTTCTGAGGAATTTCTCCAGCTCTAGAGGAGGTTGACCAGTAATGTGACCTCCTGCAAAGACAACAGAAGGAAGCTCCATTTGACGGATAGAAGAAACTTCTTTATTTGAAATGCATTCTTAGCTGCTGTCTGCTCTCTATTGGTTGATTTAGTGCAGACCTATCGACTGAGGTCCAGACAAGTCTGTGTTACTGATTATGACAATAAACCTCATGCTGTTCACAATGCCTTATCTAAGAAAGGGAAAAGTCAAGGGAGAGTAAGTGAAAATCAAAGAGCCAGAGACCTACCTAAAGGACAACTTTATAATCAGAAATGTCCTAAACGTATTCAAAGCAATTGCCCTATACACACTTTATATTTTATCATTTTACTGCTTTATTGTCCCTCTGAAATCAAACAGGCCCACATTTTCAACCACAGGCAACTAAATTGTGCCGATAAGCTAGGTGGATACACATGCAAACAAGTAATTGCATTTGCAAAATATACATTGTGCATGCAAAATAAATAGTTGCACATAAATACAAGCATTAGTGTGGAGAGGTTCATGTGCCATCAACCTGTTTTCCACTTTGCATTGTGAATACAGTATTTGCTTTGCATGGAAAGGTGATCATTGGAGAACAAAAAGTTAACGTCAGCAGGTTATGACTAAATAGGAGGCTGGATTCAATCCAATCAACGGCTCTCCTACAAATCGAAGGGACTCAAACAACTAATCAAGCCCATCCACACCCTGGAAAGGTTCTCATAACACTATTGACTCACACTCTGCCACTCCTACCTATGTCTCCACAGCCCTATGGTGGGCTAAACCACTATCTAGGAGAGACCCTTGGATCGGAACTCTCTGGTGTTGTGGCCCCCTCCAAGCCCAAGGCCCAGATCCATGATTCTGCCTTAACCTACTGCTAAGCTCGTGTGTTTTCTTGGCAGAATTTAGGTTGTCTATATTGGGAAAGTTTCACCCAGAGTGTTTAGCTGACCAAAGAAAGCCCAAGAAAATGTAAAATTTAGTTGATACCAAAGCTGGAAATATCCCTAACTATTGTCATTCCTTATGCGTTTATGGCCTGCATATGCATCTCTCAGACCTTTAAAACTTGGTCTCCTCCCTGTGTCCAAGGCATTAGCATTTTTATTTATACTTTTAGAGGAAAGGGATGAGAAACAATTAATCTCTGTGGAGTTCTCCAGATATAGTCCAATGTGGTATGCATTAATTAAATGATTTTTTATTTTTACATTTTTTTATAAATTATTATTATTTTATTATTTATGTATTTATTTAATGCTGCCAGTCAGTTGTATCTCTCTGGAGTGCATCAACCACATGCAGAGTACTTTTTATAATCTAATCTTTTCTTTTCAGTTTGTACTATACTACATGTGGGGGAAACCACTATGTCTTTATAATACTACAAAGAAATGTATACAGCCCAAACACAAATAAGAAATACAGAGTGATCAGAATTGAGGATTATGAAGAAAGTTGATAAGACAAGTTAGCTCTATAATAGGGGTGATACATATGGGCAGAGGAGAGAGATTTCCAATAAATCTGATTGTGCCAGGTAAGCATAATAAATGCCAGCCAGGGAAAATGTTGTACTATAAATAATACTTAGCATTTTTCATTCATAGATCTCAAAGCACTTAACCAATATGCACTGAAGTCAATGGGAGTCTACTGCTGGCTTCAGTGGAAAATGGTTCTAGCCCAACCCCATTTCACAGTTGGGAAAACTGAGGCACAAAGAAGCTAAATGACTTACATGATATTAACCACCAAATCAGCGGAAGGGATGAGAGTAGAATTCGTGTCTCCTGCCTCCCAGCCAGTGTGCTAGCCACTGCAGCCCACTACTTCTTTATACTATAGCACAGTAACAAAGTGCGCATTTCAGTTTTTAAATAAGAATCTGTAATGGAGAGATTTAGAGGCTTGCTCATTTGGTAACAGAATACTGGACTTGTAAAAGAGATGGTTCCATCTAATATGGAACAGCTGACAGTAGAATCTGAGCATCTCTTTGTTCATATGCAGGATAGTTATGTAATCAGGGTTTATCACGAGTAAAGTTTACAAACTCAGGCTTTGTGTCTCTGGGCCATAACCGAGTTTGAAACCCACATCCAATCTTGCTTTAAACTCAATTTCAGTTAAAATAGCCTAATGCAATTTGGTTGACTGGTCTGAATGGGGTCTAAATACATGAGTGTGATTTTACCCAAACCCCATATTACACCTGAATTTGGAAATTATTTCCTGTTCAGCTTTAAAAGAGTGATGGTAGACGGTTTACTGTGGAGCATTATTTATAGTATGATTATTAATCATACTACAATATTACTAATCTATTCTTATTAATTAATATTACTATTAATATTAATTTATTACTCTACTTTTGAGATCAGATAAGATTAGGGCCAGGCATGTTCTCCAAACCCAAAGTGGATGTCTAATCATCTAATCATTGTGGTAATTCACCTAAATTATAAATATGAACCCATCTTTACCCCCTCTCCCTCCCTCCAACTCACTGCAATACACAAGCTAGTATTTGAAAGAGAAAAAAAAAAGCAGACAGTCCCTAACTGTAAGACATGTTCAATAAAATCAGCATTATCCTGGCAATAAGAACATGTGTTGCCTCCTGTTGTAAATCAAAGCCCCCTCACACATACATACATACCTCACTTCCTGGCAGACTCTCTGTAACTGCAGCATTATAATGATTTTTCTTTTTTAACAGGCACAGCATCACTGGAGGAAAAAGCTAGCCATAGTAATTTATACATAAGTAGAAGAAAAAGTTTTGTACAAGTTTCGGCTACTTAAAGGAGGTCCCATATCCTCAAGGAAGCAAGTCTGAAGCCCCAGTTATTACACGGCCAGAAGCGGAGGTATCCTCTCTTCAGTGTCTTACTGTAATGGATAATGTATGGATCTAAAAATTAAAACATGTCATTTTGGGATGCCCTGTGGGGAATGGTTCAGGCTCTGACTAACCACACAAAAGACCCAGGTTTGAGCTCTTCTTTCTCAGGCCAGAAGGTAGTTCTGTGTGGGGAGAACAGTCAGCCCCTAGAATGGAGTGTCTTATGCTGCACTGGTGCAAGCACACTAAGGAGTAGATCTGATGGCCTCCTTGGGTGGAGGGAAGATTGCCTTGATGCAATTTCTTACTTGTTAGCACCTATATACTGTGTTTCTTCCAGGATGTAAAAGTACATTGCAAAGATGGTTGGAAACTATTAGCCCCATTTTATAGAAGGGGAAACTGAGGCAGAGAGGGATTATGGCCAACATTTTAAAAAATGGCCACTAACTTTGGGTGCCTTAAATTGGTCACCAAAAAAAAATGAGGGAATGGTAGATATTTTTGAACATTTGAGTCTACTTGACTTACCTCAAGTCAAACAGCACGTCAGTGGCAGATCTGAGAACAGAATTCAAAGCTCAGGTCTCCCAGGCCAGTGCCCTTTTAGATGGACCTCACTAAGTACACGGATTTGGGGGTACTAAATTAATCAACTGCAATACTCTTTAAATCTCACCACTCCATTTCTTTGAGACAAGTCAACTACAAGTTAAGCTTCATGACCGTCGATGGAAAATACATGTTCTATTCCTTGGAACTCCAGTTCTTCAAAAGTTTTAAACTTTTCCTGTTTTTATTTTAATCTTTGAAATCTTGTTATTTTCTCCCAAGACATTACATAGATATTAAGCAAATTCTTTTTTCATACTGGCATTTTCCTTACTATAGTAAAATTTCCACCTACCATGAGCTTCCTTTTTTTTTTTCCTTTACAGCATGTCATAATACAGCTGTATAAAATATGACAGTAAAGGATGACAAATACTATCACAATTTCATCGTTCTCAATTTGAAATCCAGTTGAGTTCACAATATAACTGATAGAGGTGAAGCTGGTGAAAATGTTTTTGTGAAACATTTTCACCAGTTTATTTTTCGGTTTTGCACAAACACAAAAGACTTCTATTTTTCCCCAAACTTCATAGCCTGAGAGGGTGCAAAAACTCTGAAAGCCATTAATTTCATACATTTCATAAATTTTCACTGCCAGAGCTGCAAGAGGAAGTGTGTCTCTAAAGCCCTCTAGAAGTCAAAGAGAAATGAACATAGTGGGCAGACCTAGAATGTCCTCAGTTTTAATCCCATCTTTGCAATTCATCAGCCTCAGAGGGACTTTTCTCTTGCATAGCATTTCACAGCTATTATTCAGTTAGAGCTCACAACACTCCTAGTAGATAGCTTAATATCATTACTCCCATTTTACAGATGAGTACCTGAAGCTCAAAATGATTAATGACATGCTCAGGTACACCCAAAAATTCAGTGTCAGAACTGAGCTTAAAACCAGTCTCCTAATTCCCACTTCATGCCTTGTCGACTTAATCACAGATCCACAATCCAAGTCACTTAGGCCAAAAATTTCAAATTTCCATACCTAAAGTTGGGCACCCAAATCCATCATTAGGCACTTACACCTTTCAATAATGTGGAGACCACATATTATGTGCTGAAATATGGACTTGTAGAAAAATATTAGATGCCCATCTCTGAAAATCTGGTCCTAACATTTCTGAACCTGTTTCCAAATCTTTAAAAATAGAGATGACAATCCGTACCCACTCCCCATGGAGTGAACATCACTGGTGAAATCCTGCCCCATTTAGAGAAATGGGAATTTTGCCATTGGCTTCAATGGAGCCAGGATTTCACCCCTTATATGCCTATTCAATAATATTAATAATAATATTGTCTCCCATTTTAAAACCAGGTTAACTCAGAGAGGATAAATGATTTGTCTGAGAGAACAGTGGTGTAGAGATAATCTTCATCACACAAACACAACATAATCAAAACTGTCAAAAGATTAAACAAACCAAAACTGTACAATTATCCTAACAACTGTGACTGGAAATTTATCTTGAAAAGCTTAACGGTCCCTGTGGCCACAGAAGCTGAGGAGTGATTGTTCTGTGTTACGGCGGTGTTGCCCAACAACCCAACTTTGTGCAAACTGACATACTTGGCTGAATTATCCTGCGAACTGTTTAATTCAAGCAAACAAACAAAAACAAAATGAAAACCAAAAAATGACTTGTCCTGACCCAAGCTAGATTGCCTAGAGTGCAACACTGATCAGAATATTTCTCACCAAAATGAAATGTGTATTTCTTGGGCTTTTTGGCAGTGAGAAAAAAAAGATTTAAATTTTTCAGCTGCTAATGTCATTCTGTCTTCTCAGTCAGTCATAGTTAATTGTTGTCCCCCTTTCTTCTTCCTGCCTCCCTTTGATTTTTTTGCATCGACTCTTATAACATGAGTAAAGTATCTTCTCTTAGTTCTCTTTAATTGTTGTTGCTTAGATAATGTAACTAAAGCAAAGTTTCAGTACATCTTCTGCATATTGATATTTTGGACACGAGCATGTACCGTCACAGATTGGCTACCATCTAGAGCCAGTGATGATCAGCAACAGACTGAGCAAATTCAAAATATTGGACCATATCTTCAACTAGTGTCAATCAGCATAGCTTCATAGGACATCCATGGAGATATGCTGTTTTAAACAAGCTGAGGATCTGATCATGTGACTTTTCCCGCATTCTTTTCCTGCTCCATACTAGGAAATTAGAAACTGCAAATCTTTCTAAACATGCTTAGGGATGTAGAAAGCCCTTTCAAAAGAAAAAAAAATGCTTCTTCTTAAATGCAGCATAAAGACAGATTCTAAACCCCAACCCTTTTGCCCCCTCATTGTCACATTCCATTCCCAGGCCTGGCTGATGAGGTGGTCTGAGAACTATTCTGGCTGGGACAGAACACATTGCTGAATAGGGACGAGAAAGGGAATGTGGTTTCCTGAAAGGTTTCCAGAAAGTATATGGGAATGGAACTCTTGAAAGAGACATGGAGCTGGAAGCACTTCCCTTCTAAGAAAAACTTCCAATTTGTTCCCTGGGCCAAACGTAATAACAGCTCTGACATTATTATTACAAAGAGGGGGAAAGTCATTCATTCAGCTAGTTGCAGTAATTTCTGTGTTTATAAAACACCTACTTTTAGACCTGAAAGTCATGTGGTTTTAACATACAAGCCCACACAAAAGAGACGGTTGTTAGGGAGATCTCAACCAGTAGTTATCACTGAGTCTTGCTGAGGGTGCCAGGAATGCTTTTGGCAGGAAAAAAACTCTGAATTTAAAAACATTTTTTTTTAATTTTTGGCCCTCTCCCACCACCCACTCTCTTCAGACTTATGCAGAATACAATTCCTTGGATTTTCTACCATATGTCACAAGCTTTGCTGTTTACCGATCATGAACCAGTGCTCCACATATGAGGAAAGACCTCTGGTGAGTTCAGGACACCTGGCAGTGAGGCTTGGGAAATCTCCAGATCAGTAGGATTTTTCCACAGTTGCAGGGTTCACACACACACACACACACACACTGAAAATGTCATATTTTATAACAAACTGACAGAAGTATTTACAACCCCTCACAGTGTAAACACATTGACCCGCCTGGGCAACCACTGTTGTTGGAAACACACAGTAATGGAGTTCTGCTCAATAATCTGTGTGCAACTGCTACAAGAGTGAGAAGAGGAAGTACAAAGGAAGAAATAAGGAGCAATCGAAGTGAAGACCCAGGTTCTTTCTCTCATCTCCCAAGCAAGTCTGGACTGGGAATACTGTAGACTCCTGCTGACAGAACAAGAGCAACTGTTCTGGATAGAGAATTGCTGGGGACACAACAAAGGAGAAAATAAAGGCTTAAAAAAGGTGTATGTTTAATAAGGACTTGTCTACACAGGACAATTATACTATCTTCATCAAATCTCTTCAGAAACTGACATTGTTAAGCTAAATCAATTTGAGACACTCTTAAACCCACTTGTGCCCCCATAAGGGATACTCACCAATTTTGCTACAACAGTTTCTAAACGTATTTAGTTAAATCAGAACAAGGTTATGTGTAGACTAGGCTCAGACTCGCTGACTTTCTGCCCACATGTTTTCCAGCCTGTGACAGAGAGGGATGTATCACAAACAGGCAGAGCCAGACAATAATTGCATAAGACGAACGAGGTTCTCCTAAAAGCAGCAAAGAATCCTGTGGCACCTTATAAACTAACAGACGTTTTGGAGCATGAGCTTTCGTGGGTGAATACCCACTTCTTCAGATGCATGTGGTGGAAATTTCCAGGGGCAGGTATATATATGCTAGCAAGCAAGCTAGAGATAACGAGGTCAGTTCAATCAGGGAGGATGAGGCCCTGTTCTAGCAGTTGAGGTGTGAAAACCAAGAGAGGAGAAACTGGTTCTGTAGTTGGCAAGCCATCACAGTCTTTGTTCAATCCTGAGTTGATGGTGTCAAATTTGCAGATGAACTGAAGCTCAGCAGTTTCTCTTTGAAGTCTGGTCCTGAAGTTTTTTTGCTGCAGGATGGCCACCTTAAGGTCTGCAATAGTGTGACCAAGGAGGTTGAAGTGCTCTCCTACAGGTTTTTGTATATTGCCATTCCTAATGTCTGATTTGTGTCCATTTTTCCTTTTCCGTAGAGACTGTCCAGCTTGGCCGATGTACATAGCAGAGGGGCATTGCTGGCATATGATGGCATATATTACATTGGTGGATGTGCAGGTGAATGAACCGGTGATGGTGTGGCTGATCTGGTTAGGTCCTGTGATGGTGTCGCTGGTGTAGATATGTGGGCAGAGTTGGCATCGAGGTTTGTTGCATGGATTGGTTCCTGAGCTAGAGTTATTATGGTGCAGTGTGCAGTTACTGGTGAGAATATGTTTCAGGTTGGCAGGTTGTCTGTGGGCAAGGACTGGCCTGCCACCCAAGGCCTGTGAAAGTGTGGGATCATTGTCCAGGATGGGTTGTAGATCCTTGATGATGCGTTGGAGGGGTTTTAGCTGGGGGCTGTATGTGATGGCCAGTGGAGTCCTGTTGGTTTCTTTCTTGGGTTTGTCTTGCAGTAGGAGGCCTCTGGGTACACATCTGGCTCTGTTGATCTGTTTCCTTATTTCCTCGTGCGGGTATTGTAGTTTTGAGAATGCTTGGTGGAGATTTTGTAGGTGTTGGTCTCTGTCTGAGGGGTTAGAGCAGATGCGGTTGTACCTCAATGCTTGGCTGTAGACAATGGATCGTGTGATGCGTCCGGGATGGAAGCTGGAGGCATGAAGGTAGGCATAGCGGTCGGTAGGTTTTCGATATAGGGTGGTGTTAATGTGACCATCACTTATTCTCCTAGAGAGGACAACAGTTCCCAGCAAAAATAGGGCCAGTTTCTGGCACCCTTCCTCACATAATGCAATTGATTTACATGGGACTACTACAGGACTAAGTTCTCAACATGAGTTTAGGAGGTAGAAGCTCATTCACAGAGAATAAAACAAACAAAATTAATGTCTAACAGCCATAAACAGAGAGTGATCATTCTCCAAATCTGTCAGTAAATATCTGTCAATCAATGAATGCAATGATTTTCGAAGATGAAGAAACTTCAAGTAAAATATGTACCTTGTATGTCTTCTGTTCACATTTCTGTGACCAATTTTGTACCTATTATTTAACCTATATATTTTTATTTGCATTTTAAAGAGTATTAGAGAATGAGCATAAACTGACTCCTTGATCCTGATGCAGCAGCCCTTTGCTCATAAGAGTAGTCCTACTGACGTTAATGGCTTCATCCCACTTATTACAGTTGGTTTCATTGACTCCCATGGGATTACTCACATGAATAAACATTGGAATTGGGTCTTTTGTCACTCTAATTGTATATGCCTGTTCCTGCAGCATTTCCAAACTGGTCAAAAGCAGACCTTCACACAAATTCAGTCTGGTTTTCAGATCCAAGAGGTATGATTCAGTCTGAATACTTCTCAGAAAATACACCATATCTTGCAGGGGTGAGCTGGGGCCGGTTCCCACAGGTTCCCAAGAACCGGTTGCTAAAATTAGACCTCCATGGAGAACCAGTTGTTAAAGGGCCAGGAAATGGGCAAAGAACTCTGGTCCGTGGGCCGGACCATCCTGTTGCTCCCAGGATTCCCAGATGGGGAGGTTGAGGCTCCCCGACCCTTCCCCCACTTCCCACCAGCTGCAGCGTGGCCAACCACTAGCATCAGCTGGGCAGCTCAGCTGCGCTCCAGAGTCATCCTGCTGCTGCTTTTTGAGAGGCCTGGCAAGATGTGGGGGGTCTGCTGCAAGCTCCAGGGCTGGCCAGAGAGGAGGGGAGGGGGCAAGTGGGTCAATTGGCATGGGCCCTGCAGGGGCCCCTGGCCCCACGAGGATGTCTCCCCTGGGCCCTCCCCCACTTCCCCCACCACTAAGAGCCGCAGCATGGCCAGCAGCTGGGCAGCTCAGCTGAGCTCTGGGCTGCCGGCAAGGTAAGGGAGCTGCAAGTTCCAGGGCCGCGGGGGGGGGGGGGCAAAGTGGGGCAATTTGCCCCGCGCCCCTAGCCCCATGAGGATGTCTCCCCGCAGCCCCCTCCCCACCCCCGCAGAGCTGCAGCGTGGCCAGCAGCTGGGCAGCTCAGCTGAGCTCCTGAGTCCTCCCACTGCTTTGAGCTGCCGGCAAGGTAAGGGGGGGAGGGGGCTGCAAGCTCCAGGGCTGCCGGGGGGGCAAGTGGGGCAATTTGCCCCCGGCCCTGCAGGAACCCCCGGCCCTATAAATATGTCTCCCCCTCCCCCAGCCCCTCCCCTTAAATCAGAACTTTTTATAGGGAACCGGTTGTTAAGATTTTGGTGGCTCATCACTGCATATCTTAGATATCTATTTGAATCAGACCCCACAAAGCTTCCAGAGTTCTCTCATCACTAAGGGCTAGACTCTGTCAGCATTACTCATAGTGCTTTATTCCACAAGTAGTCCCATTGCAATCTGTCTCTAAAAGAAAACCCACTACAATAAATTAAAAGTGCAAGGAAAAATATAACAATTCTAAATGTAAACACTATTCCAAAACACAGAAGTAGCAAAGGCCAGTGATATAATATCATAGCGTCTTGTTCATTAAGGGTATGGCTAGACTTAGAGGTGAGGATGTAATTCCCAATTTGAGGAGACATACCTAAGTGCTAAACATAGAATGTAGCCTGGAGGGGCTAATCACCCCCAAGAACATAGCTATCTGAGACTCTAGGAACGTATTCCAGGCAGCTAGCTTAGCCCCTCCTGCTGCTCACACTGCCACCAATGCACTTTATTTTCAGCTCACTATCTGGATCAGAGCTAGTGTGGATATGTCTCCTTGGGCTGAGAATCACACCCTCAACTCGCAGTGTAGACATACTCTGAGAGATCAAGAAAACTATCACTCCACAAAATACGTCAACCACAGTTCTTCCACCAGATGAAGTGGGCTCCGCAAATAAGCCTAGTACCTGCAGTTGATCTAGTCCAGTGAAGAGGATGGCAAATACGATATTGTTTTCAGGTCCATTATATAAAGTCTCTACATTTACCTTTATTTATTTTTTCTGCTGAAAAGATACTGGAACTGGATATTGTAACATAGCACCTTATTACCATCCTCAGTTTTATTAGAATGGTGGTTCGCCTGGATGGCGGCACAAGTAGTGAAAGATTTACAGATCAGACCGGCATGAAATTGACCTTCTGAATGGCCAGTTACTTTTAGCAACCCTGTAGGCTTCTTGCAGGATCTCATAAAACCAGCATGTGTGACCATAAACATACAAATGCCATGAGCTCAGTCGAGGAAGTTGCCACTCAGACCTTCTCCCTCTACACCCAAGAAAGTTGTCTTAATGCAACCTTCATAACTGCAGAGCTGCATAATTGCAGGCCCTGCTCTGAAATTCTGACAGCTCAGTCTGTGCACAGACTAGAGAAAGGGAGCCAGAAAACAGCTGATCAATAATCGTAAAATATAAGGGCAAATGACTGAACAGAAGCTAATTAAACTGAGTTAGGAAATTAAGTTATCCACTTTGGCCCCTATTGTTCTGCTACCATAACACTTATCTGCAAATATTCCATATAGGCCTCATTGATCTCAGTACATGCACTCACACAGGCAGAGCTCAGAAGGGAATTAGTGATAAGCCACTGCTGGGTAGTCAGAGTACCTGTCACTTATATAAAGAAGAAGTTCAGATAGTTCAGCCCATTGAACCTGGTAGAAACCTAGTTACAGTGGTCCTAAAAGGCATCTCTCAGATTTTCGGCTCCCAGCATTAGCTAATGCAGCTTTTTCAATGTTCCTGCAGAGAAAGACAGTGATGATAGCCAAGTAGCCCCACCCTTTACTGTGAGTCTCTGCTTTCTTGTAGAAGAGGAAATGCATGCTAAAGCAGCAAGTAAGGTTCAGTCCTTAACAATTGCTAACCATACACATTTTTGCTCCATGTTATAGAAGTCCTTAGGGTGCAATTCACTCACGTGTGGAGAACACACGTAAGACCCTCTGCCACAATTAAGTCTCATGACTGGGCTACAAAGAATGGTTCAATCATGGAAGAGGATCCCTGCACTGCCTATGTACTAGGGGTCTCCACTCCATTCCCATAAGGCTGCCACAAAGAGGACTGTTGGAGGTAGAGGAAGGATGACCTTAAGGCACAATTCCCTGTCTGCAAAACAGTGATATCATTTCCCCACTTCATAGGGATGTGGTCAGGTTTCATTTACTAAAGTCTGTGAGGAACTCAAATACTACCATGTTGGGGCCACGGAAGAACCTAAATGGAGGTGGGTCAGGGATGAGGCACTTGTGGACCTAATGGCCCACAACCCTGCACAGAAGAGCAGTGGCTGTTACCTGCACATAGGTTGCAATAGCAACTGCAGGAGGACTGCTTTGCTGCCTTGCATTTTGCCTCTGGGTTAAGTCCAGCCCCACCAAACCTGGATAGTTCTCCACTTAGAGCCTAATTACCTGAGATTTGCCAGCAGGGGAGAGAGGTGACTTTCAAACAGCATAGGGATTTTCAAATTAATTAGGCATGCAAGTTCATGCACAAATATGGAGTTTAATTTACACTGGCCCACTACAATTTTGCATATGCAAGTTGGGTAACAACTTCTCAGCGTATGCGCAATGTGCCTCAGGTGGCACATGACCAGGATTCATCACTGAATTTGGTCTGCTGGTTGGATCATTAGCATCCCCAGCCCAGGCTGGGTACTGACAGGGAGTGCGACGTGAACGCTGAGCCATACTTACACATACAAGTAGACAATTAGGAAAAAATGTCCCCCAATTATCCATTTGGAATATGCAATCATGGTAAGTATATGTGAAAATTTGACTCTCAGTTCAATATGCGTTTTGTAGGCACAATTGTGAGCCTAATTTGTTGGAAAATCAGGCCCTACATTTCTAATTAAAGTGAGTTTTAAAATAGTCATTTCACTAAGAGAGAACAGTTAGAGGCAAATCAGTATTACAGTTTACAGGGGCCCAAGTCTTATCTTTTTAGCTGGCTTATGCCCTGGGCTAGTATATATTTTAAAACTGCTTTTTGTCCTACTCTAATACAGATTTATCCATGAAAATGAATGCTTGATATTAAGCAGTGTTTTGCAACATAGAAAGCCAGATCCTCAACTGATGTCTATCAGGGATACTGCATTGAACTCAGTGGAGATATGCTAATTTACACCAGTGGATGATCTGGTCCTAAAGTTCTTTTTCTGACTGTAAAATCAGATTAATGCAAACTGATTTATACTCTTCCTTGAACTCCTATGTAATTAAGAGCCAAAATGACATTACTTTTCATCAAATCAGCTTCAAAAATTGCTAAGCTTAAGTCTGCTCTTATGAGATTTCCAGCCAAATTTTTGTGGACTATGATGTTTAGTTACTGTGGTTTGGTTCATTAGCTAAATGAACCCCAACACCAATCTTTTGGAAGTTCACTGATCACCACTAGTGAAAAACCATGGAGCCCTTGCTCAAGCTAGTCCAAATTCCCTGAAGCACTGTTTTCAGGTGGGGAGAACTGTCTTCACATACACCTGTTATTGTCAGATAGGACAATGGTGAACACATTGTTACTCTACCTCAAATCATCTGAGAATTCTGTCACTCTACCTGGTCCATGTACCCACTGAACTTTTAAAGCAAACACACAGGAACTATTTGTGTTTTTGTTGATTATGACAGGGTTTATAATAAATCTCTTTGGAAACACTTCAGAACAGGTATCAGACAGAAAGAACATTTAGTGTGCAAGTTTTGCCAAGGAATTGTGCCAGTTTTTACCTGTTGCAGCTGTTGGGAAATGGACCTGTACTTGCTAGAAATCTACTTGTACTTGCATGTCAGGAGTGGGAGTGTGAGCAGGTGTTTGCAAATCACAGTAATGTTGCTAACAATACTTGATATCACTTTTAAAAATAATAACAATAATGGCTGGTATCTAAAATATCTGGCAGCCTAAAAATATCTCCTTATTTTGGATTGTCTGAGAGCAATAATCAGAGCAGCCCTGCAAAATGAAAACATGTGGTACTAATTCCAGTATGCCACATGATGTGACTTCCCTTTAAAGCCAGTTAATGTTTGACGTCTCTCAATACTCCTTCTTGCCTCCAGTCAGGAGAGAAGGAAAGGGGTGGTATGCAGAGCCCTGAAGACACTAATTGTGCTCAATCAGCCCTTTGTCTTTTGTGACTGGCTTTATCCAGGGGCAACAGTCTCTTTCCATTACTAATAAAAATGACCCCCACTAGGGGTGATGAAGAAACAATAAAACTAATCATTAAGGAGACCTGCTGAGAAGTGAATTCCAGTCCCAGGTCAGATCTAATTGCAGCTGGACAGTGAACCAGTGCCCCGGTCATTTATTTTAGCTACTTCACATCTATTTTTATGTATTTGTTTCTTTCTCTCTCTCCATAAAGAAAGAAATAAAAATACATATATCAATGAAAAAGATACAGACAGAGATAAAAACAACCGCCTCCACTTTCACATGTCACGCAGACTTTCTAAAATATTCACTATTTGGCCAAGATCAATCATAGAAAACTTCAAACAAAATATAACTTTCCAAAATGTTACAAGCAGCTAAAAACAGGAGGTTATCATGAAAGTCATGCTATGATACCTACCAGGAAATACAGTGCACAGGGGGAGAGCGAGCACACATACACACAAGGATCCATATGTAGAGCTGCTGAGATTTTCAAAGCAGTCTAGAGATTTAGATGCATATCTGTGATTAATTTTAATGGAAAAGTATTATTTCCAATTTCAATATGTATATACCAGTATATATACACATACACACACCAATGCCCATATGTATTGTTCATTTACATAAAAAGAATATTTTAGGCCTTTCTCTCTTCACCACTCTTCCCTCTCCCTGTCCATCACTATCAGAACCTAATCAGACTACTCTCCCTTTTTTCCCCAACTTCTTCCTTAACTGTCCCCACGACTCTTTCGTCTAGACTCCCAACCAGCTACCTAGCCTTTAATATTTCCTTCTAGAATCCAAACAAGACCCCTTTGCAACTGATTGAACACAGTGACCCTCTCTCTTCAAACCCAAACAAAATTTTTCCTAGCACTCTTTTAGGGGAAGAGTCACTCTGCATCCTGTTCAGATATTAGGGTCATGGGACAGTATAAGATCATAGACAGACATAGATTTACCATCATGGGCAGGTTCTTAAAATTGAAACAATCGTTTAATGACTTACTGAGTCCCTCAGTGAGTGTTTGTAACAAGTTGAGTAACTGTTTTATAAATAAAAGATCTCAGCTTGGCAGCTAACTGTGAGTCAACCCAATCCTCCTCTGGTTTTTTTCCCCTCTATGGCTTTTATGACTTGTCCGATCTGGATATTGAGCTCTTTCTTGCAAATATCTCAGTCCAGTCCTCCTGATGTTATCCAGGGCTTAAGGCCCTCAACATGTGCTTTGGATCTGATCCCCACCTGAGTGCTGTGCTGAGGGGGTGTTTATCAACTCTGGCAACAACAGATCAGGACACAGGAAATTTATCACTGAAATCTGGAATTGTTCCATCTAATTGTAAGCAGACTTTAACAACTTGTTTACTGAATAAAACTTCCTTATCAGGTAAGGATGTGTCTAACTTCCACCCAGTCTCAAATTTATGATTCTTATCTAAGGCTTGGTCTACACTAACTACTACATCGCTCAGGGGTGTGGAAAATCCACGTCTCTGAGTGACGCAGTTATACTGACCTAACTCCCGGCATAGACACCGACACCAGTGCAGACACCTGGCGTTGACAGGAGAGTTTCTCCCATCTACATAGCTATGGCCTCTCAGGGAGATGGAGTACCTATGGCAACAGAAGAGGCCCTCCCTGACGCACTATAGCATCTCAGTGGCATCAATGCAGCTGCACTTCTACAGCCTTCTAAGTGTAGACAAGCACTAAGACACTTGAAAAGGATTTTCATTCACCTCTGGGATCATTTCTCAAAATTCAATTTAACTGAAAAATGACAGTCAGTCCCACAGCATAGTGGCAATTTTGCCTAAGGCTTATAGTGAGTTTAATATTCTAGTAGTAGTGACTCTTAGATCTTGTATAGTGGCTAGGATCCAGGACTAGAGGTGTATCTACACCGCAAGTGGAGGTGTGATTGCAGTTCACATAGACATACCCACGCTAGCTTTAACCTAGCTAGCACAGTTAACAGTAATAGTGAAGACATAGCAGCATGGACCCTAGCATAGGCTAGCTTTGGGAGTATACATCCAGTGTTCCAGTTCTTGGACAATCCGTGCTGACACCCACACCACTGTGTTTTTACTTTGATTTTTAGCTAGATTAAAGCTAGTGTTGGTACGTCTACTCAAGCTGCAATCTCATCTTTGACTGCAGTGTAGACATACCCAGAGGTGAAAGTAAGCCGGTACGGTCTGGTGTGGCATACCAGCTCTTGCACCTGGTGGTATTTTAAAGGGCCTGGGGTGCTCCACAGAGGCAGGAGCCTTTGGCCCTTTAAATCCCCACTGGAGTCCAGCAGCCAGGCTTGGGTGGGAATTTAAAAGGCCTGGTGCTCCTGATGCTGCAGCAAGCCCCGGGCCCTTTAAATCACTGCTGGAGCTTCATCAACAGGACTTAGATGGCGCTTTAAAGGGTCTAGGGCTCCCCACAGCAGCCGGAGCCTCCGGCCCTTTAAATCCCCACCGGAGCCCAGCAGCCGGGCTCAGGTGGGGATTTAAAAGGCCTGTGTTCCTTTCACCCCTGGACATACCCTAAGACTCCTGGGTTCTACTCCCACTTGTGCCAGTAAATTAGAGTGATTTTGGGCAAATCACTTAACCTGTGCCTATGTTTAACCCATAAAATGGAGTATAGTATACTTCCCTATTTCTCAAGGGTTTTCGGGGGCTTAATGCACATTTGTAAGGTGTTGGAAGGAATCATTAGATGAATGGTGCTATGGTAGTGTTAAATGTTTGCCTTATTATTAGAGAAAAGGTGGGTCTCTTTCACCAACAGAAGTCGGTCCAATAAAAGATATCACCTCACCCACCCTTGTCTCCCTAATATCCTGGGACCAAAATGTCTACAACAACACTGCACACAGCCTTATTATCAAACATTTGAGGGATATAATTCAGTTATCAGTGACTCCGAGACTGTGAGCTCTTTAGGGCAGGAATTCTGTCTTCCCGCATGTATAGGCAGTGCCCAGCACATTGTAGGCATTACTGGAATATACATAAATAGCAAATACTAGTAATGTTAAAATAACTGTACACTAGGCATTTTTCATCCAGAAGTCAAAAAGTGTTTCCAAACACTAATGAATTAAAGATTCACAGCTCCCCTGAGAGATAGAGAAGAGATTTCCCTGCTGAAAGTCAGGGTTTGTTTAATGGGGTGCAACAAGACCCCAACACAGCTTAGCACAGGAAGCAGAAAAGAATATCACCCCCCCTTCCCATTGAAATTGCTGAAGGAGTTTAGGAAAAATTTAATAATCCCAGTTGGAACTGGGTTAGGGCACTTGAATTAACAACCCCACTCTTGGAAAAAAAATATTATGGGATCTTTAGCAACCACAAATGGTAAGGAACATGATTTAATACCTGATCCAAAAGACAGCACCTGTAACAGCAGTGTTCCCTGGCCCCTTGCTGAGACTTTGGTTCTGTGCTGACTCACATGAAGGCATTCTACCCATAGAATAACCAACACTGCTGAACAAAGTTGTTCATCTGATGTCTTCAAGTACTAATCCAGCCCAACCCTTCTTAGCTTGTGAGATCCAATGTCATCATAGCCAAGGCGTCAAAAATGTCAGTTTGAAGAGTAGTTTTTATAGACCATTACATGGGATCGACTGCTTTGCCCTCATTATAGATAATAAGACAGAAAATATCATAATACCATTACAGAAATCCATAGTATGCGCACACCTTGAATACTACATACAGTTCTGGTAGCACCATCTAAAAAAAGGAAATATATGAATTGGAAAAGGCACAGGCAAGGGCAACAAAAATTATTAAGGGTATGAAACAACTTCCATATGAGGAGCAATTAAAAAGACTGAGAATGTTCAGTTTAGAAAATAGACGACTAAAGGGGAAATGATAGCAGTCTATAAAATCATGAATGATGCAAAGAAAGTGAATAGGGAAGTGTTTTTTCCTTCACAAAACACACAAACCAGGGGTCACCCAATGAAATTAATCGGCAGCAGGTTTAAAACAAACGTAAGGAAGTATTTCTTCACACAATGCACAGTCAACATGTGGAACTCATTGCCAGGAGATATTGTGAAGGCCAAAAGTATATCTGAGTTCAAAAAAGAACTAGATATGTTCATGGAGGATAGCTCCATCAATAGCTGACAAAATGGTCAGGGATGCAACCCCATGCTCTGGGAGTCCCTAAACCTCTGTATGCCAGAAGCTGGCATGGGACAAGAAAGGATGGATGGTTCAATAATTGCCCTATTCTGTTCATTCCCTCTGAAGCATCTGGCACCGGTCAGTGTTGAAACATAGAATATTGGGTTTGATGGACCATTGGTCTGACCCAGTATTGCAATTTTTATGTTCTTATGATTGGATTGCCACAGTTCTCCACACAAGAAATAGGGAGAGATTTATTAGTATAAACTGGTTCCAGTCCTCTTAAAATATTCTGCAAATCTGCCTTGAAGGGACACAATCAAAGTAAAAATCCTATCCTTATAAAATACTGTGCCTGTTTTACTAATGGCAGCTTACATTATTAAAAACTAAAATAATTTTAAAATACAATTTTTACTATTTAATTTTTTCATTTATATATATATACACTCCTCTACCACGATATAATGCTGCCTGATATAACTCGAATTCGGGTATAACGCGGTAAAGCAGCGCTCCGGGGGGAGGAGGGGGCTGCACACTCTGGTGGATCAAACAAGTTCGATAGAATGCAGTTTCACATATAATGTGGTAAGATTTTTTGTCTCCCAAGGACAGCGTTACATCGGGGTAGAGCTGTATATATATTCACTTCACTCATCTTGATGCAATTACACCCGACATTTTTTCTTTCTGTATAAAATCAGTTTAATTTTCTGATCTCATGTCATTAGTCCAAAGACATTATTATTACTAATGGTTTTCCAGAACTATAGGGAGATGTTTATAACCAAAGTAAAATCTGTTTTCATTGATTTTTTTAAATTTATTAAAATAAAACTATTTGAAAAGATATTTATAGGTTGGTTTGTTTCTAACAAAAAAATTAACATGCTGTGACTAATCTATTGGACATTATTCCTTAAAAAAATAAGTGGAAAATTTCCATTTTATGATTTTTTTGCTGCAACATATTCATCACCATCATTACACAAATTTAGGTGTGATTTGGGGACCAAATTTCAAAGGACCCCAAAATTCAAGGGTATTTGGCTTCAATGTTCCAGTTTGGACCACTAGGCCCTGATCCGAAGCCCAGTAAAGTCAATATAAGTCCTTCCATTGACTTTTATCAGTTTTGGACTGAGCTCTTAATAGAGATAATCAAAAATCGTGAATTGTGGAGTTGGATTTTGAAATACAACCACTACCAAAGTTCAAGGGTGTTTGGATTCAAGATTCCAGTCTCAGATGCTGGAATGGATGATTTATCCAAAGAACAGGCACAGTACAGACTACAGAAGCAAAGATACCCCATATTGCCTTCAACAATTTACCTTTCTGTCTTAGAGGAACCACCTTTGTGGACGAAAAGGTAATCCAGTTTCTACACATAGCCATTCACCATGCTGGCAGAGTCTCAAGACTCCTGTTTTCCTGGAAATATGTTATTAATTTTGTATTCAGACACTGACATTCTAAACTATTCAGCAGCTGGTTCTGCTCATTTGGCAACAGCACGCACATTGAAAAGCCAATATATGTAAGTGTGAAAAGTAGAGATTTAGTAGGAAAATTCTTTAATGACTTTGATATAGTTAAAAATTATAGAGATAGAGAGGAAGTGTTTCAGGTTCCCCTGAGTACAACTGAGAATATGTAGTTTTCCAGCCTCTTTCCAAGCACCTGAACTTGGGAGCAGCAAGGGGCCTGTTTGATTACAGCATAATTTAGAGCAACCTCATGATGGCTCTAACTTACGACAGTAATAACAATTCCGTAGGAACTTTTTCATTCACAGGTTCATAGATTCCAAGGCCAGAAGGGACCATTGTGATCATCTAGTTTAGACCTCCTATATAATAGGCCATAGAGTGTATCTTCTATAAAAACATCCAACCTTGGTTTTAAAATCGTTAGGTGATGGAGAATCCACCACAACCTTTTGTAAATTATTCCAATGTTTAATTACTTCCATTATTAAAAATGTATGCTTCATTTCCAGTCTAAATTGATCTAGCTTCAATTTCCAGCCACCGGATCATGTTGTACCATTCTCTGCTAGACTGAAGAGCCCATTATCAAATATTTGTTCCTTATGTGGGTACTTACAGACTGTAATCAAGTCATCTCTTAACCATCTCTTAGATTTAGGTCTTTGAGTCTATTGGTATAAGGCATGTTTTCTAATCCTTTAATTATTCTCATGGCTCTTCTCTGAACCTTCTACCACCACAAGATCACTGGAGTACATCATGCTTTGGTTATGGCGCCTATATACAAGAGCCAGGAGTGGGTGATGTAGAGCCAGTTACATTGGCTTTATATCATTTGAGGATTCTCAGCTGTTTAAGCCAGCTTTCCCCTATATTTACACCACTGAAGTACCACTGAAAGGGTAGCTAGGATCTGGCCCATAGATATCAAGGTAGAAACAAACACAGAGATGTCTATGGGACTTTTTATTGCATATTCCGGCTGGGATTCAAGTCAATAGCAAAACTCCTCCCACTGGCTTCAGTGCGAATAGGAATAGGCTTTTGAAGGATCATGCTCTCCCACAGAAAAACCAAAGGGAGTGCACTTTCTTATAGGGTTTTTGGGGTAGAATCGTTGAGTAAAGAAATGCAGAAATTAGACTCCCAAACTCTACTGCTCCACCAAGATCTGCTAGAGGCACAGGGCAATCTGTGAGGAAGCCTTGAATTCCGATACTGACCCAAGTCACCCCCTCCCTGTTTGCTGGCAGCATGGTACTGTTGGACCCCCTGCTGCTGCTGGAGAGAACACTGGCCTTTGATGAGAACCTCCCAGGGTTTTCCTTACACTTCTGCAGCATCAGGACATTAAAGGGCCTATGCTGCTATGCCTGTCCTCCTCCCCCTCCCCTGCAACAAATTCTCATTTTATGTTGCTTTTACTTTAACACAAAAGAATGGCCTTTTATTAGAGCTTTATCTTCACTTAGGCTTCTAAGAATCCATACTGAACATTTTGTTGTTATGGCCCCTTCTGGGTTTGGAGACATACAAGCTTTGTGTGTTTGGCTTCATGCACTGGCATTTTTACATGCCTTTATCTGTACAGTATTGCTGAGTATACTTACAATTATTTTAAAAAATCTTAAGAATTCATTAAAAATAAATCTGTAGAAAACTTGACCCGCTGTACACATATTTCCTCATCACTTGAACTTTCACATTCGGCTGCATTTTGTATATTTAATTTTGGCCATTTGTCTCACGCTGTTAAAAGGCCATGTCCCATATTTGGCCCAGGGTACACTGCAGTTTGCTCCATTAACCAAGTGTGAGGCATAGCATTTTCACATAATAGAAATACTTTATTTTAATGTAAATTTTGCAATGTTAATTCCTTGCATAAGAGACCTAGGGATAAATAGTGGATTATAGTTCAACCTTCCCCTGGTGTCCATAAATATTTACAGTTTCTTACCCTGTTTCAAGACACAGATGAAATTCATCTTCCTGGGGGAGAGGGAAGGGATGTGGAAGGGAGAAAATCATCTTTAAAGTATAAATGTGAAGAAAATGAAAACAGATGCATGGAAAGGAAAAGAGAAGCTGGTGGGAACATAACTGAACTGAAACACATTTTCCCTAGGAGATGACAGCATTGTGCACTTCCTTAAGGCTTCCCACAGACAGACAACTCCCCTGTGGAAAAGCTCTCAGGAGGAGGTGGAACATAACCTCAGGGAAGAGAAACAAATTGGAAATGTGTCACATTCCCAAGTGAAACTTCTGAGTTTGCATTGTCCCATCTTTAATTAAAACTCACTCCTTTCCAAAGAACCAAAGGAGAATTGTCTTTAAGTCAGAAAACAGAAACATGTTCTAATCCTGTTTATTTGCAGAGGCCTGGCCGGCAACAGACGTGCAACAGGGTGATCCCAGTCTGCTCTAAACTGACACAGTGACATGATGACTGGGCTTTGAAGATAGAGCAGCAATGTTTATGTAGTAAGCAGCCGTGGTGGAGAAGGGAGGAAGGGGGAGGAGGATCGGGAAACTGTAACTCATTGTGGATGGGCTGAACTGGCCTGGGTGGCAAGCTCTTAAAGCTCAGAACATTCATCAACCTGCCGAGCGGGCCCGACAAGCTGGAGCCACAGTTGCTCTTGCTCTCTCCCTCTCTAACTGTGTCAAGCATGATGTAGTCCAACTGTGCGGAGACAGCACAGCCAGGCCAGACAAGCTCTGGTCAGTGCAAATAATCACAGCTCTGACTCCTTTCTCTGTTACTCAGCAAAGCCTGGCCACAGAACACAGAGTTCTCACAGGAAGTTTACGTCAGTTCTCTTTTACTCTTACCCACACACACGCATACGCACACACACACACATACACACACACATAGAGCCAAATTCATTCAGAGTCTAACTTCATTTAAGGTACTGGAGTTACACCCAAGATTAGTTTGACCCAGTCTCTTTAATATTGCAAATACTTCAGAATTTGAGCCCCAACTCCAGTGTCACTTACATCAATTTTACACTAGCACAACTCCACTGGCTTCAGTAGAATTACTCCTGATTTACACCAGCATGAGAGGAGAATCAGGCCCCTAAGCCTTTCTATAGTGTTTTGAATAAGACAAACTGAGTTTTCTGATCTCTTCCATTTTTCTGAGGTAATTTGGGTTAAACTACTGAGTTCATTACTATTCTAATTCAATGGAATCCTTTTCAAATATGAGATTTCTAGTCTTGAAATGTGAAATACTTGAGATTTGTTTAGTTACTTTTCCTATAGAAGCACCTCAAGCCCTAACATTTGCTTCCTGAAAAAGCTGTGCAATGAGAGTGCAGTATAGCTAAGAGATGGTTTTCCACATGCAGCAGGAATTTAGCTGTAACTGTCTCATTAACAGAGACCGTATGGTTAAATTCCAATGTATCATGCTTCATATTTACTGATAAAAATTTGGCATGAGCCTAAAAAGGCCAAGCAGTTCAGAGGTTAGGTTACCACCATTTATAATACATTGTTCCTAAGTATTGTGGCTCACTTACAATATGAAGATGCTTGCCTTTTCGAGGCTCCCTGATACACATCAGCTGCAACACCTGGCCATGTCAGAGTGAGCGTCAGCTCTACAGATCCAGGCTTTTGTCTTTTTAAACCAGAGCCAGAACACTACCTTATTTTGGGGGATGGAAGGAGGATTTGTTCAACTCCAGAGCTTTTATTTTAAAGATTTTTGTTTCTTTTGTAGACCCTTATTTAAATAAGCTATTTTTAAAAAAAATGCACATAATAGGACTTTCTAAATTAATATGATTTTTCCAAATGACTTCTGCCAGCTTCCATACTATATAAACCCATTTCTGGTATTTTTTCCACATTATTTTCCAACTTTTCATTGAATGCTAAAAGGTTTGTTGGACCTCATACATTCTATGATCATTATATAGGCCTAACAGATTTCTGTGTTATTATTATTATTATTTATTCTATGGTAACCTATAGTGAAATATGAGCTATAGTGCCCTTCTTCCCAAAGAATCCACACACCCTTTGTTCATATAGGAAGCATCTCTATTCAGGACAGCACTTAAGCATGTGCTAACCTCTAAGCCTGTGTTTAGATCCCCTTGAAGTCAGTGAATCTCATGCTCTTAGTCTGAATAGGGATTGACGTACGCACACGCTTAAGCACGTTCCTGAAACAAGGCCTTAAAATGATACACGAAGTACGAACAGGGATCACTTCACAGTCATTGGAATGCAGTAATCTCTGGGCTAGGGTAACCAGATGTCCCGATTTTACAGGGACAGCCCCAATATTTGGGACTTTTTCTTATATAGGAACCTATTGTCCCCCACCTCCTGTCCCGATTTTTCACATTTGCTATTTGGTCACCCTGCTCTGGGCTGGTATCACGGCACTACACAACAGTTCAGCACAGTAAGTGAAATAGAATCCTTTATTCAAATGACATGATAGCAGAAATAGTAGGTGGACAAAATGTAATTCTCCAAGTAGGCATCATGCAAGGAAACAAGGACTAACATTTGAGGAAAATACTTAATAACCACAAAGGTTCAGGATCTCAGTACCTCCAGAATATGGCACCTCCAGCAGCACAGGTTAATGCTTGATCATTGGTTCAGTACTGACTCAGAAGAGAGAGTACCTCCTACTAAGATCACTTCCTGTAGTACCTTATGTATTTGTTGGAGGCCCTCAATTCCCAATACCAACCTGATTCAGTCCAGCTCAGTGTGCAGGACCCAACAGGATGACATCCCAAAGTAGTATGGCTCCAGTAGAGAATCCTCCAAAAAAGAAACACTGCCACATGTGTAATGCTAAATATGGCTTCTGTGCTTGTGCGCTAACACTGATTAGCATGGTCAGCCTCAACTCCAGCATTCTGCTCTTTCAGTATGTACAGAATCATAGCATTGTCAGCCCAGTATTTACCTAAGAAAATGAGCTCAATTCAGCAGACTGCATTTCAATTCCATTATTACTAATTTGTTCAAGATTAGAAGCTGTGGCAATTAGTAGTCAATTTAAGGAAATCCACATTGCAGGCAGCAAGTGCAACTATTTTGGGAGGTGGGGATATGTGAGAGCAAAGGAAGGATTAGATTTAAAGTGACATTGTTCCAATTCATGGAGTAAGATGCTGCATCTTTAACAAGTATCAGGCTTTGGCTGCTGTCTAGAAAACTTCATCTGCTGTGCAGGTGCTCTCTAGATCAGCTGTTACAGGATAAAGGGCAATACTGAAAAGTTGCATAGGATTTGTCACACAGAATCAAACCATTGTTACATCTGCCTGCTTCTCTACTTCAGGCAGCGGGCAATACTGATGTTTCACAGAAAACTGAGACACAAAACTATAATGCACATGTCCAATTGGGTGAGGTTGTATATGGAGGTGATCAGGACTCAAAGCCAGGGTACACAGCACAACCTGCTTCCCCGGAGGTGCCACTTTCTGCTCCAGAATCTTAGATTTCATCTTTTTTAAAAAGTAATTATCTAGGTTTTACGTTTACAAAAAAAACCTTGAAAACATGAAGTTAAGTGTAACCAAGACAGTAATATCACACTGTCCCAACTACACTTCTATTTTTAGCACACTAGCTTGATCAGAGCTAGCAGAGTATGTCTCATGGTGGGAATTACACCTCCAGGTCCAATGTACACATACCTGAACTGACACCTAAAGTTAAGTAAATGTGTCCAGTGTCACAGAGGATGTCGGTGCCAGAGCCAAGATTAGAACTTCTGGCTGGCTTCAAGTCCTGTACCTAAATCACTGGACCACTGCTCTGACTGTTAAACCTACATTTTTAAAACTATTATTGTAGATTAATGTATCTCTGTTTAACTAAAGCATGCAGTAATGTACAGCTGGCCACTAGGCCAATCAGAGTGCATAGGTAAATAATACTACAATTCTCAATTCACGCACCCAAAGCCATTCAGTTAAGTAGAAATAAATGCATTGTAACAGAAGATTGCAGTAAGATCCAGGTCTGTCGCTTTGAAAATGAGCATGCCTTGATGTTTAATTTTCCATGAGTGCCTCAGCATTTATGTAGCAGCAGGCGACCATTATCCTGTGACAACATTCTATTCTGATGACATTATCTTAACCCTTTCACAGTTGGCACTACCCAATCCTGTTGTGCTGTCGGCATCCATTAACATTCCATTGACATCAATGAAATGTTAGGACAGAGAAGATCCATTCTGCAGCAAAGCGGGTGCGTTCTTACCTTGACATACCTGAGAGTTTGGCAAAATTCATGAAGTTAATTGTAACACATTCTGCCAGCTCTTCATCGAGCTCAGTTCAGAGGCACGTTTTTGTTTGTAATTAGAGTAAGAAGGAAGGATTAGATTATCTAGTCTGATCTCCTGTCTGACACCGGCCTTAGAGTTTCATCAGGTTATTCCTGGGGTTAGCCAAACAACTTGTGCTTGACTAAAGCGTATCTTCCAGAAAAGCATCCAATTTTGATATGAAGACCTCAAATGATGGTGAATCCACCACTTCCCTTGGGACTTTGTTCCAACGGTTAATCATCTGCACTATTAAAAACAAGTGTGCCTTATTTCTAATTTGTATTTGTCTGCCTTTAAGCCATGGGTTCTTGTTATGTCTTTTTCCACTAAATCAAAAAGCCCTTTAGTACCCAGAATTTTAACTTCATTAAGGTACTTATACACTGTAATCAAGTCACCTCTTGATCTTTTTTAAAAGCTAAATAAATTGAGCTCCTTCAGTTTCTCGCTCTAAGGCATTATTTCCAGACTTTGAATCGTTTTTGTGGCTCTTCACTGCACCCTGTCCAATTTTTCAAAATCCTTTTTAAAATGTGGACTCCAGAAATGTTATCATTGTTATCATCAGTGCTACGTAAATCACTTCCCTACTCCGACTCCCTAGTCCCTGCTTATATATCTGAGGGACTAGGGACTAGTCCCTCAGATATATAAGCAGGGACTAGGGAGTCCCTAGTCCCTGCTTATATATCTGAGGATCGCATTACCCCTTTTTGCCACAGCATCTTACTGGGAGCTCATGTTCAGATGTTTGTCCACTATCACCCTTAGCTCCTTTTCACAATAACTGCTCTGACAGGATAAAGTCCTCCAGCTGTTGAGATAGAAACTGATAGTAACTTTTCTAAAACATCATGTTATCCTAGAAGAAAGGATCATTGCCATCTATCACCTGGGATGGAAAAAAATATGCTAGAGCTAGGTTTTCCAAGCTCCTTGAGAGAAGGAGGCAGGAGGAATTACATTTGGAAAATTAGGGAGATATTTTGCACTTTATTCTTAATGCTCTGGTACATTTTCACTGAACATACCTTAGCGATGTTAATATTATTTAAATTATGCTTCATCACCATTTAAGAATTCAGAGAGGGGAATAGCAGAAAATGGTGTTTCACGTGCCTCGTATATCTACCTCTACAGATCCAGCCATCTAGAACAAATTCTCTTTAAATTGCACTCTATCAGTTTAGGCCCTGATTCTGCCAAGATTTATGCACATGCTTAACTTTATGTGATTACTCAGAGTGAGTAAAGTTAAACATAGGTGTAAATCTTTGTAGCATCGGGGCCTTATAATGTATCTTTCTCCTGTGCCTGCCGTTATGACATTTAATTTTAAAATTAGTAAGAATAAAATTGTGATGACTGAATGCTTTATTCGCTGTACAACAACTTCACTGTTTTCTATACTTTTTACCAGAGGTTCTCATATTATTTAATTCTGCAGTTACAATTTGTATAGAGATGGCAATGGAATATAACAGCTCAATTCTCTTTTCCAACAAGAAGCTCTTGTCTGTCCTGCAGATCACTATCAGAATTCTGCAACTGGGGCTAAATCCTCAGACCTCAGTGGTTCAGGAGCCAAATTAGTGATCAACATTACCCAAAAGAGCCACAGAAGTGTGAATTCATTGTTTCATTTACCAGAGTACTATTAGTATTTAAACAGTATGACAGGAAAAATATTTAGTTTTTTTATATATATAACTATTATTATTATTATCACAGCAAATAACTTAACAATATAGTTCAAGCTGATAACTTAATTGGTTAATAACACAGTAAAAGCATCCTGATTAGTTAATAACTTGGACTGGTTAATAATTAAATCACACTGTGTTTTAATATACACACACACACACAAAAAGTCCAGAGGAAACTGGGGACTGATAGTCAAATTGCTGTTGGATGAACCCTAGAATTGTTACCAATGTTTAAAGCAATATACTCTGGGCCTGATTCTCATTCACAAGAAGGCCAGTACAGTGTAAAAAAGCCATATTGTAAATGAGACTCAAGCCCTTGAACTATAAGAGAGAAAGTACAAGTAACTTTGTATTCACGGTTCTGGCTGAGTTTACAGTTGTACAATAAAAGCCTGATTCTCCACACATTAATGCAGGTGACTCAAACAGGACCACGTACCTGCATAAAGTTATTCAGATGTATGAATATGTGTTAGATCAGGGCCTAAGAGGGTAGCATTTGTATGGTTGTTGATGTGAAATAACAAAACCAATAAAAAATAAGTTTGTTAAAACAGACATAGTTGCCACTGAGGCAGTAACTAAATCTGCTGAGACTCCACAGCCTGTACTGAGTTTACTGTGTTCATGGAGAAAGAAAGACAAGGCAGGCTCCTAACTCAGAAAATTAATTAGCCCAGCTTTTTGCTAGCAGGGTATTTCTCTTTAATTCGCCCCTAGGTTTTAGGTTACAATGATTTAGGATTAGAGATAGAAAAGTATAAAAGGTAAACTTGGCTCAAGGCCTTGAAATAAAAAAAAAAAATCCTTCTGGTTAAAATCCTTATGCAGTACCAAAGATGTAGAGGTGTGTTCCTTCTAGTCATGCTTATAGGGATATTTCTCATGAGATTAAAAACAAAAAAGACACATTCGTGCACTAGGGATTAATTAGGAACATATAGTTCCCATGAATTGCACAATGCAACCCGCTCTCGTAGCATGATTTCTTACTAGTCCAAGAGTTTAAAATTATATATATGAAATCTTTCCTCATCCAAGGACAAAAAAAGGCCTCCATTTCTACAGAGATATGTTGGAAATCAGCAGGGCAACAACCATGTCTGAAAACCTGCACATTTCTGGTCTTTTATTTTATTTTATTATTCTTTTATTTCTAACTTTTAATAATGAGGTTTGGTGATTTCCTTCTTGTATTTCTAGCTTTGGGACCAACCTATTTGAACTGAAGTCAATGGACACTCCAGGTGCTTGAAACTCTGAAAATCACAGTGTAGGGATGAAATCCTGGTGACACTGAAGTCAATAACTTCCATGGCACCAGGATTTCAGTGTAGGTTCTAAATTTGATACCCAAAAATCAAAGCACCCAAAATTAGCAGCCACCTTTGAAAATTTGTCCCTAAGCTTATCCGTGGCTCAGCTTCCTTATGCGTAAAATAGGGAGGATGTTTATCTGCCATAGCCAGCTATTCTGAAGCTAAATATATGTTTGCAAAGCAAACATTTTGAGGTCTTTGGATGGAACAGGTTACAGAAGTACAATGTACTTTCATCTTGCCTAGATACAATGATGTTTGAGCACATTATAAATACTTACATAGAGAGATGCAGGAAGGGGGAAAAGGTCCTACGAGTCATTCATTTGATTGAAAATCTGTGGCAATCTTTAGCTGAAAATGGCAGTCTGCCCTAATGAAATTGAGGAGGAGTATACTTATCCTAATCATTGTGCAGTGAAATAGTAAGGAAGAATGGTATGCATGTCCCGAATATCTTCATTCTTACATTTCCCAACATAAACACAGGTTTGCAGTCAGGTGAAACATCAGGGTTTTTTTTTTGCCCATAGCAACAAGTCATCCCCTCATAAGCAGTGACGAATTAAGTGTTAATGTTAGTAGAAATGAGATTTTTATTAACGTGCGTTTAACTTCTGTTTAAAGATAGCAACCGCTTATTTCACTCTCTTTGGGGTCTAGTCTCCTACTGCTGATTAGGAGTTACACCTGCAACTCCCATTAGGTTAATAAAGTTACACTCCCTATTCCCCTGAAGACAACCATGGAAAAATAGACCTCATTTTCTCTAAAGGATTTGTGTTCATCCAGGCTGTGGGGCTGTCTGTGGGGCCATGAGAAAGAGGAGGGCAACTGTTTGGTAGTGTGAACAGATTACTCAAACAGAGACAAGACTTTCAAACAGTTTCAATGAAGACTTATTGCCACCTACAAATAGCTGTTCTTAGAAGGCTATCATCTTAGATATTTCCGTATAATAGAATGTTCATCATGGGTTATTAAGATTAGGTTACTTTGTAGGTGGAGCAAAGACAAAGCACTGCTACTGTGGTACACCACCATCACTAATTTCAGGAATAGCCCTGATTTTGTCCTGAATTTCTTTGATACCAGTTTAATCCTTTCACTTTCTCTCTGACTCACTCAATCTCTTTCAGACCCTCACAGACACACCCCAGTGCCATTTAGAATCAGAAAAAAATGGACAAAAAGTTTTTAATGACTTTCCCTACATTTTTATCATGCCTTTTGACACAGTATTAAATTAAGGTAATCCTAGTACATAGAGCTTTTCAATGAGAATTTAATACTATAAACACCATTAAAATCATTTGACAAAAGCATGGTTTCCGTGTCACACAGAAGCTAATGTCACTAAATCTCTAGAAGTATGATTGGGTGAGTTGATTTTGTGTGTGTGTGTGTGTGTGTGTGTGTGTGTGTGTGTGTGTGTGTGTGTGTGTGTGTGTGTGTGTGTGTGTGTGTGTGTGTGTGTGTGTATATATATATATTCTCATAGCAGTGAGAAATCCCTTTGGGCATAAATGTGTCTTTTGTTTTGCTTTAATTTTTCCTTAAGCAAAAAGGAGTGGGACCCATTCTTAAGGCGTGTGAGACTTTGTAGGTCTGGTTTTACAATACAACTTTTTGTCTATAGAGAGACTTGTTAAACACTGAAAGGAAAGTCACACACTGAATGAGTGACGCCACCCTAAGATTGATTCCCAAGGGAAAAAAAGGAGACAGTGCTGCATTAGAATCATTAAGGTGACCGACAACACCTTACAGCAAGCAGGTGATAATGTACAAAACCTTGGCAGGTTGCATAATAACATTAAACCTTATGATCTAATTATTCACCCCTAATATAAAGGGCAGGGTTCCATGGGAAATACATATTCAAAGCCAGGCTGGGAAATAGTCTTAACAAATAGATTTCACAATAGAAAGGGAAGCGCAGTCAAAAGTCTAACATGGGAAAGTTCACTGATGAGATGAAGCAGTTTAACATAGTTTGAACTGGAGTCCTATAAATCACTAAAATTCTGTGAGCCTAATTCTGCATAATAATTTCACATGCCTTATAAAAGAAAGAGGTTTAAGTACAGAATTTGCTGTCTTGAATCCCTCGTTGTAACCATTAATATTATTTTCATTTGAGGAAGGAGGGTGATTTTTAATTTTAAATTAAAAAAACAGTGAAATTTTTTTCATGGAAATATGTACAGTTGCAATTAAAAATAATATTGCTGACCTCTGGACAACAGTGAAATTTATAAGGGCTGGAGCAATATCTTCTGTTCAATCCAATGAGAAATTCCACAGGAGTCATGAGATCTTGTTCTAAATTGGTGATCCTATTTAATGGCCACTCCTGTATGTCCCACCACATTGACTTTAGCATTTTGCATATACCAAAAACATACAGCAAATATTTAATGAAGCCTCTAAAAGTGCATGCATAATATTTGCAAGTGCATTCATTCTCATTCATTCAAAACCCCATATTTGTTTGCAAAAAGAAAACTGTGCATGTAAAATGAGTAACTGTTGCATAATTATCCCTCTGTGCATGCAAATACAGATTTTTGTGCAAGTGCACTTCAAAATGTAGCAAATTTGAATGTGGTCTGTAGTAACTACCTGAGCTACTGCAGTCCACTGGGAAAGTACGTATTAGAACATGTAATAAAATAATCTCTTCCAAAATGCCATTAAAAACAAATGACAGATTTTGAGCCTGATCCTCAACTGCTATAAATTGGTGTACCCTGACTGACTTCACAGCTAGCCTCCTGTGTGCACAGTTTCATTTCCAAGAGGAATTTTACACTGAAACTACAAATTACTGAAAAATAGGGTTCAAAGTACAAACACCGGTATTGCTAGAGATGGATGGCTATATCAGGCCAAATCTTCAGCTGCTGTAAATAATATCTAGCTCTTATTTAGCACTTTTCATTGGTAGATCTGAAAGTGCTTTACAGCAATATTATCATCTCCATGTTACAAATGGAATAACTGAGGCTCGGGGAGGGGAAGTGATTTACCCAAGATTACCCAGCAGGCTACTGGCAGTGATGTGTATAGAATCCAGGTCTGCTGATGCCCAACCCAGAATTTCATCCACTAGGCAGACATAGCTCCATTGATGGAGAAACTCCACTGTACACTAGTCAAGGATCTGGTCCTTTATTTCTAAAAGCAACAATTAAATGCATACAACCTACCAATTGCTGTACCCATTTTTGTATTTTTTTTAATTTTTCAAGAATGCATGTATGTTAAATACAGTCACTCAAAACATTTTTTAAAAAAACTTGTTTTTTATAATAAATGATGACTTTTTATATATAATAATGGTCTTAAGCTCTGTAGTAACCAATTATCTAACACAGGGAAATCCCAAACTTTCAACTCTATAGTATAATTTATACAATATGCTCAACATTTTCCCACATAATAAACGTGGGAATCCCATAGAACCAGTCCAAGGTCTGAGGGCTTTTTTATGAATCATGTTTGCTGCCACACCCCCATCTATAGCACTACTCCTAGGAGCCAAAGAGTTTCTGCAATCAGCACTGAAAGGAAGTGCAGTGTGCAAAAGCAAAAGTAAAAACTGAGAGACAGCGTATGCTAACCTTATCTCAGAGGTTATCAGAGAAGCACTCCTAAGATAGAAGTGCTCTAGCCCTATCAAAAGGTAAGTTTGGAACATCATTATGCTTCAGCAAAAGGGAACAAATCAATGAATAAATTAAGATATATTCTCATTCAAAAATTGCATTCTTGCTATGAGAAAATCTTTGTCTTAACTTTTAGCTAGGTTCTGTTTGTCTAAGGTGCTATTCATTAAAGCTGGTTGGGGGAAAAAAAGATGCTCTTTCATTGTACCTGTTACTTAATTTGCACAGTTTATTGCAACAACGGAAGGGTGTCATGTTAGAGCACATACAGAGAAATCCCATTGTCTTGTCTTTAGAAAAGGTATATAAGATTCTTCAGATAAAGCTCACACACATTTAGCCTAGCTGGCTAGCAATTTGCTGGCTTGTCTGGCAGTAGTTTTCATATGAGAAAAAAACCAAAGTGCTCCATTACCTGCTTCTAATGTGATGGTTTTAGTTAGCACACCAAAACTGATTAGTAGGCTCTGATTTGTGTTTTCAGAGCAGGGGATCTACCAGAAGAATGGCTTTATTCTTAAGCTAGGTGTACTTACTATATATTTACTGTCTCTTCTTTTTTCTCCAAATCTGTGAAATACTTCAAGTGCCATTGTTTAAGTCCTTCATAGGAGTATAAATATACTGTAAAAGAAACATTTGAAAAACAATATGAATGTCTGTCATACATAGTAAACCTTTTTATATGTTGTACCAAGCAGCAGAAACCTATCCCTAACTTTTCAAACCAGGTTGCAAGGGTTTGTCCACACTGATTTTAATTAAATCAATGGAAATAATACATCTATTGCCCTGTGGACACACTACTTTGAAAAGGAAAAAAAAAGGGCAGGGGAGGAAGGCTCCAATACATATATAATATACGGCGGCTGTTTTTGAAACTAGGAATTGCAAGTGTGCTACTGGCTCTGTGTGAATCTATGGGTCTTCCTGTGCACAGCCAGCTGCAGCCTTAGAGACCTAGTAGGAATTAGTGCTCAGAGTCTGGAACTAGAAGTTGGGCTCCCTGGGTTTGGTTCTTAGCTCTATCATTGATTCAGTGTGTGACATCGAGCCAGTTAATTAAGTGGCGCAATAAAATTTAGCACATCACAGGAGCACTGTTAGATTTAATTCATTTGTGTTTATAAAGCTCTTTGGATAAGAGATGCTCTGGAAATAGATATTATATCATAAATGGGCATTTGTCCTAGATTCCAGTGGAGTTGGGAGGCCAAATAGGTCCATGAAAGATGGAGGAGTTCTGGCCAGCAAAGGTTGGGTAGCATGGTATCTTTCTTAGGTCCGCTCCATTAGTCTGTCATCAATCCTAATGCAAAGATCAGTTAAAGCTCCTTGGCTTCAGAGGTTCCACTCATGCTGGTTCGTCTTTCATAGAGTCATTGACCCCCTGCCTAGAGCGGTGTCACTGCACAGCGTCATTCCAGTGGATGTCTAGGCCAGACATAGAAATTCACCTGCATACTTAGCTGGTGGGAAGCAACTTCTGCAGTACATTCTTATTTAAGGTCATCAAAGATGCCCACCATTGCCTGAACAAAGTTTTTGTACAGGAACGGGGACACCCATTTCTGGACCTCTCTGGTGAGCAGACTAATTACTAATCCTACTTGAGACCAATCTGTGGGGTACGACTGTGAATACCACATGAAGATAGGAGACAGGATTGATTAAGGAACCCACAAAGCTTGGCACGGTCCCCATCAAACTTAATGGGTAGGAGCACCTTGGACTCACGGGATGTGGATGAGAGAGTTGGGGGAACAGAAGCCACTGCCTGGGCTTGTATCTGAACCTGAGAGATGGCATTCTGGTCACACAACACAGTGACGTCCTGCAGGGCCCCAACAATGTCCAAGAGGGTAAGCTGAGCTCTTTTTGGGTCCCTTCTGGAGGCGACCTCCAGGCTTTGGGGATGATGTCCCTTCTTATCTTTTAGGAGGCTGCTCAATCTGTCACACACCAGGTGGTGTGACCTAGTGGTCAGAACAGGAGTCAGGACTAGTGGTCAGAGCAGAGCCAAAAGGCAGAACCAGAGCCATGGTGGGGGAACAAGCCAATGCTCAGCACAGAAGTCAGAACAGAACTGGAAAGTGGAGCTGGAGTCCTGGTCAGGAGACAAGCCTTTGGTCAGAGCCAGGCAGGGCCGGCACTTCCATTTAGGCAACCTAGGTGGTTGCCTAGGGCACCAGGATTTGGGAGGGCGGCAGACTGCTCCGGTGGACCTCCCGCAGGCGTGCCTGCGGACGATCCACTGGTCCCACGGCTCCGGTGGAGCATCTGCAGGCAGGCCTGCAGCAGGTTCCACCAGGGCCGCAGGACCAGTGGACCGTTCACAGGAACGCCTGCGGGAGGTCCACCGGAGCCGCGGGATTGGCGAGCCGGCCCTGTGCCTAGGGCGCCAAAAACCCTGGCGCCGCTCCTGGAGCCAGGCAACTGAACAGGCAACTGGAGTTGTGTGCAGGAGACAAGACAGTGGCCAGAGCAAGGAATTTGTGGTTTGGAGGAAGGTAAAGACTAGGGCCACGTCCAGACTAGATATTAAAATCGATTTTAGATACGCAACTTCAGCTACGGGAATAACGTAGCTGAAGTCGAATTTCTAAAATCGAGGTACTCACCCGTCTGGACGGCGCTGCATCGATGTCCGTGGGTCTCCGTGTCGATTCCGGAACTCCGTTCGGGTTGATGAAGTTCCGGAATCGATGTAAGCGCGCTCGGGGATCGATACATCGCGTCCAGACTAGACGTGATATATCGATCCCCGAGCAATCGATTTTAACCCGCCGATGCCGCGGGTTAGTCTGGATGAGGGCTTAGACTGGAGTGGGAACAGGCACGGGCTGGAGCAAGGACCAGAATGGGAAGCAGATCTGGCACAGCTGTGGGTGTGGAACACATTGAGCAGCCACTGTACTGTTGTTAAAAGGCTTAAATGATAATCTGCTGGCTCTTCTGTCCCATCAGGGAGCACAGCTACTTTTAGTGAGTGTTCATTGGGCCCAGACAAGCTATTTGGGTTGCCAGATGACCACACCCGGAGACAGCTGAGTTCCTGACAGAAAGCAGGTGCTGTCCCTTTCATAGCATTACTCAGTTCAGGCACTTCATCCTTGATCTGTACCATTCCCCCGATATTCCAGCCTCAAGTCTCTTTTGAACAGACATTGCCACTCTTTCCAAACTGAGATAATTTTATATGTAGTTTCATGTTTGCTGGAACCAGATGGAGACAATCAGGGTATGTCTACTTTGCAAAGAAAAACCCATGGCACCAAGTCTCAGAGCCTGGGTCAATAGACTCAGGCTCACCGGGCTCAGGCTGCAGGGCTAAAAATAGCAATGTAGGTGTTTCCACTTGGGTTGGAGCCCAGTCTGTGAGACCCTTCCCCCTTGCCAGGTTTCAGAGCTTCGGCTCCAGCCCAAGTGAAATATCTACACTGCTATTTTTAGTCCCGCAGCCCAAGCCCAAGTCAGTTGACCTGGGCTCAGACACTCAGCACTGTGGGTTTTTCTTTGCACTCTAGCCATACCCTTAGACTCATTTTTTCACTTCTGACTTCAGTTACATTTTAGCCAAGCTCTGCAGTGGTAAAATACAACTGCGCTGCCTCAGCTGCGATAATTATCAGTTTGTTTTCCAGCGTTTATCAGGCCAAGGCTCCTGCTTTTTGAGTTATGTTTATTACTACTTATTTTATGTTCTCTTTGTCAGAAATGTGCTACAGTTTGATCACTATTTTGATTTAAACTAGTGAACTGAATTTCTGGAGAAAGATTAAAGGTCATAGTTTCTTCAGTTAGTCTAGAAACACCATGGCTATGGCTGCCTATGAGGAGCTGTATGAAAAAGCCGTTCTACTCTGAGCCATCTAAATTACATTCAGCAATGCCTACCTAGGAGGAACTTGGTGGAAGCAGACAAAGGAGTTGATGGGTGCTTCGCCATCTGCTCTGACTGAGGGTGTATGTCCATGTTTGTGACCAAAGTCCACCCTCTGGGGCTATGATTATTTGATCTACTACCTTTGGACTGTCACATAGCACAATTCACATGTAGAACTCATTGCCACCAGATGTCATTGAGGCAGAGCCATCCCTATGGGGGTCTGGGGCCCTGGGACAAATGTATGAGACCCCCCTTAATATTTTTTATACAGGTGAAATCTGGTTACAGTGAACTTCAAGGGCAGCTGCTGGCTGCAGGTAAAATATTGATAGTGCCCAGCTGTATAAATATAATGTTGTTATATTATATTGTAGTTCATTTTAATAATTATAATAAAGTTCAGATAATTAAAAAAAAAAACCTCAATGATCACGATCAGTATCGCTCCATTTACATTCTGAACTCCACCTTCCTGGGCTTCCTTGCAGCAAATTCACTTCCCCAATGGATTTTTTTTAAAAGTAATTACACATTCACAACACTGAGCACCCATGTCTCAGGAACTGGGTGGCTCTTGGAGGGCTATATGTGCCCTGGTGCTGGAGGACCCCAGACTCTCCCGCATGGAGGAGGGGCTCTAAGATCTGTTTTCTCTGGGGTCTGGGAGAGGGAGGGGAGGTGGAAAAGCAGATGGATGGAGGACCCCAGTCCTGGTGAGTGGTGGAGAGAGCAGTCCTGGTACTACAGGGAGGGGAACCCCAAGGCTGGAGAGATGAAAGGCAAGGACCCTGAGGCAGGGGGGTGATAAGGGCTGTCCCTGACCTGGAGGTGGCATTAGAGAACCCTACCCAGTGCTGAGAGAGGGGAGAAAGGGCAGTGGAAGGAGGAAGTGTGGGGCACTGGGAAGACACTAGTGCTGGGCAATGAGCAAGGGACAATGGAGACTATTGGATGGCACTCACCTGTGCTGGAGCGAGGGGGGGCCCTGTGCTGGTGGAGGGTCCCACTGGAAAAGGAAAGGGTCAGTCCAAGGCAGGAGGGCAGGGTCAGGGTCAGCCTGGGTCATCCTGCCCAGGCAGTAGTGATTGGGGGTGCTAGGACCCTGCAGCAGCAGGCGACACCGGGAGTTGGCAGAGTGGAGCAGAGCGGGCTGGGGCCAGGTCGCTCACTGCTGCTGCGGCAGAGACTGAGACTGAGCCCAGGGGGCTGTGGGCAAGAAAAGAAAAAATGCCCAGGCTGGTGAGTGTAGGACGCAAGCCCTGCTACCAGTGCCAGACTCCCCACTAACCCTCCGGGCTGCCCCACCCCCCCACATCCCTCTGAAGCACGGGGCCCTCCAGAGCGCGGGGCCCAGGGCAGTTGCCCCAGTCTGACCTATGGACGGAACAGCTCTGCATTGGGGCCAAGAGTGCAGAAGGATTCAAAAGAGGAATTAGACCTTTATAGGGAAAACAAGAAAATCTGGAGTTATAATAATAAACACTAGAAAGAAAGAAAAGAGTTTTGGAAAGGATATAAATCCTCATCCTGCGTGGGGTTAGCAGGAAACATTCCCTACAGGCAAGTTATCCCATAACTGCCACCTGCGGGGTTCTGAAAAACTATATCATTATTTTTATAAATCCAGCAATTATACATTACTTACTCATAAGTATTAAAAATGCATTACAAAAAATCTATTTTCAAAAGAGTCACAAAATTCAGCAGTGTTCCAATTATTTATTTACATTGGGACACTGCTGAATTTTTATATATTAATATATATACATATGTAGGGCTGTTGATTAGTCACAGTTAACTCATGTGATTAACTCAAATAAATTAATCATGATTAGTAACAATTTTAATCACACTGTTAAACAATAGAATACCAATTGAAATTTATTAAATAGTTTTGGACATTTTTCTACATTTTCAAATATATTGATTTCAATTACAACACAAAATACAAAGTGTACAGTGCTCACTTTATATTATTTTTATTACAAATATTAGTGCTGTAAAATGATAAAAGGAATAGTATTTTTCAATTCACCTCATACACGTACTGTAATGTGATCTCTTTATCATGAAAGGGCCACTTACAAATGTAGAATTTTTTTTGTTACATAATTGCACTCAAAAACATAAAAATGTAAAACTTTAGCACCCACAAGTCCACTCAGTCCTACTTCTTGTTCAGCCAATTGCTAAGACAAACAAGTTTGTTTACATTTACAGGAGATAATGCTGCCCTCTTCTTATTTACAATGTCACCTGAAAGTGAGAACAGGCATTCACATGGCACTGTTGCAGTCAGCATTGCAAGATATTTACATGCCGGATGCACTAAGATTCATATGCCTCTTCATGCCTTGGCCACTGTTCCACAGGACATGCTTCCACCTCTGGCTACAGCTACAGCTGTCCCCATACCCCCATTCATCTTCAGGGGGATCCCTACCCCCTGCTTAGCAAATCAGGTTCAGTTTAGGGTGAAATCCTCAATCAGAGCATGCTACGTATAGTTCTGCTACCCTTCATACAATAAGGATAACAACGTTTCATTATCCCAGCATTCAATTTAAAGCTAATATTAAAATGATCTAATAGACAGATTTAAAAAAGAGATTTTATACATCGGGGTATGATGCTTAAATTTTCCAAGAGTCCAAAGTTTGGTTTATAAAGTGATAAAAATACATATAATACATAATCTGCAATAACCCAAATTAAGGTTAATGAATTTAATAATACAGTTTAAATATTACCATTCAAATATTTGGATACATCACTAATAAAAAGTTATACCAAGAGTAGCTTGTGGAAACCAAATATAGCAATGAGTGTAGATTACCCCTCGGCAATTGAGAATTTAGGCTAGGTTGTCCCTCAGTAAATACAATCCATCAGAGAAGTACTTCAGTTACTTTCCTGACTTTGTTTCTCAGTGGCTCTCTAAAGTAAATTGTAATCCAAATCCAGCCATAATTGGTCACGTTGGCAAAGCAGATCTATCTGCCAAACACCTAGGCAGAGTAGGTGTGTCTATGCAAATATGGATTGCTCAAAAGCTTGTCTCTTTCACCGACAGAAGTTGGTCCACTAAAAGATATTACTTCACCCACCTTGTCTCTCTCTCTCTCTCACTCCTTCTACGTACACACACACACACAGTCTCCTGTGTTTTGTAAATACACTTCTTATGGCATATTAACTCATTTCCTGTACTCTTATGGAAGAAGACAACTATGTTTTAAAATTCTAAAATCTGTGAACAGATGTAAGATGATGCAATTGATTGTAGACCATTTTACATCATCAAAAGACTTTGGAAATATCCACAGATATTGGCACACTGTACTTCTTATCTTCTATATTTCCTTGCTTTTCTGTAATATTATGAGCTTTGAATCCTGATAGTGTATTAATCACCTGATAGGAATACCACAGATTGCAGAGATCTTCTGGGAAAGAGATTTCTGAATGACTTCACACTGGTCAGAAGTTCATGATGTCTGTGATTTATTGACTCTGGTGAGTTTCTCATTGCTATTGAGAATGTAAACTATTTCAGCTGCTCTGAGTGATGAAGCATGGAAGGAGAGTGCAAGGCCACAGCAATGTCTATGAAGCCCAAGTTTGGAAAGAGACTTCTCCAGAGTGTACTGACAAATTATGCATTTAGCCCTCAGGTAAATAAGAGAAGCTGATGCTTCAGCTGTTGCGACATTTCTTCCTGGATGTGCCATAAAGCACTACACATATCAGAAGAATAAAAGACCCTTTGGCTTTCCCTAGGCCAAATCCTGAGGTTCTTCTTCAGTTTTTATTCAGTTCTTACACGGCAAACTATCATACCCACCACATGCTTCTGTGCAATAAGAGTGAGAGGTCCACTCATGGGTATGACCTTGTGTGTGTAGATCTAAAAGGAAAATATCAGGCCCTGGGTAAAGATCTCAAGATCTGAGCCCTGAAAATTCCTTGAGAGGGAGACAGTTAGGAAAGCCCAAAGACTCTCTATGGAGCAAAAGACATCATTTGTGTAGTTTGGCCAACATTCTTCAAAATTACCAATTCACTTTTAAAGCAATTTTTGTTATTAATATTTTCCCCATCATAGAGCTTTGTTCTTTAACTTTTTTCAGGCTTATCACTCTAAACTTTTAAATATGTCATTAATATTTTCTTCCATTTTTGTGCATGATTAGAGGTAGTGTTTAATTATAGAAAGCTATTGCATAAGATTTTATGTAAGTAACCTGTCACAGTATCTAAATAAACCTCACGGAATCAGATTGCCTTCGGAATAGATATTAACCCAAAACAGCTTAAAAGGCTGTTTTTACATGTTATAATAGAAGGATATAATAATAGAAGAAACTATTAATGACCTTCCAAATGTTTCAAGTAATGATACAAAAAAATCCAGATCCCCAAAAAGATTTTTCATTTATAAAGCTAATATATTTCTTGTTATTGTATAGAAGTTTGAGCGTACAAAAAAACCCAAAGGCCTGATTCTCTACTGCCTTGAATCTTGTTTAGTCATTTGCAAAGTAGGTATTGAATACTACTATTCTGATCTGGCACAAGTGTAAATGACTAGACAAAGTGCAAAGTAGTGGAGAATGAGGCCCTCTGTACCCAATTTATAACTGGTAGTAAATCAAATCAGTGAGTCAGATCATTATCTTTTCATAACCATCATTATACAGGTATAAGTCTCATGAAATTGGGGACATAGCAAAAGGATCTCTCGTTTAATTGTCAGGAGATAAGAAACCACACAGGGAAAGAAGGCACTGTTGCATGAATGGGAACCATGATCCAGGTAAGAAATTCTTCCTGGTATTATTTCTTTTCTTACCCTGATGTCTTTGTCCTCCATTTTAGGAAGCTTTGCTGTCCCCCTTCAGTAGAGGGGAGGTTTGAGACACTTCTTGCTGCCATAATCTGCCATCATATCCACCTCCCTGGTAGCCTTTCAACTGCCCAGGTCCTTATGACAGGGGGTGAGTGATATCCTGACCTCACTGAAGTCAATAAGAGTTTTGCCATTGACAAAGTCAGGATTTCATGAAAAGTTTATATTGGTAAAAGCCAAGGCTGAATGTAGCACATTGCTTGTAAGGTATTTTGAAGCTGGATGCTACAGCACTGCAAGTATTGTTATTGTTGTTATCTATTATTATTAGAGCTGGGCTGTCAAATGATTAAAAAATTAATTGTGATTAATCATGTGATTAAAAAAATTAATAGCGATTAATTGCACGATTAATCACACTGTTAAAGAATAATTGAATACTATTTATTTAAATATTTTGGATGTTTTCTACATTTTCAAATATATTGATTTCAATTGCAACACAGAATAGAAAGTGTACAGTGCTCGCTTTATATTTATTTTTCATTACAAAAATTTGCACTGTAAAAAAAACCAAAATAAATAGTATTTTTCAATTCACCTAATACAAGTACTGTAGTGCAATCTCCTTATCATGAAAGTTGAACTTACAAATGTAGAATTATGTACAAAAAAATAACAGCACTCGAAAATAAAACAATGTCAAACTTTAGAGCCTACAAATCCACTCAGTCCTACTTCTTGTTCAGCCAATAGCTCAAACAAGTTTGATTACATTTTCAGGAGATAATGCTGCCCGCTTCTTGTGTACAATGTTACCTGAGAATGACAACAGGTGTTTGCATGGCATTGTTGTAGCCGGCGTCACAAGATATTTACAGGCCAGATATGCTAAAGCAGGGGTAGGCAACCTATGGCACAGGTGCCGAAGGCGGCACGCGAGCTGATTTTCAGTGGCACTCATACTGCCCAGGTCCTGGCCACGGTCCAGGGGGCTCTGTATTTTAATTTAATTTTAACTGAAGCTTCTTAAACATTTTCAAAACCTTATTTACTTTACATACAACAATGGTTTAGTTATATATTATAGACTTAGAGAAAGAGACCTTCTAAAAACCTTAAAATGTATTACTGGCACACAAAATCTTAAATCAGAGTGAATAAATGAAGACTCGGCACACCACATCTGAAAGGTTGCTGACCCCTATGCTAAAGATTCCCTTCATGCTTCAACCACCCTTCCAGAGGACATGGGTCCATGCCAATGACTGGTTCTGCTCAATAACGATTCAAAGCAGTGCAGACCGACTCATGTTCATTTTCATCATCTGAGTCAGATACCACCAGCAGAAGGTTAATTTTCTTTTTTGGTGGTTCAGTTCTGTAGTTTCCACATCTGAGTGTTGCTCTTTTAAGACTTCTGAAAGCATGCTCACACCTCGTCCCTCTCAGATTTTGGAAGGCACTTCAGATTCTTAAACCTTGGGTCGAGTGCTGTAGCTATCTTTAGAAATCACACATTGGTACCTTCTTTGCATTTTGTCAAATCTGCAGTGAAAGTGTTCTTAAAACGAACAACATGTGCTGGGTCATTATCCGAGACTACTATAACATGAAATATATGGCAGAATGCAGGTAAAACAGAACAGGAGAAATATAATTCTCCCCCAAGGAGTTCCATCACAAATTTAATTAACGCATTTTTTTAACAAGCATCATCAGTATGGAAGCATGTCCTCTGGAATGGTGGGCTAAGTATGAAGGGGCATCCAAATGTTTAACATATCTGGCACATAAATACCTTACAATGCTGGCTACAAAAGTGCCATACAAACGCCTGTTCTCACTTTCAGATGACATTGTAAATAAGAAGCAGGCAGCATTATCTCCAGTAAATGTAAACAAACTTGTTTGTCTTAGTGATTGACTGAACAAGAGGGAGGACTGAATGGACTTGTAGGCTCTAAAGTTTACATTGTTACGTAACTGCACTCAAAAAACAAAACAAACATCTACATTTGTAAGGTGCACTTTCACGATAAACAGTCTGCACTTGAGTACTTGTATGAGGTGAACTGAAAAGTACTTTATCTTTGTTTATCATTTTTACAGTGCAATTATTTGTAATAAAAATAATAATAGAAAGTGAGCACTGTACACTTTGTATTCTGTGTTGTAATTGAAATGAATATATTTGAAAATGTAGAATAAATTCCAAAAATATTTAATACATTTTAATTGGTATTCTGTTGTTTAACAGTGCGATTAATCACAATAATTAATTTTTTTAGTTACTTGGATGAGTTAACTGTGATTAATCAACAGCCCTAATTATTATTATTGAGTGAATGACAAAGAAGAAAGGTAGACAACCTCAGAATGAACTGGAAAGAAATGCTGCTTTTTCAAATCTTTCTCAAGGGACTGTTACATGAAATTTTTCTAATCATTTCCTTTAAATGTGTCTAGTAAATTTCTCTTTCAAACTAAGTACTTTGTTGGCATGTTAATCAAAATCAGACCTTTCCACTAAGTGCAGTCATCCTGACTGAAAAAAGTCCCATTTTCTCTTTTGCCTTCTTTTCCTGGACCCTTGTTATTGCTCTCTATGGATTTACTTAAAAACTCTACAGTCAGAGTTAAAGGCCAGAAGGGAACACCAGATCATTTAGTCTGGCCTCCTGTATAACACAGCCCACTAAACCCAACAATCAAAATTAGACCAAATTATTACAGCCCACAGGAGACTAGACTATGATGTGTCACAGGCAGAGAATAGGAAGGACTGAAGTGCAGCAGTGCCTGAGGCCCCAGAAATGGCAGGGAAATGATTAAGTAAAATAATCCTGGCAAGTGACCTGCACCCACACTCTGCACAGAGAGGTCATCTAGTCCAGTCCCATGCACTTGTGGCAGGGCTAAGTATTATCTAGACCAGTGGTTCCCCAACTTGTTCCACTGCTTCTGCAGGGAAAGTCCCTGGCGGGCCAGGCTGGTTTGTGTACCTGCTGCGTCCACAGATGCGGCCGATCGCAGCTCCCAGTGGCCATGGTTAGCTGTTCCAGGCTAATGGGAGCTGCTGGAAGCCGCGGCTCGGCCTGTGCCACTTCCAGCAGCTCCCATTGGCCTAGAGCAGCGAATCGCGGCCACTGGGAGCCGCAATCAACTGAACCTGTGGACACGGCACGTATACAAACCGGCCTGGCCCGCCAGGGACTTTCCCTGCAGAAGCAGCAGAACAAGTTTGGGAACCACTGATCTAGACCATTCCTGACAAGTGTTTGTCTAACTTGCTCTTAAAAATCTCCAATGATGGAGATTCCACAACCTCCCTAGGCAATTTATTCCAGTGTTTAACCAACCTGACAGTTAGGAACTTTTTCCTAATGTCCAACCTAAACCTCCCTTGCTGCAATTTAAGCCATTGCTAGTCAAGCTAGAGCAGGACTAGGAACAGGATAAGAGCAGGCTAAGGCTTGTGGAGTCTGTTGCCTCTATCAGGCAAGGGAGAGTTCCAAGCCCAGGAGTGATGCTGAGCAGACTGAGTTTCTTTTCCTTTTTTGAGGATTATACTCCTGCCCTGAGAATCACGAGGGCAGTTCCTGGCTTGTGGATTGGCAGGAGCCTAGCACAGGAATGACTCATCAATGCATGTGGTTTAATCAGGCTCTAGTTCAGGGATGACTCCTCACCTTACAACATATGGTGAGCAGTTAGACCCTGAGCATGTGGGCAAGAACGAGCCAGCCACGCATCTGAGGGAGAGAATACTGGGTGCCACCTCAGATCATCCTCTACCCCATATAATGTCCCATCTCCAGCTCTGGCCACCCCTGATGCTTCTGAGGAAGGAGATAAAACAAACAGGACATTGGGGGTGGGAGAATCCTGCCTGACTGCTGCCCTTGACCAGCTGAAGCCCTGAAGCATGAGCTTTGGGAATTTAGGACATAAACTGGAAGTCAGTCTTGGGGCTGTTGAGCCCTGCCCCCCACTATCATAAACAACCCCATCAGACAGTTGCACTCATAAATTTGTCCAGCTTCCTCTTAACTAATTAAGTTGGTTGCCTCCACAATTCCTATTGAGCAGCTGTTCCAGATTTGTTCATGGCCAGTTTATATCCATTTGTTCTTGTGCCAGCATTGTCCTTTATCTTAAATAGCTCTTCTCCCTCCCTGATATTTATTGCTCTAATATATTTATAAAGAGCAATCATATCTCCTCCCAGCCCTCTTTTTTTAGACTAAACAAGCCAAGCTCTTCTAGTCTCCTCTAATAAGGTAAGTCCTCCCGTTCCCCTGATCATCCTTATAGCTCTCCTCTGCACCTGTTCCAGTTTAAACTCATCGTTTTTTGGACATGGGTGGCCACAATATTCCAGATGAGAGTTTAAAATGTTTTCAGCAACTGCAAAACGCAATTGAGAAGGGAGTAACAACGGTTTCCTTTCAGCCTGTTAGTTGATCTTTACAAGTACAGTGTGGCCTTTGCAATCCAGGTCACTGGAATGGAGAGCTTGAGATTCAGTAAATGCTACGAATGATGAGTTATTTCAGTAATTGGGGTCTGTTACGTATTATCAGCAGAGAAGACAAGAGGTGATCGTCAGAAAGATAAATTGTCCCAATTGGTTCTGTCACAGATTCATTCAAAATGGTTTTCTAGTTGCATGGACATCAACGTAATCAATGAAATGCACTAGCTGCTACTGTAGGAGCTTGCATTTAGATCTTGTCTGACTATCATTTTCAATCAGGCTGTAGCATGGGATCTCTTCCCAATATCTTCAGCCTACAAGGGCGTTGCAGTATCTCTTTGTTTCTTGTTCATTAGCAAAGAACATCTGGATTTAGATACCCAGGGGCAGATCCTCAGATAGTGTAAATTGTCAGAGCTCCATTAACATCTATAGTGCTATGACAGATTTTCACCCGCTGAGGATCTGTCCCCACATGAGCAGATGTGAGCAAAGGATAGAGTTAGGTCACAGAGTCTACTCCAGCAATTGTGATTCAGTCACTGGCACACCCGCTCAGTTGAGAATTCCCAACCACAGCCTGCAAGTGGGAGTTTTTACATCTTGATTCATCACATATAGTTTGCTTCTTTCACTCTCTCCCTTTTTTGGTCATCTCAGTACATAGGAACACTCCCAGGGGTTGAAAGCTTCACTGATCTTAGTCATGTGGCCCATGCTGAGAGACACATGAAGGGTATCAGAGTCAACTACATTAAAAGGGGACTCTGACACACTCTTCTATGATTAATCCATGGTACAATAACCTGAATAGGGCCATTTGAATCAAGGAATAATTTGTCACTAAGTATTAACTAAATATTTAATAGATTTAACTACAGCTGAACAGAAACCTTAACAACCACAAGAACAACACCACATTACTATCAAAAGAGTTCCTTAACATCACCTTCCTCTGACTTAAACCTAGCCCAGTAACATTCTACTACTGCCGATGTGCAGGATGTCTGGATATAAGTTGGGAAAACCCATGCATGTTAAGCACCTAGAAAATGAGATCATGCGAAATTGATTGAGATTCAGATTTATAAAATGTATGTTACAAGGCCAACAATTTCAAATGTGGGTTTCTAAAGTCAGGCTCTCAAATCCACAGTTAGACACCTCAATAAGTAGCTTGATTTTTAAGTGGCAGATTTCAGTAAGTGTTGTAGAAGCTCAGTATTTCTGAAAACCAGGGCACTTATTTAGGTGCTGAAATAGGGATCTAAGTGCCTAACTTTAGACATCCACATTTGAAAATATTGGCCTCACTGCTTGAGGCTCTGGACATATGCACAAGTAGCGAAACCAAAATGAATCACATTTTTAAATAGTTTATTGGCAATAATTGGCTATCAAAAGGATATGCTCCACGGTGAAAATTAGTCCAATAAAAATGATAAACTCAAAGGCAACATCCTAGCCAATGGCCGGGACCATTCTTAGGCCATGTCTACATCTAAAATTTTGCAGCGCTGGTTGTTACAGCTGTATTAGTACAGCTGTATAGGGCCAGCGCTGCAGAGTGGCCACACTTACAGCAACCAGCGCTGCAAGTGGTGTTAGATGTGGCCACACTGCAGCGCTGTTGGGCGGCTTCAAGGGGGGTTCCGGGACCGAGAGAGCAAACCGGGAAAGGAAACCAGCTTCGCCGCGGTTTGCTCTCTCGGTCCCGGAGCCAGCCAGCAAACCGCGGGGAAGGAGACCTGCTTGCTCGGGGTTCCGGGACCGAGAGAGCAAACCGGGAACGCCGCGGTTTGCTCTCTCGGTCCCGGAGCCAGCCAGCAAACCGCGGGGAAGGAGACCTGCTTGCTCGGGGTTCCGGGACCGAGAGAGCAAACCGCGGCGTTCCCGGTTTGCTCTCTCGGTCCCGGAACCCCGAGCAAGCAGGTCTCCTTCCCCGCGGTTTGCTGGCTGGCTCCGGGACCGAGAGAGCAAACCGCGGCGTTCCCGGTTTGCTCTCTCGGTCCCGGAACCCCGAGCAAGCAGGTCTCCTTCCCTGCGGTTTGCTGGCTGGCTCCGGGACCGAGAGAGCAAACCGGGAAAGGAAACCAGCTTGATTACCAGAGGCTTCCTCCTTCCACGGAGGTCAAGAAAAGCGCTGGTGAGTGTCTACATTGCATTACCAGCGCTGGATCACCAGCGCTGGATCCTCTACACCCGAGACAAAACGGGAGTACGGCCAGCGCTGCAAACAGGGAGTTGCAGCGCTGGTGATGCCCTGCAGATGTGGACACTCTCAAAGTTGCAGCGCTGTAACTCCCTCACCAGCGCTGCAACTTTCTGATGTAGACAAGCCCTTAAAGACATAACCACAGCCTTTTTTACCACCTTGTCTCAGGCAAACAAGATGACATTGTTAGTTTTGTGATGGTGGAGATAAGTATTGCAAAACTACTCCTGGTGAAGCAATTCATGGAGTAATGATAATGAGGAGGTAACAGGATTCGTTTTTACTCTCCCCTCATCCTTTCTTCAGAAGAAACAGAATGCCATACAGGTCAAAAAGGTCCCAAATGCAGCAAATCACATAAGCATGTGAGTAGTCCTGTTGATTTCAATGAGCTGGGTGAAGAAAAGTTGGAGGGAGAGGGAAGGAAAGTGTCCCTAAAAAAATATTGGACTTGAAAAGGTTACCTAAAAATGAGGCAGATTAACAGCTCCTTTTACCATTGACTTCAGTGGGGCCAGGATTTCACCCTACCTGTTTTGCCTAATACAAAAAGCATTACCTTTTGCTGGAGTAAGTCATTTTGCAGTGTGTAAGCCATAAAAGACAGACAGATGAAAATAGGCTCCAGTATGCCAATCTAAAACACTAGACTGTAACTGGAGCTTCCAACCCCACTGTGTAAATGGTCTCACACCTGTTAGCAGTAACAGTGAGTAAAGATTACATTGTGATGTGTCAACCCTCTCTCCCCTGCTGCTGTGGACACACTGCTGTCCTCTGGAAATGTTACTTATTTCCTCTGCAGCCCTGAAGGCCTGTGGTGGGTCGGCTCCACTGATCAGCTGGAGATTTTGTTTAGAAGGCTTCTTCATGCTGTTTATGTTGCTTTCAAGCCCAGCTCACCACAGACCTAACACTGCCACCTCATTGTTTACATACCTCCATTCCAGGACATTACCATCCTCAGCTACTAATGTGCTCAGTGTGTGAGAGAGCAGTTGCTCTTTCTCTCTTTTTTTAAATAGGGTTTGTTAATTACAGTGCTGTAAGATATGCATTGAAATTCCACCCAGAGAGACCTCTTGCTATCAATGTATAATTATGCTCGCATTCCTATGTAAATAGAGTTTTAGCCAGAGAGCTCTCCTTTTATGGAAGATAAGGGCAGGAACATCTTTACAAGAGAAGTATCAGAGGGTAGCCGTGTTAGTCTGGATCTGTAAAAGCAGCAAAGAATCCTGTGGCTGTTAGTCTATAAGGTGCCACAGGATTCTTTACAAGAGAAGGAAGACTTGGGAGCTTCTGTACTTTGACAAGAGTAACTTTTTGAATGCAAAAAAAGTATAAACTGGAGCAAGGTCTGCTAAACACCGACCAGTCCTCAGAGTAGCTCTTATGCCTTGCGCTGTGCATCTTCCGCATCTGATGGGCAGTTTTATAAGACATATTTAAAATGCCGTGGATATTTATGATATATATTTAGATTGTCTCTCTTTAGGACTATCCATGAAAAATAATGCAGTCTATAGAACATCCCTTTTTAAAGGATCCACTGCTCAGGAGAGATTTCTCCAGGATAACCACTGCTTTTCCCCCAAGCTGGGTATCAAATGATTTAGTAGAATCTTCACTATTCAGTTATTGTATGTAAAAACTTCTGCAGAAACACTATGTTGCATCTCAGTTTAACCACAGGTTGTATATCACAAGATAAATATATATTTTAAAAACTATAATAATCCTCATATAAGACTTCAAATACTGAAAGCTCACAAACTCAAATGAATTCCCAGTCTTCCAAATTTAGATGCATACTACACTGCAGATTTCTTGGTGCTGGTAATATATCCCTTCAAGTAAGAATTCCAGCCCACAATATCTTTGGATTTGGAGAAATTGTGCCAAGCTATTTGGGACCTTTCCTCATGGAAAGAAGTGGGGTGCCAAGTCTTCATTTATTCACTGTAATTTAAGGTTTTGCGTGCCAGTAATACAGTTTAATGTTTTTAGAAGGTCTCTTTCTACAAGTCTATATTATATAACTAAACTACTATTGTATGTAAAGTAAATAATAGTGCAGCAAGGTGAGCGGGACCGGCAGCTGGTATCCCAGGCCGACAGCAGGCTGAGCAGAGCTGGTGGCCAGGACCTCGGCTGGCACAGGGCCAGTGGCCTGAACCCCAGACAGTCTGTGGGCTAAGCTAGGCGGGCGGCCAATATCCCAGGCTGGCAGCGGGCTGAGCTGGGCTGGCAGCCGGGACTCTGGCTGGCAAGGGGCCAGCAGCCGGAACCCTCGGCCAGCAGCGGGCTGAGCGGGACTGGTGGCCAGGACCCCAGCTGGCAGCCGGAACCCCAGACTATCAGCAGGCTGAACGGCTCAGCCCATTGCCAGTCTGGGGTTCCATCTGCCGGCTCCTGCCAGCCAGGGTCCTGGCCGCTGGCATAGTTCAGCCTGCTGCCGGCTGAGGGTTCCGTTCATCCAGGCAGGCAGTGGGCTGAGTGGGGCTGGCGGATGGGACTCCGGCTGGCAGCAGAGTGCCACTAAAAATTGGCTCACATGCCACCTTTCGCACGCATGCCTCAGGTTGCCAGCCCCTGCTTCAAAGGATAGTACAGAACTGATGCAGAATGTTGTGGCCCTCTCTTTTGACTACTCTGGGTCCCTAAGGCTAAAATCCAGATTCCTGCACCCATCCTGAATAGCCATGCTGAATGCTGGGAAGATGAGAGGCATGCAGGTAGAATCCTGTAGTACAGCTGCAAAACTATTCCATGGATGGGAGATAGTAGTTAAACATGTATGTAAGTGTTTTCAAGAACAGGCCCTATGTGAGGATGATGTTTCAGCCATTGTACAGGTCAAACTCCCATTGAGTTCAACAGGAGTTACAACTGCAGACTGGACTTTACATTGATGTGAGCAACCGTTACTTTATATATGAAACTGACATCTTTCTGCACTTGAAACCTACGGTCATACCTCCAAAATACATCCAAGATCTCATTGTCCAGAATACCAAAGACCTGGGATTCAGCAAAACTGATACTGTTTCGTGATACATTAATCTGAATTATTAGAGACACATTCGGGAACTCATAATTTACAGCCAATGGTTCTGATTTCTTTCAGCCAGTTCTGGGTTAAACTTATAGAAAGGAGAATTAGAATCATTTTTGCTGTGCAATCTTATAATACCCTATTCCGTATACTTAAATATGTGATAAATTCTGCTCTCAGCTGCAACATTGCAATCTCAGAGCAGAATCTGACCTGATATCTACTGCTTACTTTGCTTATAGACCCCCCTAGATGCCCTAGAAATTGATCCCTGTTGGGACTTTTCAGTGAAGTCTTTGTAATTCGTTAATTTCAATGCTGGGTCCAATTCATGTGATCTAATATTTGTCTATGTATTTTGACCTAAGATTAACAGTAGAGTGCATTTATTTAGAGTTATTTGTGTGAAATTGATTTTATATTTATATGTAAATTTTGTTTTTACACTCTTTTAATAGGGAGTCATGGGGTATGTTAAGTAACGTAGACAGGGGCTGTGAAGAATATCTCACAGCTGTTGCTATCAAAACTAGGGCATGTCTGCTGCACTACACTGCAGTTTGAACTAAGCAGGTGTGAATAGTAGTGAGCACCAAAGGGCTTCATTGTAACTTTCCCATGTGGATGCTGTGTGCACAAACGTAAAGGTCTGTGAGTTCACACACAGGAGTTACAGTGCAGCACTTTGGTGCACGCTGCTATTCACACACTCCCACAGGCCAAACTGCTGGGCCGCATAGACATGCCCTACCTTTGGTAGCTGCGGTTGTGAGATATTCCTCACAGCCCCCATCTGTGTTACTTAACATATCCCATGACTCTATTTAAAAAGTGTAAAAACAAAATTTACATATAAACATCAAATCAGTTTCACACAAAGAACTCTACATAAATGCACGCTGCTATTCACATTAAAACAAAAGGAATTTTCTTTGGTTGCAAAGGGTTTTGTAAACAAGAGATCTTATTGATGGTGATGCTGACATGCCCTAATGAATTTTTAATGTATTTGGTTGTTTTTCTGGATCATATTGCAAAAAAGCTGAAGACACAGAAGTGTGGTGTTTCTTCTACTGACCCATGTAAGAAATCCAGTAGGAGGCCAGAAAATGTGATGCAGTCAGAACAGGACTTTGAAAAATAACTCAAGGAAACATTTAAAGAAAAAGTGTTTTGTGCTGGTTTTTAGAGTTAAATTACTATCATTGACTTTAAAATCTGTATTTCTGTTTCCTAAGACTGATTGTGCCTCTTCGGATTTTTACTTCATTGCCAGTATGATACATGGGACTATGATTTGCTGGCAAGAGGTAGGAACTGCTCAGCTTTGAAGACAAGTTAAAGGGCACAAATTGACGATGATGTAGGAGTAGATTTTCCTAGTAATACTTGCATGATTTTCTCTTTAAAGCCAATGGGAGCAATACAAGAACTTCAAGATGAGGGTATACCTCATATATTATTGTTACACTGTTGACAGACTATGCAAAGGAAATTCTGTCAAGGGATCCCACGTTAATAAAGAAGATTAAGAGGATTAGCCAGCCACAAGAAATCAGTACGCTGTCCACCACGGAAGTGAAGATGTTGAGATGGTCAACTGGTTGGACACTCCGTGGTAGAAAACTAAATGAGGTTGTGAGGGGCCAAAGGTGGGTTGGCACAATTGAAGACAAGTTGAGGGAGGCAGTGGAAACCTGAGAGTTATATTGGTAGGATGGCCCTTGCAATGATCTTGTATGGAAGACAACCAAGGGGAGACCAAACACTTGGTGCATGGACCAGATATCAGCAGTCCTTAGAAAGACCAATATGAATGATAGCCAAGCATCCAATCAATCATGACTTTTGGAAGAAGGCTATAAAAGTTGCCAACCCTGAATAGGGAAGTGGTAAGAATGAAGAAGATTGAGAGAGTCAAACCTTAGAACATATCTACAAAATTTCTTCATATATCACTTTGTTATTAGCATTCTGATGTCTGTGTTAGGTTTAAATCTCATACCAAATACTAAGCAACATCAATCTTGGAACTTAAAGCAGAATAAATTATTATATACACATCAATCATCCCATTTTTTTCATTGACAGATCCCATTTTAAGGATTCCTTAGCAACCTGCCAGTTATACTTTGTAAAGCTTTCTAGTTTGCCTTGAGATTTGCTGGAAAAACCCATGTCATGGGCTCAGGGCATAATGGTAACACATTGCATAGTCACAGAGAATAGCCACATTCAGAAAGGGCCACAGGCACGTGATATAGTGAGTCTTTAGAGTGTTAATGCCGGAGGAATTGACATGCCAGCACTCCATTCAAAGGGCTGCTCCTTCTGGCTGATCTGCAGAGTACGATTAGTACTGGTCAGGAAGCCAGGTCACTTGCCTAACTTCCTCATGAGTGTCATGGTATAATCCCCACTCTGAACCTTAGCGTCCAAAAGATGGGGTACCAGCATGAATTCCTCTAAGCTCAATCCCAGTTTAAAACCTGTAGCGCTGCCACCAACCAGGAATTCCAGTGCCTGGTACACTCTGGTCCCCACAAAACCTTGCCCGGGGACCCCCAAGACCCAGACCCTCTCGATCTGAACACAAGGAAAGTAAACCCTTTCCCCCACAGTTGCTTCTCCCAGGCTTCCCCTCCCTGGATTACCCTGGAGATCACTGTGTGATTCAAACTCCTTGAATCACAAAACAGAGAGGACAATTCACCTTCCTCTCTCCTTCTCTTCCCCCCCCCAGACTCTTCCTGAGAGAAAGTAATCTTGGCACAAAGAGAAATCAGCCTCTCTCTCCCTCTTCCCTCCTTTCTCCCCAACAATTCCCTGGTGAATCCAGACCCAGTCCCCTGGGGTCTCACCAGAATAAAAAAACAATCAGGTTCTTAAACAAGAAACTTTTAATTAAAGAAAGAACAAACAGTAAAAATGATCTTGTAAATTTAAGATGGAATAGGTACAGGGTTTTTTAGCTATAGACACTGAGAACACCCTCCCAGCCTAAGTATACAAGTAAAAATTAAAATCTTTTCAGCAAAATACCAATTTGAACTCCTTTCAGCCAAATACACATTTGAACTTCTTCCAACCAAATACACATTTGCAAATAAAGAAAACAACCATAAGCCTAACTCGCTTTATCTACCTAGTACTCACTAGTCTGAACTTATAAGAGCCTGTATTGGAGAGATTCGAGAGAAACCTGGTTGCATGTCTGATCCCTCTGAGCCCCCAAAGTGAACAACAACCAAACACTAACAGCACACACAAAAACTTCCCTCCCTCAAAATTTGAAAGTATCCTGTCCTCTGATTGGTCCTCTGGTCAGGTGACAGCCAGGCTTACTGAACTTGTTAACCCTTTATAGTCAAAGAGATATAAAGTACTTCTGTGCTATTAACTTTTCTTATCTGTTTATGACAATGAGAGAATGGGTTTAGAAATAAGAGAGGGGCTTCATCGCATACAAAGACATGGAAATGGTGTCCACAAGTAAGCAGAAGGGGGAGCCTTCACATATTGGCTTTCAGCTGAGTGCCAGGCATTGTGGGAAAGGGCACACATTCAGATATTCAGTTCTTTAGTTTAAAGAAAAGTAAAAATGAAGAGAGTCTCCTTTCCCCAGAACACAGTGAGGATTGTTTCATTGTTTATCTTAGGAATGGCAATATACAAAAACCTGTAGGAGAGCACTTCAACCTCCCTGGCCACACTATAGCAGACCTTAAGGTGGCCATCCTGCAGCAAAAAAACTTCAGGACCAGACTTCAAAGAGAAACTGCTGAGCTTCAGTTCATCTGCAAATTTGACACCATCAGCTCAGGATTGAACAAAGACTGTGAATGGCTTGCCAACTACAGAATCGGTTTCTCCTCTCTTGGTTTTCACACCTCAACTGCTAGAACAGGGCCTCATCCTCCCTGATTGAACTGACCTCGTTATCTCTAGCTTGCTTGCTAGCATATATATACCTGCCCCTGGAAATTTCCACTACATGCATCTGAGGAAGTGGGTATTCACCCACGAAAGCTCATGCTCCAAAACGTCTGTTAGTCTATAAGGTGCCACAGGATTCTTTGCTGCTTTTACAGATCCAGACTAACACGGCTACCCCTCTGATAATTGTTTATCTTGTTATCCCTCCACGTTTGTTTTATCCACCTATTCTTGTCCTGTGTTTGATTATAAATTGAAAATATGCCCCTAACCTGCAGTCTATGATTTTTAAACTGAAATGTTTAAATAAGGCCCATCAGTACACAGAGGATGTAGGGGGTACTATATTCCCCAGCTGCCTACCATCTCTCCTCCTGCAGCCCCAGGAGTAGCTCTGGTGTGAGCTGAGGGAGCTCTACGAAGCTGCTGTCCCTTCCTTGTTTCAGCTGCTGAGCCGCTTTCCTGCCAGCTGCCTGCTGCATCACAGGGAACAGAGAAGAGAGCAATCCTGGTTGCTCTATTGCCTGCTTCCCTGCTGAGTTATAGGAGCCCCAAGGGAACTGGGTAGGAGTATGATTAACTCTGCCTGAACCTGAGGGTGCACAAGCAAAAGCTAGCTCCCATCCCCCACACAGCCACCCACAAGTCCAGGATATCAGTGTACAGGAGATGGGGAAACAAAAGGAAAAGCTGAGAACCAATAACCAATTATGGCTCCCTGATTCTCTGCCCCGGTCCCAATGCTGTTTAAGGCAGCCTGATTGAAGGAGCTGCTCTTAACTTCAGCCAGCCTGCTATAGTCCCCAAGGACCCATAAACTGGCTCCCCACTTGCAACATGCTTCCTATGGCAGGGGCTGCAAGGATGTAGGCATAGGGGTGGGATATGATGACATTACACATACTTGGGACTCTCCCACACTACAGAAATTTCAAGCAGGGATTTCTGGGGTGGTTTCTGCTCTCTGGGCACTGCCTGAAGTACTATGTTGAGCCCTTAGGCTGGAAAGGCTGGCCACCATCGCTCTAAACCTATACCTGATGCACTCTTGAATGCTTCTTTACAGTCCAGACCACGTCCCTGAACCGTCAAACTTGTTAGCATGTGACACAAAACATCAAACTGCATAATAGATAACAAAACCATTTGTATTTTGTTGTGCATTGCTCTCTAAGTGTCAAATTATAATGTTTTTTAAGTATAAAATCTGTTTCTAAGGAAGTTTTCTCATTTAAACCAAATAAGCCTCTCTTGCACTCCCTACCCACAGAACAGCACCCTCTATATGCCAGACACCAGCTCCATTAGGGGATGCACAGCTCAAGGCAGTGCAAGTGAGAGATCTCATACAGACTCGGCATGGCCAACCTCTTAAAGTTCAAAAATCATGGGACAGCCCCCGCCCCAAAATCATGAGATCCCCACCAAATAAAATCCAATATTTGGACCAGAGTGGGAGATTATATTGTGGTTTTGGTCTGTGTTAGGTCTGATTTTCAACTCCCCTTGCCCACCCCAGTGTGTTTGAGGCAATTACAGTGTTGCCAGCTCTTCCAATTCTAGAGAGTAAGGTGATTTTGGTCCCTGCAACAGGAGCTTTCACAGGCCACATCTGCCTACCTCTTGGTCCTTCAATTAATTGTGTACTCCCCAACTTCCACATCAGTTCTGCCCTATCAGTTCTGGATCTGTCTCGCAGCCAGCAATTAAATTGTCATCCTCCAAACCCCATATCAAGTTCCCCTCCTCAGCCTCACATCTGTCCCTTTCCCCTCAGTGCACTCCTCTCCACCTGCAGCTCCAGGCTCTTCCCACACCCATTCCCCAGGCCTGTGAGGCACAGGTAGAATGGGTCCCCTTCTCCCTTTTCCCAGTCCAAGTGGTGCAGCAAAGCTATGGGGAGGAGCAGAGAGCAAACTGACCCAATGTTCATACAAGGGGAGGAGAAGGAGGGACAAGAGGTGACCTGACCTTCTATGCTTTTTCTGCTCCCTCCTCCCCTCCCGTGAGAACAATGTCAGCTGCTCCCGCTCCCTACCCAAAAACTCCTCTGGGCTCCTGACAGAAGGAGGAAGAGCTCTGCCTGCCTCCTTCAGAAGCCCAGAGTGGCTGCTCTTTCTCAGAAGGCAGCCGGACAGGGGTTTTTTCCCCCTCAGGCCATGCTGGACATCGTTTAAAGGGTGGAGTTTCCATGTCATAGTGTTAGGTAATAAAGCAAGTCCTCACTCACCTCTCCAACACCCGAGGTTGTGCGGAGTTGGAATATGGGCCCACAATTCTGTCAGAGACCAGACACAAATGCGTTGATCAACGGGCTCACACTAACCCCAAAGCTTTAGAATAAGTGTGGCCCCTTTATTAGGGGTGAGCATCAATATTTATACACAGAAGTAAACAAAGTGATTAATAAAAGATAATGGTCATGCATAATCAATCAAGATTTTACAGGAAGAGCAAGTTTAACAAGTAAATGCATAGAGATAAAAGGCTAATGGCTACTTGAGGAAGGGGGTGTCATGAGTAGTTTGCAGGTCAGTGCTTTGTTCAAAAAAAGGTTCAGAAAGGATTATGCAGAGACGGCCAGTCTGGGTGTTTTTTGGCTCCAAAGTTCACCAAAAGTTTAGACCCAACATTCCTCCATTTGTAGCTTTGAGATAACTATTAATCAAAAAGCTACACCCTATTTCAAGATCTCAAGGGCCGCTTGGCAATTTCAGCCTGGGCCAATTCGAAGAGAGTAAGGCTTTTAGCTGAAGTGGGAAAAGAATAAACTGACTTACATGAGTTTATGAGGGAGGGGACACACTGAATACAGCAACACAGTATTATAAGGACTACCATGGCCCCAACAACACCCACCAAGAGGTTTTTAACCCACCCAAATCCGGGCAGCCAATTCCATAAGGCTCCCCACCAATCATAAGGTGGCTGGCCAGAGGAGTAGTTTTTAGCCATTTCCCTTAGGTGTTTGGTACGTTGAAAAGTGTCAGAGTAGGTATCATTTACAAAAACACAGCATTCTTCATTTATGAGGGCGCAAGTTCCTCCCTGGGCTGCTAACATCATATCTAAAGCCATTCTGTTTTGCAAAGCCAACTGGCGCAGCTGGGACATTTCCCCGGCCTGGTTCTCAAATAGGGTTGCAGTTTCATTGGTCAAAGATTCTAATAGTCCCTGTAGACGGATGATGGCACCCTTCAAGCTAGTGTGACCAGCCCACCGCTGCCAGGACAAACCATCACGGAGATTAATATCTCTGTCAGTTTCACGGATGTTACGAACGTGGGGAAAATGAGGGGGAGTGAGGGAGATCCGAGAAGGCGGTGCTAGCCATGCCAAATAACATGACCCTGCCCAATCAGGGGAGAGAAAATAATAAGCCTTGGGCCCGCACACCCAGTATGTTCCATATAATGCGTTTTGGGTATTCCATTTCTCAAAGTAGGAGGTAACCCACCACCCGTTGTACCACTGTTCCCCTGGTAACGCAGAGGGATCGTTGTGTGAACTGCAGAGGCACAATTTGGTAGTGTTGTCCTCAAAGGGCAGTGTAGTACTGCTTGAGCAGTTGTAGAAGGCAATTGTGTATCCTTTAACAATTAGTTGGACACCTTCGAGATCTGAGCAGGGCTTTTTAAAAACTGACTCTGAAAACCTGCCCCTCCATGAAAAAGTTGAAAAGGTTGGATCGGGGTGAGGGATCCACATATGGGATAAGTGGGATGCGCAAGGCTTGAAGCCAAGATTTTTACTAAAGGCGGTGCCATTAAAATATATGTTGCATTTACTTGTTCCCACAAAAGTTGACCCTTTTTCTTTAACAAAACACAGTGATCCTGTTTGATTGGTTACCCTGAGATATTTGTTAATTGGCACTTCTGTTTTGTCCCATGTAAGATTGGGTTGGACTGGATCTTTTATTCTAGTCGGTGGCATCCAAGTCATATTAGCAGTGGTTAGGGGAATGGGTGTGAAGGGGAGTCCCTGTGCTGCATTTACTGGAAATTGAGTACATACCCAGCAATCACTTCTATTTCCTAAAATACGAGTTTTAACCTCGTGGGAATATCTAATAAAAGCATTATCTTCATAAGCAGAAAATAAACTGAAAAAGCATAAAAAACATACAGTTGTCAGAATAAAGGGTCCTCTCATTTTTTCGAGTTAATTTAAGTCTAATGTCTGAGAGAGGTAAGCTGGTCCACTGGTCGAAGGCAGTGTCCTCAGTGGTGACAAGAGCTGCTGGTCCGTCACTGTGGTCCACTACGGCTGGCTTGACGTGGGAGTGGTGGATCCAAGATTTGCGTCCTTCCAGGAACACTGCAGTCTGGGTTGTCAAAAGAACCTGGTGGGGTCCAGTAAACCTTGGCTGGAGGGTGTCGTCACGAACGAACTTTTTGGCCCAGACGAAGTCCCCTGGTTGGAACGGGTGGATTTGTTCCTCCAGCGGCACGGTCTGGGAAAACTGCGAGGCTTTCCAAAGGGTACGGAGGCGAGCCTGTAGGGAGAGAAACTGACACGCAGTCATATGATCCCCTCCCAATAGTGAAACATCAGCACGTGGTAGCGCCCCGCCTTTGAAAGGGGGGTGTCCATAGAGCAGTTCAAAGGGGGATAATCCCAATGCGCGGGTTGGGCGAGTACGAAGGTGAAACAGGACCAAGGGAAGTACCTGAGGCCACTTTAATCCTGTTTCCTGACAGTATTTAGCCAATGTAAACTTAAGTTCCCTATTCATACGCTCAACTTTCCCGCTAGACTGGGGGTGGTAGGGTGTATGAAAGGAGTGTGAAATGCCCAGTCCTTGTTCTAAATGGCCAAGGACATGACCAGTAAAGTGAGGTCCGCGATCTGAGTCGAGCACAAGAGGGATGCCAAAACGGGGTACAATATCTTTAAGGAGAATCTTCGCCACTGTGGCAGCAGTACAATTAGCAGTAGGAAAAGCTTCGACCCAGGAAGTCAGAGGGCAAACCAAAACAAGGAGGTGCTTTTCCCAAAAGCCTTTGGCATATCTACAAAATCAATTTGAAGATGTTGAAATGGAGCAGCAGGCGGAGGTCTTCCACCCTTAATTTTGTTAAGAGGTGGAGCAGGTCCATTACGCTGACATGTGCTGCATGCTTTCACTATTGATAGGCAATAGGGTTGAATGCCTGGAGCATACCAAAAGCGAGCGATAGTGTCCACGAGGGCGTGCGTGCCGTAGTGACCCCCTTTATCATGGTGCCAGCGAACTGCCACAGGGTATGTGGAGCGAGGGAGGCAGGCTCGGCCATCTGGCATAAGCCAGGTCCCTTTGACCAGAGTGGCCCCGAGGCTTTCCCATGATTTTAGTTCAGCAGCGGGTACTGGTACGGGGTGCGGTGGAGTAAAGGAGGAGGTTGCAATAGCCAATGTGGGCATGGCTAAAGGTAAGGTGGCAGCCTTCTTGGCGGAGGCGTCAGCCAGGGCATTCCCACGGGTAACGGGGCTGCTATCTTTAGTATGGGCCCGGCAGTGAACTACAGCCAGGACGGAGGGTTTTTGGAGGGCGTCCAAAAGCTTGTGGATGAGGGGGAGGTGCTGAATGGGTTTACCGGCAGCTGTCTGGAAACCTCGAAACTTCCAGAGGTGGATATGACAATGCACAACTCCAAAAGCATATTTGCTATCAGTAAAAATGGTAACGGTCTTACCAGCGGCCAACTGGCAAGCTCGGGCCAGGGCATAGAGTTCAGCGGCTTGGGCTCCCCAGTTGCCTGGCAGTGAGGCGGCCTCTTGAATGTCCCATTCAGAGGTGACAGCATAACCAGTGAAACGCTTGCCATCAACATAGAAGGAGCTTCCGTCCGAGAAGAGGATGCAATCGGGGTTGTCCAGTGGCACGTCAAACAGGTTGTCTCTTATCTGTAAGATGCTGTAAACTACTTCCACACAGTCGTGCTGGTCCTGGGGGACTGGCAGGTCAGGAAGCAAGGTAGCTGGATTAAGGGGTCCACACCTTTCAAAAAGTAGGTTAGTGTCTTCTAAGAGTTCGGCCTCTAGCTGTTGCTGACGATGGGCCGAAAAGACTTGGGTTGTGCCCCTACGCAGAAGGGCTGACAAGGCATGAGAGGTCCAAACCGTGGTAAAATGACCCAGGGTTAGGCTCTTTGCCTTTGTGATCAGCAGGGCAGCTGCTGCCAGAGTCCGGGTGCAGGATGGGGTTCCCTGAGCGACAGGGTCGATTTGCTGAGAGTAAAAAGCAAGCGGGAAATGGTGGGGCCCGCTTAGCTGGGTAAGGACACCACTAGCAATTCCGCCCCTCTCGTGGACAAAAGGTGAAAGGGTTTGCTGTAATTGGGGGGGCGGAGAGACATGGAGGAGGCCACACTGTCCTTGAGTAACTGAAAGGCTTGAATAGTGTCCGGGGACCACTGCAAAGGGTCAGGAGCAAGGTTAGCAGTGAGTCGGTGGAGCGGTTTGCTTAACTCCCCGCAGGACGGCAACCAGGGGCGACAGAAGCCAATTAATCCTAAGAAACCTCGAAGTTGTTTCTTGGTGTTCGGTAGAGGGCAGTTTTGAATAGTCTTTATGCGGGCTGGGTCCATCTGTCTTCCTTCTGGGGTTAACAGGAAGCCCAGATATCGGACCTTCTGTGAGACCCACTGAATCTTTTTAGGGTCTACCTTGTGGCCTCTGGTGTGTAGGTATAATAAAAGTGCCTTACCATCGATGCGGAGGGCAGCTTCTTCGCGATTACCTAATAGGATGTCATCTACGTATAGGACCAATGTGGATCCCTGCGGACTGGTGAAACCTTCCAAGTCGTGGCGGAGGCACTGGCTGAAAATCGTGGGGCTGTCTCTGTAGCCTTGAGGAAGTCGTTGCCAGACATAACTTTGTCCCTCCCAGGTGAAACCAAAGAGATACTGAGAGTCTGGGTGCACAGGAATGCTGAAAAAAGCTGATTTTAAGTCAATAACAGTGAACCACTCAGCATCCCAAGGGATTTGGCTGATGATAGTAGCTGGGTCAGGAACTACTGCATGAAGAGGGACCACATACTGATTAACAACTCGTAGATCCTGTACAAAGCGCCAACGAACAGGGTCTCCGTCCTTTTTAGGAGGCTTTTTGACAGGCAGTATAGGGGTGTTACAGGGAGTGCGCTGAGGGCGGACTAGCTTTTGCGCAATGAATCCCTCGATAATGGGGCGGATGCCCTCCCGGGCTTCCAGCGACAGGGGGTATTGAGGGACTGACGGGGGGTTAAGGAAGGCTTTACCTGAATCCTTACGGGCTCTGCCGAAAGGAGCAGGCCAACATCAGTGTCAGAAATTCCCCAGAGGGTTGAAGGCAAGTCAGTGAGGTCAGGGGAGAGAGAGAGAGGTGTTTCCCAATTACCCTGAGTAGGGGCCGAATCTCCTAATACTGTCATCAATAATCCTACCCCTTCAGGAGTGCAGGTTAAAGTAGCCTCAAGCTTACAGAGTAAATCCCGGCCCATCAAAGGGATCGGACAAGCTGGGGAAAAAAGAAAACGGTGAGAAAAACATTTATCAGCATAAATAACATTCAAAGGCAAAGTGAGTCCCAGAGACTGTGGGTTGCCCTCCACCCCAGTCGCAGTTTTAACCTCAGAGGATAGCCAGGGAGAGGGGGCATGATTTAAAAGAGAGAAAGTAGCCCCAGTATCAATGAGGAAAGAGACAGGCAGTCCCTGGACTGAAAGGGTTAAACGAGGCTCTTTGCTGGGAGGGCAGAAAGTGAGAAAGGAGCCGGCTAAAGACATTAAGGAAATAAGACCATCACATTGTTTGCCTTCGCCCCCGGGGTACCGTCATTGAGGAGGCTGAGTTTGCTGCGGCTGCTGCTGTTTCCCGTAGTTGATCCAGGCCTGGGGGATGGGCTGAGCTGGTGGTGCAGGGGTGTATTCCTCACTTGTATAAGCATCTGCGGATGCAACCAGACCCTCTGGGCGTCCCCAGGGGCATTCACGTTTAAAGTGACCAGGCTGTCCGCACTGAAAACAATTTCCTGATGGCTGGGGTCGCCAGGACCCTCTTCCCCGGGCACCCTGGAATCCCCTGCCACGGCCACGGCCTTTGCCTCGAACACCACCGTGAAAAGCTAAAGCCATCAGCTTATATTCTTCCTTTTTCTCTTTCTTTTTACTACTTTCCCTTTCTTTCTCCCAGGCAAAATCAGCTACTTCCAACACTGAAGTGACTGACTCACCTCCCCAACCAGGGCGAAACTTTAAGAAGTAATCCCTTACAGGGGGCACCGACTGATTCACAAAAAATGAAATAAGAGTAGGGTGGTCTGCTTCTCTCTCAGGATCCATCTGAGTGAACATTCGGGCCCCCTCCAATAGCCTCGACCAGAACTTTCTGGGCGGCTCATCAGATTCCTGCCGAATCTGCATGAACTTAGCCTGATTAGGCGAGCGGCGAGCCATTTCCTTGAGTCTCTCTAACAATCGCTCTCTATCTGTTCGCAGCTGAGTCAGCCTTAGCTGAGTCCAGTCTAGGGGATTCCAGCCAGCGGCCAGATCCCGCCTATCCATCCAAGTAACATTAGCTGCATTGCTATCTCCCCATGTCCTTTCTGCCATCCACAATCTACTACGTTCTTCTCCAGTCAAAACTCTACTTAACAACTGATCCACATCCGTATAAGTAGGATTATAACTTAAAAACAATCTTTCTAGAAGTTCTATGATCTTTCGGGGATTTTCCCCAAAAGACCCTGACAACTGTCCCCACTCTTTCAAATCCCATTCTAGCCATCCTTTATATTCCACAATACTAGCATGTTGCAATCGTCCATCATTGCTCATATAAGGTTGATCGTGCACCTGTAAAGGCATCTCTATAACCATACTTTTATTATTCGCAAGAGATTTGACAGAGACATCCTCTGGGCTATCCTCAGGGGGGGGGCATGCACCCTGCTGTACCTGCTTGGACCTAAGCCTAGTAACTACTCCTCCTGAGGTTTGCCCGTCCAATTCCTCCTCATCCTTCTGCACAAATTCCAATCTGGGATCCTGCAGATTCCCCTCTGCTACAAGGAGAGAGTTCCCCTGCGGAGGAATAGGGGCAGGTGCAGAGGGGACCAGCTGACGAGTCAAAACACGCCGTGGTCTACACCCTTCATCGAAATAACCTGGAGGGGGTTCACTCTCGGGAGAGTACCTGACTGCCATAATTTTTAAAGATTTCCACAGCTCTGCTGCTGTGTCCCAACAAAACCAGTAACATAACTGTCCCGGATGGTCTTTTTCGATCTGGCTCTTTACTCCTCTTAAGGCAGCCTGTTCGAAAGAGCCATACGAAGGCCACCTCATCTCCGAGTCGGCCAATACCGCGGTATACCCAGTCCAATTCCTTACACATAGTGTGTACAACTTCTTCCTAGACATTCCTGTCTGTACTGGGAGTTTCCCTTCGTTCCATAACTTATTTACAATCCCCAACGGACTCTCAAGAGGCACGCTAGTCCCTTGACCCATGGTGTCTGACAGGAGCCCTCCAACTGGCGTTTACCCTGCTGTCCAATACACGACCCCTCAATATTGAATTGGCTAGGAGAAATCTCCTGTGGCGCCTTGCCAATTCATATATGAGTGGTCCGACCACTGGACAGAGGTACCGCACCAGAAGGAATCCCGGACGAGCCCCCAAATTGTTAGGTAATAAAGCAAGTCCTCACTCACCTCTCCAACACCCGAGGTTGTGCGGAGTTGGAATATGGGCCCACAATTCTGTCAGAGACCAGACACAAATGCGTTGATCAACGGGCTCACACTAACCCCAAAGCTTTAGAATAAGTGTGGCCCCTTTATTAGGGGTGAGCATCAATATTTATACACAGAAGTAAACAAAGTGATTAATAAAAGATAATGGTCATGCATAATCAATCAAGATTTTACAGGAAGAGCAAGTTTAACAAGTAAATGCATAGAGATAAAAGGCTAATGGCTACTTGAGGAAGGGGGTGTCATGAGTAGTTTGCAGGTCAGTGCTTTGTTCAAAAAAAGGTTCAGAAAGGATTATGCAGAGACGGCCAGTCTGGGTGTTTTTTGGCTCCAAAGTTCACCAAAAGTTTAGACCCAACAATAGCACTGGCTCATTACAGTTAACAACACTGCAGACTTGCCTTTGAATTTCTAGAAACTGCTCAGAATTAGCTAGATGTTTAATTATTCTTTTTATTTTCTATATCATTCCTGTTTCAGAACCTGTGACTTTATATTTACAGATCCTACTAATTGCATGTTTGTGTGATCCCACCTGACCAAACCGCCGGAGAATCTAAATACTACAGTTGTTTGGAAATGGCCTTTACTATATTTTCTAACCTTTTCCTTAGATCATTTGCTGGAAGATGCTTGCACTTCCATGTTTCTCACACTCAGAGGCACGTTGGGTTAGTACACAAGAGATTTGCCTTGGCAACCTGCTTCACAGGAGAGACTAAAGTTAAATTCTCACTGCAGCTGTCTGAATCAACAATCCTGAAGAGCTGGGAGGAGCGAAGCGGGGAAAAGGGGGTTGAGTGTTCTGCTCTAAAAACCAAGCCAGGCAGCGGGTAACAGAGATGACTGAATACATAGTTTGAAAATGTAACATTCTGTAAAATTGCAGGATTTATCAAAACTTATTAGCACTTATTAGCAACAGTCATGACATTCACAATGAATGAATGAATGAATGAATGAATGAATGAGCGAGCTTTGGGCAGAAAATTAAGTGGGAAGTATGAACAGACTGAAAAGCTCTCTCTCCTCAGCCTACGCTTCCCAAGTGATGCTTCCCAACCACAAGATCTGCCTAAACCCCTTGACTTCAGAATCATTTACATTTGCAAATGCTCCTCTCCAAACCAACTGAAATACAACCAGTAAGATGGAATCCACCTCCACGGCACTTAGGAGATGCAAAGTGCATGCAGGACTTCCGCAACCCAGAGAGCCTTGTGCAGGCCATTTCCAAGGCAGTAAATTCTGTCCAAAGTTAATTTATTCACACGGTCACAGACACACCAAAAGGACATTTTGCAAAACTTTTTGCTTGGGTCTAACAACAGGGCACATCTCCTTAGAGAAGTGGCAAGCTACTAAAAGAGAAAATCCAAAGGGATTGATACCAGATCAAACACCAATTAATGTCCAAGGAAGATTTCATTTAGGGTTCTAGACCAAGATTTTGGAACAAGCCAAACAGTAAAGAAACTAAGGAATCTGTCCCCCATTTTATACTGCATGCTGAAACATGACACTCAGCTAATCTAAGTATAAACATCTAGTCAGAATGGACATGATGAATAAAGATACTAAGTCATTACCTTGATAGAGAGTATATTAAGGATCTCAGTGTTTTAGGACACAACTTGGAGCTGGCAAAAACAAGATAGAAATGGGAGTTGTTCTCTTCCATTTGAAATCAAAATTGGGCTTCATATATGATGCAGCAACATGGATTGAGAAAAACATATCCAAACACACAAAGGGTAGCTTCCTTCAACTCCCATTTGATTCCTACATTTTAACATGAGGGCCCAATTTGAGTCCCTTAAATAATAACCTCGCTAAGGTGATTATATCACATAATCCGTGTTATCAAGCACCAATAGTGGATCACCAGGACAAGAACTCCTTAGCCATTCTACAGGCCACTTCCTGGATGAGATTACCTTTTTCTTTTTTAAAATGGGAAATTATGAAATCACACTGAATAAACTTATAATGTTTAAGTGTTCTGGAAAGGGGAGCCTGCTGCACTTGTAAATTCTGATATCATAATAGTGGAATGCCACGTATCCATTACGCAAGCTTTTCCATACCACAATATGTCACCCTTTTCTCCAGCTGATCGTCTTGCTTAACTGTCTGCAGTTTCCATGACATCATGAAGAGTTTGCTATATAGTAATATTTACTTTTCCCCATCTTATAAAAAGTATCACCCAAACCTTACTGATTTAGGATTAGTTCATGGCTGGTTCCTTGCATGGGTGCTCTAGGGAAGGTTCAAGGAGTACCCACTTTTCAAATGCACTGCCTACACTTTTCAGTGCATGTGCACTGCTCCCTACTAGTGCTCCATGCGAAGAAAGGCAACCCAAAGAAGATAGGAAGGTTCAGAAAGGAGGAAGGGTGATGGCTTCCCCCACATTGTACTACCCAGGAGGGGTGGCTAACCAAAGAAGGGAGCATACACTGCATCCTCCTACTGTGCAGGAGGGAGCTTAAAGTCTGGTGGCTACTTGAAGAGCAATGCATTCTGTGCTCCTACTAAGTGCTATGTTGCACAACTTCCAACACAAGGCAATGATTAGCTGCCCATTTGGCACTTACTGTTAACTAGGTAACTGGCTGAGTTAATTGCTGCTGACATTTTCACAGTATTACTAAATACCAAAGGTAGACATCATTGTAAGTATAACATGCATGTGCTCCTGACTATATTGAGGTATATTTTCCTCCTTATGCCTTCTCATAACTGTGCATGTAAATATGAGTTTCCAGTATGTGTCATGGGGTGAAAAACTTTAGTCTCTGGGGAAGAGAAGAAAGCTTCAAGTAGACTATTTTCACCAAAACCAAGATTCAGAAATAGATACCATAACAAGTAAAAGCCAGAAGTATATTGACCTTGCTTCCAAGAGCTGAATGGAGGGCTTCTATTTGTTAGTTTATTTTCACTATATTGTCAGAATGGGTGGGTGCCCAGAAGAGCTGGATAAACTCATCAACTTTGGTAGCTCTGTTTTCACCAAGTGAAATTCATGTCATGTAATTATTGTTAGAAATCTAAGGATACAGTTTGTATTCTTCAGACCTTGACAAATGAGTGGTATGGTAGAGTATGCTCTGAGATATATGCACCTCATTATCCTGAATCCAGCCCTGATACATATAACAGTTATATCTAGTGTAATGTTTCCATTTTGCAAGAAAACTCCAAGAACATATGCCTTCCATATTGTGTGTCAGAACAGAGGTGTCATAAAACTGCCAAAGCTGCATGTGTCACTTTTTGAATTGTAAGAAGAAAATTTGGTGTTAATGGATATTATGTGCATTACAGGTTCTGTGCTTGGCAATCTGTTCCCCTATTCTGGGGTCACCTACAATCTCTGCCTTGGAAATAGAATTAGAATGCAGAAATATAGTCTAAGAAAATATTGAGACAGAGAGTAAAACCTCCTGAAAACGGAAAATTCCTGCCATCTTTGAATGTATCAGAATCTGAAAAGAACATGGAAACTTTCCATTAGCTTTCCATTAATGGAAGATAATTAAGAAAAGATAGAGTAATGATGACCTCTGAAACAGTCTTTGCCTTTGGTAGTTGGATGGAATAAATAGAGCAACAAATACAATTCAGGAAGATTCAAAGAGACGATTATGTTTCTAAATGTTACTGACTACTCTGAACTCCTGAGCTCTCTCCTGACTTTATTTTGACAATGAGAAATTCCAATATTCAAAAAGCCTTTATCTCTTATTTTCTGACCATCAAAGATCAATCCTATAATGACGAAGTGTTCTATTGGATAGTTACCAATAATGTAGTGATTGTGAAACCAATCCTCCAAGGATCATTTTTAGGTCAGTCAGACAAATGCAAGCTATCCTGTCAGAGAACAGTAAATGTTATTTGTGTAGGTGACTGTGTGCATGTATAAATTCTACTAAGAAATAGAAATAATTACCAGATGTCGGAGAGATTACAGACAGATTACATAGGCTTTAAACGCTCATATTTCCCTGTCTGTATGGCAACTCAGTGTGTTAAAATGTAATTTTTACTCCTACTTCTCTCTCACTTCTGTTGGGATTTGAGCTCAGGATTTCAACTCTTTCAGATACATCCCAATTTTTGGCTGTTTGAACTCTCTATTCTAGATCTTTGAAAATAGGGCTTTTAGGCTTTTCAAAAGTTTTCAAATTTTTCAAGTTTGATTTTTCATCAAAAAACTAAAAAACCCCAAAACAGGGGAAATTTCCAGGTCAGTTGTACACCAAAATGTTTTCAGTTTTTAACTGAAAATGTTGGGGGTTTGGCTTTCTGACAAAAGATTAACTAACTGAAAATTTTCAAGAAAAGCAAATACTTTCTGCAAAAAATATTTTCTTTATTTATTTATTTTCTGTGTGGTCATTAACAATGGCATACATACTCATGAAACAAGTCTGAAATGTTCCTCTAAGTTTCCAGTCTATCAAGAGAAGACAAATGGTAATGCTTTTTCTGCCTGATGGGGTGGACTAGGCCTTGAGGCCCCCTGTTGGAGGCACTGTGGCCCTGCCACATCCCACTCCAGAAAAGGGCAGTGGAGAGGTCCTCCAAGCTGCCTCTGTGTGGGAAGCAGCCAATCAGAACCCAGCAGACTAATATAAGAAGAGGTGCAGAACGATAGCAAGTTCTGTTCCTTGCTAGAGCTGGAAGAGAGTGGATGGTGCTTTGGGCTGGCTGCTGGGACTCCATCATAACAAGGTCCTGAGACAAGGGTGAAGAATGTGCTGGAGGCATGGGGAAGTGGCCCAAGGAATTGTAGCACCAATGCCATTTATTTAAAGGGACATGGTGGATGGCTTCTATCTATAGGGTCCTTGGGTGGGACCTGGAGTAGAGGATGGTCCTTGGTCCCACCAGCCACTGGGGAAGTGGCCTGGACTTTGATGCAGCCCAGAAGGGGAACTGAACTCTCTTAGTGGCTCACCGGAAGAGCTGGGGGCAGAAGGAGCCCTGGGGGATGTGGCCCACACCAGGGCCTGAACTGTTTAAAGAGCAGGGATAATTCAAGGGAGCCCAGCAGAGGCTGAGAGACAGTTTGGACCAGGTTACTGTGGCCCTGCTGGACTGATTGAAAAGTGATCCCCAGGATTGGACTGTAAATCAAAGGACCTTACAGAGGGTGCTGAAATAGGCCCCTTGTTGGACTTATACCCCAGAAGGGGTTTGCTTTGCTTTTCTCATGCACACAGACTGTGTGTGACTCAACCAGAGGGCTGAGTCACCGAAGACCCATCACAAACAGGTAGAAAGAGAGTGCGGGCACACACAATTGGCCAGGGGGTAGTCATGAGAGATGATTGCGACCCCATTACACTGCCTTACAATATCATTTCATTTTGAGAACAATTAATGTCAGAATTGCCATTCATTTAAGTTCAGTTCAGCGGTATGTTAGGTTTTAGTATGTGTAGTGGATTAATGCGGTGATTTAATGCAGTGATTTGCATTGCTAAAAGCAACACCTGAATGCAGACTGTATAACCCCATGACAGAGGATCCTAACAGAAATGAAGGATTTGTTCCCTTCCTGTTTGGAATGGGTGCTGCTGGGCACAGCTTTCCCACAGTTCTGCCTGACTACCCAACCATATACGGATCACATAAGCCATCTATGATGTGAAATACATCATCAAAGCACTGGAAAAGAAATGTCAAATAACATGTAGTCATTGACATTGCACGGGGATCCAAGTAGGCAGAATGTAAGTTACCTGAGTTGGAACGGGCCAGGACACTGACACCCCTTCTCTAACTACTCAGAGTACAGTTGTCAGAGCCATATAAATGCATTAGGCTGTTAGGTATAAATAAAACTGTTTGGTGTGTTTAATTGGTTGTTTAATAATACGTTTATAAGGTAATGTTAAGTAAAGTACTGGCTTGAAATAAAATCCAAGATGGAGTATATGCACTATTGACCCTAGGACTCCATCTTTAAGAGTGGACTTGTTTACCACTAAGACACTAAGAATCCCTGGCTCAGACTGGTCAGAACCAGTTTTTCCCACTCTGTTGCTGGCAGAGAGACACTCTGGGACGATGGCCACCAGGATTCTCTTCTCCACAGACAAGATGGATTTGATTTGTTGTAGTGGGGATGGCAATGACAGGCCTCTCCTTCCTCAATCTTGCGCTCCAGAGCCAAGGAGAAGAGTAACATCTATCCTGTGGTGGCCATCGTCCCAGAGGGTCTCCCTGCCAGCAACAAAATCCAGCTGTCTGGACTCCCCAGTGTTCCTCCTCAAAGGCTTCCAATTAGACAGGGAGTGGAAGGTCCTGGGCTTCGCACCTGTACGTTGTGTCCATTGCACTTAACAGTAGGAAAGGTTTCTGTGTTGGGGTTTCCTTTATTGTTTTCTGAATACCAAGGGAGGTTTTGTGGGCCTGAGCTTCAAGCTCCTAAAGCCAGTCACTGTGTCATAATTTGTATCAAAGTTTGCACTTTTCTCCCCCCCCGCACTTTATCCCAGCTTCTGTACCATTACCCTTAATACACTCATCTTTGTTTGCACCATATTACATTGTCTTGTCTTTATTTTTTATTATATTAAACAGGGAGGGAGAGATATTTTATCTGGGGAGCTAAATCCACTGGTGACAGACACGGAAGGGAGTCGAGTCTGTGCTTCTGAGAAAAGGGGCTTTCCTTTTCTATCTTCCCGCTCTCATTTCTTGAGTATTTCCTTCTGAAGCGTTTCCTTACTCCCCTTGAGGTAACAAGGCAGATTAGATAGAGAGATGATCAATACTCTCTTATGAGAAGCTAATTGAGATCTCTCATGGCCGCAGATGGTTGGAATCTTGGTTTGTATCAAACCAGTAGTGCCATTAAGAGATATTGATCTGTTGTTTCAGTGAATCTGGCTGTATTCGGTCATCAGAACTGCAAAATTTAATAATACCTCTTCTGCCAATTCAGTCCTATACATAGGTGCATTTATTCTCAATGAAACCTGACTTTTGTTTTATATCGATCACATTCATGTTCCCAGGGATTATATTTTTCAGTTGCTGGAAGTTGCTGGATCATTCAGCAGGCTTTCCAGAAACATGAAGTCCTTGAATAATCTACTGTCATTATCTCTTTTCAAACATCACATTCATCCTTTATCAGTGAGGGAAAAAATAACATCAATGCATCAAGACCCATTGCATCTTAGAGCAGATTATATGGGAATTCAAATGTCCTTGTAAAATTCACAGACTCCTAAGTTCACAGAAACAGCAGCAGAAGAGGAAAATTGCTCCACATCCTGTAGAGAGGAAATGAAAGGTATCAGGGAGAGAAGAATGTGCAGTGCGGTGCGAAAACTCTATTTTGATCGTTGATGCTGCACATCTGCCACATTTTTGTGTGGAATCACCCAACTTAGTGGGAGAATATAGCATCTTCAGTCTCACATTCCAGACTCTATCTGTCTAAACTGCCAGCTGTGGGAACACCGACTGGAAGCATTGGACCCTGGAAGAAAGTGTGGGAGTACATCCTGTGGGGACAGATAAAAAGTCAGAGCAGGGCTATGGGAACCTCTTCAGAACAAGCATGCAAATATAGTTTCACAAGTTCAAGTCCCAACTGTTTGTTTAGGGATTTTTGTTATTTGTTGCTTTTATTTGGCTTTCACTCAATTTCTATAAATGTATCTCAGTAAAAGATGAATGCAATCAAAACCATAAAGCATTTCTTTATTCTTCTCTTCGCTGTCAGTTCAGCTGACTGCAGAAAATGCCATACCTTTCTTTTTTCACACTTCAGGATAGAGGAATTGCCACAGGGCACGGACCATTGGCCCATCTATTCTAATATCCTATTTCCAAGAAAGACCAGTTTGGTTAGTATTACAGCAGAGGTACCTGCCTTTTTTTCATAGTGTGGAACACACCTTAATAGAGAGAGTGTCTCAAGGTCACCACTCTCCCACACCTTCCCCCCTCTGCCACCCAGTAGGCAACCACACAATTATCCTGGTAGCAACTACAGCAGAGGTCCCCAAACTGGGGGGCACACCACCTATAAGGGTTCAGAGGAATCTTCGGTGGGGGCATGGCAGGGCCCTCCTTTCCTCCAGTTCTGCTCCAGTCCCCCCACACCCTGCAGCCGCATCCCTGGGTCCCGACCCTGCTTCTGGTCCTGTCCCCAGCCTTGGGGCAGCTCCCCTCCAGCCTCCACTGCTGGCCATGGCCTGTTCCTGGCCTGGAGCCAAGACTGGGAGCAGAACCAGGAGCAGAACCACACCTGGTCCCAAGCCCAGCTACCGGCCCCCACTGCAGCCCAGATGTGGCTCTGTCCCTGCCCCCAGCCTCGGCCCCCGGATGCGGCTCCATCCCGGGCCCCATTCCCAGACCCAGACCCACTCCCAGCTGCAGTCCCAGCCTGGGTCCCTGTTATAACCTTAGTCCCAGATCTGGACCTTAGCGTCCAAAATATGGGGGTTAGCATGAAAACCTCCAAGCTTAGCTACCAGCTTGGACCTGGTACCTGCTGCCACCACCCAAAAAATTAGAGTGTTTTGGGGCACTCTGGTCCCACTGAAAAACCTTCCCTGGGGACCCCAAGACCCAAATCCCTTGAGTCTCACAACAAAGGGAAATAATCCTTTTTCCCTTCCCACCTCCAGGTGCTCCTGGAGAGATACACAGACACAAGCTCTGTGAATCCAAACAGAGTGACTTGCCCTCTCCGTTTCCAATCCTGGAAACAAAAGCACTTTCCTCTTCACCCAGAGGAAATGCAAAATCAGGCTAGCAAATCCAACCCACACACAGATCTCCCCTGATTTCTTCCTCCCACCAATTCCCTGGTGAATACAGATTCAATTTCCCTGAAGTAAAGAAAAACTCCAACAGGTCTTAAAAGAAAGCTTTATAAAAAAAGGAAAGAAAAAATACAAATGGTCTCTCTGTATTAAGATGATACAATACAGGGCAATTTCTTAAAAGAATATTGAATAAACAGCCTTATTCAAAAAGAATACAAATCAAAGCACTCCAGCACTTATATTCATGCAAATACCAAAGAAAAGAAACCATATAACTTACTATCTGATCTCTTGGTCCTTACACTTAGAAACAAAAGATTAGAAAACAGAACTACTTCTCCAAAGCTCAGAGAAAGCAGGCAGACAGAAAACAAAGACCTCAGACACACAATTCCCTCCACTCACAGTTGAAAACATCCGGTTTCCTGATTGGTTCTCTGGTCAGGTGTTTCAGGTGAAAGAGACATTAACCCTTAGCTATCTGTTTATGACACGCCCCCCAAATTGCAGACAGTGGGGAAGCTCACTGGCGGCAATTTCCTTCTAGAACTTGAAAATAAACAGATTAATACAACACATGCACCTTTACATATACTACTAAGTATATAACTAACAGACTTTTACATTTTAAGAACACTTTTTAACTACTGGATTCTGGGAAACTCTCACGGGAGAGTGCATCAGCAACTTTGTTAGAAGCTCCTGTGATGTGTTGAATTTCAAAATCAAAATCTTGGAGAGCTAAACTCCAACGAAGAAGTTTCTTGTTGTTTCCCTTGGCAGTATGAAGCCACTTTAGTGCAGCATGGTCAGTTTGTAGTTTGAACCGCCGTCCCCAAACATATGGGCGTAGCTTTTCCAGGGCGTACACAATGGCATAGCATTCCTTTTCACTGACTGACCAGTGACTTTCCCTCTTCGACAGTTTCTTGCTGAGAAACACGACAGGATGGAAGTTGTGATCTGTTGCTTCCTGCATGAGCACTGCTCCTATACCACGCTCAGATGCATCCGTGGTTACTAGGAATGGCTTATCAAAGTCCGGGGCCCTGAGCACAGGGTCAGACATGAGCGTTGCCTTAAGCTGGGTAAAGGCTTTTTGACACTCATCAGTCCACTTCATGGCATTTGGCTGGGTCTTTTTGGTTAGGTCGGTCAATGGGGCAGCGATTTGGCTGTAGTGTGGTACAAATCGCCTGTAGTATCCGGCCAAGCCTAAGAAGGATTGGACCTGTTTCTTTGACCTTGGGACAGGCCACTTTTGGATAGCATCCACCTTGGCCTGTAGGGGGTTTATGGTTCCTCGACCCACCTGGTGCCCCAGGTAAGTCACTCTGTTTTGGCCTATTTGACACTTTTTGGCCTTAACAGTTAGTCCTGCCTGCCTGATGCGCTCAAAGACCTTTTGCAGGTGTAGTAGGTGTTCGGGCCAGGAGTCTGAAAAAATGGCCACATCATCGAGGTAGGCAACTGCAAATTCTCCCAGTCCAGCTAGTAGACCATCTACCAGCCTCTGGAAGGTGGCGGGTGCATTTCGAAGGCCGAAAGGAAGGACATTGAATTCATACACCCCCGCATGGGTGACGAATGCTGACCTTTCCTTGGCAGGTTCATCTAGCGGTACTTGCCAGTACCCCTTGGTTAAGTCTATTGTAGAGATGAACTGGGCACGTCCCAACTTCTCCAATAGCTCATCAGTGCGTGGCATTGGATAGTTGTCCGGACGAGTTACCGCATTTAGCTTACGGTAGTCCACGCAAAAGCGTATTTCCCCATCTGGTTTGGGTACCAGAACCACTGGAGATGCCCATGCACTGGTAGATGAGCGGATTATACCCATCTGTAGCATGTTCTGGATCTCCCGTTCTATAGCAGCTTGGGCATGAGGAGACACTCGGTAGGGTGGGGTTCTGATTGGGTGAGCATTACCTGTATCAATGGAGTGGTATGCCCGTTCAGTCCGTCCTGGGGTGGCTGAGAACAATGAGGCGAAGCTAGTGCACAGCTCCTTGATTTGTTGCCGCTGCAGACGTTCCAGGGTGGTTGAGAGGTTCACCTCTTCCACGCCACCGTCTTTTTTCCCGTCGTAGTAGACACCGTCAGGCCACTCAGCATCATCTCCCTGGACTGTAAACTGACAAACCTGTAAATCTCTGGATCGATTAGAAGAGCTGAGAGGCGGTGGGGTGCTCCGTGCCGCCGCCCAAGCTTTCTGAAGGCTGTCATCCGCTTCCTGCTCAGTCTGGAACTGTTGCCTTGAGGCTGGGGTCACCAGTTCTTCCTCAGACTGTGGACTTGGGCTTGGTCCCTCTGGAAGCGATGTAGGTGATGGGGTTGTTTCCGTTGCTGGTGAACCGCTCTCCGCTGGTGCACCTGAGGGTATTTCAGGCTCTGGCTGAGCCTTTTGGGTATGGCTGTCTGTTGCTTCTGCCAGTTCTGGCTCACTGGCGCCCACTGGCGTTGAGTTTGAAGATGGGGTTGCAATTGCTGGTGCTGGTTGCTGTTCCAGTTCCGGTCCTGGGACTGGAGATGCTGTGGCTGTTTCAGTGGTAAGCATGGAATCCGGGTCCACTACCTCTGTCTGGGTCTCTGGTAACACAGACGGGGCCTCTGTGGACGGCTCAGGAACAGGAATGGGTCTGGAAGCTTGTCTGGTTTGGCTACGTGTAACCATTCCCACTCTCTTGGCCCACCTCACCTGGTTGGCCAAGTCTTCCCCCAGTAGCATGGGGATAGGATAATTGTCATAGACTGCAAAAGTCCACATTCCTGACCAGCCTTTGTACTGGACAGGCAGTTGAGCTGTAGGCAAGTCTACAGCTTGTGACATGAAGGGGTAAATTGTAACTTTGGCCTTTGGGTTGATGAATTTGGGGTCTACGAAGGATTGGTGGATAGCTGACACTTGTGCCCCCGTGTCTCTCCACGCAGTAACCTTCTTTCCGCCCACTCTCAAATTTTCCCTTCGCTCCAAGGGTATTTGAGAGGCATCCGGGCCTGGGGATCTTTGGTGTGATGGTAGTGTAATGAATTGCACTCGCATGGTGTTCTTGGGACAGTTGGCCTTGATATGTCCCAGTTCATTACACTTAAAGCATCGTCCATCTGATGGGTCACTGGGCCGAGGTGAGTTACTGGAGACTGGTGAGGTTGAAGGGTAGGGTATCTGTGGCTTTACTTGGGTGGTATGTGGGGTCTTTGGCTGTCCTCGGTTGTAGGGTTTATGGTCTGTGTGCCTCCTGTGGTAATCGTTCCCCTTGACAGTAGCTTTCTTGCTTTCTGCCAGTTCCATCCATTTGGCTCCAATCTCCCCCGCCTCAGCGATATCTTTGGGATTTCCATCTTGTATGTACCGTGTGATGTCTTCAGGAACACCATCCAAGAACTGCTCCATTTGTATGAGGAGGTTCAGTTCTTCCAAGGTTTGAATGTTGTTTCCTGTTAGCCAGGCCTCATAGTTTTTTGCAATGTAGTAGGCGTGTTTGGGAAATGACACCTCTGGTTTCCACTTTTGGGTTCTGAAGCGCCGACGGGCATGATCTGGGGTTATCCCCATCCTGTATCTGGCCTTGGTTTGAAAAAGTTTATAGTCATTCATTTGCTGCTTAGGCATTTCAGCTGCCACCTCTGCTAAAGGTCCACTGAGTTGTGGCCTTAATTCTACCATGTACTGGTCTTCGGGGATGCTGTACCCAAGACAGGCTCTTTCAAAATTTTCCAAGAAGGCCTCGGTGTCATCACCTGCCTTGTAGGTGGGAAATTTCCTGTGCTGTGGAGCAATAATTGGGGCCGGGTTGTTAGGGTTGGCTGGCACATGCAGCCCAGCTTTTGCCAACTCCAGTTCATGTTTTCTCTGTTTTTCCTTCTCTTCATTCTCTTTTTGTTGTTTTTCCATTTCTCGGCGGTGGGCCACCTCTTCTTCTTCTAGTTTTCTTTTGTGTGCTGCCTCTCTTTCTCTCTCTCTTATTTCCATCTCTGCTTGTTTTATTTCCAGTTGTCGCCTGTGTTCAGCTTCTTTGAATTGGTGTTCAGCCTCCATTTTTGCCTTAGAAGTCATGATTCCTGTTTTCTTGTGTTGGGGTGCCCTCTGGTGTTTATCCTCTGAACTGCAGGTTCTCTGTTGCCTCCTGAAGTCTGCCTAGCAACAGTGCCTTTAGCTAATCTTCAATGTTAAGTAAACCTGAAAAACCACTTTATTTGCATTTATATAGTGCTGGTATGACTTTCAATGGGAGTGCTATTGTGTGACAAAAGACTGTTAATAGTCCTTAACGACTTCTTGCTTAACATGCAAGCCACAAACTGCCAGAGAGAGCAGAAAAAAATTTTTTTCTCTCTGGTTCCCTTTTAAAACCAAACTGTTTCTCTCTGCTAAAAAGCCCTTAGCAGAGAAAAGAAAAATATAATATTCTTACTGGCTTCTGGATTCTGTCTATCTCCCACCGGCTGCCACTCATGTTATAACCTTAGTCCCAGATCTGGACCTTAGTGTCCAAAATATGGGGGTTAGCATGAAAACCTCCAAGCTTAGCTACCAGCTTGGACCTGGTACCTGCTGCCACCACCCAAAAAATTAGAGTGTTTTGGGGCACTCTGGTCCCACTGAAAAACCTTCCCTGGGGACCCCAAGACCCAAATCCCTTGAGTCTCACAACAAAGGGAAATAATCCTTTTTCCCTTCCCCCCTCCAGGTGCTCCTGGAGAGATACACAGACACAAGCTCTGTGAATCCAAACAGAGTGACTTGCCCTCTCCGTTTCCAATCCTGGAAACAAAAGCACTTTCCTCTTCACCCAGAGGAAATGCAAAATCAGGCTAGCAAATCCAACCCACACACAGATCTCCCCTGATTTCTTCCTCCCACCAATTCCCTGGTGAATACAGATTCAATTTCCCTGAAGTAAAGAAAAACTCCAACAGGTCTTAAAAGAAAGCTTTATAAAAAAAGGAAAGAAAAAATACAAATGGTCTCTCTGTATTAAGATGATACAATACAGGGCAATTTCTTAAAAGAATATTGAATAAACAGCCTTATTCAAAAAGAATACAAATCAAAGCACTCCAGCACTTATATTCATGCAAATACCAAAGAAAAGAAACCATATAACTTACTATCTGATCTCTTGGTCCTTACACTTAGAAACAAAAGATTAGAAAACAGAACTACTTCTCCAAAGCTCAGAGAAAGCAGGCAGACAGAAAACAAAGACCTCAGACACACAATTCCCTCCACCCACAGTTGAAAACATCCGGTTTCCTGATTGGTTCTCTGGTCAGGTGTTTCAGGTGAAAGAGACATTAACCCTTAGCTATCTGTTTATGACAGTCCCACCTGACCCATCCACTTCCCCCTACACACCTCAAGCCACATCCCCACTCCCAGCCCTGGCTCAGGGGCGGGGGAGGTAAACAGAGTAAGGCGGACATGACCCTCAAAAGTTTGGGGGATCACTGAACTACAGAAATTGCTTAGGTGGAAAAGTAATACTGGGAAACAATTTCATATATTTTAGTGATCTTTAAAATGAATTAGGTGCTGGAAGTAAGTAGAAGGAACCAATATTGTGAAACTGCCCACTCTCCACCCACTCTTCACACAATGCCAGCAAGTGCTCAGGAGCTCCTCTGCTCTGAAGAAAGGCATAAACCCCCTCAAGGCACCTAGTTTTGTACTATTATGCATTGGAAGAAGTTTATTCTGTACCTCAATTATATACTGTGAAGTATGAGGCTTGATGGTCCTTAGGAGATCCTGATTCAATTCCCTCCTTTAACAAGTCATTTAGCCTCTCTCTGTGTGCCTCAGTTCCCCATCTGTAACATGGGGATGGTAATAGCAGTTCTGTCTCACAGGAGTGCTGTGAGGACCAATACATTAAAAATATTGTGACATGCTTTGAGATCTACTGATCAAAAGTGCTAAAAGCTAAGTATTATTAATAGTATCATTTTTATCTTACTTAATATAATTGCAGACTGGTTTAAAGTATTTTAAGTGTCTGATTGGTTTTTGAGTCTATTTGCTAGCTAGCTATTTTTGAACTCATATCCTATGGAAATAGGTCCGATAGGTTAATTATAAGGAAATAATAATTTACCCAATATAAATTTTTGAGTGTGCCTTATTCCAGTATGATGGGAAAGGGTAGACAGGGATTCTCAGTTGGCCTTCTCTCTACTATCTCTTATAGCACCTCTGTTATATCATCTCTTGTAGTCAAAATGAGGCAATATCATAACTGTAATACACCTATATAATATTTTCCTTGTAATTCTTAATCCCCTTTTAAATGTACCTAACATATTATTAACTGCATGGAATACTGAGAGTAGACATGCATTCAGCTGCCCATGGTAACTCCTAGATCCTAGAGAAGGTTCAGAGAAGGGCCACAGAAATTATTAAGGATTGGGAAATATGCCTTGTGGTGATAGACTCAAGGAGCTCAATTTATTTAGCTTAACAAAGGGAGGGGAGGGCGACTTGTTCACAATTTAAAAGTATCTACATGGGGAACAACAGTTAGATAATGGGCTCTTCAATTTAGCAGAAAGGGATATAACAAGATCCAAAGTCTGGAAGTTGAAGTTCAACAAATTCAGACTGGAAATAAGGCACATATTTTTATCATTGATGGTAACTACCCCCTAAAACAATTTACCAAGGGCTGTGGTGGATTCTTCATCACTGGCAATTTTAAAATCAAATTTGGATGTTTTTCTAAAAGATCTATTTCTTAGTTCAAACAGGAATTAATTCATGATGTGTGTTATACAGGAGATCAGACCAGATGATCACAGTGCTCTCTTCTGGCCTTTTACTCTAAGAATCCCTGAATCTTTTTTTCCTCCAAGGTACTGCTGATTCAGAACCCATTCACATAAAAGAGTCATTTAAAGCAATTATTCAGTGTGCATTACCATGCCCTTCTGATGTTGTTCTCTTTTCAAAAGAGAAAAACACCACAAGTATAATAGTAGTTTAAAGAAGCAAACTTTCGACAAGTTCTAATGCAGTGTGGAGAATTGGTGACCATCTCTCAAAGCATCTTTTGAATCCCCAAATGCTCATGGGAAATATTCTGAAGGCATAAATAGAATGCAGATGTTGGAGAATGCATCTTAGAATTCTAATGAACATATTACCCTACTGGGAGGCTGCTCTTAGTCGCCAGGGACATTCCTCAGAGAGCCCAGCTGATTGTCTCATATCGAAACAACATGTCCAAGATAATTCCAGCTGAAAGAAAATAGAACGGGGTACTCTGACCAAATATAAATCAGAAGGCTAAAGGGCAGTTTATCTTCCTTCTTTCTTCTTTTTCTTTTCTCCCCCAACAAATAATTCCCCAAGGGAAACGGAGCACAGGGTAAGCGACTGCCAAACATGATGAGTCAGGCACTAGGCACTGTCCACAAGTGCTTCACAGATGGCTGCTGGATGGGAAGTTCACAGCTTTCAGCACTACAGACCTCACTTTGTTAACGTCAGTGCCACATTACTTGTGATCTCCTGTCAAGTCCTTACAACATCATTGTGTCCCTTTATAAGGTCAAAATCAGAATTCTATAACTAAAGCCATGGGCAAATAAAAAAAGATAACAGAGAAAAGTCCAAGCTAACCTCAGAGAGAGTGGAGAGGGCTACAGCTAACACAAAAACATTGCTTAAAAGATTATCTTATCTCCAATGAAAAAAACTACTACCATATATTGAAAAGGGGGACAAGCTGATGTTCCAAAAGATGTTCCAAGAACTGAAGTTCCTTGGCAGATAATATATGAATAGATTGTATGAAAGCAACGATGCTATGCTGAGTTTATTGGCTTGTTTCTTTTTATAACATCCTTTTTCTTTCAGTTTGCTTTATGTTCCCAAAAGTTTGACGATCCCCAGGATGGACATCTGGACATGGGCAGGTCTACTGGGAATGGCATACGGTATGTACTTCTCTATGTTTACACTCAACACTGGAAAAGTCCTCTAAAAAAACAGTGAATTCTCCACCACCACCCCCAATGTAGAAAAGCTCAGGAAAAGCCCTGTAGAGGCCTGCAGATCATGCACTATGAATCAAGCCGTCACAACTGTAAACAAAACATATCATGGGAAATGTGAACTAGCGCTTTCTAACATACATGCAAACACAAACCCAGCTGCAGGGGATAAAACAAGAGGGATAACAAATTGAAAAGAAACAGGTCCAGAGTACTTTTTTTTTTCCTTTTAGGATTCATCAGCTGCATCATCCATAGTAGCTACAGGAAAATGCCTACTGCAGCTGTCTTAAAGTGGAGAAGATCGGTTCAGGAGAAATGCGTGTAGCTACCTGTTTTTATGGGTTCTATTATGTTTCAAAGACACTCCATGCCACATACCCATGCATTGGAGCCTGGGCCTGATTCTTCTGTGACTTACATTAGTGCAAATTAGTAGTAATTCCACTCAAATCAATGGAATCACCTTGACATTAAACTGCGCAAGAGAAAAATGAGACTTTTTGCCTCTAAATCCACAATTAAGTGTCACAGAATTATTAAAACTACCACCATAGCAGTCAACCCAGTTCCCTTTTTTCCTCCATTTAAGTGACTTGACCAAGGTTATACAGGAAATCTGTAGCTAAACTAGGAACTGATTGCAGATCTCCTGTGTCACAGTCCAGGGCCCTATCCACTAGACCAGTTGGTTTTCAAACTTTTTCCCCCGTGACTCAGTTGAAGAAAATTGTTGTTCCCCTGACCCAGCATAATTTTATCTTTTGACTAGATATTAAAATCATAATAGTGCAATACAATCCAGCTTAACCCACTTTACACAACTAACACTAGACACTAGCCTTAGAAAGCCTATGGTAAGGAGCATGGGAGGTGGCCCAGGGTAGGGCTGAGGGTGGGATGTGCAGGTGAGGGCTCTGTCTCAGGGTCAAGGCTCTAGGATGGGGCCAGGGATGAGGGGTTCAGGATGCAGGGGGGGCTCAGGGATGGGGCAGAGGGTTGGGATGTGGTGGGGTGAGGGCTCTAGCTGGGGGTGCGGGCTCTGGCTAGTGGGGCCAGGGATGAGGAGTTTGGGGTGCAGGCAGGCTGCCCCAGGGCTGGAACCAGAGGACTCCCTCCAGCCCTCTCCCTGCCAATAGCAGCTAGTTCCAGGGGAGGGGTCTCTTTCTCTTCCTGCTGGTGGGAGGTCTGGGGGAAGGGTCCCTCTCTCCCCACCAGCAGCAGCAAGCTCCAGGGGTGGAGGAGAGGCCCACAGCAGCCCTGCAAGCCCCAACTTTCTCCTCTCCCCAGTTCCTGCCCATCCCCCTACCTCTCTCCTCTCCAGGTCCCTGCTGCAAGTCCCTTTAGAACTGCTGCATGACAACGATTATAATTTGAATCAGCAAGGTGACCCAGTGCCTGACATTCCACAACCCAGTACTGGCTCACGACCCATACTTTGAAAAACACTGCACTAGACAATCTATCCTCCTCGGTAATTCCATTTCATAGAGAATGTCATTATTTCAAAAATTGATGTCATGCCAATTCAAAACATAACCCAACATTTTGAAATTCACCTTGAGAGGGGATGGAGACATAGTTCTGGGGCAGTCCCTATGATGAGCTGTCCTGGAGTCACTGACCCTGAAAGCCCTGGGTCTCTTGTAATAACTGGGCCTACAAATTTGCCTTAATTGTGAGCTCAGGTGTAAGAAATAAATGAAAGTTCATGGAATACCACAATAACCAGTAACTAATGTTAATGGGAAAAGGTGTAGAAGCAAGGAAGACAGATTGAATTAGTACAAACAAAAAGACCTGTTATTATAATTCAAGGACTGTGTTAAAATTATTACTGGTAAGTAAGAGAAGCAGAGTACCAGAAATCAATGAATCAAAATTGGTACGTCATAAATTAGGCCTAATTACTGGACAAAATAGTATAGTGTGGGCTATTCCGCCCATCAGCCCCTTTGGGGATCCTTAAAGAAAGAGACGTTGGGAGAAAAATTGGCAACTGGAACAAGCTTCATCCTCATGGCTGCCACCCCCACCATCTCCTGGAAGCTCAGGCCTTAATCATCCTGATTCTGAATGATATCCTGACCAGACCAAACCAGAGAGAGGGACCAGCAAGACACCACCACCACCTCTGTTGGTGCTGGCTAAATCTCAGGTACCACTCAGGATATGAGAATTTTTCTTCCACCCTCTCCCCACATATTCTTTTTCTTTCCTACCTTAGTTCTTTTCTTTCCTATCCTCCTTCTTTTTTTCCTTTTGTCTAATCAGAGACTGGCTTAGCTGGCCAGGACTGCATATTTTGCAACACTGCTGTTAGTCTGTGATCAGAGAGTCAACTAAATCGTTTTTATACAGTCGATTGTGCTTGTCCCCATACAAAATGCTTTAAGTGCATTAAGTCAGCAGACTGCGGCCACAGTACCGAGGCTAGCAACGAATTCCGGAGCGTTGCGCTGTGGGTAGCTGTGTGTAGCTATCCCACAATTCCTGCAGTCTCCACTGCCGATTGGAATTCTGGGTTGAGATCCCAGTGCCTGATGAGGCAAAAACAGTGTCGCGGGTGGTTCTGGGTACATGTTATCAGGCCTCCTCTCCTTCCCTCCCTCCCTCCGTGAAAGCAACGGCAGACAATAATTTCACGTCTTGTTTCCTGGGTTACCTGAGCAGATGCCATACCACAGCAAGCATGGAGCCCGCTCAGCTCACCGTCACCGTACGTCTCCTGGGTGCTGGCAGACATGAGACTGCATTGCTACACAGCAGCACCTCATTGCCTTTTGGCAGCAGATGGTGCATTATGATTGGTAGCCATCGTCATCATATTCCTGGGTGCTCTTTTAGCCGACCTCAGTGAGGTTGGTCAGAGGCACCTAGGCAGACATGGGAGTGACTCATTCCCATCTTCTGCCGAACACCTAGGAGATGACAATGGCTAGCACTCGTACTGCATCGTCTTCTGGCAAGCAGCCAGGAGATGATGATGGCTAGCAATCGTAATGCAGCATCTTCTGCCAAGCACCCAGGAGATGACAATGGCTAGCAGTTGTACTGCCCCATCTGCTGCCAGCCTAAGATGTAAAAGATAGATTGAGTGGATCAAAACAAGAAATTACCCCAATTTGTTTTGTGCAGTCAACGGCCTGCTAAACCCAGGGTTTTGAGTTCAATCCTTGAGGGGGCCATCCTGTGTGACCGTTGTTTGTGTTTCTCCTTGATGCAAAGCCACCCCTTTTGTTGATTTTAATTCCCTGTAAGCCACATCGTCAGTTGCCCCTCCCTCCGTCAGAACAATGGCAGACAATTGTTTTGGCAAAACCAGGCGAGGAGGCGATGGCAGCACAGTGACGAGAGTGCTGAGGACATAGACATGGTCATAGATGTCTCACAAAGTATGGGCCGAGCAATGTGCCCCGGCAATGTGCACATCATGCTGATGAGCTCTGCATGGTCACCTGTGCTGATCAGCTCGCCATGCTGGCCAAACAGGAAATGAAATTCAAAAGTTCACCAGCCTTTTCCTGTCTACCTGGCTAGTGCAGCTGAGTTTAGAGTGCTGTCCAGAGTGGTCACAATGGAGCACTCTGGGAGGGCTCCCGGAGGCCAATACCATTGAATTGCGTCCACACTACCCCAAATTCGACCTGGCAAGGCTGATTTCAGCGCTAATCCCCTCATCGGAGTTGGAATAAATAAAATCGATTTAAAGAGCCCTTTAAGTCGAAAAAAAGGACTTTGTCATGTGGATGGGTCCAGGGTTAAATCGAGGTAACGCTGCTAAATTCGATCTAAAGTCGTAGTGTAGACCAGGCCTCAGTGTGGCTGATAAGACTATGCCTGTTCCTGTGTTTTTCCGGCATTGAGGCTGCAAGTGACAATCAATGCCAAAGACAGAAGCTGCATTTTGTATCTTCGCTGTCCTTTTCTCTCCCCTCTTGTGTATATTTGTCTTGTTTTGTCTTGTAGGAAATGAGATTGGACTTTAACAACAACAGCAGTAATAACAACAACTCCAGCACATCTCAGATAACTTCATCTCTTTTTCCCAACAGGGACAGTTACTACCTACCCAGATTGCATAGGGAAAAAAAGCTGTGTGATCATAGAGGACTTCAATTTGACTCTCATATTGTAAGTACTAAAACATCCCTGGAATTTCTAAATATCATAGATGACAATTTCCTAACTTAAAAAATGCTGTGTCCATCATGGGGAAATTTGATATTTGACTTTTTCTTGACAGATAAAGAGGAGCTGATCACATAATTAAAAATTAATGGTAACTTGGGTGAAAATTATGATGATTTGATCACATTTATAAAGTCCAGACCAGTGATATATACACTTGGTGCTATGAAAGGGCCAGTTTCTCAAAGCTGAAAACAATTATGAACCAATCAGCAGGAGGGGAGAATTTAACCAGAAAAATTGTGAATGATCATTGGGAATTATTTAAGAACACTTTACTAGGTGCCCAAATAGGAGTGGGGGGAGGGGAGAGAGAGAGAGAGAATGAATGTAAATTAGAAGCTAGGAATTACAGAAAATTGATAAGGGAAGGAAAGTGACACAAGGAGAAATCCATGGCCAGCAGAGTTAGAGACAATAAAGAGGAGGTTTTTTATGTATATTAGGAACTAAAATGGACAATGGTATTAGTCCATTACTAGATTGAAATGGTAGAATTATTCATAATTCATAATTCAGAAAAAGCAGAAGTGTTCAATAAAAATATCTGTTCTGTATTTGGGAAAAAACAACGATGTAGTCATATCATATGATAACACTTTCCATTCCACTAGTATCTCAGGAGTATGTTAATCAGCAGCTACTAAAGTTAAACATTTTCAAATCATCAGGTCCAGCTAATTTGCATCCAGGGAACACCAGAGAAGTTCCAGAAAACTGACCAATATTTTAAAAGGATTAACAGGATGACTCAGGTAATTATTGGCCTGTCAATCTGATGTCGATCCCAGGAAGGATAATGGAGCAGCTAATATGGGACTTAATTAATAAAGAAATAAAGGAGGATAATATAAATAATGCCAATCAACACAGGTTTATAGAAAATAGATCCTATCAAATTCATTTGGGATCTTTTTTTGAGGAGATTACAAGTTTGGTTGATAAAGATAATAGTGCTGATGTAATATATTTAGAAAACATTTTAATTAAAAAGATAGAAAGATATAAAATTAACATGGCATATGATAAATGGATTAAAAACTAGCTAACTGATAGGTCTTAAAACATAACTATAAATGGGGAATCATCTTTGAATAGGTGTGTTTCTAATGAGGACTTGCAGAGATGAGTTCTTGACCCTACACTATTTAACGTTTTTATTAATGATCTGGAAGAAAAATCATCACTGATAAAGTTTGCAGATGACACACAAATTGAGGGACTGGAAAATAATGAAGAGGACTCGTCACTGACACCGAGCAATCTGGACCCTTTGGGAAGCTGAGCACAAGCAAACAATATGCTTTAATAAGACTAAATGTAAATGTACACATCTAAGAACAAAGAATGCAGACCATACTTAAAGAAATGGGGGACTCTATCCTGGGAAGCAGTGTCCCTGAAAAAGATCTGGGATGTTGTGATAGATAATCAGCTGAACATGAGCTCCCAGTGCCAAAAGAACAAATGCAATGCTTGAATTCTGTGATGGAGTGTCGGGAGCGAACAGGTTAGCCTGCACTCTGATCACTCAGATGTCAATTAGTTCTCCTTGAGAAAGCTGATAGGGGAATTAGTAATCAGGCTGGTTGGCTGGATTGGATAAGGTGCCAATTAGCCCATCAGCCCAAGGTCAATGAGAGGCAGAAAGGAAGTCCCATGGGGGATAGCAAGAGAGTGGGAGACTAGAGCTAGGTGAGCCGAGTTATACAGAGGTCTCAAGGGAGGGACACCTCTGCTCCCCTAACGCCCTGGAGAGAGGGCCAAAAAGTGCTGTTGGTGCTGTAAATAGACTGTTGTATGGAAATTGTTGTAGAAATGGTAGCGGGAACGTAAAATAAAAGGATATGGTGAAGGCACAACCACTAAAGTCTGTGCAGTTTCTGCAGAGAAGAAGATGGGAGAGAAGCCACTCCCTGTGACAGATGTATAACCAGGGGAATCTTGAGTAGGAGCAGAGAGATTATTTTACTTCAGTATTTGGCACTCTGTGACTGCTGCTGGAATATTGTGTCCATTTATGTGTCTGCAGTTCAAGAAAGTTGTTGATAAACTGTAGAGGATTCAGAGAAGAGCTGCAACAATGACTGAAAGATTAGAAAACATGCCTTATGGCGATAGACTCAAATAGCTCAATCCATTTATCTTAACAAAGAGAAGGTTACGGGGTGACTTGATTGCAGTCTATAGATGCCTACACGGAAAACAAATATTTAATAATAGGTTCTTCAATCTAGAAAAGATAGGTATAATACAATCCAATGGCTGGAAGTTGAAGCTAGACAAATTCAGACTGGAAACAAGGCATAAGCTTTAACAGTGTGACTACTTAACCATTGGAACAATCTATGAAAGGTCATCCTAGATTTTCCATCACTGGCCATTTTTAAATCAAGATTGGATGTTTTTTTAACAGATATGCTCTAGGAAGTATTTTGAGGACGTTCTATGGCTTGTGCTGTACAGAAGGTCAGCCTAGATGATCACAGTGGTCCCTTCTGGCCTTGAAATCTAATCTATGAATCTACAAATTTGCAGTACTATCTAAGAAATTATCAAACAAGGGGTTTCTTCCTTCTATGCTGACCAGATGTCCCGATATTGGGGGCTTTGTCTTGTATAAACAATTATACCTACCTAATCCCCCCACAAAAAAGGGTCCCGATTTTTCACACTTGCTATTTGGTCACCCTACTTCCTTCTAAATATTGTCTCCAGCTAAAAGGAAAGGGAAATTGTTAAAATAAAAGCCTTAATTAATACTTGTATGCAGTATAGTTGTAGCGTGTCAGTCCCAGCATATTTGAGAGACCAGGTGGGTGAGGCAATATCTTTTATTGGACCAACTTCTGTTGGTGAGAGAGACAAGCTTTCAAGCCACACAGCGCTCTGCTTTAGGTCAGGCAGTACCTTTCCCAGCCTAGAAGTAGAGCTCCGTGTGGCTTGAAAGCTTGTCTCTCTCACCAACAGGAGCTGGTTTGTCCAATAAAAGATTTCACCTCACCCACCTTGCCTCTTTATTTAATACTTTACATTTCACATGTTTTAACTGTTTTTCCTCCTCTTCTGTACCTTTAATAAATATTCAAAAGGATTTTTCAGGGTGTGTAAGCAGGCTGAGGTCTCTATATACCAAAGCCTTGTTTAAAACTATTTAATGCTGGAAAGTGACTGAGTGATGTTAACACCTTTGGGCCCACATAGTCCATCTAAATTACAACAGGTCCCCAGCCTCCGGGCAAGCCAATAATGGTCTGTCCTATTCTGTATGATCGGCTGTTCTGGCACTGCAGGACCTAGAAGCCCAGGCTCCTCAGCAGAATACCAGGTGAGTGGCTGAGGAGCCAGGCAGGCAAGGTGGCAGGACACAGTGACAGTTTATATCAGAAACCTGCCTGACAGACAGTTTTCAAACTGTGCTTGATTTTCAGAGGAACATTGTAAAAATGGAACCATCTTTGCAGAGCATTTCAATTTCCACAAATCAGAAAATTCAAGTGAAAACCTATTCTGTCAGAATTTTTCTGTCTAGCTCTACTTCCTGCCACATATAATGATGCTGCAGGCTTTCTCCATGCCCCAAAGTGCTATATTAAGATCAGTAAAGTACCATTATCCCAATTTTGGAAAACTGAAACCCAGAGACGTGGCTTGCCTATGGTCAAACAGTGAAGCAATAGCAGTACTGAAAATAGTTCCTATGTCCCCTGACTCCTAGCCCCCTGCTCAATCCACCAAACCTTAGCTGCTGTAATGTATATCTACATCAGGGGTTCTCAGACTTTTGTGCTGGTGACCTCTTTCACACAGCAAGCATCTTATTGCAACCCCCTTATGCATTAAAAACACTTTTTTATATATTTAACACCATTATAAATGCTGGAGGCAAAGAAGGGTTTGGGGTGGAGGGTGACATCTCGTGACCCCCCATGTAGTAACCTCGCGGCCCTCTGAGGGGTCCCAGCCCCCAGTTTGAGAATCCCTGATCTACATGGTTAGATTTGCTTTGAATGTCTAACTATCAGGAACTTCCATCTAGTATGGGTGTGTGTGAAATGGGGTGGAGGCTAGAAAAGAAAAGGCCAGAATTATTTTCAGAGGTTTCCATCCTGGGCTGGCAAAAACAATGCACTGTGCTGAGACAAGGTGTTATTTTTTGCCTTTAAGTGCACCCTCCCTTTTAAGTCTTTTCTTTCTTAATAAAGTATCTGAGGTCATACTATTGTCATTAGAGCTTGGCGAGTGCTCAGCATCTGTCACCGTGGCAGCAGGAGTGTGGCTGGTGCCAATCCTCGTTGTCACGACAGCTGCAGCAGTGTAAGGAGAAGGGCCTTGCAGGATGCAGGACAATACTGGGAAGGAAAAGGAGGGAATCCTCGACCTTGGGCCAGGTCCTGGTGGCAGACTATTGAACCCTGCGTGTCTCGACAAGCCACAAGGAGTAAAAATTCTTGGAAGCTGCAAAGGTTGCAAGTGAAAACAAAGGATTCTATCAAGTAGGAAATAGAACAAAATGCCGAGCAAATTGTTTTATTTTCAGAGATAAAACAAGCAGAGAGCCTTCCACTAGGGTCAGGAGCACTCTGTATCCTTCATATTGAACTGACAGCAGAGAAGGGGGTGGGGAAAAGCAGGCATGGATTTGATTGCAGGTAGCAAATTGTTCCACAAAGAAATGGCTTTTTAAACCTCAAATTGAAGCTTCTGGGGAAGAATTTCCATACAAAAAAAGAACAATTGAGTCCCTTATCAGAATTTAAACAAATAACTGTAGTAAGATGAGGCCCTGAAACATAAACTCTTGTGTCAGGGGCCCAGTCTGAGGCCTGAAGCCTGAACCAAAGTACTTCCAGGCATTGCTAAGCAAAAGCTGGGCTGTGAGCCACAGGCAGGCCCCACTCACAGAAGTTGGTGAGAAGAGGGTTGCTAGAAGCAGGTGCATCCACACATAAGTGCAAATAAGAGGAACTTGTGCCAAGATGGCATGAGAACACTCCACAGAGGTAACGAGAAACAGGCAGGTGCATCTTAAAGACAGGATCAAAAGGACAACATGATGGATAGATTTGTTTGAACCAACATGTAACAGGAGAAGCAGCACCCTAATGAGTAAAGGGGCTGCACCTCACTACATCAGGAGGAATGAGTAATCTGTTCCGCACCTGTATGAGAATAGGTCTGGAAGTGCACATCATCATCCAGCCTATGGGGCAGTGGAGTGTCCTGCCACTGACTGAGCTGTGTCCATTGCCAGGGGGCACATATTCGTAGTATGTCCTGTAGAGTCTACAGGAAACTATTACTGTGCTTCGTTTGACAATAAACCTGGCTGGGTGCCTTCGTACCTTACTAGAGTCTGTGGTCTTTGGGAGTTCTCTCGGGGTCTGCAGTGTCAGCTATCTGCACAGAGCTGGGGCAGCATACAGAGGGAACACACACGCAGCCGACTGTTATCATCATGAAACAAGAGCAGAGCACCACACTGGTAGCTACTGACAACACTGAAATTTATCCATCATGTTATCCTTTTGACCCTGTCTTTAAGATGCACCTGCCTATTCCTCGTTATCTCTGTGGAGTGTTCTGATGCCATCTTGGCACAAGTTCCTCTTATTAGCACTAACGTGTGGATGCACCTGCTTCTAGCAACCCTCTTCTCGCCAACTTCTGTGAGTGGGGCCTGCCTGTGGCTCACAGCCCAGCTTTTGCTTAGCAGAGCCTGGAAGTACTTTGGTTTAGGCTTCAGGCCTCAGACTGGGCCTCTGACACAAGAGTTTATGTTTCAGGGCCTCATCTTACTACAATAACCTTTATCTAAATAAAATTCTAATGATGTAACATGATAAAGCAACCTCTTTTGAACCTATAGCTGAGGAACCAGAGAGAAGCAAATGAATCAATACTACTTAGCTTTGCCAAGTGAATGGCTACCACAGTCCAGGCTGAAATAAAAATCACCAGTCAATCATTACTTGGACCTTGTGTACATGGAGCTTTTTCTTAAAATCTCCCACTGTTCCTATAGCACCCATGCTGGCAGAATCACAAGTGCTAAAGTAGGAGTTTTACCATTACATCACCTAGACCTGTCTGAGCTACAAGAAGTAGGAAATTTTAAAGAGAAAATGCAATGTAGACATATCTTCCATTGACTTCAGCAGTGTGGGATCAAGCCCCAGAGATCAACTTCATCTTTATTATAACTCTTTTGAATTCAATAGACCTAGAAAGGGATGAATTTGGCCCATATTTTAAATGAAATTAAGTCCGAGCTTCATTCATACCAGGAACTAATATGTATTTAGGCCTGACCCAGCAAATTAATTTATTCATGAGAGTGTAGTCTTTACTCATACAGACAGGGAGAACAAGGTATGCTACAGTTTGGGACTGCAGCAATACGCCATAAATGTATTGTCATTTGCCTGTATTCACTGATGTGGACTTGCCAATTTAATGCATTGCCTACATTGTAGAGTATTTTCTGTCTTCTTTACCTTTGTTTGTAACAATGAAGTTTAAGAAAGTGGTCTGGACTAGAAGTTGACTGGCTATTTCTTTCTCTGTACTGCAGTACAGTTCATTTTTTGACTGCAGGTTATGATTGTAATAATAATAATTAATAGCTCTGTTATATAGTATCTTTTGTTCCAAAGCATCTCAAAGTGCTTTCTTAACTATATGCAGTCGGAATCACTTTAACCACCTTGTTGGTGTTCCTTTAGGACTGGAAGTGAAGGAGTATTTCATATCCAAGTGAAACTACAAGTGGAATTTTGGGTTGACAGAATATTATCCAAAATTAAATGTGGCTTTAACTTGAGGATTAGCACCCCTTACTATTTTGAAAAGTTCTTTGGAATGTTTGATGACCACAGGTGGCCAGAACCACAAGTTTATCTAATTGAAAGGTACACCAAGACAGTGGAGAACTGGAGGGTGCCATCTGCTGAATCTCTAATGTCACATCTGAGCTTTTCTTGGAGACTTCCCATCAAAGGCCTGATTCTGCTGACAGTATCTAACAAAATCATTGGCCGAGGGCTATTACTACAGACTAGTAGTACTTGTTTATACTATTCTATTCCATAAGTGACAGAGATAATCCCTTTGAAAAGTGAAGTTTTTTCATTTGCTTACAGTATTTGAGGTCACAAAACTAAATCACTGACTCCATTACTAATAGAGGATGCAGGGCCAAGAAGTCAGGTGCTTTTGTGACACAAGAGACTCATGTTTCAGTAGAAGGATCTGCACATTTAAATTTTTTGTCAGCAACTTGGACTGCATTATTCTTTGTGCAGATAGCATAACCTGCAGATTTCTTTTTTAAATTTTACAGGCATGATGTTTTCTTCTCCTCCTCCTCCGCTATTCTTCTCCACCTTTTGGACCCACTGACAAAAGAATCCCTTATCCTTAAAGCAGAGGTTTTAGCAGGCTAAAGCTGCATAGACCTTCACTCGCCTTTTACCAGCTCCTGCATCTTGGACTCGGGCATTCCCTTTTTCTCCTGTCTGATACAGCTTGAATATAATCTGAAGGAAGGAGAGCTTGTCATACCATTCCCCCTACTCTCTACAGTACTGTACAGTCAGTCATCAGGAATGACTAAGAACCCAATTTCTACAGTCAGGCAATGAAAGAAGGGCAACCCTAGTATTCACTGATGGCAGGTGCTGTGGTCTCCTGAATTATTTCCAACATAGAGTAGGGTTGCCTCCATGTGGATTGTCCCTCTCTGGTTATGCTATCCCTCTCTGGAATGATACAGTGCATTCAAAGTTGGGAGACATGTCCCTGAAGCAGCTCAAAAATACAGAAGAATGACATTGGTAAGGGAATACATGGAATTCATTTAATCTAGCATCAGGTACTGTAGGACACAGGACAGAGAAAAATAAAATATTAGAAATGGAAAACTTATGATCCACTCCCCCAAAACATAGGCTGGTCACCTCTACAATCTGCATCTCAGTCAGAACGCAGGAAAGAAGTGGATACTTTTATTCAGTTCTGATACAAAATAGGTACAGTGTATGACTTAGGGCGAGTGCGTATGGCATATATGTTTCCAGCCATGCCTACAGCAAAAAGATTCTCAGGGCACACACAAATCTGCTTCCTCAGTCCCTTGTATCCTGTTTAATCTCATTTATGCTTGTGGTGTAGTCCATTTTATACCTTCCTGGTAGTAAAACAGAAACAATTCATTTTCTTGAATGCTCATAAAATTTTCTACACATTTATTCTAGAGAAGAAAAGGAAGGAGTGGGGGAGTGAATGTGGCATTGGCTTTGTGACTGTGGTTTTTTATTTCCATAAACCTTAGAGCACAAGAATGCATGAGATATTTACACAAATCTTTCCACAATTCCTGTGGCCTTTGGGAGCATTGCATTTGCATGACTTCACCTCTGCGGCTGGGTTGTGCTTTCTCAGCAGCATTGCCTGCAACAAAGAGCAATCCTGGCCATTCCAGTGGTTCTTCCTCTCATATCCTATCTCATCATTGCCCATCTAACACAAGCCTTGTTATGATACCAGCTTGCTGCCCAAATTCCCAGTGATGGGATAGAGCCTTTCCCATAGTTCTTCCTAATTATTTCTTTTGGAGGTGAAAAGGTGAAAATCTATTTCAAATAAGAGCAAAAGCTGCTTGTCATTCATACCATGATAAAAATATCTCACTAGGAGGAAATGATGCTTTTAAAGTTTACTAAAATGACATGAGGAAATATTTGCCAAAACCATAATGAAAAGTGGAACCGTTAATGTCAAATTATGCCTCAACAACTCACACTACCCAATTATGTCCCATTCTCTTGCATCTCAGATTGATGTGGATGAAAAATCTGATGGAAGCAGCATGTCCAAGTGGATTGACTACTGCATTAGGCCTCAAGAGACCGAGATCCTCTTCCTAGGCCATGTTTTGGCTAAGCTATTTTACCTCTCTCTGCTTGTTTCTCAATCAGTAAAATGGGGCTAATAATGCTTACCATCCTTTGTAGGGTGCTTTGAGATCCATGTATGCTGTGTAAGAACCTGGCATTGTTATCCCCTGAATGAGTCACTCAGCAGGTACTCTGCTTGCCAGTAAAGGAACTAAAGTTATAATTTCCAAAAAGAATACAGAGTCTTCCTATTTTTCCAGCTGCAATCTTTTGGCTGTTTTACCCAAGCATGGAAGCCTTAACTTATTCAATCAATATTAGTGTGGAAAATCTTTTCCAAGTAGAAACAAAGTACACACTTAATAATTATGAAAGCTTGAGGTTGCAATCTTGCATTCTACAGCACAGCCAATTTTCTTGAAGTTGTGTTCAAAAGGATGCTGCATCTCTCTTATCCACTCTGCTGGTGCAAGAGCCAACCCAGAGGCAGGAGTGACAATAAATTCATTTGCAGGAATTAAAAACTTGGTATCACAACCAATGTGTAATGACATGAGGCAGAGCCCAGCCACGAGCGGCTTGTAAAATCAGATTAATCTCTCTAGAACAATGTCTTTACCCAGCATTCAGACTCAATTCTGCTCCCATTGTAGTCAGCAAGTTTTTCTATTTACCTAGGCCCTTATTTTGTCTTCCTTTATTGTAAATAATCTTAAACTATTTGATGTTGGCCAATGGCTATTTTAAATCATTATTTTCCAAGGAAAAAGCAGACAGTGGCACTTCAGAGGGGACAGGAAGTTATATTATGGTTCAGCCTGAGACACTGTGGTGACTCTTCAAAAGTGTTGAAATTAAAGGTTTATGACATACAATGTTGAAATAGCATGTTACTGCAATACTTGATACAATATGAACTTGTAATTTCAACACTTTCTAGATCTTTCATAAATACCAAACTTGACCAGAATGAATGTAACTACCCTAATGTTCTATAAAAATGTCCAAGACTACATTGCAGAATGGAGACCGCATTTATTTCCCAGTGTTTGGAACAATACAGGACATGGACCCAGTCATGGTCCCACTTTACTCTGTTACCCACAAGTTAGGTTGTCATTCTCAAAGCAAGTGTTATGTTGTACAGAATTTTGTTCAAACTGATATGATTCATCAGAAATGGCTGGTACAATAAAGGTGGAGGAGGAATGGTAATTTTTGGTCTTGTATTTTTTAATAAAAACATTCTAATAAGAATAAGATCAAATGTTCATCAAATCAGAGAAACAAGAGATGGAAAAGATTTGCCAAGTCATCTAGTCCATCCCCTTAACAGTGCAGAAAAGCAGAACAGAAGTGGTCTGTGTAACCTGGCTTTGCACCCTCAAAAGGAGCAATTGTGCATATACCTGCATGACTGCGTGCGTCAGTTGTGCACAGTGTTGTTGTAGTTGTCTTGGTCTCAGGATATTAGAAAGACAAGGTGGGTAAGGTCGTATCTTTTATGGACTAACTTATGTTGGTGAGAGAGAGAAGCTTTGGAGCTTACACAGAGCTCTTTTTCAGGTCACACACATTTCTGTCCACATACATTTCTGTCTGCGCACACCCATCTTTAGAGATACAATAGGTGTGTGTGTGTGCATTGTTGTTGGAACAGAGCACCCATTACATTCTTTTTTGACATTCTGGCCCTCACAAATTACCTTTGTCACTGGTTTCTTATTTTGCATTGGTGCCTTTTGTTCTATAAAATAAACGTATGGGTTTCTTGCATCTTCCTCTCAAGTATCTGGGACTGGCCACTGACACAGACAAGATACTGGATTAGATGGACCACTGGTCTGATCAGATATGGCAATTCCTATGTCCCTTTATTTTATAAATTAGCCCTTTTGTGGGTGTCACATACATCACACAATTGCTATAACTGAGAGACATTCATGGCAATGCCACAGGCAAGTGCCTTTGATATCCTATGCTAAGGATGCTTCAAAGACAAAGCATTACTCAACCCAGCTCCAAAACATAACAGCATTGATTCAAAAAAATACCTCATAGCATTATTTGATTATTATAATCAGCAACAGAGAATATAGGGCTTATGTGGGATTTACATAGGGTATAAGATTTGTGCTTGCTCTCTTCATGAGGCTGGAGTTCACCTACTATGTTTAACTCAGTCTGTTGTGGTTTGGGGATTGGAAGGAGGCTAGTTTTCATTTTGGGGAGCTGAGCTGCCCAACAGTAGCTTTATGGCCCCAGTCCTGCAAGCTGCTCCACTCTTGGCTCTCAGCACTCTGTCACAACTAGGCAGGAGGATTATGCCACTGTTCCCTAATTCCACCACCTGAACAGACATACAAAACCAGACAGGGTGAAATTCACCTGTTTGCTGAGAGCCCACACAAGGTCTATGCATCACTTAGGGATGAAGTGTGACTTAAACAGTCCATAGGCCTCGTGGGGACTCTGCCCAGGGTTGAATTTCAGCTATGTACATATGTTTTAAGACCCTTCAACACATAAGCCAGACACTGTGAAATAAGACTGGATATGGAATCAGAGTTTTAATAATATGTTTCCTTAATGCCTTTGCTTATTTACTAGGAAGATAAATGTGTTGGGGTTGTAAATACATAAATACCTAGACACACATATACATACTGGCTTGGTTTCTCTGCATCAGTCTAAGCTGGAATAACAGCAATATCACCAGTTTTAGTGTAATATGCAAATACAGTTTCTTATTTGTTTTTGGAGAACATCGTTTCTTAGGATAGTGAAGTGGAAAATCATGATCAATTATAATAGTCTCTCCTCTCCATAACTACTACTGTTTGGGGGGGGGGATGGGGAGGAAGGGAAGCATTGCAGCATGCTGCATATTAGGAAGAAGGTACTTACAATAGGATTTATTTCTAGCTGAGAGTCAAAATATATATTGCCTTAGGTGAGAAGCAGTATTAACCCAGAGAAACACAGAGACTAGGGTATAATGATACTGGACCTGGTGTCAGAGTTTAGCATGGTAAATTAACAGATGGGATAAGTTGATCAGAAATCTGCTGTGTAACAAGATTTCACTGTCACGCTAGCAGTTGACAGTGTAACTACAACAGCAAACATTAAATAAATAAATTCCATACGTAACACGACACAGCAAAACTTTTCAGGAAAGCGCCTTGGAGCAGCATGGCCCTGCCTCTATAAATCTCCATTAAATCAGTTTGAGTGGGGTGAGTGTTAGAGACAGAGCTGCCAGAAATAGCTCTTTTCCTGCAAGATGTAGAAAAGATTACAGCTGAAATTGAGGCAGCGGGGAGGGGGAGGAAAAGAAGTTGAGCTGGAGGAGGCGGGGGAGCTGTGAAAGGCATCTCATAAAAGTCCCATTTGTTGGAAGGCTGGAGGAAGTGGAGGCAGCTTTGGCACACGTGTCCATGGTGCTAAATTAACTGTTAACACAAATAATCAAAGTGCAAGGCCCATCAAGCCGCTGGCGCCAGCAAAATGAGGGAGCGGCCAGGTCAGCCCTGCTTCAAGAGCCAGCCAGCTAGCAGGTGGAGACCAACCAGGGACTTGACAGGATGGAAGTGCTTACAGAACACATTGACCCACTGACAGAGGAAAACACCACAGCACTCCCGCTTTCCAGCTATTGTGTGCACAGAGCGTTTGGTGTGTATTTTTTTTTTCAGTAAGTCATTTGAGTCAAGAGCTTGAACACTACAGGATAAGTTATAGTACGGCTGAGCCCTTATTTGGCAGTGGCGATGGCAGAACAGCTGAGCAAAACAAGGGAAGAACGTTATCAAAAGGTTGTGAAAGATCCAGTCAATCCCACTGCTGCCCTTCGGAAGAACAACTGCTTTGCAGAAATAGGCTCTGTAAAACAATACACGCTGGGACTCAAGGGCCTGTCTACCTGTTCATTTCAATGCCTTTCTGGAAAGAATAAAGGCTCCATCCTGAGCTGGATATACAGTAGACGTATTGTTGTGTGTCTTCGAAAAGGAGTAACCACAGTGTCTGTTTGCCAAGAAAAACCTAATGCATGCAGAGCAGACATAGATACTGTGCAACATATTGTTGAATGGAAGCTCATGTTCACTGTGAATCTCATACTCACCTACGTAGCCCCAGTGAGTGAGATTACTCATGTGAGTAAGTAAAGAAGGGCCAGTGCTACAGGGAATTTGGATACAGTGCAGTTCAATTAAAGTCTCAAATCATCTCATTGCACTGTGGTAAAAAAAAACAGCTATTATTCCAGTTATAGCCATTCTCCACTGGTATTGAAGCTGTTCTGTGGAAAGACAGCCCCTCTGCCTTGAAAAATTAACAATCTTGTGCCAGATTTACTGGTACACTCTGGCTACTTGCTCCATTCCGGGACACAAAGTAGTTATAAACCCAGTTTAACTGGCCAGTTAAGCCAGGTTTAGAGTTACTGTGTGTCATTGTACCAAAGCAAATCAACCAGAAACCACCGGTGAATCTGGTCCCTAAATTATGAAGACCATCTTTCCCTTGACCAGGCAACTAGAATACTGTACACTCATAATTATAAATATATATTCCCAGACAAAAATGCTAAAATGGAGTTAAGTTTTAAAGCACATCTCAGTAATTTAAGATAGATCACATAAAATGCATCCCAAAAGTAAGCATTATAAACCCAAGAAATTCACAGTTAAAATTAAACTTTATATCCAGACATATTTAAGTGTGAAAATGCACAGTTAGGGAACCCAAAAATCCTTAACTCTGCCCTGTGGTAACCCTAGGAGGGGAAAAAGTGAAAAAAAAATCTAATGTGTCTTTACAAATCTACTTCATCTAATCTGTGCTGACAAACAGTAGAATGTCTTATAAATTGTCTGGTTTTGGTATGATGTCATCACAGGACAGAGTTAAAGTTTCTGCTCAAGGACAAGCTATCAGTTAAGAAGAATAATCATGGAAATTACCATTAATTGTAAAAATTAATATTAAAATGTGTTATATACACAAGATTTCAGTAAGTTTTATATATGGAAAGCTTGAAGAGTCTGTGACAAGCAGAGTTTATTTGAGTGTCTTAAGTGTACATTTCTATACCTGAGCCTCTTTGGATTTCTTTTACATTTAATTGTAACTGTATTTCTTGGATTTATAATATCTTGTTTTGCAATAATTACAATCCCCTATAATGACTATACTCTAAATTACTGATATTTTATAGGGAGGCAAGGTGTTAAATATATTTCGCCCGATTGCACATAGCAAGTTTGTGGCAGAGCTAAAGCTAGACCATCACTCCACCAGGTCCCAGTCCAGTGCCTTAAACATAAGAAAACATCCTGTCTCAGTCTTGTAATCCTCTGCCTCATTCACTATCCATCCTGTACACTGAATGAGGTAGGGGTCCTATCAGACAAATAGAATGTGATCATGAACTTAAAGACTATATCATAATCCCTACCCAATAGATCCACAGCACAGACCTCTACCAGATAAGCTAACAGAGTAACTGTTAGGGAAGTATTCTGTTATCCTTTATGTGGATAAACCACTAGAGGGGTCCATGACACACATTTTGTCAGTGACTTACACAACTATTTAAGCTTGCTGGCTTGCCCCACAGCCTTATGGGTGAATTCAAGAAAATATAATGGTATGAGAGTAAACTAGACAGAAAATCTGGAGTGGATCCCCAAAGGCAGTCAGGTTCTAACATCTTAGTGTCTTCTGGCAATTCCTGCAGCAGATCGGGTACCAGATTTATTGGTTCTTCCTCTCCTCTGGATTTTACAGTGATGACAAGAGGGGGAGTCCTGATACATTCGCAACTCAGAGCCTCCATATCATCTGTCCAGGCTTGTGCCCTGGAGAGGTACTCCAGTTCTTTCCTCTCAGAGCCAGATACCCATGGTCTCCCTAGATTCAAGGATGCCTACTGCTGCTACACAACTATTTGCTAGACAGCAGAAGAATGTTGGAAATCAGGAATCTGTATCTGTAGGGAGGGAGATACAGCAGTTACACACAGCACACCCAAGCACATAGATTGGCACATTCATTCTGAAAGGCACTATGACTAAGTGGATGCAACTTGCTATATTAGAGACTTGGGTAATATTTCCAGATCTTACAGAGGTGATCGTATGAAACTTCTCGTGTAGGTTATTTGTCAAATGGACAAATGATATTTCACTGCCTGTTAATGTAAAGATATGAGGCCTTTCTCAAACAAGATTGTGAGGTCACAGAATAAATACTTATCAGTGAAAGAACTGGGATTAAAACTCATGGTCTCCTCATGGCTCCCAACCAGATTCACATTTTCCTAAATGAAAGGGGTGGGAAGTAGCTGCTGCATCTCTGACCCCTTGTCTGGAGCCCTAGTTTTATGCCTACTATGTAGAGTGTCAGTGCGGAGCATGGTCAGAGATTTCATTAAAAACCCTCTACCAAGCTCTATGGCACATGTGTAAATGGTGATTTTCAGATGCTCAGAACTCAGCCAAATCTGAATGGATTTTCATAAGGATAGGAAAGGCACCTTTCACCCTACCAAATGCAAAGCTCCTGCTTAAACCAGGAAGGTGCCAGAGATCTTCAAAGAAACATTGGGGGGGGATTAACATTTGCCAAAACCACCTATACTACCACTAGTCTCATTCTTGGGAATGACTGAACCAATTTCACAGCAACTTTCCAGGCAAATTCAGCCTGAAGTAGAGAGCAAGTGTAAACATTTTCTGCCTGAACAGTTAAAGTTTGGCAAAGTTATTGACAAGAGAAAATGTGGGAGGAGGTGGGGTTAGGCAGCCCTGCTACCAGCCCCACCTATATTTATTACACACAAATGCATGCACAAATTAAAATACAAAGACAAAGACCCTGGGCCAAACTCAGGCCTCACTTATGTTTGCCCAGCCCCTTTGACTACAGTACAACTGAAGTGCGTGTGGGGGTATGTCCAGCTGCAGGATTAAAGGAGAAGGCATAATTGTTCTTAAAACTGAAAGCTAGGGACTTCCTGAGTAGGCAATAAAAGAATATTGAAATTATTTACATAAGAAGGTCCTGGCTAATTGAATAAGAAAACTAAAAGAAAATTCCATAAGCCTATACATGTATAATTGAAAGTCACTACTCTGACTTGGAGCCAAGTTAGAATAAGTACATCATTGTTACTGTCTGATGAAATATACAGAAGATTCAAAAAAGCCAAATTAGAAAAAGTACAGTTCCAGACACATGAAGAGGAGACTGCTACAAAGCCGTTCAAGACTGAGTTAGAACTAACTTGGCCCCATTCCTACAGTTCATCAATACACACAAGTAACTGGGGAGGAGGATCTGAGTGAGCACTAGCTGTGTCATATTTAACATGGCCAGTTAAATGGCTGACCCTTTTCCAATATATCTACTATTCTAGATACCACAGATCTGACTCTGGTGTTACTCATGTTGCTCCATTGACTTTCATGGAGCTGCTCCTGATACATACCCATATGAGATCAGAATCAGGACCCCTATATTTATATGGCTGAACAGTTATTTCTCTCAGCTCCTTCTTTCTTGAGTTAAAGGACAGCATATCCAACGGTGCCAGTAGCAGGAGCAACACCTTCACACCTGCAGGAGAAAATGGGGCAGGGATGACTCCCACTCCTCCTTACTAAGGGGCTTGGGTAAAACAAGACAGCAGGTTGCCCCTTAGTCATCCCCTGAAGATGCAGGAGAAGAGAAAAAGACCATGGGACTGCTTCCTAAAGTGCAAGAATACAGTGCCAGGTAAAAGGAGAATGGAACTGGGCCTGTTGGGGAAGAGGTTACAGACAATTGGGTGATGAGGGCCAAGAGACTTTCATTTAGATATTGGTGGTAATCAAATATAATCCCATTATTAGAACCCCCACTTTCCAATATACAAATATCACACAAATCCTGATATCAGTCTGTTTGCTCATCTCTAGTGAGAACCAGACTGTCTATAATAACAGCATTAAGATATGCTGATTTCCTGCTATATCCCAGATGCATTTTACTGAATTAATTTAAATCTCATTGAATTAAGTTTAAGTATCTTAGGCATTCCTTGTATTTAAAATGCAAATGTTTATGTGTTATTGTGAGACTGTGTGTAATGTCTCCCCACTAGATATATGACCAACATACACCCTGGGAAATGTTATGAGCTCCAACAGACTATCTGAAACAATGTGAACTTTTAAAGTTAAGTGTGTTTCCCAGAAAATCTCTATGGGGGTGTGTATGTAAATATACCCCCCTCTGGTTATCCAAGAACTCAGCCTTTTGAAGCTTCTCCTTGAGGAAGGGACCTTTATCTGCTGATCACCTGATACATGAGGACAAGATCAGAGGCCCATACTGTATAAAGGAGTGACTCACATATTCATGGCTATGTTGGTTCAGAATCAAGGCCATTGTGAACTTGTAACCACAGAAAAACCTCAGTGTGGGGTTTGAAGGACTGACTCCTACCAAAGCTCTTGTTGCAGTTGGGGGTGATCTCTGGTAAGTGTATTACCATGCGTTTAGGTTCTTTTATTGTTTTTAATATGTTTTCTCTGTTTTTAATATGCTTTCACCTTAAGAATAAATGCGCTTGCTTAGAAAGAGCTGTGTGGTAACTTATAGCTATGGGCAATTACATTGTTTATAGCCTCTGAGGAAGGAATGTGAAGCACACCTCCTGAGCCAGTCTGCCTTGCTGGAGAATTCAGTGTAATTAGGGAATTATGCAGCCTGAAAATATCCCAGTCAGAAGGGAGAGAGATGCATGTGTGGCCCTAAGAGTTGAGCCCCAAAAGCATCACATTGGCATAGTCAGCAGGATTTACTTGCCATTTTAGCTGATGTTTACACTTTAAGCAATGGTAAAATAGTTATATGTGATTATCAAATGAAAAGGCTGGGAACAGCCAAAGAAGTGTTACAGTTTTATTATTTTCAGTTTGTTTATTTCAGGTACAAGAAATAGAACAAAGGAAAGCATTCAATAAATAGAACAGCAGCAAGGGTAAGATGAGCAAAGAAACATATGCCAAATGCACCAGAAAGCAGTTACAAGAATTGTGCTCAGATCACTGTATATTCTATACTGGAAAAAGGCCAGATGAGTTAACCTTCTCATGGAATATGACAAGACACACAGAGGGAAGATGGCTTCCCAGGATACATCTGAAGTCCCAAAGTCCACAGCAAAGAGAGGAGACAGACTCTCCAGCTTACAATTGAGAACAGAATGGATGCAGCTGGAAAGACAGAGACTGTGGCAGGAAACTCTTTGAATCCAACATGAACAGGAAGAGAATGAAAAGCTACGTCAACATAAAATCAAGATGTGGAGACTAAGGGTAGAAAATCCTCAAGCAACAGTCAATCCTATCCAAGGAACATACAGCTGGGATAAGTTGTGCCTTGCATACAAAGAAGCTGCCCATATTGAAGAAAACCTTATCACTTTCGAAAGGCTACGTGAAGTACATAAAGTTCCAGAGAACAAGAAAGTCTCCATGGTGATTGCAAAGCTGTCTGGTAAAGCATTGAATGTATTTAATAAAATGTCAGTTGACCAGGCTTTGAAATATGACAAGTTTAAAAAGATTGTATTGCAAAGGTTTCAAATTACTCCTGAAGTGTACAGAGTAAAATGTAGAGGTCTCAGAATGAATGACAAGATGACTCATAGAGAATCAGTGCCTAATTTGTGCCAGAGCTGACCCCTGGCACCTCTAGACTTGGCAGTTCATAGCCCCACCACTTCTGGGCTTGCCACATCAGTTATGAAAGTTTAAAAATTGCTTGAGTCCCAGCACCTCTTTCATTACAAATTAAGCACTGTAGAGAATATGTATAAATTGTGATTTGATAAGAAAATGGGCTACGGGAAAGGATGCAGAGAATTATGATCAGTTGACACTGGATTTATGGCTTATTACAGCAATCTATAACCCACTAACAAACCACCGCACCCCCAGTTGCTGCCCCCACCCCCACTTCCTTTTCCCCCTATGACTGGAGCGGTGTTAATGAGCCACTTCACTTTGAATGATCCCTTGAAATATATGCTAACTACTTATACTAAACAATCTGCTCCACCTTGTACATAACTGTGACACTCTGAAGGTTTGGCTACACTTGCAGGTGTGCAGCGCTGGGAGTTACAGCTGTCTTCGTACAGCAACCAGCGCTGCAGTGTGGCCACATTTGCAGCATTTGCAGCGCTGTTGGGAGTGGTGCATTATGGGCAGCTATCCTACAGGGTACCTCATCCCATTTTGGCTCCGTGGGTTGTGCAAAGAGTGCAGAGGGTGCAGGTCATTCTGCTTCCTGTCCCAAGGCCCCATGATGCATCTCTTTACATCCCAGCAGTCCCTGTTTTTCTGTCCACGTTTGGCGCCATCTTGACTCTCTCAACAGTTTCTGTGCAGTGCGATTTCTGTGGGAAATGGAGCCCGAACTGCTGAGGAGTATGCTGACGAGACTCACCAGCACATCACATTTGGCAGTTGAGCTATTCCCTAAGCTCCAAAGTGATGAGGAGTCCAACGATGACAGCGAGTCGCCTAATGCGTATGACACTAAATTGCTTCTGGCATTCACGGAAATGCTCAGCACCGTGGAACGCCGCTTTTGGGCTCGGGAAACAAGCACTGAGTGGTGGGATCACATCATCATGGAAGTCTGGGATGATGAGCAGTGGCTGCAGAGCTTTTGGATGAGAAAAGCCACTTTCATGGGACTGTGTGAGGAGCTTGCCCCCACCCTGCGGCACAAGGATACGAGATTGAGAGCTGCCCTGCCGGTGGAGAAGCAGGTCGCTATTGCAATCTGGAAGCTGGCAACTCCAGACAGCTACCAATTGGTCGGGAACCAGCTTGGAGTGGGAAAGTCGACCGTTGAAATCGTGTTGATGCAAGTTTGTAGGGCCATTCATCGCATCCTGCTAAGAAGAACCATGACTCTGGGGAACATGCAGGACATTGTGGATGGCTTTGTGCAAATGGATTTCCCTAACTGTGGAGAGGCACTAGATGGGACACATATTCCTATTCTGGCACCACCCCACCTAGCATCCGAGTACGTTAATCGGAAGGAGTATTTCTCTATGGTTCTCCAGGCGCTTGTGGATCACCATGGGTGTTTCATTGACATTTACACAGGCTGGCCTGTAAAGGTGCATGATGCACGCATCTTTCGGAACACTGGCCTGTTCAGGAAGCTGCAGGCAGGGACTTTTTTCCCAGACCAGAAGATCACAGTAGGGGACGTCGAAATGCCCATTGTGATCCTTGGAGACCCCGCTTACCCGTTAATGCCTTGGCTCATGAAACCGTATACAGGGAAGCTTGACAGGAGCAAGGACTGGCTCAACTACAGGCTGAGCTGGGGCCGAATGATTGTGGAGTGTGCTTTTGGCCATTTAAAGGGGCACTGGTGATCTCTGTATGGGGAGCTAGACTTGGGGGAAAGCAGCATCACCGCGGTTATATCCATGTGCTGTACCCTCCATAATATTAGTGAAGGGAAGGGTAAAAGATTCAGTCAGGCATGGATCTCTGAGGTTCAACGCCAGGAGGCTGAATTTGCACAGCCAAAGAGCAGGGCTACTGGATTAGGGATGCCTTGAGGAAGGAATTTGAGGCTGAAAACCAACAGTAATGTTTGGTGCCTTGCACGGGAGTGAAGTGCAGTGGTTACAATGTTAGTAGGAATCTGTGCTCCCTAAGCTGATTTGCAGTGCCTGTTTCTTTCCTGGGCTAAGTTATCTTTGACTTTCTCCAAAGCCAAAAATTCATTTGTTGAAAAGAAAATAACTTTATTGGCAGACACACAACATTTTGGGAACCTAAAAGGGCAGTAGGGTGGGGTGGGGAACTGTACAGTCACAGGTTTGAATATGTCCTGCCTGGAGTGCTATGCAATGACTGCTGCACTTCAGGATGCCTATACTGCATGGTGATGGGGGCTGAGTGCAGAGGGTAATGGTCATAGTTCTCAGGGCTGGTTGGTGAATGTACAGGTGTTGGAGGCAGTTGTTGGTGGTAAGAACCTGGATGCTGGGGAAGGGGGTTTTGAGCTGACATTGGGGCACAAGAGAAAGAACTTTGGGACAGGGGGAGGCCGGAGCGGTAGTACTCTGCCTGCATGGCTACGAGCATCTGGATAGAGTCCACTTGACACGCCAGGATGCTTATCAACTGCTTTGTGCTTTTCTTCCTGGCTGCTGCATTTTTCTGGTGGATCCTTCTTTCCCTTTCCCTCCAGTCCTGCAGTTTTTTATTCTCTCTGGCAGAGTGATCCATAACTGCTTGCAGCATGTCTTCTTTGCTTTTTCGCGGCTTCTTCCGGAGGTTTTGGAATCTTTGAGCTGTCGATAACACGGGCAGCCGAGATCTCAAGGTTGCTTGTGGAAAGGCAAAAAAGGCAACACTTAACAGAGGCTGCATTGTTTATATCAGACAGTTATTCCCACACAGTGAAGGAGTTTACAGTCTTCACAATAGCATAATTTTCCCATACCACAGGAGCCCCAAAATGATGAGTAAGGGGGACTGACTGTTTCAGGGCTGTACTGTCCTAGGGGTTTGTGTGCATTGGGGAAAGCAAACAGCTGCAGGGGGCACCTACACTGAACACTCTCCCAACATTTTCCACAGGAGTTGATCCTGGAAGATATCTCACTGCTGCGGGTCACCTGGGAAGAGCGGGAGGGTCTTCTACAGCAATGTGGATTCTGCCCTGGCCCCTGTGCAACTTGCCTGTGTGCAGCAAAGGTCCCCCCACCCCTCGTGGCACAGTGGCGCGGACGTGTTAGCCTGACTGGGACAAGGACCACAGTGGCTCTCCCAATAAAATTGAGCAAACGCATTGCCCACGCTGTGGCTGAAACTTTTGAAGAGATTACCGAGGCCGATTACCGCGATGTGATAGACCACATCAATGCGCTATTCCACATGTAGGCATGCATGCATGCAGAACCCTCCCTCCTCTCCTGAAAAATTTCCATCCTGAAAATAAAAGCTGCTTAACGGGAACCCGCTCCTCTGTTTGTCCTCCAGCAAGTACCGGCTGCTGCGACTGGCTACCTTCCTCTTGGCTTGAAAAGAGGTCCTGGCTGCTTGCCTCCAGGGACTCCGAGGTGTCTTCCCCCACCCCAGTACCCTCACTCTCGGTTTCCTCTTCTCCCTCTCCTCCTCCTCTTCCTCCTCCCCTCCCCCGCTCTGAAGTGTCCATCGTGGTCCTCGGATTGGCGGTGGGGTCATCCCCAAGTATTGCGTCCAGTTCTTTGTAAAAACAGCAGACCGTGGGGGCAGTGCCGGAACAGCAGTTTCCCTCGCAGGCTTTGCAATAGGCACTTTGCAGCTCCTTCACTTTAACCTTGCACTGCAACGTGTCCCTGTCATGGCCCCTTTCCAGCATGGGCCTTGATATCTGCCCATAGTTATTGTAATTCCTACGGCTGGAGCGCAGCTGGGACTGCACAGCTTCTCCCCCCAAACACTAATGAGGTCCAGCAACTCACCATTGCTCCATGCTGGGGCTCGTTTGGTGCGTGGAGGCATGGTCACCTGGAAAGATTCACTGATTGCACTCCACATCTGGCTGAGCAAACAGGAAGGGGATTTTTAAAATTCCCGGGGCATTTAAAGGGCAGGTCACCTGAGGCCAGGGCAGTAGAGTTCAAACTGATGAGCAGAGTGGCTGAACAGGCATTCTGGGATACCTCCGAATACCTCTGGAGGCCAATAACAGTGCTTTTGGTGGCCACACTGGCAGAGCAGCACTGCATCACCAGCGCTGCAGTCGTTATTCCCCAGGCTGAGGTGGAGTACAGCCAGCGCTGTAGCCAGGGAGATACAGCGCTGCATGTGCCTTGCAAGTGTGGACGGTGAGTGAGTTGCAGTGCTGAAAAGCCACCACCAGCGCTGCAACTCTCCAGTGTAGCCAAGCCCTGAGTATCTTCCCCAGACCAGAAGAAGAGCTCTGTATAAGCTCGAAAGCTTGTCTCTCTCACTAACAGAAGTTGAGCCAAAAAAATGATACTATCTCACCCACCATATGTCTCTAATATCCTGGGACCAACACAACTACAAACACCACTGAATACATTCTCTGACATAACACACATGATCATGAACCTCGTTACCTTAAGAGCAAAATGTAAAACGCACTTCTTCCACTCAAATCCCACAGAAAAGAAGAAAAAAAATCCCACTACCAACAGGGAGAAGCAGGGAGAGAAACAGGTTTTTTTATTAGTGTCTCTTCTAGGGACAAATCTGCACAGATGCAGCTGCACTGCTGTTGCACTCTAAATCAATGGGAGAAAACTCTCCCATCAGTGTAATTAATCGATCTCCCCAAGAGGCAGTAGCTATGTTGGCAGGAGAAGCTCTTCCTCTGACATAGCACCGTCTACATGGGGGGTTAGGTTGGTATAACTACGTTGCTCACGGGTGTGGATTTTTCACACCCGAGAGCAACCAGTAGTTATACCGATATGGATCTGTAGTGTAGACCAGACGTCAAATGTGTAAGGCACATGAATGGGTGTGGTATAAATGCCAAAGTCAGACGCATGCTCCTGAGACAGCTTTGTTCCCAGGAGGATGGATAGTGGGCAACTCACAAAGGAGGTAGGGCACATTGTCCAGTTATCTCAGGATGCACTCCGCTGGAATTAGGGTGACCAGACAGCAGATGTGAAAAATTGAGACAGGGGGTGGGAGGTAATAGGAGCCTATATAAGGAAAAGACCCCAAAATCAGGACTGTCCCTATAAAATTGGGACTTTGGTCACCCTAGCTGGAATCTGATTTCTTCCACAGATCTTGACTTTAAAGGACATTCTCCCATCACCTCCGCATATCCAAAAGCCACTCCTTTTTTTAGGGGAAAATGCCACACTTCAAGCACCTTTTCACTTTTCTTCTGTTTCTTTTCATGGTGCATTTGTACCATAGCATTCAGTTAACATGCATGGGAATCTGAATGAATTTATCTGTGTATCGGAAGGCTAACACAGGAGAAACATGAAATGAACTAATAACGTTTACACAGAAGATCTAGACATTTCAATCAATGTGTTTCCAGTTTCATCCCAAGATTTACATGCATGAAGTTTACATGCATAAATCAGACTTATTTTATTTTGGATTTTTCTTTCTTCAACAAAAGTACAAGAAGACAAAATGATCATTTGGCTATTCAGTTACTCTGCAAATAGGACCCCTGTTAACATGATTATTCCTGTAAGAACTCAGACAAGGCGGATCTCCTCAGAGCACTACTTAGATCTCATTTAAGCACTCAAAAAAAGGCAGAATCCCACTGGATTCCTGACAAGCCACAATGAGATCTTCCTGTGAACTATTTCAGGCTCCAGTCCACAGATGTAGCATGGTTTGTTAGCCTTGCTATCGCTGGCTTCTGAAGAGCACATGAGCTTGGTGACCCTCTCCAGTGGTGGTTACAGACTGGACAGAAAGTTAATGAGGCTTCTAGAAGCATTAACTAATCCTTCCTTTTTCAGCACCCATTAATCCAAAAAAGAAAAGGAACATGCTGCTTGAAGTAGCCATAGGAGATTGTGTGGAAGGAAGGAGGATCCTGTAAAGCCAACTTCCACCACTGAAAGGCACCATCCTCCAACTCCACAGCTTTTCCCATGATTTTGCCCCCCTCTTCCGCTCACAGCAGGGAACAAATGAACAGAGGGATCAACACATTTCAGCTAACTTTTTAGAACATTTATGATGGATTCTTGTTTTATGAAGGGAAATTTTAATAAATATTAATTATTGCTACATGTGAAATGTTTTGGGTCAGATGCGGTAGGCATCCCTTTATGTATCAAAGGCAATGGGAATCTTTTCATGGACTTCAGTGAGAGCTGGATGTGACCCAAAGTTCTAAAGGCTCTGAAAATAATGTCCTGAGGTAGCTTAGTCCTTGTGCCACTGAAATCAATAGCAACCCTCCCACTGTCTTAATAGGAGCCGCTCTGGGACCTTTAATTCAAACAGGCTTTAGCAACATTAAATTAAATTGTCATTCATTGATTATAAGGTCAGAAGGGACCATTGTGGTCAACTAGACTGACCTTCTGTGTAACACAGGCCATAGGACTTCCCTGTTTGAACAAAAGCATACCATTTAGAAAAATATCATCTTCATTTTGAAATTCCCAGTGATGGAGAATCTACTGTTACCTTTGGATAACTGTTAACATTGTTCAAAATTTGCACTTTATTTCTAGTCTGGATTTGGCTAGCTTCTAACTTCTGCCTGATAAGAAAGTCTCAGAGACCTTGAAGCCTGTTTCTCTTGTACCTTATCAGTAAAAGTTATCTCTTTAAAATGTCTCACTTACTGTTTATATTTCTATCAGTTTCACTACAGTTCAGACAATTTGCTATACGAATTGCAAAAAAAAATACAACTTTTAAAAACCACATCCTGGTAGGGATAGTATCTTTTTTTTTTTTTAAGGCCATAATACATCCCATTTCTTGAATATACATGGATCATTCCCATTAGGAATCTCATCAGTGAGGTCCTGTGTCCCTTGGGGCTATTTCCATATACAGCTGGTTTGGGCTTCATTTTTATCTAAGCTTCATAATTCCAAAAAAGTAAGTCCAGCCTCATCACCACTGCCTAACTTCCAGAGCTCATGTAGCAAGCAAAGAATTCCTTTGATGCCTGTCTAGTTTTGAAATAACACCGACACCAAGAGAAAGCTGTCATTCAAATAGCCTTTTTGTCATTTATACTGATTACATAACATTTCAATTTTGTATCTCTTTTTAATTCTTCATGTAACTCTATGCTTCAAAATCAATCATCAACATTTAATTAGAAAGAAAGAAAATGAGTCTTGTACTTTTTGTTTGTTTGGGGGTGGGAGGTGTCTTCTTCAATTTGTTTTTTTGTTTGTTTTGCATCAAGGATTATTTTTCCCCCTCCAAAAATAGCTTGGGTTATCATGAGTAAACTTCAACAAGTCCAAGAAACTACAACCAAAAATCTCTGAGTTCTAAAGGAGAAAAGGCACCTTTTATCTTATCTGTTCTACACATATTTTTTATTCTGACTCTGACATCATCACTGGCAAAATCTTTACAGTTACCAGAAAGCTAACAACTTGAGTGTAGTAATGAGTTTCAAAAAGCAACTTTACAGATTCTCTCTGTTTCCAGATGTCAGCATAAGAAAGTCTGAAAATTCTAAGTTTTACCTGATATTATCCAGAATAGTAGCTTCTAGCTTATCCAGTTCCTGTTGCTTTATTGTGTTTGTTAGCTCTGGAGACAGAATATGAGTATTCCACACCAAAACAGCCAGACATACTTTGCAGAGAGTTTGGAACACAAATTTAGTTCAAACCAAAGTAATTGATTTCAAATTCTTTCAACCTTGAAGTACCTAATTGATTAAATTAAACCCTTAAATGTTCCCCCACCTCTGCCACCCTCATCTTCTTGGATTGGAAGTTTACATCTTTCAATTTGTTGCTTGTATTGAAGGGAAACTCAAGGGAGATTCCAGCAAGTATTTTAAGGAGCTTTGCACATTATAGCATTGCCAGAAAGAACAGAACAGCAACAGATCTGGCTGTGCCAATAAGGCTGCTAAAAAGACTGCAGTCCCTCTTGTTAATTACCTTTTCAGTTTTAAATCAGTGTTCTTTCTTTGAAGTCTGATATTTAGAAATAATTGTTTCCACTAGAAAAACATTTAGAAGTCTGTTTTTATACCTTTCAGTAATATGAGCCAGATTCTAATGGAGCTCATCAGGATTTACACTGATGTAAGGAAGAGAAGAATATGGCTCATTATGCAGAGGGATACTCTGATCCTCATCTCTGTTTTTCTTTGCATATGTTAACTCTCACAGAAGCACAGTGTAAATGGTTTTTAACATGTCTGTATTTATACAACAGGAGCCAAATGCACAAGACTCTAAGTACACTTATAACCTTCAAAACTTTTGGCCAGAATTTTCAAACTTGAGTGTCTGTTTGACTCCTAAATAAATCCATATTTAATCACATGAGTAAGTGCTCTGATTATCAGAGGTGCTAGTATCACAATGGTACAACTCAAGATCCCCAGTTATGCTGAAACACCACCCTGGATGTGCTCCTTTCACAGTGTTAGGCAAAGCAGATGCACTGTATAATTGCTTGCAGAGGCAGACTTAACAACAGCCTCCAGTAGCTGTGACGATTAGTGTGTATAGTGATAAAGTAGCAGTTGTTGGAGTTCCCTCTCTCCTTCCCCTTGAAACAAAACTGCAGTTCTCTCTTTTTTAAATCACTCTCCCTCCCTCTTGGATTATTAGGTGGGGGAGTGCAAGCACTACATACAGGGTTGGGAGTGCTCCCATTGTACAGCTGTAAGATTTTTGTGAGGAAAGGATGGAGTGGAAGAGAGCTGCTTAGCAGGTTTGGAGAGAAAATACCCATAAGATCCATAGGAGGATGGGGGAGAGAACCATTTGAGGCTAGTTGTCGTAGCATCACCAGAGATTTCACACAGTGGTATTAATGTCATTCATGGATGAAACCACATATCCTTCTCCTGCAGGGTGAGGACTGGATGGGAAGACTATGGCTAGCAGTGGGAAAGGAATTGGTGGGAAACAAGAATTGAAATGTGCAGGCCAAAAACAGCAGGAGGTGCTTAAATAAAAATCCAGGATTTCTGATCATTTTGGGGGAAGAGGGTTAAAAATGGACCTCTCACCGAAAAACAAACAATAATAAATCAGCACTCAACTAAACAATTAAAAACCTGCCTTTGTGAAAACAATTCTTAAAAATGAGTTGGCAAAACATTGCTGGGTATTTCCATAGCAATATATCATGAAATCACAGAAAATGAAGCCATAGATTTAGCAGAGTGCTTTGCTAGTGTGTACGTTTAGTTGCCCTATTGTCTAAAACTATGCATCCCACATTTTTTGATACTCAAGTTTTAGGAGTGCCTTTTCTGGACTGCCTCCGTATGAATACCTTAGGCCTATCTGAACTTCAGAAAAGGCTCTCTTAAAACTTGAGTGTCAAAAAATGTTTTAGGTTGAAAGTAGGAACTTGGACTTTATTCTTAATGCACAAGCAAATCTTGCACAAATACTTCACACATAGATTGCTATGGGCTCTTGCACTGATAGTTATGAATAAGATAATAAGGTAAGATAGAAATAATCATTAAAAAGAGGGAGAAGGGTTAAACAGAAAAGGCTGAGGATGACATGGAACAGCAGCCTTATCTAAAACAAAAACAAAAATTGAATTAGACATGAAAAAAATCTTTATGCAACGAGGCACTGGAAGGATCTATCCTGGGGTACACTAGAAGTGTTCATGAGCAAGATAGCTAAAAAAGTAAGGTACATCTCTAGAAAAAGTTTCTGTTCCATGCATGAGACTGATCTAGATGATCCAGAGGATCTTTTCAACTCTGTGATGGCTGAGAGAAAGGAGAGATGTTTCCTGTTCCTCCCAGGAAGAGAAAAACACTAGGATTTAGATACAAGTCTACTAACTAAAGTGCACTTTTTGGCAGTCTCGAAGATGTCCATTAAATGTGATGAACAGAGAGAGAATATGCAATCAGCTTATTAAACAAATCTGAACAATGTACCAGACATTGATGTGGATCTCAATATATGCATAATACACAGATTTTAGGCACCAGCTTCATTTTTTGTGGCACAACTCCTACCATTTAAGGATTCAATCCTGGAGGCAGTGACTCATTTGAGCAGTAATTTCCCACTGAAGTCCCTTTTGCACCCACAAATCAAGTGCTTAAATACTGTAATGGCACAATTTTTTGACCTCAGTTAGTTGTAAAAAATGCTGGTGCAACTAATTGCCTGTGCAAAATTATGCCTCAAATGAAGAGGCCAGGTCAAAGGCCCTTTAAAAATCAAGTCCTATAGGGTTAAACTCTGCTTAGTTGCTACACGAGTGTGTAAGGTGAGGGGGCATGAGGTGAGGGGGCATAAGGAGCCTTCCTCTGTATGCCACGCACCACTCCAAAGACAGGGCTGATCTAACAGACCAGGAGAGCCAGGCAGACAGATTTTATGTGAGGCAGGATGAAAAGAAGATGGATGGAGGGGCAAGGTATAAAACAAGTAATAGGCAGGCAGCCCTTACTCAGCTTTCCCCTTCTATTTACTGCTCTGAAATGTGGAAGAACCTTAGGAAGAAATAAGACACATGGCTGTGGGTAAAGGGGGGAGGAATTAGAAGCTGTAATTCAATCTAATATTTGAGGCTTGGCAAGTGCACCTATGGGATTTCATGAAAACCCCTGAATCTTTTTCATTTTGGAGCAATTAACTAGATCCCAGCATCACTGGCTCCAGTGAGCCGCTTAGCTCTCTGTTTTATTACCCATTTCCTTTCCTCCTTGCCAGCACTAGCTCCCATCCTCGCACTTGGGGGGGCAGAGGGGAACCCATGCTGTTACAGTGCCACAAAGGGGCCACCACAAACAAGTGCCAGGCAGTGCATTTCAGAGCGAAAGCAGAGCACACATAAATGAGGCTCACATTTGGATTAAAATGCTGTTGTGTTCAGTCATTTATGTGTGGCATAATTAAAAACATCCAGCTGTAATTTAATAGTTCCCACCAAGCACAGACATAAAGTCTAGCAATTTTTCCCTCTGCATATTTAACCCTTAGAAAGAGAGAGAGGGAAGAGGAGGCTGGGGGTAGGAAGTTGAAGAGAGAGAGAGAGAGAGAACATTCTTTTGAACTAATTATTTTTTCTTCCTTTGTGCTACCCTTTTTTGTTTTGTTTTTTCAGCTTCCCTGGTCTTTTGGCTTCTACAAAGAGAAAGCAAACACCTTTTGGGGGCTGATATAAGTAGGAATTACATTTAAATGACATTTCTTTAGTCCAACAGCAGCACGGCTGGGTAAGGAATCTTCAGTTTGCACAGTCCAACATCTGCGGCTAAATAGATTCATGTACAGTACTGTGAAGCTGCCAGATTTTTCAGCATTAAAAATTAACTGCTAAAAAGGATTTACTATATATGGGCGAGATTTTGCCACTGTTACTCACACAGAGTAGTGCCTCAGAAAGTCCCTGTCAAATCAACGGTTCTACTCACAGAGTAAGATACTTCTTAGGGTGAGTAGGAGAAGGATGGCCCAGTGCTTAGGACACTAGCTGAGTACTAGAACACTATCTTGGGTTCAAGTGACAGACTTCCTATGAGACCTTGAGCAAATCACCGAGGGCCAGATTTTTGAAGGTATTTAGGAGCCTAGTGGGATTTTCAAAAGCATCACCATGGGAGTTAGGCACGTAGGCGCCCATTAGGTGCACCTGCAGCTTTAGATGCCTAAATACATTTTAAAATCTGTCCATTAGCCTCTCTGGGTATGTCTACACTGGAGCTGTCAGTTGTGATTCCTAGCACGGGTAGACAGACTCACTCTCAATCAGCTTGAGCTAGCACACTAAAATAGCACACTAAAAATAGCAGTGTGGATGTTGCAGTCTAAGCTGACCCAGCTCCCTACATCTGAGCTTGGTGGCTAGCCCAAACCACTGCCAGTGCTATAATGTCCACACTGCTATTTGAGCTTCCGTGTAGCCATATTCTCTGTCCCTCAGTTCCCCCTATCTCACAGGGGTGTTGTGAGGATTAACTCATTGAAGATTGTGAGGAGCTCAGATACTACAGTAATAGGAGCCAGATAAGTAAGAGTATCAGAATCTGGCCCTATATTTCCATTTGAAAGCAAAGTTAGGGCCTGGACCCTATATTCTTCACTCAAGCCACTGACTTTGACTAGACTGTATAGAGCAGTGGTGGGCAACCTGCAGCCCCTGGACTGCACGCGGCCCATCAGTGTAATCCGCTGGCAGGCTGCGAGAGAGTTTGTTTACACTGACAATCTGCAGGCAGAGCCACCTGCAGCTCCCGGTGGCTGCAGTTCACCTTTGCTGGCCAATGGGAGCTGCGGGAAGCTGCGCAGGCCTCGGGATGTGCTGGCCACCACTTCCTGCAGCTCCCATTGACTGGGAACGGTAAACCGCAGCCACTGGGAGCTGCAGGTGGCCATACCTTTGGATAGTGAAGGTAAACAAACTGTCTCACAGCCCACCAGTGGATTACCCTGACAGGACACATGTGGCCCACAGGCCACAGCTTGCCCACTACTGGTATAAAGGATTGACTTCAATAGAAGTTATGCCCGAGTGAGGAATGCAGAATCAGGCCCCGTGTTGTGAAGCATGGAAGACTAAAGAAACATTTTATATATATTTAAAGAGTAAAACAAAGTAACTTACAGTCATGGTGAGTTAGGGCCTGATCATCCCATAGTGGTATGTGTTACTCCTCCGCAAGCAGGATTACCTACCAGCTTTAGGAAACTGCAGAAAATACTTTTTTTCACTATTTTCTTGGCTCTACCTGTTGTGCATTAATTAGTGCCTTATGATGGAAATGTGCAAAAATAAAAGGAGAGGGCCACCATCGGGCAGCAATATGCAGAGAGTTGGAGCTGAGCAAGTAGTGGAAAAAAAAATTTCTGCAAATATTCATTCTGCCAAGGCCATTCCCCCACTTTTGTGTTTGCTTCCCATTATTTGAGCAGTCAAGTTTCACTGGCGTGAATGTTTGCAGAAAGTGCTTTAAGTAGTCACAGAAACTGAATTTCACACATACAATTATTTGAGCCAGAAGTTCTGTGTGTTTATCCAATCAGGGAAGCTAAATAATACCATGTAACTTATCTGAACAATCACAATTAACCACCATAGCTCAGCTATGTAATCAATACCCACAGAGAGTTCCATGTGTTCAATCCAGTTAAAAAATTGCAAAATACATTTGTCAAAATATTATTAATAAAGAATAAATTAGAGGAGATTGTGATCTGCTCTTAGATCTCCACAAAGAGAAAAAGAGGCTAAATTTGTCAACTTTATTATGAATTAATTCCTCAGCTCTACATGTAGGTGACTATGGATATGTCCTCTTGAACTAGAAATTACATTCTCCAGCTCTGGTGCAGACGGATGCTAAAGGGCAGTGCTGTCAGTGTTTCTGTTGTCCTCTGTAGCAGCATGGTACAATATATTCAGTGTATTCAAATTATCCTAAGGGTGGTGTGGTGGGAGCTTTGTAGTGGAGGGATAGATAAATAAGTTCCAAATAAAAACCCACTAACTGAAGCTTAGGACTACATATGTGTTGCTTTTGATTGTCATTTTATTACTTCATTTTAGAGCCTCTTGAATGGATTGTAGAGAGCATGACATCCTAAGATAGGAGGATGAGGTCCCCCCTTCTAGTGAAATTGTGGTTTTGTTCCACCTAGCAACCCTAACACTGATTTCTTTTATGTAAATTAAAAATCACAGTATGTCTTGTACAGTAACAATTTCTCATAATGTCATTGTAAACAAGCAATGTGCCACAAACCTCCATGCAAATGAAAACAATCCATTTGCCCATGGAATCCAGAGAAGCCGTAGTGGATGTTAATGAAATGAAGATGGAGCAGGGTGATATGGTGCACCAGCATTTCATGAGATCTGTTATCTATGTAACAACACATCAGTGTGAATAAGGAACTTCATTGTGTCCTAAATGTTGTGAAATCAGAGTTGAGGATCAGCTAGCAGTGTCCACCAAAAGTATTTTTATTAATTATTATTATTACTGTTTTAAATGGTGGTGTTGGGCTTCGTGTTTTACTTCAGAATGCAGACTGATGAAAAGGAACAACTTGAATGGTTAATAAAGGTTCCAATCTGCCACTCTTGGTGACGTGATGATGACAGAGGACAACAGCTACATATCAGAACGTGTTTGCATCATAAAAAAATCATAGAGAAAAAGGTAGAAAAATCTGTAACAGCTGTAGAGTGAACAGATATCTTGCTTGGGTGGTTCAAGCTTGGTATTCTAGCCAATTCAATTAAATCAGGGTTTTGCCTTAGAACAAATTGCCTATCTCCATCATTGGAGGTTTTTAATAGCAGGTTAGACAGACACCTATCAGGGATGGTCTAGATAATACTTAGTGCTGCTTTGAGTGCAGGGGACAGGACTAGAAGACCTCTCAAAGTCCTTTCTAGTCCTACACTCCTATGATTCCATGATTCAATAGCATGGATGAGATGGAAATCTGGCATCTTCTTCCCACCTCTGCTCTGCCCCACATACCACCCATTCCTTCCCACGTACTGCTGAACTGGATCTGATGTGCCACCTCTCCACTGTACTGTGCTGTGTTATAGCAGCAAAGGATGGGACTTGAGCTGCAAGAGGAGTTGCAGGGTGGGACTGGCAAGCCAGAAGTGGGAATGTGTACTTCTCCATCATATACGTGCTCCTCCACCCCAAGCAGTCTATCTTGCAAATCTCAGTAGCATTTACTCCACATCCTATTTTCCTCCCCATTCCAATGCGTCCCAAACAAATCTGACTCCAGTCTGCAAAAACTTTCCTGAGTAGTGAATTATCTTATGACAATCAGCCAAGTTGCCAAAGCCCTGCATTTTCTCTTCTGTGACAAAGGAACTCAGGTGTTTGGCTTCAAAACTCTGGTTACTCTACACAGGAGAGGCCAAAGCCACTCTAAGCAGGAAACACTAGGAAGGTCATGTGACCCATTATGTTTAGTAACCCTGCAGGGTCTGGAGAAATGAATACAAGGAAGAAGACAAGGAAAGTAATATCACTACCGGGCCACCTTGCGTGGGTGAAAGAGACACTTTTGAGCTTACACAGAGCTCTTCTTCAGGTCTGGGAAAGATACTCAGAGCATCACAGCTAAATACAAGATGGAACAATTGTTAAGTGTAAAGAATTAACACATGTTGCAGGAGACCATTCAAGGTGAAGCGGATAGTTAAGACCTCTACAGTCAGCAGACAAAGGAGGATTAGTGGGTCACAGACCATTGTAATACGTGCTCCTCCACCCCAAGCAGTCTATCTTGCAAATCTCAGTAGCATTTACTCCACATCCTATTTTCCTCCCCATTCCAATGCGTCCCAAACAAATCTGACTCCAGTCTGCAAAAACTTTCCTGAGTAGTGAATTATCTTATGACAATCAGCCAAGTTGCCAAAGCCCTGCATTTTCTCTTCTGTGACAAAGGAACTCGGGTGTTTGGCTTCAAAACTCTGGTTACTCTACACAGGAGAGGCCAAAGCCACTCTAAGCAGGAAACACTAGGAAGGTCATGTGACCCATTATGTTTAGTAACCCTGCAGGGTCTGGAGAAATGAATACAAGGAAGAAGACAAGGAAAGTAATATCACTACCGGGCCACCTTGCGTGGGTGAAAGAGACACTTTTGAGCTTACACAGAGCTCTTCTTCAGGTCTGGGAAAGATACTCAGAGCATCACAGCTAAATACAAGATGGAACAATTGTTAAGTGTAAAGAATTAACACATGTTGCAGGAGACCATTCAAGGTGAAGCGGATAGTTAAGACCTCTACAGTCAGCAGACAAAGGAGGATTAGTGGGTCACAGACCATTGTAATGAGTCATAAATCCAGTCTCTTTATTGAGTCCATGGTTTTTAGGTCATGTCTGCATTAAAGAGCTTACAGTGGTACAGCTGTACAACTGCAACTGCACCACTGTAAGGTCTCCTGTGTAGCCATTTTTTGCCAGTAGGAGACCACCCCACAGTGAGTGGCAGGAGCTATGTCGGAGGAGATGCTCTCCCATGGACATACCTCTGTCCACACCAGCACCTTTGTCAGTTAAACTTATGTCAGGCGAGGCGTTGGGGGGTTCACACAATTATGTCCTTGCTGTACATATTCTATAACCATATCACATGCTTACAATGTAAAAACAGGAACCAGTTAACATGTGAGAAATGTCAGGGCACTAAACTTATCCAAACAGTACCAATAACAACACTTTATTATATACCACCTCTCATTCTGAAGGATCCCAAAGAGCTCCATAAAACACACCACTACTGAAATGCAGCCACTTCTAGACTGGAGAGTAGCAGTCAGGTGGCTCACATCTCATTGCACAACAGTTGCAGGGGGACTCAGTTATGGTCAAAGAACACTGAAACAAACCACTACTTTTATAAATACCAACATGGGAGCTTTAATGTCCACGGAAAGTAGACAGGAACTGGGAGTCCAGCCCTGCAAACATGAGTGAGCACACTCCTGAACATGTGAGACGTACCATTCAAGTCCACTGGCAAACTCATGGTAGTAAGTGTTCCACTTGGTCGTTAGGAACCTGATTCTCATTTATACTAAAGATGCTTTTTATCCCCCCACTGGGAGTTTGAAGTGGTCTTAATGTAAATGAGAATCAGTGGGCAGAACTACAATTTTCACCCACTTCGAGGCCCCTTTACATTGCCATTCTGGAGTAAAGGGGCCTCAGTGTAAAGGAAAATCAAGGCCTAAGTGTTTATAGGATCGAGCTCTTGGTTTTTAAGATTCCCTTACAATTTAACATGTGTTTTGCCTACTAGTCAGAATGCACTTTGTTGTGAACCGAATCCCAACGAACGAGTAATGTTTAGCATTACTGCTGAAATTAGCACATCCCAGTGATTAAAAGCCAGGCAACAGAAATAAACACATCAGCAGGATACGCTGCACAATAGTGATTTGGGACTTATTTTTATGACTTTCTTGAATGTTACATATTGAGTAAGAAAAATGTTGCTTAAAGTGAACCATCTGTGTTTGGTTTATCTTTGAGCACACTACAATCAGCTTAAGCCTAAAATCAGTAAACTTGGTTGTACTTGTGGAGCACTAATTGCTGTAGTAAAAAGTGGCTTAGATTTTGTTTTACTGCATTTATTAGCATTTTCTTGTTATTACACTGGGCTCTTCCATGAAGTGGTGCAGTGCTATCGGCAAGAGCTGTACAGAAAACTTTTATCCCCTCTCATGAATATTTTTAAGATATTGAAATATTTTCCCAGCCTGAATCAGGACAAAAAGTCTAAATCCTGAAAACTTTTATAAACCAAAATTCCCCCAAAAATTTTGGTTCAGGTCAATTGAAACCTTTCATTTCACTTTTGATTTGCATCCACAAGGGATCACGTCCTGCTGTCACACTCCACAAAGGAGTCTCTGTGCACTGCCCCCAAGTGCTGGCTCCACAGCTACCATTGGCCAAGAACGCAGCCGATGGGAGCTGTGGGAGTGGCGCCTGCAGGCAGGGGCAGCACACGGATTCCCTTGGCTGCCCTTGCACCTAGGAGCTGCAGGGACATGTCACTGCTTCCAGGAGCCACCTGAGGTAAGCACTGCCCAGAGCCCATACTCTGAACTCCCTCCTGCACCCCAACTCCCTGTCCCATCCCTGAGCCCCCTCCCACACCCAAACTCCCTCCCAGAGCCCACCACTGAACCCCTTCCCACACCCTAAACCCGTGCCACAGCCCTGAGCCCCCACCCGCACTCTGAACCCCTTGGTCCCAGCCCAGAGCCCTCCCTGCAGTCCAAACCCTTCAGCCCCAGTCCCGCCCCAGAGCCTGCAACCCCAGACAGAGCCCCTTCCCACACCCTGAACCCCTCATTTCTGGTCCCACTCTGGAGCCCATACCCCCCCACACCCCAACCCCATACCCAGCCTGGAGCCCCCTCCCTCAGTCTGAACACCTCGGCCCCACTCCCCAGCCCAGAGCCTCCTCCTACACTCCAAACCCTTCATCCCTCGCCCCACCCTGGAGCCCACACCCCCAGTTGGAGTACTCTCCCCTTCTGCACCCCAAGCCTCTGCTCCATTCCAGTGAAAATGCATGAGGGATGGAGGGGGGCTGGAGTGAGCAGGCGTGGAGCCACAGAGAAGGGGTGGGGCAGGGGCGGGACTCAGGGAAGTGGCAGGGCAGGGGCAGGGCAAGGGTGTTCAGTTTTCTGCAAATAGAAAGTTGGCAACCCTAGGCCTGACTGTGTTGGGGTTCTTGATTCACACTGTAAGGGTGATACAACCACTTTCTCTTCACCAGCCCTCCATCCCAGGTAGCCTGTTACTCACACTTTCTCCAGCACTCCAGGCAGTGCATTTATAGAAGCTTATTGTGCTTCTCCAGTGGTTAAAGTCATTCCAATTTTGGCATTGGGCCTTATAACTCCACCCAAACCATGCTGTAATTGAGCAGCAATGCACCCCTCGTTGTATTGTTAAATACAATCTAATTTGCTGTTACTGATCCATATGTTTCTAGAGTTGGCTACGCACGTTTTCTTTGTGCCTCCGCTAGCAAGTGTGTGAGCATGCATGTTTCAGCAACCTTTGTCATGGGTCTGCCGCCCAGATACTGTATTTATTGTACTAATGCTTCCCTTGCTCATGCCACTGAATGGAAATGTGATGTGTTGCTTATTTGGATGCTGGCAGCAAAGCATGAATGTTTAGTATCTCAAAAGGGATGAGCTCATCTTGTTTCATCATGCCCTCTTGGATTGCAAATCATCACATTTTCTTTACAGCTTTTGTGCATTTCCTTTAATTAATAAGAACAAATACGCGAGGTCAATACAGTAGTTTGCTTATTGCAGCATTTCTATGGGACATTCATCATGTCATGTTGGTCTTTTTCATTTTTCTCAGAAGTTTTTTAATATTGCAAGAAGTAACATTAATGGACCCTGAGGGGAGGAAGAGTAAGCACAACAAAGGTCCTTAAGATGTTAAAAGTTAAAAAAATATAGCTATGAGATCTGCTTAGAGTAATTACTAGAAATTGATCCAAATAAGTCTGGGAAAGTTCAAATTTGACTCCATAACACAGTGTTGTTTAGATGCTAGTAGTAAAACAGCTGCAGTGATGCTCTCAAAACTGGGCCTTACTGAGCATGCATAGAGATCTACAGGAAGAGAGGGCTGCAAGCTTGGATTGTTTGTGAGGATAATTACTTCCATAACTACAATATGGACTGAATCCTGAGATAATTACTCACACAAATTCCCATGGAATGTAGCTGAGTGAAGGCCAGAAGATTTTCCCCAAATATCTGACAGAATTGTAATCGTTATGGTAAGTTAAAAAACATAGCCAAAGATGGAACGACTATTCTCTGGAATTACCCTGTTCTTATCAGTGATTCTGGTCGGATTTTTCTCCTTCCATTTTCCTTTATTTCATGCTGCTCAGTTGCAAGACAAGGAATTCCTTTAAAATAGGAGTTATACATTGAAAACATTAAGTATTTATTAAGAAGATACTATAAGCACTCGTTGTTAGCACAAACACATTCCTTCATTTGAGGGACTTGCTTTCTTTTCATTTTCCCTTTCTGAGTGGGGGGTGGGAGGAGTGGGAAGGGAGGGACTTGCTTTTTGGAGCCAGCAATGCCTTTTCATTGCCCAGTTGTACTTCCTCTTTGATCAGCAGTCCCCAAAATGCAGAGCTGCTGTTTAGAAGTTGCACTTTAGGGACTGGGAGTTCAAAATAACAGAATTTTCTCATTTTGGCATCATAGAGCATGTTTCAGTTTGAAAGTCTTCAGCCAGAGTCTGATGTCATTTTCCGCAGAGTACATGCGTATAAACAAAGTACACTGAGCAAACAGTGGCCCAGCTCCTTAAAGGTACTTAGGTATTGCTATGCTCCGCATTTGCAAGACCTAACCCATAGGCAGCCTGCCATCCAGTGGATTTTTCAGCCTTCAGCCCTAGTTCATGCCTTACAATGCATGGGGAGTCTCAGGCATCTAAGGAAGTGTCTTCAGAAGCCAGCGTGCTCAGCAGGGAGCAACCTAAGGAGAGAGGTGAAGAGAAGAGAGGGCCTTAGGTAATAAGCAGGTGATCTGGTGCACCTGACTGACTGATCAGAGATAGGACTCTGCCTCCATGTGGGATCTTCAGATGCAAGGGCATGCACAAGGTGGGGGGGTGGGAAGCAGGGCCATATCCTCTCCCCCTCACCCCCCCCCAATCTCTGTGTCTCCCTGCAACCCCTGCTTTGCAGACTGTCTACTGAGGTGAGTCAGGGGGTGGAGACAGAGGCAAGAGAGGGACTCCAGCAGCAGGGAAGGAGAAGCAGCAGTAGGAGTCGGGGGAGAAGGAGCACAACAAGCAGCCATCCGTGCTGCTGCTTCCTCCCTTCCTGGACTGCAGAAACATGGAGAGTGCCGCTGCCAGGGGGAGCCATTGCCTCCTCACTGCTGGGCATCCCCACCAGAGACATCCTGAGAAATCAGGGGAGGGGGTCAGTTGTGTGTGTTTAATGTGCCTCTCCAAAAGCAGTCAGATTTAAATTCCGGCGCATGCCCCTGTTCAGACATGAATACCCTCCTGGAGTTAGGCACCGAAGAAAAGTCAGACAATTAGGTAGCCCATGCCCTAGCAGCTGAAACTCTCTCTTTGTTTCCTGCTCACACTCAATACCTCTCTCACACATTTCTCTCTGCAGCCGGCTGTCTTTTGTACAGCTGCTGTGCTGCCTCCTCCACCTGTCTGTGGCATGCATCCAGCCCTCCTGCTGCAGTATCTGACAGGTACATCAGGTCTTAAGCGTGCTCAGAGCATGCCTATGGGATTGGGCCTGGCTGGTGAGGTTGGTGTTCCCTGCCTAGTTTGAGAATCCTGCTTCAGGGCCTTCAGAGCTGTGGCTTGAACTAGGGCTCCAAGCAGCTTGTTAGCTGTGGGCCAGCCTCAGCACTTAGGTGCCTTTAGAAATACTGGCTAGTGGAAATTGAGGGATGAGGAGGCGATGCAGAGGTGATTCTTTAACTGACAGAATAGGCACTTTTACCTTTAAGGAACATTGACTAAACCTAGATTTTATATTTCAACTTGACAGAACAGTGGGCAGATCTGCAGCAAAGGGAAGGATTATTGTCCCTAACCTATTCATTTCCATCAGAACCTAAAGAATCAATGGCTACGTCTTCACTACCCGCCGTATCAGTGGGTAGCAATCGATCCCCGAACGAGCTCCTATCGATCCCAGAACTCCACCAACCCAAACAGCGGTAGCGGAGTCAACATGGGAAGCCACGGACATCGATCCCGCGCCGTGAGGACAGTAGGTAATTCGATCTAAGATACTTCGACTTCAGCTACGTTATTCACGTAGCTGAAGTTGCGTGTCTTAGATCGATTCCCCCCGTAGTGTAGACCAGCCCTATGATTACATTTAAAAAAATGTAGTCCCTGTGGTTGAAAAGAACATTTCTGACTGTGAAACAAGTACCAACCATCCAAATGTAAACCAGTGTGCTGTCTGAATCTGCGGGCAGAAAACCCAGAACAATGGCTAGTGAAATCCCTCCTATTTATCAAAGTGAAGTGTTAATTGAAAAGGCTGTCTCAGACATTTTAAATGCACACACTATTAACTATTTATTTCACAGGGAGGAGCGGAGAGACATGTGCTTCTGTCTTCAACTCCTAGAAAGTGAAAAGCTAATGTAAATATTAATACCACCAATTAATAAATAGCTTATTTGCATACTCATTTGCATGGTGATATACAACTCTCTTCCTTATCCATCCCCTGCAAAAACTGTATATCACTAGTGAGTGAAATTTTTTTTGGCTTTCGCTCTTCTTCTGTACCACTTGTTCTCTAATACATAGCATACAAATATCCGGTCTTTAAACTGACATTTTAGTACATCAGTTTTCAGTGAAGAATGAACAATTACAGCTAGTTTGTAGCCCCAGAAAATAAGTGGTTATTAAAAAACGTTTCCTCGCAAACACTGATACATGAGAAAAATCTAAGCTTTTTGTCTCCAACCAGTGATCAATGAAACATATACTGAGAGATATTGACACAGGCATAAATATTGCAGGTTGCCCACTAGATTTTTTTCCTAAGAATTCTATATGTTTTCTTGATAGTTCTGGTATGATAAATCAATCATGAAAATTTTCAAGTACAGCTAGCCTTATGTACCCATGAATCCTATAGCAGCAGAGGATTGGAGAGCTGATTTGTATACAGGGCTTTAAAATTACAAGATTGATTTTTCCTGGAAAAAGTTTCATTTAAATGTTTTGATGCTATTATTGATGTCTGAGTCTGCTTTTTAATTAACTGGTTTCATGGAAAGAAGGAACAATGGAATAGATGAGTGGTTATCAAGCTGGTCTGTTACAATTGTGAAACATCCAACAAATCTTCATGCAGTGCAGGTTACTATAATCTGTAATCTAGTCCAGAGATCTTTTAAGTCTTCCAGGGATGTTTTTTGACCAACCAAATTTTTAAAAACCCAAGCACTGCCTTTAAAAACAGGTGCCCTGATCTAATATGTTTACTTGTAGTGTATTACTCAGCCACGAGTCGTCTCTGTTGCTATATAGTGTTCCAGACAGGGTATGGCAAACAAGGCAGACAAAGCTAGAAATCAAGCTGTGTGGAAGCTTATTTATTTATATCTCTAGTTGTTTTTGTTATCACTTCCTTTTTAAGAAAGACTGACAACTAGTATGGGGACAACTGCTAAATATTAATCTAACGCTAGTATGAAAATGTCTACATTAATATCAGTGCTAAGCCTCCGAATATGTGTAGCATGAACTAGATGTTTCCAGAAGCCTGAGCAAGTTTAGACAGAGGTGGGTACTTCTGCAGTTAAAACAAATGCTGTGACTTTTTTCCAACTAGCCTGGCTGCTGAGTGTTTTGTAAACCATTACAGGGTGCTGGCTAGGAGAAACAAGCTAGGCCCCTGTTAGCCCTATTCCAGAGGAAGAAAGGTATTAGTTGGGCTGGCTGAGGGGCCACACCCTAATTACCAGAATGGATCCACCTGCAGGCCTGGGTAGCCAGCCTGCCCTATAAAGCTGGCTAAGAGACAGGAAGCAGGGGGGGGACAGGAAAGGGAGGAGTGTGGGCTCTAGATCTCTGCTGGCTGGGAAGCTAGAAGTCTCCCAGAGTGTTGGTCTCTGTAGATACCTGTAAATGATAGGTGGTGGGAACAGACATGTAAGCAGAGTCAGGATAAGCTCTACCCTGACATCTGGTGGAAAGAATGTCAGAGAGTGTATTTGCACAGGCACGCCTACCGAGCTGTGGGACTGCTTGGTGACAAATGACTCACCCTCAGTTGGGTGGTACTTGCTAGACAAGGGACATGGGTTCCACAACCCAGTGAATTGAGAGAGGCTGGGGACAGGTATCTGTGCCTGGTGGTGCAGTCTCCTTGTGGAGCCAGAAGCACCAGTTCCACCCCCTCCTCTCTCCACTGTGGAATGTCAGAGTTGATTTTTTTTATTCCCTCAAGAATCTAAATACAGGTTACTGAGCTGAACTCAACTCACTTTGGGCTAATGGTGCACTAGCACTGGTGCTCCCCCACTAAGAGCTGAGATCACTAAGAGTTGAAATCACTAAAGAGCTGAAATAACTGAGCTGAGAGCACTGAGTACTGTGCTAACTAGTGGGGGAGCCTGAAGATATGCTGTGGAACAGAGCGGCTGGTGGAGTGGAGCAGTTGTGGGGACAGCTGGAGCGGATTACGGGACAGCTGGTGGCAGCAGAGCGGCTGGCAGAGCGGAGTAGCTGTGGGACGGGTGGAGCGGCCCACAGAGCGAGCGGAGCCAAGCAGTTTGCAGAGAAAACTGGAGCAGCTCGTGGAGCGGAGCAGTTTCTGAGGACGGCTGGAGGAGCAGCGTGGACCGGCTGGTAAAGCGGAGCAGTTCGTGGAGAAGGCGGAAGCAGAACCCACGGAGAGGCAGGGCAGTTGGCCCAGGACCACGTAAGGTGCCCCTTTCTACCCAGGCTGGGGGGAGGGACCTCTACAGATAAACTCTCGAACTCTGGGGTGGCATTGACCAGAGACTTTTGGGTTGTTGGACTTTGGGGTGATTGGACTTAAAACCCTAAGGGGAAAAAGGACAGTGCCAAACGTACTTGGAAGTGGGTTTTTGTTTATGGTTTGTTATAACCCTGTTTGTGGTGTTTCTCCAATGGGATGCTGCATTAATTCCTTCCTTTATTAAAAAGATTTTGCTACACTCAAACTCCGTGCTTGCGAGAGGGGAAGTATTGCCTCCTAGAGGCGCCCAGGGGGGTGTGGTATGTGAGTGTCCCAGGTCACTGGGTGGGGGCCCGAGCCGGTTATGCATTGTGTTACTGAAACGGAACCCCTGGATACTGAACCCGGCCCTTGTTGCTGCCAACTCAGAGGGGCAGAAGGGTTACAGACACAAACAATAAAAGGACACAGGTGCTGCTCTTCAGTTGGTTTCTGGCTGTGTTTGTGGAGAGGCTGGGAGCAGGCACCGCTACACGTGGGGGCTCGTCCAGGATCCTGACACCAGCGACTGTGGTTCGCAGCCCTGGAGATGGAAGAGACCTTAAAATGGCTGGTGAAGCAGCAGGCCCTGGTCAATGTCCAGTTGTTCCAGCAGACCAAGAAGCAGGCCTTCCTGACCTGGCAGGCGGAACAACAATGAAGACTGCAGGATTTTATCAGGGAGCAGACCAACACCCAAGCACAGTTCCTACAGCGGGTGATAAGTCCTGTGGCAAGTGAGGGCACCTGGGCTCTGGGCTGGGGACTATGCAAGATGAGCCCGGCAAATGACCCGGCTGCATTCTTGGGGACACTTGAGCGGGTAGCCTCTATATACTCTTCGGGTTAACCTGACCACAGACTCTACAGTCTCCGGCTGGTGCTGCCTCACCCAGACTCGTATTGTCTCAGGGAGGCTTTGTAACAACTGTTCCATGACCACACTGTCCATAATCTCTGCCATGGTCCATGTCTCAGGCTGTAACCACCAGGTTGCCCAGTCCGTTTACCTCTGGGTAAAGGCGTGGGGCCGAACGGTCGCTGTCCAGCGAGCAGCCCACAGCTTCTGCCTGTAGCATTCGGCTGATAGGCCCACGCAGTCTAGAATAGTGGCCCATACTGTCCCATAATCCTGGACGTTTTCTTCACTCAGCGCCCAATAGGCGGCTTGAGCCTCTCCCAGCAGGTATGGCGCAAGCCGGAGGGCCCAGGTTGTCTTTTCCAACCTGCAGGCCTGGGTAGCCAGCCTGCCCTATAAAGCTGGCTAAGAGACAGGAAGCAGGAGAGACAGGAAAGGGAGGAGTGTGGGCTCTAGATCCCTGCTGGCTGGGAATCTAGTAGTCTCCCAGAGTGTTTGTCTCTGTAAATACCTGTAAATAATAGGTGGTGGGAACAGATACAAACAATAAAAGGACATGGATGCTGCACTTCAGTTCGTCTTTGACTGCATTTGTGGAGGGGCCGGGAGCAGGCACCACTACATAAACAGTAAAGGTCTCTGCACAAAGCAAATGTTTTAACAATTAAAACAATTTCACATAAAACTGGGCTTGTTTTCACTGAAAATAGTACACATTTTAATTTAAGCATGGCATTATCACAACAACAAAAAATTACTGAAACTTTAAACATTTTACATTTTTGCCAATATTTAACCCACCTCTCATAATGAGAAAATATTTGAGAGAGAGGAAAAGCTACAAAACATTAGTGGCCCAGAGAAAGAGTGACAAGTGCCTTCTTCCTTAAAATTCTCTTTTGTAATACAAACAATCTGTCTATAGATGTATATATTTTAAAACCCGAGAGAGACCATTATGATAATCTAATCTGACCTCTTGCAACTCAGGTCATAACTCATGGCTGAATTTTTAGAAAGGCATCCAGTCTTAATTTAAAGACTTCAAATGCTGAAAAATCTTCCATAGTCCTTAGTTACATTTTTCCAATGGCTAATTACCATCACTTAAAAATATGCACCTTATTTTTTGTTTGAATTTGCCTAACTTCAACTTCCAGCCATTACATCTTGTAGTACCTTCATCTGCAAGATTAAAGAACCTTCTAGTATCAGATATCTCCTCATCATGTAGGTATTTATGCTGGGTGATCAAATCACCTCTTAACCTTCTCTTGGTTAACTGAAATAAATTGAGTTTCTCAAGTCTCTCACTGTGGTCATGCTAGAGAAAAAAGGTACACGGATGGTGAAAACTGGGGCAGAAGCAACAGGACAAGTGAAGAGAGCAGTGGTGATGCTAGTACAGATTTCCCTCAATTCCCCGAGGCAACTCCCATCTCAGTGTCCCATTCTGCCATAAGATGTGGTGCACGCCCAAATCTTGCAGCAGCATTAGGGAGTCCTCCAGGTATCAAAACCAAAAATGACATAATGGGTGTGGCTGTTTTATTAACAATGATTCAGTGATCACACAGTGTTGCTTGTGTCGACAGAAGATTAGCCAAAAACTTGAGTCTAAATCAAAGCCATAAGGCTACCTCCATTTTATTATTAACTATTGTTATTATTAATCATTTATAGGGTACTGTAAATGCATACAGCACTTTTTCATGACAGAGTTAGGCACATTCCTTGCACTGCAGAGCTGTTTTAGCCAAACACCTGCAGAACAGACATAACTGCTGCATTCAAGGAACAGCAGCATGGAAGTCAGAGTTTTAAGGAGAAGCTTGCTAGAACCCAGCCTGGGGTCTCATTTTTATATTTCTATATATACAAACACACATGTATGTATGGAGAAGACCTCTCCCAGTTGATTCTGTCAGGATAAGGAGAGCATCTCTCAGGTGGCAGTGCAACAGCTCAAGCCTGACTAGATGTGCTCTTCTGGTCCCACACCTCAACTCTGAGACAGAGAGGCTGCATGTACCTCAGAAGATTCTTCCTGCGGATTTGAAGAGAAGTGAGACTTTCCTTGTGAGTCCCCTGAATAATGGAGGGTGGAACCGGCCTGATCAGGACTCAAAGTTATTGGGAGAAGAGGCCCCTAGAATAAAGCAAAATGCAAGGGGACCACCTGGACCTGTTGATGGGAAAGGGGCCAGTATAAAGGGTGATCCTGGTTAAAATTTTGGATCAAGACCTGGAGAAAAAACTCTGTGCTTTCAGTTGAACTTCTCATACGAAGAGAGCATGGGCCAAATCCCAGAGGTCTTGCTTAAACCCCCTATTAAGTTAATAGTTCTTTTGCCGGAGGAAGGGCTGAGTAAAGATATAGGATTGTAACTATGTGACAGAAGGAAGATGCACTTACATTTATAAGAATTGGGAATCGCAAAATTCCTGAGTGGTGAAGGATATCAGGAACTGCAAAGCAAAGGAAAAGAAAAGAAAAGAAAACAACATTTTCCATTCTAAATGGAATACTCACATCTATTCTTAATAGCAAATACAAAACACCTTTCCCAAAAGAGCCATGCCCCAATAATTAATTTAAAACTAGAGTTGGGAAAATTCAGCGAGATTTATGCTGATTTATTTCTTTGACTTTTTATTTATTAAAAAAGGCTCATTCATAAATAAACCCAAACCAAGTCCACAAACTCAGTTCATCAGCAGGAGGGCAGGATATTGTAAAGATATATTTGTAGAAGATGATAATTTAAAGATGCTCCCTCATAAGGGACAGTATTATGAACATAGACATTTGGAGATGTGCCCTGGAGGTGAGTGTTGGGAATGGCTGTGTGCAGCAGCTCGTTACAGAAGCTCTCCAGTTTGTTTTATTAAAGTTTTATTCCTCTCTCATTCACTGGTTTGTTATTTAATAAACCTCAAGATTGTTATATGGTGTCAGAATTGCTGAATGAGAAGGAAACTGCAGTGATTTTGAAGTTAACTCCTGTGTTTGCAACTGAAAGCAGAGAAAGGGAGGCACCAGAGAAACCAATGGAGCACCAGGCACAGAGGTTTTTGCCTGTATATGATGAGCACAATAGTAGCTTGACTAGAAAGGGAAATAAAAGCCAGAAATTGACATGTTGCAACCTCCTTTCAGTCTGCAATTGTCAGGCAATGTTGCAGACAAATGGACAAAAATCAGAGATTTGAATTATATTAGCAGCCATAGGGGCACAGGAGAAAAATGATAAAGTGAGATCATCAATCTTTTTGCATGTTGTTGGAGGAAGCGTTGGATATTTATAAAACTTTAAGTTTGAAGAAGGTGAAAGCATGAAGTTAAGTAAAATATTGACTAAATTTGAGGAACATTGCATGCCAAAAAGTAATGAAACCTTTGAGAGAGACATATTTTTACATGTATGCAAAAAACTGATGATACATATGGTAATATGTCACAGAATTAAGGAAACTCAGTAAAACCTGTGACTTTGGTGAGCTGACAGGGTTTCTGGCCAGAGATAGAATCACTTGTGGTATTAAAGACAATCTGTTAAGAGAGAGAAACTGCTCCACAAAGGAGACTTAACTTTAGAAAAAGCTCTCTGAATATGCAGGGCAGGAGAAACTGTGGAAGCACAAGCCAAAGAATTCACCAGAAAAGGTTATCCATGTAATAACTACAAAAGAATATAGTCTGAATAGGTCACATCAAATAGTGGAACCACTCGCTATGAAGACCACTGCTAAGGGTAAGACTGGGTACAGATGGTCATGTGGAAGGAGTGGATCACAGCATAGCCCGTAATAGTGTGTTCCCTTTGGGAAACTTTCATAAATATGGGGAAAATACTTTTTCAAAATGCTGCAGATCCCAAATGCAGAAAAGTCAAGTGTATTCAGTTAAAGACAACCTGGTTGGGGAGTTTTTCATAGACGTACTGGGATCTAGCAAGCCTGATGGGAGGGACTGGATACTGCCTATGACAGTGAATGGAACAGTTATTCCCCTGAAACTGGACACAGAAGCTCAGGTTCTGTCTTAACAAGATTATGAGAGACTGAAAATAAGACCAAAACTGGAACCAACAAAATAAAAGTAACTGGTTATTCTGAAGGAGAGGTGCATTGCTAGCATCAACCATAAAAACATCACGTACAGGCTCCCATTCATTATAGTGTCAAAGAAGGTGACACCAATTTTAGGCCTGGATGCATGTGAGAAATTCAGTCTGGTAAAATGGGTGCTTTCACTACAAAATCATAGTGAACCTGGCTATGAGACACACTTTCAGGAATAACATGACCTGTTTCAAGAGTTGGATTGCTTGCAGGGTCAACATACAATCTGGATAAACAAGCAGGTCCCTGCAGTTATCCATCCATGTAGAAAGGTACCATTTGCACTCTGTGATAAAATCAAGGCTGAGTCTGCAAGAATGGAAGCAATGAAAAAAACTGAGGAGCCAACAGAATGAGTGAGCTCCCTAGTCATCACAGAGAAAAGTAACGGTCAATTATGCATATACATAGATCCCAGAGACCTTAATAAGGCTATAAAAGGAACATTTCAAACTACTAACTAGAGAAGAGATTATGGCTCAATTTGCAAATGCTCAATATTTCAGTAAATTGGGTGCCTCCTTAGGTTTCTGGCAGCGAAAATTAATGGAAGAAAGCTCAAAACAATACACATTTAATGCTCCATTTGGAAGATACAGATTCTTACGCTTACCTTTCGGCACAAAGGTACCACAAAAACACACATATGATCTGTGAACATATTAATGGAGTTCACACTTCAATAGATGACATCATCATCTGGGGCTCAGTGAAAGAGGAACATGATCATAGACTTTGGGAAGCCCTGGATGCAACTAGTGTGGCAAACCTCAAACTAAATCAGTAGAAATGTGTTTTAGGAGTTACGGAACTGGCTTTTGTTGGGGACATTATTTCCCACAAAGATGTAAAATCCTGATAAGATGAAAATTTCAGCAATTGAAATGATGCCACATCCCCAGTCAAAGAAAGATGTCCAGCAGTTCCTTGGAATGGGTAATTATCTTGGAAAATTCATACCTAATCTACCAACCAAAGCAGCAGCTATGAGAAAACTCCTAGAGAATAAAAATGAATAATATTGGGATACAGAACAGGAGGAATCATGGGATCATTTAAAACAACAACTTATACAAGAACCAGTGTTGAAGTTTTATGCACCTGGAAGGCCTATTAAAATCTCAGCAGATACTTCACAGTCTGGGTTAAATGCAGAGATTTTACAGAAGCATGAGGAGTGTTGGCAACTAGTGGTTTATGTACCAAATCACTGACTAAGGAAGAAACTATATATGCAGAGATTGAAAGGGAGCTTGTAGGAATATTGTTTGCTTGTGAGAAATTCAGTCCGTGTATTTATGGACCGAAAACGGAAGTGGAAACAGACCACAAGCCCTTGATAGCATTATTTAGCAAACCACTAAATGACTGTACCTTAATGATTCAAAGAACGATGATAAAGCTACAAAAGTATGACTTGGTTGTGACCTAAATACCTGGTAAATTCATGTTCAGTGCAGATGCATTTTCCAGAGCAGTGGCTCCCAAAAAAACAGAAAAGACTTTAGAGACAGAGATGCAAGTCTATGTAGAATTGATTGTAAAGTCAATTCCCATAGCTAACTGGAAACTGCACCAAAGAAGAGAGGAAATGGAGAAAGATGAATCGTTGGGAATCCTTAAAGAAATGATCATTAAAAGGTGGCCTGAAGAAATAAGCAGTTGCTGTCCATGTATAAGAGACTATTGAAACTGCAGACATGAATTTAATGTGACAGATGGGGTGATTTTCAAGGGCAGTAAGGTTGTAATTCCAATGAGCCATTGAAAAGAAATGCTACAGAAGATCCACAAGGTCACTTAGGAATTGAGAATGGCAAATGAGCACAAGAGATGCGGCATTGGCTGTGGATCAATCACAACATCACAAATGTGGTAGGAAACTATTTTTCCTGCTTAAATACAAGCCACAGCAACAGACAGAGCCACTGAGACCTCATCCAGTTCCACAAAGGCATTATGAGAAGGTCGGCACAGACTTATTTATCTGGTGATCAAAAGATTATTTATTAGTCACCAATTATTACTTTCTGTATCCAGAAATTTGCACTCTGCATAGTACTAATGGTAAGTCATTGATAGCCGGCACAAAGGGAATCTTCTCCAGACACCCACACTTTCACAGGCCTTGGGTGGCAGGCCAGTCCTCGCCCACAGGCAACCTGCCAACCTGAAACATATTCTCACCAGTAACTGCACACCGCACCATAGTAACTCTAGCTCAGGAACCAATCCATGCAACACCTCGATGCCAACTCTGCCCACATATCTACACCAGCGACACCATCACAGGACCTAACCAGATCAGCCACACCATCACCAGTTCATTCACCTGCACGTCCACCAATGTAATATATGTCATCATATGCCAGCAATGCCCCTCTGCTATGTACATCGGCCAAACTGGACAGTCGCTACGGAAAAGGACAAATGGACACAAATCAGATATTAGGAATGGCAAAATACAAAAACCTGTAGGAGAACACTTCAACCTCCCTGGCCACACTATAGCAGACCTTAAGGTGGCCATCCTGCAGCAAAAAAACTTCAGGACCAGGCTTCAAAGAGAAACTGCTGAGCTTCAGTTCATCTGCAAATTTGACACCATTAGCTCAGGATTAAACAAAGACTGTGAATGACTTGCCAATTACAAAACCAGTTTCTCCTCCCTCGGTTTTCACACCTCAACTGCTAGAACAGGGCCTCATCCTCCCTGATTGAACCTACCTCATTATCTCTAGCTTGCCTGCATATATATACCTGCTTCTGGAAATTTCCACTACATGCATCTGATGAAGTGGGTATTCACCCACGAAAGCTCATGCTCCAAAATGTCTGTTAGTCTATAAGGTGCCACAGGATTCTTTGCTGCTTCTCCAGACATGGAATTCCAGATGAAGTCTTTTAGCAGTAATGGGCCACAATTTTTCAGTGCAGATTTTAGTCAATTTGACATAGATTGGATTTTCATCACAGAATATCAAGTCCAAATTACCCACAATCAAATGGACTTGTGGAAAGATCTATATGGAGAGTAAAGACCCATGTGAAAAAGAATTTTGACAGTGGGGGTGATTTGTATAAAGCGTTACTGGTATACCAAAGTACACCCCTGGAGAATGGCTTTTCTCCAGCTTTGCTGTTAATAGGAAGAAGGATCAGATCTATTTTACCAATTACTGACAATTTGCTGAAATCTCATAACAATGTAACCATATGGAAGATGAAAGAAAATCAGAGGTGGAAGCAGAACTATTATTTTGACAAAAGGGCCTGGATCTCCCATCTCTTAACCCAGGTGATAGAGCGTGCCTGAGGAATCATGCCTCTAATACTTGGGGCCAAAGAGGAGCCATTAAAGAACAGCTGCATCCAAGGTCTTATGTTGCCCAGTCCAGACAGACCAAAGGGACACATTTTGACATAATCAAAGGGATTTACAAGTAATCCCAGAAAGTTTCAACACTTTGACAGTAGATGTGGATTCTGGCATTTCCCACCTGACTGATCCTTTATCAACACACAAAGGAGAAACTGTCACGGAACAAGAGAACAATCCAGACTCTAATGAAAGACTGATACTAAGATGATCAGAGCAGGAAATTAAACGTCCTGAAAGACTCAGAGACTTGCTAACCTGCCTGGAGAAGTGGTATTTGAGGAAAATGAGTGGCAAAGACTCACTCAGGAGTGATGTTCTGATACTTTCTCGTCTCTAGGTAGCTGACATTTGGGGTTTATGAAAATGTACTACATTGGTTGAGAATTTGATGCATGTGTTATTAGATAGTTGTTAACTCTTATATACATGAAGAAAAAAATTAACTATTTTTATCTAAGAAGGAAGATGAAGAGATATGTTTGTAGGAGATTATAAATTAGAGACACTCCCTCATAAGGACATTATTATGAACATAGGAATTTGGAGATGTGCTTTAGAGGCGGGGGTTGGGAACCCCAAATGGCTGTGTGCAGCAGTTCACTATAGAAGCTCTCCAGTTTGTTTTATTAGAGTTTTATTCCTTTCTCATTAACTGGTTTGTTATTTAATGAACCCCAAGATCATTATAGATGAAGGATTGGAAGGTCATCATGTATTAGACCTTGCAACCCAGGATCCTGGTGTCCTGGCCTGCTTCAGAGTGTTAGCGTTGGCATCAGAGGCCATGAAGAATTAATAACACTGCAATGCTAATAGTGGTCCAGACCATTTAATTAAAGAAATAGTAAAGGTCAGACATATTTCCCATTGCATTTCAGTAAAAAAAGTTGCTATGAGAAATTTTAGGTTTATTGAGAACACAGAGGATGTTATACAGCATATTGCAGTCTTCAAAACCTCTATATTGGATAATATATTAATATAAGGTAATGGACATGAAATCTAGGTAATAAAATTTATAAATGGAGCTTCTGAACACGTATTTTAAAAGAAATATCTTATCTGCAGAGCACAATGATAGTACCGCTCGCTCTGCTAATAAGAGTTGAATTCTGCTGTATTTCAGCATACGTCATTCCCATGAATGACAATGGGGAGCCAAATGCATATATTGAGAGAATAGTCACTATAATAAATAAGATGCTGATACAAATGTTCTGTTTTCTAGCTATTTTTCACTCAAGATATTAAATTTTAAAGTTTATGAGATTATCTTAAATTGCCTGGATTCATTCTTGGATATATGGCAGATTTTTAGGACTGTAAAAATACAAAACCAAGGAAATTAAATTTTGAGCACAAACAATGCATGCCAAGTTCGTAATAGTGATATAAAAGATAATGGTTTTGTAGCAATGCCTTTTAGTATTGCCATAACTAAGGGTCTGTTCCCATTTTCTTTCTAGGTATATGTCTTTTTCTAACGAAACATGCAAATTCTACTGACACAGCAATGGGTGCATTGTTATGGGCAGTATGTGACTCAATCAATAATTTTCTCCAGGCTAAAATTCAAAATAAGAGGAATTTATTTTCAGTTACTTCATTGCTAAGTCTGACTTTTTAGGACAAAGACCCTTGAAATTATGCCTCAGATCTTGTTACCTTCACCTAAAATCAGAACTGCTTGCTCTAAATTAGTACAGATTTTTTTATGCAGTTAGGATTCAGGGATTTCCATTAGCATCAATGCAAGGTGCACTTGAACATAATTAGAAAATTTACCTTGAGGGTTTTATCAGATTCACTTTTAAGACAGAGCAGAGCCAAAACAAATAGAGTATTTGATTAAATCCCCAACCTTTTAGATTATATAATTGCTCAGTGTTTTCTTACAGGCATTTTTTTAAATTAAATTTGGGTTGGGGAGAAATGGCTCAAAGAAATGGCAGTCTCTCTCCCCTTTTGGTCAATAGTTCAAATTAAGCACAGTACTGAATGATGTAAGTCATCATGTTCACGTCTTTCAATGTCTGTTCAAAAGTCAGTATTAGTTGTTCAAACATGTAATGCATTCATTACCGCGTGTTCAAAAGCAATTAGCTAGGTACTACTGGATAGGTGCTTCAGAAATCCAAAAGTGACTCGTTGAAATAAATGGATGTAAGATGTGTTCTGCATGGATGCATCAGTTTTCACAATAAATGTTGCTATACTATACTAAACTGCTGCAAGATCAAACAGGGCAACCAACCACTTCATGTAATCGATATCCATGCAGCAAAGTCCTCGATGATGACCCAGTGAGACCAAAGCTGACTCTCAGAAGTAGTCCCCTTACTCATGTGAGTTGTTCCAATGGAGTCACTGGCTCTAAATGCCTACAAGCCTTTATGTGGATGGAGAGATACCTACTCCCAGGGAAACTGACACGGCAAAGATGCTTCTTTCAGCCTCCAGTGTCAGTAAAGTGACAGTGCAGAAGCACAAACTGGGCTCCATAGGGCTCTTCCAGTCCTGCTGCTATGGAGTTAGCATCATTACCATCGAGAGGCCTCACAAATTAGTTGATGACCCTCCTCCCAGTTCTTAGAGAGTAAATGTCATCATGAAAGCGTCACCAAAAGAAGCCTTACATTTGTTGCAAGGTGAAATTTCACCATGTTCCTCATATAAATTACTATATGCCAGAGAATTAGCACTTTTTCACCAGTGCCCTGCCTGTTGTTTCTCTGACAGCTGAAAATATTGAGAATAGAATGTATAAAATGTTCTGTTTCACCAGAGGAGAGAATGGGTATTAAAAAGGAATAATTTATTTGGTGAGGTGACCATCTATGATTACGGTAGCCACTTCGGCTAATTTATACAAATCCACCAATCTCTACAATTACCTTGATCTCCCATTTCCTTCATTGCCCCCATTTGTGTCTTTAGTCACCTTTTGCTTACTATCTAGATCAGTGGTGGGCAACCTGCGGCCCACAGGCCACATGTGGCCCATCAGAGTAATCCACTGGCGGGCCACGAGACAGTTTGTTTACATTGGCACGGCCACCCATCATTTCCAGTAGCCCTGGTTCCCCGTTCCCAGCCAGCAGTTCCTATTGGCTGGGAGCTGCAGGAGGCCATGCCTGCAGATGGTCAATGTAAACAAACTGTCTCGCGGCCCACCAGTATATTACCCTGACAGGCCACAGGTTGCCCACCATTGATCTAGATACTAGATCAGAAGCTCTCTGGGGCGTGGACTGCCTTTGTGTTATGTGTTCAATCAATGGCTCCAATTCCCATCCTCTATCCCCTAGTGAGTCATTTTTCCTCACTAATTTAGGCTCTGATCCAGCAAAATCCTTAAGTACGTGCCTAAATCCATGCCTATTTAGCAAAGCAGTTAAGCACATGCCTTAATGAGAAACAGTGGAACCCAGTTCTTAAGAGTTTTTAAATTCAAAAAGCTTAAAATTAATAAAATACAGAAAAGTAATATTGAGAGCTACATTGCTAAAATCACTTCTAAAAATTCTTGCACCTGCCTTTTCATCCACAAAATCTTGCATTATGCATTTAAATACCTATTTGTGCATGCAAATACTAAATTGCATGTTCAGTTACCTGATTTTTGAGCACAAAATGTGGCTACACATATTGGTGCTGAGTTGTTTTGGGGGAGGGAGGTTGTGCAACTTGGCCTCCAGTTTTTGAAAATGTAACCTTGTGGGTCTGAAATGTGGACCTTGAATCACTCAGAGGCTAGGTAATTTAGGTGTCTCAAAAATGTTATTTCATGATCATCTGTGGTGTGTTCTACTTGTGCACAATGGGTGGACTAAGAATAAATGGAGTTTCTTCTTTAACTCAAGCACTCCTACATTTATGGGAGCAAGGGCAAAGGCAAAACACTGTTGTTATTTTAATAATTTATGGTTTTACTTACCAGTGACCTGAAAGTATTTATTATATTTTGCCCTTCTCTAGTGACTTTCATCCTAGAATACTTGTCTTATCATATGCCACGCATCGTTTCATGGCAACAACAAAATATGGAATCAGCAAATACTGTAAGCCATGACTCTCTGCAAACAGATGTGTGTCAACTACAGTGTGTAAGATAATGAAACACTTCATGTATTATTGATAAAGTATATGAGCTGTTAAAAAGGGGACCTCACAATCTTACAGCCAAACACCTGGCAGAGTTCAAATGAATTCTGTGGCTTTGGTAAAATCTCATTCTTCTTCACTTATTCAATGTCTGCTCAGAGGAATTTTGCACAATGTAGCCTCCTAGGAAGGAAATCCTCCTCCTCTCCCTACAAATGAAAAACAAGAACCACTCAATCTTTTCCCCAAATTGAACCAAACTTTTTTCAAAGTTTAAAAAGTTTGGTAAATTCATCCTCACCATTTTCCCCCTGCACTCCCTAATACCAGATGCAGAATTAACAGAATGCCACAAAAAAGGCTATGCTTCTGATATTTCCAATCCTACCAGAAGTGGGAAGTACTGGCAATCTTGAAATTAAGCTTGTTCTCATGATTCTTTCAGAACAATCTTCCGATGAGCATCCCAACTCCTAATAGGACCCAAATTCCAAACTTTGTAAGATCTGCCCAACCACAACAGCATCATTTTTACAAGGTTGGTTCATTAACTTTAAACAATGTTTTCTCTTATATACTGTATAGGCCTGATCTTGCAAGGAGCCACGCACATTCAAACTCCCATTGACTTCAATTGGCCTGGCAATTGCTCAGTATAGTTCTTGTTTGCTAAATCCATATTTAAACATGAAGAGTATTTTTTTCAAACAAAATGCTTCAAATCCTCAGCATATTTTTCTGTAGTTGAAGAGAGGCAACATCAACAGCCCAGCACTCTTGAATGACACTGCAATTGCAAAGCAGTGTATGCACCCATGCCCTGCAAGAAAAATCAGTTTGTGGATCTCAGTGCTGCTGATACTACAGTCACTCACAATGTTATCTGCTGAATTCTCTTTTCATAGTCTGATACAGCATGTGTCCTGTCAAGACTAATAATAAAACCTCTTGGCGATGAGATGCTGACTGATAGGAGATACACAAAAGAATTTTGAGTCGTTCCTTAGTGATCTTACCATAGACAATAACTTGCATCAGAAAAGCATAATGAACTCAGTGCTCCAGTGCAACGGCTTGAACTGTGTGGCTAGTTCACTGTAGGCAGTTGTTTAGAAGCCTACTTAGAGACTGAAAACACAGAGCAGAAAAGGATCCAGTCCAAAACAAGAAAGTTACACAAAGGACACTGGATAATTCAAGGACTTGATAAAGACTTAAATAAACTTTCATGTCTAGGACACTGAGTCAGATCTGTAATAAGCAAGATATTCCCATTTGACAGATGCTCAGTGGCCTGTACAAAATGAAATGGTAGTTTCTGTGCAGTTGCTCAGTGGACAGATGTTTACATGATGGCTGGAACTCCATGGCATCTCGTCAGAGGAGCCAAGCAACTTCTACATGTTAATACTCCAGAGTTAAGAGGAGAAAGTTTCCAACTTGTGCATTACTAACCCCTACTCTTCATTTATGGGGGTCATTCCACGTCATAGCTAAGGCATATTATTTCTTGCATTGCTGCTACCCATTCTGTGTACAAATAAAGGAGTCCAGCCAATACAGCATCTCACACAAATGCTAAATTACTTAATTAGGTGTGTGCTTGCATTCTTTTATTTTAAGCTACATAAAACCTTTTTTTTAATGACGTTTTCTTTGTTTCTTTCTGTTGAATGGATAATTTGATTTTGCATGACCAGGCTAGAAGCATGGATAACCCAAAGTCTCTGTGTTCCTGGGACCTATGAGAGGCAATCTTCACATGTGGATTAACTGCTCTTGAATATTTTCTCGAGTGTAATCTAAACAGCCGTCCAGATGCCGGTGCGCAGTCATGTGCTTTGGAGGATTTTGTTGCTGAATACTATGCAGTCAATGCATCTGTTGTTCTGAAGAGAAGACTGCAAGGAGGAAAAGAAAAAGCACATCCTCCAGAAGTGCAGCACAGAGCTTTGCTATTGCAATTTAATATTAAAGTGATTTACTTCAATGAGTCTGTGGGTTCTCTCTCATAAAGTGTCATCTGAGGTGCCTTTCACTAGGACAGCAGAAAGGAAATAAACATGAAGTCTCCATCATCGACATCTTTGCAATATCTAATCTATTAATTTTCCTTTGATATTTATAATGCAATCACCATTGAACTAGCTATGTGCTAATATAACACTAATGGCCACTGGAAATGTCTCTTCGGTTTAGTGTTACTGCTCAGTGCCTAGCTGTGTTTAGAACATTCTTCATAGAAATGAAACAACAACTTGCTGCTTCAGGAAAATAGCATAAAAGTAAACAAGCTCTTTCAACAGTGATTAAAAACAAAAAAAGTGTTTCAAGAGTTAAGCAATGAGAGACTTTGAGAACCATACCCCGGGACGTTTAGCTCTTTTTGATTCATCTTTTAGCCTTCATTTTTAGCTTGGCACAAAACCACTGAAAATGGTCCAAAAACTATAAACTTCTACTGAGGTCATTTTTTCAATACTGTGGTGCTACAGTTCTGTTCAAACACGGCAGGCTGTGTGTGACTCACTCAGCTCATTAGTAAGACCAGTCTACCTTGTGAACATATTGAAAAGAGCGGCATCTAGTGGTTCCTATTAGCAGGTGATTTGCACGTCAAACCAAAACCTTTACTAATGAGAAGGTTATAGAGGTAAAATGAAACAGAAGATGAATGGACAATTATAACGTGGCTCTTTAAAAAAAAACAAACTATACATTAAGAACAATAATGCTGAAGAGAAAGCTTAGCTGGAAAATGTCCCTTGTTTGTGTGGGAAATTGCTTTTGTTAGGCTTTCTCATCTGGCTAAACCAGGAGCCAGAATTGCTTTGCCGGAGGCAGCAAACCTTACGCTGAAGCAGGTGGGTGTATCCTCATGAGCTGCTCTTCAGGGTGAGACTCACTGTACTGGAATGAGACCTGGCATGTCAGAAACAATCAGACAGGAAGGAATTTGCCATTGATAAAGCATGAATATGACTGGAGAATGATCATCAAGTTCTGTGTCAGCTTACAAAGTGTTTACTATGTTACTAACTGTTCTCCTCCCTGGGTTGATTGGCATTTTCACCCTTGAAGCTATATGATCAAAAATGGGGGCATAGATAATAATGGGGCATAATTCCAGCACTGATAAGGAGATTGCTGTGTCAAAGGAAAACAGATGCAAAACCTGCAGACATATCTCTATCACTACAATAATCAGCACCCCCCACAACACACCTTTCAAAAGCCATGAATCCTGCGCTTGCCTGTCACAACCTGTGGTATACCTCATCCAGTGCACTAAATGCCCCAACAACTATGTGGATGAAACCAGACAATCATTACTCTCTCTAATGAACTCACACAGGAAAATGAGAAAAGACCAAAGCACCTTCTCATCTGTCAGTGAACACTTTTCACGAAGTGATCACTCTGTGTCTGACCTATCAGTTCTCATCATCAAAGTAAACCTGCATGACACTTTCAAAAGATGATTCTGGGAGCTTAAATATACTATTCTCTAGACAGTAAAAATCATGGTCTGAATACAGATGCTGGATTTATGGTTTATTACAACAATCTGTAATCCACTAAACCCCTTCCCCTTTTTTTGTGTGTGCACATGTCCTATGACTGCAAAAGTGTTAACAGGCACTCCACCTTGTATGGTCCCTTAGAATAAGTACTAACTACCTATGTAAAACAACCTGTTTTACCTTATATTTAGCTGTGATGCAGGGACTACCTTTGCCAGACTGGAAAAAGCTCTGTGTAGCTCAAAAGCTTGTTTCGCTCATCAGCAGAGGTTGGTCCAATAAAAGATATTACCTCACCCACTTTGTCTCTCAAAGGCAAACAAACACATACAAATGCAACATTGAATACAATGCCTTTTCTAAATTGGAATCTTAAGTGGTGTATAAAAATCCATGTATCACGTTCGCCAAAATCTAGTTATTTAGTAAAGTGTGTACAGTGCTTTAAATATGTAAAGCCCCATAGAATTACTAAAAAATAAGAACTATAAATAGACCCTTTACAGTATATTGATGCTTATATTACAGATATAATTAGAGAAAAAAAAGTGAAGGTATGCTATCTAGAGTAATAGCTTACATTTATTTAGAAACTTTGCAGAGCGTTTTTTGATTGAACTATATGCAGAAAGAAGAATCATTTCACCTACCACTGAAATGCAGCCACCTCCAGGTGGGAATATGAAAATAGTTTAACAGGACACAGCAATATAACAAAAATTTAGAACAAGATGTGAAGAATTCTGTGTCCAGTTGAAACTGCAAGGAAAATTAGGTTGCACAATGTAACTAATACAACTGGAAGTTAGCCAGGATGCAGGCATCAAAGTCCCTACTTACACAAAAAACTGACGCTCAATGACCTCAAGCGGTTATGCCCTGTGTCCAATCTTGTCTGAAAGACAGTAACACAGTCCCCCTACATCTCACTGGGGCATTTGTTCAATGATGATTCTGAGGGAAGACTGCTATCACTGAATCACCAACACCACTTCCTGTAGCCTGGGTTTTTCCATGCAAGCCTACCATCCAGTATACTAGCTCCTGGAATTATACTGCTTAGTGTGTGACGCTGTATAACACAGCCCTCCTCCGACTACATCTGTGCTCATTCTCCCTCCTCCAGTCTTTTGTCTGGAAATCCATTGCTCATATTTTTCATGAAGAGATTTTTCTCACCAAAAAATCTGATGAAATCATTCATAAAATGAATCAGGTGTGCTAGTAATTGTATGTACAACAAGCATTTTTTATCAATGAAAACCCATCAACTAATGCTCCCCTACCCCATCAAAAATTCAAGTAGGGTGAACCCAACCCTGAAATACTTAATTCAGAAAGAATGCACATTAAAATCAATGGAACTGAGAAAGGGTTCCTACTCCTAGCAGTAGACCAAAAGAAGATTCAATATCTTGTGATATCTCAGCCAAACAGTCTATACTCTATCTGCTGCAGAGCACTTGAGGAACAAATCCAAGTAGAAACATAATTCACTCCCACATAGGACACAGGACAGGAGGATCAGGTTCCTGTATTCAGTGAGATTCTTAGTTTTGCACACTGTTGTTGAAGCCTGCCTCAACATACTAATGAAACAACTCCGAACTCCAACACTCGGAACACAAAATTGAAACTTAAGTTAATATACAAATCATGGGGGGGAAACATACTACAATTCACTGCAGAGAACTTTTTTCATGCTGACAAACTACTGCAGTTACTACACTGTGCAAAATGAAAACTATCACCACATTCAGGATCACGTGTCATGACTCCACTCCCATTTACCATGTTGAATAATGTGCACCAGAACAGAGTGAGCGGGTGGGCATAAAAACTGCCGTTCTGATTTGGTAGTGTTTTATATCCACTTTGAAAAAATGTAGATGACTACACACAATGGGTAGGGGGCCATGGGAAATCAGAGCCATTGCTCTTAAATTAGAAATAGAAATGGGGGTACATGAAGCATAGCACAAACCTGGAGAACAATCGCTGCGTCACTAGTGTCAGAGAAAAGAGATTTAGAGGAAGGATAGTTAGAGGACTAGCCTAGGCTAGGGATTCCAGGGTTCAATTCCAGCTCTGCCACAAACATCCTATGTGACCCTCGGCAAGTCATTAAGTCTCTCTGTGCCTCATTTGCCCATCTGTAAAATACATATAATAGCACTTCCCTACCTCAGAAGGGAAAGATACAACAACGATGGAGCCATATAAGCACCATAGGTAGATAGATTGAAACAGTGCGTCATTTTTTCTGCCAATGCCCAGACTATGTGGAAGCATAAGAAAAATATTTCCTGAAATTAGCCCAAACTAGGGCTGTTGATTAATCGCAGTTAACTCACCATTAAAATTAATCATGATTTAAAAAATTAAATCACTATTAATTACAGTTTTAATCACACAGTTAAATAGTAGAATACCACCTGAAATGTATTAAATATTTTTGGATGTTTTTCTACATTTTTAAATATAATGATTTAAATTACAGCACAGAATACAAAGTGTACAGTGCTCACTTTATATTATTATTTTGATTACAAATATTTGCACTGTAGAAATGATAAACAAAATAGTATTTTTCAATTCACCTCATACATGTACTGTAGTGCAATCTCTTTATCATGAAAGTGCATCTAAATATAGGTTTTTTGTTACATAACTAAACTCAAAAACAAAACAATGTAAAACTTTAGAGCCCGCAAGTCCGCTTAGTCCTACTTCTTGTTCAGCCATGCTTAGAGAAAAAAGTTTGTTTACATTTACGGGAGATAAAGCTGGCCGTTTCTTATTTACAATATCACCTGAAGGTGAGAACAGGCATTTGCATGGCACTTTTGTAGCCAGCACTACAAGATATTTGCATGCTAGATACACTAAACTTTCATATACCACTTCATGCTTCAACCACAATTCCAGAAGACACTCATTAAAAAAATTAAGTATTAATTAAATTTGTGACTGAACTCCTAGGGGGAGAATTGTACGTCCCTGCTCTATTTCATCCGCATTCTGCCGTAGATTTCATGTTATAGCAGTCTCAAATGATGACCCAGCACATGTCGTTCATTTTAAGAACACTTTCACTGCAGATTTGACAAAACGCAAAGAAGGTACCAATGTGTGATTTCTAAAGATAGCTACAGCACTCAACCCAAGGTTTAAGAATCTGAAGTGCCCTCCAAAATTTAAGAGGGACGAGGTGTGAAGCAAGCTTTCAGAAGTCTGAAAAGAGCAACACTCTGATGCAGAAAGTACAAAACCTGAACCACCAAAAAAGAAAATCAACCTTCTGCAGGTAGCATCTGACTCAGATGATGAAAATGAACATGTCTCGATCTGCACTACTTTGAATTGTTGTCTAGCAGAAACTATCATCAGCATGGGTGCATGTTCCCAGGAATGGTGGTTGAAGCATGAAGGGACATATGAATCTTGTGATGTCGTTTACAACAGTGCCATGTGAACACCTGTTCTCAATTTCAGGTGACATTGTAAACAAGAAGAGGGCAGTATTATCTCTTGAAAATGTAAACAAACTTGTTTGTCTAAGTGATTGGCTGAACAAGAAGTAGGATTGAGTGGACTTGTAGGCTCTAAAGTGTTACATTGTTCTGGTTTTGAATGCAGGTTTGGTTTTTTTACATAATTCTACGTTTGTAAGTTCAACTTTCATGATAACAAGATTGCACTACAGTACTTGTAATTAGGTAAATTGAAAAATACTATTTCTTTTGTTTTTTTACAGTGCAAATATTAGTAATCAAAAATAAATATAAAGTGAGCACTGTACACTTTGTATTCTGTGTTGTAATTGAAATCGATATATTTGAAAATGTAGAAAACATCCAAAAATATTTAAATAAATGATATTCTATTATTGTTTAGCAATGCAATTAATCATGCAATGAATTTGTTTAATCGTGCAATTAATTGCAAATAATTTTTTTAATCATTTGACAGCCCTAGCCCAAACAATAAAATAATTTCCATTAAAAAGTGATGAGGAAGATGCAAACTCCACCAAACATAGAGAAATAAATGCAAAAGAACATAAAAAAGACAGAAATATGGGCAGGAAATGACACAATGAAATTCAGCTTGGGAAAATGCAGCTAATTCAGCTAAAGAGAAATACTGTGAAACCCAGATATCCAATGGGAGAGAGAAACCTGAAATGCTCAGAGAGACTTAGGTGTGATAGTGGACAGCAAATCCAATTTGATCTTACAGGGCAATATGTCAACCAAAAAGGCCAACACCATTTCAAGTCCATACTCTCAAGCAGCAAGTCGTGTAGGGGAGAAGCGGCAGTCCCTCCGGATGGGATTTGGGAAAGATCTCACTTGGAAAAATACGTTTAGTTCAAGTCATCTGAAAGGAGTAGTAAAAGGGAAGGTAGGTCAGGGCAATCTACCAAAACAGACTATGAAATTGGCTGGCGTCCTCTATGAAGAAAGAACGTAAGAGCTAAATGTCTCTAGCTCAGTTCAGAGGTAACTAAAAGAAGATACGATCAGAGGCAGTCAATGGGCCTGCTCCCTTCTGTAGCATTCCTCCTTTCAAACTTTCCTCTTCCAATCCCTCCTTCCTTCTCCCAGTTCCCAATTCTGGAGGCTCTTCCTTCTTGTCTTCTTTCCCATCCCCTCTCCTCCACCCATTTTTATGTTCCCCTTTTCTTTCCCTCAATCCCCTGTAAAGTTGCTGCTCTTTCCCAACTCCTGGGAGGTTCCCTGTGCTGTCTCTTCTCCTCATTCACTCCCCTTACTATCTCTGGTCTCCCAGCACCATCACCACCACCGACTGACCTGGTACTTCTCCTCTCCTCTCTACCAGCACCACCACTACACACACTGCAGGCCTTTCCCCCTTTAGGGAGTCTGAGCTGGAGCAGCCCCTTTCCTCTGCCTTTTGTCCCAGGAAGGCAACAGAGGAGAGGAATCAACAGCAGCTGCAGAATGGGGTTCTATGGCTAGACAGCATCTCTCAAAGGAGCAGCCTCTGCTGCCCAGAGGGAAGACCTGCAATCAACAAACAAAATGTTAGATTCGGGGCAGGGACTTGAACCTGTCTTCCCACATCAGCAGTGAACGCCCTGACCACTGGACTATGTGCTCAGTCTCTCCCTGGCCTGAGGAATGTTTGTTTATACAAAGTGGAACAGCTCCAACAGGTGAACTTGAGAGAGAGACTCTATAGCCTGGTGATTAGGGCATTCACTTGGGATGCAAACAAGTTGGGTTCAAGTCCCTGCTCCAGAGCAGGCACAGCAGGGATTTGTATCTAGGTCTTCCATATCCCAGGCGTATGCCCTAACCACTGAGCTAGTGGTGATTTTGGGCATTCTTCTGCCCTGTGTGGAGCTGAGAAACCCTTCCTGATTTTGCTGACCCTAGCATGTTCCCACAAAATAGTTCCATTCAATGAATCAGCACTTTCCAATGAGAAAATGTTTTGCTGAAAAAGTTCAGACCAGCTTTAGATAGAATGTTCAGGCACTTGTGCTGAGAGCAAACCCCTACCCTACAATTAGCAGTTAATCAATTTATTGATCACCCAAGGTGCACTGACAGCTCTGTTGACTGAAATCCTCTTTTTATAAAACGCAGGTATAGCACACGCAACATTAACACAGATTTTACTGCACTGCCTCACCAGTTATTCTCCAGATGTAGGCCCAAGGGGACCACCTCTTGCAGCAATGGGTAGTTATTTTTCCATTCCCGTTCAGTTTTTGGCTACTCAGTGAAGAGGTTGGCATAAAGGATGCCAGCTGGAAAGATGTCTTTCTGTGGTGTGAACACCTGTTCACTAAGAATCTACGCTTTTCACTTATGTCAAAATACACATCAGATGACAATGCTTTAACTATCTGAATTAGATTCAAACAGAGGATCTGGAAGAAAGTCCATAGCAGTTTACCAATACTACCTTGTGCCATGCAGTACCCCCAGACAACGGGACACTAACACACCTTTTTTTCATAAAAATAAATGTTCCTTTTGCTATTTCCAGTCTTGCAAGCTCCTTTCTCACTGGCCAGTAACTTAAACAGGGACATGTATCATTATTTCCCATTGGAGAAGTAAGTAATGTGAGTTGGAGAGAGAAACTTTTCCTTATTCTCCACTGGAAAGAATGTGGTAACCCACTGGACAGGTGCAGCCAAGAATATATAACACCTATTTAAAAGCAGAAGTGTTCAGTCATAAATTCCCCACTTGCCAATTTGCTAGCACCTGAATCAAACCACGTAGATCAACAGAACAAAAAGGAAAAAAACAACATATTTTGGGAACAAGATACATTTGAAGAGTCAGATAGTGTGAGTACTTCTCCACTGCCTCCTCATTCTCCAGTCCTAAACCAGAAGCTTTTGGTTGCTAGGAGGAGTCTGAAAACCGTATCAGACCAAAACCAAATAAGTCATTAAAATGTAACAATAAGCAAAGTTTTGCAAAGTTAAGAGAGAGTTTAAATTACCTTTGCCCTCTTTCAAGTAGGACATTAAACATAGTTATATCATATTATAGAGCCTAGACAAATTGGAGGATTGGACCAAAAGAAATCCGATGAGGTTCATCAAGGACAAGTGCAGAGTCCTGCACTTAGGACAGAAGAATCTCATGCACCACTACAGGCTGGGAACTGACTGGCTAAGCAGCAGTTTTGTAGAAAAGAACCTGAGGATTACAGTGGATGAGAAGCTGAATATGAGTCAGCAATGTGCCCTTGTTGCCAAGAAGGCTAACGACATATTGGGCTGTATTAGTGGGAGCATTGCCAGCAGCTCGAGGGAAGTGATTATTTCTCTCTATTCGGCACTGGTGAGGCCACATCTGGAGTATTGTGTCCAGTTTTGGGCCCCCCACTACAAAAAGGATGTGAAGAAATTGGAGAGAGTCCAGCGGAGGGCAACAAAAATGATTAGGGGCATGATTTACGAGGAGAGGCTGAGGGAACTTGTCTTGTTTAGTCTGCAAAAGAGAAGAGTGAGGGTGGATTTGATAGCAGCCTTCAACTACCTGAAGGGGGGTTCCAAAGAAGATGGATCTCGGCTGTTCCCAGTGGTGGCAGATGACAGAACAAGGAGCAATGGTTTCAAGTTGCAGTCGGGGAGGTCTAGGTTGGATATTAGGAAACACTATTTCACTGGGAGGGTGGTGAAGCACTGGAATGGGTTACCTAGGGAGGTGGTGGAATCTCCATCCTTAGAGGCTTTTAAGGCCTGGCTTGACAAAACCCTGGCTGGGATGATTTAGTTAGTGTTGGTCCTGCTTTGAGCAGAGGGTTGGACTAGATAATCTTCTGAGGTTTCTTCCGACCCTGAGATTCTATGAATCTATTCATAGTGGCGATAATGATGTGTCTGGCTGCCAGCAGTCCTCCGTGCTGAGCTGTGATATTCTGAGGGCTAGCCAGATGGCTTGACCATTATGTTTAACCATGCTCCTCATAACTGGGATAATTTGATGACGCCAGTACCATGACTTCCATGTATTAAGCAACATTCCTGTGTTAAGCACTCCTCCACACATCTATTGTGAGGGTGCTACAGTCAGAATGGTTAAGAAGATCAGGGCAAACCCAAGTCTACCATAATACACAGGCTTCTGCAACCATTCCGGAGCACGCTTGTCATTGAGGCACCTGTTGTGTGCCCATTAGTGCTGCCAAGATTTCTCTGTGCCATTGATGTGGCATGAAGAGTGGTCTGCATCTGATGTCAGAAACTAGTCTCTTATAACTGACCTGCCTTGGCTTCACCACACCATCAGTTTTGAATGGGCCAGGGTCAATGTGCAGCCAGTTTTCATACCTGGGACTGATGAGAAGATTCCACATTAGCTGTGGCCGAAGACAGATGGACAACGTCTCACATCACTGACAACTGCCCTCTGACCAGATTTGATGGTGGTTTTAGGGCTCTGCACTTTGCTGATGAGGCTGCCACAAATTAGCTTGGCAAGCTCCACATCCAATATGAAGACATTCATAATGTGGGCTGCATTTTAACAGATAAATTGTCACACAAATTACTTTGCCATCACATCACTTCCTTTTAGCAACTACAGCAACTGCTTACATGGAAAAGTAACATTTGGAACATATTTAATGTATTTAGAGCTCCTTTTAATGCAGTTTGGCAGCTAGCAACAAGGCAGAGGAGCCAGTACCACGTGACCAGCCAGCTGTCTGTGACTGGGGCAGCAAGTGCCCCAGGTTGAGAACCACTGGTGTAGGATAATCTCCATAAAGTAACATTTTTAGGGATTAACATTTTGCAGAGTTCCAAAGTGAACACAGATTATTTTTGCACCATATTATTAAATAAATATAAAGTACAAAGAGATCCTCAAAACATGGCACTAGTGGGAACTGCTGGGAGAACAACATGAAAATTAGTTTAGGGAAAAGAAAGTGCCAATGGGAAACCTTACACATGGCTATAGATTTTCTTTCAAAAGGTTTCTTACTACAAAAAAAATCATTTTTCATCATTTGGGTGGGTTTTGTGTTACTTTAGGGAAAGTGATGTAAATGATTTACCATCAGTGTAACCAGACCACCCACTCAGGAGTGGGAGAAAAAGTTTCGGCACCATAAATAAAGATGAAGTGTGGCATTAGTCTATACTTTGTAATGGCTGTAATAAATAGAGCTCTTTGTTGGCTTTTGCATAGTTGCCTGTTAGATATTATAATAGTAATAATACCAGTATAATGAGCCCAATAACTCATTTAGAAACCAAGGAAATTAAAAAGGAACTTGCATTATGATGAGTTACACTTTAAGCACTAAACAGCTAATTCCAAGGTACATATCAGACCAGTGTAGTGTGATAGGAACACTAATGCAATGAATACAGGAATAAGTACCTAAGAACAGGTGGGTCATATTACCCACGCAAGGTATGTAATAAAGTGGTGTAATATTCTCCCAGGAGACATGTGGCAGAAAATTATTTACCTCAGCAATGACCCTTCTTAGGATTTTATGCTCATGTATAGGGATTTGTAATAACTACTGTATCAGACACAATGTTGCTAAAAAGAAACTCTTAACTCAAAAGGGGGCTTTTTGCCTCAAAATACCTTATTTTGGAGCTTTCTGTCCCAAATCTGGACAAAACAAAGGCCGCATCATTTGCAAAATGGATTTCATTCTGGAGTACAAATAAGTAGTGGGAAACAAACATCATAAAAATGGAGTCAGTAGGAAGATGTATGACTGTATACAAAGACCAAAAATGACAGTGAAGGACTTGAAATGGACCTTCCTTGGAGGAGCTCTCCCCCTTCTACACTGGGATTTGTGTTGGTAAATTGTGAACATCCATAATCTAAAAACATATCTCATGCAAAACTATAAGACAATTTATCTCAGTTTCTCAAATCATTATGCCCAAGTACCAAAAGATTCACCTACCTGTTGGATGTGGGGATCATGAGAGCCAATGTGTTGATGAAGTATCACGACGGATAGACTGCAGAATGCCATTTCATTTTTAACCATTTTGTACATATTGTGTCATGAGTGTTGTCAGTCTCTCTAAGTAGGACACTTTTAACTGTGGGACCCACAATACATCTCTTCCTTTGAGCCTCATTTTCATGTCTCTTGGGAAATGTTGAAAGGAATTCTATTTGTAGTAGTATATGCACATCTTACGCTTGTTTCCTGTATGAATTTGCCATTTTAGGCCTCATCTGTTGGTGATATTGGGCATAACATGAGGGAGAATGCAATCCCCATAATACTTATGTAAGCGGGGGAATGGTTCCGCTATTGTGGGGAACTTTCCTGGCTTCTGCACTACCCCGGTGAAGTGGGCTAGCGAAAGGATCTGAGTCCTCGCTCCCACTTCCTTTACCCAGAGGCCTCCCTGCCCTCGAGGGCTCCCCTTCCACCCTCCTGTCTGGCAGAGTCCTCGTAACCCCAACAAGGATGGGCCCAGGATTCCTGGGGGGGCTCAACCCCAGCCCTGCTGTGGTCACCCAGGACAGGGGCTAGCGTGTCCCCACTCCAGGGTACTCTCTTTGCACTGCGCATCTTCCTGACCCACAGATCACGTCATACAATTTAAAGCAAATACAAGTTATTTAATTAACAATTAATTTTAAAAAAAGAATAAGGAAAAATGGGAAAGGTTAAAGGAAAACACATCACCCTGCTCTGTGGCAGGGACCATCACAAACAGTGTCTCTGGACATGAGGGCACTTCACAGTCTGTTCCTTGTAGGTCCCAGGCCTCCTTCTCAGGCCCTGGCTGTGCTGCAGGGATGCTGCGGGTCAGACAGTTGCTCTGGTGGTGGCCACACACTCTCTCAGGCTCTGGGTGGCAGGGACCCTTCTCCCCAGTGTCACCCCTGCTCTGTCAGGGTTACGATCCCCCTCCAAGTCTGGCCTGCAGAGTCTCTTGGCTGAGGCATCTCCCTGTGCTGGGCCCACTGCCCAGAGTCCCCCTCACTCTCCCCAGCTGCTCACCGCACCCAGATCCAGACTGCTCCAGCCCCAGCTCCACACTGCCTCAGCACGGCTGCTGCTGCTGCTCTGCCTTCAGCTCTCTGGGCTGCTTCTCTGGCCTCCCTGGCTCCAGTTGCTACAGCTCTGCTCCCAGAGCAGGTCTGCTCTGCAGGCTGCTTCTGTCTCTCTCTCTCAGCTCTCACCTGCTTCCTGGGCTGCTTGTCTGGCCCCTCTGGCTGTGGTTGCTGCAGCTCTGCTCCCAGGGCAGGTCTCTCTCTCTGGGCTGTGCCTTGGCTTTTTGGGCTGCAGCTCTGCTCCCAGCAGCTTACCTTGGGCCCCTACTCTCTCCTTAGCTCGGCCCCACTCTGTCTGACCCAGGCAATTCCAGCTCACAGGGAGGACAGGACCCACCCTGGCCTTCTGTCTCTTTGATTAGCCTGCCCGCCCTGTCAATCAGGCTGACCTGGAGCATTGGCCTCTCGCCATTGTTCCTGGAGACTATCAGTCTCAGGGTCCTGATTTGCCATCGATTCTTCTCCTTTTAGTGCTGGGAGCTAGCAACCAAACACCCCCACTGAATGTTAGTAAGGGGATAACAGTCCCCTTACACATAACAGGGCATTTAGGTGATGTGTGGTAAACTGGATGAATGTTTCCTGAGAGATACAACATTGTCGTGATGGCAAAATTAGCACTGCTTTATCATTGGTATGAGATAAATCATTATAATTTAATATTAATCGTTCATATTTATATAGCACTTTTCATATGCATTGCAAAAAGCCCTTTATGAAGGTGGCTCACCATTAATGTCTCGATTTTTTAGATGGAGTAACTGAGGCCAAAGAAGTTAAGTGACTTGCTCAAGGTCGTGTGATAAGTTAGTGGCAGTGCTGGGATTTGACTCGATGAATCTCTCTCTCTAAGCCTTGTGTTCATTTCAATAGACCACAACTACAGAACATAGTTGATACTGTTTTCCTGAGATAATCACCCTGAGATGTAATTAGTGGAGATTTACCCTGCATGGATGGGCACATAATGACTGAGTACTACTGGGATAGCATTGTTTATGCACTCAAAGAATCAAGGAGCCGATTTACCAGATGGAATACTGGGCCTTGAACCAAGAGCACAAGTTTACAGCAAGCATGCTCCAAATATGGGATTTGCTATTAGTTACCAGAGGGAGTGGGACTCAAAGCCAGCTTCATAGCATCAGCTTTTTAGGGGCATTCACAAGAGGACTCTAGATTAGATCTACTGTCCTGCTGATGCTCAGTGATCCACGAAGTTCAGAACACTTTATCCCCACATCCCTAGAGTAGGTGAAGCACATGTCAGTAATGACAGTAACCCAGCCAACATACTAGTTAGTATAATATTACTGGTTTGAAAGGGAGATAATTAAAAATCCACCTGTTCCCCACCACCTACTAGCTAGATGGTCCACAAGACATGCATCTGACGAAGTGGGTATTCACCCACGAAAGCTCATGCTCCAAAACGTCTGTTAGTCTATAAGGTGCCACAGGACTCTTTGCTGCTTTTACAAGACATTCCTAGTTCATTATCTCTCCTGTACTTAATTATGCTTTGGACTGCAAGCTCTTTAACATTTCATTGTCTGTCCTTTGTCTTGTAAACTTCACATGCTTCAATGCTCCCTGTATCCTCTGCTGTGCTAGGAAAACAGCATTATTAAATGAAGAACTACATCAGGGAAAGTCCTATAAATCTCTGACTAATAGGAGGCTTAAAAATGCACAATTCAAATATCAGAAATCTACTTTCAGATAATCTGGCAACTTTTTATAACCAGTAAACAGTTACTAGTTTTTCTTGATATTCATTATAACATTAATCCTGGTGGACCCTTGGGACAATAGTGTGGATTTAATATGCATGTCTATGGGAAATTATTTAGCAGAACAAAGATAACAATTAATTATTACATCAGAGAGGAAGTCTACCAGTCTCTTATCCAAAAAATTTGTCACATTCATTTATCAATGTTTAATGAAGTTTCCATGGTAGCATATAATGTTTGAAACCAAAAATTACAACAAATGGCGACTTTTATATTGTGTTGTGGGTGCCTGGTTTCCAAATATGCTATAAAATAAACAACAACTACATCCAAACCAGAGGGACAATTGTGATCATCTCCTCTGTGTGTGTCGCTCCTTACATATTAAATTACACCAGGTGGGTATACAGAAAAAGAGACTGTTCTAATAGCTGCAAACAGGAAAGGAAATATAGTCAAGAGCAGACATACTGAAACTTGCACTGCTGCGGGCCACATTAGAGTTTGCCCTAGGGTCTCAGGACTATGTCTGCCTGGCATACTCATTGAAACCAAGATTTTAAAATATATCTCAGGCAAGTAGGATGTCCAATTCCCATTCATTTTAATTGGCTGTCCAACTCCCTTAGGCGGTGTTTAAAATCAGCCTACAAGGACATGCTTTTAAAATAAAAAAGAAAGGTGCACACAGTATATTTTTTAAAAGATTCTAAGTCACTTAGGCGCCTACATCCTATTTTTTAAAAGTGAAGTAGACACTTAGGAGCCTGAGCTCTAGTCTACACTTAAAGTTTTACTGGCATAATTATGTATGTAAGGGGTATGATTTTTTTTACTGACATAAATGTATCAGTAAAAGCCTTAGAGTAGATCCAGTTATACTGTAAGTTGTTTTATACTGATACAGATTATTTTGCTTCGCCAAACCAGAATAAGTTATACCAGTATAAGCACTTTTATACCAGTATAATATCATCTGTTCTAGGGCATTTTTGCATCTAACTATGCCAGCATAGGTTTCAGAGTAGCAGTCGTGTTAGGCCTGGTCCACACTACAGCGTTAAATCGATTTAAACAGCATTAAATTGATTTAACGCTGTACCCGTCCACACTACAAGGCACTTTAAATCGATTTTAAGGGCTCTTAAAATCGATTTCTGTACTCCTCCCCAACGAGAGGAGTAACCCTAAAATTGATATTACTATATCGATTTAGGGTTAGTGTGGACGGAAATCGAAGTTATTGGTCTCATTCTTTTACTGAGCTACCCAGAGTGCACCACTCCGGAAATCGATGGTAGCCTAGGACGCACACCACCGAATTAATGTGCCCTAGTGTGGACGCATAAAATCAATTTTATAAAACCAGTTTTATAAAACCGGTTTTAATAATTTCGATTTTATGCTGTAGTGTTGACGTGGCCTTAGCCTGTATCCGCAAAAAGAACAGGAGTACTTGTGGCACCTTAGAGACTAACAAATTTCTTTCAGCATGAGCTTTCGTGAGCTTCAGCTCACTTCTTCAGATGCATAGAATGCCAGCCTTAGTTATAGAAGTGCAACTTTAAGTGTTGACAAAGCCTAAGTCTCAATGAAAATCAGCAGGACTTAGGCCGCTAAATGACTATGTCACTTTTGAAAATAGACGCTTTGGGACATTTTAACCTCAACCTTCGTATCTACTTGTACTTATGCCTTCCATGGTAGATGAGTAGAAAAATTCTGATTTAGTTCACAAGCCTTAAAAATATCAGAACATACATAAGAACAGCCATACTGGGTCAGACCAATGGTCCATCTAACCCAGTGCCCTGTCAAATCTGCAGTCAATGAACTTTGCCATCATCCTATGGTTCGAGGGAGCTAGTGGTAGGATACATTTAAGGGCCCAAGGAGGATGCCTTTTGAACTTCCCTGCTCTAAAGGAATCTAACAGCACAGTCATATCCATTTTTTCCCTTACCTAAGAAGAATGCAGGCTTATTAAAAAAAAAATTAAAGTGACAAATCTTAAGAAATAAAACATTCACAGTTCTGTTCTCTTTTCCTAATCTAAGGGCTGCTCATCTGAGTCACGTTTCTGCGATGCCAGCTGATGTGCCAGCCTCTTCTCCAGCTGGAAAGACATCAGATCTTTCCTGGTTATTATTCCAACAACTCGGTTCTGTAGGTCAACAACTGTCAGGTGGCGAAGGCCCAAGGTCCGAAAGATGATGTATGTGCGTTGCAGAGAGAAATGAGCCTGAACTGACACCGCTGATTTGTTTATGTACGGCTCCTGCAAGACAAAGAGGTGGGGGTTGGAAAAAATACGTGTGTAGTCATTCCTGTTACAGCAGGCTTCCTGAGTGATGGGGAAGCCTGCTGTAACAGGGATTTCAGCTGTCCCCAAATCAGTATAAAGTACACAGTAATGAGCCCTTTCTTTTCCACTAAAAGATCAGGTTCACATTAAGCTGTTATGACTGGAATATACCCAAATTTCACAGGCTGGAAGAGCTAAGCTGAGCTCCATTGATATGGTCTGAATTCCTGTTTGGAAATAGTAAATGACCAAGTATTTATTAAGTTAAAGAGATGTTTAATAACTGCTCTCTCACTATACACCCCATTTGTGACATCCTGTAATATTCTTTAGTTAATGTTAGTAAAAATCAGAACTATATACTACATGAGAGAGAACAAAGAAAAAATATATACTATGAGGTCTCCTGGGTGCTGAATGCTGATCATTGAATCCACCTTAGACATAAATGTTTCCAGATTTAGCTAAAACTAATTTGATAGGTTTCCAAGGTAAATATTGGTATTTTAAGTAGGTGTTCACCAAGTTTCTATATCTTACCTATCCATACAGCATCCTACTCATAACATGGGCCAAATTCTATCCTCAAGAGCATATGGGTGCACCGGGAAATCAGTGGAAGCGCCCCACACCCACCTGAGGATGGTGTGTCTTGTAGTCTCTCCAGGAATATTTTTGGATAGTGGGCAGATTGGAACCAGAGGAGAGAGAGCATTCAGATGTCTTGTCAAAATATTTTTTAAAGAACTAATGAAGGGCAAGATCTACCCAGAAAGTACCCAGAAGTACAAATTGAACCTCACTGCAACAGGGAGGCTCTCAGCAGGATTCATCCGTATAGGTCAGCTTGAATTCTGACCAGGAGCTCTGTAGGAGCCTATCAGCAAAGGCCATCAAGAGATTGCTGCACTGAACAGTGCATCTCTCAACTGCCCTGCCCATATCCTCACCCCAGCCATTTCTGGCCTCTAGGCTACCTGGCAAAGTGAGGTTACAGCCACTTTGTCCTCCACAAACTCCTCCATAGTAGACTTTCCACCACCAGAGACTCCATGCATTGGCTTATGTCTAAGTTAAAGTTGTATTTCACCCAAAAGGCCTAAAAGAAAACACTACAAATATGTTCTCAAGCTCTTTCTACAGGGATTTTTCTCCCATTAGCCCTGACCGGCTATTGTGCCAGAGTTTCTTTTTCTGCTATTATGAAACAGATTACCTTGCTTCCCATTGTCAAACTTCTGACATTTCTTCGTGAAAAACTGTCTAAAACAATGTGAAACAGACAAGGTGTGACATAAAAAATGCAGACACACCTCATTGATTAACCTCATAGGGAAACCAGCAAGAGTTGGTTAGTAGTTAAGATTAAAGGTCGGTGAATAATGCACTTTGTGGTTTGTTGGGAATTTTGAAAAGTTGAAAGAAAATTGTGTCATGTCAAACAATGTTAATTTCAATAACATTTTGTTTCAGTTTCAATCTTTTTATTGTTCTGGAATTTTAAAAAAAGGAAATTTTGAAAACAATATTTCATGTAAAAATATAGAATATAGCAGGGGTCCCCAGTGCAGTGCCTGCGGGCGACATGGCTCCCACAGGGGCATCTTAATTCCCCCCACATCCTAGCCGGCGGTCGAGCATCCATCAAAATGACACTGAATTTCAGAGGCATTTCAGTGGCAACGCCTCTTGATGATGTCGCTTGCCACTGACAAGCGGTGTCATCGAGAGACGTTGCCGCCGAAATTCCGAAATTCGGCAGCATTTCGGTGGATTCTCGACCACCGCTACGGTCCTTCGTTTGGCACCCGCCAGAGGAAAAGGTTGGGGACCACTGGAATATAGGTTCAATTCATGTAAAAATATAGGTTGAATAATAATATACTCTTTGGTATTCTTTTGTCTGGTCTGCAGTCACATCACCTCTCAAGATGTAATCTAGTCAAATCTTATAAACTAAATAGAGCCAATATTGTTTGGGAGATTAGCAGGGAAAACCCAGAGGCTGCAGGAAATTAAATTCAATATCATCAAAAATCCCAAGCAAAATCTTGGACATATATCTTTGATGACAACCAGTTTAATCAGTTGTAGGGAATTTCTAATTAATGAATCCACAAAGAAGAAAATGAGCAACTACTTTTACCTTCACATTTCTCTACCATTTTGAGGAGCAGATAACTAAATGTGTAAAAACAAACATGAAATTCTTTAAATGTTTCAGAAGCAGAAAGCTCACAAAAGAATTAGTGTCTTCACTGGATCACCAGTGGATGAAGAGAGTAATTAAGGAAGATAAGGACACTGTTGAGATGCTACAGTCTTACTTCTTGTTCAGCCAACCATGAAGACAAACAAGTTTGTTTACATTTACCAGAGATACTGCTGCCTGTTTCTTATTTACAATGTCACTAGAAAGTGAGAACAGGCGTTTACGTGGAACTTTTGTAGCCAGTGTTGCAAGGTATTTACATGCCAGATATGCTAAACATTCATATGCACCTTCATGCTTCAGCCACCATTCCAAAGGATATGCTTCCATGCTGATGATGCTCATTAAAAAAAAAAATGCATTAATTAAATTTGTGACTGAACATCTTGGGGGAGAATTGTATGTCTCCTGTTTGGTTTTACCCACATTCTGCCATATATTTCATGTTATAGCAATCTCGGATGATGACCCAGCACATGTTGTTCATTTTAAGAACACTTTCACTGCGGATTTGACAAAAACACAAAGAAGGTACCAATGTGAGATTTCTAAAAATAGCTACAGCACTCGACACAAGGTTTAAGAATCTGAAGTGCCATTCAAAATCTGAGAGGAACAGGGTGTGGAGCATGCTTTCAGAAGTCTTAAAAGAGCAACACTGATGCAGAAACTACAAAACCCGAACCACCAAAAAAGAAAATCAGCCTTCTGCTGAAAGCATCTGACTTAGATGATGAAAATGAACATGCATCGATCTGCTCTGTTTTGGATCATGATCAAGCAGAACCCATCATCATCATGGACTCATGTCCTCTGGAATGGTGGGTGAAGCATGAAGGGACCTATGAATCTTTAGCACATCTAGCATGTAAATATCTTGCGATGCCGGCTACAACAGTGCCATGCGAATGCCTGTTCTCACTTTCAGGTGACATTGTAAACAAGAAGCGGGCAGCTGCATCTCCTGCAAATTGTAACCAAATTTGTTTGTCTGAGCGATTGGCTGAAGCAGGACTTAGTGGATTTGGAGGTGCTACAGTTTAACACTGTTTTATTATTTAATGCAGGGGGTTTTTTTACATAATTCTACATTTGTAAGTTCAACTTTCACGATAAAGAGATTGCACTATACTACTTGTATTAGGTGAATTGAAATATACTATTTCTTTTGTTTTTTACAGTGCAAATATTTGTAATAAAAAATAAATATAAAATGAGTACTGTACACTTTGTATTCTGTGTTGTAATTGAAATCAACATACTTGAAATGTAGAAAACATCCAAAAATATTTAAATAAATGGTATTCAATTATTGTTTAACAGTGCAATTAATCGAGATTAATTTTTTTAATCACACAATTAATATTTTTAATCACGTGACAGCCCTATAAATTATACATATGCAATACAGGTTGTAAGTTAACTGTATCAACTCAAAAAAGGGACCTGGTCTTCCCTGTAGACAGCTCAATGAAGACCTCTGCTTAATGTGTAGCTGTAGTTAAAAAATAATAATAATAATAATAATAAAGCTAATAAAATGTTGGGATGCATAAGGAATGGGACATGGAATAATACAAAGAATATTATAATAATTTTATATATATCAGTAGTATGGCCTCATCTGGAATACTGTGCACAATGCTGGTCAACCCATCTCAAAAAGGATACTGCAGAACTAAAGGGGTGGGGGCGGTCAAAGAAGAGCAGTGAGAATGATCAAAGGCCTGGGGAAACTCACAAATGAAAAGAGATTAAAAAGACAGACTGTTTTGTGACACTTTCTCAGGACACCCAAAATTATAGGTTACCATGCGTCTATTTCCGTAAGAGATATTTGCTGGTTCTAAACTCCCTGTTAGCCCAGTCTGCTAGCTATCTGAGACAAATTTCTCAGGACTTTGATGGCCTTTACTTTGCTTGCAGGTAATATGTGCAGGTCCCAAGCCCCTGGAAGATCATTCTCCTGGAGTACCCAGCCCCCATCACTGGACACTCAGAAAAATTGCCAACTTCATAGATTCCAAGGCCAGAAGAGACCATTGTGATCATCTAGTCTGATTTCCTGCATAACACAGGCCACAGAACTTCCCAAAAAAGTTTACTATCTCCAAAGGGAGTGTGTACACCAGCTTGTTTGATTCAACTAATTCACATTTTGCTTAATATTACAGCAGAGAGATCTACTCATAAAACACAGAAGTTTATTAACAAAGACAGAGATTTAAGTGATACAAAGCAAGGATAATGGAAACAGAATTGGTTACAAATGAAACAGAAGGATAACACACTTCTAAGAGACTAAACATAACTTTAGCAAGCTACAATCCTTTGGCTAAAGCAGTTTTTTTACCCTCTGAGTTTTTCTGTAGAGCTTGCTGGTTTTCAATCAAATCCGGATCCAGATTTTCATGATTTTCCCTACTCCTTACCAGGGATCTCCTCAGTAAATGGATAACAGAATGTTCTTTTGCTTCTCCTTATATTTCCCAAGGTTCATAGGGACTTTATTCCCAGAGATGGGTTCAGATTCCAGGGTCTGCCCAAGCTGAGTTCACACACTCCTGTCAACCTGGCTTTTCCTATTGACTTCCATGCAAAGGTAGTTCCCATTATATAGGGCTCCACAATGCTCAATTTACATTGCAAACAGAGAGATAACTACTTTCCCTCCTGTCTGGGAGAAAACCTGTTTCTCCTTTTGTTTGGTTACAGACTTTAAAGCATAATATCAGTGACTATCCATAATTCTTCATATAGTATTAACACACGTTTCACAATGATATTAACAACCCTTATGTTACCAGTTTTCATCTGATAACTTACAAGACATTCTTTATAGGTAAATACTATGACAGCAATATGTTAGGCATAGTGAGTTTGTCAAGCCTGTTAAGAGTAGCTGTTACATGACAGTGAACCCTTTGCCAGTTGGCTCTGAGGGGATCTTAAGGTCACGTTTACTTTGGAAAGGAGAAAAAGAGAGGACAGGATAAGATAATGATATCAAGAAGGTAGATCAGGAACTTGTGTTCTCCCAATCATATAGTATAATACAAGAACAAGTGAACATTTAATGAAACTGAAAGAACAGAAATTCAAAACCAACAAAAGGAAATGTGTTCACACCCAATGTGTGATTAAACTGTGGAACTCATTGTCACAGGAAGTCACTGAGGTCAAGAATCAAAAGAGATGAGACATGTATATGGACACCAAGGCTATACAGAGTTAGCAGAATAACTAACAAAAATTTAGAAGGAATATTAAACCTCATGCCTTAGGGTTTAAACCCATCTCTAACTATTACAGATCAGGATGAGATCCATGTAGGAGGCAAATTATCCCGGAAGGGAAGCAAGGTGCTTCCTCTAAAGCACCTGTTTCTGGCCAATGTCAGAGGCAGAATACCAGCCTAAATGGACATCGAGTCTGACCCAGTATGGCAATTCCTGTATTCATTAGGATCACTACAGTCAACTCGAGCAGAGCTCAAAATATATTTTTTTTTAATAAAAACCCTCTAAGTCAGTCCCAACTCTGAATTTCCCTGGGTGCCACATTTTGTGTGTGTCTACTCTGTGCATTGTTAACTCATTGAGACAAAGACTTGATTTATTTATTTATTTATTTTTCTTAAGTCTTGTACAGTGCACCAAAAACTATAATGTGCTTGGGCCCAGTATTCTGGTGCAGTATTTAGGAAATAAACATGGAAATGCTTTGTTTGCTTTATAATGCTAAAGGAGCCAAATGATGACAGTTAAATGATCTATTCCGTTAACGTTGTATCTTTTGGTCAATCTGGAATGTATTTTAATCAAAAGCCTCCTTGAAATGGTCTCCTTTGTTGTATTTTCTTGTTGGCTCGTTTTATCAACATCTGTTACGTTTATACAATATGAATTAAAACTTTGGAATGCTCTTTGTACTCAGCTACTTTTGTTGAGAGTGTAACGTCCCAGGATTGGCAGTGTTTATGTAAGTCAGTGTGGCTGACACAGCCATCATAAACAAATGAGAAAATATAACAAATACATTGTTCATGGAGGAAATGTTTGTTTTTAGAGTTGGCTTCACTCTTACCAGATTGATGAAGAGTTGCTGATACTGAGGATCTGTACTGTAGCGATTCAGCAGCATGGTCATCTGTGGTGGATCAGGCAACTTCTCCACTGTTATCTGCAATAGGCAAGATTCTATTTCTCCTTCCAAACCTTTCTAATTTGACTCTAAACCATAGGATGGATTTTCATCTGCATCTGTACATCCTAATTTTTTTACACCAATCTCATGTTTAGGATTTTTAAATCCTTTCTTCATTTTGATAAATTAATAATACCTGGCTCTTCTACAGTTCTTTGCACCTTCGTTATGCTTTATCAACATTAATTAAACCTCATAATTGGCAAAGGTGATTACACTCACCAAGCTAAGTATTACCTGCCCCATTTTACAGACAGGAAACAGAGAGGGGACTGGAGTAGCTGATTTAAGGACTGTGTCAGAGCCAGGATTAGAATACAAAAATTCCCGGCTTCCACTCCTGTGTGCCTCCCAGAGTCTGGGCTGCTCCAGGAGCACCTGTAACTTATTGCAGTTTCATCTGGCTGTTTATGGGCTGCCCTTTTCTTTAGCTTATAATTTTACTACTTATGTAACAACATATTAATAACCATTTTCATTCCTAGTACAATCCCTGGGCATATCAAACATGCATCAATTAACAAAAGGGAGAAATAAAGAAAAGTGATTACCTTCTGGTAGAGGAGAAGAGGACAGCAGGAAAGAGAACCATGGTTAGTTTCTGTTTCAAAGATGGCTTCATGTTGCAGCAGCATGCATAGTTCTAACCTAGGTTTTACAAGGAATACATTCACCATCAAAGCCAAATTAAAAAAGGGCCAACATAATGGATTATCTCCAGAAACCAGTGCCTGACAATGCTAAAAATATACAGAGATGATGAGTCTAATATTAGTGGGCAATACATTATTTATACAAAGCAAGTTTTGCTTTCCTAGATTTCCAGTGTAAATTGTGTCTCTCTCTTCGGGTTTCGGTTTGGTGTGGAACTCCTCCCAAACCTACATTTTTTGAAAATAGATTTATCCTCTCTACATTTTTATTTTTTATCTGAATTAATAGGATTGGCAAAAGCTGCTTGTGGAGTCTATCTAGTTTGTTCCAATCAAGTCATAATTGCAGTTACAAAGGGGATCAGGTTTGTCATCTTTTTTTGTATAGATTTTTTCAGTTCCACTTATGTCCACATTAAAGCATGAGACCCATGTTTGTAAAAAAATTCAGACTCATTGTGGTTTAAATAAGGAGTGAAATCCTGGCACCCAATTACTTCAGTGGGACCAGGATTGCACCCACGATCTGTGTGAGACATCCATCTTTGCTGTCTGATTCAAATTCAAATGGCCATCTTTATCAATATATGTAAAATTTGTGGCCACTGAGATACACGTCGGACACAGGGAACAGCAATCACACAAACCTTTAATTAGGAGTTCGGCAGGAAAGAGATTGAAATACAAAGTGACTTTTCTAAATGGAAAATGAAGAATTAGGATCAAAACTCCAGTTCCTAAGTTATTGTTATAAACTCCCATCAGTGTTCTCAGAGTACAGAGTCTGTGGGAGTGTAATATGCTCACATACACAGGGTTCAAGATGGAGACCCAACTTCAGATCCCTCGCTTCCAGACAGGAACGCTATCACCACTTTCTAGTGAACCTTCTGGACGACAGAAGATGAGGCACTGACAGGTTCCCAGAGAGAGAAACATCCAACTTTCCTAAGCCAGAAGATGATCAGAATGGCATGGGTCCTTCAAAGGTTCTAGCAAGCCTCCTGGCTGGCATAAGGGAAGGCTATAATAGACTCCAGCAGGAGGAACATCCATCTCTCCCCAGCCAGAAGGAGGGTCACATGTCTGGTGCTAGTGGGGGCAACTAATGGAGGGGGATCCACCTATGGAGGGAAATGATGACAGAAACTTCCAGGATACGGATCAGTGTAGCTCAATTTGTAGACAGTAGGAGAAATTTAAATAAAGGAGGACTAATAGGAAAAATGAGCAAAAATATTTAATGAATTTGAAAATGAAAAATATGGGCAATATAGTGTTTTTCCCTATGATTCCCGGGACTTTTTATAAAAGGGGATGGGGGGAGGAAAATGCATGTTTCCCATAGTAGCTAGGGACATGACCCAGTTACTAGTTTCGGTTACTTGGAAGTAGGTTAAAGAGGGATTTATGCTGTAGATGAATATACAGTAACTATAGATTTGCTGATCCAGTTTAACAGTGATTCAAACTGTTCTTGGCACACTCAAGATAATCTCCAGGAGAACGTGTTTCTCAATCTTGTGCTATGGCAGGTAATGTGTTGGGGGTATATCAAGAACTTAAAATATTGCAAAAGAAAAAAAATCTTATTTCATTCAAATCTGAAAGAATATGCAGCAATATACATTACTTTCCTGCACATTGTCTTAATTAGCTACAGTATTTATTACAATTTAATACAATTTATTTATTCTCTTCTATTTGTTCAGTATTTTGAAAAACACTTGTCATCAAACCTTTCCGAAATTTAAAATGAGATATTTTGCCCTTCATCCAGGGCTCTCAAAGAGCTTTAGGATTATTAAGCATCCCTGTAACTGGGGCATATATATGCTTTTTTCACAGATGAGATACAAAGAGATGAAATAACTTGCCCAAGGTTACATAGGAAATCAGTGGCAGAGCCAGGCAGAGGTCCAGTCAGCTGCTCCAACCATTAAACACACCTTACCCTCCCAAGAAAAATGAGTAAATAACTAACATAGCTCATATTTACTATTGCAACAAAATTACTCACTACACATCCCCCTCCCCAAACAACCTTTTTTGGCACTGACATCTTTAAAAATCACTTTCACATTATTAATGAGAGCAAATCTCTGAGGCAGCCCTTGGTCTGTACCTAACTAGTGCAGTTCTAACTCTTGATAGACAGTTGTTTCTGAAGAGCAGCCAAGTACTCTTCCTCAAGGCAGGTACTCCTCCTGATATGTTCACTGCAGCGGCAGACATGGACAAGATGAAAATCCAGTAATGCAGTAGGTCTTGTCTTTAATGTATTATGCCCTCTGCCTGCAAGGATCACCTGTTCACAGTTATACTTACTGGTTCACATTATATAACATTTCTCACAAGCCTCCAAATCACATTAAGTAATTGTGAATTATACACCTGAGCCAAACTCTTCCCCCAGATATTCATTTACAACTACCATGGGATCATTTCATTCACCACTGAAATGCAGCCACCTTCAGGGAGCAAAACTGTATGGCTTATCTCGGGGCCAGAATTCTATTTGTGGCTTTCAACAATACATTGTTCTACAAGCTAGAGATGGACCCCAAATGCAAAGTTCTGATCCACAGTGGTACTGTCCAAAGTCTGGAGGTGTTCATATCCAGGATATGGTTTGAGCCTGTCCATCACACAAACCCTTTTGTTTTCCACTTTAACAGTGTCTGACTGGAGGAAAAAGCAGGCAACGTTTACCATGAGCTTAAAGAGCAGAAACATTTGCTCATCACCAGTGGTTTCTTGGCTGGTTTTGGGAGCTTGCAATTTGCTCAACACTGTTCTTAACTCAACTCAGTGGGGAGTCACTTAGCAGGGCTTTGAGAAGTGAGAGGAATTTGGCTAGTCAAAAAAGGCACCCAGAGACACAATGAAGGAAATTGTTGGAACATTTCTGATAAGAATCCAATCCTATTAAAGCTTGCCATATTTGAGAGAAAAATGAGTGCACGTTATTGGATTTGGGCCTCCAGAAGTCATGCTTTGGAGGCATAACAACATCACACTTTGATGTTACACACAACATCCTTCCTATCACATCATCAAGCCTTAGAAAGAGCAGACCAAACATGTTCCTTGCACTATTTTTTGGACTTAACAGGAAGTTCTATGATTCAAACTTGGACTCAGCAATTATTCTTTTACTCTTTGTTTATTTAAGAAGGAAGAAAACCCTTAAGTAATGAATCTCATTTCAAAGGCACTGTTGTAGTTTTATATACTATATCTATTACAAAACATGCATCATGAGGACACACATAATTAAGATAATAGATTATTATCACAACCTCCAAGTGTCATATTCGGCATGATACTCAGGAATTAAAAGTATCTGACAACTTAGAATGTCACCCTTTTCTGGTCAGAAAAGCCCATTTATCAGAGGAAACTGCAAATTCTGTGCATGGGGGAGTGACATAAGAGGAACACAAGCTCAAAAATAGCTATAAATACAAAAAGACAGTAGATTAAACAAATCCTATCACTGGCAAAACCATTCAGGGCATGACTCTTTCACCATGAATGCAAAGAAGAGCCATGGATTTTATTGAGAAAATTAGAGAACCTGGAGTATTTGTTTCAGTTTGTTCACTGATGTTTAAAACCAACTTTTTCTGCATTAATTCACCAAAGATACCTGCACTGCTTCTTGCGTGTGCATTTTGTTTCTGAAATTTTATTGTCTATGTGTGGCTTGATATGGACTGTGAATTAATGTGTGTCGTGTATGAAGCAGAGCACAATGAAGGAAGGTAATATAATTATCCCTCCATCTGCAAAAAGAGCAGCTTCTCTGTTGCATCTTCATTAAGGCATGATCCAAAGGTCCAGTGACAAGTTCTGGTTTCAGTGGGCTTTAGACTAGACTCCATATCCTAGCTATGCTTTTTGTAAAGTAAAGAAGATAGGTTTCAAAATAGCATGATAAAGAGATACAGAAGCCCCTCTGTGGTCTCTAATGATCCCTAATGTGTAGGGGTGCTACTGATTGCCTCATCCAATGCACTGGCAGGCAGATCCCTAGCTAGGGTTGCCAACTCTTCAGGACTGCTAATCATTCATTAAAGATTAGGTCATGTGATGAAACCTTCAGGAATATGTCCAACCAAAATTGGCAATCCTATCCTTAGCTGGTGTAAATTGTAAAAGCTCCATTGAAATCAATGAAGCTATGACAGTTTCCTGCAGCTGAAGATCTGCCACCACGTACCTTCAACTTTTTACAAAAGTCAATAAGAATTGTGGGTGCTCAGCACCCTATAGGAAACCCTCAGCAGAGCTGGGTCATAACTCTACTACTCAGTAAAAGTTAAGCACTTGTTCTAACACTTACCGTAATGTGGCCTTCACAAGATCATACAACAGAGAGACTTTATGCATAAAACTATAAGAGGGATAACCAGTCTGAGGCAAACAGGCCTATTTCTCTGAGTTATTTATGCTTTGTATTAACATAGCTGCTGTTAAACTAGGAAAGATGGTTTTCACATGTTTCTTTAAATTGTGGAAAAACTGAAATTTTTGTAAAATGCGGACATGATTTATTCCTTTTAGGGAGGATTAGCGAGAGTTTGAGGATTAGATCCCTGGGTATAGGGCACTGCTAGAGAGCTCAGATTTTTCATTTATGACAGGTAAATCTCTGAACAGTTAGAGGGTCAGTTCAGGTTAAGCAGCCAAAATTGCCAGTGTTTATCCAAACCACTTGAGCCTACAAACTTCGGCTAGAAACTGTGTAAGAACAGTCTTTGATTAGATTTTGGCGCTCTGACTTCGAAAGGGATGGTCTTGTGGTTGATGCACTGTACTCAGATCCTCAAATTCTGGGATCAAAAACTGTCTATGCCACTAGCTTCCCATGTGACCTGGGCAAGATATTTAATCTCAGTGCCTCAGGTTCCGCCTCTGTAAAATGAGGACCATTTTCCCTACCTCAACAGCAGGTTATGAAGTCAAATATTTAAAGGTTGCGAAGTTCTCAGATACATATCTATTAGGACCCCATCACTGCAATAAGTAAATGAGTGAATGAATAAATAGACAGATAGTCCTAGCCTAAATGTGAAAATACAGAGATCACACCAAAACTGGAAAACAAATGGATAAATGCAAACTTAATATTTCTGAATCTTCACAAGATTCCATTTGGTTTGATTCTAGACATGGGCAAAAACCCAGAACTGGATTCATATTTGACCCTCCCTCCCTCCAGTCTGGTTTGCTACCATCCAGATTAAACTATAGGACAAAATATGTGATCAGTCTTTCCATACACACACCAGTTTTCCCCAGGCCCATATTTGATTTCCATATTTAACAGTCCACTTGCCTAAAAGCCACTCACATGTGGCTGCATACATTTTTAATTTAGCTTTTTGAGTTAAGCACCTATACTCTGTAGCACTCTGGCATTTACTCCAAAAGGCTGTGTGGCAGAATCCTGCAACACCTGCACAATTATTTGTATAATCAAACAGGCCCACTAATTATTAAAGTATCAAATAACGTTGTTCTTTTAAAGAAGTTTCACATTAAGATCCAAAATAAAAATCTGTGCCATAAACTCCGAAACCTTCCTCCATCTTCATTGCCCGTGAGCTACACTGTCCTAGGATTCTGACAATATATGCAGGGCTGCCCAGAGGACTCAGGGGCCCTGGAGGCTTCAGCGGCGGGGGGCCCTCACTGCTGAATTGCCGCCAAAGACCCAGCACTTTGGTGACGGGTCCCGGAGAAGAAGGACCCCCCGCGGCGGGTCTTCAAGGCACTTCGGCGGTGGGTCCCGGGCCAGGAGGACCCCCCACCACTGAAGACCCGACACTTCGGCGGTGGGTTCCAGAGCGGAAGGACCCCCCGCAGCCGAATTGCTGCCGAAGCCCCGGAGCGGAAGAAGCTCCGGGGGCCCAGGCCCTTTGAGAGTTTTCCAGGCCCCCCCGGAGCGAGTGAAGGACCTCGCTCCAGGGGCCCTTAAAAAGTCTCGTGGGGGCCCCTGCGGGACCCAGGGCCTGGAGCAAATTGCCCCACTTGCACCCCCACTCTGGGCATCCCTGAATATATGGGGAGGAGTGTAATGTCAAAGGGCTTTCTTGAAAGTGCTGGATTCAATTTATTTCAAAATGAAACCCAAATCAGCAATAGGTTACTCTCAGTGAGTTGTTCTAATTTAAATGTCAGGTTACTGTATACTGTATCATTTTTTTTAATCTCACATTTAAACTAACTGGGCCAGCTTTTCAAACTCAGGAATTTATGACATTGTACAAACAAACAATATGCCCTCAGATCCCATACTTGCACTCAAATAATTGCAAGAGCACCTTTATATGCAGTCAACTATCCCATTTGCACACACACACACAAAGTTTTCATGTATGTGCACTTTTATTTTTTGCTAGCTCAACTTAAATTCAGCATTTTAAAGTGTAGTCCACATAATTTGCCTCATTTCTATCACTGATCAGTGCTAGAAGGATCACCATTATGAAGAAGGGATGATGGGAAGACCATGGATGTTCTTTTAGAAGAAAAGAAAATCTTTATGCAATACAATTATCTCCCCATGTATTGCATGAACTTTGCAGCCTTCTGTACCCGATTGAGTAACTTTGCATTCCTGGTAACTGAATTTAGTATCCTCTTAACAAAGTGCCAGAAGGAAAAAGTTCTCCAACTTGCAAAATGACAAATTATTTCAGACGGTGCCAGCAGAGAGACTTTGTTGATATTAAGGTTAATCTTTCCACAGTCATACTCAAGAATTACTTCACATATTAAGTGTTTGGGGCATCATGAATGTTAGGATTTTTTCTTAAGCCTTCCATTCACTCCCAAACTCTTGTACTGCATTTTTCTTTCCAAATGCAAATGCTTCTCTTATAAAATATAGGGACATTGGTTTATTAAAAGGGTGCGTGAGCATGTGTGTGTATATGTGGGAAGGCATGTCATAGTATCTCCCATCTGGTAAAGTGGATGGAAGTAAACTAGAAAAAACTGTCCCCTCTTATGGATGCATTCAAGTCATAGAAGCATTTCTATGATACTGTCCTGGAGAGATCCTTTACTTTTCACAGTGCCATGTTCCTTTACCAGCAGCACATATTAGCAGTCTGTACCGTGCCACAAAACATTCTTAACTCACAATGGTTTCTATTCACTTTGCTGACCAGAGACAAATCATACCTAATAAACTGCCATGAAATATACATATATACAGTACTTTGGAGCAATTATTTCCCTGTTAAAGGATGTTACTGTGTAATACAGCTTTAAGTTTTCAACTTTGTCATATTTTCTAAACTATGATCTCTTCGATTTACTTTCAGGTCTGTGACATTCCCCTTTACTGGAGTGAAAGCATGCAATAGCTAAACAATGTGGTTTGGATTTAGTGTTCCCATGCATCATCATGAAAATGTTTGTCTCAGCATAGTGTCATTATTGTTACTTGGAACAGCTGCTCTACCATCTCTTTAAATTGAGGAAAACAAAGCATCCTCTTTCCTTACTAGTTTACAAGCAGGGAATTTAAAACAAAGACTATCCAATAGAGGGTTTTTGAATATAGTGTTCTGTACTTGGTTTCCCCACAAAGCAGAATGACTAGCACAGCAACAACAAATAACAGTGTTGCAGATATAAATGCTGTTTGGTTCCCTCTCTTGGTAGCAATTTTGCCTCTAGGATAGAAGGTTATCAGAAGTTCAAGCCTCACACTAAAGCTTGGACTCCTATGTGCACTGCAGGACTGAACATTAAAGGTGTCCTCTGAATGGGAAGTCAAACAGGATTTTCTAGTGGCTGTACAGTTGAAGGTTCAATATCTCGATGCACTTCCTGAAATGAGTAAATAGCAGCCCTGGATATCCTGGCCAGCATTCCCTGCTTAACTAAAACAGGCACTAACACCCAGTGTGGTGTAGGAACTGTTCACAAGAGCATAACAGCAGCTCTGTTTGTCTGTGTAGTAACTACCAGTGTTCCTGATCTCCAGGAATGCAAACTTTCAATCTTTAGTCACATAAGGAGATTTACTCATACAAGTAATACCAGTTGTATTGAAAGTTCTCACATGAATACAGACTACGCACATGATTAGGGTACCAATATGATGGATCAAGCCCTAATTCAGCTTTTAGGCCAAGATTTTCAAAAGTCACTAATGGTTTTGGGTGCCTCAAATGTTTCAGTACCCAAACATGATACACTTTAAAGGAGCCTGACTTTCAAACAATGCCAAGCACCAACTCTGGGGAAAAAAATAGACCCCTTTAAGATGTCTGAAGATGGACACCCATTATTTGAAGCATTTAGACTAATTAGCCACTTTTGAAATCTTGACCTCAGTTTCTACCTTTTCAATTAGAGGAAGGGTAAAAATGAACTTAGGTGGCTAAGTGACTGGGGAGCCTAAGTCCCATTTTCCAAAGGAACAAACTCCCAAGTTAGTTTTGAAAAATGGGATTTAGGCACCTAAATCACTTAGATATTTTTACCTGGAAGCTTTTAAGCTGAGGTAGTTTGATCTGAGGGAGGCAATTGCACAGGATTCAGCCACTCCTGTCCCATATCCAATATAGCACCATATCAAAAACTGCTAAAATAGCTGCAACCAAAGTGAAACTGGCTTGTTTGTTTGCTTGTTTGTTTGTTTTGGCTTTGTGACAGTTTCATTTTGGATGTAAAATTTTTGGCAGTGTACTTTTATTTATTTTTTCAGTTTTGTCTGAAGTATAATAATTTCCATTAACCATAAATGCTGACATCTCAGTGAACACCCTGGGTGGGAGGAAATGGGGTTTCCTAGGTGAAAAAAGTACACACACAAAATGTGGGCATGATGCCAGAAATTTCCCACTCAGTGGCAGTAAGCCAAGATTTTACCAGTTTTCCATTAGAGCCAACATATTTTGTACAGTCCTGCTTAGACTCTATGACATTGTGGTTTCTGTGCAATTACCTTCTCCTGATCAAACTAAATCAAACTAAAAAAATTCCTTCAGTTAAAATGGGAAATAATGGATAACAACTGTGCAGGTAATGATACAACAGCAAATATAGGGAAAAGTGCCCCTGTCCATTCCAGCAGATAAATTGTATAAGACGCAAAGCCTACAGGTTTAGGTATAAAGAAAATGGCCTGTTTTGTGTTAATGATACCCAAATTGCCTGCAAAGTGGTCATTGAATAGCCTATCTCCATGATACAGCTGTAGCATTGGGAACTCAGTGCCCTGTCTGAGCAGAGTTTAAAGCTGCAGCAATTAGGGTAGGGTAGGAAGAACTCAGGCTATGAAAAAATCTTTTCCTCACACCTCAGTGACACCTCATCAAAAGGAAGCCGAAGAAACAGATCCTACCACAAGAAGTCATCCATTCACCTGCCTTTCCTGGGTGAATGTTGGGAGGATCTAACTGAAGAAATACCCAGTTTTTCACTTTCTTGGACAATGGGGAATTAAGTCTTGAGAGGCTATCCCTGGTTTTGGGTGAAAGGTGCTATTCCCTCACATCTTGAAGAAAGGAGAGCAAGTTGGAGAGGACTGCTTGCATGGGGGTGGAGAAGGCAAGCGTCTTGGGAGGCACAAACATTGGACGGGTTAGATATCATGGAGAATGGTGCCCCTATGAGGGTTGTTAGATGGAGAGAGGAGACCAGATCTGAGCAGCGGATGTGTCTCACAGAAGAGTGCATGTGGAAGGAACTGCTAAGAAGGAAGTAGTGATGTGTCAAAGTGGCGGCAAGTTTCTCAGGGAAGTGGGCATGAAGGAGACAAATATGCATGGAATAGTAGGTGCCTCAAGAAGATTATCCTTTGTCCTATGGGGCAATAGAGGAGGGAGAACTGCAAAGGAGGTCTCTTTCCTGGAGACAATAAGCTATCATCAGCTTCCCCACCACATTCCAGCTGTGCCCATAGTAAGGGGAAGAAAACCATCTACCAGCAGCCTTCCTTCACACTCATCTCCAGTTTATTCTACTTTTACTATGGTTTATATTATACGGTTACCTTTTTGTCAAAGAAGGTGTGGCACACTAAAGCCCAAAGAGTAATCTGTCAAGTAGCAACCTCTCGGTGTCTCCATTGCACTACATCATGCTTACAATGAAGGTACAACACCTACATCCCACAGGTGTTCAGTAAGGGGAAAGACCCTATTTGAACACAGACTGGCTAACCTAGTGAGGAGGGCTTTAAACTAGGTTCGACAGGGACAGGTGAGCAAAGCTCACAGGGAAGTGGAGAATATGGAGACCTGGGAAATGCGTCAGAAATTGGAGGGAGCATGGGCCATAATGGCAGAGAGAAAGGAAGGTCAGGGCAAAACTGGGAGGCAAGACCAAATCAGTATCTTAGATGCCTATATAAAAATCCTAGAAGTATGGGTAATAAGCACGAAGAACTGGAAGTGCTAATAAATAAATACAACTATGACATTGTTGGCATCACCGAAACTTGGTGGGATAACACACGATTGGAATGTTGGTATGGATGGATACAGCTTGCTCAGGAAGGAAAGATGGGGGGAAAGGGAGAAGGTGTTGCCTTATATATTAAAAAATGTACATACTTGGACGAAGGTGGAGATGGACATAGGAGACAGAAGTGTTGAGAGTCTCTGGGTTAGGCTAAAAGAAGGTAAAAACCAAGGGTGATGTCATGCTAGGAGTCTACTACAGGCCACCTAACCAGGTGGAAGAGGTGGATAAGGCTTTTTTTAAACAACTAACAAAATCATTCAAAGCTCAAGATTTGGTGGTGATGGGGGACTTCAACTATCCAAATATATGTTGAGAAAATAACACAGCAGGGCACAGACTATCCAATAAGTTCTTGGACTGCATTGCAGACAACTTTTTATTTCAGAAGGTTGAAAAAGCTACTGGGGGGAAGCTGTTCTAGATTTGATTTTAACAAATAGGGAGGAACTTGTTGAGAATTTGAAAGTGGAAGGCAGCTTGGATGAAAGTGATCATGAAATCATAGAGTTCACAATTCTAAGGAAGGGTAGAAGGGAGTACAGCAAAATAGGACAATGGATTTCAAGAAGGCGGATTTTGGTAAGCTCAGAGAGCTGATAGGTAAGGTCTCATGGGAATCAAGACTGAGGAGAAAAACAACTGAGGAGAGTTGGCAGTTTTTCAAAGGGACACATTAAGGGCCCGAAAGCAAGCTGTTCTGCTGGGTAGGAAAAATGTGGCAAAAGACCAGCTTGGCTTAACCATGAGATCTTGCATGATCTTAAAAAAAAAAAAAAAAAAAAAGGAGTCATATAAAAAATGGAAACTAGGACAAATTACAAAGGATGAATATAGGCAAACACCACAGGAATGCAGGGGCAAGGGGCAAGATTAGAAAGGCAAAGGCACAAAATGAGCTCAAACTAGCTACAGGAATAAAGGGAAACAAGACGACTTTTTATCAAGTTAGAAGCAAGAGGAAGACCAAGGACAGGGTAGGCCCACTGCTCAGTGTGGAGGGAGAAACAGTAACAGGAAACTTGGAAATGGCGGAAATGCTCAATGACTGCTTTGTTTCGGTCTTCACTGAGAAGTCTGAAAGAATGCCTAACATAGTGAATGCTAATGGGAAGGGGGTAGGTTTAGAAGATAAAATAAAAATAAAAAAGTTAAAAATTACTTAGAAAATTTAGGTGCCTGCAAGTCACCAGGGCCTGATGAAGTGCATCGTAGAACATTCAAGGAGCTACTAGAGGAGGTATCTGACTCTCTAGCTATTAACTTTGGAAAATCATGGCAGACAGGAGAGATTCCAGAAGATTGGAAAAGGGCAAATCTAGTGCCCATCTATAAAAAAGGAACTAAAAACCCCGGAAACTACAGACCAGTTAGTTTAACTTTTGTGCCAGGGAAGATAATGGAGCAAGTAATTAAGGAAATCATCTGCAAACACTTGAAAGATGATAAGGTGATAAGGAATAGGCAGCATGGATTTGTAAAGAACAAATCATGTGAAACCAATCTGATAGCTTTCTTTGATAGGATAACAAGTCTTGTGGATAAGGGAGAAGCGGTGGATGTGGTATACCTAGACTTTAGTAAGGCATTTGATACGGTCTTGCATGATATTCTTATCAATAAACTAGGCAAATACAACTTAGATGGGGCTACTATAAGGTGGGTGCATAACTGGTTGGATAACTGTACTCAGAGAATAGTTATAAATGGTTCCCCATCCTGCTGGAAAGGTATAACAAGTGGGGTTCCGCAGGGGTCTGTTTTGGGACCAGCTCTGTTCACTATCTTCATCAACAACTTAGATATTGGCATAGAAAGTCCGCTTATTAAGTTCGCAGATGATACCAAACTGGGAGAGATTGCAACTGCTTTGGAGGACAGGGTCATAATTCAAAATGATCTGGACAAACTGCAAAAATGGTCTGAGCTAAACAGGATAAAGTTTAATAAAGACAAATACAAAGTGCTCCACTTAGGAAGGAACAACCAGTTTCACACATACAGAATGGGAAGAAACTGTCTAGAAAGGAGTATGGCAGAAAGGGATCTAGGGGTTATGTGGACCACAAGCTAAATATGAGTCAACAGTGTGATGCTGTTGCAAAAAAAAGCAAACATGATTCTGGGATCCATTAACTGGTGTGTTGTGAGCAAGACACAAGAAGTCATTCTTCTGCTCTACTCTGCACTGGTTAGGCCTCAGCTGGAGCATTGTGTCCAGTTCTGGGCACCGCACTTCAAGAAAGATGTGGACAAATTGGAGAAGGTCCAGAGAAGAGCAACGAGAATGATTAAAGATCTAGAGAACATGACCTATGAAGGAAGGCTGAAAGAATTGGCTTTGTTTAGTTTGGAAAAGAGAAGACTGAGAGGGGACATGATAGCAGTTTTCAGGTATCTAAAAGGGTGTCATAAGGAGGAGAGAGAAAACTTGTTTGTCTTAGCCTCTAAGGACAGAGCAAGAAGCAAGGGGCTTAAACTGCAGCAACTGAGGTTTAGGTTCATAGAATATTACGGTTGGAAGAGACCTCAGGAGGTCATCTAGTCTAACCCCCTGCTCAAAGCAGGGCCAATCCCCCAATTTTTATTTTTTTGCCCCAGATCTCTAAATGGTCCCCTCAAGGACTGAACTCTTAACCCTGGCTTTATGGGGCCAATGCCCAAACCACTGAGCTATCCCATTAGACATTAAGAAAAAGTTCCTAACTATCAGGGTGGTTAAACACTGGACTTAATTGCCTAGGGAGGTTGTGGAATCTCCATCTCTGGAGATATGTAAGAGTAGGTTAGATAAATGTCTATCAGGGATGGTCTAGACAGTGTTTGGTCCTGCCATGAGGGCAGAGGACTGGCCTTGATGACGTCTTGAGGTCCCTTCCAGCCCTAGAATCTATGAATCTGTAAAATAGTTCTAATTTGCCCTTGTTCTCATAAAAGTGAACTCAGAACCCCAGCAGCCCCTACTTCCCCTGGAGACACCCAAAGCAGCCAAGACAGTTGGAAGGCCAGAGCATCTCCCAAGCAGCTTCTGCTGAAAATGCTCTTATTGATCCCCAGCAAGAGTTTAAAGTTGCACCTCATTTCTCCTGCAGAACCCCCATGGTAGTGTAGCAGCAGTACCACTGGCCTTCCTCAAGGGTAAATTCCATCTTGGACACAGTTACTTCCAGGGGAGCAGGGCACTGCAATTTGCAGCCCTCTGAACCACCAGGAGTGACCCATTTATACAGTGCTTTTCATTTGCTGTGTTTGCTAAGCATCCTGTTTCACCTATCCTGATAGAAAATAGCTTGTTCTCTTTTGGCAAGCTGGGATCAGCTGGAGCATTTTTAAAGCCAGACTCTGAATCCTCTATATTCAGCAGCATAAATCCCCCATTCTTATTAACTCCATGCATCAAGTTCTCCAGACACACGTTCCTCAATCTGAATTCTGTGAGGGTTTCCCTGGCCTGCACTGTGTACTGCATGTGGCAAAATGTCAAGATCCTTCCTCTAAGGAGTCCTTTGCTCTGGAAGCTTCTGCTTCTGTTATAGCTCCTTTCTCTTTAACAATTTTAGTCTCTATTGAAAGTATGTTATTAGTTTCATATTGGACTTTCTCAACCAGGGAAGGTAAAGTCCACACGCTTAGGTCACCCAAGCAAAAATGAGTGTGGTGATCTCATCCTAACCCCAAGTGGATGTGTGTCCATATCACAAAAGCAAATTTGGCTCTATTAAGCAAGGCTGGAAGTCTGAACAGGGTTGGACTAGCAGGGTGTTTGTTACAAATCAGCACTGAGGTGCATTTGTAGACCTGTGTGAGAAAGTGTTGGCAGGCACTTTGTAAGCTATCTGGCTCTAGTCTTCGCTTTCGTAAGAACTAAAGTTCACCAGCCTTTTCTTGTTAAAGAGGCAGAATAATTCACACTTACAATAAATAATAGTTTGCCCTCATACAGCACCTTTCATCTCCAGCATCTCAAAGTGTGGGAAAGTTCAGTATATGCTTTTATATTCACTGTGGGGCAGCCATAGCTATTCCACGAGGAGAAATGGTAGACAAACACCAATGACTGAAAATCTTGAAATGAGAAATAGTTTTAAGATTATGTGCTCCAAGTCCTGGTGCATGAAGGCAGCTAGTTCAGCACAGAATTCATGGCTGAACTGTTACTTTTCCCCTCTCTGTTCCTCTTTCTGATTTATTTTTGTCTATTGTCATCATTATTTTGTGCCAGAGGAAACCCATTTGATAACATAATAGCACTGTCAAAACAAGTCCATAAGTAAACCTTGGGGCGTGTACATTTTTTTAAATGGAAAAATGCTGAAACTGAATTTTTTTTGCCTGTAATCATACCACCTTAGCTTGTGATCATGTCAGATCTCACAACTTAAGCAGAATCAGGCAGCTTCAGTACTTGGATGGGAGATGTCTAAATGAAATCAAAGGAGCTACAGAGAATGGCATCTTAGATTCAGTAAGCAACACTCTTCCCTCTGAATCAGTTCTAAAGCATCTCTCATCACGGTCTTAGAAGACACAGTGGGTATACCTACACTGTTATTAAAAACACATGGCTGGCCCATGACAACCGACTTAGGCTCAGGCTAAGGGACTGTTGTATTGTGGTGCCGATATTCAGGCTTGGGCTGAAGCCCAGGCTCTAGGACCCTGCAAGGAGGGACTGTCCCAGAGCTCAGGCTGCAGCCCAAGCCCAAAAATCTATACCACAATTAAACAGACCCTTAGTTAGAGCCCTATAACCCCAAGTCAGCTGCCATGGGCCAGCCAGGGGTGTCTAATTCCAGTGTAGAAACACCTTTTGTTATGGGAGTTAAGTCATAAAATCAAGTCCTAACTATCTGTGCTCATTAACAGTCCCATGGCATGTTACAAGTTCAATGGATAGATTCAGGCAATGGCTGCACAGAATTCCACTCATGAGGCTGTAGGGGTGTCATAGCAATACAAGGAAATTGTCCACAACCTTCATTTCACTAAGGCACCTTGAGCAGGCCAGCAAACCTTCTGCTGTGATTGACACTGGAGAGGGCAAGTTGTTAACGAGAGTCCTCAGGACACCAGGATTCAGCACATCCCCTGGGCAGTATTTGCCTACAGAGCTCCACTGAAGTGAGTGACAAACTCTAAGACAGTCAAAACAACATCATCTACTTCTTCTGGTTGTCTCCCCAGCCTCCAAGCATTATCCTGGTCTTTTTCCAGATTGAGACTCAGATAATATCATTTATACCATAAATCCTACAAAAAATTGTTTCCATTCATCCATTTGTAAAATATGGTTCTAATTGCTGTGACTCTTCTTTTGACAGAAATTAATAATAGAAGAGTTTTTAGCAAGCTACTATCCTGCTAGGATTACCTGGGATTGGTAGATGGAAATATTTCATAAAACTGGGTCTCTCTTTAAGATGTGATGCCTCTTTTGTTCCCACCTTGCTTCAACTATTGTTATTCTTCCCATGGTACAAAGAATTAAGGTATGTACTTGAAGGTAGAATACTCATTGACAGCCTACAACTCTCACTGCAAGGTAACATGATGAGCTAAAGGAAACAATGAGACTGTAAATGAACATTTGGCTGGATCAGTTGTTAGCACGAGTTCTCATTTTATTGCAGTGGATAGTTGGGAAATAAATGAATGTATTTGTTTATGTTATGCAACATCTTCAAACCAGCACACTCTGCAGCTTGTCAACCACTGGATTTGTGTTTCAGTGGTTTCTCCTTTCCTAATAACATTACCGAGAGCAATAGTATGTGGGAACAAGCAAATCAGGGTTATCTATACGATATTCCATTTTATTGGTGCCTACATTCTGTTTGTTGGGTTTGTTTGGGGTGCAGTTTTCCAGTGGATTTTCTTGTACTTAGTTATTTCCTTCCTTTTGGGAAACCCATACAGGGTTTTTATTAAAGCAAATGTTCTCAAACACTTTTTTCCCCTTAATTGTTCACCTAAACTTTATCTGACCATAAAGCCATCAGGTAAGCCCAATAATGACCAAGTGGAAGCTGCTAAGTATCAGTCTATTTATTTATTTGAAAACAGACCTCTCAGAGCAAAATTGTAAGCTCTGAGGTATAAGGACTATCTTTGTGTTATGTGTTTGTACAGTGCCTAATAAAATGGGACTCTGATTGGGGGCCTGCAGGTGCTACTTTCATACAGACAAATAATAATAAGTACAAGGTTTAAAATCAAGTGCTCCTCTTTTTAGAGATTGCTTTAATAACTGGAACGCCCAAAATATGTGGGCAGCCTGATCCTGTTGAAAGCTCATCAGTCTCAAGTTGCTGGAGCTAAAATGTTAAAGAGGACCTTATGTACATGCAGAGTTACTTCCAAATTGCCCTTAGGAAAAACACATTAATGGTTAGGGTGTGGGAAGGACATTTTCTGGGCAGTCACAGAAAAAGATGTTGTTTAAATGTTCCCAGGCTGCCCTCTCCCAACCTGCAATGAACTCATTCACACACTTCTTGATGTTAGTCCCTCAGGGTAAGGCTAGAGGTGGTAATGTGAGTCTTTCCAAAAACCAGTTAATGCTGTGCCTCAAGTTAAGCATCATTTGGGACAGTAATTTGGCTAGCAGGTTTTGTGCAAGAATCTAAAGAAGTCATCAGCGTGGCCTATGAGGAACAGAGGCATAGGTTCTTGGCTAGACACTTCCAACAGAATGGAGAGATTATGTTACCCATCTCCTAAGTGGCCTTTCTAGACCTCTGATGTGTCTGTTTGGAGAGGATTTTAGTTGTAACTTCCAGAGATCAGGTCTACACTACAGACCTCTATCTGTATAATTACGTCGCTCATGGGTGTGAAAAATCCACACACTGAGTGATGTAATTATGCCAGCCTAACCACCACCACCACCCCGAATAAACAGTGCTACATTGATGGGAGAGATTCTCCCGCTGACATAGCTACCACTTCTCCCATCAGAATAATAGCTGTACATGATGACAAGCCCTTAGTCTTGTTCCAGAGGTTAATTCAACCAGATGATAAATGCCATCTCATTGTCTTGTCCATAAAGATCCTTGAGTACTTCTTCTAAGAGTAAGTCCTGGTCAAATTTCAATTGAAGAGCCTCTGCCTTCACTCTACCAGTTCAGTTGGATACAGTATTTGTATCCTTGTGTTGCTATTAAGCAGCTTCTGGCTTCACCTCCAGTGGTGGTAGAATTCCAGCAGTAGATGAAAGGACTTCTTTTAAAGAAAGCTTGAAAAGACTCAAGAGTTTTAGGAACTTGTATATACATAGTGTCTTTCATTGCACAAGACACTATAATATTATTATGAAACAGAGCGGCTGCATGTTTGTGTTATGGTGATTATATGGATTAATACTTTATTGCTTTTTGATACGTGAATTCCTGTTTACCAGCATTTTTGTGCATTATTTTCCTTCTCCCCCTTCTCCCCAATTATAAGCAAGGTTGTGATTAAGCTGCAATTTCTTCCACTTCTGACCCACCCCTCCCCAAGAATGGAGGCCAATCTTAAGGTCTATTCCTGCAGGAATGGACTCAAACTTGTGTTATTATGAAATGAAGTTCCAGCAATAGTTTCTTTATCAGGAGATTTTCTTTACCCTTTGATAGTCCTCACTATGACAGAGTTTGCTTAGACTAAATCCTGTTTACAGTAATCTGTTGTTTGCGCTTCTGACTTTGTTGTTTTATCTTGACTATGATATGTTTTATCTTAATAGCATTTAATTCCAGTAAAAGCACATATTAAAAAAGGAAGATGATGGTGATTACTCAGCAGGTTACTTTTCTTTTGACTTGGCTTATTTTAATGGTTAGTTTGATCTCCTAATTCTTTCTGCATTATAATTCTTGTGAGCCTTCAAGGATTAGAGGTATTTCCCATTTCCTGTGAACCCACATATACCACATTGGGGCACCTCTTTAGAGCTCTAAAAGCAATATCTGATATAACACAGATCAGTGTCCCAAATCTGCTTCAACCAAAGGGAGATTTGCTGTTGGCTTCCATGAAAGCAGGACCAAGACCTGTATTTACACCCTATAATCTTAGAATATCAGGGTTGGAAGGGACCTCAGGAGGTCATCTAGTCAGGGACGGTGCAAGGAAGTTTCATGCCCTAAGCGAAACTTCTACCTTGCACTCCCCACCCAGCTAACCCCACCCCCCCCACAGCAGCTAACTCAGCCCCCCCACACAGCTGCCCCCACCACCACGACAGCTAACCCCTTTCCACCCCATCCCCCCACAGCAGCTAACCCCAGCCGGGGAGACTCTCCCCCATCCCCCCGTGGCAGCTAACCCTGCCTGGGGAGACTCCCCCCATGGAAGCTAACCCTGCCTGGGTTTTCCCCTATCCAGCTCACCTCGGCTCTGCCTCCTCCACTGAGCGCGCTGGCGCTGCTCTAATTCTCCTCCCCGCCCAGGCGTGCGGCGCTGGTTGGCAGAGACTTAGAGCTGGGCTGTGTGCTCAATGGAGGAAAGCTGGGGCAGGGAGCTGTTCCTCTGTGCGCCCTCCCCCCCATTACTGCGGGTGGTTGGCCCTCCCCGTGCACCCCACCCCACCCCACCTGAGGGGACTTTTAGGCGCCCCCAACCACTTAGCGCCTTAGGCGGCCACCTAGTTTGCTTAAATGGTTGCACCAGCCCTGCATCTAGTCCAAACCCTTGCTCAAAGCAGGACCAATCCCCAAACAGATTTTTGCCTGAGATCCCTAAATAAACCCCTCAGGGATTGAACTCACAACCCTGGGTTTAGCAGGCCAATGCTCAAACCACTGAGCTATCCCTCCCCCCTAAACACACGCTGTGAAACGTTTCTTTCATAACCTGAAAGATGGCCAGAAAGGCCGCACAACAAAGAATAGCTTGATAACGTTTTACCTTGTAATAGTTCCTAGGAACACCTCTGCTTGGTCCGGCTTGGGTTTGTAAACCACTGGGAATCCACCATGGCTGGTGCTAGCAATAAGCTGAGCCAGTGAGGCAATGTTTTCCCTTAAGTGCAGGACTCTAACACAAGGCTCCATGACATCTCTGGCAAAAAACAATTCCAGGTTTAACCTGAAAGACACAAAACAGACATCCAAAGGATTATTTAGTAAACAGGAAATGAGGCATACTGTACCATGTTAGCATCTGACGAGTTTATAATGTGTTAGTAAATTACTTCAAGCTGGAAATCAATCTGTTTTATTTGGGAATATAAAAAAAAGTAATTACCAAATAAAATTGCTCATCAAGCTTTGCCTCTCTGTGTGTTAAGATACATGATAAATTCAACCATATGCATAGCAGGATGTTGTAGAAGCTATTCATCAACTTCCATGACTTTTCTCAGTTTAAAAAAATCTTAATCGGAACTAAAATCCTCTGGAAATCTGTCCCAGATTAGATAGTTTGAAGTAAAGTACTTTGGAAATATTCTAGCTTCCACACAACTTTGCTGTAATTTTCACAGTAGAGGTGGTGACCAAGGGTGAGCCTTTGAAGATTTCTGACAAACCAAATGTAAGGAATTTTTTTAAGTTTCTTGTAGCATCTTTAAGGTCCTGGGCAAGCTTTATGGGTTGTAGCTCTGATGTACGTTAATTGCAAATGATGTACATACACCTGGAGTGGGAGGGGGGAGGTTGGTTTGTTTTTTATGGTGGAAAGGGATGTAAAATTAAGATATTTTCTGCAAAATTCTAAAGTAACCTCTAAAGATATATACTGGGATAGAGCCTGAGCCGAGGTCAATGGAACTACATCAGTTTACACTATCTGTAGACCTGGCCTGTGTTGTTTTATTATTTTATTGTCTTTCTTTTTAGATAATGTATTCATTTTTAAAGATGTCTATGTGATAATCATGGAGACCAAAATCCTTTAACATCAAGATAAGTTTATCTACATCCTGACTTACCCAGGTATTTTTCAACCCTGACCTGAAAATACCACCTCGAGGGGTACAAGAAGAATGCATTATTTATATGCTGTCAGTCACTGTCCTCCCTATTGAGAGTCACAACAAGGGTACCAAATAATGCCAGCTGTAGTGGTGGTTTTGTGATATGCCACCTGTCTAGGAGGAACTGAACTGAGGTGACAAACTCACTTACCATGCGGCAATAAGTAGCCATGAAACAATAATGAGTTTTGGCCACTACTAATCTAGACTGGATTTTTGAACAAGTCATATACAGGTGCAAAGTCCTGTATTCCCTTTGCAAGACCTCTTGCACCACACAGTACCCCATTCCTACTGATCCCACACAGGCTCCAGGCAATAACAGACATGACACACCATCCTCAGTTTTTATAGCCAAATAAAAATCTAGTGGCCACATTCTGTCACTCTTATTCACACTTACATCAGTCTGCATGAAGAATTTAATGCTGTTCAGTGCAAATAAGGCTGCTAGAACCAGGTCAGATTCTCCTATCCTCACTCTCATTGAGAAACATCAATTCTTCCATTGTAACCAACGGAAGTACTCACAAAGCAAAGGTGCTACTCTCCATGAGATGGTTGGCAGATTTGTTGTTGGATAAATTGCTATATTTAGGTAACCTTTTATATTTTAATATCCCTGTTTCCCCAACATTTAAATAGACTACAATATAATATACTTCCCATCCTAAGGTATATCTGCACAAATCATTAGTTATACTACTACAGAATGTACTGCAAATAGCGTACTGGATTTGAATGCAAACATATGATTAAGTATTTCCTGTATTACAAGATGCAAATGAAAGATATATATAATTTGTAAATACAATAAATGTGGAAATCAATGTTATTTGATTACAATTGAACAACAGCAGCTTCTACCATTTATTTTTATTGGTAAAAAATTGTTTCTTCACCACCAGAGAGTATCTGGGTTTTGCTGTCCCCTTACCCTCAACTTTGCTATTTAGCATGCAGGATGAATGTTTCACATTATTGTAATATGCCATTAAACGTCCTTAAGCTTTCTCAAATAAGTCATTAGTGTAGGAGAAACAGCTGGCTTGTTATATGGTTAACTATTCTTGGCTGTGCCTGGGATCACAAAGAGTCTATTACGGCTATTAAAACGGCAGAGCTTGAATTATCACAAGTCAGCTTTTACAGATATGAGACAACTCACTAAAGGGAAAAAAATGTCACCCCTCAGTGCTGACTTTCTGTTCAACATCAGCAGCAATTTTTTTTTTTATTTGTCCATTATTCTAAGGGAGAACACTGCTTAAAGGAAAAGTATGCAACAGTATTGTTTATAAAACAGAGTTACGTGGCAAAGGGAAATTTAAACATAATTGGCCAAATTCAGCCCTTTCCAATTTGTTGCTGCTTGGGGAACATCAAGACAAAGTGGAGTTATATCCACTTATGCAATGTGTCCCTTGGCTTATCAACCAGGCTGAATTCTAAGCAATTTAATTTGTCTCTCTTCAAAGTCCCTTTAAAGAGTTTAGACTTGAAATGACAGATACTTAATTATGGATCTAGATCCTATAGACCTTTCTGATGTGAGCTGTCAGTAAGGGAGGGATGGAGGATTGGATTTGATAGTGGCATTGCCTAAATACTGTTATATCACTAAAATAGAAATGGCACAGGTCTTCATTTATTAAGACACATGAGAACAATGTTTTCCGATGGGAATCACTAAGTATAACATACCATACACAACAGCACTGGGGTATTTCAAATGACATCAAAGTTTCCGATTCTTTTTTCACCAGAGCACAAATGTCTTGCATAGCTCCCATGAACAGTAATAAGAATTGCACAGAATTCTTCAAGCAATACAGAATAAAAAATATCTGCCTGTAAGGAGGCACCCTGGCTCCCCGCCGCGCCTGAGAGGGACGAGCCAGAGCAGGTGCCTCAGTGGGCGGAGCCACCGCTGCATGTCCCCGCCCCCTGGAAGTAAAGGGGTGGGACAGGAAGTATAAAAGCCCGGCCCAAGCGCTCAGTTGGCAGCCAGCTGCCGGAGAGGACAGACGCTGGTGCCTGAGCTCCCGCCGGGCCCAGCCTACCCTGTGCTCACTACCCGGAGGAGCACTGGCCTGACCTGCCTCGCGCTCAGTATCCGGAGGAGCACTGGCTTGGCCTGACCTGCCCCGCGCTCACTACCCAGAGGAGCGCTGGCCGGACTTGCCTCATACCCAGTACCCGGAGGAACGTCGGCCTGACCTGCCTTGTGCCCGGTATCCCAAGAAGCGGCCTGAGCTTCCCTACGACCGGTATCCCGAGGAGCAGCCTGAGCTTCCCTACGACCGGTACCCGGAGGAGCCCATGGTCTGGGACCCACCAGACGACGCTGGTGAGAGACAGGTACCCAGAGAGGGGGAGGTTGGAAGTGGCCCGGGAGTAGCCAACCCTGGTTTGGCTCCTGAAGAGCCTGAACCCATGTCAGTGTGTTGCGGCCAGGACTCCCACTGACAGCAGCGGGTCTTGACCGCTGCTAGGGCCCCGGGCTGGAACGCAGTGGAGTGGGAGGGTCTGCGTTCCCCCTGCCCCCCCCCCAGGGTGGTAGACTCCCCCTCTCCCTGGCCTGAGGCGGCCTTCTGTGTGGACCTCTGGGTTACTGTGTTTGCTCAGCCTGCTGAAGGTCTGAGCCTGAACTGCTACTGCCCCGTCCTGCCCAAGGGCCCGGGCTGATATACTGTTGCTCAGCCTGCTGAAGGCCTGAGCCTGAACTGCTACTGCCCCGCCCTGCCCAAGGGCGTGGGCTGATATACAGTGTTTGCTCAGCCCCTGCCTGAGAGTCTGAGCTTGAACTGCTTACTGCCCCGCCCTGCCCCAGGGCTTGGGCTTATGTACTTTGTGCTTACCCGACCCCGGCTGGAGGGCTGGGACTCTGCCTTGTTTGCAGACCCTTTATTCCCTCAACGCTTGCTGAGGGGTTAGGCCTACCGGACTGCTGTGTGTGTAAGGAGGCGCTCTGGCTCCCCACCGAGCCTGAGAGGGACGAGCCCTGACACCACCGGCTTACACTGCCCCTTAATCAACAGGAACTCAGCAAGACACATTCGTTTGGTAAAAAAATGAATATCCCAAGATGTAGGACTGTCTTGAAATGGTTAATGAAAATATAGGTTCTGGTCCTGCTACTCTCTAATTCAATGGAAATTTTCCCACTGAAGTAAATCGCAAAAGGATCTAATCATAATATGGAGATTTCCTTAGACAACAGCTCACTCAATCAAAGGGGACACCACTTTGCCTCTTCAAATACAGTTCTCTTCATTTTGAGCAACTTTCAAATGACTAAAGGATTTAAAGTTATTTTTAAAAAACCCAAATCAGACCATTTTCTAAGGACTGAGTTGCAGGAGAACATAGTCCATTGTGCTTGTTCAGATTTATTCGCTTTCTTCTTTTTAGCAATCACTCCAATCCCTCACTTTATGTGGTGAGAATGTTTACCTATTGACTAGCTACAGGCCATCTTGCTCAGAAGGGCATTGGATTTTATTTGGGCTTCTTCTAAACCATTGTTTTATTATCCTGTCTGATTATTGGCTTTTATATAAATAGTTCTCAAGAGATTGTTGTTGGGTTTGCTTTATGTTTGTGATGGTTGCCAAGAGCATTTAGACAGAACAATTCAAACTCCTAATAATTGAAAGTTCAGAGTGATTAACTTAAAGAGACACTGCCTAGGTGGAAATTGTAAAAAATACTTACCTGTGTTATTAACACCATTGATCATCAAAACTGTTCAATTGTTTAAATATAATTTATGTTCACCAGGTATGCTTGGACAGTGAAACTAGATGGATTTGTTTCATTACTTCCATTCAAGTACAGCACCCACTCTTATTATTACTGGGGCCTCTGGGCTCTACTTCATTTTCTGGTTCTCAAGCAACCATACAGGAATCCGGACGTGCTTGGGCTCACAGCATAGCAGGGGGCTGTTTACATTTAAAATCAATTTTCTTTTTTTACCTTAATAAAAAGGTTTCAGTGCATAATAGCTATGTATTAACCCCTTTCTTTTACACAAATTTTTAGCTTAAAGTAGACACTGTCATTAATAAAGCCTAGCAATGAAAGTATCCTAATCAGGAACCTTGCATTCCAGAATTGATCTAGTCATATTTTGGAGTCCGGATAATAATACACACATCATATATACTGCCCTTAGAGCCCAGTCCTGTGCCACTAAAGGCAACAGGAGCTTTGAAATAGATTTCACAGGGAGAACACCCACTGATGTCAATGTATGCAAGTCGAGAGCAGTATAAGACCTTGCTTATGCTAGAAAATCACACTGGTTTAGCTAGATTTATTTTAAAACTGATCTACTTAAATCCATCCAAGCACCTAAAATACAGGTATTTAAATTTATTAAAAATTACCAAATTAAACTAAACAAATAAAAGCAAGATTTAAACCTACTGAAGTATGTCTACAGTGTGGGTATGCACTGTTTGAACTAGATCTATTTAAAATCAATTTTAGATAAACTTCTAATACATATATGACCGGAGATTCTATGCCATCTACTGGATAGCTGAGTACTACTGGGAGTGCCCTCTAGTTAAATCAGGAGGCAAAGGTTTGGCAGAGACTTCAAACTCGGTTTAATACAGTCACAAGTATATCTATTGATCTCAAAAAGGCAAGCTTCCCAGCATCCTCTGGTCCTGGCTTTCTCAAGCCATTCAAATGAGAGGAGATTTGGCTGTTCCAGCTAGAAGTCATTTAGACAGCACAGTACTTAGTTTGAAATGTGTTGTTTAGGTTAGCTGAATGTCTCTGTCACTTGTTTCCCAGAGAGGATTTAAAAGTTCTATCTGTTTAGCAACTACTGTACACTGATGACAAATGGATTTCCACATGGTCTCAGATATCTATTGGGAAACAGGACCCCTGTATGTTGTGAGAACACGCAGAGCAAAAGGGAAAAAAGGAATGGATGAGAATGCTTAAGGCTAAGGCTAAGATTTTGTCACAGAGGTCACGGAAGAATCCATGACTTCCAAAGACCTCCAGGACATTTTCTGCTTCAGCCCAGGGGCAGCGTGGCTGGATACGTCAGCTGGTGGTGGCCCAGCAGCTCTCAGCTGCCAGGCAGCGGGAGACCCCGCAGCTCCCAGCCACCATAGGTGGTGGGGAACCCTCCTCCCCCCTCTCCACAGCTCCGAGGCACCATGGGCCATGTTGGGGACTTCACAGCTCCCAGCTAGTAGTAGCACCAGGGGGGACCTTGCACTGTTGGCCACCGTGGGCAGCAGGGGGAACCCCCAAGCCCCAGCAACCATAGCTGCTGGACCCTCCTCACTTCCCATTTTGTCATAGTTATTTCCAGTAAAAGTCAGGGACAGGTGACTGGCTTCCCTGAATTTTTGGTTATTGCCCATGACCTGTCCATGACTTTTACTAAAAATAACTGTGGCAAACTCTTAGCCTTACTTATGACTTCTGGAAAGGAGAAATTCTGCAGCTTAGGGGATTTGCAGAAAACACAAACATTTTTTTAAAAAACACATAAATCCTGATGCTCAGCTGCTGTTCCTAGAGTTACCAGGATTGTCCTGGAGTCTCCAGGAAGTAAAGATTAATCTTTAATTAAAGATTGTCATGTGATCAAACCTCCAGAAATATGTCCAGCCAAAATTGGCTACCCTAGTTGTTCACCTTGTGAAGTCTTTAATATCAGTGCAAAATGAAGATACGATAATAGCTATTCAGAATAGTAGCAGTTTATACCCAGTTTGAGAAGGTATAAATGATGGCACAAGCAACTGGCCAGTAGAAAACCAGGCCCATTGTCTATAGGGTTACCAGGCATCCGGTTTTCAATCGGAATGCCCGGTTGGAAATGGATCCTGGTGGCTCCAGTCAGCACCACCGACCAGCCCGTTAAAACACAGATTGGCGGTGCTGCGGGTCTAAGGCAGACTAGTCCCTACCTGCTCTGGCACCGCACTGCACCCCAGAAGCGGCCAGCAGGTCTGGCTCCTAGGCAGGGGGGCCATGGGGCTCCACATGCTGCCTCTGCCCCGAGCACCGGCTCCGCACTCGCATTGGCTGGGAACTGCAGCCCAGGGATCGGGGGGTGGGGTGGAGGGTGCCTGCGGGTGAGAGCAGTGCACAGAGCCTCCTGCCCTCCCCACACCAGGAGCCAGATCTGCTGCTGGCCGCTTCCAGGGCACAGTACAGAGTCAGGACAAGCCAACGGGAGCTGCAGGAAGTGGCGCGGGCTGGGCCATATCTTCCTGCAGCCCCCATTGGCCTGGAACAGTGAACTGCGACCAGTGGGAGCTGCGATCGGCCAAACCTGCAGACGCTGCAGGTAAATAAACGGTCCCGGCCTGCCAGTGGCTTTCCCTGACAGGCCACGTGCCAAAGGCTGCTGATCCCTGCTCTAGTCTGTGATAAAAGACCCATGGCACAGACACAGCTGGCTTGGGTCACCTGACTCAGGCCCATAGATCTCGGGCTGTGGCTATAAAATTGCAGTGTAGACATTCAGGCTCATGCTGGACCCCAGGCTCTGAGATCCTCCTCCCCTGAAGGGTCTCAGAGCCCAGGATCCAGACCAAGCCCAAATGTCTATACTGCAGTTTCACAGCCCTGTAGCCTAAGCCCCGCAAGCCTGAGTCAGCTGACGCAAGCACTGAGATTTGGTGCCGCGGTTTTTTTTTACGCAGTGTAGGTATACCCTGCCTTATTTCCCAGAGTTGTATGGTAATACTTCAGCTATCCCTGCATTCTCCAGACCATTAAAAGAATCTGCAAAAATGTTCACTTTAAAAGCTAGACCTGTCCACACTCCAACTGTTCTGGTAGTATAACCAATCAGAGTCAGAGAAAGTTATTTCCCAAAATGCAAGTTATTTAAATTCAAACAAATGTTCCAAACATCCACAGGCATAGAGAGAGAAACCTGTAATATTGTGTGCTAAACTAAATACCCCATAATCCAAATGGGAAAATAAACATTTTCTGGATAGATCATTTCAGAGCATTTTCCATTGGAAATTTGAAAAAATTAAATTGACTCTTGCCGTTCAGATGCAATAATCTGAGTTTCTTGTAGGCTTGTACCAATAAAACTATTTCAAAACAGAGAGTGAGGAGGGCTCCTGTGGGACCATTTTTATGAAAGCTTCATGCATGGCCTCCACCACCATATACTGTGACAGCCACCTTAACATTTCCATTCTGGCTGATGCACGACAGCATAGACTAAAATTTGAAAAACTGACTAACATAGTATTTGGGCACAGCAGAATGACAACGAGTGTTTTAATGTTCAGGTAGAGTTTATCAGATGGCCTTTCAGACAAACTGAAGTTTGGAGATCTGGAACTTAGGGAGACCATAAAAGTGGAGATTGCAGTCATCAAGATGAGGGAATATAAACTCATGGATTTGAGGGCACTTGGCCTGTCCTTGGATCAGGTCCTTATGTCGGAAAAGGCTCATCTTGTAGCTAAAGCACAGCAGTGGCAGACAGGAGATAGGGGATGAAATCCTGGCCACAGTAAATTCAGTGAGTTTTGCCATTGACTTCAATGCGGCAGGGACTCTTTTCCCAGCTGTGCTACAAACATCCTGTGTGACTTTAGGAAAGTTGTTTCGACCCTCAAGCCTCAGTGTTCCAGTGGGTAAAATGAGGATGATACTAAATCCTACCTCACAAAGATGTTGCCAGGTTACATTTACTGTCATTTGTACAAGCACAGATATTTTCAAAAGAAAGGTACTATACAAATTGCCAAAACTCATTATTAGAGATATTCCCTTAACCAAAAACCTACAACTATAAGCACCACCCCCTATTTTATAGGTTTTTGGATCCAGATCAGAAATTTGTAGCTTTGACCCATCTATAATTATTAAGGCTGTATGTTTGTCATGGCCATGACCAAAAAATTGACTTTCTGGATTTGGTTCTTTCCTCCTTCGCCACACCCCCAAAAAATAATCGTGATTGTATCACCTTCATCATTCTACAGCTGAGCAATTCTCCTCCATGTATTTTTCCTAATTTGATTCTACATATTTCCAGTGTACTGAAGTATCGGTTCCTCCAATGACTATTTGTAAAATATTATAAAATGTTTTTAAACAATTTATATTATTTTGAAAAGGATATTTGACTTCTCATGATGTGCACTGACAAACAATTCTATATTAATTACAATACTGTGTGCTTTCACTTTTATTGTAAATAAAGAATAATTGCTGCTGTGACAACCACCATTGCTAATTAATTATTATTACTGAGGATGAGGCAAAAAGTGCAAAGGGCTGTAATAAAGAAGAAGTTATAGATTTGAATATCAGCAAATAAATAATAATAATTTCAGCTTGAGGTGAATTTGGAAAGGTTTCCAAGTATAATAATAAAGATATCATTGTACCTCAATAGCATTAAAACGCTTACAATGAAAATATTTATTCTGACACCATAACATGTACCCTGATCCAAAGTGCCTTGAAGTTAGTATAAAGACTCCTAAATGACTTCAATGGGCTTTGATTCAAACTAGTTATTCTGCTGAATAACTGTTTGAATTCAAATCACTGGTATTGACATCTTCAAGAAAACGGGCTTGTCTGACTCACTGCTGTGCAAGCATAGCTGGTTTTCTGGTGGGTTTGGTTGTTGTTCAGTGGAAAATGTCAGTAATTTGTTGTGTCTGCCAACCGGAGGCCAGACATTAGAACAGGCTTAACCAATTAGTGGAATATCCCTTCCAGTTGCTGAACTTGTGTGTTCCACCTGCAGATTACCACATTTGAAATCTGAACTGTGACCCTCCTGATCCACAGGCAGCGAGCTGCACCAGGTGAGTCAAAAAGGAGTCTCCCTCTAGCTGAGCCAGGAGAAACTGTATCAGGCTTCCCCTAGCTGGAAATGACTCAATGCATCTTTTACATAATGGCCTATAGGAGGCTGGAATGGCTCATGCACTACCCCTGAAATAAAACTTATTCATTCCATGTGCTGCTGTAGTGCATTTCTTTCTGTGGAAAGTGCGTAGAAGTTGCTCCTTTTGGTTTTGTGGGACTCCTCAGAAATAGAAAACATCAATAGAGAGTGTGGATTTGACATTCTCCTCCCTCAACATAAAATGAGTTATATTGGTAACTGAGATGTTTTTGGAAAGAGTTCTGCAGGATCTAAAAAGCTGCTTTAATCAGAGGTCTAATGCTTCTAGCGAGGTAGAGTCTGTTCTCACTAACACCAGTTTTACATTGGTGTAGTACCACTGGTTTATATTATGTTACTTCTGATCTATACCAGTGTAAAAGTCTGATTCTACTGGCTCTCAAGTCAACGTTGAAACACCCATTGACTTCAATAGTGCAAGATCAAATCCTAAATGAAAGGCAATCATTCTATGAGGTCAGATGTACAGTAAGATGCATATTGTGGGCCAAATTCTGTGCTCACACCAGTATAAATCCAGAGTGACTCTACTGAATAAAACTTCGTCATACTGCCCTTCTGGTTTGTAAATTGCTTGTCTTAAGACCTCCGCTCCAGACTGGATTAAGTCCCCATGTATTTTTACCAAGACAAAATTTGATGATTTATGCTTACATACACAGAGCCAAATTCCAGTCTTAATTAAAGCTTCTCTGGATTTACAGCAGTATAACAGAGACCAGAATTTTACTCTGTATCTAAGCCTTTGGGTTAGTCTTAATTGTGTAAATTATCACCCATGAAAATTCTGTCTTGATAAAAGACCAGCTGACCTGATCCTGTCCAGACAGGAGGACCTAAAATATGCATTTTACAAACCAAAATGGCACCATAATCAGACAAATTACACAGCCATTGAATCCCACCGTAAGATCCAAAGGATAAGGTACAAAGCAAAAATGGCAAGAAGAAATAGGACAGGTAGGTTTAAAGATGCAAATCTGATAAGGAGAAACTGATATCAAAAACATTAAAGATTTATGGGAAGGAAAGAAATGTTCTGGGTATGTGGTCTGATATGAAATATCCTCTCTCAACCATACCTGGCTCACCAAAACCAGGTCTCACCATATAGGATCTAGGTTCAGGAAGGGGTATCCTATCATGTAAGGCCCCATTTAACCATCATTACAACCAGCCAAGGGACTCAGCTACAATATAGTTGTCCCCTAACCCATTTATTATGTATGGCACAAACAGGTGCTTTCTGGTTTAAGCTTTGGGCATGTTAGAACATTGGCATGCTAACTGGTCATGGAACCACCCAGCATTAAGTATCCAAATTTGTAGAGGCACAAGTGGCACCCATCCTATAAACTAAGACTGACTAGCGACAGCCTTACACATCCAAGGCTTCACATGCAGTGCACTGACTGATTCTGTGTATGTCCACTCTATGTCAACAGGAGCAAGTAACCCAAAGAACACTATTCATGATGGAGATTGACGTTCGAATCACTATACTTTGTACAGACATGTCCTATATTTAAAACCAGCTTTTACACCATCCTTAAAATTTCATTCACATGACAAATTGAAACCATCTTGTATATGGATCAGAGGACAACTTGATTTACAAATGATATATTAAGAATTCCATTAAAATTATCTACGAACAAACTTCTTTTTTAAAATGACTTGAATCTATGAGAGATTCTCCACTTTGCAACAATATATATATCATCATGACCACTGTTCCATAGCTCTAGCCAGACTGATTTTTAGAATGACAGACTTTTTCTATTATGGCAAAAATAAACATACAGTACGTATGTGTACGTACATACACACACACAATTTATTTATTTGTGCCATAACAAAAAAAAAGTCTATCTATTAGAAATCAGCTTTGCTAGAAATCTAGAACAGTCAACATAACAACATACTATATATCATTGTAAAGTAGAGAGAGAATGACAGCAGGATAGATAGACATGTCAGATCAGATCTCATACAAATAAAAATGCAAAATAGCCCTGCCTATGGTTACTTGACAGTTAGAAAAACTCAAAAAAAAATTGGGGCATTCAGGTGAACACACAGTAGTAAGACTACATCTGGCAATTTCAGCATCTCATTCATGCTCACATAAAACAATTTCTCTCACTCAGTTACAAACCTACAAAGTCCTGATTTTTTATGAATGGTTCTTGAGAGTTCAGAACCATGCATAACCTGGAGGCTTGTTCACAGGTAAGTGGGCTGACCAAAACCTCTCTCTCAACTAACAGAACTTATAAATGGAGACTGGTTGTACTTCAATAAGTACCTTTACTATTAGGCTGTAGATACTGTATTTGGCTACATACAGCAGCTTCCCAGCTAATGAATGTTACTAAAATCCTCAGCTATGCTGAGCAGCAGAGCTGAAAGGGGAAGAGAGCAGCAAAGATGGCTCTATGCCACCTTCACATTCCCCTAAAACTGAGGCCATTTGGGGCCCCAGATTAACTTAGAACACACTCACCCATCTTCCAGTTTGTCTCCTGTGCTAGCTGTATGGCACCCAGGGTTTTCCCCAGACTAGGGAACCCTCAGCTGGTCCATTAGGGAAACACTCTCCTCCCTTTGTGCTGACAATGCAGGGACCAGGATCTGCCCCAAATTGTCTATAACAGATGGGTCATGTGCCCTCTGATGTGCAAATATGTTTCTCTTTTGTTTTGTTATAATGCCCATCAGGATGTAAGCACTGATTATGCATGAAACGCATTTGCTTTGAACAGAGGTTTAATGAGATGTGCCATGTATGTCTTGGAAAGCTCTATTTGAATTAAGACTTCCATCAGCAAAATAAGTAAGGAATCTTTTAGTCTGGTTGTTACCAAAACCCCAAGGCTGATCACCCCCAAAGCCTAGGGATTTTCAAAATCCAAAACCACATCTGAAATTCACTAATTGCCCCTACCTTTATAATGAGCCAAACCAAGACCTTGGATCCAAAACAATCCTCAAACTCTGGTTAGTTTGATATCTGGATCTGAAGTCTGCAGCATGAGCTCAAGGAAAAGTAGACAGGGAAAGAAAATATCATCCTTATTCCATGGATCTTTAATATGAGACCACTTCTGATATAGTTTTAAAAAAAGGAACATATAATGAGCCCGCTATAACATATTCTGCAGCCAGAATTCTTGGCTCCCAAATACATCTTTATATGGTATGTAATCCAGAAACACCCAGGAGACTACACAAGAACTTTGACAAGGCTAACATTAAGCTAGAACAAAACAGAACTACTGGCACCAGATCGACTCAGCTCTTAAGTAAACTTGTTCCATTAAAAAGTAGCCTCTAAGATACTCTCTCTCTGAAGTGTATAGTAGCTTATAAAAAGTAGGAAGAGTTGCCAAGTCGTAGATGTGTTCAAGTACTCTTTACCCTCATTAAAGAGCATTCCCTGGCAGCTAGCAGCTTTGAGTGAACCAGTGAACTAGATTTTATAAGGAGGGTGTTTATAGTGGTGTGCAGTATAGCTGAAAGTGACAGTGCTCTGTAGCAGCCATGAATTAGATACAGCTGTATTGGGAACCTTATCATCCAGAGCACAGAACGTAAGACTGTAAGATCAATGAGGTTCAGAAATGCAGAACAAAGTGAGTTTCTCTGTTCCATAGCAAGAAAGGCAACAAGAGAGTTGGGCCTAATTGTTCACCTGTTTGTCAATGGATAGTTTGCTGGTCTCAGTTTAATGTCTGACACATCCTCTAGCTGGAGATTGATTATATTCAGCCACGAGAGGAAGCTGGGATTGGAGGACAGGGGATGGATCACTTCAGACATTGCACTGTTCTGTCCACTCCCTCTGAAGCATCTGGCACCAGCCACTGTTTGAAGACAGGATCCTTGGCTAGATAGACCTTTGGTCTGACCGAGTATGGACATTCTTATGTTCCTAGGGGACTAGATGAGCTAATACAATAGATCTTTTCCATCTCTAACATATATGATGTACTGGGAAAGGGGAGACTCAAGCTGGGCCTCTTTAGCTATGGGTGCCAAAGGCCAAAAATGTAAGACCTCTCTCTTTCCCTCATTTCCACTCCATTACCAAATAATACATTATTATAATGTAAGAATGGCCATACTGGGTCTGATCAATGGTCCATCTAGCCCAGTATCCTGTCTTCCCACAGTGGCCAATGTCAGCAATCATCAGGCAATCATCCATCCCATCATCCGCTCCCAGCATCTGGCAAAAAGAGGTTAGAGACACTCAGAGCAGCCTGTTGAAACCTTGACCGTTCTGGCTAATAGCCATTGATGGATCTGTCCTCTATGAACGTATCTAATTCTTTTTTGAATCCTATTATATTTTGGTCTTCACAACATCCCCTGACAATGAGTTCCACAGGTTGACCGCGTTGCGTGAAGAAGTACTTCCTTTTGTTTGTTTTAAACCTGCTGGCTATTAGTTTCATAGGGCGAGTCCTAGTTTTTGTGTTATGTGAAAGGGGAAAAAACACTTCCTTATTCACTTTCTCCACACCAGTCAAGATTTTATAGACCTCTATCATATTCCCTCTTAGTTGTCTCTTTTCCAAACTGAAAAGGCTTTTAAATCTCTCCTCATACGGAAGCTGTTCCATACCCCTAATCATTTTTGTTGCCCTTTTCTGTAACTTTTCCATTTCTAAAATATCTTTTTGGAGAAGGGGAGACCAAATCTGCATGTAGATAGTCAAAGTTCCTTCCAGTTTTATTTGAAAGAGCCAAGTGGAATTTATTATGACTTTTGAGAAAGCAATTCCAGATAAGTCTTGTGTGTGTGTGTGTGTATGTGTGTGCGCATGCGTGGATAACTCAACTATGCAAATTATCAGTTGTTTTCAAGGGTAAGTTCATCACTAATTTCTGTATTACTGACCTTGCTATCTTTTGTGTCTTATTTAAAAGAACATTAATATGCAGAGTAACTGAGCTGTTTCAAAAAGCTCTTTAAAAAAAATGGTCCTGGGAGGAGACTGAAGAGGAGGGAAGGGAACAGAGTGGGAGTGAAATGACTGAGATGATATATTTTTCTATGTCTGTGCCTTCAGATGTATGAGACCTCACCCTGAACCAGGAAAACTAGCTGTAATTCTTTCCATGGCCATGTCATCTGACTGGAATACTAAGGGAAACTTTATCTCCCTTTCTGCTCTATTTTATCTGCTATGTTACATACCTAGGACATCCATAATTTTGCAGATTGTTTTTACTTCCTCCTACCACACAGGGCCAGCTTTAGGAAGTGCGGGGCCCAATTCAAACAGTTTAGATGGGGCCCCAGCAGGGATGACTTAAAAAAAACCAAGAAAACCCCACACACACATATGTAAAACACGTGGGTCTTGTACTCACCGGGTGGTACTCCAAGACTTTGGTGGTGGGTCCTTCACTCGCTCCAGGTCTTCCGTGGCACTGAAGGACCTGCCACCGAAGTGCCACCGAAGATCCAGAGCAAGCGAAGGACCCACTGCCAAAGTGCCGCTGAAGACCCGGAGTGCCGCCAAGTGAGTAAAAATTTAAAAAGCGCCTCTAGCCAGGGAAGGGATTCTCTCAGGGAAGTGCACGGGGCCCTCTTAGGCACGGGGCCTGATTCGGGGGAATTGGTGGAATAGGCCTAAAGCCGGCCCTGCTACCACATTGCTAGCTCTCTCTTGCATCAAATGCAGTTAGTAAACCCTGTGCCTGATAGAGACTTTTTATCAAATGCAATGATAGTCAAAAGTAACAAAGCATGGACAGTAAGAATCACTGATACTTCTGATTCTTCCAAAGGTTCCTTTGAGGAATCAAGACTGTCCAAAGGACCATAATACTAGAGGAAATAGGTAATACAGCAGTAGCCATCTATGAAGAGCTTTTGGACCTGGCAAAATATTATTCAAATGAGTCTGTAAAACAGAAAGAAACTTTGGATGTCTACACTTTGAGCTGGAGGTATAATTTCCAGCTCCAGTAGATATACCTGCATTAGCTCTGATCAAGCTCATGCACTAAGAACAGAAGTGTAGCCACCGTGGCAGGAGATACTACTCATCCAAGGTGCAATGCCATCCAAGATACTAGGCAAGTACTTGAGGCATCCAACCCCTCTCTCTGCTAGCACTGCTGCAAAACCACTCATTTTTAGAGTACTAACTCAATCATGGTTAGCATAGGTATGCTCCTTTGAGCTGGGAATTACACCTCTAACTCAAAGTGTACACATAATCTCAGTCAGAACCCAGATAGATAAATAAATACTTTCACTTTTTCCCCTCATAGTTTCCTCACGATTGCTCTACTTTACTCCTGGTTAGCAAATATTATGTGGAACAAGGATTTAGTTTACAGAAGAGAAAAATAATGAATGGTACAGAGAAGGTAAATCAGACACTCCATTTTACCTTCTCTCATAGTATAACGCAAGGGGACTTCTAATTTAACTGAAATTTATATGGATAATGAGAAAATACACAGTTACATTAGACAACATAAAAATATAAGGGCTATAAAACCTCATGTCTTGCAACAGCAGCCAACCTGTAGGAAAAAACTTCCCCTTATGGGTCAGATATTACATAAGTGTCCACTACAGTGATGAAGCTTTTTGGCAGTGGCTGCTGTCAGAGACAGACTAATGCACTAGACCAAATACTAGTCTGATCTGACATAGCAATTCCTATGCTCCAGGACAAGAACAACATTAGCCAATAAGCAAGCTAGAGAAATTAGGCAATAACCAGACCAGAAAAATTATCATGATTCCCTCACAAGTCTCACAGAATCTCTATTAGACCAATCAGACCTTTCTTTTAAATGCTGCCTACTTAGCTAGCTTAGGCATTGCTAGAGCACTTATCGCAGTAATATCTGAGTATTGAACACAGTAATTTAAGTTGCATGGCATTGTCCATGGCAGGGGTGGGCAACCTTTCAGCAGTGGTGTGCTGAGTCTTCATTTATTCACTCTAATTTAAAGTTTTGCGTGCCAGTAATACATGTTAACGTTTTTAGAAGATCTCTTTCTATGTCTATAATATATAACTAAACTATTGTTGTATGTAAAGTAAACAAGGCTTTTAAAATGTTTTAAGAAGCTTCATTTGAAATTAAATTAAAATGCAGAGCCCCCTGGACTGGTGGCCAGGACCCAGGCAGTGTGAGTGCCACTGAAAATCAGCTTGAGTGCTGCCTTCGGCACCCGTGCCATAGGATGCCTACCCCTGGTCCCTGGTATTTGCATGACACAAGCCCTGCCTTTGGTCCTTTATTCAATATTCCAGAGCATCAAGTCCTAAATTAACAAAGATCTCCCATGTATCCGAGAGCAGAATTAGGCCCATAATCTTTTAACACCAGAAAAATTAGTAAACTCACCGTTTTTTCCTGTGGCTAGCAAGAGGTTCAGAGTCTAAGTAGGGAATGCCTTTCAACTTCAGTAAGGAACTATACAGGGACATGTTAAACCAGTCACCGATCATCTTGGCCACCATGACAGCCAGCATCACAAGTAGCAAGGACTGTACATCGTTCGTGATCTCTACCTGAAAAGGAGAATGAGGCTTTCTGTTACTTTGTTGACATATTTGGAGAGAACAGTGCTAGCGATGGCTGTGATGCAAATCCAATGGGAATTGGAACAAGACCACCAACTCCTGGACATAATACAGGGGTTAAGTTAAAGGGAAGCGGGTAGGGGCACTGCTCTCTGTCCCCGCTGAAAGTAGAAGTGAACTCCTCATCCTTTAAGAACTGCACTTATATTTAAAATACATTTGACTCCTAGATTTCAAGTGGCTCATGACAATCTCTCTCATTGGGCCAGAGTAAGGAGAGATGGAGCAACTAGATTTGTAACGCCTTGCCACTGTGACAAATACTTTCAAAGAAAAACAAACAAATCAGATTAATAATTTTCCTTTCTTGCTGGTTTCACAATAGATTAGGCAAACAGACCGTTTCCCCACAATTCTCCTTCCTGACAGAGCAAGCTCCTTGTACAGGCTGCCTTGGGTGGACATTATTCTAGAGGATGCTGGAGAAGGAAAAAAGAAGCCCCTAGCAGAAGCCCAGGTTCAAGACACACAAAACCTGAGGAGGAAGAACACTGGCAGTGGGATACTATTACAGCTACAAATATTGAATTAGTTTCCCCATGGTTAGGCATGCTTCTCTGGCTGTTCCTTCTTAGCAAAACAGCACCCTGCTCCCCACCCTCAGGGCTGACAATTGCAGACTAGACTGTAGATGTGTGATGTATGTGTGTACAGTGTGCTATCATAAAATAGTCTAAAAATCTAGTAAGAATAAACTGAAGGTTTATTCACTCTCCTTTTCTTTCTAAACGCTAACTGTATTTTACAATACAAGATGACACTCTTGGTTACAGGACAGCAGTGCAGCATCATAAAAAAAGTGACATGGATGAAACCAATACAATTTATGCCTAACTGACAACTGAGCCATTAACAAATATTTATGCTGGCTAAGATAATAGTACAGCATTATTCCATTGCAAATTTTCTTTTTAAAACATTTGCTTCCTAACAGTAATTTTTATCCAGTCTCCATATTCTCCAACTGACCCATTATTTCCCTTGCACTTACATTCTAAAGATATGTTTTTCATTTCTTTTCCATTCAAACTTCCTTCCCAGTGTGCTGCAAGACAGACAGACAGACAGACAGACACACACACACACACACACACACACACACACACACACACACACACACACACACACACACAAAGACCTTACTTCATTTTTAGATAAAGTGAATTATAGCATAATAGTATCTGTTAAACTGCAATATCAGCTAGAGAATAATAAGGACCCCTCCAAAAAAATTGTGTTCAAAGAACATCAGTAAGCCTACCTGATAAACTGGTAGCCTTAACACATTTGCCCAATGATTACTCTCTCACCCCTATCCTGCCCTTGTTTCTGTGTTCCAAATCATAACATCAAGGGTGATTTAAAGACCATGAAAAGGGTTTTGTGTGGTACGTGTGACCTTCTACGACATGTCCTTTCTGTTTGGACATACTTAATATGACATCTAATAACTTTGCAGCATTCCTTGAATGTCTTCATAAGCCTAGAACCCAACTGCTTTATTTTTAAAACACCAGTAAAATGTCATTTAAAAGAAAAACAGTAACAGGGGGATTTTTAAAATTGCTTCATCTTATTGGCCATAACTCACTCATTTGGAAAGAGACTCCATTGTGGATTTCTTTTAAGGCTATTTAAAAAGCATCTTGCTATTCTCCCTTATGGAAAAGCTTTTACAGAATTAATAGGCATAAAACCAATAGGATTCTACAGAATAGGATTCTACAGAAACTATTTTAAAAAGTAATAAAGAATGGTGTTGTTCCTATAGAAGTCTTAAGTCACCATATAGAATTTAATACAGCATTACATTATAGCATTCTCTACATTGGTTTATAATTCTATAGAAAGATCATTATTTCTACTAAATTCTAAAGAACCGCTCATGAAGGACAGATGAAGAATTTTGCTAAGTGTTTCAGTTACACATTTATAATCTTTACAAAATTTTAGCCTGCAATGGTTATGGACAATCTTGTCTGTCCCACATGTAAGCATGTTTGTGGTTCTTGCATTGGTCTGAACTCACATACACATGTTCTTCTTCAGTGTTTTTTGAATTCTCATACGTCAACATCAACATGAGAGTCTATCATCTATAATCTTCTTCCAAATATGTTGAGATCCCATTCATTAAATTGCCTAGATCTTAACAGTCCTGCTTTATAATTAATATTAAGATTTCTATGTTCACTAGTTTTTAATCCTTTCTTTGGCTCTATTTCAACCTATGTGTTTCCTCCTTTCTTTCAGTTGCAGATGGCAGACTGTTCAACATACAGCAGACAAGATATGCAATGAAATAGGCAAAAGGTATTTGCAATAATGGGCCACAGCGGCAAAGTGCAGGTGCAGATCTGAAATTTCCCAGAGTTCTGGGGTGTTGTGATCCAGGGGTTTGGTTCATGTCCTTCTCTATAATGGTGCATTGCAAAAACATTGGCCACTGGAATGTGTGAATTCTAACTACTGTTGTGCAATAAAGATATTAATTTTGATAAGACAGGCCTATGTCAGATGGCTGGGGCCAATTAATAAAGACAGGTCAGTAACCAGTACTCTTGCATGTCACATCTTTATTACATGGGGGCAGACGTAAACTAAATCTCTGGCAAAAACAGAGCAAATGAAGTTCCCCTGAATCTTCTTTAGATAAGGGAACTGAAGATGATTACAGTGCTTTGAAATTTTCCTGGAAGCAAGTGGTACTGAAGCTAAAATGGGGAAGGCAAAAATATCAGAGGCCTTGGGAATCATAATACATTCAAAGTGGAAATATGAAGGGGGAGCAAACTGCTAAACAAAGTAATTCATAAATGTCAAGGAAACTTTGATCTGTGCAAGAATGTCACTTGATAGAGGTACTTTTTCTTTTTTAACAAACCAGATGCCAAGTAAGACCATTGATCCTTACCTTAAAGGCCTGATAGTCACACGAATTTGACTAGTTAACATATAGAGCAATTAGAGAACAAATTGTTTTTGGTTATTGGCACAAGCAATAACCAGTTTAAAGTATGTTTGTCACAAAAAATGGTCTTGGCTTCACAGGGCTAAAGAAGATTGAGCTTCCCAAATGATACTGTTAGCAAGCAGCAGGGTGACTGTATTTCCCTATGCTGAATATAAGACACCTGGTAAAATTACTCATATGAAAGCGAGTTCAAGAGCAATCAGTCAGAACTAAACAGTACAAATATTAAAATTCCCATCAAGTTGACTGAGCCCCTGTTAAAAATAAATACTACGTAGTTGGATTCTTTTTATTTACCTTCTTATCTTCAAGGCTTTAAGGTCCACATGGAGAGGGGTGACACACACTCCCGTACACCTCCCTCATATAGGGCGGGGGAAGGGGGAGTGATAGACCTACCCAATCCTACCTCCCCGGAACTCTCCACTTTCCATGCCTAGCTGGGCCCCCGGGACTGACCCATCTCTACTGGTAGCTGGAGCCGCGTCTTCCTGAGGCAGCACATGGGGGGGGGCAAGCAGGTCCACATGCCCTCCCCCCCCCGATTTCTCCCAGGATTCACACCAGAATGTGGCAGCAGCAGCCTTTCAGCACTGTGCAGGAGGGAAGGGATGGGAGCCGCTTCCAGCCACAGAAGGGGAGGAGGAGTGGGGGAAGCGATGACCTGGCCCATGTCTCATAGACTCATAGACTCTAGGACTGGAAGGGACCTCGAGGGGTCATCGAGTCCAGTCCCCTGCCCTCACGGCAGGACCAAATACTGTCTAGACCATCCCTGATAGACATTTATCTAACCTACCCTTAAATATCTCCAGAGATGGAGATTCCACAACTTCCCTAGGCAATCTATTCCAGTGTTTAACTACCCTGACAGTTAGGAACTTTTTCCTAATGTCCAACCTAAATCTCCCTTGCTGCAGTTTAAGCCCATTGCTTCTTGTTCTATCATTGGAGGCTAAGGTGAACAAGTTTTCTCCCTCCTCTTGATGACACCCTTTTAGATACCTGAAAACTGCTATCATGTCCCCTCTCAGTCTTCTCTTTTCCAAACTAAACAAACCCAATTCCTTCAGCCTTCCTTCATAGGTCATGTTCTCAAGACCTTTAATCATTCTTGTTGCTCTTCTCTGGACCCTCTCCAATTTCTCCACATCTTTCTTGAAATGCGGTGCCCAGAACTGGACACAATACTCCAGTTGAGGCCTAACCAGCGCAGAGTAAAGCGGAAGAATGACTTCTCGTGTCTTGTTTACAACACACCTGTTAATGCATCCCAGAATCACATTTGCTTTTTTTGCAACAGTATCACACTGTTGACTCATATTAAGCTTGTGGTCTACTATGACCCCTAGATCTCTTTCTGCCATACTCCTTCCTAGACAGTCTCTTCCCATTCTGTATGTGTGAAACTGATTGTTCCTTCCTAAGTGGAGCACTTTGCATTTATCTTTATTGGATTTCATCCTGTTTACCTCAGACCATTTCTCCAATTTGTCCAGATCATTTTGAATTTTGACCCTGTCCTCCAAAGCAGTTGCAATCCCTCCCAGTTTGGTATCGTCTGCAAACGATGTCTTTGCAGAGCTCATCTCTTCTCATCTCCCCTTTCCCCACCCCCCATCCCCACTCTGCCATGTGGCTGGAAACAGCTTGTCCCTTCCTGCCTGCACAGTGTCGAAAGGCAGCAAACACTTCCAGGCTGCTGCTGGCCACCTACATAACTCAGCCACCTCTGGCTACAGTGTGGGCAGGAAGGGGTTAAGCCCTCAGGATGCATTGTACACCAGGGCCCAGGGAACCGGACTGCAGGGGCTTCAGCAAACTCAGACAGAGAGGTGACTCAGCAGGGGAGGGTCCCTAGGGGATGGAGCAGCCTCGTGCTCCCTGGAGGCAGGACCCAGGGTGGAAGGGGGTGGGAAGAGGGTGCCCCAGAGGCTGCTTTGGAGGCTGCAGGTTTGGGGCAGGAACAGGCTGGAAGTCACTCACACACACACACACACACTACTCCAGAACTTAGCTGAAGGGCAGAGAGGATCCCCGTGGCAGTGCTGTGCGAGGCTTTGGCACTTGCGCACAGGCCAGAGAGTCTTGGGTTTTCCCCAGATGCCAGCCCAACCATAGGCAATGGGGAAAAAAAAGGATCCTGTTGACAAGCGGAACACGCCCCTGTCCTAGCAATCTTTCCCAAATCTGAACCTTAGAGTCCAGAAAATGAGATACTAGCATGAATTTCCCTAAGCTTAATTACCAGCTTAGATTTGATAGGCTGCCACCACCCAAAAATATAGTGTTTTGGGGCACTCTGACCTCCCCACCTTCCCTGGGGACCCCAAGAACCCAGATCCCTTGGGTTCTTAAAACAAGGAGAAATAAACCATTCCCCCACCTCTCCCCCTCCCAGAATTTCCGTCCCTCAGCTATTCTGAGATACTGATCTAACCTCTTAAATCACCACACAGAGAAGCATTTCCCTTCCCTTCCTCAAAAAGGCAAACAGATTCAAGGAAAAGAGAGAGAGATTTTATCACTCCCTATCTCCCCCACCCGTCCTGGTGAGTTATCCCAATCCCCTGGGATAAAACAAGGGAAACAGAGAAAAAACAATCAATCAGGTTCTCTAAAAAGAAATATTTTAATAAAAGAAAGGAAAAAGTAAAGAATTATCTCTGTAACTTCAAGATGTAAATATTACAGGGTCTTATAGCTTACAGACACCAGAAAGAGACTTTCCCACCAGTACCAATACAAATCAAAATATTCCCAGCAACTACACATATAAAAGTTAACCAGCCAGATCCACAATTGCAAATAGAGTTAAAACAATTAAAAAGCCTAAACCGCCTGTTTTACTTACTCTATGAAAAGAAACTTAGAGAGCCTATAGTAATGTCTGGTCTCTCTCAGACCCTCCGAGAGAAGAACAAAGAACTCACACCCAAACTTCCCTCCACCCAGTTTTGAAAGTATTTTGTCTCCTGATTGGTCCTCTGGTCAGGTGTTTCAGGTCACTGTTTGTTAACCCTTAGCTATCTGTTTATGACAGCCCCGCTGGGTGGGATATGGAGGAGCAACAGGACTGGGAGGGGTGAAGGGGCAAAGAAAGGAGAGGACAGAAAGAGAGGGCGCACGTAAAGGGACAATGGGTGGGCAGCAGAGGAGACACATAACTGGTCACCGTTTGGCACCTCCCCACACTCACCATTCACTGCAGAGCGCAGCCAGCCCCAGCTGGAAATGGGACTGGGGTGGGGCCCTGCTGGCTGAGAACCGGCATGCAGCTGGGACTGCATTGACAGACCAGCAGAGGAAGTGGTCAGCCCTGTGCGCTGTATCTTTGCCCCGCCACCAGCCCCCTTGCACACCCACTGGACCCCCCGACTCAGTGCTGGTGGGTGAGCGGCTGGCAAGCAGGGATCCGGCCAGCATCATCAGGACCTGCCAGTACTGGTGAGGGGGAAGACAGAAAATACAGGACAATCTGCCCATTTTTAAGAAAAAGTCAGGACACCTGCAGGAGGGCTTAAATACAGGACTGTCCGTCCCTTTAAAAATGGGACATCTGGTCACCCTAGCAAGCAGTGAAAGACTTGAAGTGCATCTCATTAAAAATGCACACAAAGGCACACAGAATACAAGGCTAGAACAAAGTTTCAATTGATTGCAATACACGGCGAAGGAGTCACTTAACACACAGAGGTGTCCAGCACAAGGTTACAGTGTCATGAGTACAATAAAAGCAATCACTCTGTAAAAATGTCACTAACTGCAGAGAAATGCAACAGCAAAAACCAGTCAAAAACATACAGCTGAAGGACAAAGTTCTGGTGGTGGTGGTGGTGGTGGTGGTGATGATGCAAAGTGATGATACAAAATGCTTTTGGGGGGTCTCGCAGTAAGATTTAAGAAGCAAAGAACTTGATTTGTTAAACCTCTGATGGATTCAAGTGATCCAATATTTAACGTACAGTACTTCTAACAATGCTTTATTAGCATCTTCAGCTCAGAGTAGTGTCAACTGCCCCCTGCTGCTGAGAGGTTCAAAGTACAGAGCCTTAAAAGTGCACAACAGCAGCAACTCAGTCCAACCCTGGCCCTGCACCAAAAGGAACTTTGGCCCAGGCTGGAGGATCATTATGCCTGCCCAGACTGTGACAGAAGAATCTTCAGGCTAATTACAGTATAGAAGGAGACATGGAGCATGGAGGGGAACAGAACAGCTGTGGCATGTGGAGAGGGACAGAAAAGCAAGTGGGAGATGGAACAAGATAAAGACATGGAAGCTAAGGAAAGATAAGAATTAACAAAAATAAAAACAAACAAAAACTTACATATTCTTTCCAACCAGCATTTTAGGGGGAGTTCTGCAAGATGTAATTTAGTTTTATATACATATATATTCAAAGTGGGCACACATTTTTAATATATAGCCTAACGATTTTCCTTTTGATCTCATGGGTGCAACAGGCCATGCCAAAAAATTCTTTGCCCAAAGCCAGAAGAGTATGGAAGCACTCTGAGCTGGCACTTCATAGATCAGCAAGCTAGTAAGTTTCACCCTGCTTCTGCTATGTAATTAGTTTACTAGCAAAATGTTTCAAAACAATATCTCCTTTTGTTACCCATGTCACTTTTCAGCAAACTTCATGGTCTTGAGTTTCGCAGGCCTCCACATCATTATAATCCATTAGTGACATTCATGTTAGTTCGGTTTTATTACATAACACATAATTATGTATTTTATTAACAGCATCACCAGGTATAACACATCAAAGTGAGGAGGACAGATGCTCAGGAAATTTTAAAAGATGCAGTTTACTTAAAACAGACTGTTAAAAACCACCCCCCGTTTTCAATCAAACTATAGTTAACATGTTTCTGGGTTTTATTTTACCTCTGTGAATACAGTCACAATAGAACTTCATTCCACTCAAGGTTGCTGACATAGAAAACACTTCCCCCAAAGATTTTTTATTTCCATTCATGAAAAAGTAATACACACCCAGTCACAGGGAAGGAATCACTTTCTTCTAGTGAATAGTCATTTCTTATTTACACTTATCACAAATGCAGAAAAGGCATAGTTCACGATTGCAATCATGAACAGGAAAGATGCAAGTGACTGCAATACATATGACTATTCTTTCAAACATACAAGCTGCCTTCCTCATTGAGCAGAAATCAAGGAAGAGACAGAAATTACTCCCTCCCTCCCCAGATTTACAGAACATTGTCCATGGTAGACAGGAATCCTTTGTAAGAATTCATCATTATTCTTTACAAACATAATATTCACCTGCCTGGAGGTTTAGAATTTGGGAAGATACTGAACAAACAGCCTCTCACAAGCATAAGACAATTTAGCGCTTCAGAGGAGAATTAAGCAATGGGCATTCTAGTCCTGCTAGATCTTTAAATCCCATGGTTTCCATGTAAAGTCTGGCATTGGGCAGCAACACTGGCACTTGGCATGCTCTTAGAGACCATCACGCTATAAAATTTTACAGAAAAAGGAGATGCAAACACTTCCCAAGGAAAGCATCTCTTTTCTGACAAGTGGAAGCAGAGCTGTTCCACTTTAAGCATATGCTGCCATGAGCTGAATGCAGCCAAAAAAACACTTATAGCTTCAGCAGCTGTTTCAGTTCTCTGTAGTCAACAGAAACCTTTTGATCATTTCTCTCATTTTCCAGGAGGAAATGCCAACAAGACTGTGATATGACCACTTAATATCACTACCCCAATACAATGCTGTCATCGGGAGCCAAGAAATCTTACCATGTTATAGGTGAAACTGCATTATATCGAACTTGCTTTGATCCTCTGGAGTGTGCAGCCTCGCCTACCTGGAGCACTGCTTTACCGTGTTATATCAGAATTCGTGTTATATTGAGGTAGAGGTGTATCATTTTATTTATTTATATATATATATACACACATACACGTGTGTGTGCGTGTATATCCACACACACACACACACATATAAATAAATAAAATGATACACCTCTACCCCAATATAACACGAACATATATATCTCCTTTAGGTTAAAGGTTTTAAAGCAGTAATGGTTGTATGCCACCCCAGTCTAAAGGTATTTGCCAGTGTCAGTACCAGCTCACGGGGTACAGAGATTTACATCAAAAGTTTCCAGTAAACAAACTTATTGAGCTATATATAGGATACGATCAGGTGGTTCTTCATAATTTCGTGCAAAGCACTTGAGCTATCTTCTCTCCCAAATAATAATATACCTACAACACTTCTGACTATTGGTTGGATTGTCAGACTCCCTCCATTTTAATTTGGTATCAGGCCATGAGGAAGGCTCTCCCAGGGTAGGGACACGCCCTAAGCAGATTTCCTAGTTTCTCTGTGTAATTGTCTTCAACATTTGGAGAACAGATACTTGTTCAGGACAGTTCATCTTTAAAGAAAACTATCCTAAGACCATGTCCATTAACAGGAATTCTTTTCTGACACCATTCATCTTCAAATTAGTCTGTAAATGAGTATGTTTATTACTTTATTCTTAAATACTGATAAAAAAATCACTCTCTAAGTGGTTCAGTAAGCATAAACTGATGAAAAACAGATTAAGAACTGTAAAGTCAGTCACTTCCTTAATAAATCGTCTCTGCTGGAGGTAGCTGTACAAATGGGATGCTGAGATATAGTAAGCAAGAATAATAAATCCTCTCAAAAGACACTACTGTCACAATGGTCCTGAAAAGTTATGATATCCAGCTCCTCGCCTGCTGAAAAAGATTACTTCTTAAAGCATCTCGCATATGGGAATTGTGCATCAGACTCCACAAAGGCAACACACCCTGAATAGATTTACAGTTTGTAAGGACTTCATGCCAAATTACAAATGCTATGAGAATTGCACAATTAGGAAGATTCTTCTATTCAGAGCTTGCAGCTCCTCAGCAATTCCTGGGCCATGGAAAGGAGTGAGGAGTCTCTAGCATCCTAGAGACAAGTAATCTCCAGGACCCACAAATGCGTAGCCCAAATATCTAAAAACAGGGGTCTGACAAAGCTCATTTCTCTAAAAGAAGAATGGTGCTAGCCTTACTATAGCAATCTTATTCCAAAATGAACCAACTGACAAAGGTGTCTTCTGTATCCTCTGAAATAGTGTCTCCCACAGTTTATGTACAGGAAGGCTCTGAAGCATAGAAAGGACTTTAGGTAACACGTTCATTTTAATGACATTGATGTACCTAACTTCTGTGAACTATAAATACACTTTTCTATACTAACTTTAATTTGCTTTGATAGAAAAAAATTCAGGGAGATCTAGTCTGATTCTCTACATGTGAGCCTAAATATTTGCACTTGTCTGAAGCCCACCAACAAGGCAAAATGCTCAGCATTTTATTTATTTATTTTATTTTATTTTATTGTTTGAATTGCTCATTAAAGACTAATGCTCTTGAATCTCAAGTAAAGGTAAAAAAACAACAAGTAGACAAGCTTTGGAAAGAGAACTATAAATAGATTATGGCAGAATAACATCTGAAAAAGAGAAGCATCGTGTGGGATTCTTTTCAGAGCCTCAGAAAACTGCTGAGAGACCTTTGGATGGAAGATGCTACTAAACCAGCGGTTCTCAAACTGTGAATGGGGTCGCCATGGCTGGCTTAGACTTGCTGAGGCCCAGGGCTGAAGCCCGAGCCTCACTCCGTAGGGTCAAAGCCAAAGCCCGAGGGCTTCAGTTCAGGTTTCAGGTCTCCTGACTTGAGCTTCAGCTTTGGCCCCCTGCCTGGAGCAGTGGGGCTCAAGCTTTGCCCCCACCCTTCACCCCTCCTCAGGTCATGAAGTAATTTTTGTTGTCAGAAGGAGGTCATGGTGCATTGAAGTTTGAGAACCCCTGTACTAAATAAACCCAGATTGGGCATTGTATATTAACCCAGGTAAATACCCTTCAACTCTCCTACCTTGCAATTGAGGTAAAAATCTTTAAATCGCTATTCACAGGGATTACTTGCTTATAGAAGGAGTAAGGAGTGGATCTCTGCCCAATTTAAGCAGTAGTGGAACCAGAACCTTTAAATGCCCCTGTCATGAGCTGAGTTAAAAGTTGTTATGGGCTGACCTAAAACCTTGTTCAAACTGATGTGTGAATGCACCCTTCACTTAAGATACAGTAGTTATGAGACAGTTAACAGCCCACATCTAAATCAAGGCCTAATAGATCCTGCCCAGGAGTTTTGGACTGTGAGGGGAGGACTTTTTGCTGAGTATTGGGGAGGGGGAGCTGATGTAAACAGAGAGACTCGGAGGAGGAATAAGGCCAAGCAACAGCCTGTGAGCACAGTGTGATCCTAGAAAAAGCTAGAGAGTGTGCTTTTGGGTCTGGTGTTGGCTGATGAGTGTTCATCATCAGCCAACTGATGGGTGCTGTGAGCAAAAGAAGCTGCTTCCTGCTATTTGATTCTTTCTGAGTTCAGAGAAACAGGACTTTGTACATTCTTGGTTAAAAAAAACATGTATCAAAGAAATACCTTTGACTGTCACCAGTTTTTACTCTCAACTGGAACATCCCCAGGCCCCTAAACTTTGACTAGCTTCTCAGGTAGAAAAGGGGCAGCAATCCAGTTCTGTATATTATTAATATATTTGAGGTTTTGTGATTATCCTGAAGTGTAAAGATCAGTAATTGCAATTCTGAAGTGTGGATAATTTGAATAAAACTGGAGTTAATTCCATTTATAGATTTATAGATTCCAAAGCCAGAAGGGACCATTGTGATCATCTAGGCTGGCTTCCTGTATAACGTAGGCTTTAGAACTTCCTTCAAATAATTCTAGAGCATAAATTTGGGGCATAAACACTAGCATGTCACCCTTTCTTTATAAAAGGTGCTAGACTTCATAATCTATGAGGCTCTGGTGCTGCTTTTTGGAATAAGATGAACTATAGTAGCTCCTCCTGACAGCAAAGAGAAGGCAGAACAAAACAAATTGTCCTACCATGAATGTCTGAAGGCCAAGACATTTTTAGAGAATAGGTCTAAGTAGCTTAGTATAATTTAAATTGCCATAGTTGAAAAATCAGACAACTGAGTGACAGGAAACCAGACCCCGTCAACACAACTTTTGTGAAGCATCTAAGGTGTTGGGGTAAAGTGTTAATTGAGCCCTAAAGTATTTTAGTAAGACTGGCTGGTTCACTAGACATTCTAGCCCTGAGAAGAACTTGCAGGGTGAGTTTCCAGTTAAGTAAGCACTTCCTCTGGGTCAGCAAAGAGAAGATGCTTCCCTTCAATAATCCACTCTCAGCTTTGTAGGAAAAATATGGTGGTGTTGAGATTTCTTTCACTAAGCTTACCCTTGCTTCTTCAAAAGACTTGCACTTTTTTAAAACCTTCCAACCAAAACTAGTAGGGAAACAACAGTGCAGAGCCCTTGGTGCTAGTTTTGCCAAAATATTTGGCTGCTTGAAGGACCCTGACTCTGAGCCAAATCTGGCCTTGAGTTACACCACTGTAAAGTTGGAATAACTCCATTAAAGTAAAAAAGGTATCTATATTTAAATGGGCATAGCCGAGAACAAAATTTGATCTTGTCTCAGGAGTGGATGCATGTCTGCTCTTGCTAGCCAAAATCAGCCTCTGGGTGAGGTCCCTGTAGTATTTGCCTTGTCAATGACTAGTGGTGCAGGAAATGCTTCATGCTCCAGAGATTTAACTAGCAAATCCTGCAGAAAATCCTCTACAGTGCCTGTGTCTGAGCCCTCAGGTAGTTCCAGCAGCCTCAAATTATTTCTACGTGACCTATTTTCCAGGTCATCTAATATTTATTTATACCAAAACAGTTCTTTCTTAACGGCAGGAGTGTCTTTCCTACTGCTCTCTCAAGATTGCTGATGCAAGTTTCTTCAGCTGAAATGTGCTTGTCCAGTCAGTTTGATTTCCCTTTAATGCATTTCATTGTCTTGAGGTGTGTGGTGTTGTGGTGGTTGTTTTCTCGCTCTCTCACACTCACACACACACAAACAAACACACACACACACCCCTGTGTTGCCATCAGGACAGTGAGGAAAGCCTTTTACAGCCCTCTCTCTCTCTCTCATTGTCTGCGTCCCCTCAGAACTGGGTGCAGCATTCCTAGGCAAGGAGAAGGAAGGGGAAGAGGAGCCTTGCGAGCAAATGCACTCTTCTCTTACCATTTCGTTTTGGGGCTTAGTGTTACATTTGGCAGAAAGAGCTGCATCTAGAAGCTGTTTACATTGTACTGCCTGCCGTTTTAATATAAAACATTTTTGAGAAGGCTGTTGTGAGGTTAAAACTGGGCTGGAAGGACAGAAAGACAATACAGCTCTTTCAACAAGCCCGACCGCCAAATAAATGTTTTAAAGATGTTTTTGTTGATAGCATCTTCTAACATTCATTTATAATGTTCTCTTATGTTTTTCCATAAGGGATGCTGTTATATATCAATGTATGGGATAAGGGCTCTTTTCCCACCTACGTCTTTTTTAAAAGAAGAAAAATCTACCTTGTTACTTACATAGCCCTTATCACCCTAGTACCTGAACAGCTCACTCATTAATAGAGTTTGTCCTCACAGCACTCCTGTGAGATAAGGAAGTACTATTTTCTCCATTTTACAGCATGGTCCAGATTTGTGTGATCTTGGGAAGTCCACGTGGTAGTCAGTAATTCAACCAATGTCTCCCAAATCACTGCCCAGTGCCATTCATCCTCCCAAGCATTAGTAAAAATTATTGCTTGTAGAAAGTAAACAACCGACAGGAAAGGAGGAAAGATGCTCCCGTGGTTGGAACACTGATCACAGCAGTGCAAGTTTCTTCACTGATATGCTCTGACCTGGACTGACCACTTCTCGGACTGAACCTCCACTGGCATATTTGGGGACATTTCTTATGGTCATACTACTGCCATTGGAAACGCTAGTGTAGGCAAGGCATAGGATCTTCATGACCATGTAACTGAACCCAGAGCAGGTCTTGATTCTGCACATCATTTGTACAATGTTACATGTGTAAGTACAAAAGAGTGTTGAGCAGGACAGCAAATACAGGAGAACTCAACTCTGCATTCACAAGAGCACTGCTGTGCATCTGCTAAGTTACTCCTGTCTCGGAGGAGGAACAGCAAGGCCAGAGAGGGAAACTCAGTAGAACTAGTCAAAACTTTGTGATTCCCCATCCCCTTGGGAAAAAATTTTTCCTTTTGGTCAAAAATATTTGAGTTTGAGACAAACAAAACATTTTCTTTTGGGTAGTCCAAAACAGCGAAAACACGAACAATTTTGTAGAAAACAAAAACAAAACAAAAAAAACCTTAATTTTTGACCAAACCCTATTTTTTATAAAAATACTTTCAGTTGAAAATGTTTTGACTAGCTCTAGAGTTCAGCATACTGAACCCTGGCCATTTGCAGTACTGCAGAGTGTGCCAGTATATGTATTATAAACCCCAGGGCTTTTTAATTCTGATGATGATAAATACTCGACGCTGAATGAAACTTGCTGTACCAGACTTTGTCCCAGAAATAATTCATTTTCTCAAAATTTGGAAAAAATTAGTCTGTATTCTAGAGTTACATAAATTAAAAATAAAATATAGCTTAATGGTTTCAGATACTTTTTATGACCATGTAGCTTCAAAATGGATTTAATTTGGAAACAAATTACGTTTGGCAAGGATTTAGTTTGTAGCAGAATCCAACTGCTTTTTGTAATTTGAAAGAAATTAAAAACAGAGAAGATATGAATTAAAAATAACTTCTGCACAGTAAATTCTCATGAATTTTCATACTACATGTCCCAAATGTATAATTACGCAGTGGAATATATTAGATCATTTGATAAATAACCTTTAAATCTGCTATAAGCCATGGTCAGAAAAGTGACTATACAATGATAACTTCCTACGCTACAGTTCTGTTTTCAATGTGTACATACAGCAGAGATGAATCTGAATGGCAAAAACCAGCTCCAGGTCTGAACTTTCCCACAGTACAAGGATTTTTGAATCTTGAGTTTTGATTTTGGTCTATTTCCAATGCAGGATCATGTCCACTTATTTAACTAACAAAAAGAAATGTTACTGCATTTTATTTCAGGTATCCAAGTGTGTACCACTATCAAAAACACAAAACTGGGTTTTCTTCTGGCTTGCAATATCGACTCAATTTTTAACTAAATTCTATTCTAGCTGCAGAGACGTTTCTCTACTGGTGATTATGCAAGAGCCAGTAAGAGTCAGTTTGACTTTTGGATCACAGGTTGAGTTTTCAGGGCCAGAAGATAGATGGGAGTTTTCCCTATCTAAACTATAAAAAAAAAAATTATGGTACCAGGGTTAGAGCTGGTCAACAAATCAGCTGTTTTCCCTGCAGAAAATTTTCATTTTTTGTCAAAAAAAATCAAAACCCCAAAATTTTGATTGGAAATGCTGTCACAATCCCTCATGGAAATTATCATTTCAGAGCCTCTTATGCTCCCATTTTTTCTGTGGATTGAGCCCCCTGACCAGACTACATGTCCTATGATGGACCACAGTCTTCTCCCTTACTATTCCTCTGTGCTATATCACAGAAATCTCTAGCCATGGAGTATTATGGGAGATGTCATGTGGCTGGAGAGCCCAGTCAAAGAAAAATGAGACAACCAAACCATAATTCCAAGGAGGCACTGTGGCAGTATTTCCAAATCAAAATATTTGTGTGTTCAGTTTCTTGAGGAATAGTCAGAATTTTCCATGGATAGCAGACACTTCTTGCAAAATAATCTGTTTAGTCAAAAAAACAATTTTGTGTCAGAAAATAGTTTTGATATTAAATGTTCAATCCACTCTAACCCATTTGACTCTGTAAACATGGAATTCTGCCATGCCATTTTTGCAGTCACTTTATTTGCTGTATTTAACAGCAAGCCTGTTTAGGTCTATTATAAACATAAAACTCTTTTATTTTAAAACAGTATGTAGTTGTTGTGCTGCTCTCACCATACAGGAGACCTTGGGTCAATTCTCAGCCTAGGCACTTGCTCAATGGGCCAGCAAGGACTGCTGGAGCAACAAAAGCAGAACACTCATCTCCTGAAGGAAGTGTTTGTGATCAGGCAACACCTGTTAACCACGAACCTTATTGCTTTTTAAAGGAATGACGACCTCTGAAGGGAATCCCATCCTGTCTCACTAGGAGGCCAACACTTCTCATTTTGGGACAGTGTTCTGAAAACAAGATTTATAGGTTTTAAGGCCACAGGGGACCATTAGATCATCTAGTCTGACCTTCTCTATAACAGCCAGTTACCCCTGCACTGAGCTTAATAACTTGTGTTTGACTTACACATATCTTCCAGAAAGGCATCCAATCTGGATCTGAAGACTTCAAGAGACAGAGAATCCTCATCCACTTTGGTAGTTTCTTAATCTTTGCACCATCCTCACTAAACCATTCCCACTGGCTATTGCCAGCTACAGGAGGGAAAGTTAAGTCCCCACTGTGGGAGAGGGCAGGCACCCAAACTTCATATCTCCTGCTCTTCAGAGGTCTACACCTCATTACTCCAACTCCTTACAACCTGATCCTAAAAAGCTCAAGGTCAGCCACCCCCACCCTCTGGAAGGGCATGAGGCAACAATAGGCAACCTGAACTCTGGACCAATTCAGTTTGGGGGCACTTGAGAATATATTTAACAAAGAATAATGCAAAATAGAGAAAACTATGGTGCCAAAGAGAAACACCTGCAGTGGGGAGTTAGTGGATGTTTTAAGAGATACCTTAAAGTCAAGAGATACCTTGACTGAAAAGAAGGGTATGGGAAGAATAGGATTAATTACTACTACGCCTCCCTTACAATAAATCACTGGAGGTAGAGAACAGGTAGTTTGGAAGGAAGAGCAGATGAATGAGTCTCTGCTCCACATATGCAGACCTCACACTCCTCACCCTCAACTCCTTCCTAGTCATTCAACTTGGGGCAGGGGAAAGAACCCCTCTCCGATCACTCTCCCAAGTAACACCCAGACCCCTTAATAGGTCCCACCTCCATCACAAGTGAGAAAGTTCTCACAAAACAACAAAATAAGGGGGAACATCTAGGCAGAAAACTATGAGACTGAGAATATAGATCACCTAGGCTACAGTTCTGCTACCTGCGTACTTTCTCCTGCCTCTGCCAAAATAAATGCTGCCTATAAATTAGAGTCTCAAAGAGGGGAAGTGAAAGAGACAAAAGAGGCAGATACCATGATGATTAGCACAATATAAAACATAATATAGTAGACAGAGTGTAACAGCTGGTGCAACTTACAGTGTGAAAGAACCATTTGAGTTCTGATAGGGACACTGAACTCCCCAGGAAAACAAAGTCCTTCTCGTCAGAGGACAGAATATTTATGAGTTTTAAAACATTATATGGAATACTGGGCATTTCAAGAACTTGAAACAAAAATCAACACAAGTAATGTGAAGTGAATGACATGGAACAAAATCCTTCAGCAAGAGCCAGGGCCGGCTCTAGTTTTTTTGCCACACCACACACACACACACACACACACACACACACACAAGCCTGTGCAGTGGCCTGAACAGCAAAGAGGAGGTGGGCCAGAAACCAACCTACCTGCCGGCCGGAGCAGCAAGGGGGGCGGGCAGGAATTCCAGGAAACCTGCCAGCTGGTCGGAGCAACGAAGGGGGAGAGGGGCATGAAACAAACCGCCCGGCCGGCCAGAAAGGCAAAAGGATGAAAAAACAAAAAAACAAAAAAGAAAAAAAATACCTGCAGGGCGACGGGAGTGCAGGTGCAGGGGGACTCCCAGCCCTGCAGACCCCGGGCAGCGGAGTGCACATCCCAGCTAGCACGGGGGAGAGAGAGAAGGGGGCGGCCAGGGCTTCCTTAAGCAGGGCGCTCGCCATGCGGCCCCTCCTGCCAAGCCGCCTGCTGGGAGGGCTCAGTGCCCCTCCGGTTGGCGGGCAGGGAGGGAAGCGGGCTGCCTGCCAGGCTTGCTGCAGAACTGGCACCGCTCCCAGCAGCTCCCCTCCTCTGTGCCGCTGCCCCCTACAGGACGGCAGAAGCAGCAAACCAAAAGAAAAAATTCTGCAGGGGCAGCGGAAGCGGTGAAGCGCAAAACAAAAAAAAGGATTGGGCAGAATGCCGCCCCTTGGAATCTGCTGCCCCAAGCACCAGCTTGCTCGGCTGGTGCCTGGAGCCGGCCCTGGCAAGAGCACAGAATAAGTGACACACAAGCTAGCAGAGAAAATTCACAGAAATGCCACAAGGTAAAACTGGGGACCTTGAAAACAAATCACAGCTGCTGGCAATCTAATTTGTGGCTCTTATGTATCCCAGAGGAGGAGGCTGAAGTGGAGAATACACAATCCAGCTACTCACAGCCTGTTACAAGGCACATCTATAGTGGCATTCTTCTTGAATCTCATCAGGCTAGAAAGTACACACTGATGTTTACAGTCCACGCTTAATCTGAGTGCAATAAGTTCCATGATTTTATTGCACAAACTAGCCATTTTCACTTGCTAAATTTTCACCTGGTAAACAGGAGAACTGGGGTCCATTATGTCAACCCTGCTCACATAGTGCAGAATTGATTTGCTTACAAAGATGCTGCTACATCCCTTTAACCAAGACAGTCTCTATACAGAAGGCATAGATAACCAAAGTCCCTGCCATTGACTATTAGATTCTATTTTCATCATATAGCCTCATGTCACTGTCTGTAATGTATTGCCAGACTGAGAGCTTCACTCAGTAAAGGAGGATTTAGAATTTCTGGTCAGCAAGTTTAGTGTTTTCAAAGCTTTCTTGTTTTCAGGAGCTCCAGCTTTTATCAGATCTATCGTAGGATGTAGCTCATTCAAAATCCAGCAGATTGCATCCTAATAAGCATTTGGTTGTCTGATCATGAGCCTCCTATTTTTAAATCTTTCCACTGGCTTCCTGTCAAAATTTACATTGATTTTAAAATCATTATACTTTCAGCTTTGAATAGCTGTAGCCCATCTTCTATAACCAGTCTGCTGTACTTACATATTCCCAGCTATTCAGTTGGATCTGAATTGTGGATCATTTGCTTTGTGCTATAATCTTGTCTCTGTTTAGGCATTTCTACGATGTCCATCACTTCAGTATGTACTGCTGGTGCCAACATTTGATGCATTACCAGAATCTCATGTGAACACTCAAAGGACCCACAAGCCTGTTGAAAATACTTCTCAATACATTTACTTGTAACTTCTAGTGCCCTGCAACATTGCTGTGAAAGATGCCATATAACATGTACTATTAAAATCAATGCTTTCACCCAGTATTGACAACATGACCTAGATTTCGCAAAAGTCCCATAGCACAATGAGGAGTAAGGAGACAATGGATAGACTCTGTGTAGTTACCATCACCTAAGATTTGACTGCTGGGTTGCAATACCTGACCAAAGCTGAACTGGAAGTGGGAGGATTTCACATGCGTGATATTCAAATATCCCATACACTTTAGGTTAAAAGTTAAGCTTTTGAAAAAGCACCATACTAGAAAGAGTAAAGGAACAGAAGCTGATTAAAAATAGCTTTACCTACAGATTAAGAGAAAAAAAGGTATGCTAAGAGTACAATTTGGGTGCCCCTTCCACATTTGAGTAGGGCTGGTTGAAAATTTTCCAGAAGGAAAAGTGCTGAGAATCTCTACTTCATGGAAATTTTCAAAATGTCTGAATTTCCCATGAACTAGAAATTTGGAGTTTTGGCCAGCTCTACATTTAGATGCTCATACATCAATACGAAGTAGTGTACATGAAAAAAAAAGGTAAACCAGATACAACTATTCTCAAAGTATAGGACAAGAGGTTCATTTGCAATGTTCTTTGGTTGACTACAAGTAATGCCCTGCCAACATGCCTCAGTCTTGATCTGGGCACTTTTGAGGTTGAGATGCTAGGTAAGTCTCCATTCCCCATAAATCTTTGGATTCACTGCTGAACTAGCATCAAACGCAGTTAGTGCCATTTGTGCGATATGAATGTGTGTCCATTAGGAAATGGATTGAGACAATGTCACACAGTCTACTAAACAATCATCAGATGGTTTGCAATTTTAATTCACTATCAGGGTTCCCCTACCACTCCCAAGCCACACGTTTATGCAGCCACACCCTCTGCTGGCAGGGATACAGTAAGAGGGTGAAAAGGTAGGAGAGGAAGAGACTCAAATTCTAAACTGGAGGTCTGGGAGTTGCTCATTCTGAATACAGAAAAAAATTAAATGAATATTTCTTTTATGGAGTAGAGTCAGATTCAGACTGGTGCCCCAAGGTTACATGCTCTGTATTCTATTACCAGGCCACTGACCTATCCAGTTCTCTGAGTATATTTTTCTTTTAATTTTGCTTTATACAAAATTATGCTTGCCCTTTCTTTGCGGAGCATGAGGGAAATCTTCTGAGCCCCAAGGATATCCCACATTTTTTCCTTTTTAAGCACCCTTCTTACAAAGGCTTCATGTCAAACCGACCTTCCCTCCAGAGATGGAGCATTGTGTATAGCTCAGAGGTGGGCAAACTATGGCCCATGGGCTGATACCAGACCCTCAAGGCTTCATATCCGGCCCATGGGATTGCACCCCGTGGCGCCGTGGGCTCCGTGCTGCTCTCAGAAGCATCCGACACCACATCCCTGCGGCCCCCAGGCGGGGGGGAAAGGGGCTCTGTGCGTTGCCTTTGCCTCCAGGCACCATCCCCCACAGCTCCCATTGGCCAGGAACGGGGAACCACAGCCAATTGGAGCTTCGGGGAGGTATCTGGAGGCATGGCAAGGGCAGCACATGCAGAGCCCTTCACCGCCCCCTCTCCCAGGGGCAGCAGCACTTCCTGGAGCAAAGCAGGGGCCGGGGACAGGGCAGGCATGCAGGGAGCCTGCCCTGGCCAGTGCACACCATTACCACTCCGGAGCTGCTTTAGGTAAGCAGCAGCGGGCCTGAGCCCAAACCCCTCCCGCACCCCGCCCCTAACCCCCTGCCCTGAGCCCCCTGCCGCAGTCTGCACCCCTGCCCTGAGCACCCTCCTGCACACCACACCCCCTCCCACATACCACACTCCCTCCCACACCCCAACCTCCTGCCATGGCCCTGCATACAATTTTCCCACCTAGATGTGACTCTCCACCCAAAAAGCTTGCCCACTCCTGGTATAGCTCCATCTAAATTCCACCAACTCCATTCCCTGTATCCACCAGAAGAGGTAGCCCTTACTGAAAAGGGCCTGGTGTATACAGAGTTTTGGACTGATTTAATTATTTCAGGCAAGGGTGTGATTTTCTATCAAAATAGTTAAATTAGTGCAACCCCTAGTTTAGATATCAGCATAATAGTGCCTTATACCTGTATAACTTCTCCTCTTCACTTACGGAGAAAGCTATGTCAGTATAACTGCATCCACATTAGCAGGACTTGTAGCACTATACTTATACTAGTTAAAGAGAGACCATTTGTCTGGAGACAAGCCCTGAGTACAGGATTTGAACTCTAATCTCACACCAGGACAGCCCCATCCTTCCTTTTTAACACCTGGGAAGCCATGCAAGTCAGATACAGCTTTCCAAGTATCTGAACAAAAAGTTACCGAGACAAAATCTATTTCAATAGAATGTGCTCCTGCTCCCTGAGCATCCTCTTGCAGTGAACTCAGGACAATTATGCAGCCTCAAGAAACAGGAGGATGTGGGGACAGAGGTCTTGCACTTCTTGTAGTCTCCAAGGGAAACATCACCACATCTACTATTTGCCACAAAGGGCAAACGATGAGGATCAAGTGTCAATACAGGGGGGTAGAAAGAGGCAGCCAAGAAAGAAGAGGTGGCCAAATGCCTGTGGGGTCTACCACAAAAAGAAAAGAAAGCATTTTACAAACCTGTTCACTACAAGCCTCACATTCATAACTGTTTCCAAATGGAAGGCTATGTGGAAAGCCAAAGCAAACATTCCCAATTTTTTTGAACCTATCAGACTATATAGGAAAATATGTGCATTTTATGGTTTGGGGGCACAACCTTATAACTATGTTTTTGCATTGTCATGTCCAAGTCCTTTTATTCCCCCTCAAAAATTAATATTTCCTAAAGCAATACAGCTATTTATTTTGGGTGAACTTGAATTGAAGCACAATCTCCCTTTGCAAAACAACAAGGCACAGAGGAGTTAGAACATGACACCTAGGGGATTCCAGAGCACACTGCAGTGCAACCATAATCAATTTTCTGGTGCCTTTTCAACTGATTTTTGTGCTGTTGTCTTAGCAGTTCAATGCTAATTCTGTATGCTCACAGTTGGCACTCAGAAAAACAGGAGTCAGGGAAGGGAGGCTGTAAAGAACAAAATTTACAGTGTCTGCCTCTTTATTAGAATTGTATTAAGCACAGTTCTGGCTTCATCATGCAAAACTGCTAAGTGTTCTGGCAAGAAATAATTTTGAACTTCCCTACTGTGAAGCACAGCCTTTCAGGCACCAAGCTCAGGAAGACGTCAATCAACTGCCTTCCCACTGAGGTGCTACATCGGCAACAAGCTCCTAAAGTGACAGGATACAAATGATATTTAAATTGGATTTTCATAGAGTCAGTAAATCCAGACGCCCCTGGCAAAGGGACGAGGCTAGTGCCATCTTGTAGCTTTCAGAAAACTTAAAGCAGCTGTGTAGGGAGTAACTATCCCAGCTCCAGTTCCTCCAGATTTCACAACCAATCACAATCAACCGTGAATTTTCAATACCCCAATTTCAAAACAAAAAGGAACATCTATAATCTGATAATCAGCAGAAGAACACTTTAGCACATACACACTTAAAAGGGAAGGGAGTGGGCATGGGATAGAGAGGGCTTCAGTAAACAATAGCATCTGTTCATCATTTCATAATAAAATAAGAATATTCTTATGTATACATAACACTTTTCATCTTGAAGGAGCCAAAAAAATGCTTTACAAACCATATACATAAAACGTTACTGACATGTAACCACCTCTGGGTTAATGGTGACAAATAGAGCTGGTTTTTTCAACTATAAACTGTCAGAATAGACAGTTCCATCAAAAACACAATGCTTTGCTAAAACCCTGTGGATTTCCCCAGAAATTTTTCTCAGAAGAAAATTAGTGGGAAAGGATTCTGACAATGTCAAAATGTCCTGTTTCAACATTTTTTGAACTAAGCATTTTTTATTTTTCATTTTATTTTATACAATATATTATAATATAATCATGATAATCTAGTCGGACCTCCTGCATATTACAGGCCACAGAACCTCACCCACCCATTCCTGTAATAGACCCCTAACCTGTGGCTGAGTTACTGAAGGCCTCAAATCATAATTTAAAGACTTCAAGTTATAGAGAATCTGCCATTTACACTAGTTTAAACCTAAAGTGACCCTTGCCCCATACAGCAGAGGAAGGTGAAAAAAATCCAGGGTCTTGGCCAATTTGACCCAGGGGAAAATTCCTTCCAATCCCAAATATGATGATCAGTTGAACCCTGAGCATGTGAGCAAGATCCACCAGCCAGACACTTGGGACAAAATTATCTGTAGTAACTCAGAGCCCTACCCATCTAGTGTCCCATCACTGGCCATTGGAGATATTTGCTACTAGCAGTTTCAGATCAGCTACAGTCTTATCATACCATCCCCTCTACAAACTTATCAAACTCCATATTGAAGCAAATTATCTTTTTTGCCTCCCACTGCTCCTCTTGGAAGGCTATTCCAGAACTTCCCTCCTGTGATGGATAGAAATCTACATCTAATTTCAAGCCTAAACTTATTTATATCATTTGTTCTTGTGTCCATATTGGCACTTAACTGACGTATTTATAGAGAGCAATCACATCTCCCCTCAGCCTTCTTTTGGTTGGATCATCCTAGTAACCCTTCTTTTCACGTGTTCCAATTTGAATTCATCTTTTTCAAATATGGGTAACCAGAATTGCACACACTATTGCAGATGACATCCCAACAGTGCCTTGCCCTGATGCATCCTAGGACTGCATTAGTCTTTTTCAGAACCACATCATATTGGTGGCTCATAATCACCCTGTGATCATCCAGTATACCCAGATCTTTCTCCTCCTCTGTCACTTCCAACTGATATGTCACAAAAGCATAAGAACAGCCATACTGGATCAGACAAAAGGTCCATCTAGCCCAGTATTCTGTCTTCTGACAGTGGCCAATGCCAGGTGCCCAAGAGGGAATGAACAGAACAGTGATCCATCTCCTGTTGACCATTCCCAACTTCTTGAAAACAGAGGCTAGGGATGCCATCCATGACCATCCCAGCTAATACCCATTGATGGACCTATCCTCCATGAAATTATTTAGATCTTTTTTGAACCCTGTTATAGTCTTGGCCTTCACAATATCCTCTAACAAAGAGTTTCACAGGTTGACTGTGTGTTGTGTGAAGAAATACTTCCTTTTGTTTGTTTTAAACCTGCTGCCAATTAATTTCATTTGGTGACACACACACACCCAAGTTCTTGTGTTATGAGAAGGAGTAAATAACACTTCCTTATTTATTTTCTCCACACCAGCCATGATTTTATAGACCTCTATCATATCTCCCCTTAGAAGTCTCTTTTCCAAGCTGAAAAGTCCCAGTCTTTTTTATCTCTCCTCATATGGAAACTGTTCCATGTCTCTAGTCATTTTTGTTGCCCTTTTCTGTACCTTTTCCTATTCCAATATATCTTTTTTGAGATAGGGCAACCGGATCTGCATGCAGTATTCAAGATGTGGGTGTACCATAGGTTTATATAGTGGCAATATGATATTTTCTGTCTTATCATCTATCTCTTTCTCAACATTCTGCTAGCTTTTTTTGACTGCAGTGGATGTTTTCAGAGAACTATCCACAATGATTCCAAGACATCCCCCCCCATAGCAAAAATTCTTGTTGTTACTCCCTAAAAGCATGACTTTCCACTTTCCACTATTAATTTTCATCCATTTCTATAACTCTAGTTTACAAGGTCATAAAATCATGACATTTTTAAAACAAATCAATTAGGACAGACAGGACATTGGTTTAAGGTCCCATCTGAATGTTTTTTGTGCTTACGCAAACACACACACACCCACACACTCACCGATATCCATGGAACATGATTGATGTACCTTGGGAGGATGAAATGTTGAGTCATTCCTGACAGGATCTGAACCTGTGGTTTCCACATCACTTATCTTGTCTAGTGTGAATTTCAGCCAACTCAAGTCTCATCTGTCCCTCCCATCCTCAGCACAACTAATTGCTCAATCCTTAGGCACAGGTATTGAAACCAGGATAGGTTAAGACCCCTCTAATTGTAATACTTTTCCTTTTAGTCTTTAACTTTGCCCCCAGTGTGAACAGTCCCCGTGTGTTCTAAAGGAAAAAGTAGAGGTACACAAAAACAAGTGGGGCACCCTGTTGTGAGGGAATCTCAGAAGTATACATACAAAGACACATTGTGCAAGACCTCTCTCCCCACAAAAGTCACCTCTCACTTAAGGTGTAAGATATTTAAATATAATAATCCATGTTTTAAAACTAATCAAAAACATAGGTCCTGGATTCTTCTTCCTTGCTTGTACGTTATTGACACCTCTGTTACTATGGCGACAAGAAATGGATTCTCTTCTCTCTAAATTTAGGTGCCAATTCCAAACATATTTTGCTAATGAAAATCCTTGCAAAAACACCCCAAGATAACCAAAAATAAAACTAACCCAACAAGCCTCCCACTTATGAACTTGTGTCTGTGCGGCATGAGTGTGGAGTTCATTTAGTTGTGACAGCGGAAGATTTAGGCCACCCTAGCCTGCAAGTTGGCCAAATATCTGAGAACTTAATACATTTACCATGATAACTGTGAGGGAGATGGTTAGTCTTGACACACCGCTGAAAAAAGAAGCAGCGCCAACAGCAGCAAAGAGTCCCGGATCAATCCACGCCCCTTGTTCATTGGTTTGAACACCAAAAATGGACACAAGAATCAGGCCAACTATCCTGCCATATAAAGCTCCTGTGTACCTGCATGTGAGGAGAAGAAAATTAGGACACTACTTTTGCCAGACACATTATTTTCCAGGATGTTTTCCTTCTTCTCTGCTAACCTGGCATTTCATTCTGTCAGCTTTGTTTTTGTAACACAGCACTGTTCCAGTAGCACTAGGGTCCTTGGAGTTATGGGGGCCCAACCAGCCAGGCAGCTGGGGGAAAGTAGGGCCTGCTGGCCCCACAAGGCAGAGAGGAGGCTGGGATGGGGCACTCCTCCAGATGGGGTGACCCCAGGCATGAGCAGTCAACAAAGAGGTGTGCAGAAGGCATGAGGGAATCGCAGTCCGGGGGGGGGGGGGGGGCGCGGAGGAAGGGCTCTAGAGAGGGAAGACATGGCAGCCACCCAGAGACAGAGCATAAGGTAAAAGCATGGGCCACTTTGCATGGGGCAGGGAACTGGGGGGACAACAAGCAATGGCTAGGGGTAGGGAGAGCTGGGGGAGGCTAGTTCAGAGCTGGAGGTGGGGACAGGGGGTTGGAGCAGAACTGAGTGACTAGTTCAGAGCTGTTGAGGGTGGGGAAAGGGGACTGGAGCAGAGATGGAGGCATCTGAAGCAGAGGTAGGGGGACAAGAAGAGGGGGGTGTGACAGGATCCCCCTGGGATGCAGCCGGGGACAGTGGAACTGCTGTGCCCCCTTAACTCTCTCCACCCTGGGCTGTCTCTCACGATGCTTTGTTAGTGACAAGCAGCAAGCCCCTCCAGGCACTGTGATCCCTCAGCACAACAGCATGTGGAGCCCCACACCCAGCTATATTGCATGAATGTTCCCAGAGCCACTCATGAATCACACAGAAAAACACCTGACAAATCCCCCCAGCTCCCAGCTCTGTACCCCAGGAATATACCATCTTGCACTGCTCAAAATGGGCAATGAAAATGTATTAATTGGTTCACCCCTTCAACAATGGAAAGTGGTTATTCAGCAGCCTTTGTCAAATCTGAACAGATTTACCACACACTTCAGTTTAAGCAGTTTTTCTCACCCCACTGGATATTGCAGCCCTTAATATACAGGTTTTTTCCTTCAGCCTGGACCAATCTTAACAGAGACTTGTCTTCTTCTCAGTGTCTTGGTTGCTTGCAGCATAGGTGGGGGCAGGAGAAGGGCCCTGTATGTGTCCACTCTGTTTGTTTTATACCCTCACTTCATGTGCTTGGAAAACGTAAGTCCAGGTATGTCTGGGGGCACTGCTGAGTTTCCAGGCAAGGTTATCAATTCTCTTGGTGTGGCCTCATGCAGGTGAGTCACTGCATTGTAGCTCCCTTGCTGCACAATGGTTGTTGATGGGTTGATTGATATCCCGCCCGGGTGTTAGTTACTTTCCTTTCTCTGTGCTCCCTAGGAAGGGTTCTGTCTCTTGTTCAGCTTCAAAACTCTGCCAGCTAACAAATGGGACAGTTTTCTTGGTCACTGACAATATCTCTCCTGCCCTGAATCCTAAGGGCATGTTGCCTTCTGCAGGGAAAGGAGCTAGTCTCAGTCCCTCCCATACTTGAAAGTATGCTGCTTCCCTGTGTTAGAGTTGCAGGGATCCTCACCCAGTTCAGTGATTTCTGAGATCCCATCATCTTTCTCTGGGCTTCCCACAGGATACATTTCTCTATGCTCCCTAGAGTGGGGTCTGGGTCTGGCTCAACTTGCTGGCAGCTAACAACCTGGACAATTCTCTCCCTGGAAGGCATTACACCTCCATCTTCTCCTGATGTGGTGTTGCTTCCAGCTGCAATGCAGGAGTTGGTCTCAACCATCCTCCCACTTAGAAGCATGTGGCTTCCCCCGCTGCAGAAGAATCAAGGAGACTCTCTCCCATTCTCTCAGCAGTTCCTGAGACCTTACCATTCCCTCGGGGGTCCCAGCATAAAACTCTTTCTTGTTGCAGGCATATACCTTAACCTGAGCTACATAAAAAAAATCATTACCAAGGAGCAGGTCGACTAGGAGGTGTTCCTTTAACCGCATAGTCAAAATACTTTCCAAACCTTCCCACACCACATGGACTTTAGCTTGTGGTACAACTAATCTGTTTTCACCCATCCTCACAGTCTCTGCCATTTGGTCAGGTAATATGCTGGCCTTTGGGACCACACTCTGCTTAACCAGAGAGATCTGGGCACCTGTAGCCTTCTGCCCGAAGTACTCCCTGCCATTAATTTCAACAACCTTAACATGCTCCATGTCTGGTTCTGCAGAGGCTAATCTCACAAAACCAATATGATAGGTTTCGATTGCCTGGGGGGGTTCTGTGTTGAGGATAACAGAATTAACATGAGCTATTGGTAGGCTGCTTCCTCCTAGCACAAGGCATTTATTCCTCGGGTGATCGATGGAATTGCTCTGATAGCACCTTTTGGGCTCTTCTGCTTTTACAAGCAATTTGGGAGAAGGGTTAGAGGAATGGTTTGCGAGTGGTGAGTACCCAGCCTCCCACCCATCCTCCCTCTTGCTAGCGATAAAATGGGATCTTCCTTTCCCACCAGATTTAAACACCTCTTTCAGTGGTATGTTTTCAATAGATGCCTGGGTCTGTTCAAAAGGATCAGTAAGAGATGCCATCTCATCCACCAACTTTACATCTTTGTCCCATGGACACCACTTTACATCAGCCTAATATACGCCTAGGAAATGCTCTTGAGCAACAAAATCCAACATTCCCTCAAAGCTTGTACCAACTTTGATGGGAAAGTGGGTGAGGGGAAAATCTTTCATTTTGTTCACATATTCCCCATTACTCATATCAATAGCCCTCAAGATTCCTGAATTTAGCTCTATGTATTTCAGGATTTTTTGCAAAACAGTGTTTTTAAATTTACAATAGTCTAAAGAATCCTCAATAGGCATTTCATTGACTATATTCAGAGCTTTACCAGTTAATTTTGCAATCAGGGTAGGAACTCTCTTGGCATCAGGGATCTCATGCACTGCACACAGCCTTTCAAAGGTAGGCAGATATTCATCAATATCATCTGTCTCCTTGTATGCAAGATCCCAACTGCAGATTTTTGGAGTGTTGGGAATCGGTTAGTGGGTTCTGGTTCTGCTTCTCTAGCAGGTCCAGTTGTTTTTGCTCTCTTTCTTCCCCCTCTCTCTTCCCATTTCTCCTTTATCTCCAGTTCTTTAAATTGAAAGGGTCTCTGGGACTCCCTCTCCTTTTCTGCAATCTGTAATCTGAAAAGCTCCAACTTTGCAATTATTTCACTGCTTTCAGTCATTTTTCCTGTTTTTCTGTCCCTACTTCCCTTTCCCGAAATAAGCAAACAGAAAATAACAAAGTCTCTTCCTGACTGTCCTTAGCCACCACACTTAAAGCCTCACTTAAAATGTTTACACCAGTGTATGAAATGCAAATCTTGCTCAGTACAATTAGTTATGTATTTCATCCTGCTCACAGCACCACTGTGATGGGATCCCCCCACCCGGGGTGCAGCCTGGGACTGTAGGATCGCTGTGCCCCCTTAACTCTCTCCAGCCTGGACTCTCTCTCACAATGCCTTGCTAGTGACCAGCAGCAAGCCCCTCCAGGCGCTGTAATCACTCAGCACAACAGCATGTGGAACCCCACACCCAGCTAGATTGCATGAATGCTCCCAGAGCCACTCATGAATCACACCAGCCAAACCCCCCCCCCAGCTCCCAGCACTGTACCCAGGAATATATCATCTTGCACTAGTTGATTGATACCCCACCTAGGTGTTGGTTACTTTCCTTCCTGTTGCCTCTGGGGAACCAATACCTGGCTGATTCCCCAATTTACAGCATGTTTTAGTGACAACTATACTGCACAATTCTCACAACTTCACATGCATTAATGAAATACATATATGGATAGAGAAATGACTTTCAGCAGATCATAACCTTTCCCCTGATACCCTACATGGCATGCCTTGTAAGGTAAGATTACAATGATATAAAAATGAGCACTATGGGGGTTCCAGGACATTCCTCGAAGGTACAGAATGTTGCAGTGGGTTGGAACAGAGCTAGAGGAGACCAAGTTGGGGTGCTGGGGAAGGGCAGCTTGTCATAAACAGATAGCTAAGGGTTAATGTTCTTTTACCTGTAAAGGGGTAACACCAGTAACCTGAAACACCTGACCACAGGACCAATCAGGAAACAAGACTTTTTCAAATCTGGGTGGAGGGAAGTTTTGGGTGTGAGTTCTTTGTTCTTTGTCTTGTGTCTGACCCTCTCAGAGTGATTTTTCTATCTCCTGGCTTTCTAATCTTCTGTTTCCAAGTTGTAAGTACAAGGACAGTAAGACAATAGGTTTATATTGTTTTCTTTTGTATTTACATGTGTGTAGTTGCTGGAATGTGTTAAATTGTATTCTTTTTGGATAAGGCTGTTTATTCATTTTTTTCCTTTAAGCAATTGACCCTGTATATTGTCATCTTATTACAGAGACTATTTTTAATGTCCTTTTTCCTTTCTTTTTATATAAAGCTTTCTTTTTAAGACCTGTTGGAGTTTTTCTTTAGTGGGGACTCCAGGGAATTGAGTCTGCAGCTCACCAGGGAATTGGTGGGAGGAAGAAGTCAAGGGGAAAATCTCTTTGTGTTAGATTTACTAAGCCTGACTTTGCATACCCTCTGGGGGAGGGGGAGAGATTAGATCTCTTGGTACTTGTGTTTCCAGGACTGGAAGCAGGGAATCTCCTAGGGTCGTCCAGGGAGGGGAGCCTGGGAGGAAGTACCAAGGAAACAAGGGGAGGGGGTTATTTCCCTTTGTTGTAAGACTCAAGGCATCTGAGTCTGGGGGTCCCCCAGGGAAGGTTTTGGGGAGACCACAGTGAGCTAGGCACTGTATAATTCCTGGCTGGCGGCAGCTTTACCAGGTCCAAGCTGGTAACTAAGCTTGGAGGTTTTCATGCTAACACCCATATTTTGGACGCTAGGGTCCAGATCTGGGAAAAATGTTATGACACAGCTCCAGGAAGCAGGGGCAGAAGGGGAGCTAAACAGGACCTGGAGAGTAATTGGATCAGGGCTGGGGGAGCTGAGGACTGGATTGAAGGAGGCTGGAGCAGGGTTGAGGGAGAGTGGGGCAGGGGGAACAGGATCAGACCTAGAAGGGAGCAAGGGAGGCCCATGGTGCAAACTGTGGATTTAAAGGGGAGTGGAGGGAAGCTAGGCAGGAGCTGGGGGATGGAAGGGCTAGGCTGAGGCTATGGGGAATTAGGCAGGAGCTGGGAGTATCTAGGCAGCAGCTGGGGGTTGGAAGGGCTGCACTAAGGTGGTGAGGCAGAAGATCGAGGCAGTGATTAGAGGATGGATTGAGGCTATGTGGGAGATGAAGGGGAGTGGATTTTGGAACTGGGAATAGGGTCCCAATCTATTCTTGCACCAGGGTCCTCTGGGGCCTTATTATGCCACTGATTTAGTGCCTATCACTATAGCCTCTAGTACAGCACTGAATTACCTACCAAGTTTCCCTCACTTTGTATGAAGAGGCTAATATATCAACTGCTTTTCAAAAAGAGGGGGTATAGTATGATGCAATATTTAATGCTCTCCAACATTCAGTGACAATGAGGTTTAGAGGCATACACTAAAGCCTGGTCGACACTAAGAAATTAGGTCAGTATAACTACATCACTCAGGAGTGTGAAAAATCCACACCTCTGAACAACACAGTTAAACCAACCTAATCCCCAGGACACACAGTACTAGGCCGATGGGAAAATTCTCCTATTGACCTAGCTACCACCTCTTGGGGAGATGGAGTACCTACACAGATGGGAGAATTCCTCCCATTGACGTAGATAGTGTCCTCACCAAAACACTCCAGCTGTGTAGCTGTGCCGTTGCAGCACTTTAAATGAAGATAACCTTCAGATAGCAGGGATTTGGGGTATATCAGTCAAGCCAATCCAAATAACATCAATCTGCACTTCTATAGCTCCAGCCTAGAATCTCCAAAGGGTTTTTAAAGCATTAAATACACCTCACAACAACCATGTGAATTAGGCACAGACAGTATTATTATGTCCATTTTACACATGGATAAACTGAAGTGAAGAAAGGTTACTTGCCCTAGGTCATACAGTGAATCACTAATGAAGCCAGGACTAGAACCCAGGAGTCCCAGTCCCCTGCACTCAACAAAAGGCTACACTGCAGCACAAGAATTTTCAGTATGGACAGCCTTGCCATAAAGGTGAAATTGTTGGGTTCAGTCATAGTTTTTTATTTCTTGTAAAATATATTTAATTTACAAAGAATTCAAGCTTTGAATAAAGTCTTGGGCTTGTACAACTATTCCCCTGTCAGAAGAGGCATTGTATTACCTGAAGTTAGAAGGATTTGGGGAGTATCATATCTCACTATTACTCAATTTTCTTTTCATTTACTTGTGTAACTGATATATTTTATTGATGTCTGGCATCCAGGTATATTGGGCCGTAGATGTCAGGTTACCAGTTTTCATAGACACAAGAATTTGCTGTTAGACGTATAGACTACCCAATATCTACTTAAGCAAAGACATGCCAGGCTTTTAGCAACTACGTTCTAGAGAAAAATGGATTTAGATATCAACTCTCAGGAAAAAAAGTGTTAGCCAAAGAAAAGCCAGAAGATTTCATATTACAAAACTCTCTCAAACGTAGGGATTCCTTCAACGCCTAAGTGATATTACATTGGTTACCCATTCTCCAGTCATCAGCAATTCATCCTTTATAGGTTGATGACATCAGTATTCATACTACATCCTCCCACCATTACTGTAAGGATTCCGCACTAATATGCGGCAACCTACTAACTGAAGACATTGGTCTGAACCACAAAGGCAAGACCTAGATGCAAACTTCCCCAACATTTAGACATATTCAGGTTGAGGGTTTAAATTCAGTCCATTATGGACACAGGGTCCAAATGCAAAGTCTGAATCCAAACTACTGTTATAGAGATGAAACCAGTTTGAATGCTTGCTCCAAATGTAAGGGGTTTCCAAGTTTAGGGTTTTGGTTATGCCCCATCCATAGCTATTATGGGGATGTTTTCTCCCTCATTTCCCTTCTGCAATTTTACCCCTCTACTCAACTAAACTTCTGCTGAGTGACCCTGTTCCAGCAAGGTGACCCAGTCAAAGCAATGACAGCATTCCTATTGGAAGCCTTCATTTTCCAACCCATACAACTACCTCGCCATCATAGGCCTTTCCTATATATAAGCTATTAATTTAGATATGCAATACTTACAGCATGGGTATAACCAGGCCACTAGCAACAGCAGAGCCCGCAGTCCAGCAAGAGAGAAGGAAATAAAATGCCAGAGCTGTAATGAGAGAGGTATATCCAAATTCTTCATGAGTCCCACGTCTGAACAAGTACATGATTCCTTGCTTACCATTCTCAGCTAAGAGTGCAGCTGCTTCAAGGAGAGAAAAGAAAAACAGGAGTACAGAAAGTTAAATAGATCCTTTAAAAATACCCACTAACAGTTCTTGTAACTTTCAACCTTGATTATGATTAAATAAAGTTCATAGTCAATAGGTTGAGCCTACAGTGCTAGTTGAGGTATACAATACTTCAGGAAAATGAGAACCATTTGTGTTTACAGTCTGCAGTCTGTGATATTATTCTTTTAGATGACCTAAATGGAGAGAAACAGTAGCCATTTAGCCAAAAAAAAGGAACTTCTTGGCTTCTCCCTTTATTAGTCTCTCTGATAGACCCTCTTTCCCTCCCCTATAAACCTCAGAAATGCTATAATTCACAAGCTTCCCAACTCACACATTTTAAATGGGGGACTCAGTTCTTCTGGCATGTCTCTGGAGAATGAAAATAAAATCCACTTTAAAGAAATCTTTAGCTGCAATGTAGGTTATTTGGAGACCAAGTTCAAATTACACAAACACAATTTATTCTTAGCTACCATTCAGCAGAATTCTTCTTACCTTCATTAAAGGTTTGATTGGAATATTTGACTCCATCTGGTCCTATCCACGCTGTGCCTGATGGACAATTATATTCTGAAATTTCTCTCTCAAATGGGTTTATGCTTAAAAATTAAAGGGAAAAGGATGATATTAAATGGATGAGTGTAATGCAGAGCATCTGTACAGAATATATTTATTGGACACTTCTGATAGAGATCCCCCAGAAAGAATGCCCTTCTGTATCTTCTCTAGTAGCCCAATCCAACTCCCTTAAAGTTGGCCCTAGTTTATTAGTAGTCATGTCCACTAGATATTCTCCTGCCACTGAAAAAGCTAAAGTTTCCAAAATTAAGGAGTCACGGGCTTCACTCTACAACACTGGAGAAAAAAAATTCTATTTTAAAAATTCAGTGCCCGATCTGGTTATGACCTCATTACCAGGTGAGTATTATTGTAATACTGTAAAATATCATTAGCACACCAAATTGTTCCTAATAAATATTTCTCTCTCTATAAGTCCAAATCACAGGGGCCCCAAGACCAGAGTGGAGTTTGCTGTTTGGATTGTTTTTTGCAAGGAAGAGAGAAGAGCCATGTGCACCTGTCGGTACCAGGTATTTCATTTCATACAAACTTATAACCAATGGAATGGGCCTGTCAGCATTCTGATTGTCCTCTTTGTACATAGCATTACTTTCGCCATCCTTCTTCCCTATCTCTTTTTCCTTTAGACTGTGCGTGTGCGTTCGGGCAGGGATTGTGTCTCTCTCTGGGTTTGGAAAGTACCCACCATATTTTTGCTTTTACAACAAACAATATGAACCCCCATTTGTTCTACCAACATAGGAAATTGGTGGTGACTGGCCCACCTGATCCCTGCTCAGAACTCCAGAAGAAAGTGAAAACATCAGGATTCTAGCCAACATCCAGAGCAAGAAAATTTCTTACAGACCCCAAACTGGCAACCAAAGGAACACAGGATTCAATTCTATTTTTGATTTGCCTTCTTACATCAGTCTCACTCACACAAAAGAGATGAATTGCTAATTTTTAAAAAAGTGACACACACAATTGCCCAAGAAAAACAACCTTCTTGTCCCCATCTTGGGTCAGAAATTGTATAATTGATTCATATCCTCATCAGCAACATCTCATATTTTTTCTTCTATCACTCCCATATTGCAAGAATGCCCTAACCCCTGGGCAATAGGATAGTCTGAGGTGGGTCTCTCTCAATCTGCCCTGTGGGAGCTGATCCATGTTGTATAAAATATTTTAATAGCAACTGGGCCAAAGAGAGGGAATCATTATGGCACTAACCTAAGATGTGGAAGATTCAAATTCAAGTCCCTGCTCCAACGGCTATTTTAATTATTTATACACAGTGGAACAGCTTCAAGAGCAGAGATTGAGCACACTGTGCCCCAGACTATACCATAGCCCAGTGATTAGTACACTCACCTGCACTATAGAGACCCCAGTTCAAATCCCTTCTCCACATCAGGATGGGGGGGAACGGAACCCGAGTTTCCACATCCTGGGTAAGCGTGGTCCTCCTGGCCATTTTGTGAATTTAGCCCTTCTTTTAAAAAATTTAGTCTTGGAAATGAAATATTTTGTTTGACTGAAACTAATTTTTGTTGACTTTTTTAACTCAACAACATTTTTCAGAATTTTCCATTTCAATTTGACCCAACTGCAATTTTGTTGTTGTTGTTTTGGTTTTTCAGGGTTGGTTACTTTGTGGTTTTTTTCAACTGCCAGTGAACTGAGGAATCAGTTATTTGTGTTATGATAGGATGTGTTCTATGAAACAAAGGTGTTGAGGAAAGAAGTTTTGCTATTTTTGTGGAGACACTGAAGTTAATAAATCTTTCTCTGGAGCACTCAGTGAAGGGTCATATTACATTGGAATAGGTATATCCCAGATGATCAGTATTAACTTCCTACAATTGCAAGGATCAACGGATCTCAATCATATACTGTCTGCTTCTTTGTTTCTAAGAAAATCATGAACAAGGCTTTAGTCCACTTTCATTCTTGTGGTTTATTACAGCCGGAAGCCCGGTGAGACTATGTGCAGCCTGGTAGAGTTCATGACAACCTACCATTTACTTCTCTTTAGGTCTATCCAGTTTCATTGGGATGGAGTCTTTATGACTGGGCCTATTTAAGTGCACCAGACTAAAAGTTGGCACAAAGACTGACAGTTTCTAACACGGATCAGCTGGACAATTTTTGATTCAAAGACAGGCAAAAAGACATAAAATTCTTGTGATTTCAGAAGCACTTTCTATACAACTTTAGAACAAAAATAGCTTTGTTTTGAAAAAAAAATGACATTTTACAAGCAGTTAGCCCTTAAAATATATTTAAAAATGTTGAGGAGAAGGAAAAGGCTTTTCCCTATAAAGATCCAAAGAGCTGTGATAAGTTTGCCAAATCCTGATTTTAAAGAAGGTGACAAGTTATGTTTTTTCAAAAGAAAAGAAAATCTTTACTACAGCACACAGCATTTATTCATGTAACATAGATCAAATGATACTCTGAAACTAGTGGTATACAAAGTAATATATGTCTGCATTTTTATTTGACTTTTGTAAGGCATTCAGAGTCCATTGTCATGAGTGGCAAATAAATCTTCATATAAAATTAATGCAATATAATATAATGTGCCGCCATCCTTTTCTACAGCGTAATTGTACCATATTCACCCTTGTAAAATGATGAAAATTCAGAGATAAACTGTCATTTAACAAACTTTGTCCAAATCCCCTAGATTCTTCACAGATACTAGCTAGAAAGAGAAATATACTTGGCTGCAAGATCAAAATCAAACCTGAGGCAGCTCATCTATATAACATCTCTACAAAATTTACATACATTGGATTGTATCACTCTCACATGACACTTGTCATCTTAGACCCCTACCTGAAACTTATTCCTTGCTGGTGTACCCTTCTACCACGCAAAGGCCTGTTGAAGTCAAGCGAGAGTCATAGAGGTACAGATGGAACAAGTTGAAGGTTCAGTCCACTACAGTCTAATCCAAAGCCTACAGAGAAGTCTGTGGGACCTTTCCATGGGCTTTGAATCAGGCCCTTAAAGTGTAAGTTACTTGAGTCAGGGACCATGTGCTCCTATATATTTGTACTATACATGGTACAATGGGGACCCATTCTGATTGGGTATTCTGGCTGCCACCACAATACTGACATTAATCCAATTCCTTTTTCTCACTTAATGGATCAGACACTGATAAGTAAAATGCACCCCATTCCAGAGGATCAGTGGAGGGCCCTCCACCCCTATAAACGCCAGGTAAGATCTTAAAGTAAGTCTTCTGCGTGGCTTAATGCATGGGCTCTCTGCCTTGCACCAGGTTCAACCCCAAGCATTTCTTGCATAGTCAGGGCTGTTAGGTAACTGTTACTTTGTTCTACTTTGATTTATACGGTTTCTTGTTTCTGAAAAACTGAGTAGTTCGCTTTTGTTATGTGTTTTGTCACAATTAATGGTGGGCTTTTGTCATTGCTTTTTAAAATTAGGGACAAAGCAATGCAAGGGAAGTTTAAAAGAAAAAGAAAATTATTATATAAGTTCACAATCAAATATGCCCCTTAGTAAATGGATTTGTTAGAAATTGAGAGCAAAGAATTTTTCTTTAATTCTGAGTTCCTTGAACATAGATATTTATCATCTATAAACTTTAAAGTAAAATTATGACTTTAAACTTTAAAGCAAAACCTAAGTTGAAAATGCACTTGTAGGCTCAAATATATGAATGGTCATACCCCCAAGGCCTGCTCATTCATTTTTGAATTTGTCTTTAAGCATGCATTGGTTGTTGCATTCCCAACTGCCACATTGGAAAAGTTCACATGCATAAATAAAATTCTGCATTTCAAACATTCAATTCTGGTGCATCTATATGAATTTTTATCCCTGGATGTCAGAGACTAATGGACATACTGTAATAATAATTAGCATTTCACACAAAGATGCTTGTGCCATTCTCACCACTTACATTTCTGAACTGTTCTTCAGCTGCAAAGTTCTCAGACTCATGACTGGAGTGCAAGAAAAGAAATATGGCAAGTAGACTGTAACAGTGATGGTACACCCCTGCGTGTAAAAAGTCAAAAACGTCAACATGTGAGGTAGAAACACAGAAGAAGAAAACGTGAAGGATCTAGAATCACCAACACCAGCTGCTATCACAAGAAGATTGTTCTGTGGAATGTGGCCAACATATCTTGAGAGATCAACCTTGTTTGACTACAATCACTTAAACTTCAATCCTGAAACATCCCACGCACAGTCAGACCGCTGTGTCCACATCAAACCCTAGTGAAGTCAATGGGAGTCCACCTGTGACAGCCACCACCTTGGCCAACACGTAGGGATTGAACTAGAGATCACCAGAGCTAAAAGCATGAGCTGAACTGCTACATCTTGAGTTAAAGAATCAAGGTTTTGTAGCTGGGGGCTATATCAACTCCTATTCTCTATGAATCAGCATGGAGTGGGACCTGTAAAAAACACACACAGGTGAGTTACACTCCCAAACAGAGTTCCTTGCAGGATAGAGATCTTAGACTGAAAACTGAAACTGTGTAAACTGTGTTCCATGTACCTTTTGGGAAGAATCTACCACACTTTGGGGCACCTTTAAATTATCTGTGCTCTAAAAAAGCCCCAAGCCCACCCCCCTAAAACCCTGTAATGTCTGGCTATTTCTATTTTACTACAGTAATACTTATTTGTAGACATGCTTACAGCACTCATCAGCATAGTACACAGGTACTTATTTCTGCCTTGTAGCCTCATTGCTTAACCAATCCGCTCAGAAGAGACTTCTGAAAGGTTTGAAAGAAATATTGTTCTGCTGCTCAGTGAAATAAAGCTCTTAGACACTATAGTAGTGATGAGCACCTTACAAATGCCTGAAATAAATTAGATAAAATATTGTACAGAGACAAGTAGAGATTAGGTTTAACCAGGCACTGTAATCCTTCCTAAAGGAGAGGCCTCACCATCCACGTTCCTTCTGCTAGTTCTATTGTACCATTTGGAAGAGGATACTAAAAATAAAACTAATGAGGGTTTTTTTCCTGATTGTTTTGTTCTTGTTTAAAAGCACCCACAGTGTGTAAAATCAGCAGTCTGAATGTATTCCAGCTACAGACAGGACTAAGCCACAATGCTGAGATCTTGATCCTAACTGCCCCAAACTTCAAAACTGGTTGGACCTTGAACTATGATTTAGGTCCATCTATAGTTCTAGCCAAATGAAGGTAAAATTAGTGTAAGGAAAGGAAGAATTTTTTTTTTTTTTTTATAGATCTGCCCTACAACTAGGCAGGTGTCTAGGAGGAAACTACTGAAACACACTTGGCCATTATAAAAAGTGCCCTTTTTTAGGCATGAGTGAGACATTCAGACACATTCTGGAATGTAAGGTGGTACACTTAGGGAAGAAAAACCAAATGCACAAATGCAGACTGGGGGATAACTAGGTTGGCAGCAGCATTGGTGAGAAAGATCTGGGAGTTGTGGTGGATCACAACCTCAACATGAGTCAGCAATGCAATGCTGTTGCAAAAAAAAGGAAATGCAATTTTAGTTTGCATTAACAGAGGCACAGGTTGCAAGTCACGGGAGGTAATAGTACTGCTCTGCTCGGTGCTAGTTAGGCCTCAGCTGGAGCACTGTGTCCAATTTTGGTCACCAATGTATAGAAAGGATGTGAAGAAACTGGAAAGGATGCAGAGACAAGCGACAGGATGATCAAATGAATGGAATGCAAGCTATATGGGCAAAGGCTGAAGGAACTGGGCATGTTTAGTCTGGAAAAAAAGAAATTGAAGGGGAATATGATAGGGGTTTTCAAATACTTGAAAGGCTGCCATAAAAACTATGGAGAAAAGTTGTTCTCTCTTGCCACAGAGGGCAGAACAAGAGGCACTGGGTTCAAACTACAGCATAGCAGATTTATATTAAAACCTCCTAACTGTAAGAACAGGAGGACAATGGAACAGACTGCCTAGGGAGGTTGTGGAAGCTCCTTCACTGGAGGTTTTCAAAAGGAGGCTTGACAGCCATCTGTCTTGGATGGTTTAGACACAACAAATCCTGCATCTTGGCAGGGGTTTAGACTAGATGACCTTTGCAGTCCCTTCTAACCCTATGATTCTATAGTTATTAAAACACATTAGGTAGTACATTTATGGAAACCAAGGAGCTAAGGTATAACTGTATCTGCAATTATAGCTGCTTGTCATACAATTGTATCTCAAGTCTTTGTTTCTCTCTATCCCAAACATAACAAGCTTATGGGCATAGCCCTGCTAAAACAGACAGACTGAACTGGGAATAGTTTGGGTCTTACAAAACATAAGTTGGGTTTTGTTTTTGCAAAAATCAAAAAAAGATATGGTTCAGATCCAGCTCAAACTTTATTCAAAGCCCCCAAAATTTGTAGGTGGGTGTTAGCAGGTGATTGGCTAGGGGATTCCAGTTGTGGCTGGTTTTCATTGCTAAGTCAAGCAACTTTTAAAAGTTTTGATAATTTTAAAAAATGTGCCATGAAACGGTTCACCCAACCTAGGGAAACTGAGCTTTTGGAACTTAACAATTGGACATCATGATAAAAATATAAAGAAAAGGAAAGATATGTTCCCTAGATTCTTGGCAAACACTATCCACATTGTGATCTCTTTTTTGCAGGGAAAGGTGATGAATTATGGAGAAGCAAATATGGCTATAGGTCAGGAGGGCACTTTATAAAGACAACCACCCCTATTCTAAGGGCTGGAGATTAGGAATTCAGTTCCAGTTAAAGGGAAGGTGCTCAGGGTTATCTTGTGGGAGTGGGAGATACCACTATGATTTCTTTCCAAGTTTAAATGCTGACTTGTTTATATAGGATTAGTCTTGGTTAATTAAAGCCACAGTGACATAGATTCTTTTAGTTGCCTGACTCTACATCATTTTAATAAATGCATTATATGGTTCCTTTCAGATCAAAATCACTATTGCCCTGCCTTGCTTTGATCAAGACATGATAAGACAAGGCTTGTAAACTGAGAAGGACCTTCTAAAGCCAATAAAAAGGAAAGAATCTGAATAGGAGTTCACTTTGTTGCTTTCATTAACTTTGGTGAAGAACTTAGATAAAATGTTTATTTTAAAAAGTAAAGGCGGGGGGAAGGGATGAAATATTTAAACCATGGGAAATATGAAGCTTTAAGCAAAGCTATATTAGTAACTAAAACATTTGGGCTATTTTGATGACTTCAGCAAGATGCTGAACACATTCAACTCCCATGGACTCAAACTGAGGACTATCTGTATTATTTTTAGGAATACTGGGCATGCCTCTGTGTGTTTATGCTGGGTTACTTGCTACGAGGTGAGATCAAAAGTGGATTTACAAGAAAGATAGCTCAGTGGTTTGAGCATTGGCTTGCTAAACCCAGGGTGGTGAGTTAAATTCTTGAGGGGGCCATTTAGGGATCTGGGGCAAAAATCTGTCTGGGGATTGGTCCTGCTTTAAGCACAAGGTTGGACTAAATGACCTTCTAAGGTCCCTTCCAACCCTGATATTCTATGATATGTCACAATCCTAAGGGGTATACACTCTCAATTGCCTTTTATGTTATAAAGGTGCAGATGCAGCAGAGGGATCTAATGATTCTTTTGCACCAAAGCAGGGGAATAGACTGATCTCACAAAATGACAAGTGGATTAGAGGGGAAACAGGCCTTCCAGACTGCCACCTGAAGATATCAAAGGCCTAGGAGGAGAACGTGTCACCCCTTGATGAGGGCAGAGAGGATGGAGAGAGGATGCAAGCAACCATGCCTCTCCCAAATGCCAAGGTGTTCTGTCATTGCTGAGGAAGAATGAGGAGAAAGGAAATGTTTGGAACCTACTGGTGGCAACCATCCAAACACCAAAAATAAATGTGACAGCCATCAACCCAGCAAACCAGTTCTCCATACTGCTAAATAAATGTAGTATCATAAGAACGAAGGAATGGCTTGGGGCAGCATGGAAAGTAATGCGGTAAGTGCTGTAAAAATAATAAATGATTAATAATAACTATAGATAAACACTGTACACTCCTACCCATATACACACAGGTTGAAAATCCCAGTACAACATTTTGGGTCCCTTCTGCCTATTGCACATCAATTGTGCTAAATCGTGTACCAGAAAGTCACTTATCCCTGTCATCTGCTGTTTCATCTAGCCTTCACTATTACCTGAACTATTTTAAACATGACTTCAATCTTTAATTGAGAAACACACATTTACTTACAAGAACCAGCACAGATTCCAAGAGCTTGCTTGTTTTTCTGAGGGATGTTTTTTTAATTGAGCTAAAGAAACGCTCACGTAATTTATTAATCTTTATATTTAGGGAAACAAAGAGAGCGCCGAAAAGTCCTCCAAGTATTCCAAGGAAAATGGTTGGAACGAAGGCCAAGACACTCATATCCAGCAAGTTTTTAACCTGAATTGAAGGAGAAAAGAAAGACAGTATGTTCTGAGAATTCTGCCAGTGATTTGAAATACAGCAGCTACTCTGCTAAGTGAAACATGATATAACAATGCAACAAATAAGCAAAATTTACTTTATAAGAAACAGATCTTTCCTAGCAGCTTAAGGAGTGCAGTTCTCAAATTTAGGGATGTTCCCATGAGGAGCCAAGAGCCGTCTCCTCAGAACCTTACAGGATCAGGATCAGGATCAGAAAGTACAAGCCCAGGCAGCACATAGCTATACCAGCCAGTTGTTTTGATTTTTAAAAAGATTGGAAAGGACCAAATCAGGCTGAAGGCTCAGTACTGCAGCTCCTTCTTGGGCCCCTCTTTCCCTGAGTAGAAGCAGTCGATCAGGCAGAAATCTTTGTGATACATCTCTTATTACTGAGAGAGCTCAGAACTTCAGAGTGTAATGCAGAAACTTACCTTGACTTCAGCAAGGCCAGGATTTGTACCTTAAACCACCTCATCATTCATAATCATTTATTAAGTTTCAGTCTTCAACTACCTGTTTCAAAATCACTGAATAAACTGTAAGTAAAACTGAAGGAGGTAGGGCTAACCTGTAACCGTTCATTAATACTGTGTATGACCTAGTTATTTGGACAGTTATTTTATACTTATACTGGAAATGTTTACTGTATGCATATGTTGGTTTATAGCAGGACTGTTAGGAAACCAGCAGGAAGGCAACACAATGTGATCTAGACCAGTAACCACCTAGAAAACATGGCAGGGGTCATTAAGAATCAATACCGGGCTATTAAGCTAAGTAAATGCTACTTCCTTTGCTCCAGCCCAAGGTTACACTGCTGTTTTGCCACAGCTGGGAATAGACAGATCAGAAGGACACAAAAAACAGTTAAAAGGTGACTCACTAGAAGAGGGGGTAGGGGCAGTTGTCAGGGGCTGCAAAGGAGGTTTGAAGTAATCAGGTCTTCCTCATCTTCCAGGGGATGGCAAGCCTCAAGTGAGATAAAGGTGTATAGACTTAACTGTTTTAAAACCCATTTTGTCTTAGGCTTTGTTCCTACTGTTAAGATTAAACAATACTTAGTTTTAAGAAAGATGCCTGGTCACTGTATTAACCACTGGGCAAATCACCTATGAGGAAAGACATACAGGGCCTAAACTCAGCTGGGACTGCTAAGTATTCACTGTTGGTACACAGGATGCTGTAGCCTTGGGACAAGGTCTAAGAGTGGGGGAATTATGGGATTCCAACTCAGAAAAAATGAAGGCAAGAGGCCTGACACCTAATGGGGTGCACTCAGAAAGACCCTGGAGGGGACAAAAACCATCTCCAAACATTTGCACATACACAGAGTACTGTGAGGGCTTTAACAATGCTATCTGTCCATGGTGTACAACCCTGACATTATTTTCAGCAATTGCTACAATAAAATCATCCTCTTTATAACAATGACCTGTCTACACAGACCTAACTGTTTAAATAGGTAGTATAAAAAAATTAAAGAGAGGGCAATTGCTAAATCTGAAATATCAAGAATTCTATTCTGTTCAGTTTCTCACACCATCCGCAGCACTATAGTACCCGAGTGTCTTCCAAGACTGCATTAAGTTATGTGACTAACATCAGTCATGTGGGTTCTCTCTTTCTGCCTCCTTTTCCCTGGGAGAAATTGAATGAAGACTATTGTTTTAATATATTATATGTACGCTGCGCGTTTGTATTAGCAAAGGCAATACACATAGGTCTTGCATTTGGAACAAAAAGTGGCAAAGTGTATTGGTGGATCTTAGTTCCTGTGACAGTTCGAGCTGCAACTTGAGACCAACCCACAAGAGAGATCCATCGCCTGCCCCAATGAGCTTCATTCACACTTGTAAAAAACCCAGTGCTTCCTAAAAATCTTGAGCTCTGCAGAATCACATGGCACTGCCATGCAATAAATTCCTCTTGTAACATTATCCTGGGTAGAGTGAAACTGAGGAAAATAAATATTTTTCTTGAGAAACGTAACCCACAAGCTTTCAATTCAGAGTTTATTCACTATAAACTGTGTTGGTTAATGCCACAAATGAAAGAAGTGAAATTTCCCCTGAGCCCTAAACTAACTGAAGTGAAAATATTTCTGATTATCTGTACCATCTGGATAGCCAAAACCTATAGAACACCAGCAGAAGTCATGTGCTGGTAATTCTATCCAGTTTTTCCTTTGACACTAAAAGAAGATGGAAAGGGCCAGCATCCACTGCCTTTTTCTGAAGATGTCCTAATAGGAGCTTGTAAAGGGCTACAAATACTAAAAACAGGAGTCATTATCATATTTTACCCTCTTGTGTGCTTTTGTGTTGGGTCAACCTCCAGTTTGTTTTCACAACTGCTATGTATATTTATATACTTTTCCAGTACTGAACAGCAGAATGAGACATTTTCCACTGCAGGTCATGATAACTAGTTTGAATGGGGTATTGAATTCACAGAACACAACGGTACAAATATGTTGCAATTCAGGACAGAAAATGTCAAGGAATTTAAAAACAGAGTGGTATTGACATCTGTGAAAAGACATGCACAAGGCAGCGGTATTAAAATGTGTCAGTGTGAAAGAAGACTGGGAAATTTTAAAAGATGCTCTAACTAGAAAGCAGGAGACTTCAGTACCTCTATAAAAGGGGAATTCTAAAGACAGGGAGTGGCTATTGTGATTTCATGAGGAACAACTCAGAAACATGAGGTTTAAAAAAAAAAAAAAAGTTACCAGAAATGCAAAAGGAGGTTGGTAACTAAACAAGCATGCTGAGTTAATAAAAACCTGCAGTGATAAGGGGTGCCAGATACAGTGAGTTAGATGCAAGTCTAATGTGATATGGAAGCAGAAGTGCCCAGTACAATTTTGTACAGAACATACAGAGTCAGCATAGCATGGAGCATGCAAGTAAGAATCCGATCTACAGAGCCAGGAATACTGCCTCAGTTGTGTGCACAACATTACCAGAAACGCAGAGACAAACTGGAGGGAATTAGAGAAAAGCAATGAAAAATGATCTGGGCCAGTGAAGTCTACTTATGGTTAAAAGACAGGGAACAAAGGGTAGGAATAAATGGTAAATTTTCAGAATGGAGAGGGGTAACTAGTTGTGTTCCCCTAGGGTCAGTCCTAGGACCAATCCTATTCAGCTTATCCATAAATGATCTGGAGAAAGGGGTAAACAGTCAGGTGGAAAAGTTTGCAGACAATACTAAACTGCTCAAGATAGTTAAGACCAAAGCAGACTGTGAAGAACTTCAAAAAGATCTCACAAAACTAAGTGATTGGGCAACAAAATGGCAAATGAAATTTAATGTGGCTAAATGTAAAGTAATGCACATTGGAAAAAAATAACCCCAACTATACATACAATATGATGGGGGCTAATTTAACTACAACTAATCAGGAAAGAGATCTTGGAGTTATCATGGATAGTTGTCTGAAGACATCCACGTAGTGTGCAGCGGCGGTCAAAAAAGCAAACGGGATGTTAGGAACCAATTAAAAAAGGGATAGAAAGTAAGACTGAGAATATCTTAATGCCCTTATATAAATCCATGGTACGCCCACATCTTGAGTACTGCATACAGATGTGGTCGTCTCATCTCAAAAAAGATATACAGGCATTAGAAAAGGTTCAGAGAAGAGCAACTAAAATGATTAGAGATTTGGAATGGGTCCCATATGAGGAGAGATTAAAGAGGTTAGGACTTTTCAGCTTAGAAAAGAGGAGACTAAGGGGGGATATGATAGAGGTATATAAAATCATGAGTGATGTGTAGAAAGTAAATAAGGAAAATTATTTACTTGTTCCCATAAATACAAGAACTAGGGGCCACCAAATGAAATGAATGAGCAGCAGGTTTAAAACAAATAAAAGGAAGTTCTTCACACAGCGCACAGTTAACTTGTGGAACTCCTTGCCTGAGGGGATTGTGAAGGCTAGGACTATAACGGGGTTTAAAAGAGTACTAGATAAATTCATGGAGCTTAAGTCCATTAATGGCTATTAGCCAGGATGGTAAGGAATGGTGTCCCTAGCCTCTGTTTGTGAGATGGTGAAGATGGATGGCAGGAGACAGATCACTTGATCATTACCTGTTAGGTTCACTCCCTCTGGAGCACCTGGCATTTGCCACTGTCGGCAGATAGGATACTGGGCTGGATGGACCTTTGATCTGACCCAGTATGGCTGTTTTTATGTTCTTATGAGGAATGCACTAAGGAGCAGATACTCAGCTGGGACTCAGGAGAGCTAGGTTGTAGTCCCAGTTCTGCCATTGGCCTGTTGTGTGACCTTGCCATTGGCCTGTTGTGTGACCTTGGGCAAGTTATTTCATCTCTCCCTGCCTACATTTCCTCATCTGTAAAATAAGGATAATGATACTTACCTCTATTATAAAGTGCTTTATAATCAACAGATGAAAAGCATTACATAATAGTTGGGTAATATTTGTATAGGTTAAGACAAGTTAATAATCTACAAGTATTTTAGAGTGCTCACACACCAGAGGGAGTTAGAGTAGAACATCAAGATAACAGAGTAGCAGGAAGAAATCAAGAAAGGGAGACTGTAGCCCAGGGGTAGGCAACCTATGGCATGGTGCCAAAGGCGGTACGGGAGCTGATTTTCAGTGGCACTCACACTGCCCAGGTCCTGGCCACTGGTCTGGGGGCCTCTGCATTTTAATTTAGTTTTAAATGAAGCTTCTTAAACATTTTAAAAACCTTGTTTACTTTACATAAAATAATAATTTAGTTATATATTATAGACTTACAGAAAGAGACCTTCTAAAAATGTTAAAATGTATTACTGGCAAGCGAAACCTTAAATTAGAGTGAATAAATGAGGACTCAGCACACCACTTCTAAAAGGTTGCCGACCCCTGCTGTAGCCTGACTGTCAGGAATATCTTCCTGACAATGAAATTCTGAGATGAGAAGTCCCCACACAAACAAGGTAGTGTATACACATAATGTGTACCCAGGGGAAGTGGTACAGATTTCCTGGCAGCTACAAGGAATGAAAGAGATACGGTTTCTGGTCTTTCCGCTGCTTTACACTTCCATACCTAATTTTGCATGAATAGCATGCAGTTGCTTCCCTCCATGCCATGGTACAGAAAGAAGCATATGGTTTGGTATTAATGCAATGTGTAATTAACCTATGAAGGAAGTAGCTGTCAAAAATATTATTGAAGCAAAAAGCTTAGTAGAATTCAGACATTTATGTGAATAATAAGAATATCCAGTGCAATACTGGACAGAATACAAATTCAAAAAGAATATCAAAAACCTCATACTTCAGGACGTTATCCAACCATTAACTACTTAGTGTTAGGAAAAAAAGAGAGGGATCGCTCAGTGGTTTGAGCATTAGCCTGCTAAACTCAGGGTTGTGAGTTCAATCCTTGAGGGGGCCATTTAGGGATTTGGGGCAAAATCAGTACTTGGTCCTACTAGTGAAAGCGGGGGCTGGACTAGATGACCTTTCAGGGTCCCTTCCAGTTCTATGAGATAGGTATATCTCCATATATTATTATAACTTCCTTCAAAAAATTATTGCATTATTGTCCACTTTGGGGGTTTTACATCCCCCCTCAGAAACAAAGAATAGTATTTTTGAGTAGCATCTGCAGAGTCTTTCTTCTTCTAGGGTAGGGGACAATTCTTGGTACTCATGATGAAGTTTACACATTACTAAGCACTGGTTAGAGGCAGGGATATTGCAAGCAAGATTGTTCTGTGCAAACTTCCCCACTCAGCTTGTCCAGTGGATCTCAAATCTGACCAACGCCACACAGTTCTATGGGGTTTTGAGTGCTGTTATCTCTGCTTGAAGTCAGTGGGAACCAAGGGCCCTTACTCAGCACTTTGCAAAATACAGACCCAAGCCCTCAACCGTACTTGAGAAAAGATTGACAGCTACTGCTCTACGGCTACCTTATACATGTTGCTTTTGAAAAACAAAGGAAATTATGGAATTTCATGTCTGTTGTTTTATATTCTTCCTGAGATCAAACAAAATTTGTGAGGGTGGAGAGTTTGAGCAAATTTTTTGGAGTGCCATGATCTGGCATGTTCAACAATATCTTTTAGTATATAAATAAATACTTGTGTCTTCCAAGTATTATTTATTTTTCTTTGTTTTTGTATCCATTTAGAGGCAACAAAATGAAACAGCTAGTAAACAGCAACAAAGAGAGAGTTTCCCAGGAAGCTATGCAAGACTTAGCTGAGCCAAGTGTTAAACCACCACCTAAGTCTCCCTACCTATTGTTGCCTAAACACTCTGCTATTTTTCCAATGTATCCTTTGTTTTGAGCATCATCCAAAATTAAAAAACAACATGTCACAGATCTTGGCCACAGCAGGTTGAAAATGATGGATATTAATGTTATGCAAAAAAGAGACCTTTACCACCAATATCTCACATTTTTTTAGTATGTTTCTTGCATATCCCAGGGAACCTCATATTGTTCTCTGGTAACAGCTGGGGCTGGGATTTTCAAAAGCGCCTAATAAAAGAACTATATGCCCAATTCCCAGTTCAGTGAAAATTGGGCAGCTAACCCTTTGATAATCCCCGCCAAAAACACTGCAAGCTGTTGGCCATTTAATAGCCTGAGCTCAATGCATGGGGAAGGAAAAGAGCTTTGGAAATAATTGTTCTGTTATGTTAAGAGCTAACCATTTTCTATTAATTACCAGGAATGCAGTTCCCACTCTGAGGCCCAGCCATTAAGGAGGAACCACGTGCAGAAATCAACAAGGTTGCCCTTGGCGTTGTTTCACTGTAATGCCAGCTCAGCAAAAACTGCAACAGTTAAACTAACTATAATAAAACCCATCTAAGCTTCCACCCAGGCAGATAGAGAAAAGTCTATTAGGCAGCTGAATTTTGCTAACTAATGTTTGACTAAAAATTTTTGGACAGGTTGGAGGAGACTTTAAAAAGTTGCTTAAGAAAAAAAAATTGCATACAGAAAGTGATTTTGAGAGAAAGATTAACTGAATGGACCAGACTCACACCAAGGAAAATTGGAAATTGCAATTCTCCCCACTTGCTACCCACAGGCGTAGCATGCTCAGGGAGGGAAATTTACCCCTCAGATAAGGTGGCAACAGGAGAGTGCAGCTTTGTCAACCTCTCTCACCTTGGAGATTTCACTGGCTAGCTCCAGCATTAAGGTGGAGCCTAGGGTTTACTTCCAATTCCTAACATAGTTAAAACTACAAACTGCCTCAGCTTCACTACATCTCATGTTAGTTACCACTTGTTAATGAACATACCTCTTTTCCTAGTTAAGACATGGCCTAAGACTGTATCACTAAGTGCGTCATCAGAAATGATGTTGCTGTCAGAGGTAGTCATTTAATATTACTGGTATGCGGTATGGCATGGTAAGAGAAGGGGTCCTCCGGTCAGCGTCAATTGCTGTTAGAGCCCTAAAGGCTTAAAAAGAGTCCATGAGCTATTTTTAATTTTCATAGGCTAATTTCCTATTTATGCTTCAAGATTCTTCACCTCGGACAGAAAAACAGGACTAGTGCCACAGATTATTTTTTCCCAGATTCCATCACAGGCCCAAAGAGACATGGGTATTTGCCATATAAATTATAAATCCATGAGCTATATTTTTAGTCAAAAATAGTCTGTTTGGTACATACCCAAAATAAAATTCTTTTCTCTGCTTTGAAAAATCCAAAATGACCTCTGTAAACAAACCCAGAAAGAGATGAAGAGAGTAAATCCGTAGTGAAGGCAGCCATCAAGCAGCAGAAGAAAGTTTGCCAGGCCAGTCTGATATCCCAGAAAGAGGCCACCTCTTCCAATGTGAACAAGAGTCCACCCACTGGAGCACGGAATACCGAGGCTATTCCTGCTCCTGCACCAGCTGTAATGAAATTCCTCCTACAACATGGAGAAAAATAATTCATCAGAAAACAGTGAGGCACAGCAAGGCATGCTTCAAGATTTATATATTTAGAAAACTCAGCAATGGTAAAAAATAATTCTTGTCTATTTATTGTTAAAGCAAATAGATTTTTAAAGGCTGAATATAGGGGGACTGGCTCATTCAGGGCATTGTTTTGGGGACATAGAGCTTTTCACCTCTGGGGTCTAAATTCAAACCTGATCCACAACAGCAGTAATAACTAGTGGCTGTTTGGTGGCATAGGAGAAGTGAGCTGACATCAGTCAACTGCCAAGGACACAAAGGTCCATGTCAAACTAGGCTGTCAAAAGAGGGGTCAGTGAGCCCAAAGACTAACATAACTCTCAGAAATGTTCACTGTGAATCCATGGGTTAGTAATACTATGAGGGTCATAATCTGAGGCTGAAAGGGGCTGTGGACTGGGCAGCAGAGAATGTGTTGATTGGTTAACTGATTGATTTTTCTGTTTGCTTTGTAAGATATTAGCTTTTCTGTTTTTTAACCCTGTCCCCAATGAACTTTTCTCTCCTAGTGCATTGCATTAGGAACTCAGAGTGTGTTTGTAGGCTGACCAATTTCTTGATTCCTCAGAGCACTGCATGTATTATAGGTAGGGACACCATAGTTAAGTTTTCTCAACACTTTCTATTAAAATACCCTGTTTTCATTGGTTTATAATTCTGCCAAACTTTTGGGTTGAAATTTCCCATATTGGGTGTCTGGTCAGACTGAAATTTTCTAAACATTTTCAACTCACATGGTTCATCGGTGTTTATTTTTCTTTAAAAAAAAATGTTTTGCCAATGATAAAAAAAATCTTTCCAACTGTTTTAAGTGTGAAACTCTACTGCCTCCATGCTTTGCAGCAGGGATTTGAAACTTGGCAATGATGGGGACCAGGAGAAGTATCATACTGTTATCAGGGATGTGCCTTTTGCCAGCGCTGTGAAAATCCACCCAAATTTGGTCAAGTTATAGGCCTCTGAAAATCTCAGTTTGCACACGCTCAGTAGAGATTTGTTAGAACTTGACTGCTAAATTCTCTGAACATTCCGTCTTCAGGGAGCATGCTCCAGTTCGAGGCTGAAGAAGCAGAGCAAGATTTTCCCTGCAATTGCACCTCCACACTGCTGGGAGCTGCTATGATGCAGGAACAGAAGCTGAGAATGAGTATCTCTTTTGTGCTCTCAGTGCTTCTACTACTGGCATCCATGCAGTGAAGAGAAGGACAAGGAAGTGGCCTGGACTGCAGATGGGCAAGGGGGAAGACTACAACATGGAGGGGAGACTGGGACAAGCTAGAGCAGCCAACAGCAGAAAGGGGTCAGATCTGCAGAGGGAAAGAGGAAGAAGGATCTGAAACCACAACAGTACACTCCCATATGAATCTGGAATAAAACCTGATTCCTGAGTCTTACCATTCCCCTGCTGTCATCAAATGGCTGTGGAACCCACTGGGAAAATATGTGCCCCATCTCTCTCTAGTGGCTGGGCCACAAAGTATGACAACCTACTATTGCTATAGTTACTCTGTTAGCTCAAGTGGCAGATGTCTGTGCTGTTGATGATTTAGTTGGGGATTGGTCCTGCTTTGAGCAGGGGATTGGACTAGATGACCTCCTGAGGTCCCTTCCAACCCTGATATTCTATGATTCCATCTCTTGACCTCTTCAGTTCAAGACTGAATGCCTTTCTGTAAGATATGCTTTAAGCTCAACACCAGGGTAACTGATTGAAATTTAATGGCCAGAGAGATACAGGAGGTCAAACTAGATGATCTAATGGTTCCTTCTGACCTTAAAATGTTTTAATCTTGTTGTATGAAATGGGGATAATACCACCACCTCCCCTCACCGAGGTTTTAGAAAGATAAATTAATTCATTGTTTGTGAAGCCATAGAAAAGTCAATCAGGAAATAAATAATTCAGTTTTCAGAGCAAGGTTTGAACAGCATGCAGCAAATAAGGCCTGGGACCACACAAACAAGGAAAAAACAAATTATTGAATTGCTGCTCATTTAGTGAGCACTGTCCATCCTGTGCACTGAATGATGCAGAGGTGTAGTGGAAAAAATAGTAGGTGACCATGTCACTAAAGACCATATCATAATGCATATGCACAAGAGGGCTGAGTTAAGGCTATGCAGGCAACCTTAAGTCTGGCATTTCCTAATTTTTTATGGCTTGACTTTGGAAACTTAACCTTCTTTTAACATAGTTTTTCTGAGAGTAACATGGCCATAGCTAACCCAGTTCAGCTGACTCAGGCTTGTGGGACTCGGGCTGCAGAGCTAGCTATCACAGTGTAGACATTTGGGCTGGGGCTAGAACCTGGGCACTGAAACCTTGCAAGGAGGGAGGGTCTCAGAGCCCGGGCTCCAGTCCAAGCGGGAATGTCTACACAGCAATTTTCATCCTCACAATCGGAACCCTGCAAGCCCAAGTCAGGTGACCCATGCTCTGAGACTCAGTGCCACAGGTTGCTTTTTTTTTTTTTATAGACATGCTCTTATCCATATCAACTAGTGCTGTCTACTAAAGTGTTACATGATGCCTGAATACTTACTGAACTGTTGCTTCATCTATGAAGCTATAACATTTGCTTTAAAAGACTTTAAAAAGGTTACCAAACCTATTTGCTGCTCCAAAAATACACCAGAAAGGAGGAGAAGCTAAGATGAGCTTGCTGTTCACAGTTAATCCTTTCTGTATAAACAGGATTTCTAGATGACATGTTTCTCCCAGGAGTTTTCCTGCCTCTGTAAATCAATTGTTCTCTAATTATCTTACGTTGTACTTTTAAAAAACAAAAGCAAAATCTTTTACTTGCTAGTACAGCAAGTACTAATTTCTTCCATGAGTAACAATTTGTTTTAATAGGCATGTCTCAGGATTTATTTCACTAACTGAAGATGAAAGTTAAAGACAAAGCATATCACATATCGTATGAGCTGTACTGTATGATTATCCTTTGAGCCACAAATAGTTCACAATGGCCTTTTCTTTTGGCAAGTGAGGTTTTTGCCCTGCTTTGCCCTTGCCTTGGAAACAAAAAAACCCCAGTATAATATGGGGCTTTTTATTTATTACTTTAATGAGCAATATGCATAAGACAGAGCCTGACCCTGCAAATCCTTACTGATGCAAGTAATCCTTACTCATGTGAGTAATCCCTTTGACTTCAGTGGGAGTATTTACAAAAGCAGGTTTGCAAATCCAGGCCACAGATGTTCATTAACAGAGAAGATTCAGATTAAAGGAAGTATGAACAGTCTATCATTTTACAGTGGGGAAAAAAGGGAAACAAGCCTGTGTCTCCTGTGCACAATGTCTAGATTGAACTGAAACTATGGAATTCTCAGGATAGCCAGGACGAAAGAAAAAACATTTTAACTAAATATAAGTATCTTAATGCTATATTAATTTAGACAAATCTAAATTCAAAAGTCTAGTATTTTACACTCATTTTGTAGCAGTGTGAATGAAAACATAAGGTGCCAAGCAACAGAGAATTAGGCCCCAAGTGTTAAGCACACTGTTTTCATAAGCATTCAACATACGTATTTATCACAAGCTGTTTTAATTATGGCTCTACATTTGCTAGAGCCCATCATAGAGAGAGGAAGAGATTACTTTCTGATGGAGAGGGCCAGGAATATCTCCCAGTATTTTCCATTTAAGATCACAAATATCAGCGATGACTAGAATCTTATTAGATCATTCACTCCAACTCTCTGCTAGATTCTATTAGCCCCTAGCTTTTTGATTAACCCCTTGATGCATTTGATTTGAGAGTCAGCATATGGCAACTGTGTCTCAGAAGACTTTTTTGCAATTACTTCTGATCAATTACATACTTATCAGCTGAATTCCAAAACCTGGTGAAGAAGGGCAGCTGAATTCCGAGGGTGTCTGACTTGAACTGGGACAGGCCACACCCTATTATTGCCCTAAAATAATAATATAAAAGTTAGTGTTATTTTAATATGCTATTCACATATCAACTGACATTAAAGATAAAAGGGCCAGATCCTCAGCTGCTAAAGAGCAGCAAAGCTAAACTGACTTCAACAAAGGGTAACATGGGACTGTAGAACACATTTGCTTTTCAATATGCAAAGTCCTGTTGACACAAGAGAGGAAGCTATTAAAGGCTTCCAGGTTAATAATTCAGAGATTAAAAGGACCCCCCACAACACGTTCTATGAAGAAAGACTCTAAAGGCTCCTTTGATGAGCTGCATGTTAACATCTGCCTAAGAGTACTGACATGATGGATTAGAGAGAGAGAGAAGGTGGGTGAGATATTATCTTATACTGGACCAACTTCTGTTAGTGAAAGCAACAAGCTTTCGAGCCACACAGAGCTTGTGCAGTTCGAAAGCTTGTCTCTTTCACCAACAGAAGTTGGCCCAATAAAAGATATTACCTCACCCACCTTATCTCTCTTATATCCTGGGACTGACACGGGGTACAGCTACACTGCATACAACAATGGATTATAGTTAAGGCTAAGATTTTGTCACGATTAGTAAAAGTCATAGACAGGTCACAGGTGAGGAGGGTCCATCACCCACAGCTGCTTGGCCTCCAGGGTCCCTCCTGCGCGCCCCCATTGCCCACAGTGGCTGGGAATGGTGGCTGGGACCACAAGCCCTGCTGTCGTCAGTGGCTGGGAGCTGTGGGAGAGCTGCCAATGACCTGCATGTGCTGAAGGGTTTCCCCACTACCTGCAATGGCTGAGAGCTGGCTGCTAGAGCTAGCCCCTGAGAGCTGCTGGGCCCCTGCCAGCTGACACCTCCTGCCAAACTGCCCTGGGGCTGAAGCAGAAAATGTCACAGAGGTCTCTGGAAGGTCTTCCGTGACAAAATCTTAACCTTACTTATAGTCCATTTCAATCATCCATTTAAAGTTTAATCACCGTTGAGAGCAACGAGTCTCACTCCCAGTGGAAGATGCATAGTGATTTCATTTACTATACCATGTCTCAGACAATGCTTCAGGGCTGCACTTAAATCCAAGAAAACAGTTTTCATTGACATTTAAAATCATAAAAATATTTATATTCTTTGTACAAGACTCTTTGTAACAAAACTGTGTTGTTGAAGTACAATAAAAATTGGATATTTTAACAAAATAAATTTAATTAAATTAGTTCTTTATGCCACTATTTTTCAGGCACTAAGTTAATACTGTTCTGATTTTCTTTATGGAAATTTGATTATATTTGTTTGGATCATGCATCACTATTACAAAACTAAATGAGGGGGGCAGATTACAGCTGCAGCCACTGAGCGTCTATAACAAAAGTCAAGCAAACAAAAGAAACCTAAAAAGGAGAGCTAGGCTTTAGTAATCATTGTCTGAAATGGTTGTGTTTGCCTCTGACTAAACCTTACTCTCTTATTTTTGAAAACCTGAGTCATCCTTGGAGGCTGCTGCACCTATGTACAAGTAAAATGATAAGAGTGGAGGAAAGGGGTTTGGTGGAGATGACGAGAGCAAACCTCAAGGATAAATACTTTACCCTAACAAGTCAGCCAAAAAAGGAAATGTAGTACACAGCAGAAAGAACCTGACATTATCACCCCCATTCATGAGACTGCTCAATAGGAGGAAATAAAAGGAGAGGATTCCTCTCCCAGGGACCCAGCTGAAAGACTGGGAGGATTTCTGTTTGTTTCTTTATTTAAATAGGAAAAAAATAAATCGAATGTTTCTTTCGGCAAGCGCATATTCTGATATTACTTTCCCAACTACAAATATGACATCACACTGGAATTTAAATAATTTGCAGCTCCATTCTGACTTGCAATCTACTATTCTGTGGGAATTGCAAAGAGAAAGAAGCAGTTTTGACTAATTCTGTGGTCACTATTGACTATAACTGTGGGTTGTCTTCTTTGTAATCTAGGGATCTTACGGAACCTGAGCATCCAATTTCCCACTCCTTTGCACCTTATGCAGTCATTTACCCCATGCATAGCGGGCATAAAATACCACCACTTGTGTGAGAAAATAATTCTGATTTGAGCATTTTACATCTACTTGGCACAGGTGTAAGTGATTACACAAGATGTAAAGCAATGGATATTCAGGCCCTGAGAGTTCAAACTCTTGCATGGTGTTCCTTACCCCAAGTGAATCATAGGGCCTTCCGGTCCACAGAAGAGCCCAGAAGCCACAGCCAGCACACAAGAAACAAACGTCCCCAAAAAAGTCTTGACATTAAAAATGTGTTGAATAGAAGCACCATTCAGAAACCCAATGACTTCTGGAAGCCCATATGGTGCACCTGCTGGGCAAAAGAACTGTAAAGAGAAGAGTCAAAAATGATTTCTAAATACATGAATTCAGATCCACCTGCAGCTAATTATTGCAGCTTTCACAAACACTTCATAACTTCTCTCACAACTTACAGTTACTTGTTCTATCAAGTCATCCATTCTTTCAGTTCCTCCTCCTACATAGCTCAAGACTTCTGTATTAAGCAAATAGATAAGTGTATCCCACATATACTTTTTCCTTAGCTTTTTTGGAAAGTTCAATTAAATGTTTATTTTTCTCTTCCCCTCACCCTCACCCCCAACTCCCGAGGCTGCTAGCTGCCTTCTTGGGATTAAATTGAACCCAGTAAGATGGTAGATGGGAAACCAGCTTTCTGTGTTGATTTTGCAGTCTGGTAGAGGAGCTGGAGCCTCAAAGGAGAAGTGGAAATGTAAGTTATGCTAATTTTACACAGACGTCTGAGCCAAACCCCATTTGAAGTCATTGTGAGTGTTTATTTTAGGATCAGGCCCCAGCTCTGTGCAAGTTACGCTAATTTGCCACTTGTATCCATTTTATGACCAATGTATATCTAAAGTATAACTTACACAACCATTTACACCACCATTTATTTTGCCTGAGACTGTCATAGGAATTGCATGTGCTTACAGGGCCTGAATTTGGATCTCAGACTGGATATCAATCCCAGGATTCCCTACATAGCCAGTAAAAGAGAAATCATGGAGAAATCCTGATCATGCTTAACTATAGTAGCACTTAGAAGGCACTGACACAACAAAAAAAAAAACCACACAAGAGCAAGGGATTTGTCTGATCTCAGCATTATAGACTTTTGTTGGACCTCTGACTGTTTCCCAGTGAGGACTATACAAGGTATATGTTCTAAAGACTTCTTTTCTGTAATTAAGTCTCCATCTCTCAGAACTCCACTGATATTTTAAAGTAGTTGAGTAAGAGACATACTTACCACCACTAGCCCTGAAGATACAACAATCATGGCCAGTCCTGACCCAAGTATGCAAATCCAGGTCATGTGGAAGTTGCCATTCTGCCAGTTTTACAAATAATTTATTAGCATAAGCAATGGTACAGAAAACAAGTATGTGTACTGCCTCAAACCTGCCGACACTATATAGTGATATATATTTAGAGATACATTTTTCAGTTCATTTGTCCATTTTCTTACATAACCCACTGTAGCAAGTCCTACAATTTACAGCATACAAGAATGAAAACAGGAGAAAGAGAGAAGCAAGTGTTGCAGACTATTCAAAAATATGGGGTTGAGTCTAGGTTTTAGATAAGGGCAAAGGTTCACAGTGGCTATTAGTTTTCCATACCAATTTGCCCATGCTCATACAACATAGCAAAGAATATTTTAGTGTTCCCTGAAGGTCCCAAACCAGGACAGAACTTACTCAAGTTCCATTGACTCCATTGCTTAAGTGCTTAAGTGCTATACTGAATGAAGATGCTTTCCTGAACTGGGGCCTGAATCTATTACAATAGATAACTTTATATTTTACCCAGTAATACTAATCATAAATTCATCTAGATAGTTCCCTCTGTTATTTCTTTAATAAAAAGTGACATTTCTTATACTCAGTTTTTTTCAATTTAAACATGTTCCAGTCTGCCAAGGTTGGTTGGTTTGTTTGTGTTTGGATTAACTGCAGTCATGCTGTCTCCAGAACTCATCAGAAGCACATCAGCACCAACGTACTTTATAAAATTCCCGACTGTTCAGCTTTGATTCACTTTGAATGCAAGCCAAAGCTGCCCCCTTTGTTTCCCAAATCATAGTAGTACAGCAGGCCACCTCAACCTTCCTGTCTATACCTCATGCCAGGTCTTTCTTCTAGTGTACTGTACAGAGCAGCAAAACAGGAAGGTAAAACAGAACTGAATTCAGAACTGATGCTCTGTAGTTGGAAAATGAATTTAGGTTGTGGGGTCTTCATGGCAGGAACCCTCTCAATACTAGTTTGCACTGCAACTAGCACAAAGGGGCCCTGATCTTAGTGTGGTCTCTGGCACTACTGTAATGCAACACCACCACCACAAGGATAGTGGGATGAGTTCTGCCTACTGCTTGGAAACAGTGACACACACAATGGAAATTTTGTGATCCAGTACTAGGACGCTTACAATTCCGGGGGACAAAATCTGGTTTCTTGGCAGACTCGGACTCAGATCATCATATAGGTCATACTATTGGAACCTATTTTTAATTGCTCTCGTATCTCAGAGGTACACCCATCTTCTCATCCCCCATTTCCTGTAGATGTCAAGTCCACCTCTACATTTTTCTGAAGTCCTTAAAGCTCCCTTCAGCTGAGAAGGCCTTGGAAGCATTATTTTTAAGTCCCGACTTCTCATGAGACGTCCAACAAATGCGTTAGGTATTCAGACCATGCTCGTGACTGATATCTGAACACCCATCCATACCCATTGTGCTCAGGTATCAGAGTCCAGCCTAGAATGTCTACATTTTTCTACTCAAGATATGAACCTCTTAACTGTGGGCTTGCCAAGTACTGACAACCAGCTTCCTTCTTTTCCCATCCATCAGGTCCTCACCACCTCCAATCAACCAAGCAAGCAAGCAAGCAAGCATGCACACACACAATAAACTGCATGGTACTCAGTTTGTCTGTCTTAGAAAGACTGAGACTGAGTTAACTCCACCAGGATTTGTACCTTTGGTTCCAGAGTGTGTAGCCATTACAAACCTGAAGCATAGGCATCCAAGCCACCCTTCTAGCTGCTTTTGTATTATCAGTGATGCAGATGAATTTTATTTCCATCTGCTACCATAGGCATGTACATATTTAGTTCCAATTTCAAGATACAATGTATTAAAATTTGGATGCAATTCTAACTCTCAAACCAGCTATCCCTACTCATGCAATAAATCACATTAGCCGTGCGATTACTCATGAGAGTAGGGAGTTGTATAATCGGGCCCACAGGTGTATAGTAACTGACATGCATAGTGTTACTTTTTCAAGACGTAGGGAAATCTCTTAAATTTTGATTAATAGAAATAGAAGTCTTTTGAGACAGTGATTGATGGAAACAGCTTTCTAGAAAATTAAACCTGGTTTAATTTTCCTTTCAGATCTGCATATCAGTCCTGAAGAGTTTGTTATGGATTGCATTTACCGAATAGTTGCCTGTATATGCAGAAGACTTGCTAAACCAACTGCTTATCATGTACTGAATGACAGCTATTGTATTTCTCAGTGAGTCAGCAGATGCTTCATTCAAGCCTTTAGGAAGAAATTCTTCAGCAAAAAAATCATTGACAGAAGATGCCAGTAGAGTAGCTGAGTAAAAACTTCATGTTCATGGAGTTTTACTACCAATCAGAACAAAGTAAAAAGAGAGAGGCCAATTTATTTTTCCTCTGCTCACCTGGAGGTAATTTTTCACCAGTTCCCATTTTAGTTTGATGAGATAGTCAATTATCTGATGTGTCAGGAATCCCAGCATTCCTACTCCTATTCCAATTAGCCCCATCAACATCCATCGATCCCAGTCAGTTCTAAAGATGGAATAGTAACATTAGTCCTTTGCAGTGAGCTCAGGATGGTTTGTCAAATTGCCTCCCACAAAAAGGTATGCTTGTTTTGATTATTATCTGACTGAAAGAGGCCAAACCACACAAACCTGGTATATTAAGCAGAAGACTACATATACTCACAAAAAGCCATTTTCCTTTGGGAATCAGTTCCATTTGGCTAAGGAGCTAGACAGTGCTACTTCAAAATTTATTTTATAGTAGATATAACATAACACAAACACACAGAGGGATGTTAAAACTTTTAAACCCAAGGGCCAAGAAATAGTATTTCTGTATCTGAGCACCAATGGAAAAAGTAAGGTTTTTTCCTCCTCTCTAGTGAATTGAGTGCTCATGGAGGTGCCAGACTCACAACCCTGAAAACTGAAGTTTTCTATTGTCCCTGGCCATGCTACAGCTGTTCTATTGGCATGGCTCATATCCCCACCCTGCCCCATCCCTGACTTGAATGGACCACCCCATTGGCAGTCTCTTCAGATCTATGTAACGCTTGGTCTCTGCCGAGACATGAAGGAGCTCCCAATAACCATCCACTGTAGTGAAGATTTTCACAGGGGGAATACCTGTGACGTGATCTGGATCACCAACTCATTTCAGAGCAATCACCTAATAGGCATCACATAGTAAAACCAACTTTAGGACGCTACCATCCTGGGCAATATTTTTTACCAATAATTTATTGGAAAAAGACTCTAAAATCTTACATATACACAACCATAGGGGTCTGGTGGCACTATAACCTCTCACCAGGTGGGCCCAGGCAGAGCCCAGCACTAAAGAATGTTTGCTGAAATCATGCAGTTTAGTTATTTGAGGGCTAATAGGGCAGTTAAGGTTTGCACTCATAAGAAGCCAAGTGCTATAGAAGGCTATTAAGTAGCATTAAATATTGAATGGCAGCAGTGGCTTTATCTCTATCATCTTGGCCTCAAAAGTTTTACTGTGTTTTCCCCAGTTTTAGTTAATGTACTGACACAAAGCATAAATTATATAAAATTATGCCTTTGCCTCTAGTTCATATATCCCTTAAACAGAGTGCATATCTATGGTGTTATACAAATAATTCCTGCTTAGCATAAGGTATAACTTACTGCTAAATCATCCCTGACAGAGATTACTTATTTCTTGGGCTCATAAAACATTTCTGGAGAGAACATTTTTGGCTTTAGAATACAGATATTTGAGGTCAATTTCCCCTGAAGAGGGTACCCCCTTGCAAAGTCTCTAACATGCCATTTCCTTCCAAATTGTACAAATTGAACAACGGGTTATACTAGTTGCATGCTCAGTAAGGTATAAGCATTTCCAGGGAAGTGACATTAAGTGACATTGAATAAAAAGGTTAGTTGTCCAGTTGCCTCCCTTCTTGGGTACAATTACATTAAAACATTTTCTTAAATAGGGAAATAAATGAAAAGGCCACTCATTCCCTTACCCCCTTCATTTTGTGAGCATCTTTCACAATTCACTTTATTGTTTTTAAAGTAAGGCTTTGCAGGTCAGTAGCAACTTACATATAGTTAGCTCAGTGCACTTTGTGAGTATTAGTGAATTGAGTCTCTCAGAACCTCTATGATATAGAATATGTAGACTCCAACCATTTTACGAGCTAGACAAAGAGGCATAAGAAAATGTTCTAGGACAGATGCAGAAGGGAATGGGGTATGTTTATGTAGCTAGAACAAAATCTAGGTCATCTGATGTCCAGTTCATGGTATAAGCCACAAGACCATTCTGCCTCCCCAACTCCACAAATAAAAGAATTTCATCTCATGATTCTAGTATCTACTTAACTTATTGACCCTCCTACCCTTCTGAGCAGCATAAGAGGAAAGATAAAGCTAGCTTAAACTTCTTGTGTGACCTTAGCCAAATAATTTATTCTGTGACTCAGATGCCAGCTGTAAAATGGAGATAATACTTTTCTAACTCTCAAGAGTGTTACAAAGATGAATTCATCAGTATATGTGGGGCACTCAAACTACAATAGAGAGGTGCACATATCAGTAAATAGACTTTTTGCTCCCCAATTTTCCACAGTTGAAGAATTTACTCTTTAGAAAGACCTACACACTTCAATTTTTTTGTTTATCTACAGTTTGGTGCTAATCAGAGTTAAAACAAGTTGCCTGCGATCTAAGAGGAACAAGACAGTACATACTGGGGGCATTGTTACCTGTATGTTTTCTCTTGTAGCCACTTCTTGTAAACTCTACTGTGTGAAGGTAAATAATCCAAACTCTCTTGGGGTGCTTGACATTCTCTCTCCTCCTTTCTGCAATTAGAGTTTGCTAAGCCATCTTGCTTGCTGCTGCAACACCTCCCAGGATCCAGAGAATGAATCAAATCAGGCCTTTCTTCTATCAGCAGCATCTGCTCTTCACTATTATCCACACACCTCTTACAGGAAAGAAGGGATGACATTTCCAAAACCTCAAGTTGGAGTGTTGACAAGAACTGTTTGAGACAGAATACATAGTCAGTTTGCTTCCCAATGAAGGGTAAAGATGGAAAAATACACCAGAGACCGGCTGATTTATGTTTTGGGTTTGGTTTGTTGTTGTGACCGTACATAGATCTGGCTTGTTTGTGTCACTGAGAGCTTGTATGAACTAGAATTGGGGAAGAATTCACTTGATGTAGAGGGATTTAGTTGTGGATTGGTAAGTCAGAAATAATTCTAGCTTTTCCTCAGTGACTGTACAAGTGAAGACGACTTTAAAAAGGGAGATTTTTTGTAAAATGTCAACTGTACACATGTTGGGTTCTTCAAAAGTCTTAGTTAACTCATGTAAACATACAATAAAAAAATAGAATACTGAAGCATTTGAAGTAATACACTGAACCCTCCGTACTGTGCATGCATTGTCCATAAAAAGGTTGCATCTGATATAAGCATAAACAGGTCCATGCTACAGAATTCAGCTTTTGATCCAAACATCCTCAAACACTGAGGGTGTTCAGTAGTTTAATTATAAACTACTGAACTGTATCTCTCATTTCACTTAAATTCATCACCAACATCTGCCTACATACTTAATCACAAATCATGTACAATCTTGAGAGTAGGGCACAATGAGCGTTAAAGCTCTTTCAAACCCCTAAAATGGGCATTGAAATGAATTGGAATGCTTTCTGGTTTTTAACATTTGAAAATTATGTGAGCATTTCTTTAAAAATGACTTAAATGGCACAAGTAAAAATGGTTGAAATTTTTCATTCTTGAACAAATTAACTCTACAACACAAATTCATAAGATTCTTTGCTCCTCTAAATACACAGTAAATAGGAGATAATGTTCCCTCAGCAACAAAAGTATCTCTTGTTTTTTCTATTTATATTTAATTATTTGTTTTCTTCTTTTTCTATTAAAGAAAAATGCTTAACTGAAACTCTCATTAAATCCTGAAATGTATTTCTACCCTGGCAAACAGGTCTGAGGGGAACTTAATAAAAGGGAGAAAAGACCACCAGAAATCAGCATAGCACAACCACTCTGTAGGGGCATTTTTATGAGAACATATTGTCAGATGAGGGCAGACCAGTCTGCATATACTTCAGTAGAACAGAAATATTTATTGTAAACAGAAAATAAAGTAACAATACTGTGTGCTTGCCTTCTGTGGTGCAGCTTTTGGTAATTCATAACAGGACAGAGGAGGATAGATCTGCTACATTCCAGCTGCTATATACTGTTGGCTCTGCAATGGGATAATATGGAAAAGTTACAGTAGATTTCTTCAGATTTCGCATGAATGCTTCCTGGTCAGGCTGCAAGTGATGAGTGCTAAATGGCTGGGGTAAGAAGAATCACTAAGTGTGATTGCTGGTTAACTGGAAGAAATGCATGAAAGTCAGATACATCTTATATTTGATAATGATCTCACATCTGCATTATCTATGTTACCGAAATGTCGGGTCCGCCTAGCTGAGAGCCAATGACAGCCAGACACGGATAAGGAAAGGTTGCTTTATTCTGCAGAAGAAAGGAGTGCCTTGTACCTTGGTACAAAACACTTTACTTCATACAAAAACCAATAACTTTTTATACACACTTACACACAGGCTTCGGTCATGTTAGCATTTGATTGGTGGTTAGCAAACCCTGCACTTCTGCAATCTGCTCAACAAAAACCAGCTTAGGACCAGCTCCAATTGCCTCAAAACTGATAAAGAAAGACAGTTCAAAAGTTCAGGCTACTGTGTTCATGAGGTGTCCAATTTCTTTAATTTAAAAAATTCAAGCCAGCAATCTCTGCTTACACTGACTGCTACAGGGGGCAGAACAGAAGGATCTTAATACAACCTTAGGGCTTCCTCGCACGCTATGGCTTCCACCCTGAGGAATTACGAACAAGAAGCTCAGTTTTGTCCACACACCTAACACCCAAAGGTATAAGACAGAAATACAGTAACCAAGTAACCACAATATAACCAGAACCCTATTTTTTTTATTTTATTAGGGCTCACCTTATCGGAGCACGAACCCCAGGGGCCATGGTGAAGTGAGGAAGAGGGGCTAAACACCCCAGTGGCGCAGCTCCTAGTTTGCCGCAGCCGTCCGGAGTCCGATGTCCAAGCTAGGAGGGTCCCATCTGGGGTGCCAGAAACTGTTACCAAAATGTCGGGTCCGCCTAGCTGAGAGCCAATGACAGCCAGACACAGATAAGGAAAAGTTGCTTTATTCTGCAGAAGAAAGGAGTGCCTTGTACCTTGGTACAAAAAACTTTACTTTATACAAAAACCAATAACTTTTTATACACACTTACACACAGGCTTCGGTCGTGTTAGCATTTGATTGGTGTTTAGCAAACCCTGCACTTCTGCAATCTGCTCAGCAAAAACCAGCTTAGGACCAGCTCCCACTGCCTCAAAACTGATAAGGAAAGACAGTTCAAAAGTTCAGGCTACTGTGTTCATGAGTTGTCCAATTTCTGTTAATGGTTGCCAGCTATTATAAGGCTACTAGCTGTTAGGGGAGGGGCTGCTAACTGTCACATCTATCCACCTAGGTCCTTATACCATGTGTCCATTGCTCTAGTATCTGTGTTGTATTGGTCCTTTGCTTCCAAGACTTTCAAAAGCACTTTACAGACTATAACAAAGAATTGCGACCTTCTCTCAAACCCTGAGAAAAAGGAGAATAGTCAGAGAGGTGGAGAATGAGGTCCCTTTAGGAAAAATGTTAGTCTTAATTTGTCCTTAATTTGTGTCTTTGGTGCTGGGATACCACAGCAATGGGTGCATTAGGAATACATGAGGTATTCTTGACAGACCTTTGATAACAAGGAGCTATTACATCAACACCATTGAAATATAGACAACTTGAGGGAACCCAGCAGTTATTTAACAGCACACAAACACTATGCAACAATTCAGAGCAAAGAGTGAAGAATATTTTTTCCAATTGAAACTGAAGGCACAATTTAGGGAGGCATAACAATAATCTGAGTTAGAATTCAGCTGATGTTTGCCTAAAGAATATTAGGGTCTTTAGTGAGCACAAGTAGCTGAGCTCTTGGCTTTGCTCCTCCTCAGTGATAAAACGTATGTTATAATTAAATACTAAAATTTGTGTGCTGTTTTTGCTTCGATTTATAATTCTGCTCCAAACTCAAAATGAGGAGGAGGGCAGTAGGAGAGAGTGTAAAGAAAAAGAAAACTACCCATTGATGTCGATTTCACCCGATATATTTATGTACATCTTGTACATGCATATATATATAAATTTTATACAATATATAAATATTTTGAGTTATATTTGTGTGCACAAATGGCCCTGTATATAATAGTGTTCATACTGTGTATATGAAGATAAAAATCTACTGAACAGGCATAGAAATGAGTGAAACATACCTAAATAACTTAAATTCTGGAGAAAGGGGATCAGGCTAAAAATCAAGCTGTTCCTCACAGATGGCATAAATATGCCTCATTCCAAGTTTACCTTTTGGTTTACACAACAGATATCTACATGATCTCATAGAACAGAGAGACAGTCAGTCAATCTCCTGTATTTGTGTGGCTGAGCTCTACTCTTTGCTCTTCTGAGGTGCCAGGTGGCGTTTTAGGCTCACAACCCCTTTTCCAATCAGACTGAAATCTAGACATAACCCCTCCAGAAGCCAGTGAACTGTGTGGCAAATTAATGAAGCCACCTTATTGTGTGGTGCAGATGCAAAAAATGTAATGCAACAGAGAACATTCAACACTTTGAAAGGGCTTGTCTACCCAATACAGGGGGTAGTGCTTTCAAGGGCCTCTGAGTTAGCTCACTCTGCTTAATTCCTTCAGATAGGCAGTTCTTTGGAGGGCTGGTTAGGCCCCATAATATGTTTCTACATGAGCCTATGGAAATTTTTAATTAAGAAATTTCTTTCTTGTGGACCAAAGTCACTGCACGGAGCTCAGTTTGATCTCCACTGGGAGGATGAAGGAATTTTTCATCCACGTCAGAACTCAAACTTGAGTCCCAAAGAGTCTAGATGTTTCAAACCTCCTGATTAGACAATTAAACCATCTACTTTGCTTTTGCTAACATGGGTGAGCATGAATTTTCCCTTTTATTCAACAAAGGTCCTTTTAGGGTACACATCTTTGTCTTGCACAGTATGAATGAGGAAGAAGAGCTCGACTGCCTTTTATGACAGATTCTCTTCTCCAAAATCCATGCTGGGAACTCTCTCCTTAGTCTGAGGCTGTCCTACAAAGCTGACTCCTCCACTGAATTCTGGGAAGTGGTCACTGGTGAATTCTACCATCATTGCCTCCACAATATTAGATGTTGAAATCCTTCACAACAGAGCAGAGGAGAGATTTCTGGCAGGAGAATGAAGATGTACTTGTGTAACCCTAAGGCCAGAATCCCCAGAAGGAAAAAGTGCTGCCATAGAGAGCTTAATTTGCATAGGCTACTTACCAATATTTCCTTTACAGACACTTGGCATCACCATAAATATACATGAACTTGGATTTTGGGGGTTACTCTGCTCACAGAATGAGGAAGGAGCTCATTTCCAAGAAGCTAGGATCCTAAGTTCTCTTGTGTCCCATTCACATATGGGCTCTGCAGCAAATGATAATGCAAATTGAGAAAACTTCTCATTGAGAGGTAACACAGAGGACAGACAGCTGAATGGGCTCTGGTGAGGCCCTGCATACCAAACACCTTAATAAAACTGAATTGCTAAGCTGGGTCAGGTGGTGGTGTCTCCAGGCAAAGCATGTCTCTTGGGACTGGAGGCAGACCTGTAAAGAGGCACTTGAACTACTGCTACTCACTGATCTAAACCATTAGTGGGGTGTGGTGATATGGCCAAGCAACTGTGGGACAGTCTTGCCAGTTGATGGGAAAAGGAAGTTGATGGACTATTGCCAACATTAGTCTATCTGTGGTGGGGGGGAGGTAATTCACTCTTGATTTGCATGTATGTTCTGTTGCATGATTTTGCATGTTCACTTTGAAAATATAGAAATAAAACAGGTTCCAGACATTAAACAAGAAGATTTATTACACATTATAACCCCTGATTACTAGGCTATAATTCTAACTTTTGATTTAGGTAATATTGAACCACTCAAGGTTCACTCTCATAGTTCTGATGTCACACCAACAGCTCTCTCTGTAGGTATGAAGTGCCCAGTTGCCATTTTATCTAGGTGACTCTCCTGTGGAATTTCAGCTCTCTGTATTGGAAGGTGTGCAGACACCAGACACTTGCTCAGTTGCTTGGCACCCCAGTTCAAATCAGACATAGGTGAGATGTATTCTAAGAAACATATAGTGTACATATAAAAACTGTATATACTCAATAGTATCCATCTCCCTCGCCTCCCATATATCACTTATCTTCTTAAATTATAAGTATTGGGGAGGCAGGGATCATGCCTTTATGTCTAGCAAAACAATGCATATAGTCTTCCTTGGGCACTATTGCAATACAGATAATAGTAATTGTACATCATTATACCCATACATTCTAGATCATAGATCACAAAAGGAATGTGGAATTAATTTCTGAATACAATGGAGCACTGGAGATTGATATGCAACTTTGTTATGTAATTTGTATAATAAGGAAGTTTCAATCAAATTCAAGGAGCTAATCCAGTATGTTTTCAACTATATATTTTTTTAAATTGCTGAGAAGTATTGTTCATCACTATCAGTCAGTAGCGCGAGAAGCTTATATAACTCTAACAGATTGAAAGCAAAATGGTTTAATGGAGCGCTTGAATTTTATATTCTACCTATTCAAGATGTCACTAAAAACCCAATCTCTTACATTACCAATCAGGTTAAGACTATTATGGGATTTAAAAATATCAAATCAATGTTAAATACCCATATTCTGAGTGACGGTTTAACAGAAAAATGTAAATATCATCAATAATAGTGACAAAAACATCTCATTATCTAGAAACATCTAGAAACATCACAATAGCATGAAAATCTGCAACCAGGTTCTTCCAGTATTTCAAATGGCAAACCATATTTTTTAAGGAAGGAAAAAAAAAATCAGACATGAATCTTTGCATTTGTGGTAAAAATTTGCATCCTGTGGAGTTTCATACATGCTGAATTTTATATAAATACATGGTTAAATGAACACTTTTGGTATGAGCATAAAGTTTACATATTGCAAATAATATGTACTGCTTCAGGGCAATACTACAGGGCAGGAGATCAGAGATTTTTCTGGTTTGGTAGAAAGTACTTTGGTTTGGACAGTCATGCTAACAGAAAGTAAAGAGGAAAAAACGTTTAGAAAACAAAAATTCAAGTAACTGTAAATTGCTTGTAAACCAGACAGACAGTCTCTACTCAATCTGGGAACACAATTCTTTCCAGAAAGAGGTTCTATCTGGGAAAGCCTCAGGGCCATCAAGGGAAACAAACTAGTCATAGGACCAAAAACCTTCCTCATGAGATTTCAACCCAGTCATGCAAATAGTAGCTATGGAAGTACTCATTCTAATCAGAACCACCACCTGCAACACTTGCCTTTCCTGGATTGTAAAAGACAAACAGACCTCATGGGGCCCCTATTAACAAGGGGAATCTGTCATCCATGTAAAAACATGGAAGTCTAAGCAGTGCTAAAGAAGCCATCACTCAAATCACGTAATGTCTAGCCTCCCTTTTTAAAGCAAGTAAATCAAGAATCTAGCAAAAATATCATCTCTAGTCAGTATCTTAGATTCTTCTCCCTCAAGCTTCAGGGGGTGACTTTCTCCTGTCTGCAACCAAGGGAAATGTGCCCAAATTCATCTTGCTGGACTTCACTGCAGATTTAATAATGCTGAAAACCAAATATTCCTGTCCTACCTCTGAAAGATGGAAGAGATGAATGGAAAATGGGTCAGGTCCCTCCTCTCAGATTGAATTTAGAGGGTTGTTATGGGAAAATGCTAGTTCACCTCCCAAGCCTTCCTCATAGAGTCTCCCACAAGACTCAATCCTCTCCCCATGTTATTCAATATCTACATAGTGCCATGGCAAGACTTTGAAGACAACACTGCCGGAAGTGCCGGAAACACACCAAGACGTCCAGCTCCATATTCTCCTTCATGTCATATGTAAACAGCACTACTATTAATTTGTGTTATCATAACGCATATGAGTCACAGTCATAGACAGGACTCCATTGTGCTAGGCACTGTACAAACACTGAACAAAAAGACAGCCTCTGCCCCAAAGAGCTTCTATTTTTTTCAGTGTTTTGCTGAAAACAGTACATGGAGCAGCTGGCTAATGCTAAGGCTGAATCTAGCATCAAGACAGAAGTGATACTACTAGGAAGAGTGAAGTCCCTCAAAGAACTCTAGTACTCAACAGCACTTCATACCAATGAGGGCATCTGTCCTCAGATTGTTAAACTGATCTAGCAGCCTTGAAGTCCTTTTGGATCCCTAAATAGCTAAACACCTACTTGTGACTAGCCAAAAGGTTGTACTGCATCCTATCAGCCACAGATTTGGCCACTATGATCTACATTTTCATGAGCTCTGGTCTGGATTATTATAATTCATACTCAAAACTAGGAATGAAGCCACATGCTATGAAAAAAACAACCTTTCAAAATACACCAAACACATGTTTAGCTCAGCTACCATGAGCTCATGTCCTGGTGCTCAGTTCCCTACACTGGCTCTAAATTAGATAGTCAAATTCAATTCATTGAAGTCAGCAGGAGCTGTGGATGCTCACCACCCTGAAAATCATACCACTCTAAACATTCAAATTTCAAGTTCATCATCTCCAGTATTGATAACTGCTTCATTATAAATTATATCAGAGAAACATAATATGGCTAAATTTAAGCTTTGATCTTTATAGAAGGTATTGAAAACCAGTTAATCTGATTAGTTTAGACTATTTGCCTAACGTATTGGCAGTCTGAATAATTAATTACACATAAGAAAGCCTATTGTGATGCCTAGCAACCTATTTCAGTCAGTTTTGAACTGAACTGAACAGAGGGTATCTTTATATCTTCAGGGCCTGATTCAATGTTCATTGAGTCAATAGGATTCTTCCCATCAATCTCAGAGGGCACTCAAAAGCTCTAAGCAACTTTCTGGCATATTATTGTTAGTGTCTCTTTTGTTTATGGCCTGTTATAGTATTTAGTAATGTATGCTGAAATTATAAATAGGACAAACATAGAAAACAAACAATTTTTTCCTCTCTCTCTCCTCATTTCATATATGCATTTTTGTCCATCCTCAGCAAACATGATACGTTAAGTACTTAACCTTCTGCTGGGGAAAACATTTAAAGGAGTTATTTTAATGAGGTGCCACAAATAGAATGCACTACTTTTCTGGTGCATCAGAATGAGGGAATTCAAATACCCATTCTTTCAGTCTAGAGTCACAGAACAACCTATTTAGAAGACCTTTAATCCAACACTGAGAATTGCTTTACTTTTTCCTTTGAAACACGCACAAACAGACTATATAAGGGGAACCTTGTTTCTTGTGAAAGGCAGCCCATCACCAATGACCTCTGCTCCAGATACCTGCAACCCTCAATGTCAGGATCTTCCTGAAATGTGCAAAACTGACCAGTGTATCTATATATAAAAGACAAAAAACAAAAACCCTCAAAAAATAGGTATGTTCCTTTAAATTATGGCTGAATACTAAACTGCTGCCAAAAATATCCATCTCAGAGTTGACTGAAATTGATTAAAAAAAACAAACCCAAACATTATTTGTAAAAGATAGTAGAATAGTTTGGATAAGAACACACAAGTTACCCTCCTGTAATAATTTTGTTTTATGATTTTGCTAGTTTCAGGATATTCATTTTTTATCATGAGAAATTCACAGGTTATTAGGCCCAATCTTGCAAGTTATGTTTTGGAGTTTTGCTTCCTAATCAACTGTTTGCTTTATATATATATATATCCTTCCTTAGAGGTTTTTAAGGTCAGGCTTGACAAAACCCTGGCTGGGATAATTTAGTTGGGAATTGGTCCTGCTTTGAGCAGGGGGCTGGACTAGATGACCTCCTGAGGTCCCTTCCCACCCTGATATTCTATGAAAAGCTGCAAAATTCCCTAATTCTACTTTTTTCAGATGCTCATCTCAAATACAGAGTATTTCGTTCTTCTTAATGTTGGATGACAGAAATTGAATTTTCGAGGTCTGTTGCGCAAGATTCAACTCAATGTCTTCTCAGTGAAGACTGTCAAGTAGCAGCGGGGTAACCGTGTTAGTCTGAATCTGTAAAAGTAGCAAAGAGTCCTGTGGCACCTTATAGACTAACAGATGTATTGGAGCATGAGCTTTCATGGGTGCATCCAACAAAGTGGGTATTCACCCACGAAAGCTCATGTGCCAATACTTCTGTTAGTCTATAAGGTGCCACAGGATCTTTGCTACTTTCAATGAAGACTGTCCAGGCAGTAACAGCTGCCTTTACAGCCACCAGGATCACTTCCTAGAGAATCTTTATCCAGCTAAAACAAAACAAGAGGGAACCAGTCTACCTTTTATTTTCTTCCACTGATGCATTTTTAAAAAGAGTTGCATACCCTCTGAATGACCCTATCGCATAATGAAAACACCCAACATACTACTTACTTATATATCCATAATTTAAGAATCACTGTGGAGAGAAAAAAGTACACACAGAATGCAGCTTATGAAAACATCTTCCTTGGTTATGTCTACATAACTCCTCCTTAGGGGTATTTTGGGGTAAATATGATCTACACCATGCATTTTTATCTGTGATGTAAAGTATATACGCACACTACAAACCATTATTATATATTATATACTGTATATATTAAAACCAGGAGGTTGGGTTGTTTCCATAAGAAATGATGGAAAGTCATAAATTAGTATAGAAAAAATGCATGAGCACTTATCAGGAAATCCCAAATAATGGTTAATCAGGCACTATCTCACCATCATCCATTAGGTTATCGGTTTATAGAGTTTGACAACAGCATAAATAATAAAAGTGATCTTGCTTTACATTTCATCATTTTTTAAAATGCTAACGAAATTTAAAAAAAAATCATTGAAACTACTTAAACAAGAGGATGCTATTTAAAGAGCAGGTATGACAATTTCATTTTATGGATTAATAAGTAACAATATTCATTTGTAACAGTTTAGCATTATGGTTGAAGAATACAGATGCATTAAATACACTGTATTTTTTTAAAATAAATAACGGTACCACCACCAAAATAAAAAAGTTGCTGATTTTAACCACTGAACACATCACTTTCATTCATATAGAAAGAGTAATATTAGTGTCTCCAAAAAGATAAAAATAGAAATGCAACACCTTTAGTGGGCATGGTTGAATATTAACTAATAAAATGTATAGTCTTTCCTTGGCCATACGCAATCCTTTCCTGTATTTTCTCCCAACTTGGAAGCACATATAAGTTACTTTTATGTTTTCAACATTTGGACATGACGTATGCCTTGGGTCATTTCAGCACAAAACCAATCAGGTCTGCAAGAGAAAAAGAAAGTCTGCAATGCACAAAAATTGTTCAGCAGGCATGCCAAGAAGCATCTTGTGATACAAAACACAAGTTATCAAACATCATGTTTTAGAGAATAAAGAGATCACCAAAGCAGTTCAGAAAAAAGTGTGCATGCCTGTCTCAGGATATTCAAGTACATTTCAGGGGCTTGAAAAATCCTTCTGAAGCATCTATTACTATTGGAGAGGACTAAAATGGACCATTGCCCCCTTCTGATATGGCAATTCCTAAATTCCTAGAATATTTTGAAAACAGATTCTTCAGAGCTGCATTTCTTATGAATACTGTATCAAAATATTATGGCCCTTTGAGGGTTTGGCTGGAATGCACTTTGTGTGGGACCTGAACAAACAGAGGAGAGATAGGCCAAAGCTAGCTTTAAGCAATCTTTGCAGTACCTTTGCAGCTGAGATTAGCAAGAGTGTAGACATATTTTGACCATACTGCCTACATCAGGAGCTGCAAGGGGCTAGTGCACAGCTTCTAAACTGCCTCTATACTGGTAGAATTCTCAGATGGTCAGTTTTACAATCCCTTTGCAGCAGTGGTTAAGCAGATAATCAGGTCCTACATATTTGCTCTATTGTTCTGATTACTTATATGTTCCCAGAGGCTGTTGCAGTGGGGAAATACATTTCCACCTACGTAAATCAAACCCCCCACACATTTAAATGTATCCAATTAATAATCCAAATATTTATCTTCTTGTAGATTACAATTTGGTTTTAGGGCAAAATACATTACTTGCATTGTAATGTTGGCCGCATGTCACCCACATACTCCATTAATCATAATTAGGGCCGCCAAACAATTAAAAATTAATCTCAATTAATAGCACTGTTAAACAAAAGAGAATACCATTTATTTAAATATTTTGGATGTTTTCTACATTTTCAAATATTATTTCAATTACAACACAGAATACGAAGTGTACAGTGCTCACTTTTTTATTACAAATATCTGCATTGTTAAAACCAAAATGAACAGTATTTTTCAATTTACCTATTACAAGTACTGTAGTGCAATCTCTTTATCATGAAAATTGAACTTACAAATGTAGAACTATGTACAAAAAAAACTTATTGCAAAAAGAAAACAAATGTAAACTTTAGATCCTATGAGTCCACTACTACTTGTTCAGTCAACTGGTCACACAATTTTGTTTACATTTGCAGGAGATAATGCTGCTCGTTCCTTGTTCACAACGTGAACTGAAAGTGAGAACAGGTGTTTGGCATGGCACTGTTGTAGCTGGTGTCGCAAGATATTTACGTGCCAGATGTGGTTAAGATCCGTATGTCCCCTTCACGCTTCGACCACCATTCCACAGAACATGTCCATGCTGATGATGGGTTCTGCTCAGTAATGATCCAAAGCATGTTCATTTTCATCATCTCAGTCAGATGCCACCAGCAGAAAGTTGATTTTCTTTTTTGGTTGTTCAGTTTCTGTAGTTTCCGCATCGGAGTGTTGCTCTTTTAAGACTTCGAAATCATGCTCCACTCCTCATCCCTCTGATTTTGGAAGGCACTCCAGATTCTTAAACCTTGGGTTAAATGCTGTAGCTATCTTTAGAAATCTCACATTGGTACATTCTTTGCATTTTGTTAAATCTGCACTGAAAGTGTTCTTAAAACGAACAACATGTGCTGGGTCATCATCCAAGACTGCTATAACATGAAGGATATGGCAGAATGCAGGTGAAACAGAGCAGATATACAATCCCCCTCTCCACTCCACCCAGAGAATTTCAGTCACATTTAAATAACGCATTTTTTAAATAGTATCAGCATAGAAGCATGTCCTCTGGAATGGTGGCCAAAGCCAGTAGTGGCATATGAATGTTTAGCATATCTGGCATGTAAATACTTTGCAATGCTGGCTATAAAAGTGCCATGCAAATGCCTGTTCTCACTGTCTGGTGACATTGTAAATAAGAAGCAGGAAGCATTATCTCCTGTAAATGTAAACAAACTTGTTTGTCTTATTGACTGGCTGAACAAGAAGTAGGACTGAATGGACTTGTAGGCTCTAAAATTTTAGAAATGTTTTGGTTTTGAGTGCAGTTATGTAACAAAAAAAATCTACATTTGTAAATTGTACTTTCACAACAGAGATTGCACAATAGTACTTGTATGAGGTGAATTGAAAAATACTATTTCGTTTATCATTTTCAGTGGACATATTTGTAATCAAAGATGATAATATAAAATGAGCACTGTACACTTTGTATTCTGTGTTGTAATTGAAATCACTATTTGAAAATGTAGAAAAACATCCACAAATATTTTATTAAAATTTCTATTAGTATTCTATCAACAGTATGATTAAACTGGTAATTAAGTTTTTTAATCATGATTAATGTTTTTTGAGTTAAATCACGCGAGTTAAATGTAATTAATTGACAGTCCTAATCATAATTTTTACATGTATTCACAGTAACAATGAACATTTAAGGCTGGCTGTGCTTCCATATCCCTCTTTTTACAATGGTTTAAGGACTCTCAGGGCTGGTCTACGCTATGGGGGGAAAATCGATCTCAGATATGCAACTTCAGCTATGTGAATAACATAGCTGAAGTCGAAGTATCTAAGATCGAATTACTCACCGTCCTCACGGCGCGGGATCGATATCCGCGGCTCCCCATGTTGACTCCGCAACTCTGTTCAGGTTGGTGGAGTTCCGGAATCGATATAAGCGCGTTCAGGGATCGATATATCGTGTCTAGATGAGACGTGATATATCGATCCCTGAGCAATCGATTGCTACCCGCTGATACGGCGGGTAGTGAAGACGTAGCCTCACTCTTGGTCCAAGCCTGGAAGGTGCTACATACACCTCCTCAAATACCATTGACTTTTATGGGGATTTGAGTGTGCCAGGCATGTTGCAGGATCAGGCATTATATCAATACTTTGCACTTTCTTGCAAAATGTAAAAGAATACAGAACATTAGAAATAGCACAGGTAGTAGAAATAAAGGGCAGCTCATTAAATTTTAAACAGTAAGTCACTACAATACATGAAATTAATACAACATATGTAAATTTTTCTCCTGTTATGCATTTACCCAGAATTTAATTTAGCACATTTGCTAAGTATCAGAGTACAGCACATGTTTAAATTCCAGTTAAAGATCACTTCTATTATACCAACTCTCCAACGTAATTTGAAAATGAACTACAGGTGGAGTTTCTGATTTTTCTCCCCCATCTGGTTTGGTTTAAATTGGTGCTCTATTTACCCTAGTATTGCACTTACAAAAAAGGCACAAACTTTTTTTTATTAAATTACAAATAACTAACCATTGGAAACCCATGTTTAAAAATCCTATTATATCATAATACTAACATAGTAATACATTTTTTAAAACCTGGTTTAAAGAGTTACCCCCCAAAAAGCACAGAAAATAAATTACTAGACAAAAAACTGGACTTATCAAACCATAATGTGACCTAATTGGGGGACAAGCAGTTATGTTTTGAATCCTTTAACAGTAGGAAATCATCCTTAAGGGTCTCACCTATTGACCTACGTACAATAATCTATGGCCATTTTAAGAGTTTCTTTAATGATAAACTAACACAATCCTACAACTCTGGCCTTTTTTCAATAGGACAAGGGGGATATTGCTTCAAAATTGTCCTGCTTAGATTTCATTATGATAAGTGGTTTTGTAACTAACCCTTTGGACAAACAGCATGGCTATTTGAAAATCAAGTGCAGCTTGTTTGCAACATGCAAAATGGATCTTGTTCTCAAAAACTGCAACTGGCATGCAGATTTCCACAGAGATCCATAACTGAAGAACAAAAGAGGAGGAATAGACATTGCACAGTTAACTTGGACAACATGTGGTGCAAACAGAAAGCCAACACTTTTCTGTATTCAGCGACTCAGTGAAGAGAGAGAGTTTCTCAATGGCTCCGCACTCACACTAGTTGTCTGTTAATCCCGTCACCAACTATATGATAGTCTGGCAATGTATCTCAATCTCTTCCAGTTATTTAATCTAAAGAGAGATTCCTGAAAGTTAACATTTATTTCTGAGTTGAATAGTTCCATTTCTATTTTAACAGATTACATATAGACTAGCAGTGCTAGCATAATGGAAGTTTATTTAGCGGAATCCAAAACATCTAAATTAATTTAAAATCAGGCAATAGGAATACATAGCGGTGAAATCACTTCAGTCAAATTTTCCATCCTATACTGTGATGTGTTCTACAACATGGACATGAGGTAGCTGACAGCTATCATTTCACTGAGTGAACTCTGGAAATGTGTCAGATGTGTTTAAGGACTCTAAAATACAGCCTTCCTCTACTGACAACCACCACCTAAAACTCTATCAAAAAAAATAAAGCTTAGTTTATTGCTTTTCCTACAATTTTTTCTTCATATTAGGGATAGGCAATAAGGATACCAAACTTGAAAGTTCCCTGGCTGTTGATGACTTTTGATTAAATTCGTTTTTTCAAGAGAATTACTGATGAAGTTTTGAATGACAAGTCACTGACCTAGTCCCACGGTTACAATTTTTTTTAGTAAACTGGACAAATCTTTGCATTTTCCACACAAGACATTAGAGAGTGTCTCATTTCCAGTAATGTAACATGAACAACATTGAGAAACCTATAGAACAAACCCACGGATGTCACCAACTACGACAGTGAGAAAGGAATAAGTAAAATTAGAAGGGGGAGAATTCACTGTTGAAAGGGCAGAATTCATTCTAAGCAGTGAAATTGCACCATTGGCACTTGAAGCATGGAATGCAGATGGATAAATACAGCATGTCCACACGGTTCTTAACAGTAGTACAAGATGTTTTAATAAAAATGATAAGGCCTGAAGTCTCTCATTTATGTGTCGCTGGGGTAAGGAGAAAGTGAGACAGAATAAAAAGGAAACTAGCTTGAAGATTTTAAAAAAGCGGTTAAAATAAGTGCAGGGGGAAAAAAATGTGACATGGAAAAACAAAGTAGCATCTGCAGAAGATGGTTCCAAGGATGAAAAGACAGAAGCAGGACAGAATTTCAGCAGTCCAGTTTAGAAATTGCTCCGGAGTTGCTTAGGCCAAGTGTCCTAATTAATGTCATTTCTAGAATGAATAGTTCAAAATTATTTTTTTTAAAAGGAGTTTTGAACTGCAAGTTTGTTCAAACAAGTGTAACTGCAGATTATTTGCTCCTCTGCAATAATCCCAATACCTTCAGTTATCAAATAAAATAAGCGTATAGAAATAGTGGTAAGAATAAAAGGTGCATGTAGACCCACTGCTACATTGTGTTTAACTTTTTGCTACCTCTGCAACATACAATACATATATTACATTATTATAGAAATGGCACAGCCTCAGAGGATACTTTCCACATTTTATTTACATTTTAAGACTAACTTTAATCTCAATCACATATCCATACACCTATTTCCTTTGTTTCACTAAAACTTAAATGCATTGTTTATTAGAACAAAGACTGTAAACAAATATTTGCCATGTCCATTACATGTAACACACAGGAGCCGCTTAACAAAATCCACTCCCCCCTTTTATAAATACAGGTATCAAAACAATCCTGAACATACTTTGTGACACTAATAGTAGTCGGCACCCACACCTTAGCAAAAATTAAACAAGATGAGCAACAGTATTCACTTTACCTGCTACTTTAAAACAATTTTAACTGCAGCTCTTTTAACTAAGCCAGATGAATAAAGCATGCCATTTATAATTTTTCTTCTTGAGAGATTAATTTTCTGAAACATACATTAATCCACAGCAATCTGACACTTTCTGTCATGCTTTCATCTTGTAAAACCTGAATTTCAATTTTAAGCTACTTCAGGCTTATGCTTAAATGACAGTGTATTGATAAGAGAAAAAAATAAATTGTGCTGCCTTTTTTATCCTCCCATAGTGCCTAAAAACATACTGGGCGTACATATAGTATATATATTCTTACAAACGTCCAGGTCATGTATACCATCTGAAATTCTTTTAATGTGTGGGTGGTTTGCATTGTGAGATTTAATCAAGACATTAATATAAGTAGAAGGTGGTTGTTTTAAGACAGAAGTTTGAGAATCAGCTAAAATTAATTGCTGTAAATTTGTCCTTCTGGAGGTTGTGGAAGCTTCATATTTTCTTTGGACATCATTAGACGTCTTAGCTCTTGAAGTACAACTTTAATGCTATAAGAATTTTGCCATTTTGCTAACACTGGTATGCTCCGTGTATCCACCTGCAAAGAAAGACAGCACAAGTTAAATAAGGACAATGTTTTTGTACCATAAAATACAAAATTCCTACAGAATTAGTTTTAGTTTACTTAATAACTTAAGAAATGGTAGCATACGTTGCAATCTCTTCAGCACTTCCCAACTGTGTTATAAATACATAAAATATTTATAATGAATGCTTAGCGCATATTTACACACAAATTCAGATCCTGCAGTGAGACCCACACAGCTGTCCCCTGCATAGCATGCTCAACAACATTAACTTCAATGGTGGGGGAGAGGGTGGGCAAAGAGAAAGTCAATCTATGGAGAGTTCAATGCAAAATTGGGGCCATATCTTAAAGTAGGGAGGTTTTTATCCATCATAACGAAAAGTTCTTTACTAAATGTTGCAATAAAACATTTAAAGAGAACAATCATATGAATGTATTACTTGATTACAGCACCAACATGTAATATGTGGTTTTCTCAAAATTGGCTTTCAATTCTTTATTAAGCAATTTGATGCACAATATTCTATGCTTAAATTTTTATACAGGAAAATTTACCTACTATAAATAGCTTTTGTCTGTAATTTGTTTTGAATGCTTATTGCTATATGGCCCTTCTGATGCCTTTTACTTCTCCCAGTAAATATGACTGGAAATAGTGAAGTAATTTGACTTATAAAGTTCCATATAAGATCAGGACATTTCTCAATTCTTCTTTGTTTCTTATTATAAATTATCTTATGGACCTCTTAAAGCACAGAGACTTTATTGCATATCACTTGATAGTTTAAAGGTAAACTACAAAGGAAAATGTGTGCACCCTTTTCGATTCTTTTATGGTATATACAGCATAAAATATTTTTGTAGATTATTTTTACTTTTTAATATAAAAGTATGAGAAAATCAGAAATATCAAGTTCTAGCCATAACAACTTTACCTCCAGATAAGACCTAGATTGCTTAACTTCAAGCTACCTGGTTTCAGAATACAGAGGATAATGCTGCTTATATTTGCAGGAGCAACTGGGAGATTAAGATTACCAATGATTACTTTCAATATTAAGAAACTAAATACTGAAGGCAAAACAGTGGCAAAAGGAAAGCAACAACCAGTTGCTTATGCAGTGATTTTTGCACCAATTAAGAAACACCTTTAAAAAAAAATATTTTACAGCAAGGTTTGAAAGTTGCATTGGTCAGACCACCATTATAATTACTAGCTCATTTTAAAAAAGTATTTAATATGTTACAGATAACTAGAGATGCAATTCTGAGGACTGAGGTGGGAGCCTGTGTGACTGCAAACACAGCTTTCACCTATGTTAACATTTGTTTGCAGGTATGGAGTACTAAAATCAATCCACTATCAGAGGAAATAAAACAGTGAAGAAATACATCCCTCCAAAATCCCCCTCTCTTCCCCCCATCTCAGGAGAGACTTCCTGAGCTGCAGAGTAATAGTTCTGGTGAGGACAGCATCTAGTCTGGACCTTCCTCTCCAAGGCACAAATGTCCCCCTCTTATACACCCTTCCTCCCTCCAGCCTCCTGGGCTATATTGAGGAGAGGCCTTCTCTGATTGCCGTTAAGCAGTAGAGAAGCAATGTGCCACTGAGGCCCCAGAGCCCAGTAACATCACAGCTTCATTTCAAAATTTGAACTCTGGACATGGTACTGTTTGAACCCACCCTCCATATCCCACATAATGCAGCAAAGGGTCCAAGACACTACCCTCCACAGGCAAGAATTCCAGAATGGAAGGAAACTTGTACAGTGAAGAGACCTGGCTGTTTGAGGGAAGTGTACTAAGAACAGAAATAAAACTCAGGCTCACCATGTTTTATGGGCACAGGGTTTAGTTGGGAAGGAGATCAGAAGGGAGAGAAGGGTAGATTTTAAAGAAGTGTAATAGGTTGTGGTTTTACCAGACAGGGAATTTTTATAAACTGGAATTAAAAGGGAGTTGCAACAGATGATTGTCAAAGGCCGGAGCTGACTGTGGAAACAGAAAGATTCCAGTAAAGAAGCAGGAGGGGACAAGAACCTAAGTTTGCTGATTTAAGGGAGGCCAGATGGGCAAGCATGGATTAGGAGACAGTTTAGGTGGGATTTCAGTGGGTTTGAAAAATAATTCTTCACATAATTGTGAAACCATGGGTGATGGTTAGATGGGGAATTAAATAGCTGGAGAGGCAGCTGCAGATTGTTTCTATCTAAAACAAACAGGAAAACGTGGAACAAACAAGATGAATACCCATTTTCATCATAAGCATTTTGATTGCATGGTATATTCCTTTTCCCCACACTTTATCTGTTTAATCTTCTTTTTAGGACATGTGTAGACTGGGGACTAGCCTCATTTACAGTTATCAGTGGCCAGCCACTAATGTAGCTGCACTAACACCCCTCTAATATAGTCAGTCAAATCTACTATTTATTTCCACTGGTGGAGTTTATTACAACTTCAAGCAAAATGATTTTCACCCGTGCAAATATTGACTTTCTGGTCTTCACTAGGGATTTTCAGCTAACAGACAAATATCTTCAAGGTAGGGACTGTCTCTTCCTGCATAGTGCCGAGCATATTTTCAGCACTATCACACTACTACTAAAATGACTTAATAAATATTTATTTTTAACTCAAGCCACTTTATTTTCTGCAAGTCATCATCTTTTGCTGCATAACATATCTTACAGGCAATAAAGATTTGGCTTAGTTTTATTCCCTGCATTGAAGGCCCTATTTTACATGTAAGAGATTACACATTCAATCTACTTATGATATACTCCTTAATAAAGTAAGCCTTCTCTTTTCAGCTATCTCATTGGCTCCAATAGTGTTAGGAATGCTCAAAACCAGATACCCGGGGGGTACCCACTTTATATTAAAATTGTATTCAAGTATAAGGAAGCATCATTTCCATGGAAGTCTGAAGGCTAGTGAAGCTGAAAACTGAGAACAAAAACTATTTTTATTCTATCAGCACATCCAATATAAATCTTTAAATAATGACAATAGCAGCAACATTATACACGATCCAAGAATAACCAAGGAATTCTTCTATGCTTTTTAAACATAAAATAAATTATAGAAGAATGCTGCAAAATGTTCAGTGTTTATAATGCTTCAAATAGCATAACTTTAAAAAAGTAGCAAACTGCTTAGCCCACTATAAACAGATTCAAAATGATGACTGGACAACAGAGTTTACAGAATTATAGTTGATAAAATCCCAAGTCTTTAAAAATAAGAAACAAACACTTCCAGCTGTAAATGGTATTTAAATAAACACAAGTGATTGCAAATCCTCTGAGATACCAACAGACTGTTAAAGAATACTCAAAAAAAAATCAGACATCCTCAAAATCCATGGGAAAATAAATAGTATGTCAGAACACAACCTGTGTTTTATCAATCTGTTATACACTATAGGCTCTAAAAAGGAGAGACCCCACAGCATTAAAAATTATAATTTATTTTACGGCCATGACACCCTCTACAGAGAATAAGTAGTTTTGCCTAGTTGTACTCATCTATTTGGGCCAGGTTTTCAAAACTAGATTTCTAAATTCTGTGTACAAATCCAGCAGTTGCATATACAAACAGATCACTATGAGTGTTAGTGCTCATATGCATATTCAGTATAGGTGGCTACCTTTTTGAAAAGGAGCCTATATTGTGAACTGAAATGCAACTGGAATGAATTTTTGCTAACTCTGTTTTTGCATTTTCAAAGTGAGGGTCAATATGGATACGTGATCAATCTTGATCTTTTAAAAATGTATTAGTTTTGGGAATTTGAGGATCCCCTCCCCCAAAGAGAGCTCCCTCTGTTTCTCTCCATTCAGAAATCCCACAACCTGCTATATTGCTACTGCAACATTTGGATTCATGCCTGTATTACATTTCTGGAAGAGGACCTTCCTTGCTAGGAAGCCTCACACTGACAACACAATCTGGCATATGACAACAACATGGCGCCTGGGCAGCAAAGGTTGCCTGATGATAAAACAGAGTAGACTGATGCCCCAACTCCTCCAATGAATTTAACAGCCTTGAACAACAGGATGGGGCAGGAGACGAGAGCTGATCTATGAAACAGGCAGTCAGGAGGGTGGGCAGGAGATTGTCACAAGAGGGAACATCTCACAAAGTGGCAACAAGGCATTTTCCTGAGAAATTATGAGAGATTTAAATGGAATGGAACGTTAGGTCACAAAGTAGAGAGGAAAGATGTGGTCTTGAGATATGGGCTCACTTCCTGTCTCTGCCAGACTTCCTGTGAGATCCTGGGAAAGTCATTTAAATCTTTTAGTTCCTTAGTTTTCCATCAGTAAAATCTCCACAATAATGTCTCTTGTCTGTTTTGTCTATTTTGATCATAAGCTCTTCAGGACAGGAACAAACTCTTAATATATCTATATATACACCTAACATAATGAGGCCCTGATTTAGAGCAGATCCTTTAGGAACTACTGAAATACAACTAGTTACTAAATCATTATGTACATTTTATATACCCAGGAAAAAATGTTTCTTACCCCCAAAACTATTTAATTTAAAAAAACCTATTACATTAAATACTATAATGTTGTATTTGAAGCATGCTAAGCATATCAGAGTCCTAGAATACATTAAGTGTGACTCTTTGTGATGAATGGAACCACCCCACCAGCACAGAAAAGGTTAAGGAGAGCCTTTGTGCCCAGCTAGTCCCACCCCATTATTCCTGAAGCCAATACCAGTCCTGGAGGGGGGAGAAAAGAGGAGAACCTGTCTCAGTACAGTGCTGGTTGGTGAAAAGACAAGAGCCAGCTGGCTAGCTAGCAGCCTCCTTGCCTGAAGAGATGGAACACTGGCCTGCCAGCCAGGGCAGCCGTCTGAAAGCAATCTCCCTATCCAAAGGGAGACTATGAAGGAACCTCCAGCAGTGGAAGTAACTGACTGAGCAGACCCCAGAGACATTGTGGAGCTCACCCTCACCATCCTGCCCCTGAAGGAACCTGGGACTAGATCCAACAAGGAACCCTATGGTAGACTGAACTAGAGTAGCCTTGCCTCAGATTGGTAGGAAGTAGCCGAGGGCAGCAGATTCTGATCCCTCGCCAGGAGAGACACCAACCCCACGGTTCAGGGGTTGACACACACAGGGCCCTGGGCTGGAACCTGGTGGAGAAGGAGAGCCTAGGTTCCCCCTACCTGTCCTCGGACATAGTAAGTGAAACTACTCAGCCCACGCAGGGGTTGAGAGCCAGGCAATCTAACCACTAGGCCACTCAGCCGCCAAAGACCCTGTTACACTCTTATTAGGGCTCTATCAAAAAGTCATGGTCCATTTTGGTCAATCTCATGGTTATAGGATATATATAAGTTTCATGTTTTCAGCTATTTAAATCTGAAATTTCACAGTGTTGTAATTTTAGTGGTCCTGGCGCAAAAAGGTTTTGGAGGTGGGGGGGTTGCATGGTTATTGGGGGTGAGGAGGGAACTTGCAATATTGCTACCCTTATTTCTGCACTGCTGCTGGCGGAGCGCTGCCTTCAGAGCAGTTGGAGAGTGGCGGCTGCTGGCTGGGATCCCAGCTCTGAAGGCAGAGCCACCACCAGCAGCAGCACAGAAGTAAGGATGGCATGGTATAGTATGGCCACCCTTACTTCTGCCTGCAGAGCTGGGCCCTCAGTGAGCAGTTTCCCCGCACTGGCCACCCAGCTCTGAAAGCAGTAGTGCAAAAGTAAGGGTGGTATGGTATTGCCACCCTTACTTCTGCACTGTTGCTGGTGGGGCACTGCCTGCAGAGCTAGGTGCCTGGCTAACAGCTGCTGCTCTCCAGCTGCCCAGATCTGAAGGCAGCTCAGAAGGGTGGCAATACTGAAGTCCCCGTAAAATGACCTTGTGACACACACACATCCCCCCCTGCAACTCCCTTTTGGGTCAGAAATTTGAGAAACGCTGGTTTCCCCTTTGAAATCTGTATAGTATAGTATAAAAGCACATAAGACCAAATTTCACTGGGGGGGAAGGGAAGAGAGGACCAGATTTCATAGTCCGTGATACATTTTTCATGGCTGTGAAGTTGATAGGGCCCTAATTCTTATTTAGAGAAGTAATGCATAGATACGCTCCCATTTTTAGATAAAAGAAAGGATGAATTTTATCTTCAAAGATGACTGCTGCTGGTCATTTGAATCCCTGGAAATACAAACAATTAATTAATCTAATCTAGCTAACCTTCTTGGTAATTACAATGTATTTATAATACAAATGCATATTATTAAAATAATCTGCATCAGATGTGTTCTCTCTCAAAACCAACATTTATTAAACTAGTGATTCTAAAACTGGCCTGAGACTTCTTTAGAAGAAAAAAACTTAACTAAAGAAAATATATATATCCACTAAATACATACATATACATACATACACACACACACACTTCTATAGTCCACCTAATCTGGGGATTTATGAGGATTTTATAAACTAACTCATCCTCACAACACCCCAATGATGTTATCCCCATTTTATAGATTTGGAAATCAAGACAGAAAGTTCAGTCACTCATCTAAGATTAAGAAGTGAGTCTGAGGCAAAGCTAGTCACAGAACTTAGGTCCCCATCAGATTCCCAATCCTGTGCTCTAACTTCCAGACCATGCTCTCACCTTAAAACTGAAATGGAGCACTCCTGGTTAGGGTTGTGCCATAAATCAGACAAGATACACCTCTACCCCGATACAACGCAGTCCTTCAGAGGCAAAAAAAAATCTCACTGCGTTACAGGTGAGATTGCGTTATAATCGAACTTGCTTTGGCGTTCCTTGTTCACTGACGCCCCCTCGAGAGAGCCCTGTCCCTAATCACCCCCAGGACCTCACTCCCCCACCCAGCCTTCCTACTCCCTGTCCCGACTGCTCTGACCACTATCCACACCCCCTGCCAGGCACTCACCGGCAGCGGCGGGAAGCAGAGCAACGTGGCCCCAGCTCCGCCACCTCCCAGCCACGGCACAGTACAGGGAGGTTGGGTAAAGGATGCCTCCCATACTCACCTGTGGCGGGAAGCAGAGCGCCACAGCTGGGAGTTGGCGGAGTAGAGTGGGCTGGGGCCGGGCTGCTCCGCTTCCTGCTGCTGGTGAACGCAGAAAGGTTGGGAAAAGGACACCCCCAGCATTCACCTGCAGTGGGAAGCCGAGCAACATGGCCCCAGCCTGCTCCACTTTCCTTGCCCCAGCCTCAGCCATGTCGCTGGGGGGCGGGGCCACTCACCTGTGGTGGGAAGTGGAGTGCCGCGGCTGGGAGCTGGTGGAGTGGGCTGGGGCCAGGCTGCTCCACTTCTGCTGCTGCCAGTGAGTGCGGGGGCGGGGGATCCCTTCCCCCAAACCCCCTCCCCCACGTGACATGGCTGGGGCAAGGGAAGCAGAGCGGGCTGATCCCAGCCCCCTGCTAATACCCTGGGCCACTCTGGGACTGCAGGGCCCCCAAAATTGCCCCCCTCACAGCTCCTGCCTCCTGGACCCTGGGGGGCAGGGGGGAGCCCGAGACTCTCTGCGCCTTATCCAACTCCTCGGCCCCAGCCCAGCCCCCTTAACACACTGCTCAGAGCAGCGTGTCAGAGCTTTACCGTGTTGTATGTGAACTTTTGTACCAAGGTGATGAGCACACTAAAAATTTGACAGATTACATAAAGAAGAGTAAAATTTCAGAAACGAATCACCTGTAATGATTTTGGTCGATAATTCAACCTAACGCCACTTGAGGCTATTTGGTGAGTTAAAAAATAAATCATTTATTTACAAGTGATTATTTTATAGAGCTGGTTGGAAAAATTCCAACAAAACAGTTTTTCCATCAGAATTTCCCAATTTGTTGAAACTGAAATGTTGTGATGATTCAACAAAGTTCCCCTGGAAACTGGGCAGGATTCTGACAGAAACCTGCCTGGTTTCCTATCAGCTTGCCTGCAGATCATGGGATTCCAGGGTCCAGGGCTACAAGACAGTCTGCCAGGCACTGCCTCTGAGTAGAAGACCCGAGGGCTTCTAGGATCAGTGGCTCTGCAGCAGTACACCAAGTAGACTGCCTTGGAATCGTGGAACCTAGACCATAAGGCCCATGGTTCAGGGGACACCAGGGCTTAGGGTCCTGCCTCCCTTTTGCAGAGCATTTCAAAATTTTGGGGTTTTATTCTGAAACAGAATGAAACCAAATTTGAAAAAAGCTAAAAACTCCAAGAAACAAAGTTATCTTTCTGCACCCAGTTCTATTTTATTTAGATTGGAGAAGCTAACAAACTTTTGTTATAAGCCATATGAAACTAAAATACATATTCCTAGACAAAAACAGGAAAGGTATATTGTTCTGCATTACTGAACAAGGGCACCCATTACTTGTTTTAACTAAGGGGAGGATTCTAAAAACAACATTGTAAGCATTATACAGTAAAGCTCTTTTGAATGGCACCTTCAATCTGGCTGCTTCCTATACCAACATTTATTTATACATATGTTTATTATGCGTCACACCACAGCTTGGGTAAATGGCAATATTTCTGGGTTGCAAATACTGGTTTTTATGGGACAGAAACGCTCTGAGGTATAGCAAAGCTGTTTGCTATGCAAAGGATTACTTTCAAGGATTCTTTTTGAAGGATATCTGAAATATTATTTACAGTGCTAGTTTAGGTTTAGCAACTAGCACACTGTATTGCTCAATAAAAGAGCACAAGTAGATCCAGTACTAGCCTAAGAATTTCAGAATATAATATCTGCATGCCTCCAATAGAAACGGTTCAGTGCCTTCCAGCTCTTCTCCACTGTTACACTGCGGTAGTATTACTGTCTTGGAGAATACTTCTCTATTTTAAATACGCATAATTTACACATAAGGATGAGTAAGGGGAAAAACAAAACAAAACACAAAACAAAACACAAAAACAGTGGTCCTGGATGAAGTCTAAATACTAAGTTGGGTGACCTTCAATGACTGGTGTGAAATGAGGATATTGATATAATAGGCACCACAGAAACTTGGTGGAATGATGATAACCAATGGTACATGGTAATACTCTGTCATTCCTGTATACAGTACACCGTCACTATAACAAACCCGTCGGGATCCAAGCCATTTGTTTGTTATCGCAAAAGAGCCCCACCACCTGGGTGCAGTGAGGTGGGGGGTGGCTGACAGCTCCTCCAGCAGCAGCGAGGGCTGACATCCAGGTTGGAACAGCTATCAGTTCCTGCCGCAGCAGTGAGACTTGAAATGGGATCCAGGGACTAGGTTCGTTATAGTGTGGGTATACTGTACACAGGTATGACAGAGTATATCATACCCGTGGGGGAGTGGCATTATGTGAAAGAAAGCAGAGTCAATTACAGTAAAAATCTTAAATTAATCAAACTGTTCCATAGAGTCTCTATGGATAGAAATTCCATGCCTAAATAAGAGTATAGCAACAGGAATATACTACTGGCCACTTCACCAGGATGGTGATGGTCATTGTGAAATGCTCCAGGAGATCTGAAATGCCACAAAAACAGAAAACTCAGTAATAATGGAGGATTTTAACTATCCCCATATTGATTAGGTACATGTCACCTATGGACAGGATGTAGACATAAAAGTTCAGACACCATTAATGGCTATTTCTTGGAGCTGCTAGTCCTGGAACCCACAAGGGTAGAGGCAATTTTTGATTTAGTCCTAAATGGCACATGATCTGGTCCAAAAGGTGAATATAGCTCAACAGCTCAGCAATAGTGATGATAATGTTATGTTTAATTACATCTTGGGGGGGAGGCGAGGAGGATACCAAAGAAGCCCACCATAGTAGCATTTATTTTCAAAAAGGGGAACTACCAAAAAAACCGAGGAAGCTGGTTTAATGGAAATTAAAAGGAACAGTCAAAAGAGTTTTAAAAACACCATAATAGAGGCACAAATTAAAAGGTATATCCCAAATAAAAAATAAATTGTAAGAGGACAAAAAAAAATGCCACCATGGCTGAACAACAGAGTAAAAAAAGACACCTCAGACAAAAAGCATCCTATAAAAATTGGAAGTCAAATCCTCCTGAGAAAAATAAAAAAGAAACAAACTCTGGCAAGTGAAGTATAAAATTAGACAGGCCAAAAATGTATTTGAAGAGCAACTAGCAAAAGAGACAAACTAACAGCAAAAATTGTTTTATATACATCAGAAGCAGGAAGTCTGCCAAACAACCCACGGGGCCACTGGATGAAAAGGGTGCTAAAGGAACATTGTAGCGGGGTGGTCACCTGCTCCTACCCTGAGGGGCTTAGAACAGCCCAACAGAGGGCTGGGGCTGGGGCAAGCAGCTCCCAGGCGGACTGGGGAAATAGGCACAGCTGGGAGCCATGCCCCAAACAGACCACAGCCAGCCCCTATAAAAAGGCTTTGAGCCAAGAGCACAGACATGCTCTCTCTGTTAGTAGAGGGAGAAGGGCCTGGCTGCTAGGGAGTTGAGAAGGTACCTCGGTGGAACAGGGCTGGGGAAAGGCCAAGGGAGCTGGGGAACTCCGGCCTGGAAAACCCCAGGCTGTGGCCAAGTTTAAGGCCAGCTGGGTACTGGGATTGCAGAGAGCAGCCCACAGGTAGGCCAAGGCAGCAGGTCCAAACCCCCCTTGCCTATGATTAATGGCTGAGACACGGCAGTCTACCCCAGTGAAGTGGGGGCTAGATGGTGACTGGCAGTAGCTAAATACTGAGGCAGGGTGGGGATAGTGGGTGGTGGTTCCCCTGAGTGGGGACACTCACAGAAACTGTGGGGGTACTGCCTGGGGGTAGCACCCAGAGAAAGGGTCATCCGGGGTCTGGGAGGAAGGCAGGAGCCAGCGGCAGAGAGACACCAGCTGATAGAGGTTGGAGAGCTAATTACCAAGTCGACCAGCCAGAGGCAAGGCAGGCCGTTTACAAGCACTCAAGGAAGACAAGGCCATTGTGAAGAAGTTAAATTAATTCTTTGCTTCAGTCTTCACTGCAGTGAAGACAAGGGAGATTCCCACATCTGAGGGGTAGCCATGTTAGTCTGGATCTGTAAAAGCAGCAAAGAGTCCTGTGGCACCTTATAGACTAACAGACATACTGGAGCATGAGCTTTCATGGGTGAATACCCACTTCTGAGGAACTGTCCCAGATTAAGGTGTCAACAGAAGAGGTTTGAGAACAAATCAATAAATTAAACAGTAATACAACAGAACCTCAGAGTTATGAGCACCTCAGAAATGGAGATTATTTGTAACTCTGAACAAAATATTATGGTTGTTCTTTTAAAAGTTTACAACTGAACACTGACTTAATATAGCTTTGAAATGTTATTATGCAGAAGAAAAATGCTGCTTTCCCTTTAAAAGTAAACTACTAAAAAAATAAACACAATACTGTAATGTATTTGATTTTTGGGGGGCGGAGGAGGAAGAGGTCTCTGCTACTGACTGATTGCTTACTTCTGGCTCCAAAGGAGGCATGTGGTTTACTGGTCAGTTCGTAACTCTGGTGTACACAACTCTGAGGTACTGTAAGTTTCCAGGACTCACTCAAGAGTTTTAAAGGGACTCAAATATGAAACTGCAGAACTACTAACTGTGGTATGTAACCTAGCACTTAAAATTAGCCTCTGTACCAGATGACTGGAAGATAGTTAACGTAATGCTAATTTTTTAAAAAGGTTCCAGAGGCTATCTGGCAATTACAGGCTGCTAAACCTAACTTCAGTATCAGGGAAATTTTTTGAAACTATAGTAAAGAACAGAATCATCAGACACAGATGAATACAATATGTAGGGGAAGAGTCAATAGCTTTTGTGAAAGGAAATCATGCCAAACCACTCTATTACAATTCTTTGAGGGGGTCAGAAAAAATAAGAACATGCATTCACATCAGACTTTTGTAGCCAACGTTGCAAGGTACTTACATGCCCGATATGCTAAACATTCATATGTTCCTTCATGCTTCTGCCACCATTCCAGAGGACATGCTTCCATGCTGATGATCCACGTTAAAAAAAGAATGTGTTAATTAAATTTGTGACTGAACTCCTTGGGGAAGAATTATAGGTCTTCTGTTTGGTTTTACCCACATTCTACCATATATTTCATTTTATGGTAGTCTCGGAGAATGACTCAGCACATATTGTTCATTTTAAGAACACTTTCACTTCAGATTTCACAAAACGCAAAGAAGGTACTAATGTAAGATTTCTAAAGAGAGCTGCAGCACTTGACCCAAGGTTTAAGAATCTGAAGTGCCTTTCAAAGTCTGAGAGGGATGAGGTGTAAAACATGCTTTCAGAAGTCTTAAAGAGCAACACTCCAATGCGGAAACTACAGAATCCAAGCCACCAAAAAAGAAAATTAACCTTGTGCTGGTGGCATTTGACTAAGAAAATGAAAATGAACATGTGTTGGTCTGCACTGCTTTGGATTCTTATCGAGCAGAAATCATCAGCATGGATGCATGTCCTCTGGAATAGTGGCTGAAGCAGGAAGGGACATATGAATCTTTAGCGCATCTGGCATGCACATATCTTGCAACGCCGGCTACAGTAGTGCCATGCAAACACCTGTTCTCACTTTCGGGTGATATTGTGAACAAGTGGGCTACTTTATGTCCTGCAAATGTAAACAAACTTGTTTGTCTGAGTGATTGGCTGAACAAGAAACAGGAATGAGTGGACTTGTAGGCTCTAAGGTTTTACATTGTTTTATTTTTGACTCCAGGTTTTTTTGTACATATTTCTATGTTTGTAAGCTCAACTTTCATGATAAAGAGTTTGCACTAATAAAAAATAAATATAATGTGAGCACTGTACACTTGTATTCTGTGTTGTAATTGAAATTAATACATTTGAAAATGTAGAAACCATCCAAAAATATTTAAATAAATGGTATTCTATTACTCTTTTTAATCACGTGATTACTCTTTTTAAATCAGTTGACAGCGCTAGCAGGAATAAAAGGTCAGTTTTCACAATGGAGAGTGATAAATAGCATGGTCTCCCAAGGCTATGTACTGGAACCAGTGCTGCTCTACATGTTCAAAAGTGATCTGGAAAAACGGGTAAACAGTGAGGTGGCAAAGTTTGCAGAGTATATAAAATTATTCGAGATAGTTAAATCCAAAGGATATTGCAAAAAGTTAAAGGGATTTCACAAAACTGGGCGACTGGGCAACAAAATGGCACATGAAATTCTATGTTGATAAATGCAAAGTAATGCACATTGGAAAAACAAAAACAATCTCAACTACACATACAAAATGATGGGGTCTAAATTAGCTGTTACCACTCAAGGAAGATCTTGGAGTCATTGTGCACAGTTCTCTGAAAACATCTGCTCAAGATGCAGTGGCAGTCAAAAAAGTTAACAATATTAGTAACCATTAGAAAAAAGGAAAGATAATAGGACAGTTAATATCATAATCATGTAAATCTATGGTACAACCACACTTTGAATACTACGTGTAGTTCTGGTCACCCCATCTCAAAAACAGATATATTAAAATGGAAAAAAAGGTACAGGCAAGGGCAACAAAAATTATTAGGAGCATGAAACAACTTCCATATGAGATTAAAAAAATTGGGGCTGTTCAGCTAGCAAAAGAGATGACTAAGTGGAGCTGTGAGCAAGATCTATGGTTTTCAACCTTTTTTTTCTGGCAACCCAGCTGAAGATTCTTGATGCCCGCGACCCAACGGAGCTGGGGATGAGGGTTTTGGAGCGTGGGAGGGACTCACAGCTGAGGCAGAGGGTTGGTGTGTGGGGGTGAGGGCTGCAGGGTGGGGCTAGGGATGAGGGTGTGGGCTGCTCTCAATCAGTGGAGCAGCTGGGGTGCTAAGGCAGGCTTCCTGCCTGTCCTGGCACTGTGGACCGTGCTGTGCCCTGGAAGCGGCCTGCAGCAGGTCCAGCTCCTAGGCAGAGGCGCGCGCAAGTGGTTCCGCCCAGCTCTCACCCACAGGCACCACCTCTCCCAGCTCCCAGTGGCCAGTTCCCAGTCAATGGGAGTGTGGAGCCAGTGCTTGGGGTGGGGGGGCAACGTGCAGAGCACCATGGCCCTCCTGCCTAGGAGCCGGACCTGCTGCTGGCCACTTCCAGGATGTACCACAGTGTCAGAACATGTAGGGACTAGTCTGCCTTAGCCAGGCAGCACTGCTGACAGGACTTTTAATGGCCCGGTCAGCGGTGCTGACCAGAGCTGCCGCGACCCAGTGCTTTACATTCCGCGACCCTGCAGTTTGAAAATCACTGGTCTATAACATCACGAATGGTGTGGAGAAAGTGAATAAGGAAGTGTTTACTTCTTCACATAATACAAGAATCAAAGGGTCACCCCATGAAATTAAAAGGCAACAAAAGGAGATACTTCTTCACACAACACACACTGTCAACCTGTGGAACTTGTCAGGGGATATTGTGAAGGCCAAAAGTATAACTGGGTTCAAAAAAGAGAATCAGGTAAATTCATGGAAGACAGCCATTGATGGACCTATTAGCCACTCAATGCTCTGGGAGTTGCTAAACCTCTGAGGCCAGGAGCTGGGATTGGCTAATAGGGGATGGATCATTCAATAATTGCCCTGTTCCGTTCATTCCCTCTAAAGCATGTGGCAGAAGCCACAGTTGGAAGACTGGATATGGGCTAGACAAACCACTGGTCTGACCCAGTACTGACATTCTTACGTAAGGAAAATCTCTAGTCCCCAAATGGACTATTAGAGAGAGTACTTGTGGCACCTTAGAGACTAAATTTATTTGGGCATAAACTTTCTTGGGTTAAAACTCACTACATCAGATGCATGCAATGGAAAGTACAGTAGGAAGATAGATATACACAGAGAACATGAAAAAATGGGGGTTTGCCATACCAACTCTAACGAGACTACTCAATTAAGGTGGCTATTATCAGCAGGAGGGAAAAAAAAACTTCTGTAGTGATAATCCGGATCGCCCATTTCAAACAGTTGACAAGACGGTGTGAGTAACAGTAGGGGAAAAATTAGCATGGGCAAATAGTTCTTAGTTTGTGTAATAACACATCCACTCCCAGTCTTTATTTAAGCCTAATTTAATGGTGTCCAGTTTGCAAATTAATTCCAGTTCTACAGTTTCTCGTTGGAGTCTGTTTTTGAAGTTTTTTTGTTGACGAATTGCGACTTCTAGGTCTGTAACTGAATGTGCAGGGAGGTTGAAATGTTCTCTGACTGGTTTTTGAACGTTATAATTCTTGATGTCTGATTTCTGTCCATTTATTCTTTTGTGTAGTGACTGTCCAGCCTCGCCAATGTACATGGCAGAGGGGCACTGCTGGCACATAATGGCACACATCACACTGGTAGATGTGCAGGTGGACGAGCCCCTGATGGTGTGGCTGATGTGATTAAGTCCTATGATGGTGTCACTTGAATAGATACGTGGACAGAGTTGGCAATGGGCTTTGTTGCAAAGATAAGTTCCTGGGTTAGTGTTTTGGTTGTATGGTGTGTGGTTGCTGGTGAGTGAGTATTTGCTTCAGGTTGAGGGGCTGTCTGTAAGTAAGGACTGGCCTGTCTCCCAAGATCTGTGAGAGTGAGGGATCATCTTTCAGGATAGGTTGTAGATCCTTGATGATGCGCTGGAGAGGTTTTAGTTGGGGGCTGAAGGTGACAGCTAGTGGCTGTTTGTTACTTTCTTTGTTGGGTCTGTCCTGTAGTAGGTGACTTCTGGGAACTCTTCTGGCTTTGTCAATCTGTTTCTTCACTTCCGCAGGTGAGTACTGTAGTTTTAAGAACACTTGATAGAGATCTTGTAGGTGTTTGTCTCTGTCTGAGGGATTGGAGCAAATGAGATTGTATCTTAGAGCTTGGCTGTAGACAATGGATCGTGTGATGTGATCTGGATGAAAGCTGGAGACATGTAGGTAAGTATAGTGGTCAGTAGGTTTCCGGTATAGGGTGGTGTTTATGTGACCATTATTTGTTAGTGTCCAGGAAGTGGCTCTCGTGTGGACTGGTCCAGGCGGAGGCTGATGGTGGGATGGAAACTGTTGAAATCATGCTGGAATTCCTCAAGGGCTTCTTTCCCATAGGTCCAAATGATGACGATGTCATCAATGTAGTACAAGTAGAGTAGGAGTGTTAGGGGGCCAGAGCTGAGGAAGCGTTGTTCTAAGTCAGCCATTAAAATGTTGGCATACTGTGGGGCCATGCGGGTACCCATAGCAGTGCCGCTGACTTGAAGGTATACATTGTCCCCAAATGTGAAACAATTGTGGGTGAGGACAAAGTCACAAAGTTCAGCCACCAGGTTTGCCGTGACGTTATCAGGGATACTATTCCTGATGGCTTGTAGTCCATCTTTGTGTGGAAATTAAATTGGGCTTGAATAAAGACTGGGAGTGGATACACAAAAACTATTTTCCCATGCTAATTTTTCCCCTACTGTTATTCTCACCTTCTTGTCAACTGTTTGAAATGGGCCATCCTGATTATCACTACAAACACTTTTTTTTCCTCCTGCTGATAATAGCCCACCTTAATTGAGTAGTCTCGTTCGAGTTAGTATGGCAACCCTCATATTTTCATGTTCTCTGTGTATATATATATTTCTACTGTATTTTCCACTGCATGCATCTGATGAAGTGGGTTTTAGCCCACAAAAGCTTATGCCCAAATAAATTTGTTAGTCTCTAAAGTGCCACACGTACTCCTCATTATTTTTGCTGATACAGACTAACACGGCAACCACTCTGAAACCTATTAGAGATGAGTTACTATGCCTGAAAAAGTGACATTCAGGCAGGGAAACCTTCAAGCTTGCTAGTGGATTCTATAGTCTACTATTTACAGTCCCACATAGGCACTGCAGCAATTTTGCAGTTCACCAGGAAGACCTCTTAATTTTGTTGTTGTCTGTAATTTTGTTCAACAAAAACAGTTGAGTTTACTAAACTCAGCTCCTACTTAGGCACTGGCCCTGTATAGGCAAGTCATATTGACATCAGTGGGCAATGCAATGGTATTGGGAACTATCAATGCTAATCCAGTTGCAGGAGTGCTGTCTTCGTTTGTATAAACACAGATTACCACTACTCTGTGACCAAGGACAATAAAAGGACGCTGTCAACAAAGAGAAAACACATTCTTCTATATGAAATATTTTCTCCTACAAATAACACCTATGATAGAAACAAGAAAAAAAATACTATTATTTTTTTTTTTTTTTTTTACTCTGATAGTACTTTGTATAGTCAGTTTCAAGGTTTCTCCTGGATTATTAATTTGTCAATGGGATTGCGTTGGTCTTTCCCAAACCACTTCACTTGTAACCCATGCACATTTGATATGGAATTTATTGAGAGGCCCCCAATTTTCAAAACAAAACTGCATGTTAAGTTTGGAACTTCATCTGGAGTCTCTTACCTAGCAAATAAGAACATATTTAAAGACTGCAATTTCACTTTCATTCTCAGTACTCCCCAAATTTAAAATGTCAAGAGTAACAAAAAGTAATTTATAAATAATGACTTGCATTAGCTGAAAGCAATAGCCAAAACTGTTCAGAGAGGTTTAAATGATCCTTAGTGGTTAAGTAAGGTAGATATCCAAAGTCTTGAGCAGTACAGCATTCCGTATTCTTAGGTAAACGCAAGCTTCACTGAAGAAGAATTCTGTAAAGGAGCTGCTTAAAACACAAAGCTGTTTTACTCAACTTAAAAAGAAAAGCTTCAATTTACACCTGTACATTGTTTGCAAGCCAAATAATCACAAAATTAAATTATTCGTTTAAACAAATAATCGTTTATAATGTACCATTTAACTATGAAGGCTCTTTCCCACTCACCCATAATGCTCAATGGAATTTTTACTATAAATAATTGCAAAGTACAGAATAACAAGAAGGTTGGTTTTACCATGTGAACTTACCATTCCATTGGAATTATTTATTCCATTCATATTAATTTTAGTTACAAATCTAACTGTTGGAGGTGCTTCTGGGTATTTAGGTCCACACTCTACTTTCAGACTGTATATTCTGTTTTCATAGTTTGTCTAAAAAGAAAAAACAAAAAGATTAATGCATCTTACTGAAAGTTGTTATTTTAAAAGTACTTTAGAGAAACACAAACATAGCTAAGCTGGTTTAGGGAGAGGGAGTATGTAATGGGATGATTTTAACTCCGTTTTTATTATTTTACAATTGATGCCTTTGCTTACTTTTCGACACATCAATGCCTCAGTTATCTTGATTAGCTGATCAATGTGCTAAAAAGGCACCTATTATAGTATCACAAGCACCACATACAAAAGAAACAAAACAAAAAAGACATAAAAAACCTTATATAGAGAAAAGCTTCCTCCCCACCCCTGAACTCTGGCACAAGGGCAAACCTAAACCATCAGGCAAACCACCCCTACCAAAAGGTAAATCCTCTAAGGCAGCAAAGATCAGGACAGGGGAAGAGATAGATGAAAATAAAACAAAAGGAGAAAAGACTAGAAACAGTCAAGAACAAAGACCAAAATAAATGGAACTTACAACAAATCCTGTAGAAGCAGTTAAGTAGTAACTATAGTAGAACAACTCCAGAAACAAATTCCACAATTTATGGCTTATGAGCAAGAAAGCTCTGCCTGAACACAGAAAAAAGAAAACCAATCCAACTGCCAAAGAGGACATGATCAAGTACTCAGGGCTAGATTATGAAAGGATTTATATGCTATGACATTCAGTTGTGCCTCACTCTGGCAACCAACTCTCCCTTTTTCCTCTACACAGGAGCAATCATGGAAGCAGCTACTTTCTGTAAAAACTAATTACCTACTGTAGTTCTTCGACATGTCCTGCATATGTCCATTCCATATGTTCGCACCTTGCAGTTGGTCTGAGAACTTTTCCCCTCAGCGGTACCCGTCGGGGCAGCTCAAGCACCCTCTGTTACCACGTCACTGCATGCTCATATAAGAGGAGCCACCCCCAACCCTCCTCAGTTCCTGTGTACCAGGTAGACTCTGAGGAGGAGGTCCATTCCACAACCTGTCATTGTCATGTGCAACACATCTCCAAGAACATCAGTTACAGAAAGATAGGTAACAGTTTTTAAATTTGAGTGCTTGTACATGTCCATTCAACTGTAGGTGACTCACAAGCAGACAAACATGGAGGTGGGCTCAGAATCTACCTGAAGAGTGATTATGGGACAACTCGCCTGAAATTAGCATTGGCCCTGGACTGAAAGGAAATGGCATAATGAGAAGAAAGAAGTATGGACTGATGACCAGGACAGTGCTTTACAAATGACTATGATCATCAATTGTGCCAAGAAAGCCACTGAAGTTGCCTGTGCTCCAGTAGAATGCACCAATACTCTAAATGGGGCGGGGGAGGGGGACTATATTAGCCAACTGGTAGCATAAACAAATGCACAAGGAGATCAAAGATGAGATTCTCTGAGTGGAAACTGGTTGGCCCTTAGCCCTGTCCATAACTGCAACAAACACTGTGTGGAAGATCTATAGGACTTAGTACACAAGGTAGAAAGCTAAAGCCCCTCACATCCAATGAAGTCTCCTCTCACCTCTATGCACACAAGGTTTCGGGAAGAATGCTGACAAACAGATTTCCTAGTTCACACGAAAATTAGAGACTACCTTTGCAAGAAATTTTGGGTGAAGGCAGATAAATTTTATCCTGATGACAGGAGGCTCTGACACTAGGGCTCTCAACTTGCCCATCCTTTTGCTGAGGAAACAACAACTAAAAATGCTACCTCTATGGAGAACTGGAGCAAAGAGCAAGTTGCAAGGGGTTCAAAAGGTGGTCCCATTAACTTTGCTAGGACGAAGTTCAAATCCCATGGAGGTATATGATTTTGTACATGTGAGTACAATCTGATCAAGCCCTTTAGGAAACTGGTAGTGATGGGTTTGGAGAAAAGGAATCTACTATCCACCGAGCTCTGGAAGGCTTAGATAGCTGCCAGATGGCAAACTTTGATGTTTTAGGTATAGAAGATAGTTAAGTACGAGGCTCAGAGGAACATGCTGGGGATATGCCTTTCTTCTGGGACCAAATGGAAAAGCGCTTCCATTTATACATGTTAAGTACCCCTATTTGAGAGGTTTCCACAATACAGAAGCACTTCCAGGACATCCTTAGATCAGGATCTTTCCAAAGGCATTAACCACTAACCATCCACACAATCTGGTGGAAGTCTCGCAGGTTGGGATGGCATATGTAATGGTGATCCTGAGAAAGCAAGTCTGGATCCAGCAGGACAGTGGAGGGTTGACTGACAAGGTCAGCAGGGTCAAATAACAGTGTTGACAAGCCAGTGATATAAGGGTGAGATGAGCATGGTCCTGTTTGACTTTGAACAAGACCCTGGGCAACAAGGGAATTGGAGAGAAGTCATACAGGAGGAGGTCCTTCCAGGGTAGCAGAAAAGCATCTGTCAACGAGCCTGGGCTGACAACTTCCCAGCAACAATAACGATGGCATTTTCTGTTGGACTTTGTTGCAAACAAGTCCACCTGGGGAATCCTCCAGAACTGGAAGATGGATCTGATTATGCTCGTGGTGATCGGAAAAGGTCCTGCTTAGTCGATATGCCAACATGTTCTGCTTCCCTCGAAGGTAATCAACCCTGAGATTAATTGAATTGGTTATGCAAGAATCCCAGAGACAATCTGCCTCCTGGCATAGGGAGGAGTATAGTTTACGCAGCTCTGTTTATGCAAGACATTGTAGCAGAGCTGTCTGTTAGAATTAACAAGTTCTTCCCTGCTGTATGTAGGAGGAAAGCTTAACAGGCTAGTTGTACAGCTCTTAACTCCCAGACATTTATATGAGCCATTAGATCCTGAGGCAACCAGAGACTTTGATGCTGCAGGGACTCCATATGGGTCCCCAAACCCAGGGCTGATTGTGTCTGTGATTAAAGTGAGGTTTAAGTGGTAGCCATGGGATAAAGGCCCTGTGACGATGTGGTTCTGGCGGGACCCACCTGAGAGTGCCAATTCAGGACCAATTGCTCAAACAGGGCAGTCACAGCCCTAGGCTGGGGTTTTTCCACCTCTAAGGCAAACCAAACCAGCCAGACAAAAAGGACTTTGGTTTCACCCCACTGGCTAACCACAAGTCACACAAGCAATTTCCTTAGACACTCCAGTCTCCCAGTATCACCACCAGTGCCACACGTCCTGGGGATGAATGGTTATGAAAACCAACACCCCGGTAAAAGAAAAAGGTTCTCTCGATCCCAAAGGACCAAGCCCCAGACCCAGGTCAATATACACATTAGATCTTACCCACAAATCACGCTGTTGCCAATCCTTTAGAATCTAAAATCTAAAGGTTTATTCATAAAGGGAAAAAGATAGAGATGAGAGCTAGAATTGGTTAAATGGAATCAATTACATACAGTAATGGCAAAGTTCTTAGTTCAGGCTTGTAGCAGTGATGGAGTAAACTGCAGGTTCAAATCAAGTCTCTGGAGAACATCCCCCGCTGGGATGGGTCGTTCAGTCCTTTGTGCAGAGCTTCTGTTTGTAGCAAAGTCCCTCCAGAGGTAAGAAGCAGGATTGAAGACAAAATGGAGATGAGGCCTCCGCCTTATATAGGCTTTTCCAGGTGTAAGAACACTCCTTTGTTCCTGCTGTGGAAAGTTACAGCAAAATGGAGTTTGCAGTCACATGGGCCAGTTTCTGCAAACCCTGCTGAGTCACAGGGCGTAACTGCCTTCTCTCGATGGGACAATTGTGTAGGTGATGGTCCTTAATGGGCCATCAAGCAGGCTAAACAGAGCTGACACCAGCTTGTCTGGGATCTTTCCCAGTAACACAGCACAAGTTTGAAATATAGACAGCATACAGCCAATATTCATAACTTCAACTTCCAAAATGATACAGACAGCATAATCATAACCAGTAATCCATAACCTGGTCTTAGACACCTTATATGACCCCCTTTACCTAGGATTTGGTGCCACTACAGGACCTTGGTTGCAACCCATGTTCTATATGGTCCCAGTTTATATCAATAACGTCACAGGCCCCCACCCTCAGACTTTCAGAAGTCCATCCACCAATCCAAAAAATGACAAAACTGACATTGGCACTCAAACCACATTGCCCAAATGACGACGACTTGGGGCATATACCAAAACTTGCCATGCCTTGGCAAGTTGAACCACATATGTACACACTGCCATGTAACTCACAAGGCTGAGGCAGCTGCACGCTGTGGTGATAGCTTTCAGCTGCAGCACCAAGCCCCACAGTGCTTCGAACCAGGATTATGGCAGCAAGGACATGGCCTTTGCAGAGTCTAAGAGCTCCAATAAACTCTTTTCTCTGTACAAGTTTTAGAATTGGTTTGTCCCAATTTACTAGGAGCCCCAGTGCATTGAATGTGGGCAGGACTGTAGATATACTAGATAACACCTGAGCCTTGTACTGACCTCTGATCAACCAGCTGTCCACGTAAGGGAACATGTGGACTCCTGATTTTCATATATTTGCTGCTGCCGTTGCCATACATTTTATTAACATCCAAGGAAAGACAGATCAAATGAGAGCACTGAACTGATAATAGGCCCTATTTACCACAAAACTGAGAAACAGCCAATGGTTGTGTCATACTACGACATGGAAGTAAGTGTCCTTGAAGTCAAGGGCAGCATAGCAGTCCCTCTGTTCCAGGGAGGGAATAATCAAGACTAGAGTAACCATGCAGAATTTTATTTTGTTCAGCTCTCTTAGATCTACAATATGCCTGAGACCTCCCCTTGCTTTGGGGATCAGAAAGTAGTGGGAATAGACACTTTTCTCCCTAAGGCACAATGGGACTTCCTCTATGGCTTTTACCTGAAGTAGAGATTGGACCTCCTGCTGAAGGACAATTCTGTGAGAATTGTCCCTGAAGAAGGATGGGGAAAGGGGAGGGGAAAGAGTGGTAGAAATGAACTAGAGGCCATATCCTAGTTCCACTGTGCTCAAAACCCACCAATCCAATGTTAAATGCTTGGGCCCACACAGGAAGTGCAATAAGCAATCTGTAAACACAAGGTGGGAAACAGATGGAACTACAGTAACTGATACATTGCCCTTGAGTAACACATCAAAATGTCTGTTTGGACGAGGCGGCTGGATGGGATGAACCAGCTGATGCTAAAGAGGAGGGCAGAGGATGTCGTCCCCCATAACTCCTTCCCTTTCTCCTCAGTGGATTTTGAAACCAGGGAAGAAAGTCCTGGTATCTGTATGGATGTTGAGGATGGAACTGCTTCCTCTTTGTTGCTGGAGTACAGATTCCAAGAGACTGTAATGTCGCCCAGAATCTTTTAGGCTATGGAGCCTACTGTCCATCTTATCCAAAAACACAGAGGGACCTTCAAAAGGGAAGTCCTAGATGGTCTGCTGGACTTCTTGGGGAAGCCCAGATGACTGTAACTGTCCTGGAGAGCAGTTATGGCAACCAGTTTGCCCTCATCCACCATTACTGCAAACTTCTGCCTACAGTCCTCTGGTAGCTTGCCTTTAAATTTTACAACGTTCTCCCAGAAGGTAAAGTCATAGTGGCTCAGGAGTGCCTATTACTTCATAATCCTAAACTGCAGACTTCCTGCAGAATAAAGTTTGCATCCAAAAAAGTCTAGCCTCTTTGCCTTTCAGCATTGATGCTTGGTGTCCTTTATCTTTCCCATTTGTTAGCAGCCGCCACCATCAAAGACGCTGGAGGAGAGTACAAATATTCTAGATCCCTTAGAGGGGATGTAGTATCTCCTTTCAGCTCACTTTGCTATGGGAGATAAGGAAGATGGTGTCTGCCACAACCCCTTGACCCAGCTCCATAATGGCTTTGTTAATCAGCAGAGCCACCCTGGCAGAGGCTACCGATATCTGATTGTTCACCAACTCATGGACACACCTCCTCTGCCTGAATGTCAAGAACAGAGACCACCCTTCTCAATAGATCTTGATGAGCCCTGTGGCCCTCTGACAGTGGTGAATCACTTGCTGCCACAATAGCCTCACCTGGTGATGATGAAGAGGACACCACATGATTCCAAGGTGGTAGCTGCTCCATGACTTGTGATGGGGAAGCTGTTGGAGAAACTTCTGGCTGCAGATCTCGGTACTGAATACCAGAGAATGATGCCCCCATAGCAATCTTAATGCCAAAGAACAAGATGGTTGCAAAGATGGCCTAACAGGAGAAGGGACACCCCATGGTGTCCAGAACGACCACTGATACTGGCTTCAGACCCAACTTAAACTAGGCAATTGCCCCTTAGAATGCAGAGACTAGTGCTGTGACTGTAGCATGACCCTTGGTTCCCAAGTCTCTGCTGGAGGATATGCCTACTATCTTGTATGGGACACAGATGAATGCACTTCTGAGTTCAAAGAGGAAGAATCTGAAACATCTGTGCCAGCCACATATTCACACTCTACACACTATTTTAATAAGCTTTGTACAAAGCATGCAAAGCATTGTGAGGTATCATTTGAAGATTCATAATTTGCTTGTTGTTATTGTCCTGGTAACATGCATGGCAATATTGTATGTGAAATTATAAGATATCCCTGTATGATGTTATTAACACACGTTCCAAACCCCACAGCCCTGCCCAAACTGAGACTGGTAAACAGGTCCATTCTAAACAAAGGCATGTGTGCTCTGCTTCATTTGCATTTAAGCAGTAAACAGAGTCATCAAGCAGGAAGGGAAACAAATAAAGCTCCAAAACAGGTGAGAAAAAGCCAGCAGTAAACATCCTTCCACATAGACTCTCTGTCTCCTGATACCCAGCTGGAAATGTTTTTCAAGCAAGGGACAAACTATAAAAAGGAGGGACAAACAACCCAGGGCACTCCTATGTCTCCCTGCCCATTGCATTCACTGCACCTGAAGCAACAAAGGAAGCATTCATTGGACTCGGGGTTGAAGGGGAGGGAGAGATCCTGACACCTGTCTGGAATGGTCTAGATCAAGGGTTGCCAACCTGTGACTCCGGAGCCACATGCAGCTCAGAAGTTAATATGCGGCTCCCTGTATAGGCTCTGACTCTGGGGCTGGAGCTACAGGCACCAACTTTCCAATGTTCCAGGGGGTGCTAAATGCTCAGACCCTGGCTCTGCCACAAGCCCCGCTCCTGCCCCTTCTCTGAACCTGCCATGACTTCACTCCTCCCCTGAGCCTCCTGTGCACCATGAAACAGCTGATCAGCAGGTGTGTGGAGGAAGGGTGAGGCACTGATCAGGCAGGTGTGTTGGAAGTGGGGGTGGGGAGCTGATGACCTATTACTGTGGCTTTTTGGCAATGTACATTGGTAAATTCTGACACCTTCTTAGGCTCAGGTTGGCCACCCCTTGTGTAGTTATTACTTAGTTCTGCGCTGAGTGCAGAGGACTGCACTAGATGATGTATTGAGGTTCCTTCCAGTCCTACACTACTATGAGTCTATGACCTAAGAAGTATCAGAGGGGTAGCCGTGTTAGTCTGGATCTGTAAAAGCAGCAAAGAATCCTGTGGCACCTTATAGACTAACAGAGGTTTTGGAGCATGAGCTTTCGTAGGTGAATACCTACTTCGTCAGATGCATATAGTGGAAATTTCCAGGGGCAGGTATATATATGCAGGCAAGCTAGTAGAAGTTTGACCTAAGAAGTTTGGTCAGCAAGACTGCTGAAAGCATATGGTGAGAAAATTGTGCTTTGAATTTAACATAGTTTGTTAAATTAGGCACCAATAATGTTTTATCTTAATTTTTTTGCAACCATTTCTGACTTTTAAGCCTCATTACTTACAGACGCTTAAAATCTGTCTCATAGTTAATAAACTTGCTTTATCTAATCAGTGCGTTTAAACGGAGGTGTCTAGGCAACTCCATTTCGCGTAGTCACAAGCTGTGTGCATATTATTCTCTTAAAGGAACAACAGACTTAATATAACTTGTGTTGTCCAGGATAGGGCTAGTCAGTACAGGACATACATTTCTGGGGGCAAATCTAAGACAGTGTGTGTGTTAGGGTCACCCTACAGTATAACCAAGGCTGGTGAGAGCCAGAGTGTAACCCAAGTTGGCTGGCAGGCTGCAGTTATGCACAGACACTGAGGGTGTGGCTTACATGCTGGAAGGCTGTTTCTGAGCAGCCCAGGTTGGTGCTACTTACAAGGCACTGTAAGGCACCCAAGGTTGCAGGGCAGGGGTGACACAGCTGCTCATTAGACTGGAGTGTACCCTGGTATGTCACAATGTTCGACATCATGGGGTGAGCAGAACAAGTTGGGACTGGGGCTTGGTAACCTGAGCCAGGGGATTGCGATACCAGGGATATCATTGGAGCCTTGCCCTTTGACTGCACCAGCCTTTCCAGTAACATGGAAGGTAACAGTACCATGAGTTCCTCACATGGAGAGGTTGGCATGGCAGGCATAGGTACTGACTGTAAACTTTCTTGCACTTCTGGGGATACTGCTACAGGGAGGCTAAGCAGATCCCTTGCAGTTGCATACACCTCCAGGGTGGTTGGAAGCAGCAATGACTGATGGTTCTGCACCAGAGATCTTTTGGGAGAAGCCTTTGATGGCCCTGGTGCAGGCTCTGAAGATTGTGATTCCTTCTTCTTAGTTGAAGTATGCTCCAGTGAGAGAGACTCCCTCAAATATCTTTGAGGGTATGTCTACCTTGCAATGAAAAACCTGTGTCTGGCCCATGCCAGCTGACTTGGGCATACAGGACTCAGGCTAAGGGGCTATTTAATTCTGATGTAGGCGTTTGGGCTTGGGCTGGAGCCTGAACTCTGAGACCTTCCCATCTTGCAGGGTCCTAGAGTCTGGACTCCAAGTAATGGCATGTGGCAACTGAGGGTGCTTGAGCCATCTCGATGGAGAAATTTTTCCCTCAGTGGTACCCAACAACTATGCATGAGATGTGCACACGCCTACAAAGGAATGAAAACGTGCAAGAATTCAAAGAAAAACTGTTGGAGACTAGCAATGTCAAGAGAAGCCCAGTTTGAAGTTTATTACAGCAGACTAGCATAGACACGATCAAAGCATGGAGGATTGTGGTCAGTTCTACAATAACTGAATTTTCTGAATAATCTACAGCTATAGATGACAATGGCCATTCAAGGCCACTGACATACAGGCCTCCATCCTGACAAAGCAGGTCAGGATCAACCCAAGTTCCATACATGTCTCACCAGTGCATATAACATACACAGACTCATAGACTTAAGGTCAGAAGGGACCATTATGATCCTCTAGTCCGACCTCCGGCACAATGCAGGCCACAGAATCTCACCCACCTACTCCTGTAACAAACCCCTAACCTATGTCTGAGTTATTGAAATTGTGGTTTAAAGACCTCAAGGTGCAGAGACTCCTCCAGCAAGTGACCCGTGCCCCACGCTGCAGAAGAAGGCGAAAAACCCAAAATGGCAACATGCTCCTCAAAACTCTTTCCCCTAGCTACAAAGAACTACGCTTAACCTTGTATGTCACAGTTAGCTGTCACTCTCCCCGAGTAAAAATTTCAGCTAATTAGTCCAGTGATCAAGAAACTGTCCACAATCAGGCCAATTAATAGACACAGTAAGGATTATAGCGATGACATCACAATCCATATCATCAGATTATCTCCCCTGAGAGGGTTCTATATACACAAAGCAGCAAAAGGGACAGAATGAAACAGTGGGAAAGATATCTGGCTGACTACAGGACAGTGCTCATAACCACCCTCTAATTCCTCCCTTCTAGGAAAGGGCATCCAGATCCTTCCTTAAGGGATCACAGCTTTATCATTAGCACCTGAAAGTTAATAGTGTGAAAGACTGCTAAAAGATCTGAGTGTCATCAGGAACATTTTTTTTATTATTCAGTGCCAAGAGTAGATTTTCAACTGCATTAATCAGGGCAGTCTTGATATGTAGACAATCTAAAAATTCCATTAAGATGAGAAAACCTTGAAGCTGTACAGTCATGATGTTTTCCAATTTTCTTCCCTGAAAGAGGGAGTTCTAAACAGATTCAAACACCACTGAAATTGATTAGTAGTTTTGGCTTGTGGCTACAATTCCTAAAATTTAGGACAATCTAAGATTATTTATAGAGAAAACAAGGATACTCCAGAAATCTGAGGGCCTAAAGAAATGAGGCAAGTGATTGCTACAGATTTAGGTTTAATCAGTTGCTCTTGTGGTGAAAAAAGGCACACAACAGAATATAAAACTAGTTGTTTAAAAAGACAAACAGATCAATCCATCATCCCACTGGGAACTGGGATCAGCAGCAGTATAGATGGGACAGAGCTTATTTATAATTGCATAGAACCAGTGGATATGCATGGAATACCAATCCCAGCTCCAAATGATCTCAGGACTTCCTTGTGAAATGACTATCCCTCCATGTTCCTATTCACTGGTCAACAACCTTTTGTTCAGTGGCCATGCTGCCATTGTTTCCTTACTCTGCAGCTGATACCTTCATCTTCAAAACAGAGAGGCTCTTAATGCTCTGAGCAACATTAGCAATTTCCTGTTTTCTGCCAGAAGCTACACATTGCCTACAGTAGCTCTTCTCTGATTCTATTACCTCCAGGTGTCTGTACCCACTGAAATTGCATATGGAGTTGTTTGTGCTAATGTGCTGCAGCTAGCTTGAGTGTCACGTAAAGAATGATTACGTGCAGCTGCTTTCCACATTCCACAGTCACATATGGCTGCTATGTGTGCAGATTTGTGTCCTTCCGCACTGGACAGCACAGGAAGGCACAGTACCACTTTGATCCCCAGTTTCCACTTGATGGAAAATAAGACTGCTTATATATTAGTTTCACACAATTGGGAAATAAAGTAATTCCCCACTTAATGTCCCCTTGCTTAACATTGTTTCGATCTTACATCCCTGCTCCTCTACAGAACATGCTCCGTTTAAAGCTGTGCAATGCTCCGCTATAACGTTGTTTGGCTGCCTGCTTTGTCCACAGCTGACAGCACCCTATCAGCTCCCCTACCCGCCTCCCCCAGAGCCTCCCGCCCGCAGACCCCGTGGATCAGCGCTTTCCCCCTGCTGCCCCTACCTCCTGCCTGCAGCAATCAGATGGCTTGCGGCATTCAGGAGGCAGGAGAGAAGAGCAAGGACTTGGAGTGCAGGCTCCCCATCCCTCAACGGCGCAAGCCAATTGATTGCCGCGGGCAGGAGGCAGGGGAGAGAGGAGGTAACCTGCACACCATGCCCTCGCTCCTCCCCACGGCAATCAGCTGGCTTGTGGCATGTTCAGGAGGCAGGAGTGAGGGTGCGGCGTGCAGGTTCCCCCCTCCCTCCCCTGCCTCCTGCCCACAGCAATCAGATGGCTTATGGCATTTAGGAGGCAGGCGGAGCCTGCACACTGTGTCCTCGCTCCTCTCCCCTCCTCCCTGAATGCCACAAACCAGCTGATTGGTGTGGGCAGAAGGCAGGGGAGGGAAGGGCGAGGAACGAAGATGTGGCATGTGGAGTAAAGGGGGAGAAGAAGTGGGTTAAGGGTGGGGGTTTGGGGGAAGGGGTGGAGTGGGCAGGCTGACTGAGGATTGAGCCCCCACCCCTGGTGCTTGCAGAGTAGGGAAAGCTACCACTGCTGCTGCTCAGTGTGCTTCTCCTAGCCTACAGCACCTTCAGCCCCCTGGCCTGCCTCATTGTCTCCAGTACCAGTGGGCTATGCCTATGTGGGGTAAGGCAGGGGCACCTCCCAATTATAGTACTGTACTGTATGTACAGTATCTTTGTAAACACACAGCACATGCACACTACCCCCTGCTCCACTCCCACCAATTCACTGTTGCTTTATGGCCCAACGGCCCTGCTTGGGAATAGGGCTCTACACCAAGAGCTTGCGAGGCCATCAGATGCCTGCAAAGCGGCTGCGGGTAGTGCATAGCAGAGACCCTGCCTTGCTACAGGATAAACTATGTTTGATCTGCTTCCCCCCCTTCGCTGGAGGGAGGTAAGAACACAGGGGGTAGCAGCCTGCCCAAAGTAAGTTACAAGAATAGAGTTCCAGCACCTGCTTTGTTGTAGCAAGGGGGAGGAGCGGCATAGAGATACACAGAACCTGGCCCTACTCCTATGAAGGTAGGAAATCCACAGGAGCTTTGCCATTCTCTTTAATGCCAGCTACATCTCTCTGCCCCTGCAGCAAACATTATTTTCCTCCTCTTACTACACTGGCTGCAATGCTGCCCAGGTGTTGAGTGCATGGTTACTAGGGGAGCTACAGCAGGGCCATTTTTCCAGGGCACCCTGGAAGAGAGGCCTTTGGTCCTCCAGGAGAGCTCCTGTGAAAGTAAGAACCTGCAAGAAAGTAAGAACCTCCATAACTAGTCCTGGCCTAAACCCACAGGGCTTCCAGTAGGGGAGCAGATTACCATGGAGAATGACATAGGTTTTCCAAATTCTTTCCCTTGCAACAGCTGATTGATGCTGCATGACCCCGGCCAGTCCAGGCTTAAAGGAGTAAAGAGTAGCACATGCATGCACATCTGGAGAAGCATTACCCAGCACCATGAGTCAGAAACATCCAGCAAGCGATACTGGAGTGCCTAGCAGTAGCAGTACCACTAGCAGCAAGAAAACAGGAAAACCATTAGTGTGGGTATGAGACTAGACATTTTAAAGCGTTTTGATGCAAGAAAAGCATGCAGTAGACACTGGCATCACTCTAGGTCTTACTCCGACCACTGTGAGAACAATTTGGAATAATGCCGACAAGATCAGGGCGAGTGCTCAGTGTGTAACACTGCTTAGTGCTACTACAATAAGTCGATCAAAAAGCAGTTTGCTGGAAAACATGGAGCATCTTCTCTCACTGTGGATAAAGGACCAAAACCAGCGAAACATACTCTACATTTGCCAGTGATACAAGCTAAGGCAAAAAGTTTGTATGACCATTTGAAGAGAGACCAAGGTGAAGGATCACAGAGACTTTCACAGCAAGTCGGGGATGGTTTGATTGATTCAAGAGGTGCTTCCAACTGCATAACATCAAGATATCCAGTGAGGTGGCTAGTGCTGATACTGCAGCAGCTAAAAAATTCCTTGACTATCTCAAGAAAATAAATTGAGGAAGGTGGCTATTCCCCTAAATAAGTCTTCAATGTCAATGAAATGGGCCTGTACTGGAAGAGGATGCCTGAGCGGACTTACATTTCCTGAGAGGAGATGACAGCGCCCGGATTTAAAGCAGCTAAAGACTGTCTAATCTTGCTTCTAGGTAGTAATGCTGCCAGAGACATGAAGATGAAGCCACTGACATTGTACCAATCTGAAACACCACACGCTCTCAAGGGATTTTCATAGGACAACTTCCGGTCATTTGGAAATCCAATAAGAAGGCATGTATAACTGGAGCTATTTTTTCAGAATGGCTGACTCTCTATGCTGTCCCTGGATGGAAGGAATACTGTGCCAAGGAAAATCTTGATTTCAAGATTTTATTGCTTATTGATAATGCACCAGCTCATCCAATCAACCTGGACGACCTGTGTGAAAACATCAAAGTTGTCTTTCTGCCACCTAACACCACATCACTCATCCAACCCACGGGCCATCGCTGCATTTAAGGCATATTACTTACACCGTACTTTTGACTAGCTCAGAGGCACCAATGAGGAAGGCAAACCTACGATTTGGCTATTTTGGCGTGACTACAACATCTTGAAGTGCATCAATAACATTGGTGAGTCCTGCACTGAAGTTACTCAGGCATGCGTGAATGGTGTGTGGGGGAAGTTGTGGCCTGAATGTGCCAATGACTTAAAAGGACTTAAAGATGCTGTCCCCGCTATGAAGAAATTTATCCTTGGCTTGGCCAAGAAAGTAGGTTTTGATGAGATGGAAGAAGCCGACGTTACACAACTTCTGCAATCACACGGAAAAGAGCTAACGAATGAAGATCTGATGCAACTAGAGGTGACAAGACCAATGGAAGAAGAGGGCCAAGAAGTAGAAGAACCACCAACCCATTGAAATTTGACTGCCAAATGTCTTTCTGAAGCTTTCCAAATGATTGAAGCTGGCTTGCAAATCCTGAGATCCTGACAGAGAACAACTTCAAAGTGATCAGGGGAGTTGGTCATCTAATGACCTGCTATAAAGAAATTTACCAAGGAAAAAAAAGAAAGCAAAACAACAATTTCTAGATGCGTTTTTAAGAGTTCAGAAAGTTCAACAAGATCAGCAAGAGGAGCAGCCGGACAATCCACCCTCTTCCACTCTCTGATTCCACCACCTCAACCAAGCTTCATACTCAGCAATGATGACTGTAGTATTAAATTGCTTGTTTAAAATGGTTTAAAATGTATATAATGCCTTTTGTCTGGCAAAAAAAATTTCGTTGGAACCCAACCATAATTCTTATGGAGAAATTGGATTCGCTTAACATCACTTCACTTAAAGTCGCATTTTTCAGGAACATAAATACAATGTTAAGTGAGGAGTTACTGTAGATAGATTTAAACATCTCTAAGGATGTTCCGTATAATCTAAATATTTTTTGAAAAACCCTCTATTTAAGAGTATGGGACAAACAGCAATGGTGTGGGCCAGACATGCAGAAAAATGCTATGTGGGGAAACCAGTACAATTTTGATAATAACCTCAATCATGACCTGCAATAACCCTAGTATTAATGTTTCTATTTAATAGAGACTGCCAACCATCCAAAAGTTTTTAATATGGAATAGGCTAATACTAACTCCATGTTCCTTTATGACCCAAGTTATCAATAGTTCATTTTTTGGGCCATGGTATTAATCATCGCTGGAATCATAGCACTGAAAAGCTGGTTCCCAGTTTTCCCCAGTTCACGTGGGCACAGGGCAATGAAATTTGATGATCTTCCTCCCCAAACTTTCCTTTTGTTCCCAGTTGCTCACCCTCATCCTGAGCCCCTTAACCTTCCTCCAACTCCTAGCTTGGAGGACTGACCCCATCCTCCAAATTCTCACTCCTAGTAGGGTCCTACTATTTCCAACCCCCTGAGCTCATTTGATCCACCATCTCTCTTTGCCAATGCCCCCTAATAAAATACTGATGAAAAATAAAACCATAAAGTTTTAAATTAAGCAGAATTTGTACTTGCATCCCAACCCACATGGTCTTTCCTGCACTCTAACCTGCAACACCGAAAGGTTTGCTGGTTGTCTATCCTATGGCTCAAATTGAAGAAGGTAAGACTAGGCTGGTGACTTGGTACTTCTCTCCCACAAGACTGTCATCTTGTTTTCCAGAATCTCACTTTATTTAAAAAAAAAAAAAGATATTGATAGCCCTTATGATACTGAAGAAAACCTTCAAAATGTAAAGCCAGCACAAGCCACACAGTGACATCTGCCTAATTCCACACACACAACTTGAAAGTATAGCTCAAGGGTGTTACTCTCACCTTTATTTAAAAGAAGGGGTGTTAAATCAGATGCCCAGTGATGATCATTTAAATGTCTACATAAGGGATGAGCAAACTATGGCCCACAGGCCACATCCGGCCAGCAGGACCATCCTGCCCAGCCCCCGAGCTCCTGGCACAGAAGGCTCACCCCCGGCCCCTCCTTTGCTGTCCCCCCCTTCCCCGCAGTCTCAGCTCGCTCGCTCTGTGGCTGGCACAACGCTCTGGGTGGCGAGGCTGTGAACTCCTGGGACAGCACAGCTGCAGAGCCCAGCCTGACCCGGTGCTCTGTGCCGTGTGGTTGCGGCAGTGGCAGCATGGCCTGGCTCTAGCCGGCCGGCGCAGATGTAGCACCACTAGCGTTCCAGGCAGTGCGGTAAGGGGGCAGGTAGCAAGGAGGGTTGGATAGAGGGCAGGGGGATTCAGGGTGGGGAGCGGGGGTGTGGATAGGGGGTGGTGTGGTCAGGGGGGAAACAAGAGGTTGAATGGGGGCAGGGGTTCCAGGGGGCAGTCAGGGCAGGGGTTCCAGAGGCAGTCAGGTGACAGGGAGAAGGGATGGTTGGATGGGGCATGGGTCCCAGGGGGGCTATCAAGAATGAGAGGAGGGGTTGGATGGGGCAGCGGGTTCCAGGGGCAGTCAGGGGACAGGGAGCAGGGATGTGTGGATGGGGCAGGGGTCCCAGAGGGGCTGTCAGGGAACAGGCGGGTTGGATGGGGCAGGGGTCCCAGAGGGGCTGTCAGGGAACAGGCGGGTTGGATGGGGCAGGGGTCCTGTGGGGGAGGCAGATAGGAGGTGGAGGACAGGCCAAGACCCCCGCCCCTAACCGGCCCTCCATACAATTTACAAAACCTGATGCGGCCCTCAGGCCAAAAAGTTTGCATGCCCCTGGTCTACATGGTAAATAATTTCACTACTGAATGTAAGAGCAGAGACTACTGAGTCCCACCAATAGAAGCCAATCCTGCAGAGCTGAGTGGGGCATTTGAGCCGCTGCCATGACCAGGCCAGCACACTTCCTCAGGGTAACGAATGTCTAGACTGCTCTGATAATGAGCAGGGGTCCATGAAGCACTCTCCTAGTGGCTGCTGCTTCTCCCACTGCTGGAGGCTCTCTGCAGATCCAGGCAAATACTACTGTATCCAGGGCTTTGGAGCGGAGCCCGGAGCTGGAGGTTTTTGCCTGGAGCGGAGTCAAAGCACAGCTCCAAAGCCTTGACTGTATCCGTTAACAGGTTACATTTTAAATGCTTTTCTCTACAATGATGAGAAGGGGGGAGGCGGGCGGGTTTTAAATAAGCTTAGATTCTGACATCACACAACTTTGGAACCAGGGTCCAAGGCAAGTAACTATTGTGCCTATACATTATTTGCCCTTGTCCCTTAGTACAGCATTTCCTCTAATTTTTTTATGTCCATGTGTGGAGTGAATTTTGTTATGTGTACAAATATGGAGGTGATCACCTCCATATTGGTGCACATAACAAAATTCATGTGGTGGGGGCGGGACCAAGAAGTTCAGGGTGTGGGAGGGGAATCAGGGCTGGGGCAGAGGGTTGGAAGCAGGAGATGAGGGCTCTGGCTAGGGGTGAAGGAGCTAGAGTGGGGCCAGGGATGAGGGTTTCAGGGTGCGAGAGGGGGCTCAGGGCTGGGGCCAGGGGATTGAGGATTGAGGAGCGAGTGGGTGCAGGCTCTGGGGTGGGGCCAGGGATGAGAGGTTTGGGGTGCAGGCTGCCCCAGGGCTGCAGCGGGAGAGAGGACTCCCCCCAAACCCCTCTCGATGCAGCAGCTCGGGGTGAGCAGGAAGGGGCACGGGGCTTAATATACGGCTGCATAGCTTAGAGTAACTCAGCCTTGGTATATCCAAACCTCAGGAGCCTAGCAGAACACGTGTGATGATATTCTGAACAACCTACTAAAAGTGACAACTCATTCCAGTTTCCCAAGTAGGCTGAATTTGGATTGTTGGTGGAGCTTAGAGAGTGCCGTCATTATACCCCCCCAACTATCAATATGAGCCTTAGTTTACTTCTTCCAGTAAGGCAGGGAGGGACTTACAACGGAATAAACTATAGCACTACTATCATGGTCACTCAACGCTAGCAGTAAAAGTAACCTAGTAGCACAATGCTGCTTTGAGTATCAGCCCAAGTCTCTATTTATGTAGAGGTATGTTTTGTACTCCATTATCATTGAAGCTGCTTTGCCAGCAAATTTCCTTAGCATAAAACACCTCATTCCAAGATCTGTCCATTAACTTTTGGTGATGCTCACATAAAAAGAAATAAGTAATTTAGGATTACTAGCTCTTTTGCAGGGTGTTTCGTTGTAAAATATATTCTAAAGAAATTCAGAGTTCAGCTGGAACTTGAACTTTTGTTAATGCTAATTTGTCTCATTAGAGGTAACTTAATTGTCTGATCTTTGAAGGTGACACTGGTGGATTTTATACATGAGCTACGTTCACACACTGTGCAGTGAATTATGTGATATAGCTGAAAACGCTACTTATCCTCTCTCTTAAATTCTGTAAATTTCTCATACTATAGGTGTCTGTCAATTTTTAATGATATTGTTTATCATATGCTCTTTGCAGATTTAGTTTTGCAGTAAAACATCACCTCCCATGTAGCAAAAAGGTGGTTGAATACCCCAACAACAGTTCCTGTATAGAATTAGTTTGCTATCATAGGGCATAGCTGCATATTAATGATGGAAATGCAGCTTTAATTTGTGCCTATATTCCAGGCAACAATAGCCTCAAAGAACAACCCCTTCACACAGGTTACTCAATAGTCATAAAAATAACTGCAGAGATATGGATACACACAAGCTATTGCTTTGCTGAAGACATAAGTATGTGCCTACACCATGTGACCCTTAGGCCTGTGCAATGTTCTATGCAACTCTTTCTAGCCTTTCTACAGATTTTAAGGAAATCAGAATTGATGTGGATAATTCCCCAACTATAGGCTTGCTGGCACATATCTGAGTGTACTAGAACGTAGCTTCTCCTATTTAACTCAAGTTACTTCATCAGGCTATGATTAGTTATACACTGAATACAGTTTAATTTACAATTGTTCTGTCACAATCTATCGTTGCAACTACGCATTTTTCATTTTAAACATTTTTAAGTGAATTGCTTCTCTAAAATGTAATCTTAATATAGGATTTTGTACTGCCCACAAACAAAAAAATAGAAGTTTTAACCTACTGTACTGACCCTTGGTGGTCCAATAATCATGCCTGTCCACCTTGTAAGTGTCATATCTTCATCATCTTCAAGGCCCCAGCTTACTGTACCATCGCCAACTCCTTTTTGACCTTCTTCAAGTTCTTCCAACAAGCGAAAATTACGAGGGACTTTAACTATTTAAATAAAGTGAAGTAATGTAAATAGCAATATTCACGAGAAAACATAAATCAGAGATTATTTAATTTATAGCCTGGATGACATCTTAAAATCACAATTTAATATCATTTCAGTCATAAAAAACCTCACAAAGCAAATTTTGAGTATCTTAATATAAAATATTTTTAGGCATCCATTTCAAGATTAAGTAATTATGTTGCAAATCCTACTGTGTTCAAATAATGAAGTATTACATAGTAGCTATACGTCAAATAAAGTAACCTGCTATCTTAAATGCCCACAGTAAATGTGTTTAAGAAAACAGTAACTTTGGGTCTAAGGGTACCACCAAATACATTTGTAAGTCTAAATAGCCATATGCTAATAGATTTCTCCCTGCTGCTTTCAGCTACTGTGCCACAAAGACAATGAAATGCAGATTATGGAATTTTCTACACTGTTAACAATGTTCTGTACTTAAATTGGGAATGTATCAAGTCCTATTGTTCCAGACTGGTGGAGTAGAGAAGTTATGCTATGATTACAGCAGCAGTGTTGGGACCACACACATTGGACAGCATGGTAAATGGAGTGCTAGGTGACTCCAGCACCTAACAGATTACCATTACAATACAATTATAATACAAATATATTTATTTTCTGTAACAACATTCCAATTGTCATAATGATCTAATTATATGTAACCAAATGCACAAACTCCCATCACTGGCACTTTGATTACAAAAAGGCTTGAAAAATTGTACAAAATATCTGACTAATATATAAAAGACAAAAGAAGTGGGCCAAAAGCACTGTCCAGAGGTCACAACTTCAGTCTGTCTGCTCTTGCTCATTGGTATTCCAAAAATCAGAATGAGAGTGACATGATCCTTGTCAGTTTCACTACTGCTCAGAGGATCCCTGACAGTTTCAGTGAAGCTGACCACCATCTTGTCATTGGCCAAGCTATAAGCAGTAAGAGAAGCATGAACACTATCTTTGCAGACTCATGCAGACAAAATTACATCAGTTTAAATTTGCTAAGTTTTCAGAACCATATGGGCTAGAAACTTTTAATATATGAAAGAGCTAAATGGGACATCATTAAAAAAAGCTCACTTTTCTGCACAAAAAAGTAATAAAATAAATGTAAGTGAAAGGAATTAGAGGAAACAAAATTCTCTGGGCTAAATCATCAGCTTGTAGAAGTTTGAATAGCTCCACTGAAGTCAATAGACTTACACTGGTATACCTGGCCGCCTATCTTTTCAGTTTGTTTATTTTATGCTTTTGACAACACCTTGTAAGTAGATTCCAAGGCCAGAACGGACCATTTGTGATCATCTAGTCTGACCTACCTGTATAATAGAATTTTCCAAAAATAATTCCAAGAGCATATCTTTTAGAAAAATATCCAATATAGATTTTTAAATTGCCAGTGATGGAGAATCCACCATGACACTTGGTAAATTGTTCTAATGATTAATTACTCTCAATGTTAAAAAATGTAAGCCTTCTTTCCAATCTCGATTTGTCTAGCTTCAATTTCTAGCCATTAATCATGTTATACCTTTCTCTGCTAGACTGAAAAACTCATTATTAAATATTTATTCTCCATGTAAGTATTTGCAGACTGGCACCAAGTCATCCCTCAACCTCCTCTTTGTTAAGCTACACAGATTAAGCCTTGAGTCTGTCACTATAAGGCAGGTTTTCTGATCCTTTAATCATGGCTGTTCTCTGAACCCTCTCCAATTTTCAAACATACTCCTTGAATTGTGAGCATCAGCCCTGGACATATTATTCCTGCAACAGTTACACCAATGCAAAGTACACAGGTAAAATAACCTCTCTATTCCTACTCAATATTCCCTTGTTTATGCATCCAAGAATTGCACTAGCTCTTCTGGACACAGTCACTGCGAGCTCATGTTCTGCTGACTACCCACCATTATCTCCAAGTCAGCTTTACTGTTCTCCTGTATAGCCAGTAAAGCTCCTAACCTACAAACACCTATTTACACATATAAATTTACTCATTTAAGAAATCCCACTGACTTCAGTGGAACTAATCCCATGTGATTAAATTACACACACGCTTAAGTGTTTTCAGGATCATGGAGTAAATTAGAGTTTCCAGTTTTGATCTTTTACATTGCAACAGGGGACGAGGAGACATTTTAAAATAGGGAAAAAAAGTTATTTTAAAACAAAAATTGGCAGATATTTCTGGGGCAGGTGTAATTCCTGAAACATTGAAATTATTCAGTTTTTTAAAAATGGGTCAAATTCTGCAAAAACAATTTAGGCCCTTCACTTACTAGGAAATGCTTCACAGTTACTAGTGGTGAGCAGATTTTTCAGATTTTAATTTACAGTAAACAGGTTATGTATCTTAATGTGTTAATGCAAAAACTATTCACTTCTTAAAACCAGCATTCAAAATGTAGTTTTAAGTCACAATTATCTAAAGTGAAACAGTCATTATCAATATGAGAAAGAAATCACAAATGTTACACATTTTGAATATAGTAGCCTATTAGGAGAAAGAGGTCAGAACAGAAGTAAGTTTATAATATTGTAAATTTTATTAACATTATAAAAAAACTAAATTTTAAACACTGTTTTTATATGTCACTGTTGTCAAGTATCTAATTTGAATTTTACAGAATTTCTACAGGCAAAAACCAAAATATTGCAAACCAAGACCTGATCCTACAAACATTTAAGCAGGTACTAACTTTACTCATATGACTACATCCAACTGATTTCAATAGGACTACTCATCTGCTTTAAATTAAGCATGTACATAAGTGTTTGCAGCATCAGGCATTAACACTGTATTTTTATTAAAAGCTTCTCTTTTGAAATGATAAAGATTTTATGCCTCAAACAAAATTGCTTTCAGTGTTAACAATATAAAGTTATTTACACTTTCAATACATAAAGTCAGGGTTTTTTTATTTTAAAATAAAAAACATAGGCCAAATTTTTCAAAAACATTTAGGCATCTCTGGATGGGATTTTCAAAAGCATCCACTAATATGAACTAAAAACCTCGATTAGGGACTATAACCTAGTTGAAGCTCTTCTGGTTTCTTGACTTGTGAAAGTTCAATATCATAGAAGATGGCGTTGGTGCTATTGCTTATCAATTTCGTGTTTGAATTTATCAGTAAATAAGGATGATGAGAAGGCCCGGGACTTGTCTTTAGCATAAAGGAGCACTTTAAGTGTGAAATATCTTAACAGAATTTCAGACTTCACTGAGCTTTTTTTCTAACAATTCAGAAGCAATTAAGTTTGCTAGAGGGAAAAGTTGCCTCTTGAGCAGAGCTGTTAACTCCACTATTGACACACTTTCAGCTGCAAGTATTTCCCCTTCTCCCTCTTAACTATCAGGGAAAATAGGAGACCTGAGGCCTAGAGTTCAAGATCTATTAGAAAAATTTCAGCTCAACTCTGGAGGCTGCTTCTTTCTATGACAAATCTACAGTTCACCAGTAGGAAGTCCCAGTCTGATGGACCTTCGCAGGACAGACCATAAACCTCCTCCTCCTCTCTCCAGCTTGCCTCAGTAGTGGAAAAGTGGACCAGAGAACAACTTTGTTCTGATAAACCTCCTTTGTTCTGATGAACCTCAAAGCAGATATGCCCTCCAACAAACCTCCTGTGGTCTGGCAGAATTCTGTTCTGATGAATCAGAGGAAGCTTATGAGAGCACACTTCTACTCTGCCGTTCTTCTCCACTCCCAGACCCAAACCTCACTTACTGCCCCATGTTCCAGCCCCTGAAACCCAAGTCCCAACCACATCATCTTCCCCCACACACACAATTAAATTTATAAAAAGTGATAGTATGTTACAATGATCCTATACATAATGCTTAAAAGCTGTATGTGGCATGCATATACAGAAGCATGATAGTGATTGTGGGCACATGGAGGTCAGGAGGAACAAGTTGTGGAGTGGATACAAGTAGAGATACGAAGAGGCATGGGAGACACTGGAGCACTGCAAGGCAGCTACTAAAGATCAATGCTTACAGCTATCCACATGAACATAAAGTGGATAATTATATTTAGATTCTATCCATACTGCATTTTTTGAACCCATGCAAACCCTCAGAGAACGAGCATAGAACTGGCGTAAGACTGACATTTAACCCACTGCAATATCATTATCTTAGGAGTCTGCATCAGCGTATCTACTCTGATGTAGTTAAAAAAGGCAAAACGGGAAATTCTCACACACAAGACTTTCATCTTATCTCTATTAGTAAATGTTCACTGTAGGAACTAAAATAAATCTAGCAAACTGGTGCAAATTCTTAACATACAGGCAGCTAAACTGATTTAGATGCATTTAAACACTATTAAACTCTCTTACATTTTAAATGGATATCACACAAGTGCAAGCTTTCTAATATAGGTAAGGCCTTTGTTAATGTAGAGCTTATCTATACTTGACATGCTACAGTGGCAGAGCTGCAAGGCTACAGCTGTGCAGCTTTAGGGCCTCGGTGTAGACACACATGACACCAATACGATGGGTTCCTCCCATCGATGTAATTAATCCACCTCCCCAAGAGGCAGTAGTTAGGTTCACAGAAGAATTCTTCCATAGACCTAGTGCCATCTACACCAGGGGTTAGGTCAGCTTAACTATCGTGTATACTTGTCCATAATCCGATCCCCACACCTCTCCAGATGGATAAGTAAAAATGGAAAAAAAATTATGACTCGTTCATAAGCCGACTCTATAATTCAAGGGTCAGCAAACTTTGGCCGAGATCGTTTGTTTACCTCAAGTGTCTGCAGGCACGGAGGTAAACCTACAGTAAAGTGTCCCCAGAGAGGAAGTTTTTGTGGGGGGAGAGACGTAACCCGTCCATAGCCCAGGAACTCTACACTCTCCTCATCCCATCCCTTCCCACTTTATCTGGGGAAGGCCAGGGGAGGATGTCTCTGGCCTGGCTAGAGCTGCTCTGGAAGGCCAGGCAGCATGGCCACAGCCTGCTCCAGCAGGCCAGACTGGGCGGCATGGCCGCAGCATGTTCCCACAGGCTGGGCCAGGACACATGGCTGCAGCATGCTCCAGCGGACTAAGCTGGGTGGGGCCGAGCAGCATGGCTGCAGCCTGCCAGCCCAGGAGCTGCAGCTGCTTTGGAGGCTGTGGGGAGAGCAGCATGGCCAGAAGCAGAGAGACTCTGGCCCTGCCTCATCCCTTCTGGCTCTGCCGCCTCCTTACTCCCTGGTGTTTCCCTTTTTTACTACAAAAATTCAGCTTATGAATGAGTATATACAGTACATCATTCAGGTTGTGGATTTTTCACATCCCTGAGTTACATAGCTGGGTTGACTTAACTTCTGAGTTAAGCTGATATACTGTATGTTCTAGTAAAGTAAACTAAAAAACCCACAAGGAAATAAGCAGATATGTCTTTTAATAGCTCATCATTCAACACCTCAGGGTTGCTCAGGAGGAGAGTGGAGATAGGTGAGCTGAAAATTGTGGAAAGGAGGTAATTGAGTTTGAGACGAGGAGCTAATGAATGTAGCACAGATGGGATGTTGAATAGTTTCACTGTTTATTTCCGTACTTTTTACTACACCTCCACCCCGATATAACGCCATCCTCGGGAACCAAAAAATTTTACCGCATTATAGGTGAATCCACGTTATATTGAACTTGCTTTGATCCACCGGAATGCACAGCCACCCCCCCAAGCGCTGCTTTACTGCGTTATATCTGAATTTGTGTTATATCGGGTCACGGTATATCAGGGTAAAGGTATATTTGCATTCCTGGTACATGAAATGGCACATTCTGGGAGTTGGCAAATTGCCAATTTTATTAGAAATTAGATTTTGTACAGTAGAATGTGACACAGGCAGCTGTGAACTAAGGCTTAGCTCAGGGCCCACTCTCTGTCCCAAACATTCAAAAAGACACCATCAAATTAAATTTGTAACTTTTTTTTTAATGTTATAAAGCCTAATCTTTTCATAGTATCGTTAGAGTTCAACAAAAACAGTTATTTTAACTCCAGCATTGCACTCCTAAAACTGAAACCAACTATACAAAATTGAAAGTGACAATCAACTTTTCACTGTCCAACTAGAGAGAATGAAAAAAGTAAACGAGTATAGCAACAAGTAAACTAGAGTTTAAAATAATTCATTTTTAATAATCCAAGGTGGTGGCAGTCACATAAGTAAAGAAATTCGTTGATTTTCAAGTTACAGTTTTAAATTTTAATATCCTTTTAAAACAAGGTGAAGGAAGGCGATTTCATGGTTTCATCAGGAATCATAACATTCAAAAACCAGTAGAAGTGTGTTTTAGTTGGGTGGTGGGGTTTTTTGTTTGGTTTTTTTTTTTTGGTGGGGGCTGAGGAGTATGCATATGTGGAGGTCAGGGGTAGGTAAAGGCAGTTGTGATATACCACACTGAGACAGGTAGGGAAAGGAGTTAACTAGCAGCTAAGGCAGGGTTATAAAAAGGAGTCACCAGACTGTTAAGGGAAGGACCTTGTGGAAAAATAAAAAAATTCTTGCCCATCTATGCCACAAGATAGGGAAGAACCCAAGGACTACATATAGCTTACAAGAGCCTTTTGTAAACTATAAATTATTTGTTTTCACCCTGGCTGACGCATATCACTATTTGTTGCTTGCCGAGTTTTATTCAACCAGGCAAAAGATGGTACTAGTTCCAACTTTGTTTTCCCTCACTTTTGTTGCCTGCAGCTACAGCCAAGGCCATTCTTACACAGCTGAGTATGCAGAGCAAAGTTTAAAATGATTGCAAAATATTGCTGTCATAAATAGATAGTCAAGGGTTAATAGAACAGAAGTACTTTATATCTCTTTTGCCTGTAAAGGGTTAACAAAATCAGTGAGCTTGGTTGTCACCTGACCAGAGGACCAATCAGGGGACAGGATACTTTCAAATCTTGAGGGAGGGAAGTTTTTGTGTGTGCTGTTAGTGTTTGGTGGTTGTTCTCTCTGGATTCTCAGAGGGACCAGACGTGCAACCAGGTTTCTCTCCAATCTCTTTGATACAGTCTCTTATATGTCCAGAATAGTGAGTACTAGGTAGATAAGGCAAGTTAGGCTTATGTTTGTTTTCTTTATTTGCAAATGTGTATTTGGCTGGAAGGAGTTCAAATTAGTATTTTGCTGAAAGGATTTTTATTTGTATTTGTGTACTTAGGCTGGGAGGGTATTCCCAGTGTCTATAGCTGAAAGACCCTGTAACATATTCCATTTTAAATTTACAAAGATAATTTTTACTGTTTTTCCCTCTTTAATTAAAAGCTTTTCTTGTTTAAGAACCTGATTGTTTTTTAATTCTGGTGAGACCCCAGGGGACTGGGTCTGGATCCACCATGGAATTGGTGGGGAGAAAGGAGGAGAGAGAGAGGTTATTTTCTCTCTGATTTAGGATTACTTTCTCTCTCGGGGAGAGTCTGGGAGGGGAAGAGAGAAGGAGGGGGGAAGGTGAATTTTCCTCTGTTTTAAGATTCAAGGAGTTTGAATCACAATAAATCTTCCAGGGTAACCCAGGGAGGGGAAGCCTGGGAGAGGCAACAGTGAGGGAAAGGGTTTACTTTCCTTGTGTTAAGATCCAGAGGGACTGGGTCTTGGGGGTCCCCGGACAAGGTTTTGGGGGGACCAGAGTGTACCAGGCACTGGAATTCCTGGTTGGTGGCAGCACTACAAGTACTAAGCTGGTAATTGAGCTTAGAGGAATTCATGCTGGCACCCCATCTTTTGGACGCTAAGGTTCAGAGTAGGGGATTATACCATGACAATTGTTAAACACAAATTTATCTGCTACTGACTCCAGGAATGGATTCTTGGTAGACAGTAAAAAATTTGGAGTCTAGGGATATAAAAGAGGGGCAACGCCCTGGAAGGGGCATGGACTTCAGGAAGAGATTGCTACCTGGTCATGGAATGAGGAGCACCAAGGGAGGAAGGAGACAGGCATAGAGAACAGAGGCATAGAGCACGGAGGAATACACATATAGAGGGACAGAGAAAATGCAGACTTATTTTTTATGTTTGTGTTTGAAGTTTAACATTTTAGAGATTTAAACATGTAAAGTTTTCAATTTAGTGTAACAACTTCTCCTCCTACAGACTTACTGAAGTGTAGAGGAGGGGAGACCTGCTCTGAAGAGTTATAAGATGTGTCAGAGGCTAGGTCTGTACTTGAAAGTTTCATCAGTATAGCTGCATCAGTCAAGGGTGTGAAAAACCACACCTCACTTAGTTATACTTGGCATAATATCCAGAGTAGACAGAGCTATGAAAACCTACATTGACAGAAAAACTGTCGGTGTAGGCCACATCTACACTATGAGGCTATGCCAACACAGCTATGGTGCTACAGTCTCCATAGTGCAGAAATACAATCAGCAAGGTGCTCTATTGCTGTAAAATGTTTCACACACTCATTCTCACCCCACCCAGTTTACACCTCCAACCTAGTTAACTATGTATGTTCCCTAAATATTTTTTAAAGATATGCAAGAGGTAAAAACAGATTAGGCTACGACTGCACACTGATTTATTGAGTGGGAACTGAACATGCATAATCTTGATTTTTTTTAAATATTTTCCTATTTTTTCAAATTTTGGAGGCAAAGATAATTATGTGTACACACTGCAATTTGGGCAGGGCAAATGCAACAGGATTATGTGGCAGTGCGGAACAGGTTGAATGCCCTAACAGTTCTTTTTGAGACATTCTGTTTATTTTATTTTAAGATGAAATTGATAAAGAAAGGTAATATTGGTTTGATGTGTTAGCTGGACTCCTCCAAAACACACTTTCAACTCTACCTCTGTTAAAATAGTCTGTTATTAACTAGAGGTCAACCTTCAAATCTAAAGTAACTAACCTTTGGCCAAAAGCTACATTATAAGTCTCCAAAGTTGAAATTAATAGTTACCAGTTTTACCATTTGGTAGCTACTAAAGACCTGATAACTTTCTCTATCTCATTTCCTTTAATTTATTGGTGTTTTAAAGTTTTTAAAGGCAAAACAATGGTTAAGGTTATATATTTAAGCAATTAGAAAGAGAATATGAAAAAATTCAAGATAAATGCACAGCTTAAACCCTGATAACTCACACTTCTTATGATATAGTTTAGTTATTTGCTCATGGCTCTTAGATACAAGTGCATCCAGAGTTGTAGAAAACACATATCTGAAAAATAATATATTTCATAACCATTATAATACAAACATAATAGAAAACAGAGTGTAGATTATGTATTTAGACTTCTCTTTGGCATTGCTAGAATTTTGGTTGTATTAAGAGTTATATATTGTGTATTTTAACTGGTTATAAAGATCACATTGTTTCCTCCCTCTCTCGCTTCAATTTTATAAAAGGCTTTAAATATTATTCTTTGATGTTTTTTCCTGCAGCTGGCAATTTTATGCCTTTCAAAAAAAATTTACACTGTATTTCAAGGAACTGAATGCAATGAGTCCCATCTATCCATAACATTTTAAGTGTACTTTACCAATAACTATCCTTTTCCTAAAGAAACATCTTGACCCAAGTTTCCAAAAACCTTTAATGTTGCCCACAAACTGATGTAGGCTTCTGAATGGGTCTAATTACAAACAAAAATAATGGCAATATTGAAGGCCAGATTGAGGAGCTGCTTAACAGATATAACATCTGCACACGAAATAAACAGATGAGGGAGTTTTGAAGGATAGATAATTGGTTACGGTGAGGATGCTATCTAAGAACAATATAACTGGCCATGTTGAAGTACGTATTTTCATTAAGGCATATTCAGAGACAGTTATTTTCAAACATTTCTTCTTGTTCTAAAATGCTCTGTAGTTTTCCTATGTGCTCAGATAGCTGATTAGTGCTTTAAGTCTCAGGAAAGGAATGCCTCAGGGTGAATCTTGGCCAAACTGAATTCAACAGGCGTTTTGCCATTTACTTCAATGGGGCCAGGATTACACCCCCTAGAGTTCATCCAAACAAAAACTACACATTCTGGCAGTTTCAGCTCTGACCCTTCCTCTTTCTGAAATAAGGATGAAATTCAGCCATGACTCAAAGTAGGCAGAATCCCATTGACCTCATTGGAGTCATATCTGCTTAGGCCTGCAGTGAGTTTTGTCCCAAGAAAGTACCGTGCAGTTTCCTGGGAAAGGAGCATATGTGTTTGGCTGAGACCTTAAAAACTAACTTCCCTTCCTGTTCTGCAGTTCTCTGACTCTGCCTGGTTTCCTCCTCTACTGAAAAGATGGCTGATTTTCAGTGGTGCTAGGGAAGTATAGAATAAAGCACTTTAGGATCTCTGGAAATGAAAAGGTATATAGCTATAGTTAAGCACCAACTATGTTTTACTATACAAGTAGCTGCATTTCAATAATAAGGAAAGTAATTCCTGTAAATGTACATATATACACATACAAGCTTTGCAAAATAACTATTATTTGTTAATATGCAAAGAGCACTGGGATAGAAAATGCAGTGAGTTTTAGCAGCTTATTATTTCTACCTTACAGAACTGAGTGAATACAGAGCAGAAGGAGGACAGTCTTCTGATTCAACATCATCAATTTTTAGTTACAGCCGGAATGAAACAACTGTTTTGAAAGCAAAAAGTTGCAAGCAGCAACAAGATTCACTCACAAGCAAAACCAACTTTACTTTCTATTTATTGGAGGAAACCAGATGACCTAGAACTCAGAGACAGGCAAGAGTGCAAAGAATCTGGGAACTCACTCTATCCCAAGAGTACTTAAAAAAAAAAATCTTATTTTATTTTAATTCCAACACCAGAAGGCATTTCTACAAAGAGTAACAAAATACAGTTCTCCCACAATAAAGTAAATATAGTTCCTTCAATATACCCATCCCTCTCACATGGTGGCCCACCCCAATTCAGCCCACATTGGGCAATGCAGGCTTTTTCATTGCCACCAATGGTAGTACAGCAGCACCGTCTCTGCAGTGGGAGCTCCCCAAGGTACTGAGAGCTGCTCTCTCCCCTTTCTGCAGGGTCTGCCATGCATACCCTATTTCCAAAGTCTGGCACAGTGAGGGGAGTTTTTCTCTCCCAAGTTCCACCTAGTATTCTCTATTCCTCTTCCATTGCTAACCACCTGCATTAGGCACAGAGGGGGGTTCTACATCACAAGATTCGGGTGTGCAGCCCTAGCTTTCCATAAGCTCAATAGATGAAACACTAAGTCAAATTAGTTTGATTCCCTGAATTGAGCACTGAAGTCGGTTCGTTCCCCTGCCCCGAGCTCTTCCTTCCCGTTCCCTCCATTTGTTCACGTTGATTCCTTTGCCTCCTAAATCCACTCTAAATCCTCACTTGGGTATTAGACTGAAGCCCAGAGCTAAGACTCTGTCCTGTGCCCAATAATACCTTTATTGAACAACAAGGTGAGCTCCGCTCCAGCAGGCTGGGCTATTGAGCTACCCCACACCAGCCAAACTGGTTACCGAGGTGGGGTAGCCCAGTCCCAAGTACTGCCATACTGTCTGTCACTATCTGCAGCAGACTAAGACGTGGTATCTATTCCCCTTGGCTGCACAATAAGCCGCTCTGCACTAGGCACTGAAATGAGTTTTGTCCCTCCTCCTCGGCCCTGCCTTTCAGGCACCCACACCACCTCGGCAGTGGGCACTAAATCATCACCTCCCCTTGGCTCTGCCCCGCCGCTTCCCTATCCTCTGTACGGGCACTGAGGTCCGCTCCCTTCCCGCCGTACGGATTCGGGCTCCGCTCTCCCAGGCGGAGACCCCAGGCCCGCCGCACAGGGCCCGAGAAGGGTGCCCCCGCCACCCCGGCCTGTCCCGCAGCCCTTTGCGCGCCGCACGAGGCACGGAGGTGGAACTCCTGTCCGGCCGCACCTACCCGGAGGAAGGATGCGCTGCCGTACCGCCCCCTGCACCGAGGCTCCGCTGGGGACCCCCACGCCCCGGTTCTGGCTGGCGCCGGGCCCTGTCACCGCGGCTCAGCCCAGACACCAACTCCCCTTTGCCAGAAAGGGGCAGGTACAGCCCCGCCCCGGGGCTCTCGCAGCCCACAGAGCGGAGACCTGCTTCCCCGCACCCGTCCCAGGCCCATCTCGAGCCCCCCACAGACCTGTGGATCCAGCCATCTTGTCCAAACCCCTCCCACCGGCCCGAGCCTGTGCGCCTCACGTCACCTCCGCCTCACGAAATACGTCACTTCCTAGTAACCACCACCGGACTCGCGAAACTAACAGGAGAGCTGGAGGCTGGCCCCGGTTCCGTAAGAAGGGGGTGATGATGAGAGGGCTGGCCTGTGTCGCGACACTTGGTCAAGTATGGGTGATACCATTATCACCAAGGAGAAAGGGGGAACCTTGCCTGTGAATCTGATCTAGGCTCTATGTGGGTGAATCCCCTGTATTGTGGGAGAATCGGGCTCCTGTCAGACTAAGCTCTGTCCCTGCAGAGAGGCTCACAGAGCCGCTAGGGGGCGATCGTCCGTACCCGGAATCTAGATGGGTGGTTCCGTCCCCATTTCTGGGCCGAGTTGGGCTCTCCTGGCTTTACCTACCAATAGTCGCCCGGGAGAGCCCGTCCACATGACCCGTTTGGCGCGGAATTTTCTCGGGGTTCAGGGGCTGGACGAAGGTGCTTCCCGAAGAAAAGTGGGGTAAGAGCGCGATACGCCGCCGCCCCCCTCTCCCACACACGAATATCTGCGCGCGAAGGGGATCGAGTGGCGGGTGCGTCCCGCTGAGGGGGGCGGGGCGGCGCGGCGCGGTGCGGCGCCTCCGTGCCGTGCCGTGAAATCCCAGGAATGTGTTAGTCTCAGGGGCGCGGGGCGGGGCGGGGCGGGGCGTGGGGGGGGGGGTCGCTTTGCCCTGCCTCAGTTTCTCTCTCCGCCTCCGCAGGAAGCAGCAGCAGCCGGGGAAGCAGCGTCATGTCCGAGCCGGCCTCCACACCGAGCCGCCGCGGCAGCAAGCGCGGGCGGAGCAGCAACCCCTAGACTCGTAAGTGCAACTTTTCCCTACAGAGGCTTTGCCAGCACAGCTATACGGGAAGGTAGGTAATGTCATTTGTCAGCTCGGCTTGCTGTGGGGCCGTCTTTCCCGTTTCTGTGAATCTCTTCTGTAGCATAGCTGTAGCTATAACTGTGGGGTTTTGCTGGCATAGCTATGTCAGCTAGGGCTATGGTTTTTTACATCTTGTCACTGGCATAGCTATGTTGACAAAACTTTGTTGTATGGACCTGGCCTTAGTCTTCAACAATGCATGGGTGCAAGAGGATGCTTTTTAAAAGTGAAAGCAAGTTTACAAGTTTACAAATGTTACGAATATAATACTGTGAAACTTAGTACTGCACTTGAAAAGCTTTGATACTCACCAGTATGTAGGTTGCTTCTGCCTCTCTGTGCCTCAGTTTCCCCAGCTCGAAAATAGTGATAATGATATTGCTATCAAAGCATTTTACAAAGGAGTCTACTGATGAAAAGCGCTATATGAGTTAGTTTTTCATAGCATTAGTAGTAGCAGCTCTGATTTCTTAGCATTTAGGAAGATAATTGCAGTATTAATTACTTTAAATTCTTAAGCTATTTTCCACTTTTGGAATCTCACAAATATTCTTCATTTTCATTTCAGCAAAATATTGCACTTTGCTTTTTAATTTTATATCAGCCAAGTTATTGTCTATTCTGTCATATGATCTATTTTGTGATTTGGTCTTTTAACATTAGCTGCAACATTCTACACAGATTAATGTATGAAATAGCTACTTATCAGCTTTCATCTTGTTCCAGCACGCACTGAAGATGCTTAGTCACCTCTTTTACAAAAAGGTCGAACAGATGACTCCACATCTACAGGAGATCTACAGCCAATGCCAACTTCTCCAGCAGTTGACATGCAAAGCCCAAATGCTCAAGATGTTCTGTTTTCCAGCCCACTACAATTTTGGTTACGCTTGTCAGTAGTAGGAGCAAAATGCTGATATCTATGTATTATTGGCTATTAAATGGCATAGACGGAAAGATTTAATGTAGGCTTTTACATAGTTGTCAATTTAAAAACAAAAAGAGCCTTTTGAATGAACAGGATTGTTTTCAATTACAGGTTAGTTGGTACCTTGCTTTTAATTTAATTAATTGATTTTAACGCATAAAACATACAACCAGTAACAATATACTCAATATACAATATACTGCCATCACAGTGACTAACACTAACACTAACTTGTTTACTTCATTAGGGCAAAGGAAATATTTTGAGGTATAATTAAACATTTTCTTTGTTGCAGTTCCACTTGATTTTAATATTAGTTCGCCTCTGACCTATGGCACTCCCAGCTCTAGAGTGGAGGGTACTCCAAGGAGTGGTGTGCGAGGAACTCCAGTTAGGCAGGGGCCAGATCTTGGATCTGCCCGCAAAGTCAGATAGGTGGACTTGGGTAAATCTTTCAGATTTCGCTGGTAATTTTTCTTCTAAAATATATTTATATTATCCATACTGATGGCTTTTTCCTTCCCACAAACAGCAAAGGATGCATTGGCAAGTGAACAATCTCTTGAACAAAAACTTGTGATCTGGGGAACAGATGTTAACGTAGCTTCATGCAAAGTTAAGTTCCAGGTAGGTGAATGAGTGTGGATACCTCCATTTCTTTCACAAAAAGCTTATTTGTATCTTCTCTATGTGCAATATTTGATTTTAGCAAATATCAGAATTGAGTTATGTTTAGGATCAACCCCAGGGTGTTTGAAGAACATTGATGTTTTCATACCGTGTTCTTAAGAGGAGGAAAAGTAAAATCGTTGTCTGGAGTTTCTTTCCTCTAATTCCACTATAGAGTTCATCAATCTGGATTCCATCCCTTGGGCTACAATGAAACTGCTCTCCCCAGAGTCTCTAATCACCATTTATTAGCTAAAGCTCAGAACCAGTACTCTATCCTCATTTTCCTTGCCCTGTCAGCTGCCTTCAGCACACTCAGCCATGCTCTTCTTGAAGCCTAATCCTCCTTTGGCTTCCCTGGCTTCTGTCCTTTGCTGGTTCTCTTTCTACCTCTTTAATCACTTCTTCAGCATGTCCTTTAGAGGATCCTCTTCATCTGCCCTCCAGCGTTCTGTGGGTTCCAGATGGTTCTGTCCTGAGTTCCCTTCTCTTCTCCCTTTCCATTTTATCTCTGGGTAATCTCATCTGCAAACACAAATTCAGCTATCCATTCTATGTAGAAAACTCAGCTGTACCTCTCTACTTCAGACTTGTCTTTGTGTTGAAACTAAAATTGCAGCCTGTGCCTCAGACATCTCCTCCTAGATGTCTAGCTGTGAATTCAAACTCAACATATCTAAAACAGAGGGCTTAATTTCCCCTCAAATTCTCCCAGCTATGCTGTTTCTTGATCATGTAGAAAACATAACCTGCATAACCCATCTAAGATACAACCTTCGTCCGTCTGCCCATCTAAGGGCAAGTGTACACTTTAAATGCTGTACAGGTGCTCCTATACCAGGGGCGGTCAAACTTTTTAGCCTGAGGGCCACATTGGAGTTGGGAAATTGTATGGAGGGCTGGTTAAGGGAGGCTGTGCCTCCCCAAACTGCCAGGCGTGGCCCGGCTCGGCCCCCATCTGACCCCCCTGCTTCTCACCCCCTCATGCCCCCCCGGACTCCTGCCCCATCCAACCCCCCTGTTCCCTGACGGCCCCCCAGTACCCTTGCCCCATCCACCCCACCCCCTCACTCCCTGTCCCCTGACAACCCCCAGAACCCACGCCCTTGACTGCCCCCCTTCTCCTTCCTGACTGTTCCCCCCTACCCCCATTCAACCCATTCCCTTCCCTCTGACCGCCCCGACCCCTGTCCACACCCTTACTCCTGACCACCACCCTGAACTCCTTTGCCCTCTATCCAACACCCCCCCACACTCCCCTCCCTTACCGCACTGCCTGGAACACCAGTAACTGGCAACACTACAGCCGTGCCGCCTGGCAGGAGCCAGCCACGCAGCACAGAGCACTGAGGCTGGGCTCTGCAGCTGTGCTGCCCCAGAAGCTCACAGCCACACCACCGAGAGCATTGTGCCAGCAGCGCAGTGAGCTGAGGCTGCAGGAGAGGGGGAAGAGCAGAGAAGGGACTGGGGACTAGCCTCCCGGGCCCGGAGGTCAGGAGGGTCCCGTAGGCCGGATGTGGCCTGCGGGCCATAGTGTGCCCACCTCAGTCTTATTCCAATGGGAGAGCTTTTCCTGTCAGCATTGTTAATCCAACTCCTGAGAGACAGTAGCTATGCTGATGGGAGAAGCTGTCCTGTCGACATAGCATTGTCTACAAAGGGGATTAGACTGGTATAACTGCGCTCGGGCGTGAATTTTTCACACCTCTGAGCAGTGCAGTTATAGCAATATAGGTCTGTAGTGTAGACCTGGCCTAAAACTCTCCTCGTGTGTCTTGATTACTGCAATACCCTTTTCTCTGGCCATAACAAATGAAACGTTATCCTGCTCAGGCCAGTTCAGAATGTTGCCACAAATATTTTCTTAGTATGTTGTTTTGAGCAGATCACTCCTCTCTTTCCATCTCGTCACTGGCTCCTCCTTTTCAGCTCCATTGAGCATAAACTACTTGGTCTTCACTTTCAAGGTCTGTCATGGCCTACCCCCACCTTACCCATCAACTCTCATTAACTATTGAAAAGTCTACTTTCTTTTCCAGTTGGACCACTTCTGCCGGCCACTTGTTAAATTTTCAAATGAGCACCTTTGTGTGTTTTTCCCGTGCTGCTCCTTACACTTAGGAAGAGTTCCCTGTAAATATTTATAAAGCTACCTTATTCTCCTCCTCTAAAGCTCTTCTTAAAGCTCTCCTTTTCTGTGATACCTACAAAAGCCTTTACAACAGCTAGGCTGCTAGTGTGCTGAGACCACTGCCTGTCATACTGATCAATACCATTTCCTTCTTCCTTTTTATGTCCGTGTTTGTATCTATCTGTTGTCTCTTGTCTTATACTTGTATGGTAAGCTTTTTGGGAAAGGTCTTTTTATTCTGTTTGTACAGAGCTTACTATGTTGGGATTTTGGTCCAGGAGTAAGGTTTGTTTGTAGGCATTAGGGTGTAATAGAGGTTAAAATCCTCAGTAAATTTTCATATACTTTTTTTAATGGTAATATGTTTAGCATGTTATCCCATTCCTAAAAGTATTCGTTTAACTTGTATTTATAAAATTATAAAAAAATAGTTCACTAAAAAAGGATAATAGTTTGATAAAGCTTTTTCAAAGTAATTGGTATGCTTTACTGTGACATTTGAAAGATATTGTTGGAATTAATAAACTTGTAGTGTGCGTGAGAGAAATATCCTGTAGGGGGATGCATTAGAGAGATTCCTACTGTGGCAAAGTACCTGCTTCTCCTCAGGAGGCTCAGTGCTTTTTAGCCTTGGAGACACAAGCTTGGGCAAAGCAAAATCCTTCCAGGTCACACAGGGTCTGGCTGATCCCTCTCTGTCAGTCCCTTGTGCTGGGTTCTCCCCTTCTGGGGACAGAGTGCACTCTTCCTTGCTGCACCTAACTTGCTGGCAGCTTCTCTCACTATCCCCCCTGCTATCATGCCAGGGATGGTTTAAAAAGGTCTCCAGCAGTTGAGGCCAGCTGAACCTAAGGCCATGGCTACACTGGCGCTTTAGAGCGCTGCAACTTTCGCGCTCAGGGGTGTGAAAAAACACCCCCCTGAGCGCTGCAAGATACAGTGCTGTAAAGCCTCAGTGTAATCAGTGCCGCAGCGGTGGGAGCGCGGCTCCCAGCGCTGCAAGCTACACCCGTAAGGGATGTGGTTTATGTGCAGCACTGGAGAGCTCTCTCCCAGCGCTGGCGCTTGGACTACACTCACACTTCAAAGCGCTGCCGCGGCAGCGCTCTGAAGTGTCAAGTGTAGCCATACCCTAATTAGTTCCCTGGTAACTCCTTTTCCAAGAGCTGAACCTTATTTCCCCATGGCTCTCTCTCCTCAGTGGTTAGGGAGAGGCCTTTTAACCCACCTGGAACTAATTACTACCCCTCCCTTTGTAGCCATTTGTCCTGGGTTTGCCACACTACCCTTTAGGAGTTTTGAATACCTGCAATATAGAGAGTATTTTTGAAGGTAATTTGAGCCAAGAAAATGTCATCCGGTGTAGGACTGTGTAGCAGTGAAGTCACATCTCTGCCCCTTTGGGCACTCTTAAATATTTTTGCAATATTCAGAGCTTTCTTCAGCGTTTTATTGATCCATTGGCTAAAGAGGAAGAGAATGTTGGCTTGGATCTTAATGAACCACTCGAAAAGCAGCAACTTGAGGAGGTCCTACAGTAATGCAGAAGAACATCACCACACAGACATTTAAATTGTTTTGTTTAAATAAAACAACAACATTAAGTATTCTGGATTTTTTCCTTCAACAGCAAACATATAATAGTTTAACAAAACAAGCATATGTCCCTCACTTCTCACATTTTTCTCCAGACTTCTTGTCCAGATCTATTCCACTCCCAACAATTTTCTGTTCATTGAACTTTTAGAGAGAAGTAAGGGATTGACTCTGTGTACACAAATTTGCAGAGGGACAACAGAGTTGAGGTCTGTTACTTCTCACCTCTATATATTATTTATTTATTGAAAAACATTTTTCCTGTTAATAAACACATTATCTCTGGAGACACAAATCCACAGTTTGAGAACTGCAAAATTAAGTATCCCTGATGGTATCTTCTAGACTGAGTACTGAGTCCCATTGGATAGATAGAAAGATTAACCTAAATAATCTATACAGAAGCCTCTGTAACCGCATAAGATTGGGTCCCTAATCCATGAACTATTGGAACTCATTTACAAAACTTTTCTTAAACATTACATGAATATATTGTCTCATACTATAGAATTAGAATTTATAATCCCTATTCTATGCTGAGATAAGATATTTTGGAGCTATAATGTAATTTAAATTACCTGATTTAAATAAAAAAAATCATTTTTTTTTTAATTTTTGTTTAATAATTGATTTTTATCCACCCTGCTAGCCAGCCTGCTTGATGGCTCATTAAGGACAATCAGCTCTTCTAGAAACCCCCTCCTGAGATCCCTTCAGGCAGCACCTAGGCACTGAATGCCTCATGACTGAGCATGTGACCCAGGAAACCATGTTAGTGCCAATAACTTACCATGCACATGTAGGGTTACCATAGTTCAAGTTCCAAAAAGAGGACACTTGGGGCTTGGAAGTGGAAGGTTGAGGTACTCGCTGGAGGGGGAGGGGCAGGGGGAAGAAATGTTGGTTCCTGTCATGGCAGCTGGCGCAGGCAGAGGACTCAGTGTGACAGCTATTCAGTCAGGCCTCCCTGTGCTGGGAGCCAGCGCCAGGGTGGGTACCATGCAACTTCACTTTCATAACTTCATATACAATGATGATACAGGCATACAAACAGGATAATCATACTTAGCAGACTATGATACCTTTTCCAATGATACCTTACATGACATATGTACAAGATTTATCACAATTGTGCAACAGGAATGATACATGGCCACCTTCTTTTACGCAGCATCACACCACCTGTAAAGTCTTTGTTGATAAGAGATCCAGAAAGAATCTAGCTCAATGTTTAAATTCAAAATTGACTTTGCAGAGATGGCCATTTAATTTAAAAAGTAATCTAAGCAGATTTGACCTGGAAAATCTTTGAAGCTTCAAAGATAGAACTCACTACCCTTTTTAGTGATACTTGACAGAAAACAGTACTCCAGCTTTACATGTGTTCTGTTAGTGATCTGAGACAATTTTCATTTGACATTTCAGTTCACTCAGTCAGAGATTGGCTCATGTAATTATCAAGAATTTTGGTGTCTGAGTTGGAAAAAATCTTATTTTTATAGGGCATTCTGTTTCAACTGCTTGGGGGATCAAGAAAAGATTTCAGTCATACGGGAAGAGGCAATTTTCATGCTGAGATCAACATTCTTCTGTGTGGTGATCCTGGCACTAGTAAATCACAGTTGCTTCAATATGTCTATAACCTGGTTCCTAGAGGCCAGTACACATCAGGGAAGGGCTCTAGTGCAGTTGATCTTCATTGGTGTAATGAAGGACCCAGAGACAAGGCAGCTGGTTCTGCAGACAGGTGCTCTGGTTCTCAGTGACAATGGCATTTGCTGCATTGATGAATTTGATAAAATGAATGAAAGTACAAGATCAGTACTGCATGAAGTTATGGAACAACAGACTCTTTCTATTGCCAAGGTAAGATTCTAGCTCAACATTGTACCACGCTACCCAGGTTAATATCTGTTAAATGATTAATAAGGCTGTCAAAGGATTAAAAAGATTAATCGTGACTGATTGCACACGTACAAAGATGATGGCTGAAGCATGAAGGGGCATACGAATGTTTAGCATATCTGGCATGTAAATACCTTGCAATGCCAGCTACAAAAGTGCCATGCAACTGCCTGGTGATACTGTAAATATGAAGAGGGCAGCAGTATCTCCCGTAAATGTAAACAAACTTGTTTGTCTTAGCAATTGGCTGAACAAGAAGTAGGACTGAGTGGACTTGTAGGCGCTGAAGTTTTACATTGTTTTGTTTTTGAGTGCAGTTATGTAACAAAAAAAAATTTACCTTTGTAAGTTGCACTTTCACAACAAAGAGATTTCACTACTGTACTTGTATGAGGTGAATTGAAAAATACTATTTTTTTTGTTTATCATTTTTACAGTGCAAATATTTGTAATAAAAAATGTACACTTTGATTTCAGTTACAACACAGAATACAGTATATATGAAAAGGCAGAAAAACATAAAAAATATTTTTATAATTTTTAATTGGTATTCTATTTAACAGTATAATTAAAACTGCGATTGCAATTAATTTTTGAGTTAATCACGAGTTAACTGCGAATAATCAAGAACCCTAATGATGAAATAAGATAATTGAAAAGGTAATGTAGTGTGAAAGTAGAATGAATTAAATTGTAAAAATAAGACTGGATTAAAGAAATGTATATGTACCTTTAAGCAGAAATAAGAAATGTTGAAATACAGGTGCCAGGAAAAGAAACATTAGGCATAAACAAGGATGCTAATGGCAAAACATTAACAGAGGATCGGTAATAGTTAGTAAGGAAATAAGATATGCATGCCTAGCCCAGGTAAACTTATCAGATTCTGCTTCCTTTGTTATCTTGTTAAGTGCTCGCCCTTTTATCTGTATAAATAAGATAGTTTGTGTCTTGCATGGTGCTCACATTATCTGGATGTTATTAGCAGAGCGCTGTGCTAATAAAACAGAGTGGTCTGACAAACTGTGAGTCCTGAGTCTAACTTTGACAGTAGGAACTGGAGAAAAGACTATTGACAGAAATACAACCTTAAAGTTGAGTAAGAGTATAGATGTTGGAGCTGTATTTCAGTGATAACATTCAGTATGTTGCAGACTCAGCATATATGGCTGCACACTGTATGTAATACTTCTTCCAGATAACCTTGTTCCATTTTGTACCCAGTCTTTTGTAATGAGGTTGTTTCTCTTGATCTAGAGAACCCTTTTTATAAAGTATTTTTGGTGAACCCAGCAAGAGTTAATTCTTTTAAGTCTTTCATGTTAGAATAAGTGAGTCTTGGGACTCTTAACATAGCTGCTGAAATCTTCCTTCCACTGGGAAAGGTTGTTTGCTCTCAAATATGTTTCCTTTTGACAGGCTGGAATTATTTGCCAACTGAATGCTCGCACCTCTGTCCTAGCAGCTGCTAACCCTATAGAGTCACAGTGGAATCCAAAGAAAACTACTATTGAAAACATCCAACTTCCTCATACGTTGTTATCCAGGTATTACAATTAGACTTACATTTCCATGCTGCATGCTTTGTTTTTACAAAACAACTTTCTACCTCTTCCTGTGTGTGTGCACATGCACGCGCAGAAACATGTTCACTGGAGGTGGCATTTGTAATGTAGAAAGCTTAAGTTTTTTTCTAAATTTACTTTAAAGGTAATGTTCTTAACTAATACTCTAGCAAAGGACTGTAAATGGCTGACCAGTTTCTAGTATATAGTGCTTGGTATTGAATAATGGCATTTGACAGTGTCTCTAAGGTTTTGTTGTATCCATTGTTCTGCTTGCTTCAAGATTTTGTGTCACTGCACAGGCACTGGGATTTTAAAATCTCAAGTATTTTACCTTTAGTTTTAAGGGCATGTATCGACTCTGGAGCTGGAGTATAATTTCCAGCTCAAGTAGCTATACCTGCTGTAAGTGGTCATCAAGCTACAGTGCTAAAGATAGAAGTGTAGCCACAGCAGTGCAAGCAATGGGACAGGATAGGTTCTCCAAGCATGATCCCATCTGAAAGTGCATACTCAGGCAGCTAACCTGATATGTCCATCCAAGCTGGAAGTTACACCTCAGCTCCAGTGTAGACATGATAGAGGCATCACATTTTAGGAAAAGTATAAAAAGTAGTCTTTAAGCCATTGCATGTTTTTACAAATTAGGAAGCCAAATATTATAGTATACAAGTGGTTAGGGACCCGTCTAACAGGGGATCTTAAGGCTGCACAGCTCCCTGCCATCCACTGTGATGTCCCCAGCAAGCCAGTCTGCTTAAAGCAGTGTTTTCAAACTGCAGGTCGCAACCCAGTACTGGTTCGAGGAATGTAAGGCACTTGGTCACGGTGGCTCTGGTCAGCACCACCAACCAGGCTGTTAAAAGTCCCATCAGCAGTGCTGCCCGGCTAAGGCAGGCTAGCACCTACCTGTTCTGACATCTCACTGCGCCCCAGAAGTGGCCCACAGCAGGTCCGGCTCCTAGGCAGGGGGCCATGGGGCTCCACACGCTGCTCGAGCCCCAGCTCTGCACTCCCATTGGCTAGTCCCCGGCCAGTGGAAGCTAGGGGGCGGTGCCTGTGAGTAAGAGCCCTGCGGGACTGCTTGGTCACCTTATGCACCCCAAGCCCCTCAGCCAACCCCACAGTCCTCACCCCTGCACTCCGACCCTCTGCCCCAGCCTTGAGACCCTCTCACACCCGAGCCCCTCATCCCCAGCTCTGTTGAGTCACACGCATCAACAATTTTCTTCATCTGGGTCTCCAGGAAAAAAGAAGTTTGAAAACCACTGACTTAAAGGCCTGCCCATGTGCATTGCTTCCTCTGAGGACAAGTATAGTGATTTTTACCAATTAACCCACAGCTCTTCCAAGCAAACATTTATCCACAGGGCAAAAGCATTATAGAGAAAACAGAAAGAATAAACAGATTTAAATCCCCCCTAAAGGTCACTAATTTTCCAAATCGGGAGGCTGATGGGCCCACCTCCCTTTCACCTTTCCGCAAAGAGATGGGGCCTTCCCCTGGGCAGCAAGTTATGTCCATTTGCTGAATCAAAACGAAGGCCACGAGTTGTGCTCATCCTTTTATACCAAAGCTCGCTCTTTGTTTCCTAGTCTCAGGAAAACACAGCCTGACCCAGTCTATGCAAACCACCACCAGGCATGGAAATTTTCTGGAAGAGTTTAACATTCATGAATTTAATACAATGATCTCCAGAGATACTGTGTAGGGTTTCAGGAATAATCTGCCCAATTTATTATGGCTTTGTTACAGGATCAAGCATGAGGAGAGACATACTAGCTGTGGTAGATGCCAGTCATGGCAAGGGAAATAGTGAAGATGTATATGGCATCTATCTTTAAGGGGATACACAATATTTGGAATTTTTTTCCCAGGCTGATAATCCTCTGAAGGATGGAGTCTGGATACATCCTACATAATACATTTGTGAATTACTCATACATAAAACATTTCCCCCTTTTCTTCTCCTTCAGGCTTATGTGAACATGAGAGAGATTGGTGGTGGTGGAGGAATGGTTTCTGCATATCCCTGCCAGCTTGAATCTTTGATCCGTCTGGCAGAAGCTCATGCTAAAGTACGTTTTTCCAACAAGGCTGAAACAATTGATGTTGAAGAAGCAAAACGCCTCCATCAGGAAGTTCTGAAACAGTCTGCTACTGATCCAAGAACTGGCATTGTGGACATATCCATTCTCAAGGTTTGTGTTAACAAGGATAAATTAGTATCTAGTGGGTCTGGCTTGAGCAAACTATATGCTATTTCAGTTTGGTGATGTTATCTTCTCAGTGATTTGTTTGCGGATTTGTCAATGCTTCAGATTGGATATTGAGCAATCCAGGTAATAAATGTCAGACCTGGATGTCACGTCAAAGTCAGTATATTCATTTTACAATTGAAACAAATTGTTTGAAATCTGCTAAACTTTCCCGAACATGTCTAGTACCTAAAGTGAACAGTTGATAGAGCAGCCTATATTGTTAGCCCTCTTTCGGCTATTCAGAAAGAATTCAGAATTCAGAAATAACAGTCATAGAATCATAGACTATCAGGGTTGGAAGGGACCTCAGGAGGTCATCTAGTCCAACCCCTGGCTCAGAGCAGGACCAATCCCCAACTAAATCATCCCAGCCAGGGCTTTGTCAAGTCTGACCTTAAAAAAACCTCCAAGGAAGAAGATTCCACCACCTCCCTAGGTAAGCCATTCCAGTGCTTCACCACCCTCCTAGTGAAAAAGTTTTTCCTAATATCCAACCTAAACCTCCCTCACTGCAACTTGAGACCATTACTCCTTGTTCTGTCATCTGCTACCACTGAGAACAGGCTAGATCTATCCTTTTTGGAACCCCCTTTCAGGTATATCAAATCCCCCCCACCCCATTCTTCTCTTCTGCAAACTAAACAATCTCAGTTCCCTCAGCCTCTCCTCATAAGTCATGTGCTCCAGCCCCCTAATCATTTTTGTTGCCCTCTGCTGGACTCTTTCCAATTTTTCCACATCTCTCTTGTAGTGTGGGGCCAAAAACTGGACACAGTACTCCAGATGAGGCCTTATCAATGCTGAATAGAGGGGAATGATCACGTCCCTCAACCTGCTGGCAGTGCCCCTACTTATACAGCCCAAAATGCTGTTAGCTTTCTTGGCAACAAGGGCACACTGTTGACTCATCTCCAGCTTCTTGTCCACTGTAACCCCGAGGTCCTTTTCTGCAGAACTGCTGCCTCGCCATTCAGTCCCTAGTCTATAGCAGTGCATGGGATTCTTACGTCCTGAGTACAGGACTCTGCACTTGTCCTTGTTGAACTTCATCAAATTTCTTTTGGCCCAGTCCTCTAATTTGTCTAAGTCCCTCTGTATCCTATCCCTACTCTCCAGCATATCTACCACTCCTCCCAGTTTAGTGTCATCTGCAAACTTCCTGAGAGTGCAGTCCACGCCATACTCCAGATCACTAATGAAGATATTGAACAAAGCCGGCCCCAGGACCGACTCTTGGGGCACTCTGCTTGATACCAGCTGCCAACTAGACATGGAGCCATTGATCACTACCCATTGAGCCCGACAATCTAGCCAGCTTTCTATCCACCTCATAGTCCATTCATCCAATCCATACTACTTTAACTTGCTGACAAGAATACTGTGGGAGACCGTATCAAAAGCTTTGCTAAAGTCAAGGAATAGCACGTGCACTGCTTTCCCCTCATTTACAGAGCCAGTTATCTCATCATAGAAGTCAATATTCTATCCTTTGTAACTTTTATGTACTTTTTTCCAAGGAATAAGTGCCACTGTCCATAAACGTAAGGAGGAGCTGGCTCAAGCCTTGAAGAAGCTTATCCAGTCCAAGGGTAAAACACCAGCTCTAAAATACCAACAGCTTTTTGATGATCTCCGTGCACAGTCTGACGCAGTAAGTTTCTGCTTTCTTTGTATGCTACTTCGATTTTTAAAAAAAACAACTTTTTTCCATCTCATGAGGGATCTTCTTTGTACTCAGCAGGGTTGTCAGTACCGATTATAGTTGTGTATCAGCTGAATAGGAAAACTAAATGGAAATCTCGACTAACAGTGGAGAGGTTATTTCACCTCTCTATTTGGCAACTGCTGTTGGAATAGTTGTCCAGTTCTGGTGCCCACAGTTCAAGAAGGATGTTGATCAATTAAAGGAGATTCAGAGAAGACCCCTGAGAATGATTAAAAGATTAGATAACATGCCTTAAAGTGATACTGAGAGCTCAGTCTATTTATCTTAACAAAGAGAAGGTTACGGGGTGAGTTGATTGCAGTCTAAGTATCTACATGGGGAATAAATACTTAATATGGGCTCTTCAGTCTAGCAGAGAAAGATATAATATGATCTAATGGAAGTTGAAGTTGGATAATTTTTAAATCAGGGTTGGATGTTTTTCTAAAAGATATGTTCTAGAAATTGTATGTAATGCTGTTTGTTATACAGGTAATTAGTGTTTACAGTGGTCCCTTCTGGCCTTAGAATCTATTTACTTGCTGTCCACCTGACACATCAGTAAGCATAAGATTAGCCTGCTAGCCAGTTGGTCATCAGGTGTTCCTGATTAACTAGCTTAATTCTGGTTTCAGTTAGTGTTTCTTTCATAGACATAAGTTCCACCTGTGGAATAGAAGAGATCTTGATTATTTACACACTTGTCTTGCTGACAAAAATAAGCTGATTATTCTTGTCAGCTATAGGTGTCTACTCTGGTTTATACATCAACAAAATCGTAAGCCATGATCACAGAATCTCTTGTTACCATTGAGGATGCACAGGCCAGAAATAACTCACTTTAACTGTTGCATTCCAGGATGAATTTCACACCTTAAAAGACAAAACTTTTACCTAAAACCTGGCAAACTTGACATGGTGAGACAAGCAGAATCATATGATTTTTGTTTAGGGGCTTTGTAGCATGTAGCCTTTTGTATATGTTCTCAAACTTTTCTCTTTTCTTTAAGGCTGTCACTAAAGGAATGCTCGAAGAAGCACTTCGTGCCTTGGCTGATGATGACTTCTTGACTGTGACTGGAAAGACTGTTAGGATTGCTGTGATGAAATGCTAGCTTAACAGCAGAGTTTGACTGTTTTTTCCAAATACTACTCTTGAGACCTGTCACATTTAAGAATATTATTCACTGTGGTCAAATTCATGTTGATGATCTGTTGGTGAACACCATTGCCAGCACTGTAAATAACTAGATACTGAAGGACTGCAAAAAGCTGAAATTAAACACAGTGATATTTGTTTTAACAAAATGGGTTACTAACATTTCATTGCAATGTGTATTTTCTATAAAGTGCTTTGTAGAACAAGCTAACAATTTTTATGCATTTTTAAAGCCCAAATGTCAAAATTCATCTAGAACCACTGCTTTTTTACATCAATGCAACTTAAATCAGTGTATATTATTCTTTAGTATTTTTACTACAGAGAGATTAGTGCTTGTGATTTTTGGACATTAAAATCCATTGGCTTTATTAATAGCTTATTTTCCTTTTTATGCATTTCAAAAAGTGAAACTAAATCTTGGTGAGCACTTCAACCTAGTGTTCAGAAACTGCAAATAGACTTCATTTTGTTTTCTAGCAGTTTAAAAGAACAAAGTAACCATTTTTCCTTTTCCCTCAAGATTACAGCTCTGTTTCTCTTCCTCCCATCAATGTTTGTAATTGCTGTTCAAAGATGTTTTTTCTGCTTTGAACTTAAACTGACTTCACTAGTAATAGGATTAGATCTTAAGTGAGAGCCAAGTGCCTTACTCCCCCCTATCAACCAGAACAAAACTAATATAAAGATTAAGATCCCAGGCCAGCCATCTTCACAAAGCCCCCAGGTGCATGGTTGTAGAAATCATGTGGGATTCTACATTAACTTCTCAGACAGCCCTGTGACACATAAGGTTAGTGCTGAAAAGAGGCACAGCGTACAAAGTAGCTGTGCAGGGAGATTTGATCATACATTCCACAGTATTTTTGCTTTCTTATCTTTTCAAGTAGTCAGTCAAAACAGGTGTTTTCATAATCCCACAGCTGCCATGGTGCCTGGTAATTCAAGGGGTTTGTCACCTGTATACAGCAGCATGGATTAAAAAAAAAACATTTTTCAGATGTTTCTGACGTGTGTGTGTGTGGGGGGCCTTTACTCTTGCGGTCATCCTAAAATAGAACTGGTTCATAACACAAGTGGTTTGCTTATGATTAAAGAAATAATGTATTCGCCCCTAATACTGCTGTAAATATGGAGGTGCTCACCAGCTCTCATTAAGGATTATCACGTTACAGAACTGTATGGAGTAAGATATAACTATACCACAGCCTGTTGCTAGCTTGACTCACTAACACACAAAAGGAATGCTTATAATCACACACTACTAGATTTCCAGCTGCTTTTTAACTGTCCTGGTAGCCTGTGTCAGAAAGTATGGATCCTGCACTGCTCTTCAGTCTTGGGCTGTACATTATGAACACAAGGCTACAAGAGGAGCTCAACAGGGAGGCTATTCACCACCACCCTGATCCCAGCCCCTTCCTTGTAGAAGCATCATGTCTGTGGCTCCACACCAGAGGCAACTATTTGCCTCCCTTGCCTTCTGTTATTACTGTCGCAGCTCTTTCATTTTTACATGGCACAGATGCATGTCCCTATCATGGCCCTTCTCCTCCATGCCCCAAGCAAGTTCCTATAGCTGGAGTGGAGCCGTGACTGCACAGCCTCCTTTCCTCACAGACCCAGAAGTTCCACCATCTCCCATGTACTCCAGGTAGGAGCAAGTTTGGTGTGTGGAGCCGGCCTGCTCAGCTGGGAGTTGCTATGTGAGCTCTCCACACCAAGCAAACAGGAAAAGCAAGTTCAAAACTTTATGGGGTTTTAACAGGGGAGGGGTATTCACCTGTCTACCTGGATGCTGGGCAGCGGAGTTCAAAATGGTGACCAGAGTGGCCCTGGTGGGCATCGTGAGTTATCTCCTGGAAGCTACTTAGGGCAACGTAGGCAACACAGTGTTTACACTGTGTAGGGTGTTGTTGGTGTATGGTTATACTTTTGTTATGTATTATAATAAATGTTGCTGCAATTCAAAATTTGAAAATAAGAATTCAAGACAGCACCTGTGATAGGAAAGGTTTGAACTCCATCTTGGTATCCTTTCTTCATGGCATTTTCCTGCTGAAATTCTGTTTCCCACCATAACTTTGAGGGACTGAGAGCCAGCTGGAACCACTTTGGGATAGTGTCTGCCAGAGTGTGCCTCAGGAATTCGCACCACATCAACCATATAAGGAACTATCAGTGATGATGCAGGGGCTGTCCACCACTGAGGCAGCCACCTCCAGTTTCTTTGCACGGGCATCAAATCAAGACTTCAGCCACTAATACCTACCAAGGACTTTGATACTTACCTGATATCTGATTCCTGCATTCCATCAAAAGATCCAGTGAAAACTTTGCCATCAGCCCAGATCTGTTGATCTCCTGCTTTGGCAGTAGAGAGCCAGATCCTCCGATGTTTCTGAGACAGTCCATCAGTTGCCAGAGACCTCTATCTGCAGTGAAAGACAGACAGTAATTGTTTTTTGGGCGCTTAATAGTTTAACCAAGGAACAGTTTAAGGGTCTGGGCACTATGTCTCTTGCTGGAATCTATTCTTGGGTATTTGTAGTGATCCCCCTTAGTGTACCTCTTCTCCCCCTAGTTGTAACTATCCTTTAATAAATCTTTCTGTTTAAGGTTATATTCTCTCTATTCTTTATTTCAATGCAACACAGGAGGAAGGCACACAGTTTTCTCACTCTCACAGTTGATGCTGGTAGGAGTCAAACCTGTTATTTATATGTTACCTCCTTTTTTATTCTGTAACAGATTTTGGGGTAACAACCGACACTGCGTCGCTCTAACTTCGTCAGCCTAAGATCCACACCTTTAGTCAAGGCGGTTTTATTATGTCGACAAAGCAAGCAAGTTAAAAGGGCACGAGGAGCATTGCAGTGTGTACATCTCCATAGTTAGATCAACGTAAGCTGCCTTATGTGGACAAATTGTGTAGTATAGACATAACCTTAGTGATTCAAGTAAAGTCAGATGCTTCATTCAAAAAGAGATCATGTATGATTCTATCTTTATCACTATCTGATCTTCTATTCAAGTTGAATTTGGGTGGGTAAACTAATACTGAAAAATCTCTGGCTGCAAGTGAATCTTAGACCATGTCTACACTATACAGTTTTGTGTACCGTGGATGCGCTCTACCAACACAAGGAGCATAGTGTTGGCACACCACAGGGGTTTAATTACAGTGGTGGCTGTACACAGATGTAACTTAAGTTGACTTAACTTGGTAGTGTAGACATATTCTTAGAATATACAATCTTAACAAAAATTCTCTGTAGGTTTATACAGTCAGGGATAAAACAAGCACATAAATGAAGTTACCATTCCTGAAATGATCACTTTTAAAAAGGTGACAGTGCTGAGAACTGGTACATTTAAATAGGAGCAGATTAGCAGGACAAAGGTTGTAGAGAGTTACCATTTCCCAAGTTGTTTGATGAAACTGTGGAGTTTATAGGCCAAATAAAAACTCAAAAGCTAACTATTTAGCAGAATTTAATTGAAATAATGGGCTGTTTAATCACTCATATTGTAATAGTGTCTATATGCATAAATATTTTTTTTGTGTGGTGGCACTGGAACAATTTTACAGGCGCATGTTACAACATATGAAAATCAGACTGTCAAAGAGAAAGAGTGCAGTGTAGATACAAAACCTTCACATCAGTACCGAAACAAATTCAAAACAGCCGTTCATTGCTGTATATACCAAAGAGGAATATTTGTTCCTATTTTAGTTATATTTTCATCCCCCTCCTCAATATAAATGAAGAAATATAGAAATTCCCCTTGTTGCATGTGACTGTCATTATCAAATAAAGTTTTTGCATTGAATAAAGCTAAGATTAAAAGTGTTTATTTTGTTTTACCGATTTTCAGTTTTAGAATAAATAATCAAGTCAAAATGCATACTGGAGAGCATGAATATCAATCCTACCACCTGCCATATGCCAAGCAAGTAGATTACCATTTGAGCTAATTTCCCTTTTTGCAGGAGTATATGAAAGCGGTTTGTAACCAGCCAACTGTGTTTATCCAGTGTATGATATTCTACTGTAACAGTTCATATTTCAAATGTACATAACTTCAGTGTTATTGCTGTTGTGTTGGTCTTTCTACTCACAATAGAAAAGGATTGTACCTTTTATGTAGCTTCCAACAGTAGACAGCAAAGGCTTTTAATATTATTCACTTCTTTCTTTACAACTGCAGTGTTTAGTATTTCATTTTGGAATTAAGCCATGGGGAAAGGTGAGAACAGCAGAAAAGAAGGTTTTCAGGATATGTGTAATCATTTAAAGAGTTCTGATTATGTTTGTTATTTTTATTAAATAATCAGTGGGACAAATCATTTTGTATTAACTGATTTTCCAATAACAAAAATCAAGTAATTAATTGTGTTTTAATAGCTTTGTGTACGAGCCTTCTTCAGATAAACAGAAGAAAATTCAATTAATATTTGTTGCACATATAAGTCTGAGAAACAAGAAATGTAAATTAAAACAAAAAACATCACATAGAAGAATACAGAAGGGTAAAGAAAAAGGGTTTCGTTACTATTTGCTCCCTGCCTCTCCTAAAAGTTTTCAATGGAGAATGCAGGCATCGATCCCGCTACCTCTCACATGCTAAGCGAGCGCTCTACCATTTGAGCTAATTCCCCTCCTGATTTGCTCTATAATACGTTGTTTACAAACAGTTTTTGAGCAGTTCTCTTCAAACACTACAAGCTCTCCAATCGGACAATAAAATGGGGTCTGATGAGTCCTCAGACCCATTTTGCACTAGCAAGAACTCTCACATAGCTGCTCAGCCTACTCAAGAAATACAATTCTTTCAAAGAGTGGAAGATTTCTCTCACCTCTGACAGCCTGTGCCATCAGTCTGACCAACCGGGACCTTCAACGGCTCTCATCCTTTTGTCTGTTCAGTTAGGTTTTACACATTCAAACTGAACTCTTCGGTTGTTTAAAAGCAAGAACATCTCATTACTCTCATTGCAGGATATAGTTTGCCCCTAGAAAGCTTCACGGCATTGCTTTAAACCTCTCTCTTGACCACTGAGGTTTACCAGCATGCATCTTATTCTCAGAATAAAACACAATGTAACAGCTAAGGTCACTGGGGACATAGTCTTTGAGCAATAGCAGCAAAATCTGCAGACACTTTCTGTCAGTCTCCCCAGCCATTAATATCACAAGACCACAGGAGGGTCTCTCTTTTGGGTCATTAACATGTCAATTACAGTGGTGGCACAAGAAAAGTTTCTACCATTTCTGAACAATCAGGACAGTTTCAAAGACATTCTATATATTTAAGTTAGAGGTCCCCCAAACGGATCAGTTCTTGGACCTACACTATTTAAAAATTTAATGAATGACCTGGAAGAAAACTAAATCATCACTGAAACAAAAGCTAGGGGAGTTGTTAATAATGAAGAGGACAAACAAACAATATGCATTTTAATATGGCTAAATGTAAATGTATGCTTAGAGGAACAAAGCCTATAGGCCATACTTACAGGATGGGAAACTCTGTCCTGTGAAGCAGAGACTTTGAAAAGGATTAGATAGGTGGATAATCAGATGACCTTGAGGTCTCAGTATTAGATATGAAAATACTCACATTCCATGACAATTGAACACATAGTTTATAGAAGAGTTAAAGAATGCTAATCTGTTCCACCTGATATTTAGCTATCACATTGAGTACCTTTCCCAGTTCTGAAGAACAGGTTTATGTAAACTCAAAAGCTTGTCTCTTTCACCAAAAGAAGATAGTACAGTAAGAGATTACCTCACTCGTTCTGCCTCTTTAATATCATGTTAAAGATGTTTTTATGGACACCAGTTTCTCTTGGAATTGCCACACGCCTCCTGGTCACCTTGCTTTTCCATGCTATAAAAACAAATGACACAACCCTCTGCCCTAACCGTACTTGCAAATGGGATGACCTCATTAAAAAATCATCCCTGACATAGCTTTTACAAAAATTCTGTTTATAGCTGCTACAACTCAACTTCTGTTGAATTGCCTTATCCTTTGCATTGTGCACATTCTTTCAATACTTATGAAAGGAAATACTTTCTGCTGTCAAAATTATGTTCATCTTCAATAAAGAGTTAAAAATATCATTCAAGCATATTGCGCACATCCCTTTATTTAAATGTGGTGGGTTCATTTAATATGTACATTTATTTTGATCCCTTACAAAAATGTTAAGAGCAGAAAGCACCTAGAATTTAAAAAGAAAATAAGGACGAGTATTTAGATAAGTGAAATATCAAAGACAAAAATCACAAGCAACAGGTGGCAACTCTTGCAGTCCTTTTGTTTCAATTTTTTTCAGCTGGCAAGAATTATCTTTCTCTTGTGTGCATGCAGCTGTGATAATCTTCGAGAAAACAGATCACAAACCGACCTTCCCACAAAACACCCCCAAAATCACTTTCTAAAATTAGAAAGCCTCAAGAAATAACTTAAAATATGCATATTCTTCACAATTGAAACAAACGGGTCACTTTGAAATAAATGTTCTCTGATTTAAAGAAAAAATCCTCCTGGAGAATGCGGGCATCGATCCCGCTACCTCTCGCATGCTAAGCGAGCGCTCTACCATTTGAGCTAATTCCCCTTACAGGAACAGAAGTTCAGTTGTTTGTAACTCACTGTTATCTAGCTCCTCCTTGCCCAAATGACTCAGGGGAAATGATACTGTAATTTTCTCAGTCACCAGAAAGCCTATTTCCAGCACAAGTTATTTCGGAAGGAACATTCTGCTTTGCAGCCAAGAGCAATAATACCTCGCTCAACTTCTTAGCTGATTAGTAGTGGGAATAAAACCCATACTCTTTACCACAACATACTGCAGAAATTGTTTATTTTAGGACAATTCCTCAGATCTTTACAAGCAGGGCTGGCTCTAGCAATTTCGCTGCCCCAAGCACGGCAGCACGCCACAGGGGCCGCTCTGCAGCTCGCAGGTCCCGGTGGACCTCCCGCAGCAGTGCCTGCGGAAGGTCCACCGGAGCCGCGGGACCAGCGGACCCTCCGCAGCCACGGCTGCGGGAGCTCCACGCGAGCCGCCTGCCGCCCTCCCGGCAACCAGCAGAGCGACCCCCGCGGCATGCCGCCCCAAGCACGCGCTTGACGCGCTGTGGCCTGGAGCCGGCCCTGTTTACAAGCAAGCAAAAACAAATTCATTTGCATTTTATTAATCCGACTTTTGCTTGGGTAAAACAGGAATCAAGACCTCAGCGTTTGGCTCTTTACAAATTAGCCAACTGAGCTGTAACTGGATCACACAACTGTACAAAGAGTTCTGCGGATCCAAACGAGGTGTCGACTCAGCTGCGCAACCAAACAGTTATGACACTTAAGCTGTATCATCTCGCTCTTAAAACATCTGATATCATCATCTCAACAGATCTGAATTACAAGTAATTAACAGGATACACAGAAACTTTCCCCACCATAACAGTAATCCCTGGGTAGCAACAAGTCAGACAAATTGCTTTAATACCCTCCACAGACACTATTGTAGTAGGTGTAGATGGGGGAAAACAGCATGGCTGTACTGCCTCTCAAATCTTCAGTGACCCTTTGGGGCTGCAGGCAGTAAGGCGTAAATTAAACAAAAAGTAAAATCAGCTCCCAGCCAGTCCCAAAACTGGGAGCTGCAAAAGGTACCTTCGTTTTTCTCTTGGGTCCTGCACTCCCCACAGCTTGGCTGGACCCAAGAAATGAGGTCACTGTGGTTACTGGAGAATCTTCTACGAGTATATTTCCATTCATCTCCGCTTCTATTTTTCTCTACTTTTTCATTGTTCCCCTTTTTAAAAATGCTGTATTAATTTTTTAAGTAAAAATACTCTATTCAATGCAGAAAGACTATTTAACAAACAAGGGAAGTTAAATTCTTAGTCACTTCAATATACGCTTTCCAAATATATCAACCTGGCCAGCAGTGAAAAATGGGTGTAACAAATAACTTATTTCATTATAACAATTGTGTAGGGTGCAATAATATGAAACAGTGCATACAAGGAATAAGTCCCTATCTTTCCACAGAACAAGTACATCATGGACAGTGCACCCTTCTTCATGTTGTCCCACCAATCTGACTCACCTCTAGCCTTGAGACCACCTCTGGGGTGAAAGGGTAGTTAAGTTTCCCAACCCCATTCAGTCCTTAGTCTCCCTGCTGAGACTGCCAGCAAAGATGTTATTAATACCGTTTGTGTAATGATTTTTGGACAAGTGCCCACATTACACTTGGATTTAGAAATACAATAAATGTACTGAAATATTTGTATTTGTATTATGTCTTCATGGGATTTAAAACTATACAAAATTATACATCAATATTTCAAAAGCTACAGGCAAGTAAAAAGCAAAGATTTACAAAAACTAAATCCTGAACTGTTCCACATCTATTCTCCTTAGAAATCATGAGGCTTCTTGGATATCTATGTTTTCCTTTAGATGAAACAAATTCCTCTCATATATTACATTCATCTGTGTTGTCATTCGTCTTCTAAATATTGTGCTCTTTGGAAGCAATTTCTGTCATATCAACATACCAATCTCTTCAAACTAGGACTCAAAGATTCTCCAAGTCTGAAGTATCAATCTCTTGCATAACCCAAGATAATTGCAATTCATCTTGAAAAGATTTTTGTAGTTCTATTTACTGATGAAACCTCATGTAGCAAATATTTCATTTTCATATTGCACCCCTGGCCACTTGTGTTGTCAGAGGCGTTGTTGTCAGAGGCTACTGGTGTGGTGCTCTGCTCTGCTCTCTCCTTGTTGGTATCACTCGGCTGCGTGCATGTGTTCCCTCAGTGTGCTGCCCCAGCTCTGCGCAGATAGCTGACACAGCAGACCTGAAGAGAACCCCCAATAACCACCGAGTCTAGTAAGGTACGAAGGCACGTCGGCCAGGTTTATTGCGATCTCGGACACAATTGCAGTTCCCTGTAGGTTTCTTAGCCTAATTCAGGGCATACTACGAGAAAGTGCCTCTTGGCAATGGACCCGGCTCAGTCAGTGGCGGGACTTTCCACTGCCCCCTAGCCCAGACAAAGACATCGCCCCAAGGATACATTTTTATACACAGGTACAAACAAGTTACACATCACTTCTGACGTATTGAGGTACAACTCTTCTACGTAGCAAGGTACAACCCCTATACGTAGTAAGGTGCCGCCTCTCACCTTGTACATGTTGGTTCGATCAAAACAACTCTATCCATCATATTACCCTTTTGCCCTGTCATTGGGATGGGTCAGTCTGTTCCTTGTTATCTGTGTGGAATGTGCAAGTATGTGAATGTTCTGATCTCTAGTGTTCAGTACCTTTTAGGTACGTATCTTCTTGCAGCATCAGCCTTTTCCTTGCCAGCTTCTGTGAGCAGGGCCTGCCTCTGGCTCACAGCTTCACTTTGCTTTATGTTAGCAAAGTCTTGGCCATTACCTTAGTTCAGGCCTCAGGCCTCATACTGGGCCTTTATCAGGGCCTTCACTTACTACATGCTAAATGTGTTCTACTTGGACAATGAAGGGTGCTGGTAATATGGGAAACAGGATGGTAATTTGTCATATTATTTGGCAATATATTAGTTTTAGAAATTCCTGGTCAAGTATTACCAGTATTCACTTCTTGAGGAATTCTGCATCAAATTCTACATATTTTATTTCTCAAAATAACACTATATAATCATACCAGTTTCAATTCTTTTGGTAATTTATTTCAAAATATCTGTCAGTAACTATGTCTGTAACAATATAGACAACAAAAATCCCCTTAGCAGAAGACAGTTAATGAAATCCATATGACAACGCAATACTTATATCTCTGCTCCCTCCCCCACAAGCCCAGCCAGGGAGCCATATACACACATCCCTCCTCCCAGAGCACAGCTGCAGGTCACCCCTAGTCCAGACACTCACCCCACCCCTTGCAGCCGGGCTGCGCTCCCAATCCCAGCCAGGACACTTGCACCCCTTCCCCCAGAGCCCAGCCACAGCTAAGGCCCAGACACTTCACTCTTCCCTAAAGAGCCCAGCTGCGCCACACACACCCCTCCCCACAGCCCAGACACACACACACCCTACTTCCCCAGTGCCCAGCTACAGGAGTAAGTGTTATAGAAATATACTGAATCATAAAGTAGAGGATGAGTCAGAATTAAATTTGTTACATATACCTTTCTTGTTTAGTTTCTGGTGTCGCCAGGAGGGCTTTGGCTTCCTCGACCACGGGATGCTATTTGAGGAAGGACTGCTAGGAACAGATGGCGTTCACCTTTCGAAGCGGGGAAAGGCCTTATTTGCGCACAGACTGGCTAACCTAGTAAGGAGGGCTTTAAACTAGGTTCGACGGGGACATGTGAGCAAAGCCCACAGGTAAGTGGGGAACAAGACCTGGGAGATGGGTTGGAAACAGGAGGGGGCAGGGGCTATAATGGCAGAGAGGAAGGAGGGTCAGGGCAAAGCTGGGAGGCAAGATCAAACCAGTATCTTAGATGCCTTTATACAAATGCAAGAAGTATGGGTAATAAGCAGGAAGAACTGGAAGTGCTAATAAATAAATACAACTATGACATTATTGGCATTACTGAAACTTGGTGGGATAATACACACGACTGGAATGTTGGTGTGGATGGGTATAGTTTGCTCAGGAAGGATAGACAGGGGAAAAAGGGAGGAGGTGTTGCCTTATATATTAAAAATGTACACACTTGGACTGAGGTGGAGATGGACATAGGAGACGGAAGGGTGGAGAGTCTCTGGGTTAGGCTAAAAGGGGTAAAAAACACAGGTGATGTCGTGCTGGGAGTCTACTACAGGCCACCTAATCAGGCGGAAGAGGTGGATGAGGCTTTTTTCAAACAACTAACAAAATCATCCAAAGCCCAAGATTTGGTGGTGATGGGGGACTTCAACTATCCAGATATATGTTGGGAAAATAACACCGCGGGGCACAGACTATCCAATAAGTTCCTGGACTGCATTGCAGACAACTTTTTATTTCAGAAAGTTGAAAAAGCTACTAGGGGGGAAGCTGTTCTAGACTTGATTTTAACCAATAGGGAGGAACTTGTTGAGAATTTAAAAGTAGAAGGAAGCTTGGGTGAAAGTGATCATGAAATCATAGAATTTGCAATTCTAAGGAAGGGTAGAAAGGAGTACAGCAGAATAGAGACAATGGATTTCAGGAAGGCGGATTTTGGTAAGCTCAGAGAGCTGATAGGCAAGGTCCCATGGGAATTAAGACTGAGGGGAAAAACAACTGAGGAAAGTTGGCAGTTTTTCAAAGGGATGCTATTAAGGGCCCAAAAGCAAGTTATTCCGATGGTTAGGAAAGATAGAAAATGTGGCAAAAGACCACCTTGGCTTACCCTTGAGATCTTGCGTGACCTACAAAATAAAAAGGCGTCATATAAAAAATGGAAACTAGGTCAGATCACGAAGGATGAATATAGGCAAATAACACAGGAATGCAGAGGCAAGATTAGAAAAGCAAAGGCACAAAATGAACTCAAACTAGCTATGGGAATAAAGGGAAACAAGAAGACTTTTTATCAATACATTAGAAGCAAGAGGAAGACTAAGGACAGGGTAGGCCCACTGCTCAATGAGGAGGGGGTAACAGTAACGGGAGACTTGGAAATGGCAGAGATGCTTAATGACTTCTTTGTTTCGGTCTTCACTGAGAAGTCTGAAGGAATGTCTAGTATAGTGAATCCTTACAGGAAGAGGGTAGGTTTAGAAGAGAAAATAAGGAAAGAGCAAGTAAAAAATCACTTAGAAAAGTTAGATGCCTGCAAGTCACCAGGGCCTGATGAAATGCATCCTAGAATACTCAAAGGAGTTAATAGAGGAGGTATCTGAGCCTCTAGCTATTATCTTTGGGAAATCATGGGAGACGGGGGAGATTCCAGAAGACTGGAAGGGGGCAAATATAGTGCCCATCTATAAAAAGGGAAATAAAAACAACCCAGGAAACTACAGACCAGTTAGTTTAACTTCTGTGCCAGGGAAGATAATGGAGCAGGTAATCAAAGAAATCATCTGCAAACACTTGGAAGGTGGTAAGGTGATAGGGAATAGCCAGCATGGATTTGTAAAGAACAAATCGTGTCAAACTAACCTGATAGCGTTCTTTGATAGGATAACGAGCCTTGTGGATAAGGGAGAAGCGGTGGATGTGATATACCTAGACTTTAGTAAGGCATTTGATACAGTTTCGCATGATATTCTTATAGATAAGCTAGGAAAGTACAATTTAGATGGGGCTACTATAAGGTGGGTGCATAACTGGCTGGATAACCGTACTCAGAGAGTAGTTGTTAATGGCTCCCAATCCTGCTGGAAAGGTATAACAAGTGGGGTTCCACAGGGGTCTGTTTTGGGACCGGTTCTGTTCAATATCTTCATCAACGATTTAGATGTTGGCATAGAAAGTACGCTTATTAAGTTTGCGGACGATACCAAACTGGGAGGGATTGCAACTGCTCTGGAGGACAGGGTCAAAATTCAAAATGATCTGGACAAATTGGAGAAATGGTCTGAGGTAAACAGGATGAAGTTCAATAAAGATAAATGCAAAGTGCTCCACTTAGGAAGGAACAATCAGTTTCACACATACAGAATGGGAAGAGACTGTCTAGGAAGGAGTATGGCAGAAAGAGATCTAGGGGTCATAGTGGACCACAAGCTTAATATGAGTGAACAGTGTGATACTGTTGCAAAAAAAGCAAACATGATTCTGGGATGCATTAACAGGTGTGTTGTAAACAAGACACGAGAAGTCATTCTTCCGCTTTACTCTGCGCTGGTTAGGCCTCAACTGGAGTATTGTGTCCAGTTCTGGGCACCGCATTTCAAGAAAGATGTAGAGAAATTGGAGAGGGTCCAGAGAAGAGCAACAAGAATGATTAAAGGTCTTGAGAACATGACCTATGAAGGAAGGCTGAAGGAATTGGGTTTGTTTAGTTTGGAAAAGAGAAGACTGAGAGGGGACCTGATAGCAGTTTTCAGGTATCTAAAAGGGTGTCATCAGGAGGAGGGAGAAAACTTGTTCACCTTAGCCTCCAATGATAGAACAAGAAGCAATGGGCTTAAACTGCAGCAAGGGAGATTTAGGTTGGACATTAGGAAAAAGTTCCTAACTGTCAGGGTAGTTAAACACTGGAATAGATTGCCTAGGGAAGTTGTGGAATCTCCATCTCTGGAGATATTTAAGAGTAGGTTAGATAAATGTCTATCCAGGATGGTCTAGACAGTATTTGGTCCTGCCATGAGGGCAGGGGACTGGACTCGATGACCTCTCGAGGTCCCTTCCAGTCCTAGAGTCTGAGTCTGAGTCTGAGAGTTTCAGAGTATTCATTATCAAAAATGAAGAAAGAATTCATACATTCAGAACTGGGTGAGATTGCACGTACAGTTCTGCTCACTGACTTGGTGTTCCAGCTCTCTGAAAAAAAAGAGGCAGAGGTCAGTTTTGCTTACAATTATAGGGCATAACTATTCTCACATTGGTGTAAAAAGAATAACTCTTTACATCAATTTCGTTACTTCAGATTCTAATCTCATACTGATGTATATTAGATCATTAGCCTTTCTTTGCCATCAGGATAAATGGGACACTAAAACAGATAAAGAGGCGGTGATGGGATGAAGCAAGGATGGAAGGATGTGTATTGTGGGATGGGGTTCTGGATTTTTACTTATTTCTCATTCAGAGTTTGTATGGGAATGGGAACTTTGCCAGTCCACTATGCATGACACGTGAGGCTGATGTCCACAAAAATCAAATTTCCAGCTCCTTCTCTGCTTCACTCCCCCACCTCTTTGTTATCAGTGGCATCTATCCTCTATGTTCACACATTTGGGACTGTCCAGGCAAACCTAAAGCACTTGGACAGGTATTTGCTAATTCAAAGTGTCTATTATTAATTATTTATATAAAAACTATGGTCAACTGTGTGTTCACTTAACACGTACAGGGAGAAAGAAGCAGTCCGTAGCTGGAGAGCCAAATAGCTGTGAGTTTGTTTGTTTAACTGTCCCCCCCCACCACCCTCCAAAGAGGGAAACTTGGGAATTTTGTTTCTGTCCTGAATAAAGGAGGAATGCAGATGTGGGAAAGAGTTTAGATTGATTTTATTTGTTTGCTTTGACCTTGAAGAAAGAGGGAATCAAGGAGTTTTGCTCAATCCTGAGACAAAAGGAATCAGTGAATTCCACTGTTTCTCTGACCCTGGAAAGGGGGGGAACTTTAAGACTATATTTATTATATGCTCTAAAGAAAACACTTCTTGTTTCAGTTTCTTTTCTTGATTTGACTGAGATTCTTTATGGCAGAACGACCATTCACATGTAGGGACATTCCATATATTCCCCCTCTTTTCCCACTGCCTCTCCAATATTCAGAATACTAACTGAACTCCAGTCTTTGCAGGATAGCTGGGTTAGAGCCCAAATAGATATATATATCCCCTTTATAAGTGGGATTATCTTTGTTCTATTGTAACACTCTGAAATTACACCTAGGACACTGATTTAAAATAGATTCTGTAGAACCAAATATGTAAATAAAACTCAATTCATTCACTTCCCACGAGACATAAAATTCATGGCATGGACATTGTAGATTTTAACTCTTTTCTGTGTGGGGGAAGGGGCTTACACACTAACTCAGATCTTTGCCATGATCAAAGAAACAGATGTTAAAGATGGAGGCCTATTAAACACCTAATCCTGCACTCATTGAGGTTGATGGATTGTACCCTACAAACACTATATTCTTCAGTGTTTTGACCAGCCTAGTTTTACCACCAAGGCAGCTATGAAGTTTTACAGTAGTTTTCCCACCTATTCTCACCTATCTGTCCTCAGAATTAGGGTTGGACTCCTTATTGCTCCTTTCCCCCAACATAGGTCTGTGTCTCAGAAGCTTCAATCTCACTCTCCTGTCCTGGCAGATTCGCTACAAACGTGGTATTGTGGTATGAGGACTATTAGACACTAGTAAAGGGAAAAAATACGAAAAGAATTAGCAAGGGACAAAGGTTTGACTGGAAATCTGAAATGCGCATGTAATATATGGATGCATGTGTCCCATTGTAAGAAATTTATGTTAGACCTTAAGAAAAACTTCCTACCTCCAAGTGTAGTTAAGCGCTGGACCAAATTACCTAAATTATGGAATCCCTGTCATTAGAATTTTTAAAAGCAGGTTAGACAAACATCTGACAGGGATGGTCTAGATCAGCAGTGGGCAAACTACAGCCCATGGGCCACATCCGGCCTGCTGGACCATCCTGCCCGGCCTCTGAGCTCCTGGCCTGGGAGGCTCACCTCTGGCCCCTCCTCTGCTGTTCCCCTCCCCCGCAGCCTCAGCTCGCTCCGTCGCCGGCGCAATGCTCTGGGCAGCGGGGCTGTGAGCTCCTGGGGCAGCGCGGCTGCAGAACCCACGCTGACCTGGTGCTTTGTGCTGCGTGGTGGTGGTGGCAGTGTGGGGTGGTGGTCATGGGGTAGGGGTGTGGATGGTGGTCAGGGAGGAATCAGGGGGTTGAATGGGGGCAGGGGTCTCAGGGAGCAGTCAGGAAAGAGGGGGTGTTGGATGGGGCAGCAGGGGGCAGTCAGGGGCAGGGAGAAGGGGTGGTTGGATGGGGCAGGGGTCCCAGAGGGGCCATCAGGGAATGGGGGGGTTGGATGGGGCAGGAGTCTGGGGGGGACAGATAGGAGGTGGGGGCCAGGCCACGACCTCCTCCCCCCAATCGGCCCTCCATACAATTTACAAAACCCGATACGGCCCTCAGGCCAAAAAGTTTGCCCCTCCCTGGTCTAGATAATACTTAGTTCTGCCTCAGTGCAGGGAACTGGACTAGATGAGTCTTCCAGTCCTACATTTTTATGATATTATTGTGACAATGGAATTGGACAGGTGAGGACAGTCTGCATACAGTTCCATCTCAGTCATTGCTCTTCTTGTCAGACAAGCAGGGGCTACAGCTTTCTCCTTTTCTTGTCACACATTCACAGTAAGAAGCGTCACACCCAACCCTCTCTCTGTTACATTTTTCTACACTCTGCCATGCAGTGGAATTTGAGAACCTCAGAATCTTGGTGCCAGACAATCTGGCACACTTCAGAGTCTGAACTACCTACAGAACACCCATGATTTAACTGAGAAGGGCCCAGCCAAGACACAACTAGGCCAAGTTCATATTTAAGATAATATGGTAATAGAAGTTTTAGATTTAAAGCATATCCACTTCCCTCCCTGATACCCAGGCAGTCAGAGAACTGTACAATAATAAAATGAATATAAATCAAAGGAAACCAACTCCGGGAAAATGTTAGGAGAAAAAAGGAGGGGAGAGAAATCTCTGGAGGTGGCATAGAAGCCCAGGGGTGAGGAGGACGGAGCTAGAATACCACTGGGTAATCAGGGAACAGGAGGAAAGGTCACAAGCAGGCACTGTCATAGTGATAAGAACTCTAAACTTGACCTCAGTTTTCCATCTGCCAAATCCAGCATCGCCAACTTCAAGAAAGCAAAAATCATGAGTCAGACCCCCCCCAAAATCATGAGATTGGCCTGAAAAATCATGACTTTAAAAATAACATTATACTGTGTTTTTTAGGTCAGTCTCTTGATTTTTGAACTCCCTCTGCCTATCCTCATGGTGTGTGCATGTGACAATTAGTGCTGATCGCTCTCCCTCATGTACTGGATGATATGATTTTGGCCTCTGCTGCAGGTGCCCTCACCACCACATCTGCCTATCTCCTACCCAGCAATTAATCCTGTCTTCCAGTCCCCCATCAGTTATGTTCTCCACCCAATCTTCCTCAGTTCAGCTCCCCTCAGTTCACCCCACCACCACATCAAACCCCACTACCCACAGCTCACTCTCTCAGCACTCACTCCATCTGCTTAGAACCCACCATCAATATAGCCCTCTACCCCATCAGCTCCCACAGCTCCCACCATACTCTCTTCAGCCCCCCTGCAGCCCCCAGGCCATAGTTCAGCTCTCCCAGCCTCACCTCTGCTCCTCTTAGGATTCTTCACCCTGCTCAGGCCTGGAGGGGCTGCAGTGGGGTCCCTTCTCCCATGTCCCACACTGACAGCCAGAGCCCTGTCGTCTAGGACTGAAAGCCAGAGCCCAGTTTCACAAAATCCTGAGATTTGAGAATCCTACTGTGAGATCATGAGTGAGTCTTACTTTTACTTAGAAATCACATCTCTCACCATAAATTTGTGAGAGATGGCGTGTTTGCCAGGATTCTCAGCTAAAATAAGTAAAACCATTATGTTTTCTATTCGGTGAGGTCTTTGGATAGTCACTGGGACTCTAACACTGGAAGCTCTTACAGAAGTTTCTTTGCTTTATTTCATAATAACTAGGAAAATAAAACTCAGTTATTATGCCCTGAGGCAGACTATGAACACATCATGAACCCAGGGCAATATTTTCAAAAGTGCCAAAATGACTTGGACTCCTAAGTCTAAGTCACTTAGGCTCTTTTGGCTATTGGCATCTAACTACATAAATGGGAACCATCCAGATCTGCCATAGACTGGGTGCACAATTTTCTTTCAAATGTGTACATATAATACTGGATCTTGTGTTAATGATTTCATAGCAATTAACTTTCCCTTCTTGCGTCTCAAATATTTCTGTATACCCTTCGTAGATAATGAATTGTGACCATTACTAAGACACAGTGACAAATAAATGTGAACAGATTTTCCACACACCCCCTTAATTCTGCCCCCTTGATTTGTTTCAGGTGTTTTTTTAATGAAAACAATAGATAGATTATATTAAAAATATTTATGCTGAGAAGATCAGCAGAGAGCCAGAATTACATGGTTGCCTGAAGCCTGAGTTTTGAGGGGATAGCAAAAGAATCTACTTCCACTGACCCCAAAACCTACTAAATTCCACAAAAGAAAAGCACAGAGTTTCAAGGATGGATTTGTCAAGTGACTCAAAAAATTTAAAAAGATACCTCACTGAAAGAAGTGTTTCTGGCTCACAGCGTGGAGAGACCTCTCAGACGCCACATGAAGATTTTGCAGCCAAATCAGACATATATGCCAGGGCTGATGAAACACAAATGGCAACCAAAACAGACATTCTGGAGATGATCTCTGAGTTTAAGGCCATGAGAGATGATCTGATGACCAAACTTCTTGCAGTAAAGAAGGAAGTTGCAGACTTGGAAGAGCAAGTCACTGTGCTAGAGACTAGCCTCAGAGAAGCAAGTGAGAGAGAAACAGAGCTGCAGAGTCACAGGCCTTGGCTACACTGGAGAGTTGCAGTGCTGGTGGTGGCTTTACAGCACTGCAACCTACTCACCGTCCACACTTGCAAGGCACATACAGCGCTGTATCTCCCTGGCTACAGCGCTGCATGTACTCCACCTCTGCCTGGGGAATAATGACTGCCAGTGTGGCCACCAAAAGCGCTGTTATTGGCCTCCAGAGGTATTCGGAGGTATCCCAGAATGCCTGTTCAGCCACTCTGCTCATCAGTTCAAACTGTACTGCCTTGGCCTCAGGTGACCTGCCCTTTAAATGCCCCGGGAATTTTAAAAATCCCCTTTCTCTTTGCTCAGCCAGGTGTGGAGTGCAATCAGTGAATCTTTCCAGGTGACCATGCCTCCACGCACCAAACGAGGCCAAGCATGGAGCAATGGCGAGTTGCTGGACCTCATCAGTGTTTGGGGGGAGGAAGCTGTGCAGTCACAGCTGCGCTCCAGCCGTAGGAATTACAATACCTATGGGCAGATATCAAGGGCCATGCTGGAAAGAGGCCATGACCGGGACTCAGTGCAGTGCAGGATTAAAGTGAAGGAGCTGCGGAGTGCCTATTACAAGGCCCGTGAGGGAAACCACCGCTCTGGTGCTGCCCCCACGACCTGCCATTTTTACAAAGAGCTGGACGCAATACTTGGGGGTGACCCCACCACCAATCTGAGGACCACGATGGACACTTCAGAGCGGAGGGAAGGAGGTGGAGGTAGAGGGGGGGGGGGGGAGGAGGAAACCGAGAGTGAGGGTACTGGGGTGGGGGAAGACACCCCAGAGTCCCAGGAGGCATGCAGCCAGGAGCTCTTCTCAAGCCAGGAGGAAGGTAGCCAGTTGCAGCAGCCAGTACTTGGTGAAAGACAAGTAGAAGAGTGGGTTCCCAGTAAGCAGCTTTTATTTTCAGGATGGAAATGTTTCGGGAGAGGAGGGAGGGTTAGGGCTGCATGCATGCATGCATGCCTAGATGTGGAATAGCCCATTGATGTGGTCTATCGCATCACGGTAATTGGCCTCGGTAATCTCTTCAAAAGTTTCAGCCACAGCGTGGGCAATGCGCTTGCGCAAGTTTATAGGGAGATCCACTGTGGTCCTTGTCCCAGTTAGGCTAACGCATCTGCGCCACTGTGCCGTGAGGGTTGGGGGACCATAGCTGCACACAGGCAAGCTGCATAGGGGCCAGGGCAGAATCCGCATTGCTGTAGAAGACTCTCCCGCTCTTCCCAGGTGACCCTCAGCAGCAAGATATCTTCCAGGATTAACTCCTGTGGAAAATGTTGGGAGAGTGTTCACTGTAGGTGCCCCCTGCAGCTGTTTGCTTTCCCCAATGCACAGAAACCCCAGCACAGCCCTGAAGCAATCAGTCCCCCTTATTCACCATTTCGGGGCTCCTGTGGGTTATGTGCGCTCTCTTTGGTATGGGAAAATTATGCTAAAGTGAAGACTGTAAACTCCTTCACTGTGTGGGAATAACTGTCTGAGATATAAACAATGCTGCCTCTGTTAACTGTTGCCTTTTTTTCCTTTCCACAAGTGACCTTGAGTTCTCAGCTGCCCATGTTAACAGCAGCTCAAAGACTCCAAAACCTGCGGAAGAAGCCACGAGAAAGCAAAGATGACCTGCTGCAAACAAACAGTTTTGGTCACTCTGCCAGAGAGAAGAAAAAACTGCGGGACTGGAGGGAAAGGGAAAGCAGGATTTGCCAGAGAAACGCAGCGGCCAGGAAGAAAAGCACAAAGCAGCTGATAAGCATCCTGGCGCGCCAAGCAGACGCTATCCAGGTGCTCGTAGCCATGCAGGCAGAGCACTACCGCACCGCCCCCGCCCGTCCCAAAGCTCTTTCCCTTGTGCCCCAATGGCAGCTCCAAACCCCCTTCCCCAGCATCCAGGTTCTTACCTCCACCAGCTGCCTCCAACTCCTGTACGTTCACCAACCAGCCCTGAGAACTACGACCCTTACCCTCTGCACTCAACCCCCATCACCATGCAGTATAGGCATCCTGAAGTGCAGCAGTCATTGCACAGCACTCCAGACAGGACATATTCAAACCTGTGACTGTACAGTTCCCCACCACACCCCCCTGCCCTTTTAGGTTCCCAAAATGTTGTGTGTCTGTCAAGAAAGTTATTTTCTTTTCAATAAATTAATTCTTGGCTTTGAAAACAGTCTTTATTATTGCAGAAAGTCAAAGATACCTTAGCCCAGGAAAGAAACAGGCACTGCAAATCAGCTTAGGAAAAACAGATTCTTACTAACATTGTAACCACTGCACTTCACTCCCGTGCAAGGCACCGAACATTACTGTTGGTTTTCAGCCTCAAATTCCTCCCTCAAGGCATCCCTGATCCTTGAAGCCCTGTGCTGGGCCTCTCTAGTAGCCCTGCTCTCTGGCTGTGCAAATTCAGCCTCCAGGCGTTGAACCTCAGAGGTCCATGCCTGACTGAATGTTTCACCCTTCCCTTCACAACTATTATGGAGGGTACAGCACACAGATATAACTGCAGGGATGCTGCTTTCCCCCAAGTCTAGCTTCCCATACAGAGATCACCAGCGCCCTTTTAAACGGCCAAAAGCACACTCCACAGTCATTCGGCACCGGCTCAGCCTGTAGTTGAATCGGTCCTTGCTCCTGTCAAGCTTCCCTGTATATGGTTTCATGAGCCAAGGCATTAACGGGTAAGCGGGGTCTCCAAGGATTACAATGGGCATTTCAACGTCCCCTACTGTGATCTTCCAATCTGGGGAAAAAGTCCCTGCCTGCAGCTTCCTGAACAGGCAGTGTTCCGAAAGATGTGTGCATCATGCACCTTTCCAGGCCAGCCTGTGTTAATGTCAATGAAATGCCCACGGTGATCCACAAGCACCTGGAGAATCATAGAGAAATACCCCTTCCTATTAATGTACTCGGATGCTAGGTGGGGTGGTGCCAGAATAGGAATATGCGTCCCATCTATCGCCCCTCCACAGTTAGAGAAATCCATTTGTGCAAAGCCATCCACAATGTCCTACATGTTCCCCAGAGTAACGGTTCTTCTTAGCAGGATGCGATTAATGGCCCTGCAAACTTGCATCAAAACAACTCCAACGGTCGACTTTCCCACTCCAAACTGGTTCCCGACCGATCGGTAGCTGTCTGGAGTTGCCAGCTTCCAGATTGCAATAGCGACCTGCTTCTCCACCAGCAGGGCAGCTCTCAAATTCGTGTCCTTGCGCCGCATGGTGGGGGTGAGCTCCTCACACAGTACCATGAAAGTGGCTTTTCTCATCCGAAAGTTCTGCAGCCACTGCTCATCATCCCAGACTTCCATGACGATGTGATCCCACCACTCAGTGCTTGTTTCCTGAGCCCAAAAGCGCCGTTCCACGGTGCTGAGCATTTCCGTGAATTCCACAAGCAATGTCATGTCATACGCGTCAGGCGACTCGCAATCATCGTCGGACTCCTCATCACTTTGGAGCTTAAGGAATAGCTCAACTGCCAAACGTGATGTGCTGGTGAGATTCATCAGCATACTCCTCAGCAGTTCAGGCTCCATTTCCCACAGAAATCACGCTGCCCAGAAACCGTTGGGAGAGTCACAATGGCGCCAAACATGGACGGAAAAACAGGGACTGCTGGGATGTAAAGCGATGCATCACAGGGCGTTGGGACAGGAAGCAGAATGACCCGTACCCTTCCGTCCCCTTCCCACAACCCACGGCGCCAAAATGGGACGAGGTGCTCTGTGGAAAAGCTGCCCATAATGCACCACTCCCAACAGCGCTGCAAATGCTGCAAATGTGGCCACACTGCAGTGCTGGTAGCTGTCAGTGTGGCCATACTGCAGCGCTTTCCCTACACAGCTGTACGAAGACAGCTGTAACTCCCAGCGCTGCAGACCTCCAAGTGTAGCCAAGGCCACAGACACTGATGGAACACAGAGAGAAAGAGAGAGATGCAGCTTAAATTAGTTGATATAGAAAACAGATAGAGAAGGAGGAACATCAGAAATAAAGGGCTGACTGAAAACTCTGAAGGAGGAAGCCCAATCTGGTATGTAAAACACTTTAATTGTGGAGTTGTTACATCTGAGCTGTCTGGAAGAGGTAAAAGTGGAGACAGCACATACAGCACTGCTCCCCTTGCCTGGGCCTCATAGATTCATACACTTCAGGGCCAAAAGTGACCATCATGATAATTTAGTCTTACCTCTGGCACATCACAAGCTACAGAGCCTCACCCATCCACTCCTGCAATAGGCCCATATCCTCTGGCTGAGTTACTGAAGTCCTCAAATCTTCATTTAAATATTTGAAGTTACAGAGAATCCACAATTTACTCTAGTTCAAACCAGCAAGTGACCCATGCCCTATGTTCATAGTGATAAACCTAGAGACCTATTTTGAAATTTCATGATGATCAGCAGAAAAGAATTTTAAAAAAGCCAGACAGCATTCAGAGCTCATACTCTAAAGCCACAAGCTGCAATTTTTCCATGATCTTTCTGCCCTAACTTTAAAAAAAGAGGAGAGAGCTGGGGGAAATGACAGCAACACTCAAGAGGGCAGAATTCTGCTACAGACGGGGATTCCCATTTAAACTCCTATTCAGCTTCCAAAATTAGCATCATACAGTAAGAGACTTTAAACAAGGAAAAATACACTCCAGTTGCTTAGGATAAAAATCCAAACTTCAGATGTACAAGAAGACTCTCCAGAAGCAGTAACTACAGATAAGCTTCTGAAAAACTCTTGGTAAACACTGAAACCCAAGAGAACAGATGGGGAAAGAAAAGACAAAACATTCTAGAGACCATAATGGCAATGGCAGAAGTGAAGCTGAACAAGAGAGCTTGGACACCTGAGGATGAACCAAAGACTAACCAGAAGGGACTTCTTGGGAGACATCTGGAATGAACATAAGAACGGCCGTATTGGGTCAGACCAAAGGTCAATCTAGCCCAGTATCCTGTCTGCTGACAGTGGCTAATGCTAGGTGCCCCAGAGGGAGTGAACCTAACAGGTAATGATCAAGTGATCTCTCTCCTGCCATCCATCTCCACCCTCTGACAAACAGAGGGTAGGGACACCATTCGTTACCCATCCTGACTAACAGCCATTAATGGACTTAACTTCCATGAATTTATCCAATTCTCTTTTAAACACTGTTATGTGTATAGTGTATAGATATGGAACTTCACAACCTCCTCAGGCAAGGAGTTCCACAAATTGACTGTGCGCTGTGTGAAGAAGAACTTCCTTTTATTTGTTTTAAACCTGCTGCCTATTAATTTCATTTGGTGGCCCCTAGTTCTTGTGTTATAGGAATAAGTAAATAACTTTTCCTTATCTACTTTCTGCACATCACACATGATTTTATAGACTTCTATCATATCCCCCTTAGTCTCCTCTTTTCCAAGCTGAAAAGTCCTAACGTCTTTAATCTCTCCTCATATAGGACCTGTTCCAAACCCCTAATCATTTTAGTTGCCCGTCTCTGAACTTTTTCTAATGCCTGTATATCTTTTTTGAGATGAGGAGACCACATCTGTATGCAGTATTCAAGATGTGGGCATACCATGGATTTATATAAGGGCAATAATATATTCTCCATCTTATTCTCTATTCCCTTTTTAATGATACCTAACATCCTGTTTGCTTTTTTGACTGCCTCTGCACATTGTGTGGACATCTTCAGAGAACTATCCATGATGACGCCAAGATCTTTTTCCTGATTCATTGTAGCTAAATTAGCCCCCATCATATTGTATGTATAGTTGGGGTTATTTTTTCCAGTGTGCATTACTTCACATTTATCCACATTAAATTTCATTTGCCATTTTGTTGCCCAGTCACTTAGTATTGTGAGATCTTTTTGAAGATCTTCACAGTCTGCTTTGGTCTTAACTATCTTGAGCAGTTTAGTATCATCTGCAAACTTTGCCACCTCACTTTTTACCCCTTTCTCCAGATCATTTATGAATAAGTTGAACAAATAAACAGTAACTATGTTAATGTTTTAAAGCAAATAGTATGAAAGTTGCTTTAATCAAGATGATCAGTAAAGCGTTCTTCTGTATTTTAATATGTGAAGGAAATAAAGGACAATAAAGGGGGGGAATACCAAGGATGGAGGAGATTGGACGAAATAGAGAAGGGATGGGGACGACCCGACAGGGGTACTGCGTAAATCCTCATCATAACACAAATGATCAGATAGTAATCTATGCATAAGGGTGAGGGTCAAGGTCCTTTAGGTGGAGATTGTACCTCCATTGGATTGCAAGAGAAGCAGTTAAAGTGTTCATGACAGAGTAGTACAAGGGTTTAGGGTTCAGAAAAGCACAGTCATCTGGGGGCTGTTTTACATATTATGTTGGTATTTTATTTATGAAATTAGAGTAAGGGTAATGCAGGAGAGGAGAGGGGATTAATACAAGAAATAGATATGGAACTTTATGAACAAAAACCATGCCATCAAACAGCTGAAGAATCACAATAATTTCAAGTTTTTCAGTAAACTAAATAGTTGCGCTCAATGGTTCTTCCTTTTTAAAAAAATGACATTTTTGAATGTCAAAGGGCTAAATAATGTCATTAAAAGACAAAGAGCCCTTGTAGAACTGAAAGAAAAATTCTCAGATTATTCTTCTTTAAGAAACTCATTTTTAGGAGTGGCAAATTATGGGCATGAAAGGTTATTGGCTTCAATAGATTTTTTGCTTCAGCTTAAAAAAAGAAAAGAGGAGTGGGCATAATATTTGCTAAACACATACCTTTTCAAACTAAAGATCAATTTAAGAATAAAGAGGGATGATTTATATTGTTGAAGAGCTCAATTGCTGGGTTATTAATAATAGTGAGCTCAGTGTATGCTCCCAACCAAAACCAAATATATTTTAAGGATTTCTTTAAAACACTGCAACACCTTGCGGGAGGGGAAATTGTACTTGGAGAAGACTTCACCAACACACTGAAACCTTACTGGAACAGATCTGATAAAACAAAGACTAGGGAGATAGGGAAGCAGCTCTAATCAACAACAAACCAGGAACTGGGTAGCTAAAGAAGTAACCAAAGTCTTGGTAAGACTTAGCACCTATCCACCCATTTTGCTGCAGGAGGTATGGAGGCCATGTCTCCTGCGTGGTTTTTCCTGGGTCTAGTGCATCATTAATAAGAAGGGCAATCCTTTCTGGGATGGAAGTCTGCAAAACATCCAGGACAGCATGCAGGTTTTCTTGAATAATCTCTGCCTGGACCTCTACGGAAGCAGCCACCCTTCTCATAAATTCTTGAAAAGATGTAAAGTCCTGCCTCCTCTGGTGACAATGATTCTTCCAACAACTTCCCCTCCTCCATAAGTTCTAGCACTGCAAATGAAGCTGTGTGCTGGACAGAAGGATCCTGCATTTCAGAAGGAGGAAATTTCCTTTTGGACGTGATGTGAGATTGATGCCTACAGTCTCTTGGGGCAGCACATGACCAATAAGGCCATGGAGCAAATGGCACAGAATAAGCCATCCATGGTAGGGGACCTGAAGCTGAGGCTTCTCCATAAGGGACCCAGTGGTCATTCCCAGGTCTGGTATCTGAAAGCCCTGTACTGGGTAAAAGATCTTGCTTTGTTCTCTGACAGAGTCTGAAGAAGAAAAAAACATCCTTGAAGTAGACAGGAGCAGTTCCAGACAGGGTTCTTGGTGGTTGGGGAAGTTGACGATCTGACCAAGTTAAGTGCACTGGTGGAGGAGATTGTAGTGATGGCACCAAACGGGTTGGGGGAACCAACATTGAGGGTGTCAAGCGCACTGATGATACAGGCCCCTGAGAGTGCATCGGTCGTTATAGCAGTAGAGTGTGCATTGGCACTGCACCAAGCATCGATGTTGTGATAAGCATCAACAGAGCTGGAGGCACTGGTAGAGCCAGCATGGTCACTGAGGACATCTACGAGGCTGGTGATGGTGATGGTGATGGTGATGTCACAAGAGCTAGCAAAGGATTCAGCTTTATCAAGGAAGAGTCAGGTAATGAAAAAGATCTCCCATTGATAATGAAGCCTGAGGAGTGGAGGGCAGCTCTGGCATACGTATCTATATCAACACAGGCCAAATCAGCTGAGCAGCGGTAATACTCAGCACTGGTAATGACACCAGTTTCAATGGCTTTGATGAAGCTGCAGTCGACAGCATCACCTCAGACAAAATGGCAAGTGTAGAGGTTTGGAAGGCTTCAAACTGGTACCAGAGGATTTGGTGAAGGATTTTCTTGACAAAAAATTAGTTTTTGAATCCCTGCCAGACTCAGAGTGCTTAGGATGCTTTCAATCCAAGTGGAAAGATGAGATATGATGTATTTCACCCAACTTGAGTGAGATGCAGCTGGAGGGGCACTTGGAGCTGAATCACAGTCCCCTGTATCTCAGGACGAGCTTTGCTCCTTCATATTGCCTCCTTCATAAGGTGAATCTTCAGGCAACTGCCTCTCTGTTTCTTAGTTCTGGTGGGGAAGGAGGTACAAATAAAATATTTCTCCCTCACATGTTCCTCACCTAGACATATTAAATAACTAGCTTCCCATCCATGACAGGGTGTGACAGTCCAAACTGTTATGGTCACCACTTTTATAAAATTATGATAAATCTTGTACAAAGTATGCCTTGTGAGGTATAATTGGAAAAGTCATTGTCATTTGAGTATTACTTTCCTGTTAACATATGTGTATCATCATTGTATATGGAGTTATGAGATTTTGCTCTCTGTTTGTTGCTAAAACATGTTGTGAGTTTGGGGGATGCCCACAGACTAGCTCTTTAGAAATATCAAAAGAACTATAAACAAAGGACTGGCATGTCATCCCTGGAAACACCTTAAGCTGCCTGTATACAGAAGATGCATGCAAGAGTTTGCAATTCATAAGAAGGACTGAGTGCAGAGCAGGAAGGCAATGGGGATGTCTGACCCCATGACACAGCAAGAACTTTTCCAACAAAAAGGGTCAAGATATAAAAAGGGGGAACAAAGACCCCTGGCCACCTCTCTCTTCCCCCATCTCTACTGAAACAAGATTGCTTGAAAGACTTGGAACTGGGAAAGACTGGTCCCAGCCTGTGTAGTAAGAACTGTGAAAAGCCTGCAACATCCAGAGGGGTGAGAAAAGCTGCTAGCTTCAAATTTAGCCTTGGTTAGGTTCAGGAAACAGCTTGTGTTTTTTATCTTTTATTTCTTTTTGTAACCAGTTCTGATCTTCTATGCCCATACCACTTATAACCACTTAAAATCTATCTTTCTATAATACACTTATTTTAATATTTTATCTAAACCAGTATGGTTTTGGTTGTAGGGCTTGGGGAATATACTCAGGTTAACAAGGGCTATTGCATATTCATTATCTTTGATGAAATGACAAACTTATGAGCTTGCACTGTCCTAGGGGGTCTTGAGCAATGTAAGACTCACATTTCAGAGATGCAAGGTTAGTACTGAGGGATATGCGGGGGTTGCTGTGTATCTGTTCATGAGTGGCTGGTTGTGAGATCATTCATGTAGTTTTGGGTGTTCCCATTACATGCTGATGGGTGTGCCCATTACATGCTGATGGTTGTGCTTATTACTGGCAAAACAGTGTAGGAGATTCCCTGGTCTGGAGAATTAAGGGGACACTACTGTTCAAAAGTCCAGCTTGTATCCTGGGAGATGTCACACAGGGATAACAACACTGCATGTAGCACATTATGAAGAAATCCCCAGGTTTTAAACAATGAATTCTCCTGATACTAAAACAACTATCAACAAGAGTACTATACTAAATATTAACTTACTAAACTACTTGCAAAAAAGTTTGTTTACAACAGCAAAAACTGAAGGGAGCTCCAACTCTTGCCATGAGTGGTAAGAAGGAAGTAAGGGGAAAGACAGCAGACACATCCCTTTTATGCTCTCACCTGAGAACATGAGGAGAGCAGGGGCACATGCACCACCTAGTGGTAATGTTGGCAAAAATCCCAAGATCTAAGTGCACTGGGTGCCCATACACCTGCAGTGAAAGGTATATGTTCACATTCACTTGAAGGAGAAAGTAACATTATATTATTTTTATCTAAACCAGATATTTCCCTAATACTAGTTGTTAAAGAAATCCAGGACTTTGGGAAAACATCTGGATTTAAATCACATTATGCAAATCTTGAAATGCTAGCTATAAATTTGCCAGACTCTTGAAAAGTCACGCCTTCAAAATCATTTGGATTCAAATGGGCAACAAATTCTATAAAATACCTGGAAATTCTAATCTTAACCAGCCTGGAAGAGCTCTGTGATTTAAATATCAAACCACTACTTTGGCAAATGAAAATATATCTGTAATGCTGGGGGAGCAGGGGGAATATTCAATTTCTTGGTGAGGAAGAAGAGCCACAGTCAAAATGAACATTCTGCCAAAGATTTCTTTCCTGTTTCAAAATCTTTCTGTGATTACCACAGATAAAACCCAAGGAGGAATACAGAAGATGTTAAAATTTATATGGAATAATAGAAGACCATGAGTGAGTGACAATACTTTGTACACTCCCACTGAACAGAGTGGACTAGCTATTCCAAATATTCTATGGTACTATGAAGAGAGCAAGTTCAAGGCAGTAGTGGGGGGGAGGGGTGCTTTAACCCAGCCAAAACACTGGGTCTTTAACAAACAAGAAAATTGACGCAGTGTAAATATCACTAGGCTACCATGGATTCATAAACCCTCCCCACACCCTACAGAAATTTACACACTGTCCCCTATGACAGTGCTTCTCAAGCTATCAGATGTGGGGGACCGGCAATTTTTTTTTCCAATGTGCCAGGGACCAGTGTCATATTATTATCCTATTTGATTCTCTTATGAGGAAACTTGCCGTGGACTGGCAGCCGATGACTCGTGGACTGGCACCAGTCCGCAGACCACCACTTTGAGAAGCACTGACCTATGACACCCATTGCAAATAATCCTGATCTTAACCCAAATTGCAAATCAGAGTATCAAAGAATGGGAGAGCCATGGAGTACACATGATTGGCCAGCTGTTCAGTAAATAAACTTTTCTAACTTATTTATAGATCAAAAGTAGCTTTAACTGTCCAACTCTCCCCTGTACCAGTTCTTTCAGGTCAGGTATTATGCTTCTCTGCTTTTTAGAAAAACAGAGAAAGAAATACAGAAAAATATAGAAATCTAACTTTAAATAGAAGTATGGCATCCGTTAGGGAAAAAAAGAGTTATAACAAATTTACATCCATCTTTGCAGACAGCTATCCTAAGAAAAAAGTGTCCACATAGGATGTGCTGGGAAAAGGATGTGCATAGACAAATTAACCCACAAGAAAGGGGTTCGAACAGGAAAAGGACCAGCATCCTCAGTCTGTAGCACAATACAAGAACATTTCTTTACAATAATGTTTCAATGGTCCCTCACACTCAGGTTAATATATATATATATATATATACACAGATGGGGAGAGAGAGAGAGAATTAGGATACATTTTGGAGAAACTGTGGTGAAGGGGAGATTTTATGTATAAATTATGGAAAGGCCCAATCACTAAAGAGTACTGGGATGCAATCTATAACCAAATATTACAAATTGTTGGATATTTACTACCAAATAATCCCTTGGTAATCCTCATAGGGCTTCCTAGAGGAAATGGTCACACGGGGAAATGAAGAATTAATCTCTCATCTGCTGGTAGTTGCTCAGTTATTGGTAGCCACTCAATGGCAAAAAATAGTCCAATCAGGGAAATGGTTCAAAAAATATGTGAGATTGTGATTTTGGAAAAATTAACACACCAATTACGTACCCATCAAAACGGATAGAGGACAGATATTCAGTTACTTTTTATTCAATACTCAAAGTACATTCACCTTCAAAATAAAACAGCACACCTCCCCATTTTTTTTCTTTTTGAATACTAGACATGCCTGGTCAGTTAAATGTGTATATTGAGATTTCACTCAACTTAATAAAAATCACTAGAAGCGACATATTGTAGGTGCTGTAATGATTTCACTCTGTAATATGGTAGCACTCTGATAAATAGAAAGATCTGACTATATTCCTGTATAATGTCTCTTTAAAGAAAAACTAACTGTTGTAATTATTGTTTTGTTTCTGATAATTACATGGCAAGGATTTGCAAACTTGTTAAAACATCCTAAATAAACAAACAGTTTTAAAAAAAATCTGTGTTGCCTCTAAACAGAATTCTTCTACCTGTATTTGTACTGATAGTGCCAAGATGCTTATGTTAGGATTAGGATTCCATCCTGCTAAGCAATGTACAAGCTCAAGGCAAAATTCACAATTTCACTGTTTCACTTGTTTAATTAGTCATTCAGTCAACCTGTTTATATTGGTCATTCACACAATAACAAGGAAGAGAAATTTTTGCAAAATATATGAAAATATGATTGTAAAATAATCACTTTCAGAGCAACTCAGAAAAAATTAAACTACTTTTAACTTTTTTTTAATATTCTAGGTTCTTAGTTGATTGAGAGTTTTGTCATTAAAGTGAAATAAACATAGGTCCCTCAAGTTATGTCTCTAAATACATTTTTAGGTTCTGAGCTCAATGAGACCCAATTGTTCTGAATCTCTGAAAATATATCCCCTTATTTAGGGGATTAAATATAGATATGGACAGCAAAATTAGGCACCCAAATTTGAAACTGTTGTGCTTGTCAAAAAAGGCCCCCCAAAATACCACCACAAGAAATCTGTCACCAAGAAGAGAACCAAGACATGCTAACTCCCAAGCTTGCTGGTCTTTAAACTATGTCTTTTCATAATGACCATTCTGAGAGAAGAAATCTGATTGGCTGATGAAGAGTTCATTGTGAAGTGATACCAGATGAGGGTCAGCAACTGTTTCTAGATGCTATGATCAGTCATTTCACACCTGGACCAAAGACAAATACATGTAAAAAGTATTGACAGTTTTCACTACCGTTAGAAAATGGCTGCCATTCTTTAGCTTGTTTGGGGAAAATCTATTATACTCCACCTGACAAGCAGTGTAATAGGTGGGGCTGGTATAGGGACAAGTGCCTATCCATATGTTCTAAGTACCCTTGATATAATTTTAAAATACATCTTTAAATATGAGGTGCAATTAAAGATAATCAACTACCACACCAGTAAGCAATTTAAAAACTCAAATCTTTCTCCCCTCAAACAGTTCCTCACCAATTTCAAATGTCTGGGAAAAACAATGAGCATTGCAATATGCCCTGATGGTAATAAGATAAAATGCTCTACTAGTGCTGATTTTATGGCATATAGCTAGTAGTCTTCCAACAGCTTTTTAACCGCTCTTCTGTTTCTATCCTGAAAAAAGCAGCATTTGAGAGAGCAGAACTAATGCTTCAGAATTGTGTGACCTGTTAAGAAAAGTCATCCACAGGTCATGTTTGAGACCATTTATTCCATTATTTTTAAAGACTCAAGCTTAACTCTGCATGCCAAAACAGAATTGTTGATTTTGAAATTAATTTATCAGGTTGACAGTGCTGCTGGAGCTGGAAACAGTCTTCATATTTCCTTAATCTTGGTTAGTTTTTGTGCCTGAGAATGGAGTCATTTGCAGATCTGTTGATGGATAAATACAGCAGTTAATGTGATTTTTTTGTTAGTTCCTCCACAGATTTCTACTGTCTTCAGATAATCCACCTACCAGCTAATTAGATTTCTGTCAAGAATCTAGGCTCTTATTGAAACCAAAGGTATTTTAGCCATTCACATCAATAGGCCCTTCAAATGTGTTATATAAAATGTGATGATGTAGATTGTTTCTGCAAAACTTATTTTAATGATTCAAGGATCTTCTGAATTATGACAGGAATTAGTTACAAATGGATTCTAACTTGCATTGCTCAGTTCATGTAATTATATTTGGGGCTACCATAAGGAACACTGAAAGAATCTTTTCATTTTGAAATAATGCTTATAAAAAAATGTACGTAATTTCCTTAAAATAGTATTACAATTGTAAAAGGTAGTGATTTTGGACAACTGGCATAGAAAAAGTGTAGTATATTTGTATATAAGGAAACCTAGTTCCTCCTGTTTGTCATTTACTTCTGTTTTCTCTACATTCTTGATAAATGGAGAGTACATGCATAGATCCCCAAAACCATTGCAAGCTATACAAACTATCTTTTGCTTGAGCTAACTTATTTCTTGCAGTAATGCTGAATGCAGCTAAAAGGAGCTTCAGGCAAACTAAGCATCTTCAATCTGCAACAAAACCAACTGGCTAGTAGAGAAGATACTTTTTCTAACAAGAAAACAAATCCCATAAAGATTCCCTTCAAGTTCAAATTAAAATAATCATTAGGAAGACTACTAAATATTTTATAATTTTATTTATTTCTCTGAAACAGGGGTAGGCAATCTGACACTGGTGCCAAAGGTGGCATGTGAGCTGATTTTCAGTGTCACTCACACTGCCTGGGTCCTGGGGGCTCCGCTGCTGGCCCGGGGTACTGGCCACCAGCCCCCTGCCAGTTGGGGTTCCATCCACTGGCCCTGCTCAGCCCACTGCTGGCCCCAGGTCCCGGCCACCAGTCCCGGGGGCTCTGCTGCCAGCCTGGGGTATGGGCTGCCGGCTCCCTGCCAGCCAGGTTTCCATCCACAAGCCCCGCTCCGCCTGCTGTTGGCCCTGGGTCCCAGCCACCGGTACGGGGGGCTCTGCTGCTGGCCTGGGGTCCCGGCCACTGGCCCAGGGCTCTGCAGCTGCCCCCAGCTGGGACAGTGAGGGTTGCAGACAGGGGCAAGAGAGGGCACAGCTCAGCACCTCCACCTTAAAAATTATTCCAGCGCCACTGTACAGGGATATTTTTAAGTCCTGATTTGCTGCTTACATCACTATCACACCATATGGAACAGCACACTGCATTTGACATTGAGATTAGAATGTACATGCAAGAACTGGAATCAGAATTTTCTGATAGATTTCAAGCGATTTGGCCCAATGCTTTCTTTTCTAATTACACCTGAAAAATTAAATGAAAAGCAACTTGGATTTGTCTGTATTTCAGTGGATGGGTGTTGAAGATTTCAAAATGCAGCTCATTCAGTTAAAAAGCTCAGAATTGTGGGTATCCAAATTTGGAGATCTGCAGAGTGCACTTGAAGCTACCAAGAGAGATCATGGGGCCTCTGTTCTGACCTGCTGGACGTCCTTGCCAGTGAAATTTAACTGTTTGAAGAAAACTGCGTTTGCAATGATTTCAGCATTTGGATCCACATACTTATGTGAACAGGTATTTTCACACATGAAATCTGTTCTCTGTTCCTCTTGGAGCCGGTTAACAACTGATCACTCAGAAGCCTGTGTGCAGCTTAAAGTATCCAAATACATGCCAGACATTGGAAAACTCAGCAAGGAAAAGCAAGGGCAAGGATCACACTAAACTGATAAGATCTGCATTTTAATTTAATTGTAAATGAAGCTTCTTAAACATTTTAAAAACCTTATTTACTTTACATACAACAATAGTTTAGTTATATATATTATAGACTTATAGAAAGAGACCTTCTAAAAACATTAAAATGTATTACTGGCAGGCGAAATCTTAAATTAGAGTGAATAAATGAAGACTCAGCACACTACTGCTGAAAGGTTGCCAACCCCTGCTCTAACGAAAATCCAGACATTTTCTAAAACTGCCAGTGTGTTCAGTCCAGATGTAGGAGGGTACTGCAGGCATGTTGTGAAACAGATTTATTTTACATGTTTTTTCATTATAGTTGTTTGCAGTGCTGTTGTAACTGTGTTGGTCCCAGGATATGAGAGAGACAAAGTGGGTGAGGTAATATCTTTTATTGGACCAACTTCTGTTGGTGGACAGGGCAAGGTTTCAAGCTTCAAAGAGCTCTTCTTCAGGTCTGGAGAAGATAACCAGAGAGGCTAAGCTAGATGCAAGGTGGGACATTGTTAAGTGTAAAGGGTTCACACATGCTTAGGAGATCACTTAAAATGAAGTGGGCAATTTATAGTTGACATTTCTGCACATAGCTTTTCAAGCAGCTATCTTGCTGAAAAATACTGTCCGTAATGGTCAGCATCTAACATCCCCTTCCCTCTTCCCTCTGGAGAATTTACTACATAAGACAGGACTCTGGAAGCCATTTAAGCCTCTACCAGAAGATTGCATGCATGTTCTGGAGAATTTTACGTTACGTATTACCTAAGGTGGAAGTGGTGGAATCTCCATCCTTAGAGGTTTTTAAGGGTTGGCTTGACAAAGCCCTGGCTGGGATGATTTAGTTGGGGTTAATCCTGCTTTGAGCAGGGGGTTGGACTAGATGACCTCCTGAGGTCTATTCCAACCCTAATCTTATATGATTCTAAGAGTCTTATTAAGGAATCAAAACCATACAGTAGAACCTTAGCGATATGAACACCAGATTTATGGACTGACTGATCAACTGGACACCATGTGGAACCAGAAGTATCCAATCAGGCAGAAACAGAGACAAAAAAAGAAGCAGCAAATACTGTACTGAGAGTGTATTGCATCTTAAAGGTAAGCACATCTGGGCTGCCTGTCCCCATCCCCACTCACAGGACACCCACTTACAGCTAGGAGTTGAAGATGCTGATATTCCCAGGTAAAGCTGTGAGTTGCTGCAAGGCAGCCGGAACAGGAGCAGCATTAGGGTGTGCGCTGCTTTCCTGTAAGCCATGAGTGTTATTTTCACCTCCTGGCCAAAAAGGGGGCTCTGTTTTCAAACCCCCAACCTTCCCTCCCCCCGCTGGGAAGGGGACGAGCTGTTTTCTCCACCACCACCACCCTGGGTTGGGAGTGGGACAAGCTCGCCTGCAAGGAAGCTGCCTAGCTGTCTCTGGAACCTGGCCCAGAGTGTGAACTGCTGGAGCCTGAGCTGCGTTTTTTTCAGAGGTACAAACATTTCAGAGTTATGGACAACATGCATTCTTGAGGTGTCTGTAACTCTGAGGTTCTATCGTATTACACTTCTCTCTCCTTGACTCCTGCCCCATATGATTTTGTAAAAATTCACAATAGTGATAGCCTCAGAAAAGATGAAAAAGCAGAGGCCCTAAGGGAGATATGGGTCCCATTCTGGCAGACTCTGCTCTGGAGATTTTAAAGTCCAAGACCCAAGTCCTGTGAGTGACCACATGTAGGTGTGCTGCTGCACCTGTGCACAGCCCCACTGAAGTCACATACAAGACCAGTGCCTAAAGACATATAAAGATGAAAGAAAGGAAGCATTATTATCCCCATTTTACAGATGGAGAACTGAGGCAGCAGAATGTTAATTAGTCTACCCAAGATCACACAAGAAGTCTGTGGTCAAGCTGGGAACTGAACTCAAGTGTCCTGAGTTACAGATCAGAACCTTAACCATGAAAACATTCAGATGTTTGCATCCTTATTTGAACCAATAGAAGACTTCTCAATGACACACTTTTGTTCCTCTCTACATAAACCTTCTCCACAGCAGGCTACCTTTTACCTGTAGTTGTCCAGTTATCTTCTTGGAGAAGATCCAGTACCTCTCCCCAATACATTCAGGGGAAGAAAGAAAGCCATTCTTGCAGCTACAGGGGTATCTCCTCATTTTAATCTCCTATGGGGGAGGAGTCCCTTGTCATAAGAACATAAGAATGGCTGTACCGGGTCAGACCAAAGATCCGTCTAGCCCAGTATCTGTCTACTAACAGTGGCCAATGTCAGGTGCCCCCAGAGGAAGTGAAGCTAAGAGGCAATGATCAAGTGATCTCTCTCCTGCCATCCATCTCCATCCTCTGATGAACAGAGGCTAGCGACACCATTCTTTACCCTTCTTGGCTAATAGCCATTTATGGACTTAGGCACCATGAATTTATCCAGTTCCCTTTTAAACATTGTTATAGTCCCAGCCTTCACAACCTCCTCAGGGAAGGAGTTCCACAAGTTGACTGTGCGCTGCGTGAAGAAGAACTTCCTTTTATTTGTTTTAAACCTGCTACCTATTAATTTCATTTGGTGACCCCTAGTTCTTATATTATGGGAATAAGTAAATAACTTTTCCTTATCCACTTTCTCCACATCACTCATGATTTTATAGACCTCTATCATATCCCCCCTTAGTCTCCTCTTTTCCAAGCTGAAGAGGCCTCGCCTCTTTAATCTTTCCTCGTATGGGACCCTCTCCAAACCCCTAATCATTTTAGTTGCCCGGTACCGACGTTAGACTTACCGGTCTGTAATTGCCAGGATCACCTTTAGAGCCCTTTTTAAATATTGGCGTTACATTAGGTACCAAAGCCGATTTAAAGGACAGGTTACAAACCTTAGTTAATAGTTCCGCAACTTCACATTTGAGTTCTTTCAGAACTCTTGGATGAATGCCATCTGGTCTCGGTGACTTGTTAATGTTGAGTTTATCAATTAATTCCAAAACCTCCTCTAGTGACACTTCAATCTGTAATAGTTCCTCAGATTTGTCACCTACAAAAGCCGGCTCAGGTTTGGGAATCTCCCTAACATTCTCAGCCATGAAGACTGAAGCAAAGAATCCATTTCGTTTCTCCGCAATGACTTTATCATCTTTAAGTGCTCCTTTTGTATTTTGATCATCAAGGGGCCCCACTGGTTGTTTAGCAGGCTTCCTGCTTCTGATATATTTAAACATTTTGTAATTACCTTTGGAGTTTTTGGTTAGCCGTTTTTCAAACTCCTCTTTGGCTTTTCTTATAACACTCTTGCACTTAAGCTGGCAGTGTTTGTGCTCCTTTCTATTTGCCTCACTAGGATTTGACTTCCACTTTTTAAAGGAAGTCTTTTTCTCTCTCACTGCTTCTTTTACATGGTTGTTAAGCCACGGTGGATCTTTTTTAGTCCTTTTACTGTGTTTTCTTAATTTGGGGTATACATTGAAGTTGGGCCTCTATTATGGTGTCTTTAAAAAGGGCCCATGCAACTTGCAAGGATTTCACTTTAGTCACTGTACCTTTTAACTTTTGTTTAACTAACCCCCTCATTTTTGTATATTAAATGCCTCCCTCTTTTGAAATTAAATGCCACAGTGTTGGGCTGTTGAGGTGTTCTTCCCCCCCCCAGGGATGTTGAATGCTATTGTATTATGGTCACTATTTCCAAGCAGTTCTGCTATAGTTACCTCTTGGACCAGATCCTGCGCTCCACTCATGATTAAATCTAGAGTTGCCTCTCCCCTTGTGGGTTCCCGTACCAGCTGCTCCATGAAGCAGTCATTTAAAGGATTGAGAAATGTTATCTCTGCATTTCATCCTGAAGTGAAATGTTCCCAGTCAATATAGGGATAATTGAAATCCCCCACTGTTATTGGGTTCTTAATTTTGATATCCTCTCTAATTTCCCTTAGCATTTCATCATCACTATTACTGTCCTGGTCAGGTGATCAATAATAGATCTCTAATGTTATATTTTTATTACAGCATGAAATTTCTATCCATAGCGATTCTATGGAATATGTGGATTCGCTTAAGATTTTTACTCCATTTGAATCTGCATTTTCTTCCACATATAGTGCCACTTCTCCCCCTGCATGACCTGTTCTGTCCTTCCGATATATTTTGACCCCGGAATGATTGTGTCCCATTGATTGTCCTCAGTCCACCAGGTTTCTGTGATGCCTATTATATCAATATTCTCCTTTATCACAAGGCACTATAGTTCACCCATCTTATTATTTAGACTTCTAGCATTTGTGTACAAGCACTTGAAAAACTTGTCCCTGTTTATTTGCCTGCCCTTATCTGATGTGCCAGATTCTTTTTTATGTGACTGTTTATCATCTGATCTGGCCCTTACATTATCCTCCTCCGTCCTCTGTTCCTGACTATAACCTGGAGATTCCCTATCATTAGACTCTCCCCTAAGAGAAGTCTCTGTCCGATCCACATGCTCCTCTGCAGCAGTCGGCTTTCCCCCATCTCCTAGTTTAAAAACTGCTCTACAATCTTTTCAATGTTTAGTGCCAGCAGTCTGGTTCCACCTTGGTTTAGGTGGAGCCCATCTTTCCTGTATAGGCTCCCCCTATCCCAAAAGCTTCCCCAGTTCCTAATGAACGTAAACCCCTCCTCTCTACACCATCGTCTCATCCATGCATTGAGACTCCGAAGCTCTGCCTGCCTACCTGGCCCTGAGTGTGGAACTGGGAGCATTTCTGAGAATGCCACCATAGAGGTCCTGGATTTCAGTCTCTTCCCTAGCAGCCTAAATTTGGCTTCCAGGACATCTCTCCTACCCTTCCCTATGTCATTGGTACCTACATGTACAACGACCACTGGCTCCTCCCCAGCACTACACATAAGTCTGTCTAAATGCCTCGAGAGATCCGTAACCTTTGCACCAGGCAGGCAAGTCACCATATGTTTCTCCCGGTCATCACAAACCCAGCTATCTATGTTTCTAATGATCAAATCTCTCATTACTAACACCTGCCTTTTCCTAGCAACTGGAGTTCGCTCCCTCTGAGAGGTAACCTCAGTGCGAGAGGCAACCCTAGCACCATCTGGAAGGAGGGTCCCAACTATGGGAAGGTTTCCCTCTGCTCCCGTTGACTGCTCTGCTTCCCTGGGCCTTTCTTCCTCCTCAACAGCACAGAGGCTGTCTGAGCAGAGGTGGGACAATTCTACAGTATCCCGGAAAGCCTCATCATCATATCTCTCTGCCTCTCTTAGCTCCTCCAGTTCCACCACCCTGGCCTCCAAAGCCCATACGTGGTCTCTGAGGGCCAGGAGCTCCTTGCACCGACTGCACACATACGCCACCCGCCCACAAGGCGGGTAATCATACATGCTACACTCAGTGCAATAAACTGGATAGCCCCCACTCTGCTGCTGGGCGTCTGCCTGCATTGTCTCCTAGTTAATGAAAGGGTAGTTTAAAGAAAGGGGTTTTGGAATATGGTTTGGATTATAGGTTTTAAGGGGACTACAGGGGAACAGGCAGGACCAAAAAGGGACCCCCCCCCCCCCCCCTTCCAAACTCCCTTGCAAAACTCCCTGTTAGCAGCCCCTGTTTGGAAGCTCCCTAGTCGCTTGTGCGCGGCTTTATAAAGCCCTGGCCTGAGTTAATGCCTCGCCCACTGATTAAGGCTCAGCCAATTACCAGAGGCTTCAAGCTTCCAAACCTTCCTTTGAAGCTCAGGGCCTCCAACTGCCAGCCATAGCACACGGTCCTCCAAACAAACAACCAGACTGACAAACACAAGCTCAGCACACAGCAAGTAACACCCAAACACAAACACACACACCACAGACAGTCACTTACCCCACAGATTCTGTATTTGCTCCTCCTTCACCTGGAGAACTCCCTTGCAAAACTCCCTGTTAGCAGCCCCTGGTCCCCCTAATTTACTCCATATATGCTACTCTCCTCACTCATATATTTACTCCATATATGCTACTCTCCTCACTCATCTCCACAGATTGTCTCCCCCTAAACGACTGCTTGTTGCTCCCTCTTCCATTTGATTGAGTGTGTCGTACCCAGGTCTTGACATTTGTTCAATGTGTAATATACTACATACTGTAGAAATAATTTAAAGTTTTCCCAGGCAGCAGGGCGTGGACATGCATTTGTACTTATTTAGTTTCATGCTGGTTGTCTGCCTCTCAAAAACTGCCAAGTGAGGGGAACAAGGCCTTCAATCCCAGAAGATGCAGAAGGGTAATGTAACTAGCACTGAATGTGTTTAAATTTGGATTACAAAAATATAAACTTATAGTGTACATTTCCAATTGTATAGTATGTTCCACAGATTACTACAACCTAAGTGCCTGATCTTGCAAACAGGAATAAGATGACTCATGTAAGGAGTCCCATTGCCTTCAGTGAGTAGTATGTGCCTAACCCCTGATGTGTGAAAAATGTGAAGTGAAATTAGAACTTATATATGTAGCATATTACCTAATAAGTAAATACTATTAAGTCTACCAATTAACTGTACTAAATTTTAAGTTATAGGTTTCAACCAGATAGTTTTACACTGACCTTATTTGTCCTAAACTACTATCCAGCTGTTTCTGATAATCGTTCATTTGCTTTGTTTCCTGCTGAGCCATACTTTCCACTCAGCCTCCAGCAAAACAGCAACTCAGAGCTGGCAGCTTGTGATAAATTTTCCAGCATACACACTACTGATATGGCCTCATACTTCCCCCTCTTTGTAACTTTATTTGCAGCTTTTATTATTAGAAGTTCTTCAAATGATCAGTAATTACTGAAAGGAAGCCAAAGGTATGGGTGTGCATGGCTTTTCTCCTTTGAAAACTTTATTATGCAAGCCACTCCAAATTTAATAACAAGGAAAGCAAAGTGTTCCTTCCAGTTTTCTGGGCATGCTCTTAAACAACTGGACCTTATCAAAAGGAATATCTACAGAGTATTTTTTTCTTCTCATAAAACATAAGAAAAGCAAGATCTTTGATTCTGCTCCTTTAATTCAGGAAAAAAACAAGGGAACCTATTTCCCGTTAGAGGAAAATAAAAAAATATTGTCACAGTATTGGGATAGAGTTTTAATCCTCCCCCTTTCTGATAGGCTTTAAAGCCTCACAAACCAACTCTCCCTCTCATACAGATTTTTTTCTCTACTGTTTTTCCCTACTCTAAAACAAACACCACACCCAGGCCACCTCTTTTATCCCTACTTCCTAACAATTTATGGCTGGAGGGCCTACACTGACTGTCTGGCAACTGAGTTTCTGTGGGGACAGACACAGAATAGAATTGGAATACCTCTATCTTCTCCCCTTTTATTAATTCCTCAAATGCACCTTCCTATAATGAATACAGCTTTTTCAGGAGCCTAGGAAGATTGATTACTGGAAAGCAGAAATGAACATCTACATTTTCCCTTTTCCAATAGCAAGTCCATGTCTGGCTGAGCACAGCAGCATACATACAACCTATTACAGGCAGCTGCATCTCAACACACTGCATACATCAAACATACGAATGTCCTTTCTTCTCCAGGCTACCCTGGGGTATTTAACTTTACTACCCACCAAAGACACCTTCTTTAAAACGAACCTGGAAACATCAGTTTATTGAAAGCTGGAATAAACAGCAGAACAGCGCATATAGCTGTTACTAGCTACAGTTCATCTCAAAAGTAACAAAGAATCCCCTGGCACCTTATAGACTAACAAATGTATTGAAGCATAAGCTTTCATGGATGAATACCCACTTCATCAGATGCATGCAAAAGCTTATGCTCCAATACATTTGTTTGTCTATAAGGTGCCACAGGACTCTTGCTTTTTACAGATCCAGACTAACACCAGGCTACCCCTCTGATACTAGTTCATCTCAAGTATCTCAGCTAATTTATTACAAAATCAACAGCATGTTCAGACTTTGGAACATCTGATCCAAAGCAGCATGTTTGGAGTATCCAGATCTTCAAATACTTGTTTTTTCAAGAAGTGTGTCAATCAGGAATTGCCAATTGCTACAGCACAACCAGACACACTTTCCTGATAATTTCCAATCTTTTACAAGGTTAAAAAAACAACCCTCTAACCTGATTTTATTGCCTAGGTAAGGGATGCCCCCCGTGTAAAGCCACTGTAACTGCAAACAAATTCAGTATCTTTGTTTTACTCTGGACTGTTACTGATCTTTGCAGGAACATCTGCTGCCGCTGGTATTAGTGACGGCCCCCTGAGAGAATCTGGGTCGTAACCCAATAGTATGGTCTAAACCAACTCCGGGCGTGAAACAACCAGGGTGACCGACCAGCTGCTAGAAAGGGCAGAAGGCGCGGGGACGTGCGGTTACTCTCTCAGTGCGAGCCCCGTTTGCCAGCTTTCCCTCAAGCCCAGCAACCCCCCACACGCCGCCCTCCTGCTAGCGGCAAACGCTATCACGTGCGGCTGCGGCTCCGGTTCCCCTCGCCGCGGAGCTGGGCGGTGCCTGCAGGCGGGGGGCGGTAGCACACGCGCAGAAATGCGCCCGCAGGCACGTGGCGGGGTTTTGCCACGTCAGCGCTTGTCGAGGCTCAGTCACAGTTTCTCTAGTTGACGCAGCGCGCGCTCGGCGCTGGGGCGAGGTGCGGGATGCGGCGCCGGCTGGCAGCGGAGACGCTATGGGCAGCACGGGTGAGGGACAGAGCGCGGGGCCTCGCCAGGGGCGCTAGGGAGTGAGGGAGAGAGCAGGGCAAATAGGCGGGAACGCACCCGCCCCGCCCTTCCCCGCCCCAGACTCCTCAGTCACTCCCGCCCCCTCACAGGCACCACCCCTGCTGCCCCCCACCCCCGTGCTGCTCAGCCTCCCTGCACTGACACCGTGTGCTCCTCAGCGGGGCCTCTGCCCCCCCACAGACCTCCCTCCCCATCCTAACCCTGTGCTCCTCAATCACCCCTGCATCCCCCCCACCAGTTTGCTCAGTTACTGATTTCTTCTAGCCCTACACCTAAATCACCCTGTGCTCTCGCCCCTGCCCCCACAACTTGTCTTCAGGCACAGACCCTTGTCCCCACTCTCTGTCCTCCTGGCCTTGCACCCAGTTTTCAGTTACCCGCCACGAAAAACACAGTCACCTGCACCTACACCCTATCTTCTTCAGAAATCCCCAAACTTCTTGTTCTTAGTCACCTCCTAGCCCTCACACTTTGTCCTCATCACTCTTTCCTTCTGCCCACTCACTTACCTTGTCCTTCAGTCTCTTCAATACACCCCATCATCTTCCTGCAGTCCCCTCTGCTTCCACACACTGTCTGCTAGGCACATCCCCTCACTCTGCTACACCTTTCCTTTCCCATTCACTCCCTTCTCTTCCTCATTATATAACTTCCACTCAGCATCTGAATTGGAGTGTAGAGAAAGCAAGTGGTGAGATCTGTGAGTTATGGCAAAGCAAGTCCATGGAAGACTTTAAGGGGAACAGTTTAGAGATGATCCTGAAATAAATGGGGAGCCAGGGGAGTTGCTTGACAATCTGCATATGTAAATAGTTGGCAAATCCCAGTTTGTGATTGGATTCTTAGAGCTCAGCTAAACCCAGGACTTGACTGTACCATTTCTGTACCTTTTCCATGTTTAATGTATATCCTCCTGGAGTCCCTGAGATGAGTTAAGTTATAGGCAAAAACCTTTTGTAATGTAAAAGTACTCTGCAGACAACAGATACCATTTATGATATAAACCACATGCCTGCTTACCCCTGGAAAGCCAGGATCAGAGCCCTGGTCCTTCAGCTCTAAAACAAAAGGCCTCTATCCCTTGCCCTAAAGAAGTCATGCCTTAGTTGGCAATAGTATTGTGGGTCCCTTGGCCAGGGCTGGATTAACCTTTTGTGGGCCTGGAGCCAAATATATTTGTGGGCCCCCCCATGAGGGCAATGGAGCATAGCACAAGGGGGTCGATCCCCAGAGAGAAGGGTCAGCCAGGGGCAATGGGGTGTGGTTGGGTGGCCCTGCTTCACCCAGCCCAGGGCAAGGGCACTATTTACAAACTGGCAGTTGGCAGAATCACAATGGCCCGCTCGGCTCTGTGCTGTCAGTGTGCCCCTTCCCCTCAGGGGTGGACCCATGTCATGCCACACAGCCTCCCTGCCCAACACCACACCACCACCTCCCCGTTTCCCTAGAACCAGACCCCGCTGTCCAGACCTGCTATATCCAGCACCTCCCCAGACCCTGTCACAAATGCACAGCGCCTGGCACAACACAACAACTGCCCAGCGTCCCCCTACCCACAGCCCCACCATAACTGCCCAATACCCCACACAGAACCCCCACTCCCTAGTGCCCCAGCAAACAGAGGTCTCCCCCCACACACACAGCCCAGCACCCCCCGCAGGCCCTCCAGAGACCCACTGCCCCACGCTCTGCCTGCTGCTCCACTCACCGGACCTGCTGGGATGTGACTATGTCTGCCAGGCTGAGCTGTCAGTGCAGCCAGGGCTGGTCCCAGGGCAGGGAATTCCTCCCGCCCCTCAGGACCCACTTGACTGTAGGGGACCAGCCAAGCCCCCCACACTGTCACCCCACCACAACTGGATGAGGCTGGCCAGGCTTCTGCACCAGTCCCAAGTGGCTCAGCTCCAGGGAGACAGGCGGGACCCCCAGGTGGTAGGAAGCAGAGACTGCCTGGAGCTGGAGGTGCACTGGGGTCCGGCCAGGGGGCAGTGAGAAGCCAGCGGGTGAGGCCAGAGGGTGGAGAGGAGCTATCGGCTGACCAGCGGGCTGGCCAAGAGGAGCAAGTGGCAGGGGGCTGGCGGGGTGTCGGGGCGTAGTTTGAGCAGAGCAGGCCAAGGCCCCTTCTGAGCATGGGCCCAGCTCCATGGCACTACTGGCGCCATTGTAAACCTGGCACTGCCAGCTTGGCATCTTTGGAAGCCACCTATTGCCCAATCATACACAAACAAAGCCGAAACATTGTGCTCTGGCTGTCATCTTGTGGACATTTTGACTACCACTTAATCTTGTGCTATTCCATTTACAGGGAGATGGAGATTATTCTTCTGCTGTGTTGGCCCTCCACCAGACAATAAATCAGTTCTAAGGTAAGCCATATTTTTGCTTTCAAAGAATTTGCCACTTCTTTATGTAAGACACTGTGTGGGTGGGAGACAGACAGGATCCAGTAATGAAGATGGAGAGTTTGTAGTCTAAAGCAATGAGGTGGTAAAATACAGTTCAATACAAAATATAAGCATGTGATGTTATATGGTCATTATAAAGGCTATGATTTAGTCATGGGTATTTTTAATAAAAGTCATGGACAGGTTATGGACAATAAACAAAAATTCACAGCCCGTTACCTGTCCATGACTTATACTATAAATACCCCTGTCAGGGGGCCACTGCTGGGGAGGGTGGTGTCTGGGACCAGCAGCACTAGCGGTCCTTAGGGTCACTTGCACTGGCTGCTTCTCAGGTGGTCCCCAGGCCAGCTTCCTGGGGCTGCCTGAGCAGCAGTCAGTGCAGCTGGCTGCAGAGCTGCTCCAGCAGTGGCTGGTGTGGCTGTCCCTGGGGCCACCTGAGCAGCTGGCCCCGGAGGTCAATACACTGGCTCCTGCAGAAGTCAGAGAGGTAGTGGAAAGTCATGGAATCCGTGACTTCCACGACCTCTGTGACATACATGGAGCCCTACTCATCATAACTGGAATGAATTTCCAGTGTAGCGGACAGGTGGGAAAAAACGTATTTAGGTAGAGAGAAAAGAAGAGTAGGAATGGATAGAAGAGGAGATATAGGCTGCTATAGAGCTATGGAGATTTTTGAAAGTGAGGATGATAACTTTGGAAAGGTATATTGTGGATTTATGGGGGTCTGATAGCCTAACCCCATCAATTCAGTGCAACCTGAAAATCCTAAAATCAAGACTGTGAAAAATGAATACTGTACAACTTTTTCTTCTGTTTGGTAGTGAATGTTTGTATGTAATTTCAGAGGCTCCAAAAAAAAGGGGGGGCTGCTTAGCACCCATCTGCAGGCCTTCCCCCCACCCAGCACCTTCTGCTGATCAGCACCTTCCCCCTCACTCCCAGTGCCTCCTGCCTGCCTGCTACAATCAGCTGTTCAGTGGTGTGCAGGAGGTGCTGGGGCAAGGGGAGGAGTGGGAAGGCAGTAAGAGATATGGGGATGGGATGGGAAGAGGTGAGGCAGGGCTGGGCAATGTCAGAGGGGACTTCTTCAGATGCCGGGGAGTGAAAGGGGTAGGACTAGCCCCTTCAGGCTGCTGGGATGCTGCTCTGCAGTGTGACGGGCTGGCGGCTGCATGAGAGAGCATGGCTGCGGAGGCAGCTTCCGCTCCCCACCTGGCCTTGGCTTCTGGGGACCAGGGGCAAGTGAGCCGGAGCCCCCCTCCCCCTCCCGGCACGTTTTTGATTCTTTCAGTCGTGGTCCCTGGCAGCCAACCCCGAGTGGGGAGTGGAAGCTGCCTCTACAGCCAGGCTCTTTCAGGCAGCTGCTGGGCTGCGAAGCAGCGACAAGGAAGGGCTGGGTGTTAGAAGTGTCTCCCTCCCGCTCCCCACCTGGGCTCCCTCCCTCCAGAAAGAGCAGAGGAATGTGCTGGGAGCTGGTGGGGGTCAGGCACAGTGGGAGGACAGAGCCCCCGCCCCCAGTAATGTGCAGCGGCAGGGAGAGCGTGGTGGCCCTGGGTTGGGGGTGAGGGTGTTGGCAGGGTTGGGGGGTGCAGATGAGCTCCCATTTAAATCGTGCCCACCCAATATAGGGAGATACTGATTGTCGATAGGGTGCCCTTGGGAGAGGGAGTGGAACAGGGGCAGAAAGAGGCGGTGCAAGGGTGGGGCTTTGGAGGAAGGAGTAGAGTGGTGGTGGGGCCTGGGACAGAGCAGGTGTCGAGCTCCCCTCGCCGGGAAATCAAGAAGTCAATGCCTATATGCAATTTGTAAGTTTGTAAAGAGTTTTGAAGATTAAAAGCTTTTAAAAAGTGCTAAATATTATATTGGGGTGGCCAAACCATGGCTTGTGAACTGCATGTGGCTCTTTTACAGATAAAGTGCGTCTTGAGGAGCCCCACTGGCCCCCTCATTCTCTGCCTACCAGACTAGGTGGGGGAAGCTCGGGATTTCTGCTCTGTGGCGGGCTAGGGGCTTTTTGCCAGAGATGACTGCTGAGTGATGAGAGTGAGTGGTTACAATTTAAAGGTTCCCCACAGCTTGAGTCATGTCCTCCCCTGGGCACACCTCCCCTCTTACCAGCAACAGTTCTCCCTGAAGCTCCACGCTGTTTGCAGCTTTCTCTCCCCCCAGCCGCAGCTCCCAGCTTGCCAACTCCAGCAGCTGCTGTGCAAGGAGGGGGCCTAGTGACAAGCTGTGACCAAGCTGGGCCAGCAAATCCTGGCAAAAATCTGGGGGGCATGTGACCCCATATGCCTCCCCCAGTCCAGCAGGGAGGGGGTATCTCAGAGCTTCAACTCTGGGGGGCATGCCTGCTAGGGCTCAGGGCTTCAGCAGGAGCAGGGCTGAAACCCGAGACCTCCCTCCCTAAAAGGCTAAAGCCTCAAGTCCTGGCAGGTGCTTCCTGGGAGGGCTGAAGCCCCGAGCCTTGGCAGGTGCACCCCGGCTCCTGAACTTCTGAAGATTGTCATATGCGGCTTGGAGGGTCAGTAAGTTTGGCTACCCCTGTTATCTTACTTTAGGCAGGGCTAGTAGATGATTCAAATGTCTGATTTTTTTTAAACACCACCTTTCATATTATCCAAACTAGACAGTGCATAATTTAACACTGGACTATTAAAGAAGGAAATTCAGAAATGATTGTCTTTTGGAGGTTGCAAAATCTCACTGTGTGGATGAGGATCTTTATATATTGGAGACCTAATTGCTACCTCATAGCAAAATCAAGTAAAGATGTAAGGAACCAGATTACTCCATTTTACTCTTTTCTTGTTGATACTTAAGATGGGATGTTTTTCCATCAAGCCACATGCATAGCTCCAAAGAGCACTTTGTTAGGATGCTGTAGTTGGATATCTCAACTCCCAGCACCCTAAATGTGCTGTTTTCCAACTGCTATTAAGGCACCAGCCCTACCTGTGTATTGGTAAAAGTTCAACATCTGCCAATCTCTTTCTTATATCTCATGTTGCAGATGTTGTTCAAACAAAGTTCATCCAGAGTGGGTTGGTGAATCTAAGAAGGAAGGTAAAGAATCAAACCAGGAAGTCACATGGCCAGAAGGACCTCCTGCAGTGGGTGCTAACTTTAGCTCTATCTATCTATCTATCTATCTATCTATCTATCTATCTATCTATCTATCTATCTATCTATCTATCTATCTATCTATCTATCTATCTTTAAATCAGTTAAGCTATGCCATGGTATGTATTATTATGCCATAATCATGGGTGCACTCTGAGTAAGTAGCCTTGTGCCTTTAACCTACTCAGTGAATGTGACTATGGTAACAACATACAAAGTCTGAAGTGCCATTTTTGGATTTTATGTCCTGTCCTGTGCTTGTGTAGATAGCCAATGTAGAAAATGACTGGGATTTTCAAAGAAGTCTAAGGGAGTTAAGTGCCAAACTTCCATTGAATTTCAGTGGGATTTGGGTGCCCGGTTCCTTAAACGCCTTTGAAAAAAATTCAGCCAAAGGTGCTTTTTAGATCACTTCACAGAGCCAAATCCTGAGGTTTTAATAGTTCCTTACTCAGGAAAAATTCCCATAGACTGAGGACTGGATCATTCTTTCCTGTGGTAAAAAGTGCAGGAGGGAGCTCATGGTGAGAAAATCTCTGAGGATTCCTTCATAGTTGCTCCTTAATCTTTCTGTTGGGTTTCTCCCCCACCCTAATGCAGCAGACTTGGCCACAGGGCCCATCCAGAAACATGCAGAACTGCACTGGAGCTGCATTTGCAAAGACTCCTTGGCCACAGCAGTCCTAGGGATTTCCCTGGAAGGGATTCCTGATATGGAGTGAAATTTCCAGGAAAGGTAATAGAGCCCCAGTTTGTATTACCTTCTCCAGGTAAACTCTGCTGAGTACAGGGGTGAGGACATAATGCACACTCGTGTGGCTCACTAGTCCTCTGCAAGGCTGGATTAACCTTTTGTGGGCCAGATGCAAACATATTTGTGGGCCCCCATGGGGGCTATGGGGCATGGCGCGGGGCGATGGAGGGATGTTGGTCGGCAGTTGGTCCCCAGAGTGAGAGGCCGGACATAGTCAATGGGACATGGTGCGTTGGGGCAGTCCTGCTCTGCCCAGCTCAGCACGAGGGCATTGTTTACAAACCAGCAGCCACCAGATGAACATTGATCCACACAGTTCTGCACTGGCATCTTGTCCCTCCCAGCACCCCCATCCGACAGTCCCACCACCACAACTATCCCCACAGACTTTCCCCTGCCCAGCACCCTCCTCACAGAACCCCAGAGACCCAAAACATACAAATCTCCCCCACTGCCCAGCACCCACCCACATGACCCCCAGAGAACCACTCTCCTGTGCCCTGCCCCCCAGCAGGAGGTGACTGTATCCACTGGACTGAACTGGCAATGGGGCCAGTCCCGGGGTGAGGCTCACTCTGAACCCTCCAGAGCAATGTGATCAGCCAGGCCGGAGTGGGAGTGGGGCCTGTCTGAGCGAGGCTCCCTCAGAACCTGATTGCCTGGTGGGGCTGGCTGAGCCCTCTGCACTGCATCCCTCTCCTCGCCCAGCTGAGACCAGACCAGACCAGCCTCTGCACTGGGCCCAGGCAGCTTAGCCTTGGAGAGGTGGGCAGCGCCCCACAGGTGGCACGCAGAAGAGACTATTAGGAGCTGCACTGGAGAATAGGGCAGACCCACATGACATAACCCCCGAGAGCCCACCCAGGGCGGAAATGCCCACCAGCCGTGTGCCGATAGATCTTCATGGCAGAGCTTGTCTGCTGGGTGGCAAGCCTCCTATAGGCGAATTAGGACCTGCTGGCTAGCAGCCACTCACAGAGCAAGGCCTAGGCGCTGGACTGTCCTGCGTGAGGGGCCAGACGCGGTCATGTGCGTGGGTTAGATGAGTCCATAATGGGCCTCTTCCCAGAGTGGGCCCGTTGCCATTGTAAACTCAATACTGGTCCTCTCTAAGGACCTGAGAAGGGGAAATTATGCAATGGAGACAGCGAGTATGTGTTGATTTGGATCTCTCGATTTGTTCTTTTTTGTTTTAAATGTATATATTATGCTATGAAAAATAGATGGTTTTGAAACGTGAAGGGATATTTTAAAGAACTCCTTAAAATTCATATGCAAGGATAATACAATTGGTGTTTTCATAATATGGCTCCCCTTGATGTGATTTAATACTATAAAATGATCACAAAATCTTCCAGCCCTTTTTAACTTGGCTAAGTCAGTCCTTTTAGTTCATATGTGCTTCAACAACCATGTAGCCTTCTCTCTTGGCTCAAAAGTTTTCCCAGTCCTTTATCAGGGGTTCCTGTTCTTTTCAGTCCTCCAAATTGTGGATTCTCATCCAGCAAGCTAATGCTTCCTGAAGTCTCTGGCACAAGCCTTCTGCACAGGAGCTCTGGAGAGTTGTCACCTGCTGTCTTCCTAAACAGCTGTCTTCACAGGGCACTGTCTTTACAATGTCCCAGGGGGTGCTTGACCCCCGAATCTGCCCCAAGCCCTTCCCCCACTCTACCCCCTTCCCCAAAGCCTCACCCCCACCTGCCTCCAACCATCCCTGCCATGCCCCTTCCTGCCCCGTTCCACCCCTCCCTCAAGTGCGCCTCATCCTTGCTCCTCCCTCCTTCTGCCCAGAGCCTCCTGTGCGCCGTGAAACAGCTGACTGTAACAGGCAGGAGGCGTGGAGAGGAAGGGGGCAGTGCTGATTGGCGGAACCTGCAGGTGGACAGGAAGCTGTCATAACCTAGTCCCAGATTTGGACCTTAGCGTCCAAAATATGGGGGTTAGCATGTAAACCTCCAAGCTTAGTTACCAGCTTGGACCTGGTAAAGCTGCCACCACCCAAAAAATTAGAGTGTTTTGGGGCACTCTGGTCCCCCCAAACCTTCCCTGGGGACCCCAAGACCCAAATCCCTTGAGTCTCACAACAAAGGGAAATAAACCTTTTCCCTTCCCCCCCTCCAGGTGTTCCTGGAGAGATGCACAGAAGCAAGCTCCGTGAATCTAAACAGAGGGATTCCACCCTCCCTGTTTCCAGCCTTGGAAAACAGAAGTACCGAGAGCTAATCTCTCTTCCCCCCTCACCCAGAGGGAATGCAAAGTCAGGCTAGTAAATCTATCACACACAGATTTCCCCCTGACTTCTTCCTCCCACCAATTCCCTGGTGAGCACAGACTCAATTCCCTGGAATTCCCCACTAAAGAAAACTCCAACAGGTCTTAAAAAGAAAGCTTTATATAAAAAGAAAGAAAAATACATAAAAATGGTCTCTCTGTATTAAGGTGACAAATACAGGGTCAATTGCTTAAAAGAAATATGAATAAACAGCCTTATTCAAAAAGAATACAATTCAAAGCATTCCAGCAACTATACCCATGTAAATACAAAAGAAAACAATAGAAACCTTACTGCCTTACTATATTTGTATTTACAACTTGGAAACAGAAGATTAGAAAGCAAGAGACAGAAATCCTCCCATAGCCGAGAGAGAGACAGGCACAAGACAAAGAACTCGGACACAAACTTCCCTCCACCCAGACCTGAAAAAGTCTGGTTTCCTGATTGGTCCTCTGGTCAGGTGCTTCAGGTTACCTCTTTCCAGGTGTAAGAGACATTAACCCTTAGCTATCTGTTTATGATAGAGGCACTCTGGGGAGGAGGAGGTGCTGATAGGGGGGCTGCCATTGGGTGCTCAGCATCCACCATTTTTTCTCTGTGGGTGCCTATGGTTGGACTGAACTTAGGCAGCCCTTATATTTCCCAACAGGCCTGGTTTCTAGTCACACCTCCTGCTTCATGCACCCTGATGTAATTTCCTTCTCAATGGGAGTGTTCCTTAACACTCTTAAACACTAAGCTTACCTTGTGATGCAGCTTATAGAATAATAGACTGATATTACAAAGTACACTGGGGCAACCCAGGCAAAAGTTTTTTCTTAAAGTATTTTTTTAAAACAAAAGTAGGGAATGGGTTAGTGACAGTATTGTTGACATCAGTAATCAGCTAAGAGCTATGAGGAGAAGTAGGATGTCTGAGGAGGGAATTGAGAGGAGGGAGAGTACAACATGATGATGGCGTGAGAAATATACTAAGGGACCAGTGAGAGAGGCTTCTCCAGCAGAGTAAAAGGGTGTGGGTCAATGATAAGGGGCAAAGTTGTGAAAGGCCTTGAATGAGAAACCGTTTGCTGAATGGAATGAGCCGGTCTGTATTATCAAAGTTTTTCATGGTTCAGTATTGTTTGTTAAAACTGGAAGACACTGCTGTGTTAACATTATATGATTATTATTATTAGCTATAATATTTTATTATTAACAGAAATCAAGTCAATACAGAAAAATGAGTTAAAACTTGTTCCCTATACTACACCTGCCAGTGAATCTTCCTATGATTTTAGTCACACATTCCTGTTCTTAGAAATGCCTCTCTCTCCTCTGAAAGGGAAACCTGCTGGCCTCACACACAGAGCTGTCAAGTTCACAGAGTGAACAGACTGAAAAAGAAAATATTTTTTTCTAACCTCTTTTAGGTATATTCATCTTTGGTGTTAACTTGAAAAACAATTCAGACAAATTCAATTTTTTTTTAGGTGACTATCTCTTTAGTTGAATTAAGGTACTTAATTTATCATAGAGATACCGATGATGTATTTGTGATGGCTGTTGTAAAACTTCTCAGGGCAGGCACCCTATCTTGGTTGGTGTAAAAGAACCATGCACAGAAGTCACATAATTAATAATGCATCACAGTCTAATTTTATATTTTAAAACTATATATATCTGAATAATTTCTATATATTACCATGCGTTGGCTTTGACTCTCAGACCTCCAATGGGACTACTATTTTTCCAAATGTTCTTTTGGAGTGTGTTGCAGGAGTGCAGTTGAACAGCTTATGTGCTGTAGTCACTGTATGTAAATGGAATGTATGCACAAAGTATACTAATTGCATCTAGTCCTGTTTCTGTCATTGTTCTGCATCTTTTTGTAAGGAGGGCCATAAGTGGTTCATTCTATGTCTTTTATATTAAGATTAGACAGCAGATGTTCTGCACCAACCTGTGTCATTAGTTCATAACCACATCTTTGCCTCTGGGATATTCTTGGCCTTACACTTGCCTCTCTTTTTACAGAGGTAGACATTGACCAGTGGCAAGCTGTTGCTCGCATAAAGTACAGCAGCCGAGTGAGCAGTCTGCCTAAGGAGAGTGTTACTTGGCTCATGATGAAGATTTATACTGGGTGCTGTGTTCAGACAGCAGTTTTCTTGGCTGAGGTGTATAATTTTAATTTTGGAGACTAGATAGCCATAATTATGGTGAGTTTTTGTTTTTTATTACAGCACTATGAAAAAGCAGACAAACAGGTCAAGGAGGAAGTGGAGATTCAAGAGTCTGTTGCTCTGCTGCCTCTTCAGGAGGAAGAGGATGCTAAATTTCCAGTACATACTAAGGACCAGGTGCAAACCTCAAATCTTGAAATACTAGCAGTGGAGGAGGATCCTCTATCCTCATTAAAAACTGAAGCCCATATGCAAAGCTCAAATCCTGACATACTGTGGGGGGAGTTGGAGGAGGAAGAAGAAAAGAAAGAGCTGGTGGAAGGAGGGGAACTAGAATTTTTGTCTCTCTCACATTTTGAGGTTCAGGAGCAATCTTCACATCTTGAAACATCAATAGAAGAGCCTCTGACATTCTTAAAAACTGAGGCACTAGTGGAACCCTCAAATATTGAAATACTAGAGATACAGAAGCTTCCATCCTTATTGGATACTGAAACTGAGATTCTCATCTCAGATCTGGACATAAGAGATGCAGAGAAAACTTCACTCTCAACAGATACTGGGCTGATTGTACAAACAAAGAAGTGAGTAGAAAAAGCCTGACCCGCTATATAGGTTTCTTGTTTTGGCAGATGAGCTTTGTCTGTATTTTTTTAATCAGATATTTAGAGTTTAATATATCTCTGGCCAGTTTTGATGTTTCTGGTTATAGTATAGTTGTGACATACTTTTACCGTTTATCCATCTATGTAGAAAAACATTTGTTAGCCATATATTCTGTTTTTAATTATTTAGGACCAATTCTCTCTCTCCCTCTTTAGATATAGGAATAGATATCCATCCCTTCTGCCAGGTGGAGCCAGCAGCAGCAAAGGTTGGGTTCAGTATTTAGGGTTTTCTTTTCAACAATGCAACACAAAACCGGCTCGAGCCCCCACCCAGTGACCTGGGACAGTTACACACGACCCCCTGGGTGCTTCTAAGAGGCAATACTTCCCTCTTGCAAGCACAGAGTCTGAGTGTAACAAAAACTTGTAATAAAAGGAGGGAATTAACTTAGCATTAATTTGGGAAAACACCGCAACTAGGATTCATAAACACAAACCATGAACAAAAGACCCACCCCCAAGTAAGTTGGGCAGTGTCCTTTTCCCCTCAGGGTCTTAAGTCCAGCAATCCAAAAGTCCCTTTAACATGTCCATCCCTACTCTGTACCCCACTCACAGTTGCTGTCCTTGGCCAATGCAGACCAGAATTCACAGGTTCATCCTCAGAGTTCAACTCCCACCCTGTGTTGAAGGCCGGAGCGGGAGGTAACGTGGCATCTTACACGCTGCACTGCTTGGGCACTCACGCCTCTCCACCAGCTGCCCGACTGACACTCTCACCAAGATGTCTTCAAGGCCCTTCACACCCACTGAACACACAGCTCTCAGTGATTTCAGCAGTTAGTAGGGGAGCCTCACTGCTGGTGCACACTGGGCAGTCTTTTGCAATAAAGACACTGTCCCAAAGTAGATCTAATGCAGGGGTTCTCAAACTAGGGGTCAGGACCCCTCAGGGGGTTGTGAGGTTATTACATGGGGGGGAGGTCACATGCTGTCAGCCTCCACCTCAAACCTCACGTTGCCTCCAGCATTTCTAATGGTGTTAAATATATAAAAAAGCCTTTTTAATTTATAAGTGTAGGGGAGGTCACACTCAGGGGCTTGCTATGTGAAAGAGGTCACCAGTGCAAAATTTTGAGAACCACCAGTCTAATACTTAAACCTGTGTATCAGCAATTTAAGCTCTGCAGCATGTAACAAGACTCTCCATTGAGTCAAAATTAGCTCTTTTATTACACTATGAAGAGAGGAAGGGTCAAATTGTGTCTAGGATCCTTAAACCAAGCGCACACCACCAGGTATACACAGTTACCTCCACTGTCTCTCAACTCATTGGGCTTTGGAACCCATGTCCCCTGTCTAGTGAGTGCCATTTAGTTGAGGGTGAATCCTTCCATTGGGGTATGCCAGATACAGTTCTGCTGCCCTCAGTTCATATAACAAGGATAAAAACCCTTTATTACTCCTGCCCCAATAACAAGGAAACTGGGGATTCAACACCAGCCACAAGTAATCGTTTCGGCAAGCAGTCCCATCATGCTGAGCACCTAGGCAGGGTGGGTGTGTCCATGCAAATGAGATCAGCTTCTGATATCTTTTTCCACAGCTCATCTCTAGATGTCAGGGGAGAGCTCAATCAGACTCTGCTTACATAGAGGTGGGCAGCCACACAAATACATTGTGACTGATGCTAGCATATTTGGTTCCTCCATCCATGTCTCTTTCATGGCTGTAGTGCCACTATGGAAGTCCTGAAAACTCTGTGCCAAAGAGAGAGAATTAGAAATAATGATACCAAATTAGATATATTCTAATTAACATACTGAATTAATATTGTCACCTTGGACAGTGATGTTATTAGATCTAATAAGTTGGGTAGGGCTAAGACTGTCCATGAACTGGAAGACAGCGAGGAGAAATCATATTGTTAAATATGTGTCCTTGCAGCAGGAGCAGAAATCTATGTGGTCTCTTCAGTCTTCTGGATATTCCAGGAGAGCATGAGGAACTCTTAACTCAAAAGCAAATAGCAGGTAATGTAGAACCTCCTTGACTCACTTCTTCAACTCAGTCTTTAGTCATGTAAATTAGCGGTTTTAAAAATTGTTTTGCATTGGTGATTTAAAGGGAGTGTTGCTCATTTTCATTCCATTACTACTAGTAAGTGTATCACACATTGCTTTACAAATCAAAATAAAAGGCTTTTAAAATATTTTAAAATAAAAAATAATAGAGTAAGAAAGGAATTGAAATATAGTCAAGAAAGGAAAGAAGTTTTAGTTTAATGCAAGAAGGAGAATCAATTATGCAGATAGATGCAGGAGGGCAGGCCCAGATGACACGGACTATAGGGGAGAAGGCTCTTACAACCTAAATAGATTTTTGGAAGGGACAAAAAGGTGGCTGGTGCTAAACAGGCTGAAGAGAGTAGATAGAGACAATGTTAAGAGTAGCCATTTGTTTCAGGAAGTACAGTACATAAACTTGTTATTTCGTTGCAGTAGACATGCATGAAAAATCTGGCTAACTTGAAGTGCTTTACATATGTTTGCAGCATTCAAAGATGTCTTCAAGGTTTTCAGCAGCACAGAGGGTAACATTAAGCTGCGTGGCCTGAAGCTGATTCTGTACAGTGTGGGCATTAATATAACCCATCAAGAAATCCATGAGGCACTGAATCGAGCAGATATTGATGGTATGTTTTCAGAATAGCAATACATATTTGTTGATGGAGCATGTGTGTGCATGGGTAGTATTGTGGACAACGTGGCAGAGCATGTGTGTGTATATGCATGTGTCAGTGAGAGATACTTGGGAATGGCATTGGTTTGTGCATGTGAGAATACAGATTGTAGATTGTAAGTCCCTTGTGGGGCAGGGACTGTCTTTTTGTTCTGTGATTGTACAAGGCACAATGGGGTCCTGGTCCATAACTAGGACTTCTAGGCACTGCGGTCATTCAAATAATTAATAATAATGGGCCTAGTCTGGAGAGATGCTGAGCACTTGTGAGAATCAGGCCCCATGTTTGCATATGAGATACTAAGACTGAATCCCAAACTGAGTAGAACCCATTCTATATCTATTTGGCTTTCATTTTTCTTGTCCCCATGCTCTTTCTGTTTTTTCTGGTATCTGCTGATTTTATTTTCTCTGTTTTATGGAATATCAGATTGGTTGTGTCTCTGTAACTAGGCACCTGGTTAAATTATTTGGTTTTTATTCAAATTAGAGATGCTAAAATCCAGGGTAACGATGAAAGAAAATGAAAATAAATCCATATTAATATAGATAATATTTTCTAATTGATGGTTTTATTACTTTACATAGTCTATCATGTCGTTTATTTTCTCCATGGCTGAGCTTTCCTTAATCTGGCAGGTGATGGGCAGGTGAATTTCACAGACTTCGTAACCGTTCTAACAGATGATCAGCGCTTTGCTCAATCTATGGGTAAGAACTGTACAGTGAAAATATCTGATCCTTCTTCCTTTTTTCTGCTGGCAAAACTCTCATTGATAAGGGAGAAGAATTGAGATTGTGGATTAGAGAATTTGATATTGATATAAAAGGAAATCTTGAGAGTAACATAAAGAATATTCTAAATACTAAAAAGTCAAAAAGAACAGGAGTACTTGTGGCACCTTAGAGACTAACACAATTTGAGCATAAACTTTTGTGGGCTACAGCCCACTTCATCAGAGGCATAAAATGGAACATATAGTAAGAAGGTATATATACATACAGAGAACATGAAAAGGTGGAAGTTGTCATCAGAGGACCTAATCACATCAGCCACGCCATCAGGGGCTCATTCAACTGCACATCTACCAATGTGATATATGCCATCATGTGCCAGCAGTGCCCCTCTGCCATGTACATTGGCCAAACTTGACAGTCTTTATGAAAGAATAAATGGACACAAATCTGACATCAGGAATCAGAATATTCAAAAACCAGTAGGAGAACACTTCAACCTCTCTAGTCACTCAGTAACAGACTTAAAGGTGGTGATTTTGCAACAGAAAAGCTTCAAAAACAGACTCCAATGAGAAACTGCTGAACTAGAATTACTTTTCAAACTAGGTGCCATTAACTTGGGCTTGAATAGTGACTGGGAGTGTCTGGGTCATTACACAAATTGAATCTATTTCCCCATGTTAAGTATCGTCACACCTTCTTGTCAACTATCTGGAATGGGCCATCTTGATTATCACTACAAAAAGTTTTATTTTCTCCTGCTGATAATAGCTCATCTTAATTAATTACCAATAGAGTTGGTATGGCAACTTCCACCTTTTCATTTTCTCTGTATGTTTATATATCTTCTTACTATATGTTTCATTCAATGCATCTGATGAAGTGGGCTGTAGCCAATGAAAGATTATGCTCAAATAAATGTGTTAGTCGCTAAGGTGCCACAAGTACTCCTGTTCTTTTTGCGCATACAGACTAACACGGCTGCTACTCGGAAACCTGTCACTAATAAGTCAGTCATCTAAAATAACTTTGGAAAATGTCTTGAAGATAATATAGAAGTTTAGTCAGCAGTCAAATAGGAAACTGGCATCTTGACAATCCAGTGATATAGGTTAGGATTCAGAGAATACAGTTCATAGCTTGAAAACTTTAATTGTTGTAAGGTAAGTTTGACAGAATATTGAGTTCTAGGACCCTGCACAGAGATAAAGAACTATTCTGCTGGCTCATCTTGGTGTCAAGTTCTTGGTAGCCAGACCAGGTGGTTCCTAGTAGCTCCAACCCAAGAATCTGAAAGGATGAGTGAGACGTAGTGAGAGACTACTAGCATGTCAAGGAGAAAACTTATGAATAGCTAATATCAGGAGGTCAAGGGATTCATACCCTGTTACTCACCTGTTTGGGGAGATGTTACAGTTGCATGTGATTCCCACAGTGAAAAGACCTCTTTTTAGAACAGGGTTTGTACTTAAAAACTGATGATGTGGAAAATTTTGGTGTGAATTTCCAAAATAGTTTAACATTTCAGTCATTTGTCACCCACTTGTTTGTGTAATTCACCTGTCAGTTTGTGTTAAGTGTCCCCTTTTGTGCCCAGTCTGCTGAGGATGTGTGTGTGTGACAGTTTGAGAGCCTGACCTTTTAGCACAAGCTATAAAGACAGTCTTTTAAATGAGAGGTCATTGTTTCGGTGCCCCAGTATTAACCCAGATGGTGTCTATTGCACTTTTAGATGTCCCACATTTAACATATTTGTAGGTTGAGATACATCCTTAATACTGGTGGCAGAGAAGGGGGGAGCACAACACAGACCTGCCGATGTAATGCGGGCACACACCCTGCTGCTGCAGTTGCTCCTGACTGTATCCAATTTCCAGAAGTCCACAAGTATCTACCGAGTGTTGGAGGAAGTGGAGTGGTGATACAGACTACTTCATGGAAGTTCCCTCCAGATGACAGTTTGTCATCACTTGCTAAAATGTGGAGAGTTGCTCTTGGTGTACTTTCCGTAACTTTTTAAACAAGGATAAAATGCAGCATGGACAAAGATTTTGAGGCATATCACAGCCTCCCACACTCTTCAGAAGAGTCAACATAGTTAGGAGCAGCTTCAGCAGTGTTTCTGTCTGATTCCCAGGCAGGGCAGCTCTTCTCCCTGACAGTGGGAAGCTATGCTTTAAGGAACACTAAAACTATGTAAAAAACCTAGGAGGTTATCAAATGAGAACTACAGTTAGTGTCTGTTAAGATTATGGCAGGATACGTTTCATCCCCCAAAACCTTAAAAGAATGAAAATAACTAGTGAAGGGGAAAGACCAAGGCCATGGCTATACTGGTGCTTTACAGCACTACAACTTTCGTGCTCAGGGGTGTAAAAAAAACACCCCCCTGAGCACTGCAAGATACAGCACTGTAAAGCCTCAGTGTAAACAGTGCCGCAGCGCTGGGAGCGCGGCTCCCAGCACTGCAAGCTACACCTGTAGAGGATGTGGAGTACGTGCAGTGCTGGGAGAGCTCTCTCCCAGCGCTGGCGCTGCGACCACACTCGAAACTTCAAAGCTCTGCCGCGGCAGCGCTTTGAAGTGCAAGTGTAGCCATACCCTTATACATTCCTTTCCCCTTTCATATTGCCTAGGATTTTGCTGCCACCAAATTAATCCATATTTTAAGTGTTTAATTTAACCAAGAATGGTATTCTCCTTGGATCCCTCTTTGAATATTGAGTAGCATGCTTCAAAGGTAGTCATGTGGTACTCCTTCCCTCTCTGTGTGTATCTTTACTGATATTTAAAATAAGTCTCCACAAGGCAGGAGAAAACAGATTAAAATATAATATTTATTTATGGAGTCTAATACTCGTAATGGATTACATACAAATTTACAAAAATAAGAAAGGGAAATTGAACCAGGCTTCAAGAAATAACAGCAAAAAAAAAGAAATTACTATAACGGAACTTATGTGTATACAGGTATGCTGCACATAATTATTTGGAATTGTAAACAATAACCTTTTCCATAACAAAAAATGGGTTTCTCTCAACCCCGATAGTAGCCTCACTTCAGAGCACATTATTCTGTTGTAAGGCTAGAGCCCAGTGTGATGGGTTCCCTCTGGGGTGCCACCTAGAACTGAGGCACCACTGAGCCTTCAACCCACCAGCCTGGGCTCCACCTCACACTATACTGCTGTAACAAACTGCAAAGCCCTCCCAGCTGCACTTTCACCAGCATACATAAAGGTAGGGACACACCTAGTTGCAGTTACATGCAGGATCTCTGACCAGCCCCTGCATAGGAAGGCTGCAGTTAAGGCAACTCCCAGCTTCCCAGGTGTGCACCCCCTCCAGAGTATAAACCCAAAATTCTACCATCTTGCGCTGCACAGGGAACTGTACAGCATACGCTCATCAAATTCACCCCCTCCCTCTGTGTGGAGAGGAATATGCAACACCCTTTGCCCCCTGAGTTATGATTCCCACATACCACTGCACTCTAACTCACTGGTTTAGATAAATCAAAAACAAATTTATTAACTACAAAAGATAGATTGTAAGTGATAGCGAACAGATCAAAGCAGATTACCTAGCGAATAAACAAAAAACTCAAACTAAGCTTAATATACTAAATAGATTGGATATGAATAGCAGCTTTTCACCCTAAGAGGTGATATAGGCAGGCTGCAGACTCTTAAGGGGCAATCTGCACTTGTTTTATAGCTTGGAAACCCAAGGTGTTTCATTCACAGGCTAGAAATTCCTTTAGCCTAGGTCCAGCACTTCCCCCAGTTCAGTCTTTGTTCCTCAGGTGTTTCCAGGAGTCTTCTTGGGTGGGGAGTGAAGAACACCAGATGATGTCACTCCCTCCCTTGTATAGCTTTTGCATATGGCGGGAACCCTTTGTTTCCAAGCTTGGTTCCCAGACCAGTCCGTGGAAAAATACTGACATCCCAAGATGGAGTCCATCATCATGTCCTTGTAGCATCATAGTAGCCATTACTTGGAGGCTGTCTGTAACGTTCTCAGGAAGGCTTCCCAGGTAGATAGCTTTTCTTAAGGCCCATTGCCCTGAATAGGCCCTTCCCCACCCACTATCTAGACTATAAGCATCTTGTCTAGTGGATGTTACAGGCATAGCTGTCCTGTCCATAGGACGGACCAGGGCAACCGCTCCAGGCCCTGTGCTTTGTGGGGCCCTGCTCCTTGGGATGTGGGGTCCTGGGCTGCCTGGGGAGTTAGTAGGGGGGCCTGGCACTGGCAGCAGTGGGGGGCCTGGCGCTGGCCCGCTCCGCCGGCTCCTGGCGTTGCTTGGGGAGGGGGCTTGGGGGAAGAGGTGGAATAGAGGTGGAGCAGGGGCAGGAAGAGACAGAGCGGGGGTTGGGGGAAGAAGTGGAGTGGGGGTGGGGCCTGGGCCAGATGAGTGCAGGGGATTGTCCCTGGCCCCGCACCCCCTCATAGGGACGGCCCTAGTTACAGGTGTACAGTAACTCTTCGCTTAACATTGTAGTTATGTTCCTGAAAAATGCAACTTTAAGTGGAATGATGTTAAGCAAATCCAATTTCCCCATAAGAATTAATGTAAATAGCGGGGTTAGGTTCCAGGGAATTTTTTTCATCAGACAAAAAACTATATTATAGGCACACACAGTATAAGTTTTAAACAAACAATTTAATATTGTACACAGCAATGATGATTGTGAAGCTTGGTTGAGATGGTGAAGTCAGAGGGTAGGGTGTTTCCCAGGGGATGCCGTACTGCTAAATGATGAACTAGCATTCGGCTGAGTCCTCAAGGGTTAACACATTGTTGTTAATGTAGCCTAACACTCTACAAGGCAGCAGGAGTGGAGGGAGGGGAGACAGCATGGCAGACAGAGACACACACCCTGTGTGTGTGAGAGAGAGAGATGTGCATTGCCTCTTGAAGTATGCTGATGCCACTCTAAGTACATTGCCTTTAAAAAGATCAGGAAGTTGAGACAGCAGCTGCGACCAGCAAGCTCTCTCCGTTCTGAGCCCTGTCATGTCCCCACCCTGCTCTATATGGAGAAGGGGTAAGTGGGAGGCGGGAGAAGGGGACATCCTGACATTAACCCTCTTCTTTCCCCCTCCCCTGCACAGCAAGCAGGAGGCTCCAGGGTGGGAGCAGCTCCAAGGCAGAGGGCAGGAGCAGCACAGTGCGGGGAGGGACAGCTGAACTTCTGGAAATTGGTAGCCTGCTGGGTGGCTACTGCACAGGAAACTTAGGGGAGCAGGGAGCTGATAGGGGGGCTGCTGGTCCACCCTGGTTCCAAGCCCCCACCAGCTAGCTGCAATAGGCTGCTCTTTCTGCAAGCAATGGACAAAGCGGGCAGCTGCCAAACAACGTTATAAGAGAGCATTCCGCAACTTTAGATAAGCATGTTCCATAATTGATCAGCAATGTAACAATGAAACAACGTTAACTAGGATGACTTTAAGTGAGGAGTTCTGTAACTACATTTGAAATACAGGTACATAGTCAATATTAATAGCTTCAGATACAAAAATGGTACATGCATACAAATAGGATAATCATATTAATCAAATTATAACTTTTCCAATGACCCCTCATATGACGTACTTTGCATAAAGTACATCATAATTATGTCATAATCATATAATAATATCACTGTGAAGAATATGGGGTGCAGTATCACCTCCAGACCTGACCTTTTCTTCACACCTTGGAAGGAAAAACTTAAATAGTGTAAACATACAGCTCTTTAGTTCATCAGACAAGTCTAAGACTTCCAAGCCAGCAATTCAACCAGACTGCCAAAGTAATTTTTCTTTTTCCTTTCAGAAGAACTTCTAGAATTTGCATCTTGTGAGTTTCTTTAGCAATTGGCACCCAGGCAGTGTAACATTCTTTGGTTTATGTTCATTAAACTTCTGGGTAATATTAAATTTTGTTTTAATATACCTCTCTGGGTAAAATGTTTACAGTGGAGATAGTCTGTGGAATGCCCTTTAAACTAATCTTCTGTATTTTCTCTTCAGTTCGGCCCAAAGAGAGCATAATACATGACCCTTACAGTGTAGAGACTCTCTTCTTTGAAGTTCTTACAAAGCTGGTGGAGATGTCAGCTCTGCCGATTAAATCAGAGAAGGAAGTTGTAAGGTGAGTGGCAGTGCCAACACATTCTTAATAAATGGTACACAAATAAAGAGTTAGTATTAATTTAAAACATTCTGATTATCCTGTGCTATGCACTGTCATAATTACTCAGTGTCAGGATTACTCAGTTGGTAACATAATACAAGCTCATTTCTGCCCCAGGTCTTGGGTTTCAAACCAAGAGATGTGCTAACATTGAAGTCCAGTATTGAGGTTATACTGTTAAAGTAGCTGACTGTTTAGATTAGAGTTCATCCTAGCTCCATTTTGTGTTTCTCTGGTGATTCTCCAAGAATTGCATTAGGCTTTTGGCTATAGTGTTTCACTGGGAGTTTATAACTCTTAAGTCTTTTTCATAGTCTCCCATCCTGTAAGTGTGGTCTATATTCTTTGTTCCTACATGTATAACTTTACATTTGGCTGTATTCAAATGCATATTGTTTGCTTGTGTCCAACTTAACAAGTGATCTGTCCTCTTCATTATTTACCACTGCCCCAATCTTTGTGTCATTTTGTTTTCTTTCAGATCATTGGTAAAAATATTAAGTAGCATAGGGCCATTAACTGGTTGCTGTGGGACTCAATTCTCCAAGGTGGCATTAACTACCATAACCACATAAATGTACTCTCTCTTCGTGCAATCCCCTGTCCCATTCTCTGCACGCCTTCCAACTTCTGAAACAAATGAGGTGGGGATTGTGAGATTGTGGGAACTTATTCATCCTCTCAAAAAGTTGGAAAAATTGGTATGTGATTGTGTAAATAAAAACTATATCATCATGCATATGCACAAGGGGTTGCACAGGCAACCTTAATTTTGGCATTTACTACCTTTTTGAGTTCTCAGCTTTGATAATCTTTTAAAGTGAGATGTGATAATTTTTAAAGTGGCTTTTTGCATGTAAAAAAGCAAACTGAAAAATCAGAAATCCCATCATGTGGCATCATATTGACATCCACATGGGTCACCAGCAGAGCTGGAACTTTTAGATACACTGCACAGACCCCTACCATGTGAATTAACAGAGTAGCTGATGACAGTAGTAGGTTGTTATCCTCTGCGTGGAGGATAGATGGGAATGGGACACTTAGGCAGTGGTTTTCACAGGTATTTGTTGATAGAGGAATGGTGAAACTCAAGGATCTTGGGTTCTATTCCAGCCTCTGGAGACAAGCGTTCATTGTTGATCATAGACTCTTCTACCTTCAAGACTGACCTCTTCTGCCCCGCTCCCTCCAATCTTATCTGTCCCATTCATGTCACTACCTCGCCATTGGCTCTCCATTCAAGTGCCAGTCTTCCCCCCCCTTCCCACTCCCAGTCTCCTTGTCTAGCCATTCTTAGCTTACCTTCACCCCAACCCTACTCCCAGATCTAGTCTCCTTGCCCAGCCAGTCCCAATCCCTGCCGTCCCGCCAGCCTCTAATCCCATGCTCTGCCCTCAGACTCCTTGTCTCAGTCTACTCCCTTCGTGCTCTCCTGCAGTGCCCTAGGTTGGTTCAGCTATTGTTCCCTCTGCATTGCAGTCAGATGGCTACTTTTTTCCTGCTGCCAGGGTGCCAGAAAAGCTCCTTGCATTCAGTTCCTATGTCTGGTCCAACCCCAGCCTGGAGGAGCCAATACAGGGAAGTCTGACCTCATCCCTATTACCCAGGGCTGGGGAGCATGATCAGTTGCTCTATGGGGATTGCACATGTGCAGTCCCGGCACGTGCTGGAGGTGAGGGGGATGGTACATTTGCAGTCTGGTCAGCCTTGAGTCTGTCAGAAGCTCAGGGATTTTCAGTGAGGACAGAATCTGGTGATTTTAGCTGTTAAGCTCTAGCAAGCCTTAACTGAGCATGGGGGAACTGTGATTTCCCTCCCCACCCCCAAAAAAAGGCTTATAACTTCATGAAAGTTGGACCGAATTTCATGGGGATGGTGAATAGCACATCCCTGAAACAAAAGCCACCCCCTGACAAACTTCACGTCCCTGCTCCAAAGTATGGAAGCAGTAGAGCTTTCCAAAGAACAAGTCATTAGATTTTTAGAAATAATATATTTTTCCCTAAGTTTGTTCTCTGAAACAGATGAATTGTTTTGGCTGAAAATTTCCCCGGAGTCAGCCTGAGTGAGACACTTAACATGGAAATTGTCAGCCTGAACAGTTGAAGTTTGGTAAAGTTATAAGCAACTGAAAACAGGGTCTTAGGCCTGGTCTACGCTGGGGGTGGGGGATAGGGTGGGTGTCAATCTAAGATACGCAACTTCAGCTATGAGAATAGCTTAGCTGAACTTGACATATCTTAGATTGAATTAAAATTACTTACTTTGCGTCCTAGCGGTGCTGGATCGATCGCCGCGGCTCCCCCGTCGACTTTGCTTCCGCCTCTCACACTGCTGGAGTTCAGCAGTCGACGGGAGAGCGATCGGGGATCGATTTATCACGTCTACACTACACGCGATAAATCGATGTCTGATAGATTGATCGCTACCTGCCGATCCAGCGGGTAGTGTAGAGGTACCTTTACAGTGGGAAGTGTTTGGCAACCTTATAGGCGGGGCTGGTAACATTGCCTATTACACTGCCTTGCAGTTGGAGTACCATAGGCTCAGACTCAGGGGACTGGAGAACCCACAGGGAAAAAATGATGGGTGCTGAGCACCCACCAGCAGCCCCTCTATGAGCTTCCCCTCACCCCCCAGTGCCTCCTGCCCACCGGCGGGCCCCATGGGTCAGTGCCTTCCCCTTCCTCCCAGTGCCTCTCACCCACCACAGGCAGCTGTTTTGCTGGGAGGGAGCGGAGAGGAGTGAGTTTGGGGCGAGCTCGGGAGAGGGGGCAGAACTGGGTATAAAGAGGAGAGGCAGGGGTGGAAAGTGAAGGGGTGAAACGTGGCAAGGAGTGAAACAGGTGAAATGGGTGGGAAGAGGCGGGCTGGGGCTTTGGGGGAAGGGGTGCAGTGTGGGTGGAGCCTGGGGCAGATCTAGGGTCGAGCAACCCCCAGCACTTTGGAAAGTGAGCACTGGTATGGAGTATAATAGATTTTCCCCAAATGAGCTTAATAGTGTCAGTGGCAGCCATTTTCTAATGGCAGTGAAAACTGCCAATTCCTTTTACAGCTTTTTTTCTTTGGTCCAGGTGTGAAATGATTCATTGGTGCATCTAGAAATAGGGCTTGTCTACATCACAAAGTTGCAGCGCTGGTGAGGGGGTTACAGCGCTGCAACTTAGGAGGTGTACACATCTGCAGGGCATCACCAGCGCTGCAACTCCCTGTTTGCAGCGCTGGCCGTACTCCCGTTTTGTCTCGGGTGTAGAGGATCCAGCGCTGGTGATCCAGCGCTGGTAATCAAGTGTAGACACTTACCAACGCTTTTCTTGACCTCCGTGGAATAAGCAGGTATCCCAGCATACCTGAGGAAGCCTCTGGTAATCAAGCTGGTCTCCTTCCCCGGTTTGCTCTCGCGTTCCCCGAACCCCGAGCAAGCAGGTCTCCTTCCCTGCGGTTTGCTGGGTGGCTCCGGGAACGCGAGAGCAAACCGTGGCGAAGCGGGTCTCCTTTCCCGGTTTGCTCTCTCGTTCCCGGAACCCCGAGCAAGCAGGTCTCCTTCCCTGCGGTTTGCTGGGTGGCTCCGGGAACGCGAGAGCAAACCGTGGCGAAGCGGGTCTCCTTTCCCGGTTTGCTCTCTCGTTCCCGGAACCCCGAGCAAGCAGGTCTCCTTCCCTGCGGTTTGCTGCGTGGCTCCGGGAACGCGAGAGCAAACCGCGGCGAAGCTGGTCTCCTTTCCCGGTTTGCTCTCGCGTTCCCGGAACCCCCCTTGAAGCCGCCCAACAGCGCTGCAGTGTGGCCACATCTAACACCACTTGCAGCGCTGGTTGCTGTAAGTGTGGCCACTCTGCAGCGCTGGCCCTATACAGCTGTACTAATACAGCTGTAACAACCAGCGCTGCAAAAGTCTACATCTAAAATTTTGCAGCGCTGGTTGTTACAGCTGTATTAGTACAGCTGTATAGGGCCAGCGCTGCAGAGTGGCCACACTTACAGCAACCAGCGCTGCAAGTGGTGTTAGATGTGGCCACACTGCAGCGCTGTTGGGCGGCTTCAAGGGGGGTTCCGGGAACGCGAGAGCAAACCGGGAAAGGAGACCAGCTTCGCCGCGGTTTGCTCTCGCGTTCCCGGAGCCACCCAGCAAACCGCAGGGAAGGAGACCTGCTTGCTCGGGGTTCCGGGAACGAGAGAGCAAACCGGTAAAGGAGACCAGCTTCGCCGCGGTTTGCTCTCGCGTTCCCGGAGCCACCCAGCAAACCGCAGGGAAGGAGACCTGCTTGCTCGGGGTTCCGGCAACGAGAGAGCAAACCGGGAAAGGAGACCAGCTTCGCCGCGGTTTGCTCTCGCGTTCCCGGAGCCACCCAGCAAACCGCAGGGAAGGAGACCTGCTTGCTCGGGGTTCCGGGAACGAGAGAGCAAACCGGGAAAGGAGACCAGCTTCGCCGCGGTTTGCTCTCGCGTTCCCGGAGCCACCCAGCAAACCGCAGGGAAGGAGACCTGCTTGCTCGGGGTTCCGGCAACGAGAGAGCAAACCGGGAAAGGAGACCAGCTTGATTACCAGAGGCTTCCTCCTTCCACGGAGGTCAAGAAAAGCGCTGGTGTCTACATTGGATTACCAGCGCTGGATCACCAGCGCTGGATCCTCTACACCCGAGACAAAACGGGAGTACGGCCAGCGCTGCAAACAGGGAGTTGCAGCGCTGGTGGTGCCCTGCAGATGTGTACACCTTCAAAGTTGCAGCGCTGTAACTCCCTCACCAGCGCTGCAACTTTCTGATGTAGACAAGCCCATAGTCGCTAACCCTCATATAGTATCACTGCTTGGAGGGTAGGGCTTTGTGAGGCAGGCTCTGTTCCCTGAGGCAGAACTGAAGTGTAACAACTAAGAAGGCAGGCTGCTAATGTTCCCATTGTCAGTTAATTGTTCCCATTCTTAATCAATTGCCCCAGGAGCCTAAAATGGAAAAAAGCTTTAAGGCTCCTTTACGTTGCCAGGGTGGTTTAAAGGAGCCTTCTAGTAAATGACAGTAAGGAAATTCTCAGCTAGGAAGATCTATGTGCTTTCTTGCTTTTTTTGTCACAATGGGGTTAGATTACAGCTCAGGATCTATTTTATTTGCCCATTTAAAAAAATGCAGGACAATGATTAGCAAAACTGTATGACTTACATTCTACTTTACTTTTATTTTGGTGTTTGATGTTCTGTAATTTAATTTAAATGAAAATCCAGGATTATAACTGGAATGCAGAGTATTGAGGTTATCAAGTATTTGTAACAAAATTTTCATGTGTTTAGGAAATTATGAACAGTTGTGATTTTTTTTTCCTGTATGGTAGATTAAATAAATTACCAAAATAAGTGAAACTGGTGTGATTATATTGCATTGTTTTGACAAAATATGGACAATTTTGCAGAATTTTTAATTTTTTTGTGGAGAATTCCCCCAGCAGTATGAAAAGATATAGTACTGTAGTTAAAGACCAGTAAGCCTGGGAGTTAGAATGTCTGGATTCTATTCTTGGCGGTGACAGATTTCTTATGGTGGTGTTTTTTGGGGCTTTTTGGCAAGTCTCGCTGAGCACAAAATTTTCAGATATGGGTACCTAATTTTGCTGTGCAAGTCTACATTTAAGCCTCTAAATAAGGGTGTGTATTTTCAGAACAATTGGGTCTCACTGACTTCAGCGCCTGAAAAGGTATTTAGAGGTATAATTTAAGGGACCCATGTTTATTTCACTTTAATGACAAAACTCTCAAACAACTAGGAATCTAGACTATTTCAGAAAATGAATTAAAAGTAGTTTACATTTTTTTCGGAGTTGCTCTAAAATAGATTGTTTTACAATCATATTTTCATATATTTTACAAATGTTTCTCTTCCTTGTTATTGTGCGAATGACCAGCATAAACAGGCTGACTGACTGACAAATTGTACAGGGGAAACAGTGAAACTGAATTTTGCCTTGAGCTTGCACGCTGCTTAGCAGGATGGAATCATAATCCTAACACAAGCATGTTGGCACTATCAGTACAAATACAGCTAGAAAGATTCTGTCTAGAGGCAACACAGCATATGTAGTTCTAGTGGAGATCTTTCTGTTGCTCATGAGGATGGCCTGGACCTCATGGGAACATGATTTCTCATGAGTTTTCAACCTCAAATCATTCATACAGTCAGGTGGAGAGGCTCAGGGTTCAGATGCCCTGTGGCTTTGCGGCTGTTTCTCTCTCACTTGCTTCTCTGAGGCCAGTCTCTAGCACAGTGACTTGCTCTTCCAAGTTTGCAACTTCCTACTTTACTGCAAGAAGTTTGGTCATCAGATCATCTCTCTTGGCCTTAAACTCAGAGGTCATATCCAGAATGTCTGTTTTGGTTGCCATTAGAGTTTCGTCAGCCCTGGCATATCTGTCTGATTTGGCTGCAAAATCTTCATGTGATGTCTGAGACGTCTCTCCACGCTGTGAGCCAGAAACACTATTTTTAGTGAGGTACCTTTTTTTTAAATTTGTTTATTTTCTTGGCAAATCCATCCTTGCAACTCTGTGCTTTTCTTTCGTGGAATTTAGTAGGTTTTGGGGGTCAGTGGAGGCAGATACCTTTGCTATCCCCTCAAAGCTCAGGCTACATGCAGCCATGTTATTCAGACCTTCTGCTGATCTTAACGGAGCTTTTTTAATATAATCTTTCTATTGTTTTCATACAAAACACACCAATAGCCAAAGGAGCCTAAGTGACTTTTGGAAATTAGACTTAGGAGCCCAAGTCATTTTGGCACTTTTGAAAAAATTGCCCTTGGTCAATGGTGTGTTGATAGTTTCATCCTCAGATTATAGTAACTGAGTTTTATTTTCCTAGTTATTATGAGCTAAAGCAAAGAAACTTCTGGAGGAGCTTTCAGCAGAAGAGTCCCACTGACTACCCGAAGACCTCACTGAATAGAAAGTGCAGTGGTCTTACTTATTTTTGCCAGGCTTCTCGGCTAATAGGACTCCCCACCAGCCAACTGTTGACATCTCTACACAGCCTGAGTGATACTGCCAGCTGTAAGAACTATTATATTCTCTCTGTGCATAATCACTTTAATTTAACTCTCCTTAGCTGACCATGTTTTGATATGGAAAATGAGAACACTATTCTTGTAGGGGCACATACTGTCATTGGTGCAGGGTGTGGAAAAAGCAGGTCAGATTGAGAATGAGGCTTGCTAATGGGAGGAGGGAAGGTTTGGAAGTTGAAGTACTTGTCAGTGCTGGTGGCAAGGGAAAGGGGATTTGGAAGTGCTTGACATTGCAGGAGGATTTGCAGACACGCCATCTCTCACAAATTCATGGTGAGAGATGCGATTTCTAAGTAAAATTAAGCCTCGCTCATGATCTCACAATAGAACTCTGAAATCTCAGGATTTTGTGCAGTGGAGCTCTAGCTGTCAACCCCAGGCGACAGGGCTCTGGCTGTCAGCCTGGGATGTGTCCTGGGAAGGGTGAAGAACCCTAAGAGGAGCAGAGGTGAGGCTGGGAGAGCTGAGCTGTGGCCTGGGGGCTGCAGAGGGGCTGAAGTGAGTATGGTGGGAGCTGATGGGGTAGGGGGCTGTATTGATGGTGGGTTCTAAGCAGATGGAGTGAGTGCTGAGAGGGTGAGCTCTGGGTAGCGGGGTTTGATAAGGTAGTAGGGGCTGAACTGATGGGGTAGTGATGATGGCGGCTGGGGGCTGAATTGAGGGAGGTTGAGTGGAGAATATAACTGATGGGGAATTTGAGGACAGGATTAAGTGTTGGATAGGAGACAAGCAGATGTGGGGTGAGAGAGCACCTGCAGCAGGGGCCAAAATCATGTTATCCAGTACATGTGGGAGAGCAGGCAACACTAATTGTCACATGCATACACCCTGGGGATGGGTGTGTGTGGTGGGGGGAGAGCAGTGGTCAGAAATCAAGAGACTGGCCTAAAAAACACAATATAAAGGTTTTTTTTCTTTAAAGTCATGATTTTTTGGGCCAATCTCATGGTTTTGTGGGGGTCTGACTCATGATTTTTGCTCTCTTGAAGTTGGCGATACTGGATTTGGCAGATGGAAAAGTGAGGTCAAATTTAGAGTGCTTATCACTATGAGGGTGCCTGCTTATGACTTTTCCTCCAGTTCCCTGACTCCTCAGTGGTCTTCTAGTTCCCTCCTCCTCACCCCTGGGCTTCCATGCTACCTACAGAGATTTCCTTCCCCTTCTTTTTTCTCCAAACATTTTTCCTAAGTCGGTTTCCTTTGATTTATATTCATTTTATTAAAAAGAACAGGAGTACTTGTGGCATCTTAAGAGACTATTGTACAGCTCTCTGACTGCCTGGAAGGCAGGGAGGGAAGTGGATATGCTTTAAATCTAAAACTATTATTACCATATTATCTTAAGTATGAACTTGGGCCTGGTTTTGTCTCTGCTGGGCCCTTCTCAGTTAAATCATTTGGTGCTCTGTATGTAGTTCAGACTCTGGCAGATTGTCTGGCACCAAGATTCTGATGTAATAGAGAAAGGGTTGGGTGCGATGCTTCTTACTGTGCATGTCTGACAAGAAAAGAAGAAAGCTGTAGCCCCTGCTTGTCTGAAGAGAAGAGCAACGATGGTGATGGAACTACACTGGAACAAAGGAGCTCTGATACTGCAAACCATGTTACAGAGAACCTGGTGAGGGGTGGGTTGGCGGTCCAGAAATAGGTTTGCAGACTGTCCTGACCCCCTCCAATCCCATTGCCACAATAATGTCATAAAAATATAGGACTGGAAAGCGCATCTAGTCCAGTTCCCTGCATGGAGGCAGAACTAAGTATTATCTAGGACCATTCCAGCCAGATGTTTGTCTAACCGGCTCTTAAAAACCTCCAATGACAGGAATTCCACAATTCCACAACCTATGTAATTTGTTCCAGTGTTTAACTATGCTTAGAGGTAAGAAGATTTTCTTTATTTCTAACCTAAATTTCCCTTTCTGTGGATGGTTATCTTCATAACCATCTCACAATGGGACACTTGCACCCGTATATTATATGTGCATTTCAGATTTCCAGTCAAACCTTTGTCCCTTGCTAATTCTTTTTGTATTTTTTCCCTTTGCTAGTGTCCGATAGCCCTTATGCCACAATACCACGTTCGTTACGAACCTGCCAGGACAGGAGAGTGAGACTGAAGCCTCTGAGACACAGACCTATGTTGAGGGAAAAGAGCAATAAGGAATTCAGCCCTAATTCTGAGTATAGACAGGTGAGAATAGGGACTTCTCTTTGGTAAAACTACTGTAAAACTTCACAGCTGTCTTGGTGGTAAAACTAGGCTGGTCAAAACGCTGAAGAATATACTGTCTGTAGAGTACAATCCTTCAGCCTCAAGGAGTGCAGGATTAGGTGTTTAATAGGCCTCCATCTTTAACGTCGGTTTCTTTGATCATGGCAAAGATCTGAGTTAGCGTGAAGGCCCCCTCCCTCATACAGAAAAGAGTTAAAATCTACGAGGTCATGCCATGAATTTTATGTCTCCTGGGAAGTGGATGATCTGAGTTTTATTTAAGTATTTGGTTCTACAGAATCTAGGGGTAATTTAAGAGTATTACAATAGAATAAAGATAATCCCACTTATAATGGGAAAAATATATATATATGTCTCTATCTCGATATAATGTGACCCTATATAACACGAATTTGGATATAATGCGGTAAAGCAGTGCTCGGGGGGGGGCGGGGCTGCCCAGTCTGCCGGATCAAAGCAAGTTCAATATAATGCGGTTTCACCTATAATGCGATAAGATTTGTTGGCTCCTGAGGACAGCGTTATATCGGGGGGGAGGTGTTTTTGGGTTCTAACCGAGTCTCCAAAGAGGGCGGCCAGAAGAGGGATGGAGCGAATGAGCGGGGAAACTGCCCCCCCCCTCCCCGCAGGCAGGGCGACCCGGAACTCAGGGGCTTTAGGGGCTGCAGGGCCCTGGGCTAAGGGGCCCCGGGGCCCTGGCCTGCAGCTCTAAAGCCCCTTTTAGAATGTGGCCCTGAGTTTTCTGGCCCCTGGAGGAGCAGGGGCAGCTGGACAGCCAGTGGCTGGAAAGAAGCGGCGCTTTCCCTTTCAAAACCAGCTGGAGAGAAATGGGGCTTTGAAGGGTAAAGCAGCGCTTTGACAGGGAAAGCACCACTTCTCTCCCGCCGCTGGCTGTGTGACTGCCCCTGCTCCTCCTGAGTCCTGCGGCTCATGCTTGCAGGGCCGCATTCCGAAAGCTGCTTTAGAACTGCAGGCCAGGGCCCCGGGGTCCCCTTAGCCCAGGGCCCTCCAGCCCCTAAAGCCCCTACTTTCCAGGTGACCTTACCAGTTGGGGGCAGGGGGAACAGCTCGCAGAATTGTGGCAATGGGGGTGGTGCCGCATTGTGCAGTGCCACCTGCACACCCCCTGCACCAAACAGGAGCTACCCCAGGGAAGGCATCTCCTGCCTGCCTCAGCCCTGAGCCTCCTCCCACATCCCCACCCTGAGCGCCTTCCCGCACCCTAACTCCCTCCCAGACCCCATATCCCAACTCTGAGTGCCCTCCCGCACCTTAACTCTAATCCAGACCTTTGAATAGTCGTATCACAAAGTGTTAAACCAAGATTTTCAAAAATAATGCATATTCAGTCACATTGCTCTCACAAAAAAATATTAATAATTTTTTTCTGAGAGAGCAAAAAGGTTTTTTTTACTGTTAAATAAAATACAATAAAAATTTAAAAAATATTGTTTATTTCATCTTTATCTCATCCTTTTTTAATTTCTATTTTTTGTATGTTTTATAATGTACATAATATATTAGTATAGTAGTACATGTATATAATTTATACATAAATAAATATACATATATTTGGGGTGCGTGCTCCAAAATTTTTTACTGATAGGGGTGCGTGATCAAAAAAGTTTGGAGACCACTGCTGTACCCCAACTATCCTGCAAAGGCTGGAGTTCAGTTAGTATTCTGAATATTGGAGAGAGAGGCAGTGGGAAAAGAGGGGGAATATATGGAATGTCCCTACATGTGGGTGGTCATTCTGCTGTAAAGAATCTCAGTCAAATCAAGAAAGAAAACCAAAACAAGAAGTGTTTTCTTTAGGGCATATAATAAATATAGTCCTAAAGTTCCCCCCTATCCAGGATCAGAGAAACAGTGGAGTTCACCGATTCCTTTTGTCTGAGGATTAAGCAGAACTCCTTAATTCCCTCTTTCTTCTGGGTCAAAGCAAATAAATAAAATCACCCTAAACTCTTTCTCATGTCTGCATTCCTCCTTTATTCAGGACAGGAACAAAATTCCCAAGTTTTCCTTTTTTGCAGGGGAATCAGGGGAGGAGGGTTAAACAAACAAACTCACAGCTATTTGGCTTTCCAGCTACAGACTGCTTATTTCTCCCTGTACATATTAAGTGAACACACACAGTAGAAAATAGCTTTTATATAAATAATTAATAATACTTTGAATTAGCAAATACCAGTCCAAGTGCTTTAGGTTTAGCCTGGACAATCCCAAATGTGTAAATGTAGAGGATAGATGGCACTGAAAACAAGGAGGTGGGGGAGGGAAGCAAAGAAGGAGCCAGAGATTTGATTAATGAAATTGATGTAAAGAGTTATTATTTTTACACCAATGTGAGAATAGTCATGCCCTGTAATTGTAAGCAAAAGGGAGGGAAATCCTCCTTTCTGAAACTGACCTCTGACTCTTCTATTTCAGAGAGCTGGAACAACAAGTCAGTGAGCAGAACTGCATGTGCAATCTCACCCAGTTCTGAATGTATGAATTCTTTCTTCATTTTCGATAATGAATACTCTGTAACTCTAGCCAAAAACTATCCAAGCACAATACTATACAACAAGAAAGGCATATGTAACAAATTCTGATGCATCCACTACTTTATGATTCAGTATATTTCTATAACACTTACTCCTGCAGCTGGGCACTGGGGGGGGTAGGGTGTGTGTGTGTCTGGGCTGCGGGTAAGGGCAGAGGTGGCGGAGCTGGGCTCTTGGGGAAGGGTGCAAGTGTCCGCGCCTTGGTGGCACCCTGCGGCTGGGCTCTGAGGGAAGAGGTGCGAGTGTCTGGGCTGGTGAGGGGTGTGCAGCTGGGCTGCGAGGGGTGAGGACAAGTGTCTGGACTGGGGGGCGCCCTGCTGCTGGGCTCTCAGGGGAAGTGTGTAGTATCTGGCTCCCTGGCTGGGCTTTGGGGAGAGGGAGTAGAGAAACAGGCACTGGGTTGTCATATGGGTTTCTTTAACTTTCTTCTGCTGGGAGAATTTTTTTTGTCTGTATTATTACAGACATAGTTGCTGACAGGTATTTTGAAATAAATTACCAAAAGAATTGAAACGTATGATTATATAGTGGTATTTTGCGAAATAAAATATGCAGAGTTTTACGAAATGTGCTGACTTTTTAATTTTTTTGGCGCAGAATTCCCCGAGAAGTAAACAGTGGTTGTTCTTGACCATGAATTTCTAAAACTAATATATTGCCAAATAATATGACAAATTACCATCCTGTTTCCCATATTACCAGCACCCTTCATTGTCCAAGTAGAACACATTTAAACAAGTGGCCAGGGGTGCAATATGAAAATGAAATATTTGCTACATGAAGTTTCATCAGTAAATAGAACTACAAAAATCTTTTCAAGATGGATTGCAAGTATCTTGGGTTATGCAAGAGATTGATACTTCAGGCTTGGAGAATCTTTGAGTCCTAGTTTGAAGAGATTGGTATGTTGATATGACAGAAATTGCTTCCAAAGAGCACAATATTTAGAAGACGAATGACAACATTGATGAATGTAATATATGAGAGGAATTTGTTCCATCTAAAGGAAAACATAGATATCCAAGAAGCCTCGTGATTTCTAAGGAGAATAGATGTTGAACAGTTCAGGATTTAGTTTTTGTAAATCTTTGCTTTTTACTTGCCTGTAGCTTTTGAAAGGTTGATGTATAATTTTGTATAGTTTTAAATCCCATAAAGACATAATACAAATAGTTCATTACATTTATTGTATTTCTAAATCCAAGTGTAATGTGGACACTTGTCCAAAAATCATTACACAAACGGTATTAATAACATCTTTGCTTTCAGTCTCAGCAAGGAGACTAAGGACTGAATGGGGTTGGGAGACTTTAACTACCCTTTCACCCCAGAGGTGGTCTCAATGCTAGGGGTGAGTCAGATTGGTGAGACAACATGAAGAAGTGTGCACTGTCCATGATATACTTGTTCTGTGGAAAGATAGGGACTTATTCCTTCTATGCACTGTTTCATATTATTGCACCCTACACAATTGTTATAGTGAAATAAGTTATTTGTTACACCCATTTTTCATGCTGGCCAGGTTGATATATTTGGAAAGCGTGTATTGAAGTGACTAGGAATTTAACTATTTCCCTTGTTTGTTAAATAGTCATAATTCCTTTTCTTTCTGCATTGAATAGTATATTTTTACTTTGAAAATTAATACAGTATTTTTAAAAAGGGGAACATGAAAAAGTAGAGAAAAATAGAAGCGGAGATGAATGGAAATATACTCGTAGAAGATTCTCCAGTAACCACAGTGACCTCATTTCTTGGGTCCAGCCAAGCTGTGGGGAGTGAAGGACCCAAGGGAAAAACGAAGGTACCTTTTGCAGCTCTCAGTTTTGGGACTGGCTGGAAGCTGATTTTAGCTTTTGTTTAATTTACACCTTACTGCCTACAGGGTCACTGAAGATTTGAGGGGCAGTACAGCCATGCCATTTTCCCCCATCTACACCTATTACAATAGAGTCTGTGGAGGGTATTAGAGCAATTTGTCTGGCTTGTTGCTACCCAGGGATTACTGTTATAGTGGGGAAAATTTCTGTGTATCCTGTTAATTACTTGTAATTCAGATCTGTTGAGATGATGATATCAGATGTTTTAAGAGCAAGATGATACAGCTTAAGTGTCACAACTGTTTGGTTGCGCAGCTGAGTCGACACCTCGTTTGGATCCGGAGAACTCTTTGTAAAGTTGTGTGATCCAGTTACAGCTCAGTTGGCTAATTTGTAAAGAGTCAAACGCTGAGGTTTTGAGTCCTATTTTACTCAAGCAAAAGTCGGATTAATGAAATGCAAATGAGTTTGTTTTTGCTTGCTTGTAAAGATCTGAGGAATTGCCCTAAAATAAACAATTTCTGCAGTGTCAGTGGAGTCTATTGTGGGAAAGAGTATGGGTTTTATTCCCACTACTAATCAGCTAAGAAGTTGAGCGAGATATTGTTGCTCTTGGCTGCAAAGCAGAATATTCCTTCCGAAATAACTTGTGCTGGAAACTGAGGCTTTCTGGTGACTGAGAAGATGACAGTGTCATTTCCTCTGGGTCAGTTGGGCAAGGAGGGGCTAGAGAACAGTGACTCATATATAGCTGAACTTCTTTTTCTGTAAGGGGAATTAGCTCAAATGGTAGAGCGCTCGCTTAGCATGCGAGAGGTAGCGGGATCGATGCCCGCATTCTCCAAAATGTTTTTTTTTAAATCAGAGAACATTTATTTCAAAGTGACCCATTTTTTCAATTGTGAAGAATATGCATATTTTAAGTTATTTCTTGAGGGTTTCTGATTTTAGAAAGTGATTTTGGGGGGTGTTATGTGGGAAGGTGGGTTTGTGGTCTTTCTTGAAGATTATCACAGCTGCATGCACTGCAAGAGAGGTAATTTTTGACAGCTGAAAAAATGAAACAAAAGGACTGCAAGAGTTGCCACTTGTTGCTTGTGATTTTTGTCTTTGATATTTCACCCCTCTAATCACTTGTCCTTATTTTCTTTTTAAATTCTAGGTGCGTCCTGCTCTTAACATTTTTGTAAGGGATCAAAATAAATGTACATATTAAATGAATCCACCACATTTTAATAAAGAGATGTGCACAATATGCTTGATATTTTTTAACTCTTTATTGAAGATAAACTTAATTTTGACAGCACAAATTATTTCCTTTCATAAGTATTGAAAGAACATTCACAATATAAAGGATAAGGCAATTCAGCTGAGTTGAGGCATAATAGGTTGAGTTATAGTAGGTATAAATATAATTTTTGTAAAAGCTATATCAGGGATGATTTTTTAATGAGGTCATCCCATTTGCAAATATGGTTAGGGCAGAGGGTTGTGTCATTTGTCTGTTCTTATAGCATGGAAAAGCAAGGTGACCAGGAAGCATGTGGCAATTCCAAAAGAAATTGGTGTCCATAAAAACATCTTTAACATTATATTAAAGAGGCAGAATGAGTGAGGTAATCCCTTACTGTGCCATCTTCTTTTGGTGAAAGAGACAAGCTTTTGACCTTACATAGACCTGTTCTTCAGATCTGGGAAAGGTACTCAATGTTGCAGCTAACTATGAAGTGGAACAGATTGGCATTATTTAACATTATTTTACTCTTCTATAAACTATGTGTTCAGTTGTCATGGAATGTGAGCATTTTCATAACTAGTACTGAGACCTCATATTCATCTGATTATCCACCACAATCTCTAATCCTTTTCAGAGTCTCTGCTTCCCAGGATAGTCTCTCCCATCCTGTAAGTATGGCCTATAGTCTTTGTTCCTATATTTACATTTAACTGTATTAAAATGCATATTGTTTGTACCCAGTTTACCAATCAGTCCATTATGCTCACAATCCACTGACCTGTCCTTTTCATTATTAACCACTCCCCCAGTCTCATCTGTAAACTTTCAGTGATGATTTTATTTTCTTCCAGGTCATTGATAAAATTTTTAAAAAGTGTAGGTCCAAGAATTGATCCCTGCAGGATCCCACTGGAAACATACCTGCTCAATGATGATATCTCATTTACAATTATATGTTGAGACCTATCAGTTAGAGAATACTACAAGCACACAGTTAATGTATTTGCTATCTTAAATATATAGAATGTCTTTGAAACTGTCCTGATTGTTCAGAAATGGTAGAAACTTTTCTTGTGCCACCACTGTAATTGACATGTTAATGACCCAAAAGAGAGACCCTCCTGTGGTCTTGTGATATTAATGGCTGGGGAGACTGGCAGAAAGTGTCTACAGATTTTGCTGCTATTGCTCAAAGACTATGTCCCCAGTGACCTTAGCTGTTACATTGTGTTTTATTCTGAGAATAAGATGCATGCTGGTAAACCTCAGTGGTCAAGAGAGAGGTTTAAAGCAATGCCGTGAAGCTTTCTAGGGGCAAACTATATCCTGCAATGAGAGTAATGAGATGTGCTTGCTTTTAAACAACCGAAGAGTTCAGTTTGAATGTGTAAAACCTAACTGAACAGACAAAAGGATGAGAGCCGTTGAAGGTCCCGGTTGGTCAGACTGATGGCACAGGCTGTCAGAGGTGAGAGAAATCTTCCACTCTTTGAAAGAATTGTATTTCTTGAGTAGGCTGAGCAGCTATGTGAGAGTTCTTGCTAGTGCAAAATGGGTCTGAGGACTCATCAGACCCCATTTTATTGTCTGATTGGAGAGCTTGTAGTGTTTGAAGAGAACTGCTCAAAAACTGTTTGTAAACAACGTATTATAGAGCAAATCAGGAGGGGAATTAGCTCAAATGGTAGAGCGCTCGCTTAGCATGTGAGAGGTAGCGGGATCGATGCCCGCATTCTCCATTGAAAACTTTTAGGAGAGGCAGGGAGCAAATAGTAACGAAACCCTTTTTCTTTACCCTTCTGTATTCTTCTATGTGATGTTTTTTGTTTTAATTTACATTTCTTGTTTCTCAGACTTATATGTGCAACAAATATTAATTGAATTTTCTTCTGTTTATCTAAAGAAGGCTCGTACACAAAGCTATTAAAACACAATTAATTACTTGATTTTTGTTATTGGAAAATCAGTTAATACAAAATGATTTGTCCCACTGATTATTTAATAAAAATAACAAACATAATCAGAACTGTAAAAATAAAACAGCTGCAGCAGTAATAGCAGAAGGCAAATAGTTGCCTTTAGTGTAGAGCTACAGACGTGCTGTTCCTCCAAGGACAAGTGGTGTCAAGGTAGTATTGAATAGCCTCCTCTTGTAGGCTTGTGTTCATAACACACAGCCCAAGACTGAAGAGCAGTGTAGGATCCATACTTTCTGATACAGACGGCTAGCTAGCAGGTTACCAGGGCAGCATTTTTATTTATTAGCTTGCCTTGGTAGGAGGGATGTGAGCACTTGGAGCTTACAGTTCCTTTTGAAACTCTGCTTCACCCTACAGTTTGCACAGACCAAGGAATTTATATATAAGACATACAAATGAGGTTTCATGATTTACACAACTGTGAACCTGTTTCAGCTAAGTTCTGAAATGCCGCATCAGCAGAGAGACCTATAAAAATCAAAAATTCCTTTATTTTCTTATAAAACTATAATACTCATTTCTCTAACAGTTTAGTATATATTTGAATAAGACCATTCATTACACAGTTTTCTAACAGTCCCTGAGGGTCTTTGCTATTGATTTTATGTGTATGCCTTTTAGATATTATGGTGGTGGGCAGCAGGATAAAACTAAGAAAGAAAACCATGAGAATGAGATTTTATTAACAGGCTTTCCTTTGAGGCTTGTGACAATAGCTTCTGAGCTCAAACATTTATTCCTATAGCACTCCAAATAGGTAGAGAAATGTACTCCCAAGTGATTTCCTATTAAGGTGGATATGTCTGACATATAACTCAATATGATCTCCCTGAAGTCCCCCGCTAGAAGCCTCACAGCCCTGCCATATTCTGCCCTAGAAAAGGGCAGTTGAGAGGTCCTCCAAGCTGCCTAGAGTGGCTGTGTGGGATGCAGCCAATCAGCAAAGAGGCTACAGGGAGAAGCCAATCAGGGCCCATCAGACTTATATAAAAGGAGCTGCAGTGCTAGCATAAATGCATTCTGCTGCTTGTAAGGAGTTGGGGAAATGAGTGGTTGGCTGAAAGGGTGTGGGGGAGCTTGAGCATAGTTCCTGGCTGGCTGCTTGAACTAAGTATGTAGTTACTGGCAGGGAATGGGGGAGTGAGGAAGGAGCTTCTGGCTGATTGCCTGTACTCAACTAAGAAGTGACCCAGGGAAACATAGAGCAGTGGTTAGTAAAGGGATGATGCAGCACAAGGCTGCTATACTTAAAAGGTCACTGTGTTGGGACCTGGAGCAGTGGATGGGATTGGGTCCCCCCACCAACTACAGGGTAGAAGTGGCTATGCCTGAGGAAGGGAATTAGAACTGTGGCACCACAGAAAAGGGGTTGCACTATTAGGACTAAGTTGGGGAGCTATGATCAGCAAACTGAGTTCAAGAGGAGTGGTTTAGCTGGGGTCACTGAGGACTCAAATTAAGGCAAAGAATCTCCAGGGAGGAAGGTATAGGGGCACTGCTCCACTCAGAGCAAAACCCTTTGCAGGACTGAGCCCAGGAAGGGCTACAGAAAAGGACAGGCTACAGAGAAGGACATGCCTAACTGAGGCTGCCATGATGGGCACTGTTGGGCTGTTTTAGAAGACTGAGCCCAGGGAGAACTGCAGAACATTCTGGATTGTGTACTGTGGAAGGGGGTTTTGTTTTGCACATGGACAGAGAGTGACTTGTCTGGAGGTCTGAGTCACCAAAAACCAACCTGACAAGTACAGTGAGCAATTCGGGAGCACTCGTGAGTACAGGGAAAACTGGAGGCATGCACACAGGTGACCAGAGCACTTGTAGGAGGTGAGTGCACCCATTACAGAGAGATTAGATATTTACATAAACAAGAATCTCCAACTTACAAAACAGCATTTGGAAGGATAGAAACCCTCATGCTGCAGCGCTAGCCAGTATCTATGGGAGGGTTAGCAGAACTTTCCCTGTGCACAGTTTAACTCCCTACTGCAGGTTTTCTTGCACTATGTATGAAGCATCTGGTGCTGGTCATGACTGGTAGCAGGATTCTTGATAGGATGGACCACAGTTCCTGGATGATAATTCCTATGAGTAAACTGTACAGCATGTCTGTGTTCAGGAGCTTGCACTGAGGTAGTTACACTGATGCAAATTGCACTAGTAGTTTGACCATAGTTCTATTACACACTGACGGTTCAAGGAATTTACTCTGGAGATGTAACATAGTTCACAAAGCAGGTTACACAGGTATTAAGATGTCCACAAATGTGAACCTCCCTAGACAGCAAAGCTTTAAAATCATTATAAAATTTCCCAATGCCTTATATTAGGAAAGTTTCTCTGTATTATACAGCATATATTTTTTATTTGGACATTTCCCAACCATCTATTACTTAGGAATAACTATGGGCAGTTTGTGAGATGTTACTGGATCACAACAGACATTGATGTGGCACATCTTAGAGCTATGTGAATTATAGTTGGTTCTAGTGGAACAGTATCTGTGGAAATACAGTCTGCCCTGACACAGTGCTTTTAGGAACAATATTAGCGCAGCATCATTAAATAAGTGGGATCCTGTAACAGATTTTTAGCAGTGGTCTAATTTTTCCTGAAACACTGTGCATGGTGCCAGAAATACCACTCTACAACTGATTTGTGTTGCAGTAGTGCTCAGAGACCCCAAACAGCACAAGGGGCTATATTGTGCTGGCCATACAAACATCTACTGAAGGAAAATGCAGGGCCTGGTATGACAATCTTACAATCCGTGTGATTATAAACATTCCTTTTGTGTGTTTAGTGAATCATGCTAGCAACAGGCTGTGGTATAGTTATATCTTACTCTATACAGTTCTGTAAAGTGATAATCCTTAATGAGAGTTTTTGAGCACCTCCATATTTACAGCAGTTTGTACTATGCATGAATCCATTATTTAATCATAAGCAAACCACTCAATGTGTTATGAACCAGTTCTATTTTAGGATGACTTGTGTGTGTGTCTTTACTCTTTCAAAGTCAGAAACATCTGCAAAATGTTTTTTTAATCCATGCTGCTGTATATGGGTGGCAAACCCCTTGAATTACCAGGCACCATGGCAGCTGTGTGATTATGAAAACACCTGTTTTGACTGAATACTTGAAAAGATAGGAAAGCAAAAATACTGCAGAATGTATGATCAAATCTCCCTGCACAGCTACTTTGTACGGTGTGCCTCTTTTCAGCACTAACCTTAAGTGTCACAGGGCTGTCTGAGAAGTTAATGTGGAATCCCACATAGAATATCAGGGTTGGAAGGGACCTCAGGAGGTCATCTAATCCAACCCCCTGCTCAAAGCAGGACCAATCCCCAAGGAAATCAAATGATTTCCACAACCATGCATCTGGGGCTTTGTGAAGATGGCTGGCCTGGGATATTTAATCTTTATATTAGTTTTGTTATGGGGGATAGGGGGAGTAAGGCACTTGGCTCTCACTTAAGATCTAATCCTGTTACCAGTGAAGTAATAAAACCAGTAACAAAACTACCGTTGACTTCAGTAGTGTAGGAGTAAGCCAGTGCCCACTGTAGATCTAATATAGTTGTACAGTGAAACAAATAGTACAGGCATCAAAATTAGAAACTAGCAATGAAGCAAAATAACATTTTTCCACCTAAACTGCTCTATTCCATCGCTCCTGATTTTATTGAACTAATCTTATGACATAATACTTATTTCTATTAGTTCCCCATTTATCTCCATGCTAGGAGAGTATAAATTTCTGGTGGTCCCATTCCACTTTTAACTGTAGCTTTTCTCGTTTTAGCACTAAGGCAATGCAATTGCCAATGCTACGTCCTCTAATGGGGATGTGGACAGTATCTAACCGTTGTCTTATCCCCTCTTTATTACTTTATGCATAAAGGAGCCTGCACAAGGTTTTCTTGCTTATTATTGATATTAGGACTGTCGGATCTTGGACAGACAAGAGACTGCTCTCTCATTGCTGTGCATTCCCTTCCCCATTTACAGCTAGGTTTAATCACTCACATGAAGGGGTAGCTAAACATATCTTAATAAATTGGAGTGAACATTAGATTAACTGAAAACACTGTTCCTTTATGGAGACTTTACATGAACAGAAATTCTCAAGCTGTTTGAGCAAGCACTTGAGGAGTGATACAGGCCTTTCTCATCCCTTTCTAATGTACATTTTAGGATTGATGTTTGTGATGGAAAAGCATTAGTTCATATAGGGAAGGACCCAATTATATACTTAAAACCTTCAGTAAAGAACTACTTTCACATACAATTCTAAAGTGTTTCCATAATTTTATTGACCCAGTTACTAATGTGGGATTTGAGAGGTTCTCACCACTCTGTCTGTGTTCACATGTAAGAAGGTGTCACCAATTATTGTGTACTAAGAATAAATTCTTCAAATAGATCTGGTAATTATGAGTAAGATCACGTAGAAACTTTAAGAGCCACCTCATAAGAGCATGCAGTGATGTGGAAATTTATTCCCTGGCTCCAGAGAATTTCCAATTCGTTTCCTTCACAGAATAGGGTCATTTGAGCAAAAGCATAAGAGTCAAACAAGTGGGAAGCTGCTACCTCTTCCTTCTAAAGATATTCTCTGCAACAGTAAAGATAAGAGGAATTATTTTTAGGATAATACATTGATTATGAATGCTCTGAAGATGAAAACATAGGCTGAAGACCAGGAAAAGGTTTCTGACAGCTCGATTAGGCTCCAGCATAATTTCCCAAAGGAAGTACGATAAGCCTTACTTGCTATTTTTGAAACAGGGGACAAAAATCTCAGCAAATGGAGAGTGGGGAATGCTGCTGAACTGAAAGGGAGCTGAAGTCCAAGAGCTGGAAAACATCACATGATTAATTAGTGCTTTGTATTTATTTCAGGGAAAGAAACTTGCCTGGCAGCGTTGCTTAGAGGCATGTTGCAACGTGCATTTTAAATTTGTTGTAGGTAAAATGTAGCTTTAGGTTGTAAGCATATGGGGCCTGCTATTGCTGTATGATAATTCTTTCTATCTTTGAAGACTGATCTTTACTTTAGGGATTTCTCCTTCTACAGCAGTAACTGGGGGTGTACTGTTTTAATTCAAGCTTTATACAAAATAGCTGTTTATTATTCCTCCTTCCTGAGGAAACCTAACCAAGGAATTGCCACTGAACCACTCATCAATTTAGTTCTGCATCTTATCTGATCAAGATACTTACAATAACACTTATGAACCACAGGTTGATTTGTGTTCTGAAGAATAAAGTTTATCATCATGTCCCCTCCCCCTTTTAAATATTTTATTCATATTAGTATCTTATCCAAGTAAGCTCTTGGCCTCTGCCATAATAATATATTCTACAAGTTAGTAACACCCATTTCTGAACCCTCTCTAGGTATGAGTATTGTTTGATAGGGTAAACTAGAACTGAACTCAGTATTCCAAATGTGGTGTACTATGACTCCAATGAGTTGACATTTTTGGTAGTATTTTCTATTCCATTCCTTATGCAGCCTACCACCTTGTTCAGTTTTACTGCTGCTCCACAGAGACCAGAATTTTTCATTGAACTAGCCATAAAGACACCCACAACTTCCTTCTCAGTGGTTAATTTAGAATCTAGCCACCCGTATTAATATTTCAAATTAGAGATTCCTTTTAACATACATTCCCAGGCATTTGTCAACATAAATTTTTTGACTGTCTAGCGTAAGTGCTACTTCTGACTAACGGTTGTCATTTAAAAGTTCTGGCCTCCTTGCTATTTACCTCCTTTTCAATAACTTAGTACTGAAACACATTGGAATATCTGCTTAATATTTTTTTACTGTACTGAATATTGACAAATTCAATACAGTAGGATAAAATGATCAGTTTTTAAGGTATTGAACTTTATTCATCTTTAGCTTGTTTTCTGGAGAAACTTTCTATGATGTTCAAATAGTCTCTTGGTCTCATTTACAGGTAGGGAAGCTGTGCATAATCTGAAACAGTGTGAGAACTGACCATGTGCTCTGAGAGCAGATAAGGAGCATAATTCAATAGTAAAGGCCACCTTTCCACATCTATAAAATGTCTGTAATATTAGTGTTATGCCTACATGCTGTATCTTCTGATTTACCTTCCCACCCCAACAAAAAAGAGAAAATGACTGGGAAGACATTCTGAGCTGTCCTATACATTATAAATCTTACAGCAATGTGTGTTTACTGTAGGAAAGTGACCTAATATGAAACTTGGACTTCATTGTATCTTGTTATGGTAAAAGTTTTAAGTTGAAAGTAGAAAGACATCTTTGAACAGCAATTTCAAACATTGGTGGGAGGAAGAGAAACAGCAGTAATCTGAGGGAAAAGGAAAAATGGTTACTTTGTTCTTTTAAACTGCTAGAAAACAAAATGAAGTCTGTTTGCAGTTGCTGAACACTGGGTTGAAGTGTTGACCAAGATTTAGCTTCACTTTTTGAAATGCATAGAAAGGCAAATAAACTATTATAAAGCCAATGGATTTTAATTTCCAAAAGTCACAAGCATAATATGCACTGATTTAAGTTGCATTGATGTCAAAAAGCAGTGGTTCTAGATGAATTTTGATAGTTGGGCTTTAAAATGCATAAAAATTGTTAGCTTGTTCTAACGAGCACTTTATTGAAAATACACATGGCACTAAAATGTTAGTAACCCATTTTGTTCAAACAAATATTGCTGTGTTTAATTTCAGCTTTTTGCAGTCTATCAGAATCTAGTTATTTACTGTGCTAATAGTGGTTCACCAACAGGACACCATCTTGAGTTTTGCCACAGTGAATAATATTCTTAAAGGTGATACAGGTCTCAAGGGAAGTACTTGGAAAAAACAGTAAAACTCTGTTGTTAAGCCAGCATTTCATTACAGCAATCTAACAGTCTTTCCAGTCACAGTCAAGAAGTCATCATCAGCCAAGGCACGAAGTGCTTCTTCGAACATTTCTTTAGTGACAGCCTTAAAGAAAAGAGAAAAACTTGAGAACAACTTGAGAACATATACAAAAGACTACATGCTACAAAGCCCCTAAACAAAAACCATGTGATTCTGCTTGTCTCACAAAACTTCCATGTCAAATTTGCCAGGCCTTAGGTAAATTTTTTTAAGCTGTGAAATTCATCCTGGAATGCAATAGTTAAAGTGGGTTCTTTCTAGCCTGTGCATCCTCAATGGTAATAAGAGATTCTGTGATCATGGCTTATGATTCTGTTGACATACAAACAAGAATAGACACCTATGGCTGACAAGAATAATCAGCTTATTTTTGTCAGCAAGACAAGTGTGTAAATAATCAAGATCTCTTCTATTCCACAGGTGGAACTTATGTCTATGAAAGAAACACTAATTTAAACCAGAATTAAGCTAGTTAATCAGGAACACCTGATGACCAACTGACTGGCAGGCTAATTTTATGCCTGTTCATGTGTCAGGTGGACAGCAAGTAAATAGATTCCAAGGCCAGAAGGGACCACTGTAAACACTAATTACCTGTATAACAAACGGCATTACATACAATTTCTAGAGCATATCTTTTAGAAAAACATCCAACCTTGATTTAAAAATTGTCCAACTTCAACTTCCATTAGATCATATTATATCTTTCTCTGATTGAAGAGTCCATACTAAGTATTTATTCTCCATGTAGATACTTAAGACTACAATCAACTTACCCCTTAACCTTCTCTTTGTTAAAATAAATAGACTGAGCTCTGAGTATCATTTTAAGGCATGTTTTCTAATCCTTTAATTAGTCAAGGGTCTTCTCTGAACCCCCTTTAATTGATCAACATCCTTCTTGAACTGTGGGCACCAGAACTGGACAAGTATTACAACAGCAGTTGCACCGGGGCCAATTAGAGAGATAAAATAACCTCTCCACTGTTAGTCAAGATTTCCATTTAGTTTTCCTATTCAACTGAGAGACAACTATAATCAGTACTGAGAACCCTGCTGAGTACACAGAAGATCCCCCATGAGATGGAATTTTTTTTTCCAAATCGAAGTAGCATACAAAGAAAGCAGAAACTTACTGCGTCAGACTGTGCACGGAGATCATCAAAAAGCTGTTGGTATTTTAGAGCTGGTGTTTTACCCTTGGATTGGATAAGCTTCTTCAAGGCTTGAGCCAGCTCCTCCTTACGTTTACGGGCAGTGGCACTTATCCCTTGAAAAAAAAGTACATAAAAGTTACAAAGGATAGAATATTGACAGTCATTGCTGCTTTAAATATGAAAATGCCAACATTAGAAACTGAATTTTTTGTAGCCGAAAGAGGACAAACAATATAGGCTCTTGTATCAACTGTTCACTTTAGGTATTGGACGTGTTTGGGGAAAGTTTAGCAGATTTCAAACAAATAGTTTCAATTAAAAATCAGATTTCATTGTAAAATGAATATACTGACTTTGACATGTCATCCAGGTCTGACATTTATTACCTGGATTGCTTAATATCCAATCTGAAGCATTTACAAATCCACAAACCAATCACTGAGAAGGTATCACCACCAAACTGAAATAGCATATAGTTTGCTCAAGCCAGACCCACTAGATACTAATTTATCCTTGTTAACACAAACCTGTAGTGAGAATGGATATGTCCACAATGCCAGTTCTTGGATCAGTAGCAGACTGTTTCAGAGCTTCCCGATGGAGGCGTTTTGCTTCTTCAACATCAATTGTTTCAACCTTGTTGGAAAAACGTACTTTAGCATGAGCTTCTGCCAGACGGATCAAAGACTCAAGCTGGCGGGGATATGCAGAAACCATTCCTCTACCGCTGCCAATCTTTCTCATATCCACATAAGCCTGAAGGAGAGTAATTCACAGATGTATTATTTAGGATGCATCCAGCCTCCATCCTTCAGAGGATCATCAGCCTGGGAAAAAAATTCCAAATATTGTGTATCCCCTTAAAGATAAATGCCATATACATCTTCACTATTTCCCTTGCCATGACTGACATCTACCACAGCTAGTATGTCTCTCCTCGTGCTTGATCCTGTAACAAAGCCATAATAAATTGGGCAGATTATTCCTGAAACCCTACACAGTATCTCTGGGGATCACTGTATTAAATTCGTGTGTGTTAAACTCTTCCAGCATAGACTGGGTCATGCTGTGTTTTCCAGAGACTAGGAAACAAAAAAAAGGGCTTTGGTATAAGAGGATGAGCACAACTCATGGCCTTCGTTTTGATTAGGAAATGGACATGTCGCCCCTTGGGCAGCGAGCTACCACCTCTTTGGAAATGTGGAAGGGAGGTGGGCCCATCAGCCTCCATTTGGAAAATTAATGCCCTTTAGCGGGGATTTAAATCTGTTTATTGTTTCGGTTTTCACTATAATGCTTTTGCCCTGTGGCTAAATGTTTACTTGGAAGAGCTGTGGGGTGACTGGTAAAAATCACTGTTGTTGTCGTCAGAGAAAGCAATGCACACGGGCTAGCCCTTAAGTAGATTGGCTTGCTGGGGACATCACAGTGGATGGCAAGGAGCTGTGCAGCCCAGTCAGAAGGGTCCCTATCCAGAGAAAGGTGATGGCTGGAGACTTGACTGGGCATTTCCAGAGTGAATCATGGAGGGGAAATATAGGTGCAGTTACTGAGACAGTTATCATTAATAGCTAAATCTGGTCTCAAACCACAAAAGAATATACAGAATGCGAAAGCCTATCACTACTACCTATCCAGGAATATCTACACAAAAGCATGAGAAAGTTCCAGTTCTCCTGAAATGATGTGATGGCCCTGTAAGAGTACAGGAAACCTGCTCTGGGACAGACAGGTTAGCACAGGATGACTTTCATGCAGGATGAAAAGGAAGGAGAATAGTCAATACATGAAATCTTTTTAAAATCTATGTTAAGAGCCTAATAATAAAGGAAATGGTGTACACAGTTCTGGTAAATCTTATCCCACAGGAAGGTTCCCCCCCCCACTTTTTAAATCTTTAAATTTCACATCCACAACTTTTTACCTCAATAAGGGCCTGACTCGCTTCTTCACTGAGTCTAGGATTAACATAGCTCCGAGCATATGCTATGTAATCCCTCAATACTGCCATGTCCATGTACTCTTCTTCTACCTGCTCTTCACTTTGGTAGTACAGCGCAACCAAGTGGTGAGCAAGACGTCTGTCATAGGCTTCATCACGAGGGTCCAACATTAGAAAGATCAGATCAAATCTGCATGGAATAAAGATCCAATAGCTAGTGCATAAACTTTTTCCACCACTTACACTAACTTCCAGTTTGGACAGATATACCCAGGTTAGCTCTGAGTTAGTGCTCTAAAGAATGGAACTGTTGCTGCCTTGGCATGACTGGCAGAACTAACTAGCTGCCCAAGTGTGCACTTAAGAATTTCAGATGAGATCATGCTTGAAGCACTTATCCTGCCCCACTGCTTGCACTGCTGTGGCTACACTTCTATTTTTAGCACTGCAGCTTGATGACCACTACAGCAGGTTTATCTACTTGAGCTGGAAATTACACTCCAGCTCCAGAGTCGATACATGCCCTTAAAACTAAAGGTAAAATACTTGAGATTTTAAAATCCCAGTGCCTGTGCAGTGACACAAAATCTTGAAGCAAGCAGAACAATGGATACAACAAAACCTTAGAGACACTGTCAAATGCCATTATTCAATACCAAGCACTATGTACTAGAAACTGGTCAGCCATTTACAGTCCTTTGCTAGAGTATTAGTTAAGAACATTACTTTTCAGGTAAATTTAGAAAAAAAAACTTCAGCTTTCTACATTGCAAATGCCACCTCCAATGAACATGTTTCGGTGCGCACGAGCACACACACACAAAAATAAACCATTTATACAGGAAGAGTTAGAAAGTTGTTTTGTAAAAACAAAGCATGCAGCATGGAAATGTAAGTCTAACTGTAATACCTGGATAACAACGTATGAGGAAGTTGGATGTTTTCAATAGTAGTTTTCTTTGGATTCCACTGTGACTCTATAGGGTTAGCAGCTGCTAGAACAGAAGTGCGAGCATTCAGCTGGCAAATAATTCCAGCCTGTCAAAAAGAAACACATTTGAGAACAAACAACCTTTCCTAGTGGAAGGAAGATTCCAGCAGCTATGTTAAGAGTTCCAAGACTTGCTTATTCTAACATAAAAGACTTAAAAGAATTAACTCTTGCTGGGTTCACCAAAAATACTTTATAAAAAGGGTTCTCTAGATCAAGAGAAACAACCTCATTACAAAAGATCGGGTACAAAATGGAACAAGGTTATCTGGAAGGACTATTACATGCAGTGTGCAGCCACATATGCTGAGTCTGCAACATGTTGAATGTTATCACTGAAATACAGCTCCAACATCTATACCGTCATTCAACTCTGAGGTTTTAAGTGACCCAATTCTGTCAATAGTCTTATCTCCAATTCCTATGTTACCTTTTCAATTATCTCATCTAATCATCTAACAGATATTAACCTGGGTAGCGTGGTACAATGTTGAGCTAGAGTCTTACCTTGGCAATAGAAAGAGTCTGTTGTTCCATAACTTCATGCAGTACTGATCTTGTACTTTCATTCATTTTATCAAATTCATCAATGCAGCAAATGCCATTGTCACTGAGAACCAGAGCACCTGTCTGCAGAACCAGCTGCCTTGTCTCTGGGTCCTTCATTACATATGCAGTGAGACCAACTGCACTAGAACCCTTCCCAGATGTGTACTGGCCTCTAGGAACCAGGTTATAGACATATTGAAGCAGCTGTGATTTACTAGTGCCAGGATCACCACACAGAAGAATGTTGATCTCAGCACGAAAATTGCCTCTTCCCGTATGACTGAAATCTTTTCTTGATCCCCCAAATAGTTGAAGCAGAATGCCCTATAAAAATAAGATTTTTTCCAACTCAGACATCAAAATTCTTGATAATTACATGAGCCAATCTCTGACTGAGTGAACTGAAATGTCATATGAAAATTGTCTCAGATCATTAACAGAACACATGTAAAGCTGGAGTACTGTTTTCTGTCCAGTATCACTAAAAAGGGTAGTGGAGTTCTATCTTTGAAGCTTCAAAGATTTTCCATGTCGAATCTGCTTAGATTACTTCTTAAATTAAATTGCCATCTCTGCAAAGTCAATTTTGAATTTTCTGGATCTTTTATCAACAAAGACTCTACAGTTGGTATGATGCTGCATAAAAGAGAGATGACCATGTTTACACTAAGGTATCATCACTGATGTATCACCCCCATTGTGCAATTGTGATGAATCTTGTACATATCATGTTAAGGTATCATTCGAAAAGTATGATTACCCTGTTTATATGCATGAATCATCATTGTATATGAAGTTAGAAACACACAGCTAAGGGCTTGTCTACATCACAAAGTTGCAGCGCTGGTGAGGGGGTTACAGCGCTGCAACTTAGGAGGTGTACACATCTGCAGGGCATCACCAGCGCTGCAACTCCCTGTTTGCAGCGCTGGCCGTACTCCCGTTTTGTCTCGGGTGTAGAGGATCCAGCGCTGGTGATCCAGCGCTGGTAATCAAGTGTAGACACTTACCAGCGCTTTTCTTGACCTCCGTGGAATAAGCAGGTATCCCAGCATACCTGAGGAAGCCTCTGGTAATCAAGCAGGTCTCCTTCCCCGGTTTGCTCTCGCGTTCCCCGAATCCCCGAGCAAGCAGGTCTCCTTCCCTGCGGTTTGCAGGGGGGTTCGGGGAACGCGAGAGCAAACCGCGGCGAAGCTGGTCTCCTTCCCTGGTTTGCTCTCGCGTTCCCCGAACCTCCCCTTGAAGCCGCCCAACAGCGCTGCAGTGTGGCCACATCTAACACCACTTGCAGCGCTGGTTGCTGTAAGTGTGGCCACTCTGCAGCGCTGGCCCTATACAGCTGTACTAATACAGCTGTAACAACCAGCGCTGCAAAATTGTAGATGTAGACATACCCTAAGTTTTGTATCTCAAACCTGTTGTGTTTCTTGGTAACAGCCCCAGACAGACTTACATCAAGCCAAGCCAGCCTACTTGATGGCCCATTAAGGAGAATCAGCTCTTCTAGGGACCCCTCCCAAGATTCCTTCAGGCAGCACCTAGGCAGTGAATTCCTCATGACTCAGAATTCCTTGTTTGTACTAGTAACTTTCCATGCAGATGTAGGGTTACCATATTTCAAGTGCCCCAAAACAGGACATGGGGGGGTGTTGGAGGAGAGGAGCTGGAGGTACTTGGGAGGGTGAAGAGAATGTTGCTCCCTGTCATGGTGGCTGGAACAGCCCATGATGCAAGGACAACCATCAATCATGGCCTCCCTGAGGGACTCCCTCCCCAGTGCTAGGAGCCGAGACATGGGTGGATGGGATCCGGCAGCTGTGGCTGCAAGGGGATCGACCAATCAGCTATGGATGTAGGGGAGGGACCAATCGGGAAGCAGACCAATTGAGGCTCTTTCCGAGCTACAGCATCTGCTCTGCAAAAATCCAGGACATATAGTAAACCTATTTGTGACCCAGAACTCCACATTTGTGCCAGTAACTTTCAGTGCATGTGTGCTGTGGGTATAAATTGCAGACTGTGACATCAGTCTTGGTCTTCATTCCTGCTCCACATATCTGGGCTATGATTTCTAAGAAAGGGAAACTTTGAATAAAAGGACTGATGACCCTCAGTCCTTTTGGGTGATCCAGAGACTTATTGCGAGCTAACAAATTTAACATCATAGCTAATATCTTGATCTACCAACTCTGAAATCAACTCTAATGTGTAATAGTTCTCAACCAGGGGTCCAGGGCAGGTTTCAGGGGGGGCCTCCAAGCAGGGCCAGCATTAGACTCGCTGGGACCCAGGGCAGAACACTGTAGCCCCACCACATGGGGCCCTAGGCTTCAGCCCAGAGTCCTGTCAGCTGGGCTGAAGCCTAAGTAATGTGGCTTTGCGGGAATCCCTGTGGCATGGGGCCCCAGGCAGCTGCCCTGCTTGTGACCCCCTAACGCCAGCCCTGGCTTTTACATGCAGAAAACCAGTTATTGTGGCTCAAGTCGGCCACAGAGCTTTTACAGCATGTTAGGGGCCCTCAGAAAGAAAAAGGTTGAGAATCTCTGATATATAAGATTTTAATCTTTTAATAACTCTTCCTTTTTATATTAATAAACCTTTAGTTTTTAGTTACTAAAGGACTGGCTACAACCATAGATTTTGGGTAAGATCTGACCTATATATTGACCTGGGGTGTGTGGCTGGTTCTTTGGAACTAGAAAAACTTAAGATGATGCGGTTTTGGTTTAATAACCTTTCATCCCTAAGGCCAGTTGTAGTGACCAGGGGCTGAGGGGCCTAAGGGACTGTTGTGTGGCTCTCTGTGAACTAGTGTAGTAATACAAGAGCTCACTTGTTACTAGCTTGGTGATCTCTAATGATAGAATAAACCATCAGTTTTGGGTCACAGCTGAGTGCGCCAAAATCAGGACAGAGATAACCCAAACCAGGCAGTTTAACATTTGGAACTTACTTAATTTAGTTGATAAGGCATGAGGCAAAATAAAATACCATGCGCCTGTCCCCCGACCTCCACTAACAGAACAGCAGCAGCTTCCGTCTTATTTCAGGTTTACTATTACATGTTAGCTAGTATATAAAATATTACACTGATTCCCATTGTGGCCCCAGCCATCGAGCAAAAAGGCAAGTTGATAGCACTAATGTGCACAAAATGCAAAATTCCATGGGAAAGGATCTGAATGTATTGCCCTTTTGTTGAAGGTGCAAATCTGGTTACTTTAAACCACCATGGCAGTATGTTACTCTGAATGTCATTCACCAACATGTTTGAGGAAACAATTGCTCTCACAGGTGTAAACTTCTGTAGCCAGAGGGCTGGTCTACACTGGGAGGTGGAGTGGGGTCTATGTAAGATACGCAATGTCAGCTACGAGAATAGTGTAGCTGAAGTTGATGTATCTTATTTTGACTTACCTCCAGTCCTCACAGCATGGGATCAACGGCCACGGCTCCCCTGTCGACTCCGATTCCGCCTCTCGCCCTGGTGGAGTTCTGGAGTCGACGGGGAGTACAGCGGGGATCGATTTATCGCATCTAGATGAGATGTGATAAATGGATCCCCGATAGATCGATCGATACGGTAGTGTGGATGTACCCAGAGATGCTAAAGCTTTGAGTGCTATTAACTTTGAAATATTTCTGGACTTGTCTTTAGTACCATTCAACAGCTGATATCAAGAGGAGTCCCTGCTATTTCATTAAGGTCAGCGCCTTAGATTCACCCTAGCTTTGCATCAAAAAAGTTGCACAAAATCTGGAAAAACAAGTTACAGCCTACTCATTTTAGCCAGGCCTGTATCTCACAAAGCTTTTGACCAAATGTCCCTAAATTTCCACTACAAACTCTACCCTCAATCCCTCTTATAGCATATCAATTTCCATGCACATGGGTTTTAGAGCAACTGAAAAATTAAAAATCAACTCCTTATTGGAGGGCTGTATCTAAGGAACCCCTGGACCAAATGACTCCAAACTTGCACTACTAACTGTGGCTCTGGTCCTGACGACACGTTAATTTTCAGCACAACTGGACTATGCATATGGATTTTAGAGCACTTTGAGATGGTGGCTCAAACCAGAAGCTTTGCCCAGGAGCAAACCTTTCAAAAAGGAGCTCCCGCAGAATGGAAGAAGAGAGTTACTGAAGTGCAAAACACATGTTCTCAGAAAGCTATTGAGGGCAGAAATTGAATGCATAGTACATGGACGCTGCTCGGGTTCAGTGCGATAGCATGTCACCTGAGCCATCCAGTTACTCTGACATCAGAGTAGCTGCAAAACACTCTGGCTTGTAACAGCTCCATTCCCGCTGCACATACACAAGTGACTTGTCTCTAGCTTGTCAGCATGGGCTCAAGCCACATTACAGATCCAATTTTTACCCTGAATAATTTAAAATATTGTGTTTCCCCAAAGGGACAGTGTGTGCCAGACCCTAGCTGAGATCAATGCCAAATGTGTTATATTCAATAGCAGAAATACCAAACTTAATTTCAGAAGTAATGTCCAAGAGAGGAGGATGCTTAGAGCAGAGAACTGGAAATGTAAGTCCATCCAAAGCAAACTGAACAGCTTTCCATGCAGGTGTCAGTGTAGAATATTTAAAATAAAATGAAGAAATCCTTGAATGGGCACAATTATCTACAAGTACTACTGAAAAACGGATGGACTTATTTGGGGCAGCCGATAAAAGGCTACCTATACAAGCATTTCTTTAGCTATCCTAGGGCATAAACACACATACAAAACAGTAAGCTAGTCTCAACCTGAACTATAGTGGTGTTACTGCCCCACTGTAATAATTAAAGATTTAGAGCCCCACTCAACTGATTGTCTATAATGTTTCCCAATGTTTGTTAGTTGCGACTGCATTCTCAGTTATCTGGAGCCTGTTGCAGAGCAGATAGATGGCCAAAGAAAAAAGCAGAATTATTGGCTGGCCAGTTTCCTTAAAGCCAGCCAATAGAAGAGAACAGTGGAGCTACAGGCTTCCTTCCCTAGTATCTGAAACCCCTGTCTCATTATCTAAAGATTTCTGATTCCCGAAGCCTTCTGATAACTGAAACTTACTGTAAATAAAACTCAAAAGTTTATTAGAGATGTACCAAACCCAATTTCAAATTCACAAAGGCCTGTTATTTTTCTGTATTTGAAAGACTCCGTATAGAGTATCATTTTCAAAGAAAGTGTACAGTATAAATGTAAATCTACATTTAAAATATCTTATCAGGTGTTCTGGTAGACTTGTAAAACATTGTTTACCTTTTTGATATCTTCGTGTTCATAAATGCTTGGAGCCAGAGCCAAAGAAAGTCTTTCATAAATGTCTGGTTTTCTGGAGAGCTCTTTCAGCATTTCCACACGTTCCTCTGCAAAGATTTTCTGTTCTGTTTCTTCATCAACACCATGCAAACGTTTTGAATCGGTTTTACGGTAATGAATGACATCAACGTGGGTTTTATAGACTGATTTTACATTGCTCACTCTTGGATTAACTCGAATAGGAACTGCTCTGTAGATACCTTAAAAAAAATACAACAACAAAAACACACCCCCAAACCCACAGAATTACAATGCAGATATGAATTAAAAAATAAGCTCAGCCCAAATGCTGGAGGTTTAAAAAGGCACTTATCTACAGTTTTACTTTTCACTTCAATTTTCAGATTGCTTCTACAGAATTAGCCACATCACAGAGCAGCAATTCTCTAGAAAGTTTTCTGAAAGTTTAAATGCTTTGACCAGGCTATGATCCTCCTGATATCAATGATACCGGTGCTTCTGCCATTTAGGCCCTGATCCTACAAACAGTTAACCACATGTTTACCTTTACTACCATGTCCCATGATTTCAGATGGGCTACTCATGGTAGTAAAGTTATGGCCTTAAGGGTTTGCAGGATCATGACCTAAAGTGCATTAGAAAATCCTACCCTTAGAGCCTAACTTTAGCCAGCTCTTGTAACAATAAAAAAATAAAAGGTCAGCCTGCACATAAGAAGTTGACAATTTTGTTAGTGCACCGAAAGTCTAAATTACTTTTCAGTATTAAAACTGAAGCAGTGCTTTTATGCTAATAAGAGAAAAATTTATTAAAAACTATTTTAGTCTGATACTGCAAACAGGCACATGTAAATTTAAACATGAGTAGTACTATTTAAGTTCATAGTACTGGTCACATGAGCAAAGTCAGGTACCTGGTTAGGTGACTGCAGTATCAAGATCATAATTTTCAGTATTTGGTCTACAGCAGTTTTGTAAAATGTAAATTAGACTAGTGACTTTAAGGAAAGCACTTATAGTTAATTCATTATAAATTCTAACCTAATGTTTCAAAAGCATAATTTTAAAATTAAATTAAATTAGTTTTAAAAAGCCTCAACCCAATTTAAATTGTGTTAATTGAAATAATTTCAACATGCTTCCTTCATCTGTTCAAGAAATCAAAACTTGTAAGTACATGTAAGCTTTTCAAAAGCTGTTTGATGATAAAAATGCTTCTTTCCCTTTGAAGTATAGGTTAAGAGCTGTAATCATTAATTTTTAGAAATTGGATAATACAAACATATGGCAAAAATACATATACCCCTCTGTCTACATAGATAGTACCTGTTGGCAGCTGTAGTTACACTATTGCTGATCTAAAGGGGGAAATATGCAGAACTCTAAAGGTATTTTACACTAAAACTAAGATATCACTATATAAATCAGATGGTATTTCCACTTCACACTTCAGTCACCAGTTATGAGGTACTCAATTAATATTCAACAGACACTATTCCAGACTGGACCACTTGGTCTATTGAAAAGAAGGGCACATGCATTGGCCAGATGAAGTTAAGAAACTGAATTTTACCTGTAACATTAACTCTGTCGCCTGGCTGAACCTTATCAACCAGGTCATTGTGCGCAAACAGCACCACAGTATGAGGCGTCTGGCCAGCCGGCATATCTTCAGGAGACTCCTGCAGTTTGATCTGACAAAACCACATTAAAAGTTAGTTTCTATTGTTTAGAGATAGCAACTCATTTGTAAGAAAGGATCTTACAACTAAAGAAGTTGGGCATCTTCAAATGGATACTGTTACATATTAGAGTACACCAAAACACAAAACTTTCAAAGATTTCACAACATGGTGGAATCCCACTACTGAATTAGAATTCCCCATCAGAATTATGTAATTTAGTTGTAGAAATGAGACAATGCATTTAGTGATTACTATCTCACATTGGCAGAAGTGTAACAAGCAAGATTTACAGACAGGGCTAACCTATCCCACATATGTCCTATGACATTAGAACAGTCTCTGTGTGGTTACATTTGTTCTGTAAGTGAACACTAATTGGTCTGACTAACTTTTGGCATGAAAAAAAACACTTAACTCCCCCTCCAAATGGAGGATAGATAATCCTTCAATTTCTTTCCCCCCCTCTAAATATTAAGTATAATTGCAACCCTATATTGCTTCATATGCTTAAAGAGCTGTGAATCATTCTGAAGTGCAATATAGTAAGTCCTAAGAAAGACACATTTTAATATGGTTAAGTTACTCTTTAAAGAAAAAGGCAACTATTAAGCAAGCAAAACTTTTCCATTTTACAACACCAAAACAAAGCAACATACCATCTGTTTGTCTGAAAACATAGAGCGATTGTGAATCAATGCCATGCTGTGTGTTGTGCTACAGTTCTTGCACGCTGATGGTTCAGCAATCCGGCCACGGTCAATTTCTACTCTTGTGGTGAAGGCACAAACCTGGCACTTGAAGAATGCTTCTTGCATCTCAGGAATCAACTGGGAGCTTCTGATCACCATACCACTGATGGTGATAAGTTGGTCAATGTCTACAACACAGAAAGAGATACATGGGATTTGATCATGCTTTTCATTTGCCTGTCTCAAAAGTCCACCCTAGATTTTATTTTTACAGCTAAATGGGCATTTACAGTCCCCACACATGAAGTAGAGAATATTCTATCTGAGAGACAGAGAAAATAAAATGTATGAATAAAAATAAGCCACAGTTACATCAGAATTTTGACACAAGGGATATAAACCCTTATGTTTCCAGATATAAATCAGTCATTTACCAACAGAGGTTAGGAAAAAACCTCCTTTGTGGGCAGGTTATTCAAGAGTTGTCCATTATAGTTTTTCGCACTTTCCTCTGCAACACATGTAGTGACTATGAAAGTCTGAAAATACTAATCTAGATGGACCTCAAGTCTGATCTTTTAATTTTTTAATCTGTATTTTCCTAGTTGTTGAACAAATTTCATACATCCTCAAGTTTCTTTTTACACACTGCAATCAAAACATCTTGCCTTCAGGGTTCAGACTCCTCATATTCCTGGTCTTCAATGCATTATATGGTCTGACTTGAATCTGGTGTTCTAATATTGAGTCAGGGTAACGATCAAAAAAGATCTCATTAGCAGCCATGTCAAATGTTGGGATAACTTCCTGTTTAAAAGGAACAGATGCATGTGTAAGAAAGCCTGGCATTAAGTAGTTAACACTTTTTACCCCAAAAATGTTCAACTTTGTGACCCCATTTGGTGTTAGGAGACAGGAAATGACCACAGTTGTGTGGCATTCCCTCACAGAGGAGGAATTGCCAGTTGGCTGATTAAATGAGCTTTTTGTCCTCTTTGTACTGCAGAAGCAGTGCACACTTTATCTGGTCTTGGAACTCTTAGCTGTAGTGCAATTTCCCTACCTTTGTGGGTTTAGATAGAATCTTTGATGATACCCTATATCACTTTAAAAGTCAATAAGGAGTCAAGTTACAAATACAAAATGAAATGTGTAACATCTATGTGGAAAAGGACAGCAAAAAAGAGGACATGAAGAGTATGCCACATATACAATTATTATAATGAACCATATGTATTGCATTACCATGTGACAATTTCACTAAATGCAGACTGACTTTTAGTCATCTTCCTTAATATTTAGCATTAATATACAATGCACACACTACGCTAAAAAAAATCACTAGCCTTTAGAGAGTAAGGCTCCTTATTTAACAAAGATTAGAATCTAAACTTTCCTCTCAAGAAGTAGGTTGCTAGCTCTTATGGTTGCAAAGACAAGGATACGGTGAAATGTCAGAATGTGCAGAAAGCTCCATTGTTCTGCTGCTCAGAGCAGTAACTTTCTCAAGCTACAACAAAGTGAAAACTGGCAGCAAACTTCTCTTCAGAATCCTGTGGGCAGCAGTAAAACTGAGCCACAGTTTCATTCTATTGCTACATAGGTAAGCTGTGAGCAGCAGCAGAATCAGATTCTGGAGCTATTCGCTGGGAGAGCAGGAACTCAAAAGAAAGGCAAGGAAAAGAATTTCAAAGGCAGCCCTATGGTTGCAGCTGTAGCTAGGTATAGAACAGATTTAAGACAGTCACAGAAAGACTGATAAAGATCCAGTGACCATTACTTTGTCATGCTGGGATTCAGCCTTGAACCTTATTGTCTTTTGAAGCTGCCTGCTTCCTTCACACACCTACATGGCAGAAAGAAAAACTGGATCACTGAGCAGGATCCAAGGACTACAAACTGGCAGGATTCCAGGACAATCCCTTTTGTGAACAAATTTGGTGAGTGGAATGGGGAGTTTTTTCTGAGCTTCTCACAGCAATTTGCCTTTGGAGAACAGCAACAACTCTCCCCCTGAGCTCTCTTGTATCTGTCTGTGGCTATGAAGTGTCTGATAAATATTTTAAGACCTTTAAGCAATAAATTATATTTTATGCAGAAGTCTGTAAACACAAATGTTATATTGTCTTTCTAGATATTTACACAAGTGCTTAAGCACTGGGGTATGTAGTGATAAATACTGTTCCCTCATTGAGCGATAATCTTAAACAGTTACATACTAATTTATTTTTAAGTAATGCAGTTTAAAAAAATAGAACTCAACTGGAAGAGAGCCTTTAAAAAAGGCCGGATGTTACCTGTGGATAGCAGATCAGCTGTCTGTATAGATTTGTGTCAAATGATCTTAGATGGTCACAGTTTACATTCAGAAATGGTTCCCCAACCATATTGATCTGCAAGATGTTTAAAAACGCCACATTAAAGAACCAGCATTTAAGTCTGAAAAACAAGTTAGTTTTAGCTGTATTACTGTAGTACCTCCTCAAGTCGCTGCATATAGAGTGGTTCATTAAGATCCAAGCCAACGTTCTCTTCCTCTTTAGCCAATGGATCAATAAAGCGCTGAAGAAATCTCTGAATATTGAGAATAAAACAAAAAAAAGTTATATTTAGGAGTGCCCAAATATATTTAGGAGGGACAGAGCTGTGATTTCACTGCTACACCATTCCTACACAAATTTCACACTGTAAAGCATACCAATTACTTCGAAAAAGCCTTATCAAGCTATTATCCCTTTCTTTGAACTAATTTTTTTTTTATAATTTTATAAATACAAGTTAAAAGAACACTTTCGGGAACAGGATAACACGCTAAACATATTACTACTAAAAAAAGTATCTGAAATTTTACTGAGGATTTTAATTTCTATTACACCCTAATGCCTACAAACAAACCTTACTCCTGGACCAAAATAGTAAGCTCCGTATAAACAGAATAAAAAGAGCTTTTCCAAAAAGCTTATCATCCAAGTATAAGACAAGAGACAACAGATGGATACAGACAGGGACATAAAAAGAAAGAAGGAAATGGTGTTGATCAGTATGACAGGCAGTGGTCTCAGTACACCAGCAGACTAGCTGTTGTAAAGGCTTTTGTAGGCATCACAGAAAAGGAGAGCTTTAAGAAGAGCTTTAGAGGAGGAGAATAAGGCAGCTTTATAGATATTTACAGGGAACTCTTCCTATGTGTAAGGGGCAGCATGGGAAAACACACAAAGGTACTCATTTGAAAATTTAACAAATGGACGATAGAAGCAGTCCAACTGAAAAAGAAAGAAGACTTCCCAATAGTTAATGAGAGTTGATGGTTAAGGTGGGGATGGGCCATGACAGAGCTTGAGAGTGAAGCCCAAGTAGCTTATGTTCAATGTAGCTGAGAAGGGGGAGCCAATGAAGAGATGGAAAGAGAGGAGTGATCTGCTCAAAACAACATATCAGGAAAATATTTGTGGCAACATTCTGAACTGGCCTGAGCAGGGTAAGGTTTCATTTGTTAAGGCCAGAGAAAAGGGTATTGCAGTAATCAAGACACAAGAGGAGAGTTTTAGCCAAGGTCTACACTACAGACCTATACTGATATAACTGCATTGCTCAGGGGTGTGAAAAATTCACACCCGAGAGACACAGTTACACCATTCTAATCCCCTGTGTAGACAACGCTATGTCGATAGAAGAGCTTCTCCCACCAACATAGCTACTGCCTCTCAGGGAGGTGGATTAACCATGCTCCCAGGAGAAGCTCTCCTATCAGTACAGGAGCACCTATACAGCATTTTAAATGTAGACTAGGGTGACCACACAGCAAATGTGAAAAATCAGGACAGGTGTGTGTGGGTAATAGGAGCCTATATAAGAAAAAGACCCAAAATCAGGACTGTCCCTATAAAATTGGGACATCTGGTCACCCTAGTGTAGACCTGCCCTTAGATGGACAGACGGAGAAGACTGTATCTTAGAAGGGTTATGCAGGTTATGTTTTCTACACGATCAAGAAACAGGGTAGCTGGGAGAATTTGAGGGGAAGATTAAGAGCTGTGTTTTAGATATGTTGAGTTTGAACTCACAGCTAGACATCTATGAGAAAATGTCAGAGAGACAGGCTGCAGTTTTAGGTTAACACAAAGGCAGGCCTGAAGTAGAGAGGTACAGTTGAGTTTTGTACATAGAGCGGATAGCTGAATTTGTGTTTGCAGATAGAGATTACCCAGAGATAAAATGGAAAAGGAAAAGAGAAGGGAACTCAGGACAGAACCATTTGGAACTCCCACAGAATGCTGAAGGGTGGATGAGGAGGATCCTTTAAAGGACATGCTGAGGAAGTGATTAAAGAGGTAGAAGGAGAACAGGCAAAGGAGAGAAGCCATGGAAGCCAAAGGAGGATAAGACTTCAAGAAGAGCACGGTTGAGTGTGCTGAAGGCAGCTGACAGGTCAAGGAAAATGAGGATAAGAGTACTGGTTGAGCTTTAGCTAGTAAATGGTGATTAGAGAGTCTGGGAAGCGAAGTTTCATTGTAGCCCAAGGGATGGAATCCAAATTGATGAACTCTATGGTGGAATTAGAGGAAAGAAACCCTAGAAAACAATTTTACTTTTCCTCCTCTTAAGATCACGGTATGAAAACATCAGTGTTCTTCAAACACCCTGGATTGATCCTAAACATAACTCAATTCTGATATTTGCTAGAATCAAATACTGCACATAGAGAATATACAAATAAGCTTTTTGTGAAAGAAATAGAGGTATCCACACACGTTCACCTACTTGGAACTTTTCTTTGCATGAAGCTACGTTAACATCTGTTCCCCAGATCACAAGCTTTTGTCCAAGAGATTGTTCACTTGCCAATGCATCCTTTGCTGGCTGTGGGAAGGGAAAAGCCATTAGTATGGATAATATAAATACATTTTAGAAAAAGAATTACCAGCAAAATCTGAAACATCTACCTACCCCATCAGAATGCAAGTCCACCTGTCTGGCTTTGCGGGCAGATCCAAGATCTGCCCTCTGCCTAACTGGAGTTCCTCGCACACCACTCCTTGGAGTACCCTCCACTCTAGAGCTGGGAGTGCCATAGGTCAGAGGTGAACTAATATCAAAATCCAGTGGAATTGCTACAAAGAAAACGTTTAATTATACTTCAAAATATTAATGAATACACTTTGCCCTAATGAAGTAAATAAGTTAGTGTTAGTCAGTGTGATGGCAGGCTAGCAAAGTTTGTAAATCTTGTTAATTTTATAGCTGTATTTTACAAGGCTGTACTAGTCATAGAATGTACTGTATGGATTAAAATTTATATTTCTCCAAGCCAGAAGGAACACACTTTGCTAAAATAGTTTATTTTAAACCTCAACAATATTTTAAAACACTGTAGAGCTTAACAACAAGCTCACACTAAGGCCTATTGGGTGTATGTTTTGTACACTAAAATCAATTAATTAAATTAAAAGCGAGCCACCAACTAACCTGTAATTGAAAACAATCCTGTTAATTCAAAAAGGTCCTTTTTTGTTTTTAAATTGACAGCTATGTAAAAGCCTACATTAAATCTCTCCAGATAGGCCATTTAATAGCCAATAGTACAAAGATATCAGCATTTTGCTCCTACAAGCATACCCGATTCCCGAAACTGTGGTGGGCTGGAAAACAGAACATCTTGAGCATTTGGGCTTTGCATGTCAACTGCTGGAGAAGTTGGCATTGGCTGTAGATCTCCTGTAGATGTAGAGTCATCTGTTCGACGTTTTTGTGAAGGAGGAGACTGAGCATCTTCAGTGCGTGCTGCAAGAAGATGAAAGTAGCAATTTCAAATGTTAGCTGCAACATTCTACACAGATTAATGTTAAAAGACCAAAACCACAAAATAGATCATATGATAGAATAGCAAAGAACTTGGCTGATATAAAATTAAAAAGCAAAGTGCAATATTTTGCTGAAATGAAAATGAAGAATATTTGTGAGATTCCAAAAGTGGAAAATAGCTTAAAACAATTTAAAATTAATACTGCAATTATCTTCCTAAATGCCTAAGAAATCAGAGCTGCTACTACTAGTGCTATGAAAATGTACCTCATATAGCGCATTTCATCAGTAGACTCCTTTGTAAAGTGCTCGGAGAGCAATATCATTATCACTATTTTCCAGCTGGTGAAACAAAGGCACAGAGAGGCGGAAGCAACCTACATACCAATGAGTATCAAAGCTTTTCAAGTTCAGTGATAAGTTTCATGCATCATATTCGTAACACTTGTAAATTTGCCTTTGTTTCATTTTTAAAAAGCATCCTGTTGCACTAATGCATTGTTGAAGACTAAGGCCAAGTCCATATAACAAAGTTTTGTCAACATAGCTATGCCGGTGACGGATGTGAAAAAAACATAGCCCCAGTCTCGACACAGCCACGCCAGCCAAAACCCACAGTTGTAGCAACAGCTTTGCTAACAGAAGAGTGTCACTCAAATGGGAAAGACTGCCCCACAGTGAGCAGAGCTTACTACTGACATTACCTATGCTGATAGAAGCACTGTTCTTCCCTTATAGTTGTGCTGGAAAAAAACTTTGCAGTGCAGACAAGGCCTTACAGAAAAAACAAGTTTAGCCCAGAGACTAACAAAGTTAGTTTGCTTAAGTTGCAAAGAATCCTGTGGCACCTTATAGACTAACAGACGTTTTGGAGCATGAGCTTACGTGGGTGAATACCCACTTCGTCAGATGCATATAGTGGAAATTTCCAGGGGTAGGTATATATAAGTTGTCATGCTCCTCTGAAGAGTCTAAACTTATAATTTCTTCCCGCACGTCCAGATTTTTAAATTCCTGCTTTAATGACAAAAAGCTACTTTTACTGTTCTTCTTAAGGCATTAGCCCTGCAAAGACAGGTGTGAGTGAGCTAGACTCCATCTGTTCTTGGGCATCATCTTAGGCCTAGGCTACACTTAAAATGTAAGTGGACCTAGTTACTCCAGTCAGGGATGTGAAACAGCCACACTCCTGAGATGCTGCTAGGTGGGCAGCTACTGTCACTTGGGGAGGAGGAGTTCCTACTACCCCAGAAAACCCCTAACTTACTCAGGGCAGGCGGTGCTCATGCTATGGCAGCAGCAGCAGCTAAGCCAGTACTGTATGTTCTCCGCACTATGAATGTACCTTTAAAGACCAAACAGAGAACGAGGGGCTGCACACGTCCCCCACCCCAGGCATTGCTCAGCCTGCCCATGCCTTCCCGGCTGGACACTCACCACCTAGTGAGTTTGCAGGTCCCCCCACCCCATCCCGACACACCCGCACCCGACAAGGAAAAGTTGCACTTACGAGTCTGGGGGTTGCTGCTCCGCCCGCGCTTGCTGCCGCGGCGGCTCGGTGTGGAGGCCGGCGAGGACATGACGCTGCTTCCCCGGCTGCTGCTGCTTCCTGCGGAGGCGGAGAGAGAAACTGAGGCAGAGCAGAGCGACCCCCCCCACGCCCCGCCCCGAGCCCCCTCTCCTGCGAGCCCACCGGGAGCGGAGAGCGCTGCTCTGCGCCGCCCCACGGCACCTGCTCCGAGCCGGGCCCTGAGACCAGCACATTCCTGGGAATTAAGGCACGACACGGAGCCGCCGCACCGCCCCCCTCAGCACCGCCAGCCCGCTCCAGAGGGACGCACCCGCCACTCGATCCCCTTCGCGCGCAGATATTCGTGCCGGGGGGGGGGGATGGCGGCGGCGTCTCGCGCTCTTACCCCCCCCTTTTCTTCCGGAAGCACCTTCGGCCAGCCCCTGAACCCCGAGAAAATTTCGCGCCAAACGGGTCACGTGAACGGGCTCGCCCGGGTTTTCCTACCAATAGCCGTACGGCAGAGCCCAACTCAGCCCAGAAAGGAGGACGGAACCACTCATCTAAGTTCCGGGTACGGACGATCGCCCCCTAGCGGCTCTGTGAGCCTCTCTGTAGGGACAGAGCAAAGTCTGACAGGAGCCCGATTCTCCCACAATACAGGGGATTCACCCACATAGAGCCTAGATCAGAGTCATAGGCAGGGTTCCTCCTGGTGAGACATGGTATCGCCCATACTTGACCAGGTTTCGCGGCTCAGCTATTGAAAGCAGCTCGATGATGGTTGGAGACTAAGACGATCCATTGCCATCGTGGGGGGAGCTTGTATTAATCTGCGGAAGCGTTCCTGTGTCTCGGACAGGAGGCGGGGCAACGGACACCCCCGCGACCTCAATGGTTTAGTCCAACATCTCCTGTCTCAGACCGAACCAATCAAGCTCGCTCCCGTGCGGGGTCGGGTTACTTGGCTCTGCCTGGGCAAGTGCAGTCACCCAGGCACGTGCGTCTGTGCGATTGATTCCGCCCAATGAAACTCCTGTCTGGGGACGGTCCAACGTTCCCTCTGCCCCGCCAGCGGAATTGGTTTCGTTGGTTGTGCCCGGCGCCGCGCGCGGTATGGCTGCGGCTCTGCCCGTGGGCGGCGGCGGCATTCAGGGCTCTCTGCACCTGCTCTCCTGCGCGCTGCAGGACCCGGACCCCGGCACTGCCGCCCTGCGCGGCTACCACCTCATCCGCAGCGTGGGGGAGGCGTGCCTGACCAGCACCGGGGACGGCGCCCGCGGTGCGTGTGACCTGAGCGGCGGTAACGAGCGGGCCCCTGGGCGGGGCTGCCCCGGGCCCTGGCATGTTGGGACGGGGCGCGCTCAGCCTATGCCTGGGAAGGGCTGTCGGGCGCCCGGCCGGCGGGTCAGGGGAACCCATCCCCACGGCTGACCCCCTTGGGGAAAGGGGGGTCATGGCAGTGAGCCCCACTCGTTCCTCGGTCACTGTGGCCTGCGCCCGTCCTATCGCAGCAGGGCCCTGCAGAGGCGTTTTGGGGGGCCCATGTGGACTGGAGAAGTGGGTCCCGGTGGCCCGTGCATGGAGACAGGGAACCCCGTCCCCACTCCTTGTGTCCTCCTCACCCAGTTAGCCTGCAAAACGCTCTCCAGAGCGCCAGCGGCCCAAACCTGACCCTCCGCTCTCAGTAGCCCAAGGGGAGCCTTGTTGGGGAGCTTCCTGTGTTAAACATGGAGAGACTAGGTGGGTGAGGGGATGATACTTTTTGGGGGGAGAGACACAAGCTTATCGGTCCTGACTGCACAGTGCTGCACACTCTGCATCGAGCTGCTCCGCCAGCATTAGCTCACTGATGTGAGGGATACTGAATGGGAGCGAGCTGCTGCCTACGGGTACCAGGAACTCCCCCATCACCAGGCTGGTTGATGAGGGTTTTGGGTTACCATACCCTCTCTGGAGCCAGCTGAGCAGGTTCACGTGTGGTGTGGTTTGCTGTGCCAAGGCTGACCATGCCTGGGACATCTATTGCAGCCCACTGTGCATTTGGTGCTGTGGAGCATACTGCACACATACTTGCTGGATGACTCCTCTTTTTCTCTTGAGCTCCCCTGTCTTTGCAAACTGGACACTGACCACTCAGAAGTCATTGACTAGCTTTAGATAGCTCTGTGATTTTTGTTGTTTTACAAACCTTGTCTTCCTTGTTATGACAATATACTATATAAGACAGTTTAAAACTATTCTGTGCAGCCCTACCAGCCACCGTTCTAACTCTGTGGAATGCTGACCATAGCCTGGAGAGTCCTACCTTACTAGGTCAGGGGGCTCCTATCCTATTGAACCCTAGCCCCAGGAGCTCTATGCTATTAATCCTAGATCAAGGAGCTGTACCTTTTTGAACCCTAATTCTAGCCTGGAGACCCTGTACCCTATTGAACACTAGCAATTAATTGGGGGATGCTTGCAGCCCTACCCTAATGACCCTTAACTCTAGTGCTGGGAGCCCTAACCTTTTAAACCGAGCCCAGGGAGCCCTAGCCTCTTGAAACCTATCTTTATCCCCAGGAACTCTGCCCTTTTGATCCCAACCGTATCCCATGGAACCGTTGCAATTGCAGCCGTAGCCTGGGAATCCCTAGCCTATTGAATCTTAACTCTAGCCTAGGGAACCCTAGTCTACTGAACCTTAACACTATTCTGGAGAGCCCTATGTTATTGAACCCTAATCCTATACCAGGTAGCCCTAGCAGCAGCTGTCATGCCCCTACCCTGGGGAGCCCCAGGCTATTAAATCCTAATACTATCCTAGAAAAGCCTGGCAGCCACACACCTGTCCCTACCCTGTAGACTCCTGGCTCAGGGTTTTTCAAAGAGTCACAATAGGCTTAAGACTCCCTTTTGGGTCGTGACCTCTAGTTTGAGAAATGCTGGCCATGCTCATTGAACCCTAACCGTAGCTGTGGGAGACCTAGCCTGTTGTATCCTAACCCTAACTCAGAGTGCCCTATCCTCTTGAACCTTAAGCCTACCCTCTTAAACCCTTACCTTAGCCCAGGAAGCCCAAACTTGAGCCATAGACCGAGCTAGTTGAACCCTAACCTGGGGTACCTGACCCTATTGAACACTAACCCTTGCATGGGGAGCCCTTGCAGCCCCAGCCCTATCCCTATTCAGCTGGAGCTGTTCAGAGTGGAGCTCTGGTAAGTATTTTCAAACCCATGGGGCAGAAGACCTGAGCCCTGGAGCCTCATGTGGGGCAGAAGCCAGGGGCATCAGGAGATACTCTATGAGAATTTAAGTCCTGCCTACCCTGGTGAGCCCTAGCCTAACCGTAGACCAGGTGGCCATACTGTTCTGAAATGTAACTCTGTCTTGGGAAGCGCTAGCTTATTTAACTGTCGCCCCAGGAGACATTCCATTTTTATCTTTAACCCTGTCTCAGGGAGCCCTAACCTAGTTTAACCCTAACCCAGGGAGTCCTACCCTACTGAACCCTAACCCTGGACAATCAAGTATTAGCAGCCCCAGTCATGTACTGCCCTGTGGAGCCCATCCCTATTAAATCCTAACCCTAGCCTGGGAAGCCCTTGCAGCTTGAGTGTATCCCTACACTAGGGATCCCTAGCCTATTAAACCCTGTCTCTGCCCTGCAGATCCCTAGCCTAGTGAAGCTGAACCCTTCCCTGCAGCTCCACTCCTATCCCTACCCTGGGGTGCCCTACCCCACTGAACCCTAACCCTACTCTAGGGATTCCTACCCTATTGAACCCTCACCTTAGCCTGAAGAGCCCTGCCCTATTGAAACCTAACAATGTCTTAGACATTTCTAGCCTTTGATCCCTGAACCTAGCCCAGGGAGCTGTGCTCTATTGAACACTAACCCCAGCCCTTCTAGCCCTAGCCTGTTAAACCCTGAACCTCTCGTGGGGTGCCCTACTCTATTGAACCCTCACCCTAGCTCAGCAAGCTGTAACACAATTAACCTTAACCCTGGGAGCTCTAGCCTACTGAACCCTCACTCTAGCCCAGAAGCTTTTGCAGCTGGATCTGGTCCGTGAGCTGTAGGTTGCCCACCCCAGTTACAGAGGAAACCTTCCAGAAGTGAGCCAAGTGTAATCAAAGCAGTGATGTCTGCCTGAGTATGCAGACAGCTTGAAACTGACTCAAAGGGATGAACACCATTCATCTGCTTGGAATATCAACTTTAAACTGAAAACTGATTGTTTCAGATGAGGAAAACAAGGTAGACCTAATCTAGCTAGGCTTCAGTAAAGCATTGGACATGACACAACATGGGAAATTATTAGTGAAGTTGGAGAAAATGGTTATTAGTACAGGAACTATAAAATACATAAGGAGTGGCTAAAGGAGAAACAGCAGCTTGTTCTGTTGAAAGGAGAACCATGGGCGGAGATTATTAGTGGTGTTCCTCAAGGGTCTGTCTTGGGACTGATTTTATTTAATATTTTCATTAATGACCATGGCACAAAAAGTAGTACAGTAGTGTACAAATGAAATTTGCTAATGACACAAAGTCAGGAGGCATTGTCGATACAGAGGAGGATTGGAATATTATACAAGAAGAATGGGATAGCCTGGAGGACTGGAATTTTTTCTCTAACTTGATGGCTCATCAGTTGGAAATTACAGAGGAGGAGGAGAAAGACCTGAGTGTGAAAGTTGATCACGGGATAACTAATGTTAAATGGCTGTGAAAAAGGCTATAGCAGGTGAGGCATTTCCAGTAGAGCTGGAGAAGTATTAATACCATAAAACAAGGCACTGTAAGACCTCATCTGGAATATTATGTACAATTCTGGTCACCCATGTTCAATGAAGATGAATGTAAACTGGAACAGGTGCAGAGATGAGCTACTAGTTGGGTTTGGTAAATGGAGAGCCTGTTTTAGAAGAGGAGACAAACAAGCTAAGCTCTCTTAAGCCTAGCAAAACCAAGCCTAAGTGGGAATTTGCTGGCTCTCTACAAATACAGTGGGTAGAGGTAAACACAGGGGTGGGAGAAGAGCTACTTAAGCTAAAGGACAGTGTTTGCATAACAACAAATGGGGATACACTGGCTATGAATAAGCTTAGGCTGGAAGTTAGAAGAAGATTTCTAACCATTAGAGGAGTAAGATTCTGGAATAGCCTGCCAATAAGAACGGCGAGGGCAAACAAGCTAACTAGTTTAAGATGGAGCTTGCTGTGTTTGTGAATGTGATTATATGAAGGGGTTGCCTGCGAAAGCAGACAACTGGATTCAGTGACCCTGGAGGTCCCTTGTATGTTCCTTTGTTTAAAGTTCAGCAGTGACGCTTCAATGAAGCCTAATTCTCCACTGTTTTGCATCTTGTGTAGTCATTTACGTTGGTGCAAAATGAGTATAGAATGCTGCCATTCTGAATTCATAACACTTCATTCTTCACTTTGTACTTTCTTTGCACAGGTGTAAATGAATACACCAAGTGTAAAGCAGTGGGAATCAGGGCAGTGGTTACTGACATTTTCCATTCAGCTGTGAACATGGTGCCACTGTCTGCAGCTGCGTTCCCTACAGCTTGACTTTGGTCTGGAGCAGTGGAATAAAAAGCAGACAGCATCAGTGTGCTGGGGACCAGAAAAGAGCCTTATAATTAAAATAGGGATTAGGAGTGTAGATCACAAAAGTATCAGATCTGTTACATATAACTTGTGTTGAGACTCATTTACCTATTGTGTTCCTGGAAGTGGGCAGGCAGAAGCCCGCCCACTGCTAAGGGATCCCCCCCAGCCGAAGGGGAGGATCTACAGGACCTTAAAACCCAATTGATTTTGGGGGACAACTAATAAAAGAACAGGGACAGGAGTGTGATTAAAAGTTCAAAAGAAGGGAGCCTGATGGGGACACTGAACAGAGAACCTCAGACAGCTCCCACTGCTCCTCGAAGGTGTCAAGGGAGCCAGTGGACGCTGCCCAGAGGAACTTTGCCCGGATATGTGAACGGACAGAGGATCAGAAACAAGCCCCGCAATCACAGGAGTCTCCATTGGCCAACCTCCTCTCCCTGGTTTTGTAGATGGCCGTTTTAGCCAGGGCCAGGAGGAGGTTGACCAGGGGGTCCCATGACTTTGTGGGACCACAGATAGGGAGTGCACAGAGAAGGAGGTGAGGGGAAAAGTGCAGCCAGAAATGCAACAGTATATTGATGAGGAGCCAGTAGAGGGGCTGCAATCTGTTGCACTCCAAGTAAACGTGCGCCAGGGTCTCCTTCACGCCACAGAACAGGTAGGTGTCTGGGACAGGGGTAAACCATGCCAAATACACACCCATGCTCACGGCCCCATGAAGGAGCCACCAGTTGATATCCCTGGCGGGCCTCGGGACCAGGGTGGAATATAGGCTGGCCCACCGGGACTCCTCACCCTCCAGAGCTGGCAGAAAGTCCCGCCACTTTGTGTCGGGGCGGGAAACGAGGGTGAGGAAGTGAAGGGTGTGGAGCCCGAGCATGTAGAGATGTTTCCTTGGCGCGGCTTGGAAGCGGACCGGCTGCAGATCGTGAAGCCAGCTTGCAGAGAAGGGGCGGGGGGGGCCGATTGGTTCCACGGGGCAGGGGCCTGATGAAAAGGTCCGGAGGGCCCAGAATGGAGGTTGAGCGGGGCATGCCCTCGTGCAGGACCCGGTCGAGGTAGGCCTGAGCAGCGGATGACAAAGTGGCCTTCACCTCCTATAATACGCGCCGGGGGGTACAAGGTCTGGAGAGCCCCATATGCCGAGCAAGCGTCAGGGAATCCAGCCAGTCTCCCTGGTTGTAATTCAGGAGGTCTCTGACCCTGGTAGCTTCTGCCAGGACCAACCTCTGGCGCACTGCGGGGGACTCCGCCACCTGCACACAGAGCTGGGGATTGTGTAGCAGGGACCCCGTGAGGAGATCTGCCCGCTCGGTGGCCGCCATGGACCTGGTCGCAGAGAACAGCTTCCAGGTCCAGAGGAGGTCCCGTTAGAAGACCGGCAGCTTGGAGAGGTCTCGCGGAAGACCTCTCGGATCGAGATAAAGGAGCTGCTGTTTGTATCGGAGCCCTCGGAAGCGGTGCAGGAAGGTGTGCGCCAATACTCTCCACACCGGACTACCCGCATCATAAAGAAGCCTCTGCAGGGCCTGGAGGTGGAAGACGTGGACCTGAGTGCTTAAGGCACTTCAGGCCCTGCCCTCAAACTCCTATCACTCTTACATTGTGGAATACCTTATGTGGCAGTTTGGGTTCACTGACGGTACCCATGGAGAAAAGTACTATCCATCAGTCAGGATGGCAGAATCTGGTCCTAAAATTATACTCCAACTGCCGAATCTACAACTGGCAGTGTTGCTGCAGGTGTTGGAAACTTACAGCTTCACTTCCTCTGCTGTGTATTCATGCTTCTCAGTTCACTCTACCCTTAACTGAGGATCATGTTTGTTACCTCCTGAACTGTTAAGCAGTTTGATTTATCTAATTGCTGTTTTTTTTTTAAATAACAGCTGTTAGGTTTAGAAATGAAATTAATTAGTTGTTTGCAGTATTGTTGTAGTCATGGTGATCCCAGAATATTAGAGACAGAAAGTGGGTGACGTAATAGTTTTTATTGGACCAACTTCTGTTGGTGCAAGAGACAAACTTTTGAACTACATGAAGTTCTTTACAAAATTTATTAGTGGCAGGTGTATTTTGAAGAAATGAAAGTAAATACTGTTTCACGTCGCATGTAGTTATTGTATGGAATTCACTGCCACAAGGGATTACGAGATTAAATTCTGTATTTGGATTTTTAAAAGAGCAGAATAATTTTAGGATTGATAACACTGGGTTTACTGTTTTTCTGAAGCATTGGATGTTGTCCACCATTAGAAGTGGGATAGTGGACTTTGCTGGACCATCGGTCTGATCTGTCATGTAAAATACTATGTTCCTGTCCAATCTCCTCATAGTTTTACTAGATGAAAATCAAGACTTGTTGATACGACCTTTTTGGTCCTGTCTACTCTGGTATTTGAAATCATGATAGAACCTTTTTGGCAAGAATATTATTTAAACATATCTCTGGATAGGAGCTAACACAGCTTCAGATGTTAATATAGATAATGTCTTAGTCCAGGATGACTACTCCTCATACTCATTGATTAAAACATAATTGACAGGTTGCCCTTCGGGTTCATTGCAGACTTGATGTTACTGTACTGGTTCTGGCCCCAAGATTGGGAGGTAAAAAGGTGGTGTAAAGCCACCTTTCTCTCATCCCTGGTTCTGTGCCAAGCAGAGTTGGACTGAACCTGAGCTTTGAGCATATGTGAAGTGAACATTTTACAAACAGAATTTAGGGTTTAATCCTGCAGCGCTAATTATTGTGATTGGCCTTTTTGGCTTCAGTGGGAATATTGTGAGTAAGAACTGCAAAATCATGTCCTTATTTAGCACTGAAAATCATTAGTTGCATTTTGGCACAAGGACATTCTTTAAAAGTAGATGTCCTGAATAATGCCCAATACTATCTAAATAATCAGGTGCTAGGAGCCACTTGTTTGGAAACAGAGTGTAAATAACAAAGCAAATAGTTTGTTGCTTTTTTGCTCTTCCTACAGCATTGCAAACTTCACTGGTGTTTTCCAAAGATAATGGATTACTTGTGTTTGTCCGCAGATCTCTCAGCATTGAGGAAGTGAGTTGATAAACTTAGATATGATTTTTTTTTTAAGAACTGTTGCAATATTTTTCATTGGTAACTGAGAGTATACAGGCTTTCATTTCTAAAAAGGAACTTTGTTTTTTCAGTTTCGAGAGTGCAGGGAAGAAGCTTTAAAATTTCTCTGTGCCTTTCTGGAAAAGATTGGTCAGCAAGTTCATCCTTATGCCCAGGATATTAAGGTAAATGAAGGAAAACTTATTTTTAAAAATCTCTAATCCTTTTAACATTTCTGCAGTGTTTTTAATTTAAACATGAAAGCTTGAAAGATGTATAAAAATATGACTAATACCAGGTTCACGGCTTTCCTTTATTTAATTCATCCCCCCTGCCCAATGTTTCTAATAGAGCTAAAACAGAAGCACAATTTTGGTTTACATATTAATGCACTAGTGTCATGAAAAATGTTAATATACTTTGGTCATATTTATTCGAGTATCTTGGAGCCAGCAGGGTTAGAATATATTCTTCTCTCTCTCAAAAAAATGGTAGTTGCTGAGTTTGAGTTTTTTGTGTTGTAATGTTCTGTCAGTGAAATATTTGATTAAAAATAATACAATATTTTGAATTCTTCTGCTCCAGTTTGTAACCTTTGAAGTGACTTTTTTTAAGGCCTATTTTTTTCAGAGGAGTTGAGTACCTGTAGAACTTTGAAGTCAGTGGGTACTGTGGGTGCTCATCATTTCTGAAAATGTGTCCCTTAGGGTATGTCTACACTGCAGTAAAAACCCATGGCTGGTCCATGCTAGCTGACATGGGCTTGTGGGGCTCAGACTAAGGGCTGTTTAATAGCAATGTAGACATTCAGTCTCTAGCTAGAGCAGGGGTCTCCAAAGTAGGGTATGCGCACCCCAGGGGGATGTGCAAGAGGATCCTTGGGGGTGCGTGGCAGGAGGAGTGCTTTTTTTTGCTTTGGCAGTTCAGGCAGGAGTCTGAGCGGCTTTCTGTTTTTTTTTTTGCTTCAGCAAAAACGGTAGAGCCCGCGCGGCAGGGGGTATGTGCTTAAAATTTTTTTTACTGATAGGGGTGTGTGATTAAAAAACTTTGGAGACCACTGGGCTAGAGCCCAGACTTGAGGAGCCTGTGGGGTGGAAGGGTCCCAGGGCTTGGGCTGCAGCCTGAGCCGGAATGTCTACACCACAATTAAACAGCACCTTAGTCGGAGGCCTGCAAGCCCAAGTCAACTGGCACAGGCCAGCTGCAGATGTCTAATTGCAGTGTAGACTGCCTGAAGAGTCTAAACTGCTCAGTAGTATCCATTTAACTGCAGGTGTTTGTGCCATTGTACTTTTTGAGCTCGTAGTAATAGCCTGCTGCTTAAAAGGAAAGGTGACTAGTAACAGATTATTTGCTGCATGGGGTCCTTTTATTATTTGCTTCTGTCTAGGTTTACCGAAACTTGGATTCGCTAATTTTTAGGACACACTGCAAAACCAATCTTTTCTTTTGGGTTTGGTTGAGGGATATGGGGTAGTCATGTGAATGGGTTAGTATTGCTGTTTTCTGGGTGAACGTATATTCTAGTCTGCATTGGCTTTGTATGAGAAGCTGTGTATTTTTATTCTTGGGTTTTGTACATTTTAAATGTTGTAAAATATCTAAAATCATTGGGGAAAGGTATTTTAAATAAATATCTTAAATTATTTAAATATTTTTAAATCTTCCATCTTGTTAATGATCATTATGATTTTTTTTTCCCAACCTAGCTAACTTGTATTAGCGTTTACACAAAAGAAAAGGCTGCAAAATGTAAAATCCCAGCTCTGGAGCTTCTCATTAAGGTAAAACATAATTTACAGTTCATTATTTCTAAGCCTAGAGACTTTTGAGTTATGCCACGGCTGGTGTTGAATGCAGTAAACTCAAAAAGTCTACCATAACAAGGGAGGTTTAGTGGCTTAATTCTGTAGGAGGAGTATTAAAAAGATATTTTTCTGCCCACGAATTAGTCCTTATCTCCTTTGACCGAATTGCTTAATTAAAGGTGCCATCCCTTAATTTGTGTGGGAAGACATCTTGGATTTTGAGGGCAATCACAGAGTGCATCTTTATTCCCAATTTAATTGCTGTTCTTTAAAGCAACACTGTCAACTTAAAAATCACACTTCTGTTTGAAAATATTAATTTGTTACAGATAACAACTAAAATAATACAACTGAAAGAGATTTGAGGCACAAATTAGTTTTATATTTTTTAAGTTTCCTTAGTGCATATATCATTTTGTGTATAATAATTTTTACTGTTTTCCTTGTATAGTGCATTATGCCCTGATCCTGCAAACATTTATGCATGTGCTTAACTTTACATATGGCAGTAGTCCTTTTGGAGTTAATTCTTCTGTGGTTTGAGTGGGCCTTACAGCAACAGGGAGAGAAACATTTTAAAACTAGGCAAACATGCTTATGAAACTGCAGACATTAACAGGTGTCATAGCCTAAAACTAATTATAACTCATTTTTTAAGCTGATTATATTTTAAATTGATGGTGCCCTTTTGACCTAAAATTACAGCCAAAATGTGTACAAGGAACATAGGAAGTTAAAAAAAATAGGTGTGAACTACATATACAATATGAGGAGCACTTGATTTGCATGAGGAAAACACAACAAAACCAATATTTATTGTATAGAAATGGTAGCTTGTCTTTACGTACATCTTATACGATCAGAAGACATATTAACCACCTTTAACTTAATCCGCTAAACCAGTGGGACTACTTGTGCTTAAAGTTAGGTGTGCAGCTAAGTATCTTTCTGACTTGGGGGCCTTATTTACCTGGGTCCAAGTGGAAACAAATAAAATAGTAGTTTTTCCTCATTTGTGGGTATCTTGTATATATTTCTAGTTACTTCAAAATTTACGGTCTTCCTTTCTGATGGAAGAATTGAAAGTTGGAGAGATCTTTAACAAATTTTATGGGGAACTTGCTGCAAGAAGTAAAGTGCCTGACACAGGTGAGCCTTATCTTTACTAGCAACATTATTACTTATTTTATTTACTATCTTTTAGTATAGTAGAACCTCAGAGTTACAAACTGACTGGTCAACCACCCATGTCATTTGTGGAAGTACACAATCAGGCAACAGTAGAGACCTCCCCACCCCGAAAGCAAATACAGTACAGTACTGGATTAAACATAAACTATTACAAAAAATAAAATAAAGGGATAGTTTAAAAAAACAAAAAAAAGATTTGACAAGGTAAGGAAACAGTTTCTGTGCTATTGCATTTAAATTCAGCTGGTTAAGAGCAGAAATTTTCTTCTTCATAGAAGTTTCAAAGCTGTGTTAAGTAAATGTTCAGTTGTAACTTTTGAAAGATCAGCCATAATGGTTTGTTCAGAGTTACAACCAGCCTCCGTTCCCAAGGTGTTCATAACTCTAAGATTCTACTGTATTAATATTTTGATGGATTTTTTCCAACAGTAATGTGGGTAAGACGGGAGAAGCTCGGACTTGATTTAAAATAAAAACAATACTTCAAAAACAGTCTTTAATGAATAATAAAAAAGTTACATACAGTAGTGGTGGCAAGACTGCTCAGTTGGGAGTTGGAAAATTATGTATAAATGCATTTGACATCAGTGAATAGGGAAATCATGAAATGTTACTATTTAGTATACTGGCTCTAAATACTAGTTAGCTGTCCATATGCTTTGTAAGACCAATAAAACAATATCATCATCATCCTCTCTTGAATAAGTGTCCTCAGAAATATTGACTGTCACATATGGTAGAGCTAGGTAGGGGTTTTCTGCTCAGTGGTCCAGCGCCATGTTAGCAACATTCCACTTACATCAGTGAGGTTGTGCCCGCACAGAGCTCTTGACAGGAGTCTTAGGCTATATTCACGGCTGGCTCCTGGCACCAGCCAAGCAAGCTCATCCTCGGGGCGGCATTCCGTCCAGTTCTAGGGTGGCATTACTGCCCTATTTTTTTTTTGCTTTGCTTTGCTTCCAGGTCCAGCTGCCATGCAGTGAGTGTTTTTGGCTTTTTTTGGCTTTGTCTCTGGGTCCGGCCATCCTGCACCCTGGGTTTTTTGTTTTTTTTGGCTTTGCCTCCGGGTCTGGCTGCCCTGTGCCCTTTTTTTTTTTTTTTTTTTTTTTTTTTTTTTGCTTGGGGCTGCAAAAAAGTCAGAGCTGGCCCTAGCTATATTTATATTAATGATGCATTGTTTTTAAACTTTCACTGCTGCACTCAACTCCTTGATTAGGGACTCTAGAATGTCAAGGTGCTGAGCACACTGTTTTCTCAAATCCCATTGATTTCAGTCTGAGTTGAGGATGTGTGGCACCTCACAGGATTGAGCCCTATAATTTAGTATTTAAAACTAGTGGTTTGAATAACTTGAATGAATTAATCTTCACTATATGAACTGGTGGTTAATTTCAAATCCAAGCATGGAAGAACGTGTATATATGAAAGCACTGTTTTGCTCTTTCGTTTGCCAGTCATGCCAAGATACCAGTAGCCTTAAGTGCCTAGAGTGGTGGGTGGACAGACAAACTGACTTTATTATAATGGTGTCTAACTACTGTATCATATGCCACAGAGATCTCAAAGTAAGTGATGTATATATTGATATTTTTTAGTACTGGAAAAATTATATGAGCTCCTTGGAGTCTTGGGAGAAGTCCAACCTAGTGACATGGTTGACAACTCCGAGAAATTATTCCGAGCTTTCTTGGGTGAGCTCAAAACACAGGTATGATTGGAACCTCTTGTAGGATTCTGTCAATCACTTTTCTCTGGGGGGTATTGTGTGTGTTGAATTACCATAAATGCCAAGATTGTTGGATACTTCATTTAACCAGATAATTATAAAACACAGTTTGAACAATTTTATTGTTTATAGCAGTTGAGCGTTTGTTTTCTCTGGTTACGGGGTCTTGGGTAGGTTACAGGTGGCGGGGAGACCTAGTGGCCATTAGCTGAGTAATGTAGGGGGGGAGAGGAAAGAGCATGATCATCAGCAGCCTTAGTGCCCTATGTAGGGGATGTGATTTCCTTTAGAGGCCATTTTCTTATTTAGACTCCATGGCTACACTTGAAATTTTTGAAGTGTGAGTGTGATCGGAGCGTCTGCGCTGGGAGAGAGCTCTCCCAGCGCTGCACGTAAACCACATCCTCTGCGGGTGTAGCTTGCAGTGCTGGGAGCCGCGCTCCCAGCTCTGCGGCACCGATTACACTGAGGCTTTACAGCGCTTATCTTGCAGCACTCAGGGTGGTGTTTTTTCACACCCCTGAGCGCGAAAGTTGCAGCGCTGTAAAGTGCCAGTGTAGCCAAGGCCTCTAGTAAGCTGCAGAACTTCATTTCACTGTTTGGTTCAGAAGGTTGGCATCACAGCTATACCTTACCAATGTCCTCACTTGTTTGTTTCTATCTTACTCTTCTAATTTAAGCATAATATTTTCTTTAAAACTTTTTTATTTTCAGATGACCTCAGCAACAAGAGAGCCCAAACTACCAGTAGTAGCAGGGTGTCTGAAAGGACTGACTGCGCTTATGTACAATTTTACTAAATCCATGGATGAAGGTGCAGTCTTTTTTTAAATATATATAAAGACATTTTAACTGTTTTACACCTGACAGGGAGCAGCTGTTCATCTGGTCTCAAGTTTCACTCTTTTTTATATATAAGAATAGATACAAGCAGTTGTGCATTCTGAGTGAATTTCCCCCCATTGGCAGAAGGCCTGTTCATGCAAGGCCGTTCATGCCCAAGCACCCCTGGGGTCCCCCAGTATGTAGGACCGTGTGGTCAGAGTGGTTGCATAGAGTGGGAAGTTGAAGTCCTATGTATCCAGGAGGTACTGGGCAGCTGTACATCCCCAAGTGAAAGTTTGAACATTCTTACTCATAATTATACACAGGCACATTTACACTAGCATACCCATGTTGTTTAAAGAGTGTTTTTTCAGCAAGTCAAACAGAGAAGTATATTTTAAAACAAAAATTCTAGAAGCATCCTCAGGGAGAGTTTCCCTTCCTTTAAGAATGTGATATTTTGAAGACCTTTAAATATTGTCTCTTCACGTCCATAACAAGATAATTTTATCTTGCCGTTTTGACTCTCTCAGAGGTGCCCTTAGTAAAATGTTTCATTGTTGTTATCCTACAGATCCCCACACTTCAAAGGAGATTTTTGATTTTGCAGTGAAGGCGATCAATCCACAGGTAGAATTTTTGATGAGTATCTTTCAAGTGTGCATTCTTCTACATATATTAGTTCTGAAGAGCAAGTCATTTATGGTGAACCTTTTTATTTTTACAGGTTGACCTAAAGCGATATGCAGTACCTTTAGGTAAGATTTTATTTTATAACTGTTTGCAGTGCTGTGGATACCAAGCATATTTTGGAGGAGACATGTTTCCTCCTCTGCTTATTCCCTTCAAAGAATACAGCATATTCTGCATTCTAGGCTAGAAGAGTGGAGTGAGAGAGTGTGCCTTTGTGATCTAAGGAGTTGATAATGGAGTAGTTGGCTGAACAAAGCAACTCAGCACCAACACTGCATCCAACACTTAACTTAATGGCATTTCTCTTTCTGTAATGTGACAGTTTTTGAATGCTATATCCAATGTGTTCCAAAATTTCAGGGAATGTTCTAGGCATCTGTGCATGCCCAGGATAAAATCCAGATTAATGAGTAGCTATGTCATGCCTGCCCTCTAACCTGGGGTGTCCTTTACTGCTTTGCTGGTGTAGCCTCCTGTTTGGATTGTTCACAACCAATCTCTAGATAACTTGGCACCCCAAATGGAATTTTCCCAGACACTTCAAACAAAACACACTGGATTAGATTAAACCACGGGTTCTTAACGTGGGGGTCGGGACCCGCCCCAGGGTTGCAAGGTTATTACATGGGAGGGTCGTGAGCTGTCAACCTCCACCCCAAATCCCGCTTTGCCTCCAGCAGTTATAATGGTGTTAAATATATATTAAAAAGTGTTTTTAATTTATAAAGGGTGTGTGTCACACTCAGAGGCTTGCTCTGTGAAAGGGGTCACCAGTAAAAAAGTTTGAGAGCCACTGGATTAAACAACAAAACAAGTTTATTAACTATAGAGAGAGAGATTTTAAGTGAGGTACAAGGAATGAGGTGTAAAAATCAGAATTGGTTACAAGAAAATAAAATTAAAACACTACCGGTGCCTAACTTAAGAAATGGTATCAGATTCAAGCAAGGTTTCTCTCACCACACACTCTCAGTAGTCTTAATGACCAACATTCTTAGGCCAGGACATCATCTCCAGATCAGTGGCTGCTTCCTTTGTTCCTTTTGGTGTAGTGAATTGATGAACAGAGAGAAGAGGAGTGCCTTGGGCTCTCTGTCTCTCGTTTTTATAGTATCCGTTGTCCTCCTGAAGAACATTTCCACCTGAGATTCAGGGGATAGAGAGTCTGTGTAGGAAAAGCTGTTCACTGCTGCCTTTCCTCACTTGTCTGAGGTTTCTTTGTTTACCCTTCCTGCTTGATTCTGTTTATTGCTTAAATGCAAATGAAACAGAGCACACATTCCTTTGTTTGACACAGACCTGTTTTCCAACTTCTGCTGTGGTTTGGAATGTGTGTTAATACCATTATACAGAGACAATGCAACACATTTTATCAGGACACTATTGACCAGCAAATTGAGTTTTCAGATGACACCTCACAAGATATACTTTGTACAAAGATTATTATGAGTGTGTGTAAGGTGTGGACACAGAACATACATTTTTGGGGGGAAGGTCTAGGACTGGGGTCACCCTGCAGTATAACCAAGGCTGGTAAGTGACTTGCATGCGGGAGGCTGTTTGTCAGCAGTCCAGACTGGAGGCTACAGCAACAAAGCAGTGTAAAGGATACCCCAGGTTAGAGGGCACGGATGACACAGCTACTCATTAGACTTGTACCCTAGGTATGTCACAGCATCTGTGGGCAGAGCACTATTGATTTTGGTGAAAATGGGAAACATATAGAGTCCAAGCAACAGGTTAGCTAAGCCTTCCATATAACAATATTCTCATCTCAGCTCTGCCCATCCTCCCAACAGTATTTAAAATGCTGCAGAGACAGCGACAGTGGGGGGCACGCAGAGGCCCCTGGCATGGGAAAAAATGGGAAATGAGGAGCAAATAGAGCCCCTGGCATGGGGCGTGTGTATGGAAGTGGGTTATGCAGGGCCCCTGCCTTGGTGGAGAAAGGGAGGAAGTGGGGAATTGAGGGATCTCACAGAATTCCCAGTGTATGGGGGAGAATGGGAGGTCTCCCATCCCCTGGCATAGATGGTATGGGGAAGAATGGGAGATCCTGGTATAGGAGAAAAGGAAGAGCATGAGGAGCAAAGGAAGGAATGGGGGGCACACAGTTCTGGACAGGGAGAGAACAGGGGATCAGAGTATGGGGGGGGGATATGGGCCCCCTGGTCTGGGGGGAGATTGGATGAAACTGGTATGGAGTGAAAGGAGGAGGTGGGGAAGTTTGCAGAGCCTCCAAAATAGAGGAGGATGGAAGGTAGCATACAGGCAACTGAGGGAGAATGGAGGGATCTGGAGAACTTTTGGTAAGCAAAAAAGTGTGTGACCCTCTAGTAAAGGTGGTGTAGATTGACTAGATCATGGGTTCTCAGTCTGAGGGCTGTGACTCCTCACTGGGGTTTGTGACCATCCTGTATTTCCTATGTTGCTAAATGTGAGCTGCTTGGTGGGGGGCACAGGGGTGCCATTGTTCCTGCCTATATCCCAGCTAAACGGAAGAGGGGCCTCTGGCATGTCTCCTGGCATGGAAAAGTCTGAGACTCACTGGCCTAGATGAAGTAAAGTTCTCATTCGTAATATCTGGAGTCCCTCATACCACCAACAGTAAAATACAAACCACTGAAAGGAACTGCTGCTTCGCCTAGCTGTATCTATACTAGGATAAAAGCAGGAAGGTTGTTTTCAGTTGTGAGCTCATATGTAGATTTAAACGTGTAAATATAGATGTTCTAATAATCAGAAATACAATTTAGTCAGGAGATATCAGAGACTTCCTGTTGGCCTAATGTAAACTTCTAGAGCAGGGGTTCTCAGACATTTTTGTACTGGTGACCCCTTTCACATACGAAGTCTCTGAGTGCAGACCCTTCCCCGTATACATTAAAAACACTTTTTTATACAATTAACACCATTACAAAGTGGGGTTTGGGGTGGAGGCTGACAGCTTGTGACCCCCCCACCATGTAATAATCTCGCTACCCCCCGAGGGTCCTGACCCCCAGTTTGAAAGCCCCTGTTCTAGAGCATGGTCAGTTTTCGGAAACTGGAACACAAATCTGAGTTTTACTAATAATTGTGGTTTTGAATTACAGCTGGCTTACATTTGTTCAGTATGCATGCTGCTCAGTTTGGCACCTTCCTTCTGGACAACTATAGCTCACTCTTTGAAGTACTGTCCAAGTGGTGTGGCCATACAAATGCAGAGCTGAAGAAAGGCGGTCATTCAGCCCTAGATTCGTTCCTTAAACAGGTACTGCGAATTTACATAAGAACTCTAAGACTTTATCAAGGAGTTAGTTCTCAAAACACTAGTAGAGTGTGGGGACTGTTCAAATATATATTCATGCATAATGGTCCTACATAAATAATAATAATCTCTTATCTGATAAGGTGGTATAGATTTTCTTAAAGTTTTCTTTTACTTTATTTTCATTTTGGTTATTTTCTAGTTTCTGGAAATTCGTAATTGTTTGTGTAAATCTGCAGATTTCTCTAATGGTGACTAAAGATGCAGAAATGCACAAGAGCAAGCTGCAGTTCTTCATGGAGCAGTTCTATGATATCATCAGAAAAATGGATTCGAGCAATAAGGAGTTGTCCATTGCCATTCGTGGATATGGGCTTTTTGCTGCGGTATGGCAAGCTTACTCTGACAAAATAGTGTATTGGATGGGTTTAATGTTACAATTAGGAAGTCATTCATCTTACATGTTTGTTTTGATTGGCAGAGTCTGTTATGCAGAGAATGCCTCCCCCCAACCTCAGTTGTTTCTGAGCTGAGTTTTATAAAAGAAATCAACTGTATAGACAGACCTCTACGTTTTGACTTAAAGTAATCATGAAAGGCTCAGTGAACTCCCACTGAATTCACCTGGAAGACTTGCAGGATTGGGCTCTAAAGCATTATAGCCTTTCTCCTTAATACGTGACTTTAGACGTTAAAAACACCCTTTCCACTGTCAGAATTTTGGACACATTAATTCAATTTAGGCTTATCTTGTTCTGCTTGGATACAAAATCTACAGCCTTGGCACCTATTAAAAGTTGGAGTTGTTGCATCTATGGGCTGAAAATAAAACCTTTTTGCCACTATATAATTCTTCTTTTTCCTTCCTCTCTCTCAACTGGGAGTGCTGGACAGGGTTTACTCTGGAATCTCAACAATGCTTCTCCTGATTGGCCAGTGCGGGTTGCTATGAGTAACATGTTGCTACCATCTTCCCCCGTAGAGCTGAGAGCCACCTAAATTCTTAGCTCCTCAGGTTGAGTTGGAAAAGTATTGTAAATGAAAGCTCAGGATCAGATTATTAATACAGTTGCAATAAATTATAAAGCAAGGTTAGTTAACTGTTGAACAACATGGAAAAAATATTCAAATGTATTATCAGGTTCCTGTAAAATTTCAAGAAGTAGTTTTTATCTGAACCCAGCTATGGAGTTTTATTTATTTATTTATTTTTAAGTATTGCAGCATTCTTGTGTTTAACATTAATACTAATTATTGAAGTGATACTTCACTTTCTCTCATTAAAGCCTTGTAAAGCTATAAATTCTAAGGATGTTGACTTCATGTACATTGAGCTCCTTCAGCGCTGTAAACAAATGTATCTCACGGAGGCGGAGACAGCAGATGAACATGTGTATCAGCTACCCAGTTTCCTTCAGTCCATTGCAAGCGTTATATTACACATAGATACAGTAAGTGGAATATTTAAAGCATCAGTCAGTTATTTTGTACCTTTAGAGCCATATATGGATGTGTTAAGGATGCGTTGAACTACAATATATACTATGACAATTGGTGCATTATAGGACAAGCTCAGTAATCAGGAGTGAAATTAAAAAAAAAAAAGTCTCTGGATTAGGTCACTTGTGTTGAAATGGCAGGCATGGTGATGTCTGTTGTAAAGGGACATAATCAACTTAATAGCCACACTTCTACATTTCTTTTAAAACTAAGGTTAACACACTGTTGTATCAACCAGGCAAGGTACTAACAACTTCAACAGGACTTTATTTTTACAGTGAAAACCTCTGTACCAAGCTGCTGCTGCACCCTCTGTAACTCTCACTCAGCCTCTTCAACTCCTCCCCACTCCTTCCTGTTTCCTGTCCTTTCAGATTCCTAACAGCCAGTGCTCCCAGTTCTAATAATTACAAGCACATCTAAACACTACACACACAAACTCGGTAAACACACAGACTACATAAAACAATAAAAACCCTAGTTAAACAATAAAGGTTAATTTTGTCTGGGGGTTTTTTCAGTTTGTTTTTGTGCATAGAACAGCACTTTATATACAGTCAACTTCACCTTTTCCCCATATACCCAATCACTTTCTTGTTCAATCCGTCTTTCACACAACAATGGAAAGAGAAATGTTTCTCCAGCAGTACAGCTTTGTATCAGTTGTGTTTGTATCAGCCTACTGTCTTTATCCGCTCCCAGATTGATAAATCTGATACTTAAAGTGCCACACTGAGAAGGGTAAGTGAGTCTACATGTACTCCTTTGTATTTCTGGAGTGTGTGTTTTGAATGAGGGCTTCCTGATCATTGGCCATAGGTTGGGAATAAGATGAGCTGTACTTGAATGCTCTGGTTTCAGATGCATAAAAACAGATAAGGCTTCTGCTTTTGTGTGAATGAAGCTCTCACTTTATATTCATAATAATAAGAAATTAGTGTAATTGTGTCTGCTAACACTTGCCTTCACTCAGAAACTGCCTTTCTGTTTCCTGGGACATAATGTGGCCCCAGGAAGCTTTCATTAACTCCTATCTGTCTGTCTTGATGTTTTAAATTCTGTCCACATAGAGTGGCTCGCTAAGTCTTTCTTTTACCAGTAGATAAAAGATAGTAGATAATTTTGTAACGTTTCTCTCCTTTTACCTTTTGTTGGGAATTGCCTCTTATTTGGGAAGATTTGCATTATTTCCTGAGTGGTAGTGAAGTTATAATCATTGCTTTACGGGACACTTTTTTTTTTTTTACTGCTCTTACTTTGTTTAGATTCCTGAAGTGTACACTCCAGTTCTTGAACATCTAATTGTGGTGCAGATAGATAGTTTTCCACAGTACAGTGTAAAAATGCAGTCGGCCTGTTGCAAATCCATAGTAAAGATTTTCCTAGCCCTAGCAGGAAAGGGACCAGTTCTCTGGAGTTTCATCAGCACAGTGGGTGAGTATATGTTACTGACTCCTGATTTTTTCCATCTACAATGATAAACCAGTTGTAAGAGAAGCCTGCAGAATATTTATCTGAGATAATCTCATTGATAATGGCCATTTTGGGAGCAACCTGAGGACTCCCACTCTCCAGGAGAGGGTTTAGCGTGCTGATTGCATTACACTTGAACATCCTCTACCAGGTCACTCTCTACAAATGACCTTGTATGAGAACTTGACGATGATGTGCACAAAAGAGTAGATGAAGCAATAGTGCCTTAAAAATACAGAGGTAGCTGTTACTGCTGTGGGTCAGATGCATTGGGTTGAGGGGAACTCTACTAACAAAAATAAAAAATCACTGTTTCGCATTTGCAAAATTCTTAAACTTTATATTAAAAAAAAAAAAAGTGTACACGTGTTTAGGCCTGGGAGCACTCTTGTGGTTGATGCTATTGTAGATTCTACCAGAAATATATGATGAGTTCTTTGCTTTATGGAACATATTAATGGTATAAAATAAAGTTGTAATGATGATGAGATACAATCCTGTGAACATAACAATGCTTATAAAGTTTCCAAGATTTTGCAGCACCCCTTAATTTTATATTAATTGCAAATCTTTTTTTTATTACATTGAGGTTTATTAATTTTCTGTTTAGTAACTGATCCCGTGATGTATTGAGTACCCACAGTATTATACTCTAACACAAGTCCTGACTCCATGCTCAGTGAAGTCCATTGGGCATTTTCGTTTACGGCAATGGGCATTAGATCAAGTACTCAATTCTGAGTACAACCAGCATCAGATCTGGAGAAGGGGTGAGGCAGTGCTGACAAAATGTGATGTGGAGGCAGTTCAAAATTTTTTTTCCTTTGAGAGATCCTGAAATTGGAGTTCACTTCTGGCTGTGCTTGCCAATTGATAAACTTCCTCGCCCCTCTATTTTTAAAACCCAAATTCTATCAGACTGCCAGAAATAAAAAGTTATGCACAGCTTTCTTTTAGTGAATCATTTGGATGATGTGCCTTTGAAATCTCTTCAGATAAATTTTTTTCTTTCAGTGCATCAGGGGTTAGTCAGAGTCTGCTCCAAGCCTATCACCTTCTCAAGGGTAAGTTATTTACCAGAAGTGTTTTTGATTTAAACAATGCAAAAGGCAAAGACTGCTGTATATAATTATCAGAGCTGTAAAGTAGGAATAACCTTTTGGGAGTCAGCTGATTGTTCTTTGGCCATCTGTGATATTTGTTACCAAAAAGATGCAAATAAACTGGTAGCTTTAAAAACAAATCAACGATCTTGTGTGATAGTTTTGCATACTACTTAATGAATGAAAAGCCCTGTAAGCTGTTGTTGTTCTTCGAGTGCTTGTTCATGTCCATTCCAATCAGATGTGCATGATAGCTGGAGGAGTTTTCCTGTCGCAGTCTCTGTTGGGTCGGCTTGGGCACCCCCTGGAGTTGTCTTCATGGCGCTTAATAGGGAGTCCTGCTGACCTGCCACCCCCTCAGTTCCTTCTTACCGCCAGTGATGGTTAGCTGAAACATCTCATAGCCCTGGTTTAGCAAGTGCCTTTATCTCTATTTTTGTATATTGTTCTCACCCCCTAGGACACGAGGCACTGGCTGGCACCGCCATAGCCCTGGCGCAGGATGACAATCGAGTGTTGCAGAAGTTGCTGCGCTGGGTTGCCCAGAGTCTGGGCATCAAGGCAGGGGAGGTAGTAGAGGACTCTGATACCATGGTGGATATCCTTGCGCCCTCTGGACCTTCCTGTATTGCTCTATCGCTCATAAGATCTATTGTGGACACCACCAAAGCCTGTGACTGAACCCAGCTTCATTGCCATCCACTGCCAAGCACAATGAATGGCAATATTTTGTGCCCTCTATGGGTTATAAACATCTTTATTCCCACATGCAATCTGATACTCTTGTTATGGATCCGCCCTGCTAATCAAGACCCCCGCCCCGCCCAAAAACAAAACAAAACAACAGGAGGCTAAAAAACGCGACCTTTTTGGGAGGACGGTGGATTGCAGCTCCGTGTTTCCAACCAACAGGCCGTTGTCAGCTGGTACTTTTTAAATACTTTTATGACAATGGAAAAATTTGCAGAGCTGCACCGCCTAGACTCTCGTGTCAAGTTTTTCGCTTTGTTTGAGGAGGGCAGGCTAATCTCCCTAGCTTCCCTCCAGGCTCCACTGGACAGTGCTGATGCAGCCATGAGAGTCATGGCTACAGGGGTGGCCATGAGTAGGGGCTTCAGGTCTCTGGTCACCCATGCGAGGTCCAGCAGACCATACAGGACCTCCCTTTGAGGGTATGATTCTTTTTTTTTTTTTTTTTTTTTTTTTTTGGAGAAGACTGATAAAAGGCTACGCAGCCTAAAAGACTCGAGCCACCCTCAAATCCTTGGGCCTACACACTCCCACCACCCAGCAGAAGCATTTTAGGCCTAAACCTCCTCCGTGGTTCTACCAATAGAACTGACAGGACAGCTCCCGGAGGAGGAATAGGAACAGCAGAAAGAGTCCTCATCCATCCTCAGGTCAGGGCTCTGGGCCAACCCAACCCAAACCACCTTCCGGCCCCAAACCAGTCTTTTTTGAAGGTGTGGTCAAGTACGGCACACCAGAACAAAACCTGGATCTATCCCGCCTTACCTTTTACTCCCAACTCTCCCCTTTCTACTGTGCATGGTCCCTTATCACTTCCGACTGCTGGGTACTCCACATGGTAGAGAGGTGATATTCATCCAGTTCCACTCCCTCCCACCCTTCCACCCCCCTTCCCCATCCTTCTTCAGGACCCCTCTCACAACAACTCCTTATACAGGAGGTGCACTCCTTTTGCTAGGAGCAGTGGAAGAGGTTCCTCAGAAGCAGAAGAGCAAGGCTTTCTGTTCTCGGTATTTCCTAATACTGAAAGCCAAGAGTGGGCTCAGGCCCATACTAGACCTGCGAGAACTCAACAAATTCATGAAGAAGCTCAAGTTCCGCATGGTCTCTTTGGTCGCCATCATCCCTTTATTGGATCCAGGAGACTGGTATGCCGCCCTCGACTTGAGGGATGCATATTTTCACATAGCAATAACTCTGTCCCACGGAAAATACCTCAGGTTTGTGGTGAACAGCACCCACTACCAGTTCACAGTCGTCCTGTTCTGCCTTTCAGTGGCGCCTCATGTTTTTATGACATGTATGGCAGTTGTGGCTGCATTCCTGCACAGACAGTAGGTACAGGTGTTCCCGTACCTCGATGACTGGCTCATCAAGAGCCGCTCCAGGTCTCAAGTGGAGGCAGAAGCCAACTTCATAAGAGCAATGTTCAATGAACTGGGCCACCTTCTGAACGAGGGAAAATCAGCACTGTCCCCAGTTCAGAAGGTAGAGTTTATAGGGGCAGTAATGGGCTCGATACAAGCCAGGGCATACCTCCTGGAAGCAAGGTTTAAGTTCCTTGGTGACATCATACGAGATCTGAGGCAGTTCCCTACCACCATAGCAAAGAATTGCCTGAAACTCGTGGGACACGTGGCAGCTTGTACCTACATATTACAGCATGCCAGACTCAGACTTCCACTTCTTCAGTTGTGGCTAGCGTTAGTGTGTTGGTCAGTCCAGGACAGCTTGGACAGGATCTTAACCCTGCCTTGCCCTATACTCGACGTGCTCCGCTGGTGGCTCAACCCACATATAGTATGTGCAGGGGTCCCCTTCGTTAGCCCTCAGCCGTCCCTTTTGCTAGTGATGGATGTGTCAGCCTTGGGCTGGGGAGCACATTTGGGAGAACTGAGAACACAAGCCTCTGGTCTCAGGCGGAACTCGCTCTCCACATCCATGTCAGAGAGCTGGGAGCGGTCCGCCTGGCATGCTAGACTTTCGAAGCCTACTCAATAGGGAGACGTGTATCAGTTATGACAGACAACACCACGGCAATGTTCTATATCAACAAACGGGTGCACGTTCCTCTCACCTGTGCCAGGAAGCCCTCATGTTGTGGGACTTCTGTAACAAGCACTTGATACATCTGAATGCATCATACCTCCCTAGAGTACAGAATGAGTTGGCGAACTATCTCAACAGGTTGTTCCGCGGCCACGAGTGGTCCCTTCACCCGGATGTGGCGAACTCAATCTTCCATCAGTGAGGCTTTCCCCAGATAGACCTGTTCGCCACATGACGCAACAGGAAGTGCCAGCAGTTTTCTCTTCCTGAATTACAGTCCAGGTTCCATTGCGGATGTGTTCCTCCTCCAGTGGGGAGGCTGTCTCCTATACGCGTTTTCGCCCATTCCACTCTTTCACAAGGTACTTCTCACGATTCAGAGGGAACGAACTTCAGTGATATTGATAGCTCCAGCCTGGCCCTGCCAGCACTGGTACACATCACTCCTAGAAATGTCCGTGAAAGCTTCAGTCATCTTATTGCTCTTCCCGGACTTACTAACTCAGGATCACGGCTGTCTTCAACACCCGAACATCAAGTCGCTGCACCTCACGGCTTGGAAGCTCTATGGCTGAACTCGATGGAGCTTTTTTGCTCGAGCCCAGTTAGACAAGTTGTCCTTGGCAGTAGGAAGCCTTCCACCAGGGCTACCCACCTTGCCAAGTGGAAGAGATTTTCAGTCTGGTCAGTGCAGCACTGTTCATCCCCGACACTTGCCTCCGTGCCAGTTACATTGGACTGTCTCCTCCATCTCAAGCAGCGGGGGCTGTCCATGTTGTCAGTAAGGGTTCGTTTGGCCGCCATCTCTGCCTTTCACCCAGGAGCAGAGGGCTGATCGGTCTTTGCCAACCCTATGGTTACTAGCTTCCTTTAAGGTTTCAACATACTATACCTGCAGGTCTGACAGCTGGTTCTAGCTTGAGACCTCAGTCTGGTCCTTTCCAGACTCAAGGGTCCACCCTTTGAACCTTTGACGACACGCTCCTTGCTCTCTCTCATATAAAGTAGCATTTCTGGTAGCAATAACCTCATCCAGAAGAGTGTCTGAGCTCAAGACCCCTGACATCAGAGCCCCCTTATACTGTATCCTGTAAGGAGAAAGTTCAGCTCAGACCCCACCTGGCTTTCTTCCCAAAGGTTTCTTCTGTTTCACATCAACTAGGACATCTTTCTCCCAGTATTCCATCCTAAGCCTCACTTGAGCATCAGGGAGCAAAGGCTTCACTCACTGGATATCCGCAGAGCGCTAGCCTTCTACATTGGGAGAACAAAGTCATTCAGAAAGTCGGTCCAGTTATTTGTGGCAGTTGCGGACAGGGTGAAAGGTCTTCCTGTCTCCTCTCAGCGAATATTGTCATGGATCACGTCCTGCATCCGTGAGTGCTACAACCTGTCGAAGGGCTCTGGCCTCTTCAATGGCATTCCTGGCGCAGATTCTCACCCAGGAAATCTGCAGAGCAGCATACACACTTTCATCATGTGCTGTGTGATCACCCAGCATGCCAGAGATGATGCGGCCTTTGAAAGAGCAGTGCTCTAATCAGTTGATGACTCTGACCCCACCTCCTGAACTTGGCCTTGTGAGTCACTTGATTGGAATGGTCATGAACAAGCACTCGAAGAAAAAACTTACTCATCTTCTCGTAACCGTTGTTCTTTGAGATGTGTTGGCCATGTCCATTCCAATAACCACCCTCCTACCCCTTTGTCAGGGTAGCTGTCAAGAAGGAACTTAGAGGGCGGCAGGTCAGCAGGGCTCTGTATTAAGTGCCATGAAGGCGTGACTCCAGAGGGCACCCAGGCCAACCCGATGGGAGGCTGCTACGGGAAAATTTTTCTGTCTACCATGCACATGCACGAATGGACATGGACAACAGATTTTTAAGAACAACAGTTAGGAGAAGGTGAGTAACTGGTTTTTTTTTTTTTCATATAATAGCAAGAAAAGGTGCCTTGCACCTCTTAAACTCTTTGTTGCTTAGATTGGTCATCTCAAACTAGATTGTAACTAATCAGTGAGACTTCAATCCATGTTAGTAAACATCATAGAAACTCCAAAGGATAAATCTAACTGAGCATGTAACAAGGCCAGCCACTTTTCAGGCAATCCTTTATGACTTGGGTGGCTCTATAGCGCCCTGCCTCAGTTTTCCCTTCCGCTACATCACCCTTAAAGTCCGCGCAATCTAAATATTCAATGCATTCCCCTTCGGGAGTCTCATTTATTAAAACCTGCACAGTATGTTGCAAACTCAAACTACAGAGAGCTTGTCTATACGAACATTTAGTTGGTGCCAAGCTGTTGCATACTCACCTGCTGTGTACTAACTGTCTGCTTCTGTTTCAAAATGAGATGTAGATTAAAGTGCTCTAGGGCACTTTCAGTGTGTGGCAGTAGGGTCTACACAGAGAGATAGGCAGTGGAAGGCTAATGTAAGGTAGATTTGCACCCCAGCTTGTGAAGAACTAAGTGTTTGTGTAGACAAGGCCAGAGTCTTTGCCCTAGTCCCAAGCTTGGCACAGGCCCTCCTCCCTAGAGTCTGTCTTCCCTTCAGAGTTGTTATACTCTCCTCCCTCCTTGTGTCAGGAGCTCCCTGGGTTGTAATCAAATAGAGCCTTTTTTACTTCCTGCAGCACACTCCTACAGCTAGTCTCTCAGGCCAGCTGCAGCTTCCCAGGCTTCTGTCATGCCTGGCACTTCTAGTCTGGGCCTAGCAGGAGTGTTTATGGTCCCACTTGAGCTCCCTTCTCCAGGGACTTACCCCAGGAGTCTGTACTTTCCTTCCTTCTCCTTCTCCTATCACATGACCTCATGATCTCACTCATTGTTACCCACCTGGAGAGGTGAGCTGATCTTCTCATAGGTGAGGCTGAGGCCCCATTTCCTCTTAAAGAGGTGGGCTTGCCACCCTGTGATAGAACACTTGCCTTGTGAAGGAATTTTAAAATGTAACAGTTAATCTCTTACACTGCATTGAATCAGAATCTCTCTAAACTAACAAATTACCTGAAGAAAAAATGAAATGGAGGTCCAGCACATACACTGGAGAATTTTATAAGCTGCTAGTTGTACTGTGTCTCCAGCATGGTAAAACCAGGAAGTTGTCTGTTTCAGTCGTCTGATCTAAAAGTTACTTATCTTAGCCTCTGTTGAGACTTCTTCTCTTTCTAAGGGAAATATGTAGCTAAGTCTGTTGTAGATAGTTTCACATGCAATGTATTGTACAGTTATTTAAAAATAATAACGTATTGATTTATTGCACTGCCCTGTAGGAGATTTTTGGGAAAGACGTTTCTAAATCGGAAGAGCCCACAGCAGCTGGAGAGGTCAGAACTGGGAAATGGAAAGTACCTACATATAAGGACTATCTGGATCTTTTTAGAAGCCTATTGAACTGTGACACAATGAAGGTAAAAACTTAATGCCGAGACCCAACAAGGAAAAAGTTGAACTCCTTGATTTTTTTGTTACATTTATTCAATTAATCCAAGATTATTGTTTGAGTAAAGTTTATTGCTCTTGAAAGCAAGTAACTAACATCGCTGGCTAACACCTGGCCTCGTACAGCCATATATTGTGTAGACTGCCTTGCTTGGTTCTGCTAAAGAATCCTCATCCTATCTTGTTCTTATCCCAGCTATGCCAACCCTAGATTTCTTCCAGGCAGGCAGCCAATCATGCTGCAGTATAGTGGTTTAATTTATATGGACTCTGTATGTGGGCTGAGAGTGCGATGGTTACATTAATTTAACAAATATGAATTTGGCTTCCTGGGGTGAAAGGCTTCTATACTATCCCACTGCACCACAATCCCCCCAAATTTTACAAGTTTAAAAATAAAGGAGAATATAAATTTCAGAAGAGCTCTTACCATTGTTTTGAAGTTACTCTCTTTTTTTTCCCCACAAAGGAGTCCGTTTTGGCAGATGAAACCTTTCTGATTGCAAATTCACCGCTGCTTTCTCTGAACCGTTTGTTGTATGATGAACTTATAAAATCGATATTGAAGATTATTGAGAAGTTGGACTTGACAGTTCAGAAACTGAATGTTAGCGAACAGGTGAGGCCTGATATTTTGCAATAACTATCGTGATGAAAACCCCAAATCCCAGTCTTTTTTGCTTTTCTTTCCATACAATGTAGCCCATGAGGTCTCCTTGAGTTAAAATTCATAATAGTCAAAATGTATTACATTTTATTTCTGGAAGCTATTTCCAAACTGCCATGATGGTTGTCTTCAAGACAGACAAAATTCCCTCTTTAGCATCTTGAGATCTCATTATTTTTGTTTTTCTTAGAGTGAGTATTTTCAGTTATTACAAATCCAATGAATTACGTGTGTCTGTTTTTAAAAAGACAGATTAACATGTAGCAAACTAGTGGGCATATTCTTTTTCATGCCCTGTGGCTGACTGATAACAGTGGGTAAGTGTTGTCCCAATCTGTAATGCCCTCTCTATTGAAGCACATATTACCCTTTTTTTTTTCTCTCTTCCCTTCCCCCTCCCTCCCAGGATGAAAATGAAGCTGACAGTGCTTTGGTTGTTCCTACTTCTGATCCAGCTTCAAACCTTCGGCCAACTAAGCCTAAAGATTTTGTAGCATTCGTTAACCTAGTAGAATTCTGCAGGTACTGCATGTTCTATCATTTGAGAATTACAGAGTAGGTGCTGAGATAGTAAGATGCTATAGAAATGTTAACCATTAGTAATAAGTGTGATTATTTACTGGTTTCTAGCCATATTTGAAGTCTGTTTAAAGTGCACAATGTCCAGAACACAAGTTGGAAGCCAGTAAGCACATTTTGAACTTTTAGGTAGTGGGTGAAAATATCAGTACACTGAAAATGTATAGAAGATTTGCAGCAAATTCCAGGATACACGATGCCCTTAAAATTGAGGTGAGGAATTAACTGTATGACTGCTGCACTTTAGTGCTTTGTCATCCATATATTCTAAGTGCTTAGCTTCCAATTCTTAAATTTCAGAAATTTATAGTTCAATATTAGAGGTTTGTGTCACCATTCTAGTACTCTTATAAGATGCTTGATAAGTTAGTCATTCACCTTCATTTTATTCAGACATGCTTGCCTATAATACCTGCAGCGTGTGTTAAAAATAACATCTATAATTACGCTAGTTATTGTAGGATATAATAATTGAGGACTTTCAGCTCTCATGCTTAAAGTCATAAGATCTCCTCCTTTAAAATATACTACACTATTTTTACTATGAAGGCCCCAAACTCTACAATATTGTAACCTGTAAGAGTTTAGGATCATTATTGTGGAAATATTGTAGTATATTCTTTATAAGGGTGATCACTGGATGGAGTCAGGAAGAAATTCTTTGTGCCCTGTTTAATGTTGTATAATTAGGGGCAGTCTGGGAATTTTACTCCTTCCTCTTTAGTATCCTGTAACTGATTTATTTTCAAGACGGATAGTTGGTCTGTTACATTATAGCAGTTCTCATGTTTTTCACTTTCAAGCGGGTGTAAGAAAAACTCATTTCAGTTTATTTGTTTGAATGTTCCCTATGCATTTATTTTACAGAGAAATTCTGCTAGAGAAGCATGTTGAATTTTTTGAACCATGGATGTATTCCTTTGGTTATGAGCTTATTATACAGTCAACACGGTTACCTCTTATTAGTGGATTCTACAAAATGCTCTCTGTTGCGATGAAAATTGCCAAGAAAATAAAGTATTTTGAGGTGAGCATTCTCACTTGCGGCATTTAATGTTGTCTTTTAATGACTATGTAAGTTAAGATGTACTTGTACACAACTGAAAATATTTAGTAGTTATTGTTCCTTATTTTACTTAACAAATTTTCAGTGCAAATTATGCCTTTTTGCCAAAAAAAAAACCAAAAAACCCAAAACCTATTGGAAAGCTGAAATTAGGCTGAAAACTCAGCTTTTTAAAATATATCATCCATACAGGATTCCTTTCTGCTGGATCTTCGCTTCTTAGTGTGAGATTAATAGAACTCACCTAGCACTTAAGGGTATTTGATGTTTAAGGTGACTGGCCAGATTCTCAACTGATGTAAATTGACATAGATCCATTGGCTTCAAGGGAAGGAGGCTGATTTATACAAACTAGGAAGATGATCCAATAAATTCAGAGAAGTAGAATTACCAAGTAAATAAGTTACTCTTTCATTCTCTGAGTTTGTATGCTGTTGTGGGAGGAGGATTCATGTGTAAGGAAGCTTGTGGGTGAAGGAGGTCCTTCAATTCAATGTATATCCTTAGAGCTGTGAGAGAGGGAAAATCACAGATCTTGAACCACCTTCATAGAGAAGCTGTCCTTCTGCACTGCATGCCTTCTCCCACCAAAAATGGGAACATAGTTCATACAAAGAGCCTGGCTGTGCCTGCCTCTCCAAAAGCTGTAGAAGGAAAGAACCAGTTTTTCACAAAAGTTCAAACTAAGAAGGTTGCCACTGATTTCCACAGAAATTGTGTAGACATTTATGCAGGTTAGCGTGAGGGGATTATGCTATAGTGAGCTGCCTTCTTTTCCTACCCTACTCCCTTTCTAGCCACATCTTTATAAACCTGCAAAGCCATATGTGTACGCCAGTCATGGAGAGAATCTTGCTTCTGTTTTCTTTGGTCAGGAGTGATGGGCGGGGAGAGGAAGTGATGCTGCTGCTTAAACTCCTCCATCCACATGCATATTGATCACTTTGGCTAGTAAGTGCTTCTGTACCTCAAAGCAGAGAGGATTACTTAGCCTTCAGTCCTTTTTGGTAGTATGTAATTGTGACTTTTACTGAGAAAAGAGAGTGAACATATATTTTAAGCTTTCACTTTAGCAGATCTGTTAGTATTCAGGCAGTAACATATTCTTATCCTGCAGCTTTTTGTTTTGAGCCTGACTTGTGGAACAAGTCTTGATGTCTGTCAGTACCTTTTGTGTATTTTTTTTTTTTATTATTATTCATAGCACTGATGATAGTTTCTATTTGTCAGGGTGTAAGTCCAAAGAGTTACCAAAAATGCCCTGATGACCCTGAGAAGAGCTCTTGCTTTGCACTATATGCAAAATTTGGAAAAGAGGTAAACCATTTTCCTTGTTAGGCTTCTATTACTGTATCACTATAAACTGTGTTATTTCCAGTACAGAATTTTTAATGGTAGTATCTTTTTTATTTTTGTCTCCATCATAACACAGCATTATCCAAGCATTTTGGGTTGTAAGAGATAGTTACTTTAAATAAATACAACCATGAGCAGTGTCTTTCCTTGCCTGTTTGCTTTGCTGCTTTTCTGAGGTTTGGTTTCATTCACGTAGAAACAAACAATAAGATCAAATTCAGCTCAAACCTTCTCTTGACTTGGCTGCTCAGCCAACACCCTAAATCTCTTATATATGAGTGGAGAAATAAACCACCTGCCTGAGTAAGTCACCAAAAACACCTTAAAAGTCTCAAGTAGGATCAGCACCTGCCTCCAGACTGGTATGTTTCCGACCGAACAAGGTCATTCCAGTAAGTTGAAGTAATTGTGTCAGATAACCCAATAGTGCAGTACAATATGATTTCTTTCTTTAAAGTTCCAAAATGACTGGAAGTGATTCTGACTTGGGAGAAAGATATTTACATCCCTTACTCAACTTAAAAAATGTAAAGTTGTTTTATTAAACAAATATAACTATTATCATGCCTTTTAGTCCATCTCCCATAGTAAATTACTAGTGCCAAGAATGAACTTCAGGGAAGGAAATGCTGCGTAGTATAAAATAAATATCAATGCACATCTTCCATTGTTAATGAAAATAATTAATTCAAGGGGAACAATTGTCATTTCTCTTTTTAAACATGAATGGCAAATTCTACCATACTGCAGTGGAATCATCTCGACAAATCAAAGTACAAGGATGTTTTGCAGTTCCTGAGCTACAACTGCACAGTTACTTAAGTTGTGCATTATATATATTCCATGATAATGAGTTATTCTCTATGTGGCATTCAGATCCTATACCTGGATTTATTGTTTGAGTTTATAGAATGGACCGGTCACAAACGCTATTTAAAAATGCTTATTACAAAACAAATGTAAGTTGACATAATGTCAGTTAAAACATACTCTGGTGTTCAAAAATTGACTCAGTCCACCAGCTGAGAGAAAACTATGTGAATGTGTAGGCTTTGTAGTATGCTTACGTATACAGCAAGTTAGGCTTTGTTGGACCAATGGAGAAAGCAGATTCCATAATTAAAATGTAATCTTTGGTCCTAGAGTTTTTTGTTCAGAAAACAAGTTTAACAATATTAAGAGTAAGCACTGTCCTTGAACTCATCTCCTGACTACAGTCAGTTTAAGTTAAGCAGCAGACAAATCATCCAATTACAGTTTTCAGAGTAGCAGCCGTGTTAGTCTGTACCAGCAAAAAGAACAGGAGTACTTGTGACACCTTAGAGACTAACAAATTTGAGTATAAGCTTTCGTGGACTACAGCCCACTTCATCGGATGCATAGAATGGAACATACAGTAAGAAGATATTTATACATACAGAGAATGACATGCAGTCATAGTATTGATATGACATCATGATTATGACTTTTTGTAATATGGGATAAGAGTGAAATATTTAAAAAGAAAAACACTTAAACATGTGATGTCAGTACAGCCCCTCATTAGAACTAGATTCTCAATTTACTCTTTGAATTGAAATCATACGAAAACCATGAAACCTCACAAAACCCTCTGTTCCAGTGGGGTTTAAAGGTTTTGGTTGCTTCTACAGTACCTAAAATACCAACTCTTAAGTACAACTTTTACTCTCAAAATATTTTCTAAGCTGCTGTTAATTTCTGTTATCCTACCCTTTATGTTCTAATCAGTAAACAAGATTTCTGTGTCCTGTGAATTATATAGCAACATATAGTGATTCAGCCAACATTTTCAAGATCCTTTAAAGTTTTATTTACCAACTAAACAAATGATCTGCTCAATTATTGTTTGTTACATTTCTGAATTTTAGGTAACAGCAAAAATGAAACAGTACAAAGATGAGTTGTTAGCATCATGTCTGACCTTTGTACTCTCCTTACCACATGACATCATCATGCTTGATATCAAAGCATACATTCCTGCATTGCAGGTGGGTCAGTGTGATGTACGGTTAACATTCTTTGTTGGCTTTTGTTTTTAAAATCGGTCTTGCAAAATTTTTTAATTGTATATGTTTTTTTGTTGTTTTTTTTTGTACAAATAGGTAAGAAATCTTTCACTTTTGCACTAGCATCACCATTGATAAAAGGGTCAATGAGCCAACTTTTTTTGAGGGCTGGTAAATTTGTATGGCTACTACGTGATGTTTGCAGCTCCATCTGAAGATCCTAATCATGCAAAGGCATTCTAATGTTGTAATGTAGTAAAATAAATGTTTGGTATATTAGCATGTCAGCTTGTAGGGAGCTAAAGATATAAAAGGAAATTATAATTTATTGTGTTATAATTTACTCATAAAGCTATTTTTTCTTTAAATCTTAGTATTGATTCCCAAAATATTTAATAGCTTTGTTGGCTTAATATGTAGAATGCTTTTAAGCTGGGCCTCAGCTATACCCCAATGGCTGATGCGGGGCTGGATGCCCTGGAAGACTGGTCAGCTCGCATTCCCAAACATATAATGCAGCCTTACTACAAGGATGTCCTGCCTCTCTTTGATGGCTATTTGAAAACCACTGGATTGGCAGGTATGTAGTAGAAAACATTAATAGTGTAGAAATACAGAGTTGGGGACATTTGCAAGCTTTAATATATTCAAGTATAACTAATAATAAAAAATTCAATAGAGCCTGAGGATGCAGATGTAGGATACTTGCAGCTTATTGTAGAAACTCTTGCATGTGGAATATTAAGAGATTCATCTACAACCAAGAATTATGCTTTTTTTTTTATCTGAGAGATATTAGTGACTGCTGCAAGTAGAATCCCAACAATAGCAAATGGTATCAATTTATATGTGCCATCCTTCAGATTGTTTTCAGCAGTTGCTAACAGGACAATAACTACTGTATTACCCCTAGTATATTGTGGTAAGTTTTGTGATGTTAGTGGGAGTTCTATGCACCCGTGAGTGGTTCGTAACCCCAGTTGTCTGGTCTTCAGTTCCAGCTATAATAACTGGCTTTTTCAGTGCTCATAGCCCAAGTAAAAGGCCCATATCGGATGGTGATATTTTACCTGTACCGACACCCCAATTAGCCGTTGTGTAAATAATAATTTCTGAAAAATTAGCAGAACCTCTTCATGGCCAGTCTTGTGCCACCCTGTAAATTGCTTGGTGGGGAGAAGGGGGGGATTTCTGTTGCAGAGAATGGCTATTGCCCTTCTCTCTGCACCTCACAAATTCTGTTTTCAGCTCACCCACGCTCCCAATTCTTGATGACAATAGTCCCACTGTGTCCTTTCTGGTGTTAAGTTTCCTTTGAGTCAGCTTAAAGTTGTTTCTGTAACATGAAGAGTTTTTCCATGTCTGAGATCTGAAAAGGAAACTTAATTTTTGCAAAATCACTTTTAAGAGAATAAATTCAGTAGAATTTGAGGGTGGGTGAGTATAGTATGTGGGCATTAATAAGCTGCTTTTTGTTGATCAGATGAATCCCAGAATAATTGGGAAGTGAGGAAGCTTTCTCGTGCAGCCCAGAAAGGGTTTAACAAAGTTGTGATACAGCGTCTGAAAAAAGCAAAGACCCTTTCATTGGTAAATAAATCCTTCCCTTTCTCTGTTGAAACTGACATTAAAATTTCTGTTCTGCTCAGCTTTCAAAACCAAAGAGTATTATATTATACCTTTTCAGAAGTAGATGTGAAAATACACTGTATATATCTTAATCAGAATGCATTATTATTTACTTGCAGTTAGTGCATATAACCATGAATTCTCTCATTTTTCTTAGCGACATTTCATGCACTTTTTTTCTTGTGTATAATATGAGGCCTGACTGAAATATTGAATAAACTGATGTTTTTGAGATGCCTTCCAAAATCAGATGCTGCACATATAGGCTTGTGAATAGGGCCCTTAATTGTGGAAATCATTTCTTACCACAGAATTGGGCTCAAGAATTTAAGCATTTATTTTTTAAAATATGTTTCTGGCCCACATGATTGCAGAGTAAATCTTGGGTACAAATTGATGCAGAGATGTCTTCATGAATCTGTGGACAACCAGAAACAGTGGCACTGAGAGATGAACTGTCCCACTCATCTCAATGAGATATTAACTCTGAAACATAAACTTGATAAACTGTGACATATTGAAAACGTGCAGCAATATGAAATAATTGGAGTTGAATGTGACATGAGTAATGCAGGGGTTAGTTAATTGATTGTGGTGCTTAACTTTATGTATTTCAGTAAAATAATAAAAAAAGGCCTACAGAATAACAATGTATCTATAACTACTTCAGAATTTCCAGAACATCCACCAGACTACTGATGATTTACATCCAGTTTGCTGCAGAGTACCAGAGGCCTTGCTCATAAGAAGTATCTGATATTTTCCTGACTGGTACTCAAGCCACACTAAAATCAGAATCTGGCTTTACAGTGGTTCTGAATGGTACTTTGTGGATATTTATTTTGTATCCTATCCAAAGCTTAATTGAAACTCATGAAAGTCAGGCATATCACTCATCCAACCCAGGGGCTTCTCTCTCACTTTAGAAAACACTGGCATAATTTAATTTATGTATAACTTAATTAGTGCAACTTAATGTATAAACTACCTGGAAGGAGATGGTTTTAAGCATGTGAACAATAGCTAATCCTAGTTCTGTATGCAGTGTTGTAACCGTGTCAGTCCCAGGGTATTAGAGAGACAAGGTGTGTGAGGTAATATGTTTTATTATTCTCTGTGTTGCTCGAAAGCTGGTCACTCACCAACAGAAGTTGGTCCAATAAAAGATATTCCCTCATCCGCGTTGTCTTTCTATTTGTGCAGATCGTGTGAAATCCAGCAGTTTATGAACAAAGCCAGTTAGTTTATACATTAAATGAATTTACGTCATTGTTGGCTGTTGGGTGGGTACTCAGCACTTCTGAAAATCAAGCATATGCCTAAATATGGATTTAGGAGCCTAACTTTAAGCCCCTATTTGAAAAAACAACAACTTTTTTTTGTGAAATTTCTGCACCCAACAATGTATTCTGTAGGCATGTGATATTCCTGTGCAGAATGGAGGTATGTGTCACAAAATTATTTTACCCTTTCTGCAGAAATTGCCACTAAAGTGTCACAAAATACAGTGACTGTTTTGATGCTTTCAGAATAAATCTAACAGGGAGAGGAACTGCATATAGAGCCAAAAAAAAATAAAATAAAATGTTTTGCAGTGCATCTCTGTGTCTTACTGAGTCAAGAATTCCCCTTCCCCGCTCAACTGTTTTAACTTTAAGATTCTAATCCTGTATCCACTTATATTTGTAAAGTTATACACATGCGTGAGTTGCCCCACTGTCTTCACTTTTCTAATGATATCCTGAATTATCCAGGAAGATCATCTATCCTTGGAAGCTGTAAGAACTAGAGTGGTACGACTTCTTGGAAATTTGGGAGGGCAGATCAATCGAAATTTACTTACAGGTGAGTGTCCAAAAATATTAAACACTTTTATGCTTTCTCTCATTTACAACTGACTTTAAGTGGAGATTCATAAATGTTATCCTTTTATGAAATAAGGTGACCTTACCAAATAACAACTCTTTTAGTAGGCTGGTTCCATTTTGTTAAGCTTTTCAGTTCACAAGAACAAAGCAAAACCTACTGTGGAACAATAAGTGAGGTGCAGTTCCCAGCTTGAGTAGACATACATGCATGATCTCTGCTCAAACTAGCATGCTAAAAATAGAAGTGTGATTGCGGCAGTACAGGTGGTGGCTTGGGCTAGCCACCCGAGTATGTATCTAGGGCCTCAGTCAGGGTTGTACTTCTGGCTAGCTTGAGCCACCATGGCCATGTTGGTATTTTTAATACATTAGCTTGACCAGAGCTAGTGCATTTATGTCTATCTGAGCTGGAAATTATACCTCAGCTTGCAGTGTAGACAGAGGCTACTAACAGGGAGTTTCGCAAGGGAGTTCAGAAGGGGATTGGGAAGGGAGCGGGGGTCCTTTGCTGGTTCTATCTGTTTCCCTTTATTCCCCTTAAAACCTATAAGCCAAACTACATTTCAAAACTTCTTGCTTTAAACAACCCTTATTAACTAGGAGACAATGCTGGCTGAAGCCCAGCTGCAGAGTGGGGGCTATTCAGTTTATTGCACTGAGTGCAGCATGTATGATCACCTGCCCTGTCGGTGGGTGGTATATGTGTGCATTTGGTGCAAGGAGCTCCTGGCCCTCAGAGACCACATTACGGACTTTGGAAGCCAGGGTGGTGGAACTGGAGGAGCTAAGAGAGGCAGAGAGGTATGTTGAGGCTTTCCGGGACACTGTAGAATTGTCCCACCGCGGGACAGACAGCCGCTGCACTGTTGAGGAGGAAGAAAGGCCCAGGGAAATAGAGCAGTCAAGGGGAGCAGAGGGAAACCTTCCCATAGTTGGGGCCCTCCCAGATGGTGCTGGGGTTGCCTCTCGCATTGAGGCTACCTCTCTGGGGGAGGGAACTCCAGTTGCTAGGAAAAGGCAGGTGTTAATAATGGAAGATTTGATCATTAGAAACGTAGATAGCTAGGTTTGTGATAACCGGGAGAACCGTATGGTGACTTGCCTGCCTGGGGCGAAGGTTGCGGATCTCTCAAGGCATCTAGACAGACTTATGTGTAGTGCTGGGGAGGAGCCTGTGATCGTGGTACATGTAGGTACCAATGATATAGGGAAGGGTAGGAAAGAGGTCCTGGAGGCCAAATTTAGGTTTCTAGGGAAGAGACTGAAATCCAGGACCTCTATGGTGGCATTCTCAGAAATGCTTCCAGTTCCATGCGCAGGGCCAGGTAGGCAGGCAGAGCTTCAGCATCTCAATGCATGGATGAGACGATGGTGTAGAGAGGAGGGGTTTACGTTCATTAGGAACTGGGGAAACTTTTGGGATAGGGGAGCTTAAACAGGAGAGAGAGGCTCCACCTAAACCAAAGTTGAACCAGACTGCTGGCACTAAACATTAAAGAGGTTGTAGAGCAGTATTTAAACTAGAAGATGGGGGAAAGCCGACTGCTGCAGAGGAGCATGTGGATCGGACAGAGACTTCTCTTAGGGGAGAGTCTAATGATAGAGAATCTCCAGGTTATAGTCAGGAGTAGAGGATGGAAGAGGATAATGTAAGGGCCAGATCAGATGATAAACATTCATATAAAAAAGATTCTGACTCATAAAAAAAGGGCAGACAAATAAATAGGGACAAGTTTTTAAAGTGCTTGTACACAAATGCTAGAAGTCTAAATAATACGATGGGTGAACTAGAGTGCCTCGTAGTAAAGGTGGATATTGATATAATAGGCATCACAGAAACCTGGTGGACTGAGAGCAATCAATGGGGGACAATTGTTCCGGGGTAAAAAATATATCGGAAGGACAGAACAGGTTGTGCGGGGGGGGGGGGGGGGTGTAGGGGAGGAGAGTGGCACTATATGCGAAAGAAAATGTAGATTCAAATTTAGTAAAAATCTTAAGTGAATTCACATGTTCCATAGAATCTCTATGGATAGAAATTTCATGCTCTAATAAGAATAGAACATTAGGGATCTATTATCGACCACCTGACCAGGACAGTGATAGTGATGATGAAATGCTGTCAAAATTAAGAACTCAATAACAGTGGGGGATTTCAATTATCTCCATATTGACTGGGAACATTTCACTTCAGGACGAAATGCAGAGATAAAATTTACCAATACTTTAAATGACTGCTTCATGGAGCAGCTGGTACGGGAACCCACAAGGGGAGAGGCAACTCTAGATTTAATCATGAGTGGAGTGCAGGAGCTGGTCCAAGAGGTAACTATAACAGGACCACTTGGAAATAGTGACCATAATATAATAACTTTCAACATCCCTGTGGTGGGAAGAACATCTCAACAGCCTAACACTGTGGCATTTAATTTCAAAAGGGGGAACTATGCAAAAATGAGGGGTTAATTAAACAGAAATTAAAAGGTACAGTGACTAAAGTGAAATCCCTGCAAACTGCATGGGTGCTTTTTAAAGACACCATAATAGAGGCCCAACTTCAATGTATACCCCAAATTAAGAAACACAGTAAAAGAATTTAAGCCATGGTGGCAATTTTTTAACAACCATGTAAAAGAAGCAGTGAGAGATAAAAAGACTTGCTTTAAAAAATGGAAGTCAAATCCTAGTGAGGCAAATAGAAAGGAGCGTAAACGCTGCTAAATTAAGTGCAAGAATGTAATAAGAAAAGCCAAAGAAGAGTTTGAAAAACGGCTAGTCAAAAACTCCAAAGATGATGATAAAATGTTTTTAAGTACATCAGAAGCAGGAAGCCTGCTAAAACCTGAGCCGGCTTTTGTTGGTGACAAATCTGAGGAACTGTCACAGATTGAAGTGTCACTAGAGAAGGTTTTGGAATTAATTTGATAAACGTAATATAACAAGTCACCGGGACCAGATGGCATTCACCCAAGAGTTCTGAAAGAACTCAAAATGAGTCGTTGCGGAACTATTAACTAAGGTTTATAACCTGTCCTTTAAATTGGCGTCGGTACCCAGTGACTGGAAGTTAGCTAATGTAACACCAATATTTTAAAAGGGCTCTAGAGGTGATCCTGGTAATTACAGACCGGTAAGTCTAACGTCGGTACTGGGCAAATTAGTCGAAACAATAGTTAAGAATAAAATTGTCAGACACATAGAAAAACATAAACTGTTAAGCAATAGTCAACGTGGTTTCTGTAAAGGACAATCGTGTCTTACTAATCTATTAGAGTTCTTTGAAGGGGTCAACAAACGTGGACAAGGGGGATCCAGTGGACATAGTGTACTTAGATTTCCAGAAAGCCTTTGAGAAGGTCCCTCACCAATGGCGCCTACATAAATTAAGCTGTCATGGGATAAAAGGGAAGGTCTTTTCATGGATTGAGAGCTGGTTAAAAGACAGGGAACGCAGGGTAGGAATTATTGGTAAATTCTGAGAATGGAGAGAGGTAACTAATGGTGTTCCCCAATGGTCAGTCCTCGGACCAATTCTATTCAACTTATTCATAAATGATCTGGAGAAAGGGGTAAACAGTGAGGTGGCAAAGTTTGCAGGCGATACTAAACTGCTCAAGATAGTTCATCACAATCTGCTTTGGTCTTAACTTCAAAAAGATCTCACAAAACTAAGTGATTGGGCAACAAAATGGCAAATGAAATTTAATGTGGATAAATGTAATGTAAAGCAGTCATCTGAAGTATCGAGAAATTTTGTCTCAGCATTTTGTCCTGAGGTGACATGTTCCCAGTCAATATGGGGATAATAGAAATCCCCCACTGTTATTGAGTTCTTAATTTTAATATCCTCTCTCATATCCATTAGCATTTCATCATCACTATCACTGTCCTGGTCAGGTGGTCAGTAATAGATCCCTAATGTTCTATTCTTATTAGAGCATGAAATTTCTATCCATAGATATTCTATGAAACATGTGGATTCACTTAATGTAGAATCAAATGAAGTAAAAATCTTTTTTCTTTCACATATAGTGCCACTCCCCCCTTCCTCCCCTCCCCCCCACGACCTGTTCTGTCCTTCAGATATATTTTTACCCCGGAATGATTGTGTCCCATTGATTGTCCTCAGTCCACCAGGTTTCTGTGATGCCTATTATATCAATATCCGCCTTTATCACGAGGCACTCTAGTTCACCCATCATATTATTTAGACTTCTAGCATTTGTGTACAAGCACTTTAAAAACTTGTCACTGTTTGTCTGCCCTTTTCTGATGCATCTGATTCTTTTTATGTGAATGTTTCTTGTCTGATCTGACCCTTGCATTATCCTCTTCCATCCCTTCCTCCTAACTAAAACCTAGAGACGTACCCAAAAAGTCACTTAGCCCCCAGTCATGCAAAGCCTTATACATATAATTCACTTTATACATGGGATTGGTCCTTTTGATGACTATTAATGGAAAAATGTGAAACTGACTGTAGAAAGTGATGTCGGACTCAGTTTTTGCTGCCTCCCATTTACCCCTTCCATTCCCCGGGTTAACTATCATTTTCTCTTTTAGTTGTAGACATTTTAGGGTCATATCTTGTAATTGGATCCACATGTTTAGACCCGATACTCACACTGAATCCTGTTTGAAATTAGTGAGTTTCTGTGCATTTCCGAGGGTCTGCTGCCTGGATCCATTTGTAGAATCCCACCTCTAAGCGTTGCTTCTAACAGTAGCAGACCAAAAAAATCCATATTGGACTTTTGAGAGAGATTCTGAAACAAGCATGCTCCAATATGTTCCAAATTTATAAACTACTCTGAAATTACCTCTGTTGGAGTTGGATAGTAATGCTGTCTTGTGAAAAGTTGACAGCAATTACTCTTTCTCCAAGTGACAGTGGAGCTGTTTCACTGTGAAAGTGAGACCACTATTATTCTGACAAGTTCCTTGATTAGCTAGGTATTGTGATGCACCCTTTGTTTGAAGCTGGAGGGATTAGTTAAACAACTCTATCAAAGTGCCTAAAAATCTCAGTTCTTTATGACTTATGTTTGATTTTGTCTGGTTAGATGCATAGCATAAAGCTTATTTTTGTTTTGTTCTCTTCCTAATATACTAGCTGCTTCTGCAGAAGAGATGATGAAGAAATTTGTGTCCTGGGACACTGAGAAGCACCTGAGCTTTGCTGTACCCTTTGCAGACATGAAGCCAGTCATCTATTTGGATTTGTTCTTGCCTCGTGTGACTGAATTAGCTCTATCTGCTAGCGACAGGCAGACTAAAGTATTGCCATTTTTGTGTTTGTTTTCATTATTAAATAATTGTCAGCTAATGCTTGTAAAAGATCTACTTCCTTTGTGAAGGCACTTCGGTTTTTGACTAAATCCTAGACTGTAATATGGATCCTTGATGCTGCTCTATAATCATGTTGCTCTCCACGCTACAAACTAAGAAGTTATAGAACATAGATCCTTTGAACTGTACTGTACAGCCATGTGCTCCCATGGTTAAACTTATAGTGAAAACGAGGGATTAAGGTGGCTTTCTTTTTCTATCTGGCCTCCTTCCCTGGCATAGTATGCAAGCTTGTATTTTCCCTCTTTATTGGCCCCAGTGCAGGAAAATAATTAAGGACATGCTTAAGTTCTTTGCTGGCTTGGGATCATGGTTTTCAAAGAAAGATGAGGCCAGTAGGAATCCATGGCTATGAATGGTTTTCAGTAATGTGATTTCTCCTGGTCATAAATTCCAAGGCCAGAAGGGACCATTGTGATGATTTAGCCTGTATAACACGCAGGCCATAGAACTTCCCCAAAATAATTCTTAGAATGTATCTTTTACAAAAACAGCCAAAAACCCCCAGTTGTGCACAATGAAATGGGAAGCAATAACTTGCTATGAAAAACTGGGATAGTATCTGAATTACATCGTGAGCACAGCATTGAAGTACTTCTTAGTGCAATACTTGTAGCTAGTATGAGGATGCAGTATGGATCAAAACCAGTTCATTAGCATTTATTAGTGACAATAATTTCCCCTGCCCCTGTTCCTTGCTTGTGTAAGTAACTGGTACATAACAAAAAAGGCTGATCAAACCTTTATTGCAGGTTGCAGCATGTGAGCTCTTGCATAGCATAGTTATGTACATGTTGGGGAAAGCATCTCAAATGCCAGATGGACCTCCGGATTCCCCAGCCATGTATCAGCTGTATAAACGAATGTTTCCTGTACTGCTTCGGCTTGCCTGCGATGTAGACCAGGTAAATACATTTATTTGTTAGTGCCTCCTACTGAAGCTCACCCTTTGTACTGTTATATCTTAGAAAATTCCTTTTTAGCTTGGTTAAAAGCATCTAAACTTTGGAATACATTTATTACATGATGTAAAACATTATGGCACAAGCTGCTGCTTGCTTGCTTGCTTTCTTTCTTTCTCTCTTTACTTTACCGAGATCCTTATTCCCCAAGCTTCCAAAGTGGAAGACAGAAGCTTCCTGGAAAAGTCCAGTGATGGACTGCAATACAGATTAATTCACAGGAGTATCATTAAAGGAACAGTCTTCTCTGATTCATTCCAAGAGTGTTCTAAAGTAGGAGTTCTTGATTTCTATAGCAAAATAAGTTAATTTTGGGAGGGGGGAATTAATAATTCCAAATGGAGTTAATGTACAGCTGCCATGCTCCAGAGAAAAAATACACGAGGCACAATTTGTGATATTTGGTATCTGGTGGTGGTGATATACATAGAAGCACACAGAATTATAACACCTTCCAGCCAAAGATCTTGAAGCATATTAACCTTCACATCTCTTGTAGGAAGGTATTATCATCCTCCTCTTACAGATGGGGAAGCTAATTCACACAGATTAAAATAACTGAACATATAAGGTTTTTCAGTTTCTGAAATGTTTCATCCTATAAAGGAATTATGTTTTCATATCCACCAGCTGAGTTTCTCTTCCAGTGCACCAAAATAAAAAGATTAGACATCAAATCTAACTAATTGCTGGTGTAAATGTGGGTACAGCTCCACTGAAGTGAGTGGTGATGTGCCCAATTACAGCTATGCAAGTCTGAAGTTAGTGTGCATGGGGCCAATATGGCGTCCTCAGTCTGTGTGATGTTTTCTCTATTTTGAGATCAAATAGACTTTGCATTTTGAGAAATATGTAGAAAATGACTATACCAATTGAAGTAAACCCCTCTTTGCAGACATTGATCTACATTAATTACATCAAGGTTGAACTTGGCACATTTAGGTTCTTTAAATGCTCTTTTCTGTCAAGATGTTAATATTTGAGATTCAAGTAAGTGTTAAAATCCAACAACATGTTAAATAGTAAGGGTAAAAAGATGCTACCCCTCCCCCCCAACTAAGTATGGTTTAAAAACTAGATAAATTACCTACCTGCCTTCCTTTCAAAGGCTGGTTGTATGCACCAGTGTCAACCAGAAGGTTGTGGTGTGTGAGGTCACTGTGTGAGTGAGAATGAGCTTGGTGAGCTTTTGGCTTTGAGGACCTGAAAAGGGAAAACAGAGTCTTGATGATTCCCATTCAAATGCTGCTTTTATCCTTGCTGTTGGATAGATGAACCTATAATTATGAAGTTATTGGCTTTTCACTCATTTGCTTTACAGACTTTTTTTTTAAATGTTTTTTTTTCTTTGTCAAATGAAGACAAACTAGAATATAAATATATATTTTAACCTAGTGGGTGGTGGTTTTCATCTCTTCAGGTAACAAGGCAGTTGTATGAGCTTCTAGTCATGGAATTGATTCACTGGTTCACCAACAACAAAAAATTTGAAAGTCAGGACACAGTAGCATTGCTGGAAGCTATTCTGGTAGGAAGTTGGTTTCTCTTTTTATTATTATTGTTATTGTTTTGTTGTTCTTGTGTGATGTCTTTTTAAAAAGTAAAGTATGATCTGCTAAAGGAACTCTAACAACAAATATACACATTTTACAGACCTTCCTCTCATGTAAAGAAGAAATCCAATTTATTACTTTCTTCCGTAAGCCATCTTTATTCATTATTACACCTCTACCCCGATATAATGTGATCTGTTTTAACAAGAATTTGGATATAACATGGTAAAGCAGCGCTCCTGGGGAGCGGAGCTGCGCGCTCTGGCAGATCAAAGCAAGTTCGATATAATGCGGTTTCACCTATAACACAGTAAGATTTTTTGGCTCCTGAGGACAGCGTTATACCGGGTAGAGGTGTACTTACTTTTATGTTGGGCTTTATACTCCTGTGAATCCTTTATCCTTTTTTTTTTTCACTTGACAATCTCTAAATAAGTCAAGTATCTTGAAAATTAGCAAGCATATTGTTAATCTTGGAAAGATCCTAGCTATCCTTTTCATGATCAGTGTGTACAAGAAAGTACTAAAATACTGTTTTGTATAGACTGTTTGAAAGTTTTCTACAGCTGTTATTCAGGCAAAAGTTTAACTACTTTTTGCACCATACTGATTTAATTAAAAGTTATCACAGTGGTCAGGTGAATGGAATTGTTAACCAAAAGAACTTTTTCTCCCATTTGTTGGGTATTCAGCTGAAATAGATATTAAACAAAAAGACCACCCAGAAATTGTCTGGTTAAATATCCTTTTTCCATTTGGCTTTTAGTATATACTTCATTAATACTGTGATGTCTACCCATTTTGCCCCTGGAAGTTTATGAAAAACTGGAGAACTAGTACAATGACAAGACTCTGAATTTAAAATAGAAACTACAAGCAGAAAAAAAATCTTAATTATTTTTGCCCCAAACAAACAAAATTCCAGATGCCTTTATATGTTGTAAAGATAAAGGGGACCAACCTCCCTTCCCTTTGTAGATGATCTGTGAAGTACTGTGTTAATGCAGGAAGTCAGTTTAGACGGGCAAAGGGTATTGTGTCTGGATGACTAAAAGTAAAATTCCTTACTGAAATCTAAAAGCTTACTCACATGCACCAATGTTCTCCTCCCTGCCCTCCCCATGCGCAAACCTTTTATTTATTTATTTATTTATTTATTTATTTGAGCCATTTATACTGTGAATTATTTTTTCTTTATGGTTATTCTTATATTTATGTCCATTGGAATAATACATGATATTTAGCACTTATATCTGAGGTTCTCAAAGCCCTTCACAAACATTAATTGAAGAGATCTCATCTCCTCTACGAGATGACTCTGATAAATATTGTCCCCTTCTTAAAGATAGGAAGACAGGCTTGGAAGTTAACTTGCCCACAGTCATACAGCAAGCCTCTAACAGCACCAGGTTTAGAACCTTGTTCTGATTGTCTAATTTAATTTTTCTAGGTTCTTATCAGATGCCTGTTACCATAGTATCTGAGCACTTATTAGTAAATAAATAAACTGTAATATAAGACAGAGTCTAACAAGTGGCATAGATTTTTCCCTCTATCCTGGAAGATTGTTGGAGGTTTTTTTCCAGACATTTATTCTGTCCAGTTCTTCGCTTTATACATTACATTATTCTATCTCTCACATATCCTTTCATCTGGGCACTAGAGTGAAAGTAGGCCTGTAACGGACAGGGAGAAACCTACTTTTGTATGAAGTAGAAAACCACAGCAATACAGCTTATACTTCTTGTAATGAAAAAGTCTGCCCTTAATTTCAGGATGGGATAGTGGATCCTGTTGACAGCTCTTTGAGAGACTTCTGTGGTCAATGTGTTAGAGAATTTATGAAATGGTCCATTAAGCAGACAACGCCGCAACAGCAGGAGAAAAGTCCAGTGAACACCAAGTCACTCTTCAAGCGACTGTACAGCCTTGCTCTTCACCCTAATGCTTTGAAGAGGCTGGGAGCAGCGCTTGCTTTTAACAACATCTATAGAGAATTTAGGTGAGCTGAAAACATGAACTGTGGCTAAGCTAGAGTAAAATAAGCAATGTTAATATACTAGGGGAAAGAGACATTTTGAGAAGAGAACCCAGGTTTTTATCCACTTACACTGATGTTGCTTGATGCTGACCATTAATATGTAAAGAAGCTGTATCAATGGACCTCTTAAGACTACATACTGTGAATGAAATTCACTTGACTCTCAGAGAGCCTAAATATTTGGGTTCTATGTGGGGTGGAGAGCAGTGAGGCTCCCACTTTCCTTCCCAAAGCCAGATAAGAATGATAAGTTACTAATAGTTTTTTTTGTTTTTAAAGTACCACTTCTAATGATGGCTAAGTAATTTTTCTCTTTTGCTGCTAATGGTCTAAAATATTTTTGCAGTCTGTTAAGAAGTTTCTTTGTTAATTTGAAATGTGGCACTATTTTGTTTAACTTATTTCTAAATTTCATATTTGAGTTTCATATTCACTTGTCTATTGCTACTCCTATTCATGCTTCTTAGCATATTTGCTCTGTTCCTCATTTTTTAGGGAAGAAAATTCTCTTGTAGAACAATTTGTGTTTGAAGTATTGGTTGTATATTTGGAAAGTCTGGCTTTGGCCCATACAGATGAGAAGTCACTAGGTGAGTTGAAACTGATTTATTGTGAAATGAAATGAAACGAATAACCCATCCTGTCTCTCATCCTTTTAGATAGCTAATGAAACAATCTTCAGTAAGCCAAACCATGATATTGAAGTTGTAGGTAAACTACAGTGCAGTTCCCTTCTTACCAGAGGATAAGTTACTTTCCATTCGCAGTGCTCCTCATTAAATTTGGTTTCTGATTTACTGACATTTCTGTGCAAATTTCTTAAATGTGTGGGATTTTTATATCTGTATTTAAAATAAATCTGAGTTTTACAGATGTTTTACAGCAAAACTTCAAAAAGCTGAGGGATTCTTCTGACCTATATCTCCTAGTCTCACAGTTACACAAAGTGAAAATGGAGCCCAGTGGTTTTTAGAGTTTAAAGGCTATTTTGTAACAAATATGGAGCTCAAAAACCACATTTTTCTTCATTGATGGCGAGGGCTTCACCTACTTAGCAACAACAAGCCCCCATTTGGTTCTGGAAATGGAAATTGTGTGACTAGTTCATGACCTCTTCCCCAATTTTAAATAATAACCTATATTATTAGATTTACTTGCCTTTTTTCCGGTAGCCCTTTGTCATAGATTGTAGGGCTGGAAGGGACCTCGAGAGGTCAAGTCCAGTCCCCTGCCCTCATGGTGGGACCAAATACTGTCTAGACCATCCTGGATAGACATTTATCTAACCTACTCCTAAATATCTCCAGATATGGAGATTCCACAACCTTCCTAGTTAATTTATTCCAGTGTTTAACCACCCTGACAGTTAGGAACTTTTTCCTAATGTCCAATCTAATCCTCTCTTGCTACAGTTTAAGCCCATTGCTTCTTGTTCTATCCTTAGAGGCTAAGATGAACAAGTTTTCTCCCTCCTCCTTATGACACCCTTCTAGATACCTGAAAACTGCTATCATGTCCCCTCTCAGTCTTCTCTTTTCCAAACTAAACAAACCCAATTCCTTCAGCCTTCCTTCATAGGTCATGTTCTCAAGACCTTTAATCATTCTTGTTGCTCTTCTGTACTCTCTCCAATTTCTCCACATTTTTCTTGAAATGCAGTGCCCAGAACTGGACACAATACTCCCATTGAGGCCTAACCAGCGTAGAGTAGAGTGGAAGAATGACTTCTCGTGTCTTGCTCACAACACGCCTGTTAATGCAACCCAGAATCATGTTTGCTTTTTTTGCAACAGCATCACACTGTCCACTCATATTTAGCTTGTGGTCCACTATAACCCCTAGATCCCTTTCTGCTGTACTCCTTCCTAGACAGTCTTTTCCCATTCTTTATGTGTGATATTATAGACTCATAGACTCTAGGACTGGAAGGGACCTCGAGAGGTCATCGAGTCCAGTCCCCTGCCCTCATGGCAGGACCAAATACTGTCTAGACCATCCCTGATAGACATTTATCTAACCTACTCTTTAAATATCTCCAGAGATGGAGATTCCACAACTTCCCTAGGCAATCTATTCCAGTGTTTAACTACCCTGACAGTTAGGAACTTTTTCCTAATGTCCAACCTAAATCTCCCTTGCTGCAGTTTAAGCCCATTGCTTCTTGTTCTACCATTGGAGGCCAAGGTGAACAAGTTTTCTCCCTCCTCCTGATGACACCCTTTTAGATACCTGAAAACTGCTATCATGTCCCCTCTCAGTCTTCTCTTTTCCAAACTAAACAAACCCAATTCCTTCAGCCTTCCTTCATAGATCATGTTCTCAAGACCTTTAATCATTCTTGTTGCTCTTCTCTGGACCCTCTCCAATTTCTCCACATCTTTCTTGAAATGCGGTGCCCAGAACTGGACACAATACTCCAGTTGAGGCCTAACCAGCGCAGAGTAAAGCGGAAGAATGACTTCTCGTGTCTTGTTTACAACACACCTGTTAATGCATCCCAGAATCATGTTTGCTTTTTTTGCAACAGTATCACACTGTTCACTCATATTAAGCTTGTGGTCCACTATGACCCCTAGATCTCTTTCTGCCATACTCCTTCCTAGACAGTCTCTTCCCATTCTGTATGTGTGAAACTGATTGTTCCTTCCTAAGTGGAGCACTTTGCATTTATCTTTATTGAACTTCATCCTGTTTACCTCAGACCATTTCTCCAATTTGTCCAGATCATTTTGAATTTTGACCCTGTCCTCCAGAGCAGTTGCAATCCCTCCCAGTTTGGTATCGTCCGCAAACTTAATAAGTGTACTTTCTATGCCAACATCTAAATCGTTGATGAAGATATTGAACAGAACCGGTCCCAAAACAGACCCCTGCGGAACCCCACTTGTTATACCTTTCCAGCAGGATTGGGAGCCATTAACAACTACTCTCTGAGTACGGTTATCCAGCCAGTTATGCACCCACCTTATAGTAGCCCCATCTAAATTGTACTTTCCTAGCTTATCTATAAGAATATCATACGAAACTGTATCAAATGCCTTACTAAAGTCTAGGTATATCACATCCACCGCTTCTCCCTTATCCACAAGGCTCGTTATCCTATCAAAGAACGCTATCAGATTAGTTTGACACGATTTGTTCTTTACAAATCCATGCTGGCTATTCCCTATCACCTTACCACCTTCCAAGTGTTTGCAGATGATTTCTTTGATTACCTGCTCCAATATCTTCCCTGGCACAGAAGTTAAACTAACTGGTCTGTAGTTTCCTGGGTTGTTTTTATTTCCCTTTTTATAGATGGGCACTATATTTGCCCCCTTCCAGTCTTCTGGAATCTCCCCCGTCTCCCATGATTTCCCAAAGATAATAGCTAGAGGCTCAGATACCTCCTCTATTAACTCCTTGAGTATTCTAGGATGCATTTCATCAGGCCCTGGTGACTTGCAGGCATCTAACTTTTCTAAGTGATTTTTTACTTGCTCTTTCCTTATTTTCTCTTCTAAACCTACCCTCTTCCCATAAGCATTCACTATACTAGACATTCCTTCAGACTTCTCAGTGAAGACCGAAACAAAGAAGTCATTAAGCATCTCTGCCATTTCCAAGTCTCCCGTTACTGTTACCCCCTCCTCATTGAGCAGTGGGCCTACCCTGTCCTTAGTCTTCCTCTTGCTTCTAATGTATTGATAAAAAGTCTTCTTGTTTCCCTTTATTCCCATAGCTAGTTTGAGTTCATTTTGTGCCTTTGCTTTTCTAATCTTGCCTCTGCATTCCTGTGTTATTTGCCTATATTCATCCTTCGTGATCTGACCTAGTTTCCATTTTTTATATGACGCCTTTTTATTTTGTAGGTCACGCAAGATCTCAAGGGTAAGCCAAGGTGGTCTTTTGCCACATTTTCTATCTTTCCTAACCATCGGAATAACTTGCTTTTGGGCCCTTAATAGCGTCCCTTTGAAAAACTGCCAACTTTCCTCAGTTGTTTTTCCCCTCAGTCTTAATTCCCATGGGACCTTGCCTATCAGCTCTCTGAGCTTACCAAAATCCGCCTTCCTGAAATCCATTGTCTCTATTCTGCTGTACTCCTTTCTACCCTTCCTTAGAATTGCAAATTCTATGATTTCATGATCACTTTCACCCAAGCTTCCTTCTACTTTTAAATTCTCAACAAGTTCCTCCCTATTGGTTAAAATCAAGTCTAGAACAGCTTCCCCCCTAGTAGCTTTTTCAACTTTCTGAAATAAAAAGTTGTCTGCAATGCAGTCCAGGAACTTATTGGATAGTCTGTGCCCCGCGGTGTTATTTTCCCAACATATATCTGGATAGTTGAAGTCCCCCATCACCACCAAATCTTGGGCTTTGGATGATTTTGTTAGTTGTTTGAAAAAAGCCTCATCCACCTCTTCCGCCTGATTAGGTGGCCTGTAGTAGACTCCCAGCACGACATCACCTGTGTTTTTTACCCCTTTTAGCCTAACCCAGAGACTCTCCACCCTTCCGTCTCCTATGTCCATCTCCACCTCAGTCCAAGTGTGTACATTTTTAATATATAAGGCAACACCTCCTCCCTTTTTCCCCTGTCTATCCTTCCTGAGCAAACTATACCCATCCACACCAACATTCCAGTCGTATGTATTATCCCACCAAGTTTCAGTAATGCCAATAATGTCATAGTTGTATTTATTTATTAGCACTTCCAGTTCTTCCTGCTTATTACCCATACTTCTTGCATTTGTATAAAGGCATCTAAGATACTGGTTTGATCTCGCCTCCCAGCTTTGCCCTGACCCTCCTTCCTCTCTGCTATTATAGCCCGTGCTCCCTCCTGTTTCCAACCCATCTCCCAGGTCTTGTTCCCCACTTACCTGTGGGCTTTGCAATATTGATTGTTCCTTCCTAATTGTTGCAATTTGCATTTATTAAACTTCATCCTGTTTACCTCAGACCATTTCTCCAATTTGTCCAGATCATTTTGAATTATGACCCTATCCTCCAAAGCAGTTGCAATCCCTCCCAGGTTAGTATCATCTGCAGACTTAATAAGTGTACTCTCTATGTCAATATCTAAGTCGTCGATGAGGATATTGAACAGAACTGGTCCCAAAACAGACCCGTGCGGAACCCCACTTGTTATATCTTTCCAGCAGGATGGGGAACCATTTATAAGTACTCTCTGAGTACAGTTATCCAGCCAGTTACGCACTTACCTTATTGTAGCCCCATCTAAATTGTATTTGCCTAGTTGATTGATAAGAATATCATGCAAGACCATATCAAATGCCTTACTAAAGTCTAGGTATATCACATCCACCGCTTCTCTCTTATCCACAAGACTCGTTACCCTATCAAAGAAAGCTATCAGATTTGTTCTTTACAAATCCATACTGGCTATTCCCTATCATCTTACCACCTTCCAAGTGTTTTCAGATGATTACCTTAATTACTTGCTCCATTATCTTCCCTGGCACAGAAGTTTAACTGGTCTGTAGTTTCCTGGGTTGTTTTTAGTTCCCTTTTTTTAGATGGGCACTAGATTTGCCCTTTTCCAGTCTTCTGGAATCTCTCCTGTCCAGGGCTGGCGCTTCCATTTAGGTGACCTAGGCGGTCGCCTAGGGCACCAGGATTTGGGGGAGTGGCATTTTGCCACCCTCGGCGGCAATTCAGCGGCGAGGGGTCCTTCCGCGCTCCGGGTCTTCGCTGGCAATTCAGCGGTGGGGGGTCCTTCCGCGCTCCGGGACCCGCCGCTGAAGTGCCCCGAAGACCGGGAGCGCGGAAGGACCCCCGCCTAGGGCGCCAAAAGCCCTGACACCGCTCCTGCTCCTGTCTGCCATGATTTTCCAAAGATAATAGCTAGAGGCTCGGATACTTCCTCTGTTAGCTCCTTGAGTATTCTAGGATGCATTTCATCAGGCCCTGGTGACTTGCAGGCATCTAACTTTTTTCTAAGTGATTTTTAACTTTTTAATTTTTATTTTATCTTCCAAACCTACTCCTGTCCCATTAGCATTCACTATGTTAGGCGTTCTTTCAGACTTCTCGATGAAGACCGAAACAAAAGTCATTGAGCATCTCCGCCATTTCCAAGTTTCCTGTTACTGTTTCTCCCTCCTCACTGAGCAGTGGGCCTACCCTGTCCTTGGTCTTCCTCTTGCTTCTAATGTATTGATTAAGTCATCTTGTTTCCCTTTATTCCTGTAGCTAGTTTGAGCTCATTTTGTGCCTTTGCCTTTCTAATCTTGCCCCTGCATTCCTGTGTTGTTTACCTATATTCCTTCATCCTTGGTAATTTGTCCTAGTTTCCATTTTTTATATGACTCCTTTTTATTTTTTAGATCATGCAAGGTCTTGTGGTTAAGCCAAGCTGGTCTTTTGCCACATTTTCTATCTTTCCTACTCAGAGGAATAGCTTCCTTTTGGGCCCTTAATAGTGTCCCTTTGAAATACTGCCAACTCTCCTCAGTTGTTTTTCCCCTCAGTCTTGATTCCCATGGGACCTTACCTGTCAGAGCTCTAAGCTTACCAAAATCCTCTTTCCTGAAATCCTATATCTCTCTTTTGCTGTACTCCCTTCTACCCTTCCTTAGAATTGTGAACTCTTATGATTTCATGATCGCTTTCACCCAAGCTGCCTTCCACTTTCAAATTCTCAATGAGTTCCTTCCTATTTGTTTAAAATCAAATCTAGAACAGCTTCGCCCTTAGTAGCTTTTTCAGCCTTCTGAAATAAAAAGTTGCTTGCATTGTAGTCCAAGAACTTATTGGATAGTCTGTGCCCCGCTGTGTTATTTTCCCAACATATATCTGGATAGTTGAAGTCCCCCATCACCACCAAATCTTGGGCTTTAGATGATTTTGTTAATTGTTTAAAAAAAGCCTCATCCACCTCTTCCACCTGGTTAGGTGGCCTGTAGTAGACTCCTAGCATGACATCACCCTTGTTTTTTATCCCTTTTTAACCTAACTCAGAGACTCTCAACACTTCTGTCTCCTATGTCCACCTCAGTCCAGGTGTGTACAGTATTAATATATAAGGCAACACCTCCTCCCTTTTTCCCCTGTCTATCCTTCCTGAGCAATCTGTACCCATCCATACCAGCATTCCAATCATGTGTATTATCCCACCAAGTTTTGGTGATGCCAGCATCATAGTTGTATTTATTTATTAGCACGTCCAGTCAACTAATAATGGTTAAAATGTAAAACCAAAACCTTATTTACAAATCTTTCTTTATTTCTTTCAAATAAAAAGTTTTTGGTTGTGATATTTTAGTGGGAGTGGCCACGGGAATGGTCATATGGAAAAGAATGAGCTCCTTTGTTGTGTGAGTTGGGTCATATATGCCAAAGAAATTATCTCTAAATGATGCATACAGGAGGTATGAAAGATGATTTTGTGGCAGAGGTCTGGGAGTCAGGATGTGTAGAGGCCTGTGACCTGTCCATGACTTTTACTAAAAGTACCAGTGAATAAAACTTGGCCAGGGGGACTCTCCGGGGGTCCCAAGGGTGCTGCAAAGGGTGGCCTGGCTGCTTGGGGGAGGGTGGGTGGCAGCGCACAGCCTGGGCCTCCTGCTGGTGCTGGGAGGCTATGGGTGGCAGCACATGGCAGAGGACTCCCACTGGTGCTGGGTGGGCATGAGCAGCGGCCTGGGACCCCCACTGGTGCTGGGGGGAGTGTGGTTTGGCAGGGATGGCAGGCTCCCTACCTAGCACTACGCCTCCCCCCTGCAGCAGCAGAGTTTTTGGGGTGTAGGAGGGGTTTGGGCTACGGGACAGGGTGAGGCAGGCTCTGGGCAGTGCTTACCTGGGGGGCTTCCTGGAAGCGGCGACATCCCCCTCGTTCAGCTGCTAGGTGGAGGCATGGCCAGGCAGGTCTGTGTGCTGCCTCTGTCTGCAGGCACTGCCCCTGCAGCTCCCATTGGCCGTGATTCCCAACCAATGGGAGCTGGAAAGCCAGCACTCTGCATCCACAAAGAGCACTGCCACAGAGCTCCCTGGCAACGTCTCCACCTAGTAGCTGAGCGAGGGGGATGTCCAGGTAGCCCCTCAGGTGGGTGCTGCCCAGAGCCCACCTCACCCCGTTCTGTGCCCCTGCCCCCTCCCACACCCAAACTTTGCTGCTTGGGGGTGGGTGGGGAGTCTGGGGTCCCGAGGCTGCCCCAGCAGCGGCCGGTGTTGCCCCTGAGCCAGGTGCACCGGCCGTTGCAGAAGTCACGGAGGTCACAGAAAGTCATGGAATCTGTGACCATTGTGGCAAACTCGCACCGTTAGTTATAGTGCATCACAAATGGAATATGAGCCAACAGAGTGATGGTGTGGTGAAAAAGGTAAATGTCATTGTAACATTGTCATATATTAACAGGAGTGTTGTATGTAAGACATAGGAGGTAATTGTTCTACTATATTCAGCACTGGTGAGGCCTCAACTGGAATGCTATGTCCAATTTTGGGCACCACGCTTTGAGAAAGAAGTTAATGAATTGGAGAGAGTCCAGAAGGGAACAACATAAAGAAGACCTTAGAAAACATGACCTATGGGAAAAGGTTGAAAGAATTGGGTGTATTTACACTCCTGGGGGGATTCTATGCCACTGTGCAATGCAGAATATGCACAGAATTAATATTCTGTACAGAATTTCCTTTTCTCTGTAGAACTGGTGCTGCAGACCTGCTGATTGCCACCAAGGGCTGCTGGACCCAGCAGAGCCCAGCTCGCAAATAGAAGACACTGCTGGGGGCAGGAGACAGAGCTAGAGGGTTCGCAGCAGCTGCAGTTCCCAGCATGCCTTGAAGGAAGCAGATGGCATGCAGGAAACACCGTACAAGCCCAGGACCCAGTATTAGGCTGTTTCTCCCTTTGCATCCCTGGGCTTTGGGAGGGAGGGGATGCGAACGTCTAGACTTGGGGGGGCCCTGTGGCTGGGTGCTGTGAATTCGGGTATCTGAGCTGGGGCAGGGAGGGAGGTACAGCTGAAGTCTGGAGGAAGAGGGTCTGGGTGTCTGGCCCTGCAGCTCAGGGAGGTATGTGTGCAGGTGGCTGGGCTCTGGGAGGGCAGGGGGTAGAGAAACAGCAACTGGGCTGTCATAGGGTTTCTTTAAATTTCTGCTTCTGGGGTAATCTTTTTTGTTGTCTGTATTGTTATATACACACTTGCTGACAGGTATTTTGAAATAAATCATCAGAAATATTGAAACTGATATGATTATATTATGTTATTTGACAAAATATAAAGAATTTTGCAGAATTTTAGAATGTTGTGCACAGAATTTTTAGGCGCAGAATTCCCCCCGAGGGTAATATTTAGTCTGGAGAAGAGAAGGGTGGGGCCATAAGTCTTCTCATATGTACACATTTGTTATAAGTAGGACAATAAGTAATCAGTTTAGTTTGCAGCAAGGGAGATTTATGTTGGATATTAGGGGAGACTTTCAAACTGTAAGGATAGTTGAGCACTGGAGCAGGTTACCTCGGGAGGTTGTGGAATCTCCATCCTTTTGAGGTTTTAAAAAATCCTGGTGTGTGTGTGTGTGCGTGCGTGCGCGCGCTACATGACCTCTTGAGATCCCTTCCAGTCCTACATTTCTATGATTACTGTGACTCCCAGCTGTTTCACAGGCTTGCTCTGTGACCTTGAGCAAATTATCATAGAAATGCAAAGCCTGATTATTGTTAGGCATGATCCTGCATGTAATCCGCATGAAAATCCCATAACAGAAATATACATTCCTGCAGCTTAGAGTCTCCCACAATTCTGTTATGTCTGGGCTGCTCTCCTTCACTCTGCAGTTTCTGTAGGTGGTTTGAACTCACAGCACTGCTCGTGCTGGCCACGCCCCTTTCTCTTGCTTGCTGCCAGATCTTCTGCCTCTGCAGCAATAGTCAAGCTGTTTATTTTACTCCTGTCCTTTCCATTTATTAGTTATTCAGCCATTTTGGACATTGACGAGCAATTTTCTCTTTTTCCGAGCCTCCTCTCCTCCTTTTTGGTTCAGGATCTGAGCAGCATGATGGTCACAGCCACCTGAAGCCTCTGCTGCAGTGTCTCCAAGCTCAGCTCCTCTGCCCCTTTTTAGGCAGCGCAACCGTGTAAGCACTGGTCTAAATCCAAAAGGATCTAATGTAAGGCAGCTTTCCCAGGCTTAGCTGGAGGTGAATTTTCCGATTATCACAAGATCTCTCTTCTTTGGAGAAAAGTTAGATAAGATAGCATAAAATGCTGCAAAATCGAAGTAATCCCTTCTCCCTCCACTGAGTGCTCTCAGAAGGGATGCAAACCTGCTTTCAGGCAGAGACGCTCCTTTTGTTCCTGCTCCTCTCAGAAATTTCAGAGGGAGTGTGTGATGGGGGTCAGGGGCAGTCCAGACCAATGAGTGGTTGCCCTCTAATTCTGAATTGCCTCATATTGCATTCCGGCTGTAGCTCCCAGCCTGAGATGCTCACAACCAGCCTACTAGCATGCAGGTCACAACCTGAATGTCTGTGTACTGGACAGCCCTGGTTCAGCAGCTCTGACCCCAGCAGACTGTCTGCAGCCTCACTGTGGTTTCCCTAGCTTTTGTTACAGCAAGATGACCCCAGCATATACCCCCAGTCCCAAATTTCCCCAAAACCATATGCTCTGTAATGCCCAGCCCTCTCAGATACTTGAGAGACACTGTTTCTCTAAAGCAGGGGTGGCCAACCTGAGCCTGAGAAGGAGCCAGAACTTACCACTGTACATTGCCAAAGAGCCACAGTAATACGTTACCAGCCCCCCACTAGCTCCCCCCAACACCTCCCACCCACCGGCAGCCCGGTTGATCAGTGTTTCCCTGCACCTCCTGATCAGCTGTTTCGTGGGATGCAGGAGGCTCGGAGGGGGAGGAGCAAGGGCATAGCAGGCTCAGGGGAGGGAGTGGGAAGGGGTGGAGTGAAGGCAGAGCCAGGGGTTGAGCAGAGAGCACCCACCCTCCCGCCCTGGCACATTGGAAAGTTGGTGCCTGTAGCTCCAGCCCTGGAGTCACTGCCTATGCAAGGAGCTGCATATTAATTTCTGAAGAGCCACATGTGGCGCCGGAGCCACAGGTTGGCCACCCTGGCTCTAAAGACTCAAAAGCACATCACAGTTTATTAACTTAACTGAGGTGAGTACACCTTCCCTTTAAACACAGCATTGAATTGGTTTATAGTAAAATTAAGACAGATTTATTAACAATAGGATTTAGGTTAAGTGATGCCAGGTAAAAGGAATAAATTTAGAATGGGTTACAAAAAAAAATGAAAATGTGCACCTAAAGGTCTAAAAGAGAGTGTAGTAAGGTACTTTCATTGCCTAAGGAGGTTTTTCACCTTATTCAGTTTCCAGAGACTACTATGAGGGTGCAAAAGGCCAGCAATAGCTCAGTGTCTTCAGCTACCAGTCATCTTCGTCTCATGCGCAAGGATCATTTCAAGGGCAAGGTGATACATCTGAATTCTCCAGGTCTTCCTCCTGAAAGTATGAGACCACTCTCATGGGCGCATGATGGATCAGGTGCTCAGTTTCCTAACATAATGGACAGCCTCAGAATGTCTGCAAGGGCCCTCCCCCATGTGCCTTCCAGACCCTCTGATTCTTGCAACCAATACCAGTCTGAAGGATTGGGAAACACATTTGGGACCCAAAACCACACAAGGAATTTGGAACCCAGAAGAAAGTGACCACCGCATCAGTGTCCTGAAGCTCAGACTGGTTATACTAGCCCTACAAAGGTTCCAGAGCCCCTAGAGGGGAATCCCTTTCTGGTTCAGTCGGACAATACTACCATGATCTCATATATAAACAACCTAGGAGGCACGAGTTGCTCAGTGCTACACACACGAGTGATGGAAGTAATGAGACAAGCAGAATGCTTTCTTCCTTCCTAAGAGTGAGCCATGTGAAATGAGAGAGGAACTGGAAGGCAGCCTGGTTCAGTAAACACAAAGTCAACACCTTGGACTGGTGCCTGAACTAGGAAGTCTTCAACTTGTTTTCTCAGATATTTGGTCTCCCTTCAGCCAACTTGTTTGCAAACCTCAGGAATACAAAGCAATCAAAATACTTCACCAGCGAAACAGACCCCAACTCGATGGGACTAGGTACCCTGTCACACAGATGGCCATAAGGTTTGCTATATGCCTTCTCATCCTTCCAACTCTTAGGGAAAGTGATCTGAACAATAAAGCTGTAGCCAGCAAAGGTGGCAATGCTTATTCCGAATGGCCAAAGGGGCCTGTTTTCCAATATGATAGAGGTGAGACTGGAACCATCGTTACAGCTACCGCTGTGACAAGATATCTTTTTCTAAGATCGTTTTCTCCATCCAGACCCAGATCAGCTACAACTAACAATTGAAAGAGGACCATTAATAACACTCGATCTGTCCTCCAAAGTCATCAAGACATTGCTATTATCTAGGAGAGTCTCTGTGTTAAAGGCTTACTCCTGTATCTGGGCCAAGTTCAGCATTTGATGCCTGGAGCACAGTGTTAGACCCAAGAGATCCAGGGATTCTGGCTATTTTGGACGTCCTCCAAAAGGGTGTGGGTAAAGTGTCTTCTACCCAGTACCATAGCACACCAGGTATCACCCGTCCACTGTGTTCTATACTCAGGGTCTTTGGGCTCCTTGGCAGAGAACTCCCTACGTATCCAAGTTTCTCAGGGCAGTCAAACTGATCAGGCCAGTTGTCCGGCCAGTCTTCCCTTAGCTTTTTGAACTATTTGAACCTCTGACTTCATTGTCGGCATTCTACTGATCACTCAAAACCTGTTTTCTGGTCTCTATTATGTCTGCTTGGTGAGTGTCAGAGTGCTAGCTCTATCTATGCAAGAACCTTACTGCATGTTCTATGATGACAAAGTAGTAATGAGAACTTGGGAATTATTTCTTCCCAAGGTGAACTTTTTTCCATGCTTCAGAGTAGATAATTAATCACTCATTCTGTCCAGGTCCACAGCACCCTCCTGAGACACTGTGGGACGCTTCAGACATCAGAAGAGCACTGAAGATTTACATCAAGTATACAGAATCCATCCGAAGTAGCCAAGGACTGAGTTTCCAAGCTATATATTGCCAGATGGATCAGACTATGCATTGTTGAGGCCTACAAGGCATCTGGCATCTCTATTCAGAAGGAATCAAGTCATGCGCCACGAGATCCAGGACAGCCTCGTAGTCCTAACGGGCAAGGGCTTCCACCTCAGAGATGTGGAGAGCAGCTCTCTGGTCTTTGGCCAACACCTTATCAGACACTATATAAAGTGGACTTTCTTTTGACTGCAGAAGCTGCATTCTGCATTGAAAGTGCAGCAGGTGGTGACCCAATAATAGTATTGCCTGTTAAGCAATTTTCAATAAGGGGGAGGGGTTTCCCTTCTTATCTCATTCTGTTTTTTCTTTTTCCTCCCTACTTCTGCTCACTGCTCCCGAGACGTAACAGAATTGTGGGAGAAGCTGGGCTGCAGAATGGAAAATTTCTTATTTAGTAATTTTGTTTCTGCCAGCAGCATCTCCCACAGTTCTACCCATCCTGGATGGGTTCACTGTTGAGGATAAGCTTTTCATTTAGATCATTAGCACATAGGCTGTTTGCCTGTTATAAATAGTTATTGAGTTGGCATTGAGTTATTGTTACTAATTGCTTTCCATTAATTTTATGCAACTTAGAAATAACTTATCTGGCAGCAAGTGGGAGAAGGAGGCGTGTTCAGCATGAGAAGTGCTATAACTTGAAACCATCTCCAGAAACTGCAGAGTTGAGGGCAGCATCCCAGACATAATATAATTTTCAGAGACTCAGCTAGAAGAAAGGAAATTATTGGGCCAGGAATTTTCCATTCTTTGTTAACTGGGCCAAACTATTGGCATTTATTCATTGATGAGCACTTCCCTTCTCTTTGATAACAGGTACAGTTCAGCAATGTTGTGATGCCATTGATCATCTAAAGCGCATAATTAAGCACAAAGCATCTTCCCTAAATAAGGCAGAAAAACGGCGAATACCACGGTCAGTTGTTTGAGATTTTGCCTTTCCAAATACTACATCTGAGTTTGTTACATATGGCTCTTGTAAAAATTTCGGGTGATGGGTGTGGACATAGACATATGACTCCCATTAATGCGTAACTGCATCCCCCATATGCTGAAAACGTTCTCCTGAAATGCTCCTTGAACTGACTAGAATAATAGCAGTGCATGATGCTACATGGTGGATCAGAGATTGAGACTCAAAGACTATCTTTGATTCCTGAAACAACTCATTCACCTCCATGGGGAGATGGGAAAGAGACTGGCATAGGTTTCCTCACTGTAAACTCTGTGACCCTCTTAGGGGCAGTGTTGGGTAGCCTCTAGAAGGAGCTGCATCCAACCCTTTCTATGCAAAAATATTATGCGTTTGATAGGAACGAGCAGGAAAAAATGAGACTGGATCCTCAGGGCTATTAAATAGTCTTGGATTTCCCTCTTCCAGAGGAGGAGGTAGGAGAAGCTATTTGAGGTTTAATCTGTTTGTTTGTTTGTCTGGAATTGAAGGGGAGAGGAAAGAGAGAGTTGAGTCTTGACATTTTGTTTTCTTTTTCAATCTCCACCACTAATCAAATTGGAGCTCAGATCAGGGAAATAAGTCCAGACTACACCTGTGTAAGACCTTGTATTTGTAGGGTGAATGATTTGACCCATCCAGTCCCTCACCTCTGCCCATCCTTCTTCTAATGAGATAATGGAAGAGCATCCAAAATTCTTCATTGGATATTTAGATTTGCAAATAAAGCCATATGGCTTCATTAACATGATGGCTGTTATGTTTTTTCCTTGAAACAAAGAAAAGCCTTTGGGCAAATATCAGTTAGGGTTGTTGATTTGTATTTATTATTTTTGTACAGAGGATTTCCAAATGCTAAGTCAGTGTGTCTGTTGGACCTTGTCATGTGGCTGTTGGTACAATGTGGGCGACCCCAGACAGAATGTCGGCATAAATCCATGGAGCTCTTCTATGAGTTTGTTCCTTTGCTACCAGGTACTGTGGGCCATCACATATACCTCCAGTCTCCTGCTTCACATAACTGTGCATTTCTGCTCTCATTTTCTGTGCACTGTCAGTTTTCATTTATTGAATGAAACGTGTTTTGAAATAGGCCCCTTTTAGTATTAAATAAGTACCAAGTAGCTGCAAGTATTTCATTCAATATAAAAACTGCATTTTTTACCTTGCAAGCTTTCTCCAGCCAGTGTCTCTCAATTCTGACCTGGATAAGACCACCTTTAGGTGCAGGACAACTATTGTAGCCAGCTGTGAGGAGATCCTCAGCTGATGCAGAGCTAGAGGAGTGATGCCTAAGCCACCCTCGTCTTTGCAGTTGACATATGCAGTGTGGCCAAGGGAATCTCTGACTGCTATATTGGCTGTCTCCTCTTCCAGAAAATAAGAGCAACTAATGGAATAGGTTTTTGAGTGTTGAGCTGTGCCCATAATACCCTGCTGAATGCAGCTGTGTATTTACCTAAAGAACATTGATTTCTCTATGCTTCTTTATCAGGAAATCAGTCCTCATCTTTGTGGCTAGGTGATGTTCTAAAGAAACAAGGAATCTCTTTCCTCATCAACAAATTTGAAGGGGGAGGTAATGATGGTGACAATCTCTCTGGAATCCTTTCTCAGCCAACACTGTGTGACATGAAGGAGCCCTTTAGTTTGCGAGCTGTTGTGCAGTGGATGGATATGTTTTTAGCAGCTCTGGACTGCTACAATACATTCATTGAGCAAGGAATGATCAAACCAAATGAAATACTAGGTAGGTGAATCCTGGCTGCAGCTGGGTCAGTATTATCCGTTATATAAGCTCACTCTGAGGGGTTCCTAGCTTCGGCTTATAACACTTGTTTCAAGAATAGATTTGATTTACAGGTTCACAATCAGTTTCAGCCACCTTAAAAGGCCCTGCAGTGCAGCAACCCTACCTCCAGTGAGAAGGTCTGGGCATGATTCCTTCTAAAGCCCATCACCACTTTCATTCACTTACTGTACTTGGAGTTTGCCAATTAGCAATGTGAGGTACTTCCTTCCCTCTCCACTGCTAGCCCAGTCATTTGAGGTTGTTGCTTTTCTCATGCTTCAGTCCCACTCAACCTACCAAGCTCAGTACTTGTATTCTGGTGACATGAATACCAACATCTTGTGTAGCCATTAGGCCATTGGGTCTGCATCCAATAAAAGTTTTTAAATTATTCATATGTTTCTAAACAGCATGTTTCCATAGTAGTAAAATGTAATGATGGAGTTAGATACCCATTTGTAAAATACTGGTCTGTATGTGTCAGGGCAAGATACCTAGCTTTATTAAAGTTATGCAATAAGATTTTTACTAAATGCAGTTATTAGAGGGCCAGATTTTCAAAGACGTGGACTTAGATTTACTTCAATATAATTACATATGCCTGACTTGTGTGCAGAAACCTAATATACACATCCATTAAAAATGCATAGTTCTCTGAAAAGCTATCCCTCATGTCCAAAAGTTAATACTAACAATGTAATTGAAATATGATTTGAAGAAAAAAGCTTGTTCTTTCACAGGTGGAGGAAAGATTTTTACCTTTTTCCCCCCATATTTTCATTGTCATTGCATTATGTCAGTCTTCCTCTTTGTGCTGAGTATAAAATGTGTTTTTAGATTTGTGAGGTCACTGTATATTTAAACTTGGTATAATTCCTTCTAGGTACAAAGATGAGGTCTTCATTCCTGAGAGCTGTGGAATTCTTCCTTAAAACTATTGTCTTGCATGATATATCTGCAGCAGAGCGATGCTTTGACACTGGGTCAAAAGGCAATATGTTCAGCCCACAAGAAAGAGAAGAGTATAATTACAGCAAATGCACAATCATAGTCCGAATCATGGCATTTGTCAGCATGATCCTGGAGACTTGCCAACAGGATTTCTGGAAGGTAAGTGTTTGAAGCCATTGGCCTGTAGAAGGTGACCTCTGCAGTTGTTGCAATTGTTATTTAAAGTTGTTGTTGTTTAAGCATTGTTGATTTGAGGGAGAGTGGGAGACTCATGACTAGCTAGGAGTGGATCATCCTTTGCAGTACCTTGGGCCATTAATCTTAGCTGGTTATTAAGCCCCAGGAAGTGTCCTGCTCTTTGGACATTACTGCTTCAGTAAGCTGAAGGAAACCCTCACTTCATGGATTATTTTGCAATGAGTGATGCAGTTCTAATCAAGAGAAATTAATACAATGTAGATTTTCCAGTCAGGTTGCTTGAATCATCGTCAGCATGACACCCATGGTGATGGTATTCCACACAGGATGTCTTATGTTGTTGAATTTAGGAATTTTTCTAAGTGATCATAGTACAGAGAGCGTGAGAGAGACAATGGCTATAGAAATGACTTTGCGCTGTGTGTTTCTTGTTAAATTCCTTTTTGAAGAATGAACGTGCAAGTCTGTCTCTATATGTCTCTCTGTGTATTTAACGTAATATAAATTGAAGTTTTAATATCTACAGTTTCTTATGAGTTTAAAAAAAGGGCATTGCCAAGTCAATTTCTGGGACTACTGGTGCATAACTGGCAGTTGAATAATTTGTTTTAGATGCCTAACTTGCAGTCTTTGTGTGTAGAAGTCTGTAGTATTTCCACGTTATTTGAACGCTAAAATAAGCACATATGATGTGCACCTGCATCTTTAAAAATGGTCAGTTATTTTCTATAAATCAGAGTAATTAACAGTACTGAAAATGAGCCATTTTAGAGAGAGAGAGAGATTAAGATTAACAATTGAATAGCCATATTTCGCTTATTTCAGGCACAGGAAAAATCATGGAAAGCAGAATAGGTCAACAAATAGGATTAAGAATAAAATATTTCAAGCTTCATTTTATCTTTTATTCTTTCTAGTTACTTGAGAAGGAATTGCTTAATGCAAATCTGATAGAGCTTCTTGTGAGGATCGTGTGTGATCCAGCAAACATAGGCTTTAATACAGCTGATGTACAAGTCATGAAAAATCTCCCAGATGTTTCTGTGAGACTCATAAAAGCTTTGATGAAATCTCCTTATAAAGAATCCTTGGAGCTAAGCATAAAGGAAAGAATAACATCACAAAGGTAAGAGCTCTCTGATAGCCAAAATGTCTAATTTAAAATCAGAACAAGTGCAGTACATAGTGAGAGATGCAAAGTAAATGAAGCTTCCATTGCACAGTTATAGGATGATATCTTTTTTTTCATATTATATTCATACACCCACAGGTAATCAATGTTTTTGTTTGTTTTTTTCCTTTTCCTTGTCAGCATCGAGGAGCTTTGCTCTGTTGAGCTGTATAATCCAGATGCTCGTTTTGATCATGTTAGATTAAGCTCCATCTTGTCTGCATGCAGGCAGCTCCACAAGGCTGGCCTGCTTCATTCCACACTTCAATCACAGGTAAATATTGATTCAGAGAATAACAGTTAAGATTTTTCATATAAGAGCTTTTCTGATGTGAAGTCACGGGGAATTGCTTGTGTAATAAAATGGCAGAATAGGCCTTAGCTAATTCTCAGTTTCCCTGTGATGTAGGTCAATAAATAATATCTTTTTATAGATGAGAATACTCTGGCAGAGAGACTAAGTAACTTGTCCAAAGTAACACTAGGGAGTTGGTGTTGAAACTGGGATTTGAACTCTGGAGTTGCTGGTGCTCAGACTATAGCTCACCTAAATAAATTCTTTACATTGCAGTCAATAAATACCAAACACTGGGGTACCAAAACAATAGAAGAGAATGGTGAAAAATCCCTTCATCTGTGGTTCTATACAATTGGGTGGTAAATTTGATAATGTAGCTAAAAATCTGGCCACATGCGTGCACCTTAATGTTCAAAATGGAGGTTATTTCAAGAAAATATCTGCACTTCAAATGGGGTGGTAGATGTTTAATTCCAAAGAGAAGATTAGATTGCAAACAGTAACGGTGGGGAAAAAAGAAGAGGAGGATGTGCTTAGTTTTTGACAAAAGTAAAAAAACACCGACTTGATTTATCTTTAAAAGAAGTCCGGGGAAAAGAGTGATTTTTGTGGGTTTGACAATGCAGGCAAACTTTTTACATTTTGAAAACTAACCTGTAAACTTACAAAATGTCAGGTAAGATTATATCATTAGTTATAATTCAGTTGTGAAGTAGTCGGTAGAAGAAGAAAAACGGTTAAAATGCTATCAGAATGAGACAGAAGAGCATCAGCCCCTCTGCTGGAGCACAGTGTTGAGAAGAGAAATGTACAATTGGATTATTGTCTGAGGAGAATATTCTGACAACTGGGAAAAGGTGTCAGAGAAGCACTGATAAGTGTGATATAGGAGATACGTTATTTGAATGTATTGATGTTAAAATGAAGATTTTGGACATACTGGCTAATAAAGATTGGTTTCCTTGATCCTTGAGTGTTGGTAGGCCTGGCCTTTAAAGAGCAAATCTGTTGTCTAAAAAAAAATCAATATAGGTTAGCCTATTAGTACTATGTATGTTGATTTGCAAGAGACCAGAGTTCAGATTGTGAAGAGGTGAGTTATTCAGCTTCTGGAATAGAAGGGGAGCCTCTTTCCTTACAGTAGGATGCTCCATTGGCTGAACAGATGCAGCACGAGAGGCCTTGTTTAGCCTCATGAGTCACAGGAAAGTAGAATAGAGGGAAGTTGTACAGATCAAACTGAGCCCTTTATGGAGCCTCCGAGATATTCGTTGGGCTCCCTGTTACCAAGGTTCTGGAATTCATGTCTTAGCCAGTCTCTGTGTCACTGTACGTAAAGAAAGAGAGAAGCAAGATAAGTAGCAGCCATTCAGGATTGACAAAGACTCTGCTATTTGCTGAAGGATGCCCCATTTATAATGTGACAGTGTAAATGCATTCATGAAGACTTACGGTAGAAGGCTTCCCCTCCCCACCCTTCTCTGTATCCTCTAGGGTCAGGGGCTCCATTTCACAGTTGGCTCTAAGCTTCTTTCGGTTGTTTATAAAAGCATTGCACCAGGAGATGAGAAGAAATCTCTTCCATCATTGGACATCAGCAGCAAGCGACTGGCTGATGGACTCCTGCAGCTGGCCTTTGCTTTTGGTGGCCAGGTAGGAGGATCACCTCTTCTGATGTACTGTCTCCAAGGCCATTTCTGTAGTACTGGGTTCTGGAATGTTTCCTGTTCTGATAGGACAGATAAGATTAACTATCTTCAGGAACATTGTAGAAGAGATTGGTCCATTTTTCTGTAACATGTATTTTTGAGACAGAAAATTGTATGTATACAGTGTGCTGTATTTATAAAGTTCCCTCAACACTTTGAATCCAAAAGCCAGAGTTTGTACGTTGTTGAGTGCCAGTGGCAAAGGCAAATCATGGATTCTTTAGTACAGGAAATATCCTGATACTATTCTGGGGGTTGTGCTTTTTTCCTTAAGTTTTAACATTTGTTTTTGTGTTATAAGTATATGTACAACTATTTGAGAAGGTAGCTTTAAAAGAGTTTCTTTTGATTTTGTAGAAGACTAGTGACACTTAGTGATTTCAGTACCTCTGGACTGACCTCTCTTCTTGTGCCAATTCCCACAGTGTGAGGAGCTGGTAAGTCTCCTGTTGAACACAGTGATGCTGTCTGTGCCACTATCAGGAACATCACAGAGGAGTCTGATCAGCTTCTCCCACGGAGAGTATTTCTACAGTTTGTTCTCAGAAACCATTAATCGAGAACTGCTGAAAGACCTGGATGTGGCCATACTTCAGCTTATGAAATCATCTGTGGACAGCCCCAAAATGGTATTGGACCTTTTCTTCAAAAGGACAGTCAGTTGAAAATATCATACCCTCTCTAGTTAGAAGAAACACCTAAGATAACTATAAATGAAAGATTAGGGGTTGAGGGGGTGGGGTGTTAAATTTTTCTTTTTTCAGTGTTTCACTTTGTTGTGGAGTTTTTTTTGTTGTAATGTTGATACTTATTGATACTGCCTACCTCATGCACCATAGCAAGATGGCATAATTCCCATGCACTGCACTCTCACCTTCATGCTCTTTCCCAGGCCCCGATAAAGGATGTTTGCTAGTTAAAGAGGGTTTACCAGTAATACAGCAGCAGAGCTGATGTTTCTAAGATTGGGCTCAAGATGCCTGATAAGGGCTAGGGACAGCAGAAGCCCATGGAAGGTGGGGATCTGCCTTCTTGGCCCAGATAGGGGTCCAGAGAATGTAGTGACTGAAACCTGAGGAATTGTGGCCTCTGTCTGGGATCAAGGAGACAGGTGATTTTTCTTTTTTGGGGACTCCTCTACAGGTCCCTGGAAAGAATTTAGAAGTTGGAAGGCATTGTTTCAAAATTGCTGCTAAAGAGCCCAGCAGAGGGGTCAAGCGTGTTTGCCAGTGTTGCTTTTGAGCCCACACACACTTTTGCAGAAAAATTCAGCAAGGAAGAAGATACCCCACTTAAAAATTAATCAAAGGAATTTAAAAAAATAATCTGGACATGCCATTTAAAAGATGTTTTTTCTCAGACAATTTTTAAAATAATCAAGCTGGTGGTATCACTTTAAATAGGTTCCACTGTCATTAAAGCTGATGTAAGCAGCAAAGAAATGATTTTTTTTAAAAGTCTGGCACTTGCATATTGATTCTCCAATTTGTTGTGTGCGCAGAGCCATAATAGCTGTTAATCTGAAAACTGGATCTCTCGTATCTAGTAGATTCCTAAATATTCATATTCACACAGTTGTAGCTGGCAGTTAATGTTCTCTATAACACCTGCTTTTTAAATTCTCCACTTTTTATTTTTGAAAACTTCTTGTGGCTGGTTCATGCGCTGGAGGTTAGGGAGGCATGGTCAATTATTTTCCAAAACCACATTCCCTCCTCCTCCGTTATCTCGTTAGAACTTGGAGATTTCTTTTTCAGATTAGTGAGGTTTTTCTTTTACAGTCTTATGTCCTTGCTTTTGAGGATTTGGGAAGAAAAATACCTATAGTTGAACAGTGGTATTCTAAACCTGGTGGAATCCAAATATGATGATTATGTAGTCAAAAGTGTAAGTAATCCTTGCAGAGCAGGATGCAGAGTTCAGGTATAGTACATAGTGATTTTGTTTTATGCTCTGATCACTCCATTTAGAAGAATTCTCTGTTTATGAAAACTGTGATCCCATCCTGTTACACTCTGTCTTGGATTGCAAAATTGAGAGGGAAGAGCAAAAAATGCTTGCCTGTTACCATGTGTGATACACCTTTATTCTTGGCTTCTTTGTGTACTTGCCAACAGAGATACATTTTGATTTTATTTTTAGATGTTACTTAGGTCCATTCTAGATACTATTTTAAAATAAGAATTGGAGTTTATTAGGTTACTGTATCTGTCTCACTCAGACATACTCCCTTTTCCCATGTTCACACAAACTTTAATAAGCATGAGACAGAACTGCTGCACCATGCATAGAATAAAAGAGGAATGAATATAAGAGCAACTTGAAGTATTTGCTTTTGATTGCTTTTGATCGTTAATGCTAGTATGTCCTTGTGGAAAATTGAAGTTAACACTACTACTTAATACATGAAACTAATCCTCAGTTGATTTAATATTTTAGGCTCAGATTTTCAAAATCACCTAGAGAATTTGGACCCAGTTCCCATTAAAAATTGTGGAAATTGGCTGTCCAAGTCTCCCAAGCTAGTGATGCTTATTGTATGTAATCATCCATCCCAGTTACCAAGTATCATGATTACACTGAATTAAATGTTGTTACCATATGGAATACATGGAATTTTTATTTTGTCTTCATTTCAGGTGGGTACCATCCTGAATGGTATGTTAGATCAAAGCTTTAGAGAGCGTGCTGTACGCAAGCAGCAAGGAATGAAGTTGGTGACGGCAGTACTGAGGAACTGGATGAGACTTGACAGCTGGTGGGCCAAAGATTCTGCTCCAGAGAGTAAAATGGCTGTTTTGACACTGTTGGCTAAAGTTCTGCAGGTATATGTTGTGTTTGGTAAAGTTAAAGCCACTTTAACAGCAATCTGTAAGGGCACTCCACATCTTGGAAGAGTGGCAGTGTTAGTTTTTGAAGGTTTGTTTGTTTATTTTTGTTTTATTACTTTTATTGCTAGTTGTAGAACTTTAGTGTTTTCTGAATAATGAATACTAAGTATTTATTTAAAAAAAAACAAACAAGCAGGTTTTGGCAGGCAGAACTCTTGACTTCACTTTCCCATTTTTACTCCTGTGTCTGATGTTTTAGCTCTTCTCCTTAATAAGAAGAGTTGCCAATGGAAGGAGTAATCTTTGGGAAGCAAGCAGCCCCTGATGAGGTACTGTCTGTCTCACTGGCAGCCAGACAGTTCTTTTTGGAGTGGCTGTCCCCAGACCAAACCATTTCAGAAAACCATTCTGTCTGGAAGAACGTCAACTTCTTTGCCTCTGTATTCCCTCACCTATTTGAGGCCTGGTCTACACTACGCGTTTAAACTGATTTTAGTAGCGTTAAACAGATTTAACCCTGCACCCGTCCACACAACGAGGCCCTTTATATCGATATAAAGGGCTCTTAAAACTGGTTTCTGTATTCCTCCCCGATGAGAGGAGTAGTGCTGAAATCAGTATTACCATATCGGATTAGGGTTAGTATGGCCGCAAATCGACGGTATTGGCCTTCTGGGCGTATCCCACAGTGCACCATTGTGACCGCTCTGGAAAGCAATCTGAACTTGGATGCACTGGCCAGGTAGACAGGAAAAGCCCTGTGAACTTTTGAATTTCATTTCCTGTTTGCTCAGCGTGGAGCTCTGATCAGCACGGGTGGCGATGCAGTCCCAAATCCAAAAAGAGCTCCAGCATGGACCATACAGGAGATACTGAATCTGACCGCTGTATGGGGAGACAAATCTGTTCTATCAGAGCTCCGTTACAGAAGATGAAATGCCAAAGCATTTGAAAAAAATCTCCAGGCTATGATACAGAGTCCACAGCACAGTGCGTGTGACAAGTGTAATGGAAAGCCAAAGAATCAAATGGATGCTCATGGAGGAAGGGGAGGGGAGACCGAGGACTCCAGCTATCCCACAGTCCCCGCAGTCTCCGAAAAGCATTTGGATTCTTGGCTGAGCTCCCAATGCCTGTAGGGTCAAACACATTGTCCGGGGTGGTTCAGGATATATCTCGTCAATTTACTCCTCCTCCCCCCCCATGAAAGAAAAGGGGAAAAAAATCGTTTTTTGACTTTTTTCAATGTCACTGTATGTCTACTGCATGCTACCGGTAGGCGCGGTGCTGGGGCACTGAACAGCGGCATCCTCTCCCTTCTCTTCCACGGTGGCAGACGGTACAGTGCAGTAGGACTGGTAGCCGTCCTCGTCATCATCCTGTGAGTGCTCCTGGCTGGCCTCAGGTGAGGTTGGCTGGGGGCGCCTGGGTAAAAATAGGAATGACTCCTGGTTATTTCTGGCAGATGGTACAGAACGGCTGGTAACCATCCTCACCATAGCAACTGGGGCCTGAACTCCATCAGCCCCCCTTTTCGCCCCCTTTCATCTTTAAAGAAAAGATTCTGTAGTGCCTGGACTATCATAGCAGCTGGAGGCTGACTCCCTTTCATTTTATCTCACTAAAATGTCAGTGTTTCTTATTCCTGCATTCTTTATTACTTCATCATACAAATGGGGGGACACTGCCACGGTAGCCCAGGAAGGTTGAGGGAGGAGGGAAGCAACAGGTGGGGTTGTTGCAGGGACATCCCCTAGAATGGCATGCAGCTCATCATTTCTGCGGGATCTGACACGGAGCGGCTGTGCTCTCTGGTTCTCTGGTACACTGGTTCTCTAGTACACTTGCCCTGTATTCTAGGCAGGACTGACTATTTTTAGATAAACCATAAAGGAGGGAGGGGGATCATTCCCATTTTTGTCTTTGCGCCCGCGGCTGACCTCAGCAAAGATCAGCCAGGAGCACCCATGATAGCAGCAGACGGTACAGAATGACTGATAACCGTCATCTCATCGCCAATTTACGATGGCACAGCAGACGGTACAGAACGACTGGTAACAGTCTGCTACCTTGCAAAGGCAAATGAATGCTACTGTGTAGCGCTGCAGTACCGCCTCTGTCAGTGGCATCCAGTACACATACGATGACAGTGACAAAAGGCAAAGCGGGCTCCATGGTTCCCGTGCTATGGCGTCTGGCAGGGCAATCCAGGGAAGAAGGGCACGAAATGATTGTCTGCTGTTGCTTTCATGGAGGAAGGAATGAGTGACGACATTTACCCAGAATCACCGGCGACACTGTTTTTGCACCATCATGCACTGGGATCTCAACCCAGAATTCCAAGGGGTTGGGGAGACTGCAGGAACTATGGGATAGCTACAGGATAGCTACCCACAGTGCAGCGCTCCAGAAATCGACGCTAGCCTTGGTACATGGACGCACACCGCTGAATTAATGTGCTCAGTGTGGCCGCATACACTCGACTTTATACAATCTGTTTTGCAAAACCGGTTTATGTAAAATCGGAATACTCCTATAGTGTAGACGTACCCTGAGATGCTCTTCCTCGGCTCATATCTTGAAGACAGAGCTTTTTTGACCACTTGTAAACCCATGGAAAATATCTAGGGAAAGAATCAGGATGATCTCCCCTATTCATCTTTTATTTTCTTTATTTTCATTCTGCAGCGGCTTGAGGTTTATTACTGGAAGGTGTGTTTGAAAATATACAAAGTGGATTATCCTAATGGTTTAGCTGGTAATAGTGCAATGATCATAGGAGACCTACTTTTGGGAAGGGGCTTAATATTGTTTTTCATTGGCCAGAAAAGGTCACAACACATGATTCCCAACATTGTGATAGGTGGGAACTTTTGAATCCATGCTAAGGACACATGTAAAACCCAAACCTTCATCATATACACATCTGCTGTCCCATGAAATTAATATCAGAAATGAATGATTCTTATGAAACTCTGAACAAAAATCATGGAAACTGTGTTTAACACAGAGATTCTTTTTATATATTAAATATTTTTATAAGTTTTAATAATTTTTTTTCTCTCCAGATTGACTCCTCAGTGTCTTTTAATACAAATCATGAGGCTTTCTCTGCTGTTTTTAATACATATACCAGCCTACTTATTGATGAGAATTTAGGTCTAAATCTAAAGGTAAGTTGTATTTTGTTTTATTTTCTCCCAAGTTTGAATGCTAACACGACTCGTGGATTAAAAAAACAGTTTTAATTGGGTTACGTCACTAAGGGTACCTTTCCCTTGCTTTTCATAATAACATAACAAATGTCCTTTTCTTCTTTGCCTTCCCGTAGATCAGGAAGCTAAAAATAACAAATTAATGTCATAGTTTTTAAATGGTACATTTTTCTCAATCTTCCTCGTTTTTCCTTCTCTTTTTGATCATGTAGTTTTAGGAAAAGTCAATAATATGGAGATATAGATGTAGTTATAAACTCACTTAAAAATGTAAGAGGAATATAGCTTGATCAGGGATGCTATTTCACTTTTGAACACTATCTGTAGGGATTGAACCTGGGACCTTACTTCTATGTAGAATTAGCTTTCTACTGCTTGAGCTAAATACCAAACTCATAAACTTCTATATACAGCCTAAGCACTAGAGCGGGGACACAGAATCACACTGTGTTAGCATGAGGTACAAATAATGCAGGACTGAGAGTTCTGGCATCTTACGTTTTCTGCCTACAGAAGTAGTACAGTATGGTTACTGCCAATGTTCCCTTGAATTTTTTAATGAATTTTGTTATGTGCACCAATATGGAGGTGATGTGTAGTGAGGGTGGGGCCGAGGGGTTCGGAGTGTGGGAGGGGACTCAGGGCTGGAGCAGAGGTTGAGGTGTGGGCTCTGGGATGAGGGATTTGGAGTGCAGGCTGCTGCAGGGAAAGAGGATTTCCCCCAGCTCTCTCCCTGCCGGCAGCAGCTCGAGGAGAGATGCACCTCTCCCCTCCGGCAGTTCTGCACACCCCAACTTTCTCCTCTCTAGCACTCTGTGGCTGCGCACCTGCCAGCCGTGCTGCTTAGAAGGAATTTAGCTTACTGCCCTAATATATGGAGATATACTTATCTCATAAAACTGGAAGGGACCCTGAAAGGTCATTGAGTTCAACCCCCTGCCTTTATTGTACTGATTTTGTCCCAGATCCCTAAGTGGCCCCCTCAAGGATTGAATTCACAATCCTGGGTTTAGCAGGCCAGTGCTCAAACTGCTGAGCTATCCCTCCCCCCTGCTAATGTGAGTCTGCCCTGAATTAGGCAGATTAATCTGGTGATTGCCTGTATGTACGTATTCAATTGAACTTAGACTTTCTGCTGTAGCTACTAAGAAGGGTATCGGTGCATTAGTAGTGGTGTTTTTCTGTGCTAGTAGACACTTGTTCACTAGAAAATGGACTGAGACTTATTCATTGTGTACGTCAACTGTGAAATATCCATTGGAGGATAATTTTTGGTCACCTCTGACCAGGGCTTGATTTTGGACCAGCAGCTTACAAGATAGAAGGCTACATATTAACTCATTACCAAGCAGCTGAGCTATCCACTCACCGAACTCTGCTACTAAGGAATAACTTGTAGTTTTTTCAATCTGATCCATAGTTGGATGGTGAAAAAGTTTTTCTAATTTGGAATAACCTCTGTTTACTTCAGAGTCAAGCAGTGATTATTCTTCCATTCTTCACTAATCTGACCGGAGAAAGGATTAGTGAGCTTAAGAATGCTCTTGACCAACTTGTGGCTTTCAATTTCCCCATGAAGTCTGATGAGTTTCCCAAGGGAACCTTAAGGCACAATAACTATGTGGACTGCACTAAAAAGGTCAGTACTTGAATATGTTTAAAATGTATATTTAAAAACATTAAGTGAATTTGTATGCAGAAACAATGTAGTTTATCAGTATGTTTGTCATCTTTGAGATGACAGGATTGTTTTCTCTAAATCTTTATTTAGTTCACCAATGTATCTTAATTTATTCCTTTAAGTTGGTGATTCCAAACATCAGAAATTAAGAATATAAATACAAGGTCCAGTTCTGCAAACCTTTACCCTTGTGAACAATCCTTATTCATACAAGTAGTCCTCTTGACCTCTGTGGGATGACTCACAGGAGTAAGGTTTAAAGGATAGGGCCCATGGTAATTCAATATGAAAAAAAGGTCATATTTAAGCTAATCAGCTTACTTTAAGCTAATCAGATTACTTTCTTTAAGAATATGTTGTGTCTGTATTAAGACAGAGCTAAATTGTATTCTCCATGGTCTAGACCGTGACTATTGAACCACATCCCTCTATAGGGGAGGTGCAGTGCAGAAAGGAATAATGGAGAGGCACAATCTCTTCTCAGGCTGCTTCTTCCACACATGGTAGTGAGCGTTTTGTCCATCCATCAATAAAGTGGAGCAAATAGCTGTCCCCAGTGTAGTAGTTCCATCCATGACCTTACCTCCAAAGTGCAGGAAACATATGGAATTCTTGAATTAAGATTGCTCCCTGACAGCTGCCACATCCCCCTACTCCTCAAAGGAAGAGGCTTTCTTTATCACTGGTGACTTTTCTGAGGTTAGGGGTGGGGGTAGAGAGATTCTCTTTCCTGACAAATGAAAGTATATGAAATAAAAATACTCTCTTGAGCATGGTCCAGCAGTATCTGCTGCTGACCATTATTAGAGATAGGATAGCAGATCTGATGGACTATTGGTTTGATCCAGTATGGACAACTCTTGTATTCCTTTTTTCCAGTTTCTAGATGCACTAGAATTATCTCAGAGTCCAATGTTGTTACAATTGATGACAGAAATCCTCTGTAGGGACCACAGACATTTTATGGAGGACTTGTTTCAAACCAGTTTCAAAAGAATTTCCAGAAGGTGAGCTTGGGCTGTCATTTTTTGTTCTTCTGTGAAGCTTTACCTTGTTAATAGATGCTGGACAGTAATCAAGTCCTGTCATGCAGACCATTACGGTTATGAGCATTATATTTCCAGCTGTACTTTTGAGGAGAGAACTTGTCAATTTCTTCCTGATCTCTCTTGAGCAATAACATTTCCTCCTGAAATTCTCCCAAAATATTTGAACCAATATTTCCTGTAAAACACCAAGTAAATGAGGTTCTGATTTCCATAACACTTCATATATCTGGAAGAGTTTGCAGCGCCTTCACAGCTCAGCATATGTCTTCACTACTGGCCGTATCGGCGGGTAGCAATCGATTTCTCTGGGATCGATATATCGCATCTCATCTAGACACAATATATCGATCCCCAAACGAGCTCCTGTCGTCTCCAGAACTCCACCAACGCGAACGGCGGTAGTGGAGTCGACGGGGAGCCACGGACGTTGATCCCGCAGTGTGAGGACGGTAGGTAACTCGATCTAAGGGTACGTCTACACTATGGGATTATTCCGATTTTACATAAACCAGTTTTGTAAAACAGATTGTATAAAGTTGAGTGCACGCGGCCACACTGAGCACATTAATTCGATGGTGTGTGTCCATGGTCCGAGGCTAGCATCGATTTCCGGAGCGTTGCACTGTGGGTAGCTATTCCGTACTTATCCCATAGTTCCCACAGTCTCCCCTGCCCCTTGGAATTCTGGGTTGAGATCCCAGTGCCTGATGGGGCAAAAATCATTGTCGCTGGTGGTTCTGGTAAATGTCGTCACTCATTCCTTCCTCTGGGAAAACAACGGCAGACAATCATTTCGCGCCCTTTTTCCCTGGGTTGCCCTGGCAGACGCCATAGCACGGCAACCATGGAGCCCGTTCAGCTTTTTTTTTTTACTGTCACTGTATGTGTACTGGATGCCGCTGACAGAGGCGATACTGCAGCACTACACAGCAGCATTCGTTTGCTTTTGCATGATAGCAGAGATGGTTATCTGTCATTCTGTACCGTCTGCTGCTGTGATGGGTGCGCCCCAGCCGACCTCAGCCAGGGGCAAAGACAAAAATGGGAATGACTCCCCGAGTCAATCCCTCCTTTATGATATCTAAAAATAGAGTCAGTCCTGCCTAGAATATGGGGCAAGTGTACTAGAGAACCAGTGTACCAGAGAGCACAGCTGCTCCATGTCAGATTCTGCAGAAATGATGAGCTGCATGTCATTCACGGGGGGTGCCCCTGCAACAATCCCACCCGTTGCTTCCCTCCTCCCCCAACCTTCCTGGGCTACTGTGGCAGTGTCCCCCTCATTTGTGTGATAAAGTAATAAAGAATGCAGGAATAAGAAACACTGACTTTTTAGTGATATAAAATGAGAGGGAGTCAGCCTCCAGCTGCTATGATAGTCCAAGCAGTACAGAATCTTTTCTTTACACATGAAAGAGAGGGGGCTGATGGAGCTCAGCCCCCGGTTGCTATGATGAGGATGGTTACCAGCCGTTCTGTACCATCTACTGGGAATGACCGGGAGTCATTCCTATTTTTACCCAGGCGTCCCTGGCTGGCCTCACCTGAGGCCAGCCAGGAGCACTCACGGGCTTATGACGAGGATGGCTATCGGTCCTACTACACTGTACCATCTGCGACTGGGGAGGGGAGGAGAGAGGATGCTACTTTTACTGCTGCAGCACCCTGTCTACCAGCAGCATGCAGTATACATAGGGTGACATAAAAAAGTCAAAAAACGATTTCCCCCCCTATTCTATCACAGAGGGGGATGGGGAGTAAATTGTCAAGATATATCCTGAACCACCCCGGACAATGTGTTTGACCCTACAGGCATTGGGAGCTCAGCCAAGAATGCAAATACTTTTCGGAGACTGCGGGGACTGTGGGATAGCTGGAGTCCTTGGTACCCCCTCCCTCCCTCTATGAGTGTCCATTTGATTCTTTGGCTTTCCGTTACGCATGTCACGCAGCACTGTGCTGTGGACTCTGTATCATAGCCTGGAGATTTTTTTCAAATGCTTTGGCATTTCGTCTTCTGTAACGGAGCTCTGATAGAACAGATTTGTCTCCCCATACAGCAGTCAGATCCAATATCTCCCGTACAGTCCATGCTGGAGTTCTTTTTGGATTTGGGACTGCATCGCCACCCGTGCTGATCAGAGCTCCAAGCTGGACAAACAGGAAATGAAATTCAAAAGTTCACGGGGCTTTTCCTGTCTACCTGGCCAGTGTGTCTGAGTTTGGATTGCTGTCCAGAGCGGTCACAGTGGTGCACTGTGTGATACTGCCCAGGGGCCAATACCGTTGATTTGCGGCCACACTAACCCTAATCCGATGTGGTAATACCGATTTTAGCGCTACTTCTCTCGTCGGGAAGGAGTACAGAAACCGATTTAAAGAGCCCCTTATATCGATATAAAGGTCCTCCTTGTGTGGACGGGTACAGCGTTAAATCGGTTTAATGCTGCTAAAATAGGCTTAAACGCGTAGTGTAGACTAGGCCTAAGATACTTCGACTTCAGCTATGCTATTGACGTAGCTGAAGTTGCGTATCTTAGATCGGTTTCTCCCCCCCCCCCCAGTGTAGACCAGCCCTGAGTGTCTTCCAATACAATTCAAATTAAGATAATCATCTTGGAAAACATGCACCCGGGGATGTTCAGTTGATCTTCCAATTGTATATTTAACAGAGTTAACATTTTCCATAAGAAGACTACTAATAATTACTTTGTGCAAATTTATGGGGAATGAGTTTTACTAGGACAATAAGACAGAATCATTTACAAATGTGGTATTGAGAAAAGAGTGTGTTAAGGTTTCCTGACTTGAAGTCTTCATTTATGTCCAGATTTCAGTTTTGTTTGTTTTTAGTTTTATGTAACTATCCAGAATAACAGCCAATATGTGGCAAAACTACATCACTGACAAGCCAAAATTTACCATGCCAGTAGGTGCTGGGCAGTAATCAAGTCCTCCTCTTTTCCTTCCTCTTTGGAGATCAGGTACGTCTCTCCTGTTGTCCAAAAAGCAAGAAACCAAATGAAGCATAGCTCCAACCTAGCTGACTCTTGAAAAGCTGTCCTTTTCAAAGAGTTCTAGTTTTCTCTCTTTGTGAATGATTTGGTGGGTGCACAAATGGACTCTATTTTTTTATTTGCTATCTACTTACTACCACATTTCCAGGTGATGTTGTGTAAACATTATTAAAGATATAACTGAGTTTTTAATACTGATAGCTGTGTATCTTGACAAATCTGATACTGTGCTTTTGCATAGTTAGGTCACCAAAGTGTGTTTGGGCAGCTAACCTTCGTTCCCAGGGATCATCAGACTCCAGTATTTGAGTCTTCTTTATACTTGTGATTGATGCTAATGCTATTGCTTACTTTCAGGCTGCTTCAGAAAATTAAGCAAAACTGGACAGGAGAATATAAATCCTGTTAAATATTTCTAAGAATTGTATATGGTGGTGGAATCTCCATCTTTAGAGGTTTTTAAGGCCCGACTTGACAAAGCCCTGACTGGGATGACTTAGTTGGGGTTGGTCCTGCTTTGAGCAGGGGTTTGGACTAGATGACCTCCTGAGGTCTCTTTCAACCCTAATCTTCTATGATTCTACATAACAAGCTTCCTATGTCTAGGCTATTGGATATTTGTTTCCTAGGTACAGGGTTTTAATGGTTTGATGTTTCAAGTGCTCATGTGTGCAAGTACTATTTTGAATTTATATAGTGGTCTTTGTCCTGAAAGCTCCCAGAACACTTGAAAATTACATATGTACAAGATTTGTCATCTACTACTGAAATGCAGCTGTCTTTGGGGTGAAATATGGCCTCCGTTTAACAGCACACAGCAGCACTGCACTATTGCTTGATAGGAAATGAAGAAAAGCATGGCATATATTGACAATGCAGGGGGAAGATCATGTAGACCGAATGTAATTATCCAATCTGGCATTGAACTAAAATGCTTGGACTAATACTGTTCTGTAGAATGCTGTAGAATCTTTCATGACCACAATTGGTCTAGAGTTGGACCTCTCATTTATAAACCATCAGATAGCACCTCCACTAACCCAATGCCTTCAAATGGCATGCTGTGTTGCTGAATTAACAATGACTCAAAAAGTTTGCCTACGCTTTTTATGGTAGCATGTAGAGTACATACACAGCTCCCCTTCCTCCCCCGCACAGCACAGGTACAGATAGCAATGTAGATAATGAGGCACTGCTTAGGCAATTAAAGACAAGCCTGAATATACCTGGTATGTACCTGGGTATATACTCCGTGACTCTCTACAGCAGGGGTCGGCAACCTTTCAGAAGTGAAAAAGGTTTGGTTTTTTTTCCTGCTGATGATAGCTCATCTCAATTGATTGGCCTCTTCCAGTTGGTATGCGTACTTCCACCTTTTCCTGTTCTCTGTATGTATAAATATCTCCTGTCTGTGTGTTCCATTCCATGCATCCGAAAAGTGAGCTGTAGCCCACAAAAGCTTATACTGAAATAAATTTATTAGTCTCAGGTGCCACAAGTACTCCTGTTCTTCTTTCAGAAGTGGTGTGCCGAGTCTTCATTTATTCGCTCTAATTTAAGGTTTTGCGTGCCAGTAATATATTTTAATGTTTTTAGGAGGTCTCTTTCCATAAGTCTATAATATATAACTAAACTATTGTTGTATGTAAGGAAATAAGGTTTTTTAAATGTTTAAGAAGCTTCATTTAAAATTAAATTTAAAATGCAGAGCCCCTAGACCGGTGACCAGGACCTGGGCAGTGTAAGTGTCACTGAAAATCAGCTTGGGTGCCGCCTTTGGCACCCGTGCCATAGGTTGCCTTCCCCTCCTCTACAGCCAAAGCAAGCCTCCGCAATCTGCTACTCTTGTACAGTCTGCTATTTTTCCGGCATTTCTCCACCACAGGGAGATATTCTGGGCAGGGTGAGGCAATGGGGAGGTGCTGAAGCCTTTTCCTGTTGTCTCACCCTGCTAGAGCCTTTCATAATTGACATGTAGCTACACACTGCAGTGTGGACACAGCCTTTTTAATGAGGAGTATAGCTAAATGTACCCTACATAGCACCGACAGTGGTGTGCAGTGCAGATGTAGCCAAAGAGCAGAATGCCACTTACTGAATGACAAAAACTGCTTCCTGCAACACCTGAGTATCATAGGTATCCCACCCCAGTGCTGACGACCTTGCTTACCATGTGAGATCCGCTGAGATTACAACCCAAGTTGATATGACTGCTGAAGAGAGTCAAAAAGTAAATGTTGTGGAGTTAAAAATTTAAATGGAAATTTGGTATAGGAGTGGTTCAGCTAAAATTCTCATCCTCCTTAGGAGCAGCTGTGAAAAACAAGTGGTGCTGTTAGACACCGTGCACAAAATGTTCCAGAGCGAAGCCCTTCTTTCAAATGCCACTCGACAAGCCTTTGTGGATCGCTCTTTCCTCACTCTCTTGTTGCACTGCAGCTTGGATGCACTGAAAGATTTCTTGAGCAAAATTGTATTGGAAGCCATGGATACACTGAAGACCAGATTTACAAAGGTGAGCTTCATTTGTTCTTTAAGGTTGGAACAAATCCTCTAAAATGCCAATATTGTTCTGTGATGTTACAGATTATATTTTTCTTAACTATAAATACAACAGTCAAATAAAGATAATTTTTTTCAGTTTTGAGTACATTACAGAGCACAAATTAAAGTCACTATGAGTCTTTGCATTGACTTGAATGTGTGTTGGATCTGACCTGAACATGTTATTACTGTGAAGTTACTGTATATTAACTTATATGTAGCTTATGAAAAGAGAGAAGAAGTGTCATCTGTGTATATCCAGAGAAGCTTAAAAGTCCTGTCAAAGACAAAATCCTGCCCTAACCTTAACTGTGGTTTGTGTGTGTGTGCCTGTCTATAAGATACATTGTCTTACTGTACTCTTAAATGATGTAAACTTGCACATGATCATGAAATGATGGCAATGGCACCAAGTCTTATTTTGACTATTAGAAAAATGTTAGTACTTCCTGTGGTCAGTAATATATGTATATGTGTGTATATATATATTTACAACTAAAAATCCTTACAATTAAAAATCCTTACTGTTTTTATTTCAAAATACCGAAGTGCTGACCATCCTAGGGTGAAACTCTCATTGGCTTCTTTGCAGACAGGATTTCACTTATGGCTCCTATTTTATATTATCATATCAAGGTCCTATTTTTAAAAATTAAATACATAAATAGGAAGGCTCATTGCAATGCGAAAAAATAGAATTATAAGCCTGTATTTCTGTGGGCCGCTTTCTCTCTGATATAAAAAGTTACAGATGCAGGTTACACTTAAGGCTTTTCTTTTTTGCTGCAGTGGGATTGCCATAAAATCTAAAGCTGTGGGCTTTTGAGCACTAATCATTAATGTCATAGACATATTTCCTGATAAATATTTTTAATAATGTTTGTGCTTAGATAATATATCTCAACCAAAGATCCGAGTGCTTTACAAACCTTTAAGTAAGACTCCCAACACCCCTGTGAGGTAAGGAAGTACTGTTCTCCCCATTTTACAGATGAGGATGTGGGCACAGAGGTTGTGACTTGTCCAGGGTCATATGCGATATGTGTGGTACAAATGGAAATAGAACCTAGTTCTTCTGTTTCCTAATCTTCCTTTTCTGCATTTATGTGTTCCTGCACTCTTGTGTATGTACTGGTACTGTATTTTTTCAAAACCTTAGAGCTATATTTTGGATAATAGTTGAATATTGCATGCACTCTATAAATATGTTTATGGAATCTTCAAAGAGATATTTAAGATGCACTCATTAAATTTTAAATTAAAATTGACATTTCATTTTATCATGAAAAGTAGTTAGTGTCTGGATGTTTATTTTTAACATTATGCAGTGAGACTTTTGATATGGAATTTTAGTTTTAGAATATGGTAGGTAGAATAAAAAAATAGTTTAGTTTCTACTGAGTAGCTTTTGGAGATCCATTGCAAGGACAAAAGCTAAGTGATCTTTTCTTCCGTACATGTTTTGTTTTTAGTCAAATGAATCTGCTTTTGATACACAAATCACCAAGAAAATGGGGTATTATAAGATTTTGGAAGTGATGTACTCCCGTCTCTCAAAAGAGGATATTTACTCCAAGGACTCTAGAATTAACCAGGCTTACCAGGGATCCACAAATGTAGAAGGAAATGAACTTACCAAGACACTAATAAAGTAAGGCTCTCATTGTTCCATAAACTTGTTTGCTACCGATTTGTCTTTATGCCAGATATTTTTTATAAAGATGCAGTTTAAAGCAAAAGTTCATTATATTAATTTGAAAACTGAGTTTTGGTTTAAACCACAGTATAAGGTGTTGAATTGAATTTATGCCTGGTTGTGAGGATGTTCAGATATAAAAACTGGAGTACTTTTCTGTCAGAGTAGGTGCCACTTTTTTCATGGGTGTGTTTGTGACGGCTGAGGGTTTTGTTTGGTTTGTTTATTAATGAAAGATGTGAGACTCAGCATCTTTTAAAATGACTCAGCGGATTTCCCTTATCTTTTACTGTGGCTTATCACTGAGAGAGTCTAGATCGTTTGTATAATTTTGCTAATCTATTATATATAGCCAGCCTGGCCTGTTTGCACATAGTTTGATAGATAAGAGGTATGTGAAAGTCTCCAATATGGATTGAGAGCTTGTCTCTAAAATGTTCTCTGTCTGATTTCAACTCGTCAAAGTATTAGATCCCTAGCATTGCGGATCACTGTGGAAATGCCAGTTAATGTTTGGCTTCAGTAGTGCTGCTGATTCAATTTTAATAAAATATTTCTATGAGAAGACTTAAACGCAAATTAATATTTGAGATGGTGCATCAGTAGGCTGTGCTATGACATTGATGCAAAGCCTATGGAAGTCTTTCTGTTGATTTTCATTGGCCTGTGGATTGGACTCTATATGGCCTTCTAAAAAAGATTTTGACAATATTTTCTGGTCTGTTTTGTTTTAAAGGTCATGCTATGATGCATTTACAGAAAACATGGCTGGTGAGAGTCAGCTGTTGGAGAAGAGGAGACAGTACCATTGTGCTGCATATAACTGTGCCATTGCTGTCATCAGTTGTGTCTTCACCGAAAGTAAATTCTACCAAGGTTTTCTCTTCACAGAAAAACCGGAAAAGGTGAGATTTAATGAGGAGGCTACTGTCATGTCAAAGGTCTGCAAGGTCCATACAGCACATTTTGGACACTAACTGAAAGTTTGTACTTCTTAACCCAAGAATTGAACCTATATAATGCTGTTATGTAAGAAACTGAGAGAGGAAACAAGCAAGGAGGACTCAACTCGAGTATTGTGTCCAGTTCTGGGCACCTACATTTCGGGAAAGATGTGGACAAATTGGAGACAGTCCAGAGAAAAGCAACAAAAATGATTAAAGGTCTAGTAAACGTGACCTATGAGAGAAGATTGAAAAAAATGGGTTTGTTTAGTCTGGAGAAGAGAAGACTGAGGGAGGGGGCAGAATATCAGTTTTCTGGTACATAAAACACTGTTACAGGGAGGAGGGTGAAAAATTGTTCTTGTTAATCTCAAAGGTTCGGACAAGATGCAATGGGCTTAAATTGCAGCAAGTGAAGTTTAGGTTGGACATTAGGAAAAACTTCCTAACTGTCCTGATAGTTAAGCACTGGAACGAATTGTCTAGGGATGATGTGGAATCTCCATCACTGGAGGTTTTAAGAGCAGGTTAGACACATACCTGTCTAGTCTAGGGCTAGATCTTCACTACCCGCCGTATTGGCGGGTAGCAATCGATTGCTCGGGGATCGATATATCGCGTCTCATCTAGACACGATATATCGATTCCAGAATGCGCTTATATTGATTCCGGAACTCCACCAACCCGAACGGAGTTGCGGAGTCGACATGGGGAGCCGCGGACATTGATCCTGCACTGTGAGGACGTGAGTAATTCGATCTTAGATACTTCGACTTCAGCCAAGTTATTCACGTAGCTGAAGTTGCGTATCTGAGATTGATTTTTCCCCATAGTGTAGACCAGCCCTAGATAATACTTAGTCCTGCCTTGAGTGCAGGGGATTGGACCAGAAGATCTGAGGTCCCCTCCGGTCCTATGATTCTATGTAGATGGCTTTCTTTGATCCTGCATGGCAATTGAATCACTGCTGGATGTTTTGCATATGATTGAGTGAGGGTACAGTAACAATATTCATCTTCTCTACTCTATCTCAATCACTAGTTATGGAAAGTGCTTAAATATTACAAAAGCCCTCCAATCTTTTGAAATATTCTTGAATAAAATAATGTTAAGGGCTTTGCTTACTCTTTTAAAGTAGCTAAAGTAACTTGTTCTTAGATGTCTGCATAATGGTAATTTCTCATAAATGAGTGTAATGGAATGGACTATCCCTTATTTTGTATGGTAATTTGAAATAGACTGTTGTCTTTTGAATAAAATGTTGCTAGTCCCCCAGCTATTGTTTACAGTATGTTAATTTTTTTCCAAATATGCTTTGTTTCACAGAACTTGTTTATTTTTGAAAACTTGCTAGATCTGAAGCACCAGTATTCGTTTCCTGTTGAAGTTGAGGTAAGTTCTGTGCTTTATTGTAATACAGTGAAAATGGCCATTGCTTTTAATACTACATAATCATTGCATAGCTGTGTGTGTGTGTGTGTGTGTGTGTGTGTGTGTGTGTGTGTGTGTGTGTGTGTGTTACATAATTATACATAGAAAGAAATGATACTGTTTGAAACCATGACAAATACCAGTGGAGATCTCTGACCCTTTAGAATGTTATGTAGTTTGCATAGTAAAATCCCAGTGTCTCTGGAAAATCCCAAGTCCAAGGAATGAAAAGCACAAGTCGGATGTACACATTTAATGTGGTGTTTTGGCAGATTTATTCCAAAGATAAATCATTTCTAGTGTCATTAGTTCAGCTGATATGATATATTCTGTAATACTGATTATTAGCATTTATAAGTTGGAACTCCTGTTCGTTTTATGTAGCTTGAATACTTTATCCCCCCGCATTGGTTAAAAAGCTATGTTATAAATAAAAGTTCTATCGAGTTTGCTAGATAATCAATATAATTCTCTATTTAATCTTTTTGTAAAAGATACTCAAAATAGAACTCTTACTTTTATCAGCTAATTATTTTTTGAAAAGCAAATTTAACTAATTTCAAAGCTCATATTTTCGTTGGTGTTCTAGGTGCCTATGGAAAGGAAGAAAAGGTATATTACTATTAGGAAGGAAGCCAGGGATGCAGTAAATAGGGACTCAGGTATGACATACATTTATAATGATTAAAATTTTCTATCTTTTTTTCCCCTTAAATGTACAATTCACCATTGCGTTGCACTTATATAGAATGTGCTGATTTTAGTAGAGATGCATCTAGAAAAGCTGATTATTGTGTCTAAATTACAGCTGATCCTACAGGTGGCAGTGCCTGTGCATCTTCTGACTGCACGAGGCCCTGAAGCTGTTTTTTTCAGTAATTAGAATGGGACCATATAAAGTATGATTTCCTTCCTCTTTCTCAACAGCCCCAAGAAAACAGACAACTGTATAAGAATTGCTAACTGAGACTGCATTTTTGCATTTTAACATCATCTGAAACCATTTAGTAAACATTTTCCCACTCCAATTTGTTTTATTTTTCTGGGGAAGTGATCCATTCCATGCCTTTCTAATACTGAAGTGCAAGAAACTACGAATTGCTAACCGATATAAATGTGTAGAAAATTTGTTACATCTGTGGAGGAATTATACAAAGAGAGACCAATTCATCATATTTGTTAACAGGCCTGTGCCTTATAGTGAAACCTGGACAAGTGACCACCTTTATAAAACTGCCACTGATGTGCTCACTACTGTTCCAGATGCAAATAAAAACAGACACTGTACTTGGTCTAGCTTTCATTAGAATACCTCCTTGGTTAAGCAACCAAATTTTGTTATTTTTCTTGAGTAGTCACTGAAGACAGCTTTCACTCTAATTAGTGTTATGATTAACAGTACATTATTTTTCTTGTTTAGATGAGCCTCAGTATTTGCCTTCTGCATCTTATATGGTAGACAGCAGTCTGAGTGAGGAAATGAGCCAATTTGATTTCTCAACTGGAGTCCAAAGTTTTTCTTATAACTCACAAGACCCTACAGCTACCAGTATACACTTCAGGAGAAAGGTGATTAGAGATGTATACTGTGTGGAGGAACAAGAGTGTCACTATTCTAAAACTCTCAGTAAACTTGTACATGAAACTTGCTCTTTTAGTTAATGTATATGTTGTGCTGGGAAAGGTGAAAGGTTCAATGGGAGTAAATATTGGATACAGTAGTTGTTTATAGGTAAGTCTGTCTTTAATGGGAAGCTTGAGGCATCAGAGCAAGTGTTTTTTGCCATCAGTCTGGGTCCTTCTACTCTGTTATCGAATTTTATTTAATCTTCCTTTAATGTGAAGGTGAAGACTTGCTCACGAAGGCAGAGGCCTTGCATTGTTGATATATTGTCTTGCTGTACTCTTAAATGATATAAACTTGCACATTAACATGAAATGATGGTGATGGCTCCAAGTCTTATTTTGACTATTAGAAAAATGTTAGAACTTCCTGTGGTCAGTAATATATATATTTTTCTACAATTAAAAATCCTTACTGTTTAAAAAAAAAAAAAAACTTAAAAAAAAGTACAGGGAAAAGAGTGACTTTTGTGGGTTTGACAATGCAAACAAACTTTTTACATTTTGAAAACTAGCCTGTAAACTTACAGAATGTCGGATAAGAATATATCATTAGTTATTATTCAGTTGTGAAGTAGTCGGTAGAAGAAGGAAAAGGGTTAAAATGCTATCAGAATGAGACAGAAGAGCATCAGCCCCTCTGCTGGAGCACAGTGTTGAGAAGAGAAATGTACAATTGGATTATTGTCTGAGGAGAATATTCTGACAACTGGGAAAAGGTGTCAGAGAAGCACTGATAAGTGTGATATAGGAGATACGTTATTTGAATGTATTGATGTTAAAATGAAGATTTTGGACATACTGGCTAATAAAGATTGGTTTCCTTAATCCTTGGGTGTTGGTAGGCCTGGCCTTTAAAGAACAAATCTGTTGTCTAAAAAAATAATCAATATAGGTTAGCCTATTAGTACTATTTATGTTGCTTTGCAAGAGACCAGAGTTCAGATTGTGAAGAGGTGGGTTATTCAGCTTCTGGAATAGAAGGGGAGCCTCTTTCCTTACAGTAGGATGCCCCATTGGCTGAACAGATGCAGCACGAGAGGCCTTGTTTAGCCTTTTGAGTCACAGGAAAGTAGGATAGAGGGAAGTTGTACAGATCAAACTGAGCCCCTTATGGAGCCTCTGAGGTATTCCTTGGGCTCCCTTATAGACAGACACACACATTGGCAGTACAGTATTTTTTGCCGTCAATCTGAGTCCCTCTACTCTGTTTTAGAATTTATTTAATCTTCCTTTAATTTGAAGGTGGAGACTTGCTCACAAAGGCAGAGGACTTGCTTTGTTGAAGGGGAACTATAGTACAGGGTTTCTAAATCACCGAATCGAAGTACAAAGAAAAATCCATTACTAAAATATTTTTTAGAAGTATCTTAAATATAATATAGGTTACAGGGCCAGTGTCTTCTGTACTTTTCTGAATTTGGGTAGATTTAAAGTGGTTTTATAATTTACATCTGTGCCTGAGTTCCCTTGACATTTTTTGTTTACTAGTCACAGATTCCTATTTCCCACCTCCTGCTTTACTTTTACTATGTGAAAGATCCACAGAAACAACACACACAAATGAATGAATGATTATGTAGGGAAAACCCTGAAACTGGACAGTTGGTATCGAATGTACACAATAAACTGAACAAAAGAGAGAGAACAGTATTATTTTGAATTTACTCTTGTGCTCATATAGTGTCTTATGTATTGCTTGCAGCAGTATGTTCCTATATAAGCCTGACTTGATGTTGACGGTGGCCCTTTAACACTTAGCCTTGGTCTACACTACGAGTTTAGGTCAATTTTAGTAGCGTCAGATCGATTTTACCCTGCACCCTCCCACACGATGAAGCCATTTCTGTCGACTTAAATGGCTGTTAAAATCGATTTTAGTACTCCTACCTGACGAGGGGATTAGCACTGAAATTGACCTTGCTGGACGCAGTTCAACAGTATTGGCCTCCAGGGGCCCATCCCAGAGTGCTCCATTGTGACTGCTCTAGACAGCACTCTTAATTCTGAGGCACTGGCCAAGTAGATAGGAAAAGCCCCATGAACTTTTGAATTTCATTTCCTGTTTGCCCAGCATGCAGAGCTCATCAGCACAGGTGACCATGGAGTCCTAGAATCGCAAAAGAGCTCCAGCATGGACCGAACGGGAGGTACTGGATCTGATCGCTGTATGAGGAGACAAATCTGTGCTATCAGAACTCCGTTCTAAAAGATGAAATGCTGGAATATTTGAAAAAGTCTCAAAGGGCATGAAGGACAGAGGCCATAACAGGGACCCGCAGCAGTGCCACGTAAAACTTAAGGAGCTGAGGCAAGCCTACCAAAAAACCCACACGGCCACTCCAGGGCAGAGCCCCAGACATGTCGCTTCTATGATGAGCTGCATGCCATTCTAGGTGGTGCCCCTACAACGACCCCACCAGTGTGCTTTGACTCCGTTAATGGACTCTCATGCAACAGGAATGCAGATTTAGGGGAGGAGGAGGAGGAGGAGAATGTTGAAGTTAGCACCCAGCGAGGAAATGGAGAAAACGTTTTTCCTGACAGCCAGGGACTGTTTATCACCCTGGAGCCAGTACCCTCCCAACCCACCCAAGTCAGGCTCACGGACCTTGAAGGCAGTGAAGGCACCTCTGGTGAGTGTGCCTTTGTAAATATTGTACATGGTTTAAAAGCAGGCGTGTTTAATGATTAATTTGCCCTGGAGAGTTGGGATGCATTTGCGGCCAGTACAGCTACTGGAAAAGTCTGTTACCGTGTATCGGGATGGAGCAGAAATCTCCAGGGACATCTCAGTGAAGCTCTCCTGGGTTTACTTTCAAAGCTTTTGCAAAAGGTTTCTGGGGAGGGCAGCCTTATTCCATCCTCCTTTACCATGCCAGGCCAGTAGCACATAGTCTGGAATCATTGCATAACAAAGCATGGCAGCATATGTTCCTGGTGTTTGCTGGCATTCAAGCAACTTCTGTTCTTTATCTCTCTATGTTATACTCAGGAGAGTGATATCATTCATGGTCACCTGGGTTGAGATAGGGGAATTTTATTAAGGGGACATTCAGAGGTGGCTGTTCCTGCTGGGTTGTTTGCCTGTGGCTGAACAGAAATTGTCCCTGCTGTGCGCTATGCAGTGCGGGGTGAAGCAATCATCCCAGGAAATAGGGTGAGGTGAAGGGCTTTAGTTGGGTTTCTGCTGCACGTTAACCTGAAAACTGCAGCTCCTCCTTTTAAATGGCCAACCCAATGAGTGCTTGGTATGGGACATGAGGGTGCTGCTGTTTGAAACCATTCCCACGTGTTATGAAGGTTAAAGAAGTCAAAAGACTGTGGCTTACTATGGCTGCCTGCAAGCCAAATTCTGTTGCCTGCCGGCTCTGCATGTCTGATCTCTCGCACCAAACTGGCAGGCCCTCAATATAAGAATCAAAATGTGACCTTGTAAAGAAAATACAGATGCTATGTAATGTTAAGAGCTTGGTTCACCATGGAAGAGTGTACCCATTGTTCTCTAAAATGTCTTTTTAAACACTACTCTCCCTGCAAATGTTTCAACGCTCGCTGTATCGTCTCCATCCCAGAGGCTAGTGAAGATTAGAAAGCAAAAAAAAGGTACTCACGATTACACGTTCTCTGAGCTTATGCAGTCCTCCCACAGTGAAAGAGCCCAGCAGAATGCATGGAGGCAGACAGTGTCAGAGTGCAGGAAATCACAAAATGAGCGAGAGGACAGGAGGCACCAGCGAGAGGAGATGTGGTGTCAGCGTGATGTAAGGAGGCAGGAACCAATGCTCAGGCTACTCGAAGATCAAACTCATATTCTCTGGCTTATTGTTGAGCAGGACAGGCAGCAGGAGGAACACAGACCACCACTGCAGCCCTTGTGTGACCAACCACCCTCCTCCCCAAGTTCCATAGCCTCCTCACCCAGACACCCAAGAATGCGATGAGGGGACCTCCAGCCACCCAACCACTCCACCTCAGAGGACTGCCCAAGCAACAGAAAGCTGACATTCAAGAAGTTTTGAAGTGCAGTGTGGCCTTGTTCTCCCCTCCTCCACCACCCCACCCGTCGCTTCCCTCCTCCCCCATCCCTCCGGGCTACCTTGGCAGTTATCCCCCCATTTGTGTGACAAAGTAATAAAGAATGCATGAATTTTGAACAACAATGATTTTATTGCCTCTGCAAGCGGTGATCAAAGCGGGGAGGGGAGGGTGGTTTATTTACAGGGAAGTAGAGAGAACCAAGAGGGAGCAGGTTTTTATCAAGGAGAAACAAACAGAACTTTCACACCGTAGCCCCCTGACTAGTCATGAAACTGGTTTTCAGAGCTTCTCTGACGCGCACCGCTCTCTGCTGTGCTCTTCTTATTGCCCTGGTGTCGGGCTGCGTATAATCACCGGCCAGGCAATTTGCCTCAAACCTCCTACCCCTCCATAAAACTTCTCCCCCTTACTCTCTCAGCTATTGTGGAGCACACAGCAAGCAGTAATAACGATGGGAATATTGGTTTCGCTGAGGTCTAACCGAGTCAGTAAACCGCATCAGTACACTTTTAAATGTCCAAATGCATATTCTACCACCATTCTGCACTTGCTCAGCCTATAGTTGAACAGCTCCTGACTACTGTCCAGGCTGCCTGTGTATGGCTTCACAAGCCATGACATTAAGGAGTAGGCTGGGTCCCCAAGGATAACTATAGGCATTTCAACATCCCCAATGGTTATTTTCTGGTCTGGAAAGCAAGTTCCTTGCTCCAGCCGTTGACACAGACCAGAGTTCCTAAAGATGCGAATGTCATGTACCTTTCCCGGCCATCCCACTTTGATGTTGGTGAAATGTCCCTTGTTATCCACCAGTGCTTGCAGCACCACTGAAAAGTACCCCTTTTGGTTTATGGCCGTTTGCCTCTCTGGTTCTTTAGTAGGCTTGCCTGATATTCCAGGCAGGACTGAATCTTCATTAGACAAAACTTGAAGAAGAGAATGACCTGGGGAGTATTCCCATGTCTGCCCAAGCGCCCTTGACCTACCTCACTAAGGCCAGCCAGGAGCACCCATGTCTGCCTAGGCACTCCTGGCTGACCTCAACGAGGCTGGCCAGGAGCAACCAGGAGACAGCAGCAGACGGTACAGTATGACTGGTAACAGTCTTTGCCAACTTGCAACGGCAAGGAGCTGCTACTATGTAGCACTTCAGTACCGCGTCTGTCAGCAGCACCCAGTTGATGCCCGGTCAGCTCATGTCACCGTACTCCAGGCTTGCCATGGTATGTCGTCTGCGTGGGTAACCCAGGAAAAAAGGCAAGGAATGATTTTTTGCCGTTGCTTTCATGCGGCGGGTGGGGGAGTGCTGAGGACATGTACCCAGAACCGCGACAATGTTTTTGCCCCATCAGGCATTGGGAGCACAACCCAGAATTCCAGTGAGGGATGGAGACTGCAGGAACTGTGGGATAGCTACCCGCAGTGCAACGCTCCAAAAGTCAATGCTAGCCTCAGTACTGTGGACGCACACCGCCGACTTAATGTGCTTAGTGGGGACGCATACGAACGACAGTATCAAATTGATTTCTAAAAAATCCACTTCAGTTAAATCGAACTAATTTTGTAGTGTAGACATACCCTTAGGCAAGAGGTTGCCATATTGAAAGTAAGATTGAAAGAATCATCTTCACAGTTTTAAAAACATTGGTCATCCAGGTATCATCAGTGTTTGAAGCAAGATCTATCAAAATAATTATGTTATCTAATATCAGATAACTAACTCTTTTCATATTTTGTAGTGAGGAGGATATTTTAACAGTTGACTTAAATTAACCAAAATTTTATTGTAATTATAGAACTTGCCATAAGCAATTTCAAAGAATTCTGATTTCCACTTCTTTGTAATGGTGAAGTCAAATTTTTATTTGTTCTTTACTGTCAAATGAGGCCTCATCTGGGAAGTATAATGGCTATGGTGGCCCTCACTGGAAAACAGCCTCTGAATTCATCAGAGATTAATTACTTTACAAATAGTTTGCGAGTAAAATTTAGGGAAAATGCATGAAGTCTTGAGGAAGGTGTATGGTGGTGGCACTCTCAGCCGTGAAGTGGAATTACAGCTTCCATGGAGACCAATTAATTTTTACATTTCAGATTTTTGCCGCCATACTCTTTTACTTATCTGAGTCAGAGTGACATGCAGCTGGCACCCTTAGACACAGAGATTTGAAGATGTGCAAAATTAGTTCCTATGTTTGGTGGGGAGCTTTTGGTTTGAATAACATATTTGACCTATTTCTTGTTTAAATATTGTTGAATACAATTTTATTATTGTAATACAGTTTGTATAGACTTGACCAGAAAACCAGCATAACAAGTGGTATAATTACGGCTTTTAAAAAATAGTGAATAGAGCCCCTCATGATTAACTGCTCTCCCTGTTTTGACAGGAACCCACAGAATCCATGGATCCAGATGATCTGATGGAACTGGAGATGGATGAGCTCAATCAGCATGAATGTATGGCCTCTATGACGACCCTGATTAAACATATGCAGAGAAATCAGATTACACCCAAAGTAGATGAGGTCAGTATTGGTTCCTGGCTTAGCACCTCTCTAGTTTAAGAAGATAGGTAAGCATTGGAATAGGTTGCTGATTGAAGTTGTGGAATCCCTGTCATGGGAAGTTTTTAACAACAGATTAGACCAATATCTGTCAGGGATGGTCTAGGTGCACTTGGCTGTGACTCAGCGCAGCGGGATGGACTAGATAACCTCCCACAGTCCCTTCCAGTCCTATATTTCTATGACTTTTTAAACTCAAGAAAGGGGGTTATAATGGAAATCTTGTTTTGTAACTTTTGTTGCTATCAGTCCCTAGTGCAATAGAATAAAACCTGTGGTAATCTTGAGTTATATGTATTTCAAGTGACCTATTTAATTTTGATTTCAGGGAATAGTTCCACGAGACCTTCCTCCATGGATGAAGTTTATACATGGCAAATTGGGGAATCCATCTGTGCCACTAAATATTCGCCTATTCTTAGCAAAACTTCTTGTTAATACTGAGGAAGTGAGTGATTTTTTTCTTTTAAATTGTAGCATGTTCTGTCTCTATAGTAAAATATTATCATAAATTGATTACAACTTCAGCTGTGTAACCCTTTCAGAACAAAACCCCACACCAGCTAAACCTTTCCTAAATTCAGCTTTGGTTACTTGACCTATTGAAGGGAAGGTGTTCCTGGCTTATGCTTCAAGTGAAAACCGTGTGGTATTAGTTGGTTCAAATGAGTTTTAGCAACTCCTGTGAACCAGAACTCCAGAGTTTTTTGTACAGCTCTAATTGCAACAGAATATAAAGATATATAGTCACTGATTGAGGTCTGTAGTGACTCTATGGAAATGTTCTTTCTTCCTCTATTTCAGGTGTAAAATGTTTCCATCCTACTTCAGCCACTCTCTTTAAAACAATGTATTATTGACCAAATGAATCATGCCGTCCGATTGCATTGTATATCAGATCTTAAATGAAATTGCTGCAATTCAGTGAATTATCAGTCAGTACTGTTTTCAAAATAGCTTAGTATTAATCTGGTGACAGAGTAGCAGCTTTTGACATTAAAAGCTAAATGAGAAGTGTATGTGCACCTGTGTGTGCATGCCTGTGTGTGTGCACTCGCTTGCTTGTTCATTCTGGATGAGTGAGTTACTATTCTGACTTCCAGGGCTGGCTCTAGGGTTTTTGCCGCCCCAAGCACCGAGAAGAAAAAAAGAAAAAAAAAAGCCACAATCGGTGGCAGCTCCACCACGCCGCTTTCTTCTTCGACAGCACTTGTGTGGCTGGGCCTTCCCTCTGAGAGGGACTGAAGGACCCGCCACCGTTGAGCCCGACATGCCGCTCCTTCCCCTTGGCCGCCCCAAGCACCTGCTTGCTGAGCTGGTGCCTGGAGCCGGCCCTGCTGGCTTCCATGGGTCAGACTTAGTGTATGGAAAGCTGATAGATGGGCTCCAGTGGAAGAAATCATGTGCTTTGCCAGTAATAACGAACTTGACTTTTGAAGGCTTGCACACACAAATACAAACAGGGTGTGTAACTAATTTATCAATGGGGAAATTTTCTTTAGGAGCTTTTGAAATTACTATCATGAGGACTTTGTACAGTGTTAGGCAAAAACTTTACAGAGAAGGCTGTTTCTGAATGTCTGACTGCCAGAAGTTGGACCTGGACAACAGGGGATGGATCACTTGATAATTGTCCTGTTCATTCTCTCTGAAGCATTGAGCACTGGCAACAGTTAGAAGACAGAATGATGGGCCAGATGAACCATTGTTCTGACCTAGTATGGTCATTTTTGTGTTCTTATGTAAAAAAATAACTATTCCTGTAAGAATGTGATGCATAAATGCTTCTTGCATAGTAGGTTTGTATAGATGACTGTTCTTTATTTCTCTTAGGTTTTCCGACCTTATGCAAGACAATGGCTTGGTCCCTTACTGCAGCTTGTTGTTTCTAGGGATAATGGAGGAGAAGGAATTCATTACATGGTGGTGGAGATAGTAGTTACTCTGCTTTCCTGGACTAGTGTAGCGGCTCCCAAAGTAAGGAAATCTGGAACACGTTTAATTACAGTAGACTTCACTTGCAACCTATGGGTTGTCAGTAAAAAGTTGCTATTAGCCATCATTTGCAAATAAGCAGAAACAGGTTTTTGGGGCAGTAGCCAGGGAAGGAAGAGCTGGGACATGCCTTCCATGGCTGTAGCCTTGCAACCTGCCTGTGTGCAGGGCAGCAGTGAGGAAGGGGCTTTTCTCCCCGATGGTGGGGTTTTCTGTGGGGAGCAGTGGTGCTGGAAGCCCATAGGGCTGCACTGCACCTCTTTCTCCATTATCTGGGAATCAGGATTCAGCGTGTCCTAGCGCTTTCTTCTCTGCATGAAACCCTGCTGCGGGGAGCAGCCTGGGGAGCACAGGGAGAGATACTGTGAAGCTCCAGGTTGCAGCCTCCACTCTGTTTCCAGCCTGCAGTCCCTTACCTCCTGTATGAACAGGCAGGTTTCTGGTGCTGCAGCCCCAGAAGGAAGCCCTAGAATGAGTTGAGCACTGGCCAGAGGCAGGTTTGCAGGTCTGCAGCATGGCAAGGCACATCTCTGCACTTTTTCCCCTGGTTACAGCCCCACAAAGCTGCGTGCAGGTGCTGCCTCTTCCAAAAAATGTTTTTTAATAAGCAGCATGCCATTGCCAATATCTGAATCCCCTCTGGACTCTTTCCATTTCATCCATATCTTTCTCAAAACATGTCATCCAGAACTGGACACAATACTCGAGTTGAGGCCTAATCAGCATGGAGTAGAGTAAAAGAATTAACTTCTTGTGTCTTGCTTACAACACTCCTGCTAATACATCCCAGAATGATGTTTGCTTTTTTTGCAACAGTTGTTTTTGCAACTTCTTTTGTTACACCATTGACTCTTATTTAGCTTGTGATTCACTATGACCCCCAGATCCCATTTCACAGTACTCCTCCTTAGTCAGTCATTTCTCATTTTATATATGTGCAACTCAGGGATGAAAGTAACTTAAAGGACTTACCGGTATGCCAGAGTCCTGGGTGAGGCATGACCTCAACTGGAAGAGGCGGGGCCTTTCAAGATTTAAAGACCCTGGGGCTCCAGCTGTGGCTAGGAGCCCCAGGGCCTTTAAATCACCCCAGAGCTCCCAGCTGCAGAGGCGGCTGGAAGCCTCGGAGTTCAGGGCGAATTAAATCATTTTGAATTTTAAACCTATTCTTCAAACCTCTTGCAACCTCTCTCAGCTTGGTATCATCTGCAAAGTTTATAAGTATACGCTCTATGCCATTATCTAAATCATTAATGAAGATGTTGAACAGAACTGCACCCTGCAGGACCCCAATTGATATGCCCTTCCAACTTTACTGTGAACCACTATAACTACTTTCTGGGAACAGTTTTCCAATCGATTTTATGCACCCACCTTCTAGTAGCTCAATCTAGGTTGTATTTTCCTAGTTTGTTTATGAAAAGGTCATGCGAGACAGTATCAAAAGCCTTACTAAAGTTAAGAGATACCACATCTACTGCTTCCCCCCATCTACAAGGCTTGCTACCCTTTCAAAAAAAGCTATTTGGTTGGTTTGACATGATTTGTTCTTGTCAAATCCATGCTGACAGTTACTTATCACCTTAGTATCTTCCAGTTGTTTGCAAATTAATTGCATAATTATTTGCTCCATATCTTTCTGGATACTGAAGTTAAGATGACTGGTCTGTAATTGCCCAGGTTGTCCTTATTCCCCTTTTTATAGATTGGCACTATATTTGTCCTTTCCCCCAGTCCTCTGGAATCTCTCCCATCTTCCATGACTTTTCAAAGATAATTGCTAGTGGCTCAGATATCTCCTCTGTCAGCTCTTTTGAGTATTGTAGGATTTATTTAATCAGGCCCTGGTGGCTTGAAGACATCTAGCTTGTCTGAGTAATTGTTAACTTGTTCTTTCCCTATTTTAATGGAATGATGTACTTGATTGTTTTATTGATCTTTCCTCAGTGCTGCTTTAATCATTAACCACTGTAAATAACTAGATCAGTTTAATAAGAAGCAAGTTTAGTTCATTAATTAAATCAATCTCTCTGGCAACACTGTAAGTAACTTTCTGAGCATGGGATCCTCCAGGTTCTTTCTTATTGGTCCACTAATGGACACCTTAAGTTATGGAATGCACAAGTCCACAACGTACCTTAGAAATGTATTAATGGACTCAGAAATCTACATCCTGTCATGTTGTCTTGTAATATTTAGACTGATGGTAAAAGTTAGTGCTACTTTCATAGTTCTTTCCCCCAAAAGAATTATCAGTACTGGTATAACTTACTAGTGCCTTTTGGACAGTCAGTTTGCTAATTGTAATAAGATGCCTGGGTAGTTACTCTGTGTCACTCTGAAGTCTAGAACTTCTTTTGAGTCAGTGGAAACAGTCACTAGCATGGTTTAGAGCACTTTTTATTCAGAATATCACCACATTCAATCATCACTGGGATTTGTGGGTCTGTTACCCAGAGTTTAAAAATTAGATGTTATCTTTTTCCATGCCAAGAGTCCTAGACCATTGTGATGTCATACATCACCACCATTACTCTACAGATAATTTGCATGGAACAATTTCGTTGGTTGTATGAGGGATACTGCACATATAGTGGATTAGTTGGCCCAGCTGCTATAGTTCAAAGTATGGACTTTCACCTCTTTTCATAACAAAATGGCAGGACTCTCCTACATAAAGTCACCACAAAGTTCTGGTGAATTCCAAGCTTGACTTCCCTACAAACTTATATTGCTGAACATGACTTATCCTTGTATACACTGATTGCAAACTCATATCCCACATTGTGTTAGCTAACTTGAAAATTCACAGTCCTGTTTTAAACATTAAACCATGAAGAATGAAAATGTTCTGTGCGTTCAGATTAAGAACAAAAATATTGTTTTATACAGAATTACCATATTGCTTTTTGTTCTTTCATATTAGGGGAATATTAAAGATGAGATACTGGCAAACAGATTACTTGAATTCTTGATGAAGAATGTATTTCACCAGAAAAGAGCAGTGTTCAGACACAACTTGGAAATTATAAAGACAGTTGTGGAGTGCTGGAAGGATTGTCTCTCCATACCATACAGGTAGTATTTCTCAGTATAAAAATAATGTAAGGAAAATGTGACCTTAGCTCTGCAGAGGTGAAAGGGTTAACCCAGTGGTTTTCAAACTGTAACACAAAAAACTTGCAGATGGTCTGAGGATCTGGTCCTTTCACAGGCAGTAGTGAGGCATCTGTAATTCTTCAAGTGGTAATGCTTCTGGCTAACAGTAGCTCAGTCCAGGATTATACATAGATTTTAGTGGCTTTTTGACCAACTAACCATTTTTTAAAAACAAATCTTATTGCTCTAGCCAGCTTTTTTTTTTTTTTCTCTCTCTCTCTCTCTCTCTCTCTCTCTCTCGTGTAAAGTCACCTGCATTTCTGTCATTTGTTGACACCAAAATTGCAGAGGCACCAACACAGGCAACTTATGCTGCAAGAATCCTGGATAGATACGAATTACAATGGGCCCTATGCAATGAGAGAGCAGAAGGCAGGAGAAACTACTGAGAGGATTTTTTGTCTGTTTTTGCACCACTGAGTTAGCAGCTGGTGTTTAGTCGTTGAGGGTAGAACACAGAAATCAAAGGGTGAAAGTTTTGTGGGGGGTATAATTTCTGGGAATTTGCAAACATTTTATACTATATGCATTCCCAGTAAAGTATTGTTCATGTAGCCACAGTCACTTTCACCAGATTTGTACTGTCTTTAGCATGTATTCTGTCACATGCACCTTTTTACATTCTTGTGCTGCAGGTTAATATTTGAACAATTTTCTGGTGGCGATCCTAATACAAAGGACAACTCAGTGGGAATTCAGTTGTTAGGTATCGTTCTTGCTAACAACTTGTCTCCCTATGACCCAAAGTGTGAAATAGACAGCGTGAGGTGAGAAGCATGTCTATTCAGAGGGTTAATTTTTTATTATAAACCTTACAATAAGTTGACCAAGAAGGATGTTGGAAGCATGGAGGGTGGGATTTGGAATGCTCACCTCTTGGATCTTCTTGACTCTTTCTGGCCCCACCACTGCTCCTAAACTCCTATGTCGAGTGGGTTGCTACAGCTAACTCTGAAGCTGTTCCTTACTTTAGGAAGTGAACTGGCCAGGGTGTAGCTATATCTGCCCTGGGCCCTATTGTGACCACTGCTTTTACAGTTGTTGAGCTCTTTGGCACAGAGTGGAGTCAAGAGTAGCAAAACGGGTATTTGTGGCACTCCAGATCCCACTGTACCCAAAAATTCAAAGGCGAAGTGTTGTGATGCTCTGAAACATTCATGGCTATGGGGTGTTAGTGTAATAGCGCCGCAAAGACTGCAATTAAGACTATGAATGTGAATGCATGAAATGGAAAGGGGCAGAGAATATTTTTAGAGTTTCTTAGATGTCTGATTTTAATGGAAAATCAAATACTAAGGTGAATAGATCACAACTGATTTCCTTTGTATGCTAGGTACTTTCAGGCTTTGGCCAATAACATGTCCTTAATAAGGTATAAGGAAGTTTATGCAGCTGCAGCAGAAGTCCTGGGACTTATTCTTCGATACATGGCTGAGAAGGAAAATGTGAGTGTGTTACATTGTGTCTTTTATCATTATTGCATTAAAGACTGTTTTATCTGTAAGTCTAAACTGAATACCCAGTTCCAGCTTCAGAATGAGAGAATATTAAATTTAATGAGGCCTCCCCAGAAGTTAGGCAGTAGCAGAAGATGCTATCACATGAGGATCAGAATTCAGGACTAGATCAGTACAGGCTTGGCACACTTTGCCTCATTTCTTATGAATCTTTTGTCTTGACCGTGGCAGGGAATGGATCTGGGGGAGCTGTGTTCACCTCTTTCCTACCAGTGGGACTGACACAATAGAAAGAAATTTTTCAGATATGAGGGAAGGTGAATAAATGTTCAAGTTAGGCATTCTCAGGGCTCTATTTGCTAGAAGTTTTTTAGGAACCTGAAAATAGGGACTTCGAATGAAAATGCTTCCTCAGCTGCTGCTCTTGCACTGTAATTGTGGCACTCCTGTAAAGCAGGTATGTAGCTGTCTTCCCTGTCCAACACATTCCATTTTATTCATCCTTTCTCATTCTCTAGGATGCATGATGAATATTGTTGAACCCTTGCCCTCTTCTCATTTTCAGTCTTTATCCATTCCTCCTTTCCTTTAAAAAAAAAAATGTGATTTTTGAATGAGTAAGCAGGTGTGGTGGTGGTTAATATTCTGTGTGTACCTTGTATTTCTTTGCAGATAATGTTAATTTAATAGAAAATGGCTTTGTATAGTAGTATTGTACAGCATTTTACTGGAAACCTGCCACGCACAATCAGGAATTACTTATTGTTTGAAATAGGAATATCATGTGACATTTTTTCTTTCTGTATTTAAGCACTTGGTCTCTGCACAGTTAATGGAAACTTATAAATGGTTAGACAGCAGTTCTGTTAAAGCAGACAAGCTGTATTTCATCCAGGCATGTTGTACTACTGCTGTGAATTGGCATAAATGTCAAGATTAAGCCAGTGAAGTTTCATTGTAATTAAAAATATCCCCAATGTAATAGTACTGTTTCATAATTTGAGTGTTCCTGAGTTTCTGGTGTTGGCATTTGTTTAATGATAAAATGTTTCTGATCTTTCAGATATTTGAGGGTCCGGTTTATGACTGTGTCATAAAACAGATAAAACAGCATCAAAGCACCAAAGAAGACAAGTTTATTGTGTGCTTAAATAAAGTGGCAAAGAACTTTCCTCCTCTTGCTGACAGGTAGTGAGATAAAATGATACCTTGTATATAGAAAAATCATAATCAAATAGAACAGTGGTCCCCAAACTGTGGGGGGTGCCCCCCCCCAGAGGAGGATGGAGGAACATCCAGGTCAGGGCCTAGGCCAGACTCCAGCGGGGCAGGGACGGATTACAGCACAGCCCAGCTCTGCTCCCAGCTACAGCTGCAGCTCTGCCCTCATTCTCTTTCCTCCCCCATACCCAGTTCAGCCCCCAGTTCCACCTTCTGCCCAGGCTCCTCTGCTGAGCCAAGTGTGCAGTAGTGGAGAGGTATGTGGACAGATTCCATTACTTGTAATGGGAGATACAACAGAAAAAGGTGGGGCACCACTGTAATAGAATATAACTTCTTATTTTTTGCTTTATGGACTCCTTGTCATGTAAAGGTTTATGAATGCAGTATTCTTCTTGATACCAAAACTTCATGGTGTTCTGAAAACATACTGTCTGGAGGTGGTGATGTACCGTGCAGAGGAGATAACTGATCTCTACTTACAATTAAAGAGTAAAGATTTCATCCAAGTCATGAGTCACAGGTAAGTGGGCACACGACCATTGCATGATCATCATAGCAACCTGGGCTTATAGTCTGAATTTTGCATCATTGTCTTTTTCTAGTAATGATGCAAGTTTTACATTCCACATGCATTTACAGTTCCAGTTTTTTTCTTTGAGCAAATATAGATTAGAAAATCTGGCAGGTTTTTTCTACTTCCCCTATTTAAGTTGAAAACTATGCTTACTGTAGCTTTTTTCATTATCCATATGGTGAAATCCTGGCCCTTCTGAGATCAATGGCAAAACTCCCATTAAATTCAGTGGGGCCAGGATTTCACCCTTAATATGTATTCAGTTTGGTTAGACTGATTTTTTTTTCCAGTTAAACACAGAAACAGTAACTAAAAACATTTTTATGCAATTTAAATCGCTAAATATTACTTTAATGTTCAGCTGTATGTGTGTAACTGTAAATAGAATAAAGAAACCAATGCAGTTGCTTTTTATCTCCTTTAGAGATGATGAAAGGCAGAGGGTGTGTTTGGATATCGTATACAAAATGTTGTCTAAGCTGAAACCTCTAGAACTAACAGAACTTCTTCCTGGAGTAACAGGGTTCATCTCTCACCCTTCTCCAGTATGTCGGGAGCGCATGTATGTCATCCTGATGTGGATTTATGATAACTACAGGTATGGATTCAGTTGCAAATAGTGTCTTCCAACTGGATAAGAGAAATTAGATAAAAGTGATCTGAATAGTTAATTTCCCTATGTAAAAAGTGAGGGAATGGTGTTACCACAGCATGAAGCAGAAACTTTTGAGTTCTAATTTCCTTCCTGATACAGGCTTGGAAAACTCACTTAAACCTTTCTGTCTTCATTTCCCTGTCCGTTAAATGGGGATGATAATTGTGTACTGCTTCTAGTGACGGTCCCTATTGTATTCCACTGTGGGTTTACCCATGCACCTGGAGCCAGAGAATTTGAAAGTAGCATCTATTGGTCTGTGCATGCACCCTGGCTCAGCTTCGGCCTCTGATGGTGGGAATAAAGGACAGGGCAGACTGACCACCTCGCTAGTTCCTTCTCACTTCTGCCTGGTCTGGGATGGAACCTCCAGTGTCTCTAGTTTTGGTTTCGTCCTACAAGATTTAGATTTATTTAGTGTTGTAAATAGTTTTAACAGCTTGAACAGTTTAGTGTTTTATAGATTTCTTAATGTTTAGATTTAGTCTCTTTGGAGGAACCGTTCCCTGTTCGAGTACTCGACTATGCCCAGGTTTCCAAGCTTCATACTCTGCACTTGCTGCCCACAATCCTTTTTGATCAGCGATGACTACCTGCACTGCCTGTATGCCTTGGGGAAGCCTGCATCGTGATGAGTTGCAGTATCTGCTGATCATTCCTCAGCCTTACCAAAGAAGGCCAGGAACTTCATCTCCAGAAACATTTCATGAAGAGGTCATAAGGCCTCAGTTGGGCTCAGGCCAGGGAACCATCCCCGGACACTGGCCTGATTCAGGAAGCACTGTATCTCCTGGTGTGAAGTCCAGCTCTGGTGCAGGAGTGTCTAGCCCCACAGATACCCCAGTAGGATCTTGTCAGGAATCGAGGAAGCCCTCTTATAAGTAGGCCTCTACCAAATTCACAGTCCATTTTGGTCAATTTCACAGTCATAGGATTTTTAAAATTATAAATTTCATGATTTTAGCTATTTAAATCTGAAATTTCAATGTTGTAATTGTAGGGGTCCTGACCCATAAAGGAGTTGTAGGGTGGGGGGTTGCAACGTTATTGTGGGGGGGGTTGCGGTACTTCTAACCTTACTTCTGCGCTGCTGCTGGCAGCGGTGCTGCCTTCAGAGCTGGACAGCCAGAGTGTGGTGGCTGCTGGCTGAGAGTCCAGTTCTGAAGCCAGAGCTGCTGCCAGCAGCAGTGCAGAAGTTAGTATGGTATAAGGGTATGGTATTACCCTTAATTCTGCACTGCTGCCTGCAGAGTTGGGCCCTCAGTCTGCAGGCCTCCATCAGCAGCCACTACACTCTGGCTGTCCAGCTCTGAAGGCAGCAGCGCAGAAGTAAGGGTTGGCATGGTATGGTATTGCCACCCTTACTTCTGTGCTGCTGCTGGTGGGTGCTGCCTTTAGAGCTGGTGCCTGACTAACAGCCACCACTCTCCAGCTGCCCAGATCTGAAGGCAGCTCAGAAGTAAGGGTGGCAATACTGCAACCCCCCTAAAATAACCTTGTGATGACCCCCCCCCAATTTGAGAAATACTGATCTCCCCTGTAAAATCTGTATAGTGTAGGGTAAAAACACAAAAGACTAGTTTTCACTGGTGGGGGTGGAGGGTGGGAGGAAGCGGAAGAGGGGAGACAAGATTTCATGGTCCATGATGCGTTTTTCAGGGCCAAGAATTTGGTAGGGCCCTACTCATAAGCATGAGATTAAGTCTTTCTCTAAATCCACTTCAAGGAGGTCGGATTCAACTCTGAGCAAACTCATCGGTTTGGCCCGTGAGGACTTAATATGTCCTAAGTCCCAGAGACATGACAAGAAAGCTCGTAAGCATAGAGTTACATCAGTAGCAGACCACGATCAGTTGGTACCATCATCCTTGGCACCTCCCAAACCCTGACATCCACTGGAACTGTCCAAAAGACAGCACTGAACAAGAGACACTTGCACCAAAAGATGGAGTCCCTCCATACCCTCCTGAAGGACTCTAGGGCTAACCTCTGCTCCTTGGGGATATACACTCCTGCCCCCTTTGGCAGTGAAACTTCTTCTGTCATTTATACCTAGACATGTGGCTCAACAGTTTTTTCCACCAGAGGCCCCATGAATGACCACATAAGAGGCAGAGGGTTCAAAAGTCCCTCTTCCCTGCACAGAGTGCAACAGGCTCTGCATCTCAGACCCAGCCCCTGGCTAGACATTATTTTTGACAGGCGTTTGAGAGCCGTGAACCACTAAGCCAGATGCCTTCAAGCCCCCACATACCATATGAGGGTTGTCTAGCACTTATTTTCAACACCTGGGATGCAATAACCAACAAGCCAGGTGCTGAACGTCATCCATTCTGACTATATGATATAGTTTGCATCCCTACTTCCTCCAAAAAACCCTCCCTGCCTCTCTTCAGGGGCCACTCTCATTACTATGTTCTCAGACAAGAGGTAGACTCCCAATTAGAGTCAGGAGCGATAGAACACACCCTCCTCAATGCCAAAGGAGTGGATTTTACTCGACATACTTCCTGGTACCCAAGAAGAAGAGTGGTAGCAGACCAATCCTCAGCCTCTGCCATCTCAACCACTTCATTTGCAAACCCAGGTTTCTCATGGTCATGTTGTGATCTATATAATCCCATCTCTAGAAAAGGACACCTGGTTTGATTCTTGATATGAAGGATGCCTACTTTCATGTAAATATTCATGCCACTCACAGAAGCTTCCTCAGATTCATGGTGGGCTCTGATCATTTTCAAGACAGAGTATTCCTTTCAGCATAGCTATTGTCCCCACAATCTTTACCAAGGTATTCTTGATAAACAGCTCACATCAGACGTTGTGGTCTCATTGCCTTCCCTTACGTCGACAACTGGCTCCTTGTTGCCAAGTCCCTCCAGGAGTCCTATGCATCAACTTCTATCATGCTGCACCTCCTCTCCTCACTGGGAGTCAGCATAAATGCCGAAAAAATCTGTACTCACTTGCACACTGTCTCTGGACTTCATCGGGGCCACCTTGAATTCTATCATTGCAAGAGTGTACTTGCCCAAGGATCCAGACCATGCATAATATCATCATTTGCAAGACTCCACCTTCATTGCCTCCAAACGTGCCATTCCAGTTGGTATATACCCCCAACTGCCATTCCAGGAACCTCATGGTGAGATTCCCACCAAAACAGGGTCTTCCCTGCTATTGTGGATAAATCCCCGTCTGGTACGTATGGCATCTCTTTTCTCCCTTCCTCACCAGAAAGGACCATTATTACAGCTGGGGAGGCCACATGAACAGCCACAAAACACAAGCTACCTGGACATCCTGAGAGCCCAGAAGTTCCAAGCCGTCCTTTCTTCTGTTGCTGTGGAAGGATGCGAGTCCTTTCTTCCATTGCTGTTCACTCAGTGGAACAGCAAGATCAAGCACCCCGATATGTATCCATTACACCTCAGGGCTTGGTATTTAGATGGGCATCATCCTTAGAATGTTCATGCTTTGCAGCCATAACATAGGGACCTTCACTCAAAGAAGAAGAGGAAGTTACTCACCTGTAACTGGAAGTTCGTGGAGATGAGTGGTCCCTATCTGTATTTCACTACCCACCCTCTTTCTCCTCTGCTTTGGATCTTCTCTTATGTATGGAGAGAGGGTCTGTCTGCAGTGCTCTAGGGATTGGGGGGCGGGGGCGTGAGTGGGACTGAGGAGTGGGAGGAGAAACTATGCTTGGGGCAAGACAGGGATCTCTAGGGTTGCCAACTTTCTGACTGCAGAAAACGAAACACCCTTGCCATGCCCCTGCCATGTTCCTTCCAAGGACACACCCCTTCTGAGGCCCCACCCCTGCTCACTTCATCTCTCCCCCACACTTGCTCGTTTTCACCAAGCCGGGTCAGGAGGTTGAGGTGCAGGGGCTGGTGGGGGCTCAGCAGCTGGGGAGGGGGCTCAGGGTTGGGGCAGAGGGGTTCGGAGTGTGGGAGAGGGTGCTGGCTTGGGAGGGAGTTTGAGTGTGGGAGGGGGTTCAGGGCTGGGGTGCAGGAGGAGGTGCAGGGTGCAGGCTCTGGCCGGGCAGCGCTTACCTGGGATGGCTCCCCAGAAGTGACTGGCATGTCCCCACAGCTCCTAAGTGGATGGGGCTAGGGGACTCTGCGCACTCTCTCTTCCCGCAGGCACTGCCCCTGCAACTGACACTAGCTGCGGTTCCCAGTCAATGGGAGCTGTGGAGCCGGTGCTTGGAGCGGGGGAAAGGTGCAGAGCCTCCTGGCCGACCCTGTGCCTAGGAGCCACAGGGACGTACCAGCTGTGTCTAGCCAGGATAAGTATGGTGCTTGCCTTAGCCCTGATGCGCTGCTGACTGCTGGACTTTTTACAGCCCAGTCAACAATTGTGACGGGAGCTGCCAGGGTCCCTTTTCAACCAGGCATTCCTGGGTAATGCTGCCTCCTCACACCCCCAGGGGGTTGGCCCAGGCCCACTGCACCTTCCTGGAGTTCCTCTGTGCCCCTTTGGGGGGGGTGTGCTCCACAGTTTGGGGACCATGGCTATAGAGCCTTGTCTCTGCGAGGGTCTTGCATGGGGTAGCTAACAAGCTTTAGTTATCTCTCTTTAAAACAAACAGCAAATGGTCATTATTTTCGGGCAAAGAAAACATAGCATGTTTGAGCCAAGTGCACTGCCATCAGATTTATTTTCCCCATTTGTTCCTTTTGTTGCAAGTTGCATGAGAAAGTCTTATTGATTTCTTTCTTTTGCATTTTATATCAGGGATCCAGAAAGCCAGGCAGAGGAGGAATCTCAGAAAGTGTTCAAACTAGCAAAAGAAATGCTGCTTCAGGGACTGATGGATGAAAACTCTGGACTACAGTGAGTCAACACACCGAGTGTTGTGATGGGTCAGCTGAGATGCTCAAGTCGTGAATATAGTTTTATTTTGTTTCGTACAACAGGTTTTTTTTAGGGGTTTTTAGGCTATTAAGATATGTTAAGTAGTAAATGTAATAGTGATACCTCGCTCAAAAATTTCACGTTTTGTTTCTGGTGATGATTATCTTGTTTTTCCTTCTTAATTGGAAGACTTAGCTTTCCCTATTTCAAAGTTTCCAGTTACATTTGAGGAAGAGGCTAAGGCAATAGTATTACTATTAATCATGCTTAATATGGTAGTGCCTAATGGCCAATGAAGCATAGGGCCCCATTGTGCAAACGGTACAAACACAAAGTAGGAGATGGTCCCTGCCCTGAAGAGCTTACAGTCTAAATAGACGAGAGAGATACAAGGTGGGGGGATGGGGTAGAACACGTGATGGTGCCAAAAGTCATGTTAGTTCCACAATTATTTTTGAAGAGTGTGGGTTTAGCTAGGAGGGGATATGATAAATGGAAAGAAAAGGAAAGGGAGGTGAGGGGAACAGGGCAGGGGAGATGAGTATGATGGGCAGGTATGGAGTGAAGCTGAGGTGAAGAGGCTGTGAGGATGTAGGGGCAAGGAGAGGTCTAGAGCAAATCAGTACAGGGAGAAAAAGTTAGAGAACATTCTGCAGTTTTGACTGGAATGTCCAGAAGTCTTTGCTTTGGCTGCTGCTGCTCCTGCCAGGTGGAGCCTCTGGCTGGCTTCTCTCTGCAGTTCTCTCCCAAAGACATATGGTGGAAAGGCAGGGAAGCACCATCTGGGTTTTAGTGCCCCCAAACTGGGCAGGGTCTTCACTTCGCATTTCTGAGACCGGGGCATGCTGGGGGAGAGATGACTCTCTGCCTGGGCTACATTTTATCCCAACCCCAGTGCAGCAGTCCCAGCTTTGGCTGCTGCTGGTCTTAACCTGCTGATGCAGTATCACTAACAATGATCAATTTGACAAGTAAAGACAATATTATAAACTTTTTAAAGTACAGTAGAACTCTGTTTATCCGGTTTAATGGGTTTGGGTCCAGATCAGATAATCAAAACTCTGGATAAAACCAGGGCTGCCCAGAGAATTCCGGGGGCCTGGGGCCGTCAGCGGCAGGCGGCTCCAGTGGACCTCCCGCGCGGCGAAATGTCTAGAGCTGGCCTTGTTTGGTGGCGGGGGGCCCTTCCATTCTGGGACCTGAGGCGGGGGCCCCCCGCCACCGAATTACCGCCAAAGTGGGACCCGCCGCTGAAGTGCAGCCCGCTCTTTGGCGGTAATTTGGTGGCGGGGGGCCCCCGCCGCGGGTCTTCGGGGCACTTTGGCGGTGGGTTCCGGAATGGAAAGGCCCCCCACCGCCAAATTACCCCCAAAGACTGGGTTGCACTTCAGCGGCAGGTCCTGCTTTGGCAGTAATTCGCTGGCGGGGGGTCCTTGCGCCCCGGAGCGGAAGGACCCCCCCACCGGTGAAGACCGGGAGCGGAAGAAGCTCTGTGGCAAGAGTTTTCCGGGTCCCCCAGAGCAAGTGAAGGACCCTGCTCCAGGGGCCCCGAAAAACTCTCATGGGGACCCCTGCAGAGCCCCGGGCCTGGGGCAAATTGCCCCTCTTGCCCTCCCCCTCTGGGTGGCCCTGGATAAAACTGGACAATGGGAAAATACAATGCTGCATCGCCATCTAGTGGCCCCAGGAGAGATCACCTGCTTCTGGCCCAGAAGTCCTGGTTGTTAAGTAAATGTAGAGAGCTGGTTAAGGGAGGGTTGGATAAACAGGGTTCTACTGTATAAAATTAACAAAAGATTAACATTTTAAGAAGTGTGCGTATCCTATTCTCTTGCACATTTAGCTGAAATAGTGAGAATTTGAAAAAATGTTAAGGACCTGGTTCAAAGCCTACTAAGTCAGTGGGAGCCCTAAATCAGTAAGTCTCTTCAGTTTATATTAGACTTAATCCTCTGTTAATATAACACAGTCTCTATGCCAACATTTAAACTTTTGCTTTATAAACCGATATAATAAATTAGGTCCATTTTTGTAAGATAGTTTCATTATTAACTTTTATAATGAAGCACGATAGGAAAAAAGGTGTGTGTATATATCTGTGTCCACAATCTCTCTTCTCTTCTATTTACATGGAAATGATTTCATAATCATAAGTAAAATTCAAATTTATGAAGTATAAAAATCCTTGTGATGTTACTAAAGTTTTTAATACCATTTAGATGAAATACAGATTAGAGGTGAAGAGTGGGAAATGAGATGATTAACATAAACCAGTGTGGAATCATTGGGGTAAAGAAATTGGTGGAGTGATATAGTCCTAATCCAAATCCTTCTTATATATTTTTGCTATTCACTAGTTTTAAAAAAAAAGGAAGTTTTTGAGTCAAGCATTGTGTAAGGCTATAGTGTCCCATTTGTAGGTGTTCAGGTATGTTTTTCCTCTCTTTACAGATTGATTGTTAGAAATTTTTGGAGTGATGAAACTAGGTTGCCTACAAATACACTCGATCGTATGTTGGCTTTATTAAATTCCTTATACTCTACCAAGATAGAAACCCAATTTTTGAGTTTAGCGACGAATTTTCTGCTTGAAATGACCAGCAAGAGCCCAGATTATTCCAGAAAAATGTTTGAGCATCCACTTTCTGAATGCAGATTTCAGGTGAATTATAATATTTGTGTAATGCTATAGAACTATGCAGCAGTGTCCTGTTATCAATGTAGCAATAACCTTAGCAAGAATTAAATAGAGCTGAAGTAATAAAGGAGACTGTTGAATGTGTGCTGCGTGCTAGGTCAGTAACAGCTGAGGCAGTCGTGAGCTTTTCAGATTCTTAGGTGTTTGATATTTATTTTGGGTGGATAACTTCACACTTTTAACGTGAGCTTTTATTTTAAAAAATCGAAGGTAAGAACTTATTTATAACTGAAGTATAATTATATATGAGATATGCTAATGTCAGAGATCCTTTTGTTAGACTATGTGTTGTGTACTAATTAAATAAATAAAAAGGGCACCTATAGCTTGGAAAGATAACTGAATAAATAAAGAATAAAGTTGGGGGTTCAAGTGTTATCATAGCAGAATTGATACTAAATGACTGCTTCGTATTTGAACCAGGATCATGCAATGTTACTGAAATATGAACAGTTGTCACATGGTTCTATATGTTAAGGAGACCAGTCAGTACTGAATTTAAAGCAATACATTACATACTAGCCATTTCATCTCAATGGTGGAAAAAAGTTTCAATTCCCTGTGCTCTTATTAAGACCTTTTTGCATGCTTAGGACTTCACTATTGATTCTAACTGGCGTTACCGAAGTACTGTTCTCACACCTATGTTTGTGGAGACTCAAGCTACCCAAAGTGCCAAGAGGAATCGGTCACAAGAAGGATCCCTTTCAACTCAGGGGTCACTAGGTGGTCAAGTGAGGGCTACCCAACAGCAGTACGAATTTACACCTACACAGAATGTCAGTAAGTACAGATCAGCATGTTCTGAAGCTCTTCTGTTCCCCAAAGGAACAATTCTTCTTTCCTTATTTCTCTTGTGTATGCTTTTTTATTTTTTTTTTAAAGCAAAGGTATAAGTAAATGTAATATTTAGTGTATCATTTTTATGAAAACATCTAAACACTCTGACCAGCTGTAAATTGAAGTATGGTACTAATTTGTTCCAATTCCAAACTAGTAAGCCCTGCACACTTAGTTTCCTTTGGTCTTATTTTTTTAAGCCTCATGTCCATTTAAAAAGATTGGCCTCCCAGCTGAACATTTTACTTCCTATTGATCTACTTTGCTGCAAAAATGCAGCATTCTTTAGATAATAATTGGACTCTTCTTATGAGCAACATGCCTCAAGTGACACTTGATCAGGATTCATCTGTGAATTTGGTCCACTGGTTGGATCATTAGCTTGCCTGGGCTGGGTACTGATGGGGACCAAGATGTGAATGCTGATTTTCCCCCCATAATTGGATTATAAATATGGGAGCTGTGCCCTTTTTGGAAGGAAATTTTGTGCATGTTTTGACTTCAATGAAGTCACATACTGATATTTCATTTTTCTGCTTTTTACAGATGGGAGAAGCTCTTTTAACTGGCTAACAGGAAGCAGCATTGACACATTGGCAGAGTATATAGTCCCTTCATCCTCTGAATCATTGTCCTCATCCATGCTGTTTGTTAGCAAGCGGAGTGAGAAATCACAGAGGGCAACCTTACAACCATTGGGACCCAATTTTGGGAAGAAAAGGTTGGGTTTGCCAGGAGATGAGGTGGACAGCAAAGCTAAAGGTATCAATACCTTATTGATGCAATGCCAATGTAATATGTATATATTTTTTTTGTTAAAGAAGAACTGACTCTGTGTGCTAGTGATGTGGGTGGAAGGACATCTTCTTTGGGATGTTGTAATGAAGGGACAATCTGGAAATTCTGCTTCCTGTCATATTTGATGTAAGGAGCATGTCAGATGTGAGTCCTTCAGTTTGAGTGGGCTACTGTACCCTACTTAATGTCTTTCATTCATTGTCCCCAGATAAATATATCAGATGTGGCTGTTCTTAATATAAGTGGTGGTTGAGTAGTGGAATTATTTAGGTGTCTACAAAATGGAATGTTGTTGGCTAAAATGATAGGGTGGGTAACAAAACCTCCATTGTCTAACACCAGCATTCCTTATTTATGTTCCTTGTTCTCTCCAAGATGACCAGAAAGCAAATGTCAGGGAAATCTATATTTCCTTGTATCTTTAGATTTGTCTGATTGTCTCCATAAATAAACCTAGCAAGTAGTAAGCATTAAAACAGTTATTTCTTTTTCAAATAATTTGAGTAGTGCCTCAGACATTTTTCAAATGGATTCCAATTTGGCAGCAGAATTAACCACTGTTCTTCTAAATCAGTCTCTGAAAATGAGCTTTCATTTATGCACTCCACGTCTGAAAAACACTAGAATCGTTCTGGAACTGCTTAGAGGTTTTTTGTATAGTTAAAAATAAAGTGTGAGGCAGACAGCTCTGGAGTCTGACCCCTTCAACTTGGACAATGTACCTCACACTGCCAGGTCAAGGTACTTCAACCTTGTTCTGAAAGGAATATACTCAGAGTAAAAAGAGGTAGTCCAGTTTCCAGGCCAGTCAGTCCACAGTCTTCCTGTTGAGACTGCTAGCCAGGGTGTCTGTCGCGATGATGTAAGTTGTTTATGGGCACCTGTTTACCAAGAGTTGGACTGAGATCACAGACTTATTTCATACAGGGCCCCACTGAACAGCCATTGGAATGACTCTTGTCCATTACTGTCCTGCATTGGATTTGAACCAGTGAGGCTTGAGATGGAAAACTGTCTAATCTATTATCAAATCGCTTGATCTGTCCAACTCTGTTGTTTACAGAAGCTGAAAACATGCTGAATGCTTTTCAGAACTTGGATAAAATACAATACATGGACTGAGGAGCTTATGATCTATTTATCACATAAACAATAATGACAATAGTACAATTCACTCACAAATTTTTACATACTTACAGGTCAGACATAGAATATATATGAGGAAGTGCTGATGAAAATTGGAATAAGTTAAGGTTGTCTTCAAAGGGGATAGCTATAAGGCTTGATATTCCAAAACAAGAGTGTAAATTGTTGGTGCTTACTCATTATTTATTAGGTATAGACGAACGGGCAGAAATTCTAAGGTTGCGCAGGCGTTTCTTAAAGGACCAAGAGAAACTCAGCTTGATTTATGCAAGGAAAGGTGTTGCTGAGCAGAAACGAGAAAAGGTTTGTTTGCTTCTTAATAATTAGTGGTTAAAATCTTTAAGGACTGGTAGGATGTGTTAGCTGTTTTTGAGAAGTCTGATATTTTACCTATAGAAGCATCATGTCATTAGAAAATTATGGTGTTGGGTGCCATTGGAAGAACCTAGATAGGTACTGTTACAGAGATAGTATCTGTGATTATGTATTGCAAGTTTTATAATACATTATTTGTGCGTGTAAAGCTGTGTGTGACTTAAACTTCTCCAGCAGGGAAAGCGCTGGGGGTATTTATTCCATTCTCCCGTATTGCGTGTGGGTTTTGGACTATGTGATTTTGTACACCACTTGTATCACTACTCCTGGGAGTGATGCTGCATGTTAAAAATGGAAGGGCTATTCTTAACTTTAAAGTCCTCAGCTGTTGTGGTATACTGTGAAACTCTAATATTACTTAAATGTTTCTTGTATGCATAGGGCATAGTTTTCCAATGTAGATGTCTTATTTAAATGCGCAACTTTAATGTGCCCTGGTAATCAGGGTAATGACCACCTGCAAGTCCCAATATCTTCAGTGAGAGTTGAAGGTACTCATCAACTCTGAAAATCACCCCCCCCTTTTTTCGATGCCTAAATATGGATTTAAATTGACAATTTTTAGATAAGTATGTTGGAAAACTGGCCAGTTTCTGTACTCTGCTCAAGATCTGCAGGTACATGCAAACCTGATGATATGTTCAGTGAGCCCTGTTCTATAATGCATCTCTGATAGAGTTCACCCTCACATACAGAATATGAAATGGCTGTTGGAATAATCTGAAATGTCACATAGCTAGTATGTGTTTTTGTACAGCACCTAGCACAAAGGGGTCCTGATCCATGATGGGCTCCTAGGCACTATGATGATAGGAATAATAATATTTTAGCCTGTGTAAAGTGTGATACTGGATTTCCTTCAGGGTTTATAGATTGCAGATTATGATGTGTCAGGTCTTGAAAAAATTTTCTAAAATCATTTGTAGTAGCTGTTTGTTTAACCCATTCATGTTAGATGTGTCAAACTCACCTATCTCACATTTTTGAGGAGACTACTAGGTTTAATGAGGGTATGTTACTAAAAATTGCAAGCACTGTTGCCTGGAAACTGATGCAGCTGGACAAAGCCTCATGTCAATATTGTCATGTCTGATGGGGCAGCAGGAGTGAATAGATAGCAGCCAAAAAAATTTCTAGTCCTTTGAGAGCTTCACCAAAGCTCTAGTTCCCCCCATGACATCTGTCTTCTAATCTTTTGAGAGAGGATCCATTTAGGAGGAAGATGAGGGATAGAGCTGTAGAGGTGAGAAATAGGAAGCCCAAAAGAGCAGGAAGAGGAAGGATTTGGGCAGAATAAAAGAAATTGCAGTCTCCTCCCCAGGGTAGTGTGCACACTCTTCCAAGGTGCAGAAATGCAATTCCAGGTGGTCCAAATAGCAGTAGCAATATATATGTAACTTTTTTGCAGAGGATAGGGAGGAAGCAAACCCCAAGATCCTTTTACTGTTAATCCTCCCTCCTTCCCCTTTGCCAAAGCCCATCAGTATTTTCACTTGCATAAAAGGAAAAAGGCAGAGCAATCTGGAGAGAAAAGTAAATGCTTGTGTACATGAGAGAGTTGCACCTGTTTAGTTTAAGATGTAATATAAAACTGATTAGTTAAACTGGTGCAAAAGGTTGTTTGGACAGTCCTATTTCATTTCAAAGCAGGTTTATTTCTGCTTAGCTTAAATTAATTAGGAATAAGTTTAAGCCAAAATGAAACAAGCCATTCTTAAAACAGAATTAATCTACAGGTTTACACTGGTTTTGGTAAATCGGTTAAAAAATTGACTTAAGGTAAACTAATGCCACTTCTCTATATAAGGCCTCAGATGCAATGGTACTAAGGAAGGGTGAAAGTAGCTTTTGGAAGTGGCTTTGTTTTTTGTTTTATTTTTACAGACCAAGATCATTTTGGTGTTTTGATTTTTAACTCCTTATTATGATATCTGTAACTGTTTTTATCCATTAACACTTAGAGTTTTTAAAGGAATTTTTAAACTTGATCACATTTACTACATCTCCTCCATTAAACCAGAAACAGATGTCACTGAGTAGGTATTACATGATCTTTTGTTTCTACATGTAATCAAGGCTGCTTTTTTGCTGGCAATTGTTGCAGGAGATAAAATCTGAGCTGAAGATGAAGCATGATGCTCAGGTCACACTGTACAGGAGTTACCGACAAGGAGACCTTCCTGATATCCAGATTGAATACAGCAGCTTAATCACTCCTCTGCAGGGTGTGGCACAGGTCTGTCTTTTGTTCACAAGTCACTAGCCAAGTGTTCCAAAACTGTTCTCAGCCAGACAAATTGAGTATGTGACAGCCAAGCTTTTTTCAAAATGATTAGTGATTTGGGGTACCTCAGTTGTGGGGTAACCAACTTTAAACACCTTAAAGGAGCCAGGTTTTCAGCTGGCGGGTTCAATACTTTCTGAAAATCAGGCATCTTTAAAGTGTCTTAATTTGCGGAACCAAAAATGAAGAAAAAGAGGTAGCTGGCCTTTTACTCTATAAATAGCAGCAGCTGTGGACTGGACTCCTCATCACTTTTGATAGGCCCTTACAGCATCTTTGGCCACCCTAGCCCTCTCCCTCCTTATCGCAGTATCATAGTGAGGAATAAGCGTACATAAGTCAGGCTTCATGAACAGTTTGCCTAAACTCCAGTCCCACTGAAGATCAGGGTGGGTTTAGACTCTGCTACGCTTGCGAATATCTACCCCCATTTAATAAATGTATGTGAATCTGGGCTGATATGTTCATTTCTATCTCTTTGCTCCATCCTCACACATCGATGGCTTCCTATTCTGTCTTTGAGTCAGCTGATCCCTTGTCCTGTCTCTCATGTCTTTGGGAGGGTGTTGGCTGTCTGTGCCCAAGCAGCAAGGCTTTTAGGGCACATTGGGAAGGACACCTGGAAGGGGAGTTACTACCTCTCCTAGTCCTTTCAAGTGGCCTGGCTGGGTGGGCGGGATGTGAAGAATAGGATACATTCTGAGCCCTCAGTCCCTCCTATAGACACTTGTATGCACACTCACTGAACAGGTTTCAGAGAAAACACCTTATTTCATATAGTAAAAATACAGGGTCACACTTCACAAATGTTTTGAGTGAGACATTTAAAAGATGCTGTATAAGGTAGATCTTCCTCAAAATATCTAATATGGCGGCTGTAAGTAGGTGAAGAAAACTAGTGATCCCCTCCCACTGGCCCCTCAGATCCTTTCAAAGGACTTGACACTTCAAATTTGGTCTACTTTGTCTGGAATACACCATACTTGGCATACAGTGAAGTCCTTCTTTCTAGCACTCTGAGCTGAAATCAGTTACATTGCCTTAGTCACTTGTACTATGGCCTTACTGGTAATTTACAGAGAGATCCACCGTTGGCCAAGCAGCTCTTCAGCAGTTTGTTTACTGGAATTTTGAAAGAAATGAACAAATTTAAGAATCCTTCTGAGAAAAACTGCATCACCCAGGAGCTGCTGCAAAACTTCAACCGCTTCCTGAGCACAACAGTGTCTTACTTCCCACCATTCGTAGCCTGCATCCAGGTAAAACTTCCTGTGTGGCATGTTGTCTTTGTTTACCCTAACACTGATGAACTATGGTGTCTCAACTAATTCCGGTAAGTGCATTTTAATCCTATTAGAGGATTAAGCCAAAGAAGGAGGTGGAATGTAAATGGGGGCAAACAGTGAATGAAGATGCTAAAATAACTGTTCTGTAAAAGTGAGAATGATGTGACATAGCAAATCCTTCCTACAGTTTTGTGTTTCATGTGTGTTAAACAATAGATACGAAATATGTGACTTAGGCCAGAATGCCTTAAGGCAGCATTTCCCGAAATGTTGAAAGCTAAGTCCCCATTCAGGAAGATGAAACCAGTTGCTCTGTAGCACCACCACATGTTAACTAAAGACCTACCCATTTTAATGTAAACGTCTTCTTCACCCTGCCTGGCTAGTTTCTCACATGTACGCCAGAGGGGATATACTGGGAAGTGCTGGTATAGATCTTCATAATGCTGTTCTTCCTTTCCTTTCTTACCTAATTTGATGAACTGTTGAGAATAATAGTGATGACATTTAAAGTATCATCACTTGGCAATTTGAAGTAGCACCTATTGAGGTAAATAGGGTAACTCTCACCTCAGAGCTACTTTTCAGGCTATCTGCAAATTCAGGCATGCATTGCGATATCTGGTACATTGAGGTCACATTTTTTTCTGCAACCACAACAGAGAAATATTTGTTTTTAAATAAAAGTTCAGAGAATAATTGAGAAGTCTGGGCATCCCAGCTAATTTTTAATATTCACTCAGGGGCACGCACTTCACATTTTTGGAAATGCTGCATTAAATACTTAGAGGTGTAAGTCTCACAAACACTGATAGCATATGTTTTTTTCCAGCAACTCTTATTCATTGCTTGGCAATGTCTTCAGTTTATTCCCTTACAATAATTACCAATGTACTTTCACTAGTGATGCAGACAACTTTCTGCTGCAGGGAAAGTTTTTCCCATTGAGACTGATCCTCGAGCCTTTCTCCTCTGCTTCCTCTTTGATATGTTTCCATATCACCAACACACAATTTTTAATAGCATGTCTACTCCAGTTTTACCTTATTTTTCAAAGATTCTAGTAAAATTTATGGTTATCCAAGTAATCACAGTAATAATTAAACACTTCTCATATACTAACCTCACTATAGTTAACATCTCTTCTCATTTGAGTTAATTTTGATCAATCTATTCGTAACTTATAAAACTCTGAAGTCATTACACAATAACATTCCTTTAGAATGGCAACTAGTTTAGCTTCAACTTTCTAGCACAGAAATTTGAAAAACCTAATCTGTGGCAGCAGGTGTCATACTTATTACAGTGAAATGCTGCTGTTCTGCAAATCATATCTAGAGTCAAGCCAGTTTTCTCACTTTCTCGCACTTAATATTTGCACATATGAAAAATTACAGCTTCCTGTTTACGTTCCTCCCTGCAGCTGCATATAAAGTTGAATGCTTTGGGAATTATTCTGTGCTTTCCAGGCCAGCATCTGACTATGGCTTTCTATTCATCATGTATTCCCTCTTGGCTCTCTCTTTTTTTTTTTTTTTTTGCTGGTTCCCAAGCTCAGTATTTTATTGTTACTTGCATTGAACTGTGCTCTCTGCCTGTTAGCCTCTATCAATATCATTGTTGTATTTTGGCTGCTTACGGTATGAAATTACAGAAAATTATGGAAAAATAAAAGTAAGATGAAAACACACAACTAAATGGTGAAATTCTGCTTCTGCTGTTACTTTTTCACCTTTTAAACTTAATAAAAAGCACAGGAATGGAGCCCAGAGAAGTCACCTGGTATTTTCATCAGCGGCTGCATAAATGGGGGGTTGGAAGTGAAAACAATTTAAAATTATTCGTGAGAATAATTAATTTTTTTTAGATGTCTGGTTTGAAATAGTTACGTTTCCTTACACCAACAGGTTCTAAGCCTTGCCTTGGCTTCATCTCCTATCCCAAGACCCCTTCCTGACAAAAATTGGGTAGGAAACGTGATCTTGTTCTTCAGGAATGTGGGTGCTCCACTTTAGGTGTCTTGATGCCCTGTGCTTGTAATGAGCGATTTGTGGTAGCAGTGCCCGGTTGTGCCATGCAGGCGCCATAGCCATCTTGTGCCGCTCCGAGCAATTACAGAGCAGTCTGCAGCCAACCGTCCCCCAGTTCCTTCTCTACCACGTTTGGCTTGAGTAGTTGGAGCGATCAGCAGCTCCCTCTCCTACTTCAGGAAAAAAATTATAGTAGATAATTCACAGGGTAGTATTAGCTTCCCTTTCCCTTTGCCCTACTCTAATTTTTTTAATTTCATAAAAAAAAAATTTTTTCCCCTTCTACCTCTCCTGTCTCTCCAACAAGTGTACAGCTTTAGCCTCAAACAGGGTTTATCCCTGTTTTTTCTCTAAGAGACCAACTCAGGCATGCCAGGATCACCTGGTTTTAGATGCTGCCTAACTTGTACTCTCTCCATACTGGTCTCTGACGGCCACACTTAGTGTGTCCACTGCCTTGGCGAGACACACATTACTCAAAAGCGTTCACATTGCAGAAAACTGACAGCCAGGACAAGAAAAGCCAGGGATCTCCAACTGAAGCTCCTCATGATGGAGAAATCCCTCAGGCCAGCCTCTGACCACACGTCCAGGTCGCATCCTGGTCATCAGGCGCCAGTGGCAGCCTCTGATAGGGGCTCTGCTTCAACAGCGGCTGTCAAAGAGCCTGCTCCTAGAAAGGCTACAGAAAAGCACTCACATTGAGAGTCGACCAAAAGAAAGCAATTTCCTGCTGAAGGACCTGCCCAAGGACCGATGGCATGGAGAGTTCCTTGATGAGCTAAAGACCCTATGCAGGCATGCTCTAATGGAGGTTCACGTACTAAAGTGAAACTTCCCACTCAGCACCCACAGACTCAAAGAAGATCTTGGCACCTAGCTGCCATGACTAGCATCGTTTGAGGCCTGAAGAAGTACCCGGTCACTACAGCGAGGAGATGTCCGAGTCTCTCCTTGGTCATGTGGCTGCCTGCGCATATGTAGTCTGGCATACCAGGCTGAGGCTCAGGCCTCTGCAGACATGGCTCTCTTCGACATACCGCCTGGGACGCGGCAGCCTGAACCTAGTGGTCATGGTGCCACAGTAGGTGCTAAAGTCACTCCAGGGGTGGCTCGATGCTCAAATAGTCTGCGAAGGAGTCCACTTCAATAGCTCTCAACTCTCCTTGTCTCTAATTACAGATGCATTAGCTCTCACCTGGGGAGCACATTTCAGAGAACTCCAAACGCAGGGCCTCTCATCACAGGACAAGCCCCCTCTCCATATAAGTATCAAGGAGCTGAGAGCTGTGTGTATCGCGTGCCAGACCTTTCAGACTCAACTGCAAGGCCAATATGTGGCAGTCATGATGGACAACACCACTGCAATGTTTTACATCAACAAACAGGGTGGAACCCGTTCCTCGCCCCTCTGTCAGGAGGCTCTCAGACTCTGGCAATATACAAAAACCTGTAGAAGAATACTTCAACCTCCCTGGCCACATTATAGCAGACCTTAAGGTGGCCATCCAGCAGCAAAAAAACTTCAGGACTGGACTTCAAAGAGAAACTGCTGAGCTTCAGTTCATCTGCAAATTTGACACCATCAGCTCAGGATTGAACAAAGACTGTGAATGGCTTGCCAACTACAGAACCAGTTTCTCCTCCCTTGGTTTTCACACCTCAGCCGCTAGAACAGGGCCTCATCCTCCCTGATTGAACTAACCTCATTATCTCTAGCTTGCTTGCATATATATACCTGCCCCAGGAAATTTCCACTACATGCATCTGACGAAGTGGGTATTCACCCACGAAAGCTCATGCTCCAAAACGTCTGTTAGTCTATAAGGTGCCACAGGATTCTTTGCTGCTCTCTCAGATTCTGGGAATTCTTTATAGCCCACTCCATTCACCTGGAAGCATCATATCTGCCAAGAGTCCAAAACGTACTGGTGGACCACCTCGGCAGGTCCTTCCTCAACCATGAGTGGTCCATCCGGCTAGATGTCATTCACTCCATCTTCCAGAGGTGGGGGTTTCCCCAGGTCGACTTGTTTGCCACCCGGAGCAACAGGAAGTGCCCAGTGTTTTGCTCTTTCCAGAAAAGCAGCCTGGGCTCAATCATGGACACGTTCCTGCTACCCTGGGGAGGCCATGTGCTTTACGCTTCCCTGCTACTTCTCTCATGCACAAGGTCCTACTTAGGGTTTTCAGGGAGGGGGTGGAGGTAATTTATGGTGGTGCCAGTGTGGCCTCAGCAACACTGCTATACCACGCTTCTGGATCTGTCAGTGGACACGCCAATCATGTTGCTGCTCCTCCCTGACCTGATCACTGAGATCCACAGTTGTCTTCACCATCCAAACCTCCAGCCCCTCCACCTCATGGCCTGGAAGCTTCATGGCTGAACCTCATGGAACTGCTGTGCTCACAGCTGGGGAGCTCGGCAGCAGAAAGCTCTCCACGAGGGCCACATATCTGGTGAAGTGCTGCTGGTGTGGCCAGTGTCATACTCTCCTACTTCAGGCTACGGTACCTCTTATTCTGGAGTACCTCCTGCACCTGAAACAGCAAGACCTGGCAGGTCATCCATAAAGGTACACCTAGCAGCTATCTCAGCTTTCCACCCTGGAATCTGGGGACTCTGCATTTTCGCCAACCCTATGGTTGTCCGGTTTTTCAAGAGCCTGGACTGGCTACATCCCCAGATTAGACAGCCTGCTCTTGCATGGAACCTTAATTTGGTCCTCTCCAAATGAATGGTACTCCCATTCGAGTCAGTGGTGAATTGATCCCTCCTCTACCTGTTGTGGAAGGTAGCCTTCCTAGTGGCTATTACATCAGCAAGAGGAGTCTCTGAATTGAAGGCCCTTACCTCTGACCCACCGTATACAGTTTTCCACAAAGACAAGGTGCAGCTAAGACCTCATCCAGCTTTTCTATCTAAAGTGGTGTTTCATTTCCATACCAGCAAAGACATATTCCTGCATGTTTTTTATCCAAAACTGCATACCAATAGCCGTGAGCATAGGCTGCACTCCTTGGATGTTCTGCGAGTGTTGGCCTTCTGTATCGAACACACCAAGCCATTCAGGAAATTGAACCAGCTGTTTGTTGTGGTAACGGACTGGATGAAAGGACTACTGGTCTCATCTCAAAGAACATCTTCCTGGATCACGTCCTGTAGCCAAGACACCAGCTCCAGCTCTTACAGCACACTCCACAGGGACACAAGCCTCATTGGCAGAATTCCTGGCCCAGGTCCTAATCCAAAAAGTTTTCAGGGCAGCAGCTTGGTCCTCAGTGCATACGTTCACCTCTCATTATGCCATCATCCAGCATGCCAGAGATGATGCAGTCTTCAGCAGAGCGGTGCTCCAGTCTGAGATTCTTATATCTCGACTCCACTGCCACAGTAAAGCTTGGAAGTCATCTAATTGGAACTGATTATGAGCAATCACTTGAAAAAACTGGTACTCATCTTCTTGTAACCGTCATTCTTCTAAATGTGTTGCTCATATCCATTCCAAATTCATCCACCTTCCCCTCTGTTGGAGTATTCAGCAAGAAGAAACTGAGGAGGCGCCGAGTCGTCAGGGGTCATATATTGAACGCCGTGAAGGCACCACTCCAGGGGGCTCCACTGCCGACCCGACGGGTGCTGCTAGGGGAAAAACTTGCCAACGATTGTGCACACGCCACATGCCCGCCTAATTAGAATCTGTATTAGCAACACATCTCAAAGAACAGCAGTTACAAGAAGGTGAGTAACAGTTTTTTACTGAACAGTCAAAGACTAAGCACAAGATATATATCCATAAGTGGAAACGATTCTGCACCTGGTGCCAAGAAAAACAGATCATACCACAGTCGTCTTCTCTACCCAGGATCCTCAGCTAATTATTCGGACTTAAAAAATCAGGACTATCCACAAGCTCCATCAGAAAAAGCTTGGCTGCTATTACCTCCTTCCACAAGGTGGGCGGGGTCACTGTTTGCTCACCCAACGATTAAATGCTTCCTTAAAGGCATTGAAAACACTTATCCCACACTAAGAAACCCTACACTCATTTGGGACTTCAACCTTGTTCTACGCAGATTCACAGGAAAACTGTTTGTACCCCTTGTCACTTGTTCTTTGTTGCCCTTATCTATGAAGGTGGCCTTCCTCATTGCCATCACGTCCTAGTGGAACACCCACGTTATACAGTATTCTTTAAAGATAAAGTAATCCTGCAACCACATCCAAAGTTCATACACAAGCTTGCCTCCCCTTTTTGTTTAAATCAATCAATTTACTTACCTGTATTTTTTCCAAAGCCACATGTGGATGGAAGGGAGGCCTCACTCCACTGGATGCTCACAGAACATTAACTTTCTACACTGAAAGAACAAAAACATTTAGAAAATCACCTAGACTATTCGTTTCCATAACAGAACGCTCGATGGTTCAAACCATTTCAAAACAGAGACTATCCAAATTGATATCTGGATGTATCCATTTGTGCTACCAAAACAACCTACAAACCTACACTGGAGATGGCGCACACAGCATCAGAGCGCTGGTGGCATCTCTGGCCCATCACTGACATTTTCAAAGCAGCTACCTGGGCATCAGCCCATACTTTCACTAAACACTATGCTTTAGTACAACAGTCAGCATCAGATGCTCACTTTGGACTTGTGGTGTTATCCGCTGTCAATAGACCAACTCCAAAGCCCCTCCCCTCCACAGAGGGGTGCTGCTCAACAGTCACCTAAAGTGGAGCACCCTCAGAGGCATTCATCAAAGGAGGAGGGAGGGTTAATTACCTTGTGCAGTAACTGAAGATCTTCTAGATGGGTGTCCCTGCGCATGCTCCACTACCCTCCCTCCTCCCCTCTACTTCGGAGTTTTAGGCCGATTCTCTGAGGCAGAGAAAGAACAGAGGGACAGTTGGCTGTGCACTGCTATGTAAACACTCGATGTGGTGCGAGATGACTACAGTGCATGCCTAACCAGGCACTGCTACCACAAATCTCTGATTGATTACAAGCACAGAGCATCAAGACACCTAAAGTGGAGCACCCACAGGGACAGCCATCTCGAAGAACCTCAGATATGCACATGAAGTAATGACCTATTTCTGTTGCTCAGCTTCTCTCCTCATTGGCTAATGCCCCTCACCAGTGGAGTTTGGAGGTGGAATATTGTTGCTGGAGACTCCAGGACTAAGCTCCAGGTTTTTTGCCTCTGGCAGTGGAACAATTTGGTGATTCAGATTCTCCTGACCATTTTGTTTTTAAAAGTGCGTGTGTGTGTGTGTGTGCAACGTATCTTCCTCCTCCCCGGATCAGGTAATAGCTGCATGTTCATGTCTGCCACCTGGATCTGCCTCTGTAGGCATAGCACCTCCCTGCTAGACTCCTCTGCCCTCAGTCAGGCATGGCAGAGCTATCCTGAAAACACCCAGCTTAAATCTAAGTGATGTTCCCTATGTGAGACATCATGTATGGGCTCTAGAGAGGATGAATTATGCCTTGCCTGTGACCAGCCAGCTGACCCTTGCACTGCTAGGGCACGGAGTTCAGAATGTGACCAGCATGTCAGATCCCCATCCTGCCCCAAGGAGCCATGACTCCAGTGCAGAAAAGCCTGATCATGACTTTGTGAGGTCTTGGAGAGTGAGCCTAATGAGGTGGAGGGGGAAGTTCTCTGGACAGCTCATGGGGTAGGTCCCACAATAAACAGGCAGTGAAGGGGAAAATACCTGGAGAAGATCCAGAGTCCCCACACAGAGATACTCCCTGCTTCACAGGCTGGCTCTACACTAAAGCCTTAGTAGCACTTGAGGTAGTCGATGACCCAAATGGAGGCACATGAGTATTCCACTCCCCACAAAGGTGCACCTTCATGGGATTACAGAAGGGCAAGTCCCTTCTCGTGTTCAAAATTATCCTGTTTTACTGAGTAAAGCACTGAGTGGTTCTAGGTTGCTCCTACAATACTTACTTGGGTGCCAGCCTTCAGGTTCCCAGGAACTTCTAGCAAGTTACTTCCACAATTGAGGTATGAGTACCAGTTGCCCTCCTCTGTTGTGGTGTTCCCATGCTAGAATAAATAGTGTTCTATCTCTCCGCTGTATACAGCCAGGGGAAGAAATACCACACATGCATCACAAAACAAAACAAAAATAAACCTCTGCAGCACCTATCAAGAAAAACAGACTCAATCATAAGTTAACAGCTGCTGGAAAGGATTCATAGACACCAGTTTTTTATAATCAAGGGGAACTTTGAATCGTAATGCAGAGTTCCTACCCAGAGATCAAGATATGGCTTTGGCTGTAATTTTGTCATATGGTAAAGATTTTCAGAAATCCAAAACTTCATGGCATCAGTCATTTCCGAAGGGGTCATGAGTAACCAGCTATTTCCAATGGCTAGGGTTGCTGATGTTATGCATCACCTTCATCCCTTGTGTGGGATTCTCAAAATACTCCTGCTGATATTCCTTTTGAGAACATAGAGCCATGCACTTGATGCAATGCAAAGTTAGGTATAATTCTCAGATCAAATCCAAATGACCCTTTGGGGACGGGTAAGTGCAAACATCATGCAGAAAGCCAACCTAGCTTTCACTGTAAACTCTTGCATTCTCACTATGGAAGCAAGCATACTTGGAAGACAAATATACAGAATCTCATAGTATGCAACATTTCAGTTCATTTTGACATCTCTATAGGGCATGTCTTTATTTAAAAAATAAAAAAAAGCAAAACCTGCAAATATTGACCCTACGGGAGTCATCCAGTTGTCCATGCAGTCTAGTATTCTTTTTATGATAGTTGCCAGTACTGACTGCATCAGTGTAAGGTGCAAGAAACCATTTTGTGGGAAATTGTGGTACTAGCAGAGAACGTATCCTGCTAACTGCTGTTAGAGGTTGGTTTATGGTTGAGGCATGAGTGTTTATATCCCTTCCATAACTAGGGAGTAACCAGAGTCAAAGCTTCTCTTTGGTAATGGAAATAATGTCCTGGGTAGAGTAGAATCTGCTGCCTTTCAAGACAGTTCACATAAAGGATACCGAAAAGAAGAAAAACTTCTTGTGGTCCTCCTGCTAGTCCTCCACTGGCCCAGAAGGCATGTTGGACTTGCTAGATAACCAAAGACCACACCTTGTACATGGAGAAAACATCAGATCCCTTGAAACGGGGACTCCTACAGGAACACCTACAGTTAACAGCCTGGGTGTTGGAAGAGAAGTTTCGTTCTCAGCATGGATTCTCCATTGAATTCTGTCTGGAAAACAAACTGTAACAATCGGAATATTTCATTCTTCTTCAAGCGATTGCTCATATCCATTCCAGTTAGGTGTGCGCGCCGTGCGTGCACGTTCATCGGAAGACTTTTTACCCTAGCAACTCCAGTGGGCCAGCAGGTTGCCCCATAAAGTGGCGCCGCCATGGCGCTCGATATATACCCCTGCTGGCCCACCCGCTCCTCAGTTCCTTCTTACCACCGTGTCGGTCGTTGGAACTGTGGAGCGCGGCATAGCTGTCCTCCACGTCTCTAGCTCTCCTTCGTTTCACTGTTCTCATAGTTGTAGATAGTTGTAAATTGTAGTTAGTTATTGTTAATTGTAGTATAGCTGTATATACTTATCAGCGGGTTTGGGCTGTAGCCCTTCCCTGCGCCCGGCACCGGGCCCATGCCTAGTTCTCCGGGGTTCAAACAGTGCTCGACCTGCAAAAAGCCGATGCCGACCAGCGATCCCCACGACGCCTGTCTGAAGTGCCTGAGGGAATCGCACATTTCAGATAAGTGCTGCATCTGTAAGGCTTTTAAGCCTCGGACAAAAAAGGAGAGGGACCAGAGGGTAAGGACTCTCCTGATGGAAGTGGCACTTAACCCTGTGGCCCTGACGCAGAGCGCCGGCTCCGCACCGGCACCGGACCGCGCCGGCACCAGAAAGACGCCCCGGCACCGACCTTCCCCGGCACTGGGACCCGACGCAAGGCCCTCGACGTCTGTGACTCCATCCTCGCAGACTCGAGCGGAGCACCCAGCACCTACCTCTGCCGTGGCACCACCAGCAGGGATTCTGTCGACTCCGGGCCCCGGAGGTCCGTCAAGTCCGGTCCCTCCTAGCTCCCCTATAAGATCTGGGGTTGAGCTGTTGGTCCCTTCGACGCCAGAGACATTCACTTCGGCGTGGGACCTAATTGCTCTCACGGAGCCTACCCAGCCTCAACCCCCCTTACCCCCGGCTCGGGTTATATCTAGAGGCAAGCCTGCGATAATGCGAGCGCCGTCTCTGGACTTGCCCAGCCGTCACCGATCCCCTTTGAGGTCCCGGCACCGTGGACGTTCTCGCTCCAGGTGCCGCTCGCAGTCCCAGCACCGCTCCCTTCGGCGGTACTGGTCGCACTCGTGGCGCCGGTCATCTTCCAGACGGTCTCACTACTCCCGGCACCGGTCTGGATCGAGTCGCCGCTACCGGCACCGAGACTCCAGGAGCCGTTCCTGTCAGCGGTCAGCACCCTGGTCGACCTCCTGGCACCGAGCTGGTGGCAGGTCCTGGTCCCGGTCGAGCTTCCGGCACTGCGCCGGTGGCAGGTCCCGGTCGAGCTCCCGGCACCGCGCTGGTGGCAAGTCCCAGTCCCGATCCCGGCACTGGTATGATTCCCGGTACCGGTCCCCAGCACCGAGAAGATCGTCGACGTCGAGACTGAGGGAGCCCTATCAGCCACTTTCGGCCCCACCATGGCCTTCAGCTGTCTGTCTCATCGCAGGCAGACAGCATGTACACCCTGGATGCGGACAGACCCGGGGCCCTCTTCCATGACCCTCCTCTGCAGGATGAGGGACCGCAGCAGTGAAGTTTCTGGACAGCCTGGGTGTACCATCAAGCCCAGGGCCCTCAACACATTCCACCTCAACCAGAGGCATCTGAGCGCAGGGTTCTGGAGGCCTTATTGTCTCGCCCTCTCTGGCGGGGGAAGACCAATCTAACCAGCAGGACACTGAGCTCCCTCCAGAATCAGAGGCGCTGGTACAGACGGAGCCCCCCGTGGACCCGCTCCTACCGAGGGTCTCCTCGTCGTCCTCCCCCGATGAGGCAGTGGCGGGAACGTCATCCTCCAGTCCCCCACCACTCTACCTCAGGGCGCACCAGGACTTCCTCAGGCGTGTAGCGCAAAACTTGAACTTGCAGGCTGAGGAGGTTTTGGAAATCGAAGATCCTGTGGTGAGCATTCTCTCAGCGGATGCTCCCACCAGAGTCGCCCTTCCCTTTATCAGGACTATTCAAGCCATTGCTAATACTATCTGGCAATCACCGGCCTCCATCCCTCCTGCTGCACGCGGGGTGGAGCGCAAGTATATGGCACCCTCCAAAGGATATGAGTACCTGCATGTCCACCCAACCCCGTGCACCCTCGTCGTGCAGTCTGTGAACGAGAGGGAGCACCACGGGCAGCAGGCCCCAGCACCGAAGTCCAAGGAGGCGAGGTGCATGGACCTGCTAGGCCGGAAGGTCTACTCAGCGGGCGCCCTCCAACTCAGGGTCTCTAACCAACAGGCCCTCCTTAGCCGCTATGCCTATAACTCCTGGGTAGCAGCGGATAAGTTCAAGGAGTTGTTGCCTCAGGATGCGTGTCAAGAATTCGCGGCAATTCTTGATGAAGGCAAGAAGGTCGCAAGAACTTCATTGCAGGCATCCTTGGACGCGGCAGACTCGGCCGCCAGAACTCTGGCGTCAGGGGTTACAGTGCCCCGCATCTCCTGGCTACAGGTTTCTGGCCTTCCTCCAGAGCTGCAACACACCATCCAGGACCTCCCGTTTGAAGGTCAGGGCCTGTTTTCAGAGGAGACTGGCTCCAGGCTGAAAAGCCTGAAAGACAATAGGGTCATCATGCGCTCTCTAGGGATGCACACGCCCGGGACGCAGCGCACACCCTTCCGGCCGCAACAGCAACAGCAGCGCCGGCCCTATCCCCAGTACCGCCAGCGGCAAGACTTTAGTAGACGCCGAAGCAGGAATGGCCGGCGCAGACAATCGGGCAACCAAGTGGGGCAGAATCAGGGCTCCTCTAAAGCCCCACCTGGCCCAAAACCTTCGTTTTGAAGGTGCACCCAAGGACGCTGTACCAGTTTCCCCCACGGATCCGTCCCCCCCCGTTTTCCAACCGCCTTTCGTTCTTCCTCCCGGCGTGGACCCAAATAACTTCCGACCGTTGGGTCTTACGCACTGTGCAAATGGGATACCGTCTGCAATTTATTTCACACCCTCCCTCTCGCCCCCCAGCCTCGTCTCTCTTCAGGGACCCCTCTCACGAGCAATTCCTCCTTCAGGAGGTGCGGATGCTCCTCGACAAAGGAGCTATAGAGGCAGTTCCGGAGAACGAGAAGGGCAAGGGTTTTATTCACGCTACTTTCTGATCCCCAAGGCCAAGGGAGGCCTCAGACCCATCCTTGACCTGCGGGAACTCAACAAACATATGGTGAAGTTGAAGTTCCGCATGGTATCCCTGGGAACCATTATCCCATCTCTGGATCCTGGAGACTGGTATGTCGCCCTCGACATGCAGGATGCTTATTTTCATATAGCCATTTTTCCGCAACACAGACGCTTCCTTCAGTTCGTGGTCGACCGCCACCATTATCAATTTGCGGTCCTCCCGTTTGGCCTCTCCATGGCCCCGAGGGTATTCACGAAATGCATGGCTGTCATCGTCGCATATCTTCGACGCAGTCGCATACACGTATTCCCCTACTTGACGACTGGCTGATTCGAGGCACGTCAGAGTCGCATGTCCGCAACCATGTCCGCAAGATCAGCAGACTCTTTGGAGCTTTGGGCCTCATTATCAATGTGGACAAGTCCACTCTGCTCCCCACGCAGAGGATAGAGTTCATCAGGGCCATTCTGAACTCCACCTTGGCCAGGGCCATTCTGCCGCTGTCCAGGTTCCAGATGCTGTTGGCCATCATTCGGCGTCTACAGATGGCTCCCTTGACCTCTATAAGGATGTGCCTAACCCTCTTAGGTCACATGGCGGCCTGCACCTTTGTTACGGGTTATGCGCGGCTTCGCATGAGGCCCCTCCAGTCCTGGCTTATCACTCAATACCATCGGGCCAGGCATCTGCTGGTCACGGTTATCACCATCCCCCAGGAGGTACTGGATTCCCTCCGGTGGTGGCTAGACTAGTCCATAGTGTGTGCGGGGCTCCTGTTTCATCCGCCCCAACCCTCGGTATCCCTAACAACGGATGCCTCAGACCTGAGCTGGGGGCCCACCTCGGAACCCTGAGGATGCAGGACCAGTGGTCTCCTCAGGAAGTGGCCCTCCACTTCAACATACGGGAGTTGAGAGCGGTCCGCCTTGCTTGCCAAGCGTTCTCCCATCAGCTTCAATGTCGCTGTGTCTCGGTATTCACCGACAAGACGACGACCATGTACTATATTAACAAGCAGGGCGGCACGAGATCCTCTCCCCTATGTCAGGAGGCAATGCGGCTCTGGGACTTTTGTATAGCCCACTCCACCTCATGGCTTCCTTTCTCCCTGGAGTACGGAACATGCTGGCAGACCATCTGAGCAGATCCTTCCTTTCGCACGAATGGTCCCTTCGCCCGGACGTTGCCCTCTCACTCTTCCAGAGGTGGGGTTGTCCCCGGCTGGACCTCTTTGCGTCCAGAGGGAACAGGAAATGCCAGATGTTCTGCTCCTTTCAAGGGCGGGAACCAGGGTCGGTAGCGGTTGCCTTTCTTATCCCGTGGACGACGCACCTGCTCTATGCGTTCCCTCCGTTCCCGCTTATCCACAAGGTCCTTCTGAAGGTGCGCAGGGACAGGGCACGCTTGATTTTGATAGCTCCAGCGTGGCCCAGACAACATTGGTATCCGATGTTGCTGGACCTGTCTCTGGCCGACCCAGTCCCCCTGCCCCTTTACCTGGACCTGGACCTGATCACCCAGGACCACGGCAGGCTCCGTCACCCGGACCTCCAGTCTCTACACCTCACGGCGTGGCTCCTGAGTGGCTGACCAGGTCGGAACTACGGTGCTCTACCCTTGTACGTCAAGTACTGCTGGGCAGCAGGAAACCTTCCACTAGAGCGACGTACTCGGCCAAGTGGAAACGTTTCTCCTGTTGGTGCACGGAGAGGGGTTCCCTCCCTATGGAGGTTTCTATCGCCAGTATTCTCGATTACATCTGGTCCCTCAAGCAGCAGGGCCTGGCGATATCGTCCCTTCAGGTTCACCTGGCGGCTATGTCCACCTTTCATCCGGGGGAAGATGACCGTTCGGTTTTCTCTCACCCTATGGTGACTAGATTCCTGAAAAGACTAGAACGTCTCTACCCCCAGGTTCGACCCCCTGCCCCTACCTGGGATCTCAATTTGGTTCTGACACGGCTCATGGGCCCTCCATTTGAGCCTTTAGCGACTTGCTTCCTGCTCTCTCTCTCCTGGAAGACTGCTTTCCTGGTGGCCATCACCTCAGCCAGACTGGTGTCAGAACTTCGGGCCCTCACAGTAGATCCCCCATATACGGTCTTCCATAAAGACAAGGTGCAGCTGAGGCCACACCCTGCCTTTCTCCCCAAGGTGCTCTCAGCCTTTCACATCAACCAGGAGATCTTTCTCCCCGCCTTCTTCACAAAGCCCCATTCGTCCCGCAGGGAGCAACAATTCCACTCGCTTGATGTCCGCCGGGCAACCAAACCGTTCCGCAAATCCCCCCAGCTCTTCGTGGCAGTAGCGGACCGAATCAAAGGACTACCCATTTCTTCTTCGAGTGATTGCTCACATCCATTCCAGGTAGGTGTGCGCGCCGCGCGTGCACGTTCGTCGGAAACTTTTTTACCCTAGCAACTCCAGTGGGCCGGCAGGTCGCCCCCTAGAGTGGCGCCGCCATGGCGCTCTATATATACCCCTGCCGGCCCGCCCGCTCCTCAGTTCCTTCTTACCGCCGTGTCGGTCGTTGGAACTGTGGAGCGCGGCTTAGCTGTCCTCCACGTCCCTAGCTCTCCTAGTATCTCTATCGCTTGTCTATCGTTTATCTCTAGTTCCATATAGTTGTTAATTAGTTTAAGTAGATAGTTTAGTTAAATAGTTGTTAAGTAGTTCTTTGCCGGGGGCTTAGCCCTTCCCGGCACCCGGCGCCAGGCTCATGCCTGTTTCGCCGGGCTTCAAGCAGTGTGCGGCCTGCAAGAAGCCCATGCCTACCAGCGATCCCCACGAAGCGTGCCTGAAGTGCCTCGGGGAATCGCACAGATCTGACAAGTGCCGCATCTGTAAGGCTTTTAAGCCGAGGACAAAAAAGGAGAGGGATCAGAGGCTCCGAACTCTCCTAATGGAGGCGGCACTTGACCCGTCGGCTTCGCAGGCCGTGGTATCGGCACCGGCACCGGATCGCTCCGGCACAGAGAAGACTCCCCGGCACCGACCTTCTCCGGCACCGGAATCAGAGCCAAGGCCGTCGAAGTCTGATACTCCGGCCAGGCAGACCCGGCTTGAGCGCCCGGCCTCGACATCGGCCGCGGCGCCGCCGGCACCGTCAGCACCGTTGACTCCGGGCCCGGCGGGTCCGTTGAGTCCGGTGCCGCCGAGCTCCCCCATGAGATCTGGGGTTGAGATAGTGGTCCCATCCACACCGGAGACCTTCGCCTCGGCTCGGGACCTTATTGCCCTGACTGAGCCCACTCGGCTGCCACCCCCGGTACCTCCGGTGCGGGTTGTGTCCAGAGGCAAGCCCATGCTGTCGGCGCCGCCCAGAGACAGTCGTTCGCCATCCAGGTCCCGACGTCTTGGGCGCTCCAGATCCCGACGCCGCTCGCAGTCCCGGCATCGCTCCCCTCAGCGGTACCGGTCGCACTCGCGGCAACGGTCGGCATCGAGACGGTCGCGGTCAGGCTCCAGTCGGCGACACCGGCACCGCGACTCCAGGAGCAGGTCCCGACGCTACTCGCCGCACCGGTCGACCTCCCGGCACCGAGCTGGTGGCAGGTCCCGGTCTCGGTCGACCTCCCGGCGCCGAGCTGGTGGTAGGTCCCGGTCGACCTCCCGGCACCGAGCTGGTGGCAGGTCCCGGTCGACCTCCCGGCACCGAGCTGGTGGCAGGTCCCGGTACCGAAGCGGCACCCGGTACCGATCAGGATCCCGGCACCGTGATAGATCCCGGTCCCGATCCCGGTCCCGGCACCGATATGACTCCCGGCACTGGTCCCCGGCACCGAGACCATCCTCCGTGCCGGCACGCGCAGACCCTTACCATCCGGGGTCGGCCCCGCCGTGGCCCTCGAGACAGCCGTCCGTATCCTCCCAGACGGACAGTGGGTATGCGCTGGGCACCGACCGGCAGGCGGCGCTGTTCGGGGATCCGCCGCTGCAAGACCAAGGCCCACAACAGTGGGGATTCTGGACACCCTGGGCATACCATCAGGCCCAGGGCCCCCAGCAGCTCCCTGCTAGACCGGCGACTGCGGAGCGTAGGGCCCCTGAAGCCTCCTTGTCTCGCCCCCCTCCCTCCCCGGAAGGGGAGGAAGGGTCCAAACAGCAGGACTCCGCTGTGGCTCCGGAGGCAGAGGCGAGGGCTGAGGAAGACCCTCAGTTGGACACTATCGTGCCTGGGGTCTCATCATCCTCCTCCCCGGATGAGGTGGTGGCGGGTACCTCCTCCAACAGTCCCCCCCCGCTGGATCTCAGGGCGCACCAGGACCTCCTCAGGCGATTGGCTCAAAACCTGAGTCTGCAGGCAGAGGAGGTCTCGGAGATAGAGGACCCAATTGTCACCATCCTCTCTTCTGATGCTCCCACCAGGGTCGCCCTGCCCTTCATACGGACCATCCAGGCCAACGCCAATACTATCTGGCAGTCCCCGGCCTCCATCCCTCCAACAGCGAAAGGAGTCGAGAGAAAGTACATGGCCCCTTCTAGGGGCTATGAATATCTACATGTTCACCCGACTCCCGGTTCACTGGTAGTGCAATCGGTGAACGATAGGGAGCGTCACGGCCAGGAGGCTCCGGCCCCCAAGTCCAGAGAGGCCAGGCGGATGGACCTCCTTGGCCGTAAGGTGTATTCGGCTGGGGCGCTGCAGCTCAGGGTCTCTAACCAGCAGGCCCTGCTGAGCAGATACGCCTTTAACTCCTGGGTGGCAGTGGACAAATTTAAGGAGCTGCTGCCACAGGATGCTCGCCAAGAGTTTACGGCCATCTTGGACGAAGGCAAGAAGGTCGCACGCACGGCCTTACAAGCCTCCTTGGACGCTGCGGACTCGGCTGCCCGCACCCTCGCGTCAGGAGTTACGATGCGTCGCATCTCCTGGCTGCAGGTTTCCGGCCTTCCGCCGGAGCTCCAGCACACTATACAGGACCTTCCTTTCGAAGGCCAGGGCCTGTTTTCCGATAAGACAGACCCCAGACTCAAGAGTCTAAAAGACAACAGGGTCATCATGCGGTCCCTCGGGATGCACACCCCCGTGACGCAGCGTAGACCCTTTAGGTCGCAACAACAGCAACAACGTAGGCCGTTTTCCCAGTTCCGCCAGCGGCAGGACCTTTACAGGCGCCGCGGCAGGAACGGCAGGCGCAGGCAGTCTGGGAACCAAGGGGGGCAGAACCAAGGCTCCTCAAAACCCCCGCCTGGTCCTAAGCCTTCATTTTGAAGGTGCGCCCGAGGGCGCGGTAACAGTTTCCCCTATGGATCCTTTCCCCCCGTTTTCAAACCGCCTTTCGTTTTTCCTCCCGGCGTGGTCCCAAATAACATCGGACCGCTGGGTCTTAAGCATGGTGCAGACGGGATACCGCCTGCAGTTTGTTTCGTTTCCTCCTTCCCGCCCTCCTTCCTCGTCCCTCTTCAGGGACCCCTCTCACGAGCAATTCCTTCGGCAGGAGGTGCAGACGCTCCTCAGCAAAGGAGCTATAGAGGCGGTTCCGGAAAACGAGAAAGGCAAAGGGTTTTATTCCCGCTACTTTCTGATCCCCAAGGCCAAGGGGGGCCTCAGGCCTATCCTCGACCTGCGAGAACTCAACAAATACCTCGTGAAGTTGAAGTTCCGCATGGTATCCCTGGGGACCATTATTCCATCCCTGGATCCGGGAGACTGGTACGCCGCCCTCGACATGCAGGACGCGTATTTCCACATTGCCATTTGGCCGCGCCACAGACGCTTTCTCCGCTTCGTTGTGGGGGCTCTTCATTATCAGTTTGCAGTCCTCCCATTCGGCCTGTCCACGGCCCCGAGGGTGTTTACAAAATGCATGGCAGTTGTCGTGGCGCATCTTCGGCGCAACCGTGTCCACGTGTTCCCTTATCTGGACGACTGGTTGATTCGGGGCACGTCGGAACAGCAGGTCAACAGCCATGTCCGCATGATCACCGCCATATTTGCAAGTCTGGGCCTCTTGATAAACACAGACAAGTCCACTCTGAGGCCCACGCAGAAGGTGGAATTTATCGGGGCCGTCTTGGATGCCACTGTGGGCAGGGCCTCGCTGCCTCTGCAACGGTTCCAGACCATGGCGGCGATCGTTCAACGTTTGCGGTCAGCCCCATTGACGTCAGTGAGGACATGTCTAACCCTGTTAGGCCACATGGCGGCGTGCACTTTTGTGACCGGCTACGCTCGGCTCCACATGAGGCCTCTCCAGCTGTGGCTTATCAGTCATTGCAGGCCGGCAAGGCAACCTTTAGACATGTTAGTCACAATCCCCCAGAAGGTCTTAGATTCTCTCGGCTGGTGGTTAGACCAGTCCGTATTATGTGCGGGTCTTCCCTTTCACCCCTCTCAGCCATCGGTATCCCTGACAACGGATGCCTCAGATCTAGGCTGGGGGGCCCACCTAGGGACCCTGCGGACACAGGGCCTGTGGTCCCAGGAGGAGGTGGGGCTCCACATCAACATACGGGAGTTGAGAGCGGTCCGCCTTGCTTGTCAAGCGTTTTGTCATCAGCTTCAGGGTCGTTGTGTCGCCGTGTTCACGGACAACACGACGACCATGTACTGTATCAACAAGCAGGGCGGCACCAGGTCCTCCTCCCTGTGCCACGAGGCGATACGTCTCTGGGACTTTTGCGTAGCCCACTCCATTCACCTCAGGGCTTCCTTCCTCCCTGGAGTACGGAACACTCTGGCAGATCGATTGAGCAGATCCTTCCTGTCACACGAGTGGTCCCTTCGCCCGGACGTCGCTCTCTCCATTTTCCGGAGGTGGGGTTATCCCCGGGTGGACCTCTTCGCGTCCAAGGGGAACAGGAAGTGCCAAGCGTTCTGCTCCTTTCAGGGCAGGGAGCCGGGGTCGATAGCGGATGCCTTCCTCATCCAGTGGTCGACCCACCTGTACTATGCATTTCCCCCGTTCCCTCTGGTCCACAAGGTCCTCCTGAAGGTGCGCAGGGACAGGGCTCTCGTGATCATGGTGGCCCCGGCGTGGCCCAGGCAGCACTGGTACACCATGCTGCTGGACTTGGCCATAGCCGACCCAGTTCCCCTGCCCCTTCATCCGGACCTGATTACCCAGGACCACGGGACCCTCTGTCACCCAGACCTGCAGTCGCTGCACCTAGCGGCGTGGCTCCTGCGTGGCTGACTGGTTCCGAGCTGCGCTGCTCTACGCCTGTGAGAGAGGTGCTCTTGAGCAGCAGGAAACCGTCCACAAGAGCCACATATTCAGCGAAATGGAAGCGCTTTTCCTGTTGGTGCGTAGAGAGAAATCTCCGCCCTATGGAAGTTTCGGTATCCGAAATCTTAGACTACGTTTTGTCCCTCAAAGGGCAAGGTCTGGCCTTATCGTCGTTGCGAGTCCACCTAGCAGCTATCTCCACCTTTCACCCGGGTGCGGACGGTCGCTCCGTTTTTTCTCACCCGACGGTGTCGAGATTCCTTAAAGGGCTGGAACGTTTATTCCCTAACGTCCGTCCCCCTGCTCCAACCTGGGATCTTAACCTGGTGTTGTCCCGGCTCATGGGACCCCCCTTTGAGCCGTTAGCTACTTGCTCCCTGCTCTACCTCTCTTGGAAAACGGCCTTTCTAGTGGCTATCACCTCAGCTCGACGGGTGTCGGAGCTCCGAGCTCTTGTGGTAGACCCCCCATATACGGTCTTCCACAAGGACAAGGTGCAGCTGAGGCCACACCCTGCTTTTCTGCCCAAGGTGGTCTCAGCCTTTCATGTCAACCAAGAGATTTTCCTTCCGGGTTTTTTCCCAAAACCTCACTCCTCAGGCAGGGAGCAGCAGCTCCACTCGCTGGATGTCCGTAGGGCTCTCGCGTTCTACATAGAGAGGACTAAGCCCTTCCGGAAATCCCCCCAACTTTTCGTGGCGGTAGCAGATCGTATGAAAGGTCTTCCTATCTCCTCCCAGAGGGTATCCTCTTGGGTTACGTCCTGTATCAGGACTTGTTATGACTTGGCCCATGTCCCTACGGGCCGTGTGACTGCGCATTCTACCAGGGCGCAGGCGTCGTCGCTGGCTTTCCTCGCCCGTGTGCCCATCCAGGAAATCTGTCGGGCAGCGACCTGGTCATCGGTCCACACCTTTGCTTCCCACTACACCCTGGTCCAGCAGTCGAGGGAGGATGCGGCCTTCGGAACTGCAGTGCTCCGTGCCGCGACTTCTCACTCCGACCCCACCGCCTAGGTATGGCTTGGGAGTCACCTACCTCGAATGGATGTGAGCAATCACTCGAAGAAGAAAAGACGGTTACTCACCTTTGTAACTATTGTTCTTCGAGATGTGTTGCTCACATCCATTCCACACCCGCCCTCCTTCCCCACTGTCGGAGTAGCCGGCAAGAAGGAACTGAGGAGCGGGCGGGCCGGCAGGGGTATATATAGAGCGCCATGGCGGCGCCACTCTAGGGGGCGACCTGCCGGCCCACTGGAGTTGCTAGGGTAAAAAAGTTTCCGACGAACGTGCACGCGCGGCGCGCACACCTACCTGGAATGGATGTGAGCAACACATCTCGAAGAACAACAGTTACAAAGGTGAGTAACCGTCTTTTCCTCACAGAGGATCTCCTTGTGAGTGACGTCCTGTATCAGGACCTGTTATGACTTGACTCACACCCCTACGGGCCATGTGACTGCGCACTCCACCAGGGCACAAGCATCATCGATGGCTTTCCTCGCCCGCGTGCTCATCCAGGAGATTTGTAGGGCGGCGACCTGGTCCTCTGTCCACACCTTCGCTTCTCATTATGCCCTGGTCCAGCAGTCCAGAGATGACGCTGCTTTCGGCTCTGCAGTGCTTCATGCCGCGATTTCTCACTTCGACCCTACCGCCTAGGTAAGGCTTGGGATTCACCTAACTGGAATGGATATGAGCAATCACTAGAAGAAGAAAAGACCATTACTCACCTTTGTAACTGTTGTTCTTCGAGATGTGTTGCTCATATCCATTCCACACCCGCCCTCCTTCCCCACTGTCGGAGTAGCCGGCAAGAAGGAACTGAGGAGCAGGTGGGCCGGCAGGGGTATATATCGAGCGCCAAGGCTGCGCCACTCTAGGGGGCGACCTGCCAGCCCACTGGAGTTGCTAGGGTAAAAAGTCTTCCAACGAACGTGCACGCGCAGCGTGCACACCTAACTGGAATGGATATGAGCTACACATCTCGAAGAACAACAGTTACAAAGGTGAGTAACCGTCTTTTCACTGGTCTGGTCAGATGTACATTTCTGGTGCTCTTTGGGACGGAGACTGCTTCTTCGTTTGCACAGTACTCAGCACAAAGGAGTCTGATCTCTAGATACAAATATTAATCTCAAAGTTCTGGTGATCCCAGGTACACTAGAAAGCAACAGAGAGTCCTGTGGCGCCTTGTAGACTAACAGACGAAACCCACGAAAGCTTATGCTCCAATAAGTCTGTTAGTCTATAAGGTGCCACAGGACTCTTAGTCTGAATCTGTAAAAAGCAACAAATATGGCTGCCCCTCTGATAGATACACTAGAGTTTCTCCAGGAGGTTTGGTTGGAGCCCTACAACCAAGCACCTTCAGAAATGTAGGACCAGCTATAGTAGCATTTTGTAGACAGGCACATCGATTCCTCTGTTTGAGTATCTCTGCCAAATTTAATCAGAATGATGGATTAGACAAGCATGTGCCTGGCATTTTTAGTCACCATTACCTCCAAAAGGCAGATTTTGGAATTAGTTCTCCTATCCATACAAGAACCACACTGCCTTTGTCATAAGGAAAAGGTTATTCTTCGAGCTCCAGAAACCTTTCTGTCCAAGGTAAATTCCTCTTTCCACAGTTCCGGGAGAATAGTTCTCCCATTGTTTTGTTCTAATCCTTGGAAAATTATGGCATAAATGGGCATTCCTCGAGCTCTAAAGTTATGTCTCAAGCACATGGCATACATACACCAAATGTAGCCTGCTCATCTCATTCTATCCAAAATGCCTAGCTCTTAGGGCCTCAGAGTTGTTTGCAGGCAAGATGTAAAATTCCTGCACCAGCTGGCATGCGAAAAACTATTCACAAAATCACTAGATACACCGGCCTCCTTCCAAACTTTCTTTCACTTTAGGAAAAGAAAACCAAAAGATTTTCTCTCTAAAGCCTATTTCCAATACTTACAGGCCTGTTAACTGCCCATGTCTTTGTTTTACAGGAAATGAGTTACCAGCACAGAGAGCTGCTAGACCTCGACTCGGCCACTGTGAGCACTAGCTGCTTAGCCAGTTTACAGCAACCTGTGGGCATCCTGCTTCTTGAACAGGCTCTAACTCTTCTTTCTTCAGAAGAACCACCACGGTCCAAACGAATGCGTGGAAGGGCAGAGCTCTCTCCAGATGTAATCAGATGGATTGAACTTGCTAAGTGAGTGCTTGTTTGGGCAGAAATTAATTGGGGTAGTTTTTATTCAAATTAAATCAGCCAAGAGTTCTAGTCATATATAAGGCTTGATTTTCATACTAGGTGTATTTTTAATATTTCTGAGCTAATTATTGACTTTTCAGGCAGGGCTCCTCCCATGTCATAAATCTTTTCCAACACATTCTCTGGTACAGATTCAACAACTTGGTTTCCAGTACAGTTAAATGCTATGCTCTTGCAGGTGATTTCGGAGTAGTGTTTGCAGCATTGTTTAAGCATTTTTTGGTCAGAGTAAAGTTTACACAATCCACTATAAATTTATAATCTGGTAGAAGAATAATATCTATGCATCAGTAATGCATTCTATGTAGCCAGGCAGTTATAGAGCAGTAAGTTTGCATAGACTGTCTAACATGCATCAGTTTTAATACTGAAGTACTTTGTACCTGGATACTTTGCACTTGAATAGAAAGCTGTTCTTTTTCAAATAATATTTTTTTGCCTTTTAACTTTACTAGGCTTTATCGATCTGTTGGAGATTATGATGTTCTTCGTGGTATTTTCAGTGGAAAGATTGGAACTAAGGAAATTACCCAGAATGCACTGTTAGCAGAGGCAAGAAGTGATTATGCTGAAGCAGCTAAACAATATGATGAGGTAAAAAACTACATAACAAATATAGTTTGTTTCCTCTCAGATTTTTTTTTAAGACCCCTTTTTTTACTTCTGTCAATAAAAATTCGGAGACAGCATGTTGCTTTAAATCAGGGGTCAGCAACCTATGGCATGCCTGCCAAAGATGGCACACAAAACAATTTTTAATGGCACACTGCGGCCACCGCTGGCCCCGCTCAGCCTGCTGCTGAACCCCGGCAGCGAGCTGAGCGGGGCTGACGGCCGGGACCCTTGCAGGCAGCAGCATGCCATTAAAAATCCTGCCCGGCCCAGCCCGCTCTTCTCTGCTCCCTGCCTACCGTGCTCTCTGATGGGGGCAGGAGGCAGAAGCAAGCTTGGTCCTGCCAGCTATTGCTGTAGGGCAGGCTGTACCGGCAGCCAAGCTTCCCCCTCCCCTGCCTCTTCCCCAGCGTGCTGCATGGTGCCCCGCCTCCTCTCCCTCCCTGCTGTCGATGGCCATTGTGAGGGAGGGGAGAAGAGGAGCCCCAGCGCCCTCGCTGCTCAGACCAGAAAGGAGGTGGAGAAGAGGCAGGAGCGGGGTCTTGGGGAAGAGGAGGTGGTATCAGGGCGTATCCCTCCAGCCTCCTGCCATGAGCCACCCCCTGATCCCAGCCTACCCCCCAGCCCTCTGCCCTGACCCCTGCATCCCCCTCACACCCCAGCCTCCTGCACCCCCGCACCCCCTGCCCTGACTCCTGCACTCCCCACATATACCCAGCCCCCCCCACCCCATGCCCTGACTCCTGTACCCCCCTCACATGCCCCCAGCCCTCTGTCCTGACTCCTGCACCCTTCTCTCACACACCCTGCCCTGACGCCTGCACTCCCCACACATACCCAGCCCCCCTATGCCCTGACTCTTGCACACCCCACATCCTCACCCCCCCAACCCTGAGCACCAAATGGGAGCTCCTGCACACACACCCCATTCCCACCTGCACCCCTCACACCAAATGGGAGCTGCTCTGGTAAGCGCTCCACACCCAAACCTCCTGCCCCAACCCTGAGCCCTCTCCCTCATTCTAGCTCCTGGCCAGACCCTGCACCCCAACCCCCAGCCTGCTCCTTCACCCTCAGCCCTGTGCTCAGTGTACCCCCACCCTCAGCTCAGTGCAGAGAGAGCGGAAGAGAATGGACCAGAACCAGGGAGAAGGTAGGTACCCACTGTGTGTGGGCAGAGCCGGGACCCCAGACCAGCAGTGGGCTGAGCAGGGCCAGCAGCTGTGACCCTGGCTGGCAGGAGCCAGCAGACAGAACCTCAGACCTGCAGCAGGCTGAGCCGCTCAGCCCGCTGCTGGTCTGGGATCTCAGCTGCTGGCCCCACTCAGCCCGTCGTTGGTCTGAGGTCCTGGCCCCTGGCTTCACTCAGCCTATCACCTGTCTGAGGTTCTGGCTGCCGGACCCTTGCTAGCCAGGGTCCCGGCCGCAGGCCCCGCTCAGCCCACTTCCGGCCTAGGTGAAGGGAACCCCAGGTCGGCAGCGGGCTGAGCAGGTCGGCGGCATAAGATCAGCATTTTACTTTAATTTTAAATGAAGCTTCTTAAACATTTTGAAAACCTTGTTTACTTTACATACAACAGTAGTTTAGTTATATAATATATATAGACTTATAGAGAGAGGCCTTCTAAAAAATGTTAAAATGTATTACTGGCACACGAAACCTTACATTAAAGTGAATAAATGAAGACTTGGCACACCATTTCTGAATGGTTGCAGACCCCTGCTTTAAACGTTCTTTTATTTGGTTCACTTCATTATATGAGTCAAGATCCATAAAAGATACTTGGTCAAATGCAATGTAAATAACAGTTCATAACAGACAGTGCTTATTGAGACAAATTTTCAAGTTATCCATTGTTGTCACACAACTTTACAGGCATAAATCAATATAATTTCAATACACACACATAAGATCATTAGAGAATGGAAATTAAGTGCTTATGGTCTGCACATATAAGTTCTATTTGTGTTCACAAGTTGATAATCATTAAAAAATATGTGTGGAAATCATTTTACCTACAGAAGGTTTGTGTCTAAATGAAAGCTGGAAAAATGCAGCTCTTTGCAAATGCAGGTTAACTGAAGCTCACATCTGAGCTGAGTTTTATATGTTAAAGGTGTGACTGATGTACATTTTCAAGAATTCTTTGGAACATTTTCTTGGGTCCTATTTGCTGGTTAAACACAAGTGCTGATAAAGGAATAAAATATTGTCATGCAACAGTGAAAACATTATGGGTTCTCCTGAAGGTGTTCAGCTAGAATAGTAAAAAAAATCGTAATATTGCAGCTCAGAACCTGTTTTTTTTCATCTGACATTCCTTTTCTAGGCTCTCTCTAAACAAGACTGGTTGGATGGTGAACCTAGTGAAGCAGAAAAGGATTTCTGGGAACTTGCGTCTCTTGAATGCTACAACCATCTGACAGAGTGGAAGTCACTGGAGTATTGTTCCACTGTTAATATTGATAGCGGACAACCTCCAGACCTAAACAAAACGTGGAGTGATCCATTTTATCAGGTTTGTGAAATCATTGCTAGATTAGAGTTGATATCATACTGATTGCATTTGTACAGGGGCCTTTACTGAGGTGCCTTGATTAGGGATAGAGGTAAAGTGACTTGATCACAAAGGTACTTTGCACAATTTAGATGAGTTTTCTTATAAAAATTACAGTCAACAGTAATTAAAGAAACTATTTTTTGCTATTATGTAGCGTCTCATGTTGTCCTTTAGTCCCATGACTCAGAAAATGGCTCCAGCCTGGTCACCTTGTCCTCTTTGCACTTGTCATGCTGCTGTCATTTATTTTTCTCTTCCTCCTGTATTTGGAGGATCCCACAGAATTTATTTTGAAGCTGATAAGAAATGCCAAGCACCAGTACCTTTGCAACTGCATAAGCCCACCAGAAGAGGGTGCTGTGTGACTTGTTGGGTGATCAGAGTCAAGCTGAAAAAGGTTAAGATACACTGAAAAGTATAATTACATTTTGGTGAAATATGTTAGTCGTTTCCTAATTTGAAAATCTTTAGGCCTGTAGCAAATGGAACCAGGCCCCTATATGTCTTGCATATGGTTCTACATCACCAGCAACAGATGGCAGAAGTGCTTATTCAGTATCCTGCCCTGGGAGTAAAGATACTTTTTTCTTTTTTCCTCTGTAGGAAACCTATCTGCCATATATAATACGGAGTAAGTTGAAATTACTGCTCCATGGGGGCAATGACCAGTCCTTGCTGACCTTCATTGATGAGGCTATGAAGATAGAACAGAGGAAAGCCCTTATAGAAATGTATTACAGCCAAGAGCTGAGTCTTCTCTACATCTTGCAGGATGACTTTGATAGAGCCAGATATTACATCAGCAGTGGCATGCAGGCCTTCATGCAGGTAACAAAGCTGCTGTGACATGTCTGCTGTGATTCTCTGTAGGAAATCATGTCAGGTGCAGCCCTTGCTGCTACTGGAACATTGCTTCAAGATAAAAATATAAAGGATGGAATTTGGACCCCCTTGAAGTGAATGACAAAACTTCCATTGACTTCCCTGGTGTCAGAATTTCACCCCAGGAACTTAAGAAATGGAAACAGCTATCCGGTGCAACATGCCTACCCTATTTTGGGGGTGTCTTACTCCTTTCTTTCAGTTTATTCACTCTGTCCCCTCTTCTTCCCTAGTATATCGTACTGAGTTTATTCAGCCTAGTTCACTGATGTTTCATTTTGAAAACCTCTAACTAGCGTAAATTGATACTGGTTGGTTTTATGCATCTTTTCTAAAGATAGTCTGAATCACAATCTAGTTGAGCATAGCACATAGAGAGAGCGGTTATTTTTCTGCTCTACAGTGCTCTAAATAAAAACATGGTAAGAAATCACTTAAAAATCATTCTCCTTCTCCTAGAACTATTCCAGTATTGACACTCTGTTACACCAGAGTCGACTAACAAAGCTTCAGTCTGTCCAAGCTTTAACAGAAATACAGGAATTCATCAATTTTACAAGCAAACCAAGTAAGATATTTTCCCCACAGTATTTTTCTCTTATTTTGTGTATATACATTGTGGCATTCACCTTTTTGTTTTTGGGAAGAGTGGGTGTAGTTATTTTCACATGTCAAAAGACTCTGAATCTGTGTCTGATATAGTGAAGATGTTGTTTTTTAAAAGGGTCATTCACTGTTATGTTTTATCTTTCTAGCCCTTGCAATGAAATCTTTCCATGATTATTTAAAATAGAAATGATCTCTTTAAAATTGCCAAGAAGGCCAACAGCATACTGGGCTGTATTAGTAGGAGCATTGCCAGCAGATCGAGGGAAGTGATTATTCCCCTCTGTTCGGCACTGGTGAGGCCACACCTGGAGTATTGTGTCCAGTTTTGGTCCCCCCACTACAGAAGGGATGTGGACAAATTGGAGAGAGTCCAGTGGAGGACAACGAAAATGATTAGCGGACTGGGGCACATGACTTACAAGGAGAGACTGAGAGAACTGGGGTTATTTAGTCTGCAGAAGAGGAGAGAGAGGGGAGATTTTATAGCAGCTTTCAGTGATCTGAAGGGGGGTTCCAAAGAGGATGGAACTTGGCCTTTCTCAGTGGTGGCAGATGATAGCACAGGGAGCAATGGTGTCAAGTTGCAGTGGGGGAGGTCTAGGTTGGATATTAGGAAACACTATTTCACTGGGAGGGTGGTTAAGCACTGGACTGGGTTACCTAGGGAGGTGATGGAATCTCCATCCTTAGAGATTTTTAAGGCCTGGGTTGACAAAGCCTTGACTGGGATGATTTAGTTGGTGTTGGTCCTGCTTTGAGCAGGGGGTTGGACTAGATGCCCTCCTGACCTTAAATTCTATGAGATCTCTTTCAACCCTGACATTCTGTGATTCTAAACATCATGGTTTGACTCCCTACATTTTCACATTACCTCCATGCAGCCTTTTCTTAAAGTATTTTTAATGATTTTAGGCAGCTTAGCTTCTCAAGCTTCTCTTAAGAGACTTCTCAGAATTTGGACAAGCAGATATCCAGATGATAAAATGGATCCCATGAACATCTGGGATGACGTCATTACAAACCGGTAAGATGAAACACTTGTCTGTTAACTATGAGTGTACATGTTAGATAAGCTTGCTATATTCCTGATGTTGCCTGTAGAAGTTCTTGGTTGGAATCCAGCACTTGGTGATTTCTAAGTTCTATTATGTCTTGCCTTTCAGATGGAACAAATTGTTTTCGTATTACTAACATATGGAGAGGAGCAAAGGGCAGACAGGATGGGTAGTTGGATAAGAGGATGTTTTCATATAAATAGTGTAGTTAGCAGATTAGACCAATAGCCTAAAGCTTAAAATTGTTTGTCATCCATCAATAGCTAGGTACACTGTAAGGAAATCAGGATTATAAATTAAAACTTCTGCCAGCTAGCAATCCTCAGCCCAATTCTTCAATCCTTACATATGTTGAGGAGTACGTGGGTGAATAGTCACATTTATCACAATGGGACTACTCTCTAAGTGCCCCTCTACATGAGTACAAGTCACAAAAATGGGCCCTCAGTTACCAGATGTCTTTAAACAGCTAGAAGTTTTAACAAGGTTTTATACAAAGAACCCAACCCCGGTCATTACCATGTTCTTCAGGTATTTATGTGACTGTCCTGTACTATAACCAAAACGTCTGCTATGCAACAGTTACCTGAAATGGCTGATCCTTGAGAGACTTTCTTTAGTCAAGCTCTCAAGAGGCTCAGATGCTTTCTCTAACCTTTTAATTTCTCTCTCCTCCCCATAATATTTCTCCACATCTTCTTTCTCTCAATGCAACTTCACATCACTTTCCTTTCCTCAGGGTATGTCTACACTATGAAAGTAGGTTGATTTTTAGAAACCAATTTTATACAGACAATTTGGTATGTCCACACTAAGCACGTTAAGTCAGCGGAGTGCGTCCTCACTACTGTGGCTAGTATTGATTTACAGAGTGGTGCACTGTGGCTAGCTATCCCACAGTTCCCGCAGTCTCAGCTGCCCATTGGAATTCTGGATTAAGCTCTCAATGCCTGATGGGGCAAAAACATTGTTGTGGGTGGTTTGGGGTACATGTCATCAGCCCCCTTCCCTCCATGAAAGCAACGGCAGACAATCGTTGCTTGCCTTTTTTCCTGGGTTACTCGTGCAGACACCATACCACGGCAAGCATGGAGCCTGCTCAGCTCACCTTTACCGTACGTCTCCTAGGTGCTGCTGGCAGATGCAGTACTGCATTGCTGCAGAGCAGCAGCTCCTTGCCTTTGCGGCAGATGGTGCAGTAGGACTGATAGCTGTCGTACATCTCCTGGGTGCTCCTGGCAGACCTTGATGAGGCCGATCAGGGGTGCCTGGACAGACACGGCTATCCTCCTCTTAGAGCACGGAATGGGAGGTCCAGGTCATTCTCTTCAAGTTTCATCTCTTGGAGATTCAGTCCTGCCTAGACTATCATGCAAGCTGGAGGCTTCTGCCTCAGGCTGCTCTCCCAGCTGGAGGCACTGCGTGGTCACACCTACCCCAGCCTACCCCTTGCTCCCGTGGCTCATGAAGCCTGGACAGTAGTAAGAAGCATTTCAGCTATAGGCTGAGCAAGTTCAGAATGGTGGTAGAACGTGCCTTTGGACATTTAAAAGCTCACTGGTGCTGTTTGCTGACTAGGTCAGACCTCAGCGCAACCAACATTCTCATTGTTATTGCTGCTTGCTGTGTGCTCCATAATATCTGTGAGAGTAAGAGGGAACATTTATGGCAGGGTGGGAGGTTGAGGCAAATCGCCTGGTGTCTGATTTTGAGCAGCCAGACACCAGAGTGATTAGAAGTGCACAGCAATGTGCGCTGCACATCAGAGAGGCTTTGAAAACCAGTTTCATGACTGACCAGACTTTGGTGTGACAGTTGTATGTGTTTCTCCTTGATGCAAACCCACTCCCTGTCTTGATTTTAATTCCCTGTAAGCCAACCACCCTCCCCCCCTTCGAAATAAAGTAACTATTGTTTTGAAACCATGCATTCTTTATTAATTTAAAAAAAAAAAAAAGAGAGCGATAACGGACAAGGTATCCTGGGTCGGGTAGGGGAGGAGGGAAGGACAAGGCCACATAGCTTATTGTAGCCACACTAAAAATCAAATTGTTTGAATGACGCCTTCTGTTGCTTGGGCCATCCTCTGGAGTGGAGTGGCTGGGTGCCCGGATCTTCTTCTATCCCCACGTTCTTGGGCGTCTGGGTGAGGAGGCTATGCAACATGGGGAGGAGGGGAGGCGGTTATATAGCAGATGCAGCGGGGGTCTGTGCTCTTGTTGGCTTTCCTACAGCTCCAACAGATACTTCATCATGTCCGTTTGCTCCCCCATTAGCCTCAACATTGCGTCCTGCCTCCGCTCTTCGCACTCACTTGTTTCCTGGCCTCTGCCACCGAATGCCTCCATGCATTAAGCTGTGCCCTATCAATGCAGGAGGACTGCATGAGCTCAGAAAGCATATTATCACGAGTGCGTTTTCTTCGCCTTCTAATTTGCAATAACCACAGGGACAGAGATGATAGGGGGAGCGTAAAAACATTCTACGCTCTACGATTCTGGGGGGACTGCATGGTCACCTGTGCTGCTGAGTTTGCTACGCTGGCCAAACAGGAAATAAAATTCAGAAGTTCGTGGGGCTTTCCCTGGGTACCTGGCTAATGCATCAGAGTTCAAAGTGCTGTCCAGAATGGTCACAATGGAGCACTCTGGGATAGCTCCTGGAGCCCAATCCGTTGATTTGTGCCAACAGTACCCCAAATTTGACCTAGCAAGGTCAATTTTAGCACTACTCCCCTCGCCAAGGAGGAGTACAGAAGTCGATTTTAAGAGCCCTTTAAGTCGACGGAACAGGGTTTGTTGTGTGGACTCATTCATTTTAAAATCGACTTAAGGCGGCTAAATTCGACCTAATCCCGTAATGTGGACCAGGGCTCAGTCTTTCATCATTACCTCTCTGAGCCAATAAGTGCCTTAAAATTTGCTGATTATGGAGTCTCAGCAGGCTTGGCAGTGTTTGTTCAGCCAGGAGCCAAAACCTCCTAGGCAAAGGAGCTTACTTAGGTTAGAGGTGAACCAAAACACATTTCATATTTTATCCTTTGGGAAAGCCTCAAAACTTACAAGCTTTGGAGAGTTGCCAGACTGCTGAAAGCTTGCGATGAGCTATTAAGATACCCACTTGTGTCTTCTCTTAAATTAGGCTATAAGGCTCTTTGGGACAGGGACTGTATTTCTATGGTGTTTACACAGCACCTAGCATAGAGCCAGACTGTGATACCCAGACTCCCATTTAATAACAGTTTATTTCAGGAGTCAGCCACCTTTTCAGAAGTGGTGTGCCAAGTCTTCATTAATTCACTTCAATTTAAGGTTTTGCATGCCGGTAATTCATTTTAATGTTTCTTAGAAGGTCTCTCTTTATAAGTCTATATATTATATAACTAAACTATTGTCGTATGTAAAGCAAACAAGGTTTTCAAAATGTTTAAGAAGCTTCATTTAAAATTAATTTAAAATGCTGATCTTACACCGCCAGCCTGCTCAGCCCGCTGCCGGCCTGGGATTCCATTCATCTAGACCAGCAGCGGGCTGAGCGGGGCGGGCGCCCAGCTGGCCTGGGGCTGGCAGCCAGAACCCCAGACTGGCAGCGGGCTGAGCGGGGCCAGGGACTGGAACCCCAGACCGGCAGCGGGCTGAGCGGGGCCAGGGACTGGAACCCCAGACCGGCGGCAGGCTGAGCAGGGCCAGCGGCCGGGACCCCAGACCGGCAGCGGGCTGAGCAGGGCCAGCGGCAGGGACCCCAGACTGGCGGCCGGCTGAGCAGCTCAGCCCGCTGCCAGTCTGAGGTTCCATTCACTGGCTCCTGCCAGCCAGAGTCCTGGCTGCGGCCCCGTTCAGCCCGCTGCCAGTCTAGGGTCCTGGCTCTGCCCACACAGAGTGGGTACCTACCCTCCCTGGTTCTGGCCCATTATCTTCCTCTCTCTCTGCACTGAGCTGAGGGTGGGGGTGCACTGAGCACAGGGCTGGGGGTGAAGGAGCAGGCTGGGGGTTGGGGTTTAGGGTCTAGCCAGGAGCTAGAATGAGGGAGGGGGCTCAGGGTTGGGGCAGGAGGTTTGGGTGTGGAGTGCTTACCTGGGCAGCTCCCATTTGGTGTGAGGGGTGCAGGTGGGAATGGGTGTGTGTGCAGGAGCTCCCATTTGGTGCTCAGAGTGGGGATGTGTAGGGTTTGCAAGAGTTAGGGCATGGGGTGTGCAGGGGGCTGGGGATGTGTGGGGAGTGCAGGAGTCAGGGCAGGGTGTGTGTGAGGAGGGTGCAGGAGTCAGGACAGAGGGCTGGGGGTGTGAGGGGGGATGCAGGAGACAGGGCATGGGGTGCGGGGGGATGGGTATGTGTGGGAGGTGCCAGAGTCAGGGCTGGGGTCGTGGGGGGGTGTTGCAGGGGGCTGGGGTGTGAGAGGGGTGCAGGAGTCAGGGCAGAGGGCTGGGGGGTGGGCTGGGATCGGGGGGTGCTCCCAGCCCCCTGCCCTGAGTGGCTCACAGCAGGGGGCTGGAGGGATACGCCCTGATTCCACCCGCCTTCCCCAAGGCCCCGCTTCTGCGTCTTCTCCACCTACTTCCCAGTCTGAGCAGTGAGGGTGCTGGGGCTCCTCTTCTCCCCTCCCTCACAGGGGCCATCGGCGGCAGGGAGGGAGAGGAGATGGGGCATGAAGCAGCACGCTGGGGAAGAGGTGTGGGAGGGGGAAGCTCGGCTGCTGGTGGAGCCTGACCTACAGCAGCAGCCGGCAGGACCCAGCTGCTTCTGCCTCATCCCCAGCAGAGAGAGCGGTAGGCAGGGGGTGGAGAAGAGCAGGCTGGGCCGGGCAGGATTTTTAATGGTTCAGCAGTGGGCTGAGCGGGGCCAGCGTCGGCTGCAGCGTGCAATTAAAAATCGGCTTTCGTGCTGTCTTTGGGACATGTGCCCTAGGTTGCTGACCCCTGGTTTACATGGTAAGCAGTCCCATTGAAGTTGATGGGCCTACTTATGGAGTAAGGTACTAGTCACTGTGAATAAGGATATCTCAGTTGGTCCCTTGATAGTGACTGGAGTCTCAGGGCACTACTGTAATACAACTCTTAAAGGGCACTTATGTAAACCTAAATAAGGTTTGCAGTTGGGTCAAAGTTAGACATGAAATACAGGCTAGTGCTAGAGCTGGTCAGGATTTTTCCAGTGAAACAGAGTTTTACTGGGAAATGCCGATTTACTGAACCTGAAGTGTGTCACAGCAGCATCTCTGATTTGACAAACTTTAATTGAATCATAGGCAGGTTTCCAAGGGAACTCTGCTTGGTTTCATGGAAGGCTGCTGGGGAGCCTGGGCTTCTAGGGTCCATGGCTCTGGGCAGCCCCACCATGCAGACTACTCCCAGGTCAACTGGCTCCCAGGACCCACCCACTTGAAAGACTTGGAGCCAGCAGGCCCAGATGTCTGGAAGTTCTGCAGCCCCCAGTCAGGGGTGTGCATATAGTGGGGCTGCCCTGGACCCCCAGAGGCTGGGAACCCTGGCAGCTGCTGACTGTAATTGACATGATTCTTGTCAGCTTCACCACTGCTCTTTGAAATACTGAAATTGTCCATGAATCCCAAGTTTCAGTCAGCTCTAGCTGGCATTTATAGTTTATAATCCAGTCAACATGTTTCTTACAGTTATGCTGGCATCAGGGCAAGGGCTATAGGTTTGTCTTGGTACATTTAGGGTAATATTCTAGTAAAAATGTAATTATAAACATTTTCTAGCACCTAAACTTCATAGTCTCCAATAAAAATCCTAACCCAGTAGCCAGGATTAAAAAATGAAATGTGTAAGGGACACCATTTCAAGACCTTGGGGTACTCATTAGGTCACCCTGGTTGTGACTGTTAATTCTATTAGTTGAATATGCCTACTCCTTACTGAAGAGGATCACAATCACTAATAATAATGACACGAGTCAGTGATTGAAGCCGCTTAGCCATATTTACCAGTGGGAAATATGGCAGCATTGAATATGATCAAGGAGAGGAAGGGTTGAAATCACCTGTGTGCTTCCCACTATATATTAATATCTTATTTACTTTCACCATTGTGCAGGTGTTTCTTTCTTGGAAAAATTCAGGAGAAACTGCCTAACATTCAGGCTGATGATAGTATGGAAGTGGATGGAAGAGGAGATGTTGGTGACAAAATGGAAACAGATATGCAGGAAGAAGACATTCATTCAATGATTAGAAGCTGCAAATTCAACATGAAAATGAAGATGATAGAGAGTGCCCGGAAACAGGTGATTCGTCACTGTCTTGTAGTGCTTGATTCATCAAAAAAACATAGCTATTAGAACTGGAAAAGACAGATTAGGTTGTCCAGGTCATACTGCTGCCAATGCAGGATTTCCCCCCACAGTATGTTCTTGAATGCCTGGGGAAGCCTGGTTCCTTTTCTACTGAACTGTAGATGACTACTGTTAATTAACAACTTTTCTAAAATGTGCTATTTCAGGAAATGTGCCCAAAGGGCTCTTTTTGTTCACCAGATGCTCCTGGTACTTTCCAGAACAAATAAATAAAACATCAGAAATGTTATAGTTGTGGGCCGGTGGGGGGCGTGTCTGTGCAAGTAAAAGTAGCATAATGTATCGCATTTTAAAGCTCTTTAATTTTATGCATTTGTATTTCTAACAACATACTTTGATTTGTAAATTTACTAGCGCATAAGATAAATGTTCTGTATAAAACAGTACAGACCAAACTGAGATTGAACCAATATCACTTACCTTACCCCACTCACTAACACTGAAACGCTTTGTTTCTTCTTGTATAACATTAATAGATATTGTGGCCAGTGTTTGTCTAAAGTTAGCAACGAGGGGCTAGATTCACAAAGGGACTGAGGCATTGTGATACTCCATGCCACCATGCCTAACTTCTAGGTACCTAGAAAATAACTGAGATTCACAAAGCCTGAGCTAAGTTCTCAGGCAGCCTATATGATGAATGGAGTGACATAGGCACCTAAAAATAGGATTCACAAAAGCCAGCATGCTAGGATGCTCCCTGCCTAAGATGGCCAATGGGAGATGCTAAGGCAAATGGAGAGTGTCTCAAACCCCAAACCTCTCAGGGAGTACAGCATCTAAGTCTGGACTGCCGGGAGGTGCCTTCCTCTACCTGGGAGTCTCAGCTGCAAACCCTCTCTTTGAGTTAGGCACCTACATCATTTTTGCAAGACGCCAGGGATGGGGGGAGAAAGAGGGGCTCTCATAACTTTTAGCCCAGTGGCTAGAGCACTCCCCTGGGATGTGGCTGACCCCAGGTTCAAGCTCTTCCCCCCCCCGACCCCCATCCTCTCCCACTCTTGAAGGGGAGAAGGGATCTGCCACCACCTCTCAGGCAAGTGCCCTGACCATTGGGCTATGGGATATTTTTATGTGGGACTCCGTCAGTCTTTCCTTTTGAAGCTTTTCCTCTCTGGAAAAATAATTAGTCATTAGAATAGGGAGACTGGATCCTGGGACTCCCACATCCTGAGTGAGTGCTCAAACCACCAGGCTCTCTCTCACTTTCTGGCCTAATGACACTCTAATTATTTATCCACAATGGAACTGCTTCTACAGGAGAGACTGAGGGAGGGCCATATCAGAATATTCTGTACCTAATGATTGGGGCCCTCACTTGTCGAGCTCTTGAACTGGTTTTCCATGTTCCATATGAATATCATAAAGACTGAGCTAAGTCCCATTGTCTGTTTTGTGTGAGCTTACCTGTGGGGCTGAATCCAGCAGGCAAGCGCTGAGCCTGTTTACCAGCTCAGGCCCTGTATGCTAGTTAGGTGGAGGAACACCTGTTTTTCCCCAGGTTGTGCATCACACTGGGGCTTAGGTGTCCAGATGTCTAGAATGGAGCAGAGGTTCTCATACACAGAGGCAGAAACACAGGTGCCTAGGGAACTTTTACTGCAAAAAATTAGGTGCCAAGTGAGTTAAACATCTACAAGATTCAGCAGCAGTTGAGCTGTGGGAGTTTTGTTAATACCAGTGGTGTCTGATCCTGGGATCTAGGCACCAAAAGTAGAAGTTAGGCACCTAAATCCTTTCTGAATCTAACCCTAAGTGACCTGGTCCTCAGAAGTGCTAAATACCCAAAGTCTCCATTGAGATCAGTGGGAGTTGTGGTACTCAGTACCTCTGAAAGTCAAACTACTTATTAATGGATCTAAAGATAGATTTAGAGACCTAATTTTAGATATCAAGTTGGAATATGTTGACGTGGTGACCTCTGATTTTAAGTAGGATATGAGTTAAAAATGACTGAAGATAGATTGATAAAGATAAAAAAATACAAAAACAAATACTTCCATTAGCACATGCCTGTTTTTCACACCGAGCCCACCTGGCATTGGAGCCCCTCACACTTTGCTGGAATTTCCGGAACCTTTCCTGATATACTTTGTGAATCTCGTAATGGCTCTTGCAAAATCCTTGGATCTTTTCATTTGCTGCAAACAGTTTTTTATTTCCCCTTCTTCTAATGCATTATTAAACATTCCCATTTTGATCTGTTAATGTAGAACAGCTTCTCCGTTGCCATGAAGCTTCTGAAGGATCTGCACAGAGAGTCTAAAACCAGAGAAGACTGGCTCTTGAGATGGAATCACAGCTATTGCCGCTTTAGCCATAGTCGCAGTCAGAGCCAGAATAGTCCTGAACAAATGCTCACTGTGTTGAAAACCATCTCTTTACTGGGTAATCATTTTATCTATTCATACTCCACTGATGCAGAACTCATGCTATGGATTCTCTTCCTATTTGTAATGGGAATCCATTTTACTGCCAAATTATCAACTTTTTGTTTCTGAATTCCAACAGATGAGAGCAAATCTGACTACCTGAGTAAGAACATAGTGGCCTTCCGCAACCAAAACCTTCTGTTGGGTACCACTTACTATATTTTGGCCAGTGCCCTTAGCAAAGATCCAGGATGTCTTGAAAAAATTGAGGAAGAAAAAGCTAGAAAAGTCCTGATGCTTTCTGGAGAGAGGCCTGAAAATTCTGAGAAGGTAAATGAGAAGGGAAAGGAGCTTCTTACTCATTGTTGTAGATTGCTAATTTTGTTATGTACTTCATTAACTCAGTTACATTAAGCCCATGTTACAACAGTAAACCCATGCTAGTACTCTCTGCTGCTAGCACGGATTTCTCCAATGAGCTGCAGCTGTGAGAGTAGTGCTGCAGCTGCTGTTAGTCTGACCTGGACCCCACGTAGTCAGTCATGGGCTCCTGCCCCAGACAGTCTCGTCCCACTCACTGCTGGAAAGGAGGTTCCAGGCCCCGAACTCCCACCAAAATGGTAAAGTAAAACTTGTGGAAGCAGGTTTGAATCTGCTGTGTCCAGAGCCTCCATGATTGTGCTAATGTTTGTCCCTACCGACATCTTACATGGAGGAAGGACGTCTGTCCGAGAGCATGTGCATGCACAAGGGCAAGAAGGGTGTGGGAGCAGAGGCCAGCCTGATAGTTGAATGGATGGTGCTCTTTGATATCCATGCTAACATCAGGCAGGGCTGGTCGCATGAATCTCCCATGAAGATCGTCACTTCCTAATATTAATATAGCTAATTTTCTATTTATTTTAATGATTGCTTAGTCATTTTAATGATCAGCCATAGTTAGGAGTAAAAAAAAGTAAAATTTGTCCCATTGTCCTTTGCCTTAATTGAGCAGGAGTACAATATAAAGAGCACACAATTGGAGACCCTACTAGATCTTCAAATGTATGTATTCAGAGTTGTTCAAGATGCCCCAGAACTGAAGTTATGTCTTTCAAAGGGATCCAAACGGAGAGTTAAACTGCGTATATCAATTTATATCTGCTGATCTTGATAGCTACCCTTTATTAAAAGCCTTGGGAGTAACTACAATCAGAATGAACAAACACTGTTACTTGTCTCTCTAGGAGCAAATACAATCTGTAAATGAACAGTGTCAATACAACAAGGACAAAAATTAGTATGAAATATTTATAAATGAAGTTAAAAATGATTGTGCTAGTTACTCTACCAGAATGAATGACAACATTCTTTATAATGAGCTGTTGAAAAGAGCATGAAATCTCTTCTATAGCACCTTTCACTGTGATCCTTAAAAACTAAGAAAGATCAGATTATTTGAGAGACCTCCAGAAAGATACTGCAGGAAGTGGTGTCCGTAATTTTGTGGATGATTCTGTTCCCTCTGAGTCAGTATTTAACCAGTGTCCCAGCATGGTGGTAGAGGGCATTCTACTGCCTTCTGGATGAGATACCAAACTGAGATAACATGATACCTTCTGCAAGACCTAAGGGTGTTAACACTTGTCTCCTGACCAAATTCCAACTTCAGTAATTTCTCTTTGCCTACATAAAATTCAAATGTGGTTTTTTTGTTTATGTTTTGATTCCCTCCCTCCCCGAAAACAAATAAGGGAAGAACAGAAAAGATGAACGAATGGAAAGGGAAGAAAGGAAGTGGGAGTAGGGTGGAGAAAGCAGAGTGACATCTCGGTTTCCATCTACTAGGAATTAATCAAACGTTTTTCAAAAGTTAGACCAAGTCTTTTCAAATTTGTCTGAAGTAAGTCCCTTTCTCCAAATTGTTACCTGCCAGGTCAGCCAAGTTGCTGAGCCAAGCTTCTGTCCCTGGCCACAGTCTGCTCTTTCATTTTAGGTAATATGAATCATTTTGCTACAGGCACAGCTCTAGAAAACCAAGCTTTCCATGAGTTGTTGACTTTCCAAGATAATGGGATATATCACGAAATACAGTTCTAGGAAGTGATTTTTAAGGAGATGCATGTTATCTCATTAGTCCTCCCGCCTGCTTCTAGCCAAAAGGATTATATCCTGGGACTGTCCTAAAAAAATTCACAGTGTAGTATATATGGAATACAGTATTTTTCACTTGCTGTTCCTAAACTGTTGGGTGGTATAGCTGAATACTGCTAAACAGCTGGCACATATCTGCCAAGGAGGTGATAGCATTGGTAAATGACGGAATCTGTATGCAGAGTTTAGATAAGTTTGTTTGTAAAATGCTTTGTAAATTATTTCTTCCATTAAGTACATTGTACTAGAGAAATCTGGGATGACTACATTGTGCCTCAATTCTCATAACAGAAGAAACACAATTTGTATATAAATAAAGGTTTAAAACTAGAGCTGGGCAAAGAGCTTTTTAACAAAACAAACAAAAATCCCCCACTTATTCTCATGAACATTCATTCAAACTAAAAAAACTTAATTTTCTTCCACTGTGTTTGTCTCTCTTTCATGTTAACTGTTTGCAAATAGTCTATTGAATGAGTTTACTGGCTTGGAAATACAAAGTTGTAGAGAATGTTCACAGAAAGTGAATTTTAAACTAGTAAATGTGACTTGCATTGGAAGCCCCAATCTAAGACTTATGCCTGTCCAGACAGGGAACAGAACTAATACCATGTGATCTGTGTATCCAATACAGCTCAAATTTCAAATATTGAACACTTGCAGCCAAGAAAGATCTACCGATCAAGAACTATTCACATAACGTATTTAACAAATACATGCTCAGTCTTCATTTGCAAATAGAAAAAGAACTAAATTTGTTGAATATTCACCATGAACTATTTGCTGAACTCTCATTGTTATTGTGGCGTCCGCTTATGGTTGAATTTCAGGTGATAGCAGGTCTGAACAAGAAGGCTTTCCAGCACTTCAGCACTGCAGTGAGGAAGGCTGAGGAAGAGGTGCAGTCTCACTCTATGGAGCACGTAGACCTGACTGGAGTCATAAATGCTTACATGACTTTGGTTGATTTCTGTGACAAGCATCTCCGTAAAGAGGAAGAAGGTTCATATGGTGAGTCAGAAATTAAAATATTTTTCTCATCCTGCTGTAATGCAAATTTCAGATGAGAGATTGCCAAAAGAGAGCATTCAAGTGTGAGGGCTAGAGGTGGGCCATTTAAAAAGAAAATATTATTGTACATGGAAGAATTTATAAGAGGTGGTGTTTAATAGCAAGCAACTCCCTCCTGTTGTGGAAGATTTACCTAAAATACATCAGGTTTCATCCTGCTCCTGAAATCCCAGCAGGTTATATGGCTTGGATTTAATTGTAAACAGATTATCCTCAACTTTGATGTTATTTACATCCTTTTTGTTCTTTTTGACAGCTCCTTCTGGCTTCACCATTAGTGAGTCATGAGGTCTCCATCTTACTGGAGGGATATGCATCCTATCCAGGAGATGCTCCTCTTGTTCATTCCCAGACCACGACAATGCTGTGTATAAAATGGGCAAGATACTAGTGATGATGCAGCCTCCTGATAAAAGCTAATGCTTACAATCCAAGAATACACATACTAGTGGTGTGTGCAGTTCAAATAAGTCTTCAAATGAGAAACAGAACTAAGTAAAAAACAAAAAAAGTTAAAATTCTCTACAGAGCACCAAGAAAGCAGATAATACAATTAAAAGTAAAGATGAATGTTTTAGATGATCAAAGGGATGAAAAAAAGATGGTGTTTCTGATAATTTTTGTTTAACGTTTCTTGGCAGATATCAGTGCTCTGGATCTGCAGACATTCCCAGCCATTGTAGTGGAGAAAATGATAAAGGCTTTAAAATTGAATTCCAGAGATGCCAGGCTAAAATTTCCTAGGCTGCTGCAAATAATAGAAAGGTATCCAGCAGAGACACTGGGCCTAATGGCGCGAGAGGTTAGTTACTTCCATTCCTGGGACAGCAAAGTTGATTGTGAACCAAATATTTATTGAACGGAATCCCTTTATTTCAAGTTGAATTTTGGATTATTGTGTAAATCTGCATGTTAGTTTAATGGGATGTGTGGGGGGTTTTTTTTTGTTTGTTATTTTGCTTGGGGTGGCCAGAGCTGGTCCTGGGGGGAAGAGGCAGTGGGGAAAGAAAAGAGATGATATAGGATGTGGGAATGGGACATGAGACAGTGTGGAGAAGAAAGGGGATGGGGTGGAGAGAGGAAAGGGAAGGGGATGACTGAGAGTGCTGTCACCAGGAGGGAGTGCTACCTCGTTGCCTCTGGGTGTCTGTGTGGAGAGAAGTGGGGGCACGTCTCTCCCCACTAGTCACTGCTATGTGTCGCCTCCGGGAGGAATGAACATACTCCAGGCTGCACTGTGTGCCCTGGGCTGCCTGCAGCAGACAGCGACTGCCTGCCCATCCCCTACTGGCCATTTCCAGACCCTTTATTTCAGTGGTTCTCAACCCGCAGGCCACATGCAGCCCAATTAGCACACAGCTGCAGCCTAGCTCAGCTGTGATCTAAAGGCCTTGGGCTCCCAGCTGCCCTGCTGCTCGGCCCCACACAACAGGGTTCCGGCAGGGTCCAGGGTCAGGGTCCTGGCTGCCACTTGGCCCCCTGCAGCAGGGTCCAGGCAGCCAGCTGCCACCTGGCCCTGCACAACGGGTGCATGGTCCAGGGTTGGCGTCCTGGCTTTCCCTTGGCCCTACACAGCGGGGGTCTGGGTCCTGGTGCAGCAGGGTCTGGTGTCCCTGACCCACACTCAGCTCTCCGCTCCTGGCCTCACTCTGGGGAGTGGTCTGTGGGTGGAAGGCACTGAGCATAGGGTTTGTGGGGGAGTTAGGTGGGGGGCACTGTAGTTCTCGACCTGAGGGCCCACTTAACACTTTGAGCTGCATATGCGGCCCACAATGATAAATAGGTTGAGAACCACTGGACTAGGGGGCTGCACACTTCTGTCAGCCAAGTGCTTTGCACACACGAGGGGCTCCTTGGATCCCTTCGTTTTTTCGCTGCAAGTTTCCCATCTCTGACTTTCAAGGACTCCTTGTAACCCTTTTCCTCCATGCCAGGGGCTCAGTATGATACCCCACCTTTCTCCCCATGCCAGGCCTCTGTGACATCCTCCCCTCCATCCTTGTGACTGCTTATCTTAAGCTTGGTCTACACTGAAAAGTTCTCCACACACTCCTGATGCACGCAGCTATGCTGATCTAACTCCCCAGTGTAGACGTAGCTGTGTTTGATGGAAGAATGCGTCCATTGACAGAATCAAACTTTTTCCAGGAAGGTGGTGCTCTTACCCCACTGGGAATAACCTCCTCCATTGGTGCAGGCAGTGACTGCATGAAAAGTTTATGTTGGCTTAGCTATGCTGGTGTAGTTTCTGCATTTGTTAGCACAGGCTTGTTTCAACCCTCCTTTTTTAACTGAATTTATATGCTAGTGCTTACAGATTGTGGGGCAGTGCATTGATATGGGGATATCCTGAGAAGGCATCATAGGAACAGAATATCAGCTTGGCTGTCCCCACTGAGCTGAGAATGTATCTGTGGAAGCAAAGACTGGAAGACTACACCTAAAACTTAAGTCAACCTAGCTGCATCTCTTAAGGCTATGAAAAATTTTGCACCTTGTGCAACATAGTTAGCTTAACCTTACCCTAATAGGCTCAAGTATGTTGATGGAAAAATTCTTCCATTGACCTAGCTACCACCTCTCATGGATTAACTACACTGACAGAAATTACCCTTCCATCTATGTAGGAAGCATCTACACTACAGAGGCTATTGTGGCATAACTGCAGCACCATAGTTGTGCTGCTGTAGCCACTTGGTATAGACACACCCTATGGGTATGTCTACATTACAGGATTATTCTGATTTTACAGAAACCGATTTTTGGAAACAGATTGTATACAATCGAGTGCACGCGGTGTGCATCCATGTACCATGGCTAGTGTCGATTTCCAGAGTGTTGCACTGTGAGTAGCTATCCCATAGTTCCCGCTGTCTCCACTGCCCATTGGAATTTTTGGTTGAGATCCCAGTGTGTGATGGGGCAAAAACAGTGTTGCGGGTGATTCTGGGTAAATGTTGTCAGTCAATCCTCCCTCCGTGAAAGCAACGGCAGACAATCATTTCATGCCCTTTTCCCTGGATTGCCCGGGCAGACGCCATAACACAGCAACCATGGAGCCCATTCAGCCTTCTTTCACTGTATTTTTCACTGTATGTCTACTGGATGCTGCTAACAGACGTGGTACTGCAGCGCTACACAGCAGCATCCCCTTGCCTTTTGAAAGTTAGCAAAGACCGTTACCAACTCTACTGTACCGTCTGCTGCTTTGCAAGTTGACAATGACAGTTACCAGTCATACTGTACTGTCTGCTGCAGTCATTCTCTTCTTTAAGTTAAGGGAGAGTCAGTCCTGCCTAGAATATCAGGCAAACCTACTAAAGAACTAGAGAGGCAAACAGTTGCTCCGGGTCAGAGCCCCAGACAGCCCGCAGAAATGATGAGCTGCATGCCATTCTAGGGAGTGCCCCTGCAACATCTTCACTTGTTGCTTCCGTCCTCCCCATCCCTCCTGGGCTACCGTGGCAATTATCCCCCCCATTTGTGTGATGAAGTAATAAAGAATGCAGGAATAAGAAACAACACTGACTTTATTGCCTGTGCAAGTAGAGACCAAAGGGGGGAGAGGAGAGCAACCTCCAGCTGCTATGATATTCCAGGCAGGAGTGAATCTCCATTAGAAAAAGCTTAAAGAAGAGAATGACCTGGAGTCATTCCCATTTTTGCCCAGGTGCCCCCAGCCGACCTCACCCAGGCCAGCCAGGAGTACTCACAGAACGACGATGATGGATATCAGTCCTACTGTACCATCTGCCGTCCGCAAGGCCAGGGAAAGGAAAGGGATGTTGCTATGTAGCGCTGCAGCACCGCGTCTGCCAGCAGCATCCAGTAGACATACGGTGACATTGATAAAAGGCAAGAGAGGATTTTTTTCCCTTTGCTTTCATGGGGGGGCGACGACATATACCCTGAACCACCCGTGACAATGTTTTTGACCCTTCAGGCTTTGGGAGCTCAGCCAAGAATTCAAATGGTTTTCGGAGAGTGCGGGAACCCTGGGATAGCTACAGTTGTCAGTCGCCCCTCCCTCCGTGAGTGTCCATTTGATTCTTTGGCTTTCTGGTACGCTTGTCTCAGCTCCTTAGTTTCACACAGCACTGTGTTGAGTCCCTGTTGTGGCCTCTGTCCATCATGGCCATCATGGCCAAAATGTTTTGGCATTTTGTCTTTTGGAACGGAATTCTGATAGAACAGATTCATCTTCCTATAAAGAGGTCAGATTCAGTAACTCCCGTACAGTCTGTGCTGGGGCTCTTTTTTGATTCTGGGACTGCATGGTCACCTGTGCTGATCAGCGCTCCACACTGGGCAAACAGGAAATGAAATTCAAAAGTTCGTGAGGCTTTTCCTGTCTACCTGGCCAGTGCAGCCGAGTTCAGGTTGCTGTCCAGAGTGGACACAATGGTGCACTGTGGGATAGGTCTTGGAGGCCAATACTGTCAAATAGCGGCCACACTAACCCTAATTCAAAATGGCAATACCGATTTTAGCGCTACTCCCCTCGTTTGGGTGGAGTACAGATATCGATATTAAGAGCCCTTTATATCGATATAAAGGGCTTCATGTAAACAGGTGCAGGGTTAATTTGGTTTAACGCTGCTAAATTTGAGATAAACTCGTAGTGTAGACCAGGCCTAAGAACTGTGACAGTAATGAATTACCAATTAGAACATTATTGGTGAAGTCTGTCCTAGATAACAGATGCCACAAAAACAATAGCCACTCATCAAGGGTCCTTTATTGTTTCTTTGCTGTCTGGAAAGTCATTTAGGGTGTCAACATTTTAAATTCCATTGCGGCAAAGGGCAGAACTAAGATCACGGCATGTTGTGATGCTGGAAGGTGTTAATGGCTCCCATCAAACAGAGACCTGGTTAAAGCTGCTGTGTTGAACCCTACTGATTTTGGGCTAACCAGGTGCCAGGAGCTCTGTGTCCCCTGTTTTCTCCTCATAGACTTTAAGGTCAGAAGGGACCATTATGATCTTCTAGTCTGACCTCCTACACAACACAGGCCGCAGAATCTCACCCACCCATTCCTGTAACAAACCCCGACCTATGTCTGAGCTATTGAAGTCTTTAAATCATGGTTTAAAGACTTCAAGGTGCAGAGGATCCTGCAGCAAGTGATCCTTTTCCAGGTTTCCCCAAAATCAACAGGGTTCTGTCCATTGATACCTAAAACATTCCTTGAAAGTTTGGAATTGATCAGATGCATGATGCAAATGTTATTGTGTTACATCCAACCAGGACTGGCGCTAGAGTTTTGGGCGCCCTAGGTGGACGGCAATTTCGCCGCCCCGCGCGCTGGTCCCGCGGCTCCGGTGGAGCTGCCGCAGTCGTGTCTGTGGGATGTCCACTGGAGCCGCGCGAGCAGCTGACCGCCCGCAGGCACAACTGCAGCAGCTCCACGGGAGCTACCTGCCGCCCCCTCTGGACACCCTGGACTGCTGGCTTCCGCAGCGGCGCTCTGACCCAGGGTCAGAGCGCCTCCGCGGCAGCCGGCAGCCCTGGGTTTCCCTGGGCCAGGGGACCCCTGCCCCTGGGCTGCCCGCTGCCGGGGCTACCGGCTGCCGTGGCGGCACCCTGACCCGGGGAACACCCTGGACTGCAGGCTGCCGCGAAGGCGCCCTGACCCGGGGGACACCCTGGGCTACCGGCTGCCGCGACAGCACCCTGACCTGGGGGACACCCTGGACTGCAGGCTGCCGCAAAGGTGCCCTGACACGGGGGACACCCTGGGCTGCCGGCTGCCACCGGCAGCTCAGACTCCCTCTCTGTCCCAGCAGCAACGGCTGCTCAACCATTTAAAAAAAATTGGGGGGTGCTTTTTGGCACCCTCAAATCTCGGCGCCCTAGGCAACCGCCTAGTCCGCCTAGATGGTTGCACCGGCCCTGCATCCAACCAGACACAGAAATGCCATCAAGTTGAGTGAGCTCAGCAAATAAGACATAAATGTTTGCAGATGAAAACCTATCAAGAACTGAAAATGATTGCTTTGGTAGGGGACATTCTGTGCAATTTAATTAATGTTCTCTATTTTTCCACCTGTTTCTGCCTGTTGACTTGGAACACAGAGTAGTTTTGTTTGCTTTTCTTTTTAGTCTGGATTTATAAAGATATACAGAAGGTGAAAACACTGTCTGTGTTTTGCAGATTTCATCAGTTCCCTGCTGGCAGTTCATTGGTTGGATTAGCCAGTTGATGGCAGTGCTTGACAAAGAGGAAGCTGTAGCTGTGCAACATACTGTAGAAGAGATTGCAAATAGCTACCCACAGGCAATCATCTATCCTTTCCTGATCAGCAGTGAAAACTATTCCTTCAAAGACACTGCAGCTAGCCACAAGAACAAGGAGTTTGTAGCAAGGTGGAATTTGAAATGTTGCTTACAAATCTATAAGATTTTAATAGGAAGTGATAGTCCTGGGAAAAGCATAGAAAATAGTAGATAAATTCAGGTATCTCCTGTGCTTGGTTCGAAGACATGAAAAACAGGTACTTAAGCCAACTTTTCTAATGTGGGTGCCTAAAATTAGGCACCTACATCCATATTTAAGAACTTAAATAAGTGGATAGATTATTTTCAGAGATGCTGAGCATCCACAATCCTTGCTTATGCTTAGCTTCTCACAGCCCTATAAAAATGAACTACAAAACATACAAGAAAAATGTTTGCATTTTCCTGCTCTTTTGAAGTATAAAGTTTCAGGTGAAAAATCATAGAGTGAGGTTCCTTCCTTGTCTGCTCTGCTAGGGTTGAGGGAAATCCACAACTCAATCTCCAGTTACATCACTATTCATATCTGCTAACGTTTGCTAAGATCCTTTAGCAAAGAGAGGAAAGTGAGCAGCTGACATTTATAATCTTTCAAATGTAACAAAACGAGCAAGGACACTTGTTAATTAAAGTAATTTAACAAATTAAAAAAAACTATCCTTGTACATCAAAAAGAGCAGTGAGGTGAGTGCCCAGGCTTTCCTTTTTGGAAGGTTGTTCCTACTGTGAAAAACATGCTGCTCCCTTATTCTAGGGCCCTGAACCATCACAGTCTCCCTAGCATTGTTTTTCACCACCATCTGTTGGTGGGGCAAGAGCTGTTTTAGTTGATTACCAAGTCATTGTAATGCCTAACTTTCTCATATCGGCTATAACACAGCCCTTATAAAATTACCATTATTGTATGTGTCCCTTTGTCTTTGTTCACGACTTTTGCATTATTTCTTAGTTTGAGACAAGAATGCAAGGTCCACACTTCTTGTGCTACTCAGAATAAATAATGCACACACAGCTTCAGTGGCGTGCTGGATGTATACAGTCTTGTTAATGCTGATTGCTGTACCCACCAGAGAGCTGCCAGTTCAGAATGTTGCTATTTTCACAGCAGACGCTTAGCAAATACCAAAAAATAACAAGTTGCAGAGAGAGAGAGAGAGATGGAGAGACTTAAGTGCATTAGAGGCGCTGCTGTTCCTCTGCAGCCTGAGAGAGAATTCCCATCCTCGAGTCCCTCTTGTCCCTTCGCCCCACAGAATTTTATTTGTTCAGGTTTTACACATAGAAGTATTTGTGTGAAGACTGGACAAGAATATGCTGATGGCAGCTTTTGTTGCCCAATTTTGATCGTCTGTTCTTTCACAGGATAAAGAGTAAATTAGACAGAGGAGGAGTGATTCAAGATTTTGTTCATGCCCTGGAACAGCTTTCCAATCCAGTGATGCTCTTTAAGGTACAGTAGGAACCCCTCAGCCATGTGGCCTTTGAGAGAGACAATGCAGAGAGGAGCCAGCCAGACTGATGCTGGAGAACAGTTGCAGGGATTGTCAGGGATAGATGGCCACAGATGATGTCATTAGTGTGCTTTCTGCAGTTTTCTCTCTGAACATTCTCTCCCTGTTCTGGTCGGCTGTTAGCCCCTTCCTCATTATCTCTAACCATTTTTGCTCCTTCCCTTTAGCATTTCATCTAGCTAATTGCCTCCTAATATAACCTCACTGAAAGGATTTAAATAACAAAATGAAAGCGGAAGATATGGTAGAACAAACATGTTTTCAATCATTGCATTGTTCTTTCTGCTTGTTCGATATACTCCTTAACCTTACTTATGTCTGTGTTGTATATTTAGAGTTTAAACTCTTTAGGTTAGGGACAATGAGGCCCTGTACTCACTACTGTAACAAACATTACAAAAAATAAAGTATAAGAAACAGCATTTTATATAGCAATCCTGTAGCTTCAGCTTGCTCTAACATGATTATAGCAGACTTTTAATTCTGATTCACACCATCAGTAGACCTAATAGCATCTGACTGGGTTACAAAAGAGAGGGCGTGTAAATCATTTTCTTCAGTCCTCAGTCCTTTCTCTCTATATTCACAGGATTGGGTTGAGGATGTCAAAAATGAATTGGGAAAAACTCAGAGAAATAAAAATAACCTTAAGGAAATGTATGAAGGAATGTACAGAAACTTAGGAGATTTACAAGCTCCAGGTCTTGGGTCATTCAGAAGGAGATTTATTCAGGTATGTATGAAATCCCTCTCAATGATATCGAATACTGTTGGTGTGTAATGGGGTGGGAAGGTTATACTGGAAAGTTAAGAAGGACAGTATCAATCGGATAGGAGGTTCTGGCCCAATCCTGCAGCCCTCACTGATATGAATGATTGAGTTAGGACTGGGCCTTTAATACTTGTTAATTGGTATCTGTGATGTTTTAGTTTTGTTACAGTTCAGCTGACACTTCTTGACTGCTCTGCCATGTAGAATGTTCCCACCTGAGGCATTAGTTTACACTTCTTCAGCAATTCCTCTCTGCTTACGTGCCAGTGCATTTGCCTCTGTCCCTACCCAAAACTTTCTGCCTATGTACTTGTGTGGTACTCTGGCCTCTTATTCCTAACCTAATGCTTTAGGGGCACCAGATGGACAGTTTAATTGGGGTCTTGTTGATGGCTGTGGCTCTGCAGAGAATCCTGAAATATCTGAGCACTTAGTGACAAAGAAATAGAGGAAGAAGAGTTTGTGTACATGTGTGTGTGTGTGTGTGTGTGTATATAGTGTGTGCTTTTTTTAATGTTAAACATGCTGATGGTTTCCAGCACTGCATTTTTAGAGAAGCAGTTTCATTCTAATGGGGATTAGTGGATTTGAGTTTGGAATCTCTGGACATTTGAATTAATTATTAGGTCAAGTCCTCACTAGTTTAACTAATTTTCATCAAAATTAAAAATAATCTGATATATTTCAAGAACACACAAAAGAAAGGAGGCCTTTTTAATCATAAATTTTATTAAATGTGCAGCACAACACACACACTACATTGATCTTGTCTTCAGTGGAACTTGTTTTACTTTTGTGCAGCCCAGCCTACTTTTACCAAGTGACTGTGATACAATAAAAATATCTGTGTTCAGATCTTTAAAAGGGCCATTCCTCATACAGTATCTTCTGTTCAGTGCAGCACTGTGAGTGATATACACATTTAAATGACCTGGAAGAAAATATGAAACCATTACTTGATACAGTGTGTAGATGAAACAAAAAATGGGAGGTGGTAAACAATGAAAAGGACAGGTCACTGATTCAGAGCACTCTAGATCACTTAGTTAACAGGGTGCAAAAAAAACCAAAACAATGCATTTAATATGGCTAAATGTAAGTGTATATATCTGGGAACAAATAATATAGGCCATACTTACAGCATGGGGGACTCTGGTTCTGAAATAAGATTTGTGGGGCGGGGGGGGTGGATAATCATCTGAACTTGAGCGCTCTGTGTGATGCTGTGGCCAAAAGAACTAATGCGATCCTGTGAAACATAAGTGGGAATCTCAAGTAGGAGCAGAGAGGTTATTACCTCTGTATTTGACACTGGTGTGACAGCTGCTGGAATACTGTGTCCAGTTGTGGTGCCCACAATTCAATAAGGATGTTGTAGCAATACACTCAAGGAGCTCAGTCTATTTAGCTTAACAAAAAGAAGATTAAAGGGTGACTTGATTGCAGTGAGGAACAAGTATTTGATAATGGGCTCTTCAGTCTAGCAGAGAAAGATATATAACATGTTCCAATGGCTGGAAGTTGAAGTTAGACGTTTAGACTGGAAATAGGGTGTAGATTTTTAATGGTGAGAGTTAATGAATCACTGGAATAAATTACCAAGGATTGTGGTGGATTCTCCATCACTGACCATTTTTAAATCAAGGTTGCATGTTTTTGTAAAAGATCTGCTCGGGGAATTCTTTTGGGGAAGTTCTATGGCCTGTGTCATACAGGAGGTCCGACTAGATGACCACAGTGGTCCCTTCTGGCCTTAGAATCTCTTAATCTAGTAACCAAACAAGAAAGAAAACTGAACTCAAAGCCAAAAAACCTTTCAACTAAAACAGGGGTAGGCAAACTTTTTGGCCTGGCCACATCAGGGTTCCAAAACTATATGAAGGGCTGGGTAGGGAAGGCTGTGCCTCCCCAAACAGCCTGGCCCCCGCCTCCTGACTGCCCCCCTCAGAACCTCCAACCCATCCAACCCCCCCTGCTCCTTGTCCCCTGACCACCCCCTCCTGGGATCCCCACCCCGGGACTCTACTCCCATCCACCACCACCCCGCTCCCTGTCCCCTGACTGCCCCAAACCCTATCCACACCCCCGCCCCCTGACTGCCCCTCAGAATCCCCTGCCCCTTATCCAGCCTCCCTGCCCCCTAACCATGCTGCTCAGAGCACTAGGACTGGTAGCTGCTCCACCCAGCTGGAGCCAGCTGTGCTGCCTGGCAGGAGCTCGCAGCCCTACTCCCTAGAGCATTGGCGGCACGGTGAGCTGAGGCTGTGGGGGAGGAAGGACAGCAGGGGAGGGGCTGGGGGCTAGCCTCCCTGGCCAGGAGCTCAAGGGCTGGGCAGAACGGTCCTGTGGGCCGTAGTTTGCCCACCTCTGAAATAAAACATAAATGATAGGAAAAAATACTCTTAACAGTTGTCTGAGCCACCTTAGATATTACTCAGATCCTCCATAGTGGATCCTCATTTCACAGTCTCCATGGGAATCAGAATGCAATGCCCTTGACAGCTCATTTTATTTCTTACTACAGGGTCATAGATGTTCATGATGCTTTATAGACAAATAAAATGATAGGTCATACTTCTAAGTTGCTTATAGCTATTTGTATAAATAAGATGTTAGAGAGGACTTGTCTTAATAATTAATTACCATGTCCAGGAATTCAAAAAACAAATCCCCACTAGAATGAAACTGATTCTCTAAAAATGCACTGCTGTGCCTCTGAGGCTCAGTGTGATCTTGCTATGTATGAAGTGAACTTGAATTCCTTTTCTGTAAATTAATTTCAACTTCAGACCTTCGGGAAGGATTTTAACAGTCATTTTGGGAAAGGCGGCTCAAAGCTGTTAGATATGAAGGCTGATGACTTCAACAGAATTGCATTCTCTCTCCTTTCAAAAATGAAAGACCAGAAAGAACCTGGAAATCTGAAAGAATGCTCACCTTGGATGAGTGACTTCAAAGCTGATTTCTTGAGGAACGAACTTGAGATCCCTGGTATGTTACCATTTCACTATGGATAGTGAACTCTTACAAAAATAGTAGTTACCCTTAAGTTCCAGTCTTCTTTAGCTGAGAACAAGAGTCTTCTCAGTTTGATTCCTTATGCGTCCTCCCTGTGGCCCTGTATCCTGCCATTGCAGGGGAATGCATTTGGTAATCGGAGGGATATTTTCTGTCTCAGACTACCAAGATTCTCTTCTTCTTAAGACTAGATTTAGCTATTTTTACTGCTGTGATGTTTTAAAATGGCTTTTCTTTAAAAAAACAAAAATAAAAAATAAAAAAAAATCATTGAACTTTTATGTTGTTGCTTCTAGCCCCTTGATCCCAGCAGGTTTTAAATATAATGGATTTGCATTCTAGTTTGAAAAAGGTCTGTCCTCTGAAAGCAATGAATTCCAAAATCTAATGGCATAGGTGAAAAAATAATACATGTCACTGAATGACAAAATGAAATACTGTATGTTTAAATATACACTTAGTTTTCTGCTAGTTTAATAAGATGCAATATTAGGCTGAATATGCACGCCATCGTTAATTACAGTTTAATTTTTAAGTATTTTAATATTTAAATGAAGACTGTATGCCTCTTTGTTTTATTTTTCTTCAGGTCAGTATGATGGTAAAGGTAAACCATTGCCAGAATACCATGCAAAAATCTCCGGATTTGATGAACGGGTATGCCAACAACTTTAAAGACAATATCCCTTTTGGCTTCTAACGTAAAAACATGGCTCAGTGTAGCGTTTTTGCAAGGGAGGGAAGCAGCGTGTGAGCAGATATCTAACAGTACACAAAGGATTAATCTTATTAATTAGATGGCCATTATAACAACAACATTAAATACACATTGGTATTAGTTTGCGGTGTTTTCTACATGGATAATTGGGTGCTTTCTGCAGAGGCAATGGATTTATCTACACTTTTTTCTAAATTAGTAAAAAATAAAGCAATCTAGTGGTACAGGAACAACATGATCACAGTACACAGGAATACAAGAGGCCCAAGAGTTTAAGGGAGAGCCCTGATGCTACAGCAATGCACGCTCTCACCTGTGCCAAAAATGTTTTGCATCTTTCCCTCTCTTCAAGATAAAAGTAATGGAGTCTATCAGGAAACCAAAACGTATAAACATCCGCGGCAGTGATGAGCGGGAACATCCCTTTCTTGTCAAAGGTGGTGAAGATCTCCGGCAGGACCAGCGCATTGAGCAGCTCTTTGATGTCATGAATATTATCCTTTCCCAAGATGCTGCCTGCAGCCAAAGGAACATGCATATAAAAACTTACAAAGTCATACCCATGACAACCAGGTAGGGACTTTGTGGTCTTGTCATTCAGGGATAAAAATCCTCACATCAAAAGTCACTTACCTTCTTTATGCTGGGAGGTGGGATTTCTTTGTGCCAAATGCTGGTGCAAAAATTTTTGGCACTTGGCTCTGGGAATTGTTCTATATGATATAGAAAAATTTTAGACCATTTACATAATATTTTTAATCTTTGTCATAAGTGCCATGTCGCAATTATTTTTCTAAATACATTTGGGTTTATAATTATAACTTGGCAGTTTTATATAAACTTCCTGAGTTTAGACTTCACAGCATGTCCCAAAGTTGGGTAAATCCTATTATCCTGTTTTAAAGACAAGGAAACTAAGGCACAAAATTTGAGACTTGCTCAAGACAATGATCTTTACCAGAATCAGGAACAAAACCTAGAGTCCTGTGACCTATCAACTGGACCATGCTGCTTTCTAGTTATATTGCTCCTCTTTTTCTGTTTAACTCTGAGGGTTTTGTTCCCACAGATGATTTCTTTTGTTTCAGATTAGGGCTGATTGAGTGGTTGGAAAATACCTGTACCTTAAAGAATTTCCTTATGGAAACAATGTCCGAAGAGGAAAAAGATGACTATCACAGGTGATGCTGGTTTTAACTATCTCCGTGAACAGAAATAACTATTACTGGGCTCTTTCTGACAGTCTGTTTGTCCGATGAAAAACCTAGGCTTAATGGTGTAAAAGAAATAAAGTATTTGTAAGACAGAAGTCTCTTTAATACTTCCTGACCCAAATTAGTAATTGGCAGCTGTTTAATGAGTACCAGTCATCCATATCCTCCACCCAACTTGTGTAAACAGGGAGTTTGTAATCCTCTGATGTTATCATTACTGTTTCCTTATCAACAGATTATGGTTTTACAAGTGAAGAATTTTGATCTCTTGCATTGAACAAGCAGGAAGTGGACTTAGGTCAGCAAGGAGAGAGAGCTACTTAGAAAACTGTATGTTCAGCAATGAGTCAGTAACTGAGGATATTGCCTATAACTACATGAAATACAAGTCTATCTGAGTTTAAAAGAAATGTTGCCTTTGCATGAAGAGTGGATTTTAGAAATTCTAGTTTTCTAACTCCTGGCTGTTGGTTTTCAAAGGATGAACGTTTGTAGAATCAGATGAATTCTAATTTTTCAATCTCTATTATCTTTGTGAGGCTTTAGGAATAACTTTAGCTAACCTGCTTTGTTCCCTTTTACACAGTTTTGTTTAAATTTGTCGAAATATTGGCATGATTCATTTGCAAGCGCTCTCGTTTTTGAACCAGGGTTGTGGAATCAAGTCTCACAGCAAGGCTCGCATCCAGTTTGACACATCAGTTGCATTACTGATTGTGTCCTTCAGCTGAGACAATTAACTGTGCTCCTATCTTCTGTTTGTACAAAACCAAGTTAACAGTCCTTTAGCGCTTTTCTGATAGAAATGAGAGCTGTGAAAAGTCTTTCTCCATTTTCCAAGTGGTGATGGAGTAATCACTGAGCATGTAAGAACTGCTGAGTGAGAAGGGGGTCATGTAAAGCCCATTCTGGGTGGTGGGAAAGTTGCGGGGGAGGGATCACAATGCGCAAAAAAGAGAGAATCCTAACATGTAGGGTAAGTACATAGAAATGTATGTTTGTGTCTTTGTGAAAACAGTTGTATAATTTAAAACATAAGCCTATTTTATAGTTGTAAATACAGTTTATTAATTATTTCCACACTTGGCTGAGGGAACAGCAGCATTCCCAAAAGAAATACTGATGAGAATTCTCACTGACTAAACTTTGGTTTAAGGGAGGAGGAAAAAACCCAAAATAATGATAGGAGGATTTGGAATTTCTTTACTCTACTCTGCTTTCTGCAAAGCAGACACACCATGAAGCCTGGATACTAATCATCATCTTCTACCCTTAGTCCCATCTAAATGTGTCAGCTCTTCGAGTCTAGCTTTTCCATTCCAGTCTGTCATGAAACAGTTCCCTGGAAACTCCACAGCTAATCAATTCCTCTTGTATGACATCCATTCAACTAGTTTTGGGTCTTCCAACTCTTCTCTTACCCTCCATTTCTCATAACACCCAGTTTCTTATATATTCTTCAGCTCCTCTTTTCACACACTCAGACCATACAAGCTAGGATTTCCTCAGCTTTTATATAATTGATGATACCTTCACACTTCCCCTACTTTGTTCATTCCAAACATGGTTCATCCTTGCAATGTCAAGCATCCATCTTAATGGTTTCATTTCCAATATATTCCGGATCTGTTCCTGTCTCTTCCTCAGTGCCCAGTGTTTGGAGTCATACAAAAGGACATCCCTAATTACCATCTTGCAGATCTTACGTTATTTTTCAATTTGATAGGCGTTCTCCTATTACAGATCATTCTGCTCACTTCTCTCCACTTAGTCCATCCCTTTCCAGTGTTGCTTGTAAGTTCATCATTGAGTTTACCTTCATCCTGTATTATTCAGGGCCGGCTTGGGCTTTTTTGCCACCCCAAGCGGCGAAGGAAAAAAAAAAAGCCACAATTGGTGGATAGTCCTTTGCTCCGAGAGGGACTGAGGGACCCGCTACCGAATTGCCACCGAAGACCCGGACATGCCGCCCCTTCCCATTGGCCGCCCCAACCACCCGCTTCATTTGCTGGTGCCCGGAGCTGGCCCTGGTATTATTGAATCTAAGTACTTGAGCTTCTGTACCTCCGGTAGTGGCTGGCCGGCTCCCAAGACTTAGTCTCATTGCCTTCCTGTAAATATACATCAAATGTAGAAGTCATATTTCTGATTTTTTTTCATGCCATTTCTTTTAACTACACACCTCTGTCTCTCTCTAAATCTTTTTTGTTATCTCCCACAAGCACTATATCATCCGCACAAAGCATGCACCAGGATGCCACTCTGAATGTTTTCTGTAAGTCCATCAAGCACCAACATGAACAAAAAGAGCCTTGATGTATTCCAACACTTACTAGAATCTGTTCAGTTTCTCCATAGGGCCTTCTAACAGGTAACAGCACCCTTGAACGTGTCCTGGACAAGTCCGATGTAGTCTTCAGGTATCAGTTTCATTCTCATACAGATCTGAGAGCTGACTTCTCTCAGAACATAGTCTTAAGCCTTCTCAAGATCGATTAATACCGTGTGCAGTTTTTCTCTTTTCTCTATATTTTTCGACAGGTAGTCTTAATGCAAAGGTAGCATCCATTGTTGACTTGCCTGGCATGACTCCACTCTGATAGTCACTGACCTTTACTTCTCTTCATAATCTCTTATCCTAACTTTTCCCTAGATCTTCATTGTGTGCATCATGAGTTTAAATGTCTCTTTTTCTCTTAAATATTGGTACTAATGCGCTCTTTCTCCAGGCATCAGGCAGCTTTTGTGTCTTCATGATGAAATTAAACAGTTCTTCTTCGAGTGATTGCTCATATCCATTCCAGGTAGGTGTACGCGCCGCGTGTGCACGTTTGCCGGAAACTTTTTACCCTAGCAACTCCAGTGGGCCGGCAGGTCGCCCCCTAGAGTGGCGCCACTATGGCACTAGATATATACCCCTGCCGGCCCGCCTGCTCCTCAGTTCCTTCTTACCGCCGTGTCGGTTGCTGGAACTGTGGAGTGCGGCTTGCTGTCCTCCACGTACCTAGCTCTCCTGTACTTTGTTCGTAGTCATAGTTGTAAATAGTTCATAGATAGTTCATAGATAGTTTGATAGTATTTTAGTTAGTTGTGTATTGTATATAGTTGTTTAACTTGCTCGCGGGTGGGCCGTTGCCCTCCCCTGCGCCCGGCACCGGGCTCATGCCTGGCTCGCCGGGCTTCAAGCAATGCTCAGCATGCAAGAAGCCGATGCCTACAAGCGATCCCCACGACGCGTGCCTCAAGTGCCTGGGGGAATCGCACATAAGTGAAAAGTGCCGTATTTGCAAGGCCTTTAAGCCTCGCACGAAGAAGGAGAGGGATCAAAGACTCCGTGCTCTCCTCATAGAAGCGGCACTGACTCTGGCACCGGCGGCGCAGTCGGCCAATTCTACTCCGGCACCGGACCGCGCCGGCACCGGCAAGACTCCCCGGCACCGACCATCCCCGGCACCGAGAGCAGATCCACGACCCTCGGCGTCTGCAACACCATCAAGGCAGGCCCGAGTGGAGCGCCCGGCACCTACTTTGGCCACGGCACCGCCTGCAGGGCTGCTGTCAACTCCGGGCCCGGAAGGTCCGTCAAGTCCAGCCCTTCCTAGCTCCCCCTTAAGATCAGGGGTTGAGCTGCTAGTACCATCCACGCCGGAGACATTTGCCTCGGCACGGGACTTGATTGCGCTGACGGAGCCATCGCAGCCTCAGACGGCACCCCCGGGACGGGTAACCTCCACGGGCAAACCGATGCTACGAGCGCTGTCTCCAGAGTCCTGGCACCAATCACCCCGGAGACGTGAACGCTCAGGCTTGGGGCGCCGCTCGCAGTCCCGGCACCGTTCTCCCAGGCGGTACCGGTTGTACTCGCAGCACCAGTCGGTATTTGCACGGTCCCGGTCTGGCTCCTCCCACCGCCGGCACCGAGACTGTAGGAGCCGTTCACCTCGACGTTCGGCTCCTCGGTCGACCTCCCGGCACCGAGCCGGTGGTAGGTCCCGATCCCCACTGCCATCCCGGCACCGCGCTGATCGAAGTTCGCGGTCCCGCTCCCGGCACCGACATCGCTCCAGATCCCGCTCCCGATCCCGGAACCGATACGGGTCGCGGCACCGACCCTCGGCACCGAGGGGAGCATTGGAGTTGGTGCACAGAGACGCCTACCAAACAGGCTCAGCGCCTCCGTAGCCCTCTAGGGAACCATCGGTGTCTTCTCAGGCTGACAGCGCCTATGCCTTGGGCCAGGACAGACACTTGGCCCTGTTCCAGGACCCTCCACCACAGGAGCGAGGGCCTCAACAGTGGGGGTTTTGGACCCCATGGGCGTATTGCCAAGCCGAGGGTCCACAACACATTACCCCCCGCCCTACGGGGGAACGCAGGCCACCGGAGGCGACTGTGTCTAGACCCCCTCCCTCCCCGGAAGCAGACGGCAGGTCCAGCCACCAGGACCCAGACCTCCCTCCAGTGACGGAGGTGCAGCCCCAGATGGAACCCCCCGTGGACACTCTGTTGCCGGGGGTTTCCTCGTCGTCTTCACCGGATGAGGCAGTGGCGGGTACCTCGTCCTCCAGCCCTCCCCCGCTGGATCTTAGGGCACACCAGGACCTCCTCCGACTTGTGGCACAGAACCTGGACTTGCAAGCGGAGGAGGTGTCTGAAATCGAGGACCCGGTGGTGAGCATCCTCTCCGCCGATGCGCCCACCAGAGTGGCCCTGCCCTTTATAAAAACAATCCAGGCCAACGCAGCTAATATCTGGCAGTCACTGGCCTCCATCTCTCCGACCGCTCGAGGGGTGGAAAGGAAGTACATGGCCCCCTCGAAGGGCTATGAATACCTGTACGTTCACCCAACACCCTGCTCACTGGTGGTCCAGTCGGTGAACGACAGGGAGCGCCACGGTCAAGAGGCCCCAGCGCCCAAGTCGAAGGAGGCGAGACGAATGGACCTCCTGGGCTGCAAGGTCTATTCGGCGGGGGCGCTACAGCTCAGGGTCTCAAATCAGCAGGCCCTCCTCAGCCGCTACTCCTTCAACTCATGGGTAGCGGCGGGGAAGTTCGCAGAGCTCTTGCCACAGGACGCCCGCCAGGAGTTTACCACCATCCTGGACGAGGGCAAGAAAGTAGCGAGGACATCGCTACAAGCCTCTCTAGATGCTGCCAACTCGGCCGCTCAGACCCTGGCCTCGGGGCTCACGATGCGCCGAATTTCCTGGCTGCAGGTCTCTGGCCTTCCACCGGAGCTCCAACATACTATCCAGGACCTCCCCTGTGAAGGCCAGGGCCTGTTTTCCGATAAAACAGACCCCAGACTAAAGGACCTTAAGGATAATAGGGTCATAATACGGTCGCTGGGGATGCATACGCGTGCGACACAGCGCAGGCCATTCCGGCAGCAGAACCAACAGCAGCAGCGTCGGCCGTATCCTCCGTTCTGTCCGCGGCAGGAACAACCGCCGCAGACAGCCCGGTGGCCAAACGGGGCAGAACCAAGGCTCCGCCCAGGCCCCCCCGGGACCTAAGCCTTCATTTTGAAGGTGCGCTCGAGGGCGCAGTACCAGTTTCCCCTCCGGATCCTTCCCCGCAGTTTTCCAACCGTCTTTCTTTTTTCCTCCTGGCGTAGACCCGAATAACATCGGACCGTTGGGTCTTGCGTACAGTGCAGGCCGGTTATCACCTGCAGTTTTCTTCGCCCCCCCCCCCCATCCCCGTCCCTCTTCAGGGACCCCTCTCACGAGCAATTCCTCCGTCAGGAGGTGCACACGCTCCTCGTCAAGGGAGCCATAAAGGAGGTTCCAGAGAGCGAGAAGGGCAAGGGGTTTTATTCCCGCTACTTTCTAATCCCCAAGTCCAAGGGCGGCCTCAGGCCCATCCTCGGCCTGCGGGAATTTAACAAGTATATGGTGAAGTTGAAGTTCCGTATGGTATCCCTTGGAACCATCATCCCATCCCTGGATCCCGGAGACTGGTACGCCGCCCTCGACATGCAGGACGCTTACTTCCACATCTCCATTTCCCCCCAGCACAGACGTTTCCTCCGCTTTGTGGTCGACCGCCAACATTATCAATTTGCGGTCCTCCCATTTGGCCTCTCTACGGCCCCGAGGGTGTTTACGAAATGCATGGCAGTCGTCGCACACCTTCGGCGTTGCCGCATTCACGTGTTCCCCTATCTGGACGACTGGCTGATCCGGGGCACATCGGAGCTGCAAGTCCGCGACCACGTCCGCAGGATCAGCAGCCTCTTTGCTGCCTTGGGCCTCGTCATCAACGTGGACAAGTCTACTCTGCTCCCCACGCAGAGGATAGAGTTCATCAGGGCCGTTCTGGACTCTACCCTGGCCAGGGCCTTGCTACCCTTGCCCAGGTTCCAGTCGCTGTCGGCCATCATTCTGCGCTTGCAGGCGGCCCCGCTGACCTCTCTACGAACATGTCTGGCCCTCCTGGGCCATATGGCGGCCTGTACGTTCATGATGGCATATGCCCGACTCCGCATGAGGCCTCTTCAATCTTGGCTCATCACGCAGTACCGGCCGGCCAGACATTCGTTGGACACAGTCATCACCATTCCTCAGAGGGTGCTGGACTCCCTTCGGTGGTGGCTGGACCAGTCCGTAGTCTGTGCGGGGCTCCCGTTTCATCCGCCCCAGCCCTCGGCATCCCTGATTACGGACTCCTCAGATCTGGGCTGGGGGGCACACTGCGGCGCCCAAAGAACTCAGGGCTTGTGGACCCTGCAGGAGATGGACCTCCACATCAACGTACGAGAGTTGAGGGCGGTCCGTCTTGCTTGTCAAACGTTTGTCCATCTCCTTCAAGGTCGTCGTGTCGCTGTGTTCACCGACAACACGACGACCATGTTTTACATCAACAAGCAGGGCGGCACCAGGTCCTCTCCCCTATGTGCCGAGACGATGCGTCTCTGGGAGTTTTGCATAGCCCATGCCGTTCACCTTTCCGCCTCCTATCTCCTGGGAGTGTGGAACACTCTAGCGGATCGACTGAGCAGATCCTTCCGCTCGCACGAGTGGTCCCTCCGTCCAGACGTCGCCCTCTCACTCTTCCAGAGGTGGGGTCGTCCCCGGATGGACCTCTTTGCGTCCAGGGAGAACAGGAAGTGTCGCGCATTCTGCTCCTTCCAGGGTCGGGAGCCAGGGTCTCTAGCAGATGCATTCCTGATCCCATGGGAAACCCACCTGCTTTACGCATTCCCTCCCGTTCCGCTGATACACAGGTTTCTCCTCAAGGTGCGCAGAGACAGAGCTCAGGTGATTCTCATAGCTCCAGCATGGGCCAGACAGCATTGGTACCCCATGTTGCTGGACCTTTCAGTAGCCAACCCAGTTGCCTTGCCCCTACATCGGGACCTGATCACCCAGGACCACGGCAGGCTCTGTCACCCGGACCTTCCGTCTCTGCACCTTACGGCATGGCTCCTGCGTGGTTGACGGGCTCTGAGTTACGCTGCTCTACCCTGGTTCAGGAGGTTCTCCTGGGCAGTAGAAAGCCTTCCACCAGGGCTACTTACTCGGCTAAGTGGAAGCGTTTCTCCTGTTGGTGTTCAGAGAAAGGTCTTCACCCTATGGAGACTCCCATCACCACTATTCTAGACTACATCTGGTCCCTCAAGATCCAGGGTCTGGCGTTGTCGTCCCTCCGGGTCCACCTAGCGGCTATCTCCGCATTTCATCCTGGGGTGGACAGATCTCCCGTCTTCTCCCACCCTATGGTGGCGAGATTCCTGAAGGGACTGGAGCGTCTCTATCCACAGATCCGCCCTCCTGCCCCTTCATGGGACCTCAACCTGGTCCTAACTCGGCTCATGGGTCCTCCATTCGAGCCATTAGCTACTTGCTCCCTCCTCTACCTCTCGTGGAAGACCGCCTTCCTAGTGGCCATTATCTCAGCTAGACAGGTGTCAGAACTATGGGCCCTCACAGTAGACCCCCCATATACCGTCTTCCATAAAGACAAGGTGCAGCTGAGGCCACACCCTGTCTTTCTTCCCAAGGTGGTCTCAGCTTTCCAAATTAACCAAGAGATCTTCCTCCCCGTCTTTTTCCCAAAGCCCCATTCGTCCCACAGGGAGCAACAGCTCCACTCGCTAGATGTCCGTCGGGCGCTAGCATTTTATGTGGACAGGACCAAACCATTCCGCAAGACCCTCCAGTTATTCGTGGCGATAGCGGACCGGGTCAAGGGGCTACCGATTTCCTCGCAGAGGATATCTTCCTGGGTTACCTCCTGCATCAGGACCTGTTACGACCTGGCCCACGTTCCGACGGGCCGTGTGACTGCTCACTCCACCAGAGCACAGGCATCATCGCTGGCTTTCCTTGCTCACGTGCCAATCCTAGAGATTTGTAGGGCGGCGACCTGGTTATCGGTCCACACATTCGCTTCCCATTACGCCTGGTTCAGCAGTCCAGAGATGATGTGGCCTTTGGCTCTGCAGTACTCCAGGCCGCGACCTCTCACTCCGACCCCACCGCCTAGGTAAGGGTTGGGAATCACCTACCTGGAATGGATATGAGCAGTCACTCGAAGAAGAAAAGACGGTTACTCACCTTTGTAACTGTTGTTCTTCGAGATGTGTTGCTCATATCCATTCCACACCCGCCCTCCTTCCCCACTGTCGGAGTAGCCGGCAAGAAGGAACTGAGGAGCGGGCGGGCCGGCAGGGGTATATATCTAGTGCCATAGTGGCGCCACTCTAGGGGGCGACCTGCCGGCCCACTGGAGTTGCTAGGGTAAAAAGTTTCCGGCAAACGTGCACGCGCGGCGCGTACACCTACCTGGAATGGATATGAGCAACACATCTCGAAGAACAACAGTTACAAAGGTGAGTAACCGTCTTTTGTCTGCTTGCCCCAAGTGCTTCCATACTTCTGCTGGTATGCAGTTGGAGCTGAGAGGATTCTTTTTCATGTTCCTCAATACTTCTGCAACTTCTTCTAGGACTGATGCCACCAGGCCCTGAGTTGGTTTTATATATGGCTTGGTTCCCTTGGATTCTTTTCATTCATGAGCCTTGCAAAGTAATTTCTTCACTCTTCCTTAATCTGGTTCTCATTGATTAACATATTTCCACTTCTATCTTTTAATGGCTTTGAAATAAAGGAGGGTGAGAGAGAAATATATAGACTGGCAAAGACTCAAGATAAGAGAACTAAAGACATTGTTGAGATCAGTCTGGATACTAATACTTTACTAGAAGATTTCATCTGAGAACAACAAAGACCTCCAAACCATTAATTAACCTCAGAATATCCTCTATATGCTAAGAAGTAAGGCAGGGGGTGGGGGTGGGAGGTTATGGGTACATATCACTTCACCATTTACTAAAAAGCATTCATACCTTTGGTGGAACACACAGCTGTTTAACAGCACCCAGCAACATTACACCTGACATACAGGAAGAAAAAAAAATGCAGGAGCAATTTAAGCAGGCAAAATGGAATTATGTGCATAGGCAATTGGCTAGGCCAGCGAAGGTAGCACTCTTCTCCCTTATGAAAAAATATGACGGGACCTGCATTAAGCTACAAGAGGTCAGAACCTCAGCTTTACATATTCTTTTTACAAAGACAGAACCTTCAACAGCACACAGTGCTTAGGGGCTAGTGTGGGTAATAGGTTCAGTAACTGATAATTGTGCCTCATAACAACTTCCATCCGAGGCTCTCCAGGCTCTTACAAACATTAAATTAGGCATCTAAACACCCTTACAATATAGGAAAATATTAGTCTTACCCCAATTTTTTATGAATGGGGGAAACTGATGCACAGAAGTGACCTAACCTGCCCAATGTCAGACAGGAAGCCCTATGGTAGGCCTTTGACCACAGTTTTGTCTTCCTCCCAGTACTGAGAAAGTGCCACCTTACTGAACCACAGCACAATTTCCTACAGCAATTAAGCATTCATTTAAAGGTCTCTTATTCAGATATTGACTTGTCCTGACCCTCCTTATATTGTTACTAACAATGAGAAGCACAGCTGCAGATTGTAGACAGTTGTTTCAAGGATAGTAGGGTATGGAAAATTTTGAATCTTTCCACCATATGCTTTCTCTTTACTGTAATGCAGATTCAGACACTGTGTGTTCTCTGTTTAGAACAGCCTGGCAAAATTCTGCTTGCTGCAGGTGAATAAAATATCATTCAGGTTTTTCTCTATCATCAATTAGCATGGTAAAAAGTGGTCAAATAGATTTTTGCACGAGTTACAAAATTTTCAAGACCCTTCTTTCCAAGGCAGCTTTCGGATCAATTCCTGCTCTCTCACACTTCCTTCTCAAGGCCTTGCTGTTCCTATTGAAAAAAACAGTTCAACAGAATGCACTGAGTTAGAGAGCCCTGTGGCTGGTGAAGGCCTGTGTCTAATATTTGCTTTGTATGAACTTGATTGCAAAATATTTGTACTTCACTCTGGTTTACTGTATTGTGTTACTTTCTTTTGCATTTTGCGCACACAAAAATGTAGCTAAATCACCCGTCCTTTTGTTTGTCCGCAGCCGAAAAGGCCCTCGTATCGCGTACAGTGACTGGCTGTCCAAGATGGCTGGGAAGGAGACTGGCATTGCACGCTATAAGACTATGTACAGGTAGGTCTCACAGTTACGTAATTTTCAGAAAAACAGTTGGTAAGAAACATCGACAAAACATTTCTGGTGGAATTTGCTAAATCATCTCAATCAAAATGTTCCTGGGACAGTGTTGATTTTGATGAAATTCAGCCAGAAACCAGGTAAGATTCCAACAAAATCCTGCCTTGTTTCCTGCCAGCTTTTCCATCCGCCTCCTTGACAGCGCACCTAGTAGGCTGACAGGGAGCAGAGAGCCTGGAAGCCCAGGATCCCCAACGCTAGCGCACCCCGCCTGGTTATCTGCCCCTGAGCCTGGGCTTTCAGCGCAGCTGGGTGGAAAACAGTAACTCTGCTTCACAGAGAACTTAAAAATGTTGGACTTTTGTTCCAAACTAGAACTAAACCAATTTTTTGGGATTGTCCAATTGGATTTTTAAGTTTGATTGTATTTCTGCATTAACACTGAAGCTTATCCCATCTATTTTATTTTCTCCCTGATTTCCACTGTATTGAATTGATAAATTAGGAGATTTCACTCTGGGAATGGCTGCCTAGAAAGTAGGTCTTTTCTATCTTCCTAGGAACAAACAACATTTTGTCATCTTTTCTCCTCTGAATTTGAGGAAACACTCCCTGTGATTGGTACAGTTCCAGAGTTAAACAAAATGTTAGTTCTTTGATGTAAGGACCCAGATTCTCTTAAAAGTGTTATATCTTCTCATTGTACAGTTTCAATAACTAGTGCATTCTGTTGTTGACTTGCAGTAGAGCTAATCGTACAGAAACAGTCCTGTCTTTCAGAAACAGGGAAAACAGTGTTCCAGGAGACCTTTTAAGGTGAGTACACTGACAGTTACTGTGTGTTGTTTTACAAAAGCTATATCAATGTTTGTTTCACAACATCTGGACTTTTGTTTTTGTTAAGGAGGGGATTTGTTAAGATGAGTACAGCTCCTGAGGCCTTTCTATCTCTGCGATCCCATTTTGCCAGCTCTCATGCACTGATGTGCATCAGCCACTGGATTCTTGGTATTGGAGACAGACATCTGTCCAATTTCATGATTAATATGGAGACAGGCGGCATGGTGGGAATAGACTTTGGACATGCATTTGGTTCAGCGACGCAGGTATGTTTCCTCTGATCCTTTTCTGTTGACTACTCTATTGGGTGTCTTGGGGGCTGACGGTGGCTGGTGGTCAGTCAATTACTTTATATTTTGTATTGACGTTAAAGGATTTAAAAGTATTTTATTTGTGCTGAATTTGATGATTTCTCATACTTGACACCATAAGTTAAGAAAATGATTCTAGTTACCATTAGAACAGAATCTTTTTCCAGATAACTTGGTTGATGCTAACAAGCTGATAAATTCTACAGCTCTATGCAGGGAGCAAAGTATTTTTTTAATATTGGTATCAGTATTTGATGCTTTCTGAAAATCAGAAGGCCTTGCTCATCCATCCTTTCAAATAGTAGTTATTGACAAGTATTCATAGCGATAACTTTAACCCAAGAGCGCTCTGGTTTCAGTGAGCTCCTCCTTATTTTCAGTTCAGTAGCCAGCAATGTTTTAAGGTTCATGCAGAAGACTTATCTTTGTGTCTGAGTTTCAAGGTTTCTTAATTCATGGGTTTTGCTTTTTCCTTGTTCTTCTGTAGTTTCTGCAAGTGCCAGAGTTGATGCCTTTTCGTCTAACTCGCCAGTTCATTAATCTGATGTTGCCAATGAAAGAATCAGGTCTCATTTATAGTGTGATGGTACATTCCCTAAGAGCCTTCCGCACAGAGCCAGACCTCCTGATCAGCACTATGGATGTGTTTGTAAAAGAACCTTCCTTAGACTGGCAGGTAGATTTTTTTGGTTGTTCTTTCGGTTTTGCCTTTCTATTCATGAACAAAGCCTAAAGTTGATTAGTTTTGCCTTTGTTACTTGATCATTTTTCGTGATAGAACAATGAAGTCCTTCCTGATAGTCAGCCTACGTTTCCCTTTTATCTTTATCAGCAGCTTTATTGAGCTGGGGAATAATCTTTCAGAGATCCTGGCAGAAGCCAAGTTCTTGAAACATGTAAAATAAGACACTGATTTCTTATGGGGTAAGAGATGGACTGGACAGAGGGATAGCTTTTATCCATTTCTAATTTGTGTTATTTAGTTTCATTTCTGTACTGAATGAGTGATCTTGAGACCTGGTCTACACTACATGTTTAAATCGATTTTAGCAGCATTAAACCAATTTAACGCTGCACCCGTCCACACAACGAGGCCCTTTATATCGATATAAAGGGCTCTTTAAACTGGTTTCTGTGCTCCTTCCCGATGAGAGGAGTAGCACTGAAATCGGTATTACCATATCGGATTAGGGTTAGTGTGGCTGCAAATCAACAGTATTGGCCTCCGGGCGGTATCTCACAGTGCACTATTGTGACCGCTGTGGACAGCAATCCGAACTCGGATGCACTGGCCAGGTAGACAGGAAAAGCCCCGCGAACTTTTGAATTACATTTCCTGTTTGCCCAGCGTGGAGCTCTGATCAGCACAGGTGGCGATGCAGTCCCAAATCCAAAAAGAACTCCAGCATGGACCGTACAGGAGATACTGGATCTGATCGCTGTATGGGGAGACACATCTGTTCTATCACAGCTCCGTTACAGAAGACGAAATGAGAAAGCATTTGAAAAAATTTCCAGGATGTGATACAAAGTCCACAGCACAGTGCTGTGTGACAAGCGTAACGGAAAGCCAAAGAATCAAATGGATGCTCTTGGAGGGAGGGAAGGGGTACTGAGGACTCCAGCTATCCCACAGTTCCCAAAAAGCATTTGGATTCTTGGCTGAGCTCCCAGTGCCTGTAGGGTCAAACACATTGTCCGGGGTGTTTCAGGATATATCTCGTCAATTTACCCCCCCTCCCCACCAGTTTCTTGACTCTTTTATATGTCACCCTATGTCTACTGCATGCTGCTGGTAGACGCGGTGCTGTGGCAATGAATAGCAGCATCCTCTCCCCTCCCATCCCTGGTGGCAGACGGTACCGTATAAAAGGACTGATCGCTGTCCTCCTCATCCTGTGAGTGCTCCTGGCTGGCCTCAGGTGAGGTCGGCCGGGGGCGCCTGGGTGAAAATAGGAATGACTCTCGGTCATTCCCGGTAGATGGTACAGAACGGCTGGTAACCATCCTCATTATAGCAACTGGGGGCTGAGTTCCATCAGCCCCCCCACTTTCATGTCTAAAGAAAAGATTCTGTACTGCCTGGACTACATAGCAGCGGGATGCTGGGCTCCTCTCCCCACCACCGCTTAATGTTCTGCCTGGACTATCATAGCAGCTGGAGGCTGCCTCCCCCTCATTTTATCTCGCTAAAAAGTCAGTGTTTCTTTTTCCTGAATTCTTTATTACTTCATCATACAAATGGGGGGACACTGCCACGGTAGCCCAGGAAGGTTGGGGGAGGAGGGAAGCAACAGGTGGGGTTGTTGCAGGGGCGCCCCCTACAATGGCATGCAGCTCATCATTTCTGCGGGATCTGACACGGAGCGTCTGTGCTCTCTGGTTCTCTGATACACTGGTTCTCTAGTACACTTGCCCCATAGTCTAGGCAGGACTGACTCTATTATTAGATAAACCATAAAGAAGGGATTGACTCGGGGAGTCATTCCCATTTTTGTCTTTGCACCCCTGGCGACCTCAGCTAAGGCCAGCCAGGAGCACCCATGACAGCAGCAGATGGTACAGAATGACTGATAACCATCATCTCATTGCCAATTTACAGTGGCACAGGCAGACAGTACAGAACGACTAGTAACAGTCTCTGCTACCTTGCAATGGCAAATGAATGCTGCTGTGTAGCACTGCAGCACCACCTCAGTCAGCAGCATCAGTACACATATGGTGACAGTAACAAAAGGCAAAACGGGCTCCATGGTTGTCATGCTATGGCGTCTGGCAGGGCAATCCAGGGAAAAAGGGCGTGAAATGATTGTCTGCCGTTGCTTTCACGGAGGAAGGAATGAGTGACTACATTTACCCAGAATCACCCGCGACAGTTTTTGCACCATCATGCATTGGGATCTCAACCCAGAATTCCAATGGGCTGGGGAGACTGCGGGAACTATGGGACAGCTACGGGATAGCTACCCACAGTGCAATGCTCCGGAAATTGACGCTAGCTTCGGTACATGGATGCACACTGCGGAATTAATGTGCTTAGTGTGGCCGTGTGCACTCGATTTTATACAATCTGTTTTACAAAACCAGTTTATGTGTAATCGGAATAATCCTATAGTGTAAACGTACCCTGAGATTGTCAAATCTTAGGGTGATAGCATGAATCACCATAATGTAGTATAAATAGAGTATTTTCAGTTTGTCACATGATAAGCAGCACAACTTAGTTTCATGTAAAACATGACATCATGCATTTCATACAATGTGCTGTTTATGAAAATACTTCTGAAACCAGTTACTGAATTAAAAGTTTGAGTATAAATATTTTCAGACTACCTTTACCTGTACAGAATTTGCTAAACTGATGTAATTATGTGCAATAAATTATTCCTTAGTTTTAGAGGCAGCAACATTTTGAGATTTCACTCAAGCAGATCAAAGTAGAGTTTAAGATGATGTGCTTTCCTATGTTCAGGTTAGCATTGTTCATCCATTTTGCTGAATCTGCAGAAATACAAATGTTTGTCATATTTTCAGTTGCAAAGTAACTTAAGTCACAGGCAGAAGTAAATTTCCGCTAAATATCCTGCCCTCCACTTTCTTTGCAATACAGATTATTTTCTGACTTGTTCCTGAGGATGTGGGTGGCCGTGAGAATGTAGGAGAGGTTTAGGCGTATGATTGTTTGTGTAATTTATGATAAATGAAGAAAAATATTTTCTCTCATTAGAATTTTGAATTGAAGCAGTTGAAAAAAGGCGGCACATGGTCTAAGGAAGTAAACACAGCTGAAATAAACTGGTATCCCTTGCAGAAAGTGAACTGTGCCAAAAGAAAGCTGGCAGGTGCCAATCCAGCAGTACTCACCTGGTAAGGCATTAAAGGACTTGGAAATCCAAGAGAGAGACTAAAAACCTTTGCAATTGAAAGAGTCAGGGACTTGTTACCTTCAGACTTAATGGCAGAAAAGGAAGACAAGGGGGCAATTTAATCATTTCGCTTCTTGGCAGAGTGAATTGTTCTGATGTACAAAAGCTGTCTGAATCATCTTAGTAGCCAAACTACCCTGTAGCTCCTGAGTGTCCTTGTTCCAGCTCAGTTTTCCTCTGTACTCCTGGGCATTTATTTTTCTTGGCAGCATGTGTGGCCTCACCATGTAAACCTATTTATTTCCCACCCCTCACAAGCTGTTGCTCTTCATAAAGCTTTGGGGGTAGAGGTGAAATTTGAATGGACTCTTTAAAAAAAAAAAAAAAAAAAAAAATAGTAGTCTAGCAGGAATCTTGAGGCAACTGTCAGGGAGGCATACAAATAAATTAGTTAGTTTACAAAAAAAATGGTTAAATTGCCTAGGAATGTGATGGCCTACTGAGATTTAATCAGCTCAGTCAAGATTGGCTCAAGCTAGAAATCACAGTATTTTAGTCTTTAAAATTCAATTAATCCTTTCCTTTTAAATTAATTTTGGGTTGGTGCAATGAATGAAAAGCTTGTTTAAAATTTTAAAAATACTTTTTAAATGGCTGAATAGAAAGGGAGGGGTGTGTGTGTGTGTGATAGAACTGGAAGGGATCTCGAAAGGTCATCTAGTCCAGCCCCCTGCCTTCACTAGCGGGACCAAGTGCAATTCGTATCACCCAGGAGAGCTGTGGCAGCAACAGGTTTGATTGCCTTTAGGTTGCTGTGTGACAGAATGAGTAACTGTTTTCTGCTCTGACCTCCATTGGTGAGGCAGACTTTGCAGAAAACAACTGGCTGCCTTTTTTCAGATGAGCACTTGGCAGGTGAGGGAGGGGAGAGACAGTACAATACAAGTAGCAGTTTGATTGAGAGGCTTACCCAGAATTTCTGTATGTCTATATTGTATCTGGGAACGAGCCTCCCAGACTGGGACCACAGACTTGTGGCTTGCTAAAGTAGCTGTGTAGATAGTGCTTTAAGGGTGCAGCTCAGAAGCCCGGGCATGGGCGGCTTTCAGAACCCAAGCTGTAATGTCAAAGCACTGTCTATACAGCTACTTTTAGCACACTAGTGCGAGCCCCATTAACACAAGTCTGTGGACCCAGTCTGGGAAGCTCGCTCTCAGATGCAGTGTAGACATACCCTTTGAAAATCTCACAGACTTGAGCTCAAGCCGAAGATGTTCATAGTAAATGCTCAATATGAGGGAAGAGCCTGAGATCACTCATTTTAAGGACCTGATCTTGACTTGCTAAGCACTCTAAACACCTATTAAGTCAAGAATACTCACTACCTCATAGGATTAGGCCTTAAAGCTCTCATTTAAAAATAAAAAAACCCCAAGGTCTAGATTTTCAGAATTTTCTTTTTTTCAGTGATGAATTACGACTGGGCCATGAGAAATCACCTGCCTACAAGGAATATGTAGCTGTAGCTCAAGGAAGCAGAGATCACAACATCCGAGCCAAAGAACCAGAGGATGGACTTTTGGAAGAAATCCAAGTGAGATGCCTTATAGATCAAGCAACAGACCCCAATCTCCTTGGCAGAGTTTGGGAAGGATGGGAACCCTGGATGTGAAAGAAGGGCTGTAAGGAAATAATCAAATGGAGTGTGTTCTCTAAGCCAAACCACTACAGTCAAGTTACTGTGTGGTGGGGGAGGCGCGCAGGGACAGAAAAACAATTAATTTGTATTTTCCACAGTGGTAAGTCTGAACTGATTAAGGGTTGTGATACCATGGTAGAACTTACTCAAAGATGACAATTTATGAACTAATGTCTCTGTACTAGGAACTTGAAAGGAATATGGTAACTGAAGGCTAAGGCCCATGATATTAAGCTATTGTATTTAACAGAAAAAACAACACAATCTTTGAATGGATGTTTAACATGCTGTATTGTTTAATCCACACAAAGAGCGATTAGATAAAATCAACACATATAGCCTATTGAATGATACACATTGAAATCTCTCATTTTTAGAAGTAGAAATCAGTTGCTATAATACCAATTATGACCAAAACATAGCCTGTTTTAACAATTATAGGAGATGTTTAGTAAGTTGTGACTAATCATAAAGATGTTTTATGGTTTTGCATAAATTTAAACTGCAAAGTTTTCATGTTTTAAGAATCATATTTAACAGAAGTGTCTTGAGTCCATACCTGAAAGCAGGCATTGCTGGTATCTCTACCGTTTTCTGCTGTGGATGAGCTGGCAGCACAGGACAACATAGTCTGTTGTTTTACAGTACTTGCTTATGAGGAGATTTAAGGGGGGAAAGTCTGACTTTAGCCACACCAAAAGCATGATTTATCTATTGTAAAGCAGTTTTTTAGAGGTAACCTGTGTGTGTGCCAAACAAAGTGCAGGAGAGAGTATATGGGAATGAATTAGTGTCTTTCAGAATATTATGACTAGTTATTAACATGAATTCATTTAAGAAGACATTTCCCATTGACATTTTAATAATGCGTGATTATCATGGAGGAATGAACAAGTATAACTTTAAAAAATGAAAAGCAAGCACCATTGACTTTTCTGCTGTGGTAGGCTCTTCTTTGCAACTGTTGTTATAGGTCATCTCAGGCCTGCTTCTACACTGACTTCCTTTCCCTGGCATCAGTTTCAACCTGAAAGCAGATGGACCATCAGTCTCTCTGCTGGATAAGAACCTATAAAACAAATAAGAGCAGGTAAATGTATAAACTGAAGCTAAAGAGCATAAAGGGAATTGTTCAGAGTTGGAAACTGAGTGGCACAAAGAAGCAACAAATAATATTTCTGTGAGGTGTTTTTCCCCCTTCTAAAAAGGTTGAACATTTTAACATCCTTTCTAATGCTAAGAGTTTTGCATTGTTCACTTTGATTCCATTCTCGCACTGTAAATCAGCATCTCCAGATTCTCAGTCAACAGCATTTTGAATGAGTACAACCGAGTCTGGGGCCATATTAGATCTTTACTGGGAAAACCACTGGCACAAAAACTCCTGGGTGCTGTACAGGAGGTCTGTCTATTAAAAAAAATAAGCTGTAGAATAAGTAATGGCTCATTTCTAAATTAATAGTTTTAGGACACTTACTTTTTCCCTCCTCTTAAATTGCAGGGCACTATATATGCAAAGTTGTTTTTTTGTCCACTGCAACATGTGCAATGTAGTAATGTATTTTTATATACTCACCTTTGTATGATTCTTCTGAATGCATGTTGCTCCTTTTATCTTTTGATATCAATAAAGAAGACAACATGACTTAAAGCTGTCTGTGTGGAAGGACTGTGTGTCTCTTCTAAAGTCATAAAGCACAGTAAAGAGTCACATGAAAAACTGAGTTCATGTTCAGATGTCAAGTGGCTGACTCCAACGAGGTGTTAAATTGCCCTTTTTGCACATTCCTCTTAAACTTGCTGAGTACTTTGACCTGTAAAATAGATAGTTTAGGCTTACACTTTAACCAGGTTTTTCACATAGGAGTTTTGAAGCTTTCACAAGAAATTTGCATTTTTCTGACTGGGCACTTCAAAAAAAAAAAATTTTTTTTGGACACTTAAGTTGCCTCAACACTCTCAGAAGGAGTTGGTGTAAAGAATTTTTCAGTGGAACTTATGAAGTGATAGCCAACGCCCATAGCCATTGTCCCAGCCACCCTGACAACTCCCTTCCCCTTGGAAAAAGTGTGATGAATGTGGACTACAAAGGATCAGGGGAGGGGGAAAATAGAATACCAAAAAGATTTACATACCAGTTCTGAGTACTGTGTAAGCTCAAGAGTCAGCAATGGAAGCCTTTGATGTAGCCCAGCTGCTGAAATGTACTAATTGTCCCAGGGCACCACTTTATCATGCGATTCCTACCTCGATGATTTTTAGATATAAAATTGATGTCTGATTTATAAGCAACAGACCACTCAGTCCCATGAGTGATGTATTACTGATACTATTCTATCTCACTATGACAGCCTTTTCTTCCATCCAGGAATTAAGAGATCCAAGCTGAAGGTTTTAATACCAGGCCATTGACTTTACTTAAGTTACCCAGTCAGAGGAGTACTTCACTATCTAGTTGTAAACCAACCCCATCGTTTAATCCTTTCAACTGTTGTGCTATGCTGAGTTACAGCTCTACAGCTAAATACATACATGTCAAAAAAACAAAGCCCCTGTTCTGGCATTTAGTCTAACAGACAAATACATGGAGCAACAGGCAAGGTATGGGAAGGTGCTGACACAAACAGGAAGGGTTTTCAGAAGAAGGCAACAAGAGCGTATTTGGCACACAGGAAGTGCGAGACTGTTTCAACTGGCTTAAAAGAAGGTGATAAATAGAATAACTTTATAATTAGCCACAAGGCTAGCTTATTTTTACATTAAGCCGTTGGTTAAAACAAGCAGATATACTAGATTAACTAAAGAAAAATACATTAATTGCATGCAGGAAATTATATAAACAATAAATACAAATTCTATTCAACAACTAATAAAAAGAAACTGTTCAGAATACGTAAATACTCTGGATCACACATTCTTTGGAGGGGGAAAAAAATCATCTTTCTCTCAGCATTGCTCTGCTGATTTGCAATTGGGGATACTGTTCCACACCAACCACAAGTTTAAAAAAGACACCACTTTCCATGACCAGGGTCGGCTTTATGAACTGCAGGGCTCGATTTGAATACCTAGTGGCGGTCCGGGGCTTTGGCAGCACTTCGGCGGGGTGAGGTGGGGGGTCCGCTCCGTGTCTTCTGCAGCACCTAAGGACCCCTCCCCTACAGGTGCCGGATGAGTAAAAAAAAGAAATTAAAAAGGCCCCTAAGGCACAGGGCCCGATTCCCGGGAATCGGCCTAAAGCTGGCCCTGTCCATGACCAACTCCAGCATCCTTTCCTAGAGATTACTGATGAAGTTCATGTTCTTCACACACCCCTTGTCTTTCTCACTTCAACACTACCTTTCCCCCTCCTAACTTAAACTGTGTCTATACTACAGAAGTTAAAGCAACAGAAGGATTTTTTCTGTAATTTTATTTAATCTACCCCTGCAAGAGGTGATAGCTAGGTTGATGGAAGAATGCTTTAGTTGACCTAGCGATGTCTACATCATGGCTTAGGTCAACTTAACTATGGTTTTCAAGGGTGTGAATTTTGTTCACACCCCACCCCCACACCACACAACTGATGTAGCTAGGTACACCTCAGTTTTACATGTAGACCAGGCCCTAGATATTACAGGCTTTAGGTGTTTGCACCTAACTTTCCTCATATATATCTCAAGGAACCGGCAAGGTGTTCCAGAGCAGAGATTGTTTGGTCACTCTGTTAGAGTGTGAAAGCCCCTTCAACAACTGGTCTGCCCTGCTGAAAGGTTTGGTTAGAAACGTCACACAATTAGATAAAGCAACTTTATTGGAAAAATATTTTTTGAGAACCCTCTCCACAAACTTACTTTATGCATAATCTTGAATATGCTAAGGAATGTTTCCCAAATATTATTGCTCTAAAACTCATTCAACGTTGTAGTCGCTGACCTATGATCAAGGATGTGAGACTGTTTTCTGAGTCAGCCAGTCATATTAGTAGCAATGGACTATGCAAAGATTTACATATGAAATGTATACAGAAATGTTGACACTTAAAAAAAAAAAAACAACAAGCAAAAATACAATGACCATCTAGCTGTGGGGGTCAGTGACAGCAGAACTCAGAGGCATTTTAGTGTATTACATAAATGTTGTTTATCTGTTCTACTGTCAATGGAAAGATATGGTGTCTGGAAATACTAGTGTTGAATTTTACAGCAACATTTTAACTCCTGTTTCCATTTTACTTAAATATTCTTCCTATTGCAAGGTACTGCTTTTCCTAGGACTTACTCCCTCGCTTTCAAGCACATGCATTGCTATTTTGCATTCATTAAACAATGTTAAGATTTCAGTCACATGAAATACAGAAGGCATTTTTCCATTTGTTCTAAGCCTGATATTCTGCCCTTTCCTATTGGCATCAATGATAAAACTGATTTCAAAAGGAACAGATCAGATTCACAATGTCTAGGTTTGATATTTCATTAGGCAAAAGCAGAGTTCTCTTCCTGCTGTGACACTAGTATCCATTTTCAGACTGAAAAGTAGCATCTTAAGTTTTTTGTTAAAATCCAATCAATATTAAATAAAATACCTTTTGCTGGCATGGTTCCATTCCATCAGGGTCACTTCATGACAGATTCCACTCTGGGGAAGAGAACAATGTAGTTTCTAAGATAACTTGTCACTTGCCAGAAACACTACCCATAAAGCAGTTCCTTCCTGCTCATCTGTGGACCATCCCATAAAGAGTGTGTGTGAGAGAAAAACTAGTAAAACGCTTGTGAACTAAACTTGATCCCAGGGAGCTGAAGTGCCTTTCCCTATGTTGTATATACCCAGCTATGTAAACTAATGCCCTTTTAGTGCATCTGCAGGGAAGACTACAAGAGCACCTTTACAAGTAACACCTTTTAGCTGACTTTCAGGTTGCTAGGCCAAAGTTTGTAGGGCATGTAGTCGCAATATAAACAGAGGCCATAGTGCTAAGAGCAACTAGGATGGGAAAAAAAAAAAAACAGAAAAACCACCCACAAAATTGGCACGTAGCACATTTATGGAGGTGAGAAAAGTCTTCTATAGAAATGCATTCTGCTTGCATTGCTGTATTTGTCTATGCCACATGTCACTACTGCATCTATATACAACAGACAGAAGTGGCAGCACCCTCCCATATTAGTATAACAAACCTTATGTCAAGGAAACAGAACACCGGCATACTAAATGTTCTCAGATTCCGTGTAGCTCCACCTCTATTGTAACAGAAATTATCAACATAGGTCAGAGATTGGGCCTAAATAATTTAACATTGTTATAGTTGGATGGAAAGAATTCCTCACAGTGCCAAAGATTCCTTCTGTGTTTAATAGGAACTCACTTCCCTCTGTGCATCAGTACCATCATGAAAGGCAGCATAACCCTGAGAATAGGTTTTGCTAACCAAGCCTTGCAGAGCCAAAAAATGCTGTACTGAACAAACGCTGCATCTGTTTCAAGATTAACTCCCCCAACCCAATGTCAGCTAAAAGAATTTCTAATATACACCTCTACCTTGATATAACGCAACCCAATATAATACAAATTCGGATATAACATGGTAAAGCAGTGCTCCAAGGGGCGGGGCTGTGCACTCGGGTGGATCAAAGCAAGTTCAATACAACGCGGTTTCACCTACGACGCGGTAAGAATTTTTTTTGGCTCCCAAGGACAGCATTATATTGAGGTAGGGGTGTCTATTTTGGAAACACGCATGAGAGGATTTTCAAAGCTCAGTAGAAATGGAATATGGCATCACAGATTATGCCAGGGAATATGAGTTTTACATAATAAGCAAGTTAAATTTTATATCAATCGCTCCTATGCATAGGCTGACACTATTTAATTTTTGACATATATAGAGAGCAAGAGTGCGTTCCAAAACAAATGATTAGGTGGATAATTCCAGGTCAGAATGTAAAACAGAGGCTGGGGAGTTTATGCATCTGGTTTAGAAAAACAATGGTGCATCTGAGCTAGAGAGATCATGAAGAACACACTTTTATGACAGTAAAAATGTTTGAGTCCTGTTTAAATCCCAGTCCATCCCTACCATTTTTGGCTGTTGTGGCAATATGGGCATTACATTTTGTAGTGTAGACATATGTAGCATATGCGAAGGTTGTTGCACGTTTTATCTATAGTAATTCATATGTTTAAACAATTTAAAAGTTATATTAAATAGACAAAAAAATGGGACTAGTATTAGGTTTCAAAATAATGAATAATGAGAATGGAAAGAAAGGCGTCTGTGTCTTCAGTGTCCAGACAGATTATAGGTCAGATTAGCAAGCATTGTGAACTCAGAGATCACCGAGACATGTGAGACACAGAGTCCATTGCTGATCTTTAATATCATTTGTAAGTATATTGTATTGTAGTTAAGCTACTTGTCTGATCCACCTAAAATAAATATTGATTTATAAGGTACATTTAGTGTTACAAAATTACAATTATGTTAATACAGCTCAATCATGCAACGCTAATGCATGTCAAGGTTAAACTCAGTGGGGACTATTGATTTAACTAAGAGTTGCATGATCAGGTCCAGAGAGAACAAACTAAAGCTATGCCTACAAGACTGTCTAACTCAGGGGTAGGCAACCTATAGAACATGTGCTGAAGGCAGCACACAAGCTGATTTTCAGCGGCACTCACACTGCCCAGGTCCTGACCACCAGTCCAGGGGGCTCTGCATTTTAATTTAAGAAGCTTCATTTAAAATTAAACATTTTAAAAACCTTATTTACTTTACATACAACAATAGTTTAGTTATATATTATAGACTTATAATATATAAAGAGACCTTCTAAAAGTATTATTGGCATGCGGAACCTTAAATTAGGGTATGGCTACACTTGGAGATGTGCAGCACTGGGAGTTACAGCTGTGTTCGTACAGCTGTGTAGGGAAGGCGCTGCAGTGTGGCCACACTGACAGTTACCAGCGCTGCAGTGTGGCCACATTTGCAGCGCTGTTGGGAGTGGTGCATTGTGGGCAGCTATCCCAGCGTTCAAGTGGCTGCAACATGCTTTTCAAAAGAGGGGGGTGGGATGGAGTGTGACTGGGGGAGACAGAGAGAGTGGATTTTTGGAGCTGACACTTCTCAGCTCCCTGCCTTGCAAGTTCTAAGGACTGGAAGATACACAGTGCCTACCTTCAATCATTTTAAAAGTTTTGACCTTTCCCCCACCCCTCTCTTATTCACTAAATGCAAATTATGCACTCCTAAATAGTCTTTAGACCATATAAGCAGCTGCTCAACACTTCCCCTCCCCTCTCTCCTCAAGCAAACAGCTGTGAACATTCCAAAGCAATTCCCCTGCCTCCGCTCGCTCGCTGGAGCAAAGAGCAACTGTGTTTGTTTTTTTAGCTAAGTAGCTAGGGGGAGATCAGAGTTCAGCCATTCTTCCGGTTTGTTGTGGACAGGAATTCTGGGATACTTCCTAATACCCTGGAGGCCAATAACAGCGCTTTTGGTGGCTACACTTGATGACCAGCGCTGGAATCGCTACACCCCAAGCAAACCAGGTGTACAGCCAGCGCTGCAACCAGGGAGTAGCAGCGCTGGCCATGCTTTGCAAGTGTGGACACAGAGTGAGTTGCAGCGCTGTAACTCCATCACCAGCACTGCAACTCTCCAGTGTAGCCATGCCCTTAGAGTGAATAAATGAAAACTCGGCACACCACTTCCGAAAGGTTGCCGACCTCTGGTCTAACTACACTTACATAGTTAAAAGCAGTACAGCTTCTGTGTGCAAAGTGATACAACCCCCTAGTGTGGACAGTTGTACTAGTATGAAGGTACTTGAGATAGTATAGCTCAGTAGTTCTCAAACTGAGAGTGAGTCAGGACCCCAAAGTGGGGGACTTCAGGCCTAGGCTTCAGGTTACAGGCCCTTGGGCTTTGGCTTTGATCCCCCCACCCGGGGCAGTGGGGCTTGGCATTGGTCCTGCCACCTAGGGCTCAGGCTGGCTCAGGATTCAGTTCCCCCTTCCTGGGGTCATGTAGTAATTTTTGTTGTCAGAATGGGGTTGTGATGCAAGTTTGACAACCCCTGGTATAGCTTATTCCCGTAAAGAAAGAAGAAGTTGTTATAGGTGTATAACTGCATCCACACAAGGAGAGTTATCCTGCTGTAACTATTTTGGTTAAAATAAACAAACAAAAAATGCACACCACTAATTGCAATAGTTATACCAGTACAAAAACTAATATATGTAGACCAGACTTTAGCAACTAGAGTGACCAGACATCCCGATAAAATCGGGACTGTCCCAATATTTAGGTCTTTGTCCCGATATTTCACTCGTTTAGCAGCACACTTGGCTTTTTTTTTTCTTTGCTGTGCCAGTGGACTTCCCCCCCCCCCCAAATGTGTACCAATATTTTCTTCCTCTCATCTGGTCACCCTATTAGCAATGTCCTTTTAAAGTCTAACTATGAAGAGAGAAACTAGACAACTCATATTGAATATTAATTGCTTTAGCTAATTCTCTTAAAAAACCCAAGCAAACATATTTTGACAATTTTGTTTTCCCTTTTATAAGCAGCCAATGGACTATTCTTTTAAAATGTTTGGGAGGTGGGAAAATTAAATGTTACACATTGTATCTTTAATTATTATTACATTTATTTTGTTTCAGGTATACTTGTTCATTTACCAGTATCAATTATTGATTTTGAAATAGGAGTATATTCATCAAAACTTTTTTTTTAATAGGCCACTGAAAGGAATGAGGGAAGAGAGAAATTTTAGAGTAAAATGAAGACAGATTAGTTCGTAATCTAACACCATAAATGTACATTTACAATATTATTGCTGTCAAAAGAACATCTTGTATTGAAACATACAGGCAAATATATTGTCAGTTAGAACAGATTGTCCCAACCTGTCAGGCTGAGTTCTTGCCTTTTTAGTAGCCACAGTAGTTTCTCCTAAACTAACTGAACCTCAGGAGGGCACTAGAGTGACATTCACAAAGTGAAACACTCAGGTGTCTGTATGTTTATTCTACAAATATATACTGATTCCTCTTTAAAGCCTTCATTGGAAAAAGTTGTATTTTCTACACTCATTTACATTTCAGAGTGACTTTGGCAGTGTGCCAGGTCAAAAGAGTTTATCCATCAAAATGTCAGGCAACCACTGGTATGCACTCCTCCAGCCAATATGAATGACGGAGGTGGTGTTCATTTAACAATACTAGACTGCAAACCAGCAGGAAGATTTCCTAAATTCTAAGAGTGTTTTTATTAGCTTCCCCATCACCAAAAATTTCTGAGCCTAATAATTAGTTACATACAGAACGTTTAATGACTATGTTTTTACAGGTTTCAGAGTGGTAGCCATGTTAGTCTGTATCAGCAGAAAGAACCAGTACTTGTGGCACCTTAAAGACTAACAAATACATTTGTTAGACTCTAAGGTGCCACAAGTACTCCTAGTTCTTTTTATGTTTTTACAGTACCTTTCAGCCTGGAAGATCTCAAAATGTTTGTTTCAGAGCAAGCGGAATACTTCGTTCACTGCTGCCCTCAAATTCTCTTTTTGGGGAAGCGGCAGCTCTTTAAAAGCCCACAGCAACAGCCCTATAAACCGGTGTGGTGATAATATCCACTTTTAGAGGTAAGTATTTAGGAAGACAAGCTTTTCAGTATGTGCCTGCAGTGATTGCTCAAGCAAAACTCTTATTAAAGTAGATTGTGTTTTGCCCCTGAGGCCATGATATCAGACACCCTCCACCCACCCCCTCAGTTATTAGTGACTGTGAACTGGCATATCTAGTATGGCATAAATCCCCTGTCATAAGGGCTCCTGATGAAAATGCTGGCAGGTGTATTACTATACTGGAACCTCTGGGAAAGGATGGGGACAGTTTCATTGCCCATAACTGCTTGGCTATAGTGCATACAATTCAGTTTTCAGGTCAGTTCTACTTACAAGTTTTTCTTTTCTTTTCTCGTCATTCCTTCCTTGGTAGGAAACTCTGATTAACTATTTATTTGGAGTGTTATTTTATAGTGTCATCAGCTGCAACCCGGTCACAAGGCTGTGCGGACGCTAATTATTAGCATCAAAACCGCGCAAACCATTGTTGTAATTCTACAGCATCTCCTCAAAAACGAAACAGAGAAATGACTGTATTGCTAACGCAGAACACGTTACATTTTCACTATTTACATTACTCACGAGTTACCTCGAGGAAAACGCTTCGCATTAGCTACGATGTGATGATTGCTTGAACTAGGAACCGGGGCACCAGTGCGTTCCCAACCCTGGCTGTAGGTGGCAGTACACCACTCCTCCCCCCACAAACTTTTAAAGTGACCTACATCGTAGGCTGAGGTGACCGATACAAAAATATGCCCTATTCAGCCACAAGAGAGCAACGCGTACCAAGGAGGCAAAGCACTTCATGGTTTTCATGCAGAGAACGAATTTTCTGTGGTGCTAAAATCTAGCACGTGGTCAAACAGCACAAGACTACCCCCCCCCCACTGCTTCATGCATTGTGTACGTGCCACTTAACCTGTCGAAACTCCAACGTGCAACACCGCACTGCTACAACGCACGTGTGAGCACCTTTAGAAAAGAGAGCGGCCGCACAGGAGCGGAGCCTTGCTACGGGGTGGGGGATTCATCGGCCAGGCGTAGTTTCCCGCTAACCCACGTCTGGTGCCGCTCACTGCACTACACAAACGGCGAGGTACGCACAGATTCAAGTGCAGCAGGCGAAGACTCGCTCGCCGCCGCCTCACCAGGCAACCCCCCCGCCCGGGTGAAGGCGAGACGCTGCTTGTCAGCCTGTAACCCAGCTCCGTCCCTGGCAACCGCGGCCGGCCTCGCCTCGGACACGCTCTGCCCCGGCGACGCTGAGCTTTGCCTCAGCCGCTCGCCTCTGGCTCTCAATTACTTGGCGCTGCTCTTGGGGCTTAACAGTTACCCTGGGCCTGCCCAGGGGGGACGTTTGCAGCCCACGTGCGTTGTGCGTGTCTGTTTCAGGGCAAGTGGTTTCTCGCCCCCTTCCCCTCCCCAGGAACCCGAGCAGCGCGAACTCCGATAAACAGGAAGGTGGGAATGAGAACAGCAAGTCCTGCCGCCCGTCCTAGGCACTGGCACCACAGGCGCGTTGCCAGCGGAGCCTGCACGGGCTCCGGCTCTGTGGCGGAAGCAGCCTCACCACCCCACCCCCCACTTGCTGCTGCAGCAGATTTACGAGGCACAGCCTAAGCTCTAGGTTACGCTGCCCCCCCCGGCAGCGGCGCAGGGCCGAGCCCTCCCCTCGCGCTGCACCGCCCCGGGGCCCCAGGGATTCCTGGAACACTCGCTCCCCGTCACTGGGGCAGGGGGCGGGGCCGGGGCTGCATAAAAGCGGGGCGGGCGGCTGCTCCCAGGTTCAGACTCGCTGTCCCCGATTTCGGAGCAAACTCCTCGTCGGCCCAGGACTGGGCGCTCTTGGCGGCCCCAGCGTGACACTCCGCCGCTTGCTCTGCGGTGAAGGCGCCGGGCAGGGTGAGCCGAGGAGCAGCCTCCAGCCAAGCGGGCCAGCGGAGGGGGAGCCACTCACCTGTTGCGGCGCTACCAGCCCGCGGAGCCGAGCCCCGGTGCCCCCTGTAACTCGTGTGCAGCCCCTGGCCGCGCTCCGATGAGCGCCGCCGCCCTGTACAGCCTGGACTCCCCGGCATGCTACAGGAACTGGTCCCTCGAGCCGGCCAACTTCTACGACACTAAGGCGGGCGGCGGCGGGCTGAGCCCCTCCTGCAAGCCCGGGAGCGGCGGCATGAGCGCCGAGGAGCAGGGGGGCGGCGGCACCAGCAGCCTGGCCGAGCTGAGCGCCGCCGCCCCGGCCATGTACGAGGACGAGAGCGCCATCGACTTCAGCTCCTACATCGACTCCATGTCGGCGGTGCCCAACCTGGAGCTGTGCAACGACGAGCTCTTCGCCGACCTCTTCAACAGCAACCACAAGGCGGAGCGGGGCGGCGACTACGGCGAGTACCTACCGCCGGCGGCCCGCGACCCCGCCAAGGACTTCGGCGGCGCCCTGCTGGGTGGCGAGCCCCGGCCCGGTTCCTCCTCTGCCCCGCGGGCCGCCCTGAAGCGGGAGCCAGACTGGAGCGACAGGGACCTCTCCGCCTCGCTGCTGCCCTCGCAGGTCGCCACCTGCGCCCAGACCATCATGAACCTGAGCGGGCAGCCCACGCCGCCCACCTCGCCCGAGCCCGCGGGCAGCAGCTCGCCCTCCAGCTGCAGCACCAGGTCCCCCTCGTCCTCCTCCTCCTGCGGGCAGGGGCAGCCGGCGGCGGCGGGCAAGGAGCGCAGCGGCAAGAAGTGGGTGGACAGGTTCAGCCCCGAGTACCGGCAGCGCCGGGAGCGCAACAACATCGCCGTGCGCAAGAGCCGCGACAAGGCGAAGCGCCGCAACCAGGAGATGCAGCAGAAGCTGCTGGAGCTGTCGGCCGAGAACGAGAAGCTGCACAAGAAGATCGAGCAGCTGAGCCGGGACTTGACCAGCCTCAGGCACTTCTTCAAGCAGCTGCCTGGCGCCTCCTTCCTGCAGCCCGGCTCGGGCACCGACTGCCGGTAACCCCGTGGGCAGGGACTGCCTTAGCCTACTAATACCTCAGAGACCTGCACGGAGCAGCCGGCGCTGCAGAGCCAGGACTGGCCTCCCTGCGGTGGGGACGGCGCCTTGGGACTGTGGAGGGGCCGCTGCTGCTCGGCTCCCTAAGCGGCATTAAGGGAGAGAGGAAGAGACAACAGTGAAATTGTGCTGGGTTTCAGTTTCTTTTGAATGTTGTAGCAAGATTGGGCTCGGCCTGTGTTTTTAACCGCCAAACTTGCAAAAAAAAATTATATATATATAGAGAAAGGGAAAAAAGCTAAACTTTTGTGGTTTTCCCCTTAAATTATTTTTGTAATAGTCGTTTTTGTCCTTTTTCTACATTTTATTCATATTGATGCAGCTATGGTACATTTGTAAAAATGATTCAAAACTCCTTTATACTGTAGATAGGAGGAGGAAAAAGACTGAGCATGCTCAACCTTTTATATCAATTTTTACAGCATTTCTAAGAATAAAAAAGCATTTTTAATCACTTCTGCTTCATGTCTTTGCCCTATCTTTGGAGCCAGGGGTTGAGAGTAAATGCAACAGGTGGAGCTGTACTTCCCAGGAGTTAACAACCATGCGTAGTAGTATTAATATGAAAATTTCAGCGTAGCAGCCGTGTTAGTCTGTACTCCTGTTCTTAATATGAAATTGTGATTCTTCAGTAAAACCCAAACTGGAGGTGTGCTTTAAGTACAACTTTTTAAAAAGTTTAATTTCCATACTATTAAATTAGGGAAGAAAAACAAGTAGGCTTATTTAGTGCACTATAAACGTTTTAAACATCTCAAAAGAAAATGGAGGCAACACTTTGGTATTCATTAATAGGGCTAAAATTCATTTCTGCCAGTGTAATGGTTATAAAGTATACCTTCCTGCTCCGACTACACTCTGCTGTACAAATGTTGTCAGTAATTACTATTTATAACAGTTCAAGCTAACTGTATCGACCAGTGACTGAACTCTTAACAACCAGTAGACCATTTCCTATCATGGTTCTCAAGTAGCATAACAAACAAAACAAGGGAAGCTAAATTTTGCTATTAAATTTAAAAACTCAGGACAACAGTTAAGAGTTCCAGCTGTAAGATAACCCTAAATCAGGTCAAGCCACGTATATTGTTACTTGTACAAAGAGGTTTTAAGGCTATGAAATCTCACAGGAAAAATGTATTCGTTGTGGAATGAACAGGTTATTTACATTATTGCTGCAAGTACATGACTCTTTAGTTTGTGTGTGGATACAGGTTTAGTATTCTGAATTATACTCCATGAACAAACTGACCACCTTTATTGTGCAGTTCTACTGACAGTGAGGGTCCAAGAGGCAGAACTGCCATTGAAAATAACTGCATATATTTGTCAGTTTAGTCATCTAAATTTGTTCATAATCTGGAAGTATACTTATTAACAGCACAGCTGTGTGGGGGCAGCAGTGACCTGCAGAAAATCAGCCTAATGCTGCAAACACTACTAGGGTGTAGTGCTTACCTGCAGAAAATAGTTCCATAGATTTCAGTGGGACTATTCACAGCAGTAAGTATTACACCTGATATTATCTGATGGACTAGGCCCAGTGTTTGTAGCTTTTTCTTAAGATAAAATGACTAAGGAAGAAATGGTCTTTTTTGACTCAAAGGCTTGGTTATTTATTAGTGCTCAAAAGTCATTCCATTATCTGAAATGACTAGTAGGAGACAGATATACAGTTATTTGTCTATTCAATAGCCACAGATCAGGTGGCAAAATCTTTTCATGCAAAACTAGTTACCGTATAACTCTGGTCTATTGTTTTTTTCACTAAGTGCAAACACTGTGCTCTGTGCTGTACAGAGCAAAGAAAAGAATCAGTCGGTGCCTTAACCTTAAGGTCTAGTCTTACATTAAATTTCAGTTATGAACACAAAAGAAGACTGGGATAAAAAACTCAGATTAAGGTTATAACCATATCACCCTATCTATGTGCAGCTATCAGTACGATTATACCACTCCTGAACCAGTTTCTTCTTTACTTTTCAAACACATACTATATAAATGAAACATCCACCTCATGGGAAATTTAGATGCCACAGTATTTCTATATTTAGACTATGACTAACTATAAAACATTAGTTGAATATACCTTTGACACCATTTATCACATCTGAAAGATAACGAGGCTCATTCAAATCTGTATTTAATATTTATTGCAGTGTGGTAATGTTACAGTTAAGTATCAATGGTGTGCAGGGTATAATGCTTCTGGAAATTATTAAAACAGATAATTTAATTAAGGTCCACCATTCATGCTAAAATCTTTACTCAAAAAATTTTTAAAAAATTATTCTTTTGATACACACAAAATTAAAATATTCATAACACCTATTATAAAAATATCACCAAAAACATGCTTTACAAACATTCAAACCTCCAGGACAAGTTGTTTTACATTCATGAACATTTATTCCAACAGAACACTCTCAAGAACTATACTCAACTTCCGGACTGATCAAAAACAATATAAACATTCAGAATTTTTTTTTTACATAGTTTGTTTAGCAATAATATATTTTCTAAATCAGTTTTAGTAAACTACCTCACTACTTATCATGCTTGCATTATACATTATCTGTGGGCATAGTTATCAAATAACCACATTACAAAGTCCATAGATATAGTAGCTGACAGCATTCAGGTTAGTTTCTTCTTGCTTCCAGAAGGACAATTTCCTCCAATACAACACAGCTAGGATGGTTGGTTACAGACTGGACATAGCAGTTTAATAACCCCACCTCCTTTCCCAGCACACTCTTCACCTCATAACTCTGTAGTGATAAAGGCATGTTGATTAAACAAACAGTACTGTACGTTCTGTTCTAGGCAGCACACAACTCAAAGATAGTGTAAGGTCCTCTTTCAGTGTACAACATTTTTACTGCTCAAAAAGGAAGCTAAACAAAATAAGATTGTGAAATGCTGCTGCAAAGAACGTACTTAGTCTGATAAATGAATTAGATTTTCAATAATTTTTTAAATAAAACATCTCCCAGCAGTCACAGTTAGAATGGATCTCACTGTCCCGCTCTTAAAACTGCAGTAGGTATAATGGCTACTGCAATTTAGCACCCAGTCCATGAAAGCATAGCCAAGTGCTTCTTAATATAGCTTTTTTGGACACCCAAGGATCGTGCATGTGGGTGTGGGGGGAGTGGGTGTATTCTGTAAGAAGGTAACCAATGAAAAACATCCCATTAGAAACTATACATTTCAAAACAAAACAAAACAAAAACTTTACACTTGTTCCTGTACTGCCCTACATATAGTTATAATAATTTGCATTTATATAGCTCTTTAAGGATCACAATATAGCTTAATACTAATTGTGCCTCAACATTTCTGTGGGGTAAGTACTATTATGTTCATTTTATAGTGTGGTACACTAAGATATAACGGTTAGGTGATTTGTCCAAGGTTACACAAAAAGATGGTAGAACCAGGATTAGAAAACAGGACTAGTGGCTCTTCGAACTGCGCTTGAAAAAGACATTTTTATTTGAACCCCACTCTAACTTTGGCAAAAATTACAATTTGGAGTGATGTTTCTCATGCTTAGTCTTTCCCTAAATGTACTTTCTTTTTAAAATAATGTTGCAGTTTGAATTAGTGGAGTATGGGGAAAAAAAGTTATCACTGGATTTCAGCCAGGAAACCCCCCGCCCCCCTCCAAACAGCAAGTTTTCAGGTGTAATCTGTATGGATAACTGGTAAATATTCTTAAAACAACGCATGAAAATGAGTTTCTTTGGGTTTTGTTTGTTTTAGTTAACTAATCCAACTAACTTAAAAAAGGGCTAAATTATTTTGTTATACTTTCCAAACAAAAAATAGTTAATGGAAAGAAGCTTGTGTCAAATGACATTTGAATAGACTTTAGAATAGAGTGTGCAAGTACTCTATCAAACACTGGCTTTGTATTCAAGAGTTGCAGGAAGATTATTACTCATTTTAAAAACGGTCTTCTATAAACCATAAGTCTATTAGCTTACATGTACTATCTACAATATAAAAGAGCATGAAACAATTCACTGAAAAATAATTTTAAGAAAAACTTTCCGCTTAAAATATTCCTTATAGATCATATTAATACAGTGTATTGTGTAAGTAACAACTAAACATACTACATAAAACACAAAGACAAGCAAATAGGGCTATCCTGATGAGTAACCACTTGATGACTATGTCTTATAGTTCATGGTTGCTTGTGTTTCATGTATCTGTGGTTTGATTATTCAGGTTCCAATAAAACAATTCATTACATATTTTACAGGTTTCTTTAGTGCTACTTCCTCTGATGAAACTTCAGTGGCAGTTACTTGAGAGCAATTGGGTCTGGGTGTTAGAGGAAAGTACTAGCGGGCCAGGACTCTTGTTAATTTTGACACTGACTTGCACTAAGTGCCCATCTGTAAAAAGGTGTACTCATACTTTTCTGTCAGGGTGTAGTGCAGAGGTGGGCAAACTACAGCCCGGAGGGCTCCATCTGGCCCTCTGGATGTTTTAATCTGGCCCTCGAGCTTCCACCAGAGAGCAAGTCCGGGGATTGCCCCACTCTGGCGCTCCCACTAGGGAGCAGGGTCGGGGGCTTGCCCCACTCCGTGCAGCTCCTGGAAGCAATGGCATGTCCCCGCTCTGGCTCCCATGTGTAGGGGCAGCCAGGGGCTCCGCATGCTGCCCCCACCCCAAGTGCTGCATCCGCAGCTCCTATTGGCCAAGAACTGCAGCTAATGGGAGCTGCAGGGGTGGCGCCTGTGGACAGGGCAGTGTGCAGTCTCACCTGGCTGTGCCTCCACATAGAAGCTGGAGATGTGGACATGCTGCTGCTTCTGGAAGCTGCTTGAGGTAAGCGCTACTTGGACCTTGCACCCCTGACCCCCCTCCCGCATCCCGACCACAGCCCTGATCCCCCTCCCACCCTCTGAACCCCTCGGTCCCAGCCTGGAGCACCCTCCTGCACCCTGAATTCCTCATTTCTGGCCCACTCTAGAGTCCCCATCCCCAGCCGGAGCCCTAACCCCAACCCCTAATTTTGTTAGCATTCATGGCCCACCATACAATTTCCATACCCAGATGTGGCCCTCGGGCCAAAAAGTTTGCCCACCCCTGGTATAGTGAGACTATTTTTCCCTAAGCATTCCCAGATTTCCAAATGAAAGGTGCTATATAAGAGCAAAGTATTCTTAGCATGTTTTGCTCCAGTTTCTTCACATACAGCTCAGAATATCTACTATCCACTTTGGAACTCTGCCTCTAAACTAAACTTCAAGAAGTTTCAATTTCTTTATCTTAATTTTATGTATACCTACCCCATCCTCACTGGATGATGCCATCAGGACAGAAGAAATTGTTTCTTGTAAGAGCTGCAGTAAGAAAGTGAAAGGAGGACAAGACAAAAATCACATTTATGTGTAACATTCACTTTGCATGTTAAAAATGAAAATTAATATCTTGAGCCTAGAACTGTCTGTCCTATGTTTTACAACACAGTTGACTGACAAAACCGAAAGACCTAAGGGTAATACTGAAAAAGAACTTCAGGATGCAAGTCAAAACACCCACATTTTCTTTAAGCTATGGCCTATCAGTTGGCTCATTGAAGAAAACCTATCAATGGCTCATAATTTCCTAAGGGCCCAATCCAGCCACATTCTTCAATGGGAGTTGATGATGCTCAGCACCTTGCAGGAAGTGCTCAGCATTTTGTGGGATGAAGCTCTAAGAGTGAACTGAAGGTATTTTTTACCTGAGTAGGGACTGCAGGATTAGACCCTTAATCTCCATTTCAGTACCACATTAATTTTAGGAATTTCTTTTTGTTGTATTCATAAAGTTATCATTTTTCTTCAATCGGGCTGCACAGAAAATTGTGTCTCAGAGCACCTGATATCAACACACTTACCCTAAATATACTAGATACAATTAGCACTTTTATTATCTACTCTCACCTTTACTTTTACTGTACAATGAGGTCGGGATGGACAGTGCAGAAAGACTTCCAGTTGCATTTTGAGAACTGGTAAAATTTGGGAGCACAAGCTGCAGTAATATGATCCCCTGAAACACAGGTGAACAAATAGTGATGGAAGAGACATATGAAAGACAAGTATCAGTCGACAGATCAGAGGGCACATAAGTAAATGATGTACTGATTTTGACCCTGATTCAGCAAAGTGCTCAAGCAGCTGCTTAACTTTCACTACATGCTTAAGTCTCACTGACTTATCACATGAATAAAATTAAGCACATGGTTAAATGCTTTGGTGAATTCGGGTTTTATGGTATAAATTTACAGTACATTATTAGCTAAATAACAGCAAATTTTCTTTCAAACGAGAGGGTCTGATCCACTGGAAAACACATACACAGAGGCACTACTAATTAGATATACTTAACCTACCAAAAACACCTCTACTCCGATATAACGCTGTCCTCGGTAGCCAAAAAATCTTACCGTGTTATAGGTGAAACCACGTTATATCGAACTTGCTTTGATCCGCTGGAGTGCACAGCCCCTGCCCCCCCCGAGCGCTGCTTTACCACATTATATCCGAATTCACGTTATATCGGGGTAGAGGTGTATAGGGCAAGCTTTGTATTTTTGGCTTGCAGTTTTTCAGGGGAAACAGAACACAGTGTGATTTTTTTTATTTTTGTTGTAAATATTCCTTTATCTCTTTAACTGTAAATTACCAGAATCTAGAATCAAAATCACTCTATCCCTCTATGTATCTTATGTCACTAGAAGACATCCTTTTTTCTTCCCTTTATCCTATGCCTACAGCATTATTGTCTTGTGCTATCATTCCATCAAAGTCTCTCAAACTATGCAAGATGAGACTAGGGAGGTATTTAGATGGGGGACTTCCCAAGGACATTCTGGTGGGAAATAGCATGGGTAATTCAGCTGGTAGAATTTGTAGTGGGAGGTAGCATTTGTAATTTAATTGGTAGAGTTCTTCCTGAGCCAGTACTGAATCAATGTCCCAGAATGCAGTTGCCTCGGTGCCCCTTTCAAGATAACAGATAGCATTTGCTTTGAGCCCTGAAAGATTCTGAGAAATCAGGCTTTATAGCTGTGATCTATTTGCAGAAAAGCATCATTTTTATAAGGCTTAGAAACTTAACAGGCCTGATTCTCCTCTCATTTACATTAATGTAATAGGAGGAATAATACATAAGTTAACTAATACATACCAGTAAAAAGTGAGAGAAGTACTATATTAGTACTAGTTTGAGGTAACCTACAAAAATATATCATAGGAAACTCATGCCATTCTGATTCTACTTGTTGTTTCTTCCTTAATAGGTGAATCTTACCCTTACTGCTTGTGTCAATTCCATCAGCAATAAAAATCCTGCAGTTTTGTCCCTCTCCCTCCCAACCCCAGCCCTGTATAGCTGTTGGGGGAGGATACAGGCATAGACAATACTGTAGGAATGAGTGTACCACATATGACTCTTAAAGCTGTATCTGCACAAAAAAAGCCTTGGTACATTAAATACCACACTGATTCTTACCCATCCTGTGGATGCTGCTCCAGTTTTCCATTGCCACATCTGTTACATGTGGGCCAAGAGAAGGCAGTGTTCTTGTTAACTCCAGAGATGGTGCCTAAACAAAAATGAAATTCTTACAAAAGGTATAATGTATGTTGGTGAATACAACTACCCAGGGAGGGAGTTCTCCAGGTGAAGGAGGAGACTACATAACCTCTGAGTGAGTTTGTTGTCTTTGTTAATGTGCTTGCTGCTTGACTGAAGTATATAGTGTGGTCTGTTTGTTTGGGGTGCCATGTGCTGAGCCCAGCAGCCTGCTAGGCAAGGTTGAGAACTTAACAAGGCTCTGATCCCTAAGTCCTTTAACACCCTTAACCCTTGAGAAAAGGGGCTTAAAAAGCCAGTTCCTAAGTGATTAGAAAAGCTAGTGAAAAAGGAGCAGCTAATGGGAGTTTTTTGAGGGAGTAGGAGAGCTGGATACACCTGATTAACATTCTCTAAACTTAGGGCAATAAATACCACCACTTGCCCCCAAAAGAGAGAGAGAAAACCCAACAAAAATCTGCAGGAGTAAAAAGAATGCAGGGAAAGTCTAGCAGCAGAGGGGGGCTACCCAGTTTATCACATTGAATGCAGCATGTATGATAACCTGCCTTGGGGGCAGGTGGCATATATGTGCATAGGTGCTCAAAGTAGAGGTGCTGGGGGTGCTGCCACACCCGCTAGCTTGAAGTGGTTTCCATCATATATAGGGCTTACTTTGGATCAGTGGCTCTCAGCACCCCCATTGTACAAATTGTTCCAGCATTCCTGTATGTGTGCATACAGTGCAAGGAGCTCATGGCCCTCAGAGACCAAGTACAGGCTCTGGAGACCAGAGTGGCTCAACTGGAGGAACTAAGGGAGATACATAGATAAGAATTCCCGGGCATAGTAGAGCAGTCCCACTGACAGCCTCTGTGCTGTTGAGGAGGACTGAAGTCTCAGGGGAGAAGAACATCAAAGTAGAGCAAAGGGAAATGATCCCATAGCTGGGACCCTTCCCCAAGATGATGTCATGGTCTCCCCTCACACTGAGGATACCTCTCCGGGGGAGGGAATCCCGGTTATTACAAAGAAACAGGTAATAGTAATGAGAGTTGATCATTAGAAATACAGAAAGCTGGGTTTGTGATGACCAGGAGAACCGCAAGGTGAACTGCTTGCTGGATGTGAAGGTTGCAGATCTCTCAAGAAATCTAGACAGGCTTATGTGCAGTGCTTGGGGAGAAGTGGATGGTCATGGTACATGTAGATATCATGTAGGGAAAGGTAGGAGAGAGGTCCTGGAGGCCAAACTGAAGCTGCTAGGTTAGAGATTGAACCAAGACCTGGACTTCAGTTCTCTGAAACGCTTCCAGTTCCATGCAAAGGGCCAGACAGACAAGCAGACGTGCAGGGTCTCAATGCGGGGATGAGATGATAGTATAAGGAGGAGGAGTTTAGATTTATTAGGAACTGGGAAACCTTTTGGTAAAGCAAGAGCCTAAACAGGAAGATTGGGCTTCACCTAAACCAGATTGCTGGCATGTAAAATTAAAAAAATTGTAGAGCAGTTTTTAAACTAAGGGCTGGGGGAAAGCTGACAGGTGTGGAGGAGCACATGGTTCAGATAGAAACATCCCTTAGGGAAGGAACTATTAATAGGGATTCTCTATATCCTAGTAAGGAGGAGAGGATGGAAGTTGGTAAAGTACAGGTAGGAAATGAAGAAAAATGAAAAAAGCGTCCCATCCAATTACATCACGTAATGGCAGACAACTAATAGTGACAAATTTTATAAATGCTTGTATACAAATGCTAGCAGTCAAAATACTCAGATGGGTGAAATTGAATGCTTGATATTAAATGAGAATATTGATATAATAGGCATCTTGGAAACCTGGTGGAATGATGATAATTAATGGGTAATGCCAAGGTACAAAGTATATAAGAATGACAGAGTAGGCCATGCTGGTGGGGGAGTGGCATTATACATGAAAGAAAGCAGAGTCAAATGTAGTAAAAATCTTAAATGCATCAAATTGTACGACAGAATCTCTATAGACAGAAATTCCATGCTTGAATAATAATAAAGCAGTAGGAATATACTGCTAAGCATCTGATCAGGATGGTGACAGTGACTGTGAAATACTCTGAGAAATTAGAGAGGCTATAAAAATAGAAAACTCAACAAGGGGGGATTTCAATATCCTCATATTCATTGGGTACATGTTACCTTGAGATGGGAAGCAGAGATAAAGTTTCCTGACATTATAGATTACTGCTTCTTAGAGTAGCTAGTCCTGGAATTCAAAAGAGGAGAGGCAATTCTTGATTTAGTCCTCAGTGGAGCATGGGATATCTGATCCAAGGGGTGAATATAGCTGAACTGCTTGATAATAGTAACTATAGTTAAAATTTAACATCCTTGTGGGTGAAGGGACACCACAGAAGCCATCACAGTAGCATTTAACTTCAGAAAGGAGAACTACACAAAAATGAGGAAGCTAGTTAAATAGAAATTAAAAGTTACAGTTACAAAAGTGAAATGCCTGCAAGCTGCATGGAAACATTTAAAAAATGTGACTCAAATAATAGTGGCTCAAATTAAATGTATACTCCAAATTACAAAACATAGTAAAAGGACCAACATAGTGCCACCATGGCTAAACAACGAAGTACAAGAAGTGGTCAGAGGCAAAAAGGCATCCTTGAAAACCTAGAAGTTAAATCCTACCAACAAAAATAGAAAGGTGCATAAACGCTGGCAAGTCAAGTGTAAAAGTATAAATTGGCAGGTCAAAAAAAGAATTTGAAGAGCAACTAGCCGAATACTCAAAAACTAATTGCAAAATAAAATTTAAGTACAGCAGAAGCAAGATGCCTGCCAAACAATCAGTGGAGCACTGGACGATTGGGGTGCTAAAGGAGCACTCAAGTAAGAAAAGGCATATTCTTTGCATAAATCTTCACTGCAGAGGATACGAGCGAGATTCCCACACTCGAGCCATTCTTTTTAGGTGACAAATCTGAGGAACTGTCCCAGATTGAGATGTCATTAGAGGAGGATTTGGAACAAACTGATAAATTAAACAGTAATAAATCACCAGGACCAGATGGTATTCATCCAAGAATTCTGAAGCATCACTCAACTATGAAATAGCAGAACTACGTGAACTATCATTTAAATCACCTTCTGTACCAGTTGACTGGTGGATAGCTAAAGTGATATCAATTTTTAAAAAAGACTCCAGAGGCAATCCTGGCAATTACAGGCTGGTAAGACTAACTTCAGTACCACACAAATTGGTTAAAACTATAGTAAAAAACAGAATTATCAGACCCATAGATGAACAAATTTATTAAGAGTCAACATGGCTTTTGTAAAAGGAAATCATGCCTCATCAATCTATTAGAATTCTTTGAGGGTTCAACTAACATGTGGACAAGGGTGATCCAATAGATATAGTATAGTTGGACTTTCAGAAAGCTTCTAGCAAATGGAGGCTAGGGACACCATCCCTGCCCATCATGGCTAATAGAAGCTGGGAGTGGATAACAGGGGATGAATTACTCAATGACTGCCTGTTGTGTTGATTCCCTCTGAAGCACCTGGCAGTGACCACTGTCTGAAGACAAGATACTGGGTTATATGAACCACTAGTTTAACTTAGGTTCTCATTACTTCATTGTAGGAATTTGGCTTCATCTTTTCACTCTTTGCTGATAAATATCTGACAGCAGGCAATGGCTTTCCAATCATCAATAAAGTGGTCAAATGAAGAAAAAAATCTGACAATAAAAATATGAATCCTTCATTTTAATGTCAGGGTGCATAAGAACTTGAAATACACCTCTACCCCGAAATAACGCGATCCGATATAACACGAATTCAGATATAACGCAGTAAAGCAGTGCTCGGGGAGGAGCCTGCGTGCTTTGGCAGACCAAAGCAAGTTCGATATAACATGGTTTCATCTATAATGCAATAAGATTTTATGGCTCCCAAGGACAGCGTTATATCGGGGTAGAGGTGTACTTCAAAAAAGCATGTACATCTCCATTTCTTTCATTTAAAACTAAAGCTCCAAACAGATTTATTTTTACCCTTTGCTGTTTCCATGGCAGAGAAGAATGATTGCTTCGTACTCGAGACCAGAAAATTTCATACTGATATTTAGGAAATGCTAGGTAATCAGAAAATAGAGGCTGCTTTTTAAAACAGCTGAATAGGTTGAATTCTATAAATAACGGAGTTACACTTGATTTACACTGATGTAACAGATTAACATCTGACCCATAAAATTAACTGTTTGATCAGGGAGAGAATGCTAGATATATTCTGGATTGTTATTAATGCACTCCCCACTAATGACAATATGGGAAGCCATTAAAGAGGTTTAGATTAATGATAATATGCTGAGATGATCAGTTAAAATTATGAGTGCACCATTCTGTGTCTATAAACATTTCTGAATGTCATGATCTTGGACAACTGCAAGTGACAAATTACATTAAATCAACCTGTAGCTGATATGGCAAAGGCACTGACTAGTAATTCCAGATCTTTTTGAGCAAAAGTATCTCATTTTTACAATACATCCAATACAATAAAATAAAATCCCAGAAAGACAAGGAGGTAGCTGATAGTCATGTGGCAACACATTTATTTTCCCATTATAAAAACATTACTGAAAGGAACAGGCACGAAGGAGAGGGAGATACACTGCATGCAACTAGGACAAACCAACAAAACTTTGATTTTCAGTTTCATGAAATTGGAAGAAATCCAAGAGCTGACATCAAGAAGACAATCATTGAATTCTGAAGCAGCATTTATGTGGCTTGAACGAATGGCTCAAAAGACCTGACAGTTAAGTATATAAGCAAAGAAAATACAGACTTCTGATAAGAAGTGAATTTCAAGGGCAGTGTACAATTGCTAAAGAGCAATCTGTAACATGCAAGCAGAGACCCTCAGGTATATATGACACAGCATGAAGTAAGTGGATAACTTTTTCATCCATTTTCTTTTGTTTTTGTGATGAAAATTAATTAAAATATTTATAATGCATGGGGGGTGGAAGGGATGCACAAGATGTATTTAATTAGAATTTGTTATTACAAGCTTTTTACACAACCTGCCACAGTATATTACTGCCTCTTTTCTGAACGGAGGAATGATAGTTATCCATTTTTTAAGTACATCTCTGCCCTCACTTCTTCCACCAGAACTTTTTTAAATTGTCCTTATTTTGGTATATCAATTTCTTCTACCAAAGATTTATTTTAATCTTTTGTATAGTATTCCAGATACTTTATTTAGCACCAGCACTATGTAATCCAAGTAATTAGAGAGAAAAATGGATACAAATTTTATTGACTAGATTACCTGAAGTGTTGAAACTCACATTTACTTGGATGAAGAGGTAAACTCCCCAGTGAAACCATCAAAGATGATAGCAGAAGGTCAGTACCAACCCAAGTGAAAGCAGTGGCAGACACACTAATCAGGTGACAATCACACAAGTCCCACAGAATCTACACAGGGTTAAATGCTGTATAGAATTATCAAGTCCATAGTTTTTCCTCAACTTCAAGCAGTTTTAGACTCTGTCCCTGAGATCTCTCTTTTTAAGGACCCATCAGTAGTTGTAATTTGACTTTTAGACATGTCTTATATTTCTTTGGAGTGCTGCTGTCATCAGCATGAAGAGACTGAGAATGGCCTATCTGGGCTGCTCTGGAAAATTGGCACTGGTCACTAATGGGAATGAGAGCTGGTGGCTAAAGGAAGTGTGTTGACTGAAAGCTCCAAAATCAATAGGTGTGAAGTTTTCTTCAGCTTGTCACAGTGATTAATGAGCGGGTAGAATGTCTGGTCAATTGACAATATTTAGGAACAGGCAGGGTGGTGATTATCATCATTCGAGCAGTTTATCAGTACAACTGGAAACAGTGCATCTTGGAATGGGGCTTAAATATGAAGACATCAAGTGTCAAAATCAGAATATCATATCTGAATCATTCACTGAAAAAAAATACTGTTAACCAGTTAATCCTCCCACAAAGCATATGTGGTACAAACTACTAAAACTCTCTCATATGAACAGTTGGACCTAATAAGATATATTAATAATCTTATGCTGTTATCAAATACAAATGGAGAAGCTGCAAACATTTCAGGAAAGATATACCTCCTTTGTTAATCATTTCACCAAATACATTTGTTACTACAAGAACAGCCGGGCTACACAATCTTTCACTAGAAAGATTCAAAGAGGAAGTAGCCAAAGAAACTACCAAGCAGTGAAAATCCATTTTAAACACTGTAAACTATTAGTTACTATGTGAAAATACAAAGAAAAGAGATTATCTACAGACAGAGAAAGCTCTGCCTATAATAGAAGATATTTTACATTCTGCATTAAAACAAAAGGACCCAGGAGAATATTAATAAAATAACAGTTACCCTAAGTGAAAGTAACTGTAAAATCAAATGGGACGAATGCCAGAGGAAGTTCCATAAAACACATCTGCCCAGATCAGCAGCACAACTCCCTCTCTAATTTCTTCTTTAACCCTTCCTTCACAACTAAAGGAAGAGCAGGGACTGAGGGGTTTTTTGGTGTACTTTTAGCATTAAAAATAGCTCTTCATTTTTACACTTATGTGTTTTAACTTGCACAGGAATATGAAGGTGGATTTTTTCTCCTGTAGATGTTGAAAGGTGTGCGGGGGGAGGTATCTTGCATTGATCCCACTCCATAAAGAGTGGTGCAGACTGACATGGAGAAGGAAGAGCTTCTCATACTTGGTCTCTTTAAATGTAACAGCAGATGAGTAAATATTCTTAGCATAAATTTTAGTGTTGCTGAAATAAAAAAGCAGTATTTCAAACATGTTGATTGAAATACCATTAAAATAGCTGCTAATATTGATCTGAGACATTAGAACTCACCAGGACTCAGAATGAGTCCCCTACAGTTATAGTTCTTCATTATGCAGTGCACGAAATCAAGATTTTTCAATGCAATATACTCATAGTAGTCATGGAGATTCTAGCCTCATAGAGCGTTATCACAACAACAGAACGGGTATTTTTGGTAACACCACCAGCTTTTAACTATATGGATCTGTGCCTGTAAGGATTCAGTACTACCTCTTGTTAACATTGCTAATATTCTAGAAATCACTTGAAGTGTGTTAGTAAGTATTTAATGGGTGCAAACTCCAGAGAAGGTAAAGAGTTGTCTAGGACATAAATAGGAATGATTAAGGCTGCGAGTCTTTCACAGAGGTCACGGAAGTCACAGATTCCATGACTTTCTGGGACCTCCATGACTTCTGAAATGGTAGATGCAGCTGATCCGAGGGCCGCCCAAGCAGCAAGGGCAGCCTAGAGCCAGCCGAACTGGCTGCTGCTCAGGCAACCCCAGGCAGCAGCAGGGTCTCGGGCCACACCCCCAGCAGCATCGTTGTGGCCCTGGGCCGTTCAGCCCCAGCAGCAGCAGGGGTGCACTGGAGCCTCGCCACCCTGAACAGCGGTAGTATCGCCGGAGTGCCCCCAACACCTACAATTTAGTCAGGGATATTTATAGTACAAGTCATGCACAGGTCAACAGTCACGGGCCCTGACTTTTTGTTTATTACTATGACTATCCATGACTTTTACTAAAAATACCCAGGACTAAATCGTAGCTTTAGGAATGATGGAATGAAATTAAGAAAGGATTTTTTTTTTATTGAAAGTGAGAGTTACTAGGCTGTGAAGTAATCTCTGAAATGAAGCACCACAACTTCAAACCTTTAGAAGCAGATCAGATAAAGCATTAGAAAATACATTGTAGGGAATATTCCTGCCCCAGTAGTGGATGGACTAAATGATTAAACACAGCAATGTCTAAAACCCAGCAGCACTGGTTGGGGAGCTAGTGTGGCCAAGTTGTGCCAAGAGCCCTCAGTAGAACATTAAACTGCCCTGCTTCTGCATATCACCAAGGGAAGGAGGCAGTGGAAGAACCAACCCTCTCACAGAAGTCCTTGCTTGCACATCTAATCTTTCCGTAGAAAAATAATTTTACTGCAGATAATGCTATACCCAATTGGTAAGATGGGAAAGTCTGGTGCAAAATGACATATGAAGTGAAAGAATGCAACATTTTACAGCAAAGATTTGTGTGTACATGCATGCACACACAGGCATTGAATGGGAACACTGACCATGCAGAGCTCAGATGGGCAACAGTGTGCAGGAGAAAAGACTTTTCCACAGCAACAAGGTAATGAAAAGCCAGGAAGAGATATAAACCTGACTGTCCTAATGACACACAGCAACTGCCCCCAAGCCACCCTCTCTTTCCCCCCACTTTTTTCCCCTTCAATACACTGTTTTATTCAATGGACCAAAATGCTTAAAATGAACATAAATAGTTAGCAAAAAAAGGCTGTACCAACCTTTTACGGTACAAATGGAATTGGCCTGTGTTGTAGAATCCAGTTCATCTAGTTTGACAGGGCTAGTCAGCTCACTAAAGTCAGCCTCGGCAGCCATGTACAAAAGGGGCTTTTGTAAGGAGAGAATGGTACGTTCAACACAAATAATCCTACCTGCCAACAAAGACATTTCAATTTACTATAGTAACAAGGAAAAAGGTGACCATATTGTCACGGCCAATAAAGACAATGCTTTCTGCCAGTTACTAACCAGATAGATGGATTATTTCAGGTTTCCCCCACAACAGCATATTTGTTTTTTGAATGAAACACATATAATACTCTTGGTAAGCTCAGTGCCTTCTGGGCAAAAAGATTTTGCTACATAGATTTTTTTAAAAAGAGACAGTCAAATTCAGTTCAAACAGGATTGTAATTTATTCACTGGAAGCATGTGGTTTTTGTCTGTTGTTTAATCATATAAGTTTGTACTTCTCTTAGAGGTGTTTTTATTTGTTTAAATCTGTCCTAAGGCAAGGCACATGCAGAACTTTACTCTCCAAAGCAGGAACTGCCCCAACTTTTACTCACCTGCACCTAAATGCCACATCTCATTTGCATAATATGGACCAGATTTCAACTCCTATGGGTAAATAAATTGTTCAATGGATTTGGTAACAGGACATGGAGCCTTTCATAAGTAGGTCAGTGGTTCAAACCTAGGCTGGATTGATGGTGACAGAAAGTCACTAATATCTGACATCTTATGTGAAATCAATTTGGTGTTCTCACTCTATTTCCTGGTGGACAAATGTGCACACTCTAATATTGTCACAACCACTGGCACTAAACTGGAATGCTAATTGGATGCCTTGGAAGAGTGGCCAAAGAATGAATGGGCATAGAAATGGAACTATCTTCCCATAGATGACCATATGGTCATCGAAGAGCTACACTGAAAAGGCAGCGTGGGGCAGCTTGCAATGCCTCTGGCTGTAGGGAAATAGAGGTGTCAAGTGTCTGGTTGTCATTAACCTTACTCCTTCTAGGGGAAGTAAATTCAGTTAACAATGTAAAAGAATGAAAAAAAATTACTGAAAACAAGTTACAATTCCCCCTTCCCCAGATACTGGGTCCCAGCTTGCAATGCTTCATCTTGATCTGAGTGTCTTAGAGTCTCAGAAGGTTGAATGTCTATAATAAAGATTTGAATGCCCATGGGCACAGTTAATTTATTTTGGCTCCAATTGCCCCAGTACCATGAATAAACAGCTTACCATTTCCTCGCAAAGCATCCTTGAAGAAGATAACACAGTGGGACGCATTGGTGAGTGCCTCCATAACTTTCTCACCAAGAACACATGATGAAGCAAAATATACAGGTACAGTCTTTGGAGTTCCACAGTTGTCTTTAGTCCCGCTCTGCAGTGCGAAGTCAGTCACAAATAACCACAACTCCCTTTGACCCACAGAAACACTACATTTTACCTAGGATTTCAAAAAGAAAGGGCAAAAGATTTTTATTTAATTGTAATACAATTTGATTAAACTAATAGCAGAACCGAAGACTAAAACAGCTTCATCTCCTCATAACAAACAAAACTCACTTAGACCATGATGTTTAGAGTTTGGACAGCAGGAGAAGTGAGGGTTAGGACAGGATTAGTTAACATGCGTTAACCCTTTCCCCAACACAGATGCAGATTAACATCTTTTATCTTAATTTAGCTGGTCGACCTGAGTAGGGAGACTGGGGTTACCTCAACCAGCTAGTGTTATAATACAGTTTGCTGCATCCACACTAGAGTTTCAAAATATTTAGTTAAAATGTTTTAGCTAGCAAAGTTTTAAAAATACACCTTTTATGCTAGTCTGGACAAGGCCCTATATGAGCTTTATAGTTAAAAAATAAAAAAGTCTCACAGTGATGTTATTCCTGCATAAGCAAATTCAACAATATTGTCATCAAACTCTCTCATATGCACCACTCCCTGGGTAACAGCTGCTATAGGTTACAAAATTGGATATTTTTCTTACTGGTGAACAAATAGCATCTTTCAAAAATTTTGAAAAATATTATGTTCAACTTCATATTTGAAAACATGATTAACAATAGCTCATTAGTGTTTTAAAATGTTTCACATTACTTTGATGAAAAAACTAGACAGATGGATATTAAATTTATTAAAAGATCTATCAAGATCGGCTGCGCTAAAGTTTGGCAATTTGCATTTTGTTGTGTCTGTTTGCAAAGCTTTTGTAATTCTCTGTGTGTTCCCAATCCACCTTAAATGCTTCAGCATTTTATTTTATATCTACAATTAATGCAAAGAGAGCACTCAGGAGCAGCTCTATAATGATGAAGTAGTGTATGTGCGCAATAAGATTTTAAGGTAAATAAACTTACTTTAGATCCAAGTATTCAAGGAAATATAAACATTGTGTAACTTTTTTTCTAAAGAATTTATGATTTGTTTTAAAACAATACTTCAGAGCGTAGATAATATGGTGATGGGTGCTACCAGAACATCATGTATCCTTTTAATTTTCAAGAATACATTACAATTTTTATTCAGTCCTATAGGTAGAAGATACTCTGCAAATACCAGAATCTTTATCATTTCAATTATTTATTGGAGTTTAACTCTAATTTCCTTCACCTCATCTCCCGCCCCAAGAGAATGTCTACATTTCTAAAAATAAAGATATATGAACTCTTAAAGCCATATTCATCTATTACAGGTTATGAGGCAACGAGAACCTCAGCTCTTGTTTCCAACAGCAAATTCAAACCTCTGAAAAAATCAGACCCTTTAAAACTAGCCATTTCTTCATATTAGTAGCTCCTAGAACAAATACGCTGATTGGAAACGGTAGTTGGCAGAATTCATAACTTAGATGCAACAATTTATTCTGATTCCTTAATATATGTTTTTATTGTACTTATCTCCAACTTCCTTCTGTAACAGCTACATGCATCTGATCATCTTCCATATGTGAAGAGTTTTAAAACAGTCGTGAAAGACTGACTTTTACAGCTGTCACATGAGAGTTACCCCAGAGCTTTTAAAAGCTGGTCTTTAGAGGTACACAACAGAAGAGTCAGCCAAAAAGTAAAACAACAACTACAAGAGTAATAATCACAAGTCATTGTAAAATCATCATCTTTGTATGTGTGACAATTTGTTCTGAACAGAAAGGAAACAACAGACAAACAGCAGCAGGATTGAGTTATAAAAAAGGACAACTCCTCAAGCACAGATGGAATATATTTCCTCATTTTTCTTTTATACCACAGTACTTATTTTGAATAATAAATAAATAATAAAGGGCATATTTCCATTCCCCCTTCACCCAAATGAGGCACTGCAGAATACTGATCAAGTGGCTATTTGGACTGAACACTGCTGCTTTTTAAAGTACAATAATATAAATTAACTACAAAATGTACACAATTCATAGAGATTATTTTCCCAGTTCCGAATAACGAGTCTGAAGAAGACATTAAAGCTGAATCAAGGTCCTCACTTCACATTTTATTGCACAATAATCTTGCGTGTGAAGGACAACTCCTCTTGGCAAAGACTGAAGCAATCAACAAGTTGCCGCACATGACATTTTATTTCTGGAAGGATTAGATGAGTGACACACAAACAACAGGTAAGTTACATCCCGAGAGCAGCTATCCAAAAGTGAAACATTTTTCATTACCTTTGTAGTATTTTTCCCAATAATTTATGAGTCTTTACCTTGTTAATCTACAGAAGTCTCGTGCATACAATTAAATAGCAAATGATCACTTACAACAACACCTGGCTTATCAAACATTTTAACAACATGAAAGTGTATATATAGGTCTTTCCTAGTAAGCACATGAAAATTCTTCAAAGCAATGTACATCCTAGCTTAGTCAATCTCTTTTCTAACTAAGTCACTAGGAACTCCTAGAATAGGATACTGCTACACAATATTGATTCAGATAGAGGCACATCTGAAATCAACGATCTCCTAATCAGCCAGTTACAAACACAATCTACTTTTCTGTGATTAAAACAATTTTTAGAGGAAAGTTTCTTTTTTTTTGTTTGTTTGAAAATAGGGCAGGGAGACAAATCTGTGTATCTAATTTCCCTGTTGAAGCCCTCATGATCTCATAATTTCATCTTGCTTTAAAACCCATACAAATGCCTATGCCATTTAGCTTGGGAAAATCATCACTGAGCAATAAAAGGCACTAATTTCTCAGGAGTCAATTGTGCTGCTTGCCTAAATATTAGATTATAACCCATGAGCCCTGGAAGCGAGAGCCTTTTGACCTGAAATTGAATTCAGGTCTATGTCATGGTGGTGCGGAGCACGTCCAGCTTCTTAGCTGGTCTTGTTAGAATTAAATCCATTCAAATTTCCTTATCTTTGTCCATTAGTTTTGTTTAACACTATTTTTCTTGTCAAGAAATCCTCCATCTACTGCACATTCAGTAGTCTGCAGAAAATCAGTAATGCAAAATCCTTTTAACTACTGATACAGAGGGATAAGCATCACTTTGAAAAAAAATCCAGAAGTAGAAAATCCAATGTGCATGGCAGACAGATTTATCTAGGAGCTCCTGCTTTTTACTAGTAGATTAGAGAAGCCAAATTCTGCTCTTGGGTGCACCTGGATGGCTCCCCTTGAAGCGAGAGGGAGCTGCCCAGTTGCACACAAGGACAGAATCACTCTCTCTATAAATACACCCATCATCTGCCAAAGTCTGCACTCAGATATACCACTGAATGGGGGCTTCTCAGGTGCATCTGAGGGAAGAATTTAACTGTAAAGCAGATTCTCTTTTTGGTTGTCACTGCAGATCCCAACTGGTTTCAATGGAAGCTGCCTGGTCATATATAAGGTGAAAATCTGTCCCATGATAAACAGCACTTGATTCAGAAGAAATTAGTTTTCTAAACCAAACAGAAGTGAGTTGTTCTTGCTGCTCATTCACAGGGCTATCTTACCTACTGATAGATCCACTCAGACGGCTCTTAAAGAGCATCTGAAAAGTAAATGTTTTATCTAAACACAGCAAATATTTGCTTCTTTACACACATTACATTGATTTTAGTACATTTCATTACTAAAAAGTAAAATTACCTGCAGCCTTCGATATATAACTTGTGCCCAAAAGCTACAACGTTGATTAAAATCACCAACCTGCCACACAATTTAAAAGGGAAGATTAGTCAAATATGATATTGTAAATCTATTAAATTAGTAGTACATAATACCTGTTATTGCACTTTAAAAAAAAGTTACCTGAAGAATTGCCTTTAGACTACGTATAGTTGGGGGCAGGTAGAAATTGGAAATCTGTCCTTCCTGACCTATATTGACATGTCTTGGATCAGGCTGAGCCGTAAGAATGTAACAGAAGCTGGGAGGAGGAAGATTAGTTTTAATCTGTTGAAAATAAATAAAAGAAATATGGAACCTAATTAAAAGTATTTCAATATGACCAATAATGATAAGTAATAATACTTAGGACTTACATCACACTTTACATTTTCAAAGTGCTATCCAAACATTTAACTGATACTCACAACACCCCTGTGAAGTAGGAACCGATGAAAATTTAATGTTTTCATGTCGCAAGTTAAATCAGTTTGTAAGTCATCCTTTTACCTAATTTGACATTGATCCATAGCTCAAAAATATCACACAGTTTGGCACAATGGACAATCACTATGACAGCTTTGTGACAGGGCAGTTGTGAGAGTTATGAATTCTATGATTTTCATGCTTTCAAAAAAACGTGCGACTTCTGAGACTTGGGGATTTTTTTGCATGTGGGTGGGTGACAGTAAACAGCTGAAGCAGTTTTACTGAGAATGCTGAAAGCTGCCAAGTTAAATCCTGGGCAGCACAGAGAGAAAATGGAAAACAGCAGCAATTAGCAACAACATGAACTTTTCTCTGTGCTAGGACCAGCCCTTATTTCCCTTAAACAGTTATGTGATGGAATAACCACACTAGAAATCTCCATTCAAAGAGGCTTCAAACCAGAATCGCTTCTCAGGATGCAGGGTCAGCCCTAGAGTTTTATTTTTATTTATCAGTTTGTATAATTCTACTCTGGGGATGTTGTTTAGGAGTTAATGAAACACGTAATATAATAAAGGAAAGCTGGATTAATGAAAACAGCTGTTCAGCCATTAAGAAGAACTTCCACATAAGAAAAAAAATGTCAAAACAAAATGTTTCCTTTTGAATATATCAAAAAAAAGATAGCTTGGTGTATGTATGGCACAAGAGAAGTCTATTCCAGAGACCTCTTCATACAGTAGCATTTTATTATTATGCTTTCTAGGCACATTTATATCAATAAGAAATGTATCAAAATTAAACAACAAACTGCCAAAATTGGCAGGAATAATAAACTTCATTGTGGCATCTTCAACCATTAGAATCCTAGTTTGTGAAATACACTTGACGTGTATGGCAATGGAAAGTTTCCTCTCTATTGATTATTTATTTTTAATTATTATTATTAAAGTAAAAATTTAAAAACAAATGAAAGTTATAACCATATTACGCAGCATTTAAGAGTGCTGCTCCATCCATAGATGCTCCCACTGCTGCCTACTTGTTGCAGCACATTCATCAATTTTTTTGAGATTTGTGAAATACCTAGATTGTATGAGGGGTGAAACCAGGACAGACCGGTAGTTTTATTCAGAACTGGTCTTGCTTTTTCAGGTTAAGTCAGAACTTCAGTGGTGTTATTTTAAAACAACAGGGTTTTAATTTTGTTCTCCAATGTAAACCCCTTAGCAATGTAAAAAGTACATTGTAGCAAAGAGATTCATGGGATTTTTTCCCTAGAGTAACCAATAATGATCTCCTTTTCAATTTCCTTTGTGTTGGTTACCTTTTTCCCCCTGGGTAAGTTTCTTTATTTTTAAATCATGCACACCCAACGTAGGAGTCTGTATAGCACCTAGCACATTGTGGCCCTACCGTGGATGAGACCTCTAAGTTCTAATGTTATGCACATAATTAAATAACATCAAACTTTTCTCCAACACGAGAGTTATACAGGAATACCAGAACAGCACAGGTACCTGATTCTCAATGATTAAAAACACCACCACATCTCAGAACTTTCCCATCAGAGTAATACTCCCAAACACCACACAATAGGCAACATTTCTTTTCTTAATATAATATCAATTAAGGGAAATTTACAGATAAAATCCCAGATTTGCAGTGCACATTAGCATCACATTTTAGTTTGAAATTCACAGAAATTCTTACACTATTTTTCATTATACCAAGATTGTTTTAGTGCTCAGTTAAACCTCCAGATGATAATCTTCACGCAGGCTGAGTACCACAGTCAAAATCACTCCAGCATGCAAAGGAAGTTAGAAGAGCCCTGATTTTGACCTGTAGAACAGCACTGTCCTTGCTGAGTTCTACCATTATATTTTCTGGTTTGCTTTCATAGCATCTGATCTAATTTGTATTTCCTGTACAAGGAGAGGACTACCAACAGTGTATCCCACCATGATGCGTATAGAGAGTTAATGATGAGGTAGTCACCACCTACAGTGGTGGATGAGCAGTGGTGGATTATCCACTGGGCCAATGGGGCCTGTCCCCAGGGGCCCCTGCCAATTGGGAGGCCCTGGAAAAACGGGCACCCCCATGTTCTGGGGAGGTGAGGGGGAACCAGCCCCTACAAAACTGTAATCCACTTCTGCGGATGAGATCAAGGTGTTGGTCTAGGGTATAGGGGTAGGCAGTTAGCCTAGAATGAAGGGAGAAGCATGAGAGCATAGCTGTATGGCTAAAGGGACCGGGAGAATCTGACACCCCAAATAAACATGTGCATACTATACATACAAGAACTTTACATTTTGGATGAAGAAACACAGTTCAGTAAAATATACCTTACCGCTTCACAGTCTTGACTTTGACCAGGAACTTTTAGAGGCACTAATGGAGGCCACAAACTGTCTATCAGACTGAAAAGTCCCAATGCCCTTAGGAAAAAAAATGCAACCTGTTTCAAAATGTTTTCAATTGAACATGCTGTATTAAAAAGACATTTAATTTGAATCATCATTTGACTGTGAAAACAAATCTAAGTTATATTTGTTCATCAGATGCTGGGTTTTGTTTGACCTAATTTAATCCCCATGATCTCTGCTGCATAGAAAGAGAGAAAAAAAAAGATAATTAATTGCTGAATATCAAAGTTTCATTTAATTCTTTGCCTATATAAAGATGCAATATGATTATTGTTAAACACTGACATTGTACAAGACACATATCAATCCATTTCCTTATTCAAGAGTTTTCAATCTACAACATTTGCATTAAGCAGAGTAAAACCCAATTTGCCACTGAACTAAAAATGTTTTACTTTCTTGCTTTTCTCTGACCTCCGAGGTCTACTGGCCATAGAACCTTTCAAGAAAGCCAGAGTAGATGTGATATTCTAATGTAAAAAATAAACATGATTTTGTTTTTATTTTATTTTTAAAATAACTCCAAGCCTTCATTATTCATCATAAAAAAAGCACAAATGAGCATAATCCCACTTTATTTTTCCTTTGCAGTTCATCCTTTATCCATTTTTTTTAAAACTAAGTACTCTATTTTGCATTTAGAAACCTACACACAAAATGGAGAGACACCCTGCATAAGTGGACTGGGGTGAGACAAGTTCAGGGAAAGAGGAATGACAGATTGAGGAGAAATAAGGGTGGATGAAAATAAAAAAAGAAATGAAAATAATACTTTGCTCTTCTTTAATGTCTTCCATTCAAGGATCTCAGAGTGGATTATCAGCATTCACAAAGCTGATTTTATAGTGCTTTGATATCCCTTTGATATCCCTCCTAATATTGGCCGCGTTTTTCAGATAGGAAAACCGTGGAACAGCAAAGTTGAGTACATGTCTCTAGTAGAGCCAGGAGGAGAATCTAAGGGATTGTCTACACTCAGGAAAGTTAAGACAAACTGCAAATGTATAGAAGTGTAAAGTTAAAGCACATAAGTTACAGGTGCATCAAAACCCTGTGTGGTCACTCTCATGTATAAGTAAAGTGGTCTTGATGTTTGTGGGAGGCAAAGTGGTCTCATGGCTAGTGCAGGGAGCTGCATTTGGGGATTAAGCTACAGGAACCAAGGCAACCTTACCTCTGTATAAGAGACTACACCATAGAGGTTTAGTGCATGCATGGGAGGTCAAAAAGTGAGAATAGAATAGTTCACACAGGCAGTAAACTGTAGAAGCTCAGCTGCACAGATGACCCGTGCCCTGCCTCCAACGCCCGAGGGATGATTCTGTCTCCTCCCAGAGGCTGTGCTGGTGCCTCACACAGGAGATGTGAAGTTTGCTCTTATTACTTACTTTTCACTGGGGAAGGGTAACTGACCTTCCTGTAAGGAAGCATACAGTGGGAAGCAGCCTATCTTGTTTGAACTAGAAGCACTTAATTGCATAGTAATTCACACTATTTGTTTACAAATCCATTCAGGGAAACAAAATTACTTAGCAACTGTCTAGCTACTAAATATCTTCGACTCACACTTTCCTCTGATGTTATTAGTCAGACTAGTAATATGGGGTTTGGGATCTGCAAAGGTAGAAATCAAGTTGTGCTTCTCTCTCTACCAGGCTGGAAATCCTGTTTTGGAGCTGCTATTTGTGAATGCTAGGGGAGTACTAGTCAGTGCTCCTTCCAAAGGACCTACTTCCCCACCCACACGGAGTCCAGAAGGCATTGTATTTGCATATCTACACTCCAAACAGTCATGGACTTTGCTTCCTAGGCAGTTGGGTAGAAGGGGTTGGAAACCACACAGGGACTATATCCTCATCTTTGGAAAATGCTTTCCCCTCACAATGAGTGAAATTAACCCTGCACAACAAGCTAGTACAAGGCTTATGCAACTCATGTCTCACTTGAGCCATTTCAAGGATTGAGTGGTGCGTAGGCTGTGTGTGCAGGTTAGGGTGACCAGATGTCCCAATTTTATAGGGACAATTCTGATATTTGGGACTTTTTCTTATATAGGCTCCTACTACCCCCCCCATCCTGATTTTTCACACTTGCTACCTGGTCACCCTAATGCAGGCCCTCTGAAAAAGGTTGTATTTCACCTGACATTGGTAGCACTCGCTATGGAACCAAGCCAAAGTGTGCAACTCCAGCTGGCTCTGTGCTACAGTGAAGGGTCTGGGTTGACCCACGGTGAGTAAGGAATTTATCTCATTGTATAATAAGAAAGGAGAACTCCCTGCAAGTTTGCTCTGTGTTTATGCATGGTAGTGGAGGGGGGAATAATGGAACTATTTTTTGAACATTTTTGTGACAATGTTTTTGAATATTTTCATGACAAAAGAAACATGGACAAAATAAAAAGAAACAACAGGTACAAGGAAAAAAACATTGTATTTTAAATAATGTTCTTCTTACTTAAAAGAGAAGGAATCTAATACATTACTCTGTATTCTTATTCTTCCTACAAAAAAGAGTTGAATCCCTTTTGTAAATTAAAAACAAACAAAAGCCCTCAACTAATGGAGTCATGACCAGCATCTCCATAACAAACTAAAATATACACGTGGAAAAAATCCTTCCATCTCACGCTGAATGCGGAAATATGTTGTTTATCGATAACCATAGTGTACAAGGAGGCAGGAAATAGTGGTCTTATGACATAGGACCCCTCTCCATGTCAAATGCTCTCCCTTTCTCTTGTCCTGAATCTTTCCAGCTCTGCTCAAACCCCATACCAGTGGGAACTGTTCAGGTTTGTTTTTAGATCCATTATACTTGAAAATCATTATTTACAACTTTACTCTGAAAAGCTGAACATGCTGCTTGTTTTTCTGAAGATCCATAAACTCAAACTGTCCTGTCTGAACCCTCAGTTCTAGTTGAGGTTTTAATAATCTATATTATTAAACAAGTTGAACACATGGTTGACAGAATGAAAAAACAACAAAACGAAACCACCACCTTCTGCATGTGCAGAAGTAACTCATGACCTATTTAATAAATCATCTTAAACCACTGAATGGAACAATTACTAGAAGATAGATGCTGATATGAACAATAACAGAGACAAGAAGCTGACACCCCCACCCCCTTGGAGTAATGAATGCACAGCCCTGCTCTGAGGCTGCTTTCGTTTATATGCCTAACCACCTCCCTCCCCAGTTTCACATTTCAGTAGTGGGATCAGGAAACACAAACCACCTTCTGTTTCTTACCTTTTGTCTTCTAGTGTGTATGTGTGTTTGATTTTTGATAAAGAAGGTAGATATTATTAACATCTGTTTAACAGATGGGTGAGCTGAGACTTTGACTTTGTTGACACTATAGATATTTTTTATAAATTTCCCAACATTGCGAACACCAGCAACATTAGAAGCTCTAATATAGACAGGTGTTTAGCTGCAGACAACCTTCTGGCATGATGTCACCTAACCCTGCCAGGAGAAAGTTTATCTGATGCACTCAAAGCAGTTGACTATGTTTCTAGATTAGATCTATATTAGTTTTTCTGCAGCAAAATGCAATTTATAAATATTTTTACTTTAAAATCATTACACAGCAAATTCAGGAGAAAATGAGAAAGGATAAAGACCAAGACAGACAAAAGAAGAAAAGGACAAAGAAGAAAGAAGGGAGAGAATGGGTCTATGAATTAGTAACATGTAAGATGTTAGGTAATGTAGTGTAATGGTTGCAGAAGGGATCAGGAAGCAGGAATTCTGGGTTCCATCCATCTGCCATAGGCTTCCCATGTGGATTTGAGCAAGTTACTTAAACCTCTATTTCTCAATAAACTCTACTGTAATGGGCATAATACAAACCTACATCACGGTGGTATTGAAATTAATATCTTTAGAGTGTTTCAGGATCCCCAGATGAAAGGTGCAATAGAACTACATGTCCTAAATGATCACAGCTAGAAATGGAAAACGAAGTCATATATGAAGAGAATATTCTTCTTTCATTTCCAGCTAGAGAACTGCACATCTTGTGAGAAAACCTGATCTAATGAGATTTCCAGCCCTGTCTACAGGCCAAAGAAATTAGGATATTTACTCAAATTGAATCTTCAATCTTTTGGGTACTAGACAACACAGTAGCAAATATCTGCATACACACCATATTTCTTTTGGCTAAATCACCTGGTCAGTTTTCCAGGGAAAAGACCACCCATATCTTAGAACACATATTACCTCAAACATGTTCGGTGGAGTACACTTAAAGAAACAGAATATGGTACCTGGATTTGGCAGCATCAGGGATACTGGAGAAGTGCAGCATAGAACATCTAAAGTCATGGCTGCTGGAAAGTGCAGAGATTACACAATTCCTCGTGGGAACTGGCACTAGTACCACTACCCGTTCATGGGACCTGCTGAGCTTCTGCATCTAGTTGCTCAGTAGGCTAATTATTGCTTAACTGAGCCTCTTGTAACAAGTAAAACTCTTATTTCCGGCAATATAGACATACAGGCCCTGCAACCACCAGCCTACACTAGAGAGAAGCCAAACTGCTCTTAGAAAGCAATGGTCTTCCACTGTCTTTGAAACTTTCTGCAACTACAAAACAAAATATCTCGCTTCAATATTATAAAAATTGCAAGAAAATAATTTACGTCACCTCTTTGCCCCTCCCCCTTTAGTCTAAAAATATTACAGAAAGAGACATTTATAAGAAACAGTTCGGGTGTTTTTTCTTTCTTGCATCAGGCAAATATTACAACACACACAAATAATATTAAAGGGGTGTGTGGGGAGAGAAGCAATTACTCACCGTCCATGAAAGATTTTAATTTGTTCAATACTAAAAACAAATCCCCCTCTCCCTCCCCCAGCATAAATCTGAACAATCAAAAGACAAGGCAAGCCAAATGTAAATCTGTAATTGCCGGCCAGCACTGCTTCCTCAACTTCCCCTGTTACACATAGACATTGCAGAATGTATGATATGAAACAATATACACTCTTAGACTTCAGCTCTACATGTACGTATGGGAGCCTGGGGGGAGGGGAAAGTCAAAACCTGGAACTAAAGTCGGTATTTCAGTAAAATTGTACTTTTTCCCATTTTTGTTAACTTTAGCTAGTATAATTACATTCTTTATGGGACATTAGAAATTACATATACTGCATGGAATAATCTGGATAGTGCTAACCAAAAACCAAAATCCATATCACATCACTGAGAGACTGAAATGCTTTCTTATACAATACAAGGCCATTTTGTACTCTCAGATATACATATAGGTGGTGGTGATAGATAATAAATATATCCTCACCAGTTTTATGGGCCACTGAAAACCAAAGCAGTAATCAAAAGTTTGTTAAAGAAGATACACCCATTTAGAAAATAAATTAGTTTTGAATATCTATGCAGTTATTAAAAACAATAAAAAGTAAAAGCATCTTAAAACATTAAATTATTTAAGTTATGCTTTAAACTGAGGCATATAACCACAGCAATTACACTAAATGGTTTCAAGGCCCTCAAAACCCCAGGGAAGTGGGTGGTTCCTTTAGATGGCACTCTTTTGGAGGAGGGAAAACCAAAAGGAAGGAAATTACTATTTCCTTGCTCTGTGGCCATTACATGTTTCCTGTTACCATCCAGCAGTTGAAGAACCCTCTTTTATGGCAGTTAGCAGTCATCAATGTTGTCCTGCATAACCAACCATGTCTTTATATAAAGCCAGCATGTGAAACAGAGTATAAGAGAAAGTAAATCACAGAGCAAACGGTTGGAAGAAAACAGGGGCGGCTCCAGGCACCAGCACACCAAGTGCGTGCTTGGGGCAGCAAGCCGTGGGGGGCGCTCTGCTGGTTGCCGCAAGGGTGGCAGGCTGGCTGCCTTCAGCGGCTTGCTCGCGGAGGGTCTGCTGGTCCCGCGGCTTTGGCGGACCTCCTGCAGGCGTGCCTGCGGAGGGCCTGCTGGTCCCGGGGCTTTGGCGGACCTCCCACAGGCGTGCTGAAGCCGTGGGACCAGCGGATCCCTCGCAGGCAAGCCGCCGAAGCCAACTTGCCTGCCATGCTTGAGTTGGCAAAATGCCTAGAGCCGCCCCTGTAAGAAAAGGTAAGGGAGAGACACACACAGGATTTCAGGAGGGGCTAGGTGATGTACTAATATTAACACTTGTAGCTAATTTACATAAAAAAGACCTCATGCAACAGGTGCCAACTACCCACAGGAAAAAAAATTGTGGGTGCTCAGCACCAACTGACATGCCTGTGGATCAGCTCCTACCTGTCTCCCCCACCCTTCCGCCCGCCGGTGGGCCCCACCCATCAGCTCCTCCCCCTCCCTCCCAGCATCTTCTGCCAGTCGCGATCAGCTGTTCTGAGGTGTGCAGGAGGTGCTGGGGGGAGGGGGAGGAGCAGGGGCAGGAAGAGATGTGGGAAGGGGGTGGAATGGGGTGGGGGTGGGGTTTTGGGGAAGGGATAGAGTGAGGGTGGGACTTGGGGCAGAGCAGGGGGGGTCGAGCATCCCCCAGGTACTGAGGAAGTTGGGCCTCTGCCTCATGCAGAACATAAACTGCTCATCACAGAGGGTCAGATATAATCAAATACATTGTATTTCTATAGTATTTCCCATCAGAGGAGCTCATACTGATTTAGAAATACAGTTCTGCCAAAACTTTTTTAGCCGAAAAATGGAGATTCGGGTTGACAAACATTTTCTGAAATTGTGTTGCATTCACCAAACTGTTTCAGCAATAAAATAAATAAATACATAGAATATTTTGTTTTGACATTTTCAAAATAAAACATTTTGAATCAAAAAATCTAAACAAAAAGATTAATTGTATTAAAAATAAAAAAAAGTTTATAAGACAAAAACTAAACCAAACACTTTATTTTAGGTCAAATGTTTTGTTTGACCCAAAATTATTTTTTCCCCTCACTTTTTGGCTCACTGAAAATTTTGTTTTTTTGTTCTGGGTAAACCCAAAAAGATTTTTTCCCTCAAAACAGCCAGTGAAAACCAAAACCAGTTTTTTGCACAGCTCTATTTAGAAACACTGGGTAAAATCCCATTAAGTTCAGTGGAGCCAGGATTTCACTCATCAATGGGGTCAACTTTACAACAACTTCGGAACATAGGAATTGTCATTAACAGACTATGGGACCAGCTAGTTCAGCATCCAGCTTTTGACACAGACAGAAGGACTAAATGTTTCAGAGGAAGATGCAAGAAACCCTGGAGTGAACAATTATGGAATAAACTGCCATAAGAAAATTCTCTTCCCAAACGCCATCAATTAATGCAACTGTGGAGGTCTGCATTATCTACAGAAATGTCTAAACCTTTTCTGAATCATGCTAAGCTTTCAGCATCAATTATATCTTTTAAAGCGAGTTTCCAGGCTAGTTAGGGATCATGTTAAAGTATTTTTTTTTTACCACTTTAAAATTTGTCTTCATTTTGTTGACTATGCTTTTATATTCTGAGAAAGAATAACTAGAAGAAATGGTTACTCATCCTGTGTAGTCACTGTGGTACTTTGACATGTGTCCTCCTATGAGTGCTGCACGCTACTTACACTTGTGCCCCCTGCACCTTTGATTGGAGAGTTCTCATAGCAATGTGTGTCTGGCCCACCTACGTGTATTACTCAGTCTCATACTCCCTGACGTTATATAGCACTACGCAGGCGAACCAGTCTCAGTTCCTTCTCTACTGAGAAGCTCTTTAGCAAAGATCTCTGAAGCAGAGAAGGAAGGCGGGTAATGGAGCACCAATAGGGGGACGCATCTCGAAGAAAAGACGGTTACTCACCTTTGTAACTGTTGTTCTTCGAGATGTGTTGCTCATATCCATTCCAATTAGGTGTACGCGCCGCGCGTGCACATTCGTCGGAAAACTTTTACCCTAGCAACTCAGTGGGCCGGCATGTCGCCCCCTAGAGTGGCGCCACCATGGCGCTCCATATATACTCCTGCCGGCCCACCCGCTCCTCAGTTCCTTCTTGCCGGCTACTCCGACAGTGGGGAAGGAGGGCGGGTGTGGAATGGATATGAGCAACACATCTCGAAGAACAACAGTTACAAAGGTGAGTAACCGTCTTTTCTTCTTCGAGTGATTGCTCATATCCATTCCAGTTAGGTGAATCCCAAGCCTTACAAAGGCGGTGGGGTCGGAGTGAAATGTGGCAGAATAAAACTGCTGAGCCAGAGGCTACAGCCTCTCTTGACTGCTGAACCAGGGCATACTGCGAAGCAAAGGTATGGACCGAGGACCAATGGAGCTTCGCGACAGATCTCGTGGGTAGAAACACGAGCCAGCAAGGCGGCAGATGAAGCCTGAGCCCTGGTAGAATGCACGTTGATGTGGCTTGTGGAAATATGAGCCAAATCATAACAAGTGGGGATGTCCGCCATCACCCCAGATGAGATCCTCTGAGAGGAGAACAAGCAAGCCCTCCCTTTGGCCCGCTACCGGGATAGAGCTGGGGCACCTTAGGAAATGGTTCTGTCAGCACAATATAATGCGAGCACTCCACAGATGTCCAAGGAGTGCAACGGTTGTGCCCATTGCGTTGAACTGTGGGTAACATGAAAAGCCAAAACCACCTTAGGGAGGAAAGCCGGGTGCGGTCATAACTGCACCTTGTCATTGTGAAACCTAGTGTACGGCGGAACCCCCGTAAGAGCTCTGATCTCAGAGACCCGTCTGGCCAAGACTAGGTTGAGGTCCCAGGTCGGGGCTGGGCGGCGCACCCGAGGGTGCAAGCGCTCCAAGCCCTTGAGGGACCTCGAACCCATAGAGCGTGAGAACACTGAACGTCCATCTCAGCCTGCTGGAAGGTAGAGATGGCTGCCGAGTGTATCCTCAGCGCTGATACCGCCAGGTCCTGCCGCTGAAGGCCAGAGGCAGGCCAAACAGAGGGGATCGAGACCTCAGCAGGAGCAAGATCGAGCGTATTGCAGCAGTAAAAGAAACGCTTCCACCTGGCCCGGTACATCGACCAGATGGAAGGCTGCCTGTCACCCCGACTCAGGTACGCAGCAGCCACCGTGAGGCGAAGAGGCTGCAGGTCCGAGTGACGAAGCCTGTCGTTGCCCTGAGTGATGAGGTCTGGGCTGACAGGCCGAGTAACGTGGTATGTCAGCGCTGCCTGGACCATTCTGGAGTGATCATGATGATGCACGCTCTGCCCCTGCGGAGTTTGAGCAGGACCTAATGAACCAGTGGGAACAGTGGGAAGGCATAATGCAGTTGGCCTTTCCACGGCATCAGGAATGCGTCCAAGATCGATTCCGAGGAGAGACCTTGGAAGGAGCAGAACACCTGGCATTTCCTGCTCTCGCGGTGAGCGAACAGGTCTGTGTGAGGAAACATCTCCACTTCCGGAAAGCGGGACGCCTCACATGGGGCAGAGTGATCACTCGTAAGGCAGGAAAGACCTGCTGAGGCAAAGAGTTAGGACGTTCCAAACGCCTGGGAGAAAGGACGTCGCCAGCTCCATCGAGTGGGCCATGCCAAAGACCCGGAAATGGATGGCCTCCTGACAAAAAAGGGGGGGGGGGCTATGTCCCCCCTGAATACTTATGAAGCACCTGGTCGTTGTGTTGGCTGTAAACACCGAGATACAACGGCCTCGCAGCTGCCGCTGGAACCCCTGGCATGCCAGGCGGACTACTCTCAATTTTTGGGGCATTGAGGAGGAATGCCAGCTCCCTAGAAGACCAAAGGCCTTAAGCTCAGAGGTGACTATGAACACTCGAGCAGAGAGATGAGGCGTCCGCTGTCAGGGGCAGTGAGCCGGACTTGGAGAGGACGGAGGCGGAGCTTGGCGTGTTTGGTTACAAACTTGCGGGCAACCATGGACCCAGGAGACTGAGACAAGAACGAGCTGAGGTCGTTGGGAAAGCCTTCAGACCTCAGATGATTGTTGCCATCGCCTAAAATCTCAGTTGCGATAAGCAGGCTCCGGCTAGGTAGGAGACCAGGATAGCCCCTAGGGAGCCCAACCTCTGCGTGGGGACCAGAGTGGATTGCTCTATAATAAACAGCAGGCCTTGACCTGTGAATAAGACCGTGGCGATGCCCACGCGCTGAGTGGTTTGTGTCTCAGAGTCTCCGTGGATAAGCAAATCGTCCAGATACGGAAAAACGCATATCCGACATCAGCGACGGTAGGCGGCGACTATGGCCGTAAACCGGGAGTATTGACAGTCGGCTATAGAGCGGAGGCATCTCCCGTGCGGAGGGAAGGTGGCATTGCGAAAGTACGCGTGCTTCATATCCAGGGCGGCACAGTAGCCCCCAGGAGGCAAGGATGGAATAATGATTCCCAGGGATACCATGCAGAACTCCAACCTTATCCTAACCCGGTTGAGTCCGTGCAGGACCAAGAAGGTCTGAGACCTGTGTTCGAGTGGGGGACTAGGGCATAACGGGGGTAAAACCCTTTACCCCTTTCGTCCGCTGAAGTGGGACAGGGCTGGAGCAAATTCAAGGTGGTACCTATGCTCCATCGTGCGCAGGACCCAGCGATCTGAAAGTAACTGGGGCCATGCCAGGAGAAAGCGGGATCGGGATCCCGTCCCGCGACTGGTACACCGCCCTCAGGTGAACCTTGGAAGGTCCGTCTTTGGTCCCAGTGGTAATTGCGAGGGACCTTGACTTTGGCTCTTTAGGGGTCCTGACGTTCGTCTGCGACCACCTTGGCCCTGCCGTTTGCCAGAGTTCTGCCTCTGGCTAGGCACAGAGTATGGCGGCTGGGGCCAGAAAGGCCTGCGTTTTGTCGCTGGCGTATACATGCTGAGACGCATTAGGACCCTATTGCCCACCAGACTTCGCAGTCTGGGGCTGTCTCTGCCGCGAAGATGCCTTTACCAACAAAGGGTAAATCCTGAATGGCATACCGCAGCTCCGGCCGGAGGTTTAAAACCTGAAGCCATGAAATGCACCTCACGGCGACACTCAAGGCCAGAGTGCCGGCCGCAGAGTCTGCTGCGTCCAACGAGGCCTGGAGGGACGCTCTGGGAACCTTCTTTCCCCCCGTCCTCCAAGACGGCAGCGAACTCCAGGTGGAAGTTTTGAGGGAGAAACTCCTTCACTCAGGTGCTATAATTATCGCAGCTAAGCAAGGCTTGTTGCTTTGCTACTCCGAGCTGCAGGGCCCCTGCAGAGTACACCCCGCGGCCAAGCCTGTTCATTCGCCAAGCCTCTTTCTGCTTCGGGGCTGGCGCCCGCTGGCCATCATATCAGGATCGTGGTCCTGAGCATAAAATCTGCGCATATGGGATGACACGGATGCGTGTCCGGACGGCCATGGAGGTACTAAAAGAAGGCACAGGCAGAGTCTCTGACTCACTCGGACCTTGCCCAACTCGGCACCGGGGACCGGCATCGGGAGGCGTATCGGTACCTGGAACGAGATCCAGACCCGCAACCAGAACGGTGTCGGGAGGTCGACCGAGATCTCGAGGCTCGGAGAAGGGCTACAGGAGTCAAGGTACCTGCCCCGGTGTCAGAGGTCGGAACGGTGCCGATAGCGGGTCGGCGAACGGGATACCGACCGGTGCAGCGAGTGTGACCAGTACCGAGGAAAACAGCACCGGGACTGCCAGTGGTGTCCGGCGTGCCGACAGGACTTGGAGTGTCTGCGGGACCGTGATCATGAACGGTGCCGCTCTGCTGTGCTGACAGGGGACAGTCCCCTGAAGAGACTGTATTACCCGTACCGGCGGTGCCCGGGACAGGCAGCACTGACTCTGTCATGGCACTGAGAGCCCTCGCCATTGGTAACATCTCCGGCGTGAAGGGAACAGCAGGCTCAACCACAGTGCGTACTGGGGAGCTGTCAGGCACCGGATTCGACGGCCCTCGTGGGATCGGGATCCACGGTACCGAGGTCATCAGAGCTTCGGTAGGTGTCGGTGCCGGGCGAACCGAGTTAGATAAGCTGTCTGGCTGCGGTGCCGTCAGCACTGAAGCAGCGGGAGTAATACGCTCAACCACGGCGCGTGCCGGGGAGCCGTCGGGCACCGGATTCGATAGCCCTTGTGGGACTGGAATCGACGGTGCCGATGTTGTCGGTGCCTCAGAGGCGTCGGTGCCGGGCAATCCGACTTAGACTAGCCCTCTGGCTGCGGTGCCGTTGGCATGGAAGCAGCCGGAGCAGGAGCTCAACCACGGCGCGTGCCGGGGAGCCGTCAGGCACCGGATTCTACGGCCCTTGCGGGACCGGGATCGACGGTGCCGACGTCATCGGTGCCGCAGCAGGTGTCGGTGCCGGGCGATCCGACTTAGACTAGCCCTCTGGCTGCGGTGCCGTTGGCACGGAAGCAGCCGGAGCATTAGCTCGACCACGGCGCGTGCCGGGGAGCCGTCAGGCACCGGATTCTACGGCCCTTGCGGGACCGGGGATCGACGGTGCCGACGTCATCGGTGCCGCAGCAGGTGTCGGTGCCGGGCGATCCGACGTAGACGAGCTCTCTGGCTGCGGTGCCGTTGGCACGGAAGCAGCAGGAGCAGTAGCTCAACCACGGCGCGTGCCGGGGAGCCGTCAGGCACCGGATTCTACGGCCCTTGTGGGACCGGGATCGACGGTGCCGACGTCATCGGTACCGCAGCAGGTGCCGGTGCCGGGCGATCCGACTTAGACGAGCCCTCTGGCTGCGGTGCCGCTGGCACGGAAGCAGCAGGAGCAGTAGCTCAACCACGGCGCGCGCCGGGGAGCCGTCAGGCACCGGATTCTACGGCCCTCGTGGGACCGGGATCGACGGTGCCGGGCGAGCCATCTTAGACGAGCTCTCTAGCTGTGGTGCAGTTGGCACAGAAGCAGCAGGAGCAGTAAGCTCTACCACGGCGCGAGCCGGGGAGCTGCCAGGCACCGGATTCCGTGGTCCTGGGGGACTGGAATCGACGGAGCCGAAGTCATCGGTGCCTCTGCAGGTGTCGGTGCCGGGTAACGCAACTTAGGCGAGCTCTCTGGCTGCGATGCAGGTGGCACGGAAGCAGCGGGAGCAGGGGGCTCAACCACGGCGCGTGCCGGGGAGCCTCCAGGCACCAGCAGGAATCGTAGGCTCTCTCGACCTCGGAAGAAGGGAGCGGTGCCGAGTCGACATCGGTGCCGGCGACGGTCGGTGCCGAAAGGCCTTGGTAGTAACGGCGGGGTCCGGTGCCGAGGAGGCGCTTCTGCCCGCCGCTTGAACATCGCTCGGTGCCCAAGGTGGAGGGGTAAGTGAAAGTCCCGCACCTTTTTGTTCTCGGCTTAAAAGCCTTGCAAATGGGGCACTTATCTGTCAAGTGTGCTTCATTGAGGCACTTCAAACAGGAGTCATGTAGATCTCTCTTCGGCCGCGGCTTCTGGCAGGCCGGGCCCCTTTTAAAATCCGGTGAGCCATGCATGGCTCCGGCACTGGGCTCATGGAAGGGGCTACTTCCTGAACCCCGCTAACTAAACTAACCATGTTAGCAAAGAAAACACGTATAACCATACAAATATATATATAAAAGGGTTATAACTGCATAATTATATACGAGAAAACGAGTAGCTAGGGAAGTGGAGGTCAGCTAAGCCGCGCTCCACTGTTCCAACGACCGACACGGGCGGTAAGAAGGAACTGAGGAGCGGGTGGGCCGGCAGGAGTATATATGGAGCGCCATGGTGGCGCCACTCTAGGGGGCGACCTGCCAGCCCACTGAGTTGCTAGGGTAAAAGTTTTCCGATGAATGTGCATGCGCAGCGCGTACACCTAACTGGAATGGATATGAGCAATCACTCGAAGAAGAACCATGGTTCCTGAACAGAGTAAGTAACTATTTCTTCTTCTTCTTCTTCTTCTTCAAGTAGTGTCCCTACACTAGGTAACTACGGAGCAGTTCCATCTAAGCAAGAGGGGGCTTCAGAACTGAGTTCAATACCAAGAAAGTATAGTCAAGCTGAATGCAGCATCAAAAGCACAGTCATGAGTTACTGCACGATGCTCAGCAAAGGTATGTATAGAGACACAAGTCACAGCTCTGCATATTTCAATAATAGGAACATTTTTAAGAAAGGTTTTACAGCTAGAAATAGACCTTGTAGAGTGAATTTGTATGTGCAAGGTGCTTGGATATTTCAAGACTGATAGCAAGAACTATGCAGTTGGATATCCATTTGAAATGCGTTTGTTTAGAGACTGCAGATCTTTTTGTCTGCAAATCGAGACAAATAATTTGGGAATCCATCTGAAAGGTCTACTCTTGTCAAGATAGGCAGCCAGGGCTCTCCTGACATCAAGCATGTACAACAGTGCCGCCTCTTTGCCTAGGTGAGGTTTAGGGTAGAAGTTCAGAAGGTGAATGGGTTGGTTAACATGGAACTCAGAAGATATTTCTGGTTAAAAACTTGGGATGTGGTTATAATGTGGTCTTGTCCTTGAAAAATATTGTAAAAAGGGGAAATGCTATAAGGGCCCCTATTTTCCCAATGCATCGAACCAAAATGATGACTATTAGAAATGTTGTTTTAATTGATAAATTGAACAGCGAGCAGGTAGCCATTGGTATAAATGGTGATCTTGAAAGGCATTTAAGGACCATACTGAGGTCCCAAACTGGAGTAGGACTCCTGATCGGCAGAAAAATATTTTCAAGCCCCTTGAGGAACCTCATTGTCATTGGGTGGGCAAATCTGGAATAACCTTCAATTGGAGAATGGAAAGCCAAGATAGCTGCCAGGCGGATTCTAATGGAGCTCACTGACAGGCTCCTATTTTTTAGTTCTAGGGTATAGATCAGTAGACCTGGCAGCAATGAGGTTGTTGGTGGAATGTGTTTGAAGTCACACCAGCAGGCAAATCTTGTCCAATTTTGTAAGCAAATGCAGCATGCAGACTGTTTTCTGCTGTGTAATAGCACTCTCTTTACTTCCTCTGAGCAGGTTGTTTCTAATCCCACAGACTATCTACCAGCCATGCTTTGAGATGAAGAAGTCCAAAATTGGGGTGAAAGATCTTCCTGCCTCCCTAGGAAACGAGATTAGGAATGGCTTAGAGAGTGATTGGTGAGTAAATGGCTAGCTTTATCAGTGTCATAAACAGATAGTTAAGGGTTAATAGAACAGGAGTACTTCATGTCTCTTTTGCCTGTAAAGGGTAACAAGTTCAGTGAGCCTGGCTGTCACCTGACCAGAGGATCAATCAGGGGACAGGATACTTTCAAATCTTGAGGGAGGGAAGTTTTTGTGGGCGCTGTTAGTTTTTGGTTGTTGTTCACTCTGGGGACTCAGAGGGACCAGACATGCAACCAGGTTTCTCTCCAATCTCTCCGATACAGGCTCTTATAAGTTCAGAATAGTGAGTACTAGGTAGATAAAGCGAGTTAGGCTTATATTTGTTTTCTTTATTTGCAAATGTGTATTTGGCTGGAAGGAGTTCAAATTTGTATTTTGCTGAAAGGATTTTACTTTGTACTTGTATACTTAGGCTGGGAGGGTATTCCCAGTGTCTATAACTCAAAGACCCTGTACCTATTCCATTTTAAATTTACAAAGATAATTTTTACTGTTTTTTCTTTCTTTAATTAAAAGCTTTTCTTGTTTAAGAACCTGATTGTTTTTTCATTCTGGTGAGACCCCAGGGGACTGGGTCCGGATCCACCAGGGAATTGGTGGGGAGAAAGGAGGGAAGGGGGAGAGAGAGGTTATTTTTCTCTCTGTGTTAGGATTACTTTCTCTCTCAGGGAGAGTCTGGGAGGGGGAGAGAGAAGGAGGGGGGAAGGTGCATGTTCCTCTCTGTTTAAGATTCAAGGAGTCTGAATCACAGTGATCTTCCAGGGTAACCCAGGGAGGGGAAGCCTGGGAGAGGCAACGGTGGGGGAAAGGGTTTACTTTCCTTGTGTTAAGATCCAGAGGGTCTGGGTCTTGGGGTTCCCCGGGCAAGGTCTTGGGGGGACCAGAGTTTACCAGGCACTGGAATTCCTGGTTGGTGGCAGTGCTACAGGTTCTAAGCTGGTAATTAAGCTTAGAAAAATTCATGCTGGTACCCCATCTTTTGGACGCTAAGGTTCAGAGTGGGGAATTATACCATGACAATCAGGTAAGGAAACTATGTTTGTCTGGGCCAGACCAGAACTATTATAATAACACTGGATTTGTCCTTTTTTATTTTGAGCAGAATTTTGGATATTAGAGGTGTTGGGGGAAATGCCTACAGTAGATCCAATGACCACTGAAGGTGAAAGGTACCCCCCAAGGAATGGAGATCCAGCCCACCTCTGAAGCAGAACTGGGCACATTTCTTGTTCATTGCCATTGTGAATAGGTATGTTGGCGGGGTGCACCATTGCTGGAATATGTGGTGTAGTATGATGAGAAGTGCCTGTTGAGTGTGCCTGCGGTCACATTCTGAACTCCTAGAAGGTAGGCTGTTGTGATGGCAATCTGACTGGGCATGCACCGACTGCAAAGCTTGACAGCCTCAGCACACAGAGAGGGGGGTCTTGCCCCTCCTTGTCACTTGATATAGAACATACATGGTATGTTATCCATCAGGACCTTTGTGTGTTTATCCCTAATTAGTGACAAAAACTGGAGACAGGCATACCTGAATTCCAGGAGGTTGATGTGCAGAGTGGTGTCTTGAGGCATCCACCTGCCTTGGGCTGTGTGAGTGTCCAGATGTGCTGCCCACCCTAGCAGGGGATGCATCCATCATTATGACACTGTTGGGGGTGGGTGGGTGAAAGGGATTCATGCACAAATATTCTGAGGGTATTTCCATCAACTGAGTGATTCCTTCACACAGGTAGGTATGGACAGTAGTGTAGTTAAGACTGTTATTGTTCAGTGAATGAACAGTTCTGAGCCACTCATGAAGGCAATGCATTCAGAGTCTTGCATGGTCTATAACAAAAGTGCCAGCTGCCATGTGCCCCAGAAGTTCTTGACTGTGGTCTGAGGGCTGATCTGGATTGTACTATGTTGGATACGGTAATGAATCTGTACATTGGGAGGCAGGCTCTTGTTTCTATTGAATTTAGATAAGTGCTTATGAATTCTAACTTTTGCACTAGTCAAGGTGGATTTCTGAATGTTCAATTGTATGCCCAAGTTGATGATGAGGTCTACAGCGACACAAGTTGCCCGTGAGGTTACATCCAACGAGTGACCTTTCAGAAGCCAATCATCTAGGTAAGGGAACAGAATTCCTTTTCTGCAGAGGTGTGCTGCTACTACTGACATAATCTTCAAAAAGATCCCTGGGGCAGATGACAGGCTGAAAGAGAGCAATCTGTACTGAAAATGGTCCTGTCTAACAGTAAATGATAGAATTGTTTGTGAAATGGGTGGATCACTATATGGAAATATGCATCCTGACGGTGTAGGGCTGAGAACTAATACTCCTGGTCCAGTGATGGAATTACTGCTGCAAGTATCATCATTTTGAATTTCTGAACCTTCATATAAACCTTAAATCTAGGATGGGTCTCCCACCACCATTATTTTTTGGAACCAGGAAATACCTGGAATAAAACTGCTTCCCTCTGTGCTGCCTGGGAACTGGTTCTATAGCACCCAAGAGTAAGAAAGAGTCTATTTCTTGTCGAAGCTGGTTCTTGTCGAAGCTGGTTCTCTTTGCCTGCCAACTCTCTCCTGAAAAGGAATGGGGAAGGAGAGAGTTGGCAGGCAAAAGAGAGGTAACTTTTGTGTTGAGGTCCGTATGATCTCTGGGAGCTCAATAATTGAGCGGACAGGATTTTTTCACTGTCTGGGTTTTACTAAACCTCTCTCTTGTGGGCAGGTGTACAGACACAGAGAATGCAAAGTAGCCTTGCAGTCCTTTAGCGTGTGTAGCAATTTGTCCGTGCTGCAGCCGAACAGTTTAATACCTCATCAAAAAGAAGGGCTTCAACCATATTTTGGACCTCCTTTGGATATCCTGAAAGCTGTCACTAGGAGGCCCGCCTGCTAACTACAGCTGTAGAGACTGAATGTGTGGCAATATCAGCAGCATCGAGGGAGGCCTGCAGAGATCTTCTGGTGAGCCACTGGTTTTCTACAATAATTGCCTGAAATTGCTCGGTATGTTCAGTTGGTAGATGCTCAATGAAAGAACTCAGCTTGGCATAATTTGTATGATCATATTTAGCCATTAATATCTGGTAGTGGCGATTCTGAATTGCAAAGTAGCTGACAAACATGATTTTTTCTTCAAACAGGTCTAGGTGCTTATGATTCTTGTCACAGGGCAAATATTTAGCGTGGAGCTACCTTCCACATTCATTAACCACATGAACCACCAAAGAGTTAGAAGAGGGATGAGAAAATAAAATGTGTGAGTCTTTATATAGGACATAACATTTCTTATCCACTCTCTTGCATGTAGATGGAACTGAGGCCGGGGCGTACCAGATAACGAGGCCCTGCTGGACATTGCAAAGGTTAACTGGCAAGGCAATGCAGCAGATGAAGCTATATGGAGGATGTCAAGGAGCTTATGATATGGTTCTTTGCGGATCCCTCTTGAGGAGGTTAAAGAGTCCGCAGTTCTCTTGATGAATTGCTGAAACTGTTTAAAATCATTTGGCAGGGATAGAGGAAGTGGCATAACTCCTCCATCATGTGACAAAGAAGAGATGTCTTCATCAGCTCTAGCTTCCTGTTTCTCACAGGTTTCTCCCTGAGGTTCCGGACTCCTATAGAGAGAAGGTGACGAAGGTTGTCTATCTCTGTGATGGGTGGTGCTTAAGGCCCTAGAAAATTGATGGTGATAGGCTGCCCAAGAGTCCCTGAGGTGATGCACATGGCGTGGCGGAGGCATGCATGGATGGTGGTTGAGGTTGTCTCTCATGAGTGGTATCCATCTTTTCAGAGACTTCTGGAAAGGGGCCTCTATAGAAGTGGTGCCCAAACTTTTCCTGTTGTGCCCCCCTTACCAGTAATGGAATCTGTCCACGCCACTCCTCTATTACTACACTCAGTTGGCTCAGCAGAGGAGCTTAGGCTGAAGGCAGAGCTGGGGAGGAAGAGGAGGAGCTGGGGCTAGAGGCGGAGCTGGTCTGGGGGCAGAGAGTGATGAGGGCTGAGCTGAGCTTGGTTGGAGGTGGACAGGGGGCTGAGTGGAGCTGTGGCTGGAGCTGGGCTGGGGACAGAGTGCAGCTGAGTGGTGTTCCCTCCTTGCCCCTGGTAGGGACTAGCCTCGGCCCTACTGCACACTCCTTAAATGTTCCTCTGTACCCCTCCTAGCAGGGTATACCCTAGAGCAGGGATTGGCAACTTTTGGCACGTGACCCGCCAAAGTAAACCCCCTGGCGGGCTGGGCTGGTTTGTTTACCTGCCGTGTCCGCAGATTCAGCCGATCGCAGCTCCTAGTGGCTGCATTTAGCCACTCCAGGCAAATGGGGGCTGCGGGAAGCGGTGGCCAGCACATCCTCCAGTCTGCATTGCTTCCTGCAGCTCATGCAGTGTTATATCACAACTGCATGGATCACAAGACCGAGTAACATCCGTGCACAGGGCAAACAGATGAGAAATCTCTGATCAAAGGTGCACGGAGGGCAAGCACACTTAGAGTGGAGCATCCATAAGGATACTACTTGAAAAAGAACTAATAGTTTGCTTTTGGAATTGTCACCGTGAAGTCACTTAGTGCCTCCCTGACCAGATAAAAAGCTTTATAAACTACTAAAGGAGAATTTATTGTATGTATTCACAGATTTCAAGGCCAAAAGGGACCATTTTGATCATCTAGTCTGACCTTCTGATAAACAGAGGTCACAGAGTTTCCCCAAAATATTTCTTTTTATACTAGAGCATATCTTTCTAAAAGAAAAATTCCAATTTTGATTTAAAAATGTTAATGACGGAGAATCCACCATATCCATGGGCAAATTGTTCCAAAGACTAATTACCTTCACTATTAAAAATTTACACCTTATTTCCAACACCAATCAGAACTAAAGTACCAACACAGAGAAATCCATAAGTGTAGCTAGACAAGCACCATGTACATCGCAGCATACAAATTTAACTTCCAGTAAGGAAGCACTTCATAGGCAATTTGCAAGTTATTTTTCCCCCTCATGCGATCTTTTATTGAACACACTACTCAATCTTTACCCATAACTGTATCCACTTGGTTAGTAATCATACTGAAGCTACCTTGGAAAATGTGGAGTATACAATAGAGGGGAGGTGGAAATTGCTATCTACATCCCTGAGGAAACCTGAGGCAATCTCACTTCTCCTTTCCCAAGAGACAAAATGTATAAGATTAGCAAGTGGGGGAGGGGTGGTTTGAGAAAAATAAAATATGCATATACTTTAGTTTCTGTTAGGCTGATGCAAAATGTGCAGGTCAGGGAAGAGAGGTGCAGGGAGGGTTGGTGGACTAATCTGAATGAGAATAGTGGAGAGGAAAAAGATGGTCAGCAAACAGATACCGAACCACATGCTATTAATCCAGCTTCTACAGTAATGACTTGTATAAACTGAGCAAGTCACAACAGCTTCTCTGTGACTTCACACTATCAATCTGCCATACAGAGCAGCCAGATACTGGACAATGATGTCAGGGGAGACATTTCTTCCTTTAGTGTCCTGACGGGAAAGAGTTCATTGCTGTGAGAGCCTTGAAGAATGTGTTCCTTGCAGACACTAGGCCCCCAATCCGAAACTAGCCCAATGGGAATCCTTCCATTAACTTCAAAGGACTTTAGAATAGGGCCTAAATGAACTGCATAGCCCTAGATTGTCCTTTGAACCAAAGGCACACCTCAACCCCAACATCAGAGAAGTGGAGAGAGAGCCCCCAGTGACCTCCTTCAAAAAACAACACTGGGAGACCCTGTAACCAACTTCTTCCCCCACAATGGCACTGCATGGGGATTACTGCAGCCCTACAGCAATAACCATCATAATCCCAATGGTCAAGCTCTGCACGGGCTGCTGTGGGTCAGGATATGACTCATTTGTGTGAGCTCTCACACACTTTCTCTTCCAGAGCATTTGTGTCCCCTAACAGAATGAAATATGGTTCCCTCTGCCCCACCCTAATGTGCCAGGCCCACCATCCCCAGAATTCGTTCAGACTAGTCAGTCTATGGTCAGAGTCTAAAATACTCTTTACTGCCTTCTGAACCTAGGCTACATATTGGTCCTTAAAAGTAAGCACATGCTTATTAGACTGTAATAAAAATCTTTTCTACCAAATACCCAAGGCCAAGGGACCAGAGAGCATTCTGAGTATTTAGTAAGATTCCAGTCCTTGGGATTGTGGGACAACAGACACATGTTGGAGCTTATCACCCATTTTGGCTTACTCCAGATTCACATGCCCCAAGGGTGAAGGGAGGCAGAGAGAAAAAAATACTTTTCCTCATACTTTATTCCTTTACATCCATTTTAGAATCCATTAATGGTTTTCCTGAAACCAGCACCTTAAGAGTCACCTTTTGGCATTTCCTGCAGCATTTGAAACAGTCATGGCTAGGTACACAGATGACAGAAACATGAATGTAAAGAAACAATTTTTAGAATAAAGCAGTGGTTCTCAAACTGTGGTCTGTGGAACTCTAGGGATCCGTGAGTCATATCCAGTGTCACCAGTCCCGCTGATCAACTCCTCCCTGTCCCTCCCAGTGTCTCTTGCATGCTGTGGAACGGCTGTTCCGTGGCGTGCCAGAGGTGCTGAGAGGGAGGGAGAGTAGCGCGGAATGAGGTACAGAAAGAGGCGGGGAAGGGGTGGAGGAGGGGCAGGAAGAGATGGGGCGGACATGGGGCCTTGGGAGAAGGGGTGGAGTGGGGTCGAGGCCTGGGGCTGAGCTGGGGTTGAGCACCCCCGGGGAAAATTAGAAGCTGGCTTGGGGGTCTGCAAAAAAAGTTTGAGAACCGCTGGAATAAAGCATAATTTAAACATTGGACAGAGAAACCATGTTGCAAATCATGTTAGCTATCCCTGGATTTACATTAGTCTTCTTCATAGAATCACAGAATATCACGGTTGAAAGGGACCTCAGGAGGTCATCTAGTCCAATCCCCTGCTCAAAGCAGGGCCAATCCCCAACTAAATCATCCCAGCCAAGGCTTTGTCAAGCCTGACCTTAAAAACTTCTAAGGAAGGAGATTCCACCACCTCCCTACATAACCCATTTCTTTCCTGTTAGAACCAATGCAGCTCCAGCAGCACCAGCCCAGACCAGTCACTAGTGTTTTAAGCACTGCATAGGAGGGCTGTTTGAATAACAATGTTTGGTTTGGGTGCAGATCTGGAAAAAAAAAATATTGGTCAACCCAAAATGTTTAGGTCAACCTGAAATGAAATATTGTGTTCATTTTGAGGTTCTTAAACTTAAAACAATACTGAGCAAATTTCAAAACCAAGACACTTTTCTAAAACAAAATGTCTTAACATTTCATTTCAGAGATGACTATACAAACTGCTTCAACATTTTGGGTTTTTTTTGTTTTTCCTGACAAATAATTTGCTGAAATTGATCCAAATTTGCAAACTGTTTTGGTTGACCAAAATCTGCATTTTTCAGTGAAAAACAGTTGTGAGAGAAAAATTTCCCCCAGCTCTACTGTATTGTCTGACCCTCCTCAGGGCAGTCAGAAGTGAGTAACTGTTGCTTTGAAATAGAATTTAAATTTTTAAAAGTCTGTCTCTTATTTACTAGGCAGTGCTGACTAACCGTCAGTTATAAGGCTACATTTGTATCCAACATTCCAAAGCCATAATCTCTTTGGAAAATATGTAACTTCTAAAAAAAATATCAAAATAATGAGCTATGAATAATGAGAAGCGTTTGTTCTTTAAGATACATAAATAATCCAAGTAGATGATCCAAAAATGAATACTGCACTAACAGGTACAGAGTAATAAAAGGGGACAAAAGGCGTTTCAGGTGCAGATGCAGAAAACTATATTAAATAGTCTGGCCAGAAAACAACAATTTTATTTCATGACACATTTCAGTGTTTCAAAATATGTTTTTATTTTGATACAGAATGAAAATTAAACATTTTGAAAGCTCTTAAAGTCTCATGAGCTGGATCTGAGAAAACTTCTCAACAAAACTGTTGCAGAAACGGATGTTTCCATGAAACATTTCAGTTTCAACTAAAAGTCATTTTTCAACAGAAAAAAGTTTCATCAAAAATATTTGTACTTGCACTAATGCTAAGGACTTGTTTACATGGGAAAGTTATATTGGTATAAGATAGAGTGAGAATTTAAACTGATATATTGGCCTATGTCCCCTTGTGGACACTTTTACACCACTTCCCTTGAGAAGCTATTCCACAAAACAATAAATCTCATTAAAATAAGTTTTCTGTAACTGATTACAGACATTTACATTGAAAAATAAAACAAATTGCACACAATTAGCAAAACTAAGCCAGGTACCATAGATTAATTTTGTATTCCAGATTTCTTGCTACAGTCTTTTCTTAGGGCTTATCTACATGAGAAAGTTTTATCAGTTATATTGGTATAATTTTACCAGTATAGTTAAACCAATATAGTTATACTGGAATAACTCATTGTGGACATGCTTATTCTGGACTGAAAATAGGATTTTCCCCCCGGTTTTGCTTAAACCCCTTTCAAAGCAACATAAGCAAAACTGAAAAGGCCTTTTTATACCAAAAGAAACTGCAGTACTTGAGATATTTTAAACCAAACTGGACAAAATTGTAGAAAATGTACTGTACAGACCAGTCCTGTAATGGGAAGGAGATGGATGACATTACCTACAAGATCTGTCTTTTTGAGTCTTTGAATCTTGTTAGAGGTGAGGAAAACTATTTGTAATGTAATGTAAACAGTAATGAGCTTGCTTCTCCTCCTCCTCCACCCCTTTTCCTGGGAAATACTTAATATTATCTAAACTTGCTTATGCTGATTGAGTATAGCTGTTCAAATATTATATTTTTTCTTTATTGCTTTGCTACCTGCATGGTGTTCTACAAATGGTGATTATATACCAGATCAAACAAAGTCTGCCTTGTGTTCCAAAGTATCTTGATGCTTAACTAAATAAAATTACATCACCTCTGCCACAGTACACATCATACTTTTTCAGGAGATTGTTCTCACCTTCCCCTTGTGGTTCTCTGCAAAATTCTTATTCCAGCTAACATGCAGGATTTTCCTTCCCATCTCCTGCTATGCTGTTCAATGTCCTCTGAAGAACAGAGGATCTGCAACTGCACTTCACTGAACATTCCATAGGCATCCTGAACAAGGAGGCATAATCTGCAAAACAATGTTTAATGTTTCTCTGTTAGCAAATTGCTCACAATTACGAAACAACAGATAAATTGCAGAAAACTTGATTGTGAGTTCCTCAGAGTAGGAATTAGCCTAAAATGCTTTTAAAGCACTGTGCATAAATACATTAAAACAACAATAGCACTAGATTTTTTCAAAATATATTTGTAATAGACAAAGGATAAAAGCTATAGAGAACAAGTGAAAATGGAATTAAAGGATTTACATTGGAGATTAGGAAACAGTAGATAAGTAAAACTTTGTTCCTGTGTCTATAACGAAAGAGTACAGATCTGCCCAAAGTGGGGATGAATCTTCTAGAACTGATAGATGGTATACACAGATAACACAACTGATTATATATTTGATCTACTTAAATAAAACACTGGATTTGATGAGATGCGCAAGAGTCAAGAAAAAGGAAACCGTGGGATATATTTTTTTAATTTAATTGAAATCAGAGTGATCCAGAGGATTAGAAATTGGCAAACACAACCCAATTATTTAAATAAATGAATAAAACACAAACAAACAAAACAGAGAACTATAAATCAGTGAGTTTAACATTTGTTGTATAGAAACAGTTGGAAACGATCTTCAGGGATGTGGTAAGAGTACCCCTAAACTAGCAGTGTGATTAAGGACAGCCCACATGGAATCAAGCTTGGGAAGTCATGTTTAACTAACCTGCTAGAGTTCTTTGAAGATATCATTGTCTGGTATATAAGAGAGAGTCAGTGGATAAAGTATATTTAGATTTTCAAAAAGGTATTTCATCACAAGGTTCCACTTCAGAGATTAGCAGCTAAAATAGTATGAGTCATAGAAGAGTGGGTGAACAGGGCTGCTGGATATGAAACTGGTTTCACTGCTCGGCGGGTGGGGGGGGCGGGAGGATTGAGCAAGGAGACTTTTCAGGATGGAAAGGAATTACAGAGCACCCTTGCAGACAGCGTAGATGCCTCCAACATCTAGAGACACTTGATTCCTTTTTGGAGGAAACTGAGAGGGGTGACAGAAGGTAGAATTAAGATAAATTTTAAAAGTGCAGGCACTGGTTCAAGAGATTTTAGAGGGGCTTCCTGTGAAATCTCCTTGTAGGTCAAGCATGTGAGCACCATTCTCGAAGATCCTCCACTGGTAGAGCACAAACCCATTTTAAAAAGATCCAATCACAGAGAAAGGACTGCAACCAGTGAATGGTAGAGAGAGTCAGGTATCTCTTAGTTCAGCTCCTCATCCCTCTGGATCCATGGAATCAGCTTTCTCTTCATCTCTCACTCATGCTATACATGGAGCCTCCACGCTACCCAGAAGCATATTGGGCTGCATACCAAGGACTTGGTCCAGCCTATCAAAAAACAGATAAGTTTTTTGTTTCACCCTGGACCTATTTTTATCGACGGGTCACTCTTTTCACAGAACTTGCTTGCCACTCCAAGTGAGGTCCATCTCAGCTATTACCTCAGACACTTGGTGATGCCAATGTTCTTTTAAGAAGCACTGGAAATTCTCATTTCTTGAGATCGACTTCAGTGCCTGCAAGTCAGCATCAGGCCAAATGGCAGCATGCTCATATTAAGGCCAAAGGCTTAAGACAGTCTAGTGGCTGAAGCAAAATGAACTCAGTTGCTGCTGAAGAAGTTGATCATTACAATATAGTGCACAAATGAGTCCCACATTGTGTGCAGTGTTATTTTTACAGACAAGTGGCTTCTAGCAAACTTGACCCATGTATAGTCAAGTGCATAAAGTATACCAGACAGGCTGCATGAGCAATGATGGATGTGGAATGGTGGTCGGAGAATTGTACTATTGGAGCTATAACACCAACAATCCAATCCACAATAGTACTGCATCTACCAGTACAGTAGAGATGCACAAATAGTATCTTTGCTCACCATGAGTCTAATCCAAATTAGCAAACTTGACCCATGAGATTAGCACATCAATTTATGTGCAAAACTGAATTCCAGATTGGAACTCAAGACAAGGAACATCACAGACTAACAACACTGAGGACATCACAAAAAATATTCACCTCCTTAAAACCTTTTTGCAAGTACAAGTGATATAATGAAAAAACCTGAGACTGTATTGATCATAGACCCAGCATCTCACTGTGCAAGGACAGAAAATCAGTCTAATGCTACAATTATCTAATTAATTACAATCAATTTTCCTCTTCACTCCTACAACAAAGACGACCTAGCAGCACAACAGGACCCAGAAACGTATTCATAGAACTCTTGAAGTCATTTCAGATGCAGCTGGCTCAGTTCTTACAGATCCATTCATACACTATTACCAGCACCACCATGAATGGATGCAGCCTAGTGGCTCCTTGAGGATGTTGATTCATGGCAGTTATGCTTTACAGAGGATTCTATTTACTTTAGTTTTCTGAAATAAATTCTGAATTTGCATCATTTTCTCATATTATAAATGTTGGCCCACATTTCATTAGATACATTCAAAATTTAGTTCTCAATCAAACAATATATACAAAATTAAGCAACAATTTATACCAGTTTATCTTTGGAATCACTATGCGGAACAAATCTGAAACCTAAATTACAAGAGACCAAATATATAATCCAAAATCTAATTGTTCAAAACTATATTACACAATTATGAAAATTCAGCAATGTATTTACCACAAATCCATCTCTCCATAAAGTACAATATGCATTAACAGTTTGACTAATATTGTACATTTTCAAAATAAATGTTTAACACTTGTTTGTTGCTATACATATCCCTGAACTAATATAAAAGAAAAAACATTACTATTAATCAATGGTGTCTGTACATGTGTTGTAGGGATGAGGGCCTATATCCTCTTTTTCAAAATACAGTGCACTCAATTTATAAGACTCACTGACAGAAGAATCAGTTGCGCATAGTGATCAAATCCACTGGGACAAAATCATTCTTATACCAACTAAAATACTCCACTTGCAAGAATCAACCACTTATAAAAATCAAATCATTTCGGACAGATGTGATTCTTATAAAAGGAATGCACTAGAATAGTCCATAAGGCTTAGGATTTGTGGCCCTACAGAAGTACTGAATTTAAAGGAGGGATGTGGAAAAAAAAGACTCCTGTTCAGATTGAATAGAGAGTTAGTTCTATCCCAGAGAGTGACATGGGAGACAGCATGAAGATGAGTGTGAGAGAAGACAACTAAGGAAGAAGTGAGGTCTGACTCACTGATAAGAGCAAAGGGGGCAAGGGCAGGGAATGATAAGAAATGAAGCAGAGCTTAGTCAGTTACTTTTTTTTAAATGTAAGGACACAATGAGTCTTACTTTAAACCTTGGGAAGATTTTGTTAATTTCCTAAAAGCCCTGGGGGATGGGGGAGGGAGTAGGAGAGGTTTATTACTTTGCACTATTTTTATGACTGAAGTAATATTAAGGACTAAATATTTCCCACTGGAAATGCGAAGATGATTACAGGACTGAACTGTTGTGCCCCTCCTAATTAGACATCCTTCACAGTGAAGGAGTAAAACTCCATTTTCTTCTTTTTAATTATATGTGAAACATACCATACACCTATGGCACTGCCTCGTATCTTGCACTTAAGTCTTCTGGAAGGATGGGCATGAGTAGAACCCACTTGTGCTTAATCATTCCACAGTTGACAACTACCTCCACCATTTCTGCCAGTGAGATGAACAGTGTATTGAAAAATATGCCTAGCGTAGGAGGAGAGGAGGGGAGAGGACTTAGGGTGGAGAGCAAGGTGGCACTGAATGAAGATGCTGCAGTTGCCCATCTCCACATCTTGTAGAAATATGCAGCAGATTTGTCATAAATAGAACTTAACTAAGGATATGACTACACTACCCGCCAGATCAGCAGGCAGTGATTGAGCTACTGGGGATCTATCGGGGATAGATTTATCAGGTCTAGTGTAGACACGATAAAATCAATCCCTGATTGCTCTGCCGTCGACTCCGGAACTCCACCGCGCACGAGAGGCGGAAGTGGAGTCGACGGGGGAGCAGCAGTGGTCGACGCGCCACCATCCTCACGGCCAGGTAAATCAACCTAAGATACATCGACTTCAGCTACGCTATTAATACTTATATTAATATTTAGGAAGACACTTGAGAGAAATAGTATTATTGTCTATGTCTCTCTCTGAAGGTTGTGGTAACCTGTATCTGAACTGTTTAATGGATAAATTATCCTGTGCTAATTGCCATGATGTTTAGGAGAAGGAAAGTTAAGCCTATTTTTCCTCAGGCCAAAAAGCTGCAGGAAATGTATAAAAATCCTGGGACATGATCCTTCTTCATCTCAGATCTGCTTTGGGTTTCAAGAGGAGGAAACCTTAAGCCATAAGGATTGAGATCCCCAGTCACTGACTGGAGTCACCCTGAATATGGACATTGGACTATAACCTATGGACTATTTCTAAAAGGACTTTTGGCAACTACAAGCTCACCTCTGCTATGTATCTGGACCTCAAGAAATTGAACTCAAGCCTGTATGTATATTGATCTTTCAGCCAACTCTCTCTCTTCTTTTTTAATAAATTTTAGTTTAGTTAACAAGAATTGACTACAAGCATGTATTTTGGGTAAGATATAAGTTATCATTTGACCTGGGTGTGGGGCTTGGTCCTTTGCAATCAGGAGGATTTGGAATAATCTTTTATATGATGTAATATGATTTTCAGAATTTATCATCATATGTTTGACATGTGTATCTGGATGGAGGCCTGAGGCTGGGTACTTTAAGGGAATTGTGTTGTTTGGACTTCTGAGTAACCAGTGAGGTACTACAGAAACTGTCCTGTGCTGGCTTAGTAAATCTAAGTACTGGAATATCCACCAGCTTTTGGGGTTTGTCTGCCTCGTTCCGCTTGCAGTTCACCCTAATTGAGTGACCTCAGCTGGCTCCTATGGGCAGCATCTTTACAATTTCTTATCTATTTTTGAGTGCTCCTAGCAGAGACAAAGCACACCTAAAAACACTCCCCTCTCTCTCAGTCACCACAGGCACAACACTCTGCCTACACAATTCCAATTCAGCAACTTGTCTAGTCAAGTCTCAAGGTGGAGCTCCTAAACTCCTGTAAACATAGTTTAGATTCACACTGTAACCTTCAGGACACAACCCAAGCTGGATTTAACTTATCTGAACCTCCCACATGCACACAAGAAGCCACCCACCATCATGCAAATGAAGCAGTCCTTCTGCTAATTGTATCTGTCATTGTTGGAAAAATCAGAGCCAGACACATAGATAGGGTTGGCACCCATCCGGGTTTTACTCAGACAGTCTGGTTTTTGGCTTCTGTGTCAGGGTACCATTTAGGATTGCCAGGTGCCCAGTTTTCAACTGGAAAGTCTGGTCGAAAAGGGCACCTGGCAGTGTTCAGACTGAACACCAAAAGTCCAGTTACTGCAGGGCAGGGGGAGGCGCTGGGTCATTAATCTGCACCAGCCCCTGTTCAGCCAGGGCCACCTTCTTGTAAGGCTGCAACAGCTCCCCTCCGAGTACCAGAGCAAAGGAAGCACAGCTGGGGAAGGAGGTGGAGATGATCCAGTGAGCAACAGGGGTTGGAAAGCGGGGGGGGGGGGGGGGGGAGAGGAGCAAGTGATGGGGGCAGGGCATTGGGGGGAAGAGGCAGAGCAGGGGCAGGGCCTTGGGGAAAGACGCGGGGCAGTGGTCCAGTTACCAGCAATTAGAAAGGTGCAACCCTACAGATCTGAACACACTGTGGGACTATGATCCACTTGTTTATCCTGTAACAACACAGGGATTTTCCTGTAAAAACAAAAATACCATATTCAATGAACCACAAATTGCTTAATGCCTCCATTTAAATAGTATATCTCTACTGTATTATTGTCACCGCAGACTCAGACTGTTCTGTTCTCCTTTAAAATGCACGTCATTTGTTGCCACCACAGGCAGGGATGTTTTATAGACCAGCAATAACTACAATTTGAAGGATACTGATAAAAAAGAAGATACTATTAATACTTAGCTACCAAACTGCCTTTTTCATCCACAGGTCTTAAAGAACTCTATAGTGGAGAGTAAATAGCAGTGTGCTCATTTTATAGATGGAGAAATTGATGCCTAGAGTTTAAATTATCTGTCCACAAATCAGCATGGTAGCAGCTGAGCTGAGAATAAAATCCAGGACCCCAGCCAGTACACCAAATATGGCCAGGGAAATAACATCCTAAATAACAAATATGCAGCAGAGACCTCCAAAAGTTTTACTAAAACATTTTTAGCAATTACTTTCTCACCATGCATACATACAGCAGAAAGTTTAAACAAAGTAAATACATTTTGCAGTGTCCTTATTCCAAAATCACAGGTTCTGTACATTTATTGCATTTATCTAGTCACTTATGTTTTAATGGCCAGTATTCAAAAAAATGGCCTGTTTTCCCACTTCAAAGAATCAAGTGCAGCTCAAACCTGGAAAATTAAATGTATCTTCTACAAAGACTTTTATGACCTTGTCCTGGCTGACTCCTTTCTCCATTTTTCTACCCACGTTACTCCTCCACTGCCTTCTTTGCTGCTTTTGTGCCTTGAGGAAAAGGAGCTGATAAAAACTGCTTCTGTAGGAAGGAATAGGCCTGCAGGAGCCATGTGGTGGCCTGGCTATGTTGTTAATGCCAAACATAAACATGACTGGAGCTGCACAATAATTTAAATTTTCCCAGTCAACATGGAACACTCCAAATATCTGGTGAGAGCTGAACATAGGCAACAGACCATGGACAGCATGTGGCACAGAAATGGACTATTTATATTTGTAGGGACACAAGCAATGGTTCCAGAACTTGAACTGGATGATCATTTTCAACAGAATACATTTTTCCTATGCAGTTTTTTTTAATAAAGCACCAATGCACTGTTTTAAATTAACTTAGCCACACTCTCTGTAATTCACTTTCCTGTAATTCTTAAACTCCTGACATTTGTTTCTCTTTTATAATGTTCACAGATAAGAACTTCTCTAGTTTTTTGAACACCATTATATTTTTGGCTTTCACAACATCCCCAAGCAATGAGTTCCACACGTTGACTATGCATTGTGTGAAGATTTTCCTTTTGTTTGTTTTAAATCTGCTGTTTATTAATTTAATTGGGTGTCTCCAGGTTCTTGCGTAATGTGAAGGGGAAATAACACTTGCTTATTCACTTTCTCCACACCAGTCACGATTTCATTTCCCCTCTTAGTTGTCTCTTTTCCACGCTGAAAAGTCTTTATAAACTCTCCTTAATCATTTCTGTTGCTCTTCTCTGTATCTTTTCCAATTCTAATATATCTTTCTTGAGATGGGGTAACCAAAACTGCATGCAGTATTCAAGGTGTGAGTACACCACGGATTTATATAGAGGCATTATATTTTCTGTCTTCTTATCTATCCATTTTAAAATGGTTCCTAACATTCTATTAGTTTTTTTGACTGACGCTGCACACTGAGCAGATGTTTTCAGAGAAATATCCACAATGAGGACTTCAATAACTCAGACATAGGTTAGGGGTTTGTTACAGGAGCGGATGGGTGAGATTCTGTGGCCTGCATTGTGCAGGAGGTCAGACTAGATGATCATAATGGTCTCTTTGACCTTAAAGTCTATGAGACTCCAAGATCGCTTTCTTAAGTTGTACCAGCTAATTTAGACCCCATTATTTTGTATGTATAGTTGGGATTATGTTTTCCAATGTGCATTACTTTGCATTTATCAACACTGAATTTCATCTGCCAGTTTATTGCCCAGTCACCCAGTAACTGAGTTTTGTGAGATCCCTTTTTATTTAAAAAACAAACAAACATACATTTACAAATGATAAAAAGACGTTTCTGTTATCTACCCAAGCTCAATAACAAGCTTAAGTTACAGTTCCAAACCCTTTCAGAGATGCATTTGGGAAATATTTTCTACATTTTTCTGGTTGTTTTGGCTGTCTTGGACTCCTGAATATTGAAATAATTCTATTAATAGTTGCAGCCAAAAAAATTACATCAAATAGAAACAAACGTTCCAGCAAGCTATTGGGGCTAGCAGGGGTAAAGAAAACAGTTATTTGTTCAAATGTTTATCTCAGAACTCGGATGAAGTTTCAGGAGAAACAGTCCAGTGGGACCAAAGACAGAGAATTATTTTAAAGCTTTCTGTAATTTGCCTGGATCCATGCTGAATATGTCACCAGGGTAAAGTCTTAATTATACAATGAGAAAAAACTACATCCATAAGCATCTTCAATCATTTCCATTTGTTTTTGGAGTGCAGGCATCAGCACTGCTATAAAATAACTAAGAACAAGAAGAGCATTCTGGGTATATATAAGTAAATAAACATGAGACCATTTCACCTTGTTTCAGAATTGCTGCCACCAGTACTGTTGTGGCAGTAAACTATAGGTAGAATGCAGTTAAAAAAAAAAGTAGTAAATGCAGACTCCCATCATATACTGTAATGTTAAATTATGGAGAGCTTCCATATGGGGTCTCATAACAATTACCTGATTTGTTTGTATGGATCAGCTTAGAACAGGGTAACATTTTTCTACAGAAAATAATTTACTAAACAACAGGAAAACTTTATGGTGAAGAAAGCCACAGACTCAGATGAACACCACCCATCTAGGGTGATATGAAATCTCCAAAAGAAGATCACATTCTAAATTTAACATCCAACCATCATCATCATGGCACTTAAATAGCACTTTTATCCATGAATCTGAGTAGGCTCATACCAACATAAGACTGATATGAAGGGGCTTTTTTGTTTGTTTTTCGTTTTTTATGTTTGAACGTTCAACTACATTTTTCAATGGGGAGCTAACAGAGGATTCTGTTCTGCACACTGATGGGTGCCCTCAATTCCAAAGAGATCAGAGTTGAACTGCTGGCTCTGGCACAGGTTGTTTGTTTAACACTCAGCAAGTCACATTCCCTCTGTGACTCAGTTTCTTGTCTACAACATAAGAATAGAAACGTTTCCCTCGCAAGAGTGTTGTGAGAATAAATGCTCAGGAAAAGCACAGATACTGTGGGGATGGAGGCAATGTAAGTACCTAGAAAGACATACCCTGCTGCAAGCCCTTCATGTACTAAACTTGCATTTAAATTAAGGGCAGTTTTGTAAGTGAAAGGCTTTCAAAACCATTCTTTTTGAAATACAGCAGCATCATTGAGAGAACACTTAAGTACCTTTAATAATACATATGGCAAGCATTTTTCAAATATTGTAGCCACTGAAACAAAATAAGAATGCTGTAGCAATACTAGTGGCCTCACTGACTCTTTCAACGATGTATCATTTGTGGATATAGTGGATTCATTTTTAAGACACAGACTATGAATGGGCTGTGAGAAGAATGTATAAAATACAATATAAAATGAACTTTAATAACAAAGAAAGGGAACAGCACACATTCTGAAGAGTGATAGGGGATTCAAAATGTACTCCTGGTAACATAAATTAAAAGAGATAAATAAAACATTTATTGCTTCAGTGAACACGTAATGTGAGTGAAATATAACACTGCAAGGTTTTTTATGGAGCTGCATTCAGGAAGAAATTCTTTCTACAGTTTTAATGTAACGTCACCCTACTGAAACAATACTAAAATCTGTATCTATTATTCATCAAAATAAGCAGCAGAAAAAAAACAGCGAAGAAGAAAATCACAAGTGAGGGCTTTCTCGGGATCCTTTATAGGCAAAAATACAACTCAATTCTTCCTTGAGGTTTCTGATATTTCTTTTCACCTCTGGTTGTTTTTCTCTTTGCTCTCATTCATTGGCTCAATTTCATAGGTGTGTGTATAAGTGAGGGAGAGTGTGTGTGTATAGACTGTTTACAAGACTTATGGTAGCAATTCTCAGCAGTCCATTGAGAATTCCAGGAAATGGCCCCTGCTATTTTATTCTAGGTCAACGTCAGCTAATGACAGGCAGTAAAGATCACACAGGACAGCTCACTCAATCGCAAAATCCTGTAGTGAGGCCTCAATGGGAGAGAGAAAGCCAGCGAGCTGTGAGTGGGCGGAGTGCCTTCCCAGCACTCTACCAACCACAGCACAAGGAATTATGATAAACAGCACTCTGGAAACCAGATACAACAGTACATTGTGTTCTTCTTCTGAAAAACAACCAGACTTCTCCTCACAAAGTAAACAGTTAATCCTGTTTATCTTTTTTTTTCTTGATGAGCTGTTAACAGAACAATCTTTTCTGCATAGCAAAGTAAAGATTTTTCCCCTAAAATTCGCACAGATTTTTTTCCTCCAAAGGGGGGGAAAAAACCACACATAATCAAGTATGTAAACTTTCTAGTATCGGCAGGCAGTGAGGAACACCAATCTCTCTTGGCTTAAACTGACTTAACACAATGATGCCAAAAACTGAATAAGACCTTTCCCTCTCTTGCATACTTTATTTTTGGAGTCTCAAACACAGTGTGTTATTTTTCTCATTTAACTACTACTTTTCTGTCATGAACAAGCAAAATTGGTAAAAACTGTTACATGCGGTATCCTTGCGGGATAGGTAAATGCTATACTGTATATATGAGATTCCTTTCTTCCCAAACTTTGATTTAGTCAGGTTTCAGTGGTAGCCGTGTTAGTCAGTTCTTTACAAGAAAGGGGGTGGAAGGGAGAGTGTATTGTATGTAGTTTTCTCACCATGAATTGATAAGTTGCTTGCTTTTCCTCTTTTTCACAATACGTGCTAACTGTGTAAATTCATCCTGTCCCTGATTTTGCATCCTAAGGATGACTAAATAGAAAAACAGCTGGAATTGATTATCTTGTTTTTATGAAGCCACCATGTTATACCTATTAACTACTTATTACTAGTGAGTACTCTTCTGCAGGGTAACTGCTTTTCAGTAGGAAATCCCAACCTCTGACACTAAGAAATTAAAACTGTACAGAAAAATTCAAGATTTAAAAAGTTTTTAAGATCCTAAATCACTAACAGAGTATTTGTTTGGTTTCTTATAATCATAAATATATATGATTTGAAAAAAATATTTATTTGACTAGTCTTCAGTTTAGGATTTTGGGTTTCCTACACAGTAGAACGGATGATATCATCAATGGTTCATGGGGTAAAAAACAGACCTCTCATTTGGGTCTTGGAAAATAAGTACCTGTGAGGCAGATTTTCATATCTTTTATGTTTAAATGTATTAATAAGTTTTAAGCTTACACAATCATTTTGTTACTGATTTGAGCTCTTAAATACTTTTGTATTTAATTTATCTTTTAAACCTCTTGAGAGAAGTATGGAGAACAATGCCTCCCAGAGCTCCTGTGGAACACAAACTCTGCTCCACCCCATTCAGAAACCTGAGGAGTATGTATCTGCAGGGAAAGTCATGGTTCTACCACTCCTTTACTCTCCAGAGAGGCTCTAAAGAAGAGGTCCCCAAACTGTGGGTTGCACCCTCTGAGGGGGGGTATGGGAAACACTGAGGGCACACAGCGGGACCCAGGCCAGTCCCCTATGGGGGCCATGGAGGGAGCACCACCCAGCCCTGGTCTGCTCTCAGCTCTGCTCTGGCTAGGGTTGCCAACGTTCTAATTACACAAAATCAAACAGCCTTGCCCCCCCTCATACCAGAGGAACCCTCTTCCAACAATCAGGGAGGAGCCATCAATGCCTGAGTTTGTTTGCTGGTCGTGGCTACTAGTGACGGTTTGGATGAGTTGGGTGCCAGTGGTGCGCTGTGCACGGAGGCCGAGGTATTTGTTGCCACTGTTTTCCCCAGGAATTGAAATTGGGGGGAGGGTGTTCAAATTTACTGGGGGCAGAGGTCAGGGCCAATGAAGGGTAAGACTGTGAGGATGAAGGTGGGCTGTATGGCACAATAGTAAAAACTGAAAAATGTTTCATGACCATTTTATTAGATTTAACTCATGTTTTAAAATCATCACACAAATTAAAGTTGGCTACTCAAGCCTTCTATGAAGCACTACATTTACATCCTTCTTGGTTTCTTGTTATAATTTTGTACAACTCTGTTAATGAACATCTTGAATGCAATGTGTTCATCCTTGGTGGCTTCTCATGTGTCCGGTACTTCCATTCCTTCAACTGATAGGCTCATTAGTTCATTCACATGATCATGCAGAAGGCAATTTCTTTCAGAACACAAAATTCTATTCAATGATGAAAAAGAACACTCAACTGTAGCTGTTGTGACTGGGAGTAGCAAGAGATGAATTCCTACTTTTTTCATCCGAGGAAACACAGCATAAAGTTCGGGTTGAGCCACTAGTGATGATAAAAAAGAAGTTAAAGTCAAATCTTCATTTGTTGTATGATATTCCAGTCTGCTTCAAATTCTCTATTCTGTCCTGAGCACATGGCAGCCCTATTGCTGGTAGTGCCTCACTCCACTCAACTGTTAGTGTTTTATAGGACAGGGATCTGTAAAAGCTATGTAGAGTTTGAGTAGAATCTAAAAGTTGCTGTTGCAGATTTTTAATAATCAAGTCTGTGTACTTTTTCAGTTGTCTTAAACACTTCAATATATTCAATATAAATGCCTTCATTAGTCAACTTCTGGACTAAAGTCATTGCTTCTTCCAGTAGTTTTTCAATGGAAAGCTCTCTGATTGTAGCTTCTGTTGCTGTACAAAGATCTACTACTGTTGTAGCAGATGCCTGGATGGCATTGTTTAATGACCCAAGTGGTTTAAACAGTAGACTTACAAGTAGAGTGACTATATTTAGGTGTTTGTCCAGTGTCCCGACTGATCCTTGGTTGGGACACAATTTGTCCCGATATTTTGCTCTGCCGGCAGCATTCGGCTTTTTTTTTTCCCTCTGCCAGCAGCATTCGGCTTTTTTTTTTTTTGCTCCACCGGCGGACCCCCCATGTGTCCCGATATCTTCTTCCTCTCATCTGGTCACCCTACTTACACGAGAGAGAATGGCATTAGTCTTCTCTGAATGCAGTAGCAAAAGTAACCACCAGCCTCACTACTTTGATCCATCCCATCTTGGTAGATACTTTCCTAAGTCAGTAATATGGCTGGAATAATTTTAACACAACAGCTAAGGATTGCTCATGAGAAAGCCAGAGGGTTTCCCAGGTTGGACTAATCTGAACTTCAGTCCCAGTGTATCTTCTATATTTTCCAAGATATTCAGTCTTTTTGGACTCTTGCTGAAAAAAGAATATAATTAAGACTTTAAATTGATAGCTTTTTAAATGTCTTTTGAAGAATCTGCAACTTGTACTAGCGCTAGTTGGAGTAGATAGCCTCTGTAGTGTGTATAGGAGAGATTAGGGTTACACTTTTCTCTGAGCCAAGCTTGTACTCCACCATGTCTTCCAGAGAAGTTTGCAGCTCCATCAAATGCATAAGCAGTCATCTGTTTGGGATCCAACTGACAAGCATTTAACTCTTCTAAGATGTGGGTTGTCACAGCTGAAGCCAATGTGTCTTCTTTAACTTGAACATCTAGAAATACATCTACTGGCCTACCACTGACACCAAGATAGTGTACACAATGACTTAACACTTGATGCTCATTTGCATCAGTGCATTCATTAGCCATGTATGCACATTTTTTGAATGTGGTTAGAGAGTTCTTCACTTTTTCAACTGTTGAGCCTTTCACTGTTGCACTGCATGCTTCTAGCCAGTCAGTTGAGTTTCTTGCAGAAAGACACTGAGCATTTGCTGGTCTTGTTCGGAACCAGTGTTCAACTTCAAGATGAACAAGTGACAATGCACTTAACACTGGCCTCCAGTTTGTAGTGTGTGGTATCTTTTGCTTAAATAGAAAGTATGATGCCACAGCCATGTTTGTTCTGCATGAACTGTCATGTGTGTCTAGCATTCTTAACAGCCTCATTAACACTCACCGGTGTTGTCCTTTCGTCAGTGGAGACTCAGTTCAGAGGTGCTTTCACATGAGTTCACCTCACAGGTGGGGGCCAAGAAGGCACCTTGCTTGTTCCTCCAGCTGTTCACTGTTTGCTCTGGCCACTGTTGTTCATTGTGCCACCATTCACTCCATTGCTCTGTTGCCAATGGCCCTGCACAGTCACCTGCCACTGTGACCTCTGTGAGTTGGTCTCTTGAGCTTGCACTCAGCTCTCAGTGATTTCAACTGAATGCTCAGTGGGGGTACCTTGTTGCTAATGCAGACTGAGCCATCTCTTCCACAGAAACACTGTCCCACAGCAGATCTAAGAACTTAGACCTGATTATCAGTGATTTCAGCTGTAGTGCTCACTTAACAAAACAAAAGATGATCTATTGAGCATAATCAGCTCTGTCTTTAAACAGTGGAGAGGGGAAGGTCAAACAGTACTTGTGACTCAGGCAGACTTTCAAGCAAAACACCTGTCCTCACCCTCTCTCTTGATGCCCTCAACCAGCACAGGCTACGTACAGTTCTACTGCCCTTTATTACAATACAATAAGAACAACAATATTTCATTACACACACACACACCCCGCATTCAAGTGATTTGTTACCCAGCCTCAGCCAAAATCTACCACTTGGGCAACACAGCTCTGTTTGCTAGATACCTAGGCAGATAAGGTGCGAATATAAATACAGTTTGGTCCTGAAGCCTTTCCCCCTTGCCCCTTGCTCATGACTAGCTGTCAAGGAGAGCTCATTTAGACTCTGCTTACAAATCATAATTTGAAATTATTAGGTTGGCCAACATCACTGAAACGAATGCACTGACACGGTCATAAAAACAAAAGCTGTATCAGGAAGCTAGTCTATGTTCATACTTTTCAAATCTATAATACTTTTTCAGATACATATATTTTATCATACACTGTATATGCTTTTAAAGTGTGTATTAATGTTTCAATTTCAATTCAAATTTACAAAAACCAATCACTAAGTTGGCAACACTGCATTTAACTCAAAACTGGGGACGGGCCGGGGCGGGGGTGTTGGGGAAATTCAGCAGAGGTGTAGGGAAATCCCTGCTTGTTGTGACTTACCCGGACGGCTCGAAAGCTGGGCGGAGGGCAGACTCCACCAGGAGAGCCCTGAGGCAGATGTTCCGGTCTTTCTGGGTGCAAGAACAAAAGTTTTTGCACATCTGACACTGCTCCTTAATGTGTGACTCCCCCAGGCACTTAAGGCAGCTGCTGTGGGGGGTCACTCACAGGCATAAGCCTGCTGCAGTCCGAGCAGGGCTTGAACCCAGGAGACTGGGGCATGCCTAGCCTGGGACAAAGTCCTGCTGGAACCCTAACTACTAACTAATTCACACTTAACAACTAATTAAGACTAACAAAGCAAACTAAATACAACGGCCTTAAGGCACAAAGTTCAAAATGGTAGACAACCGCTAGCTCTTGCCAAGCTAGAGAGGTGCTCTGACTGACCAACACAGGTGGTAAAAAGAAACAGACACCGTAGTGCCAGTGGCACCTGATATACCACAGCATGAGCGCGGCACTCCAGAGGATGCCACAGCCGGCCCTATGGATACTGCTAAGGCAAAAATCTCTGACAGCCGCGCACGTGGGGGTGCGCACACCTAAAATGGAACCGACATGAGCAAGCATTTGAGGAAGAATAAGTAAATGCTTTCAGACTATATAGAACAAGACACATGATGGATAAGTTCTAAATGTCACCCTGTTGGAAGTTCTATTGCACCCCTCTGAACACTGTGCAAAAGGCTAATAGCCTCTTGTCCCATTTTAATTCATAATAAGGCTACATTTACATCAGGGGTGGGCAAACGTCTTGGCCCGAGGGCCACATCAGGGTTGCAAAACTGTATGGAGGGCTGGGCCTCCCCAAACAGCCTGGCCCCGCCCCCTCCCACTTGTCCCCCCCAGAACCCCTGACCCCTCCATTGCCGCCTGCTCCTTGTCCCCTGAGCGTCCCCTCTCAGGACCTCTGCTTCTAACTTTTCCCCAGGACTCCACCCCTCTGCTCCCTCTCCTCTGACTGCCCAGCCCCCTATCCACACTCCCACCCAACAGGCCTCCTGGGACCCTGCCCCCTATCCAAGCCCCACTCCCTGTCCCCTGACTGCCCCGCCCCCTATCCACCACCCCACCTCCTGACAGGCCCCCTGGGACCCCACCCCCCCATCCAACCCCCATGTTCCTGGTCCCTTGACTGCCCCGACCCCTATCCACACCTCCCACTGACAGGCCCCTTGGGACTCCCACACCTATCCAACCCCCCATTCCCCATCCCTGAGTGCCCCACCCAGAACCTCCACCCCATCCAACCACCCCCTGCTCCCTGTCCTGACTGCCACCCAGTACTCCCTGCCCCTTATCCAACCCCCCCACTCCCCATCCCCTTACCATACCACTCAGAGCAGCAGGAGCTCGCAGCCCCGCTGCCCGACTGGAGCCAGCCATGCTGCCGCACTGCCCGGCAGGAGCGGCAGACCAGAGCACTGGCAGCACAGAGTGCTGAGGCTGCAGGGGATGGGGTACAGCGGGGGAGGGGCCAGGAACTAACCTCCCCAACTGGGAGCTAAGGGGCCGGGCAGGACGGTCCCGAGGACTGGATGTGGCCTGCGGGCCATAGTTTGCCCACCTCTGATTTACATAGTGCCTTTCATCCCAAAAAACTCTCAAAGCACTTGAAAAACTAACTGCCTAATGGATACAGATTCAGATTTTCTGCTCTCCCTACATAAATAGAATTTCCTTGAAAGCAATGAGAATTCATTTATCTACCACTGAAACACAGCATCTGTTTAAGCAGCAAAGAATCCTGTGGCACCTTATAGACTAACAGATGTTTTGGAGCATGAGCTTTTGTGGGTGAATACCCACTTCGTCAGATGCATGTAGTGGAATTTTCCAGGGGCAGGTATATATATGCAAGCAAGCTAGAGATAATGAGGTTAGTTCAATCAGGGAGGATGAGGCCCTGTTCTAGCAGTTGAGGTGTGAAAACCAAGGGAGGAGAAACTGGTTCTGTAGTTGGCAAGCCATTCACAGTCTTTGTTTAATCCTGAGCTGATGGTGTCAAATTTGCAGATGAACTGAAGTTCAGCAGTTTCTCTTTGAAGTCTGGTCCTGAAGTTTTTTTGCTGCTGGATGGCCACCTTAAGGTCTGCTATAGTGTGGCCAGAGAGGTTGAAGTGTTCTCCTACAGATTTTTGTATATTGCCATTCCTAATATCTGATTTGTGTCCATTTATCCTTTTCCGTAGAGACTGTTCAGTTTGGCCGATGTACATAGCAGAGGGGCATTGCTGGCATATGATGGCGTATATTACATTGGTGGACGTGCAGGTGAATGAACCGTTGATGGTGTGGCCGACCTGGTTAGGTCCTGTGATGGTGTCGCTGGTGCAGATATGTGGGCAGAGTTGGCATCGAGGTTTGTTGCATGGATAGGTTCCTGAGCTAGAGTTACTATGGTGCGATGTGCAGTTACTGGTGAGAATATGTTTCAGGTTGGCAGGTTGTCTGTGGGCGAGGACTGGCCTGCCACCCAAGGCCTGTGAAAGTGTGAGATCATTGTCCAGGATGGGTTGTAGATCCCTGATGATGCGTTGGAGAGGTTTTAGCTGGGGACTGTATGTGATGGCCGGTGGAGTGCTGTTGGTTTCTTTCTTGGGTTTGTCTTGCAGTAGGAGGCTTCTGGGTACACGTCTGGCTCTGTTGATCTGTTTCCTTATTTCCTCATGCGGGTATTGTAGTTTTGAGAATGCTTGGTGGAGATTTTGTAGGTGTTGGTCTCTCTCTGAGGGGTTAGAGCAGATGCGGTTGTACCTCAGTGCTTGGCTGTAGACAATGGATCGTGTGATGTGCCTGGGATGGAAGCTGGAGGCATGAAGGTAGGCATAGTGGTCAGTAGGTTTTCGGTATAGGGTGGTGTTAATGTGACCATCACTTATTTGCACCATGGTGTCTAGGAAGTGGACCTCCCGTGTAGATTGGTCCAGGCTGAGGTTGATGGTGGGGTGGAAGCTGTTGAAATCGTGGTGGAATTTTTCCACAGTCTCCTTCCCATGGGTCCAGATGATGAAGATGTCATCAATGTAGCATAGGTAGAGAAGGGGCGTGAGTGGACGAGAGCTGAGGAAGCGTTGTTCCAGGTTGGCCATAAAAATATTGGCATATTGTGGGGCCATGCGGGTGCCCACAGCGGTGCCACTGATCTGGAGAGATATATTGTCATCAAATTTGAAATAGTTGTGTGTGAGGATAAAGGCACAGAGCTCAGCAGCCAATTGTGCTGTTGCATCATCAGGGATACTGTTTCTGACCTCTTGTATTCCATCTGGGTGTGGGATGTTTGTGTAAAGAGCCTCTCCATCCACAGTGGCTAGGATGGTGTTTTCTGGAAGGTCACCAATGCATTGTAGTTCTCAGGAAATCAGTGATGTCACGGAGATAGCTGAGAGTACTGGTGGCATAGGGTCTGAGTAGAGAGTCCACATACAGTCCTTCAGTGAGAGTGCCAATGCCCGAGATGATGGGGCGTCCAGGATTTCCGGGTTTGTGGATCTTGGGTAGTAGATAGAATAACCCTGGTTGGGGCTCTGAGGGTATGTTGATTTGTTCCAGTGTTAGTGTAGGGAGTGTCCTGAGTAGATGGTGCAGTTTCTTAGTGTATTCCTCAGTGGGATCTGAGGGAAATGGCCAGTAGAATTTGGTATTGGAGAGTGGTCTGGCGGCCTCCTTTTGGTAGTCAGACCTGTTCATGATGACAACAGCACCTCCTTTATCAGCCTCTTTGATGATAATGTCAGGGCGGTTTCTGAGGCTGTGGATGGCATTGCGTTCTGCACGACTTAGGTTATGAGGCAAGCGATGTTGTTTTTCCACAATTTCTGCCTGTGCACGTCAGCGGAAGCATTCAATGTATAGGTCTAGACTGTCATTTCGACCCTCAGGAGGAGTCCATGTGGAGTTCTTCTTGTGCTGTTGGTGGGAGGGTACCTGTGTATCAGTGCGCTGTTCAGTGTTGTCCTGAAAGTATTCTTTGAGTCGGAGACGGCGAAAGTAGGCTTCCAGATCGCCACAGAACTGGATCATGTTGGTGGGGGTGGCAGGGCAGAAAGAGAGTCCCCGAGATAGGACAGACTTTTCTTCTGGGCTGAGTGTGTAGTTGGATAGATTGACGATATTGCTGGGTGGGTTGGGGGTACCACGGTTGCGGCCCCATGTGGCAGGTAGGAGTTTAGACAGCTTACAGTCCTTTTTCCTTTGTAGAGAGGTGAAGTGAGTAATGTAGATCTCCTGTCTTATTTTAGTGAAGTCCGTTTGTATGGAAATTTGGTTATTAATGAGAGTCAACAGAGCCAGACGTGTACCCAGAAGCCTCCTACTGCAAGACAAACCCAAGAAAGAAACCAACAGGACTCCACCGGCCATCACATACAGTCCCCAGCTAAAACCTCTCCAACGCATCATCAGGGATCTACAACCCATCCTGGACAATGATCTCACACTTTCACAGGCCTTGGGTGGCAGGCCAGTCCTCGCCCACAGACAACCTGCCAACCTGAAACATATTCTCACCAGTAACTGCACACCGCACCATAGTAACTCTAGCTCAGGAACCTATCCATGCAACAAACCTCGATGCCAACTCTGCCCACATATCTGCACCAGCAACACCATCACAGGACCTAACCAGGTCAGCCACACCATCAACGGTTCATTCACCTGCATGTCCACCAATCTAATATACGCCATCATATGCCAGCAATGCCCCTCTGCTATGTACATCGGCCAAACTGAACAGTCTCTACGGAAAAGGATAAATGGACACAAATCAGATATTAGGAATGGCAATATACAAAAACCTGTAGAAGAACACTTCAACCTCTCTGGCCACACTATAGCAGACCTTAAGGTGGCCATCCTGCAGCAAAAAAACTTCAGAACCAGACTTCAAAGAGAAACTGCTGAGCTTCAGTTCATCTGCAAATTTGACACCATCAGCTCAGGATTAAACAAAGACTATGAATGGCTTGCCAACTACAGAACCAGTTTCTCCTCCCTTGGTTTTCACACCTCAACTGCTAGAACAGGGCCTCATCCTCCCTGATTGAACTAACCTTATTATCTCTAGCTTGCTTGCATATATATACCTGCCCCTGGAAAATTCCACTACATGCATCTGACGAAGTGGGTATTCACCCACAAAAACTCATGCTCCAAAACGTCTGTTAGTCTACAAGGTGCCACAGGATTCTTTGCTGCTTTTACAGATCCAGACTAACATGGCTACCCTTCTGATACTTGAGCATCTGTTTAATAATTCAAGACAGTCTAAGACAGTGGCTCTCAACCTTTTCAGACTATTGTACCCCTTTCAGGAGTCTGATATGTCTTGTGTACGCCAAGTTCCACTTCACTTAAAAATGACATGCTTACAAAATCAGACATAAAAATACAGAAGTGTCACAACATACTATTACTGAAAAATTGCTTGCTTTCTCATTTTTACCATATAATTATAAAATAAATCAATTGGAATATAAATATTGTACTTACATTTCAGCGTATCGTATATAAAGTAGTATAAACAAGTTATTGTCTGTATGAAATTACAGTTTGTACTGACTTTGCTAGTGCTTTTTATGTAGCCTGATGTAAAACTAGGCAAATATCTAGATGAGATGAAATACCTCCAGGGGTATGCATACCCCCAGTGGAGAACCACTGCTCTAAGAGAAAGAGCACCACGTCTTTCAAAACTACAGGACCAATTTAGATAGACAGAAGGTAATAATGAAAATTAGAATTGGACGACGGCACTTAATTAAATATCTACTGATGGGAAAAGTGATGATTTAATGTTTCATGGCACAAATGGAAAACTTGTGGAAGACTTTGTGCTTTATCCAAAAGAGTACCTACACTTGAATATCATTCTATCGTAATGCTGGTGTTCTTAGCTCTGGCTCGACTCAGCTTTCATTCAGAAGGAAGAGACATATCCTGTAGCACTTGGGTTTTTGTTGGAGGTCTCCCATCCAAGTATTGACCAGGCTCAGCCAGTCAAGCATGAGATCTGACAACATCAAAGTCAAGATAGTAGCATACATTTTGTCTTTAAAGGTTGCATTTCCTACTCATAATGCTTACTGCTGTTACCCTCATTGTCTCTCTCATTTCCTCTTATTCTTTGTTACATTCCTTTGTTATTTCTTGTTTTAAATTAGACTGTGAGCTCTTCAGGGCAGAGAGCATGTCCTCCTGTGTGTTTGTATAGTAGTTGACAAAACAGGGCTCTAATTCTGATTTTTGCCTTACAAAAAATAAATACAAGAATAAATACACAAATAAATAAATACATGGCCTACAAGAATGAAGCTGCTTAGATGTCTATTACTTATACTTATACTTAGCCCACTGAATAATATGTGATAGGGCTAGTGCTTGTATCCCCAGAAGAGATAAAATACTGTCAGCCTTACAACATCTCCATACTTCTCTCTTGGGTTCTCCACTAAATAGAAGTTCTTTCTGTCGAATGTAGGAATTGCTCTCAAATCAGGTTCCCTGGACAACTCTTCGACCATGGATCCGTTCCTAGTGGTCCACAGAATTAAACAATTTGTGAACCAACAAGTGAAATTTTGACAGGACAGATGTTCCTTGAAGGGAGAGCTTTCTTATTGGTCTATATAAAAAAAAGGCTGGAGAGACACTAACAGGTAGAAGTAGCGAGTTATTGCTCAAAATGCTGGTCATACATTGTTTGAATGTGTTATCTGTTGCCTTCAATAGCATTATTTGTATTGCCAGCTACTTTCAATTTTTACATCATCCCATGCTGTCTATGTATTCACACATGCAGAAATACAAGGACTGAAAGTTCCTAAATGAAAAGGGAAACAACATTCTAAAACAAAATATATATAAAGACAAAAAATTAAATGTTATTCATGAGATCAGAAGCCAAAATGTCAGTATTTTTAATAATAGATTTGTTAATGTTCACACTTACCCTCTCTGATACAAAATAGGTCATGAAAGAAGCACCACCAGAGAACCTTGGGCTCTAACTAACTTTTCTCAAATCTTGTCCTTTCTCACCTCATCCAATTTATTTTAAGTTCAGTTTTCACAGGTTTATATATGATTCCTTTGAACAACTGGTGATTGATCATATGCCTGGAGCCATGCTGTAAGAGTGGGTGTCCATGACTTTGAGAAGAATCAAGTTTCAGCTGGAAGCACAGCACCAGGCATGGAAGCGATGTGCAGCTCAATCAATACAACTAGCCAAATGGCTCTGTGGCCATTGTGGTAAACGTTGTTCTTCCCTAACTGGCCTATGGAGTCACTTGAAGACCCAATTAGTACAAACTGTGCTTCTTGTCTTCATCTTTGAAACTGAAGTGACTAGCATTGTCATCATCATCTATGGTGCCTGTACCACCTGTACCTAAGCACAGTACATTGCAAAAGGTAGTAGGAGAAAATAAATACATTTGTGCTTATTTAATAATGTATCTCTTTTGAATGTCCAGGTTCACCATCTGATGTGCAGACTTGAATGAAGGACTGAGTGATGACTTGACCCCACCACCTCAGAACCTAGCCAGCAATTAGAGCTGGACGGGAAACCATTTTCCATCCTGTGAACATTTTCAAGATTTTGAAAAATACTCCACTTTGAATCAGGATGAAAAGTCAAAATCTCAAATATGTCTAAGAAAAAGACCCCAAAATCAGGACTGTCCCTATAAAATTGGGACATCTGGTCACCCTAGCAGCAGACCAAATGCAAGCAGGTTTCTCCCTGGCATGCGAAGGGTGCAGGATGCATCAAGGACTCAGACAGTATATATGCACATGGCACAAGTCAACTTAACCAAAACCTCACATGGAGGAAGAGGTAGCAGTCAAGATCTGCTACTTCACCCATACTATATAGTAGCTGTAGAGCAGCATCACACATACAGTGCTTAATTTGTGCCAGCGCTTGCCAGGGCTGAGCCTCGGCACCTCTGGGCTTGCTGCATGTTATGACTGTAAAAAAATTACTTGAACCCCAGCACCTCTTTCATTACAAATTAAGCATTGCACGTATACTACAATTCTATCCCTCATCTCTGCAATATTTTAGTATAGAGCATATGACTTCCACACAGGCTTTACTCCGTCTGCAGGTTTTAGACAATAATTGTTTCAGAGGTATGACAATACCGCTTCAGCAGCCAGAGGCAGCCTCACCAACCTGTTCTTGCAACTGCTTTATATCATATCTTTGAAATCAAATTAAGATACAGAATGATTTTGATGAGGGCAAAGTATAGTATGCAAGTAACATGCAGAAAAGTATAACATGAAAAAGAAATGTGCTAAGTCATTCTTATTAGTTTTATACAGTCACGTATTGTCAGAAGCAAGATTGGCTAAAGAGAAAAAAGCCACAAATCTAAAGCTTATAGACAGAAAGCTTTGGCTGCCTAGGCTTCCAGAAGCTAGAAGATTTGGTATGCTTTCTGAATCAATTTTTCCATTAGAAACCACTATTTGTGTACTGTTTAAAAAAATGCTCTGGGCTGAAACTTAGCTTAGAAAATCTCAGCACACAAAACTTTTTTATATTCTTTATAAAATTCTGGTTGAGTCATGAAAAAAAAATATTAACCTCCTCTTTTTCTCACAAAATAAATGTAAAGATCAGATTCAACTTTTTTTTTTTTTTAAAAAGCTCTGTTTCTGCTCAGATGCATTTTTATGCTGTGTAAATTTCAACACAATTCTGGTTTTCAATAATAGAAGTTTGTTGAAGTATATAACTAAGCTAAAGTAACTTAGTTTGTAAACTCTTTGGTGCAGAGATGGTTTTTAGCTCTGTGTTTGTACAAGACTAGGGCTCCCAGGTGCTATGGTAATACAAATAAACAAACATCTTTTCTATTAAATTATATAATTTCATATTTAATCTTTTTTTAAAAATTGATCTGCTCTGCCTGAGCAGCAAGATTTTGCCCTGAGTGCTTCTTGTCAATCTACATAACTCACTTTAATCTTACAGACCATAACAAATCTATTTATGGGCCATAATGACCTTTGGGATCCATGATCCACAAATGTAGAGAAATTTTAGTGGGTCTTTGGATGATAACCTGCATCAGCTCCAAAACACCCATGTCAGTCCACAGTACAAATGGGACCCTGACATTGACCTTTTACACCTCCACAGTTCAAAGGCAAAGAAACCGAACCTAATATTGTATTAATGATGAGGTGGGAGACAGACTTTCCTCCAAACGTCGAAGAAACTAAATGGTGCAAGGCTTGTCTGTGTACTCAGACTTTTGGTGAAAGAAAGTGTTATGCTCTTAAATTTAACTTTGGTTTTGGTTGGGAAAGTTGGTTTGCCACTTGTGTTCCTCTATGTGAGTTGTACATTTGGGGAATATCCTTTTATACGGCTGATGGTATGTAGTATAAATGTTAAAACCAATTGCATTTTAATTGTAAAATTTCCCAGAGATTTAGGGAATGGGCCAGTTTAAAAAACAAAACAGAACCCAAAAACCTTTATCTCTAAATAAATGGCAGAAATTCAACAAAACCCAGGAAAATCCCATCTCTGAGATAAAAATCATGAAAAGTTTTTCTCTTTTTACGCTGTTTTGAAGTCAATTTAGTTTTCCCAGCATACAGTACATAGACAGGAATTTGTGCCACACACACATATATACAGCCCCTTCTTAAAAGACCTCCACAAATGAAAGTCAGGCTGCAGATTCTATTAAAAGTTGCGTCTAAGCCTCATCTACGATATCCTAGCCCATTTTATTTATTTATATCTTCAGGATGGTTTGCTGAATTTATACAACTCCTTAGCTAAAATTTAGGTATTTTTCAGAGTTCTATTTCATTGCCTCTCAATTGTATTCCTGTAGGGAAGTTTTACTAAAAGTAGTAGCCTATAGTAACACCAAATTGTTGAGGGCTAGCATCTTGACATATACCACAATGACAAGTTATAGTGTTCAGTCAAACTGGATAAGCTGTACAGTTTCCACTTCTCATATAGACAACTATCTGCTAGTGAAGGGAAAGAATAGAGGCTATTTCCAAGTAATGTACTTAATGAGAAAGACCACCAATTAAAGGTTTCTTTTACCATTTTACTGGTAGTTAACATACTATCAGTATCTTCTCTGTGCTTATAATGGGGAATTAGTGCTAGAACCAGTAATATCTTACCTATCAATAGGAAGTGAGGTAAAACAAAACAAAAAAGTTAACTGTCCACAGGACACAAGTCTTCAGACGGTGGGGCCAATGCCAAATTCAGGCCAGAGTGCTGGAAAGACTGTCTATGTTATGAAACCTATAAGCTTTACTAGGTTTTAGTACAGATTCCTGCAGAATGAGAAATTCTCAATACAAGAGTGCCTCAAGTAAATATTTATGGAAAAATAAATTGTAAAATATTTCCCTCCATAAAGGTACCTGGTAAAAACACAATGCTAGAGACATACTTATAACACTAAACTTCAAAAAGGCAGATATAGTCCGTATCTACTCTCCTCCCCACCTGACAAAGACTCTCAATTTTACAGTTATTGGGAAAACATGCTTTTTCACACCCAATACTATTGTTTCATTATTTGCAACTAAAGATAGTATTAACATGGATCTGATTGCCACAGGGTATGTATTCTGAATGGACTGAAATAAAAGCAGTTATTTTTGGCCTATGTACATGTGCAGTTAGATTTAACAGGAGGAAGGAAAAATATGTGCAAGAACAAACTACAAGTAACATATCAGGGGTGTTTCCTAAACCACTCTATGAATTCCAATAGTCTTTGAGATTTGTTTCCAGAAATACATTTTATAACATGTTTAATGGTTACAGTATTCTACAAAATATGAAAGGCTTAAAAACTTAAACACGTCTGAACATTCCTTCTAATAAATGAAATAGCCTACTTCTTGTGGGGTTGAAGGGAGTGCCCAGATTTGATTGACTGGGATTGCGCTATGTGGGAAACGAATGACAGTGCTGATTTTATTTGTGGAGATAAAAATCAATTAATTGGTGTCAGGGGACGGAGCTGAACTTCAGAGAGGGGACTGAAGTTGTGGCAATGTACATAAATAGTCATGGCTTTAGGCTATTACACTACTTTTTTTCCTGGGTGTGGTCCTCTGCTGTGTGTCAAGGAATTATCAAGCCCTGATTTAAAGGGCTCTCTTAAAGCACAGACTCAAGATTTGACCCTGCTTCCTTTATTTCTCCTCATCCCACCTGTACAGTGGTTGTTTGTTCTATAATTGCTTGAGTGTGTGTAGTGGTGGGTTTTTCCCTCTTCAGAAACAAATCTCCAACATTATTTCTTTAGTTCAAAGCACTGACCAGCATTTATGAGCAACCCTGAAAAAACAGGCCTACATGAGTGATTGGCTTTTATTATGGAAAAAGATTTTATTTTTTAGCCTCTAAGGATTTATTGAAGAAGGAGACATAGTGACCCCTATGCTAAGCTTAACTGAATGGTGGTCTACGCTGAAAATCTACATCAGCATAGCTTCGTCTCTCAGGGATGTGAACAGTGTAGACAGCGCTAGGTCGAAAGAAGAATTCTTCCATTGACCTAGCTACCTTCTCTCAGGGAGCGGATTAACTATAGTGATAGAAGAACCCCTCCGTTGCTGTAGTGATTGTGTACACATGAAGTGCTCCAGCTGTGCAGCTGTAGTGTTTTAAGTGTAGACATAGCCTGACACTCTCCCTTACCGAAAAAAAAAAATCGTATCAAAATGATTTTTAAAATCATTGTGCTTCTCTTGGCAGTATCTTTAAACTCTCAATATTTGTCTCTAGTATAGTTGTGTTAGCAGTCCTACGCACTGTTAATATAATAATAGAAAATGAAGAATCGTGTAATTGTACCAAGGAGGCAAAAATTTAAAAGATGACTGTGTTCTCAGAAATCAGCATCAGTTTGTCCAGCCATAAAGAATTATAGCTTGCTTCTAGCTTTAAGTTAACTTAATGGTAATGATCATAAATATTTCTAATAGTATTTTAAACTGGGTCTTGTGAGGTTTTTGAACATGGAACTGAATGTACTGCCAGCTAGGGCTTCACCAGCCATGGTTGTAAAAAGTCATTTTTCAATTTGACATTAGCTTGTTTACTGACATGTGTGTAGTCTGTGCTTGGATATTCAGTAAAGGGGATCAATAATGATCTGAGAAAATATTATTACTAAAATATGTGAACTAATTAGTCATTTCACTTTTTATTGCTGGGTTTTTAAAACATAAGTAAGTAACTTTTAATACATGTAAATTTATTTAGATCATTTAGCATTCTGATGTATTATGTAATGTGCCCATCACTGTGGTATCTAGGTCTCATATGCACAATTTAAAAAGACAGTCTTCAAAGATATACCGTAGACTCCATAATATCAGAAGATCTAGCTGCATTCTTAGGTGGGATTGTACTCCTTTATTAGTTTCCTTGCAGAAACACAGTAAGTTGCATACCCAGAATATTTCACATTTTTCTAATGTAGGAGATTTTCACATTTTAAAATATCTAATTTTGGCAACAATTTAAAAATAATCACTCTAGGAAACAATTAAAGATTTTGGTATTAACTGAATTTCATGATCTCTGATACATCAAACTGGAAAGATTCAATTTCTCACATCATGCATCAGAAAGAAGAAACAACCAAGCTGCAAAAGTACCGGCACAAATAGAATTAAAAATAAATGCATATATATATGTATGTATTTATATAAAATAAATGCATATACATATACACTGTTTACATCTTCAAACTGTGGGGGTTAAAGTGGACTTTTCTGCATTTACCTGAAGTCCCAAGGACTGAAATAGATTGAGTAAGGAGAAGACTGCTAGTTCAACCTCCTGATACGACCGCCCTGTGGGAAGCTAATTGTCTAGGAAAGGAAATATTGGGTTGCCTTGTTGACACAAGTGTGCTACTACCACAGCCAGGACCTCTGTAAAGACTCGAGGCTGTTGATAAGCTGAAAGGAAGCACTCCATATTGGAAGTGCTCTAGGCCCCCGGTAAACAGCAGAAATCACCTATGAGCTGGATGAATAGGAGTCCTTCAAATAGAGAGTTACAAAGCAGTCACCTTTATTCAGGGAGGGGATTATAGCAGCCAGAGTAGTTATCCTGAATCATGAGTGGTGGATGAAGACACAGCCATCCTAGAACCAGGATGGGTCTCCAGCCCCACTTCCTTTTGGGAATTAGGGAATATTTGGAATAAAAGCTTTTCCTCCTATGTTGACAAGCAACAGGCTCTATTACCCTTCAGTGGGTAAGGGAGTCCACCTGTTGTTTGAGGATCCTTTCGGGAAGGGGAGTTTTGGAGAAGGGGTAGACAGGAATTTGATCATATAGCTGATTGAAATGATGCCAAGATCCATTTGTCTAAAGTGATATGCTGCCACATCAGAAGAAAATGGGCCTGGAGGTCATCGAAGGGGAGTGGGGAAACTGGTTAGGTGTGGGCTGACTGATGGCTCTTGAGCATCCTGTCAAAATGCCCTCTTCATAGATAGCTTGGTCTGAAGTGGGGATGGTGGTGATGCATTGTGTCTGGAATTTTCTTGCAGGCTCAAAAGCCCTCTGAAGATAGAAGGGCTGAGGCAATTTACAAAATTTCCCTGGGTATATATTCCCAAGGACAGTGGCGGGAGAGTGCTTGAGGGAGTGAAGTGACTCATCAGTCTTTTCACTAAACAGATTGTTAGAATCCTGCGCAGACACAAAATTTGTATCCCCATCTGATCTGTGATCTGCAAAAATGATACATGGTATCTGCAGATTTGCAGGCCTTTAGATATAAAATTTGGATCCGCATCCATCTATGATCCACAAAAATGGTCCGCAGATGTCCACACCGATTTGCAGGTCTCTTCAGATTGTTATCCTTAAAGAAGAGATCTTCAACTGTCACTTGGACCTCCCTGGGGAACCCCAATGACTGCAACCAAGAGGCCCACCTCATAACCAAGAAGATATCATGGAGCATGAAGCCACATTCACTGCTTCAAGTGATGCCTGGACGAATGATCTGAAATTGGAAGTCCACATTCCTGCAGTAGTTTAATGGCAAACTCTGAGAGCTTGTTGTAATTGATAAAGTTGTATTTTGACATGACTGTCTGGTATTTCACAATTTGTCACATAATAGGCTGGCTGATGAGAAATTATTTCTGACCAGGGAGGATAAAAATCAAAGATTTAAAGAAAAAAAAATAAATTGGATTTTTTGATAAGTTTTTTCCTCAAAAAGCATATTATCTAAAAATAGTTTTAATTAAGATACATTACAGCACAAAGATATCTCATCATGGAATAGGGATTATAAATACTAATTTTATAGTATGAGAATGTATTCATGTAAAATATGTTATATTTTACATTAATATAATATATTCCAGCAAAATCATGGAGCAGGTCCTCAAGGAATCCATTTTGAAGCACTTGGAGGAGAAGGAGGTGATCAGGAACAGTCACCAAGGGCAAATCATGCCTGACCAACCTGCTTGCCTTCTATGATGAGATAATTGGCTTTGTGGATATGGGGAAAGCAGTGGACATGATATATCTTGACTTTAGCAAAGCTTTTGATACAGTCTTCCACAGTATTCTTGCCAGCAACTTAAAGAAGTATGGGCTGGATGAATGGACTATGAGGTGGATAGAAAGCTGGCTACACTGTCAGGCTCAACGGGCAGCTGGTATCCTGGGGTTGGTCCTGGGGTCAGTTTTGTTCAACATCTTTATTAATGATCTGGATGATGCGATGAATTGCACCCTCAGCAAATTTGCAGATGACACTAAGGTGGGGGAAGAGGTAGATAAGCTGGAGGTTAGGGATAAGGTCCAGAGGGACCTAGACAAATTGGAGGATTGGGCCAAAAGAAATCTGATGAGGTTCAACAAGGACAAGTGCAGAGTCCTGCAGTTAGGAAGGAAGAATCCCATGCACTGCTACAGGCTGGAGACTGATTGGCTAAGCAGTAGTTCTGCAGAAAAGGGACTGGGGATTACAGTGGACAAGAAGCTGGATATGAAACAGCAGTGTGCCCTTGCTGACAAGAAGGCTAATGGCATATTGGGCTGTATTAGTAGGAGCATTGCCAGCAGATTGAGGGAAGTGATTATTCCCCTCTATCTGGCACTGGTGGGGCCACATCTGGAGTATTGGAATCTCCTTCCTTAGAGGTTTTTAAGGTCAAGCTAGACAAAGCCCTGGCTGGGATGATTTAGTTGGGGACTGGTCCTGCTTTGAGCAGGGGGTTGGACTAGATGACCTCCTCAGGTCTCTTCCAACCCTGATATTCTATGACTGTATCCAGTTTTGGTCCCCCCACTACAGAAGGGATGTGGACAAATTGGAGAGAGTCCAGTGGAGGGCAACGAAAATGATTAGGAGGCTGAGGCACATGACTTACAATGAGACGCTGAGGGAACTGGGGTTATTTAGTCTGCAGAAGAGAAGAGTGAGGGAGGATTTGATAGCAGCCTTCAACTACCTGAAGGGAGGTTCCAAAGAAGATGGAGCGAGGTTGTTCTCAGTGGTGGCAGATGACAGAACAAGGAGCAATGGTCTCAAGTTACAGTGAGGGAGGTCTAGGTTGGATATTAGGAAACACTTTCACTAGGAGGATGGTGAAGCACTGGAATGAGCTACTTAGGGTGGTGTGGAATCTCCATCCTTAGAGGTTTTTAAGGCCTGGCTTGACAAAGCTCTGGCTGAGGTGATTTAGTTGGTGTCGGTCCTGCTTTGAGCAGGGGATTGGAATAGATGACCTCCTGAGGTCTCTTCCAACCCAAATATTCTATAATTCTATGAACGTTTAAGAAAAGTTCTGTAAATGAGTTGCAGTAGCTCATGGATTAGGGACCCAATCTTATGGGGTTCCACAGGCTTCTGTATAGCTTATTTAGGTTAGTCTATCTACCTACCCAATGGGACTCAGTGCTCAGTTTAGAAGATACCATCGGAGATGCTTAGTTTTGAAGTTTTCAAACTGTGGATTTGTGTCTCCAGAGATAACATGTTGTTAACAGCAAAAATGTTTTCAATAAATAAATAATACTTAGAGGTGAGAAATAACAGACCTCAACTCTATTGTCCCTCTGCAAATTTGTGTACACAGAGTCAATCCCTCACAGCTCTCTAAAAGTGCAAAGTTTCAAAAAGTTAAATGAATAGAAGATTGTTGGGGGCGGAATAGATCTGGACAAGGAGAAGAAGTCTGGAGATAAAGGTGAGAAGCAAGGGACATATGCTTGTTCTGTTAAAATATTATATGTTTGCCGCTGAAGAAAAATATCCAGAATACTTAACATTGTTGTTTTAGTTAAATAAAACAATTTAAATGTCTGTCTGGTGAAGTTCTCTTCCTAATACAGCACGGCAAGAAAATCCTCCAAATATTAATGATTAACCTGTTAAATTGGAGGTAGTTCACCTCCCAATGACTTCATAAATATCTGCTTCAACTACCTTTAGTAAATGAAATAACCAAACAATCATTTTCTGATACAGCTGTAAAACTAATCTGAAAAGTTTTCAAAATAAAACAGTGTTTAAAAATGTATAGTGCATACTTTCTAAAAATGAAACCTACATCTATCTCTGAGTTGTGAAGAATATGTGTTAAGGTTATAACCACCAATGAGAATGCACTTTTATGTAGAAAACCTTGATTAAATCAAGTCTTCCTGACTAATGATTTAAATCATGATTTAAATAAATTTGATTTAAATCAAATCTACTCTGTTCTGACGAAGGGATCTAGTCTCTTGGCTTCTTTGTTCCATGGAGTGGACCTAGGCTGGTGGAGCCTGTTTTGCTCCATGACCACCTGGAAGACGAGAGAGTTCAGGTTAGGGTGGGAGAACAAGTATTCTACCCACTTGGACAGCACAAAGTACTCCTTCTCAGCATTCTTCAGGGTCAGGGCACGGGTGTGCCACATAGATTTAGCAGGCTCCAATACAGCCTCACTGGTAGGGAGCACCACCTTGGAAGGAACCATAGAATTGAGCATGTCCAGAAGTTTATGGATGGAATACTGAACCTCCTCCACTGAGATCTCAAGGGTTTCTGCGAAGGTTCAAGGAAGTCCTGGTATTGGCTATAATCATCCTGGGAAGATGGAATGGCTGGTGCCACTGCCTCATCTGGATGTAAAGGAAATGCTGTTGGCAGCTCTGTCAATATTGGCTGTTCCAGCTCAGCGACATGCTCTGAGACGGACTGAGGCTCTTCTCTTGGCAGCAATCTCTGTGGAACGTAGTGCTCAGGGTCCTTGTAGTCTGGGGCCTGAAATTACACATCCCATGGACCTCAATATGGCCAGCAGCTAAGTTCATAAGGGTATGGAAGCAGGCCCCAAAGGTGTTACTGTGGGTTCCTAAACCCACAGTACAGGTCACAGGGATGCAGAAACCTCTGGTAAGCTCTGGAAGCCCTGTCCAGGCTAACCTCTCATGCTTGTGCTGTCAGGGGAATTACTGGCACCATCTCCTGTTCGTCAAAGGAGTTCTATAGGTGGAGTTGACTGCACTGCATCTTGTAGCAGCAGAGCTGGATGCATACAATGGAAAATAGTGCCTAAATGGTGTTGGAGCATCCATGTCACAGCTAATACTTGGGACCAGTGCATGTGAGGTGATGATGGCTTTCGAGAGAACCGGTTCTTCAACTGTCTGAAAGGATCAGAAAGGATCGGTGATTCAAGATCAGTGTAAATCAGGGATCGGCAACCTTTGGCAAGCAGCCTGCCAAGGTAAGCCGCCTGGTGGGCCAGGCCAGTTTGTTTGCCTGCTGCGTCCATAGGTTCAGCTGATCACAGCTCCCACTGGCCGCAGTTCACCGCTCCAGGCCAATGGGGGATGCGGGAAGTGGCGTGGGCTGAGGGATGTGCTGGCCGCAGCCTCCCACAGCCCGCATTGGCCTGAAACAGTGAACTACGACCAATGGGAGCTGCAATTGGCCGAACCTGCAGAGGTGGCAGGTAAAGAAACCGGCCCAGCCTGCCAGGGAGCTTACCCTGGCGGGCCGCATGCCTCAGGTTGCCGATCCCTGGTGTAAATCATCAGGTCCTCAACAGGAGTGTAACAAGCTGGCTGGAGTTTTTGATATAGGCTAGTCCAACAGTGCAAGCTTGGATGCAGCACGGTATTGCCTACGTGGAAGGCGAATGTTCCTTCCTATCCTTCCTGGGTGTAAAGGACTGGTCCCATCTCCTTCATGGATAGTTTTGGAGCACTGGATGCTCCCAATACCATCGATTGCAGTCCATATCCCCCATGAGCTCCAGATTAACCCATTCTTGAATTGCACCCATTCTGCAGATTTTCACTCAGTACTGAGGGGAGAGGATAGGCAGTCCTCTTAAAGGCCTTGTGTAGCCCTTTTACCCTCTTTTACCCTCCTCATGTCTGTATTTGAGTTTAATGGAGGATTCCGAGCTGGAGAACATCAGTTCATCAGCAGGGCTTCTGCTCTGAGCCTTCAGCAATGCAGCATAGGCTGCTTCCATTTGGCTACAGTTCTAACTACATGAGCTAGCAGCAGGAGAATGCTGTTGTTCCAGAGGGGCTGGTGGTGGAAGGTTGGGTCCAGGAGATCATTGTAGGAGCCCAGCCCCAGCCCTAGCCCCAGCCTCCCTCTCTCTCTCCCTTGCCCACCCCCAAGACTTGAGTAGCTCCTGCCTCATATAGTGCTCCCAGAGAGAGAGACTGCTGCTAGGGCTCACATGCAGGATCTGGGAGTAATGTGGGAGATCCTGGTCCAGCTCTCTTTACATGTCCTGGGAGTTAGAGGGGGCGATATGCTTGGTCTGAAAGGGGGAAGCCCAGCCAGACTCTCCCATTCCGTCCTGCCAGCTTCCAAGTATTCCCTGCACAGTGGCAACTGCTGCTGCTGCCGCCAAAGAAAACAAGGCACTTTCTACCTTGAGGGCATTCCCCCTGCCAAATATCAAAGGTCTGGAGGTTCTCAAATAAAAGGACACAAGAATCCTTTTAACGGAAAATGTCAGACTGCCTAAGTAGAGGAGTTGCTACCAACTGCCTGTACAATACACATACACTCACAAATTTGTTGTTACAATCTACATTAGCCTTTGCAGAGTTACCACACAATCTCACTGATGTAACTCTTTCTTATCCAGCCTCCTCCTACCTACTATTTTGTAACTTCCTTCATTGCATCATGTTTAAAAATCAGACTTTCTGGGGAAGGGAACATTTTATTTGTACTGTGAGATGCCAACTACACTCTTGAATGCTCTAAAATAATGCTGATAAACTGAGAACTCTCAAGTAGGAATCAGGCATAATAGGGCATGTCTTCACTAGCAGTGTTAAAACACTGCCATGGCAGGCAGCACCAGCTCTGGGAGAGAGCTCTCCCAGCGCTGTGAAAATCCACCTCCATGACGGGAGTAGCTCCCAGTGCTGGTGCACTGTCTACACTGCCACTTTACAGCACTGAAACTTGCAGCGCTGCAAAGTGGCAATGTAGATAAGGCCTTAGAGAAGAGAGTGGAGGTAACTGTGTGGGGAAGAGATTTCCAACTGCTCTCTGCATTTGAGCACACTCTGCTGAACCAGTAAAAATAAAAAAAGTGGCATCCTCTGCATTCTTAGGGTAATCACTTGTCTCAGAAAACTGAGAATGTCTTTACTTAACAAAATACAAATGTTTTGCCCTACTTTTCCACTTGGACATCTGAAGCAGACACCAGCCAGTGCACCTAAAGAGCCAGCCCCACCAGGTTTGCCAACCCTTCCTTGAAGCTGCCAAGTGAAACCCTAGCTCTCACCACAGCTTGATCCTTCCCCAAGATTCCCAAACCCTCTTAGGTATATTTCCTTGACATACTACACCTATCCCACTGCAATGCCCTCCTCGTCTGCTAGCTGTCATAGTTGTATGCAGTGTTGCTGCAACTGTGCTGGTCCCAAGATATCAGAGAGAAGTGGTGGGTGAAGTAATATTTTCTATTGCAGTGGCTCTCAACCTTCTTCTCAACTTGGGCCACACATAAAGCTTTAGCTTGGTTCAGAACACAGTTATGTGCGAACCTATCACCTGGCACAGTGTTGCAACCAGGATAGGGAAGATCCATAGTGTAACCAGGTATCTTGATATGGTTGTATTGTAGTACAGAAGTGCAGATGGGCTCGAAGAGCCACCTTATTTCAGTAAAATCCCAGATGTGGAGATCTGAATGAAGTGGCTGTCAGCTGTAACTGTTCTAAGTGAAAAATCCATAACAAAAGGACCTTAAAGATCAAAGTCTCATGGTTCCAGCGGCTCAAGAGATGACAGACTCAGAGCAACAAATTCAGGCTCTAGATTTGATCAACATGTCCAATGGAAAGGCTAAATAGGGCCAATGCTTGGAGGAAACAGATTACTAGGGGGTCAAGGCCTAACTCTGTTACAGTAGACTCTCTCAGATTTCACTGAAGCATGAATTCTGAGGACAGACTCAGGGTCTTTGCATAAATCAGTGCTGTGATCCAAAAGTGATGGATCAAACAGAACTTGCACCAATTTCAAAGGAAAAAAACTTTTTCAAATCCAGCAATGTGGCTTATGTCCCAGATCTTCTTGAGCGAGAACATCAACACCACTGGTGGAAAAAACACCTTTGCAGAAAGGTTTAACCTCTCATGCCAAAATGTCATTGCTAGTATCTTTAGTTCATGAAGAAATATCTCACAGCATGAGCACATACAAGACAACATGAGATCAAATTATGGAGGATTGGGACAAAGGGCAGGGCCGGCTCTACAGTTTTCACCGCCCCAAGCAGCGCGCCGAATTGCCGCCGCACGGCGGGGGCAGTCCGTGTGCCCTCAGGACATCAGGCGCGTTTCCACGGCGGCAGCAATTCGGCTGCAGCTTCTATGTTTAGTTGAAGCCACCGCGGACAGCTAAACATAGAAGCTGCTGGTGAATTGCCGCCACCACGGAAACGCGCCTGCCGCCCTAAAGGCACACAGACTGCCCCCGCCGTCCGGCGGCAATTTGGCGCGCTGCTTGGGGCGGCGAAAACACAGGGACTGCCGCCCCTTGCAGACTGCCGCCCCAAGCACCAGCTTGGAATGCTGATGCCTGGAGCTGGCCCTGACCAAGGGACATATGTACAGAAGACTACAGTTCCATCAGAATAAAAAGTTTTCCAAGGATTTAAGGTATGGCTGCAAAAGAAAGGAAATGAAGTTTTAGATGAATGTGAACAAGGTCTATCAAAAATGTTCCTCCATTTTGGAATCCAGGATCAGCAAGATGATAGTCTAAAATGTTCTAGTCCAGCTTAGGTGATTCGTGCTTGATCTAAGGGGTCTGCAAAAAAGCATGGAGGATGACTATATCAACTCTCCTTTAGCCCAAGAACATAATCAAAAGGATCTTCCAGCCACCATATGACTAGCCATTTTGCAAGCTGAGAGATGAATAAGCCATGAGCCACAGCACAGGTATAACAGGAGGTCAGATCATATGGGGCTATTTTGTAGGAAAATCAGGATACTTTCTCAACTGTACCTTCTGGGCACAGGCTGTAAGTAAGGAACAAATACTGTTCACTTTCTTTTGATAGGGTAATGATCTTTAATCGGCGAAGAAAATTTATCCCAACAGATTACAATGATTCGGTCTTCGGAGAGAACCAGATTTTTGCCTTAGTTACAGAAAGTATAGTTAAGCTTTGGGAATGGACAGCGTAAATTAGGCCACAGGAGCTGCTGAATAGCTTTTAATAAGGGCAATGTTTTGGGGGTGAAAAGGTATAGCATTATCAGCCTTCTCTTCCACAGTGAAGTGTAGCTACTATGTGACAATGGCCGATGTAGTGAGCTGTATTCTGAAAAGACTGGGATGTTTTTGTACATATAAATAAACTATTACAGTGAACTTTCTGAGCTCCCGTTGACTCTGAAAACTCTATTTCTTACGACTAGCATCTGAGGCAATTCTTACCAGGATAATGAAGGTGAGAGGAATGGCCCTTTCACCAAAAAAAACTTTCAGATTTCCTGTGAATGGAGGCAGAGTGACTATGAGGGAGTGGAAGAACAGCAGCTATAGCCTTGAGAGCAGTGGTAGGCCTGCCTTTCTTAGGAGGGAGATGTTGGGGTGGAGGACACTCCTGGGATTAACTGTTAGAATAGCTAGGTTAGCTAGTAAAAGGGACTGTTAATTCCACATCTCCTGCAGAAATGGTAGGCAGAGCAGAAACAAAATTTCTACTACTTCTTTGGGTTTCTGTGCTGTAATCTGGTTGAGAAGACTTATCAGAGTTGGTGGGGGACCCTGAATTACAGCGGGGAGAAAGGTTGGGTTGACAGGATTGTCAGAGACCACCTCAGTTTTGTTCCAAGGACAGCATTTCTTACTCCCTTGGTTTCTCTCTCTCTCTCTCTCTAAGTAGCTTTCTGTCTAGTTCTCTTTCAGAGGAGGAGTAAGGAAAAGTTAAAAAAAAAAAAAAAGAAGAGAAACCGGAAAGGATAATTGAGTTGTTATCCAAAATCTTTGGTCCAATAGCCAGTCACTTGAATCAATGCAAAGCAACTAGATCAGCAGTTCAGACTGAAGTATTCAAAACTTACAGGAATATGACATATCCCTAACTCATTTTAAATGCCAAATAGAAAATACTTTATGCAGCTGCATACTAGCTGAGACTTATTTAAAATAATAACTAAGTGCATTGTTTATAAAAATGTAATTGAATTCTGTAAGTCTTGTGTTTTGCTATGTTAAAGTTTTATATGAAGTCCCCTTGGATCCTGGAGAGTTCTAGTTCTAGTTCATTAAAGAGACGCATACTGTTCTAATACATGTTCTATGACAGCACAAACAGTTTTCATGTAAACACAGCCATGAACACCATGAGTAACAACTCTGTTTCCATCAGAAGCCCTTTTTCCTGCGTAAGAAGTCTGCACGCTAATAAATGTCCCATGCTAATGTTAACCAGATACAGCTGGCTCATAGCTATAAAAAGCATTAATGATAACATAAATACTAACGTCTCCGCCCTCCTGAGCCAGTACGTCAAGGCTGTGCAAATGCATCACTTTCCAAGTGCCCTGTGTGAATGAACTGGCTGCTCTGAACCAGCTTGGGCTGGTTCTCTGAAGTTTGTTTACTGAACCGCGTGTGCAAAGAGACAGGCTGATCATGGGGGATGAAGGGGGAGAGAAAAATCACATGATCAGCTGGCTCAGGCAGCCAGTTTTACTGACAGCCTTGAATGATGTGGTTTTCAATAACAAATAGAATAAGGGGGAGAGTAGTGTTTATAAACAAAACATATTGAGCTATAAACAAAGATGTGACCATCTTTACCTGTGTTGAATACTATATGATATTTTGAAATTTTATTAATTTTAGCATATGCTTTACTATGCAATAAAATGTCTAGATTCAGTGCATACAATGATATACTGCAAGATTAAAGAGAAGGGACCCATTACAGGTTTACCTCTTTGCTGTGTCTTTGCTTTTTTTAAACAACAGGACTTTATTTTATTGAGCTTTATCATTTAAAAAAATGATAGAAAAAGGAACAAATACAAATTTAGCATGTACATACATGGAAAATAAAACCACATCTGCATTTCTATTTAATGCGAAAAAGGTGCAACGTTAAGGTTGCAAATCTAGACATAATCAAGTCAGGAAATTAAAATGTTATGGTACTGCAGGTAGCAATGGTAACAAGCACACTGCATATATGTTAAGTATTCTTGATTATTATTTGGGCTGCAAACTGTTTACAGCATGTGTAATTATATTCAATTTAAAGTAAGCTAATGTTGGTATGAGAACTGTTATCTTATCATTGCAGAACTTGTGTGTGTTTCACTGTGTCTTGCTAGATTGTGACAAGCCCTCCCTGAGCATGCAAGTAGGGAAACTTACCTGCTGTGCCAGCCACCCTTTCAAATGGTGTAGCAGGAACCAATCCAACCTGAATTCCCCCAATTCTTACAAAAGCAGTTGTGTCTGCCTCCAAGAGCTCCTACTGGGTAAGGCAACACTTAGGCCCCTTTACACAGTTTACCCTTAAAACTTTATTAACATATGTTTTGATTTCAATTTCCTTGTTTATTTCAAAGATATAAACAAAAATGAACAGCGTTGTCAGATCTTCAGTTTTACCATGAGTTTCAACTTCTGAAGTCACATGAATACGTGAGAAGCTCAGCTTTCATGTTTTGGTTAAAAGTAATCTTTTATCCACAAGCTTGCAGAGAAAAGTTTGAGAATATGACCCAAGTGTAACCTAAAGGTTCAAAAACCAGAAAGTAAATCAAAAGGAACCCAAAATGTAGTCTTATTTTAAAATATCTCATTTTTAAAGCCAGTCTTTGGCTCTTGGTTTTTTGAGCACATGGGGCTAACTATACCGAAACAGCCTTGCAGAAAACCATAACAAACAGCAGCAGCAAATGTGTCAACTCATCTGCTTTATTCCATCAAGATGTAACTTCAGAGGCTAGTTGGGACACTGGACAAGGGCAGTTGTTTTTTAAAAATGTGTTAGTTAGGGTTAGCTAGGGTTTTCAAACATGACTGTCCTTGTCCACACTAAGGACTATAGCCATGCCATTTAACATTATGTTTGTTACCATGTTTTCTAACAATGTATTTTCTCTTAGAGAAGCCCTAACACTATTCTATATCTAAGGGTTTGTCCACTGGAAGACTTAGGGTCTGAATGTACAGTGCACTAGCCTGCTTTACACTAAATTGCCATATGGACCCTGCTACTACAAAGTTCCATAAAAAACAGCAGTAGGCTAAAGCAGATGGGGTGCATTTGACAAAGAAGGAGAAGAGCATCTTCATGCACTGACTTGCCAGGTTAGTGAGGAGGGCTTTAAACGGGGCAGGTGACAAAAGCCCACAGGCAAGTATAAAAAAAAAGGTGACCTTAACAGAGACGTCAGAGGGGACATGGATAATTAGAATAGGGACATAGGAGCAACAAGAAGGAAATCAGCGGAGGAAATCTGCCCAACATCTTAGAAATCTATGCACAAATGAAAGGAGAATGGAAGTATTAGTACATACATTCAATCATGGCTTAATTGGCATTACAGAGACTTGGTAGGACAAGTCTTGTGACTGGAATATTGCTATATCTTGATCAGGAAGGACAGGCAGGGTAAAAAGGGAGGAGATGTTGCATTATATATCAAGAATGCATAACCTTGTTCTGAGGCCCAGAAGGAGATGGGATGCAGACCAGCTGAAAGTCTCAGGGAAAACATAAAAGGGATAAAAAAAAACAGAGGTGACATCATGTAAGGGTTCTATTAGAGACTACCACATCAGAAAGAGGATGTGAATGACAAATAACCAAAACACAAGACCTAGTAGTAATGGGGGAGTTTAACTTCCCAGGTATCTGTTGGAAAAATAATACAGGAAAACATAAAATTTCCAAGAAGCTCTTGGAATGTACTCAAGACAACCTTTTGTTCCAGAAAGTGGAGGCAGTAACCAGGGGCACAGTCATTTTAGACTTGATTCTAACCAACAGGGAGGAACTGGTAGTGAATCTGAAGGAGAAAGGCAACTTGGGTGATCATGATTCTAAGAAAAGGAAAGAATGAAAGAAGCAGACTAAGAATAATGGGTTTTAAAAAAAGTCAGACTTTAACAAACTCAGAAAACTGACAGGTAAGGTTCCACGTGAAGAAAATCTAAGGGGGAAAGGAGTACAGGAGAAAGGGCAGTTTCTCAAGAAAACAATATTAAAGGCACGACTGCCAGCTATCCCAATGTAAAGGAAAGAAAGGAAGAATAGTAATAGGTCAATGTGGCTCTATTAGGAGCTCTTGAAATGACCTGAAAATGAAAAAGGAATCCTACAAAAAGTGGAAACATGGACAAACTGCTAAGGAGGAACATATAAGAATAGAACATGCATGCAGGAACAAAACCAGAAAAGCTAAGGGACAAAATGAGTTACATCCAGCAAGGAACACAAAAGGCAAGAAGAAGAGATTCTTTAAATTCATTAGAAGCACGAGCAAGATGGAAGGAAGGAAAGTGTAGGTCCCCTACTTATCAGGGAAGGAGAGCTAACAACAGGTGACATCAAGAAAGCTGAAGTGTTTAATACCTGTGTTTGCTTGAATAAAGACTGTGAGTGGATGGGTCATTACAGAAAGTAAAACCTATTTCCCCATGCTAATTTTTTCCCCTACTGTTACTCATACCTTGTTGTCAACTGTTGGAAATGGGCCATCCTGATTATCACTACAAACGTTTTTTTTTTCTCCTACTGATAATACCCCACTTTAACTGATTACTCTCATTATAGTTAGTATGGCAACACCCAATTTTTCATGTCCTCTGTGTATATATACTGTATTTTCCACTGCATATATCCGATGAAGTGGGTTTTAGCCCACAAAAGCTTATGCTCAAATAAATTTGTTAGTTCCTAAGGTGCCACAAGTACTCCTCGTTATTTTTCTTCAGTCATCACTAAAAAGATTCATGGCATTCTGATACTCAACACATTTAATATTAACAACAAGGGGGAAGGAATGCAAGCCAAAATAGGGAAAAAAACAAGAATATTTAAATAAATTAGGTGTATTCAGCAGGGCCTCATGAATATTCATCCTAGGATACTTAAGGAACTAGCTGAGGAATCTCAGAACTGTTAGCAATGATCTTTGAGAACTCCTGAATGATGTGTGAGGTCCCAGAAGACTGGAGAAAGGCAAACAAATATTTACCTATCTTTAAAAAGTGGAACAAAGAGGATCTATGGAGTTATGGACTGGTCAGCCTAGCTTCAATTCCTAGAAAAATACGGCAACAAATTTTTAAACAACCAATTTATAAGCACCTGGAGCACAATAAGGAAACAAGGAATAGCCAGCATGGATTTGTCAAAAACAAATCAAGCCAAAGCAACCTAATTTCCTTCTTTGACAGGGTTTCTGGCCTACTGTATAGGGAGAAAGCAGTAGATATGATATATCTTGATGCTAGTAAGGTTTTTGACACAGTCCCACATGACATTGTTATAAGCAAACTAGGGAAATGTGGTCTAGGTGAAATTACCATAAAGTGGGTGCACAACTGATTGAAAAACCATATTGCTGATAACACTCTTCAAATATGTTAAGGGCTGCTATAAGGAGACCAGTGATCAATTGTTCTCCATGTCCCCTGAAGGTAGGACAAAAAATAATGAGTTTAATCTGCAGTAAGAGATATTTAGGTTAGATATTAGGAAAATCTTTCTAATTATAAGGGTAGTTAAACTCTGGAATAGGCTTCCAAGGGAGGTTGTGGAATCTTCATATTTGGAAGTTTTAAAAAACAGATTTGACAAACATCTGTCAGGGATGGTCCAGGTTTACTCGGTCCTGCTACAGTGCAGGAGGCTGGACTTGACTTCTCGAGCTCCCTTCCAGTCCTACATTTCTATGACTCTATGAAAGCACACTAGGGAACTTTTAGTATGAGTTAGGAGGGGCCATTTGACTAGTTAGCACATGGCAGGCTAATCACTTGTACATTTACACCCCAGCTTGCCACATACTAAGTTTCCATGTGGACAAGCAATAAACAATAAGCAATAAACATTCAATCGCAGTCTGACTCAGGGTAGTTTTTAAAAGCACCGAGTTAAGTTCTGCACTCAGTTACATGAATACAACCCTGATCACATCAGTGTTTACATATGTGTAGCTGACCAATTAAATCAGCCCACTACACTTATCCTACCCATCTCTTCTCCACCAAAATGTTTTTCCATCTCTTTTGCTATCACTCTTCCCAACCCAATGCACACAGTTTGATTCTCCTCTCATTTACATTGGGTTTTTTTGCTTATTTTTTTTTCACAATCACAACACTCCACTGGCCTCAGTGAAGTTACTTGTTGTACACTGGTGTAAATGAGATCAGAATCAGACCCACTGATTTCCCTGATTTTGAGGGTGTTTACTTAAAAATTCTCTTTTCTCAAAATTTAAACACTACCAACTGGGTCCCCCAGCCCTAGCAGCTGGTCATCTATTGCTGATATATTTAGACATTTAGTACTGAGCATGACTACTGTAAGCAGCCTTTGTTGGTTCAGCCACTGTGCCAAGCAAACATGTACCTAGTATTAAATAGAAGTCCAGTGAGAAATGGAAATGACTTTTGCCAAGAAATGAGGTCCTGAATTCTTTAGTTAACAAGCTCTTATATTCTGTATTTAGATTATTCTAAGATGGTTGATTAACCTGTAGTGCCATATAGAAGAGATGACATAAAAGTATTTTTGTTCCTAATGACCAGATTCACATCCTGGCACTTTTTCCCCCTCATGTTGGATGGAGTGTTTAGAAATCGGGGTATCTGTTGGGGGTAGGGAAAAAGCCTCACAACATGCACATTGATCTAAAAAAGCAAAAACATCTGCTACAGTCATGAGTGAATCATATCTAAACTAAATCAGGAACCCTGATGTTGATAAGTGCCCTGTTCACTCACAAAAGTACTCCAGTGCAGGAACTACGTGGATTCAAGGGACATTAATGGACAAACACACAAAAAATGAAAGGTACACCACACTACATAGTGTTAATTCATTCCTAGTTCATTCTATTGGACTGTGAAGAAACCTATAGCTCTAATAAATTCTGGAGTAAGCACTGAGATAGTAAAGTCTTTTGACTATATTAAGACCCAATCATACAGAACCAAAACGTCAAAAGTCCTGTCATTATGCAATAGAAAAATTGTTAATTAAGAGGAACTAAGCGCACTCCACTTACATTCTGTATAGTTTGATGACTTCGCTGCGTCAGTTTAAAAGAAAAATTGCTCTGAATTATTTGCATTCAATCTTAACCTCAAGTGCTTCTAATATAGGTCATTCAGAGAAGTGTGTACTGCAGCCAAATTTAGGCCTCAGATCAAACACCTAAAACTCAGAGTTATAAAAACATTTAAAATCTTTGTCAGTTTGTCAGAGAAGTGTAAATCACTTCCTTTTTCTGCCACAGAAGTTGTAACAGCAGCAGCAAATAATCCCTTTTAACCCCTATACAACTATATATACATTGCAAAGTTTGTAAATTCCTATTTATTTACTGCAGTAGTTTTCCTATACATAACTTACATCATTTTGAGGATGTGCTCGTCTACACACACAGAAAGCTGCAATTATGATTCTATTTGAGGGGAGGGGGTGGGGGCGGAGGAGTTAAGACACTGACTGAAATGAGTTTGGTCCATATTGGATATCTGGCCACACCATTAAACAATGACACAGTTTGGGAAGGCTTGAAGTTTCTGTCTAGGAGAAACACAGATGTAGAACAGCAGCAATTCTAACAAATCAGGAGTGAAGTGAACTGATAGAGGTAGAGAGGAAATCTTAATTATCACTAAAATCACATATTATAGCACATAAGAAAGGGAGTAAGATAAGAACTAAGATGGACCTTATGAAGGACCATTCTTTTCTATTCTTATATTTTCTCAATGTTTCTTATCTTTTACACCCATTTATTAGTGCATAGTGCACAGGATATCCCACTCTTCAGAAGTTGAAAAATCTAAGGAGCTATATTATTATTTAGATTGTAAATACCCTGCACACTATAGCACTAACACATAAGAAGACACAATGTTTAGAATCTAAAGGCCCTCTTTCCACTCAAAAGTATTCCCAATGATATGAAGGACACTATTCAACACGATGAAAATTGGTGGTTGGAACTAAATTAGACAAATATATAAGTAAATCAGCACAATGTGGCAGAAGAAGGGGAAGTGGAAAGAGTGGGGGATAATACAAAAATATCAGGTTACACAGGGGTGGGATTTTGGTGGATGCACAAAAGAATGGGCATTTCAAATATGGCCACAGAAGTCCCACTATGAATACGGATAAGTGTAAAGTCATTATAATTTGTAGCCTAAAATATGCTTATTCTTATTCAACCAATGAATCTGAATTTTTTTCTTCACTGCAACATCAAAGGCTAAAGAGAGGAAAGTAGAATTGGCTGTGTAATGCCCTGCCATGTCAGACTCTCCAGTCTGGCCTGATTACATCAAAACTCTCTGAATGTAGACTCTAATGAATGTTCCTACATTTTTAACTCTGTCCCTAAAAAAACAAAATAAAATGAATTGAGTCCAGTCGAGTAAGATTAAGAGGGCTCAAGTCATGTTCCTATTTTCTCTCCAATGTGTCTCTAGTAGTTATTTTCAAATTATGTCTTCTCTGGGGCTGACGATGACCAATTTTAAAAGTTAATATAGGTGGTTTTCACTCAGGCAAGCCTCTCATTATAGATCAACTTACAAAGACTTTTTTTCAGAACAGGCCTCTAATTTTGCATGTAAAATCATTTGTACAAACAGTGTTTACACAATTCAAGCAAAAATGTAATTGCATGTACAAATTCCAGGCAACATATTTGGAACCATTTAGAGTCTCGCCCAACTATTAAATGCATTATAAATACCGCAATAGAGAGTTATCACCTCTGTATCTGAGATTCTTGCCTTCTGCACCATAGTAGAAGGATAAATTCCAGAGACACAAACTGGCTTTTATAAAAGTTTTGGAGAGCTGCTCCAGCATGACTAAAACACTGCCTCCAGGTCAGCCTCAAGTCATGTATTTGGGTGAGGGGTAGGGTTAAAAACACACATGGAAGATTTCTGCATTCAGCACCATCAGCCACACAACTTCCAAAGACACAAAATTCAAGGGGAAGAGAGGTCAAAAACAAGGGAGAAAATTCCATACCTTTTACGTAGACCATCTTGGAACAATTCTTGACAAACAACAGATGCTGGAAAATTACTATCCCTAGTTTAAACTACAATCTGAGAACAGTGACTGCACATACCTTAATCTTTGATCTACGGCTGGAAAATTACCTTTGTAAGTTGCCCGCTTTCTACTCCCTAAACTGATTTTCTACCACTAGATAACACATGAGGAATAACAATACTACTTTTATATTTCTTCTGTATCAGAGGTTGGCAACCTTTGGGAAGTGGCATCCTAAGTCTTCATTAATTTAAGGTTTTGCGTGCCAGACCGGCAGCACAGGTGGCACACAGAACGCCAGACCGGCAGCAGGCTGAGTGGCTCAGCCCGCTACTGGCCTGGGATTCCGTCCACTGGCCCCTGCCAGCCGGGGTCCTGGCCACTGGCCCCACTCAGCTCACTGCCAGCCCGGGTTCCACCCATTCAGGCCAGTAGCGGCCTGAGTAGGGCTGGCAGCCAGGACCCCAGACCGGCAGTGGGCTGAGTTGCCCACTGCCAGTCTGGGGTTCTGTAATCCAGGCCAGCAGCAGGCTAAGTGGGGTCAGCGGCCAGGACCCCAGCTGGCAGCAGCATGCCACTAAAAATCAGCCTGCGTGCCGCCTTTGGCATGCATGCTGGAGATTGCCGACCCCTGTTCTATATTCTTTCTGGAATCATTAGGTTTTTCATACTTGGTGCACATACATAAAACTGGAGGGGGGGGAGAAGTGGAGGGAAGGGGGAGGGAGAAAAGACAAGGAGAATGACAAGATGTTCATATGCTACAACTACAGGTTGTGATTCAATTTAGGCCTTGTCTACACTAGAAAATTAGGAGGCTTTTACTATGTCGGTGGTATGAAAAATTCACACCCCTGATCAGTGTTGTAAAGTTGACTTAAGTCCAGATGTAGAAAGCTCTAGGTCGAAGGAAGAATTCTTCTGTTGACTTAGCTGCTTTATCTACGCTGACAGGAGAACCCCTCTCGTCGACATAGGTAGTGTCTACACTGAAGTGCTACAGCAGTACAGTTGTGCTGCTGTAGCATTTTAAGCATAAGTAAGCCCTTAGTGTTGTATGCGTTTCAGTGCGGGAGGGGGAAAGGATGGAGAAGGGAGTGATTACAGTGTAGGTGGTGGTGATTACAGAATTGTGCATAATGGTAGTTCCATGAGAAACAGTGAGTAAGCTAGCAAAAATGCATGTATATAATAATGGGAAAACCACAGATTAGTAGGAATTCTACTGTTTCTTGAACAAAGTATTAATCTTCAGAGGGAGCTACTTTCTATCTGTGTACTTATAGGGCTGCCACCACTGTATGAAAAGCCGGACTACGGCCAGGCATTCAGGGTGACATGCAAGTGGGACGCCAATAAACAATTCCTCCCCGGAGGCAGCTTCCCCTGATTTGCCAACTGGAGGTTCATCTATAGGGCCCAGCTCAACTGCATCCCACTGAATGGAGCTGTCCTCCATGGGAATCAGGACAAGCGATGCAGGAAGTGCAGCTATACCAATGAGACACTACCCCATGTCCTGTGTAGCTGAAAGCCCCACTGGCATCTGCGACACGCCATCCAAGATTACCTGGCCAGAGCCATCTCCCCACCCTTGGGGAAGGTGGCCTTAAACTCTACCATCTCCGGAACTGACAGCCAACTGCGACCGGACATCATCACACCAATATGGACTGGAAGATGATCATCATGGTGGACATCATAGCACCATTTGAGAACAGGACTCTGGCCTTCCACGATGTCCGAGCTTGAAAGGTAGAGAAATATGCCCCTCTGGCCGAAACCTTGAGAGCTAAGGTCAAGACATGTGCACTGATCATCGGAATCTTAGGCGCATGGGACCCCAGTAATGAGTGAGTGCTGAGAGAATAAGGAATCAGTCAATGCTACGCTTGGCTGATGCAACAATTCATGGTGCTGGAGGCCACCAGGTGGTTGAGAGACATCTACATAGAACACATCATTGGACATCGGCAATACCAGCAGGGATGAGTTGGAGTGCCAGTGAGAAGCGCAGTCAGGAAAGTAACAAATACTTTCCTCATAGATTGTATTTTCTAAATGGACAACCAACTTAATTCTCAATTACTGAGGGACAATCTCCACTCATTGATATGTTTTGCTTTCTACAACCAAATCTCCTTACATTTTTCATGAGTGATGTATTCGAGTATTCGGATTCTAATATTTAAACTGTATTGTTAAATCTATTCACCTAAATTTGGGTTATTGCTGATTATGTACTGTATGTATCATATGCCCTTTAAAAACTAACTTTGTATTTGTGTATAATGTAAACACTAGACCCAGATGTAGAGACACTCTTTTCCCAACCTATTTATTATATAATTATTTTTTAACATTAGGTTTAATAAAAATTTTAAATCTGAACACGCTGAAATGGAGCGTGATTCTTCTGAAGAACTAGTGAGTGACCAAAGGTTCCATCAGCCCCTCCCCCCATCCACACACACATACCCATCACCCTCCTGCCCCCATCCCCACACACAGTTGGACAGCTAGTAATGGTCATTTCTGATAATTTCCTTGCCAGAAGGATCAGTACCCTTTACATGTGTGCTTTTTACTGACCACCACCCGCGTGGGACTTTTCTTGTACACCAGCTAGTCTACTACAGTTCTGACACAATATAGAGACAAAAACAACTTCTTAACAAATCATTCTATCATTTTATTAGTTGTTATACCCAGTGCTGGATTTAAAAAGAATGGCAAGTTTTTGTTCTCGTGCAACACGTTTATTAGATAATATCTCTTTTACCCTCCACTTCACTGTTTACCTAACATAGAAATAAGATTCTGTGTTTAGCATTGAAAAATAAACTGTAATGTAAAATTAACAATGTCTACACATAAACCACTAGAGCAGCACAGCTACGCCACTGCAGTTGCACTGCTTCAGTGAAGACACTACCTGTACCTATGGGAGGGGTTCTCGTGTCAGAATAGGTACTCCACTTCCCCAAGAGCCAGTAGCTAGGTTGCCAGGAGAATTCTCCCGTTGACTTAGTGCTGTCTACACTAGGCAATTAGGTTGGTTTAAATGTGGTGCGGATTTTTCACACCTCTGAGCAACAGTTATGCCAAGTTAATTTCCTAGTATAGACCATGCCAGATTGTTGTGAAGGAGTAGTACTGGAAAGAGTTGAAGTTCAATCGATCACACTTTATAATCAGCAGCTGGGAGGCAGCTTTTCAGGAGTGAGTTTGGGGAGGGATGTACGGGGAATTGATGACATGAAACGTATTATAATTTAATGTCTCAGCCAGACAGTGAGATTTTTCACACCTCTGAGCAACAGTTATGCCAAGTTAATTTCCTAGTATAGACCATGCCAGATTGTTGTGAAGGAGTAGTACTGGAAAGAGTTGAAGTTCAATCGGTCACACTTTATAATCAGCAGCTGGGAGGCAGCTTTTCAGGAGTGAGTTTGGGGAGGGATGTACGGGGAATTGATGACATGAAACGTATTATAATTTAATGTCTCAGCCAGACAGTGAGATGCCAAAGCTGGACTCTCAAAAAGCAAACGGTCTCTTTCTTCTCTATTTCAAATCCCCATTGGTCAGTCAGTTGCTGTGATCAGGGCAATGCTTTCCTTATAGAAGGTGCAAAGAAGGGTGGGGGAGGAGTGAACAATCCTACTGTGAAGGACACTAAGGCCTTGTTTACACTTAAAAATTAAATCAACCCAACTACTTTGCTCAGGATTTCAAATGCCCTGAGCACCATAGTTAGGTCAACCTAATCCCCAGCATAGACATGGCTAGGCTGGTGGAAATATTCTTCCATCGACATAGCTACCCCCTCTCAGAGAGGGGATTTAATTACACTGACAGAAAAACCCCGTCTTTGATGTAGGAAGCATCTGCATTACAGCATACAGTGGTGTAGATGCAGCACTGCAACTGTAATACTTGTACTATAGACATAACTCTACTCAGAGAAAGAAAGAAAAGCAGAAGCGAGTTATTAGTCCTTGAACTGCAGTGGATATGTTTTCTCAAACTGCTTAGGGAACTATTAAAAGCCTTTCAAGTAGCAATTAGACAACTTTACAAGAATATTAAAAGCACATATCTTTGCTCACAAGAAGCAGCTGAAAAAAGGAAATCAGGGAAAATGTTCTAGTTTATGAATTGCAGTGAAGAGCCTTCAGTTACCTATTTCCTGTTTACTTCCCACTTGAAAAATTGTACCCCAGAAATCCAATGCAATTAAAAATCCATCATACATTTTAGAACACACTGTTGAGAAATGTTTTGTTGAAAAAAATGACTGGAATGCTGTAAACAGAATAAAGTCGGCCACAAAAGAAAACGTTTTGACAGATGCTAACATCTGTGAGCATGGATCTTTAAATGATTCTCCTTTCCATCTCAGACCTTCTTCACATTAAAAACATACTAATTTTAAAAAGGCTTTTTATACCTCAAGATGAGATTTTCCTTAAGTTAGACACTATGACTTACCTAAACACCACCAGAGACACTAGAAATGTTAACCGTAGCATTTGATCCATAATGCAACTGTGTTTGCACTAAGACAAATTGGAATGAGAATGTCCTAAGACCACAAGAGGGAAGAAGAGAAAGAAGAAAGATGATCCTGATATGATTAATAGGTGCTTTTACAATTCAGATGGAGACTTCCTGACTGGAGACTTCCTGACAGTGAGTCAGAGTCACTGATGTGACTTCTGTTTACCCCCCATCATTGGGGTAGGGAAGGAGGGATAGCTCAGTGGTTTGAGCATTGGCCTGCTAAACCCAGGGTTGTGAGCTCAATACTTGAGGGAGCCATTTGGGGATTAGTCCTGCTTTGAGCAGGGGGTTGGACTAGATGATCTCCTGAGGTCCCTTCCAACCCTAATAATCTATGACTCTAAATCAGTTTCAGAGGACTGGCGCAAGTCACTAGATCCTTTCTACCTGGCATTACATAGGCATACACTGTGTAGAAACTCACAACAACCTGCTAGGAAACAAACAATCCCAGCAGATATGGCTGTAGTTCTTTTGCTGCCCTAGTCAAAACGGAAATGTAGATTACCCACATTCCCCTATTTATACACACAAACACTTGGCTTTCCCTAATTATTTGCTTCTCTGGGGTTCTGCTTGCATGGTGGAGTCAACTCTGGCTGCTTCTCAAGGCCCTGACAAGAAAAAAGTGACTAGAAAATATAAAATAGAGAGAAAGAATAAAAGGACTATTCATTACTGAAAGAAAAAAAGGGGTTACAAACCTTTTTTTAAAAAATTGTATACATTCTGAGAACAGAATGTTATTGTAAGCTAGAATTTTAACATTAAGGTGGGAAGTAGGTCAGGACATATGCCAAAAGAAGCAAATGGAAAATTCCTATATTCACACACAAAGATTTTAAAATGTGGCTACACAGCCATAACTAGCACTATTCTTTTTTAAAAGTTACTAAGCTTTTCATCAATAGGCCACATCCTTTTTCCAACCCCAAATCTTTTGAGCTCTTGGATTGGTTAATTATCCAGTAACCTTTCAAACTTTGAGTACTGGTTACACTAACTACTACATATAGTTCCTGTCCTTTAAGAATAAAACTGACCAACTACATTTTCCTGAACTCAAGTAGCCCCCTCACAATAAGATCATACTGGCAAGAACAAAATCCAAATTATACACTGCTTGATACCACAAACACAAAATACAAGGCTGACTCAGCAAATCAGGCATCTCATCAGCAGAAGGCTCCTTAACACAAAGGGTGTCTGTCTTTCTTTCTTTTTTTTCTTCTTTTTTTTGTATTTTCTTACCAATTAGGCTCTCTCTAAAAGAGTTGAAAAGAGTAATGTTAGATGGAAAAGTTTTTGGCTTACACCTGTGCTCCACACCTTTTTCTAGGGATGGGCTGAATCCATTCAGGCAAACCACCCCATAATTCTCCACATAGATGCCTCTAAGCAAAAGCAATTTCACTGAGAATCAACTTTACACGATTTTAAAAGCTACTCTTTCACCAAGAGAGGAGAACAGCAGCAATATGCATGCCAGACGATAATGGGAAAGAAAAAGAATCATGGCAAGGCATGTTTCTTCCTTTACCTGCTCGCTAAGCATGTACAGTACATCTTCTTCAACAGCAGCGCATTGCTGGAGGGAATGGCAAATATAGTGGTTTTTAAGTGTCCTGGAAAATGCCCAGAACCCCAAATTTCATAGATTGATAGATGTTAGAGATGCAAAAGACCTATTAGGTCATCTAGTCCATTTGCCTACCAGTAAAGGATTGCACTTTACTGTAGGTACAAATTATATAAGTACCTATGCAGTAGTTATATAAAGGTAGGTATTACAGTTTTTAGTACTTCGTCCATTTACATTACACTAGCAACAGTTTTTGAAATTTTTCTTAAGAGAAAATTCCAAAAACCTCCACAACTTGTAAATATTTTTGTAGAATTTAGGTGCCCAGAACTAAACACTATATTCCAGATGCAAATCCAGCACAACCAGGCAGACAACCAGGATTAACATCCCCTTGCTCCATATTTTATTTTCTGCTTCTTTTCATTTTATTGCCTTTTTTAAAAAAATGTTTCTCTATTGCAGTGACATTTAGATGCTATAACAATAAGAAAATTGTAAAACAGTCTGTCAGAAACAGTTTAAATCAATAAACTGTAGCGCTGCCCTGATACTTAGTTCAAACTTTTATATACAAATTAAAGACTTCTGCTCACTCATATTCTCTCATAAGCTATACATCTTGTTTCCATGACAAACGTTTTAGGTAAAGAATTGGCAGCTGGTTTAGGGGATGGTAACTTGTGACAAGAAATGAAAGAACTCATTAGCTTAGTGAGGGAGTGATGCAACCAGGTCACTTTTAAGATGATGAGCATGGAAGTTTCTGATGTAGAAGGAAGTTTCTTATGGCTGATACAAGTCAGGATCAATTCTCAGCTGAAATGCTTTCAAAAATTCTAAGGCACTATCAATGGCTTAGTTTAACTACTGTATATGAGACAGCTTAGCTAAAGCTGTAGGGAGTATTTAGAAACCCAGAACCCTATGTTCTCTGCTTGTATAACCATTCATCCAGTTCTGAACTGAGGGGTTTAATGTCCAAAGTCAAAAGGATCTATTTTTATTTCAAGTTTGATGTAAAAATACAATCTGAGATGTGTGTGTAGTTTCACCCCACTCCTGTGAAGGTTGTAGACCAAAGACTATCTGGAATTGTGTTCATGGATGCAATTTTTTGTTTGTTTGTTTAAATTTTGAAACTGAAAAGGAGGTGACGGAGCTAGGATTTTAGATCATAATTGAGCTAAATTATGGAGTGATAATAGCCACTCCATAGTTAAAATTGCAAACAGTTTTCCATCAGAAGCCCAGTTTCAGCCCCTTCTTAAAAATCTATGAAGAAAGAAATATAGGCAGGTTGTTTTTTTGCCGATATAGAATTTTTCTATCATTTTTCTGTAATAGTGGACACAAAGTGCATTCATTTAACACAGTTTTTAAACTGAATTCAGTTAAACCTGTGAAACTTGAGCATAAGGATGAGCCCTTAGAACACTAGAATACTCATGACCCTGTTGAGGTTCGTTGAGTGGCTGATGATACAGTTTTAGTTCTGTGGGAAAAAATAAGCCTCTTAAGGCTTGTGGAGAAAGATTAGGGATCGACTGGCTTCTGTAGAGCATCATAAGGCTTACAGAGAAATGAGGGTTGAGGAATTTCTATAAGTTTTTGAGGCTAGTTGGGTGCTCACAAGCCTTCTATTGCCTACAGGGGTCTGATTGGAAGTATCCTCAGTGAAGGCTCTAAGGCCTGAAGGGTCCCTCATGAGCCTCCTTCAGCTTCCCAGGGGGTCTGAGGCACTTACCCTTGTACAGCGACACACTTATACAGCTCCAAAATTCTGCAGGGACTTCCTGAGGTCTTAAAAGGCATATACACTCTAATCTGTGATACATGCCTGCAACCTTAACATAACCTTAATAAAGCTTTTTGTAGGAGAACAAAATTTAATGTATTTGCTGTATAAAGTTTCAACTCAATATGATTTGAAAGTGCTAAGATATAAACCCCCCCAAAAGTGGGATTTAATAAAAATCATGGTGGTCATAATCACAGACACTCATTTTATTTCATTCTTTTCCAATTCTGCTTTGCACTTTTAGAGTCAAAACAATGAGAATGAAAAGTTGTAGCAGTAGTCAGTATTGATGGCATCAAGAGGGAACTGTATCTGGCATGTCTTCTGCACTGGAAAGGTGAGATCCCATTGGGACTCTCCTACACTGCAGACACTAACAACATTCCATTTGCAAGAGGCAAAGGAAGAAACAGAAGAAACAGAAAATGCTGGTCTAAGCCTCTAGATGTTGCAGGCCTCGTGTACACTGGAGATTTTTGCACGGATCCTGATGTAACTGTGCAGTACAAATAATTTTTCACACTGGTGTACTAAGGGTGAAATGCTGGTCCCACTGAAGTCAATGGAAGCTTTACTACTGACTTCAATAGGGCCAGACTTCACCAGAAGGTTGTACTGGTGCAGCTACATCAGTGTAAAATCCCCAATTTTAGACAAGCCCTCAGTTTCTCCACCTCTAAAATAAAGCTAATTTTTCTTTCCTGTTTCATAAGGGTGTTATAAGAGGGTCAATTAATTATTTGTCAAGTGCTTTAAAGATTGAAATAGTTAGAAAACTATTAGGTAACAGAATTAGTAGCAGTACAGTGCAACTCATGTAATAATATAAGACAGGAACATAATCATCACCTATTTTAAATTACCATCCAGTCACTCATTTTTCAACTTTCTGCCAGTAGTTCTTGGTGCAGCAAAGGAATCTTAGGCAAGAGGTCAGGTCATCCCCTCCCTCAGGTAACATCAGTGGTGCTCTGCACCTGTGCCTATTAAAGAGGCGTAATATTATTACAACTAGAACACTAGGCCTTGCTTAATATATTTAGCCAGTGTGAGCTAAGGGCATCACAATGCCAGACCCAACTTCCCCTCTCTCTTTTGTTTCCCTAATATTATAACCCCACCAGACCAGTTTGCAAGCGTTTTATTACTCACCTAACATTTGGCAGATCCGAATTTAAGATTGGCGTTGCATAACGAATTGGGTTATTTCCTTGAAGCTGACATCTGAAACCCTCTCTTGAAGGCAGATAATACGCCCTTTGGACAACCACTTGTACCTGCACTTCCTTCCACCCCGCTGCTCCCTGGCTTTCCACCACTTCTAGGAGAGAGTCATTTGGGGCACTGAGTGCAAAGGGATGTAGTTTGGACTCAGGGTTGCTGTTAGTCTGTACAGTCTTTGGTGTAATCATATTGGTACAAGCAACCTGGTAAAGACAAAGGCATAAATTAAATTACTTTATAGACTATGAAACCATGTAGTGACATAAAGTAAAATTCAACAAGATTCACTATTAAAAAGCACCACAAGATTATTTGCTAAGTATTTAGTATATATAAACTGTAATTTCCACACATGGCCAGCTTTAATCTAAGATTTTAAATAAATGCACAAGAAACCCTACAGGTAAGCACACAGTGATCTCTTGTGTATTGCCTTGGATTAAACAAATTCTGTTCATGTGAGACAAGGGTGACAGTAGGGGGAAGAAAGAATTGGCATTAATATTTATCACTATTTTATGTTTTACTTAATTCTTGGTAGTTCTAATTATTACTTGCTTTTAAATTGTAGCATTAGCCTTCAAAATTCACTCTACAACTTCTAAATTGAGGGAAAAATATAAGGATGCATAGTTTTATGAAGCAATAATTCAGCTCTCAAATTGATGAACTACAGAGTCAAAGGAACCAGATTACTGATGAGGAAAACAGGAACCCTAATTTATTTCCCTTTCTATTTCCATTCTTTCACTATATCTGAAAAAAGTAAGTTTATTTTGCAATAAAAAACCATGCTGTCTGCTGCTTCATCCCATATCAGTAACCACATTCATCCCATTTTAAACACCTGCATTTTCTTATAGCAAAATTGTTGTTTCCCTCAATCTCCTCTCTGCCATCCTTAATCTAAACCCCATTTTCAGAAAAACACTACATAAAATTAATCCCTACTAGCTGTCACTCGCTAGCATGAATGGATTTGTCTCGATACCATTCAAATTAATGCCAAACTCCCTTTGACATCAGTAGGACCAGGATGGTCTCCAAGAACACAGTTCAATTCAAAGGGCGCTTGTTACTAGAAATGGCTCACAGCCACTTAGGCTATGTCTACACTGGCAACTGAACGACAAAACCTTTGTCTTTCAGAGGTGTTAAAAAAAAGCCACTCATTGGGGGTGGAAGTATTTTGTCGACAGAAGAGCCGACAAACAGTGGCTACATGGTGTGCCTTTTAGCCACACGGCTGTAGTGATATAGCCCTGTCACTAAAAGCTGCATAGTGTAGATTTGGCTGAGTCCTCGCTGATTCTGAATTTCTGCACTGATGTAGCTAAATCAAAGTACTTGCAACCAAAACAAACTCCACTACAGATGCACTGCATCAGTGTATAAAGATATTTGCTGCTCTGTAGAGAAGCTATGCTGATACAAAAATATCCCATGTAAACAAGGTTGAAACAGTGAGCTTTTTAGTTGACATTTCAAAGAAAGTGTTTTTGTTTTTTTATAAGTTTGTTTGTTGGGTTTGGTATTGCAAAACCAAATCCAAGGATGGTTTGGATACAGGCCCGATTTCTTCTGAACCCTCCAAAGTGTAGGAGTGCGAGTAAATTATTCTGGTTTTGGCACATATATAGTGGAAATAGGTTAAAAATGTGAAGTCATCTTAGGCTTTGATTTGATATATCTAACCTTTTCATTCCCAGGCCTAAAAAGAGGGATCAGATATGATGGGAATGGTGAAAGCTTTGCAAGGGAGTCATCTGAAACTCTGGCCAAGATTTTCAAAAGTGACAAGTTATTTTTGGTGCCTCCATTTTTGGTTGTCCAACAAAATACATTAAAGGGGTCTGATTTTCAGAAAGTGCTAGACATTCACTATCAGCCAGGCCTTTTAAAAGTGTCTTAAGTTTGGCATCCAAAGTTGAGGTACCCACAACCACTAGTCATTTTTAAAATCTTGACCTTATTTCTATTAAAGGCAATCATTGGTGTTTTAAAGAAAGGACAGGGGAAGAAGGGGAAGAAGGCTGTCATAATGTCACCAATATTATCCAGTGCAGTAGTGAGCCACAACAAAATAATCTCACAGCAGTTCAGCATTTGGCTGGCCAAAAGTCTCTACTTGTAAAATATTATTAAAACAAACAGCACATCATATTACTCAGTTTTGGCCAAATAGGAGGGCAAGAGAGCACATAAGTATTTCAATATTTATGTTATGATTTCCAAGTATCTGGTCACCAAATTATTAAAAAGTGCTAAACTTCAAACAAAATGAACCTTACCTGATTAACTGCAGATTCCTGTGGCAGACTGTCTCTGAGATCATTTAATCTGAATATTTGTGCCAAAGATATAACGTTCCTTCTAATATGCAACTTCTCTGGACAACGTGTCCTATCTTTCACTTCTGCATGATCTTTGAGAAGAATCTTCTGACTAAAATATGTATTCATGATAACAGGGACATTTTCATTACGGAGAAGGAGCTTTTGCCTGGAAAAAAGGAGTCAGAATCAAATATTAAATTATTTTTTAAAAATTATGTCACCAATACCCTATTTTAAAAACTTCTTCCATGTGTCTTTCTTCCTCTGTGTGTATGTCTGTCTCTCTTGTGCTTTTACTGAGATATACTGCATAGTATCTTGACTCAAATTTATTTTCTTCCTGCTTGATGTTATTGATCTTGTAAAACTTCCTTCCCAACCCTACCCCTGATCACTAGTATTTTGGCTCCTTTTGCTTTAGTAGATCTCCAGTTTCACATATAATAATTTTTCTGCTAGTTGATTGAGGTAACAGCTGGAAAAAATCTATAACCTCAGAGTAACTCAATACCAAACATGTTCTGATGTTGATATTTGCTCCTACATGCACATATCATAGTCTTATGTTTGGAGACGGGTATATTTGTACTCAAAGAATGCAAGTCTGTTGAAGCCAGTTAACAAAAACAACCACTAATCTAATTTTCTAGTGCTTGTCAAAAAAAAATAAAATGAAATCAATTTAGTGCGTTTATTGAAAGCTATGTTTTTTCCCCAGTTAGATTAGTATCACTTGGGAGTAAAACAAGGCCTCCTTCTTGGCAGCAAAGATGCAGCTGACCCGAGTTCAGAAGCAACCTCTAGTTCCCCAGGCTACTCCAGAATCACTGTGTTTTGTTTGCTTCATGTCCTTGTCTTCACATCTGGGATTAAGGACTACAGTATTATGGCAAAAATAAAACAAGGTGAATAATTCCTCTAAAATATTTGTTTCATATTATCATAGATACTGTTTCATTCCACCTCCCTAGACTTCTTAATTTGTTCCTTCTATTCATTACCCAGGGTGAAAACTCTACAGCTCACTCATACAGTGGCCATGATAAATTAGATGGTGATGGGATCATCATTCTACATTCACTCTTCGATATAACAGGGCATGCTTTCTTTTTAAGCAATGCCAGCAGCTTGGGTACATGGAATCTACAGGGTGAATATTGATAAGTTTGACTCAATTTCCTTTGCAGATGGAATGGGAAAATATGGCAGTTCAGCTTGTCTCCAGGGGTCACTTGCATTCAGTATTAAGAAAACAATTCAGAAATAAATAGAAATCTACATTGGCATGCAATAAAACAAACATTATAATAAAATAGTGCACTATCAAATAAAATAGTAACTATTATTATTAATAAGGTTTCTATTCATGCATCCTCTTCTTTATGACTAGGCGTGGAAAGTTAAAATTTATCAGGGAAACAGTCCTCAGATAGAACAAAGGGGAAAAGAGCAGTCTTGTGGTTAAGGTCTAGAATTCAGGAAACCTAAATTCAATTCCCAGCTCTGCATGACCCTCAGTAAGTAATCCAAGTACTCTGTGAAAAGGGGACAGTACCTAATAGACAGGGGTGTTGTGAAGATAAATCCACAAATATTTAGAAAGAGCACAGATACTTTGGGTGGGAGAGCATACATAAATAAGATAAATGTGCTTTAGAGTGTTCCAAAATTGGTTTTGATTTGCCCAGGTTGAGTGTTTTTGGTACTACTACTTAATGCATATACATTGTAAATTATCTGCTTTTTCAGCGCTTTTTAAATGAGCAGTTGGAGAGAAGATAGTCTGTGGTGTGCGTGTTCACTGAATTAGAGATGTCTTTATAAAATATTCCAAGATGTGTGCAGTAGGAACTTAGCTCATTCAATGTCCTATCTTTAATAATCCAAAATGCCGAAAAGCTGATATGCCCAGCACATGAAGATTTTAATAATTCGAAGTACAAGTTCAATGAGGCAGAATTTCACAGGAACTCTCATCTCATGGAGTAAGGTGCACACTGAATAAGGTGTGTGTGTGGGCGGGGGGAGGTGATCAGAAGCCTTTACCAAATTCATTATGCATCTCACATGGGACAGAGCATTGCCTCATTCACTATTCAATTGTACAAAAATGACTTTCATGAATGCATCTGGTACAACCAGTGTAGTTTGTTGTAATTAGGATGAACAGATAGATACCTGGCTGTAGGAAAACATGGATACTGTGAAAAATACATGATCACATAATTAAAGAATAGTTTATAAAGCACTCACAGAAAGGGGTGAAGTTACAGTATCACATTCAACTCTCTCTTTGGCATGCCCTGATTCTGGCATACTTAGGCCTAGTCTACACTACGCGTTTAAACCAAATTTAGAAGCGTTAAACTGATTTAACCCTGCACCCGTCCACACAACGAGGCCCTTTATATCGATATAAAGGGCTCTTTAAACCCCAAAGAGATGGGTAGTGCTGAAATCGGTATTGCCATGTCAGATTAGGGTTAGTGTGGCCGCAAATCGACGGTATTGGCCTCCGGGCGGTATCCCACAGTGCACCACTGTGACTGCTCTGGAAAGCAATCTGAACTCGGATGCACTGGCCAGGTAGACAGGAAAAGCCCCGCGAACTTTTGAATTTCATTTCCTGTTTGGCCAGCATGGAGAGCTCACCAGCACAGGTGACCACGCAGAGCTCATCAGCACAGGTAACAATGCAGTCTCCTGAGAATCGGAAAAGAGCTCCAGCATGGACCACACGGGAGGTACTGGATCTGATCACTATATGGGGAGAGGATTCCGTGCTAACAGAACTCCATTCCAAAAGACAAAATGAAAAAAAATTTGAAAAAATTTCCAAGGCCATGATGGAGAAAGGCCACACCAGGGACTCAGTGCAGTCCCGTGTGAAAGTTAAGGAGCTCAGACAAGCCTACCAGAAAACCAAAGCAGCAAATGGAAGGTCCAAGGCAGGGCTGAAAACATGCCGCTTCTATGCTGAGCTGCATGCAATTCTAGGGGAGTCCGCCACCAGTTCCCCAGCCCTGTCCGTGGATTCCGAGGTGGGGGTAGTAATCTCAGAAATGGCTGAGGATTATGCGGACGGGGAAGATGAGGAGGAAGAGGAGGACGAGCTTGCAGAGAGCACACAGCACTCTGTTCTCCCCAAAACAGCCAGGACCTTCTTCTCACCCTGACGGAATTACCCTCCCAGCCCTCCCAAGCCACTAGCCCAGACAATGAAGCCATGGAAGCGACCTCTGGTGAGTGTACCTTTGTAAATATAAAACATGGTTTAAAAGCAAGCATTTTTTAATGATTAATTTGCCCTGAGGACTTGGGATGCATTTGCTGCCAGTACAATTATTGGAAAAGTCTGTTAACATGTCTGGGGATGGAGGGGAAATCCTCCAGGGACATCTCCATGAAGCTCTCCTGGAGGTACTCCAAAAGCCTTTGCAGAAGGTTTCTGGGCAGGGAAGCCTTATTCTGTCCTCCATGGTAGAACACCTGACCACGCCATGCATGTAGCAAGTAATCTGGTATCATTGCATGACAAAGCCTAGCTGCGTATGGTCCCGGTGATTGCTGGCATTCAAGCAACATCCGTTCTTTATCTTGCTGTGTTATCCTCAGGAGAGTGATATCGTTCATGGTTACCTGGTTGAAATTCAGGAATTTAATTAAGGGAACAGAGATGGCCATTCCTACTGGGCTGTTTGCCTGTGGCTTAAAAGAAATCCTTCCTTGCATTTAGCCAAGCAGGGGAAGGAGGGGGCGGGGAAATGGCACTGAGCTTTTTTGTGTTTGGCTAGCAGGGATCTTCCCTGCTACCAGCCACGCGGTGGGGGAGGGGGAAGGGGATGTTACCAGTGATCTTCCATGATACCTGCCATGTGGTGGGGGGAGGGGTAAAGCGTTCATCCCAGAGAATTGGATGGGGGGGTGGTGGTTTCTGCTGCTGCACGTTAACAGGAAAGAAGCAGCACTCAACGGGATTTGCTTGATATTTGGGAAAGGAGGGTGCTGGGTATATGAAGGCTGCAGAAGCCGAAAGACAATGGCTTACCATGGATGCATGCAAGCTGAATTCTGCTGCCCAGATCAGCGTCTGTGAGATCTCTAACACCAGAGCCGCAGGCACTCAATATTAAGATGCAAAATGCGACCTTGTACTGAAATCACATGTGCTATGTAAGGTGAATAGTGTTGTTCACCGTGAAAGAGTATAAGCAATGTTCTGTAAAATGTATCTTTTAAAATACTTCTCTCCCTTTTTTCCCTCCCTCATGCAGCTGCAAATTTTTCAAGCCTCCCTACTCCATCCCGAAGGCTATCTCAGATAAGGCGACGGAAAAAAAAGACGCAAGACTAAATGTTCTCGGAAATCATGGAAGTGAACCGCAATGAAAGAGCTCAACTGAATGAGTGGAAGGACGTGGTATCAAATACAGGAAAGATGCCAGTGAACGTGAAGACAGGAGGGACCAACGTGAGGATAGGACGGACCAATGTGAGAAGAGGAGGGACGCTCGAGATGAGAGGTGGCGGCAGAAAGATCAGAGGTGTAGGCAGGAAGATCCGTGGTTGCGGGATGCAACACTGGGGCTGCTGCGTGAACAAACTGACATCCTCAGACGTCTGGTGGAGCTTCAGGAACAGTAGCAGGGTCACAGAGTGCCGCTGCAGCCCCTGTGTAACCACCCTCACCCCTCACCATGTTCCATATCCTCCTCACCCAGACATGTAAGAACGTGTGGGGGAAGGCTTCATGCACCTGTCCACTCCATCCCCGTGGAGAGCCCAACCAAAAGGCTGTCATTACTTTGAAATATTTTTAGTGGCCTTTTCCTTCCCTCCTATCTTCCTCCCAAACCACAACCGGGCTACCTTGTCAGTTCTCTCCCTCATTTTATAATGACTTAATAAAGAATACATGATTTTTAAACGATAGTGCTTAAGGAAATAAAGTCAAGCTGTAATCGAAGGGGAGGGTGGGTTGCTTATAGGGTTCATCAAGAGGAAACAAACAGCAGTCACACTGTACCCTGGCCCGTGATGAAACTCGTTTTCAAAGCTTCTCTAATGCGCACCGCTTCCAGGTGTGCTCTTCTAATCGCCCTGGGGTCTGGCTGCGCGTAATCAGTGGCCAGATGATTTGCCTCAGCCTCCCACCCCACCATAAAGATCTCCCCCTTACTCTCACAGAGATTGTGGAGCACACAGCAAGCAGCAATAACAATGGGGACATTGGTTTGGCTGAGGTCTGAGCAAGTCAGTAATGTGCGCCAGCGCGCCTTTAAACGGCCAAATGCACATTCTACCACCATTCTGCACTTGCTCAGCCTGTAGTTGAACAACTCCTGACTACTGTCCAAGCTGCCTGTGTATGGCTTCATGAGCCATGGCATCAAGGGGTAGGCTGGGTCTCTCAGGATAATTACAGGCTTTCAACATCCCCAACGGTTATTTTCTGATCTGGGAAGTAATTCCCTTGCTGCAGTCGTTTAAACAGAGTAGTGTTCCTGAAGAAGAGAGCGTCATGAACCCTTCCTGGCCATCCCACGTGGATGTTGGTGAAACGTCCCTTATGATCCACCAGTGCTTGCAGCACCACTGAAAAGTACCCCTTGCGGTTTATGTACTGGGTGCCCTGGTGCTCCGGTGCCAAGATAAGGATATGGGTTCCATCTATCACCCCACCACAGTTAGGGAATCCCATTGCAGCAAAGCCATCCACTATGACCTGCACGTTTCCCAGAGTCACAATCTTTCGTAGCAGCAGCTTAATGATTGCTTTGGCTACTTGCATCACAGCAGCCCCCACAGTAGATTTTCCCACTCCAAATTGATTCCCGACTGACCGGTAGCTGTCTGGCATTGCAAGCTTCCAGAGGGCTATTGCCACTCGCTTCTCCACTGTGAGGGCTGCTCTGATCTTGGTATTCTGGCGTTTCAGGGCAGAGGAAAGCAAGTCACAAAGTTCCATGAAAGTGCCCTTACGCATGCGAAAGTTTCGCAGCCACTGCGAATCATCCCAAACCTGCAAAACTATGCGGTCCCACCAGTCTGTGCTTGTTTCCCGGGCCCAAAAATCGGCGTTCAATGGCTAGAACCTGCCCCATTACCAGCAGGATCTCCAAAGCGCAGGGGCCCACAGTTTGAGAAAATTCTGTGTTCATGTCCTTATCACTCTCATCGCCGCGCTGCTGTAGTCGCCTCCTCCTCGCCTGGCTTTGCAGGTCCTGGTTCAGCATAGACTGCACGAGAATGCACGAGGTGTTTACAACATCCACAATTGCGGTCTTGATCTGAGCAGGGTCCATGCTTGCTGTGCTATGGCGTTTCCACAGTTCACCCAGGAAAAAAGGCGCGAAACGGTTGTCTGCTGCTTTCACGGAGGGAAGGGTAAGGCTGTACCCAGAACCACCCGCGACAATGTTTTTTGCCCCATCAGGCACTGGGATCTCAACCCAGAATTCCAAGGGGCGGGGGAGACTGCGAGAACTATGGGATAGCTACGGGATAGCTACCCACGGTGCAACGCTCCGGAAATCGATGCTAGACTCGGTACATGGACGCACACCGCCGAATTAATGTGCTTAGTATGGCCGCGTGCACTCAACTTTATACAATCTGTTTTACAAAACCGGTTTATGTAAAATCGGAATAATCCCGTAGTGTAGACATACCCTTAGTTGCAGAATGTTACAGAGGCTTCTTAAATGGAGTTGCTTTACACACACACACACACACACACACACACACACACACATTTAAAAAACATGCCTTATTTTGTCAGTCACCTTTACTTCTGAGTTATTTACATTGCTCCGCTGATCTATGAACAGAATATAATACTTATGGTTCAAAGGGCACAATCATTAAAATGTGCTTTAATCTTTTAAAAATAGCTCCACTTTGGGTCAATATTTCTTATGCCTGGTAAATCTGAAGAAAAATAATAGATTATAGATTACATTTCCAAACCACTGTACAAACATGAATATATCTTTGCAACAAGACGTCTGCGAACTGAATCACATTATTACTCCCATTTTACAGCTGAAACACCAAGAGGTGAGATGATTTGCAGAAATCCCACAAAGGAAAAAATCTACTCTAGGATAAAAAGGTGTGTATTTAAAATGTAATAGTTAAGATGCGATGGATTTTAAAACATGACAGCTGTTATTTTAAAAAAAAAACACACTTTTTGTCTTACTAGTATAGACAAGCCCATAAAGAGGCTGAGCCAGAATGAAAATTACAACTCAATAATTCCAAACTCATAGCCTCTTGCTTAGTTCTCAAACCTACTTGGTCTCACCTGAAAGTCCAGTTAGCTATCTTTTTTACTTTTGTTTTGTTTTTTAGTATCCAGTTACGGTTATTGTGTAAAGAAAAAAATTAGCCATACTGAACATACTCATAAAGGCATTAAACTTGGCACGTGCAGGACAAACACAAAATACTGCACATGCATAAGAAGGTCAAGTTACATTAGGTGTAAAATTTCTTGATTTTTGTACATGTAAAAACTCAACCATATAATTCTTGACGTAGCAGTAACATTTACTTTATTCAACAATTTCCCTATTTTGTTTTACTCCCAAGGGCATTCTGCACCAAACAATTAAAAAATCTGTGCACTATATTTAAAAAATCTGCAAGTTTTATTTGTCAATAAAGAAATATAGAGGCTACAGCATGGCAGTGGGGAGCATAGGCCACTGGCTTCACAAAGGTGGGAGATCACCCTGCAGCCTCCTCAGCCTGGGGACACAGACTCAGTGGATAGGCTGCACCTAACCCTGACACAGCATAAGGCCTGGGCCTGTCCCAGAAACACCCTGGGGGCCCTGCCCCTCTGCGAAAGGCACACCAGGTGTGGGGCAGACAGGCTCAAACAGACAGGATCCAAGAGTGGAGGGGCTCATTGTGAGGGGATCCAGGTGCGGGGTGAGAGGATTCCATGTGGAACAATCTGGGTGCAGACAGCTCAGTTTGGGGTCTATGTGTGGGGGGATTTGGACACACAGAGGCTCGTTGGGGGGTTTCCAGGTGCAGGGGCAATGGGACACTAAAGGGACAACCAGGTGAAGGTGGTTGGGGCTCAGTGGAGGGGTCTGAGTGTGGGGGTCTCAATAGGGAGGCCTAGGTGCTGAAGGAATGGGGCTTGGTGGGGTAGGGGTCTGGGTATAGCTAGTTGGCGGTCAGTGGCATAGGGGTCTGGATGTGGAGGCTCAGGGTGGTGCACGGGGTGGGGCTTGTCAGGGTATGGGTTTCAGTACAGGGAGCTCAGTGGGGGGGGGCTCTGGGGACAGGGGTTGGGGTCTGGAGGCAGGGAATCTGGGTGCAGGGGGCTCCTGATGCAGGGGTTGAGATTCATTGAGGTGGGATTTGGGTATAGAGGGCTGAGGGGTTCTGGGTGTAAGGGGTGAGGCTTGGCAGGGGGTGTCGGGTATGGGAGGTCTGGATGCACTGGAGCTCCTTATATAGTGACCCCTCCCCCTGCAGCTGAGGAGCAATGGGGGCAGGCAGCAGGGGAGGATGCTGAGCTTCTGTAGCAGGGGGAGGTTTCTTGGGGTGGGTTTGACACAGCCCCAGGCACTCCTTGCAGGGGAAGAGGAAGTCCCATCCTCTCCTGCCTCCAGCCCAGCCGGGACTAGCAGCTGATCCCAGCTCATGGTAGGAGCCACTGGCTGGGGTGTCCCCAGCCCTTCAGTGATTTACCTCTCTGCCAGCTGCTCCGGGTGTCTGAAATGATGTATCTGCGCAGCCAGGGAGCAGTGCGTGACTGCTCTTGCAGCTTCCCTGTCAGAAAGTCATTTTTCTGTGGGGAAGCAAAGAAACTTGCGGGGGACATGAAATCTGCACATGTGCCATGGCACATAATTCCCCCAGGGGTATTTGTTTATAACTAATAAAATAATGTAGCACCCTTTGCAAAAAGACTGATTTTTTTTAAAAGGTATATATTTTAAATCCTCTTTCATCTTAAAATGAGTTATAAATAGGATGCATTTTAAAAAAATCTGAATGTGAACACTCAGAAGTGCCAATTTGACAACATTAGAGACTGATTTCCTCTATTTATCAATAGAAAGTTACAGCACAGAAAGCAACTACAAGATTCATCACAATGCCCTGCTACCATGACTGAACTCTGCCCTGGAAGGACACTTAGCGGGCAAGTAGCTGAGTCTCTACAGACATTCAGTCCTTAACCTCTTGACTGAGATAGCTAACAAGGGTGACAATCAATGAGATTATGATGGTAACTCATTTTAGGTACTCACGGCCACCAAATAGTTGTCTTCTGATAATAACTTTTGGTATTACTGATCTGGTCTGTGTTCAAATTGGTGACCTACATATGAATGTCTATTTTCCAGCACAAATTTGATGAGCTATCTACAGGGGTGGCTTCAGGCATCAGCACGCCAAGCGCGTGCCTAGGGCGGCAAGACAGGGGGCGCTCTGCCAGTCGCCACAAAGGTGGCAGGCAGGTTGCCTTTAGCAGCATGCCTGCGGAGGGTCTGCTGGTCTCGCAGCTTCCGCAGACCTCCCACAGGCATGCCGCCAAATCCGCAGGACCAGGGACCTCCCGCAGGCAAGGGTGCTTGGGGTGGCAAAATACCTAGAGCCGCCCCTGGCTATCTAGCTCCCAGATTTTATACACACAGGTGGTTATTGCACCATACATCCTAATAGATACAGTTTCAAATATATTGTATATTACATATATTTGAAAATGAACATGCTAATGATGCATAGTAATCTTATCCCCACTTCAGTTTAATAAGACAACTGTGATCTGATTAGATTTATAGATCTATGGGGATAAAAATGCATTACTTATTTACTTTCTGAAAGAAAAAAAATCCAAAATTTGTAAAGAACCTCAAAACAATTCATTCCATAGATATCCTTGAGTACACCCTAGAAGAGGATTTTAGAATCTACTTTCCTGACACTGATGTGTTCAAAATACATGTAAACAGGAAACATTTAAAACCCAGGTATTTGTTACGTCACCGATGTCAGAAGAACACTTGCTTGATCTAGCTTGATCTCTTTCTCTAAAAACACTGACGTGGGTAGCAAACCATCTCAGGAAGGCTGAGGTTTAGGGTTTTGTTTTTATTTTCCTACAGCACAGAAATCTGATCAGCTTTAAATTAAGGTTGATAGGCTTCGCTGACACAAATTACTTGAATGGTGTTTTGCTACATCTATGCCTTCCGTCCTCTGATTACTTTCATTACCACTAACAGTTCATTCATCTTTCATAAAAGCATTAGATGAGTAATGTCACAAATTAAGGGTATGCCTGCATTTCCATATGAAAATCTATTTTCAGGTATAAAAGTAGTTCATCCCCTACCTATAACATTTACTTACTGAATATATACATCTTAATTTTTTTTTTTTTTGGATACGTATACCTGCATGGAGGCCGAGTGGTTACTCCCACACTCTATATTGAACCAGCAGTCGTCTTTCATATGCGGTTGGGTGCACAGTTAGGCACCTCCCTCTGGAACAGTGGTTCTCAAACTAGGGCCGTTGCTTGTTCAGAGAAAGCCCCTGGCAGGCGGGGCAGGTCTGTTTACCTGCATGTCTGCAGGTTCAGCTGATTGTGGCTCCCCTTGCTGCTCCAGGCCAATGGGAGCTGCAGGAAGTGGCGCAGGCCGAGAACCCCTGCTCTAGAAGAGACAAGCATGTTTCCCAGAGGCACTGATGTGAAATTTTTCTTGACCAATTAAAAATTGAGGTTTTTGTGACCTAAGATGGACATGTGCCCATTTCTGTTTTCAGGTATCAGGACATACCTAGAATAAAATCTCTTTTCAGGAAGAGATGCTGCAACCAGAATTATTAAACTCAAGTAAATTCTCAAAGCTGGCAAGTCAGAACAATATCTCTGGGCTTTACATCCCCATTGTATAACACTGAGAGCCCTCCCTTAGTAACAGAAGCAATCAGTGAAAAACACCCCTCATCTCCTTTTGATGGCAAGGTGCTCTGAGGCGATATAGGCAAACTAACTATTCGCTTTAAAACCTTTTAAAAATCTGAAGAATTTTGCTTCGTCTGTGACCAGGGCTTGGAATCCTTCTGCTTCAGCTGATAGCGAGGCTAAACAATCCAACTTTAAGTGCAGTGGGCACCTAAGAATCCAGACTTAGAAGCTTGCCTTCGATAATATTTACCATGAGGTTTTGGGGATATGTCTGCATTTCCTAATAGTCTCTGGAGCAGCTCCATTCCTTTCTTTCTGACACAGCCCATAGGATACTGAGTGATCTTTGTACTGAGGGCTCTTCTCATGAGGCTCTCCAAGAGTGCTATCCTCTGCAGTCCCAATTTTTACAGATGCTTACTCATGCTCAGATGTACCTTACTTCATATGAAGGTCTACTGAGTCTTCATTCTGAGTAAAAATGGCAGAATCAGACCCACAGACAGCAACCCAACAAACTTTCCTCCCAAACTTAAAAAAAAAAAAGTGAAGGATTATTTTTAAGAGGAAAGAAAACTAATTTTTAAGATTTCCAACAATCTTAACAGATGTATTGTAATATGAAGCATTTCCTAAACTGCGACAGACTCTCTTCCAATTTTCTTCTCTTTTTAAACAGTGCCTTTGTTAGGTTTAAACGGTTACTTTCATATTGTGAGAAAAAATACTGCCCCAAACAATCACTTATATAAAAACTGAAAGTATAGAAAAGAGAGCTCATGTATCCTAAAAATGTCTGTAGTGAACTTTATGCTGCTTCTTTACTCAGCAAAATGTATTTAAAACGTGTGCTGTCAGTACTCTACTTACCCACTGAGTGCCTGTAAAATTTAAATTAATGTAGATCAACCTGAGCAAAAAACATTCTAAGTTACTTCGTAATGATCTGGAGCAGAGACTTTGAACTTTTATAGTATGGATCACCATTAGAGTGAGTGAATCTTGCAGATCACTTTTTTCCTCATTTGTAGTCCCACAGACCACCTGTGCTAACATCCCTCTGAGAACTGCAGTAACTGCTTACATGGACAATATTAATTGTGTCATTTTTATCTGTTCCATCAGCAACTCCAGCTCCCAAGGGTATTGCCTGTTTCCTCTTCCCTGTATGTAGGAGTGGCTGCTACTAAAGATAGATGCAGGAGACCTGCCAGCTCTTTGCAGACCACCAGCAAATGCTCTATTGCTTTGAAAATCACTTATAGGATGGCCCTGAAGGACAGAACAAGCAAGTGGCTAAAATTTCAACCCAGACCAGGGGTTTGAATCCTGCTCTCATATATTGAGAAGGCTCATATTGTGGCATGTCTTGTATAACCCACTTCTGTGCTTGCATTGTATGTAGCCTCACACTCAGTCAGAGACAGATTTAGAATCTATGGCTGTGCTTAAGTAACAAACCACAAACATCCCCAGAGTCATACTGACATTAAACCATGATGCTTCGTTGGTTCATGAACTTAAGATGACATTTTGTCAGATTTGTTTTATAAAATACATTTTCATCACACGTTATACAAGGGCCTAAAGAATTTTGGACAAGTGCATTGTATTGATTGAAAGAATAAGTTAATCAATATGTTTTAGTAAACAGAAGTTAAAGTTGTTAAACAAACAAGACATGTTAATTTCAAGTCCATTCAAAACTTTTTGAAGGACAAAGAAAACTCAGTACAGTATTTGTCAAATGGAACTGTATTTGTTTACACAGGGTAAAAGTCTAACAGGCAGTTATGTGGGAACCCAGGAGCAAGAGGGGAAGTGCAAGTAGCCTTCCCCCTTGCATGCCTCATAAAAAGGTCCATCTCTACACCTAGTGAGGCACAGTCACTGCTGCTTGTATGTGGCCCCAGGGATACACTTTGTTCCTTATACTGGTCTGTGTGCGGTTTGCACAGTGTAGCTCATGGTGATTTACGCCAAGCCCGAACAATGTCTGGGCATATCTAGAGAAACTGAAAACAAACAACTGACACAAGAACAGATTTATCCCTACCAGTACCCCACCAATGATAGTAAATTCCCTCCCAATTCCTAGCCCAAATCAACTAGCTAGCTGGAACAGATTCATACATCTTGCACTACTGGGTTGCCAACTTTCTTATTACAGAAAACCCAACATCCTTGCCCCACCCCTGCCCCTTCCCTGAGGCCCTGCCCTCACTAACTCCATCCCTCCACTTCATCACCATCGCTCACTTGCTCATTTTCACTGGGTAGGGGAGGGAGGAGGGCTCTGGCTGTGGGTGCGGGCTCTGGGGTGGGGTGGGATGGGGCCGGGGATGAGGGCCTTGGGGTGCAGGAGGGGACTCTGGCCTGCGGGATAGGACAGAAGGATTCAGAGTGTGAGAACCGGGCTGGGGCAGAGGGTTGGGGTGTGGAAGGGAGTACAAGCTCTGGGCTGGGGGTGGAGGCTCCAGGGTGGGGCCAGAAATGAGGGCTTCAGTAAGCAGAAGGGGGCTCCAGGCTGGGGCAGAGGATTAGGATGCAAGTGGGTATAAGGGCTCCAGCTAGGGGTGAGAGCTATGGGGTGAGGTTGGGGATCAGGGGTTTGGGGTGTAGGAGCAGGCTCTGGGCTGGGACTGAGGGGTTCACAGTGCAGGAAGGGGCTCAGAACTGGGGCAGGGGGTTGGGATATGGGAGGGGGTTCTGAGCTGGGGCAGGGGCTTGGGGTACAGGAGGGGGTGAGGGCTCCGATTGAGGTTGCAGTCTCTTGGGTGTGGCTAAGGATGATGGGTTTGGGGTGCAGGAGGGGGTTCTGGGCTGAGGCTGAAGAGTTTGGAGTGTGGGAAGGGGCTCAGGGCTTGGGCAGGGGTTAGAGTGCGGGCTCCAGGTGGCTTTGACCTCAGGTGGCTCCCAGAAGTGGCCAGCATGTCCCTACACTTCCTAGGTGCCGGGGTAGCCAGGGGACTCCATACTCACAGCTCCCACTGGCTGCAATTCCCACTCAATGGGAGCGCAGAGCCAGTGCTCGGGGCAGTGCATGCACCGCAGGCAGGTGCAGTGTGCAGAGCCCCCCAGCTGCCCCTGTGCCTAGGAACCAGAGGGTCATGCCTGCTACTTCCAGGAGCCATGCGGAGCCACACAGAAAGCCTGCCAGGACTGCACCAAACAGACTTTAAACAGCCCGGTCAGTGGTGCTAACCAAAGTTAACAGAGTCTTTTTTCGACCGGACACCTGGTAACCCTATGTACTATTCAAAGTTGCCATATTTCCTAACAAAAGGCTCAGTACGACCAATATGTACATGAGTAACTTTATTCATGTGAGCAATCTCACTGCACTTATTCAGCCTCCTATTTGGACTTCTCACTTGAGTAAAGTACTTTGCCATATAAGTGTTTGCAAGATCATTTCCAAAAATCATTGGGAAAAACGATTTTCAAACATCTGAGACAGGAATACAAGCAACTATAAAAATATCTTGCTATTACTCTTTTTAACACTAAAATTATCCAACTCTCACAAAGTGAGAGATTACTCAGAAGCACAACTCTTATGCTATCTCTACATTTTCCACCACTTGTGCTGTAAATGACTTATTTATTTATTTAAAAGGAATGAAATACCAATTTAGACTAATGCCCAAAATCATTTACACTCAACTTGCAATTCTGTATATAACCAGCCTCCAAAGAAATCAAACTGAAGTATTTCTGGTTAGTTGGCTCAGCACAGTATATGCAGATCAAAGGCTATCTCTGATAATATTCCATCTATTTTCACATCCTCTGTACCAATTTACTATAGGTGCTGAACTTGCATGGGATGTATTGATGTGTGTGTGTTCCTATGTACGCTATTTGCAGAACATTATGTGTTTTATGTAAGTATATAATGGCAGTTATATTTCCTGTTAAAACAATCTCTTTTTAAAATCTTGATTGCATCCAAAATCAACAAAGAAACCACAGCTATTATTAACTGGTGGATTGTTTTAACACAAGCCGTCGCCATTTGTTCCTCCTCAACCCTAAATGAAGAGCGTAATTAGCAAATGAAATTAGTAAAAGGGTACAAGGAATATACCTTCTTTGGGGAATACAGAAACTTCTTTGGGGAAAAGAAATAACCTTGCCCTTCTAAACAAGATCATTTATGAACCTGAGAAAACATTCCAGACAGAAGTTGCCCTACACAAAGATGGCAAATTTATTTATTTTTATCATTTTACTAATTTCTTAGTAAATATGTAGCACAAATCACAGGCTTGCCACAGCATTGCCCTTTGAAATGTGACACTTTCCATTTAACTACATTTTCAAACATTTTAAAAGGGCGTTAATATGATGAGCCTGTGGTGAGCATTACATACTACTACATCAAACACCCAGGCCTAGCTGCCAGGCTTCATTCCTTGCAGTAGACAGCACACTGTGTTAGTCTTCAGAGAACCTTCTGGTTCACTTAGGAATACCATGGATGGAGTCTCCAACTCAGAGAAGATTGTCACAATTCAAGGCCTTGGTGGCAGTTGTAAAGAGGATGAGAAAGTAGGTCTTAAGGCATTTAGAGACCACTGACAGACCTTCAAAGAGTGAGTGTGCCATTTAATAATTTAGGAATAAAATCTGAACGACCTTAAAACTTGTATAATGTGGCAAAGGAAGTTCCTCAAAATTATATCGATCCATTTAATACAATAAAACTCAAGCCTTCCAGCACCAAGAAATGAAAAATATAAAAACTCCACCACAGCAGCAGTTTCCTAAGGTCTGCACAAAAACAATCTCTTGTTCTACTGTGCTATTCCCTCTGAGACAATTAACTAAAAATAATCTACTCAGGTCCCATGTTGACATCATTTGTGCACTTAGTGCACAAGTCAGTGAGGATAGGTCCATTAGTGGCAATTAGCCAGAATGGGCAGGGATACAAAACAATGCTCTGAAGTGTCCCTAAGCCTCAGTTTGCCAGATGCTGAGAATGGGAGATAGGGGGATGGATCACTTGACTACCTGTTCTGTTCATTCCCTCTGGGGCACCTGGCATTGGCCACTGTTGGAAGACAGGAGACTGGGCAAGATGGACCATTACTCTGAGCTAGTATGGTCATTATGTTCTTATTTCGAGTGGAATACAATAAAGTCATGTTAGCTTTAAAATGTATTAAAAATACTGTGGAAGAAAATGCCCAAAAGGAAAAGGACAACATTAGAAAGTGAAAAAGAGCAACTATGAAGGTGTTACAAACGATTGGGAGGGAGGGGTCATAAATATCACCAGACTTTAATAATCAGGATGTTATTCTGAGAGAATTCCAGTCTCTGTGTTTATAGTACACATCAATCTCTGACAAATTATCCATTAGAACATTATCCAGAAGACTTATCCTATATGCTGTCAGTGCTAAAGTGCATGGAGGGTATGGGGTGGGCTGGGGAAAGATGATTAAAGCCACCTAGCAGTTCAGAGAAATTCAGTAGTAGTTCTGAGCAATAAAACAGACACAAGGAGAGAGACTTCAGAAATAATGTTCCGTTGAGATGAATGGAGACAGTGGATCTCTCTTCTGAACAAGTGATGCCCCCTCCTTCACAGCTCTGGAGAGAGAAACCAATAGTAGCAGAATCAACCTGATTCCACTGCCCAGGAGAATGGGCTACCCAAATCTTGACCTCTGAAAGGATACATGCCTGCTGCACACCAAGAGCCCAGCTATGCAGTGGCTTCCTGTGCACTGTTGTACAGTGAGGAGTGGCAACAGAACAAGGAACTATATGGACCTACCAGTCACGCCTATTGCGATGGAAACACAAGCAGAATGGCACCTATGAAGTTGCAATGACAACCATGCAGCAGTTTCACTATCACAAAAGTAACATGAAAGGCTTCCCCTCAGCCCCACTGGAGCTATCCAGTGTACAGACTGGCTGCCTGGGGCTGTGTTTTAGAGTCAAGATCTGGGGTATAGAGAGTTCACCTCTCTATTGTTCCAAGATGTCTGTCTGAAGATTCAGAAAGAGAACACTTTTTAAGTTGACTCCAGTGTGGATGATTATCTCCACAACTATAAGGGAGAGATTTTTCTTTTAAATAAAAGTTAACATTTTGCACAGACTGATGAGTAAGCCCTTCCCACCGTGACAACCCAAATATAATACCCAGAAACATAGGCCAACATAAACAGGCATATGTCCTTATTTCTTAGACAATGAAAGCTGTTCTCTCAACTATAGCACTAAGCCAGTTTTCTTACATATATGAAAAACCTTGGGAACACTTTAGGTACATCTAAACTCACAAGTAGATGCTGTGTTAACAAGTCTTTACTTGGAAAGTCTCAAGAAGGCTTTCTGCAAAGGCACTGAAAATGCTTTTGTTTCTTCCATACTTGTAGATAAACCTTTTTTCCCTGTAGTTAGAGTATTCTTGGCAAAACATACGTCCCATACCTTAAAGTAAAGAAGGACATACATCTATAGACTTGTCATACTTATGTCAGATGTATGTATCTCTCCACAATACAACAAACAATAAATAATGTTTAACAATTAAGAGAATTAAAATGTTCAAATAGCTGTTTAAGGCTCCAGAGTTTTGTTATTATGTTTACATGGAGGTACCAAAATTGCAAGTACTACCACCACTAATCTCAGCTTTTTCAGTGCAATATATAAAACCACTACTTGCAACAATACCAACAAACCCAACAAACAACCACAAAACGTGATTTAAAAAAGGAAAATTATTTAAACTTACCTGAAAAATCTCCTCTCTGAGTAATAAGGTCTATAGATCTATTATGTTTGGTTTTCAAGCACACTTGCCACTCGATGGCACAAGCAGACATGCCCACCATCAGTTTGAGAAGGATGCCCCTCTCTCTAAAAGGCCCACCAGTGGAGACATCTTTTACTATTACTGCTAAGTAGCAACTATTAATCAACTTCTCGCAATGAAAATTCTTGTAGTAAAAAATGCAAATTTATACTCAGCTGATCAATAAAGATTCTTTGCCAAGTGTGGGTCAAGTGTGTGAACTTTCATCAAGGAAATGTTCATGAATATTTTACTCATGCTTCCATCATTGTCATAAGGAATGAACCCTAAAGTTCAAAGGAGGTTTGATTTTTATGACTCTGAAATTCTCTGTCTAGTCCATGTTGAAAGAAATTACTTGGAAGACTTCTCAGGCTTTGGATTTCCTGCAGGATTAGCAGATTCTTGAGGAACCAGCAAACAACTAGCATGTGGCAGAGCTACTTTTGGGGCATCAGAGGACATTGGACTATTTCTTAAAGTACAAGGAAAACTGAATTTACTTTGGGATGTGTACTGGAGTTGGGGGTAAGGCCCACATTGCCTGAACAGAATGCACAATACTGATATTCTAATGAGTGAGCACCTAGTGCAAAACAAAATATATATAGCCCCTGATCTGTGGAGAGAGTACCATCCAGGCTGTTCTCAGGAAGAGCCTTTTACCCAGATTTTTTAAAAAAAATTTGTTCTTCAATACATACCCGGGACACTTTGCCTTTGAATATAGTAGCTCTGATGTAAAAATTAAGACCTTCTTGTAGAAATTCTAAGATGTTTAATTTCTGCTACTATGGGAAGCACACCATGGTCTTTGCAACCAGCACTTGGATCTTTGTTAGGTTTGATACTGTGCCCTGTTTGTTTGCCTTTTCCTAGATACCAACAGCATACTGACTATATCATGAGACTATCCCTTTTTCCTCAAAAACTTCCTTCCAAATCTCCAATTTCTATTTCTGTTTTTGTCAATAGCAGAGAGGTCTAATAGATCCTGTCTGAAACTATGGAGGTAGAACAAAACTGGTGGGCTCTTCAAGGAAAGGGACACTCCTTTCTGCTGGTCAGTGATATCTGGTTTTGTCCTGAGATGCCTGCAGGATGAAGACCTGTTGTAATGGATCTACGGAATGTCCAATTTCTAAAGAGTGTATGTGAGAGAGAAAATTCTTTATTTTATAATATTGGAAGGCAGTCAGAACCCATGGTGAGAAGTACTCTGACAGACACTAGATAGACAGATTTTTCCCTTAAAAAATATTGCAGAGAATCTACAGCATATACTGTAACCTCTCTTTAGTTTTGGGGAAAAAAATCTTTATTACAGAACACAACTGGTCAGATCAAGATCTCAGTTTCAAAACCATGACCCTTAACAATTAAATACTGCTAATTCTGTCAATTAAAAAATCCTTCTCCCTGTGAGAAGTTGCTTGTGAAGTAGAATAGGAAGCTGACAGGAACTCTGTACTGAAACGTCAGCTTTTTGGATTCATATTAGTGCTCTCTGTATTTTCAGTTTTCACACTGAAAGTGAAAGATGTCAGATGTGGTTTGCATCCTGTTCTTTTTAGCTAACATATGACCTTAAACATCAGCAACACACTGAAAATATGTAGATTAGTTTTCTGCACTGGTTCTCAGTTATGCTTGCAAAACACAAACCTGACACATGATACATACAGAGGGGAGGGAAATGCTTTTAACTATACTAAAAATGTAATGGCAAAAAATAGCGTAGCGATTGTGTTTCTTGTTTCACCTGGGTTTTCAGTTTGTAAATTTTGCTTTTTTGGACACTGGGGTCAACCGCACATTCTGCATGATAAGTGTTTTAGAAACATAAATAATGCACAGTATGAATTGTCCACAGGATGCTGAGTAACTTCTTTCATTATATTGCACAATCAACTCATACTATTGATTATGCACCCAACATAGCCTACACTTAAGGATATCTTTCACCTACTTTTTCTTGCTCAGGCCTGAGTTAAGAGAGAAACTTGCCTTTGAAGAGAGATACTTGAAAAAAGCAGTCTTCAAAGGTTCTAAAACATTGCTGATACTGAGAATTTTCAACAATTTCACCACATATGGCCTAGCACCAGTGCAGATCCACCAGTGGTAGCAGTAGTGACAGTACTAATGCAGACAAGACATGCAGCATTTTAAGCACGGTGTCACACAAACCTGTGCTCTGAGCAATGATAGAATACAATTTTTAAAATACCAGCGACCATTTGGAATTCTACCTACAGTAATGCACCCACTGTTGTAACCAGTGGAGGCTCTGAAATGACAGTGAGAATAGCAGGACATTTTAAAAGAAATATCCTGGCATAGACACAGCCTCACTACTAGAGTAGTCAGGCGCCCAGTATTCGACTGGAAAGTCCAGTCAAAAAGGGGACCTGACAGTGTCTGGTCAGCTCTATTGACCAGACACCCAAAGTCCGGTTACTGTTGGCAGGGGAGGCAGGGAGTAGGTTTGCCAACTTTCTACTCACACAAAACCGAACACCCTTGCCCTGCCCCCTGCCTCATTCCTCCTCTGAAACCCAGCCCCTTCTCTGAGGCCCCACTCACTCCATCCCCCCTCCCTCTGTCCTTCACTCTTCCCACCGTCACTCACTCATTTTCACTGGGCTAGTTCAGGAGTTGGAGGTCCAGGAGAGGGTGAGGGATCCAGCTGGGGGTGGGGCTGGGGCTGAGGGCTTTGGGGTGCAAGAGGGTGCTCCAGGCTGGGACCAAGGGGTTTGGAGGGTGGGCTGTGGCTCAGGGTTGAGGCAGAGGGTTGGGGCGGGGGGGGGGGGGGGATGAGGGCTCTGGCTGGGGGTGTTGGCTCTGAGGTGGGGCTGGAGATGAAAGGTTTGGGGTACAGGAGGGTGCTCTGGGCTAGGATCAAGAGGTTCAGAGAGCAGGAGGGGGAATCAGGGCTGGGGCATGGGGTTGCAGCACTGAAGGTGGTTAGGGGTGCAGACTCTGGGCGGCGCTTACCTCAGGCAGTTCCCTGAAGCAGCGGAATGTTTCCCTTCTGGTTCCTCCATGGAGGTGTGGAAAGGCAGCTCTGCGCACTGCCCCGTCTGCAGGTGCTGCCCCCGCAGCTCCCATTGGCCGAGGTTCCCAGCCAATGGGAGCTGGCGCTTGGCGCAGAGGCTGGAGGGAAAAGCAACAAGCAATGAGGAGGAAGGGGAAAGAGAAATGGATGGGAGCGGAGCCTCAGGGAAAGAGGTGTGGCAGGGGCAGGGCCTCTGGGGGAGAGGCGGGGCAGGAGAGTTTCCAACACTCCTGCTGAAGTGTCCAGTTTTTAATTACCACCAAGTTGGCAACACTACTCACCTTTAGTATAAGGGAAACTAGAAAAAGTCTGTAGCTGAAACAAGACGGTTACTCACCTTTGTAACTGTTGTTCTTCGAGATGTGTTGCTCATATCCATTCCAGTTAGGTGTACGCGCCGCGCGTGCACATTCGTCGGAAAACTTTTACCCTAGCAACTCAGTGGGCCGGCAGGTCGCCCCCTAGAGTGGCGCCACCATGGCGCTCCATATATACTCCTGCCGGCCCACCCGCTCCTCAGTTCCTTCTTGCCGGCTACTCCGACAGTGGGGAAGGAGGGCGGGTGCGGAATGGATATGAGCAACACATCTCGAAGAACAACAGTTACAAAGGTGAGTAACCGTCTTTTCTTCTTCGAGTGATTGCTCATATCCATTCCAGTTAGGTGAATCCCAAGCCTTACAAAGGCGGTGGGGTCGGAGTGAAATGTGGCAGAATAAAACTGCTGAGCCAGAGGCTACAGCCTCTCTTGACTGCTGAACCAGGGCATACTGCGAAGCAAAGGTAAGGACCGAGGACCAATGGAGCTTCGCGACAGATCTCGTGGGTAGAAACACGAGTCAGCAAGGCGGCAGATGAAGCCTGAGCCCTGGTAGAATGCACGGTGATGTGGCTTGGGGAAATATGAGCCAAATCATAACAAGTGGGGATGTCCGCCATCACCCAAGATGAGATCCTCTGAGAGGAAAACAAGCAAGCCCTCCCTTTGGCCCGCTACCGGGGCAGAGCTGGGGCACCTTAGGAAATGATTCTGTCAGCACAATATAATGCGAGCACTCCACAGATGTCCAAGGAGTGCAACGGTTATGCCCATTGCGTTGAGCTGTGGGTAACATGAAAGGCCAAAACACCTTAGGGAGGAAAGCCGGGTGCGGTCATAACTGCACCTTGTCTTTGTGGAACCTTCGTAAGAGCTCTGATCTCAGAGACCCGTCTGGCCAAGACTAGGTTGAGGACCCAGGGCGGGGCTGGGCGGCGCACCCGAGGGTGCAAGCGCTCCAAGCCCTTGAGGGACCTCGAACCCATAGAGCGTGGGACACTGAACGTCCATCTTAGCCTGCTGGAAGGTAGGGATGGCTGCTGAGAGTATCCTCAGCGATGATACCGCCAGATCCTGCCGCTGAAGGCCAGAGGCAGGCCAAATAGAGGGGATTGAGACCTCAGCAGGAGCAAGATCGAGCGTACTGCAGCTGTAAAGGAAACGCTTCCACCTGGCCCGGTACGTTGACCAGGTGGAAGGCTGCCTGTCACCCCGACTCAGGTACGCAGGAGCCACCGTGAGGCGAAGAGGCTGCAGGTCCGAGTGACGAAGCCTGTCATTGCCCTGAGTGATGAGGTCTGGGCTGACAGGCCGAGCAACGTGGCATGTCAATGCTGCCTGGACCACTCTGGAGTGATCATGATGATGCGCGCTCTGCCCCTGCGGAGTTTGAGCAGGACCTAACGAACCAGTGGGAACAGTGGGAAGGCATAATGCAGTTGGCCGTTCCACGGCATCAGGAATGCGTCCAAGATCGATTCCGAGGAGAGACCTTGGAAGGAGCAGAACACCTGGCATTTCCTGCTCTCGCGGTGAGCGAACAGGTCTGTGTGAGGAACCATCTCCACTTCCGGAAAGCGGGACGCCTCACATGGGGCAGAGTGATCACTCGTAAGACAGGAAAGACCTGCTGAGTCAAAGAGTTAAGACGTTCCGAACGCCTGGGAGAAAGGACGTCTCCAGCTCCATCGAGTGGGCCATGCAAAAGACCCGGAAATGGATGGCCTCCTGACAAAAAAGGGGGGAGGACCATGTCCCCCCTGAATACTTATGAAGCACCTGGCCATTGTGTTGGCTGTAAACACCGAGATACAACGGCCTCGCAGCTGCCGCTGGAACCCCTGGCATGCCAGGCGGACTACTCTCATTTTTGGGGCATTAATGAGGAATGCCAGCTCCCTAGAAGACCGAAGGCCTTAAGCTCGGAGGTGACCACGAGCACTCGAGCAGAGAGATGATGCGTCCGCCGTCAGGGGCAGTGAGGGCTGGGGCGGATGAAACCGCATCCCTGTCCACACCAAGGAGGGAGTTAGCCACCACTCTAGGGAGCCTAAGGCGTTCGAGGGAACGGTGACTACCATGACCATTGGCTCCCTGTCCAAGCGGTACGCCGAGGTGGGCCGGACTTGGAAAGCACGGAGGCGGAGCTTGGCGTGTTTGGTTACAAACTTGCGGGCAACCATGGACCCAGGAGACTGAGACAAGAACGAGCTGAGGTCGTTGGGAAAGCCTTCAGACCTCAGATGATTGTTGCCATCGCCTAAAACCGCAGTTGTGATAAGCAGGCTCCGGCTAGGTAGGAGACCAAGATAGCCCCTAGGAAGCCCAACCTCTGCGTGGGAACCAGAGTGGATTGCTCTATAGTAATCATCAGGCCTTGATCTGTGAATAAGACCGTGACGATGCCCACGGGCTGAGTGGTTTGTGTCTCAGAGTCTCCTCGGATAAGCGAATCGCCCAAATACGGAAAAACGCATATCCGACATCAGCGACGGTAGGCGGCGACTATGGCCGTAAACCGGGAGTATTCACCGCTGGCTATAAAGCGGAGGCATCTCCCGTGCGGAGGGAAGATGGCATTGCGAAAGTACGCGTCCTTCATATCCAGGGCGGCATAGTAGCCCCCAGGAGGCAAGGATGGAATAATGGTTCCCAGGGATACCATGCAGAACTTCAACCTTATCCCAAACCGGTTGAGTCCATGCAGGACCAGGAAGGTCTGAGACCTGTGTTCGAGTGGGGGACTAGGGCATAACGGGAGTAAAACCCTTTGCCCCTTTCGTCCGCTGAAGGGGGACAGGGCTGGAGCAATTTAAAGGTGGTACCTATGCTCCATCGTGCGCAGGACCCAGCGATCTAAAAGTAACTGGGGCCATGCCAGGAGAAAGCGGGATCGGGATCCCGTCCTGCGACTGGTACACCGCCCTCCGGCGAACCTTGGAAGGTCCGTCTTTGGTCCCAGTGGTAATTGCGAGGGACCTTGACTTTGGCTTTTTAGGGGGCCTGACGTTTGTCTGCGACCACCTTGGCCTTGCCGTTTTCCAGAGTTCTGCCTCTGGCTAGGCACAGAGTATGGCGGCTGGGGCCATAAAGGCCTGCGTTTGGTCGCTGGCGCATACATGCTGAGACGCATTAGGACCCTATTGTCCAGCAGGCTTCGCAGTCTGGGGCTGTCTCTGCCGCGAAGATGCCTTTACCAACAAAGGGTAAATTCTTTCCCCCGTCCTCCAAGACGGCAGCGAACTCCAGGTGGGAGTTTTGAGGGAGAAACTCCTTCACCCAGGTGCTATAATTATCGCAGCTAAGCAAGGCTTGTTGCTTTGCTACCCAGAGCTGCAGGGCCCCTGCAGAGTACACCTTGCATTCGCCAAGGCTCTTTCTGCTTCGGGGCTGGTGCCCGCTGGCCATCATATCAGGATCGTGGTCCTGAGCATAAAATCTGCGCATATGGGATGACACGGATGCGTGTCCGGACGGCCATGGAGGTACTAAAAGAAGGCACGGGCCGAGTCTCTGACTCACTCGGACCTTGCCCAACTCGGCACCGGGGACCGGCATCGGGAGGCGTATCGGTACCTGGAACGAGATCCAGACCCGCAACCAGAACGGTGTCGGGAGGTCGACCGAGGTCTCGAGGCTCGGAGAAGAGCTACAGGAGTCAAGGTACCTGCCCCGGTGCCAGATGTCGGAACGGTGCCGATAGCGGGTCGGCGAACGGGATACCGACCAGTGCAGCGAGCGTGACCAGTACCGAGGAAAACAGCACCGGGACTGCCAGTGGTGTCCGGCGTGCCGACAGGACTTGGAGTGTCTGCGGGACCGTGATCATGAACGGTGACGCTCTGCTGTACTGACAGGGGACAGTCCCCTGAAGAGACTGTATTACCCCTACCGGCGGTGCTCGGGTCAGGCAGCACTGACTCTGTCATGGCACTGAGAGCCCTCGCCGTTGGTAACATCTCCGGCGTGAAGGGAACAGCAGGCTCAACCACAGTGCGTACTGGGGAGCTGTCAGGCACCGGATTCGACGGCCCTCGTGGGACCGGGATCCACGGTACCGAGGTCATCAGAGCTTCGGTAGCTGCCGGTGCCGGGCGAACCGAGTTAGATAAGCTGTCTGGCTGCGGTGCCGTCAGCACTGAAGCAGCGGGAGTAATACGCTCAACCACGGCGCGTGCCGGGGAGCCGTCGGGCACCGGATTCGATAGCCCTCGTGGGACTGGAATCGACGGTGCCGATGTTGTCGGTGCCTCAGAGGCTTCGGTGCCGGGCAATCCGACATAGACTAGCCCTCTGGCTGCGGTGCCGTTGGCATGGAAGCAGCCGGAGCAGGAGCTCAACCACGGCGCGTGCCGGGGAGCCGTCAGGCACCGGATTCTACGGCCCTTGCGGGACCGGGATCGACGGTGCCGACGTCATCGGTGCCGCAGCAGGTGTCGGTGCCGGGCGCTCCGACTTAGACTAGCCCTCTGGCTGCGGTGCCGTTGGCACGGAAGCAGCCGGAGCCTTAGCTCGACCACGGCGCGTGCCGGGGAGCCGCCAGGCACCGGATCCTACGGCCCTTGCGGGACCGGGGATCGACGGTGCCGACGTCATCGGTGCCGCAACAGGTGTCGGTGCCGGGCGATCCGACGTAGACGAGCTCTCTGGTTGCGGTGCCGTTGGCACGGAAGCAGCAGGAGCAGTAGCTCAACCACGGCGCGCGCCGGGGAGCCGTCAGGCACCGGATTCTACGGCCCTTGTGGGACCGGAATCGACGGAGCCGACGTCATTGGTGCCGCAGCAGGTGCCGGTGCCGGGCGATCCGACTTAGACGAGCCCTCTGGCTGCGGTGCCGCTGGCACGGAAGCAGCAGGAGCAATACGCTCAACCACGGCGCGTGCCGGGGAGCCGTCAGGCACCGGATTCTACGGCCCTTGTGGGACCGGGATCGACGGTGACGACGTCATCGGTGCCGTAGCAGGTGTCGGCGCCGGGCGATCCGACTTAGACGAGCTCTCTGGCTGCGGTGCCGCTGGCACGGAAGCAGCAGGAGCAATACGTTCAACCACGGCGCGTGCCGGGGAGCCGTCAGGCACCGGATTCTACGGCCCTTGTGGGACCGGGATCGACGGTGACGACGTCATCGGTGCCGTAGCAGGTGTCGGCGCCGGGCGATCCGACTTAGACGAGCTCTCTAGCTGCGGTGCCGCTGGCACGGAAGCAGCCGGAGCAGTAGCTCAACCACGGCGCGCGCCGGGGAGCCGTCAGGCACCGGATTCTACGGCCCTCGTGGGACCGGGATCGACGGTGCCGACGTCGTCGGTGCCGGGCGAGCCATCTTAGACGAGCTGTCTAGCTGTGGTGCAGCTGGCACAGAAGCAGCAGGAGCAGTAAGCTCTACCACGGCGCGAGCCGGGGAGCTGCCAGGCACCGGATTCCATGGTCCTGGGGGACTGGAATCGACGGAGCCGAAGTCATCGGTGCCTCTGCAGGTGACGGTGCCGGATAACGCAACTTAGGTGAGCTCTCTGGCTGCGATGCAGGTGGCACGGAAGCAGCGGGAGCAGGGGGCTCAACCACGGCGCGTGCCGGGGAGCCGCCAGGCACCAGCAGGAATCGTAGACTCTCTCGACCTCGGAAGAAGGGAGCGGTGCCGAGTCGACATCGGTGCCGGCGACGGTCGGTGCCGAAAGGCCTTGGTGGTACCGGCGGGGTCCGGTGCCGAGGAGGCGCTTCTGCCCGCCGCTTGAACATCGCTCGGCACCCAAGGTGGAGGGGTAAGTGAAAGTCCCGCACCTTTTTGTTCTCGGCTTAAAAGCCTTGCAAATGGGGCACTTATCTGTCAAGTGTGACTTCAAACAGGAGTCATGTAGATCTCTCTTCGGCCGCGGCTTCTGGCAAGCCGGGCCCCTTTTAAAACCCGGTGAGCCATGCATGGCTCCGGCACTGGGCTCATGGAAGGGGCTACTTCCTGAACCCCGCTAACTAAACTAACCATGTTAGCAAAGAAACACGTATAACCATACAAATATATATATAAAAGTGTTATAACTGCATAATTATATACGAGAAAACGAGTAGCTAGGGAAGTGGAGGTCAGCTAAGCCGCGCTCCACTGTTCCAACGACCGACACGGGCGGTAAGAAGGAACTGAGGAGCGGGTGGGCCGGCAGGAGTATATATGGAGCGCCATGGTGGCGCCACTCTAGGGGGCGACCTGCCGGCCCACTGAGTTGCTAGGGTAAAAGTTTTCCGACGAATGTGCACGCGCGGCGCGTACACCTAACTGGAATGGATATGAGCAATCACTCGAAGAAGAAACTTTAGTTCCATAATAAACAAAATACCTTTCTTCTGTATTTTTGGAGTAGAAAGCAGTAGTCAGTATATATAAGATTTTTCACTTGCAACCCAGAGTAGAATTTTTTGTTTTTGTTTTTATTTTGAGACATACTGAAGAATTATTTTCTGAACGTTTTACTTCTGGGGAATGTTGTGTCTCTCTTTCATTAATTACAATAGATGGAATTTGTGGAATATCCTCCTCAATTGCAGATGCGGGGGGAAAAAAAACTTGCTGAGAAATTATTACATTTTAGATTCTGCCCCCTGAATAGTTAGGCATTCATTTTGCATGTCAGAATTGATAGGAATGTTGTTTCAAAGACATAATTATTTTCTTTATATGTACTAGATGAGCCATGGGTCTCTGCACTAACACCACAAACCATGGAATCGTTGACCACTAGGTTATCGTTATGATTTGTTGATAGGCTTGTTCTTTTGTTTTATTTCACTAAGTACCTGTAATTGCACTAAGGCATCAGGTCACCCCAAACTCACAACTGTCATCCAACACCACACTATATTTCTATTTTTAACTAATGTCACTTTTTTGACTCATTCAATGGTGCTTCTAAATTGCTGGTGAGACTCATTAGTATAATGACATGAGATTCATGCTTCCCCCGGTAGCAGTGCATTGCAGCTTTGACAACCCTATTAGCCCTTTAAAGCCATGGAGGTGGAATATTTCCTGCATTAGCTAGTCAGTTTGACATCTACTGCAAGAAGAAAATGGACTTTGTTCCTTTCTTCCTCTCCTTTACCTACGGTAGCAGAGGACCTACCACACATTTTTATAATTTTGTGCGCGCGCACGCACGCACGCACGCACGCACGCACGCACGCACGCACACACACACACACACACACACACAGAGCGCTCTCCATAAGAAAAAGAAATAAAATAACAAACATTACCAACAAAATGAGCAAGTGAATGGGAAACACATAATTCTGATGTGGTACCTGCAATGATATGAGTACTGTTTCTTTGAAACTGTAACTGAAAGCCAGGCTTGAGTAGGGTGACCATACATCCCATTTTGCCCAGGACAGTCCATTTTTTAAGCCCAGTTTGGTCCATCTCTACTTTTTTGGCAAAAGTGGGCATTTATCCTCTTTGCTCTTGCTGATTTGATTAGCTGGCAAGAGCAAAAGGGAAAAATGCTCACTTTTGTCAAAAAAGTGTGGTGTGGTGTGGAGGAACATCTGGTGGGAGGACAAGCGGCGATGCCAGCCCCACATAGGGGCAGAGGCAGGGCTCAGGTGAACAGTGATGCCAGCCCCAGCCTTGCAAGGGGGGGGGGGCGGCAGAGTGCAGGCGAGCGGCTTGAGCCAGCTCCATGCAGGGAGGCGGGTGCATTCAGGCAAGCCCTGCACGATGTCCCATTTTCCCTTTGGGAAATACGGTCGCTCTAGGCTTGAGGGGCCGAGGAACATTCTAGAAAAAGCTCTACAGAGAGAAATATGAATAACTTCTTCAAGGCAGGGAACAGATCTACCTTTGTGTTTCTACAACATCTAGCAGAATGGGGTCCCATCCTGATTGGGGCCTCTGGGTATTACCACGATACACTGAAGTAAAATAATAATAAACGTCACTAAATTTGAAATAAACTATATTCAAGTCTGAAACAAAAACAGTAAGTCATCTAGGGTCAAAAACAAATTGGAAGCTGTCCCCTAGTATAGTGGCACTGTGTTGTGCTGACATACGGAGAATCCATTCTCAGCCACCCGATGTTCAGGCTGAGAGCAGAGCTGTGCAAATAATTGATTTTTTGGTTCATTATAAGGTCTAAAAAAATTTTAAAAATCAGGTTGGGTCAAACCGAAACCAACATTTTTCACAATTGTTGGTGAATTGAAGTTCATTACAATTTTGGACATTTTAAACCTTTTTAACTTAAAAGGAAATAAAGGACTAGATCCACAAAATGGAGAAAGTGGCAGTGGTGCCACCCCTCTTACGGCCAATAGCCTGCTGGTTAGGGCATTCACCTGGGAGGGGCGAGACCTGGGATAAATTCTTTGCCTAGAGAGGGGTAAGTGTATTTTGCAGTGATTCTCTGTCAATCTCTCCTGTTGCAGCTGTTTTACTTTGTATAAACAGAGTCACTGGGCCACAGATATAGGGGAAAAATGAGAATGACTCAATAGCCTGGTGGTTAGGAAACCCTCCTGGGAACGAGAACATCCAGGTTCCAGTCCCTGCTCCAATGACTGTTTAATTATTTACATAAAGTGGAAACGCTCCACCAGGAGAGAATGAGAAAGACCTGCCCCACATTAACCTATAACCTGGTGATTAAGACATTTCCCTGGGAGAAGAGAAACCTGGGTTCAGTCACTGCTCTGCTCCAGAGCGAAGATTCAAACCTGGGTTTCCCTCCTACTAGATGAATGCCTTAACTATGCAGCTGTTGAGTATTGGGGGCAACCACCACCACCTCCTCAGCCTGAGCTTCTGGTTTTGGAATGGCGCCAAAATCGGCTCATGAACCCAGCCTGAAAAATCAAAATATTTCATTTTGATGTCAAAACAAACCACTTTGACATTTCCATTTTTTTTGCCCACTTTGAAAAAAAACGATTCACTTAAATCAGCAAGAATTCACTAAATGTCTCAGCCGATCTGAATGTGTTTTTTAACCCAAAAACCCCAAAAAATTTCAGACAAAAATTTCATTGAGCTCTAGATAAGAGTTCTGTAGAAACAGCATGTTCCCAAGGGAAGGAAGCATTGTAGGTGTCTAACAACTTCTCTAAGGGTACGTCCAGACTACCCGCCGTATCGGCGGGTTAAAATCGATTGCTCGGGGATCGATATATTGCGTCTAATCTAGACGCGATATATCGATCCCCGAGCGCGCTTATATCGATTCCGGAACTCCATCAACCCCAACGGAGTTCCGGAATCGACACGGAGAGCCGCGGACATTGATCCCGCGCCGTCTGGACGGGTGAGTAATTCGATCTTAGATATTCGACTTCAGCTACGTTATTCACGTAGCTGAAGTTGCGTATCTAAGATCGATTTCCCCCCCTAGTGTGGACCAGCCCTAAATGGCCCATGGATCAGCACTGACAAGCTCTTGAGGGAACTGTATTCAGCCCCCCTCTGCTGGAAAGAATGGACACAGGGCCTTTGAGGTGAGGAAAGGCATTTGGGTCCTTTGAGCCTGGAAGGCTTGGCAGCGATTCTAAAATATTGAATATGCATGATCCTGTTACATTGCTGACTACAGAACAGTGATCACTGCACCACACCTCAGTGATTCTGGTTAGGGGTTGAGCCAAACTGGATCTTCATAATTCTGCCCTCCATCAGAATATTACCAAATCCAAATGGTGTGAAGTTACAGCTCTGAACACTGCTTTCCAGAGTGTTTAAGGTAGCCCTTGTAGACATCTAAGACTAAAGTAATATTCTCCAACAATTTTTAAATGATTTCTTTTATTTAAAAAAAAAAAGATTTATTTTTTTGCCATAACCAGAGAACACAGAACATAAAATTAAGTTTAGAAGGAAAAGTGCTGGAAATGTATGTAGGGCTTACTCCTGCAACAGCCTGCTTATTAAGATGAAATTCTTCAGATTAGCTAGCTTGTTTTCAAGATTGTTATTGTCCGAAAAACTATGCAGCCAAACTTAACACTACCTGCATTAATAAAACAACTTTATTTTATCTGTAACATCTTTCCTTCAAACTATATCCCCAAATGCTTTAATCAAATAAAACAATGTAAAATAATAGCGAGAGAGAAATTAAAAGGTATAAGCAAGAGAGGACAAATACTCTTTGGAATGAGGTGGAGGGTCAATGAGGCAGCGAGATACAGGAAGGTAAACTATTAAGTTGAAGTAAATTTAAAATGCTGGCAAACTCAAAAAAAGGAGGGGATTTAAAGCTAAGGCTGAAATTCTGTCCCAAAGTAACCCCACTGGGCTAGGCACATTTTTAACAAAAGTAAGATCAGAAAATATGTGGAGAATCATGCAATGTTTATGAAAAATAAAGGGGTTTCATCCTTTATTGAAGATTCCCTCATATTTGTGGTTTGAAGAAATCCTTAACAACAGTTTAATGTACTTTTTTATTATTAAAAAAACAAAAACAAAAAAAAACTTCTCCCAAGCCAAAACTCTAAATGCCAAGTTCCAGAACAAATAAGATTTTTATGGCCAAGTCTTAATTTCTTAGAAATAAGGGCTTGTAATGAGAATGCTGAAAGACTTAACTAGAGAGGAATTGTCCTGAAGAACAACAATCACTGATGTACTTCATACTATTGTATATAACTTCACTGAAAAGATGGTAGATATTACTACATGCTGCACAGCAACTTAAGGATTTGGGAGTGGACAGTGGGTAACAAAAAGTGCGGATTCTGAATTCACATGCCTTTTACAATGCAAGCTGAACCCAAAACTGAATCTGAATCCAAGCTTACTCAACCCTCGCATTGAGGAGGAGCAGAAAAAAAAATGGGCCAAATGCAGCACATTTTTGCTTAAAGTTGTACAAATAAATATTTTTAGGAAATTATATTTTTAAATGTATTTATACATTTATTGTTTATGTAACCACCTTTTGGTCTCTCAGTACAGACTGCATACTCTAACCTAGCATTTATGAAAACTAAATGCATATCTGAAGCCATGTGAGCATAACTATCTAGTATAAATGCTTTTAAAAGTAAGAGGAGATTATGGTTGACTTCCGGTACGTAAATGCATTCAACTGAAAAATGCAAGCTTTCCAGACCATTATACAGTGTGGAAGAGAAGTTCGCTTGCCTAGTTAATGTCAGAAAGAAAAGAAGGGATTCATCAAGGGACCAGAGGCAATTCCATAATTACAGCACTCTCTCTCTCTGTGCTCCACCAAGGAGGCAGATGAGCCATTAGAAGATTCCCTGCAGGGAACGGCTCTTCAAACATATTGTGCTTTTACATTCAACCGACTACATAAAACATTCTTTAAAAAATATTATCTGTTTGCTTGCTCAAAGCGTCACAAACATGATATTCATGTCTTGTGACCCTGACAGTTTCTGGTCAAGAGGCAGAGAGAGATTGTGCAGACCACATCACTTTCCAGCACCTCTGGGACATCAGCCAAACAGCAGTATTACAGTCTCAGAGGAGACTGTCGGCTCATTCTGCCTCAGGCAAACACTGCAATATTCTAGAGAGATTGACATACCGGAAAGATGGATGGGATTCTAGAACGGAGAAGGAAGGCCAGAATTAAGGAGTGAATGAAACCAAAGACTTACATAACTTTAATTCTGTAAAAGTACCCAATAAACAAACAATAATAGCAGAGGATGTTTCTGGAGAGAGAGTGGAGGCAATTATGTTTACAAACAAAACAAAAAACTTTTCTCTTTTTAAAATGTTTGCTAACATGTTAGCATGCACTTCTAAACTAAGGCTCCAAACCTACTGAAACCCAGTTAAGGGTCTGTATTCAAACATGCCTCACTTCATACAATTTTTAACACAATCTAACCAGCCAGGACAATGAGGAGTACTTGTGGCATCTTAGAGACTGAAATTTATTTGGGCATAAGCCTTCATGGGCTCAAAACCCACTTCATCAGATGCACAGAGTGGAAAGTACAGTAGGAAGATATATACAGAGTACATGAAAAGATAGTACTGTGGTTTCCACTCCGTGCATCTGATGAAGTGGGTTTTAGTCCACATAAGCTTATGCCCAAATAAATTTGTTAGTCTCTAAGGTGCCACAAGTACTCCTTGTAATTTTTGCTGATACAGACTAACACGGCTACAACTCTGAAACCTGTAACCAGCCAAGGTGTATGTATTAACGGCTCATTTAAAACTCTCATTCAACTGAGAGAATACTGTTTTAAAGCTGGTTCTAATTTGGTTTGTCCCCATCCACACTAGCCAGCCTAAGTGTGCAAGAAACTGTTTTCACAGAAACTACGTTTAAACCAAATTCATACATGGCCGCCACACTTTATTTCAAGGCCATCGGAGCCACAGTCTAGCAGAAACTGAAGGTAGGGCAGAGGCAGAAATGAAGGGAAAATCAGAAGGTTTGAAAAGAGAGATGGAAGAGAAGTGATGAAGCAACATTGCATGGTTTTTAATACATTTCAAAGTCAGCCCTGAATTTGGTGGCATTCAACACAGTGTCACATTCAACTACAGACCACCTGAGCTGGAACAAGGACTGTACCAGGGAGACAGACACACACGCAGGGCTGGTGCAAGGAAGTTTCGTGCCCTAGGCAAAACTTCCATCTTGCGCCCCCCCAGCCCTGCAGCAGCTCCTCGCCCTGAAGTATGCTCGCCGCCTCTGCGGCGGCTCTCCTCCCCCTGGCCCGAGGAGCCCTGCGGTACCTCCCCATCCCAGCTCACCTTTGCTCCGTGTCCTCCCCGAGCACGCTGTCCTGCTCTAATTCTCCTCCCAGGCTTGCGGCACCAAACAGCTGATTGGCGCCGCAAGCCTGGGAGGCGGGAGAAGTGAAGTAGCAACTGCGCAGTGGAACCCCTGGGCTGCCGGTGGCATGCTGACCCAGGCATGGGTGGCAAGTTTGTAGAAATTTTGGTGGTGCCCAGAACCTGCCCCCCAAACTCCGCCCCCACTTGCCTAAGGCTCTGGGAGGGGTTTGGAGAGAGAGCTCTGGGGTACAGGCCCTGAGCTGTGGATTAGGGTGCAGGAGAGGTGCAGGCTTTGGGATGGAGTTTGGGTGCAGGCTGGGGGTAGAGGTGTAGGAAAGGGTGAGGGGTGCAGGCTCTGGGAGGGAGTTTGGGGGTGGGAAGGAGTGTGTGGGAAAGGGGAGGTGGTGTATGCTCTGGGAGGGAGTGCATGCTCTGGGAGGGAGTTTGGGGATAGGAGGGAGCGCAGGGGGATGAGGGTTGGGGCTGAGGATGAGGGGTTCATGATGTGGGGGGGGCTCAGGGCTGAGGCAGAGGATTAGGGTGTGGGGGGCTGAGGGGTTTGGGGTGTTGGAGAGACTCAGGGCAAGGGCGGAAGCACAGGGTAAGGGCAGCCTGCCCTGCCAGTAGGAGATGGGGGGCACTAGGACCCTGGGACAGCAGACAGCAGTTCTGTCGGAAGCCGCTCTACTCCAGCAACAGAAGCAGGCAGGGGAGAGGTGCTGCGCTGCTTTCTGTGAGGCACGGACGCGGCGGGGCATGGGGGGGGGAGACCCACGGGGGCCGGGGCCCGATCCAGGCAGGGCCGGGGAAGAGACCGAGCTCCAAATATTGCTGGAGCAGGGCCCCCAGCCCTGAATATTGCTGGTGCTCAAACACCGCAAACATATAGAACGTGCCCCCTATAAACCCTGGGCTGCTGGCTGCCGCGGCGGCGCCCTGACCCAGGGGACACCCTGGGCTGCCGGCTGCGGATGCTGCCGGCAGCTCCGAGTCCCTCTCGATCCCAGCAGCAGTGGCCGCACAACCACTTAAAAAAAAATTTGGGGGCGCTTTTTGGCACCCCCAAATCTTGGCACCCTAGGAAACCGCCTAGTCTGCCTAAATGGTTGCACCGGCCCTGCACACACGTTGTGTGTGGGAGAGAGAGAGAAATGCACACTGCTCCTTTAAGTAAGCTGACCCACTCTTAAGTGCATCCTCTGTTTAAGTGGATCAGGAGGTTGAGACAGCAGCTGCTGCCCCAGGCTCTCTCTGTCTCTCTCCATCTGTGTCCGCACCCTGCTCTATATGGAGAAGGGGTAAGCAGGGTGTAGGAGGACACCCTGACATTAGTCCCTCCCCTTCCCCCCTGTCCCCGCACAGCAAGCAGGAGGCTCAGGGAGCAGCTCCAAGGCAAAGGGCAGGAGCAGCACATGGCAGTGGGGGGAGGGACAGCTGAACTGTCAGCAATTGATAGCCTGCTGAGCAGCTGCTGCACAGGGAACTTAAGGGAACGGGGAGCTGATAGGGGGGCTGCTGGTCCACCCTGGTTCCAAGCCCCCACCAGCTAGCTCCTACGGGCTGCTCTTCCTGCAAGCAGTGGACAAAGCAGGAGGCTGCCAAACCACGTTAGAAGGGAGCACTGCACAATTTTAAACGAGCATGTTCCCTAATTGATCAGCAACGTAACAACGAAACAACATTAACCGGGACGACTTTAAGTGAGGAGTTACTGTACATTTCCAAATGCTTAGTACAGCTCTATGTAGAGATCACAGCTGTAGTTTAACCTCACCGTGACAAAAACATGGATGATGGATAAGAAGGTCTGCATCAGAAAAAAGGGGCTGCAACTTTCTGGGCAGACACAGATTTAAAAGAGCCATCCTCACACACAGCTGCAACTTGATCATCTGAAAGCAAATGAGGCTTTCACAAGCCCCCTAAATTGCAAACTTATATAAAAATTAGATGGTTTACACAAACAGTACAGGGGCTAATAAAATCTTCAGCTCTCCTGGTTGCTTCCCCATCCCATCATCTCTGTCTTACTGGGATTGAGCCCCAACCAGCTAGCCCTCATCCCCACTTCAGTCTCAACTAGACACTGAGATAACACCATGTGTGTTAGACAAGGTGGAAACACAGAACTCGGGGTGGTCAGCATATTGAAGGGATCACAAACCCTATATCTCCTCACTAACCATCTAACAAACTCATAAATATGATTAGCAAAAGGGATGGCAAGATATAACCCTGCAGAATAACACGGGACAGACTAATCCACTGCTACCCTCTGGAAAGACTCAGAAATATACAGAAACTCTGCCCACTCCCAACAGGATCCATCGGTGAGCTAACACCACTAGAACTAGGTGAATTTTTTTTAGTGAACAATCAATTTGCCAAAAAATGCATTTTTCAGGGCACCAAAGCTATTTGCAAATTCAGTGCAAATTTGGCAAAGTGTTGGCTGAAAAAAAATGAAAATGTTGCATTTTTTTAACTAATCACACTGAACCATTTCAAAGATGTTCAATCTATTTCACATTTTGTGTCAAAATGTCATTTCAATTCAACATTTTATTTAGAAAAGATTGTTTTGATTTGACACTTCTTTTTTATTTGAGTTGGCATTCAAAACATTTCATTCCAATCCAAAGAAATATTTTTTGTTTCAGTGAGAAAAACTCCAAAGAAATTCAGTTTTGGTTCAAAACTAACATTTTCTTCCTTTAGATTTTTCTGTTTGGCCAATAAACCAAAATAAAATAAATATACATATATATGCATGCACAGCTTTTTTTTTACCACCACTTCGTGGTCCATGATATCAAAGATAGGTAATAGAGCTAATAATATCAACACAGGCACCTGTTCTTTGTCCATCACCAGCAAGAGGTCAAGCATCAACTGATCAAGTGCAGTTTTAGAACCATCTCCAGGTTCTATGGGTGGGATGACATAGACTCATTCACTGCAGAAAGCTTCCCACTGGCATGTGGATTTTTCAGCTGATGTCTATGAAACTAGCATTATTTTAGATTAGTAAAATTGAAAAGATTAAAGAAAAAATCAAATTTACTAATCATTTTCTACGCTGTTTGCTTTTTCCTGTTTCCTTATCTTGGATAATGAAAATAAATTAAACCAATTTCACTTTCACGTACTCCACGTACAATGTTCAGTGTGCACACATTATAGGGTATGGTTTATTTGTTTAAAAGCTACTGTATTTATTGGATATATTCATATATATTTAGTGCCATGGGAAGATTTCTGTGGTCTTTAGCTTTTGCAGAAATTTGCTGATACAAAATTTACATTTTGGCCAAATTTTACTTGATGGTGCCTGTAGCGGGGTGGTCACTTGCTCCAGCCTTAAGAGGGCTTAAAACATATCAGGAGAGGGCCGTGGCTGCCAGGAGTAGTTCCCAGGATGAGTGGGGAAACAGCCTCAGCTGTAGCCACACCTCAGCCAGGCTTCAGCTGGCCCTTATAAGAGGGCAGTGGGCTAGGAGCACAGACTCTCTCTCTAGCCTGTTGAGAGGGAGGGACCTGGTTGCTGGGAGTGTACCAAGGTACCTGAGGTGGAGCAGGGCTGGAGAAAGGCCCGGGGAGCTCTGGCCTGGAAACCCCGAAGCTGCAGGCCTAGTATAAAGCCAAATAGGTACTGAGGTTGCAGGGGGCAGCCCAAAAGGGTAGGCGGAAGCATCAGATCCAAACCCCCTTGCCTGTGATGAGTGGCTTATACTGCAGTCTGCCCCAGTGAGCGGGGGCTAGATGGAGACTGGGCAGTAGCCAAAGACTGAGGTGAGGTGGGGATAGTGGGGGAGGGGAGTTTCCCGGGGGAGGAGAGACCCAGAGACTGAGGGGTGTATGGCCAGGGGGCAGCACCCTGGCGTGCAAAGGGCACCAGGTCTGGGGCCAGGAAGAGCAGGACACCAGCCTGCAGAGGGTGCTCCGATGGCTGGAGAGCTAATTCCCTGAAGGTACCAACAGGAGGCGCCGCAGGGGTGAGTCCCGCATGGTTACAGTGCCCCTTCAACAAACTGTAAGTGTTACAGCAGGCTTGCTTTGTTTCCTGAAAGTGCACATTTATTACCAGGTGAAAATCCTGCTGGAAGATCTAAAGTGGGTTCTGCTGACTCATTATCATAGGTGGCTCCTTACACCACCTGGCTACAAGGGAAGCGGATGTGGCTCTACAGAGAGCCTTAGATGTGGGCTGAGCAGCCCCTGGGGAGGAACCCTGGTGGCAGCCAAGTTGAGCTAGATTTTCTGTAGTTTTAATTTTGAGTTTCTTTTGTCAATAAAGCCAAATGCCAGGGAGAGGGTAAATTTTTACCAACGGCAACTGCTGAGGGCTCTGTTGGAGTAGGATGGAGGCAACAGTGAGCATATTTCTCCAGTAGAAACAGATCTGTTCTGGCTAATTAAAAATGCACACCTTATGAGGAAAAGCCTGACCCCACACGTGACCCAAGTCATTAGGCTGTGTGCTTAAGCAGACCATCCCATTGGGGATCTGAAACCTCACCCTCGGATCATACCACATAAGCCGAGCTACTCCACAGCCAATATTTCATTCTCAAGCTGCAATATTGTGAACTCCTGGCTGCTGCCCTTTCAAAGTGTAAGGGTGGGGGAAATGGCAGATGAACTAACAGTAACAAATCCCATTAGCCTCTCCTTTTCCCCTGACCTGCCTCTGTCACCCAAACCTATTCTCCGTGTACAAGTGGTGCAGTAAACTACCAGGATCTTGTATCCAGCACAACAACTGATCTAGGTCTCCTGCATCCAGGTCTCTCTATGCTTGTCGGGTACGTAGGAAAGAGGCAGGGATGAATCCTATGTAAATCAATGACATCATCCTTTCAAACAGAAACAGTTTCCAAACTGAACCTTCAACAGTAGTTACTGAAGTAACTGAAGCCAAGCAAGAAAGTTATAGCTTATAAAAACAATAATAATCTACTCCTGTGACTCAAATACAGCACATGTCCTAGAGGAAGAGTAAACATGTTTACTCACTCAAGATAATTCACTTCAGTCACAGTACACTCATGCAAATGAAACCTTTAAAATACACCAACCCAATGGCTATTCTACTATAGGAAGAGACATTTTTCAAGCTTGGAATAATATTATCTAAGCAGAGGCTGATGGGAAAGACAGGAGGTCATACCAGCAGGGTACTGAGCAGTGCCCTGGTGAGGAAGCCAGCAATCCCTTCTCTGCTGCCGAGAAGGGTGACTGAGTTTCCTCTCCAACATGCTGACCCAGATGTCTCCTTGGCAGACTCCTCAAGACCCTTGCTATCTCCTAGGAGCAGGTCTTCCCTCATTTTTGTCTCCTGTACACTGGGAGGGGTAGTTCTTCTCATGTCATTTTTAAACTAATCTTTAAATGTCATGGAGCAGAAATTTGTTTTTCGATCTCTACCACCACCACCCAAAAGACTATATTCTACCTTCATTTACACATGTCCCAATCTCACTAAAGTAACTGGGGGCAACATTTGGCCAAAGTATATTTAGGGCCAAATTTGCCTCCAAATGTGCACGTGGAGTTACTGTTGAAGTTAACAGAAGCTTCCTGTGTGCGTCTACAGACAGAATTTGTCCTTAAATGTTTTATTAAAATTGCCATATTCCCTGAAAAACAGTGAGACATGTGGAAGGTTCAGGGAATTCTGCTCATGGAAGGAGCAGGTACAATGCCTCTACTGCTGGAAGAAATGCGCTGCGTAGCACTTTGTGGCTATGTCTACACTGCACTTTCATTGGTAAAACTTTTGTCCATCAGGGGTGTGAAAAAATGACAAGTTTTACCAATGAAAAAACAACAAAAGTTTTACCAACGAAAAGCACCGGTGTGGACAGCACTGTGTCTGTGGGAGATGCTCTCCTGACCACAAAGCTACCATCTTTCACTGTGGGTGGCTTTATTTTGCTGGCAGGAGAGCTGTCTCCTGCCGGCAAAGAGTGGCTACACAGGACACCTTACAGGGGCACAGTTGTAGCAGCACAGCTGTGCCACTGTAAGGTATACAAGGTAGACATAGCCTGTATTTGCTGGTGAAAGGTGAAGGTTGCATGCTCTTGAATACCTGCTTCCAGATGAAGATAAGGTGTAGCTCTAGCCATACTACCTGGGACGCTAATACACCAATGTCTATACCCCCTACCATCTCAAAGTGCTCAGAAAGCCCTTGTGCTCATATTCCTGGGATGCCGTGCTGGAAAAAGAAAAGGCTCTCTCCTGAACCTACTCTAGATGAGCTACAATATAGCATTTCATTCATCAGCTTCTCCCATTGTTACCACTACAAACAACTTTTCCTTTAGATTCTAACACATTTTCATGCTACATAATTATTCAACATGCTTTCTGTAATCTAGACCGTATACTTCAGACACATCAGGCTCATGACATACCCATTGTATGCAGTTTGTTGTTTTGTTTTCTTGTATTTTACCTAGTTAATTCTTTAAAAGGAAAGAATACAGAGAACAGGGATAAACCAGTGAAACAAACAGGAGCCCAAATCTCTCACTGTCTAAAACAAACCACGTCACCAGCAACCACAAAGGATATTAAAGTCAGCCGATAAAGGTCAGATAAAGCACAAGATATGGCACTGTGCACGTTAATACCTCTCAGACCTTATTACAAGGTTAATCTGTAATACTACTGATGCTTTGTTTAACAAATATTTCTTATGTATCAAAAATCAAAAGCATTTATTTTTATTTTATAACCAAAATGTAAACATTGTTATTCATACTAAGTTTTATCATATTTTTTATTTATAACAATTAAGTATTAATTTTAGAATAAAATCTAAATGTATGCAGTTTGGCTACATTTAGGGACTTTTACCCAAGTGGCTACACCAGTACTACTTCAATTATGTAGATGTACATTGATACAACTTAGCTCAGCTTCAATTAGTGCTCCACTTTATCTAAAACCACAGAAAGTCACACCCCTAGGTCTGCTCTATACTAGAAAATTAGGTCAGTTTAACTACATTGGTCAGGGGTATGAAAAATCCACACTCCTGACCAGGGTAATTAAGTTGATCCAAGTCTCCATGTAGATGGCACTAGATCAGGAGTGGGCAAACTATAGCCCAGGGGCTGCATCCGGCTCTCCAGATGTTTGAATCCAGCCCTCAAACTCCCACTTGGGCTGGGGCACAGGAGGGGTCAGGGTGCAGGCTCTGGGCGGCATTTACCTCAAGCAGCTCCCAGAAGCAGTGGCATGTCCCCCCCCTCTGGCTCCTATGCGCAGAGGCAGTCAGGGGTCTCCACACATTGCCCCCGCCCAAAGCACCACCCCCACAGCTCCCATTGGCTGCGAACCGCCTGGCCATGCCTCCACACAGGAGCCAGAGGAGGGACATGCCGCTGCTTCTGGGAGCTGCTTGAGGTAAGCGCCACTCAGAGCCTGCACCTTGACCCCATCCTGTGCCCCAACCCCCTGCCCCAGCCCTGATCCCCCTCCAAACCCCTCAGTCCCAGCCTGGAGCACCCTCCTGCACCCCAAACCCCTCATCCCCAGCCAGTGCCCTGACCCCCTCCCGCATCCCAACCCCCAATTTTGTGAGCATTCATGTCCTGGCCATACAATTTCCATACACAGATGTGGCTCAGCCCAAAAAGTTTGCCCACCCCTGCACTAGTTTGATGGAAGAATTCATCCATGAACTTAGCTACCGCCTCTCAGGCAGATGGATTACCTACACTGATGGAGCAGGAACTGTCTACACTGAAGCACCATAGTGGCACTGGGGGCAGTTGCGCTGCTGTAGCATTTTAAGTGTAGACAGGCCCCTACATAGGAGCTTTGCATCACTGTGCCTACTCCAGTACAGAAAACCCTAATGTAGATAAGCCTTAAAATTAGCTCTAGTTTAATAAATTCCTTTTCTCAGATCTTGGTTGCTTCAAGGACATGTGGCTTTACTCAGTTGTTTTCACTAACATTACTCTATGAATTAGACTGTAAATTTGTTAACCTGAAAGATTTGCAATACAGCTTCTTCTGCCATCTCCATCTTGCCTAATCCTACTACAGTGTTATAGCTGAAACATGGAAAAATGCATAAAGTCAGGGCCAGCGCTTCCATTAGGCGACCCTAGGGGATCGCCTAGGGCGCCAGGATTCGGGGGGCGGGATTTTGTGCGCTCCCCACGGGGCGCATGGGAGCTTCTGGTTCCGCTCCCGTCGTGCCGCCGAAGAAGGACCTTCTGCCGACGTGCTCACTGACTGCTGCTGTCGCCTGTGGCATTTCAGCAGAGGGTCCTTCTTCAGTGGCGCGATGGGAGCGGAACCAGAAGCTCCCGCGCACTCCGTGGGGAGCGCACAAAATGCCGCCCCCCTGAATTCTGCCTAGGGTGCCAGAAACCCTGGTGCCGCTCCTGCATAAAGTAAGAGATCCCAATTTTACACAGAGTTCTGTGATAGAGACTCCAAAATCTCATATATGATGCTATACCAGGGTGTCCACTGATGTAGGAATTTGAAATGCAAGGATATTTTCCTGGGATTTCCAGGGAATTACAAAATTCAGTGTCTCTTTTCCTTCAGTGTGGTATTATAATTGTAATATGTGATGACTTACTCAGTGAACTTGGAACCATATTCCAATTACAGTTCTGATAAAAGGAATTAATAAATATGTGGTGCTTCTTCCCAGGGCCTCCCTCTAGCCCTTACAGGGGCCCTTTCTTGTACTTATTTTGGATCTATGGAATATAGAAGTCCCAAGAAGTGTTTAAATGTTGCAATCTTAAACCAGACATATAGAAATCCATTACCAATGGGAAATTTGCCATGAAGAAAACAAATTTTACATGTTGAAGATTTTTTTTTAAATTGAGAAATTCTTAACTTTCCCAGGATTTCAAAGCATCAGAGTATAGCTTGATGAGAATCTTAACCACACCCCCACCCAGTCATCATCTCAGTTGTACATTTTCCTGTATGACAAGAGGAAAGGCTTCATTACTTAGAAACCCTCCAGGGCTGAAACAAAACAAAACAAAAATCTACAGTAAGTCATACCACAACCATCTGCTGCTTGCCAAATGTTAAAAGCGAATTTCTAAGATGCACTATCTAACTAGGTGTTTATATGGCTTCCATTACTGTGCTTATCTCCGAGTGTCTTGAAATATTTAAAAATAGAAATAACAACCACCCCCTCCCACTTCCTTTTAAGCCTATGAGAAAGTGAGTTTGATTAGTTTAGAGGTTATCTGCTTATTTATGTATGGGGGCGTGCTGGCCTTTGTCAGAAAAAGTGAGGAAATTATTGAGGAACAGCTAAACTGAAAAAGTTACTTTTACATTTAGGACTAAATGTACTTAGCTCCATGATCACTCATCTCCTACGTGGAGTGAATTCTATAGTCTAAGTCCAGAAAGTTCCATCTCCCATGCCCATGTGTGCCCCCTGTCCCCCAGTGAAACACAGAAGCCATGAAAGGTCATGGTCATGGAGCGATCATTGAGGGCCAATCCCATAGAAGTGTTTGATTATTAGGACAGAGATCTTGAGAGAGATTCTATTCAATGGAGAATGGGAGCAGAAAGTAGAGCACTGGGTCGTGTTTTCACAAAGACCTATAAAGAAGGATTGCTGCATTCTGTACCAGATGGAGCTTTTCAAAGCATATGGCTTCATTCCTGGAACAATAATGAGTTGCAGTAAATTAAAACCTGAAAGTCAAATATATGGATTACCATGACCAGGGCTATGTCTGATAGAATCCAACTAAACTCCACCCTATCTTCACTGAGACAAACTTAATTAAGATATTATCTTGTTATTGCAAGAGCATACATGCAGATGATTTTTGAAAAGAAAGAAAAAGAGCATTTATATAGTACTTTCCATCTGAAGATCTGAGTACTTCACAAACATTAACTGATTAAGGCCCAGCTTTGTAAAGATATTTAGACATTGCAATTCCTAACTCATTTAAGAAGTCTAAATCTCATTGTCAAAAGGGATTTAGGCACTTAAGAACCAAAAATTTCATTTACAGCCAAAAGGATTTAGGCTGCTAGGTGCCTAAATCCCTTTTGACAATGAGATTTAAGCTCTCAAAGCAGTTGGACATTGCAAGGCTAAGCATAGCAATGCCTAAACAGCTTTAAAAATATGGTTTAACCCTGACAAAATTTAATTAGTTTTTTAAATTTACATTTATTTTTATAAATTATTTAATTTTCAGATACGGATGTCCCCACACCAAATTTTACCAGCTGTGAAATGGAGACACAGATGTTAAGTAACATGCCAAACGTCACCCAGAAAGTCAGTCAGTTTCCAAGCTCCTGATTCCCAGTGAAGTGCTCTGATTAGTAAACCACACCACCTCCCGGTCTTCTTATTGCCTTTAAAGAAGCTAAAAAAAAAGCTACTGGCTTACTAATGCATGACATACCATCTTGTATTAAATCTATGAATGATTTATGTATGATTGTGCTCTACTGCATGGGAGAGTTCCTGTAGGAATTGTGGTAACCAAGAACAGTGGTGGATGATTAATTTAAAAACATCTCTACAAAGGTACCACCCCCTGGAATGCTTTGCATATATTAGTTTAAGATGGGTTTTCCAGAGAAAAAGAGACACAGATAGGACTTTTGGTATAAAAAGGACGATGAACTTGAATTGACTCAGGTCTTCTTTCTGATTCAACAAATGGACAGGATCTTCTGTTCAAGGGCAGTCTGCAACTCCTGGGGGAGGGCTAGAAAAACCTTTGGTCTACTGGGGACCCATAAGACTCATGGTTTTTTTTGGTGTGTCTAAATCCATTTTAATTATATATGGATTATCTGTATTGCTTTTACCCTTAAAACTAAACATGGTGCTTAGAAAGAGTTGTTTGGTAACTTGTAACTGTCACAATACACAGTTTATAGCCCTTAGAGAGAAAGCAAAGAACAGGTACTGGCCTTTTGGCAGATATACCAAGCAAGCCTACCATAGTGTAAGGAAGGATGCTGTGCATCCTTAAAAGCTCCCAGTCAGAAGGGACTGGGACAAGGGTACCTACCTAGAGACAGCAAAGAATCCTGTGGCACCTTATAGACTAACAGACGTTTTGGAGCATGAGCTTTCGTGAGTGAAATACCCACTTCCTCAGATGCATGTAATGGACATTTCCAGGGGCAGGTATATATATGCTAGTCTATAAAGTGCCACAGGATTCTTTGCTGCTTTTACAGATCCAGACTAACACGGCTATCCCTCTGATACTTGATACCTAGAGACAGGTGATAGTGACAGACCTGAGACCTGTCTGGGAACTCCTGAAGTGGACTTGGGAGCAAGGGGGGGTGGAATATGGGTGCAGTTTCTGAGAGAAATAATCTGTTCATTACTGAAACTAAATACAAGTAGTTCTGAAAGGTGGTAGATACCCAGCAAGAATAACGTGAGCACAAGTGCCCCCTTAATGCAAAGCAGGACTCTTAAGTGATGTGAACCAATGAGCCAAACCTTCACTTGATGATTAATTTGAGACATAAGGTAAAAACATAAACCAACAGGATGTTTAAGTTAATTCTCGATACTTATCTATTAGACTTTCATATCTGATCTGAGTTCATTATATATCATACTAATAATGCATTGCTTTACATGTGTTGCCTCCTGTCCCAATACACATTATAATCTTTTCATATCTCCCAAATTAACACATTTTATACTTTTGGTAATAGGAAACAACAAGTCTTTTTTAAAAGGTATAAAAGCAGCTCTTTATTACATTCAGGAGAATGCTTTCGACTATTGCCTTGAATGCCATGAGGCAAGCAGAAAAGTTGTGTACACTTGTTCCATTGAAACTTCTGTTTATTTAAAAAACTTGACCACCTCTGAGCTGATTATATTCAAGGACTTAAAAAATAAACAAACAAATAACCTTGAACACAGACTACTGATGTCATTTCTGAGATATGAATGACGACACTGGTTGTCACAGACGTACATACAACAATGCCAGCTGCCTTGCAATTAGATAGATCTGGAAGTCCTTCCAGAGGTATCCAGTTAAAAATTAGCCAGTTACAGATCTGTTTGAGATACTACTACTAGGCACTCCTACTCAACATATAAAGTATAGATAGTCTAATAAGAGAGAGGGAGCGGGGAAAAAAAAGACTGTTTACTTTCAGAATTATCCTGGGTTAAAAGTTAATACAACTTACTCATAGTAGTGGAAAAAATGTTACAGACTCATTAAAAAAAATACAAAAAAGAGTTGCCCTGTCCAGAAAATTGCAGGACAAATCTGATTTTCTTATCTTCCATTCTACAAGAAACAAAAGCAGAAACAGAAGTTTGAGTAACATGGAAATAAAAAAAAAGAATTTTCACATAAAGAATTATTTTAGTACCTGTGTAACAAAGGATTCTGTAGGCGCTTTAGAACCAGTATTTAAAACTAATTGAATTATATACCATACTGATGGAGGGGAGGGGAAACAGGCATCAGTGTTGGCATTTCTCAAATTAGAATCTCAAATAGAAATAAACTTCCTTTTTAAAATAATATGGATATGTGACTATAGAATGTTCTTCCTACCATCAAGTGGTATAGGCTTCTTTTCCTCAAAATGTAAACTACGTACAAATTTAAGGACCTGATTCCGTCCGAAATTCCTATGAAATGGGAGCAAGACTGGGCTCCAAGGGCCTATCCATTCTGGGGAAATTCTCCTGAAATGCTAATCTGTTTTACAACTGGTAGGAGCCATAGTATGGACCAGCATGAAACCAGTCTACACTGAAGCGCTAATCGGTTTTAAAACCAGTCAGAATTTTTTTTTTTTAATTTCCTTAATCTGTTTTAGCTCTGGTTTATACAACACATTTAGGTCAACGCAAGGCAGCTTATGTTGACCTAGCTGTTGATATCTTCACTTAAGCTTCACCTACACTACACCACAGAGAACTGTATATCGGGACCTCCCTACGCCCCCCCTCAACATTCCACATGCCATGAGCAACCTCTGCACTACTCCTATCACTCCATCCCTGGGGACATTAAAGACATTAACAGACACTGACGTATGAAAGACACGATTGGTGTATGTATCTGAAAAGGAAATGACTGTGCTTTCCTATTCATAAGTTCTTTTCCCTTAATTTATTAAATTTTATTAAGTTATAAATGTTTTTCTATTTGGATTATAATGGAATAAAAGTGTTTTTGGAAACATATTTCATCTTTATTAGTTCACAACATATGCTGGGTGATAATGACATCATTCACAAACAGTATTAATAGGTGCTTTGGCAATGTTATGTTACTACACACTAGGGTGACCAGATGTCCCAATAAAATCGGGACTGTTCCGATATTTAACTCTTTGTCCCATGTCCCGATCAATGTACGATTGGGATGCCATTTGTCCCGATATTCAGGTAAGGAGACTAGCGGGAGGGAGGCGCTGACCCTGTGGGTGCTTTGGGGCTGGAGCACCCACGGGGAAAAACTGCAGCCAAGCTTCCCCCCGCCACGTCCCAGCTCCTTCCCCCCTCCAGTGCTTCCCACTGCCTAACAGCTGTTTGGCGGCGCTTAGCACTTTCCAGGAAGGAGGGGGGAGGAGCAGGTATGCAGCACACTCAGGGGAAGAGGTTGAGAAGAGGCAGGGCAGGAGTGGGGACTTGGGGGAACGGTGTGGAATGGGGACAGGGCGAGGGCGGTGCAGAGGTGGGAAGAGGCGGGGGGTAGGCGAGCACCCACCTGGCACCGGAGAAGTTGGTGCCATAGGAGAGACTGGTGAGCAGGGGGGTTAAGAGGTGAGCTGTGGGTGGGGGACTGAGGAGGGACATGGGGGGGGCTGGACTTGGGACAGAGTGGGGGAGGACCGTGGGTGGGGCTGATGGCACCCCAATGTGTCCCAATATTTTAGCATGGTGATATGGTCACCCTACTACACACACAGCACTCAAAGGGTTCATAGAGAGTGGCCCGGAGGATTAGCAGGGGCCTGGTGCTGGCAGCAGGATGCAGAACAACCCGGCCCCAGCCCACTCTGCTCCCCCTGCCCCAGCCATGTCGCTCAGGGAACAGGGCTTGGGGAAAGGGGTCCGCCCCCCACCTCCCCGCTCCACTTCCTCAGCCCCGGCCCCAGCTGTGTCGCTGGGGGGAGGGGAAGGACCACCCCCCACACTCATTGGCAGTGGGAAGCAGAGCGATGCAGCTGGGAGCTCGGTTGCTCCACTTCCCACCGCTGCCAGGTGAGCGCGAGGTCACTGTAGGAGAGGCTTGGGGGGACAAAAGGTGGAAACGGGGCAGGCCAGGCGCAGAGCAGGGTGCAAGGCTAAGAGGCGGGGTGGACGGAGTTGTTGTGGGCCCCACATCCCTCTTGGGATGGCCCTGCCCCTTGCAGTGGGTGAAGCCTGCGGAGGGGCCGGCTGGGGCATAGAGCTGGCTGCCGGAGCTGGTGCTTCTGCATATACAGCACGCAGCTGCCTAGGGCACCATGAAATTTGGGGCAATTTGGTGCCCCAAATTTCATGGTGCCCTACGCAGCTGTGTATGCCTATGGATGGCCCTGGTAGGTTGGGTCTCCAGTGATCACTACTGGCATTTCAACAGTCCCAGTGGTATTCTGCTAGTCAGGAAAAAGTCCAGGGGCTGCTCTTGGACCTCCCATCCCAGGCAGGCAGAGGTCTGCGTCACAGCGGATCCACAGGAGGGAAGACAAGGGGCAGCAGGGAGGCAAAAAGTGGACAGGACAGGCCCATCCACTTTCAAAAAGTGGGAGGGCCATGGTCCCCTGCACCCTGCCCCCCATTCTGGTGTTGATGGTCCCTCTCCACAGGCTCTGTGAACGCCACCAACCACCTTGAATTGTTTCTATGTTTGCGCAGAAATCTAGCCTCTAAAGAACTGTCATATTCCCCACAGCTCCTCTTGTGGTTCTGCAAATACTGCAGATTAGGTGCTTTGTGCAGCAATGGTCATGACAACTGTGCAGAGCTGCGCAGACTCCATGCTTCCATCAGAGATGGTGGCTAGCGAGGAGGGACAAATGGGTTTGTGGGGCTTTTGAAAAGAAGGTATGAAATATTATGGCATGCAGATGAAATTATGGGATGGAGAACACTGCATTATGGGAAGTTGAACCCACGCTTCCAGTCATCCCTTTGCAACTCGTTTCGGCTGTTAAGCATTGCAAAATCTTCCCAAAACACCTTGCACTGGATGGTGGTGAATCACACAATGCATACCTACCCATGGTGCACTGCATTCTGCGTCAATACAAGCACTCCTGATGAGGATTCACACTACTGATACAAGGAGAAAAGTGCACACACACAAGCAATATAACAACTGCGGCAGTTGTATGCCAACATAACTTAGGTCAGCACAATTTTTCCATGCAGACATGGTCTAAGACCCAGAGTCACTACCCACGCAGCTCTGCTGGTGGAAGCAAAGTTAGAAGCTGTAGTATGGACAGGACTCTTGATTTTTTAAACCACTATATTGTTTAATACTACTCAAACACCCACAGCACAACCTCCATTACTGTTAACACTGGTGGAGAATTATAGGTCCTAATTTTCCTAATTTAGACCTGATGCACCAGCATCCCTTCATTCTGTTATGTCAGAAAGGGTTAGAAATTTATGCGAAGTCTGACCTGGTAAATGATTTTCTAGAGCAGAAGGAGATCAAAGCTGCCGCAAACAGTTTCTCATATCAACCAAACCTCTGAGGTTTATGGGAAGGGGGTCTCACTGGTACCCATATCCTTTACCTCATTAAGAACTTTTTAAACTAGCAAACTGTCTTGCACTCTTTCCAACATGGAAACTCTATCAGTTTGACGCTCCCATTGTTATATTTTACTGCATTGTAAAGAACAGAAAAGCAATTAAAACTTGTTTACAGATTTTTAAACCACAATTGCTTTTTGGTAAGGGAATTGGTTCCATTAATACCATCCTTAATCTAATTAAACAAGAAGACTATATAAAAGCAAATAGAGATGTCATAGCCCAGCTAGAATGTTGTAAAGAAAACAATGCAACAGTCAATTTGAACCTCATCAAACTAATAACCTGAGTATACACAAAATGCAAATGATTAATTTAAAGGATAGGCTCTCTGAATGGTGGGAAGTAGGGGAGTAAAGCGAGCAAGAAAAATAGGGGTCGCCTATACAGAGAGTTGCAGAAATATAGGATTAATCAATGTAGCTCCACTGTTTGTCTATTCCCACCAATATAAAAAATTATTCCATGCATTTTTTTGTATATATACGTAAAGTCAAAGAGATTGGGTTTAAACTCTAGGAGCCACAACCATAGTAAATTTATGCTGAATATTCCAATATTAAGAAACGGAACATTTTGACACTTTGCAACAACATTCAATTTGGGGGATTGACATTATTTTTTGTTTCAAAATTAAGTGCATTTATAGAAAAAAAATTTTAAAGGTCAAAATTGAAACTAAACATTTCAGAAATCACTGAAATGAAATATTTTGATTGACTGGATCCCAAATGGTATTTCAGACTTTGGTTTGCAAAAACAGAGTTTGACCTTTTGTCCAGATTTGGGACAGAATTTTTTTTTTTAATTCTCACTTGATACAAAATCATTCACCACCAATCTCTAGTGCTTACGTTACTGTAGCTGCACCATTTCTAGAAGTTGCTAGAATACAGGGTTACATTTTTCTAATGCAGACAGGGACTATTTATTTTACTAAAAAAAAATTATTTTTTTTTTAAGTTTAAAGGTATAATTGTCCATCCACCTCAAGAAGATCAATCTTCTTTTTTCCTCTCATTTACTGTTTTGAGCTTTTGTACTTTACCAGGTGTGAAAAGGAGCGGTAGAGCCTTTTGTAAGCAAAGCAGCAAAACAAAGCTTGCATTCAAACTAGGCATTCACTCCACATTTCATTTTCTTAAATAAACTCTTAAGACTCCAGACGTAAGTAAAATTAAGTACTTTGTTAACCAAGTGGAACTAAAGAAAGGTTAGCCTTTACTTCTGACTGTGTCAATTGCAAAGATGACATTAAAAGAAATGTGGTCTTACATCACCACTCAAACATTAAAGTTGAAATTCTTATTTCAAAACAATGATGCAGTGTAATACAGCACGTTTGCAATCACTGAACCCAAGCAATCAGAAATCCTGCAGGAGAATAACTTGGCTGCTAAGTTAGAACAGTAATGTTAATTATATACGGTCAAGGATTAAATAAAAAAAAGTCAAGTGTTCTCTTAAAAGTGTTTTCAGCAAAATTTAAGATCAACACTGACCCAATCCTGAAGCCCTTAATCAAGCAAGATTCCTAGTTATGTCAATGGTATTTTTGCCTGAGAAGAGTACAAAACCAGGCCATATGATCAACAGCCCAATCATACAGGATTGGAATTTATTTTACTGTGTCATGATTAAGACTTTTTTTTTTAAAAGCTTGCTCTTCATGATGTGATCTTACCTCTACCTAAACTAAAATGAGGCTTCCCAAGACCAGAGAACTCCAATTTATCCTACAAACCAAACCCTTGGTTTCTTTCTGAGGTTAGATATTTTCAATTAATTAATTATTAGAACATAACAACATTTCTGTTCTTCCTCACTGAGAAGTTACTAAGTGGAAAGCACTCATATGTCCTCTAATTAAAATAAATAATAATAAACTAGGGGACAAAATAAACATTTCCGTGTGTAGTCAAAGGGGAGCACCTCAGTTCTAACACCCTCCCCCTCCAAAAAAAAAGTTACAGGAAATCAGTCACTGGCTCCACTTTAACTAAGCTCTAGTTACTAGAATGTAGAGTTATAAATTAAACTCTGATCTTTAAGAAAATTTAACAACCAAGATCATAATAAACATGTCTCATGTTCTCAGCTTAGGCCCAACAGACAGAAGTCCCACAGTGCTTCATAAAATCTTTGAGAAGTATAGTCTCACGAAGCACATGTAACAACCATTGACATTTAAAATTAGTTATGTGCACATCAAAAGGAACTAGGTCTCAATTTATTTTGAATGGTAGTTTTTCCTAAAAATTAGTAATAATCTATTAGTCCAAACTAGAAAATAAAACAAACAGGAGCTGAAAACTATCCAATTGATATTAACATATTGATAGAAATACTAAGATATTTAGGATAAAGCTCAGGTAGACCACACTGCATAGTATTTGTGTATAATAATGTGTGACCTGAAATTTCTAATTTTTATGAGGGAACTACAGAGATTTCTTATTGTGAAAGGTAAATCATTTTAAAGAACTCTAATTGTCTTTAAAAAGTAACTTCAAACTAACAAATAATAAAGGGCCACAAAGTCAAGTTCATCACTTCAACATGAAAAACTCTCATGTGGAAACATTTTTCCGTAAGTAGCATAACAATTATTTTTACTTTCACCTTTCCTCAAGCATCACAGCACAAGCAAAGCTCATACCATCATTTGAGGACAATTTAAAACTATTTCTCCAACAATCCATTTTGCCCCAACCAAACCATTATGGCCTTTTTGGATGAGCTGAATACATGCATGTGTCTCACTTAGCCTCTTGCCCACCATAATCTGTCAAGACCCTGTCTACACACAAGTTTTACCACTTTAACTACACTGCTATAGCTACAACAGTATAACCTCCCTAGTACAAAGAAAGATATAGCAATATAAAAGAGATTATACTGGTATAGCTCATATTAAGGGCTGGATTTCCAATTAGGCTGTTAGGCATGTGCCTAGGCACACCAGCATTCTAGGAGCACCTGAAAGGTTAAAAGTGAGTTAAAAGTTTCATTTTTTATGGAAAACATGAAGGTCAACTGTAGGTAGGGGGAGGCTGAAGATGCTGTGCTTAGGGACGCGTAAGATATAAATCCGGCCCTGTTCATACTGGTATACGTGGTCAGGATGGGTAATAAGCTGGTATAACTGATTAACTTTACAACTATTTCAGTTAAAATAATAATAATAATCAACTCCCTAACCAAAATAGTGATACTGGTCAAAAAGTGAATGTAGGCCGGCCTAAAATATTTCCCACCAGTATTAGTGATGTTGCGAGTAGTAGGGTAGACAAGGCTTGTGCAATTACCAATATTTTTGAATACTGAATGATCTAACCATTCTCAGAGCAGGTCTTCAAAGATGGTGCTTACAATGCCACAGGCTCCCAGTTCTGTGTTTGCACTTGTACTATTACTGTTGCTACCACCGGTGGAACTGAACTAAATGGTAGCAGTGGCAGGAAATTTTTCAGAAAAAAAAAAAAGGCCTGTGTCTCCTCCCACTCTTGGCTCTGGGTCCTGGTTCCATGCTGCTTCCTAACTACAGGAACCTTTTTCTTGACCAAAACAATCATGTTTCCACCCTCTGCTTCCTTCTAGTCCCCCATAAAACATTCTTCTGCTAAAAGGCCTTGTCTACACTGCCACTTTACTGCACTGAAACTTTCTCACTTAGGGGTGTGAAAAAACACTTCCCTGAGCGATGCAAGTTTCAGTGCTGTGAAGTGGCAGTGTAGACAGTGCACCAGCATGGGAGAGCTCTCTCCCAGCGTTGGTGCTGCGACTACACAGCCACGTTAAAGCACTGCCGTGGCAGTGCTTTGATACTGGTAGTGAAGACATGCCCTTAGACTTCTCCCTTGAAAAAGAGTTAACAAAACAAGGCAACTGAAAATCTTTAGCCTTTAAACAAAATCCAAACAGAGAGAATGAAAAAAAATTATGGTAAACTTGAACAGCTTCTCGTTCCCCTTACTGTGTTGATAAATTCTGTAGATGGATTGTAAGCCATCTGCAAACAGGGATCTTTATAGACAAATATGAAGATAAGCATCTAGCATACTGCAGGCATTTGGCAAATAATATTCGCTTCATCTTGAAAATACTCATGGTAAGACTTAAAACAGCAAGCGTTGTCACTGCCCCCTATGTTGCTTCACAAATACTCACACGAAAGCGTTACTAATTTTGAAAACTGGATGTAAAAATTACAATTTTAATGCTACAAAGAAGTTTTATCATGCTGGCTGACATATAGGGAATTTAATCCTTATTTCAGTGCAATCTGAAGTACAGCTCAATGGCTTGAGTAAGAACAGCATAGAAGTTCTATCATGTGATGAACTACATGCTGACCTCTGGCACAGTATGTAAATGAACTCTTTCACCCTCCTTGGGTTTTCCCCTTTCTTTTCCCTGATCTTTAATGAGGATATCATGCTTGGGAGTAGCAGGCTAAAGTTTGCTTTGTACTTTCGGAGTGGGCAGGACGCCAAAATTCAAGCACAATGACTGGATTTAGTTTTTAAGAAAACACATCAGAATGGCATTCGCCCTCATACGGGAAGAATGCTCTCGATCGCAACTTTAACAGGAAATCTAGACCAAGGCAAAAATGGGTCATCTAATTCACTATGGAGACTTTACACCTGGATTTTAATGCAGTTCTCTTGTAATGAAAGTTTCCTGTGACAGAAATTTCACTTCCAAAGACCTATTTAAGTTTTTTTTTTAAGCACAATGACTTTTAAAGGCTGCATATTCTGTACAGTATACAGTAGGCTTGACGTTTCTGCTTTTACATTAGGATTTCAATAAGAAATCTATACATGTGAATAACATTTACAAACTTATAAAATCCTATTACACACACACCCAATACATTAGTTTATTGTCAAACTGTAAAATAGTCACTTAAAAATCTATTAAAAATTACATTGATTTTCTCTTTTGTAAACTATAGTACACTGGGGATAGGTTGCACATGCTAAAATCCATTTTCCATTCTGTTCTCTTCTTCTCCCCTCCATCCCTGTAGATGCTCCAAACTTTGTCAGTTGAAGCTCCTATGGGATGAATTTACAAGAGGTGAAGTTCTTTGGGCAGATTACATAAAATCAGTTCAGGCATTTTCCAAAGACATACAAATATATAATATGGATGAGAATCCATGCTGCGCCTCTAAGAGGTGGCCACAGGGAAGGTAGGTTAAGGCAGTTTTAAATCCTCTCTATGCTCTCCCAATTGTGGGGTGCTTCAGGAACTGAGGCAGCCCCATGGCGTAATGTACCCAAACTCTGCACTCAGTAGGAAATTATTTCTTTCTATATTGGCTTTTCTACAGCATTCTTCATTGTAGTATGTGAATGCCTGGCTAACATTATTTTATTTTCACAAATTCCCTATAAAGCTGGGAAATACTATCAAATTTGACAAGCAATACCCCCCATTTGACATATGCAGAATTGACGCACAGAGAAATTATTTTCTGAAGTTCATACAGGAACTCTGTAGCACAATCCCAATCTTCTGGGTCCCAGTTTGTTGCCTAAAACACACGAACATGCTTTCTCTTTCAATAGGCCGCTGACCATTTACTACACTAAATTAATTTGAGAGTTCCTGAGGTAAATAAAAAAAGTGGTGTTCTAGTCATCAGATCAAGGTGCCATACAACCCTGCTTCATTGTCTGTCCAAAATGCAAAAAGAATTAGGAAAGAGTCATGAGGAAAAATAGTATGTGATAATTTAAAACTGTATTGCAATGCTCATGCACAAGGAGGCAGGAGTTCTGGTTGCATAAATAACCTTCACTTTGTTAGTTCCTGAACTTTGCCTGCATTACCGTGCAACTCTAATGATCTTTTCACATATATTTTTCCCCTATGGAATTTCCTATGAGTTTTCAAAAACAAAAATCCACCATTTTCAGCTCTTTGATTTGGAACATTACAATGCTCTATACCAGTGGTTCCCAAACTTGTTCCGCCGCTTATGCAGGGAAAGCCCCTGGTGGGGTGGGGTGGGCTGGGCCAGTTTGTGAACCTGCTGCATCCACGGGTTTGCCCGATCATGGCTCCCAGTGGCTGCGGTTCGCTGCTCCAGGCCAAAGCTGCTAGGGGGCAAGGGGGCAGAATCTGGGTTCCTGTCCCTCCTCCACCCCTCTCTCCCTCCCTGCCAGCTTATCAGCTGATGGCCCTTGCGAGGAAGGGGGTTGGGAACAAGCAGAGTCAGCGCGCTTGCTGCTCCTGGTGGAGGCAGAGAAGAAGCAGAGGCAGGGCCTTGGGGTGGGCATATCTCCTCCAGCCCCTTGCCCTCAACCCCCCCACCACACACACCCCAGCCCTCTGCCCTGACCCCCTCAGACACACACACACAAAGCCCTGAGCACCGCAGCCCTCCCTACTCCCAGGCCTTGCCCTGAGCCCCGCACAGCCCCCAAGCCCCTGCCCTGAGCCCTGTACCCCTCTCATACACACCCAGCCCTCTGCTTGCCTCCTTCACCCCCTCCCACAACCCCAGCCCTGACACCTGCACCCCCCTCACATACCCAGCCCTCCTGTCCTGACACCTGCACTCCCCTCACATGTGCCAAGCCCTCTGCCCTGACTCTAGCACCCTCCCACATCCCATGCACCCCCCACATCCTGACTCTTGCACCCCTGACATCCCCACCCTCACTCTGAGCACCAAACGGGAGCTCTTGCATCACCCCCACACACACACATTCCCATCTGCACCCCTCGCACCAAATGGGCCCAGGTAAGTGCCCCACACCCAAACCTCCTGCCCCAACTCTGAGCCCTCTCCCTCATTCTAGCTCCTGGCCAGACCCTTCACCCCCAGCCCTGTGCTCAGTGCACTCCCACCCTCAGCTCAGTGCAGAGAGAGGAAGAGAATGGGCCAGAACCAGGGAGAAGGTACTCACTATATGTAGGCAGGGCCGGGAACCCAGACCAGCAGGAGGCTGAGCGGGTCCGGCAGCTGGGATCCTGGCTGGCAGAAGCTGGCAGATGGAACCCCTGAGCGGCAGTGGGCTGAGCCATTCAGCCCACTCCCAGTCTGGGGTCCCAGTCACCGGCCCCGCACAGCCTGCTGCCGATCTGGGGTTCTGGCAGCCAGACCCTTGCCAGCTGGAGGTCCTGGCCGCAGGCCCCACTCAGCCCGCTGCTGGCCTAGGTGAACAGAACCCCAGACCAGCAGTGAGCTGAGCGGGTCCGCAGCGTAAGATCAACATTTTAATTTAATTTTAATTTTAAATGAAGCTTCTTAAAACATTTTGAAAACCTTGTTTACTTTACATACAACAGTAGTTTAGTTATATAATATATAGATTTATAGAGAGAGACCTTCTAAAAAACATTAAAATTATTTCCAGCACATGAAACTTTAAATTAAAGTGAATAAATGAAGACTCGGCACACCATGTCTGAAAGGTTACACTGACCCCTGATCTAATGTAATGTAACGTATTGTACTTTTTTAACATAATCAATATTTTCATGTACTTAAGTGGTCCAAAATTTGGGTGAAAATTAATAAAAATCAAGATATCTTTTGTAAAACCTGGGAATTTTTAGTTAAAAATGAGTAAATAGTGAAAGCAAAGGGCCTTAACCATACGTAAAGAAGCCAAATTGCTCTGAAGGCATGTCTTTTCCCATGCACAGCTCCTTCACAGATCACATTCCACAATTCAGTCAGTTTGTGTGTGCAACATGCATATTGACAATGAAATACTGGGAAATAGTTGTGTCATCATTTAACCAAAGGCTCATTTGTGAGAGGGTTTTTTTGTTTTCTGTGGAAACCTTAGGAACGGAGTTTCCTCAGATCAATGGAAGGTATATACACAACCCAGAAACAATGTATCTGCCAAATTTCGAGTTATCGCCTAAAATCAGTGCACTGGGCCACAGTCTCTTTATCAGGCCACAGAGAAGCAGAGGAAGGAGTAAGTGGTTACATTGGCAGGATACTGGTTCAGACTCTATAATTACTTCAAAGACGGTTAGATCCAAAGAGAAAGTAAAAATCAAGTCAGGTACAGGACAGATGTGTATCGGCATTTTCTCTACCAGAGCTACCAACCCTTGTTCTGAAAAGGAAAAAAGCAAGCAGTTGTTCCAATTAATAATGATTGTATGTCATCTGAGTTCTTAAATAAAAATAAAGTAAAAAAAAGGGAAGCCTGTGAAGACAGGAAGTAGTTTGCCTGTTATCAGCATTATGGGAGACATATTATAATTGGAAGAACCAAGACTACAAAACACAGAAATTTAAAAGGATGTTATTAGCATTTTACAGGGGATGGGGGAGGGGGAGGAGGAGAGGAAGGAAGGTAAATAGCATTTGTAAGGTTATTTGAAGAAGTTATATTTTTTCCAATTGGAAGAAAGAAAAGGAGAGAAAAGATGTTGTGAATATAACTGACTCAACAATAACTTCTTACAGCAAATTAGTAGATTTCCATGGTCTTATTTGTTTATTTTAATATGAGGCAACAAATTATTTGTTGGGCATGCTGCAATAACCAGAGGATCCTTCTGCAAAACAAACATGACACATTGAAAAACTGCTAAAATAAAAGACTCACTCAGCACTGGCATGCCCTTCCTGCTCATCCTGGTTCACTTTTCACTTTTAAACATAAAAAGAAATATCATGCATTTTCTAAACTATGTCTGGGAGCACAGCCCCAGAGATCATGAATAAAACACTGAAGTTCTTTATTATATCAATAAAAATGTTATGTGACCTGTACTTAAACACAAGCTGAGATGTTTTAACTACAGATTGTATCATATGAAGAAGAAATGTCTAAATATAATTTTTGACATCCTCCTTGGGAGTTACGCCCCTCCTATCAGAACAGCAGCACAAATTCCATAGCATACTGAAAGCTGTCAAGACTGCATGTTCTTTTTGCCTTCAGTGTAGTCCATATTCTTGTATAGAATGTGATACACATGAAACAAAAAACCTATGAAGCAAGGGTGTTTTCTACATTATACACTTATTGCTGCCTCAACTGTCTTTTTATTATCTAAGGCAACTGGAACACTGTGCCCATAGCAGTTACATATGATAACTCAAGGTTTACATACAACAATTTATTTCTTACAGCATTATTTGCTATCATTTGGAGCTTTTATTCAGTGCCACATATTGGACTTTTATTATAATATAGATAAACATCACATAGGAGTGTAAAGAGACATCATTACTAGGCACCAATCTCTTTGCTGTGCAACTACTTAGCCAAAATTCAGTCTTGAAGTGCCACAATTTACTATACTTACACTGATAGGGGAATGGACCACATGACTGTTCTTCACTAACATCTATGATTCTGATATATTCCACAAAACGCAAACTTCTGCTTATTCTTTTTCAGAAGGAGAGGGACTAACATTTAAGACTGTCTTTCCCCAAGTACTTTCCTTCTTTTGGTGCACAGCACAAGATTTTAATGTTTCCTATGCCCGACCTCTGAACTGCAACTTGTTTCCTTTGTGTTGATGTGATCAGGATGAAGTAGAATTGTGTTACTAGCAGAGGTTCATTTTGAGGGTGAATATAGTACTTACCTACCTCAAAGGGGTGTTGTGAGAATAAATAAGTCACAGGATTGTGAGGTGATCATACACTACAGTGATGGGGGACATACAAGTACCATAGATAGAGAGAGACTGGAATAATTTGGAGCCCTGGCCATATCTATCTTTTCTGACCATTTCGCTGTTGCAGTAGGACATAGCTACTGTGCAAGGTCATGGTCATGGAAGGAGCGATAAACTCTCAGGTAGATGGGGTCAGACCCATCGAAGGCTTCATATATCAGGATAGAAATTTTGAATTGGACTCTGTTCTGAATGGTACAAAGAATGGAGTACTTGAGTGATGCATTTACTATAATCTAGGCTGGCAAGCAGATGGATGGATGGGTGTTGTACAAGTTGGAGCTTTTTCTGGATGTGAGGCTTCATTCCTAGATACGAGTTTTAATAATCAAGCCTGAAAGTTGTGCATGTGTGGATAATCTTGATCAGGTCTGTGTCCAAGAGGATGAGCACAATCTTCAGGCTGATGTTTTTTGCCACCACAGCTATTGATGATCCAATATACACTGAGGAGTCCAACAAGTAAGCAAACAAAATTTGAGGAAAGATGACCTTAACAGTACTTGTCTTTTCTTAAGATCATCACCTTAGTCTGGATTCAGTTTAAGAGGACTGCTCTTGAGCCAAGTGCTGAGGAAGCCGGAAGATAGTGCCGACTAACAGAAGACAGATCAAAAGAAATCTAGGAGGAGAAGGCTCAAAGAAAAGATTCAGGCCTTGTCTACACTAGAAAATTAAGGCAGCTTAATTACATTGCTCAGGAGCGTGAAAAGTCCACACACTCCTGAGTGGCGTAGTTAAGCTGATTTAGCTCTCCAGCATAGACAGTGCTAGGACAACTGAAGAAGTCCTCTGTCGACCTAGCTACTGCCTCTCAGAGAGATGGATTACCTAAACGGGTGAGAGAACCCCTCCTGTCGGTGCAGATAGATAGCGTCTAACACTGAAGTGCTGCAGTGGTGCTGCTGTGTTGCTGTAGCATTTCAAGTGTAGACAAGCCACAAGAAAGGACTGAAAAGTACCCCAAGAAGTTCAAGAGGATTTAAGACAGGGCTGTAAGAAGTGGAGAACTTATGGGGAGAAGGGTTAGTGAATGATTATTTTCTTCCTCTCCCTGCCCCACCATTTAAAAAAATAAAATGAAATATGGCTCTGGATTATTTTCAGAAAGATGGGCTAAACTTTGTTTTGAACCAGTTAGTGATAAAATTGCCACTGATTACTGCAAACTACTTGTAAGTAAGGCAGGATTTTCTAATCATGTTACGGAGGATGCTGGGATTTCCCAGATCATTCATTCTTGTGTAAGCAGGGTCTGAATGAATTCTCCCCTGACAGCTAGCTGTGAGGGGGAAAGACTTCAGGAGCAAACGGTATTTACATGAACACATCTACTCTGCTTAGATATCCAGCAGATAGAGCGGTATTGTTCAAAGTGATCAACTTTGGCTGGTGGTAGGTTACAAATCACTTTAGTACTGGGTGCAAGGGTAGTACAATGGTGTTACCAACGTTGTTGTCATTATTGTATGAATAAAGGGGAGCAGAACTGTACTTAACCTGTCCTAAATGAGCGGGCAACCTTCAGCTGAAAGGACCTCGTTAAGCCAGGGGCTCAAATGCCAGAGCCCTGTGAAAGTATGAGAGGTGGTGACAGGTGTTCCAGCCAAGAGGTATGGACTCTCTCTAAGGGCTCCCAGTCTGGTTTAAGATGTTCCTCCCCATTGTTCAAAGAAAAAGCTAAACAGGCTTCATTAGGAATCTCTTTGTTATGCTAAAATGCTCAAAAGAGAGCTGAAATTACTTGAGATGGGCAGCGTTTCCTGCCCAGCCCGCAAACACCTGAAAATTTCTAAGGGTATGTCTACATCTACAATTTTGCAGCGCTGGTTGTTACAGCTGTATTAGTACAGCTGTATAGGGCCAGCGCTGCAGAGTGGCCACACTTACAGCAACCAGTGCTGCAAGTGGTGTTAGATGTGGCCACACTGCAGCGCTGTTGGGCGGCTTCAAGGGGGGTTCGGGGAACGCGAGAGCAAACCGGGGAAGGAGACCAGCTTCCCCGCGGTTTGCTCTCGCGTTCCCCGAACCCCCCTGCAAACCGCAGGGAAGGAGACCTGCTTGCTCGGGGGTTCGGGGAACGTGAGAGCAAACCGGGGAAGGAGACCAGCTTCCCCGCGGTTTGCTCTCGCGTTCCCCAAACCCCCCTGCAAACCGCAGGGAAGGAGACCTGCTTGCTCGGGGGTTCGGGGAACGCGAGAGCAAACCGTAGGGAAGGAGACCTGCTTGCTCGGGGGTTCGGGGAACGCGAGAGCAAACCGCAGGGAAGGAGACCTGCTTGCACTGGGGTTCGGGGAACGCGAGAGCAAACCGGGGAAGGAGACCAGCTTCCCCGCGGTTTGCTCTCGCGTTCCCCGAACCCCCCTGCAAACCGCAGGGAAGGAGACCTGCTTGCACTGGGGTTCGGGGAACGCGAGAGCAAACCGGGGAAGGAGACCAGCTTGATTACCAGAGAGGCTTCCTCAGGTATGCTGGGATACCTGCTTATTCCACGGAGGTCAAGAAAAGCGCTGATAAGTGTCTACACTTGATTACCAGCGCTGGATCACCAGCGCTGGATCCTCTACACCCGAGACAAAACGGGAATACGGCCAGCGCTGCAAACAGGGAGTTGCAGCGCTGGTGATGCCCTGCAGATGTGTACACCTCCTAAGTTGCAGCGCTGTAACCCCCTCACCAGCGCTGCAACTTTCTGATGTAGACAAGCCCTGAGAAACTGACGTGCAGAGGTCACAGCAGGAGAGGCAGGTGGCAGGAGAGGGTGACTGGCGGCCAGTGGAGAGGAAATGCAGCTGGTGGGGCAGCCAGTGGCGAGGAGCCAGCCAGAGCAAGTGCAAGCAAGGTGCCTTCTTCCCCGAGTGGGAGGTGAACTCACACAGATGCACCTCTGAACCCTGGGTCCTTACTGACCAAGGACAACCACTGTGAGTGGGATATGGTGAAGGAGCAGAAAGGGGAACAGTAAAGGAATTTTTGGTAGTAGAACTCAAGAACATGAGGCCGAAGGCACTGCTCCACACACTTTGGCGTGGGTGTCCCGCTCACAGTTTTATGATTATGAATCCCACTTGTGGCATTTTCCCTAATTAATGTCGGGCGACTTCTCTCCTTCCATTAAAAATTTCTTTTCTACACTCGGACTCTGTGCTTGCGAGTGGGGAAGTAATGCCTCTCAGAGGCGCCCGGGGTGGGGTGTAATTTTCCCAGGTTACCAGGTGGGAGCTCAAGTCGGTTCTGTGTTGTATTGCTGAAAAGGAACCCCTAGATATTGAATCTGGCCCTGGATGCTGCCAGATCCACCCGGCAGAAGGGTTACACTTAAAAAAATATATTTCATTTCCCCAGTCTCCTCTCCTTTTTCAAAATTGACATAACATTCCCCTTCACCCTTCTCCTCCCTTTGCACTCAGTTTTCACTGACCTCAGCTTCCCTCCTCCAAAATGACATAGTGATATGTGATATGTGAGCACCCCTAGGAATTTGCTGCCCTGAAGACTGTGATACAGAAGAATTATAAAGAAACTGAGTTATTTTAGCAACAGAGATTGCTGACACCATCATCAGCTAAGTAGTTGTGGCACTGATGATAGCAGGACCATCTAGTCTTCTACTGGCCTGTTTTTGTGTGTGACTACAGAGGATGCCCTGCACACCATGTTATCAGGAGGTGAAGAAGATTTGGAGAGGAGTCACTGCATGAGAGAGGTGAGCCAAGCTGTTCAAGAAGATCAAAGATAATCAAGATTTCCAGCAAAAGAAGGTGAAGTTACATAAAGCAATACTATAATTTGGAACGCAGGCAATATGTATCAGTGTGATTTCTTAGGCAAACCAAAATTCTATAGCAGCTGACAGAACAGCAAATCAAATAAAGCAAATTAGAGAGAGAAGGAAGCCAGACACAAAAATAAGTGGCAAAGGAAGGACAAAATACTGGAGAATTCTCCATCTTAAGACATAAAAATAACAATACTTCAAAGAAGCGGATGCTGTGGTGGGCAGGTTTGTATTAATGATGAGACAGCCATACCAGAGGAATAGGATTGCAAAGTCTGATGTTACTAGAAAGAACCTTGGGATCTGATGGGATGGATTAAGTTACAAAGTGCTGACTGTAAAATGAGTAGATGTTGTTGTTAAATTGATACACGTTGTACCAATTTTTCCTGGAAAGCTGGACCACTCTCATGCATTTTATACATTCAGGGAACATGCAGTGCCTCTCCAAAGTTGAAAAGGATCAAGGAGCAACAGATTGTACCAGAAGTGACTGGAATCAAGTGATTCAGCTGATACATGTTTACCCAAGTCAGGTGACATATCAATCTAAGTGGACAATAGCATGGTCATTGCTAGACTGGTGTTTACCAACAGGTGTCTAGGAATAATGTAGTTTACTGTTTATCAAACTATAGTGGTAAATGGCAGGACACAACTAAAGATGAAATAGCTCACTCCTGAAGGTGGGTACTGGATAGCATGATGAGGTTAATGTCATGGCTCACTCAATTTTGATTTTTGGGAGAAATACTATGGGATATGAGTAGTCTAGGCCAAATTTGTTGGGAAACTCATCATAGGCCCATATCTCAGAAAATGTTTCAGTAAAAATGGGGGAAGATGATGGTTTCCCTACAGCATAATGTAAGAGGACAAAGACAATTCTCTGAGGAAGAGAGCCAAATTCCAGTCAGCAATAATTATGTAGATTGAGGCACTTATTACTAGCAGAATGGTATAAAAGACCAGTTCCAGAAAGGTTTTGCTGACACACTCATAGCAGAGGAAATATGAAGTTACTCCTAGGGCAACAGTTGGGTGTACTATATAGAGGGAGGAACATCCAACATAATGGAATGAAAAAAGGCTGTCCTTTAAATATTTTCTTCTTCAACATTTTGGGGAGTAACTCTGTACCTGAGCAGTTCTGTATTCAATAATTCTATGCCCTATGCATTTCAAGCCTCTTCCCACTCCCACACCCACCCCTCACACAGGTTCCAGGAGGTCTGTGCCAGACTATGAGACATTGAAAGCTTGTACTAAAAGACAACAATTTGCAGAGTTGCCAACTCTTGCAATTTTATAATCAGTCTCACAACATTTGGCCATTTTCTTAAAACCTCAAACTCCTGGAGTCATGTGATTATGTGAGAACAACAGCTTTAATTTAAAAAAAATTCTAGTCACACAGCTGTGGAGAAAAGCTTTAAATCATGACTGCAAAAGGATAAAAATGTGGAAACAAATAAAGAACCTCATGGATTTTAAGCCAATTTCATACATTTTGGGAGCCTTACTCATGATTTTGAATACTTAGACTCAACAATACTGCAGCTGATAAGTTGGCATAGTTTATAGACCCACAGTAGATAAGTCAAAAACTTATCTCAATTCTGAAGGATAGTCACATATACTCTCTTGTTTAATTACTGTTAAACAGATCTTTCTACGATGATGTAAAGTGACACAGTCTGTCTCTTACCACTAGATCAGCAAGGGAAACCTTTACAATGAGCTTACGTGAAAGCCACAGAATCTCCGTGTGTTTGTCGTCTCCCATTTTGCTGCTATATGCTGCGTTGGGTGAGCAGCTGCATGAAAGTTTAGAATACTCGTTACTGAGGCCTTAATAATAATACTTAGCTCTTATCAGTAGCTCTCAGAGCACTTTACAAGCTCAGTATCATTACCCCAGATTTGAAAACTGAGGCACAGAGAGGTGAAGCGACTTGCCCAAAGTCACCCAAAAGGTTAGAGGCAGAGCTGGAAACAGAACTCATGTCTCCTGAGTCTGCATCCAGTACTCTATCCACACAGCCTCTTATTACTGAAAGATTAAATTATCTCCAGTTTTGCAAATATATATCTCAAATACTTTTCCTACAGACTGAGGTAGAGAGTTAAAAAGTACATACTAATATTTAAACTAAATATTTTCTTCTGTTACTGGTGACACCTTAGAATATTAAAACTGAAACAAATTTTAGTAATAATTAGCCAGTCTATGGTGGTTTTTCCAAATAAACATTCAGTTTATGAAGGACTTGGTGGAACAATATACACAACAGAGACCTTTCTAAAGTACTAAACATGCTTGGCTCAGCAGAAAAAAAGAGGAAAGAAAAGATTACGAAGATGGATTTTTAAGTTAGGTTTAAAAGTTATCAGGCATATCAGCATTTTTTGAGGGACACTATCAGTAAAACTTTGCCCCGTCTCCAGTCTGCACAAGCAGAAAACAATGGGTAGCAGTTTTTGTTCAGAAAGAACTTAGTATTGGCAATTTGACAATTCCTTCTACAGTGACCGCTAAAAATAAATATGAGCTGGGGGCAGCAAAAGTGCTGGAGCTTTTAAATTGAACCCATCACAAGTAATCTCACATGTGTCACCTTTCACCATTTGAGCTACAGTTCCAACTCTTCAAACCTAAGGACTAAGCAAACGTAGGTACTGACCAAGATTCAGCAACAAATATATAGTTACTGTAATTTTACACCTGAAAAAGGCATCTTGATCTGTGAGAGTGGTAAAAGCCTTTCTTGCACAAACTCTTTAAGGCACCTTTACAACAATCCCATTGGGGGAAAATAGAGAAGGTTAAGTATTTTAGCAAAACCACCTGCTTTCCAAATTCTGAAAATAGATTAGAAAAACACAGCAAAAGTGTCTGTCATTTCGAAACCACCACCAAGTATCTCAATCTAAGTAAGGCTGCCTTGCCCTCTTGCTAAAAATAAAACAGTACATTACAGCAACATTTTTTGCTTGCTTCAGCCAAGAACTCAAAAGCCTCCCTAAACCCTGCCCTAGCTGGTTCATTTGATTGTACACTATGAGTCAGCATTTCTCAACATTTCTGGAAATTCCTCAGAATATAATCCACCTCTGCAACAGGAAACAGCCTATCCATTCCAGTGTATAACAGGAAGCTCACACACATTCACACGCTTCACCTGAACTGTATAAATATTAATTGCAATGTACTGAGGCTATCAAATATGTTCCCTTTTACCATAATAAGCTCAATAACTCTCTCATCTGCAGGTAAATAGCATTCTGAGGAAAGATTATCATAAGTAAATCAGATTAGCTGAAACACACTACCTTATGCTCAAATCACTACAAGTTCCTCATAGAAATATTAAATCTTTATGGTATTTACTCCATTTAGAACTAGAACTATCAACACCTTTCTGCTATTATATCAGATTTAATTGAACCACACAGAGGACTTACTGCAAGAAAGCAAGAAGAATGCATAGAAAGCTAAATCCCATCCCAGCACCCAGCCAAAACAGATGGGCTGGGCACTAGGTAGAAGAAAAGGGAGCGGAGAGGAAGAATCCTCTCAGGAAATGAAATAATCTAAGCAGCTGCTCTGCAGCTTCTACATCATTATTAGCTGAAATAGCCCTACATGTGTCTTCATCTCAATGGATCAGTGCAGCAATGGATCCTGTAGCCACAGCCATGGTCCTTGACATGTGGCATGAGGCTTACCAACATGCCACATGTCTCTAGTCACACAGGGATCCCAGCAAGGCTCTGAACATTCTCATCCAAGTTTTCTTCATACCCATATCCACAGATAGCAGCAAAACAACAATGGTTTTGCCATAAGGCAGGATTTGACCAACTAACATGAAATCAGTCTCCAGCCTTAATAGACAAGTAGTGGGGTTCTCCATGGAGCCCGAGGGAAAGACTCCTTCCACACCCAAGGCCACAAAGCAGCTGTGGAACCAATACACAGCGACTACTACAGAGGATCCATAGGTGGCCCCAGACCAAAAGCTCCTAAAGAATTCTCTGCTACACAGCAGTTAAAACACCATGCAAACCTGGATTCAGTGATGGGCAATGAGCGTGTTTCCCCTGGGAAGAGTCTCCAAATCCTACATACACTAGAATCTGATTAGTGTTGCTGCAAATGTGACCCCCATGCACCCATTGAAACTGAGGGCAGGATTTGTCTCTTAGCAATTTACTACATTAATTATTTGCATCCAAGCAATGGGTACACATTGAATATAAGTGGCAAAAATATTCCTGAAAAACCATGAACTTAACTATAACTCTCTTGTTCTACATGTAGTCATTTCAAAAGCACTTCCCACGGTTAGTGTAATTCCTACTTTACTGATGTCACATTAAGAATCTGCTATTGTTTTGCTTTAAATATATAACTTGGCAGTGATATTAAGGACAGGGTGAGCAAAAAGGGAATCATTTGCAAACAACAGCAGTTACACACTCCAAACTTTCCAACTAGCACAAGGTAAGAAATTCACTGCCTTAAAGACTGTATTCTTCAGAATTAAACTAAATTTTATTTCTGAAGAATAAAAACAGTAATAAAAGCATATGACAAACACATATTGTTGCTTTTTTATGTATATGTATGTCTTTCTAGTAAGGGTCATTTTTGATAATTTTATAAAAGAAGCTGTTTAAATTCCAGTGACAAAAAATCTGTTTCTCTCAATTGTTTTTAAATATAGAGCAATGAGATTGGAGTGCAACAGACAGACAAATACTTCAACCATTATAGTCATTAATAGATGCATTTAACATTCGTGCAGCTTTCAAAAGCAAAACATCTGGTTCTAATTTCAAATCTGGCTTACAACATGAGTTCCGCCTCCACAATACTTTTATTATAAACTGTTCTTTTCCTCCTCTTTTTTTCCTTCTTTTTGGAAGCGGCTGTTCCTTCCTTCTTGCTGGAAGCCACCTGACCATTGCCAGGAAGAGGAATGCAAAACATTCCCAGGAGCAGCTCCTGACGTCAGTGCAACATTCCACCTCCCAGCGGTCAAGACTGTCTGGAAATTCCAGTCTCCAGCAGAACTCATTTAGTGTGATAACAGCTGTAGCCTGCACTGAATCACATTAAAAACTCCTTCATGTTAAAGCAATAGACAGTGATATTATCTGCTTAAAAAACAAAGACCTGAACGGCTTGCTCAGAAGTTATATTACAGTGCTTACTGTGATAATTAATAATACAAGACCCATTAAAGTGGAGGTATATGATGATACATGTAGGTTGGATTTTTTAAAAGGATGATGTACCATTTCTGAATGCTTCATGAGGGAGCTGGGAAGCGAGGAGGAAAGCCAGAAGCTTATTTAAGATTACAGAGGGTAATCATGATTCAGCCAGAATTCCTTATAGGAGGCACCAGCCACTTCACAGCCATTCCACAACCCCACCCTCCAGCATGCAGGACAGTATCTTGCCTCAGAGTAGCAGTTTCCAGCTCAAAACAAATATTGGTTCTTCAGTGGGTTTAAGTCAGACCCTGGGGTGACCAGCTTGGACTCCAGCTTTTACTATTCTTTGATTTTACTTTTCAATTCTAGGTCCAAAGGTGCTGAGGAGGAGGTATGATAGAAACATGCAAAGCAGTTTCCCTACAGTAATCCTTGATAGATGAAGTAGTGACAACAATACATCTAGATAACACAGATAACAGAGCTGTCTTGTTTTGTCTTGTTTAGAGGTAGGATAAGATTTAAATGTAGTAAAAACAGTAAAGATTTGCAAGTAGGGAATGCACTTTTTTGCAGGGGGAGGGGGCCTTCTCTCTACCCCCACATCAACAATAAACTGAGTGAAGGACATCTAGAGGCTACATAAGCCCTTTTAAATTGTTCATGAATGTGCTGTCTTTGAAGGGTAAGTGGGAGAGGGCTTTTGTAAACAATATAACCTTGAAACTCACAATATTTCCTGTATTGCCTATAATATTCAGTTTACAGTGTCTGGCAAAATGGGATGATTAGAAATAGAATTTCAGCTATGAATTTCCTTGCTTTTGTGGGTTTAAAATAAAAACTTAATATCTGTATACATTAATATAGTAAAAAAACAAAAAATTATAAAAATTCCTCCCGCCCTACTCTCAAAGACTGATTCAACTGAAAATTACATAAGGATAGTCCTGTTTCGGTTGAATGGTCCAGATCCTGATATTTCCTTGAGACTAACATTTTTCGTTCTACTAAAAGGCCAACTGCAAAGATGAGTAATGAATTTTATTGAAGTAATACTAGTATAGTGGCATATCTGAGAACTCTAAACTTTGAGATAAGAATCTGAAGTAGAGTAGTTACTGAACCTGGGAGGAAGCTGAAATAGACCACTATCATCTCATCACTGGGGGCATGAAGGGTGATCAAAGAAGGACCAAGAGGGCATTAAAAAAGCTGGGAGGGAAGCTCTCCAAATACATGTTTGCATTCCATGTATTCCCATTCACAAAAAAAAAAACAAAAAAACAAAGTTTGGACCCACCTCTCTTCATTTAATCACTAAATATTTTCCAAGAAAAACAAAAAAAGCCAAAACTCCACCTTGAATAGACAAGGATGAGGACTGGATGTTATGAACCCTTCCAGCACATCTTTTTCTTCCAAGCATCTACATATTAAATAATAATGTATCAACCTTGATGGATTATAGTGAGAAAATCAGTATCTTTAAGTACTTTCTTTACTATGAAAAACAATTAAGCAATTCCAAATTTAGAGTGAATATGACATGGTACAATCAAATCAATGCTGTGCAGTGAGGGTCTTGTATGTCTGGTCATAGTTCTACATTTCAGCATTCAGATTGGTACACAGCACCTGTGAGTTTACCACCTTCTTGATGCTGATGTAATAGTTGTTAATTTCAACTCATGATAATTTTGAAAATTTTAAGTTTGTTCTCATCAATGGGAGGAAATGGAATCAAAGTAATCAACAGAAATTTTTCTCATGCAGAACACTAGTTCCACACTATCTATGACATTAGTAAAGAAAACCATTCTCAGAGAAATTTCAGAAAGTAAACAAACTGCTTTCTTGGTCAGAAATTTACATGGCATGTTAGTTGCCCTAGCTGGTCAACAGCTAATCAGCCGGAAAAAATAAAACCATTTTTGGCTTCTACTGATCATGAATATTTAAGCAGATTAGTTTATCAGGAAAACTTCTTTCATGTGAAAGCAAACAGCTAAGATCTTTATTACAAAAAAAATCTGACAATTCTTTCATTTTCTCTTACAACACTTAAATAGGTCCTGGAAAAGGAAACCAAATAAATAACCACTAGCTTCTCAACCTAGAAATGAGAAATATAAACATATCAAGCACCAACAATAATTTGTACAACAACGAACACCTGTTTGTGAAGGTATGCTTTAATACAGACTCCATTCCTGGATGGGAGAAGCCAGCAAAAAAAGTTTTTCCAGCAATCTCACTTGGCAGATGTAGAAAACAAAGGGGGTATTCATGATCTATCCAAATGACAAAGAGTTTGATTCTGTTCTCACTTATGTCAGTAAAAAAAAATCAGGAGTAACTACACTGAAGCCAATGGAACGACAGGGTAAAACGGAGGTGAGAATGGAGTAATACCCTGTAGGTGTGTTGCAACAAGGAGAAAGGGAAAGTGCGCAAAGCCTGCACAAAAATAGAAGAAAATACAGACGCAACATTGAATCTGATTCTACTGCCTGAGCTAAAATATAAATAATAGAATAAAATGATTTAGGCCTCATTGAACACGTTGAAATTCAGAGTTAACAGATAAAGAGACAAAAATTGAGGTACACATGTCATTAAGGTCTTTTAAAACTAAACACTCAGAAGGTTTGTAGCCACTGAAATACATATATGTAGATATGTAATAGGAGAACCAAATCAATTATTTCCCCCTCTTTGTAGTTAGTATTCTTTTTACTTAATATCACAACCACACCCCCTTCTTTGTAACAAGACACGTGTGTCGGGGCTTTTTTTTTAAGAATTCTCTCACTTTTATGGAGTGTGGGGGCAAGAGACTTTTTCGTTTTCTTCAGTCTGTCAGATGAAACATGCAAATTATATGAAAGCACCTCACTACTAAAGATTTAATTATGGAACAGTTTTAAAGTGTTTGTATTTTTATAACAATACGTGGTGTGAATGGCTAGGGTGGGACCAGAGTGACTCAGAGAACCAAAGGACAGGCTTGAATTGAGCTCACCCGCAGCTTAAAAGTTTTTTCTCTTTGGTTTTGACACTTGGAGGTTGTTTGCATGCCTTTCCCCCCACCCACCTCCCTACTGCCCTCTGTAGTAGTCTTGATTACCAGGAATGAATGATGGATAAATAAATAAATATGCAATTTAACACAGCAGAAATTTTTCCATATGTATGCTACAGGGAAGTAGGCTGGAGGTATTGTTCTGAAGAATCCCATGACTCTTATGTGCCCCATTCCAGAGGACAAGGGTCAGGCAGTAACATCTAACTTTCCCTGAGAGAACTTGGTAAGAGATTTGATCTACTTCAGTCACTAATAGGAGTATTTGATATTAAATTGTAAATTCTTCTTCCCAAGAGAGTTATGCTACTCAACAGATTGAGTGGGCATAATTTATCAAGAGAATAAGACAAACGGGCTTTGCTATTAATGGGCAAAATGACATTTCTGATTCGGATTTCCAGAAGGAAAGGAACATGGAGACTTTATTTTTTCTGTCAGAATTAAATAATGAGTAATAAGGATTAGATAGATAAGAATTTAGGAGAGAAAAGTTGGGAGAAATGTCATTTTATTTTTCAAAAGCAGCTCCTTTCCACCTCTAAATTATCAATTTAGATTATCTGCTGTTTTAGGCACAGACCTGTCTTGCAGGGACAGCTTGAAAAAAAATTGTGTTTCTGTCTGAAAATGTTTTACTTATTGTCCGCATAAGTAACACCTAAAACGGTTATAACTGAAAAGAATTAGAGGAAAATGGATCCTATATTCCAGTTTGCTTAACTGTTCATTTGGCAGCATTTTGCAAGTAGTTGTTTCAATTCTTATTTTAGACACTGACATCGCCTTGTGCCTTGTTCACATGGGTTTAAGTGCTTTGCTGGGTTGAGGCTGCAATGCTCAGCATCTTCTAGTATCAAGCCCCTCTTGTGGTTTCTGAATTTTGGTGCTAAGAAGGTATATTTCCTAACAGCTCTTAAACTTTGCCCCAAACCCATCCTTAACCTCCCTTGAAGTCCAAAGACCCCCTGTGAGTATTTTTCATTTTCTGTTGCTGGCTGGCATGGGTAATGGAATTGTTGAAATACAGCAAAAGAAGCCAATCCAACTGTATTACTGACTCAGTTCAGATAGCCTGTTCCCATAGCTTTCCACATCAGCATTTCAGATCAGTACCCATACGTTTAGATACTCATTTAAACCAACATCTTGAGGATGAATTTTCATTAGTACTAAGCCATTAAGGAGGTTGATACACCATTTAAGAAGATCAGAGTATACAAGACACAGAGCAAACTCTGCTTAAGACAATTCAAACCTTAAAATTTCAGTTCTAGCTGCACAGCTAAATTATTGCGCTAATGGCTTTGGTATGCTCTTAATGTTAAAGAAAAATGAATCCAGAGATCTGTGAATCAAGTCACTAAGCATGTTCTATTCAAAACTGGGACAAAGTCTTAAAAGACTATCTGTAATTATGTACCACAACTCAGACTCTGTTAAAATATTCAGTGTTCTGAAGTTAGAATCATGGATATAATTATGGTGTTACTAAGTTGCTTAAAGTTTTAGGCCTCCACTAGCTATGAGTTCTTGTTAATCATGCTCTAAAATCGACTGAAGACTCCCTTCTTTCCCCACACTGTGGGCAGCCAATGCAGTTGGAGTTTGTTTAGTGCTATGTATTACATTTGCATGCAATGCTTATTTCTTTTCATTTAAAGATTTTATGATGTTAGACCTTTTTCCTTACAAAATATTTAGCTTGCTGCATGGTTAAACATAAGCAGCTAAGCTGGGTAGTGTTTATCATCTATAATCTTAAAACTATTATATGCAGCATATGATAAAAGATATAAAAACCTATATACACAGTATGATAATCCCAGGGTAAAACATTTCATATTCACCTTATTCTATAGCAGCTTGACACACAGTTTTATGTAATTATTGTACTTTGAATAAGAGATAAGCGAAATTCTTTAGTTTACACTAGACGTTTTTCAAAACCCCAGTCTGAAGAGGAAAGATTCGCCAACTCTGAACAACCAAACAGCAAGATTCCAAGAACATAAAAGTTAGAGATGGAAGAGACCTAGTACTATCCCCTCTGACACTTTGCAAAACTAAAACCCAGATGTTGCCTCCTCCCTTAGAGAGGAATCAGCCACAGACTCCAGGAGAAGCTGCAGAAGTAGCCAAAGCAGGACCTGTGGACATTCAGAGAACTCTCTAGAGTTTTGACTGTCCTGCGCTGATTGGTCCAACCATCTCCTATCTCCCACTCAGTTTCTTTTCCTCAGCTTCACTCATACCTGCCCCTCTTACTCTCTTCTTCCCTGTTCTGTCCTTCACCCACCTTCCCTTCAATATACCCTCTCCCTTCCCTTTTCTTTCCATGTAGCTCAGGGGTTGGCAACCTTTCAGAAGTGCTGTGCCGAGACGTCATTTATTCACTCTCATTCAAGGTCCTGTGTGCCAATAATACATGTTAACCTTTTTAGAAGGTCTCTTTCTATAAGTCGATAACATATAACTAGACTATTGTTGTATGTAAAGTAAATAGGTTTTTAAAATGTTTAAGAAACTTCATTTAAAATTAAATTAAAATGCAGAGCCCCCCGGACTGGTGGCCAGGACCTGGCCAGTGTGAGTGCTACTGAAAATCAGTTTGTGTGCCGCCTTTGGCACACGTGCCATAGGTTGCCTACCCCGATGTAGCATATCCCTTCCTAACTCACTCACTCTCTCTCTCTCTCTCACACACACACCCACACACACAAAATCATGGAATTAACATGACATTTGCTGCCATCCTATTGTTCACTCTGCTTATGTTATAGCACTTCTTCCATCCTGTTCGTCTATTTAGACTGCAAGCTCTTTGGGGCAGGAACAGACTGTTACTCTGTGCCATTCTTGACTGTTCCTTGGACACTACTGTAATAAACTTGACCATTATTAACAACAGTTGTCTAATGAAAAGTTCTGCAAACTGTAAATTCCAATCCCCCCAGCCACCACCATCAAAGGTTGCAAAAGGAGAAGATATGTGAGGATGAAGGGTTGCCCCAGAGATCATACAAAAAAATGCAACATTTTACAAAATTCTAATGCTCATTAATTAAAAAATGAATAGTAGAAGTGTGCCTCTTTAAGGTCAGCATATTTTTGTAATCTGTGAAGCCCAATTAGTGATCCAGCACAGATTAGTACAATGTGGGGGCGTGGCAGGCTGCTACAGCTCCTGCTGATAAAATGGTATTAAGCCTTTGCCCATGCCAGTGCTCTTATATCTACCTCCTATAAAACAGTACAAATCCTATTATAACATTATTTATGACAAAGAGTCATGAAATAGGATTACCAGAAGCGTCTTCTATAATCACTAAGGCCTGAGGACCTTGCTGAGACTCACAGAACTTCAGTCCATATATCATTCATTCAGTGTTGCAGCTCAGTTGGCTCTGAGAAGCAATTCAGAAAGCTGCGTCCATTTCTGAGAAGGACATTGGAAGTTATTCTGATGATGATGCAGGAAGATAAATGAAAACACAAACATACAACGTATACCATGTGATGCTTTACAGTAATTCTGCACCACAGTACATTCTGAAGATCTGGCTCTTCAAGTCATTGTTACACTTAGAAACAAACATCTATTATGGATAAATGAACCTGAGGGCTTTTTTTAAAGAAGAGAAAACTTGAAGCCTTGAAAAATATGGTTTAAGAAATTACAGGGCTTAAAGCAAACTGAAAACAGTGCCTTTGTTGAACAATAATCTTCTATGCCACATTAGTGACATGGCCAAGGAAGTAAGTCCAAGGCCAACTGCTTTCAAAATTTAGGCTAAATGACTACTTCACAACTCAGCTTTATGATTCAACCAATATTTCTGGGGCTGAACCACTTTGTATTTATAACTATTGTATATTCTGATTGTTCTATTGAAAGAGACTTGTTCATTTGTAAAGCTGTGCCAAGACAGAAAATAGGAGAATGTTTATTCAAGATATTTCAGGAAGCTGGAAAAGACTTCCACATTCAGTGGGAGTCACGTATTGCCATCTGAATAGATGGTGCCAAGTCAACGGCTGGTCAAACAGATGCCTAACCCTGCACCTAACATCTCACAGTTTCACTCTCTTATATACCACCAAGCTCTTGTTGCTAAAAATGCCTTAAAAACTGTGGCATAACAGGAAGCTAGAAGCAGAAGTGAACAGACTCTTCAAATTAAGGGCAGAACTGCATATTTTCCTGAAACATTAAAGGCATCAGCAAAAGGAGATTTCTCATGATTCATTTTGGGCAGCAGAGTTCATCAAGTTCACTTTCAGATTTTCTTTTTATTATTACTCTATTTGTTATGTTATAGCTACGGTTATTAAATTTTGCCTCCCTATGGTTAAAATAAGAAATTTTGGGGAAGGGGTCCAAGAAAACATGTCTTTGGAAGAAAAATAGGGAAACTCTGATTTAATCCATCTCCTTGCCAGCACAGAATTGCACAAACAAAGGGGCATACCCCGCACTCATTTTACATGCAAAATTCCCATTTAGATGAAGAGCTTGATAAATTCAGGGACATGAATAATTGCACACTTCACTGCATGCACAAATATATACTTAACTGTACAATATCACACTACACTACACTCCCCACCAACTCCAGCAAGGGGACATGATGTAACCCTAAAAATGTCTCTCCATAATGAACCTGAAGAAATGCATTGTATTGAAAAAAAAAAAAAAAAGATATAGCAATGCTGTTCAGACAATGCAACTCAAGGAAATATCTTTTTTAAAAATATAAATACAAAAAAAGATGAGATGCATCCTGATAATTCTGCATGCTTTACATACACATCACTCACATTAATCGAAACTGACCTTTTAGTAGTTAAACTACTGCAGGAATATTGGCACAAACCCTTACAAATTAAGCATCATTTTACACATCCCAAATGTGTTATTCAGAATCATTAATGGAGAAATAAAAGCCACAACTCTGTAATAAACCTGTGTTAATTCTGAACTTGTTCATCTTGTTGTTCCTTCGGGACTCGATAAGAGAGGCTATGGTATTTTGTGCAGTGCCAGGTCTTGGCTCCATCAGTTGCTCATTAAATAAAATCTGGAATGTAGAATTGAATTGAATGCACATGGGAACGCATGTGAAGCTGCCCATATATCATTGATAGTGCTGTTACTAAGGCAGAATTTATCCAAGACTATGCATTTTTATATGACATGAACAAAGCTGTTTGCCATTCTCTGTTTTGACGTCAGTGGACAACTACCCACTAACAGTATCTGTCACAGCAGAATGCTTGGAATTTCCTCACTTGGACGTGCTGGAAAGTTTTGAGTACAGAGCTTTTATTTTAATAGAATGGTACACATTATTAAATTTTAAGATTTAGAACATCTTTTCTGAAGGATTATTAAATAAGAAATTTTCATTGTGATGAAATGTTTTTCTCCCTCAAACAGATTTAAACTATATTGTATATTTAAGAGAGAACATTTACATAGCACCATACCACCACATTTTAATGAGACATACTAGTTAAAATCGTGGACATAACAATTCTTACCCCAGGAACTTAAGAGGACAAAATTAAAACAGCTTCTTTGACAATTTAGTACAGATATTTAAAAGCTGACCTTTTTTCCCTGCACTTCAGATTGTGGGCACAATTACATACAAATTCAATTAATATACCATGGATATCTAAATACCAAAGTCAAATATTTAGTTGTCTAACTGAAATGAACTGTGCCCACAAACATAGAAGCAAGAAAGAGATGTCAAGCTTGGAAAAAGAGACGACTAAGGGGGGATATGATAGAAGTCTATAAAATCATGACTGGTGTGGAGAAAGTAAATAAGGAAGTGTTATTTACTCCTCATAACACAAGAACTAGAGGTCATCAAATGAAATTATTAGGCAACAGGTTTAAAACAAAAAAAAGTATTTCTTCACACAACGCATAGTCAACCTGTGGAACTCTTTGTGAGAGGATGTTGTGAAGGCCAAGACTATAACAGGGTTCAAAAAAGAACTAGATAAATTCATGGAGGACAGGTCCATCAGTGGCTATTAGCTAGGATGGACAAGGATGGTGTTCCTAGCCTCTGTTTGCCAGAAGCTGGGAATGGGTAACAGGGGATGGATCATTTGATGATTACCTGTTCTGTTCATTCCTTCTCAGGCACCTGGCATTGGCCACTGTCGGAAGACAGGATATTGAGCTAGATGGCTTTTTGGTCTGATAGGTGACAAATCTTTGTAGGTGACAAATCTGAGAAATTGCCACAGATTGAAGTATCACCAGAGGTGATTTTGGAATTAATTGATAAACTTAAACAGTAACAAGTCACCCAAGAGTTCTGAAACAACTCAAATGTGAAGTTGCGCAACTATTAACTATGGTTTGTAACCTGCCCTTTAAATCAGCTTCTGTACCCAATGACTGGAAGACAGCTAATGTAACGTCAATATTTTAAAAAGCCTCTAGAGGTGATCCTGGCAATTACAGACCAGTAAGTCTAACATCAGTACCGGGCAAATTAGCTGAAACAATAATAAAGAATAAAATTGTCAGACACATAGAAGAACAAACTGTTGGGCAAAAGTCAACAGTTTCTGTAAAGGGAAATCATGTCTTACTAATCTATTAGAGTTCTTTGAAGGGGTCAACAAACATGTGGACAAGCAGGATCCAGTGGACATAGTGTACTTAGATTTCCAGAAAGCCTTTGACAAGGTCCCTCACCAAAGGCTCTTACATAAATTAAGTTGTCATGGGATAAGAGGGAAGATCCTTTCACGGATTGAGAACTGGTTAAAAAACAGGCAACAAAGGGTAGGAAAAAATGGTAAATTTTCAGAATGTAGAGGGGTAACTAGTCGTGTTCCCCAAGGGTCAGTCCTAGGACCAATCCTATCAACTCTAATGATCTGGAGAAAGGAGTAAACAGTGAGGTGGCAAAGTTTGCACATGATACTAAACTGCTCAAGATAGTTAAGAGCAAAGCAGACTGTGAAGAACTTCAAAAAGATTTCACAAAACTAAGTGATTGGGCAACAAAATGGCAAACGAAATTATAATGTGGATAAATGTAAAGTAATGCACATTGGAAAAAATAACCCCAACTATACATACAATATGATGGGGGCTAATTTAGCTACAGGAAAGAGATCTTGGAGTCATCGTGGATCTGAACTATCTATGCAGTTTGCAGTGGCAGTCAAAAAAAGCAAACAGGATGTTAGGAATCATTAACAAAAGAGATAGAGAACAAGACGGCGAATATCTTATTGCCCTTATATAAATCCATGGTACACCCACATCTTGAATACTGCATACAGATGTGGTGGTCTCATCTCAAAAAAGATATACTGGCATTAGAAAAGGTTCAGAGAAGGGTAACTAATATGATTAGGGGTTTGGAACAGGTCCCATATGAGGAGAGATTAAAAAGAGACTAGGACTTTTCACCTTGGAAAAGAGGAGACTAAGGGGGGATATGATAGAGGTATATAAAATCATGAGTGTTGTGGAGAAAGTGAATAAGGAAAAGTTATTTACTTTTTCCCATAAGAACTAGGGGCCACCAAATGAAATTAATGAGCAGCAGGTTTAAAACAAATAAAAGGAAGTTCTTCTTCACACAGCACACAGTCAACCTGTGGAATTCCTTGCCTGAGGAGGTTGTGAAGGCTAGCACTATAATAGGGTTTAAAAGGCAACTAGATAAATTTATGGAGGTTAAGTCCATTAATGGCTATTAGCCAGGATGGGTAAGGAATGGTGTCCCTAGCCTCTGTTTGTCACAGTCTGGAGATGGATGGCTGGAGAGAGATCACCTGATCATTACCTATTAGATTCACTCCCTCTGGGGTACCTGGCATTGGCCACTGTCGGTAGATAGGATACTGAGCTGGATAGACCTTTGGTCTGACCCAGTATGGCCATTCTTATGTTCTTGTATGTTCTTATGCTATAGCTGGAGTTAAATAAGACTATAAGAAGTCATGCCATTTCTATTTATTGAGGTTCTCCTCTTGTATACCCTGCCTTTCTTATTAACATTGAAATGTCCCATGCTGAACAGACTGATCCTTCGGGTTGAGACTCCCACTAGAACTCAGCAATATAACAATACACAGTGCTTCCTCCAGCCAGGGTCTCAGCAAACTGCTTCCACCATACTCATAGCTTCTACTGGCCTGGAAACATAGAATCAGGTTTGAAACACCAGCTTGGGAGAGATTATATAATGCCAGGAGATCACTGAGCCAGCACCTATGGTTGTTGGAGACTGCCCTTTCACATTAAAGTAATGTTTTTAAAAAAATCACGACCAAAGGCCCAGGCTATTGCCTCACAGACAGGTCCTTTACTGGGACATACCCAACCTCTCCAACTCACCTGAAAGCTGGACTGTTAACTATAGAATTTCATAATAAAGATCATTTCGTTTTAACCTTCTATATAGCTATATGCACTGCTCAAATGAAGCGGAATGTCTTGGCTCATCATTGCTCTCAAGTACTGTACAGTTACTGTTACACAACTGGATGGTTATGTCTCAAAACTTGTATTACACAAAACCTTGTACTTTCGTTTTCTACAGACCTCTGAACTCCCCATTCCACATGCCTGCAAGAAGCATGGCTGTCTCATCTTCTCAGGCCCTCTCAGAGGTCCAGAGAGGCCCAGGCTTTTGAGGTCCCTAGCCATAATAAAAATAAAAAAATGACACATGAAAACAAAATAAGGCACCAAAAAGAGAGACATATAATTTGAAAAAAAAAATTATTTAACAAAGCTTTTCTAGCCTTTTTCTGTGCAAATGCACTAAAATACTGAGGAAAAATCTAGTTTTCGTGCAACATCACAGCTGATATTAAGCATGGCGAACCCATTCAAACACTCTTGTCCCATAGTTGAATGGTGATAGATCTTTACCTGCTTCAATACATTGAAGATGCATTCACCTGAAGCCACTGATACAGGCAAACTGACAAAAATATGCAATGCAATTGTGATATTAGCAAACACCCCAGAGAGTCCAAGTTCAAGTATTTCTTGAAGCAATTCCTTTGGACTGCAATCCAATTTAAAGTTAGTGGAATATATTCATTTGAGGAAAATGACCTCGTCACTTAGATCTTTTGAGATTTCTTTGTTGTATTGTTGCTGAAATTGTTCAGCTGCAGAAAGTAAGTCTTCATTACTCAGACTGTTGAAGAGCCAAAGAAACCCAAAAAGGGTATAAAATAGTTGCAGTGACTCAAATTGACATGTAAGGCCTGATTGAATGGAGTCAATGATGACAAGGAAGACACTGACCCTAAAATGCTGGTCGGCATCAGATTCAGTAGGTAAGTTGTGATTGGTAGAGAACTCAGATGAAATGCCAATATTCTGTGCTACTAATTTAGACTCAGTTAGGATTGCATCCCATTGTTCACAAATTTGTTGAATGTCATTGATAAGACTTTCAATGTTATCCCTGTCAACATCAAGTGCAGCATTGCATGCGTCTATTACCAGATTAGTTTAGTGGATCATTGTAAGTAGCTTCATCCACAAAGATGACATCAGAATGCATTCAAATTTGGACATGTGATTCTGAAAAGACTGAAGTTCAGTTCAAGCCTGTGCAGTGAAATTGAGTATCAGAGGGTTAGCCGTGTTAGTCTGGATCTGTGAAAAGCGACAAAAGAGTCCTGTGGCACCTTACAGACTAACAGACGTATTGGAGCATAAGCTTTCATGGCTGAATACCCACTTCGTCAGACTCATGTGGTGGCAATTTCCAGGGGCAGGTATAAATATGCAGGCAAGAATCCGTCTAGAGATAACAAGGTTAGTTCAATCAGGGAGGATGAGGCCTTCTTCTAGCAGATGAGGTGCAAACACCAAGGGAGGAGAAACTTTCTAGACACCACGGTACAAATAAGCGACAGTCACATTAACGCCACCCTATACCGAAAACCCACCAACCGCTATGCCTACCTTCGTGCCTTCAGCTTCCATCTCGGACACACCACATGATCCATCGTCAGATATTAGGAATGGCAATATACAAAAACCCGTAGGAGAACATTTCAACCTCCCTGGACACACAATAGCAGATTTAAAGGTAGCCATCCTGCAGCAAAAAAACTTCAGGACCAGACTCCAAAGAGAAACTGCTGAACTTTAGTTCATTTTCAAATTTGACACCATCATCTCAGGATTAAACAAAGACTGACTGTAAATGGCTAGCCAACTACAAAAGCAGTTTCTCCTCCCTTGTTGTTCACACCTCAACTGCCAGAGGAGGGCCTCATCTTCCCTGATTGAACTAACTTCGTTATCTCTAGACTGATTCTTGCCTGCATATTTATACCTGCCCCTGGGAATTTCCACCACATGCTTCTGACAAAGTGGGTATTCACCCACAAAAGCTTATGATCCAATATGTCTATTAGTCTAAAGGTGCCACAGGACTCTGTCGCTTTTTACAGTGAAATTGAGAGATTCAAGCTCATTTAAAGCCTTTCTCACTCAATTCAAATGCTGCACAACTGGTTGAACACCATCAATCCATGCAGACCATCTAGTTTTGGACATCCCATGCAGTGAAACAGGAAGATATTGCTTCAGATTTTCCCACCTTTGTGGACTGTTACTGAAGACATTGTACATGTGCTGAACAGTTCCAAAGTAAGTAATTGCCTCCTTGCATGATTCAGCACAGTCAACACCTACAAGGTTTAGTGTGTGGTTTCCACAGCTGGAGAAAATACAGTTTGAATTATGCTCAAGCAGAACTGCTTGTACACCTTTGTACTTCCCATAAAAACAAGCTGCGAAACTTATCAAATGTCAAAAAATTAACAAGTGTCTAAATTTAAGGTCCTCTTTGAGCTTGAGGCCCTCCTGCCCACCCCCTCTGATTGGCCCTACATCTTCTCATCGTCATCCACTCCATTCCTCTCAACCTCTTCTCACACATCCTACTGCTCTCTTCTCTTGCAAGTGTAGCATTTCCATATAGGGTAACTTCTTGTCCTGTAATTTACAGGGATAGCCTCTCTCTTATGCATTATTTTCTATGATACATCAGTTTGGTGGTTAAAAAACTGAATTTGTTCATTCTCTTGAAAAGAATTGTATCAAGTGACAATGACTGCTATAGAGGGATTTTTTTTTAATCTGAAATTTGCATTTGCAGAGGTCTACTGCTTCAACTGGCTGTGACAATTATTTGAACTGAGGAACAGGTAGAATCTACAGACTGTTTTCTTAAAGTCAAAGATCTTTAACCCACAAGTCCTTCTTAACTCTGTCCTGATATTATTTTGCCTATCTATGCATAAGCCTAATATAAATATATTATTTATCAGTCTGGCTAAAAAGGATTTGAATTATTTTCATCTTTTACATCTTGAATGAAAGGACACAAATAATACCGAAGACTATCTGTTTAGTTTTTTTACAATATGTTTGAATGGCTGTACAGTACAGATAGCGGGCTTTATGCCATAGCTTTTTTTTCTTTTTCATCTATAGGATCCCAACCAAAACATGCTAAGAATCTCCTCTGAGGTGTGACAACTGAATTTATCTTCGCATTTTTTTTAAATGGGTAAATCCTTAGTATTATTCTGTCAAAATGGATATGAAAGAGATACCACACTTGCTACAGATAGCTTTCTGAAGTCATGTCCAAACTACAAACTTTTGCTGACACAAGTTGTATTGTCATGAAACTGCTCGCTGCAGCTACTATATCGCTTCTGCACACTGATGCATACTTGGTGCCTTGCATCAGTGCTGTGCATACTCTGCAGGACTGCTTGTGTCCATGCAGAGTGCAGTGCACCATGAGTAGGTATCCCAGCATGGAGCTTGCCACCATCCAGCACACTGTCTTTTGGGAAATTTTGGCATAAACAAGCAGGGCCGGCTTTAGGAAATGCGGGGCCCAATTCGAACATTTTCGGCGGGGCCCCAGTCGGGATGACTGAAAAAAAAAAAGTGAATAAAAGCCTTTCATTTCTTAGCAACTGGTTCCCTATAAAAAGTTCTGCCACACTATGTATTTTTTGTACCAATAGGGTTACCATACGTCCGTATTTTCCTCCCAGATGGGGATTTAGGAACCAAAAAGCCTGACGTGTCCGGGAAAATACAGATGTATGTTAACCCTACCTAAAGTTCATTTTTAAAAAGATGAGCCTGAACTAGAAATGAGCTCCGTCACTCCCTGAGGGTGTGCTAGGGTGCACATGTGTGGGTCCCAGCTGCTCCTGGGAACTGCAGGGCACCAGTGGACATGAGGCTGGCTGGAGGTGGCGGGGGACCGGGCTGGAGGTAGGGTCTGGCTGCCGGCTGGGCAGGGGGTGTGGGGCAGGCTGGAGACAGGGAGTGTGGGGTGGGCTGGCTGGCTTCAGGCAGGGCCACAGGGGGTGTGTTGCATGGGTTGGCAAGGCTGGAGACAAAGGAGTGCAGAACTAGCTGGCTTCAGGCAGGGGGGTGCGGCAGGGGTTGGCTGGAGACAGGGCAGGGGGTGCAGGGCTGTCTGGAGACAGAGGCTGGTGCGGGGCTGGCTAGAGATGGGCTGGTGCAGGGCTGGCTGCAGACAGGAACTGGTGCAGGCAGGACAGGGAGTGCGGGGCTGGTGCAGGCAGGGGGTGCAGCAGGGATTGGCTGCGGGCAGCTGGTGCAGGTACAGGGGGTACAGCCCATCCTGTATGGTGAGTTCCCCCTCCTCCTCCCTCCCCCACCAGGGTAGCAGCAGCAGCCCGGGGGTCAGGGGCTATTTAAAGGGCCTGGAGCTCCCCTTCTTCTACCACCCCAGCCCTTTAAATAGCCACGGGAACCCTGGGGAAGTGGTGGGGCTCCGGTGGCTACCTGAGGTCCCTTCCAACCCTAATAATCTATGATTCTAAAGGGCCGGGGCAGTAGAAGCGACGGGAGCCCTGGACTTTTTAAATAGCCCCCAGAGCCCCACAGCCCTACCCCAGGGCTCCAGCAGTGGTGCTCTGGTGGCAATTTAAAGGGCCTGGGGCTCCAGCCCCTGCTGGGAGCCCCAGGCCTTTTAAATTGCCCCCTGGGGAAGCTAGGCCACCCCGATACAGCGCACTGGCTTTTGCCAGTACACCTTACTGGGGCTTGGGGCCCTCTTAGGGGCAGGGCCCAATTCAGGGGAATTGGTTGAATTGGCCTAAAGCCGGCCCTGTAAACAAGTCATGAAGGAGTGACTGGGAGCAAGGGGTCAAGTTCCCATCACGCAACTTTCTCCACTCCATAATGCATTCTCCAGCCCATAATTTTCATACCTATTTTAAAAATCCCCGATATCTGTATGGGACGTGCTGCTGTCTGCCATCTGTGACAGAAGCTTGGAGCCTGTACAGCTCTGCACAATTATCATGAGCACTGCAAGCAAAGGACACATGATCCTCTGGTATTTGCAGAACCACAAGAGCAGCTCCGGGGAACATGACAGTTTCCAGGAGGTCAGATGGAACAAACTGAGAACCAATTCAAGATTGTTTGTAGCATTTGTGGAGCAGCTCCAACTGGTGGAGTGCTCGTTTCTCTCGGCCTGAAAAATGAGCACTGATCCGTAAGAATGCATGGTAATGCAGGTTTACCATGACAAGCAGGGGCTGCAGAACTTTTGGATATAAAAGGCCACATTTCTGTATCTGTGTGCCAAGCCCACCCCAGCCCTCCAGAGCCTGGACACCAATATGGGAGCTGCACTAACAGTGGGAAAGCAGGTGGTGATCGCACTGTGGAAACTTGCGTCACTGGATTGCTACCAGTCAATGGGAAATCATTTTGGAAAATGTATCGTGGGGCCACTATCACGCAAATGTGTAGGGCCATTAATCGTCTCCTGCTACACAGGACTGAGACTCCAGGCAATGTTCAGGACAGAATGGATGGATTTGCAGATATGACGTTCCCAAACTGTGGCAACGCGATAAATGGCACAGATATTGCTATTTGGCACCAGACCACCTTGTCACAGAGTACATAAACAGAAAGGGCTATTCTCCTGTGGTCATGCTAATATTAATGGATCACCAAGGATGCTTCACCAACATCAATGTGGGCTGATCATGGAAGGTATATGATGCTTGCATCTTTAAGAACACAGGACGGTTCAGAAAGCTACAAGCAGGGACTTTTTTTTCCCTCAACTGGTGGATTACCATTGGTGATGTTGAAATGCGAACAATGATCCTGGGGGACCAAGCCTACCCCTTGCTCATGAAGCTATACATCAGCCACCCCCGTAGCACCAAGGAAAGATTCAACTACCGACTCAGCAGGCGCAGAATGACAGTGCTTTTGGCAGATTGAAGGGGCACTGGTGTTGTTTACTCACAGGATTGGATCTCAATGAGAAAAATATCCCAATGGTTATAGCTGCCTGCTGTGTCCTGCATAATATTTGTGAGGCAAAGAGGGAAAAATTGTTGCCAGGGTTGATAGCAGAGGTGGAGTGGCTATCTGCTGAGTTTGAACAGTCAGATACAAAGGCGGTCAGAAGAGCTCAACAAGGAAGTATACATGGAGGCTTTGAAAGAGCACTAACAGTGAGCCACAGTAATGTGTTGTGGTGTTGAGGCTCTACCTCATCATGCAGTTTGGGGGACTGTTAGGAATTATGTGGTGCTTGGTGCACATGTAGGAATAACACCAACAATGCATCTATTACTTTTGTATTGCTTGCTGCACATTTATGATTAATACCCTATGTTTGTTACTGATCCTATGAGTTGTCAAAGCGTACAGTCACAAGTAAGTGGATACTTTCAATACCATCAGCCATTCTGCAGCATACACTGGGAACTAATAAAGATTAATTATTTCCCAAACAATAGAGAGTTTTACCGAGTAACAAAAAAACAGATTTGACAAAAATTATGTGCCAGTTAAAAGCAAATACATTAAAACCTTAATAAATGTATGGAACAAAGCTTAAAGAAGGGGAACCCACATTCATGTGCATTTTAGCTACACGTACATCAACCGTGGCTCTCATAGGTCAATGTATGTTAAGCTGTGGTTCTCCTTGACATCACCTGGTGTGGAGTGGTAAGAGTAGGGATGTGGTCCATGATGCTGTGGGAAACATTGTCCGGGCATTGTAGGGACATGTTATGCTGCTGTTCTCCATGGACAGCAAAGAGGTGAGCTCAGGATTATTGAATCTGTAGGTACACAAGAGTCTGAAGCTTCTGTGTTTGCTGCTGCAGAAGCCCCATTACATCTTGGTGCATCTCCTTCTCTGACTCACTCCTGGACCTGTCTCCTGTCCATAGGATCCTTCTCCATAAAGTCTGCAAATATTCATCCTCCAGGCCCCCTGTTCATGGTCTGATGCAGCACTGGCTTGCAGGATTCTCACTGAAAATGTCATTCCACGTCCTCTTCTTTCTCTTGCTTAACTAGCTCAGGCATTCCACAGGTGCGCAGTGGGAACCTCTCAAGGCCACAACAGAAGCAGCTACAGATAGCACACACAGAGATACCATTGCCAGTGCAGTCACAATGGAAAGTGAAAGTTATGATTCAAAGCTCCCTTCCCTTGCTCCCTTTAAGTTGTAAAGACGACAGGTTTACTGACACTTCTGCTTCAGAGTGCTTGTGCACAGCAACACTCACCGCACCAACCATAGTGAGTATGGGCTGACAGGAGTGAGAGAGATGTTCAGTTACATAAACCAAAGAGTTTAGAGCAATGGCACTAAATACTGCCACCATTTTCCACAGTCAGTAGTGATTTTAACTGATATCTCACTCCTGATGGTAACAAAGGCACAAAAAGCACAGCTTCAGCTGATGTCCCAAAGCTGCCTGCGCCCATATGCTGCTAGCCTGTGTACTGCAATGGTACCTGCCAAAGTGATCACCAAAAGGCATTGGAAAGTGTCCTACTTCAGAAGAAGGAATAAGGCTGCCATTCCTATAAACCTTTGAGAAAGGACTGCAGAGTGCCTCCAGGGAAGTTTTGTCAAGATCTCTCAGGAGGATTTAAGGGACATCCCTGTGTACACAGACCAACTATTCCATATGGTCCCCCTGCCTAACTGTCAGGGAAATGAAAAGCAGATAATGACTCTACCTCAAAGAATCTGAAGAACAACTAGCCAAAAACTGAAAAAGTAACAACAATATATATATTTTTTTAAGTACATCAGAAGCAGGAAGCCTACTAAATAACCAGTGGGCCATTGGACAATCAAGATGCTAAAGGAGCACTCAAGGATGATAAGGCCACCGCGGAGAAACTAAAGGAATTATTTGCATTGGTCTTCATGGCTGAGGGTGTGAGGGAGATTCCCAAACCTGAGCCATTCTTTTTAGGTGACAAATCTGAGGAACTGTCCTAGATTGAGGTGTCATTAGAGGAGGTTTTGGAACAAACTGATAAACTAAACAGTAATAAGTCACCAGGACCAGATGGTATTCACCAAAGAGTTCTGAAGGAACTCACACGTGAAATTGCAGAACTAATAACTGTAGTTTGTTACCTACCATTTAAATCAGCTTCTGTACCAAATGACTGGAAGATAGCTAATGTGATGCCAATTTTTAAAAAGGGCTCCAGAGGTGATCCCAGCAATTACAGTACCAGGCAAACTGGTTGAAACTATAGTAAAGAACAAAATTGTCAGACACATAAGTGAAAATAATTTGTTGGGGAAGAGTCAACATGCTTTTTGTAAAGGGAAATCATGCCTCACCAATCTACTAGAATTCTTTGTGGGAGTCAACAAGCATGTGGACAAGGGGTATTCAGTGGACATAGTGTACTTAGATTTTCAGAAAGCCTTTGGCAAGGTCCTTTACCAAAGGCTCTTAAGCAAAGTAAGTTATCATGGGATAAAAGGAAAGGTCCTCTCATGGACTGGTAACTGGTTAAAAGATAGGAAACAAAGGGTAGGAATAAATGGTCAGTTTTCAGAATGGAGAGAGGTAAAAATACTGGTGTCCTCCAGGAGTTTGTACTGGGACCAGTCCTAATCAACATATTCATAAATGATCTGGAAAAAGGGGTAAACAGTGAGGTGGCAAAATCTGCAGATGATACAAAGCTACTCAAGACAGTTAAGTCCCAGGCAGACTGGGAAGAGCTACAAAAGAATCTCACAAAACTGGGTGACTGGTCAACAAAATGGCCGATGAAATTCAATGTTGATAAATGCAAAGCAATGCACATTGGAAAGCATAATCCCAACTATACATATAAAATAATGGGGTCTAAATTAGCTGTTACCACTCAAAAAAGAGATCTTGGAGTCATTGTGGATAGTTCTCTAAAAACATCCACTCAAAGTGCAGCAGCAGCCAAAAAAGCAAACAGAATGTTAGGCATCATTAAGAAAGGGATAAATAAGAAGGCAGAAAATATCATATTGCCTCTGTATAAATCCCTGGCACGCCCACATCTTGAATACTCCAGGCAGATGTGGTCACCCCATCTCAAAAAAGATATTGGAATTGAAAAAGGTTCAGAAAAGGGCATCAAAATTATTAGGGGTATGGAATGGCTGCCATATAAGGAGGGATTAACAACATTAGGACTTTTCAGCTTGGAAAAGACATGACTGGGGGTGTGGTATGACAGAGGTCTACAAAATCATGACTGGTGTGGAGAAAGTAAATAAAGTGTTATTTACTCCTTCTCCTAATACAAGACCTAGGGGTCACCAATGAAATTAATAGGCAGCAGGTTTAAAACAAACAAAAGGAAGTATTTCTTCACACAGTCAACCTGTGGAACTCCTTGCCAGAGGATGTTGTGAAGGCCAAGACTATAACTGGATTCAAAAAAAGAACTAGATACATTCATGGAGGATAGGTCCATCAATGGCTATTAGCCAAGATGGGCAGGGATGATGTCCCTAGCTTCTGTTTGCCAGAAACTGGGATTGGGTGACAGGGGATGGATCACGTGATGATTATCTGTTCTGTTCATTCAAACTGGGGCACCTGGCATTGGCCAGTGTCGGAAGACAGGATACTGAGCTAGCTGTACCTTTGCTCTGATCCAGTATGGCCACTCTTATGTTCTCTCCCTGTTCTACAGCTACCTTTTATAGTACGAGTAAATAAATGACAAGTCGATAGCTGTGTCCTCTAAGTTAGGGATGCCATCACTGTAATAGGAAATAAACACACTTATCCAAGGCTCCTTTGCCTGCATTGGGCTTGCCCATGCTCGACTGCCAGAACTGACTGGACTGTGGTAGATTCTCAATCAGGTCCTAGCTCGTATGTGCCCCATCCTCTTCCTCCTACTCAGCCTCACTGTTCATACCAGGGGCCTGTGACTCTGCCTCCTCCGAGATATGCATGGGGGTGTGCAAAGTGGTGGTGGGGTCTCTGTCAAGTGTGGCATTCAGGTCTTAGTAAAAGCAGCAGGCCTGTGGCTCGGCAGTGGATCAACTGTTGGCCTCCCTGGCCTTCTGGTATGCCTGTCTCAGTTCCTTTGTTTTCACACAGCACTGCTGCTGATCCCCGTCATACACCTTCTCCTGCGGCTGCCCATGCAGTTTGCATGTATATGTCCAAATTTCTGTGGTTAGTCCGTAGCTGTGCTTGTACAGCCTCTTCTCCCCACAGCCCAGAAGATCCAAAATCTTCTGTCTGCTCCAAGCCGATGTGTGTCTGGATTTGTGTAGCCAACACGGTCAGCTGGACAGTTGCACATAACTGTGGAGACAAGCTAGGTGTGCTTGCCAATCTGGACAAATCAGGAAAAAGCACTTCAAAAATTTGCAGGGCTTTAAAGGTGGAGAGATCTTCTGGTCTGTATAACCCCTGGATTGTGGAGTTCACAACTGTGACTAGAGTGGTCAATTTCAGGCACTGTGGGAGAGATGCTGGAGGACTGTTAGCGTCAACATCGGTAACAGAGCATTTACATTTGCACTGTGTCAACCTTAATACATTGACCATAACTCAATGCCACTTGGGGAGGTGGTGTTACTATGTAAGTATAATGGAGAGCTTGTAGGAGACAAATGAAGACACACACACATGCACAACTAGGTCTACACATGGTGGCTTATGAGGACTTAACTTTGTAGTGTCGACCAGGCCTGAGAATAGATGGAAAAAATCGTTCTGATTTTAAGGACAGGTTTTTTTTTGTTTTTTTTTTAAGTAAATGCAACAGGACATGCAGGCTGTTTTAACGAAATATGTTGGAGATGATAATGCTTTTCAGAAGGCTGCAGCTGTTTCAGTTTCTCCTTAAGATGGCTTCACTTTTCCTAACTGCATGATCTTGAGAAAGTAATCACCTACAGATGGTAAGATCATATCTTTGGCTTTGAGGCTACTGCCATATCTACTTTAGAAATAGTCACCACGCTGGCTTTGGAATTTTGTAGAATTTTATCTGCTGGTTGAGCCTCCTTTCCCTTATCAGGGTTCTTCCACTCTGCTATTATAACATCTTCAAAGGAAGAATGTAAAGACAGTGCTCACTCCTTTTTTGATAGTGGGGATTTGCCTGTTGATTTCTTTTCCTCCTCTTTGTCTGGTTGAATGTCTATTATATCGATAATTTCTTTAATGTATACATTGTATCAAAGAGCTCTGTCGGAAAACACTCTCTCTTGTTGATCCTGGTCTGACTGATCACCTCTGATTCAGAGAGCTTGCCTTTATCACTGGAGCACGTAGAGGAACTGAAGTTTTGCCAAAGATATTTCTTCCTTATTTTTTTTATGATTTAAAAAAAAGTTTATGAGGAACAGGAGAGTGCAAATGATAGAGTTCTTTTCCTGTTAGACAGCACCAAACTGGGGAACATGCTGTTCCTGTATTTCATTAACAGAGCTAGCCCAAGCTGCTACTTTATCATTATCAAACAGGCTGAGGTATTTTGTGATAGCATTTTTTTTTTAAAAGCCTCCTTGTCTGGAAAACAGTGACATGGGCAAAACGTCTTCCTCCTGTCTAACAAAGAGTGTACCCACTTGAACAGGAAAAGTGAAGTTAGAACCATATTTTCCCCTTCAAACGTATGTTGAGGAAGCAGTAGATATATCTGAACTTACAACAACTATGAAATCAAGTTGGGGGGAACATTCTGGGATCCCTTTTCTTGCCAAGTTTTATTAAGATTGATGCTTTCCCTACATGCTGCATTGGCTCTATAAGAAAACAAACATTGGCTATTGTCTCCCTACCCATGCCTCCTACAGCCAGTACTCTCTGAACATGCAAGGATTTTTGGACTAAGACCAGAATTGACAAAAGTCTCCTTCAGTCTCAGGACTGAGACATCTTACAAATTAGACAACTTCTGTTTTTTTTCTGCCTGTTTAGAACAAGCCAACTGACACACTTCAGGTAAACGATATATTTCCTGTGAGTCATCTCCAGAGAAAATCCTTTTTGGTTTGAACTTCAGAAATTCATAATATACAGGACGAACTAACAATTACAATTAATGTTCAGTGTGCCTCTTCTCCCTACTCCAAAAACTTCTACCTGAATAGGCAAAAGTAGCTTTTACTGTTGCAGGCAGAACTTCTAGCAGGAAATAGAAGAAACATCTTATAGTCCAGAGCTTAATGACAAAAAAATCTGAATTGCCCCTGGTAGCCATCAAGAAAAGGGGAACCCAGGTGTGATGGAGATACTGTAAGACAAGGTTTCCAGCTAGGTAGGTAAGTTATAACTATATCCCTTTTACAGATGGCAAGCTGTGGCCACATAATGATCAAGCAGCAGCAGAACTCTGGAGTTTTTGCCTTGAGATGGTCTCCTTTTACATTTTGGCTGGGAGTATGTCATGCAACTTGGATAAAAGTCATGATGATAAAAATTAAATACTTTTTCAATCGTTCTGTCAATCCAGTCATTAAAAATATCTAATGCTAAAAACAAAGGTTTGTATAATTCTAGTAAGTATTCACTTAAATTTTCATCATTGGCAATGGACTAAATCCTGTGCTTCTCTTCACTCCCTTCTCCCTGCTGAGCAGTGCCAATGGAACAAAGACTGATCACATCTGCCTTGTAAGGTTTTGTTTCCCTGCAGACAGTAGTAATTCTCAGTAAAATAAATTCCCTTCAGTGAGGATTGTAAATACACATTTTAAGTTTAACACAATGTATGAAACATTAATTAGGTGAAGAAAACTGATCCAGTGATTGGAGCAAACAGTGTCCGATCCTACACATTCTCTTTCACACGTGAAGTTACTTTGCATCAGTCAGAGTACTCATAAAAAGATCGTTCATGTGACTAAGGAATAATTTTTAGTAAAATTAGTATTTGTCTTAATGTTACAGTAACACAGGATTCTGTATATAAGTGTTTAGGGACAAATCCAAACATGCTTCCAAAAATATGCATGCATATTTTCTACAGGACCCATTTGCTTATGCAACATTTTTGCCTTTTTATGTCAAGTTGTGATTTGTGCTCAACAAATGTCCACATGCAAACTCATCCTCTGAAACTGTAGATAATGCGAAGAGCAAAGTCTTTAAATGCTGGCTCCTAAATTGTGCATGTAAGTCCTGCGCATGCACAAATCAGCACTTGTATGTCTAATGACCTTATTCACATGCTCAGTTGATCAATTTGTGAGCACAAAGATTCAGTGCAAAACTCTGGAGAGTAATTTCAAGAACATATTTGAAAGTGTTGCCCTACAGATTCATCTTACACCAACAGAAGCAGGCCTCTCTTAACTCATCCCATTCTGCATCACACTGCAAGCACCTCAAAAGAGTGGATGATCTTACATACTGTGCCATGTGTCCCAAGTATACCAGGGTGATTGAAGGATGAGGTAGTGGCCTTTACCACGACTTTTTTTGTTGATATAAGTCAAACCTCAACCCTTATTTTAACATCTTATTTTCTTATTCAGTTTCCTTTGTTTCTGATTGAGGATATAAATAAAATAAATTTGTAAATAAGCTCATTTTAAAAAAAATAGAAGTTCTAATTCAGCATTTTGGTGTTTTCAGATGCTTTTTTCACCTGTTCACATGTTAAAAAATAGCTTTATTTTAGAAAATGAATTTCTGCCAGCTTTCCTTTAAAGGCCACAGCTGTATTTCATTACGACAAGTTACACTCATTGTAGACTTGTACGTACTTCTGTCCACATCCACAGTCCTATTGATTCCTATTTTCTAACTAGGAAAGTCTGAAATGCTGAATCATAATGCTGATGTGATGGAATCATTTATTAATGTTATAGAAGTGAATCTTACACTATTCAAAGCTTCATTTTATCTAATGTATATGATTTTGTACCAAGCTTAAAAGGATCATGTAAAGTCTCGAGTCCAACACTTTAGACTGTGACTTAAAAAATAAACATTGAGTACTCTATTCTGAGCTTGAAAAAAAAATCACTTTTTGTTTTACATTTTCTTATGTTAGTAGCCATAAATATTGTAACACAGTAACAAAAGATATTCAGTTCATAACATATTGGGTCAAACTAATCCACGGCATAATTCCATTGACTTCAGTGGATTTACATCAGGGATATATTTGTCCCATTATCTTTGGAAGAGACATTGATTTGATATGATATGAACAGGTTTTTATGTTTATGTTTATTCAATCCAAAGGTAGAGGAGGATATTTTGTTACTCTTATGTAACGGTTTAACCAAATAACCCCCACTCCTGCATAATTTTTTAAGTGTAGTGGAGGAAACATCCACTAAATATAAGACAAGTTTCAAACTTACGTAAAATTACAACTTCGAAATTATAACCTTGTTTAAAAACAAGAAAAATGTTTATTTTAACAACATCCAGGCCAATTTCATTTAACATTTGGCTGAGTGAGGAAGACAGACAATTTGGCATCAAAATACTACCAAAATGAGGTAAAATGGGACTGCATATCAGATATCACGGAACTTTGCCACTATTCACCAGTCTTTATAAATAAGCCCTTACAACAGAAATTATGAGAGCAGCTCTAACAACTCTGAAATGCCCAATGCATAAATATTCCAACTTCATAAGATGATCTTTTGCCAATATGAAGAACACTGTGGAGGTTCTGTGACTGCTCAGGGCTTAAGGAGCTTGTAAAAGATCTGCTTTTTTCTGTGTTGGTTTCCAAATGACTATGCATAAATAGAGGTTACATCTATTTCAAGTTCTTCAAGTTGTGTAGTCCTTATCTCTATTCCACACGTGGGTACACATATGCACCATGTGCTTGAGTCCAGAAATTATAACAAGCAGGTTCCATTGGCCTGCACATGCTCAGTGGATCTCCTTGTGCATAAGAGGCATGCAGGATGACACCTCTCCAATTCCTCCTCTTAATGTAAATCCAGAGAGGTACAGAGAAGAGGGAATGGAGGGCAGGTAGTGGAACACAGATAGGGACCACAAATTGAAAAGAACTTCCAGTTACCAGTAAGTAACCACCATTTCTTCTTCGAGTGCTGGTACCTGACCCGCCCTTGCATCCCAGGACCCTGCAGGGCTGGAGGGTCTGAGTCAGTGTTAAGCTGGCACCTAGGGTCCAAGGCCTATTGATTTCCTGTGTGCACACAGTCCCAGATTGACTCAGGTCCCAGAAGACCTCTGGATATATCCCAGAGTTCCTGGCAGCAGCAGAGCAGCACTGCAGGCAGCAGTGTAGCGGCCGGAAGCACCATTACTGCCTGGCCAAATCCACTCCCTGCTCCAGCTCCTCTTGTGGTGGCAGCTCCGGCTCCTCCTCACTGCTGCATGGAGCTTGCCCGGAGCAGGGGGCAAAGTTGACAGGCACGAGGAGGCTTTGGCTACTGAAAATCAGCTCGTGTGCCGCCTTCGGAACGCATGCCATAGGTTGCCTACCCCTGCATTAATGTGTCTGTCAGAAATTCTCACAAGCCACCAAAAGACACAGGGCCTGACTCTCTCAAGCCTTTTCTATAATAATGTGATGAACAGTCTGATAAAAATACCTTATATTTTAACACTATGGCCGGTGCAACCAACGTATTGTACTTACCAGGGAGGATAGATGTGGACAATATCCTGTGGGCCTCCCTTGAGGTGAGCTGCTGTTTCCTTTGTAAAGAGAACTTTGACTCTGGGCTCAGTATCAACGACAACATCTTCAGAGGAGCTGTCAGTAGACAGCTGTCCCAAATGCTGGCAGAGAGCAACTTGTATAGTGCACTCCTCATGCACCTCCAAGATCTTCACAATTAATACACCAGATTTGCCTCCTGGAAAGTAAGCAAAGTGACAAAAACAAAATAAAAAGTTAGGAAGACGTGTCCTGCAGACCAGAGTAGTGGCACACAGATTCACATCCCATTTCCAGACTCCTCTCATTTCTTTTGACAAAGCAGTCAAAACTGTTTGGCCATGTTAAACAAACAAAGTGAAATAATACACCACCAGGCTATGAACCTGCTGTGTTAAAAACGACATGGTCACAAAACATATTCTATATAGGTGTCATGAACTGAACAAAGCATGAAAGTCTCTCTGTGTTCCAAATACTGATCACAGTACCATACACCATTTAAAAAAGACAAACCCAACACTATTTTTGAAGCTGTCAATATGCCACCAACTGTCTTTTAATGTTGCCTAATTTTCAATTCCTCGCTTCTTTTGTCCTTTTTTATGGCCAAATACGGTCTTGTCTGTGCAGTTAGAATAAGGAGGAATCGTACAAGTGATGGGAATCTTCCCCTGCAATGGGGTAGCTAGGCATACAGTTGTTGTGCACCCAATCTCCTGCCACCTAATACGGTCCATAGCCCTTAATAGCACCTGGGCCCTCTGCATACCCCATACACAACGACAGTAGGCAAATCATACAGACAAAAGGAGAATTGCTTGGATACTTTCTGCCACATCCCATATTCTTTCACTGTAATGTAGAGAGGCACTGCAGAGTCCCCTGCAGCAACATTGTTTAGGGTCTTCTGCATCCACAGAAGGTGTGCTAGAACTCCAAGTGTGCAGCATCTCAAAAGCCCCACCAGGCAGATACTTTCCTTAGTTGCACAACTCTTATGCTACGGAAGTGCCAATTTGACACCCATGAAGTTGCTGATGATATACACCATTATTGTTTACACATTCAAGACAATGTCACTGTGAAGTTGATGGCTATGATATTGGATAAAATTAAATAAAAGGATAAGATTATCATTTTTCATGTTTCAGGACAACTGTAATGTTTTGTTCTGATTTCAACTTTTTGTTTCATTTTTTTTTTATTTTATATTAATAGAATCATAGAAATGAAGGGCTGGAAGGTATCTCAAGAAGTCATCAAGCCCAGCTCCCTGCATTGTGGAAGGACCAAGTAAACCTAAACCATCCCTGACAGGTGTTTGTCCAACTTGTTTTTCAACGCTTCCAATGGTGGGGACTCGAGGACATCCCTTGGTAGTTTAAATACCCTTATAGTTAGAAAGTTTTCCTAACACCTAACCTAAATCTCTCTTGCTGCAGTTAAGCCCATTACTTCTTGTCCCACCTTCACTGGACATAGAGAGCAATTGATCACTATCCTCTAACAGCCCTTAAGATACTGGAAAACTTATTAGATCACCCCTCAGTCTTCTTCTCTCTCAAGATTAAACGTGCCCAGTTTTTCAACCTTTCCCCATAAGTCATGTTTTCTATACCTTTTATAATTTTTATTGCTCTCCTCTGGACTCTTTCCAAGTTGAACATATCCTTCCTAAAGCGTTGTGCCAAGAATTGGATGAAATACTCTAGTTGGGACATCACCAGTGCCAAGTACAGCAGGACATTTACCTCCTGTGTATCACATACAACACTCGTGTTCATATTAGTCTTTTTTGCAGCTGCATTAAATTGATGACTCATTCCGTTTGTGATCCACTACAACCCCCAGATCCTTTTCAGCAGTACTAACATCTAGCCAGTTATACCCCATTTTGTATTTGTGCATTTGATTTTACCTTCCTAAGTACACTTGTCTTTATTTAATTTAATCTTGTTGAGTTCAGACCAATTCTCCAATTTGTCAAGGTAATTTTGCATGCTAATTCTGTCCTCCAAAATGCTTGCAACCCCTCCCAGCTTGGTGTCATCTGCAAATTTTATAAGCATACTCTCTAATCTATTATTCAAATGATTAGTGAAAATATTAAACAGTACCAGACCCAGAACTGACCTCTGTGGGACCACAGTAGATATGCTCTCCCAACTTAAGAACATAAGAACGGCCATACTGGGTCAGACCAAAGGTCCATCAAGCCCAGTATCCTGTCCTCTGACAGTGGCCAACGGCAAGTGCCCCAAAGGGAATGAACAGACAGGTTATCATCAAGTGATCCATGACCTGTTACCAAATCCCAGCTTCTGGCAAACAGAGGCTAGGCTCACCATTCCTGACCATTCTGGCTAATTGCCATTCATGGACCCATCTTCCATGAATCTATCTAGCTCCTTTTTGTACCCAGTTATAGTATTGGCCTTCACAACACCATCTGACAAGAAGTTCCAGAGGCTGACAGTATGTTGCATGAAAAAATATTTTGTGATTGCCTGCTACCTATTAATTTCATTTGGTGGGCCCTTGTTCTTGTATTATAAGATGTAAATAACACTTCCTTATTTTCTCTATAAACACTCATGATTTTCTAGACCTCTATCATATCCCCCCCTTTGTCACCTCTTTTCCAAGCTGAAAAGTCCCAATCTTATTAATCTCTCCTCATACGGAAGCCGTTCTATACCCCTAATAATTTTTGTTGCCCTTTTCTGAACCTTTTCCAATTCCAATATATCTTTTTTTGAGATGGAGTGACCACATCTGCACGTAGTATTCAAGGTGTGGGCATACCATGGATTTACATAGAAGCAATATGATATTTTCTGTATCATTATCTATGCCTTTCTTGATTATTCCCAACATTCTGTTTGCTTTTTTGACTGCTGCTGCCCATTGACCTTCCTATGAGAAAGTTCCAAACACAATACAAAGAATATTTGCTCGTAAAAACACAAGCAAAAAAAGAGAGAGTTATTTACTTTTTAGAAAAATGGTTACCTAGCTTTTCATAACTGTTGTTCTTCAAGATGTGTTGCTCATGTCCATTCCATTCTTGGTGTGTGCTCACCCATGTGCACAGTTGTTGGAGATTTTGGCCTTAGTGGTATCCACATGGCTGGCTGTGGTGCCCTCTGGAGTACTGCATTCAGGTGCCACTGGCCCTATGCCCTCTCAGTTCCTTCTTGCTGACAACTCCAACAGAGGGGCAGGAAGGCAGGTAATGGAATGGACATGAGCAACATATCTTGAGGAACAACAGTTATGAAAAGCGAGGTAACCGTTTTTCTTCTTTGAGTGCTAGCTCATGTCGATTCCATTCTAGGTGACTCACGAACAGTATCTATGGAGGTGGGCTCAGAATTCACAGCTTTGCGGCTTGCGATACTGCTCTACCAAAGCCAGCATTGTCCCAGGCCTGCTGGGTAAGCACATAGTGGGATGTAAAGGTATGGACCAATGACCAGGTGGCTGCCCTACAGATGTCCTGGATAGGCACTTGGGCCAGAAAGGCTGCTGAACAGGCCTGCGCTTTAGTAGAGTGGGCGGTGACGATCACCGGGGACGGCACCTTGGCTTGATCATAGCAGAAGCACATGCAGCCTTTCCAAGGAGAAATTCTTTGAGTGGACACAGAGTGACCTTTCATCCTGTTGGCCACAGCGACGAATAATTGCCTCAACTTACAGAATGGCTTGGTCCTCTCAATGTAGAAGGCCAGAGTCCGCCTGACGTCCAGTAGCTGTGCTCCTCCTCCAACTTATGTGGCTTCAAAGTAAGCATAAACGTCTTGGTTTGAATGAAACTGAGATATTACCTTGGGAAGGAAGGCCAGGGGTGGTCATAGCTGGACCTTGTCCCTGAAGGAGACCGTGTAAGGTGGCTCTGAGGTAAGCATCCAAATCTCGGATACCTGGAGGGCTGACATCACCATGATCAGGAATGCAACCTTCCAGGAGAGGAGAAGCAGCCAGCAGGAAGCCAGAGGTTTGAAGGGGGAACCCGTGAGCTGTGACAGCATCAGATTCAGGTCCCATGGAGGAACAGGATCCCTGATATCTGGGTAGAGGCACTCCAGCCCCTTAAGGAATCTGGCCATGATATCCTGAGAGAAAACAGACCTATCCTCGAGCCACGGGTGGAAGGCTGATATGGCCTCTAGATGGACCTTGATCAATGAGAGTGACAAGCCCTGGAGCATGAGATGCAGGAGGTAGCCTAGAATAAGTTGCAACGAAGCTCACTCGGGACGGACTCCCTTATCCACCCTCCAGCAGGTGGACTGCTTCTATTTGGCCAGGTAGGTCGCTCTGGGAGAGGCTTTCTACTTCCCAATGGGACTCAATGGACCTTGGCCAAGCACTGCCACTCCTGTGCATTTAGCGACACAGCAACCAAGCTGTCAGATGTAGTGCCGCCAGGTGCAGGTTCAGGTGCAGAAGACTGTCGTGGTTCTGGAACAACAGATCCACCCTGAATGGCGGCTGGAATGGAGTCGCCACAGAGAGGTACAGCAGAGTGCTGAACCAGTGTTGGCACAGCCAGACCGGCACTATGAGGATGACCTTCACCCTGTCCTGTTTGACCTTCATGAGGACCATGGGCAGCAACAGCATGGGAGGGAAGGTGTACATCAGAGCCCCCGACCACGGGAGCAGGAAGGCATCTGACAGGGATCCTCTGTCCATGCCCTGAAACGAGCAGAAAACATGACTTTTTTGTTCTGCCTGGATGTGAATAGGTCCACCTGGGTAGATCCCCACTTGTGAAAGACAGAACTGACCACCTCCAGATGAAGGGACCACTTGTGGCGAGACGAGAATGTCCTGCTGAGGCGATCTGCCCAAGAATTCTTGGCCTCTGTGCGGTGAGCAGCTACAAGATGAATGTCATGCTGCAGACAGAAGTTCCAGAGCCGGAGGACTTCTAGGCAGAGGGCAGACGACCTGGCTCTGCCCTGCCTATTGATATAGAAAACAGTGGCCATGTTGTCCTTCAGGACCTGAACCACCATGCCATGTATGTGAGCAGAAAGGCTTCACAGGCTACGTGAACCACCCTGAGTTCCCTGACACTGATGTGCAGGGATTGATCATAACTGGACCAATGATCTCACATACTGAGATCTCCCAGGTGGGCTCCCCATCCTAGGTCCAAAGCGTCAGAAGCAAGAGTCACCAACGATACTGGGGCTGTGAAGGGAACTCCTTCCAGCACTGACGCGGGATCTTGCCACCAGGTGAGAGATGACAGTAGGTTCTTTTCTGAGATGTGGTGTCCCTATCACTATTCAACTGTGGGAGTACATGCACCTGGAGAATTTTCAAAGCAGCGTCCACTGCTCCACACATATGCCCTGGTTCACCTCATGCCTTCAACCAGGAAGATAAAATGTGGGGCAGACTGACTGCCTCTACAGTTCCTTCTCCACTGCAAAATAGGGAAGATCCAAAGCAGAGGGGAAGGAGGACAGATAATGAAATACAGATGGGGACCACACTACTGTAAATAACTTTCTCTTCTTCTTCCAATGCTGGTTCCACTGTGGGTGACTGACAAACAGTACTCGAATAGGAGGAGGGTCCAAGGTCATAGACGGCAGAGCCAAATGAGGGACTGCTGTTCCAAAAGATGCATCAGCAGAGTAATCCTGTACCAAAGCATAGTGTCTAAAAAACATGTGGACTGAGTTCCAAGTAGTGCCTTACAAATATCAAGAAGTGACACATCATGAAGCAATGCCACAGATATTGCTTGTGCTCTTGTGGAATGCGCTCTCACCTCATGAGGAGGGGGAAGATCAGACACCTTATAGCAGAGCAAAATACAGATATCAAAATATATTTTTACAGATGTCAAACATACAGCTAAGGGTAGCATAAAATCCCTCTTTACCCTGTAAAGCAGGGGTAGGTAACCTATGGCACGTGTGCCGAAGGCGGCACGCGAGCCGATTTTCAGTGGCACTCACACTACCCATATCCTGGCCACCAGTTCGGGGGGCTCTGCATTTTAATGTAATTTTAAATTAAGTTTTTTAAACATTTTGAAACCTTATTTACTTTACAGACAACAATAATTTAGTTATATATTATAGATTTCTAGAAAGCGACCTTCTAAAAAGGCTAAAATGTATTACCGGCACGCGAAACCTTAAATTATAGTGAATAATTGAAGACTCGGCACACCACTTCTGAAAGGTTGCCAACCTCTGCTGTAAAGGGTTAATTCCTCTTTTACCTGTAAAGGGTTAAGAAGCTTAGATAACTTGGGTGATACCTGACCAAAAGGTCCAATAAGAGGAGAAGATACTTTCAAATCTGTGGAGGAAAGTTTTGCTCTGTGTCTCTCAGAGCCAGCCAAGAAAGCAGGCAGGGAAGTTGCATCTTCTTAAGTATATCTGAACTAAGCATCTAGTCTTGCAGAAATAGTAAATAACAGCAGAAAAGAAATGCGTTAGATTATCTTTTGTTTTAGCTTGTACATTTTCCCTGTGCTAAGAGGGAGGTTTATCCCTGTTTTTGTAACTAAGATTTTGCCTAGAGAGGAAATCCTCTGTGTTCTTGAGTCTTTTGTTATTTACAGAGGTGATTCTTTTACCTTTTCTTTAATTAAAATTCTTCTTTTAAGAACCTGATTGATTTGTCATTGTTCTTAAGATCCAAGGGTTTGGGACTGTGTTCACCTATACCAATTGGTGAGGATATTATTCTCAAGCCTTCCCAGGAAAGGGGGGGTAGGAGTTTGGGGGGATATTTGGGGAAGGTAGGGGTCCAAGAGGCCATCCCTAAATGCTTGTTTAAATCACTTGGTGGTGGCGGCGATACTAAGGCTAGAAAAGAATTTGTGCCTTGGGAAGTTTTTAACCTAAGCTGGTAAAAATAAGCCTAGGGGGTCTTTCATGCTGGTTCCCACATCTGTACCCCAGATTTCAGAGTGGGGAACAGCGGCTGCTAACAGGGAAATTCGCAAAGGAATTCTCCAGGTGAAGGAGGAGCAAATACAGCATCTGTGGGGTAAGTGAATGTCTGTAGTGTGTGTTTGTTTGTGTTTGGGGGTTACTTGCTGTGTGCTGAACTTGTGTTTGTCAGTCTGTTTGGTTGTTTGAAGGACCATGTGCTGTGGCTGGCAGTTGGAGGCTGTGAGCTTCAAAAGGAAGGTTTGAAAGCTAGAAGCCTCTGGTAATTGGCTGAGCCCTAATCAGTGGGTAGGGCATTCACTCAGGCTAAGGCTTTATAAAGTTACGCACAAGTGACCAGGGAGCTTTGCGACCGGGGCTGCTAACAGGGAGTTTCGCAAGGGAGTTTGGAAGGGGAGTGGGAAGGGAGCGGGGTTCCTTGTCAGTTATATCTGTGCCCCTTTAGTCCCCTTGAGAGCTATAAACCAAACTACATGCAAAACTTCTTGCTTTAAACAATCCTTTCATTAACTAGGAGACAATGCAGGAAGAAGCCCAGAAGCAGAGTGGGGGCTATCCAGTTTATTGCACTGAGTGTAGCATGTATGATTAACTGCCCTGTGGGCAGGTGGTGTATGTGTGCATTCGGTGCAAGGAGCTCCTGGCCCTCAAAGACCACGTACAGACTTTGGAGGCCAGGGTGGCGGAACTGCAGGAACTAAGAGAGGCATGTTGATGAGGCTTTCTGGGACACTGTAGAAACGTCTCACCTCTGGTCAGACAGCCCCTGCGTTGTTGAGGAGGATGAAAGGCCCAGGGAAGCAGAGCAGTCAATGGGAGCAGAGGGAAACCTTCCCATAGTTGGGACCCTCCTTCCAGATGGTGCTGGGGTTGCCTCTCGCATTGAGGTTACCTCTCTGAGGGAGGGAACTCCAGTTCCTAAGAAAAGGCAGGTATTAGTAATGGGAGATTCGATCATTAGAAACGTAGATAGTTGGGTTTGTGATGACCGGGAGAACCGTATGGTGACTTCCTTGCCTGGTGCGAAGGTTGCGGATCTCTCGCGGCATCTAGACAGATTTATGTGCTGGGGAGGAGCTGGTGGTCGTGGTACATGTAGGTACCAATGACATAGGGAAGGGTAGGAGAGACGTCCTGGAGGCCAAATTTAGGCTGCTAGGGAACAGACTGAAATCCAGGACCTCTATGGTGTCATTCTCAGAAATGCTCCCAGTTCCACACTCAGGGCCAGGTAGGCAGGCAGAGCTTCAGAGTCTCAATGCATGGATTAGACGACAGTGTAGAAAGGAGAGGTTTACATTCATTAGAACTCGGGAAACTTTTGGGATGGGTGGAGCCTATACAAAAGAGATGGACTCCATCTAAACCAAAGTGGAACCAGACTGCTGACACTAAACATTAAAAAGGTTGTAGAGCAGTTTTTAAACTAGGAGATGGGGGAAGCCGACTGCTGCAGAGGAGCATGTGGATCGGATAGAGAGACTTCTCTAAGAGGAGAGTCTAATGATAGAGAATCTCCAGGTTATAGTCAGGAGCAGAGGATGGAAGAGGATAATGTAAGGGCCAGATCAGATGATAAACAGTCCCATAAAAAAGAATCTGGCACATCAGATAAGGGCAGACAAATAATCAGGGACAAGTTTTTAAAGTGCTTGTATACAAATGCTAGAAGTCTAAATAATAAGATGGGTGAACCAGAGTGCCTTGTGATAAAGGAGGATATTGATATAATAGGCATCACAGAAACCTGGTGGACTGAGAGTAATCAATGGGACACAATCATTCTGGGGTACAAAATATATCAGAAGGATAGAACAGGTCATGCGGGGGGGGAGTGGCACTATATGTGAAAGAAAATGTAGATTCAAATGAAGTAAAAATCTTAAGCGAATCCATATGTTCCATAGAATCTCTATGGATAGAAATTTCATGCTCTAATAAAAATATAACATTAGGGATCTATTATCAGCCACCTGACCAGGACAGTAATAATGATGATGAAATGCTAAGGGAAATTAGAGAGGCTATCAAAATTAAGAACTCAATAATAGTGGGGGATTTCAATTATCCCCATATTGACTGGGAACATTTCACTTCAGGACGAAATGCAGAGATAACATTTCTTGATACTTTAAATGACTGCTTCATGGAGCAGCTGGTATGGGAACACCACAAGGGGAGAGGCAACTCTAGATTTAATCCTGAGTGGAGCGCAGGAGCTGGTCCAAGAGGTAACTGTAGCCGGACCGCTTGGAAATAGTGACCATAATACCATAGCATTCAACATCCCTGTGGTGGGAAGAACATCTCAACAGCCCAACACTGTGGCATTTAATTTCGAAAGGGGGAACTATGCAAAAATGAGGGGGTTAGTTAAACAGAAGTTAAAAGGTACAGTGACTAAAGTGAAATCCCTGCAAGCTGCATGGGCGCTTTTTAAAGACACCATAATAGAGGCCCAACTTCAATGTATACCCCAAATTAAGAAACACAGTAAAAGAACTAAAAAAGAGCCACCGTGGCTTAACAACCATGTAAAAGAAGCAGTGAGAGAAAGAGACTTCCTTTAAAAAGTGGAAGTCAAATCCTAGTGAAGCAAATAGGAAGAAGCATAAACACTGCCAAATTAAGTGCAAGAGTATAATAAGAAAAGCCAAAGAGGAGTTTGAAGAACAGCTAGCCAAAAACTCCAAAGGTAATAACAAAATTTTTTTAAGTACATCAGAAGCAGGAAGCCTGCTAAACAACCAATAGGGCCCCTTGATGATCAAGATACAAAAGGAGCGCTTAAAGATGACAAAGTCATTGCGGAGAAACTAAATGGATTCTTTGCTTCAGTCTTCATGGTTGAGGATGTTAGGGAGATTCCCAAACCAGAGCCGGCTTTTGTAGGTGACAAATCTGAGGAATTGTCACAGATTGAAGTGTTACTAGAGGTGGCTTGGGAATTAATTGATAAACTCAACATTAACAAGTCACTGGGACCAGATGGCATTCACTCAAGAGTTCTGAAAGAACTCAAATGTGAAGTTGTGGAACTCTTAACTAAGATTTGTAACCTGTCCTTTAAATCGGCTTCGGTACCCAATGACTGGAAGTTAGCTAATGTAACGCCAACATTTAAAAAGGGCTCTAGAGGTGATCCCGGCAAATACAGACTGGTAAGTCTAACATCAGTACCGGGCAAATTATTGCCCTTATATAAATCCATGGTACGCTCACATCTCAAATATTGTGTACAGATATGGTCTCCTCACCTCAAAAAAGATATACTGGCACTAGAAAAGGTTCAGAAAAGGGCAACTAAAATGATTAGGGGTTTGGAGAGGGTCCCATATGAGGAAAGATTAAAGAGGCTAGGACTCTTCAGTTTGAAAAAGAAGAGACTAAGGGGGGATATAATAGAGGTATATAAAATCATGAGTGATGTGGAAAAAGCAGATAAGGAAAAATTATTTACTTATTCTTATAATACAAGAACTAGGGGTCACCAAGTGAAATTAATAGGCAGCAGGTTTAAAACAAATAAAAGGAAGTTCTTCTTCACGCAGTGCACAGTCAACTTGTGGAACTCCTTACCTGAGGAGGTTGTGAAGGCTAGGCCTATAACAGCATTTAAAAGAGAACTGGATAAATTCCTGGAGGTTAAGTCCATAAATGGCTATTAGCCAGGATGGGCAAGGAATGGTGTCCCTAGCCTCTGTTTGTCAGAGGATGGAGATGGATGGCAGGAGAGAGATCACTTGACCATTGCCTGTTAGGTTCACTCCCCTTGGGGCACCTGGCATTGGCCACTGTCGGTAGACAGATACTGGGCTAGATGGACCTTTGGTCTGACCCGGTACAGCCGTTCTTATGAAGGAACCCTGACAACAGATAAGAAAGTCAAAGCTTTGGACACTGGAGGTTCTGACCTAGACTACAAGGCAGTGAGTCAGAAATAGAGAGGAGGTCGGTCTCCCCTGCCTTTTATCACCTTGGTCAGAAACAGGTGTGGACCAACAGACACTGCTTTCAAAATTCTCTGGCTCTGGGCACACTGAGTGCACATTTACCCACGCGAATACACCAGCAACTCAAAGAAGGAGCAAATTTACATTTGGTTTTGTTTTCAACACTGCAACAAGTTCAGACATTTGGCTAGTAAAAGAGGATACAAACAGAAATGTGGCCCTTTGCCATTCCTCTGTAGGTCTAAAATAATAACGTATAGTATTAACTCTTAAGTAGCTATTAAAAGAAATCTAGACTAGGATAGAATGAACAAGCAAGTGAAGCTCAAACTCTTACAGATTTTTATATTCTTAGGGCTTGTCTACACAATGCATTAGAGCACTCTAGCTAGGGTGTAAATTCTAGCACAGACCAGCATGTTGCACACTAACTATCCATGTGGTCTCTGGTAGTTCGGACTACAAGTTCCCTTATGCACACTGGCTTAGTACGACGACTATGTCAATGTGCAGTTCCTTCAAAACTGCACTACACCTTTCAACTGCATGAAGTTTATACTTCTTGTCCTTGTCTCAAGGGCTTTCACAACTCTGCTCCTCTGCTAGTTTTTCTGTTCCTGCGTCATACTGAATGCCTGCCCTGCCACAGATCTGCCCACCCAAAAGAAGTTTGGGTTGTAACTCTGGAGTAAAGTAGTTTCTCATTAATAAACCCATGCAACTAGAAGTTCCCACAACCCCAAAACACACATCCTGAAGTCCTTGTTATTTATGTCCTCTGTCTCAAAGCCATAGAGCTTGCATAAATAGTTATGACTATCTAGTCCTTTTTTTGTATTAGAAATGTTAAATATGCAACACAGCAATGTATTAAGCCTCTTGTAATGATTGCATAAAAAGAAAACAACCCTCAGATAAATAAAATGTATACTGTACGAAGCTTCAGCGTTTTCATTCTTAAAATCTACAGCACACAATCCCCTAATACCATATGTATCCCCTGCTATGAAGAACAGATTCTTCCCAACATAATCCAGCACAACGTAGCTGTTGCCTTCCACATCATGCAAGCCCCTCAGAAATTGCAGATGCTTCCTCTGCAACAGGCAGACCTAGTCAGTACAAAGTTCAGCTGCCAAAGACTCCCCCTTGCTCCAATGACATTTCTGGTTTGCAAGATACAGAGCTGGATGAGGAGGAAAAAGGTGTGTATAAATGACCTCACAGACTCCTGCACTCAGTGACTTCAGATTCTTGGAACTACCTGTTCCACCCACCAAGGGATAAGAAGTCTAAGGGATTATGAAACCTTAACAACCACATGTACATAGATGGGCCAGATGGCTATAAAAACACAAACCCAAGAACAAAAGAAAATACATTAGATTGTCAGGGGAAGGTTCTTGCCCTTCCCCAATCACTACAGTGCCTTCATGTATCACTCACACCTAAAACACTGGTATTCTGTTGGTGAAAAAACTCCTCACCCCAGTCTCTATTACATTTGGGGGCGAGGAGCCTGTCAAATCATCATTGTGGAGAAATGTTGGAGGAACTCTGGATGTTGTCTACACTACGGGATTATTCCCATTTTACATAAACTGTTTTTTTAAAACACATTGTATAAAGTCTAAGCACGCGGCCACAATAAGCACAGTAATTTGGCGGTATGTGTCCATGTACCGAGGCTAGCGTCGATTTCTGGAGCGTTGCATTGTGGGTAGCTATCCCGTAGCTATCCCATAGTTCCCGCAGTCTCCCCTGCCCACTGGAATTCTGGGTTGAGATCCCAGTGCCTGATGGGGCAAAAAAACATTGTTGCTGGTGCTTCTGGGTACAGCCTCACCCCTCCCTCCATGAAAGCAGCGGCAGACACGCCTTTTTTCCTGGGTGAACTGTGCAGACACCACACCACGGTAAGCATGGACCCTACTCAGCTCAAGACAGCAGTCATGGACGTTTTAAAGACCTCGCGCATTCTCGTGCAGTCTATGCTGAACTGACACCTGCAAAGCCAGGCGAGGAGGTGGTGGCTACGGCAGAGCAGCAATGAGAGTGATGAGGACATGGACACAGAATTCTATCAAACTGCGGGCCCCGGCGCGTTGGAGATCCTGATGGTAATGGTGCAGGTTCTAGCCATGGAACGCTGATTTTGGGCCTGAGAAACAAGTACAGACTGGTGGGACCGCATAGTGTGGCAGGTGTGGGACAATTCCCAGTGGCTGGGAACTTTCGCATGCGTAAGGGCACTTTCAGGGAACTTTGTGACTTGCTTGCCGCTTCCCTGAAACACCAGAATAGCAAGATGAGAGCAGCCCTCACAGTTGAGAAGTGAGTGGCAATAGCCCTCTGGGAGCTTCCAATGCCAGACAGCTACCGGTCAATCGGGAATCAATTTGGAGTGGGAAAATCTACTGTGGGGGCTGCTGTGATGCAAGTAGCCAAAGCAATCATTAAGCTGCTGCTACGAAAGATTGTGACTCTGGGAAACGTGCAGGTCATAGTGGATGGCTTTGCTGCAATGGGATTCCCTAACTGTGGTGAGGCTATAGATGGAACCCATATCCCTATCTTGGCACAGGAGCACCAGGGCACCCAGTACATAAATCGAAAGGGGTACTTTTCAATGGTGCTGCAAGCACTGGTGGATCACAAGGGATGTTTCACTAATATCCACGTGGGATGGCCAGGAAGGGTTCATGACACTCGCATCTTCAGGAACACTACTCTGTTTCAACGGCTGCAGCAAGGGAATTACTTCCCAGACCAGAAAATAACAGTTGAGAATGTTGAAATGTCTGTAGTTATCCTGGGGGATCCAGCCTACCCCTTGATGCCATGGCTCATGAAGCCATACACAGGCAGCCTGGACAGTAGTCAGGAGCTGTTCAACTACAGGCTGAGCAAATGCAGAATGGTGGTAGAATGTGCATTTGGCCATTTAAAGGCACACTGGGGCACATTACTGACTTGCTCAGACCTCAGCCAAACCAGTGTCCTCATTGTTATTGCTGCTTGCTGTGTGCTCCACAATCTCTGTGAGAGTAAGGGAGAGATCTTTATGGTGGGGTGGGAGGCTGAGGCAAATCATCTGGCCGCTGATTACGTGCATTCAGACACCAGGGCAATTAGAAGAGCACACCAGGAAGCGGTGCGCGTTAGAGAAGCTTTGAAAACCAGTTTCATCACTGGCCAGGGTACAGTGTGACTGCTGTGTTTGTTTCTCCTTGATGAAACCCACTACCCCTTGATTGACTCATTCCCTGTAAGCCAGCTCCCCCCCACTTCGAACACAGTTTGCTTTCTAAGGAAATAAAGTCACTATCGTTTAAAAATCATGTATTCTTCATTAATTAATTATAAAAAGAGGGAGAGAACTGACAAGGTAGCCTGGGTGGAGTTTGGGAGGAGGATAGGAGGGAACGAAAAGGCCACTAAAAAAATTTCATAATAATGACAGCCTTTTGCTTGGGCTATCCACTGGGGTGGAGTGAGCGGGTACAAGGAGCCTCCCCCCATGCGTTCTTACTTGTCTGGTGGGTGAGGAGGCTAAGGAACATGGTGAGGGGGGAGGGTGGTTATACAGGGGCTGCAGTGGCACTCTAAGATCCTGCTGCCGTTCCTGAAGCTCCACCATACGCCGGAGCATGTCAGTTTGATCACGCAGCAGCCCCAGTGTTGCATCCTGCCACCGCTGATCTTCCTGCCGCCACCTCTCATCTCGAGCGTCTCTCCTCACCTCACATTCGTCTCTCCTGTCCTCACATTTACTGACATCTTTCCTGTACTTTGATACCATGTCCTTACACTCATTCAGATTAGCTCTTTCATCGTGAGTCACTTCCATGATTTTCGAGAACATTTCGTCTAGCGTCTTTTTTTTCCGCCGCCTTATCTGAGATAGCCTTCAGGATGGAGAAGGGAGGCTTGAAAAATTTGCAGCTGCATGAGGGAGGGAAAAAAGGGAGAGAAGTATTTAAAAAGATACATTTTACAGAACAATGGTTATACTCTTTCACAGTGAACAACACTATTCACCTTACATAGCACATGTGATTTCACTACAAGGTCGCATTTTGCATCTTAATATTGAGTGCCTGTGGCTCTGGTCTTAGAGATCTCACAGACACAGGTCCGGGCAGCAGAATTCAGCTTGCATGCAGCCATGGTAAGCCATTGTCTTTCGTCTTCTGCAGCCTTCATATACCCAGCACCCTCCTTTCCCAAATAGCAAGCAAAGCCCGTTGAGTGCTGCTTCTTTCCTGTTAATGTGCAGCAGCAGAAACCACCCCCCCAATCCAATTCTCTGGGATGATCGCTTTACCCACCCCCCACCGCGCAGTTGGTATCATGGAAGATCACTGCTAAACACTCCTTTCCCCCTCCACCGCGTGGCTGGTAGCAGGGAAGATCCCTGCTAACCAAAAGCAAAAAAGCTCAGCGCCAATCACGCCCCCCTTCCCCCTGCTTGGCTAAATGCAAGGAAGAATTTCTTTTAAGCCACAGGCAAACAGCCCAGTCGGAATGGACATCTCTGTCCCCTTAATTAAATTCCTGAATTTCAACCAGGTTACCATGAATGATATCACTCTCCTGAGGACAACACAGCGAGATAAAGGATGTTGCTTGAATGCCAGCAATCACCGGGACCATACGCAGCTAGGCTTTGTCATGCAATGATACCAGATTACTTGCTACATGCATGGCGTGGTCAAGTGTCCTACCATGGAGGACGGAATAAGGCTTCCCTGCCCAGAAACCTTCTGCAAACGCTTTTGGAGTACCTCCAGGAGAGCTTCATGGAGATGTCCCTGGAGGATTTCCACTCCATCCCCAGATATGTTAACAGACTTTTCCAGTAACTGTACTGGCCGCGAATGCATCCCAAGTCCTCAGGGCAAATTAATCATTAAAAAAATGCTTGCTTTTAAACCATGTTTTATATTTACAAAGGTACACTCACCAGAGGTCCCTTCCATGGCTTCCTTGTCTGGGATAGTGGCTTGGGAGGGCTGGGAGGGTAATTCCGTCAGGGTGAGAAAAAGCTCCTGGCTGTTGGGGAGAACGGAGTGCTATGTGCTCTCTGCAAGCTCGTCCTCTTCTTCCTCCTCCTCATCATCCCCATCTGCAGAATCCTCAGCCACGGCTAAGATTACCCCCACCTCGAAATCCACGGACAGGGGAGGGGTAGTGGTGGCGGACTCCCCCAGAATTGCATGCAGCTCAATGTAGAAGCGGCATGTTTTCGGCCCTTCCCCCGACCTTCCGTTTGCTTCTTTGGTTTTCTGGTAGACTTGTCTGAGCTCCTTAACTTTCACACAGCACTGTACTGAGTCCCTGGTGTGGCCTCTCTGCATCATGGCCTTGGAAATTTTTTCAAATGTTTTTTCATTTCGTCTTTTGGAACGGAGTTCTGTTAGCATGGAATCCTCTCCCCATATAGCGATCAGATCCAGTACCTCCTGTGCAGTCCATGCTGGAGCTCTTTTTTGATTCTCTGGAGACTGCATTGTTACTTGTGCTGATGAGCTCTGCGTGGTCACTTGTGCTGGTGAGCTCTCCATGCTGGCCAAACAGGAAATGAAATTCAAAAGTTCACGGGGCTTTTCCTGTCTACCTGGCCAGCGCATCCAAGTTCAGACGGCTTTCCAGAGCGGTCACAATGGTGCACTGTGGGATACTGCCTGGAGGCCAATACCGTCGAATTGCAGCCACACTAACCCTAATCCGACATGGCAATACCGATTTCAGTGCTACTCCCCTGGTCAGGGAGGAGTACAGAAATTGGTTTTAAGAGCCCTTTATATCGATATAAAGGGCTTCGTTGTGTGGACGGGTGCAGGGTTAAATCGGATTAACGCTGCTAAATTCGGTATAAACGCGTAGTGTAGACCAGGCCTCTGTCTCTTCTCTCTCATTACACCTTTTACTAACAGGGTAAGTGGGTTATCTTAGCCTTGTTCTCTCTCTCTGACTGAAATTGAGCCAAGAATAACCCAATGAAGTTATGTACACAACAACCTCTCTTTAAAATTGTTCACAATTGACATTTGCATTCCCATAGTAGGGCACCCAGGGGTTCACTAGGTATGCGCTCCCCCTCTGCCATAGGGTTGCCAACTTTCTACTCGCAAACACTTAACACCCTTGTCCAGCCCCCTACCCCGCCCCTCCTCCAAGGCCCCGCTCCTATTCACTCCATTCCCCTCCCCCCGGTCACTCACTCTCCCCACTCTCATTCATTTTCACCAGGTTGGCTCAGAGGGTTGGGGTGCGAGAGGGGTGAGGGCTCCGGTTGGGGGTGTAGGCTCTGGAGTGGGCCCAGAAATGAGGAGTTCAGGGTGCGAGGGGGGGTTCCGGGGTGAGGCAGTGGGTTGAGGTGTGCAGGACTTAGGGCTCTGGAGTGGGACCGGGATGAGGGGTGTGAAGTATAGATTTTAAGTGATTATAAGTCAAAGCAGAACAAGTCAGATTTGGTTAAATGAAATAAAAGCAAAATGCATTCTAAGCTGATCTTAACATTTTCAGTGCCCTTACAAACTTAGATGCTTCTCACCACAGGCTGGCTGGTTGCCCTTCAGCCAGGCTCTCCCCTTTGATTGGCCCTTCAGTCGCATGGTGGTGGTGTCTGTAGATGGAGGTGGAAGAGAGAGAGCATGGCAAACGTGTCTCCCTTTTAATCAAGTTCTTTCTTCCCTCTTGGTTTTGCCCTCCCACCTTCAGAGTCACGTGGGCATTACCTCATCGTAGTCCCAAACTGACCATGGGAAGGGTGGGTGACTCACTCAAGAGTCCAACAGATCCTTTGTTGCTGCCTAGGCCAGTGTCCTTTGTTCCTGTGAGGCTGGGCTGGGTTTGTCCCATACATTTCCTGATGAGGTGTGAACTGCCCCTCTGCTCCTGGAGAGTTTTGCTCAGGCTTTTTTTCAGCCATGGGGACACATTTTCTGCCTCATAATCTATATATATGAAAATGCAACCTATAACATTACTAAAACAACAATGCTCAGTACAGCATGAGCCTTCCAAAGACACCCCATGACAAACTTTGCATTGGATACCACACAAACATATTATAAGGATGAACATGGGGGTGCAAGGTGTCCCCCCGAGGTACAGAGCATCACAACTCCCTTCTCCTACACTTGAAAAATCTTCCAAAAGTCCAACAGCTATATACAGCAATCCGATGTAATATAGCCTCTACCTCAAGAAGGGGCAACTATGGAGTACATGATGCACCATTCCACAGGTGCTAAAATGGAGATACTTCTCTCTACAGAATAAGGTGTAGGCTCTGTTGAGGCAGAGCCCAGGAAACTCTCAGACATTCCAAGCTGCTATGGAGTCTCAATTTACTGTCTGAAAGACAACGAACCATATGCTTCAAGGGGGCGCTGTTTTCTGAAGCAGAAACTCAGCTCTGCTACAGAGAGGCAGCCAAACCACACTGGTTACATATAATTAAGCTCTGCAACAGAAAGGAGGTCAGCAAAACAAAGGAATTTTTAAAGAATAAAGCCAAAAAGAAAGATTTCATTGGATGACATGGAGGTTGACACAACATGCAAGATAATAGCAAAATGAAAGCTTCAGTTTTTGCAACATAAAGTGCCATGAGGGGGTCAGTCTTCTGGAAACATTTCTCCTAAAATCACATGGATTAATCTCATCGGGAATTCCTCCCTCCTTCCTTATCACTGAATTTCTGGTCTATGTGAACATACAATATAGAGCATCCAAAATGACTTAACAGATCTTTAACAACTAAGCTGCTTCTCCTCACACTGATCACTGTGCTATCTGTCTCTTTTGTGTCTGCCTTTAGCAACAGAAGCAGAGACAAGAGCTGCATGAGAGTCAGAAACAATCCTGAATTTTAGAAATATTATCAGAGCAAAGAAAACTCAGAAGGCTGAGTATCATGCTGCCCGGAGCAGCTCATAGCCAAGAGTACCAACTTCAGGGCAGACTGTCAAAAGCAGGGTAGACACCCCAAACTGGTGGTATGTTCCATAATTAGATTACACCAACCCAGTAATAAATGTGAATTCCTATCTCACTGTACCAGTCTTACCATGGAGTCACAGACAGTCCCTTGGGGTCTCCAGTCTATCTTGCCACAGGCAAGCTAGATTTAGTGATAAATGATCACTTACACCAAAAATCACAAAATATTCAGGTTGCTCCCAGTCCCAAGAGACCAGCCACTTACCCCAGATCAATCTGTCTTTGGGATGAGATTTAAGGTACAATGCCTACAGCCAAATTTCTAATAAATTAACTAAAGGTTTATTAACTAAGAAAAAGAAGAAAGAGTTATTTACAGGCTAAAGCAGGCAAGCATATATATGCAATGAGTTTAAGTCTGTGATTCAAAAGGTGACAGATGTAGTAATCTGTCAACACCGAACATCTTTTTAGGGCTTAACCCAGGACAACCCTAGTGATCTCTGCTTTTTGTTTCTTAGCTCCTGCCCTCGTGAGATTCCAAACAGCAAAGAGAAGAAAAATCTTCATGTTAGTAATTTTTATTTCCCTCTTCCAGCATTCAAGGGAATGGATGCACAAGGCCTTCTGCACATACTTCTCCATGGGTGGATGGGGCAATCAACAAAGCTTGTGTCCTACCATGGCCTTCTTAATATTTGATAGTCTTCTTGGATGGGTAGCGGGAGTGACTCTTCCTGTCTGAGTTCACAATTTCAGAGCAGGCATTTTTACGATCGTAAAACAAACTTTATCGCACAGAACACAGACATTACAAGTGAGATTAATGTATGAGGCAATTTACAAGCATTTCATAGAATCTAAACACTAAATACATTCTTATAAGACTAATACCTATTTTGAACAAAACTAACATACAGGTGAACTGGTTTTGTTTCCAGCTACGAGTTGTCAGTTCTTAGCTACTGTCTACAGCCTTGGCCAGAGCTGGCACTTTGTTTACCAACATTACACTGAGATCAGCAAGAGATTCTTAGCTTGAATTCCAGTAAGATGAAAGCTAAAAGTATTACGGTTAGCAGCACAAGAAAAATATTACACTCTTATATTACAGGCAGTTATATTAAGGTTGCCCAACTGTCAAAGCAAAATTTTAACCATTCAGGCTGAAATTTTCCATACTGGGCATCTGACTTAGGTTGAATTTTTTAATTTCAGCTAAAACAAGTCAGCTATTTTTGAGAACCAGATTAGATTAGGGAAATATATGTTGTCCAGCCCATGTCAAAATAAAAAAAATCAAATAAAAAAATAAATCACAGCCATGTTGCTGAGAAGCTCTAGCACTTCGACCCTTTGCAAGACAGACCTGAAATTTTGAAGTGGGGTTGCTCTGGTATAAGAGATGTGCCCTTTGTTGTCCTTGTGAAAATTCACTCAAATTCAGCCAATTTATGAGCTTCTGAACAATAACAGTAGAGTCTTCAGAGTTTGGCAGCTACATTCTTTGAAGATTCAGAGAGGCATGTGATCATGTAATTGGAGACTGTATCATAAAACTGCACACATGCAAGAGGGTAAATTAAAATTTCCTATGCAATCTTAATTCTGGCATTTCCTAACATTTAAGCCCCTAGATACACAGAAAATTTTCACCTTTTGAACTCAAGTACTTCAGTGACATTATGAATACCGAGTGTGCTAGATAAGAGATGCCGTTCTGCAGAATATCAATGGTGCACATGCTGCAACTCAGAGCCACTGCTATATAAACTTGCACCATATTACTATATGCATGGCAACACAAAGTATTTTTCTAATGAACAGATGTAAAAGTAACAAATATATACTTTCCTATAACATGCCTACACACATGGTTCTTACCTGAAGAGGTTTTATACTCTGAAACACATTGATGTTGCCAAAAGCTAATGGCAGATCGCTCTCTGTTTTGCAGCCGATTTAACCTCTCTGCTAGCCCTCCCCTGCAGAGAATAAAGAAATGCTCAATTAAGCCAAGAATTAGTATTCAGTTTTGCCAAGTAACAAGTCATAGGACAGATGAAATATTTATTCTGTGACCCTCAGAGACATACTGTAAAATTACACTCTACAGAGTTGCTCAGACAATTCAGATTGGGCTACAATCCCAATAAAATGTGAGTTTAGTACAATAAACAAGACACAGAAATGTTCATCATATTCAAAATTTCAAGTCCCTCAGTCCACCACCAATATGAGTTTAAGGAAGTATTTCCATTCTCCCTCTGCACTTCCACTTTTTTTTTTTAAATTAGAAAACAGATACAAATATAGGACAATTTTGAAAAGGTCCACATCTGTCAAGAGCAATGCCCCACCAAGAATGTCACCTTATCCATAACTTCCACCTGGGGTTCACTTTACAGTCACTTTTTCAAAATTGCTTGCCCGTTGGCAACAAATGATTGCAAAAATATTCTTTTACCCACACTTTACCCCAGGATTCATTTCACAAGCTGGATCAAGTGTGCATTTCAGTGGCCTGAAAACTGTCCACACAGAAATTAATTCAACATTCTCAAGGTCAAAGGAACAGTGGCATCTGAAACATACACACTTAAGGTAATTTCCCAAAGGGGTCAGTTTTCTAGTTTAAGAACATATAGACTAGTGCAGGGGTTCTCAAACTGGGGGTTGGGACGCATCAGAGGGTCATGAGGTTATTACATGGGGGGCCACGAGCTATCAATCTCCACCTCAAACCCCGCTTTGCCTCCAGCATTTATAATGGTGTTAAAGTGTTTTTAATTTATAAGGGGGAAGGGGGTGTTGCACTCAGAGACTTGTTATGTGAAAGGGATCGTGTAGTGGGGTAGATACCCGCTCCTGCCCTTAAAGCCCTGAGAGAGGGTTGAGAGAAAAACTGGGCTGATTGGGAGGCAGCCTCAGCTGGAGGACATGCCCCAAACAGACCCAGCTGGCCCTATAAAGGTCAGGGCAGCCAGGAGTTCAGAAGGCTCTCTCTGTTCTGAGAGGAAGCAGGGCCTGGTTGCCTAGCAGAAAAGGTACTGGGAGTGAGGCAGAACGGGGGAAAGGCCAGAGAAGCTCCTGGCTGGCAACTCTCCAGGCTGCAAGGCCTGGTTTAAGGCCTAAAAGGGTACTGGGTGGTAGAGGAAGGCAGCAGGTCCAAATCCCATTGCCTGTGATGAGTGGCTTATACTGCAGTCTGCCCCAGGGAGTGGGGCTAGATGGTGACTGGCAGTAGCCCAGACTGAGGTGAGGTTGGGTTAGTGGGTGGGGAGACCCAGAACCTGAACGTGTGGGGGTACTGCCTGGGGGACAGAACCCTGAGATTAAGGGGCACTGGGGTCCAGGACGGACACGGGGGCCAAGCAACAGCAGGACACCGGCCTGCAGAGGGCACTTCAGAGGGCTGGTGAGCTAATTCCCATGGATGACCAGCAGAAGGAGCTGCCGGGTGAGTCTGTGCCCACTTACACGTCACCAGTAAAAAAAGTTTGAGAGCCCCTGGACTAGTGTGTATGAAGCTGCCTTTGGACTATTGTGAAACTATTTGGGCATTTTTCTTCACCTCTAACTTAAGCATTTTCATATTTATCCATCTGAGAATAAGATCATCTGAAAAAATCATTTATGCAGGGCTATTCTGGAATAAAGCTGGGCGGCCAAATAAGGAGTGCACAACGTTAGTCCCCAGTTATCTAGTAATTCTTTAAATGACAAAATCTCTCTGAAGATTCCAGAAAGAGAGACAGGCAACCAAAGTGACAGCAATTCACCTCCTCGTAGACTTCTCCACTTTCTTCCATCAGCAAATTCCCCTTTACCAAACTCTGGACAGATTATTACAGCTCCACAGTGGCTAAACACTAAGCTTTACATCTATCATATCTCAGAACCTGTTCTTTTGTTAACTTAATCTGCAAGTCAAACCTACAATGTAGGAAGACTAGTCCAGTTCTCTGTGTATATAGACGTAAGTTTTTTAATGCCTAAGTGAAGATGACTTCTTAAAAATTTTAACTTTAAAAAGAAAATTCATCTTATAACAGATTCTACTGGTTTTGATAAATGTTGGTTAATTCTGATTTTTTCAATTGAAGTTTTTCCTTGAAAAAAAATTGTAATCTACCTCAGCAATTTCCTTTTCTTTGCAGAATCTTCTGGAGTCCTTGAGGTCTTATCTAATTGTTTCTTAGGTGTCTGCAGAAGGGCCTGTGCTGATTTTAGCCAGTCACTTGCAGATCTGCCTGTTGCCTGTGCCAGATCTGCTTCAGAACTTGATTGTAGCTTTTTGCTAAATCCAAAATTAGAAGACTCTGTGTCCCCCTGGCCTTCTTCCAGGTTTTCACTCTCAGATGAATATTCAGAAATTTCTGTAGAAACTGTCTGGACATATAAAAAGAAGAACAAACAGAGCATCAAGTCTGAACATACACTGACAGAAGAGTATGCCTGATTTATTTTTTGGATGTAGGTTTGTCAAATTAGGGAAAATAGTTGACTCCAACAATCTAAAGATCTCTTTACTGACTATCCGACTATACTGAAATACTGAGTTAAGTCAGCTTTGTTCTAAAGGGACTTAAAGGTGTCCCTTGGGACTCCTCATTTCCAGCTCAGAGAATAGACTGGATTCCTTTAAGTAATGTTTTTATAAACTGCTATACAAAATCTCATGGCAGAAGATGTTATGGAACATTAAGGCCTGTAACCTTCTACTAAAGCTGACTCATGGGCCTTGTCTACATTGAGGTTTTCCTCAAATTCTCCCATCACTGCTCAGGGGTGTCAAGTTGTATAGGCCCGTGGTGCTGGGGCTTCAGCAAATTCAGGGCCCAGGGGGCCCTGCTCCACCAGTGCTTGGGGTCAGGTCTCTCCCCCGGCCCCGCCTGCCGTCTCCATGGCCTCTCCCGGCCCTGCCTGCCCTGGGCAGCTGCCCCCTGCAGCTCCGCGCTGTGCTCCCTCGCCGGCCGCTGCCATGGTGGGCTACAAGGGAGTGGTGCTGGGGCAGGCTGAGGCGGCTGCTGCACCTGCGGAGGGAGGGTGGGGGAGGAGGCACATGGCAGCCCCCCGTCCCTCGGCAGGCAACTCCAAGTTGACTCCAGGGGCTTATCCTGGCTGGAGCTCCTGAGCAGCAGCTGGGGGCGGGGGCTTAGGTTAGTGTCATGCCGGGGAGGGGCCCCACTTCCCCTCCCCCGCCGGAGCTTGCTGCTGCCAGCAGGGAGAGGGCTGGGGGGAGTCATCCTCTCTGGTCCCCTGTCCCAACCTGCCTGCTGCTCCCCAAATGCCTCATCCCCAGCCCAGCCACATGCCCCACACCCCCACCCTGTGTCCCAGCCCAGAGACCACACCCAGCACCAAAGCCCCCTTCCAGAGCCCGCACCCAGCATCCCAAACCCCCTCCTGCACTCCTTAATGCACACCGTCCCAGCCCAGATCCCATACCCAGCACCCAAACTCCCTCCCAGAGCCCACACCCCTCCCACACCCAAACTCTTCCCCAGAGCCTGCACCCCAAACCCCCTCGTGTACCCCAGCCCGTCCCAGCCCAGACTCTGCACCCAGCACCCAAACTCCCTCCTAGACCCTGAACCTCTCCTGCATCCCAACCCCCTGCCCCAGCCCAGACCCTGCACCCAGCACCCAAACTCCATTCCCGAGCCTGCACCCCTCCCACACCCAAACTCCCTCACTAAGCCTTAGGCAGATGTGGGGGCGGGGCAGGACTTGGACAGGTTCTGGGCACCACCAAAAACTATACAAATCTGCTGCCTCTATCAATGCTCTAAGATGGGTTACATGACACCATAGTAAAATTGCTGGGGGCTAGTGCCAGTGGAGCCATAATAGTACTATTGCAACACTGGGACAGTTTGATAAAAGAACTCCTCAGTGTATACAAGATACATTACTCAGAATTATCTTTGCAATTATCAGCCTGTTTGGCTCTTTGAAAGTAGTAGCCTCACTTTACAGAAGGGGAACTGAAAAACAGAGAGCGTGTAAGTGACTTGCTCAAGGTCAAATTTTCATCAGTTAACAGTGCCCTTGATCACAGAATCTTTTCCCCCATGGAGCCAGCAAGGCAGACAAAATCTCTAATGAAGACTTTAAATCACTGGTGCCATCATAACAACTGAGGTTAATGCCTCCTCTCAAGAAGGTAGCAGTGTCATCTGTCAATAATTAACCTAATTATTTGCAACAAAACATTGTGTTTAACTGTGTATTTTTTAAAAAGTTCTCTAAATTTTTCTCTAACACAAGATTAGTGTAAATTATGAGATGTGTGGTAAGTGTTCAAAGAACACCCATATGCTTTCAAAAAGGAGTTGGAAGGACTTTTAAAAATTACTCAGAGAGGAAAAGAATGGCAAAAAATGTATTTAGCCCCCCTTCCCCTACAACATTGTTAAAATACAAACAGTGGGTTTTTGGGGTGTGTGGGTTTTTTAAGGACAACCCTTTGCTCCTAGAAATGCAACCAGAAATAAAAAGGTTTCACACAGTAATAAATTAGTATGCCAGTTCTTCATTTTTAGATAACCCTTGGATATATTCTTTTGCTTTTGGAGACATTTGAGTTTACTGAGATAAATGACTAAAATATCCATCACATCGAAAACAAAAAAGTGCTCCAAACATGAAGTAGTTTGTGCACATAGATTCCAAATGAGGAAAGCAATTAAACATGTTCTTAACTCTAAGGATGTGCTTAAGACCCATTGAATTTAATGGGAGTTAAACATACGCTTAAGTGTATTCCAATGAATCAAGGCAATATTTTTGTTTGAATTTATTACTATATACATATTAAAACTATTAATTTCCCAAGAAGTCCTATCTTGTATGTGTTTGTTTTTGTTTTGTTTTTGGAGAGTAAACAAGGAGAGTACTAACATGTATTGTCACTAAAAGCCAGAAAAGTTTTAGTCTCTTGGCCTCCTTATTCTTAGGGAGTGGAACTAGAATGCCCTTGCTTGTCTCTCTCGTTGGCCGCTGAAACAAACAACTAATGACACTGGGACACTGGGGGCGGGGTGTGTGTGTGTATATAAATATTCAAACACCTTGGCAGGGACGAAACACTTTTTCTCAGCCCTCTTGGAAGTGAGCAGGCTTGAGGACAGGGCTTACCAGAGGGCTTTGGTAATCTTTAGGACCCCTTCGTGCACTGGGAGTGCGTGAAGGGGTGGATGTAGAGAGCACATTAAACGAACTGTCTGATTGTTCCACCATCTCTTCCACCTCTAGGCCTAAGTTAATGTCCACACTTCGGACAGGGCTTAGTGCTCCTTAAAGTTGTCTGGTGGGCTAGCGTGAATGGGCTCCACCACAGCCTCATCTGGAGAGGATGAGTATAACTGAACCACTGGGGAAAGACCTGGGGCATCATTCCCCAAGTGGAGAGGGGGCCTTAGAGTAGGCACCAGTCCCTCCACTTTGCACACCAGCCCAGTGCCATTTGGTGATTGTCCAGTGCAGTGACCAACAATTGGTGAGACAGGGGCATTACCATAACCAGCACACCCCAGGCATTCCAGTAAGGCCATTGTGCTGGCCACGCTACCAGGACGGTATTGCTGAGCTGGACACAGCCTCAGGAGCCCAGTCACGATGGTGCTGTCTCAGAGAAGGGCTGAACTCCATCTACGTACCAGAGGAATCCTCATCCGGTGACATGGCAGGGCCGTCGAAACCTGAATCTTGCGGCTAACCATCGACATTGGTGACAGGTGCCTCGAGTAGGCAGACCAGGAGTAGGGGGAGCAGCACTATGTTGGGGAGAGTCCCCATGGTCTAGGTGACAGCGATCGTCGGCATGCAGAGGATCGGCATGAGGATGACCAGTGCCGACCATATCATGACCAGCACTTCTCTCTGGGCAAGTCTTGACACAAAGACAGATACTGGGAGCATGGTGCCGGCAATCTGTTGTGGCAAACTGGTGACCTGGGCTGATGCGGAGACCAGAAGTGTGAGGAGAAAAAGCTCTGCTTTGGCTTCGGAGATCAGCAGTGTTCACTTCCCTTCTGGGAGGTTTTCATGGCTGGCCTGCCCTTGTAGGAAGCCTTTGCCAGGTCCAGTGCCGCATGCATGCTGGCTGCGGTGGGAGAGTCCTTTGCTTTCTGGGCGCCAGAAGCTGGGAAGGTGTTGACTCCATCAGTCTGGGTCCCCTACCGCTCCCCGGAGTCAGTGGCAGATCACATAGGGGGGTAGGAGGTTCCCTCGGGGGGAGGGATAGCTCAGTGATTTGAGCATTGGCCTGCTAAACCCAGGGTTGAGAATTCAATCCTTGAGGGGACCATTAGGGATCTGGGGCAAAAATCTGTCTGGGGATTGGTCCTGCTTTGAGCAGGGGGTTGGACTAGATGATCTCCTGAGGTCCCTTCCAACCCTGCCACCAGCTAGGAATTATACAGTGCCTAGCTCACTGTGGTCCCCCAAAACCTTCCCTGGGGTACCCCCAGACTCAGATGCCTTGAGTCTTACAACAAAGGGAAATAACCCCCTTCCTTGTTACTTCCTCCCAGGCTCCCCTCCCTGGACGACCCTAGGAGATTCCCTGCTTCCAGTCCTGGAAACACAAGTACCAAGAGATCTAATCTCTCTTCCCCCTCACCCAGAGGGTATGCAAAGTCAGGCTTAGTAAATCTAACACAAAGATTTTCTCCCTGACTTCTTCCTCCCACCAATTCCCTGAGCTGCAGACTCAATTCCCTGGAGTCCCCACTAAAGAAAAACTCCAACAGGTCTTAAAAAGAAAGCTTTATATAAAAAGAAAGAAAAAGGACATGAAATGGTCTCTGTATAGGGTGACAAAATACAGGGTCAATTGCTTAAAAAAAAAATGAACAAACAGCCTTATCCAAAAAGAATACATTCCAGCAACTACACACATGTAAATACAAAAGAAAAACAATATACACCTATTGTCTTACTATCCTTGTACTTACAACTTGGAAACTGAAGATTAGAAAGCCAGGAGATAGAAAGATCACTCTCAGAGCCGAGAAAAGAACAGACCAAGAACAAAAGGACTCACACCCAAAACTTCCCTCCACCCAGATTTGAAAAAGTCTTGTTTCCTGATTGGTCCACAGGCTGATTACAGTCAGCCTAGGGCTTAAAACCCAATGACCAGGGCATGCCTTGTCTGGGGCAAAGTCCCCACCAGGACCCTAACTAACTAACTAAAAGTACTTAACAGCTACTTATTATCTTATCTACAATAAACAAAACTATTTACAGCTGGACCACTAAGTCAAAAGGGAAAGAAACTGCTGACCACTTGCGAGGCAAGGAAAAGAGGCGCTCTGACTAACCACCATGGGTGGTAAGGAAGAACTGAGAAGGCATAGGGCCGGTAGCGCGTGATATACTGACATGAGTGCAGCACTCCAGAAGTCACCATAGCCAACCTACGGATACCACTAAGGCAAAAGTCTCCAACTGTGCACGATGGCACACACACACACACACACACACACACACACACACACACACACACACACCTAGAATGGAATTGACATGAGCAACCACTCGAAGAAGAATAAAGAGTTTAAAGCTATACATATTTTCCTCTTTAAATCTCCCCCCTCCCCCATTTTGAAAAATGTTCATTGAAACACAATGTTGACTTCAACCCAGGATCTTTTACTAAGACCCAGGGAGATAATTCAGTCAAGGTAAGTATTTCTTTTCAGTCTTAAGGGTTAAATTCAGCTATACACCTTTGCTTAAAAGCCTAAATTCTTGGGTATAGTCTCCTACGGTACTGCACACACAAAAGCCACCACCTTTCTTCTGACAGCATAACCACAGAGAGAGCAGAGTCTGTGAGATAAATAGTAATGCGTGGGCGGAGTTAACTATGATGACAAAAAGGAGTAATAAGATAGAGAAATCATTAGTTCTTAATTTTTTGGAGCTGCAAGCCCAAACTGATAGAGGAGATTAATTGAAACTTCCTATCTGGAGCAATAATGTAATGTGTTGATAATAATAGCAGCTTATATTTATGCAATGCCTTTCATCCCAAAGGACACCAAATTACTTTACAAAGTACAGATCAAATTGTGGTTGATTGTTTGGGTGCACAAAGGAAGGAGAAAGTGCAGGAAGCTTCCTTGCAATTCCTCTGTGCACATGCACTAGCACAGTCAGACATGCTCCATATCATTAAAGGGGGTGTTGAGTAGGCAAAATGGGAAGTGACCTGGGCCTGCTCAATGCCCCACATCCCTTTCTGTATGCATTATTACTCTGAGGCTGACACCACAGAGAGTGCAACAGCACCCTTTTAAAGAACTGGTAACAGTTGCCTCTCCTGAGTACATTGACCCAGTCTAAACCAACCACCACTCCCAACCTCAACAAAAGCCACAACATAGCCACTTTACATCGACACAATGAAATGCAACCGTCCTCTGGGGTGGAATGCAGTAGCAGTTTAACCGTGCACAGAAATCATTACATAATCATTTAGGACAAATAGTGAGAGAGAATGCTACATGCACTTGAATCTGCAGAAGAAATGATATACGACAAGTGGTAGTTTCTCAAATTAGAATTTAACCAGAGCCAAATACCCCATCTCTTCTAAACAGTGCTAAGAGATCTTTAACAAGTACTTAGCACTTCATTTTTAATGACTCATCAGAAAGATGTTAATTCCAGCTGCACAGCTCCTCTCATGATGCCAGGGCATGGGTTCATTACTGTCTCTGAAGGAAAAGGATCAGCTTCTAAATTAACAGCACCACTTCCTGGAACACATTGGCTTTTCTTTGGAGGTCCCTCGTTGAAATATTGACCAGTTCTGACACTGCTAAGGTTGAAAGTTCTGTCAAGATCACAATACCAGAAGCTGTGTTTGCATTAGTTACTTTATTAGCTGCAGGTTACCTCAAGTATACATGCGATCAAATTCAAAGCATTAGCACTAACATGTATTGTCACTGAAAGCCTACTGGACATTTTTTTAAAAAATTTCCATAGGGTGAAGGAATTGGAAGGGATTTGGTCTAAGTATGCAGATGTTCACAGACAACATGCCTTAAGAACATAAGAACGGCCATACTGGGTCAGACCAAAGATCCATCTAGCCCAGTATCCAGTCTTCCAACAGTAGCCAATGCCAGGTGCGTTAGAGGGAATGAACAGAACAGGTACTCATCAAGTAATCCGTCCCCTGTTGCCCATTCCCAGCTTCTGTGGAATCCTACTGTAACCTCTCACCTATTTACAAGCTATCCACATGAATACTAAAATGAAAAGAAAAAAAAATAGGATGCTCCCCAAAATGACTGAAGATCAAAGCACAATACTCAAGACACCAAAATGGTATACTCGTTTCGATTTCTGCACAACCTTTGATGTTTGTTCTAGAAGTATCTCCTGTCAAGCAATTTTACATAGTGTCATTTGTTTCAGGAAACTGTTCTCCTTCAGGTGGACAATAACTGTGGTGACAGTAACTATTAGAGGAAACAGTAACCCCAATAACCAAGAGGAGGGACAAATGAGATCTTGCCCAGAATATTGTTCAAGAGTAATAGGAAAGAGTGCAACCTGAACGAGGAAATTTTGTGGCTTCTATTACAAGCAACTAACACCCATTGCCTCAAAAAAGAGTAACAGCAATGAAAAACAAATTATCTGCATTGTTACAGAGTAGCTCTGATTTCTTATTCAGATGATACTGCCTTGGCTCAGAAAAAGCACGGCTGGCACTGACTTCTCAAATTAAAAAATGCACATGTCATCACGCACACAATCCTACCTCCTTCCAATACACATGATACTCATTTGCCAACATGATGTTGCACGCAGCACCACTTGTTTTAGAAAACATAAATGAAAGAAGAGGCTGAAACATGGTTTTGCTCCTCCAAAAATGCATTTTTCTCCTGCGGTTTTGGAAAACCTCAAGAGAACAATTTAACTTGTAACAAAATAGATTTTTCCACTGACCTAGTGGGAGGGTTCCAGGTTAGTGAAGCTTTAGCCAGGTAAAAAGGAATGAGGAGCCAGTGGCAGGGAGAAAGAAATAGAAGCTATAGGCGTCCTCTAATCTTCAACTCTGAGCAGAAACAGCATCTTTTGAGGCAAACAGGTTTAGCAGGTTACAGTTCTGAAGATGTCTGCAAGCTGTTTCAGCCTGCCTGTCTCAGAACAGGTTGGTCTAAGCATGGATCCTCCTAACAGAAATAGTAGAATATACTTGCTCAGTCCAGGTATACTCTTACACACAAAAAAGTGCCCCCCTTTCATTTCATTTTTATTTCCAAAGGCACTTGCCAGCTATAATATTAAAATTAAGTTTTGAATGCACAAACAGATCAAACCAACAAGCATAGTAAGACAAAGTGCTGTCTATTGGAGAGAGGAGTCCAGGTTAAAAGAAGGAAACAACTGGCTAAGTGACAATTTACAAAGGTGAAGTTTTAGGGTTACTTCGAGGCCCTGCCCATATTATAAATATGACTGTATGAAGGAGACTCACTTGCAATCTAGGTATTTGGAACAGCCATGTTGTAACTGAGCCTCTTTACACCATTGTCTTTGTAATGTAGGTAGGCCTTAAAATCAGAGATTTTGTGATTTTTCTACCTCAAACAGCACCTCTGTCCTCTCCACCAGCTTGTAGCACAGGTGTACAGAACCTGTGTTTTCCATTAACCTGATAAATGTTTAAGTCTCAATGCTGAATCTCCAGATATGGTTTTATTGCCTTGTCTAATCTCTGATTCATCATCACACAAGAATATCTTCAATTTCTTCCACTTATGTCACGTTGAGAGACCATGAAGATTATGTATCAGAGGCGTAGCCGTGTTAGTATGGATCTGCAAAAGCAGCAAAGAATCCTGTGGCACCTTATAGACTAACAGATGTTTTGGAGCATGAGCTTTCGTGAGTGAATACCCACTTAGTCAGATGCATGAAGATTATGAACGTCTATTTATTTTTCAAAAAATTATTAAAATGATTTGGATCAACTTGTGTACATAACTAGCCTATGTACAGGATTGGCTCTAGGCACCAGCAAACCAAGCACGTGCTTGGGGCGAGGGACTTACTGGCCGCCGCTTCCAGCAGCCCCTATTGGCCTGCAGCAGCGAACAGCAGCCAGTGGGAGCCATGATCGGCCGGACCTGTGGACAGGCCAGCTAAACAAACCAGCCCAGTCCACCAGAGGCTTTCCCTAAACAAGTGGCGGCCCCAGTTTGAGAAACACTGGCGCAGATGGTTAGCACCACTGAAAATCAGGCTGCTTTTGTACAGGAACTTACTTGGCTGTAGATGTCTATCTTTAGGCACCTAAATTTGAAAATTTTGGCCAACACCATTGAAGTCTCTTCATCCTTACTGTCACTTATATAAGGACTATTTCTGACATTAAAGTCGCTAGTAATTACTATCTTTCTATCAGTAACTGTATGAGAGCTATCATTACATCAACCGTTAAACCTGTTTGATATTGTTTTGCTTTAGGTAATTATGTATTCAGTTTCATTTATGAAAACTGAGTGGATATAGGCTATAAAACCCCAGTTTTTTGAGACTGAGTGAGTAAAATCAGTATAAAACAATTCTTGCAAAACTGCTTTCTAACACTTTGGTTGCCTTAATTGAACAGGGAAAAACTACATTAGAACTAGGTTTTAAGACCACAGTCTTGTCTAGAAAATAGGTCAGAATTGCCAACATTTTGATTTTGAAATGAGAGAATTTTATTCAGGAATAAATCCTATGTACTAGAAATAAAATCTGTAGCATGTTTCAAGCTCTTATCTAAAGAAGGGATCAGAACAGCTTGGTATAAGCATAAATGCCACTTATGCCATAATGCTGAATTCTGAGCAGGTATTCTACTTCAGATTAGACATGACTCTGTGCCAGCAGCCGAAACTCCAACAAACTAGTCCATTTCCTCCTCCTCCAGCAACTTCAGGTAGTTCACATGTGCCAAAGCGCAATTATGACCAACCTGTACTTTGAATTAAACTGGATTATCTAATCATTTCATTCCTTAGGCCCTTTCATCTGAGCTGGCCATGTAGACAGATTTGTTCACAATCGGTATGAAATTTTTGTCGGAGGCTTCAGAAACAATGTTCACTTATCAGCTCAAGATGAGAGGGAAGAGGTACTATTTCTGATGGTTTGCATTTTTCAAGAGTAAACTGGAGCAAAGCTTATTGATGGACTCAATCTTGCTTCCATTTACATCTCTGCTCTCAGTACCATTTTATGGGAATAAATCCAGGTGCACACACAAACACAGGGTTAATGTTCCACATTAACAGCTCCTGCAGTGCTGCGGAATTTAGGTTACAGCACTAAAGGAACATTATAGTGGACTCATTTTCTCCCATTCTCACTGCATTCCTCTCAAACATCTTGCTTGACTGCCCTTCCCCTTTGCCCCACTTCTTGCTTCACAACTCATAAGGCTCTGTCCCCTATGCCTGGAACAGTCGCACTCATCTCCTTCAAATCCCTTCCTAAAATTTTTACTTCTCCCTACCGTCTCATCTCCCCCATGCCTACCTTTTGTAAGATACCATGCCAGGTTTTATTTTTATTGGCATTGTCTATTTTAGACTATAAAGTCTTCATGGTAGCGAATGTGTCTTTTCTACACCTCTGAAGCATCATGTCATTTTTAGTGATTGTTAATCATGATGATCACGACAATACATGCATACTGAGGACACTAGCAACAGAATGGGGAAAGTATTCATTTGTTTTCCCAGTTAAATCAATCGGCATCTCCTAACTATACCCATGAAAGTGAGCAAAAGGAAATTTACATTAAATGCACTCTACTAAAACTCTTTTTTTTTGGGAGAAATGTACTAAGTTTATTGATATAATATCACAGCGTATGTGTTAATCTGTAGAGAGGTGGGAACAGGAGGGAAAGTCAGTCACTAGAAACTGGGCCAGGTGTGCTGTCCCTGGGAAGTTTTTGGGGAAATGCATTACATTAAGCAGAATTGCGTGCATTACATAGACAAAAAATATGCTGTCAACGTTGCTCATCTGCTTGTAAAACACACCCTGTTAGCAGAATGAGTAGTTCTGCTTGGCCAGTCTCCAAGCATCTAAGGACAGTGGCAACGTGGAAGGCAGGAGACTGAGTTCAATAAAAATCCAGTATATGTGCTATTGTAAAAAAAAAAAATTAATTAAACAAGTTTATCAATTTCAAATTTTATAATTCAGATTTTTATAACTATATAAGCCACTAATGAGAAGATACTGAAATACCATGCCTGCTAGTTTCTCTGGAATGTGCTGACATAACATTTCTGTAAATATGTGAGGAATTTCAGGTTGCTAGATGTAATGTTTTCTTTGATAATCTTTTCAACAAGTTGAGGATAATGTTTAACAAGGGCTGCATTAACCCACCCAAAACCACAGAGGAATAAGAAATAAGATATGGGGATAAGCGATCATCTCAATTCAGGTACTTCTAATGCAGGGGTTGGCAACCTTTCAGAAGTGGTGTGCCGAGTCTTCACTTATTCACTCTAATTTCTAACTATAGCTATATCGATAAAACTAAACTATTGTTGTATGTAAAGTAAATAAGGTTTTTAAAATGTTTAAGAAGCTTCATCTAAAATTAAATTCAAATGCAGAGCCCCCCAGACCTATAGCCAGCACCCGAGTAGTGAGTGTGCCACTGAAAATCAGCTAGCGTGCCCAAGGCGGCACGCGTGCCATAGGTTACCTACCCCTGTTCTAATGTGTCCATCACTAAAGCATCTAGAGGGTCCCAAACGTAATGTGTGTACCAGTGGTACTTTGTGAGATTGTTAGAAGCAATGTAGCAAAAACTCTTTAATAACTCTTTCTTTTTCACATGAAAAGTTGCCACATGAATTACAGCGCACCAGAAAATGCCCAAGAAGCAAAATGTACACTCCTGACTGCTTTCAGCCATAATTGTGAAAGACTCACTGATCATGGCAGCATAGTCACTTTATTTAGTGGTGTCTTGTGTGCAGATGGGCGTTATACTCTCATGTGGTGCACATCTGGATGGCTTTCTGCTAAGCCTAGCCTTCAGCTTGCTCTGAGCCACATAGCTGAAGCAACTGAGGACAACTACAAAGTTCTATATCTCAAAACCAGAGAGCCTTTCGTTCGAAAAGATGCAGGCATACAGGGCTGGTTCGGAGCAACTGCAAAAGCTGCAGTTGCAGGGAACCCAGAGATCAAAGCCCCTCCACCCCCACTCACACCGCTGTAGCCGAGCAGGAGCTTTCTCTGTATTCTTTGCCCTGCAGAGGCTGTAGCCTGGTCCCTGCAGGCCTGGCAGGCGGAGGATGCATGGGGAATTCCCTCCTGTCTCCACAGGGAAGTTGGGCAGAGGAGTGGGACAGGAAGCCAGTCAGGTCCAGTGGATAAAAGTCTGACTACAGGTCTGAACAGAATCACCCGTAGGGTTACCATCTTTCTAACTGCTGGTAACCATACCTGAGACCCCACCCTGACTCTTCCCCCAAGGCCCCACCCCCTCTTTCCCTGAGACCACAACCCCATTGCTCTTTCCTCTCTCTCTCTTTCCCCCTCCCCGCCGTTGCTCACTGGATCATTTCAAGAAGCCTGCCTGCAGGTAGGAAGCAGTCCCAGCTGGGTAAGGTCGGGCATGGATTAGTGACCCAGCACTTCCTCCTGTTCCGCAGTAACTGGACTTTTGGTTTGGATGCCATTCAGGGTTGCCAGGTCCCCTTTTCAACCAGATTTTCCAATTGAAAACCAGGCACCTGGCAACCCTGAACAGCACCCAGACACAGAAGCCAAAAAACAGATTGTCTAGGTAAAACCCAACTGAGTGGCAACCTTAATCACGTGGCTCTTCAGCAACAGAGTAGCTGGCTGTAATTTGAGCCTCCTCCCTGCTAAGAGGAGCTCCTGTGTAGCTTGCCCAGCATTGCAGGTACCCAGTGCCCCTGCTTGGGAGACAGCATAGCCGCTGAGGAGCAAGAGGCCTCCTGGAGTGGAAGCTAACTGATGCCCAGATAAAGGCCCCCACTCCCATCCAAGACTCTGACATCCCCGCCTCCCTCCACACACACACACACTTCTTGTTAATGGCACTTTTCATTTTTAAGCAAGAGTTACTCAAAATGTTTTGTATTTTTTCTGTTGACACTTTTTAAAAAGGGAAGTAAAGTGAACTTTGGCTCATATGCAGCAATAATCCACGTAATTAACAGGAATTTCAAACTCAAATTATACAAGTTAAAAAGCAAAGCCTCTGAATGTAAGTCAGGTCTATGCCAAAATAAATCGGGGCTTCATTTATGACATTTGTTTCTTGTAATTTGAGTAACACAAAAGACTAATAATAATAATGGCCGCTTTATTGCATTTCTTTTTGCTGCAGTCTGAAAACCTGAGATGATTAAAATGGATGTTATAAATCAAACATTTTAGGTTGTGGGGGAGGAAGCATTTATAATACTAGAGAGTATGGAAATATTAAACAAAGCCTAATAAGGCCTAAAATAAATGTGCACAAAAAAAGATGAATTTGCATGTGGTTCTTCAAGTATCAATCTAAGAAGATAAGAACCAGTGAAATTTGGGAACTGCTGATCTAGAAGTCAATATTTATTAATATAACTCCCCCTCCCCCCAAAAGGAGATGATTGTCAGCACATGAGAGAATGATGCCCTCGAAAGTGAAAAAGAACCTGAATAATTCAGAATGGCTACAAGTTTAGTAAGGGAACTGATAAGACTTGTGAAAACTGTATATGCTTACTTAAAATTTAAGAGCTATAGAGGACTTAAGAAGTGCCAGCCACTGCAAAAGATCTCTTATGTTTTCATAGATTTCAAGGACAATTGTGATCAACTGGTCTGACATCTTGTATATCACAGGCCATAGAACTTCCCCAAAATAATTCCTAGAGCATATCTTTTAGAAAAAATATTTTATCTTGATCTTAAAATTGTTACTGATAGAGAATCCGCCACAACCAGCGGTTAATAACACTCACTGTTAAAAATTTAAACCATATTTCCAATCTGATTTTGTCTATATTGAACTTCCAGCCATTAGATTGTGTTATATACCTTTCTCTGTTAGATTGACGTGTCCATTAATTTACTCTATCGCTATAGGGCATGTTTTCTAATTCTGTAGTTATTCTCATGGCTCTTCTCTGAACTGTGGACACCTTCTTGAATTGTGGACACCAGAAATGGACACAGTATTCCAGCAGCAGTGCCAAACAGAGAATTAACATAACTTCTCTACACCTACTTGAGATTCCCCTTTTTCAGTAGTCAAGAATCACATTAGCCCTTTTGGTTACAGCATCACATTGGGAGCGCATGTTCAGGCTATTATCCACTACAATCCCAGAAATATTTCACCATCATTGCTTCCCACGATGGAGTCCCCGCATCCTGTAAGTATGGCTAACATTCTTTGTTCCTAGATGTAAACATTTAGCCATATTAAAATGCATAATTGCTTGTGCCCAGCTTACCAAGCAATCCAGATCACTCTATATTAGTGATCTGTTCTTGTCATTATTTACTATTCCCCGAATTTGCGTGTCATCTGCAAATGTTATCGGTGATGATTTTATGCTTTATTCCAGGCCATTGATAAAAATGTTATAGCATAGGGCCAAGAACCAATCTCTGGGGGGCTCCAACAGAAATACTCTGGTTCAATGATGATTCCCCATTTACAATTACATTTTGAGACCCATGAGTTAAGTCAGTTTTTAATCCATTTAATGTGTGCTATGTTAATTTTATATCTTTCTAGTTTTTTAATCAACATGTTATGAGGTACCAAGTCAAATGTCTTACAGAAATCTAAGTATATTATAGCAATACTATTACCTCGATCAATCTTGTAATCTCATTAAAATAAAGATATCAAGTTAGGTTGACAGGATTTATTTTCTACAGACCCAAGTTGATTAACTTTCATTACATTACCCTCCTTTAATTCTTTATTAACTGAGAGCAGCATCAGCCACTCTGTTAATAAAGAATTAAAGGAGGGTAATATAATGAATGTTAATCAACATGGGTCTATGGAAAATAAATAACAGCATCAGCCACTCAGTTATGTTACTCAGGATCGATGGCAGACTGAACGAATTATAACTACCCTGGTCATCCCATTTACACTTTTTATATATTGGCACAAAATTTATTTCCTTCAGTTTTCTGGTGTTCCGAGACTTATTGAATATCAACATTAATGGTCCAGCCTGGTCCTCAGCCAGCTTTTCTAAAACTCTTGGATGCAAATTATCCAGACTTGCAGATTTAAAAATGTCTAACGTTAGCAGCAGCTGTTTAACATACTTCGGAGATACTACAGGAATGGAAAAAGTATCATCATCATCACCACATGATATTACTACGTCATCTGTTTTTCCCCAAATACAGTTTTATGTATTAGGTTATTTTGGTTATGCGTATTTGAAATCAGTATGTTTTAAAATGAAAGGCACAAAACTTATTTGTAAGTTAAATCTCAAGAAAGAGCACTTTACTGTCACCACGCACACATGGCAACAATCATTATTTTATTATGTCATTAGTTTTAAGGTTTTTAACTTTTTTGTGAGCAAGCTGTGATGATTTGGGGGACCTATGTATAACTTACAAATTCTGGTTAAATTGTTAGTTTGAAAATTGCTGACAAGCCTTTAAGCATGCACCTCCCAGAGTAGGCAAAATATCCGAAAGGCAAGTACTATCAGCACCTGAATAGGCCCTACCTGGGGCGAACAACAGTTCTCTATGGCTTCACTCAACAGAAGGCTGGAGGGTTAGAGTGTCAAAATTTCCCAAGCAGGACAAAGAGACAGAGGTGACAAAAGCAGGAGGTCATAAATGGTGGGGTGGGACTTGGAGACACATGCAGGAAGTTTGTGCAGAAAGGAAGTGAATGGACCAACAATGGTCATAGTAGGTGAGCTGGCAGAGAAGGCTCTATATTTTGGAACCTAACTCATGCGCTGAAATAGAAGGATCCTGGACAGCCCCAGATGACTCTGATCTAGCTCTGGAGTGCTGAGGAAATTGAGGGCAGGAACATGAGAATATAGTTTATTTTTGTGTATATCTGTGTATTTCTCACGTTATTAAAGAAATAACAATACTGCATTAGAATTCTGTGCAAAATGTGTGTGCGCTGTATGCTAAACCTATCACACGTCCCTTGAAAAGGTAAATTAGAAGGCTCAGGTGGAGTTCTGAGAAATGATGTATTTAAGCTACAGGGAGAACCTCAGGGGGCAGCACTGGTTCCAGGGACTGGGCAGTGGGCTGCATGGTTTACACTCTGAAAAGTGCACACCCAAAGGCCCTAAGAGAGGGATTATAGTTCTGTTCAGACTCCAGAGTATATTGAGACACAGAAGTCAGCAGCTGGGTCCCCTCAAAGCAGTCTGGTGAGTGGTCAAGAGAGGACACTCAACTGGAGTTCTGACATAAGCACATTATTGTGGGAGGACATCACACCAAAATAAATAAATAAATAAATCCAAATATCAACTCACTGCTGGAGTTTGGTAAGAATTCACTTCCTGAAAAGTAGTCTGAAGCACTCAACATCTAATAACACTCCTTCAGGACTGGCTGATGAGATACCTTACAGAAGTTACAAAGGTGAGAGTCTTGCTACACAGTATACATTAGGGAGATTTATTATGGTATTGTTACTAATTGGAATAATCAGCTAATATTAAAAATTATAACTAAGAATCACTATAGTTTAAAAAAAAAAAAAAAGGAAAAAAAAAACTGGAGATGTGCCTGCACACTAAGCAGCCTCAGATGAGTTGTTGCCAAGATCTTTTGGCCTCCTGCCCCCATTACCTCAAAAAAGCAGAGAGATTGGCACATCACTACTCTACCAATTCACTAGCAACCAATTTCTCCATTTGTAATGGGGGGGAGGATCTTTAATCCAGACCTCTCATTTTCTTTTCCATTAAGTGTAGGGCATGTCAATTTGCATTTATACTTTGAAACCTCAAGCCTAGGAGCACAAACCCTGAAAAGTTGTGACATTTAAAATGAGTTTGAAACTAATAATAAGTAAACATAACAGCAAAAGAGAACACATGCATATGCTTCTAAACCAAAATCTGTGTTGGTGAATTTTCGTGGAAAACATTATATATGTGAAGTATCTGGACCTTCTATAGTGTCTTAATTTTCTCTCTTAACCTAAAACCACTTACGTTTTAAGGAGGAGGGGAGCATGGGTGTGGGTGTGCAAAAGAATCAAATACCTTTCCTGTCAAAAAGGAGGACTTCAAACCATGTGGAAACAACTTTTAAGTGAATGCTTTGAGCAAGGTGCCAGTTTGGGTCACTGTCCACCATTCCGGGTCACCAACTCCTACCCTTTTACTTTTCTTTTAATAAAATATTTCCCCCCCCACACTGTTTTTGCAACAGAAGGTTCTCTCTCTTTTCTCTACAGCAGAGGTGGGCAAACTATGGCCCGCGAGACCCTCCTAGTCGCCACCTGAGATCCTAGCCCTGGAAGTTAGCCCCCAACCCCTCTCCTGCTGTCCCCCCCCCCCCCGCCCGCAGCCTCAGCTAGCCCCGCTGCTGGTGCAACACTCTGGGTGGTGGGGCTGTGAGCTCCTGGGGCAGCCCAGCTGCAGAGCCCAGCCTGCCCTGGTGCTCAGTGCTGCGCAGTGGCAACGGTGCCAGCTACCAGTGCTCCAGGCAGTGTAGTAAGGGGGCAGGGAGGGAGGCAGCTTGATAGAGAGCAGAGGAGTTCAGGGAGCAGTCAAGGGATGGGGTGTGGATGGGGGGGTGTGAGACGGTGGGGTACAAAGAAGTTGAATGGGGCCAGGGGTCCCGGGGGGGCAGTCAGGAATGAGAGAGGAGTTGGATGGGGCAGTAAGGGGACAGGGAGAAGGGGTGGTTGGATGGGACGGGGTCCCGGGGGGCCACCAAGAATGGGAGGAGGGATTGGATGGGGCAGCAGGGAGCAGTCAGAGGCAGGGGTTCCGGGGGCGGTCAGGGGACAGGGAGCGGGGGTGGATGGGTCAGGAGTTGGGGGGGCAGGGGCGCACCACGACCCCCTCCCGTAACCGGCTCTCCATACAGTTTCCAAAACCCGGTTCAGCCCTCAGGCCAAAAAGTTTGCCCACCTCTGCTCTATGGGATACATGATTAAAGCTACAACTATCCTCAAAAGAAAATGAGAGGTTACTTACCAGTAAGTATTGTTCTTTGAGCATCAGCTCTGTGTATTCACACTTGTGGAATAAGGTGGGACTGGAGTGGGAGAGGAAGAATGGACAAATAGTGAGAGTGCAAGCCAAGGGCTTGGCAGACTTGCGTTCAGTTCCCTTCTCTGCCAGAGACTTCCTGTGTGACCTCAGGCAGGTCACTTAGTCTCCCTGTCCCTCAGTTCCCTGTCTGTTAAACTGGGATAATACTACTTCCTTCCCTCAAAAGGGGTGTTGCAAGGATAAATACTTTAAAGACTGTCAGGCATTCAGATATTACTGTGATGGAGTCTATACATATAGAGACTGATGGAGGCACAGACAGGAAACTTTTCATTTCTGTTCATACCACTTCAGGGCAGAACCTTTCCTGGACTGAATAGGATGGCATGGACAGTCTGAGCAGAAGTGGTCCACGTAAGTCAGCAGGCTACCCTCTATTCTGTGATATGGAGTGTCTGGGTTTGGATGCGGAATGCTCCACTGCTGTTGAGACAGGATGTCGGAACACAGAGGCAGCAGATATGGGGTTCTCCTGCCAGCTGCAGAAGATATTGACACCCATGCCAACAAGGCCAATTTGAGGCCATTAATACAATATTTGCTCTGGCCAACTTGATCTTCATTATGACCCCGGGTGTCTAGGAAATGGGAGGGAAGGCATGTAGAATGTTGTCTCTAAGCCAGCAGAAATGCATCCCAGGAGATTAGTTTTGTTTCTGTGTGCTTTTGTGAAATACATATGGCATCTGAAGTCTTCTTTGGACAGGAAGAGATCTGTTACTGGGTGGCCCCCATATATAAAATAGTGTTCTGGCCACTGCTGGTTCCAAGGACCTCCCATGTTAAAACCTGAGGCCACCTGCTGTGTGAGTCTGCCTCCACACTTCTCTCCTACTGTGTGAAGATCAGTGGGATGGATTTGGTTTTTGATGCACAATAGCCATAGTTTTCTTGTGTTCACATATAAGAGGTAACAACACATTCCTCCCGGTGGTTGTGGTATGTGGCTCTGGGTGTTGTCTGTAACAATCTGTACTACACAATGCTGAAGGGCTGGACAAAAGGCCTTGAGGGCCCACCAGAATACCTTGAGCTCCAGTATGTTGATATGGAGTCTGAATTCTCAGATGTTCCAAAGGCCACATACTTGGGAGGTCTTGGCAATGCACATTTCAGTCCAGATTGAAAGCATTGGTAGCAACCGTGATGGTATTGAAGAAGGGAGCAAAGGTTATCTCCCAGGGACAGTTAGTGTTCTCCTACCAGTGAAGCTATTGGAACACTTGAGAAGTCTCCTCTGACTGTTGTGTACATGCAGTGTGCAGTGACCTGTCACCGAGAGCTGCAAGGGTTCCATGTTAAGGCAAGCAAATGATGTGAACACAGTTTGATAAGGCCATCAGGACAAGCAGCATGAGGAAAACTGCATGGTCTGTACAAGTTGTTCTCTTAGACTTGTCAGGGAATCCCATATCCTGAAAAAATCTCTCTTCTGGAAGAAAGGCCTAGGACTGAGTAGAGTCTGGGACTGCCCCAATGAAGATTTAAGGGTGGATTTCTCCCAGTTGATAAATAGTTCCAATCACTGGAAGAGGCTCCATATGTACCAGATCACTGTGTAGAGCTCCTGTTGATAGTTGGCTGTTAAGAGCTAGTTGTCCACATACGGATAAACAAATATTTCTTGGTGCCTGAGGTGAGCAGCAACCACCACAAAGCACTTTGTAAAGACCAGTTGACCTGTCGACAGGAAATGGACTCTAAACTGTTAGTGTCTTGTACTCACACACAATTTCTGGAACTTAATGCAAGTATTTCTCCTGTGTCTGCATCTGTAAAATATCAAACGAGATCAGATCTCTCTGGTACAGTAATCTCTGTTTCAACTGCAGAGTATAGACCATTCTCCCTCATACCTCTTGAAATTGTCTGATTTCTCAGGAGGGGAGACAGATGAAGTACTAATTTTATCTTCTGATGAAGTGTCAAGGAATATGTTCCCCCAACAGGGACTTGTATGGATCCTCTGAAGGAGCCCCATCCCATCCCTCAGACAGGCTCTACCTGCGAGATCCAGTGCTGATATCAATGCAGGCAGTGAGTACTGGATATGGGATTGGTAACGGTGCAGGCATTGGCTGGGGTAGAGAGTATCAGCACATAGTCCGTGCCAGAACAGGTGTCGCAACTTCCAAAAGTGCCTTCATAGAGTCCTATATGTAGGCCCACACAAGCAACTGAAGTGGGCCCTCTGTATACCATCCTTCCATGATGTCTGGACCTGTGGTGAAGGAAAGGTCCGGCGTCCCAAGGTCGATTTGAGGAACCCTCCAAGCACATTTCAAAGGAGTGGAAGGCTCTCAGACAGCTCTCAATCAAACCTGGAAAAGTCAGTACAGGCACAGAGTCAGGTAGCACTAAAGCATGCAGCAGAGTGGCGAGTGGTCTCAACAGCAAACCCTCACATACAGACAGAGACTAAAGATGTTGTTGGAATCTGATCCATGGAGGAGTCCAACTTTATCAGTACTGAGACATCCCGCACGGAGTGTGGAGAAGAGGTGACAATGGTGCCATCTGAGAGGCTTCAAAAACACTCTTGATTCAAGGAATAAGCAAGGGGGGATGGAGGGCACATCCTCTTCATCTTCTGTTTATGTACCTCTTCTGGTGAGATATGCTACCTCCTCTTTCTTTCACCTTTCACCCAAATGAGCACCACAGTGCAGTTGAGGTGAGATGCCAAGAGAAAGTAACTGTGCTGGAGGACATATCCAGTGCCAGGTGAGTAGTCAGTGTTGAGGTGAGCACCTCATGCGATGGCACCAAGGTCAAAGCTTTATGAGACAGATGGCTTAATTTTCTGATCCAATTTAGAATTGAATATCAGTACAGGCTGTGGGCATTGAAAAGTCAGATGAGCCTGGAGCCTCAAGGGTCTCCCATTTCGTGTGGGGAGAGAAGACACAGAAAACCACACACTGGGTTACTGAGTAGGTCTGACCCACACACAGAAGGCATCAGACATGGATGTCTGTCTCTGATATACTCAGGCAAAAGGTGCACTTCTTAAAAGTCTTTACAGGTCGCAGGGCCCAACACAGTCTTTTCCTTGGCCCCTTACTAGATTATTTACACTAAACCAACTAAAACTATTCTGTACTACTCAACACTATTTATACTATATACTATAAGAGCAAGGAAGGAAGGATAAGAGAAGGTTTAGTCTGGGGGACACAAAGACAAGTTCTGTTTGCTCTCTGCAGTGACCAACAAGGAACTGAGGTGGCTGAGAGTTGCATGCCCTTATAAAGAGACAGAGTGAGGAATTCATCTTGCCCAAGACAACTTGTGATTCCACGCCCCAAACCTGTACTGCTTTTCACTCTAGCTCCACAGCTACAAGGGTGCCAAATTCCACCAGTGGGATTACAGAGACTCTTAAAGAAGAATAAGGTTTTCAACCAATCACTAAATATCTCTCCAAATGTCACAATACATAAAACTAATACTGTATTTCAGAGACAGAGGATAGTTCAGCTAAAGAACAAAGGTACAAAAATATACAGGAACAGCTGTGACCTTTACTCTATTTCTGGGGTGGTTTTAAAGTTATTAGACATTAAGTCTCACAATATTACATTTATGATGGCAGTCAAGCTGTTACAACTCATACAACAATGAAGCACTTCTAAGCAATTGGGAATGTTATATTTCCTTTGTGCTCGTATGGGTCAGCTAAGCATCAAGAGCAATACTAAAAGTTACATGGTTAAGCAGTCAGAGGTCAAAAAATACTAAAAAGTTAAGACTGATTATACAACCTTAACTCTGGCCCTGCGTGTGCATGCATTACAAAAAACTGTATTTACATGATCACATACTCACTCTCAGATATGGTGTTGTACAGTTTTTTCCTACAACCTGCCCAGCACTGTTAATTGTGAAGTCGTCCTAGCATCTTCAGGATGGCTGCAAGAAGTGAGGGGGCAGGGGACACACATGAAGATGGAGTCAGAAAGTTAGTAGCCAGAGTGACACCACAGAGCGGGAAGAGGCAGGAGTAGGAAACAGCAGGGAGGGAAGAGAACAATGGGAGGGAGAGCAGAGGGCATTACAAAAGGGGACCAAAAATAAAACAAAATATTTCCCAGGAATGGATGCATGGACCAAATAAAATAATTCAGAAGAAGAGAAAAATGGGAAGAGAAAATGAAAACATAGAAGAAACCTACTTTAATTTGGTGGGGCTTCTATTATAGCTTCTTTTGGCTACCCAGCTATAGGAAACTCAAACATAATTCTTCCCCTAAAGTGTTTGGAACTGCCCCTGCCCTTCCATCCCAGAAACAGAGGAAAGATCACAGCACTTTCTAGCCATTTTTATATCTTTGTAGCTTTGTTCTTTGGCTGAACTATCCTCTCTGAAATATAGTATTAGTTTTATGCAATGTGACATGGGGGGGGATGTTTAGTGGTTGGTTGAAAACTTTATTCTTCTTTGAGGGTCTCTGTAATCCCACTGGTGGAATTTGGTACCCCTGATATTGTGCTGTGGAACTACACAGAAAAGCAGTGGAGATGGGAGGAGTAGAATCTCAAGTTGTCTTGAACAAGATTAACTCATAACTTCTAAAAAAAAAAAAAAAAAAAAAAAAAAGGTGAAAGTCTAGAGAAAGGTCTCCCTCCCCTTGTCCCTTTCAAACAAATATAAAATTTAACTCCCAATGTAGCTAAATTGTTAAATAATTCATCCTTATCCTTGTCTACACTCACAAATTGTGCTAGTTTAACAGATATTGGTTTAGTTAAATCATCACAAGTTTTTCAGCTGAGTGCACTCACACTGTTGTGCCTCCACTGGCACAAGCAACATGACTTATAGCTACACAGTGCCATGCTGCAGCAATGTAAACATTGTACAGTCTGGGTAGGTAACCCAAAGAACTTTATACTGTCTACAAACTCACTGCATTCTGGCCAATTTCCATGACATATTGGGGGATACTTGCTGGCATCCAATGAAACTGGAAGCAGGGGCCAATTTCTCAAGATCTTCTCGGGTGTATCCCACAACAAACTTCTTGTCTTAAACATTTCTTAGTTGCTCCCACCAACATGGTGGAGGTCCACTGGAATGCAGTGTTCCTGTCCATTATTATGGCAAGCAAGAAGATTGTTATATTGGACTGCAGCACTGTACCTGAGATGTCTGCTAGACAAATCCACCAGCAAAGGGACTTCTAGGGGAGAACACACACTTACATGCCACTTAGGCATTCCTGTTTCATCTATCTCAATGCAGTTGAAGTCAGCGAAGCAAGGCTTTAAGTCCTAACCAATAAGCACCAAATAGAGAGACCAGGTACTTATGGAGATCTGGGATAACTGGCAGTAACTTCAAGATACTAGGATACAAAAGGCCACATTCCGGAAGCTCTCCTGAGCATAAAGAAGTGAGTGGCAAACAAAGTGTGCCACACCAGACTACTACAAAGTCAGTTAAAAAAAAAATAGCTAAAAAGGTGAAATCCACAATGGGGGCAGTTTTGATGGAAGTGTGCAAGGCAATTTAGTCTGTTCTGCAGCACAGTTATCAGGCTAGTTGATGAGACAGATGGAACTAAGCAGTTGGTGTTACAGTGCAGTGGATGGCACTTTTGTATCCCCAACACCTACCCTCTAATTTTGTCAACTGGAAGGGCTACTTCTCAAGGGCTCTGCAGGCCTTGGTGGATCACTGGGTCAGATTTACCAACATTAACACTGGATAGTCTGGAAAAAGTGCATGATGTCAGCATATAAAACGGTTACTCACCTTTTAGTAACTGTTGTTCATGTCCATTCCAAGCAAGTGTGTGCGCGCTGCATGCACGCCAGCCGGAAGATTTTCCCTTAGCAGCATCCGTAGGGTTGGCCCTGGCGCCCCCTGGAGTGCCATCACTATGGCGCCCTATAAAGTGGCCCGCCGATCCTCCACTCCCTCAGTTCCTTCTTGCCGGCACTCCGACAGAGAGCCAGGAGGGTGGGTATTGGAATGGACACATCTCGAAGAACAGTTACTAAAAGGTGGGTAACCGTTTTTTCTTCGAGTGGTTGTTCATGTCCATTCCAGGCAGGCGACTCACAAGCCTGAACCTAGGTGGTGGGGTCAGAGTTCACTGCTGACTGGAGTACTGCACGACCAAAGGCTGCATCATCCCTAGCCTGGTGCATGATGGCATAGTGCGACGTGAATGTGTGGATGGAGGACCACGTGGCCGCTCTACAGATCTCCTGAGTCTAGATCTGAGCCAGGAACGCCGCTAAGGCGGCCTGTGCCCTAGTGGAGTGGGCCGTGACCGGAGGGACAGGGGTCTTAGCTATGCGGTAGCATTCTCGGATGCAGGTCGCGGTCCATGAAGAGATTAAATCGAGAGGAGACCGGGAGCCCCTTCATCTTATCCGCCACCACAATGAAGAGCTGAGTCAGCGTCTGAACGGCTTGGTAGGCTCAGTGTAAAAGGCTAAGGCCCTGCGGACATCCAGAGAATGTAACCTCCGCTCCTCACTGGAAGAGGTTTTGGATAAAACACTGGGAGAAAGATATCCTGTCCCATGTGGAACTGTGAGAAGACCTTGGGGAGGAAGGCCAGGTGAGGTCTAAGCTGGGCCTTGTCCTTACAAAAGACAGCATACGGGGGCTCGGATGTTAATGCCCTAAGCTCCTACACCTTCCTGGCCGAGGTGATCGCCATCAGGAAGGCGGTCTTATACGACAAGTACAACAGGGAGCACGAAGCCAGGGGCTCAAAGGGGGGTCTCGAGAGGACGGAGAGGACCAGATTCAGGTCCCAGGCAGGAGCTGGCTGACGAACATGCAGAAATAGCCTGTCCATATCTTTGAGGAAACGCCCGTCCAGGGGGTTCGCAAACACCGAGTTACCCCTCTCTCCTGGCTGGAAAGCCAAGATGTCTGCCAAGTGAACACAAATCGAGGAGAGGGAGAGGCCCAGTTGTCTGAGGTGGAGCAAATAGTCTAGGATAATAGGGATAGGGACCCCCAGAGGATTGTGACCTCGCTGACCCGACCATATGCAGAAGTGATTCCATTTGGCCAGGTAGGTGGCCCTGGTTGATGGTTTCCTACTACCGAGCAACACTTGTCTGACCTGCTAGGAGCACTGCATCTCCACTGGGTTCAGCCATGGAGCATCCAGGCTGTGAGGTGGAGAGATTCCAGGTTCGGGTAGCGGAGGAAGCCCCAGTCCTGCGTGATCTGGTCCGGGAGCAGGGACAGCGTCAGGGGTGCCTGAACGGACATGTGCAGGAGTAATGTGTACGATGTTGGCGTTTACCCATGGGATTACCCATGTGTGGTCCCTGCGAATCTTCAAAATCACCCTGTGTATCAGGGGGATCGGAGGAAAGGTATAGAGCAGACCAACCCTCAAAGACTGTAGGAAGGCATCCGACAGAGACCCCTGACTGCGGCCCAAGAGGGAGCAGAATCGTCGGCACTTTCTGTTTTCCCTCGAGGCAAACAAGTCTAACTGGGGAAAGCCCCAGAGCTGGAAGATTGAGCGTACCACGTCCTGTCGGATGGACCACTCGTGACCCCGGAATGAGCAGCTGAGGGTGTCTGCCAGGCCGTTCTGCTCCCCTGGAAGGTAGAAAGCCATCAGGTGGGTAGCATTGTGGACGCAGAAATCCCACAACGCAAGGGCTTCCCTGCACAGGGGAGAGGAGTGTGCACGCCCGTTTGTTGATATAAAAGACTGCCGATGTGTTGTCCGAGAGGACTGAAACACATCTGCTGGCCAGGTGGGACCAGAAGGTCAAACAAGCCAGGCGAACCGCTCTCAGCTCCCCGACATTGATATGCAACTTGAGGTCCTCTGGCGACCATAAGACCTGCGTCCTGACGTGCCCCAGGTGCGCTCCCCAACCCCGATCCGAGGCATCCATTACCAGGGAGAGGGAGGGTTGAGGGGCAGCGAAGGGGACGCCCATGCATACTTTCTGCGGGTCGAGCCACCACCTAAGCGAGCGTAGCACCAAGTGGGGAATGGACACCACTGAGTCCAAGGGATACCTGGCCCAGCGGTATACAGTCCTGGTTAGCGACAGTAGCGGGCTAAGCTGGAGTCTGGCATGGTTCACCACATAGGTGCATGCCGCCATGTGACCCAACAGCCAGAGGCAGATCCGCGCCGTGGTAATCGGGACGCGGTGCAGTCCAAGGATGAGCTCGGAAATCGCACGGAACCTGGATTCCGGAAGGTACACTCTGGTGTGGGTGGAGTCCAGAACCGCCCCTATGAACTGTATTGGAGGGGTGGCTTTGGTGACGCCTCCTGCCATTTCTGCCCCGCCTGCGCCTCAGCTCCTGGCAAGTCTGAGGCTGGTAGGGGCGTGGGGCCGTCTGCGGCCTAAACTGCCTGCGCTGTGTCGCAGGGGTATGCAAGCCCAGCAAGCGAAGCGTGGCCCGCAAGTCCTTTAGGCTATGCAGATGCTTGTCCGTCTTTTCTGAAAACAACATCTGCCCCTCGAAGAGGTGGTCTTGAATGGTCTGCTGGACCTCATAGGGAAGGCCCAAGACCTGGAGCCAGGCTCCCCACCTCATGACCAGGCCCGTGGCCAGGGCGCGCGAGGCTGAGTCTGCCGCATCTAGGGCAGCCTGGAGAGAGGCTCGAGAGATCAGCTTCCCCTCCTCCACCAAGGCCGAAAACTCTGACCTCGAGTCCTGGGGAAGGAGCTCCGTAAACTACGACATGGCTGAACATGTGTTATGACCATATCGGCTTACAATTGCCTGTTGGTTGGCAATACGGAGTTGTAGGCCTGCCGTGGTTTTCTACCAAAGAGGTTGAGTCTTTTAGTGTCCCTGTTCTTTGGTGCTGACCCCTGAAACCCTTGACGCTCCCGTTGGTTGGCTGCATCCACCACCAGGGAGTCCGGAGGGGTGGGTGTACAAGTGCCCGTGCCCTTTAGAGAGGATGAAATAGTGCGGCTCCGTTCTCTTGGCAGTAGGGGCCAGCGAGGCTGGTGTTTGCCATAGGGTGCGGGACGTATCCTCTATGGTTTTGATCAACAGGAGAGCCACTCTGGATGGCCCTGAGGGAGCCAGGATGTCTACTACCGGATCCGCATCCACCTCTATTTCCTCAGCCTGGATTGCAAGGCTGAGCTGCTCGCCGGAGTAGTTGTTGGAGGATCCGAGTGTCCTCCAGGGCCAGTGCCGCAGCTGTGCCCAAGATCATTTCGTTTGGGGAGGAAGACGAGGAAATTACTTGGATTGGCCCTTCCTCAGGTGCGTGCAGCCCTTTGAGGTCTTGCGGCACATGGTACTGTGGTTGCGGGGCTGGTTTCGATTCTAAATGCGGCACCGCGACAGGTACCAGGGTCGCCAGTGAATGGCTTGGCGTATCTGGCAGTGCCTGTTGAGCCCAAACTGTAGCTGCTGCCGGTGCCGCTGTCCGGATAGGGGGTGCTGAACTTGGATATGGCACACCTCTGCCCGGCGACGGTGCCAGTGGAGGAGGCAGCTGGGCCGGGGCCACCGACGCTGAGGAGACCGAGGCCGACCTTGATCAAGGACCGAATGCCTGGCCTACCGACTGGTGGTAGGTCCAGGGGGTCCAAAACGGCCACTGCGAGGGTGGATGCCATTGCTGCTGCCACTGTGGGTAATGCTGGTGGCTTGCTCCTGAAACCGATCTCCTGCTCTGCGACCGGCTGAAGCAGTAGGAGTCTGCCTCTGAATCTGAAGTTTCTGAGTAAGAGGACCAGGGGGGAGCAGCACCCAGTGCCATTGGAGAGCGATGCTGAGGCGGCGGGGAGCCTCTTATCTGGTCTGGTGCTGCCCTAGCGGCGCAGTGCAGGGAGGGAGGCGACAACATGGCCGGCTTGCCCCTCCATTGTACTGGGGGACAGGCTGTGGTAGGCAACTCCCTACTATGGTGCGGGGAGGCCGGCGCCAGGAGTCCCATCAAGTCTGAGGCCGCCTCGAATGCCTCTGGTGTCGAAGGGAGGCGCAAGTCTCTGCTAAGGCCCACAGATCTAGGCCGGTCTGGACTCGACCGCCCTCTCTGAGGTGCGGGAGTTGACGGAGCAGCCGAGGGCTGTAGCCCAGCCTGTCCGCTTGCACCCGCAGACGGCGTCGGCTTCTGGGGTCCTGGTGGAGTGACCGTTCCCTCACCTTCCTCTTCTTAGCAGGCACCAGAGAGTGAGCGGTGCCACACTGAGGCCGACTTCCTAGGACCCGACTCCGTCTGGTGCCGGGTTTTAGATGACTTGGGCTGAGCCCTAAGTCCTGATGCCGGTGCCGGGGAGCTCCACACCGAAGAAGACGTGCTGGGCACCGCCTTGGCCGGTTCCAGGTCCAGTGGTGGCCGCAGGGCAGCCTCCATCAGGAGGACTCTGAGGGCTTGTCTACATCACAAAGTTGCAGCGCTGGTGAGGGGGTTACAGCGCTGCAACTTAGGAGGTGTACACATCTGCAGGGCATCACCAGCACTGCAACTCCCTGTTTGCAGCGCTGGCCGTACTCCCGTTTTGTCTCGGGTGTAGAGGATCCAGCGCTAGTGATCCAGCGCTGGTAATCAAGTGTAGACACTTACCAGCGCTTTTCTTGACCTCCGTGGAATAAGCAGGTATCCCAGCATACCTGAGGAAGCCTCTGGTAATCAAGCAGGTCTCCTTCCCCGGTTTGCTCTCGCGTTCCCCGAACCCCCGTGCAAGCAGGTCTCCTTCCCTGCAGTTTGCAGGGGGGTTCGGGGAACGCGAGAGCAAACCGCGGCGAAGCTGGTCTCCTTCCCCGGTTTGCTTTCGCGTTCCCCGAACCCCCGTGCAAGCAGGTCTCCTTCCCTGCGGTTTGCAGGGGGGTTCGGGGAACGCGAGAGCAAACCGCGGCGAAGCTGGTCTCCTTCCCCGGTTTGCTCTCGCGTTCCCCGAACCCCTGTGCAAGCAGGTCTCCTTCCCTGCGGTTTGCTCTCGCGTTCCCCGAATCCCCGAGCAAGCAGGTCTCCTTCCCTGCGGTTTGCAGGGGGGTTGGGGGAACGCGAGAGCAAACCGCGGGGAAGCTGGTCTCCTTCCCCAGTTTGCTCTCGCGTTCCCCGAACCCCCGAGCAAGCAGGTCTCCTTCCCTGCGGTTTGCAGGGGGGTTCGGGGAACGCGAGAGCAAACCGCGGCGAAGCTGGTCTCCTTCCCCGGTTTGCTCTCGCGTTCCCCGAACCCCCGTGCAAGCAGGTCTCCTTCCCTGCGGTTTGCTCTCGCGTTCCCCGAACCCCCGAGCAAGCAGGTCTCCTTCCCTGCGGTTTGCAGGGGGGTTCGGGGAACGCGAGAGCAAACCGCGGCAAAGCTGGTCTCCTTCCCCGATTTGCTCTCGCGTTCCCCGAACCCCCCTTGAAGCCGCCCAACAGCGCTGCAGTGTGGCCACATCTAACACCACTTGCAGCACTGGTTGCTGTAAGTGTGGCCACTCTGCAGCGCTGGCCCTATACAGCTGTACTAATACAGCTGTAACAACCAGCGCTGCAAAATTGTAGATGTAGACATACCCTAAGTCTTTGAGCTCTGTCTTTGAGAGTTCTCAGGCGGAAGCCCCTGCAGATAGAGCACCGGTCCTTTTGGTGGTTCTCTCCGAGGCACCTCAAACAAGCAGAGTGCAGGTCACTCTTGGGCATGAATTTCCCGCAGTCCTTGCAGAGTTTAAACTTGGGGGACCTGGGCATGCCCCAATGGGTGATGAAAACTTGGGGGGGACCCCCCCAACTACCAAAAACTATATACAAAAGACTAAGTAAACTAACTATATACTAACTAGATACATGGACTATATACAAGGATAGAACACTGCTAACTTGCTATGCACAAGAGAAGTTCCAGCTAGCTGTCACTGGTGGTAAGAAGGAACTGAGGGGGTGGAGGGTCGGCGGGCCCTTTTATAGGGTGCCGTAGTGGCACCACTCCAGGGGGTGCCAGGGCCAACCCTACAGATGCTGTTAGGGGAAAAATCTTCCGGCTGGCATGCACGCGGCACGCACACACCTGCTTGGAATGGACATGAACAACCACTCAAAGAAGAACCTAAAGTTCAAGACTGCTTAAAAACCTGCAGTGAGGAACATTTTTTCCTCCAACTGCCCAACAGACAAAATTTGCTGTCCCAATTATCACCCTGGGTGCTCCAGCCTTTGTTTCTCTGGCTCATTAAGACAATGACCTCCTTTTGGGTTCATGAAGATGCACAAGGCATTACAGAAGCTTTGGCAAGATTTAAAAAATATTAAATGCTTAACACCTAGCTTGCTAAATTGGTGGCTTGCAAATGGGTCCTGTCTAGGTCTGAAGAACTCAAAGTCACCTGTGACTTCCAGTGATGTTGACTCCTTGGCAGTGGAGTGCAAAAAAGGTTAACACAGGTAAATTCTTCAATGAGCAGTGCAGTGTGGGATAGCAGTGCAACAACAACTTCCATTGACTTGGCTATATAGGAAGTGGAAAGCATCTAAATTATCTGTATAACCAGTACAGAATTCCATAGTTAAAAGGTAGGACAATTAATTGACTTAACTACAGAGCTCTGTAGATGAGAGATGTGTATGGACACATGCCTGCTCCCACCAAACTAAGGAAAGTTATAACAGTGCCATGTGCGTGTTTAGGCCAAGGCAGCATACTAATATACTAGCTTTTCCACAACAACCTTAACAGGATTAATTTCTCATTAAATTCTCTGCCTATTTATTTTATAGTAGCAATGAAAAAATATAAGAACAGGCCAATTACACAAATATACTTAAACATTAAACTATACAACAGACTCAGGCCTGGTCTACACTATGAGGTTAGGTCGAATTTAGCCATGTTAGGTCAATTTTATAAGGAATGCATCTACACAACCAACCCCGTTCCGCCAACCTAAAGGGCTCTTAAAATCAATTGTTGTACTCCTCCCCGACGAGGGGAGTAGTGCTAAAATCGAACTTCCTGGGTCGAATTTGGGGTACTGTAGATGCAGCGCTGTGCAATTCAATGGTATTGGCCTCTGGGAGCTATCCTAGTGCTCTGAACAGCACTTTCAACTCTGATGCACTAGCTAGGTACACAAGAAAAGCATCAGGAACTTCTGAATTTCATTTCCTGTTTGATCAGCGTGACCAGCTCAACAGAACAGGTGACCATGCAGTCCCAGAATCGCAAATGACCTCCAGCATGGAGTAAATGGGAGACACTGGATCTGATTGCTGTATGGGGAGAAGAATCTGTGCAGGCAGAACTCTGACAAAGCAGAAGAAATGCTGAGATATATGCCAAAATCACACAGGGCATGGTGAACAGAGGCTACACCAGGGACACCCAGCAGTGCCGCGTGAAAATTAAGGCGCTCAGGCAAGCCTACCAAAAGACGCAAAACTTCACTCTGGGTCAGTTCCGCAGAAATGCCACTTCTATGATCAGTTGCATGCCATTCTAGGGGGGGACCCCACCATTGTCCGTGGACACCTGCAAGGTGGCAGCCTCACACAACATGGAGGAGGATTTTGTGGATGAGGAAGAGGAGGAGGAGGAGAATCTGTTCTCCCTGGCAACCACCTCACCCTGGAGCCAATACCCTCCCAGGGCGAATTGTTCCCGGCCCCTGAAGGTGGAGAAGGCACCTCTAGTGAGCGCACATTTGTAACTACACTACAGGGCTTACAAGCAATTGTGTTTAATGTTTGATTTGCCTTGAACAATTGGGATGCATTCACAGCCAGTACAGCTAATGGAGAAGTCGGTTAATGTGTCTGGGGATGGAGCAGAAATCTTCCAGGGACATCACCATGAAGCTCTCCTGGAGGTACTCTGAAAGCCTTTGCAGAAGGTTTCTGGGCAGGGCTGCCTTATTTCGTCCTCCACGGTAGGACATTTTACCACATCAAGCCAATAGCAAGTAGTATGGAATCACTGCAGCACAAAGCATAGTAGCGAAAGGTCCTGGGTTTTGGTCGTATTCATGCAATATTCGGTCTTTATCTTTCTGTGTCAGCCTCAAGAGAGTGATATCATTCATGTCACCTGGTTGAAATAGGGGAATTTTTGTAAGGAAATAGTAATCTCCTCTGTTTGGTGATTCCCAGCACATTAGACCCTGGTCATGCTGGACTGTTTGCGCTTGACTAAAAGGAATCATCCCGGAGAATAGCCATGGGGGGGATGGGTGTGCAGCCCCAGCAAAGCTGCAGCCCCTCCTTTTAAACAGCAAACCCAATCAGCAATGGTTGCTATGGGAAAAGAGAGCACTGAAGTTTGAAACCATTCCCACATGTTATGAACGCGGAAGAAGCCAACCCAATGTACTCTTTGGCTTACCATGGCTGCCTGGAACCCAAATTTTGTTGCCTAGCTGGGCGCGATGTGCAGGAAAGACAACTAGAGTTCAGAACCATGCTGCATCCATTGTGTAACTGCCTGACCTCCTCGCCATATCCAAATCCTTCCCCTCCCGGATGCCCAAGAACACAGGGAGGGGAAGTTCCGGTCACCCAGCCACTCAACTCCAGGGGATGGCCCAAGCAACAGAAGGCTGTCGTTCAAACAGCTCTGATTTGTGTTGGGGCTACAATAAGCCATGTGGCCTTGTCCTTCCCTCCTCCCCAACCCCACCCAGGCTACCTTTTACTAGTCAGTGTTGTCAGTTATCTCAAGTTCTTTTTAATAAATAAAGAATGAATGGATTCAGAACAATATGGACTTTATTTCCTGTGCCAGCTGTGGTCAAGGGGTGGGGGAGGAATTAGCTTATAGGGAAGTATATTCACCAGAGGGGGTGGCTTTGCATCAAGGACACACACACACACACAATTGTCACATCGTAGCCTGGTCAGTCATAAAACTGTTTTTCAAAGCCTCTCTGATGTGCATCACGCCCTGTTGTGACCTTCTAATTGCCCTGGTGTCTGGCTGTTCAAAATTGGCCATCAGGTGATTTGCCTCAACCTCCCACCCTGCCATAAATGTCTCCCCCTTACTCTCACAGATATTATGGAGCACATAGCAAGCAGCAATAACTTACAGTTGCTATGCGTACTTCCACCTTTTCATGTTCTCTGTATGTATAAATATCTTCTGTCTGTGTGTTCCATTCTATGCATCCGAAGAAGTGAGCTGTAGCCCACAAAAGCTTATGCTGAAATAAATGTGTTAGTCTCTAAAGTGCCACAAGTACTCCTGTTCTTTTTGCAGATACAGACTAACTACTGCTGCTACTACGAAACCTGAAAAATGGCAACATTGCTTTCGCTGAGGTCTAACCTACTCAAACAGCGCCAGTGCCCCTTTAAACGTCCAAAGGCACCTTCTACCCCCATTCTGCACTTTCTCAGTCTACAGTTGAACTGCTCCTTACTGCTGTCCAAGCTGCCTGTGTATGGCTTCATGAGCCATGGGAGCAAGCAGTAGGCTGGGTCCCCAAGGATAACTATTGGCATTTCAACATCTCCAACAGTAATTTTCAGGTCTGGGAAGAAAGTCCCTTCTTGCAGCTTTTCGAACAGCCTAGAGATGCAAAAGATGTAAGCATCATGCACCTTTCCCAACCATCCCACGTTGATGTTGGTGAAATGGCCCTTGTGATCCATCAATGCTTGCAACACCATTGAGAAGTACCCCGTGCAGTTTATGTACTCTTTGGCAAGGTGGTCCGGTGCCAAGATAGGGATATGTGTTCCATCTATTACCCCACCAGTTAGGGAACCCACTGCAGCAAAGCCATCCACTATGACCTGCACATTTCCAAGAGTCACCACCCTTGTTAGCAAAAGATTATTGATTGACTTGGCTGCTTGGATCACAGCAGCCCCCACTGTAGATTTGCCCACTCCAAATTGATTCTTGACTGACCAGTAGCTGTCTGGCACTGCAAGCTTCCACAGGGCTACCGCCACTCACTTTTCAGCTGTCAGGGCAGGTCTCATCTTGATATTCCTGCGCTTCAGGGCGGGGGAAAGCAACTCAAAGTTCCATGAAAGTGGCATTACGCATGCGAAAGTTTCACAGCCATTGGGAATCATCCCATACCTGCAACACTATGCAGTCCCACCAGTCTGTGCTTGTTTGCCGGGGCCCAGAATTGGCGTTCCACTGTATCAACATGCCCCAGTGCTGCCATAATATCCCAGTTGCAACATTCCATGCTTTCAGGAACATCTGTGTCCATGTCCTCCTCACAATCTTCCTCGTGCTGGCGGCTCCTAACTAGGCCCTGCACATACTGAAGGATAATGCACAAGGTGTTTACAATGCCCACAAAAACAGTGTGCAGCTGAGCGGGCTCCATGCTTGCCATGATATGGCATCTGCATGGATAACCCAGGAAAAAAGGTGCAAAATGATTGTTTGTTGTTGCTTTCAAGGAGAGAGGGAGGGGAGATGGACGACATGTACCCAAAACCACCCACAACAATGTTTTTGCCTTATCAGGCATTGGGAACTTAACTCAGAATTCCAATGGACAGCGAGGACTGTGGGATAGCTACCCACAGTGCAACACTGTGAGTCAATGCTAACCACGGTATTGAGGACGCACTCCACTGACCTAATGCATTCAGTGGGGACATGCACGATTGTCTGTATAAAATTGGCTGCTAAAGATCGACTGCTATAAAATTTATCTAATTTCGTAGCACAGACATGCCCTCAGTCAATTAAGGAAATTCAGAAATAAAACCAAAACTACACAGTCGCGTCTAGATATTGGAAGCCCTAGCACTAGGCAAATCCATCCAGTGTATTTCACTAGGGGTTTCAGGAGGCAATCTCAGACATGAGTCTGAATTTTCTTGGATAAGGCTGTTTCACAGCATTAATATAATTTTGACAGTTTTATTTTCTTTGTTTTTGTTTTTACCTACAGTAACTGCAGGTTCATCTTTGAATCCTTCTTTGTTTTCAAACCAGTGACCTAAGATTTTCATTGGAGCTGCTGCAATCTACTCATCAGTTTGGCTAAGCCTTCAGGATAAATATCCTTCTGACATGTTTACTGACATCTACTACAGCCAAATTTTAAACTTGGAAATCTCAGCTGTTTTTAAATGCATTTTCCCTCCAAATTGCCAAAAGCGGCCAGATTTTGTTATGTGCTGACCACTGAGAAGAAAACAGTTTCTTGTGTTTTATATAAAATGCACTATTTGAATAAACTGAGGGAAATGCATCAAAAATAAGTGATTTTTTTGTCCTTTCGTTTTACTATTCACAAAAATAATGGCAAATCATTCATTTCAGTTATTAGAAAAATGCTCCGATACAGTTAAAAAAATTTATGGCATAACACTTATTGTAATGAAAGCGTAAAACACACCAGTGAAATGCATTGTCTAGTGTTAAGTAAAATGATGGAATTTTATAATATATTATACAATTTAAGAATTACTCTATGTCAAGGCAACATTTTAGGGAATAATAGCTCCAAGAAATTTAAAATCAGCTTAAGAAAACTGTTAACAAAAATCCCACATTTAATAAATGCTTATTTCCTCTAACATATTTAATAAATTAAATTTCAGTTGAATCAATTAATGAGATTTTAAACAGCAATGTGTTTCTGCCTTTAGGGTAACATACAACATCCCTTTGTTAGTTTTATTTTTGTCTTTAAGTATTATTATATACATATTTGACATTGCTAGTGAACTAGACAGTGCTGAACTGATTGGACTGTTTTGTTTTAAAGATGATTAAGCCACAAGGGTTCACAATTCAATCTGCTTTTGATTCTCCTCCTGGAGTGTGGAGAACTTAGCTTTACTTTACGTTCTTCCACACACTAATGGGCTATACAGTTTCAAGATAAATTTTTATCTAAGCAGACAAATAAATATAATGTTTGGATTCAACAGATATATAAAAACAGAGAAAAAAAGTTTCATATCATACTATCAACCATTGTGTGTATGCTACGTGCTACAGAAAACATTTAGGAATGTTTAAATATTTTATAGAGTGTAATAAAGATTTTATAACATTTTGGAGTCTTTTCTGCACCCCTCAACTTGTAAAACTAGATGACTTAGTTACCATGAGACCCACTTGACAAGTCTCAGAGGAAGAATAAAATTAAAACACTACTTTAAAAAAAAAAAAAAAAGCAACCCCAAATAGCTTTTTCTGTATATAAATATACAAAAATTTAAGGCCAAAACCCAGGAAGTTCCAGTGCTAAAAGCAAATGAAGTGTCTTTGGAAAGCTGGGTCTCTCCTTTGTCCAGCAGTGTAAAGCTGCCATTACTAGTCCTGAAAGCAAACTGTGGAACTTAAACTTGTCACTAATACAGGACCAAATATTCCCTGTCCTCAGGCCTGTATACATTTGGAGGGGAAATTTTCACACTTGGAAACAAAGCAGAAAACATTTCCTAAGAAGGTTTGAAAGAAATAAAGACAGCTTTCTGAGGTATCTCAAAGATGTTAGAAGTACTCCCGGTGGAGATGATTTAAAGACCAAAGTGCAGGCAAGGTGCTCAGAAAGGTACATGAAAATTCAATCTATTTTATGAATAGCATCATATCTAAATATATATGCATTACATACCAGATGCAACTATATACATTATGGACAAGATTTTCAAAGGTGGATACATGAAGTTAGGAACTTAAATCCACCTAAATCAATAGCCCGATGTCCAAAAGTGACCAACCCCCAACAACTCCCATTCTTTTCAATATCTCGAGTAGTTTTTGGTTTTTTTTTTTTTATCATCTGCAAATTTTGCGACCTCACTGTTTACTCCTGTTTCCAGATCATTTAGGAATATGTTGAACAGTACCGGTCCCAGTACAGACTCCTGGGGGACACCACTATTTACCCCTGCCCATTCCGAAAACTAACCATGTATTCCTACCCTTAGTTTCCTATCTTTTAACCAGGTTTCAGAATGGTAGCTGTGTTATTCTGTATCAGCAAAAACAACGAGAAATACTTGTGGCATCTTAGAGCCTAACAAATTTATTTGGGCATAAGCTTTCGTGGGCTAAAACTCACTTCATCAGATGCATGCAGTGGAAAATACAGTAGGAAGATTTTATATATATATATATATATATATTATATATATATATACACATACATACACACATACACACACACAGACATACATGTACACACACAGAGAGAACATGAAAAAATGGGAGTTGCCATACCAGCTCTAACAAGTTGAATCAATTAAGGTGGGCTATTATCAGCAGGAGAAAAAAAAACTTTTGTAGTGATAATCAGGATGGTCCATTTCAAACAGTTCAGAGAATACTTCAGCCGCCCTGGACACTCAATTACAGACCCAAAAGTTGCTATTCTTCAACACAAAAACTTCAAAAACAGACTCCAATGAGAAACTGCAGAACTGGAATTAATTTGCAAACAAGGCTTGAAAAAAAGACTGGGAGTGGATGGGTCATTACACAAATAGAAAACTATTTCCCCATGATAATTTTTCCCCTACTGTTACTCACACCTTCTTGTCAACGGTTTGAAATGGGCCATCCTGATTATCACTACAAAAGTTTTTTTTTCTCCTGCTGATAACAACCAACCTTAATTGATTACTCTCATTAGAGTTGGTATGGCAACCCCCATTTTTTCCATGTTCTCTGTATATATATCTATCTTCCTACTGTATTTTCCACTGCATGCACCTGATGAAGTGGGTTTTCGCCCACGAAAGCTTATACCCAAATAAATTTGTTAGTCTGCAAGGTGCCACAAGAACTCCTCATTCTTTTATCTTTTAACCAGCTACTGATCCATGAGAGGACCTTCTCTCTCATTCCATGACAGCTTACTTTGCTTAAGAGCCTTTGGTGAAGGACCTTGTCAAAGTCTTTCTGAAAATCTAAGTACACTATATCCACTGGATCACCCAGGTCCAACATGCTTGTTGACCCTCTCAAAGAATTCTAGTAGATTGGTGAGGTAACTTTTCCCTTTACAAAAACCATGTTGACTCTTCCAAACAAATCATGTTCATCTGTGTGTCTGACAATTTGGTTCTTTACTATAGTTTCAACCAATTTACCCGGTAGTGAAGTCAGGTTTACCAGCCTGTAATTGCCAGGATTGCCTCTTAGGTCTTTTTAAAAAAAACTGTCATCACATTAGCTATCTTTTGGTACAGAAGCGGATTTAAACAATGGGTTACATACCACCGTTAATAGTTCTGCAATTTCACATTTGAGTTCCTTCAGAACTCTTGGGTGTAAACCATCTGGTCCTGGTGACTTATTACTGTTTAGTTTATCAGTTTGTTCCAAAACCTCCTATAATAATTTTGTCAACTGCTGCTGATCATTGCCTCATGTCTTTTCTCTGGCATTTGGGGAGGTTAGTGCTTAAAGGAGTAAGGACGGCTAGAAATTAAGAATTTATTTCAGGTACAGTCTTTGTTATCTTATGGTTAATGGAGTGTGTTAAATTTTGTGGGAGAGTCCTTTAAACTATAAATCAGTAATCAGATCTTGATAATTTAAAATACTATACATTTCAGAGTTAACCAATGCTTTGGCTTAGACCAACTCTACACTTAAAAGAAAAGTTGACCATTCTAAGTTGCTCAGTGGTGTCAAAAATCCACATCCAAGTGACATCATTAAGCCAACATAACCCCCAGAGTGGACAGTGCTAGGTAGATGGAACAATTCTTCTGTACATCTAGCTACCACCTCTCAGGGAGGTAGATTAAACTATGTTGACAGAAGAACCCACCTGTTGCTCTAGGAGCATCCACACTAAAGCCTACAGTGGCACAGCAGCCACTGTAGCATTTTAAGTGTAGACAAGCTCTTATCGATTAGGAGGCACTTAGAAGACGTGAGTAGAAACCAAAAAAATGGAAAGCATAAATAAAAATATACTAGTGTGCATCTAAGCCTGGCAGCAGACAGAAACATGGCAGATGGCCAAAGCCACATGGAAGACTTGCCATGCACAACTGGTTTGATGAAAACACAGATGAAAGAACAACAACTTATCCACAGTAGATGGCAGAAGGAAAAGGTTTTGCTAATGATTGTTGCAGAAGCAGAACCAATTAAAAGGCTTCGCAGTCTAAATGTTCTAAATAATTTTTTACTAGAACGTACAAAACCACTCGGTATTAGGAAGAAAGATGGTTCAAGGGAATTTCCTAATTTGGGTACAGAAGAGGAAACTACTGCTATACCCTCAAGAGTCAAGAAATGTATTAAAGTTTAAGTGTTTTAACAAAATAATACAGCTTGAACATGTGAACCCTCACAAAAAAAAAAACAAAAAAAACCACATACACAGCCCATGAGCCAGTGGTGTGAGCACAGGACTATGAGTCAGGATATCCTGGCATCTAATACCAGATTTGACCCCAACTCTCTATGTAGTTTGGGGAACACTGCTTAAGAAAAAAGTTTTCAAAAGCGATCTTTAATTTTGGACGGCAGTCTGAGAATCTAGTCCTGCTTTTCAGAGATAATGAACATGTGCAGCTCCCACTGACTTCAATTTAAATTGAGGGCGCGCAGCACCTCTGAAAATCAAGTCTTAGGCTTCTCAGGCTGGGCATCGAAAAACTTGGGCATTCAAATTTGATGGACAATTGAAGATTGTGGCCTTAATTGCTTTAGCTTTAGTTTCCCTGCCTGTAAAAGGAGGATATTGGTAATACATACCTATTTCAGAATGATAAGTAGAAGAAGTAATGTCTGTCAAGTGTTTTGTGTGTGAAACACACTATAAGAAGCAAGCATGTCAATATCTTGAGTACCCTCCTTCAAGCAAATGTTGTCAAATTTATCACTGGTCAAGCAAATTTCCTATAATTCAGTCCTCTTAAGCAATCCAATATTCAACCGTGAAATTAAAGTAAAATGCCTAAATTATTCTGACATAACATGACAAAGCATAATTTGATCTAGTTTTCATTTTTTTAGCATAACAAGTTCTTATTTCTTTGTACACTTCCTCAATTCAGCCAGTGATGAAATTCAGGCAGAGAAGCTTACACTGTTTGGTGTTGCAATGCATTCGGGACTTAAGAAAAAAAAAACCCTCAGTATGAGATAGAAGTGGTCAGAAGGGTAGTACTCAATAGGAAGTTGTTCCTCCAAAGGAAATTGCAAATTCAAGTCAAAGAGGAAGACTTTGGAACAGTTAATTCCGCTCCATAAACTTCAGAAATTAGAGAGAGGGAAGGGCTATATGTGAAGAAACCATCTATAACCACAAATACAAGCTGAACGTACTAACCAGGACACGTTTGGGAAAATATATCTGCCTTTTAGTAGATCTCAGATTAAAAAAAAACAAAACAAATTTACAATGTGTCTCCACTAATTACATTTATTTTTAAAAGAAGAAGAAAAGGGACATCTCAAATTGTAATCTCTGTCACGTTGGGATCCAATTACCAATAATATAGACTACATCAGTGCAGATGTCCTAAAAGCTAGCTGTCCAAGACCAGAAGAAAACAATAAGTCTGTTGTCTCAAGTCCTAGGACATTATATGTTACTGAAGGCATTTAAAAATCAGAGCTTCTATTCCATTCTATTCTGTTAACACTTTTAGACCACGCTCAGCACTACAGCATCTGAGTACCTAGTTCTAAAGGAATATCAAGGTCTATGCTGGTACACAGTGTGTACATCAGAGTGACCAGCCAAACCTTTTTATCAGCTAGTTTAAAAGGAACTGTTTTTGTTCACAAAAATTGTTCTTGGCCCAGAGTGCATAGGGACTAAGTGCATGCTGGACTGTTATTTATTTATTAATAAAGTAAAAAAATTGCTAACTAAAAACATTAGCATCTAGACAGCAGTTAGCAGATAGAGTAGTATTAACCAGTTAGCAGAGCTCCATCCCCACTCAATCACAGGCCTAGCACAAGTTTCCAAACAATAGCATCTAAACTAAACCCACAAAATACGTACACATATAACTACGCACTCAGAATATAAGCTACAACTTTCCAGCTACCCATGTGGTGTGTCCAATTATCAATTTGAGCATGTACATTTTGCAGAAAAAACTTAGAGATCATTGTTTGAAAATATGGCATGGGGGGAGGCAGCAGACAGTAGCCCCACCAGGTAAACTGAAAACCATGGCAACAGGCATTGTGCTAAACATGGCTCGCCGTGCATTTTACGGAGTCTTTGTCATTTACTGTGTTTATTCAAATTTATCACTCTTATCTAAGGGTATGTTTACACTACGGGATTATTCCGATTTTACAGAAACCTTTTTTTTAAAACAGATCGTATAAAGTCGTATAAAGTCGAGGTCACACTAAGCACATTAATTCGGCGGTGTGCGTCCATGTACCGAGGCTAGCGTCGATTTCCGGAGCGTTGCACTGTGGGTAGCTATCCCATAGTTCCCGCAGTCTCCCTCGCCAACTGGAATTCTGGGTTGAGATTCCAATGCATGATGGGGCAAAAACAGTGTCGCAGGTGATTCTGGGTAAATGTCGTCACTCAATCCTTCCTCTGTGAAAGCAACGGCAGACAATCATTTTGTGCCTGGATTGTCCTGCCAGACGCCATAGCATGGCAACCATGGAGCCCATTTTGCCTTTTGTCACTGTATGTGTACTGGATGCTGCTGACAGACATTGTACTGCAGTGCTACACAGCAGCATTCATTTGCCTTTGCAAGGTAGCAGAGACGGTTACCATCCCTATTGCACCGTCTGCCATTGTAAATTGGCGATGAGATGATGGTTATCAGTCATTTTGCACCGTTTGCAACTGGAAATGGGCAATGACGGTTATCAATCCTTTTGTACTGTCTGCTGCTGTCATGGGTGCTCCCGGCTCGCCTCACTGAGATCGGCCGGGGGCGCATGGACAAAAATGGGAATGACTCCCTGGGTCATTCCCTTCTTTATGTTTTGTCTAAAAATAGAGTCAGTCCTGCCTAGAATATGGGGCAAGTGTACTAGAGAACCAGAGAGCACAGTTGCTCCGGGTCAGAGCCCCAGAGATCCCGCAGAAATGATGAGCTGCATGCCATTCTAAGGGGTGCCCCTGCAACAACCCCACCCGTTGCTTCCTTCCTCCCCCAACCCTCTTGGGCTACTGTGGCAGTGTCCCTCCATTTGTGTGATGAAGTAATAAAGAATGCAGGAATAAGAAACACTGAGTTTTTAGTGAGATAAAATGAGGGGGAGGCAGCCTCCAGCTGCTATGATAGTCCAGGCAGGACATTAAAGGGGCGGGGAGAGGAGCGCAGCCTCTCGCTGCTATGATAGTCTAGGGAGTACAGAATCTTCTTTAGACATGAAAGGGGGGGGTGGCTGATGGAGTTCAGCCTCCAGCTGCTATGATGAGGACGGTTACCAAGCTTTTTGTATCGTCTTCCGGGAATGAATTTTTTCAGAGACTGAGGGGACTGTGGGATAGCTGGAGTCCTCAATACCCCCACCCTCCTTCCATGAGCGTCCATTTGATTCTTTGGCTTTCCGTTACGTTTGTCACGCAACACTGTGCTGAGTCCCTGCTGTGGCCTCTGTCTATCATAGCCTGGAGATTTTTTCAAATACTTTCTCATTTCGTCTTCTGTAACAGAGCTCTGATAGAACACATTTGTCTCCCCATACAGCTTTCAGATCCAGTATCTCCCGTACAGTCCATGCTGGAGCTCTTTTTGGATTTGGGACTGCATCGCCACCTGTGCTGATCAGAGCTCCATGCTGGGCAAACAGGAAATGAAATTCAAAAGTTCACGGGGATTTTCCTGTCTACCTGGCCAGTGCATCCAAGCTCAGATTGCTTTCCAGAGCGGTCACAATGGTGCACTGTGGAATACCGCCCGGAGGCCAATACCGTCGAATTGCAGCCACACAAACCCTAATCCGACATGGCAATACTGATTTCAGCACTACTCCCCTCGTCGGGTAGGAGTACGGAAATCGGTTTAAAGAGCCCTTTATATCAATATAAAGGGCTTCGTTGTGTGGACGGGTGCAGGGTTAATTCGGTTTAACGCTGCTAAATTCGGTAAATCAGGCCTTAATGCGGTTACATCGCTGTGAAGTCTTTGTACACGTGGTAAACTGTGAGAACATAGGTGGTAAAAGGTCCTCGTTAGGATTGTCTTTTAAAATACTCTTGATGAGATTCTTTCCTGATTAAATAAAAGGATGTTGTCATAGAATGACTGACCCTTTAAAGGGGAGATGATGCCAGCCATACCAGTACCACAATTGATTAGCTGCTTCCCAGCCTGAGAGGGTGAGACTAAGGAGAGTTAGGTGACAGTTTAAAAGGACACCTATGCCTTAAAGACTGAGATCAGTCAGGACTTGGAACCACAGTGAGTGGGGAAGGCTCCTGGGGACGACCCTGGCCAGGGTCTGCAAGAGGCCAGGTGCTCCAAAGCAAGGGATCCAGGGCTCTATACTTTAAGAGAGAAAGAGGGAACTGAAGAGAAGCTCAGGAGAGGTGGAAGACTGTTGTGATTTACATTGTACTTGGATTCCCACAAAAGAAAAGCCTGAGGAGTCAGCACTCTGATAAGGAGCGAGAAGACCTGTGACAGTTGAACTTAAGTTATTTTGCTTTCTCCTATGTTAACCTGGGACTTTTGATAAAGATTAGGTTTATTTTGGGACTTTGGAGTACCCTAGAAGGAGACTGAACCTTCAAGTGGCCTGGCTGCAGAACTAGGCCTTGGCAAACCCAGATGAAGGAGACTTATGAGGAAGGCCCAGCAACCCATGCATCCAGTCACAAGGGGACTCTGGACAGGAAATTGCTTGGGTGTATGTGGGGCTCGTTCTGGGGCAGGATCCCATAACAAACACATAACTAAGCATAGAAAGCTCTCTTAGTCTAATAAGCAAAACACATGTATCTTTGGAACATAGGTCTGCCCATTTCTGGACCTCTGGCCTTTGACTTTCAGATACAGTAGTGTCTGCTACAAAACCTACAGCAATATTAGCTGTCCTCCATAGTTTATATCCCATCTTTAAGAATAGAATTAAAATCTCTCTCTTCGGGAGATTACAGGAAAAACAACAACCTGTGCGCCCCTTGATTATCTGTATGTACCTCGCCCTTCCTGCCAATAAACATTTTGACAGTATCACTCCTCCTTCACTAAGTGATATCTGTGCTCCTTCCCTCCAACTATAACAGAAATGCATTCTTTGTTTTGTACCAAGAAAGAAAATATACCAGAAAGATATGAAACAGAGAAAATAAACAAGAAACCAAAAACTATGGTATTTGAGGCTAGAGTATTTTAAAAATAAAAGGCTAGATGAGTGCTTAGCCAGCTCATGATCTAACTTATTTAAAAGAACTGAAATCAAGAGGGCTGCATTACAATTAGAGAATTAATTATAAAAAACAAAAGCACAGATTTATCTAAATTAGTGGGGAGAAGTTAAAATTACTACATTCATTTTACTAGTAGAACCCACTTTAGACAGTAACACCCACCCACCCAGTTAGTCCACTTCCGAGCTGAATTCTTAACTTACCAGAAGCTAGAAGGCTGCATCTAGTTTGCATAGAACAGAACAGATAGCTGCTCTTGTTGTTTATATAGATGTGTAGCTCACCAAGATCAAGACGGACCACTGTTTACTGGCATCTGTGGTCTCTCTGGCCTGTGCCACATTTCCCCCCTCCCCCCAGCCCAACACGGGCGCTCTAGGCATTTTGCTGCCCCAAGCACGGCAGGCAAGCTGCCTTCAGCGGCATGCCTGCGGATGGTCCGCTGGTCCCACGGGAAGCCACAGAAGGCAGCCTGCCTGCCGCTCTCCCGCCAACTGGCGGAGCGCCCCCAGTGGCTTGCCACTCCAAGCACGCGCTTGGCGTGCTGGTGCCTGGAGCTGCCCCTGTCCCCCCCAAAAAAAACCCCAAAACCACAGCTGCACTGAATTACATGATAAAAACTGCTCCCCATAAGTGAAGAGTCACATCCTCCTGCAAGCCTCCCTTTATTGCCCTAAGCACTATGACATTCTGTACAATCTGTCCCCTCTTATGGCACTCCTAATGCTCAAAGAGGAGAACTGGGAGAAGGGCTGACAAGACTGGCAGTCACTCTTGCCCTTACTGATGCTTCCTACTAAAGTCATACTTAAGAGTGGTAGCCATGTTAGTCTGTTTTTGCTGATACAAGAAGTACTTGTGGCACCTTAGAGACTAACAAATTAATTTGGGCATAAGCTTTTGTGGGCTAAAACCCACTTCATCAGATGCATGGAGTGGAAAATACAGTAGGAACAGTACATGAAAAGATGGGAGTTGCCCTACCAAAAGGAGGGTCAGTTCTAACGAGCCAATTCAATTAAAGTGGGCTATTATCAACAGAACAAAAAAATCACTTTTGTAGTGGTAATCAGGGGGGCTCATTACTTTACTTCCATCTTTTCATGTACTGTATATATATAATATATATATATTATATGAATAGCAACTACCCAAAGATAAAAACTAACAGCAACATTTTTTTTAAAAGTATATCAGAAGCAGGAAACCTGCCAAACAATCTAGGGCTGGACAACCACTGGACAATCAAGGTGCTAAAGGAGCACTCAAAGACAAAGCAATTGTGGAGAAGCAAAATGAATTCTTTGCATTGGTCTTTACTGCAGAGGATGTGAGGGAGATTCCTACACCCAAGCTATCCTTTTTAGGTGACAGATCTCAGGAACTGTCCCACATCGAGGTGCCAATAGAGGAGGCTGGGAACAAACTGATGAATTAATAAGTCATCAGGACCAGATGGTATTCACCCAATAGCTCTAAAGTAACTCCACTATAAAATTGCAACTGTAGTATGTAACCTATCATTTAAATCAGCCTCTGGACCAAATGATGGGAGAATAGCTAACGTAACGACAATTTTTTAAAAAGGTTCCAGAGGCAATCCTGGCAATTACAGGCCAGTAAGTCTAACTTCAGTAGCAGGAAAACTGGTTGAAACTATAATAAAGAACAGAATTACGAAACACAGCTGAACATAGTATTTGGGGAAACTGTCAACATGGCTTTTGTAAAGGGAAATCGTGCATCAATCTATTCAAATTCTTTGAGGGTATCAACAAACATGGACAAGGGTGATCCAGTTGATAGTGAGTACTTGGACTTTCAGAAAGCCTTTGACAGGGTCCCACACCAAAGGCTCTTAAGCAAAATATGTAGTCACGGGATAAAAGGGTAACTCCTCCTCTGGAAGAGTAACTAGTAAAAAAATAAGAAACAAAAGAGTAGGAACATAAGAACAGCCTTACTGGGTCAGACTAAAGGTCCATCTAGCCCAGTATCCGGTCTTCCAACAGTGGCCAATGCCAGGTGCCCCAGATGAAATGAAGAAAACAGGTAATCATCAAGTGAACCATTCCCTGTCGCTCATTCCCAGCTTCTGGCAAACATCCCTGCCCATCCTTGTTAATAGCCATTGATGGACCTATCTTCTATGAATTCATCTAGTTCTTTTTTGAACACTGTTATAGTCTTGGCCTTCACAACATCCTCTGGCAAAGAGTTCCACAGATTGACTGTGCGTTGTGTTTAAAACAAAAAAAAAAAAAAACCACTTTCTTTTGTTCGTTTAAAACCTGCTGCCTATTAATTTCATTTGGTGACCCCTAGTTCTTGTATTGTGAGAAGGAGTAAATAAACTTCCTTATTTACTTTCACCACACCAGTAGCGATTTAGATCTCAATCATATCTCTCTCCCCGCACCCCCCTGATAGTCTGTTTTCCAAGCTTAATAGGAATAAATGGTCAATTTTCACAATGGAGAGAAGTAAATAGTTGAGTCCCCCAAGGTTCTGTACTGAGACCAGTGCTGTTCAATCTATTCTAACATGATCTGAAAAAAAGGGTAAACAGTGAACTGGCAAAGATTGCAGATGATCTAATTACTCAAGATAGTGAAGTCCAAAGCAGACTGCAAGGAGTTACAAAAGGATCTCACAAAACTGGGTGACTGAGCAACAAAATGGCAGATGAAATTCAATGTTGATAAATGCAAGTAATGCATACTGTAAAACATAACCCCAACTCTACATACAAAATCATGGGGTTTAAATTAGCTGTTACCACTCAAAGATCTTGGAATCATTGTGCGTAATTCATTGACAATATCTGCTCAATGTGCAGCAGCAGTCAAAAAGGCTAACAATGTTAAGAACCATTAGGAAAGGGACAGATGATGAAACAGATGATATCATAATGCCAATACATAAATTCATGGTACACCCACTTCTTGAACACTGCATGCAGTTCTGGTTGCCCCATCTCAAAAAAGATACATTAGAACTGGAAAAAGTACAAAGAAGGGCCACAAAAGTGTTCAGGCCTATGGGACAGCCTCCATATGAGGAGAGGTTAAAAAGATGGACTGTTCATCTTAGAAAAGAGACAACTAAGAGAGCTATATGACAGAGGTTTATACAACCATAAATGGCACGGAGAACATGAATAAGGAAGTGTTATTCATCCCTTCACGTTACATAAGAACCAGGGATCACCAAATGAAATTAATAGGAAGTAGGTTTAAAAGAAACATAAGGAAGTACGTCTTCACACAATGCACAGTCAACCTGTGGAACTCACTGGTAGGGGATGTAGTGAAAGCCAAAACTATAACTGGTTCAAAAAAGAATTAGATAAATTCATGGAGGATAGGTCCATCAATGGCTAACAGCCAAGATGATCCAGGATGCAATCTTGTCCTTTGAGTGTCTCTAATAAGATTGCCAGAAGCTGGGACTGGATGACAGGGGATGACTCACTCGCTAAATTGCCCTGTTCTGCCCATTCCTGTGACACTAGCCACTGCTGGAAGACAGGATTCTGGGCTAGACAGACCATTGGTCTGATTGAGTATGGCCATTCTTATGTTCCCCACTGTGGGGCTGGCAGAGGAAAGGTATGTGACAATGAGGTATATACCAGCGCATTGCTAAACGAGGACAGAGTTAAGGATGTCTAAGCAACGTTAACTCTGCCTTTCCTGAATGATGGTAGATCAAGTGCCAGCACATGCCAAGGCCCCTAGGTCTCACCGAACACTGACAAATGCATAGCTGGAAATCAGTCTGGCTCACCTATGTGTTACCATTTTTTAAAAGATGTCAAGTTTATAGGAATGTGTTCAGTGTTTGAACTTCATGAGCTGCTTGTGAGCTGCTGCAAGTAGTAATCTCACTTATATCTGTATCCCATGTTAGAAGGTAATATTTAAGTGTTTTGCTCTGTAACAATAAGTGTGTTTGCTGTGAAACTGGAAAACACCCCCCGCTCTCCAGCCCTAGTCAGGAGAGCAGCATTATCAAGTGTGAGATACTAGTTTACCACAAGAGTGTCATCTCCTGCCCAACAAAAGAAGGCCTGTTGACTCCAGACAAACCACTGTGGAACAACAAAATATTTCGTCCACTGATGTTTAACCTCACACCCATCATAGCTTGAACTCCGGGGAAAGGGAATAAAAGTCTCTGACCAGAAAGATCTGTATCACTATACTGCCTGGAATTTGGAGAGGGCAGTATTTCTAAGATGAAGCAAGAGATCCCCAAGCTGCTTAGCTTGGGTTAGTTCTAAAGGACATATACCACTTTTATATTATAGCAGCTTCTGTTACCTTTTGACACCTACGACTGTAACTCATGTGTATGTTTACCTGCTTTAACCTTGTAAATAATTATCTTATTTCTTCTTCCTAATTAATAAATCTTTAGTTTATTATAGAATTGACTACAACTGTTGTCTTTGGTGAGAGATTTAAGGTACAATTGACCTGAGTGGTCCTTTGAGACTGGAAGTAACCTAAATATTGTTGCAATTTTTGATGTAAAGGACCACCTAACATAAAGGCAGACTCACAAGAGTGGCAAAATAATATGGAGTCCCCTGGGGCACTCCTGTCTAAGACTGTTATAGCGCTTGAGGAGTTCAAACTTGATACTTGGTTCGTGAAATCTAATTATAGAACACAACCAGTTTGGGGTATGTGTCCTCCAGACAGCTTGACATCCTGGTTTTCAGATGTTTTGAGTTTTACTAAGGTCAGTGTTCTGCAAAGAAATGATATACCACTGAACAAACTTAGCTCTACATTAATGTAGCTTTTTTGCCACTGAAATTCCTAGGTTTTTTTTTTTTTTAAATAGGAAAAGATATGTTGTTGGTAGGCATTAGCAGTCATTTAGGCAACTGTACATATCATGCCTGCAATTTGCATATCAAGCCAAATCAGCTTATAGTCAGCAATCCCCAGGCCATTGTGTATGCCTTGCTTCCTGCACACTTCTGCAACCTCGTGATCTAGGAATCACCCAGAATCCATATATTGGCATCCCTAGCAGCACATATTTCTTTTCCCTAACTAATCAAGGTACCTGTGCTATGAGTTCTGAGCCTCTGCACTACCCATCTTTGGAAACACCACAGTAATCTGGCCCAAGATCAGAAAGTAGCCAATTGTCCACCATGCCCTCACCAACCACCTTTGGGTCTAGTAAAAATAATGCTTTTCCCAAACAACCATTCCACGGTTTGCCTGCCACCTGTCCTTATTGTCTAACCCCATCATAACCCCTGCCCCTGTTCCCACCCCTTTTCCCCCCACAACTGTCTACAGCTCTTCCCCCTCCAATATAACAAACATTTTGGTAAGACCAGCTGCTGACTTCTGCTACATTCACAGTAAACCTCCCCATTAAATAAGGATGTCATATTATAAGAGAGAACTTCCAGCAAGCAACATGAGTCATTAAATCTTTACTGCACAGATGTACAAAGGTTTAAACCAGAAATATCAGCAGTGGGGAGTTCACCGGGGGCAATGACATTGGCCCGTTCCCTCAAACTACCCAGGCAAGCATGAACTGGCTGCACAGAAACCTTCTCACTTTTTTTTCTTTATTGGTGCACGTGCACTATAATCCTTCCAGATTATACGTCTACACAAAGAATTTAACACGTTCTTAAATACAATTTCCAGTTTGGGTCCCCGTCTCCCCGCCCCAAAAAACAAAACAAAAAACAAAACCAAACCTTAGTGATTGCCATGCACTACCATGGGTAAAAACTGATCAACTGAAACCATTTTGACCCACATCACAACAACAGTTTTAGCTAGTAGCCTGGGGGGGAGGGGCCAGAGGGGGAGGCTAGACATTTTGGAAAATGGCTATATTAATCAGGGCTTATACCTCCAGAACACTAGGCTTAAATGACCCCAAATATGGGTCATTAATCCTACTCTGTACTCCCAGAAGGCATAGCAAATTTCCTGGCTCACACTGAGGGAGAGGGGTATGTGCAACCACTGTAGATGAGCACAGTGCCCTCCCCCACCCCAAGATCCTGGCATGCCCACAGGGAGGAGCATGAGAGGCTAAGATACCCTCAGAAGATCAAGGGGCAGGAAGGGGGGTGAGATTCTCCTGGGGGGCAAGAGTTCCCTAGAGCTAGGCACACATACGTGATGGGAGAATGTGGGGCTGACACAGACAGGCAGAGCAGGGGTTGCACAGGGGATGGTGTGCAGTGGCAGAGTTGTAGAGAGCATAGGGTCAGGGTGCATTGGTAAAGTTTGAGGCACACTGGCAGAGCTGAGGGGTGTAGTGGATTGGGGTGCACTGGCAGAGTTGGGGAGGCTATCCCTCCCTCACCCGAGCCCCCAACCTCTTGCTGCCTCTACCACCCATCCCCATTTATCCCTCAAAAGTCCTCTCCCCCTAGTTCCCCTCTCCTCCCAGGAAACATTCACATGTCTTGGGGGGTGGGGAGGACCTGCTACCCGTGACTCTCAAACTTTAGCAGTCTCCAGCCACTCAGTCCAACACGCCTTTTGTCTCAGATTGAGGCTTGTGATTAATTTATCCTAATTATCCTATGTTAACTGGAGGGTGAGTTCACAATTCACAAGCTCAACAAGGTCTGCAGATTTTGTACAGTCATTAGTAAGCGCAAAAATTAAGTCAGCCTAAGTTACGTCGACATACAGCCACTTCAGTAATTAAATCACTTTGGCACATCCGTACAACATTCCTTGTGTTGGCACTGCATGTCCTCACAAGGGGCAGTTGAACTGATTTAACCGTCAGTGTGTGGCATTGTGTCAAAAGGCAAAAGCAGGACACATGCAGGAGCCCTGCTCGCCTCCGTGGCCCTGCCCTTGGGTTGCCAGCTGTCTGGTTTTCGACCGGAACACCCAGTCAAAAAGGGACACCGACGGCTCTGGTAAGCACTGATGACCAGACTGCTAAAAGTCTAATTGGTGGTGCAGCGAGACTAAGTCAGGCTCTCCTCCTGCCCTGGCTCTGCATGGCTCCCGGAAGCAGCCAGCATGTTGGTTTTCTATTCGCAGGGGCACACAAGCGGCTCCATGTGCTACCCCTGCCCCAAGCGCCTGCTCCGCAGCGCCCGTTGGCCAGGGACATGCCAGCCACTTCCGGGAGCCACCTGAGGTAAGCAGCGCCTGGCCGGAGCATGCACCCCTCACCCCCTTCTGCACCCCAACTCCCTTCCCCAGTCTCCTCCTTCACCCCAAACCTCTCATTCCTGGCACCACCCCAGAGCTCGCACCCCTAGCCAGAGCCCTCACCCCCTTTCGCACCCCAACCCCCTGCCCCAGCCTTGAGCCCCCTGCCACACCCCAAACCCCTCATTTCAGGCCCAGCCTGGCGCTCGCACCCCCAGCTGGAGCCCTCAGCCTCTCCTGCATCCCAACCCCTGCCCTAGTCCAGTGAACGTAAGGGGGGGGAGGGAGAGCAAGCAATGGAGTGAGGAGGGATGGAGTGAGCAGGGGGTAGGGCCTCAGAGAAGGCAAGGCAGGGAAGGGCAGAGTCTCAGGAGGAAAAGGAGGGGTGGGGTAGGGTTGCCAACTTCCGAATTGCACAAAACCAAACACCCTTGCCCTGCCCTGAGGCCCTGGTGTTTGGTTTTGTGCAATTTGTAAGCTGGCAACCCTACCTCATTCCCTCTTCTTCCCCTGAGGCCCTGCCCTGTGCCCCTCCTCTCAAGCTCCTCACCCCCTGAGCCACCACCCTTGGCCAGGCCAGAAGCTGGAGCTGGACCATGGTAAGAGCTGCCCAGGGAGTCCAGGCCACTGTGCCAGAGAGCATCTCCCAGACCACACCCCCATCCCCCAGGGAAGGGTGGTGGGTCTGGGGATTCCCACAGCAAAAGGCTCACTGGGCAGCTATCATCACTGCCCGGCTCCAGCTTCTGGCCTGGCCAGGGGATGTGACCTCAGAGAGAAGAGCAGGAGCAGGGGTAGGCCCTCATGGTGGTGGCGGTGGCGGCTAAGGCCCACCTCAGCCCCATCACCTCACTGGGAAGAGGCTGGTGCTGCTCCTGAATCTCAGGCAGGTGTGAATCGGTGCCACAGGCAGTCTGGGACAAATAATGTCCTGGAGTCATTCAGCCCAGGACTTAAATTCTGCATTTAGGTACTGTTCCGCCCAATTCTGGGCAGGTTTTCACCCTAATTGTGGGACGGCTTCTGAAAGGCAGCAACAATCGAGGTCAGCAACCCAGTGTCTACGCAGACTGCATTGACCTAATCACTATGCCTCTCATGGAGATGGAGTTATTAAGTCAGTATAGTAGGCGAGTTATATCAGTGGGAGCTACATTTTAGTGTAGATACTTCCAGAGTTAGGTCAATGTAAGACACTCTCAGTTTAACAGTACAAGGCAGCAGAAGGAAACCGTCAGAGGAGAGAGGAACTCTAACTCAGGAACCCCTCCATCAGAGAAACCTACTTCAGGGCAAGTGGGGGGAAGATGATACTGCTTTATTCATCAAAGCACTCTCTCAATTAAAGTCAAATAAGGATAATGATAATACTAACTGTGTGTTAGACAAATACAATGACACACTGCCACAAATACTTAGTAATCCTAGGTAAAGCAGAGATGGACACCTTTATCCTGTAACCTCAGTAAAGGGAAACTGGAGGTTTATGATTAAGCATTTGTCAAAACTCATACAGGTATCAGTAGAGGAAATATCTGTTTTTCTCTACTGTGCCATGTAAAAAGTTAAATACTCTTAAAATATCACTAAACTGCATTAAAAAACTGAAACCTAAAATCAAAAGTGTTAGAAAGATAGGATTTAAGAATAATATGAATGGATTTATCTGCTTTTATATGGCCCATGTTCAGCACTCAGTCCAGGCATGAACTCCCACTGACAGTGGGTAGTTTGTGCAGAGCTGGTAGAATATGGCCCTAAAAATCCTGTTCAGGACTAGTCTAAAAGAAAGGCACTTTCATCCTTCCTCCCATATTTTCTGAGCTCTGCTACAGATTTCCAGTATAACTTTGAGTAAGTCATTCTCTCCAGGTCTTAGAGCTTGTCTATATGGGAAACTTTTTAAATCAATTGTACCCATATAGTTACATTAATGTAGCTCACCACACACACACCTGAGCATTCTTATTCTGATACAAGAGTAGCTTTTTTCAATTTATCTTATACTCCTTTCCAAGAGACAAATTAAACTGAAAAAATACACTCCTATTGGAAAACAAGAGAGTGTCCAAACGGAGGGTAATAACAGTATAACTATATTATTTTAAATTCACGACTTCTGTTATCTAGAAAAAAAAAGTTCTGTGCAGACAATGGCTCAGTTTCTTCATTTGTAAAATGAGAAAGTGAGGCTTCTCATCCGTAAAATGGAAATACTACTTACCTACTTCACAAAGCCATCAAGTGTCTTAATTTGTTAACATTTGAAGAACAAGGATATCCTCAGATAGAAGGTGCTACAGAAGTACTGTTAAACTATTATTATTAAATGAATTCTGAAGACATTTCAGGACATCTAGTTTGCCCTGGTTACATAAAATCAGACAGCACAGAACTGACCCACCCCCTGCATGTGTGTGGGGGATGGAGGAGGAGGGAGAAGGGACCCACTATGAAACGACTTGGCAGAGTGGTCCCCGCCTACCAACCTATAAAGCAGCATGGCCTCAAAATAGGTGCCTGTGTACTATTAAGTTGACTAGTACCAAGAAGTCTCTCTCAAAGTCACATTTCAATAGTGGGGCGGGAGGGTAAGAGTGAGGAAAGAGTGAAGCACTTCCAGTAATATACCTGTTTACATTTTACCTCTGATGGACATATTTCTCTCTCTGGAAATTCCACTTTTGGAGTAAACATGCTGAAGGTTAGCTAGGCATTCAGTAGTACTAAGTCATATAGCTAAGTCATCACCAGCTAGTCCCCCTCATCACCACCCCATTTAAAAAAAAATGGTAATGTGCCTAAAACTTTAGGGTATTTTACACTGCAGAGTTAGTACAGACACCAAACTAATATAAAGATGCTGGAGAAGACAGAGCAAAGGCCAAGAGAGGTATCACATTCCACAGAACGTACTAGACAACAATAGCGAAATCATCTCAGCAGGCTCATGTGCAAAATCATCTTGGTGCGCACACACACACATGCACCCCTTGTCCCTCTCTCTTTTTTATATCCTCATGCACTGCCTAACACATCAAAACGCATCAGCGGTTAACCCCTGAGTAGTTTTTTTTGTTTGGGATTTTTCCTTTTCCACTTCATATGTACTAGTTCAGTTTGGGGATGTTGTTTTTTTTAGGTAACCCTTTCTGTGAGCCAACTGTTTGATCACTGTCTCCCTTTGTTTATATTTTTAAAATCACTTTTGAAGAGATCAGCTGTAGTTATTTTTGCCTCTCACATACTAGTGAACAAATGAAAAAAGCATCAATGGAAACGCACAAGCAAGAAAAAGTAAATGCTATCTCGCAGCAGAACTATATAAAAATGACAAAGAAAGAACAAAGAGAAAGGAATATGCCATATAATAATTCAAAACTAGTAACTACCACAATAGGACAATTTTGTGGGACGGTAGGTGATAGGATGGAACCGTTCACTAGAATTTCTTGCATTTCTTTTTTTTTTTCCTCCCTTTGGCCGAGGCAGCAAGGAAGCAGAATGATTTTAGGAAAAAAAAATCCAACCCAAATGATATTCCAAATAATTGCAAATGATTGACACCTAGTGATGAGCATAAAATTGACCAACCTCTACTCTCCCACACAGTCAAGATAAGCTAGCAAGCTCTGACAAGTAGCTGAAGAGTGGGTGTTGAACCATGGGAACCTGGTACTGCTAAGTTTCTCTCTCTTAAAGACGAAACAACAATTGAGCCAAGACCCAGAAACACGATACGATACATGACTCCAAAAAACAAGATCTTAATACAGCTGCGATCTGTGAATTATCACGTCCTTAATTTACATTTCCATTCTTTCATACATATACTGTTCCCTCTCTTCCCTTCCCCACCCCATTTTAATCATGGAATTGTCCCAGATATTTTATTCATAAAAAAAAAATCTAAGAGATATGGTGGAAAAAAATGAATTTCACTTCTGATCTTGAAGCATTAAACAGTTGTCTCAGAGACAGCTTAATGACGTCCCTAACTTTATATATCTTAACTAGTCTCCTGTTGTAAGAGTTTTATGAACCTGTCAAACAGGCTCTTATTTTGCCAGTGGTTCCAAAATTATTGCTCACAGAGCAGAGTTACTGGAAGTGAGGGGGGAGGGAGGGACTGAAGCGTGATTTGTGGTGGGGTTACAGGAAGGAAAAGTACGCTACTATGCAAAGTAGCAGTAATACAGTCAGTCCCCTGACAGGGAAGTTGGAACTAGAGAGCAACATGAAGGTAGATTTTTCACCACCATAACATAGTACAATTCTTTAGGAGGGACATGGACCCAGAATGGAATAGATTTCTTTAAGGTGTAAGTGTATATTGGAATAGAAGAATAATTGTATGTATTTTAAAATACAGCCCTAAACACACTGAAGATAAGACAGTGAATCCCATAATCTTAAATGTGGAGCATATGAACTACTGCCCCAGACTGGGACATTGTGGTGTTAATACAATTCACCATGCTGTATCTATTTCTATCACAATCAGGGCTCTGCCACTGGGATTTCAGTAGTACTCCCAGAGCTGAACAGAAAAGATACATGGCAATGTCAAGATTGATGTAGGGATGGATTAAAAAAAAAATCTGATAAAGGGAAGGAAAGTCACAGTATACAGGTTTTGTTTTATATTCTAGATCAGAGGTGGGCAAACTATGGCCCGTGAGCTCCCGCTGGGGAGCGGGGTCTGGGGCTTGCCCTGCTCCGGTGCTCCGGCTGGGGCACTGGGTCAAGGCCCACACCACATGGCTTGGCCCTGCTGTAGCGCTCCGGCTGGGGGACTGGATCAGGGGCTGCTCTGGCCGGGGTGCTGGGTTGGAGGCCACTCTGGCATTTCAGCCAGGGCACAGGGTCAGGGGCTGCACCACACAGCTCAGCCCAACTCCAGCGCTCCAGCTGGGGTGCAGGGTTGGGGGCTGCATCACATGGCTCCCGGAAGCTGCGGCATGGCCCCGCTCCGGCTCCTACATGCTCCAATGGGAGATACGGGGGCTGTGCTAGGGGATGGGGCAGTGTGGAGACCCGACTGGGCGCACCTCCGCGTAGGAGCTGGAGGATGAACATGCCACTGCTTCCGGGAGCCGCTTGAGGTAAGCGCCACTTGAAGCCTGCACCCTGAGCCTCTCCCCACACCCCTCCCCCAGGCCTGATCCCCCTCCCGCTCTCCAAATCCCTCAATCCCAGCCTGGAGCACCCTCCTGCACCCTAAACCTCTCATCTCCAGCCCCACCCCAGAGCCTGTACCCCCAACCACAGCCCTCACCCCCTCCCGCACTCCACCCCAATTTTGTGAGCATTCATGGCCTGCCATACAATTTCTATTCCCTGATGTGGCCCTCAGGCCAAAAAGTTTGCCCACCTCATTCTGGATCCATTCTACCATCTCATTCACATGCAAGAAAATGATTTTTTTTGTGTTACCAATTTAGAAAAAACAAACCAAAAAAACTCACTTAAAACTTATTTAGAAAAACTGACACTACAGTGCACTCTATCCTGTGAAGACAAGACTGACATTCCTCACCCAGTGAGAGCCTACGCTAAAACTTATTTGAATGAACTTGACCCAGCTTGGCTTCGGGCCAGCATTCAACGTCACGGAATGACTTAACAGAACAGAGTGTTCTTGGCATGAGCACAAAAATGTGTTGAAATCCATGCTGGAGAGAAAATCAGTTTGCATTTCAAATTAATAAAAAGAAGTGGTAATAAAAAGGTAGCAAACACAAAGACAGCAGTAGTCATTTGAATACAGATTTGCTGCAAGAAATTTTTTTTTTTTTTAAACTTTCCACTGTTCCGTCATTCACTAAACAAGTTACATTAAGGGACTTAGTTCTCCGAGATATGCCCTTCCTTACTTCTCCAAATCTCAGCCCATGGCCTCTCCTCTTTCCTTCCCCTTCTCACCTCCCACAATGCTATACCTGGAAAATTCCAATACACCTTTTAGCTAGCAATCAAAGGGAGTGACAGCCTGTAAAGCCAGAAACAATTCATGACTCACTTCCGCCCAAAACCTTGAAGTAAAGGCTACACTGCAGGCATCTCACGCGATGCTTCTGTATAGAATACTTTGTTATAAAGTTATGTCATTCCTAAATGGATTATGTTAATTCTCTGTCATAAAACGAAGAGGAAACAAGAGGGAGAACAGGCAAAATAAAAACTTACCATGCACTCAATAAACTTCCTGCATGTAAACATATGGTTATTATCTCCTTTCCTGTTTCCACATTATGATTCCCCCTTATTTTCTTTCCAAGCTCAGTTGCATGTCCTGTTTTCCCTTCCTTTGTTCGACCCCTTCTTCTGTCTCAGGTATTCCATTTTCCCTTCCAGCAAAGGATTGTATTATTCCACCACTATCACCAGAAGCAGACACAGCTAAAGGGCCTTTCCCAGGTCAGTCACACAGCCTCGTCACTTCCATCACTCTATTAACTAGGGAGCATTCCGGACAGGGCCATCCTTAGGCATACACAGCTGCATAGGGCACCTGAAAATTTGAGGCATCACCAAGACAGCAGGTAAGAGTGGGTCACACAGTGCGTGACCCAGTCTCTTAGGCAGGGGCCATATTCACAGAGCCGAATGCGCCAGCATTCTGATTGAGAAAGAGGGTATGGGGGTCTCTTCAGGGAACTGTGACTCTCCGCCACCATGAGGCAAGCTGGGTGGCTCGGTATCCTTTGCTGCCTCGTCCCTCCTCCTCCGAGCTGACACTGCGTCTGCTGCATATGAAGCTCGGTGCGTGTCAGCAATGGTGGGGGGGGGGGCGGTTCTGAGGGTCCAGAGGCGGAGGTGGTAGCTGTGCCCTAAGTTGGGCATGGGGGCACCATTTTAAAAATACTGCATTAAGGCCCCATAAATCCTAAGGACGGCCCTGATTCCTGGTTTATGACTCCATCAGACCCTCAAATGCAAGCCTCGCATCACAGCAACATCCTCCAGCTAGCAAAATAGGCAATAGTGAGCAATTATCATTCTCATAACATGCCACACAAATCCTTAGACCAGCCCATAGCCCGAGGCACTAGGAACTGGGTAGAAGCAAAGCAGGCATGCTTCCCACCACCCTTGAAGCCCTAAAAGTAACTCTGGAGCTGCTTTGCAGAAGCTACTTCAGGTCACTGACTGAAATAGACTTGTGCCACCCTAAATCACTGTCAGCCCCCTGCTGAAAGAAGATTAGAGATCTGTTCAGCAATGGATCCTTCAGTCACACACAGAACTTCATGGCTGGGAGGGGACTTCTTACCCCCTGACTTGTCCTCCCCACATCCAGTACTTGCAGCGTGTAGCAAAGCTGCACTGGTTTTTGCTTGGGGAGTGGAGGGGAAAAAACATCCACAACCACTAAACGTTTCACATTAACAAAATTAAACAGCTCAGCATATGAACGAAGAAGCAAAGTAACTTGCATGGCACGTGAATTACGTCTCCATTTGGCATCACAAACTAAGCTCTTCCAATCCTTTTCTAACATATATTATAGAATAAACTCTGCCTATGCCTCCCATCAGTTGACAAACTATGTTTACAGAAGCATATTAACAGTATTAAAGTCTGTTTTGAGTTCCTAAATATGGGGAGGGGAGAGGAAGCAACCTCCTTTTTTGTAATTTTTTTGTTTGCCTGACTGCCCTTCTCTGCAGAATTACATCCTAAAACATGAATGGGGGAATAAAGAGGTATAAATTTTAGTTCTCACGCACAGGAAAAGGAGAATGCCTACTGAAAGCATAAGCCAGACTTGAAAACAAACACTACTGATCATGAGGTTAAGGATGGGACTAGTCTATACTTTATGAAATTCAAAATCTCTTTGCAATCATAATAGGAATCAGACAGGATCAAGGGGGCATTTTCACACCATCTGCTTCTTGTAAGCATATGGCATTGGTGGAACTCAGCACTTCCTGTCTTATCTCTCTGGGTTTCTATGATGGTCAGACTATGGAACAAAATGATTTAAACAAGCAGCAGAAATAGAGTTTATTTCAAGAGAGTAGACAGGTTGGGAGTGGAAGAGAATGCAGGTGCTAAAACTAGAGAGTATGCAAGCTGCTACTAATGACAACAGCATCAATGTGCTAATATGCAATTCCTAATTTTAAAAGAATAGGTCTTGTTTGATATTCTCTCCATCGGGATTTTTAAAAGAGGGATAAATCTTAGACAAACTGTAGGCCATTAGCAATGATGTAATTAGTCCACCAGCACCCTCATCCAAAACAAAAACACGAACAAAATACACCGTTCTGTAACACTGATAGAAAAGAGGTGGGGGAGGTGGTGTGCATAAATTAAGGGAGACCATGAAACAATTTCAGTATTTACAGTGAAGCATTCTGGGCTGCTAAGTAGGAAAAAGATCTTTGGAATACATAAGATTTTATTAATCACAAAAATATGGATCAGTTCTATGTAGTCTCAAACTCTGCCCTAATATACTTCCCTCTCACCTAACAGTAAGCTGTCATTCCATGGCAAGTTGAATTAAGTCTGAAAGTTTGCTTGAGAACCAGATCCACAGGTTAGTGAGGTTTTCTAAAGCCACTCCCTGTCAGTTAGTGGGCAACCCACTGGAGACTGGCACAATCTCTAAGAAGGGCAAAGCTGAAAGGAGGATGTAACATATCCTACAGTCATGAGGGTTACTTGTTTTAGTAATGTATTAGTCCATAAATCTTTGAACAAATGCATGAGACCATTAGCTCAGACAGGAGGAGATAAAATTTTTCAATGTACTGTAAAATTACGTATTGATCGGGTTGTGCATTCCCTTTTCTGTGTAAACTCTAACTTCATAGTCTCATCGATGTTTGAAGAACCTGTTCAGTCTCTTGAGAAGGCTCACTGTCAATTCAACTTTTCAGTCTTTTTTCTAACTAAACTAAAAGACCAGCAAGATCTCTATTCCATTACCCTTTTCCCAAAGTCACTCAGTCTCCCTGGAGGATTACTGGGAAGTTGCTGAATTCTGGAACATTTTCCATTGTGATTTAGAGAATCTCAGGTGATCGGATACCGTACCCTGTTAGCTGTGCCAGAACCAAAGAGGGTAACACATTTCCCTAATTTTGTGTACACTGCTTGACTTAATGCTTTTCAGTTGGGGCATTTTATTTTGAAAATTAAGCGTGAAATAAGAAAAAGCTAACCCATCCACATCCCTATCAATATTAAACATCATTTACTGGATATTTTTCATATTATTCTCACATGAGCCTCAACTAATCAGTGTCTCCCCTACCCTCACCACCCAAGCATGTATGAAACTGACTAGAATAGCACAAGACTAGATCTAGATTAACACATTTTTGGGGGTGACACTATGTAAAAGAGAATGTTTTTACATGTAAATGCCATGTTAAAGTTAAGAGCAGGCGGGATAATATAAGGCAGCTTCCTTAAAGGAAACTAATAAACATGAAAACAAAACTGATACAGAAAAAGAAGAGTGATATACGTCAGCTCTGTTATGTCAATTTACTAATTTGAAAGTTAGGTAATTTAATTATAAAGCAGAAATGGATTACTGGTATTGTTATGCTGTAAAGTTCTGCAGCATTACAGACAACGTTGCCAACTGTTTAAAAAAAATTAATTCAGCAACTTTTCCAGATACTGTACAGCACCAGCTAACAAATGGCATGCATCTCAAACTATGGAAGTTTTTAATCCTGTATTAGCTTGGTGTCTGTAAAATTATTTCACAGACAATGCTGAATCACTATAAATACAACACACATTTTCAAATTCTTTTGATAAATATTCCAAAAAATAGTTGGCATGGGTGCAATCACAAAGATAGCATTACTGCTTCAGCTATTTCTAACTCAACCATTATTATCTCAAGCATTAAAAGTAAACAAAACGAGCACAACTAAAGCATCATGCATTTCTAATTTTCAACAGTGGACACAGTTGTCAGTGATGACTTAAATAATTAAACATTTTATTGTGGTATCACCTAGAGCCCTCATCCATGTAAGGGGCCCATTGTATAACTCTGTAACAAAAAAAAAAAAGGGGGGGGGGGAGAGACAGCCTCCGCCCCAAAGAGTTTATAATCTAAAAAGACCTTACAGCAGGAGGAGACAGACAGGGGAAATGACCCTCTTTAGAGAAGTGTGGAAGATGCTTTTCTTTTGGGTAGACCTGGGCAGAGCGCTAGCATCCAGTGCTCTTTTCCAGAGCATTTACCTATTGGATCATCGCTCTAGTTCAAAGCTCAGGCAAATCCATGAGCAATATTGTGAAACTCTCCCCTTTTTAAAACTGGTGATTGTAGCACAGCCTACAGTAGATGGAGAATAGTTTTATGATTAATTGGTTACACGAACCCATATTAAAAATTAAATCCATTTTCTCATCTCCTGTTTAAGATGAGCATAGTTACAAAGCAACAAACAGTATCAGTTAATCATCTGTGAAGTCCCGCCCTCATAAGAATTAGTGAGCTGGCAAGCATAATCAGCAGCAGTCTTACTTTTCTGATCTAAGAAAAAGAAGAAGAGAATGACAATGAAATTTGCCTCAGAGCAATGATGAAGGCAGTAGTCACTCAACCATCGTCTATTCAGCATCTCTGGGGCACACACAACACATGTTAAATAGAATACGGGAAGTGGGACTTCCCACAATGCTTATTAGCAAATTCAGTGACAAACGTCAGCTGAATGACAGATGAGACATACAAAATAAGCATGCAACTGAGGCAGGAATATTCCTATTTTTATTCCTGTGAAAGGAATTTTAGAAAATATGATCCATATTATTTCATAAGTTGTTTATGATTCATGCCAGAAACTAAAATCTATAGTTATGGTACATGCTCTTTGTAGTTCCTCCAGAAAAACACAATACAAACATTTAAGTTGATGCAAATTCATTCAGCCATACCCACAAGCCACTATATAGAGGTAATCCCTCCAAATACTGAGGCTTATAAATACTGTCCCCGATTTCCCTGTATTAAAAATTCTGTATGTACCTAATGCCAAAATGTTCTTTTATAAATATTTGTACTGTACTTTATCCAACACAACACTGGCCGCCCAAATATGACACCTGAATAATCAAGGTTTAGGATAATCATGAGACTCTTCAATGTCATTAATAGACTTCAGGGGTACCTGGTTCTGTTTTGAATAAACAAGATTATATTACACCTGTGAAACAAAGAACTGAAGAAAAGTTAAACCTACATACTGCATTTTTTTATTCATTTAATTAACAGGGCGGAAGCCTCACTAAAGGCCAGATTGTATAGTTCTTTTGCCTGCCTGAAGGGAACTGATAGGTTAGCCACCTCCACAGCATTGTGGCTTTTCTGCCCCAGTAAGGGCTGATCTGCTCTGAGAATCTGCACACGTGGAAGAGGTAGGCCTGGGAGGACCAGAGGTTAAATTAGGTTAGACATGAATTGTTTCTTCTGGAAACCTGGAGGCCAAGAATATGAACTATGCTAACTTTCCTGTTTAGCTTTATTTGTGTTAGGAACCCCTTCTGAAAAGGAGAGTTTGCAGGCTGCAGCAGATACACAAAACTCTAGCATTTCAATTCCACCCAAGCAGGTTGGGGGATCAGATGTCCCAATTTTATAGGGACAGTCCCAATATTCAGGGCTTTGTTTTATATAGATACCTATTACCCCCAACCCCTGTTCCTGATTTTTCACACTGGCTATCTGGTCACTCTACCCAAGCTATATGGCAACAACTCCAACATAACTCTTCCTTACCCAGCTATGGAAATCAGAGTTTGATATAATATTTTCACCCTTCTGGCCTCTTTCATCTAAGCATTGCTCTATGCCCTTACAAATCCCAGAAATCCACAGAACTTTGGAATAGGCTCTGTTTCTTCTACAGGGGAACAAACAGTCTTCTCCTTTCCCACTTCCTGTCAGAGTGGGGAATCTTTGCAAAGGGAACTTCAGTTTTCCGTTCCTTCAGCTACTTATAGGTTTTCATAAGGCAGGGTAAAGTCTGGCCGTTAGTTTCTGATATAAAGCATTAGCATTGCTTTTAGCTGATCATGCTGCATTGGTTCAATCTTTTCCAGAACATAAGGATTTTTTATTTATTTTATTTATTTATTTATTTTTGCAATGGCCTCAATGTTCAGTAGGAAGTGCCAACTTTTGAATACATAGAACAGGAAACTGAAATATGTTAAAAAAGAATACACAAAGCACTGTACCCAAAACTTTATTTCCCAGTTAAGTTGTTTGATTTTAAATCCAAATCAATCAATCATTCTCGTACTCAGACCTAAGAAACTGTTTATGAAAACATGTATATTATGCATTACACAGCACAAACCTGGCACAAACATAACTCTTCCTCACAGCTTTCTGAAATTCAGGGTTGGATAAATTTTTCTCCTCACCCCCAATCTCTCTACCCTCCTCTTCCACTCAAGACATCTGAATTAGTGTCAATTGTCCAAAAGATTTATAAACTACAATGCTTTTAGATTATTTATATTTATTTTAAATAATGGTAGGAGGGAAAAAAGCAGACTAAAGACAGTGGACTTCAAGAAGGCAGACTTCATCTTAGAATACTTAAGGAGCTGACTAAGGAGATATCTGAGCCATTAGCAATTATCTTTGAAAACTCAGAAGATGCAAGAGATTCAAGAGGACTGGAAAAGGGTAAATATAGTGCCATTCAATAAAAAAGGGAAATAGGGACAACCCAGGGAATTACAGGCCAGTCAGCTTAACTTCAGTACCCAGAAACATAGTGGAGCTAGTAATCAACCAATCAATTTGAAAACATCAAAAAGATAAGGTGATAAGTAGCAGTCAGCATAGATTTGTCAAGAACAAATCATGTCAAACCAACCTATAGATTTCTTTGACAGGTTAACAAGCCTCGTGGATGGGAGGCAGTGATAGGATGTGGTACATCTTGACTTTAGTAAGGCTTTTTATACTGTCTCGCATGACCTCAAACAAACTACGGAAATACAACCTAGATGGAGCTACTATACGGTGGGGCACAATAGTTGGAAACCCATTCCCAGAGAGTAGTTATCAGTGGTTTACAGTCAGGCTGGAAGTGGGGTCTTGCAGGGATTGGTCCTGGGGCCAGTTCTGTTCAATACCTTCATAAATGATTTAGATAATGGCATAGACAGTACACTTATAAACTTTATGGATGATACCAAGCTGGGAGGGGTTGCAATTGCTTTGGAGGATAGGATAAAAATTGAAAATGATCTGGCCAAACTGGAAAAATGGTCTGAAGTAAATAGGATGAAATTCAATAAGGACAAATGCAAAGTTCTCCACTTAGGAAGGAATAATCAATTACACAAACACAAAATGGAAAATGACTGCCTAGGAAGGAATACTGCAGAAAGGGATCTGGAGGTTACAGTTGATCACAAGCTAAATGTGTGTCACTGTAACACTGTTGCAAAAACAGAGAACATCATTATGGGATGAGTGCAGGTGCGTTGTAAGCAAGACACGAGAAGTAATTCCTCCGCTCTACTTCTTGCTGATTCGGCCTCATCTGGAGTACTGTGTCCACTTCTGGGCACCACATTTCAGGAAAGATGTGGACAAATTGGAGAAAGTCCAGAGGAGAGCAACAAAAACGATTAAAGATCTAGAAACATGACCTATGAGGGAAGATTGCAAAAATTGGGTTTGTTTAGTCTGGAGAAAAGAAGACTTATGCCCCCTCACCTCAGTTTTCAGGTACGTAAAAAGTTGTTACAAGGAGAAGGGTGAAAAATTGTTCTTGTTAATCTCTGAGGATAGGACAAGAAGCAATGGGCTTAAATTGACGCAAGAGAGGTTTAGGTTGGACATCAGGAAAAATTTTCTGTCAGGGTAGTTAAGCACTGGAATAAACTGCCTAGGGAGGTTATGGAACCCCCATCATTGGCGGTTTTTAAGAACAGGTTAGACAAACACCTGTAAGGAATTGTCTAGTTATTATGTAGTCCTGCCTTGAGTGCAGGGGACTGGACTAGATGACCTCTTGAAGACCCCTCTAGTCCTACACTTCTATGATTCAGCATACTCAGAGAATTGGTAGGCAAAACCCCATGGGAAGCAAGTGTAAGGGAAAAGCAGAGTTCAGGAGAGTTGGCAGTTTTCCTGAAGAGACAGTATTAAGGGCATAAGAGCAAACTGTTCCAATACATAGGAAAAATAAGAAGTATCATAAAGAGATCACCCTGACTTAACCAGGAGATCCTCAATAACCTGAAATTCAAAAATAAGTCATACAAATAGTTGAAACTAGGTCAAATTATGAAACATGAATGCATATATTAAAAAAAAAAAAAAACAAGCATGTAGGCACAAAATTAGAATGGCCAAGGCAAAAAAAAAAAAAAGATTAAACTAGCTAGGGACAAAAAGGGTAACAAGAAATGTTTTTTATAGATATGAGAGAAGCAAGAGGTAGACCAAGGATAGGGTAGGCACATTATACATGAGGATGGAGCGACAACAACAGAAAATGCAGCAATCGCAGAAGTGTAGATTGGGTAGGATTTGAAGCTAAAATAGGAAACAAACAAGGCAAGAATTACTTCGGCCATGTCTACACTACCACTTATGTCAACAAAATGTATGTCGTTCAGGGGTGTGAAAAAAAATCACCCCCAAGTGACCTAAATTATGACAGGTTAAACAGTAGTGTGCATAGTGCATGTCAGTGGCAGAGCTTTTCCTGCTGACATAGCTACCTCTACTCGCTGGGGGTGGCTTAATTCCGTAAGCAGGAGAGCTCTCTCCCATTGGCACAGAGCAGCTACATGAGAGATCTTACAGCAGCGCAGCTGCATTGGTACAGCTGTGCCACTGTAAGCTCTGTAGTGTACACACAGCCTTAGACACCTTAAATGTCTTCAAGTTGGCAGGGCCTGATGAAATACATTCTTAACTATTTAAGAAACTGGCTGAAGAGCTCTCTGAAGCATTAGCAACTATCTTTGAGAACTCATGGATGACAGGATAAGTAAAGGGCAAATATAGTACCTATCTATTAAAAAAAAAAAAGAGAGAGAGAGAATAAGGACAACCCAGGGAATTACAGACCAGTCAGCTTAACTTCAGTACCTGGAGAGATAATGGAGCACATAATGAAACAATCAATCTGTAAGCACCTATAAGAAAATAAATTGATAAGTAACAGTCAACGTGGATTTGTCAAGAACAAATCATGTCACACCAACCTAATATCCTTCTTTGACAGAATAACAAGCCTTGTGGATACCCTGGAAGCAGATGTCATGTATATCTTGATTTTAGTTAGGCTTTTGATACTGTCTCACATGACCTTCTCAAACAAACTGCAGAAATAGAGTCTAGATCATTAGTTCTCAAACTGGGGCAGACCTTCCAAGGGTGGCCCAAGTCACGTACTGTTTTGTTGTGTGTGGTTATATTTAAAAAAAAAAAAGGGGCTCTAGCTGTCAGCCCAAAAGGCTGGGGCTCATGCAGAAGGGCCATGCACACCGGGTAGGCAGCGGTAAAAGGGGACAGAGCCCCACTACCCGGGCTTGGGCTCTCCTCCCCTCCCCCCAATAGCTCACAGGGAGGTAGCCCGAGCTTGGGCTCTCCTTGACCACCCCCTGCTCCAATCCCTCACCAGGAGCAGCTCAGGCTTAGGCTCTTCTTCCTCTCTCTCTCACTGTCCCAATCCCCAGTGAGGACAGACACAAAGAAGGGTGGGGTGGGGGGAATCAAATAAGTTTGAGAACCACTTGTCTAGATGGACCTATGATAAGGTGAGTGCACCACTGGTTTGGAAACGTTCCCTCAGAGAGAGAGTAGTTATCGTGGTTCACAATTAAGCTAGAAGAGCATATCATCTGGGGTCTCACAGGGATCTGTCCTGAGTCTGGTTCTATTCAATAGCTTCATAAATGATTTGGATAATGACAGAGAGTAAGCTTAACACGTGTGGATGAAACCATGCTGGGAGGGGTTGTAAGCACTTTGGAGGACAGGATTAATTCAAAATAATCTTGACAAACTAGAGAAATGGTCTGAAATAAACAGGATGAAATTCAATAAGGACAAATACAAAGGACTATTCTTAGGAAGGAATAATCAATTGCACAAATACAAAATGGGAAATAACTGCCTAGGAAAAAGTACTGCCAAAAAGGATCTGGGACTTATAATAGATCACAAGCAAAATATGAGTCAACAATGTAATACTGTTGCAAAAAAAGCAAATATTCTGGAATGTACTAGCAGAAGTGTTGTAAGCAAGACACGAGAAGTAACTCTTCCATTCTGTTCAGGGCTGATATGGCCTCAACTGGAGTATTGCATCCTGGGCACCACACTTTGGGAAAGATACGGACAAATTGGAGAAAGTCTAGAGGAGAGTAACAAAAATGTTTTCTAGACTTTTAATCATGACCAATGAGGAAAGACTGAAAAAAAGAAAGGGGGGGGGGAGGGTGTTTAGTCTGGAGAAGAGGATCCTGAGGGGGGACACTGAATACTTAGTCCTACCTCAGTGTAGGGGACTGTTCTAGTTGACCTACTGAGTTCCGTTCCAGTCCTACATTTCTAAGATTCTATGAAAAAAAAAAAAAAAAAGGATTTATCAGCACTTATTTGAGATGACAGTCCTAGATCCCCATGGCTTAGGAGTAATGCACATATTTACTACTCAGCAGAAAGAGACCCATTTCAAATTCAGGACTTTATACCACATCACTAGGTATTCCCTATTTAGGCATACACACCCCAAAAAACACAGCTGCAACTACTTTACTCAAAACATCCTCCTAAATATTCAAATAAGCGCTTCTAACAAGTTCATATGTTATATTATACAGCTCCTCTCATTACAAAAGGATCCTAAACTGCTTTAAAAATTACATTTCTCAAAACATAGAATCACTTTCCCAATCACTCAAGTATGGCACTTTTAGCACACATCTAAAAGCAACAATGAATATTTTTTTAAAAACACACTGACAAATGCAATTGAAAAACACTGAGCTTTTTCCCAGAATGTTACAAATATAAAAGTCTTCAAGTTACAATCAGATTACTGTCTTGCGTTTCTTTTAATGAGCAGTTACAAAAAAAAAAATCCCAGTCTGATGAAATTCCTCTTCACCTCACCCAGAGTGAGAAGACAGCATTGCTAGGCGAATATGACAAATGCCATTTATTTCTGCAGCATCCAAGATTTAAAAAAAAATAAATAAAAAAAAATGAAAATTATTGAATCTTATGGTTTCTCAGAAAACTTTAAAAACCATGCCCTAAGCATGAACTAATCTTGCAGTGGCCAAGCAATGAGATTTGCTGCTTCTAAACAGGGGGACTTAGAAGAGGTGCTCATAGACTTTAAGACCAGAAGGGACCATCATCATCATCTGGTCTGACCTCTTTGTACACCACAGGCCACAGAACCTCATGCACTCCCTTCTGTAATAGGCCCATAACTTCTGGCCGAGTTACTGAAGTCCTCAAATCTTGATTTAAAGACTTCAAGTTACAGATAATGCACCATTTACTCTCGTTTAAATCAGCAAGTTATGTGGCTATCTTTCAGAGGAAGATGAAAAACCCTCAGGATCTCTGCTAATTTGAGCTGAAGGAAAATTCCTTCCCAACCCCCAAAATGGTGATCAGTGTAATCATGAGCATGTTGGCAAAATCCACTAGCCAGACACCTGGGAAAGAATTCTCGGTAGTAACTCAGAGCCCTCCCCATCTACTGCCTGATCTCTGGCCATTGGGTGTTATTGCTACTAGCAGTTGATGACACAAAGCTGGGGAAGCGATTGCAAACACTTTTCAGAATAGAGCAAAATTCAAAGGGATCTTGATAAATTGGAGAATTGGGTTATAGACAACTAAATTAAATTCAACAAGACAAATACAAGGTGCTACACTTATGGGAAAAAAAACAAATGCACAAATACAGAATGGGGCATAACTAGCTTGGGACTTGTGGATAACAACCTCAACATGAGTCAACAATGCAATGCTGTTGCAAAACAAAGCAAATGCAATTTTGGGTTGCATTAACAGAGGCATAGCATGCAAGTCACAGGAAGGGATAGTACTGCTCTACTTGGCACTGGATAGGTCTCAACTGGGGTACTGTGTCCAATTTTGATCACCGTTGTATAAAAAGGCTGTAGAGAAACTGGAAAGGATCCAGAGATGAACAACAAAGATGATCAAAGGGATGGAATGCAAGACATACGAGTAAAAGCTGAAGGAACTGGGTATGTTTAGTTTGGAAAAGAGGAGATTAAGGGGGAACATGATAGCAGTCTGCAAATATTTGAAAGGCTGCCATAAAAAAGATGGAGAAAAGTTGTTCTGTCTTGCCACATAAGGCTGGACAAGAGGCAGTGGATTCAAACTACAACAACATTAGATCTAGATTATAGCTCAAGAAAAACTTCCTAATTGTAAAAATAGTAGGACAACATAACAAACTGTCTAGGGAAGTCATTGAAGTGTCTTTATTAGAGGTTTACAAAAAAGGGTGGATGCCCATCTGTCTTGGATGGTTTAGACACAACAAATCCTTCATCTTGGCAGGGGGTTGGACTAGATGATCATTACAGTCCCTTCTAACCCCATTATTCTATGTTCTTGCACTGCAATGGCAGCTAGTGACAGCAGTAGCACCTCTTATGCCCTTGCCCCACACCACCTAACTGTACACCCTCCAAGCAGAGGCCAGCAGCAGCATGAAAATATATAGCTAGCCTCCGTCGCACGAAATAAAATGGGTGAAAAGATACTGTATACAACAGATACACATCTGAAGAAAAGAACCTTATCTGTTTAAAGGAGAAAACAGACACTTGCACCCCAAATGACCAGGTTTCTGGACTATGAACCTTCCAAACTCCGCTTACAGCCAGAAAAACTTAAAAGTTTTGTTCCATCTCATCATATTCTGTTTATTGTTCTTATCAGAATCTACTGAACTGTCTTGTTTTATACAGTAAGATGGACATGAACTCTACATGCTTAACACTTTTCGCAAAGGGCACAATTCTGCTCTCACTGAAGTCAAAGGCACGAAACCCCTAAATACAAACTGAAGCGGGTCCTAAATGTTTAAAATAATAAATTTGGAGATTTAAGAGCAAGGGTATTTGTATACTTACTGCTTTGTTTCAATTTTGGTTTTTGATTGACTAGCCATTTTAAATGTATTTTGTTTACTACTGCATATTTTAGCGGCTGTTGGTATGCAATTTTTTGTCTTTGACATGGCAAAAACCTTCAGTCAATACAATTTGATTTGAGAACAGGTACAGCATGAGCAGCAGCAGCACGAGATTCCTTAAGTTACCCTGCCACTGCGCCTCTCCCTGCGCTGCACGCATTCTATGGATGAGAGGATATTTCACACTCCCAAACCCATTCAATCCGTCACCTTTTTGCTGAGACAGACAATCGTGAAGGTGTAAATTTGATGGAGAATTATCCACCTAATGTCTTGAGGATAAATTGTCTTTGTAAATCACTGTAAAATAAGTTTGGTTTTTAAATTAAAAATTAGCAAGGAAGTCAGAAACAATTCAATCTGTGTAAATTAGAGCACTGTCGACAGTTTGGTGATCAAATCCAAACCTACTCAAGACACAGGTATTTGTTACAATTTGATGTGCACAAACCTTTTTCTGCGGTTGAGAATGGAATTAAAATAATTCCCAAAATGTTTTGTCAAGCCTTAGTTCTAATACTACTAAGCCCATAGTAGATACCCATCATGCCCATATGCCAGACCATCCAGAGGTTAAGACTGACCCTATTCACGATAATGAGCCTCCTTTCCCACTACTTCCCTCCACAGCAAGAGTTAAAAACTAACATCTGACCTACACTTATAAATCAGTATTGCTGTTGGGAGAGAGAGGAGGGCCTGGCATAGCAGCATGCATTTCTTTTGCCTCTCCCCAGTATTCAGAAACTTCCCTCTTCAGTGTTCCAAACAGAGTCACTGTTGCCTAGAGGGTCCAAGCCTGAAAAACTCCAGATCCCTCCCATGGAATGCTGCCTCTGGAAAACCAAAGAGTTCCACTTTAATTAGGGTAACCATACATCCTGTTTTGGCCAGGACACTCCCTTTAAGCCGTCCCAACTTTTTTTGATCAGTTGGTAAGAGCAAATGGGACAAATGCCCACTTTTGTCAAAAAAAGTGGGATACAATGTGGCAGAATGGGGGGGGGGGAGAGAGAGAGAGAGAGAGAGAGAGAGAGCGCAACAGAGATGCCAGCCTCATGCAGGAGGGAGACTGGGCTGGAGGCAGGGGGAAGGGGGCAAAGGGAGAAAGGGTTCCAGTGCTGAGGACAGCCTTGAGTGGGAGCCAGCAGGGTTTGAGCCACCACTGACAACCTTGAGTGGGGGGTCGTCAGGGTTCAAGTGACCAGTGACAGTGGGGGAAGAGGGGACGCATCTCAGCCGAGCACCTGGAGCCAGCCCCGTGGGGGAGGGGGTGCCTTGGGCCAGCCCCACACGGTGTCCCGTTTTCCCTTTGGGAAATACGGTCACTCTAATTTTAATGTTATTTTAAAACATGGGGTGGGATGGAGGCATTTGGTACACATAAGCAGAGATAGCTAAGCTGTCAGCTGCATTTAAGTTGCGGCTCTCCAGAGCTATGCAAGAAAGAAGATGTGGCTTAACTGAATCCTTAAGTTAAACAGAGAAGAACTGGCGGATTAGTAGACCCAAACAGCCAGCTGTTTGCCCAGTTGAATCAGTGAAAATAGATAGGTCTAGTATGAACAGCATGTGCCATCAAGGCCTAGGCTCCACTTCATTACAGTAACTTTTGCTATTTGTCAGAGTCTATGTGAATAGCTTAATATACACAATGCTATTTTAGATTTACATAGAAAAACATCCCAGAATATTTAACAAAATGTGGCCACCTTTAAGCAACCTAACTTATAGAACTAAAGTATATTTATGTGTAGGGCGGAGGGAATTTTGGTCAGACACTTCTATTCTCATTAAGAGTAACATGGCTATTTAATGTCTATGCACAGTACATGGAGTTGATTTGAGATTCCAAGGTATTATTTGAATTACCACCACCCAGTTATCTACCTCAGGAGGATAAAGAACCAAATCAGCCTCGTTGAGATTTGAATTCCCAAACTAAATATTTTCAACTGTCAACCCACAGACCAATATAGACCTAATGATTCAACTCAGATCTTCAGCTACATTCAAACACTGGCCCAATTAATATGAATGTGGAGCCCTAAAGGAAAGCAGTTATAACACAGACTACCACAACTCATCCAGGAGTGGACTATATGCTATACTGAAAAAGTGTAATAGTCTATTTTTAAATTTATTAAATTGATCAAGTCAATGGAAACCAGTTGTCACAAGATAAGTCTTCTCTGGCTACAGAAAGGCTAATTCCCTTACTGTGTTCCATTACAAGAATATTATTTCTGTTATATCAAGTGGTTGCTTTACAGTTAATCATTTTACCTGACTGATGTGAGTGCAAAGTGATAGTTGCTTCCTGAACCATTATTGACCTGATGTGTTCTGACCAGCTGGTTTTGAGAACAGGCCTACTGCAGTCAAAGTTTGTCCACAGAAAGTATTTCTTTAGAAGTGTAGAAGTTTCTAATAAGCTGGTTGATGTGTTTGTATTTGTTTTTCTGGAGGCAGAACTTTCTTGGTAGTGAGTTCATAATTCTGATATTTGCTTCTTGCAGAAATACCCTTTCAGAAATAGCTGCAAGATGCTCCTCTTTGTCCAGGTCTTCCCAGCTGACTACATCTTAGCATCCTGACTAGTAATGCTGCAGGCAGCAGGGGAATGTGGTGTTTGGTCTCTTTCTCATTAAGATTATTACTGTGTCTCAATATATGCTTTTTAAGGTGCCCAGATACAAGAGTCATGGGTGCCAAAATAAATGCTTGCAGCAACACAAACAATCTTTTATCAATGTTTAAGTTATCAATCTGACTTGATACAGATTCCATTTGATATTATGATTCAATGCCCTAAAATAACCTATTTTTAACTGTATTGCACAAGATAGGTGCTAGATTCAGTTTTAATTTTACATGTAGAAAAAGTATAGTGATGCAAGACGATGAGGACAAAAGAGAAAGGCCACATATATGCACAATACTTGTATGACAGGCTGCTCAAGATACTGCTCACCTTTGAGGGATATTTTTGGGATACCATCGAAGATGTAAAATCTAATTCACTCTAGACCAGGGCATAGAAAGAGAGAGAGAAGCAAATCACTTGCTACACTTTCCTATTTTGTCATTTTTGAGCTAAGTTACTGCGGCAGCAATAAACTAGTATATCAATCACTGATTCATCCATGGCCCCAATTCTGGTAGGTCAGAAAGCCTGACATACTACTGAAAGGTGTGTATTTGGAAGAACTTCTCAACATTGTTCACTAAGGGAAGACAATTGCACAGAAGCGTATTTTCTATTCTACATAAATCATTTAAAGCTCCCATTTCCAATGCAATGCCAAAAAGCAACAGGGCTTTTAGAATACTAGTAATGATACATTTCAGTGAAGTCTGAAACATTTAAAACCTGGCAATAGTCTAGTTTAAGGAATATCCTCCTACAACAAGATTCCCATTTGGGAACGATTAACGTTTTCTATTTATTCCTTTGGGAAAAAAATGTTTTACCAAATTATAAACTTAGCTTTTTTTGCTGGATTCTTTTGCATCCAGATTAGATGTTATAATTTAAAGATATATTGCAGGCAGGCTTATTAAGTGTGTTTTGCAACAAAGAGTCTGCCTTAAATAATTATTAAGCCTTACTTATTCCGCACAGTACATACAAAGGAAAATATGATCACTGCGCCAAGAAATTCATAATTTAGGGGACAAATTTTCCTCACTTCATTCATGTAATTAAATTCCTCTGGCCTAAATGAGGCTAGTCACAAAAAGTGAGCAAGTATGGCCACACACCAGTCATAGACAATACACAGTCTAAGCATACAGGACATTAGAGGAGTATCCAGGCTCCAACTGAGGCAGACATTATATATTTTAATAAAACAGAGTTAACCTACTTTAGGGGGATTAATGCTGAAGACTTCACAGAAAACTATTTTAGAAGGAATCTGATGGAAGAAAAGGAGGCCACTTGGCATGGAGAGAGGCAGTTCCTAGTGTAGGAAGCCACATGGTAGGAGGGATGAAATCTGATTTGAACAACATTAGATTCTGTTTAATCCCTTGGAATGAAAATATTTAAAATTTAAAATATTTAAGAGATTAGTCTTTTTTTTTATTACATTCGAGGTCTTTTATCTCTGAGAGGAGGCTTTTAGCGAAGGCCACATTCTGGTTGGGTCATTCAAACCACTATTTGTAATGCAGTAAAATGTGCTCATAGATCTGTGTTGAAGGAAACAGAGTCCTCTTAGAAAGCATTATATAAGTATACTGGAAAGGAGGTCACCATCATTGCACACCAGAATCTCCAAGGAAAAGGCTGCTAGTGCCTCCCCGCCCCTTTGGAAGTTCTTGAGGAAGACTATTCCTGGGCCAGGCCTTCAGTATTGTCTGTCCTTCATTTTCTTAAGCAAAAAAATCAAGTCAGTTATAGATTAAGGGATTTTTTTGTATCTGAACAAAAAGCAACATGTCCTTTCCACCCCGATCTTTCCCTGACTCACCAAAAGGAAAAAAAAAAAAGCACACAATCCATCCAACTCTGTGTAGGATTTTCAAAACTGTGTGTATTGACCTAGCTCTGCTCCCACTGAAGTTAATGAGACTGAGCAGAGTTAGGCCAATGTTAAGCAACTTTGAAAATCCTATCCTCTTATTTTTTAAGTGCAGGGCCTACACATAAGTAAAAGCTGCGCACATAGATCCTGGTGTAATACATCTAGCTTGTACATTTTTGTTTAAAAAGGAGGGTGAGGGCTTATTCTTTTAAAAATTATTTGTAACAAAACACTGGAGAGAAGTAATTTTCAGACCAAACCTATTGGTGTATCAGTCACAAACTTGTTCATTTTTAAAATGGCCCATGAAATTAGAGGTCTAGCACAATGTAAAAATGGATAAATATTGCAGAAAAATATTTTGACAGAATTGCTAACCCTCCAGAACCTAATAGAGTGTAGCATATTTCTGAGTAGTAGAAAATAAGTTTCACACAAAAAAGTCTTCTAATTATGCAGACACTCCATTAGGTTTCAAAGATTTAGTAAATACTACATAAATATTTTATCTCAAATGGTTGCCCATTTGCAGTGTTAGGCGACTAAATTAACAGGCCTTTTAAAAGATTAATCTTGTACAAAATGCATTCATGAAGCAAACACCTCTCACGTATTTTCAGTTCTGTTGTATTTTTCCTCAAATAGTTTGCCTGAATTATTCCTACAAGGGTGCAAGTCCCAAATATTGCATAGCACGGCAAAATATGCCAAAGCTATAAGGAGCCAGTAATTTACACTGGGGATTTAACTTCCTGCATGAGCTAGCCCCCAGAGTTGAAGTATAGCCCAGACTGACCACTCCTATGGAAATTTCCACAAAAGGGAGTTCTGTCAGAAAGAAAACTGAAAAGGAATCCTCCGAGTCCTGGTCTACACACAATTTAACAGTATAAACTATTCTGCTTAGAGGTGTGATTTTTTTCTGAAATACAGTTGTACCGGTACAACCCCTAGCACAGATGCAGGGGTTGTACCAGTATAAAAGGTGCTGTATATTGGTATAGCTCCGGGATAGGCAACCTATGGCACGTGTGCCGCTTTCAGCACGCAAGCTGATTTTCAGTAGCACTCACACTGCCCGGGTCCTAGCCACTGGTCCGGGGAGCTCTGCATTTTAATTGCATTTTAAATGAAGCTTCTTAAACATTTTAAAAACCTTATTTACTTTATATACAACAATAGTTTAGTTATATATTATAGACTTATAGAAAGAGACCGTCTAAAAATGTTAAAATGTATTACTGGCATGCAAAACCTTAAATTAGAGTAAATAAATGAAGACTCAGCACACCACTCCTGAAAGGCTGACGACCCCTGGTATAGTTTATTCCATACAGGAAAGGGGAATCAACTATACTGGTATAACTGCAGCCGCACTGGGGTAGAACAGGTTGTACCAGTTTCATTATCCCAGTATAGTTAAAGTGGCAAACTGTCATGTATAGACAAACCTTAAGTGTGTTTTCCTGGGATAGTATGAGGTGGAGATGGGACACTCCATTCCAGCTCTGCTATTAGGACTCCCAAATTCCACATTTAAGAAAGTTTAAAGGATTTCCATGTGCAGAGAGTTCATTTGAGTTCATCCTGTATTAATTTTGCCCAGGATTCCCGATGGTGCTTTGAAGAGCGTGTAGGGGTGAGGATGTACTTACCTACACATCACCCACTGACACCTGACATAGTATGGATGGGGAAGATCTGGGAGGACAGCCTTTCTCCCTCTGCTGGTCAGATTTGGGAAATGATTTGACAACTGAGAGCTTATACACTAAGTATCCATTAAATTGTATCATCTAACTCCTCAACTATTCCATTTACAGATTTATGTAATCTTGTCTGCCTTGACTATCAGTTTTGACTTGATTTCAGGTGATCTACCACAACAGTAACAAGATTACTAGTTGGCAGAGCATGAAAAATTTACTTGCCGGTGTAGAGTGGGAAGTTATTCCTAGATAACATGAGGCCCAAGCCATCGAGTTGTATAGAATTTAAATTTCCATTAAAAAAGCTTCAAACTCTTATGATTGTGAAGATAGCCTTTCCTTTTGAAACAAACCAAAGCAGTACAGTCTTCCTGAATTTACAGATCGGCAGCTCTAATGTTTCCACTATTGTTCATGGCTTTGTCAAACAGCAGCAAAAATGAAAACCAAGCTTCTCAGTTTCACTGCTACTACTCAACCCTGTGCATAGCAGCAAAACGATCAGGAATCACATTTAATGTCTCCCTGCTGCTTGGGCACAAAATGTAGGCACTGGAGAAATTGAAAGGGGGTGAAAAACCTAAACTGGAGGGTGGAAGAAAGGGTAGAGGGTCTACACAGCAATTAAAAACCCACGGCTGCCCTGTGCCAGCTGACTCAGGCTCACAGAGCTTGGGCTAAGTGCTGTTTAACTACAGTGTAGATGTTTGGGCTCAGGCTGCAGCCCAAGCTCTGGGACCCTTGCAGGGGGAAATGCTCCTTATTTACAGTATCTAGAAGGGATGAAGCATCAAGTTTATAAGACATCTTACTAGTCAGAGGCAAATTAAAAAAAAGAAATAGAAATGGCTCCACAAGCAGTTTTCTGGAAAAGAGCCCTGTACCTTTCCCTTCATAGCAAAGGGTGTCAGGAAGGCTAGGCTTTTCTCCAAGATATTGGGAGTGGAGTCCCTTCACCCTTGTCTATAACCAACTAGCCAGAAGCAGATGTTAGTCACTAGAACATGGCTGATGAATCTGCTACTTGGCAGTGATTCTACTCCACTTCTGATTATTAGACTGGAAACAGAAATCTTATTCTCAGACCGATCCTTTTTTCATAGTCTTGGCCTGGTGAAAGTAGTTGCTACTCAATTGATTTAACTGAAGTTGTGATACAATTTAGTTTGGCCTATTGTTTTCACACTCCTATTATCATTACTACTACAGATATGCTGCTTGTTTTTCCTTTTATCTAGAATAACACACCATACCTTATGTCTGCTCATATGTCAGATCTGATGTTGACATCTGTATTCATCATAACATCCCACCCACTATACACACAAACCCCTTTTGGACAATTTAACCTGCACAATGTCTAATTGCCACTACAGGGCATTAAGTGTATCCAATTACATAAGAGTATACTATTCTAAATCCAATTTTCTCTAGAATGCCCAAGTAATTTGTTACTGAAAAGTAAAACTGAATAGTTAATTTTTGGCACCCTCTACTGGAAATTCTGAGAACATACTTGTACAGTACTATTAACTTTTAAATACAACGGCTAAATATTAGAAATTACTTCAATCCAGTCCCTAAAATATGTATGCTTATTTTTATGAGTGCAGTTTCAAACATCAAGTTTTTCTGCATGCAAATAGCATTCGTGCACAGCCATTGTCATTTAATTTCCCAGCTGAAGCACAAAAATCAAGTTGGCACAAACCAATCCAAGATTTGGGACACCCAAAAAATGCAGGCACCTACAATTTAGACATGCAAATTTGGAGACAGTGTTTGTAAAACTGGTGCCTGAAGGATAATGGATCTTCTGTGGGAAGAAACAGGTAACCATTTTGTTAAGAACATAAGAACAGCCATATTGGATCAGACCAATGGCCCATCAAGCCCAGTATCCTGTCATCTGACACTGGCCTATGCCTGATGATTCAGAGGGAATGGACAGAACAAGGCAATTCCTGAGCAATCCATTCCCTGCTATCCAGTCCCAGCATCTGCCAGTCAGAGGCTTAGGGACACCCAGAGCATAAATTTCTGACCATCTTGGCTAATAGCCATTGATGGACCTATCCTCCAGAAATTTACCGTATGTACTTGTTCATAAGCCGAATATTTTTCGTAAAAAAGTGATACAGCAAGAAGCGGCTTATAAAACGGGTCTACACCAAAATCTGATGATGATTTTAAATTCTACGGAATCTTGAATTGAATATATAATACACTGTCATTTTGTTTAACTGGAGCGTCTGCAGGCATGGAGCCTCTCAGCTCCCTATGGCCGCAGTTGGACATTCCCAGTTAATGGGAACTGCGGGAAGGTCTGATACTGGAAGAGCCTGTTTTGGCAGAGCACTCTGACTTTAAGGCAAAAACCCATGCCACTTAAACTGCACAAGACATTGTATAACTTTCTTATGAATTAACAATTTTATTTTCTAAATCAGATCTCATGTGATGATTTAAGAACAACAAGACGCCCTGTCGACTATTCTATTCACTGACCACACTGCTTACCTATTTGTAAGTTTGGGGAAGAATGAGAATTTGAAATATTCTTGTTTGTGAAGCTCTCTTTTAGGGAGAAGAGGTAAACAAAAACAAAAAACCTCATGTCCCACCCAAATCAGTTCTCCAAACCTTAGCTGTACAGTTAAGCTTTGGTATTTTTAAGCAGAAACATTTTCTCACCTTAAGAAGTTCACCTTCCTTCTCTTCAAGGGGTGGATAATTACTGCTTGCACAGGAATCAGAGTCTGATATGTCCAATGCACTGTCATCTTTTCCTGATCCACTGCATTCATCACCACTATTCCCAGGATCACTGTCTTTCTCCCAGTCAATGAACTGTAGTTCACCTTAATGAAGTATTTGTTAAAATTAAAGACATTTTTCCTAATGAGTCTGTGTGCTATCTATAACTATAAATTCAACAGTGATAGTAAACATGCTGTTAAATTATCTCTAATTCAAAAATGTAAGTGATGTTATTTTGTGTACATTCAACCAATATTTTTCTTACTCTTTCCATAACACACAAAACAACTTTGATAGCATCTTCCATAAAAAGCTGAATTCTAATATACTTTGCAGAACTAAATAGTACAGTTATAAAATTAAATAGCAGGTAAATGCTAACTTTTGTGGAGGCAAATCTCAACATGACAGACTATTTCCATATACAATCTGATTGGTTTGCAATCTGATAGTATCCTCCTTAAGAAGGTAGCAGGTTTTTAATTATTAGGATTTATCTAGTTACATTTTCCAAAAGCCCTAGCTCAAGTTTGGCTGAATAAATCAAACAGAGGGTAAGAGAAGTAAAGGATAAGAGAGAAAAATTAAGTCTTCATCAGAGATTTGAAACAAAAATAGACAGTTGACGAACCAAAGACACATGAAGGTTGTTCCAAAAGAAAAAAGGTGCAGACAACAGCAACAAGATGATGGGTACATCTACACTGCCGCTGGCACTGTGCTTCTAGAACAGGTAGAGAGACACGCTAGCTCTCCTTGAGTTAGCACACTAAAAATAGAAGTATAGTTTGCAGTAGCACAAGCGGCAGCTCAGGGGATGTGCTCAGGGTATCTGAGTCAGTTTGTGCTCAGGGGGATAGCCCAAGCCACCGCATATGCTATCCCCAGCTACAATAATATTTTTAAGCCCTGTCTGACCTACTGGACTAACATCTGTCTGTCTACAGCTGGGAACATGCTTCCCAGCTCAGTTAGTGTAGACAGAACAAACAGGTTAATACCAGGTCCAATCAAACCTCCAACTCACCCCTTCTTTCTTCCAATTTCCCCTGAAAATAGGCCTCTTCTCTCCACTTATAGAACCCAGCTCTGTCTGAAAGAAACCCAGTCCCTATCCTTCAGCTGTACATTGGATATTTAGGCCCTTATCCTCCAAAAAAGATTATCTTTAAAAACACATGGAATCTAGTTTACTTTAAATGGGACTGCATCAGACACAAGGGTCTAGTCATGCTGATCCCATTTCAAGATCTTTTGAAGTCAGAGGGGCTCTGTGTTGGTACAACAGTCTTCCTCCTCCCTGTGCAGTAAATTGCAGGATCAGGATCTAATAGCATGCCTACATTATGAATGCTAGAGCAGCACAGCTGCAGTTATGCCACTATACTATAGACACTTGCTACAGCAGTGGAAGGAGTTTTTCTGTCACTGATTAATCCATCCCTCTGAGAGGCAGTAGCTAGGTCAATGGAAGAATTCTTCTGTTCAAGCAGTGGTCTACACCGGGGACTAGTTGGGCTTAACTACGATGCTCAGGGTGTGTGAATATCTCATACCTGTGAGGGACATAGCTTAATCGACCTATGTTTTAGGTGTAGACCAGGCCTGAGATTGTAAACTCCGGAGGGGAAATATCTTGTCTTGCTTGCAAAGCAAGTAAACACACTTTTTGCTCCATTCTGTCTACACTTGCTTGAATGGAGAGAGAGAGAGAGTAGAGACACCATTGGGAGGGAGGGAATCTCCTGACCTGATTTGAAAGTGGATCAAGGGGAGTGCTTCATCGGGAGCAGCTTCAGTTTAGTCTCTTGATTCTTCTGAGCTCCAGATTTTAAGAGCCACACAAAAAAAAGTTATACATTTGGGAGATACGGGACTCTCCCAAGCAATGGCTATACTTAGAGTGCCACTGATTGGGACAGTCTCCTGACAGGAGAGGCAGCATTTGAAAGCTGGCAAGCCCAGCCAGGCCAAATAAACTCCCCAGGAAAAATGGGGGAAAAAAACTGGGGAAAGAGGAAAAACTGAAACCTCTTACAACTAATTCTATACTAACAATAACTAACTCTAAACCAACAAACAAAACTACAAAACACACTGAGGCACACACCAGGCGGACAAGTTAACATTCCATCTCAGAATGAGGTGATAGAGAAGGAACTGATGGCAGTTCACATGTGCAACCCTACATACCCTTGGAACGCGGGACCAGATTGTACAGAGCATATGTGCAGGCCCAACAGACACTGCTAAAGGAAAAATCTCTAATCAAGGGCTCGAGAGGTGCTTGCGCATCTGAAACCAAGCACCCATAGGGAAGAAATCAAGCCCTAGGTAAAAGCAAGCAGTAGCACCACTGGCTGCATGGGGACTGAAGGCCTAGGGGTTCACAACTCCACAAACAGAATGGACAAAGGAGTTAGTATACCATCCTATAAAGAGTAGGTCATCCTATTTCGATATATTAGGAATAGTTGTCCAATACAAATTAAAAACTATTATCCCTTGCCATTCCACCCATCACACTTTAGTGTATAGTCCACTTTTGCTAATGCTGTTTATAGCCCATTCTGGCTCCCACAGAAGTTAGAGGGAGTTTTTTCACCAACTTCAATTAGAGCAGGATCAGAGCTGTAACATTTTGCAATAACTTCAGATGATTTTCCCATAAAATATTTAAAATTCAGCAAACAGGATTTCTTTCCAAAAAGCACTTGCAAAACATTTTAACTCACCTTCGCTACTCCTGTCCTCGGACAATAAGTTATGCTTGCTGTAAGATTTCTGTGCTTTGGAACCATGACTCTTTTGGTTATACAACCTTGAAATCAATATTTTATTCTCATCATCTGAGAAGTCGCTGCCACTGGAGCTCCATATTATGTCTGCAAACTCTTCTGGGTTCACAGCAGCAGAAACTCCTATCAGAGAGCATGAGACAGTGTTAGTATGTAACACTATCAAATCAATATGAGTTTCTAAACTAGTGAATTTAAAATTAAACTTGCCTTCTTTTTGATCTGAAATAAATCATAAGTCCTGTCCCTCCCCTCCCCCCCAATATCAGGTGCAACTATTTGAGTATCCACACTTAATACTAAAATATTACAGCATTTACCACTTACACTTTTAAAATATAAAGCATTATCCATCTTCATTACAACTCTTTGAGGCCAATAGTAATATCTCCATTTACAGAAAAAGAATGGGGGGCAGAGGGGTCACTTGACTTGGCCAAGGCCACAGAGCAAGTCAGTAGAAGAGCCAGGACTAGAAATCTCGACACAGTCCCCAGTTCATTCCTCTAGATCACTGTCACCCTCAGACTCCACCTCTCCAGAGACACTTTAAATATTTAAAACCTGAAAGTAAAATCAGTTCCTGGATTTATTTATTTTTAGGTATGTCTAGTAATTTACACACAAAAACTAACAAATGTGCCACCATTATCATAACAACAAAAGTTAAGATGCAGAATTGTAGAGCCTCTCTGTCATAGCAAAATTAGAAAAGGCAATTAAGCTGTTCAAGAGTAATTAAAAACTGTTCATTCACAGATAACTGGTGAAACCAACATGTTTTTAGAGATAAAGTAAAGACAACAGATAAGTATTCCAAAATACCTTTTACCCATTATTATTAATGCATATAAAGGAGGAGGATTACAGGTTAATAGCACAATGAATTTCAGTTTACAGAGCAGGCAGGCACAAGCAAATGAGATCTCTTATTTCCTTCCACTTTGAAGTTTGACTTTTCATTCTGAAAAATCCAGCTGTTTGGTACCAGTACTGGAGAGAAAAAACAAAATCAGCTTCCCCCACTCCCAACACAGATTTCATTCAAAAATCTGGAAAAGCATAATTTTGAACTCCAAGGACAGCATGGAGAAGCGATGCCCATTATCTTATTTATTTTTAACTCATGGAACCCAAGAGAGGCAGCAGAGCCTCCGGGGAAAATGGAGAGACAAGGACTGGAGGCAGGGGGTAGAAGTGACACACCTGAAAAGAGCCTGAAAAACCTGTGGTGGGTTTCAAACTCCTTTGAGGAAAAGTGGAAAGAGTCTGCAGCAGTAGTTTCCCTACCTTGCACCTCTAAGGAAGAGAGGACTTTGACTGGCAATGGAGGCTAGGAGGTAGAGAAGCTAGGAAGACCAATATGAGTGATTTTGACTGAAGTGTTTAAAACAGTATTTAAGAGCAGACTCTGACATACTAACAAGTGGCAGAGGCCTGTCAGATCTCACAAGCGAGACTACCAAGAAACACCTTCCGGGGTGCTCCAGGAAGAGATGTTAGCGATTCCACTGGTGATACTCTACCCAAAGTAAGTTCCCAGAAAGGTGATCAGCAGTACAATGCTGCTGCAGTGTTACCTTCTGAGCACTGAAGCCACAATCACTATCCCAGCGCACTTTGTACATGAATGGAGTGCAATCATTGGCCAACTGATCAAACTGATCTCATGGAATTAAAATTTAAGTTCTCCCTGAAGTTTCACCTAGATATAGCATTATTCTTCACTTTTTAATTCTAAGAGTTCATAGTAACACTAATATGTTTTACCAGAGGTAGCTGCATTTCATCAATAGCTGATTACATTCCCAAGCCTACAAAGCATCTGGGACTTTTTTGGAATAAGGTGTTTTGCCATATTTACATATTATATATATATACATATATACACACAGATGCAAATTAGAACTTATTTTACATTGTATCTAAGCTGTTTTTGAACAGTAAAAGTCAAATTACCCCTTCAAAATTTACTGTTATGGCTGCATCCATTTTTGCAATTCCTATCACGATAGTAGTTGCTCCATGCTGCTATCCTGGGTGTCCTCACACAAAGGGAAAAGGCTATGAAAGCAGCAGTGCTGCTGCCATCAATCCAGCTGATAGGCTCCATTTTCTTTTCCCCCTAGCTCCACCTTTCGTCTCCTTATTTATCTCTCTCCAAGTGGAGTTCACAACTGCCTCACCTTCCATCTATACACTTTAAAAGGTGTTTTTGTTTTTTTTTTTAAACTGTGTGGGGGAAAAAACTTTAAAATACTGTCCCTGGCAGGATAGGACGGTACAACAAATTCAGCATTAGTAGAGCTCCTTCTGCACATGCAGAAGCAGTGGCAACCTCCCTTCTCCAGATAGAGATCCTGAGATCAGGGAAGATGGAGACCAGGAATGCAGGTGCAAGTCAGATAGGATCAGTTCTATTTCTTCCAGAGACCACCCTCTGTATGCACAGACTATGCCAGCAGCTGGAAGCAGCTGATGTCACAGGTAAGAACTGAGAAAATGTGACTATCAGTTTGCACTGTCCACATGCTTTTACAATGTTAATGTGAAATAGTGATAGTACCTAGTGTTCCTTCAGCAGAGGTAAGCAGTGGCTCAAGATGCTTATCACCTCTAGACTTCTTTTCAGGAGATTCTGATGTCTACATAACAAAAAATATAACAAATAAATATATATATATATACACACACACACACACACACACACACACCCCAAATGATTAAAGGAACAGGGTAATAGTCACTGTAGCAATGCTGTACCTATAGCTTAGAACTATTCCATTATTTATTCACATTAACGTGGCAGTTTACTTTCAAGTCAGTGAGCTTTATTTTCTATTAAAATCATTATATATATATTAAGCAGTCTTACTGATTCCCTCATACTCTTCCTAAGGAACAACAACTTCAGAACTGCATAATCTCTGCTCTAGGTCAGGAAAATGTCCCCTCTCCCTGCCCAAAGCACTGACATAACATTTTGCCAGGGGGAGAGGTAGGCAACAATTGTACCCTAATTCCAAAGTGGGAGAGCAGGCTGAAGGATGGAAAATATGATCCTTAACATATTCAAAGGGGCAGGGAAAGAAGCATGCAGCTGTACTGACTCTGCTCTTATAAAATCTCACAAACCAAGCACCAATGGGCCTGGCCAGTACTTGGATAGGAGATTCCAGGGAAAAAAACAAGTGCACGAAGATGCGGAGTTGGCTATTCAGTAGATAGCATTCCTTCAATCTCAGCCAGAATTGAACAAACATCCTGGTGAGGTATCAGAGGTAAAGGTACAGCAAATGCCATTTTGAATGAGACATAAAACTGAAATATCAACTGAAATCCACCGTGAACTGCTGTTGAGTGTGGCTGTGAACTTTTAAACAGCTGCTGTATTGCATCCCAGGAACGGATGGAATTATTTTTTGATACTATAAATATAGTTTGGAGATGCTTGAGCTTTTTCCAGATGATAGGTACTGACCAGGATAAGTGTAAGATACCATCATGTGCAGAGAGAATTACACTTTGGAATGAAAACTAATTCTTGTGCAGTCTTGTTTTCCAGTTCTGCTTAACTTGTCAATTCAATAATATGCTGTTGACACAACTTTTGTGTGGTGTTCCAAGAGAAGGAGGACAACTGACAATATAAGCAAATATGGGGAGAAGAAATGGAACACATGAATATTTCAAACAATGGAAATTTTGGGAGAGGACTACAAGCCGCATTAAAGCCTCAAGGATTTGTTGTATGCTTGCTATAAACAGTAGGTTTGTTCTTTTTTAAATTGTGCATAAAAAGCTAAATTAGGGGGAAAGCCTTATGATCATCAGCTTGCATCTCTAGCCTACACCACAAGTAAACCAGGATTTTACCTCAAGCATGGAAGTGCTCTGAAATCCATCGCCACATTTAAGCCATGCATTGGAAATGGAAGTAGCTGCCACTGCTGTCCCAGCATTTGCTTTTCTCAACCCTAGAGGTATCTCATCTGGAAAAGATGTACATTCAGCATCCCAAGCTCGTTTCCTCTACAAAGAAAATTGTAAACCCATTAAACTATTTATCGTTCATATTTATTTTTATTTTAAATACAGTAAAGTCTAGTTAATCTAGACCACCACTTTGGTTTGAATACTTACCAAAGAATTGTAATTTCTGCTTTTCAATAAATTGGAGAGGGTTCAGAAAAGAACCAGGAGAATGATTAAAGGAGTAGAAAATATGCTTTAAGCATGATAGACTCAAGGAGCTCAATCTGTTTAGCTTAACAAAGAAAAGGTTAAGGGGTAACTCGATTAGTCTGTAAGTAACTACATGAACAAATATTTGATAATAGGCTTCTCAGTCTATAAGACAAAAGTATATCAAGATCCAATGGATAGAATTTGAAGCTAGACAAATTCAGACTAAAATAAGACAGTAAGGGTAATTAAACATTGGAACAATTTACCAAAGGCGATGGTGGATTCTCCATCACTGGCCATTTGACTTTTTAATTAAAAAGAGAAAAAAGAAAAGAGAGCGCATGATATGCTCTAGTTCAAAAGGAACTATACTGGGGAAGATCTGTGGCCTGCATTATACAGGTCAGGCTAGATTTTCACAATGGTCCTTTCTGGCCTTGGAATCTATTAATCTCTGAGATGGGAAACTGAAGTCCCTGAACACTTGCAATCATTATAGATCCAAAAACACATATCAAGAATAAGATTTAACCACAATGTCTAAAGGAAATTTCATCACTAATAACTGCATTATATTCTGTCAATCTAAACACTACCTGTCATTTCAGATAGATAGTAATTCCTGTTTAAAATAAGCAGAAAATGCTAAAGGCAATGCATTTAATGACTAAGTAATTTCCTCCACTACAGGAACTGAGTGAAATTCTGTATTATGCAGGACAGACTATATTATCATAGTGATTCCTTCCACCTTTAAAAATAATGGTTAATCTACATAAACATTTCTCAGACTGTCGTACACATACCACTGGTAGCACATGGACCACAATCAATTGACGTTATGAAGGCTGTATGCCCATTACTGTTCAATGTTAGATATGGTACAGCAGGTATTAGAGTTTGAGAACTGTTGATGTAAGTAGCATATATTGGCACATCCAATGTCTTTAGAATTTCACAGCAGTTTACAAGTTATACTTATATTTAAATTACTCATATTCCTATGAATCATTAAGAATTACTCAGATTTTCTCTGAATTGGTACATGTGTTGCCAGTCAGGAGCCTATTGTAGAGTTAAACACAGATATAAAACATTCTGTATTTCAAAACTACAGGAAAAAGGTTATAAATCCTACAGCAAGGGTTCCCAAACTTGGTTCACAGCTTGCTCAGGGTAAGCCCCTGGCGGGCTGTGAGACACTTTGTTTACCAGAGCGTCCGCAGGTACAGCCGCCTCACAGCTCCCAGTGGCCACAGTTCGCCATTCCTGGCAAATGGGAGCTGTGGGAAGCAGTGGCCCGGCCCGCACTGCTTCCCGCTGCTCCTATTGACTGGTAACGGCGAACTGTGACTACTGGGAGTTGCGAGCGTCCCTACCTGCAGATGCTCAGATAAAGTGTTTCACAGCCCGCTAGGGGCTTACCCTGAACAAGCTGTGAATCAAGTTTGAGAACCCTTGTCCTACAGTATATACCAGGGTGGTCAAACTGTGGCTCGCAAGCCACATGTGGCTCTTTTGCCATTAAAGTGCAGCTCCTGGTGACCCCCTGCCCAGCCCCTCCATTCTCCATCTATCAGACTGGGGGATGGGGGGTGGAAGCTCGGGACGTCTGCCTTGCAGTGGGGTAGTGCAGTAGGGGCTTCTGCCCAGCAGGCTGCACCTTGGCAGGGCTCGGGGCTTCAACAGGAGTGGGGCGGAATCTCCAACCCCCAGCTCCCAAGCCCTACCTCTCAAACTTCTTAAGATTGTCATATGTGGCTCAGAGGGCCAGTAAGTTTGGCCCCCCTAGTATATAGTAAACCAGAAAGGTCATTAGAAGTACATATGCAGGCTTTGACGTGTATTTATCTAGCTAGTTCTCATGGCGTCCATAATCATGAATTTAAATGCCTTCCAAAATTCCAAAGTGAACACAATACATCTCTCTCTCTTCCCTACAGCCAACAGGGCTTGGATTTATTTATTTATTTTGGTAATTGCTGTATTGTGGAAAGATTACATGGAACAAGTGAGCGTTGCAATTTTTCCTGATGGCAGCAAAGCTCATGATCATCCTGACACTTTCTAGGAGTGAGTTCCAGATTTGCTACCCATAAGGTTCTCTCCTGAAGTTGCTATTTACACAGAAAGGAAGCTGTTACAGAAGATCATTATCATTTAAGTGAAAATGTACCCACGGGTAATTCTATGGAAGGTTTTGAAGATGTGAAGCAAAACTTTCCATTGTGTCCTGATTCTAAACAGGGAGCCATCACAGAGTGCAGGGCACTAAAGCTTACACACTGAGCAAACACACAGACCACTCTGTTCTAAGCCAGACACTCACATCAAGATGACTTGAATCTTTCATCTCAGAGCTCAGTCAATCATGATATGCTCCTGCTCCTCCCTCTCCAGGTCCTCACATGTGAAATCCCACAGCGATCAATCCTCCTACTCAGTATCTTTATAGAGCCAGCAGGAATGGCACAGGGTTTAAGCCTTCAACTCACACTTAGGACTACCCACATTAGTAAGGATAACATCAGGCCCATAAAATGCTACATTGTTTACTTTGGGCCTGCTTTTGTCAACTTAAAGGCAAAACTCTCATTTACTTCAAGGACAGAAGGACAAGACCCTTCATCACTTTACCACCTTGTGGAAGGGAAAAAGGGTCCTCCACACTTACATCACAGCCCTGTTGATTCTCTTCATTTTACATGTCCAAATCTCAATATGCATTGATTCTTTCATCCAAGAACTGGACAGCCAGTCACTATCACTGCTTTAATCAGATAGAGTAGCTGCTTTCGAGTAACAAAAGCCACTTTCATTTGCTTCCTAGAACACCTAGTTCAAGATGAGAGAGACCAGTAACTGAAACCACATAGCAATGCTGAGCACCACCAGTAGCCTGATCTGAGGATTTAACTTTTAATGTAACTAGAAAGCAACCTGGCACTTCAGGCACAACACTATGGACTCCTCTAAACACAGAGGTTGTACCAGTTTATCTAAAATCATTTTAATAAAACTGGTGCAGCTTTGTTTGCGGACTGTCTTATGTTGATTTAAAAACTAGTTATATTGGTTTACTTTGTGCCATTACCTAGAACAGATATCCCCATTCATAAGCCCTGCCAAATGCAAATTTTATGCAGCATCACAATATTGGTGTTGGCCAGTAAATAGCAAGAAATCATATCTTCGTAACAATATTTTTTAAAAGATAAAAGTAATTTTTATATATTTTTTGATTACCAAATAGAAATTCTCATCTTCAGCAACAGAAATTTTAGATTAACAGCATTTTGATTTCCCATGTGCTGCTAAGACTGACTGTCCTAATGAATCTTACAAATGCATCCCCAGCCATGTGAACCTTGGTGTAAAGGAGGCAGGTACCAGCAGTTCCCAGCATTTTACCATAATGGTGAATAATAGAATCAGCCCTTGCACCCCTGTCTACACTAAGGCTTCCACAAGTGAAAATATTTGTAAGATTTCCTAATGTAGACATGGTTTAAGAGGGATGCAGTTCTGCTTTTCTCAGTCTTATGCTTCTTAGAATAAGTCTATCTAATTGTTACTTTCAATGTTAAAAACAATCTTTTACAGTTAACAAGAAAGATTAGTTATTTTCACAACCCTTTAAACATGTATATGAATATATTGGTATAAAGTATTATTGGGGAAAAAAAGTTTAATTTTTGTAGTTCTGATGGCTTCTGGTAATGAGAGATAAAAAGGTAATAATGGGAAATCAGAATGCAGTTAATCTAAAATTTCTGTTGCTGAAGAGGAAAATTTGTTTTTTAATTAAATTCTGTCTCCATGCCATCCTCTCAGCAGGAACTTCGCAATTTACTCAAGAGTTTACAATCAATTGTTTTTCTGATGCAAGATTAAAAACAAAAGCCAAGAAAGGTTTTGTAAAACAGCATTCTTAATCCATTTTTATAACTGAATTTAATGTGCTTTTTATAAAACTAGAGAAAGAGGTATACTGCTTGCTATGAAATTTCTTGGTCACATTGTCCTTGAAGTTCTGATTAAGTTTCCTGGCACACAGAACCCCTATGCTTTCATCTGATATGTAGCACAGGGGGGAGAAAATAAAAATACAATGGAGTAGGGAAGCTGTAAGAGCAGAAGAACAGGTGGTTGGTACTTCATGGTTGAGTAGGGAGCAGCATGCTAGAATGAGACTATGGGTATGGCTACATTTGCAGCTGTACAGTGCTGGAAGTTACAGCTGTCTTCGTACAGCTGTGTAGGGAAAGCGCTGCAGTGTGGCCACACTGACAGCTACCAGCGCTGCAGTGTGGCCACATTTGCAGCGCTGTTGGGAGTGGCTGAACAGGCATTCTGGGATACCTCCAAATACATCTGGAGGCCAATTACAGCGCTTTTGGTGGCCACACTGGAGAAGCAGCGCTGCATCACCAGTGCTGCAATTGTTATACCCCAGGCAGAGCAGGAGTACAGCCAGCGCTGCAGCCAGAGATGCAGCGCTGTATGTGCCTTGCAAGTGTGGACGGTAAGTTGCAGCGCTGTAAACCCACCACCAGCGCTGCAACTCTCCAGTGTAGCCAAGCCCTATGTAGTGTAACTGCTACTTTATAAAGCATACTCTCCTCTCCCCAGAGAGGCAGTTAAGGTGTATGCAGAGGCCACGTCTACACTAGGAAGAAAAGATGTGTTTTAAAACATATGCTAAAATAGAGAAGGCAAGTTGTAGTTTTAACATGCCAGTTGAGAGAAATCTTAGGGTGCGCCTACACTCCAATAAAAGATCAGAGACACAGCCATAGCTGTCCTGGGTCAGCTGATTTGAGCTGGGGCTGCAGGGCTATAAAACTGCAGTGCAGACATTTGGGTCCAGGACCAGGCTCTGAGACCTCTTGCAGGGTCTCAAGAGTCCAGGCCCAAACCTCTACACTGCAATTTTATAGCTGCAGCCTGAGACCCCCCAGTTCAAGTCAGCTGACCCAGGCCAGCCACGGGTCCTTTATTGCAATGCAGTCATACTGCCCTCTATAGTAGGGCTGACCCTCAACAGCTATCGTAGATTAAGATTCATATTGCCCTGTCTACACTAGGGTCTTAACGCATGTCTTTCTATAAGTTAGTACAACAACTCTGCCCAAGGTGTGTGTGTGTATATATATATAAGAAAAGTTACAGGACTGGGAAATTTTAATGGTTTTGTTTCTCTCCTCCCCACCCTAGTCCGATTCATATTTTAAGACAGGTGAAAACAAATGAGAATTAAAATAGTAGTTTAAGAGTCCAGTTTCTCCCTGTTTTCACCTCATTCTAAATATTTGTAACAAAGTTAATCCTGAGGACACATTGCTCCCAAAACAAATACAGCAGCAACAGTGAATTCTTATTCTTTAGTCACAAAATTGCAATAAAATTAGTTATTTTCTCTCTGGCACGAAAATTCGACACATCTTGAGTAATTTGTGAATGTTATGCATAAAGAAACAGAACATCTGGCATGAAAGGTTGCTGAATCAGGCTCAAGAGAGCTAAATTAAAAAGACTCAATGTGTTCCTCATAAAATCAAATTTTATTACAGCTCAAAAAATTATGTTAAAAAAATTAGCACAATGAACAGAACTTCTGAAGACAAAAGTTGGCCTCTGAATACATACATTAAAAAAATCAGAGAAAGTGCTTATGTTTGATGGCTTTCTTTGATGGAAAATATTTGCTGCCTTTCATTCAGAAAGGCGTTCCATTCTGTCTCTGGGATTGTTCCTTCTATTGAAGTCAAAGGTCGTATTGCTATTTATTTAAGTGGAATCATATTCGGTTCCCCTGTGTAACCGACTCAGAAGCTAATCCTGCAGCCATCACTCCTATGATCATTTCCAGTGAGGTGAATGGTCAGCCAGCCTATAAGAGCAAGAACTGAAAATTCAACAAGTATATAATGATTAAACTACAGCCAAGTCAGACTGTAATCAGGATCAAGTATGAGGCACAATGGTTGAATAACCCTTAATATAGAACTCCAGTGCTGCTAGTGTCAAAAACAAGAACCCAGTTCTGCAAACTTTTACTTGTGCCACGTAAATTGTTAGCAAACAATCCTGCTGAAGTTAGCTGCATAAGGTTTACTCAGGCCTTGCCTACACTACCAAGTTTTGTCGACAACAACTGCCTTTTGGTGACAAAAAAGCAAGAGGGACACACTACAATGGGACTTTTGTCACAAAAAACGCCCAGTTTTGGCGACAAAAACTCCCACCCCTACTTTTGTCTTTTCCCCTCCCTTTATTAGCGATAAAGAGCCAGTGTAGACTGCTGATTGTTTTGTTGACAGAACTGGCTTATGCCAGTATCTCACAATGCCTGCCGTGATTGCTCTGCTCAGTGTTTTGATCTCTGCTACCCTGCAGGCATGCACCCCTCCCCTTTCAAAGCTCCGGGAAGTATGTGTGTGTTTGAACAAACAAAGGGCAACTAATTGGAATACTCCTGTTCTGTGCTGCACTAGGAACACAGCAGCAGGCAGAATGCTGCTGATGCAGGGGGTGGGGACAGACTGCTATGCTGCTTTGCCATTCCTCAGCATGGAGAGCTCACAGAGCTACTCACGATGCTGCTCTTGGCAGCTGAGGGGGCTGTGGGAGAACTCAGAGAGAAGCCCAAGATGCGCAGCGATCAGCTCTTCCTTCCCACAACACTGCACTGTGGGGTACATACTCATGGTAAAACGCTCACCCTGTCGATGATAGTGTCCACAATGTGGACATGATCTGTGGACAGAGGGAGCAAGTGTGACCACCCTTTGGCGATTTTTGTTTTGTCGACTTTTGGGTGTTACCAAGTTTTGTCAACAAAACTTATGTCAGTATAGACAAGCTCTCACAGAGAGCCTAATTCTCCCACCTATATTCACTCTGAGTAGTACTTAACTCTGTGAACTGTCCCACTAAAAAAGAAAGGGAATGACATTTTCAGTTCTAGTTACCACAGACTGACCTCGACTATGAATAGAAGCAATCAGTCACAGAAGAAAGGATGACAAGGTCACCAAAATGCATGGTCACAGTTTCAAAAGAATTTAGTACATTGGGTGCTAAGCTCTGTTGAAAACATTATCCCCAGCTTTGAGTGTTGAGCACTTGAAAGTCTGCCTCTGAGCTCTTTCAAAAATGCAGCCATCAGGGCCTGATCTTGCAACTCATTATTCTGTTATCAACCGTGACAGCAAGAATTATCAAAGGGACTACTGATGAAGAGTAGCAGTCAGATCCTGAGAGCCATATTTTTGAAAGAGCGCAGAAGCAGACTTTCAAGTGCTCAGCACCCATAGCTTGGGACTGGATATTAAGCTTTATTGAAAACCTATGTGCTGAACTCTATTGAAACTGTGGCTCGTTGTTTTGGTGTCTGATTGGTAGTTAAGCGCTTTTGAAAATTCTAGCTGCAGTTTCGCATGCTGAGCTTTTCTGACATAAGTTATGGCCTACAAAAAGTGTTACAAGGCTGCAGCCATGCAAGGCTAGCCTCTCACTTCTCTAGAAAGGAAAGCATGCATCTTCCTGTGGCTATTCAAATTAATACTAGTGAGCTAAGGGTACGGCTACACTTGCAGATGTACAGCGCTGAGTTAAACCCACCTTTGCACAGCTGAGTAGGGAAAGCGCTGCAATCTGTCCACACTGACAGCTGACAGTGCACTGTCATGGCCGCATTTGCAGTTGCATTGGGAGTGGTGCATTATGGGCAGCTATCCCAGCATTCAAGTGGCTGCAATGTGCTTTTCAAATGGGGGGGGTGGAGTGTGACAGGGAGCGTTGGGGGAGAGAAAGTGGGTTTTTGGAGTGCTGAGAATGTGTGTCAGCACACTGTCTTGTAAGTTCAGACCCTCCTTCCTCCCTCATCTCTCTCTCACTCAACGAAAGCAAACAGCTGCAGTTTCGTTTTTTCTCATAGACCAGATAAGCAGTCACTTGCTGAAATGGACCCCAACCACCACCACCCCATCTCTCTCATCAAGCAAACATTAGCTGTCGGTACTCCAAACAGAGCCCCCCCGCCTGCCTCTCACTCATTCAAAGCAAATAGAACAGGAGTACTTGTGGCACCTTAGAGACTAACAAATTTATTTCAGCATAAGCTTTCGTGGGCTACAGCTCAGATGCACAGAATGGAACACACAGACAGGAGATAAATAGTAGCTGTCATAAACAGATAGTTAAGGGTTAATGTCTCTTTTACCTGTAAAGAGTTAACAGTCAACCTGAAACACCTGACCAGAGCACCAATCAGGAGACAAGATACTTTCAAATCTCGGTGGAGGGAAGCCTTTGTTTGTGTTTTTTGGGTTTTGCTTTGTTCTCTCTGGGTCCTGAAAGAGACCAGACGTGCAGCCAGGTTTCTTGCCAATCTCCCTGCTACAGTCTCTCTTATATTCAGAATAGTGAGTATTAAGTAGAAAAGGCGGTTATAGTCTTTTGATTGTTTTCTGTGTTTGCAAATGTGTATTTTGCTGGATGGATTTTTATTGGTATTTGTGCTGGGGGGAGACTTCTTTCTAGTGTTTATAAGCTGAAAGACCCTGTAATATTCCATCTTGATTTTACAGAGATTTCTTACTTTTTCTCTCTTTTATTAAAAGCTTTTCTTTTTAAAAGACCTGATTAATTTTTTCCCTTGTTAAGGCTCAAAGGAACTGAGTCTGTACTCACCAGGGAATTAGTGGGAGAAGGGAAAGAGGAGTGGGGGAGGAAAGGTGAATTTCCTCTGTGTTTTAGATTCACGGAGCTTGAATCTGTCTCTCTCTCCAGGATAGCCCAGGGAGGGAAAGCCTGGGAGGGGGAGAAAGAACCTGATTTCTCTGTGTTGTGATTCAAGGAGTTTGAATCACAGTGATCTCCTAGTGTACCCAGGGCGGGAAAGATCTGGGAGGAAGACAGGAGGGGGAGGGGAAATGGTTTATTCCCCTTTGTTGTGAGACTCAAGGAATTTGGGTCTTGGGGTCCCCAGGGAAGGTTTTGGGGGGACCAGAGTGCCCCAAAACACTATATTTTTGGGTGGTGGCAGCCTATCAGATCTAAGCTGGTAATTAAGCTAGAGGAATTCATGCTGGTACCCCATCTTTTGGACTCTAAGGTTCAGATTGGGGAATTATACCATGACAGTAGCTGTGTTTGATTTTTTGATAAGCAGACCCCGAAAGGGAGCTTTGAAAAGACACTTCCTCCTCCAGAGTTCACAACAAAACAAGAGAGGATGCTTCAGTTAAGAGGATTATGGGGAGCTTCTGGAAGTCAAAAAGTGCTAATAATGTTACTCCCCGTTTACACTGGAGCAGCAGCATCTCAGCCAATATGCAACAGCTGTTATTCCTCTCGAGGAGGTGGAGTACCAGCAGCGCTGTAGCCGCAGAGACACAGCTCTGTATGTGCCTTGCCAGTGTGGACGGGGAGTGAAGTACAGCGCTCTGGGAGACTTTATTGCACTGTAACTCGCAAGCGTAGCCAAGGCCTCAGTCACTGCACAACCAAGAGGGAATACCGTCAAATTTCAATTTAGCCAATTTTTTTTTTTTAAGTTAGAAGTAATGATAAGTACTATACTTGCTCCTGCCCCCACCTGAGTCCCTGTTCTACCAGTTTGTGGTTTTACAATCACATTTTTCTTAAAAATACTTCTCTTGCCATGTTGCTACATGAAAGGGGGTGGGGGAACTCAAACTTTTCAATTCTCAACAGTTCCTATCCGTATTTGTACAGTGGCCAACATAAGGCCCCAATCCTGATCAAGATCTATGGGCACTGGGCTGGCAATTTCTCAGGGAAAACTAGTTTAGCACAGAGCATTGTAGATACTGTCTTAAACATGGTTTAAACCAGGAAACTGGGAAAAATAATTGCATCAGTGTCCAAAATGTTCAGCATGCATAGAATACATTTTTTCAAACTTTGAATACATCCATTCAAGACTGAAGAACGGAGTCAGTTTATCCACCACATGAAAGTTGGCTTCTGCTACAGAATGCTGCATGGCCAAATGGACCTAGACAGGTAGTCTGCAACTCTGCATGCTTCTGATTGCTTAATGCTTCAAGCCTACAAAGCTGTATTATTGTCATTTTCATATATTCAAATTTTCTTCATTTGTCTATAGAACATTGAAAACTGAAATATGAGTCATGACATGTATAACTTACATGAAAAAATACTCAACCAAAACGTATACAGGCATCCTGATGTTCGGTATTATAATTACATATATTAGTTTTATGCCTACTGGGTTTTACCTTTTCTTTGTACAACCCTAAATTAATCTAGAAGTCTTATGCAGCTAATTTGAATGTTTAATTAAAACTAAGCATAATATGGTGTGCATTAATTAAACTCATACCAATTAGTTTTCTCATGATTTTACCTAGAAAACTCACCTCTGGTAAATGCCATGCCAGGGATGGCATGGTAATATTATATATGTTAAATAACAAACAAACCAACCAGTGACACTTAATATACTGCAACTGCTGTCAAATGCACTAAGTAAACTAACCAGAGGCAAAAAGCAAAAGATAATTGTGAGGGGAGGAAAACTTATCTTAGGTGTTGTTTGTAACACTAGTAAGTTTAAATATGTATCATAGAAGTGTTATTTAAAGTTGTTTGTGTCACTTTAAAGTTTGTACCAGAATGAACAAGCTCATAGGGGGAGTGAAACATAGATTAATGGGGTCTTTCAATTTTTACCAGGCTGTCCAAAAAACAGAACTAACATCTTGGGAGCCTCATGATTTAGAATCAATATTTTTTGAAGACTATGGTTTTTAAATCCTTTGAAGCGATCCAAATTACATAAGAGAAATTCAATAGAGACAATTTTATGTTTCCCCAGGTTCATAATCTTATTTTGACCACTGAAACCAAGGACTTCTGCCAAATGTAAATCAGACTCCTCAGATGAAGCCATTTCTCAACACATACTTAGGGCCTGACACTGTAAACTCTTACTCATACAGGCAGCCCCAATGAAATCAATGGGTCACTTGCATAGGTAAAGACTAATTATGCAATCAAGAGTTGGCAGGACTGGGCACTTATACCTCGACTCAGCAGTGTACAATGAAAGGGCAGTCTGCTGCAATTGCAGAGACCCAGTGGAGCTTGCCATGGTTTCAGTAATCTGCACACTCATTTTACAATGCAGAACTGGGGTATAAGATTGCAGCACCACGAATTCTACAATCACATCTTCATGTCTGTAAAGCACCTAGAACAATGAAGCTCTTTAAATGCAAAATATTATTATTAAATACCAGTGTGGCTTGGGATTTCAGGAGAAAAGTGTTCTCATCTCACCAACAACAAAGTTGTGATGATCATCATCAGATCAGAACATCTGGATTACACTAATCTGTTTCAAGATAAATATCCTATTGCATGCCCAAAAAGCCATGATTCCACAGACACAAAAAAAGTTATGCCCTGCAAGAAACCATTATTGTTAAAAGGAGAAGTGGAAGTGGCAATAAGACAAAAAAGAAGAGTATTTATACAGAATAGAAAAAAGGAGAAGTAAATGGCAATAAATACAATTTTTTAAAAAAGTAGATAACAGAGAAGGGAAGGAATAAATGAATAAATGAAATATCAATGGCCAATAGGGTTAAAAATAATAAGGAGGAATTTTTAAAACATATTAGAAACAAAAAAAAAATCCTAGGTCAAGTATAGATCCATTGCTAAATACAGATAATAAAACTGTAAACAGTGAAGTAGAAAGAGGCAGAAATATTAAATAGCTATTTCTGTTCTGAATTTGGAATGAAGCAAGAGGATGTAACCATCTCATACGATGTGGTGGATGGAACAGAAAGTTTATAATCTGTAACAAAGGAAGATATGAGACAGTATCTGCTAAAATTAAACATTTTCAAATCAACAGGCTCTGATAGTTCTTGAGTGGAAGTTATCTGAGGAGTCTCTGAACTAAAAATTAACATTTGTAACAGATCTTGGAAAATGGGGGAACTTCCAGAGGATTGTCAACGTAGTTCCAATATTTAAAAAGGGTAAAAGGGATGACCCAGGGAACGAAAGACAGATTAGCCTGATCTCAATCCCAGATAAAATAATGGGATGGTTAATTCAGGACTATCAACAGAGAATTAGAGGCTAAAATATAATTAATGCTAGCCAACATGACCCCATGAAGGGTACACCTTAACACACAAAACTGTTGTGGTTTTGACAGGATTACAGATCTATTTGATAAAGATAACTGATGATACAGTATACTTGCATTTCTCCAAGGCATTTCATGCCATACCATATGACACTCGTTAAAAACTTGCATTATATGGAATTAACAGAGTACACATTAGATGGACTAAAACTGGCTGACAGATCTCAAAATGTAGCCGTTAGTAGCGAGATATCAATTAATAGGGCTGTTTCTAGTAGGGTTCTTCAGGGATTGACTCTTGGTCCAATGACATTTAACAATTGTATCAATTATCTAGAGGATATAAAATCACTATCTTTATCATCTGTAAACTTTACCAGCAGAGGAGTAGTAAATAATGAGGACGACAGGTTAACTGCCTTGTTAAATGGTCATAATCCCCCAAAATTAGTTTTAATATAGCCAAATGCAAAGCAATACATTTCGGCATCAATAATACAGGTTATACTCACAGGATGGGACTACCTTAGAAGCAATAATTCAGAGAAAGACTTAGGGGTCATCAGAGATAATCACCTCAGCAAGAGCTCTCAGAATTACACTGTGGGAAAAAGAGTTAATGCAACCCCCGGACATATAAAAGGGGGAATATCAGGTACAATGCCCTGGTACGAAGCACTGGTAAAAACACTGAGTCCAGTTCTAATATCCATGTTTCAAGAAGGATGTGGGCATACTGAAGAGAATTCAAAAGAAGGCCACAAAAATTATCCAGGGGCTGTAAAACAAGCCTTATGATGTGAAGTTTTAAGGAGCTCAATTTATTCAGCTTATCAAAGGAAAGATGAGAGGTGATTTGATCACTGTGTAGCAGTACTTACAAGCTGAAAAAACACACCTAAGAGTGGGGCGCTTTCAATGTTGCTGACAAGATCCAGTGGCTCAGAGCTGAAGTTAGACAAATTTATTCTTGAAATAAGATGCAATTACCTAGCTGAGGGTAATTAAACATCAGAACAGCTCACCAAGGGAGTGGTTAGCTCACCATCATGCAATCTTTAAGATAGGACTAGCTATCTTTGTAAACGATTGCTTTAATTGAACGCTGGGAGAAATTCTATAGGGTTTGTGTGCAGGGAGTCAGGCTGGATGTTCGTGGTGGTCTCATCTGGCCTTATAATTCATGACTCTACAAGTTCCCTTCCTTCCTGGGCCCTGGGGAGAACAGAATTGCCCACTGTGCCTTAGTATGCTCGTAAAACTTGCAATTCTTCATTAAGATGACTACAGTTAAGGCTACGATTTAGTCACAAGTATTTTTAGTAAAAGTCATGGACAGGTCACAGTCAATAAACAAAAATTCACAGCCCGTGACCTGTCCATGACTTTTACTAAAAATACCCCTGACTAAAATGAGGAGAGGGCATGGTGTTCGGGGGGAGAAGGGCAAGTCACAGCCAGGGGGTGGGGGGCGCAGCAGGTGCTGGGCCGGGCTCCCTACCCGGCTACTGGGAAGCGGTGACTGCAGCTTCCTAGCTCCAGTTGCTGCTTCCACTGTGCCCCAAGCCCCGGTTCTGCAGGTCCAATTAGATCTAAGGGAGCTGAGAGAGGGGACCCCCCCTCAAGGTAAGCACCACCCCACAACCCAAGCCCTGACCCTCCCACACCCAAATGCCTGCTGCTGGGGGGCAAAGAGGCCCCTGAGACTGCTCCAGCAGCAGACGGTGCACCTGGCCTGGGGGCTGCCTGAGCTGCTCAGGCGGCTCCTGGTCCAGCAGCACAGGGCTGCTGCAGTGACAAATACAGAGCCTTAACTATAATCAAATCTCATCCTCTGAAGAATGAGGTATTGTCCACAGCTGGAGAGAGGACACCAGAAGGGGTGGACCAGTACTCTGAAGTTGTACAGAGAGTAGTCAGCAGTTAATTCACACCCATGAGCAACATAGTTATACCAGTGTAAGTTTACAGTGTAGACCTGGTCTAACCAAAGTATTTGGTCTTAATATTGAGATATATGGGGAAAATGTAATGGCTTGAGATATACAGGAGCTCAGACTAGATGATTTAACAGTCTTTGCTGGCTTCAAACCCTATGAAACTATGAGTTTGGAACAATTACAGTTTTAGATTGTACATAGGATATCCAGGCCACTGTTTTATAAACAAATGTAATTAAATTATCTTAAACGTTAAGTGTCTAAATCTTTCCTCTCTCTCCCCCCATTCTTAACCGGGAATAGTTCTATTCAAATAGAAGTCCTTCCCAAATTCATAGCAGCAATGTCTGTATTAAGGACCAAATACTTTATAAAATCTAGATACAATCCACCAGTACTTTGTAAGGTCTGAAGAAGCCCTTTTCTGCAGTAAGCAGCAGCAGCCACAGTATGACAGCAGCAACCGTAAGCTAAGAAGCAGTCACATCCTCACATTCCATCTAAATTGCATCAAAACAATGTAATATCCGTCTGTTCAGAAGGCATTCCCATCCTAATAGCACCCACCATCACCAGATAAAGAAACAGATCTTAAGATGGTTAAAGAAAACTTTGTTTGATTGTATTCTGTCTGACAAGAAACCACTTATCAACAGTGTGATTATGCAGTCTATACTCCTATTGTTTTACCTTTATGATCCCTACTTCTCTATTTTTTATCTGGATGGTCTCTGATTCTTTCATTGTTTCTGTCTGTTGCATAACTAATTTTGCAAGATTTAATTCAACTAAGGTGCAGAGGAATGATGCGTTAAAGAATTGTTTTGTAGTGGGCTACGACTGGTGAAAAATACAATCTTGTAGTATTTTAGTTTAAAATGATTGGTTAAGGTATAGCTAAGTAAAACAAAAGTTTTAGTTATATAAACTTGGATCCAAAAGGAAGTTCTTTGAAACCTAACTCCAGGACACAGCCCAAGATTAAAGATGCCAGACGTCAACACCCTGGCAATCATACTGTGCAGAAGCTGGTGCCCTGGATGATCTAATCTTAACTGGCCACCAAGAAAAGTTTGTCTGCCTTATTGGAAGCAGTGAGCATCGTATGCGTAGCGAGCGTATTCTGTTTTGGTAACAGTTAATAGAGGTTATGGACATTACCATGTAAGGCTCTTTCACTGCTAAAAGGACTTATAAACCCGCAGAAGATTACACCCTGAGCCCTAGGAACTGGGTAAGGGCAAGTGCCTTTTGCCCTGAGCTCTAGGTACTAGGAAAAGGTAGGGGTGCCTAAATTAATTAACCAGGTTATGCCTTGATCCCATGAAAGGGTAAAGGTAGGGTGCCCTGGAGTGTGCAGGTCACAACTTAACATCACCAGAATACCTTCAGAGTTAAAAGAGACCTTTGAAGTTGGGGGTGGGAAGGGAAGACGAGAGGAAAGCAAAACAAAAACTCTAGTATGGAAGTTAATCTGCATACCTTTATTTTCCCCTGGGTGCCCAAAATATACACACAAGCACACAATACAGTGCATGAGGATAAAAATAGAGTACCAATGGGTTTCTGAAAAGGAATTCACTTACCAAAACTACCAGCTATTAATAAAAAAATTGTTTTTCCTCAAACTCAACTGCAAGGTTCCACCTTAAGCCCTTCCCAGAATAGTCAACATTTTGTTTTCCAGATGAATGAAACTATTGCCCTTGCTCTTGGAACAGCCTCTCTGTTATTGTGTGCCATCCATCCTTCCTTAGATCTTTATTTAAAATCTATTTCACTCCATCACTGATCAATTATAGTCTGACCTCCTGCATATAGAACTTCCCTAAATTAATTCATGTTTGAACAAGAGCATCTCCTTCAGAAAAACATCCAATCTTAATTTAAAAGTTTCTAGTGATAGAGAATCTATCATCTTATGTCTAGTGAGAATTTGCCTAGCTTCAACTTCCAGCCTGTGGATTGTGTTATACCTTCCTCTGCTAGGTTGAAGAGATCACTAGTAAGGCTATGTTTATGTCACAGAGGTCACGGAATCGATGACTTCCAGAGACCTCCCTGAGATTCTCTGCTTCAGCCCCATGGGCTGCAGGACTCTGGAGCTGGCAGCCAGCAGGGCCCTGGCAGGGTTTCAGCGACAGGTGAACCCCCCCCCCAATGTTTTAGCAACAGGTAACAGACTCCTAAGGTGTCCCTCCTCAGGGTTCCATCAACAGGTGACAGCCTCGCATGGTAGGAGGGTAGGGGGCACCTTAGGTGAGCAGCTGGGGGTGTCCCTTTTCATCTTTGGGAAATATGATCACCCTGCAGCTCCCAGCTGCCGTGGGCGGAGGGTAAACCGGCCCCACAGCTCCCAGCCACCATGGTGGTGGGGGAAACCATGGAACCAAACATCACAGACAGGTCACAGCTTCCATGAATTTTTGTTTATTGCCCGTGACCGGTCTGTAACTTCTACTAAAAATAACCATGACAAAATCTTAGCCTTAACCATTATTACATTTCTGTTTCCATGTACCTTCCTAAAGACTGATCCAAGTCACCCCTTAACTATCTCTTTATTCAGCAGAGTGTAAACAGCATGTTCACTGTAATTTTCCAATTCTTTAATCATTCTCATAGCTCTTCTCTGCACCCTTTCCAATTTACTGTAGTCAATTACTTCATTTTATCATTCATTCATTGTGAATGTCATGTCATGTTATCTATAATCATTGTATACTAAATAGACAGACTGTAGAGGTATAAGATTGATTAGTAGTTAGATACCTAAAACACTTATCATGTCTAAGTAAGTAGAGCTGAAATGCAAGGCCTACAGGCTGAGGCCTGTAAGATTTTGGCTTAGCAATACTAGGCCATAGGGTTAAGAAATGCTTGACAGAAGTAAGCAACCAAAGAATGACCCTATGCCACAAAATTATGGGAACAGATGTATTAATGGGTGGTATTTCAAAAAATTAGCCACAAGATTTATTTTAGATCACAAAATGACCCTAGAGGCACATTTTTCTAACATGTGCCTTAGCAGCAGGATACCGGTTGTCTGTCATTGCTAATAAGTATAAAAAGACCTTATACACAACCTATGAAAAATAGCATACCTCAATATTCTTGGAGAACACAATACAAATAAGGAAAAAGAAGGTGGACACTTTCATGCACATACATCTAGTGTTCGGTGTAGTCAGAATCACAAGATAAAAGAGAGCTTCCAAACCGGGTAAAATGAGTTCCCTGTGGGAAAAAAACTAGCAGAAACCATCCCTCTATGATCAGTTGGCAAGGCAGTTATCAGACCTTAAGGATATCACTAAGGATAACTATATTTGTAACTTAACAGGATTTCTATATGCTTGGGTAATCATAACCTTATCATAACTTTAATAAAATTAATAAAACAGACTAGATCTGATACTTATAAATGTATGTGTGGTCACTATCCTTGGTCTTTGTGTTTTCCTAGAGGTTCTAAATCTGAAGGAGGTAGCAGAGGTGACTTTCACTCTGTTGAGCTTGATACTGTAGCCACCAGAGTTGAATCTATGATGGTGTAATATAGCATTACTAAATTTACTTTAAATAAAATTTAAGGGTACATTACCAACCTCCTACTTTGTTGACACCAGAACCGGACACAACATCCAAACAGAAATCACACCAATGCCAATACAGAGAAAATACACTCTTTCTAGGACTACTCAATATTATCCTATTAATACATCCAAGAATTGCATTATCCCTCTTGGCCACAACCAGAGAGAGGCTGGAAATGTGAAGAACTATATTAAAATTAAGAGAGACATCTATAGCTGGGGAGTTCTTTTGCATGGTTTTAGCTTCGAAGTGATGAATGATATTCTGTCCTGTATTGGAATCCACAGGAAAAAAGAAAAGAAAATCAAATCAAATCCAATTGGGTGGTTAGTGAGCACTGCAGTTTTCTAGACCTAAACATGGCAACAGTCAGCTTCCACACAAAGGGCTAGCGAAATGTTACAAGACTTATTTATTATGATGGGGAAAAGTATTAACCTGGACTCCTATGTGGGGCGGGGGGGGGGGTCTGTCTGCTATTTGGAAGTGATCATTAAGTACCTCTGAAAGGAACATATAGTACAGCAGTTCTCAAACTGTGGGTCACAACCCCGAACTGGGTCACAATCACATTTTAATGGGGTCTCCAGGCCTGACTTAGATGTGCTGGGGCTCGGGGCTGAAGCCTCACATTACAGGCACCTGGCTGGGACTGCAGTCCTTGGACACAGCCCTTGGGCTTTGGCTTTGACCCTTTCCCCACCCAGGGTAGTAGGGCTTGAGCTTTGGCTCCCCCACCCAGGGCAGTGGGAATTAGCTAGACTCAGGCTTCGGTCCCGCCTCCTGTGGCCTTGTAGTAGTTTTTGTTGCCAGAAGGGGGTCATGGTGCAATGAAGTTTGAGAACCCTTGATATAGCAGAAGCATTGTTTTCAGGCAAAATGATGTTACACTTTGGTTATGCCAGGGGTTCACAAAATGGGGGTCAGGAGGTATTACAGGGGGGCAGGTCATGAGCTGTCACCCTCCACCCCAAACACCACTTTGCCTCCAGCATTTATAATGGTGTTAAAGTGTTTTTAATTTATAAGAGGGGAGTCGCACTCAGAGACTTGTTACGTGAAAGGGGTCACCAGTAAAAAAGTTTGAGAACCACTGGGCTATGCCGATGACATTAGTAGCAAATTGGGATAGCTGGTCAGTTGGTTTCCAATTCTGCAAACACTTCTGCATGTGCTTAACTTTAGGCCCAGACACCATTTGAAGATGAAGATGAAGTTAAAGTTAAGCATGTGCACATTTGCACAAATAAGGTGTCTGTCAGTGATAATACCATACTCAGAATGGCTCCAAGCTCTCTTGTAAAACCACTCTACAAGTTATCAGAGGTTAAACAGTAGGCATGGGCACTGCAAATGCCAAAGAGATGCCCACAACAGCCAGGGTTCTTCACTTTTGCCCACCATCCCTCTCTAAAGACAAATATGCTGCAGTTCCCACAACAGATAACACAGTAATAGCCAGCTCTTGCCTACTGCATTTCTTCTGTAGATCTCAAAGTGCTTTATAAAGGACATCAGCATCTTTGTCCCCATGTTACAAATGGGGAAACTAACAGGAGCGCATGCCCTGCAAGAAGTTCAAATAGCAAACAATGCTTTCTCTTCTCTGCCTCTGGAGGGGGTCCACGCTGAGCTCCCCATGCAATTTAGCTCCCCCTGTATCTTTAATATTTGTATTTCACCAGCCCCTTACACCCTGTGCACCGAGGCACCCTCATGTACCTAGGTGCCCTCCCATACATCAAACCAATAACGGTACCGAACGACGCCCACTGTGCTAGGCGCTGTACAAACGGAAGCTAACATAGCCCTGGCGCCAGATCACTGCGGGACTCCAGTCCTCCCCCGCCCTCCCTCAGGGCCCCGGCACGGAGACCCCGCGCCCGCCCCACACAGCTCGCGCTCTCACTCCGGCCGTTAGTACCTTCCTACCGGGCATATCTCCCCCGGCCCCTTACGCTGCAACAGCCGCTCCCTTGCCACGTGACAGGGAAACCCCGGAAGGGGGCGCGGGGAGCCCGAACTCCAGTCCCCGGGCTGAAGGCGGGGCCTGCGTCCTTCCTACCACGCCCCCTGCTTTCCAGTTTGGCGCCGCGACACAGCGGCTTCTGATTGGATAGCCGTGCCGGGACGCGCGTGACGTAACAGAGGAGGCACTCGTTCGTTTTCCGTTTAGCAGTCCGCTGCAGACACCGAGCGACCGGAGAGCGGTCGTGCCTTTTACCCCCTTACCGAGTGTGCGCATGCGCGGTTTGCGCACGGTGCGCGGTTTTTGGCGTAGGGAACGGGGTCTGCGCGCCCTGCCCAGGCGGGCCGCTGGCGGAAGCTTCAGTTGGCTGCAGTGGGAAGCGGTTGGGAGCCTGTGGACCCGAAGGAGCGCGCTCCTCCGTCAAGGGAAGCTCGGGGGCGCCAGCCCTCCCCCTGCTCTGCGGGCCGGCGCTGCTCTCGGGCAGGGGCGCGGGGCGGCCCAGAGCCTGCACCAGCGGTGCTGTGGCAGAGGCAAAGGACGCCCCCGCGAGGCCGGGGGCGGCACATCGCGCAGGGACCGTGCCCATACCGCCCCCTACAGGCCCTTGCGCCGTGGGAGCGGGTAGAGCTCTCCGCTCTGGCGCCGGGCCTTCCGGCCGCACATTTTCGTACAGGGTTAAATAATCTGTTGGGCACCGGGATTGCAGCTCATGCCTAACCCACGGCCACGCGCCGTCAGAGCGCCTGGGGCGGTGAGCCTGACAGCAGTCACAGGAGTTGGCTTGGCTGAGTTTTATGGGAGATCTGTCTTCAAAACCAGGTTTTTGCAAAAGGAAGTGAGTCTGTGATTGTGAGGGGAGGTGTCTGTGTTCACACCCTACACGCTATTGTAATTTTTGTACAAGGCATCTCTTGGGAGGGGTCATTTAAAAGCTCATAACTTGCAGGTCAATAGATTCATAGATTATTAGGGTTGGAAGGGACCTCAGGAGATCATCTAGTCCAAGCCCCTGCTCAAAGCACGGCAACATGCATATAGTGGTGTTATAGGTGAAGCAATAAACATAGGTTGAGATCATGATAAAAATATGTTTTTCAGAAAAAAAGGGAGAGTGGCCAGATCAGTTCCTCAGAAACCAAGGGCACACTGATGGCTACTACCTAGTCAGTAGCTCGTCTTTCCCAAGAAAGGAGGCAGTGGCAAAAAAACATACATCTTAATAAAGAAACAGCATGGATTCCACACAGACTCCCTGGCACCTTGCTCCCATTTGGCAATGCTTCTCAGAGGGCTATAAAAATAAGGGACAGACTACCCAAGAAACCCCTCTCTCAACCCACTCTGAAACCTGTACCTGAAGGGACAAAGGAAACAACCATTGGACTGGGAGAGGGGTCCTGACCTAGGAAGACTACTGAAAGCATGCAATGAGAAAACTTTGTAAACATAGTTGTTAGGCACCTTTTATGTTTTATCTTTATTTTTCTTTTAACCATTTCTGGTTTTATGCCTCACTACTTGTATTTAGCAACAAAGAGTCTTGGGACACCTTATAGACTAACAGGTGTATTGGAGCATAAGCTTTCATGGGTGAATACCCACTTCATTTGTCGAAGTGGGTATTCACCCACGAAAGCTTATGCTACAATACACCTGTTAGTCTATAAGGTGCCACAGGACTCTGTTGCTTTTCACAGATCCAGACTAACATGGCTACCCCTCTGATACTTGTATTTACTTAATCTGAATCTTTGTAGTTAGTAAACTTGTTTTATCTAATTCAGTGTGTTTAAATTGAAGTTGTCTGGGAAACTCCATGTGAGGTGGCAAGTTGTATGCATAGTCTTCCTTTTAAAGAACTGACAGACCTTATATAACTTGTATTGTCCAGGAGAGGCCTAGGCACTACAGTAGCTGCTCATTAGTCTGGCTCATACTCTGGTATGTCACAGTTTTATTGAACTTTGATCAGGTTTGTTGCCATCCCTTTCCTAGTGCAGAAGTGTCGATGTAACATCACACCAACCATTGTTTTAAGAACTAATGTGTTGACAGTACAAAGGTCATGCAGAACGAATGGTCTGTCTCTTTGGAGTGATCCCACTTTAGGTTAAGGCAGGCTAATGGGATACTATTGAGGAATGCTACTACCAGAACTCTGTTTCCTGTAGAGATGGAACTTCAGTCTCTAAGAGTATGTCTACAGGGCAAGTGTGGAGTGTGATGCAGCGCATGTAGACATATATTAAAGCTAGTTTATATAAGAACGGCCATACTAGTTCAGACCAATGGTCTGTCTAGCCCAGTGTCCTGTCTGCTGACAGCAGCCCAGAAACATCAAAGGGAATGAACAGAACAAGGCAGTTATCAAGTGATCCATCCCGTCTTGTCCAGGTCCAGCATCTGACACTCAGAAACTTAGTGACACCCACTCCATGGGATTGATTCCCTGACCATCTTGGTTAATAGCTATTGATGGACTGATCCTCCATTAATTTCTTTAGGTTTTTTTAAACCCAGTTATAGCTTTGACCTTCACTACATTCCCTGGCAACAAGTTCCACAAGATCACTGTGCACTTGTGTGTTTTAAACCTGCTGTCTATTAATTTCATTGGTGAGCCCTGGTTCTTTGATTATATGAAGGAGTAAATAACAACATTTCCTTATTCACTTTCTCCCACCAGTCATGATGTTATAGACCTCTATCATCTCTCCCCCTTAATCATCTCTTTTCCAAGCTGACCAGTTCCAGTCTTTTTAATCTCTCCTCACATGGAAGCGTTTAACAACCTTAATCATTTTTGTTGTCCCTGCCTGTACCTTTTCCATTTCTAATTTTTCTTTTAAATGGGGTTCCCAGAACTGCACCCAGTACTCAAGGTGGGGGCATTGCTGCGTTTATATAGTGGCATGATATTTACGTTTCATTATCTATCCCTTTCCTAATAGTTCTTACATTGTTAGCTTTTTTGACTGCCACTACACATTGTTTTTCTGAAAATATCTGCTCGATGATTGTTAGACCTCATCATTTTGTATGTATAGATAGCTCAGGTACTGATAGCAGTCAAGCGACAACAGCACAGATTATAATTATGCAGGGTCCCTGCTTCTACTTGGGTGGCTGCTCAGTGTTGCCAGTGCTTCAGTCCAATTGCACTCCCCAGTTGCAGCGTACACCTAGCCTAAGGCTCTGAATCCTGCCTCTTTCACAATCTCTAGCTTAATTAACAAAGTAAATCTACAGAGACTAAGTATTGATTCCTATTGCCAAAAGAATACAAAATAGATACTATCACTAAACACTGACACTGCAAGTAGCTTTATAGAATGTGTTGGCTGTTAACCAAACTTTTTTGCTCCTGTGCTTTCAGAGTCCTGTCTTTAAGGCCAAAGGATAACCATGTAACTTTATAGAAAAGGGACAGTCATTTCTGTGATCAGGGACTTCAACTATGTTAGTTCCATGAGGTAAACTCCTAATGCCAGCCAACATAAACTTGAGAAAACAAGTCTATTTGGAAATATTTTTAAAGAAAACAAATGGAAGCAGCAATGAAGGCAGGAACATCTGGGTTACTTTCTTTCCTCTGCCATTGATTTTGCTGTGTTACCTTGTGGGAAAAAAAATCACAGCTGCTCAGTCCCACTGTCTTCCTCTGTAAACAGGAATAATAGTTCTTCCAGTTCCTACCCCGAAAAGGTGTTGTGGTTTAATTCATTAGTGTTTGTAAAGCACTTTGAAACATTCTAATGGAGGGAACTAGTCAAGTGCAAAAGTGTATTATTAAAAAGTCTATACACAATATTTATGCTAACTGTTTGGAGATTGTAGTCATAATCTTTGGATTCTGTCCCAGGTAAATTAGGACAGCCAGTCATCTTGCCTTCTAGTTGTTTTATCTACTACAGATCACCCAGCAATCAGCATCCTTTCAGCAGTCCCTAAAATAGCTATTGCTAATTCAAATGGATTTTGTAGGCAAGCAGATACAGTTATCCACAGCTCATATTCCCTCTCATAGGTGCTGACTCCATGGGTACTCCAGGGCTGGAGCACCCACGGAAAAAAAAAGTAGTGGGTGCTCAGGACCCAGTGGCAGCCCCACAGATCAGCTCCTCTTCCCTGCCCCCCAGCACTGTCCACCAGGCCCCACTGATCAGCTCCTACCCTCCCTCCCAGCACCTCCTGCCTACCTGATCAGCTGTTCAGCAGCATGCAGGAGGTGTAAAAAGAGGAGCAGAGGCCGGGCAGGGGTTTGGCACAGAATGGGGATCCAGTACCCCCCAGGAAACTGCAAAGTCAGCACCTCTATTCCCTCTTGATGTGTTGTTCAAAACAGTAAAATTCACTGTTCTCACACTTCTGTAATCCAGCAGGACTTCCCTTTCATATATATAAATCTGCAGATTCCCTATAACTGAGAGCATTTGTCAAAGTGATCTGCTTTGATACACAAAAAAGTATTGTTACTGCATTGTAGAGCTGCATTCAACTACATCAGCTGATACTAGACTTTAGTAAAAGGTTTTTTTCAAACAAACCATGGGAAAGGTTATCCCCCAGCTCCATGCATAAAGGGAACCTTACACCAAGCTGTCACCCTTCTGTGCAAAGAAACCTAGCAACAGGGGAGATCTCAGAGCCCGGACTCCAGCCAGAGCCTGAACACCTTCTGCTATTTTTAGCCCCATAAGCCCAAATCAATTGACCCAGGCTCTGAGATTCAGTGCCATGGGTTTTTTTTTGCAGTGTGCACACATGCAAAGAGACCCTATGTGAGTACAGAGACCATGGAGAGTTAAGGGAAGAAGGCTGCAGTATATGCAAAGAACATCACAATCACAGTGTCCCACCTCCTGTACTATAGAGATTCTTCAAAAATAAATAAGTATGAATCTGAATTCTCTTTTCTACTCATCTCTTCCAATGGTCCCAGGGAAGTCACACCTACAGGGGACTTTGCTCCCCTACAACTGCACCCCCTATAGCAGTTTTACTTCAAGAGGGTAATCCACGCCAATGACTTCTTTGTTTGTTTTATGTACTTTATTTTGTTACATATTATAAGCAATAAAATCAAAGTAATGTCATATGTAGAACATCTGCTAAAACAAAACAAAAAACCAGAAGAGGAGAGAGTATATTAGACCTTAAGAAGAAATTAGAAAAATATCCCACATGTTCAAAACAAAAGGCCTTGTTGCTTTCAAAGTAAATTGATGTTGCTATAGAGGAATGGAGAAGGAATGGTATGTCTGGCAGCCTCACAGAGCTCTTTAAAAAGGTTTCTAACATAGGATTTATTTATTTTTTTTTGCAAGTTCACTAGGAAACTCATTAAAAACAAACATTCTTAAGTTCAGTTTGGAAGGCCATCATTAATGTGATTAGCCACAATATTTTGTAGGGAAAAAAGAACCTGCTCTGTTTAGTTACGTACACCTATCCATGCTTACCCTTGTCTAGATGGCATTTCAGGTCTGCTGTTTACCTGAATCAATAGCTTCATCATGATATATTCAAGATCAGAGATGAGACAAAATAAAGGGCACCTGCCACTGCACAATGAAAATTATATATATTTCAAATTTTCTATTGTAACTAATATTTTTAAGGGAAACACAAATATTAAAATGTAAATTCCTGTTGGCAAAAAAAACATATCTTTAGTGGAGTTCACAGGGAATAGCAATTAATTTTCCATGATGCACTAAGTGAATAATACTTTGCAATCCATATGTAAGTAGTACAGGACTTGTGAGGAAATAACTAATTACATAAAAAATAAATGTTGAGAAGGTGGCATAAACTACTCAAACTGAACAAATTTGTCTCTGATTCAGATGTAGTTTAGGGATTCAGTTTCCCATGCTTCTAAAGTTATAGCTCTTAAATGTTTCCAATATATAAGAACTGACACTTTGTGCTGAGTACCAGACCTTTAAATAGAGTATTATAAATAATTTATATTGAAATTATTAACTTGTGATTAATTTACAACAAAAATGTATTTCATAGAGTATATTCCATACAAGATATCAAAATATTTTTGAATCACTTTTAAAGGACCTGCACGTTTGGCAAAGGATTTTCTTGTCAGCTTTTGCCTTAGTAAAGATTGAAGGGTTACAAAACTCCAAATAATTTCAATGGAAGGATGTTCAGTACCCAAGGAAAAAAAAAATAATGATTAGGACTTCAGAATTTGTCCCGCAGTATTAGTAACGGTTGGATGTGAATATTTCATATGATGGATGTCCCTGAAGCAGTACATTTGTGTTGCAGTCTTTATTCTTTGAGTGATTGCACAAGTACATTCCACTCTTGTTGTGTGCTTGCCCTGAGTACAGTTGTCAGAAATTTTTCCCTCTGTGGTACCTTCTGGGGCAGTTCAAGCACCCTCTCTTGCTGCACACCACGGTGTGTGCGTATAAAGGATAAAGCTGCCCCAATCCCCCACAGTTCCTTCTTACTGATGATTGTTAAAAATCAGTTTGTCTTGCTTCAGCAAGTTCTCTATGTATAGTTTACCTGTTGGAGTAGTTTTTAATGCTAGTTAATAGATAAGTTTTTTGTACAGTAAAAGTTCCTCAGTTCCCCAATGTTGAGATTCAATTTATTGGTACCAAGGTATGCCTCTGTCACTGCATTTCAAGCCCTGTCTTTCGTGCTGTAAACTGATGCTTCTGAGTGACCTATGCACTAGTTGTTCAAAAGTGTCTGGGTGAGTTTCACATTAGAGATCAGTGCCAGATTTGTAATTACTTCAAGCAAGGACCAGAAAAAGAGCGTGTGTCTATAAAGCAATTAAAAACCTGTGACTTGGGCACACGGGGCTCAGGCTAAACAGCCCCTTAATTTCAGTGTAGACATTCAGGCTCTGGCTGGAGTCCAGGCTCTAGGAGCCTGTGAGGTGGAAAGGTCCCAGAGCTCGGCCCAATGTCTACACTGCAGTGAAATAGCCCCTTTGTCTTGCAGGGCTAGAGCAAGTTAGCTGGCATGAGCCAGCCACAGGTGTCTAATGTAATGTAGACATATCCAGAGTGTCCAGGTTGTTGCTTTTGATGGAGGTTGCTCTGAGATTACCTTCAGAGCTTTCTTAGTCAGGAAGGGTGCCCTGCACTCTGGCTTCTGTGAGAAATGCCTGTCTGATGTTCTCTGAGTCCCAACATCATTGTTCCTCCCCAGCACCCAGGAAGAAACAAGGCCTACAACAACACTTCAGGGAATGGCAGATCACTGGTCCCCAAGTCTGCCAAGCAAGAACACAAAGGGTCTAGAAGAGTGCATGCAAAAATCAAAGCGCTCCTCCATTCATTCATTAGCTAATATGGCACCATTGACTCCCAGTGCCAGGGCCCAAAAACTGTGGCTCAAAGTGGTGCCTTCATCATCTGCATTACTGTCTTCATCTCACACACCAGTGAAAGAGTATTCCAGAGACATATGCAGCAGCAAGGGACTTGATTTAATTGATACCAGTGTCTCTAGTGGTGCAGGAGATTGCTCCTACAATATGAGTAGAACATGGCGCCAGCCTCCTCAGTGCAGCACCCAATACCTTCTCAACTTCCCATGTCCCAGAGTTGTCATTGGTCTGTACTGTCCAGAGGAAAAACCATCAATGAATTGGTTTCTCTTAGTCTTCTCCAGACTTTCGGTACCAGTCTCCAGCACTGACAGGAGATGGTGATTATTATTCTTCTGAATCAGAGGTTGGAGATTATGTTTCCCAGCCACAGAGCTTGCCCCTCCTAGACCTTACCACCTACATCAGAATGTGCCTGCAAGAAGAAACTGAGGAGGGTTGGGGGGCAGCCTTGCCCATATACCTGCACGCAGAGATGCATGGCAGTTGAGGGTGCTCCAGCTCCCCTGAAGGGTACCACTGAAGTTTCCAACAACTGTGCTTAGGACAAGTGCAGACTAAGAGTGGAATGCAGATGTGGAACACATCTCGAAGAACAAGAATTAAAGAATAGGTTATTAGTGATTTTTTACATGCTGGGCCGTTAGTAACTTTTTGGGGTTCTGAGGGAGTAATATGCAATGTTAGGTGATCAAAGGAGGAAAATTATGAAGTTTGACACCATAAATGTCATATTAAATTTATTGTGGTGGTATGATAGCTTGATGATATGGTAGCTGGCTCTGAAGAATTGAGACTGATTGTGGACATGGGCGATAAACAAAGTGCCAGATTTTGGTAAGCTGCATTAATATTTATACCTTCATCAGAAGAACATTTTAATATCTGCTTTTCTTTTTTAAACCATAACTAGTATTTGAATGAAGCTACATATTAATTGTGTGTCTTTGGAACAGCTCCACTTTCTCTATTTAAGTCATACGGCAACTGTTTCTGCAAGAGAACCCCATGCTGCTCCTGGTCTGGCCAGCAGAGGGTAGCTTTGTACAGCAGAGGACTTTCCAATGCATACCACACTAGTAGTAAAATCTAGGAATCACAGTATTACCAGGCTCTGCACATTTTGTGGTGGCTGCCATTTTCATATTTGCTTTTTCCTTTGTATTCAGTGCTAGTAGTGGAGGGAGTCACATGCTTGTTGATTTTTTAGGCTGAGGTTATTGTGCACAAGGGGTCCTTGCATTCCTCCCTTGTTCCCCACCCTGTGGGCCACTCTCCCATTCCCCTTTATTTCAGGGACTCATTGCAACCCTCCCACCCCCATCATGCCAGCGCCTTTGTGTGCTGCACTCATTTCCCTCTGTACTATGATCCCCATTCCCTCTCCTGCCAGGAGAATCTCTGTGCCACCCATTATACCCTTCATGACAAGGACTCTGTGAGCATCCCATCCAACCCCACACCTCCCTTCCGTCAGTGGCCCCCACAGCAGAGTCCTCCATGGCTCCACTGCCAGCAATTCCCTGTGATCCCTCCCATTTTCTTCCTATGCCAGGATCCCCCCATTCTTCTCCCTATGCTAGGGACTCTGTGCACTCCTTCTCCACTTATGCCAGGGTCCTCCATTCTTCCCCTGCCAAGGACCACCAGAGCATGTTGTAGCAGTGGGGACAATGGCCAAGCTTCACCTCAACCAGGATCCCTTAGCTAGGCTCTAGAATGACATAAGCTGTAAATTGAGGGAGACCAAAGCAGAGAACTGCAGCTGGAAAAAAGGAGTCTGGGACTGAAGGAAAAATGACAAGCTGACCAGGACAAATAAACACCGACCCAAACAGGAGGAGAGGGACACGCTCTGCCAACCAGGCCAGGAGAAGGATAAGCAACAGCATAAAAGAGAGGCAACATGAGCTAGGGAACCAGAGGCCTGATGAATCAGTAGGTGCGGATAACCCACAAGACAACAGTTCTGCGTGGGGCATAAGTGCTACATTGGTAGGTGTCTATCCCTCTTCCTCTCTAACCAGCTTTGGAAAAGCTTATGATTTGCACCAGGACCCCATCAGAGAGGCTCAAATTTCAACTCCATTGGTGGTGCAAAGGGCCTTGATGCCTAAAGCCAAATGAATGGAATAGAAATTGTGAACTATGAAAAATTTAAGACAACTAAACTCCTTAAAGTTTGATGCGACCCCTGAGCTTACAGGAAAAAATTTCGGGTGGGTTCAAAAGCATCAATGTGTAACTTATATGGAGGTGACAAGCCAGATAGATTATCTTTTTCCCCATTTGGGGAGGTAAAGAGACAGTATCAGAGATCAGTTGTATGAAATGTTTGGATTAGAACAATTTCATGATTTATGTTCATATGACCTGAGGTTGTGGGTGAGGGCTCAGAGCAGACTGGTTGATGAGTTTGTTGCTAATTAGGTTGGTTCTGAGAAAAAACAAGGTTGACTGGCCCAAGCCTGGGTCACAGGAGGTGAATATGTGGGATTCCCCAGAATTGGGGATTGGACAATGTCAAGCTAAGAAACAGGGAGTTTCAGCACCCCCAAATCAATGCACTGGTAAGGACCCCAAGATCTGAGTTATCATCACTGTCAGTGGGCTGGACACAAATGGGCTGTCTACCCAAGGCTCAGGCACTGATGCTGAGGCAGCATGTACTAACTTTATTGCAGCCTGGCCCAAGAGGGGCTCGGACACTGGCCCAGTGGTGCAGCTCAGGATTAAACAAAGACTGTGAATGGCTTGCCAACTACAAAACCAGTTTCTCCTCCCTTGGTTTTCACACCTCAACTGTGAGAAGAGGGCCTCATCCTCCCTGATTGAACTAACCTCATTATCTCTAGCCTGCTTCTTGCTTGCACATATACATACACACACATATATACATAAACACACACATATACACATACATACCTGTCCCTGGAAATTTCCACTACATGCATCCGATGAAGTGGGTATTCACCCACAAAAGCTCATGCTCCAAAACGTCTGTTAGTCTGTAAGGTGCCACAGTACTCTTTGCTGCTTTTACAGATCCAGACTAAAACGGCTACCCCTCGGATACAGGGTAACCATGGGAGTACAGTATAAATGCAGTATAAATACAGTATGATGCAACTGAATTCACACCACACCCATCGGTTTATAGATCCTGCTGCATCCTTGAGCGTCAAATACAGCCAGATCCCAACAGAAATTGGAGGTGAGAATCAATGGGGAGACATTTACAGGGTGGTAGAACACCAGCACTGTTCACGCCTTAGAACCTGCATGTTGTACTGAGAACAGGTGCTGACAGGCAGGCCCCTGTGTGAAGGTTCCTGCCATGAACCCCATCATTCTGCCTGTGGGGCATGTTATTAGAGACACCGAAGAAGGTTCTGTGAACTTGACAATGGGGATACTGGAGGATATTCCTTTTTGATGTATTTGAAAGAGTTATTGCAAGAGCTCAGCTGTAAATCCATTAGAGCCAGCCCCATGGCCAAAGGGCCTACTCACAGATATCCTTCAGCCAGATAACAGAGCCAGTATTAAGCATGGCAGTGTCCAGAATTCCATGTGGAAGTGGGGGAAACCAAGGCACAGATGAAAGTACTATGAATCCAAACTCCACAGGGAGATGGGACACTCTGGCTGCTAAGGGATACTGTCAACCATACAATGCCTGCCAGGGAGTTGGAAAAGCCCAAGGTAAGTGTTAAGCCACTGCTTAGGGGAATACAAAGGAAGAAGCAGCCAAGAGGTAAGGGGAAGGTCTGTGATGGGGCTCCCCTCACCACACTGACACCTCCTGCTGGCCATCTTGCATACCCTCTCCTGATGGTGCCTCACCACTGTCACATTGCTCACATTACTCCAAGGACTGTGGCATCCTCTTAATGACACAGCCCTCTACTCCCCACTTCCAGGGAATCTACAATCAACTGTACAGCCATTTCACCAGAGGCAAATGGGTGGGACCTGGGCCCACCCACTGTTCTGGGCCCCAGACTAGGGACTCTCTGAACCACAGTCATCTACTGCATTCCTTTGACTTGACCACCACTGCATTTCCCTGGACCCCTTCCCCACAGCACCCTACTCAGTCTCAGCAGCCCATCTGGAGCTCCTTCTATACTCCATAGTCCCTAACTGCACTACTCTGTCCAAGATGCTGCAGGACACAGTCTTCTCTCTTCAAGCTCCCAGCAGAGACTGACTTTGGCCCTGCAGCTCTTTTTATGTGAGCCCACTGGGCCAGGATTGGCTGCTTCTTGCAGTCTCTTTCCTATTGGCTGCTTTCCGCACAGCTTCCCTAGGGCTCTATTAACCCCTTCCCTGCCAATGCGGGGTGAACTTCCAATCACAAGAACTCCCTCTATCTATAATTGTATTATAATCTGTGAAAATGTAAATGGCTCTAAGGCAGGTGGGGGAGGAAGTGCTGCTCTCCTCAGTGTATCATGAGCAGTGGAACTAGATTCAGAGGGCCAACATTCTCTGGAGGCACTGTTATTGATCGGACAATGGGAGAAAAGGGAACACACAAAGTTAGGCTGGAAGCAGCTCAGCCACATGGACAGAGCAGTACAAAGAGTTTAATAAAGTTTCACTTGTTCAACTTAATCTGTATTCACCCTTTATGAACAAAACATTTAGCATGTAGAGAACACAGGGACTCCACAGCCATCACACAGACTGCAAATGCAGGAGGAGCAGGGCATGTAACCTTTGGCTGTGGGAACAGTTTGAGGGTTCACCCCTACCAATGGATCCGGCCCATTCCTCTACAAGAGGCATTGTGGGGTTAAGATATGCTCTGCAGGGATCCAAGCCACTTTTCATTATGGGAGTTAATCAGTGCCCTCAGAAGAGGCAGCAGGCTGCTCCTTAGAATGGTGACTCTGTGCCTGGGAATGTGGGGGTTTCTGAGAGTAAAGCACAGGATGGGTTGGCTGTGGCAGAGCTTGTGTCCCAACAGGCTCTGGGTGTCTCTAGGGATGTTGGTTCTGGGGGGTTAATGCCCCCCTTAACAATCTGGGGGAAATGGCATTACTAGTTCTGTGGCTCCTGACTCAGTGGCCTCTTGGCTTGAGTCTGACTGCAAAATAGAGGCTGAGCCTGTTGCTATGGAATCTGTGACCTTTCTAGACTGAGGATTCTGGCTTGCTGGCAAAGCCCCTAAAACAAAAAAGGCCATTGAAGGAGGAGGCAGTTCCAGTTTCAGAGGGTGCTATGAAGTGGGCTAGTTTGGTCAGTGCAGTTGGGAAACACACTGTTGAGGGTGCTGCTGAGGGTGGTTCCTTGACTGGGGACATAGAGAATTCTCTGGTATTAGTTTTGCCCCTCCCTCCAGTCTCTCTGAGATTCTCCCCTTGTGGTCAGTAGTGACTCTGATGTGGGGATGATGAACTCACAGATTCTTTGGGTCCTGAATATCCTGAGGGGGGAAAATATCCTAGACACCATTGATAGATTTCTGGCTGAGAGTAAGGGGAAATTGGTTTCCTGAACTTAAGCTGTTTTTGTTATCATGTAACTACCTCTATGCTGTAGCATATATATATTAAATTGGATCCTCCTCCACTCTTTTCAGGAAAAGACCAGAAGGTTCATTTGTCTGAGGCAGTATATTTTGTATCTGCCCATTGTGGAAGGGGGGGGGTCAAAGTCTCACTGATCCTTTGACTAGAGTTGCTACTTTTCAGTTACCTCCTCTGTAGCAGCTGTTGTTTGTTCATAGAATATCAGGGTTGGAAGGGACTACAGGAGGTCATCTAGTCCAACCCCCTACTCAAGCAAGATCAATCCCCAGACAAATTTTTGCCCCACATCCCTAAATGGCCCCCACAAGGACTGAACTCACAACCCTAGGTTTAGTAGGCCAGTGCACAAACCACTGAACCATTCCTCTCCCCCTGAAGCAATGGGGGTACAAAAAATACATTGTTTAGCTCCCTCCCCCAAAGCTGCTGCAGCCTCTGGATGTTTTATTGATTCCGGGGATGACTAGGGATTGGGATCTCTGGGAGCCAAAAAGTTGTGGGGTGTTGGCTTCTGTGCGTGTATGTGGGTATCTGCGGTGTCTCCCCTCCATCAGCCCCCAGAAGTGAGACCCATGGCCGGGTTCTGGTCACGTTGAAGTCAGCAGCGTCAGGAACCCCAGGGCATGAAAGAGAAGTCAGTACCGGTGCTCAGCTGCCTGTCCTCATGCGGTGCTGCCTGCCCTGGCCCTGCAGGGGTGTGTGATGCACAAGCCTGGGGTTGGCACCATGGGAAGAATGTGCTTCTTTCTTCTAGCATGTTACTTGTTCTTCACTCTGTGATATCTCTCCTCCCAACTCCTGAAGGGGCCCTAGCAACCCAGTACTTACATTTTACACCCTAGAGTGTGGGTTGGTTGGATTGTTTTTTAGCACATCAAATACAATTATTACTTGAGGGTCATTACACGGTGTTTGGGTGTCACCGTGGCTGCTGGCAGAGGTCAGTGAGGAAAGACCAAACTAGGGAAGGTTGAGTGTGTATGAATGTGAGCCAAGTGGAATATCAGATTCCTTTTCAGGTTCTCCTAGTTGTCTAGGCTCAAAGTTTGGCTTCTGGTTAAAGAAAAAATCAAATGAATGCTTTTCCACACTGGAAAAAACATCAGACCGCTTTTGCTTACTTCAGTGATCATTTAGCTATTGCAAAGTTTTAAGGATCCCTTTATGATTTTGGTTTTTTGAGTTTGAGAAAGTTGACATGTGTTGGATAAAATTATTTTACGATGTTTGTGGGTGTAAATCAGTATATTATAATTTTTATTTAAAATAAAATAGTGTCAGCAGAATTGTTGACTGAACTAACTGTGAAGGTCAGCAAGGGGGGTTGGAACTGGCTACTAATGAGGAATCGAAATGGCCCCAGGTGAATATTATCAAGCTTTAAAACAAAAAATCAAAAACATGTGGGAAAAAAAGTATGGGTGGAATGTAGTAGGAATGATTAAAACCAAACATTTTTGTGGGGTGGCTAGTGTAGAAGGCTGCATCATGTCAGCAGTGTTCAAGAATATTTACTGATAAAGGGAGAGATGAGATGTTGCCGGTGAGCGTATGGACCAATTATACAATTTCTGATCCAAGATGGGGACAAGAAGGTTGTTTTTCTTTGGCTATTGTGTGTGTCACTTTTTAAAAAATTGGCAATTCATCTCTTTTGTGTGGGTGAGACTGATGTAAGAAAGCAAATAAAAAATTGGGTTAAATTCTGTGTTCCTTTGGTTGCCAGTTTGGGGTCTGGAAGAAATTTTCTTGCTCTGGATATTGGCTAGAATCTTGATGTGTTTTCACCTTCTTCTGGAGTTCTGAGCAGGGATCAGCTGGGATAGTCACCACCAATTTCTTACTGTTAGTGGAACAAATGGGGTTCAATGGGAAATGACTGCTAGGAAGGAGTACTGCAGAGAGGGATCTGGGATCATAGTAGACCACAAGCTAAATATGAGTCAACAGTGTAACACTTGCAAAAAAGGCGATACTCCACAGTGATTAGGCTTCAGCTGAAGTATTGTGTCCAGTTCTGAGTACCACATTTCAGAAAAGATGTGGACAAATTGGAGAAAGTCCAGAGAAGAGCAATAAAAATGATTAAAGATCTAGAAAACATGACCTATGAGGGAAGATTAAAAAAAATGGGTTTGTTTAGTCTGGAAAAGACAAGACTGAAAGGGGACATGATAACAGTTTTCAAAACATAAAAGGTTGTTACAAAGAGGAGGGAGAAAAATTGTTCTTAACCTCTTGAGGATAGGACAAGAAGCAATGGGCTTATATTGCAGCAAGGGAGATTTAGGTTGGACATTAGGAAAAACTTCCTGTCAAGATGGTTAAGCACTGGAATAAATTGCTTAGGGAGGTTATGGAATCTCCATCACTGGAGATTTTTAAGAGCAGGTTAGACAAACACCTGTCAGGGATGATCTAGATAATACTTAGTCCTGCCACAAGTGCAGGGGACTGCACTAGATAACCTCTCAAGGTCCCTTCCAGTCCTATGATTCTATGATAATGTGTACCCTTTTCTGCCAATCTGCTTGCAGCCTCTAAGAATCCTCCCTGTGAATCTTGTTTTGATTATTGGTGGGTACAAGCACTCATGGGCCATCCAGAAAGTGAGCACAAATTAAAGTGGAGCGCCAAAATTTGGTCCCTTATTTTTATTTTGCTCTTCCCCCACCAGAATCTAATAATTCTAACAGTTATGCTAATATTACCTTTGATAATTTACCAGTCTGAGTCAGCCTTTTGGTAATCCCTGGGGTATCACACCGGACTAAATCTCCACAAGTCAGGAACTGTTGACCACTTTTCCACCTCTCACCAGAGATCAGAAGTTTTCTCCTTGTCTCCAAAAACAAACTGTAGTGAATTATCCCAAGAAGAATTGAATATCCCAAATTACAAAATTGAAAGATCAACAGGAAATCAAAGATAAATATTACAAAAAATATATGAAGGTCTAAGGCTCCCTACTTTCCCCAGGTAGGTCTAAACCCTTTGAGTTACAAAAACAAAATCAGAAAATATGGTGTTCACATTTCTAGAGGTGTATGTTTCTCTCAGAGAGTCAAGGTGCTGGTCTGAGCCTTCAAGCTTTAACATATAAGAGTTTTAGCTCAATGTGAGTGAGTTTCTGCCACCTGCATTAAGATGAATGTTTGTCATTTGTATCCTTCTGGCTCCCTGACATGGCTAAGTGTGACCTTGCCATTACCAAACCAAGAATGAAAGTAGCATCCTTCTATGTTAACAGGTTTACAATAAGGTTTGATCTTATCACACATGACCTCTCCGCCCTGGCCTACGTACTCCAATTTAATGCAGTAGTCAGTTTGCTTTCCATAGCCAACAGCTATCTTTTTTTTAACTACGGTACATTTTTTACCTGCTTAAGCTAAATTAAAATGACACTTTTATCCTCAGACTTGCACCAAAATCAGTGACTTACCACAAAGTTAGTAATTTCCATGAAAGTTTGCGATTAGACCAACCCTGACAGAGACTATATAAACTCAGTTCACATTTTCAAGGAGCTTCATGACTGCAAGGCCTAGAAACATAGCTAGAAGCATGGTCCTATTGAAGTCAATGGGAGTTTTGCCATTGACTCCAGTAGAGCCAGGATTTCACACAATGGTTTTAAAATGAAAGTTTAGATTTCAGAGCACAAGAGGTTTTAGTGTATATTTTCCCATGCAACAATTCAGTTCTCAGGGTCCTGATACTACCCATCTACATTAAATATGATTTCTTAATGGACAGTATTCAGTGTATCACGGATAGTGAATGTTAATTAGCTTAGTGCCTCTATAGACAAAATTGTTCTCCATTTGCCTTGAAATTCTATCTGAACTATCTATCAGCTCAGCCTATTGTGGTTATTTTTGCACAGCATCTCGGAATCAGGTTAATTAAAACTTTGATCATCTTAAACAGCGGAGAAGCCTAAGATTGTCAAACTCCCCCAAACTAACTTTTCAGAAGAGAATTACTGCCACCTTTTAGAAACAAGACAGAGATTCAACCACCTACTGTTCTGAGAATGAAATCTTATTTTTTTTCACTTTACTTTGATGAATTAAGTAATTAAAAGTCTAATTAGAAATCTGCTAGTGTATCATGTTCCTAATAAAATAGTAGTCAGTAACCTTAATTTCTATGAGGCTTTTTTAGATTATTTTTGTACAGATGTAATAAATCAGTTCGTGAAATCCTGACCCCACTGAAGTCATTATATTTAAAGCAATATGCCAGAATTTGCACTACATATTTATTCCTGCCCTAGAAATATTTGATGTAATGTAGTATGCAAGTAGCTGCATAATCATTAGTTTTCTTACAGACACCAAATCATATGAGAGAGCAACATAATGAAATCATTTGGCATTAGGGTGACCAGATATCCCGATTTTATAGGGACAGTCCCAATATTTATGGCTTTTTCTTATGTAGGTGCCTATTACCCTCCACCCCGTCCTGATTTTTCACACTTTCTATCTGGTCACCCTATTTGGCATAGAAGTTGCAGCCAATGTCACTGATCACAGGACTTGTTCCTAATGGTGGCACTATTGTATATACCCTTGGGGAACTCAATAAGAGCAGTGTTCTATCAGTAAATTCACTGCAGATTCTTGTTTGCTGAATCATTTCTGAGGCAAATAATTTGGGTGTAAAAGAAGCTTTTTGTTTTGCTGGTTCTCATAACATTGCAAATAGTGACAACCTATTTTGATCACAGGGGCAGCTCCAGGCATCAATATGCCAAACGCGTGCCTGGGGCGGCAAGCCACGGGGGGCCATCTGCTTGTTGCCGCAAAGGCGGCAGGCAGGTTGCCTTCGGCGGCATGCCTGTGGAGGGTCCGCTGGTCCCGCGGCTTCAGCGGACCCTCAGCAGGCATGCCGCTGAATCCGTGGGACTGAGGACCTCCCGCAGGCAAGCCGCTGAAGGCAGGCTACCTGCCATGCTTGGGGTGGCAAAATACCTAGAGCCGCCCCTGTTTGATGTGTCCCTTTGTTTAGATATATCATCTCTATATAAAATATAGAGCTATAGAGAGATAATATGTATATAAAATCTATAATAAAAAGTTAACCTGGAGTTTATTGGTAGGATAGACAAGAAATTTAATTACCACCAATTTGGTCTAGCATGTGCCTGTACATGTTGGTTATTTCACATTTTTTTATTCAACTATGTTTTGATGGTAAAATAGTTTCAAAGCTATACATATGTGAAGCAGAAATGGATTATTTGTTAATATTTCTGTGGAAACTAGTCACAGAGATTAGTGAAGAAAACTACTCACATGTGGTTTCTTGTACCTTCCTCTGAAATACACCTCTACCTCGACATAACGCTGTCCTTGGGAGCCAAAAAATCTTACCGTGTTATAGGTGAAACCATGTTATATTGAACTTGCTTTGATCCACTGGAGTGTGCAGCCCTCCCCCGTCCCGGAGCACTGCTTTACTGCGTTATGTCCAAATTTGTGTTATATCGGGTGGCGTTATATTGAGGTAGCGGTGTAGTACCTCCCCTTGTTGGACAGGATACTAAACTAGATAGACACCACTGTATGACAATTACCATTTTCCTAAGATATCTTTAATTTGATTTTATATTGCCTGTGTTCTTTGTGGCAATGTAAATAAGTACATATTTTACTGAAATTAGAAGTCATGATTCTTTTCTGCTATTAAAGCACAATCAGCTGAAAAATGTGATGAACGTACTTGAATTGTACAAAGTCATACTGAGAGGCCAGCAAAGTAGGCATTTAGCCACTCAGCTTTGAGGTACTGTACATAGGAATATAGGAATTACCATACTGGATCAGAACCAAGGTCATCAAGTCTAGTATCCTGTCTCTGTCAGTAGCCAACACCAGATGTAAGAACCCTGCAGTAGGCAGATGCGGGATAATCTGTCCCCAACAATAGGTTTCATCCTCATCACTGAGACATATTGTACTGAGACTAGTTTAAGTGAAAGGAAGCAATGACCTATATTTCTTAACTGTACAGACAATGTAATCATTAGTTAGTAGTATATAGTTCTGGCATCAGGGAACAGAATCGACAACCTTCGACTCCAAAAAAGAAACAGACTTCTATCTGGGGAAGTAACTGAGCTGTTGCTCTATTAGTTCAGCCTGCAGAGGAATCTATAAACATGAACAGATTTCATTTAATCTATTACAGATGGCAAAGGTATACTAAGGAGTTCATTGCACTCAGTATTGCTCCCCACCTAATAATTGCCTCAAAAATGATTATGTTAAAAATTGTTTTAGAAAAATTGTATGTGACTTGGGCCTTTGATTTGTTAAAAAAAACCCTCAGTTGTACTGTTTGTGCTACAGAAAATGAAACATTGGGCACAGTTTTTAAAAAAAAGTTAAAAATAGGCTGCAAATTAAATCATAACCAGCTTTCGAAAGAGAGGTTTAAGGATTGCATAATTTATACTATTAACAAGCTTCTTTTCTGCTCTGAAATTGCTCTACCTGAGAGAAGTCTTCATCTTTCCTCCCTCATTAGCAAAGAGCTGGTCATGGGCAACCTTCTGTACTCTAATTTCTCTGTCAGTGGCAGAACACTTTTGGAGCTGGGTTTCCAAAACTCATTCTTCCATCAGCAGTGATGCATCATTGTTGCATCCATCCTTCCTTCCTTCTGTGGGAAATTAGTGGTGAATCCTGGCCCCAGTGAAGTCAGTGACCAATGGGGACAGGATTTAATTCCAGGGTGACTAGTGTTTGTGTTAGATGATGATGAGGAGGAGGCACCATGCCTTACCATATAAGGTTTTATATCCCTTCTTATTTTAAAAGAAAACCTTATTTAATGTAACTGTGGATGTTCTCATTATCCATATAAACAATTTTTTTAATCCTTCTAAGATTTTGTCCTGCTAATAACAAAAATCTGTATTGTGAAATTCTATAAGCACAACATAGTAGAAGATGTGAGTGGAAAAAGCTGAAGGCAGTTATGTATGGTGAAGATTGCTGTCGACATGTGTGCCTTCTCTTCTACCAAAGGGAATATTTGGAAAACAAGTAGTGGCAGCAGTATGAATGAGGGAGGTACAAGAATAAGCAAATACCTCATGCAGTAGTGATATCTGCTGTTGTGAAACTTGTACCATAAATGCTAGGCCAGTAAAATGCTATACGCTCTGTTTACATTTATCTTGAAAGAAGTGCTATTTTTGAAATGAGTACTGCAAGATCATTATTTTCAACACATCACTTACGTAAGAGCAGAATTTTATATACTGTAGCTTAGCATTTTTACACTTTCCTGCAATTATCATATTTAATTATTTCTGTTTCTTGAAATTGTTTATATATATTTAAATTTTGACAGGCCCAAGTCTTCACTGTCTTGCACCTTCTACTGTCATTTATACCTGTGAAAAGCAAATGTACAGGGAGTGAGGGGATAGGAGAAATTGGTCTTCCAGTAACTGGCACAAGTTAAAGAAGTCCAGAGGCTGTTGTATCTTGCCCCAGCAGTTGAATTAGCCCCCTACTATTCTTAGGACGGGGCACAGGAGGTTGAGGAAAGCCACATTTCGTCCTCTGCCTCATCAAGTGCATATAACATAGCTTAGGTGTACCCGAGAATCTGGCCCAAGATTTTCAAAAATTGTTATTCTTTTTTGCCTTAGCTGTGATGCATTGAGTCCAGTGCATGCTGGGAAAACCTGTTTTTCTTAAACCACATTTAAGAAAAAGATCTGGCCAATGATAGCAGCTAATACTCCTGAATGTTACACCCTATTGGTGAAGTGGAAAATGTTCCAACTTTGAGTTTAAAATGGATAAAACTGGTGGTTTTCTTCCCACTCTCTTTATAGTTTTATCCTGCTTGTAATTAGTTTTATTTCATAAAATACTGTAGATTATTTTTATGTCTTTCTTTGACTAATTTTATTCATTTTATTAAAACCTTCAAGTGTTTTATGACTTTCATATAAGATCCCCTGTAGTTGTTAGTTGGCTCCTTCCCTTCCTGTGTTGGAACAACTATTATACTCGTTAATAATTTACTACAAACATCATTATTGTCATCATGTTCCTATTACACCTCTGGTGTTTAGGGCATTGACGAAGCTCCTCCACTCCTGTCTCTTTCTGGCAAGTCTTTCAATGGTTTCCCAGCTGTGTCCCAGGTTTTTCAGGTCAGCTTCCACAGCTCTTTGCCATTTTGTTTTTGAGAGGCCTCGTTTTCACTTGCCTTCAGGTGTCCATCTTATTGCTACTCTGGTGATGGAATCAGTTTCCATCCGAAGCACATGACCAATCCATCTCCAATGCCTCCTGGCAATGATGGTGCTCAAATCCTCTTGGCTGCACTGTGTCAATAGATCTTGGTCTGAGACTGTTCTGGGCCAAAAGATAGAGAGGATTTTTCTGAGGCAGGTTGTATGGAAGGAAGACAGTTTGGACATGTCATATGTAGTGTTGAAAGTACACAGCCCTGATAAATCTTGAGTTTGGTTTTGGTGTTGTGTTTCAATGATTTCCACACTATATTTAAGCTCCTGCAGGTATTCCTATTTACTACAATGCCAGACTTCTAATTCCACATAAAATATCAGAGGGTTCATGCAACCCTGTCTTCTGTGTATTTCAGCCTAATCCATGATTACCACCTGATATATAGCTGCTTTAAACTATTAGTTCTTCTAAGAAAAAGGCTTGCCAGTCATTCAATTCCTAATAATCCCATTTCTTTCCTTTCATAAAAATGAACTCTTAAGTACAAAGTTGAGTTGAAACATTCATACTTTATTTGAACAATCTTATATTACTTATGCTTAAATTCTCTCTCTCTCTCTCTCTGGAATATTTCAATAAACAACACTCTCAGCTCTGTCTCCACTGGCTTTCTCACCCTGGGGTGAGTTACAGCCTGTCTGTACCTTAATCTCATGTTATGTAAAAAGGAAATAATAGTGCTGACCTAATTCTTAGGAGTATTGTGATAATTAATTATAATGTGACTCCCAGGCCAAAATGCAAAGTGTTGTTAAGGATTTATAGCTGCTTATATGTAAATCTTTTAAAAATCTGTTTCTTTGTTGCTGTTGCTCCTTTTCGGCCTGAGCAGTTGGCCAATATTTGGGGCCTTATTGGGTTATTTATGTTAGAAGGAGAAACTGGTGAAAGAGTCAAGTATTTCTCTGGTGGAAGCCTGTTTATTTACAAAGAATGCTCACAAAGCCCTGTTTCACTCAACACACCAGAAACAAACAATGGTAGTCTGTTTCCTTATTCAAAAATCCAAAATTGCCTTTCCAGTGGGTACTGTCCAAAAGAAGTTCTCTCAGCTTCCTCCTAGTCTACATTCATGACTTTTCTTACACTCTGTGGCTTTTTACCTCTCACACACAGACACACACAGTTATAACCAATCAGTGCTGCAGCCCCCGCATTTGCAATCAGTTCCAAGGTAAACCCCTCAGTCCATATGACTTCACTTCTGCTCAGGCTTTGGCATGCTGACCAGTGCCTGGGGCGGTGGCTTCAGTAGTTTCAGCTATCGCTGCACAAAGAGATATCTAATTTCTCCTCCCATTTAGCCTGAATGAAAGGTGATTAATATGCCCGTTGATTTTTTCCAGGTCTGTGATTGATCTACATATCAAAGACATGCTTGAGGGCAACCATTAACACCTTCCAAAGTAATATTAAGATCCCAAACTGTAGGATTTACAATACTATTTTAAAATCTACGGATGCTATATGCTCCTGCCCTTGGAGACGTTCATTTGTGGAGCCCACTTAAGGTCGGTTGGCAGCTGGGCTCTCCCGCTCCACTCCAGTCTGCTTGTGCCATGCCCAGCACAGTTCATACATTCCAGGGCCAGGAGGGACCACTGCGATTATCTAGTCTGACCTGCTCTATAACACTGGCCATAGAAGTTCCCCAAAATAATTCCCAGAGCAGATCTTGTGGAAAAACATCCAGGCTTGATTTAAAAATTGCTAGGTATGGCAAATCCACCATGGCCCATGGTAAATTGTTCCAATGGTTAATTACAGTAGAACCTCAAAGATACAAACGCCAGAGTTAAGGACTTACTGGACAACCAGACACCCTCTGGAACAGGAAGTTCTCAGTCGGCCAGCAGCACAGACAAAATTTAAAAAGCAAATACTGTACTGCCTTAGGGCTTTAGCTCTGAGGCTCATGGCTTCAGTCAAGGGGGGTTGAGGCTGCAGCCGTGGGAGGAGGAGGTGGGGTCAGGGCTCTGGGAGGTGGGAGGGAGGAGAGGGGCTTCTGACCCTTGGGAGCACTGGGACTAAGGGCTTTAGACTGGCGGGGAGGAGTGCTGGGACTCAGGGATTCAGCCCTGCAGCTGCACTCCTGGCTTCAGCCCCAATAGGGGGTGCCAGGGCTCAGGGATTTAGCTATGAGGAGAGCTCTGGTTTCAGCACCAGCACTCTCCTCGTAGTTAAAGTCCTGAGCTCTGCCCCACACCCACCAAAGCTGGGAGCGGAGCCATGGGGAGCCTCGGCGTCCCGCATAGGACTAAAGCCAGGAACGGAACTGCAGGGCTGAAGCCATGTGCCCTGGTGCAAAGCAGAAGGCTGAAACCAAGAGCAGAGCTGAAGCCCCAAGCCAAACACTCTCCCCAGGTCTAAAGAGCTGAGCCCCAGTGCTCCTGTAGGACAGTGTCCCTGCCTGCAGGTATATGGGATCTTGGGGAGCAATTACCACACAGATGGGGTGCCAATTAATTTCTTTATTAAAGGAAAAAGGAAGTGGTGGGAATTTAACAATGAAATATGATGGGATGGGGTGTATAGGGTGTTTACAATAGACAATGATGGGGGGGTTCTGCTTATTGAACAGTGTAGGGAGTTCTAACAGTGGGGTACAGTAAGTGGGGTTCAGCACAATGGGATCCAGTACAGTCAATAAGCGTATCAAAAGAAATGCAAAATAAAATGGTAGCTTCTATATAAAATGGTCAACAATCTTAGATAGAATGTATTAAGTGGTTAGTGGCCTTATACACAATGTAACACAATGGTATCAATGCAAATACAAAGTATATCAGAAAAGTGGAAGCAATCAATGGGGTGTTATAATTACAAGTAAAAGGTGAATCACAGTGCAATGATACAATATGGGTGATAAGTGAAATTATGCAATGTAATGGTATAAAAGAAAATTAATGACTTAATTTGTGAGGCTAGGATAGCAAATAATCTGCAAGAGTGTACCTACAGGCTGGGTCAAGGAACAGGAAGGGGGAGGGGAGTGAATGATTAGTGGCAACTGATGAGAGGAGAGTGCGGCTGGAAGCAGCGAGAGACTCTGAAGCCCTGCAGGGTAAGGACAACGGAGCAGTGTGATGGTGATCTTCAGTAGGGGAGGGGCAGCGGAGAAGTGTAAAGAAGGGCTAGAGAGAGGTTTAAGCAACAAGCAGACACCAAAAACAAAGGGAAAAAAAGCGGCAAAGGGTTTGGGAAGTTTCACAGGGGGAGAAGCAACAAGAGGTTTGGGAAGTTCGGAGGGTGATGCAGACGCGGGGAGGGGGGAAGCAGCAAGGAGTTGGGAAGTTCGGAGAGAGTGCAGATGCGGGGGAAAAAGCAGCAAAGGGTTTGGGAAGTTATACAGGGGGAGAAGCAGCAAGGGATTGGGAAGTTTGGAGAGAGTGCAGATGCGGGGGAAAAAGCAGCAAAGGGTTATAACAGGGAGACACGGAGGAGCACACAGAGGGGGAGATTGGAGTGGGGGAAAAACAGACACGGGAAAGTTCAGGGAGAGATCGGGACAGCGGGAAGATGAATTTAAGCAGCAAAAACCTTATCTATCTTAACCAACGATTAGGCAAAACAACAAATATCACAATTCTAAGCAAAACTATAACAAGCAACTATACAGAGCAACAAAACAGTAAACTATAACAAGGCAGGTGAACTTACAAGCTCTACAATCTTAACAAACTATGACTTATTAAACTAAAAAACCAAAACCTATTGTGCACCTTATGCTATGGGGAAGTCACAGAGGGCAGAGTGGTATGTGCCCAGGATACAGCTCCCAAGGCAGCCCCCAAGGAAGCCAAGGGATGGTGGCTGCAGCAATGGATACAGCTGAAAGCAGGGAGCCCCGAGGCAAAGCCCACAGGAGCAGAGAGTAGCAGCGGCACAAACTTATTTTTAGCGGCATAGGCTGCGGAGTCTAAGAGAGGTTTTAAGACACAGACCAAGGTTTAGCTTGAGTCTGTGTGCTGGGGAAACAGAGCCAGCAGCTAAAATAATAAAATAAAAGTAGGGAAAATTTCACAGAGGGATTCTTACCAGTCCCCAAGGCAGCAGCAAAGGCAGAAGCAGCAGCAATATCAGAAGAAGCAAGGAGGGCTCAGTACAGTTTCAATAATCAGGAGATCTCTCAGGTAGCAATTCGTTATTCATGGGGGGGTTTAAAAAACCGGGGGTACGCTCAAAAATAAAATGAGAGCGGAGAAAGGACTCCCCAAAACCCCTGGCTGATCAGACTAGGCAGCAATGCAGGAACCTTTCTGATGTTTGTTTCAAAAATGTCTGTTTTTAAAGGCAAACTCAGGCAGTTTCCCGCCAGTAATCCTGATAGGCTCCCTCTGTCACAGGGGAGGAGGCACAGGGAAAAACTGCAGGCGAGCACAGAAACATGTCTGGGCAGAGTCCTGTGCAATAGGTGACTCAAAAGCACATGAGGCCTATGACTCATGCCCAGGATCTTAAAAACACAATAGGCCTTGCAGCTCTGGACATTGCCTGCCCTACACCGAGCCCAGGTTCAATGAAGTGATAACAAGACTAACCCTTTGAACAGGGCAGTGGTCCCATTTAGCACGCAGCACAAGTGGCCATCCCTTTGAGAAGGGCAATGGCTCTTGTTAAACAACTTAAGGGGCCCTCCATTTGAGAAGGGCAGTGGCCCTGGTAAACAACTTAACAGCCAGGGAAGGGCGGCCACAGGAGGAGAACAAAAACAAAATGGAGTGGAGACAGCTGTAAGAAACAAAATGGAATAGGGGGATAGCTGTAGCCCTGACAGGCAGCAGCCCTGAGCCCCCAGCCCAGAGCCCTGGTGCCCCAAGAGTCAGAAGCCCCACCCCCACGGCTGCAGCCCCAAGCCCCAATGTGGCTGAAGTCCATAACCTCTTCTTCAGAGTTATGGGACATTTCAGAGTTATGGACAATCTCCATTCCTGGGATGTACGTAACTCTGAAGTTCTACTGTACTCTTATTGTTTAAAATATATGCCTTATTTCCAGTCTGAATTTGTCAAGCTTCAACTTCGGGCCACTGGATCATTTTATACCTTTCTCTGCTTGTTTGAAGAGCTAATTATTAAATATTTGTTCCCCCATAGGTATTTATAGATTGGAATCAGATCACCCCTTAACCTTCTCTTTGTTAAGCTCCATAGGTTGATTTCCTAAAGTCTATCACTATTAGGCAGGGGTCGGCAACCTTTCAGAAGCAGTGTGCCGAGTCTTCATTTATTCACTCTAATTTAAGGTTTCACGTGCCGGTAAAACATTTTAACGTTTTTTAGAAGGTCTCTAAGTCTATATATTACATAACTAAACTAGTGTTGTATTGTAAAATAAACAGGGCTTTCAAAATGTTTAAGAAGCTTCATTTAAAATGAAATTAAAATGTTGATCTTACGCTGCCAGCCCGCTCAGCCTGCTGCTGGTCTGGGATTCTGTTCACCTAGGCTGGCAGCGGGCTGAGCGGGGCCTGCGACCGGGACCCCGGCTGGCAAGGGTCCGTCTACCAGAACCCCAGACCAGCAGTGGGCTGTGCAGGGCCAGTGGCCAGGATGCGGAGGGCTGGAGTCAGGGCTGGGTATGTGAGGGGGTGTAGGTGTCAGGGCAGAGGGGGCGCTGGGTATGGGTAGGGAAGCCAGAGTCAGGGCTAGGGTTGCAGATGGGGGGGGGATGAAGGAGTCAAGTAGAGGGCTGGGTATGTATGAGGGATGTACAGGGCTCAGGGCAGGGGCCTGGGAGGGTGCGGGGCTCAGGGCAGAGGGCGTGGTGTGTGTGTGGAGGGCGTTGGGGGTCAGGGCTCAGGGGAGAGTGCTGGGTGACTGCTCCCCTAAAAACTCTCAACCCTGTTGCTCCTTGTCCCCTGACTACCCCCTCCTGGGACCCCTGCCCCCAACTGCTCCCCCCAGGACCCCACCCCCTATCTAAGCCTTCCTGTTCCTTGTCCCCAGACTGGACTCTACCTCCTACCTGTCCCCTGCCTGCCCCAACCCCCCTCCACATCCCTGCCTCCTGACAGGACCCCCAGAACTCCCAAGTCATACAAACCCCCCAGCTCCTTGTCCCCTGACCACCCCCTCCAGAGACCCCCCACTCTAACTTCCCCCCCAGGACCCTCCTTGCTCCTGGCCCCTTGACTGCCCTGACCCCTATTCACTCCCTGCCCCCTCATAGACCCCAGGACTCCCATGCCCCATCCACCCCCCCTGCTCCCTGACTGCCCCCTCCAGAGACCTCCACCCCAGCCAAACCCCCCCGGGATCCCACCCTGCTCCCTGTCCCCTAACTGCCCCCAGCCCTGGGCCCCTTACCATTAGGCTCCACAAAGAGCTAGATACGCTGCTCCACGGGAGCACACAGCCCCGCCCCTCCGGTTGAGCGGGGACCATGTCTGCCTCCCCGCGCAGCCCCAACCCCCAGAGCGCTGTGCGCGGTGGCCGGGCTCCAGGGGAAGGGATAAGGTGGGGGAGGGCTGGCAGCTTGCTGCGCTCGGCCCCGCGTTCCGGCCCGGGAGCACGGACCCCGTGGCTTGCCGTGCCGGGAGAGTGGGGCTATTTGCCCACCCCGTGCGCACGGCTATGCTTCTGCTCCCTGCCCCTGCGGGGGGAATGGAAGGCAGAGGAGAGCGCGCCGGGCTGGGCAGGATTTTTAGTGGCATGCTGGAGTCCCGGCAGGCTCCAGCGTGCCATTAAAAATTGGCTCGCGTGCCGTCTTTGGCACGCGCGCCATAGGTTGCCGACCCCTGCTATAAGGCGTTTTCTAATCCTTTAATCATTCTTGAAGTTCATTCTCTCTCACTCTTATTCTTATTTACTTGGTTTTTTTGCTCCTTTTCTCCTGTTGCTAGCATTCTCTTCTCTCTGCATTCCTTCAGTTCAGCAAAAGGCTGCATACTACTCTAAGCCATTCCTGGCTAAACTGCAAGATCAGAGAGAAGAGAAACATGCGCTGACAGGCTGTTTCCTGAGTCTGCAGTCATGTATTTGTCTACTCCTGGGGGAATTTCTGTGCTACTGCACATACGCATATTTTTAATTTTTTGCGCAGAAAAAAGCTTCTGCCAGGAAGTTGCTGCAGTTCTGCCTTTTTCCCAGCAGAGGAAGCTGTGGCATAGAACAAAGCAGCAGGTCCCTGCAGCTAGGGAAGAGAAAGAGCCTGCCTTCTTCACAGTGCGTGTCAGGAGACAGGGGCTATAGGGAGACAAACAATGTGGGGTTGCTAGAGGGTCAGACAGGGGCTCATAAGGGTTAGTGAGGGAGGACAGAGTGGGGCAGGGGCTGATTGGGAGTGGAGGCGCAGGGCCACGAGAGAGGTGCAGGGCCATGTGGTGATGGGGGAGGGAGTGCAGGGCCACATAGGGACAGGGGTTGGCTGAGTGAGGGTACAGAAACACATGGGGTCAGGGGGAGGGGGTGTCTGAGTGGGGGGTGGAGGGACACATGTGGACAGGGGCAAATGTACCTGACTGAATGGGAGAGGCTAGGGGTCAGCCAGAGTCTGCATGGGGAAAGCTTCCTAACAATCCCTCCCTACCCACCCACCCCCCAAAAAAAACTGTTCCATACTTTTCCCACCCATACCCAACAACCCTCCAACTTCACACCTGGGCTGCTTCCCAGAAATTACTTCCCTCTCCCTCAGCTCCTCTGTTTCCACAGACCCCCCAAGCTTTTGCACTGCTTCTGAGGCGCGTGGGAACTATGGCTGCATATTGTAGTTTAAATGAATTATTACTTGGACTTCTGTATTAATATGTCTAGTAAAGAGTCTATTTGTCAAAAAACATTTCCTGAATCTTTTTTGTTGTCTGTATTGTTACAGACATACTTGCTGATAGGTATTTTGAAATAAATACCCAAAACTTATTGCAAGTGGAATGATTATAGTGTGTTATTTTGACAATATGCAGAATTTTTCAGTATTTGAAAATATCGTGCATAGAATTTTAATTTTTTTGGTGCAGAATTCCCCCAGGAGTAGTAATATGTGAATTACTCCGATGTATAGCTCTATTAGGAGCCCTTCCTAGAGCAGGGAGAAAAGGAGAGTGGCTTTCAAGGAGCTGCCAGTTGTCCTAAACACAATAGAAGTATATTTGGAGTAGGGAGCAGGATGGAACAGCTCTGCTGTTTTCCCCATCCCACTGCCTTTAGCCGCTCCTTGTCCCTGATGGGAATCTTTATAGTAGTGTTATTATTTTATAATAAATTAAATGTTCTTGATAAATCTGAACACCTCTTTGGGGTATCAGTGAAAGAACACCCCAAGTCCTTTTGCAGTCTATTAAGACTTGTTCCTAAAACCATTGTTATTGCTTTCCTAAAAGAGATATAGCTATATGTCTTTGGTATTTCCATTAAAATAAATACAATGGCAATACAATTTTGTTTTTTATATACAAGCACTGTTTGATTTTGTGCAAAGAGCACCCTACCACTATTTTACTTTTGCAACAATAAACATTTATTGGAAGCTGAAAATGGGCCAAATTCTGCTCATAGTTGCCCAGTACAACCCCACAGGCCTGCTCTATCTAGCAGCTTTAACAAAGGTCATTATTAGTGTTATTGGTGTCATGAGGATCTAGTGTTTAAACTGTGAGCCAGTTTCTTCAGTACCTTCATTTATTTCCTTAGTGCTGTGCTCTAGTGCTCTGTCTAAAGCCTTGTTTACACCAGGAAAAAAAACTGGTATTGCTACAGCCACATTTACAGCTCATTTAAACACAGAGGAAGGATAGTCTTGTGGTTAAAGCACAGGATTTGGAACTAAGATCTGGATTCTAAAAGGACCCAGTCACAGAGTCTGTGACTTTCAAAAAAGCATATTTTCATAAATGACCTAAGAACGGCCATACGGGTCAGACCAAAGGTCCATCCAACCCAGTATCCTATCTACCGACAGTGGCCAATGCCAGGTGCCCCAGGGGGAGTGAACCTAACAGGTAAAGATCAAGTGATCTCTCTCCTGCCATCCATCTAAACTCTCTGACAAACAGAGGCTAGGGACACCATTCCTTACAGATCCTGGCTAATAGCCATTAATGGACTTAACCTCCATGAATTTATCTAGTTCTCTAAAACATTTTTCTTCTACAAAGTTGCATCTAACTTTGGGTGCTTTAATATTCAGGTGCTTAACTCCAGAGAGCTAAGGCATAATTTTAAGTGGTTCTAAGCATCAAACAACTTCTTTTGACTTCATTACAGCTGTATATGCTTAGTACCTCTGAAAATATGACCACACATTTCTAAAGCTGGGCACTCAAAGTTAAAGAATGCACTTAAGAATGTGGGCTTTTACCTGTCTGACTCATTTGTACTTCAGAAAAATAAGAGATTATAATACTTACCTCCCTCAGCCAAGTAAGTCTAACAATCAAGAAGGGTTCAGAGACCACAGTTTAGGAACCTCTGTTTTACTGAATAGTTTGGTCTCCTAAAGAGCCAGGAACAATAAACTTATGGTCTTGAAGGCTCTGAGTATTTTCTTTGGAACAGAGCCACAGCTGCTTTTACCCTTGAAAGAAGAATGTCTGAATGCCTCTCCCAGCACCATCCAGTTTATACATATGTTTTTTTCAGTTTAACTAAAACAGATCAGCAAATAAAAAAGAGCAGGTCTCTATTCTAGTTCTTCACATCTTCCTGAACATTCCCCCACTTTCCAAAAGTCCACTGTTCATCCAAGAACAGGGGAACCCTTTCTCCCTTCCAATGTACTGTAAGTGACCCTGTCATATACTGTAAACTGTTCTTGAAACGTCTGCATGTGATGTGACAGAATATTGCTGCACAGAGCCGGCTTTAGGCACTGCGGGGTCTGATTCAAAAGAGCTGCTGCCGAAGACAGTGGCGGGACTTTGGCGGCAGCTCAATTAGCTGCCGGTGCCTTCATTGGCACATCGGCAGAGAGTCCTTCTGCCGCGGCAGCGATTGAGCTGCTGTCGAAGACAGCAACGGGACTTTTGCAGCAGCTCTATTGGCTGCCGGTGCCTTCGGCAGCACATCGGCGGAGAGTCCTTAGGGGCATGGGCCTCGATTTGGGGGAATAGAGTGAATCATCCTAAAGCCAGCCCTGTTGCTGCAGTCCACGATGTTTTACTAAAAATAATGACACTCACCCCTGGAGTTATCATCAAGGCTTGATGACTTCACCAAAAAACAAAAAAAACAAAAACCTTTCTTACGCAAAGCAATTTAACTGCTTTCATTTTCTGGCAAGTGTTGATTTTGTTTCACTGTTTTTAGGTATATTAAAGATCCATATTTACAATTAAGAGCAATATAAATATTTCTAGAAAATGAGCTGACATGGGTTTTCTCCTTGGGATCAGGTAGATATTCTGGAGAGTTTCTGAATACTTTGGCCACGAAGCTGTATTTTACTGTTATTTAATAGATATTTTAGTATTTTAATGTTATGGTGTGCTTAACGGAAAAAGAGAGGGTGAGTGAGGAGGAAAGAGCAAGATTGAAGGTTAGGTGGTACTACTTCTTTTTACCATGACTGTTCTTGTTTCAATATGACTGAATTTGTTGAATTTGCTGTCCAGCATGTTATCAGATAGCCTGTGTATGATATTAGAGATTTCTCATTACTTATGCTGGCAAACTACAGTATCTTGGGCTTCTTAGTGATGACATCAGACATCTCTTAAAGCTGTAGGTTTTGCCCTAAAGAAAAATAATCACAATACATCAGGGTGGAGCAATATAAAACAAGGTTATTTAAATAATTGAAATAATGATCAGTCACTTGATTTAAAAAGAAGAATAATTTATTTAAATTAGTGAAAGGTGTGTAAAACTAATTTGCAGATTTGGGCAATTGCAATTTCAGATTAAAATTTACAATGAATGAAATTATCAATGTGGGTTTTTAAAAAATATTATGATTAGTCAGGTATCTTATTTGAATTTTACAAAATTGCCATCAGCAAAAAACAAAATATTGCAAATTAAGACCCAGATTTTACACGTGCTTAAGCAGGTAATTTTACTCACATAAATAGTATCATTGACTTTAATAGAACTATCAAGATGCCTGCAGTTAAGCATGGGCATAAGTGTTTGCGGTATCACGGGCTAAAATTTGTTTTTATTAAAAACGTATCTCTAAGTAGCATAAAAGCTTGGACACTTCAAAACAAAATTGCATCATTGTTAATAACAAGGTTATTTAGCCTTTGGATACATTCACTTTAATGCAAATATTTATTTTTATATACACATTTTCAAAAATAGGAGCCTGAAGTTGGGCACTTACATTCACAATTGAGGTCTTAAGGGTGGGATTTTCAAAAGCACCAAGGGGCAGATCTTCAGAACTATTTAGGCATCTAACTGCCATTGAAATCTTCCTCTGAAAATGAAAGGCAATGAGGCTTGGAATGGGAAGATGCGGGGGGGACAGAGGGAAACTTTAGGACTCTTCCTGCTTACATGAAGTCTCAGAAGTTCAAATATATACTAACTGACTATTCCATTTGCCATAGGGAATATCACACCCCACCCTCCAAAATATATGCTACATGATTACTCCATTCGCCATACGAGGTATATGGCTTGATGTACACATCAATCTTAATATTCATAAAAGAACAAACATGCATTGTTCCAAACTTCTATTATTTAGTAGCAAGCATCATCATAAAAAAAAATCAATCAGTGCAGTTAAGGTTTGGATGATACAATATGGAGATAACGTGCTGATAAAGTACTGTAGCTACAACTGGGAATACTGTACATACAGGCTAGTGGTAAACTCAAAACCATCCTACAAATTAAATTTAGTTTATGTAATGCATTTTCCTACTTTAAAAAAAAATAAATGTATCTCTGCTATCAGAAGAACTCTCAGCATAACTAGGATTGCCAACTTTCTAATTGTACAAAACTAAACACCCCTGCCCCCCTTCCCTGAGTCTCTGCCCTACCCCTTCTCCAAGGCCCCAGCCCTGCTCGCTTCAGCCCCTCCTCCCTCCATTGTTTGCTCTCCCACACTGTCACTCACTTTCACCAGGCTGGGGCAGGGAGGTGAGGGCTCTGCCTGGGGATGTGGGCTTTGGGGTGGGTCTGGGGATGAGGAGTTTGAGGTGTGGGAGAGGGCTCCGGGCTGGAGCAGGGGGTTGGGGTGCAGGGGGTTGATGACTCTGGCTGGGGGTGCAGGCTCTGGAGTTGGGCTGGAGATGAGAAGTTTTGGGTACAGGAGGGGGCTCAGGGCTGGGGCAGGGAGTGGGAATGTGGGGGGGTATGGGCTCTGGGCTGGGGGTGTGGGCTCCAGGTGGGGCCATAAATGAGGGGTTCAGGGTGCGGGAGAGGGCTCCAGGCTGGGGAATGGAGTTGGGGTGTGAGGGAGGCATGAGGACTCCAGCTGGGGATTCAGGCTCTGGGGTGGGGGCTGGGGATGAGGGGTTTGGGATGCAGGAGGATGCTTTGGGCTACGAACAAGGGTTGGGGTGTGTGTGGGGGGGGTGAGGGCTCCAGCTGGGGGCGTGGGCTCTGGGGTGGGGTCAGGGATGAGGGGTTTGGGGTGTAGGAGGGGGGTCAGGGCTGGGGCAGAGTGTTGGGGGGGTGCAGGTTCCGTGAGGGAGTTTGGGTACAGGAGGGGACTCCAGGCTCTGGCAGGGATCTGGGAGTGGGAGTGGGAGTGGGGTCACTGTGGCGCTTACTGCAGCTCCCAGGAAGCAGCTGCCAGGTCCCAGCTGCCTCTAGGTGAATGGGCAGCCAGGGAGGCTCTGTGCACTGCCCTCATGCCCACAGCCAATGGGAGCGGCGGAGCCGGCACTAGGAGTGGAGCCTCCCTGGCCACCCATGCCCCTAGGGACCCATGGACCTGGCAGCTGCTTCTGAGAGCCACACGGAGCCAGGGCAGGCAGGGAGCCTGCCTTGGCCCTGGGCCCCTGCTGCACCGCTGACAAGATTTTTAACGGCCTGGTTGGTGGTGCTTACTGGAGCTGCCAGGATCCCTTTTTGACCAGGTGTTCAGGTTGAAACCCTAAGCATAACAGTGTCATCTTGGAAATAACATGGTTGACAAAATCAGCAGAAAGGCTACAGTAAGAGCTTCTTTAATTATTTAGAGAAAATACAATAATTTTAATTTAGCTAAACTATACATTTTATAATTTTACACAAAAATGTCATTTTCTGCCCATCTCTCACCAATATTTACTAGCAAATGACTGATATATAATAGCATATAACTAAAATCTAATGATTTTTACAGAATCTACCACATGTACTTGTACAGTATGAAATATTATAAATAGTTGAAACTGAATTACACTTAAGAAAATAAATGAGCAAATATACATATAAAATTACACACACACAAACTATGTTAAAAGAACATTATTAATGTTAGGAAGTTAGGAAATTCCAGCCCAGCAACCCTAGTTCTGCCCTCTTGTGCACGTGCATTATGATAGTCTTTAACGACAGGATGACATACTATTTTTTTTCCACAGGACAGCAGCCTGATTTAGTGCACAGGCTGGCCCTGCTCTGGGGATGAATCAGGGTTTAGGCTGTTGTCTGTAGGATGAGGTAGGGGTTTACAGAAAAAAAAGGGACAGTTAAAGACAATGAAAAAACAGAAATTCCATCATGTGGAATCATTCTGACGTCCAGATGGGTCACCAGCAGGGTTGGAACCTATAGCTCCACTGTACAGATTCTGGCTCTTGAAATAATGGAGTCAGTTATCATTTATGTGGACCCGCACTAGAGGGGGACGGGACGCACATGGATTTCACAGGGATTTGCGGACAGCAGGGGAGTAGTGAGACTCTGGAATCTTTGCTCCAAGCTCTGGAAGGGTGGGTACAGACTCTTCTGCTTGTTTTCCTCCAAACTGTCCCTGTCCCAGTCCTGTCTCTTACCCAACCCCAGTCCTGGTATCAGTCCTCCTTTTTCCTTGCCTATGCAGCCCTACCCTCCACTCCTTGGGATTTTCATCCTAGTCTCACTGCCCAGCCAGTCCTCATCTCTCCCTCCAGTCTCTCTCTGTCCAAGCCCCAGTATCCCCTCAACTCTTAGTCTCTCTGTGCCCCCACACCCAATCCCAGTTTCCTTACCCAGATAGTCCCAATTCCTCCTTCCTGCTGCTTCTTGTCCCCAGTCTCCTTGGCTAGCCAGTCCCAATCTCTTCTCTTCCTCAGCTCTTCACTGATCTCAGTGTCTCTACTCCTTTATGACAGTTGGCTCCCATCTTCCCATTTCCTTCACTGGCTCCCAGTCCCATTCTCCACCACATATGGCTCTCAGTCCCAGCCTCCTCGCTCCCTTGGGCTTCAAGTCTCTTTGCCCAACCAGTTCATCTCCTCTCCAGATCCCAGTCTTCTTGGCCAACCAGTCCCAGATTTCGCCCTCCAATTCAATCACAGTTTCACATCCCTCTCCAGTTCTAGGCTCACTAGAGTTCTTGGCTCTATCTACTCTTTTCCCTTACCTCCAGTTTGGCTTCCCACCCCCTTCATTCAAGTTAGATGGTTTCCTCCTTCATGGCTGCCAGCAAGGCGGGGGGGGGGGGGGGGGGGAGGGGTGTCACTGAGAACAGAGGAGAGACAGACTCTTAGTTCCCTGCTGTCAGTACCAGTGGCTGGTCCCACCCCACTCAGAGCAGCTGGGCGCAGTCAATACAGGCTGGCCTCATAGCTTGGGGATGGAGCATGCTCAGTCATTCTCTGGGGATGGCACATGCACAGTCTGCTCATGCATAGGAGCTGTGAAGGAATGGAGCATACTCAAGAATCTTCTGAGATTTTATTCGTTAAAATTGAAGAGGTCTGTTGAGCATGTGCAAACGGCAATTATTCAAAAGCTTATAAGTGAGACAGATTTCATAGGGAAGGCAGAAGGCACATCTCTGACACAAAGGCCAACTCCTGCCAAAAGTTTCTTCAAAGCATGGGGGCGCCACAGCATTTAATAAAAGAAAAGGTCACCAGAATTTTTAACATGGGCAAAACAATGTATTTTCCCCTAGCCTTGTTCTGGCAAATGTTCAAAAAAGGAAAACAACAGAACAAGCCTGATGCAGATATCTATCATGAACATTTTCAACCCAAATGGTTATAGTTTGACAAAGTTATAGGCAACTGAAAACAAGGTCTTACACTCAGGGCCGGCTGCAGGCACCAGCAAAACAAGCAGGTGCTGGGGGTGGCACATTTCTAGGGGCAGCATTCTAGTGCTGGCCATCATAGGTGCTGACTCCGGGGCATGGGGAAAAAGTGACCCTGCCGCCCCAACTTGCTGCCACTCCGCCTCCGCCTGCTCCCCTGAGCATGCCACCACCGCTTCGATACTCCCCCCTCCCTCCCAGGCTTGCTGCGTGCAAAATAGCCGTTTCGCTCAGCAAGTCTGAGAGGGAGGAGAAGCCGAGTGGCAGGGTGCTCAGAGGAGCTGGCGGTGGTGGAGCGGAGGTGAGCTGGAGCGGAGAGTGGTTCCTCTACCTCCCATTACTTCCTTCACCCCCCCTTACTCTAGCTCACCTCCGCTCCGCCTGCTCCCCTGAACGCGGCGCCACTATGCTTCTCCCCCCTCGCTCCCACCCAGGCTTGCCACGTGCGAAATAGCTGTTTTGCGCAGAGAGGGAGGGAGGGAGGAGAAGCCGAGCGGTGGGCACTCGGGGGAGGCGGTGGTGGTGGAGCGGAGGTGAGCTGGAGCGGGGACCGGTTCCTCTACCTCCTGTTACTTCCTGCGCCCCACCACCCTAGCTCACCTCCGCTCTGCCTGCTCCCCTGAACGTGCCGCCACTCTGCTTCTCTGCCCTCCCTCGCCTGAGTTGGTGGCGCACCCGGGGAAGCAGACGGAGTGGAGGTGAGCTAGGGCAAGAGGTTGTGGGGGGGCCCAGGAAGCAATGGGGGGGGGGGAATGCAGCACGCCTGGGGGAGGAGGCGGGGCTGGGGATATGGGGAAGGGGTTCGGAAGGGGTGGAGTTGGGCCGGGGCAGGGGGCATGAAAAAAAGGGGGGGGACAGCCAAAATTTGTTTTGCTTGGGGTGGTGAAAATCCTAGAGCCGGCCCTGCTTATAATGGGAAGTGTTGGGGAACCTTAATAACAGGCAGGCTACCAGCCCTGCCTATAATACACAGATAAGCATAAAGGTTTCAGGAACAATATTGTTTTGTTCAAGTAAGAACAAAGTACTTGGTGCAGTTTTGTTTAACAGAAGACAGATACTGGATGTAGTATTATTATGGAGAAGTATACATACAAGTATTCAATTTTTCACCCAAAGGAAAGCTAACATCATCGCTGAGCCAACAAAGGACCTTTCAGTTTTTAAAGAGTTGCCAGACAGAGAGAGTATCAGCAACGAAAAACCTGGGATCTGGTAGAGCAGACCCTTACACTAGTGCTGAGTCCCATTTAAATTAAAGGAACACTGAACAGGTGCAGGGACCTAGGAAATCTTGATGCATGATCTGGTTCTAAGAATATTATACAAGTTACCTAGTCTTGATACTGTCTGGTGAAGAAGAAATGACTCATAATGTTAGTTCAGGAACAGATAACAATAATCCAAAGAGAGGACATTTAGGGTAAGATTTCTAAAGATATTTGGGCTCCTAAATCACACTAGTGAAATTTATTTATTGAAATGAATGAGAGTTATATGCTTAGGTGCTTTTGAAAATCCCACTTGACACCTATCTGCAATTTAAGGCATTTTAATACCTTTAAAAATCTGGCCTTTAGGGACATTTTATTTTAATAACCCAAGTCTCTACTGGAAATGTTTTCTTACAGTGAAATTAGCTCACGGTAATAGCATGGTGAAGTCATGAATGATCACTTTGGCATGTGAAAGCTTTCATGGCTGTTTTCTAAAAGAGATGTAAAGGAGAATAATGCTGTTGTTTTCTTCAAATCCCACATTCATGCTAGCAATATACTACTGCTGCTGAGAATACACATTTCAAAGGGTGCTACTGAAGACAATTTAACTAAAAAAAGACTTAAAAGGATAGCTAATGAAGTCAATGGGAATTCTATGCATAGAGTGGTTATAGAACCGATCTGTACTAATTTGTCAAAGTGAAATCTGTGTGTGTGTGTGTGTGTGTGTGTGTGTGTGTGTGTGTGTGTGTGTTATATTTTAATCTAAGTCTCAGGATATTTATCTTCCATTTGTCTTCCACAAAATCTGTTTGTTATTGGTAAACCAGGTCAGCACATCATAATTAAATTAAAACTTCATTAGTGGCAATCATGGTGAAATACACTTATACCAATCAAATTTAGGTTGATTTTTCCTAAATGCTGAAGGCCATATTCTACCCATAGAAAACAGTGTTCTCAATGTCTTGCATTTTTACATGTTTGTTTCTTTGCTCACAGTACAGTGCTGTGGACACAAACCCTTTATCAGTCTATGTTATGCAGCCCCTCTGGAACAGAATTGTAAAGATAAGAGTCTTATTGTTTATAAAAACTACGCAGTCATAATGTAAGGGTTTGTTTTAAGGTGCAGAAGGTAGATTTAATTTTAAACAATAGATACTGATTTTAAAAAGCTGAAATTAAACCTATAAATACCGAAATAACAACCCTCAAAACCCCCACAACACAAGAGCTTACTGAATGGATATATTTGAGATGGGTATTTTTAGATTTTTATGTATCTGTTACCAGTGTTGTACCTATTGTTTGTCATCATTATAACAGAAAACATCAGTTGCCATCACATTCCTCATTATTGAATTTTTTGAGACATTGAAAGACATCCTTAGTACAAGTTATTTTTCCTACAGCATATGCTTTCTACCACCAGCATCTCTTTATCTTTCTGTTGTGCAAATGATTACAAACAAGCACTGTCTAATATTCTCCCAAGGGAACTTGTCCAGGGAGCTGGATATTTCTTTAACAAGCTGAAAATAGGAGCAGTTACTATGATCACCAAAAACGTTGGGAGGTACCATCCGTCAGATGCAATGCCATGAGCAGATTTTTCTTTTTTCTTTTTAATGAAGCTGCTCACAGTTAGATTTACTGCAACTGGGGTAAAACAGTAGCTAATAAGTCTCATATAAATCTGTACTGTGACATTGCACTATATATGATTTTATGAAAGTATGCTGATGAGTGTGAATATAATGTAACTAAAATATGCTTCAAGCAAAAGGTCTCTTGTAAGGTATCATTACAAAGCTTGTAATCTATGGACTGTGGTCACCCTATTTGTATAAATATATCACTCTTGTATCTGAAACTAGAAATATGAAATATAACTCTGAGGGCATCTTGTAATGCAAAGTGTGGGCCATTAATGGTGGTTTGGAATCTTGATTGCACCCGTCAAACAGGACAATTGACTGTGGATGGCTCTGTTGGCAAGCAGGCCTTGCTGTGAGTCAGGCTGGGAAGAATGAAGGCTTGGGGTCTTTCAGTGACATGTGATCATGTCACCTGAACTGGAATCCATCTTTAACCTGGTGCTTTTCCATTGAGAAGGAGGGGTGGGAACCCACAGGGACAAAGGATTCTCGCCTTATGCAAAAGATATACAAGTGGGTGGAACAGAACAAAAGGGGCAGAAATCATGGGAAATCCCCTAGTTAACCACCTGAGCTGGAACAAGGGCTGTACTGGGGGAAAGGATTGTGCCTAGAGTAGGAAGGCATCCGGTCTATGAATGAAACTTCTTGAAATATCTCCGAGGGTGAGATTTTATCTGTATTCAGTTTTATTACTGTACTAGGCTTAGACTTGAGTGTTTTATTTTATTTTGCTTGGTAATTCAGTTTGTTCTGTGTGTTACTACTTGGAACCACTTAAATCCTATTTTCTGTATTTAATAAAATCACTTTCTACTTATTAATTAATCCTTATTAATTAATACAGAGTATGTATTAATACTGGGGGGGTGGGGGGAAACAGCTGTGCATATCTCTCTGTGTTCTAGAGGGTGAACAATTTTATGAGTTTACCCTGTATAAGCTTTATACAGGTAAAACAGATTTATTTGGGGTTGGACATCTGAGTATTAAAGACAGGAACACTTCTTAAATTGCTTTCAGTTAAGTCTGCAGCTTTGGGGCACGTGGTTCAGACCCTGGGTCTGTGTTAGAGCACACTGGCGTGTCTGGCTCAACAAGACAAGGTGCTGGAGTCCCAAGCTGTCAGGGAAAGCAGGGGTAGAAGTAGTCTTGGCACATCATTTGGCAGCCCCCAGGAGATTTCTGTGATCCAACTTACTACATGTACATCCAAATTCACTTTCAGGAAAATAATGGCATCTGTAAAGGGGAATTTTTATAGTGGAGCAAACTTGAGAGCAGACATCATATATAACTAAAGAAATGAATGTATTTGGTTAGTAATTTTTTGCTCGTTCCATATTTGTTTAACAATACAGCCATTACTTATCCCTGATCCAGCAATGAAGTCATAATCCCATGGTTATGGCCTCAGTGTTTTGTCACGAAAATGATTGTGATGTCACAAATTCAGCTCTGTGACCTCACTTCAGGATCAAATCAGAGGAGAAGATGGTATGTAAGGGAGCAATTTTAACATAATTAACCCTGGTAGTTGGCATTTCAGGACCAAATGCTTCTGTCCCCTATCATGCTATAGAGGGCAACGGTGGAATAGAAAAGCTCTCCTCGCCCATGCTACTCCCTAAAAATACCCAACATAAGGAGAGGAGCAGAGCCTTCATCACGTTTCCCTATGCTCCAAAGCCTTCAGAAGTTCCCCTATACAGGCAACAAGTGTTTGTTACTCCATGGATATTCTGGGGTACCACAAGTTGGAGGGAGAGAATGGGAACTGAGGAACAGCTTCACTCTATGGCCTCCATAGACAGAAGGTTACATTCTGCAGCCTGTTGCCATGGAGCTTAAAGGGACCCTGTCAAGTTAAAATTCATATAAATATATATTTTAAAATATCTTGGCCTGTCTTCCTAACACCATCGTGGAGTTCTAGAATTTTCAAAACTTCATTTACTTTTGACTGATTCTGGTTTTTGTTGACTTTAGACTCCATAGACTTTAAGACCAGAAGGGACGATCATAATCATTTAGTCCAGTGGTTCTCAAAGCCGGTCCGCTGCTTGTGCAGGGAAAGCCCCTGGTGGCCCAGGCCAGTTTGTTTACCTGCCGTGTCCGCAGGTTCGCCGCTCCAGGCCAATGGGGGCTGCGGGAAGCAGCGCGGGCCACCAGGGGCTTTCCCTGAACAAGCAGCGGACTGGCTTTGAGAACCATTGATTTAGTCTGACCTCTTACTCATCACAAGCTAGAGAACTTCATCCACCCATGCCAGCACTAGGCCCATCTCCTCTGGTTGAGTTACTGAAGTCCTCAGATCTTGATTTAAAGACTTCAAGTTACAGAGAATTCACCATTTACTCTAGTTCAGACTAGCAAGGGACTCAGGCCCCAAGGTAAGAAAACCCCCACGGTCTCTGCCAATCTGAATGGGGGGAAATTCTTTCTTGACCCCAAATATTATGATCAGTTAGACCTAGAGATCTATACCAGCTAAATACAAGGGAAAGAATTCTCTGTAATAACTCAGAACCCTCCCCATCTAGTGTCCAGTCTCTGGCCACTGGAGGTATTTGCTAGTAGCAGACATAGATGGACCATATGCCATTGTAGACCACTCATCATACCATCCCCTCCATAGAATTATCAAGCTCAGTTTTGAAGCCAGTTACATTTTTTGCCTCCACTATTCCCCTTGGAAGGCTGTTCCAGAACTTCACTCCTCTAATGGTTAGAAACCTTCATCTAATTTCAAGCCTTAACTTGTTGATGGCTAGTTTATATCCGTTTGTTCTTGTACCAACAGTGGCCCTTAACTTAAATAACTCTTCTCCATCTATGGTATTTATCCCTCTGATGTATTTATAGAAAGCAATCATATCTCCCCTCAGCCTTATTTTGGTTAGGCTAAAAATCGACAAGTCAAGCTCCTTAAGTCTGCTCTCCAAAAACTCAGGTAAGACCTATTTAACCTATCTCTATGGGCAATACCTCACCTAATGTGACCTAGGATTGCATTAGCCTTTTTTCATGGCTATACCACAGTAGCAGTGTATAGTCATCCTGGGATCAACCAGTGCATCCAGGTCTTTCTCCTCATCTGTTGCTTCCAACTGGTAAGTTCCCAGCTTTTGACAAAAGCTCTTGTTGTTTGTCCCTAAGTGCATGATCTTGCACCTTGCACTATTAAATTTCATCCTATTTCTAGTACTTCAGATTTCAAGGCAGTCCATATCTTCTTGTATGATATTCTGATCCTCCTCCATATTGGCAATACCTCCCAACTTTGTGTCAGACACAAATTTTATTAGCACACTCCCACTTTTGGGGCCAAGGTCATTAATGAAAATGTTAAATAAGACTGATTCCAAGTATGAATCTACAGGAATTCCACTAATAACCTCCCTCCAGCATGACAATTCACCTTTCAATATGATTATAGTCTCTCCTTTAACCGATTCCTTACCCATCTTTCGATCCTCGTATTAAACCCCATCTTCTCCAATTTAATAATTTCTCATGTGGAACTGTATCAAATGCTTTACTGAAATCCAGATAGATTAGACGTACTGCATTTCCTTTGTTTGGAAAAATCTATTATCTTCTCAAAGAAAGATATCAGGTTAGTTTGGCAAGATCTACCTTTTGTAAAACCATGTTGTATCTTATTCCTAGTTATCCTGTCTTTAATTACTCTCTCTTTCAAAATTTGTTCTAAGACCTTGCATACAACTGAGGTCAACCTAATGGGCCTGTAGTTTGCCAGATCACTTAAAAAAAAAAACTTTCTTAAATATAGGTACTATATTTGCTGTTTTCCAGTCATAAGGTACAACCCCCCAAATTTATGGATTCATTAAAAATTCTTGCCTTTGGGCTTGCCATTTCATGTGCCATCTTTCTACTAAAGAGGGGCCCAAACCAGAATAGTGGAATGAAATCCCCCTCAAACTTTGGGTCTGGAGCCAAAATCTCTGGAATGGGTGCCTTTCTACTCTTTGCATTTCTTTCAGCTTCAGCAATGAAGATAACTAGGAGCAAAAGTGAAGCTGACTATTTTCACTATCAGTTCTAATCTGGAGCAATGCAGGATAGTGTGTTTTTTTCTGTTAAAAAAACCCTGCCTCCACAGGAATAAAAAAAATCATAGAATTATTTCTATTGTTCTCAGCTTTTGTAAAAGTTTCTTTTTAAAATCATACACCTTGGGCCATGTTTTACATGACAACATCGCTTTAATGCTAGACTGACCACTGTTAACTCCTGTAGAGGATGTGAGAATGCACAGCCAAAATGGGAGATCCAGTATGTAGTAGAAATTTCAGTAGAGTCCATTAGGATTGTTTGACCGGTTTCTGGTTGTTTCTACAGGAGCCAAACCACAGAACCAGTAGACCAATAGACTTTTTGCTCTGTTCCAAAACTCAGTTGGCCAACTAGGACTAGTGAGAACCAGATGAATATTTTAGACTAGAATTTCCAGTACAGCAGTATGGATGTTTGTCTCTGAGTACTGAGAATAGCTTTAACTGCAGTTCCTCTCACTCAGCCCTACAAAATTTTACTCACTTGCTCACAAAGGGAGTAATTTTTTTTCTAACAGCAAGTCAAATTGTATCATAATGGTAAGGGTAAGTGAATAGATATTATCCTTAGCTGGGAAATTTTGCAAACCACGTTTATTTATTCAGATTATTTATTTTTGTGTTTTGTATCCACAGTAAATACAAGAACTGGGCTAAAAGCAATAATCTAGCAAATAATACTGAACCTACACTTCACAGTATGACATTTGACTTTGATGTGAGAAAGGTACATCACAGTACAGAGATGAATGAGAGTTTTAGGAATGTTATTAGAAATTTTAAAAATTGCTTGAAATTTGTTTGTTAAAAATTGGGTAATAAAATCATGCCCTTGGAGGACTGAGAAATCTCTTTCCTTTTAGTTCAGCTATCCTATACAATTTGCCATACTTACATACATGCATATGCACAAAATATGAATAAATTCTGTATGTTTTTTGAATCCATAAAGCCAAAGAAACCCCATTGCACTATATTTCCTATCTTCCTTGTGCCCTAGAGCAGTTTAAAAAAACAATCAACCAAACAAAAAAAGTCTTGCAGAGCCAGTCAAGTAAAGGACAAAGTGTGATGGTCTATAAAAAAATGTATTAATATGGATGCTTAGGAATTAGGTCTAGCTTTTCATGTGCCAGTTTAACCCTATTTATGACACATATTTCTGTGTATTCCAGAACAGAAAGGAAAGCATCCACTTGTCAGCTTACCCTGTGTTAATGCACATACATTTACTGCATTATGAGAGACATGAGGAGAATCCAGCACTGAAGGAGAGATAAGTATAGAGCAAGACAGACATATTCATATCCCAAGAAGAGAAAGAAAACTACCTTAGCTTAGCTGGTTTAAGCATTTATCTGAATATTAGCAGAGCAGGCAGAATATCCATGTAGGTAGGCGATTCATTTGGGTATTCTGAGCATTACTAGCTGGTGAGTGCATCTTTCTTAGGTACAGTATCATGTCTGATAGTATTACTGTATGTTACTTTCATTTATTACACATTTTTTGGATGTCATAAACACATTCTTGGTTAGACATCTATTCACTTTCCACTGATTATCATGAACAAACAGAAAGTGGAGGAAGACTGGCTTTATGCCATGATTTTACAATGTGCTAGCAGCATTTTTGTTATGCACGCGTCCATTGTAGACCGTTCTCATAATGAGACAGCATATGAAGAGGAGCCAAACTACAGCATATGCATGCAAGCCATCTTTATACCTTGAGGGAGGACTATGTGCAGAACATTTATATCCCAAGGGAGCAGAAAGACTTTTTGCTTCAGGAAGTTCATTTAATAAGGGGAACCTGCCCTATAAAGTCATACTGTTTTGTGGGTGTGTCACATCTGAAAGTGTTTATTTATAGAAAAGAAGGGGTTGCAGAATTACTGCCTGTAGAATTACTTATTACAGTGTGGCAGTGGAATCCTTTGGAAGTTTGTCACAGTGCTGCCTGGATGCTGAGTTACCACACAGTGGTAACTGTAGTCTTCTAGCTTTTCTATTGTCTAAAAGCATGAGAAACTTTCAGTGTAGTGCTTGGGAGAACAAGGACTATAATTAAAAATGTATAATGCATGAAATAAAACATTTCTAAACTACATTATTTATAAAAAATGTCACTAAAAGATTTAGGCAATAAAGGCAATATTTAAGAAGAAATTTTCTTGCATATTTTCCAGAACTTTTTAATTTAAAAAACTGAGGAATCTTTAAAATTGTGAAATATTTGCTGATTTTGTACCTTATGAAACCCTTGATTTATTAACATGTACTTCTTTTAGTTATTACAAATGTTGTGGCATGTTCTGTTAAAATATGGCGTCTTAACATCAATGTTATTTTTCTTTTAAATATTTTTACAGATAGTGCCTCTGTGAATTGCTCCTAACTTGTAACCTTCTCTGGATTCCTGTTGATTTTAATTAATTATTTTCTGTTATCTTTTTATGACTGGGACTACACTGCATCAGGTAATTATCCATTTGGTTTTTACAACTGTAGAGCTACTCAAACCACATTCCTGCAAGATACCTGCCTGCCTCCTCCCACACAAAGCCATATTGACTTCAATGGGGCTCCATGCGGATGCAGTGGGAACTACCTGCCCACATCTCATTGCAGGATCAGGGCTGTGAGTGGCAAAGACTCACAGAAGGTCATTTAGCTGAGATTTTACACTATGGGTTTGATCCTGCACCCATTAAAGCCAAAACTCCCATTGAATTCAATGGTGCAGGATTAGGCACTATCACAGGATTCTTATGCCATAGTCGTTCATAAATAAGATAATAAAAAAAGAAAAACCCACGCCTTCCATAGAGTTTTTTCATTTACCTCAGAGACCGTAATATCTAAGATCTGTGTCCAGATCCGTATTCATTTCCCTTTCTTTTCTGATGTCAAAATAAGTGAGTTTCAACTCCAAATTCAAGTATTTTTCTGGCCAAATACTAAACTACAGAAATGGATTCAAAACACCTGCTCTCTCCTAACAAATTTAGATCTATTCTCAGGATCCAAATCCAAACTTATCTCTATAATGGGCTGAATTACTAATACCACTCACTCCGATTTCAAGGATGACATCAACAATCACAATTTGTATTAATAGATTTTCACCTGGGTCTGTAGACCAATTTGGGAAGAACAACATTTACCACACTGACCACAGAGCCATTTGCCTAGGTTGTGTTAAATGAGCTGCACATTATTTCTGTTCTTGGTGCTGTGCTTCCTGCTGCACCAGCCAGACTGTAAGAAAACTGAAAAGGTTTGTATATATGAACGTTTATTGTTGGGATACCCTCGCCGGGTTACGTCTAATTTAGATTGCATGCTCTTTCGGACAGGGACCTAGTGCTCTAAATAAACAAGGATTTAGAGAATAGCAGTTTTGTAGCCATCTTGTAGTTCTATACAGTTCATATTTTTCCCTGGTTTAAATGCAAGAATATCAAGAATCACTGTATCAAGCACCTTTCCAAAAATCAAGAGAAACTATGTCTACTGTATTCCCTCTAGCCTATGGGCAAAGTTTTTCTCTCTGATCTGTACAGTAAAACTGCACAAAGATCTCATTTATGTTAATGTTACTAAGAACTTAAAAATTACACAGTGCATTGCAGAAATATTAACTAGTTAGTTGTTGGGTGGTCTGCACAGAACCGGAATGAAGATTTTTGCCCTATTATCATTACTTTCATACAATGTTGTAATCACTTCAGCTGAAATAATCTACTGTATATTTTTTCCCCTTTACAATATGAATGTACTTGTAAATACTCTGGGCCTCCATTATTCCACTAAATTCAGTGAAGCATAATCAATATAGATTGCTGATGATGCACATTACTTCCAATTCACAAAAATATCTTGTTTTAATTCTTTTTCACATAGTGAGGATATGCACATACACACAAATACATCTGTTGCACACAAGACATTTAGGTGGATTTCATTAGTTATAACCACTGTTATTCCTTCCCACCCCTCCACTCACCCCATATCTTGCCAGTCCTGGAATTGTTCCAACATGGGTATGGCTGTTTGGTGCTTGTGCTTATGCTTTCTGTAAAGTATGATAAGAGAATTTGTATAATTCATATCAACATATTGTTTTGTCCAGTATGTTGTAATTAAAACAATAAAAGGTTGTGAATAAATTACTGGCCTATTCCCAAAGCACTGAAATATAGGTATTTGATAATGTGCTGAAAACTTTTAACACTCGTAGGATGTATTTTTAAACCAACATTCTGAAACTTTCCATATTGGTAAACTGCAGCCTTGATAACTAGCTCATCTCCCTAACAAATGCAAGCAGAATTTTTCTGCAGCATGACAACACTAAACATTTTCTTGGCAAATTGTCACTAAGTGCTGACATTGCTGTCCATGATACTGGCTACAGTCCTTGGCTTTCTTAAAAAAATAATTTCATTGTTACCTTTGGGTGTATTATTTTAGTGGGGGAAGATGTTTCAGAATGGGACAGCTTTGTCTTACCTGTACATTTGCCCTTTCTTAAGAATGATTCATAGATTCTAAGGCCAGAAGGGATCATTGTGATCACTAGTCTGACCTGACTTCCCCAAAATAATTCCTAGAGCAGATCTGTTAGAAAAACATGCAGCCTTGATTTTAAAATTGCCAGATATGGAGAATCCACCATGTCTCTTGGTAAGTTGTTCCAATGATGAATTACTCTCACTGTTAAAAATGTATGCCTTATTTCCAGTCTGAATTTGTCTAGCCTCAACTTCCAGCCATTGGATTGTGTTATACCTCTCTCTGCTAGATTGAAGAGCCCATCATTAATTTTTTTTTCCCCATGTAAGTACTTACAGACTGGAATCAAGTCACCCCTTGATCATCTCTTTGTTAAACTAAATAGATTGAGCTGTTTGAGTCCATTATACGGCACCTTTTCTAATCTGTTATTCATTCTTGAGGCTCTTCAAGGGGGAAGGGATAGCTCAGTGGTTTGAGCATTGGCTTAACAAACCTAGGGTGGTGAGTTCAATCCTTGAGGGGACCATTTGGGGAGTGGTCCTGCTTTGAGCAGGGGGTTGGATTGGATGATCTCCTGAGGTCCCTTCCAACCCTAATAATCTATGATTCTCTGAATCCTCTCCAATTTATCAGCATTCTTCTTGAATTCTAGACACCAGAACAGGACACAGTACCCCAGCAGCAGTCACCCCAGTGTCAAACCGAGGTAAAAGATCCTCTTTATTCCTGCTCAAGATTCCTCTGTATATATATTCAAGGATTGCACTAGTCCATTTGGCTGCAGTATTGCTTTGGAAGCTTATGTTCAGCTGATTATTCACCACAACCCCCAAATCCTTTTCAGAGTCACTGCTTCCCAGGATAGAGTCCCCCATCCTGTAAATATGGTCTATATTCTTTGTTCCTAGCTGTATACATTTACATTTAGCCATATTAAAATGCATATTGTTTCCTTTTACCAAGCGATCCAGATTGCTCTGAATCAGTGACCTGTCTTCTTCATTATTTACCATCCCACCCCCCCAATTTGTATGTCATTTGCAAGCCTTATCAGTTATGATTTTATATTTTTTCCAGGTCATTAATATATTATGTAGTATAGGGCCAAGAACTGATCTCTGTGGGACATCACTAGAAACATACCTGTTCAATAATAGTCCCTCATTTACAAGTATATTTTGAGTCCTATCAGTTAGTTAGCTTTTAATTCATTTAATATGTACTATGTTAATTTTATATTATTCTAAGTTTTTAATCAAAATGTTATGAGGTACCAGATCAAATGCCTTACAGAAGTATATTACATCAGCATTATTACCTTTATCAACCAAATTTGCAATCTCATCAAAAAAGATATCCAGTTAGTTTTTCCATAAATCCATATTTTTGGCATTAATTATATTACCCTACTTTAGTTATTTATTAATTAATTTAATTAAATTAATCAGCCATTCCGTTATCTTGCCCAGGATCAATGTCAGACTGACAGACCTATAATTACCCTGGTTATTCCATTTATCCTTTTTAAATATTGACACAACATTAACTTGTGTCCAGTCTTCTGGAATTTTCCCAGTTTTCCAAGACTTCTTGAAGAACATTAATGGTCCAGTGAGTTCCTCAGCCAACTCTTTTAAAATTCTTGGATGCAAGTTTTTCAGATCTGCTGATTTAAAAATGTCTATCTTTAGTAGTTGCTATTTTACATCCTCTTGAAGTACAAGTGGAATAGAAAGAGTATGGGCATATGATATGATTATATACAGAAAAGAAACATTTATTGAACACATCTGCCTTTTCTGGATTGTTATTTATAATTATGCCATTTTCATCTAGTAATAGACTAATACCATTGTTGAGATTCTTTTTGTTCCTAGTATCTTTAAAAATCTCCTTTTTATTGTCCTTAGCTCTACTGGCAATAAATTTCTCCTTGTGCCCATTTGCGTCCCTTGTCAATTTTCTACAATTCTTAGCTTCTGGTTTATATTCATTATTATCAGCTTCCCCTTTCTTCCATTTATATATATAAATATAACAAAATCATAATTTCCAATCATCATTCACATTTTTCTGATTAAATTCTTCTTCCCAGTTGATTTGGCTCCTAACTGTTTTCAGCTTTGTGAAAGTGGCCCTTTTAAAGCACCAAGTGTGTATCTCTCTTGTTTGGACTTTTTTGAGTTTGCACATTATAAATATTATCAAGTCATGATCACTTGTACCTAAATTAAATTAATTTTTAGTTCTGTGATCAGTTCCTCATTATCTGTCAAGCCAAGATCTAATATAGAATCTCTCTGTGTTGGATGCAACACTTTTTGAGTAGGAAATTGTCATCTATAATATTTAGAAATACCAAGGATCTTTTAGTACTGGGAGCATACCAACTCCAATATAGATCACTCAAAATGACGTCCTCGATGATCACACAGCTTTTTTTCCCTACACATCATAAATAGGTGCGTAAGGAGGTGATCATTCTGTTCCCAGTGTCATTTTTGTGTCTGCAGAAGACACATACTAATACTGCATCTTATGCATTATCTGTTAGGACATTGATCCTTAAGCATTCAAGATCATTTTCATCTGAGTTATCAATTAATTGGAAACAGATACTGCCATTTTTGATGGAGTGCTATCCCTCCTCTCCTTTTGTCATTTCAGTCCTTCCTAAATAGGTTATAACCATTGATTTTAACATTCCAGTAGTGTGAATCACCCCAGCAGATTTATGTAATAGCAACTACATCAAATTTATGAGCAATTCCAATTTCTCTTGTTTGTTATCCTGGCTTCTGGCACTGGTGTGTAGGCAATTAAAAAGAATAGGAGTACATGTGGCACCTTAGAGACTAACAAATTTATTGTAGCATAAGCTTTCATGGGCTACAGCTCACTTCATCGGATGCATGCAGTGGAAAATACAGAAGGAAGATATATATATACACACACACAGGGAACAATGTTGTCATACACATTATAAGGAGAGTGATCAGTTAAGGTGAACTGTTGTCAGCAGGAGAGAAAAATAACTGTTTGTAGTGGTAGTGAAAATGGCCCATTTCCAGCACTTGACAAGGAGATATAAGGAACTGTAGGGGGGTTATGGGGGGAAGTTAAGCATGGGGAAATAGTTTTACAATTAAAGAATTTCTTCTCTTCATGTCCTTGGCTTCCTTGATTAATTTTGTTCTCAACATCTCAGTTTTGCACAGAGGGTTCATATCTACCCTATTTTTATCTTACACTGTTGTTACAGTTTAACGCCCTCCTGACTACTCTAACCAGGTTTTCCTCGAGAAGATTGACCATGAACATCTAACAATCCTGTCCGCATGCATACTAGCAATGGTTCTTATGGAAATCTTTGGCGCTTAACCACTGACTCTGTAAGAAGCTCCCAGGCACTCACAACTACAGAAACTAGGGGAAATAAAAGACACAGGGCAGGTAAAAAGGGGAAATGAATGTAGTGTTCTTGTTTTGTCTCTGTTGCAACTCCCTTGATCCTTCAGTGTCTGTCCAGAAAGACAATATGAGCATTATAGATCTGGTCTGAAGTGCATTTAATGATTCAGTTTCATCTAGGATTGCCCATTTTGCTGCCTTTTCTGCTCATGGCAACATTCTAACCATGTTCTGACCTTTCAGTTTCATATTCATGTTTTACACCAGATTAGATTTTTGTATGTCTTGGTGTATGCCTCAGTATTTCTATTCTATTGCTGAAATTTGTGCTAAGATTATATACTGACGGGGATTTCTGTAGCTCTGTAGTACAATACATGATTGGCATGATCATTTCTGGAAGTTGAAGATCAGGCAACTTTGGCTAATAATCCTGTGCAATCATCATCATCACTACTAGAAGTGTTTTATTTCATAATTATCATTCTTTGCACAGCCTTAATGAATTTAATGAAATGATCATCTGAGTATATCAACAAATCACTTCCTGGCCATTAAAGGGACTTTGGGTATTGAGGCATCCTACGTGTGCACAGTGTGCAAAGGTGGTCAAAAAAGCAAACAAGATGTTAGGAATCATTAAAAAGGGGATAGAGAATAAGACTGAGAATATCTTATTGCCCTTATATAAATCCATAGTACGCCCACATCTCGAATACTGTGTACAGATGTGGTCTCCTCACCTCAAAAAAGATATTATAGCACTAGAAAAGGTTCAGAAAAGGGCAACTAAAATGATTAGGGGTTTGGAGAGGGTCCCATACGAGGAAAGATTAAAGAGGCTAGGCCTCTTCAGCTTGGAAAAGAGGAGACTAAAGGGGGATATGATAGAGGTATATAAAATCATGAGTGATGTTGAGAAAGTGGATAAGGAAAAGTTATTTACTTATTCCCATAATACAAGAACTAGGGGTCACCAAATGAAATTAATAGGTAGCAGGTTTAAAACAAATAAAAGGAAGTTCTTCTTCACACAGCGCACAGTCAACTTGTGGAACTCCTTACCTGAGGAGGTTGTGAAGGCTGGGACTATAACAATGTTTAAAAGGGAACTGGATAAATTCATGGTGGCTAAGTCCATAAATGGCTATTAGCCAGGAAGGGTAAAGAATGGTGTCCCTAGCCTCTGTTCATCAGAGGATGGAGATGGATGGCAGGAGAGAGATCACTTGATCATTCCTGTTAGCTTCACTCCCTCTGGGGCACCTGGCATTGGCCACTGTCGGTAGACAGATACTGGGCTAGATGGACCTTTGATCTGACCCGGTACGGCCGTTCTTATGCTCTTATGTCTCTTCAGGGCTATAAATACTTTGGTTCTAATTCTGGTTTTGGGCTCAATTCAGGGGTAATTGATGTGGGATTTAGTGGCCTGTGATTACGAGTGGACAGATTGGATTATCTGGTGGTCCCTTCCAGCCTTAAACTCTATGACTTTGTAATATACAGCTGGGAGGTGTCATCCACCAACATGAGACAAAAAAACAGGTCTCTTAGGCCTGGTCATTTGCCTTCAAGACATTTAAGATCTCATGAAACTATTTGAAGGAAACGGTCTCTCTCCTGTGTCCTGATCCAAGTTCCCCATCGAATAACACCACAAATGAACTGAAAATGTCTATAGATATGAACATAAGATACTGGTATGTATAAATCAGCAACTATACTTGACAATATATGATCAAGAGAAACATTATTTATTCTTTTTATAGGATGCTACTAGGATTCAGCCAGCAAATAGCCATCCGAATCCACCTAAGTGTTAAATAAATAAATAACCCAACGCACCCCTCCACCCCAAATATTTTCATGAGTATTTAACTCTAACTCAGAGACTTTAACACACACACAAAAATCTTTTCCCCAGAATTAAAGAAAGTTATAAAAGGATTAGTCTATCTGCACATTAGAATAATCAGGTTAGATTTATAAAATCGTGTAGATCAAGGGTGGGCAAATTACAGCCTGTGGGCTGGATCTGGCCCATCAGGGCTTTGCATCTGACCCACGGGATTGCCACCCCCATGGTGCCATAGGGTTAAGGCAGGCTCCCTGACTGCCCAGGCCCTGTGCCACTCCCAGAAGCGGCTGGCACCACATCCCTGCGGGCCCTGGGGTGGAGAGGGAAGGCAGAAGGCTCCATGTGCTGCCCTCACCTTCAGACACGGCCCCCTGCAACTCCCATTGGCTGGGAATGGGGAATCACAGCCAATGGGAGCTTTAGGTGAGATACCTGCAGATGAGGGTAGCGTGCAGAGCCCTCTGCCCCTCCTCCCCCAAGGGTCACAGGGACATGGGCTGGCCACTTCAGTTGTGGTGCCGGGCCAGGGCAGGCAGAGAGTGTGCCTTAGCCCCGCTGCGTGCCGCTGCCACCCTGGAGCTGTTCAAGGTAAGTGGCACCGGGCCGGAGCCTGCACCCCAAACCCCTCCTGTACCCTGCACCCCAACCCTCTGCCTTGAGCCCTCTGCTGCACCCCACATCCCTTCTGCACCTCAGCCTCCTCCCCTGAGCCACCTGCTGAACCCTGCACCCCTCCTGCACCCCAACCACCTGCCCTGAGCCCCCAACCCCCTTCCCTGAGCCCCCTCCCACACTCCACACCCTCTGTCCCAGCCCTACATTCATGGCCCTGCATGCAATTTCCCCACCCAGATGTGGCCCTCAGGCCAGAAAGTTTGCCCACCCCTGGTGTAAATCATAATTATTTAGGGTTATTTTCTGCAGGACTTGGGTCTACAGTGCTTGGACAGAATATCAGGGAGGCCATTGGGAGACAGGGTAATAAATGCAAGTGTCTACTGGCAAAGCTTGTGAGGAAGAAGAGTTGTAACAGAAAAATATTTAGATGAGGGCAGAAGTCAATGCTATATGAGCAGGACTAAAGTTTTGGTGGAGCATGTCATACCTGGGTCGAGGAACCATAAACCCCCTACAGGCCAAGGTGGATGCTATCCAAAGGATGCTGTCCCAAGGTCAAAGAAACAGGTCCAATCCTTCTTAGGCTTGGCCGGATACTACAGGCGATTTGTTCCACACTACAGCCAAATCGCTGCCCCACTGACCGACCTGACCAAAAAGACCCAGCCAAATGCAGTTAAGTGCACTGATTAAGTGTCAAAAGGCCTTTACCCAACTTAAGGCAACGCTCATGTCTGACCCTGTACTCAGGGCCCCGGACTTTGACAAGCCATTCCTAGTAACCACGGATGCATCTCAGCGTGGTATAGGAGCAGTGCTCATGCAGGAAGCAACAGATCACAACTTCCATCCTGTCGTGTTTCTCAGCCAGAAACTGTCGGAGAGGGAAAGTCACTGGTCAGTCAGTGAAAAGGAATGCTATGCCATTGTGTTTGGGGACGGCGGTTCCAACTACAAACTGACCATGCTGCACTAAAGTGGCTTCATACTGCCAAAGGGAACAACAAGAAACTTCTTCGTTGGAGTTTAGCTCTCCAATATTTTGATTTTAAAATTCAGCACATCACAGGAGCTTCTAACAAAGTAGCTGATGCACTCTCCCGTGAGAGTTTCCCAGAATTCAGTAGTTAAAAAGTGTTCTTAAAATGTACAAGTCTGTTAGTTATATACTTAGTGGTATATGTAAAGGTGCATGTGTTGTAGTAATCTGGTTATTTTAAAGTTCTAGACGGAAATCGCCGCCAGTGAGCTTCCCCACTGTCTGCAATTTGGGGGGCATGTCATAAACAGATAGCTAAGGGTTAATGTCTCTTTCACCTGAAGCACCTGACCAGAGGACCAATCAGGAAACCGGATTTTTTCAACTCTGGGTGGAGGAAAGTTTGTGTCTGAGTCTTTGTTTTCTGTCTGCCTGCTTTCTCTGAGCTTTAGAGAAGTATTTCTGCTTTCTAATCTTCTGTTTCCAAGTTGTGAGTACCAAAGAGTTTGTTTCTTTTGTATTTACATGAATATAGTGCTGAAGTGCTTTGATTTGTATTCTTTTTGAATAAGGCTGTTTATTCAATATTCTTTTAAGCAATTGTCCCTGTATTTGTCACCTTAATGCAGAGAGACTATTTGTATGTATTTTTCTTTCTTTCTTATATAAAGCTTTCTTTTAAGACCTGTTGAAGTTTTCTTTACTGGGAAACTTCAGGGAAGTTGAGTCTGTACTCACCAGGGAATTGGTGGGAGGAAGGAGTCAGAGGGAGATCTGTGTGTGTTGGATTTGTTCGCCTGACTTTGCATACCCTCTGGGTTGGGGAGGGGGGGGGGGGAGGGAGATTGACTCGGTGATTCTGGTTTCCAGGACTGGGAACGGAGAGGGGGAGTCACTCTGTTTGGATTCGCAGAGCTTGTGTCTGTGTATCTCTCCAGGAGCACCTGGAGGGGGGAAGGGGAAAAGGATTATTTCCCTTTGTTGTGAGACTCAAGGGATTTGGGTCTTGGGGTCCCCAGGGAAAGTTTTTCAAGGGGACCAGAGTGCCCCAAAACACTCTAATTTTTTGGGTGATGGCAGCAGTACCAACTCCAAGCTGGTAACTAAGCTTGGAGGTTTTCATGCTAACCCCCATATTTTGGACGCTAAGGTCCAAATCTGGGACTAAAGTTATGACAGAGCAGAACTCCATTTGTTCTTGGTCTACGGGTACATTTACCCCATGTTATTACATACAGTAGCATGAAATCTATCTAACAAAATCGTAAAGCATTGGGAAGCGTGCCCAAAGGACTCAGTCCATTAGCCCTTTGGGGGAGTTATTTGACCATGGGCTAGATAGCTGGGCTACCTCCATCTTCATCCTCTCTTATTTTTCTATCTGCTCACATAATAATGGAAAGACTGGGATTTCTGTACACACAATGTATATATCTTTAAGTATTGTCTTGCTTAACTTTATGTTTTCACATTGAGAAAAGTATAACACACGAGTTCTCTTTCTTCCTTGGGGATATGATCTAAGCCAAGTGGTAAGTATTTATGATTCTTGTTTTTAAAACTATGTTACTGTTAAGTATTAAAGGAAAGAGAAAAATATTGCTCAGGGCAAATGAACTTGGCCAAGAAATTGAATAGGAAATAGCATAATCCTAGAAGTATTGCAGAAATATTTGTGCATTTGAAGGGAAGGGGCATGCTCAAACAAATCATCAGTGTTATAGTTTCATTACGTTATCAGAAAAATATGCTTGCAGCAAGTATACAAATCAGATGACATAAATGAGAATGTAACTTAGCTAGATTTGATTTGTGACATTTAGCTAACAGTAGTTTTAGTGAAACTGTAAGCATAGCAGTTACTTCATCAGTACAAGGCTCTGGTGCGCTGTATGAATTAGTACACATGGCATTTATTAAAATGCCATAATCATTGCTCTGAGCCCCCCAGTGCCCTCACCTCCACTGCTCCATCAAACCTTACATAAAATGCAGGGATATAAATGACACTATTTGCACAATGATCATATGGTGTTCCCAAATGATTTTACCCATGCAAGAGTTCAAAATCAAGTACCTTTATTTAGAATTCATCCTCCTGGATTGATTTCCCCAATCTCAGTTATCTACTTCTGGTGGCTTACTAAGCAGACTCCCGGTGGAGCTCTTTCAGAAACCAGATCCTAGGAAGGATTTTGATGACCAGTTGTATTGCCATCACACTTTAGGACTTCCAGAAAGGTTCATTCTGCATGGCAGATACAGCTGGGTGAAAACAATCAATTTTTAAAGCTCAAATTATTAATATGAATCCTCACGGAAAGCTGTTCATCATTGATCCAGTGTTGAAGATTCAGAGAGATGTCCCCTATTCATGAGGTTCTATTAGGGAGGAAAGCACAGGACTGGGAACCAGCTGATCTGGGTGGTACTTCTGGCTGTGGCACCAATTTCCCATGTGACCTTGGGGAAAACACCGCTCTATGCCTAAGTTTCCTCATCTGTAAAATAAAGATGATAAAACTTTCTTATCTCATAGTTGTGCTGTGAGGCTTAATTCAATGGTGCTTGTGAAGGGCTTTGATCAACTCAGGTGGAAGGCACTAACAAAATGCAGACTACTCTTACTTCCATTTTCCATCGACTTATTCCACAAGCCACTGTATTTGTTTTTATACCTCGTTTCTAGTAACATCCGTAATGACCCACTCACAGTCAGAGTGATAAGCAAATAAACTTAAATATCTATTAATTACATGAAGAGGTAGAGAGGGTGTTAAGGCAAGCGCTATATATAGGGCCCAATCCACAAAGGTACTTAGGCATTCTGACACTGAGTGTTGTGGCGCCTAACTTTTGAGCATCTAAAAAAACCCCACAGGAACAAAATTGTGATCCACAAAACCTTGGCATCTAGACATTAAATGGGGGAAGAGAGGCACCTTACAGTATGATCCACAAAGCCAGCACTGGGGGCAGGGGCAGTTGTCTAAGTTAGCCAATAGGAAATGTTAACAAGAAAAGTGTGTGGTAAGCCCTGCCCTTCTCATGGAGATAGGCACGTAAGGCTAGGCTGCAGGAAGGCACCTGTCTTTGCATGCGAGCCATGAACTAGGGGAGATAGGTGTTTGGCTGCCTAAATTGTGTGCAGGGCCTGAAACAAAAGAGAAGAGGACCTCCCTTATAACCTTTAGCCCAGTGGGCAGGGTACTCTCCCATTTGAACAGGGATCAGCCATCTCTCAGGTGAGTGCCTTAACTACTAGGCTGTAGAATCATTCTAACTCTGTCACTGGCCCAATTAATATTTAGTTATTCAATTAAAGGGAAATTTCAGTAGGAGAGACTGATGGAGCCTCACATCCGACTACTCCATAGCCCAATGTTTAGGACACTCCCCTGAGAGATGGCTAATTCCTCTTCAACTCCCTTCTCTCCCTCAGGAGGAAGAGGGATTTGAACCATGGGTCTCCCACATTCTGGGTGAGTACCCTATCCCCTCCCAACATAGCTGTTTTGTGTGAACTCTCTTGAGGGTCGCTATCCCGTAGGCTGTCTCTGAGCATATTCAGATGCAAAAACACAGGCAATGAGTGAGTTTATGTGCCTACAGGGTTAGGCAGCAGCTGAGCAGAGTTTCATGGATCGTAGTTATGTCTAAAAAAGTATTTTTGTGGCTCACACCCTAGGTGTCCTTACTCCAGCAACTAGTGCTTGGCATTGAAGTATGCTCATTATACACTGACTGAAACTAGGGAAAGGTGAGTCTGTTCCACTTCCCATTATTCACTCTACCACTAATTCACTGGGTTAAATTTAGTGAAGTTACTTAAGGCTCAGTTTTGCCACCAATACTCCGTACAGTACTTTAATAGTACCTTATTGTACTAAAACCCCACTGTAGGAAAAGGCATTTCTCACAGATTAAGGTACTACACAAGGCAAATAAGGGTAGTAGAACTAGGCTCTTCATCTCTTTATGCTTCTGTTTTCCCATGTGTAAAATGGAGGCAATACTTATCCATATCTGTAAATCACTTTGGAACCTTAGATGAAAGGTTCTATTTAAAGCAAGCACATCATTATTACCTCCAGCAGCACAGAAGACGACTCCTCTAACTTCATTCAAAGGCACAGTTACACTATTACACCACGACTTCAAGCACAGAGACGATCCAGTTCCCCCTACAAATGTGCCTCCTTTTAAAATAGGTTGCCAACCCTCTAGAATTGTCCGGGAGTCTCCAGGAATTAAAGATTAATCTTTAATTAAAGTTTATGTCATATGATGAAAACTCCAGGAATACGTCCAATCAAAATTGGTGATCCTATTTTTAAACTGATGGTAGCCAATCACTCAAAGCCACATTTTCAGCATAGTGTGCAGGAAGTGCTGCATATATTAACTGGAATTGTATGATAACAGCAGTTGTGTAAGCTCAATGAAAACTTAACCCTCATTGTGCAGTTTACAAGATGATGATGATGACGCCTCAGCTTCATTCTATGCAGTGGCAGATTATCCTCTGTAATTGCCTCTATCTTAATTAGAAAATAAAATAGCTGTGGTTCATCATGAAAAAGTCATGAAACAGAGAAATTCTTGTAATTTATGCAGATCACTTATTTGCCACTGCATAACTCATCAGAATTAGTAATGTAATTAGAGTATTTTGGTTGTAATTGATGTTCCATTTAGCTTTGTTTAGAGCTAGCCATTCATAGGAGGCCATGATACGTAAACTTGAAAATTAGGTGTAAAATTTCTGAAGGATAGGTGATCAAAAACATCTATGTTTATAGAATCATAGAAATGTAGGGCTGGAAGGGACCTTGATATGTCATCAAGTCCAGCCCCCTACTCTGAGACATGATCAAGTAAATGTAGACCATTCCTGACAGCTTTTTCCAACCTGTTCATAAAAACCTCCAACAATGGGGATTTCACAGCCTCAGTTGGATGCCTATTACAGACATTAACTACCCTTATAGTGTTTCCTAATACCTAACCCTAACTCTCCCTTGCTATAGATTAAGTCCATTAGTTCTTGTGCTGCCTTCAGTGGACATGGAGAACAACTGATCAAGTCCTTAATATTTTTGTTATTTAAAACCATCCAATATCAAGAAGGATGCTGCCTTAATGATGTTTGTTTTTCCAGTAAACACAAGCTCTTAGTACTATGCTAGGGTGACCAGATGAGAGAGAAAATATCGGGACACATGGTGGAGGGGGTCCACTGGCGGAGCAAAAAAAAAGGTGAGTGCTGCTGGTTACTTTTCACAGGAAATTTCTGTAGATTTAAACATTTCCATGTATTTGTAATTCTTGTGGAAAAAACACTGGAGATGTTAGATTAAAAGAACAAAAGTTTTTAAAAAATATTTAAACAAAAATTGAAAAAATGTTGCTGAAAAGTTAAAAGAAACTGCCCCATCCATTTATATAGAAAATCTTGTTGTTTTCTGGTTTTTGGGTGACAAAATGGGAAATATAAGTTTCATTCTGGTCAAAAAATTATAATTGAAAAAGATTATGAAAAAGTTGGACTAGCTCTAACCATGACCCTGCTGTGGCTCTAAGCCAGCTCCAGCAGCTAGTGTGAAGTGGTATCAAAGAATGTATTGCTTCTTATTGACAGGTGTAGCACTGCTACTGTGTGCAGTCCCAGAGAAGCACTATGGGAAATTTTTCTTTAATAAAGTGGTAAGTTAAATCCTACCAGATAAATTACAAATGTTGGTAATAATTAGAGTGATTTAGGTGTATAGGCTATGTCCCTACTTCTCACTCACTATTACCAGTTGAAAAGGGAAACAAAGCTAAAAATAAAAGGAAAAAATAAACAGCAGTTGTGAGAAGGAGCCTCTCAGTCTGAGCAGTGGACCACCAGAAAAGCCCAGATAGTGTGTATTCACTGAAAAGATGAAGTGGCATTATTATTTCAACATTAAGAGTTGAACTCAGATAGCTATTTCAGCTAAAAAGAAAATTACACTTCTAACCCAAATAGTTATACCAGTTAAAAACCAAAAACAAACAAACCATCTGTTTGTTGACCAGGCTCTGCTGAACCAGTGATCACAATCAACTAACATGCTTGAAATTAATTTAAGTGAATATGACATGTTCAAATTCACATGAACATCAAGAATATTTTTATGTGCAATTGCATAGAAAACTTTGAAATTTTGTAGAATTGCTTCAAAAGAGAACCTGTTAACAGTCAGGTTTTGTTGGAAAGTCATTTTCTCCAAATATTTTTCTTGCTTCTACTAAATATTAAAATAGAATTAATGTTAAGGGTTGATTTACTACAGTGAGAGACACACCACAGTAAGGTTCTGTACAGCCTCTATTCTGCAAACGGGTTTGTCTAGATGGACAGCTCATGCACGGCAAGCTGGGGTGTAAATTTACAGCGCCCCAGGCTGATGCACACTAACTGACTGTGTGGACTCCATGACTGTGCACTAACAGTCCCCGAGTGCACTTTCATAGAATCATAGCATTTGAAAGGACCACAGGCATCATCTAGTAGTCTAACCTTCTGCCAGATGCAGGATTTGTTATCTAAGCCATCCGAGACAGATGGCTGTCCAGCCTCTTTTTGAAAATTTCTAGTGAAGGAGCTTCCACAACTTCCCTGGGCAGTCTGTTCTATTGTCCTACTGTTCTTACAGTTAGGAATTTTTTCCTGAGATTGAATCTAAATCTGCTATGCTATAGTTTGAACCCATTGCCTCTTGTCCTGCCCTCTATCACAAGAGAGAACAACTTTTCTCCATCTTTTTTATGGCAGCCTTTCAAGTATTTGAAAACTTCTATCATGTCCCCCCTTAATCTCCTCTTTTCCAAACTAAACATATCCAGTTCCTTCAGCCTTTGCCTATATAGCTTGCATTCCATCCCTTTGATCATCTTTCCCTCTGGATCTTTTCCAGTTTCTTCACATCCTTTCTATACATTGGTAACCAAAATTAGACACAGTACTCCAGCTGAGGCCTAACCAGTGCTGAATAGAGCGGTACTATCACAGCCATGACTTGCATGCTGTGCCGCTGTTAAGGCAACCTACAATTGCATTTGCTTTTTTTGCAGCGGCAGCATCACATTGCTTACTCATGTTGAGGTTGTGATTCACCACAACTCCCAGATCCTTTTCAGCAGTGCTGCTTCCAAGTCAGTTATTGCCCATTCTGTATTTGCACATTTGGTTTTTCTTCCCTAAGTATAACACCTTATATTTGTCTTCGTTGAATTTCATTTTCTTGTTTATAGCCTAGTTCTCCTATTTATCAAAATCCATGTGAATTTTAGCTCTGTCCTCCAAAGTGTTGACAACCCCGCCTAGCTTTGTATCATCTGCAAATTTGATCAGTATGCTCTCTATTCCTACATTCAAGCCATTAATAAAGATGTTAAACACTGAACCCATAACAAATCTCTGTGGAACCCCATTTGAGACTTTCCACCAATCTGACATCATTCCATTAATGGTCACTCTTTGTTTGTGGTTGTTTAACCAATTATGTATCCACAAAATGGTAGTTCCACAAAGCCCACATTTCTCCAGCTTAGTTATCAGAATGCATGTGGGACAGTGTCAAAAGTCTTGCTGAAGTCCAGGTATATTATATCCACTACATTCCCCCTGTCCACCAAACCAGATACCCTGTCAAAGAAGGAAATGAAGCTGGTTTGGCATGATTTGTTCTTAGTAAATCCATGCTGTCTGCTGGTGATTTACCCCCTTCATCCTTCAGGTATTCACAAACTGAATGTTTTATACATTGCTCTAGTTAGTAGCTTCCCAGGCATCAAAGTGAGGCTTATATGTCTATAGTTCCCCAGCTACTCCTTTTTCCCCTTTTAAAAGATGTTAGCCCTTTTCCAGTCTTCTAGGACCTCTCCTGTCATCCATGAGTTTGCAAATATTATTGCCAGTGGCTCCAAGAATTCTTCAGCTAATTCCTTCTGCACCCTGGGTGAATCGCATCAGGCCCTGCTGACTTGAATTCATTCAGATTAATCAGAAGATTGCTGATGTGATCCTGATCTGCATCCCTTCCTCTTTATTGTCTATGGTAACTTTGCTAGTCATCTGGCCATGTTATTTTTTGTATGAAGACTGATGCAAAATAGGCATTGTGCAGCTCTGCCTTCCTATCATCTTCTGTTACCAACTCACCTTCTCCATTGAGCAGTGGACCCACATTATCCTTGATCTTTCTGTTTGGTCTGACATGTTTGAAGAACCCCTTCTTGTTATCTTTAACATTTCTTGTCAGCTGTAACTCATTCTTTGCCTTGACTTTCCTGATTTTGTCACTATATGCTCACGCTATTCCTATGTATGCTTCCTTGGTGACGTGCCCCTCCTTTCATTTCCTGTATGTATCCCTTTTGGTTTTTAGGTAGCTCTTCTTATCTTTCCTCTGCATCAGAGTAGCTTAATGTTGATCCTCTAGTATTGTGTCTTTTAGGAACTGCCAACCTCGCTCGACTCCTTTTCTTCCTAATTGGCTTTTCCATGGGACTTTGCCTACTATTGGTTGGTTGAATCTGCCTTTCTGAAGTCTAGGGTCCTTGTTTTGCTGTTCTCATGTCCTCCTTTCCATAGGATCAGATCAGGATCACTTCCCTCCCAGGTTCCCAACCACTTTCACATTCTTAGTTAATTTATCCCTGTTGTGTTATCTGCACACTCTAGAGGGCACACACCTTTACCCAGTTCATAGGGCTCAAGGCATAACCCAGTTAATTTAGGCACCTTGCACCTTTTCCCAGATTCTAGGGCTCTAGGCGAAAGGCACACACTCTTACCCCATTTGTAGGGCTCAAGGCCACCCAGACCCAATTCTGAGGGTTCAGGGAGTAATCTGGTTCATTTAAGTACTCCCATTTCTCAGTTCCTAGGGCTCAGGGCATACTCTTCTGCAGGTCTGCGAGGTCTTTTATCAGTGAAAGAGCCTTACACAGTAATATCCTTAACTTCTATTTATTAACAGTTACCAAAACAGAATGCACACACTAAGCATACAATGCTCACCACTCCCAATAAAGCAGATGAACTTTTCCTAATGGCCAGTCAGATCATCCGGGGACTCCAGCTTCTGCGTGATATAGTTGGCAGGGTGTTGAGGTCTGGCAGCTCTGATCTTGGGGCTGTGTCCTGGAGTTAGGTTCCAAAGAACTTTATATAGTGAAACTTGAGTCCTGCTTAGCTGTACCTTAACCAATCATTTTACTAAAGTACTACAAAATAATTCTTTGACCAATCCTAACATATTGCAAAACAATTCTTTACCCAGTCATACCCCACCACCTTAGTTGATTTAAATCTTGCAAATTTAGTTATGCAACAGACAGTAATAATCAAAGAACCAAACAGAAACAATACAGATAAAAAATAAGGAAGTAGGGACCATAAAGGCAAAACAATAAAGTAGTGGAGATATCACAACCACAACGGTTGATAAGATCTTTCTTTAGTAGCATTCTGTCTGGCAGGGAATCGCTTAAGATGTTTAAAGAAAACTGTTTCTTTATCTGGTGGTGAGTGGGTACTATTAGTATAGGAGCGCCTTCTTAACAGCCTGATATTTAATTGTTTTAGTGTAATTTAGATGGAATGTGAGGATGTGACTTTCTGCTTCTTGGCTCATGGCTGCTGGTGTCCTAATGTGACTGCAGAAAAAAGGCCTCAGACCTTACAGTTGGTCAAGATCAGATAAAAAAATTGATGACTCCCTAGTTGTTTCCTCAACTCTGAATCAGAAAGTAATCCCCTACACATGCTAAGAATTTGCAGGACATATTATGTTTTGCTGTAATAGTCTTCCAATGGATATCAGAGAAGTTAAAATCCCCCATTAATACTAGCTCATGTGTGCTAGCTAATCTTGTTATCTGCTTGTAGAATGACTCATCCACTTTCTGTTCCTGATTTGGTGGTCTATAATAGAACCCCATGATAACATTGCTACTGTCCTTTCCCCTTTTTATCCTCATCTAAAGACTCTCAGTAGATCTGTCACTCACTTCCTCTTGGGCCTTGGACCAAGTGTATACATTCTTATGTATAGCACACCACCACCTCCTTCTTTCCCATACCTATCCTTTCAGAACAATCTGTACCACTCAATGCTGGTACTCCAATCCTGGGAGTTGTCCCACCAAGTCTCTGTAATGCCAATTAAGTCATTTTCTTTGTATACCATTACTTCCTGTTCATCCTGCTTGTTCCCCATATTCATTACATTTGTACACAGGCATCAAAGATATTTTGTAGCTTGTCCTGTTGCTTTTCTTCTTGCCTTTTTAATGTAGTTGTGTTTTCTAGTCCCTTCTCCAGAAATTAGCCTCTTCCCCTTGTCCTCATTAGTTGAGGCTAGATGTGCATTGGTCGGATTTTTGTCACCATCCCTCATAGGACCTAGCTTAAATTCTCCTTATCAGGTTAGCCAGACCATGTTCAAAGATACTCTTCCCAGTATTTGATAGATGGAGCCCATGCCAGCACAGTAATCCCCTTTCCTGGAACATGAACTCCTTGTTTAAGCAGCCAAGCTCTCTTGACGATACCACCTGCGTAGCCACACATTTACTTCCGTGATTTAATGGTCCTTGCCCAGATCTTCTCCTTCAACAAGGAAAGTGGATGAGACACCACTTGCACTCCAAACTCTTTTATCTTTCTTCCCAGAACCACGTGGTCTGCAGTGATCTGTTCAAGGTCATTCTTGGCAGTATCGTTGGTGTCCAGTTGGATAAATAGGAAGGGGTAGCAGTCTGAGGGCTTGATGAGTCTCAGTCACATCCTGAATTCTAGCTCCAGGCAAGCAGCACCCTTCTCAGAATTCCCAGTCTTGACAGCAGATGGATGACTCTCCCCCTTAGGAGAGAGTCCCGACCACCACTATCCTTCTCGTCCTCTTGGGAGTGGGGGTTGTGGAACCCCTATCTCTAGGACAATGCGTTCCATGCCTTCTGGTCGACATGGTCTCCTGATCCCTTCCCTCAGATGATGCTTCCAAGGCATTCTCAGCAGTAGTAGCCTGAAAGCAGTTGCTTACTTCTATCTGTGTTGGGGATATATTGATTCTCCTCCTTATTCTTCTAGAGGACACATGCTGCCAACTTTCTTCCTTGTTCTCCAGTCCCTCCTGCAATGCCCTCTCTGATTCTTCAGCAGGCTGTGCCTGAAGTAACAAATCCTGATTTCTATCAAAAAAAGTCTTCATTTTCTCTGGTGCAGTGCAAGGTCGATACATGGTCTCTCTACTTTTTTAACCTTTCCTTACAGTATGGAGACCAGCTTTTACTTCATACAGAGTCACTTCTGTCCTCCGGAAGAAAGACAAACATAATCTACTCCCAATGAGAAATTTACACTCCAGTTTTTTGTGCACCAACTCTCCATCTAGACTGGCCTTAGGCACATATTTAACTGTACATGCCATGAGTAGATCTGTCAAAGTTAACAGGGTGACTCCCAATGCATAAGGTTAAGCACAGGTGTAAGTCTTTACAGGATTGGGACATAGGTGTGAAAGGCCCATTAGAATCAGTGGAATTCTGCTGCACTAGCTCTTACTCTGTGTTAGATTAAATAATCAAGAAGCCCATCAGTAGAATTATAATTAACTGGTTTTTCTGTGAAACACCTTTTTTGTTTGTTTTTCCTATTACTGAATATCTGCTCAAATCTAAATGCATAGCAAGCCTCTTTGAGAATAATTTTTTTTTACATATTACTTAACTGCCTGTCACCAATTCTCTACCTGTTTCTATATGTGTCAATTTATTGCACATAATGTCATCATGTTAAAATTAAAAAAAAAAAGAAGTCTGAAAAAATTCACATCAGACTAAGGTTGGAACCTATTCAAACCAGACCCAGAAGATTGCTGGGCTGTTTACTTTATTTTCCAGAGTGACATTTATGTAATGTTTTGGGAGCAGAAAACGAATCTTCCTTCTAGAGGTTCATGTATCAAGCGTAAGCATAAAATTAACTGAAATTTTTATAATACAAATTATTTAATGCTATTCTATTATCCCAGTGAAACTGAAAGTATAAATCTTTAATTTTGACTTAACTTTTTGCAATAAAATGAATGCTGTGATTCTTGGTGCATTGTAGAGACTTTAAAGTGTAACCCTTCTGCCCCTCTGAGTTGGCAGCAACAAGGGCCGGGTTCAGTATCCAGGGGTTCCGTTTCAATAACCCAATTCCAAACCAGCTCGAGCCCCCACCCAGTGACCTGGGAAAATCTTACACACACCCCTAGGCGCCTCAAAGAGGCAATGCTTCCCCTCTCGCAAGCACAGAGTCTTGGTGTAGCAGAAAAGATTTAATACATGAGATAAACAACAAACACTAAATTGGGAAAAACACCTCTACTAGAGTTCATAGACCAAACCGTGAGCCAAGACCCACCCCAGGAAATTGAGCTGTGTCCTCTTTCCTGGGCTCTTGAGTCCAGCAACCCCCAAATCACCCACAGTCCCAAAAGTCTCTGTCCTGGGTCAGTGCAGCCCCAAAGTTCGAGAGTCTATCTACAGAGGCCTCCCCCCCCCAGCCTGGTAGAAAGGGGCACCTTATGTGGTCCGGGGCCAACTGCCCTGCCTCTCTGTGGATTCTGCTCCCGCCTTCTCCACGAACTGCTGCGCTTTACCAGCCGCTCCACTCTGCTCCTCCAGCCATTCTCAGAAACTGCTCCGCTCCGCCAGCTGCTCTGCTCCACTAGCTGCCCTGTGAGCTGCTCCAGTTGTCCCTGCAAACTGCTCAGCTCTGCTCGCTCTGTGGGCTGCTCCACCCGTCTCACAGCTACTCCGCTCTGCCAGCCGCTCCGCTGCCACCAGCTGTCCCATGATCCGCTCCAGCCATCCCCACAAACTGCTCCACTCCGCCAACAGCTCTGTTGCACAGTATAGCTTTGGGCTCCCCACTAGTTAGCACTGTACTCAGTGCTCTCAGCTCAGTGATTTTAGCTTTTTAGTGATTTTCAGCTCTTAGTGATTCCAGCTCATAGTAGGGGAGCCCCAGTGCTAGTGCACCATTAGCCCAAAGTGATTTCAGCTCAGTCACCTGTATCTGGATTCTTAAGGAAATAAAAAAATCATCTCTGACATTCCACAGTGGAGAGTGGAGGAGGTGCAACTGGTGCTTCTAGCTCCACAAGGACACTGCACCACCAGGCACAGATACCTGTTCCCAACCTCTCTCAATTCTCTGGGTTTTGGAACCCATGTCCCATGTCTAGCCAGTACCACCAACTGAGGGTGAGCAATTTGTCACCAAGCAATCCCACAGCTTGGGAGTCTGGGATAGGGTGGGCGTACCTATGCAAATACACTCTCTGAACTTCTTTCCACCAGATGTCAGTGTAGAGCTTATCCTGACTCTGCTTACAAAAGGAATGGTCAGGAGTTTCACATAACTCTAAATTTAAGCAGAACTAGGGGAAAATTATGAGAAACTTTTTGCCAGTTTTTTGTGGGTGTAGCAGACCCAGTCTTACATATGTGCTTGTATGTGAAATATATACATGGAGATGAGGCCAAAACATTGCATATATCAGCATTCAAAAAACTTCAGTCACAAAATTCCCTTTTGTGAATCTTCAGAAACCTGGAAGAGGCAGTGCCTCTCAAAAATCACATATTGATTACAAACCAGGAGTTTTTATTTCACTTTTGCCACTTACCAGCATTAATAAGAGGTTGATCTTATATAGAATTTTACAAATATTAAGTATCATTACGCCTATTTTATAGCTGGAAAAACTGAGATTAAATTATTGTAATTGCCATAACCATGATTATATAGCAAGTCAGTATTTAGACTAGGATTAGACCTGACATATCCTTACTCCAAGCCTGGTGCCTACTCTATTATACCACAGGGCCCAGAAGCAAATAACCTTTCATATCCTAAGTTTTCAAATCTTCAAAATTGGAATCAGTGGTACATACTTGGGGTATGGACATCTTAAACACGACATATTTTCTGATTTTTGTCTGTGTTATGTATTGCTGTTGTCTTTGCATTCAGCTCCAATAACTTCCTCCTCCATGCTAGCATGCCAACAGAGGGGTCATTGAGAGCGCAGGAGAGACAGGCTCCCTGCTTTCAGTTCCTGTGCCTGGCCCATCCCGGTACAGAGCAGTTGGAAGTATCTGTTTCAAGGAAAGTCCAGCTTTGCCCCGTAGTCCGTGCTAGAGCATCCTCTGTTGCTTTCTGGGAATGGTGCATGGGCAATAGAGTTGGTAAGAAATTTTTCTGATGGAACAGTTTTCTGTTGGAAAATGCTGATGCTTCAAAATTGAAACATTCTGGGGGAACATCTCAAATTTCAACAAATTTCTGACAGATGCCTGGCAGGTTTCCAACAGAAACCTTCCTGGTTTCCGGCCTGCCTCCCTCCCTGACTCCTCAATAGCCTTCAGTGTGGCAGCCTGCCAAATTTGGGCAGATTTACAGCAAAAAGGTAAAAGGCACATCCCTGGCACAAATGCTACCCCACTGTAAAAATTCAAGTCCCTGCTGCAAAGCATGGAGGTGCTAGAGCTTTTTAAAGAAAACATCACCAAAATTTTACATGAGCACATTAATGTATTTTCCCCTAGCCTCATTCTTAGACACAACTACATCGTTTTGGTTGAAATTTTCTAGAATAATTCAGCCTGAGGCAGACACCTAGCATGTAAAATTTCAGCCTGAACTGTTAAAGGTAGGCAACTGAGAACACAGTGTTGTAATGGGAAGGCAACCTTAATAATAGGCGGCACTACCAGTCCTACCTACAGTATCCTGACTGGAGGCTCTTTTATTATTCTACATTCAATACTGTATGTCCACCGTATGCCCTTAAAATGACAGGAAACACTAGTCAGCTTTGGGCCTTCAAATGCTAATAGGCGGTGATGTGAAGATTATGATGATACAATGACTACAATGTGCAATAAAATAGAGCTAAGACAACAAGAATGTTTGTAAGTGGGAGTGGGAAAGGGAGATTAATTAATTAACTTTAATTAGAATATCCAAATTACACATACATCACTGTTATAACTAGAGTAACTTAACCCACATAGGGTAAAGTTTTCAGTGCAGTGCCTAATGAATTAAGTGGTTACTCCTTTTATTGTTAATAAAGTTGCCTGCTTGCTTCCTCGTCTGTCTTATAATTAGGGCCCCACAAAATTCACAGCCATAAAAAATGCATCATGGACTGTGAAATCTGGTCTCCCCCTGTGAAATCTGTCTTTTATGTGCTTTTGCCCTAGACTATACAGATTTTACAGGGAAGACCAGCGTTTCTCAAATTGGGGTCCTGACCCAAAAGTGAATTGCAGGGGGTGGTGGCAAGGTTATTTTAGAGGGGTTGCGGTATTGCCTCCCGTATTTCTGCATTGCCATCAGAGCTGGGTGGCTGGAGAGCGGGGGCTGGTGGCCGGGCGCTCAGCTCTGCAGTGACTCGCCAGCAGCAGCGAAGTAAGGGTGACGATACCATACCAGGCCACCCTTTCTTCTGTGCTGCTGCCTTCAGAGTTGGGCAGCCAGAAAGTGGCAGCTGCTGACTGCGGGCCCAGCTCTACAGACAGCATCACAGAGGTAAGGGTGGCAATACCATACCATGCCGCCCTTACTTCTGCGCTGCTGCTGGCAGCAGCTCTGCCTCCAGAGCTGGGATCCCAACCAGCAGCTGCTGCTCTCCAGCTACCCAGCTCTGAAGGTGGCGCCGCCACCAGCAGCAGCACAGAAGTAAGGGTAGCAGTACTGCAACCCTCCCCCCCCACAATTTCTTTTTGGGTCAGGACCCCTACAATTACAGCACGGAAATTTCAGATTTAAATAGTAAATTTCATTATTTCAGCTATTTTTAAAATCCTATGACTGTGACATTGACCAAAATGGATCATGAATTTGGTGGTAGAGCCCCACCTATAATAAATAATGGTAGCATCTCTTAGCCATACTAAGAATCTGTACAAAAAAAGATGCCCTATTTTTCCATTTTTTCCATTCTGCTTTAATAAGAAATTAATGTCAGCTATTATTTCCCCTCAAAGTACTTTACTTTATTCTGTTTAGGGGGAAAAATGGGTTGGATTAAACCAGGGGTGGGCAAACTATGGCCCGCGGACTGCATCCAGCCTGTCAGACCTTTTAATCCGGCCCTGGAGCTTCTGCTGTGGAGCGGGTTGAGGGCTTGCCCCACTCTGCACAGCTCCTGGAAGCAGTACCATGTCCACCCTCCGGCTCATATGCGTAGAAGCAGCCCCAGGGCTCCACACGCTGCCCCCACCTCAAGCGCTGGCTCCGCGGCTCCCATTGGCTGAGAACTGTGGCCAATGGGAGCTACAGGGGTGGCACTGCGGATGAGGCAGCACATAGAGCCGCCTGGCCGGCGCCATGCCTCCACATAGGAGCCAGAGGAGGGGACATGCTGCTGCTTTCGGGAGCTGCTTGAGATAAGTGCTGCCCGGAGTCTGCACCCATGACCTCCTTCTCTGCCCCAACCCCCTCCTCTGGCCCTGATCCCCCTCCCACCCACCAAACCCCTCAGTCCCAGCCTGGAGCATCCTCCCCCACACCCCAACCCCCTTCTCCAGCCAGGAGCCCCCCCCCAATCCCTCATTTCTGGCCCCACCCTGGAACCCACACCCCCAGTCCAGAGCCTGTACCCCCCTCACACACCAACCCCCTGCTTCAACTCAGAGCCCCTTCCCATACTCCAAACCCCTCTTCTCCACCTCCAGCCCCCTCGTTCACCCCAAACCTCTCATCTCTTGCCCCACCCCCGAGCCCGCACTTCCAGTGGGAGCCATCACCCCTCTCCCGCATCCCAACCCCCTGCCCTAATCTGGAGCCCCCTCTCTCACCCTGAACTCCTCATTTCTGGTCCCACCTCAGAGCCCGCACCCCCCAGCTGGAGCCCTCACCCCCTCCCACACTCCAACCCCCTATTTTGTGAGCATTCATGGCCCACCATACAATTTCCATACCCAGCAGTGGTCCTCAGGCCAAAAAAGTTTGTCCACCCCTGGATTAAACAGACAGAAAATAATTACATAACCAGATTTGAAAATCTGAATCTAGATATAAGCAGGTCCATTGACACCTGTGAGACCTGGCTTTATGAAGAGATTGGGGAGTTGCAGTTTCTGGACTAGTAGCACACTGAGAAGAGGCGGATGCACACATTACCAGGATTGCATCTTGTACAGCTTATTCTTAAAGTCATTTTGTTGGCTGTATTGGAACTTTGTTCCTCTACCTCCAAGTATTGTGTTGGGTTGCAGGATTAGTCCCTATTGTGTAGGGAGGGAAGAGGTGGAAACCAGCATATTTGTACCCTGGAGTTTATGCTAGACTAGATTGAGTGAAATTTTATGCATTTAAATTTGCCTTTATAAGTGGAAGATTAAAACGGCTTTATCCTTTTTCTATAGACATTAATAGCAAGATATCTGGTGACTGCTGCTGTTGGGGTAGAAGTTTGGCACAAGCCTTTCCTATTTGGTTATTACATTACAGCTATATTAGTAATCTTGCTGATAGGTAAGTCTCCAGAGCTGTGAAAATCTAAATGGTTTTTCATAGCCTATTTGCTTCTTTTTCTTTCTAATTATTTTTCTCTTCTTACATATTTGTTATCTGCCACTGAAAGAGATGTGTTTAGACTGATTTAATAAGGTCAATAATGTAGTGATTTAGAGAATCTCCCACAGAGAAATGGAAAATATTGGAAATATTTCCTCTTCACGTTCATACTTTCTGATGCTCACTGACTCACAACTGACAAACAGAAGAACCTGAGTTAATCAAGGGGTCTAATTCTTTTTGCTGCTTGGTTGACAGATTTCCAAAGATTCAAGTGTAGTTAATGTCACACAAGTAAGATTGCTGTCATTATTTGAGTGGTGGAGGAGGAGAGACACATGGAATATGTATGTTTATTAGTATGAGTTTGACCCTTCTAATCCATAATACAATAGGTTCTTAGGACAAGATCCTCAAAGGTATTTAATCTCCTAACTTCTATTGATTTCAACCAACATTCAAATCCTAACTAGCGTTGAGAATTTGGGCCTTAGATACTATTGGTACAAAGTGATGTGGTGGAAAGAATGAAGGCTTTTATTGTTTAAATAATGTTAGGAGACAAAACTGTAAACCTGACTAGCAGGCTATTCAGTTTTTAAAGTATTTGTAGTACCGAAATGCTAAAGAGTTGCATTTCCTCCTACTAGCTGATGTTTAGCATTACTTCCTATCTGATGGAATCACTTTTCTTTCTAGATTCTGATATAAGCACTAAAAACTTCCTAAGCCAGGAAACAGACAGCATTATAGTTGGAAAGAGAACAGCAGTAGTTTGATCTGTTAACATGGAATCAGGAATGTGTCTGAAATAACATTCCAGCTAAATCCTGGAAGATAAGAAATTAACATGCAAATTTTGATATCTTGATGTATTAGATTATATTTGTAATGAATTTAATTATCTAGAGAAAAGACAGGAAAAGGAGAAGTTGGTCTAATACACTATTTAACACATGCAGTATGGAAATAATTCTTAGGAAACATTTGCACTCTTTGAGCCAAATTAAGCTCTTGGGTATGTGTTTTTATCACCCATTGTCTTCCCTAGAAGCTGCACAAATGTGTTTGAGGAGATAATTTAATTGTGCCTATTAAATTCACACTCTCTCCCTTTCCCACCCCCCCTCTTACAAACCATTAAAAGCTACTACCTTCAGCTTCAATTGTACCTTCCAGGAATTCACAGATTATAAGGAAATAGAGCTATTTGAAGGACCCTATATATAGGCATAATTTTTAGAAGGAATATGTACAGGATGTGTTTTTGTTTCCTCTCTTGATTTATCTTCAATGTAAAATCTTATGACGGCAGCCAGAATTGTATAATCCTTTGTATTTCAGGTCCACAATATGCCCATTTTGTGCTCTTTGGAGAAAAAAGTGTGAAATAGAACATGCCACAGTAATATCCCATGAATTTGTCAACATATTTTATGTGGGGATGCGCTTAAAATGCCATCTGGTGGCTGGAACTGGGAAAATAGGGAGATATTGAATGATTTGTGTACAAGTTCGAGCATCATAGGCACTCCGAGAAGATCAATGCCCACTTGTCCAGAAGTTCGCTATGTGATGATGCGATATGTGATCCTGAACTAGTCAATTGAGTGCAATCTTCCTTTACCAAGCACCTGTCTTCCCTTGTTCTTGTCTTTAAGGCATGTGACAACAGTTTAAGGAGAAAAGTAATGACCTTCCTTGGGCTTGACAAGCCATGGATGAAGCTTTAGTTCACACTGTTCAACATATTAAGAAGATTTGTGGAAGGGAGGCTTGTTAAAGCTTTAAAATCCCCAGAAGCAAGAAGCCTCTCCTCACTTGCACTCAACCCAAAACCACCTCAAAGCAAAGCTCAATAATATCACTTAAGAGTTGCTAGGCTCTGTTTATATATTGCGTGCTAGTCAGGCAACGGTGATATGAATGGATTCTTGAAGCAAGAGAACTGAATGTTCTTTCCATCATTGTCTTGAGTAGTTTACACCTATCTAAGAACCCAGAGAGGCTTTTAAAATGTCATCCGTCACACAGTGGTTACAATGCCCTTAGTTGGACAGGTTTCATGGCTGGCATATATATATATGACTGTTTTTAACTGTGAGAACACCCCCAAATGAACTATATTAATTGGCTCAGTTATTACTGTTTTCACAGCCCCTGTAACTTTATTGAAATAGGTCTTCAATTTTGTTTTTAGAGGGCAGATGAGAGTCTCCTTGGAATTGACGCTGGGCTAGAAAGCATTTAATCAATGTCACAAGTTTGAATCTGCGTTCAGTAATAGAGACCAGAAGTGGTTACTGTTTGATAGCTGTTCATCAGCTTATGTGCAATGAGTAGGTTCAGTTCAGTTTGTAATGGTAGTCTGAGATCCGTAGCACCATATCCATTTTGCTCTGTGCCAGGGTTCCTAAAAATAGTGACAGTCTCAGACATGCTAAGGGATGAACAGACAGAGAGACTAACCTACCTTCTCACTCGGAGGTTGTTTCCCCAGATTAGTTGATAGTGTGGGGAAGCCTGAACTGCAAGTGCATTTTATAGAACTGGTTTCATATTTTATATCAGAGAATCCACTCTCTTGCAATTCAGTGCCTTTCGTGAGCACTTATAAATAGGGGAAAAAAAAGAGTAATACAACAGGACACTGACACTTATGAGTTTGTTTCCAAGGCCCCCAATTAAATCATAATGGGGCATCACATAACCATTTGGTGGCTTTTATTAATCACTGTTGGCACTTTAACAATGAGCCTGTATCTGCTTGATCAATACTTGGCAAAGTATCTGAATGCAGTTTCATTCTCTCCCCCCTTCCCCCCTCCCCCAGTACAGAAGCACAGCTGCCGGGCTGTCAAGTTTTTGGACAAGCAACTTAGAAGAGCAAGAGTAGGGTTTGCAAACGTCTCTAATGGATTTTCAGCAATTGGAGTCCCTCAGTCAGAACCTAATGGTGAATTTCACTCAACACATTCTCAATAGATGTTGTAGTTTTACTGAGTGAGGCTCATGTACTCTCATTACCAGGATTGAGTGTGCCTAAGATTTACAAAAACAACAGTAAAACAAAGTGTTAGATCTGCAGGGCTAGGACACAGTCTTCCTTACTTTCATGTGAATCACCTTGCATGCTGTGAGTGCATCTAGGAAATCCAGGGTCAGATACACTGGATAGAAATCTCACTAGAGTCCCAGGTTAAGCAGATAAACCACTCCAGAGTATTTTATAGTATTTCTTCTGCCACGTGAACACGCCCACAAGACTTTCATGAGTCCTGGCCACATTTTTATCATGAAGCTCAAATCCTTAAACCCCAAAACAAACTCTCAGCTACACGCCAAACAAAATAAACAGGACAACTCTTCTGTCTACAGATCTCCCTGTCCCGATATCTAGACAGCAAATGCCTTTTCTATCATAGTATGAGAGAAGCCCAGTCCCTTTTAGAAGTTCAGACGCTAAGTAGACTCAGCTGGACCTAATTACCTCAACCCGCAAGGCCCTGAAAGCCATGTGAGGATTAACCACAATTGTCTCTCAACACTCACTGGCTCAGTAGGATCTCCCATAGGATCACATTCGGACAGGGTGTGTCATAACTGATCCAGACACCCCAAATAAACAATGCATAGTATATAGGGCAGATATTGATATGAACATTTTTAGAAAAACATATCTTTTCACACAATTATTTCCCAAGTGAATTTGGTACCTTAAATTAATCCAAAAAGCTACCATACATTTTTTGCTCACTTGCAAGCAAAAAAATTACTTTTGACTGCACAGAAAGAAATGCTTTCCTTTCCCCACACCCCACAATATTAATCAAAATCAGAGGTTATAAAATTGTTCTTGTGCTTGAGATCCATTAGACCTTACAGTGGGTTCATTGTATTTCATCGGAGCAGTTCTAAGTGCACAATAGAAAGGCTGTTCTATAATCCAAGCATTGTTGCATGTTTCAAACCTTTGGGATTGGTCAGTAAGGATGGGATCCACAAATTGATTTAGGCACCTAATCCCAGACGTAGGTGCCTAAGTTCCCCTTTGACTCTACTGCAATCCACAAAACTCCACTGAACACTGTGGGCACCTAAACCCATTCGATGCCTAAGTTTTTTAGAGTAAAAAGTTTCCTCAGAATCTAAGTTTCTGTCTCTAAGCATGCGCACTGCTGATTCCCTTTAGGCATCTGGACACCTATCTCCCACCTAAGTCCTGAAGCAATTTGAGAACCAGGGGAGGATAGCCATTCAGCCATTTAAGTTGTGTGTGGGGCCTGATCTGGAAGGAGTTCTCAGAGGCTGCCTTTTGGATCAAGGCCCATTCTAAATCTGGCTGGAAGAGGAGGTGCCTACCTTATAACTTTTTGCCCAGGGGCTACAGCACTCATCTCGGTTGTTGGAGACCCAGGTTCAATTTCCCCCTGTCTGCCAGAGGAGGGAGATATGGGGTCTTCCATCTCTCAGGAGCAGGGCCGGCTCCAGTTTTTTTGCTGCCCCAAGCGTCAAAGTGAGAGGAAAAAAAAAAAAAGCTAAACTCTCAGGGCCTTGTGCTGATCAGCTAGAGGGATTGCTTTAGAATGAGGCAATGTGTTCTCTCTGCCACTGCCTCTAGAATGCCCCCAGCTTTTGTCCGCTTCAAGAGTGAGAACTCAGATCTCTTGCATAGTCAAAGTAAACACATTTCAAATGGTAACTGAGGGAGGAGAGAGAGTGCTTTTTTATTTGCATATACTGCTAATATAAATTTTCCATACATATTGGTAACTCATTTCATAATGATTTCCTGTACTTCCTACTGCAAAACAGCCAATCATTCTGAATAGTCATTAGGTAATGTTAAGGGATATACTTTCAAACCTGTACAGTTTACTTAGACTTTGGCTCAATTAGGATTTTAAGGTGTGATATTAGCATGTGGTAGCTAATATATTCACCAGCTTAGTACATGTGAAAGTGTTGTTATGATGGAGGCTGGGTGAAACCCTATTGAAGCTGATGTGGCTAGCCACAATTCATTCAGGATAGATGTAAGAAACAGGTAAGATCCTTTTTGGAGAAACTATAGGAACAACTGCCCAAAACACAGGCTACATGCTCAGCTGGACAGAAGCCGAGCTATATGTGTTTAGAGTTTCTCTGGGGGCTTAGGGAGATATAGGGGGGGAAAGGTAATGTTTTGTAGAGCTGTGCATGAGGAGACACACCAGAGAAGCAGCCAGCAAGAGAAACACTAGTAACATGGTTCAGAGAAATGCAAGAAGGAGAGCTTTTGGGTCAGAGTGCTAGCTGAAAAGAGGCTTGGAATTGTTAGCAAAGAAACTCCTGCCTGTTTGATTCCTACAGTGTTAAGGGAAACAGGATTTTGTGTACATTGTTTGTAAATAAAGAGGATTACCTTAAAGAAATACAAGTCTCCATCATTAACTTCTCCTCCTAACTCAGACAACCCAGAAGATCATGAACATTGGCTAACGACTTGATTCAAAAGGGATAGCAATGTATACTGTACTATATGGAGCTATCTTATGGTAGATTTCTACAGTGGGTTAGCATGTAGCCTTGCCATGACAATGTCTTAGGTGGTAAATATGGATGCAAACTCACTGTGAATCCAAAACACATGCATGCAAATGTTAGAGTCTTTGTGCATGCAGATAGCATGCATGCTTTGCACAACTATCCTGTCTCCATGTAAAATCAGATGTCTTGTACATGCAAATTCATGCTGTAGTGGTATGCTTGAATATGTATTTGTTTGCTTAAATTTGCATATTTCAGACATGTTAAGTTTGTAAATTCTAAATTTTTCTTCAATTGATTCTTTTCAGTTCATAAGTGGTGCAAACTTTTACATTTTTAATAATAAAATACTGATTGTGTAGTCAGCAAGCAGCTCATTATGTAATAATTTGTTTGCCCCGCCACTCAGTGGAATTAGAAATTAAATGAAAATAAAAAAGTTCCTTTTTCCAGAAACACATAACAGTGAGAATCAGTCCTGTTCTATGAACAGCCACTTCTCCAGCTACCAGTGCCTCTGAATGTTAAAAGTTTAACAAGGGCGTATTAAATATTAAATACAGTGAAATTTTTCCCCAACAGTCTGGCGTCTCTAAAATGCGGAATATGGGGTAGGGAGGGGTTTTCTAGGCTCTGAGATGCCAAACTTTGCTAAGTAATTTTTCCAGGTGCTAGGTATAAATGAATCATTTTTAAAGTTGACTCTTCAGCAGCCATTGAATATAGGGTTATCAATCTAGAGAGTGAAAGGGGAACTATTGTGGTGATGAAATGGGCCAGTTATGGCACATCTACACTGCAAACAAATAAACCAACCAACCAACCTTATGGCAGTGAGTCTCAGAGCCTGGGGCAACTGACTTGGACTCATGCTACCAGGCTGGAAATAGCAGCATAGACATTCCCATGTGGACTGGAGCCTGCACTCTGAGAACCTCTTCCCTTGCTGGGTTTCAGAGCCCAGGCTCCAGCCCAAATGGGAACATCTACACTGCTATTTTTAGCCCAGTAGCACAAGCCCCTCGAGCCTGAGTCAGTTGACCTGTGCTCTGAGACCCGCTGCTGTGTTTTGTTTTGTTTTCTGAAGTATAGATGTAACCTTAGGATCACTGTCATTTGAGCAACTGAGAATTGGTCTCTATAATATTAGTGATGCAGGTTGAAATGCTACAAAACTGCCAAGCATTTAAGGGCTCAGTTCAGTCAGAATTAACTCTTAGGCTTTGTCTACACTGGCAACTGAACAACAAAATTTTTGTCCTTCAGAGGTATTAAAACACACACACACACACACACACACACACACACACACACACACACACACACACACACACACACACACACGAAAGACAAAAGTTTTGTTGATGAAAAGCACCGGTGTGAACAGCGCTTTGCCAGCAGGAGCGCTCTCTTGCCAACAAAGCTACAGCCGCTCGTTGGGGGGTGGAAGTTTTTTGTCGGTGGAAGAGCTCTCTCCTGCTGACAAAGAGCAGCTACACTGTGCACCTTTTAGTGGCACTTCTGTAGCCGCACAGCTGCCACTAAAAGGCGCATAGTGTAGACAAAGCCTTAGCTTCTGCTTTATGCAAAGAATTGCCCAGCCCTATTCCCTGTCTCCCTTTTCTTCCCCCTCACCCTGCTGCCGAAATGGGGGAAGTTTCCCTTTTCAGATGGAAAGTGTTTAGAAACCAAATTTTATCTGAAAGAATGACATTGGTTTGAAGTACAACAGTGGCTTAAAAATGACAGCAACAGTGTAGCGTGGCAGGTCTCATTGCTGAACTTGTTCTCACAATCTGGAGGAGATTGGTGACCTTCTGGGCATGGCCGAAGGCTCTTTAAACAAGTGTTACGTAATTATCATTAGACAAAGGTGAAAGGCTTATACACGGCACAAAATGAGTCAGTGATTTTATTAAGTCATCCTTTAAGATGACAGATATTTGTTTTTAATTTTCCATAAAGTGTACATATGCTATGGCAACATCTGCTGTAGAAATAGTCACATAAGTAACTAACAAACACTTTGTTGTGTTAGGATAAGGATTGAATTCAAAAGCCCTAAACAAGAGTTTGAGGTGTTAGAATTGCCACTGCAGCTGCCTCTTTGATAACGGAAAACTTGGATCTCAAAAATAGCTTTGGAAATTCAAAAGGTGTCTTTGTTCCTAATGTGCCTTTGTCCTTTATTATTTCCTGACATGACCAACATGATTACTGATACAAATACATTTTAACTGCCTATTTTACGTGTCTAAAAGAGGTTTGGATAATCTTGTCGCTAAAGCCCAGGATTGGGACTTGGGGATTCTATTCCCATCTTGCCACTGGATTTCCCTGTGTTACTCTGTGTCACCTATCTGTGACACAATTTCCTCACTGTAAAATAGAGATAATTTCTCACAGTGGTGTTTTGAGATGTAGCTCAGAAACAGACTGGGTTGAGAAGTGGTAAGGATTTTTTGTGTAAACAAAAAGCTTGACTAGTTCTGTTCACTTCAGAATGAAGTCGTTGTAGAAGTGCACAGCATTCATATTCACACTCAGATTTTGCATTACTTTATGTTCTAATTTTTTGTAGTTAGATTTTTTAAAAAACTGAATGATTTCTATTGAGAGAATGTCTCCTAATGTCCCAAGTTTGAGATTTCAATCAACACAGGTAATTGACTGAATGTGTGATTTTAGGGAATTTCAAAAATCGAGACCCAAAAATCACCACTGGGACAGGAGTCAGGATGGCTCAGTAGCTGAGCGATTGTGATTGGGTTAGATTCTCACTCCATGCCTTCTGTTCCCTGAATCAGCAGGGACTGAGAGTGATGCAGAAGCTGCTATGCAGTTGCTGGGCAGAAGGGATTTCTTAATGCTAATTAAAAAACAAACAAACAGTCTTGATGAGTTCCAATGACAACCCCTAGCCAGGCCTCCTCAGCTAAAAAGACAGCGGAGGCAATGTGCTGAAGAAATTGGGCGACTTCATAAAAACTACCCCCTCCCCAGTACACTCAACCACCCACCCTCATAAAAGATTACATTGGGTAAAATTTTATTTGAGTGAAGGGTATAAAGCAGTGACTGGTGTACCTGTCCCCTCTTGGAGATGGAATTTTAGCTAGCAAGATTATCATTTGTGGTCAGTGTGTTATTTCTAACTAAAATGACACTTCATAAAAATAACAAATTGCTGGGACCTAATGGTCTTTGAATTCTATTTCTAGCGCCGGTCTCTATTTCTGTTCTTCTTGGTTGCTTTTCTTCTAACAAATCAAACTTCAGGATTGAAGCAGGAAATTTAGATTTAACCTCAAGAGTCGGTGTTTTGTCTCATGTCTGCTGTAATATGATGCAGATGGTAGGACTGCTGTACGTAACTCAAGATTTTATTGAACTAGCCCTCCTTGCTTAATAGAAAACATAGCTAGCTGCAATGCACATTAAACAGACAATTCTGAGAGCGGTAAGCTTAAGAATGTATATAAGTATATTTACAAAATACTTGGGATGCTTCTTCAAGCTGCAAGTCCTCCAACTGTTTGATAGAGAGGATGGATTTTTTTTGTAAGGATAGGGAAGGAGAGACAGATGAGGGCTAACCCCCCACCACCCCAAAAAATTACAATCTGAACTGTTCTTTTATTTTTTCTCCTTTTGGAATATGGTTGAAATTTGATATTTGTTAAAGAACATACAGGCTATATTGACTAGTCTCCATGCAGCTAGTGCAGTATTCCTTAATACAACTTTATCCTGACTCCAATATCCCTACTCTTCTAGTTTTCCTTTGTTGAGTTACCAATCATCCCAAATCATGCTAAAGACTTTGGTAGTTCTACAATGGGGACAAATGACTGACTGGTGAAAGCCAGAATCTCTTGAGGAGACAAGAAACCCTGCTGTGCTATGTTGACCCCAGTATATACTATCCTAAATTTGTTTGCACATCATCTTCTACAAATAGAGGATCCTGCATCCTGAATTTCCTTGTTTTTACAAAAATTGTTACAAAATGCTAGTATTGTGAAACCAGTAGAGTACTTTTTTATAATTAAGATTTTAGGAAGTTTAAACTTATAAACTCAAAGCTTACATCACCAGAGGGTGCAATTCTACCTCGTAACAAACTTTTAGTCTTGCACAATTTTAAAACACAGACATTCTGACCATTATCCAGCCATATAATCATGAAACTGAGGCAGAGCCATCCTATTGAGACTTCAAGCAACAAATAAGCCATCTGGAAAACACTTGATAGGTGGTCAGAAAGGAAAATACTACATAGACAAACAGAAAGGAAAGAAGGTACGCCACCAAAGATCACAGGAGTACCGCATATATCCACTGCCCATCATGCTGACCAGTATTGTCTGTTTCCTTGTACACCCTGGTCTATTTCCATCTGTTGTCTCATACTTAGGGTTGTAAACTTTTTGCACAGTCACAGTCTTCGTACAACACCTAGCACAGTGGGGTACTGATCAATGGCTAGGGCACCAAGGCTATGGTAATACAAATAAACACAGATAGCTGCTGGCATAGTTATGCAAGGGAATCCCTGTTCCTTTGCCAATTACCTCAGACTCAAAGAAGAAGAAAAAAGATTAAAAAAAAAAGCCCGTGTTTTTAAAGTGAATATCAAAATGACAATCGGTCAAATGATGACAGTAGTGAAAATAAATCATTGTAACAATGGAATATAAAATCATATTATAAACAAAATATTTACATATTAAATTGCCAACCTACCATTTTCCTAATAAGCATATTGATCTATAAATAATTTGACTTCTGTGTTTATGGTTAATTATCTATTTCAGCTGCAAGTTCTTTGTGGTAGATCTGTCTCTTATGTTAATGTACAGCGCCTAGCAAAATGGAGACTTGATCGTAGCTGGAGCTAATCGGTGCTACTATAGTACAAATAATTACTGAACTGTGATGCAATCTTGTAGTAACACCATTACAACACACTCTGCTCTGAATGTCTCTTAAAAGCTTCTACTGCTCATCTTACAAAATGCAGAAATCTATATGGTTAACCATTTGCAGCAGCATCACTTAATAAAAATATATTGTTTAATAGTGATAATTATATAGCTGCAATCAGCCTTTGACCTCAAGTATCAGAGGGGTAGCCGTGTTAGTCTGGATCTGTAGAAGCAGCAAAGAGTCCTGTGGCACCTTATAGACTAACTATTCTGTTATGAGAGAATTCTCTACTGGGTGTGTAAACTGAGGTCAAAGGAGCAGACTCCTGTGGCACCTTAAAAACTAATAGATATATTGGAGCATGAGCTTTCGTGGGTGAATACATGCATCTGACCAAGTGGATATTCACCCACGAAAGCTCATGCTCCAATATATCTATTAGTTTTTAAGGTGCCACAGGAGTCTGCTCCTTTGACCTCAGTTTACACACCCAGTAGAGAATTCTCTCATAACAGAATAGTTCAGTTATCATGTCAGTAAAGATTTGATGCCATCAGTGCAGCATGTCCATAAAACATCATATATGAATCTTGTTTCTTTGCAGGCTGCAGTATATTTCTTTCACTTCTGCAGACACTGTACAACATTCGTAAGTAAGTGCATTAACATAAGTGTCATACCATCCTACTTAAATCATTGCATTTTATGCTTTCCTCACAAGAGAAATAAATGTAACATTTGAAAAAGCTATGTTCCTTTCAGTCAGCAACTGGTGCACAGATGTGCTGTGTGAAAACTAGACTACAGAAAAAAAACCCAACCATCTGTAACATTGGTTTCTTTTTCATGTTTATAACTCTTCCTGTTTCCCTGTCACTTTCAGTCCTCCAGACACTTAGACTTGGTCTACACTACAAACTTCTGTTACTATAACTACATCACTCACTCTTGAGTGCCACAGTTGCATCGACCTAACCCCCAGTGTAGACAATGCTATGTAGATGGAAAGGCTCTCCCATCAACATAGCTACGGCCCCTTACGGAGGTGGAGTACCTACGCTAATGGAAGAAGCTCTTGGAAGCGTTTCTCCCACCGGCCTACAGTCTAACCCAGTTCCTCTTTATAACTCCAGTTTTTCAACAAGCAAATTAAACAGAGGTACGCTGTTGATTAATATTGTGTTTTATTTGCAGTCAGATGTGCTCCATGATTTTCTCCAAATGTTATTGGCCACTGTAGGTAAATTATTGTTGTTGAGTACCTTACACTCAATACACTATCTTATCCTCTTTCAAATCCCTCTTTAAAACTCACCCCTGCCATGAAGCATATAGAAAACTACCATCGGATAATGGCTAGGCAGATGGCAAGTTGTGATTATTGCTAACGGTGTATTACACCTATGAAATTGTATGCACAGCTAGTCTATGCTAAAATTGCCTGTTTTAATTAGACTTTCCTGCCCTCTCCCTTATATTTGCTTGTTTATTTCATCCACCTGTTACATCTGCTGTTTCAGATTCCAAGCTCCTTGGAGGAAGGACTGTCATTTATTACATGCATATATAATACTAAGTACAACCTGGTTGAGGCCTCTAAGCATTAGTGCAATATAAATAGAATATAAAATAATACATAGCACTTAACACAGCATTTTTGTACTGTGGATCTCAAAGTGCTTTACAAAGACAGAGCCCAAGGAAGCAGGGAAGAGGAATGGACATATCCCAGTCCCTTTGCACACCAGCTTGCTGAGCTGCTGGAGTAGGTTACACCATCCAAAGAAATGGTGCAGTTTTTGCTCTTCACCTGCATACTAGGATACTCCAAGAGACATTGTGCCTCACGCAGCATATTTCCACCAGAGATGTCTCCTGTATCATTCCAAAAATGGGCCTGCAACCAACCCATAATGTAGGCTTACTGGCCCTGAAAAGTGCCAGAGACCTGGTAGAATTAGTATTTATTTTGATTAGTGAATATTCTGTATTTTCTTTCCTCTCATTCTCAGCACTTTGTTTTGCTTAGCATTTTCCCTCTTATGTAATCATTTGGCAGGGCTTCTCTCAAGCCTTCTACTGGTTTATATCACTACTCTGAACAGAAAAGTACAGTAGTTCTAAACATCCAGCAAGGTCTGATTTATTGGATTCTATTGGTCATGCTCAGAAGCTTTGGTAATTAGAAATTCAGGTTTTCTGGTAAACTTGCCCTCTTTTCTCCCCATCCTGCTACTCTGAACATCAGCAGGTATTTAATCAGCAAGGGGTTTTTTTGTTATTAAAAATTTTTTTTTCAGCAGACCTGATTCATTCTCATATATTGTAAATGTATATATTAGGGCTATCAAGCAATTAAAATTAATTGCAATTAATCAAGTGGTGTTAAACAACAATAGAATACTATTTATATAAATATTTTTGGATGTTTTCCACATTTTCAAATATATTGATTTCAATTACAACACAGGATACAAAGTGTACAGTGCTCATTTTATATTATTTTTATTACAAATATTTGCACTGTAAAAATGATAAACAAAAGAAATAGTATTTTTCAATTCACCATATACGAGTACTGTAGTGCCATCTCTTTACTGTGAAAGTGCAACCATAAATAAATAAATTTCAACTGGTATTCTACTGTTTAACAGTGCTATTAAAACTGTGATTAATTTTTTTGAGTTAATTGCAATTAATGACAGCCCTAATATTTTATATCTATCTATCTGTGGTCTCCAACCTTTTTACACACAAAATCACTTTTTGAATTTAAGATCAACCGAGGATCTACCCCACCCCTTCTCCAAGGTTCTGCCCTGCTCCCTCCATTGCTCACTCTCCCCCACCGTCACTCACTTTCACTGGGCTGGGATGAAGGGGTTTCAGGCCCTGGGCTGGGGCCAAGGGGTTCAGAATGTGGGAGGGGGCTCTGGGCTGAGCCTGGGGTAGTGGGGTGGGGTGCAGGAGGTGTTGGGGGTTGCCAGCTCTGGGAGAGAGTTTGGGTGCAGGAGGGGATGGAGACCCACTGCCCCCACCCTGCCCCAGGGCTGCAAGCACCACCCCCCACAGCTTCCATTGGCCACAGTTCCCAGCCAATAGGGGCTGTGGAGTCAGCACTGGGAGGAAGGGGCAGCAGAGCCACCTGTCCCCCTTCTGTCCCCCAGGGGTTGCAGAGACATGCTAGCTGCTTCTGAGAGCAGCATGAGGCCAGGGCAGGCAGACAGTCTGCTGCTGTGCCATTGGATTTTAGAGTCCAGAGATCACAATCAACCAGTTGGTGACCACTGATTATATAGCTCTTCTCTCTCTAGAGGCAAGGGTCACAGTTACTGAGCCATTTTCATCATAAGCCAACAACAGAGGTGAGGAGAAGCAATCCTCCTTCGCACAGTCTCTGTTGTCTTCCAGTCTCAGTGATTAATCAGGGAGGGGAGGGGGGTGCCCGGGCCTACCTTCTACTCCAGGCTTCAGCCCAGGGACCCTAAAATTGGCAGCTATGGTAGCTGACTTTGTACTATTCCCTGGGCCACTTCCCCAAAGCAGCCCCCCACTCAATATCTCCTTCACTGTTATCTCAGGGCCTCCTTCCTTGTACCTGATATGGATTTGTACTGCTTCATTCCTCCAACAGCACAGCTCGCTCCTAACACCCACACTCACTGATTAACTGGGAGGCTTTTAACTAGTTCCAGCCAGCCCTTGATTGGCTTCAGGTGTCCCAATCAATCTAGCTATCTCCACTGCCTTCTAGAAGGATCTTAATTGGCCCCAGGTGTCTTGATTAACCTGGAGCAACGGCCATTTGGTTACCATGGTACCAGGGATTTGTTTAGCCTGGGGCTAGCATGCCTGTTCCTCACTACTTTCCTGTAGCCTTCTGGCCTTGCCCCATCACAACACACACACACACACACGAATCTTGCAGTACATACTGTATGTAAAGTTGTTCTTTTAAATCATAAGTATAAATCAATGACCTAAATCATATAATCTTTAGTGATCCAAACTCCCATTGATTTAATATATGCTCTATGGGAGTTTTGCGTTAGTAAAGAGATTGGGTACAGACACAATTGCTGTTTATCTTACATTTATCCTTTCCTCTGACAATCAATTCTTTATCCCTTTTAAAAGTACTATAAAAGATCAACAATCAAGAAAAAACAAACATTAATTTTGTTATATTTTACTACTTAAAGTTGATTCCACATTACAATAGCATTTAGGTGATGCCACAACAATCATTTAGCAGAAACATATATAAAACTAAGCAAATGATAATGTGCCAGCATTAAGTGTGATGTATAATGGATGAAAACATTTCAGCAGCCTCTAGATAAATGTGTTTCATCATCTAAATAAATAGTTGCACAGCATGTGGATTTCTGTGAAATTGGATGAGAATTGCAAAAAACACAGCTACTGCAAATCACTCGGTATGAGGTTTGAGTTTTATTGCTAGACAGTGACGAATAGGGGAAGCTGAGCAAAGACTACCTAATATGAATAAAACAATCTAATTTTAGCCAAGTAAGAAGAGTTGCATAGGTATCCTAGGATCTCTTACAATGTTTAACTTTCTAAAACATTTGCACAGTGGTAATAGTATTTGAGAGATTCATAGACCTTCTTCAAGCTAGAGTTTTGAAATTATTGGGGAGGGGTAAATTAGATAACATGTATCTCACTCCATAAAATAGATAATTTTCTTTATTTGCAGAGCACACTTAAAAAAAACACTGAAGAAAGATTCTTTGTATGAAGGACTTCTACCTCTGGTATCTCCTGTGCTTCTGTTTGCTCTGCTTACTATCTGGGTGATTTTATCGCCGTGTGATATTTTAGCAAAAACAAACCAGGCTGTTTTTATGGATGGTTGGTGTTGTTTTCTCAAATGTTATTGTAAGTATTTTTGTGACTATGGTTTATATTTAGATACACTATTGTGTGAGTAGGATTAAATTGTTTTTACTCGATGTGACTAAAAGAAAGAAAGAAAAGAGCAACATTAGTTTAAAAAAAAAAGAAAAAAAAAGAAAAAACTCACCAGAATCACTTTCACTCCTCGTGCTACTGGAATTAAGTGTCTAAATAGTGTGTCCACATTACACCCTGGTTTATAAAAATATACTTCACCAATTGCCTGAAATGTTGAAGCTTTCGGCAGTGTTAGTACAGGTTTTTTGATATTTATTCCAGAATAGAGTAAAATTTTATAAGGTTTCTCTTTCAGGGCTTTATGTACAATGCTGTCTTTATTTCATGAAACATACCAGATATCCTCCAACATATAGGTGTAATTGAGTACTTCCCTGAGTGAAATTCAGCTCAATTTAGAGGACCATCACAAGTATTATAGTATACGTAATATTTTGAGAGCATAAGTGATGCTTTGCGATGCTTCTCCGAATTTCTCTGACATTACGTATTCATTGTGCCCTAGCACCCTCTTTCCTCATGTAATGTAGATGGAAGATAAATCTTTGTGAAGTAGCATTATGGAATACCATGCAATAAAACTGAACATAATTCTTAATGCTCTCATTGAAATCAGGGGTTAGGCCTTGATTCACGACAGCACTTGATTTCAATGGGACTTAAGCACGTTTTGCTAAATCAGGCCCTAATGTTGAAAAATTTGCCTGCCTCAGGACAAACCCTGAATAACTGAGCTTCATGTCTGGCACTAAGTTTTGGGAACATATCGAATCCATATGCCTCAACCTGCAAAAGATATCGTACGACTCCATTAAGTAAATAGTGCAACTGAATATATAAGGATGAAAAGATTTTTTGAGAATGATATGAAGTGAACAATTAACTTCATACAGAGACCTGCAAATGCACTGAGATGTTCAACACACATTATAGCTGTGTACACCTTTTCAGTATAATTGTTTCTTCACAGGTAAATATATTTCAGTTGTTTGACAGGAAGATGCACATTTTACAACATATTTTTAACCATACTTCTGGTATAATTTGCAGTACACAGTTTCACTATAAAAGTGACTATCAATCAGTACTATGCTTATTGTAATAAAGTGCATATGTATTTATTACTATAGTATACATGTTAGTTCGGCATACAGTACCACCAAATATAACATGTACAGAAACTGAAGTTTCCTGCATTACAGGAGATGTGAAATCCTGTCAGTTCAGGATGGAAGCCATGAGCGCTCATTAGAGGCCTCTAAACATTTATTTTGTAAAACCAGAAATGGCTATTCATGGATAGTGCTGATGTTCAAATAGCCTTTTAAAAATATGCCTCTGACAGTCACAACTGAATTAGCTCCATTTTGGAGAGTGCACTCAGCCACGTGAGGGTTGCCTCATTTTTCAAGGGTACAAGCTTCTTTGTACGAATGTCATACAATTTACATTTCTAAGCGAGCTGTGCATGTTCTTAAGTGAGAAATAAGGATTTCCTGCTAGTGAGGGAAATTGACAGGCAGTAGGCAAATATTAAATAAGCATCTCAACCAATGAAGAACAATAGAGTGTCAAGATACTTTTAAGGGGCAAACAACAAGGAGAACCAAAAGTTCCTTGTTACTCTGCAGTTTATTGCGGCTAATCAGTGTAGTATGTATTTCAAGATCCTGTCTTACTGAGATAATTACTGCTGAATTAGAGGGTTACATCAATTAAAATGTGTAAATAAATAGTAATTGAAACCACTAACATTTCAAAAGCAAAAACAAACATCTTTTTTCTCCTCCCCATCAGTACCTTTTATACATATTCCCTTCAGAGACTAAGTAATGGTTGTCATAGCAATAGAGGTTCACCCTGAGATTCCGACACACTGTGTTTTCATTTTCTGCCCTAAAGACCACAAATTGCAGCCCACTTCTCTACCTGCCAGTATCTTGCACGTCTCGTTCCTTTCAAAACATATTTATTTGTCCACTGGACACTTTTGACTTCAAGCCTGTTTTCAACTTGACCTCAAAACCATGCAATGTCAGACTTGGTAGGTAAAGCAAGGGCCTCCTGGGGGAAAGAAAAAAAGAGAAAAGCCTCTAATGGGAAGCTCTAAGAGACAGACAGTTCCCAATGTTTTAGCATCTAACTGGAAAAAACAAGGCTTACAAAAAAAGGTATCTCCAAGAAACAGCTCTTTCCCCCCACCTCCCGACACACACACACTACTCCTTTGGCAGGGGCAGTAGCCCAGTCTTGGAGCCACTCCATTCACCCCACTTCTCTGCTGTTTGAAGCACAAAACTTTCTTCCCTCTATTCCGAGGGACCTCAAAGGCATCCTGGGAAAAGTTCAGGCAACATTGTTGGCTGGTCTGAGCATACAGTCACAGAAGACAAATGTCACACTTCTGTCTGAACTAGAGGCATGCTTACAAACTCCCCTGAAACAGGCAGAGATTTATATTCAGAATAACAGAACACTTTGTACTGAGGATTTAGGATGGTGGATGGGAGAGTCTGAGCCCTTTTGGATCTCCTCAAGGAGCTGGGTGTGGAGACTGCGACTGCCTGAGGGATTTCAGATTCACTGCTAATAAATGGATGGGTCGGAGGTGAGCATAACTATGGACACAGTTAACAGGGAGTTCAAAGTGGGAGAAGACTGAGGACATAGACTGAAATATAAAACAACTAGAATACATGCATGTTTAAGATCATCATAGCCAAAACAGAATTCTTAACCATTTCCCTGCCCCCACAAGCCATTCTTCCTCCCTCCTGTCACAATGGGCATCACCATCCATCCATCCTCACCATTCAGGCTCATAACCAGGGCATCATCTTCAGCTCTGCTCTTTCTTTAGAGCCTCTGATCCAGGCTATGTCTAAGTCTGGCCAGTTTTTCCTGAACCCAATAATAAATACTAAAACAATGGTATCAATACTAATATAATAGAAAAAGAGAGACTCATGAATAACCTTTGAAAGACAAGTATACACAGTATGGCCACTAAGGTCCAAATGTGGAATACAAGTCAAATAAAAATACTTGTAGCATTGGAAGGGTGTAAACATTAAGGAAAGAGGAATTGGGTGGGTTCACACATGGGAATGAGGTTAACAGGATGGAATTAAGAAAGAAAATTTTAACCTATCAAGAAACATTCCTAACACAATTAGCTTGTGGAATGGGAATAGTGGACCCCACCTTTCTGAAGCTAGTTTAAATGGAACCAAAGCACTGAGAATAGATTGTAGGAAACGATTCTGAGGGAAATGGATTAGATCAGCAGAAAAGTCTTAATATCCCACTTCCATTTTTATCTGACAAACTCAGTTCTAACCTTTTTTCTACTGTCATCTGTAGTGACTAGAGTAGTTCAGGTTTAAAATAGTATATTATTTATTGGCCAATATATCTCAGAACTAGTAAATGACTGCAATTACAATTCTTTATGCACAATCTAGTTTGTTGATGCCTTATATTAATAGAAGTAATTTATTGTGATGGAAACTGGGAATAATGTGAGTAAACATTACAAACACACTGAGAATTTAACAAATCAGTTTTAATGGAAAATCATATTTAACATAATTAACAATACATATTCCACCTTCTGGATATATACAGTTGCTCAGCAAAAAGATACTATGTATGCAATAGGAAGATTACTGTAACTTACTCTCATTGATATATTGCAAAGCACAACACAGCTCCCTAAGTGAATTCTAAAACTGACTGTGTTTTAAAAGGGACACTGTCAATTTCAAGAATACATTGTAAGCAAGTAAGTTTACCTGCACTTTTAATAATTTCACCTTAAATTACTGAATGTGAAATAAATTCACATAATTTACTTTTTCCATTTCTTTTAGTTTCCACAATGAACCAGTGAAGTCAGTGTCACCTTTACTTTCAGAGTCTTAATACTGTAGTGTTTGGATTTCAATCTCTACAGGGGAATAGACTTTTCATTTGATTTTTTTTTTTAATTTGTGAAAATATTTCTATTGATTTTAGGATTTATAAACACTATTTTTTACCACATTTCAATTTTGCACTAAACTTAAATTGACAAGGGGTAAAATTTTCAAAAGTGCATAAGTGATTTAGATGACTATTTCATTTTCAAAAATGATTTTGGCTCTTAAGCCCCATTGAGTTTCAATGAGACTTAAGCCATGTTTACACTACAGCACAGTGCTGCTGTAGTGCCATGGAGTAGATGCTTCCCACATTGATGGCAGGTTTTTTCCTATCATTGTTGGTAATCCACCTCTTTGAGAGGTGGTAGTAGGTTGACTGAAGAATTCTTCTGTTGATTTAGCTGCACCTATGGTGGGGTTAGGGTGACCTAACTACATTGCAGAGGGCACACATTTTTCACAGCCCTAAGTGAATCTAATTTTCAAGCCTAGATCAGGCCTGAGGCCAAATTCTTAAAAGTATATAGACACCTAAAGATGCAGAGAGGTGCCTCATGGGATTTTCAAAAAGCATCTACACAGCTAACTCCACTGATTTAAAGGGCGTTACGCAACTAGCGGCTTTACAAAATCCCATTAAATCCCATTTGAACCAACTGAATTAGGTGCTTTTGAAAATCCTACTAGGAGTCTGTCTGGATCTTTAGGTGCCTAAATACCTTTAAAACACTGACTCACAAAAGCCTATGTCACCTTTGAAAATGGGACTTAGGTGCTTTTGAAAATAATATCCATGGTTTGGTATTTAGTCATTTCAAGCTGAGAGAAACTTTGGTAAAGGATATGAAAATTCATTTAGTGAAAATACATAGAAGACCAATAATATTACAGTTTCAGAATCTCAATAAAACACTAGTACTTTTGATTTATACAGCATTTTATATGTTCAATCATCAGTTTGACCATGATCCCTCTATCTCAATCCATTGCTCCAATGATTAAGTTTGATTTAGTATTACATTTTTGAGTTTCTGTGAAAACAAGTGTCAAACCAGCTCCCCTCTATGTAAAGTTGTTTTTAAATTCAAAGTGTAACATGTCAAAACACTGTCTTTATAAAATATGTGTTTTAAATTACATGTAATAAAGTGCTGTAAAAATCACAGCCAATAAAGGAGCAAAGACAATCATTTATGGTAAATCTCAGTCTTGGAACTACTCATGTTTCCTAAGCCACACACTTTTTCAACTGAAAATACTCTAGCAGACAAATTAACACGCTTCCTTTAAATAATTTGCTCCAGTACATCTTATCTGACTGATCACATTATTCTAACAGTGCAGAGTGATAATTTGCCAGATGGGCGACACCACATCTGAAGCTTTCCACTGGCTCCTGTTTCCATTAGCTCTTGTGGTCTACACAGTGGTAACAGGGTTCCTGGGCAAGAATGAGGAAATGGCATTTACCATATTCACTACGTTAGTGAATCTTTAGTGGCTCGAAATACTGAATTGACAGTGATTACTCTCAGCTAAGCCTATCAGAGTCATAATCTTTGTTGATTGGTTTTACATAACAGTTTATATATGTCCTACATTTTCCCCAGCCTCTTCCCTAGGGGATTAATCCAATGAAGTCAAAACAGACTAAAATACAAAACATAATAATAAAAATGGTAATTTTGTTTTGAATGTGCAAAGCAGCATTTCAAACATTTAATCTATGTTGCCCCCTCCACCATCTCCCATGTTAGAGGTACCATGATGTCATTGTATGTATGTTCTAGGAATATCTTCCAAAAGCTTTCAGATTAGCTGGATACCATTTGAATTTATTTTTGGCATTTATCACCATCTGACGTTTTGGAGCATGAGCTTTCATGGGTGAATACCCACTTCCTCAGATGCATGTAATGGAAATATCCAGGGGCAGGTATATATATGTGTGCTAGCAAGCAAGCTAGAGATAACGAGGTCAGTTCAATCAGGGAGAATGAGGCCCTGTTCTAGCAGTTGAGGTGTGAAAACCAAGAGAGGAGAAACTGGTTCTGTAATTGGCAAGCCATTCACAGTCTTTGTTCAATCCTGAGCTGATGGTGTCAAATTTGCAGATGAACTGAAGCTCAGCAGTTTCTCTTTGAAGTCTGGTCCTGAAGTTTTTTGCTGCAGGATGGCCACCTTAAGGTCTGCTATAGTGTGGCCAGGGAGGTTGAAGTGCTCTCCTACAGGTTTTTGTATATTGCCATTCCTAATGTCTGATTTGTGTCCATTTATCCTTTTCCGTAGAGACTGTCCAGTTTGGCCGATGTACATAGCAGAGGGGCATTGCTGGCATATGATGGCGTATATTACATTGGTGGATGTGCAGGTGAATGAACCAGTGATGGTGTGGCTGGTGTAGATATGTGGGCAGAGTTGGCATCGAGGTTTGTTGCATGGATTGGTTCCTGAGCAAGAGTTATTATGGTGTGGTGTGCAGTTACTGGTGAGAATATGTTTCAGGTTGGCAGGTTGTCTGTGGGCAAGGATTGGCCTGCCACCCAAGGCCTGTGAAAGTGTGGGATCATTGTCCAGGATGGGTTGTAGATCCTTGATGATGCGTTGGAGGGGTTTTAGCTGGGGGCTGTATGTGATGGCCAGTGGAGTCCTGTTGGTTTCTCTCTTGGGTTTGTCTTGCAGTAGGAGGCTTCTGGGTACACGTCTGGCTCTGTTGATCTGTTTCCTTATTTCCTCGTGCGGGTATTGTAGTTTTGAGAATGCTTGGTGGAGATTTTGTAGGTGTTGGTCTCTGTCTGAGGGGTTAGAGCAGATGCGGTTGTACCTCAGTGCTTGGCTGTAGACAATGGATCGTGTGATGTGCCCAGGATGGAAGCTGGAGGCATGAAGGTAGGCATAGCGGTCGGTGGGTTTTCGATATAGGGTGGTGTTAATGTGACCATCACTTATTTGCACCGTGGTGTCAAGAAAGTGGACCTCCCGTGTAGATTGGTCCAGGCTGAGGTTGATGGTGGGGTGGAAGCTGTTGAAATCATGGTGGAATTTTTCCAGAGTCTCCTTCCCATGGGTCCAGATGATGAAGATGTCATCAATGTAGCGTAGATAGAGAAGGGGTGTGAGTGGACGAGAGCTGAGGAAGCGTTGTTCCAGGTCGGCCATGAAGATATTGGCATATTGTGGGGCCATGCGGGTGCCCATAGCCAACCTGAAACATATTCTCACCAGTAACTGCACACCACACCATAATAACTCTTGCTCAGGAACCAATCCATGCAACAAACCTCGATGCCAACTCTGCCCACATATCTACACCAGCGACACCATCACAGGACCTAACCAGATCAGCCACACCATCACTGGTTCATTCACCTGCACATCCACCAATGTAATATATGCCATCATATGCCAGCAATGCCCCTCTGCTATGTACATCGGCCAAACTGGACAGTCTCTACGGAAAAGGATAAATGGACACAAATCAGACATTAGGAATGGCAATATACAAAAACCTGTAGGAGAGCACTTCAACCTCCCTGGCCACACTATAGCAGACCTTAAGGTGGCCATCCTGCAGCAAAAAAACTTCAGGACCAGACTTCAAAGAGAAAGTGCTGAGCTTCAGTTCATCTGCAAATTTGACACCATCAGCTCAGGATTGAACAAAGACTGTGAATGGCTTGCCAATTACAGAACCAGTTTCTCCTCTCTTGGTTTTCACACCTCAACTGCTAGAACAGGGCCTCATCCTCCCTGATTGAACTGACCTCGTTATCTCTAGCTTGCTTGCTAGCACACATATATATACCTGCCCCTGGATATTTCCATTACATGCATCTGAGGAAGTGGGTATTCACCCACGAAAGCTCATGCTCCAAAATGTCTGTTAGTCTATAAGGTGCCACAGGATTCTTTGCTGCTTTTACAGATCCAGACTAACACGGCTACCCTCTAATACTTGATCACCATCTGAGTTACTGATCAAATTCATTCTTCTGCACTCAATAGCATTTTGTCCTACCGATGTTGTAGAATAATCCTTAAATGTGCCTCAATTTGACTTTGCTTTAAGAGCAAATGTCCCAAATAGCAAACATTTTGTTTAGAAAATATACAGCTGACATCCTTTTATTGAAGGCCTGCTGCTGCGTGGTATGGGGAAGCTTTGCCTCCTGCCTTGAAAAAAATGTTCCCTTGTCAGTCTGTGGATGCAAGTGCCATAATAGATTTTAAAACATATGTCAATCCAGGCCAAAATAGCACAGATTAGATCTGAATTATTTGGGCCAGATTCACTGCTGGCATAAGAGGGCCTAATTCTATTCACTTTTTATGCCAACTGTGAATCTGGTCCCCAATGGCTTAATTTCTCATCAATACACATGAGGAATTTAAAATAAGAACTCACTAGCTTTAACGCTTAGAATTCCAAACCTAAACTCCCAATGAGTGGGAGTACAGAGACTTTGAATTCTTGTGCAGGTACAATAATGTTTTCTTATCAAAACACTCAACCCTCTTTAATTTATCTTTTGGAGAGACAGTTGAGTAAGGATTTCAACACTTACATCTCTTCATTGAAGAAACACATTCAAGAATAAACATCTTTGCTGTGACCAGAGCATAAACCTTACCATGGAGCTTCTCATCTGTGTTTCTGTGATAAAAATAGTGGTGCTTTGTTGATCAAAATAACCAAAGAGTATAATGGATTAGATATGCAAACTGCTGAGACAATGAGCTACTCAGCAGGGTTCAGAGAAAGCTAGCCCACTAATGAAAGTATCACTCATCATTCTGCTGCCTATGTTGCCTATCCCACCTATCCTATCTTCTTTCTCTTTGCCCAGAATATCAAGTCTGAACTTCTTGCCCCTACCTTTGAAGCCCTGCACAAATCAGTCCTTGGCTAGACTACATCACTGAGCTTTTTTAATAGTGCCCTCTCTCCATTCCTTCCATTCACCAGTGAAGCCAGTTTTGATGTCCCCTACACTTCTTTCCCTGGCTCATATCTTTGTGCCTGCTTAAGTGATGCCATATTTGTGTGGAACTTCCAATATGCCAGCCACATTCCATTTCCCTCCTAAAGTCTCACTTCTCCGACACTGCTCTCAAATACTAACCCATGCCATTTACCTCAAGTTAATCAGTGACGAGAATCAGATGAGGAAACTGCAAGCAAAACAAGACCCTTTAAATCCCATACTCTTTGGTTTCTCAGGGATCCTTGTCTGAGCTATGTTATTCAGACTGCAAGCTCTGCAGGGCAGGGATTGCCCTTACATTTGTGAATTATACAGCACAAAGCACATTGTTGATGCTTACCTAAGTAACAACAAGCAACATACCCCACTCTAAACTGGTTGTTTATGAAAGAAAACTTGTTTACTACAAGGCTTTGAAGATTCTCTGAGGGCTTGTCTACACACGCTGCAGTGCATCTGGTGGAGATGCTCTCTATGCCGACAGAAGAGAGGCTGTCCCACCAGTATAGTGCTGTCCATACGAGGGATATATGTCAGCATAACTTATGTTGCTCGGGGGGTGGTTTATTCACACCCCTGGGCAACGTAATAATGCCAACATAAGCTGTAGTGTAGACATAGCCTAATCTTGTTGTGAAGGTAGGGCCTGAATGCTAGAGTAACTTGGCAAACAAATTTGCAAAACCAAACAGACAAAATGAATGGCCAGTTAGATCCTTTGTACACAGTATTTTTTCAGCCTCAGCTGTGTATGCAATACATACTAATCAGCCCTTTGCCTGCATTCTTGACTATCTAGGCTAATCAGTCTTCTGGTGCATATAGCAGAGTTCCAAACTCCTGTTGCTTTTTAAAATACATTACTCAGGTTATAGGGGAAATAAGACTTTGCAGGTGGAGTGGGAGGAGGGCTACAGAGATATTTTAAAATACAAGTGTTCGTCCTTCACTGAAAACTGTTTACTTTATTAAGTTTATGTCCTTTGTTCTCACACGCCTCTGAGCTTGGGCTCTCTTCCTCTCACAGGCTGTACTAGCCAAAGAGGCTTTCTGACATTGGACAATTGAAATCAATGCCTCAATTTCCACATGCACAAGATAAGCATTATACTTACTTCATAAGGGAACCTGTGGACTGGTTGATGAGTTTATAGAATACTTAGATATTTCACTTCCGAAAAGCAGGGGTTAATCACACAACAGCCAAGTTATTGGCAGGTTCCTTCAGTTTTCATTTCCCCATTTGTTGATTCTGAAATGCCATTTTTCTGTCTTTGTCCCCTCTTCACTCTTCTCCCACCAGCAAGCAGACCCACATCCACAGCTTAGGTTAAAGGCTCTCTCAAGAGGAGCATTAATTAATTCTGTAATCTGCACAGTGCTGGAATGGGACTGGTTTATAACTTGCCCTTTCTCAAAGTTCAGTCTGTGTACCATATTACAGGTGATGGCTTGACCTGGCTTTCCAGCTACAAGTCATTCTTGCTAGGGGTCACTCTCCCAAAGCAGTGATGTAAGATGTGTGACCTTCAGCAAGATTGCGTCTCTTTGCCTAGTTTCCCCATCTTACATCTGCTATTTACATTTGTAAAGCATCAATATCTATGGATTAAAATTCCAAGTATGTTGTATGCTGGCTCCCATATGAATCTATCACACTGGAGTGAGCAAGTGCTCAGGACAGAATGCAGTATACTGGCTTTGCCCAAGGAGGACACAAGGGACCTACTCCTCCTCCCAACTCAGAGAGATCTCATTTAGACTCAGAGGCCTGTATTGTGGATTTGAAGGCCCTGAGTTCTAGTCCCAGCTATTCAGGTGTGTGTCAATTGTGCTTGCATCACATCAATTCAAGCCAATGGTTGAATCAGCCACTTAGGTAAAGTGCTGCTATCATTTCTTGAATCATGAGTTCCCTTCCCTCTAACTCATGTGGAGGGTGTAGATGGAGATGAAGGTGAGGGTTTGGTTACCCCAGGCCTTTTTGGGGGTTTTCAGAGCAGGAAGGAATACTTGCTGGACCTACCAGGTCTAAAGGATTGTGTATTTAATGAGATGCTAGAGGGGAAGCCCTGAGTGCACATAGCTAAGAAACTGAAGTTTCAGGCAAAGATTCTGAAGTCTCATTCTTCGATGGAATGTATATATTGGAACAGAATTTTCTCACCTACTTTGACACCTGTAGATATTTAATCTTTTTTTAAATCCATCCATCAAAAAATAACCGGGAAAATATTTAGGTGAATATAAGCAGATAGTAATTTTTTAAGAACAGTATATGAAAAGTATGTGTAATAGAAAAATACACCTCAGGTTAAGTTATATGGATTATTATCTGTGTATTCTTGTCGCCCTGCCCAATTTATTTGTAAACGGTTGGAAATGTGCATGTACATAGAAGTGGCTTAATTTAGTGTATTGCAGTTACTGTATTGTAGTTCCTTGAAATAATTCACTAACTCAAATGACAAAACTTGAAATGCCATCATCCTGTCCACATCTCTACTATATAGATTTTTAAAAAATGCATAGCACAGAGTTTTAATGTAAATGAATTCCTTGTACTATTTAATGTGGAAGCTATATAATATATGCAAATTATGTCCATTTAAAAAAAAATGAACGGTCAAGCTACATTAAGGCAAAGTGAAGTATAGATGCAGATTATATACTGTACAGTGTGTGTTACACTGTTAGAGAATGTCTTGGGAAATAAGTTAACTTTGATTCAACAAAATGGACTAGAGTGGTTTGTTCACAGCAGGGCAGTAGGAGCACTGATTGACTTTTCACAAGGTCTGCTAAGGACTATGGAGAAGATAAACTGGACACCATGCCTCCTTTTACTTGGTATATCTGTGCCACAGATGGTTAGTTTCACCATCATTTTCAAATGAAAGTTATTAAATAAGTGAATTTATACTCTTTATGATGTGGCATGTTAGACATTGGAACACAGATTTGCTTATCTATTCTGATGAAGGGCACCTACCATAATAATCTTCTCACTATGATAATAAGCTCAAATCTGTTTGGACTGAATGGGGTCACAACATTTCTGTCTACCTCTTCATGGCCTTCTTCTCTTCTTAAATTACTAAATTTTGGTGGGGAAAACACGGTTACCCACCTTTTAGTAACTGTTGTTCTTCATGTCCATTCAAAGTAGGTGTGTGCGTGCCACGTGCATGCCAGCCGGAAGATTTTCCCCAGCAGCGTCCGTAGGGTCACTCCACTCCACCACGGCGCCCTATAAAGGGGCCCGCCGACCCTCTACCCCCTCAGTTCCTTCTTGCCGGCACTCCAACACAGGGCCAGGAGGGTGGGTATTGGAATGGATATGAACAACACATCTCGAAGAACAACAGTTACTAAAAGGTGGGTAACTGTTTTTTCTTCGAGTGGTTGTTCATGTCCATTCAAAGTAGGTGACTCACAAGCCTAACCTTGTGGCGGGGTCAGAGATCACTGCTGACTGGAGTACTGCACGGCCGAAGGCTGCATCATCCCTAGCCTGGTGCGTGATGGCATAGTGTGAGGAGAACGTGTGGATGGAGGACCATGTGGCCGCTCTACAAATCTCCTGAGTCGGGATCTGAGCCAGGAAAGCCGCAGAGGAGGCCTGCACCCTAGTGGAGTGGGCCGTGACTGGAGAGACAGGGGTCTTAGCTATGCGGTAGCATTCTTGGATGCAGGTCCCGATCCATGAAGAGATTCGCTGAGAGGAGACTGGGAGCCCCTTCATCCTATCCGCCACTGCGATGAAGAGCTGAGTTGAGCGTCTGAATGGCTTGGTATGCTCAATGTAAAAAGCCAAGGCCCTGCGGACATCCAGGGAATGTAACCTCCGCTCCTCATTGGAAGAGTGTGGTTTGGGATAAAACACCGGGAGAAAAATATCTTGACCCATGTGGAACTGTGAGACGACCTTAGGTAGAAAAGCCGGGTGAGGTCTAAGTTGGACCTTGTCCTTATAGAAGACAGTATATGGGGGCTCGGATGTTAATGCCCTGAGCTCTGACACCCTCCTGGCCAAGGTGATCGCCACCAGGAAGGCGGTCTTACACAACAAGTACAACAGGGAGCACGAAGCCAGAGGCTCAAAGGGAGGTCCCGAGAGGGCGGAGAGGACCAGATTCAGGTCCCAAGCAGGGGCGGGCTGACGAAGACATGGAAATAGCCTGTCCATATCTTTGAGGAAACGCCTGACCAGTGGGTTCGCAAACACGGAGGTACCCTCTTCTCCCGGATGGAAAGCCGAGATGGCCGCCAAGTGAACACGAATCGAGGAGAGGGAGAGGCCCAGTTGTCTGAGGTGGAGCAAATAGTCTAGGACAATGAGTATTGGGATCTCCTGCAGATTGTGACCTAGCTGATCCAACCATTTGCAGAAGCGCTTTCATTTGGCCTGGTAGGTGGCCCTAGTTGATGGTTTCCTACTACCGAGCAGCACCTGTCTGACCTGCTGGGAGCACTGCATCTCCACTGGGTTCAGCCATGGAGCATCCACGCTGTGAGATGAAGGGACTCCAGATTCAGGTGGCGGAGGGAGCCCCAGTCCTGTGTGATCAGGTCCAGGAGCAGGGGCAGCATCAGGGCGCCTGAACAGACATGTGCAGGAGTGACGTATACCAATGTTGGCGTGGCCACCCCGGAGCTATCAGGATTACCTGTGCATGGTCCCTGTGAATCTTCAAAATCACCCTGTGTATCAGGGGGATCGGAGGAAAGGCGTAGAGCAGACCGACTCCTCCAAGACCGTAGGAAGACGTCCGACAGAGACCCCTGACTGTGGCCCAGGAGGGAGCAGAACTGTCGGCACTCTCTGTTTTCCCTCGAGGCGAACAGGTCTAACCGGGAAAGCCCCAGAACTGGAAAATTGAGCGTTATCACATCCCATCGGAGGGACCACTTGTGACCCTGGAAAGAGCGGCTGAAGGTGTCCGCCAAACCGTTCTGCTCCCCCAGAAGGTAGAACGCTGTCAGGGGTGTCATATTGTGGACACAGAAATCCCACAGCGCGAGGGCTTCCCTGCCCAGGGGAGAGGAGCGTGCACCCCTGTTTGTTGATATAAAAGACTGCTGATGTGTTGTCTGAGAGGACTGAAACACATCTGCCGGCCAGGTGGGACCGGAAGGTCAAACAAGCCAGGCGAACCGCTCTCAGCTCCCTGACATTGATATGCAACTTGAGGTTCTCCGGCGACCATAAGCCCTGCGTCCTGAGGTGCCCCAGGTGCGCTTCCCAATCCCGATCCAAGGCATCCGTTACCAGGGAGAAGGAGGGTTGAGGGGCAGTGAAGGGGACACCCATGCACACTTTCTGCGGGTCGAGCTAACACCGCAGCGAGCTTAGCACCAAGTGGGGAATGGACACTACTGAGTCCAAGGGGTCCCTGGCCGGGGAGTATACTGTCGCTAACCAGGACTGCAGAGGGCGAAGCCAGAGTCTGGCATGGTTTACCACATAGGTGCACACCGCCATGTGACCCAACAGCCAGAGGCAGACTCGCGCTGTGGTAATCGGGACGCGGTGCAGTCCGAGCATGAGCTCAGAAATTGCACGGATCCTGGGTTCGGGCAGGTACACTCTGGCATGGGTGGAATCCAGAACTGCTCCTATGAACTCTATTCGTTGCGTCGGAGACAGGGTGGACTTGGCTTCGTTCAAGAGGAGGCCGAGATTGAGAAAGGTCCGCCTGATGAACAACACCTGGGTCTCCACCTGCTCCTTGGAGTGGCCCTTTATGAGTCAGTTGTCCAGGTAGGGGAATACCTGGATGCCCCGCCTGCGCAGGAAGGCCGCCACAACTGCCATGCACTTTGCGGAGACCCTTGGAGCAGCTGGCAGGCCGAACGAGAGCACCATGAACTGCAGATGGGTGTTGGCCACGACGAAGCTGAGGTACCGACGGTATCAGGGAATTATGGCGATGTGGAAATAAGCGTCCTTTAAGTCGAGGGCGGCGTACCAATCTCCTGGATCCAGGGAGGGGATGATCGAGGACAGGGAGACCATGCGGAACTTGAGCTTCCGTACAAACTTGTTCAGCCGCCGCAAGTCCAGGATGGGTCTCAGGCCCCCTTTCACCTTTGGTATTAGGAAATACCGGGAGTAGAAGCCTTTGCCCCTGAGCTCCTGAGGGACTTCCTCCACTGCCCCTGCCTCCATGAGGGACTTCACTTCCTGACTTAGAAGTTGCTCGTGAGATGGGTCCCTGAAGAGGGACGGGAGGGGGGCTGGTGGGGTGGGATGGAGGAGAACTGGATAGAATATCCCCTCTCTACCGTGCGGAGCACCCAGCTGTCTGATGTGATTCGGGACCAGGCACGGCAGAATGGGGACAGACGTGACCCAAAGGTAGGGGTAGAAGGATCCAGAATCTCGACAGGTAGGTCGCCCTTGACTGTACCATCAAATAGGAGGTTTAGACCACGATGGTGGTCTCAATTGGCTTTACGCCTGGCCGGAGGGGCGGTGTTGGTGACGCCTTCTGCCATTTCTGCCCTGCCTCCGCCCCAGCTCCTGGCGAGTCTGAGGCTGGTAGGGGCATGGGGCCGTCTGCGGCCTAAACTGCCTGCACTGGGTCGCAGGGGTATGGAAGCCCAGCGAGCGAAGCGTGGCCCGCGAGTCCTTTAGGCTATGCAGACGCTTGTCCGTCTTTTCTGAAAACAACATCTGCCCCTCGAAGAGGAGGTCTTGAATGGTCTGCCGGACCTCATAGTGCAGGCCCGAGACCTGGAGCCATGCTCCCTGCTGCATGACCAGGCCCATGGCCAGGGTGCGTGATGCTGAGTCCGCCGCATCTAGGGCAGCCTGGAGAGAGGCTCGGGAGACCTCGAGTCCTGGGGAAGGAGCTCTGTAAACTTCGACATGGCTGAACACGTGTTATGACCATATCGGCTTACAATTGCCTGTTGGTTGGCAATGTGGAGTTGTAGGCCTGCTGTGGAGTACACTTTTCTGCCAAAGAGGTCGAGTCTTTTAGCGTCCCTGCTCTTTGGAGTTGACCCCTGAAACCCCTGCCACTCCTGTTGGTTGGCCGCATCCACCACCAGGGAGTCTGAGGGGGGGTGGGTGTGTACAAGTGTTTGTGCCCTTTAGAGGGGATGAAATAGAGCTGCTCCATTCTCTTGGCAGTAGGGACCAGTGAGGCTGGCGTTTGCCATAAGGTGCGGGACGTATCCGCTATGGTCTTTATCAGCGGGAGCGCCACCCTGGATGGCCCTGAGGGAGCCAGGATGTCTACTACAGGGTCCGCATCCACCTCAATTTCCTCAGCTTGGATTGTGAGGCTCTGAGCTGCTTGCTGGAGCAGTTGTTGGGGGATTCGGGTCTCCTCCAGGGCCGGTGCCGCAGCCATGCCTGAGACTGCTTCGTCTGGAGAGAAAGACAAGGAAATTACATGGATCGGCCCCTCCTCTGGTGCCTGCAGACCTTTAGGGTCCTGCGGCACACGGTACTGTAGTTGTGTGGCCAGTTCTGATTCTAAGTGAGTGGTTTGGCATATTAGGCGGTGCCTGCTGAGCCCAAACTGTAGCCACTGTCGGTGCGGCTGCTCGGATAGGGGTGCTGAACTTGGATATGGCACACCCCTGCCCAGCGACGGTGCTGGTGGAGAAGGCAGCTGTGCCGGGGCCACCGACGCCGAAGAGACCGAGGCCGACTTTGATCAAGGACCAAACGCCTGGCCTACGGACTGGTGGTAGGCTCAGGGGGTCCAAAACGGCCACTGCAAGGGCGGGTGCCATTGCTGCTGCCACTGTGGGTAATGCTGGTGGCTCGCCTCCGAAACTGATCTCCTGCTCCGTGACCGGTTGGAACGGTAGGTGTCTCTGCCTCTGAGTCTGAAGCCTCTGAGTACAAGGAACTGGGGGAAGCAGCACCTGGTGCCGTTGGAGAGCGATGCTGAGGCGGCGGGGAGCCTCTTATCTGGTCCGGTGCCACCTTAGCGGCGCGGAGCGGGGAGGGAGGCGACAGCATTGCTGGCTTGCCCCTCCATTGTACTGGGGGACGGGCTGCGGTAGGCAATTCCCTACGGTGCAGGGAGGCCGGCACCGGGAGTCCCATCAAGTCTGAGGCTGCCTCAAACACCTCCGGTGTCGAAAGGAGGCGCAAGTCTCAGCTGAGGTCCGGGGATCTAGGCCGGTCTGGACTCGACCGTCCTCTCTGAGGTGCGGGAGTCAACGGAGCAGCCGAGGGCTGTAGCCCAGCTTGTCTGCTTGCACCCGCGGACGGCATCGGCCTCGAGTCCTGGTGGGGTGACCGTTCTCTCACTAGCTCTCTCTTCTTAGTGGGCACCGGCGACGGTGAGCGGTGCCACACTGAGGCCAACTTCCTAGGACCTGACTCCATCCGGTGTCGGGATTTAGATGACTTGGGCTGGGCCCTAAGTCCTGATGCCCGTGCCCAGGTGCTCCGCACCGAGGAAGACGTGCTGGGCACCACCTCAACCGGTTCCAAGGGTGGCCGCAGGGCAGCCTCCATGAGGAGGACTCTTAAGTCTTTGAGTTCTGTCTTTGAGAGTTCTTGGGCGGAAGCCCCTGCAGATAGAGCACTGGTCCTTTTGGTGGCTCTCTCCGAGGCACCTCAAACAAGCAGAGTGCAGGTCACTCTTGGGCATGAATTTCCCGCAGTCCTTACAGAGTTTAAACCTGGGGGACCTGGGCATGCCCCAGCGGGTGACAAAACTTGGGGAGGGACTCCCCAACTACCAAGAACTATATACAATGACCTAAGTAAACTAACTATAACGTAACTATATACATGGGACTATACACAAGGATAGGACGCTGCTAACTTGCTGTGCGCAAGAGAAGTTCCAGCTAGCCGTCACCGGCGGTAAGAAGGAACTGAGGGGGTGGAGGGTCAACAGGCCCCTTTATAGGGCGCCGTAGTGGCACCACTCCAGGGGGCGCTGGGGCCGACCCTACGGACGCTGCTAGGTTAAAATCTTCCGGCTGGCGTGCATGCGGCGTGCGCACACCTACTTTGAATGGACATGAACAACCACTTGAAGAAGAAGAACTGTTATAGGACATGCTAAAGATGCTGAATTGCTCCCATGCTGAATGGATGGACAAAGCAGCCTTCTCTGAAGTTGTGATGAAACATTACAGCAAACTTCTAGGTGGAGATCAAGAGCAATTTAGATTAGATCCTTCTTCCCTCTAGGAAGGGAATCATTCCCTGCCCCCCATTACTGTTCCCTAGGCTTAGCAGCAAATACCTAAGCACACTTTCCCACAGTACACTGAATCAGATCCACGGGGTTGGCTTTAATGCATTCTTTCAGCTATTTCGTCACACAGAGCAAGTATTTCTGATCCCAATTTAAATCTTTTAGAAATTGCATTTAAGATGGCATCCCTACAATTAGACCTCTGTGGCAAAGATCCATCTGGGATTTCCCTGTAGATCTTCACTATAATATTCCCTGTTCACCTCTGAGTTTATTTTTGCTGTACCTATATCCAAACTAAACTACAGCTGCAAGAGATTTAGTACTCTGAAACTGAAAGAGTTTGCCAAAAGAATAATCTGCATCTTATTTTATTTTTTTAATATTTTCATTCATCTCGTCCTGAGATTTGTGGAAGGGCGATACAGTTGTTGGGCTCCTGAAAAGAAATTTCTACATACATTATGAACCACATTTTCTTTTAAACCATTTGGCTTGTTTTCCTTGCTCGCATTTGCAAGTAATAATGAAACAGTTAAATATATAAATAGAGAACTACCACTTTAAACTGTTTTGAATAGTCTCTAGAGCTACACAGATTTTAACATATACTTTTTTTATTAAATATGTAAAAAGATAAACGCAAGTCAAGTTATTCACATACTCAGAGACAGAAAAAAAAATCTACTCTACCATGCAACAATTTGTGGGTAATGTAAAATGACTGATACATCTGAATAAGCCTTTTTGCATCTATGATGTCATTACTTATCTATTTATAATTAACAATACATATGTTTACATTCCTTTCAGTTTACATTTAATATATAACCAAAGCTTCATGGTGTGCTATTTAGTAAAAGTAATTACAAATGCATATTAAAACCATAACGGAATAATGGTGTTACTCACCCGGGCGAGAGGACAACTCTATCCCCTTCCAGAGTATCACTTCTCAGCACATTTGAGGCTCTCTGGCTTGGGAAGGTAACTACCATTCCTGTGCCCTACATCAATCACTTCCTGCCTGATGCAAAGCAGTGAAAGGGTTATACTCCACGGACCAATTACAAGGCAGAGTAAGAAGAAAGGGAGGAAAGGACAGGTTGGCTTTTTTATACTTACAGCTGAAAGGGGTAGGGCAGAGTAGCCTTGTCAAGAACCACCTCGCAAGCAGAAAAATCTAACCATTTTGCAGCCTTGCAAAAGCACTTTTTAAGGAAGCGCTCTCCAGCGTCTGCTTGCCGATAAATTGAAAGATGATGGAATTGTATCAGGGATCACAATCTGGTGCTGATGCCAGTAGCAGGGTAGGGTCTGATCCTGAATTCCTTGCACCATCAGAACTTCTGCAGATGCTAATGGAAATTTTTGAGACAAAATTAAGAACTGGGTCCTAAATGCTGATATTTTAGGCAGAAAATATCCTGGATCTTCTATCTATGGTGGATCATGGGAATATATTGTATATCCTTATAAAAAACTCCTCACTTTTTAATTTGCTTTATATATAGGATTTTAATTGAAACCAAGCAAATCAATTAAGCTAAAAATAGCAATGAAAGTGCTACATTGCAGGGTACAGCTCTTTCACTACCTATTACTGGGTAGGAAGTGAGGACAATGCTGGGGTCAGGGCCAGAAAACTCTTTCAACCCACAGGGACTGGATACTATGCTGCTGAGCTGAGGGAGCAATTGAGGAAATGGAAACACCTGTTCTAATGTTTAAAGGTATTTTATGTACTGGCTGTGGTATGAAACTCTGTAGGAGTGATTGCTCACATTTAACTAAAGTAGATTAACTTTGCTGAAAAAGATCTGAGAATTGAAGATTTTTTTTTTAAATTAAAAAACCTTCTGCTTCAGTATAAATTTAGTACCGGAGCTTAATCAGTAAAGCAACTCCATAAAGATTTTAAAAGACACACCATTCAGAAGGTTTTATTGAGCTTTTCAGTGATGGTAGCCTGGGATGAGACTTTTCCTTGTGCCTGCCAAAAAATAACCGAAGTCATAAATTTAGAATTAAGAAATAACGTGATGGAAGCCAGGAACACCAAGTGTAAAAGAAAGGCAATACTGATTCAGAAATAGATCCAAAATGTGCAATTTTACGATTTTTTTAAAAATAAGGAATGCTTTTAAATGTATTTTATGCTATATTTCTGCCTATAAAATGCCATAATTTAGAACAGGATAACAAGGACCCTAATTAAGAAGAAACACCCTTGGCACAGAAGTCTCTAAATTCTGGTTCTGCACTGGGCCAATCTATCCAGTAGTAAGGTCAGTCAGCCTGCAGAACTGTTTTTGTCCCTTGCAGGTGATCCCCTGCTAATGTGTTCTTTACCTCTAACAGGACTTCTGGCTGGTTCCCTAAGCATGAAAACTGGCCTAAGCACCAATGGGGAAAATATCCTTCAATCAGTATTCAAATAATTTCATGTTTAAAAGGAGAATCTCTTAAGAGTTTCAGGACTGGTTCTGCAGCTGGCTTGCTGCAAATCAACCTTGGACATGCCTAGCCCCAGTAAGGAAGTCTTCCTCTTCCATATGTGTATGGCCAAGGGGAGAGGAAGCAATAGGAAAGAGGAATGGCTGACCCACTTGATCCTCATTTGTAGGGGTGGCAGGCAGAACACAAGGTCAGAGATGGTATTTTGCAGATGCAGCTGCAAGAGAGAGGAGATTGTTGTCTTCTGAATCAGCACTGAGCTGGAGGCAGCGACAGAATTTCTAATAAATACAGGTCCTTCAAAAGAAAGCTGCAGGGAAAGCTTCGGTTGAAAAGTCAGGAAATTGAGAGGACTTTCCAACAGTTAAGTAGACATGTATCTTCCAGAAATAAAAACATATCGTGCAGCTTTCTAACATGCTTTGGTGTAAAACACTCAGGGGGTTTTAAATCTTTATTAGGGAAACTGTTGCTTTGCTTTCTGTTTTGTGAATACAGGATAGGAACGATATGGGTCACATAAGCCTTTTCTCTCCACAACACACACTTCCTCATTATAGCTTGAGTATCACTTCTAATGTATCCCTTTGTTCCAATTGTTTGACCAAATTTATGCCCCGAGGCAGATGTACTTGAAAATACCAAAGCACCACCAAGTGACAAACACATCTGTGGTACAATACTTCTTGCCACAAGAGATGCCAATATAAACATTTTAGAACAAATTACAAATGTATCATACTTAAGACAAAAAGAAAAAATAAATATATATATTTTTTAAAAAGCGGAACAAATCTCAAGCAGCCAAGTGGTGAAGTTGCAGTGATGTACAGTAGGTGATGTAGCCCTACGACCTCTCAGGTAGACACACTGAAAGAAGACTTCTGCAAATGCATCTTGGAAAATATGGGTACAGAATGCAGTGGTTTGCTGGCACTCGCTATGGTACAATAAATGTTAATGGCAGACTGGGAGTGACTGGTTTCGAGTTTGAGGCCACACATGTTCCTTTCTCCAGAAGAAAGTTCCCACACAGAATGAAAACTGTCAAAGACGTTGGACAGGTCAGTATTCTTCCTGCTGCTGGGGCTGTTCATGAACCTGCTCCTCGCCTTCATGCTCATCTGTGTGGCTCTCCTGCATGTTTAAAAATAAAAAAATAAAAGAGACTTCAACAGAACACACTCCTGATTTGATATATTACCATAGCACTTAACCTAGTCTATGTTTTGGCTTCTAATTTTCATTCAAGTATGAGGACAACAGGTAGCCATTATTTCAAGCCTACCAAGGCAAGACATCTCTGTTGGACACTCCCACGTCCCCTTCAGTCTCAATATCCAAAATATTTTGCAAGTATATCTGTTTAATGTAACAGGATGAACCTTTGGGACTAAGGGGTTAATATTTGAATAATTTCATTTCCAGTACAAAAGACACTCATTCAGTGGAATAAATGTTGCATACTAGGTAACATGACTCATAACAGTTTTATGGAAAAATAAGTTTCAGAGCACTTTGGGAGAGCTTTTCTTTTTTTACTTAAAGACTCTGAAAACTGGGATAAGACCATGTTTAATACAGTCTGCTGCAGTGGCCTGTGGTACATGATTGTGGTAAACAAGTTAAAACTGCACAACTGGTCTTAGAGAACAATTCAGACAAATCCACTTGAACATGGGCTGGAGCTAATAGCTTGGGAAAGCACAGATTCATCATGGAATTACATTATAATTAGGGCTGTCAAACAATTAAAAAATTGCAATTAATCATGAGATTTAAAAAATAGTTGCAATTAATTGAAGTTTTAATTGCACTGTTAATCAACAGAATACCAATTTACATTTATTATAAATATTTTTCGTTTTCTAAATTTTAAAATATATTGATTTCAATTACGACAGAGAATACAAAGTGTACAGTGCTCACTTTATTATTTTTATTACAAATATTTGCACTGTAAAAATAAACAAAAAACAGTGTTTTTCAATTCAGCTCATACAAGTACTGTAGTGCAATCTCTTCATCGTGAAAATGCAACTTACAAATGTAGAAATTATTATTTTTTATATAACTGCACTCAAAAACAAAACAATTTAAAACTTTAGCACCAACAAGACAAAGCATGAAGGGGCACATGAATGTTTAGCATATCTGGCACGTAAATACCTTGCAATGCAGACTACAACAGTGCCATGTGAATGCTTGTTCTCACTTTTGGGTGACATTGTAAGAAAGAAGCGGGCAGCATTATCACCCATAAATGTAAACAAACTTATTTGTTTTAGCGACTGGCTGAACAAGAAGTAGGACTGAGGGGACTTGTATGAGATTAATTGAAAAATACTATTTATTTTATCTTTTTTTTACACTGCAAATATTTGTAATACAAATAATATAAAGTGAGCACTGTACACTTTGTAATCTGTGTTGTAACTAAAAATCAATATTTGAAAATGTAGAAAAACATCCAACATTGGTATTCCATTATTGCTCAACAGTGCTATTAAAATTGCGATTGTGTCTTTTAAAAATCTAGTTAATTTGTTTTATGTTAATTGCATGCATTAAGTGTGACAAATTGACAGCCCTAATTATAACAGATTAACCCATTTACTAGTTAATACATGGATTTTATTTTAACCAGTTTGTGCTTGACGGGAACTGGGATTATTCCTCCCAAAATTCTGTTGATTTGAACAGCATTAAGTGACATATTGTTCCTATGAATAGGCATTAAAGAATAGATAGTTTATCTGTAAGCTAGAATTTGATAAGGATGTGGCCAAGTGGCTAAATGAAGAGCTCCTGATACATATTCCCTGATTTGTCATTCACCTACCCTGGTCAAGTCTCTTAAAATTCAATGGTGGCTCATAAGAATCTGAGCAGTGCTGCCAACTCATGATTTTACTGCAAGTACCCCTATATTTGCTGTTTTTCATAAAGCTTCAGTTATATCATTACACGAGTACCCAGGCTTAGGCTGAAGAAAAAAAAAAAAGTCTAGCCTTCATGGCTAGAAGCTTGAAAGGCTCAAAAGCCAGAAAGCGCATTTAAAAAGAACCCAACATTTAAAAAATTCTCATGATTTTTTGGGCCTGACCCATCACCTTTGAACATTTAGGGTTGGCAGTAATATTATCCAAACTGAGGAGAGAAAGGAAGCACCATACCCACAGGTGCAATACTCTCTGGGCACTGGGAGCAGCACTGGCCAGAACAATGTGCTACCTTTTGGAAGAATTTTCCCCAATGCAGCTCTGAGAATGCTTTAGGGGCAGGGCCTCTGGGGCTGGCTAGCACAGATGGCAGATCTAGTTTTTCTTCCTCCTTTCCCCTACAATACAGTATCGCTGCCTCCTGCAGAGGTGCACTAGGGAGCAGATTTTCTTGCCCTTCCCCAGCAAAACTAAGGATATGTATATACTACGAAATTAGGTCGATTTAATAGAAAATTTAATAGAAGTCGATTTTTTAGAAATGGATTTGATAAAGTCGATTGTGTGCGTCCCCACTAAGCGCATTAAGTCGGCGGTGTGTGTCCACAGTCCGAGGCTAGCAGCGACTTTTGGAGCGTTGCACTGTGGTAGCTATCCCACAGTTCCTGCAGTCTAAGTGTTATCACATAAGCATGATCTGCTAAATTACATTATAAAATGCACAAGGGCCAGAATGCTTTACAAATGAAGGAAATACAGTCTCGTGTTCAAAAACTGGATGCACTTCAGGAAACAGATATTTTTATTTTCCCTAGTTGTTTTAGTCACGATTCTGCTAACCTAAATCAAAGTTTAAAAGGATACCTAAACTTTGTTGGGAGTTTTAGTTAATCCACCAAATGCACCTTAAGAATAATTAAATAGAAAAATGTATTTATTTTCTTTGAACAAATCTCAGTTCGGCATTCATTGATTTCACTGGCTCCTGTTAGTGACACTGTCTGACCTTTTCCATGTTCCCATTGACTCTAGCACCATTAAAAGCTATGCTTTGTCTCAGCAGATTTCATCATTCTGGAGAATGATTTTACTGAAAAGATCCTACACAGTTCATCCCTGCCCTACATTAGTGATAGCTAGCTGACTACGCCGGGGGTGACGGGGGGAAAACTTTGCTTAGCTGCCATTCAAGCTGCACCATCAATAATGCAGTATCTCTGCAGGACCTGCTATCTCCAGACCATTTTTATTAGACGTGATTGGTGTAAATAACGCTCCAAAACGGATATTGTTAATTTTCAAATTTAGAGGCTGGGGGGAAAAAAGAGGGGAGGAGGGAAGGGAAGAGTCTGATGGAGAGAATTTGAGGCTTCTCAATTTAATTCAAAGCAGGCTATGCAATAAAGTGTTTCCATTTTAGCAGGTTAACAATATGTTTCTGGAGGATAGGGGAGGCAGAATAAGGCTTTTTACATTTGGTGTCAATGCTGAGTTGGTTTCTAAGAGCAGGAAAATTCCAAATTGAACAAACCGAATCATCCTTCATTTAGGAAGCTAAAGGAAAAGCAATTTTCAGGCAGATACCAGGTGTCGATCCGGAGAATTATAACTTAACACTTCGGGACCCCTTGGGAGAAGTGGTCTTAATACATATATTATTGGTACATCAGGCCAAAATGGCTTCTAACATTAATATTAAATAGCCCATTGTCACAGATAGAATTTAAAGGGTTCGAGACGTATAAAACTTTAGGACTACATTAAGTAAACCTGGGCTGGGAGCTGTACATATGAGTTCCCACAGTACAGAGACACAGCAGCCTCAACTTTCCCCATCTATCTACAGTTACACATGAGACATCTCATGTAGGAATGGTCCTTTTCTGATGGGAAGTTAAACAAAATAAAAACAGAATGATACATAAAAGTCAAAATATTAGCACTGATGCTCCTAGTCTTGGGTGTTAAAGTGACCTCCCTGTGTGTTTGTCTGATAAGATGCGAGGGTAAATTGTTCCTATGAATAGGCATTAAAGAATAAATAGTTTATCTGTAAGCTAGAGTTTGATAAGGATGATTTTTTTTTTAAATCAGCTTTCTTCATTATTTAAATTGGATTTTATTTAAGCTAAATACAGGATTTTTTTTTAATATACTATTTAAAATTAAATTTTAAATTGACAACCTATGTTTGGCCAAAACTTATTACAATCTTAAAATTATTTAATTTAAACATTAAAATATTAAGCAGTACATGTCTGCTGCCAAATTTTAAAGACAGTCAAAACCACTGTACTGGTAGATGTCACCTGAGTTTGTTGAAGTGCTAAACCAGTTTTTGACAGCAGTAGCCTCTTTTGCCGGTAGAGACAGAATATCTTCTTCACTTCAGTTTATTTAACTAGTTCAGTTCAAAGACTAGTTTATTTCAAGTTAAGAAAGCAGATGGGAGTTAAAAAAAAGCAGGAAAGCTTGTTTTTCCTTTACCAATCTGTGTATAAAAGCTAAACATAAGAGGATGAGATCTATAAATTCTAAAATCTTGAAGGCCATAATGACCAGAAACAATTAGTTCAATTTACTAACTACAGACAATACAGGTTATAAATCAATTAGTTTTAAATGCAAAACATGTTTTGATAAACTTTTTTGTTTCACATACCAGCATATTTAAAGCAGTTTTATTTAATTAAAAAAATGCTGGTTTTGTGCATTTTTAATTGCATTTGAATTTCCATCCAAATAGAGCAGTGGTCCCAAACTATGGAGGGAGCATTGGGGGGGGGGGGGGGCACGGAGGAATGTTTGGGGATTGCATCACAGGGCTTGGCCAGCCCCATGGGAGAGATGGAGAGAGTGCCACCCAGCCCTGTTCTGCCCCCAGCTCTGCCCCAGCCCAGCTTCGACCCCAGCCGCAGCTTCACTCTGCCCCCAGCCCAGCTCTGCCCTCATTCCCTCTTTGTTCCCAGTCCAGCTCTGCCTCTAGCTCCAGCTCCTCCCGCAGCTCCACCTTCAGCCTAAGCTCTTCTGCTGAGGAAGCCTTGGCTGTGCTGAAACGGAGCGGGAGTGTGGACAGATTCTATTACTTGTAATGGGGGCATGACAGGAAAAGTTTGGGCACCACTGAAATAGAGCTTAACACAAACAACAAGCAAAAAATTAATGAATATAATCGCTTAAATAAAAATGTATAGATATCCCCCTGAATAACACAAACACCAGATTTAATGTAAGGTCTATATTTAGTTGCAAATCAAGATGTGTTAATGATTACCAAGCAACAAAAATCAACTTTCTTCAGGAAAAAGAAAAGTAGTACTTGTGGCACCTTACAGACTAACAGCTTTATTTGAGCATAAGCTTTCATAGGCTACGAAAGCTTATGCTCAAATAAATTTGCTAGTCTCTAAGGTGCCACAAGTACTCCTGTTCTTTTTACAGATACAGACTAACACAGTTGCTACTCTGAAACCTTTCTTCAGGAAAATAACTAAAAAGTATGAATGTAAAACATGATTTAAATCATGTTTCATGGCTGCTGATTTAAATCATGATTAAAATCAGTTATTTGAATACATTTGATATAAATCAATCCACCCTGACTTGCAGATTTTTTATAAGAGGCACTAGTTAAAAAATACAGCATTTTATTATAAACTTGTACATACTGATCTTGTACATGTGCTAGGGAAAGCCGCTAATCATGAGCTAAGAACTGGCTTGGGAACCTACTCTGACTCTGAACAGACTCGTGGTCTTCTGTCTGCCTGAGGAATGGTTTCCTTGGGCTGGAAATGGCAAATTCCCCCCGTGCCCTGGCCACTCCTGAAGAAGTTCTGAAATATGGGCATTAATTTCTCAGTTTAGACAGTCTGTACCTATACAAATGAAATAGGAAAGTCAGACTTTCACTATGCACAATCACTTTAGGACTGTATAGTCTATTTGAACACCACCCCTAAAAAGCATTTACTTCTAAGCTTATATCGCAGGATTGTGTCACCTCAAGCTTCCCTTAACAGAGATGCTAGCTTTCCAGCTGTGAATAACCTGACTCTTCAATCTATCTGACTTATACCGTGAGCCATCTAACTGCTCAGGTGTGACTGCAGGCAAAGGCAGGTATTATGAAGTCCAACTACTTCAGAAGTGTCTCTTTCAATAGGAGTTTCTTTCTGAGGGACTGGAGCAGTAGGGTGCTAAAATTTACGAAGTTTAGACAAACTGCTAGAGAACCTTGAGCTCAGTGACTGACAGGGATACATATGTACTAAAGCATTTAACAACTGCAAGCCTTTAGCTTCCATTGAATTGCAAGAGACTAGACTATTTAGGAGAGAGAACAGAAGCAGCAAATTTTTCACTACAAGCCAGAACTGCATGGCTCAGGGATTCATAATTGGATATGAAGCCTTTCACCTCTGGATTACAAGACTGAATTACCCCAGTTCAAAAGTGACTGAAAGCTGTTATGCTAAACAGATTATCAAATGTTTTACTTGCTAACTGAAGTCTCAGTTTAGTTCTCAGCAGATCCATGTCATAAGCCAGGGGTAGGCAACCTATGGAACGTGTGCCGAAGGCGGCACGCGAGCTGATTTTCAGTGGCACTCACACTGTCTGGGTCCTGGCCACTGGTCTGAGGGGCTCTGTATTTTAATTTAATTTTAAATGAAACTTCTAAACATTTTGAAACCTTATTTACTTGACATACAACAATAGTTTAGTTATATATTACAGACTTCTAGAAAGAGACCTTCTAAAAAGGTTAAAATGTATTACTGGCACAGGAAACCTTAAATTAAAGTGAATAAATGAAGACTTGGCACACCACTTCTGAAAAGTTGCTGACCCCTGTCATAAGCAATACATTTACTAAAAAAAAAAAAAAAAAAGACCCAGTATCTGTCTTTCTTAAATGCTCCTGTGACTTTGCTGAAGTCTTTAAAGTCTTTCCTCTCCTCAGCACTGTGCCTCTCAAGCTATCTTTATATCCAGCTTTGTTCTTAAAGACATAAATAAATGATTTTTACTTGCTAATATTATTTAGCTTTTCTCTGGGTGATCTGTTTGTATTCCCTTCAGGTCTTTGTTACTGAGTAAAAATTCTTATAAACAAAGATTTAACAAACCAAAAAGAAAAAACAACACTTCCAAGTTGGTGCCTGTCTCGTCAATCTCAGGAGAGAAAGTCCACTGACTGAATGGAAGCTGCTTTATTCATACCCTAAAATTGTTATCTCCAATTCAGTACAGAGACAATGTAGAGAAGCTGATAAAGCCACTGACCATGTTGTGCCTTATGGATTATTTATAGGGCTGTCATGGAGGTCACGGAAGCCACAGATTCAGTGATTTTCCGCAACCTCCGTGACTTCTGCAGCAGCTAGTGTGGATGACCCCAGGGCCAACCAAGCAGCTGGCCCTGGGACTGCTGCTCAGGTGGACCTGAGACAGCAGTTTGGGCAGCCCACCAGCCAGACAAACATAAATTGTTAGGCAAAAGTCCACAATTGTTAGGTATAAAGAACATAAACTGCTAGGCAAAAGTTAATATGGTTTCTGTAAAGGGAAATCACGCCTTACTAATCTATTAGAATTCTTTGAAGGGGTCAACAAACATGTTGTCAAGGAGGACCCAGTGGACATAGTGTACTTATTTCCAGAAAACCTTTGACAAGGTCCCTCACCTAAATTGAGTTGTCATGGGATAAGAAGGAAGGTCCTTTCATGGATTGAGAAGTGGTTAAAAAAGACAGGGAACAAAAGGTAGGAATAAATGGTAAATTTTCAGATTGGCGAGGGGTAACTGGTGGTGTTCCCCAAGGGTCAGTCCTAGGACGAATCCTATTCAGCTTATTCACAAATGATCTGGAGAAAGGGGTAAACAGTGAGGTGGCAAAGTTTGCAGATGATACTAAACTGCTCAAGATAGTTAAGACCAAAGCAGACTCTGAAGAACTTCAAGAAGATCTCACAAAACTAAGTGACTGGGCAACAAAATGGCAAATGAAATTTAATGTGAATAAACGTAAAGTAATGCACACTGGAAAAAATAACCCCAACTACACATACAATATGATGGGGGCTAATTTAGCTACACCTAATCAGGAAAGAGATCTTGGAGTCATCGTGGATAGTTCTCTGAAGATGTCCATGGAGTGCACAGCGACAGTCAAAAAAACAAACAGGATGTTAGGAATCATTAAAAAAGGGACAGAGAATAAGACGGAGAATATCTTACTGCTCTTATATAAATCCATGGTATGCCCACATCTTGAATACTGCGTACAGATGTGGTCTCCTCATCTCAAAAAAGATACACTAGCTTTAGAAAAGGTTAAGAGAAGGGCAATTAAAATGATTAGAGGTTTGGAACAACATGAGAACATAAGAACGGCCATACTGGGTCAGACCAAAGGTCCATCCAGCCCAGTATCCTGTCTACCGACAGTGACCAAAGCCAGGTGTCCCAGAATGAACCTAACAGGTAATGATCAAGTGATCTCTCTCCTGCCATCCATCACCACCCTCTGACAAACAGAGGCTAGGGACACCATTCCTTATCCATCCTGGCTAATAGCCATTAATGGACTTGGGTCCCATATGAGGAGAGATTAAAGAGGCTAGGACTTTTCAGCTTGGAAAAGAGGCCATTGAGGGGGGATATGATGGAGGTATATAAAATCATGAGTGGTGTGGAGAAAGTGAATAAGGAGAAGTTATTTACTTGTTCCCATAATATAAGAACTAGGGGCCACCAAATGAAATTAATGGGCAGCACATTTAAAACAAATAAAAGGAAGTTCTTCACACGGTGCATAGTCAACCTGTGGAACTCCTTGCCTGAGGAGGTTGTGAAGGCTAGCACTATAACAAGGTTTAAAAGAGAACTGGATAAATTCATGGAGGTTAAGTCCATTAATGGCTATTAGCCAGGATGGGTAAGGAATGGTGTCCCTGGTCTCTGTTTGTCAGAGGGTGGAGATGGATTGGCAGGAGAGAGATCACTTGATCATTACCTGTTAGGTTCACTCCCTCTGGGGCACCTGGCATTGGCCACTGTCGGTAGACAGGATACTGGGCTGGATGGACCTTTGGTCTGACCCAGTATGGCTGTTCTGAGCATCAGGCCCGGAGGCAGCAGAAGCAGCAGCAGGGATCCAGCCCCGGGACTGGCCGGAGCAGCAGCTGGTCGGTGGCCTCTTCCCCGGTGCTGCTGGCTCCGGGCTGCCTCTGCCCCCCGGAGAAGGAATTTACTTAGAGACATGGTCGTCCTTCGGCATACACAGCATATGCGGCTGTGTCGGGCACTCAAAAATTTGGGGCACCACTGGGACCACAGGCGCCAACTTCTCATCTTGCCAGGGGGTGTTCGACCCCCCCCACACCTCCACTCCAGGCCCTGCCCCTACTCCACCCCTTCCCGCCCCTGCTCCACCCCAGCCCCGCCTCCTCCCCTGAGCACACCCCATTCCCGCTCTTCCCCTTCCCTCCCGGAGCTTGAACGCTGCAAATCAGCTGTTTGCTGCACTCAGGAAGTGCTGGGGGGCAAGGGGGAGCAGTTGGTAAGCCCTGGGCCACCTGGGCGAGAGGTGCTGGGGGAGGGGAGGAGAGCCTGGTGTCAGTGGGTGCTGTGCACCCACTAAATTTTCCCTGTGAGTGCTTCAGCCCCGGAGTACCCACCCATGGAGTCCGCGGCTACGACTGGGACGGCAGGTAAGAGTGGGTTGGCTCCCACACACGCACAGCACGTGCTGCAGTCTCCTTACTAGGCAGAAGGCAGGGGCCATATTCATAGAGCCAACCTAGGGGCACCAGTTGCCCCGGTATAGGGGCACCAGTATTCACAGAGCTGAATGCATCAGCATAGGGGCACCAGTTTAATAATACTGCATAGGGCCCCATAAATCCTAAGGATGGCCCTGCTTAGGGGGTAGCTGATCTGAGAGGTGAGCTCCAGTCTCCAGTGCTGTCAATTCAGAATTTTTCACAAGAATTAAGTTTATTTAAAAAAAAGAGCTATTAAAAATAGGGATTTGTCAGTCCTGAATAAAAACAGTTGGCATGTCTGAATAGGGCATGCTCTCTAGAAAGAATACAATATATGCCTGTAAAATTACAGCTTAAATGAACCAGGGCATGTGAGTGCTACCAAAAGGTTACTGGAAATATGAACTGAAAACAAATTTAAGTCAACAATGATATTTCAAGCATGAGGCCTTTGCCAGGAATGATTTGTACAGTTTGTTCTAAGTATAACTTTTTGCTGAGGAGAGCCTCATGACCCTTGATATCTAAAATGCACCCTGAACACTAAGTTAACCCTTTCGCTTCACTGACAGCCCCTACACTCCAGCTCTTTCATTAGCAGTTTGGGACTTTCTGGGCCAGAGGTTAAACCAAAGCTGGATTTAGCAAGAACTCAGCAAGAAACCAGAAATGTTGGAGCTGCTTGTAGCTTTGGGAGTTGGGGCTCAGGAAATCCTAACTGCTGTTACCAAGGGATTAGCCTATAAAATGCTCGGCGATAGAGAGAAAATTTAACTTGGAGATGAGGAACAGATTCACTGCACAGGCAGAAAATGGAACTCAAAGAATGCAAGGCAAGCCAAGGAAAAGAGAAGAAATTGCAAAAGAAAGAGTAGGCAAGCTATGCAAGTACCCTCTCCACTGTTAGCATCAGAGCACCTAGATCTTCGTTTTAAGTGCTAGTGCGCTGATGTCTTGCCTCAGTAAACCAGCACTGAGCACCAAAGAGCTAAGGAGAAAAGACACCTACTAAAGCAAAGGGCTCAATTTTCCCATTGCAGAATATGAATAATTCTCTGGAAGTTATCTGTATCCAGATGTGGGAGAACAGGGCTGTAATAGTAACATGAAACCCGCAGACTCCGCTTGATCACAGACTTCAGGTGAGGATGCACTGTATATGCTAGATGTTTTTGTGCAGCTATTAGTTTATGACATTCCTAGTGGGGAGGATGGAAGGAACCAGACAAAGGGCTCAGAACTATGATCTGAGGTAAGATGAATTTTGTGATGTGTTTTGCCAATAATGAAAGCTAAAGAAAAGGGAGTCAACAAACATTCTTTAGCTAGGAAGTCGCTTAACAATTCGAGCCAACAAACAAATAGATGTAATATAGATATGGGGAGAAGGGATTTCTCCGGCTTCCCTTTACAAATAAATTACTCTTCTTGCATCCAGACATTTTCTTTAACCACTATATATGTGCAGTTCCTATGACTTTGCTCAAATGTCTGGTCAAGTTTTTTTTTAAATGTTTGCTCCTATCACTATTGAAATACTGGTTTGTAAGGAAACCTCCATGTATCCCTCCCACTTCCAGTCAGTTTTAGCTGTGTGTGGCCATCAAGATCATAATTACAATTTTCAAGTTCTTGATAGTATTTTTAAAACTACACAAGGTAAATTACTCTAGCCTTGCTTTTAATGACCCAATAATCTTATCTCAAGACAACTAAACCAACTACTACTGAAATTATCATCTAAGAATAGCTGCTAAATAAGGAAGTGCCAACAAAGCCATAGTACCAGTGAGAGTATGTTGATGCCAATACATTCTGGAACCAAAGCTACAGTCCACTGGAGACTGAGGGGTGAGGTGCGTCCATGTGCATGGTATCAATCTTCAGAGTAGTGTACACAGGGATTTAGCTAACATGAATGGGAACAGTTCCAACTAAATTCTCATGGAGTCATTACCCCTGAACATATCTAAGGAATTTAGTCAGTACCCTTTGTCAGACCTCTTCTTCCTGCTCTATTAAATGTTTACAGTGCTATGTCTATAATACTAGTGAGATTCTTGCTTAATTGTCCAGATAAAATAATTCTGAAATACTGGTGACTGAAAAGGACAAAAGATTATTGGGTTTTGTGCACTGAAGATTCTGCCTACAGCAACAGGACAAAAATGATAAATAAAAAAGCAATATGTTCCTTGTACCAGAATTAATCACAGTGTATACAGTGTGCAAACGTGTGAACATGTCTATATGGTCTTCAATTTAATATTCTGAGATATTTAAGAACCTCTATATTTCATCATATTTATGCAATCTGATTTTCAAGAACATGTCAAGGTACAGGATTACAAAGCAGAGGCAGGAACAAGAATATATGAAAATACTTCAAAATGCTTATGACGTTCCCGTCTGTTTCAGATTAACATCTCAACAAAATTAGAGCACATAAAATTTCACAACTGCGTTAAAAAGCTATCAGCCCCTTCAGTGCATTCACCAATAGCAAAACACTATTGGTTTCTAGATGCAAAGTGTTTTTTTAAATTGACATTTGTTAAAAAGACTAGGCTGCAACAGGCTGTGCTGATCTACCTAGAGAACTTGACCCAATATAGTGCCAGTGATTCTTCAAATGAAATTAAGCCTGTTTGTTTACATTAAGGAAATGCACGAGAATAAAGAATATCTTGCACTTACATGTTCTTCTGAAGCATAAAGGACTTCCATTAGCCTTTGGACAAGGTCATTATTTTCTTGCCCATGTTCTTGGCAGAGAAGTTCAATCTCCCTTAATTTTCCAAAGTAGAAATCCCTTTCCTTCTCCACACCTTCGAGTGCAAGTTTTAATGTATGTACCTGTGAATAAAACATACATGTTCCAATAACAGGGACACAGAATATGCCATCTGTGAGATAGATTATGAGTGGGTTTTTCCTACAGAACAAGACAGTGCACAACAGGCATACTCTTAATACATATACTTTTTTACAACTCTTTAAATATAAGGTGTATTTAGTAGTTGTTAAAGGTGCCAGATTGTCTGAATAAAGATATCCTTGTTCACCGAGCAGTATAGGCAAAGCAGTGTAAACTTCCCCATAATACCCACCAATGCACCTCAACTCTGACACTAGAGGGACCATTTTTACAGAATTTTTCAGTGCTGTGGTAACACATAGCAATAGCAAACTACAATGACAGAGTGGCTCTGGATCTATAAATAAAACCTGGCTCCTGGTGAGACTGCTATAAGTGCCATGCTGTGCCATTTGTGATGGCAATTAACACAATATTCATAATAGCTGCATTTCTACTTCAACTGAATTAATGTACATTTGTTGTAGGTATTGTTTATCCTAAAATTTATCTATTCCTTAAAAACATTTAGTTTTGTTTCCTGATATTTTTTTTTTAGTGTTCTGTCAATCCTGCCTTGGCAGAATAATAATTAGATGACCTAATACATTTTTTAAAAAAATTTTTGAGCGCAAGGACTGTGTGTGGCTGCTTATGCCTTTCTTCACTTGTTTAGCTGGTCTGGTGCTGGGTTTCAGAATTCTCTCATGCTGGCATAAAATGTAGTGGTAGTTCTGAAATACCAGCTTTCAGGTGGTTGATCCAGGTGCTCCTTGATGGGGTTCTCACAACAAATTTTTTGATGGCCTTAGAGAGCGGCCATCAACTCTTGCTGGTGGCCACTCTAACAATTTTTCCTAAAATACTTATTTAACTTTAGGAAAAACAAATAACTATGCACATAATCATGTCCAAATCATTGTAATTTATTTAGGTAGGGATTTTTTTGTGGTAAACTCAACAATAAATACAATTGTCTCTATTCTACACTGGACTTACACAGAATAGAAACACAAGGTGCTTTTCATGTTCTCTTCTTTTATTGTTGTGGTGGTGGTGGTTTCTTTTGCTTTTTTGGTTGCTTTTTTTATTAGACTTGCTAGCTTGTAAGTCTGCTCCTGTGAAAAGTGATATTTGTATGTTTTATATATAGAAGCAGACTTGCTAGCTAGCTGGGAGGCAGCGAAAAGTGATATTGACATACAAATATTACTTGCCAAGGATGAGTAAATCTGCTGTGGAAACCTGGGGGACAAATTAAGCCCTGGACAGAGAGATGGGTAGGGAGGCATTGAGGGCCAGGGGTGATGGAGGGGTGGTGAGCCCAGGGCCAGCACCCACCACCATGCAGCTGGGGCCAGAGTTGCAGCTGGTACCCGAAGCCCCACAGCTGGAGCCTGTGGTTGCCACCCCAGAGCTGAAGCAGGAAGCCCGAGCCCGAGTGTCCCCAGGAAGGTGGCACCGGCTGGCTGATCCTCTGGCATTTGTGACTCCAGAGTGGGGCAGGGCTGAACCCCTGCTAGCAGCCTTGGGGGATGAGCCACTGCACTATTCTGCCCCCCCCCCCCCAAATCACCGCCCAGAAGGCTGTGGCCACAAGAAAAGCCCATGATGGCCGCATGATAGAAAAGCTGAAACTGCTTCAGTTTCAAAGTAACTCTCTTAATTGACACCTGTACATGAGAATCTAATTCCAATATACACTTTGGCAGCTTTGTTTCACCACTATACCTGTTGCGCTCATTTGCTAAGCACTCATTTATGGTTTATCCTGACTATATTAAAATAACAGGGTTCGCATAAACTAGAACAGAGCCCTCAAAGTTATTCTTTCAAAAAGTATTTATGTGAACGAAAGCCAAATTACAAATATCTTAGCTGCTGTATACTTAACTCTACAATAACATGTTACCAACTCCATTAGTTTTATTGGGATATTAAGGGAAGACAACAGTAGAACAGGCACAGGTGAGGACCATTAAGGGTAGCATTGCCAAATGGTAAATACACGGGTTTCATTATCATATTCAATTCAAGATGGTGAGAACATCAAACCTCTAAGTCAGTGGTTCTCAACCTTTCCAGACTACTGTTCCCCTTTCAGAAGTCTGATTTGTCTTACATACGCCAAGTTTCACCTCACTTAAAAACTACTTGCTTACCAAAATCAGATATAAAATACAGAAATGTCACAGCACACTATTACTGAAAAATTGCTTGCTTACTCATTTTTACCATATAATTAAAATAAATGGATTGGAATATAAATATTGTACTTATAGTTCAGTGTATAGTATATAGAGCAATATAAACAATTACTTGGATTTCATAGCTAAGGGTTAATGTCTCTTTTACCTGAAGCACCTGACCAGAGGACCAATCAGGAAACCGGATTTTTTCAACTTTGGGTGGAGGGAATTTTGTGTCTGAGGCTTTTTTCTGTCTGCCTGCTCTCTCTGAGCTTTGGAGAAGTAGTTTTTGCTTTCTAATCTTCTGTTTTTAAGTGTAAGAACAAAGAGATCGATAGTAAGTTATATGGTTTCTTTTCTTTGGTATTTGCATGAATATAAGTGCTGGAGTGCTTTGATTTGTATTCTTTTTGAATAAGGCTGTTTATTCATATTTCTTTTAAGCAATTAACCCTGTATTTTGCCACCTTAATACAGAGAGACCATTTGTATGTATTTTTCTTTCTTTTTTATATAAAGCTTTCTTTTAAGACCTGTTGGAGTTTTTCTTTACTTCAGGGAAATTGAGTCTGTACTCACCAGGGAATTGGTGGGAGGAAGAAATCAGGGGGAGATCTGTGTGTGTTGGATTTGCTAGCCTGATTTTGCATTCCCTCTGGGTAAAGAGGAAAGTGCTTTTGTTTCCAGGACTGGGAATGGAGAGGGGGAGTCACTCTGTTTGGATTCACAGAGCTTGTGTCTGTGTATCTCTCCAGGAGCACCTGGAGGGGGGAAGGGAAAAAGGATTATTTCCCTTTGTTGTGAGACTCAAGGGATTTGGGTCTTGGGGTCCCCAGGGAAGGTTTTTCAGGGGGACCAGAGTGCCCCAAAACACTCTAATTTTTTGGGTGGTGGCAGCAAGTACCAGATCCAAGCTGGTAACTAAGCTTGGAGGTTTTCATGCTAACCCCCATATTTTGGACGCTAAGGTCCAAATCTGGGACTAGAGTTATGACACGGTGTGCAGCGGTTACGGGATAGACAGAATCCAGAAGCCAGTAGAAATATTTTATTTTTCTTTTCTCTGCTAGGGGCTTTTTAGCAGAGAGAAACAGTTTGGTTTTAAAAGGGAACCAGAGAGAATTTTTTTTTCTGCTCTCTCTGGCAGTTTGTGGCTTGCATATTAAGCAAGAAGCCATTAAGGAGCTGTTACAGGTCTTTTGTCATGCAATAGCCCTCCCATTAGGAGGCAAGTACCAGCACTATATCATGCAAATAAAGTGGTTTTTCTAGTTTACGCTAGAGGGAGAAAGGAAAAAAAAATTAGAGTGTTTTGGGGCACTCTGGTCCCCCTGAAAAACCTTCCCTGGGGACCCCAAGACCCAAATCCCTTGAGTCTCACAACAAAGGGAAATAATCCTTTTTCCCTTCCCCCCTCCAGGTGCTCCTGGAGAGATACACAGACACAAGCTCTGTGAATCCAAACAGAGTGACTCCCCCTCTCCATTCCCAGTCCTGGAAACAAAAGCACTTTCCTCTTTACCCAGAGGGAATGCAAAATCAGGCTAGCAAATCCAACACACACAGATCTCCCCCTGATTTCTTCCTCCCACCAATTCCCTGGTGAGTACAGACTCAATTTCCCTGAAGTAAAGAAAAACTCCAACAGGTCTTAAAAGAAAGCTTTATATAAAAAAGAAAGAAAAATACATACAAATGGTCTCTCTGTATTAAGGTAACAAAATACAGGGTTAATTGCTTAAAAGAAATATAAATAAACAGCCTTATTCAAAAAGAATACAAATCAAAGCACTCCAGCACTTATATTCATGCAAATACCAAAGAAAAGAAACCATATAACTTACTATCTGATCTCTTTGTTCTTACACTTAGAAACAGAAGATTAGAAAGCAGAAACTACTTCTCCAAAGCTCAGAGAAAGCAGGCAGACAGAAAAAAGCCTCAGACACAAAATTCCCTCCACCCAAAGTTGAAAAAATCCGGTTTCCTGATTGGTCCTCTGGTCAGGTGCTTCAGGTGAAAGAGACATTAACCCTTAGCTATCTGTTTATGACAATATAGAGCAATATAAACAATTCATAGAATCATAGACTATTAGGGTTAGAAGGGACCTCAGGAGGTCATCTAGTCCAACCCCCTGCTCCAAGCAGGACCATCCCCAGATTTTTACCCATTAAGTTCCCTTAATGGCCCCCTCAGGGATTGAACTCACAACCCTGGGTTTAGTAGGCCAATGCTCAAACCCCTGAGCTATCCCTCCCCCACAATTACTTGTTTGTATGAAATTTTAGTTCGTACTGATTTCGCTAGTGCTTTCTAGGCAGCCTGTTGTAAAACTAGGGAAATATCTAGATGAGCTGCTGTACTCCCTGGGAGACCTCTGTGTACCCCAAGGGGTACACGTACCCTTAGTTGAAAACCACTGCTCTAAGTCAGTAGTTCCTGAGACTCAAGTTATCTCTATAAAGAAATAGACTAAATTTACATTTTCAATAACCTGATAACATGTCAGCTAGTAGAAGATTCGTGATGGTGTACCAAGAAGTTCCCTTTCGATAACTCACCATACTAGAACACAAACCAGTTTATTTCCTCCACCAGTTAGTACTCCAAATAACAGAGTTGAAGCAGTGACTACAGTCTAGCAAGTTCTGTTCTCTCCATGTTATCATGGTTACATGGCTAGCTGCAACTTTGACCCCTTTTCTAGCTTCTGTGTGCACTCCATTCAGGTATCAGGCCTCATGCCTGAACCCTTCTCAGTGTGGAAGGGAAACCGAGCACTTTTGAAAGTCAGGCCACTTATTTAGGCTCCTAACCACAGACTTCAGTGCCCAACTTCAGGCACCTATAAGCATGGATATGGTGCATAATGTTTGAGCCCTGTTCTACGTTTTTCCTACATACAGCAATCTAGTAGAGATGATTTAGTTTATAGTTTGGTTCATTATAGATTTCTAAAAAAATATTTACAGAGGATCCAATCAGGATCCAACCTCTGTTATGTTTAGCCGTGTTCAAACAGGTACACAGTCTCTACTCTGAAGCACGAGGGGGAACAGCCTTTGTAATTCTGTCCTAGTTAGTAAAATTATAATTCAGGCCTGATTCTCATACCCACTAAGGGCCCTGTACACCATTTTAGTAGTGTGAAGAGGCCTCAAAGCAGATGTAAATGGAATTTATGCCTAATTTAAGGCCTGTTTAAGGTCAAATAAGTGTAAAGAATCTTTAGTGGAAATGAAAATCAAGCTCTCTATTCTTAATATAAAAGTCTAATTTTTAAAAATCTTAGTTTAATCTTCAATAACATCCTGTAACAAAGTTCTATAGGTCACTGGTTCTCAACTCGGAGTACACACTACCCCTGGGTGTATGCATAGGTTTTTCATGGTACATCAACTTATCTAGATATTTGTCTAGTTTTACAACAGATTACATAAAAAGCATAAAAAAGTCAGATCAAATTAAAATTTCATACAGAAAACTATTTGTTTACACTGCCTATATAGTATACACTGAAATGTAAGTACAACATTTATATTCCCGTTGATTTATTTTATAATTATATGATAAAAATGAAAAAGTAATCAATTTTTCGGTAATTATTCTGTGACACTCTTGTATTTTTATGTCTGATTTTGTAAGCAAGTAGTTTTTAAGTGAGGTGAAACTTGGGGGCACACAAAACCAATCAAACTCCTGAAAGGGGCACTGTAGTCTGGAAAGGTTGAGAGCCATTGCTATAGGTTAGTCAATCACTATGTAAAGATATATCCTTTTCTCAGTTGAAAAAGGTATTTTGCCTCTGTGTTGTCTTCCTTCCAGATAGCAAAGTATATTGACCACCACCAAACTCCCAATTCTACTACAGATCCCTGGCACCCTACTATTAAACCTCTTTCCCTGGTGAAAAAAGTTTTTTTTTTATTATTCCTCCTATCAGAAGTTTTAATCCATAAGGATAGACTTAACTCACAAAATGTTACTGGATTCTTCATAACAGGGCAAAATAATTACCAAGATACTCTTTAAACTCTAAATATATAAAATCCATCAATTCTCTTTTTCTTTCTAAATTCTCATGCAACATGTTAGAGGGACTAGAATTTTTCTTATAAACCATGCAGCTATGTATTCAAGTAAAACTGTAATATGCATATTCAAGTACAATTAGCTTTAAGGCAGCTCTCACACTGCAGTATGATTCACCCAAAATCATCCTTAGCATCTTTTTAAAATATGGGTACAACACTGGCCATCCTGCAGCCATCTGCTAGAGTAGGATTTTTTAATGACATCACTTTTTTGTTTGTAGCTGAGCTATTCCATTTGTTAGATCCTTTACCATTGTGAAGTGAATATAATCCAGATTGAAATCGGAAGTTCATTTTTCAGTTGTTCAATGTTTTGCTCTGTCTCAGTACAATCTTCAGTTTCATGACTTTTCATCTTTCCTAGTGTTTCTGATTACTAGGGCCCTACCAAATTCACAGCCACGAAAAATGCATCACTGATCATGAAATCGGGTTTCTCCCTGTGAAATCTGGTCTTTTGTGTACTTTTACCCTATACTATACAGATTTCACAGGGGAGACCAGCATTTCTCAGACTGGGGGTCCTGACCCTAAAGGGAGTTACAGGGCAGTCACAAGATTATTTTAGGGGGATCGTGGTATTCCCATGCTTGCTCTTGTGCTGCCTTCAGAGCTGGGTGGCTGGAGCGCAGTGGCTGTTGGCTGGGCTCCCAGCTCTAAAGGCAGCGCCCCACCAGCAGCAGCGCAGAAGTAAGGGTGGCAATGCCACACCATGCCATTCTTACTTCTACGCTGATGCTGGCGGGGGCTCTGGCTTCAGAGCAGGGCTCTTGGACAGCAGTTGCTGCTCTCCAGCTGCCCAGCTCTGAAGACAGTCACCGTCAGCAGCAGCACAGAAGTAAGGGTAGCAGTACTGCAATCCCCCTACAATAACCTTGCACATCCCCACCCCCGACAACTTCTTTTTGCTTCAGGACCCTTACAATTACAGCATCTTGACATTTCAGATTTAAATAACTGAACTAATGAAATTTATTTTTAAAATCCTATGCCTGTGAAATTGACCAAAATGGACCATCAATTTGGTAGGTCCCTACTGATAACTAATTCTGTGGTTGAAGCAAAGTTACCTGTTCACTGAGTTGCATGACTTGTGTTTCCAAATCTTTATCTGATTTGGATGCTGAGCTGCTCGGTGTGGCTTTTTTTGCTGATGATGGACGAGAAGGTGTAGACCCTGGTTTAGAAACTGGACTGGATTTAGCAGCACCTGAAAGCACAAGAATAAAACTGTTTTGAGAACACACTTTTAAAAATCAGATTTCAGTATTTCTGTCCAGTGTAAGTATTATACTCCCCAAAATTTGAATTTTTACCTCTTCCAGATACAGAAAAAAAGCTGTTTAATTAATGGTCACTAATATGACCATTAGTGCTGTTACTTCCCAGTTGTAAGTAGAAAGATGATCACTTTAGTGCAAAATATTGAAAAGGAAAGTAAATACCATAACAAGAATGTTACTTTCAATTTCAAAGGACAAAATAGCTCACCGATACTCAAAGAAAGGTGAATAAATAACATAATTTCTTTAATTACTACTACTTTACAGTTTTAAAGATGACACCGGCAACAACTAAATCATTTAGCTTAATATTTAATATTTCTTGATTTTAAAAATTTAGTGGAGAAAAAGGCAAGTTAGATTTACAAATAAAATCACCACAAATTAAATTATCTGCTTCTATGATTTAAAATGGAGAAGAAACTAACACCATTACTTGTACAATCACACTGAAATTCAGCAGATGCAAACAGAATTAAATCCATCAGTGAGCACTTGGTTGCTGCAGTGGCCAAAATATCATGTTTCTGATCAGCTTAGGTGGTTTTTGGTACATTATGTGAAAAGCAAAGCTGATAATGTACCCAAATGTACAGCAACACTTTTGCCTACAGAAAACAGCACCCATACCAAGCACACACAGATAGGTACTCTACTTTCACAAGCATCAAGCACTCACAAACGCTTAAGTACAGACACAAGAAAATGTTGTGCTAGTGCTATCTTTATATGCACTTAGGGCTGACAACTGATATGGTGCCCTTCCCTTCTCTCCTCTCTTCTTTATGGTTTGAGTGATTACTAAAGTCTCAACTGGGCTCTGAGTTTACCATTTGTGGAAGGAGATGCCCAAGCTTCATGTACTGTAATGAGCAGCACCAACTCCCAAAGCACAGGACATTCCACTCCAATTATTCTTCAGAAGAGACCACCCACTTAATGGTCTCTACCTAGCCTGCCATCCTAAACAGTCACTTATACCACATGCTCCTAATTCCTGCCCCCCTCTCTTTACGTGCACAAACATTGTGATGTGATTACATCAATGTGGCCTAAGGTTACCAGTTTTTAAAACAAAAATGCCTGAGCAGAATTAAAAAGCACAGAAATGAACTCCCTAGACCTCTCTGCCAACCTGAATTATACTTAAGGCTTGAGGAGGAAAAGTTAGGCTTGTTAGGTTGCCTATTTTCCTTCAAGGAATGGAGTAAAGAGTAAAAACCTAAGAAACTCAAATAATCCACAAATAAGCTTTGATGTGGCAAGACTCCCCCCTCCCATCACACACACTCCCCCCGCAAGATGCCCTCAGGCTTCTCAGTCAAGAAGCTCAAAAGCTGATTGGGAGGAATTGCAATGATTGGTGATTCAGTCCAGCTTGTTAGGTTCTTGTGATTTAGTCACAGACTGCACTGGTTACTGTACCAAGAGTTATCTTTTCTCATCACTTTATATACTCTCAGGGCATTCACTGGAGAATAAACAATTATGCAGTTCATCTGCTTTTAGTGGACACCATTTTGGCTAAAATTCCACCACACTTTTTCATATTTGTTACAAAATAAAATTATTGATACATGCCAACAGAAAGTTAAAACTCCACTCTGGCCAAAATATAGCATCTTCCATCCTGAAGTCCTTATAAGTTACATACATGGACCACATTACCTCTTGATAACAGAGTTTCAAGTACAGTATACAGAGTTCGTAAAGACGAAATTTACACTGTTCGCATGCCTAAAATTACTTATTCTTTTGAAACAGCACTTAGTATCTTGAACAATAAAATTTGGTTCATGAGGCTAACATGAATCAATACACACCAACAGTGCCCTACTGCTCTTACACAAACAAAGCAGTAAGTCTTTTTGGTAAAGTACTCTGACAATAGAGTAAGATCTTTAGTTGCCAATTTTTCCTTTGTCAGAGACCAGCAGATCTTTGTGTATAATCTTCACTGACATTTTCCCCAAGGGCCAGGACAATACTTTAAAAACAAGTGAAATCACAACTCATTAAAACAAATCTTTTGTTAGGATCCCAGCAGCCTTCTCTGACATTTAAGTGATCCCTGCATCTCATATGACAATAAGCTTCATTTTTCATACAATACCTTTTATATACACATCGCCACCACATATTTCACATAAGTAGAATAGGAATGCTTTTATCAGTGTTTCTAAATCTTACTCTTCACTAGAGCCAGATAAATAATCTCCTCACATACATGGTAAGTTTTGTAAAGTGGGAACAAAGGTGCATATTTTAAAAGCTAGGGCAAGGGCAGCCTGTTTCTTTTCCTTCCTGGCTTGTTTCCACTTAAGAGTTCAGCAAAAACTTCTTGAAGACCAAGATGTTAAAACATAAAGAAGGGCCACATAAAGGAAACAAGCCGTGCAATTCTATCACTTGAGAGACGTTCCAAACTAGAGGGTAGAATGCCACCGTAAGCAGACTTTAACTAGGTGCAATCTCATTCTTCCTGTCACGCCATTCTGAGTGGGACTGCAGGCAACATAGCCAGGTGGGACCAGTCACAGTGCATTCAACTAGCTCAGATTGCCCAGATTTCCGAAAATCTGCTAGTAAAGGCAGCCTTCATGGAACCCGGAGCTCTACCTCCGTGTCTGTCTTCAAATGCACGTACCGAGCATATTTCTTACAGAAAGGATTAGGCAAGGGAAAAAAAATCCTCTTCATTGTCCCTGGAAAGATATTAGACCATTTGCAGGGAAGTTGACCCCCTTATTAACAAACATTGCTTCATCAAACTTGGTACAGTGACCCATAAAACTTAAAAACAAAGAGAAAAAGTAACAGAAAAGAAAGATAAAGTTTCTAAGTTGCGAAAACAAGTCCAGTGTGTATCTTTGCAGACTAGTCAATCAGAGGACAGAAAGGCAGCATGTGAAGAAGACGGGCAAGGCGAGGATGATTTAGAGTCACAGGTTAAAGTGAACACAGGTTTTGAAAAGATTTGAAAAGCTTGGAAAGAAGGAGTTCCAGAAACTAGTAACTTTTTCACTTCTATAGTAGGGTACAATGTACAGAATAACTAATATGCAGCGCTAGTGTAGAAATTAGGTGGATACATGGTCAGATGTATAGGAAGCAGTAAGTTCATGTCTGTTTAACCCAAGAGGGCATTTCTGAATTGCATTTACAGATGAACAGGAGACAGCAGAAGTGACAAGACAGTGCAATATGGACACACTTTGTCCAGTAATGCCTTGGGTTACAACATTCTAGACCAGAACACAATGAACGGAAGAAGCCACCCATTGAAAAAACACACACACCCACGTGTGCACGCGCACACACACTTAGATAGTTGTTACCAGAAAATAACTGAATATGGCTTTTTATGCATATCAAGATCAAGGATCGAGACTTATTATCTCCAACTGCAACCTACAATGGCAAAAACTAATACCATTAGAATACCAACTTAAAAAATGGTGGTATAACTTTAGGAATTAGTAATAGGGTCTGGCTAGGGACATATAAAATTCATGGTCCATTTTGGTCAGTTTCACAGTCATAGGATTTTTAAAATAATAAAATTTCATGATTTCAGCAATTTAAATCTTAAATGTGATGGTGTTGTAATTGTAGGGGTCCTGGCTTAAAAAAAAAAAAGAGCGGGGGTGGGGGGCATTTCCGCAAGGTTATTATAGGAGTGGTTGCAGCACTGCTACTCTTACTTCTGTGCTGCTGCTTCTGGCGGTGCTGCTGACTTCAGAGCTGGGCGGCTGGAGAGCAGCAGCTGCTGGCTGGGAGCCCAGCTGTGAAGGCAGAGCCACCGCCAGCAACAACGCAGAAGTAAGGATGGCATGGTATAGTATTGCCACCCTTACCTCTGCACTGCAGAGCTGGGCCCTCAGTCAGCAGCTGCCACTCTCCAACCACCCAGCTCTGAAGGCAGCACAGAAGCAAGCATAGGAATAACACTACTCCCCTAAAATTACCTTGTGATCGCTCTGCAATTCCCATTTGGGTCAGGACTCCCAATTTGGGAAACACTGGTTTCCCCTGTGAAATCTGTATAGTAAGGTAAGGGCCTGCAAAAGACCAGATTTCACTGGACACGGAGGACCATATTTCACAGTCCATGACGCATTTTTCATGGCCATAAATTTGGTAGGTCCCTAGGTATGGGATGTGAAACATATAAATCACTGGACATAGAATATGTTTAGAATCTGATGTTATACAGCCTGAGTCCACCTCATAAAACTTCTAATCATAAAAACGCATGTACTGAATATGAGCAGAGAGCACGAACTGGATAGGCACAGTCATCTACCTACTCTCTCACCTCTAGATGTTCTCTTTCAATTGCAATTTGAGGCACCATAGTGGGGTATTCTGGGAAAGCTCAGACTGTTTCCTGCCTGTGGTTAGAGATCATTTGATAACACTGCTCATATAGCATCTTTCATAAGCATAAGAGTTATTAAAGGACTATGCTTTAAAATATTAAGTCTATGGCTTTTTTAATTCCTTGTGCTGAGTGACATTAAGCACTTCAACCCCACTAAAGTCAGCTGGAGTTAGCTATGCGCCTTACTGCTCAGGATCAGGCCCTAAATGAACAGGATGTTCTGATATCCATAATCAGTAATGTAGTTTAAAAAAAGTTAAATAATCTGAATGCTCCAGATGGCATGAGCTAGAGACAGCTGAAAATGAAATTCAAATAGAATTTGCTGGGCATCCTCTGCTAACTGAAAATCTTTTGCATTAAAGTAAGTTTTACCTCCACGTTTACTCTTTTGGTTTGGCCTCAGGGAAAGCCCCTGGGAGGAAATGAATTTCCAACAGAACCGTAATTTTATAAAAAAGTGTAACCGCTCCAATCCGGAACGATGATTAAATGCAATATTTCAGCCCAGACCATTTTTAATCAGTTAAGTACCTGTAACTTGGGACTCACAACGGGAAACCTTGATAGACTTAATAACTGCACAATTGAACACTAGGAGTGCAAATGCTGCACTTATTGACACCATTGTGAATCTGGAATGGCTCCATTAATTCTGTGTGGAAAGGCGCTATATTTTCCATACACAAATAGCCAACATGTTCTTCCAGTCTAGATGACTTATTTTAGCATGAGGATTCCAAGCCAGAATCCCATGGTACTGAGTCTCTCACATCCTCCATCTTGAACCTGCCCTCAACACTCTTCCCACCTCCCTTCATTCTCCCAGCAGACTGGCAAAGTCCTTACATTTAAAGATGCAGTACACAGAAAATAGGATAGTATCTCCTCAGAGCTGAATAGCAGCAGACTTTCTTATTTCTTTATTGAGAAAAAGAGTATTTTACTTTCATTATTAATTTTTGTCTGTGCACTTACTCCAGCCAATGTGATTTAATTATTATTTATTTGTATATTATGGAATCCAAGGGCACCAATCAGATATCAGGCCCACACTGTACTACATATTCTCTGGACAGATATGCAGCAAGGAGGACAGTCCCTGCCCCAAACAGCTTAACAAGATACATGCTCTGTGTATGTCTTTGTTCATTAACGTAGTTTTTATTGCCTCTGATCTCCAGCCTGCTCTGTGTCAGCATGTTGTCCATTTTAACTATACATTTATTCGTTTGGGTAACAGGGATATCTTGTTACCTGCAAAAGTACCAGACACTTTGCTAGTACTATGGAAATAAATAGCAATATCTATTATACATTCCTGTCTAGGCAGATGTCCATGACAGTTTCAACTGTATTTTCAAAAGAAAGATTCATGAAAACAATCAAATGACTCCCCTACATATCATGTCATGTAATAGTTCCTTTCAATCATCACTGGCATATGAGGCATTTCATTACCAACAGATGGGATGCTAACAGGCAGTCTCAACTCCCAGTCATACAGGGTTAACTTTAAATGTCCAAAACTGACAGTTTGTTATGATTTTATGTTAGCTCACATCTCAATTTTAAATGTACCATGTCACTGAGCTTGTTAGCAGCATCACAGCTGCCTGAATTAACCCTCAGTTCATTTTAGTTTGTACCTGGCCATACAACCACCACCGGTGTAAGATCATTTAATATACTGTTTATAAAGACAGCAATTATTTTTATCTTGACAATGTAATATAAATTGGATAGAGCAGATATTAAAAACATTACAATTCTCAAGCAGTATATTAATGATGCCCTAAAAAACATAATTACTATCAGTCTCATTATGCCAAAGAATTTCCCACTACAGCTTCTATTTTCTTTCCTTTTTGCTAAACAGGAGTTTTTATGTCCAGATTTAAAATGTTTAAATTTTATATAAACTGCTACAATCCCAAACTTTTCATTGCTGATTACAAAAATGTGGGATCAGAATGTCAGGTCACTTAATACTCTGAGTAGATGTATTCATATTAATGGGTACAGGATTCTGTCTAAATATGACTTCTAGGCTTTATTTGTAGTTCTACAGACAAAATACCCCAACTATTGATTGCCTCAAGGGCAAATTATCTCTGAAGCTATGTCAGTAATTAGTAACTTGCTTAATATTTGTGGAAAATGGCATGAACTTCTGCTCATGTGACAACGACATGAATGCAGTGAGAAGGGACACACCAAAACATTGTACTCTGCTTCATCATTCATGGTCATTGCTTGAGTGGAATCTGGGACTCGCTCACATTAACTGCAGTATTTCTTCTGTCAACTTCACTAAAAAAAAAAGGGGGCTGAAATAAGAAATTACACTGGTGACATGCTCCTGAGAAGAAACAATCTTTCAGGAAGATTAAGCTTTAGAAAAGGTCATTTGAATTAACAGCTTCCCTATGAACTAAATCATTACTGAGAGAATCCCTCTTTCCCACAGATTTGTTTTAAAGACAAGGGAATTAGTGGTCATGCATGCTTCCCCTCACAGCTCAGTGGACATGCAGGAGCCTGCTCGATTGTGTGGCGGGTTTGCGTGGGGTAGGGGGGATGACACCCTCCCCGCTGAATGGGATCAGAGACTTAACGCATTTCATTTGTGACCCAAGACAAAAATCTAATCCTCGGTCTTCAGAAGAACTGTAACTCTACTGCATTGTTTAGGGCCCCTTTTTCACCCACTGACATCCTCAGACCAAACTTCTTAGCTATTGCTAAAAACTTAAATGTTGTTTCTTAAGTCTGCCCCATACCTAAAGGAAATGAGCTTGCGTAACTCAAAGTCCGTCTACACTGCCTCACAGTTTGACCTAAAAGGGTATGAATAGCAGTATGCATCAAAATGTTGTGCTGTATCTCTCCCATGTGGATGCTGTAGGCAAGAATCATTCACTTCCACAGTGTCTGCATGGGAAAGTTACAGAGCAGAATTTTAGTGCACACTGCTATTCTCAGATCTGGAAACCTTTATATCAGGTTGGCGAAAGTGCAGCCTTTGTGCTAGACCTAGTCCACTGGAGGTCTCTTTGATCAATTTGGAGCACTATCTACGTGGATTGATAGTCTGATTTCCACTTTAGCATTAAAGAAGGGAGGCCACAATTTGCTTAATATTAGACAAATTAGGTATGCTCCTAGGCTCGCAGCAAGCTGCCAAAGCAGCTTTAGCTGGGCAAAGTGTGACCACTCTGCTTAAAAGTGTATCATAAATGAGGCTCTGCATTTCACTCTTGAATGTTGGCCATGTCTCTGAATAACTCATTTCTGTTCTATATTATAGAACACTATGTAAGAGGCCTAGAGCTATATATAATTAACCACTTCAGCATGTGTATAATTAGAACTTAACATAATAAAACATTAAGCCCCATATATTTTTTGCAATGCAGTTTCAACTCCTTTCATTAGATATTAATCAAAGAGTACATATGCTCTGCTTGCCACTCCAGGCAGTTTTTTTTGCTGTTGTTGAAGCAGTTGAATCCATCAGGAATGTAAATTACAAGGCATCATGGAGGGATTTGTTGGAAAAAAATATTGTTTCCAGTAAAACCTGTAACTGATCATTCAAAGTAGAAGGCATGAATGGAGGCAGCTGGTCTAAAACAAATGTTACAGTTCAAAGTAGTAAATCTTAACAACATACCGGTAAGTAATATGCTGAACTACCATGGTTGTACACTCCAGTAACTTAGCAGAGACTAAGGATCTTTTCTCCTCTGGATCATGTGAAAGTCAGATCAGTAATGGGATATAGATGTGGTTCTCAAACTTTCATATTGGTCAGAATTTAAGATAGGGAGGCTTCAGAGAGCTTTTTCCCATCCCTTATCCACACCTTCCATTCCATGTGGTGGCTGGATGACTCAGTTACATTAAATAGTAGGACACTATTATAGAGACCAGTTGAAATAAACTTGCTTTAATGCAATAGATTCAGCTGCTTGACACTACTGTGCTATTTATTTCCTCTCCATGGGTGTAGGACTTTACATTAGTAACAAATCTCTTCACCTTGCCTTCAGCGCTCACTGCCCTTGGCCTCTTTGCAGTTTGAGTCTGCCCTCCAAACTTAATAAACCCACACTGACTGTGTTTGCCATAAAGCTGACAAAGAAAATCTTTGTAAACAGACTCCAGCAACCTAACAGGACTACATACTGGAATCTCTACTTGTAATCCAGTATATGCACAGTAAAAGATTTCTGGGATGGGGTGTGACTGATGGAGTTCAATTATACATACTTCCTCCTTGTGATGGAAGAGGCTCTGTAGACCACAATTTGAAAATGATTGGGAAAGCCATTTAGGAAGATATTACCACTAGAGCTAGCTGGAAAATGGATTATTGCCCTGTGGAAAATTTTGACTTTTGATCCTACAACCAAAAATTCAATCATAAACCGTAAGCTTTTCTGGTTTAGATTTTTCAAGGAAAAACTTGACATTTTTGAATGTAATGAAAAAATTGTTTAATTGAAAATCCAATTTTCCACCAGAAAACAGTTTTGATGGAAAAATTTCACCTGGCCTTAATTACCACCCGATGGCTTAGGTAAAATGGGTTCAACCACTTTGTAGCAGCAGAAGGAGCCATTTTAAATTGGTCACTATGTCTTGTAAACCGATATCTGTGGGGTTTTGTTTTTGTTTATATATTCAGAATTTAGCAATGTGCATCAATAAAGGGAAGTCTGAAAAAAAACTGCCCAGAGGGAAAGACAGTTTATTAACAAATTTTCTCAATTAGAACTACATTGGCATACTGGAGATTAGAAAAAAGAGTAAGAGACCCAAGAAAGACTAATGTTAAATGCACAGTTTATAATTTATAGCATCTTGATAGTGCCATATTTTTCTAGGTTTTCAGCCCAGTTTCTAGAACAGTAGTCCATGTCACCTTGGAACAAGCTTGCTGGCCCTCTAGTAGAGAGGCCATTACTTTTAATATGAATGGAAACTGAACTACCTTCTCACTCTTACAGCTGGTTCCTACGTATCAAGGTGGAACAGGAAAGCCTGCACTGTCAGTGCTGTACCGATTCTGTGAAAGGACCACTTCAGTTTCCAATGGTATTTCAACTCCTTCCCTGAACTCCAAACACCAGGTTTTTAAAGTAAAAAACAACACACTTTTGAATATGCCCTCTCAGCATATATATCACCCGTACAGACTATGCCCTCAAAGCATTCTAGATCTTCTGCAACAATACAACATGAGAAAGAGTTAAAGAACTACATATTGAAATGAAAACAGATGTGATTATATAGTTGTGTCTGACCTACAGGAAGGGTGGCAACAGGGTTTGGTGGAGAAGGAAAGAGGAGAGAGAAAAGATGGCAGAAATTAATTCTTTGAGTAATACCTGCTAACTCAAGTCTCCATGTTTGTCAGCATATCACTAACACCTACATTTAAGTTTTATTACACTAAGAATAAAAAAAAATATTTTATCCAAAAATTAATTTACAGCACACCTCACATTGTATGATGCTATAACCCATGCAAACAGATCTCACATATTTCTCTTTCCATACAGCATTATAAAAAACACCAGTTCTCCTTGCACAAAAGGCTTCAGATGGCTGTTTCATTCTCTGTAAACGTTCACGGACAAACAGTTAATTCTGCCCTGGTTATTTTCCCTGTCATAGATGTGCTTATTTTTAGCCATCATGTGATTCTCCAGTATTTTCCAGGCACTGCTTTAGCCATCTGATTCTCACAGGATACTTCAAAAGGCAAAACATTCTTCAGACTGAAGAATCTTCTGGAATTTTAACCTAATAAAAAATTATTTCCATACTAAGTTGTCTTTTGTCCACAAATTTTTGATGCTCCCCACCCCAAAAATATGGTGGCCTATTGAGGTGTGATTTACATTTGGGAATGCTTGCATAAGCTTTCTGAGCTGAAATCCCAACAACCTGATCAGACTATTTCATACAGGTAGAATTAAAATCGGCACAAACAACAAAAAAAAGTTGTATTTTAATCCCGCACAACAACTTTGAGCCTACATCTGTTGACTGTTTACTATATCATAAGGAAAAACAGGGTATAAGAGAATATTTAAAGGACCTGAGCAATATTGAGCTGGCAGATGGCACTATATATGAGGAACCTGTGGTGCTGGCGGCAAGCCTGTAATGGAGTATATACTGTTGGTACCAATCCTTATGAAAACAGGTATGTGTATTCCCCTTGTACAGTGGAATAGTATGTGATGAATTGGGGCTCCTTATTCCAGAGAACTGCCACTTCATGTAGTCTGAAAGGTACCATTATCAAATTCCATACACAGATCATACTATATATCAGTTCTTTTACAAATTGGCTCTGACTTACCAAGGAATGAAGGCAACATGAGAGTGGCACAGAAGATTAGTCCCAGGGAACTATTTATGCTACAATTTCCAAGCTGCATTATCCTTGACCTGCCCTGACTTTTAAGAGTGACTGCTCTTTGAAGATGTCAGAAAAAGCTCCTTGGAACCCTCATTTTTGAAACAAAGTTAATATTTCTCCTTATTCTTAATTTTTACAAACAAAACAAACTTAGGTTGCTAAATGCAAGTTGGGGAGCAAACACAGCATTTGCACAGATATGGATAAACATCTATTTACAGAAATGGTAAACAGATGACAAACTCCATCTGGCTCTGAGGGTTTGGCATCAGATTAAGGCAGATTGAAAATAATTCTAGCTTGTTACAACTACCTTTTAGGGGTAAACTTTCAAAGCAGCCTTTAGGGATTTAGCAGTTTAATTTTGTTAGTGGGAGATTCCCAGCTAAATCTTTTTGTACTTCTGAAAAAACAGAACAAAATGTTAGGAAAAGCATTAACTAGTTAGGAATAATAATTAAAAGATTTACATAAGTGTCTGATTGAAACACAAAATGTTATTTTGTGGAGCAAATCAATATTAGTGTCTCTGCCAACTAGGCAGATATAGATAATATTTCAATTTATCTATATCTATAAAGATTTATTGGTGGCTAAATATTAGGGCTGTCAAGCGATTAAAAATTAATCATGAGTAATCGCACTGTTAAACAACAGAATGTCATTTATTTAAATATTTTGGATGCTTTCTACATTTTCAAATATATTGTTTTCAATTACAACACAGAATACAAAGTGTACAGTGCTCACTTTAAATTTATTTTTGATTACAAGTATTTGCACTGTATAAAAACAAAAGAAATAATATTTTTCAATTCACCTAATAGAAGTACCATAGTGCAATCTCTATCATGAAAGTTGAATTTACAAAAGCAGAATTATGTACAAAAAAACTGCATTCAAAAATAAAACAATCTAAAATTTTAGAGCCTGCAAGTCCACTCAGTCCTACTTCTTGTTCAGCCAATCACTCAAACAAGTTTGTTTACATTTGGAGGAGATAATGCTGCCCGCTTACAATGTCACCTAAAAGTGAGAACAGGCATTCTCATGGCACTGTTGTAGCCAGCATTGCAAGATATTTACATGCCAGATGCGCTAAAGATTCATAAGTCTCTTCATGCTTCAACCACCATTCCAGAGGACATGCATCCATGCTGATGATAGGTTCTGCTTGATAATGATCCAAAGCAGTGCAGACCGACTCATGTTCATTTTAATTATCTGAGTCAGATGCCACCAGCAGAAGGCTGATTTTCTTTTTGAGTGGTTTGGTTTCTGTAGTTTCTGCATCAGAGCATTGCTCTTTTAAGACTTCTGAAAGCATGCTCACACCTCGTCCCTCAGATTTTGGAGGGCACTTCAGCTTCTTAAACCTTGGCTCAAGTGCTGTAGCTATCTTTAGAAATCTCACATTGGTACCTTCTTTGCGTTTTGTCAAATCTGCAGCGAAAGTCTTCTTAAAATGAACAACATGTGCTGGGTCATCATTTGAGACTGTTATAACATGAAATATATGTGGCAGAATGCAGGTAAAATAGAGCAGGGGACATATAATTCTCCCCCAAGGAGTTCCGTCACAAATTTAATTAACGTGTGTTTTTTTTTAAAGTGTCATCAGCATGGAAGCATGTCCTCTGGAATGGTGGCCGAAACATGAAAGGGTATACAAATGATTAGCATATCTGGTACGTAAATACCTTGCAATGCCCGCTACAGAAGTGCCAGGCAAATGCCTGTTCTCACTTTCTGGTGACACTGTAAATAAGAAGTGGGCAGCATTACCTCCTGTAAATGTAAACAAACTTGTCTGTCTTAGCCATTGGCTGAACAAGAGGCAGGATGGAGTGGACTTTAGTCTCTGAAGTTTTACATAGTTTTGTTTTTGAGTGAAGTTATGTAACAAAAAAAAAATCGACATTTGTAAATGGCACTTTCACAACAAAGATATTGCATTACAGTACTTGTATGAGGTGAATTGAAAAATATTTATTTTATCATTTTTACAGTGCAAATATTTGTAATAAATACACACTTTAATTTCAATTATAAAACAGATTATTATACGAAAATGTAGAAAAACATCCAAAATATTTAATATATTTCAATTGGTATTCTACTGTTTAATAGTGCAATTAAAACTGTGATTAATCACGGTTATTTTTTTTAATTCATAGACTCAGACTCACAGACTTCAGGGTCAGAAGGGACCAATATGATCATCTAGTCTGACCTCCTGCACAAAGCAGGCCACAGAACCCTACCCATCCACTTCTATAACAAATCTCTAACCTATGTCTGAGTTATTGAAGTCTTCAAATTGTGGTTTGAAGACCTCAAGCTGCAGAGAATCCACCAGCAAGTGACCCATGCCCCACGCTGCAGAGGAAGGCGAAAAACCTCCAGGGCCTCTGCCAATCTGCCCCGGAGGAAAATTCCTTCCTAACCCCAAATATGGCAATCAGCTAAATCCTGAGCATGTGGGCAAGACTCACCAGCCAGCACTCAGGAAAGAATTTTCTGCAGTAACTCATCCCATCCCATCTAACATCCCATCACAGACCACTGGGCATATCTACTTGCTGATAATCAAAGATCAATTGCCAAAATTAAGCTATCCCATCATACCATCCCTTCCATAAACTTGTCAAGCTTAGTCTTAAAGCCAGATATGTCTTTTGCCCCCACTACTCCCCTTGGAAGGCTGTTCCAGAACTTCACTCCTCTAATGGTTAGAAACCTTCGTCTAATTTCAAGTCTAAACTTCCTAGTGTCCAGTTTACACCCATTTGTTCTTGTGTCTACATTGGTACTAAGCTTAAATGATTCCTCTCCCTCCCTAATATTAATCCCTCTGATATATTTATAAAGAGCAAGCATATTCTCCCTCAACCTTCTTTTGGTTAGGCTAAACAAGCCAAGCTCTGAGTCTCCTTTCATAAGACAGGTTTTCCATTCCTCGGATCATCCTAGTAGCCCGTCTCTGAACCTGTTCCAGTCTGAATTCATCCTTCTTAAACATGGCAGACCAGAACTGCACACAGTATTCCAGATGAGGTCTCACCTTATATAACGGTACTAACACCTCCTTATCTTTGCTGGAAATACCTCGCCTGATGCATCCTAAAACTGCATTAGCTTTTTTAACGGCCATATCACATTGGCGGCTCATAGTCATCCTGTGATCAACCAATACTCCAAGGTCCTTCTCCTCCTCTGTTGCTTCCAACTGATGTGTCCCCAATTTATAACTAAAATTCTTATTATTAATCCCTAAATGCATGACCTTGCACTTTTCACTATTAAATTTCATCCTATTACTATTATTCCAGTTTACAAGATCATCCAGATCTTCCTGTATGATATCCTGGTCCTTCTCTGTGTTAGCAATACCTCCTAGCTTTGTGTCATCTGCAAACTTTATTAGCACATTCCCGCTTTTTGTGCCAAGGTCAGTAATAAAAAGGTTAAATAAGATTGGTCCCAAAAGTGATCCCTGAGGAACTCCACTAGTAACCTCCTTCCAGCCTGACAGTTCACCCTTCAGTACGACCCTTTGGAGTCTCCCCTTTAACCAGTTCCTTATCCACCTTTCAATTTTCATATTGATCCCCATCTTTTCCAATTTAACTAATAATTCCCCATGTGGAACTGTGTCAAATGCCTTACTGAAATCTAGGTAAATTAGATCTACTGCATTTCCTTTGTCTAAATAATCTGTCACCTTCTCAAAGAAGGAGATCAGGTTGGTTTGGCACGATCTACCTTTTGTAAAACCATGTTGTAATTTGTCCAATTACCATTGACCTCAATGTCCTTAACTACTTTCTCCTTCAACATTTTTTCCAAGACCTTACATACTACAGATGTCAAACTAACAGGCCTATAGTTACTCTGATCACATTTTTTCCCTTTCTTAAAGATAGGAACTATGTTAACAATTCTCCAGTCATATGGTACAACCCCTGAGTTTACCGATTCATTAAAAATTCTTGCTAATAGGCTTGCAATTTCATGTGCCAGTTCCTTTAATATTCTTGGATGAAGATTATCTGGGCCCTCCGATTTTGTCCCATTAAGCTGTTTAAGTTTGGCTTCTACCTCAGATGTGGTAATATCTACCTCCATATCCTCATTCCCATTTGTCATCCTCCCATTATCCCTAAGCTCCTCATTAGCCTTATTAAAGACTGAGGCAAAGTATTTATTTAGATATTGGGCCATGCCTAGGTTATCCTTAACCTCCATTCCATCCTCAGTGTTTAGCGGTCCCACTTCTTCTTTCTTTGTTTTCTTCTTATTTATACGGCTATAGAACCTTTTACTACTGTTTTTAATTCCCTTTGCAAGGTCCAACTCTACATGGCTTTTAGCCTCTCTCACTTTATCCCTACATGTTCTGACCTCACTAAGGTAGCTTTCCTTGCTAATCTCACCCTTCTTCCACTCCTTGTAGGCTTTCTGCTTTTTCTTAATCACCTCTCTGAGATGCTTGCTCATCCAGCTTGGTCTGCAACTCCTGCCTATGTTTTTTCCCCCCTTTCTTGGGATGCAGGCTTCTGATAGTTTCTGCAGCTTCGACTTAAAGTAATTCCAGGCCTCCTCCGCATTTAGATCCACAAGTTCTTCAGTCCAATCCACTTCCCTAACTAATTTCCTTAATTCTTTAAAGTCAGCCCTTTTGAAGTCAAAAACCCTAGTCCCAGATCTATTTTTGTTTATCCTTCCATCTAGTTTGAACTGAATTAGCTCATGATCACTCAAAACAAGGTTGTCCCCTACAACCATTTCTTCTATGAGGTCCTCAGTACTCACCAAAACCAAATCTAAAATGGCATCCCCTCTGGTTGGTTCCATCAGCTATCACATTCAGAAAAATCTGAGCCCTATTATTCTTACTAGCACTTGTCCTCCAGTCTATCTCTAGGAAGTTAAAGTCTCCCATGATCACACAATTCCCATTAGTGTTTACTTCATTAAAAACATTAAAGAGGTCTCTATCCATATCCAAATCAGATCCCGGAGGTCTGTAGCACACCCCAAGCACTATCTCAGGGGAGGCTCTAGTAGTTTTCTTTCCCAGTGTGATTTTTGCCCAGACAGACTCTGTCTTATCCATTCCATCACTTCTTATTTCTTTACAGTTAACCTCATCATTGATATACAATGCTACTCCACCACCTTTGCCTTTATTTCTGTCTTTCCTAAACAGCACATAGCCTTCAATACCTGTACTCCAGTTATGACTACTATTCCACCATGTTTCTGTTCTCTCTATAATATCCGGTTTCACTTCCTGCACCAATAGCTTTAGTTCCTCCATTTTGTTACCTAGGCTCCTCGCATTAGTGTACAGACATGTTAATTTTTGCCGTTTGGCTTCACTGACATTCTTTACCCTGTTAGGCACAGACATTCTACCACCAGCATCACCTATTAGACTGGTATCTACACTACCCTTCCTCCTTATGTCAATTCTTCTGTCCACGGCTGTATCCCGTCTTACTTTGTTTTCTTCACTCTCAAGGTTAAATTGTGGCGTGGAGATCACCTGGACATCTCCCAACCATCTCCCCCAGATTCCTAGTTTAAAGCTCTCTTAATCAGTTGGGCGAGCCTCCATCCTAGAATTCTATTTCCCTCCTTACTCAGGTGAAGTCCATCCCGAGAGAACAGTCTTCTGTCCATAAATGCTTCCCAGTGGCCGTACATCCTAAAGCCCCTCCTTATAGCACCACTGCCTGAGCCATCTGTTGATCGCCATAATCTTGTCACACCTTTGTTGCCCTTCTCTAGGAACCGGCAGAATCCCACTGAAGATCACCTGAGCCTCGATTTCCTTAAGCGTCTTCCCCAGTCTGGCATAGTCTCCCTTGATACGTTCCAGCGAGAATCTAGCCGTATCATTCGTTCCCACATGAAGGACAATCAACAGATTCTTTCCTGCTCCCGTTAGGATCCTTTTCAGCCTCAGGTCCACATCCTGTATCTTAGCACCCAGCAGACAGCACACCCTTCTGTTCTCTGGATCAGCTCTAGTTACAAGCCTGTCTATTCTTCTCAGTAAGGAGTCCCCAGTCACGTAGACCTGCCTTTTCCTGGTGACAGTGTGATTCTCTGGTCTATCCCCCGCACCCACTGGCTGCAAGTCCTCTCGATTCCTATTCACCCTTGCAATCCTCCTGGGGCTCATATTTGGTGTTGCCTCCATTGACTCCTCCCCTCTTCCTGTAGGACTAACAGCTCTTCTCTTTTTCCTTGCCCTCTCTCCTTCAGCAACCACCTGCTGTGCCCCTTCTTCATTTTCCAACTCTTCAAACCTGTTCCTGAGTTCTATTTCTCCTTCACTGCCCCGTCTTTTCTTCTGCCTGGTTCTCTTAGTCACATGCTTCCACCGTCCACTTTCCTCACCCACCAGTATCTCCTCAGAATTCTTTGGTCCTGCTTCCATCTGCAAGTCTGAGCTTATCCCTTCAGCCTCCTCATGTCTTTGCTCCATCATCTGCTCGAACCCCCTTCTAAACTCGATTAGAGTTTCCACCTGCATCTCCAGTCCTCGGATCTTTTCTTCCATCAGCTCTATGGCAATTCATGCAGACAAAAAACTCTTTACAGGTACCCCCTCCAGGATCATGTACATGCCGCAGCTTCCACATCCAGTCATCCTCATTGTGTCTTTCACTGCTGCCTCTGTATCAGCCATAGCCTTTCCATCTAAAGCCTGGTAGTCCAAGAAACACAACACAACACAAACCCCCAACAGGCACCAGAACACTGGCAGACCACTACCCACTCCCTTAACTAGCCTGTCAGTTCCTCTGTCTAGGTCTCTTAGTCTCCCCCACAACCTCCCCCTGTAAACTCCCTCTGGAACTCCTCTGTTTGCTGGCTGCTGTGCCGCTGCAGCTGTCTGTGCCGCTGCCTGACTGGCTGGCTACTTTTATAGGACCCCTAAGCAGGTAAGCCCCGCCTCCTAAACAGTTAGTTAACTGTGATTAATTGATAGCTCTACTAAATATATATTACTCACGTTTCTTGGAATTATTTGACTAATTTATAAAGAATGTTAGCCAGAATTAAAAGGAAACATACTTTAAAATTTTTAAAAATTTAGTTTTAGTGTCCACACATCTATCCTGTTCTTGACACTCTTAAGCACTATATATTGGCATTCACACACAGATCTGCATCCTCAGGACCCTCTCTGAACCAACATAATTCAAACTTTCAGAAGGGACCTTCTACACTGTATCCACAAAAGTTTTCGTATGTGCTTACCTGCACACTCATACCTCGCAGAGTCTAATTAGCATTTTTGTACCAGATGTCACCTTCAGTTTAGTGAAATGCTGAAAATATGAGATACTATAAAATCAATGTTTCTGCACGTACAGTGGTTATCTTGATTTGCAAACAGATAATCATACAAGTGTAGATATTACAGAACAATTTGAGAGCATTTTTGAAAATCTGACCAGTGAAGTTTTCACACACATTTGGAGCAGTTTTAGTCCTGTAGAAGAGTGGGAGAATACTCATTGTATAATTTAGCATTTTGCTAGCAAACTAAAGTTAACAGTCAAAAAGGCATCTGCTTTATTTCTAGATGCTTTTAAAAAGCAGCTTAATACAATGCATTATGCATGCAAAGAGCATTAAAGGTAGAGTTTTCAAAAGCACTCAGCACTGACCAAACTCTGCCCCCACTTAAGTAAATGGGAGTTTTACCACTGACTTCAATAGGAACAAAGTTAGACCAGTGCTGACTGCATCTGAATATCCCACAAAACTATTTGATTGCAGTGGACAGAATGCAGCTATTAATATCCATTCACACAACTACATCCTCAGGACAGTCCCTGCACTGACGTGATCCAAGAGATCACTCCGCTGCCTACCTATGCCAGGAAAGCATCAGAATGGGACTAAGAAGCTCTTGTAGCTTCTTTGCCAGGTCCCAGTACCTGCAATTTTAAGTCTCTCATCCTAGGTTTCATGGGCGGTGGGTGAAGCTTCCCTTTAGGGAGCTTAGCCCCTGCCAGCCTTTTCCAGCTGAGGGCTTGCCCCCACTCACTGCTCTGTCCCCTTCCTGCCCCGTGGCCCTGGCTGACCAGAGGGGGGTGGGAAGAAGGGTGAGAGCTCGACCGTGGTAGAGTTCTCTGCCCTAGCTGAAGAGCCGAGCCAGGAGCCCCTCCCCCCTTCAACTGCAGCCCCACCCTATTCCATCCATCCATGGGCCTGCCCCCATTCCAGCCTCACTCTGTCTCTTCACCTGTGAGGCCAGACCCTCCATGAGCTCCCCCCTCACCACCTCAAGATCAGAAAAGGCCTATGCCCCCACCGTAGCTCTGGAGCTGTAGTGGGGAGCAAGAGCCCTGGTGCTGTGATGGGGGGGAATTTTTCAGGGGGTCTTAAATCTTCCACTGTTTCCCTTCACCCAAATGGTGCAAGGTTTGCGAAGACTTAGCCTCCCCCTGCCTCCACTATGCACCACCTATGCTAGGTTTCATTACTTCAAAATTTGAGATGCGCCAGCAATCAAATGATCAATCATTCAAACAAACGTACTGGCACTTGATTTTACTTTTCATTTAATTCTTTTATGTTTGGTTAATGAAAGTAAATATAAACCTAAATTAATATGACATTATGTTTTAGATTTTAAAGAGTTCATATTTCAGCATTCAAATATTTACTCAGTGATGAAAGGACTTAGGACCAAAAATTAGGAAATCCAAACTTTCTTTTCAAAAGTAACTGTTATTTTGCCACATATACTGACCTACAATTAATGTTAGTTACTTAATATAACTAGCTAAATCCTACTAATCTTACTCACATGAGCAGTCTCATTTAAGTCAATGGAGTATAGTACTTGCGTGAGTAATGCAGGTAGGATTTAGCTTGGGTGTGTAGTATTGCCAACTTACAGCTGCTACAGAAACTATAAACCTTGAATTTCCTGATTTTCATTGCATCTAAGACTAATCATAGTACACTAATGTATTATGTGTTTATATACCATCTATACATTGTTCAGAGGTATACATATACCTGATCTCTTATGATCGCTATCTTCAGTTGCAAAGAGAGTCATTGTTCATACCACTGTAACTTGCTTCCTAGTCCTCCTGATTTATGGAGATAACAGGTCACAAAATGCATATATACTAGGGCTGTCGATTAATCGCAGTTAACTCACACAATTAACTAAAAAAATTAATCGTGATTAATCGCACTGGTAAACAATAGAATACCAATTGAAATTTATAAACTATTTTGGATGTTATTCTACATTTCCAAATATATTGATTTCAATTACAACATAGAATACAAAGTGTACACTGCTCACTTTATATTATTTATTACAAATATTTGCTCCATAAAAATGATAAACAAAATAAACCGTATTTTTCAGTTCACCTCATACAAGTACTTTAGTGCAATCTCTTTATCATGAAAGTGCAATTTACAAATGTAAATTTTTTTAATTTTTTTTTTTAATGTAACTGCACTCAACAACAAAACAATGCAAAATTTTAGAGCTCAGAAGTCCGCTTCTTATTTACGTCACCAGAAAGTGAGAACAGAGATTCACATGGCACTTTTGTTGCCAACATTGCTGCAAGGTATTTACATGCCAGATATGCTAAACATTCATACATCCCTTCATGCTTTGGCCATCATTCCAGAGGACATGCTTCCATGCTGATGACGCTTGTTAAAAAAATAATGCGTTAGTTAAATTTGTGACTGAACACTTTGGAGGAGAATTGTATGTCTCCAGCTCTTTTACCTGCGTTCTGCCATATAGTTCATGTTACAGCAGTCTCGAATGATGATCCAGCACGTTGTTCATTTTAAGAACACTTTCACTGCAGATTTGACGAAACGCAAAGAAGGTACCAATGTGAGATTTCTAAAAGATAGCTACAGCACTCGAGCCAAGGTGTAAGAATCTGAAGTGCCCTCCAAAATCTGAGAGGGACGAGGTGTGGAGCAAGCTTTCAGAAGTCTTAAAAGAGCAACACTCTGATGGGGAAACTACAGAACCTGAACCAGAAAAATCAACCTTCTGGTGGCATCCGACTCAAATGATGAAAATGCAAATGAGTTGGTCTGCACTGCTTTGGATTGTTATTGAGCAGAACCCGTCATCAGCATGGACACACATCCTCTGGATTGGTGGTTGAAGTTTGAAGGGACACATGAATCTTTAGCGCACCTGGCATGCAAATATCTTGAGATGCCAGCCACAACAATGCCATGAGAACACCTGTTCTCACTTACAGGAGAGAAGAAGTGGGTGGCATTATCTCCTGCGTAAGTAAAGAAACTTGTTTGTCGAGCGATTGGCTGAACAAGAAATAGCACTGAGTGGACTTACAGGCTCTGAAGTTTTACATTGTTTTATTTTTTAATGCAATTATTTTTTGTACATAATTCTACATTTTTACATTCAACTTTCATGATAAAGAGATTGCACTACAGTACTTGTATTAGGTGAATTGAAAAATTTTATTTCTTTTGTTTTTTACAGTGCAAATAATAATAAAAATAAATATAAAATGAGCATTGTACAGTTGGTATTCTGTGTTATAATTGAAATTAGTATATTTGAAAATGTAGAAAGTATCCAAAAATATTTTAATAAATGACATTCTATTATTGTTTAACAGTGTGATCAATCGCACAATTTAATTGTGCAGTTAAAAAAAACATTTATGATTAATTTTTTTAACCGGTTGACTGCCCTAGTATATACATGCATGATATATTCCTCTTGGGACTCTATTGGTAAGTGCAAGTATTCTCATCCAATAAGAGACCTTATTCCTTTAGACAGTGCAATTTACATGAGTTAAGACATGACATATTGGTGAAACTAATATACACGTTACTAAATGGGTTAAACCTACTTTCCAATGAACTACCAACACTTTTGACTAAACACAGAATCTTGTTCTAGATATAATGGACAACTGATGTTGAAGTATACAAACATTCTCCATTTGGAATCTGGTAGAAAAAAATATCAAAACAGCATTACCGATAAACACTAATTCCGGACTAGATTTAAATTAATGGAAAGAAAAGCAATGTACTTCCTGACTCCTCAAAGCCTGTCTAGAAATTGTCAGAAGACCTTTATTTGTCCCATCCATCACTTGAACTGGAGAAATGTCTTGTGTCTCAGTTTTTGATCCAGTGTCGCTTTTAATTTTTTTCTTCAAACTAGCAGCAGCCTGAAGACTGAGGATATGGCATTACTACCCACACCTCTCTTGCCCAGTTCAAATACTGAAAGCTATTTCATTTCCTCAATCTTCCAGCTATTAGCAACACTCACTAATTCCCTCTGCAGATAGTCTGATTTGCCATCCATGTTAAGCTTATACTTAATAAGTATTTTTAAAACCATTCACTTTAAATTAGCAATAGAGCTTAGCAATCTTCCTTTTCTGAAGGGGGGTAGGGAACTACCACTCAGGGAAGTATACACAGAGTTGTCTATCAGGGTTGTTGCCCTGGGTGCTAAACCATTACCAGGGATGACCTGGGGAGTGTGTGCACCAAATCAGGGTTGTTTTTTTCGTTTAGCCATTCAGGAAGCATCAAAAACATGTCCCACCCTATGTGACAACACACCTATGGCCATCTCTAAGTACACAAAAGACACCAGCTCCTCAGAAATTCAGAACGAAAGGTTAAAAATATAGGAGGTACAAAACCAAAATGTGGTCGTGTTACAAACCCGGCATAAGAGGCTGGCAGTGTTTTTCTGAAACACTCCACTGCGCTAGCAGGTGTTGACCTTGCTGGGAAAGTGGATTAAGTGAGTGTTGCTAATTCATGGAGGTAGGTGGTTCAACCCCACATGGATATAAGGGAAAGTAGGGAGCAGCATGTTCCATCTCAAGGATCTAGGCTTTAGACTGACGAAGGAACTGTAGAAGCAGCCAAGCCTAGGGTAGGTAGAGTTTTGAACTGAACTTTATGTTATTGTTAATTTAAATGCTGAAGGCAAACTCCAGGAAAAGGTGAGTATTTGACTCTACACAATGTGTGGATTTTATTTGAGAGCAGGCTGGGAAAGGACTTACTCTCACCCCCAAAACAATGAAAAACAGATTAAAGCAATGAGATTGCACTACATGCTTAGGGTTATTTTTAAGATGTTTCTGCTGCCCTCTTGTTCCCTGGTTTAGTCAAAGTGATAAAAAAGCATCTGTTTTGTGACCCATATTCTCTATGGACAGTGTAGGAACAATTGAGAAATGGATCTTTGGTGCTTATTCCCCTTTCAGATACATGCTGAGTAATAATAATAATAAAAAAAATCAATGATGCCTTTGAAGATATAGGACATTACTTCATGTGGTCCACTTAGAAGATTACGGTGTCTGAATGATCAGCACATTTAAAAATACAAATCAATCCATTTTCTGCTTTTGGGCCAGCACTTAGGATCTGGAAACATTCCAGATACTAGAAAACCGGACTATGCTAGCAACTGTATGTGGGGGAACTATTTGTTATATTCTTGAGTAGTTTATATCACCCAGGTTCTGCAGCAAAACAGTCAGTTGGCTTTGTCTCCAACATTAGGTACACTGGAGTCATAGGATTTATCTCCCAGACCGTAAAATCTTCAGTAATAATGTGGCAGGTCAAAACACACCAACTAAATAAATGCCCACAAAAAGTCCATTTATGTAATCTAGATGGTGAGCCCCAGATAGCGCAAAGTACAAACACAAAGAGCGTGGTGGCTGCATGTTGAAACCCCATTTCTAATTTGACCCCACCTTGAAGCTATTTACAGCAGATTAAGACATTACTATACCATTATCTGTAAAATGGGAATGGAAATCTCCAAGATTTACAATACCTGCAGTGGGAGAGTTTGCATGATGGGACTTTTTTGGTAAGTTAAAGATCTGTTCACCGGGATCTGGTGGGGGAAGAGCATCTTGGCCTTGTCGAGCCATGACAGGATCATACTCTTTACCGTCATAGTTGGCATCAAAGAACTTCTTAAACCATTGGATAAAATCTAAGTTGTCTTGGAAGCGCCCTTTCACCAATTTCTCCACTGGAATCACCTATAAAATACAATGGTAAAAGGTTCCAGTAACACTGCATTGCCAGTACATACATAAATTGTTAGATAATCTGAGAAATAACTACCAATGTGGTGTCTCCTGCATCATTCTGGATTTACAGTGATATGGTTTGTGCTTAGTTATATATAAAGCCCCTTTAAATACTCATTTTCTAGCACTATTTTTCCATTAACAACATCAAGCTAACCTCTCAATAGTGCATGTTCTTCTAAAAGGTAGAAGTACCAGTACTACGATACCATAGTACGGTGTCTTGCAACCTGACCCAAACACCATGATGCCCCATCTCCAAGTGTCGGGTTCAACTCAGGTCTGAGAACAACCCAACACATTTGGGCGTGACTCGGGTAGTCTCTCATGATCTCCTCCTGCCCATGGGGTTGGTGAGGCAACGTGGCAGAGGCTGCTAAGTGCCCTGCTCCTGCTGGCCATGGTTGTGCTGAGCTTTGCGCACCATAGAGCAAGTATGCTAAGGAATTGTAACATCTATTATGCTGTAGAATGTACAGTGCAATGAGGTGGGGCAGCCAGCCGCACTGGTACATGTAGACACTGCTGTGACGACACCCACAAGCAGGAGGTGAATGGAGATGGATTGTGGGCAAAGGGCGTGGGGAGCCCCCACCAGAACAAACCTTAAGGATGAGATGGCAGCAGTGTTGACACAGGTTGGGAAAGTGGGGAGGAGTGTCAGGTTTCGGTTGGGTCAGGTCTGAAAACAACCTGACACTCAAGTTGGATTTGGCCATGCGCTAGTCAAGTTTGGGACGGGCTTTAAAATGAGGCCTGTGCAGACCTCTACCATTGTACATAAGCCTTTACAACTGTTGTTCTTCAGATACGCTCATTTTAGCTTTGAGTGGTTGCATGTAGCCAGTCTGAAACTACTGTCATCTTTAACAACAAGTAACAGGGAGTCTGTTGGAGATTTTCGTTAACATATTTCATGAGATTAGATGTATGTCCTAAAAAAGAATAATTTCTTCAAAAAGCAAAGGGTCAGATTCTGGCCTGCATGCAGTAGGTGTACAAGGAGCTGTCAGAACACAGGAAATTCTCTTTCACACTTTCCTGTGTACGCATGGTGGGGAAACAGAATCTCAAGCGTTCTCATTAGACAAACCTATGTAAGCACTGTCAGTGCTGGTTGTGTCTGCAAAAGGCTCACAGAATCATAGAAGTGTAGGGCTGGAAGAGACATCAATGTATCATCTAATTGCTCCCCTGTCCTGAGGCAGGATTAAGTATGCTTAAACCATCTCTGGCAGGTGTTTCTCTAACCTGTTCTTAAAAACCTCCAGTGATGGAGGATTCCACAGCCCCCTGAAAACCTATTCCAGTTCTTAAAAATTCTCCCTAATACATAATCTAAATCTCCCTTGCTGGACATTTATTCAATTACTTCTTGTTCTACCCCCAGTGGCCAGGAATACAATTGGTCACCATTCTCTGTATAATAACCTTTGTCATATTTGAAGACTTATATCGTCCTCCTTCAGCCTCTCTTCTCTAAACATGCCCAATTCTTTCAACTTTTCCTCATCATCATCTCCTGTAAATGTAAACAAACTTGTTTGTCTGAGTAATTGGCTAAATAAGAAATAGGACTGAGTGGACTTACAGGCTCTAAAGTATTACATTGTTTTACATCATTCATGTTTTCTGAATTTTTTTTTCTTTGGTGCTCCCCACTGGACTTTCTCCTATTTGTCCTCATCTTTCTTAAAGTGGGGTGCCCACGATACTGTACGTCTCCAAAAGGGGAAGAAGCTGTTCCCTGGTGCACTCCCACAAAATCCTCAGAAGCATTCTTCTCACCTATGTCCTGTTCAAGAAGATTGTCACCAACCAATACTGCTAGGCCCTGGCACCCTCTACCCTGTCTCTGTAGTGAAGCAATGGATTTAAAAGCCACAATGGAGTTCAAACTCATATATATTTTTGAAATACACACTCATTCTAATACTGAGGTACTAACCTGATCATTCCCACCCCACCTTCCCCATATGCTGTATACAGAATGGTTTGTTTACATGCAAGAGTTTGGGAAACTGCCCATGAAGTTTTAATGAGCTATAATGAAGACTGTGAGAAAGTCCCTTCTGTATCAATATCTTGTGAATTCTTCACCAATGTGAAGACTCTAATGAAACTGATTAAATCCCAGTACTGCAGCATAATGATAGGGTTCTGCACTGCTCTCTGAAGATCACGATTCAATTGCCATTCCCCGTTTCAGTGGGCAGATAAGGACTACTGTAGGAATGCTAGAAGTGCCACCTTGGCTTGCTTAGCAACAATTCACATTTTCTTCAACTGGAAAAGGGGTGCCTAGAGTCTCAGGGGGAATGGAAATGACAAGGCTAAGCCGACAACACAGTGTTTTAAAAAACCAAGAGCTAGCCTGTACATCACAGATCATGTCACATTTTGTACAATATCCCCTCAGTCTATTGTGCTTGTATTTTTAATGATGCACTGCCAAACAATGAGTTTATTCCCTATAAAATAAGACATGATCGTCAACTTTATTAGGCTTTTCAATGCTTTGCCAAAACAATCCATTTTAAATAGAAGCATCTACAGCATTATGGTAATAATGAATTAGTAATAAAAAGTCCTATAACATTCATTCAAAATATAGTGCTTTCTAAAACAGTTTAAGATTCAGAATACAGAGGTTAAAAGCAGGCATATAACTATTTTTTAAGCTAAATCTTTACAAACAGATATTTTGTACGTGCAAAACAGAAACATGACAGCATTTTAAACCTTTTCACTTTTATTCAGTTTAGTTTATGTTGTTACTGCTTACACAAACTGGGCAAATTCATGTTGAGAAACAGTTAATCTTATACCACTTCAAATTTAGTTTGAGTAAAATGTGTGATAGGAACCTATCTGCACACAGAATATACACCTGATTGTATCAAGGGGAAGTAGCCTGGGGAACACAGAGGATGGGTCAACATGATTGATTAAAGTCAAGGAAAGGAAAGGTAAAGACATATTTAGCTTTACAGAACAAATAATGCACAACAGGTGAGAGACTAAACACCACAAAGAACAAACATTGAAAAAAGCTTCATTTGTCAATGTGTATTTTGCTAGGAAAGTCGACCTGCTTGGACAAAATGCTGATTACATATTTTATAAGTTTTCTACATTTAAGACAGGCAGGGCATGGTTTGATTTGTTCACAGGTAATGTTCAAAGGTAAATTCTGGATAGATTGCATGGTTTCATATGTTTTAAGGCCAGAAGGGACTGGCAGGATCATCTTTTTAGAACTCCTTCATAATAGGCCATAGAAGCATCAAGCTTCTTGTGGTTTAGGTAGTCTGTTTATTTAAAGAAAGACATCCAATCTTGATTTAATGACTTATCAAGCAATATGGTTCCATCATTTGGAAAGTTGTTCCAATAGTTAAAAATGTACAACTCCTCACATCCTACCTTGAGTAAGTAGTATTCAGTACAACGATAGATACAGAATGCTTGTTGTTTACTTCTATTGGGAATGTCACCACACATGATCTTGAGTTTTCCCCTCACCTTACGAGGATCCCAGTATTTATTCATTTTAAGGATCTACCAATGGACAGCATTTTATCATGAGGCCCTCTCGTGAACTTGGGGACCTAATGAGTGGTAATTTTTTAATTACTGACAACTAACTATTTTGGGCCCAGTTTTTCACCTTGAGCACTAAGTGTACCTGTTTACACATTTTCTGCCTTTGTACCCAAATACCCATTTTAGATGTCAAAATGCCAGAGAGAGCATCTAAATACAGAACTGGGATCTCCACTTCAGGCTTTAGAATTTGAAAAACTGGGTCTGGTTATTCATCATTTTGGTTCTCAATATCCATTATACACTACCCAGTATAGAAAATTGTTTTGTAAAACATTACAATTATTTAAATATTAAAAACGTACCTTATCCACATTCATTCTTTTAAATGATGCTTGCAGAAGTTTGAAATTGTGAATGTACTCGTGCTCCAGCTTTGCCTGAAATTTTACTTTCTTCAAGCTAATGCACCCTGGGAACAACATGTCCATGAACTGGCAGTAAGCTGCTCCTATAACAAGAAAATGCATTGACATTAATCTTGATGCACCCAGCTATAAATAAGTGGCATTTATAGTCAGAAAAGAAAGTAACCATGCTTAAGAGCTACTGCTGTAATTCATTTCTAGTGCCATGTACCCAATGCCTATCTGTCCACTACAATTTTGAATAGTGTAAGTGACCTATTAATATCTATATTATTTTCATTCAGTCTGGATGCACCAAGCACTGTCGTGTAACATCTAAAAGATGACCATGACTGAGGCAAAGTAAATCATTCTTCCATTTACAAGTGGTGTTGTACTGAAGTAGAATCCCTATACACAGCAGGGCTGCCTGTACAGTAAGTAATAAAGTCCCTAGCTGTCAGTTTAAATGGAAGCCACCTAATAAATGTCTTCAGACCCCTACAGCTTCCCGAAGTTGAATCAAGGGAAAAGATTTTTGTTTCCTGGAACCAAAGAAATCAATGACATTGATATAAGGTAGCTTGCTCAGTTGGCAGCCAATCCTATTCAGTGCTCTCAGCAATAGAGGCTGAAAATGAGAGAGCAAAAACCCAATGTGACATGAATACAGGCTTGGGAAAAAAAAAAAAAAAAAAAAAAAAAAAAAAGAGTTTCAGAATTATGGCTCCCCCTTTCCCAAAACAAAATCCTACAATTTTTCATCTCTAAAGCTCAAAACGTAAATATCTGTATAAGGAGACACCCAGAGTCACCTCACTGCCAAAGCATTCAGAGGCTTGGTCTACACTACACGTTTAAACCGATTTTAGCAGCGTTAAACCGATTTAACACTGTACCCATCCACACTACGAGGCCCTTTATATCGATATCAAGGGCTCTTTAAATCGGTTTCTGTAGTCCTCCCCGACGAGAGGAGTAGTGCTAAAATCGGTATTACCATATCGGATTAGGGTTAGTGTGGCCGCAAATCGACGGTATTGGCCTCCAGGCGGTATCCCGCAGTGAACCACTGTGACCGCTCTGGACAACAATCTGAACTCTGATGCAGTGGCCAGGTAAACAGGAAAAGCCCCGTGAAATTTTGATTTTCATTTGCTGTTTGCCCAGCGTGGAGCTCTGATCAGCACGGGTAGCGATGCAGTCCCAAATCCAAAAAGAGCTCCAGCATGGACCGTACGGGAGATACTGGATCTGATCGCTGTATGGGGAAACAAACCTGTTCTATCAAAGCTCCGTTACAGAAGACGAAATGCCAAAGCGTTTGAAAAAAAAATCTACAGGCTACATAGTGCTGCGTGACAAGCGTAATGGGAAGCCAGAGACTCAAATGGATGCTCATGGAGGGAGGGAGGGAGGAGGTACTGAGGACTCCAGCTATCCCACAGTCCACAGCAGTCTCCGAAAAGTATTTGCATTCTTGGCTGAGCTCCCAGTGCCTGTAGGTTCAAACACATTGTCCGGCATGGTTCAGGGTATAGCTTGACAATTTACTCCCTCCTCCCCACACGTGAAAGAAAAGGGAAAGAAATCGTTTCTTGACTTCTTTCAATGTCACCCTCTGTCTACTGAATGCTGCTGGTAGATGCGATGCTGCAGCAGTGAAGAGCAGTATCCACTCCTCTCCCCTGCCCGGTGGCAGACGGTGCAGTAGGACTGGTAGCCATCCTTCTTATCAACCCGTGAGTGCTCCTGGCTGGCTTCAGGTGAGGCTGGCCGGGGGCACCTGGGTGAAAATAGGAATGATTCTCGGTCATTTCCAGTAGATGGTACAGAACGGCTGGTAACCATCCTCATCATAGCAACTGGGGGCTGAGCTCCATCAGCCCCTCCCTTTCCTGTGTAAAGAAAAGATTCTGTCCTGCCTGGACTGTCATAGCAGCGGCATGCTGGGCTCCTCTCCCCCGCACCGCTTAATGTCCTGCCTGGACTGTCATAGCACCGGGAGGCTCCTCCCCCTCATTTTATCTCACTAACAAGTCACTGTTTCTTATTCCTGCATTCTTTATAACTTCATGACACAAATGGGGGGGACACTGCCACAGTAGCTCAGGAAGGTTGGGGGAGGAGGGAAGCAACGGGTGGGGTTGTTGCAGGGGCACCCCTCGTGAATCGCATGCAGCTTATCCTTTCTGCGGGATCTGGCACGGAGCAGCTGTGCTCTCTGATACACTGGTTCTCTAGCACACTTGCCCCATATTCCAGGCAGGACTGACTCTACTTTTAGAAACCATAAAGGAAGGATTGACTCAGGGAGTCATTCCCATTTTTGCCTTTGCACCCCCGGCCGACCTCAGCCAGGGGCACCCACGATAGCAGCAGACAGTACAGAATGACAGGTAACCGTCATCCTCATTGCCAATTTACACCGGCAGCAGACGGTACAGAACAACTGATAACCGTCTCTGCTATCATGCAAAAGCAAATGAATGCTGCTGTGTAGTGCTGGAGTATCGCCTCTGTCCGCGGCATCCAGTACACATACGGTGACTGTAAAAAAAAAGCTGAATGGGCTCCATGGTTGCTGTGCTATGGCGTCTGCCAGGGCAATCCAGGGAAAAAGGGCGCGAAATGATTGTCTGCCATTGTTTTCCCGGAGGAAGGAAACTGACGACATTTACCCAGAACCACTCGCGACAATGATTTTTGCCTCATCAGCCACTGCGCTCTCAACCCAGAATTCTAATGGGTGGGGGAGACTGCGGGAACTATGGGATAGCTACCCACAGTGCAACGCTCTGGAAATCGACGCTAGCCTTTGACCATGGACGCACACCGCCGAATTAATGTGCTTAGTGTGGCCGCGTGCACTCGACTTTATACAATCTGTTTTATAAAACCGGTTTATGTAAAATCAGAATAATCCCGTAGTGTAGACGTACCCAGATATTGGGCTTCTTACTGCTGCCAGTTTTAATTCTGTCACAAAACAGGGTTACTAAATTTAGCATGAGGGTTCAGTAAATTTAGATACCAGACACAGGGGATAAAAATGTGCAACTACACAAATGTGCAGGGAAATTTAAAAAAAAGGTGAACTAGCTAGGAATATATAAGTAGCACTTTGTTACACCTAGTGACCTTTCTCTTAAAAGGTCCTTATGTCACACCAGCACCATCATTGGGGAAGGGGTAATCTTTACTATCGAGACACGAAAATGTCATGACATGTTGGTGAAGTGCTAAAAATGTGGGATGGGGAAATTAGGGCGGGGGGGGCTTGAAGAGAAAACAACTCAGATTCTTTGTGGAACAATGATGTCCTTTACCCTGGGAGAGTATTCCACTGTATTAGCATATTTAAGGTCAATTTTCAGATGTGCATAAGCTCAACCACCTATATAGCTGCATATGCAAGTCAGATAATTGCACATTAAAAATTATTTGCACAATAAGTTTTTAAACTTTTTGTGCAAATAGTATTTATAAAAAGGGCTGTTTTGTGCAATCAGCTGATGTATGGGGCAAAAGTCACAACTTGGGTGCCTGCTTTTGACAATTTGGCTCAGTGTCACACAAATAGCCTTTTTTAACCAAAGTTTTAGAAATTGTTAGTACTCTTACAAGGTGACAGATGTGTTGGATCCTAAATTATCCTCTATTTATCCACAGGACAGATTCGAACAGATAGCAACAGTTGAAACTCTACCACACTTTTCTATCAATATGCCTCAAACATGTTCTGGAGGGCCCATTATTCTTTATACTCAGTCAACCATCATTTGAAGGGAGGCAGAGGGTATCTTCCCAGAAAAGAAAAAATAAAACAGTTTGAACTAGAGTCACAGGAAAACAAGTTACATAAGCTACAAATGAGGCTTTCATGTGACATATTGTCAAGGCTGTGACAACAGCCAAGACTTAGTGCTAGAAACTGCTGCCATTTTTAATACCCTTTTTGCACAGCATTTCTTAGGAGGTATATTTATACTTACTGACTTTGTGGGTGGAGTTTATAAGAAAGATTTGAATTTCCAAAGAGATCTTTTATTTAGCTACTTGCAATAGCTTTGGTATGCTTAGGACGTAAAATAAAGAATCCCTGTAGAACAGGAGCCTTGTGGCAAGTTAAAAACCTCAGATAATGTATCATACAGAAAGCTTTGTAAAGCAAACTAATTGCACAGAGCCTACAATTATATCACATGGGAACTAGTAAATAAATGCCCACCAATAGAAAGTATGTGAAATATTATTGCCAAAAAGGAAGATGAGTAGAGTGATACAGTATTGAATGGCTTGACTTGATTATACCATATTATTTATTATTATGTGGATTTATTTAGTATGCAGTGTTGTCCTAGCCATGTCAATCCCAGGATAGTAGAGAGACAAGGTGGGTGAGGTAATATTTTTTACTGGTGAGAGAGACATGCTTTTGAGCTACACAGAGCTCTTCTTCAGGTCTGGGAAATGTACTGAGAGCAACACAGCTAAATACTAGATTCAATAGATAGTTTAGCATAAGTAGTTAGCACGTATTCTAAGGGGCCATTCAAGGTGAAGTAGCCCACTAAAACCCCTGCAGTCATAAGGACAAAAAAAAGGGGAGGGGTCTAGTGGGTTACAGATTGTTGAAATAAAACCTAAGTCCAGTGTCTTTATTAACACCATGCTTTTTAGTGTCTAGCAAAGTTATGAATTTAAGCTCTTAGGTGCGTCCTTTGAAAGTGTTGTGCAGATTTCCTTTGAGGATGTGGACTGATAGGTCAGATATAAAGTGATCGCTTTGTTCAGTCTACGGGGTCAATTGTGTAACTGATTCATGGTATAAAGGGAGTTTGCGCCAAACTCTCTCTCCCTACCTTTTCCTCACATATAAGCTTATACTCTAATATACCTAGGTAATTGCCAAGAGTCCCTGAATACTCACTGCACAACCGCTAGTGTTAAAGATATTCACAGTGCTGAGGTTCTCACCATTTTATCTATAGCTATCATTTTGTAAGTATATATGTGTTTGCAAAGTCATCTTTTATTGTTTTTGCTGGTAACAAATTCCTTTTGCATCCCTCTAGGCAGTCGCTTACTAGGTTTGAAACCCTGGTGATGAACTCCCCTTGTTGTCCTTTCCCTCTCATGTTGGTAGTTGTTTTTCTTGTATTTCATATCAGCCAATAGGAGGTTCTGGTTCCGTGCAATACCCAAATGCCAGAAACACTGAGTACATCCACTTTACAGTACTGACCTGAACTGTGATCTCCAATGACAGCACAGTTTGCTGCCAGAACACTTCCTCTACAGTAAGTTTCATTACAGTAACAAATATAAAAGTGGAGTAGAATGGGCCAAAGTTGACATCAAAGACTAACTCACATCAAGTCACAATCACCAGCTGACGTATTTTAGGAACTCTAGAAAGGAGAATGGTGTCAGAGCTCAAATGTGTGTCAGGACAAGTGTCAAGAAGAAATCTCATACATAGCTAGCACGGTGAATGCTGCTATCTTGCCAGATAATACAGGAAGTAAGGATGCATCCTATGTTCCTTTGCTTCCCAGTGCAGTGTTGTACCAAAGATTAATATTTGGTCTTTTGTGCCTAGTTAGTTTAGTCACTTTCCCACAATGTTGGAGAGTTTTGGCACAGCCAGGGGCGAGAAATTAAAAAAACAAAATAAAATTAAAAAAATCATGAAACATGGCAAGGGACACAGGGCAGATAAAAGTTGTCAAATACTAATTGACTAGTTTAAGTTAGCCCCTTTAATGTAACTGAAAATTCTAATAATGAAACTGTATTAAAAAAAAACTATTATAGCTATTATGTAATTTACACGAACAAGGTTTCTGCAGCAGATTTACCACTTGTCATTTACTTTATTTTAAAACTTTACCTTCTCTGCTCTAGTTTACAAAGCGAAAAATTGGATGTTGGAAACAGTACAGCAACAACCACACTAGGACTGTCTCTCATGGTTAGTCTGTCTCTGTCCAGCCACAACCACATCAGACCTATCATCTCTCATGGTTAATCTGCCTCCGACTACCCCCTACTATATTTCCCTCTACATCTTATTTTTTGAAATTATTACCAGGGACTCCACTTTTTTTTTAAATGAAATTATAATCAGCAGTATACCAATAGAGAGGTTATTGGATTTTGTAGATGCACCAATGCTGGAACAGAATAAGAAAGAGTTTTTAACGATTATTAAAATCAATTCTGAATTTCTATGTAAATCTTATATTTGTTTTTCTGGCATATTGATCTGGTGGTCATTGACTTCTTTAATATTCTGAGGCTAGATCACAGAAAGTATTTGCAAGTGTGGTTGTGCTGATTACACATGAACGGTCACTACTTTTGATCCAATCAGTATGTAGAAATTCTATACCCATTTTGAAATTAAGTGGCATAGCAATTAACTTCTTATACACAGCAGTATTGCCTACTTCTGTTGTTGTATACAGCTGGCAGAAAGACATGAAGTTGATTTGTTTTAAGTATTTATATTTAGAAGAAAATAACTAGTTCCCCATACACTGAAGTTACAATTGACGGTTTCTATAGTCCTGAATCAGGCTAAGGTGCCAAAGTATTACTGCTTCTGGCCCATGGGAGGCTTGTGAATAATATTTTCCTTCCCTCCAAGAGAGAAGATTCCATTGTGATTAAGATCTAAAAGCTGAACATCACTAAGTCTTCATAACTCGGGTGTGGAAGTGTGTGCTGAGTTGCTCTGCCAGCAAGCCCTTTACACTGACGGCTTTTTCTTGGTTTCCTGCATAGAGATTACTACACAGCATGCCTCAAATGTAAATGACAAGACTACACCCACAATGCTAACTAGGATGACTACAACTGTAGTAGGGGAGGGAACTGGCATTTATGGCAGAAAAAAGGCATGGAAGAAGAAACTGCTGATTGTAAAAGTGTCAAATGATTAAATTTTAATTCAAATGTTTCAGTATATGCAATGTTAAGGCTGACATTTGCTGCTGACTGTACATTTCTTTAAAACCAGAACTACAGTTAAAATAGTAGTAAATGGTAGTTCTTAGTAATGTTTTCAAAGCTGCATACATTCATTTTCTTCATATCTCAAGTTTTCTTTGTCTTCAGCACAGTGCTTCCAGGTCCCCTCTTGCCCTTCGTCTTCTCCTGAGAAACAATCTGCACTCTTTCTGCTTAACACCTGGAGGCTGGAGCCTTTTGATCTTTAATATGGCCCAGAATCTTGTGTCCTGGGATTTGTGGCATTTCAAAGGGACAATGAATACATCACTCACTTTCACTAACACAACTGGACATGAGCTGCTGCTGTTTAATACGATTCACATATAGCTGAGCTGCATTAGAGAGTGAAACATCATCACCATGATATCCAAGCACTGAATGGGAGCCTTGGTGCAATTATTATTATTTATATTATTATTAAATAGTCAATACAAATCCAGAGTTCACAGTGGAAACACTGAGAGACCGATTGCTAAAGGAGCAAGAACAGTGGAGAAATGGTTGAAAATGAGAACCATCTCCAGGAAGGAATTTACAAAGTTGCTCATTAGTTTCCTAATGAAATGGCACCTTGCAACTTTACTGTTCAAAACTTTATGCAGCTCTCAGTTTGCTTCTCTAAATAATTCCAGTTGGAAGTGGAAATCGGTCATCTGACTCCTGCACAATTATACAATAGTATTTTTTATCAGGTTTGCACATGTGGAGACGATAGTTTTATTGATAAAAAACAACCTAGTTATTTTTATACAAAATGTCCTTGATATAAGCCAAACATGTCCTGTCATTTTTCATCCCCTGCAGCAGAAGCCAGGTCAACTCCTCTCCCTGCTGAGAGACTCTTTACCTCACGATGCGTATTAACAGGTTCTGCCCACCTCCTAATGACCCAATATTCTTATAATACTAGCTCACCTCCATGCATGGAACCCCTGCCAGTACTTGACTATCCCAATGGTTCTGGCCTCCCAATACTGTTCCATCTCTCTTTTCAAGTTTCCAGCCTTAGAGGATTACAGGGGTTAAACAGGGCTGGGACTCTGCTGCCCAGAGTTCTGATATGACAGCCAGAAATTCCTCCTCCTGACAACACTACTGACAGACTCTCACAAAATCCTTGGAAGTGGGATTTCCTGAAACTGAAAATGACATATGGTTGTAATGATTATGTTATAATAAAGGCAAAGGATATTTCAAAGACAAAGTAGGCCCAAAAAGATAATGGAATACAGGAATAAGTATAAATCTGAGTGTCACGTGTTAGTTAAGCAAATAATATTGATTTTATTAATGAGACTGTGTACCTGAAGAAATTTCTTTTTAATGGACCTAGATATTTTTGATGATTGGGTCAGATAGCTGGTGATGGTTTGGAGATCTTGGGGCTTGATGGATAGTTTTAAAAAGAGGTAAGTTTGGGTAGTGACGCAAAGAAGAGTTGATGAAGTCAGTTGTTAATGAAAACAAGACAGTTTTGCAACTCTTTTCATATATTAACTCCTTAGCACCAAGTTAAAAATTAGTCACTCCAGTGCAAGCCTACTGAAGAAGTAGGCTTCCACAGATGTTACTCGAGGTATGATTTTGCCTGCAGAATCTCTATTACTAATGATGATTAGAGCCCTGCATGGATACAAAATTTGGATCCCCATCTGATCCACAAATATGGTCTGCGGATATATCTGCATCCACAGATGTGGATGTCCACAGATATAAAACTGATATCCGCATAATTGCAGGGCTCTAATGGTGATGTACAATATGCAAGAAACCTGCTTTACTTTCTAAGGTGCAGGATTGGCAGAGAAAACATCTTTTAAGTTTCATCCTGAGGACATCACAGCACCCCCCAGTGTCTGTTTACAGTGTCACTTCTCAGACTAAAAGAGCACTGCAGGGGAATGCAAAAAAGTTATTAACTGATGTCAAAACTATGGCAAAAGAAACTCGATCCTGAACTGGTAACTAAACAAATAAAGAAAGAACTGATTTGATTTGTTCTAAAATGTAGTTTAGGGGCAACATTTTTTAATGTGTTTAAGAGACTTCAGAGCCTAAGTCCCATTGATTTGCAGAGAGATAGGTTTCTAAGTCCTCTTGTGAATCTAGCCCTTAAGAACCTAACAGCCACTTTAGACTCCTAATTCTCAGAAGTCGATCCCACTGAAATCCATAAAATCTCCACTCGTCTGCCTCAATTAAATCAATTTGATTTAAATCAAATCCACCCTGCTCCCCTGGGAGTTGGACGACCTTTGATCCAGTCCCTCTGCTTCAATGAGTTTTTAAAATTATTTATCCACAGTGGGACAGCTTCAACAGGAGAGATTGAGGGATGCACATATCAGAATAGCCCATAGCCCACTTGTTGGGGCACTTACCTGTGAAGCATTAGATCCCAGTTCAAATCCCTTCGCCATCTCAGACAGAGGGGACCTGGACTAAGGGTTCCCACACCCCAGATGAATACCCGAAGCCCTGAACTGAAAATTATGAGGGAATTCTTCTCCCTCTTTGCTTCTTGCTAAAGAGAGGTAGGTGTCAAACTCCAAGAGAGGGTTTTGCAGCTGAGAATTCCAAGCAGAGGGAGGCACTTAAGCACAGATTGCCCGAGAGAGAGACATGGCTTAGGACACATTCTTCAGCGTGGCCTCCCTCAGGTTAGCTTAGGCGAGAAGCCACCCAGCGTGCTGGCTTTTTGAGAGTCCTAGTCTGAGACATCCTTCCCTCCCCATTTATTGTAAAGGGAGCAAGGTACCTAACTCGAGCTTTGTGAATCCCAAAGATTTTTTGGGAACCTAAAAGTTAGTGTCACCACATCTAAGTGTCTTTGTCTGAAAATGGGTCTTAGGCACTTCAGAAAACTTTGCCTTAAGGTCCAGATTTTTTAGAGGTATTTAGGTGTTGCTGTGCCAAACTCATTTAAGATCCTAAATCTATTTAATGGATTTAAGCACTCAGGAGCCTTAAAACCCGTTGACAGTTGATAGGATTTAGGCTCCTATGTGCCTTAATCCATTCTGAAAAGAGACTGAGGCTTCTAAATCAGTTAGGTATTACAACACTGAGCATAGCAATGCCTACATGGCTTTAAAAACCTGTGCCTAAGTATCTCTACATATTCTACTAATAAATTGGATACTTAAGAGGTTTTTTTCTTTAAAGATTTTTCAGCTAATCCTTAAATTAAAAAAACACATGAAATTAGATGCAAACTCCTGCAAATTATATTAACAATGAAGTTGTGACAATCTGACCATGTAAATACAAAATTTAAGATTGATAATCCTCATGCTTTATTGGGAGAAGAAAATGGGCACTGAACACACAAAGTAATACATTAAAGATGAAAGCCCAGAATTAATTCTCTATATATTAGTCATTAAACACTTCAAGTCATAAAAATTATGGGTATTAACATTGATGGGAAGGGATACACCTTGTCTGTTAACTGATGGGTCAAAAAGAAGCATCTTGCAATGAGCATGCATGACATCATAGTTTTGATGCGAACAGAAAAAACTGCAGAGTACAGCAATGACTGTTACACAGTACATAGCACTTGAGGCTTAAGTTTCATATTTTTAGACTTCCTAGAATTGCTTCCCTGAACATGATTTTTATGTTCCTATTTTCAATGGCTACACGGCACGTTAGGCATTAACTTTCCATCTTTAGATAAGATTTAGTTACTAAGAATTTTGAGAACAAGCAAATGGTTTTTGTTTAGTTTTGTTTTGAAGAGGCTTAATGGAATATTTCATCTATTCCCATGCACCTTCATGCCGCTCTTATGATGCTTTTTAAAATATCTTTAGCACTAGTAGCATGGAAAAGTCATGCTAAATGTATCCATGTGTTTAGGAATTTATTATACTGCATGCAGTCCCCATGGAGTAATAGAAGTTATTAAATGCACATCAAAAGCACTTAAGTGCACATCAAAAGCACTTAAGTGACTTAGGAGCACAAGTCCCATTGCAAATTAATGAAACTTGTGCTTCTAAATCACATAGGTGCTTCTGAAAATCGAACTCCGTATGTCTAAGAGTTTGTGTGATGCAATCCAGGTATTCACTGAACACTTGAATGAAATAATGCATTCTGGATTGTAAGACCTCAAAATCTTCTTTCCTTGAATAATGTGTGTTAGCCTCAGGCAGTCAGTTAAAAAAAATCCTGCTGTTAGGCTTGCCAACTTTCTAATCCCACAAAATCAAACACCCTTGCCCTGCCTCCTGCCCTGATGCCTGCCCATGTCCCACCCCCACTCACTCCATCCCTCCACTCTCTGTCACTTGCTCTCCCCCACCCTCACTCATTCATTTTCACTGGGCTGAGGCAGGGGTAGGAGGGGGCTCAGGGTTGGGGGTGCAAGCTCTGGGAAGAAGTTTGGATGTAGGAGAGGGCTCAGGGCTGGGACGGGGTGTGGGAGGAGGTGAGGGGTGCAGGCTGTGGGAGGAAGTTTGGGTGCAGGAAGGGGCTCATGGCTGGGGATGCAGGCTCTGGGAGGGAATTTAGATGTGATAGGGGGCTCAGGTCTGGGGCAGGGGTTGGGGCGAGAGAGAAGGTGTAAGGAGCGGGCTCCAGGTGGCGTGTACCTCAGGGGGTTCCCCAGAAGAGTGACATGTCCCTTGGTTCCTATGCGTAGGGGCAACCAGGCAGCTCTAAACGATGTGCACTGCCTCTGTCTGCACGTGCCACCCCCACAGCTCCCAGTGGCCACAGTTCCTGGTCAATGGGAGCTGCAGAGCCAGCACTCAGGGCGGGGACAGTGCGCGGAGCCCCCCCCCTCATCTGGCCCTTCACCTAGGAGCCAAGGGACATGTCGCCACTTCTGGGGAGCTGCATGGAGCCTGCCAGCCCCGCCCCAGCCAAAAACTGGACACCTGGCAACACTACCTGCTGTGCTTATTAAGTACTTCCGTATCAGTAATACTTATTCTGAATTCATTACATTAAATTTGTTTTTCTAAATCATCTCCTGTCTAAAAACTCATTTTAAGCATTTTGCTCTGGACATATGTTCCATGATAATTTTAAGCTAAAATTAATAAATAAAGGACAAGTAATGAATGTGGATAAAAGTCAATTTACCTTTAAGAGTGACAGTTTGAGAAGAAACACAAGTAATTTTAACAGAAATATGCAAGGTGGTTGTTTTCTTTTAAAAATATTATTCCTTGTAAGTTTTTGCTGAATTACTATTAATGCCCATGAAAGAAAATAACTGGTGTCTGTTTAGAGTTTACGAGTAGCTGCTTGGCAAGCTTCCTCATGAAGCTCTGTACATGGTCTTAAAAACTGATTGTCAACATCCACTGCACTCTAATGCTAAACATCATATGGAAGACATTAAGGAGTCACTTACACTGAGAGTCTACTGTGTAGCAGGACCTCAATACAGCATGGTAATGCCTTAAAACATGGTTCAGTTACACAGCGCAGACAGGATCAACCTATGTTTTAATCATGTTTTCAAGTCACATTACAGCCTTGATTTTGCAGTGTGATTAGAGAACAATGCTGAAATATGTTTCAGTTCTGCCTGCACTGCCAACCAAATGTTTGGGAAGAACTGGTCTAAAAGGGTCCCACAGCACAGGCTTTCATAGTGTGTGCATAAGAATCTTATTTATTTGGCTTAAAACAAACACATTAATCAATTATCAGAGGGGTAGCCGTGTTAGTCTGGATCTGTAAAAGCAGCAAAGAGTCCTGTGGCACCTTATAGACTAACAGATGTTTTGGAGCATGAGCTTTCATGGGTGAATACCCACTTCTTCAGATGCATCTGAAGAAGTGGATATTCACCCACGAAAGCTCATGCTCCAAAACGTCTGTTAGTCTATAAGGTGCCACAGGATTCTTTGCTGCTTTTACATTAATCAATATGTAACCAAATATTTATGTATCCTTTTCCATCAATTAAAAGCAAAACAAACACATTTCCCTCTTGTATATAACAACAAGACAGCAAAACACACTTCTTCCCACTTGTAGAATCCTTGAATAAACTTTACCCCAGCCACCCTCAGCCTTGCTCGTAAGGAGGGTCCTACCAAATTCTCGGTCCATTTTGGTCAATTTCATGATCATAGGATTTTAAACATCATAAATGTCATGATTTCAGCTATTTAAATGTGAAATTTCATGGTGTTGTAACTGTAGGCGTACTGACTCAAAAAGAGGTTGCATGTGTGTGTGTGGCGCGGCGGGGGGGGCGAGGTTTCCAAGGTTATTGTAGGGGTGGTTTTGGTACTGCTACCCTTACTTCTGCTCTGCTGCTGGCGTCAGCTCTGCCTTCAGAGCTGGGTAGCTGGAGAGCAGTGGCTGCTGGCCAAGAGCCCAGCTCTGAAGGCAGAGCTGCTGCCAGCAGCAGCAGTGCAGAAGTAAGGATGGCATGGTATAGTACTGGCACCCTTACTTGTGCGCTGCTGTCAGCAGAGCTGGGCCCTCAATCAGCAGCCACCTCTCTCTGGCCACCCAGCTCTGAAGACAGTGCAGAAGTAAGGGTGGCAATACTGTGACCCTCCCTAAAATAACCTGGCAACCCCCCCTGCAACTCTCTTTTGGGTCAGGACCCCCAATTTGAGAAATGCTGGTCTCCCTCATGAAATCTGTATAGTATAGGCTAAAAGCACACAAAAGACCAGATTTCACTGGGGGTGGGAGGGGAACCACACCAGATTTAACGGTTCATGACACGTTTTTCATGACAATGAATTTGGTAGGGCCCTACTCAAACATGGTCTTTAAAGCATGCTCTGAAGGTAAACAAATTTGTGTGCATCAGACCAAAGGAAGTATTAGGGGAGTAGATTCTAAAGTTGCTTTCCTCACAGAAGAGTCTGGCTGACACTTCCCTTTATGTTATCACTGAGGGATCTTTAGCTTAAGCACTTCCACTGATTTTCCATTGTGGCAAAATAACCTCCAGGGGAAATCCTGTCTCAAGCAGTGTGGTTCCAGACACAAGGAGAATAACATTCAGCAGCACCCTGTGGACTGCATGAGAAATATGAAGCTGAGTATTATGCTGAAAACGCTTCGTAATAGTTGGATGGATTGTCTGTGGCAAGAGACTTTCTTTGAACAGAGGACCAACATGTACTTCCTTTAAAACAACTGGCATCCTGCCCTACTCAAAGGAGATGGAGACAATCTTCACTAGCAAAGGTCCCAGTACTTCCCCACTGGACTCCACAAATCGAGAGACAAAAGATCCAAAGCACAGAATACAGCATGAAATTCTCCCAAACACATCCAAAACCTCCACCTGTAATGACCTAATTTTTGTCCTATTCAGATGTTACTCTGCATCCATGGACAAAGCAAACAGTTTGAGTACCAACAATTTTACCTGTAATGTGACCAGAAATGTCCTCAGAGTGGAAGAGACTTGTATAAACAGTAATGCAAAGAAAAAGTAGATTAACCAAGCTATTCATCACTTGAAATAAGTTTCCTGATCAAGACTTTGCAGATACCAGGGTGAAGACAAACGGCATGGTACAAAAATTCCAAAAGTCAAACTGTGTGTTTGTTTTACAATGTGGACTGGCATTCATTAAAGACAAGGAAGAGAATGATCTATTTTATACACACACGTATACAAACATATATAACTCATTTATATACATGTCCTTTCTATTTTTATATAACCTTGCATGACTCGTTTAGAATAAACATTCCAACACCACAGCAGTACATTCACAAGCGACCCTATAACAAAAAACTCAATCAACTGTGCATACACCATGGAGGAAAAACAATTTTAGTCAAGACAGGTTAGTTATACATCTTATTTAAAACCTATTTTTACTCATTACAAAAATAACTTGACCCTTGGGAAAAGTATGACAATGGAGTTTGCCTTCTGTCTGAACTAACGTAACTTAGAAATAAGGCTGCTATGTCTAAGGATACCAATTCATTAAAGCCTGTCAAGTTGTTTTTTTGGTTTGGTATACAGGAATGACAGTCTACAATGTTCTAGATCCTTAGGAGAACATTATGACAGTAGATTGACATGCTATACTGACACGTACTTGAAGATATACATTTTCATATTCAACTCCAACAATCAAATGCAAAACCAATTCAACCTCTTTGGCTAGAGAACAAGAATGACAAAATACTGCCCCCGCCTCCAAAGTTAAGATAATTCCAAGGCTTTTATATATTTGGAAAGTGTTCCTTGTCTATGTTGTCAAAACTAAATTATCAGGGCTGCAGGCTAAATTTAGATTCTCCAGGGCTGAATTCATCCATAACCCAGTCCTTTTGGCACATCACTACTACAGCAGGCATTCTGAAAGCACAGGGGACACTACGCTGCACTCGACCTACTTAGCAAGGACAAAAACACATCCAAAACTCAAGATGAATACAAATACTATAACTGTAAAAGCAGCCTCTTCCTTTGCTACTTCTCATCCTAGCTCTATTAATCTAACCAGCTACTGGGAAACAAGCTGGTCTCTCTATAGTACATACACTATTAATACCACTCCTTAACTACTTATCAGCAATGAAAAATGAAGACAGACTCCAGTGGCCTTAGCTGTTCTTCCTTCCATTAAAAATTGTCACCTGAAGCTTTTCACTGCAATATTTATTTAGAACTCAAAAACTTACCTAAAGGCACAGTGTCATTCTATTGTTTTTCCTTTATACTCAAAATGTTTAAAACTGTTTCTGAAGTATATGCTTTACTCCAGTGTATGCAGAACCTGAGTGCCATTATTTCAGCTGGCATCAGTGGGAGCCAAGGATGTTCATCATTCTACAAAACCAGGCCTTAGTGTTTTCCACTCAAACAGTAGATGATTTTTCCGTTTTTTTTAAATTTGACCCCAGCTTTTTCTGGCATTTGAATTGCTTCTTCTTGCCAAAAATGAGCACAAATTGAAAATGCATAAGACTGCATGACAAATCTTAATGCTTTTATTTTATTTTATTTTAAAGAAAGCAAAATGCCCGTACAGTTTTATATTAGGCGATAAAATCCAGTTATCTTAGTCGCTTTGTAGCTCACTATAATACTGTGAAATGCTTCCAAGTGTTACAAAGTTTCCCATATCCTCCTTCCCTTTGAAGTCTTCCAGAAATGCTCATATTTTATGGAAACTAACGCTAAGCTGCATGAAGGTTGCAAATGCATTAAGGAATGATGGCCAAAAGAATGTTACAATGAATGAATTAGATCAGCTATTCTCAAACTGTGGTCCGTGCAGCCCTTGCTGGTGGTCCACAGACAGCTCACTGGTCACAGGGTGCTAGCTTGCCTCCTTCCTTTCATCTGCTAAACTGCATTAAAAGACAACTTAAAAAATACTAGTGCTTCCTTAATATTACTTTGCCATGTGAACAATCACTGTAGCTGCCACAGGGGTTTTCTTTAATAACACAGGCGGAGGACGGGGGAGGGAGACGGATCTGTGCAATCACAAATGGCCAGGGAAGTGGTCCATCAGACTGCTGTAGTCCACATTATGAGAATTGTTTGTGAGAACCTGAATCGGTGTCAATATTTCAGATACTGAGATCTTTTTGGATTGCAGAAACTTGGAACTCTCTCACACCAAAATATGCAAGATTGAATCCTTGATTGGATTCTTACATGAGCATTTAGGCAGTAGAATAAGAACGCCTCTGGAAAAAAATATAAAGCTAAAATCTCAAACTGAATTGGTAAATAAATGTAAAGCAATTTGATCTATCAATATTTGAATATAAAAATAACATGGAGAATGGAAAAAATATACAAAGACAGAATCTGAAAGTTAATACAATCCTAGATTTCATTTAATACTAAGTACAGAAAAGGTGGGGATGAGAACTATGATAAAGCAGCCTTGTTTCAGTTCCTCCCCTGTGGTACACCCTAAAATCCTTCCTTGAAGGCACAGAAAGAGTTCCTATGAGAACTTCACATGGGTAATAAAAGAGGATAATGAATTCATGACATTTTTCCTGACAACTATGGACAATCCAGATTTAGAGATTTAAGATCTCTAACTTTCACTGCATTCTCCACATTTAAATTTTCTTCCATTCTAAATTATCAACTAGTTTTCCTTTTTGGTTATGGAATTATATCATGGAAGTATTTAAATCTGCAAACATTCAAGATGATGGGGTGTTAGCTCTGAAGCTTAACTGCAGAAATTTCAGAGGCATCTGAATGGTCATACAGGAACAAATCAATAGCTCATCTCCTGTCTTAAACAGTGATAAATGCTGGAAGTTTTGGGATCAGGTGTCTATCCTCATGTACCTTATTGTGTCAAATTATATGTTTAGATGCCAATACTTTAAAACAATTTGCCAAAAACAATATTCAGACAAATGTATGAAACTTAATTAAATCACCAGCTAGATGTAGTGGTTTTGCTTCAACTAGACACTCACAAAAAAAACAACCCAAGAATATCTCGGTTCAGCAAAAATAACATGCTATGACGCAATATTTTTAACTACTCATCTTAGTTTGCAACTATATTAGTTACATTGACCTGTACTGTAGCAACACAACTTTCACAAGTCCTGTAGTGAAATTTGCTTATGTATGGAAAGTGGACAGATTTCTGCAAGGTTGTTCCTTCATATCAGTTTTTAATTGTTTGACTACTCTGTGGAGCTTATATTCAGATAATTTAAAATCACAGAAATGTAGGGCTGTAATCTCAAGAGGTCATCTCGTCTTACCCGCCCCCCCGCCCTGAGGCAGAACCATGTATATCTAGACCACCCTTGTTAGGCATTTATATAACTTGTTCTTAAAAACTTTCAGTGACGAAGCTTAACTATCCTTATAGTTAGAAAGTTTCCTTAATATCTACCCTAAATCTCCCTTGCTGCAAATCAAGCCAATTACTTCGTGTATACTGAACGTAGGACAAGAAGAGCAACTGATCACCATCCTCTTTGTAGCAGCCCGTAACATATCTGTAGACTTATCAGGTCGTCCTCAGTCTTCTGTTCTGAGGACTAAACATGTTTAGTTTTTTAAGGCTTTCCTCATAGGTCATATTTTCTAACCTTTTATTTTTGTCCCCCCCCCCCCCATTCTCTCCAGTTTGTCCACAACTTTCTTAAAGCGTGGTTCCCAGAACTGGACATAGTACTCCAGCTGAGGCCTTACCACTGCCAAAAAAAGAATGGGACAGTTACCTCCCATGTCTTACACACAACCCTCCTATCAATACACTCCAGAACTATATTAGCTTTTTTCTTAACTGCATCACACTGTTGATTAACTCAATTTGTGATCCACTGTAACATCAAGATTCTTTTCAAAGGTACCACTGCATACCCAGTTATTCCCCATTTTGTAGTTGGGGGGTTGATTTTTTTTCCTTAAGTGTAGTTCTTCACACTTGTTTTCACTGAATTTTATCTTGTTGTTGCTGGACTAATACCATCCTACCAAGTGCTTGCAATGTCACTCAGCTTGGTGTCACTGGCAAATTTTATAACTATACTCTCCACTCCATCATCCAAGTCATTAAGGAAAATATTGACTAGTTCATGACCCAAGATAGACCTCTGCAGGACCCCATTAGATAACATCTTCCCGGTTTGAGAGTGAACCCTTGATCATTATTCTTTAAGTATGGTCTTTCACTCAATTATGCAGCATCTTATAGTAATTTTATCTACATCACATTTCCTTACTTTGCTTATGACAATGTCATGTGCGACTCTGTCAAAGCCTTACTAAAATCAAGCTATATGAAGCCTAGACCTTCTCCTCCCTGCCCCAGTCCATTGGGCCAGTAACCCTGTCAGAAGTTTTTGATAAATCCATACTGGCTATTACTTATAATCCTATTATTCTCTAGGTACTTACAAAATAATTGTTCAATAATTTGTTCCAGTACCCAGTAAGCTAGCATTTTGGAGGACACGATTTACCATATCTTTCATGAAAATCTGACTGAAATGGACATCTACAAATATCAAATATCTAAGATTGGGTCATCATTCTTACAATAAAATTTCACCTTGGTCAATGGATCTACTTTTGATGAAGTGGTTACATGGATTCAGTTGTCCTGCACCCTCAAAGCACTGTCTTAGCAGATATGAAGTCACAGCATGCCAGGTAAAGAGTTTGGAGCAATGATTTTAGTAGATCTCCTTCACAGAAACACTTTTCATTTTGAAAAACTACAAACAGAAGCCATGATGCAATCTGACACCACCCACTGCCCATAACTTCCACTTTCCTAGCTGCCATCTAGTTACAGAACCTGCTGTTTTACAGACAGCTTGCAACCTCCACTTTCATTAAATCATGGAGTTCCTCAAAACATCTTCTCTATTCCTAGATCTCATTGATTGTATTGCCTACAGCAAGGGCCTGTCATATATGCAGAGGAAATAAGCAGATGTGCCTGACACACTTTAAGAACACCTTGCAGCAGTTAAATGACGATTTCTTCAAACTCACTATGTCTCACTTCATTTCACATCATCACTTATCTGTGATTTTTTTGTGTACTCTCCAACAAGGATTTCAGGACACTTACCACTAGTGAATAACTCTTAGAGTATTTTATTCATCTGGGTACTCACCATTCCATTAGTGTATAATGTTGCTTTCAGTAAGGTTGCCACTTTTCAGATAATATAATTCCCAGTTTTGTACCTATGTTTTAAAGCTACTTTCTTCAGTAACTGTACTATACTTTTAATACAGAAATTCTCTATTGCATTCCTTTCCTTTGCTGCTTAAAATCTAGTAATAAATATGATTTATCTGCAGCTTTATCTAGACTCTTCGTGTTCTGCATTCATTTTGCTTCCTCAAACAACCTTATCCTTCCGTAACTTATTTTTAACTCAGCTACATAAAACACATGGTTGGATATACTCTTCAGACTGTCTTCCCTCAAAAGAGCTATCCTCTGACACAGATGGCATTAGAAATATACATTTTCATCAAATCAGATTTTTAGATTCAACAGTTTTTTTTATGAATATACAGTATTTTAAAATAATATCTTACCTGAACAAAGTTGTTCGACTTTTGTGTAGTTTAAAGCTACTATGTCATTAACCCATGCAATGATGTCATGTCTGCTCATAGTCTCTTGGGTTATAGAGGTAGAATACACGTTGACCGCCATTCCCCAACTAGAAAATAAAAGTTAAATAAATAAGTCTGCTTGACATTTGAATGAATTTATTTGATAAACAAACATTTTAAAAAGAGCAAGTTTCATGTAATTTCAATCAGTGCTAGAGAAGGAAACAAAATTCCACAGTCTATAAGAAAGAGCCTGCATTAAACACACCTTTTCTCTGTTCTGGAGAAAGGAGGCTAACTCCACATAAATTTTATAACCCACTTTGGTAAGGGGTTATTTCCCAAAGGTCTCCTCCTATGCCAACTACAGCAGAAAGGCAAAGGGCAAACTTTAAAGAAGAGAATATCATACAGAAGTTTGTGACATTCAGTTAGGATGGTGGCAATTCTTTTTAGTGTACATCTATTAGGAGCAAAGCTGAAGTGTAATTCAGATAAAGCATGGTCTAAAGGAGTTTGAACGGGACTAGGATCTGAGACTCTGAGGGTCTAGTTCTGTTTGCCACTTACTGCTGTGTGATTCTGCAGTCATTTAATATCTCTGTAGTAGTTTCTGCAGCTAGAAGTTTCCTTATCTAGGTGCTGTGCTTAGTTAATATACATAAAGCACTTTGAAGATGTATGATGTTCTACAAGTGCTGCACATTAATAAATATATTAAACTACAAAGATCATAATAGTTATGAACATGACATCGGCTCAGGACAATTATTGTAAAATAAAACAGTCTGAATACTCTGGAATGTAATGGAAAACAAAAAATTGTAAAAAACATGCAAAGAAAGAAAAGCTATAAGCTTAAGTGTGGTTTTGTTTATGAAGGTGACTAAAATTAACACCTTTTTACTCAGTATGATATATATTCCTCAAGCATATTTGGAGCTCAATCTGGTTGCTTTACTGACAAAAATAAGCTTTTCCTACTTTGACTCTGGTTAATTCTACAGACCCAATACAGTTAGCTACAGGGGACTGAGCCAAATTATTTTCTGATTCATGCATCAAATTTCTTTTAATTAAGTGCAATATGTTTCCATCGCTGCTTTCGTGCTGAAAAACATATCAACTCAATATAAAGTTTGCCTCCAAATTCTATGTTTTCTATTTGATATACTGCTGACATGCCTACACTATAGTCACTCAAAGTATTTGCTGAAAGAGGGTATGGTTTGGAGAAATATGGGAGGAGTCACAACCAAGCCTAAATACAATGTATGGTATGTTATCTTGCAAAAATCAAAATGATCTGTCACAGAAAACTGATAGTAAATTAAAAAAATCTCTAAGCAGCAGTAACCTGCCATCAGCAAAAATCCATGTAATAGTGTAGACAAATATATATATTTCCATGGATATCCAAACTGAGAAGCTGTCTGTAAATGGGGTGCACAGGCTTCCTCACAGACTACAAGAGGACTGGAAAAGCTTGGTATATATCCATACACTCTGGAACTTTACTACAGATTTTCCCATATTTGTAATTGTGCAGTGCTCCACATCTTTCCTAAAAGATTATTCATGGTTTAAGACATGTTCAAATGAGTGAATGTATTGTAATGAGCCCAGGAGTCTATCCAACATAGTAACATCTAGTGGGAAACCAGAGATCAGTGGACTGATGTTGGCTTGATTTGCCTAAAATGCTACCAAAATAGCTACAGCAATAATGAGTTGAGCCATGAACTACAACTGTCTAGGGAAGAGTGGGACCAGGCCAGAGTTGCCCAGGAAATAGAAGATGGACTAGACTGGAACTAATGCATAATCTTTAACCGTTCCTGGGGATAGTGAGAGATGGTCAGGGCAATTTAGATAGATATCTTTGAGGAGATTATACTAATGGGAATGCTGTTTGGGAAAGATAACAGAGATTCTGGGTTGGAGGGACCCTGACTTAAGTGACAAGTCACAAGGATCTTGTAAATTGGGAAGTACTTATATTTGAAGTCTAATATTCAATATACTTTAAGATGTTTACTGAGTAAAATGGTTTGTCCTATTAATCCCAATGAGTGGTTCTAGGAATTCTTGTTCAAAGTAAGGCTTGTAAGTTACCCCTTACCAAGAGAGAATGAATCAGCTCAAGATGACATGGGTAAAATTTGTAAAATTCCAGTTTATTTTCCATTTTTAAAGTCCATTTCAATCATTTGTGCATTTCTGAAAGAGCTGGCTATATTAATTGCTACACTACTGGAAACCTGAAGCATTTTCAGAACCGGAAGTTGTACTTAACATGGTTTGCGGGGGACCTACTGTTTAGGCCACAGTGATTCCTTATAGAAAATGCTCAAATTGCTAGTTTAACGGCCAGTCCTGAAATTCAGCCTTGGATCTGATAGTCAAGCTGGGTTCTCTCTCTAATAGTAAAAGTTCTATTTGCCAAATTATGCTCTCAGTTAAACCTGTGTAGTCCCATTATTGTGTTGACTGCATTGGTGCTGAGGGCTGTTCACTTGCTAAACATTAAAGCAGGAACAATTTTTCAACATCTGGACTGAGTTGAGGAGCATTGACAAGGATTTAGCAACAAGGAGTGCCTGCTTACCTTTAAAGGGGGGAGGGATAGCTCAGTAGTTTGAGCACTGGCCTGCTAAACCCAGGGTTGTGAGTTCAATCCTTGAGGGGACTATTGGGGGAACTGGGGCAAAAAATCTGAGGATTGGCCCTGCTTTGAGCAGGGGTTAGACTAGATGACCTCCTGAGGTCCCTTCCAACCCTGATGTTCTATGAGTCTATTATGGCCTGTTAGAAACTTAGCTCCCAAGGCCAGAACTGATGAGAGGTTGGGTAGGCATAAATCTGTGTCTGTTACTGAAATTTGAACTTAATTTTTGCCAACCCTGAGACGTGTGGGATTCCTTTTCTCCTTTTTGAACTTAAGAAACATCAATAGAAGATTTTCATCGCTGTGGTTTTAGTATTAAAGAATACAGCTGGCCTGTTGACTCTAAAAACAAATAGCCAAAGAAATCTTCAGTGATAATTTAATACGTTAAGCTACTCTTTTTTTAAAATATGATTAGTTTTTCCAATTACCAGCAGTTTGGGGAGAGCAAATTTAGCCCATGAGAAATACAATTAGACAAATATAGATCTGTCAAGAACGAAGAAAGTAATAAACCCATCTTAGCACTCTTCCAAAAGCTAATACTGCAGAAAACCCACAACGCTCATCTTCGGTGACAGCGGTAACATGAGCTACATGCTATACTACACAGAAAGCACAACTCCACATAAGGAAAATGTGCAAGGAAATGAACAACCTGAAATTTAAAAGGATGCCCTGGTGTAGCTCTGTAATATTCTTATTTGCATAATCTTGGTACAATAGTAAGAAAATATTTTATTACAATCAGGGGTCAAACACAATTTTTTTTTTTAAGGTTAATGCTAAAGAGATGACAATTTTATATTTACAAATCTGGATGCATATTTTTGGCCATGTCATGCCAGTTTTTAAATATGACCCATTTTAAAATAGAAATTTCCCATGAAGTCAGTGGGGGAGAGGGACTGCCACTCAATCAAACAGAAGGATAAAGCCTTTTATTTGCAATAGTTTATAGTGCATTCCTGAATCTTCCTTATTATCTTCTTTTGAAATAGTTTACAATGTGCCACTAAATTCTTTGTACACCACCCTGGAGTTTATTCCAGTGGAAGAGATTTTTTGTTTTTTAAATAAACAAAGGAAAAGCTTAGTTGTAAGACCACATTTAAAGTAAGTGTGTTGTTCTAAATTGGTGCTCATTTCCTGTATGGATGCTCACACAGACTATCGCCTTATAAATCAACAACTATGCAGGAAAAAACAAACAATCCACTATCTGTAGCACGGGCCAGATTTTCTGAAGAGCACAGTATCCAACATGCTAAGCTCTTTAGAGAGTCTGAACCAAATTTAAAATATATTCAGCAAAGTGCAACATAATGGCTAAGCAGGAAGAAAGCTGTGTTCACAACTACTGACCAAGCAACTAAGAACTTGCAGATTTGATTACGTTTGTTACCCTGACTCACCAACCCTTCCCATGCCCACTTGTTTGCATTTTCAACCTGTTATGTTTGTCTTTTTGACTGTATGCTCTTTGGGACAGGGACTGTCATTCATTATGTTTTGGGACCCAGCTCAGTGGGACCCAATCTAACTGTAGCCTTTAGGCAAAAAAACGATATCAGTGTTCAGCAACAACTAGAGACAGGAGTTAGATCTGGAACTCCATCTTGGGCCTTCTATACCCCATACTTCATAAAAGTTCAGAGCAGAAATTTGCAGCTCACAGACCTCTAACAGCGAAGAGTTAGCAAATGTTGTAGTTAGGAAAAAAAAGTCACTTTTCATTTATGAAAACATGAAATTGAAATCCATGTAATTGAAAATTAATATTTATCAGTTTTCACATTATATACATTCAAGCCCTGTTTCAGCAAGACACTTATGCATATGAGTAACTAAGCACTTGAGTCTCTCATTGACTTCTTCAGGTATGTCTACGCAGGGTTGGAAAAAGGCAGGATGGGGTCCTGAGCCCAGGCTCCAGCCCAAACCCAAATGTCTACACTGCAATTTTTAGCCCTACAACCCAATCCCAAGTCAGCTGACCCACGCCAGCTACAGTTGTGTCACAAATCTTTTATTCCAGAGTAGACATACCAGGATTAATCAGGTGCTTAAAGTTATGCATATGCTTACAATAATCTGATGGATCAGGATGTTCCTGGTTTAGCGTATCCCTTGATAATACATACTCTGATCCAAAACAATGCTAGATATGTGTGTGTGGCACAACATACATTACAAGGTATGACAAAAGTGCTCCAGAAATGCTTATAGATAATTATGACTGATAAGAGAAATCATCCAGTTATATTTGGGGAGAACTTTTTGAATGTGAAACATTTACTTAGCAACTTTTTTATAATAAGCAAACAATTGCTGGCAGCAGAAGTTATTTCTGCCAAAAGCAGTAGTAGAAGCCAGATAAATGATTAAACAAGTGAGGAGTACTTCCAAATTAGTTTACCCATTTTATGCAATTTATGAAAATCATTTTAAAAAAAACAGCGGATTTTCATAGGTGCTAGAAGAAAGAGATATGTGGATAAATGGATAAAAAATTGTTAAAGTGGGAAAACCTTGTTCTGATAATGCCAAGGGAAATCTCTCCAGAAGTTCTCCCCTGACAGTACCAAGATGCACATTTTGAATAAAAGGAAAGTTCTCACAACAAAGCTGTTGAAGCAAAAGATATGAATAGGCCAAGGTATAGATGAGTGAGGCTGCCAGTTCTGTGTGAGAAGTCCATTTAAAATGAATTGCTTCTGCAAAAGAATAAAAACCCCAAAGCAGCAGAAAAAAGGGGAAGCTTATGCTTCACACTGGCCATTTTTCTATGGGAGAAAAATTATTGATGTCATCCCGAATTGGAGTGCGGGTGGGGGAAGAGGTTGTTTTAAGGTTAGATCTTTGTTGCTGTCTTAACACAGATTATGTACAGATACAATATTCAGTTTTGATCATTAGAGAGGCCAATTACTCCTCTGGAGCTCACTGTATTGAACACACTTTCTGGACACAATTTGTGAAAAAAGCTGCAGCACATCCTGGCAACATATGATGCACACCCTCCAATTTTCAAGCTACAATATATTCCTGTACCAAAAGCAACTGTAACAAAACAAAACACAAACCAAACCCCCAAATCCAGAATTTTCTCATAGGTCACAGAACCAGTAACTGAAATGAATTATGTTGCAGGTATTACAAATTATCTAGTCTAGTCAATCACCCATAAAAGCTGCAAAGATGAAAAACACCCTTCTTACTTGGTATATTTCTCTTCGTATCCTAGCCAATACATCAAACCTTTAAAAATGGTGATAGTCAATCTCTGTGCATTGTACTCTCAAGTGTTACCAAACAGATTTGAAATAACATGTTAATTTTTGTATCAAAGCTATGATGTTCTGACCCTGAAAAAAATTAAGGTGTTTGGGATTTCAGTGATTGTGTTGAGACCATATTTAATTAAGTACAGTAACTCCTCACTTAATGTTGTAGTTATGTTCCTGAAAAATGCAACTTTAAGTGAAACAATGTTAAACGAATCCAATTGTCCCATAAAATTTAATGTAAATGCGGTGGGTTAGGTTCCAAGGAAATTTTTTTGGGGCAGACAGAAGACATTATATACTGTACTGTACTGTGGTTGGGAAGTGCCCCTGGCTTACCCCACACAGGCACAGCCCGCTGCGGGCAAGGATGCTAGCTTTGCAGCAGCAGCTTCCCTGGAGAACAGGCTCGGATTTTGCCAGGAATGCTCCAGGCCCACCTCTTCCTGTTCCCGCTCCACTCCAGGCCCACCTTTTTCCACCCCTACTCCACCTCCTCTCCGGAGCACCCTACATCCCTCCCTCCCTGCCCCTGCACCCTAAGCACTGCCAAACAGATATTTGGTGGTGCTTAGGACTTTCTGGGAGGGAGTGGGAGGAGTGCAGATGTAGCACTTCCCCACTTCTGTCCCTCCCTCCCAGAAAGTCCTGGAGAGCCGCCAAACAGCTGTTAGGATTTTCTGGGAGGGAGGGGGTGGATCAGAGACAGCGCTTCCCAGCTCCTGCCCCTCCCTCCCAGAAAGTCCTAAGCACTGCCAAACAGCTGTTTAGTGGTGCTTAGGATTTTCTGGGAGGGAGAGGGAGGAGTGGAGATGCAGGACTTCCCTGCTCCTCCTCCTCCCTCCCAGCACTTCGTGCTTAGGACTTTCTAGAAGGGAGGGGCAGGAGCAAGGAAGCCCTGGGAGGGGGAAGCGCTGGGAGGGAGGAGGAGGAGGCGGAGAAGCAGAACTTGTGCAATGCTCCCTTGTAAAGTCGCTGCTCTTCCACAGAATCTTACAAGCAGGCAGCCAAACAATGTTATAAAGGAGCACTAAACAACTTTAAACGAGCATGTTCCCTAACTGAGCAGGGATGTAATATTGAATCAATGTTAAGTGGGACAATGTTAAAAGGGGAATTACTGTACTGTACTACACAAAGTGTACCATTATACACCAGCAAACTGTTTGCTAGATAGAAAAATGCCATACCACTTTATTCAGACAAGTTTTCCAGGTCCCAAAACCCAAAAGCACACCTGAAAATATTCAGACAATACACACCACTGGGGCTTTGGAGCCAAAATCTTTAGAGTAACCTAGTAAATAGTACCCCTTATATTACTTTGCTATTGCTTGTAAGATATTTTTTTACTTTAAGTTTATTCACTGAGCCAATTGGGAAAATACAGTTAAGTTGTAATAATGCAAAGAATTAAGTTACAAATTCCATACAAGCGATGATGTTCTTAAAAACACTTTAGGGCACCTCAAAGAATACAAGCCATGTCCAACAGCTTAATTGAATTTTATATATTTTGCGTTTCCAGTCTCACCTCTGCCACAGATAACTGACAAAATTTTTCATTCTTTGGCTACTTTCTCTATATCTTTTCCTGCCATTTTTTACCACTACAGTATTTTACTGCAATTCAGTAAACTGTACAGACAAATCTGTATCAGATCCAGCTTATGCATAACTACAAACTGTGCTGTTTCTTAGTGTTCATGTCTTTACATATGCACTGCTTGTAGTTAAACAGTTAACAGACAACGGTATAACAAGATCCAATGGTTAGAAGTTGAAGCTAGACAAATTCAGACTGGAAACAAAGTGTACATTTTTAACACTGGTATTCACCACTGGAACAAATTACCAAGGGTTGTGCTGGATTCTCCACCATTGGCAATTTTTAAATCAAAGTTAGATTTTTTTTAAAGGTCTAGTTCACAAGTAGATATTTTGGGGGAGTTCTACGGCCTATGTCATCCAGGAGGTCAGACTAAATGATTACAGTCGTCCTTTCTGGCCTTGGAATCTATGAATATGTTGTCATGTCTTTGGAACTAACATGGACTGAACATGTCTGCATTTGATCTGCGTAGATCTGCACATCAACCTTCACGAATGTAGTTTCAGCTAAGTTTGGCTTGTCTTCCGGTACCGTTACACAGCTATCAGCAGTTTGCCCTGAATGGATGTGGGTCCCACTTTTTAGAGACAAGCATCAACTTTACGATAATTGATCCCCATCTCCATAGTGTCCATACTCTGATTAGTTGTGTGATCTAACCTGCAATGGAGCTCGTGCTCACAAACATGATTGGGCTTTGGAGAACCCAAGCATCTTTTTGTACTAGAGCTCACACATTTTATGAGGAGAGCAGCAGAGTGAACCAAAGAGACTCATCAGTAAGACAGGAACAGAAAAGTCTAAAGAGATGTATATGTTTTTATATATATGAGCAGCTTGGAACCAATAATTCACAATATACAATAAAAAACGGGGTCTTACAATGGTGGCTGGATCAATACCCAGTTGGATTTCTGAACTGGCCTTAAGGGAGGAATTTAAGCTTTAAGTGTCAATGAGGTAACACTTTCAAAACTGGCCAGACTTTATTTAAAATATTACTGATGAGGCCTTCTTCAGCTCCAAAAAGTTACGCTTGAATTGCTCCTTCGATGTTGTCCTCCAGGAGGACGAGATTAAATCTATAAAATTTTCAATGAGCTAGGCATTGGCAATGGTGCTTGATTCCCCTCGTTCCAGGGCTTTTCACATAATACATCTGTACATTACTCATTCTCTATATTAAATTTAAGTTGTAAAATTTTAAAAATCTACATAATATTTAGATAAGGACACTGAGGATGAGTTCTGATCATCTGTCACTGCAATGCTTTGAAAGAGAAGATTTATTAATCTGTGGTTGATCCCCAATGAAATAAGCCTGAACCCACCAAGAGAGACTTTGGATTTGAGATTGCCTTGGTAAAGTGGTTCAACTGCTATTTAAATTAAAGAGTTGCTAGGCACACTTACGAAGACAATACAACTGTATACGTGGAGCAATTTATAAAAGGCATCATGATATAAATACATTGCCACTTTATTAGACTCCTGGGTTAGATGCAGCAGACAGCAGATCAACCCATGAGTAGATTATCTGTGGTTCTAAGCAGAGGATGATTAGCAGTTGCACATCATGCTTTTCACCAGTATGGGGCTCAGTTTTTGATGGAGGCTCATGAATTCAGCCTATTTATTTTTTTACCTAAATGTTTTAAGAGATTGTAATGAGTTTAGGCCTTAACATATTTTATATTAAATTCTAATTTTAAACATGTTTATTTTTAGAAAGCAGAATTTATTATAATTTAAATAATCAAAAACAATCCCATTTTAAAATCCAAGGACTTAAATTAAAAAAAACACCACCACCTTTTTTTAAATTTTAGTTTTTATCCATCCTGGTCCTAACATTAAAATTGATTCATTGTGCAGCCGCAACAAAGTAGGCTTATAGAATATTGGCCTGTATAAAGAAGAATTTATTTATTACATAAATCAAATGATATTGAGCAAACAATTTTTATAATGGGCAGTTTATTCCACAAGGGAGTGTACAGTCCAGTTTTGGCCACCCTATTTGAAGATAATTTGGAAGTTGTACAGTCTGTGCATTTGAAATGAAGAATACTGTTAGAACCAGTAATATCTCTACAACGGGAAAGAATTGTTAAGTTGATATAGATATTACTAGTATGTTCTCTAACCAGAATCAGCTTTCCAAGTGCACCCACTGCAGGTGGAGAGAGTATAGCATAAAGCAGTGGTCCCCAACCTTTTCATCTGGCGGGCGCCAGACGAAGGACCGTGGCGGCGGCGACGCTTCTCGATGACGCTGCTTGACGCTGACAAGCGGTGTCATCCAGAGGCGTTGCCGCCGAATTTCGGTGGGTGCTCGACCGCTGGCCAGGACGCGGGTGCATTTAGATGCGCCCGCGGGCACCACATTGGGAACCCCTGGCACAGGGCAACAAAAATATGAGGAGAGTGATGCAACTGTTTAGTCTTGCAAGGAAACAACTAAAGGTGAGATGACTGAAATATTAAAGCCAGATAACACTTTTTATCAATATTGAGCTATTTGAGGTTGCACAGACCAAAAGTAGGAGTTATCAGAGCTAGATTAAGACCTTTGCTCAGTCATATTATGTCAGAATCCAGGGTTTCATTTAATCATATATATATTTCTAGTTCTTATTTATATGTATTTCTTGGGAGGGAACGCTTGAAAACACAAACCTAACAGAAGACACATGGTGTGGGCTCTGTGCTGCCATCTCATTATAGCTCTGTTGAGATGGTGCTGGCAGGGAGGGAAACTGAGGACTCTGTGGAATCCCCCATTTTCAGGTGTCTGTGGTGTTGGAAGCCTGCCAAGCAGACGGTTGTTCTGTGGGTAGCCCCTGCCACCAGCTCCCCAAGTGTCAGGGCCATAGTGCAGAGGTAAAACATTTAGGTGGGGGCTCTGGACTGCTTTAATTTGGCTTTGAGTGGCATGACTATAATTTGAGAGAGATTATTCATGTAAGTAAAATCCAGAGGTACACCTCTACCCCGCTATAACATGACCTGATATAACACGGCTGCTGTGGGGAGCCCCAGACCCTTTAAATCACCGCTGGAGCCCTGCCACCGCTACCCCAGGGCTGTGGCAGCAGGGCTTGCCAGCGATTTAAAGGGCCTGGGGCTCCAGCTGCTGTGGGAAGCCCTGGGACCTTTAAATCACCGCTGAGCCCTGCCGCTGCTACCCCAGGGCTGTGGTGCGGGGCTCGTGCAGTGCTTTAAAGGGTCCAGGACTCTGGCTGCTGGGGGAGCCCGGAGCTCTTTACATCACTGCCGGAGCCCTGCTGCTGCTGCTACCCCAGGGCTGCAGCAGCAGGGCTCACCAGCGATTTAAAGGGCCTGGGGTTCTGGCTGCCGCGGGGAGCCCTGGGCCCTTTAAAGTCACTGCTGGAGCCCTGCTGCCCCAACCCCGGGGCTGGGGCAGCAGGCTCCACTGGAGATTTAAAGGGCCTGAGGCTCCCCACAGCAACTGGAGCCCGGAGCTCTTTAAATCACTGCTGGAGCTCTGCCGCCCCTACCCCAATATAATGGGGTTTCAGCTATAACACGGAAGGAATTTTTGGCTCCCCACGACCACTTTATAGCGGGGTAGAGGTGTATATTAGAGAATGATGGATAGTTGGAATTAAATAGCATTCATGTATTTAAACAAATATATTAGAAGACCATGTGAAACTACAGTTACAGGTTAATTAAAGATTATCTAATTAAAATTAGATTTGTCTTTGTTGATCATGCTCCTGCCTCCTCTAAGTATAACCCAAGAGTGGCTATGAAATACTTTGTATTGGAGTGCTCTTGATCCTCGTCAGGCACAAACCATCTCCTGGTTCTTTATAAGTAGAAACTAAGAATAGAAAATATTTACTAGGATTATCTCTCTGCCAATGAAAGATTGTTCCTTATGGGGACACTTTCTAGCGTCCATCGTAGTTTCAGATGTCCCAAGCAATTTCCCTGGGGAGGCTATTCCATAGTCTGATAGATCGCACTGTCAAGAAGTTCTTCCCAATATTTAGCCACAACTTTTGTGAATTTCATCCTGTTCCTTCTAGTCATTCCCTTTGTGTACCTCTCTAGGTAGTTTCCCTTCCTCCTTGATGCTTACACTCTCATTGAATCTTCACAAATTGTTCTGTTCATCACTCCTGCTTAGTTATTCCTTGAATGAGCTATACATAGTTAGCTGTTAGCAAATATGTGAGGAGTTTGGAATCTGCTTAGGGCATCGGTGAGGATGAGTACACAGTATTACAATACCTCATCTTGAAGCCTACATACACTGAGTAAGTGGTTAAGTAGGTCAGGGCTCTGAATATGCAGGTGAAAATTCTGCACAGGTCAAAAATTAAATTAGTTTGGTGATTTCATCCTACTACCTAGCTGAATCTTGTCCATCTGAAAACTACCTTGCAGTTAAACACTATTGGCAGTCTCTGAACTGGTATAGAAAAGGTGAGAATTGAAGTTAGAACTGAGGGAAAGCCCGTGAAGTCCCAGTCCTTTTAGAGTGAAAGTGTACCCCCAACATCAGTGAAAGTCAGAGACAGTGGCAGGTGCTCAGCATCTCTGAAAACGTGGCCTTAGGCATCTCAAGTTTTAGGCACTCATAATTAAAGGCCAATTTTGAAAAGTGGCTGGTTTTCCATTGGTTAAATGGGGATAAAATCTTTATCTCTTTGTTAAAGCACTTTGAAATGCTTGTGCATACAAAGAAAGACTCAGGGGGAAAGGACCTAATTTCTGAGTTCAAGCTTTATAAATATGGCATAATAGGTCATGTATTGTATTAAGGGCTTGATCCTCTGGGGGACTTGGGGTTGTGTTACTGGATGCAAGAGACCAGCAAAGTCATCACAGGCATTGGGACCTCCCCTCTGACTCCAGGAGACACCATCATGTATCTCATCAGGGTCATCCATTGAGCCCACCTGGATGGTCTCATACGCCTATTTTATAGCTTCTCCCTACCTGAGCTCTGATTGGCTCAGTCCTCAAATTATGAATATTTATGACTCCATCCACTATGGAAACTTAGTTTCCAGTTCATGGAAAAACACTGATCTGCCCAGTAACAAGCAGCCCTTTCTTTCGGATCTGGGCACTTCAAATAAATGGCCGTGCTCTGTGTCCTTGCACATACACACAGCCAGATACAAACAGAATTAGTTTCTCAACTGCCCCCGTCCCTAAACAAATAAAATGTTGCAGTGCAAAAGGCACATGGGTTACATGAGCTGAAGTCCTGGATTGCTGTTAGTTTGTTTTTCTAGTGGTAAGGGTAGGGGTAAGGCGGGAGAGTTAAGTAACAAGGGAGAAAGATCAGGGTATGCAACAAGGAGTAACACTGGTGTTAAGCAGGACAGTGTGGGAAGAACGTTCAAAATTCTTCAGAGTGCAGTCTCTAACGTTTATTTCAACATCAGGGAACACGGCAAAAAAAAAATAATCCTGCTCTGGCTGCAAGTTGTAAAATAAACCCTATTTGGGAGTATTTTCAAGAAGTTCCTGTACCTCCGAGTAAAAGAGGAACATGTGCCAAATGTAAACACTGCAAGAAAGAGTTGCAAGGGCTGGTTGTCAAAATGAAACAACATTATGAAAAATGCTCCTCAGAAGGCAATGACTTTGAAGATGATGTTGTGGACAAGTCTGAACAATCTAGATCAACTAATCAGTAAACTTACTTTTGCACCATTCGTATGGACTGCCTACCAAGTCTTATTATGCTAATAAATGTTAACTTAGATTATTACTGTAAATTTATGTTTTGAGTGGATTACTTATGAATTTCAAAATGTTTGTGTTCAATATATAAATGGTATGTTAGTTTGTTGGAGAAGTATGTCAATGTTTTACTGCTATTGTTGGATTTCTGTAGTGATTTCTTAATTGCTCAATATAATCAAATACAGGTGAAGATTTCCTGTTTAAAAGTAAAGTTTTACTAGGCATTTATTAATTTCAACATTTAAAAATGTTCCTTTTTCAAGCTGTTTGGTATGGTGCTAGAAATAAAGGTTTAACTAGATTTAGATAATTCTTATGCTTCATTATTTCCCTTATAAAACTAAGTTTAGAAAATAAGTTATATCATTGAAACAATGGTACAAGCAGCTGCAATAGAAGGAATCTTTCATTTACAATCTCATTTTTTAAAGCAGTGCACTTGGTAATACGCACTGAGAAAGATTGACTTTTTTCCTCATTTTCTTTCAGAGTCCACCTTAGACATAAGGTGTTATAATTGTCCACCATCTGAAATGTTTACCACTTCAGAGACTTCTGCTGGTACCACCAACAGTGCTGTAACTAAACTTTTTGCATCAGACAAAAAAATTACCTATATTAAAAAAGATTTTCTTCATAATCCAGTAAAACCATGGATGAATTTATAATCAGGACCAGCAAATTCCATCAAAACTCCATAAATGAAAAGACTGCTCGGTTCCTTTATGCAACAAATTCTCTCTTTCGTCTAGTTCAGAATAAAACATTTCATTTATATAATTCAATCTTACGACCAGCATACACTCCTCCAGGCAGAGAAGACATTGCTGGAAGGCTGCTGGATACAGCATATGAGAAGGAAATTTTAACACTGAAAAAAAAATTAACGAATTTTCCATCAATCTGAGTGCTGATGGATGAGCATGTACACACTGATCCAGTAATATATTCTTGTGTCACAACAGAAGATGGCGTTTCTGTCTTACAGAAATAATTGATACATCAGGAAATGCCCATACAGCAGACTGCTTAAGAGAAGTAGCAGTAAACGCTGTAACAAATTGCCAACAAATACTAAAGTATCCAGTGTATAGCTTTGTTACAGACAATGCTCAAAATGTAGCAAAGATGAGAAGAAATCTAGAAGAAGATAATGAAGAGAACCCGAAACTTGCAATATATGGGTGTAGTTCTCACTTGATGCATCTTTTAGCCAAAGACGCAAGCATAACTCCAGGAATAAAGGAAAATGTTGTTTAAATTGCAAAATACTTCTGTTACAGCTGCTTCAGCTTCACTAAAGAGAGCAGGAAACTAATTCTCTCCCAAGATGTACAATGGAATTCATTGGTTGACTGTTTTGTGCTATTTATTAAGAACTGGCCTATCCTGATGACAATTTGCAAAGAAAAACATGACAAAACAGATGAAACTATCAATGCAGCCAAAGAAGTCAGCATCGGACTACTGTGAAATATATGCTGAATATACTGAAAACTATTTCCATAGCACTGAAAAAAATGCAGAAAGATTGCTGCTGTATTATTGATGCTGTTGAAATTTGGAAAGAATTGAAGAGACACTGAAGAAATACTCACCAAGGTAAATTCCAGGCAGTAAAGAATGGATGGATCAAGCAGTTATTACACCTCATTTTCTTGCCAATATTCTCAACCCAAAGCACGAGGATAGATGCCTAACTGCTAAAGAAGAAGACACTACTACAGCATGGGCATCTAATAATCACCCACCAGTCAAGCCAACCATAATACATTTCAGGACTGGAAGTGAACCATTCAAGCACTACACGTTTGCTGATGTTTCACCACTGGTGGAAGTCACTAAATAAGCACCTGGAACTAGAGTTTGTTGAAATGCTAAAATCAACTATTAACAGCAGTAACCTCTTCATTCAAATCTGAGAAACTGACTGGGAAACTCACTGGGATCTGAAAAAGCAGGAAAAACTTCTCTCTTCCAGTCTTGAATAAAAACAAGAGAGGAGGGGATGAGATCAACTAGTTTTAAAAGTTTGAAGGACAGCTTAAGCAATTTAGGAGATTCTCACATTTTCAAGAGACTTAAGCAAGTAGGAGCTTAAGTTTCAGTCACTTTCACTTAAGTATATTTGAAAAATTTTCCAGGCTGACTTGAAATAATCAGTTTAATTCACTGACTACAGATAATCCCCGTTTATTTAAGAAATCAAATTTAGTCGGTAAATGTGAAACATGTTTTGATATAAAATGTTTATATATCCAAAACATCTAAGGTTTGTTTTCTTTAATAAAAATAAATGTTATATGCTGTTTTGTGTGTTTAAATTCCAGTTAACATCCTAGCACAGCTTGACATAAACCATGACCAAAAATTAATTATCTAGTAAACAAGCAATGTTGTTCATCATTTTCTAACATACTAAAAATGTACAATTTAAGAATCTGAAAATACTAAGCTACACGTCTACCCCGATATAACGCTGTCCTCAGGAGCCAAAAAAATCTTACCGCATTATAGGTGAAACTGCATTATATTGAACTTGCTTTGAGCTGCTGGAGCGTGCAGCCCCACCCCCCAGAGCACTGCTTTACCATGTTCTATCCGAATTCACGCTATATCAGGTCATGTTGTATCGGGGTAGAGGTGTACATAATTGCTTAAATAATGTATATAATTACAGTGTACTATTCTAGGTAGCAAAAAGATGTACCAAATCTAGTATAAAGGCTCTATTTAGTTGTAAATCAACATGTTTTAAAGGTTGCATCAAGCAATGAGAATGCAACCTTCTTTAGAAAACTGAAGTAGAAGTGGGAAAGTTGATTAAAATCAGTTATTTAAATCATGACTTTCCACTTGGTGATTTAAATAACTTTTTATATTGCCTTGATTTAATCAATCCCCCCCTGGTTGAAACTATCAGTATCAGTGGTGGGCAACCTGTGGCCTGTCAAGCTAATCTGCTGGTGGGCCACGAGACAGTTTGTTTACATTGACAGTTTATAGGCACGGCCAGCAGCAGCTCCCAGGGGTCACGGATTGACGTTCCTGGCCAATGGGACCTGCAGTAAGCTGCGTGGGCCACAGGTTGCTCACCATTGATCACTATGATACAATATTTTTCCCCAAATCTCATTTCCCCTACCACATTGGTCTCTGATGGAGCTCCAGCAGTTTTAAAATTATTAGACCATGTAAGGAAACACACAAACTAAAAAGAACCAGCTGCAGTTTGTCTGACAATCCGTCTTTTAGATTGTGCTAGTTGCCTTGATGCTACTGAATTCCCAAGAACAGAATTACCAGTGGCCGTTCAGACACACCTCTTTTATTTGAAAGGGCTAGCAAAGCTTGCCCTAGTTCACCTTAAGCTAAGAGAAAGGTAGATGTACTGTTTAATAGAGTTTGGCCTCCCTTCATGGAATATTTTAAGGTTAAGTCCTAAAGTACACTCCCATGTGACACATGGTGACCCTGGTGAGTTCGATCCCCACCATAAACACTGTAAATAACAAACAAGCAATTTAGCTGAAGACAAATGCATCATGCAACAAACAAACCTCAACATGCAGTAACCTATAGGCGCACTTGGTATGTAAATTAAGTTACATATTTACAGTATGCATTTATTAAATCCTGAGACTGTCAAACAATCTGCTTACAAGGTCATGTAACAAAACAGGTTCGCTCTGTAGGCCTGTAAACTAGTCAGGCTCCTCCCCCTCCCCCTAACATTAATCCATGTGCAATAAGATGACATACTTCACATGACATTTAGATTTAACAGATGTGGCTGTGATCTTTATTGAATTTCTTTAAGGTAAGAGTTTAAAAAGATAAAAAACTGAATTTTTTAAATCACCTCAAACAAATCCACTGAGTCCTACTTCTTGTTCAGCCAATCACTAAGACAAACAAGTTTGTTTTAATTAATGGGAGATAATGACAGCCTCCTCTTATTTAAAATGACACCTAAAAGTGAGAACAGTCATTCACATGGCACTGATGTAGCCGGCACTGTAAGGTATTTACATGCCAGATATGCTAAATATTCGTGTGCCACTTCATATTTCGACTTGTAGGCTCTAAAGTTTTACCCTTTTTTTTTTTTTTTTACATAGTTGCACTCAAAAACAAAAAGTAATTCTGCATTTGTAAGTTGCCCTTTCACTTTGAAGAGACTGCACTACAGCACTTGTATGAGGTTAACTGAAAATTATTTTTTACCTTTTAAAAATGCAAATATCTGTAATAAAAAACAAAAAATAAAATGAGCACTGTACACTTGATATTGTGTTGTAATTGCAATTAATATATTTGGAAATGTAGAAAAAATCCTAAAGTATTTATAATAAATTTAAATTGGTATTCTATTATTAACAGTGAGATTAAAACTGCAATTAATCATGACTTTTTTAAAATCTCGTGATTAATTACAATTATTTTTTTAAAACCTTTTGACAGCCCTAAAGAAATGCATTGTAAAATCTGACGTCATCAGATCATCTGTTGGCATCAAAACCCACTATTTACCTATTATGCAGAAACCCTATACTCCTCTCCCCTTTCCACTGCCCTATGAACTTGTGGTCATTTCTGTATGGTGATATTGTAAAAGAAATATTTCCCTATAATTTACACACCACTGTCCTGCTGGATGAAATTTGGTGACAACGTATTTCAGGAACAGAAGCAGCCCTCTGGCACAGCACAAGCTGTCAAAAAAAACCAAACCGTATGGCACATTTACAAGAAGTTATTTCTAATGACACCATCCTCCTGCAAATAATTTTTTTTCCAAGCAGGAAGTGAGATTAATTAGAAAATAGATGTAGGTTTTCGTACAGTTACCTTAAATAAGAAGGGGTGGATTTCACTTTGGTAACAATAAAGAGTTGTTTTTGACTCTTCTTTTAACTTTTAAAATGTTCTGCTCATTTCATGAACCTTAGGCCAGGTCGACACAACAAAGCTTTGCTGGCCTAGGTATGTCTGTCAGGAGTCTGAAGAGAGGGGAAAAAAAAAAAAGAAGAAAAATCACCCCCCTAACAGACTATAGCTATACCAGCAAAGCCTTTGTAGTGTAGGTTAGCCCTTATATGCCTTGCTCTGAATCCAATTAATTTCTATCATTTTCTAACATTTAGTAATTCGTCAGGAAATGGTGGAAGTGGTATTGGAAAGACAGAACCTGCCCTTCAGAAAGTACCAATTTTAGCTAATAAACCTAATCCATGGCATGTGACCTAGAGACGACAGAAAGAGCACATAAAGAAGCTACACTACTTTCAAAGGAGCGTTTGGGCCTTGATTTAACGATAGGTGCTGGACAGTGAGTAGTGCCAGGCAGTAATGCACAAAGATGTCTAACGGCTGCGACATTTTGATTTTTGGGATGGAGCAATATGGCAACTGAGAACAGTCTGTTTTCAGATTCTGAATCAGAATCTGCATGCATCTTGTGTAATATTTTGTAGGACATTCACAATTTTTAATATTGACAACTAGACAAAAAAGTGTTACAACAGGGCCTAACACAAATAATTCAAATTTAGTAAAATTTAGCGACTTAATCTCATAGCCCTCTCTGTGTACAAGATTCCACCAGAGTTCTGTTATTTGTGAGCTAATGCTGTAGTTTCAGTATGACACATCCCTTTTATTTGACCAATTTTAATTTCACAGCCTCCATGTTTCCAGCTCTCACTAATGATATTCTTTCTGTAAATGAAACTCCCCAAGGGGCTTCTCTCTCACCGGAGATATATACTCCACCTCCACATACCAAGCTATTACTCAGGATTTTTATAATGGTTTTAATGATAAGCTACCCTTTTTAAGCTACTGAACACCGTAACTGAAATATTTTAATGGGATATATATTATTTTAATGCATCTCAATCAGGCAGCTATCGCACTGGTTCCACAGGGATTAACCTTAAAAGGTTTTCCTCTTCAAAATAATGTATAAACTTACCTGAGGCATATTTTTATTTTTTAGAACACAGTACTGTACTAACAGCCCTTCTGAGAATCCACACTCTGCATTCCAGAGTGACAAACAATAATTTGCATTCAAGTGCATCTCTGACTAAACATAGCTTTTTAGGTAGCAAACTTGCACTGTACAAAAAGCAGCCCTGCTGTACGAGGAACGCTCATTTTACATACTTCTAATAATATATCTTCTCTGAAATGTCACTTATCCACAGCCCTTTGGACTGACCATCTCCTAGAGCGTTGCCAAGAAATGCAATACTGAAAAATGCATATCTAAAAAGCAGCTGAAATTACATTCACCGTACCTTCCCACACCATTACAAAACAAACAAACAAAACATACACACACACAAAAGCACATATACATTATTAATTGATTTTCTGCATCTCAGTGAAGTAAAATGATGGGCTGTTCCTTTCTTCAGCTGCACATTGCAGTACTATTGGTGCAGGACCCTGGTTATGCAGACAAAAATCTTGGCTAAAGTTTTTTCGTTTGAGAAATAGTTTCTTGGTCAAATCCACTGGTTTTTAAAATATTATTATACAGCACTCTTAAAACCACATTTACACAAGATCATTCTAATAATCTTTCCCTTCCTTTGCTATCCACATATGTCCCAGATTCATAACATATGATTCTTTTCTGACAAGGCAGTAGGTGAGAATTACCCCATTGATCTGAAACAAGTTAACTGGTGTAAAACTAGCATAAATAGGGGCAGGATCTGGCCCACAGCCTGCATGGGACATTCCTCCCTCAGCAGCTCAATTTGGCACAGTTGTAGGATTTCCTATGAAAGCTACATCCTTAAGCCTCCCTTCACTGATTAATGTTTACATTTCCTCTTGATGAACCAATCCTTTTTGGACAGTGTGACAGAGAAACAGATTTAACTGAATCATAATTCAGTTAGTTTGTTTACTGCTATACATGAAAGGAGAACGAAATCAAATTGGTCAAGCCAGACCTTTAAAATACATATATGATTTTACCAGATGGTCCTAGCCTTCCCCATGGTTTGTGCACATAAGTGTTGGGCCACAAAACTTACTCTTCAGCAACGCTTCAGTAATAAAGCTTCACAGCCAGATTATTACATGCAGATAGTAGATCCTCATTTTGAACTACACTGTATTCATTTTAGTATTAACAAGATCACCAGTTAATAGGATTGACAACATATGTGATGAAACCGCTAATTTTCTATTATGAAACCATCAAGAGATTTGGTTGGAAAGTCTGCAGGGAGTAAAAAGCTGACACATGCTAATCTGCTTCTTTACCAAGACTGAGCTATGGCTGCCTTAGAGTGGGAGGAAGAAAGGAGGATGAGTGCAGGAGTTTTTCTCCAACAATTGTTACACATCTCAAAAATTCACTTGCATTTTGGAGTGAATAAGTGCTTCAAATATAGCTCTACACTATTTTAGTTTTAATTCCCTATCCTCCAACCCATCGTATACATGGGAAAGGTTACTGCCTGATCTAACTTCATTCACTGCCTCACATCTCACCATGAGTACAAGCATGCATCTGGCATGGTTCCCAACCTCCCCCAATCCCTGCTCTTTCTCCAGCAAGAGGGAGACTATGGTATGCATTTATATAGGGTGCACCATACTGCAACCTGTCTTCCAGTTCCTCCAGAGTCTCCTCCTGAGGTTATTGGCTGCCCTTCTCCCCCACACCTCCTGATCCAAGGACACTCTGTCTATGGCCCTACAAAGTCACAAGACCACCTCATAAGCCTGCTCCTGCCATTGGCCAAGATGGCCATCTATCATACCAGGAGAAGAAAGCTGGATGGTGGGTGCTCTGTGATTGTGGGGCCTATTTTCGGTCCCTCATTAAGCCACATATCCAGGCGGAGTTCCTCTGGGAGGTGTCCACTGCCTCCATGGACACCTCTGAGGAGTAGCAGGCACTGTCCGGGGTCCTCTGCTCAGTGTCCTCCTCTGAATCCCTGACTTTATCCCTTTGACCTTCACTCCCATCTGTTTCCTTATTTGTTGTTCCCCAAATTTAGCTGATGCCTGGGTTTGGTGGCTCCTCTCTCCCCTGATGCTGCAGGGGGGAGGGAGCTTTAGCAATGGCCAGGCTGACATCCACCAGTCCCCAGTGCCTCAATGGGTCCATTACATCTCACAGAACCTAGGCCTGCACAGAGGGTTCAATTCTTATAGTCTAGTCCAAATGTGACAGGGCAGTTGGACCTCACTCTCTCTACCCACATAGCAAAGGAAAAAGGCCAATTAAGGTTTCTACTTTGCTCCTATCAATTTATTTATTACCTTTCTTCTTGGATCCAAAACCATGCAGCTCCCCACACCTATGTCCCCCAAACTACCCAACCTTTTTTCCATATAAATTCTGTTAAGACATTTTTCACTGCCAGCTGCAGTGGCAGCAGGAAACGCTAACCTCACCAGCAGGAAAGTACCTAGCAACAAGGTCTCCCCACAAGAGGACATGGCTGGGGCAATGCCAAAAAGGTTATTCCTAAAGGATACATCAGGTAAAATTTTCCAATATCTTAAATCTACTCTCCTTTTGCTAGCAGCCACACAATACTGGGCTGGTGATCGTATTAATAAGCAGCTCCACAAGCTGCACCTTTAAAATAAAACCCATCTAGCCACAGGATGCTTCATAGACCTACAAACACAGCATATATTTCAATTATACCCAAAGCACTTTAGTCAGACAGAACTGGCCTACAGGCTGAGAAGAGGGTGGTATGTTGGAAAAAGTTTTAGTTTCACTTTGTTACATGACCTAATGCTAGACTCTCTTGTAAGTCATAAAGAGGTTCTCTTCAACAAGAATCAGAATAGGATCACCAACAATTTCAGGCTAAGGAATATTTATATTTTGAAATGCCAGTGCAATGCTATTCTGCAAATGAGATCAGCCCCTTGCCCTACAGATCAGCTGTAGTGTTTGAGTACACTCAGAACACTTGCTTTGCCAAAACAAGTTTTCTTTAAGTAAAGCTCCATGGTGTGCCACTCTATCTCATTTTTGTAAACAGGATCTCTCAAACAGGCTATAGCCATTGAAACAGTGTCTTCAATTTATCCCAGAATCAGAATTTGCTCACTCCAGCTTTTAAGGAGGAGAAAATAGCCTCAACACACACACAAAACACAGTAGACTCTGTGGAAGGGAATTGGGATGAGAAAGGAATCCAACCTGTATGGGAATAAAGATAAACACAGAAGAACATCTGTTGTCCAGACAGACAGACAGACAGACAGACAGACAGACAGACAACAGGCAAGAGGTAAGGAAAGATTCTTGCATCACTCATACAAGTTACCTTGAATACGAATTGCTTCCTTTAAGTTACCTTTTAATACACACATGACATTACCAAGGGTATTACCTTACCACAGTGGTAGTATTTTACTTCAGATGCTTGAAAGGCGAGAAGGGTTATCACTGAAGTCAAAGCTAAGACTCCCATAAACTGCAATGGGAGCAAGCAGATCAACACTAAGCACTTTCTAAAGTCTAACCTTTATATCTAATTTATAACAGCACTTGTCATGATTAGTATTTGAAATTTTCAGACTGAAGGGTGTGGTACTGAACTGCAGTTCATCAGCCTTACTTATCCAACCCCATAAAATGAGAGTACTTGTTAATTTAGTATCTTCTCCCATCATTCCTTGCAACAAGACTTCGAGCCCTATTGTACTCATTTCATCCGAGTAGCCTTATTTAAAGTCAATTGAACTATTTGCTGGAGTGTGGCCAACAAGAGTTTGTGCTCTGTCTAACCAATTTAAGAAGGACTTATTGCATTAAGTAAAGAATACAGTTATTTTGTACCAAAAGGTAAATTCCACTGCTCTAGACATACAGAAGGAATAGACTTATTCAAGAGTAAAATATCAGTGGACGAAACTACTTTAACAATACAGAGAAACCCTCTTGAGACATACTACAGGTTTTCTTACGGATGAATGATTCATGGTCCAAAATTCTCAAGTAGAAAATCTGTCCAGGACTTAATACAATAGAAATAAAAGAAAATACTGGTAATTAAAATGATGTGAAGTATGATTCTAGACTTCTGGGTCCTAAAACTGTTAACATTCTACCATTAATTTAACCCTAAATAAATTACCATCTGAAAATCCCTGTACCCTGACACCAACTGAAACTCTGGACATATTCTGTCAAACTTTATAGTATTTGTAATCAGTGGATGAGGACACCACCACTTCTGTTCCACATTCGTTATTATGCACAGAAAAGCTACACATGAGCAGTGTAAATACCAGTTTCTCTTTATAAAGTGAGAAGAGGACACTTACAGTAAGTAAATATTTATAACTAAACAAAGATATTGTGTCAGAAAATTATATATATATTATATATATATATACACACACACACACTCAAGCTGTATGTACCAGCAAAAACCCTGAAAGAATCCTGAAAACGTTAAACGATCATTCTGAAAAGCTTAGGATAGGGAAGTAAGTGATATGGCTACTGGTTAAAGGGTCAATTATTAAATCTGATTTTCCAACTGCATGTGGATAAAACAAATTAGGAGTGGTATCCCATGAAAGAGGGTGTAAGACTCCACTATTTTAGTGAATTAAAAATTTTACTTCAGATTTGTAATATGAAACTTGACAAGTACTTTAAATATTTGTGTGTGGCTGGTGAACTGATTGAATTGCCTAGACTGTGGCATAGGTATCTGCTGTGAGCAGATAGCTGTTTAAAAATGTCCCCACCCACCTCTGTCATTCCCGATTTGCTGCTTTACTGATTTACTCATATTTACCTAGGGCAGAGAATTGTAATTATGAGCAAATATGGGCTATTCTCTGGCAGGGGCCAAGATTCATTCTTGGCCATCAAAATTTATTACACCTTAGTTCCAAACCAAATTTACAGCCAAGCCTCCTGAATGAGATGTATCAAACTAACACCCTCTTGTCCTTCCTTTCCATTCCAGAAATAGCATTTTAATAAACTAATATAGATTTAATATTTACAATTATTTACTGTAAGATGCAACGTCATGTTATGGATTGAGCACAGAATTAGAAACCAGGAATTGCTTCAGAGTTTGAATAGTAGCTCTGTTATTGACTCTCTAGGTAACCTCCTGCAAGCCACGTACCACTCTGTATATGTGTTCCCCTATCTGTAAAATGGGGATAATATCTATCTTACAAGGTTGTTGAAGACTATTACATGGCCTAGTGAATAAACCACTGTATTGGGACTCAGGTTCTATTATTTGGTCTGCTCCTGGAATGCTGGACAACCTTGGCCAAGTCACTTTGTTTCAGTTTCTCCATCTGCAAAATGAAGAGGATACTCCCTTCCTTTGAAAAGTGCACTGAGATTTACACATGAAAAGCACTGTACAAGATTTAAATAATGCCTAACAATATTAAATATTATAAAAGCACTAATTTTTCACTAGATTAACAAATATACTTTTGCTTATTATGACTAACTTAACCATTTCGTTTAAATTGAGATGTGTTTACATAAAAGCATCTAAGGTATATTATGGAGGATAACTTGAGATGGTGTCTAACATTGTAGGAGAAAGAGACACTATTTGCTTTTCATGAAAACATAGTAGGCACAGTCTAACTTGATCAAACGTGAGCAGAATATTTTTGTTTGTTTTTTTTTAAACACAAGATTTGCCCAACAATTGACTTCTACTTCTTGTTTTAGGATTTTTTTAAGAGTACAATTAATCCATATTTCTAAATATAGATGGAATCAACTAACCATCAGAGTCATGCCAGCTTGGGGTGTGATTTTATGAGATGTTTGTTCTGGTCACTATTTGAATATGAAAGCTATAAGGAAAATGCAAAATGCTATACAAGAAATTGGACAGAGTTTTATACAAGGTGCATTTTCTCCCCTCAAATTCAATTGAACTAATACTCCAGCATGATCTTAGTGGATGTAATGCTGCCTTTCAGATTAAATATAATTTACTCATGTATAAGGACTTTCATCCTACTGGAACTCAGGGTACATCAGAGGCCTAAACCAACTGAGTCTTTAAAGATTTCATGGCAGTTTCAGCAAAATTAAGAATGTGATCCTGTGACATCATGAAATCCCAATTTAGCTATTTAACTAAATATTTCCTGTAAGTTTCTGTTAAGTAGTGTTCACTTATAGAGCACTTTTCATCTGTAGGTCTCACAACACTTTATTAAAGTACCATTACCCCCATTTGATATATAGGGAAACTGGCACAGACAGGTAAAATGACTTGTCCCAGGTCACAAGGATGTTGTTAGCAGAGCCAAGAACACATTCCAGATTTCCTGAATCCCAGTCTAGTGCTTATTCACTAAATAAAGATGCCATTCTAGCTTGCATTTAATTAGATTATTCATTTAAGTATCCTAAAATGACATATAGTGTTAGTGTTGACAGGTAATGTGCTATATTCCATTCTCACAGGTGGGTGAATGATAAAGAGGCTTTGCCACATCTTGAGGCCTGGATAGTCTCTGGGTAAAAGGCTAAATGTAAGCAATTTTCATGTGAAGTATTATTCAATTGATACATTCATTTCCACCGTAAAGTCTCCAGTGGTCTTAATATAGCAATTTTTCAAAATTTCAATTTTTAGGTATAGTCTTGTTGATGTGACTATCATTCCAACATGCATTATTGTCAGTCAAGAAAATTGATTATTTTGTTGGTAGGTGCAGAAGTACTAAATGTAAACAGTGATTTGTCTTTGGTGCAATAGTGCTATGGGAGGATCTTTTTGAACAAAGGGTTTCAACAAACACTGAAGACAGTGCTATTTCTTGTAAGTCAAACTGGAGTGCCTAAAATTAAACTTACCTCTATCAAAAGATTGTAACCAGAGTACAGCCCAACTGCAAAGATGCAGCAAAATGCTTCCATTTAGCCATGTGGTCAAAATCCAGCTGTCCTCTCAAACAAAACTATGCTACATGACAGGAATTTAAATCTACGAAACGAGAGCTTCAGTCTTCCTGCCAGTAGGAATGACTCTTTACAAAAGGTGAAAAACCTATTGGAAGTTTCATAATGTTGCTTTAAAACTAAGCCCAGTGAACATAAAGGAAATGCCTGTAGAGACCTGAAGGCCTCTGGGAAGCAATAAGATTCTAAGAAAGTGCAGGCTAAATTTGTGTGTGGCATTCAGGGTAAAGTAAGCACTTGGATTCCACAAATATGTCACCTCACCACATTAATCTGAGTGATAAGCCAGGAGATTTTGGGGAACTGTATGGATTCAACCAAGATTTACTTACAAAGTTAATATTGGCATAACTGAGTTATTAGGGCCAGGTTATTCCTAATAAAAAAATTAAGTGAAATACTCTGATTTTCTTTGGCTAACTGAGCAAAACACTCACGTTTATTTTGATCCAGTTCTATGTGCAATCAAATAATATACATTACCTAAACATTTAGCTAACATTTTAAGGACAGTATCATTTCCTGTTTCTGGTTTGAGAATATGAGCGTAGAAAGATGTGTGTTCTCTGAAAAGGCACAGCTTGCTGTCATCAAAGCAGCATTTAAAATAATGCATCTTAACTTCCGAGGAGATACAACTGACCATATTATCATCCTTCAAGTCTACAGCTCAGAGCACATAGAACTAGTTGCACTCAAGGCTACATTGTTATCCTTATCAAAAAATGCCAACAATTTAATTAGCTTATCTACTGGACCATATTGTCAGATATGTTAATGTATAAATGGTGCCAACAATACATGCCAAACCATTAATCAAAAATGCTTACAACCGCAACAAAGAACACAGCCACCATCCTCAAACCATATACTCAAAAATGTAATGCAATTGCCTCCCTACTGGAAAGAAGGGCTGTGTTCCCTGCAACACACCAGAATCAAAGAAAAGGCACGGGATACGCAGTGTCTTGTAGAAACGGCTGCAGTCCACCGTGTCTCTAATAAACCCTCGGTTTCGAGGAGGAAATTTTAGTTAATGCGTGACACCGTGACCTCTGCTGTCAAGCCTTCCACCAATCAGAGAGCAGAATTCTTACAAAGCTCCATCAATCTGGCGCTTTAACATCATCATCACAGACTGCAGTTTAATCTAGAGGATTCCATTTTTCCTGCACACACCAGGGCAGGCACAAGCCGTTTTTACTCCATCCCTTCGCCTTGGCTTTCACGCACAGATGCCCGGTGACCCCGGCACAGCAAGAAATTCGGCGCTGCAACCCGGTTCCCTTTGGAAGACCCCACAGATCTCTCTCGCTTGCATTTTTTATCAATACGCAAGGAAGGAGGGATCTGTGGGGCGTGGGGGGGAGAGCCCCTACAGGCAGCAAGTCTACTCACAAAATGTTTTCCAGCTGGACAATGCAAACGCTATTTCCAAGAACCAGGCTTCCATGCAGGCGAGGCAGGACCCGCAGCTAATAGGTCCCAGCTTATTTTTAACACGCCGCTGAGAGCACGGTGTTTTGTTATGTAATCCCCCTGCCTGTCCCTTCGCTGCAATGCCCGCAGCAGCCCCCACCCCAGTCACGCGCGCACGCAGCAGGGCGATCCCTGCAAGCCGGCGCGGGTTACCTGTAGGAACGCTCCCCGCGCACCGTGTGCTTCCTGAAGGGGATGATGGTGCCGTTATCCTGCAGGATGTCGTTGTTGTTCTCGCCATTTGGGGACAGCGTTTGGGTAGGTCCCGGCATTGGCGCGCGCGCTCCCACCCCCACACGGCTGGCTGGCTGGCTGCCTGGCTCGCTCGCTCGCGGAAGGCCGGCGGAGAGGCTGCGCCGGGGCTGCTCTGCTGCTTTGCCACAGCGGCTCGCTCCTCGCGCTCGCTCTCCCCTTGCCTGCCTGCCTGCCTGCTGACGTCAAACCGCCTGGAGCAGCACCCTGGCCACGTGACACGGCCCCCTCACCATGGCAACCAGCTAACTCATCAGATCTGCTCGGTTCGCACAAGGGCTCCGGCGTGGCCGCGCCAGTGCAGCCGAAGAGGCGGGGATGGGGGCGGCCTACATCTGGCTTGCAGCGCGCCAGCCCCCCCCGCCTCCAAAGCCAGCCCTTCCTCTAACCATTTCCTTTCGGTCCCCTGCGCGGAGCGCAGCTGTGTACACAAAGAGCCCGGCCCGGGCGGGGGGCCGCCCTGGAACCTCCTCAGGGCCGGCGCGTCCCCAGCCAGCGGGTGCTTCCATTGCAGCTCCAGCCAGAGAACCGGCCCGGGAGCAGGCGGGCCGACCCCACGGCTTGCAGAGTCACTGCGAGGCAGAAACTGCAGCGAGCCCCAGCTGTAGTCAGCGGTGGGGTTTTACAAGGAGGCTGCTGCACGCAGCCCTTGAGAACACACTGCAGGGAGCCGCCGGGACTTGGGAGAGGAAGGGGACGAGCTGGGATGACCCACGGTCTTTTCCACAGTAGCTTTAACTTTGCCCCCGGTGAAAGCCCAATTCTCTTCTGATGGTTGGTGGAGAAGGGGGACATGGCAAAAAGCCATTTTCGAGACGCAGAGATGCAACACGTCTTTTGAGCCCTGCTTCATGTGACATGGGGAGTCACCCGTGTTTCGACCTACATTCATGAGGGAACAAAACAAGCGTTTCTGAAAGATCATAATCCACTGTCATCTCTCCCCAGTAATACGCAGTTATTTTCGGTCTCGGGCTTCCGGAATTAGCATGGAAGCCTCACAATAGTCGCACACGATGCCCAGCTGGTAGTGATAAAATCCAAACGTGAAAACAGCGCGCACACGCTCACACATCCACCTTATTTCCCCCCAGTATTTTTCTATTTTAATATGCATGCCATATTTGATGTGCAGTAACGCGAATATTTTCTCTTTCTTCTCCCCATTTAAAACGTTGCCGCTTTTGAGGGTTTTTTTTTTAATTTAAATAGAAAGTAGATCTGACCCTTATTGGAAAGGGGCTGTATTTAAATGTACGTTATTATGTAACTGCATATCAGAATTGAGCCCCACTCTATAAAGTATTATAAAGGTCTACGTTTAATACCTTCCCAGTACCCAGACCTGTAGTTGCTTTCCTCTCCTCTCCGCTACTCAGTCTGGATTTCCCCCTAAACCTGTAACAGGTTTGAGACCCTATCCACTATTTTGTGTCCTGTAGCTTCATCTGAGACCATGCTTAAATGAACATTTTAAGCTTAATTTTTAAGTTTCCAGATTTCTCCCAATTTTAGAGTATGTACTAAAACCATTTGATGGCTTCCATTTTTTAAAAATCTTGTTGGGGGAGGGTAAAAAAGAGGAAATGGTGCCAACATATGGTGAGAGACTACTGAATAACTAGCATTGCTAATAGAATTAGCAGTTATGCAAATAGCCATGTTAAGTACCTCTTCCTTCCCTTCTACCCCACAGTTCAGAAACAGTTCCCTATCCCCCAGGCTCTTTTGCCCCTTAAACTACTCTGCATATTCACAGATAGTTAAAACTTCCCTGCATATTTTCACATTTCTAAGGTAGTAAGGAAAATGAGCTTTGACTTTAAATAATATGTGTTTTAACAAGTAGTATTCATTTCTATACAAGTGGATTAAAAGCTTAATTGGGCACCCACCATTATGAGAGGTTAAACCATGATGGTTCACACATATGTTAACCAAAATCAAACCATTTAAATGAGTTTCTCTGGCTCTTCTCTAAAATGAACATAAGCAAGTGTGCATTGAACTGTGTGGGAGGACAGTCTCTTTTAATTAGGTCTATGGAAACTCAAGGCTGGGAGTTGGAAAAGAGTAATGAGTAATTGGGCAGATACCTCATGATATTTTTGGCTTCAAAATTAAGCAAAACACTTACATTTACCTTTTAAAAATCAAGTGTTTGATCAAGTGGAAATCATGAGATATATCTGTAAGTGATTAGATCTCAGTGACAGAAGATTTAATAAAAACCTCACAGCTTTCTCAGCTATCATAAACACAGACTCTGGCCAAATTTATATTTTCTGACAGGGTTAGCAATTTCCCCTTCCCTCTCAAAGTAAAATTAATGCACTGATTAAATATAGTTGGTTTGTGACCTTTCAGATGGATTTGATGCTTAGGGGAAAAGTTACCTTAGTTTATAGAGTTGCACCTTTGTATAAAGTGATGTTTTTTAAAAAAAATCCAGAGTTCAAGTATAGCTAATTTGGCAGGAGCTCAACCACAGAACAAAACAACCGGCTGTGCTGAAGGGAAGCCTACTCAAGTTATGGTGGTGAATTTTGTAATGTAGGCATCTATCTCTGAGGAACTCAACTGAGACCACTGACCCCTTACAGGCCACTGAACCGACAGATGGGAACTTTCACTATGGATTCACACCGGATTTGAACTGGAAACAGAGGTGGAAGACTTTTCAATTACCAGTCCCAGGATATACCCAGTTACCTTATGTCCCCACACTTGATTGAAGAATACCCCCATTGTTAAATTGGTAATGGACTTGAAATAACACAGGAAAGACAACACATTCATAGTCAGCATTGTAACATTTTTCTGTGCCTTTTTTTTAAGCAAATAAATGCTGCTAAACAGCTCACAGGTGCCTTAGAAGTACATGAGATAATGCAGATGCAAAAGCTGCTATATAGTGATAGACAATATAAAAATAATTTGTAGCAGGTCTTTGGCTGCCAGACATTCCTATCTGATCCATCAAACCAGAAAGCAGTAAAACATTCAGCCACCTCTAACTTGTAAAAGCATTTTTATTTCTTCACCAACAGCAAAGAACAGAGGCTGCTTTATTGAGGTCATCAAAATAGCTTAAAACATGCACTGACAAAGCTACAGCACAGAGAAGAGCAGATGAAGACAACATTACAGCATTATTTCTCTCTCAAGTGTGTTCACATTAGGATTCTAGTTCAATTCAACTGGCCAGAGAGATCTAGTTTCCCTTTGCAGGCTGTGCCAGATCTGGACAGGACTACAGTTTTTCATTTGTTTACAGAACAGTGTTTCTACATCTTATCTAATGCAATCGGGGAAACATTGGGGGGGAGTGATTTGTGTCCTATATGCATGACAGTCCTTCAGCCTGGCTGGCTAAGTCTCCATTTGGAAACACCGCATGTGCTACAAATATAACTCATTTTGTAGGTACAGCAAGCTAACCACTACAAGTACAGTAAATCATCTTGTAGGTTTCCTCCTCCCACATTCATAGTTCTCTGCAAAGAATTCTAGATCTAGACTGACAGAGAACAAAGCTAGTAAGCCATAGGAGTTATGAAATGGCTGTACCATTCCTTGCTGATTTTATTTATAGCTTTCACATTCAGTAAACACACAAACAGAAATGCAGCTTTAAGAATGTAGGTCAAGTCAAAAATCCTACATTTCTATCATCACCAACACAGATGCTGGAACTAGGGGTGCTGCTGCACTCAGTGGCTTGAAGTGGTTTCCATTATATACAGAGTTTACAGTTTGGTTCAATAGCTCTCAGCACCCCAACTATAAAAATTGTTCCAGCACCCCTGATCACCAGTGAAGATCCAAATGCACTTTTTAATAAAAATGAAAAATGGATACTATTGCCACTAATTAAGCAAAGCAAAAGAACCTGGAAAGCCTGATTAATGCTCAAGCTTTTCCTTCTACCACCATCCCTATGTGCTGCATCCTTGGAGATTCCACTCCATGTCCCTCTTAATTCCCGCCACGAGGGACTACATTACTTCTGAGTAGAGACTGGGATGCAAGTCCAATCATACTACATTTTAACCAGCCAGCAAGTCACTAAAGCCAATACAAGTCTCTTGTCAGCATTCTACCTTCTTACCAATACCAGCATAGGGACGGAGTGCGTGAATGGTAATTGAAACCCAGCTCTCCTGCCTAGCAGCAAAGAGCACAACAACCAAGACATAATATTTTTCAAAACACTGTTTGCTTCTTTCTGCTCAGAACTTTCAGCTCCATTCTAGTTAGTGCTCTTTGTCTCATTACTACTATCAAAAGCCACAGTGTGGATGGGTAAACAACTAAACCAAACAAAAAATCCCCCAAAACAAAAAAAATGTGATACTAAGCCCTTAAAGAAACAAAAACACTTTTGGTTTTAGAAATACCTCAAACATACTTTAATCAAGGCTTTAGATCAGAGGTGGGCAAACTATGGCCCACGGGTCACATTCGACCTGCAGGACCATCCTGCCAAGCCCCTGACCTCCTGGCCTGGGAGGCTACCCTAGCCCCTCCGCTGCAGCCTCAGCTCACTCCACCACCAGCGGAATGCTCTGGGTGGTGGGGCTGTGAGCTCCTGGGGCAGCACAGCTGCAGAGCTCAGCCTGACCCAGTGCTCTGTGCTGAGTGGTGGTGGTGGCAGTGGTGGCATGACCCAGCTCTAGCCAGGCGGCGTGGCTGTAGCGCCGCCAGCCACTGGTGCTCCAGGCAGCATTGTAAGGGGGCAGGGAGCATGGGGGTTGGATAGAGGGCAGGGGAGTGGATAGGGGTCGGGGTGGGAAACAGGGTTGAATAGGGGCAAGGGTCCCGGGGGGGCAGTCAGGAAGGAGGGGGGTTGGATGGGGCAGCAGAGGGTAGTCAGGGGTGGGAGTTCCAGGGGCAGGGGTCCCAGAGGGGCCATCAGGGAATGTGGGGGTTGGATGGAGCAGGAGTCCTGCGTGGGGGCAGATAGGAGGTGGGGGCCGGGCCACAACCCTCTCCTCTAACTGGCCCTCCATACAATTTACGAAACCCATGGCCAAAAAATTTGCCCGCCCCTGCTTTAGACCATCTTTTATTAGGAGAAAACCAAGGACAGGCCTACACAAGAAACTTGCCAGTGCAGCAACGTTGGTTACCGGGTGATTTTTTGGCAACATTTTATACTGGCTAAGCCTTGGTATAGATGAAGTTATACTGGCAAAAAAGTACTTTTGTGAATATAGCTTAAGTGAAGAACTATAGGCTATGTAGGCAGCAGCACTTTTTTTGTTGCTTCTGTACTAGGAGGGGTTGCCACTGCCAGTATAGCTATACCAGCAAAAAACTTCCCTAAAGTAGACCTGGCTTGACATCATCTATTTATCTACAGATTGATACATAATAACGGCCATACTGGGTCAGACCAAAGGTCCATCTAGCCCAGTATCTTGTCTTCCAATAGTGGCCAATGCCAGGTGCCCCAGAGGGAATGAACCGAACAGGTAATTATTAGAGCTATCAAGCAATTAAAAAAATTAATTGTGATTAATAATAGAATACTATTTATATAAATATTTTTGGATGTTTTCCACATTTTCAAATATATTGATTTCAATTACAACACAGAATACAAAGTGTACAGTGCTCACTTTATAATTATTTTTATTATAAATATTTGCATTGTAAAAATAGTATATTTCAATTCACTTAATACTAGTACTATAGTGCAATCTCTTTATCATGAAAGTTGAACTTACAAATGTAGAGTTATGTACAAAATAACTGCATTCAAAAATAAAAACTTCAGAGCCCACAAGTCCACTCAGTCTTACTTCTTTGTTAAAAAAGTAATGCATTAATTAAATTTGTGACTGAACTCCTTCGAACAGAATTGTATGTCTCCTGCTCTTTTATCCGCATTCTGCCATATATTTCAAGATATAGCAGGCTCGGATGATGGCCCAGCATGTTTGTCTTAAAATGAACACTTTCACTGCAAATCTGACAAAATGCAAAAAGGTACCAAAGTGAGATTTTTAAAGATAGCTACAGCACTGGACCCAAGATTTAAGAATCTGAAGTGCCTTCCAAAATCTGAGAGGGATGAGGTGTGGCGCACGCTTTCAGAAGTCTTAAAAGAGCAACACTCCAATGTGGAAACTACAAAACCTGAACCTCCAAAAAAGAAAATCAACCTTCTGCTAGTGACATCTGACTCAGATGATGAAAATGAACATGCGTTGGTCTGAACTGCCTTGGATAGTTATCAAGCAGAATCCATCATCAGCATGGACGCATGTCCTCTGGAGTGGAGGCCAAAGCATGAAAGGGCATACGAATCTTTAGCATATCTGGCAAGTAAATATACCTTGCAATGCCGGCAACAAAAGTGCCATGTGGAATGTCTGTTCTCACTTTCAGGTGACACTGTAAATAAGAAGCAGGCAGCATTATTTTCCGTAAATGTAAACAAACTTGTTTCTCTTAACAACTGGCTGCACAAGAAATAGGACTGAGTGGACTTGTAGGCTGTAAAGTTTTACTTTGCTTTGTTTTGAGTGCAGTTATGTAACAAAAACAAAACAAAAAAAATCTACATTTGTAAGCTGCGCTTTCATGATAAAGAGATTGCACTATGGTACTGTACTTGTATGAGGTGAATTGAAAAATATGATTTCTTTTATCATTTTTACAGTGCAAACACTATACATTCTGTATTCTGTGTTGTAATTGAAATCAATATATTTGAAAATGTAGAAAAACATCCAAAAGATTTAATACATTTCAATTGGTATTCTATTGTTTAACAATGGGATTAAAACTGTGATTAATCACAATTAATTTTTTTTGAGTTAATCGGATGAGTTAACTATGATTAATCGACTGTCATGGTAATCATCAAGTGATCCATACCCTGTCACGCATTCCCAGCTTCGGGCAAAACAGAGGCTAGGGACACCATCCCTGCCCATCCTGGACAATAACCATTGATGGACCTATCCTCCATGAATTTATCTAGTTCTTTTTTGAATCCTATTATAGCCTTGGCCTTCACAACACCCTCTGGCAAAGAGTTTCACAGGTTGATTGTGCATTGTATGAAGAAATCCCTCCTTTTATTTGTTTGAAACCTGCTACCTATTAATTTCATTTTTTGTGACTCCTAGTTCCTGTGTTACGAAATGGAGTAAATAACATTTCCTTATTTATGTTCTGCACACCAGTAATGATTTTATAGACTTCTACTATATCCTCCCTTAGTCGTCTCTTTTCCAAGCTGAAAAGTCCCAATCTTATTAATCTCTCATGACATGGAAGCTGTTCCATACCCCTAATCATTTCTGTTGTCCTCTTCTGAACCTTTTCCAATTTCAATATATCTTTAATGAGATGGGGCACATCTGCATGCAGTATTCAAGATGTGGGAATACCATGGATTTATATAGAGGCACTATGATATTTTCTGTTTTATTATCTCTTTCTTGATGATTCCCAACATTCTGTTTGCTTTTTTGACTGCTGCTGCCCATTGACTGGATGTTTTCAGAGAACTATCCACAATGACTCCAAGATCTCTTTCTTGAGTGGTAACAGCTAATTTAGACCCCATAATTATATATGTATAGTTGGGATTTTGTTTTCCAGTGTGCATTTATCAACACTGAATTTCATCTGCCATTCTGTTGCCGTTACCCAGTTTCACGAGATCCCTTTGTAGCTCCTCACAGTCTGCCTGAGATTTAACTATTTTGAGTAGTTTTGTATCATCTGCAAATTTTGCCACCTCACTGTTTACCCCTTTTTCTAGATTTATGAATGTTGAATAGAACTGTCCTAGTACAGACCCCTGAGGGATACCTCTCTCCACCGGGGCGGCTTCAGGCACCAGCACAAGCGCGTGCCCGAGCAGCAAGCTGTGGGGGACGGCCTGCTGGTCGCTCTGAGGGCAGCAATCAGACAGCCTTTGATGGCGTTTCTGCGGGAGGTCCACCGGTCCCACGGTTTCAGTGGTAATTCGGCGGCAAGTACGCTGAAGGCGTGGGACTGGCAGATCAACCGCAGAACTGCCACCAAATCCGCGTGACCGGCGGACCCCCCCCCACAGAAATGCCACCAAAGGCTGCCTGACTGCCGTGCATATAGCAGCAAAAACCACAGAGCTGCCCCTGCTCTCCACTGTGAAAACTGATCAATTATTCCTACCCTTTGTTTCTTATCTTTTAACCTGTTACCAATCCATGAGAGAATCTTCCCGCTTATCCCATGACAGCTTAATTTGCTTAAGAGCCTTTGGTGAGAGTCCTTGTCAAAGGCTTTCTGAAAATCTAAGTAACTGTATCCACTGGATCCACCTTGTCCACATGCTTAATCCCATCAAAAAATTCTAGTAGATTGGTGAGGCAACATTTCCCTTTACAAAAACCATGTTGACTGTTCCCCAGCAAATTGTGTTAATCTGATAATTCTGTTCTTTACTCTAGTTTCAACCCATTTGCTTGGTACTGAAGTTAGGCTTACCAGCCTGTAATTGCTGGAATCGCCTCAAGAGCCTTTTAAAAAAAACTGGCAACACATTAGCTATCCTCCAGTCATCTGGTAGAGAAGGATCTAAAAGGACAGGTTACTTTCCAAAGTTCGTGGTTCTGCAACTTCACATTTGAGTTCCTTCAGAACCCTTGGGTGAATACCATCTGGTCCTGGTGACTTATTACTGTTTAGTTTATCAATTTGTTCCAAAACCTCCTCTAATGACACATCCGTCTGGGACAGTTCCTCAGGTTTGCCACCTACAAATAATGGCTCAGCCTTGGGGATGTCCCTCATATCCTCAGCCTTGATTGCTCTTTTACCTTCTCGATTCTCCAGTAGCCCCACTGGTTGTTTATCAGGCTTCTTGTTTCTGATGTACTTAAAAAAAAATTCCTATTACTTTTTGAGTCTTTAGCTAGCTGTTCTTCAAATTCTTTTTTGGCCCTCCTAATTATATTTTTACACTTCACTTGCCAGAGTTTATGCTCCTTTCTATTTTCCTCACTCAGATTTAACTTCTACTTTTTAAAGGATGTCTTTTTGCCTCTCGCAGCTTATTTTACTGTGTTGTTTAGCCATGGTGGCAGTTTTTTAGTTCTCCATGTTTTTTTATTTGGGGGTATACATTTAAGTTGAGCCTCTATTATGGTGTCTTTAAAAGGTAAGGACATCAGAGTATAAACTTTCCTGCACCATCTTCATAATGTGCCTCAACTCCAGCCTGTAGAACTCACCACTAATCACTAGAGGTCAAACTCCAGCTACATACCCATTCAATCTTTGGCCTCTCTGCTAAGGCAACCAAAGGTGCCAGTTAGTGCTAGGTTTTATGACCAATGTTGTGATATGGACAATTGCCCACTGGGAAATGGAGTGAGATCAAGATAATTTCATATGAAGTGTTAGATGGTAACATCTCAGTCACTTGTAAAGCAACAATGCACTGAACTTCCGATCAATGCAATTTCCTTAGTTCATTCAACAGTCACTCTTGTTTTCTTTGAATTCACTACGAGGGAATGAACAGTTATCTGAAGAAAAACCAACTGAGACATTTTAAAGCAAAATGAAAGTTCAGAAAATTATTTTTAAAATTATCTTTTAGCACCCTCGTGTTGGGTATTTTTCAAACCCGTAGAGATGCCCCTGCTTGAAAGAGCTTACACACTAAATACATGTAAAAAAGATGTGATAAATGGGGAAGAGAAGGTTTAGGACAAGATTACAATAATAAAATCATGGTTACTCAGTAAGGCATGGACACATCTTAACTGTTCAGCTACACCTGATAAGCTACTTAGCCATATATTTCATTTTAAAGTACATGAGTAGTTCCACTAACCTTAGTAGAACTAATCACTTATAATACATATTTAAAATTAGGCTGAATCAGGATGTATATTTTCTTTCCAAATATCTATTTAGAATGTAAAATTTCTGTTGATGTTTTCTATTTACTAAATAGTTAAAGAAAATTGTTATTGTGTTAGGGAGCCCACGATAAGATGTCACCTAACTGAAGTGTGAAATAGACAAATGTGATTGTACATCTGTATTATGGGGCATAGATTTGTGCCAGATTACAATAGATTAGAATACTGTACTGATTTAATGACATACATTACACATAAGTGCATAAGTTACATAAATGCTTACTTTAAAGGAATTAATAGCAGTTGACAATATAGTGTTACCAACATACTGAGCACACCAAATCAGATGTGATATACTGTGTGGCTTAAATTCATGCTAAACTAGGTTATGCAGAGAGAACTACTCAGCTCTCATTTTTCCATGACGTGTGACCAGCATCACTCTGATTAACTCAAAGGGACAATCCAGTGGTGATGTTAAAGTGGATGGAGTGAAAATTCAGATCCTAGACCTTTTATGAACTTTATTGGCTTGCATAGTACCGATAAAATCCCCTTGGGTACTTGCTCTATTCCTTAATGTTTGTCACATTAGGTTTAAACACTACCATACCAAAATGGTAAATGCTATTTCTGGCATTATGCAGAAAAAGAAATACAGCATGCGATTTACTAAACAGTTCCTTATCCCTCCAGCTATCTTGTAGATAAGAAAGGAGGCCCCCTATTGCCACTTCAGGATAGACCTTAATTATTTGTTTGCTCTGGAGAAAGCAGGCTGCCAAGGACACCATGTGCATGGACCACATTACCATGAGGGAATCAATCTCTATTTTTTGTAAAGATGGGGCATACTGAAATTCCAGGGGTCAGGTTTCGTATTTTAAAAAAAAAAGTGTTCTGTGTCTGTAAGGAAAAGTAACAGGAAAGACTCAGCTGCTTGCCACTTAAAGCTTGCTTTTCAAATGTGCTCAGCTGAAGATCTGACCCATAGTAGGGAATTCATACACATGCTAACGCTCTGCCCCGTAGCCTGTGGGAACCTATGCTTTTTAGCAGCAGCCATCCTTTAGTTACCACAAAAATCAGTGGATCCAAACATGAACAGATCCAAACATTTTGGACACAGACAGTTACAGAAAATGGTCAACATTAAAAGCATTTTTAAACTAAGTTATTACGTTCTGGAGATACTCCCCCAAACTAGAAATATTTACTCAGATTATTAGCAGCAGAAGGTAAATGCATCACCATACAATGAATCACAAGATAAAACACTATGCTTCAATTAACATGGCTGAAGAAAACAAGTTATGGAAAAGATTATGTTTAATTAGACATTCCCCAAGCCAACTTGAGCACCACTGGGCCATAAAGCCAAAAAGTCCTTTAGCTAAAAAACACCCTCAGATATGGTCTAGAAAGATACAACCTTCAGTGTACACTAAACCTCTCCTGCTTATCCAATTATAAGAAGTCTGCACCAAATATCCGGTGTGTTCTTATGAATAAACACTTCACCAGCTACTTAAGAACATTATAAAGCCATCAGCTGAAGGCACTATACAGTACAGCAGCACACACCCAGTGAAGGAAAGTTCAGTCTGAGAAATTAAAAAGGATTCTCTTACTTGCATTACCTCCAGACATAGCAACAATCAATGGAATTCTTATAGGGGCATATTACACCTGTGTTCAGTGGTATTCATTTGATTTCAGCTGAATTCTAGGTACAATTTTAAAAAGTGCTGATGTTGACCTATAAAGTCATAAATGGGCTGAGATCAACTGAGGCAGTAACTTTCCCTCTGTCCCTCATTGTAAATGGAAAAGGACTGGACACAGGACCCTGATTCCCATCTTATTTATACCTGTTTTACTCCAGTGCAAAATGCAGAGTTGCTCCACATTTATGCTGGCATAATAGCGGAGTCCAGCCCAGTGTGTTTGCAGGGAGGAGTCCTCTACGCTGGAACTAGCTTCCTCACTTTGGTTTACCAGTGTCCAAAATTTGAGGATGGTACTCAACATGAAGGGTATATCTACACTGCAATAAAACACCTATAGCTGGCTCAGGCTCACAGGGTTTGGGTTATAAAATTGGAGGAGAGATGTTAAGGATCAGGCTGAAGCCCAGGCTCTGGGACCTTTCCCTCTATGGGTGTTTTACCTGAAGACCACCTTTAGGGGTGGGAGGGTAACTCAGGTAATCTAGATTCTCAGGCTTTTTCTGGGGATGAGAAGAGCTTGATTGGGTGGGAGGCAGATGGGATGTTCTAGAGAGGGGTTCTTGTTTTGAGCTTTGGTCCAATTTTTAGGTTGTACAGATTTTATTCATTTCTACAAAAATTTACATTTGACAAAATAAAATGAATCTATAAAATAAACGTGGCATCAGGCTGGAAGCCTGAGGGAACAGCAGAGAATATCTGGCAGGGGGAGAAGGTAAAGTATAAAAAGGACTCATGATGGATTTCAAACTGTTAAGGAATTTTAGAACTGCTCTCCACTTCCTAAACACTCAATTTTATCCTTAAGTGGCCCAAGTTGGAGCTGGAAAAGTGCAAAAGGAAAAAAATCAGAACAGATAAGTGGCATTGGTCTTCTGATTTAAGAAGCTGCATGAAGTCATGTCTTGTGTCCTTCAATGGGAGATAAACACATTCTCTGAGAGACTTTTAAGCCAACTGGCACTTTCACCAGGCAATGGTTTAAAAAAAGTTAGTTAGCTTTGTGTGACAAAGAAGAGAGAACTTTTCCAAAATGTGAGTCTGACATCCCTACATCTCACTTGCCCTGGGCTGCCTGGGGGGGGGGGGGGAGAACAAGTAGGGCAATTTGCCCCAGGCCCCACAAGGCCCCCGCCACGAGAATATAGTATTATATAGTATTGCAACTTTTTCTGAGGGGAAAGGGCCCCTGAAATTGCTTTGCCCCAGGCCCCCTGAATCCTCTGGGCAGCCCTGCACTTGCCTGCCAACAAGGTAACATACACCAAGTAATCATCTTAATGCTGTAACTCACTTGTTGAATTGAAATAATGAGTTGGCCCTTATGTTACACAATGGATTCCAAAAAAGTGAATGCTGTCTCTTGGGACTGGTAATTCTCTGTTCCTAGTACATTGCAAGATTCTGATTGTGAAATGTTTTGCAGTTAATGGCCATTTCATTTATGCACACAGTAAAATAAATTTAATCCCTCACACAAATACCTGTTGCATGTGTACGATGTCTACATAAGGAGCAGAGGAAATGTAAACACTTTGGAATTGTTCAATAAAACTGTTACATGCATCTCTGAGTAAAGTTCAATCATTAGAAGCTGGCCCAGCATACAATACTAACATGTCTAGAGAGTCAGTGGTAGGACTCCTGTGAGTTAGAGCTGCACAGGAATTGTAACCTAACACAATGAGCATTACATTTGCCAACCCCTGTCAAGAATCTGTAACATCACTGCTTAAGAAAAACGAAGATAGAAGGCTGGCACTTTAAGTGATTACTTCCTTACTGTGAACAAAGAATTCCATGAACAGTTTTCTTATGTTGTTAGTACAACAAGCATTTGTCAGAGTCACAAGGTCTGGTCTATGCCCCAGCCTGTACCCAGTCTCCTGGGAGTGACTCCTTTAATGTGCTGGGCCCCAAGAACCCACACACTTCCACAGGCCCAAACCCATAGTCTCCAAGACTCAGAGATTGGGCCTTCGGCACCAGCAATCCCTGTCTCTCAGAGAGAGCCAGAATCCCATGGGAGGCTGTTACTGTCCCCCTTCAGGGCACAGTACTCTCAGTGAGTATTGACAGTGACAGTCTTTTTCACAACAAGTTAACCATTTTTTAGTCACCTGGCACACAATCTGAAAGTCTTTAGGTTAGCACAGAGGGGTGAGCTGAAGCCAGCCCATCCTGGCCAAGCCAATGTCATGATGAGCCAGCCAAGCTATGGTGGACTCCATCTCTGGTTCTCTCCCCATGTCCCCTCATGGCTGGGTTCCTGAGTCCCTCCAAAATATCAGCTCCTTCTTCTAGTCACCTGACACCTTGTTCTCCAGCTCAGTTCACAAGACCTATCTGCTGGGGTTTCCTGTTAGATTTTGATTGTTCAGTCATTGGGGTGTCTGTCTTGCTGAACCCTCTGTTGATTTGGGTTGGTTTGAGCCAGTTCTTTAATTACTATTCATTTTACACAGACAGGGAGGAGCCACTGTCTCCTGCACTGTTCCAGGAGCAGTGTTAACCCTTTGGCACCCCCTGGGTAGCCATGCAACATACAGAGGGAAACTGAGGCATGCCTAGGATTCAAAAAATATTACAGACAATTTCCACTTCCATGTCACAGTATTACATATTCTCTCTGAAGAAAAAGGAATTTACAGCAAGTGTTCCACTCCCTGGATCTCACTAAATTACACTATCAAGAAATTACACAACACTGTTGTGCAATTTTTTCTTAGTGCTTTCATCTTTAGTACTTTACAAAGAATAATGAACTTCACCTCAACATCCCTTGGGCAGTTATCTTCATTTTACAGATGCGAAAACAAACATAGATGTTAATGACCTGGTTCTCAGAGGGGCTGAGCAACTACGGCGCCTATTAAAGCCCTATGCCTCTCAGGTCACAAAGACTTGCTTTAATCACAAAGCAAACTTGTGCCATAGCCAGGGGTAAAACCCAGGTCTCCTGACTCCCAGCTCTGTGTTACAAGTTTAACATTCCTACCACAGAACAGCCACACGAGCAACAAAAGGATATAACATGCTTATTAAAAGCAAGTATCAATAATACACTTCAATCTGCTAATATAACCAAAAAAATCATGATTACTAACCTTTCTGTAACTGTTCTTCAAGAGGTGTTGTACATGTCCATTCCAAAGCAGGGGTTCACACCCTGAGCACAGTTTCTGGAGTTTTTTCCCTTAGTGGTGTCCATCGTGTCGGCTCCAGCATTCTCTGGTGCTGCACACTCACAGAACCCAAATAAAGGGCCTTTCCGACCCTGTGCCCCCTCAGTTTATTCTTACCAGCTGACTCTGATAACACATCTCAAAGAATAACAGTTACAGAAAGGTTAGTAACAGTTTTTTCTTCGAGTGCTTGCAGATGTCCATTCCAGTGTAGGTGACTCTCAAGAAGCTGCATAGGAGGTGGGCAAAGTTCAAGAACAAGTTGACTGCATGACCAAAATCAGTATTATATCTGGCCTGCTGAGTGATGGCATAGGGCATTGAGAACATGTGCACCAAAGGACCAGGTTGCTGCCCTACAGATGTCTTGAATAGGAAGGAGGGGGGGAGGAATAGCTCAGTGGTTTGAGCATTGGCCTGCTAAACCGAGAGTTCAAACCCTGAGGGTGCAATTTGAGGCAAAAATCTGTCTGGGGATTGGTCCTGCTTTGAGCAGGGGGTTAGACTAGATGACCTCCTGAGGTCCCTTCCAACCCTGATATTCCATGCTATTTTTTCTATGGAACTTGTGCTAGGAATACAGTGGAGGAGGCCAGCAATCTTGTGGAATAAGCAGTTAGGTTAGCTGGAGGCAGAATGCCAACCAGCTTGCAATGTACACAGTGTAATCCAGGACGAGATTCTCAAGGCGGAGGTGGAAAGGCCTTTCATCCTGTTTGCTATTGCTATGAACAGCTGGGTTGATCTGTGAAATGGCTTGATTCTTTGTAAATGGACATGCCCTGGCATTCTAACATCCAAGGAGTGTAGACATTGCTCCTCCCTGTTTGCATGTGGCTTCAGGAAGAAAACTGGTAGAAAGATCGCTTGACTGCAATGGAATTGTGAAACCACTTTCGGGAGGAATGCCAGGTACGGATGCAGCACCTTATCTTTAAAGATGATCATATATGGGGGCTCTGATATGAGGGCACAGATCTCAAACCCTTCTGGCTGAGGGGATGGCCACAAAGAAGGCCACTGTCCAGGAGAGGTGCATCAATGAACATGTTGCCAGTGGCTTGAACGGGGGAAAAGACAGACCAGTTGTTGACCCAGGGTTGGAAGGCAGATATTGCTGCTAGGTGGACCTTGACTGAAGAAATAGCCAAACCCTGTTGTTTCTGATGCAAAAAGTACTCCAATATGAGTTGCAACGGGGATTGCGTGGGTGGAACTCCGAGTTGGGAGGACCAGATGGAGAATGGCTTCCAGTTTCAAAGGTAAGTGGTCCTAGTAGAGGGTTTTCTACTACCTAGCAGAACTCTATGGACTTGCTCCAAGCAAGCTTGCTCCTAAGGATTCATCTATGGAGCTTCCAGGCCATCAGATGAAGAGAGCTGGGGTTCTGATGGAGCAACTGACCATGGTCTTGGGAGATGAAGTCTGGGTGTAGCAGAAGCAGGAGCAGGGTTTCCATTGAGAGGCCTAACAGGGTGGTGAACCAATGCTGTTTGGACCATCCTGGGCCTATGAGAATGATCTGTGCCCGATCCCGCTTGATTTTCATCAGAACCTTGTGTATCATCAGGGTAGGAAGAAAAGCATAATACAGGTGATCTACTCATGATAGCAGGAAGGTGACCATAAGAGATCCTGAGCTGTGGCCTCACAGGGAAGAGAAGTGGTGGCATTTACTGATGTCGCAGGTAGCAAACAAGTCTATAAGGGGAATCCCCCACTGCTGGAAAATGTCCCTTCCGATGTCTGGCCAAAGGGACCATCCATGGTGAGAGTAAGACCTGCTGAGGTGAGCCACCAGCTGGTTCTGTGCTCCCAGGAGGTCCAACACCTCGAGATGGATTGAATGGGTTATGCAGAATCCCACAGCTGGATTGCTTTCTGACATGGGGCAGGGAGGAGTGAGCTCCGCCCTGCCTGTTGATGTAGAACACAGTAGTTTCGCTGTCTGAGAACCCAAACGACTTTGTTCGTAATATGGGGCAGGAATAGTTGGCAGGCTAGGTGGGCAGCCTGAGCTCTCTGACACCGAGATGGAGAGAGCGCTCTTCTGGGGACAACAGACCTTGAGTCTTGAGGGACCCTAAGTGGGCTCCCCATCCCAGTGCTGATGTGTGAGACTAGAGACATCGATGGTTGGGACCATGAAAAGATCACTCCTACACAGACCATGTGTTAGTTCAGCCACCGAGTCAGTAAATCGAGGACTTGAGCAGGCACAGTAAGCACTGAATCCAGATGCTGTGAATGTGAATACACCATGGCCAGCCATGTTTGGAAAGGTCTGAGACACAGCCTTACATGTTACACTATGCAAATGCATATGCCATGTGGCCCAGAAAACAGACATTTTCAAGCAGTCGTGACTGGATGGGTCTGGATGGGATTTATCAAGACCGTGACTGCTCAAAAATGGTCTGCCGGAAGCAAGGGTCTTTCTGAACGAAGTCAAGAACTGCATTGATGTACTCTATCCTCTGCATCAGGACAAGGGTGAATTTCTGGGTATTAATTGGTAGACCAAGGGCCTGGAAGGCTGATTGGATGAGATGGATATTTGGATTCCACTTAAGCTCTGGACTGGCCACTAACTAGCTAGTCCTTGAGAGATGTGCACTCCGTTTCTTGAGAAAAGCCACCACCACTGCCATATGTTTGGTGAAAACCTGTGGAGTGGCTGACAGGCCAAATGGAAGCACTGCAAACTCATTGTGAACCAAGTACATTACCAGATCTTAGGAACCTTCTGTGGCCTGGGGTTGGGGGGGAGAAATGATATGTGGAAATAAGTGTCCTTTAAACTGAGGGTGTCATATCAGTCCCCCAGATGCAGAGAGGGAATGATGGAAGCCAGGGAGACCATGTGAAACTTTAAGCTCTTGAGATAGTGGTTTGAAAGCTGTAGTCCTCCTGTGTAAATAGGCCTTCTGGCCAAAACAGGTCTAACTTTTTTGTTCCTTTGCGTTAGGTGTTGTGCCCAATTGTCACTGGCAATCTCTCTCATTGGTGGCCACTACCACCAGGGATCTCAGAGGAGGAATATAAGGAATATAAACTTGTAGCCTTCACATAGTATGAAATATTTCCATTCTGTATGCTTTGCCGTGGGAGGGAGGGAAGCAGGGGTCTGACGTAGCCCTTTAACTGGGTCCGTGATAGCCTCATTGAGTGGGAGAGCCATGCTTGGGGGGCCTGCCACCAACAGAATGTTCAATAGGTTGTGAGTTGCCTCATTGACCACCTCTGCCTGGATGCCTAGATTCAAGGCCACCCGCTTTAATAAGTCTTGGTAAGCATTGTGATCATCTTGCGATGGGGACATCCTCAGATGAGGCTGTGGTGGCAGTGGGTAAGAGGAAGAGGAGTCTAGCACCGGCTGAGGGGCCTCCACTCCTCCTCTGGAGTAATGATCAGGACTCGCGGGGCCTCTTCTTGGGGCTCGGTACCACGCTTGGTACTGGAGTCTGGATTGGGGGTCACATAGTGAAGTACCAGAGGTGCTCTGCTCTGAGGTCACCAAGTAGGAGCACCTCAAGAGAGTGCCTTGACCTTGGACGAACCCCCAAGGGTTCCAGAAGAGCCATTGCATGGATACCGGCCCCCATGGACCCAATAGTCAAGCACTTGGTGGTACTCCTGTGCTTGGGAGCACAACGGAATAGGAGTGGCCAGGGAGCAGCATGGGCGGCTGCAATGACGGGAAGAGTAGGATCTCACTTCTGACTCTGATGAAGATGAAGAGTCCCTTCATGGGACCAGAGCTGTGCCTTGGTGCCGGTGATCAGTGCTGCAGATTAGCCTGTGATGAAGTTTCCATAGGGAGTTTTCCCCAGAGGGCAGTCGTGGTACTGGAGGATGGGTGGGGGAGGGTTCCCTGCCATTCAATGGTACAGCAGTGCCAAGTCTTGTTCCACCAGGGACACAGGAACCAGAAATGAAAGTAGATCCCTGGCTGCCACTAGTACCTCCGGAGTAGACGGCACTGTGAACTGACTGGCATGCTGTCTGCCTGAGGACAGTGTCTCAGATGCCAGAGTCAGGGGGTCAAGCATAGGTACTGGAGCCATCCATACTGGCTGTTGCAATGCCAGGGAAAAAATGCAGCCCTATGTGGGCATCGCTCTACCCTGGTCCTCGTGCCTGCTTGACTTCGGCACTGGGCATCAACTCTTCTCCCGACTGTTTCCTATGTTTCTTCTTGGGCACCGGAGATGGGACCAGTGCCATGACCAGTGGGGGGAAAGCTCTGCATCAAAGCTGAGGTACTTGGTCTCAAGTCCAAGCACAGCTCAGAAGCGAGTCTTAGGGCTGTGTCTGTACGAAGGACCTTCAATCTCGTTTCCTGGTTCTTTATAGTGTGAGGTTTGAAGTCCTTGCAGATTTGGCAGTGGTCCTTTCTCTGAGACTCTCCTAAGCCAGCATTTCTCAAACTGGGGTCCATCTGGCCCCGCTGATCAACTCCTCCTCCTTCTTCCCAGCACCTCCTAAACACTGAAGAGGTGCTGGAAGGGAGGGAGAGAAGGGGGACAGGGGCTCTTGGGGATGGAAAGAGGTGGGGAAAAGGAGGTGCAGAGGTGGAGTAAGGGCAGGGCCTGGGGCTGAGCATGGAGCTTGGGGGTCCACGGCAAAATTTTAAATAAAAAATGGGGGTCCTCGAGTTACTGAAGTTTGAGAACCGCTGCCGTAAGCACTTGAGACAGCTTGAGTGAGGGTTGCTCAATGGCATAGACTTGCTGCAGGAAGCACAGGACTTGAAGCCTGGTGACTGAGTCATGCCCTGGCAGCAGGAAGCAGATGAACCTTGCTAACTAAGCATGAATGAGTCCAACAATTACAAAAACTAAACGATCACAACTATAACAGGGTATATACACTGGAAAAGAAGAGAAAATGTCTACTGGGAGGTTTGCCTGAAGCAAAGAGTAGTTCCAGCAACTGTCACAGGTGATAAGAAGGAACTGAAGGGATGCAGGGTTGGCAGGGCCCTTTATACCAGTGCTATAAGCACACAGAGCCAGAGAGTGCTGGAGCTCACCCTATGGATACCACTAAGGGTAAAAATTCCAGCAACTGTGCATGAGCCATGCACACACCTACATTGGACTGGTCATATGCAAGCACTTAAGAAGAATACAGTACTAGACTACTGGGAACCATGAAACACTGTTAATCTACTTGGTTGCATCACTTCACCATGCTGTATCTAGAGGTTAGATTTTATCATGGATTCTCTTACTGTTAGGTACTTTTTAAAAAAGCATTTCAGGCTACTTATTGCTTACATCTAATCTGAATTGCATGTCTAGTTCTTTAATATCAGTTAATTTTAAAATCTGTAATTTCCTACCTTGCTGCTTATAGTGTTTACCAATCTGTTATGGCTCAGAGTGCTAGCTGATTAATATTTTGCAAGCCCTAGAGTACACAAGCACTTCCATTATACAAAGCCTTCCACCAAAGAACCTAAAAGCACTTCACAAGCTAGCGAATTAAGCCTCAAAAATACCTTTTGGCTGTTAAAATATCTATAAGGTTCGCCCTTTGAAAGGTTAAAGAAGGCTGCAAAAATAGCACAGAAACAAGACTGCATAGCTTAGCACACTGAAGATTGGTCTGAGAGCCAGGAATTAGAGTTCTAACCACAATTCTACCACTGACCAGTTGTCACGCAACCAGTGTCATAGTTTTCCTAACATCTGTATAAGATGAAAGTAGTACTTTCCCTTTTCACATGATTGATGAGGATTAATGTTTGAACAACACTAAGATACTGAATAAATGCTAAGTGTTATTAACGAGAAAATTTCAAATGAACAGAAAATATTATGGATGAAGAACTTCAGCTCTTTAGTGAGACATTTATGTTAGCACATTGTGATAACAAAACCAAGACAATGAAAAGGGAAAGTGGGTCATTGGTTAATGAAAGGAAGTAAATCCAGCTATCTTCCCAATAAGATGTATGTACTTTCGGTATGTCTACTTCCTGTCTACTCGAAATGGAGGCACTTACAATATAAAGCTCATCTCTCCCCAAAAAGATAGAACTCCATTAAAAGGGGAGTCCCGGGGGTCAGCCAGGGAGCGGGGGGAGGGTTGTATGGGTTGGGAGTTCTGGGGGTCCTGTCAGGGAGCAGTTGGATGGGGCGTGGGAGTCCCGGGGGTCTGTCTAGGGACGGGGGTGTGGATAAGGGTTAGGGCAGTCAGGGGAGAAGGAGCAGGGAGGCTTAGGTAGGGGGTGGGGTTCTGGGGGGCAGTTAGGGGTGGGGGTCCCAGGAAGGGGCAGTCCTGGGACAAGGAGCGGGGGGGGGGTTGGAGGTTCTGATGGGGGCATTTGGGGTGGGAATTGGGAGGGAGCGGATGGGGGCAGGGCAAGGGCAGGGCTCTCCCCTCTTTTTTGATTGTTGGAATATGGTAACCTTAGTGAGGAGGGAGCTGGGGAGCGCATGGGGGCTGGCACCCATATACATCCACTGCAGCCTGCAGGAGCCCCCGGGGGGGTGCCGGGCCGCCGCTGCTTCTTGCTAGCGGTGCCGCCGCCTTTGCAGAGCTGCTGCCCCCCTGCACCGCGCCGGCTGCTCCATGGCTGGGGCTCGCTGCTGCTGCAAGTGGGACACTCTGGCTCTCCTGTGCCTCCAGAACGCAGCTCCTCCCTGCCCAGCTGCTGCAGCGGCCCAAGCCCAGCAAAGCCAGTGAGTGGACTCGGAGCAGGGGCCACCGGGGCAGGGTGGGGAGGGCTCGTGGGGGCGGGGGGACTGTGCATCCTCCAGGGGAGTTCAGAGGGCAGGGAGGGGGGAACCTGGTCTGGGGAGCAGCCCCTGGGCATGGCTGGCCCCTGGGCAGGCTGGCCCCTGGGGTTTATAAAGGCTTGTTGAGATTTGCCCCTCAATGAACCGATGTGTGGGGGGCAGAAGGGGGACGCAAAGTAGAAGTTCCCCCTAAGGCGCAAAATATCCTTGCACCAGCCCTGCCCCAGGGCTGTGTGCACCCCAGGTTAAAAACCACTGCACTAAACTGATAAGATCTGCATTTTAATTTAATTTTAAATGAAACTTCTTAAACATTTTACAAAACTTGTTTACTTTACATACAACAATAGTTTATTGACTTATAGAGAGAGACCTTCTAAAAACATTAAAATGTATTACCGGCACGCAAAACCTTAAATTAGAGTGAATAAATGAAGACTCGGCACACCACGTCTGAAAGGTTGCTGACCCCTGGATTAGACAATTAAAGAGAATGAGTCAAATTTGAGCATAATATAAATGGGTGGTACTCCAATGGAAGCCAATTTGCAATCTTAACTAGTAGGCACTATCAGGGTCCTGCTGCAAAAAGTTTATAGGGGGTAAAATGATTTTTTCTGAGTAGTTTAGGAATCAAATTATAGCCATGCCACTTAAAGTTATATAATCTTTTGGAGGGGGATTTTTAAAGTCAAAGAGTACTTTAGGTACCCTGTTCCTATTGAAACATAAAAGGCACTTTGACTATCTACTCCTTTATCTTTGCTTTGCTTTATACCATCCTCTATTGTAATAAAAATTGTAGCCCACATGATAGTGGTTTAGTCACACTATTAGTTATGACAGAACAACTCTATGTAGGCTGAGCAGGTGATTATTATACACAGCATTTAACTTTTTACGCATGAAGACAACATTTAGAGTTAACATTAGTTGAGAAATTTGTCACATCCACCTTACCCCAGTGATCCCAACACTTGAGATTTTATTGCGAGTCTCATAATATTGGTGATTTTCTCAAGCCCCCAGCTCCTGGAATGATGTAATTACATGATAATCTAACCTTTCATTTAATAAAAACAAGCTGCTAACCCTCCTGCCTGCAGAGAACAGTGTGGACCCAAGTGGACCTTTAAAGATTCCAAACCCAAAAAGTCAAATAAAAAGATCCCAAAATGCATTTATATTTATTTCGATTTTTAAATTAGTCAAATCTCATGGTTTGAGGAGCCTGAATCATGATTTCTGAATGTGGAGACTGGCAACACTCAAGTGCTTAATATTCAGTTGTCTGATGCAATTAAATATTGCTCCCTCAACATTCATGCTATTCCCTGGGTATTCTCCATTCTTAGTATAGGCAAGCTTCAGTTGCACTGCGGTAATGTTATCTTCTTGCAAGGCAAAATTGGAAATGTTAAAGGCAACTACTATACTTTAGAAGATTCTCCATCTGACGTTCCCTCTACATGTCTTAAAGAATTCATGTAAGAAAGACGATGACTAAAGCAGGCTGTCAAACATTCTGTGGAGGGGACTGAACTCCATTTCTAATTATGGTCCTGTGGCAGGAGCACACATTTAGGACTATGTGCTTCCTTCATTCCACACCTGATCTCCCACAGATGTCAATGACAAATTTGCACAAAGGGAGGAACAGAAGATAGCCTATATACAGTAGCTAAATTTTTAGTTACATGTCAAGGTCTTTGTCACACTCATCAATATCACTTGGGGGGAAAATATGCTCACCTTTAGGACAACTGCTATTTCAGCCCTTTGTTTCTCTTCTTTCCCCATGTTTCTTTCATTTCTCTTCCTATTCCCTTTGTCCCTTCTTTCTTCCCTCTGCATATCCTTCCCTGCAGCAGCTCCAAAAATCACCCATCACTCCCCTTCCCTCTGCTAAAATGATCAACAATTAAATAGTTGATGATATTTTAAGTATCACCAGTATGTTTTGTACACTCGTACAGTTTTGGGCAACCTACGGCCCGTCAGAGTAATCCGCTGGCAGGCCGTGAGACAGTTTGTTTACATTGACCATCTGCAGGCACACCTTCCTGCAGCTCCTAGTGGCTGCGATTCACCATTCCTGTCCAATGGAAGCTGCGGGAAGCAGTGTGGGTTGCAGGGCTGTGCTGGCCGCTACTTCCCGCAGTTCCCATTGGCCAGGAATGGTGAACCATAGCCACTGGGCGCTACGGACAGCTATGCCTGCAGATGGTCAATGTAAACAAACAGTCATGTGGCCCGCCAGCGGATTACTCTGATGGGCTGCGTTCGGCCTGAGGGCCACAGGTTGCCCACCACTGCTCTAGTAAGATTAATGGGGTTAGTTTGGGGAAAATACTACCCCAGTCTTGTTTCAAGCTACCTGCAGACTGAGGAAGAAAGCATTGCATTGGATTAGACTCTGCTCACATTTGGAAGGTTCTTTAAGAAGTAGAAACTTTTTCTAAAATGAAAACTTGTTTCTGCAAAATCTGAGTGTGCCATATTGAGTCACAAATATTTCCAGTGAGCCAGCTCCAGCAAGCAGGTTGGGTTTCTTAAACTGCTGAATCACAGAAGCAGAGCAATCGAAGATTTCTCTACTCAGACTGCAAGAGCACTTAGTCATTGCTTGAAGTATCTTTAATACAGGAATACATTGTTGAAATGGACAAAATGCAATATACTATATACCAACCAGAATCTGGCATCCATCTACCAAAAGCCCATAAAATGATATAATCCTTACTTTATTGTCCATTTATTTTATGCATATTTTTGAATAGCAACAAAGTAATGAAATTCAATAGCCTGAAATGGGTCTTATTACTATGAATTTAGGTTGCTCTGTTGTAAAAAGCCCACCTTTTAAGTATTTTAAACACAAAAATATAGCAATGATATTATAATAATATATTTTGTTCATGGTGTTAGAAAATTATGTGCTGATTTTATTTAATGCAAGGTAACTAAAACCCATATATTTAATAGTTATGAGTTATAGTTAACATTGATAGCTTGGCCATCGGAATGGACTGTCATTAACTTTGAACAAAAACATACATATGTTGCATTTAAAAAAAATACTGTGGTGGTTTTTGTTTTTTGTTTTTTTTTAAACGAGTCAGTTGCATTGATAAACTCCTGTGGGATAGTTCCTGGTATTAGGACAGTGGGGAAAAAAAGTCACCCTGTGGTTCAGAACATTTTAAGACAAGACCATAAAAGGATATTTAGGTTGTTCAATTACTAAATAAGGGAGGGAAAGGATACTGGTTAGCATGAAGCTATAAACAAACATTCCATTCAAGTTAACTTTGTCATTTAGGTTCAAAATTTAGATCCAAACTACAGCTCTCTTCTCATGTTAAATCAAAATTGACCATAAAATAATTGTGTCTTCATGCAGTTGTGACTGTCATAGGATGTTACCCTGCACTGACTTTTGGGAGACCTAATCAATCAGTTTCCAGAGGATGTAAATGCTGTGAAAGTGAAGCATTCAGCCAAAGGATTAAAGTGACTTGTTTTAGTGACACCCTCTGGCTAATAATGAAGATGCAAAAGAAGTAGAGGAACTTTTTTCCCCTGCCTGGAAGGAAAGACTGTGTTCCTCTACTTTTCCTGCTTTCAAGTAACTATGCATAACTTTTCTACATGCAAGCAGCAGAGCAAATAATGAAAGCCTCTTATCAAATAAATTTAGAAAGTTTTAGCTTTAGTGAAGGAAAGAAAACTTGCCAGGAGATTGAAATTTCATTGTGTTCCTTTCCTGAACAAATTCTTTTTTCTAATCCATACTGAGATGCTTTTGGCGGCCTGTACTGCTAGCCAGAAAATACTGAATAACTTCAAGTTAACATGTACTCTAAAGCACCATAGAAACAGCAATGTTTTTTGTTGTTAGGATGCATTCTAAATCTATTCTTTTAAAATTCCTTGTTTAATGCATTGTATGTTTAACTGCCAATGAAAACTTTTTCTACATATCCTGGGGGAGTATTCTAAATGAAAGTTGTAAAACTGCCTGGATAGTTGAACTTCCTTCCCTATATTGCTATCCCTAAAACTTTAACAATTAAACAAAAAACCCACAAACCATCACTGAAATGTCAAAGGAAGCATGAAAGTGCATCAAAATTCCATTGCATATTGATATGTGAAACCTGGATTTGGTCCATGCTCAGCTACAGTGCAGCTACCTTTATAGCAATATGATGAACCTCTGGTATTAAAAAGCTGGCAGCTGGGACTTTATTTTGATATTCAGTGTGCTACAAAGTTCCAGGGATTTTGGGAGGAAAGACTACTAAGTAGGCAGAGACCAGAGGGAATACTCTGGAAAGCTGCCGGTTGGTTGAGGGTGGGACTATTCACTCCAGGAAATCTGTATGTCCAAGATAAGTTTTACTAGGCAATGTGTAGTCACAAGCAGACTTTCGTAAAGTAGACTATATATCCCGGTTGCCTCTACACTAGTAGTTTTCTTCAGATTTCCTACTGTTTCACAACCACCTACGGGAATACTAGTATAATCCGATTGATTGCAGCTGTGAGTGTTTTAACAGTGTCATCCAGACATGTTTTGAGCAGGGTTAGAAAATACATGATTAAAATGCTATGGTCACTCTACATAGGCACTTCCAGTAGTGCAGCCCTGCCACTGTTAAACAAGATGCAGGTGGAGGAAATCCATTAGAATTTCTACAGCTTTGAGTTTCTCAGCTTCTTCATGGGGCCCAGATCCTTTGTTTCATCTTTGACTCATTTCAGGCCTCTTTCAGCTTCTTTTGTGCTATAGCAATTATCCACTGGTCTTAATATGAAAACTCCCAGCTTAAATATACTGCATGTGTCTTCTGGTTCCTCAAATTCTCTCAGCTCTCACCACTTCATTCTCATAGCTTTTAAAGTCTGCAGTTATCCCCTTGCAGCTCTCCCTATCATGGTTTCAGTCTTCTTTTTATAGAAGAATCGGGCTGGAAGGGACCTCAAAGAGTTATCTAGTCCAACCCCCTGCTCAAAGCAGGACCAGTCCCCAGACAGATTTTTACTCCAGTTCTCTAAATGGCCCCCTCAAGGACTGAACTCTCAATCCTAGGTTTAGCAGATCAATGCTCAAACCACTGAGCTATCCCTCCCCCCTTGCTCCCTCTCCCCAGCCCCCTGTTAAACAAGGCTCAGCGCCAATTCTTCATTTACTAGGAAGTGTTTTAATCCTAACCTATCAACATATCCCAATTCTCTGCAGCATTCAGGTCTCTATTGATTCGAAAAAACCATTGACTGTGCATTTGTAGCACCTTTTATTTTAATTTTTAACAAATATGTCTGAGCTGTTTCAAGATATTCAAAACCCTTAGTCAACAGCTGAACCATCTCCCTAGTTCCCTTGTGAAACAAGCCTTAATATTGTTTAGAGAGTACAGGAAAAACATGGCTCATCTTTGCTAAAATATACAACATAAATAAAATATTCTAGCAAGTGAAACATGCCCTATGGCCTCATCAAAGTCAGACTTTATAAATGGTAACATTGACAGACTTTCAACCATTGGCAGGTGGGTTCTAAACTAAAAGTTTCTGAACAGGGATATGTCATTTTATGTATATATTAAGTGCATAACTACATAAAATATAATGTGTTACAAGATATGCCATACAGTGAACTTTACTCTCTGTACCTTGCCAAGAGAGACTGCATGTGTGCATATACTTTTGACAGCACCACACCACATGCTAGAAGGTGTTCTTATTTTTATTTTACTTAAAAAAAAAACTATAATAGTGTAGGTATATAATAGTCTTCCTTTTGGGGAAAGTTTAGAATTCAGGATGTGCAACAAGACAGACACTTGGCAACCATGATACAAAAAGACAGTTAATAAGTCACAATGTTTCTTTTATCAACAGCAGCTTGTGTGTTTATCATTTTAAAGATTTTCAAAACATTGCCATCTTGTGGACCTACCTCTAATTGTATCATTGTTCTCTGCTGTTCCTACAGGTGAGTCAAATAATGACTGCAAATTGCAAACATGACAAATTGAGGGCTGGATAGATTAACCTAGTGTCCAATACACAAATAACTGAAAATTTACAAAGAGTTGTTCCTTATTGGATATGCATTATTAACCATGTACAGTAACATTTGGTCTAGCTCTCTTTTCCTCCATTTAAAATTGGGAAGGCTGCCTTATTTAATTGGTAGAGCTGATAACTCAATGAAGTAAAAGGAGCATCGAAGAGAGAGCATCAGACAGTTTTCCACCAGAGTTCCTGAAGCAGGAGAGAAGGAGAGACAAGGAATAGGAGAGAGAGAGAGAAAGATTCCTCTCCCACCTTTGGCTTCCCTCTTTATTAACCCCCTGCCCTTATTCCCTACACATTTGCAATATTTTTTCTGGAAGCAATTTTCATTGGTGCTGCTAGCTGTGAATATGTTACCATTAATTTGTATTGCATGGATACTACCATTTAAAAAAGGCAACTTATTCTGACTTGTACCTATATATTCTTGCATGCTGGATCTTGCTGCAAAGGAATCTCAGTAACTACTGTATACTGAATGTCACCCAACTGTTGCTTTGATTTTGTTTATATTTTTAAAGAGCAAGTCAACCTTGAAGTCAATACCTCATTACTTTTAACGTCAGTCACAACATACTGTACATTTTATCACACCACAGAGAGAAATAAAACACTTACTTTGAGCATCCAAGCACTTTCCCTGGTTGCCGGAAAGAAGTATTCCTTGCAGCAATTTGGAACTAGAAGGAAAACATGACAACAATTAGCTCAGCAAGGAAATAGGAAAAAATAATGAATAGTCTTTGTCTATATGGGATGTGCAGCAATGCAACAACCATGTCTGTTCTAAAAATGAAACAAGAGGAGAAACCCTTCCTCACAATACCCTAATTCAGCTGAGTTCACACAATAGCACAGTGTCTGGTATAACTGCACAACAGTCATATGTGCCTCCTAGATGATAGGAAATCTGTTAGGTCTCCTGCACTGCCACATTCAGAGTTTATTCAGAGTTGCACGTCATATTTCTGCCCCCTTGATTTTGCCAGTCTTTTCTGAGCAAGAACATAATCACAGTAAATTTATGAGCATTCCACCAAACTGATCTTCCTGGCTATGACCCACTTTAAAAAAAAATAAAAAAATCTACTACTGAGAAGCAGGGCCAGCTCCAGGCACCAGCATTCCAAGCAGGTGCTTGGGGTAGCAATCTGCAAGGGGCGGCAGTCTGTGTGTTTTTGCCCCCAAGCAGCATGCCGAATTGCCGCCGCGGACGGCGGGGACAGTCCACGTGCTGTTAGGGCAGCATGCGCATTTCCGCAGCGGTGGCAATTCGGCAGCAGCTTCTGTCTTCAGCTGGAAGACAGAAGCTGCGCCGCCATGGACAGCTGAACATAGAAGCTGCCGCCGCATTGCTGCCGCCGCGGAAATGCGCATGCCGCCCTAATGGCACACGGACTGCCCCCACCATCCGTGGTGGCAATTTGGCACGCTGCTTGGGGTGGCAAAAACAGTAGAGTCGGCTCTGTTGAAAAACATGTGTAATGCAGACAGGTAAAGGTATATTCTTGCTAATACTACATTACAATGCAGTGGCTTCCCTTAAAAGCTTTCCAGTTTTACCTTATGCAGCTACATATCATTACCTCAGCTTATGTAAATATTTACTATAATACGCTTCCCTATACACAAAGAAGGCAATATCTATGCTATACTGAAAATACTGATATAACATTATTTAATTACCTAAGGCAACTGAGCATCTTTTGAAGGGGACCATTGTATGATTAAATTTTTTCATGTAATCCAAGAACACCTTACAAAAACAGTTAAGTTGCACTCTTATGACTCAAAGTGGACTTTAAAAATTATATCATTTTCTCTTCATAAAGTAAAAGCATGAGCATTGCCTGTTTAATGGCATTCGCTGTTGAACACTACCAGCATGCTAACCATTATAAATGAAGAGTGCATTCTATAAAGATTTTTTTGTAATTGTATAAATCAACAATCCCAAATTTTCTGCTCTCTGGACTGCAGACTTTCACTAAGTAGTCGAGTGCAGGTATTTTATGAGATGGGGACCTGTTTTGTAAATCATTTGCCTATTAAGGATCCTACCTATATTAACTCCTTCTACTCTGGTAAGCATGTGGGGGAGACTAACAAATGATTAGAGGGTGGAGAGGAAGCAGGGACATAATTAAGAAGAAGGGAAAGCAAGAGAACTCGCAACAGGAGATGGATGCTTTTCTATCTAGTTCAAGTTTCATTTTGTTAATTTAAGAATTTCAGAAAAGCATCTGCAATGAAAAGGGCCGGCTTTAGGAAGCGTGGGGCCCAATTCAAACAGTTTTGACGGGGCCCTGACAGGGGTGACTTAAAAAAACCAACCCCCCCCAAACCCCAAAACATGTGGGGCTTGTACTCACCGGGCGGTGCTCCGAGTCTTCGGCGGCACTTCGGCAGCGGGTCCTTCACTCACTCCAGGTCTTCGGTGGCACTGAAGGACCCGCTGCCAAAGTGCTGCTGAAGACCCAGAGCAAGCGAAGTACCCGCCATCGAAGTGCCGCCGAAGACCCGGAGCGCCGCCGGGTGAGTAAAAATTAAAAAGGCACCTCTATCCAGGGAAGGCATTCTCACTGGGCACGGCGCCCTCTTAGGCGCAGGGCCCAATTTGGGGGAACTGGCGGAATAGGCCTAAAGCCGGCCCTGGCAATGAACCAAGCATGTAAGAAAAATGGTCAGGTTAGAAACTCTTGAAGGCAGGAACTGTCTTATTTAACATTTTGTAAAGTACTGCATACACATATTGGGCTTTAACTTACTGCATTTTCAAAGTACTCCTGAAAAAAAATCCAATAATTTTTTCCAAAAAAATGTGAAAAAAGGAATAGAACAAAGGGATAAGAAAGCAGGATAGACAAAAGGAGGAAAGTCAAGAAAAGGAAACAGAAGAGAGGCAGAGAACACAATATACTGTACCTCGTGGTTCTATATCCCCTACATTTCACTGCATTGCTGTGTTCCACAGCTGTTCATTACGGGGCTGAGAGGTGAGGTTATGCAGAATGCTGTTAACCAAAGCTGGGTGAATAATGGACTTTTTGGTTTGGTAGCATTAAAAAAAAAATAATGTTTAATGCTGCATTGAACCAAAACCAACATTTTCCAAATTTTTTAGCCAATTGAAGAGTCAGAAAACACAAAGGGGCCAAACAGAATACTTTTTTTGACTAAACTCAAAATTGTGTTTCAATTTTGGGCATTTTAATAAAAGCAAAGGACCACAAGAGCTTGTCTATATGAACGGTTAGTGCACTGAAGCTGGATGTAAGTTTACCTCACACTAGCCTGCTGCGCACTAACTGTCCATATGGACCCTGTTGCCATGCGCTATAAGATCACTAGTGTGCTTTGATCTATTCCCATTTCAAAGCAGAGTAGATTAAAATGCACTAGGGAACTTTTAGTGTGGACTGTTCATGTGCATCAGGCTAATGTGAGGCAAATATACACCCTAACTGTTCATATAGACAAGCCTTAGATTCACAAAACAGAAGGGAAGGTGCCTCTCTCTTCTGGTGAAGCAATTCCACGTTGCATCAATAGTTACTCATTGGAGCAGGGATTTAAACTTGGGTCTCCCAGATGAGTGCCCTATCACTAGGCTATAGGGTCATGTCGCACGCTTTCCTGGCCCAATGACTATTCATTGTCATCATGAATGACTAAATTATTCAAGAATTCATTACCATTCATAAAGTCAACCAAAACTGCATTTTTCAGAAAAATAAGCTATTTGCCAAAAAATTTCCCCTAGTTCTACTGTTGATGCAATTTGAATCAGGAGGCATCTTTTACATTTCAGCATGTATTTTAAGAATTTAATGACTTAGGAATAGGTATTTTCTTTTGAGTTTCAATCCCTGTGTTCTGCGTCTGTGCCTCAAGGGATTGGACACTTCCCATCCTATTAAGCAGATTTTTTTCCCCCCCAAGCACTGGGAATTTAATGCTACATGATGCAATTCTTACAACAAATTGTAATGTGAAAAAGACAGAAGCTCTGCATGCTAGAAAGTTTCCTCTCCTGGCTTTGAATGTCTTCATCACTTTTTGCAAAAAGAAACAGGATATAAATACAATTTTTAGAAATTGGAAGGGAATTTTAAAGGGGCCAAAAGTGTCGGACAGTCATTTTTTGCACAATGAATGAATAACTACCCCAGCCACAACAGGTTGCAGAAATGGATAAATTCAGGGTATGTCTCACTTCAACAAAGAGATGTGATTGTGGCATGTGTAGATATACCTGAATAAGTTGTGATCTTCAGTAGAACCTCAGAGTTACAGAGGTGGCTCCATGTTTTTTGCCACCCCAAGCACAGAAGTCAGCAGCCTTTGGTGGTGTTTCTGCTGGTGATCTACCGGTCCTGCGCCTTCGGCATACCCACCACCAAATTGCTGCCGAAGCCATGGGACCGGCGGACCTCTCACAGAAATGCCACCGAAGGCTGCCTGACTGCCCCCCTCATGATGACCAGCATGCCGCCCCCCCATCCCTGGCTTGCCACCCCAGGCATGTGCTTGCTGCGCTGGTGCCTGGAGCCATCCCTGGTTACAAACTGACCGGTAAACTACACACCTCATTTGGAACCAGAAGTATACAAGCAGCAACAGCAGAGCCAAAAATACAAATACAATACTATGTTAAATGGAAACTACTAAAAAAAAATAAAGGGAAAGTTTTAAAAAAAGATTTGACAAGGTCAGAAAACTGTTCCTGTGCTTGTTTCATTTAATTAAGATGATTAAAAGCAGAATTTTTGTTCTGCATAGTGAAGTTTCAAAGCTGTATTTAGTCAGTGTTCAGTTGTAAACTTTTGAAAGAACAAACATAACATTTTGTTCAGAGTTACAAACATTTCAGAGTTCTGAATAACCTCCATTCCTGAGGTGTTCATAACTCTGAGGTTCTACGTAATTAGCTAGCTAAAGTAACGACAGCAGCGAAGCTGCAGCAGCATGTGCAGCTGCACTGGCTACACCTGCTTGCCAAGGTACCCTGGTTACATACTTGGGCCGCCACCACCTGTCTTGACGTGGCTTCACTGCTATTGTTACTGAAGGTGTCTTTGATGAAAGCTAGCATGAGTATGTCTATATGTGCTGCAATCATACTTTCGACAGTAGTGTGGACATACCCTGGGTCATAGCCATGAAGTGTGAACTAGCAAACATACTGCTGCATGGGATCATTTTGCTGGCTACAAGATAAACTGGTGAAGATTAATTGGACTATCTCAAAACTACAAATATTATGGGAGCAGGGTTCTGCACAGGTAGAATAGCACTAGCAATTGTAGGAATGGAGCTGAATTCAGTGTTTCCTTCAATTCCAAAAAGCCCACAAAGGTATCCTTGTTGACTCAGATGAATTCACAGGAGAGACAGAGAGTACACATCTGAATATTCCAACAAGCATGTGGCAGATTTTTCATGCCTCTTTCTACCTTAGTAATTTAAAACACATTTTTGATTTGAATCTTTTGATTCTTTTCCCAAGCCTTGATTTCACATTGAGCATTGGCATGAATAAAGGCTATAGGCTGCGAAAAAGTTTTCCTCTCCTTGTTTACAAAGCCACCAATAAATCTTCTGAGTGATCAAAAAGAAAAGTGTTACACTCTTAAATTCAGTCTTGTCCTGCTGAATGACTTAATAGGCATAGAAGGAGGACAAACAGGCACTGTTCCTCACAAGTGGCTAGGGTACGCTCACAGCCCTTACCTCTAAGAAGCATCAGATTTCATCCTCACAGAGCAGCCAGCCAGCTCTAACCCTTGGAATAGAATTCCTTTTTGCTGAGCTCCTCCAAGATGGAGATGCATATAGAGATGATACATGGATCCAGGACCTTGGCAATTATGAATGAAGATCCCATCTGCACTCTCATGAAGGCCTAATTCCCTTCCAATGCCTTATAAGCTTCCTATCGCTTTCTGTAAAGGCTTAATGACACCATAAATATCTTCTAGCTGGGAGGGTGCCATAGATCTGGCTTCAGAGTCAGTTAATGTAATTTCTGTTACTACTAGTATGACAAGTATTGCCAGCCAATACACTAAGTATCTATGTAAATAGTAGACTTAATAGTAATTGGATAAATGAGATTTACAAAGTGTGTCCATTTTGCCTTATTGTTAATTTCTAATTTGGTAGCACAGGCTGCTACACTTTCTGCAACTGTTATTTCTTCCAGAGGTTTCTTCTCTTTGCCACTTTAGCATGCAATGCTACTTTTTGATCATGAGAACAAGTCTCTCCTTTCTTTTTCTTTGGTACAGAGAAGTAGAAAATGTCCGCATTTCAGTTTCTCCTGTCACAGTGATTAAAGTCTTTCCTACCTGCATCTTCAATGTGTCTGATATCTGCTGGCTTCTACATCTTGCGTGTGATCACTGGATGAGTATGTTAAGCATCTGTCTGTAAGTCTGCTAGTCTGGTACTCCTGCACAGAGGTTATACCAACGGAACATGTTTTGATCTGTTTTTACCAGTAGGCTGTCTGCTATTTTTAGAGTTGGGTCTTGTAGTGGAGTAGTCACCCCGCTCCTGCCTGAAGGAGATAAAGTAGCCCTGGAGAGGGCTGCAGCAGAGAAAGCTAGGCTGATGGGGAAAAGCAGCCACAGCTGTGGTTAGCTTAATCAGGGTCCAGCTGTTCCTTATAAGAGGGCTGTGGGCCAGAAGAAAAACAGACTCTCTCTCTAGCTTTGTGAGAGAGAAGGACTTGGCTGCCTGGGAAGCTGAGGACGGTACCTAGGGTGGAGCAGTGCTGGGGAAGGGCAGAGGGAGCTGGGGAGCTCCAGCCTAGCTAAGCCCCAGGCTGCAGGCCGAGTTAAGGGCTCACAAAAGGGTACTAGAGCTGCAGAGGGGCAGCCCAGAAATAGGCAGATGATGAGTGGTTTACAAACTGCAGTCTGCCCCAGGGAGCAGGGGTTAGATGATGACTGGCAGTAGCCACTGAGGCAAGGTGGGGATAGGGGATTCCCCTGAAAGGGGAGACCCACATTGAGGGGGTACTGTGGTGGGCAGAACCCCTGGGCAAAGGGCCCTGGGGTCCAGGAGGGACACAGGGCCAGTGGCAAGCGAGACACTGGCCTGCAGAGGGCACTCTGGGCTGGAAAGAGTTAATTCCCTGGATGACCAGCAGGAGGTGCTGCACTGGAGAGTCATTGCACCGCCACAGGTCTAATAATCTGAGTATGAATGAAGTTGATCAGATTTCTGGGTCATGCATTAGTGCTGCTTACCAACTTCATGTATTAGTTCAGAACCCAAGCGCCTGTCATCACACCATGCTGGTGTTCCATGAGTTGAACAATGAGGCAAAAAGAGTGGGATCTGAACCCACATTTTCCATTGAGGAGTGCACTGAGCTACTACCTTGAGGCTGAACTGAAGTTATATTTTAAACTCAAAATCAAAATTTACTAGATTTAATCACTCCATATTAGACGGTTAGATGTGTTATAATTTGGAAAAAGTAACCATGACCATTGCACAGGACAGGACCTGGAGATTAGTGACAAGGTGGGTTAAGGGCATGAGGCACATCAGTAACTAGGAAATAACCTGCACTTTTATTAGAGGATGGCTGGCAGTAACTGCTATATCTAAGGATACTATTTCCATTATGCACCCCTTTGCACATACTCAGCCTTACAGTACAGCTTTGCTGCTGAAATTTTTCAAGCTCTCTCTGTGCCATAAGTAGCTTTTTTTTTTTTTTTTTTTTTTTAAAAAAATGAGTATAAGCAAAATTCTGTAGGTTTTTAGTTTGGCAGAGGTAAAAAAAAAAACACAGTCTTTCCCATTTAAGAAATTCTACCGACACTCTAAGTCACAACTATTGCAAAAACTACTACAGTTAGAAACTTAACATGAGGAGAGACCAATTAGAATTAGCAATTAATGGCTTTGACGTTACCAAAGTTATATCCTTCAGAAATCAGTTACTGAATATTGAATGATGGAAAATTTTGTTCAAAGATGTGCTGTATTCTTGGAGATGCACACTATCTGCTGTGAATTAATTTACAATGCAACTTTCAAAATAATTTTGATAGATTTAATGTTCCTATCTTTAGAATTACTAGCCTTATTGAAGCAAATCAGTTTGGTAGACATAAAGGCAGTTATTTAAGTATTTGTAAGCAATTCCTTGAGTCACCTTAACTCATACACTTCCAAATATATCATAACATGCATAGACTAGGAACATGCATAGGTTTAGTTTGTAATTTTAAGATACTAGGCCAATTTTTCACCAATGGTTGCATATTAAAATTACAAGTATGTAGTTTACTGGTAACAATGAAAAGCACTAATTGGCTTTGGCTGTCTGGTGTGTTATGGAACTGGGGACTTGTTTCATTAACTAATTTTTTAAAATTCTTCAAAATATTAGGGTTGCATAGTTAAGCACTTGTGGTCCTAAAGAGTGACTATATAAAAATGCCGCCATTGTACTTCAGAGAGCTGCCCACTATCTGCATCTGGAATCATCTTCCCTACCCAGTAGATGGTCTTGTCTTGAGTATCAGTCTAGTGCCTTAACCACATCTGGACTCTATTGCCACCTCTGCCTCAGTCTTCCTGTGTAACCTCTGTGCCTCAGTTTCTCCAGCCAAAAATGGGACTACTTCCCTACCTCACATGGATATTGTGAAGATAATTAAATTAATGTTTGTGGGATGCTGAGATATCAGGTAAGAGCTATAGAAAATAAACTTGTATTACTCTTGGTAGCACTGCTGAGAAAACAGCAGAGTATGAGCAGGATACGAAGAATTAGTTACTTAATTGCAAACAATTACACATGTACAAAGCCACTGAAGACAGACACTACAAATATCAGAGGACTGAATTTGAAGGCCGTAAGTTTGCACAGGTGTGACTGAGCTCATAGAATGGTCCAGTAATTAGAACGCTCACCTGAGACTGGGTGACCTGCCTTTGCCACAAACTTCCTGTGTGACCTTGGGAAAGCCATTTAGTCTCTCTGTGCCTCAGTTCCCCATCTGAGGCACATGGCAGGGGGCTGGAAGGGATATACCCTGTTCCACCCCCTTCCCCAAGGCCCCGTCCCTACCTCTTTTCTGCTCCTCTACAAAGCTGCGTGCATGCTGCCGCTCTTCCCCCTCCCCCTCACTAGGGCCATCAGCTGATTGGCGCAGGGAAGGAGAGGGGGAGGGGCAGGAAAGCACCACGCTAGGGGAAGAAGCGGGGGAGGGAGGAAGCTTGGCTGCCGCAAGACCAAGCTTCTGCCTCCTGCCCCCGCTGGGGAAAGCGGTGGGCAAAGGGGCTGAGTGGGGCTGGGGCCAGGACCACAGCAGCGTGCCGCATAAAATCGGCTTGCATGCCGTGTTTGGCACATGTGCCGTAGGTTGCCGACCCCTGGTCTAGATAATACTTAGTCCTATCATGAGTGCAGGGGACTGGACTATAGAACCTCTCAAGGTCCCTTCCAGTCCTTCGATTTTATGATTACTTGATTCAAATTTTGCTTAGTCTGTAAAGTTAAAATATAAACACCAGTCTAAATTCTATTTCTTAGGTAACCAATTTTTATCTCTATGCCTGCTACTTAAAATAACTGAAAATCTATCTTTCTGTAGTTAATAAATAGGTTTTATATTTTACTTAGAACAGCATGCTTTGGTTAAATTGCTAAGGCAATCTCAGCTCAGATTACAATGGCTGATGCATGTCTACTTTCCTCTGAACAAGAGGCCAAGTAGGTAATGAGCTTACACTGGCCAGGCTTCTGACCATTGCAAAGATGGTACAGTTCTGGGGTGCAGGACTGCAGTTGCGGAGAATTGGCCGAAGCCTCTCTATTGATGGTTCATGAATGGCTGGGAGATCACTCACGTAACTCAGTTGGGTGTGTCCCTGCCTGTGGATGTCTGTGTAACTGCAGTGCCTGCCAGAGGCTTGCAGCTTGACACCAGCATCACCATGAGAGAGCCAGCTCAGGTTGGTGGATTTGGAGCACTCAGTGGTCCTGCAGTCCAAGTTGCACCCTGGGAACCTCATCACATACATGCACCACAGTTTGGGAACCACTGCTCTAAAACATGCAGCCATTTTTTTTTCTTCACTAGTAATGCTTATCAAACAAACTGCAAATGCCTTACACATATCAGTGCCATCATTTTGCCTCAACATGTCAGTCTATTCCTCCTCAACAGAAACTGTTAGTTTCAACATTTCACTACCAAAACATTTAAGGTTTGTTAGCATTCACCTCTCCAGTACACAGGACAAAAAAAAATGTGAACTTGAATTTCCAGGATACAAAAAATCCACTACGTTAAAATTTTGAATGATAAAAGATACCTAAATTATCCCAGAATAGGAAAGGATATATGCAGTCCCAGAAGACTTATTTCTAATACACAATAACTTACCTTAAAAAAAAACATGTTTTAATTCACATAAATGGTACTATTCCTTCATCAATAAAATAGAGACCTAGGTTTTAATATGATCATTCTAACAGTGTCACTATTTGCAGAGAGTTAGATCCTCTTCCCCGCTGCCCTCCAGGAACGTGGCACATATGAGATACACATTGATATAAAAGTAGTTCTCTGATAGCAGTGGAAAAAGTCCAATAAATTTAGGAAGTTAAGTTGATGCTTCTTCTAAAAACTGATTCTGTACATTTGGAAACCCAAGCCACAGATATTCAGTACTAGAGTGGAGAGTCTGTTCCAGAACATGAACATCTATCTCAGGGGTGGGCAAACTACAGCCCAGGGGCTGCATCCAGCCCTTCAGACGTTTTAATCTGGTCCTTGAGCTCCCGCCAGGGAGTGGGATCCAGGGCTTGCCCTACTCCGTCGCTCCAGCCGGGGAGTGGAGTTGGGAGCTTACCTCGCTCCATGCATGCCGTGGCTCCACGCAGCTCCTGAAAGCAGCAGCATGTCCCTTCTCTGGCTCCTATGCATAGGGGCAGCCAGGGGGCTCCACACACTGCCCCCACAGCTCCCATTGGCTAGGAACCATGGCCAATGGGAGCTGCAGGGGCAATGCCTGCGGACAGGGCAGCACGTAGAGCTGCCTGGCCGCATTGCTGCATAGGAGCCGAAGAAGGGACATGCCGCTGCTTCCGGGACCTACTTGAGGTAAGCGCCGCTAGGAGCCTGCACCCCTAATCCCCTCCTGTGCCCCAACCCCCTGCCCCAGCCCAGATCCCCCCCCCCGCCCTCTAAACCCTTCGGTCTCAGCCCGGAGTACCCTCCTGTACCCACAACCCCTCATCTTCAGCCCCACCAGAGCCCACACCCCCTGCCCCATCCTGGAGCCTGCCCCCCCCCACATCCTGAACTCCTAATTTCTGGCCCTAGTCCACAGCCCACACCCACAGCCAGAGCCCGCACCCCAACCCCCAATTTCATGAGCATTCATGGCCCGTCATACAATTTCCATACCCAGATATGGCCCTCGGGACAAAAAGTTTGCCCACCCCGGTCTATCTGGTAACATGCATGAAGCACAGATATCAGGTGATACCAAAGAAAGAAGATCCATCTCTGGAAACCACATTTATGTTCATATATTTTCACCCATTTTGTTTTGTTAGTTTTCAGAGCACAGGAATATATGCATTATAAAATGCTATAAAAACTGTGTCCGCTGGTCTTTAATAGCTCTCCATGCCATGATATGTTGCTTCTCATCTTCAAAACACTTCATCAGCACTCAACTTGGCTGAGCTCTCATCTCACATTGATTCCACTGGAAATTGGGTTAAGTCCCTACATGATTTGCTCAATACCATGTGCAAGATAGCTTTAAGGCTGGGACTAGGATTCAGTCCCTTTTTCAGGCTCCTGCTTTGAGCACACCTTTCCTAGGACTTCAATTTTTATAATGTGATTATTAACTATTAGTGTGCCAACATGACTAAAAGATTTGTAGATATAAAATCTACTATATATATAGCAAGTGGATCGGGGTCTCCATCTCATGGTCTACATGCATCTGGTAAGATACCCTTTTTGTAATTCTGCCAGTTTGGTTGCAAAACTATCATGAAATATTTTTCTTTAATTTGTCTTTATCAGAGGTTTTACACAATCACTGAATAATATATTTCTCTTCACAGGTGTTATTCTGTAAATGAATATATGTTCAAGCCTCATGGGGTTATCCATCCACTAAATGGGGTGAAACTGTGAGGTAAACAGTGACAATAGCAACTAGGTCTGAAAGAATTTAAGGTTTGCTTTATTAAAAAAGTGAGACCTAAACGTAAAGTGTTCCTTTAAATAAAGTTTTCTTGCATAATATATAATGCTCACATTTCTGAGAGTTTTTATATGGTGCTCATCACCATAGTTCCAAAGCACTTAATTATGGCAAATTATCCTCTTATTCACAGTTAATAAGAGAACCTAAAGGTCTCTTGGCAAAGAACTTTCAGAAATTGTTGTGCTTTCCTCAGAAGTACTGAAATATTGGAAGAGCCTATTGCGTTCATGCTTCCAAGGACCTGCCACCAAACAGTCGATGTAGTTTAAATGTGATCATGTCATCATTCTTCAGTGAGAAACAGCACAATAATTGAATCATGTTACCTGCTAGAATATGAAGAAGGTGAATGCACAGAACAAAAATATGACTGTAATATAATTATAGGGAATTAGAAGAGTACAACCATATCTATGAAAAATAAGGGACTGCTGAGATACTTGAAAAGTATTAAGGTTTCTAGGTATATTATTTGACACTCTGCTAGCTTTTTGTACAGTCCATGCAATTTCTTCCGCCCTGCTCTTCCAAAATCCTCAAATAAGCCACTACATTGAAAGTTAGAACTATTAGGAGATCTAGTCTATCCCACTGCCAGTGGAAGAAAATTGTTTCTCTGAAACAAAGGCCGCAAGCCCAGCAGTCACAATCAGAAGCCACCCAACAACAAACCAGTCAATGTGAGAGCCATGATGAAAAAAAATGTTCATAACAGATTCCAGCTTCAAAGGGATATCGAACATTAAGGGACAGTTTCTGATGCTGTCTGTCAGAAAGAGTAACAGGCTCCAATGATACTAACTGAGCAATAAGGTCCTAAACACTGTGAACAAGGGTATCACAATCTAGCCCCAAGCTAAAAGGAGTTTAAAATATCCTGAGAGAGTCCCTTAAAGGACCCCTGCAGTATGGGGTAATTAAAAATCAAACTCCACCAGGCAACAGTTTCAAATGACCATTACATTTATGAAATACTCTGATCAGTCTGTTTCTCATGTAAACCAGCTGGCATAACAAGTCATACCAAGTCTACAAGTGACAGAGGTTGCAAATAGACATTAACATCTTAGGTTGGAAAATACTTATAATAAAAAAATTCCTTATCTGAGCACTCAATTCCTAGACAAGATACGAGGAGGAAAAGTTAACATAAGAGATATTTCTCAAGGCTATACCATAAGGTCAAGAACTAATCTTTGCATTTTTATTTCCTCCATTGAATTCAGTGGAACATAGTATGTCTACAATTCAAGAAGCAAACACACAAGGAGGTGGTTAGAGTTTTTCTAACGCATTCATAGGGAACGCTGTGAGAGATCAGCACTCCTTCCAGTCCTTCTGTGTGACTTATTGTTTTGACCGACAAAAAGCGGTACCAGTAGCTCCTAGTTCCTTTCAAATAAAGACAAATGATAAAGCTACCATCAGTGAGACAAACATTTCTTGTTGTCCAGCAAATCCTCAGTTCCATAAGCCACATAATAAGTTCCCTGTCACTGGAGAACCGCATTATAGTATTTCTCTGTCTGACCATGTTCATGTGTCACTTGTAGTCCCTGAACCACAATGAAGAGTTTTACTGCAACAGAGATGATACATCATTCTAAATATTAAGGTTTTGCATGCGATACTAGTCACAACACAACCTTTCACTAATGTGGCCTTCAAATTTTTGACAAATACTCTTCATAGGTGTCTCTGGTTAAGCAACATTTCACCAGAGAGCGGGGTGACTGGCTGGCATATCCATTTTTAGAAATTTTTATCCAGTGATATTCAGAGTGGTACGAAATATTCTTATAGCCTTGTTTAACAGTGTTGATGCCTGCTTTCCATAAGATGCTACAAGGCTGAACTTAAGGATTCTGCTTTGTGATAGGAATATTGGCTTATTTGCATGGCTAGGAGATGGGGAAAAAAAGATACTTTCACCAGAATTAAAGTTTTTAAAAAATCCCAATTCTAGTGCCAGTCTGCAACACCAGAAGAGACAGGGGAGATTGGTGCCAGATTAACATGTCAGCCAGTCTCAAACACTTCTTCAGGGAGAATAAGAATGTCTTCTTAGTTTTTCTGTTGCTGTTCTCTGAGGGATACTCTTAGATATCTTTGGTTAGATACACAGGACTCTGAAGTGAGAGCACATCATAAAGTAAAAGCCTCACCAATAGAATGACTGGTCCAATGTTGTGACCAGGGAAAATGCAAGAGTCCTCTTCTCATGCAAGTTGTGGGTGAAATAGTAGCACAGTGATAGGACCCTTATATGCTTCAAACACAGCAGGTTTGAAGCACATGGAAAAAACTATTATTTTAGGAGAGTTCAGTGATATGAAGTAAGCTTTGCTCAAGCTTGCATCCAGAGCTGGCAGTAGGATCTGTGAAGTTTCCCTGACTTCGGGACCTAGAAATTTGAAGGACCTTAGATTTCATTAAAAAGGAGAATCAGTATTTTTCAGCGTGGGTGCCTACATTTAAGCATGCAACTAAGCAGGCAAACTTTCAGAGGTGCTGCATACTTGCAGCTCCCATTGAAGTCAGCTCAGCACTTCTGAATATGAGGCTACTATATTTAGGTGTGGAAATGTGGATTTAGATTGTGCTCTCATTGGAAAATATTAAGCTAAATTTCTAGTCCTCTTCTTTAGGAAAACAGGGTTGAAAATGTAAGAACAAATGTAAAACATTCACAAGGGTCAGAATTTCACCTCTACTTCCCCCCCCCAGAAGATCACAGCATATGAAGAGTCTCTTTTGCAGATGTCAACAAGTCTCTTGATTGCTTTGAGGAATGCAGATCAGCTCAGTCAATGAGAGAGTTGGAAAAACCACCCGTTTCCACTAAAGGCACTAGGGTGATGCAAGCTCTTCCCCTTCTCCGCCCCAAGCTTCATGCAGCTGAGCCAGCTCCTATGCTACATATTAATGTTAGTGACTTTGTCCACAAGGAGAGGCTCCTAAATAGCATGCAAGGCACTGTGATCTAGTGGACTAAATACAGAAATGAGAGCACAGTACTCCTGTGTTTTAATCTCATTTCTAACACTGGCTTCCACTGTGAGCTTAGTCAAATCATTTAATGAGAGTCTCCATTTCCTTAATTCAAAAAATGGGGATAATATCTACCTCTGGGGTGGCTGTGACAATGTGAGACACTTTAGAGATGAAGTTCACCAGAATGCACACAAAGCCCTCCTGTGCTAAGGACCTGGGGTACTCCAGAGCTCCAATTTATTTGGGCAATTGTCCCTCAGAATTGCTTTAACCATTGTCAACCATGCATCGACTCCAGCAAAAGCAGCTGGGCTCCACTTATGCAGCTGGGGGCTTTGGTAGGAGGAGTATTAACACACACTTCATAAACATGAATCAAACACATTTGGGGTCCAGCCCCAGAAATTCTCAATAACCTTTTCTAAAATCTACAGATTGGCCCTGAACACACCAGTGTGATCATGATGGACAGAAGTCTCCTTCAATGAAATAGGGGTGGGGGAGGGAAGAAAGAAACATTGGCTTGATGGTCCATCCAAAAACACTAAAGCCAGCTCTCCTTGCTTGGATCTTCTGATAGCAAATATTATTATTAATATATATTATTATTAAAACATTTTAATGTGAAGAGCAGGGTAAATATTAGTATGCAATGTGATTTATTGGGGATAGTCCAGATTGCAAGATCATTCTTTCAAATTTAATTGTTGTCCTTTGATAGTGCACATGCAATAAGTTACTGTAATCTAAGTTGTCCTGGCTCCTTTTTTCCACATTTATTACTTGGCAAACCAACAGAACAGTTCTCTTGGGCTTTCCCATAATTACCTTGGAGGCTTTTTAGCATCCTGCATGAGAATAAATCATTCAAACATGAAAGTTGTGTACATATTATATAAATATATTTTCAAAAAAATATTTAGGGAAAATATATATATAAATAAATAAAATTTCACAAAACATGCACCCTAAAGGTGCCAACAAGACATTCAAGGTTTTGAAAAAGATAGACAAGCTTTTATAGTTAGACCTCTTGGGAAACCCTCTTCAGCTCGTTGAAGGCTGCTATCAAATCCCTCCTCAGTCTTCTCTTCTGCAGACAAAATAACCCCAGTTCCCTCAGCCTCTCCTCGTAAGTCATGTGCCCCAGCCCCCTAATAATTTTTGTTGCCCTCTGCTAGACTCTCTCCAATTTGTCCACATCCCTTCTGTAGTGGGGAACCCAAAACTGGACGCAATACTACAGATGTGGCCTCACCGGTGCCAAATAGAGGGGAATAATCACTTCCCTCAATCTGCTGGCAATGCTCTTACTAATACAGCCCAAAATGCCGTTAGCCTTCTTGGCAACAAGGGCACAGTGTTGACTCATATCCAGCTTCTCGTCCACTGTAACCTCCTGGTCCTTTTCTTCAGAATTGCCGCTTAGCCAGTCGGTCCCCAGCCTGCAGCAGTGCATGCGATTCTTCCGTCCTAAGTGCAGAACTCTGCACTTGTCCTTGTTGAACCTCATCAGATTTATTTTGGCCCAATCCTCCAATTTGTCTACTCTGGACCCTATCCCTACCCTTCAGTATATGTACCTCTCCCCCAGCTTAATGTTGTCTGTGAACATATTGAGGGTGCAAGCCATCCCATCATCCAGATCATTAATTAAGATGTTGAACAAAACCAGCCCTGCAACTGACCCCTGGGGCACTCCGCTTGAAGATCAAGCTGAGCATCCAAAAACAGAGGCACCCCAAATTAACTTGTCACTGTTGAAAATTTAGTGCTATATCAATTTATAGAGCATGTATTGGAAGGCATCTAAGCACTGACTAAAATCAAATACCAGGCAATTAAAAATGCCCACAAACAACCTAACTGCATTGTACAAGAGTATCAAGACAGCTGGTATAAGAACAAGCCAACAGAGCTCATCTGCATGGGATTGTTATGCTATTAGACTGATACTCTACCTTCTCAGTTATTGACATTTTATTACTACAATATTATGCATCAGCCCTCAGAATAAATCACATATATTAATATTGATGGGAGGGGACAACACTGGCCACATAATTGAAGATAAACACACTAAAAGTTTAATGATGGCATAGTTGGGAAAACAAAAGCAGCACCAGTAAGGTGGATAATGATCTCACTGCAAGGTGAGAACTGTTGCCTGGCTTGTTGGAAAAGGTGTGTTCCCCTTTAAGGGCTAGCAAGCCAGAGAGTGACATGCTGCAGCAGCTTCATACCCATCAGCATGGGGATGCTGACCCATCCCCCGCAGGGGTGATCAGAAAACAGGGGAGACTATTTAGGTCCATGCTGGTGCAAGAAAATCCCTTTTACCTGGCCCACGCAGAGCAGCACCCTCCCTCCCAGGTTTGTCATGCTCTGCTGAAGGTACTACAATAGTCAGTCTTTTAAGGGGGTGGGGGGGGAGCTAGGAAGGAATTTCCTCTTCACTGACAGATTGGCCAAGGTGAGGTTTTTTCCCTGCCTTCTCCACAGAAAGTTGGGGGCTTAGTGGGGCAGACATGAAATGGGGGTAGGCTATGATGTTGCCACTCATTACGTAAGCGTGGCTTTCCAGGGCATGTGCTCCATAGGAAAGGGACAAGGTAATCAGATAAAATGAATTGGTAGAAGATTTAAAAGGAGGTATTTTTTAAAGGTACGGGCAGAAACGGGGGAGTCAGGGCTCCTATGACTAGTATAATAGGGAGTCAACACCCTGTTCCTTTATAGCTCCCCCATAACACTCATTAGAGGGGAGGGGTGGGAAGGTCCCAGCAGCAGGACTAGGATGGGTAAAGAGGGACGGCTGACACCAGTCCCCCCTATCCCCAGGGTAAATGTAAATGATTATGAAATTATCTTCACTGTACAATTCTATCCATCAGGTACTCCCAGGCATTTAGGAATAAAGTTGTGGCCTAATCAAACCATATCCAGTGTCTCCTGTCCTTCCAGCATAGCCAGACAAATATGTTAGTTCAATTATTGGAGTAAAGAAATGTGCTTGTTTTCTCAAAGCCACACCAGCTAAAAACCTGTCAGTCAATGCCACCAAACCACAGCATCTGAGTTTGTAAAGAGAAATTATGATCTTTAGAACTAACTACACAAATTCACAGGTCTATCTTCTTTGAAAATGGCTATCCTATCTTCATGGATAACCACCAAATATTTAAGAAACCCTTCTGTTTATTTTTCTAATGCCCAATAATATGCTAGGAACATAGCAAAACAAGTAAAAGACAGTTCTATTTGCTAAAATGCTTACAATATAGAATATATATATATTTATATAGAATATAGAATTATACAAACCAGTGTAATAACTGACAAAGAAATACAAAAACTACTTTTACTTCTTCCAAAGCAGCAACTAACAAATGGAAAAAAATATATAATAATTTATTAGTCTCAGAGCCTGTCACCTATTAAAAAAAGAGCACACTACAAGCAAACCCACTGCAAATCTTAGTGAGGCAAATGTTCAGATATGCTTGTTAACTTTTCTTCCAAAAGTATCTGTGGTATACATATTCTATGTAATGATGGGCAATGGAATACCAGTGAGGTGACCAAACTTTCTTAGAAAAAGCCAAGACATTTCTAAATATTCATAGATTCACACTTTGGGCTGGGACACAATTCACATCTAGAGGAGACATACCCATTCTAGTTTGCTAAAAGCAAGAATGTGGTTACAGCAACGGGAGCAGGGGGTTAGCTGTCCTAAGCGTGTGTCTGAGACTCAAGGTACATAGTCAGGCAGTCCCCTTCCACTGTTGGTGCCACCACAGCTACACTGTTTTTAGCACACTAGCTTGATGAATGTGGGTATGTCTCCCTTGAGCTGAGAATTATAGCCCCAGCCTGAAGAGTAGAGATACCCCTAGATAATAAAACCAGAAGGGACCAATGTGATCATCTATTCTGACCTTCTGTAAAGCACAGGACACAGGGCTTCTCCAAAATACATCCTGTTTGAATTAGAACATATATTTTGGAAAAGCAACCAGTCTTGATTTAAAAATTATAATAATAATTGGAGATATATCAATCTCTTAGAACTGGAAGGGACCTTGCAAGGTTATTAAGTCCAGCCCCCTGCCTTCACTAGCAGGACCAAGTACTGATTTTTGCCCCAGATCCCTAAATGGCCCCCTCAGGGACTGAACTCACAACCCTGGGTTTAGCAGGCCAAAGCTCAAACCACTGAGCTATCCCTCCCCCCAGTAAGTACCAGTAATAAAGAAATCACCACTGTAGGAGCAGGATTTTATAATTGTACTATGAGAATTAATGTATGATTTGATTTCATCCTGACAGCCACCCTTTTTTAATAACAGAACAGAATGACAGACCAGAACAATCCTTATGACTGATTATGGTTGCCCTTTTGTTTTAGGGTAAGTTATAATGTCTACCTTGGTTTCCTAGGCCAGGTCCACACTACAGCGTTAATCGATTTAAACAGCGTTAAATCGATTTAACGCTGTACCCGTCCACACTACAAGGCACTTAAAATCGATTTTAAGGGGTCTTAAAATCGATTTCTGTACTCCAGCTAAACGAAAGGAGTAACCCTAAAATCGATATTACTAAATCGATTTAGGGTTAGTGTGGACGGAAATCGAAGTTATTGGTCCCATTCTTTTACTGAGCTACCCAGAGTGCACCGCTCCAGAAATCGATGGTAGCCTGGGACCATGGACGCACACCACCGAAGTAATGTGCCCTAGTGTGGACGCGTAAAATCGATTTTATAAAATCTGTTTTATAAAATCGATTTTATTAATTTCGATTTTACTCTGTAGTGTGGACGTGGCCCTATATGCATTACAAATTAGGCACTCTAGTTAAATACACATTTCTTTGTTTTAAGGTTTAGAAAGTAAGAGACAGGATCTTGTATTGTGTCTATGTTAAGGAGATCAGAGGAACATTGAGGGCCTGAAGCCCCAATGTGAATTGTTCTAGTTACAAGATTTAGCAAGGCTTGATTTACAGTGTATTCTGCTGAATATAAAATACTGCTGTCTGTATACCTTTCAAGGTTTCTGTAAGAGATTGTGTCTGTAAGAGATTGTTTTTGTGAATGAGGAACACATGCATCAGGAAAAGATAAGGTGCGAAAGCCATCACAAATGTCCAGATGGTCAAGAAAAAGAGAGAGACTTGGAAAAACCAGGAGACAATCAGAAAACATCCATTGTATCCAATGCTAAACATGTTAGCAGCATTGTTGACCTCAGAGGCGAGGCAGGCACCCCTGAAGACGAGACAACAAATAGAAGATAACGATGGGAAGTCCGACAATAACCATCACATGATAACAGCAGAAAACCCCAAGATTAACACCATTTAAGGACTAACGATTATAGGATGACATTGCAAAATGCATGGACTCAAATGGGAATTTACAACTATAAAGCTGAGGTGTTTTGCCATGGAACTCTGGGTTCAGTCCTGCAAAGCCTCAGAGCATCGGATTGCGACTGACAGAGCCCAGCTCCACGCTCGTGCTCAATCTAACTGGCCGTTGGATTGACTCAAGCTACAACAGACTGGTAACTATAAACATCAACTGGCAGGACTCTGTGTGTGTGTGTGTGTGTGACTGAAAAGCATATGCTAACTGTTATCTTTTCAATAAATGCGGCGTATTTGCCTTTTCCCTCTGAAAAGATTCCGTGTGCTTTGTATAGCATAACACCACAACCTTTGGTAAATTATACTAATTGTTAAAAAGTTGCATCTTACTTCCAGCCTGAATTTGGTTCGCTTCAGCTTTCAGCCACTGGCTCATGAGACCTTCATCTGCTGGACTGAATAGCCTGTTATCATACTGCTACTTATAGACTAATCAAGTCACCCCTTCCCTTTTGTCATGGTGCACAGCAGAAGGCTTTGGCATCTAGGAGAGAGTTGTTTCTGGTAGCTGAGCAGCATAAGGGGTTCTGCAACTGAAGCCCAGAGACTTGTTCGGGGAGTGGGCAAAAATGTTTTCTAGCTAGAATGAGGAAAGATGCTTTTTGGCCAGGTTCTGTCATCTTAGGAGGAAACGTTGCTTGTCACTGGAAGTTGCAGGAGGGTTTGGAAGCTGGGGCAATGGTTGGGGTACTAGTCAGTGGGGTGCCTGGGAAATGTTTAGTAGTGCTTGTCACTGATGGGTGGATGTAGAAGGATTTATCAGCTAGAGGAGGTCAAGTTGAGAGTATTTATGTGGAGATTGCAGGAAGGTTTTGCAGTTCAGAGCTGGGTAGGAGCATTTTTCACTGGCAGATACAGGTGAAGTCAGGACTGGGAGAAGGACAGGAGCAGACCGCATAACTCTTGCAATGTGTGGAAAGTTTTAGCAGCTGCAAGAAGCTGAAGAAAGGGTTGTTTGCCAAGATCTGTGTGTAGGAAGAAATGGTGTGAGCATAAGGGTTACATGGGATGCCCTGACAACTAAGTGTATAACTGGGGAACAGTGGTCAGAGGGGGGGTGCCTGTCCATTCATCCTACTCTCGCAAGCAACCGCCAGCATTTTACCCTATGCCAGGAGCAGTGGAAGCCTCCTAAAAGTGGGGGTCCACAGGTGCCCAAACTGTGGCCCTGCTCCTTCTCCCTCAAGACCACCCTCCTTCTCACTCCTCTCCACCCCCAACTCCCATTTCTCATCCTTGCAGCCAGTAAAAAGTGGGGAAACCATGGTCCCCAGGCCCCCGCTGTTCCAGCACCCCTGCCTGATATAATATGTAGATGGCTCAGCTACTCACTAACTACCATGTAACATCCTAGTCAAGTTTTATATACAACAAAAATGGTACTTTGCATTATGGGGCACTCTAAACAAGGCAAAAAGAGCATTCCATGATATACAGGAATAGTTTTGTTTTACAAGTGGCTGTATCAGGAGAGGATAGAATAGTACCATAGCTCAATTCAGAAGCAGCTGAGTCACCAAATTACTGTAAGATAGGTAGAGCAAAGTACCAAAGAGCTCACACGCACCCCCTTTTCCACCCACAGAGACTCCCATTTCCATTAGCAGCCCCTTACAGCACTTGATCTCTGATAAACAATTTATTTCTTTGACTAAGGGGCCAAGTCACAAACTATTGTACATAGAAGTACACAAAAATACCATGGTACACTCCAGGCCAAAAGTTATCAGACAGCTCCAGGGAAGGATTAAAGAGCACTGACTAAGCTACAATTATGTAATTAAACACAAGACACATGGAGAAATTATGATTGGACTATTTTAAGTGTAACAGTCATCAAAGCCACATTAATCTATCTTGATCACATGGGGAGGGTGTTGTGAATTAGCCTTAATTCATCCCAGATATTCAGGCAGGGCTTGTGGAAAGTAGAAGCCACTTGCAAGTTTATTATGTTAAGGGTTTGGGTATTTTTTTTTTTAAAAGCTTAAATTTTGCCCTGAGTTAGCTTTATAGAGAGCAAGGGCTATGGAGAACAAAACTCAAATTCAGGTGGCAAAGAAAATATATATTGTAGAAGGATAGCCAAGTTGTATTTACTTTTAAAAGACCTAAGGGCAGGGCAATTATTTTATATAAAAAGGGAATGAGAAGCAGTAAAGCAAGCTCCATGACTTACCTTGCATTGCTGACTATAAGATGTATTTAGAGAGGTGTTTAAAGAATCATCCCCACTGGAGGATGATTTACAGTGTTTTGGCATGAGAGCAGCAGTGAGGAAGTAGGGCAAAGAAAACCTCAGTACCAAACACTCAAGTTACCATTCGCTAGTAGATTTCCCCAGAAAAGCACACCCTTTTATGAACCTGGCTAGGGGCAGAGCTAAAGGGCTAGCTCCACCCCCTAATCCCACCCAGAATTTGGGAGCAGCTATAAAAAGATTTTTAAGGAACCACTTAGAATTCTATGAGCTTATTAGGTACAGTATTTGAGTCACCAGGGCTGGGGTGAATGAATGTACAGTTTACAGTTACTTGTACTGTGTGTGCTCATGGGGGCAATTTGGGAAGTAATACTAGTTTTGAGGATTGACTATTTTGCAAAAATCAAGAAGTTTAGGGCTAAACTGTGGTTGTGGCTATGGTTATCTCTAGCAGGTTTTATTGTCTAACTTTTTATGCGCTTTTAAAGAAGCACACTACGTGGATCACTTAATGCATCTGTTTGCTTTGTGGTGCTCCACAGTCAACCTCAGCACAGTGTGAAAAAGATCCTCATTAATAAGCTTTTATCTCTATAGCCTGTGATATAAGCAAACTCACTGATATATGCTGCTGAATCATTGCACTGAACTACTTTGGGAGAAACTTCACCAAGATGGCTATTTTCAGTGGCTTTCTAGTCTAGTGTAACCATATTTCATCAATAATAGTGTCATCTATCTTTTCAAGACATCTAGTCACCACCACTGTTGTCTTAAATTATCTTCATATTCATAGCCCTTTATTTTGACTATTAGTTTATGCTTCTATTAAATGAGGTCATCCTGATACTGCTGCAGGAGATCTGGTGTGAAAATCTCAGTCCTTGAGCTGCCTGGCAGGATTCCAGCCATGCTTCCAGTGTTTTTGACTATCATCTGGTATGCTTTCAAGGGAGCGATTAGGTGATTATGCACTTGTTAACTGGATCTGAACAAGTAATGGCTGTTACAAAAGTCAACATTTCTGATCTTTCCTTCTTTGTGTGAAGAAATGAGTTTTGTTTCTGAATTAGTAACTCAGTCGGCTCTCTCCAAATTCTTTAGAATTTTTTTTAAATAAAGCTAGGCTATATATTTTTCTTTCAATGCCTTTCTCAGCAAAAGGACACTGATCATTTCTCTATAAAGATTAAATTGGCCTTTACAAGTTAATGAAAATTCCAATATGCATTTTTAGGATCAGAGCACTCAACTTAGTGCCCTGCCCTCCCTCCCCCTGAAAGAGCTCTGACTTGAAATGTCAGTTGAAAAAAGAAGAAATCTTCATGACAACAGGAAGCTCTGCTATGGTACTAACTTTCACTCTCTCTACTGCAGGGTTTCTACAGCAATGAAAAAGTGATGTCAAATATTTTTTTGAATTTAAACCTAATTTCTTATAACACATTCAGCATAAATGATCCACATCTCTCTTTGTGACCGAACACTCATAATTTGGCCTTCTTTGGTGTCTGAATTATTAAATTCAGCAGACTTTAACTGTGCTATAAAAGCAGTTCACTTTGTTTAGAGATTGCTTGTTGCTGAATGCTAATTTGGGGGAGGAGACCACATTCTATTGCACTGTCCCCTGCCAGAAACTGAGCACAGTGTAAGGAGGAAGAAAATGAGTATATAAATTCAAAGGCAGCTTCCCAGATTGCTCTGCAGAGCTATGTATGCTGCCAATTATGAAACCTTGTTTCAGTAATTTCTTCTAACTTCGTGCTAATATTTTGAGTTAAATTTGATAAAAGGAAGGCTGGTCTAATGGTTAGGACACTAGCCTGGCATTTGAGACTCTGGCTTGATTCCCTGCTCCACCACATATTTTCTGTGTGATCTTGGTCAAGTCACTTAAACCCAAATCCTCACAAGTATTTAGGCACCTAACTCCCACTGAAGTCAATAAGAGCTACATGGCAAAATACACTTTAACTAGGTGGGCTCTACCCTCTCTGTGGGTTAGTTTCCAGTCTGTATCATCATGGGGATGATAGTATTTCCTTACCTCACGTGGGTGTTGTGAAGATAAATATATTAAAATACTGAAGCAAAGGTAGATAAATACTTTATATACATGTATGAGTACTAGTGCATTGTGAGAAATATACAAGTTCTTTTCTTTACCATGGTTTTAAGGTTTTCTGACAGTGGAGTTGTAGTCCTGGGGCAAGCTTCTTCCCTAGATTTCTCTTTGGAGAAGAGGCTGTTTTTCTGTTCTGTGTTAATGCAGACCTAGCACAATGGGGTACTGATCCATGATTGTGACAGTACAAATAATAATATTCCCCCCAGGTACTGCTGATGTGGGTCAAATTCTGTATAATCAGTGGAATTCCCATTTATTTTTAGTTGCTGTTCTCTCCCAGTGGTAGTAGGGGAACCAAATGGGGGTGTTTATAGGATTGGGGGAGACATGCTGTGGGAGGAAGGCAAAGTTAAAAGTGAGATGTGGTGTAAATATCAATTTTGTTTTTGAGGATAAAATTGTGCACTGTCACCTTCTGTTGCTACTACACTATGTAATTGAGGTCCATGCTGTTTGAAATACTAGGCTGGGGAGATCCCAGAACAAATTAGACCTTAATTTGTAAAGGATCAACTATTTCTGTTGCTAAAAGCCATACTTACCTTCCATATTTAATGTTTTTAGAGTCATCTTTGGAGACTTTTATAACCTTGATCTTGATGCTAAGGCCAAGTCTTCACTATAGACTTCTATAAATGTTTATTAGGAGGATTTTAATGTCACTTTTATAGTGGCAAAACCCCTAGTTTAGATGCAGTTATATGAGCAAAAGAGTCATGTTGTCAGTATAGCTTATTTCCTTTGACGACTTGGTAAAGCATTTTTTGTTAGTAGAAGCTGCATCTGTATTAGAAGCATTTATTGGCACAGCTATAGGCACAAACTTTTTTAGTGTTGACTAAGTCTGAGAATGCATGACAGTAAAATTTAGCATGGAATTCTATTGAAATCAATTTGATTTCTGCTAGCTATCCTATTCAGAGTCTATAGGATTAAGTACAAAACTTCCAGGAACAGACTAACATTGTAAGAGAATTTAAATACCATCAGAACCTTGACCCCATTAGGGACTGTGACAGTGTTTAATAATTAAACTGTAGAACCAACCTAGTACCAAGAGTCTCTATGCCATGTGGAAGATCTATATTACATTTCTACTTCCAACTTCCCACTCCATGGGCCAGTAGGACCTGGGGTGATATGACAGCAACGTGATTAACTCTTGAATTGGATAAAGCGGAGCATCCACATGAGTAAACTCCTTGACCAAGGAGTAGTACTGACAGGTTCCATACCCAGAGGTAGAGTGGGACCAGGTTGAAAACCCATGCTGTAACATGAGTGCTCCTTTGTTTGTGCGTCTGTTTCCTCATCTGGCAACATGTTCAGGCAAAGCAGCAAGTGCTGATTACCAAGCTGAGCACTAATGGCATGTGCAGGACTATGTGCTGACTAGAAGAAATTGAGGATGAAAATAACTGTGCTGGAAAAGTCACTTTTGAAGTGTTCAGGCAAAGGCAGAATTATGAGCAGGAAATCACAGAAGGAAGGTACAGATTGAGGGGGCAAGCTGGAGGGATCCACAGGGAACAATCCGTCAGGTGAGATGGGATCAGAGGAGTAAATTGTCTCTGGCTCAGAAATGCTGATCTCTAGCTCTCTTTCAGGGGTTTGTCCCTGGATCCCTGAGGTCTAAGCATCATCCTCATGACTAGTGCTCACCCTCCCCCCCAAACAACTGATAAAACATTTTTCTATTGGAAAAAATGCTGTTGTGCCAAAATCAAAATATTTAATGGAAACATACCTGTTCAACATTTCATTGGGTTTTGCAGGCCGAGGATATTTGTGAGGGAGGGCTGGAAGAAAGGAAAGGAAAGACTCTACAGCCTGATGGTTAAGGCACAGGCTTGCACTGTAGGAGATCCAGGTACAATCCTTGTTCTCCCTGATTGATTAACTCTGCTCTGAAGCAGGGACATGAACTTTGGTTTCCCACTCACAGGCCAATGTCCTCATCATGGGGATATGGAGCTATTTGGGATGGGGGAAGGGGACGTCCCATTTTTTTCCCCACAAAATATTTAAAGGTCTTATTTTTGTTCTGCACTGGAACAAAAACCATTTTCAAAACCTTGACAAGGTTCACAGAATGGAATTTTCTGGCCAGCCCTAATCACAATCACTTATTTGAACACTGTGACTAGTGCTCCTGTACTTCCAAACTTACTGCTTTCTTCAATGAGTGCAGTCCAGAAAGATTATGGTTGCTGAAGTAGGGCACTGGCAATGTGAGTGTGAATGTGGGTGAAGGGATCCTTGGAACTGGAGAATGCTGAGTCGCAAAGGGGAAAATATCTGATTCTCTTTCTTATGATGACTAAAAAGTTACCAAAATTCATACTCACCACAATCAATAGCTGAGTTAAAAGCTCAAGTTACACAATCCTCTCAAACAAGTGAAACCCTTAACTAAAGCAGGTCATCAAACAAATCCTAAACTCTTCATCAGTGCCTTGTATATCTATCTTTAAAAATATTTTAAACTATCAATTAGCTTTAACATAGTCCTACCACTTTAATCTATTGATCAGTAATGCCTTGGCCATTAAACCAACTAGAAAGATTCCAATGCTTATGATGCTATTCAGAGTATTGAGTGCCAGGAGAAGTTATCTTGTTGGAGCAATCTGGTAACTCGAGTTCCTGTTTCAGCAGTAAGCCTGATAAGGTAGGCGCTCTGAATTAAAAATATCCCCTATATGCCTACTCTATTTACAGAGCCTCTGGTTTGGTATCTCCTTGATAGGTTAATTTAGCTCCCATTAACATTAATGGTGGCTGTAGACATGCCCACAATGTTTCCAATTTATTTAGAAAGAAAAGGTGCCTATGTGCATATGGTCGTGGTGATAGTAGGGAAGTGTATTTATTTGCCCCTCCTTCTCCCCAAAAGTACACCACAACAAACTTTTGCTGCCATAAACAATTTTGTATTTGAGCCTATAGCTGAAAGTAGCCATCTTGTTAACAGATGTTATCTCGGACACTGACAGTTCAGGAATCCAATGGAAAACTAAAGCAGTTTTAAATAATTAATACCTATTTCACCCCTAAAATGTGAATAATTTATTACTAGTATTGTCAATGTTGTTGAAGCACATTGAGAATCAGTTTAAAATCTCTCCTAGTGGTGTTGCACTGCTGCTGTAATAAATATTAGTTCCTCGGCATGATTTCCAAGACTAAATTTCACATCTACCATCATGAAGCTAGATTCATTGACTCATTGTATTAATACTTATTCCAAACTTTTAAGCTACTGAGCTGAGCAAAATGGATGCTGTTTTCCTTCTCAGTCTGATTTTAAGTTGTCCCGAGTATTTTTTAGTATCGGCACCGAACACAGTAATCTACAGACCACAGAAGGCCAAGGAGCAAGCAAGTCAGTCTTAATAAACCAATCACTGCTCTCCACAATGACAGAACTCATTGTTTTAATGGTATATATTTAACTGCTAGATAAAGGCTTTGCAGGTGTATGTTTTAAGCTGGGACTTGAATCCAAGGATGGTAATAAACAAGACTGAGATAGTTTCTAACCTAAGGAGTGGTAAGAAGGAAGGCAAGGAGACTAGAATATGGAAACATGCACAGAGAATAGTTAGAAAGGGATCTTGTGCAGAGTACTCTGGGGGAATTGTGTGCATGTGCATAATTAGTTTCCTGCAGATTTCTTCGCTTCTCTGCAGAAAAATGATTTTCTGACAGGGAAGCAACAAGAGCGGTCATGCAGCCTTTTCCCGCAGTATGTTTCACATGCCCAGGGCAGCTGGCAGAGAGGTAAATCACTACAGGACAGGGGAAGACCCAGCTGGTGGCTCCTACCCTGTGCCAGGCTCAGCTGCTAGTCCTGGCTGGGTGGGGGAGGACAGGACTGCCTCTTCCACTGCATGGCATCTGGGGCTGTGTCAGACCCACCTCCAGATTTCTTCACTGGCTGTAGGAAGCTCTGCAAACTCCCTCCCCCCCTGCGCTTCCTGAATCCATTGCTCCTTAGCTGCAGGGAGAGGGATCACGGTACAGGGAACTGCTCCTCCATCTGCCCAACCCTCATGCATCCAGTCTCTCTCATACCCAGACCCTCCCACTGAGCCTCATGCCCCCCCATGATCCCCACTCCTCCTGCATCTTAACTACCCTAACAAGCCACCCACACCTGGACACCCACCCTACTGGCCTTCACCAGCTGTTCCTGGATCCCCACCCCACTGAGCCCCACTCCCCCAGCATCTGGACCCCCTAAGCTCCCCATACCCCCCCTTCATCCTCCCACTGAGCCCCAACCACATTCACCTGGACCCACCTGCAGAGTCCCATTATGGTTGCACCCAGAACCCCTTCCCCAAAAGCCCCTGTGCAGGCAGATCTCCCCTGCATCTGGCTCCCACACTGAGTTACCTGCACCCAGTTTTCCTCAGACAGAACCCTCTCAACCCACACCTACCCCATCCACACTTGGATCCTGCCTTGCTGAGCCGACCTGCCCACGCTGGTGCACCTGGCACAGAGGGGTGGGGCAGGGCTGGTCCTTGTGCAGCGCCGAGTTTGGGTGTAGCCAGTCACCGCAGAGTCTGTGTCCTGGGGGTGAGGGAGGGGAGCTGTACAGTGATCTCTCACCTCTGTGCAGCCAGGCATCTGTGCCCCCAATGCCATGCTGGAGCCTCCACATTTGACAAAATTTGCAGAATTGTATAATATTGGGTGCTGAATGTCTAATTTTTGGCACAGAATGTCCTCAACAGTAGCAGAGTAAATAAAGCAAGATGGGGGAATAGAAAGAAACAGGTGCAAAGGTATAAGTAGGAACATAGTATTTGCCTGGACTTGAAGGCTGAGGAAGGGTAGAGTTACCCCCACCTCTCAGATAGGGAAACTGAGGTACAGTGAAATGTGACATTGCTTTCCAAGGGTCACCGTGTCTGTCACAACCAGGAACAGATCCCACAGTTTCTGACCTCCAGTCAGTCCTATCTGTGAAACTACCCTCCCTCTCATAAATAAATTGGAGTGCAATTTAAGTGAAAGATGGCTATTACACAAAGGCATGTTCTGGATAAGATTCCAGTGGAAGAAAGAGTAGGTCTACAAATCATTATGTACGCTTTCGCTGCCATTTCATATTATACCTTCCAAGCGTTGCACAACTGTGAAATATGTGCTGAGATCAAAGGCAGGTGGTTTTCTTTTTTTTAAAAAGGGTTTCACGGCTAAATCCATAAATGGATTTACTTAGATAGAACAGTTCAGATGTCTAAGGCTCATCTCTGATCACCTTAAGTATAACACATTCTTCTTAGCCCTCAGCTCTGTGTAGGGAATCCTCTTTCACAGCAGTTTACCAGTGTTATGTGGTGTTTTCCATGGTAATGGTATGGTGATAACCAGTATAACTGAATTCAGTACAAACTGAATGCTTGTAATTTTCATATATTCTGTACTATAGAGGACTAAAACATTTTTCATGCCTACATTTTTTTCCATTCAGACTGTAAGGGATCATTGGTTATTACAGGCTTTTGGACCCTCTAAAATTTATAACACTTACCCAGAAACTATTTAAAAAAAAATTAGCTTCTGCTTAAGCTGCAGAAACTTGAGATAGTCTGCCCATCACATCAGCAGTAGCTGAAGAAGCTGACTTCCCATGAAATACTGACTCTGATAAAATCTGTATCTAAATTCTAAAATTGCAGAAGCCTAAATCAGAAGGCACTTATTCCCCCACGCCACATGAAAATGGACTTATGCACATTATCCCCATTGCTTAAGGAAAAAAAAATCAACTCCAACTGAAGTCATAAGAATCCATGCACTCAGAATAATTGGGCCAGGGCATAGATATGAATGGCTGTCCTCATGGAAAGTATCATGAAACTTTTAATAAGCTAGTAGTCAAGATCTCAGGTAAGCCTCACCCAGAGACAAAACATGTGCCACCATGCCACAGTGGGGCACTGATTCATTAAATGACTCTGAGGGAACAGTGCTACCTACAGAGTCATCAACACTACTTTGAGCAACAACATTTGCGTTTTTCTTAGCCATCTCCTACAAAAACTGACCCAGCCTAATTCTTTTGAGACAACTGGAAGCTTAATATGATATAGCATCATTTCCCACTGAACAGCTTGACAAGTTACTTGAAGTTATTTAAAAGAAATAGAAACAATTTTGAGAGATTTGACTGTATGGGAGTGACAAGGGAGGAAGTTTCAAACATGTAATTGCATCCATTTAAGAAGAGGGGGAAGTCTGGAGCACTGGTTACTTTAAAGACAAATACAGTATGAATGACATTTTGTAGCTAAAATTACATTGAGTTTGAAGACCTTTTAAAAGTGACTGATCAAGGTTAAAACTGGTAGTGAATTCTGTTTCCTGCCCAGAAACTTAATTAGTGATTGGGGAAGGTCAATTTAAGTTGCAGTTGAACTCAGGGACTGGAAGCATTGGCCAGAAGAGACAGAGATAAGCAGTGGAGATTGTTTGGAATTGTAACAGTCAAGATGAGAAATGAAAGCATGACTCAGAGTTTTAGCTACAGGTAGAGTCAGATTTAAAGTTTGAACTATTAAACAAATCTGGCAACTAAACACCATCTGGCAAGAGCACTAATAAGAAGCAAAGGCATTACAGAAGACTCCTGTTCCTTATCACTGAAATAGACATAATGCAGCAAGAATTAACCTTGAAAGAACAAATCACCAGATAGATGGTCAGTTGCCAAAACCTTAACAAAAAAAAAACAAAAACAAAACCCACAACACAGAACTGCAGTTTTATCCATATTCAGCATCAGAAAGTTCCAGTCCAGCCAGTTAGAGCTGTTTGCCAAACTATGTCAAATTAAGTCATGGCACACCCCATAAAGTGAGGTCATAGAAAGATACCCGCACATTCCAGGTGTCTTTCAACTTAGAGGTACGTAGGTAAGTCATAAACAGGCACCTAGTCATGTTGAATCCAATGCTACAAGGCATAGGCGGTGATTTATATGGGCCCATGGTGCCTGGCCACCAGGAATATTCCTGGCCTGGAGCCCAACTCCAGCAATGTTTGAGGTTGGGTCTCTCCCTTGGCCCCACCTTCTGCCCCTGGGCATTCCCCTTCCCCACTCCATGTGTCCCCCAGGCCATTTATACTGTTATTTAAGCTCATGTGTCTTCTGTTTTTACACCCCACAATTTGAAAAGAGGCAGGTAAAAGGAAATATCTGTCCAGAGAACAAATTTTCATATTTTCGCCATTCACCACAAACAATGAGGTCTTCTCTGCATTATTAAGAGAGATCTGTGAATGAAACAAACAGATGAGCAGTGGCAAAATATAGTTTGTAAAATAGTTCCTCCCATTTGCTAACATCAGATACTCTAATTGCATGTATACTTTGCAGCTTCCATAGGTGTTAATACCCCTACTGTTATTACTGTAATTTTCTATGCTGTGATGGCTAAATGCCTCATCACTAAATGCAACATGCTGATTCATCAGGCTCTCTTAGGTGTATTCCCTGTAATAAGGTTTACCTGTCACTGATCTTTTCTATTAAATCAGCATTCTGAAGGGTTCCTTTTACACTTCTCTTACCTGAAGTGCAGAAACCTGCCTTGGACAGTAATTATAGAGTTAGCAGCAATGCTAAAACTTAAATTAATGCAGAAGGAACTCTTTAATGGCACAGTGATTTGTGAAACCCTTTGAGCCACAGTAAGGAACTAATCATAGACTCACCCAAAATGTTTCCTGTATCATATCAATGATGGCAACCTTCTCTTAAATGACAAAACTCTTATTTGAATTTCCATGCACCCTGAAACTCAATACCTATGTAACATTCAGTATACATTACAATGTTTGCCAAATTGCTAGCTTAAATAAACCGCACAGGTTACTGGATAGAGCATTGGACTTGGAGTCAAGTCCAGGAGTGGGTAATTCTGGCTCTCGTAATGATCTATCACGTGTCACAGGATCATTTAGCCTCTGTGCCTCAGTTTCCTCAACTATAAAATAATACTTACACATCCTTTGTAGAGTCCTTTCAGACCTACAGATAAAGGCTGTGTCTGTACTAGCTTTTTTAAAAGATCTCCCACCACTGCACTAGCAGCATTTTTACCACAGTACTATTTAACCCTGCTTGGAGCAGATCTAGCTACCACAGTGGTAAAAACTAAGTGACCATCTGAGCCCTGTCTACAGTAGCACTCCCACCATTGCTAGCATCAGTGGACGAGCACCCGTCGACACGGAAGAGTCAGAGGTTTCCCAAAATATTATAATGTAGATAAGGCAGAAAACTACTACGGAAGAGCTCTGATTAGGTTGTTATATGTATAATTACCTTGTGACAAGAAGTTCAAGGTCTCAAATCAGATGTTTTATTTTTAAGGACATGAAAGCAATATCAGGGCTCTTTAAATAACCATAGGCAGTTATATTAATCTGCTCATTTGTTTACAAGACTACACACCTTTTTTAGAAAAGGCCAAAATAGGAGCATAAGGGATCTCAAGCAACCCAGTAGTGATGGTAAAAACTAAATCAAAGCTGAGTCTTTCTGCTACCCATATCAGTAGAAGTTACTCTTGTATGCATACCCCATGCCAATGAACATATTGTAAGCCTTCTTTTTAAGTCTAGTATACTCTGCAACATGTGCTGTAGCTGGGTTATTTTTGGACTCACACTTACTCTAAAGAAATGTTCCAGCAACAGTACCCTGCTTACACTAGACAGCCCTAGTACTGTCATCATTGCTATCATTGGTGGGGTGCAGTAGCAGCAGTTGAACAGTGGAGTATTTCCTGAAGAAGTCTAGTCTAGATAGACACAGGCGGAGAGACCAGCAGGGGAAGAAGACATCAGCTGTTTCAGCACACAAGGGAATTATGGATGTTAACTAGCTGGAGAGGTCATACCAGTTAATGTTCAAACAGCTGTGCGCTTTATCCACTGAATCTTTTATTACACTCTCTCTCTGAATTATAAAATCTGGCCACAAATAAAAGCTTTTGCAGGAAACTGACTTCAAACTCAAATAATCCCAACTACTCCTAGGATGCACCTTAGCTCAATATAGCAATAGATTCGTTTCCCTCTCCAGCAGAGCCCTTGATACACAAAGCGTGGCTCTAGCAGCCTAGAGTACTGGAATACAGAGCAGAAAACTATTTCGGTGCTGCAGCCGCCTACACTCATTTAGCTGACACGCGGGGTCTACTTCCTACCCGGCTTTAGTTGTTAAGGGGACTTCCCCAAAACCAAACCGGTTTGAAGTAGTGATCTTTTCCTGTACGCTTGACGTTAGCCGAAAACCTCCCTCCCTTCCATACCCTTCTCCAAATCAAGCGGAAACCTCCGCACATGGGCGATGAACGTACTTGCTAGACTTGCTCTCCAAACTGAGCGCTCATCTTGAAACAGATAAACTATGGCAAACAAACCCGTGTGCCCCGCATAGCGCTCAGGGCAGGTTAAGGAGCTGCTTGGCAGAGGTACAGGGGGTGCGTCTGAGGCGAAGACTCCAAACACTTCGCCTCCTCCACGGACCCCCGCTCCCTGAACGCCTGTAAAAAAAGCAAAGCGATGGGCGCTGCAAAAAAGGGGGAACAAGCCACTTCCTGCCAAGCGCGCTTTGTACCTTCGCCGCCTCTTGACAGCTCAGCCCAGCGCAGCTCACGTGTCTCCCACTCCGGTCCCCAGCAGTGCTGCTGGGCACAGCCCGCCCCGCCCGCGCGGCTTGCCCAGCCGCAAACACCCTGCTGGGCGAGGCACTTTCTGCAGAAGGGATCGTTCTGCCAGCCGCCTCCCCCGCCCTTCCTTCCCGGGGGGCGAGCGCTGGGGAGTTGTCCTGTGACTCCCTCCACCTCGCGCTCTGCCAGCGTGGCAGCGCCTCTTCCCCTCACAGCCCACAGCACCTTCACCCTGGTGCGGAGGGGACTGCGAGCTGGTCCCTTGCTGCCGGATGGCAAGGGGTTAAATCGGGGCGGCAGTCCGCACAGCGACTGTGGGCAAAGGCAACTTCTTGCACCCTCCAGCCACTGCACCTGGCCATGCACCCCTCACACCCCGCCCAGGCGCCTGTACGGCTTTAAATGCACTTGACTCACCTCACCTGCCTTCTCCTGGGCCGCCGCCGCCGCAGCTTTCCCTCTCCCCGGCCGCTGACAGCTGGGCTTTGTTGTCTCCACCCACCCCCTGCGCTTCGCCAGCTGCTCCACCCCGAGAGCCACGTGAACCAACCGGGCAAGCCCCTGGCTGCCGCTGGGCTCCGGATCGCTCCGGGGATGGGAGGAGAGCGGAGCGCGGGGGCAGAGGAAGTGGGGAGGAGGGAGGAGTGTGCGTGCCGGCGAGTGGCGGAGGAATGGCTTTGTCACAGCTGTGAGCAGCCACCCGCGCTCCCTGCCTTATCTCCGGGCACATTCTCGGCGACGGGGGAGCCTGATGTTTTCTTTTTTCTCCGTAACGCTGGCCCTGGGTTGCTCTGTTACAAGGCTTGGATGGAAGGGCAGTTAAATGGAAACGTCTCAGCGGTGGCAGCTAGAAAAAGCCAGGAAAAATATGCATCTAGCTCCCAACCCCCCCTCCCGCCAACAGAATATCGTGCCAGGGGATTGGGACATCTTCATTTATAGGAAAAACATCCCCAGATGAACAATTTGCCACGGTTCCAAACAGAGCGGCCGTATTTCCATTCCTTCTCTAGTATCGAGCTGTAGCAGCAAGCTTAAGCTTAAGCGCTTTACCGTGAGACAACAAGGTTCCTGACCTCGGGATCTCACAATCTAGGTAAGACCCTACAATCTAAGGACAGGAGCGTGCAAAGAGTGACGCTCAAAAATCAAGTTACTCCTGCACAGAGTCCCACTATTAGCATTCCGCCAGGGGGGCCATTCTCTCCAGCTATGATTTTTATAGCAGAGGCCTATCTCCATGGTATCCAAGTGCTGTGGTAACTACTAGGCTATACTTCTAGGGCTGGCTATTTGTAGGATGAGGCCCTATTATATTTCCCTTGTTTTCTCCCTGAAGTTGCACACTGCACAATAACCCATAACCCCTTAGCTTGTGTTCTGCAATGGGCTCTTAATACCCAAATAAGGGAAGGAGTTGGTTTTTTCTATAAAAATCTTAGAAATCACACGTGTTGGTTTTTTTCCAAAATCATCTAGCTTGTTCCCAAGAAATGAGATTCCCTTATGAAGCTGTCAACACCATGTCTTTAATACATTGCTTCACAGATGGACCATTAGTGATGTTCTGCCCACATAGGATCTTCATTTTGTGTCTTTTGGTTTTAAGCTCTCATGTCCATATACTTGTAAATTAAACATTGAGGATAGGTGATCTCTTCTGTACATTTCCCCCCTGGTTTCTTCTCTTTGTAAAAGCAACACATAACACTATAAGTAAGGGTTTGAAGTAGAAAAAAAATAGTGAGGGAATTAGTTATGTCCCATTACCCGGTGATCCCCACTCTGTGCCTTTTCCCCTTTCATAACTGCTGTTGTCTTTTTTCCTCCTTTTCCTTTCCCTGAAAGTTCACTTTGTGCATGGGTTATAACTAGATGAAATTAAGAAAAAATAAAATGTAAGAAAAAAATCCCTTCCTATCCTGAAGTTATGGTAGCCCCGTTGCTTGACTCATTTAAAACTAGACTGAATAAAGCACTAGAAATGTTATAGAGAATAATACAGTATGCTGTAGAACTGTCATGTATTGACAGGGGGATGGACTGTATGACCACATTAGTCTTATATAATAATCGGTCAATATCTATAATCTGTAATATCCCATCACACTGAGTAAGCATGTTAGCTGCCTTTTCCTGCTAAAATGATCAACAGTGAAATAATTAAGTGTTGACATTCAAATTGTTATACTTAGGTATCAGAGTTAATACCCTATTGAGATGAATTAGGGAAGTTCACACTTCTCAGAGTTACGGTTTTAGCTTGACTGCAGAGTTAGGGTATGTCTACACTTGGAGCTGGGCACATAATTCCCACCTGAGGAGATATACCCACACTAGCTCTAATTCCTTCTGCAAAGGCAGGGGCCCCTTTGGACAGAAGGTCCTGTTCATTTTCTGGATCAGAGAGAAGGCCCTGAGTATAAACCCAGCCTTTTTATATCAAAACCATTTTTTGTCTGTTGATCTCTGGAAAGCCAAGATTGATCCAGTATATGCAAGCCTTCCCAATGTATGATAAGTCTCAGGAGATGTTTACAACCAAAGTGATTTGCCTTAATCCTCCATCCTTCCCCACACATACACACACTGCTTTTGGTTCCTGGAGGAACTGTTATAACCTTTCCCCTGTCCCCCCTGAGTTCCATGCAATCCCTTGCCCAAAATGATACATAGACTTGATACAATATAGTCACCAAAGATAATGCATTGGATTTCAATGTCTGTCACATCACTCATATTCTTGAAACAGCCTTCCATCCATATCTTTCCTCAGATGAGTTGTTCCACAAGGCTATTCTGTGCTAATGATCACATGGCACACACTACTCAGGTGTCCAACACTTGTATTATTTTGAGAGTATGACTTTGTTCCAGTTTTCATTTGGATATTATAATGAGTGTAAATAACCATGTAATTCTATGGCTAATTAACATTGTCAATTAATTATGTTTCTGTTCAGCAAGTTAGAGAAGCTTCCATCTCTCTGATGTACAAATCTCTAACTTGCTGAGCAGGAACATGGCTAATTAGCTATGTTAGTTTGATTTGATTTTGTTTATGGCATTATGTTTGCAAAAACAAACAATACAGCAGTAGGAAAAAGTCTGTAACTGCTCAAACATCTCAACAGATAATTTATAGTTATATGTTAGTCCTGGTTTTGGGAACTGAACGGAGTATAACTAGAGTTGGGAAAATACTGCACAAAATCATTCTCCAGTGAACATTAGTTTGAATTTTTTAGTGAATTTATTTTAACTGTGCTCATTCTCCATTTGTATTCTTTCCAAGAATACACTAGCAAATGGGTTTACTGGTAAGAACGTTCATGGAAACTTTGCAGAAAGCAACATCTAAATTTGTAAATGGAGGTGTGGGGGACGGCAATAATAGCAAATCCCAACTGAGGATAAGAAGTGTATGCTGTCTTTGGGGGATTGGTACTACTTGTTACTCTTGATGGATTTTTTTTTCCATTTCTCAACTGTTAACATACTCTTTTCAAAGAGGAAAAACAAATAAAACAAAGCTAAAGAGACACATAACCAAGATTCCAGGTATAACAGTTAAAAAAGGGAGCAGCCAAATAAATCCTTAACAAAACTGATACTTAGGATCACAGGTTCTCATTTTTAAAAATTCATGAGAAACTGCCAGATTTATTTCTACTTTGTCACCTCACAGGCTAGTGGTATTAACTTCCTCCCTTAAAAAAGAGTCTTATCACCTCTGCGAGCCTCATTTAATAGACCTGGCTAAGCAGCAGTTCTGCGGAAAAAGACCTGGGGATTACAGTGGACGAGAAGCTGGATATGAGTCAGCAGTGTGCCCTTGTTGCCGAGAAGGTTAATGGCATATTGGGCTGCATTAGTAAGAGCATTGCCAGCAGATTGAGGGAAGTGATTATTCCCCTCTATTTCGCACTGGTGAGGCCACACCTGGAGTTAGGGTGACCAGATGTCCCGATTTTATAGGAACAGTCCCGATTTTTGGGTCTTTTTCTTATATAGGCTCCTATTACCCTTCACCCTCATCCCGATTTTTAAACACTTGCTTTCTGGTCACCCTACCTGGAGTATTGTGTCCTGTTTTGGTCCTCCCACTACAGAAGGGATGTGGACAAATTGGAGAGTGTCCAGCGGAGGGCAATGAAAATGATTAGGGGACTGGGGCATATAACTTATGAGGAGAGGCTGAGGGAACTGGGGTTATTTAGTCTGCAGAAGAGAAGAGTGAGGGGGGATTTGATAGAATCCTTCAATTACCGAAAGGGAGGTTCCAAAGAGGATGGAGATCGGCTATTCTCAGTGGTGGCAGATGATAGAACAAGAAGCAACGGTCTCAAGTTGCAGTGGGGGAGGTCTAGGTTGGATATTAGCAAAAACTATTTCACTAGCGGAGTGGTGAAGCACTGGACTGGGTTACCTAGGGAGGTGGTGGAATTTCCATTGTGATGGGGCAAGGCCAGATGGCTACAGTAAAGTACCAAGAAACAGGTATGTTAGCCCCAGGCTAAACAAATCCCTAGGACCCTGGTAACCAACGAGGAGCAGTGGGCGTTGTCCGGGGTTCTCTGCTTGGTGTCCCCATCGGGTTCCCTTCGTTTAGCCCTATGACCTCACTCCCGATCCTGTTTTTTTCATTAGTTGTCCCCCATAATTACTTGGTGTCCCAGACCTGTGGGTCCTCCCCTTAGGCTGGGGGGAGGCCCTTTAGAAGTGGGCGGGCTTTGCCCGCCCACCCCCACTGGATGCCAATAGGGCCCTGGTAACCAAATAGCAGTTGCTCCAGGTTAATCAAGGCACCTGGGGCCATTTAAGATCTTTCTAGAAGGCAGTGGAGATAGCTACTTTAATTAGAACACCTGCAGCCAATCAAGGCAGGCTCATCAGGGCACCTGGGTTTAAAAAGGAGCTCACTCCAGTCTGGCAGGGAGGAGCCAGAGGAGAAGGAGCAAGAAGCTGAGAGTGAACTGCTGGAGGATTGAGGAGGACAAGCATTATCAGACATCAGGAGGAAGGTGTTTGGAGGAGGCCATGGGGAAGTAGCCCAGGGAGTTGTAGCTGTCATGCAGCTGTTACAGGAGGCACTATAGACAGCTGCGATCCACAGGGCCCTGGGCTGGAACCCGGAGTAGAGGGTGGGCCTGGGTTCCCCCCCTAAACCTCCCAACTCCTGATCAGACACAGGAGGAGCTGACCCAGGCTGTGGGTTCCACAAGAGGGGAAGATCACTGAGGTGAGCAAATCTGCCAATAAGCGCAGGACCCACCAAGGTAGAGGAGGAACTTTGTCACGCCATCCATAGAGGTTTTTAAGGCCCGGCTTGACAAAGCCTTGGCTGGGATGATTTAGTTGGTGTTGGTCCTGCTTTGAGCAGGGGATTGGACTAGATAACACCCTGAGGTCTCTTCCAACCCTAATATTCTATGGTAGTATTTTAGTTCCTCAGATACATCAGTGAGTTTATTTTCACACCTTGCCTATGAGATAGGGAGGTATCAAATGCAACCTTGACAAATTGGAGAACTGGTCTGAAATCCACAAGATTAAATTTAATAAAGACAAGTGCAAAGTACACACTTACGAAGGGAAAAAAATCAAAAGCACAACTACAAAATAAGAAATAACTGGCTAGATTGTAGTATTACAGAAAAGGATCTGGGGGGTTATAGTGGATCACAAATTGATATGAATCAACAATATGATGCAGCTGCAAAATAAACTATTATTATTAATCTGGGGTGTATTAACAGGAATGTATGTAAAACACTGGAGGTAATTGTTCCATGCTACTCAGCACTGATGAGGCTCAGCTGAAGTACTGTATCCAGTTTAAGAAAGATGTGGACAAACTGGAAAAAGTCCATAGGAGAGCAATAAAAATGATAAAAGGTATAGAAAAACTGACCCTAGGAGGAAAGGTTAAAAAACTGATCCTGTTTAGTCTTGAGAAAAGAAGACTGAGGGGGGAGCTGATAAGTCTTCAAATATGTAAGGACTATCATAAAGAAAATGGTGATCAGTTGTTCTCCATGTCCACTATAAGTAGGACAAAAAGTAATCAGCTTAATCTTCAGCAAGGGAGTTTTAGGTTAGATATTAGAATATTTTGGATAACAACCAAATATATTACATATATTATGAGCTGGAATGTTAGATCCCTATTTACTCCAGGCCAGACTGAGCTAGTAGCAGGAGGAGGTAAGGAACTTACATATTTCTGTTTCTGCCACACAAGACACAAACTAGCTGTGTACAAGAGAATTCACGGCTTAAAATTATTCTTTCCTTTATTCTGGAAATTCAGGTGGACAAGCGAAGTATAAGGATGCCATTGCTTTAGCAGTGGACAAGAGAACAGATACTTCAGTGAAGAGCTGGAAACTGGTGTCTGAGTAAATTGTCATAGCAAGGTTTTACTACTGCCTACAGTAAACTATGCACAACTGTGATTGGCTGTGATGCACCAACAGAAGATGCAGAAGAGGAAGAGGACAGCTGGTTAGCACTGTAGACAAGATTCCTGGTCATGATATGATTTTCATGAGGCAGATACAGATACAAAGCTGGTAGTGGGCATGGTGAGCTAATTAACAGTGTTGGACCACACAGCATTGGGACAGCAAACAATAATGTGAAACAGTTATCAACTTATTGTGAAATGCCAAAGTGATATTCGGTTTCCTCACAAAAATATGCCAAAGATTATATGGAACTGACCAGATGGTCAAACCATAAACCAGATTGACCACATTATTATCAGTAAAAGGCATAAATGGTCACTGCTGGATGTTGGAGTCTATAGAAGTGTCAAGTGTGGCATGAACTACTAATGGGAAAGATTAAGTTAAAGTCCAAAAAGAAGATGGGTGCAACTGGAGCCAAATTTGATCTTGATAAGTTGAAGGATAGCTCTGTGAGGGAATATACAAGATGACACTTTCAAGGCATTTCAGGCCATTAAAATGCAACAATAAAGAAATCTCACTCAAGACTGAATGGGGGAAATTCAAGGAAGGGATAAAAAATGCAGTGGAGAAGTTATTGGAAAGCATAAGCAAACAAGGAAAAGCTGGACAAGCAATGAAACAAAAACATTATGATAAAGTGTAAACAGGCTAAGACTGCTGGGAAAGTGAAAGAATTAGAATTAAAAAGCACTGTGAAGAAATAACAAGGATTGGACTAGCAAAAGTTCTGGAAAGAAAAAGCTCAACAAATGGAGGCGGAGTCAAGAAAAGATATGAAAATTATATGCAAAAAAGTTAAGTTGTATGGAACACAATCAGGCCAACAATTCAAGCAATAAGAAAGGCTACCTGCGAACTGACAACAAATGCAGAAGAGGTGCTGGAAGGATGGAGGGAGCATTTTAACAAAATGCTGAACCTGCAGTTCATCCAGATACAAGGATTTTAGAAATGCTAGATGAACAGGTCCCCTTGCAAGGTAGAAAGGTTACCAGCACTGAACCACCATAAGAAGAAATAGAAAGAGCAGCAAAGGAGTTAAAAATTGGGAAAGCTGCAGGAATAGACAATTTATCCACTGATTTTTAAAAACCTGGAAGGACAAGTGCTGTCAAAGCATTAGGAAGAGTATATAAGAAGGCATGGGAGCAACAGGAGGTACTAGATGGTTAGATAAAGGCAACAGTTGTACCAATCCTGAAGAAAGGAAAGCCTGCCAATACATATAATTATAGGGGAATAAGCTTATTATCAGTACTGGGAAAAATAATGAGGAAAGTAACTGTCAACAGATTAAGGGCAGTTTTAAAGGAAGTAGTAGGCACAGAATAGTGCAGCTTCAGACCGGACTGAAGTTGCACTGATCATATATTCATACTCCAACAGTTGATGGGGGGGAAAAAAGCGAGAACAGGAATTAAAGATGCTTGCTGTTGTCATCGACTTCATGAAGGCATTTGATTTGGTTTGGAGGGAAACATTATGGAAAGTAGTAAAATCTTAAGGAGTTGCAGATAAGATAACTACAATTATAACAGTTATGTAGGAAGACTCCTGTAAGAGTTGGTGGAAAATTAAGCAACTAGTTCAAGTCAATGTTTGGTGTAGTCAATTTGGACTTAACAAATAATTGCCAAGAAGACAAAGTGGTTGCATCTTGGAAAAGGGACAATAAATAAAGTGTTTAAATACAGCAGCAGTGAAGTTGTAGAAGAAATAAAATCTTGTGTGTTTCTTGGAAGCTTGATAAATTCCAACGGTTGCATTAAAGATAAGGCTAAAAGGAGATGTGCTTTAGCGATAAGTGTTGCACAGAAGTTGATGAAATTATGGACTGAGGAAAACATTGTTTGGTGCCAAAGAGAATTTTTCATACCACTGTATTATGAGTATTACTCTATGGTCTGGAAGCAGCCGCCTTAAACAGAACAGTCATCAGAAGGCTGGAAGTAGTAGTGATGAGAGTTTTTTTCAGAAGGTAGCAGGTTAAAAGTGGAATGATTTTAAGACAAATGAAGAAATTAGAAGTCAATTAGGATGTGAAGTCAGGGTACGGGATTGGCTGTCCACCCCACATTTTCCCTGGTCAATTCCCTTTCAAGGAGGTGATCCAGGGGGAGAGTAAGCACTGAAGTCCTGCCCCAGACTAGGGAATTTGACAAGAGCCTGAAAAGGGTGAAGTAGCCACAGGGAGTGGAAGAAGCTCCAGGGGTAAACCCACAAACAGGCAAAGAGATAGGGAAGTAGAGATGGAGGGAGCCCAAGGAAACAGCAACAGTATCTGAGACTGAGCAAACCTAGGCTGCTAATCATAGGGTCCCTTGGCTAGAACCCAAAGTAGTGGGCAGGCCTGGGTTCCCCTAACAGTAACTGGCACAGGACTAGGAGTCAGAACATCTGCTATCTCAGGCAGTCTTCTGGACAGCTTGTCTGATGGGACTTTGTTGCCCCGGAGTAGGGGGACTATATGGTGACCTGTCTGGAGAGCTGAGACATGAAGAGGGAGTACCCTGAGTCATGGAGAGAGAGAGAGGGGCCACAGCATGGGCAACCACCAGAAGGGGATGCCAGACATGATTAAAGCTAATTATTAGATCCAACCATAATGAGGTACACCTGAAGTGAGTGAATCCTTTACAGGCTGCAATCAAAAAGCTTACGATGGTGGGAACGCTGCTGAAGACAAACAGATGATAGGATGCCAAAGAAAATGATGCAAAAAGAGACAAGGTCAGTTGGACCTAGAGACAGACCAATGACTAGATGGTGAGACATTATATGCAAGGGCATGACCAGGCTGTGTTTAACTGAGAAACAAACTCTGGACATGAATGAATGGGGGTGATGCTGTACTGCTCCCTGTGTCTGTAAATAGCTTTGAGATGAGACTAAGATTAAGAAAAACTTTCTAACTATAAGGATAGTTAAGTACTGGAATAGGCTGTTAACGGAGGCTGAGGAATCCATGTAACTGGAGGTTTTTAGGAACAGATTAGACCAGTGGTGGCCAACCTGCAGCTGCACATGGCTCATCAGGATAATCCACTGGCCAGCAGCCAGATTGTTTGTTTACATTTGCACGGCCGCCCACAGCTCCTAATGGCCGCGGTTCGCTGTTCCCAACCACTGGGAGCTGTGGGCGGCAGTGCAAATGTAAACAAACAAACCAATCTGGTGGCCCGCCAGTGGATTACCCTGATGGGCTGCTTCTGGCCCACAGGCCACAGGTTGCCCACCACTGCCATATGCACGAGTGTTCACATGAGTTCATTCATCAGGACACTACCTCCTAAATTCAGGTGCCCATTTAGCATTTAAAAACACAGAAAACTGCAGCAAATCTGCAAAGAAAAAGGAAAAACAAGGATCAGAATTTGAAACATAGAATGAGTACCTAAAGAGGGACATATTATACACCTAGGGACACAGCAGCAGTTGGTTCAGGACTGAACTTGAAACACAAAGGACCATTGCATTATAGAAGGTCCTCCATATGATCAGTCATTGTATATCATTAGGTGTGCTTGCTTATCTTTGGGCACTCAACCCTTGTGGTGAGAAACCATTATAGATATTTGTAAAGAGCTCTTTACACTTGCTATACAGCCACAAATGGAATAGTAGCAATTAAGCAATGGAAGATGCTCAGCCTAATTTATTACTGAACACTTTGTGCCAAATCCTGCCATCTTTTACATGCATGAAGCCTCACTGATGTCAATGCATTTGCAGGAGTGTAACTAAGGGCCAGGGCCGGCGCTTCCATAAGGCAACCCTAGGCGGTTGCCTAGGGTGCCAAGATTCGGGGTGTGGCATTTTGTGCACTCCCCTTGGGGCGCACGGGAGCTTCCGGTTCCACTCCCGTCACGCCACCGAAGGAGGACCTTCTGCCGACGTGCCGCGGAAAACAGCGGCAGGCAATTGAGCAGCTCAGTGACTGCCGCTGTCACCTGTGGCATTTCGGTGGAGGGTCCTTCTTCGGCGGCGCGACGGGAGTGGAAACGGAAGCTCCTGTGCGCCCCGTGGGGAGCGCACAAAATGCTGCCTCCTGAATCCTGCCTAGGGAGCCAGAAACCCTGACGTTGCTCCTGCTAAGGGCAAAATGTGGCCCTCTGACTCACTTTAATTCATTACTGTATTTAAATTCTCTAAACCTACTTTGTTACTGAGTTTAAAATATCTTGTGGGTTCTCCATTGGGAAAGTGAGAAGGAAAGGGTAAGTTATCCTGTGTAGTGCATAACAGCACAGTACTCTGTGAGTATATGAGGAGGTACCCAAAGTACCAAACCCATAAATATAGTGCACAGTTTGTCATATTACTAAAGACTTACACCTTGCAAAGCCATCTGAATTTAAAGCCAGCATTTATGGCTTCAGTTGTTTCTCCTTCATGAACTCCTTCATTAATTGTAAGAGTTGGATGCAGTATTATTATTCTTTTACCTTTACAGTGCCCCAAAATGTGCTATGTTCATAAGATCTGATCTAATTCTCATTAAAGTCATTAAGAGTCCTTCAATTGACTTTAATAGGTATTGAACTGGGCCCATAGTGACAAAACTAAGCTTCCTAGAAAAAATATAGTGCCTAATTAAAGGTGAACAGCACAAGGAATTATTAAATTTCCCTCAACTTTAGCTGAATGCCACCAATAGTCTGATTAAAAGCAGCATTCAGTACAGCTAGTTGGAAAATGTTATTTTTGTCCATGGAAAATTTTGATTGTTCATTGAAAACTCAAACCAAAATGTTTTTAGCCTAAAATAAAAGCAAAACAAAACATATTTTGACAAAAAAGTCACATTCCATAAAAAGCAGTTTTCACAAAAATTCATTTAGTCCAAATCCCTATTTTTCCATCAAAAACAGTTTTGACAGAAAACTTTCAACCAGCTCTAGCATTCAGCACATTATTGGCTTTGAAATTTTCTTTCTTTTTGGATCCCAGGACCCCGCTGCATTTATGCTCCATTGTGCAATATAGGAAATATGAAGTCAATAGGAGCTGAGTGCTCAGCTCCTAGAAAGATTAAGCTCTAACTCAGTACTTATCGAATCGAGTATGGAATTCCAGTGTAAGAAGCTTCCAGTCAAGAGAAGGTCACGTAATTGCAATCCCTATTATGCTTTTTTTGTTGTTGCAAAATTTTAAATATTTTTATGTTCAAATGGGTATGAAACATGAAAGATTAAATAATATATTAAAGAATAAACACCTTTAGTGGAGGTGCAACTCCTCCCGTCTTCTCATTCCTTATGTGAGATATAGAATGAAAATGGCAATAGTACAGCTTGAAGAGAGAAAGTAGCTTAGATATGTTCATAACACTTTGTTTGGAGACATACTTTTGTCATGATATAATTCCCTACTCTGAACCTTAGCGTCCAAAAGATGGGGTACCAGCATGAATTCCTCTAAGCTCAATTACCAGCTTAGTACTTGTAGCACTGCCACCAACCAGGAATTCCAGTGTCTGGTACACTCTGCCCCCCCCCCCAACCTTCCCTGGGGATCCCCAAGACCCAGACCCTCTGGATCTTAACAAAAGGAAAGTAAACCTTTTCCCTCACCGTTGCCTCTCCCAGGCTTCCCCTCCCTGGGTCACCCTGGAAGATCATTGTGATTCAAACTCCTTGAATCTTTAAACAGAGAGGAAAATTCACCTTCCCCCCTCCTTCTCTCTCTCCCTCCCCAGACTCTCCCTGAGAGAGAAAGTATCCTAACACAGAGAAAAAATTAACCTCTCTCTCCCTCTTCCCTCCTTTCTCCCCACCAATTCCCTGGTGAATCCAGACCCTGTCCCCTGGGGTCTCACACCAGAAAAAAAAAAAACAATCAGGTTCTTAAACAAGAAAAGCTTTTAATTAAAGAAAGAAAAAATAGAAAAAATTATCTTTGTAAGTTTAAGATGGAATATGTTACAGGGTCTTTCAGCTGTAGACACTGGGAATACCCTCCCAGCCTAAGTATACAAGTACAAATTAAAATCCTTTCAGCAAAATACAAATTTGAACTCCTTCCAGCCAAATACGCATTTGCAAATAAAGAAAACAAACATAAGCCTAACTCGCCTTATCTACCTAGTACTTACTATTCTGGACATATAAGAGACTGTATCAGAAAGATTGGAGAGAAACCCGGTTGCACGTCTGGTCACTCTCAGAATCCAGAGAGAACAACCAAAAACTAACAGCACACACAAAAACTTCCCTCCCTCAAGATTTGAAAGTATCCTGTCCCCTGATTGGTCCTGGTCAGGTGACAGCCAGGCTCACTGATCTTGTTAACCCTTTACAGGCAAAAGAGATATGAAGTACTTCTGTTAACTCTTACTTATCTGTTTATGACAACTTTGTAAAATATATTTAAGAAAGTTCTTCATTTTTCCGCAATGTCTTCAGAAAGAAACTCACAAGTGCTAGATGGGAGAGTAGAATTGTTTGGAGGAATGCACACAGCCTGTCCTGAATGGTGTCTCTACAGTTGAAGTAGTACAGCCTGTCCAGTTTACCTCTTACTGTTGTGCACTGAAGTATAAATTGTCAGAGATACATCCTGAGACACCCGTAGGCAAAGGCAATGTAATTAATCATTGGAAATGTTCCACTGCAGCAAGCTAGGCTGAACTACAACAATTCTGAAGGAATATTCTTTAGGATATAGTCACTTGTTTTTGTTGCTATCCTAAATACACTGGGAATATTATTTCTGCTCACTCAATCTGAATGAACCAATTACTTTTAAGAATACATTAAGTTAAAGGGATATTATCAGTAGGGTCAAATATGACCCATGGTGAAATATGACCTACTTAAAAATGATTTTCCAGAGAAAAATCTTTTCCTGATTCAAATATTCACCATTTTGGTGACAAGAAATAATATTTAGTCCCTTACCCCACCAAACCCCCCCCCCAAAAAAACAAAAAAACCCGGAACCACACACACACACGGTACCATTTTAAAATAATGCACACTATGGGTGAGCTCTTCCTGCTCACTCTGCAGGCAGCAGCTAACCAAAGTCCAAATTAAGAACATGTATTGGTGCTTTCTTGACTAGGGATGCTTTCTTGAATCAGGACCCAACTAATCTTATTCCCAAAGTGATGCAGTCATCTTGGATAATCTGTTTTTGGTTCATTGTAGGCCATGAAGCTGAAGGGTTTGGGCAGACTCTTACTATGGCTTTAGTGCAGGTTAACTGAGTTTGCCTTCCCATTGACACTGTTATCATGGCTTAACCTATTAGCGTTTGTCAGCCTCAGTGGCTCTTTGTCAGGCTTCTGGCTGCTGCCTCACAAGCCATGAGATTTCTGGATCAGATAATCATGATGCAGATGGTGTAACCAAGGAAAGAAACAAAAACACTCAGATTAATTTCAGCTTCATTAGCAACAGAAGAAAAATATTTGTCAAACAGAAATAGGTGAAACAGGGAACGAATTGCATTTTTAAACTTTAATGGTGGTTACAATTAAAGAAAAGTAACAGTCTTCTTTTTAGGGCCATATAGCCATCTCCATGAATATACCTGTCAGGTGATAATGATAGGGAGCGCATATGGAAAGAGGGAAACACTGACTCAGTGACATGTTTCTTTCCCTGTAACCTGTGGAAACTTGGGGTGCATGGAACTGAGGTATGTGAGAGCCAGAGGTGGGGCAAGCACAGACACTATCCATACCTATCTGATTAGGCATGGATACTGTCCCAGCATAATTAACTCTGACTCAGAACCGCCACTGCTGAACAGCCACAGGGGAAGCAGCAAAGGATAGATTAAATGGCTATTACTGGAAACGTTCTCATTAGAGAGGTATTGGCTCGGGCAGCCTTGCAAATGTTTAACAATTGTCCCAAGAGCCATGCAGAACATGGACATCTGCTGGGGCAAGGAGTCAGGCCTTGCCTGTATTATAATTGGGACAAATCCTTCCCGTGATGAAATGATTTGAAGAAAACTGAGTTGAAACTCATGGAGATACCTGCTCTTTACAGTTTTTCCCCTAATATAGGACAGTCTGGCTCAGAAGTTAAAATTCTTTAAAGAATACATTTTCTTTAAGATTATTTGTGCTTTTCACTGTCACTAATGTTGGAAAGAGCTGTATTCTTTTCTCCACGACCCTCAGTAATAGAAGAAATGAAATAACAGGATAAGGCAAATGGAATTGCCTAATCTGAAAAACAATGACATTTTTCCTCTATTGTGACACAGAAGTCATTTCAGATTTTAATACCAGCTGGGATCACTTCCATCCTCAGACATAAATTAATTCACATGATTAATACCACAGGCTAATGAGTTCAGTCTATGGCATCTGACATAAAAATCCGTGAATTAGCAAGTACAGGTAATGAAAGAACCCCTGCTTTAATATCTCAGAAGAAAGCCAGCCACCCTGAAAAGCAGATGAACTCTGTTTAGAAAGCTGGATCAGGACTTGTGTAAATGAATCTACAAGGAATAAAACTAACAATGGTGGAAGAGTCTTGGGGACTGAATATCACCAGTCAATAGAGCTTTGGGAAAAAAAACAAAAAACCTTCCTAACATTGTTTGTCATGCTACCATGTGTTTCTTTGTTCTCTCAGAGAATTAATTCTGTACACCACCCATGAACGCACATTTGGCTTCATCTCATAACAGAGGGAGTAACAATAAGACAATAAAAAATAACATTTTCCAATTAGGTTGCAGATTTTATGTAAGCAGTTCACATCACTACCAGTCTTTTGATACTAAAGTTTGTTTTATTAAATTTTATATTTGAAAATACATTCAAGCCAATAACTATTCACTCATTACAATGAGCAATATGGAAACTAATAATAAATGACTAAATCCTCTCTCATAGAACAATACAATTTACATCAGCAATACCCAACTTCACACAGGACTTTCCATCCTTCAGTTAGAGTAGATTTTTAGGCTAAATGTGATGAGCAAGGAACACTTTCTAAAGCAATAAAAGGGAAGTAACATGCACCTGAATACAGACAGTGACCTTTGAACCTAAAAAGCTGGGGCTCCTATTTGAAGTAAACATAAATGTGAATATCTTCCCAGTAACACAAGAAGTAAATCAAACATTGGACGGGGCTATTTGACTATAGCCTCAGCCTCAGGTGTGTTGTCTGACTAAAAACACAGATATCCAGTTCTTGTCCAGTGGGAATTTGGGGCGGGATCCAACGCTGTTGGACTTAGCTGTTACAACGCTGAGCATCAAAATGCCTCACTTTTGGGTGTCTACAACATCACCAGGGCAACACTGTGATCCACAAAGCTGGGTTAGGCCCCTAGGCTCCCCATACAATGAATGGGGAGAGAGAGAGACAGGTGTCTTAGAATGAAATCCACAAAAACCTTAGAAAGCAATCCACAGAACTGGCTAAGCTACCTTATAGGAGATGGTGACAACAGGGATGTGTGCTAAATTAAGCCTCTCTCTCAGATATAGGGGCCTAATCTGGGCACCTTTCATGGTATAATCCCCACTCTGAACCTTAGCGTCCAAAAAGATGGGGTACCAGCATGAATTCCTCTAAGCTTAATTACCAGCTTAGAACCTGTAGCGCTGCCACCAACCAGGAATTACAGTGCCTGGTACACTCTGGTCCCCACAAAACCTGGCCCGGCGACCCCCAAGACCCAGACCCTCTGGATCTTAACACAAGGAAAGTAAACCCTTTCCTTCACCGTTGCCTCTTCCAGACTTCCCCTCCCTGGGTTACCCTGGAAGATCACTGTAATTCAAACCCCTTGAATCCTGAAACAGAGAGGAAAATACACCTTCCCCCCTCCTTCTCTCTTCCCCTCCCAGATTCTCCCTGAGAGAGACAGTAATCCTAACACAGAGAGAATGTAGCCTCTCTCTCCCCCTTCCCTCCTTTCTCCCCACCAATTCCCTGGTGAATCCAGACCCAGTCCCCTGGGGTCTCACCAGAATAAAAAAAACAATTAGGTTCTTAAACAAGAAAAGCTTTTAATTAAAGAAAGAAAAAAAACAGTAAAAATTATCTTTGTAAATTAAAAAAAAAATGGAATAGGTACAAGGTCTTTCAGCTATAGACACTGAGAACACCCTCCCAGCCTAAGTATACAAGTACAAATTAAAATCTTTTCAGCAAGATACCAATTTGAACTCCTTTCAGCCAAATACACATTTGAACTTCTTCCAACCAAATACACATTTGCAAATAAAGACAACAAACATAAGCCTAACTCGCCTTATCTACCTAGTACTCACACTATTCTGGATCTATAAGAAACTGTATCAGGGAGATTGGAGAGAAACCTGGTTGCACATCTGATCCCTCTGAGCCCCCAGTGTGAACAGCAACCAAATCTAACAGCACAGCACAAAAAACTTCCCTCCCTCAAGATTTGAAAGTATCCTGTCCTCTGATTGGTCCTCTGGTCAGGTGACAGCCCGGCTTACTGAACTTGTTAACCCTTTACAATCAAAGAGATAGAAAGTACTTCTGTGCTATTAACTTTTCTTATCTGTTTATGACAGCACCTATCTCTGCTTGTCATCCATGAATGGGAACCTGCTACCTGGAAAGTCAGTCAGCTTATGCACCTAAGCTGCTTCTTGGGGGAATGAGTTAGGCCTCATGCTGCACAAAACAACGAGGAGGAGGAGGGCTTACAACTTTTAGCCTAGGGCAATGGTTTCCAAACTTTAACAACCTGTGAACCCCTTTCAATAAATGTCAAGTCTTGCGAACCCCCTCCTAAATATGAATATTTCCAGACAGGGCCGGCTCCAAGGTTTTTGCCACCTCAAGCAGCAAAAAGAAAAAAAAAAGCCACGATAGAGGTCTGCAGCTCTACCACCACCACTTCAGTCTTTGGCAGCAATTTGGCAGCTGGTCCTTTACTCCAAGAGACGGTGAGGGACCCGCTGCCAAATTACCACCGAAAACCCGGACGTGCAGCCCCTCACTGTTGGCCGCCCCAAGCAGCTGCTTGCTGGGCTGGTGACTGGAGCTGGCCCTGTTTCCAGGGATTTTCTCCTTTACCTGGGTATAAATTATAAAAGCAGTGATCTTGGAAATATAAAATTTGTTTTTATGACATGCTTATTACATAGTATTTATTATTAATTATAAATCATTACAGTATTTTTATTACATTATGAAAATAGCAACACTCTTTCAAGATCTCACTTTTGTAGCTTGTATCACTTTGAATAAGCCTGTTATAAGACAAGGCTCCAATGTTTCATCAAGGAGTATCAGATGTGAAACAGCATGAAGGTATTTAAGAAGCCAACTCAAAGAGTTCCTCCTACACAAGCTTTCAGGTCTTGAGCAGTCCAGGAAAACAACGCACGTGACAACAAAGCTTAAACTTGTTCTTCATAATAATTTTAAAAACAATACTAGCTGCCTATTTAATTTTAAAAACAGAAAAATAAATATCCACCTCCCTTTCCATTTCTTATAAGGAATCTTGAAGTTTAAATCTCGTCAGTGTGATAGATATGCTCGCTTTGATCTGCCTAGCTCTTGAAAGTCCAGGGTCTCCGGGCTCCAGGTTTCCTAGGGACAGCTCTGTCTGCCATTAGGGATTTTTTTCCCCGAGAACCCCCTGTAACATTTTGCAAACCCCAGTTTGGGAACCACTGGCCTAGAGGTTAGAGTACTCACCTGGGATTTGCAAGTCCCAGGTTCACTTCCCCCTTCTCTACTAGAGGGGAGAAAGGATCTGAGCAGGTATTTCCCACCCCTCAGGAGAGCATGCTAACTATAGAGCTATGGGACATTCTGATGTGAGGATCCCTCAGTAATTTTTTAGGCTAAAGGTCATGTGCAAAGAATACTTTCTAGGGCAATAAAAGGGAAATAACATGCACCTGAATAAAATAATGAACTGCAGGGTGGCTTCTAAACAGGGGCGGAAGGGCCTACCCAAAAGTGGGAGTCAGGGGCCCCCACCTTCCAGAGGCCCCGCGCCTGCCCCTCCTCTTTCCCTGAGGCCCCTCTTCTTCCCCCAGAGGCCCCACCCCAAGCCAAACCAGAAGCCAGATCAGGGAGGGGAGGGCCAAAAGCAGTCCCCAGCCTGTGTCCCCACCTCCCAGGTCCCTAGCCCCAGACAGGTAGAGGGTCCCAAGCTCCCTGCAACTGCCTGCATGGCTCTTACCCCAATCTGGCTCTGGTCAGGGGGTGGGGCCTCAGAACCGCAGTCTGGCCATGGTAAGAGCCGCATGGGAAGCTGTGGGAAGCCGCAGTGCAAACCCTCCACATGCCCTGTGCAGGGGACCAGGGGCAGAGACACAAGCTGGGGGCTGCTCTCGGGCCTCCCACACCACTGGCAGGTGGAAGGTCTGCCACAGCATCCCCCTGGCTCCTCTGGTTCTGGCGCCACTGGCCTGGGCCCTGCCAAGAGCTGCAGCAGAGTATGGCAGGAAGGAGTCTGTCGGTAGCATGTGGCTGGGGCCACACTGGCAGTTTGGGTAGGCTGAGCCTTCCCCTGCCTTTGATACCCGCAGCCCATGGGGGAGGGTGATTTGGTTTGGGCTTACCCAATAAAGCTCTCTTCTGTTTAACAGCCCTGAATGGGCAGGAAAAGAGCCAGCATAAAACAGAAATAATGGAGTGGTTTTCAAACTAGGGAATGCAGGATGAAAACTAAAATGCCAAGCAAGTAAAGATTTATCAGGTGATGTTGTGGTTGAGAATGTTTGGCAGGTAAATCATGCCGTGAAGATTGTCTCACTTGCCTAATTTAAAGTCAAAATGTAACTGTCTAGCTAGAGTTAAGGAAAAGGAATGTTGTAGCTACATTTGTCTGTCAGTAATGTAATCTCACACTCATTCTAGGGCTCCATGCATAGAAATCCTTACACAAGAACCATTAATCTGTTTGAAGGGGCTGCAAAGCCAGGCAAATTGTATGTGAATAATATTTATATATATATGTTGCTCCCTATGTATTGGTGCTGCCAAGTCCCATGATGTTATAATGGGTTTCATAATATTTGGTGTCTTTCTTAAAGTCCCATCTCCTGGAGTAAAATGCTTACAAAAGAATCTCAGCTTTCCTTGAAAAACAACAAAAGAAAGGAAAACTACCTTTCTAGCCCTCATGGTTTTACAACCATGAGGGCTAGAAATCTAGTTTTTTGTGTCCTGACTAGTGATTGCGGTTGACAATATTCGCTAATGAAACACACATCTGATATGTGGAGGAACAGAGGAAATGGTGAAATAAGCAGGTTACTTCTGTTAACATTTTTTGAGATGCTGGAAGCACAGAAGACTGGACTGTTGCTTTGTTTAACTTGGGTAAAAAATAGCCCAGATTTTTGGAAACGTCTTTTGCAGCATTACAAAACAATATATATTTTTCTACCTATTTTCCCTCTCAAGAATGCTAAAAGTGCTTGAAGCCCCTTAGTGGTTTATTTTATATTTTAAATAGGCTTGGGGTTTCCTCTGCTAACTTTCACATATGTATTTTACAAGAACTAAAACATGTTTTTAATGTTGCCTTATATGAATCAAAACCAAAATGTTCTGAGAAAAAGACAGAGAATCTCATTTACACAGTGGCAACTTCATTGATATCAACAGAGTAACAGTGAAGTAAAACGGAATCAATTTGTGGATGTGGCCCACAACATTGTATTGTACATAGCTTATTTCTCCCTGCCCCCATCTGTCTTTTGAAGTTCTGATTAATAAGTCATATTCCCAGGAGGAAAAAAATATATTGTTCAAAATTAACAGACTGTATGGAAAACAGGCCTAAGCATCTTTTTGATTATCTCCCTTGGCCAGGATGAGCTATGATCAGCAGTTCATGGCTTGTTCCTCTTAGTCAGCGAGGTGGAAATGCAGCATAATGAAAATAGATCAATAGAACATACTTATTTACAAAACTATGAGCGAAGACATCACTTCTGAAGAAGATGAAAATTAACAGGGTCTATCTATACTTTTTTTTTTTAATAACAGTGACTGGGTAGGTGCAGGACAGACCATCACTGGGTTGAGAGTTCCATGGGACACCTACATTTGAATCTTAAATTTTTAGGTGAAGAGTCATAAAAAAAACTCAAAATGAAAAAAACAACATAAAATCACTTTACTACTCTTACATGCTCTTGTTGCTTGTCAGATGACACTACTTTGGAAAATGAAGAATGGTTCTGTGGTTAAGGAACAAGCTTAGGAAGTGAGACTTGAGTTCAGTTCTCTAGCTCTATCACAGACTTTTTCTTGACAAAGGGCAAGTCCCTTAATTTCTCTATGCCTCAGCTTCCTCTTCTCTAAAATGGGGATAATAGCACCTATCTTGGAGAGCATGTGTGGTAATTAATTAATGTGTAATGAATTCTTTGAGTTCCTTGGGTAGCAGGTGCTATAACAATGTGAAATACGGTTATTATTTTTAAATAAGTTAATTCCCTCTCATCTCAGACACAGGCCTCTTATGTGTTCGTGAAAATGTTCTCATCTCAACAGACTTATTTCAACCCTCCTCCTGTTTATAAAGCCTCAGTCTTCCACAGGGTGAAAGTAATTTAAAGGATTTACCGATAGGCTGGAGTCCTGAGCAGGGGTGCAGAGCCTCAACCAGAAAGGGCGTGCCTCAACTGGAAGAGGTGGGGCCTTTAAATCCCCGGGCCATTTAAATCAAGATTTAAAGGGCCCAGGGCTCCGTTGCGGTAGCGGCACCTGGAGCTCCTGGCCCTTTAAATCACTGCCGGAGCCCGGCTACTGCTATCCTTGGGCTCCAGCAGCCGGGCTTGGGCAGTGATTTAAAGGGCCCGGGGCAATAGTGGCGACTGGAGCTCTGGGCCTTTTAAATCGCTGCCAGAGCCCCGGCTACCACCGCTACCCAAGGAGCTCTGGCAACAGGACTACAGTGGTGATTTAAAGGGCCTGGGGCTCCAGCCACCGCTATTGCCCTGAGCTCTTTTAAATCACTGCCTCCCAGCAGCGTGGCTCCAGCAGCGATTTAAAGGGCCGGGGGCTGCCCACACCGGCCGGGGCCCCAGGCCCTTTAAATCACCGGCCTGGGGAAGCTGGTCTGGTCCGGTCCGGCGTACTGACTCTTGCCCGTATGCCGGACTGGACTGGCTTACTTTCACCTCTGGTCTTCCAATAGGGAAGCAAAAACAGTATCTTTTGATGTAGGTGAGCAATCATAGCACAAACAGCAAATCACAGCAATTGTCACATGTTTGAGAGCAGTTCATCGGCTGAAATGTGTTCATATAAAGCATTCGTTAAAGAATTTAGAATAGCAAACCATAACCACTGATGTCTGTTCACAGATAATTCAAACAGAAAAAGGGTTAAATTTGCAGAATAAATATTCACTGCAAATAGTTTATCCAGCTCCATTCACTTTAATTCCACTCTACTGTGTGCTCAACTCCAACATCATTTAAAAAAAATTAAGTTGAAAAATGTTAGATTTGGTGATAGGGACAATTCCTGCCCCATTGACTCTAAGCATCTAGAGATGGTTTACCATACTTTACAGTGATGTCAACAGACTCCCACACATAAATATCGGACTCTTGGCTTCTATGATCCTATCTTTCACAAGGCGTCCTAATCACACGCAGCATAGTGATCCATGGGAAATCCAGGCCCTAACGCCACCAATCTGATCACATCCCTGCAGAGAGCCAGTCTATCTCTATACCATATCCTGCCCTGCCATCCCCATGTTAGCACAGATGTCTCTGTGACTATGCTAGCATTGATCCATAACTATGCACTACTTCCAACTGATGGCATAGAAGCTGTGCATCAGAAATTAATACTGCAATGAGTAAGAATTATACATGTGATATGCAAGTGTCTTCAATAGGTACAACCTTGGCATGCTTAGCATCACCACTGTGTGATCCTTCCACTTCTGCCAGTATGGGGAGTCCAACATTTTGTGTCATGGGGCTATTCCTTGGCGCTGTGCCCTGCAGCAAACTACTGATCATACCAGAAGTATTCTAATGTTAGAAATATGGCTTCGAGGGGCTGTTAGGCCTCAGGAGAAGAAGGTATGCATGCCACACTGTCTCCACTCCCTTCTGTGATTTACAGCTATATATGGCTGGTTTTACTGATCATTTGCTCCCTTACACAATAGAGATCAGAGGCCTAGCTATTGCCTGGTTCATCAGAATACACCAAAGAACAGATAACTAATACATCTAGGTGTGGAGGAATGAATTTAGATTATGTGTAAGCAAGTGAAACTCCCCATGGGAACTGCCCCTGTTTATGACTTGGGCTGTTCCTTTCTTTCACATCGATGTACCTGTCAAAATGGAATCCAGCTAGCAACCAAAGGATTAATGGGGATGACCCAACCTCCTCCATTTTCTAGTTTGTTTTCAAATCTATGAACAGCAGGAGGCTCTGCCAATAATACATTTTTAACAGTGCTAGTGTGCCTCTTCATTTCAGCTGGAGTAGGCCATTGTATGGTCTCAGAGCTATTTTGCCAGCTAAAACAAGCTGATTTTACATGTAAAACAATTTGTTTCTATTTTTGGCAGAGAGTTGATAATTCCTTCTTCTGATACATTGCAGAATATAGTGGGAGAAAGTAAAGGGCTAAAATACCACAATGCAGGCGATTCACCAGCAGGCAGGTATGTACTCACTGGGCTATGTTTTATAAAAAGGCCTTCATATTTGGACGCACAAAATTGTGCACACATACACACACCCCAAATTTTACAGGTGCAAACACTAGCACACAGGATTCAAAATTTCTAACATCTGAACATACACTTGAAACCATCCAACTAATATACACAACTGATAAAATCTGTATCCTTAAAACCCACTGAAACATTTGAAAGGGTCAAGCAAGTGTTTATATAGTTTTGCAGATGATCATAGGTCCTGATCCAATGCCCATTGCAGTCAATAGGAACCCTTCTATTCACTGCAATGGATCAGGCCAAAACAGACAGCCGGGACTGAAAATGCATTTCACAGTACCTTAGCCTTGGAAAGTCCCTGACATATGGTAAGTTGTAAAAGAGCTCTCCCTGCTGAAATAAAGCTGTGTGTTGGATTGGCTGAATACATGCCAACATGGTAATATAGTATATTGTTTACAGACTTACAAGCTGGGCCAAGGCAAATCTTCAGATATTGGGACACCATGTACTGAAACAGTTTTTTCTACTTGGAAGCCTCCCTGCAGGTTCTCACTGTACCTAGGGTCACTGCTGCATTTACTCATGATTTGTTATGTGTCTGAGATTAAGATACAGCCCTGCTTTTTCAGAGGCAACAGTATCCCGGTGACAGAGGCAAGGTGCTACTTCCAGTACTCACTCACTGTGGAAGAGGAGGGATCAGTGCAGTGGCATCAATTCAGATAGTTCTTGGGAGGGCCAGTTCCAGTCCATGCTCAATCCCTCATCCTCCTGCAGGGACCCTGGACCTCTTTACCCGGCCAGGGAGTCTCCACTCTCTCTCTTACCCACACAGAGCATGAGCAGGTGCCTCCAGGAGTCAAGTTCTCAGCCGGCTCCCCTGTTCCGGGACAGACTGCCGTACACCAGCTTATGGCACCACTTGCCCTGGCTGCCCCTCAGTCTGGATGGAGGCGATGCCAGGCCAAATTTGAGTAGTGTTGTTACCCTATGCGCTAGGTTGCAAAGCCACTCACTGAAATTTGGCCCAGCTCCCCTCTATGTGGATGGAAGGCTGAAGGGTCAAATTTCAGTGGTATTGTAACCACGCTGCTGGAGCAACACTCCAGACTGCTCTGGCAGCAGCCATACTGATTTAGTATAGGACTACTGCTTAAAAGTGGTTCTTCCCTCCCCTCCCCAACTACAGAGCTTGGAGCAAGTGCAAAGACATGCATATTGTGATACCACTGCAGACCTCAGTCAAGTTTGGCATCCCATTGTGCTAGGTGCAGGACAAACATATACCTAATTAGCTTAGAGTTTTAAATCGCTGCCCATTGCCATAGTATATGAACACCTTCCACCTAAAATCAGTAACAGCAGAATCCCTAGTGGACTTCATGGAGTCTCTGGCACTTCTCCCTTTACAGGGTAAAAACTAGATACTGTGCCAATTCCATGTTTAATTTTAGAGCTTTGTAGTTTTAAGGTTGTTGGGGCAAGTCAAGATTGAAGGAGAGGAGAATTGGAGTAAGGGCAGGGACAGGGAAATTTAAAAGGGAAAGGAGCAAGGGAAGGGGAAACATAGTGGCAGAGATGCCTTATAGAGTGCATATTATTTATTAAATATTTGACCCACCTTCTAAATAGACAAGACAGGCAAAGGATGGAAGAAAGTATTATTGCCTCATTTTGCAGGGGGTGACAAAGAGAGATTAAGTGATTTGCCCAAGGTCAGACTGAAAGTCCATGGAAGATCTAGGAACTGAACCTAGGTCTTCCGAGACCCAGTCCAGTACCTGAACCGCAAAGCATCATGATGATTTTACATTTTATTTAACTTTTTAAAATTAATATAATTACTATTATTCCCCAAACTCCTAGTGGTGACAATGGAAGAGCCATGTGACTGGTCATGCCATGGCTGGTCAGACAGGTATTATGTTGCTAGTAAGGGTGATACTACGAAAATGAAGTAATGTTAATATAGGAGTGACTATGCTAATACCCATGTTGAGCCTCTAAGCATGCCTAGAGTGTTTGTAGAATTCCGAACAGATTCACACTGAGATGAGTGCTTATGCAATCAAATAAATACTGAGCTTTCTCTCCTGATTAACCTGACTCCTGCTTTAAAAACATTACAATGGCCATTATCCCATACAGAAATGAGAGGGTGAAATCCTGGTCCTATTGAAATCAGTAGAAAAATTCTTATTTGGTGGGGCCAGGATCTCACCCAGAATGTTTAGCTAAAAGCATCTGACTATTTCTGGGAGCTTTACACGATCAGTATTTGCTCCTTCTAACTGCAGTACCAGCACCCTGATGCTTTACACACAGGATTTGAATTTTGAAGTTTCAGTTAATTTCAGCTAAAAGTTAAGGTTGAAGAGGTGTTTCGACTGAATGCTGTTAACATTCCCAATGAATTACACCTATTGTCCAAAATCTTTACACTTCTTAAAAACTCCAAAGGTAAAAAAGTCTGGAAATGAACAATGAAAGCCAGACCTACACTATCACTTACTTCAATATAACTTATGTCGCTCAGGGATGTGAATAAGCCACCCACCTGACCAATGTAAGTTACATCGACCTAAGCACAAGTGTGGACATCGCTATGTCTGTGAGAGAGCTTTTCCCACTGCCATAGCTACCACCTCTTGTGGAGGTGGATTTATTATGCTGACAGGAGAGCTGCCTCCCATTGGCATAGAGCGTTTTCACCAGAGGCACTACAGAGGTGCCAATATCGGACTTCTAGTGTAGATCCAGCCACTTCCTTCCTATCACATAGTTAGCAGGGCTTCCAAGGAGCTGTGGACCCAGAAGCCCTGACATGCCTGGTCCTAGGGCATTCCTCATGATGGATTCAACAAATCAGCATTTTCCAATGAAAACTTGGCTCACCAGAAAATTCCCATCCAGCTCTACTCATCACTAGAGTATCTGATTGTTCCACAAATATGAATAAATTTATCTTCACAACACTCCAGTGAGGTGAAGGGCCATTATTATTCTAATTTTACAGAGAGGGAACTGAAGCACAGAGAGATTAAAGTTAAAAGTATCCACTAATTTTGGGTGCCCAATTTCAGACACCTGGAACCTGATTTTTTTGGAGTTCTTACCATTATATAGCACTTTACATGTTCAAAGCACAGCTCCCACTGACTTCATTTGCAACTGAGTGCCCAGCACTTCTGCTAATCAGACCCAGGCCTCAATAGTCAGACACACAGAAAATGAGGAACACACAGTGGCTGACTACTGGCAAAAAAAATTATTTAAGTGACATATGAACTCCGTGGCAGAGATACAGCTAGAATGCAATTCTCCATAGTGACATTCAACTGCCTTAACCATGAGATTATCCTTTCTCTTCCTGCAACCCCTGCATACCTTCAAATTTAAGGCAAGAGTCTCCTATGCTACAGAACCCTTGCTCATCCTCAGAGCAGGTTCATTCTCTACACTGAATGACGCAGGGGTCCTGTGAAAAATAGAATGCCATCATGTAATTAGAGACTGTCATAATGTACCTGCACAAAGGGGCTAAATGATGGTTGCACTGGCCATTGTAATTCTGCCATTTCCTAATTTTAAAGTGCTTGACTTTTTGCCCCTATTGTTCTTTTAACATAGTTTTAAAACATGGCATCGTATTAACACCTACATGGGTCAACAGCAAGGTTAGAATCTTTTGATCTACCACCTGGACTGTGCTTGAGCTAACAGAGTAACTGATAGCAATAGTAGTTAACACTTTCTGTGTGGGTCATTGGGTTTCACAGATCTGTGCTGTTGTCAGGGAATAGTGAGGCTCAGGAATCTTCGGTTCCATTTCAGACTTTGGAGGGGAATGTGCTCTCGTGGGCACAGGCTCTTCTGCCTATTCTCCCTTCTGCTCCTGCCCATCCTAGTCATTATGTTACAAACACATGCAAGTGGATTTCCCTGTAAGGACAAGGCCACATGGGTAAAATGAGCACCACAGCATCTGAAAGTAACATTTCATGTTTTATGTTATATTTTATTCATAAAATAAACCAAGATGACACGAGATGTCAGGCAGATACTTGCACACAAGCAAACATTCTGCCCTATATTGTGCTAGAGTGCTATGGGCAAAGACAGCACAGGCAGCTTTTCTCATCTTCTTCCCCTGAAAGCACAAATAGGGCAGGAGGTGGGCCTGGCTAATGCACCAACCTACTCACCACATTCCTACAGGACCATGACGTTTGCATGGCTTGGAGGACATGCCTAGACCCCAAGGCATAAGAGCAGCCATACTGGGGCAATGGCTAATGCCAGATGCTTCAAAAAGAATGAACAGAACAGGTAATCATCAAGTGATCCATCCCCTGTCACCCATTCCCAGCTTCTGGCAAACACTGCTGCAGTCAGCATTTAGCTAACAGAAACAGACTCACAGAGGAGGGCTCAAAAGAACAGCACAGTGAACGCCACAGAGCGGTGCCTCCCCCACAGAGTCCTGCAGGGAATACTGCAGGCAGCATCACTGCTCAGCTAGAACAGGATTTGGCCTCAACATTTTTAAAGCAATTTGGACCAGCAAGTTGACACATGGGGCCTGATTTGCACATTATCTCCTGTTTGTGGGTTTCAGCAAAGGAGGGATTAGGATAACAATACTAACAAACTTTCCAAGTCAGTGTCCAAATATGTAAACACGACAATAGCATAAAGTAGTAAAATGAGAGTAGTGAGGAAAAAAAATGGTTGCTGCCATTTCCCCACCCCCTCAGGAGAACAATACAGATAATTAGAAACATCTTGTATATTCATCTACTCTGATGTTCAACAAGAATCAGCCCAGATCATTAAGCTATTGACTTTACAGCAAAACTATAACACAGAACTAGCAGTTTAACAGTCTTTGTGAGTTGTAACCTCTATACCAAATTGGCCATTAGTTACGTACATGCAGCTCATATTGATTTCTGAAATGCACACCATTGATAGCAGTAACCATGGCTATTAACTCACTCCTTATAGCATTGGTTACATACCTCTTGCTGTAGGTCTTATATCACTCCTGGTTGCAGCAGGTATGCCCAAGTGTGTGGAATCAGCCTGAGTTGCTGTGCATGGGAAACAGCTGTGATAGAAAACAAGTCAGGGATTTCTCTCCTGTGCTGCAGAAAATCATACAGGTGTGAGGCAGAGACTAGGTGCTCACCAACTCCTCTCTCAACTGCAGTAGCACAGTGTTCTCTCTGCATTGATGGGTTAGGAGATGGGGTGGTATGAAATACTGGAGAACAGTAACACTTGGCATTCATCTGTTTTTAGGTGGCTGGTAGTTCAGGAGGGGAGGTTGGAGCAGTGCACTGGAAATGCTGGGAAAGAGGCTCTCTCCCCCGAGGGCTTTAGCAAGTGCAAGAGGTCACTCGGGTCCTCTCTTCAAAGGAATCGTGGGAATCAGGAGGAGCTGACGGGGACTATGATAGCTGGAAGGAGTTGGGTAGGATGTATTTTGCTCAAGGGGGATGCAGGACTGCCAGGCCCACCGGTACAAACAATCATGAGTCAGCCCTCCCCTCAATCATGATATTGGCTTTAAAAACCATGAAGATTTTTTGAGTCTTTTACAGTTTTACTTCTTTACACAGAGGAACAGCTCCTACTGAAAACAAACAGTTGGATGTAGGAGGCAGTGTTTCAAAGCCCTGCTTCTAGTTAGGTGGAGCAGGTACTAGAACCTGGGTTTCTTGCAGCTGTGCTGTGTGCCCTAACCAGCAGGCTAGGGGTGAGCTACTGTTTTTTCTTGTTTTAATGCTGAATGGTCTCAGGTTTGTCCCCAGGTAGAATGGGAAAAGCATTTCCCACCCTGCCTGAGTACTAGATTGTGTATATGAGCATAGGATTGTGCCACTCTTCCCAATGTTTGCTGAGCACTGAAAGCATCCATTCACAAAAAACAAGCACAGATTTTACAAGTTTATATCTGGGTGATGGAAGGGAGATTTCCCTTAACTAATTTTTCCCCCTGGGGTGGATAATGATTTCTCAGAGGAAAAACTATCTAACTTTTCGTGACAGATGCTGTCATACCAATACCCACACTTAGATTCCTTATCAACCAACCAGATTCATACTTTTTTAAAGCCCCTGGTTTAAACTGATATAATCATTTTATCTGATGGATGTTGCATACAATAGATTTGACAGTTGCTTGTTATGCTCATTACTTACCTGGCTGTTCTAGTCTGATTGATTTAGCAAAAACTGATTTACTATGTGCTTTAGTCAATCAGAAACCAGAGTACATGTAACAGAACAGTTATCTGAGAATTATGCCTTGTATTTTTATAAATAAACTGCTTTATATTTTGTGTGATTTAATAATGGGGAGATATCAAAGGCTTTGGCTGGCACAAATTCCATTTTGGCATTGTATACAATACGTTCTGTAGGATTTCCAACTTTATTTTAGTGAGTATATTACAGGGAAGAGTTTATTATGACATGCTGTCAGCAGACATCAAAATGGGATGGCTTAGAGCAATTCATCAAGTTGGTGCTTTTCCCTGGGAGTTTCAGGCTGTGGTCTGGAATTTATTTATTTTTTAAATTAAATTAAGCCTCTGTCCTTTATGTGTATGAAAAAAAACCTCCAATGTGAACTGAATGTAAGTCAATAGCTTGAAACAATAGCTCAGAGCAGTGTGAGCTGCCTCATTCATCTCAATGGGGTATCAGTTCTAGTGATGATAATATAAAGGTCAACATCACTAACTATTTCATTCTGATCAAACCATGTAAGACAGACGCGGGATGATCTTCGTTCAATGAGTTGCACCATCTTTTTTGTAGCCTAAGTGCGTGGAGCTGCAATTGTGCGCTGAGTTTGAAAGACAACCATCACTTGCATTTTTTCCCCAGTTTGTCCTGCTGGCTAGGAGAGGATTCCTAACTACTAGATAAGACACTTCGGGTCATAAACATAACATGTGTAGGTTGTCATAGCTTTATGGAGTTAATGGAGCTATGACAATTTGCTCCATCTGAGAAAATGGCCCTTTGTTGCACTTTGCTGCTATTCACAGCAAACAAAGTAGCTGGCTTGGGGTCCAAACATTTCCCCCCGAAAAGCATGCCCCTTGGTACACAGGCCAGTGCATTAGTGAATCTTCTTTCCTACTGCCTCAATGATCATTATGGAGAGAGCCTTTCCTGCTACTTCTGTAAGGGAGGAGCTTCTATGGCCTGCTTCCTGTAAGAGCTGTGTGAATTTTTTTTAAGAAATAGTTTATTTGCCAAAAAATGTAGTTTTGGGTCGAACAAAACTATTTGTGAATTCTAAATGAATTTGCTGACTAGTTTCAGCCCCCTGCCCCCCAAAAAAACCTGGGAAGGAGGCGCACTAAATTCACAGAGGGCGTGAAGGAGGTGGTGGTAGCGTCCTGTATAATCTTGTGGCTAAAGTAGTCACATAAAACATAGAAGACCTGTGCTCTGCCTTATTCAGAGTAGGGGATTTGAACTTGAGTCTCTTACATTACAGGTCAGAAACTTAAATGGAATTATAGAGCATTCTGGAGTGGGGTTCTCCCAATTTCTCTTGTTGAAGATTATCTCCTTTGTATAACCAATTATTAATTGGAACAGGGACAATAACCTGAGCTTCTCAAGTGAATGCCCTAAGTGTCCGACTAGCGTGGCTCACTGGCCCCCAAAGGAGTCTGATCTAAAGAAGTTTGATCTGTACAACACAGGCCTCTCACCCAGTAATTCCTGCATCAAGGTCACAACTCTTGGTGAGCTAGAGCATATCTTTTATTCTAAAATAGAAGATGGTAGAATGAGTTTCATAGTTCATACCTATGCTATTTCAGGGCCTAGATGCTTATTTTTTTAAAGATGTTGAAAGAATGATCCAAAAACATTGTCACAAGTGCAGCATTAACATCGGAAAAAAAAAAAAGCTGAAAGGTATTTTTGCTTCAGAAGTGTCTTGAGATATTGCACAAACAGAAGCCAAATAACTTGGCTAAAATTGAACCTCACATTACCATAGCAGAGAGCTAATATAATGTAGAACTTAAAACAGATAAAGTTTTACCAGACAGTGAGATGTTGTGCAGTCTATATGGATTTAGAAAAATATGGTAATAAGTGAATATAATGTAACTGAAATATGTTTCATGCAAAAGGTCTCTTGTAAGGTATCATTACAAAGCCTTATAATCTACTGAGTGTGATCATCTTATTTGTATAAATGTACCACTCTTGTATCTGGGACTAGAAACATGAAATATAAGTCTGAGGGCCTATTGTAATTATGAAAAGTGTGGGCCATTAATGGTGGTTCGGAATCTTAATAGCTCCCATCAACCAGGACAATTGACTGGGCTCTGTTTGCAAGCAGGCCTTCCTGGTGAGTCAGGCTGGGAGGAATGAAGGTCTGGGGTCTTACAGTGACATGTGATCATGTCATATGAACTGGAATCCATCTTTAAACTTGTGCTTTTCCAGTGAGGGAGAGGGGTGGAAACCCAGAGAGAGACAAAGGATTCCTGCTGCATGCAAAAGATATATAAAGGGGTGGAACAGAACAAAGGGAGAAGCCATTATGAAGAATCCCCTAGCTACCACCTATGCTGGGACAAGAGCTGTACCAGAGGAAAGAATTGTGCCCAGGCCTGGAAGGTGTCCAGTCTGAGGAAAAAACTTACTGAAGCATCTCTGAGGGTGAGATTATCTGTATTCAGTTTGATTAGACATAGATTTGCGCATTTTGTTTTATTTTGCTTGGTGACTTACTTTGTTCTGTCTGTTACTACTTGGAACCACTTAGATCCTACTTTCTGTATTTAATAAAATCACTTTTTACTTATTAATTAACTCAGAGCATGTATTAATACCTGGGGGAGCAAACAACTGTGCATATCTATCTATCAGTGTTAGAGAGGAAAAACAATTTATGAGTTTACCCTGCATAAGCTTTATACAGGGTAAAATGGATTTATTTGGGTTTAGACCCCATTGGGAGTTGGGCATCTGAGTGTTAAAGACAAGCACACTTCTGTGAGCTGCTTTCAGGTAAACCTGCAGCTTTGGGGCAAGTAACTCTGACCCTGGATCTGTGTTAGAGCAGACAGGAGTGTCTGGCTGAGCAAGACGGGGTGCTGGAGTCCTGAGCTGGCAGGGAAATAGTCTTGGCACATCCGTTGGAAGCTCCCAGGGTGGTTTCTATGATCCAACCCATCACAAACAGTATTTATATTAAAGAATCTTGTGTATAGATTGAACCTAAGATACCAGCTGTTGAATTTATGGAGAAACGCATGCATGCGTGTGTGTAAGTAACTTCCCTTACCAATAATGACTTGGAACTCAACTTCTCTAGAGGATTCAGGACCTTCTATTTAATCTTAGTGGATTTACAGATAGTTTATTGACAGGGAGTTATGAGAAAAGTGAAGAGAGATTTCTACTGAAGGCGAGATGAATAGGTGTGTAAAAATAGGGTGGGGAGGAATGCAGTTTCAGAAAGAGATCTGTTAATCGGCAGGTTGTTGCACTGTGTTTCCTGGATGATCTGTGCAATCAAAATAGGGATGTAAAAGAAATGAAGGATACCTGACAGAAAACAAAATATATTGCAAGTTAGCGTACAAAAGTAGGGATGGTGGAAATGAAAACTCATGTATAGCGTATTTGACTCTGGAAGGACGTTTGACTAAATTACTCACCAAATACTATGTGATCATCTAGCGAGCTAGTCAGATAAATAAAAACATTATTTGTGATGGATTCCTGAACAAGCCCTCCTCCCCAACATTCACTGAGTAAATTGTAGTAACTTAATTGGATCTAATACATAGTAATCAATCAGACAGATCAAAACAAAGTTGTCAGCACGTTAGCTTTTGTTGGGTTTTGTATCTTCCTACAGCAGTCCCCAATTTTTTTTAAAAACTCCCTTTTTGGTCCACCAATAACAACTCTGTAGAACAAACGGAACAGGTCAGTGCTTTCCTCAGCCTGAGTAGCCCTTTGGAACTAGGAAATCTCTTCATGGGGATTGCTCTGCAGCTTGGATTACTGTATACTTGTGTTTCCATCAGTGGCAGATTAGCCACTGGGCCAACAGGACCGTGCCCAGGCGACCTGGCCAATTGAGGGGTCATGGAAAAATGGGTGACCCTGTGGCCTGATTTGCTCTGCCTGCCCAGCGCTGCTGCTGGGGAGAGGGGGAAGCCCCTGCACCCCAACCTCGCTCCCTGGCTGGAGCACTGGGTGGGCAGGTGGAGCAGGGCAAGCCCCTGTGCCCCGACTCTGCTCCCCAACTGGAGCGCTGAACGAGCGGGGCAAGTCCCTGATCCCAGACCCCATTTTCCTGGCAGGAGTGTGGTGGGAGAAGGGCAGGGGCGGTTGCAGGGGGAAAAGGTGGTGTGAGGCTCCCACTTGCAGTGGTCCAGGAGCTCCACAAAACCCTAATCCACCCTGGTTTCCACCAGCAAAAACAGTCAACAGTATGATATAGAAGAGGGAGTCCAGAGTGGGGAGATTTAAAACCTTGTGGGAAATATTTCTGGTTTATTTAACAAAAAAAACCCCCAAGGATTATGAAAACCCTCTGATGCTACCATAGTCATAAGCAAATATTTGAGAGGATTGAGATTTTGTGTTTTGCAAGGAAGACACAAACATCCACATCTGTCAGACTGATTTAGTTATTTTTGTATTCATTTATTTCCTTTTCCTACAGACACCAGCAGAAACCCTTGTGCTTTGATCAGTGCCTTGGTAAAGGCTGCAAGGCTTTAACCCTTGGAGCTTGCCTTTGATCAGATCTGCTGTTTGAAGTCTCAGCATGATTACTCTCCTCTCTGCTGCTGAGGGGTTGAGCTGAGTTGAGCTAAGCAGGGAGACTTGGTATAATGAGTCACTTTTTCAATCACGAGCCATCTTGAAATCAAAGGTAAAGCTGAACCTGGAAGGAAAACCTCTCACCGAGGCAGCTAACTGGAGAGTTTTGGAAGGAGTTTAGAGAGGGAGTGATTTTCTTCCCGGTTCAGGTCTATGTATGATTTCAAAGTGGCCAGTAATGGAGCAGTAGTGGTGACCTGCAATGGATGTGTGATATTTTCTTTCCTGCTTGAAGCCAGAAGGGCCTTCCTGGGCACGAAGTGCCAGTTGGTGGCTGTGCTGAAGATTCCTGGATTGGAGGGGCAGGTAGAGATGCTACTGAGAATCAGAGAAGCCAATTTGTTCCTAGACAGCCAGATTAAAAAACATCAGTATCCCAGGTTTGAGTAAGGAAGCAGCTTGCCATCAGAAGTTGGGGGGATAGAAGACGTCAGAGAGAATGCCTGGCAGTTCATAACCAGCAGAGGTCAGAGGTTACAGCCTAAGTTCCCTCTAAGTTGCGTGGCTGCGCAGCAGCCTATTAAGCACCAGCTCAGGGCTGTGGCGGGGACAGATGCCTCTCCCACAGCCCCAGGCCTGCTGCAGTTGGGAGAGGTACTCCTCTCTGACCCCAGCCCAGCCCAGTCCCAGACCTGCCACAGCTGGGGGAGAGTCGCTTCTCCCCTGGTCCCAGCCTGGCCCAGGAAGAGGCACTCTTCCCCTAGCCCCAGTCCAGCCCAGTCCAGCCCCGGAGCTTCCACAGCAGGGAGAGATGCCTCTTCCCCATCCAGCCCAAGTGCTGCTGTGGGGAGAGAGAGCTGGGGAGAGTCCTCTCTACCTGCCTTAGCCTCAGGGAAGCCTGTACCCCAAACCCCTCACCCCCACCAGAGCCTGCACCCCCAGCCGGAGCCTGCATTCCCCCCGCCCCAGCCCAACCCTCTGCCCCAGCCCTGAGCCCCTTATCCCCGACCCCATCCCAGAGCCTGCACCCACAGCTGGAGCCCTCACCCCCTACACCCCAACCCTAGCCCTGGTGCCCTAGCCCTGAGCCACCTCCCACACTCCAATCCCCTCTGCCCCATACCCACCACATTAATTTTGTTATGTGCACCAATATGGAGGTGATGTGTTACACATCACCTCCATATTGGTGAATATAACAAAATTCATTGTACACATGCGTGGGAAAAATGAGATGGAACACTGGTCACAGCAGCAATCTACATTGCTGAAGATAGATGAGAATGGGCAGGCTGTGGTCACCTGAGAGAAGAGGACCAGGAGGAGTTCCACACAGCTAGATGTTTCCAATTGATACCAGGTCCTCAAAGTATAAACTGTGGAAGATAACTCTCAAGAACCAGGGATATAAGGAACTAGAGGGATGTTTGAGACACGCTTGTGGATGGCAGCTCAGCCCATGTTGTAAGAAAATCAAACTTGTCCACAAAGAGTTCTCTGTATATCCCAGGAGCCATCCAATCCTTGTTGGGAGTTCGATACTCGAAAGGATCAAAAGAACGTTCTGTAAGGGACAGAAGGAGAACATGATGGTACGCTACCTTCTCAGAGCCAAGATATGAGATGTCATTCTCAGTTTGGATAGACTTTTGAAGTTAACAGGGGAGGATCCATTGGTGATGGTTCATATAGGCACTAATGACAATGTCTTGTGGGATGTCTCACATGTAGCAGATGACTTCAGGGAATTTGGAAGCATGCTGAAGAAGAATGTTCATGTAATCTTCTCTGAGATCCTTCCTGTCCCATGAGCAAAGACAGCAGGCAGAAGATTCTGGAAGTGACTAGATAAATAATGTAAGATGAATGGTTTTAGTTTTGTGGAACAATGGTCCACTTTTTATGGGGAGAGGGAGCTGTAAAATTTTGGAGGGCTTCCACATCAGTAGAAGGGGAACCAATCTCCTCAGGGACAGGCTTGCTAGAGTAGTCAAGGGGACATTAAACTAATAACAAAAGGGAGGGTAAAAAAGGAAGGATATGAGCACTCAATGAGCACAAAGTCAAAATGCTGAAAACAAAATGAATCAAGGAATCAAAGGACATGTAGGGAATAAATTCTTTAATTACCTATACACCAGTGCTAGGAGCCTGGGTAACAAACAAGAGGACCTGGAATTACTTATTTATGAGCATATATTTGATCTTGCTCATATTACTGAAACTTGGTGGGATAATTTGCACGATTGAAATGTTCTAATTAATGGTTATAACCTACTTAGGAGGATTGAGTGGGCAAAATGGGAACGGGAGAGCACTCTATGTCAGAAATGGCATTACTTGCTTCTGTCACAGATAACTCAGAAGAAAGTGAGCTTGAATGCTTACAGATCAATGTCCCAAAAAGATAAAGAACAAGATGGGATATTAGTTTTATATAGACCACCAAATCATACTAGGGAACAGGATGGCCGGCTCCTTACGCACCTATCTATAACTTATAGGGAAAAAAGCTACATAATCATGGAGGAATTTCAATTTAAGTGACGTAAGCTATAGGTCTCATGCTGCCAGTACTAAACCATCATTGGAATTTCTAAATATTATAGATGACAATTTCTTAACTCAAAAAGTATTGCATCCAACATGGGGCAATTCTATATTAGACCTCATCTTGGCAGATGAAGAGAAACTGATCGCAGAACTAAAAATTAATGGTAACTTAGGTAGAAGTGATCACATCTGTAATGTGCAAACATCATAAAGTCCGGATCAGTGATATATATACTTGGTGCTTTAAAAGGTCCATTTTCACAACGCTGAAAACAATTAAGCCAAATCAGCTGGGAGGAAAAGTTTAATCAGAAAAATATGAATGATAATTCAGAATTATTTAAGAACACTTTATTAGATGCTCCAAAAGTCACAATCAAGGAAGAATTCTGATTGGTTTAAAAAAATGACATGTTTTAAAAGGGAAGTAAAGGCAGCTATAAAAATAATATATAACAAATGGAAGAAGAGGGAAGTTGATAATAATTAGGATAAATCAGAAAGTAGGAATGGTCAAAAATTGATAAGAGAAGTAAAGGGAAATCTATGGCCAGCAGAGTTAAGAACAATAAAAGGAGTTTTTTAAGTATATTAGAAATGAAAAAAATCCTAACAATGCTGTTGGTCCATTACTAAATGCAAATGGTAGAATTATAAATAGCAATGCAGAAAAGGCAGAAGTGTTCAATAAATAATTCTGTTCTGTATCTGGGGCCAAAACAAATAACGCTCTTTCCATTCCACTAGTATCTCAGGAGGATGTTAAACAGCAGTTACTAGAATCAGACATTTTTAAATCCTCAGGTCCAGATAACTTGCATCCTAAAGTTTTCAACAAGCTGGATGAGAGTTCGCTGGACCATTAATGTTGATTTTCAATAAGTCTTAGAACACCAGGGAAGTTCCAGAAGACTGGAAGAGATCTAATGTTGTGCCAATAGTTGAAAAGGGTAAATAGGATACCTTATTATATATTATTATAATTATAGGGCTGTTAGTCTGATATTAATCCCCAACATGATAATGGAGCAGCTGATATGGGATTCAATTAATAAAGAATTAAAAAGGAGGGTAATATAATTAATGCTAGTCAACATGGGTGTATAGAAAGTAGATCCTGTCAAACTAAATTGATTTTTTTTATGAGATTACAAATTTGGTTGATAAAGGTAATAGTTAATATAATATACGTAGACTCCTATAAGGCATTTGACTTAATCACACATGATAATTTAATGAAAAAAACTAGAAAGAAATAAAATTAACATGGCACATATTACATGGACTAAAAGCTGGCTTACTGATAGTTTTCGAAGTGTAACAGTAAACAAGGAATCATTGTCAAGCAGATGTGTTTCTAGTGGGGTTCTGTGTGACTTGGTTCATGGCCCTACACTATTTAACATCTTTATCAGTGACCTGGAAGAAAACAAAACGATCACTGAAACAGTTTACAGATGACACAAGAATTGGGAGCCTGGTAAATAATGAAGAAGGTATGTTACCAATACAGAGTAATTTCTATTGCTTGGTTAGCAAACTATGTGTTTTCAATACAGCTAACTGTAAAGATTTTGTTACCAGATTTGCCTGTTGGTACGCTCATTTATTAGGGTTACTCTTCTGGGGGTGTTCTGTAGTTCTGTCAATATACTGCTTTGTTACTTGTGTTCTCATATGGAGATTTACTTCTCCCTTCTTCAAGTTCCCTCCCAATGGAGCTATCCTGCAGGACCAAGGTTCCCCAGGCCCCCCCCCCCCCACAGAGTATCTGAGAGGACTGGGTTAATCAGCACTCCCAAGCTGACCCCTTATATATCCCTGGACTCAGTAGGCTGTGTTGAGCAGAACTTCCAAGCTGTCACCCTGATAGGCCATGGGCACCGCACCGGAATAGAGTATACCTAAGCAGGCTGTGTCGAGCAGCACTTTCAAGCTGCCACCTTCATATGCCCCAGGTTCAGCATGTCCTTATCCCACTTTCACGTTACAATTGTTCTGGTAGCAACCCACCTGAGGAGCAAACCTCACAGGATTTTTGGGCGCTGCAGGGATCTTTAGCTTAAGTACGAGGAGCATTGCTGCAGAGCTAATGGGGAAGCCAAAAAAACACCCATGAGGGTGGGTGGGTGGGGAGAGAGAAGCAACCAGCTTAATCATGCAAGTTATTTATTGTCAGGTAATAAACATACAAGGGAAGTCAAACAAACAAAACAGTTATAATATTAAATCTAACTTAAATTTGATTATAAAAGTCAGGTTTAGAAAACTATAACTGATCACATAAGTCAGGGTCAGAAGGCTATACCGAGAGAGAGAGAGAGAGAGAGATGGGTTCTCACCACTCTGTGAAGCTTGAATTAATCGGAGTTCGCAGGAGGTGGTGGTAGCTGAGGGTCCAGAGTGCTGGAGACAGGCAGAGCCCCCAGCACCATCAGTCAGGAGAAGATGAAGTCCCAATGGAACTGATGCAGATTTTGGATCTAGGCATCAGAGCACTTACTTGAGCATGGGTAGGGGTTTTTGTAGGAAAAGAACAGTTGTTCAAGGGAGAACACTAGATTTGTTTATGGGTAAACTGGTGGCTCAAGGAGTATACCAAAATTGTTTTATTCTGGATAGACAATAGGAACTGATTATTCCTGGCTATGGGTGGCGTTCCTTCGAGGGAGCTCACAATGCAGTTAGGCTGCTTCAGTATTTTGGATACCAATAAAGGGTTTAATACTAGAATTGGTCTGATAACTGCTGAGGTGGGTGTGTGCAGGCGTGGGTTCATTAATATCTGGAGCAGAGATCCCCCATCATGCAGTGCTTCCCTGCTTTTCTGGTGCCAGAGTTCCGTGCGGTTCTTGCATTAGAAGCTCTGATCTCCATTCTGTATGCTAATAGAGATGCCTCTCTGTCTCATCCTTGATGCAAATGAGGCTAGGGGAGTTTCCTTAACTCTGTCAGCCTGGTCCTGAGGGTTTAGGTGTGTCTCCCACTGCTTTTCATTGCTTTTTGTAAGTCTTTCTTCTGATCAGCTTTGGTTCAAGCAGAGGCTGGGGAGGGAGGAGAAAGGTCTTTCGTGAGTCAGATAGGTTGAGTAGTGTGCTCTGGTTCCCCAAGAACACAGAGCTGATAGGTAACAAGTTACACCTAGTATAACTTACACTCTTTGTTCCTAACAGGATGAGGGACTGTATCTTGGGAAGCAGTGACTTTGAAAACGATTTCAGTGTTGTAGTGGATAATCATCTGAACGTGAGCTCCCTGTGCAATACTGTGGCCAAAAAGGCTGATGTGATCCTTGGATGCATAAACTGCAGACTCTCAAGTAGAGGTAGAGATGTTATTTTACCTCTGTATTTGGCGCTGGTGCGAATGCTGCTGTCCAGTTCTGGTGTCCACAATTCAAGAAGGATGTTGATAAATTTTTAGAGAGGACGATTAAAGTACTAGAAAACAGGCCTCTACAGTGATAGACTCAGGGAGCTCTATCTATTTAGCTTTACAAAAGAGAAGGTTAAGGGGTGACTTGATTCTAGCCTATAAGTACTAATGTGGGGAGCAAATATTTAATAATGGGCTCTTCAGTCTAGCAGAGATAAGTTTAACATGATCCAATGGCTGGAAACTGAAGCTAGACAAGTTCAGTCTGGGAATAAGATGTAAATTTTTTTAACAGTGAGAGTAATTAATTATCAGAACAATTTACCAAGGGTTGTGGTGGATTCTCCGTCATTGACAATAATTAAATCAAGATTGGATGCTTTTCTAAAAGATACGCTCAAGGAATTATTTTGGGGAAATTCTGTGGCCTGTGCTTTACTGAAGGTTAGACTAGATGATCACACGGATCCCTTTAGTCCTTGGAATCTATGACTCTACAGAAAGGTGTTCTACATTGCAGCATTATGCATTTTGTGTCTTTAAGGTGCCCCCCTTTTGCTCTGCAATTAGAAAATGACAAAAGGATTAAATCTGCGAGCAACTTGGTTTTGTAAATCAGAGCCTTGAAAAGAAACCTGGAGTATGTTCAAAGTGAATATCACAAAATAACCCCATTACTATACAGGCCCACTCCTTATTTAAATGGAAATTTTGCCTTCAGGCTCAGGCTTTCTTTATACAATTTTTTTTAGTGTGTTTTTTTTTAGGTATCTTTAGACACATCTCTTTGGAAACCTACTGAATGTGCATACTCTTTATAGTTTAATTAGGTGTAAAGAGAGACAAATAAGCACAATCTGTTTATGCCTGCACTTAACCAGAAATATAGGGGCACATTCTCTTTAATTACACTCATACAACCTGTTAGCTCCCTTGCAGATGTAGAGCGCTATGGGTTAAACTAGCCTTCAGAGAGCGCACCAGGGAAAGCTCTCCGATCTGTCCACACTGACAGCTGCAAGCGCACTGGTGTGGCTACATTCGCGGCACTTGAAGTAGCATTTGGAGCAGTGCATTATGGTCAGCTATCCCACAGAGCACCTCTTCCCATTCTGGCGCTGTGGCTTGTGGGAAGAGGACGTGGGGTGCAGGGCATTCTGGATCCTGTCCCAATGCCCTGTGATGCATTGCTTTGCATCCCAGCAATCCCTGTGTTTCCGTCTACATTTGGCACCATCTTTCAACGATTTCTGTGCAGAGGGCTCTTTGTCTTCCTTTTTGGTCTGTGGAAATGGAGCCTGAACTACTGCGGAACATGCTAACAAGTCTCGCCAGCACATCTCGTTTGGCAGTCGAGTTACTGCTTAAGATCCAAAGTGACAGTGAGGGAATTCGATGATGATATTGAGTCACGTAACTCATATGACACAAAATTGCTTGTCTCATTCATGGACATGCTCTCCACCATGGAACGCTGCTTTTGGGCTCGGGAAACAAGCACTGCGTGGTGGGATCACATCGTCCTGCAAGTCTAGGCTGATGAGCAGTGGCTGCAGAACTTTTAGATGAGAAAAGCCACTTTCATGGGATTGTGTGCTGAGCTTCCCCCACCCTGTGGCACAAGGACACGAGATTGAGAGCTTCGCTGATGGTGGAGAAGCAGGTGGCTATTGCAATCTGGAAGCTGGCAACTCCAGACAGCTACCGATCGGTTGCTAACCAGTTTGGAGTGGGGAAGTCGACAGTTGGAATTGTGTTGATGCAAGTTTTCAGGGCCATTAATTGCATCCTGTTTAGAAGAACGGTGACTCTGGATAAGGTACATGACATTGTGGCTGGCTTTGAACAAATGGGTTTCCCTAACTGTGGAGAGGCAATAGATGGGATGCATATTCCTATTCTGGCACCAGCCCACCTAGCCTCCATGTACGCTAACCGAAAAGGGTATTTCTCCATGGTTCTCCAGGTGCTTGTGGATCACTGTGGTCATTTCATTGACATTAACGCAGGCTGACCCAGAAGGGTGCATGGCGCATGCATCTTTCGGAACACTGGCCTGTTTGAGAAGCTGTAAGCCAGGCCTTGCAAGCCCAGACCAGAAGATCACTGTAGGGGAAATTGAAATGCCCATTGTGATCCTTGGAGACCCCACTTACCCGTTAATACAGTGGCTCATGAAACCCTATACAGGGAGCCTGGACAGCAGCCAGGAATGGTTCAACTACAGGCTGAGCTGGTGCCGAATGACTGTGGAATGTGCTTTTGGCCGTTTGAAGGGCCGCTGGCGCTCTCTTTATGGGAAGCTATACTTGCCTGAAGACAGCTTCCCTGTGGTTATATCCGCGTGCTGTACCCTCCATATTTGTGAAGGAAAGGGTGAAAGCTTCACTCAGGTATGGGCCTCGGAGGCTCAACACCTGGAGGCTGAATTTGCACAGCCAGAGAGCAGGGCTATTAGAGGGGCCCAGCGTGGGGCTGCAAGGATTAGGGATGCCTTGAGGTTGAAATTTGAGACTGAAAGCCACCAGTAATGTCTGTCGACCAGTGATAAGAATGACGGCTGAGATCTCAAGGTTGCACCTAGACAGGCAAAATGCAACACTTAACAGAGGCAGCATTGTACACACCAGACAGAGCAATTATTCCCCCGCACTTAAGGAGGGCAATCACAAAAAACATACTTTGCCTGTCCCAAAGCGAGTGCACATAACCCACGGGAGCCCCAGAAATGGTGAGTGAGCACAGGGACCATGGAGACTGATTGTTTCAAGGCTGTACTGTCCTCTGGGTTTCTGTGCCTTGTGGAGAGCACCTACACTGACCACAGTTCAACATTCTCCACAGGAGTTTGTCCTGGAAGATAACTCACTGCTGAGGGTGACAAGGGAAGCAAGGGAGGGTATCTTCTACAATGCGGCTTCCGTCCTGGCACATACGCAGCTTGACTGTGTGCAGCAATGGTCCCCCCTCCTTGCCCAAAAAGCCTGTACCTAAAAACTTCCTTCCCAAAAAGAAAGCTGCTTACCAGGAACCTCCTCTGTTGTTTGTCCTTCCCCAAGCACCAGACGCCTCGACTGGCTGTCTTCCTCCTGGCTCGAGAAGAGCTCCTGGCTGCATGCATCTAGGGATTCCAGAGTGTCTTCCCCTGCCTCAGCACCATCGCTTGTGCTTTCCTCCTCTTCCTCCCCCCCCCAACTGTGCTGGGCTCGGAAGTGTCCGTGGTGGTCATTGCAGTGGAGCTTGGATTGCCCCCAAATATCGCGTCCAGCTCTTTGTAGAATTTGCAGGTTGCGGGGGCAGCACTGGAGCATCCGTTTGCCCTGCGGCTTTGTGGTAGGCATTCCGCAGCTCCTTTATTTTAACCCGACACTGCACGGCATCCTGGTCATAGCCCATGTCCATCATGGCCCTTGATATGTGCCTGAAGGTATCGTAATTCCTATGGCTGGAACGCAGCTGGGACTGCACAGCTTCCTGCTCCCAAACACTGATGAGGTCCAGGACCTCGCCACCGCTCCATACTAGGGATTGCCTGGCACGTAGAGACATGGCTACCTGGAAAAATGTGCTGAGAGCACTCCACACCTGGCTGAGCAAACAGAAAGGGGATTTTCAAAATTCTTAGGGAATTTAAAGGGCAGGTCTGACACTTGGTCACCTGAGGACAGGGCAGCAGAATTCAAAGGTGATGACCAGAGTGTCTAGAATAGGCATTGTGGGATACTTCCGGAGGCCAATCAGAGCCAATCAGAGTGCATTAGGTATCCAGTGGCGCTGCAGCGTTCCACCAAGAGCGCAACAAACTTTATTCCTCTCGGGGAGGTGGAGTACCAGGAGCTCTCCAGCCGCGGAGTCAGAGTGCTCTATGTGCTTTGCCAGTGTGGACGGGGCTTTTGGTGACATTATTGTGCTATAACGCACAAGTGTAACCGAGGCCAAAGAGGAGAACTTGGTTTGTAGCATTTCAGTGGAGAGTTAACCACTTTTAATGGACAGTTAAAATATTTTTCAAGTAATTATGTGAATATTTGCAGCTTAAGGAAATGTTGTATATTAAACTTCGATTTGCAATTTGTTTGTGTAATTTATAAAAATGAAACCATTACAGACTGTAGAGCTGGCTGGTGTTTTTTGTCTCTCTCTCTGTGGGTTTTTTTTTTCCTCTAAGTGGTTGTAGTATCTCATTGACTGAGATATTCTTTTTTACATGTGTTGTTTGGACTGTTGTGCTGAAATAATTTTCTGATATCATAGATTATTAGGATTGGAAGGGACTTCAAGAGATCATCTAGTCTAATCCGCTGCTCAAAGCAGGGCCAATCCCCAAATGGCCACATCAAGGATTGAACTCACAACCATGGGTTTATGCAGGCCAATGCTCAAACCACTGAGCTATCCCTCCCCCCTGTATATATACAGAATAATTTTATATGCTACATTTTAGAAAATCTTACATTCCTCCTGTATGTTTGGAAAGTAGGAAAAAGCCCCTTAATTAATGTCAGGATAGTGAAAACTCCCTGTAGGGAAAATGATAAATATTTAGAGTAAAAGTATGTCACATTAAAATACATTTAAAAGGTGATCTGTAAAGGTTTTTTTTAAAAAAGTTGTGTTGTGTGTTTTTAAATCATCCCTGGCATCCATTTAAAAAGAGGTGAAGAGGTTTTGTTTTTTGTTTTTTTTAAAAAACAACCTGCTTGTGTCTGGTCTTCTCTACGATTGCAGGAAATGCTCTCCTGGGAATCCCAGCTGTCACAGCTTTTCTTGCAGAAACTAGGTACTTGACCTTTACCAAAGGCATTCTCCAAAATGTTTGTTTGTTACTGCACCTAAATCGGTATTAACAAAAAACAAACTAGGGGCCCATTTCTCCTTTATGCTAAGGCTCCTTTACACCTCTCTGGCAGTGTAAAAGGAACTTAAATTGGTCATAAATTATTTACACCATCATCACATCAGGCCCCAGGAGTTTTGAACAGTCTGACTTGTGTGAAGTCATGAGTTCACTAGATCTTTAGTCACTAGAGAGCTTTTGAGGCTAGACAAGACCTAAATGTGTAAATGTTGAAATTAGGGAAGAACACTTTTGAGGAAACCCTGCCCCCCGCACCCCAAACCTCTAGGCCTTTTTTATATATACTATAAATAGCAAAAAGTACACAAACAAAATCTCTGTCCTTCGCAGGTCACATTTAATGTCCTCCAGATCTGGCTCAATGCTAAGCTGTGCTCTTTCCAGTTGTCAGGCTAACGTCAAGCCTGCTCAGTACATAGACTGAAGACCTTGTTGGATGGGAAGCCTGCTTGTAGTTGAAAGAAGCAAGAACGGTAATTCAGATTGGGGCAGATGCAGTCAGAGGTTGAACAAGGTAGATTATTTTTGCAGTGATTTGTTGGCTGCATTATAGATAAAATGCAGGGAAGTAAATGGTGGTCTGAAAATATGAAGCCTGGACAAGGATACTAAACAATGGGGATGGAGAAGAATGGGCTGGTTGTTGGAGACATCACAGAGGGAAAAGGGTAAGATTTGGCAACGGGACTGATAAAGGAGAAGGAGCAAGAGGAGTAAAATAGTGGCACCAAGGCTGCGATATATGAATTCCCAATCATAATCAGGAAAACTTGCCGTGACTCCCAAATATAAAGAAAAGGCTCCTGGACTCTGTTATGTTCCTCGATCCAAAGTTACAGATTACTCATCCTAATGAGTTAATGATGCTTAGCCAAGTAAAATACAGGGACATTCTTCTTATTCAAAATAGCCTCAATGTGCTGTTTGTTAATTCCAGGTCTCATTCACCACTGCTCTATAGTTACAGTATTTCTAGTGAAAACCTGAAGGCACATGACCCAGATAAAGGGCTCAGCTTGCTGAACCAAATCGTACCTTAGCTGTAACTGCTGGGAGAATGGGAGGAGAGTATGTGTGAGGACTGTACCGCGTTCTAGGGAACTGGCTCACAAAACAGTAGGGCCATTGTCTCTAAATGCAACAAAAAGGGCTGTTCAAAAACCCACAATGCCAAAATCTTCTAATGCCAAAAATCTGTGCTTGTCATTTTCTGTGCACTTGCCATTAAAATGTTTCATTGCTTTTCCGTTCCTGCAATTATTTATCGCTACAGAAAAGTCCTCTATGTCAGTAAATAAGAACAGTGTTTTCAGTTTATATTATTTTTTGGATTTTTTTTTAAATTCTCCAGTTCTATGCCTTTGTCATGGAGCTGCCTTTGTATAAGTAGCTGCTCACTGCTGGGAGATAGTGAGTGACAGTGCAGCCGGCTTCCCTAGATCAGAGACTTGCCAGTGGTTACTTAGTGTTTGTGCATAAAAGGACTATATATGTATTTACGTTTTCATGCCCATTCTGTTATTATTGGAATGGAGTTTCTGTTCCCTAGCTTGTGGAGCTGCAGTTTGCACTGGGCTGCCAGCTCTCTCAGCAGGGGAAAAACTAAATCCCTTTAGGATCTATAGCTTTCTCTTTGTCAAACACAGATGCAGTTGACTTTTTGTGACCTGTCTAGAATTTAGCCAACCAAAACCTGTGGTCTGAAGGAAGCTGCCACTGTTGTTCACTCAGCACCTTGCACCACCTCCTCAATGAGAATGACTGTGTGATTCAATGGTGAATGTTGAGGCTTAGGGCCGGATTATCAGATTGCCATGAAAGGAGCTTGTCCTGCATCCAGTGGTGCTTCACATAGTGGCACTACATGGGTTCCACTGTCAAGCGAGTAGAAAAGAGCTGGATTTTCCCCTGTGTGAGACTGTCTGCAATAGTTACAGCCTCACTCTAGCCTTTTCAAAGGATAATGTGCTGTAGCAGGGACCAGTTGGTAGTCCCCATCTGTGCAAGAATGGCCTCTGCTAAGGACCCCATGGATTTGTGGATCTCCTGAAATGATTTCCTGCAAGGGCCTTCCTGCCTTTTAGCAGTACTCACACATTTTTAATACATTTTTACACTCTACAGTAAAAAAAAATCCAAACAATTAAGTCCTAATCTAGCAAAGAAGTTAAGCATCTGCTTAAAGTGAATTGTGCTACCCAGGTGCATAAAGTTAAGCACCTGCTTTAGTGCTTTGCTAGATCAGGACTATTCTGAGCAAAAAGTGCTCAATGTTTAAACAGGACTTTTCTACTCCATTACACATGGTTGCCTGGTTGCACATGCTCTTGCCAGGGAGTACAGTGCTGAAGAAGGGCCATCAACTATTAGGTATTATAAGAATGGCTATTTTATCTGCTTAGTATCTTTTTGCTCATTGTTCACTCATTCTGGTCTCTCAGTCGTGTGACATCCATGCTGCACAGAACTAGTACAGACTTTTTGGAGCATCATATAGGGCCTGATCCTGCACCACTGAAAAGAAAGTGAGTTTTGCCATTGACTTCAATGGGAATTGGATCAGGCCAATACTCCATTATGGGAAATGGCCATGTGTGAGTCATCTTTTCTAATCTTAATTTTTGTCATGAAATCATGGTATTGGCTCACTATCAATAAAGGCATTTGTGACAGACTGAAAAGTTTAACCTCTGTTAATGAACTCAACAAGTAATATAACTACAATTGAATTCCTTATTCCCAATTTATTTTGTTTAGAGGTTCACTTGGTGTTTGGTATGGTAATGTCTATATGCAGGAATTTAGGAAGCAAATATATTGGGGCTTCCCTATCAAATGTAGTTCCCTATGTTTACTTTTCCCAGTTGATGCTAGATCTACATGGGTTGTAATTTGTTTCAGACCTCGTTGATGTGCCATATGATTTCAGGCAGTCAGTGAAATAGAGGAAGCAATGTATGAATTAGAATGGACTGGGTTGTTATCTTTAATTCTGGTAATCTGACTTCATTTTCAAAGGCTGCCAACATCTCCTTGAAAACAGATGTTCCTAGAACAATAATTCTGCAGCTGCGGAGGGGAAAACCATCACATTTTCAATGAATGTTGAGTCACAGAAAATATGACGTACCTGGATAGTTATTTTTAGGGTATACGGTATGGAAAACTTTTGGTTAATAAACCTTCACATTATACTAAAAATTAACCCATGCACTGGCAATTTATTTGTGTCAGTTCTGTCCATTTCAAATGTGGTTATAGTAAAATGGAATCTCTAAAAACGATATCTGTCATTCTGCTAATGAGCCACAAGTCAAATGTACTGAGGCCAGATTTTTAAAGGTGTATAGATGTAGCTGTGCTCAATGTTGCAGCACTTAACAGATTTATCTCATAAATCAGATAGGCATTGCAATGCTGATGCAGCGATGCCTAAATATTGTTAAAACTCTGCACCTGGCTTTGTAAACCTTACCAAGTTTTTTTTCTAGCTGCTGGCCCAATTTTAGATGAAATGTATCAGTTTTAGATTCCACGGAATCATACTGTAACTGGAGAGCCCCAGTAACTGTGGGAATTGTAGTGGGAATTTTGTAATCACCACCATGCCACTCAGTGGCTACCATGGTGTCTAAGGAAGGGGAATGAGGAGATGAGAGGAGTTTTGTTTTTTGCTGACTTAAAATTACAGTGCAATATAACCTAGTGTAAAACGTCATCATGGAATTAGTTTAAGTCACGCTTTCCTCAGTCTGTAGTTTGTTCCTCATTCTACCTGTTAGGTGACTGAGACATGACAATCGTCCCCTATTATTAATGGTATCAGCTGTGGAGGAAAGCAGTTATTCAGCAAGTTCTCATTACAGGGTTGAATAAATGCAGTCCAGCTATCAACTGAAGAGCGGTGCTAGGGCAAACTCCTCCCTGTTGTAAATCTGCTGCAGCCAATGGTATTACACCAGGGATGAACCTGATTCCTAATCGCTAGGAAAACCATCGCTGTTCAGACAATGTTAGAATAGCAGAGTATAGGGATCAGTTGCATACCATGTAATGTGAATGACAAATAATTTCACCAGGAAGGTTGTAGCTGGCCAGTGAATATCTAGTTTTACATTGATCTGATGTGTTTTGTTTTAAGCTACTCCAGTCTTGCTTCCTTTGGGATGCACAATCCACAACGGAGCGTAACATCTTGTGTATCAAAAATAACATCGAGAGGTATGGTAAAAAGAAAACCTTCCTGCATATGTTTCTCCTAATTGTGAATCTAGAAAATAATTCTGCAGTGTCTTTTGTTATTCTCAAATTGGTGCATTTGTAGAACTGAGACCTGAAGTATAATTTAAAAATGTGTCTTTCTGCTTAGTTTTCCTCAAAGAAACATATGTGGCGAGTGAGAAGTGAGGAGATGATTCCCTAGAAGCAGAGGCCCCTGGAGTGTTAATTATTCTATGCACCAGCTCTAATAGGATTCTTTCAACAAAAACAAACAAGACTTTCAAAGCATCAGTCTGCTCAGGGACTTCAAGCTGCCTGATGGGTTGGGCTCTGAAAGCAAATTAGCAGAGAGCAAACACACACTTGTTTGTGGCACAATTAAAACTGGTACAGTGTGTGTAAGGTGAGTGCTATTAATAAATGGTATTTTTCTGCTCTGCAGCGATTGCGATAGGGAGGTATCTTCAATTCTAAGTGTAGCCTACTCTGTATGTGTCCGGTTGTCAAACTGCAATGGTACCCACTCGAAGTACAGAAGTGCACAGTGCTGTGAGCTGATTTTTCTGAAATTCAGCATGTCCTTGTCTCTAGCTACAGTAGCACTGTACTGCAAGGCAGATTTGGAGAGAGTACAGAGCACAAAAATTAAGTGGTTTTAAGAACCAAGCTAGCAGGCAATATTAAAAGAACAAAAAGTACTTGTCATGGTATAATTCCCCACTCTGAACCTTAGCGTCCAAAAGATGGGGTACCAGCATGAATTCCTCTAAGCTTAATTACCAGCTTAGTACTTGTAGCGCTGCCACCAACCAGGAATCCCAGTGCCTGGTACACTCTGGTCCCCCCAAAACCTTGCCTAGGGACCCCCAAGACCCAGACCCTCTGGATCTTAACACAAGGAAAGTAAACCCTTTCCCTCACCGTTGCCTCTCCTAGGCTTCCCCTCCCTGGGTTACCCTGGAAGATCACTGTGATTCAAACTCCTTGAATCTTTAAACAGAGAGGAAAATTCACCTTCCCCCCTCCTTCTTTCTCTCCCTCCCAGACTCTCCCTGAGAGAGAAAGTAATCCTAACACAGAGAGAAAAAATTAACCTCTCTCTCCCCCCTTTCCCTCCACCAATTCCCTGGTAGATCCAGACCCAGTCCCCTGGGGTCTCACCAGAATAAAAAAAAAAATCAGGTTCTTAAACAAGAAAAGCTTTTAATTAAAGAAAGAAAAAACAGTAAAAATTATCTTTGTAAATTTAAAACGGAATACGTACAGGGTCTTTTAGCTAAACCCCCCCCCAGCCTAAGTATACAAGTACAAATTAAAATCCTTTCAGCAAAATACAAATTTTAACTCCTTCCAGCCAAATACACATTTTAACTCCTTCCAGCCAAATACACATTTGCAAATAAAGAAAACAAACATAAGCCTAACTTGCTTTATCTACCTAGTACTCACTATTCTGAACTTATAAGATCCTGTATCGGAGAGATTGGAGAGAAACTTGGTTGCACGTCTGGTCCCTCTGAGCCCCCAGAGTGAACAACAACCAAAAACTAACAGCACACACAAAAACTTCCCTCCTTCAAGATTTGAAAGTATCCTGTCCCCTGATTGGTCCTCTGGTCAGGTGACAGCCTGGGTCACTGATCTTCTTAAACCTTTACAGGCAAAAGAGATATAAAGTACTTCTGTTCTATTAACTCCTACTATCTGTTTATGACAGTACTGGTGTAGCTTGACCAAACAGCAGTGTGAGGGGAGGTGGGTGAACCAACAAACAACTTTCTGTAAGTATTTTGAAGTGTGTGAACTCAAAGGAGGATGCAGAATTGTCAGGATTATGGCTTACCAATCAAAGTGGGGCAGGCTCTGGATAATTGTGGGAGGCAACCCAAAAATTCAAGTGTTGAAATTCCACGTGAAATTTCTCACACTTTCAGATTATAAAGCATTTAAAACCAAATGTGTTATTTATGACATCATTCATTCTTTGTCTTGTAGTAGCACCCAGAGATCCCAATTTGCTATCAAGCACCATTGTGCTGGGCACTGGCTACACACCCAAAATGAAAGGATAGCCCCTGCCTCAAAGAACACACAATCTAAGTATCTTATGAGACACAAACAGTGGATACACCAAACAGACAGGGAAGCACAAGGTAACAGTAAGACTGTCATGGTTGGCAATTAGCATAATGTGCAGCTATCCCAACATACCAGCTGCCTAGCCATTGTCAAGTGTTGTGTTTAAAAAAAGAAAAGCAAGTCTTCTGGGAATTTAACTGGAATTTTATCAGAATAATTTTCAGTGATAAATTATGTTATATAAAATTAGCAAACAGCACACTAACATTGAGCCCCAGATGCAGAGGACCACAGAAGCCCTCATGTATTTCTCTCCCAGATACACAAAAACAAATATTTTCTCTCCCTATTTATGGTTTTCAATCTTTCTTTCTCCCCCTTGCTTTATCACCTTGATTCCAAGCTTACATACCACACCGCTACAATCTGCTCACTACTTTCTCTGTATAGACTCACTCCCCTTCCTGTTGAGACCATTTGATTTATCTACCCAGTCTGTACTTTCTCCATTTCCTTTCCTCACTTTTTGTTTCATACAATCCAATTTCTGGTTCTGCCCTCCCACCCCAAATCCAATCTCTGCCCCCCCCCACCCTCGCCCTGTACAGCTCTTCTCCCCTGACAATCACTTCATTAATTCTCAATCCCTCATTCACCTAATTTACCAATTCTTAATCCTTGTCCCCAAATGAATCAATTCTAGGCTCTTCCTCCCCCAGACAGTTTAATCTTTGCCCCCTTTTCTAATCTAATACTTCAGTGCTCTGCCCTCTGCCCTTCATTTCTCAGCCTCCCTTCAGTTCAGTGCCATACAAAATATCCTCCAACACATCACGCACTACATCATGCCCTCCTCCAAATCTCTCTAGCTCAGCTCATGTGCCAGTTCAATATCATTCCAATCCCGCACTTTCCCATTTCATTACAATCTCCCTCTTCAGCCGTTCCATTCTCAGGTCCCTTCTATCAATTCTTAGGCTCCTCCTCATGCTCCACCAACTCATCAAATTTTGGCCTCCTCTCTCATGTGACAATTCATGTCTGGGATCTTCATACCTCTGAACAGTCTTCTCCTTCACTGCTTCATGGTTGCCCACACTCAGCTTCTCCTAGACTAGGTCAGACACCACCTCAGGGCCCAGCTCTAACTTCCTGAGGTATCAGAGGATATCGTGATAAGGAAGTTGCTTCTCTCTTGCTCCATGGCAACTGTCCTCTTGGTCTCAAGGCAGGAGAAGGGCTGAGGAAGAGGCAAGCCCCCTCCCAATCAGACTTCGCCAGTGCACTAGCATTCTACCTTCTTAGCAGAAAGAAGGGTGACTGAAAAGAGTGACTGGGGAGGGAGGAAAGGAGCAGTGAGTGGGAGGGGGACTCTGAGGGGCAGTGAGTGGGAAGGAGCAGGAGCATGAGAGGATGATGTGAGGGGCGGGAAGGCTCAGTAAGAAGCAGGCCAACAGTGGGGGAGGCAGTAGGTGGGAGGCAGGACTCCAGAGGGAGGCACTGGTCTCTGTTGATCAGTCTTTTATGCTGCGCAAATAGCTATTTTAGCCAGAATTTCTTTGCAGATCCATCCCCTATGGAGAAAAAAAAAATCAACCCAACATTAAGGGGAAGCAGCTCAGGAGGGCTAAGTGCCGGATGATGCTTAGTATGTACATTTGGTTCACAATATGTTATGCTCAACTGTGGCTTCTTTTCCCCATCTACATCACACAGGATGCAAGACTAGAGCGGCTTAGAACATTTTTTTAAAATGAAAAATGGACTGACTAGCTAATGTGATACAAAAAGTAACGCAGAAGAAAAAAAAATCATGCAGGAAGCCGAGCGGACACTGAGTAAGCACAGCCTGCACTGCACCTTGTGTAGTCAGATGGAAACAAAAGGAGGTTGGGGCCTTGGACGGTTGCATGAAGGGACAGCAGTTCCCAATGGACACTGCGAGAGATAAGGTTCCAAATTCCTGGGTCAGAAAACATGCATATCCAAGAGTAGGACACCATCTGGACAATTCTCAAAGGAGTACCCTTAGTTTCTGATTCTCCCATAACACAAATGGGAAGCAGGAATCCGAATGCCTGTGGCTTTCTCTGTTGCAAACCACATGAACAGTTATGTTGTGAATGCTAAGCCCCACATGACCAATGCATGGCAGTTATTAATAAAAAGACAAGGGCAGACTTTAATCTATGGATTATCTGGGTATTTGGCTAAATACATAAAACTCTTCAGTTCCTGCTTGTGACTGGAACAATAAAGGAGGGTTTTTTCCAAACCTTTTGGGGTACAAACAGTCTCTGCGATATGCTGGTTGTTCCTATCTCTGTGGTAATCTCATTGTGCTCAAACACTCCACATAGAGTGCCAATGCCTGTGTTTCAAATAAAATATGGACCTGCTGAGTAACAAGCCTCTGAAGTAAATTAGAAGCACGGCAATAGATTTGTAGGCTGCTGAATGTACCCCAACATACCATCCAGAAGCTTCTAGATATTTTCAGTTACATCATACAGGACTGCCCTAAGGAAGGTACCTACTTCCAGGGAATAAAAGGAGACTCAATTTGTGTTTGCAATTGGGATTGATTTACTGTTACCAGTACAAATTTGGCCTTCCTTTTGGGACGATGTGTGTGGGAAATTGAGAGGTGTAGTGCCAGGAATGCCCAACTTGTAGCCAGAGGCTGTTTACTGTATTTGCTTCTCAAATTGAAATGGTCCAAATGTATCCCATGAGGAAAAATAGTAGAATTGATACCAATGTGGAATTATACCAGGGGTATCATATGAGGTCTATCATCTGCTTTGCATAATTCAGCTAGGGTGACCAGATGTCCCAATTTTATAGGGACAGTCCCAGTTTTGGGGTCTTTTTCTTATATAGGCTCCTATTACCCCACCCCCTGTCCCGATTTTTCACACTTCCTATTTGGTCACCCTAAATTCAGCTGCTCTAACAAATTTACAATGTAAAGTGATTGCCTTTGTTTGAAGAACATTTCCAAGGAGACCTGAGAGTTAAGGGCAAACCAACTTTAGAGCTTAGCAGTTAGTGTTGCCACAGCAGGCAAGACTCCAATCTACTGCCTCCTTTCTAGTATCTGGTCTCCTGAAACTATATGATAGCGAGTACAGGCTATCCCTGATGCTATGCCACTGCATTCCATTCAAGTAGCCTCACCAAATATAATCAATTGCCTATTTAGCAACATCCAGTGAACCAGTGTGAATACTGCTGAGTGTCTAATAAGTGCCATTTTGCAATGGCTAGATGTGTAGTTGATTCCTCTGAAGATATGCTGCTATTTTGTAACAATCAAATGCACACTCTCAATAGATTGAATTGCAGACTTGTTTTACCACAGGCTATTCCACAAGCAGCAAAAGCCTCATTGTTGCATCCCTGTGTGTTTGCTAATGCTTAGTTCCTGGGTGGAGGAGCCAGTATAGTAGCTAAGATGTTCACTTGGTGGGGAGAAAGGAAAATTGCCTTTCACAGGACATAAATAGGCCTCTGAATATTAGCAGCTTTAGATCGTGCATACCCTACAACATACATGCAAAAGTGTTGCTTTTTGGGAAAAGATAATTTCCATTTAAAATTAGAAGTTCTTTAGGTTAGTGATCATTAGAGAGCACCAGCAGATGACATGGGGCTGCAGAGAGATGTCCTCTTAAAACACTAAATGGAAAATGGTACCTTTATATCCATTTGAAGTGCAAGATCATGTGTGAATTGTACATACAGTGCAGCCATTAAAAGGGCAGCCGTTGGCAGATAGTGGTTCAGTTTCTCATCTTTAAAATGAGGACAATACTTTCCTTCTCCTGCTCTAGCGGATCTTGTCTATACTGTAAGCTCATTGGGGCCAGGGACTGTCTTATCATGTATCTGTACAGTTCCTAGCACAAGGGAAACACAATGGGACATCTAGATGCTAATTATTAAAAATAATTGCATTTTACTGAAGTAAAATACCTTGAAAATACCTGTTATAGGAATCATACACTGAGTTGACTGGTGGTAAAGAGTTGAGCTTCTTCCTTCTAAGAAGTCAGGAGGCAGGGGGGAAATAATGGAACATTTCATTCCCATCAAGCATTGAGAGGGAGGGGATATGGGTTGAGGCAGGATGGTTTGCTTCAACCAAAGGCAATGGAGCTACTCATCATGCAAGCAACCAGAATGGGGAGAATGAAAGGAACTGCCTGGATCACTGCAGAAATCAGTGACATTTTTGAAGCATGAGGGAAGCTGGTGTGAAGGATTCTGTAATGTGGAGTCACACTTTAAAAAAGCAATGAATTTTTGGTTGTGGGAAAGAAAGAGGTGAAGCTCACTGAGCCAGACAATGCTGCTTTCCTTTATTCCAGAAGAAAGCCCCACTCTAGCTTCAGGAAACAGACATGCTAATTCCAAAATAAAGCCCAAACATGAGTCTTGGTAAATTATTTTTAAAAATCCTTTTTAATGAAGAAATAATTCCATTCCAAAATATAGACACACAATTAAATAGTTTAGTCACTTCAAAATATAACATGTCCCTAGTAGGTTCCAACACACACACACACACAAAACAATACTTAACAGCAATACAAAAACCCCATACAATAGTAGTTCTGTTACAATACTAATGAATAGTGTGAAATCTTTAGTGTCTCTACATCTGTCTCAAGTGGTGTCAAGTACAGTAGTTTAAAAATGTCTTACAGTTGTTAGCCTCAAGATGTAACTCTTCATACATTTTTGGTTCAAAGATAAAAATGCCCTCTCTTCAGGACAGAGTGGAGTGCTTGTTGTTCATGGCTCCTTCTGCTGAATTGAACCAATGTGATTGCAGCAACCTGAGGCTGCATTATTTACAAGGTCTATCTACAATAATTGCCAAGAATTAATAAGGATGGGAGAAGATGACTAAAAGTAAAGGCAGACACCTGTGCTAAATAATGATTCAACAATTTGGCTCATGCATATAAGAAAATACATATATCACAACAAAGGCCACACACCTTATTATGCAGGTTAGTTAACATTACTACTTACAGATAACCTATTCTCCTCCTCAACGTTCAACATTCAAGAACCCTATTTACTTTACATCCCTGTGTCCTGACTGCAAAGTACTGAGTAGTCCTTCCCTCCGGTGACAGTCAATCACTCAGGGAGTTTTGACTGCTGTGGTTGGGCATTTGTAGTTAGAAAAGGCTACTACTGGGGACCATTTCTGTAACTTTGTCACAACCAAAATAATATCTGACAAACAGTCAAAGACCAACCGTGTAAAATGTAGCCAGCTTTACCACTGGTGGAAAAAACCAACAAAAGCTTAAATTAGAGATTCGGAGAGCCAACTAAAAAGTGCTTCATCTCAGAGCTCCAAAGTAGACGAGGTCACCTAGAACTCTGTCTGGGATTGCCTTGCTAACACCAGCCTGAGAGAAAACTGGTTGGTTTGTCAACATTTTTCACTATATTAATCCTGGAGCCCTGGCAATGGATTTATACTATTGCACTTACTTTCAGCATGATGATGATGATGATGATGATGTGTACACAGACATGGGAGTTACGTAAAGTAGCTAATGTAGATGCCATTAAATGTAACATAGGTTGTTGAATCAGTCAGCCATGGCACGTAGTTGTGTGCTAGCTCACTTTGTCTGTGTTCAGGAAATGCTTGACTTGAATCCTGAGCTGACAGCATTGACTGTAACTTCACTGTAGTAGTTTTCAGGGTTGAGTGCTAGGCACTAGTGGAAGGCTCACCCATTCCTGAGAAGAGGCTGTAGGAGACATATGCCATCATAGGTATGGTGCCTACCTTTTCAGGCTGGCCTATACCACAGAAGCAAAGATCAGTGATTGGAAGGAATGGGGGAAAGCCTACGTGAAGATAGCTGGTTGCAGGAATGTCAATTTGGGTATCTGAGACCAGGCTCAGATATACAAGGAGATGTTGGCAAGGGGGTCTGTATAAGCAATAATACTGCATGAAAGTAAAAAAACAGCAGTAACTCTTTCATACAGATATACATTCCCTAACACTCAATGTCAGTGAAACAGCCATGTGACTAAAGATCGCGTACAGACATACAGCAAGTGAATTTATTGGGACAAGCTATGGAGCAAGCCAGGACACATTCTAAAATGTTACCATGAAAGAAAGGTTAGACAGACGTGCTTTAATCTGTTTTACATCAGTATCTCATCAGTCACTGAAGACCAACCGTGCCAGGTGTGGTCTATCTGTATGAAAACCTAGAATTTTTAGGGCTGCTAGACAGTCTCACTTCATTCCTAAGTAATGTCCTATGTGAGATATTACCAGCTATTTCACTTCAAACTCTGGTCAGAACTACATTTAAGATAACAGTAAGGGCAAGGCAAGCACTATACAACTAACATTTTCAATTTGTTATCCTGCATGATCGAAAAGGCCCACTTTCTCTCATAATTCTCCCCTGGGTAAGATAAAAAGTTAAGAGTTACTAGCAGAGACAATACTCTAGTTCTGTAACCCTCTGCCTGTTCTTTCAAAAACAACAACTCTGTTTTCCTTGTGCATTTCACTGATTGCTAAGTCTCCATTCAGCTCCACGAGTCTCACTACATATTTCCAAGAATGCATGCAGAACATATGGTGGCTGGCTAAGGCAATACACATTTGGAAATGAAAGGAAACAATCAAAAGCGCACTTTAAGCCTATATATTTAAAGCTGAAGGCCTCAAAAATAACATGATGGAGAAAAGAAAAAATGGAAAGAGCCGATTTGTTGAACACACGTTTACTAAAGCTAAAACATCAATGAAACAATACCATGGAAGATTATACATAACTTCAGTCAGTTTAGGGATCTTATGGCACCTGTGGTTTATAAACAGCTTTAGTAACGAGTATTTCAAAACATAGTTCACAGTTTTAAGAAGATCTGTGCTGATTTAAAAACTAGATTCTATATTATTTGAATGTTGCCTTTTGTATATGATATCTATTTGGAAAAAAAATATTTACACTAACTTCTATGGCTGATTTGTTAGATTACTTCGAAAGAAAACATTCCTAAGTTACACGTTAGCCCTAAATTAGAGGGTTTTTTTAGTGCATTTTGTACAAGTCTTATGTAAAAGACTTTTAAACAAATTGCAAACATAGTCTGGTACTTTGCTTTTGGGCTACTAAATATATACACTCAGGAGTATAATCATTTAGTGTTAAATGCATAATTGTAGCTTTTTTATTTTTTCTCTGAAAGAAAAATTTACAGTGTATAGTAAACTGTTCTACTAAAATCTTGAAGTATTCAGAAATCAAATTGAAATGTATAAAGAGTATTGTCATTGTAAACTGAATAGGTTCAACATCGTGTGCAAAGAGTTTACATGTTTTGTGGATACTGCTATTATTTGTAACAGCAGCACACATTTCAGCCTGCTTTCTTCATCGGTAATGAGCCATGTCACAGAAGATGTAGCTAATATAAGTTAGCTTTAAACAAAAGTCTTTTTCTCAAAACACACACCTACAAACTAGAACTCTTAGAACAAAAGTACTGTGCTACAGTCCTCGGAAATTAGTTAGTCATTTGATTTTTTTGTCAAGAGATGCTGCACTTGTTGGTTCCATTCTTCTGTGAAGTTTGCAGCCAGGTTTTCTTCATCATCGGTTCGAATGCAGCTCTCCTCATCGTCAGTTCTTACATAGCTTTCGTTGTCTGTCTGATTGCAGCTTGCCTGCTAAACAACGTTTAGGAGAAACTTTTAAAAGGGAAAGTTGTCTTAAAACACACAAATACAAACATTTCAAACAAACTCTTCACATGCTGCATTATCAAGAAAACAAAAAGCCACCCAATTCTCTTGGTTACAACTTAGGTATTAAAGGTGAAACCCACTATATCTATGTAAACCTCAACTATTCAAGCTCTATGCAGGGGAAATTACAGAAGAGTTGGAATCGACTCCCACAAAACAGGGGCAGAATTTAGGACTGCTCTGCACTCTTCCAGCTCTGGTGGATATGAGTAGTGGCCTGAAACCTTCTGCGCTATTTATACAGGGTACTGGGGCAACTGGAATTGCATAAACACAGATCTCTTGATGCTCCCATTTCCTGCTCCAAGATGTAGCCCTCCATGCTGGCTGGGCTGGTCTGGAGATAATATCTACTGTGTGCAGGAGGTGCAGATACTCATGTGCAGCCACTCTGCTAGCAGCACCCCCACCCCCCCCCGACAACCCCCACATGGGAATTTAAGCAGGCTGGAGCACCTCGCACTGAACCTACACTCTCAGGTTAATTTCATCTTATGAGTGTAAAAGTTGATCTGTCGAGAATGTAACTAGCTCAAAAATAATGCTGGATTGTACCTCTCAAGCAAGATGCTCTTCTTTGATGAGTGCTTTCTTATCCCACGCAATTAATGGCATCATGTGTTTCTAGAATTGGACCCTTCCAAGTTTTATTTAGTGATGGAAAACTTCTGATGTTCCAAGGTGTATCCGAGGAACTAGTTTTGGCAACACCGGGAACACGTGCTTTTGATATATTCCTCCTGGGGAGCATAGTTCTCTCCTCCTCTTTATACCTCCCCACTTCAAAGTTAAAGGGATTATGGTTTATCTTATCCTCTTTCCCTGAACTATTTAGTACAGTCAAATTACCTGCAGTACTGCTGCTGGTAACATATGGGATGGCAATCTATGGACAATGGATCTTTTTCTATTCTATCAGGCTAAAACTTGGAGTGGACGAGGGCAGGTATCTGAATTTGTTTAAACGTCAAAGATTCAATTTGCAGTTTAAGTTGGTTCTTATTTAGGTAATTTTAAGGATATATAAATATAGCTACAGCTCATAGTTTTTGATGGCATCATTATAATCCACAAGAGCAAAGTATGAGTGATGTGTGAGGTGGCCAGAACATTAAGATCCATTTATAGCATTGTATATAATTCAGTAAATTTTTAATTTACTGTACACACACTATGCCTTAGATGAATATTTGTGGGTGTGAGAAGGGGTTATTATAGATTTCCAGGAAGCTTCTTTTTGTTCCAGACCTGGCATTGGGATGAAGAGATGGTTGTGTACAAGAAATGAGTGCCAGTGAATTACAGAATTATATATACACTGAAGGGTTCTACTAATGACATAATCAATCACAAATTGAATCTCAAGTGATTAGTAATAGCGGAGTCCCCTCCCCCCATATTTATAACTTCATCCACAGTTTATTTCCTGTTGTAGTATAATTTAATGATTAAAAAAATCCTAGTATTCATGCAATGTTAAAGTTGAAAAATCATGCACTGAACGTTAAAGTCTCTCCTCCAAAGTTAATTTGGCCACACTGCATTTCTGATATTTTTGCGTTATAAACTACTAATAAAGAATAATACATTAAAAGTCATATTAAAGAGGAAAAATAAAATATTACACATGTGGTCTGTAGCTCAGTTAATATAGCAGGATGGAAATAACCTAACTTTTGAAATTTATTACACAGTGAGAGCTTGATTTTTTTTCAAACTTAATGTTCCATGTAATGCTATTTTTATATTTAATGTGCCTTTTTAGAATAATATATAAACCTTGAACTATTTGGCTTTGGGATCCTACAAGTTTTGCCAGCAGAACACATAAGTAAAGCTAAATGCAATTTTTTTTGGCAAGTATTAAAGTTGCTGAGAGAGTTACATTCTTTAGGGCTCCAAAACTATTTGCAAGTTTGGGTCAAATCTGACATAGTTCTGGCTGAAAAAAATCTGAAAACAAACATTTCAAAAATGTCAAAATGAACCATTCTGACTTTTTTTTTTTCAAATGGACATTTCCTTTGGCAATGTCATTTATGTTGATTCAAATCAACATTTGAAATGTTGTATTCAATTGGTTTTTGTTTTTCTCTGTTTTGATGAGAAAAACTAAATTGTTCAGTTTGGTTCAAAGCAACCGTCCATCTCCCCCAATTCCACCTCCCCGGTCAGGGGCAGCTCCAGACACCAGCACGCTAAGCGCGTGCTTGGGGTGGCAAGCCACTGGGGGTGCTCTGCCGGTCGCTGCGAGGGCGGCAGGCAGGCTGCCTTTGGCGGCATGCCTGCGGAGGGTCCGCTGGTCCCGCGGCTTCGGTGGACCATCCGCAGGCATGACACCAAAGGCAGCCTGCCAGCTGTGCTTGGGGCGGCAAAATGCCTAGAGCTGCTCATGCCCTTGGTTCAGGCAACAAACAAAAATAATCACTTATTTGCTCAGCTCTACATGGAAGTTTATTGGTTCTGGACCCATGCTTAGGACTCCCTAGCGCAGTGGCATTCTCACCCATAGACAAGTGTGGCAGATACACTTAAAAATTCACAAAGGAAGAGAGAAGTCTCCTAATGTTGGTGACTTTAAATAGAGCTGACTTAATTGTACACATCCTTTCATGATTTTTTTTTCTTCATAGGATTCATAGATTCTAAGGCCAGAGGAGACCATTAAGATTGTCTACTCTGACCTCCTGTATAACCCAGGCCATAGGACTTCGCTGAATTAATTCCTGTTTGAACTAGAGCATATTTTTTAGAGAAACATCAAATCCTAATTTCAAATGGAGAATCCACCACAATCCTTGGTAAACTGTGCCAATGGCTAATTATCCTCTGTTCAAAATTTGTGCCTTAGGTCCAGTCTGAATTTGTGTAGCTTCAACTTCAAGCCATCAGATGTTGTGCTTTTATCTACTAGACCAAAGAGCTCTCTATTATCAAATTTCTGTTCCCCGGGTAGGCACTTATAGCCTGTGATCAAGTTACCCTTTAACTGTCTCTTTGATAACTTTAATAGAGTGACTTCCTGAGTCTATCGCTGTCACTGTAACTATTACGTTTGTGGATCTAAAGCTACTTGGCTTATGGAGCTTAGAAGCTCTACTGAGTTCCAGTAGACTAAAGTGTCCTAAACAAATATACTGATAACCAAAACATCATTACAATGCTTCTGAAAAAAATGTACACAAAACAATCTAGTGTGCACGTGTGATGTTTCTAACTTTAAACATTCATAAAACAAAACTTCTGAAATTTCTTCCCACTTCTCTTGCTTTAAAGTCTCAGAGATCTAAAAGCAAGACATGTTTCACATTTCTAGCTTCACTCCTTTTTTGAGTTGAGTGTAATATGCCTGAGTGGAACATAGGGGCAAATTGTTCCTTTCACATTCATAATTTAGGGCCTGATTTAAGCCCACTGAAGTCAAAGGAAAATACTCTCATTGGCATCAATGGGTGTTGGATTTGGCTCTCAACTATAGCAGAGAACTAAAATGCAAATAAAAATAATTTAAAGTGAGACTTAATAAAGAATCCCCTTCGCCCCATACTCTCCTACATGCTAGTACCTTAAGCATGGCTTTCAGGAGCTTTACACACCTTACAATTGTTTTAAAAACAATAAGCATTAATTGAAAAATGAACTGGATGTGACTGAGTAAATGTTGCCATGGCATCACCACCAAAGATATTGCTTTAAAAAATACAATAAGTTGAAGTTGACATGGGACCACGCTCACGCCACAACTTACCCCTCTTTAATATGTCACACCTGCATTCAGTAGTGGCCTGGTTCTGTTCCCACTGATGTCATTGGCAAAAGTCCACTGGCAGCTATGGGAACCAGACTAGGCCTAAACTCTATTTTAAGTAAAATAACTTAAAAATGTTTATGCTCAGACAATTTCAAGTTCTATTTTTAGTTTCACACGGTATATAAAAATAATCGCCACTTATTTTAATATGAAAAACTTAAATTGAAAACATGATTAAATTATATTTTATATGTTACAAGAACCCACTTGCTCTCTTGAGACTGCATTTGTTATATTTATACCAGATGTTTTCAGGATCGTTTCCAGAGACTTTCCTGTAGCATTATTCCAAAATGCAAATAGGATATAATAATTTTAAATAATAATGATGAAGTGTATAGCTTTATAAATCAGAAAACAAATGGAGTTCTGTGACAGTCTGTCAATCATATTAATGTGTTCATGTCTATAATGCACTGTTCTGACTTGTCCTCTCATTCTTCTTAATAAACTTCATTTTATAAGAGCAGTTCCAGGGGATTATTGTTTTGGGGTAGAAAAATCACTTGGCCTTTCACCTAACACCTGTGCAATACAGTGCTGATAGTATTTCTATACAGAATTTGTTGGCTAATACGATCTCTAAAAATAACTGCTTTTTATAGTCAACAGCAGGGGTTCCCAAGAAATAGAAATGCAGATTTGACAGCCCCTTGCTATAGTTACGCAGTTGGCAGGACTCAAGCTAGTGCTTTAACCACTGCAGCCTGTATAAATTGTTTGGAGTTTCTCTTTCCAAAGTGATTAAATATTAATAACAAATAAAGTACAAAGGAGACATTGTTTTTTCCTGAAGTAAATGGGCTTGCATACTATGGATTCTATCCACTACTTGAGGGGGCTATTTTAAATTGTATCACACAATCCTGTGCAGATGTGGCATTGATGAAACATAGTTTGCTGTCTTAGGATAAAAATATAGGGCGAAATCCTGACTCCAGTGAAATCAGAGGTAGTTTTGCCATCGCTTTCATTGAAGCCAAGTTTTCCCTCAGAGGATGGAATTTTCTAAATGCTCAGTGTTGGCCTAACTGCTCCCACTGAGGTCAATAGGTGTTTTACCGTAGACTGCAACAGAAGTAGAGCTAAGTCAACACAGAGCGCTTTCAGAAATCCCACCCATCATGTGCTGCGTTAACGTCAAATGTTTCAGAAAAGAGCCAAGAGATGAGATGCTAACTGAACCTTCAAAGCCCACCAACCAGGGCGAGGATGCACATTTTCAGATAATCTGTACTTTTGTACAACTTGGCTTTTCTTACAACAATATCTTAGACTTGGTGTTTCTAGCTGGAAGCAGAAAGTGCAGAGGCTCGCTAAAGTTAAAATATTAGAAGAAGTTACCTGAACTTTTTAAAACAAACATAAATAATTAAAATTAAAAAAAAAAGTTTTACCTGAATTTGGGACAGGGTTTCAGATAATTTTTTACTTTATCAGCATGTTTCACCCACTGTAATTTTAATTTATAATAATGTATATAAAAGCATATGCTACATGAACATTTGAACTCTCTATACTTCTATAGACATTCATTATTGCAGCGTGATCTGTTTTCATAATCTAGTAACTTGACTGGTAACTAACAATTCTGGTATGTTGAAAGAAGAAAATGTGTTTCTATAGCTGCTCACTTTCCAGGCACATACCAAGGCAGCTGAGGAGGTGAGTATAACCTGATGGAGGTATGGAAATAGGAACATGTGTCATGGTGTATACTTATTCAGTGTTGTGATATTTTGTCAGATTGCTGTTTGTTTTTTGTCCCACTGATGGCTTTCAACTATTATTTGAGAGAGGGTTTTAAAAAAAATAAATAGCAGCTTTTAATTCCCATCCCCCAAAGTGCTTTTCAAACAAAGACCCAAATTCTAGCATCAGTTACAGGCATATCACTCCTAATAAACTCCCTGGGAATTGCACACCAGTAGCAGAGGGCCAAATTTTGCCATCACACTGACATAAACAAGATCTACTTTGCCAATTACTAAAATGCAGCCTCCTCTCACATGAAACACGGCAGCCACTTAACAGTGCACATCAGCACTACTTAGAAAGTTGGCACCTGTGTATGGTACCCATTCCTGAAGTACCTCACAATTTGTAATGAATTTATCTACACAACACCCCAGTGAGTCAGGGAAGTACACAGGGGGAACTGACGCATAGAGCAGAGAACAGAACCCCTGTCTCCTGAAGTCCAAACTAGCGTCGTAATCACTGGATCATTCTCTCTCTCTCATGGCCACTTAATGCATTGCCATTAATAGCTAAGAAGACCATTTGCCCTTCTGCGTAACAGAGTAAGATAACAAAATAAAAGAGTGTGTGGGAACGATCCTCGGCACTTTGACCACACTTTTGATGGCTTATTAGGCATGGTTTAGAGATAATTCATGCTTGGATGTCTGGAAATAAGCAAGGGAGGAAACAGCATCATCATGCGTGCACATGAAGTAGAAGGCACAGTGCATCTGAATTACAAGTTTCCAGTTGAAAAGATTCTCCTATATTAAGGTAATACTTACTTGAGAGGAGAATGATAGAAGGATATTGCACTCAACCTTGCAAACTGACCTGTAGATAACAAAGGACATAAAACAAGAAGATGACAAGTTAAGCCAGTGAGCAGCCAGGCCAGTGTATTATTTGGAATAAAGCCATGCACAAGAGAGGAAATAAGAGAGAACAATAATGGGGACAGGAAATAAGACTAAGGAAAACTGTCTCTTACAATACATTCAGCAAGAAACTACAACAAGACCATATCTGCTAACTGACATGGGAGGGTAAGCGCTGTTAGCGTTTAGGTTTGTGCATTAAGTGTGTTCCTCCTGATAACACTTGTTATTTGCTACATGCTTAAGAGGAAGCGGAAAAAGATGATGCTTTTGAGGCTTCTTGTCACAGACTCTCTTGTACCATGAGGTTTGCTGCGGCCACATAGCAGAAAAGCACTCTCTTTGTGGACAATCTGGTTCCATTTAAACTCTAGTGTCTCAGAGTTTCATTTGCAAAAGCTTGCTTGAAGGTCACACAGACCAAAAACACTGGGTATTGTGCCAACATCTCTTATGCAATAATAAGTCTACCTGTCCATCTAAAAGGACTGCCTTTACATACAGTGAGACAGAGAAATACATGTAATATCATTCTTAAACCAACAAAAGCTACTGTAAGCCTAGTAGCAGTAATTTTCTGAGCAGATTTTTTCAGCTGACAGTTGTATTATGAGAGCAACTACAGCCATCATTTGTTTTAGGCTATCTAGTCAAATGGGAAATGTTTATGAACATGAAAAGTAAGAAATACCATATTAAATTCTAGAGGCTGGATTCAAACTACACAATTCTTCCCACCACCATTCCCTGGAACACTTGAAAAATAAATGTACTGCCTTCTTCTTTCTTTAAAAATATAGATAAACCTAGCTCTATGTTCTTTGACTTTAAAGACTATCCAGGGATATCAGTGGAAAAAGATCTTGAATAATGAAATACTATGCATTAATCCCAAATCAGAGAAGAGAGCCAAGGCCACGTCAGATGTTCTAGTGACTCAAAAGGACATAACCTTCCTAACTCTTATTCATCCTAGCAGCTCTTACTCAAGTACTCCCAATGGCACCATTCATGTTAGTACTAACACAACGGAAGGTTTGCATACTAGGAGCCATGGTCATCACTTGAAAATGTTTTCTAGCAAACAAATGTTTTCTGTTATCAAATAATTTCTGAGTAGAACTCTACAGCTTAGAGGCAAAGTGTTAAGTTTCCTCAGGAAAAGTTTACAGACTGAACTCTTCTTTTGGGATGAGCATTTCATATCATCCAATTTAATCATTTTTTAAAAAGTTAGTTCTTTTCTGGTTTTAATTTCTATTTTTTTCCCAAGTGGAAACAAGACAGGTTTAATGTTCACCCTTTGTGAAATCTGCCCCAATGAAGTTTTCCATTGACTTCAATGGGAACAGGATTTAACGTGTTGACTTTCTGGGACTATTTTGGACTACAGCATAAAAGCCAATTTTGGAGGAAGCAACAATACTGGAAGGTATCTGACAAAATTTCTCTCTCTCACCTCCCAAATAATGGCTGTAATTCTGCAGGCTCTCCCCCACTTTCTTAATTTTATGCATTTGCGTAATCCCATTGTAATTAGTGTGACTATTCATGCAAGTTTAAAAACATGTATTTGTTAATGGAGCTGCGCTGCAAGGTAGTAATATTGGCCAGATCATTACACCGTTCCCTTTATTGAAAAAATTGAGTGTCAGTAGAAGTAGAGAAATTAATGACATAATGTTTGGCCGATGTCATTGTTAAGGTGTTCCTGCTACATAATAAAATCATTGCTTTCCATGTTCTAACTCAGCAGCAGCAGTTCCACTTACTCAGAAGAAACCTAAGGACTGCCCCCTTTTGTCATTTGTTATCTTGGGTAAAAACACTGGCAGAACATTGAGGTGTTGCCCATTGTTGCCATATTGAGACGTTGCATAGCAAGGATGAGGACGAAATGTCATTGTGTCCTCAAAGACCATCACAATGAAATTACTTTCTGTGAGCTACGTAGTCTTGTACAGCAGATTTATGTAAAAACTACGAAATTCAAAACCAAAGGCAAGCCTGATGTGAGCCAATAGACATTTTAAAATCTGGCTCACTCTGATTTTTACATCTGGATGATCAGAGGAGGAGTAACTTACAACAGGCACTGATCTCTTCCACCATGCAAACATGCACATCATTTACTAGATAGGCAAGATACGTTGAGAGTCCAAACGTGCAGGGCCAGTTGGCTTGAAACCCCTTGCGGCTCTTGAAGCTACAGATGCACTTTCCTAATCACCAGGTCACTTATTCACAAGCCAGGTCCCCCAGGCTGAGGCCTCACTGCCCTATTTCACTAGATGCAGCAGCTGGACCTTTGAAATATCATGTGACTCACTCCAGACCCTTTCCCCCATCCTAGATTATGACAAAAACATCCTCTTTTAAAAGGACTGGTTCAGTGGCTCCAGTCCCCTAACATGGAGAGAACATCAGAGATGCTTTATGTTATTAAACAAAAAACTGAGCTCAACATGCATACAGTCTCTACAATACAAAGCATTCTTGTGTGAGAGGCTTGGTAGAAATTGATTGGCAGTGGCAATTATGAAGGATTAGCTAATGACCTTGTGAAAGTTAATGTCAGCCTTAAGCAAGTCAATTGATGAGCTCCTTCTGAGCACTTTGTGTGCGCGTTTGTGTGTGTAAGATCTATCTATCTATCAAGGGGAGGCATGAGAGAGGAGAGTTTTGAGAATAATATATTTTTAAAATCTGGAAGCACAGCCACTGACAAGAAATTGCAGATGGTTGCCTAATGCAGCACAATATCCTTTTTAAGACGAGACTATTTGGTGGGTTCCTTTCTTACCTGGTAGGCTTCATCCTGCAGCTTTTGTTTCAGATATTCCTCCATCTTGAGCTCATTTTCCAGCTGGCGGACAGAGTCGTTTTCATAGTTCTCATCATCTGCTCTAACATAGGGGTCTCCATCTTCTGTAACCCTAAAGACAATTATTAATAAATAGCCTCCTAAGATGAATTACATTCAATATTAAAAGAACTTCCCTATTTTAATGAAAACAGAGAGAAAAGCAGGATCTATGTTTTCAACTCCATGTACATTTTCTTGAAGTTATTTTTATTTTTGCAACCTTTCCTCAAGTTCCACCTCTGCAGTGATTTAGCACCCATGAAAGAGATTAAGGGACATGCCCTACTAAATGTGCATTCACAGTCCAATCATGCTCCCATTGAAGTCAATGACAAATGTTCTCAAAAGCTTCCTTGAGAGTAAGATTTGGCTCTATAGATCTGCGCCGAAGCCTAATGGAGTCAATGGAAAGACTACCATTGACTTCAGTCGATTTTGGATCGGGTCCTAAATTAGAGTTCATTGAAAAGTTTCTGATGAAACATGCCATTTCACTGACAGCAAAACATTTCTTGAAGACATACTGATTTCAATGAAGGTTTAGATGGGATAGTCCAGGGTGGGTGAGACAGAAAAAGAGAGACCCTTTTGATCTGAAAATGGAAGTTTCAATACAACTCTAACTTGTGAAAACCTTTGAAAGGCTTTGTTTTCATTCCACAATGCAACAAAAACAAATTTTGAAATCTTGAAAGTTGTCGTAAAACAGAATTGTCATCTTTCAGCCAGCTCTATGTTAAACCATTAAAATTTGCCAACTGTACTCTAGCAAAACTTCACAAATATAAAGGCTCAGCTACTGGATTTCCATTAGGAAATTCAGCAAGGTCACTTCTTATTATGGGCTCACAAAAGTCTCAGATTGGAATCAAGAGTATCAACTGACCACTTCTTGCCATGACTCCTTTAGCTGAGAGAGCTCATTATTATTGTATAGGCAAAGAGCCTCCCCCCAGTTAGATTTAATTATGTTACTAGGGGGAAATATCATAATTTCAATACAAAATGAATGAAAAAAATAGAAATGGTACTCACATGTCACTGCGAATGGTGCCAGTGGCAGCTGCACTGTGAATATATCCTGGCTTCCGGGCATGGATTTGTGCAAGGAAAGCCTTTTCAGAAGTCGGTGATGGAACAAGATCATCAAAATGAGTCCGTCCAAATTCAGAATCCACGTTACTCTCCGTCTCGCTGCCCATCTCTGTGAGCCACAAAAGGTGATTATGGCTACATTTACTTTTCACATGTGCTAGTAGGCTTGGTTCATTTCTCTAAATATTCTCCTGTTTCTCCAAGTTAGAATTCCAATATCTCTCAACTGTGAATACACTAATATGTTTCAGGCAACATGGATGCTGTGGCCATATGTTCTCTCTCTATTTACAGAGTCACCTCGTGTTTCTGTGGCGGTACAGCATAATAGAGCCTCTGCAGACATTTGCATATGTTGCGAAAAAGGACACCACAGTATATGCCATTTGGCACAGCTAGAAATCTAGACTCAGGAGAACTTGGACGTTGCACATCAGGATACAGGTGCATTGTTGTGCTACTGGCATCTTTTTAAAAATAATTAAGATGCACCAAAATGTTATTTTCTGAAAAAAAAATCGAAGCTTTAATTGCATCTGAGTGTCTGTAGCTTTCAAAATTACCACTTTTAGGTTTTCTTTCCATAAAATACAAAAATATCCAGAACTCCATTTAGGTGTTTTTTCCTCAGCTCCCTTTTATTTATTTTTAAATATATGTTAAATGACTGTACCACGATCATGCTCTTAAGCCTCACGCACCTGAGTTTAGCTCTTTCACCAGAGAAGACATGGTATTGGTAATCGAATCTGCTGCCACTAGTAAGTCATTTCTTAAATTTCGCCTTGTGCCTGCGGCAGGAAAAAGAACCCCCCCCCACAAAGTTAAGATTTTTCTCAAAGGACAAATTATGGCTTTGTGTATGAAGTAGTTTTAACGTTATCCTAAGTTGCCAGCATAATAATTTCAAGGATTCAAGTCCTTCCAAAGGGACACATGCAAAACTTATATGCAGAACAGCTTCACTTTCTTACACTGCATGCAGCAGCAGCTCAATATCAGGCTTCATTAATTCACAATGCCAGAAACTTAGAAGTTATTAATTACAATCAAACTCACATTTGTGTGGTGACACTAGCAGACCAGGGCTAAGAGATGAAATGTCTGGGGGAAGTGGACTAAAGTTATTTCTCCCTAAGTTTCCATGGCTCTGTTTAATGACTCTTATTGTATAAATATGGTCAATGTTGAAGAAACATGGTTGATTTCATTAGGCCTTATATGGATTTTCCTTTCCCACCCCATTCATGGTATCTTTTGGAGCTCAGGAATCTGCTTGTATTTTCCATAATTGACTCCCATTTTAAAAAACAACAACCCAGCAGGGTGGGTGGAACTAGGGTGGGCTGGGAGGGACAACAGTGGGAGTCAGCATGGAAATATCAGTGGGGATTCTGCCCCTCCCAACTCCTTTACACCTGGGGATGGAGGTGAGAGGGGGACTCAGAGGGGCTACAGTAGCTGCTGAGCAGGTAGGAACCACCAGGACCCCACTTCCCTCCCTAGAGCTGGCTGCCCCCTAGCCAAGACTGAGTAGCTCCCTTTGCTCCCTCTCCTACCCCCTATTCACAGCAAACTTCTGCCTACCCTGAGAGCCACTACCCCCACCATCAATAGCCCTGTGCTGCTGAGACCCTCTTTCCAATACAGGAGGGTCTAGATGTTGTTTCCTGCAGAACTCCTCAGTACCACCTTAAGCATCAGTCAGGGAAGGTTATTAGAGAGCAAAGTGAAATCCTTCAGCCTCAGGGCTGACACGGCTGGTATAGTGTGCTCCCAGCCTATGCTATCACAGAGTCCCAAACTCATATCCTAGTGTAGTTGAACAAACTATATATAAATAGACCCAACCCTTAAAATCCTAGCTAACTTCAGAGGGGATGATGCATAGAAGCTAGCAGGATTTGGCATCTGGAATGTCTTTTAAACTGACAGCCCTTAAAATTGTTGATCTCAAGTCATAAATTCTCCTAAAGAAAATGACTGCAGGAAAGTAATTCAAAGACTCTCTCTCTCTTTCTCTCTCCCTCTCTTTCTCTCTCACACACACACACATTTCTGAGAAGAGTTGTAATGCCTTCTCAGCTTCACGCCTATACAGACTTTCTCTAAGGGTATGTCTACACTACGGGATTATTCCGATTTTACAGAAACCAGTTTTGTAAAACAGATTGTATAAAGTTGAGTGCATGCGGCCACACTAAGCACATTAATTCAGCGGTGTGCATCCATGTATCGAGGCTAGCGTCGATTTCCGGATCGTTGCACTGTGGGTAGCTATCCCATAGTTCTTGCAGTCTCTCTTGCCCATTGGAATTCTGGGTTGAGATCCCAATGCATGATGGGGCAAAAACAGTGTCGCGGATGATTCTGGGTAAATGTCGTCAGTCAATCCTCCCTCCATGAAAGCAACGGCAGACAATCATTTTGCACCCTTTTTCCCTGGATTTCCCAGGCAGACACCATAGCACGGCAACCATGGAGCCCAATCAGCCTTTTTTCCACTGTCACCGTATGTCTACTGGATGCTGCTGACAGACGCGGTACTGCAGCGCTACACAGCAGCATCCCCTTGCCTTTGCAAGTTAGCAAGGATGGTTACCAGCCCTACTGTACCGTCTGCTGCTTTGCAAGTTGACAATGACGGTTACCAGTCATACTATACCGTCTGCTGCTGTCATGGGTGCTCCTGGCCGGACTCAGTGAGGTCAGTCAGGGGCGCATGGACAAAAATGGGAATGACTCCCCAGGTCATTCTCTTCTTTAAGTTTTGTCTAATGGAGAGTCAGTCCTGCCTAGAATATCAGGCAAGCCTACTAAAGAACCAGAGAGGCAAATGGTTGCTCTGGGTCAGAGCCCCAGAGATCCCGCAGAAATGATGAGCTGCAGGCCATTCTATGGGGTGCCCCTGCAACAACGCCATCCGTTGCTTCCCTCCTCCTCCACCCCTTCTTGGCTACCGTGGCAGTTATGCCCCCATTTGTGTGATGAAGTAATAAAAAATGGAGGAATAAGAAACAACACTGACTTTATTGCCTCTGCAAGCAGAGATCAAAGGCAGGACGGCAGGGAAGCCTCTAGCTGCTATGATATTCCAGGCAGGAGTGAATCTCCATTAGACAAAGCTTAAAGGAGAGAATGACCTGGGAGTCATCCCCATTTTTGCCCAGGCACCCCTGGCCGACCTCACCAAGGCCGACAAGGAGCATTCATGGGACAACGATGATGGATATCAGTCCTACTGTACCGTGTGCCGTCCGCAAGGCAAGGGAAGGGAAAGGGATGTTGCTATGTAGTGCTGCAGCACCGTGTCTGCCGGTGGCATCCAAGAATTCAAATAGTTTTCAGAGAGTGCGGGAACTGTGGGATAGCTACATTTGTCAGTCGCCCCTCCCTCCGTGAGCGTCCATTTCATTCTTTGACTTTCTGGTACGCTTGTCTCAGCTCCTTAAGTTTCAGCACTATGTTGAATCCCTGTTATGGCCTCTGTTCATCATAGCCTTGGAGATTTTTTCAAATGTTTTGGCATTTCGTCTATTGGAATGGAGTTCTGATAGAACAGATTCATCTCCCCACACAGAGATCAGAATCAGTATCTCTCGTACAGTCCATGCTGGAGCTCTTTTTGGATTCTGGGATTGCATGGTCACCCGTGCTGATCAGCGCTCCATGCTGGGCGAACAGGAAATGAAATTCAAAAGTTTGCAGGGTTTTTCCTATCTACCTGGCCAGTGCATCCGAGTTCAGACTGCTGTCCAGAGCGGTCACAATGGTGCACTGTGGGATAGCTCCTGGAGGTCAATATTATCGAATTGTGGCCACATTAACCCTAATTCGAAATGGCAGTACCGTTTTCAGCGCTACACCCCTCGTCGGGGTGGAGTACAGATATTGATATTAAGAGCCCTTTATATCGAAATAAAGGGCTTCGTTGTGTGAACGGGTGCAGGATTAATTCAGTTTAATGCTGCTAAATTCGAGATAAACTCGTAGAGTAGACCAGGCCTATGAGGAGAAAATATAGGAGAGCTAGTGCTCTATTCTATGCAGCGCCTTCACTATGGGCAACTTAAAAGGACTCTGACTGTACAACTGTTTGCTTAAAAACTGCCCAGATTTGCCTTATACAACTAGAATAAGATAAATACTGAGGATAAATTCTGTATATACCAAAGGTAGTTGTTTCTAAGCGTGATCACTGTACATATGAGAATATACTTTGACATTGCCGTTTCACTTGAGCAGAACACATTGCTGTAACTAAAAGCAGTTGCCTGAGGCAGCCCATGTATTTTATTGTAGCTGCTAAATTATCTCTCTCTGTCCAAGTTCTGAAAGAAACCACTCTTTAAGAGAGTGGTCTATTTCTGTACGTCTCTCTCATTTTTTTTTAGACTGGAAGAAGAAAATTTCACACTGTGTGTTCATTTCTCACAGAATACACGTTTAACAACCTGGTGCCATGGGACAAGGAACAGCTGGACAGGGTTTAACATGGGAATTAACTAGTTCTTTAAAGAAAAAACCTTAGGGCTCACTCTTGTCATCAAATTCATAGATGCAATTTCCACTGAAATGAATGGAAGTTGCAGGGGTGGGCAGAATTGAGCCCAGGAGGGCAAACTATGTTCTCAGTTACAGCAGGATATATCCAGGGGGACTCCACTGACACATTCCAATTTTTAATGGTGTAACTGAGAGCAAAATTAGACCCTTTGTGTTAAAGGAAAAGAAAAAAGGAAATTGCGGGATGCAAGCATTTGGGAGAGTAATTCCGTGGGCCGGGGGATATTTCCATGTTCAGGTCACACAAACTATTTACTTTCTTTTATATTCAGCCTATTATTTAATCTGTGATTTTAGAACTTCAAAGCAAACAATCAGTGACCTTCCACCCTTTTGCAATTTGCTTAACACCAAGGAAGGAGAACGAAAAGTGCACAGCAGCCGATGGCAATGCTCTGGTAAACATCATTAGACACAATGGAAAAGTCCATCAGTTCTTAGGAGAAGCAGCACAATACTTCCCCCCTCTCACATCATCCTCTCATCCCCCCAAAGCCCTGCTTGTTGAACCAACTTGCAATGGTCAATAACAAGTCTTTATTTTATGGCAAACAGATTGAGTTGCAATGGATAGAGCACTGGAATAGGACTCAGGAGATCTGGATTCTATTCCTGGCTCGGTCACTAGACATCTGGGTGACCTTGTGCCTCCCTGTGCCTCAGCTCCTCACCTGACACTTGCATATGCTCTCTGGGTAACTAATAATAACTTAACAATGCAACTTACTTTGCGCAAAAGCTTCTTGCACGTCTCCTCCCACACCCGTCAGAGAGTCCTGAGGTGTATGGGTTGGGGTGGAGCAGGCAGACGCAGACCTGATTGGCATAGGAATAGGTCGGCTGATAGTGTGACTGGGTGAAGATCGAGGGGAGCCTGCTCCTTGAGTCTGGAAAATAAGAACAAGTGGTTAAATAGGTCTTTACAAGAGAAAACACTCAGCGGTCGTCATCTTCATTCCATTCCTTAACTTGGCTGAGTGAAACCTCAGCTGATATCATGCAGTTATGCAGAAAATAGGGTAATATTAAGTCAGTTGATGGAAACCTATTGCACCCAACTTGTTAGGAAACAGCTATGGCAACCCATGGTAAAGATGTAGTATGTAGGAAAGATATATTAGAAGGTGATCCTGAAACATGGCAGGCTGGGTTGGATATAAAAATTTAAAGAAGATATTTATTGTCTTTAAATCTAAGGTCTGGGACTTTTTTCCGTGAAAGAATTAAGAGTGTTGGCAATATTCAGACATTCTTAGGAAGACAACTCTTGCAGTCTGTAGGAAATGGAAGGATGCTGCCACTAAGACAACTTTCAATCTGGTTAAGGAGTTGAAGCTACTCGTGGGGGTTAATATTTCCATGTTACCTAGTCAAGTTCATGCTCTTACACCTCAATCACTGTTACAAGAAGGCATCCATGCAATCAAGTTTTGGAATGTAAATTAAACCTATTAGTGAAATAAAATCTTACCTTCCCAACAAATAGTACAGATTTGTGCTTTTCTTCTTGATTTGTGAGCTATTTAGCCACCACTAAATCATTCACTATCAAATTGTTCACTCCACAGGATATACTCAGCCTCTCCCAAAGTACTGTTCAGACAGGCAATTTAAATTCCTGTTATGGGTCCAGTGGATGGAAGTTAAGATGTTTTAACATCAGTCATATAAAATGTCATGCTGTTAGCACCTGAGAGTTAGTATCATTTAACTGAAATTCAGGCATACATTGAAGAACAATAATTTTTAAAAGTGGAGCTGTGTGAGTGATACCAGGGGACACAGTGAATTAATGCCCTTTTCCTTTACTGCCTGACAGTTCCTGGGAATATATGTCAATATAAGAAAAACAACCAAACAAACCACACACTATTTAGCATGATTAGGAATTGGGGTTCAGCAGAGGCCTATGACTAAGATAACATGAGTGCCACTAAACAGGAACCAGTGCTCGTGTGTGTTAGTTTTCACTGAAAACTTACATTATCTCTAGTGAGATCCCCCTCCCCGCCCCCAATTTATTTGGGCTAGCACTAACAATCAATTAAAAAAATTCAGTTGGATTCCTTAGCACCTTCAGTGCCATATGCCTTCAATGTTCTGGTGACTGTTTTCTCAGAGATGAAGATCAGATATTGCTAACTGCATGCCAAAAAAGGCAGCAACAACCATTTATAAAATTGGTCTACTTTTCTTCTTCTAGATTTGTAAGCCAACTTCTGTTTTCTAGATTTTGGCCCTAATTATGCCTACCTTGCACCTACTGCAATAGGTCTGATCAGAAAAGAAGCAGCATTGTTATTGCTGGTTAATCTCCAACAAATTGATCAGGATACTTTTTTTTAAAGGGACACTGCCACTGCTGAAAAACAATGCTATGGAAGTTGACACTACAGTAAGCTTGGCAGAAGTTACCTGAGAGGTTTGAAGCAGGACTTTGCAAGGGAAAGTTACCTTTATGTGAGACACTCATTTCTGATAGGAGATGGCAAGTATAATTTTAATATTTTCTTTTGGAGTGAAAACTTTTAGGACACTTAAATAATAGTGACGGGAAATCTGAACACATAGGGACCAATGCTCTCCTGCTTTCCGGCCCCTTCTGTCTCATTCTTGTAGTGCAAAGGTATGCAAAAATAGCTGGATCTGGCCAGCTGAGAATTCTGCCAGACCAGGGGAGTTTTCAGCTGGTGCAGACTTGGCATAACCAGTCCCCTGGGGACTGTTACCAGCTGGCAGAATTTAGAGTACCTTGGTGATTCTCTAAACTCCACTGGGGCCATGCCCACAGCAGACTGGACAAAACACCAGAGAGCAGCAAACTGCCTCCCTATTGCCTCCACTCCACACATGCACTCTTAATTAGACACTGCAAAGTAGTATTTGTGGACCTGTAGTTATGCAGAACACCCCATGCTCCAAATGAGGGGATATAGGGATATATAGTAAGCCCACTGCCACTCAGTTCCTTCTCAGCCACGAAGCCAGAGACTCCATAGCAAAGGGTAAGGAGAGCGAGAGGTGAAGCACCCATAAGGACAAAAGCATCATGAATAATTCAAGTTACTATAAGGCAAGTTACCCCTCCTCCTTCTTCAAGCACATGTCCCTGTGGGTGCTCTACCACAGGAAGTAATTCCCAAAAAGTAACTCCCAAGCAGTAATTCACAGAGGAAGTGGTTACTGGGGAGGTAAACCAAACAACGTTTGTAGAACTGCATCACCAGAGGAAGTGTCATCTCTAGAGGCAGGTAAGATGGCATAATGCTTGGCAAATGTATGACTAGAAGACCAAGTCACAGTCCTGCAGATTTCTGCTATAGAAATGTCTTTTAGTAGAGCCAGAGATGTGGATTCAACTCTAGTGGAATGTGCTGTCACTGTGTATCCAGTTCTTCCATAACAGTTCAAAATACAATCTGAAACTCACTGGTGGCTGGTACTGGTGGCTGCCTGTAATTTCCTTTTGGCATCTTATAAAACTGGTCATCAGACTGACTCCAAGGATGCCATTGGGAGGGACAGTGAATGGGTCCCTACTAGTCATAGTCCCTGGGACTGGCAGATTTTCTAGAATCCTCCTCAGTAGAGGGACTCTTGGGAGCTGGATGGTATGGTACTGAGATGGATTCCTGTACCAAGATCTCAGAGTCTGATCATTTGTTTCCTGAGCTAAGTGCCTGAGGCATCATGACCAGGTAAGTGCTTCAGGCATCATGACCAGTGAGGGGGCAGCTTTCAGTCTGCAGGTGTCTTGGCAGTACCACTGAGGGGGCTCTGACAGATCTATGCTACAACAGAGATTCAGGCCCATCTGAAACGATGGGAGCTTCAGATGACAGAAACCTGGAAGGAGCTGGAGGGCTGTGACAGCCTATAGTTGAGGCTTGAGTTGCTACCAGAGATGAAATTGTGGACCAGTGAGATGGAGGCTGCTGCAGGACTGAAGCAAAGTCCTGTCTTCATAGTTTGAGTAAGAAGTCAGTACCGAGGGATGCAGAGTGGCCCTATGTGTATCATGGTGCCATGGAGGATCAGGCCATGCTGCTGCATTAGATTGTCTGGTAGAGCGCTTATCCAGACAAGGCTTCTTACATGGTATCGACACTTTGGTACCAGACTAAGCTGGAGCCCCTACAGTACTCTTTAAGGGATGGGAGGTCTCCTGAGTGTGGGTCTTTATGGGGTGATCTACCCTTTTTCTTCATTTCTCTGGTGGGGTAGGTGTGCTTCTTCCTTTTTGAGGTCTTCATGTCCATGGTCACAGATGAACCTGGACGGATGACTGAAGTGGCCTGTGATGTTGAGGCCAATGAATAGGGGACTCCATTGGAGCTAGGGAACATTCCATTAAAATAAGTTTTACTTTAGCCTCCCTATCTCTTTTGGACCTGCCTTTAAATCCCAGACAGACCTTGCACTTTGAGGGGATTTGGGAGTCCCTCAAACATTACAGACAACTTGAATATTCATCACTGTGGGGAAAAGGCCTGTGGCAAATCTGGCAGAGTCTAAACACTGGGGTCTTAGGCATAACAAATTGTGCTCCAGCACAAACAAAGGTACAGAAGTAGAAGGTGGCAAACTCTCCTCTGGGAGCTCAAAAATAAAAATAAATAAATAACTAAGAAACAAAAATAATGAAGAAAGACTTTCACAAGGTGAAAGAAAGGTGGGAAGCTGAAACAGCTAACAGCAAATGCTCTGTCTTGATCCACAGGTGGTCAAGAAAGAACTGAGTGGCAGCAGGCTGGTGCTTGCTTATATTCCCTTGCGTGGAGCACGGGGTGTTGTTCTGCTCAGGAGCACTACTTTGCAGTCTCTGATCAAGAGTGCATGCACATCCTACGGTGGAGCACTCATAGGGACATATACTCAAAGAAGAACTATACACTAGTGCTCAACATTTTTAAGTACATACCCCTCTACCCCTTTATAATGTCACCTGTTATAACATGAATTCGCATATAACGCAGTAAAGCAGTGCTTGGGGGGGGGGCAGGGCTGTGCACTCCAGCAGATCAAATCAAGTTCGAAATAATGCAGTTTCACCTATAACACGGTAAGACTTTTTGGCTCCCCAGGACAGCGTAATATCGAGGTAGAGGTGTACTATAATTGCTATACTGATCTGGTATGCATGGTAAATAATGCATTGTTAACTGTAACTTTCACTTTCTGGAACAAGACCTTTGCAAGGCATGAGAAACTTTAGGTATTTGGGTTTTTTTTTCTTTTAACTATTTGGGTAGTATTGGACAAAATCAATCCACAGAAAGTTAAACCCACAGAGACTGTATGGTTTAAAAGACTGCAGCTATTTTTTATATTCTACTTTGCTAGATCAAATTCAGCCCAGATCCGTGGCAACTGAATGTCGTTACCATTGGATGTCTGTCTAGTGGCATATGTGAAATGCGGTTAGTGGTCTTAGTCTAGTTCGCGAGAGACAGATGGTAAATGTCTGAAAAACTATGCTTACAACTGACGCTAAGTGACTGACTTGCTTATAGTCTCAGCGTAAAGGCCAAGGACTGAACTTCTTTTAATCCCTAGTTAGACCCACAAGATCAGGACTGAGGCATGTTGACAGGGGAGTTTGTGGAAAGCTGCCACTATCACTGAGGTGACAGAAGGCTTCAGCCTTCATTTGTTAACTGATTGCAGCTGTCAGCATCCAAGTGCCTTTTATGAGACCTTCATGTACTCGATTTAGCTCATCATACTTAGATCAAAGTGGTAAGGATTTTAATTATCCCTTGTTAGACTGGAAAATGGTTTATGTTACCTAGTGTCATGCATAACTCAGTATAATACATCTGAAGTGAACACTGTTTTTATTGAATCTGTAGTCCATTGCTCCCTCTGCTGGAGCTAAAACTAGCTCACATAGCACGAAAGTCTGCCCAGGAAAATACTATTACATTATAACATGACAACTAAGAAAACAATACATATGTGATCACTTCATTATCCTTCTGGGAGGAAGCGTCATTGTGGCAACATAGAAATGGAAAGTACATAAGCACTAGAAACTTATCTAGACCATTAATTCCAATGGAGTTACTCCAGAGATGAGTTTAGCCCTACATCTGTAAATAGCCTATGAAAGAGATCAATGGGGAACATTTTATAGAAATGATGAGAACTAGTGTAAATAAATAAATAATTAGCATAATCACCTGCCATTCTGATAAAAGGACCTAGGTATTACACTGTAGAAAGCAAAAACATATTGTCATAGCCTCAACATATATTTTTATTAAACACAATAAAAAGACTATTTTTGTAAGATGCTTCTTTAAAAAAAAACCCTGTTCACTTTTAGGGCATCTAATTTACACAGAACAGCCATTAACGTTTTTAGGCAAAATTAAAAAGCAATAGACCTACTCAGAGGGGTCTTCTGATAGGTCTTCCCCTCTGGACTACAATCAGCACTGTCTTGCTGCAACAGATTCATCCTCTGTCCCAAAATGTAGTAAAACTGTTAAGTTTAACAAGGCTAAGCACCAGAAACAAACAAACTGGTGCATGGCCAACCCTCCTACCATAGCCAGTGTGCAGACTGTTTGTTGAAATTGAGGGGCTCGACGTTATTGTGTTACAATGAAATATTCCTCATTACACTCCCCTTTTAAATAGGATTGCTGTCTGGGCAGATCAGGTATATTTTTTAACTTAATAATCTCGACAGTGTCCATTTTAATTCTAGAAAAGGCTACAAAACAATTTAATTTTCTAAAAGTCAATACTATTAATATAGACCGGGGTCGGCAACCTTTCAGAAGTGGTGTGCTGAGTCTTCATTTATTCACTTCAATTTAAGGTTTCCCGTGTCAGTAATACATTTTAACGTTTTTAGAAGGTCTCTTTCTAGAAGTTTATAATATATTAACTAAACTATTGCTGTATCTAAAGTAAATAAGGTTTTAAAAATGTTTAAGAAGCTTCATTTAAAATTAAATTAAAATGCAGAGCCCCCCAGACCGGTGGCCAAGACTCGGGCAGTGTGAGTGCCACTGAAAATCAGCTTACGTGCCGCCTTCGGCACGCGTGCTATAGGTTGCCTACCCCTGATATAGACTCTTGCACTGCTTTGAAAGTGAAGTTATTGTTCTGACTGGCACTTGGCTGCTGCTGCCAGTGCCATCTTTTGAAGATGTAAAACCAATATCCAGACTGCTTGTGGACAGAAAAAGTCCCCTGGCGCTTTCTGAATGACTAGAGACTCCAAATCCATTATCCAAGGTTAATTACAACTCAGGTAATTATATTTTGCTTACTGAACTTACCTTGGTAGTTTCAAATGGCTATGAATGCTGGTGGTGTTCTTCATTCCCTGTTCTAAATTGTGGTGTACTATAGTTGTATGCAGTTAAACAGTTGCTGCTTTTCACCCCTAAAGTGGCCTCATTTAGGCTACGTCTACACTATAAGTTAAGGGCATGATTCCCAGCTAGCATGGGCAGCGGTGGCACAGGCTAGCTGTCCGGAGTATGTACTCATGGTGTTCAGTCAGGTTTGTACTTGGGGTGGCTAGCCCATGCTGCCATTATCACTGCCCCCATTACCACAGCTTCGCTGCTATTTTTAGGGTGCTAGCTCAGATGAGAGCTAGTGCATGTATGTCTGTGTGAACTGGGAATCACACCTCTAGTTCATAGCGTAGATATAGCTTTACAGGAGTGAGAAAAAGATTCTATCAAGCCATTTCTTACTTCCCGGGGGGACTGTGAGGTTTAACTGTGTAAAGTGCTTTGAAAGGGTCAGATAAAACATGCTAAAGAAGTGCAACACATTATCATTATCCTCAGTCCAAGGCATGAGCCACACATTTCAAGCAGAAGGAATAATATAAACCATGGAATCGTAGCCCCATCATAGAGTTAGTGACACCTACAATAAGGTAAATAACTTACTCCCTGTTTCAGTTCTTCTTCCTAAAGAAAAATTGGATCACCAGAGTTAGATTAGCCAGGATTTAAGTGAAGAAGAGAAAAATAAATGCAAACTTGGGAACAAGGTTAGAAGTCCTGGATTAACTAATACAGCCTGGTGCACTTGGACAGAGCCCTGATCATTGGGGAAACCCCCCACCTCAAAGAGCCCACAGGCAAAAAGGGGGCAAGGTGGTGTGTCATGGGGGGCAGGTCCCTCTGCATGCAGTGGTGAGAGCCAATGGGTCAGAGCAGAGAACTGGGTCAGCCCCATGAACAGGAACCACTTTAGGAGGAGTGAGTGATGGGCTCACTCTCCAACAGCCCCTGAGGCCCTCGGTCCCCAGGGGCAGGACCTGACCTCCCACTCAGGGCCTCTCATCCCTCAGGGACAGGACCCCACCTCCCTGGGGGTCAGGGAATGTTGGGGAGCCATCAATTACTATAGTCCCCAAAAACTCCCTAGATTGTCTCCAATGAAGCACATTGGGGTCATACTCTATTTAGAGTGGCTAGTCATCCTCCCCATTCTAATTATAGTACAACTTTGTATCTGAAAAAATGCACTGAGGCTGACCACCCCCATAACTCAAGACAGAGCATGATCCTTGCACCAAAACTCAGTTCTAGACAACCATATTACTAATACTTCAGTGCAAAGGGCATCCGTACTGGAGGCTGTACATTCCATGCCAGTTCCTCTCCTCTTCCCTGCCCATTCCCTTCCACAAAAGTTTGTGTTTTTCTTGAAGAAGGAAATATATGTCTAAAGTGTCCCCGGCTGAAGTGAAAACTCCATCACTTTCAGGGGACTTATTTCCCTGCTGGGAGGGCCCATTTTCAATAGTGTGCTAGCTCTGATGGGCCATGCAGGATTTAAAGGGCCAGAAGTATAATGCACCGCTGAGGCCCCTTTTGCAACTCGGGAAGGTAAAAAGGCATTTTCCAGCTTTCCTTTCTAGTCTTAGAAATACACTTGTATATTGCTATCTGCATTTTTGAAATGGGATCCTTCAGGAAAGTGCTTTCTTTCTTTTAGTGTAGTTTACAAAGGATTTTTTTTCTTTTTTAGTGAAAAGGAACAAGTACTGTTAAGAAGATACTTCCAAAGTCCTATAGTCAGAGGGGCTGCGTTTTCAAATTGCTTCATCTGACAGAACGACTAATGAAAAGAACAAAGCTAAAGGAACTAGAAAAACTAGCTCGGTACCATCAGCCAGGATAGGAGGCTATACACTGTGCAGTGTTGGCATAGCTATTTACCATTGGGGATTAATTGTTTTGTTGCCTTCTGTACATCCACCTTTTCTATATTCAGTATGTTTTCAGTGGAGCAAACTATCAATAAACCAGAAACCGAGCATGTCTTGAAAACCTTTGTTGTAATGATTTTTGTATGGCTGCTCCAGAACCTGATCGACCAGCATTGCTGGATCTCTTCTCACTAACTAGCAAGGTAGTACTGCACCACAGTGGGCTTTGTTTGCAAATTCAAGTGAATTTCAATTATTTGTCAGTAATACTTAGTCTACTACACTGCTTTCAAGTGTTGTCCAATTCATTTAGTGATAGTATGACAACAAAGATATGGTGTTAGTACAGGAACAGTATCATGTGGGTACACTATTGATCCTGAAAACCTATGTATTAGAGTGGCAAAAGCTAAGAGAAAAAATTGATGGGAAACAAAGCTTTTGTAGGAGGAAATATTCAAGTTCTGTAGTGTTTTATTAATATGATGAATCTCTCTTTCCTATGTGACACTACTTGACTGGCCCCTGTCCATTTCCTTTGACTTTCAAGTGCAGCACCTTACCTTCAGTAGTTTCATGAGGCCTTCCAACTGTACCATCAGCTCTCTCCGACTTTCCTGGAGAGCAGACATCCTCTGTTCGAGCTCATCCTTCCGCTGTCTGAAAAATAAGTTAGGATCAGAGCTAATACTTCATAGAGTCAGCTTTACAATTTCTGAACTGCATCATTTTTTCAGGTCAACTGTGCAGAGTATATTAGTGAACACATGCGTTGAATTTAATATAATGCCCAGAAATCGGGAGATTGAGAAACTAGGAAGTTCCTTGAAGTTAAGAGTGTACAAAGGGCTCAGTATGATGGTTGGGGTAAAGTAAGTACTGACACTCTCTCCCCAAACACCAAATGAAGAAGTATTTTTCAGATTCACACAAGTAAACTTACATTTGGAAGAGTGTTAGGAGATTACTTCAGAACATGAGAGTCTGGCAGGATTATTGACACTGGACAAGTAAAGATGGGAAAGCTCAAGAGAATTCAGAAATTCAGCCAGAACAACAGAGAGAGGTGGCTTTTCAGAGGCTGGAGTCCAAGCTATTACATGTTTTCAGTTTTAACTCTTTTGAAAATAGCTTTTGATGCTGCAAGCCAAATTCTATGCTCATTTGTGACCGTGTAAATCCTGAGTAACTCCATGCATGTTGGTGAGGTTACTCCAGCCTTAAGCCCATGTAACATGGAGCAGATTTTGATTCTGTACAAGTACAATCTATGGTAATCTAAGCAGGATAATTTGGTATAATTCTGCCTTCAGCTATACAAGTCCAACTCTCACTGACGGTTGTGGGAGTTTCACCCATATAACGGAGGGTTGAATCAGGCCTATGGGATATACATAATCAGATTTTGGGGAGGTCACTATCATATTTAACCTGGAGCTGCTGCCCCCTGCAAATTACAATATAATTGATAATATTTTTAAAAGTCATATTTTAGATTAGGTGATATTTTATACATTCTTTCTACTATATTTTTATATCATATCTATATATATAAAACATAATGAAAGATGGTATTTGATGCATCCTGTAATGCCTGTAAATTGGTGTTTTTGTTCTACTTCTCCAAAATTGAGGAAGGTAGAAGTCAGCAATGTTAAATATAGTTCCTGGGTAGTAAAAGCCAGACTGTGAGCCCTTTAACCACAATAAAGGAGTTACTCACACAAACAGCACCATTGACTTCTATGGGACTACTCACATGAGTTATTGCTTACCAACATGAGTAGATTTGGCCCTAACATACCAAGGCTTTGTTTATTCTTCTAGAAGATTCAAATATTTTCTACTTGAAATTTCCTGTGCTTGGATTTTCCCCTGAGTATCTAATGGTTGGAAAAGCTGTGAATTGTGGAAAGGAAAGTGGGTTTAAGAAATTACAAACAAAAACAAGAGAAGTCATCTACCCAATTCAAACTCGCATATCCTAGAAAAGGTCTCAGCGTTTACTCATGTTGTCTTTTAGATTCATTGCACAGGGAGAGAAGCATTATGCTATCACTTGACATACCACTTTTCATGTTCATTTCATCAACTGCACTCTGGAGCTGTGCTTAGAAATGAAGTTAATTCTATATTTTTGTAAATGCCAGCATATATATCCTATATCCTGTCATGAGAAGGTGGATTATATGCAAGTCCCATATTGAGGCATCTGAATAAATTAAACAGTGCCAATCCTAATTGGGCATGTGTTGTGGGTGTAGGGAAAAGAACTTCCATTCTTAGTGAACTGATCTATATTTTCTGCTCTTTGTGCTATTTTGTAGATTGTAAGGGCTACATTTTCATAATTCATTGCTTCAGGAACACCTGCATTGCAGTTAACTGTGTTTGTATGCATATTTTATGGGCACACCTCAGGATATATGTCTACACTAAACTTTTTATACCTAGAGTTGGTTGATTGCCAGTTATCTTGAGTTACTTTTGTGTAGGCTAATGCAATTACTCCCCACATGGTACTGCCAATTAATAAGCTGGGGAGTGTCCATGCTGGCATTTACAAAAGTGTTAAGCACCTCAAGTAACTGGCAATCAATTAACTCCAGATAAAAGAAATCTAGTGCAGACATATCCTCAGTTTTGAAACTTTATCCTCACAATTTAATAATAGACAGAAATAAATGATCAAGGGTCAAATTCTGCTCTCATTTATACCAGAAGAAATTGAGAATTCCTCAAAACCAGAAAAGACTCTGAAGCTAAATATTCTGGAGAATAGTTTCTTGAAAAATTGAGGGTCATGTAAAATTTAGCTGTGGGTAAACAGACAGGTGGCCAGAGATGTGTCTTAAGTGTGGAGATCAAATGCAAAAAGTATAAACATAAGGCAGAAAATCACTGCAAGGGATGTTAGATGTGTTCTACAGATCTGCAAAACTCCAACATTTCTTGATGTTATAAGACTCAAATTGTCCTACACTATAATTGCTCCAAGTTTTGAAGTCAATGGGCTACATCACTGTGGCTCCACTGACTACCTTGCAGTTCTGCTGATTTATACTAGCTAAAGGTCTCACCCAATATCTTGTTTAATGTACAGGAATTTGGGATTTTGCCAAAATTGCATGAACAGTTAAAGGAAACCCTTTTTACTCTTAACTGATAAGCATTAATCTGGACACATGCGAAGCAGTACTGACACACAGATTTAAAGTTATCTGATTACTCTGACACAATATATGAAAACAGGAAAGATATCTCAGTTGACAGAACCCAGTATTGGTGCCTTAAGGCCACCCAGTGTCAGGAAATTTAAACTAAGCTATTATGTTTTTAATCTGTGCTGCAAAATTCAATAGAATTAATCTGCTAGTTCTACATCAATCTCTGGATTTAAAAAAAAATTAAAATGAACTTGATTTGTCAACTGAATAGGACATTAATATTCAGTAATATTTACTAATATTGTAAACATGTTTACAATAGATTTTAGTCATGATGCACAGGAGCTACATGAATAGTCTATTCTGTGATGGGTATTTTGATGACATTCAATTCTTATTTCCAAAGCTCGTGCTGAATGTCACTTGCCCAGCAGCAGAAGGTAATTCTCTATGCTACTATACTAGGTATCTAGAGTCATTAAAGAGGCAGATCAGTCATAAGAAGAAAGCATTTCTGTTTCCAACTAGTTTATCTTAAGATCATATTGCAAATGTAATTCTTAGCAAAACAAAGATTTATTTTTAGGGGAAAAGAGGCTAAAAAATTAAAATCATACAGCATTTGTAAACAAAGATTTTTCTGCACAGTTTCAGCCTAAGATTTTCTTCAGATATCAGGTGGCTGTCTAATGGTACCAGCAACAGGTTACTGCATGAAGGAAAGCTGCAAGGAAGTCCTCTCTTATCTTGTGGGCTCTAAAATCTACTCTATTGAAAAGTTAATATGAAAGTTTTAACTGGAGAGGAAGCACTTATACACACTCTATTCTCTGTATACAGCAACTAGTTTTAAATTATTCTGATCTGATGTTCAGTCTGGCTCTCACACTGCTCTTCAGGATTGGTACATTCACTTTGGACGGTGTTTATACTGAAGCTGACCACTGCGACAATCTGGTCAACTGTCCTTGTAGCTGAAACAGCCAAGAGTTTCTCGGTTGTTGAAGCAAAAATGACCAATATAACCTTGAAAAAGGGCCATTCCATTCCTAGCTCTCACGCTATAGGATGCTCCATGGCTCTAAGGGACTCTGAGGATCTGTTCCAAAAGGTGTTGGGGTTTTTTGGCAGAAGTATTTGTTCTGAAATAGCATTGTTTTCCCCCCACATGATTATGATAAGGTGTTATTTATACATATTGGCGCAAGACACGGTTCCTGTTCCCAAAGAGCTTACAACCGAAATACCTGATCTGGCATCACTTACACATATGCTTAATTTTAGGCACATGAGTAGTAAACAGGACTACTCACATGTGGAAATTTTAAGCATATACTTCACTGTGTTCACAGTCAAGGCCTATACTGAATTTAAATTAAATAGAACAAAATTACACTGTTCATTAAAAGAAAAAAAGAAAAAAAAAAAGAACAAAGAACAGGAATATTTTATGTGTTCACCCTTATCTACACAAATCTGTTTCCAGGAATTCTTCATGGCATATACACCTACCTCAGGAGTCGGAGCTCTGCAAGGAGAGTGGGGTTCTGTTGTGCCTTCTCTGGTGTGGGCTGAGATGCCTGCTCATGTTCAAGACGCAGCCTCTGGATCTCCTGTAAGATTTCTCTTGGGGGAGGATAGTAAGTAAAAGACTAAAGGTCAGTGCATTTCCATAGAACCAGCCTAGAACATCACTATTAGAATAAGGACTGTTTGTAGCTCTGAACTAATAAGGATACCATGACTAGGCTCCAAACACCAGAACATCTCAGCTTTAGTGAAACAGTCACCACTGGAACAGGTTTGCTGATGTTTGCTATAGTCATAGAAAGAGAGCATTTCTGCAAGACCTTCATAAAAAAGACCATAAAACTAGAGCCCAAATTTCAGATACCCTCTGTGGAAAGCAGGGACATAGATCCTGTGTGGCTCACCTAATGAATTCCTCACCCTCATTCCAGGGCTGGTGCAAGGATGTTTCACACTCTAGGCGAAACTTTCACTTTGCACCCTCCCCCCGTCCCCAAGCCCCCGCCCTGAGCCCTCCCCTGCAGCAGCTCCCCCCCCCTGCCCTGAGGCGCCCCCTCCTGCAGCTGCTCCCCATCCCCCACCCTCGGCCCTGAGGCACCCCCTCCGTCCCCAGCTCACCCCTGCTCTGCGCACGAGCACGCCATCGCCGCTTCACTTCTCCCTCCTCCCAGCCTTGCGGCACCTAAGCTGATTGGCACCGCAAGCCTGGGAGGTGGGATAAGCGAAGCAGCCATGGCGTGCTCGGGGAGGAGGCGGGGCAGGGGTGAGCTGGGGCGAGGAGTTCCCCTGTGTGCCGCCCGCCCCTTACTTGCTGCAGGTGACCCTCCCTGAGCTCCCCTGCCCCAGCTCCCTCCACCTAAATGCTGGTGGCAACCAGGGCAGCCGAAGAGCCGGCCGCTGCAGTTGCTGCCGAAGAAAATGGCGTCCCCCAAATCCTAGTGCCCTAGGCAACCACCTAGGTCGCCTAACTGGTTGCACCAGCCCTGCCTCATTCTCTCCTGAATATTCTATGCTCCACATTAAATCAATAGAAACTAGAATAATATCTGTCCTGTCTTCTACATCAATCAAGCACACACCGTTTGCACTTTTAAAATGCTTTTAATTTAACTATGGATCTGAGAGACAGCAGCTCTTCAGGGGAAAGTACATTTAATAGGATTTACTAGAACAGAATCGATGTATAAGAGTGCTAACAGAGATGCAGAGCTTTGCTGAAGAGAGGTGAAGCTTATTGATGTTAGTGACAGACTCTTTCTTCATTACATTTTGGTGGGCATCAGATACAGTACTCAGAAAGCAGACTTGAGCTATGAAAGATAAATTAACACTAGAGCTGGTGGAATTATACTACAGTGACAGAAGGTATCGCAGAAGTCTGTGGTAGAAAGGCATCTGGTTTTGGCCAGTCCTTATCTACCCAACAGTAAAAGCAGAGAACACAGAACAAAGCTCTGCATGACAACATAAGTTACTGTTCAGTGATTGTGGGTCTGACATATAGGGCCAGATACTCAGCTGGTGTAAATCAATGTAGCTTCACTAAAATCAATGAAACTAGGCTGACTTACTCCAATTGCGTATCTGGCCCCTAATTCGAAAGACTTCCCATTGCCTGTCCCCCAATTTCAGCTATGTCTGTATCAAAGCCTAATTTTCTGCTCATCTTTTTACAATCAGTGCTTCTTTTATTTATCACACACAGATTGTGTTTTGGAGATTTTAATTTTCTTCTCTAGAAACAGAAACAGGGCACTAAAGATTTTCTGGTTTTAGAATCAGAATGGGATTTTTATTTTTTACCCTCGGAAAGGGTAATTGCAAACAGTAAAAATATTTACAACTACCCCGCAGCATGTAACCATCTACTTTTCAAAACACAGGCTGATTCTGTAATGCCTTAAGAGTGGCTCCCCACAATTTTGCCACAAGTATACTGGTACTGGCTATGTAGGCAACCAGTCTCCCATCCTGATAAATAGATAGATCTAGATCTAGAGAGAACACATAGACAAAAACAAGTGAGAAGAAATGTTAAAAACAAACAGACGTACATTGTGTGTGGTACTAAACAAAGGCAGGCATTTTCTGGAGATTCTTACCGGTTCTTATTTTCAAGCTCTGCAATCAGTTGTCTTTGTTGCTTATTTGCATCAATGGTGAAAGAGATATCTGAGGCACCTCTCTGCTGACCCTGCTGCTGCTGCTGCGAGAGAGAGAGAGAGAGAGAGTTTGGCTGCATTATGAAAAATGTCCATGCACTCATCTGCACCTATAACGGTTGTTCAATGAAATCTGCTTGCCAATAGCATCATGTTAGACTTGTCAGCCCGGATCCTCAAAAGGTATTATTTAGACACCCTGGAGCCTAAATGCCATTGAGGACCTGGGCCCTCTACACTACAATAAATAAATGAATAAATAAAATAAAACTAAACAAGTATCTATATTATGTCATGTTCCACCAATGGTGCAACAGCACAATTTAGTAACAACAGTGTAATCACTAAGCTAGACAATGCTTGAATGTTTACCACCATGTCATTCCAACTTGCTTCAAAGAGTTTTCCAGGAAACACTGATAAAAATGCCTGATCCCATCTGCAGCAGTGGCTTCACACTGATGAAGCTGCACTGTTACTGGCAGCTGCTATAATACAGCTCCTAATTATTATGCTGTAGACAAAGCTATTGAGACTTGCAACATGAGAAAAAAGGAATTTCCACTCAAACAAAAACCAAGACAAAAATTCATCCCACTGCACCTCCCAAATAAAGGAAAAGACATTTGCTTTCCACTTGTCCCAAGAACCTTTAATTCCTTGAAAGCACAGCAGATTTCTCCATGTTAAATCCTCATTCATCATCCACTTTTCATTCAGGCTGTAGTTCAGTGCATGGTTCATGTGACTGAATCTCTGATACACCTTCTACTGACATGTCAGAAGAGCTGTTCCATAGCATTTAATATACAACAGAACCATTTTCCAATTAGGGGATTTCAAACCCATCTCACTACAGATTTGTTGGAGTACTCCCTTTGTTGTGTTTGCCAGCAATAACCAAAAGTCACTGTGTTTATTAAAAATATTTTCTACAGTGATGCAGTGCAGGGATTAATACAACCATTGGAAGTATCCTAATTAAGGAAGACATCCAAGTAATTGTTTTGTCCTCCATGCTGTACAGATAAAGATTTAAAAATTGATCATCTGAGTTAGTGCGCTCAGCTACTGCAAAGGGGACTGTCTCTCACTTTAAGAATGATCTGAAGTGTAACCTTAAACACATGGGGCCTAATCTTGAGCATCTTTTCTACAGTGCTTGGCAGATTTAGCCCTCAAAAAGGAAAATATATTCCTCTTCTTGCTAGACTCCATTCCACATAACGCCTAGGGAAAAACACATTTCTGGTTTTAGTTAGTTACTTAATTTTAAAACTTTAGTTTTAGTTACCTGGATATTTTCCCACTAATATTCTATCCGTCAAGGAAAACCGCAGCATGTCCAAAAAGGAGCCCTAACAAATGCACTGATAAACTGTACAGTTGAGACAGAAATAACTGGGCCCTTTAGTCCTGCACGTCCAGCCTTAGCAATGTCTCATAGGTTTTTTATCTTCCATTTGGCTGCTAAAGTGAGCTTCAGAATTTGTAGTTGCCACATTTGTTCTAAGAGCTCCTGTTCACAGAAGGCCTCTCTTTGCTTTCTCCTTTGTAGTGTATATTTAAAGACATAGCAAAATGTGGTATATTGGTGGGGAGGGGAAAGTTTAGCATATCCATCCAAACCACATCTGGTTCTTGTGTGTGTATACTCAGTGCTATGAATCCCTATGGAGCTAAAGATGCTATGATGATAGGTGCTGCATAGAAAACTCAGACAGATACGGATGACATTTCAGTCTTCCAGAAGGGTTTTCCATCCACACACGTAATTAGCAGGGCATTTTGGTTACCTAAAGAATTACCATCCTTAAGCAATAAGATGAACCAGCTAAAGATGAGAGGTTGCCTTAAATTTGAGTGGAGCTGCATTCTGAATCCGACAGTGACTGATTGTCAGGTAACGGACAGTGAGATGATCAGACTGTGTGCATTTCTTCCTGCTGCCCTCGCTCCTTCAATGTTGTGAAGTCTTATACGATAGATGGCAAAAAACCCTGGGCCAAATTCATCGCCACAGCAGCTCAACTGCCTTCATCTGATTTGAATTTGGCTCATAGTTTTAATATGAACAACCTTGCCTTATTTGGCTCTTTCAGCTGACCCCACAGTATATATCCCAAGAGTGAAAATGTGCTTCCTGACATTCTGTACAGAGCTACTTTTCATTTAACTTTCATTTATGCTTCTTTGGTCTATCAAATGCACTGAGATGGAAAAAAGTAACTGGGTTGACCTTATTTATGCCGTTTAAGATTTTATACACTTCAATTAGGTTCCTGCTTCAATGTCTTTTAATTCTGAATATAGTAAGTTTTTAGCCTGTCATCCCTTTCTATCCTGTGATTCACAGAGTAGTATAATCATTGCTCTGAAACGAAAATGAGAGCCAAGGCTAATGCAATGGGTCATTACAGTCATCCTGTCCAAGATCACTAATTAAAATACTCAGCACTTAAGGCTCTGGTTTTTGAGCTAAGGAATGAAATAGATTCACCACCTCAGTTTTTACCTTTAAAGTAAATCGTTAACCTATAACCAGTATTAATCTAGGCAATATTTTCCAATCCAGTTTGAGTTCAGGGATCCCAAACTGTCTTCGTGTTTTTGGATTTGGAGATGGTAGAATAATGGTAGGTGAGGGCAGTCAGTTAGTTTCCTTAGTTTGAATTGTTTAAATATCACTAGGTTAAATCTATACTCTACATTGTTAACGTAGCTGCAAGAAAACTTTCTTCTTCATTACATAATATCCTCCAATCAAAAAATCTGTGAACCATCAAGGTTGTCAGATATAAATTTTCTGATTGTGACAAGCCCTTGCTCTTCAGAAAGGAGAGCAAAAGGAAGCTTTTACATTCCCCCAATTAAAACCACTTACTGATGCAGTAGTCTCTGCTGCCAGTCTTGCTGCATACCTGGCGATCAGTCTGTGCTCTTCATCTAGACGGCCTGCACTGTCAAGCATGCTGCTCAGAGTTGGGGTGGGGGGAAAAGGAGAGAGACATCAGTGTTTAGAAAGCACAATACAGTCACTTTATCACAGTGTCCATCATTTTTCATTCCAGAATTTACAAGAAAAATACCCAGAACTATGTTCAAACATGGGTTTGGCTTCTAACAAATGCTACCCTTAATTAATAACCTATCCTGCTTTGCACACAGGTACTGACAGGAGGTGAGAAGGCTCAGTTCACCCTGGGTTACGCTGGCTGGTGTATGCATAACTCAGGTGTCTCCTGGCAGAAAGTGTGGGAGAACTGAGCCATGGAGGCATAAAGGGCTCATCTGACTCTGTTGAGGGGGAGGGCAGAAAAGCAGCTGGCCAGCATATAAGCTTCCTCCCTACGGTGGAACCTCCGACATGTTTCTACATTCCAAAGGCGTGAATCCCTCCTAGGGTCCAGTAGCCCTTGTTGATGCAGGAGGGTGAAATCTGCAGAGCCCAGTCAAGTCCAGGATCACTGAACAGTGTGTGATTTTTATATATGAACTTCACTGAATCATCTAGAAACACAGCAGGTTTCAGCCTCCTCTCTCAGTTTCTGATACTTGGAGGTAAATTTTTAGATCATCATGCGGGGACAAGCCATTGCCCCATAACTTCTATTGATTTTAAAATTAATAAAATCCTGCTGCCTCTTACAACTATATTAGCCACTACATTTTCAAAAAAAGTTTACTTTGGTCCCTCATTCAGAATATTAACAAAGATTTGTTATTAGGAAAAAAAATAAAAAAAATTACTGCTTATATTGTAGAATCACTTTAAAATATCTCAACTGTTTACATTTCTTATTCTAGGAATATCAAAGGCAAATCAGATCATTCACCTTATAGGCTAGTCACTTGACAAATGTTATTTTAAACGGAGGCTATATTTTAGTCAAACAATTGCAAAATTAAAAAACTGAAAATCTGTGAATTTTCTAAATAGTTACAACTTTAAAAAGAGCCAAGCAGACCAAAACCAGCTAAAAGGAAGAAAGATGAAAATAATGACTTGATCCTAAATAACATCTTCAGAAGCCAAGTTTCAGCTCAAAGAGTATTGCTTTTAATTATATACAAGAGAAAAGAAATAGTAACGCAATAAAAGGTGTTATATAAGAGTGTTCTACTTTGGGATGCATTAGAAATTGGAGAGATTCCTACAGCTATATCTCTCACAGTAACTCAAGGAACCAGAAGGTGCATCTTTTGGTTGGGGGTCTAATGCTTGAAGGATTCCACTGGAAGTTAGAAGCTACGCTTGAAGGATGGGTAGTGGCTTGGATTCACTGGTTGGCAGCTTGGAGCCAGAAGCCTTATTGAATTGTTCTGACTTGTTGAGGTAATAGTAAGAGAGAAAAGGAAACTTTGTCTTATACTCAGAATACCAGTGAGACTAACAGAGTGAAGGCTAGAAATTCATCAAAGTGATGAAGAGTTAGCCAGAGATTCGAGCTGGGTGAACTAAGCCTTGGTGGCTGACTATTTATTCCACTTCTGATAGTACCTGGAGTAGAAAGGAACTAGTGGTCATTTTAGTTTAGTAAAAATGATGTTTAATTTATTTGACTGTATATATAAGAGATTAATTTCTACTCTCACTTACACCACTGATTGTAAGGTACTCTTGGTTTACCCTTGTGTGAAGGAAGAACCAAGCTCAAAGTGATTTTCCCTTTTTGATTGTGCAATTGAATAAATCCCCAGTTTATAATCTGCTACGTTTCTTCTACATACTTCATCTACAGTACTACTATATTACCCAAGCGAAAAACAATGACTCTCACCCCAGGGGAATAACTCTCAGTCCCACGAAATTACACAAACCATGTAATAAGGATTAATTTAGTGACAACATAGTTAATTTTCAGTATTTTTCAATATGACATCACATTGTAACAACTGTGACAAAAGTGGGTATTCCAGCATCAATTGTCATTTGTATAGCAATTTCCAACCATATTATAAACCCTGAAAAATCACAGATTATGATGTGGATTGACAGAGTAGCACAAATCTGGAGTGTAGTTAAAAGGATTAACTGAAATAATTTTACAAATGAATAAAGTCACTTCAACTTTCTGGTTCTTACAGTTATCGCACTTTATATTAAGTGCCTTGGGGCATGCACTTACACATAGACGCATATAGTATGGTACATATTATAGCAGTGTGTGAACTGTGGGCTAGTAATGCCTCAAGTTATTTGCACAAATGTTCTGGAATTTCAAAAGAAATATAATGAAATGTGTCTGTTGTACGTGATCATTCACCATCGTGTATGAACAATATGTTTAATCTGGAAATTCCAAGATTTAAGTTGCAGAGTTATGATGTGCCATAATTCATACGGTTATACTTTTCCCCCACAACTTCATGAATAAAGGTGGAGTGTGATATTAAAGCATATTTACAAATTATGTGTAGAATCTGGGATATTCACAAGAGTGAATGAGGTATCCCTTTGAGAAATCTCATGATTTTAATATTTCTGATGTAAGGCGTTTATATGAATGGCTAATGAGCCTCAAATATTGAGAATGTTAAACAGTCATTCCAACACTTAATTTCTTTATTTAAAGACTTTGTAATAACTTTCAGGCTATTAGGCTTACATCATTTCTTATTGTCATATGGAGCGAAGTGCCAATACTGTTGCTGGTACAATAGCACTGCATAAAACCCATATATCTTGGTAACAGAATTCATGAGACTATTTCTGGCTAATATACTGATTCTGAAACATAAAGGATGGACTTGCACCCTCAGTTTTGCTAAAGTAGGGAGTTGAGGTGGGGAAAATTAGACTATCAGGCATTTTACCTCAAATTGCAGCGTTTCTCCACTTTTCAAAGAGAACTTTTGTATGAATATTACTGGCAAATGCTGATTCTGTTTTCACATTTTTTTTTGCTCGTCTTAGGAGGGCGACTTGACAAAACGCTGTTTATTGTGTCAACCTATTCTTTACTTCTGTGACTCAGGGCTGCCTAAAGGATTCAGGGGGCCTGGGGCAAAGCAATTTCAGGGGCCTCTTCCATAAAAAAAAATTGCAATACTATATTCTCGTGGGGGCCCCTGTGGGGCCCAGGGCAAATTGTCCCACTTGCTCCCCCTCACAGGCGGCCCTGGGAAAAATAAACCTTCTGCATCTCAGCACAAACCTAGTTTTGAGAAAACTTCTTTACAAGGTATCACTGGTTCTCAGCATCAGCTGGTGCTAAAAGGCACTAAAGCTCATTAAAAGGGTTGGACAAATATTTTCCATCAAAACTTTTTTTGGTTCGAAAACTAGGGGTTTTTAAAAAGCAAAAAAAAATCATGGACAATGTCTGCTTTCCTTCAAAATTTGTTGTGTTTTTTTTTAATTGAAAAGCTGAAATTAGTCTGCCAAAACCTGAATATGGTTTGGGGTTGCAGAAGTGTGTGGCAAAATATTTGCTGCTTGCTGTGTTTGATTGTTTAAAGAAACAATAAAAAAATTCCGTTTAAAAAAAATCTAAAACTTTTGAACCACCTCAGCTTGTGACCAAACGCCTGAGCCCATCCAGTCAGAGATTTTTCCAGATTTCTGATACTCTGCTGGCTTTCTTGACTCATAGCTGTCTCCATAACTTTGGGTTCATTTAGGTTAGAACAGCCATACTGGTTCAAACCAAAGGTCCATCCAGCCCAGTATCCTGTCTACCAACAATGGCCAATGTCAAGTGCCCCAGAGGCAGTGAACCTAACAGGTAATGGTCAAGTGATCTCTCTCCTGCTATCCATCTCCACCCTTTGACAAACAGAGGCTAGGGACACCATTCCTTACCTATCCAAGCTAATAGCCATTAATGGACATAACCTCCATGCATTTGTCTGTTTCCTAGAGACTGGCTCCATGGGGTCCTTCACAAACTGGAGACGATTACTGTGGGTTTGTCTTTAGTATAGACTATGTACATACTCCACAAACTGAGCATTTGAGCTTGGTCCAGAATCTGGGATGAGCCTATGTTGTGAAAACTGAAATGCTCAAAATAGCACATGCATTTGAATGGACAGAGGGAGCTAAAATTAAATTAACCCAGGGGTTCTCAAACTGAGGGTCAGGACCCCTCAGTGGGTCAAGAGGTTATTACTGGGGGTCGCGAGCTGTCAGCCTCCACCTCAAACCCCACTTTGCCTCCAGCATTTATAATAGTGTTACATATATACAAAAGTGTTTTCAATATATAAGAGGGGAAGGGGGGTATTGCATTCAGAGGTTTGCTATGTGAAAGGGGTCACCAGGATGAAAGTTTGAGAACCACTGAATTAACCCCTCTGGAGCCTCAGGAATGTAGGTGAGGGGGGTCTTCCTTCGTAGAGTTGGGAAGGATATTGCTTTTCTCACGTGATCCCTTCCCCAGTGGCTAATTTTAAATGAAGCTATCCTCCCCTGACATGGATCTCCCTGTGACACTGAAATTAAATATAGACTATAATTTGGCATTTGAGAAGTTAAAGGGATGGTAGCCCTAATGGAAAAGCTAACAGCTTGGCTCTTCTGCAAGCCTCAAACTGCTGAATGAGCTTCAGTGTAGGAAAGGTTGTGCCTCCCAAAAAGCTTGGCCCTGCCCCCTATCCAACCCCACCCACTTCCTGCCCCCCCACTGTCCCCCTCAGAATCCCCGACCCATCCTGCTCCTTGTCCCCTCGTCGTCCTCCAGAGACCCCCCACCACCACCACCCCGGGACCCTACACTGTCCCCTGACTGCCCCAACCCCTATCCACCCCCCCACTGAGTCCTGACAGATCCCCAGAATGCCCACAATCCAATCCCCCCATTCCCTGTCCCCTGACCACCCCCCCAACCTCTGCCCCCTCCCTGTGCCCTGACTGTCCCCGAGACTCCCTGCCCCTTAGCCAATCCCCCCCCCCCCGGCTCCCTCCTCACCCAGAGCCTCAGCGCGTCACATCCAGGGCCATCCCTCAACAGCGGTGCAGCATGATTCCGTCGGGGCCTGAGCTCTGCCCCGCTCAGTGCCGTGTGGTAAGGGGGCGGGACTGCGAGCTCCTCTCCACTCAGAGCCCTGGGGTAAAGGAGGCGGGGCTGTGAGCTTCGTCCACTCAGCACGGAGTTCATAGCACCGCCCCCTTACCACGCGGTTCTGAGTGGGGCGGCGCTCAGGCCCCGCCGGAGTTAGGCTGCAGCTGTTCAGGGACAGCCCTGGATGTGCTGAGGCTCCAGGAGAGGGTCGGAGGCAGGGTGAGGTCGAGCTGGGGCAGGAGCTTCCGCCGTTCCTTTGGGGGCCCCTGCAGAGCCTGGGGCAAATTGCCCCACTTGTCCCCCCTCTGGGCAGCCCTGCTGTGACTTGTTCCAAGAACAAAATTATATGGAAAATCAATTTAAGACTGTACTGTCAAAGAGCTCACAGAACAATCAGAGCTGATGGTTTGAAGTCCATGCTGTTGATAACAATTAACTTATCATCTCATCTTCCTACTCCCTAAGTTTTTGTTGGCTTCTCATTTCTGTGAGAAGACTGCTACATTCTTGGGAATGTCCTCATCCTCACAGGAACCTGCGCAGCCAGGGTCAGCATTGGTGGGTAGCAAGCAGGGCAATTGCCAGGATTAGCCTTTGGCTTCAAGCCCATGCGGTAGGGCTTTGGCTTCGGCTTCAGAAACATTGCAGAAATCCAATGTGTGAGCAGGGAAGGGAGGCAGGCTGGGAACTCACTCCTTAGTTTCTGCCCTGGGCCCCAGCAAGTCTAACGCTGGCCCTGTGCATGGTGCTTTCAAAAGATGAGCCTGGGAACTTAAATGTGCAACTTTGCTAAACACTAAAAATCATGGACTGAATAGAGACACTGGATTTATGGCTTATTATAACCATCTGTAACCCACTACCAGCTTCCCACCTATCCCCCTGCAGCTGCTTTTCCTCCCTCACTTCCTTTCCTCCCTATGACTAGAGGGGTGTCAATGGGCCACGTCACCTTGAATGGTCCCTTGAAATGTGTGTTAACTACTTATACTAAACAATTTGCTCCGTCCTGCATTTAGCTGTGATACTCTTGAGTTATTTTCCCCGGCCTGAAGAAGAGCTCTGTGTATGATTAAAAGCTTGTCTCTCACCAACAGAAGTTCATCCAATAAAAGCTATTACCTCATCCACCTGGTCTCTCTAATAACTTGGGACCGACTTGGCTACAACAACACTACATGTAACATTCACAGAAACTATTTCCTGTGCTTACAGGTACGTTGCCATGAATCACTACCACGAAGGCAGAACTGTTCTGCCTCAACAAGCCCATATTAATGTTTACAAATCCATTAAAACAAGCTGTTGTTTCTCTTTTCCTTGGGCAGGCTGCTGCAGGTGGAGCAGGCTCTTTCTGACACCGCATTAGCTAGGGGTTCCATGAGACTAAGGCTCCTAGCTTCTGCTGCAGGTTTTTCTTGGGAAGACTCTGAATTCACCTAACGGTTAATAATCTAAAGGAGTCTAGTATCAGAGCGATAGCCGTGTTAGTCTGTATCCACAAAAACAACAAGGAGTCCGGTGGCACCTTAAAGACTAACAGATTTATTTGGGCATAAGCTTTCATGGGGAAAAACCCCACTTCTTCAGATGCATGGAGTGAAAAGTAGAGATACAGGCAAAAATATATATTTGTAAAAATATATATTTTTACTCACAAAAGCTTATGCCCAAATAAATCTGTTAGTCTTTAAGGTGTCACCGGACTCCTCGTTGTTTTTGTGGATAAAGGAGTCTACTTTGTTCTGGTTTTACCAAAAGAAGAGGGCATGACCATGGTGTATTAAGATGGATACCTCACCTCCACGATCATCTCCTATTCCTTTCACTTGAGTTGGACACTATTCTTTGGCATCGGGAAATAGCTCAAATTAACGATATTTCTCATAAGGTTTCTTTTCTACTGAAGCAATGTCTCTTAAGACAGTGAAATGGGGTCACTCTGGTTTAATCTCTTCAGCCTAAATATGGGAAACTGAAGTATTTGCTGCACCATGAACATTGTGGGACTTCCTGCTGTAAGTTTGATCAGAACTGTGCAATAGCTTAAACTGAATGAGCATCAGCTTGCCTCACAAAGCCCAACAAAGTCATTAGTCAGTAAGTAATATGGGCTTCTCCTTGTCATTATTGGTTACAAATGCCTCCAGAATATGTAATTTTAAAATCGCAGGGACCAGAACATATTGACAGTGGATGCTTTGGACAACTTAGTTTATAATAAACAGATTGTTTCCTTGTTTATATAGTCCTCTGAAGTACTGAGGATCACCACATTAAACAAGCCTGTGAGAAACAGAAAGTGACTGGGCGTGGGGAAGGGGGCGCTGTACTTTCAGTGTCCAAACGATAGAAAATGAAATGTAGGAGGTAAACATATGCAGTGAAAAGTAATATTAAAAATCAAATTTATTTCCCATGCACATAAGAAGTATTTTGAAAAAAATATATTGGGGCTGATCCTTCACTGATATAGATCAATATGTTCCACTAACTTCTCCAGAACATTGATTTACATCCATTGAGGATCTGGGCCTTTTGAGTTTTTCTGGGTTTTTTTGGATGGTGTCCCTTTAAGGCTATCAATGAATTCTTATTTTACTTTCTTGTGACTATTATGTCACCGGGGGAAGGGGTCAGTTATTTGTTACCAAATGTGCTGCAATATCTAAGCACAATGACTTAAGTCCCAGGTGAAGTTCCAGCCCTAATCGTTGTTGTCAGTAATATTTCAATATATGTAAGAGCCTCAACACTATTTGAAACTATGTGACATATAGCAGGTGAGCTACCAAAACATGATTAATAGTAATCATATCTGTCTTGAAAGCAGACCTCACTTAGCACTTCATGATAATAAACTTCAGTTAGTTATCAGGTAATATGGTGCTCATCTGAGGATATGCCAGTGTTTATAGCAGTGAAACCCTACAGAAACACCAGGTGGCTTCTGAATGTTTGCTTTCTTATCTTTCTCTAGATGTAACTATTCTTTTCCTCTCTATTCTTCAATTGGTAGCAGAGAAAAATGTGAAAAAAACAACTACTGGCGAGCATTCTTCACTGCATGGCTAAGACTACTGTCTCTTGAAGCTAATTTTCTGTGTCAAAGTCAAGTTGGCAGCTCATATAAATGATTGAAGCTTTTTTTAATTAAGGATGCTAGGACTGCGACCTTTAAATGTCAGTAATCAGATGTTTTGTACTATAGTCTGCTTCAATTATTTGCACAATCAAGGACTTTGTCATTCATTCCCCAGCTACTCTTCAGAAACACGAAAGGGATGTGCTATGGAACTATTTATATCTTGTTTTTGCTGCACATGTGGAGACCAGGGCTGGCTCTAGGCACCAGCAAACCAAGCACGTGCATGGGGCGGCATATTTTCTGGGGTGGCATTCTGGCAATCATTTTTTTTGCTTTTGGCGGCAAAAGCCTAGAGCCGGCCCTGGCAGTAGTAGGGCGTTGTGTGAGGGGGGCACCCTGGGGCCGCTGTGGTTCGCGCTGCGGGGGAGCAGGTGCAGTGCCTGCACCTTGTGGCTAGGCTGGGCAGGCTCCAAGCGGGGCACATTCGGGCTGGGATCTGCTCCGGGGAGCACACTGAGCCCCCTGCAGGTGCTGCAAGGTGGCCACCCCTCAGCACCGCAGCCGGGTGAAGCGACTCGAGCTGCCCAGGGACTGAAGCAAGGCGGCCAGAAGCAGCAGCAACGGGGCCATAGAGGGTGGGATGCTGCCATGCGGGCCGGCCCTGGAGGCAGGAGCCCCGCTGGAGGGACCCTGGGCTGAGGTGCAGCCTGGGAGCCCCACTGCTTACCCCAGTTCTGCTAGTGCCGGACTGCTGGAGGCAAGGGGGGAGTGGATGGAGTCAGCACTGTTGGGGGGGAGCCCAGCACTGAGGTGGCGGGGGTGTGGGTAGGGGGAGGGAGAGAGCCCAGGGCTGGGGTGGCAGGGGTTGTGGGTAGGGGAGGGCACTGGGTGTGTGTGTGTGGGGTGAGAGCCCAGGGCTGGGGTAGGGGGCAGCCAAAATTTTTTTGCTTGGGGCAGCAAAAAACTTAGAGCCAGCCCTGGTGGAGACCACTTTAACTGTATTTATGTGAACCTGCCACTATAATAGGAAGAAATTTTACTGATATCTGGTACAATTAGGAGGATAAAGGACAAATGCCAGCAGGAAACACTGACAGAGCGCTCTGGCTGGTGGTCTCCTCTGAAGTAAAAATGCATCGTGAATGTGACACATTCAAGTTTCACTAGCCTAGGGAGGGACAGTCACTCTGAACATACTTCCATCCAGCCCTATTTCATCCTTATTTGGCAGCTGCTAAGCAAACATATTTTTTTAAAAAAAATCTTGCTTGTTGAAATATGGAGACAGACATGAAATTCCACAGGATATTAGCATTTGAAAGACTTGTTATCCGATCTTCTCACTCCAAAAAAATTCAGTCTGCTGTCTAGTACAGCAGCAAGGGAGAGTAGTAAATTCAAACTGGCCCCATAGTCCAGGAGCAAACTCTGGACTACACTAAGGGCTTGGGCAGATTCCTTCCTCCAATATACATTGATAGTTCCCACTGGCTTCAGTAGCAGTGACATACAAGTCTGAGAGCAGAATTAGACACTAGCATTTTAGAGAGCCGCTGCACTCACTCTCCAAAGGGAATCTGCTCACTGTCTTTATAAAAAGGGTACTGACACAACATTTCCTAGTGTGTTATCTGAAGTGACATGCTACAACAGCAGTAGGAAAATCTGAAAGTAAAAACATAACTGAAAAAGGTGGGCACAATTTCGTAAGAAACTCTACACAGCTTATTTCTGACATGTTTTACAAAATGGAAGTTACTTACCTGTAACAAAAGATTCTTCAAGATGTGTGGTCCTTATCTGTATTCCAACATGGCTACACATGTGTTGCATGTTTATGAATGGAAATTCTTTCACATAGCATCTATTACTCTGTACCTGCACCCTGGATCTCCTTGTGCTCAGTAACAAGGGTATAAAGGGAGATGTGGACCAACTGCCTCTTCAATTCCTTCTCTACCGTGAATCTAGTCATAATCCGAAGCAGAGGGGAGGAGGGCAGGTAGTGGAATAGAGATAGGGACCACACATCTCGAAGAACCTCCAGTTACAGGTAAGTAACCTCCATTTTTTCTTCGAGGTCTTTGTGTGTGTTCCACACAAGCAGTAGTCAAATATCACCCTCTGAGGATGCAGGTGGCAGAGTTAGCTGTAGCATTGCAATTTTAATGGCTGCATTGGCAGAAGCAGCTTGGACCAAACCATAATGTTTTGTGAAAGTGTGGATGGAACTCCAGGTTGCTGCCTTACAAGTATCCAGCACTTCTCAAAGAGTTGCTACTGCGGGTGCCTATGCTCTAGTGGAATGGGCCCTCAGCCCGTCCAGGGGAGGTAAATGTGCTGAGAGCAAAGGAAGATACAACCAGAAATCCATGGCTCTGAGCAGATATTGTTTGTCCCTTACTCACTTTGTTATAGCAACAAATAGTCTTAGGTGATTTTCTAAACAGGTTCATTCTTTTAATGTAGAATACCAGTGCTCATCTGTCATTGAGAAAGTTAAGTCTCTTTATCTCACTGGAGGCATAAGGCTTCAGGAAAAATAGCAGTAAGTGAATTGATCGGTTTATGTGGAACCTGGAAATTACATTCAGCAGGAACTTTGTAAGGAGGTGAAAAGACACTTTCTCTTTATAAAATGTGGTATATGGCAAATCGGCCTTGAAGACTCTCAGTTCAACCACCCTCCTGGCCAATGTAATAGCAAGTAGGGAGGCAACCTTTAAGGACAGGTGAGATATCAAGCATGTGGCCAGTGGTTCGAAAGGTGGCCCAGTAAGTGCTGAAAGTACGAGATTGAGGTCCCACTGTAGTCTGGCCCTTTAGGAATCTGTTACTGGGTGAATAAAAATAGAACAGCCATCCACCGGAGGGTGGAATGCCCTGACAGCTTGTTACAGTCCACTTAGCAGCAAACAGAAAGACCTGATGGTTTTGAAAGTGAGGAGGTGGTTTAAAAGAGCAGGAATACCTGCTGGCCCCAATAACTGATTCTAATGCACTAGGTAGAAAAATGACTCCATTTGGCTATGTACAATTTTCTGGTAGAATCTTTCCTGATGCAATTAAGAATAGTTTGAATGGCTCTGAACACGAGTGTTCTAGCTCTGATCTCCATCCAAATACCAAGCCGTGAGGTGGAGAGAGTCCAGGTTGGGATATCCGATATTGTCATTCTCCTGAGTTAGCAGCTCTGGGAAGGGCTGAATGCTGAGTTGCTGGATTGACATTTGTAGGAGGTATGGAAACCAGAATTGTCTGGGACAATTGGATGCAATGAGAATGACTTGTGCTTTGTCATGACGAAGCTTCTGTAGAACTTGTGGTAGTAGCGAGATTGGAGGGAAGGCATTCCTCGGGTGGCCTGTCTAGGGAAAGAGAAGGACAATGCCCCTGGAGTCTAGACTTTGTGCTGCTCTGGAATAATAGACACTGAGCTTCTTGTTTACTTGGGAGGCGAACAAGTCCCAAGATGACACTCCCCACTAACTGAAAATAGTTGTTGTTCTGCACTGAGTTGTGTAACTTCCACTTGTGATTGGTGGCAAAGCTAGGGTTATTCACCAGTGAGTTCTGAGCACCAGAAAGGTAAGTCAAAGAAATTATTGTGTGGTTACAGATGCACCAGATCTGCCTCTATGCACAGTGAGAAGGATCATAGCTCTCCCTGTTAGTTTATATAGAAGATGGTCATCATGTTTCCTGACATTATCAAGACATATCTAGATCATATGAGTGCTAGGAATGCACTGCATACCTGTCTGATCGCTCTTAGTTCCTAAAGATTGATATGTATCCTGGCCTATCGAGGTGACCATGTACCTTGAACCATGTGATTGCCCATGTGGGGTCCCCAGCCTATGAGGTACATATCCATGATTATGGTCACATTGGGTGTAGCAGGTAGGAAAGGGACTCCAATGCACATGTGTTTTGGATGTTCACCAGATGAGAAAATCCCTGGCATTGTGGTGTTCATGCTGTGTCTGTCTGGTGTAGTAAAAGCCTGGCTCAGGCCAGTATGACAAGGGAGATATAGTATGGCAAATAGTATTATGTAAGTGCAGGAGGCTTTGTGGCCCAGCTGAGAAAAACCTGGACTGTTATTTGGGGTTTGTGAGAGACCTGGTTTATAACACTGTTCATGGTATGAAGTCTGAAGGTATGCTCCTGCTGCAGTCAAGTTCAGGGTTGGCCTTATAAAGTCTATGAGTAATGTGGGAGCCAGAGCAGACTTATCCATGTTTAGGCAGATCCCCATGGATGTCAAGAGGCAAAGCAATGACAAAGTTGCTCTTTGGACATCCAGACAGAATCGACCTGTTAGAAGAAAGTTTTAGTCCTCAGGGAATTCTGTGCCACCCTCCAAAACGTTGCATATAATATTTTAAAATTCTGCAAATTTTATTTGTCAATAAATAAATTTGGAGGCTTCAGCATGGCAGTAGGGAGCACAGACCACTGGTTGCCCAGAGGTGGGAGATCAGCCTGCAACCCTCTCCCCTACCCCACCAGGGACATAGACTCAGTGATGGGGCTGCACCCTACCCTGACACAGCGCAAGGGCCAGGCCTGCCTCAGAAACGCCTTGAGGGCACTGCTCCTCCATGCTAGGTGCATCAAGGGGCATGGGCAGGCAGGCTTAAAAAGCCCGCAGGATCCAAGCGTATGTGTGGGAATCTAGGTGTGGGTTGAGAAGGTTGTGTGTGGAGCAATCTGGGTGCAGGCAGCTCAGTGTGGGGGCAAGGGGATCTGCAGGCACAGGAGCTCATCGGGGGGTTCCAGCTGCAGGGGAAAATGGGGCTCAGCAGGTGAGCCTGGGTGCTGGGGGAGTGGGGCAGGGAGTGCAGCTGGTTGGGGGTCTGGGTGCAGGGGGATCATTGGCATGGGTGGCTTGGGTGAAGAGTGGTGGGGTTCAGTGTGGGGGGGTTCAACTGCAGGAGGTGAGGCTTAGCAGGTGGGGGTTCAGGTGAGGGGCTCAGTATGTGGGGGGTTCTGGGTGCAGGGGATGATGTCTTGGTATGCGGGGTCCAGATGCACGGGGATTGGGTGGATGGTGGGAGCAGCTCCCCATACAGTGACCCCTGCCCGTGTGGCTGAGGAGCAATGGGGGTGGGGAGCATGGAGCTTCCTGCAGCTGAGGGAGGTTTCCAGGTGTGGGTCTGACCTACACTCAGCCGCTCCTTTCAGAGGAAGAGCAAGTCCTGTCTGCCCCAGCCCAGCCAGGACTAGCAGATGAGCCTAGCACAGAGTAGGAGCTATGGGCTGGGGCATCCCTAGCCCTGTCTTCCCCACTGCACCTCTCCTTGCAGTGATTTCTCTCTTTGCCAGCTTCTCCAGGTCCCCAAAATGAAGCGTCCACATTGCTGGGGAGGAGTGGGTGACTGCTTGAGTCTTCCCTTTACTTCCCCTTCGGAAAGTCATTTTTCTGTGGGGAAGCAAAGAAATCAGAAGCAGACATGAATTCTGCACACACACAGTGGTAAAGTATGTGAGTAAAGTATGTGAAGATGGTGTAGCCATTTTGTCTCAGTGTTAGCAGCACAGCTGAGAAGACCTTCATGAAGACCCTGGATGTTGCTGCCAGCCCAAACAAGGTACCTTGAACTGATAGTATTCTTGTCCCAGCAGAAATCTGAGGAACCGTCTGTGGGGTGAGTGAATGTCCACATGAAAGTAAGATTTTTTTAATGACAAGAGCTGTGAAACATGTCTTTTTCTAAGGAGGGAATTACTGATGCCAGTGTAACCATGCAGAATTTTAATTTGTGAATAAAAATATTTAGCTGACATAGGTTGATAATGGGCCTTCATCTTCCCCTTTTTGGGGGAGGGGGAGAACTATGAAATACTTGAAGTAGAGCCCTTTCCCTCGATGCTCATGGGTCCGAGGTGGGAAGAGCAACAAATAGTGCACTTGGTGGAGACACGTACCTCCATCAGTCAGTAAAGTCAGTTTTTAAATCCTAGGATTCTGGGCATAGTCCTGCTCTCAAAAGTGGGTACTAAGAAAATACTAAGCTACATTAACTAGGAGAAAACTGTAGAAACCACGATAAAACCACTAACAAACTGTACAATTATATTTACAGAGACAAAGGCATTACAAGGGTAACTCCTGACACACAGGATTAGGATTAAGGCCATAAAACAGTAAGAGGGATTTGGAGAGAGATGGTCTGCACCACCTCTTATACTGATGGCACTGAGCATGAGGGTATCCAGGAGGCAGGCACAGACAGACACTACTTGCAAGAATTTCCAATCTCAGGCATATGGTGCATATGCGCACACATATGTGGAATACAAATAGGGACCAGCACTCAAAGAAGAATCTATAATTATTTGCACTCCTCCCCATCTTCCTGGTGTGGAATTGCAGGGATGAAAGTTTCCTTGTCGCCACACAGCAGGCAGGTTTTCTCCAACGGAGGCTGGCCTGCGTTGAGGCTACCATCCCAATCCTGATGGCAGCAGATATTTTTGGGAGGACATAGCGTTAAATGTTTAGTCAGGCAGAAGAAAATAGCTATATGCAACTTACTTGCTTCAAAATTGGCCATACTTTGCTCTGAGTTAGAGATAATGGCAAAAACATAGAGAGATAGGCTTAGACATGGCAGAAGACAGCCAGATTTAAGAAGAATGGCTGACTTATGTACAAACTGACAACTGAAACAATGCTTCTCCTCTACAGATGGGCTAGTAAGCCATTTTCTATTTTTGACTGTACCACCACCGTTTCTCACTTACACAATAAATGGGAACTGCACATTATGTCCCACCACAAAAACTAATTCCTTGAAAGGAGAAAGCTTCTAAATCACTCGTGTGGATAGGTTTATGTTCCATCAACAAGTACAGTACTGACTACTAAATAGTTTCACAAATCAGTGTGCATGGTAATTTTCAGCCAAGCAATTATTGACAGTACTTTGCTATTTAACATTCCTAAAAAGAATGTTAGCAATTCCATGACCCTCCAGCACAGGTAGGAGTCATACCTTGAAAGCACAAATATCCACTCTATGGATTAATGTTTTAAAGTATCTGCTTCCACTAAAGCGGTTAGAAAATACTAAGTGGATTGGGCTGTGATTTAATTTAAGCAGATCAATGTCCCTCTGCTAAAGAACCCCCAAAGGTGCCAAACCTGCACTAACCGTGCGGGGTTGCTCTGGAGCATGTTGACATACAACCCGATGAGTACATGTTCATCGGCCAGCCTGTCTGCAACATCGAGGCTGTACTGTAACCTGAAACAGGGTTGGGGGGAAAAAGGGTGTGATCCGGACAGACAGAGAGAAATAAACAGAAAAAGCAGGAGCAAGTAAGACTGTGAAATGGGGATTTAAGAATGAGCAATAAATATTCTTAGAAAAAACTCAAGTGTTGACATTTTTATTTTCTCTAGTTGTTTAAAATGGTACAATTCAACTTGATTAGGCAACCGATCCTGCAAGATGGGGGGAACCTTCTAGAACATGCAGAACACCTTCAACTCCTGTTGAAGTCAATGGGAGCTGAAGGAGCTTCAGCACCAGGCAGGATCATACCATGTGTTAGTCCTATAAAGAAAATTACTTTAAAAATACTACAGATTATGAAGTTTGTGAATTTTAATATATTATAGGTAGTATATATGTAATATACATTATATGGATAATAAAAATAATTTATGTAGTATATATACACATGCACACGTATGATTAACAGATTGAAATCAAGAGTAGGTATGTTTGAAAGTATCTGATCAAGATAATAGGTATATAAATATATGCATTTAAACAAAGACTATTTAGTTCAGTGGGTTAGTTAGGTTATAGAGATATTGTAACTTTCTTGTGAAAAAAAGTGTGTAGATTAAAAAAATGGGGGAAATACAGAAGATTTTTTTCGGTAATTGTGTTAGTGCAAGCTACCAACATACTCTCTAACTTACCCTTTGCCTTTCAAGAAAGCTGGAGCAGCCCTAGCCAGCAATTTGTTCTGCTCCACTTCATTATTCTTGTAAGGAGAGCTAGTTAATAAGACAGGAAAACTATGAAGAGGGTAAACAATGATGACTGCAGTTCATTAAAGAAGAGAGTTCAGGGAAATTCATTCAAGAGCCTTGAGCTGAACCAAAAGCCAGAAGTTTGTTGAGGTTCTTCCCCCTCTAAACTATAACACCTACAGCAAGGGAAGAACCTAACAAAACAATCTTCAATCAAAAATGGCTGTTTGGAGGTTACTGTAGTTTCAGGTGAAGTTTGAGCTACATACGTGATGCTGAATCCTAGCATACGAAGCCTTTACATCAAGCGAGGAAAAATGTGGAGCATATGGTGGAGACATGCACCTCCCCAAGTTAGTAAATCCTGAGATTCTGGGCATAGTCCCACTCCCAAAAGTATTATATGTGGATCTCAAGGTGGAAGTAGCCAAGGAAGTGTCTACATCTAATTGAATCTGTCCTTCCGTGGGGTAGCTCCAATTTAATTTTTTAGGAGTACTATGTTCTTTTTATGCCCTCAGATATATTTGTTATTTTTCATTATAATCCATTTGTCAGTCATGCTTTCTTTTTAGGTTTAAATATTTAAAGGGTCACAGTAATTTCCTGATGCTGCAATACTTGAGTGACTGGGGAAGAAAGGAAGATACTGGATAAAAATGGAGAGATTTAAATCTTAGTTCATCTCTCATGCTGTTGCATTTTTTTTGTGCAAGTTTTTTCATTTCTCTCTCCATTTTAATCAGTCACCAATCTTCTTTGGGGTCTGGCTACTGACATTCAGACATCTTCTGACTAAAGACTGTCTGTGTCTGTGTGTGAGTAGTGCACTGCAGGGATTTCTTCAAGAGCAACAGCAATGCTACTCAAAGGGTCAGCTGCTTGTGGTACATCTGAGTTGACAAAGTTCTGATGATCTGGAGAGTAAAAATATCAACTGTATGACAAATTAATCATTTCCTGAGGCTGATCTTATCCCACTCTGCCTCCACTCTAGCAGCTCCCATATGGAAGTTTAAGTCATCATTCATCAATAGTGTTTTCAAAGGATTACAATGAAGGAGTGGCCCCACGGACCCTAACTTCATTGCTTTATGACAGTCTGAATGGGATCTAGGTCAAGTCATTTGTGCACAGCAGGAAAACTGTTTGCTATTTACTGATGTTTTTACACAATCCCCATCGTGGTATTTATAAAGAACTAACATAAGAACAGCCATACTGGGTCAGACCAGTTCATCTATCCCAGTATCCTGTCTTCTGACAGTTGCCAATGCCAGATGCTTCAAAGGGAATGAACAGAAGAAGGCAATCATCAAGTGATCCATCCCCTGCATCTGGTAGTCAGGCTTGGAGACATCCAGAGCATATGGTTGCATCCCTGACCATGTTGGCTAAGAGCTATCCTCCATGAACTTATCTAATTAATTTTTGAATCCAGTTATAGTTTTGGCCTTCACAATATCCCCTGGCAACAAGTTCCACAGGCTGACTGTGCGTTGTGTGAAGTACTTCCTTTTGATTGTTTTAAATCTGCTCCCTATTAGTTTTGTTGGGTGACCGCTTGTTCTTGAGAAACACTTCCTTTCTCACTTTCTCCCCCTCACGTATGATTTGATAAAGCTCTACCACATCCCTCCTGAGTTGTCTCTTTTCCAAGCTGAATACTCCCAGTCTTTTCAATCTCTCCTCATACGGAAGCTATTCCATACCCTTAATCATTTTTGTTGCCCTTTTCTGTCCCTGTTCTTATTATCTATCCCCTTCCTAATGGTTCCCAATAGTCTGTTACCCTTCCCCCCCTTTTTTGGGGGGGATTGCTGCTGCATATTGAGTTGATGTTTTCAGAGAATTATTCACAATGACTGAAAAATCTTTTTATTGAGTGGTAACAACTAATTTAGACCCCATCATTTTGTATGTGCATTACTTTGCATTTATCTACATTGAATTTCATCTGCCATTTTGTTACACAGTCAACCAGTTTTGTGAGATCCTTTTGTAACTCTTCGCAGTTTGCTTTGGACTTAACTATCTTGAGTAATTTTGTATCATCTGCAAAGTTTGCCACCTCACCATGTGCCTCTTTTATGGATCATTTATAAATATGTTGTACAGATCCATTATTTCTCTCTCTCCATCCTGAAAACTGACCATGTATTCCTAGCCATTGCTTCCTGTCTTTTAACCAGTTACTGATCCATAAGAGGATTTTCCCTCTTATTCCATGACTGCTTAGTTTGCTTAAGAGCCTTTGGTGAGGGACCTTGTCAAAGGCTTTCTGAAAGTCCAAATATACTAGAGACTGGATCACCCTGGTCCACATGTTTGTTGACCCTCTCAAAGATTTCTGATAGACAGGTGAGGCATGGTTTCCCTTTACAAAAGCAGTGTTGACTCTTCCCCAAATCATGTTCATCTATGGGTCTAATAATTCTGTTTTTTAATATAGTTTTGACCAAAATTCCAGATAAACCCTGGATGGCTACAATTTTTACTGCATTTCATTTCCAGTTATGGAAGAAAAAAATGCATTAAAAAGGACAGAAATGGTAGCATACCACTCAATAACTCAAAAGATGACGCATTCATCTATTACGGAAAACTAAACTCTCTGCTTTCACCAACTTTTCCGCCACCCACTTTGCTGGTCATCTTGACAAAAATACATATTTGCACTAGCTCTGCCCTTCATACCAACTCTTTTAAAACTAGATATCTGAGAAAATTAAGGATGAAATTCTGGTTCCACTGAAGTCATTAGCAAAACCTTCATTGACTTAACTGGAGACAGAACTGCACCCTAAGGGTTTTACTGTTCACTGGGTCAGATGTAAGAAAAGCAGCATCAGAACAATGACAATGAGCAATACTGTTCCAAAATGACCATACAACAGGCAGGTGCTGGCACTAAAACACACCAATGAATATTATATGTCAAAGGAAAGAACAAGAAAAAATTCTCCTTCTGGGGTTCTGAAAGATGGCAGCTAATTGAAATTACTATTTTTATTAGAAACATTTGGTAGAACATCTGAAGTGAATCTTTTAGAGCCAAACTTTCAGCTCCAGCTGCCAGTTCTAAGTGCCCACTAGTGGGTGGACAACTGATTCTGCCTATAAAAGCAAACTTCCACCCACTTTTGCAGAACATCTGAAATGGCAGTAACTGATATTGCTAGAGAAGTCCCTGACCCTCTCTTTTTACCCTTCTGATGGGAGTTGCCCTGGGCAAAGCAAACCAACAGATCAGCCTTGCAAAATTCTAGTGACCTACTGCCCTGGGGGATTTTTAGCCATGACATGACATGACTTCTCTGTGCACTGGCTCTGTCTAGATGACAAAAAGATACTTTTAAAAATCAAGTAGCTAGCATGGTTTGAAACACTGGTTAAACACCCCTCAGTGGTGAGATTCTGTGCTTCGTCACTAAGAGGGGCAGCACAAAACTTGCAGCCTGAGGGGAAGAGATATCTCAGTGGTTTGAGCATTGGCCTGCTAAATCCAGGGTTGTAAGCTCAATCCTTGAGGAAGCAAGTTAGGGATCTGGGGTAAAAATCAGTACTTGGTCCTGTAGTGAAGGCAGGGGGCTGGACTAATGACCTTTCAAGGTCCGTTCCAGGAGATAGGTATATCTCCAATTTTTTTTTAAGCCATCTTTGTGCTCTCTCCATATTGGACTGCTCCAGGGACTGGAGAAGCCTCCAGTGCAACTTACACTCCCCTGACGGAAGTTTGTCTAAGTTACAGCAGCCTGCCTCTCTCTGCCTATGGACCACAGCACTGACCAAAATCTCTGAAATGCTACATGCTGCAGCCCCACCCTTGATGCCCTCCCTGTCCCAGGGCTTGCCAGAGGGTCTTATTCAGATTATCATTCATATAGGAGTATAATGTGTTAAAAAGCACCACACAGCCCCCCAAAAGAGTCTTTTAGGGCTGAACTTTCAGCTTCAGCTACTAATTTTGAGTGTACTATTGGGTGCACAACTGATTCTGTCTACAAAGGTGAGCCTACACCCATTTTTCACAGGGAAATTGGGCAGATGGATGCCCAGCTACATGATTCATGAGCCAGATGTGAGATTCACAAATACAAAATAGGTGTCTCCTATTTTTCCATGTGCAAAATGGGTAAGCAGACTTAGAGGCTGCGGGGGATACTTTCACAAGTGGCAAAGCGCTAACTTACCCCACCTATTATGGTCTTCAAGGGACCTTATATCAGTTCAGATAGGCAAAGTGCAGGTGAACTCCACTTCACCTCCAATACATCGCCTTCTGACTACAACAGGATCGGGAGAGGCAACTGGCAGAAGAACAAGTTTTGTTATTTTATACTAGCTGAGAGCTCCCCTATCCCAGCAGAATTCTCAGCTGGCCGGTTAGGGCCAGATTCTGCCACTTTGTGCCCCTTCTTACTCAGTGCAAAGTGGACAAAAGATAGGGTGAGAACCTGGCCCTTTGTTTATAGTCAGTTAGTGCTTGGTCCTGCACAGGGGCGGCTCCAGGCACCAGGTGCATGCTTGAGGCGGCAAGCTGCGAGGGGCGCCCTGCCGGTCGCCGTGAGGGTGGCAGTCAGGCTGCCTTCGGTAACTTGCCTGCAGGAGGTCTGCCAGTCCCGCAGCTTCGACGGCAATTCAGCAGCGGGTATGCTGACCTCCTGCACGCATGCCACCGTATCCACATTACCGGCAGACTTCCTGCAGGCGCGACACCGAAAGCCATCTAAGTGCCTTGCTTGGGGTGGCAAAATACATAGAGCCGCCTCTGGTCCTGCAAACACAAAGACACACTGAAAATGTGCATATTTGCAAGAGTGAAGTTACTCTCATGTGTTTAAGGATTTGCACAAGAAGGCCTATGGTTAGTCAGTTTCCCACATATGTGAGACTTTTACATGGGAAGAGAAAAACACTATAAAAAGAAGTAAATGTAATTGCAAAATCACAAATAACGGCTGTGGAACTCAAAGGTGAAAGAAAACCAAACTTCTAAATCTTTTTAAATTCGCTAGATTTCAAATTAGTTGTGTCCCCTCCCTTATTACTTAATCACATATGTTTTATCAAACAATACAGTACACTACAATCTTTCTATTGCTTTCCATTCATCTTGGAAATACTGTGTTCTGTTCTGCATATGCTAGACAAATATAGGACCTAGATAGCCTCTCATCTATACATCTATTGAGAGAGATGAGAGGATATCTAGGATGTGTATTTATCTAGCATAGATATCTTAGTACACAGTCTGTAAATACAGTCACACATCCACACACTTCAACTCTCCGAATTTGCTCATATAAATCTAGTAGAAAAGAGGCAGCACAGGGTGTGCCAGTGTGAAGAAGCAGAAGCAACAATGGAAGTTGTGAAATTATTAAGTACTGTATTTCCAGTAAATATACACATGTGCTTGAGAACTCCAGCATACCGTACATTATACAGTATAGCTAAGAACACTGAATACAAAAATAGAAGCAGCAAAGAATCCTGTGGCACCTTATAGACTAACAGACGTTTTGGAGCATGAGCTTTCGTGGGTGAATACCCACTTCCTCAGATGCAACTGATACATTCACCCACGAAAGCTCATGCTCCAAAACGTCTGTTAGTCTATAAGGTGCCACAGGATTCTTTGCTGCTTTTACAGATCCAGACTAACACGGCAACCCTCTGATACAAAAATAGAGTTTGCTAAGAGAGGAAAATGAGTTACCAAAGAATGATTTTCCACCAAAAGGAGGGTGTAAACCTCTAATTCTGAGCAGAAGTAACTTCCTAAATGATCTCACATCTACACAGATGGCACCATTTTTAGGTTGTATTTAGCTATATACACAATCAGAATTTACAAACCTTTCCATCAGCAGGCTGATTACTGGCCAATTTGACCAGAGAATTTGAAAGAGGATTCCCACCCTGTGCTGAACAGAACATATAAAGACTGTATATAGTTCAAGTGACCAGACCTCCAAACCAAGGTAACTCAGACATCACCTGTAGCCAATATACCTTAGCCTAACCTTCGTGTGTGCCTGCACATGTCTGTACTTGACCTCATCTGCTGAGAGACTATCCAACACCTTTTATATCCTGTTTGGAGTTAACAAGAGGCACCTGCCACTATGACTCAACAGTAATTACCCTGTGACTTCACACAGGATTTGTGCAACTGATATCACCATGACAAGTTATAGTCTGACACATATTTGCAGCCAATTTAAAGTTAATCTTAATGTGTTGACTAGCTCCCATTCACTCCAGTCCTAGTTTTTTAATCAAGGAACAACTTACTGAGGGAAAAAAAATGTAGTTAATCATTCTGGTATTTGTCCCTTCCCCAAGCCCCGCATATTGATAATTCCCGGGAAACAGATACATACAGAGGAAGAAAGAGCAAGAGAGAGCTATTGCACCCCCCACCAGGGTATCTGAACACCTTGGATCAGCACCAATAGACCACAGATAGTGTGCAGAGCTACCCAAAGGAAAAAAAAATAGATTTTAATTAAGTTGAAGCAGTGTTTAAATTTATCCACCCTGAATTGGCCAACAGACTCTGTAATGCCCAATTTACTTATTTTTACTCTAGGTCAGATATTCAGTTCATTGAGTTTATATGGATATTTCCCACTGTACATTAACATTTCCCTGATTACTGCACTACAAGTGAAGCCACTAAATTGTTTTGTAGCCCTCCAAGTAGCCCCAGATCACAAAGAAAGAATGTTAGCCAAGCAAGGAAAATATAGGACTTGTGGTTTTAATTATTTGTAACTTGGCAGCACAACTAGTGACTATGTTTATATCAGATGGTCACAGATGTGTGCTTGGTTATTTGTTCCCTGTTTTAAAATATGGTATTTGAAAGTGGCTTGTGCACTACACAAAGAAGAGTAAAAAGATTAGCTGAGCAGTTTATTTTTGATACCCCCAGTGGTGCCATTTGTAGCTATAAAATGTATCTTATGTCTCTTATGACAGACTTCACAGCTGGCATAAGGCCTCCTCCAGCTGTTGCTCTCACCTGGCCATTGTGGCCAAACTAGGACAGTTTAAATGAACAAGGAGAAGCAGTGAAATCTAAGAGGGGCTTTTGTTCTGGGGTGGCTTAGAGAAACTAACAAACAGATCAGGTGAAAACAGGTTGAATCAAAAACCTGAATCTGAACACCTCTGAATATTGGGAAAGCTTGATTATGAATCCAAACTTCATGGCTTGATCCCAACTCAAATAGCAGACAATGAAAAACATCCATTTTATCTTTCAGATGTTCTTCAAAATTTTTCTTTAACAAAGGTTTGCTCCTTCCCAGTGCATTTTCTCTATTTCATTTAATCCAGCAATTATGACGACAGTGATGAATGTATGATGCCACATTCATTTCCATAAGCAAAGGACTTTGATATCATGTGCTCAAGACTCTAGATGCACTGGTGGATGGAGCAAACTGAGAAGCTGGTTATGAAGGAAAATGCTTGCATACTAATACAAATATTTGAAACAATTGCGAAGGGAATACTGAAAAAGACTGACAATGTAAATTGCCTTTTGTAAAAATGATCTATTTGTGTGACAATCTTCCTTCAAAGTTACCAAAGTGTCTGAACCAGACCACAAAACACATTAAAGTGACTGCAAATTGTCTGTGGAAAAACACAGCCAGGATAGCTTTTAGGGTTATTATGATCAACTAAAGGATTCAGTGGTGAGTTTGTACAATTTTGATTGGTATTCAGAAAAGCAGCATCTCAGCACAAATGCGTTCTCCCTGAAGAATAGCTGATGCTCAAGGACTGATTCAGAAAATAAGAGAGGTGACTATACTCCACAGAAAACAACTTGGGAGACCGGTCTTGCCCAGCTGCACCACTTCCTTCTTTTGTACCAAATGAAACAAAGTCTCATTCAGATAGTTAAAATGAAAGGGAATGGTGAAGAAGGGTGTGGTGATCAAGCACCTGGGCCTGATCCAAAGCTCAGTGACTTTAGTGGAAAGACTCCCATTGACTTCATTAGGATTTGGATCATGTCCTTTGTGGACCATGCCCTTTGTGGACCAATTTGACAAGGAACCCAAAAAGTATTCCTGTTTGGTGCAATGGGGGGAGGGAGGAGAAAGGGGTATTGTGGACTTGATCCAAAGCGCTCACCAGCAGCAAAAACCCTGGAAGAGGAAGAACAGGATCATTGTGAAATTTGGGATGGTTTTCAACCTGTTATATGTTTCTCTTTCAGGCTCCTGTTGAGTGTGGAAAAGCAGCGGTACAGAATGAAGATGGAAATTTAAAGGTGTACAGGTCCGTTTGAACAAAAAACATGTCTAGTACATATTCCTATTTAGAGTTATTAAAACATTTGGAAGATTTGTGCTGTGCAACGGCAAGAAAGCTTTGCAAAGTCTAAGGCCAGTGTGAAGTTTAATCAAAGTCTAATTAAAACCACGTAAGTCCACTATCCCTACAGGATCCTCCTTTAAGAATATCTTTAGCAATTTAGCAGAATTACCAATGATTTAGTGCATCAGCTACTCAACTACAGCGATTAGTGGTTTAGTGTTCTCATACTGACCGTGAATTGTTGTGAAGCTGATTTACATACAGCTTTATAAGAAAATGCTCATCAGCTACAGGACTGGCTACATTTATACCCTCAAGTAACCTGAATAATTCAAACAATGAAACCTTGTTAATATCCTACGCAAATACACAGAGTAGCATGCTGACAGCGGATTCAGTGTGTTCAATTCACAACCATTTTACACAGAATACTGTTTTTTAAACAAAATAAAAGTGAATTAGGGTTGAAAACAAAAATAATTAGAACAAGTTGCAATTTAAAAAGTTACAAGAGGATTAATATGAGATATTATTTTACATTTCAGGGCACTGTTAATGCTAAAATAACCAGGAATGTCCATGGCATCACAAGAACATTTCATAACGGAGATGCCATATTACCCACCTACCACAAGGTTGGTCTATCTAGAGCTCTGGCTTTTAAAATTCCTCATGTCCCACAGGGCATTTTCCATTGATAAGTCCTGATTTCATGTGCAAAGGACACTCCCTCCAGGAGAAAAGGAATTCTAAAGTGCCAGAAATGTACCTTCATTTGATCCTGATAATTAAAGACAATGACTTGAATTGAAACTAAAGCAAAAAAGAAGTATCAGTAATTATTTGTGTAAAATGAAACATGTAGCACAATAAATACCACTGTAAGTATTGTAACAAAAAATCATCTACTGGGTGTCTGTCTTATAATAGTACGGACACTGTGTTGCTGATTGAGCATTGTGATTTCTTGGAGGCTGCATACATTTTAGTAACAATGGTAGTTTACAGGCAACAAAAAGTTAATTATTAGGGGAGCAAGACATCTTTATTCTTGAGACTATATTGTACTGTGGTGTACTATGGCTTTGTCTTTAGTCCTGAAAGGATAACCATGAATACCCAAGTTACCAAGATTATAGTTGGGAATTTTAGGTCTCTGAAGCACCGAAACATAAAGCAAGAGCAATTCAATCAGATGCAGCCATAGGTTACACTATGCTTACCTTCTCCATTAGAGTGAGGAGTGCTTCTCTTTCCAGTATCCTGACTATGACCATTTACTTATGGGTATTTTCTGTAGACTATGTAATTGGTGCTGCAAACATATTTTGACTGCTTGGGCATATAACGGTGTATGGGGTTGCACACACCTTTTCTCTGGGAATAGGACCACCCTATTTCAAGACATTTCTTTGTTGTGGCCTTTAATGAATCTCTGATTTGTTTAACAGGTGAAGGAATGTCTCAACATCTTTCCAAACAGTGACTTAACATGGTCCTGCCCTCTATTGGCTGGATTAGTGAGCCAATCAGAAGCCTTGAGGTCACTACCGTATTTGCAGAATAGTGCCAATGGTTAAACCACATTTCTGGGCCATAAGGGAGACTGAATCAATATGTAGCTGCAGGTTTATTCCATTTGGTATTCTGTGTTACAAGGCTTTGCAGTGAATACTATAAATGAATTTCTGAATCAAGTTCAGTTCAGGGTTGCTTGTTAGTGTGACCACGTAGCAAGTGTGAAAAATTGGGATGGGGGTGGGGGATAATAGGAGCCCATATAAAAAAAACTCCAAATATTGAGACTGTAAAATACTACAGGAGCCCCTATAAAATCAGGACATCTGGTCACCCTAGTGCTTGGTCCTGGTGGTCTCGATTCAATTCCATCTCTAGTTAATACCAAGTGAACACTGGGTATAAGAAACATGTCCTTGGATGTTAAATATACTCTATTACAAAAAAACTACCCTGACCAACTTTTATAAGCCTCACGCAAAATTTGAAATGCTAGCTAGATTAATTATACAGTGTAGTAAAAATGCAAGAAATTCTTTTTCTTTTAGTTATCCTCCAAAGAGTTTCTGTGATTTAAATTAGAACACCAAACTCATTTCCATTAGTGACGTGGCTGAAATTTTAACTCATATCCCCAAAGACAACAAGTTATTATATTAACTTGTTATCGCAATGTACGCCCTCACATCCCAACTTCTACTCCCTGCCCAACACTGCCTAATGACTTAGGATCTGAGACATCAGCTTCTAAATTAGGGTGCCTAAATCTACATTTTAGCACTTATAATGAAAATTAGGCACCCAAACGTGCATTGTAGCACCCTAAGTGCCCACGTAAGCATGCCAACATGGAACTGGGTGCCCAAATTCAGGGGCACTCATTTAAAATGTGGCCTTCCCATCTGAATAACTGAAGCTCAGTCCACAAAAGGTTGGAATATTTCTGAGACAGTGTTCTACTAACATTTTCATTGAATAAAATGCAAAGAACCTAACAATCAGGGATTTATTTTCTATTCACGTGAGTTGTTTTAAAGTAAGAAAGGATGAGCACTCACCTTCTGTTTGTGAAAGTATTTCCTGAGGGAACAGAGTGGGAGAATAGCATATCATTCATGCTGGTTACAGGTCTGGGAGGCCTAAAAGAAAGCAAAATAGCTAAGCATATTTTATTTGTATTTGACAAACCATCAGCAATAGTATTTCCACATAGAGATTAATGATATTCTTGCTCAAGGTAAACTGACAGCAAATATCTTCTGCTATAAATAACTAATCACTCCAAACTAAAGAGTTATTAGTTTTTTTTTAAAATGGGGGATAAAAAGCCATAACAGGACCAAGAGATAAATGAACATCAGGTTTTTATGTTCTGAGGTACATTTTGAACAATTTGCTTGATTCTTTTTCCTACTCTGGCAAAATAATTTATCGGGCAGCATTTTTACCAAGTCCACTGAAATGCCCCATAAAATATAATTAGTACAAAAATGGTGAACCTCTATCAACAGTCAACTCCCCACCCCTATCTCAGACTATAAAATAATGTACTGTAATCACTTTAAAGGGACACTGTCAACTTTAAAAAATGACTTTTCTGCCTGATATTATTTAATTACTATTGTTACTGAAACTGAGATTAGAGAAAAAAATTCTCAGTTTTTTAGTTTGTTTATTTGGTAAGATACTAATTGCCTGGGAATTTTAAACTGGAAATTTGTCTGGTGCCAGTGAACAGCGGTATTAGTTAGCATTTCATATCAGCTACATGAGATTTACATATGTTCTGCATTTTATTTTTTATCTGGACAATGAAAACATTGGACTATTCAAAGATTATTACACACTAGGTGCTGAAATCTGCTAAACATTCTGTGATCAACAATGAAGATGTAATAAAATTTGTTACAAGTTTTTCTTTCCCTCCAAAAAAAAAATGTACTAAAAGAGAATAAAATACTTACCAGGTATCTCTTTTGCAGCCAAAATGAAATTGAAAAAAAGAGACCATTAATGAAGATGGCATTTTGAAATGAATATGGATGAAAACAGGCCATTGTTTTTTTGTCAATTCTCATATCAAGAAAACTGGCATTGAATCCAATTCAGGCTTTGCCAGGGTGAGCTCCTTAAAGCCACTGACTCATTCAGCTGAGTATTTGTTATCACTTTTCTCAAGTTCCGCTTTAACATGGTGTGTGTGTTTAAATACACAAAGTGGGTATTTGATGTGACAGAGCTGTGTATAGCAGACCTTTTAGAAAAATTAAAGACAAATTCTAATCTTGGATGCCTATTTTTTAGCTCTGCAGCTGTTTATGGAATTTACAACCTCCTGGGTATATAGAGGTTGACCCATGAACATGGAATAGTCTTATAATAAAAAAAAAAAATACAAGCCATATTCGTTGAAATGTCAAAAAAATCTGAAAAAAAACCATTTCACTTCAACATTTTCAGAAAGAAATGTTTGTATTTTTTGATTTGAAATGACTTTTCATTTTGAAATTTACTTAAATTTTATTAAAAAAATATATAAAAAAGCTGAAAAAAAGAAACATTTTATTTTAGGTTGGACAAAATGTTTCATTTGATCCCAAACATTTTTTGTTTACTTTTTGGTACTGCAAGGAAAGAAACAAACATCAGATATTCACACAGCTTTATATATCGGCTTGGAAGGATTAAATTAGAAATGTTGGTAAATGTCAATGTTATTGTATACACACAAACCAACAAAAAAAATTCCATCTATAATAATGGAAATTTACAGATGGGCAATGTAAGAAATATGCTGCTTGAGAACTTATTAGAGTTTGATTTAAGGATATTTAACTTGTTTATTTTGACATATGATGTAGAGAATTTGTGTTTTAATGGTTACAAATCTTTAACTTTTTGAATCTCCATATCTATTCTCATTAAATAATTGTTGTCCCCCCCTTTAATTTCCCCCAACCGTGAAAATGTAAATGGATAAAAATAGAAAAAATGCTTAAAAATAAAAACGCCAGTATTTTCAGTTAATATTATAAAAATAAAATTCTGCCAAGCCTATCTACCCATATACATTACTCCTGGGGGAATTCTGCACCACTGCCCAATGCAGAATTTTGCAGAAATTTCCTTGCCCCCATAGAAATTGGCTGCAGTGCTGTTGGTCACCACTTGGGGCTGCTGGATCTGGCAGAGCCCAGCTCACACATAGAAGACACTGCCAGGAGGGAGTTAGAAGATTCCCGGCAGCTGCAGTTCCCCACACACCCTGAGGGAAGGAGACAGTGGTGCGCAGGAAACTTCATATAAGCCTGAGACCCAGCATCAGGCTGTTTCTCCCTCTGCCTCCCTAGGCTCTTAGGAGGGAGGGGGCAGGTGTCTGGGCTGCGGGGACCTCATGGCTGGGTTCTGGGGGAGAGGGGTTGTGGGTGTCTGGCCTCCTGACTGGGCTCTGGGGGTGGGGGAAGGGAGTAGAGAAACAGGAACTGGGTTGTCATGGGGTTTCTTTAACTCTACTCCTGGGGGAATTTGTGTGTCTCTCTCTATTGTTACAGACATACGTGCTGACAGGTATTTTGAAATAAATTACCAAAATAATTGAAACTGGCATGATTATGTAATGTTGTTTTGACAAATAAAATTTGCAGAATTTTACAATATTGTGTGCAGAATTTTTAAATTTTTTTGGCACAGAATGCCCCCAAGAGTAATATATGGTATAACACACTAAATGACAAAATTATGGATGAGATTTCCAAAAGTTTTGGCCTCATTGACCTCAGTGGGAGCAAAGCCAGACCACTGTTGAGTGCACTTGATAATCTCACCATGATGCTAGTAATGCTATTGAATCTCTTTATATTTGGGGTTTTTGGTTGGGGTAGACAAAAATACCACAAAGAAGTCCCCACATCAGCTTAAATCTCATGAGAGTCCCCGTTTAGGACTATCATCACACACATTATTATTTCTTGCATCATTGTGAATGGTCTGTAGACATGTATATTTGATACGTTTTGCCTTATACTGCAGTTTTAATTAGAAATGTTGAGTTGGGCCCATAACATTGAAAAATTAGACAGCTCTTTGGCTCTGTGTACTCCAAGGTAAGAAGTGAACAATGAAAAGGAGGGTTACTACCTTTAAAAAAAATTAAAAAATCACAGCAATACAGGAGATCTTTGTCCTTATTTAAAGTAGCACTGTTGAGAACATAGGACTCCTTTGTCACATAAGTCTACCATTAAATGTATATGGAAAAAATCCCTTCGCTTGAATTCTTGCCCAGATCTGTTTCTCTTGTTACCTTTTATCTTCCATTACATTTAAAAATAAAAATCGTGCCAGCAAGAAGATATTCTCAATGAGTTACTGTAGCATATCTTTCCTCTCAGTTAATTTATGTGAATTACATTGTAGATCATGCTATTTCCACGACTTGCAGGTTTTTCATTCATGTATCATTATACTCAATACAGTTATATTGCTTTCAATCTAACAATAAGGAGAAACTGTGCCATAAAAATAAAATAGATTGTCTCTCATACTTATATTCATTCACACTAAATTATATCTATGTATTTAGAAAGAAGACAAGGTCCTAATTTTACAGCAAAGATTTTGGAACAGATTCTATTCAATTACTGTATCTTTCCCTTCCCTATCTTTGTTTGAATTCCTTAATAATAATCCAGTATTTACTATGATTGCAGCATATTATCTGCTATCTAAAAATATATATTTGCAGTGTTGCTGAAGAGTACTACAATCATGCTGTGAAACAGAATTATTTTAAGTTTCAGAGTAGCAGCCGTGTTAGTCTGTATCTGCAAAAAGAAGAGGAGTACTTGTGGCACCTTAGAGACTAACAAACTTATTTCAGCATGAGCTTTCGTGAGCTACAGCTCACTTTTTCGGATGAAGAAGCTGTAGCTCACGAAAGCTCACGCTGAAATAAATTTGTTAGAATTATTTTAAAAAGTTTTTCATTGTAGTTGTTTGCAGTGCTGATGCAGCCATGTTGGCCCCATGATAAAAGAGAGAGACAAAGACAGGCAAGGTAATATATCTTTTATTGGACCAAGTTGCTGGAAGTTGGTCCAACAAAAGATACCTCTTCATCTATCTTGTCTCTCATATCAGAATATAGGTAGATCCTCCTACTGGAGCCAGTGTTAATGTCCCACAATGAAAAACTCTAGATGGCATGAGGAAGAGGCTTTAATTTCACTTTCATGATCTCCTTCTATCCCTCTGAAGTATCCCCAGTTTCTGCATGTGAAATTATCTATCTATCTGTGTCTCTCGGCTTTTATACCATGCCAATCAGCATGGTATCTGAGCAAATACATCTAATTCTGTTTCTTAGTACAATATGCCTCTATTCCATCCTTACGATAAAGCAGTACATTTATTTTAAGAGATAATCAGTTGTAAGCATCACACAAAATTAAACATCTGTATGAGATACCTCACATTTTAAAAAAGAGGGACCACTCCCATTATGATCACCCAAAGAATAACATCAGCATGATTTATTTTTAAAATGTCTAAGCAGGCGAAGAGAGGGTTTCCACAGCCTCTATGGTTTTTGCCTCCGCTGCTTCAGTCAGCAGCATGATGGAGGTGGTTAAAAAGACTGACTTTTTTTTTTTAGAATGATTGCAGCACTTTTCATGAGAAGTATTTTACAATAAATATCTTTTAAATCATTTCAGATCATCTAATTGCTTTGGAACTTTTTTCCAGTTGTTACTTTAGTTTTGCTTTGAATTCCTGGGAAAGTGTCACTTTTAGACCAAGAAAGCACAGGTCACCAGAGAAGCCAATGTTACCTAGTCAGATGACAATATATGATCTACTATTAGCGCAGATGATGAAGGCCCTTCAATGAATGCTACATCATCTGAAGTGGCAATTTCCATATTGTATCCAAATCTAGCCTTCCTTCTGCTTTGAGCTCTTTGACTGCTAGGGAGGAAATGACTAGTTTATATGAACTTTACATAAAAAAGAGAGTGAAAGGGAAAACAGAGACAAAGTACAGTATTGAGTAAATTAAAAAGAATCAGTGAACTATAATCCAAGATTAGAATAAGATGAAAATTCATCTGCATTGTTTTAAGACTTCAGGTGAAATTCTGGTTCCATTAAGTCATTAAGAACTTTGCCATTGACTTCAAGATGGCCAGGATTTCACCTCGTCTGGCACCTTAGTTCAAGACAATACAGTGTTATGCTGAAGTTTGGAGACTCCTGAGAATAAATCCAGAGAGCCGAATCATGAATAAATCTAAATGTACTAAACCAAGAAAACGACACAAAATTTAAATACTTTCACACTCTTCTCTCCCACTTATGACTGTGTCCCATATCTGTGTCACCTGTATCAACATCATCCATATGTTTTTTCAATAATTTAAATGTGGCCTGGACTACCAAGGTAAATTCACGCTAACAAAAAGCCCCTTCTTGTGATTTTATACAAAGCACTTGATTCATTGCATGAGACATGAAACAGTCATCATGCATTTCCTTCAGAGTCATCGGAGATACACAGTCTGTACATGTCAATTGGAACAAAGGTTACTTTCTCTACAGCACACAGATACTTACACAATATGAGCCAGGTTTAGAGGTTTTTCAGGCTGGTCAGGGAACATTGGGTGCAAAGGTTCATGGCTGGAAGCACAGCTTAAAGACTTGCTAAGTGCATTAGTTAGCTTCTTAGCAGGTGATTTCTGGGAGGAACAAGGAAGGTAAAAGTAATGTGGACAAGTAAGGTGCAAACGGTTGCTACATTGAAACTACAGGAAGTGCAGAACAGTACCTTACCACTTACAATCATATATTCTTAACTTTTTCCTCACTCTATGCCTTTCTTTAAGGGTCCAATGAACCAAAGTCCATTTAGGTCAATGGAAAGATTCCCATTGTCTTCAGTGGGCTCTGGATTATGCCCTGGGAAATACTGTTTCTTCGAAGTTAGTGGAATGTATACAAGCCAGTGCACTATATTCTTTCCCTCCCCTCCTCACCAGTGTTTCATTAGCTTCCTTCATTCTTTAGATGTTTTAAACTAAAGCTTCTCTCGTCTGCCTTAGAAGCTGCTGCCTCTGCAAATGACATTTCAGACACAATACTGATGGCGTTTCATGGACTTGGAGACAGAAAGCTAAAAGAAGAGACTGAAAAGCTTTAATTGCTTCCCAAAAAACTGAACATCTCTGCTCTCACTGTGTAAACAGGCATTAAGCTTTGAATCCTGGGATCCCACAAGTCTTCATAGGGCAACACAATGTAATGCTAGTTTTAAAGCACTAGGGCAGCTACATCTTCAGCTTTTATAAACATAATGACATATTATATACAGTGAAACTCTTTCATAGTGAAGTAATCCCCAGATAACAGCTTAATTCTAAGTGAAGGAAGGATGGCTGTGTGATTGTAGCAATGGGCTGTGAGTTTTGGGTTTTGTTCTAGGTTCTGCAACAGATTTCCTGCATGACTTTGGCCAAACCAGTTAACCTCTCTATGACTCAGTTTCTCTATCTCTAAAATGGGGGCAATACTACTTTCCTATCAAAAAGGGATATCAAGATTAATTTGCTAGAGTTTTTAAAGTGCTTTGAGACCCTCATAAGGAAGGTATATACCCTGTGACCAGGATATGAAGTATTTTTATTATTGGAATTCCAAATTACACATAATGAATTTGAACAATTTAGGACTCTCACTCTATTATAAATGGAGTTTCACTCTGAATTCACCATAACTGAGTTCTATTGGAAATCTCCAATTTACACATACACCTGAGATATTTGCATGAGTTAGGCATACCCTAGGTGTGTGTCTGTACCTAACTTTTAAGATTAGGCCCAATATATAGAACATTCGTACACAGTTAGTGTTAAGGACATTGTTATCAAATCTGCTTGGAAAGAAATAACACTCATGTACACAGTAGCAAGGCAATTTCAGATTTGAATTGAAATACTCCAGTTTGAAAGTAAAAAAAACATTTGGGTGGCAGGGGCAACTAGACATGTATTCATATGTTGCTTTTTATTGTGTCTGGCAAGGTTTTGAAACAACTTTCAAGTGAAATCACCAGATTCCTTCCCTACCATTGCAGCACACTTCCTACAGCAAGAAAGATCTATCATTCTACAAATACACTGTTTGTTAAGGGATGAGAAAAAGAGCCAGGTGGCACGTACTCTCCTATCCAGAATCTAAACTCAAGTCATCCATGTCCACAAAGTGAAAGCCCAGAGGCCATTTGTGTAAATCTATTGTGAGGCAGAGTAGAGCCATGTGCCTGGCATACTGATCATCAAACAGTGCATTTCTTTTATAGTTAACCCTTGCTTGTTCTGTGCAACATCATCATTAGGCAGGCAGCTACTTTCACAGAACCAGAGTTTTAATTGTTTTAAATATGGTTCTGAAAACTTAGGTTCAAAAACGTATCCACACACCCTGTGGTCTGCATCCCTCTTGCCTAAAAGACCACTCCTCTCCCTGTACAACAATGCACCACTGTGACATCTGAGATCAGCTAAAGTGCATCTGCTGAGGGTCCCTGGATTTGAATTCTGAAGATGGCATGTTCTTAGTGACGGGACCTCTGCTGGAAATTTGTTTCACCTTTCCAGATTTCAGAGAGAAGTTGCTAGGCTTAACTATTTGGTGAAGCATTTGTGCCAGCTGGGTATAAGTGGTGGATTTTTTTTTAAAATGATGTAAAGGTGGGTGGTTATCTTTGTTACTTAATATAGGTTGTATGATTTATTATTGATGTAATTATGTTAATGTACTCAAATGCTATTATAATGGGAACATAATACATATATATTGAACACACACATGCGTGCACGCACACACACACACACACACACACTTACTTAAATTAGTTCCTCAAAAAAAAAAAAAAAGATTTCATGGACAGATGAATGATACTTCAATAGTCCCCATAATTTCATTTACATGTAATCATTAACATATGAATCAGAGAAAGCGAGAGAAAGGCTAACAAATACTTTACTATGGGTCCTTCAAAAATGGAAAACTTACTGTGAAAATAGCATTATATTCCAAGACCCTCCTGTAGCTGTCCTGACATCCATCACAGTATTAAACTGTCAGACTGCTGAAATCCACTCAGAAAAGAAATTCTTGTCTCAGAGCTTAATAGTGAATAAGGACCACAATTGTGGATTCTCCATACTTATCTAAATTGGCCACCAAAGTTTTATATTTTGCGATATAAAATGACTGAATTGGCCAAGGTTCCTACTCCATCCTTGGGATTCTCTCTCTGACTGCTGGAGTTCAAACAGTCTGTAGCAATGCATGAACCTTCCCTTACCCACGATGTGTATTCTTTCATTTGGTGCTGGTTGCTATGGGAACCACTGGCATGTCCCCTCCAGAAGCAGTCCTGACAGAGCTGGTAATTGTGACACTGCTGGCACCGATAGCGAAATCCCATCATGCTCTCACTGTGGCAGTAGGAACACTCAACAGGATGGAAGACTGCGGGAGAGAGAAATGTAAAAAACAAAAACAAACAAAAGAAACAATAAGAACAAGATTAAGAATGAAGCCCCAAATGGTGACTGAAACCTTCCTTTGTTTGCAGTAATTTTCAACATCAAATGCCATTCATGGTCTTAGGCTGAGGAAAATATATATATGAAAACTTCACAAGTCTTTTGTGGGTCTCTTCCATGGTACAAACTGCACTTGCTTAATTCCCAACTCCAAATCCTTTATCACTTCTGAAGCAACACGCACTGTTCTTCCTACAGCCTCAGAACTGTGTTTAAACTACAAAGCAAACTGAGTTTATTACAGAGGAAACAAAAAGCAAATTAGAAGGAAATCTACCTTACTCTAATAGGTTGCTATTCTGGAAAGGTGAAGGTTTTTATTGTTATCATTATCAGTTGAGTTGGCGAGCCTAAGGGTCAGAGGTCACATTTTCAAACTTGGGTGCTGAAAGTTAGGTGCCTAAATCTATGTAAAGGCATCTAGATACCTATTTTAATCACCTAAACTTGATGTAATTAACTAAACACATTTAGATACGGATTTAAGCACTCAATGTTTGGTACCCACATTTGAAAATCTGGCCCTAAGAATGGGCTCCATTTTGTCCATCATTCCAACCAAAAGTATATAATAAAGGGATTTGCGTCACCTGGAAGCACTGCCCTCGAATATTAGACTGATTTATGGCATCTTTTACTATTCATGCTGCTATGAGCTATGTTTTTCTCCCACCACTTGGCACTCCCATTGCCTCTGCCCGTCTCTGCACACTACAGCATGTACACTGTATTTATCTGCAACTGAACACATATATGCATCCCCCTTTGAAGCTCCAGTTATGCTCTATGGACAGGTGGGAGGGAGCACTCGAGAGGAAATGAACTGGCAACATTTTCCCAATGAACTCTGGTAGTAATAACAGAAAATCCTCTGCACAACGACCCTCGTCCCTCCAGACTAAGAAAGTGAGGCTCTTACGTTCATTTTCAAACATGTCTGCTCCTTGACCTAGCAGCTACACCATTAGACTGAGAATCTCAAAAAAGAGAGAGGATTTTTTCCCTGGCTATCAAGGGAAATATGGGGAAGCAAAATTAATTGTTTTCTGAAGATTTATTCATGTTGTTAATTGAATGTTTAAATATAAAGGCTTAACATGTTTCCTTGGGTTTAAATCTTCCATTCCTTCTAGATCTATAACAATAAAGGATATATTGTCAATGACATTTGCAAAGGATTAGATGCCAAACTCCTCTTAAGAACCGTGTGGAGGAAATACCATCTTAGGAGCAGGTATACTTTGCTAAGTAAGACACTGAAACTGTACTTCCTATTATGTATCCTCTTCCTGTTTAAGGTCGGAATACAGGTCAATGTGCACAGTAGAAGAGATGGCTTTGCATAAGAGAACTATGTGGGATCTGCTAGAACTATTTGGGGAAATATATAGGGCTTGGAGGGGTGGAGAGAGGATGGAATGAACCCACAGTACTGGGGTCCTTCTGTGGTTGCAACTGCCGTTTCAATGCTGCTGCAGTGTCTGCATTCTGCTACAGAATCTATATCTGTGGGGTTAGACCAATAGTCCTGCATATTTGTGAGCAGGGTGGTTACCTGCCAGCCTTTCCCAAGTTGCCCAAACAGAAGTTGTGTGTTTGATACAGAAATTACTGGGTGGCATTCTATGGTCTGTGTTACATAGGAGGTCAGATAAGATGATCAGAATGGTCCACATTGACGGTAAAATCTCTGAATCTATGCATTTCAGAGCCAGGGGAGTGATTCAGTGTCTGGGTCAGAGGTACCCCCTCAATTAAATCTGCATCCTTCACATAAGAGAGAAAGAAGGTTGGATCTGAGGTTTCTTGCTCCTGTCTCTTGGATAGAGAGTTTTGCAGGGAGGTGTTAGTCCTCCTTTTAAGGACTACTTGGACATTGAGGCCACTAGTTTACAACCTGCACTGGACTTAGCCTACCAGGTAGATTGTGTGGGAAGGAGCTGCCTTGCTGTTCCTCCTTTAGTGCTGTTATGTCATAGCTAATAAATGTCATGGTCTTTGATTTCACCAAATGTGGGTGTGGCACAAGTGGGCTGCCTGCTGTAGCTCTCTGGCTATCCAGGGCATAGAAAGCGAGGAAACATTTAGGACAAAATCCAGAGCACAGCAAAAAAGTTAAACAAGGCTACAAGTGGAATGACTGACAGTAAGGCATCCTATTTGATTAGCAGCTATAAGATGGCACCTGGAATCGATAACCTCAGTACAGTAGCTCTTATAATGTCATCCATAAACTGAGAAGCTCATGATATATAGCCTAGATGTCCCCATTGCAACTGCTATTCTTTAACTAAACTTGGTGAGCAGCCATCACTTACCATTTTCAACATTTGCCAATCGATGCAGAAGTGGTAGCCAGACCAGACACTGTGGCGGGGGGTCAGACATGAGAGTATCCAAGAAAGCATTTAATGTGACTTTTTTCTGCTCAAACAAACACAAAAACAAACAATCAAACAAAAAAAAACAACAGTAACCACAGAAATCAGGGTGACTTGAACATGTTTTTATAAAAGTACTTGAGAATGAAGAAATGAAGTTCTTAAACCTCAAGCCATAAACTGAGAAGAAAATGACACTGCCAAAGGCTGTAAAAACAGAAGATGAAGGCAGTAGTGGTTATAATGTCTGCCACCTCCCTTCATGGAGGGAGTTGATGCCATTTATTAAGTAATCACTCACTTCAAGGGTTCTGACCTAAAGTTTGTCCTCCAAGAAAGATCCTTCCTGAATACATCAGTTTCGCAACCTGTTCATATTACTATATGCTATTGGTCCTATCTAATGCACATGCATCAAACAAAAAGCCATTTCCATCCACAGAATGACAGATACCACTCCAAATATCTGCTAAAGTTAAAAAAAAATGAAAGGACAAATAAAGACAGATTAAAATTTTCAACAGCATATATATTCTATTTTTAAAAGTGACTTAGACACTTAGATGTTTAAGTCCTATTGTTCCTCAGTGAGACTTAGACTCCTAAGTGACCCAAGTCTTTTTGGTTTTGGAAAATGAGACATGTGCATTTCTGAAAATTTTTTAACTCAAATCTTATTCTCACATTTTTAAGACCTTTATGCAGATTCCTCTCTGAGATGTGTCCACTGTTAAGACTCTTTACCTTTTAATATACTTCTCATAGTATGCGACAGACTTACGGACCGTAAGTCTTACTGACAGAAATTAAGAACTAATGACTTCCCATGAAGAAAATGATCATATATAAATGTTGAGTCCTGTTTGGAATATTTATAGATTAAAACCAGTGATATTTGTTTGTATAGGTTATTGCATTCATTTGGATCCCAACGTGCTTCTCAGACTATATTAACCGATTGTACAAACCATCATTTTAACTCATTAGTGAAATGGCAGCTGTTAAACAGCGCACAGGGTCACTATGCAGCAGTTTTAGGAGTGAAAGTAATGAAGAAAACTGTACCTGAGAGGAAATATATACAGGCACCATGTAACTATCCCAACTAACATTTGTGAAAAGTGTCATGGAATAGTTAATGAACAGATATAGTCAGAAACTCAGTTTTTCATCTAATAAAAAGACAAGACCTTTCTAGACATTAGTGTCCCCTAGAAATAATCCCCAGGGTTTTTTTTGCAATTTTAAAAAGTGTAAATGTTCAGTACTTTACAAATTTAATCTGAAAGTCACTGACAGTAAATAAGGAGCTGCATCAGTACCAAAAATTAGCCCGTATCAATAAACATGTTAATAGGGTGGTTAACATCTGTTTACTATACACCTGAGAATGAGTGCTCTCTTCCCAAATAAACAGGAACTCTGTGTTAAGCACCAGTTCACAGAATAACGATTTGCCTGACAGGACTCTATTGTGGATGCCTGCCATGGCTTTGCTGACCATTGACATCAACAAATGTCACTATTAGCAGCAGCAGAGCTGAAAAGAGGAGGAGAAGGGCAGAAAGAAAACCAGTGAATGAAAGATCATCCAATTTCCCATATCATAAATAATAAAGTAGCATAAAGTGTTCTCTCTGTTCCTAGAGAGGGACTAAGTTGGCTGCACACACAGCAGTGCTCTGAACAAACAAACAGATGCAGAGGCAAGCACAGCTCTTCCACAATGGAATTCTCTTTGGAATGGAGCTATAAATAGGGGCCTAACAAATTCACTGTCCATTTTGGTCAATTTCAGGGGCATAGGACTTTAAAAATCATGAATTTCATGATTTCAGCTATTTAAATCTGAAATTTCATGGTGCTGTAACTGTAGGGGGCCGTGATCCAAAAATGAGTTACTGGGGGCGGGTCTCAAGGTTATTGTACGGGGGTTGTGGTACTGCTACCCTTACTTCTGCGCTGCTGCTGGCAGTGGCACTGCCTTCAGAGGCAGGCAGCTTGAGAGCATCAGTTGCTGGCTGGTAGCCCAGCTCTGAAGGCAGAGCCACTACCAGCAAACAAAGAAATCCAAAGAAAAAGCAAACAACAAGGCAAGGAAAAAAGAAATTGGTAAAAAAATTAAGTTACATAGTAACTATAAATTGGGTAAACAAATTCCCACAGTCATAATTTGGGTCTGTGACACTGAATCCTAACTAAGGCACATGTTATTCAAAACAATCTTGTTCAGTGTCTGCGTACCAATACTAAAACCTAACACAGTAATATTTAATAAACCGGTTACTGTTCATTCAGTAGGTTATCTGAAAGACAGCATCTATAAAAAACAACTTGATCTATGTCAGCTACTGGTGTATCACAGAGCATTGCAACCAATGAAACAGAGATGTTAGCCGTTCCTGTTTCCCGCTCAGCAAAGCTTATTCCAGAGGGTAACAACCAGCAGTAAGGGTAATCTATAACCTAGTAACAGTATAGGGTAAAAGCACACAAAAGATCAGATTTCACGCTGGGAGACCAGACTTCATGGTCCTTGACACATATTTCATGGCCGTGAATTTGGTAGGGCCCTAGCTATAAATTAAAACTTGATTTGTACCAAATAAAGTAATTTCTGCTTCGCTGACAGCTTTATGGCTGCACTCCTTTGGTGGTCACTAATTTTATGGATTAAAGAAGCAATGTCCCTTAAAAGGACACTGAAAGTAATTTCCATACCTTTAAAAGTCATTTTTTTCTTCCTGCAGTTTTTAAACAATAGCTTGGAAACTTGAAACTAAATATACTCTGTGAGACGAGGGGTGATGGGTTGTGTACCCCACATAGGCCCTGATGGGGTTAACGTGGGCCTGAGGGGCCAGTTAGGGTACCTGGCTGTACCTGTGACAAGAACCAGGTTTAACTGAACAAGAGGCTCAGCGGGGCAGGAGCAGGCTGGATTATAAAGTCAGGAAGTTTGCAACAGAAAGAGGCTGCAGAGACAGAGGAAGGCAGGTGAAAAGCCAAGAGGGAGAATAAACCCTGGGGTTCTAGCCCTAGAAGAAGGGTCAACCCCAGAGGAGTTGTGGGGGAAAGAAAGCCTGTGAGAGCTAGGGAGGAAGAAGCCCATGGAAACAGCATAAGGGCAGGGCAGGTGCAACCTTTTAGGTGACCTAGGCAGTTGCCTAGGGCAGTAGGATTTGGGGGGCGCCATTTTCTTTGGCAGCAACCGCAGCAGCCGGATCTTCGGCTGCCCCGGTCGCCGCCAGCATTTAGGCGGAGGGAGCTGCGACAGGGGAGCGCGGGGAGGGCTGCTTGCAGCAAGTAAGTGGGGGGCGGCACGCAGGGGAACTCCCAGCCCCAGCTCACCCCTGCCCCGCCTCCTCCTCGAGCACGCCATGGCTGCTTCACTTCTCCCGCCTCCCAGGTTGCAGCGGAGGGTGGGGCGGAGGGGGGAGCGCCTCAGGGTGGGGGTGCGGGGGGGGGAGGGTGCAAGGTGGAAGTTTTGCCTAGGGCATGAAACATCCTTGCACCGGCCCTGCACAAGGGGGAGGACTATGCAGACCGCGACTGCTTGTTATAGAGTCCCTGGGTTGGTACCCAGTATAGAGGATGGTCCTGGGTTCCCCTGCCAGCCACTGGGAAGTGGCATAGGAGCCATGGAGATGCCAACTGGACTAGCTTTATTACCGTGGAAGTGGAGGCCTACTGTAACTTGGCAGGAGGACTAATCCACAAAGGTGAGGCACTGCAGTTCTTGAGCGCAAGAGAGGGGCTACAGACAGAGAGTGAGATGACAGGCTGAGGAACTGCAAGAAGACGGCATCTGTCTGGAAGAGCTAATTCCTAGATGTGTCCAGAAGGAGATACCCTAGTAGTGAGTAAACATCCCCATGTCACTAGATTGTGGAACAACATTTGTCCAAGCAACAGCACAGAGTTAGGACACATTTTAGTTCCACAACTTTAGATTTAATTTTTTTTAAATCTCTGCTATTGCGATAACAGTTTGATAGGAAGATAAATATATATCATCTCATGTTTATCATGCCTGCCAGGGAAATAGGAAGTATAAATTCCTTTTGGAGCCCCAGATCTATATTTTAACAGTAAAGAAGAGAAGAAAAACACCGCTTTCTTCCCAATGTCTTCTCAGCCTCAACATCTTCCTTTACTTTGCATGTATTGCATTACTGAATTTCTTATGGGTGTTAAGATAAGTTTAATCAAATATTTTTCTAGGGGTGTAAATCAATGCAGTTCACAGGAAGGAATTCTCTTCTTCCAATACAACAGAGCAATGCACAATCAGCTACATGTAGTATTGGGTATTTTTTAGTTCATCCCTCCCTTCTCTGAAGCATCAGGTATTGTCCACTGGCAGGATATCAGACTCAATGCATCCACACAGTCTGATGTGCTGTGACAAATGCCATATTCCTTTCTGTGTAACTTCAGCACTTTCTTGGATCCTACTAAGAATTTCTGCAAGGGAAAATCAGATGTTCAGTTGCCTGTAGGCTTCCATTCCAACAAAGAAGAGGTGAGAAACAGTTATTTTTCACCGGAGCATTTCAAGTGTATCTGTTGCCTCATCGTAGACATGAACAATTAGATATTTGGTTTAAGAACTGGATTTCAACATGAGGGAGATATAAGGTCATGTATGCACAACTGTAGCAAGAAAGAGGAGCAGCATGACTGTATGCGCACGTATGTGTGTGTGAAGGAAAAAAAAAACGAAAGAAAACTTGATTAGTCATGTGACTGATAGCATACGTCAGTGAGGCCATCTTTCTTTACCTGTTGCGAGAAACAGGATTTTGCCGATTGCTCCGTGTAACCAAATGAAGGACCTTCAAAAACTGCAGTGGGAAGTTTGAGAACCTCCCGCAGAAACATATCATACCTTCCATAAACCATCACTCCACCAGAGTCTGAAATCATTGAGAAAATATCTGGGGAAATTAAGACATGAAAAGAGCAAGAAAAGGAGAGGTTTACTTCATTTAAACTGCAGATCTCTTAGTTCAACAATGTATGATCAGAACTTAAAGTAATGAGATTTTTTATATAATATATTCTGCTTATGGAAAACGTCAATATTATTGCACCTTTAATTTTAGCCTAACTTGCCAGAGGCAAAAGAAAAATGCACATGTAAGAAAACTATCAGATTTCTATATTAAAATATTCCTGTTTTTGTGGCTGTGTGGTGTCATTCCTTTTTAGCTGGTGCTTGATGCATAACATAAGTGAGTAACTTAGTCAGATAGAATGGAACCAAATTTGACAAAGTGCAAAACATCAACTACAACTTTTTGTCTGGTGCCATTCTGGCCCTGAGTTCATGTGGCTGTTTATGATTTTTTGGACATGTAGAACACTCAACAAATTTGAAATGCATTACTTGAATCTTATCACTTTTTTTGGCTTAAATTATTTGTCATATAAATATTACAACAATTTGTCATTCTATAGCTGCACTTTACTTTTTTTATTTTTCTTGATGGTAGGCATTTTTTTTCCCCGAGTAAGAAAGTGAAAAGTTTAAAAGGCTCCAAAACTTAGTGAGGGATGCTAGACTAAGGGACCATTATCATTTTTCAGGCTGTTATGGCCACCTCTGTTCTAGATGGCAGATATCACACTGGGTGCATCTGGAGGGAAATTCCAAGTGAAGGACCCTGCAGCAGTTCATTGCTGGGAAACCAGTGTCACACTACATCCTGCCATTGCATGCAGCCTCTGGACTCAGGGAATCAACAGCTATCCTTATGCACAACATCAGAGAAAAGGGAGATCTAAGCACTGTACTCTAGATGAAGCTGATCCCAAGGGACAAAAATTCTAAAAGGAAGTCTCTCAATGCTTCTGCAGCTAGAATAAACCTTGGCTAGATTTGTTTGGGAAATGAGATAAATCCTGTAAAGCAGAAGGGATAGACATGTGCCTCTGGAAAGGAAATATAAACAGTGTATAAACTGTATTGTTTTTCTAACTGTGAAAATGAGAGGGATGTCATGAAAGAGGAAATTGTCCAATGATACTTCATAATGCTAGACATTTGCTGCACTTGATTGTACTTATGATAATCTTTTAATCCAATCAGACTGAACAGAAATCAAATCTGTACTGTACTCATCAGAATTAGACATATGTGACCTGGCTCCAAAACTGGTTGAGAGGCCATCCAAACAGTGAACTGGACTTATCTGAAGATGCAAATTGGTTCTGCAAAACCCCATCAAATATAAGCATGGTCTAATCCCATCAGGTCCACCTACCATTCTGGCACAATTTGATATCTTACCAAATACATGGATGAACGACAGACAAAACAAAACTTACATCTTAATTTGTCCATGATTTTTCCTCCACAAAGAGTTGCCAAAGCCATTTTGACAGCAAAAACTGAAATTTTACCATGTCCTTCCCTGTTAGATAATAAAAAGTTGTTATATGGCATGATCTCACCAGCATGAATGTACATTTTAACTGCATCTCCTTGACATGACATAATACACCAGACACATAGTATACACAGGTTCATAGAGTTGGAAATAAAATCTTCAGATCAACGCATTTTTCTTTTCATATTTTTACTGTTTTCTTTCAAGAGGACATACAATGGCAGACTTATCTGTAAAGCCATCAGAGACTCTCTAAGAGCATCAACAAGGCACATTTTAATATTAAGCTTATCAGAGCAACATTTGAATGCTGGTTAGCACATCGTGCATTAAGCTGCTTATTATTATTAAATTGTTATTTGTACTATTGTAGTGCTCAAAGGCCCCAATCAAAATCAGGGCCCCACTATGTTAGGAACTGTCCATACAGACAGTTCCTGCCCAAGACGCTTACAATTTAATTTGAAACAGGATGTAACAAGTGAGTACAAAAAGCAATAGTGGAGAAAGGAGGATGAGGATAATGGCTAAAGAACATGTGGTTACTCAGGTTAGCTATTGTACAAGTTAATGGTTCCAAGCCATTTGCCTTTTTCAATTATACCCTTGATTTACATGTAATCTTAGAAGGCATTTAGTTACAACATGGACTTTAAGGCCCAATCCAAACCCCACTGAAGTCAACAGCAGACCATTTATTTTCAATGGACTTTGGATCAGGCCCTATGTTGAAATCATCTTATTTTTAAGAAAAGCCTGTTTTTAAATACCACCCTTTGGCACTGTCAGAATTTACCATTTTGGAGGCACTGACATAATACTATATAGGGTTTCACTAGTCCCATATGGCCATGCAAAATCCCACTTTTCCTTGCAGGTGTGTTGGCACAATCCACTGGTTAAAAATCAAGGAGTTAAGCATCTGGCATATTTAATTTCACACAAATTCTATTCTATTCAACACTATTTAATACATACAAAGGTATCCGATATAGGGAAAAAAAGTTCTATAATAATTTTCCTACAAATGTCATCATGTCCCAGTCAGATAAGGATCTTTTTCCTCCTTGGAAGGAACATGCCTGTACATTGCAGTGTCCATATGTAATGTACACGTTTTATGAATGGTTGATCTTTTCACTGAACCATTTTAAGGCAAAACTCAGCTGACCTATTTCCATAGGAATTATCCTGTATCCACCTCAGTGATTATTTACCTTAGCTCATTCCAGTTTCTGAGCTAGTATTTTCCATCTTCATTATAAAGTTCTCTGTTTTAAATTCTAAAATCATTTCCCTTGGTATGAAAAAAAACCTAGCACAGGTTGTTTAAAGGAATTATGCTATCACAAGCAGAAGCATGAACATGCTAAAATGTACAATCTCACTAAAAATAATAAATTTCCTCCTCTTTTGCATTAATTTTTTTCGGTCTCAAAATTTTCAAATTTACTTTTTCTTTGGATTTCTCAGCACCTTCCCTCAAGGCAGTTAAGATACAAATTACATTGGGGCAGCATTTACCTATTATCCGGAGATGTTTAATAGGTTCCTATCTCTCTGTTTAACTAAATCATTGAGAGCATATCCTCATCCTAATAAAGAGAATTATTGTTTCACAGTCAGCCAATTCCTTTCTTTTCAATTTTACAGCAAGACAAACCCATTTTTCCTTTGAGTTTCAGCAATGGGACTAATAACGGAGCAGGGCACTACTCAGTATGAGGGTGGCAGACCAAGGCCATAAGATTCTGTGTCACTGTGGGGAACTAGACATTCTGTGACCTCCAGTCTATGCTCCATTAGAGAACACAGTGGGTGTCCATCTAGACTCCACAGGCCAACTCTATGTATAAGGATTCTGGAGTCTGGATAGTAACAGTTACATGGCTGTTCTAACTGCTTTGGCAATAGCCAAGAAAGTGACGACAAGATGAAATCTATTTCTCCATCCACATTTATGGAACAGCTCTATTGCTTGTCAATCATGAGCTAAATGGAAGAAATTATATTTGCCGGAATGAAAAGATTACCCTGATTTCTGAATACATAGTCTCCACTGTTGTCCCTCTGCTAGCCCCCAAATCTAAGCAGCATAATACATGTACATAACAGAGTAACCTCTTGTTTTATTTTGGTTATTAACACACTACTGTCCTGTTGTCCCATAGAAATACTCTCAATTTAGCATATTAAAATGTGCTATGTGCTTCATGCCTATGAGGACTTTAAGTTTACAAAGTGAATGGCTATTTGGCATTTCCTATGACTGAGTTATCTAAACAATCTTTACAGCCCTGTCAACTTACTCACTTTTAGATCAGTGTGTTACAATTTTAATATGTGAGATTCCAAATATGACAACATTGTTTTTAAAATCTGTTTAAATTTTTACTTCTTTTGATAAAAATATGAAGTAGAGAAGCACACAAAAAGAAATGAATGCACTCTGGTTGCACTTAAAAGAGAAGGGATAGAAATAACAACAATCCTGGATATATTCTTTAATGCTGTTTTTCTATGCACATTGTTTTTTCATTTTGGCTGTGTACTATTTCTTCGTTCAATTTCAAAAGATTAAATCAGATTGTGAAATCTTTAAAATAAATTTGCATCTCCTACAGTTCCATCCTTGTCATTTTTTACTCACAGTGAGTCAGATCCACAGTTAGTGTAGCTCAATTGATTATATACCAGCCGAGGATCTAGTTCACTATGTCCATTCTGTTACCATTCCTTTTGTGTGACATCTTATAGTCCTTTGTTAATTTTTCTACTTTCAGTCTTTGACACGGAGATGCTATCTGCTTTTAATGTACTTGTTAAATATAATATAAATTAATGCTAAATGGAAGTAATTGAATTTCTAAGTGGTACTGAAGAAGCTACATGAAGAAATAGCCATGTGGAAATGCTCTAGATTTAGCTATTCCCCCCCAATAGGTTTAGTTAAATTTACTTACAGGATTTTTTTTTTGAATGGCAGACACATCATTTAGCCTTCAGCTTTCCACCCCAGCGACAGAGGCTTTTCCCACACTTGAATGGTTATGAGAGCAGGGGAGGTGGAAAAGGAATATATTATATGTGCTTTGAATCTCTCAATTTGATTTGATTCATTTTGACACTATTTTGTATCAGTCATTTGTATTCATAAATACATAAATTAGAGGCAGTGTAAATTCAATTTGCCCACCAAAATTTATATATACACATACACACAACTGATAACTGGACCTGATAATGGGGTCCAGGACTTTCCAAAGTCCCCAGGACCTGGAAATGCTCCAGGCAACTCTGCTCTGTAGTATATAGCTTCTCTCTATTAGCAGTATTAGGACCTCTTGAGTAAAGTGCTGCTACATAAGAGTAAATACCTCAGCCACAGGCCGATAGCATCATGCAGGTATGCATTGAATTCAGAGTGCTTCAACTGAAGTGCTCATAAAACCTCACAGGTGGACTAACACAAAGAGACTTATGATTTTACTAGTAGAAAGAACAGAGAGCAGAAAATATTTTGTATAGAACCTTTCATAGCGGCGAACAGAGCGGCTAACAGGGGAGTTTCAGTGGGAGTGCTGTTGGAGGAGCAGGTTTGTGTAGTTTGTGGTGTTTGTGTGTGAGTGAGTGTGTGTGCAGGCTGCTAGGGGCTGTGTGCTGGGAGCGAGGCTGAGCCCTGAGTTGGGGGCGGGGCTTACCTGATTAGGGGTCCTATATAAGGAGCCAGGCACTCAGGCAGCGGCACAGGAGGCGGTGAACAGAACGGCTAACAGGGGAGTTTCAGTGGGAGTTTCCAGGGGGAGGTTACAGGGGAGACCAAGGCAGAGGAACCAGCAAGGCAGACTAGGGAAGAGGCAGGGGTCTGCCAGCAGCCCAACGCTTGTTGGTGGCCTGCGGTGCGGTGTGAGGCGTGGATTGCCAGGCAGAGAGTTGGAGCGCTACGATGGAGGCGGAGGTAGCAGGTGCAGACACACTGAGGATGACCGGATGCGGTAGCTGCGGCATGTACATGGTCCTAGAGGAAGCACCTGAAAGGAGTTTCATCTGCATGAAGTGCCGCCTGATAGAGCTGCTGGAGGAAAAGGTAAGGGGACTGGAGATGCAAGTGGAAACTCTGGCTGAGTTTAGAAGGGGATTTGAGCAGGTGATGGAACACAGACATGATGAGGCGCAGGGGACAAGCTCAGACGAGCGGATAGAAGCAGGACCAAAGGACTCTGAGGAGGGGCTGCTGGGTGAGGAAAGTGGACGGTGGAAGCATGTGACTAGGAGAACCAGGCAGAGGAAAAGACGGGCCAGCGATGGAGAAATAGAACTCAGGAACAGGTTTGCTGAGTTGGAAAATGAAGATGGAGCACAGCAGGCTGCTGAAGGACAAAGGGCGAGGAAGAAGAGGCGAGCAGCTAGTCCTGCAGAAGGAGGGGAGGAGTCGATGGAGGCGACACCAAGTGTGAGCCCTAGGAGGACTGTAAGGGCGAATACAAATCGAAAGGAATTGCGACCACCTGCTGTGGGGGATAGACCGCAGAATCGCACTGTCGCCAGGAAAAGGCAAGTCTACGTGATTGGAGACTCTTTACTGAGAAGAGTAGATAGGCCTGTAACTGGACCTGATCGGGAGAACAGAAGGGTGTGCTGTCTGCCAGGGGCTAAGATACAGGATGTGGACCTGAGGCTGAATACGATCTTAGCGGGAGTGGGAAAGAATCCGTTGATTATCCTTCATGTGGGAACGAATGATACGGCTAGTTACTCGCTGGACTGTATCAAGGAGGACTATGCCAGACTGGGGAAGAGGCTCAAAGACATCGAGGCTCAGGTGATCTTCAGTGGGATTCTGCCAGTTCCTAGAGCGGGGCGACGAAGGAGTGACAAGATTATGGAGATCAACAGATGGCTTAGGGAGTGGTGTTATAAGGAGGGCTTTGGGATGTATGGTCACTGGGAAGCGTTTACGGATAGACGACTGTTCGCTCAGGATGGACTTCATCTAAGCAAGGAGGGAAATAGAATTCTAGGATGGAGGCTCGCCGACCTCATCAAGAGAGCTTTAAACTAGGAAGTTGGGGGAGATGGTTGGGAGATGTTCGGGAGATCTCCACGCCGGAATGTAACCTGGAGAGGAAAGTAAACAAAGTGAGAGGGGATACCCTTGTGGTCCCAAGATTTGATCCAAGGAGGAATAGTGGAGAAACCAGAGTAACGGGTGATGCTGGTGGTAAAAGGTCTCTGCACGACGGGGGAAAGAATGTCACTGATGCCAAACGCCGAAAATTAAAAGGTCTGTACACTAATGCGAGGAGTCTAGGTAACAAGATGGAGGAACTGGAGTTACTGGTGCAGGAAGTGAAACCGGATATTATAGGGATAACTGAAACCTGGTGGAATAGTACTCATGACTGGAGCACGGGTATTGAAGGCTATGTGCTGTTTAGAAAAGACAGGAAGAAAGGCAAAGGTGGTGGAGTAGTCTTGTACATCAATGATGACATTAACTGTAGCAAAATAAGAAGCGATGGAATGGATAAGACAGAGTCTGTCTGGGCGAAAATCACATTGGGTAAAAAAGCAACTAGAGCTTCCCCTGAGATAGTGCTTGGCGTGTGCTACAGACCGCCGGGATCTGATTGGGATATGGATAGAGACCTCTTTAATGTCTTTAATGAAGTATACACAAAGGGGAAATGTGTGATTATGGGGGACTTCAACTTCCCAGATATAGACTGGAGGACGAGTACTTGCAAGAATAATAGGGGTCAGATTTTTCTGGATGTGATAGCGGATGGATTTCTTCATCAAGTAGTTGAAGTACCTACGAGAGGAGATGCCATTTTAGATTTGGTGTTGGTGAGCAGTGAGGACCTCGTAGAAGAAATTGTGGTAGGGGACAACCTTGGTTCGAGTGATCATGAGCTGATTCAGTTCAAACTAGATGGAAGGATAAACAAATGTAGATCTGGGATTAGGGTTTTTGACTTCTCGAGGGCTAATTTTAAAGAGTTAAGGAAATTAGTTAGGGAAGTGGATTGGACGGAGGAATTAGTGGATTTGAATGCGGAGGAGGCCTGGAATTACTTTAAGTCACAGCTGCGGAGACTGTCGGAAGCCTGCATCCCGAGAAAGGGGAAAAAAACCCATGGGCAGGAGTTGTAGGCCAAACTGGATGAGCAAACAACTCAGAGAGGGGATTAGACAAAAGCAGAAAGCTTACAGGGAGTGGAAGAAAGGCAGGATCAGTAAGGAAAGCTACCTTGGTGAGGTCAGAACATGTAGGGATAAAGTGAGGAAGGCTAAAAGCCGCATTGAACTGGACCTTGCAAAGGGAATCAAAACCAATAGTAAAAGGTTCTACAGCCACATAAATAAGAAGAAAACAAAGAAAGAAGAAGTGGGGCCGCTATACACTGAGGATGGAATGGAGATTAAGGATAACCTAGGCATGGCCCAACATCTAAACAAGTACTTTGTTTCAGTTTTTAATAAGACTAATGAGGAACCTTGCGATGATGGAGGGATGATAAACGGGAATGTGGATATGGAAGTGGATATTACCGCAACTGAGGTAGAGGCAGTACTTGAACAGCTCGATGGGACGAAGTCGGAGGGCCCAGACAATCTCCATCCGAGGATATTAAAGGAACTGGCGCGTGAAATTGCGAGCCCATTAGCGAAAATTTTTAAGCAATCGGTAAACTCGGGGGTTGTGCCGTATGATTGGAGGATTGCTAATGTAGTTCCTATTTTTAAGAAAGGGAATAAAAGTGATCCAGGTAATTATAGGCCTGTTAGCTTGACGTCTGTAGTATGCAAGGTCTTGGAAAAAATTTTAAGGGAGAAAATAGTCAAGGACATAGAGGTCAATGGTAATTGGGACGAATTGCAACACGGATTTACTAAAGGTAGATCGTGCCAAACCAATCTGATCTCCTTCTTTGAGAAGATGACAGATTACTTAGATAAAGGAAATGCGGTAGATATAATTTACCTAGATTTCAGTAAGGCGTTCGACACGGTTCCGCACGGGGAACTGTTAGTCAAATTGGAGAAGATGGGAATGAATATGAAAGTTGTAAGTTGGATAAGGAACTGGTTAAAGGGGAGACTCCAGAGGGTCGTATTGAAAGGTGAATTGTCAGGCTGGAAGGAGGTCACTAGTGGAGTCCCTCAAGGATCGGTTTTGGGACCGATCTTATTTAACCTTTTTATTACTGACCTTGGCACAAAGAGCGGGAATGTGCTAATAAAGTTTGCGGATGACACGAAGCTGGGGGGTATTGCTAACACAGAGAAGGACAGGGATACTATTCAGGAAGATCTGAACCACCTTGTAAACTGGAGTAATAGAAATAGGATGAAATACAATAGTGAAAAGTGCAAGGTTATGCATTTAGGAATTAATAATAAGAATTTTGGATATACGTTGGGGGCGCATCAGTTGGAAGCGACGGAGGAGGAGAAGGACCTTGGGGTACTGGTTGATAGCAGGATGACTATGAGTCGCCAATGTGATACGGCTGTTAAAAAAGCAAATGCGATTTTGGGGTGCATCAGGCGGGGCATTTTCTGCAAGGATAAGGAGGTGTTAGTACCGTTATACAAGGCGTTGGTGAGACCCCATCTGGAATACTTTGTGCAGTTCTGGTGTCCCATGTTCAAGAAGGATGAATTCAAACTGGAACAGGTTCAGAGACGGGCTACAAGGATGATCCGAGGAATGGAAAAACTGCCTTATGAAAGGAGACTCAAAGAGCTTGGTTACACGTAGCCAAACCAGGCAAGCTTCCAGACCCATTCCTGTTCCTGAGCCATCCACAGATTCCCCGTCTGTGTTACCAGAGACCCAGACAGAGGTAGTGGACCCGGATACCATGCTAACCACTGAAACCGCCACAGCACCTCCAGTCCCAGGCCAAAAGAAGGCTGCGGGGGGATATGCTTGCTCTATATAAATATATCAGGGGGATTAACGTTAGGGAGGGAGAGGAATTATTTAAGTTTAGTACTAATGTAGGCACGAGGACGAATGGGTATAAACTGGATATTAGGAAGTTTAGACTTGAAATTAGACGAAGGTTTCTAACCGTTAGGGGAGTGAAGTTCTGGAACAGCCTTCCGAGGGAAGTAGTGGGGGCAAAAGACATTCCTGGCTTTAAGACAAAGCTTGATAAGTATATGGAGGGGATGTTATGATAGGATTGTTAATTTGGGCAATTGATCTTGGATTACCACCAGATAGGTCTGCTCAATGGTCTGCGGGGAGATGTTGGATGGCATGGGAACTGAGTTACTGCAGAGAATTCCTTCTTGGGTGCTGGCTGGTGACTCTTGCACACATGCTCAGGGTTTAGCTGATCGCCATATTTGGGGTCGGGAAGGAATTTTCCTCCAGGGCGGATTGGCAGGGGCCCTGGAGGTTTTTCGCCTTCCCCTGCAGCATGGGGCACGGGTCGCTTGCTGGTGGTTTCTCTGCAGCTTGAGGTCTTCAAACCAATTTTGAAGATTTCAATAACTTGATCCTGGGATAGGGGTTGTTATAAAATTGAATGGGTGGGGTTCTGTGGCCTGCCTTGTGCAGGAGGTCAGACTAGATGATCAGATTGGTCCCTTCTGACCTATGATTGGTCCCCCCAAACCCTTCATAGAATAGTACTGAGGCAAAAGTGACTGTACAGACATAGCAGCCTGTACGTGTTAAGCAAAGTACAACAGAGTATTGAGATACGGGAATGCTGGAACTAGGGGTATCCCCTAGCGTTGCAAAAATTGCCACTTGCTTTTAAATTGTCCGAGTGGAGCAGAAGGTCCTCTTTTTAATGCATAGGGGTACAGTGCAATACCCCTATGTACAGCACTCTAGTGCCAAAAATGGGTATGAGGCCAGGTTCCAGTCCAAGACCTGAGCCTGCAGCCTGCTGGCCCAAGTACGAGAGTGGTGCCAAATGAGCTGCATTGACATCTGTTAAGCTATCCAGTATTATTTATGCTGAAATTGCCATAAAGAAAATAAAAGTCTAATGTAGAGACCAAAAGAAAATAGATTAGTATCTTCTGAATGTTTTGAAATACAACAAATTTATCGCATTAGAGGGGCACAAAAGCTCTGATTTCATAGTTGACTAGACATGAAACACAGGCTTTTAAACTATACTATCACTTCCAAGGGGAACAGAACTTCTTCAAATAATTATGGGGGTTCTTAACACCTTAATCATGACAGTGAACTCTGAATTGTCACAGCGTATAATTAAGAGTTTCCTTTCTTAGAAATATTTCAGTAAGGAAATTAACTGGAATCAAGCTGAGCTCTTTCATTCAACTGAGCAACACGTATAATGACCAAATCTCTGAACTGCACTTTTTCCAGGTCTTTCTTCTTTTTTAATGGTTAGCAGGACTGTATAACTTGCATTGATTAACAAAGCTGGAGAGAGCAGAGAATTTAACATTTTGCGACTTTGAATGGAAGGGCAAATGAGAAGCTGCTTTCAGGACCGGTATTGAGCTTCTCCACAGACTGACTTTAATTCTAGAAAAGACATTTGTTTAAAGAGAGGGGTGAAACGAAGCACCTCCAATTATGTCTTGTATCTTTCGTAGCCTGGAGACAGAAGCTTGCTTCCTAATACAGGTATCCCAAAGAGCATAACAACAAGCTGCAGACTCCAGGTCAATGAAGACAGCATCCATGGTAAGTGCAACAAGAGAATAGTTTGTAACGTATTTCACACTATCAGTCGAGACCTTTTCAAGAACTATTATAGTGGATTAGATCAGCACTCCATGTAGTCTGATATCATGTTTCTGACAATGGCCTACGCTAAATGGTTGAGAGGTTTGAACTAGCCATCCTGTTGTAATAAATGTACCATAGAGTGGTAGAAGTGCAGACATTTCTTCCTGATCCCAACTGATCATCTTATGCCTTGAAGCAGATGCAATTGCCCAATTTCCATGTGCAATCTCCTTAATTACATGAACAAATAAGGCATGCATTTGCCCAGTATTTGGAAATCTGACCTCATGCTGTTTTGAAACATACTAAGCTCTTCTATCACCTGACAGTGAGTTTCACACACTAACTATACATTGAATAGATTCAAATGTCCTTTTAATTTTGACTTTTAAATGTCAGAGTTCCCTCTTGTTATTGTATTATGATTTATATATCTTTATTATTGTAGTTCCTCTTATTTTTCTGCTTTCCAAACTGAAGATCTCAGGAAACACTCAAAATCTTGGAAAAATTGGGATTCAGTTTATTAGGGCACCCCCAAGGATACACAAAATTGAATGTCTGAGTCTGTTATACATTAATGTAAATCTTAATTTAAAAAAGAGTCAATCTCCCAAATTAATTGGAGACTGAGGACCAGAAATTGCAAATCTCCCCTCTAAAAACAGGGGGGAGAGACAGGCCAGTAATCCTTAGTTAATGAGAACAGGATTACTAGGGGTTAAATTTATGATTTCAATGTGATTGACATCTACTTTAAGTCTCCTTTACACTGCCAGAACTGAGTGCAGGGATCTCAGTGTGAATACGAATCCAGGCCAAGTACTCTAATCTGGGGATGAGACATATTCAAGGTTTTACTCAGCCTTACTGCCTTCTACTGGGTTTTACAGTATATATAAAAGCAGTACAATGCCTGTTTTTTCCCAAACATATTGCACTGTTTGTTTCTGTGCTCTAGCATTTATGGGGAAAACCCTGCCCTCTCTTGTACCAGCACACAGGGCCTTCACCACAGCAGAATCATGTCTTCGAAATAGGCAGAAGAAGCATGAGCAGAGATGTGAATCCCCTGCCTCTGAGCCACGCCCCATTCTATACACTGTATACTTGGGACAGGAGTATGATGGCTCTGCTGTTATGTGGATCCATGGGAGATTCTCTTGAGAAATGTAGGGGGGATGACATACCGATAGGTCCCACCTAGGGCATTCCAGCTCAGAGGCAGGAACAGAGGCTGTGGAGCTGGTCTGAGGCCTGAGTTAGTAACCCCGCAAGGTACTCCCTAGAGGTGGGTCAGAGCATATGAACGTCTGATGTTTACAGGGAATGCAGAAACTCTGCCTTTAAAATAGATTCAATTTCACCATTTAAGAACTGAGGAGTAAAAGCCTTCCCTCCATTTCTCTTGTAAGGAATCCTGACATATGGCCGGTACCTTTACCCTGGATCTGATGAGCTCCAAAACAAACACATTATCATTGTTCTCACCATCAATCTTTCTCTCTTTTTTACAGCTGGGGTGCAGTTTACATGCAGCACCCTCCAGTGCACACATCCAAGCGCTTTCATTTTCCTTCCTTCCTGTTCTTGCCAAGTCACGAATTCAAGGTTTTTCGTGAATTAAAATACCCATCACGTGTTTTACTGCCTTTAAAAAAAAAAAAATCCTGAAGGCTACAGTTTCACAACCTATTGACTTTTTTCCTCGGAGAGGGAAGGAGGGGATGCACAATACAGAGCCTCTGCAGCTTTGTCATGTGGAACGACTGTCTTTCCCCCCCAGTTGTTACCATGGTGACTAAGCCATACCAGTTGATCTGGCTCTGAAAGGTGCACAATACCAAACAAGAAGTCCATCAAGTGTGAGTAAGGGAGGAGGGGGGAAGATACTTATTTTAATGCTTCTCAGACAATGTTTTCAGCTGGTGCATTTTCAAAATATAAATGGTAAAGAGGTAATAGGCAATTTGCACGTGTCAAACTAAAAAGCTGTTCTATTTTGAGAATTCAGGCTATTCAGATGCTTTTAAGAATGGCAGACACATTCATGTCTCCGCATTCAATAACCATAATATGTATCTATACACTGTATATTAATCTATAATGTTAAGCTAGGAACCTGTCTCCATCTGGAGCTCACCTCTGTTGTACACAAGTATTCTGACACATGGTCTAGGCAGTAACGGACAACGTTAATTTTATTCCATCTCCTGATCCTTATCTTATTTCTGCCATGGTCTTATAATAGGCTGCATTACCAGGAACCAGAAAAATTGCTTGCAGCTGCAAGAACTTGCAGCAAAAATAAATAATGAGCCACTAATTTATGTCACTACCACAGACAGTGGTTTCAATCTCTGATATTTCAATGCATAACAATGCAAAATAAGAGTGGAGTCACTCTGCTCTGTGAGTAATTCTATTCCCATTTAAACCTGAGTAAATCTGGAGTAACTCTGTGGAATACACCAGAATTACTCTGCATATAATTGAGTATAAATGAGACCAGAACCTAGCTCTTTTACGTCAGTTCTCCTTGCAACATTAGCTCTATTTAAACATTCATTATTTTGGATAGAAATGTCAATTTATCATCTGTTTTTCAAAGTGACACAACAAACAGACAAAATCTTCCTACTGATCAGGAAAAAGAGGAACATATATGGATAGTAGAGGTAAACTTACGGATCGAAGGCTGCTAGCAGGAAGTTGAGCAATAAGCTGATGGATTGCTCTACGTTGATCTGGTGAGTAGTTGGCATCCGTTTGTTGAGCTGGTAAAAAATAGTTGAAAGCACAGCTTCCAGACGAGCCACATTCAATTCTATGTTTGGGTCCAAGTTGTTTAATGCATTTTCTCGCAATGCTTCTATAACGTTCCAAATGTCCACCAGATGTACTACGTACAATTTAAGAACAGTCATCAGATACTCACATATTGAAAAAACCAAAATCGACTTATGCGCTAGTACTTTGGCATAGTACACATAGTTCAGGTGATATTTTATGTATAAATAACAAATGTTTTTTTCCATCTTTGTTATTTAAACCAATCAGGAGAAAATAGCAATGAAAACACCATATCTTCTAATAAAATAATCTCAGCTAAACTAATATTCTATTTATGATGTCATCAGAAGTTGTGAGGTTGGCTTCAATTCAGGAAAAAAGTATTTTCCCATTTAGGAAAACACTTAAGTGTGAATTTAAGTCCCATTGAGTCAACAGAAATTAAGCACATGCTTAAATTTAAGCACTTGCTTAACTGTTTTTGTGAATCATAACTTTATATGTAGCAGCTTGAAAATTACTCTTATTAATTTACAGAGCTGGTGGGATTTTCAAAGGTTCCTAAGAAAGTTAAGTACTTATCTCCCATTGATTTTCAAATTTAGGCACTTGAAAATCCTGTTCAGTAACTTGTACCAGAGTCAAGGTGCTTTACAAAAACAGAATAAAGTATAATTGCATTTGGACAGATTAAATTATAGTTTTAAAAAGAAAAGGTACAGTAGTGATCTTCAAATCATATTTCATTCTCTTAAATACATTTGCCAAGTGTTTTGTAAAATCTTCCCTTCTCTTTAGATTACCTGCCCAATCTAAACTTCATCAATCTGTCTTTTCACCAAGGTAGCTTAAATGAAAAAAAAAAATCCAAAATTTAGTGTCAGAGGGAAAACCTTGTGTATATCTTGATGTTACTATAGTGACTATCAGGTCACTGCAAGTCAAAATTTCCAGTGGTGAAGGATCATTCAACATGTTTTCAAAAATTGCTCTAGTTCAAAACTCTGGATTAATCCAAATCCAAATCCAAAGTACCATTCCAGCTGTTCTTATCCTTAGTAGTATTTGTTTCTCAGCTGAATAGTTATAATTTCATAAGATGCATACAGTAAAGATACAAGGTTACAGTACAGTTTTTTTATTACATTGATAAATGTTGCATTGTCCTTATATCTTACAACATATTAAGGTACATCTGCACCTTGGAAGAAATGCATATTATTATGGATTAATACATCACCCTAATCCTCTTTAAATGGTCTGCAATTATTTTTTTATATGACGGGATTTCTTATTTCTACCTTTTACAATAACATCTGTGGTGCTCTGCTCCCAGTTGCATGTGCTGTAATGCCAATGGAAGGAGGGTACAGAATGCAAGCTTACGGCTTGTCTACATTACCGACTGGGATGGGCAGCGATCGATCCATCGGAGGTCGACTTATCACGTCCAGTCTAGAGGTGATAAATCAACTGCTGAGCACTCTCCTGTCAACTCCAGTACTCCACCAGGGCTAGAGGCGCAGATGGAGTCGACGGGGGAGCATCAGCCATCGACTAAGCACAGTGAAGACACCGTGGTAAGTAGATCTAAGTATGTAGACTTCAGTTACGTTATTCATGTAGCTGAAGTTGCGTAACTGAGATCGATTCCTCCCCCCTGCATCCCAGTTTAGACCAGGTCTCAGTAACAGCATAACTTCCTTGTATGTACTAGACAAAGACACTTATCCTGCTCCACTTGCCATATGTTAGCAAAACACTGGGAAAGGTTGCATGATGTAGTTCTATGGTCAGACCCAGTTGGTATCTTAGGTCTTTGTAACACAAGGAAATGCCTATAAGTGACCTTTTCAGCAGGTTAGATTGAGCATCCTCCTACACTAGGCTAGGTAGAAAGAACACACAGCTGGAAGTTCATTCCTTCTGATGCTCTTACCACCTATCCTATTCTCCTATCCTCTACCTGGAAGAGGAGAATGTCACTCCAGTAGAAGTGTTGGAGTGGATCCCAAGTCCCTTTTATCTGGACCTTCCAACTAGCTTAACTCCTTTCGGCTGCAACTAGCCACCAAAGTAAAGCCAACTTTTTAAAAGAAGCTTCCATCTCTTCAGCCACCCCAACATGCAGTTTGTCTCTGTGGAAGTAGTAAATCTAAATACAAGTTTGATGACATGACTAGTACTTAAATCCAGATGTCAGAGTCAGGCTGGGGAAAGAAAGGCAGAACCAGATGCTAGGCCAGCTGCGGGTCAAGGAGATGGAACTATCCACAAGCATGTTTTTATTCTGACCCAGTAATGGAGGGGGGCCAGACAGGGAATAGAAAGCAAGCTGCCAAAAGATGGGACAGGTGGGCTTAGAATACACAAATAAGGTGGCCTTAATAAGTGGAGACAGAAGGCAACAAAGTTAAATATGCAGTTCCAGCAGCAGTTCTAGACAAACATAAACAAGAGGTCTGGCTTTCAGGATGGTCCAGACCCCAGACCAACTGGATGGGCCAGAAGGCAACCCTCCCAGCAATTCAACCAGACCAATCCGCATGGATCTTATACTGCAATTGAGCTTCAGTTAGTGCACTCTAGCGGTCAAAGTTAGCTGGTATATACAGGGCTGATGAGAAGAAGGGAAAGTGGGGACAACTGTACCAATACTGCGGCCCCAAGCTCAGCCCCTCCACCCCAAATGTCAGTAATGTTTGTGTAAGTAAGATGAAATGGGAAAGGGTAGGTCCCCAGTGAACATGATTTACTAGGGCCCAAAACTTCTCAAAGGGCATGGGTATATACTCAGTCCTACTTCTTGTTCAGCCAATCGCTAAGACAACCAAGTTTGTTTACATTTATGGGACATAATGCTGCTCGCTTCTTGTTTACGTCACCTGAAAGTGTGAACAGGCATTCACATGGCACTTTTGTAGATGGCTTTGTGAGGTTTTTACGTGACAGATATGCTAAACATTCATATGCCCCTTCATGCTTAGACTTGTAGGCTCTAAAGTTTTACATTGTTTTGTTTTTGAGTGCTGTTATGTAAAAAAAAGTCTACATTTGTAAGTTGCATTTTCACAATAAAGAGATTGCATTACAGTACTTGTATGAGGTGAACTGAAAAATACTATTTCTTTTATCTTTTTTACTGTGCAAATATTTGTAATAAAAATGATAAAGTGAGCACTGTACACTTTGTATTCTGTGTTGCAATTTAAATCAATATATTTGAAAATGTAGAAAAACATCCAAGATATTTATAATACATTTAAATTGGTGTTCTCTTATTGTTTAAGAGTGAGATTAAAACTGCAGCTAATCATGACTATTTTTTAAACCTTGTAATTAATTGTAAGTTTTTAATTATTTGATAGCCCTAAAAACCATCAATATTTTTTGTATTACAGAAAGATCAGTGGGCACTCAGGAGCAAACTAGATATCAAACATCCCTGTGCAGTACAGTGCAACACAAAGCATATGTACCATGCATTTTCCAGAGACCTTTCAAAAAGGCCTCATAAGCAGTGAAGAGCATGGATATTCATCTAAACCAAATCATCCCTCATTTGCCCAAATAGGAAAAAAAATGTCAATTTGCCATCAATGGCCAAACTATATGTTACCATTATATCTTTGCTATGTCATTTTTTGAGTCAATGAAAAGTGAAATGTCACTATTAGAACTTCTGAGACAAATACTATTTTGTTAATTTAACTCTCACAGACTAAGACATTTATAAATCCCATCCTGGAGAGCTCCATATTCCAGTTGGTTCTTTTAAAGATAATTAATGGCTAGTGTAAACAAAACTCAATAAACTATTAATTCATTCTGATAGAGGTGGGATTAACCAGACAATCAACTACTTGCTGCTGTTCATTTCCTCCCCAACTAGTCCAAGCACTATTTATCTTCATATTGTTTCAATTCAAGTAACTAATGTACTCTCATGGATACTAGAGGATCAAGAGTAAACACACCATAAAATACAATTCAAATAATACAATGCATGTTACCTCACAGAGCCCAGACTTGTCATGGCACAGTCTGGGAAGTGATTCTGCTAATCTTGATCCATGCAGGTACCCCCAATGAAGTTAATGAGACTACTTGTCCGAGTGAGGATTAGTAACATGGGACCCCAGGTTTCCAATTGTGTACTAATAAAGAACTTATGTTCCAGTCCATATTATCTCAAATGGTAACAATGATGCCACATAAATCTGAAATATGTGACCAGAACTTCAAAGTTGGCAAGGGGTAAGATATTTAATCTGATTGATAAGTGCCTGTATTGTTTATTAATAAAAATAATGCTTGTATAAATAATGTATACTGCGGTAGGCCATGTACAGTACAAACACATAGTAAATGACAGTCCATGCCTCAAACAGCTTAATCTAAATCTCAATAAATAACAGGTGATGAAGCAAATAAGTGGGAAGTTGGGACAGGAAAATGGGGAAACAGAATAATGGGATGTATTAGCGTAAACTAGCAGTGAGCACAATTTATAGCCAAATCAGCAGCAATAACCACAGCTTGCCACCGTCTACTCCATTTCGGCTTGGAGTTCTGTTTTCAAATCATCTAACAAAGCTACTGGTGATTAGGTATTTGTGGTGATGAGCAATTTGAACAAAAGGATTCACCAAACAGGAAAAAGAAACCCAAATCAGATATTAGGCAAAAAGACACTAGTCTAGCATGAGTATTTTGGATTCAAAGACGGAGTAACTCTGAAACACCAAATAATGTGCCCTATTACAGAAGCACATTTAATTTTATTTAGCACTTTTTATATTCAGGTAACCCTGTGTACTATAGAAGATGATAGAATTTAGATCAAAATTCTCTGCCGGTCTAAACTGGCATGGTTCCATGGAAGCCAGTGTAACATCCATTTATGCCTGCAGAGAATTTTGCACTAAAACTCAGACACTGGTACATTCATCTACAGTGAACATCTAGGGAAAAATGTGACAGTTGCATTTACTAATAGCTCACACAAAACATTAGCTATTAGAACATATTTAGCTGTGTGTGTGTGGGGAGGGGGGAATGCTGAATCAATTTGAAAAGGGTATTATATTTCCCCACATACCAAGAAGAATATGGATGCCCAGTTGGTTTATATCTCATCCCTCTATTTTCACTCTTTTCAGGTCACTTTTTAGTTCTCTCAACATTTTGTGATAAAAAAATCTACACACCGAAAGAAATTAAATAAAAACATATTTCCATCACCTTGTAATTCAGTCAACAGCTTAATTTCTGAATAATTTAGAGGACAATTGTAATGCTTCACACTATAAATACACAAACCAATTCTGCTGGTTATGATCTTCCTTCCAGTCTTCAGCTGTCTTTGGTCTCAATGAGTTGGAAATCCTCATACACCTCTACCCCAATAGAACACGACCCGATATAACATGAATTTGGATATAACGCGGTAAAGCAGTGGGGATCCCCAGGCCCTTTAAAGCACCACCCGAGCCCAGCTGCCAGAGCTCCGGTGGTGATTTGAAGGGACCAGGGCTCCCCACAACAGCTGGAGCACCAGACCCTTTAAATACCCGCCGGGGCTCTGGCAGCCAAGATCCAGCAGGGTTATTTAAAGGGCCAGAGGCTCCAGCTGCTGCGGGGAGCCCGAGGCCCTTAAAATCCCCACCCGAGCCCCACTGCCAGAACTCCGGTGGTGATTTAAAGGGCCTGGGGCTCCCTGCAGCGGCTGGAGCACCGAGCCCTTTAAATCGCCGCCAGGGAAGCTGGTCCAGTCCGGCACGGCATACTGGCTCTTGCCAGTACACTGTACCGGACCAAACCCGATATAATGCGGTTTCACCTATTAGGCAGTGAGATTTTTTGGCTCCCGAGGACCACGTTATATTGGAGTAGAGGGATATTTTTAATTTAATGTTCTAGTGTACTGGTTATTTTCTGTTTGGTATTTAAAAAATACCTTGAGAAAACACCCCAACATATGAAATAAGTGTGAAAGAGATGGACCGAAACAACTCTCATTGATACTCAAAATAAATAAAGATTTATTTACACAGAGAAATGACATATTCTTTTCTATCATATAGTTTATTTAGAATTCTAGTGTGCCCAGGAAGTATAATCTTAGATACATCACAAATTTGAAGGGAGGCAGATTACCTCAAGTATCACCTGTCAATAAAAGTCTGCTACCTGCAAGTAAAATAAAATAAAAAGTTTTAAAATAATTGGTGTCTTTAAGACTTTTGAACATGAAATGGATTTGCTCACTCTAAAGTTCTAATCCTTTTTTTTGCATTCTATCTGAAATTATGAGCTCTACTAAATTAATTTGGAGAGGGAGAGATTACATTTAATCAGTGATGGGAAGTGACTGAAACAGGGGCTTAATAAGCAATTCAAATTTACTTAACATACACTAGGTCTAACTAAATGTAAATTAAACACATACTGTTGATAGTTGAGAGAGAAATCTTACTCCACAGATTCTTGATTGTGGTCTTAGGGAAAAAAACAACTTTTAAATAAATATCATTAAAATTACTTCCAAAACCAACATACATATATATATTTCATGAAAGCCCCAATTCAGCAAAGCACTTAAACACATGCTTAAGTTTAAGTGAGTAGTCCCATTTGAAGTCAATGGAACTTAAATGTATATCAAATATTTTCATGTGGGTTTCATTAACTGTGAAAAACTTTAAAATATTATAAAATGGCTTAAGAGTTTTCTTCTTTTAGAGCACACTTTATGGAGGCTATCACATATCAGAGCACTAGAGCAGGTCATCATCATCAGTGTCACCAAGCCACATCAAGTCAACCCAAAGCAAGCCACCAGGCTCACAACATTGCTCATTCTCTCCTTCCTGCTAACAGCTTCACAATAGTACATGCAACTAGCTGCAGATTCCAGCTAAAGCACATCTGTTTGTGGCCAGGCTGCTCCTCTCATCAATCTGACAAAGCACCTACACTGAAAATCCTATCTCAGTGTTTTACCAGCAGGTAAACCAAAATGTCAGATGCAATGGTACATAAAACTTTTTCCATGCCATGACCTAATGACAATCTCAAGTGCTGTGCCAGGGTGTTTATATTATATTCCAGTGTATCATACTATTAAAAAACACACAACTTCCAGCTTTTTAGTAGAAAGGAATCAGTACTAACACATCCATTGCAGTAGAGTGCACATGTATGCTGTGCTCAGCTTCCCTCTAATGCTACATGCACTTCAAGAAAGGATACAGGGCCTGATCCAAAGCCCATTGAAGTCAATGGAACGACTCCCCTTGACTTCAGTGGGTTTTGTATCAGGCCCATATAGAACCTTTATGATGACCAAGCACTCAATCCAGATTTCCTTTGATCCCCCAGAACCTCAGCGGCACCGCTTTGCTTCAGTTAGCTTTATAAGTATGGCTTCCTCTTTTCCTGCTTCTGGAGAGTCATATTTTTTCCAATGTTGTGAGGTGCATATTCAGTAGGAAGCTAGGGAAATGCAATTCACATCAGCCTGCCCACGCTAACTGTGACACTCTAGAGTGAAGAAGAGCACCTTTATAACGGATGGAAAGTAAATATTAAGTAATGCTTTTTGAACGGAGTCACTCAATTCATATTTATTCAAATGTTTCACAGGTCCCGTTCCGACAAGCAGGCAATGCAGAAGATTTTTATCTGACTTATCAAAATCTTTGATCTCTTGTGATGGGGTATACAACCCCCCCAACAAACACCGGACAACAAGGGGTTACGGAGTGGTTCTTGGCTCAGCCAGCTCCACCCCACCACACCTGCACGGCTGGAGAAGGAGCAGAGTAGCTCACTTTTTGGCAGACCAGGGAAGAGAACAGACCTTCAGCGCCTGAGGAAAGGGCCAAGAAAGGCAAGAGCTTCCCAGACAACCACTGACTGAAGGCCCCTCCCTGAGGGAAGGGAGGGCCAGCTCCTGATGCATCCTGAGAGGAAATCATTCCCCTCTCTCTCTTACAAATTCCATTTATTTTCATTAATTCTCTTTGCTTTTTGTTCACAGAATACCCCAGAAGGGAACAGACTTCAAAGTGACCTGGTAGAGGGCCAGGTCACAGGAAGAGGTAGGCCTCTGCAGAGGCAGAGCTGCCATTGGCAGGAGATATCCAGCAGAGAGCGAGAGCTGCTACACCATGCCTGGCCAGGTGAAGGTGCCAATGGTGATTCGACCCCTTCACTCCTCTCTTCCCAGGTCCCAAGCAGGGCCGGCTCCAGGTACCAGCAAAGCAAGCAGGTGCTTGGGGCGGCCAGTGGAAAGGGGCGACATATCTGGGTCTTTGGCGGCAGGTCCCTCTCCTCCTCTTTGAGCTGCCGCTGAAGAGGAAGAGAGGGAGTGAAGGACTCGCCACCGAAGAATGGAGCGGCACAATCAGCTTTTATCTTCTGTCCTCCCCCGCCCCGCTTCGTTGCTTGGGGCAGCAAAAAAGCTTGAGCCGGCCCTGGTCCCAAGATACTTCCTCCCAACCTAATGCCTGTATCTCTCCTACTTTGCCTGGCATGGACTAAAGGGTATTTTACTGGATTTAGAGTTATGATCACAGGAGCACAATGCATACACTCAGTCTGCAGAAGGCATTTGTCAGCTGAGGCTCTGGTTATTACTGAGTTAATAAGAGCACCATTAAGTTATTAATGCACTGAAATGTTCTTTTTTTTTTTCTTACTCTTGCATCACCCTGGCCCTCTGTGGCTTAGGAAGGAATAGGCCCCACTGCCACAGTAAATCCTTTTTCTTTTCTGCCATAAAAACTCCTTTTCCTCCCTGCAATTCTTTCCTGAAAATGAGAATTTTTGTCACTCAAAGTTACTTGAAAACGGAAGGGAAGTGATGGGAAAGGCATTTACTGGACTTTCCCACCATCAGCACCAATGTCTGTCAATTTCTCAAAAGGTCGGGTTGAAGAAGCAGTTGTCACTTGCAAAGATTAGGAAAATGGTCATTCCTTTTCTCGTTTAAATGGAAACAGACCAACCATCATTAAACCATAGATTCAAAAGCTGAACAAAGCAAAAGTTCTATAAAATAAACTAAGGGCTTGGCTACATTTGCAGTTGTGCAGCGCTGGGAGTTACAGCTGTCTTCATACAGCTGTGTAGGGAAAGCACTGCAGTGTGGCCACACTGACAGCTACCAGTGCTGCAGTGTGGCCACATTCGCAGCATTTGCAGCGCTGTTGGGAGTGGTGCATTGTGGGCAGTTGTCCCACAGAGCACCTCGTCCCATTTTGGCACCGTGGGTTGTGGGAAGGGGACGGAAGGGTGCGGGTCATTTCGCTTCCTGTCCCAACGCTCCGTGATGCATCGCTTCACATCCCAGCAGTCACTGTTTTTCCGTCCACGTTTGGCGCTATTGTGAGTCTCCCAACGGTTTCTGTGCAACGCGATTTCTGTGGGAAACGGAGCCCGAGCTGCTGAGGACTTTGCTGATGAGTGTTGCCAGCACATCATGTTTGGCAGTTGAGCTATTCCTTCAGCTCCAAAGTGACAGTGAGGAGTCCGACGCTGATATCGATTCACTTGACGCATATGACACTAAAGTGCTTTTGGCATTAACGGAAATGCTCAGCACCGTGGAACGGCGCTTTTGGGCTCTGGAAACAGCACTGAGTGGTGGGATCACATCGTCATGGAAGTCTAGGATGATGAGCAGTGGCTGCAGAACTTTTGGATGAGAAAAGCAACTTTCATGAGACTGTGTGAGGAGCTCGCCCCCACCCTGTGGCGCAAGGACACAAGATTGAGAGCTGCCCTGTCAGTAGAGAAGCGGGTGGCTATTGCAATCTGGAAGCTGGCAACTCCAGACAGCTACTGATCGGTCGCGAACCAGTTTGGAGTGGGAAAGTCGACTGTTGGAATCATGTTGATGCAAGTGTGCAGGGCCATTAATCGCATCCTGCTAAGAACCACCGTGACTCTGGGGAACATGCAGGACATTCTGGATGGCTTTGCACAAATGGGTTTCCCTAACTGTGGAGGGGCGATAGATGGGATGCATATTCCTATTCTGGCACCACCCCACCTAGCATCCGAGTACATTAATCGGAAGGGGTATTTCTCTATGGTTCTCCAGACGCTTGTGGATCACCATGGGTGTTTCATTGACATTTACACAGGCTGGCCTGGAAAGGTGTATGATGCACACATCTTTCGGAACAGTGGCCTGTTCAGGAAGCTGCAGGCCGGGACTTTTTTCCCAGACCAGAAGATCACAGTAGGGGACGTTGAAATGCCCATTGTGATCCTTGGAGATCCCGCTTACCCGTTAATGCCTTGGCTCATGAAACCGTATACAGGGAAGCTTGACAGGAGCAAGGACCGGTTCAACTACAGGCTGAGCCGGTGCAGAATGACTGTGGAGTGTGCTTTTGGCCGTTTAAAAGGGCGCTGGCATTCTCTTTATAGGAAGCTAGACTTGGGGGAAAGCAGCATCCCTGCATTTCTATCCGCGTGCTGTACCCTCCATAATATTTGTGAAGGGAAGGGTGAAACATTCCGTCAGGAATGGACCTCCGAGGTTCAACGCCTGGACGCTGAATTTGCATAGCCAGAGAACAGGGCTACTAGAGAGGCCCAGCACAGGGCTACAAGGATTAGAGATGCCTTGAGGGAGGAAAGCCAACAGTAATGTTTGGTGCCTTGCACGGGAGTGAAGTGCAGTGGTTACAATGATTTGCAGTGTCTTTTTTTTTTTCCTGGACTATGGTATCTTACACTTTCTGCAATAAAGAAAACTGTTTTGAAAGCCACGAATTCATTTATTGAAAAGAAAATAACTAAAAGGGCAGGGGGTGGGGTGGTGAACTGTACAGTCAGAGGTTTGAATATGTCCTGTCTGGAGTGCTGTGCAACGACTGCTGCACTTCAGGATGAAAATGCTGCATGGTCATGGGGGTTGAGTGCAGAGGGTAAGGGTCGTAGTTCTCAGGGCTGGTAGGTGAACGTATAGGTGTTGGGGGCAGCTGCTGGTGGTAATAACCTGGATGCTGGAGAAGGGGGTTTTGAGCTGACATTGGGGCACAAGGGAAAGAGCTTTGGGACTGTGGGGGGGCCGACCGGTAGTGCTCTGCCTGCATGGCTACGAGTGACTGGATACAGTCCGTTTGGCGCGCCAGGATGCTTATCAGCTGCTTCGTGTTTTTCTTCTTAGCTACTGCCTTTCTCCTGCTTTCTCTTTCCCTCCAGCATTGAATTTTTTCCCTCCAGTCCTGGAGTTTTTTACTCTCTCTGGCAGACTGATTCATAACTGCTTTCACCATATCTTTGCTTTTTTGTGGCTTCTTTCTCAGGTTTTGTAGCATTTCAGCAGTCTCTGATCCAGCCAGTGGGGTATTCAAGGACACTGTTATTAGAAAGACAAAAATTGAAACATTTAACAGAGAGGCAGCATTGTGTATAATCACAGTGAAGGAGTTTACAGTCTCACTTTAGCATACTTTCCACATACCAACCAGAGCACAGAGAACACACAGCAGCGATGAAATGGTGAGTAATGGGGAATGAGTGCAGGAGTTAATTAATCCTGGAAGATATCTCGCTGCTGCAGGTCACCTGGGAGGGGGACTGATTGGGTCAGGGCTGCACTGAGGTTTCATTGTGTTGAGGAAAGCAAACTGCTGCAGGGGGACCTACACTGAACACTCTCCCAACATTTTCCACAGGAGTTAATCCTGGAAGATATCTCGCTGCTGCGGGGTCACCTGGGAAGAGCGTGAGGGTCTTCTACAGCAATGCAGATTCTGCCCTGGCCCCTATGCAGCTTGCCTGTGTGCAGCAATGGTCCCCCCACCCCTCGCAGCACAGTGGCGCGGACGCGTTAGCCTGACTGGGACAAGGACCCAGTGATTCTCCCTATAAACTTGAGCAAGCGCATTGCCCACGCTCTGGCAGAAACTTTTGAAGAGATTACCGAGGTCGATTACTGTGACGGGATAGACATCAATGGGCTATTCCACATCTAGGCATGCATGCAGCCATAACCTCTCCTCCTCTCCCAAAACATTTCCATCCTGAAAATAAAAGCTGCTTACCAGGAACCTGCTCCTCTGCTTCTCCTTCACCAAGTTCCAGCTGCTGCGACTGGCTACCTTCCTCCTGGCTTGAGAAGAGCTCCTGGCTGCATGCCTCCTGGGACTCCGGGCTGTCTCCCCCGACCCCAGTACCCTCACTCTCTGTTTTCTCCCCCCCCTCCATCTCCGCCTCCTCTCCCCGCTCTGAAGTGTCCATCGTGGTCCTCGGATTGGCAGTGGGGTCACCCCCAAGTATCGCGTCCAGCTCTTTGTAAAAATGGCAGATCGTGGGGGCAGCACCTGAGTGGCGGTTTCCCTCGTGGGCTTTGCAATAGGCACTCCGCAGCTCCTCTACTTTAACCCTGCACTGCACCGCGTCCCAGTCATGGCCCCTTTCCAGCATGGCTCTTGAGATCTGCGCATAGGTATCGTAATTCCTACAGCTGGAATGCAGCTGTGACTGCACAGCTTCCTCCCCCCAAACACTGATGAGGTCCAGCAACTCACCATTGCTCCATGCTGGGGCTCGTTTGGCGCATGGAGGCATGGTCACCTGGAAAGATTCACTGATTGCACTCCACACCTGGCTGAGCAAACAAGAAGGGGATTTTTAAAATTCCCGGGGCATTTAAAGGGCGGGTCACCTGAGGCCAGGGCAGTAGAGTTTGAACTGATGAGCAGAGTGGGTGAACAGGCATTCTGGGATACCTCCGAATACCCCGGAGGCCAATTACAGTGCTTTTGGTGGCCACACTTAAGGAGCAGCGCTGCATCACCAGCGCTGCAATCCTTATACCCGAGGCAGAACAGGAGTACAACCAACGCTGCAGTCAGGGAGATGCAGCGCTGTATGTGCCTTCCAAGTGTGGACGGTGAGTAAGTTGCACCGCTGGTGGTGGGTTTACAGCGCTGCAACTCTCCAGTGTAGCCAAGCCCTAAGTCTGCCTGCAGGTCCCTCAACACTACGATTACAATGAAGTCAGAGAACTCAGTTACAATATAGTTGCCTACTGACTTGGTAACACCAGGGTTAAAATCTGTAGTGTAGATAGATCAACTACCAAAACCAGGCTGAATATTTAGACATGCGTTTTCTTCATTTATAAAACTACAGTACAATATATGCAATAACAGAGCTACCTGAGCAAGTATTTAATAGCTATATATTTAGCAAATACCCATAAAATAGCAAATATATGGAGACAAAAAACACTGATATATCATAATGTCCTATTACTATTGATATACCACCATGACACTAATCCATTTTTTAAAATGAGAAATGGGAACTCTGAATGCACAAGAAATCCAGGATCAGCCCTTTATATGAGGAGGTTTCCTTTTAAAAAATGTATTTTGAAAACAATATTTGGAAAAATGCAATACAAGGGAATTCTGTCTTGGAATTCAGGTGTGTTTTGTCACCTTGTAATGTAAAACAGTTCTCTCACTTCCCTTAAAACATACTGTATGTAGATGAATACCACATCTGTGGTTCAAACAGCAACACTGTAGCCTTTTACAATTTTTAAATAAACACACTGTGTTCCAGATTATTTAAAACAATGTATTATAGGGAAAATTCACACACAACTCAAAAGATGGGGGCCAGGGGTGGGGGGAGGAGTAAATGTCCACACAGTATTAAATAGTGATGTAATAACTGGAATTTGAATGAGGAAGTTCCTTTTCAATGCAACATCTTCCCTTGATAAAACTGAATTAAGGGGACTTTAAAAATATATAATTTTTTGACAAAATTTTAAAAAAAGGAACCTCCAGTTTTAGAAGAAATGCTAAAAGATCAAGCTAAGTTGAAAGACTGCAGAAGCTTGAACTTGATACTGGGACATTTAAGAAGAAAGCCACATTTTTACTGTCTGGCATAGCCATTGGATTCTGTGTAATATCTTGAGGCAGAATTCAGAAGATAAGCAGGACTTTGAAATAAAAACCTTACTTTAACAACAGTAATAACCACTAGATGGCACCATGTATATTTTAGTAAGCCTGGCATGTATCTGCAATCAAATTTTAACTGTATGTTGGGCATTATGTCAGGCAGACCAACACAAATCAAACACTGTGGATTTCTGTGGCTCCCTCTAGAAGATAGCCTGGTCTGTGTATTTACTTGAATAAACACAGTAAGCTTAGAGATTTGGCAGTGTGAGTAGCTTATGACGGATAATGCACGGGACAACTTATGAAGAGCAAATACCAGGTATTTTTTATGTTGGCTTAAATATCGTTATCATGGTGAGAAAACCTCTTACAGCGTTACCTGTATGCTTTTTTCAAAAGTTAGACCTGGAGACCACCACACTTTTCTCTTTTATGGAATTTTAAGATTTTTGATGTCAGAGAAAAATACAGGAAAATACCTAAAATACTAGGCCCAATTCATTGTTTCCCTGCATGTTGTGTAGCCATTTATACTAGTACAAAATGAGTGCAGGGTATGTAAACTGCAATCAAACCAGAATGTTAGTATTTTGCACACACTTTGCACTGATGTAAACAGTGTTGCCAACTCTTGTTATTTTTATCATGAGTCCCATGATATTTGATGTTTTTCTTAAAGCCCCAATTCTTGGGATCTTCTGATTCTGTGAGGATCTCAATTTTCACTTTTTAAAAAGTTCCCAGCCCCTATGGCTGCAGCGAAAAGCTTGAAAACATTCAAGAGTGTGCACTGGAGGCTCAGAAATCAAAGGGCAAATAAAACAAATTCAAAATGTATTATACTTTAAAAAACTCATGATTGTTTAGCAGATTTCATGATGGGAGGGGCTGACTCATGATTTTTTAACATTAAGGGTTGGCACGAGGCACAGAACAATGATGAACTGGGCCCAAATATTCATTGTAAAATAAAGAATGTAATATTTCTGTGCATTCACTTAGATGGCTGGAATTCTTAAGCTGATCCAATTATTTTTGCTTTCCTGATATAATATGGATAGAATTTGTCCTATTAAGATTTCACATAATTTTTAAATAAGTTAAAAAATATTTAAACTGAAGTTAATGCTTGGGAAAGCTGCCTAATAAACAGTCCTGATGATTGAATTTCTCTTTGTCCACAGTACAGACACAGCATGGCCAGACAGTGACAGTGTACGATTTCCCCGTGTTCTACCAATATTGCTCAATCCAGAGATAATCTACAATAGGAAAATCTGTACTAGTGTAACTCCAGTAAACTAGTGTCAACCTGTGATGTATAGTCACTACATTGATGTAAAGTGGGGCATACACCAATGTAGCTTACCTCGGTATAGGTACACTGGTGAACATTTTTCTGACATACAGGGACCTAGAGGCAAGATTCTCTAGGCCAAATTAATCCTTGGCAACTAGAACGCTAGTTACTGCCTATGGGCTTTGTGATATAGGAACACAACTATTTTCTCTGCTTTAAGCTTGCAGTTTAAAGGAGCCACTATCTCATTAAAGCAACTGCACAGTACATTTTACTAAAACCGGATTTTGATGTCACATACTCTTTCTGTATTTGCTTTCCCATCACTGCCAGTTGCCAAGGTATGTCTCTTAAAAATAACTTTCTATGTTCCATTTAGCTTCCTCCCCTAGCTGATATATTTGGCAACACCAAAACCCAGTGCTACCACACAGTCCTCTTCGTTTCAGCAAATTGTGATGTCAGGCACTGAATTGCTGCATCACTGAATGAACAGGGCATTAGGAACAGTCTGAGAAAAGCAGAGAAGTTTCAACTGACACACAATACCTCAACAATCTGCAACGATGTAAAGAATCAGTATAAAATAAAAAAGTGACAAATAGATGGGGGTTAGGTAAAGTATTACATATTTACACTCTGCCTGAGTGTGACAGAAGCTCTTTAATGATGTTGCCTGAACCCCTAGATGGAGTAAGAGTCTTGACACACATGGTTGCTTATCTGCCATTCTTTATTTTACACATGCAAGATTTTAAGAATTCTCACAAAAGAGAGTTTCAAGAAGCAAATTTAAGATTATTTGATGGAGACAAAATGAAAAGTGAAAAATGAAGCTAGGGAAAGATCAAAATCTTCAGAGGAGAAACAGTATGATTCTATAAAAGCAGCAAAGAGTCCTGTGGCACCTTATAGACTAACAGACGTTTTGGAGCATGAGCTTTCGTGGGTGAATACCCACTTCATCAGATGCATGTAGTGGAAATTTCCAGGGGCAGGTATATATATGCAGGGGAGCTAGAGATAATGAGGTAGTTCAATCAGGGAGGATTAGGCCCTGTTCTAGCAGTTGAGGTGTGAAAACCAAGGGAGGAGAAACTGGTTTTGTAATTGGCAAGCCATTCACAGTCTTTGTTTAATCCTGAGCTGATGGTGTCAAATTTGCAGATGAACTGAAGCTCAGCAGTTTCTCTTTGAAGTCTGGTCCTGAAGTTTTTTTGCTGCAGGATGGCCACCTTAAGGTCTGCTATAGTGTGGCCAGGGAGGGTGAATGTGTTCTCCTACAAGTTTTTGTATATTGCCATTCCTAATATCTGATTTGTGTCCGTTTATCCTTTTCCGTAGCGACTGTCCAGTTTGGCCGAAGTACATAGCAGAGGGGCATTGCTGGCATATGATGGCGTATATAACATTGGTGGACGTGCAGGTGAATGAACCGGTGATGGTGTGGCTGATCTGGTTAGGTCCTGTGATGGTGTCGCTGGTGTAGATATGTGGGCAGAGTTGGCATCGAGGTTTGTTGCATGGATTGGTTCCTGAGCTAGAGTTACTATGGTGTGGTGTGCAGTTACTGGTGAGAATATGTTTCAGGTTGGCAGGTTGCCTGTGGGCGAGGACTGGCCTGCCACCCAAGGCCTGTGAAAGTGTGGAATCATTATCCAGGATGGGTTGTAGGTCCCTGATGATGCGTTGGAGAGGTTTTAGCTGGGGACTGTATGTGATGGCCGGTGGAGTCCTGTTGGTTTCTTTCTTGGGTTTGTCTTGCAGTAGGAGGCTTCTGGGTACACGTCTGGCTCTGTTGATCTGTTTCCTTATTTCCTCATGCAGGTATTGTAGTTTTGAGAATGCTTGGTGGAGATTTTGTAGGTGTTGGTCTCTGTCTGAGGGGTTAGAGCAGATGGTAGAGGTAGAGAAGGGGCGTGACCTTCCAGAAAACACCATCCTAGCCACCATGGATGTAGAGGCTCTCTACACGAACATCCCACACACAGATGGAATACAAGCTGTCAGGAACAGTATCCCTGATGATGCTACAGCACAACTGGCTGCTGAGCTCTGTGACTTTATCCTCACACACAACTATTTCAAATTTAATGGACAATATATATCTCCAGATCAGTGGCGCAGCTATGGGCAACCGCATAGCCCCACAATATGCCAATATTTTTATGGCCGACCTGGAACAACGCTTCCTCAGCTCTCGTCCACTCACGCCCCTTCTCTGCCTACGCTACATTGATGACATCTTCATCATCTGGACCCATGGGAAGGAGTCTCTGGAAAAATTCCACCACGATTTCAACAGCTTCCACCCCACCATCAACCTCAGCCTGGACCAATCTACACAGGAGGTCCACTTCCTAGACACCACGGTGCAAGTAAGTGATGGTCACATTACCACCACCCTATACTGAAAACCTACCGACCGCTATGCCTACCTTCATGCCTCCAGCTTCCACCCTGGGCACATCACACGATCCATTGTCTACAGCCAAGCACTGAGGTACAACCGCATCTGCTCTAACCCCTCAGACAGAGACCAACACCTAGAAAATCTCCACCAAGCATTCTCAAAACTGCAATACCCGCATGAGGAAATAAGGAAACAGATCAACAGAGCCAGACGTGTACCCAGAAGCCTCCTACTGCAAGACAAACCCAAGAAAGAAACCAACAGGACTCCACCGGCCATCACATACAGTCCCCAGCTAAAACCTCTCCAACGCATCATCAGGGACCTACAACCCATCCTGGACAATGATCCCACACTTTCACAGGCCTTGGGTGGCAGGCCAGTCCTCGCCCACAGGCAACCTGCCAACCTGAAACATATTCTCACCAGTAACTGCACACCACACCATAGTAACTCTAGCTCAGGAACCAATCCATGCAACAAACCTCGATGCCAACTCTGCCCACATATCTACACCAGCGACACCATCACAGGACCTAACCAGATCAGCCACACCATCACCGGTTCATTCACCTGCACGTCCACCAATGTTATATACGCCATCATATGCCAGCAATGCCCCTCTGCTATGTACTTCGGCCAAACTGGACAGTCGCTACGGAAAAGGATAAACGGACACAAATCAGATATTAGGAATGGCAATATACAAAAACTTGTAGGAGAGCACTTCAACCTCCCTGGCCACACTATAGCAGACCTTAAGGTGGCCATCCTGCAGCAAAAAAACTTCAGGACCAGACTTCAAAGAGAAACTGCTGAGCTTCAGTTCATCTGCAAATTTGACACCATCAGCTCAGGATTAAACAAAGACTGTGAATGGGCTTGCCAGTTACAGAACCAGTTTCTCCTCCCTTGGTTTTCACACCTCAACTGCTAGAACAGGGCCTCATCCTCTCTGATTGAACTACCTCATTATCTCTAGCTTGCCTGCATATATATATCTGCCCCTGGAAATTTCCACTACATGCATCTGACGAAGTGGGTATTCACCCACGAAAGCTCATGCTCCAAAACGTCTGTTAGTCTATAAGGTGCCACAGGACTCTTTGCTGCTTTTACAGATCCAGACTAACACGGCTACCCCTCTGAAGTATGATTCTAGATTCTGCTCCTTTTTTAAGGAATTAAATACAATCTTTTCAAAGTATACATTAAGGGCCTGATTCTTCTCTTACTTACCTCCCTTTTAAACCAGGGTAACTCCAGTGACATCAACTGGGTTACTCCCAGTTGTAAATCAGATTAAAATAAGGTTCTATATCCAGATCATGAACAAAGACTATGTCTACACTTAAACTGCTGCCACTACACCAGTGTAGAGCTTCAGAGTAAACACTCACTACAGCGATGGGTGGGGTTCTTCTGTCACCGTAGTTAATCCACCTCTCCTAGAACCAGTAACTAGTGCGGTCTACACGGGGGGTTAGGTCGGCTTAACTAGATCACTCAGGGGTGTGGATTTATCACACCCCTGAATGACCTAGCTGGGTCAACTTAACTTCTTACTATAGACCTGGCCTTAGAAAATGTTTATAGTGCACAGGTTTTTTATTGCAATTATCCACACTTTAAACAATATTAAGGACCAAATTCTCCTCTCAGATACAGCTCAGGAATGCCACTGTAGGTCACAGCTGTAACTCAGTTGAAATGTAAGATTTTTATTAATGATCTAGAAAAACCCCCCATAAAATCATCACTGATAAAGTTCGCAGATGACACAAAAATTAGGGGGTGGTAAGTAATGAAGAGGACAGGTCACTGATTAAGGGTTATCCGGATCGCTTGGTAAGCGGGATGCAAGCAACCAGTATGCGGTTTAATACAGCTAAATGTAAATGTATACGCCTAGGGAACAAAGAATGGAGGCCATAATTACAGGATGGGTGACTATCATGGGAATCAATGACTATGAAAAACATTTGGGGGTCCTGGTGGATAGTCAGTTGAACATGTGCTCCCAGTGTCAGGCTCTGGGTTCAAGGCAGTCATGCCCGATGGTTAGAGCAGTAGTAAGAACAGGTACAAGGATCGAAGGCAGCTGCAGAATTGGGACTGGGACAAGGGAAGCACTGAAACTGAGGTCAGAGTCTGTAGACAAGCCAAATCAGGATTCCAGATAGAGGCCAAGGTCGAAGCTGGGTGAGAGTCAATCCAAGAGGCTGGGTGGTCAGGAGGTGGATGCAGAGCAGGAGGGACAGCATCAGGGTAGTGCATGGGCATGTGCTGAAGTGGGCTGGAACTAGGCTCGGGGAAGGCTGGGGCAGGAACAGGAACTGGATCAAGGGCAGGCTGGAAGCTTAGGGATTCAGTAACGCTGTGAGGCAGCTGGAGGCTTCCTGGCCCAGTAGGACTGTTGCACAGACTAACTTGCAGCTTTGGAGGGGGTCAGTGAAATACCTATGTCAGGAGGGCACAGACTTGCCCAGAGATAGGCTGCTGCAGAATGCCTGAGTATGAGTCACAGCAGGCTTTGTGGAGGATGAATCATGGCAGCTGAGTGAGCAGCCCTAGGCTAGCTGTGAATTTGCCTCATATGTAGTGTGATGCTCTGGCAAAAAGGGTTAATGTGATCCTTGGATGCATAAACAGGGGAATCTTGAGTAGGTGTAAAGAGGTTATTTTAGCTCTGTATTTGACACTGGTGTGATTGCTGATGGAATACTGTGTCCAGTTCTGGTGTCTACAATTTAAGAAGGATGTTGATAAACTGAAGAGGGTTCAGAGAAGAGCCACAAGAATGATTAAAGGATCAGAAAATGTGCTGTATAGTGATGGACTCAAATAGCAGAATGTATTTAGCTTAACAAAGAGAAGGTTAAAGGGTGACGATTCCAGTCCATAAGCATCTACATGGGAAACAAATGTTTAATCATAGGCTATTCAATGTAGCAGAGAAAGGTATAACATGATCCAATGGCTGGAAATTGAAGCTAGACAAATTCAGAGTGGAAATGAGGTGTAAATCTATAGTGGTGAGAGTAACTAACCATTGGAACAATTTACCAACGGTCATGATGGACTCTCCATCACTGACAATTTTAAAATCAAGATTGGCTTCCCACCCCACCCCACAAAGAAAAAATTCTCTAGGTGTAATTTTGGGGCAGTTTTATGACCTGTGCTACACAGGAGGTCAGACTTGATGATCATAATGGTCCCTTCTGGCTAGGAATCTGGCCTTAAGACTTTGGTTTATGGGCTGGTTTGTACAAAATATTATCAGTAAAGTCACTTCACACTATAAAAATGAAGAGTTGTTCTGGGTAGCAACAATGGAAATTTAATATTCATTGTGCAGATTCCTAAAAAGTCATATTAAAAACACCACAGTGTGGACATGCATCATTGTACATTAAGGTCCTGTAATACCTACAAAAGTCAGGAAATTATTATTAAGGCCAACATTTCATCTTTCAATCACCTTAATATTTCCTGGTGTTATCAGGTATATAGTATGCAAAATCTCTCTCTGAACTGAAGCCTTATAGAAAAGGATCCCATCTGCAACTCATAGGCCCAACAGCATAAGTTAAAGATCATTTCCTAGATATTGTGAGTTTAAACCAGGGCATCAATAGTATGTTACCCTATTTTTGATGCAACTCTTTGAAAACAAGATGAGCAATGCTTAGATGGGAAAGTGTCTCTTGTGGAAGCATGGGAGTATGCAGAAGGTCCTCCTTCTAAAGAATGGGGCTACTGCAGGATATGAAGTCAGGGCCTACACCTGGAACTCCATCCAGCCAAGCAAGTTCTGCTTAAAAAGAAAAGAAAAAAAAAAAGGTAAATAGATGCTCAGAGGGGGCACACTCCAGGTCAGCTTCCTTCAGGTCTATTTTACATAAAAAAAGTTACTGGGCAGAGAAGGTGGAAGGTAATGAAGTGGAGAGGGTTCAAGGAAGGAATCAAGAGAAGCATCTTTGTGGGTTGAACGCATGTGGGTCAGAGAAGCCAGGGCCTTTGACCAGAAAGATGGTGGGCCTGAAGGAGGAGATAATTCATTTAGAATGGAGGAAGTCCACATAGTTCCTAGACATTCCCCAGAGGAGACTGACAGCACAGAAGCAAGAAGAGGGAAAAGAGATGCCAGGGTAGAAACCAGTTTATGTTACAGTGCAATGGACTGCTAGGCAAAGGAGTGACAGCAAGAAGGCAAGTGTCAAGGAGAGGATACAGCTGAACAGAAGTGGAATCAAAAGAGTGAAGGGAGGGACAGTAAGCAAAGGTGCAGAATGAGAGTTGCAGAGAACGCAGAACTGTTGATAAAGTTGACATCACAGTGTGTATATACTTTAATGCTGTCTTTAGTATTTTTTTTTAAAAATACTATAGAAAAATAATAATAGGAATAATTCCCCTCACCCCCTTGTTTGTAGTATTCTTCAAGGGGATTGAAAGGTAATGATGGGCAATGGGATATATGGAACCTTTCATTTCTGGGTATCTACTTCAAATCATGCCAGGTCACATGACAGCTGTTCAGAGACCTCAGTTCAGGAAATGATCTAATTGTCCCATTTTAGTTCCTACATCATAAAAACAACCACAAGTAGCACCATGTTTGGCAGTTTCAGCAGAGAGGGCAAGAAATAGGTGAGAACAGAGACTGAACTATGTTCTAACTACAAGAAGTCACATCAAGCCTGGCCTGAGGCACCCTTAGTGGGACATAGTGAGGAGAAACTTGAACTGCTGCTGTTTGTCCCACACTTGTGCCTAAATTATGGCTTCAGCAGGGCTGCCAGTTCAGCCACTGGTCACTGTAAATGAAAAATTAAAAGTAGAAGAGTTTCTGCAACTCACCAGGACACTATTTAAGGCCTGATTTTCAGAGGTGCTGCTCGCGCTTGGCTTCCACTGAAGTCAAATGGATTGTGGGTGGTCAGTACTGCTGAAAAATCAATCCCTAAACAAATCAACCTTTTGAAGATCTACATTTCACTTCTACACCTCCTTTTGAGGGATAAAATGAGCCCAACGATCACGTAAGCAACACATCACTACTCCTGAGGTGTGACAGTTCCAGTGGTGGCCATTAAAAGAAAACACCAATATTTACCCACAGTAGCATCTGATATAACACAGTTCTCTCCTATTCTATTGTCTCGTAACTGTGGATAAATGTTGAGTTACTAGTGGTACCCTCTCTGTAAGAATTTCAAACACACTTTACTCACCAGCTGTTATGCTATCAAGCATATCCATATTCATGAACTTTTAAAAAGACAGATTTTTTTAAGACACTTTGGAATAGTTTCAGGATATTGTGCTGCCAGCGAATAACTTACGGATGTAAATCTCCATGAAGTATTTGGCTGCAGTGATTGTGCTAAAATAAATCCTCATGAACTTTTGATTAAAAAACTAGAGCATGCGTACAGTCTATACACTCCTTTCTCTCCCCTTCTCCTCACTCCAAAAGACTAGAAACTCACAAGGCACTAGGCTGTCTTATGGAGCATCAGTCCCTGACTAAATACCTAGAAAAAACAAAAGAGCACCTGAAAGCACTACGTTGTGAATAGTTTAGAACTTCACAGATGCCAGCTCCCACAATTTTATCATGAGTCTCATGATATTTCAAATTCTTCTTAAAGTCTCATCTCTTGGTGTCATGTGAATGTGCAAGCATCTGGAGTTTCTTTAAAAAATAATAAAAAAAACAACCCTGGAGTTTCTAGCCATCATGGTTACAAAGAAAAGTCACATTTTCAAACCTAAGCATTCCACACAGGCTCACAAAAGACCCAAAACGTTTTGCTTTGTTTTTACATTTCATGACTTTTAAGTAAAAACAACAAGGAGTCCGATGGCATCTTAAAGACTAACAGATTTATTTAGGCATGTGCTTTCGTGGGTAAAAAAGCCACTTCTTCAGATGCTTTGAGTGAAAATTACAGATGCAGGCATTATTATACTGACACATGAAGAGAAGGGAGTTACCTCACAAGTAGAGAACCAGTGTTGATAGGGCCAGTTCGAACAGATGGATCTTATGTTCGTATGTTAAAAATGAAGTGCTTAGACCAAAGAGAAGAGTTTTTGCTCTTAGCAGAAGTCAGGCATGAGAGACAATGCTCTGGAGTTCTAGCTGTTGATGGAGGATGGTCTCATGACAGGCTGCCCTGAAACCTGCTGCAATGATTCTCAACCTGACAAGAGATGTAATACATGACAGAGACTCATAATGAAGGACACAAAAATATTATTCATACAGGAAACGTAAAATGCTGCAGGATTCATTTCTTTTATGTGGATATCTCTATAATCAGAGTTTCTTGTTCCTTTATTTCCACGGTAAATATTTTTAACCAGAACAATGAGGGGGGAACCAAGTTTGTGTGGAATGCAGGTAACCTCAGAAATAAAATGAGAAGCATTTAAGAGTTATGGCTGGCTACACATTACACAGCAAGTCTGACTTGCACGTTTGCACAAACAGCATCACATAGTTTGATACCCAAATTGTCAATTTCTAGTGCTGGCTTGATAATATCAGTTTGAGCACAGTTTGCTATAACGCCAGACTGAGAATCATGGCACAGAGAGAGAGGGGATTCCACCAAAATATCTGAAATTAGTACGTTTACAGGCAATTATATTTCTATTTTAGAATGGAATTATTCTACATTAGGAGGGTGAATCATTAGCCTAACTTAAACCAAACTTAAAATGGCAGGCCAAATCAAAAGAGGATCAGAAGCAAGCTGATTTGACTACGTGCGTCTTAGGGGTAACTATTTGAACTTAGTGGAAGGAAGAGGAAAAGAGGTATTAGCATAGAAGCATGGAAATTAGCAAGGTCACCATCACAGTCACTGGCAGCAGCTCCATCCATATGAAAACAGTTGTACTATGCTTCAGAGAAGACAAAGCAAAACAATCTTTTACGCAGAAGAAAATAGAAGGGGAAAAAACAAAACTGTGAAAACCCAAAGGTGCTGGATTTAAAAATCAGAGAAATGAGCTCCCTATTTGTCTACTTTAATTAAGCCCCATATTTCAATAACCAGCATGGCTTTAAATTTAAGGCTTTCAGCTGCCAATGGTTTATTCTATTTCCAGGGAAATCAGGAGCATTTGCTTTTTTCTGCAGGCATGGAATAATCTCTCAACATGCTGAGCAAAGTCCATCAAGGACGGCAACAGCTTGCCAGCTGTACAGTCCTGTATTGCTCAGTTATGTTTAATTGTATAATGGTTTTTTTATTACGACATGTTACGTTCCACTGCTGCTGCCTCTGTGGCCCAGAGGGAATGTGTTTGTGAACATGATATTTCATCTCGGGGTGCCTTTCTGTATAAAGAAATCACTTTTTAATACATGCAACAAAAACAAATATTAAAAAACAAACATTCTACAAAGATATTCTGGTATCAAACTAACTAAACAAAGACAATGTATGGTTACGCCCCATCAATTTCAGTGCTGGAGAACATGCCATATATTTGGCAGTGGTGGTTAGTCACTTGTCCTCCCCAGTTTAGGGAGTCTCAGCACTTTTCTAGAGACTGAAAGTTATGGCTAAAATACTAGCTACAACTCACACCTGATAAGGCAGAAGTGATCCTGATGTAGTAGTGGGGAACATTTAGTGGTCTGGGTGGAGCACTGTCTTTGCTCTCTTTTGAGGGCCCCTCACAAGCCTATCTTGAGTCCAGTTGAATCCTTTCTTGCTCCTAGACTCTTCCATAACAGCAATGGTCCACAATGGCTTACAAATTCTGCAGATGGCCAAGAGATTGCCAATCTCATAATACTTACCCATACTTTTGCCATCTCCACTCTTAACTCTGGTAGTGAGTGTTACTTACTTTAAGCCCACCCATAAGTTGCAGTGAGTGAGGAATTCACTTGACCACCTTTTGAATGGTATAGGCTACTGTTAGTATGTAACACTTTGCTCAAGCTTCTTCACTGGCTTTCTGTTTGCTGCCGAGTGAAGTTCAACTCAATTACATTAAAAGCATGGAATAATCTAGAACTCTGTTACTGCAGATCACATCTTTATCTTGAGATGTTTGACTGAGAAAGGGCTAGCCATTCAGAGAAGATTAGTCTTGGACTTCATAGATTTCACCAAAGTTTTTGACTGTTTTCACAGAGTCACTGAGAAACATCTTACAACAATATGGGCTTCCTAGAAAGACAGTGTCACTAGTCAGGATGCTGTACAAAGGCTCAAAATGCTGTGCAAAGACAAAGTAGAGAGACTGATTTATTTGAGATCACCACTGGAGTACAGCAGGGTTAGTTTTATCATCCCCTCTTTTCCACATTGTGATAGATGATGTGATGCAAAGAGTAACATCCAAGGAAGATACAGAAGTTAGGTGCAGTAGAGGAAAACGTCAAGATCTTAACTTGGCAGATGACATTGGTCTGTTGGATAAAGATGATGATGATGCCATGAAAAAGACCACTATCAACGTTAAATGTGAGGCTGCCCTCCCAAACAGCATTAAGAAACAGCCAAAATAAAACATCATTGTTGAAAGAGTAGTCAGCAATGACGATGCGTATGTGACTGATAGTGAAGAATACAGCATTGTTAAGAAGTCTGTATATCATGGAAGCATAATCAGTGCTGATGGCCAACTCCATAAGGAGATCAAAGCAAGAACTGGGAAGGCATATGGAGCTTTTTTGAGACCGGTAAATATTTTGAAAAATAAGGAAATTAACGTAAGAATCAAGATAAAGTTATATAATGTCATTCTGATACCAACATGGTTATATGCTTCTGAAACTTGGCAAATGCTAGAAGCCCACAACAGGAAATGTCACGCATTGCATCAGAGGTGCTTGTGGAGAACATTTGGCATCTGCTGGTGGGATAAAATAACTAATGCTGATGTGTTACAAATATGGTTGACTCGTGCCTCCCCATACAGGGGTGGGGGGAGCACAATCTAAAGGGGAGGACATGTGACACCCCCTACATGTCTCCTCTGCCTAGTGATCCCTGTGCTCAGCCTGGAACCACTGGACTCTTCCCACCTCACATTACCTGCAGGGAACGGAGGGGGGCTCTGTCCTTCTCCTGCTGTGCCTCATCTGGCACATTTGGCCACTTTTCTGGCACCCAGGCCCGAGCGGACTCCGACGTGCTCAGCCCCTGTCTCTGGCAGCTGAGCCTGGGCAGGGAGCGGGCTGCTGCCGCCACCTCCCCAGCCAGGCTCTCTCTCAGACAGCTGCTGCGCGGCACAGAGTAGCCTCCCAGCAGCTGGTATGAGAAGTGGCTGGCCCTGCCCCTTCTCCCTGCCCAAGTTTGGCTGCCAGGGACAGGGGCCAAGCATGCTAGGGAGCAGATGCAGTGGGAGAAGGGAGCTCCTCTCTCTCGCTTCAGGCAGGCTAATTTGGGGGGGGAGGGGCACTTGACCCCACATGTCACCCTACGCGTTGCCTCTGGTTACAAAGGATTGGCCAACAGACTGTACAGACAATGAATCAAGAAAGAAGGTGGAAGTTGTTTGGCCATGTTGTAAGGTCATCAAAAGACCTATTGCTAAACAAGCCCTTTACTGGATACCACTTGGAGGAAGATGGAAAAGAGGAGGACAACATGTGACATTAAAAAGGGTTTTGAGAAAGAGGTTGCTATCATGGAAACAAACTATAATGGAGTTGTCACAAACAGATAAGAAAAGTTAATAGCACAGAAGTACTTTATATCTCTTTGACTGTGAAGGGTTAACAAGTTCAGTAAGCCTGGCTGTCACCTGACCAGAGAACCAATCAGAGGACAGGATACTTTCAAATCTTGAGGGAGGAAAGTTTTTGTGCTGTGCTGCTAGTTTTGGTGGTTGTTCACTCTGGGGGCTCAGAGGGACCAGATGTGCAACCAGGTTTCTCGCCAATCTCCCTGATACAGATTCTTATAGATTCAAAATAGTGAGTACAAGGTAGATAAAGCGAGTAGGCTTATGTTTGTTTTCTTTATTTGCAAATGTGTATTTGGCTGAAAGGAGTTCAAATTGGTATTTTGCTGAAAAGATTCTAATTTGTACTTGTATACTTAGACTGGGAGGGTATTCCCAGTGTCTATAGCTGAAAAACCCTGCACCTAATTCATCTTAAATTTACAAAGATAATTTTTACTGTTTTTTTCTTTCTTTAATTAAAAGCTTTTTTGTTTAAGAACCTAATTTTTTTTTATTCTGGTGAGACCCCAGGGGAGTGGGTCTGGATTCACCAGGGAATTGGTGGGGAGAAAGGAGGGAAGAGGGAGAGAGAGGCTGATTTCTCTCTGTGCCAGGATTACTTTCTCTCTCAGGAAGAGTCTGGGAGGTGGAAAGAGAAGGAGGGAGGAAGGTGAATTGTCTTCTCTGTTTTGTGATTCAAGGAGTTTGAATCACAGTGATCTTCCAGGGTAACCCAGGGAGGGGAAGCCTGGGAGAGGCAACGGTGAAGGAAAGGGTTTACTTTCCTTGTGTTAAGATCCAGAGGGACTGGGTCTTGGGGGTCCCTGGGCAAGGTTTTGGGGGGACCAGAGTGTACCAGGCACTGGAATTCCTGGTTGGTGGCAGCGCTACGGGTACTAAGCTGGTAATTGAGCTTAGAGGAATTCATGCTGGTACCCCATCTTTTGGACGCAAAGGTTCAGAATTGTACCATGACGTGGTGTGCAGCGTATGGGATAGATAGACTCCAAAAGCCAGTGAGGTTTTTATTTCTTTCTCTGGTAGCTATCTGCAGGCAGACTGAGAGGTTTGGGTTTAGGAGCAAAAGCCAGTAGGATTTTTTCTCTCTCTTTCCCTGCTAGCTGTGTGTAAAGCAGGCTAGAGGAGATTGTTTTTAAAAGCAAAGGTCTGCAAGTTTTTTTGGTCTCTCTCTTTTGAGTACTCTGAAGTCAAAGGCATTAGGGTTTAACAAGGATCTTTGTTAAACAAAGGGACTCCAGCTGTGAGTCACCATACACACCAGCAAAACACATTTGCAAATGAATGTTTTTTTTCTTTCTAACTCTGTCAGGGATAGCTAGGTAGAAGGAGTTAAAAAAAGACTGTTGCTAAGCAACCCTAAGGAGGCAACAGAGAAGCAGCATTTCAGGCAGTAAACACCAGAGGGCGCCCCAACACAAGAAAGCAGAAACCATGACTACCAAGGACACCCTGAAACAGGAACGAGCGAGACTGGAGGCAGAGGGACAAATCAAAGACGCAGACCACAGGCGAGACATGGAAAAGAAACTACAAGAACTAGAAATGAAACAAAAAGAGATGGAGCTGAGAGAAAGAGAAAGAGAGGCTGCCCACAGGAGAGAGCTGGAGATAAAAGAAAGAGAAAGGGAAGAGAGGGAAAAAGAGAGAAAGCATGAACTGGAATTAGCGCAGGCTAAGCAGAATAACACAGCCAACCCTAACAACCCTTCGCCAGTTGTTGTTCCACATCCCAGGAAATTTCCCACCTACAAGGCAGGCGATGACACTGAGGCCTTCCTAGAAAATTTTGAAAGGACCTGCCATGGGTACAGCATCTCTGAAGACCAGTACATGATAGAGCTGAGGCCACTGCTCAGTGGACCCCTAGCAGAGTTGGTGGCTGAAATGCCTAAGGAGAACATGAACGATTATAAACTTTTTCAAACCAAGGCCAGAATCAGAATGGGGCTAACACCTGAGCATGCCCGTCGGAGGTTCAGAGCTCTAAGGTGGAAACCAGATGTCTCATTCAGCCGACACGCCTACCACATTGGAAATAATTATAATGCCTGGATATCAGGAGCCAATGTTCAATCTCTGGACAACATGCACCTCCTAATACAATTGGAGCAGTTCTTAGAGGGTGTTCCTGAGGAAATAGAAAGGTACATCCTAGATGGAAAGCCCAAAACTGTAGCTGAGGTGGGGGAGATTGGAGCCAGATGGGTGGAAGTGGCAGAAAAGAAAAGAGCTACTATCAAGGGGAGCGAATACCACAGGGGGCACACCGACAATAAACCCTATCACCGAGGGCAACCCAAGACCCCACCTACAACTCAAGGAAAGCCGCCGACTCCCTATTCTCTCACCTCACCAATCTCCAGTAACCCACCTCAGCCCAGTGACCAGTCAGCTAGGCGATGCTTCAAGTGTAATGAACTGGGACATATAAAGGCCAACTGCCCCAAGAACCCCAACCGAGTGCAGTTCATTATATCTCCATCACTCCAAAGATCCCCAGGCCCAGATGCCTCTCAAATACCCTTGGAGCAAAGGGAAATTTTGAGAGTGGGCGGAAAGAAGGTTATTGTGTGGAGAGACACGGGGGCACAAGTATCAGCTATCCACCAATCCTTGGTGGACCCCAAATTCATCAACCCAAAGGCTCAAGTGACAATTTTCCCCTTCATGTCCCAAGCAGTAAACTTGCCTACAGCTAAACTGCCTGTCCAGTACAAAGGCTGGTCAGGAATGTGGACATTTGCAGTCTATGACAATTATCACATCCCCATGCTACTGGGGGAAGACTTGGCCAACCAGGTAAAGTGGGCCGAGAGGGTGGGAATGGTTGCACGCAGCCAAGCCAGGCAAGCTTCCAGACCCATCCCTGTTCCTGAGCCGTCCACAGGGGCCCTGTCTGTCTTACCAGAGACCCAGACAGAGGTAGTGGACCCGGATCCCCTGCCAACGACTGCAACAGCCACAGTACTTCCAGTCCCAGGCCCGGACCTGGAAAAGCAGCCAGCACCAGAACTATTGCCAGCACTGACACCAGCGCTTGCAAACACATCTTCAACCCCAACGCCAGAGGGTGCCAGCGAGCCTGAACTGGCAGAAGCAGCAAACAACCAGACCCAAGAGGCTCAGCCAGAGCCTGAAATACCACCTGGTGCACCAGCAGAGAGCGGTTCACCAGCCACGAAAACAACCCCATCACCTACATGGCTTCGCGAAGGACCAAGCCGAAGTCCACAGTCTGAGGAGGAACTGGTGTCCCCAGCCTCCAGGAAACAGTTCCAGACTGAGCAGGAAGCAGATGACAGCCTTCAGAAAGCTTGGGTGGCAGCACGGAGCACCTCACCGCCTCTCAGTTCTACTAACAGATCCTGGTTTGTTATAGAACAAGGACTTTTATATAGGGAGACTCTGGTGGACACCGGGAAGACTGGCATCCACAAAAACAGTTGGTGGTTCCAACTAGGTACTGGGGGAAGCTCTTAAGCTTAGCCCATGATCATCCCAGTGGCCATGCTGGGGTGAACAGAACCAAAGACAGGTTGGGGAAGTCCTTCCACTGGGAGGGGATGGGCAAGGATGTTGCCAAGTATGTCCGGTCTTGTGAGGTGTGCCAAAGAGCGGGAAAGCCCCAAGACCAGGTCAAGGCCCCTCTCCAGCCACTCCCCATAATAGAGGTCCCATTTCAGCGAGTAGCTGTGGATATTCGGGATCCTTTCCCAAAAAAGACACCCAGAGGAAAGCAGTACATACTGACTTTCATGGACTTTGCTACCCGATGGCCAGAAGCAGTAGCTCTAGGCAACACTAGAGCTAAAACTGTGTGCCAGGCTCTAATAGACATTTTTGCCAGGGTAGGTTGGCCCTCCGATATCCTTACGGATTCAGGAACTAATTTCCTGGCAGGGACCATGAAAGAACTGTGGGAAAACTCATGGGATGAATCACTTAGTTGCCACCCTGTACCACCATCAAACCAATGGCCTGGTGGAAAGGTTTAATGGAACTTTGGGGGCCATGATATGTAAATTCATGAATGAACACTCCAATGACTGGGATCTAGTGTTGCAGCAGTTGCTCGTTGCTTACAGGGATGTACCACATCCCAGTTTAGGGTTTTCACCATTTGGGCTTGTGTATGGCCATGAGGTTAAAGGGCCATTACAGTTGGTAAAGCAGCAATGGGAGGGGTTTACACCCACTCCAGGAACTAACATTCTGGACTTTGTGAGCAACCTACAAAGCACCCTCCGACACTCTTTAGCCCTTGCTAAAGAGAACCTAAAAGGATGCTCAGGAAGAGCAAAAGGCCTGGTATGATAGACATACCAGAGAGCGTTCCTTCAAGGTAGGAGACCAGGTTATGGTCTTGAAGGCGCAACAGGCCCATAAAATGGAAGCATCATGAGAAGGGCCATTCATGGTCTAAGAGCACCTGGGAGCTGTTAACTACCTCATAGCATCTCCCAATTCCTCCCTAAAGCCCTGAGTGTACCACATTAATTCTCTCAAGCCCTTTTATTACAGAGACTTACAGGTGTGTCAGTTCACAGCCCAGGGAGGAGATGACGCTGAGTGGCCTGACGGTGTCTACGATAAAGGGAAAAGTAACGGTGGCGTGGGAGAGGTGACCCTCTCCACAACCGGGAAAGGTCTGCGGTGGCAACAAATCAAGAAGTTGATGCACTCTCCTGTGAAAGTTCCCTAAAATCAACTGGTTAAAAATTGTCCTTACAATGTGAAAAATCTTGTAGTTTTACTTAATTAGTGGCATATGTAAGGATGCATGTGTTTATTGATCTGTTTATTTTAAAGTTCTAGGGAGAAGTCACTGCCAGTGTACTTCCACCCTGTCAACGATTTGGGGGGCGTGTCATAAACAGATAAGAAAAGTTAATAACACAGAAGTACTTTATATCTCTTTGAATGTAAAGGGTTAACAAGTTCAGCAAGCCTGGCTGTCACCTGACCAGAGGACCAATCAGAGGACAGGATACTTTCAAATCTTGAGGGAGGGAAGTTTTTGTGCTGTGCTGCTAGTTTTGGTGGTTGTTCACTATGGGGGCTCAGAGGGACCAGATGTGCAACCAGGTTTCTCTCCAATCTCCCTGATACAGGTTCTTATAGATTCAAAATAGTGAGTACTAGGTAGATAAAGCGAGTAGGCTTATGTTTGTTTTCTTTATTTGCAAATGTGTATTTGGTTGGAAGGAGTTCAAATGTGTATTTGGCTGTATCATAACCTAGTCCCAGATTTTGACCTTAGCGTCCAAAATATGGGGGTTAGCATGAAAACCTCCAAGCTTAGTTACCAGCTTGGACTTGGTAAAGCTGCCACCACCCAAAAAATTAGAGTGTTTTGGGGCACTCTGGTCCCCCCAAACCTTCCCTTGGGACCCCAAGACCCAAATCCCTTGAGTCTCACAACAAAGGGAAATAAACCTTTTCCCTTCCCCCGTCCAGGTGTTTCTGGAGAGACACACAGAAGCAAGCTCCGTGAATTTAAACAGAGGGATTCCACTCTCCCCGTTTCCAGCCTTGGAAAACAGAAGTACCGAGAGCTAATCTCTCTTTCCCCCTTACCCAGAGGGAATGCCAAGTCAGGCTAGTAAATCTAACACACACAGATTTCCCCCTGACTTCTTCCTCCCACCAATTCCCTGGTGAGCACAGACTTAATTCCCTGGAGTTCCCCACTAAAGAAAAGCTCCAACAGGTCTTAAAAAGAAAGCTTTATATAAAAAGAAAGAAAAATACATAAAAATGGTCTCTCTGTATTAAGGTGACAAATACAGGGTCATTTGCTTAAAAGAAATATGAATAAACAGCCTTATTCAAAAAGAATACAATTCAAAACATTCCAGCAACTATACCCAGGTAAATACAGAAGAAAACAATAGAAACCTTACTGCCTTACTATATTTGTACTTACAACTTGGAAACAGAAGATTAGAAAGCAGGAAACAGAAATCCTCTCATAGCAGAGAGAGAGAGAGACAGACAAAAGACCCCAGAACAAAAGACTCACACACAAACTTCCCTCCACCCAGATCTGAAAAAGTCTGGTTTCCTGATTGGTCCTCTGGTCAGGTGTTTCAGGTACTTCTTTCCAGGTGTAAGAGACATTAACCCTTACCTATCTGTTTATGACAGGCTGAAAGGAGTTCAAATTGGTATTTTGCAGAAAAGATTCTAATTTGTACTTGTATACTTAGACTGGGAGGGTATTCCCAGTGTCTATAGCTGAAAAACCCTGTACCTAATTCATCTTAAATTTACAAAGATAATTTTTACTGTTTTTTCTTTCTTTAATTAAAAGCTTTTCTTGTTTAAGAACCTAATTGTTTTTTTATTCTGGTGAGAGCCCAGGGAAGTGGGTCTGGATTCACCAGGGAATTGGTGGGGAGAAAGGAGGGAAGAGGGAGAGAGAGGCTGATTTCTCTCTGTGCCAGGATTACTTTCTCTCTCAGGAAGAGTCTGGGAGGTGGAAAGAGAAGGAGGGAGGAAGGTGAATTGTCCTCTCTGTTTTGTGATTCAAGGAGTTTGAATCACAGTGATTTTCCAGGGTAACCCAGGGAGGTGAAGCCTGGAAGAGGCAACGGTGAAGGAAAGGGTTTACTTTCCTTGTGTTAAGATCCAGAGGGACTGGGTCTTGGGGGTCCCTGGGCAAGGTTTTGGGGGGACCAGAGTGTACCAGGCACTGGAATTCCTGGTTGATGGCAGCGCTACAGGTTCTAAGCTGGTATTGAGCTTAGAGGAATTCATGCTGGTACCCCATCTTTTGGACGCTAAGGTTCAGAGTGGGGAATTGTACCATGACAGGAGTAACAAATGTGGCAGTAGACAGATGGAGATAGAAACACTGGGTTGCCTCAAGAGTCACAAGGTACAAGAGCATTTAAAAAATAACCCCCAGAGTACCCTATACCCTAGTGGTTACAGCATGCACCTGGGAGTTCAGGAAGCCAAGTTAAAGTCCCAACTCCACATCAGACAGAGTGAAGATTTGACCCTAGGTCTCCCACATGCTAAGGAAGCAGTCTTGTTACTGGGAGTAGAAGGGATGGCACCACTGCCTCTTCCATTTGTGCAGAATAGGTGTGCTCTGATATCGCCTACTGGATCAGGCCCCATAGGTAACACATGCAGGGAAACGCTTAGTTTGAAAATCCTGCCAGGATCTAGGTGCAAGCTTGCCATTGTTAGGACTTAGGCAGCTTTGCACTGCCCGCTGGCAGAAATATCGGGGCCTAGACAAGGTAGGTGCTACAGGGTTAGGCTGCAGCTGACTAGTGATTTTAAGAAACTAAATTTTGGACTTAGGCCTCTACAAAGGCAGTTAGGTGCTTTGTGGATGTAGCCCCATGTGATCAGCAGCAGCTTAGGACCCCTTTCCCTACACGTAGAATTCATTCACCTCTGCAGTCCATCAGAGCCCAAATCTCAAATCCTTTGGTTTATGAAAACAAAACATTTTGGTTAGCTTTTCATGGGGCTTTTTTGCTTTTGCAGATGGCATATCTAGTTTGTGTGCTATTCTTTATAGCTCAGGGCCCACCAGCTATGATTACAGGAGCTATGCAAAGTAATACACAAACATAGCTCTCAACTGTCACTCTTTGAGGACATCACTCATTTTAATCCCAAAATTATCTCTCACAAATTTGTTATCCCCTCACTTTTACAATTGAAAAGTTTACAGCAGAAATAAAAAAAACATGAAAGTGTAATTACAAAAGAGGAATGAATTCCAGGGTATTAAGTTTCCTGCATGACAATTTTGTGTCCCCCTCATTTTAGGACTTTGTCACACATTGCATCCCACATTTGAAAACTGGCAAGTTGAGAGGTATGTAAATAAATATCTTGTTAACTTTGGAGGGATATTGTTATTCAATCTGAAGTGTTGATACAACACAGGAAACCTGGAAAAGGGCATCAAGAGCTGATATTTTTCAATTTTTTCTGTTTCTCTTTTCCATTTCCTTATGCAGAATTTCTTGAATTCATTAGAAGAACGAGGCTGAACTGGATCTGATTTTATCATGCTTGACAAGGAATTGCAATGACTTACTCTCCCCGCCCCTCCAGTGGCTTTAGTTAAGCTCACCTAGGCTCAGTGCTTGGAGAGCTTTTTAAAACAAAAACTTGTGCATGGCAAGAATTTCCCTACAGTTTTACAGCCTGACCTTCAAGGTCTGTATCTGCAATTTTTGAAAAATATCTGCTAAACATTGTTGATATTATTTTTCCCTTGTCAAAATTAGCTGTCACCTAAATTTATGTAATTCAGTATAGCAGTTCATTTGAACTACATTAAAGCATTGGTACTTGGGAAAGTAACTTATCCAATTGCATTTCCTTTTCATTCCTCTCCTCTTTTATAACTTTCTGCTTTTAGGCAATAGTTTAGTGGTAGGAAGATATGGATCTCTGTAACATCACGGCTAGTTCACACACTCCACCATCCGTTACAACATATCTACATCATCAGGGAAAACTGCTCACTATGTTCCTGTAGTCTGCTCCAGAGCACTCTTTTATATTGGCAGAGAGAAGAATTCACAGAGATGAGCATGTGGATGTGTGCTTGCATAAAGCACAGCTGCAACAAACGTAGGATTGTTCATTATACAGCGTATCAGCATAAGTAATATCCTAGAAGGATAACATGCTACTATATACTAATGAGCATCTTTACATAAAAATTATGGCATTAATAAAATCTCTGTTCTGCCTTTGCCAGCATGGCCCTCTCTGGTATCCAAACAAGCACTGCCTTGCTCCCCAGACACCCAGACTCCCTGCACTTTATTAAATTAGTTCTTTTAAAAGAGCCCTTTAAATACACACACTGCCTCTTTTTTTTTTTTCATAACAAGTCTACTCTGGTCTGAGTCAGAGTGGAGCTGGTTTCAGCAGGTTAAGGGGGCAGGGCAGAAGAGCACAGCTGAAAGAAGAACAGAGATGGCTTGAGAGGCAGGGGTTGTTAAAAGCTGTGATAAGAGTAGAGTTGTCTTTGAGTTTTTCTTTTTATATCCACTCTTAAATGAAGCAGCTCAGATATAGCTGAACTATTTTTTCCCCATTTCACTTTTGTCTCCTGAATTCACTACTGCTTAGCACATACTCCACAGCAATTTCAGTGGGGAAAAAGAAGAATTGCTAATGTTAGTGAGATGACTGTATTATTAACCACTTCATTACTATCACTTGGTATAGTTTTGTAGTGTCTAGATACTCCATCTCAGACATTCATTGTTCAGAGCTTACAAATGTTTCAGGGAAATTATCTAACTCTCCCCCAGCAATCACAGCACGCTCTAGTTGTATAAAAGTCCAGGAAAGAGAGAGGAACATTTTGACAATGGAAAAGATGCACAGTTCAACCATTTCAGAGCAACAATAATTATTTCTGAAGAGCTTGAGAAGGAAATAGTTTCACACAGACCTTCACTCCAAAGGTAAAATTTTTGGTTAAATCCCTGTGTCTAGAGCTAGATACATTAGGATTTTGGTACAAATATGAGTGAGGGCTTTTAAATGACACAATCTACTTAAAAAATAAATAACTACCATCTCCTTTTTTATTTGGAAAACTCAATAGGCTATATAAAGGTTAAGATATCCTAGGTTATTGTATTTAAAGGAAGCATTTAAAGAAATACAACTGAATGAAGAGAGTAAATGAAGATTCTTGAACTTACTTGCTTACCTCGACTCCTCCTTTATTTGCCATCTGTCTTCCTTATAGAAGACAGTTTGTTTTTATGTAGCATCTTTTAGACTCAAAATACCCCAAAGCAAAAATAAGTTAGTGACCATGTAGGCAAATGGAAAACATCATCCACTATGTGCTCAGCCATAGTTTGCCCACAGTCTTACAATTAGTGCCTCTTTTAGGGCTACTATTGACTTCAGTGGGTTTTGGATCAGGCTTATCGAACTGGGGATGTGAGGGGGTTTTTGGCCTAGACACATATAAAGCTGTTAATTCTTGAAAAGCGATACCGGGAGCTCACATGCCTGACTGATTTCCACATCAGTGCTTATTTCACATGGAATTTGAACATTCTGCTGTGAGGTTTGGTCATCCTAGCAAGGTGCCCATGTTTTAAAACTGCATTAAAATCCTGGTGTAGATAGGCGAACAGCCACCTCCTGGCTCAGAGCTCAGGTCCTATCCATTCCCCCTACAGCAAAGGTCAGATAAAAGTAAAATTTCACACACAATAGGGCCTTAGCTCAGAAGAGTAACAAAGAAGCAATCCAGCATTATGGTCCTGATATCATGCATGACCACAAGAAAAAACAGAATACATTACTGTATCCTCCTCCCTAAGATAGCACTTTTTTCTGAGGCAGTCTTTAGAAGTGCATTTAATGCTCATAAATAGTGCTAGATTGACAGCCATAGAGACCAGAGTTTTTGGACCTTTGGTACACTTATACTACACTGCTAATTACGGCGCAGATATTCTACACAATGTTCTACCATGGTGCCTCAACCTTTATCCAGAAAGACTATTTCTTCCTTCATTTCCCTTGGTCATAAGCGTATTTCAATTTCCATAAGCATTCATTCCTTTTCTTTCCTACTGAGGCAGCCAACAAGGGAGCCAGTCATGAAAGTGTCATTTACAATCTAGATACCTTATCCATTAAGAACAGAACTGAGACCACCAACTCATTTCACACATGTTACTGAAGAGCAATCTGATGGTATTGATTTTTAATCACTGACTGGCTTTGTTCAAACTAGTGACTGAGAGGTGCCAGACTCTATATTCTATTATAAAAAGAAATACTATTTGTATGTTTACATAAACACTACACATTTCATAAATACTAATTATTATTCTCTGTTCCATTACCAATGCCTTCAGCCATCCAGTCTCCCCTACGATGAAATTATTATATCCTTGTACTTAAAATCAACTCCGTTAGATTTTTTTTTGTCACTCAGGAACAGTTTATGTGGTTACAATGGAAATTAAGTGAAAATTTCATCCTCTTTGACAAACAATTAAAAAAATAAAATAAAGTAAGGAAACACGATCACATCAGCTATGTTCAGTGTGTTTCCTTCTGAACTGAGCATGATTGAACTACTGTAGCTGTAGGAAAGTGTACTTGGCAGCCTGCTTGCGACATGGACCAAGCCTATGGTCCTTCCTTAAGCTAAAAATGCCTATTAATATGAGAGGTACACTAAAGAGGTGACTGCAGGATTTGACCCCTGGCTAGTAACCGTCTGAGTGCTCTACCCATTCTTCATTTTCTTGTAAAAGCTTTTCAGACTGGCTTTTGCTGATATTTGTAGGTCACAAGCAGCAGATTTTTCTGCAATACAAATATTTACAACCTCAAAGCAAAGAGCTAGCTGCTGAGCTGCACAGGTTTTGTCTAGTTTTTTAAAAAACTCCCTCCAGTGCAGCTCTTCTGGTGGCAGCACAAGTGTTTAGACCAGTCATGGTTACTGTTAGTGGAGGTACATTGATGGGATTTTTTTTTAATAGCCCATTGTACACAGGCCTAGTGAGAAATGTAAAAATTCTATCTGTCTGCAAAACAAATGGCAAAGTCTATGGTGTGGTGGCTTTTTTTTTTAAAACCTTTTTAAAAGCTCCTGGCATTTTTCATAACCCTGATAAGAGAAACTATTGTTTTTAAAGAAAAATAATCACATTTAGAAGAAGCATTAAAGAACCTCTGCCCCCAATAGAAACATTTCCACACTTAATGCTTTGAGGATAATTAACAGTATAGAATTATTCTAAATTTCTTTATTACCGAGCCATCCTTATTAGTGTCTAACTGTACATTAAAATAAATCCATATTTTCCTTTCAACTGGAGAAGAAACATATCCTACAGTGGTAAGACTAATGATGGTACTTGCAGTTAACGACTGACATACTTACAGTTGCATTTCTTCTGCACAAATCTAAGCTTGCATGCTGTTCTGTAGGTGGATAAACGGATGCGATCCAGATCTTGAGCCCCTAGTGGAAGAGAATTATATATATGCTGTGACATTTCCCTGGGGTAGAGTCCACAATGTCTGCAAGTACAGTGAATCGTGTGTGTACTGTGACATTCTATACCTTGGGAGAGCATCTTGTAACCGCCATATTCCTCATTTATATATAATTGTGATCTTACATATAAAGCATGCCATGTGAGTTCATAACCTTTCCCCATAACCAGGGGAAAGGTTATGAACTACTGAAACCCACTGTTCTATCTAAATATGTACATCTTTAGTGCATATGAAGTTATGAGATTTATGTTGTATGGTTGTTACTAAAACATGCTGTAAGTTGGGGAATCAGCCAGACATTAGCTCTCAAGAGACAACACCAAGGAAAGTAACCAATGCCCGGGCGGGGTGTCATACAACCACCAATAGCCATTGTCCAGCAAGGGGGCTACAATTCAATGACTCACCTGCATAAGGACACACCAGGGGAATTGCTCAACATTACCTGGGGACTCAGCAATCCCCACCAGACATGCCTGGACTTGTGTTCTCCAAGCACATGGGACTGAAGGTATAACACAGAACACAGGGGGCCCATGCTTTACCTTTCTCCTCCCCCATCTATGCTGCAAGCAACTCAGAAGAAGACCAAAGACTCCAACAGAGGAGACTGGGCCAGGTTGAGGGGACAAACCTGTATATTAAGGACTGCAGTATCCAGTGGGGTGAAAGAAACTGCTTAATCTAGTTGTTGCCTAGTCTAATAGGGCTGAAAGGTTAGACTGTGTGCTTATATTTTATTTCTGTTGGTAACTAACTCTGACTTTTTGCCTAACACTTAATATCACTTAAAATCGATCTTTTGTAGTCAATAAATTTGTTTAACTGTTTATCTTTACCAGCAAGTTTGCCTGAAGTGTGTGGAAAATCTGCTCAGGTTTGCAAAGGCTGGTGTATGTCCACTTTCCATTGATGAAGTGGTGAACCAATTAATACATTTGCACTGCTCGTCTTGAGCAGTGCAAGACGATATACTCCTGAGGTACAGTCCTGGGAGCCGGGGGGATTTGGCTAGTGCCTTTCTCTGTGTGATTCATGAGTGGCTCTGGGAGCATTCATGCAATATAGCTGGGTGTGGGGCTCCACATGCTGTTGTGCTGAGTGATCACAGCTTTGGAGGGGTTTGCTGTTTGTCACTAGCAAGACATTGTGAGACACAGCCCAGGCTGGAGAGATAAAGGGGCACACTGGTTCCACAGTCCCAGGCTGCACCCCGGGGATCCTGTCACATGTACCTTTTCCTTGTTAACAATGTACATATAGGAGAAAGGCCATAGAAACACACGGTGTCCAACATTTTCAAGGCTGCCTATTTTTGGGGGGGGGAGGGAGGTATCCTCGTGATAAAACACATTCATGAAGAAAGCCAAGGAACAGTAAGCCTACACTGTCTGTCATTTTGAAGAAACAATCTGGTCAAGCTTCAGGCTAAAAGACAAATTTGCCAAGCTCCAATATCAGGGAAAAGCATCTAATTTTAATTTTTAACGACAAAGCTCACAATAAATATCCTCAGCTGTCATGCCAGCTCAGAACAAGGTATTGTCAGAAGACCAAATTAGAAACAATACAACAGCTGAACTTAGAGACTGGTGGATGACAAACTTTAGGGCAAAAAATATACTGCAAAAGAGTGGGCCACATTCACCACTGATGCTGAGATTCATTTTTTGTGGTCGGAGCCTCAAGGAGTCAGTTCATACCCAGACTGGCCCTGGATGCTCTAAATATACAAAGCTGGCAATGTCCCCAAAGCAGATGCCAGCAGTGCTTTTCCTGCCCACATCTTTTCCCTTTTGCCAGGGCCGGCAGGGGAGGTAGTGTAGGAACCAACTAGGATGGGTCTACTCCAACTGAGTGCCACCCAAGTAGCCAGAAAGGGATCAGAATGAGGGTGAGAATCTGACATAGTATCTTAAAGCATCAAGCCATTGTTCATTACTTATAATATTTTTTAAAACTCAAAGGCAGATGAGTAGATTTTTTTTATTTAACATATTTACTCTCAGGCTGACATGGCATACAAGAACTAGGCAATTGTTACTACAGAGGTAGTTATGAGAAAAAGAATTCAGAACTCCCAACTATGGCACACGGGCTTATACCATGTGGCATATTAACTTTAACTAATACAGAGTCAATGACATTTTCAGATATTTGTGTTTTGAATGTGGTTGCAACTATGTAATAGAGGAGAATTTGCCCCCATCAACTTGAGCAACTTCATCTCTGAAATAGATACTAAAACAGAGTTACATACCACAAAGCTGCTTGAAGAACTGTCCAAACTCATGTTCATTCCAAATACAACTAGCGTAAAATTAGACTGGCAATAGAGTGTAGTGAAGTGAAAATATGGCCATCCTGTTTAACTGCTTTCACAAATCCCTTCTTTGAGATCCATGCCAACATTATTAGATCTGCCACTGGGCTTTATAATTGTATATTATGCTTGTGTTCACCCACTCTTTGATGAACAATCAGGCGTTGGCTGGACCCAAACATTTCAAACTTGTACTGATCTCTTCTGTCTCCCCAGCACCTGCCCTGCTGCTGACCAGATTCTCCCACACCACCCTCCCAGTACTCTCTACTAGTTCCTTTTCACAGTTGGCTGTCTTAATACCATCTGTTCCTGGCAAAAGGTACTCTGAACTACTTAGCATCAGGTCCTGCAAGGTTTTGATTTTTCTTATGACATGATTTCCTGTTAACTGACTCCGTTTTTCTCTTTTCCATTAATATTTTGCTGACAACACTGAGGAAAGCTGAAATATCTGAGGCAGGGTACTGCAAGTTCTCTAACACAGAGTCTTTCCTTTTTTTATTAGGACGAATTAAGAAAACCTATTCCTCTTTTTGTAGCTACTCATGTATGATAAAACAGATTGCTATATAGATCACCTTTGCTTACCCAATAAGAATTGGGATAATTGGGGAATAACTTTGAACTGATGGTTAAGGTCTTATGCTTGTGTTATTGGATGGCACCTGAATCTTATTAAATATGCTTTGAGAGATCATTTTATGGTTCATTAGATTTTTCTTTACAATATTGTGATAACAACATAGACCAAGTAATATTAGTTTATTTATATAGTGCCATTCAACTATGGCTTTGGAGTGCCTCTCAGAGGTCTTGTTACAAGGCTTAAATAATTTTCTATAAGTCTCTGAGGTAGGTATTGTTATATCAATTTTACAGATTGATAAACTGCAGAGGAAAAGTTATGCTACTTGCCTAAGGTTCATAGTGAATTGGTGAGAGCCAGAAAGAGAACTCAGCAATCTTGTCTCCTAGTTACTTGCTATAACCACAATGTTCACACCACATAGTCAAAAAACATAATTTCTACACAATGGGCAAGATTCTATGCCACTAGTAACAGTCGAAGGGCAGCGCATGATAAAGTGTCTTTAAAGCCACCCCTGTGCTGTCTAAAGGCTACTGGGGTGCTCCAGGGTTTTTGACATAATTTAGACAGCAGCGAGAGACTAAGTTATGACACCCTCTCCAAGTTACACTCAGGTCTACTGTGCTGCCAGGAATACTCTCAGCATCATGTGCTTTAGTCCCACCCCCAACACACCCCATCTTCTATTAGCTGCACCACACTCCTTATAATGGGGCTTGAGATGTGCTCCTCAGTAAGCAACTTTAGAGGTGGCCCCACCTGTAGTGGGGAAATTCTCCCCTGGCTTTTAGGGCTCCTTTATGCCACTAGAGACCTTTTATGAGATGTAAAGGGTCTGATGCAAAAGTGAGGATCTCCAATATGTATTTTGTAGGCATTTAGGAGAGCTGAACAAACTTATATGCAATACATTTTGCCATTTTTGCTGCTTGCAGAGTGATTTTTATAAGTTGGGTGAAAACATTTTTTAATGAATTGGCTGGGCAATGCAGGAAGTTTACTACTCCTGCTTCTGTCCCAAACATATCTACTGTTCTTAGTTCAAATTTTGGCTCCGGTCTGAAATTTATTCTTCCAAAAACTTTTGTACAAACAATACCTTACTTATAGGCACGCTAATGAAAAACAACGAAAAGATGTCAGGTGGGGATAAGGCAAATCAAACTTCAGTTTCTAAGTTGCCTAAATGATTGCCAAGAGTTTCTCACACTATTTGATCAGCTGCAGTATTATAGCTTTTTCCTTCTGGGAATTCTCAGCACATTTCATATGGTTGGCACTTTGAAAAGAGAATAAAGCAATAAATTGCAAGCTTTGTCTCATGTTTCCATACTTTGTAACAGACCTCTGTGTCTACTGGATAATCTAGGCTGGCATGCCCAAGTGGATACATGTTCTGTTCACCATATTTTGTGGTGCATCCATCAGTTCATTCCCCTCTAGATGTATGTAAACCTGTCAGTTAAAAGTACTGGTATTCCATTTATTTTGACACCCTAGTGTGCCTTTTGAGTTGTAAGAGACAATGTAAACTTTGACCTCAGAATTTCAAATAAGAGAAAACCAGATATAACACTAATTCATAGAACATTGTAACAGGCAATTGTTTGTAAACACTAAATACAGAGGAGCCTCAGAATCCACCTACCATGTAAAATATGACTCTCATAAAAAGATCTATGCCATTTTGCAGGAAAACCTCCTTATTTAGGAGAACACGTAAGCATTTCCTGAAGTGACCTGAAGAAGAGCTCCGTGTAAGGTCAAAAGCTTGTCTCTTTCATCGATGGAAGTTCGTCCAATAACAGATATTACTTCACCCACCTTGTCTCTCTCAAGCACTACTCATCTTTAATCTTTTCCTCTTTAAATGCATGGTTGGTTTTTTGCAAACAGCACAGAGAAGAAAACAACACATAACCATACATAATGAAACAAAACATTAAAACACTCTACATTTCAATATATAGAAAATGGTGTATAACAGCTATTTGTGTATGGCAAAGGCAAAAACCAAAACTTGAAACAAGCTGTAAGAAACCATCACAAACTCTTAATAAGGTCCAAAATAAAATAAACGTTCTGCTTTAGAAGTGTATATATTAGACAGATAAAATAATATCCTGTGGCTAGATAGCAAAACAATACAGGATGGTAAGTTTCTCCATTGTCAAGATGTCCAGTATTTTACTGAGGGTGTGATCCCATACCTATTAAAGTCTGGCTCAGAGGGAACATGAGGATCACACTATTGGGCAACACTGTAAAATAAGGAGGGAATCAACTTTTCTAAAAGGTGCATCCTTATCAAGGCCCAACCCGCTAAAGGACTAAGGTAGTTGTGTGGGAAAACCCAAATTCATATCAGCTTGCACTTGGCCCTTTCCCAAAAAGTTCAAAAATGAAAAATCCTGCCACGCCTCTGAAAGAGCCTCCAGCACAATTGGAGCACCAACATATACTAGAATCAGTGTGGCCCATGCAGTGATGAGCTGCTAAAATCTTAACAACCAGTTCCATATAAAAAGTTCTGATTTAAAGGATATGCCACAGTATGTATTTTTTGTACCCATAGGGTTACCATACGTCCATATTTTCCTGGGAGGAATTTTTAAATTTTAAAAATTCTGCCCGGACAGCAATTTAAGAACCAAAAAGCCTGACATCTCCGGGGAAATACAGAAGTATGTTAACCCTACCTAAAGTTCTTTTTTAAAAAGATGAGCCTGAACTAGAAATGAGCTCCGTTACACGTGTGCGTCCCTGCCACTCCCTTGGGGTATGCTAGGGTGACCAGATGTCCCAATTTTATAGGGACAGTCTTGATTTTTGGGTCTTCTTGTTATATAGGCTCCTATTACTCCCCACCCCCTGTCCCTATTTTTCACATTTGCTGTCTGGTCAACCTAGGGTGTGCACATGTGTGGGTCCCAGCTGCTCCCTGCCCCCCCCCATTGAAGCAGGTGTGCAGGGTTACTGCCCTGAGAACTTCAGGGCACCAGTGGACATGGGACTGGATGCAGACAGGGGAGTGGGGCAGGACTAGCTGGAGGCAGGGGGTGCAGGCAGGGGCTGGCTGCGGGCAGGGGCTGGGTAGAGCAGCAGGACGCAGCCCAGGCCCAGCAGAGGAACTGGGAACCCACCAGGCAGCAGCAGGAGCCCCACGGCCAGAGACCCAAGGAGCAGCAGCAGCAGCAGCAACAGGGCCAGGAGACAGCTCACATGGCTAGCACAGTGCAGCACTCCCCCGGTGGCCAGGAGGAGGAATTACAGCTTTCCGGCCTGAGCAGGGAAGCCAGTTAACAAGCGGTTCTAAAACCGCTTCTAAATTTAACAACTGGTTCATGCGAACCGGCTCCAGCTCACCGCTGGGCCCATGTCTACTTAATCAGGGTGGTGTCAAGTATGTTCTCTGCAACAGTGAACATGGGCTATTCAAATGGTCAGTAAAGGCAGACAATGCAGCTATAGGTTTCCAGAATCCCCCTCAGAATTTAAAAGTAAGATAAAACAGGAATTTTAAGGAGGGATTCTCAAAAACACTCAGCATTATCCTAACTCTACTTCCATTGAAGTCAATGGTAAAAACAAACCCACACATGACCTATCCAGGACAAGAGTTGGGCCAATACTGAACACTTCTGAAAACCTCACTTTTAATATTCAACTCTCAGTTCTCTATGCACCTTTTATATGGAGGATTCAAAACCTTGAAAAATGGCATAGATATAGGTAATCTTCTAGACATTTGTTAGATATATTTAATATTTTTCCTTCAAAGTCTGTTAAGAGTCTAGAAAAGTATCATTGTTCTGTCAACATTTACTAGTTTGAAAATACTACACCTCATGGATATAAATTATAGAATGACCGTAATAGAGCTAAGGGATATACCTGATCATTCTTCTCAAAAAAATTAGCTAAATGTAGTAAAATCAGGAAGATCCCAAACTTTATACAAGGAAAACAGTCTCCCAAAGGAAACAATGGATTGTTCACAAGGGAGATAAGAGGAGTGGGGAATAGTTAGGAATTGACACAACTCTTGTTCATATGATATTTTGTGGAGAGCAAATACGTTAATTATTTTACAACCATACAAGGAAAGGGATACATTCAAGTGGGATATCTAGGATTTAAAACTGTTCCTTAGAAATCTCGTGTTTTGGGGATGATTGTTTTCTCTTTCTTCATATTTGTGTAATTATCAGTATTTTAATTTCTTTGGATGAATTAGCTATTATTGAAACAGAGGTAAAATAACCTGGTTCAGAAGATCACAGAAATCAGGGATGGGAAAGCTCTATTGTGCAGTATTGGGTTAATTAAATCCACCCTCCTGAAATTTCCTTCTCACAGTAAAAACACAATTCTTTAGAATGAGAACAGGACAGATACAGTAAGTAAGGTTTACTGATGTTCTGTTGTATCTGGTTCATCTTTTGCAATGAAGCAGTTAGATCTCTAAAAACACAGTACTTACGCATTTCAGCAAACAGCTGCCTTCTTTCTGCCATGGTATTTCCTCTTTTCCCACAATCTTCAATCATTCTAAAAGACAAAATCACCAGAAAATACTTAATATCACAAGCTGAACATCAGCCCTTGCCAGCCCTACCATGGCATTGTTCGGCATTAAAAATCAGATCACGTTCTCCTCCGTGGCCTAGACTTTGCTTTCAATTTAGCATGTCCTAAATAAGGGGATCTTATTGGTAAATTATATAAAGGAAGAAGAAATCAGAAAGTGTAATATCTCTGCCTCTACCAACCAAGGTTGAATTCAAACCAGTGCTCATAAAATGAAAGGCTATGTAATCTCACTAACTCTCTCTTGAGCCGCCTATTACCGCGGATATTTCTAGTTGAACTTTTAATAGTACACATGAGTGCTTGTAGTAAGTCATCATAGATCTAAAAGACTGCTGATTAAAAACCTATTAAAAGATTACATCTTTCAATAATCAGAGTTGAGCAAACAGTTCATAGTGAATACATTCATTAGCTGAATTTAGCCTCTTTTTATTGTCTATGAATTGTCCGCAAGCTGCTTACAATTTTTTTAATTTATTTGTTATTCAAAGTTAGTCACCAAATATTCTCTATGAACAGTATATAGACAAATAATGAGTCGTAAACAATTCATTATAAATATCTGATAGTCAAAATTTGACCTGGATTGGTTAGTGTTGATTTTGCACAGGGGTCACATGGTTCTGTATTGATTTCCTAACTAGATTAGCTTATTAAGTAAGAGTAAGGCCACTCATTTACATATTCAGAATTTTTATTTCACAAACATTCTCTAACACTTGCATAATAGGCACTGTTTCTACATAATATGCTGGGCAACTCATTTGCAGAAATAAAAAAAATGCAAAAGGGGCACAAACGTAGGGGCCTTTTTTACTTGCAGAAAAACGCTTAAGGTATTTACCTAGGTCCAGTTATCAATGTCTGGTTATGATGTTTAAAAGGGCAGTGTTTGGTTATGTATGTACTCCCTCTCGATCTCATGTGTGGTCATCCATATGGGAGGGCCTTCTCTATTGAAGGAAAAATAGTATTTTCCAAACCACATGTACCATTTTCTTCCAGCAGCATAATGCTAAAATCATTTTTTCTTGGTTGAAAAACCCTTCAGTTTAGCAACTATTTCCTTGTTCATGTCACCTCATCATTCTGTCGCTTTGCCCATATTTATTTGTTTTGCTGTACAGGCGTTTCTTTGGCACTCATCATGGTAGTATCTGAGCAGCCAACATACATTAATGAATTCATCCTCCTGTGAGCTAAAGAAATATTATTTACTCCATCTCATAGTTAGGGGAATAGAGGCACACAGGGATTATATGACGTGCCAGGTTCACAAAAGGTCTATGGCAGAACCAGGAGCAGAATCCAGGTCTACTGAGCCCCATCCAGTGTAGCATCTTAACCACAACACCATTCTTTTCCTGGAATGTTATATTGTTACAGCTGTTTTTTATATGGAAGGCATGCTTTTGAGACCTTTAACTTCTATAAATAGGCTCATTATTATTAATTTTCTTTATATACTATAATCCATAACCAGTGGCGGATTAACAAATTTGCCACCCCTAGGCCCTCAAAAAATTGCCCCTCCCCCACGGCAGCTCACCTCTGCTCCCCTGGGGTAAGCCTGGGAGGAAGGGGGGAGTAGAGGAATTGTGGCGCACTCAGGGGATGGCAGCGGTGGAGTGATGGTGAACTGGGGCAGGGGGCAGTTCCCCCCCCCAAGAGTTACTCCCTGCGCCCGTGGGCTCCAGCTCACCTCTGCTCCGCCTCCTCCGATCGTGCTGCTACGCGCTTCTCCCTCCCTCCCAGCGCTTTAGCACGGCAAGCTTGGGAGGGAGGTGGAAGGAGGGAAGTGTGGTGCGCCTGGGGGAGGAGGCAGGCTGGGGATTTGGGGAATGGGAGGAGTTGGAGAAGGGCTGCGAGCAAATTTGCCGCCCTAGGCCTAGGCCTTGTTGGCCTAGGCGATAATATGCAGTGTCCATAACGTCCTCAAGCAGGCGAGGGTCTCACTGTGCTAGACATTTTACAGATATATTGTAAAGACAGTTCTTGCCCCAAACAGTCTTAAAGACGATACAACAGGTGGGTAAAACAGGAGGTAAGGAGGTCAGGTAACAATGACACAGGCCAATTATTGCCTAGACTGCCTCTGTGTGCAATGCAATTCATAGATGTCACTAAACTAACAAGTTGCAGTAATCTCACTTAGTTGCTTCCTATTCTTCTTCTTTCACTTTGCTTCCTACCCTTGTGAAAGACAAAGTATCTTATAGTGTTACATGAAGCTAAGAAATAGTTATTTTCAAGTCCTATTGGCAGAAATTCAGTCATCTCACATCTTCAAAATCTTCTTTCCAGATTACTATGGATTTACAAAACTAGTATGCACCAAACCCCTGATGAAATTAAGATGGTATTATGACCCACTGGTCATTGTGCATTGTGTCCCCCCCTCTGTGCTCAAACCACAGAAGACTGGAATCTTTTTCAGCTCTTAACTACGTAGCTTGACTCTTTGGCACAAGCTGTAGAGACTCATGCTTTCAACTCTGGACATCTTCAGGTCAATCCTCACAATCAGCCGAGATATCAGCTGCAATATTATTTTACTCCATCGATTCTATTGTGCTTATAGTAGACAACAGTTCACAGAAAAAATAGCAATTAATGTTATGAGGTTCTTCTCAATAGGAAATAACTTTTCTATTGTAGATAAGACAGTTATAGTGCATCTAACAACAGTTATTTTCATGGGCTAATTAATAAGGGTGTCGATCAACAAGTCAGTAAACGTCAATGTACTGCAGATTCTCTTGCTCAGAATCCTAAAATCTGTTTCAAAACTCAAGTTTTTCAGTCTCTGAAAATATTATTTAACTTGTATTGATATGCTGAGTTGATGCCTTCTATGTTCACTGTATACAATAGTCCAGCTTCAGGAAACACAGCAAATAAATGGTTTAGTAGTGACTGAGTTTGATCTGACTCTTTCAAAAGCAATCTCTTCCTCTATTTCCATGCAACACCAAGAGCACTATTTTATAAATAGTTTTTTTTTTTTTTAATAAAAATCAGGAAATATTTGATAAGAAAATTAAAGGTACTTCTCTCCCCAGCCTCCTTGCTGTTATGAGGCTTTCATTTATAAATATTGTAAAAGACTATGATTAGGGCTGCCAACTTTCTAACTGATGAAACCCAGACAGCTTTGCCCCACCCCCTACCCCTGAGGTCCCACCCATTCCTCTGAGGCCCTGCCCATGCTTACTCTTCTCCCCCCTCCATCACTCACTCTCCAAACCTCCCCCACTCACTCTCCCCTCTCCCCAGACTCACCTGCTGCCTGGAGCAGGGGATGGGGGTCAGTCCCCGTAGTGAGGGACCAGGGCTGGGGCAATTGGGGCATGGTAGGTCAGAAAGGAGGGGGGGTACAGGATCCCCCCCTGCCCTGGGTGGCAATACTTACCTCTTAGAGCCTGGTCCAGAAGCCAGCCACCTCTCTCTGTCAGGCATCAGCAGCTGAGCAGAGAGCAGCTCCTCCACCTGACTCCAGATGCTGCTCTTCCCACCCCCCAGTGGTGGAGCTTGGACAGCGATCACCTTCCTATGTCCAAGCCAATCAAACAAAAGGATCCTAAGCAGAATCACTCACAAGAGCCCAAACCAAACCAGCTTTCCCCAGCTGCAGAGGAAAAGATTGATTCCCAAATGCAACGCCCAGGAGTGCCGGCCTTTCTCCAGTACTACTCCATTCCCTCCTGAGCTGCAGACCTCACATGCAATCCCCCAGCCTATCCCTTCCAGGCAGAGCTGGAGGTCACCGCCAAATACAGCTAGCTGAACTTCCCCCCGCTTAAGCCACACAATATTTGCACCCAGAGCCCTGCTCTATTTATTGGCCCCCAACAAGATGGACCCTGCAATGTTCATTAACCCCTTACAAACACCCCAGAACACACAACCCACAAAGGGCCGAAGGACTTTTCATCCAAAAGCCCTGCAATATCCATACCTCCCCACACCTTTCTTATTCTCCTCCCAAAACAAACACGTCCCAATGCCCCACAATAGTGACTGCCATCCAACTCACAGCTTGCAATGCCACCCTCTCGAAACCCAGCTGCAAGCCCCTGCCACAAGCCCCTCATTATCCCCCAAAAAGTGCACCCCAAGAACCCTGTGGCATATAGTACCCTGCCCCACAATCCCTCCCCATTTGCATGGGTCAGGGAGCTACCACTGGCCACACTGCCCTCTGCTAGGGCAACTTTTACCCTCCTTCCATCCCAGGAACCCCAGCAGCAGGTGCCAACTTCTCCTCGCATGAAGCCAAGGGGCAACTTACTAGGGCTGCAGTAATGGCAGCATCCCCTTCCCCCTACGGCAAGGATGCAGTGCCAGGGGTGCCCCTGAGGCGTTGGTTCCAGCTCCAGGTGTTCATCAGCCCCACAGCCAAGGCAATTTCGATACGCATCCACACAGCAGTGGCCAGCTCAGAGAAGTCTTTCAGCAACTGAGGTCAGCCCTACTGTGGCCAACTGAAGAGCTGACCAGACGCTGCCAGGTTCCCTTTTCGACTGTACATTCCAGTCAAAAACCGGACACCTGGCAACCCTAATGTCATATGTCTAGTCCATCTCATATGAGTTAGACTGCTATAGTAGAAACTGCAAAGAATCCTGTGGCACCTTATAGACTAACAGACGTTTTGGAGCATGAGCTTTCGTGGGTGAATACCCACTTCTTCAGATGCACTTCTTGCATCTGAAGAAATGGGTATTCACCCAGGAAAGCTCATGCTCCAAAACGTCTGTTAGTCTATAAGGTGCCACAGGATTCTTTGCTGCTTTTACAGATCCAGACTAACACGGCTACCCCTCTGATACATAGTAGAAACTGAGGATTTTAATAGTCTCTGTTCTATAGCTATTCTTCCTACTACCAGTACATTTCTGTATCTTGAACTATGCTATATGAAGCGGGTATTTTGCACGTCAAGTAGCACTGCTGTGGGTCTTGTTTTGAATCATTAACCCTAGAAAGGAACAAATTAATTGCCATATATGCACAAATTTTGCTCATTTTATCATCTGGTCGACGCTACCCAATTAACATTTTGACAAAGGTCTATCTCACAGGCATGGTCTAGGATAGATAAACATAAAGGGAGTCAGCAAGAGTGCTAGTGAGTGAAATCATACACTGAATTTGATCAATCATGGCATAAAGAAATTATGAAGTCCTATGTAATAGGTATGATGCAAGTGAGGGCACAACATTAATTTATACAAAGTGGGACAAAGCTCCAGCAGGAGAGATTGAAAGAGACCCACCTTACAATAGCCAATAGCTCGGTGATTAGGAAACTCACCTAGAATGTGGGAGATGAAGATTCACATTCTTGCTCTGGGTATGTCCACATCCCAGGTGAGCACCCTCAGCACCACCCTATGCAATCAGTTAATTGCTTGGATTCTAGCCACTCTCTCTTTGGCTTTTCGTGAACAATTTTCTAAATGTCTTAGTTTCGTTTCACAGCTGAATGGGGAAAATTTCTGACATCTCTAAACTCTTCCTGGGACAAGAAAACTGTTTCCCTCCCACACCTTCTTTTGGGAGGCCAAGGTGTTAGCACCTCTTAAACAAGCAGTTTTCTTGTCCTTGCTCAAGAAGACACCTGAAATGAGCAGTTTTCTACACAGCTGTTCAATTTTTTAAAAACAGCTTTGGCTAAGCAATAATATTCTGTTGTCAGTACAGGCTTTCTGTCTTTAAACGAGGGGTGGGAAAACTATGGCCTGCGGGCTGGACCGTTCTGCCCAGCCCCCGAGCTCCTGGCCCGGGAGGCTTGCCCCGGCCCCTCCTATGCTGTCCCCCTCCCCTGCAGCCTCAGCTCGCTCCACCGCTGGCGGAATGCTCTGGGGGTTGGGGCTGTGAGCTCCTGGGGCAACGCAGCTGCAGAGCTGGCCCTGACCCGGTGCTCTGTGCTGAGTGGGGGTGGTGGCGGCAGAGGTGGCAGTGTGGCCCGGCTCCAGCCGGTCGGTGTAGCTGTAGCGCCGCCGGCCACTGGTGCTCCAGGCAGCGCGGTAAGGCGGCAGGGAGCAGGGGGGTTGGTAGAGGGCAGGGGAGTTTGGGGTGGTGGTTGGAGGTGGGGGTGTGGATGGCGGTCATGGGGGAAACAAGGGTTGAATGGGGGCAGGGGTCTGGGGGGAGCAGTCAGGAAGGGGGGGGTTGGATGGTGAGGCAGGGGGCAGTCAGGGGCAGCGTTTCTGGGGGCAGTCAGGGGACAGGGAGAAGGGGTGGTTGGATGGGGCATGGGTTCCAGGGGGGCCATCAGGAATGAGAGGAGGGGTTGGATGGGGCAGCGGGGGTCCGGGGGCAGTCAGGGGACACGGAGTGAGGAGGTGTGTGTGGATTGGGTAGGGGTCTCAGGGGGCTGTCAGGGAACAGGGTGGTTGGATGGGGCAGGTCCTGGAGGGGGCAGATAAGAGGTGGGGGCTGGGCCACGACCCCCTCCCCTAACGGGCCCTCCATACAGTTTACAAAACACGACGTGGCCCTCAGGCCAAAAAGTTTGCCTGCCCCTGTTTAAAACCCATTATCTACATATTTCTTCTTTGTAAGTTGATTAAACCCTTACCCGGGCACCCATCAACTGCTGTTACTTGGGACACTCTGGTTTAAATCGTCCTCTGCAATCTGTAAACCATTATTTCTTTCTATGACTTAGTAATACTAGAAATATTGATTTATGAAAAGGAAGCTACCCTCCAACATCTAGCCTATAGTTATTTTAAATATATCTTGAAAGCTGCAGCCAATACCCACCCATGGTCTATGGTAATGTAAGATGAATTAATGTGAAATCGTCTTTTCCCCTCTCCTTCCTTCTCACCCCCATAAATAGACACTGTGGGTCAAATTCAACTCTGGTGAAAACGGGTGCCACTGTGCTGACTGCAGCAGAGTCATATCTGTGCTTACTTCAGAGATGAATTTGGTCTGGTGAGTAGAAGGTTAAGAGAGATGTTAAGTGCTGGGTAAAACCATATTTGCAAAGTCACCAACTTCAGCAATCCTTGAAGTTAATAACTAGAATCCAGAAGGGCCATTTCAGAACCTTTCCCCCCTTAATGGATTTACTGGTGCCTTATGAATGACTTGTTCCATTTCTTTTAATGAAGTAGGCCTCTAATAGGTCTCTCTCAGCTTTACATTCCAGCACTAATCTTTGGCAATATAATAAAACTGTTCAGTGCTCTTTCCTGAGGCTAGGTATAATTGCATGGCACTTGCAGTACTTGTTTGTACTTTATCTAGATGAGCTACTCACAGTATAGGAGAAAAAAAGCTGTTACTAAGCTCATATCAACTGTGTGCCTCAGCAATTCTGCCTCTTCAACAGCTTGTCTTGTTCAACTTCTAAATTAAAAAAAAAATCCATGTCTTGAGTCATACATTTAGTAAAATGTTTTCTTCATTTTTAGGAAAGAATGTGATCAGAGACTGTTCATTCGTTTCCCTTTTGGGAGTTCCCTAAACACAGGATAGGCTTTTCAAAAGCACACAGCACTGGTATAATTCTTCTCTCATTGAAGTTTTGCCGTAAACTTCAGTGGGAGCAGCAGTGAGCTAAGTCTGAGCCTGTTTGAAAAACTGACTCTTAAGGTCTGAAAAACAAATCATCCTCATAAAAAAATCAACACAACACCAAAAAGAAATGGAAACAGTTTCCTGATCAGACACTTGAAAAGTGTCCAAATATACCAATATCAAAACTAATGGACACTACAAAACCAGCATCTTAACAAAGGCTAACACAATTCTCATGCTTCAGGCTTGTTTGTCTGTGGCAGTTTTTAAACACTAGGGTGAAAGCCTGTCCCCAGTGAAGTCAATGAGAGTTCTGCCCTTGGTTTCAATGGGGCCAGTATTTCATCCTTCAGCTATCATTTGTTTATTCAATATGTTTGAAAACTCTTATTTTTTAAAGATAAAAGTATCATCAACATTAATATTAGTCTATGCCTCTCCCATATCTGGTTTGCCGTTCTACTGCCTTTGACTTGGGCAGCAAAAAGGACATTTTATAGGGAAACCCATAATATAACTCTAGTGATAAGATGGCAGAGGGTCCTGAAGAGAAGCATTACATAGTTAATAATCTCTTTCCTTGAGACAGAGCATGTTGACTCCTGCTTTCACTCGGGGCTCTTCTTTGGCAGTGCAGTGCCACAAGGCAGGCTGGAGCATTGCACATATAATTAAATTCCTACAGAGCTAAAAGGATTTCTTAGCTTTCCTTGTGCTGGTACAATTAAACCCACATTCATTTATAATAAGCCAGCAGCGACAGAACTAGGTTAGGGAGGGTTTACGCATTTCAAGGCTGGTTCTAGTTTTTGGTACACAAAGATCTGAGGCCTATTTTACTGTAGGACAACAACTAGTTTCACCTCCTTTGTAAATCATAAACAACCTCTAAAGAAACTGTGTGAATACTATGCAAGAAAATATATGGCTAAACGACTAAAATTATTTATTACCCATGCACTTATGGTGAAATCAGCTGAAATCTTCTTTTAGTACAATAAAAACCTGGCAACTGATTCATTAGACCACTGAGTTTTCAACCAATTTGGTTGTTTGACACAGGACTATGTGGCTTAAAATCGTTTTGTATCATTGTCCCCTTACTGATTGGTAGATTTTGGTATCCAAAACTACCAAATGGCTAGCCATGGACTGAGAGAAGTTCAAATAACACTGTGAGCTAAAAATATTGCTTTTCTCTAAATTAAGAATTGAATGAACATATGACAAAAAAAAGACAGCACACATGGGGCACAAATACAGTAGGATAAACACTCAGACATGACAATTCAAAAAGCACCAAGAATATCACCCAGTATAATAGAGGCAAGTAGCTAGAGTTAACTAAGAAATCATTATGGCATGAGAGAGTCCATAATTACATGCGGGGACATATTTAATATTAAGGAACGTAACTCTATTGTATGTAGAAGTTTTTAGGGTGCAGCGTTTTCTTGGAAAAGCAAGAGATGGAACAGAGAAGAATTTTTTTTTCTACCCCATGCCTTCTAAATTATTTCAATATTTGCTGAAGAGCACAAGTGGCTGTGATTTAGGGGACTTCAGCTTAGGTTCTCCGAGCACAAGAGAACTGGAGAAGTAAACCATTCCTAGTAACCACGGATGCATCTGAGCGTGGTATAGGAGCAGTTCTCATGTGGGAAGCAACGAATCACAACTTCCATCCTGTCGTGTTTCTCAGCAAGAAACTGTCTGAAAGGGAAAGTCACTGGTCAGTCAGTGAAAAGGAATGCTACGCTATTGTGTACGCCCTGGAAAAGCTATGCCCATATGTTTGGGGAGGGCGGTTCCAGCTACAAACTGACCATGCTGCGCTAAAGTGGCTTCATGCTGCCAAGGGGAACAACAACAAACTTCTTCGGTGGAGTTTAGCTCTCCAAGATTTTGATTTTGAAATTCAGCACATCTCAGGAGCTTCTAACAAAGTAGCTGATGCACTCTCCCGTGACAGTTTCCCAAAATCCAGTAGTTAAAAAGTGTTCTTAAAATGTAAAAGTCTGTTAGTTATATACTTAGTGGTATATGTAAAGGTGCATGTGTTGTATTAATCTGTTTATTGTAAAGTTCTAGGAGGAAATCGCCGCCAGTGAGGTTCCCCACTGTCGGCAATTTGGGGGCCGTGTCATAAACAGATAGCTAAGGGTTAATGTCTCTTTCACCTGGAAAGGAGTAACCTGAAACACCTGCCAGAGGACTAATCAGGAAACAAGACTTTTTCAAATCTGGGTGAAGGGAAGTTTTGGGTGTGAGTTCTTTGTCTTGTGTCTGACCCTCTCGGCTATGAGAGTGATTTTTCTATCTCTTCTGTTTCCAAGTTGTAAGTACAAGATAGAAAGACAATAAGGTTTATATTGTTTTTTTTTTGTATTTACATGTGTGTAGTTGCTGGAATGTTTAAATGGTATTCTTTTTGGATAAGGCTGGTTATTCATTTTTTTCTTTTAAGCAAATGACCCTGTATTTGTCACCTTAATACAGAGAGACCATTTTTATGTATTTTTTCTCTCTTTTTATATAAAGCTTTCTTTTTAAGACCTGTTGGAGTTTTTCTTTAGTGGGGACTCCAGGAATTGAGTCTGCAGCTCACCAGGGAATTGGTGGGAGGAAGAAGTCGGGGAAAATCTCTTGTGTTAGATTTACTAAGCCTGACGTTGCATACCCTCTGGGTAAGGGGGAAGAGAGATTAGCTCTCTCATGTGTTTCCAGGACTGGAAACAGGGAGGGTGGAGTCCCTCTGTTTAGATTCACGGAGCTTGCTTCTGTGTATCTGTCCAGGAACCCAGGGAGGGAACACCTGGAGCTAGGAGGGGGAAGGGAAATGGTTTATTCCCCTTTGTTGTGAGACTCAAGGAATCTGAGTCTGGGGGTCCAGTCAGTGAAAAGGAATGCTATGCCATTGTGTACGCCCTGAAAAAGCTACGCCCATATGTTTGGGGACGGCGGTTCCAGCTAGAAACTCATCATGCTGCGCTAAAGTGGCTTCAGACTGCCAAGGGGAAAAACAAGAAACTTCTTCGTTGGAGTTTAGCTCTCCAAGATTTTGATTTTGAAATTCAGCACATCTCAGGAGCTTCTAACAAAGTAGCTGATGCACTCTCCCGTGAGAGTTTCCCAGAATCCAGTAGTTGAACAGTGTTCTTAAAATGTAGAGGTCTGTTAGTTATATACTTAGTGGTATATGTAAAGGTGCATGTGTTGTATTAATCTGTTTATTTTAAAGTTCTAGGAGGAAATCGCCGCCAGTGAGCTTCCCCACTGTCTGCAATTTGGGGGGGCGTGTCATAAACAGATAGCTAAGGGTTAATGTCTCTTTCACCTGAAGCACCTGACCAGAGGACCAATCAGGAAACAGGATTTTTTTTCAACTCTGGGTGGAGGGAAGTTTGTGTCTGAGTCTTTGTCTGCCTGCTTTTCTCTCAGCTTTGAGAAGTGATTTCTGTTTTCTAATCTTCTGTTTCCAGTTGTAAGTATGAAAAGATCAGATAGAATTTATATGTTTCTTTTGTATTTACATGAATATAGTTGCTGGACTGCTTTGGATTGTATTCTTTTTGAATAAGGCTGTTTATTCAATATTCTTTTAAGAGATTGACTCGTGATTCTGGTTTCCAGGACTGGGAACGGAGAGGGGGAGTCACTCTGTTTGGATTCGCAGAGCTTGTGTCTGTGTATCTCTCCAGGAGCACCTGGAGGGGGGGGGGAAGGGGAAAAGGATTATTTCCCTTTGTTGTGAGACTCAAGGAATTTGGGTCTTGGGGTCCCCAGGGAAGGTTTTTCAGGGGGACCAGAGTGCCCCAAAACACTCTAATTTTTTGGGTGGTGGCAGCATTACCAGGTCCAAGCTGGTAACTAAGCTTGGAGGTTTTCATGCTAACACCCATATTTTGGACGCTAAGGTCCAGATCTGGGAAAAATGTTATGACATCTCTAAATTGAGAATTGAATGAACATATGACAAAAAAAAGACAGCACACATGGGGCACAAATACAGTAGGATAAACACTCAGACATGACAATTCAAAAAGCACCAAGAATATCACCCAGTATAATAGAGGCAAGTAGCTAGAGTTAACTAAGAAATCATTATGGCATGAGAGAGTCCATAATTACATGCGGGGACATATTTAATATTAAGGAACGTAACTATTGTATGTAGAAGTTTTCAGGGTGCAGTGTTTTTTTGAAAAAGCAAGAGATGGAACAGAGAAGAAATTTTTTTTCTACCCCATGCCTTCTAAATTATTTCAATATTTGCTGAAGAGCACAAGTGGCTGTGATTTAGGGGACTTCAGCTTAGGTTCTCCCAGTACAAGAGAACTGGAGAAGTAAACTCTTCTTAATGTCCACCACATATAACACAGAAGGTTAATGTAAGCTCTTCTGTTACAAAGCTATCCATAATGGGGTGTATGGACCCTTTAAGAATAAAGGGGGCCAGAAGACTCCGTTCCAGGTGTTGGAATGAACAAAGGCCAGAAAATGGCCTGGCAGCAGAAGAGAGGAAGTGGTCCTGGGAAATTAGGAGTTGGATGACAGTTCCTTTAAAGGCCTGGGATCAGGAGCCCTATAACGTGGTGGGGGAGTGGGCAGAGCTTCCCTCTCTTCCAGCCAATTGGAAGGAGCTCTCTGGAGGAGTGCAATACACAGATTGCCTTCTCCTTAGAACAGAGGAGACATGGAAGGAGATGGAAGGCAGGGCCAGAGGGCTGAACTCCAGCCAGGAAGAGCTGGGACTGGCGGCTTTGAATGGACTAGAGCGTCAGAGGAAGAACTCTGAGTATGGCAGAAGAGCCAGAGCTAAATATGAACTGTTGAACTATGATTCTGGGCTTCATGCTGGGGATTGTTTGGATTATTTTGTGATTAAGGATGCCGAGTGAGGACTGTGTGAACTTTATTTGATATTAAACCTGCCCCAGACAGGGATGCTGTGAGCCACCACAGAGACTGTGTGGAGAGCTGAAGGGGGCTGCAAGAGGGGTAGGATGCCTGTAAAGCAAACTCCTGGCCATGAGGAGATGCTCAGGTTGTGGCCACCCTGCTACACTTTCTTGACGCAAATCTGTTCGGTCTTTGCCTCACAGCAAATCCAGGCCCTAAAGTAACTGAATTAGCCATTGGATTACCATACGTCTTGCTATATATCAGTCTGGTTCATTAGCTTTTCATGCTTAATGAATAGCTGAAAATTTAGTGGAGGCAAGAATATTAGCAAAAACTATGCACTTAATTATATATTTGGCTTCCAATGTAATCACTACAGCATAGTGTGTTAACCGTCCGGAGGTGAAAAACTGAAATAATGAATAATTCAAGAGCAAAAAACACCTTATTTCAACAGGTACAGGTTGACGGCACACAAAGGCAAATGCTAACTAAAAGGATGGAACATTAGATGCCCCCCACTGGGTAGTTTATGCTCCCAAATAAAAAAGGCTTAATCCACGGAATTACTTTTAACCTAATTAAAATCTGACATTTTATTACACAATATTATTTTTACAACAGCATACAGGGAAAAAATGTTACACAGTATAATTAGGCAGAAAATGGACCTGTACGAAAAGCCAGAATGCAAAACTAATGTCTGAAATATTATGTGCAAAGCTAATGCCTGGTTTGCTAGGAAATGGACAAAATAATAATAATAATTAAAATAAAATAAAAAAAGCACTGCTCTATACTGATTCACTGCTCCAACTTCTTGAAAATACACACACTACCACCAGCACACCTCGGGTTGTACTAAATAATTACAATTACTGTAGTAAATACCAAATATGCTGGGAACATTTTCAGTAAAACAGCTTTTAAGCTGTAAAGATCTCTGCTACAGAGCATAAACATTTCATCTTGTAGAAATATGTTCTCATGCCCTCATCCTTGCTTTCAGAAATGTAGCTGGATAAATATCCGTGTCCTGGATTTACCTTTCAGATGGTGGGGAGGGGGAGAATGAGGGAAGCCCATGAGAAAAGCAGCTGTAAAGTGGCAGTTATTTTTGAAAAATGTCTGATGCTCTTCAGAAACCCCGAAGAGCTGTTTTTCTTTATGTAAAGTACATAAGATTCTGGTTAGGAACATTATTCTAGAGGCAGATCAGTGTAAAGCAAGATCACAGACACTCACGTGCTAGTACTGTGTCCAGTTTGGGGCCCCACACTACAAAAAGGATGTGGAAAAACTGGAAAGAATCTAGGAGAGAGCAACAAAAATGATTAGGGGGCTGGAGCACATGATTTATGGAGGACTGGCTGAGGGAATTAGGATTGTTTAGTCTGCAGAAGAGAAGAATGAGGGGAGATTTGATAGCTGCTTTCTACATGAAAGGGGGTTCCAAAGAGGATGATGGATCTAGACTGTTCTCAGAGGTAGCAGATGACAGAACAAGGAGTAATGGTCTCAAGTTGCAGTGGGGGAGGTTTAGGTTGGATATTAGGAAAAATTTTTTCATTAGGAGGGTGGTGAAGCACTGGAATGGGTTACCTAGGGAGATGGTGGAATCTCCTTCCTTAGAATTTTTTAAGGTCAGGCTTGACAAAGCCCTGGCTGAGGTGATTTAGTTGGGGATTGGTCCTGCTTTGAGCAGGGGGTTGGACAAGATGACCTCCTGAGGTCCTTTCCAACCCTGATAGTCTATGATTGTTCTAGAATGCACAAAATATGTTTCCTAATTTTTGTGGAAAAGTCACATTTGTAGCATCAATGTCCTGTTCCATAAAGCATTAAAACAACACAAATACAATGCATATAACAGACATGCATGGTCAGTATAAGTCTTTTGTCATGCTCAGCACAAAGAATATCTACCTCAAAATATTTCAAAACCCTCCTCTCTATACAAAGATTATAGCTACTCATTTTCCTTTTTACTTCTGCTCAGCTGTCCATTACACTGCATACAAGTTATATACTGCAGTACAAAAACTATGTTTTTTATATAAATGCAAACTTAAAGCAATGAAAGAAGATAAACATACCATGCTGTTTCTCCTTCAGTACTGGGACAAATTAACAATCAGATTCTGATACCCTGAGTGATGCTGAGAACTACCTTGCTCTCCGAGACTTCACGGAGCAAGGCACTGCTCAACATACATGAATAAGGATTATGGATCTGGCCCAATAAAAACAGTTAAAGTGGCATCCCATTGTGCACTGATGTTGGAGGCCATATTCACTGTTTCTACTATGTTGTGTTTTGCCTGTGTATGGGCTGAGGGACGCATTCAAACCTTTGCACAGCTGCTCATGGCCAGGTAACAATCCCTGTAATTTCAGGAGCGTAGGGACTGCTTGTTCCTGCTTCTTCTAGAAAAGCAAAACATCCAGCATGCAGAATGCCTATCGTAAGATGTGCTTCAAGCACAATCATCTTTGGTGCCAACAGGTGCAATGCACTAAATGCTGCAGTCTAGCACTTAAAAAAGGTATCCATTTCTAGTCTGTCATATTTTAATGTACTTTGCATTCTATCTGCTGATTTATTTTATTTTATTTTCATAAGTAGGAGTCTTTCAAACCCCTTCCACAAAATCAGTTTTGGAAATGCAAATTCTAATCTAGGAGCCTATGTCCTTAGAGGTCTGACCCTTTCCGGGACCCCTGCCATAACATCAGCAGCTGATTAGACTCTGAGGCTTTTACCAAATATTACAATCATTCTTTGGAGGTTTGGTGAAAAGGATCTGGAAGAGGAATGCTTACCTCCTTCATTAGGGCAACACAGAGAGCTCTCAGTCCTCATTTTCTGCATTGTCCTTGAAGACCTCTTGCACTAAGCTTTAAAACCAGGAAGGAAATCAGCCACAGTTTTCCACAATGCTTAGCTCTCCAAGGACTCTCCAGGTCACTTTCAAATTAGCCAGGCTGCATGCTGTCACCCACAGCTTGAGTGAGGAGTGGTAATACTTTCCCAAGCTCCATCTACCAACTAAACTAAACCCATTTGGGGGCAACAAAATGGGATGCCCTTGACAGTGGTTTGTGCAGATGTTCGAAGAAGGACCACATTCTCGGCTGGGCTCTTCAGGTTTGGTTCCCCACTTAAAGGACTTGGGATTCACCCAGGCATGTACCTTGGACATAGCAACCAGACTCACATGACATCAAAATCTCAGCATTCGTTGTGGATTTTTTTAAATTTTTTTTTAAAGTTTTCAGGGTTGCAAAAATCCTGACAGCGTAACTCTGAAAACATGGTATCTGCCTGAGTCTGCGTGGGAGAGGAAGGGCAATTACAAGAGGATGGTCAAGCTATTAGTAGTGAAGATGCTACTTCCAGGCAGCAGCCCAAAGTTACACACTGTTTAGCCATCCAAGGAACACCAAACAATTAAAGACTCTCTGGAAAGAGAGAGGGAAGAGGGAGTTGTCAGTGAGCTAATCCTGGGGAGAACAGACTGATAGGGACACAGACAGGTCCTGTGGGATGTCTGAACCAGTTGGGCCCTTCCCAAACTTCCAGGGGATGTTAGGGTTTAAGGAAGCTAGACATGAAGATAGAGTGTTTATTGCGTTAAGCTCTTCCCCTCTGAAATGCTTTGTTTTTATGTGAACAATATTTTGCTTTAAGGCGGCTTTAAGATACCACTGATCCTAGCTCCCAGAGGGAACAGAACTGCAGATACTGATCCTAAGTCAGACCTGCTGAGTTAATCACAGTTAGTACCAGGTAACTGCAACCCCAAACCCAGTCTCAGAGCATGAGAATCATGGTCCTATCCAGAGAGAAATGACTACTTGAGGCCTGAGACCTGACAGGGAGCATTCTGAGACCAGGTGGGGTCAGAAGTGCAATCAGCCCAGTAACTAACTGATGCTGCCATATCATTTCAGGCTCTCTGCAAACACAGGCAGACAGCGTATTGGTTTATGCTCAGATCACATTCTGAAGGTTCTCTCCAAAACTTAGAGATTTAAAAAGAAAACAAAACAAAACTGAGATTGTGGAGAAGAATTCAACCTTAGAAAAATGTTGGGTCAGTGACTTGGCACAACCCAACCCAGTTTGTGCCATGCTGACAGATGGAATATATCTGGTCCAACTGAGTAAGATGGGTGTCTTGTACAACAACGACATGCCATTTCTGGGAAGACTTGCTAAAGTTGCCTTTCTTTGAAGGAACCCACCCCTCCGCCCCGCAAGAGTTTTTCCTTGCCATTGTAAAAAAGCCTGGACTCAGCAGGAGTCCTAATGGGGAATAGCTACTTACAACTGTGTATTTTCTCTGTGATGAAGTGGGCAGAGAGAATATGAGAGGTACATTGACTAGAGCACCAGCCCCATCCAGTTCTCCCATAGTTTCTTCTGTTGCCTTTCTCTGCCTCCTCTCCCTGATGCCTCCCATGTCACCTCTTTTGATTTCCCTCTTACAGTCTTCCCTCATATCATTTCACCAAGCAGTGCTATCCTGCTGCAGACCAACTAAATGAAAGTAAGACAGTTCTTTCATCTGTTTCACTTTGTAGCCCACAATGTAGAGTCATAACTAAGGAATGAAGCAGAACACACAGCTGGACTCTTGGACACTGGACTCTGATCACTTCCTTTGTGCTGAATGTGCACTGCAAACTTCAAAGTGCAACAGACCAGAGTTGTGTAACTTTTACTTTGCAGCTATAGTGAACAGACTGTAGAAGAGACTGGAAGACACCGATGGGGAGACAAGGCACAGGGGCAGGGTGTAGGAGGCCTAAGCAGATTGCTGGGAGGGAGAAACTGCATGACATGGGTCTGTCCCATTAGACACTTCTCATCTGCTATTATGGGGAATTCTGTCAGATAGTTTTTAGGAGTGGTCTTATTTAAGTGAGCCCTGCACTCTTTGTTGAGGGGTTTATATTACATCAATGGGGCTCATCCCTGACAGCAAAACTTCTGGAGCCATCAGGTGCATAGGCTTCCAATTGCTAAAATGAAGCATCTCCTCCAGCATGGGGGTAGTGAGAAACTGAATCTATTGCCCAATGGGCATGACACTTACCTGAGATGTGGGAGACGAGGGTTCAAGTCCCTACTTAATTATACAAAGTGGAACAGCTCTGAGAGGAGAGAAACTCACCCCAGAATAGCCTGGTGGGTAAGGCACTGATATGGGAAACCAGCATTTAAGTCCTTGCTTTCAATCAGGCAGAGCAAGGATTGGTTCTCTTGTGTCTCCTGCAGCTCAGGTGAATGTAATAACCACTGGAATACTGACTGTAATAGTATCTGTCTCTCTCTTGAACAGTTTTGAAAGATCTCAGTTTTGTCCTGGTGCAGAATGAAGACTTTTTAAAAAATCCTCATGCAATGGGAAAAGCCGCTTCAGCTCTGCTCCAGTGGAGCCCCTTTTGATTTCGGCAGAAGCAGTAGTTCTTCATGACAGTCTTTTCCAGGGTCCAAAGCCACCTATCAGAAGCAAGAGTTACATGAACGTTCCCTCTCCATACAGAGGCAGTGAAGGAGTCACAAGAGACAAGGGTGGGGTAGATCATATTCCACAGTAGTAGCAGCACTGGAACTCTTTCAAGCAGGCCGTTCCTGATGGAATCAATCTGCCTGGGAAGGTTTTAAATGGAAGTTATCACTCTCCCAGGGCTATATATAACCTCTGACATTAATAAGGGAACACTGTCAAGATAATGAGAGTTAAAAAAAAAATGATCTCCCTTAAAAATTTATTTCCAGCGTAGGTCTTAAATTCAAGATTACTCCAATGTACTTTTTGAAACTGATGCTGGCTATGAAAAAAAGTGATCAGGGTCAAGACTGAGAAGCAGAAACACACACCAAAAATTTCCTGTTTTCTGCACGGTCCTTTCATAAACATTGGCTATTAGAAACACAAACCAACGGGTCCTACTATTTTGAAGAGGAACTAGAAAGCTTTTTTTTTTTTTAATGTAGGATTGAAAAAAAATCAGTAACTCTAATGTGCAGACATAAAAATTACAAATCAATAGTGTGTCAAACAAAATAGTTGGAAAATCAGGCCCTGGTTTACATCTGGCAAGTGCAAAGTTCTGGATTTTGCATTTCCTAGCAAGAGTTAATTATATTAACTGAACGTTTAAACTGTGCAGGTAATTCAGTTCCCTGAACTGTTTTACACTAAGTATGAAATATGACATATACAGTTAGAGGAGCAACACTGACCACCAAAACCAGTGCTTCCTGAGTCAAAGACCCTTCAGTTCACCTTTTAAATCCTAGCATCAAAGGGAGGAAGAAAAAACCCACAGACCTAGGTAATTCATTTGCCAGGATCGTAAATGTACCATGATCACATCATGTGAGTCATTCTCTTGCCAGCTCAGTTTTGTGACATTGCAACAAATTAAAAATGTACACGATTTTTGCTCTCAAGTGTCCAGAGAAAAGAATTCTTGTCAGTTACAATTCGCCTGTTGGCTAACTGGAAAGGGATCAGTAAGGACAGAGAACACATCCCCATCAAACTCAATGCTTCTCACACTTACCCAGGTCAGAGAGCATGGATTGTCACACTAGCTGCCTAGAGATCTTTTTCTTCTTCCTACTCTCACAGAAATATTATAAAATGTCTCTTCCAACAAGGGGGCGTGCTTTTAGTCATGTCAGCCACAACCTTTTACTAAAAGACTAATTGCTATTCCACACACACACACTGCACTGATTCTACACACACAAGTGCTTCTAGTGGCTACAAAGGTAGACAACTCTCTTTCCCACACCCACCTTTCTCCTGCCCTTTTCCTTACATATTCTGAACAGACAGAGATCACGGGTGCGCACACTGAATTATATGCTGGGGCGCAAAGCATCTTTTGTTTTGTATTTGTTTCCCCAGTCCTGCAAACACTGGTTTCAAATTAGAGGAACACCTGAAATTAAAGTACAAAGAATTGTTTTATATACCAGAAGTACTTTTTAAAGCCTTCCGGCGGCAACCACTAAAAATAGTAATGTCAGCACTTATCTAAATGTCCTAGGATTCCAGAGAGGACTTGCCAACATCTGTAAGACTTTAATAGCAGAGAAGATAACAACTCCCCTTCTGCAAAGACACACAGGTAGTTTTGCACATGTCAATAATCCCATTGACTTGAGTGGGACTATTCACATAGGCAACTTTAAGCACATGCATCAGTTTTTGCAGGATAGGGACAATGGTCTGATCCAGATATTTACAATCAGAGTATCTGTAGATTTAGAAACAAAGGAAAGCTGAACATCCAGCCCAAAGCATGTCCTTGAGATAGAAAAGTTTCCCTGGTCATGGCACCAACTTTCCCCACAGTAGACTGGAGCATTTTCTTGCTACTCCAAATATGTAGTTGTGTTCCAAGGTACATGTTTGCTTTTTAAGGTCGCTCATGATAGATAACTTTGTTTGCAGGATCTAGGCCACTTATGCATGGGATAACTTACGTCAGGGAAGTTAAGTCCACATGCATTTACAGAATGTAGACCACAGTAATCTATAGTATGATCTTAAATAGGGAACAGTTACTTTGACTCATAATTACATTCCCAGTGTACAGAAAACTTATTGTAGAAAACTTGGCACCATGGTACAGTTTCCTTTTCACAGTCACCCTCTGTAAAATGTAGTGTTTAGCTTTCCTTTGTTTCCAGTTCAACAGGCTACCTCACACTGTAAATACCTGAAACAGAATAAGGTCCTGATCCTGCAAACTTCCCTATAACGGTAGACTTCTGCCTGCATGGAGAAACTTGCAGAAATGGGGTTTGTGTAATTGTGCAACACCAGCTTCCATTTTAAATTGGAGACACATTTGTTCTCAATCTAACCATAGATTGTTATTTGCTTAGCTGAGAGCAGACATTTTCTCTCTCATTGTTATGCCTGATGCATTGTTCTAAGCTGCTTTAACAATATATTTTACATATGCAACTTGCATACCATTTTGTGTGAAATTGTCTCACACAGAATTTGAAAGTATCAATGAAAATGTCTGCATTTTCTACTTGTAGACTGGGAAATGAAATCTTTTGAAGATGAACTGAAAAATCAATGTGAAGGAGGTTTTATTTGCAGTAGTGTCAAATGAAATCTCTTTGGAATGAAAAATATTGGCTGATGTATACAAGCATAATACTTGTCCTTCGTTGATTAATGTTTCTCTGCCACTGGCATAACATCTTTCATAAAAGACCATGAATTTAAGTAGCTCTCTCTTTAATACAGTACATTTATAACCAACAAGGAAGAGGGGTGTGTGAGAGAGAGAAAAATATCAGTTTGTCCAGTTATACGACGTATACAATGAAATCCTGGCTCCACAGAAATCAGTGGCAAAACTCAAATTGACATCAAATGGGCCAGGATTTCACACTTAATATATTTAACAGTAGCCACAATGGCCAAGATTTTCTAAAGTAGCTACTTATTTGGGCGTCTCCATTTCTGGATGCCCAACATGAGACATCATTAGGATCCTGCATTTCAGAATATGCCGAGCATTCATCCTCAGCAAAGAAAAAAAAAGATGAAAATAACCCTTCAAAGTCTCTTAAGTTGGGCACCCAAAAATCACTAGCAACTTTTGACAATGTAGGACACTAAGTGTAATGCACACAGCTCCCAGAGAACATACTTGCCGGAAATATATTATGCAGCATTATAGTACTGAAATAGATTGGAATGCTGCGGCACTAAATGGTAATGCAAAGAGACCATTGTCAAGACAGAACTGAGCTATTGCAGCACAAAATTAGTAAAGCAATTAATTAATATAAGCATTTGGAATGACTGTCACTTATATTTTTCAACTGTCTTAATATTCTCAATGAAAAAGGTCAGTGTTGCAAAATGTTCAGCTTCCTGCAACAGCTGTGACACACTATCACTGAAAGGAGATTTCATGCATCATTGTATCAGCTCATTTTTCTGTATTTCTAGCCACTTCAGATAATTTAGGATTTAAAATTATATGCTGTTTGACAAAAATAGGAAATTAACCTAGTGATGTTGCTGTAAATAATTTTAGTCACTCGTGCCAGTAAAATTCATCTACTACTTTGCTGTCCAGAATTTTGGTAAGAAAAGTGTATTTAATAAGTGGCAAATAAAGATAAAAAGGAAAAAGCATAGACATAGAAGATGATGCTTCAGGACAGAGAAAAGTTGGAAAGGTAGGCTACTTTCATGCAACAAATCATCTTAAAGTATCTTTGAAAAACTGAAAACAAAAACATTGACAGTTATTAAAAATAATTCTTGCCCTGCAAGTAGTTACATATAACAGGAATTCAATTTTTCACCCTCTACAGCAGGAAGGATTTTTAAGGGCCAGGACTCTAATTACCAACATTACACAGAGTCTTGGGCTTGACAACCTGTTTTATGAGTTATGTCCTCTTCTTTCTAAAGCATGTCAAAGGGATCTTTAATTTTTCAACAGGCCAGTCATGTTGGAAAGGACCATGGTTTAAACATTCCTCACAGCACCTACAAGTCAGACAAACAACTAGTATTCAAGTAAAAAAACATCAGAATTTGGAATAATAACAGGGACTGATGCGACTCATTACATTGTATTACCTACTCTTACTATAGCACAAGTTTTTGTATCTTGGATTGACATTTTATTCAAGATCAGTAGCATCATTAAACAGAATGATATGACGGGAAACATTTCTTATGTGGTACAATATTCACTTTAAACTACACTGACTAGAGCATTTCATTTCTATTAGGAATTGTAATTTATACAGAAAACTCAGGTTCAGTGGGTATTAGAAGCATGGGTAGGACACCATGGATAGACAGAATATGTAATTTTTGTTCAGATTTCTGAAGTCACTGCATATATTTCCCTTAATCTGTTTACTAGATTACATTATCATGTTGTGATGCAGAAACAATTTAAAGATATAAACACCTGTGCTGGGGCCAAATGGAGGAAAATCTACTTTAAACTGCTTTTCTTATAGCTCTTAGATTTGTAGCTGTTCACAACTTTGCTAAGTGATACTCTAAGTTCAGGAACGATTTCCCAGCTTCGACTAATTGTACCAATGGACTGCTCTTTGAGGTCCATGTTGCTCCTAGGTTTTGGACAGAAGAATGGGAAGAAATACGTCCTGGTTAAAGTCTGAATTTATATTTGAACTAATCCCTTTAAACCGTGAGGAAGGCTTAAGGAACAGAACTCTGTGGATCACAGAAACGTTACTTGTAGCCTGGGAGATCCACTCAGTTCATCCTCTGCCTTCCAGAAAGTATTTCTTATCATTTGAGCACATTTAAATTGCTGGTCTCCTTCTGCACAGTATCTCTGCAGCTGAGATCAACTGAGCCATGTCAGCTGACAGCCCCTGGTTTAACTATGAGGGCGGGCTAGCAGGCAAAATGAGCGGCCTTCAGCTTTAGAACATACTTCTTTGTTGGTCTAACATAGCCCAAGTCTGTTGATCTTCAATATATGCTGCAAGGACCAACTCTTCCTTAGGCTTTTGAAAAGGAGGAAGGTCAGGGAGGTGCATATATATACACACCTAAACCAACATACACCTCCCTGACCTTCCTCCTTTTCAAAAGCCTAAGGAAGAGATGGTCCTTGAAGCATATATTGAAGATGAACAGACTTGGGCAGACAGACCAGCATGGTACAATAAACCAGCAATTTTTACAATACCTTCACTAGAGCACATGCATTTTAAAAATGCAGCTAAAGGGCTCGAGTCTCTGTGTCCGCATTCTGTTCATTGTGGTTTGTGGGGCCATTACGGAGCCAGTTATGCTTCCCTGACTCTGTGCCAACCCAACCTCAGTGCAAGTTGGAGCAGTCCATGGGACCTTAAACTAGTGGAAGATCAGTGCAATGAAGCTTTGCCACACCCCTGCCCCCTGCATGCTCTCCCTTTTTTTGTTTGGGGGCGGAGGGGACAGTTGTGGGAGCCAGTTCTATTGAGTTTATACCTGCTAGGAGTTCCTTTTTATCAGGAGAATTATCCACTGGCTATGTACAGTGAGAATCTGGTCCCAAATACATAAGTATTTGATTCTACTTTTAGTGTTAAGTTATTTATGTGATCCACCGCTGGGTAGACTATTTCACATTCCAGTAACTAACTGGAGCTTTCCTTCTATGGGTTCTAATCATGGCTGCATACTATATTACCTTGCTGGATGGACTATACCATTGGAATAAAATCACTTCACAAAGAAACAAACAATGGTATCTGATGCATCAGGAAAGCAAGGTGTTAAAGAAAGCATGGCCCTCTTTGCAAGTGCAGGCTGGTTTGACGCTCTGTAACCCCAACTCAGGCATATTCACTCTGATAACACAAAATAGCCTACGGTTTAAATAGACATGAGTCACTTACCCTCTGTTCTTACACGCTCCCTGCTTTTCCTTCTTAAAAACACTGTAGAAACCTGAGGTCAATGCACTTCAGCATTTCATAAGTGAAGTGAGTTCCACCTATACAGTAATTAGTACAGAATTCTTGGATACTTCAGGAAAACAACTCACAAGTTATGCCCATCAAAAGGAAATTTCCTTCTTTGCGAGTGGATTGTTAGGATCAACAACAAATCAGTCTTAGGGCATGGCAAAGCTTTATTTCACACAAATAACTTGAAATCTGCTATATCAGATTCTCATGCATAAGAAAAAACAAATATATATGCATAATTGTTGAAGTCAAATTCATACCTCTGAATAATTACTAACTGGAAAAACAGAAAGGGTAAAAATAATTGCAGCAAGAATATTAATAATCATTATAAAAAGCCATAAATTTACACAGTGCAGAAAAAGCTTGCCATTAAAGACAAGACAAACATGTGACAAGACACAGGAAAGCAGTTCAAGGAAGGGAAAGAGGAGAGATTGCTGGCTGGGAGAACGAGAAAGAAAAAAATTCTTTGAGCAAATATATTTGAAGAAGAGATTTGAAGAGACAGTATTTGGCAGTCAGGAAATGTGAATCTGCTCCAGCAGGCATAAGCAACAGAATGCCCGAATGCCCAGAGGCAAGAAAGAAGGGGAAAAATGAAAGGAACAGTAAGGAGGAGATGGGAGGAACATAGTGAGAGAGACAAGAGATGTAGGGAAAATATGAAGACTCTTGAAGTTAGTGGGTAAACACTTATGGAACACAGACAGGGGACTTGAAGGAATAGCTTCACTTTAAAGGAAATATTATGTAGAGCCTAGAAGGTGAGGATGAGCTAGAATGTACTTACCATGGACATGTAGCAGTGAACAATTATGAAGAAGGGCTGATGTGTTCAGAGTGACAGTGGTGGAAATTATTTTAACTGCGGAACTTCAGATCGATTGAAGGAACATAAGGGGGGGCATAAAGGAGAAGGTTACAGTAATTGAAGTCTGAGCTGATTATGCACAAGGCTTACACAAGAAGATGCCATAGTAGACAGAAGTGGAAAGGTCAGGGATGGAGAAGTAGCATTGGAAATCATTTGCAGAGAGATGGAAGTTGAAACTACGGTAGTAGATGAGGTTCTCAAGAAGAAGACCGGAAACAGAGAGTGAAACCCAAGGGAAGCCTGCAGGTAGCTGGAGAGCAGAGACTGAGAAGTTGATGAAGAATCAGCCAGCAACAGAGGAGAACTCGGAATAAGTAGGGTCAAAGAGGCCAAGAGAGAAGCAGCAGTTAGGAGAAGAGTTCACTAATTTAACTGAATGATGCAGAGTAAAAGGCTGTCATGGTTATCTACAAGAACTAAGATTATGTCCATGCTTGGAATTGCAGGTGTGAGTCCCAGCTTGGGTAGACTAGCTCTCATCAAGTGCATTAGAAATAGTAGTGTAGCTGCAGTAGTATTGGCAGTGGCAGCAGCTGCATGGAGCTAGCTGCCCCGAGTACAAACCCTCCTGGAAACCATGAGCATGCACTTGGGGTGGTTAGTCCATACCATCACTCACTGCTGCTGCCTGTGCTACCATGCCACACTACTATTTCTAGTGCACTACCTCAATGAGAGCTAGCACAAGTATGTCTATTCAAGCTGGGAATCGCACCCAAAGCTCCAAGTGTAGATGTAGGCCTGGAGTTGAGTAGACACTATGTCCACATAAATAAGGTCATTAGAGATTCTAATGAAGTTTAAAATAAGGACTAACAGTTATCACAAACTGGATGATGCAATAGGTGAGCTGAAGCCTGAATCAACACTATCAGAAATATTTACTTAAACAGTAAATAATACATTGTCTATCTCAAATACCTGCACGGTTTCTCTTTGCTAAAGGAGTAACTACAAAGAGGAAAAACAATTCAGCCTCAATTCCCTCACATTCTGAGGTATTGCCTCAAAGTCCGATGAAGTCAAACAAATCAGACTCTTATGCTTTTCCAATATGTAGTGGGAATACTAGATAATAGTGCAACAGGAGGACCCACGTACATCATGTCAATGTATTAATTTATTGAAAATTGCTTAGGCATAAGCATGGTACGTACAGAAGGGATCAAGGCACTGAGGAAGACTTATCCAATGTTGGGGTCTATTCTCCCATCAGTATTGGTGTATAACTTGTACTATAGAAGTTGTGTGCAGTATGCCTAGAAAATAAGAAGATTTCCTAAACAGGTGACCAAAATCAAACCCGCAGCTAGTTAAAGAGTAGAGGCTAGGCTGAAAAGAAGGGGACTGTAAAGAATTACCCAGTGTCCATGACTGTCTGTTTTTAATGTGCCAATTTTGCGTCCGGCATGTCTCGTTTGTAAGATGTTAATGGGCAGAATTTGCAACATTACTTTACGTGACTAAAAACCTCACCATACCACATGCTGATGTCTGTGGGATGAGTGTGTCCTGGCACAGTCATTTATGTGTTGGCGGCAATACTACAGTGGGAAAATACCTGGTAAATTCTGAAGAGAGTTTTAAATGCTATGAAGCAGATGGGGCCTGTCTGGCTACTTGGTAAAGATTAAAAATTACCATGGCTTAAGAGCTCAGCTCTTTAGCGTGTTCCCTACAGTCTGATGATAGAAATCCTGTCAAAAGAACTAATATAAGGGGATAAAGTAGAACTTAAAATATTCCATCTATTAGATATTGCATAAAAGCTTCTATTTGTGTTACTATTTACGGCAACAACATGTAGTTGAATAGGAAATTACAAAATTTTTATTTAGCCTCAAACATTTTCAAACAAGATAAAACAAGCTCTCTAAAACAATAAAATTTAATATACAAAAACAACGAGGAGTCTGGTGGCACCTTAAAGACTAGCAGATTTATTTGGGCACAAGCTTTCGTGGGTAAAAAGCCCACTTCTTCAGATGCATGGCGATTGTTATTCTTTAAGAAATCTGTTAGTCTTTAAGGTGCCATCAGACTCCTCGTTGTTTTTGTGAATACAGACCAACATGGCTACCCCTCTGATAATTAATGTACATTTTTCTTATTTCACATATTCCAAAGGACATACATAGTTCTTATCCTGGAATGTACTACAGTTACTTCCTTTGCATCTATAATTAACCAAATTATTTTTATACCCAATCTGATTGGTTAAAAATTGGTCACATGACCACAATGCAGGTTGCCCTCATGCTCTCCTAAATGGTCATAACACTCTTTGAAGGCCCAAGATCTTTATCTGACATCTGCACTAAGATGGCCACCCCCGAAAAGGCTTGCCAATATGAAAACTGTCTTCTTGCAAGTGGAGCTAATAGGCTCTCTCCCAACCCTTTCCGTGGAAGAGGAGACCTGACAGTCATCCCAGCTCCCTGATTAAGATAAAAACTGGCTAATTTCCCCAATATCTCTTGCTCATGAGGGCTTGGCTCGCCAGCTCAAAACACACCAGTAAGATGAGGAGAGAATGGCTGATCAACTCCTGTTGGGCAGAAGACATCAGGGAACTGGCTGGCCCAAACATTTACATGAGGTGACCTCCTTACCGTAAACCTCTGAAGACGTCAGTGTGCATTTACATACTATAAGATCATAAAATAATTTGGTCTCTGCATGGAAAACAATAAAAGAAATAGGCCTTATATTAAAAAAAATTCTCTTAGACTATTATTTCCTTTAAGCAATGTTTACTGCCCTCGGAGCCAATCAACATTTGTTTTACACACATCTTTGTCTTGTTTTTGTAATTATACAATTAAACAAATACAAACTTGAACAAAAAATGAACTGTTTCAGTTTCAATTAACCTTTTAATTTCAGTGTTCATCTGCTCACTTCCTATATCATTTAAAACTGGTAAAAAATCAAAGAAACCTTCAACATAAATGAAAGATAGCTTGACTGGAATGCCATCAGCTTCTTAGGTGACACGTCATCAGAGATTTCCTGTACAAACTGACAGTGAGGAAGAGTGGTATATTTCTGAAACCTGAAGGATATGAAAAACAAAACTTATTTTTCTATTTTGCTCTGCTAACTTCAGCGGGATTAAAATCCAGACATTCCCATTTTTCCAGTTTAATATTTCTCAATACATGCTCAGCAGCTTCTCTGCAGTTTTCAAAAAGGTGCTCAAAAGTCTCATCTGCCACTTTTAATTCTGAGCTGCAATTCCACACAAAAATATCGGTAAGTGAAGGCAGCTAACAGGCTTTTAGTTTTCACCTCATGACACAAATTACCAGAAGTAGCATTCTTAATTACAGCTAGTAGGTAGGTGGCACAGTGGGTTAATGCACTTGCCTTTCATTGCTCCAAACCTAGTTTCTTTAAATCCAATTTCAGGTCACAAGTGAAATGAGTTTGGTGAAGGCTGCCCAGTCTGCAGTGGAGATTATGTGGTTGCATCACAGAGTCATCACATAATTTGACACAACTGGCAGTCTATCCATTCCCTAAGGGGTGGAGAAGCTTGTGACCTGTGGCTGTTCCACACCCACCTCCAAGCAGTACGAGATCAGTCTGTCACTTCTAAAACAATTCACCACATTAAACCTTCTCCTCACTCCTTTATAATTTGAAACCATGAAAAAACTGAGTAATTTATCCCAAATTTGATAATTTTGTGCCTGCTGATTTACAACAGTGAATGATTTACAACTCTAGACATGAATGTGTGGGCATAATCACACCCACCCCCCATCCCTCTGCACATAAGGGTGATCATTACATTGGAAGGAGAAAAAAGTATCTCCTTAGAAAAGCCAAGAAAAGAAATATTCCCAAAATCAGGCATCACAAGAAAGTGACCAGCAGTGTTTTTACCCACAAAGTGAGGGTTTAAAAGTGGTTTGAAAATATATGATCCCACTGAAAATCATAACACTACATACACTCTCTCTCTCTCTCTCTCTCTCTTCCCCTCCCCAACAAATATTGAGGCCTGATTTTCCCTTGCTCTCTTAAACAGTACACAAAAGGTGAAAGGATGCAACAGAGAGGGCAGGCAATCTCCCTAGCACAGGGACTGGGTATGACTTTGCTCTTTGTGATCCCCTGAACTAGTCTACTGGAGTCTAGCATCTCTACCAGTACTGTACTCTCCAGGATGTGTGGGCAGTGGACTTGTGGGGAATAATCACACACTGTATCAAGTGTGGCACTTGCCATTGCTGTTGTAGGAAGGGCCTCAATTCTCACAAGAGATCATGGACTGCTAGTTCCCCAGGTGTCCAATCCATTTTGCTAATGATTTTGAAGTCTTTTGACCCTTCAATCTGTAATGAAATATGGTAAAAATAATGCTTGAAGCTAACAACTGAGATCTTCTGATATAAAACTTTCTAGTTCTTTGGACTTCCAAGTGATACGACAATCTCCTGAGCACCATGAAAAACTGAATTAACTTTTTCAGTGGTGGTTTCATATGGCTATTTTCCTGTGAGAATAACTTCTTTGGAAGGAACTTCCTTTCAGTATCCATAAGGATAGGTTTAGGTTGCATGGATCTATTGGAAATATCAGGCCTGGAGTGTGGAGTTCTTGCTTGTTCATATGCCTACTATAGATCTGAGAAATATGGCACAGGAACTTTGTGCCCACTTTGGAACTGCTTCTATTTTGATTTGAGCTGGAGAACGTTCAGATGTGGTTCCCAAACTCTTAAATAGGGCATCTCTTGCGACTATCACTCTTGTACATATTTATCCTTTGAAGAACATTATAACCATCTGACAATCAAATGAGGGACTGGATGATGGTGCCTGGTGTGGACCTCTCCACATTCATTTGTCATTGCTAGTGGTTTCAGTGACAGGGAGAGACTTAGTAGCCCCCTTAAATGGAAATGTGCCCATGTTATTATTTGCATATAAGACACATCAGACTTAGCCTAGAAATTAACCTGATTGTAAATTTTGAACCTGTTTTGTTCACCAACAAATTGCTGATTGCATTTTTAAGTGTCTTTCTTCTGAGACACACACCTTCGTCACGGTCAAGTCTGTTAGATGGAGTTATTTGTCCTGTTTTTTTTCCTATCAAATCAGGACAGCGAAGAGCCGATAGCATCAATGAATGATGTGTGTTGAAAAGGTACTGTCGAAGAGACTTTCCTTATACATAAACTCTCAGAGTGGATAGATGTGATAAATTCCTTGCAATTGCATTGCTGGAATCAATACAGTAATAGTCTTAATGTTGTGTAGCATCTGAACAGCAGATTCACGTAGTATCAACAGATGCATTTCATAGTAAGCAAATCTTAGCAGTCCTCTGTGTTTCCCCCAACTGGCAGGTGTACAAGAGGTATCCATACTTTATATTGAGTTATTTATATTGCAGAAGTACTCATAAGCCTCATTGTGCATGGCACTGTATAAACACATAAAACACCGTCCCTGCCATGAAGAGTTTGCATGCAGTTTAAACAAGATGCAATGAGTTTGACAGACAATAGAAAGAAAGGAGAAAAGGTTTAAGATTGTGCACATACAAAGCCTAACAATGGCTGCAGTTTGAAAGTCTGAAACCAGTTACCCACAAAATTGGAGATCACTTTTCAAAACCAGAGCCTTTTTTTCCCCCAAATTTGTCCATTCTAATGTGACCCTAGAAATCCTATACAAGACACAGCTGATCCTACAGTAGTGGAAAAAGCTTAATAGCTAGTTTCTGAGTAAAGCCCTCAGTGTTTTTGTCTGCTGGGTCCCATAGAGATTATGGTCTTCAGCAAAGAAATGACTATATTTTGACAGTGGTGCTACTATAGCAAAGATGAATGCCTCTGTAACACCTGAAAATAAAATGAGCATATTCTACAGAATAGTAAATACACTGCCAGTTAACTCTCCTCCCCTTAATAACCTAATACAGGCCTGGATGCATTTCACAGAGAGGACATACTTATCAAAATTGTCTTATACTTCCTCTACCTAATCCCTTTGTATTCCTTGGGTCAAATTCATCCCTGGAGTAACTCCATGCCACTCAGATGGGAACATGCGTGCAGTCACACCAGTGATGAAATAGTGAGAGCGTACTTTACTTTGGGTAAGCCCTCCTGGGTCTCTGAACTAGATTCCTAATTCACAGAATTGGACTAGTTTCCTAATGCTAGAAAGATGAAGGGATCAACTCAGTTTCCTCTTTGATTGCTTAGATAATTTGAACTTAAATTTTCCATGCTTTACTTGGACTAGTGGAATCAGAACTAAATCATGACCCTGTTTCATTTGACTGACTTCCCTTTTTGGCTAACTCTTGCACATTAAAGATTCCATGTTAATCAAATTTTGCTTCTTGTCAGATAATTCAACTCCCACTAACTCATTTCATCCTGGGAGTATAACAGGACTGTTCATTTATGAGCTTCCTTATTTCGCAACCCCTGTCTCCAAGCAAACAGGCACAAAAGAATGCTTGCTTCTTTCTCAGGCTCTGCTAAAAGTCACCTCATTACAGAAACCTACCGAAGGAATCTAGTTTAAATTTGTGATATACCTATTTACTCCCTATGATCTAGGGTAATGTTAACTTATTCTTTGCTTGTGGCAAGTTTCTTGCCATTCAGGCTTCTTTTCTCAGTTATACCATAATTGAGGCTGCCCCTTGAAGCATTAAAGGGATGGGAAACCTCACCTTTACAGCAGTTGAAAGTTTCCACAGGAATGCTTCTGATTTGGCTCCAGTGGAAATGAGACTGAGCCTTTCTCCTCTGGTTCATCCTCTAAACCGGTGATATTAATCTTTTGTAATACTGGGAGAAGAGGTACAGACCAGGCACTGAAAACCCTTTATTCAGGGAGTGGAGAAAGCATGTTTTTCACTCTTTTGTAACGTACAGTATGGAAGGAGTGAGGAGGGCACATCTTTTCCTGCTACTTTGTCAGAATCTGACTGTGAGGGACTCCATGATGCTGTCACATTGACCATCTCCCCTCCCAAATATATAGAATTTGTCCTCTCAAAAGCGATTGAATATTGTACATTTGACAGAACTATAAACAGCAAAATGTCTTTAGATGCCTCGTTGACCCCAAATTGATATAAACAGCATTTGGATAACGGAGGTGCCCTTGCTGCGCTTTTGTTTTCTGTGGAGGCAGCATTTTCTAGGGGGTCAAAGTGCAGGGCAGTTATTTTTATGTGACACTCTATTAACTGCCTCTGGTTTTTCATGAGAGAAGGACAACTATATAGTGGAGGAATTGCGGGTACAACACCGAGGAAGAAATATATCTGAAATGTCATGTCAGACATTTTCCAAAACACTGGAGGCTCCTCAGGGCAGGCAGGATGGGCACTGCCTAATCTAACTTGAATTAGATCCATTATTATTATTAATCATGGTTGTAAATTGTCTCCAAACCCATCTTTGGGTGAGAGTTTTGCCTTCCCACTTTCAGAGGTCGCCATCCAAAAAGGTGCTATTTGAAAACCTGTCCCTTTTCAGAAAGGTAGGTTTGGAAAAAAATCCTGTGTAGAAAATATGGGAGTAATGCTCCATTGAACTGTGACTATGACTCTTACTAACCAGGTTAATCCCATGCCAATATTAACAGTTTATATCTGCCTATCCCTGGATGAATGGTTAACAGGGGCAAACATTTTACATTCAACTGCACTGCTCAGTTCTTGCTTCTGTCTCATCCCTACAAGTGTGCTGAAGTTTGGTTCAACTACACAAAAGAACTGACAGTTTTAAGCAGACATGACAAAATCTGAAGCAAGGAATAACAAGAGAATTCATTTCCAGAAGGATTCAGATGCATTTATGCAATAGAAAAAAAAAAGTCTTAATAAATGCAATAGATTGCTAAAAAATATTGCTAGTAAGACATCTCCAGCTAAATATATTTCTGGATTCTGACTGACAATAGAGCTGTTCTGAACCACTATGCAGTTAGAAATGTAATTGTTTCAGTTTTGCTTCAAGATACTGATTTTTTTTTAAACAATGAAAATCCTCAGACTTTCGCACTGATTTGAGGGAAATCACCACCTACGATTCTAATATTCTTCATCTCTACAAGAGCAAAACGAATCTCCCAAAATCTATAAACGTCTGACCACATGTTCATGCTCCCACATTAGCAAAATCAGTAGGTAACATACTTGGGGAAAAATTAAGAGGAAAACCCTAGAAAGTTATGCTGTTGCCTCAGAGAGGGCAAGAAGACAGTTTAATAGAGACAGTTGTACCTTACCTGATTCTGTGGTTTAATACAGCAACACGCTCTTAATCCTTCTCTTTGAGTACAACATATGCTGGGAACTATAGCATTTGACCTTACACATTTCTACACAAGAAACTCCAAAGTAACCTTTAACTTCAATAAAAAAGCTGTGTTCATTCTCCCCCTTATGCTCAGCACAGAGCAATCTAATACACCTCATCATGTGGTGTGTTGCCATAGCAGCATTGAATCCAGCTGCTGCAATACAAAGACTGACAAAAAGTTGATTTTTTCCCCTCCACCCAACCTGTAAAAGTCAGGGTGCTTTTCTTGTGCAGTAAATCTAATCCAAATAGACTTCTGCTACCTACAAGACCTACATTTGTGATAGAGTCTACAAAGAAACACATTAAAATTTAAAAATTCACATGGGGGGGGAGGAGGGGTTAAGAAAATCAAATGAGTTAATGTGAAATTGCCCTGATCCCTTAAACAGCTGATCATTATCTATCTGCTCATGCCATGTAGCGGTTTCAAAATTCAGATCACTGCCTCTGTAGGAAATGCAGTTACATAATCATACTTAACAGAAATACAACAGTAAAGCTGCATAATAGGTGATGAACATTATCAAATACAGAAATCATAGAATCATAGACTATCAGGGTTGGAAGGGACCTCAGGAGGTCATCTAGTCCAACACCCTGCTCAAAGCAGGACCAATCCCCAACTAAATCATCCCAGCCAGGGCTTCTTCAAGCCTGATCTTAAAAACCTCTAAGGAAGAAGATTCCACCACCTCCTTAGGTAACCCATTCCAGTGCTTCACCACCCTCCTAGTGAAAAAGTTTTTCCTAACCTAAATCTTCCCCACTGCAACTTGAGACCATTGCTCCTTGTTCTGTCATCTGCTACCCTGAGAACAGTCTAGATCCATCCTCTTTGGAACCCCCTTTCAGGTAGTTGAAAGCAGCTATCAAATCCCTTCCCCATCCTTCTCTTCTGCAGATTAAACAATCTCAGTTCCCTCAGTCTCTCCTCATAAGTCATGTGCTCCAGCCCCTTAAACATTTTTGTTGCCCTCCGCTGGACTCTTTCCAATTTTTCCACATCCTTCTTGTAGTGTGGGTCCCAAAACTGGACACAGTACTCCAGATGAGGTCTCACCAACGCCAAATAGAGGAGAATGATCACGTCTCTCAATCTGCTGGCAATGCCTCTATTTATACAGCCCAAAATGCCACTAGCCTTCTTGGCAACAAGGGCACACTGTTGACTCATATCCAGCTTCTCATCCACTATAACCCCTAGGTCTTTTTCTGCAGAACTGCTGCCTAGCCACTCAGTCCCTAGTTTGTAGCAGTAGACAGGATTCTTCTGTCCTAAATGCAGGACTCTGCACTTCTCCTTGTTGAACCTCATCAGATTTCTTTTGGCCCAATCCTCTAATTTGTCTAGGTTCCTCTGTATCCTTTCCCTACCCTCCAGCATATCTACCACTCCTCCCAGTTTAGTGTCATGTGCAAACTTGCCGAAGGTGCAATCTACACCATCCTCCAGATCATTAATGAAGATATTGAACAAAACCGGCCCCAGGACCGACCTTTGCGGCACTCCGCTTGATACTAGCTGCCAACTAGACATGGAGCCATTGATCACTACCTGCAGAGCCCAACGATCAAGCCAGCTTTCTATTCACCTTATAGTCCATTCATCCAGCCCATTCTTCTTTAACTTGCCGGCAGGAATACTGTGGGAGACCGTATCAAAAGCTTTGCTAAAGTCAAGGAATAACACGTGCACTGCTTTCCCCTCATGCAGTTATCTCATAGAAGGCAATAAGGTTAGTCAGGCATGACTTTCCTTTGGTGAATCCATGCTGACTGTCCCTGATCACTTTCCCCTCCTCTAATTCCTTGAGGACCTGCTCCATGATATTTCCAGGGACTGAGGTGAGGCTGACTGCCTGTAGGTCCCTGGATCCTCCTTCTTCCCTTTTTTTTTTTTTTTTTTAAAAGATGGGCACTACATTGGCCTTTTTCCAGTCATCTGGGACCTCCTCCGATTGCCATGAGTTTTCAAAGATAATGGCCAATGGCTCTGCAATCACAACTGCTAACTCCTTTAGCACTCTTGAATGCAGCACATCTGGCCCCATGGACTTGTGCTTATCCAGTTTTTCTAAATAGTCCTGAACCACTTCTTTCACCACAGAGGGCTGGTCACTTCCTCCCCATACTGTGCTGCCCAGTGCAGCAGTCTGGGAGCTGACCTTGTTCGTGAAGACAAAGGCAAAACAAGCACTGAGTACATTAGCTTTTTCCACACCCTCTGTCACTAGGTTGCCTCCCTCATTCAGTAAGGGGCCCACACTTTCCTTGACTTTCTTCTTGTTGCTAACATACCTGAAGAAACCCTTCTTGTTACTCTTAACATCTCTTGCTAGCTACAACTCCAAGTGTTATTTGGCCTTCCTGATTTCTCTCCTGCATGCCTGAGCAATATTTTTATACTCCTCCCTGGTCATTTGTCCAGTCTTCCACCTCTTGTAAGTTTCTTTTTTGTGTTTGAAATCCTTGCTGATCTTACTTTTAAGCCAAGCTGGTTGCCTGCCATATTTACTATTCTTTCTATTCCATCGGGGTGGTTTGTTCCTGCAACCTCAATTAGGATTCTTTAACATACAGCCAGCTCTCCTGGACTTCTTTCCACATCATGTTATTCTCCCAGGGGATCCTGCCCGTCAGCTCTCTGAGGGAGTCAAAGTCGGTTTTTCTGAAGTCCAGGGTCCGTATTTTGCTGCTCTCCTTTCTTCCTTGTGTCAGGATCCTGAATTCGACCATCTCATGGTCCCTGACTCCCACGTTCCTATCCACTTTTGCTTCCCCTACTAATTCTTCCATTTGTGAGCCTCAGGTCAAGAAGAGCTCTGCCCCTAGTTGGTTCCTTCAGCACTTGCACCAGGAAATTGTCCCCTACACTTTCCAAAAACTTCCTGGATTGTCTGTGCACCACTGTATTGCTCTCCCAGCAGATATCAGGGTGATTGAAGTCCCCCATGAGAACCAGGGCCTGTGATCTAGTAACTTCTGTTAGTTGCCGGAAGAAAGCCTCGTCCACCTCATCTCCCTGGTCTGGTGGTGTGAGCAACATCACCGTTGTTGCGAGCAACATCACCGTTGTTGCTCACACTTCCAAACTTAATCCAGAGACTCAGGTTTTTCTGCGTATTCATACTGGAGCTCTGAGCAGTCATGCTGCTCTCTTACATACAATGCAACTCCTCAATCTTTTCTGCCCTGCCCATCCTTCCTGAATAGATATAAGTCAGAGGCACCATTTCTAGTATGTTGGCCTTGGGAAAGATTTACAGTACATTGCTACTTAACTGTCAAACAGAACTGTATTGCTTCAGAAAATGCAAATGAAATAACATTAAGACTTTACTATTCATTACAATTATATCATCACTAACCACAGCAAAATTGTTTGATTTAAATGTGGATGGTTTACGTTTCTATATGAGTTCACAGATGACATAGTCTTCATAGTAATATCATTAAAATATGGTCTTTGGATACTGGATGGTTCTGGAATTGTAACAGAATATGGAATCTTCCAACTGTAAAGCCCCAATCCTGAAACTGGATCCATTAGGCTAGACCCTTGCTATGGTACAGAGACTCACATAACCTTAATTACCTGCGTGAATCTAGCCAAAATCAGAGACTAAAAGCAGTTACCATCTGAAGGTTGTTCACAGGCCTATGCAAACAGAGGGTCTCAAATAAATCCCTAATGTACAGGTGTCCTCAGCATGACTGCCATTCTAGTTAGCATCATTTTTAGCAGGAGAGAGGCGATAATTAGACAGGCATGGGCACCTTTCACCAGTAGGTGTTTCCTCCAAGTCAAGCTTATGGCACATTGGCAGGGCTGTCAGTCATGTTTCATAAGAACTAAATTCACTTTAAGGTAGTCTAAAGAGAGCTGCTGCAACAGTAACATTCTGCACTGACGTGCTGGGTATTTGAGGTAGAGTCTCTCTCTCTCTCGTTCCCAGGGTTACAAAAACTGTTTCAAGCGTGAAGCATGGCAACCCTTCATGAAGTAAGCTCAAAGTAAGAGCAAAAGTTCCACTACTACTGTGGCAGCAAGCTATGAGTTTTCCTGCCCAATCTGTCCTATGCCTGAATTTGAAAGCCAAGCCATAGAGAAGCCATATGCCAGCCTGAGATGGGGGTGAGGGGGTGAGGTGGTTTTCTTGAAAGATGGCCAGCTACCACCACTACCAAAAATGTAATCTTCTACTCAGAGAGTTATTAAAGGACCCAACCTAGTGCCAAATTAATTCCTATAGCTACTTAAATGAAGAAGCTTTCAAAACCAATGAAGGCATCTTTAGTTTAAAACAACCGATAAAAGCTAGTTTCTGAGCTCAGACCTATTATATTTTTATGGGTGTACAGAGCCCCAGGTGAATCTCTGCCACAGAAGCCTCTCAAGTTTGAAAATAACAATGCAGTTTCCTGGATGAATCACCTTACTATGCCTCAGACACATGCAGCTATTTATTTGCTTATTTATTTTTTAAAAAATGCTACCCGGTATTCCAGATGTATGGATAAAATAGACAAGATATGGAACAAGAGAACAGAGTTATAACCACAATTAATCCTCTCATTCTCAGATGGGCATTTTACCCTCTTGTGTATCACCTCCCAGTCAATTTCTTCCCTAAATCACCCTTACCTCAGGAAAAACTTGGGGGAACTGATAAGCTGAAGTTACACATCTGAATACAGTTCCGGTTGCTATACATTTATTTACAAGCCGTTTGATTAATATGTGAAATGAGAAGTTACAAAACACAAAAGGTGCAAGCAAAGTCAAATTCCCATGGATGCCTATTTTACTATCTTTCATGTGTACTTCTGATGGCTTAAGAAAGCAGGCAAGGCAAAAAAAAAAATCTATTGAAACAACTTAATAGAGTATTAAAAGGAAGTCACCTGTTTCAACAGAAAATGACTATGAATAAAAAGTTTTGTATAGCAGTAGTTCCTTTCTCTCGGAAATAAACAAAAAAATCCAGTTCAGATGACTGAAGAACTCTTGGGTCTGGGACAATCCACTGAAAGTCTCCATAGCCCATGATTCATGGCAATGCCCTATTGAGTGGGCATGTAAGGCAGTGACTGCACTGGAAATATAGCATCTGCTATCTCTTTACACACAGGGAGATGAAGCAAAGATTAATAGAGCTACATTTTGAATAATTCATGTTTGCTCTGGAGTGCAAGGGCTAAAAGCAGACTTCTGTGTCACTCACAGTTACTGTTTCCCCCAAGACTTTTCTTTCTTTGAGCAGTGTCTAACTGTAGTGGGCTCACATTAAAAGTTCCTTTTTTTCGCTATAAGAATTGCCAGTGTGAGTGGTATTCCCCATTCATTGAGAGTCTAGGGAATAGCTCTGAAACCTTCACTATCTCTAAAACTGGTAGGCACTTTAAAAAAAAAAAAAAAAAAAGAAGTTCCTGTTGCATGTAGGAACTAGCTTCCAGATGGTGTTTGCTTTTGAAAGGAAAGGTTCTATTGTGGTTTGAAGCAACAAGTGCTTATTGTCGTGGAACACAGTAAGTTAATTTCCTCTCTAGGGGAAAAAAAAAAAAAGACATTGAGCTAATGTGAAATATATTCAAATGAAGGTAAGTCTGCTTTCTTTTAAATACATTATGCTTAGGGACTGTTAATTTTTCTTGTACAGCATCAAGCACATTGTTGCTTAATAAAATAATTTACTATTTGTATTTGTGATGAAGGTATTTTTGTTTTGCAAATATTTTTCATGCTAGAAATGCTATTTCTTTATTTAGATTTCTGTAAAAGACACCTGTTCCTACTGTTATAGCGGGACTTGATTATTATGTAAAATACCCACACCATACAAAATAAAACTAGCAAAACCAACCCTGACCCATATAACAAAACGGCCAACTGCTGTATGAATCTAGCTCAGGTCAGCAGTTGGGGTAGACTATAACTTTACGATTGGTTTTCAGCATGGGGCAGTGAGTAGCTGTGCTACACCAGGAGCAGAAAAGAATACCACTTCCTCCCTACTTGCTCTAGAAAGTGTGTAAATTACTTCATTTACCATGTTTTCATAAAGACTTATTCCTCCTACATGCCAGTCAGCTAGTCAGGCCAGTGAGTGGTAGGGAGGAAGCACAGATCATTCCCATACTCAAGACTGCCGACCCAAAACATTTTAAAGCCATAACTCAGGCCTTAAAAAGAGTCAGGAGAATGGCTTAAAAACCATAATTTTTTTAACTAATTAATTTTCAGTTTTATTTGCCTTTAGGTTTCTGAGCTTTTAGGTTACACTCAGGTCACATCCAGGCTTTTCTCTGCAACTATGGAGGCTGGAAATTAAATGAACTCTAAATGAAAGTTGGGACTTTAACCCCATCAAATGCCTCCAGGACTAAGAAAAAAAGCACTAAATATCATGATGCTTGCAATGAAGTTGCGAGAGCTAGCAAACCCAAGTACACATCTCTCATTGTCCTCTCCCTATCCATTTGCTCCCAGTAGGGTGTATTGGGAAAATAGCAACTTGCTCTCATCACCCCAACTCCAGCCAGTTGCAATCTGAGCAGAGCCAAAAAAGGAGTAAGTAGAAGTAGTGAGGGGGGCTTAATCTGCTGAGCAGCTAAATAAAATAAATAGTCCCTTCTGTGACATTATATTTCATATTCTTTATGAAAATATGCTTGTGGTAGGAATGTGACATAACTAAGATATGCTTTATGTAAGATAACTCTTGTAAGGTATCATTGGAAAGGTTATAATTTATTAATATGATTATCCTATTTGTATGCATGTATCATTTCTGTATCTCAAATTAGGAATATTGACTATATATATATATATATATATAAACTATGCTACTTTGGGTGATGCCCACTACTAACACTTCAGATACAACAATGAAAAAACCCATCAGCAAGAGACAATGGACTGTAAAAGAACTTACTCTGCATAGCTACCCAACTTTTCACAAGAAGACTATCTCCCCTTCCTTGACTCACAGAACTTCAACTGGTTATGCACTGCAGTTTTAGGTACATTTTAGTGTTCTGTGATCCTCTGCTTGCCTTTGGAAGAATGGCAGATTACTTCTCTCATCTTAGGGCTGGTCTTCACTACCAGGGAGATCGATGCTGCTGCAATCGATGTAGCGGATGTCGATTAGAGGGTCTATTAAAGACCTGCTAAATCGACAGCAGAGCTCTCACTGGTTGCCTCCGGTACTCCAGCTTCCTGAGAAGAGTAAGGTAAGTCAGTGGGACAGCGTCTCCCATCAACGCAGCGAAGACACCAAGGTAAGTCGACCTAAGCTACATCAATTCCAGTTACGTTATTCATGTAGCTGGAGTAGTGTAACATCTTAGGTCGACTTACCCCGACTTACTTTCCACCTCTAGACTCCATCAGGATTGCCTTTGGTTTTCTTGCCTTTAGAGACTGTGCATACTCATGACCCATTCCTGAAAATATTCACTATTAAAATGTAGTGTCTTCTCTGTCCAGTGGTCCCAATGAACTCATTGGCACATCTCACCATAGTAAGCACAAAGGTGTGCTTGGGAATAAGTGTTTGGAGTTTGTTACTTTAATTTTCATTCTGGCAACATACTAAATATCTCCAAGAAATTGGAACAAACATGCAAGATCATCATCATCTCAAGAAACTCTTTGTTGAGACAACTGACTTTTTTTTAGCATTTTTAATACACACTATTAAAAAGGTATTTACAAAGAAATTGGGTCCCTCTGCCTCCATAGTTATTAACAAGCTCCAGAAGAGAATATTATAGTCAACACCAACATTTTCATCTTTATATTTTAACATGTGACTTGTAGGAGAGCATCAGCATAATCAGCGCACAGAACCAGCTGGCCTAGTCAATCCAGCAATAAGTCTTCTGCCACCCATCTGAAACTAATGTGGAGGCTTCTGTTAATTCATTTAAAGCTCTTCTTGCTTTCTGACATGCCTCCCACTGGTTGCTAGGCAACCACAACAGTACCAGCACATACACATTAAGCATGATGTATGTGTGTGCACATGCATGTTTTAATGAGCAAACAGCCATGATCTAAAATAGATTTTTTTTTTAAACAGAGCATGTATGATTCTACAATCTATATGGGTCTTTCAGAAGTCAGATGATAAACAGTGTTTGAAGACACAAACATACATATACAATGGATTGGAGTTTACTGCTATATACCTACTGTCTGCTTCAAATAAATGAACCTCTTCCCTCTCTAAAGATAACATTTTCAGTGATAGGAATAGAGCTCAATCAGCACAAGGCTAGAAGATACACTCCCCAGAACCTCTTCTTGTCCCAAGGCAATTGAGAGAGTACTAACAAGTTTGTTTTAAAAGGTTCATATTAATTTACTGATCTATTTTGCTGCAGTCATACCCCCCGAGGTTATGAGTAGTACAGATCTCACAAGCTAAAAACGAGTCACTTGCCAATATTTAATAGAAGCCACAAAGACAAAAACTAGGATGTCAGAAGAGGTGCTTGCGAATCAGCAGGTGGCAGTCTTCCCTCTGGGTCAGTGCTGATATAGTATTCCAGTAAGGTATTACCTCCCAGTATATGTTATAAAGCAAGATTCCAATCACCTATCGTTAAGGAGTTCATTGCACTTTTTGCTGTTCTAACCCAAATTGTAATTTTGGCAACTAGATTCTGTTTGTTACAATTCCCACCTGCAGTTTCAATTGGGTCTGACATTCTTCTTCACTTCCAGACCATAAATTTGGTGTTCTTCTGGAAGTAAAGGGTGTAAAGATTCTCACATGCAAAGTTCTGTAAAGCACTTTGGAATCCATAGGCTATTGCTCATGATTATTATGGCTACATCTGCATATGGGTAAGCTCATCCCAGTGTTCATTTGTCAAAATTGCCAGGTCACCATACAAATTTGGAACAATTAGCAAACTCTGTTCAAGAACAGCTGAAGATGCTGGAGGCAGGGCAGGATTAAGGCAACCCACAGCACTAGGCACACCACAGCACGGCATGCTCTGGGCTATGCCCCAGTAAGTCACCCACCTCCACCCTTAGAATGGTGGGGAAGCAGGGGAACACCAGCACTCTACAACAGTAAAGGTTCCTCCGTCAGGGGAGCTCACCACAGTACTTACCCCAGCAGCTGGAGACTACACATGTGTGTGAGCCACTGCATTCTTCTCCGCTTGAGTTCTCTACTGGGGTCATGGTGACAGAGCTGCCCATAGTATTGGGTCTTAAAATAACACTCTATTGAGATGTATGGGGCAGTTTTCATCTCCCAGATCTAGTTCCAGGCACTCTGCCGACTCAGGCAGCATCACTGAATAGGTTATGCTCAATTCACATTTTTGAGCTTCTCAGCCAGGAGGGTTAGGAAACTTCCTTAAAAAATGAATGTTCAGATTCCACCCTCATTATGAGATCAGGAGTTGGGGAACCTAGGCATGGGCCTATAATGTCTATGGGAGACTAGCAAAGATTCCTCTCATAGTTGGAGTAAACAGTACTCAAAAACCATGGCAACAAGTACAGCATAAATACCTAGACAGCTAGCTGATTGCATGAAAGTGTACTTCCTTTCTAGATTGCAGTGTTATCATCCCTATTCAAGCATCATCTGTATTGTGCTGTGGGGCTATAATGGCATGCTTTTATTTTTTTTTAAAGTATGTTTTGAAAGTTATTTTGCCCTAAAGCTGCAATAACCTGCATAGTTTACTTTGTTTTCTAAAGGATCGCACTATCTGTATAAAAGAGCCCTGAAAGGGACAGTCAAGTTAAAACCAAAACCCACGTTTGTCTGAATTTATTAATCTGCTGTTGCTGCAGATTAAATGACTGCAATTGAAGAGATTAATGAAATACATATTTTTTTCTTTGTTTTTTTCAGTTTGTTTGCGCTGAGCTTTTGACAGCCTGTTATGTCTAGTCAGTTTCACTCTTCACTCTGTGTGGATTTTTCCAATATGAGCAGAGGGTTGAGGGACAAGGACAGTACATGAAACTACTTTTAATTTTTTTTTTAAGCCGAGTAGATTTCAAGTTGACAGAGTCCTTTTCAGCTTTTTGAAGTCAAGAAACTAGAGATATTTTCTGTAATTTAAAAATGATGTTACTATTTTATTTCAATTGCCGTCTCTTTACTTCTCCCCCTCTGACATCATTACCTAGAAACTTTCTCTCTCTCCTTAAGTAACTTGCTTCTAAGCAAGTTTGGAAGATCAATAGGAGATACTGACAAAATGCTTCAGATATTGGAGTCTCTTTACTATTTGCATGGAGCTAACTAAGGCTCCAACACTGCTGACTATACACATGCTTATCTTTACACTATGTGAGGAGTCTTATTGAGCCCACTGCATGCCATTAAACATAGTCTAAGTCCTTCATTGACATAGATTTAACAATTAAAGGGCAGAGACACCATTTCGGAATAATCCTGGGATGGGGGCAAAGTTAGGCTAGCATATAGAACATTATATGTGGTTATATGCTGCAAAGTTGGGAAGTGGGGGCAGAGTAGATCGCCTAATGGAACACAAAGAATTATGAAAAATCTAGGGTAAGGAGGAAGTCAAGGTCAATGGGGACAACTACCCCACTTACCCAGAGCTAATGATCCCCCTGTTAAACAGAAATAAACCCTTGGTTATCATTCAATGGCTTGTCGCACTTTTAAATTAATGCACTGGAATGCAGTATTTTCCCTAAATCTCTCTGAAGGGATATTGATTTTTTTTAATTTAATAAAAAAGTAAAGATAGATGAATCCAGCAAATTTTACACTACCTAAAAAGAGATAACATGAAATATATAAGCCACCACCAGGCAACAACAACAATAATGTGGCATCATTACCACATCCGTCTGTTATTAGCATGGAAGAGAAGTATGAGAAATGGCATTGTGATGAATGTAAAAACCTTCCTAGTGACACCTTTGAGGAAGATGTGACTACGGAGACTGGCTGAGTCACAGTGTTGTTTACATGACTTATGGTAAAATAGGCCTGCCATTCCTGTTGGGACTGCACTGAAATGCAGGGTTCTTTAGGGAGGAAAGGGAACAGGAGTTCTAAAACCACCACTGTTAGGTGATTATTGTGTTTCACTGAATCTTCCAGGATTCTCCATACACTAGATCAGGGATCCCCAATGCAGTGCCCACGGGGGCATCTAAATGTGCCCGCATCCTGGCTGGTGGTGGAGCATTCACTGAATTTCTGCGGCATTTCAGCAACGACGCCTCTCGATGACGCCGCTTGCCGTCAGATGAAGTACAATGAGCATCCTCCGCAGTTTGCAATTTACAGGTGTGGGTACTTCAGCAGAATTTCCAAATCCCTCATATGGGCAATTAGATATAAGATGGGCTAAAAGGCTAATTTCAGTGTTCAAACTACTGGTCTGGATGTCCTGTTAAGAGGTCCGCTCTTGCAAGTTTGCCCTCATTCATCACAGCCACATATTTTCTCATCCCTTTTCCCTAGTGTGTAAAATGTAGCACTGGAAACAGGGGACCACTCTGACGAAAGATAGCTCACATGTTCTAACAGCTCTTTTTTGCAGGGCTTCGGGGGGGAAGGATCTCTCTTTTTGGTTAAGATTAAGCTTTGGTACTGATTTTAGAATTACTACAACTATCTTATTAATTTATAAACTATAATATGGGTTAGTCAGTTAACGTGCTTCATTTTCACCTCCAGAAATTTTTCCTGCCTACTCACAAATGTAAATAAATTTGATATTCTCCCACTGCTTTTCTACACCACAATATTCCCCACTCAAATTGGGAAGATCATCAGTTTTTGCTTAGGAGAGGCCAAGGTGTGAAACAGTGGGAGTGATGCAGATTGGAACAGATGTAAAATGGTAAAACTAAATATGGAGAATTTAAAAATTCTTATATGAATTATTAAAACTGGTTTGTGCTCTCACTGAATTTTTCCCCCCCGGTGGTAACCCTTAAAGCCAGACCTCTGATCACTTACAAGTGCAATCAACTCAAAGTGTATTTATAGTAGATCACACTCAAGAGTGCAGCCTTTGGAAACAAGAGGAAGTCGTCCAGCTTAGCAGAAGTTAAAAACTTGCAGAAGGCAGAGCCCAAAGGGTCAAAACATCACCTGTAAACGTGACAGTTGTGGCATAGATTGTCTCACGCCCGTGGGTCTCTTCAGCCACAGCTGCCATAAAACCAACTGAGTAAAATTTTTAACCTCGCAGGGACACATACCCAGAGCCAGCCTGAGGCATATTCAGCATATGCGACTGTGTAGGGCACCCAAAAATTTGGGGCACCACTGGGACCGCAAGTAAAAGTGGGTCAGCTCCCACTCACCCAGTGTGCACTGCAGTCTCCTTAGGCAGGGGCCATATTCACAGAGCCAAATGCACTGACATTCTGCGTGAGGGAGAGGGGACGGGGGTCTTTGCAGGGAACTGTGACTTTCTGCCACCATGAGGTAGGCTAGGCGGTTCAGTATCCTTTGCTGCCTCATCCCTCCCCCCCAGGCTGCGAGCCTGGGCTTCTGCTGTGTACAAAGCTAGGTGTGTGTCAGCAATGAGGGTGTGGGGATCCATGGGCAGGGTAGTGGCTGTGCCCCAAGTCAGTAATAGGGGCACCAGTTTAATTATACAACGCAGGGCCCCAAAAAGCCTAAGGAGGGGCCTGTGCATACCCATGGTCTTTCCAGACTGAAGGATACCTACTAGGTTATAAGAGTTCCTTCTTGAGAGAGAGATTTCCCCATTACATTTAAAGATAAACTATTAAAAATTAACTGAGCGTCATTGTTGGTAATTTATATACTATTCTTAATACCAACTGAGAAATCTGAAGATATTTTCTTTTAAAACTGATTTGTCATTTTTCCATTTGGCAAACCTTGGTTTCTTTCTGTCTTGAGCCAAAATTAACAGCTTCAGTGTATAGCCCTAATCTCTCCATGCCAAGACATCTTCAACTGTGCACCAACTTCATTAAATGCTACCAAAATAACACTGGAAATAGTGTTTCAGTTTATTGCTGAATGAGGCATTTTGTATTTAGGCCCAGCTTTCTTTTATTTTGCCAAAAGAAAATTGTGAACACAAATATCTGGCATCGTTTATACTTAGTGCTCAGTCTGGATTTGGCAACAAACAAACAAACAAACCACAACCCACCCAAACCTCCAATGCTGTTATTTTCAAAGCTCCTCTATGCCTTAAACTCTCAATAGAGAACATATGGACAACCTCCCACTAGAGTGCAAAAAGCAGTCTGAAAAATACTAAACTAGATTTCTGACTTTGGTGCTCATGAAAAGTAAGAGGATAATGGCTGTGACCATGTCCTGATGCTGTGAAGTCTTCCACATACAGACCTGCTAATATATGTCATCCTAGCTCATGAATCCCACTAACAAGCATCTGATAAACAAGCTAAATCCAGTTGTGTCCATCTATATCCTTAGATTTTTCATTCTATTCACATAAATGTTACTCCTGGTGACTTTCTGCACCAAAATATTAAAAATTCTGTACATTTTATTTGTCAAAATAGGGCTGTCCAGCAATTAAAAAATCCCACCACAATTAAGTGTGCTGTTAAATACAATGCCATTCATTTACATATTATTGGATGTTTCCTACATTTTCAAGTTTATTGATTTCAATTACAACACAGAATATGTGTACAATGCTCACTTTATTTTGATTACAAATATTTGCACTGTAAAAAAACCAAGAAATTGTATTTTTCAATTCACCTAATACAAGTACTATTGTGCAATCTCTATCATGAAATTTGAGCTTGCAAATGAGGAATTATGTAAAAAAAGTTCATTGTTTTATTTTTGAATGTCAAACTTTTTAGCCTACAAATCCACTAAATCCTACTTCTTGTTCAGCCTATCACTCAGACAAACAAGTTTGTTTACATTTGCAGGAGATAATGCTGCCTACTTCCTGTTTACAATGTCACCTAAAAGTGAGAACAGGTGTTTGCATGGCACTTTTGTAGTCAGCATCGCAAGATATTTACATGCCACATGCACTAAAGATTCAGATGTCCCTTCATGCTTCAACCACTATTCCAGAGGACATGCATCCATGCTGATGGGTTCTGCTCAAAACGATCCAAAGCAGTGCAGACCAACGCATGTTCATTTTTATCATCTGAGTCAGATGTCACCAGCAGAAGGTTGATCCTCTTTTTTGGTGATTCGGGCTCTGTAGTTTCTACATTGGACGAGCAGCAAAGAATCCCGTGGCACCTTATAGACTAACAGACGTTTTGGAGCATGAGCTTTCGTGGGTGAATCTGAAGAAGTGGGTATTCACCCACGAAAGCTCATGCTCCAAAACGTCTGTTAGTCTATAAGGTGCCACAGGATTCTTTGCTGCTTTTACAGATCCAGACTAACACGGCTACCCCTCTGATACATTGGACGGTTTCTGTTTTAAGACATCTGAAAACATGCTCCACACCTCAGATTTTGGAAGTCACTTCAGATTATTAAACCTTGGCTCCAGTGCTGTAGCTATCTTTAGAAATCTCACATTGGTACCTTCTTTGCATTTTGTCAGATCTGCAGTGAAAAAAATGTTCTTAAAATGAACAATATATGCTGGATCATCTGGGACTGTTATAACATGAAATTTATGGCAGAAGTGGGTAAAACAGAAGGAGACACAAAATTCTCCCCCAAGGAATTCAGTCACAAATTTAAATTAATGGGTTTTGTTTTTAAACGAGCACCACCAGCATGGACGCATGTCCTCTGGAAAGGTGGCTGAAGCATGAAGAAGTAGATGACAATTTAGCATATCTGGCAGGTAAATACCTTGCCTTGTTGGCTACAAAAGTGCCATGCGAACACCCACTCACACTTTCTGGTGACACTGTAAATAGGAAGTGGGCACGTTATCCCCCGTAAGTGTAAACAAGCTTTTCTGTGTTAGTGACTGTCTGAACAAGAAATAGGACTGATTGGACTTGCAGGCGCTAAAGTTTTACTTTTTTAATTATTGAATGCAGTTATGTAACAAAAAATTTACATTTGCACTTTCAGGATATAGAGATTGCACTACAGTATCTTGCTTATCATTTTACAGTGCAATCAAAATATAAAGTGAGCACTGTACATGTTGTATTGTGTTGTAATTGAATTCACAATATTTGAAAAAAGTAGAACATCCAAAAACATGTTTAATACATTTCAATTGGTATTCTATTGTTTAACAGCGTGATTAATATTTTTTTAATTCACAATTAATTTTGCCTTAAGAATGTGAGTTAACTGCGATTAAGCGACAACCCTACAAAACAAACACCAGTTTCAATTATTTTGGTAATTTATTTCAAAATACTTGTCAGCAAGTATGTCTGTAACAATACAGACACACAAAAATTCCAAGATGTAGAGAGTTAAAGAAACTCCTATGACAATGCAGTTCCTGTTTCCCTGCCCCCTTCCCCACTGCAGAACCCAGACCAGGGGAGGAGGGGGGCACAGACACCGCCCCCCCCAGCCCAGCCAATACACCCAAATCCCAGCCATGGGACCCCCCGAGCCAACCCCTAGAGCCCAAGGATACAGAGGGAGAAACAGCCTGATGCTCCGTCCCAGGCTTGCATGGAGTTTCCTGTGCACCTCCATTTCCTTCCCTCAGGGCATGCTGGGAACTGCAGCAGCCAGGAACCCTCTAGCTCAGGGATCGTCAACCTTTCAGAAGTGGTGTGCAGAGTTCATTTATTCACTCTGATTTAAGGTTTCACATGCCAGTAATACACTAACATTTTTAGAAGGTCTCTGTCTATAATATATAACTAAACCAGGGATAGGCAACCTATGGCACGTGGGCCGAAGGCTGCATGCAAGCTGATTTTTAGTGGCACTTACACTGCCTGGGTCCTGGCCACCAGTCCGGGGTGCTCTGCATTTTAATTTAATTTTAAATGAAGCTTCTAAACAATTTCAAAACCTTATTTACTTTACATACAACCATAGTTTACTTATATATTATAGACTTCTAGAAAGAGACCATCTAAAAAGGTTAAAATGTTTGACTGGCACACAAAATCTTAAGTGAATAAATGAAGATGTGGCACACCACTTCTGAAAGGTTGCCGACTCCTGAATTAAACTATCGTTGTATGTACAGTAAATAAGTTTTTTAAAATGTTTAAGAAACTTAATTTAAAAATTAAAATGCAGAGCCTCCCAGACCGGTGGCCGCCTTCAGCATGTGTGCCATAGGTTGCCTACCCCTGCTCTAGCTCCTTCTCCCTCTCCCCAGCAGTGTCTTCTGTGTGCAAGCTGGGCTCTGTTGGGTCCAGTGCCCCTAGTGGCAGCTAGCAGTACTGCAGCCCATTTCTGCATGGGAAAGGAAATTCCACATCAGGGGTTCTCAAACTGGGGTCAGGACCCCTGAGGGTGTCAAGATGTCAGCCTCCACCCCAAACCCCGCTTTGCCTCCAGCATTTATAATGGTGTTAAATATATTAAAGTGTTTTTCATTTATAAGGGGGGGGGGAGTTGCACTCAAAGGCTTGCTATTCGAAAGGTGTCACCAGTACAAAAAGTTTGAGAACCACTGTTCTTCATGCACAGCATTCATTTCTGCATTGTGCAGTGGAGCAGAATTCCCCCAGGAGTAATTGATGTGTATTCAAGTGTAGACCTATTCAAGACAATTTCATCAACAGGCCTTACAGAACTCCATGCACAACGTTCTCTCCTTTCCCCATACCCAATAAGCCTACTCTTATCTGCTGTGTGGTTTCCATGAGGGAGGAGAGACCAAGCCAACATCTTGCTACCCATCATACCCCACCTGTCTCCATATTTTCAAGAGAAGGTGTAGTGGCCTGCTTCCCCTCTCCTTTCCAAGGCTAAACTCAGGCCTTCCTGAAGACAAATGAGTTTTCCACTTCCAAGTCTGGTGGAAAGGCATCCAACAGTCTGAGTCCTGTTTTCTGGCTACTTAAATTTTAAAGGCAATGTGAAATTTTTACCCAGAGAGTATTGCTACATTACAAAACTCCTTCACCCATTCATGCAAGCACCAATGATCTCTCCCTCCCTCCGCACATTGTGAGTGACATAGAAACTAACTAAACATCAACCATAAGAGGAAAGGTTCCTCACTAGTGCGGTTCACCTGATACACAAACTCTAAAGCGTTCAAAATTCTAGTGCAACCTTATTTAAAAAAACAACACCACACACTTTGCACTGCAAGTGCCACCCTTTCCATCATTAAAGGAAAAGTGGGTTTTGAGCGGAGGCTAGTGGGGGAACCAATAAAGATTCCAAACAACCAGCAGATCAGAGAGCTGGCTGAGTCAGCCACTGAAGGAGGGAGTTCAGTCTAACTATTGCTTTAACTTCTTAAAAGCAATGCTTCCCTCCAGTAACACTGCTCCTTCATGACCCCAAGATAGCCTTCCCTGTGCCCAAATATGTGAAGAGCTATCTGAACTACCAAGTCTGGCAATTTACTTACCAGGACACTCACTTTTTGGAGGATCGGCGGGAAAAGAAAAAACTAAAACAGATTCCAGCCATATTTAAAAACAACAAAACACTCCCTGAAGGGACAGAGGCCCTTAGGTCATTGTACCATTCGTTCATTCTTGGGGAGGATTCCATGTTGAATGCTACAGCCTAAAAATTTCTATGGTCTGATGAATTAAATGTTGCACACATGTGGCCAACAAACCAGAGATGATCTGTCCTCTTGTGATCCAAGCATATCAGAAATGGCTGATAAATTGCTATGCTGATCTCCATATGAATAACTTGGGTGAATAGTACGAGTGCAAGAGAGGAAGAGAGGAAAAAATTTCTAGGAACTTGAAGTAACCAAGTTAAATACAGCTGTGAACACAGCTAAATTAGAACAGTTTCAGTTTTAATAGTATTGAGGACTCCATCAGGACTAGTGTGCAAGGATACCAATGAAGTATGTGTTTGTGTGATACGACATATGAGAATCCTGGCATTTTGCTTTCTCAGGCAGTGCAGTGGTCATTATGGAAACTGCAGCATTTCTGAAAATATGCAGATCATAAAGCATCACAGTTTCAAACAACCAGTTCCAAACAATTCATAGCCAACATGAATATGACAGATCATTCAAGTGTGGTGAAGAGATGCATACCAAAACAGATCAAGAGGATTGCATTTAAAAAATGAAGGCTTTCTGGGAACAGAGTAATTCCCGATATAGACACCACATATAGGAATTTTTTTACACCATGATACTCCAGGGCCAGCAGCAAAACAAACTGCATCACTTCCAACTGCACATGTCCTACAGCCTTTTATATGCCATAAACCTTATTACAGAATCTAGCATCAGCCCACCAGGACATGTTTACACTACATGTGGTAGATTTTTACTGTGATAAACATCTCAGATTCACAATAATGTAAAAGCAGTTTAAGAAAATTTACAAATCAGCAGAATTCAGGTTTACCTTGACAAATATTTGTATTCAGTTCACAATTCTTCTGATGCATCTGCTTAAAAAAAATCAAGACTACAAACACTGGAGGAAAAACAGTGTTTACAATTTTCTCCTTTCTAGGAACCACAGCAAGTAGCACATACAGGGCATGATCCTGTTCCAACTAACACCGAGACTAAATTTCACATCCACTTCAATGGAAGTGGGGTTGGATCCACTGCATAAACTGCTTCAATGGCAAGAGTATGGGACCTATTGTATAAATGCTCCAAAATGGAAAATTTAACTTTCACGTAACAGCCATTTATTTATTTATATTTAATTGCATAAGCAATTTTTAAAGTTATTTCAGTGAGGTGAAAGAGGCTTGCTTTACAGGCTAAGAAATTCTACAAAGACAAAACATTTCATGTCTGGGTGTATTATTTCTGGCTTTCAGAAGGAAATTGTTTAAGAATTTACTTGAAAAGACGACTTGTGGCAGCAAGCATTGCCGTGCACCCAGTACTAAATATTTACAAGACTGAGGCCCTAATACTGTGGGCTGGCCTAGAAGAAAACCTGTTTTATTTGGCTTCACTTTGTGTTCATGAAGGTTTTACAATTTTCGCCTGCTATAACAAAAGAGATAATGGGCTCAATTCTCTCCTGTGCCTGTGAGGGTGAGGAAAGCAGATTAGAAAGCCAGTTCCAGCTCCCTAGTTCTCATAGCCAGTGCTGGCTCAGACACAAGTTAAAGCTTCTGCCAGCCAGCATTAAGTTCCACTGCTGGCTTAGGGTCCTTACTGGACTTTGAAGGGAAGGTTGCAGTGGCGGGGCATCTGTACCATAACCAGGACCTGTGGCTCTACCCTACTCATCCTAGGGAAGTTGAACGCACAGTAGACATATTATTCCCATGGTGTGTTCTATAAAGCCTGAGTGTTTGCTCTTTTCAAACTGCACAAATATGCAAGGCAACAATGAACCTACCCCACATAATATACACATTGTCTCTATAAGGTTAGTTCCAAACAAGAGTAAAGCCCCCTTTCTTGATCAGCCATCAACCCCACTGTTAGGAGCATAAATATCGTTAATCCTGACAATTTGAGGGAAACCAAATAACCAGTTGATACTTGCCCCTACTCATACAATATACCGGAGTGACCTGAACACTTAGCCCTTAGCATTCCATCAGCTATACTACTGGTGACTTCTCCATAAGGGTACGTCTTCACTACCGGCCGTATCAGTGGGTAGCAATCAATTTCTCGGGGACTGATATATTGTGTCTCATCTAGAAGCGATATATCGATCCCCGAACGAGCTCCTGTCGACTCCGAAACTCCCCCAACGCGAACGGCGGTAGCGGAGTCGACAGGGGGAGCTATGGACGTCGATCCCGCGCTGTGAGGACGGTAGATAACTCAATCTAAGATACTTTGACTTCAGCTACGCTATTCACGTAGCTGAAGTTGCGTATCTTAGATTGATTTCCCCTCTTAGTGTAGACCAGCCCTAAGACACTACATAATTAAAGGAGATTAGAGAATGGCAACTACTGTTACAACTTGGCTTGGATCTCATGGTTCACTGTCAAAATGCAAGTCACCAGAAATAAAGCTGAGTTCTGGTAAAAGGTACCTTATTTCCCTCTCTACCCCACTCATTTACTAAAATAGCTTTAAAAACATTTTTCCTACACATGAAGAGGCAAAGGCAGTCTATTAGACAGGCAGTTATTCTGGAAGCTGTTAATAAAAGAAGAAGATGTATAGCACTCAAGCTTCTCACACACAATCGTTAAGATGCATTCTAATAATTGAGCAATAAATCTAGTCTCTCCTTCAAACTTATCCCTTCCCTCCAGCTTCTTAGAACACCTGTAAAAGCCTTGGGCCTTGTGGTTAATTGTGCTTAACTCTCAGTCCTTACTACTCAAAAGAAGAATACCACCCAGCTAGCAGAACTTTAAAAAGAAATAATGGCCAAATACAGCTCTAGCATAAAAACAGGCTGGAAGCACTGCAATTGCTCTCCAAACAAGGCCATTGTTGAAAAGCATGTTTCCCATCCAAACCAAATGAAAGGTATAATCTAGTGATGGAATGTATAGATTTGCCAATCAACTCATAGATACAGTACTGATTTCTAGTTATGTACAATGGCTAAAGGTATCCTCCCATTTAGTTTACCAACTGAATCATTTATTTACTGATGCAATAAATCAAGATCTGTAGGTTACCAAGGCTATACAGTAACTTAAAAATAATATGAAGCAACTGCCAACCCCACTCACCTCAACAAAAAGAACATGCTGATAGAGGAATTGACATAATGACTTCACATTCAGAGACTTTGTGATTCAATTTTCACATGGAGCTGCTGTAAAAGCCTATAAGTAAAGTCTTAGTTTACTTTCAATATTGTGATTGGCCTCTGTCTATACTGGATTTTTTTTTGCTATCTCCTGAACACCTCAGTAATTCAAATTAGCAGAAGTAGCATGTGCTGATGCTCATCAAGACTAAGGGTATGTCTACACTATGAAATTAGGTCGATTTTATAGAAGTCGATTTTTAGACATCAGTTTTATACAGTCAATTGCATATGTCCACAGTTACCGCAATCTGTTGCCCTTTGGAATTCTGGGTTAAGCTCCCAATGCCTGATGGGGCAAAAACATGGTTGCGGGTGGTTTTGGGTACATGTCATCAGTCACCCCTCCCTCCGTGACAGCAATGGCAGACAATCATTTCATGCCTTTCTTCCTGGGTTCAAACTGCTGTCCAGAGCAGTCACAATGGAGCACTCTGAGATAGCTCCTGGAGGCCAATACCATCGATTTGCGGCCACACTACTCCAAATTTGACCCAGCAAAGTTGATTTTAGCACTACTCCCCTTGCCAAGGAAGGATAAGAAGTCTATTTTAAAAGCCCTTTCGGTCAACAGAACAAGGATGGTTGTGTGGACGCATTAATTTTTAAATCAACCTAATGCAGCTAAATTTGACCTAACCCCATAGTGTAGACCAGGCCTAGGCCTCTTTTGCAAAATCTGGAGGATAAACAATTCACACATCTTAATATTTTCCCATTCCTACTTTGCTGAGACCTCAAAATAATCTTAGCTTGTTAACAGAGTCAAATTCAATCACAAGAATTTCGACTCTACTCCAAAAATGAGTCACACGTAGGTGTAGGACCTATTGTGTCAGCATAAAGTGAGATACAGCTGGATTCTGCTTTTGATTTACACTGGTATAAATGCAATGATTCCACTGACTTTATTCTGTATCCTTCTGCAGGAACTGACCTGAGCCAATTTGCAACTAACAGCCAAAAAAAGATACCTATGGGCAGCTCTGTTTCATCATACACTTCTGTGATGCAGGCCAGGGTGGTTTTGGGGGCTGGGAGTCCTGGCAAAGGTTTCTCTCCCAAACAAAAAATTTTCATGACCTGTAAAAAAATCTTTTGTTCTTTCCAGACAACAATCCAGAGCCCTTCAGGCATCTAAAATAGATCAGGTTTCTTCTGAGTAAATATGGGCAGAAAATGGGAAGTCCTAATTAAAATGCAAATTAGTAGACAGTAGTCTGAGGCACACGTTGGCATCACTCTGAAACACTAAGAAGGGTGGCTGACATCTAGTGCAGCTATTCTCCCCACCTGACAAGCTCAGAATGCTCCAACACAAGCACTTGTCTCAATGCCGGTTTGACTGTTACCAACCACCACATGTGCCAAGTAGGACATTTCAGGCTGCACAGCTACAAACATTTCACAAACTTCCCAACGGACTAGAAACAAAAATCTTCTCCCCTTGCCTCCTCAACATGACTTCTTGATTTCTTTGTTTTAAAGAAAAAGAAAAGGAATATTTGTTATAATAATTATCCATCATTGAACAGCTACGTGTTCTTTCTGGAAAAAATTCAGTACATGCTGTACTAAATGATAAGATCAAAAGGGTCTACCTCTCAAAAGCAGTGTATAAACTCTTATACAGTCCAGTCCAAATATCTTATTGTTGGCTACCTAAGAGGCCTTCACATACTGTAACTGTTAAGACATCAGCTAATGCATAAAATCAGTAATCCTTTAAAAAAACCTGTAATGGTGGAGTAGGCAACTTGTTCTGGGAACAAAGTCTCTCAAACATTGATGTTTATTCCTCAAAGGCTTAAAGTGAATGGATGATAATGAGTTTTATATAAACAAAGAGAAAAGGACCAGTTCAGTGTACAACCTGGTCTTCTCGCACTGGGTGTGCAGCTCTACTTCCTCAGAGGCTCTTCTTCCCTCCTTTCACTGCCCAACTTGGTTATTCAACACTATGCATCCAAGAATTAACTCCCTGCCTCCTTGGCTTGTGTAACCATTGGTGAGCTAAATGCAGTTCTGATAGAGGAAATTTTTTTTTTGTTCAAAGATCAAATGAGGGAGTCTTCCCTCTCCCCCCCTTTGATAAAGTGGGGAATGAAAGAACTGAACACTCAAGGTTTTCTGCCATATAATCCTCCTCCAGAAAACATTCATTAAGACTCTCCTGAAACATTGCTATACCTGTGTGTGAATGTAATTGCTATCTTCTATAATTGCTATATTTGCAAACTAGTCTCCTGCACAAAATTTCAAAAGCCACTTTAACTATCATGTTTTAAAAGAAAAAGGAAAAAACCCTGAGAAAGTCAGTAAACTTTAGAAAGTCATTCATTAGCATTACAGTATTTCCTCAGAACTTGCTTAGCTCTGAATGCCTTTTGATAAAAAAGTATTTCTTGCCAACTAGGAGAGCAGGCATGCCTGTTCCATGCAGTTAATGTACAGTAGGTTAATAAAAGCAGTAAAGAATCCTGTGGCACCTTATAGACTAACAGACCTTTTGGAACATGAGCTTTCGTGGGTGAATACCCACTTCCTCAGATGCATGATAGTAGGTTAATAAGTAATTTGAACACAAATAAAGCTCTAGCCCCAGCTTGTAAAGAGAAGCTGCTCTGAGTGTTTAAAATCAGATCATGAGTTTATTTTAAAACATTGAAGGATTTAATTCCTTTCCCCTCCCCCACTGTCTGAAAAATATCACTTTGTACACAAACTCAGCTTTCACTAATGTGAAGCTATTAATGTACTCAGATACAGGCCAGCTGTTTTATGTCTTGCACCAAGTTTCTGCTACAAGTTAGTTTCAGACAATCAAAAAACTCTTTTCAGGCCCTGAGGGCATGTCTACATGGAGAGTTAGTGTGTGGCAAGACAGCCTGTGAAGCTCAGCCCACTAGCCTGTTGTGCACTAACTGGCCATACGGACCCTGGTACCACATACTTGGTTCCATAGGGCCTGGTGACTTAGTGGGTGGCAGGCTAGTGTACTGTAGATTCACACCCTGGCTTTTTCCACACAAGCACATGTAAACTAGACCTATTACTTCTTTCAAACTGAAGCCATGTAATAAATAAATAAAATATTAGGAACAATAAATTTCCAGCAAACTTCCCCCACCCCCTGCTCCCATCAAAAGCCTGGGAGAATACATAGGCCCTGCAACATAACCTGAGGGCTCAATCGTTACAGAGGGGGTTGAGGTATGACATGTCCCATAGTCAGGTTCTCATCACAGAATATGCCCTGCCGTCAGCCCTTTTAGCCCCATAGCTGTGGTATCACCCCAGGAAAAGAGTGTCTCTAAAGAAGGCAGGCCCCAAACCATCTAAGGTAGGGAAAATGGGAGATCCCCTCCCATCCTGTAGAAAGTGAAAACCCAGATGCTGCTTCCTCCCTCCATGTAGCCTGGAGGAAAACTGCAACTGAGCTGGCTGGAGACAGCAGCTGGTAGGAGCAGATGCAGAAACAGCCAAGGCAGCGACCTTAGGACACTTACATAACTTTCTAGTTTTGAAAGAACTTGGTCATGTGCTGATCAGCTGTTTGGCCCAACCCTCCTGCTCCCCCAAGTCTTCTCACCTCAACTTTACTCCACACCTTGCTTTGCTCGCTGTTTAACTAAGGCTGAAAATAATTGGTACAAACTCTTGTATAAACAGCACATACACATGAATCTCAAACTGTACTGGCATCTCTATCGTTTGATTATTGCTTTCTTCTAATGGGGATGGAATCTGTGCTAGGGAAGCATGATTCCCATTTCAGGATTTATGAGGAGGAAAGACAGTGACTGGACATCATTTCAGCTGTTCAAAACAACACAAAGGGAGCAGTGGAGACTTACTGGAATACCCCCGTCTGTGACTGCTTCAGTTTCCAGGAGTCCTCAGCTGGTGTGCAGCCAGTGAAGCCAACTCCTGCCCTGCCCCTTCTGCAGCTCCTGGCATAGAAGGCATTTTAGGGGCACAGAAGGGCGTGTTGGCAAGAGATGGACAGTGGGAGTTATTAGAATACAAAGTGCTTCAGCAATCCCGACACTGGGCAGTCCCGTGAGAATTCCTGTCAGCTGACTAAGGTTACAGCAATCCGCACCTGGGGCTGGGACCAGAGAGAGAATGGGAGAGATGTAAATGGGTCTCTGACAGTCCCTCTGTTGTGCCCAATGTGAGCTGCATTCAGAATCCAGGCTCGACTGGCTTTTCTACAATAAGGACTACAGACATGGATTGGTATTTTAGGCAGGGAACATTTTCTATTTGCCTGTGTAAGCAGAGTCAGGATGAGCTCTACCCTGACATCTGGTGGAAAGAATTTCAGAGAGTGTATTTGCATAGGCACGCCTACCCTATCCCAGATTGCCGAGCTGTGGGACTGCTTTGTGACAGAAATGACTCACCCTCAGTTGGGTGGTACTTGATAGACAAGGGACATGGGTTCCAAAACCCAGTGAATTGAGAGAGGCTGGGGACAGGTATCTGTGCCTGGTGGTGCAGTCTCCTTGTGGAGCCTCCTCTCTCCACTGTGGAATGTCAGAGTTGATTTTTTTATTCCCTCAAGAATCTAGATACAGGTTACTGAGCTGAACTCACTTTGGGCTAATGGTGCACTAGCACTGGGGCTCCCTACTAAGAGCTGAGATCACTAAGAGTTGAAATCACTAAAGAGCTGAAATTACTGAGCTGAGAGCACTGAGTTCTGTGCTAACTAGTGGGGGAGCCTGAAGCTATACTGTGGAACAGAGCTGCTGGTGGAGTGGAGCAGTTTGTGGGGATGGCTGGAGCGGATCACGGGACAGCTGGTGGAGCAGAGTGGCTGGCAGAGCGGAGTAGCTGTGGGATGGGTGGAGCGGCCCACAGAGTGAGCGGAGCCGAGCAGTTTGAAGGGAGAACTGGAGCAGCTCATGGAGCAGAGCAGCTGGTGGAGCGGAGCAGTTTGTGAGGATGGCTGGAGGAGCAGAGTGGAGCGGCTGGTAAAGCAGAGCAGTTCGCGGAGAAGGCGGAAGCAAAACCCACGGAGAGGCAGGGCAGTTGGCCCCGGATGACGTAAGGTGCCCCTTTTTACCCAGGCTGGGGGGAGGGACCTCTACAGATAAACTCTCGAACTCTGGGGTGGCATTGACCAGAGACTTTTGGGTTGTTGGACTTTGGGGTGATTGGACTTAAAACCCTAAGGGGAAAAAGGACATTGCCAAACGTACTTGGAGGTGGGTTTTTGTTTATGGTTTGTGTTATAACCCTGTTTGTGGTGTTTCTCCAATGGGATGCCGCATTGATTCCTTCCTTTATTAAAAAAGATTTTGCTACACTCAGACTCCGTGCTTGCGAGAGGGGAAGTATTGCCTCATAGAGGTGCCCAGGGGGGTGTGGCATGTAAGTGTCCCAGGTCACTGGGTGGGGGCTCAAGCCCGTTATGCATTGTGTTACTGAAACGGAACCCCTGGATACTGAATCCGGCCCTTGTTTCTGCCAACTCAGAGGGAGGGGCAGAAGGGTTACACCTGTACAAAGAGAGACAGTAGTGTCTCGAGTCTGAAAAAGGTTAAATCAAGACACTTCCTTGCTCTTGGGTCTTGGATGTTCTTTGCATTGTTTGTGTAGCTGTGCTCACTGCCCCTGCTTTATACATCACCTTTTATGTACATTACTGTTGATCCAAACACATTTAACAATGATGGAACAGAGTTGAGAGTTAAAACATCATCACCTTGCCATTAAATACCGATTTCAGGAAGGTACTGTTTTGATTCTTATTGTCCTTGTAACTACAGACCTTCACATGCTTTCTCAATAACTGAATCCTTCATGCATGCCCTTTGGCAGACCTGACACCCTAAACTAATCGGATGGACTGAAACACAATTGCTTTTACAAATACAATACTTCATTATATATTTGTTTTGAAAGCAGTTTCCAGAGCTTAGAGCATGTCTGCGAAAGCAAGAGAAAGAATGATGATGTTGTTACAAGGTCAGTTTTTCAGAGACCGTAGGCAGTAGTCGCTGGCACACTGTCAAATTATCACCATGGCAAACATGGCAGCTCCTGGACAATGATTCAGCTGCTTTGACCATATTAAGTCTCCAGCTAAATCTGAAGACAAATTACTCAGGATCCCTAACATACACAACCTCCAAGGATTTTTTTAAAACTAAGTTAAAGAACTTAAGGAAAAAAGCAGCATAGTTAAGACTGACAAGCCCACTAAGCGAGTGCTCCTTCCAGGGCCATCCCTAGCTATTTGAGGGCCCTACACAGTGCCCTCGCTGGGGGGTGGGAGGACGGCAGGCCTCCACGGGGGTGAGGGATGGAGCTGGCTTGGGGGGGAAAACCACCCCCCAGCACTCACCCATGGTGCAGCTGGGTCCAGGTCCCTGCATTTCCCACCACTGGTGAGTGCAGGCCTGGCCCTGCTGCAGTCCTCAGGGGTGGGAAGAGGCAGGGTGGGGGCAGAGCTGGGGCAAGGGGCCTGAGGAAGAGGTGGGGTAGGGAGGGGCTAGAGCAGCACACAGCTGCTCAAGTCACCAAGAAACTTGGGGCACCAAATGTCCTGGTGCTCTACACAGCTGCATACTTTGGGTATGGGTAAGGACAGCCCTGGCCCCTTCTTCCCATGCATATTTTACATACACCCTGTTTGGACAGAATATTATAAAAACCTATTAAGCCGGGGCCTAACATTTTTTTAATAAGGGAAAGCCTGGTGTGCTGTGCTTGCACTCAGAGAAAAAAAAATCAAGGACAATTTTGCACATGATGCTGTCCCTTGTCACAAACCCTATGCTTAAGTGTCTTAGCAAGGAGAATCCATATCCACATTGTTTGTAGCATAGTATCTTTTCCAGGCCTGAAGAAGTGCTCTGTGAAAGCTTGTCTCTTTCCACCAACAGAAGTTGGTCCAATGAAAAATATTGCCTCACTAACCTCGTCTCTTAATCCATTTCTGGTACCTGAGGAAGGGAGCTGCCAAGGAAGCAGAAAGATGAGAGGCTGTACTATTGGCATGCACAGGTCACCTGCATCTGTGATGCTAACCATCCTATTTAATGTACCCTTAACTATACACCAGTTCTCTATTCAGAGCTGGATGGAAGACAGTTCTGATCTCTGATGAATCACTAGAGTGCCAATGACCTTTGGCACAACAGGACTTCAAAAAACAATATTCAGCTACAAGGATGCTATGACTGATGGTGGTCTGCTCTAATAACTTATAAATACTGTATGTGACCTGGTTATTGCGATGTTCATTGTATGAATAATTTGGGATGTCAGTAGGGATGTTGCAAGAAATAACCAGCAGGACAGTGAGGATACTAAACAATGACTCTAGATAAGCCACACTACCACTACCATGAGCCCAGTAAACACTGCAGGGTTATTAAGAGACAATGCCTGAGCTACTAGCTCTGAAAGTTCTACCTCTTGGCTCCAGCCTCGTTCTAAAATGTGTTTTGCCATGCATGGCCAAGATCAAAGGGATCTCTGTCTGGATTAAAAGTGATACTCTCCTCTAAAAAAAGTAATTGAGGAGCTGTTCAGGCTGACACCCAGGACTCTATTAGGTAGACCTGCCTAGGTGACCAAGAGAGACATGCATGTAGACTATTTGTTGTTTTAAAATCATCTTATATTTTGTTCCTACCGCTATTTTTAGCAAGGCGATCTGATTACTGTATTCGCCACTGGTCACAGACAACTGAAGGGAATAACTGCAGAGGCCAGAACTCAGTCAGACCTTCTAGGTAAGCACATTTGATGCACAGCATACTGTAGCACAGGGCCTGGTCTAGGAGTGGGCTTCCCTCCTGGGACAGGTAAAGGCATGAGGCCTGACACCTGGAGGGATACATCTGTCCCCTTCCTGGTGTCACAGTGTAACAGTTACAGAGCTAGCTGCACAGGTCCTAATCAACACAGTACATATAAAGGGGAGCACCAGAGGCTGCACTGTTTCTCTGCACAGAAGGCCACCCAGAAGCATGAAGCAGAATCCCTTCCAGAGCTTCCCTTCGGGCAGTGGGTGTCACACTGCCTTGTGGCGCAATTTGGTCCTTAGACTGTCCTTCCCCGAGACAAAAAGCTGCTTTGTTCTGTGTTTTTGCGGTCTCTAGAGTGCTTGTGTGTGCTGGTTAAATAAACAATGCCTCAGTAGCCTTGTAAAGCCCTATTAAAAAGCAAGGTGAAGAAAATAAAATAAACCCAAGCCACTAGAATTGCTAGCGTAACCCTTCTGCTAGACAGCATTGGCAGCAACAAGAGCCAGGTTCAATACCTAGGGGTTTCTTTTAACACTACACAACAGAACAGGCTTGAGCTCCCATCCAGAAATCTAGGAAAATCAACTACCACCCCAGTACCTCTGAGGTAATACTTCCCCACACACAAGCACTGAGTCTATGTGTAACAAAAGAAAACTTTTACTGAAAAGGGAGAGGGAACTCAACATTAATTTGGGAAACCACCACAAGAATTCAAAAATTGGCAAACCATACATTAAACACCCCTTCCATGGTATGTCGGGCAGTGGTCCTCTGCCTCAGTGTCCCACCTGGCCATGTAAAAGTCTGACAGATGAGTGTCCCCTTAAGATGCTACTCTTCTTTCCCTCTGCTGCACTCCACTGATGGTTGGTTGTCCAACATCAGCAAAGTCCCAGAATTTGGGGTGCATTCATGTGGGGTCACATCCCACCTCTGAAGGAGGAGGTGGAGCAATGTCTCTGCTGCTATTACTCACTGCTGGTGCTGATTGCCATTGTTGCTGTCACCTTTGCCACTTCTCCCCACTGTCACTGTTTTTGCCACTGCTTGTCAGTGTCTCTGCTGCCTTTGCAGCTGCTCACTGCTGTCTCTGCTGCTGCTGCAGCTGCCTCTAGCTGCAATGCCATGTTCTGAGGTTTCATCACTAAGCCCAGTTCTTAGTGATTTCACCAGCTAATGGGGACCCTCACTGCTTCTGCATCCTCTGCACTGTCTTTTACAGCAACACTATACCAGGTCTAATGTTCAGCCCCTAGTCTGGCTATCAGTGATTAAACCTCTAGCGACCACTGAGCAGAAGCAAGAACACTCCAGTAAGTCTGATCGGTCTTTAAATGCCAAAGTGGAAGGGTTAAATGGTACTTGGGACTCTTTGAACAGAGTCCAAAGGACCATCTGTCCCCATCCCCACTGACTTTCACTTGGATTTGGCTTCTTTGCCCCTTGCTTAGTAAGTCAGGCTATTAGGATGACCCACTCAGGTAGGGCATGTTAAGTACAGTTCTGCTGCCTTTTAATCATACAATAAGGATAACAACATTTCACTTCCCCTTGTTCAAGACTAAAGTGAATTTTAACACTGAATTGATCACTTTTGCAAAGTGAATTTGTCCATTGATCACTTCAGCAAAGTAGATGTTTCTATGCATATATAGACTGCTCCTGAAGTCTTTCCCCGCCAGTTCATCAACAGATGGCAGGGGAGAGCTCATTCAGAGCCTGCCTTATGCTAGTGATCACTAACAGGCATTTCTGTCATGCTTTCAACAGGATATAAGAACAATCTTGGCTGCAAGGGACTGCTCACTACTGACCTACTTCAAAGGGAGTAGTAAGAGCTCTGTTATAAGCCCTGGAAGAAGCAGAAGACTGACCATAGTTATTAGAACTTGACAATGAAAATTATAATCACTCACTGCAGTGCTTACAGTGTAGATAAAGGAAGGTCTTTATTAGTTAGTGCACTGCAAAGCAGGAAAGAGGATTGAAAGCAAGTCACAGCCAACTGCCAGGGCCTTGGAGAAGGCACCTTTGAGAAAAAAAAAAAAAAAAAAGAAAAAAGAAAAAGAAAAAAGATGGTGAGAACTAAAAATGTAGCGGGGAGAGTTTCATATAGAAACCCTTCAACTAGCCCATTAAAGAGTGTGAGACAGCAAGATGAAGTGGACCTGACTATTAGCAAAACAGAATTAAGGAGGTACCTCTCAATGATCTGGAAGCCACCCTCATCCCCAATTTCCTAGAACAGGCTGCTAAAACTGCAGCATCCCAGACCCAGACACACTGCACCTCTTTCATTAAGAAAGAATTTCTCAAGTGTGACTGAAAGAACCTGGGCCTTTGAATGTCTCAGGGTTTCAGGATGACTAGAACAAACATCTGTCTCATGACAACAAGATACATGTCAGCTGACAAGAGGGGAAAGCTGAAAACTAGCACGAAGTCCTTCAAAGTCATCTGTTTCATTCCGCTCACTGGAAGTCCGTGTCCTTCACAAGCAGAGGTCATTCAGCCATGCCTTTGCCTTTTTTTTTTTAAATTTGTTAACTTGAAATGAGTTTGGTACTTGTGCAACAGTTTCCTTCACCCTTGCGTAGACTCCTCTCCCATCTTCATCCTTGCTTCTCAAGCATGTGGCTGGGTGTGGGTAAAACCACCACCCACCCAGACACTACTCCTCTGCTATATATGAGGGCAAGGAACCAATCACTACTCCCTACTCAGAGCAAGGAAGGGGGGCCGAGGCATGATTTCTTTCCCTGCTCTGCTCACAGGTTAGCACAGCTACACACTGCCCTTACATTGAGCAGATAGTAAACTAAGAATTTAGGCCAATTAATTCCTTTATCTGAGTCCTGTTCATCAATAAGTGCTGTTCAAAAACAAATTCAACAAGGCCTTTGTTATTCCTTCAGTTCTGGGCCTTGAGTATACACCATGGATATATCCAGGGATAGAGAGCCTACACATAACCACAAGAATATTATTCCAAATGTAGGTATGATATTAGATTCTTAATTAGTTGGAATAAGCTAATAAAAAAGTCTAAAAACCAATTTTAAGATTGGCAGAAAATCTTCTCTAAAAATTAACCAGTATTTACTTCTATTTTTAACACATACTTTACAAATCATCCCACACATTCAGGAAGACCGTATGTGTCATTTAATTGCTTCTGACACTACTCGACAGAAGAGAAAACAAAGAAAAGAAAGCAACCTCAGTAGGTGGTTAAAAGATGCATCAGGATTGTTCAGTGACACAGAAGTTCAGGAAAACAAAGGTGAGTATTGACCAGAGACATCACAATCCCTTTCATTATCCAACTGCAGTGAAATGAAGGATGATAAATAATTCATTGATTTTTAATGAGCTACTGTGGTGATGTTCGGAAAATTAAATTTAAAAAAGTGACCAAGTGACTCTCTCATGCAATTCCAAACATATAGTTTATTTCCACCTCTGCTTGGACACTTAAGGCATGACTACTGCAAGAGTATTAAAACAGAAAGTGAAAATACTCTTAGAAAACTCTAATCAGACAAAATACACACACAGTTAACACTGTGATAAACTAAAGACAATACAAATAACTAATGAATATTTGAAAACATCTATGACTTAGTGAAATCACAGTCCATCTTCTAGCATACTAGGAAACCCAGCTAACTATAGGCAGAAGGAAGCATTTCAACATTTCACTGCTTTTGTAGTTTTGAATCAGTTCTACTTAAAATTTTATGGTGAGAAAATGTTAGTAAGTATATCTTTACAAAAAGAGTTCTCACAGATTTAGAAGTCTTTGGTTAACTATCCAAGGCTACACACCTTACCTTAATAAGAACACTATCAGAGATGAGGTGAACAGAACATTTATATTTAAACTTGCAATGTAAGAGAGTTATTTAAAGAGTGAATTTCTAGTCCCCTTCAAGATGATTAAACTAAACAAAAAACAAAAAGTTGAAAAGGCCACTTGAGAAAGTGTTTCTTTAGTTCAGGATACTGGTACCCATTCAAGAATTCTTATTTTAAAAGTCTCTTATGAGCTATTGTTGTAGAATGTTCAGAAACAGGTCACTATTCCCTCAAAGAAAACTAAGAATGGAAATTACACGATCCCACTAACCAAATCTCTAGGGATGGAAGAGGTTTTCACCATATTTGAATGTTAGGCATCATGACTTCATGAGGTCCCTTTAAGATAAGGTAATAAAGGTTCAAGTTTCCCCAACTACAGTTTGGAGAATATATGAAAGTGTTAGTGGGAAGAAAGCTAAATAAATCAAAATGATTATGAAGAGTTACTGTCATAGGGTGCAGCCCTCACCAACAGACTGACGCCTCCTCCTTGTCATGCTAGGGGGTAGCTCAAGGGCAACACCCATGTCCAGTGTCTCCACACCAGCAGTCTGTCTCTGCTCCCACCTACGGCTCCTCTCTCAGCTCCCATAACTGCAGCGTCCTCTTCTCAAGTCAGCCCTCTGGCTAGGTCATCCAGGGGAGGGTGGGGGATGGTATTTCCGTCCAACAGTCCAGCTACTTCCTCAGTGGTGGGTGAGGGTGTACCCAGGCCTGCCCATGACTCCAGGCACCAACCTGGGGACCCAGTAAATAGCAGCCTCCTGCTGCACCTCTGTAACCTGAGTCTGTCAACGATACTGTTTCGTTTCTCTGGATCACTTCCCCATGGCCCCAGCACCTTCTTCACCTTCGCCTCAGGGCCTCAGCTGCTCAGTCCCAGGAACTAGCTACTGCTCTGTCTAAGTTGCTTAGAGTTCTCTCAGCTCTCCAGGGAAGCAGTCCTTACTTCCCTGGGCTACCAGCAGCAACTGATGGGGTGCTCTGCCTTGCAGCTCTTTTTATATGGGCCTGCTAGACCTTGACTGGCCATTCCTCACAGCCCCTCTCCTATTGGCTGCTTCCTGCACAGCCTCCCCAGGTTTTGTTAACCCCTTCTCTGCCAGTGTGGTAGAGGCTCCATCACAGTTACAAAATACCCACTTCTCTCACCAAAGGGTTTGGTTGGCCACTGTCTTGCTGCTTCGTGTATCAGAATGGATCCCACCACCTTCAGAACTCAATGTAAGCCCCGTTTTTTTTACACTAGTTTTACTCACTGATAACTACAGTACACTCCTGCTAGAACAAAGCCCTGGGGATCCAAGGAATTTGTTAATTATAGCAAGGGGTGTGTTATAGCAAAAGAGCACCGCTGCAGAAGGGATGGGGGCTGACAAGGTGAGCCTCCCCCCCACACACACTGTGCCCCAAGGAGCTCTCAGCCCCCCGCCATGCCCCAGATGCAATCCCGGGATTGGGTTCATTATAGCCGAAGATTCGTTAATTACGAGGGGCATTATAGCAAGAGTGTAGCGTACTGGTGGATGATTAACAACACTAAATTCTACATGATACCCTCTACACTGTCACATAATTAAGAATGGAGATTATAGAAGAGTATTCTTACAGACTGATTGGTTATTTTGTTCTCTTGTAAGAGGCATCAGAAGCCAATGCCGCAAATGGGATTGTCAGAGAATGGTAGCACCTAGTAGTCACCTGCTTTGGTTCAAATACCTTTGGTGTAAGAGTTTTGGGGGAGAAGCAGCTCTCTTTTAAACAAAAGCACTCAAACAATTCCTAACCACAATGGGGTTATTTATATGCTTAAAGTTAAGCACATGCATAAATCTTTGCAGAATCAATGCTTAGGGTAGAAACAGAAATGAAAACCCTAACATAAATTATGAAAGACACTGTGCTTTAGAAAAAGTTAATGATAGTTGGGCAACAGGAAGAAATACAATGTACAGGTATTATGATGCAGGGACTCAAAAAGCAAATGAGCTGCACTCCATTATTTATTTTACAGTGCCCACAAGTTGGCTAGGCTCTTCACAGAAAAGACATAGAAGACAGGTCTCTAGCCCAAAGTGTTTACATTCTAAGGGCCTGATTCAAAGCCCACTGAAGTCATTGGCAATCACAAACAATACATGCCCATCTGTCAGGGTTCCTTCCCCACTTTGAACTCTAGGGTACAGATATGGGGACCCGCATGAAAGCAGATTCAAAGTTCTCAGAGGAACCTCCTCTAGCCTTAGTTTCAAAGTTACAACAAAACAGGGATCAACCTCCCTTTAGCAAACGTAAAATTCACAAGTTGAGAAAACAAAGATAAATTAATATGCCTTGCCTGGCTGTTATTTACAAGTCTGAAATATGAGAGACTTGTTCAGAAAGATTTAGAGAACATGGATTGATGTCCGGTCCCCCTTAGTCCCAAGAGCGAACACCACCAGAAACAAAGAGCACAAACAAAAGCCTCTCTCTCCCCTCCCCCGCCCCCAAGATTTGAAAGTATCCTGACACTTGTCCCCTTATTGGTCCTTTGGGTCAGCCAGGTTACCTGAGCTTCTTAACCCTGTACAGGTAAAAGGATTTTGGTGCCTCTGGCCAGGAGGGATTTTATAGTATTGTATACAGGAGGGTTGTTACCCTTCCCTTTATAGTTATGACATCATCCCTATAAAATATTTAACATATTATCCAGGGTTAATTAATTTCTTCTTTAACAGGAAAAAGTTTAAAATAAAGGAAATTAAAAACAAAAGGCAAGTGAAAAATACTACGTTTCAGAAGGAAAAAACCAAATGCATAAATATAAAATGGATAACAACTGGCAAGGCAGTAGTTCTGCAGAAAGGGATCTGAGGATTATAGTGCATCACAAATTAAATGAACCAACAATGTGACACAGTTGCAAAAGACTCAATTCTAGGGTATATTAAAAGGAGTGTCATATGTAAGATACGGAAGGCAATTCTTCCACTCTATTCTGCACCAGTGAGGCCTGAGCTGGAGTACTATATCCAGTACTATAGCTGCACCAGTGAGGCCTGAGCTGGAGTACTATATCCAGTTTTGGGCACTATACTTTAAGAAAGATGTAAACAAATTGGAAAGAGTCCAGAGCAGAGCAACAAAAATTATAAAAGAGTTTTAGAAAAATCTGATCTCTGCAGAAAGGTTAAAAAACTAGGCATGTTTAATCTTGAAAAAAAGATGACTAAGGGGGAACTTGATTAACAGTCTTCATCTATGTTAAGGGCTGTTATCAAGAGGATGGTGATCAATTACTCTCCATGTTCACTGAAGGTGGGTCAAGAAGTATTCAGCTTAATTTTCAGGAAGGGTGATTTAGGGTAGATTAGGGAAAAAAAGCTCCCTGGCAGTAAGGCTAGATAAGAACTGGACTACATTAGCAAGAGACATTGTGGAATCCCCATCCTTGGAGGTTTTTAACAACAGGTTAGACAAATACTGTCAAGGACAGGGGGGTGGACTAGATGACCTCTAGAACGCCTTCCATCCCTACAATATTATGATGAAATGTATTCCCAGTCACCAAAATATTCAATCATGTAAGGGATGGAGAGGGAAAGAACACATTTTCTGTCTCAGAGAGGATCTCAGTAGAGATGTACTGGTATTTTCCTTCTGGTTTAAGCTCTTGTTCTTTTATCTCAAATTCAACCTTAGCAGTGATTAGGTTCTTTAAATAATGATCCCATTGTTGCCGCTCATGACATGCTAAGGTGCTCAAAAGACATGGTCAATTACAAAAAGTGATAAACCCCAGAATTAAAATGACTACTGCCATTCAATAAAGCACATTATTTAGGGCCATCCAGGACGTTACCCTGCAGAGGATCACAGTTGGGAGTTCCTTACTGCCAGAGTCAGCAAAGACTGGAAACTCTGAGGAGGCAATTCATTTAGCACTCAGGGCAGAAGCAACTTGTGCCATCTTCTCGCAACCCCCACAGGCCAGTTAAACTGAAAAGTACAGATGAGATCTGGAGAGAGAACTGTTTACTCCTGCTCAAGAGAGAGAAGGCCATAGCAGTTTAAGGTCTATGAAAGGAGGACATTGAATAAAAAGGGGAAATAGAGGGAGTTCCCTCAAGCCATTAAAACACATGAGGTTGGTAATGACCTCACCAATGAAGTTGTCAAGGGTCTTTGTTGAAGGATCTTTGAGGGTCTTTCCAATTACTTTGTAATGACATTTTACACACAGGCTAAAATATGCAAGCTCTGCATCACGGCAGAACTCTCCTTAGAGTAAATGTTAATTGTTAAAATCAGCTAGTGAGGTTTGCTGCAGAGTGATGGCTGAAATTCTCTCCATCAATCATCCAATAGACCAGTGGCTCTCAACCTTTTCGGGCTCAGGACCCATTTGTAAATGTTTATGGCCTGTTACAATGCAGAAAATAGTCTGGGGGTGGAGGCCCTGGGGTGGTTTTGGTCAGATCCTGCCTTGCGGGGGGTTGGGTCCTGCCCAGCACTCACCCCACAGTGGTGGCTCCTGCAGCTTCTGTGCTGTGGGGCTGGCTGAGTTTGGCTCTCCACTCCAGGCTTTGCAACCTCCAGAGTTTCAGCTCTGCTGAAATTTGGCCCCATCTCCCTGACTGGATCAAGTTTGTGCAAGTGTAGTTGTGACCTGGCTTGTGGTGCAGTGCCACTCATTCAAATTTGGCCTACCCTGGCTCCCATCATCATGATGGCTAGGCCAAACCTAACTGACTCTGGGACCCCCAGAGGTTGCAGTGTCTGGAGGAGAAAGGCAAGCCCAGCCAGACCCCTGTGACAGAAGCTGTCACACAGCCCTTTGAAACATTCTGGTGACCCAGCGTTGGGTCCTTACCCATGGGCTGAGAAACCCTGCTGTAGAGCAAGAGGCCAGAATCGGGGAATCTAACCTAGCTCTCCCACAGAAGTATTCCACCAAATGTGTTTTTATTTAGGAGATACACATTTTGTTTTTAAATAGACTTCTTTAGTACTTGTTAACATTGGAAGACTCAGATAATCCAATATTTTAAAAGATAAAATAATTTGCATCAATGTTCAGGAGAACCAGCTAACAGGAGTTAGAACATTCTTAAGGAAAACAAACCAACTTGCATTTCCAGTATGTTCTAACCAAGTAGTACTGTTCTAATATAATAGGCAGTAAGAGGTTGAAAAGCATAGACTTCATCCTGTAGGGAACACTCTAAAAAGGGAGCATGTTTGTAACTGCCAAAAACTGTAGCCCAGTAAGGGGTTACATGGATCAGAATGGAGCTAGAATTTTACCCAAGGAATTTTGTACTACAAACAAAAAACAACAACAAAAGCCACACACACACACCCCCAAACACACACCACTCTTAACAGTACAAGTTTGCAATGAGCACTCAGCGACAACAAAAAAAGTCTGAAAAAAATGACCTCATTATTTTGAAAAAATTAAAACTCATGCAGTTCAAGTCAATAAATGATAAGCCACTAGCAACGTAGGGAATGGACAGTCTATTTAGACTATTATACAGTTTTGTTTACTGCTTAGAATGGTCCAAACTGAAATTCTGGCAGGCTAGTACTCAAATTCTGAGGCCAGATACATTTTATATCCATATTAGGGTGTGGAGCAAGTTCTGATTCAACAGTTCTGCTCTGTTTGTAACTTTAAAGAAGCCAGTGATGGTATCTTACAGGCACTATGCATCCTATTATGAAAACATCAAGGGTAAGTTTTACCACTGTTTTCTTGAATTAGTGATACATATATAAAATAATGGGCATTAAACCAGAAACCACAGCTACCGTATCAAAGTTAAAGAAAAATTAAAATGTCTTAAGGGGATGAAAATATTTGCAAACTAAACAGAAAGTTTTAGACCAAAGCATAACAATACCAAAGTTAAATATCAAATTAAATTTGTGATTTACACTAAAGAAATGTATAAAACTATTCTGATCATTCAGTTAAATTAAAAAAAAAATCCATTTTTGTAAAAAAACTTCACTATGATTTTTTTTTATAATTATACTACTGATTTAATTGATTTTTAATCAGTCTAAAATGGGGACCTGTAAGGTCCTAGTTTGTCCGCATCCCACAAATGACACATTGCCTAGAAAAAAACTCTGGCTATGGCAGTTTTGTACCCAAATATAGTCAAACAAACTAAAGCCAGCTCCCCAGCACACCCAGGGCTACAGCTCCCAGGGTTCCCCCCTCCATTACCTCTCTCAGTCTTTCTATCTTCAGAGCTTATTGCAGGATTCTTCCATCTATGCTCTGTAAACTGAGCCCCCCGCTACAACTTTCTCCCTAGAGCACCTCCCCAGCAGATTCCCTCTGCCGCAACTCCCAGGCAACCATCACAGCAAGGGTTGCCAATTTTGGTTGGACATATTCCTGGAGGTTTCATAACATAATCTTTAATTAAAGCTTACTCTTTACTTCCTGAAGACTCCAGGAACATCCTGAAGGGTTAACAGGTCTAATCACAGCCACTCCCATGGAGCCTCCTGATATACCTGCTCCTGTTACCCAGACCTTTTTGTTTCTTTCCTTGTTCCTAGAGAACAAGTAGTGAAAATCCTATATCTACTCTCACTCACATTCTACCCCATTTCTGACAGACTCACCTAGCCTCCCCACTCTAGTCCCCAGGTGCCTTTTCTTATAGCCAAATGGGGCTCAACTAATCAATCAAAGGTGTATTGGTCTCTTCCCTCTTAAAGAGTTACCCTGTGACACCTTGTAGCAGGAGCATAAAGAAAGCATTTCCGGGCACAGTACATACATCTTAATGAGTCAGGAAGAATTAGAAATACTCTATTTTATTACAGCTTTTACACCATGCCCATCACTGTGGTCTCTGATTGCTTCAGTATGGTCCAATTATGTAGACTGGGATGCCCAACTAATGACCCAACCAAAAAAATTTTCAGATTTCAATACAGTGGGTAAAATGGCTAAGAAAGGAATGCTGTGCCAGGAAAACTTTTAAAAACATGCTTAACTTTAAGTATGTGCTTCTGGGTATGTCCACACTGCAAAAGAGATATTCCTCACTCAGGTTACCTGATCCAGGTTAGCTAACTTGAGTTAAAAAAGCCGTAAAGACACAGGAACTTGGCTTTTAACTCATGTTAACAAGTTGAGTTAAAGCCTACAGGGGAGCTTGGAACTGAATTTGAGCTGCTAACCCAAGTTAAAAGCTGGGTTGCTAAATCTTCACTGCTGTTTTAACCCAAATTAGCTAACAGGGATTAGCTAACACTGAGTGAATAATACGTCTTTTTTTGGAAAGTAGACATACCCTGACTCATGTGGAGTTAATGAAAGTTAAGCACACGCATATGTGCTTTCCCAAATAATGGCCTTTAAAGAGTAATTAAAACTGTTGCAGATAATGTTCATTCTGTGAGTTTCTCAGCTCTGACTTTTTTGATCTATGCCCATGTGAAGCTCCAGCCAGAATTTGACCTTTTATCTATAGTCTAAAAATCCCTGGAAGTTCAATCTAATTCTAAAAGCAATTTTCCCCTTCACAATTATTTATTAGCATACATGTACCAATTATATCCCACAACTTGGGAAAGCAATACTAGATACAGCTATTTAAAATACCACATCAATATGTTATGTGCACTGAAAATGCAAGTCCAGATTATTGTTCATGAACTGAAAAAATCCCTGCAGTTCCAGATGAACAGGAATTTGGAACACCATTAATTCCAGCAGTCCAGCAGTCAGTGAATGCTATGCTTTTCCTATAAGAGAGGTTCTCTAATATAAATGAAATTGAAAACTAAATACACCTCTACCTCGATATAACGCTGTCCTCGGGAGCCAAAAAAATCTTACCGTGTTATAGGTGAAACTGCATTATATTGAAATTGCTTTGATCCACCAGAGTGTGCAGCCCTGCCCCCCCAGAGCACTGCTTTACCACATTATATCCATATTTGTATTATATTAGATTGTGTTATATCAGGATAGAGGTGTATATATTTTTAAAAGAGTGTCTTACTGGAAGCTAAGAGTGTTGAATACAGAAGCAGAACTAAGAATCAGAAAGTATGAACTAGGGATTTCTAATTAGGAAATACTATGATGAAAACAGACGGTGTATGAGCCTCTGAAAATATATACTCTAGGCTAAAACCAATTAAGACTTCAGTCATTTACAGCAGAGTACTTACAATATTGCTAGGCCCAAGAGATAACTCTTTCATTCAGTGACAAGATTTCCTGGTGAATGTTTTCATGGATTTTGAAAGCAAATCCATAATGCCTTCTAAAAAATCCTGCTGATAGCAAAATTCTCTCTGACAAAAGACAAGTGATCAAGCTGAGACCTGGCATTTCTCACTGAAGATTTGTTCCAACTTAACTCTGGGCAACTGCTATGGGAGGCAGTTTGCCCAGACTTATGAAACTATCTATTACAATCTGCAGTAGAGTTTGAAAGCAACATCTTGAAATACACAGGAGAGTAATTAGAACCACCTTGTTTGTTTTATTCTTTATTAGACTGTTCTTTTCAGTGACCATCAAGTATGGAATTATGGTACAAGAGGACAGAAGGTGCCGTGTCTCTTTGCAACTGTCTGGAGATTTAGGTCCATCATACAGCTAGTGTGTGCTTTATTGCACAAGAAGGCAAAGACATTTGGAGTTATGTTCCAATTCCAGCCCCAGAAAGAGCCTTTGTAAGAAAATCCTAAAACTCTTTACCTCAAGTAAATAGAAAAAAAAATTAACTCACAGGTTGGAATTACGTAATGACATTTTTACCTTAATGTTTCCCTTAGTCTGCATGTGTTCACCTACCAGTTGCTGTGTTTCTCCCTCAATATTTCATGACCCTCTCTGTGGTGTAATATGCTAAGCATTTGTGGTGTAGCTTACTCCTGTGCAGACAGCAAGCTCAAAGCTTACACAGTACTTATGCCTCACTTAAACCCTATTTGCTGTGAATAATTCCAATAGGAAATCGAAGAAGTTATAAAATTGATTAAGATTTATCATACAACTATACATTTCAAGTGAGATTTTCAAAAGCACTCATCACATGCCCAACTCTGTTCACACTGTAAATGGGTGTTTTACCTCTGAATGCAAAGGGAGATGAGTTAGGCCAGCACTAAGTGCCTTATGGTCTTATGCTGGTCTTTGAAGTAGCTTCTGACAATACCATTTTATTATACCATTTTATACTACTCCACACTCCTTCAGTCATCCAGATCTTTAAATATCTGAGGAAGGGACTCAAACATGATACTAAGGTTAAGAATCTATGGTTGTATTGGAATTAGAAAAGGTCCAGAGAATAGCATGGAACAGCTTCCATAGGAGGAGAGATTAAAAAGACTGGGGCTGTTCAATTTAGAAAAGAGACAACTAAAGGGGGATATGATAGAGGTCTATAAAATTGTGAATGGTGTGGGAGAAAGTGAACAGGGAAATGTTATTTATCCCTTCACATAACACAAGAACAAGGAGGTCACCCAATGAAATTAATAAGCAGCCAGTTTAAAACATACTAAGGAAATGCTTCTTCACACAATGCACAGTCAATCTGTGGAACTAGTTGCCAAGGCCTGTTGTGAAGGCCAAAAGCATAACTAGGTTCAAAAAAGAAATTAGATAAGTTCCTAGAGGATAGATCCATCAATGGATATTAGCCAAGATGGTCATGAATGCAACCCCATGCTGTGGGTGTTCCTAAACCTCTGACTGCTGGAAGCTGGGATTGGATGACAAGGTCTGGATCACTACATAATTGCCCTGTTCTATTCATTCTGACCCAGTATGGATGTTCTTATGCAAGAATATGCCCCTCATGAAATAAAAAATGATACCATCATGGGTTTTAATCAGTTATGACTTTGGACTGAGAGTGTTCCTGGTACTTACATAAGAACATAAGAACGGCCATACTGGGTCAGACCAAAGGTCCATCTAGCCAGTATCCTGTCTTCTGATAGTGACTAATGCCAGGTGCTTCAGAGGGAATGAACAGAACAGGTAATCATCAAGTGATCCATCCCTTGTGACTCATTCCCAGTATCTAGCAAACAGAGGCTAGGAACATGTCTCAGGTTATTTTTATTTTAATAAAAAGCAGTGTACTTTATTATCTAGGGATTCTTTGATATTAGAATACAAGAATTTAGTGAAAAATGCTACAAGTAATTCTTTGAAAATATATGAACTTTTATTTACAATGACAGATCATCCTTATGCAGTTTGAACATTATGTAAAGGTGCTTATACCTATTGGGTTCTGGGAAGTGGGCTGAAGGAACCCCCCCAGCCTAAGGGGAGGATCTACAGGACCTGGAAACCAACTGATTTCAGGGGACAACTAATGAAATAAGTCAAAAGGGTCAAAACAAGGAAGCCTAATGGGGACACCAAGCAGAGAACCCTGGACAGCGCCAGGTATCAAGGGAGCCAGTGGATGCCACCCAGAGGAACTCTGCCCAGATACGTGAACGGACAGAGGATCGGAAACAGGCCCCACAGTCACAGGAGTTTCCATCGGCCAACCTCCTCTCCCTAGTTTTAGCCAGGGCCAGGAGGAGTGTAGAAGGGTGGAACCGGGGCTCAACCCTCCCTGAGGGGCGGAGGGGAGCCACACCGGCTCACCACACGCTGTCAGCCCGGTCCCTTGGCTTCAGGGTTGAGGCAACAACGCTGAGTCGCTGGGGAGTTTGGGCCTTCCTCTGCAAGGCTGAACAGCAATAGTCGGGCTTCCCCGGATTAATAGGCTCAGGCCCTCAGGCAGGGCTGAGCAGCAATAGTCTGGCTTCCCAGAGTCAATAGGCTCAGGCCCTCAGGCTGGGCTGAGCAGCAATCAGTGAGTTTATAAACCGGGCCCTGGAGTGGGCGGGGCCCCAAGCAGTTCAAGCTCAGGCCTCTTAGCTGGGCTGAGCAAACACAGTTGTGGCTTGTACAGCCCAAGCCCAGGCTCAGGGCGGGGCAACAAACACAGCTACGAGTCGGCCCGCGAGCAGGGGCTGAACAGCAAGGTAACCGGTACAAAAGGTCTCCTCAGCCCAGGGGGGAAGGGTGGCAGGGGGGACACAGGCCCTCCTACTCCACTGCATCCCAGACCGGGGCCCTAGCAGTATACACTGACATAGGCTCAGGTATATCTACAGCCTGACTGGGGTCGGCTACCCCCGGGCTACTTCCAATCTCCCCCTCACTGGGTACCTGCCATCCGCCGGTGCTGTCCGGTGGGTCCCAGACCATGGGTTCCTCAGGGTACCGGGCATTGGGAAGTCCAGGCCACTCCTCTGTGTACCAGGCGTGGGGAAGCTCAGGCAGCTCCTCTAGATGCCGGGCGTCAGGAAGCTCAGGCAGCTCCTCTGGGTACCGAACACGGGGCAGGTCAGGCCAGCACTCCTCCAGATATGGGGCAGGTCAGGCCAGCACTCGTCCGGGTACCGAGCATGGGGCAAGCTGGGCCCTGCAGTAGCTCGGGCACCAGCATCTGTCCTCTCCAGCAGCCTCCCACCAACTGAGCACCGGGGCTGGGCTTTTATACTTCTTGTCCCGCCTCATGACTTCCGGGGGGCGGGGACAGGTGGTGATGGCTCCGCCCACTGCTACGCCTGTTTTGGCTTGTCCCTCTTAGGCGCGGTGGGGAGTGAGGCCTCCTCGCTACAAGGAGGTTGACCAGGAGGTCCCGGGACTTCGTGGGGCCATGGATAGGGAGTGCATAGAGAAGCAGGTGAGGGGAAAAGTGCAGCCAGAAACTTAACAGAATATTTGTGAGGAGCTGGTATAGGGGCTGCAACCTGGTGCACTCTAAGTACATGTGTGCCAGAGTCTCCCTCACGCCGCAGAAGGGATTAAAGGTGCCTGTATCTATTGGGTTTCCGGGAAGTGGACGGGCAAAGCCCGCCCACTGCTAAAGGATCCTCTCCCAGCCTAAGGGGAGGACCCACAGGACCACAGAACCCACTGATTACGGGGGACAACTAATAAAAGAACAGGGACAGGAGTGTGGTCAAAGGGTCAGAAGAAGGGAACCTGACGGGGACACCAAGCAGAGAATCCCGGACAGCTCCCACTGCTCCTCGAAGGCGTCAAGGGAGCCAGCGGACGCTGCCCAAAGGAACTCCGCCCGGATTCGTGAACAGACCATGGAGCGGAAACAAGCCCCACAGTCACCGGAGTCTCCATCGGCCAACCTCCTCTCCCTGGTCATGTAGATGGCCTTTTTAGCCAGGACAAGGAGGAGGTTGACCAGGAGGCCCCGGGACTTCGTGGGGCCATGGATAGGGAGTGCGTAGAGAAGGAGGTGAGGGGAAAAGTGCAGCCAGAAACTTAACAGAATATTTGTGAGGAGCTGGTATAGGGGCTGCAACCTGGTGCACTCTAAGTACATGTGTGCCAGAGTCTCCCTCACGCCGCAGAAGGGATTAAAGATGCCTGTAGCGGGGTGGTCACTCGCTCCTGCCCTGAAGGGCTTGAAATCAGCCCTTAAAGAGGGCTGCAGGGGTAAAAGCAGCCCTGGAGAGGGCTGTAGCTCTGAAAGCTGGGCTGATTGGGAAGCAGCCACAGCTGTAGCTGACTTAATAAGGGCCCAGCTGGCCCTTGTAAGAGGGCAGTGGGCCAGAAGCACACACAGACTCTCTCTGCCTTCAGAGAGAGAGGGGGGACTGGCTGCTGGGAAGCTGAGGGTGCTAAAGTGAGGCAGGGCTGGGAAAGGCCAGAGGGGCTGGGGAGCTCCAGGCTGGCAACCCCCCAGGCTGCAGGGCCTTGTCCAAGGCCCCAGAGAGGCACTGGGTTGCAGAGAGAGGCAGCAGGTCCAGATCCAACCTTGCCTATGATGAGTGGCTGACACTGCAGTCTGCCCAGGGTGCAGAGGCTAGTTAGTGACTGGCAGTAGCTTTCGACTGAGGTCAGGTGGGGATACGGGGGTGGGGGTTCCCTGGGGAGGGGAGACCCTGAGACTGAGCAGTGTACTGCCAGGGGGCAGCACTCCAGATAAAGAGGCACCGGGTCTGGGAGGGACATAGGGGGCCAAGCGAAAGTGGGACACCGGCTTGCAGATGGTGCTCCAGAGGCTGGAAGAGCTAATGCTCTGGACAACTAGTAGGAGGTGCTGCAGGGATGAGTCGCCGCATGGCTACAGTGCCCCAAAAATGGTCGTGCTACTGTCTGACTGGATTGTAGACAGACACCTCCACAAAGATCTACTTCCACAGCAAAAATCCTCAGGGGTCTGCCATAACAGAAAGAAACATCACTACCCCACACAATTTCAAGCAGAGTCCATCCACAATGACTTTCAATGTTTCAACAGCAATAAATTTGTGAGAGTCCTGAGAAGGGTGCTCTGGGCTAAAAATCACTTTGATAGGGATCAGTTTCATATCCTTTAAGTCCCTGTTTTATGTTACTTTATTAAAAAAATAAGTCCATGCCAAGTTGTTTCAGGTTGGGTACCCAAAAATGAAGGCAGCCACAATCTCACCCCCCAACACAAAATTCTGGCCTATTTGTTTAGCAATGACAGTATGCTGGGGCTATACAAGCCCCAAAGATAAAAGACAGTCATAAAGAATTTATAGTCTAAAATATAGGTGCAAAGAAGACACGACAAATTTGGAAATCTAGATGATGGCTGCTACAACCCTCCTAAAAAACTGCCATGCCTCATAAAAGTTGTTTCAGCATTAATAGGGTCTCTAAGACTCATTAAAGGAGGTTCATGTATCTTTTTCTCTAACAGATGCTGTTAAATGAATAGGTACAGATTTGAGGTAAGGAAAAAAAAACACTCAAGTATGGAAGCACAGATCCTGCTTCAAAGAAGAGGTTCTCTTAGTCTATGTTCCTTTGTGTACATGGACTGTAAACACTATATTCTTCCAGCAAAGAAAAAAATTAGATCAGATGGATAACTGATATTCTTCAAAGGAAGTGGTTTGGTAGATATTTTGCTGTGATGCCAATTAACTCATGGCGTTTACCATGACACTTTTGAGAAGAAACACATCCGAGATGGAGTTTGATAAATTTATGAACAAGATTATTATGACAGTATTGCCTGCAACAGCAGGGGATTGGATTTGATGACTCAGGACATCCCTTCTAGTCCTAAATTCTTATGTCTAAAAGAAAACGGTATCTATATTGCTTAGTCCTTAGTGCAATGTTGGAGTCCATGTGACAAGAAGCATGTATTATAGCATAATGCACACTATCAATTTTAATTGAAATCAGGAGTTTTGCACTCTCCACCATCTAGCCTAAGGTAAAGTCACTACTACAAAGTGATGTGTAATGTTGGTCGAGTAAGACCACAATATTAGAGAGATTAAACCTGTTTCCCAGTGAATATAACAATCAGAAGGGCTTTACTTTTTAAGGGCTGCTGAATGCACATAATATGACAGTTCAGAAATTTTGCATAACAGTAGGCCACTCTCAAGGTTTACAGTCTTATTATTTAAAACTCTGGGACTTTAATTTTTAACTTCTCCTACTAATGTCCACTTGGAAACTGAATTTAGCCTGCAAATAGAATTCAGTCAATTTATTAGCTTCTTGTTAGTTATTAAGAGAACAGATGCAATATTTTCTATTCACTTTTATACCAGACCCATCACCAGAGGATTTGAGTGTCTTACTGTGGTTCCTGGCCATGATGATAATGGCAAAATTATCATGATTGTACACTGCACTCTATGTAGTCCACTTTCTTCTCTTTGGGCTCCAGAGAACTGCAGCTCCAACTCAGTCTTCCTCAAGCCATCAGATGCTTCTCTCTTTGCAACCACAGAGATACATATTCTCTGTCCCTTTCTGAAATGGCCACATCTTTTCTGGTACTCCACATACTGTATGAAACCTTAGGTGTCAGAGTGATGACTGATAAGTTAAACCATGCCAAAGGCTGCATATGTTTTGGGGTAAGAGTTGGTAGCCACGTAACCCTACTGGATCAGAAGGAAATCACAAACAAGCCACAATGTCCACTAAGTAGATGATCTTCTTGTTGTTGCTGAAAACTTGTGCTGCCAAATCCCTCTCAAGTCACTTCTCTTCCCATAGGCATATCTACAAAGTATGGTAGAGTCTACGGCCAACCCCTCCCATTCAAAGCCTCAGATTCTCAAGGAGTCAGCAGGAGGTCAGATCGGAGGTCACAATTGAAGTGATCTGTGCGCCTTCGACCTCTTCCCCGAGACACCTGAACCACCCAAGATAACAGAGGGCATGGGAGTAGCAGCAGTCAGCCAGGACGCAGGGAAGGGGAGTACAACATTAAAAAGCCTGCAGAATGCACAGTGACACCAAGCATTAAATTTTAAAGTCAGTTTTCACAATAGAGAATTTATTTAGAGAGATACATGAAGCTCTGAAGATTGATAGAGAGAGGTATGCAGCAGCCTCATGTTGAAGGAAATGAAAAGACACATCTTCCCCCTTATATGCTATTTCAATATTGTTCTCAAACGAAAAAGGATATTTATGTGGGTGCACGCATAACTATTTTCTAAGTCTGGAGCTTCTAATAAGCAGGAAATGAATGAGGACAGTTATTTGACTACAAAAGCAAAGGAAAACTTAAAAGCAAAAAGACTCAGATCTCATGGGATACAGAGCAGAGATACAGCTCAGACATGCAGAACGATGTTTAAAGGAATAACAAAAAGTGATTTCTAATCCCAAAGCATAAGAAAGATGCTATCTAAAGCCAAATAAATCTACAGCATTTGGATTATTTCCTCCTTACTACTGGATAATATTCTGTAGCCCAGGTTTCAAACAGTGCAAGTATTTATTTCTTCCAGAGTAGTGTAGTTAGCTGCTCTGTGTTTTAATCAAGTCTAAAAGATTTTTAAAGCCAGTTTCTTTGGAAGATTCAACTCAAACACTTTCTACTGCAAATACTTTTTCACAAAATATTTTCCTTGAGAACAGTATTATTCTTCCCTCCTTAGCCTAACCTATTGTGTAATGTTGCTGTGCTCTGTTAAACAGCTGCCACACTTCATTCCAGTATTGGCTGCATTTCAGTGGTGGGTTAAATGATCCCTATATATATCCCTTACCTGCCTCACATGGGAAGTATGAAGCTTATCTAAATAAATTCCGTAAAGCACTCTGAGATCATTGGATGAAATATGCTTTGAAAGTTAAGTATTATTGCTATATATAAATCATTGTACATTCTCTCACACTTATTCAACAGAATGTGAGGAGTGAATGGCATATATACACACATAAAAACTACATTAAAAAGCATTAAAGTGGTAAAGTCAAGCACTCAAAAGTTAGGAAATACTAGAATTAAAGTTGCCTGTGTAATCTTAATTGAACTTCTTTGTGTACATTCATTATAATACAGTCTTAAATTACATAATCGGATACTATATTTTTCCACTGCATCCCTGCTTCTTTCAGTGCACAGGACAGATGGTGCTGAATCAATGAGCAGCTATTCAGTATTTTGTTTTACTCTCATTATCCCATGTGTGGCCTCAGGCCTTATTTACAGCACACTATTCAAACTCTGCTCTTAAGATAGATTGACTAACTTCCACATAGGTTTTTCTCTGGTGCTCATCAGTATATCTATCTATCTGTCTTTCACAAACATAAATTATCTTCACAAAACCCATTACAGGAGGAAGTGGTATTATCCCTATTTTACAGATGGGTGGAGGAGCTGAGGCACAAAAAGATTGAAGCCCAAAGTATCCATTAACTTGCGGTGCCCAATCTGAGATACGTAAAACCTGATTTGTCAGAATACTTAGCATTGTACAGCACTTTTATGTATTTTAGTACAGTTCCCATTGACTTCAGTTACAGCCGTGAGCACTCAGCAGTTCTGCAACTCAGGCCTCAGGGTCTCAAGCTGTTTACCCAGAAAGTGAGGAACAGAGAATTTATGACCACCTCAAAAAAGTTTGATTTAAATTATTTGCTTAGGAACTCTGAAGCTGAGGCAGAGATAGAATCTAATTCTCCAGGGCAGTATTCATCTTCCTTAGCCATGAGACCTTCCTTTCTCTTTTCTGCAATCCCTTCTCTCATTCACTATGCATCTTTCAAGCACATCTACATAAAGTGCATCAGAGAGCAGCTCCTCTTCTGGCTCCTCCAGAACTTCTTACTGAGGTTCTAGCTGCACTTGCACCTCCTGATCCACTCGCATCCCATCCGTGGCCCCACAAAGTCGCAAGATCTCCTCAACAATCTCCTGGCATTGGCCAACGCGGCCATCCATCATATCAGGAGGAGGAAGCTGGTATTGGGTCTCTACAAAGGTAGAGCATATTTCTGGGCCCTTAATCCAGCGGTCCCCAACCTTATTACATACATGGGTCACATAAACCTAAGCACAACCTTGTGTGGACCAGATTCTATATATTTTAATCAGATTTAAAGTCACCAGTATTGATTTACATTTTAAGTTCAGCTTGTTTTGAATGTATTTAGATAGGTTGTTTCTATGGACAATTTTGTCTTTTTACACATTTGTGTAAACTAAAATGATATAAACCTGATGACAAATCGCTTACGAATTGGCTGTTAGTATTTTGTGTTGAAGCAGGCTGTGGGCTTTATGAAATGCTCTGTTGGGCCACGTACAGCCCATGGGCTGTCAGTTGGGCACCCCTGCCTTAATTGATCACGCCTCCAGGCAGAGTTCCTCTGGATAGTTTCCACTGAGCAGCGGGCTGAACTTGAATGAGTCCACAGAAAATCTGTGGCCACACTAGACACAGAGCAAGAAGAGTATGGGGCAAATGGGTATATATGACATGTTATAAAGTATACTTGGAACTGATACAGAAGGCTTGAGCAATATGATTATTTTTTCCCTCTCCCAAGGTCATGTGTCTGAAACCCACAGAGCTAGACAATTTGGCACTGCCATCTGAACAGAACCATACAGCCTAATGAGATAAAATTAGTACAGTCATATTTCAGTAGTGGAAAAAGCAATCTGAGATAGATGCCCGTGTTAGATCCAAGAAAGAGGATACTTGGAACATACACTTCCATTCTCGTCCTGAAAGGAGCACCCAAACCAGTATTTAGAGAAAAAGGAGCAAAACCATACCTTCTTCCCAGATAGTGAACATGCATTTACAGAGCTATGCAATTGAGTTTAAATAGCTATAACAATACACACTGGACACAGAAGTTCTCAGTCTAGAAGCAATTTTTTTCAATATACTGTAAAATATTTTTATTTAATGCATAAAGAATATATTATAAAAATAAACAAAATACAGCCCGGGCAGCTTTGTAGTGTGCATGTGTTGGTTGTTTTTATTTAACTGAATAAGGTGTGCTATTAAGATCTTTTAAAAAGTAGTTATTGCCCATTGTGCAACAGCTATCATACTTTTTAAGGAAATGTTAATACATTTATTTTGCAGCCATGTTAAAGACAACATCTGAATCTGCAATGGTATATTTAATTTCCTGCTTTTTTCCATTGAGCGTCATAATCTTAAAGTTATATAAATGAAGTTTTTGTATCAAGTCAAGAGAAATTCTGAAGAGCCAGAAATCCTTTCTTCCACTATACAGGACAGAGCTGACATTTTAAGGATAATAACCATACTTGTATAGGTTGTTGCTTTTAAATTTGTAAATGGGTTTGTGGACCTTTTATCTTTAGTAATATGTGATTTTTATCTCTTTCCCCTTTGTTATACTAATATGAAGTGACACTACTTTACTAAGGGCTCAAATTTAGTTTGACTTTCCGTTCTGCACTGGACAAATGGATGACTAGGACTCTCAATTCCATAATAACTAGCTGAATTTTATTTTTAATAATATTTCTACAAGACGTTATTTTCAAGCAATTCTATCTTTCAACTTTATATAGGGTCAATATAACCACCTTTGTTCTGGATCAGCGATTGGCAACCTTTGGCCTGTGGCCCGCCAAACCGGCCCGTAAGCACCCTGGCGGGTTGGGCCAGTTTGTTTACCTGCTGTGTCTGCAGGTTTGGCCAACTGCGGCTCCCACTGGCTGCAGTTTGCCGATCCGGGCTAATGGGGGCAGCAGGAAGTGGCGCGGGCCAACGGATGTGCTGCCTGCCGCTTCCCACTGCCCCCATTGGCCTGGAGCGGCGATCTGCGGCCAGTGGGAGCCGCGATCGGTTGAACCTGTGGATGCGGTAGGCAAACAAACTAGCCCAGCCTGCCAGGGTGCTTACCCTGGCAGGCCGTGGGCCAAAGGTTGCCGATCTCTGTTCTGGATCATGAATTCTATGCAGCAGAATCATATATGGATAACTTACAAGTAAAAGTTCATAACTTACAAGTACAATATTCAATAACCAAGAGGCCAAAGATAAGGAGTTGGTTCTTATTAACTAGATGAAACTCAAACTGTGCCATACAAATAATATAGGAGGACTGTCCTGTATTATTTGTATGGGGCCAAAGCTCAGTTATATCTGACTGACCCTGGTGCAAAGTCTGTTACAGATCTTATGCTGCAGGCAGAAGTTAGTGTAGGCACCTCTTGTCTCAAATCTGAAGGGGGCTGGACAACCTCAGATCAGGGAGCCATCCCTGCGACTCCCACTCTCCACTGAGAGTAAGCACCATTCAGCCAGAGTGGAAAAATGGGGCCCTCCATCTTTATTCTTGTGACATTTCTTTCCATTTCTGTTATCTCTTTGACATTTTGAATCACACAGGTTTGGCTTTCCTAAGTAATAAAGATATCCTTGGGACAAAAGATACTTAGGCAAGAGTTCAGAATTCAGCCCGTTTGAGAAATCTGCATTGAATGATCATAGCTTCCATTCTGCAAATGCATCTGTGCAGGCAAAACCCCATGGTCCATGTGTCACATCTGCAGTCAAGCATCCCCTCTAGGCCATTCACTGATGGCTGTGAGGGAATCCAGCCGCAGGATTCCCCAGGTATTTTAACCCACAGATTCTGAATGGAGTCTAGGCACTGTCCCAATCTGAGGGCCTCTGGGTACATTTTCAGGGTGCAGATCTTCTGTCTGGCAGTCTTTCCTCAGAGGTAAGGTCACATGCCTCACTGCCCACCCCTAGAACCAATGCTGACCCTGCAGACTTCCCATGTAGCTTAAATGCATCCTCTTCTAGATCAAGCCAAATGGTGTTCTGGGTCCACAGTTTACTTCTTCAAGGGGCACGTAAATATGGTAACGCATGAAAAACAGCCACTTTCCATTGGATTCTACAACACTATTGCCATTTCTTTAATAGCATGAGAAATGCCCAGCTCTGTACATAAATAACAAATCCTATATGCATTTCTCTGCCTCAGTTTCCTCACAATTCCACAGCATTCTTTGGGCTGGGGTCAGAGTTGTTTGTGGCCATGCAAGGTCCTTTGGCTGCAGTGCATGGCTTGTGTTCTGAAACACGGAGCTTTTTCTAAGTGACCTAGCTTCCTCTGACCTTGGATGGTCCGTCTCCTTCCTCTCTCCTGTCCCATGCTTCCTGTACACATCTCCAGTCTTCCCCAAGGAGTCTTTTTATAACTTTTCAGATTCTTAATCAGGTGACTCTGGGTTCAGCCTCTTTAGGTGAGAACAGGCCCTTATCAAGTGACTTCATTGCTAGGCGACCTCTCCTCTGATAAAGCAGTTCTCATGAATAGGAGCCAGCCTATTGTTTTGATTGATTCCATTTCAATGGGAGCTCACTTCATTGAATGTTAGCCCTTTGCTACAAGTCTTTGGAATGGCAGTCCAACATGGAGGTAACATGAAAACAAAAGGTAAAGAACCCCACATGCAAAATGGAGTCTGAAGTCTGACAAGATACATAAAAATGACCCACAATATCAAAAAGAATTCAAAAATTGTATATACAGATTCCCCGAATTGTCACACCATGCAAAGCTCCACGGAAATTAATAGTTTGCCAGGTAGACTTGGGGACTAACCTACAGAGATACAGTTGTAGGATCAGGCCTAAAATACATACATACTTGTAGTATGCATAGCAAGATTAAGTGTAATTTAACCAGAGGAATCCAAAAAATTGACACATTCATGCTCTCTCGTCTCCCTGCAGCAAGTGTGTAACTGTGGAACCCTAAGAAAATCTAAGCAAAAGGAAGTTTGAAGAGCCCTTGAACATCTTCACTGGAAAAGCTTTTCATATCATCTGTGAGTCCCTCTTACAGTATTAAAAAACAGATTCATTTTAATGGCTCACTCCTTACAAATGATTAATGTACCGTACTCACTGTAAGTGCTCTCTCATTCATAATGAACATCCAGTTGGGTAATAGTTTCATTTGTGATTAATATGCATGTTATCTCATAATTGGATCACAAAGAGAGTTGATGGGGAAGTATTTTTTAAAAGTAAGTTGGGCTTTACAGAAGATATCTGCATTGTGCATGAACAAATAATAACATTAGCTTTAATCATGGATGGCATGTGTCATAGGCTGGGAGAGGCTGTGCCTCCCCAAACAACCGGGTGTGGTCCCGCCTATGCTCTGCCCCCGTCTCTCTCTCCTGCTTCCACTTGGCCGGGCCCCAGTCTCCCTGTAGGGTGGTCCCAGGGCTGGGGGGCTGGTGGGCTGGGACAACGCTGCCCCGCCCTCCCAGTGCTCCGAGCTGGGGGTCTTCAGGGTGCTCAGACATTGGGGGCTCTAGCCTGGGGCAGGAGCTGGTGGCTGTGATGGGGGGGGGCTCTGGCAGGGGGCATGGAAGGGTCGGGGCCGGAGGCTAGCTTCTCTCAGCCGGCAGTTCATGCATCAACCATGGCTTTAATAATGGACAGTATAAAACACACGTAACTCTAAATATCAGGGTGGCCTGAAGTTTTAAGTACCAATGACAAATCATGGAGACCCAGGATTCAGATGTAGAAACTGAAAAGGTAAGGTTCAAACATGTCCCAAAGGTCATATGCTCTTCAAATGTCATCATTTCCTACTAGGGAGATAAGTTCCCACTATAAAAGGAAAGCATCTACTATGTTCACTGCCTTTTATAGTATGTTCAATATGGTGTTTGGGCCCCATGGAAATATATACAAATTTAACCTCACAAGTGGTTATAAATATCTAAACATAGGAACATTATTTAAGGAAGCATATAATATGTATCCTGTTGGCCAGTCTAGTCTGAACACAATGAGTTGATCCTATTATTGCTTCCCAAACCTATACCCCAGCCTTAATAAGAAGTAGAAAGAAGTCTTATGAAAATTTACCAGTGCAGTCACAGAATATTTATGATAACAATTGATGACAATCAGAAAAGAACTACTGCTATTTTACTTATCTAAAAAAATTACACTCCCAAGGCATGTGGCTTAGTAGAATTCAAGATACAGTAGCTCTAATAGCTTTTAAAGTACCAGTGCAATCAAAAGTTATGGTAGTAACTGGAGTAAAGTTAGTTCTACTGTCACTGCCTACATAAACTTGATGTGGATTCTGAGTTATTACCATGACAGTGCTAATAACTGCAAAATAAGTGTATTTATACCTATAACTTTATTTTCCAAATCTAAAGATCTCAATGTTGGCTTCGCCATTTATCTCAATAAAAATATGTCACAGGCAACAATGACAAAATCAGCAAGCAATGATTCTTGAAGCATTTGTCAGTAATCATGTCTATCATCTGTGGGAGTTCCCATCCTAAAAAAGACTGACCTGACATGATTACAAACTACCAACAGAGAGAAAAACAATTTGGGATTAAACATTTTACCAGAATACTGTGATAGCTAAAATAAGAGTTTTAAAGAGAGTTCATTATGCAAACACCAAAATGAGAGGCAGAACACATCTCACCTATAGCAAGGTCACACTAGATCAGTTGAAGGGAAATGCAAAGTTGAAAACAGTAACAAAATGCCATTGTACTCCTTTGATCCATAACTGTGCATATTTTATACACATCAATGCCTTTATTTAAGGTAATGTAACCTGGAGGGGAAGAGAGGAAGAATTCTTTGAGGTCTAAACTGCCCGGAGAACTCTGTATCTGAATAGCCCAATTACAGAAGTACCAATCTGTAACATACTCTTTAAAAGGGACATGTGAGATAGGTGAAACTCAGCCCTTAAAATTAAATCTGAAGATATTATATATTTCCAGCTGAACAAGTATTTGAAAAGTGATAGCACCCAAGAAGAGGAGGAATTATCTTATTCCCCTTAACTGTGAGATCTCTTACAGGGCAGTCTAGTCCAGTGGTTTTCAAACTTTTTTTCTGGCAACTCAGTTGAAGAAAATTGGTGCAGGAGAGGGCTCCAAATTTGAGGGGGCTCAGAACTGGGGTGCGAGAGGGGGTCAGGACTCTGGGCTAGGGGTGCGGGCTCTGGGGTGGGGCCCAGGAGGTTGGGGTACAGGAGGGGGATCTGGGTTTGAGAGGGCTCAGGGCTGGGGCAGGGGATTCGGGTGCAGGCTTACCTCCGTCGGCTAACAGTCAGCAGTGCAGCCGAGGTGCAGAGGCAGGCACCTGCATCCCAGAAGCAGCCAGCAGGTCTGGCTCCTAGGTGGAGACGTGTAAGCAGCTCTGTGTGGCTCTCGCCCCCAGGCACCGCCCCCCCAGCTCCCTGTGGCTGGAAACTGGCCAATGGGAGTACAGAGCCCATGCTTCAGGTGGGGGCAGCATGTGGAGCCCCATGGCCCCCCACCTATGAGCCGGACCTGCTGCTGGCCGCTTCCGGGGCACAAAGTGGTGTCAGAACAGGTAAAGACTAGTTTTTACTGGCTGGCTGCTAGGGTCCCTGGGTGCTGAGCAAGGTGACCCAGTGCCTTGCATTCTGCGACCCAGTGCTGGGTCACAACTTGAACTTTGAAAACCGCTGGTCTAGTCTCCCCAGGGAAGTGATGGCTCTTCAGAGTTAGCAGTGTGGTCTAGTGGAGCATTTCAGGTTGGCAACCCATTATCTGAAGTCAGATTTTCACAATTCCCTTACATTTACTACAAAAATATCAATGATAGCAATGATAAGTCTATATAATTTGAGTGTGCATTTTGAGAGATTGACAGAGAATACTTGACTCGTAAGGGCAAAAGGGTATAGATTTTCTTTGCTTTAGAACAGTGGTCTCCAACCTTTTTACGCACAAGATCACTTTTTGAACTTAAGATCAACCCAGGATCTACCTTGCCCCTCCCCGAGTCCGTGCCCCACTCACTCCATTCCCCCCTCCCTCTGTTGCTCACTCTCCCTCAACTTCACTCACTTTCACTGGGCTGGGGTTGGGGCACGGGAGGGAGTGCAGGCTCTGGGCTGGGACTGAGGGGTTCAGAGTGTGGGAGGGGGTTCAGGGCTGAGCCTGGGGCAGAGAGTTGGGGTGCAGGAGTGAGAGGTGCAAGCTCTGGGAGAGGGTTTGGGTGCAGGTGTCACATGGTCATTCTGCACCTAATCTCATAGAATCCACTGGACATTTCATGAGTTTTACTTTTTATTAGTGTCATTTGTGGTTTATAGATCCAAAATCCTTCAGGGATTGTCACAGATCAGTGTAACATTCTTAACCATGGGTGTGCATTAAGTGAGCTTGGGGCAGGGGGTTGGGGTGCAGGAGTAGGGTGGATAAAAATCAATGATTTTTAAAAAAATCGATTTTTTTAATTTAAATCAGATTTTTTTGATAAAATGCTTTTTGAGGAAAAAACTTATCTGAAGATAGTTTTAATTAAAATACTTTGTAGCTCAAAGATATCTCAACATGGAATAGGCATTATAAATTCTAATTCTATAGTATTAGACAATATAGTCATGTAACGTTTAAGAAAAGTTTTGTAAATGAGTTCCAATAGTTCATGGATTAGGGACCAAATTTTATGGGGTTCCACAGGCTTCTTCATAGATTATTTAGGTTAATCTTTCTATCTACCCAATGGGACTCAATGCTCAGACTAGAAGATACCATCAGAGATGCTTAGTTTTGCAGTTCTCAAACTGTAGATTTGTATCTCCAGAGGTAACATGCTTGTTAACAGCAAAAATGTTTTAAAATAAATAAATAACAAATAGGGGTGAGAAATAACAAACCTCAACTCTATTGTCCCTCTGCAAATTTGTGTACACAGTCAATCCTTTACTTCTCTCTAAAAGTGCAAAGTTTCAAAAAGTTCAATGAAGAGAAGATTGTTGGGGGTGGAATAGATCTGGACAAGGAGAAGAAGTCTGGAGAGAAATGTGAGAAGCAAGGGACATATGCTTGTTTTGTTAAAATATTATATGTTTGCTGTTGAAGAAAAAAATCCAGAATTGTTGTTTTAATTACATAAAACAATTTAAATGTCTGTCTAGTGATGTTCTGCTAATACAGCATGGCAAAAAAATCCTCCAAATATTAATGACTAACCTGTTGAACTGGAGAGTTCACCACCTAGTGATTTCATAAATATCTGCTTCAATTACCTTTGGTAAATGAAATAACCAATCATTCATTTTCTGATATAGCTGTAAAACTAATCTGAAAAGTTTTCAAAAGAAATCACTGTTTAAAAATGTATAGCGTGTACCTTCTCTATGTGCTGCCCATGTCTGCAAGCGCTGCCCCTGCAGCTCCTATTGGCCAGTTCTTGGCCAATGAGAGCTGCGGGCACAGTGCTGGGGGTAGGGGCAGTATGCGAAGCCGCCTCACCCCACCACCCTTCCGTCAAGGGCTGCAGAGACGTGTCAGCAGCCAGCTGCTTCCAGGAACAGCGCGGGGCCACGGCAGGCAGGCAACCTCTGAGTCCTGCTGCACCTTCACACATTTAATGGCTCCAGAATCAACCAGCTGATTGCGATTGACGGGCTGGTGACCACTGCTTTAGAACGTAATGAAATTTTCAATGCCTTGTAACGCCATGATTGCTTTTAATAACTCCTCTTGTGGATCACAACCCACTGCTTGAGAAATGCTATCTACTGGATAGGGAACTAGACCAGGATCTAGGAAAACTGGGTTCTATCCTCAGCTGAGCCAGTAACCTGTGGTATGACATCAGGCATACCGCAGGCTGGTGGTTCAGCTGGGACTAGAACTCTGATCTCTTGTGGTTCTGTATTTCCTCTGATTCTTAGCCTGATTTGTGTATTCTAGATTGTAAAGTGGCAGGGACTGTCTATCACTACGTGTTTATGCACAATGTGGCCCCAGTCTTAGTTGGGGCTCTAGGCACTACCATAATACAAGTAATAATAATGGAAGCTCATTGCTGAGGACATTTAAATCAATGAACAAAGCATTAAAAAAACATTCCGTACGGGACAAACCTACTCTGTCAGCAGTATGGTGGTGATGACCTAATTTCTATATACTAGTCCCAAAAGGGCCTAAAACGGGCTAAGCACCTCTCAGGATCTGATCCTCTGAGATTAAAAGCCTCAGTAGAAACTGCACAGGAAACACCTTATGCTTCATAAGCTTTAGAACTACATCCTTTGAAAACTCCAGTGTTTTTTTATCAGACAACATACGGGTGGATAAATGTATCAAAAATAAAGGCACTACTGCTTCCACTACATTGTGGAGTCATTCACATGTATGCCATTGTGACTCTGGTAGATCAGTTGCCAGCTCTTGCCAAGGCTGTAGGCATCAGCTGAGCACTGACAAATTCATAGCTGGAAATCAGACAGCTCACCTGTATGTTAGTATTGTTCAAGACAGGCATTAAACTTGTAAAGATGTGTTTAGCGTTTAAACTCCATAAAATGCTTGTGAGTTGCTACATGCATTATTTTTACTTGTAATGGCTGTATTTCGCTATAAGGTAATATATAAGTTTTGCTTTACAACTGTAAAAATGCCTGCTCTGAACTTGTGCACCCAGGAACGAGGAGCAAAATACCCCACTCATCAGTAAGAACTATGAAAACTAAGTGGGCCATGATACAAACACTGGGTCAAAGGCCCACTTACACATCTCACTGAAGATGCTATGTGCAAGAAAACTCATCCCCCCAGCTTGAATTCTGGAAGAAGGAAATAAACATAGCGAACATGAAAATTCTTCATCTCTTTGCTCTTTGGACTCTCACAGTGCTGGAGCTAGGAAACAAAAGCAGAGCTCCCCAGGGTCAACCTGGCTTAGCCCTAAAAGACATTCAGCTTCGACAGACTACTGCATCTCTGTCAGATTTGGAACCACAGACTGTAACTCATTTGTGTATATGCCTTTCCTGTTTTAACCTGTAAATAACTCATTTCTATTATTAGTCAATAAATCCTTAGTTAGTTTACTAAAGGATTGTACAAGTGTTGTCTTTGGTGTGACATCTGAGGTACAAATTGACCTGGGGTAAGTGACTGGTCTTTTGGGACTGGGAGCAACCTGAGTCTTCTGTGATCTTTGGTGTAAGTGACCATTTATCACCTAGTCCAGCTTCACTGGGGGCCAAACAGACTGGAATGCCCAAGAGGACTGTCTGTGGCTCCACGGTAAGACGGTTATTGTGTTTTAGGAGTTCACACTGGTTACTAGATTGGTAATATCTAATTATAGAACATACCACCAGTTTGGGGTATCTGCCCTGAGACTGGCACTCACATTTGTGAGCCACGCCAGACAGTGTGACAGCCACCATTTCAAAGAGGGCGTCAAACTTTGCCACTCTGATGTCATGGGGTTTGACATTGACACAGACTTTGCGTTCACTTTGAATGGGCATGTGTAAATTGTATTTCTTTAAGTTATTGCCCATACCCAAGAATTCAAGATGAAGATAGCTTAACTGTAGCACACCCACGCCATGAAAACAATGCTCCTCTGAGAGCCCTTCCTCAGATCAGACCCACCCAACAGGGTAAGGAGTCAATTGCTGAGGGTAGTTGGGTTCCAGGGCTGGAGTCGGGGTACAGGAAGGTCTTGGAATACTGAGCTGAAGAAGCATAAAAGAAGCCCATCGGAGTGTAAAATGACTCAGGGATGGAAGTACAGGTAACTGAGAGTATCTTAATCTGAAATTGCTGGACACCATCTGGCAATAAAATAAAATAAAAAAAACAATTAGGTTACAACAAATTAACTACCAGAACATTTTTTAAAGTATGTAATGAATACTGACTATATAAAAGTTGTTCCTATTCCAGTGCTTTTCCCAGTTCTGTAGTTTTAATAGCATGTCCATTAATTTCATTTCCCTGTCAATGCATCTATAGGTTACCATTTTAAAGGGTTATATTACACACCTCCACTCTTCAGATTGAAAACATTTCCAATGCAAAGGAAGCTTAGTTGAGAAACAGTAGCTCAGCCCTATAATGATGTGTTAGCCACAGAAAACAGCCACACTAGATAGTCATTTAATGGGGACATTAAAGAAGACATAATGAATAAGTTGCTCTCTCCCCTCCCCAATTCGCAACTCTCACTTGGGGTTTATGAACCTTGGCTTGGGGGCCCAGGCAGCCCTAGGTGACCATTGCCTAACATGGCTGGATATTTTTAAAACACATGTAACTATTTGAAATGACTGAACTGCTCTGTTTCTAATTAATTTTTTTTACATGTGAAACACTGGAGACAAATGCATAAAATCTTTTTGTTTGTTAATTCCAGCTCACTCCTACTGTGTCTTATTAAGTGAATGCTGCAATGACTAATGTTTCTGAGAATATTAAATTAGCAAAAAGTACCTTGTAAGGAATGTGACCTGACTGGCATAAAAAGGATTAACTGCAAGTGTTTATTTTCAAATACAGATAGTTTATTAACCCCAACATACAATAATAAATAAAAACAGTTGTATGATCATAGCAGCACAATATCCTTAAAACAAAAAGTCAGTTCTCCAGTGTAAGTTGTACTTAATTTCTCTTATGCCTACAGGAAGAGCTGCTTTCCAGACTATAATGCAGGGACACCCCTGCATTATAGGTGAAGATGGAGTATTACACACATAAGCACTGGTTTGCATGTATTATTCCTGGACTTGCATGCGAGAGCACACTTGATTAGTGGGCACACCAAACACTCATTACTGAACATTTGACCTAGAATGTCCAAGTGAGCTGTCCATTACTTCAGCCAGCTTTCCAAGCATACCTGGCTCCCAAAGGAGCAGCAGATTTTTCTAGAAAAACTATTCTTATCAAACCATTAGCTCTCTTACCTTATCCTCTCCTCCCATTCCCTGCTTCTCCCTAGCTTAGAGAACACTTTACCTTGATGTTTTTGGAAGGCTAAAATATGCTGCTAAATAGCACTGTCCTAGACTTCATATGCACCTGGGCCACTTTAAGACAACACACAATGAAGGTTTTGAGCCAACTGGCACTTGACAAGGCAGCCCTGACACTTGGGTTGCTACTGCTGCTGCCAGGGGGAACCTCACAGAGGGAATTTTCAAAATATATTATTCTGTTTGAAAGGAAATAATCCGGAATTACCTACCAAAGACCCTCCTCACGTGAAACAGCCTGTGCAGCAAAAAGCATTCAAAATGCTAACAGAGCCTGTCCTGTGCCGACTTTGCATCAGCAATATGCCCAAAGGTGGAAATATTAATTAACCTTTTACAGGCACTGACCTGGATCTCTACAGTTGCAACAGAAGGTCTGCGTATCATTCCTAAACACAACCATCGACCTGAATCAGTGTAGGTGTCTCCCATTCACAAGACAGCCTTGAAAACAGCCTGCACAGGTTCTGTTTTTTTCTAGTATTGATATGAGCCCATGCAGCATCTGTAAAATGTTAATTAATACTCACTTTTCCAGGAATGAATCAGACATCTGCTTCCAGGCATAGGACAGGCACTTAACAGGTATTGCCACAAGCACTATTTGGCCATTGTGCAGCTTCTACCCTGGCAGTAGCACTGAGAAGTGCTCACAGGCACAGTTTCATGCTTTGAAGTTTTTCCTCAGCCAGAGCCCCATGTTCTGTCATTTAGTCTGGGTGCAGGGCACAAGAAAGGTTCAGAAGGGCTAACACAGTCATAAAATAACGACATTGCTATGGCACCTTCCAATCTTCAGGGTCCCAGTGCAGACCACATATGTACAACTGCTCTGACATACAGTTGTCTCTAGCACAGGACGAGGGACACCAAGCACATGACAGACTGCACCCCACATGCTATGAAAAAATGGCACAACTAAAGTTTTTAAGGAGGGAAACAGCCTTGCTATGCCAGTAGGTTTCCAAGCATATGCACCGCAATGTGTTGTTCTGGAAGTGCGATGCCTCATCAGACAGGATTAGGGATGTTCATGTAACTTATTCCAGATTTCAAAAGAGCATTATGTTGGGCAAGTCTGTCCCTTATCCAGCAGGGCCTGAGCCCAACTCTGCAAATCTTCACTTATGCATGAAGTCATACTGCAGTCAAAGGGCTACTGAAGTGAGCAAAGGTTTTCAGAATGTAAAAGAAGAAATAAGAATCCAGACAGCGTCATTATGCATATTATAATGCCATAGTTATCATACAGGACAAATTGCTACCAGTGGCAACCCTACATAGGCTTTGTATTACAGCACTGATGTAGCAAGGTACTTAAGCAGGTGCCCAATTTTAAGCATGTAAGTGGTCCCACTGAATTCACTGGGACTACTCCTGTACTTAAACATTAAGCATGAACTTAGCTACCTAACTGAACCGGAGCCAGAAACAAGAGCAGAACCTCCAATCAAGCCTATTCAGCTTTTAAATGGAAACACTGAAAATGCAACATATTTTAGAAAAGGGATCATGGGAGAGACAGGAACTTAACCTCCAGGAAAATAAAGAGGATGAAAATGTGATTGCCAGTAGAAGAAGGTTCACTTGCATTAATCAGGTTCACAATCAACTATTCACTCTTCCAAACCAATGGGGAAAGATACTGACATAGTAATAGAGCTTTCTGCTGGTGTTAGCCCACGTGACATATTCTGCCTATTCTGAAAAAAAATATTTTTTGTAATTATTGAAACTCCCCCTACTCCTCTCAATACTTTTGTTTTCATCAGCGAGTGTTTAAGGCTGAACTGCTTAGGTTAGCAACATTACAGATTGAACAAGAAATTCCACTTCCTAGTATTAAGTGTTTGAAATAATGTTATTCTCATTTCCAAGTCCTCCTGGAATAGCTGGATCAGCCAATCTCCTCGTGTGGAGTTGCATTATAAAATTGCTGAACAAATCCATTTTGTCGTAATGGGAAGGGATACTTTCTTCACTACTGTAAGTAGGTCAGTGAAAACATGTTGTGGTGAGGATTAAACTGTTTCTCTCTGTCCTTTTCCCCCAATGGTAGTTTCAAATGATTCTGATTTAATTATGTTTCTAATGTCAGAGATAATGGTTATTAACAATTGGTACCCTGTGATCCCAAATTCTGATATTTGTGTATTTCATTCTAACCTTACGTATGTATGTTTACCTCTTATGCAGGACACAGCATTGCAGTTAGAAAACTCTGCCACAAGTTTGCTCATATGCAGTTGTGGATTTTGACAAATGAAACATGTAAACCCACATACTTGAGATCAGCACTGAGCCTTTGTATCAAAACACTGTACATTTAAAGGCCAAACTTGGACTTTAGTCACACCAATGTATAAAGTAACGTCACTAAACTCAATGGATTTACTCTGGCTTTATACTGCTGTAACCAAGAGCTAAATGTTTTCAACTGAGCCATTCCAATTTACACCAGTTGAGAATTGGAACACATGATTTTTACTACAAAGTATTAACCACAACCTAAAGAACTATTTGATTTAAGTTTATACCAGTCAGGAATATTAAATTCAAATAATATGGTTACTGTCAACACAAAACACATTTGAAAAAAAATTCCATCCCTCTTTTAATAATGAAACATTCCATTAAATGGATTATCAAAATCTAAAACGCAAGTCTGTGTTGTGTGGTTGTGTGCTGCTTGTTTGCTTTCTTGTTTGAGGCCACAGCGGTGAAGTTAAGCATGTGTGTCACTGTTTGTAGGATCAGAACCTATGGGTGGAATTCTGGTCTTATAGAAATCTACAGCAAAACTCTCAATGATTTCAGAAGGGGCAAGATTTAATTCTAAGAATCCCCAGATTTGTTTCAAGTCCAGGATTCGTTATTAAGTGGCTGAGAGAATGGTGTCCACAGATATTTGACAGTGATAATATATGACCTGTGATGCAAAGAAAGAAATTTGATATCTTAGTAAGGACCAACTAAGTAACTTTTAAAGTGAGGAGTGTGTATGATAGTTAAATTCCTGTGCACTTCAGTTCATACATACCACACATTGTGTCTCTGTTGCTCAGAGATATTTGAAACCTGACTTTGGAGCATATGTTTTGTTGAACAGCAGCAACAACAACAAAACAGAGTCAATTTGCAGCGTTATCGTCAACGTCAAGAACTATCAGCATAGTGCTGTGAGTACACTTCTCAACTTGGACAAAACAAGCTGCTAGTTTGTATGTTCATAGTGAGCCAAGTGTGCCGTTGCAATGGTGTTTCATGAAAGAATCTGATTTGTGTTCAAAGACATCTTTTTGTAGCTCTTACATAAAACAGTCAAAACCACTACAAATCCAGTAAGGATTTGGCCAATATTTGAACAACCTTCACCTCTTTCATTCTGGTGCTTAATCAGCTTGAGATAGGGTGGAAAAAGCTCTTGAATATATTTTCTTCAAAGGACAAGAATCCAATTTTTATTTCCTTGCTCTTTTTATTGAGCTCACCCGCATATGTGGTTACGTGTAATATAAACCCTAACATTCATCTACAGTGGTATGCAACAGAGAAAGGGCAAGATTAATGACCTGTGAAATAGGTACAGTCAGAGCTAGTTAATCTATGCTTCGTTTATCCCAAAGCTTGAGTATCCCAAAGACATAACACAGTAGCTGGCTGATATAGTAGCTTGCATGCTCAGTTATGAATACTAAGTAGGCAGGAAACTTGTACTCAAGGAGTTATTTCCATTTTAGGGAAGAAGTCAGTATTGATATATTATCCTAGAATCTTTATTTATCATACGCACATTTCCTGGAGAGTATATTCACGATATTAAATAGCAAAACCAGCACAGATTAAGCCAATTTACTCACAAATTAGAGCAAGAACTTCTCATTAATCAATCTGTAGGTTTTTCAGCTTGCACAGGCACATATACAGCCATAGAGCTTAGAGATGGAAGAGACCTTTTAGATCAAACAGGCCATCTTGCTGAAAGTGCTGGACTGTTCACTCCACTCCAGGATGTGGAATTTAATCCAGGCGTGCTGAGAATCACTGACAAAGTGAGTGTCTCATCTCTCTCTAGTGCTGGTCCACAGAGAGGACATCAGAGACTCCATTAATTCAAGTAGAAGTCTGTACTGTGGGTATAGTGGTCCAAACCCTGCTTATGACCCAAGTTATGTAGAACTGCATGATAGACCTATGATATAATTTCTGTTTCTTCAGTCGTTTTTTTTAAATATGAAATTATGTTCAAAGACACTATGTTAAATAAAATGTTAAGGTTGCAAAGTAAAGCACTCAAACGTTAGGAAATGCCCATGTTAAGGTTGCCTGCGCAATTTAACATAGTGGGGTTTTTTAGTAATAGCGGTCAATTTGATGTCAGTTTACAGAAATAAAGAGTGAGCCGCCACCACCAAGGAATGGTGATCCATTTTTATTGAAAATGAATGATACAGCATCACTCTCACTCAGGTACAGATGAGAAACATACAAAAACACGGAGCTGCAGCCAACACATTCCTGACCTGAAAATCTCCTAGGAATCAAGAATATTCCAATGTAATGCCAGTGCTTGCTCACTTTCCAAAGAAAACATCCCATCACGTAGGAACAGTTACAGAAAAGGTATTAGCTAGTAGAAAGTATTCATTCTTGTTAAAATATTATGTTTTTTAAATGTGCCAAGTCAGGATAAGCTTGTTGACTAATTTTATCTGCAAATCATTCTTCTGATTTGTTAATGGCTACTCAAAGAGTAGCTCTGCTAACCCAGATGGATTCTCCTCTATTTTACCTTATTTCTCTTTCAAAAAACAGGTTACCATGTCAGATCGCAAGCATGTGTTTTAAAGTCTAATTACATGTATAAAACTTTAGTACTATACACTGCCTTTTCTTTATATTACAGTGCAGTGCCAAAACTTTGACAACTGTACAGAAAAGCGTATTATTGAAGAGGGGTTTTATTGTGATAATAAAAAAAAAGTAGTGTTTTTCAGCACTTTATAAAGCTGGGCCAACTTAATGATCCTCATCTTTACAGAAGGGGAAACGGAGACAAAAAATTAGTTAAGTGACCTGCCTAAAATCAAAGACAGAAACAAAAACACTGAGTCTCTGTCTAGTGCCTGTATCCACTCAACAGTTCTGCCTCAGAAATGGTACAGTTCAGCACATGGATCCACGATACCAAGATACATAGTTGAATATTCAGAGGGACTATTTTCACAGCTTATCCATCGTGACCTTGGTTCTTTGAAAAGATCCCAAAATCCTGTTGTTACTGCCAGATACAATATGAGATGACACACCAAGCCAGGACTCAAGCAGATACAGTAACATCTGAGTTCATAGACTCAGATGTTGCTGTCTCTGTTACATTTCCCCCCAAAACCAAAGCATATTAGGATCTCTCTCACCTACCACAACTGTAATATTCAGCATCCCATTAATAGGAGGCTTCATTATACTTTCATGTCCTGCCCCCAAATAAATTAGCATCAAGTCTCTGAGCTCGCTCAGTAAGTACCTTATCACTTGCTACAAAAACAATCTGATCAATAACCAGTCAGAAATTGAAAACCACTTGATGGATTTAGAGATTTCAATTATGCTCTTTCTCTAGTGAATGGAATTGAGAAAGCATATAGAATCAGGGATTAGAAAGGTGGCCATGTAGACATCATATTTTGAGACTGTACTGAAATACCTCTGAGTTTATAAATCTGAGATTCTGCAGGATGCAGTAAACCCCAGCAGGCACTGTATGTCAGATCCTGCCAAAATAAACATGGCATCTGCATTGGGAGTAGAATTTGTTAATACCTGAAGGAAATTGTTACTGCACAGGTATTTTAGGGGCATTGAGGCCCAGAACAAATACCTGCATCTCAAGGATCCGTTGCCAGAGATAGAGAACAAGGGCCTTGAAGACCCATCTTATACACTCTACAAGTCAATTTCTGAAGATGTTGGGAACTTAGATATGAGCAGTGGAGTCCTAAAAAAACTCCTGTTATCTCCAGGCACCTTATACTTGGTGCTCAGCTAAGCAGAGTGACGGTGAGGGAAGAGGCAAAAAGAGGTTTAAGACATTCAGGGAAGTAGTAACTGGAAGGTCTGAGGCCAGAAAGAAAGGAAGAGTTACCTAAAGCGCCAAGGAAGGAAGAGAAAGAACACATGCAGAGGAGGGAAAGGGAGAATGCAGGAGCCAAAAGAAAAGATGTGGAACTCAGAGAAGAATTTTCATATTCCTACACTGCAGCTAGTGGGTGGTTCTCAAGGACTAGATTAATAGACTTTAGTACAAAATATAACTAATCCATAGCCACTTTGGATAGCATGGTTCTCTCTGTGTCTCATACCATAGCCATTCAGAAGTTCATCGTGACTGATGGGGGCGGAGGGATTCAGAACTTCCCGCTCCAAAAGCACAAGCCTCTACTACTTGAGATAGAGAATCTTCATTAGGTGACAGCACTGCAAAGTTACAGCAACAATTAATCCCTTCTACCAGAGCTCCGTAGTACGCATATAAACCAGCTGGTCCACTACAATATTGTCTGCAGAGCTGGTCAGGATTTTTCCATCATAACAATTTTCCAACAGAAAAATGCAGTTTCTGCACAATCAAAATTTTCCCTTGGAAATTTTCAATTTTGCCAATAATTATCAATTTTTCATTGGAAAACTCTAAATGAAATATTTTGCTTCCAGTGGGTTCAAACCAATTTGGAATATTTCATTGTGTCAAACTGACCCAAAATGTTGAATGTGAACTGACACAACCTGCCACCCCCCCTCCTGTATTTCTCTATTGTGAAAATTGCCTCATGTACGTTGTAGGTTTGGTTCCTTTTCTCTCATATGGGCTGGATTCCTTACAAGGATGGCTCCAGGCCCCACCGCGCCAAGTGCGTGCCTGGGGCGGCATGCCGCAGGGGGCACTCTGTTGGTTGCCAGGAGGACAGCAGGCGGCTCCGGTGGACCTCCAGCAGGCATGCCTGCGGAGGGTCCGCTGGTCCCACAACTCCAGTGGAGCACACCTACGGGAGGTCCACCGGAGCCGCGGGACCAGTGGACCCTCCGCAGGGATGCCTGCGGGAGGTCCACCGGAGCCGTGGGACCGGCAAGCGGCAGAGCGCTCCCTGCGGCATGCCGCTGTGCTTGAGCCAGTGAAATGGCTAGAGCCGGCCCTGATTCCTTAGGGTTTACATCTCCCAGGATGCAACGTGCACTTCCCTCTGACAATGCTGTACGGTGCATCATGGGTGTTATGTGACTGTGGACAGGGGCGGCTCCAGGCCCCAGCATGCCAAGCACGTGCTTGGGGCGGCATGCCGCAGGGGGCGCTGTGCTGGTCGCCGGGAGGGCGGCAGGCAGGCAGCCTTCGGCGGCATGCCTGCGGAGGATTCACTGGTCCCACAGCTCCGGTGGACCGGCGACCGGCAGAGCGCCCCCCACGGCATGACAAAGTGCTTGGGGCGACGAAATGTCTAGAGCCGCCCCTGACTGTGGATGCTTAGTCCAGCCAAGGAGCCTCGCCCATAAGGAAGAATGGGGATATCAAACTTCAGTACTGCAACTCCCGTGAGGCAAAGCACCACAATACAGCAATGAAGTTTAATGTTGAACTGACTCAAAATAAAACATTCAACAAACGGAAACAAAATATTTGCGAATGTCAAAATGTTTGTTGCAGAAGAAGAGTTCTGTATAGCTCAAAATTTTCACTCTCACACCAATAGAAGCTGGTCCAATAAAAGATATTACCTCACCCACCTTGTCTCTCCATAATGTTTGATTTTGACCAAAGGTGTCAAAACAAAATGTTTCATGCTTTCAAAATGTTTAGGAATATTTTGTTGCATGACAAGTTGAAATATCAAACATTTTCATCCCAATTTGAGATGAAAACAAAATATTAAAACATCCAAATTTCTTCAGAGATGAACATTCTGATTTTCTCTCAGCTCTTATTGTCAGCCTCCCTCTTTCAAGTTTGGGACTTAACAAAAAACCACAGAAATCCACACACTCATCTAGAGAGCCAACAACCCTAATCTCTTATTATATTTGTATTACAATAGTACCCTGAGGCACCACCTGAGAACAGAACCCCATTGTGCTAGGCACTATAAGAGACAGTCTGGCCTGTAGACTTTGCAATATAAATAGACAAAATGGACGAAGGGCGTGAGGAAGATATTATTTTTCTTTTCATAGGGGCTTAGAGAGATTATATGACTTTTCCAAAGGCACAGAGATCTCCTATGTCCCAGTTTGTTGCTTCACTTACAATACCATCCTTTCTTGTCAAGGTTACGTCTGTTTCTTTATCTTTCATCAGCTAAGAAATAATGTAAATAACCATTGTAGAATAAGACCTAGCTACAAGAGCGCCATGGGGCAAATCCTCAGCGGGTGTGAACTGTCATAGCTCCACGGACTTCAGTGCTGAGCATCTGCCCCAAGACCACAGTAGCATATTTGTCATTACTTCTTACATTTGTTTTCAGATTTGACTTAAGAGTTCTGCAGTTTCTCCCAAGCCCCCACCTCTTGATTTAACTCATAAAATTCAATACAACCTACGTATTCAAAACAGAAATTATCTTTTATTTGACTTGCTGACACAAAAGATGCCAACGATATTATAAAATTCTGGCAAGTTGATTGATATAAATGAAATCAGTCAATCAGCAAAGGGGTAACAGCTACTAGGTACCTTATCTTTCCTTCAAATGAAAGAGAGATGTTTCTATTTCAGTCAAGTGCAGCTCAGTATATTTTGCAAGGCAAAGACTGACTTGTAGCATTAAATAACTCTTAAGCTACACAGTCTATAAACAAGAATGGCAGAACTTTTATTCTTCTATAAAAAGCACTCTGCTCCCTATGACTGTTATGGGCAGCATTTATGCAGAAGAAATTCTGTATAAATTTGGGTATGCTGACTCAAAAGTTTAAACCAGGAATTACATTTTACAAAAGTCAAATTTTCACACAGTACACTGAAAAAAGATACATGCATTCCCAAAATTCTGTTTAAAAAACAGTTTTATATGAAATCCTTGTTATACATGTTCTTACTAGGAAACAAACGCTTTGCTGACTTTCTGATATTAAAAAGCCCTTTTTGTCTCATACAAAAACATCAGCTTTGTCAGAAACATATAACAAAGTATTTAACACAAGCTCAAAGTATCTCTGCTCCATAAAACAGCACATCTGTGAGATATACTACCTACATATTTTTGATAAATGGTTAAACAGAACAATGGCATCCTAAACCTTTCTACATTTCCACACTTTTAAAGGAAATATTGCCATATTTTTTAATTAACTTAAAAATGACTTTGTTCAGAGAAAACAAAACAGCCCACAGTGAAAGTTATACAATGACAATTAATAGCATTGCGGGGAGGGGGCGGGGGGAGGAAGAGGCAGAACGGACAACTAGTATAAGTAATAAAACCTGTTTTGTGTTCACAATTTACACATTAGATATGGCAAATAAGTGAAACGATGAACAATTCACAATCAGAAGAACATTCCAGTAATGATTACCCTCCTTCTAATCATGGAAAAATAAGTGTATTTCAACTTTGGTGAAGCATGATTTACAACAACAAACAGCAAATCTTACTGATGAATAAGCTAAAATTATGAGTAAGGAAAAAATCACAGGAAAACTCTATTCACAATTATAATGCTGAGATTATGAAAGTGTAAAATGTATTAACCATGTCAAAACAAGTACAGTTGTGTAATTCCAGCTCACTGAAACATAAAATCTAAATAAGTCATAAATGGCAACAAGGAATATTACCTAAAAATATACCTCATCTTAAATATACTGCTGAACTGTCCTGAATCCCAAGACAGAAAAGCCCCATGAACTTGCTGTAATGAAGTTATAGCCAAAAGACAACTTTCTACTTACCCTTCAGTATGCACCATGATTTCCTATGCCACCTTAATAATGCCAATGAATCCAGAGTTGTTTTATATTTAAAGAAGTACTAATAAAGTCCTTAACGTAGACACAGAAAAGCTGACGAAACAGAACTCTGTGAGAAGCTAGGCAGAGAGGGATGAATTTAATCCTGGCTCAACATGCTGTGTATTCTGTATCTATCTTTAACTTGTAAATGATTTGGTTTCACATTCCACTGAAGTCCCGCTGGCAGATGCCTTTGCGAAGCTTACCAATCACAGGCACTCTGGTACACTCCTTTTCTCTCTTCCCCTGCCACTCCACCCCCATACTCACCCCCACCATTTTTCTACTTCCTCTTATATATCTAATACAGATCATTCAGCTGTCTTTTACCTGTCTTCTGCAGGATGAAAGGAGATGCTTTCATGGATTGTTATAGATAGACACAGAAAACAAAGCCTTCTGTTCTTATTGTCTCCCTCCACACAAACACACTGGTTTGCACCCAGGAATTAACTGACTTCCAAACTTGGCTGCCCAGGAAAGGAATGTTCTGTGAGTGACATTCCTGAAAGCCTGCAGCAACAGAGTTCAGCAGCTATTCTGTTTCCCAGAACACTAAACCTGCAAAATTACTACACTGTAGTCTGTACGCAGGTTTTTCAAAAGTATCAGTTTAAATAAAACAACGTCCTCTTTTACAAATTACAAGAAGCATTATTTACAGAAGTCAAATTGCAATTTTAATCACATTATCCACTGAACATAGTGTTTCACAGTTAAGAAACTAACTTAGCTTGTATAGATAGACTAAAAAAATCCAAGTCTTCCTTTGAAACCTGTTTTAAAAATACATGGGATTTGGAAAACATGCTGCCGCAGCACATCAAAACTAAAATGGCAAACTGTCAATGTCTGCCTATGTGCAGTGGAGAGGTAGGTGTTAGTACTGCTTGTGCCAGGTCTGATATTAGTCAAAGGCAATGCCTTTGAGTTTGAATCCTGGAATCACTGATTATATATCTATATGAAATAAGATCACAAGTCAGCATTATCTACGGATGGTTACTAATGAAGGCAGTTCCAGAGGGAGGGAAGGAGGAGCTCTCTGTGCTGTTTCGCATAGCTGTCATATCAGGCTTTGGCCAGGGATCATATTTGGAAGCTTACAGCAGCCCTGCCTGTGCAGAGAGATCTGTATGGAGGGACAGTGTGTAAAAAACAAGAAGATCATCTTACCAGATATCAAACACAAAACATCTAGGAAATACCCCTTAGTAAATTTTTATCTGCCTACGGATAAATTACTACCACAAATTGCATATTTGTTCAGAAGCCAGTGTGCTGATACTGCATATGAAATATACAGACTGTTGATTTATGATAGCCTGCAAGGTGACAACCCAGAAAGTCAAAAATAATAGCAGATAATAGCAATAATCAGCAGTCATGTGTGCTGATACAAACCTTTTAATATTACCAATTTGAAGCACACGTTTTTAATGTGTAAATATGCATTCAGTTAGATATTGGCTGCAAACAAGAGTTTCTTATCTCAAACATCACACTAACAGAATTCAACAAGCCACAAGATTCTGTGTAAAGCATTTGAATTACTGAACATTTTCAGATGTATCTTGGAAAGTGTCAGTTTGTAGTCAAGCCAATTTGCACACAATGATAACATAGCACAGGTTTGTATTTTACAGAGTCTTAGGCCTTTGTCTGATCTACAAAATAGAACTGCTGCTGACAACAGATGCTAACCCAGTTTTCAGGTGAACCGGTGTTGGACACAGGCCAAGTTCAGTTGTAGACAAATGTAGACAAACTGCTCAGCACCACTTCAGCTGCAAACAACTGTAGTCAGCAATGGCTCTATTTAGCAGTACAGACTAGGCCCCAAATATTTTAGAACACTGAGGCTAAGGGACTGAACTGTCTGAGTAATAAAAATTACCATGTATTTGCAATAATTCATGCTAACAAAGAAAACAGCTTAGGTTTTTGCAAGTGAGTCTGTAACATCGACAGACCTCAGTGGTCGGGATCGAAACTGGGACCTCTGCAGCTAAATGCATGAGCCTCTACTGTATGAGCTAAAAGCCATTTAATCCTTATCCAAGGCTGTAGCAAACTCATTAATCTCTAAGTGGTCTCAGTGCCACTAGAGGGGACAGAATATCACACCCAGGAGGTGTGTGGGTTACAAATCTATCCTGGAAAGTGCCCATAGTTCCACAGAATATCACTCTGGTAACAAACATCACCATTTTGTTGCCGCACATATCCAAGACTGCTAGTCAATAGAGATTCTTGATCCGCTGACAACAGACATTTCTCCTGACAAGACCCAAAGGGCAGTCATCTTAGTAATGGGGGTGTGTGCATTTGTAGGGAAGGCAGTACACTTGCACTATCTCCTGTGAGCTAATAACCATTACCGCAGCTGTCAGTCCTCATTGTTGAAAATGTGCAAATCTTGTACTACTCTTCTGCCCTGCTCCTCTGTAAGCAATTGGGGGAGATAAGATTTGATAAAAACAAAGGACTGCATAGCCACTTCCACTTTAAGTCCCACATATACTAAATTAGCAGCTCCTCACAAATTAGAGTCTGCTACAGTTTATTTGTGTTCCATTACTCTGGAAGAACTGGCAGTAATATACAATATCAAAGGCTGTACTAGCTGACAAGACACCTCAAGAGTTAAACAAGCTGTTTCAAATCCCCAACCTTTGCTATCTTTAGCAAACATTGCCTTAAACAAGTTCATTGCACATCTGTGAACACAGAGCTTTAAAAACACCAGCAAATGAAAAGCATGCCATGGACTTGCAGAATTGCAGAAGTCATTTAACATCTCTTTGTCTTAGTTCCCCAAAATTGTGACTTGTGAATAAAATTTACTTACCTTGTAGCAGGGTACAAGGCTTAGAATTGCAAAGCATTATCGCACATCAATGCTCATTATGCTACTGGAATTGACAGATATATATTAGAATATATGCTGATACCAAGTTTCTCTTAATAGGAAAAACAAGCATAGACATGTCACAGCCTCTTCTGTGCCTGGGGATAGTACGGCTGTTGTACCACCCCTAATTTAGGCCCCTTCCTAATTGACACAATCTGTCCCTTTGTGTTCAGCTATTTTACAAAGTGCATAAAATTCATTCCTTGTCTTCTCTTGTTTTCCAATGTCTTGAATTTATTTGTCTTGACAATCTTAGATTTTGAGCTCATTGGAACAAGGAATGCGAATTGTCCTATGGACCATATCCTGCAAAAATCTTACTCACAAGAGTAGTCTTTGCTCTTACAAGTAGTCCCATTAACCTCAATGGGATGACTTGGGTGAGGATTGCTTATAAGATTCACAGATTCCAAGGCCAGAAGGGACCATTGCAATCGTCTATTCTGACCTCATGTATAACACAGACCAGCAAACTTTCTCAAAATAATTCCTAGAGCATATTTTATAGAAAAACTGCCACTCTTGATTTCAAAGTTGCCAGTGACAGAGAATCCACCACAACCCTTGGAATTGTTCCAATTATTAATTATCCTCACTGTTAAAAATGTGTTGCCTTATTTCCAGTCTGATTTGTCTAGCTTCAACTTATAGACACTGGATTCAGTTATAAAATCGGGACTGTCCTGATATCGAACAGTTTGTCCCGCATCCCAACTGTACCATTTGTCTCGATATTTTGTTTCAGGCACTTTTTTTTTCTCATTGCTTAGGCGGCGGGAGCGCCTTTTCAATTGCTATACTCACCTGTCTGGGTCTTCGGCGGCACTTCGGCAGAAGTCCTTCAGTCACTGATGGTCTTCGGCAGCATTTCGGCAGCAGGTAGTTCTTTCTTTGGCGGCAAGGTTTATTACCCGCCGCCAAAATGCCACCGAAGACCATCAGTGATTGAAGGATCCTCTGTCGAAGTGCTGCCGAAGACTCAGACGGGTGAGTGTAACAATTGAAAAGGCGCTCCCCCTGCAGCGGTCCCAATACTTAAGAATTCTCGTCTGGTCACTTTAATTATAGTTTTCTCTGGTAGAATGAAGGGCCCATTATCAAATACTTGTTCCTCATCTAGGTAGTTATATACTGTAATCAAGACATCCCTTAATCTTCTTGTTGTTAAACTAAATAGGATGATCAGAGGAATGGAAAACCTACTTTATGAGAAAAGACTAGGGAGCCTGGCATGCTTAGCCTACCCAAATAAAGGCTGAGGGGAGATATCATTGCATTATTTCAGTTAAGTGCCAATGTTGACACAAGAACAAATAGATATAAACTGGCCATCAATCTGTTTAGGCTGAAAATTAGATGAAGATTTCTAAACACAGCAGCCAGCAAACAGAGCTTTTCTATGTGTGGAGGCTGCTAGGGGCAGTGTGCTGGGAGAGAAGCTGAGCCCTGTTTAGGGGGCAGGGCTTGTCTGCTTAGGGGTCCTATAAAAGTAGCCAGCCAGTCAGGCAGCGGCATAGACAGCTGCAGTGGCACAGCAGCCAGCAAACAGAGCTGTAAACAGGGGCGTTTCAGAGGGAGTTCTCTTGGAGGAGGTTGTGGGGGAGACTAAGAGACCTAGACAGAGGAACTGACAGGCTAGTGAAGGGAGTGGGTGGTGGTCTGCCAGTGTTCTGGTGCCTGCTGCAGGTTTGTTTTGTTTCTTGGACTAACAGGTTTTAGGTGGGAAGGCTATGACCGATACAGAGGCAGCAGTGAAAGACACAATGAGGATGACTGGATGTGGAAGCTGCGGCATGTACATGATCCTGGAGGGGGTACCTGAAAAGAGTTTTGTCTGCATGAAGTGCTGCCTGATAGAGCTGATGGAAGAAAAGATCCAAGGACTGGAGATGCAGGTGGAAACTCTGGTCGAGTTTAGAAGGGGGTTCGAGCAGATGATGGAACAAAGACATGAGGAGGCTGAAGGGATAAGCTCAGATTTGCAGATAGAAGCAGGACCAAAGAATTCTGAGGAGATACTGCTGGGTGAGGAAAGTGGACGGTGGAAGCATGTGACTAAAGAGAACCAGGCAGAGGAAAAGACGGGCCAGTGAAGGGGAAATAGAACTCAGGAACAGGTTTGCAGAGTTGGAAAATGAAGAAGGGGCACAGCAGGTGGTTGCTGAAGGAGAGAGGGCAAGGAAAAAGAGAAGAGCTGCTAGTCCTACAGGGGAGGGGAGGAGTCAATGGAGACAACATCAAATATGAGCCCCAGGAGGATACGAGAAGGGTTACAGAGGATTACAAGGGTGAACAGGAATCGAGAGGACTTGCAGCCAGTGGGAGCAGGAGATAGACCACAGAATCACACTGTCACCAGGAAAAGGCAGGTCTACGTGATTGGGGATTCCTTACTGAGAAGAATAGACAGGCCTGTAACTAGAGCTGATCCAGAGAACAGAAGGGTGTGCTGTCTGCCAGGTGCTAAGATATGGGATGTGGACCTGAGGCTGAAAAGGATCCTAACGGGAGCGGGGAAGAATCCGTTGATTGTCCTTCATGTGGGAATGAATGATACGGCTAGATTCTCGCTGGAACGTATCAAAGGAGACTATGCCAGACTGGGGAAGATGCTTAAGGAAATTGAGGCTCAGGTGATCTTCAGTGGGATTCTGCTGGTTCCTAGAGAAGGGCAACAAAGGTGTGACAAGATTATGGCAATCAACAGATGGTTCAGGCAGTGGTGCTATAAGGAGGGCTTTGGGATGTACGGCCACTGGGAAGCATTTATGGACAGAAGACTGTTCTCTCGGGATGGACTTCAGAGTAAGGAGGGAAATAGACTTCTAGGATGGAGGCTCACCCAACTGATTAAGAGAGCTTTAAACTAGGAATTTGGGGGAGATGGTTGGAAGATGTCCAGGTGATCTCCACGCCGGAATTTAACCTTGAGAGGGAAGAAAACAAAGTAAGAGAGGATACAGCCGTGGACAGAAGAATTGACATAAGGAGGAAGGGTAGTGTAGATACCAGTCTAATAGGTGATGCTGGTGGTAGAATGTCTGTGCCTAACCAGGTAAAGAATGTCAGTGAAGCCAAACGGCAAAAATTAAGATGTACACCAATGCGAGGAGCCTAGGTAACAAAATGGAGGAACTAGAGCTACTGGTGCAGGAAGTGAAACTGGATATTATAGGGATAACAGAAACATGGCGGAATAGTAGTCATGACTGGAGTACAGGTATTGAAGGCTATGTGCTGTTTAGGAAAGGCAGAAATAAAGGCAAAGGTGGTGGAGTAGCATTGTATATCAATGATGAGGTTAACTGTAAAGAAATAAGAAGTGATGGAATGGATAAGACAGAGTCTGTTTGGGCAAAAATCACACTGGGAAAGAAAGCTACTAGAGCCTCCCCTGAGATAGTGCTTGGGGTGTGTTACAGACAGCCAGGATCTGATTTGGATATGGATAGAGACCTCTTTAATGTTTTTAATGAAGTAAACACTAATGAGAATTGTGTGATCATGGGAGACTTTAACTTCCCTGAGACAGACTGGAGGACAAGTACTAGTAAGAATAATAGGGCTTAGATTTTTCTGGATGTGATAGCTGATGGATTTCTTCACCAAGTAGTTGAAGAACCAACAAGAGGGGATGCCATTTTAGATTTGATTTTGGTGAGTAGTGAGGACCTCATAGAAGAAATGGTTGTAGGGGACAACCTTTGTTCGAGTGATCATGAGCTAATTCAGTTCAAACTAGATGGAAGGATAAACAAAAATAGATCTGGGACTAGGGTTTTTTACTTCAAAAGGGCTAACTTTAAAGAATTAAGGAAATTAGTTAGGGAAGTGGATTGGACTGAAGAACTTGTGAACCTAAAGGCGGAGGAGGCCTGGAATTACTTTAAGTCGAAGCTGCATCCCAAGAAAGGGGAAAAAAAACATAGGCAGGAGTTGCAGACCAAGCTGGATGAGCAAGCATCTCAGAGAGGTGATTAAGAAAAAGCAGAAAGCCTACAAGGAGTGGAAGATGGGCGGGATTAGCAAGGAAAGCTACCTTAGTGAGGTCAGAATATGTAGGGATAAAGTGAGAGAGGCTAAAAGCCATGTAGAGTTGGACCTTGCAAAGGGAATTAAAACCAATAGTAAAAGGTTCTATAGCCATATAAATAAGAAGAAAACAAAAAAAGAAGAAGTGGGACCGCTAAACACTGAGGATGGAATGGATGGTTAATGATAACCTAGGCATGACCCAATATCTAAATAAATACTTTGCCTCAGTCTGTAATGAGGCTAATGAGGAGCTTAGGGATAATGGAAGGATGACAAATGGGAATGAGGAAATGGAGGTAGATATTACCACATCTGAGGTAGAAGCCAAACTTGAACAGCTTAATAGGACAAAATCAGAGGGCCCAGATAATCTTCACCCAAGAATATTAAAGGAACTGGCACATGAAATTGCAAGCCCATTAGCAAGAATTTTTAATGAATAGGTAAACTCAGGGGTTGTACCGTATGACTGGAGAATTGCTAACATAGTTCCTATTTTTAAGAAAGGGAAAAAAAGTGATCTGAGTAACTATAGGCCTGTTAGTTTGACATCTGTAGTATGTAAGGTCTCAGAAAAATTTTTGAAGCAGAAAGTAGTTAAGGACACTGAGGTCAATGGTAATTGGGACAAATTACAACATGGTTTTACAAAAGGTAAATCGTGCCAAACCAACCTGATCTCCTTCTTTGAGAAGGTGACAGATTATTTAGACAAAGGAAATGCAGTAGATCTAATTTACCTCAATTTCAGTAAGGCATTTGACACGGTTCCACATGGGGAATTATTAGTTAAATTGGAAAAGATGGGGATCAATATGAAAATTGAAAGGTGGATAAGGAACTGGTTAAAGGGGAGACTACAATGGGTCATACTGAAGGGTGAACTGTCAGGCTGGAAGGAGGTTACTAGTGGAGTTCCTCAGGGATCAGTTTTGGGACCAATCTTATTTAACCTTTTTATTACTGACCTTGGCACAAAAAGCGGGAATATGCTAATAAAGTCTGCGGATGACACAAAGCTGGGAGGTATTGCTAACACAGAGAAGGACCGGGATATCATACAGGAAGATCTGGATGACCTTGTAAACTGGAGTAATAGTAATAGGATGAAATTTAATAGTGAAAAGTGCAAGGTCATGCATTTAGGGATTAATAATAAGAATTTTAGTTATAAATTGGGGACACATCAGTTGGAAGTAACAGAGGAGGAAAAGGACCTTGGAGTATTGGTTGATCACAGGATGACTATGAGCCGCCAATGTGATATGGCCATTAAAAAAACTAATGCAGTTTTAGGATGCATCAGGCGAGGTATTTCCAGTAAAGATAAGGAGGTGTTAGTACCGTTATATAAGGCACTGGGAGACCTCATCTGGAATACTGTGTGCAGTTCTGGTCTGCCATGTTTAAGAAGGATGAATTCAGACTGGAACAGGTTCAGAGACAGGCTACTAGGATGATCCGAGGAATGGAAAACCTGTCCTATGAAAGGAGACTCAAAGAGCTTGGCTTGTTTAGCCTAACCAAAAGAAGGTTGAGGGGGGATATGCTTGCTCTTTACAAATATATCAGAGGGATTAATATTAGGGAGGGAGAGGAATTATTTAATCTTAGTACCAATGTGGAAACAAGAACAAATGGGTATAAACTGGACACTAGGAAGTTTAGACTCAAAATTAGATGAAGGTTTCTAACCATTAGAGGAGTGAAGTTCTGGAACAGCCTTCCAAGGGGAGTAGTGGGGGCAAAAGACATATCTGGCTTTAAGACTAAGCTTGATAAGTTTATGAAAGGGATGTATGATGGGATAGTCTAATTTTGGCAATTAATTTTGTCAATTGATCTTTGATTATCAGCAGGTAAGTATGCCCAGTGGTCTGTGATGGGATGTTGGATGGGATGGGATCTGAGTTACTGCAGAGAATTCTTTCCTGGGTGCTGGCTGGTGAGTCTTGCCCACATGCTCAGGGTTTAGATGATCGCCATATTTGGGGTTGGGAAGGAATTTTCCTCCAGGGCAGATTGGCAGAGGCCCTGGAGGTTTTTCGCCTTCCTCTGCAGCGTGGGGCATGGGTCACTTGCTGGTGGATTCTCTGCAGCTTGAGGTCTTCAAACCACAATTTGAAGACCTCAATAACTCAGACATAGATTAGGGTTTTGTTATAGAAGTGGATGGGTAGGATTCTGTGGCCTGCTTTGTGCAGGAGGTCAGATTAGCTGATCATAATGGTCCCTTCTGACCTTAAAGTCTATGTGTCTATGAGTCTATGAACCATCAGAGTGAAGTTCTGGAACAGTCTTTCAAGGCGAGAATAGCAGTGGCAAAAAACCTACTGGCTTCAAGACTGAGCTTGATAAATTTATGGAGGGAATGGAATGATGAGACTGCCTACAGTGGTATGCGGCCCATCTGCGACTGGTTGTAGCAAAATTCCCCAATGGCCAGAGATGGGGCACTGGATGAGGAGTGCTCCGAGTTACTATAGAGAATTCTTTCACAGGTATCTGCCTGGTGGGTCTTGTCCACATGCCCAGGGTCTAACTGATCGTCACATTTGGCAGAGTAAACGATGGATTCTTTGTAACTTGAAGTCTTTAAATCATGATTTGAGGACCTCAGTAACTCAGGCAGAAATTAGGGGTCTACTACAGGAGTGGGTGTGTGAGGTTCTTTGGCCTGCCATGTGCAGATCAGACTAGATGACCATGATGATCCCCTCTGGCCTTAAAGTCTATGAATCTATGAGATTGAGCTCTTAGAATCTAGCATTATAAGGCATATTTTCTAATCCTTTAATCATTCTTATGGCTCTTCTCTGAATCGTCTGCAATTTTTCAGCATCATTCTTGAATTTTAGACACCAGAACTGTTACACAGTATTCCAGCAGTGGTAATTAATACAGAGGTAACATAACCTCTCTGTTCCTACTCAAGATTCCCTGTTTATGCATCCCAGGATAGCATTGACTCTTTTGGCCACAGCATCACACTGGGAGCTCATGTTCAGCTCATTATTCTCCACGACACCCAAATCTTTTTCAGAATCACAGCTTCCCAAGATAGAGTCTCCATCCTGTAAGTGGCCTACATTCTTTATCCTTAGATGTATACATTTACATTCAGCCATATTAAAACACAGATTGTTTGCTTATGCTCACTGTGGCAAACCCTGGACAAATAGCTGGACAAATACCAAAGGAGGGATAGTAATTAGTACCAGAGGGGTTAAAAGGTCTCTCCCTATTCATTGAGGGGAGATAGCCATGGAGAAATAAGGTTCAGCTGGAACAGGGGTTGCCAGGGAACTAATTAGGTTCAGGTGGCCCAAATTGCTGGAGACCATTTTAAACCTTCCCTGGGAGGGGAGTGAGAGAATCAGAGAAGTGGCCAGCGAGTAGGTGCAGCAAGACTCTGAACTCCTCCAGCCAGGAAGATTGCACTCTTCCCAGAAGGGGAGAAAAACAGAGCAAGGGACTGACTGAGAAAAGGATCAGCCAGACCCTGCGCAACTGGGAAGGACTTTACTTTGCCCAAGCCTGTGTGTCCAAGGAAAAAAGGGGACTGAGCCAGCAGAGGAGAAACAGGTATTTTGCCACACGTGGTGTCAGGGGTGGGATGTCATAGTGAGTGAGGCTCTGTGGCAAGCCATCACAAGGCAAGGTAAAATCACAAAAAAAAAAAAAAAAAAAATGGAGGACGTAGTGAAGGCGTTGATACAGGCCACTGCGGCTCAACAAGAGGCTACCAGAGTACAGGCGGCGGCCCAACAAGAGTCCATACATGTCCAACAAGAGACAAACCAGCTGCTGCTGAGCCAGGTGGCCCAAGATCGTGCCACCCTGAATGAAGTAGTGAATCAGTTGAAAGCCCTGACCACGCTGACGCACGGGGCCCAGGGGACCCGGCTGCTATGAGTGAGCAACTATTTACAGAAAATGATAACAGATGATGATATAGAGGCATATCTCCTTGCATTCGAGAGGACGGCACTGCGGGAGGCCTGGCCCCAAGACCAGTGGGCAGACCTCCTGGCTCCATTCCTGTGTGGGGAGGCCCAGAAAGCCTACTTTGACATGACCCCAGGAGCAGCTATGGATTACCCTCGGTTGAAGGCAGAAATCCTGGCAATGACAGGCGTGACACCGGCCATAAGGGCCCAGCGCTTCCACGAGTGGAAGTACTGGGATGACAAAGCACCAAGGTCCCAGCTATTTGACTTGATACACCTCGCTCGGAAGTGGCTCCACCCTGAGACCCATGGACCAGAGAAGGTAGTGGAAATCCTGGTATTGGACAGGTACATGAGGGGGTTGCTGCCGGACAAACGAGGGTGGGTCCGCCAAAATGATCCCTCCTCTTATGACGAACTAGTTGCTCTCGTAGAGAGACACTCAGCAGCCCAAGAACTTTCTCGGACCACCGGGGAAGGAAGGCGCCAGAATCGAAGACCAGTCCCTGTGCCGAGGCCCTGGTTTACCTTAGCGCCAGGCCGGAAAATGGAGGGGAGGAAGGAGGCGGAAGAGCAGCCGGCAGTCCCGGAGAGACTGGAGGACTGGGGGAGAAGGACTTGGGGGATAAATCCTAGCAGCCCGAAAAATAGGGGGCTGCCCCGAGCGGGGTACCGATGTTATGCCTGTGGCGAACTAGGGCATATTGCTGCCCAATGCCCAAATCTAGGGGAGCCTATGCAAGGTGAACTGGGAGATGTAGGGGGACCATGCGAGCTAATAAGTGTAGTTGGGGTTGCGATGGTCCGTCATAGATACACTAGGCCCGTTAAGATGAATGGTATAGAGACCACAGCATTGATAGACTCGGGAAGTGCAATCACATTAGTCTCAGGGAAGCTGGTCAGGCCGGGCCAACTATCCCAGGCCAAATGCTTGGGAATATCTTGTGTGCACGGGGATGTCAACTATTATCCGACTATCCCTGTAAGCACAGAAGTTCTCGGAAACCCCAGTAAGTTGATGGTGGGAGTAGTTCCGAAACTCCCCTACCCTGTCCTTATTGGATGAGACTTCCCGGGATTTGATGGTCTACTCCCTGGGGACGAGGTAGAAGAAAATAATGACCCTGGGACCCAAGGTGTGGCCCAGAGAGGTCACCCTCCCCACGCCTTCCATGAGTTTAGCCAGAATTTGTTCTCCCTGCCGGGGAAGACCAGGAAGACTTGGAGGGAATGAAGGGCAGATAAAAGGAGGGGGACGAGGATCCTGATCCAGTACCTGAAGGCTATGCTGGCAGGGGAAAGAAAGGGCTCAGCTGAAAGCAGGGCTGGGTCGGCCATCAACAACCCTATCATTGGACCTGGTTCCCCAGGGGCTCTCCCCGAGGGGGAGACGGAGGTAGACCCCCCCCCGAATTTGGACAAATAGGGACTGCACATGGGAATTTTGGGCAGGATCAGGCCAATGATCCCATATACCAGAATATTCATAAGGAAGTAGTCGAGGTAAATGGGGTCCCAGTGGAGGGGAGAGTTAAGGGCCTGGGGCCATATTATATGATTAAGAAGGATCTGCTATATAGAGTAGTCCACGTCCAAGAGCAAGTCATAGAACAACTCTTGGTCCCCCGGAAATATCAGAGAGCGGTAATGGATCTGGCCCACAGCCATCTGTTCGGGGCCCATCTAGGGGTAGATAAGACCCTCGATTGGATTTTACAGAGGTTTTTTTGGCCTGGCATTTATGCGGCCGTCCGGCGATATTGTACCTCCTGTCCGGAATGCCAAATACATGGGCCCCGACCATGCTTAAGGGCCCCTCTGGTACCTCTGCCAATTATTGAGATTCCATTTGAGCGAATAGCTATGGACATAGTAGGGCCACTGGAGAAGTCAGCCTGGGGCCAACAGTACATCCTGGTAGTACTAGATTATGCCACCCGATACCCCAAGGCCATTCCCCTATGGAATACCATGTCCAAGACCATAGCCAAAGAATTAGTCCCGATTTTTTCCAGAGTAGGAATACTTAAGGAGATCCTGATGGACCAAGGGACCCCCTTTGTGTCTAAACTGATGAAGGACTTATGTACCATGCTCCACATACGGACCCTTAGAACATCGGTCTACCATCCCCAGACCGATGGCCTCATCGAACGTTTCAATAGGACATTGAAAAATATGTTACAGAAGGTGATTAGTCGTGACGGGAAAGACTGGGACGCCCTGCTGCCTTATGTACTGTTTGCCATATGGGAAGTCCCTCAGGCTTCAACTGGATTCTCCCCCCTTCGAGCTGTTATATGGTCGACACCCAGGGGCATACTGGACCTAGCTAAAGAAGACTGGGAAGAACAGCCGAACCCGGGGAGAAACGTTGTGGAACATGTGCTGCAGATGAAAGACTGAATAGCCCAAGTCACCCCCCTTGTGCGCGAACACATGGAGAAGGCCCAAGGGGCACAACAGACATATTACAATCATCAAGCAATGACCCAGAAGTTCCAGGTAGGGGACCGGGTGATGGTGCTCATACCCACAGCGGAGAGCAAGCTCCTGGCCAGGTGGCAGGAGCCATATGAGGTAATAGAATCTACAGGAGAAGTCGACTATAAGGTCCAGCAGCCAGGTCACCAGAAGCTGGAGCAGATCTACCATATAAATCTGCTGAAACCTTGGCAGGATAGAGAAGCTCCGGTGGCTGGACTGGGGGCACCATCCCGGAAAGGCAATCAGCCCAACCTGGTGGGAATATTCCTGGAGTTGACTCTGGAACAATGATCAGAAGTGATCAGCCTGATCAAACGCAACCGGGAAGTGTTCTCGGAAAAGCCAGGCAGGACTACTGAAGTTCACCATCACATCTTCACAGAGCCTGGAGTGAAGGTGAATGTCGAGCCATACCGGATCCCGGAGGCCAAGAGAGAGGAGATTAGGAAAGAGGTCAGGAAGATGCTGGCCTTAGGAGTCATCGAAGAATCTCATAGTCAATGGTCCAGTCCCGTGGTTTTAGTGCCTAAGCCAGATGGCAGTATGAGGTTCTGCAATGACTTCCGCAAGCTGAATGAGGTGTCCCAATTTGACGCATACCCTATGCCCAGGATAGATGAACTGATTGACAGACTGGAAAAGGCACGGTTTATGTCTACCCTTGACCTTACTAAGGGCTATTGGCAGATCCCCCTGGCTAAGGCCGACAAGGAGAAGACGGCCTTTGCAACTCCAGAAAGACTATATCAGTACACTGTTCTCCCCTTTGGGTTGCATGGGGCCCCCGCTACTTTCCAACGACTAATGGACAAACTGTTACGACCCCATGGAAAGTACGCGGCTGCCTATCTCAATGACGTCATCATATATAGCCCCGACTGGGAGACGCACATGGAGAAGGTAGAAGCAGTCCTAAACACCCTGAGGAAGGCAGGACTGACTGCAAATCCCTCCAAATGTTCGATTGGGTTAGCTAAGGCCAAGTACCTTCGGTATATAGTGGGGAAGGACGGGGTGAAGCCCCAGCTCAACAAGTTAGAAGCTATACAGAAGTGGCCCTGACCACTCCGGAAAAGACAGGTCAGAGCATTCCTGGGACTAGTGGGGTACTATAGATCGTTCATTCCCCACTTTGCCACCAGGGCGTGCCCATTAGCGGACCTAACCAAAGCTCGGGGCCCAGACATAGTAAAATGGTCTGCGGCAGCTGAAGCCGCTTTTGCAGATCTGAGGACGGCCCTCTGCACAGACCCCGTACTAGTAGCCTCAGACTGGGGGAAGGAGTTTATCCTACAAACGGATGCCTCTGAAGTAGGGCTGGGGGCGGTGCTTTCACAAATGGTCAGAGATGACAAACACCTCATCCTCTTCCTCAGTAGGAAGCTCCTACCTAGAGAACGGAAATACGCCATAGTGGAGAAGAAATACCTGGCAGTAAAATGGGCCATAGAAAGCCTCCGCTACTATATACTTGGAGGGAGGTTTACCCTGGTCACGGACCATGCCCCTTTGCAGTGGATGCACCAAAACAAGGACAAAAATGCAAGAGTAACAAGATGGTTTCTGTTGCTTCAACCCTTCCACTTCACAGTACGACATAGGTCTGCAACCCAACATGGCAATGCTGATGGCCTGTCAAGGGTGCACTGCTTTCCAACCCAAGTAGCCCAACCCTGTAGTGTTGAGCTGGGGGGGAGATATGTGGCAAACCCAGGACAAATAGCTACCAAAAGAGGGATAGTAATTAGTCCCAGAGGGGCTAAAACGCCTCTCCCTATTCATTGAGGGGAGATAGCCATGGAGAAATAAGGTTCAGCTGGAACAGGGGTTGCCAGGGAACTAATTAGGTTCAGCTGGCCCAAATTGCTGGAGACCTTTTTAAACCCTCCCTGGCAAGGAAGCAGGGGGGGAGTGAGAGAGGCAGAGAAGCGGCCAGCGAGTAGGTGCCGCAGGACTCTGAACTCTTCCAGCCAGGAAGACTTGCACTCTTCCCAGAAGGGGAGAAAAACAGAGCAAGGGACTGACTGAGAAAAGGATCAGCCAGACCCTGCGCGACCGGGAAGGACTTTACTTTGCCCAAGCCTGTGTCTCCAAGGAAAAAAGGGGACTGAGCCAGCAGAGGAGAAACAGATACTTTGCCACATCACTTACCAAGCAATCCAGATCATTTTGTATCAGTCACCTGTCCTGTTCCTTCTTTACCACTCCCTCAATTGTTGTGTCAACTGCAAACTTCAGTGATGATTTTATGTTTTCTTCCAAGGCATTGAGAAAAGTATTCAATAGAGTTGGACCAAGAACCAATCGCTAGAAACACACCTGCTCGACGATGATTCCCTATTTACAATCACATTCTGAGACCTATAAGTTAACCAGCTTTTAATAATCTAATGTGTGCCATGTTAATTTTATATTGTTCTAATTTTTTAATCAAAATGTTGTGTGGTATCAAGTCAAATGCCTTAGAGAAGTCTATTAATATCAACACTATAATCTTTATCTACCAAACATGTAATCTCGTAAAAAAATCAAGTTAGTTTGTCAGGATATATTTTCCATAAACCTATGTTAATTGGCATTATCGTATTACCCTCCTTCAATTCTTTATTAAACAAATCCCATATCAGTTGCTCCATTATCTTGGCCGGGACTGATGTCAGACTGACAGGACTATAATTACCCTGGTCACTCCATTTGCCCTTTTAAAATATTGGCACATTAGTGTTCTTTCAGACTTCTAGAACTTCCCCAGTGTTCCAAGACTTAGTCTCTGTCTACACTACCACTGTAAGTCGATCTATGCTAAGCAACTCCAGCTACATGAATATCCCCTTCTGACTTTTTTCATGGTTACTTTAAATTATACTAGACAAGTTCCTCCACAATCCACTCCGAGGCTCAGAGTTCCTCCTCAAAGACTACTCAGCCATTCGGACCTCTTTAATATTCAGGTGGGACATTAACCCACCTTCACCAGTGAGTCAATTTTCCTTGTGGAGCATCCCCTGCCAGCCTATTAAACAGTTTTGCAGGGTCATATCCAGTGATGAGCTGCCAAAATATTAACAACTGGTTCCCTCCTCCTCACCCCATAGGGGGGTCATGTCCCCCCACCCCCCGGGACTCCTGCCCCACCCCCCGGGACTCCTGCCCCATCCAACCTCCCATGATCCTTGACACCCCACCCCCAAGACCCCTGCCCCATCCACCCCCCTTCCCTGTCCTCTAACCCTGCCACCCCATCCAACCCCTCCTCTTATTCCTGATGGCCCCCTGGGACCCCTGCCCCATCCAACCACCCCTTCTCTCTGTTCTGACTGTGCCTGGAACCCCTGCCCCTGGCTGCCCCCACCGCCCCATCCAACTCCCTGTCCTTCCTGACTCCTCCCCGGAACCCTTGCCCTCATTCAATTCCCCTGTTCCCTGCCCTCTGACCGCCCTGAGTCCTGACCCTAATCCACCCCCCGCCCTCTATCCAACACCCCCTCCCTGCTCCCTGCCCCCTTTACCGCGCTGCCTGGAGCCGCGTCGCCCGGCTGGCCGGGGCCGGGGGCTTGGGGCCAACCTGGAGCCATGCTGCCTGGCCAGAGTTGGGGCTGGGGGCCAGCCTGGAGCGGTGCCGCCTGGCCGGCTGGCCAGAGTTGGGGCCGGCCCGGAGACGTGCAGCGCCCAGAGCCCTCCTTGTGCCCCCCGTCCCAGCTCACCTGCAGGAAGCTGATTGGCGGGAAGCCCAGAGGGGAGCCTTCAGAGGAGGAGGCAGAGGCAGAGCTGGAGCCAGGTGAGCTGGGGCTGGGGGCAGGGCATTGAGCTGCTGGAGCTTTTGTTAAATTTAAAAGCCCTTTACAACCGGTTCTAAAAGGGTTTCTAAATTTAACAATCAGTTCCCGCAAACCGGTGGCAACTGGCTCCAGCTCACCACTGGTCATATCCTATATTTATACAGTATATTTTGCTATCCAAGTTATATTATTAATAATAATCATGTTAATAACCAGATGGGTCGAAATACTTGACAATATACTTTATGGAGCAATCATGCATTGACAGGGCTTGGACTGGATTTTTTCATTTCCAATTTCTATGATTCTGTGAATGGATTCAATCATAGTGGCATAAATTTAAGATGCCCAAGGTCACTAATTTTATTCAGTGAAAAATAAGAATAAATGGCTTATTTTCAAACAATTCTATCCTTCTTATATATTTTCCAAATATTGGGCCACATGTTCAACCTACACTAATCCCATTCGCTCTTCAGCAGTTCAAAGAGGATGTCAAGCTGCCTTATGGGAGCAGCTGATAATTCCCCTGATTTAAGGGAATCTCCAGGTAGCAGGCTTTAGGCCACCTGCTCACTATCTCTGTTTAGTGGATATGTCAAGATAGTCTGAAATGGAGATGCATCTGTACGGAGTGTGCCCAGATCTTGCTGTGTTCTGGGCATATTAGGCCAGAATGGCCTGTAGGAGACCTTTCCAGCCAATGTTAGACCAGCCTTGGGGCTGCCCTATCTTATGCTTTGACTGGCTCTACTCCTGGCTGCCTAGAAACAGGGAAGGTGGAAAGGCAGAGCAGCTGAAGATCAAGCCCTCTTTTTTAAACACATATCTCATTTCCTCCCTTCATCGAATGGCTAACTCCATTTTCTAACTCCACATTGCTTCTAAAGATGCAGCCCTTCTTGATCAACAATATTAAGTTTTCCCAGTTCATGTAAAGAGACCCTGTTATGCACCAGAATCATACAAATGTTGCAAGATTACAATGTGGCATGCATGAGCCATCAGACTATGGTGCTGAATCAAGGTCCTCAGCAGGCTAATAACCAAATGCTCAAGGACAAAACACACTCTTAGTTATACCAAGCAAGTATTTTTCCAGCTAATTAGGAGCCATGAATGGAACAGCTTTCTGTTTAACAGTGACAAAGAGGAGGATTAGTGTTATAGAGCTATTTGCCAAATGCATATCAAACGCAGCTTTAAAAAAATCTTTTAGTAAAATACAGCATTTATTATATTAAAAAAAATCTGTTACCCTGCTTTTAAAAAATTACTAATATTCTCTCCACAACTTTCAGCAAGCAAACTAACAAAAATGGAAAAAGCACATACACTAGTTCCTAGCACCCTTTCTGGCAACCCAAGAGATGCCATAGACATATTAAGCACTTTCTTTTCTACAAGAGGCAAAGCATATCAAATCTGCATGAGGCCATGATAACTCTGCTCACTACTGACCCTGCAACAAAATATAAAGCATAAAGAAGAAACCAGGAGCTACTGAAAGACCATGAGAACATACCTTGTACTTTGCCAAATCAAACCATTATTTACCAGAGACAGCTGTACACTCAGTTTGTTTGAAACTCACTTACTACATTTTGATACATTTTTCTATCAAGGCAAGATTTCCCCATACTTAGTCTTTAGAAACTAAGTATCAATGTTTCCCTGACAGAACTGCCAGAGATCTTCTGCTTCAGTTACACCTGCTCCAAACACCGGAGGCAGGAGTGAATTTTTCATGAAACAAACCGTGCAGTGGCACAGGGCCCTCAACAACAGGGAGGCCCCCAAAATGCAGGACAAATATCTGACAACTGCCCCCGAGTCCCAGCTGGCGGCGCAGCAGGGCTCAGGTAGGCAGGATGCCTGCATGCTGTGGCCAGTCGCCCCACACCGATCCCAGAAGTGGCTGGCTGCTGGCACGTCGCTGTGGATCCCTGGCGGGTGGGAAGCGGCTCCGTGCACAGAGACCCGCTGCCCTCTTCCTCCACAAGGGGCGCACTCGAGATGTGCCAGCAGCAGGGATAAGGCAGCTCCCTGCTTGCTCTGCCTCCATCTCTCCGTGCTGCTTCACTCCTGGAAGCGGCCGGCATGTCCCTGTGCACTGCCCCCAGCCCCAAGCGCTAACTTTGCAGCTCCCATTGGCTGTGAACTGCGGCCAATGGGAGATGCAGGGACAGCGCCTGCGGGCAGCGGCACATGGAAACCCCCTGATCCCTCCCCTGCCTAGGAACCACAGCCGGAGCAGAGGGTGCCTGTTGTGCTGCTCCCCCTTCCCCTCTCTCACACCACAACTGCCTGCCTGAGCCCAGAGCCTGCACCCCGCACCCAAACTCCCTCCCAGAGCCTGCACCCTGCACCCTCGCCCACACCCCGGTCCCCTGCCCCAGCCCAGAGCCCGCACCCAAACGTCCTCCCAGAGACAACCCCACAGCCCCTCCTGCACCCCAACCCCTTGCCCCAATCAAGGTACCTCACTTTATTTTCATTTACTTCCCATGACTTACAATATAGCAGGAGGATGAAGAAAAAAAGAATGAAAATGGGAGGGGGGGAGATAAGAGAGAATGTTATTTTTCTTGGCTGGGTCCCAAGGGGGAGGCCCCAAAAATGAAGCTGCGCACAGGGCCCCACTAACTCTAAATATGCCACTGCAATGAGGAGAAAATAATATTTGGAAATTGACCACATTGATAGGCAAACCCAAGATCTAGTGTCTCTAAAATACAATAAAATTTCAAATACAATGGTTTGTGGTAGGTGAATTTTCGATTTCATAAAGAAATAAGTGGTCTATAGAAAATAAATCATTAGCATGGGTACACAGAGCATTAAGTCTTTTCTGTGCTGGAGGGGCCTGTGGATAAATAACAAAAACATATCCTCAGCTGTTGATTCCATGCCTCAAAAGGTCGAAAGTGGCAACTGTAAAAAAGGCTATGAAAAAAGACAGTTAAAAAGTTTCAATGCAGTGCTAAGTACAGCATATGACTCCTTTCCACTGAGCATGGCAGGAATCTTTGTTGCTCTGAAGGTTCCACTGCAACCAAGCATGTATACAAAAGATTGTGAAGACAGCATAAAGCAGCAGTTCTCAAACTGTGGGGTGGGACCCCAAAGTGGTTTGCGACCATGTTTTCATGGAGTCGCCAAGGCTGGCATTATGCTTGCTGGGGCCTGGGGCCAAATTCCCGGCCCCATCGCCTGGGGCCAAAGCCAAAGCCCGAGCCCCACCACCCGAGGCCAAAGCTGAAGCTCAAGGGGCTCAGGCTTCGGCTTCAGCCCTGGGTGGCAGTGCTCAAGTTACAGGCCCCTCCACTCCCCACCTTCGATTGAAGCCCATTGGTTTTGGCCCCACTGTCATAAACAGATAGCTAAGGGTTAATGTCTCTTTCACCTATAAAAGGGTTAACAAAGGGAACCAAACACCTGACCAGAGGACCAATCAGGAAACAAGACTTTTTCAAATCTGAGTGGAGGGAAGTTTTAGGCGTGAGTTCTTTGTTCTTTGTCTTGGTTCGGTGACCCTCTCGGCTCTGTGAGTGATCTTTCTATCTCCAGGCTTTCTAATCTTCTGTTTCCAAGTTGTAAGTACAAGGATAGTAAGACAATAGGTTTATATTGTTTTTTTGTATTTACATGTGTGTAGTTGCTGGAATGTTTTAAATTGTATTCTTTTTGGATAAGGCTGTTTATTCATTTTTTCTTTTAAGCAATTGACCCTGTATATTGTCACCTTAATATAGAGACCATTTTATGTCTTTTTCTTTCTTTTTATATAAAGCTTTCTTTTTAAGACCTGTGGATTTTTTTTTAGTGGGGGCTCAAGGGGATTGAGTCTGCAGCTCACCAGGGAATTGGTGGGAGGAAGAAGACAGGGGGGAAGAGAGAATCTCTTTGTGTTAGATTTACTAAGCCTGACTTTGCATACCCTCTGGGTGAGGGGAGAGAGAGATTGATCTCTCGGTACTTGTGTTTCCAGGACTTGAAGCAGGAAATCTCCTAGAGTACCCAGGGCAGGGAAATCTGGGAGGAGGTAAAGAGGGAGAAGGGAAGTGGGTTATTTCCCTTTGTGGTGAGACTCAGGGCATCTGAGTCTTGGGGGTTCCCCAGGGAAGGTTTTGGGGAGACCAGAGTGAGCCAGACACTGAAATTCTGGCTGGTGGCAGCGATATCAGATCCAAGCTGGTAATTAAGTTTGAAGGTTTTATGCTAGCTTCTCATGTTCTGAACTCTAAGGTTCAGATCTGAGTAGGAGAGTTATGACATGGTGGTATCAGTGGGATAAGATAAGAATCCAGAAGCCAGTAGGAATATTATTTTCTTTTTCTCTGCTAGGGCTTTTATGCAGAGAGAAAGGGTGGGTTTAAAAAGAGCCAGAGAGAATTTTTTTTTCTGTTCTCTGGTTGCAGTTTGGCTTGCATATTAAGCAAGAAACTATTAAGGTTGACAAAGGGTCTTTTGTTAAACTATAGCACTCCCATTGAGAGTCAAGTACCCAGCACAACATACATTCAAATAAAGTGGTTTTTCTGGTTTACTTTACATTTAAAAGATTAGCTAGAGGAAGAAAAAAAAAGGCACTGTTGCTAGGCAAACCCCAGGAGACAACAGAGCCAGCAGTTCAGACAATAAACACCGGAGGGCACCCCAACACAAGAAAACAGGAACCATGACTTCCAAGGCAAAAGTGGATGCAGAGAGACAAATCAAAAAGGCAGACCACAGGCGAGATATGGAAAAAAAACTACAAGACATGGAGCTGAGAAAAAGAGAAAGAGAGGCAGCCTACAAAAGAGAACAAGAAAACAGAGAGGCAGCCTACAAAAGAGAGCAAGCAGCCAAAGATGCAGACCACCAAAGACAGCTGGAACTCCAGAGGGAGACCTACCGGCAGGCCCTGGAATTAGAAAAGGCTAAGCAACAGAACACAGCCAATCCTAACAACCCTGCGCCAATGATTGTTCCACATCACAGGAAATTTCCCACCTACAAGGCAGGTGATGACACTGAGGCCTTCTTAGAAAATTTTGAAAGGGCCTGTCTTGGATACAGCATCCCTGAAGACCAGTACATGGTAGAGCTGAGGTCACAGCTCAGTGGACCCTTAGCAGAGGTGGCGGCTGAAATGCCAAAGGACAGAATGAACGACTATAAACTGTTTCAAACCAAGGCCAGATTCAGAATGGGGATAACCCCGGATCATGCCCGTCGGTGTTTCAGAACCCAAAAGTGGAAACCAGATGTGTCATTTCCCAGACACGCCTACTACGTTGGAAAAAATTATGAGGCCTGGATATCAGGAAACAATGTTAAATCCTTGGACGAACTGCATCTCCTCATACAAATGGAGAAGTTCTTGGATGGTGTTCCTGAGGACATCACACGGTACATACAAGATGGAAAACCCAAAAATCTCACCGAGGTGGGGGAGATTGGAGCCAAATGGATGGAAGTGGCAGAAAGCAAGAAAGCTACTGTCAAGGGGAATGAATACTCCAGGGGGCACGCCGACAATAAACCCTACAACGGAAGGCAACCCAAGACCCCTCCTACAACCCAAGGAAAGCAACAGACACCCTATTGTTCCACCTCACCAGTCTCCAGTAACTCACCTCGACCCAGTGACCAGTCAGCTGGAAGATGCTTTAAGTGTAATGAACTGGGACATATAAAGGCCAACTGCCCAAAAAACCCCAACCGAGTGCAGTTCATTACACCACCATCACACAAAAGATCCCCAGGCCCAAATGCCTCTCAAATACCCTTGGAGCGAAGGGAAATTTTGAGAGTAGGCGAAAAAAAGGTTACTGCGTGGAAAGACATGGGGGCACAAGTGTCAGCTATCCACCAATCCTTCGTCGACCCCAAATTCATCAACCCAAAGGCCCAAGTAACAATTTACCCCTTCATGTCACAAGCTGTAAACTTGCCTACAGCTGAACTGCCTGTCCAGTACAAAGGCTGGTCAGGAAGGTGGACTTTTGCAGTCTATGACAATTATTCCATCCCCATGCTACTGGGGGAAGATTTGGCCAACCAGGTAAAGCAGGCCAAAAAAGTGGGAATGGTTACACGTAGCCAAACCAGAGAAGCTTCCAGACCCATTCCTGTTCCTGAGCCGTCTGTGCTACCAAAGACCCAGACAAAGGTAGTGGACCCGAATTCCCTGCCAACAATGGAAACAGCCACAGCACCTTCAGTCCCAGGCCCGGAACTGGAAAAGGAGCCAGCACCAGAACCGGTGCCAGCACTGACAACAGTGCTTGCAAATCCATCTTCAACCCCAAAGCCAGAGGGCACCAGTGAGCCTGAACTGGCAAAAGCAGCAAACAACCACACCCAAAAGGCTCAGCCAGAGCCTGAAATAACCCCTTGTACCCCAGCGGAAAGCGGCTCACCAGCAACGGAAATAACCCCATCACCTACATCGCCATAAACAGATAGCTAAGGGTTAATGTCTCTTTCACCTATAAAAGGGTTAACAAAGGGAACCAAACACCTGACCAGAGGACCAATCAGGAAACAAGACTTTTTCAAATCTGGGTGGAGGGAAGTTTTGGGCGTAAGTTCTTTGTTCTTTGTCTTGGTTCGGTGACCCTCTCGGCTCTGTGAGTGATCTTTCTATCTCCAGGCTTTCTAATCTTCTGTTTCCAAGTTGTAAGTACAAGGATAGTAAGACAATAGGTTTATATTGTTTTTTTGTATTTACATGTGTGTAGTTGCTGGAATGTTTTAAATTGTATTCTTTTTGGATAAGGCTGTTTATTCATTTTTTCTTTTAAGCAATTGACCCTGTATATTGTCACCTTGATACAGAGACCATTTTATGTCTTTTTCTTTCTTTTTATATAAAGCTTTCTTTTTAAGACCCGTGGATTTTTTTTTAGTGGGGGCTCAAGGGGATTGAGTCTGCAGCTCACCAGGGAATTGGTGGGAGGAAGAAGACGGGGGAAGAGAGAATCTCTTTGTGTTAGATTTACTAAGCCTGACTTTGCATACCCTCTGGGTGAGGGGAGAGAGAGATTGATCTCTCGGTACTTGTGTTTCCAGGACTTGAAGCAGGAAATCTCCTAGAGTACCCAGGGCGGGGAAATCTGGGAGGAGGTAAAGAGAGAGAAGGGAAGTGGGTTATTTCCCTTTGTGGTGAGACTCAGGGCATCTGAGTCTTGGGGGTTCCCCAGGAAAGGTTTTGGGGAGACCAGAGTGAGCCAGACACTGAAATTCTGGCTGGTGGCAGCGATATCAGATCCAAGCTGGTAATTAAGTTTGAAGTTTTTATGCTAGCTTCTCATGTTCTGAACTCTAAGGTTCAAATTTGAGTAGGAGAGTTATGACACCCACACCCGGGGCAGTGGGGCTTGGGTTAGAGAAGACTTCAGTCCCCACTCCTGGGGTCATATAGTAATTTTTGTTGTCAAAAGGGGGGTCATGGTGTTTGAGAGCACCTGGAATAAAGCATCACATCACATTGCAATCCAGGCCTGAGAGAGAGACTGAAAGGCCTGAGTAAGCATGAATCAAAGCGCTAGAACTAGCCCCATCAGAGATCAAGAACAAAGTGAGAACTGCTTTGTCAAGCAAATAGTCCTCACTCACCCTTGAATCTAAAGCATGGTTGTCAATGAAGCTCTGTCTTCGGCACAGAAGAAAGACTCCCCGTATGTTCTATCACAGAATAAGCAACAAATGCCATTTATTTATTTTTTCCTGGACAGATGACCAAAGGTCCTTAGTGGAAATCTGGCCAGAGTCATAGAATCATAGGACTGGATGGGACCTTGATACGTCATGTAGTCCAGTCCCCTGCATTTTTGGCAGGACTAAGTAGGAATGTATGCAGGTATGCAGGCTGGCAAATAAATACATTTACACACACACAACTGTCCAGAATGGAAAGGGGAATATCCCGGAAACAATTCAAATGAACCTCTCTTCTACTTGGTCTGTGGAAAAAACAAAACAAACAAAACAACCTCTCACTAATTCTTTAATATAAAATTTGATATTGACTTTATTCAACCTCCCAGTGGAAGAGCTTGGGAAAGAAGGGAAAACAACAAGCTTTTTCACTAGGGGAAAAAAAAAGAAATCAGACCTTAAATGATGATTGGAAGTCTCAGGACACTGCTGTTGGGGCATGGAACCTTTTAGCTATAGATCACCAGGCTGACTGTCACCTAGGTACACTGTAATTTCATCACTACCAGCTGAACAGATCTAAGTGATACAAATTGATATTCTCCATCCAGTTTTTAGTGGACAAGTACATCTGTCAAAACCTCCTCTCCTAGCTCTAGGGTGACCAGATAGCAAGTGTGAAAAATTGGGAAAGGGTGACCAGACATCCTGATAAAATAGCGATCATCCCAATATTTAGGTGGTTGTCCCGATATTTTGCTCCACCGGCAGCACACGGCTTTTTTTTTTCTCCGCCGGCGGACACCCCTCCCCGCCATGTGTCCCAATATTTTCTTCATCTCATCTGGTCACCCTAACAGGAGGTGGGGAGTAATAGGCGCCTATACAAGAAAAAGCCCCAAATATTAGGACTGTCCCTATAAAATCGGGACATCTGGTCACCCTTCCTGATTCCCACCCAGAAACACATACACAGACACAGATCACAAACTGGCACCCTTGCCTCTGATATGGGAGCAATGGATGGATGTTTTAGACTGAACTATTCTCTCTCCCCTAAAGGTCCAAGTCAAGATTGAAGCAGATGGGCTAAATAATCTGAAGTAAGCTTGCACTATTGCCAGGGTTGGCTCCAAGCACCAGCGCACCTAGCGCGTGCCTGGGGTGGCAAGCCGTGGGGGTTGCCCTGCCGGTCACCATGAGAGCAGCAGTCAGGCTGCCTTCGGTGGCATGCCTGCGGGAGGTCCACCGGTCCCACGGCTTTGGCAGAAATTCGGTGGTGGGTACGCCGAAGGTGCAGGACCAGCGGACCTCCCACAGGCATGCTGCCGAAAGCAGCCAGACTGCCGTACTTGGGGTGGCAAAATACATAGAGCCGCCCACAGAGCCATACCAGTTCTGTGTATAAATCCCAAATGTCACTATTTGGGACTGTCTGATACCTTTCATAAGCACAGGACAGACAGACACAGACAGATCTGAACAGAGGATAAAGAAAATCAGGACTGATAAAAAAAAAGAGATGATGCTTAACAGATTTTTATGTATTTAAAGCTTTGACTCTTTCTCTCTACCTCCGGGCAGAGAGCTAACTCCACAATCCTAGAGTGGTGGAAGGCATGTAGCAGAAAATGCCTTTTCTTGAGCTTGAACTCCTCTCTTTACAATAGGTGTCTTATTATAGATAATGATCTCATCTTAAGATAAAGATGAATGTCATGATTAGCTGCACTGCTCACTGTGTGAAGAAATTCACTTGAAGCTGGCCAAGCATAGTTGCTGATAGCTGTAGAATTACAAGTTATATAATACAGTCAGTAAATGCTTCACATCCTGTGGTTCATTGCAGGCATCACAAGGAAAAAAACATGAGTCACACGAATGCCACGTTGGATTTAAAAAATGAAGTTTAAACAAAAAAGGGGAAAGGAAAAAAGAATTTAGTTGATATTTTGGAAATTAACAGTCTGATTTACAGAGAGGATGATATTTTAACCCATAACAACCTGAATGTGTTCAGGCAATAAACCTATCGTACACAATATTTTTGAAGGTGCAGAAACTGTGATGTTAGATACTAGCCATAATCCACATCAGCAATTGCTGTACAAGATTTCCTATGAATCCATCATAGATCTTGTACTTAAAAAAGATATAGTTAGCCTCCATATTAGTTCTCAGCTGATCTCTAGAGTAATCTTTCAATTATATCAAACTCCCACATTTGATCTGCTGACTTTTTAATAATTCAAGCTAGATTTGAGAATTTTTCAAAGACAGAAATCATCTTTTTAGCAAGTTTTGTGAGAAGGTGCAAAGTAACACAAATGGGAAGGAATAAATATATGAAATACTTTATTTATCATGCAATAGTTATATAAAGAGCATGAGGTCATGCAAGGGATGACGAAGGTTGGAGTGGAATGCACCAATTCAAATTTGTTTGCCTCAAAAGAATCATCATACACACATTTCACACTTTCAGTAAAATTATAAATACTCTATACAAGAAAACCCTCAAAACTATTAGTACCATGCTGAGACTGAGTAATAAATCACTGAAGTGTGGAAATGCAATGTTACAATTAAGTGTTCAGCTGTATTCCCTTATTTGTATGCCTTAAAATATTATCTATTTTTTACATTATCAAATTATTTATCAGTTAACAAAATACAAAAAGATTGGCATTTCCTATAGCACCTTCATAAAGTGAATTATACCACATTACGTACAGTCATCAGTCTTGGCTTGATTAAATATCCATGAGATCTACAAAACAAGGCAAGTTTGAAGAAAACTGGTTCAGTAGTTTGTGAATATTTAGCATGGGATTTTCAAAAGTGCTCAGCATTGGCCTAACTCTGCTCCCAGTTAAGTCAATTTAAATTCTGTTAACTTCAATGGTAGCAGGATTAGGCCAATGCTGAGAGCTGTTTAAAATTTGACTTTTAAAGCAGCTGCCCCCCAATAGGAGAATGGGGAGATCTCCATGTGGAAGGTAATCTGTGTGTGAAGATCTGGGGTAGGCTGCAGGTGGAGATAATCCAGTTCAATGGAGTGACTCCAGATTTACATGAGTGCAAATAAGTGCAGAGTTTGGTTTCAGTCTGAGCATACTGGGCCCAATTCAGGTTGTCCAGATTTACTTGAACTAGCATTGTCAAGAACCAGTCGGATCTAGTTTCACTGTTGAAGTTCGATGAAGTATAAATAAGTAGTTAATAGGATGGATGGTGAAAAATTACATTTGATGAATTCTTCTATTCTTAATAATCTGAGGTAACACTATTAGCCTAGGTTAGGACTTTCAAAAAAATATGATCTTATCTTAATGGTGTCTCCTTCAAGAAACACCACTATAAAACCCACACATAAACAGCACTCATACACAACAGGCCCAGTTTTACTGTCACTCAGATGGCAGGAAACTATCCTGAATGAACATGGTCCGGTATTACAGCACTTCATCATGTGCTTCCTAAATCAGTAGTGTTTTTATCCCAAATGAAAGAATTATTTTTTTTCTCAGCTTTGAATACTGTATAGTCAATCTAAGAGCCCTAGAAACTACAATGTAAACTATTATTTATGGTTGTTCTATAGAAGCCTGGCCCCAGACTTTGTGATTGAACACTGAATAACTTGGGGAACTGAAATTAAAGGCAGCTGGGATAGATTTATTAAAGGCATGCTTTCCCAAACATACAGTAGTCAGTTAACATATCCACAGGCACTGTGATGGTGAGGATACTGCAAGGCCTTTTCTCTAGTACATCATTGTATTTCACTTTTCCGGTTATCTGTATTTTTTAAAAAAAGAAGAGGTGACATGACAATATTGATAGGAATTTATGTTCCTCGAGGCATGTCATGCAATTCAGGAGACAGCTTTTCAAACCATACATGTCATGCAGATATTGGTTCTCAAAGTAAATAAAAAGGAGCTTCAGTTTAAGAATACAAAGGGAATTGCTTTTCTAACTGCTCAGGGTTGTCCTTAGGTTTAAATATGTGCGCACAAAGCGGTGGAACCTAAGAAACCTTCTGCCTGCTGCCCCTTCTTCCTTTTCTGTTTGTTCCTTTCTTGCCCTTTTACAAAGGGATATTCCCTTCATGTGCTCCAGGGAAGGACATTTTTCTCCCAGAAGGATGGGAAGGAATAGAGTCCATGGAGCCAGGCCCCCTTTATATCACACTACAGTGATAGCTGTCATGGTGACCCATTGGTCTCAAACCCAGGTCCACAGGAGCAGCCATGCTTCAACCCTCCACTTGGCAACCTGCTGCCAACTCCTCACCCAGGACCCATGAAGGCTAGCCCCAGGTTGAGGCTTCACCCTGAGATACTATTGGCAGAGTCACAGAGCAACCAGTTGGCCTTCTGGCCCTATTTAAGTCAGGAACAAGAAGCTGTCTGAACAAGCTCAGGACTCTGTACCTTGTGCCTCCTTTTCCCCATGCTTGACTCCCCAGTGTCCTGACCTGGCTTGACTCCTGACCTTTGACTTGTGGTTCTGATCTCCAGGTTGGCTCCCGCTTCTGATCTCCTGGTATCCTGACCAAGCTGACTCTTGACTCCTGCCTGTGGATTCTGGCTCTGACCACTATGTATGGCTGTCCACAGACTTGACACTAGCTGGTCATGGAGCGGGGAGACAGGCTGCATCATCCAAAGGGGCTGGTGCAGACTGTGCACTCCTACTGCATGCCAGGGATCTGTGATAGGGATTGTGTCTTAGGAGGAAGTGTCTCTGCCTGAGCTCCACCTTGGGCTGGATGTGCAGCTTCACCTCACCTCCCAGTGCAGGCCACTAGCTAAATGTCACAACTTGGGCCTAAAAATAAAACAAATATATAATTCCCAAGGGCTGCATACAACATTTTTAACCTTCACTGTAGCCCAGAACTCCTCATTTTCTCTTGTCAGTAATGGATGTTTATAGTAATCTACTGATCCCTTTTTAGACTAGCTTCCTTTCTTTGTATGCACTGTATTAACTCCCCTGGCATCACAAAAAGGTAGACATCTCCACTGCTTTCATGGGAAGGCTGGGATGTGCCATCAATGCCTTTGGCGTGATTTGAAGGCTGCTTTGTGAGAGTTAACATTTGTGTAACTGCAATATCACTCCAAAGTGCAAGCAGTTACTGGGTACCACAATCAGTCAAATAAGTACATAGCTTCAATGCTGGCTGCCTTATAATCAAAGGGGCTCTCTTACAAATGTGGCAGAATATAGTAGAGGAAGGAGGGTCTGTGATTAAGATACTGCACTGGGACTAGGATACTTGGGTCCAATTCTCAGCAATGTCACAGACTTCCTCTGACCTTGGTGAAGGCTCTTTACCTCAGTTCCCGATCTGTGATGTGAGGATAACACTTTTCTCCCACCATCTGTCTGCCTTGTCTCTTCAGACTGTAAATTCTTTAGGGCAGGGGCTATCTGACAATGTGTTTGTCCAGTGCTTAGAACAATGGGACAATGATCTTCATTGGGACCTAATCACTACTGTTATGAAAATAATAAAGAAAATAGCTTGGAGAGTAGCTTTTACTGAGGCTATTGAACAGAAAATCAACTAACATAAGAGAATAGAAGGGGGGGGATTCATAAGTCTTTTTAATAAGCCCCAGCATCTGAATCACTGGCAAGCACAAGGATGAAAATTTTGCTAAATGAAAAGTGAATAAATTCAAGGTAAGACCAAAAAAGCTTCCTTACAAAAGGGATGGAGTCCGCCTGACAGGTAAATAATTAAAACTCTTATTTGTTCTCTTTTCTTTTCTATTTTAAGACTTTTCATTGTGTGGGAACAAAGTCAGCTCTAGTTGGAGCAAGTCAGACAAATCCATCATTGAGACAGAATGAATGTACGATCCCACCCAGCGTGGTCACAGACAACTCTACCACCTGCTTTAACTTGAATACATACCATTGGTGATAGTAGTGAGAATATAAAGGGTACAGCTCTGAATTTAAGGTGTGTATGGAAACTCTCATTTAAAACTAATGGCTAGAAATCTGATATGCTTTCTCCTGGAATTCCATGTTCAGTTCTGGCAACACTAGCTTAAAAAGGACAGAGGAGCAATAGAAGGAGTTTGGAGGTGGGTGACATTAATCATTAGAAACACAAAAAGACTTCTGTATGAACAAAGATTAGTAATGTTTTGTTTAGAGAAGAGATAAATAAGAGGGAATATCATACATTTCATACCAAAATAATGAACATTATAAGAAAGGGAGTTTAAATGTTCCTATTGTCTTTCAGTATCATTGAACATCCTGTTGTCCTTGCAATAATGCAAGAACAACAGGATGTTCAATGATACTAAAAGACAACAATTTTAAAATGGAGAAAATAAAACTCCTTTTTTAAAAAACACAGAGCTTAGTTAAATAATTAGAACTCTCCACACCAAGCATCGCTGGAACCAATGTTTAGTAGACACTTATATGGATCATGAGAACGTCCACGATTATATCATAAACTTTTGGTTTTAGTTTTTTTTAAAGAGATTGGATATAAATCATTGTGCATTAAGACATAAACCAACCACTAACTGTCAAGGATTAGGAAGAAACTTCCCCTTTTAGTAGGTTATTCCATAATTGCCCATTACAAGGTTTCTTGTGCTTTCTTTAGAAACATCTGACACCGGTCACGATAAGGGACAAAATACGGAATTAGATGGGACCACTGGTCTAAAGTAGTAGAGCAATTCTTTATTCAGCAACATTTTGTGGATAAATTTTTGGGTTAAATTAACACTGAAGAGGACATTCATCTAAAAAGATTTATTTATAAAAATTTGTTTCCTAAATTTCAAGGAAAAATTACAGTCCTATGGGTGTAAAATGAAGCATTGTTTTCTAATAAATTATTTTAACCCAGGAAATTATAATCCCTTGATGTCTAACAGCATTTGAAGACAAAGAGCCAAATTCTTCCAGGGATAGATAGGCACTCTATAGATTTCAGTGCAAAATCACCCATTTACATTAACCTTAACCATGTATCACCCTTGCGCAGCAGCAGTGCACAGCAGGAATGGGTAGGGCCAGGAGATCCTCCACTGCACAGCTCCTTCCATCCCCCAGTTGTGCAGGACTATGAGATTGCTGCACAGACCCTCAGCCTGCTGCTCCTCCATTATGCCAGGCAATGGATCCACATGCCCCTCCTCCAAGCATATCCTCCACGCACATCTCCATCTCATCATAGTCAAAGCCAACATGAAGCCTATCTCTGTGGCATGCAGTCAGTGCAAAGCTTACACTGGGTAATCATTCCACCATGTCCCCCTCCCTTCCACTGCGGTTATCACAGGAGGCCATGCTACAGTATGAACAGGCTTGCATGAGCCCATGGGTGAATTTGTATCTTTATGTGAAAACAGTAATATTTGCAGTTATGCTAGCAGATTAAAAAGAGCTTCAAGCTTCATGCTCCAGGGCACAAATTCTTTGCTAGCAGGGGTCTAGAAAGAATGTGCCTCCCCATTGCACAATTGGCCTGATGAATTATATTTTTAGAGGAAGGTAAAAAGTTATCCTCAAACATTCAGGGCATACTATTGCTGGGGGTGGGGGACGATATGCATCTCCATAGCCCATTCACTCCTTCCCTCCATCCCAGATCCCTAAAAGTGGTGATGTCTCCAAGTCAGGATGTTGAAGCATTAGAAAGCGAGTTTGAGGAAACCTGTAATGATGACGCCATGCAATACAATTAAAGGGCTTTACGATTACCATAAATGGAGCCAACCCCTTTCATGCACGCCAGTTTTCTTAAAAACAAAAGAATGTAACATTACCTTTAAAAAAAGACTTGAATGATTCATATCAGTTTGTTTAAAAGAATTGTTCAACCTGTCTGTCAGCAATATCAGCAGAAGATGGGTTTTTTACCCTTGATATACATGTCATGGCCCAACATATATAAAGGATCAGTTTGGCTCTCAAGCCAATATAGCAGGTCTATGTCCAATGGCAGATTTCACAAAACTTAGAGAAAGATGTATTTGTGTATCTAAGGACTTCTCTGCATGTTAAAGGTAATCCAGGATATGACAGGGTTTTATTTTAAAGCAAATTAACTATTTCTGATTAACTACATATATAGACACTCTTATTCTGGAATAAGAGCGCCTTATTCTGAATGAATTTAATCCATATCAGATTCAACTAATTCAGAATATGGTGCTTTTATTCCTGAATACAAGTGTCCACACATGCAATTAACCAGGTATAGCAATTCTGGAATAACTCCCTGTGTAACAAGCCCTTAGAACAGAGACAGGTCCAAGATATAGAAAAAGTAAATAAAATATGGAAAGTAGCAATCTGCACAGGGACACCGCATCTCCCGGGTTAACAGCAACAGTTAAATTCCACTTGTGTATGCTTAAGGGTATATTCTCCCTAGTGATGTCCAGAGGATTTATCTACATAGCACACAAATGTCAATGGCAATAATTCTGCAAGAAATGTATGTGTGTCATTCCCATTAATGCTAATGAATTTACAGTAGGGGTGAGGTTCACCTGGGGTTCTCAAGGCCGGCACAAGGCCCCCTGCATCACATAAGACCAAGAATGGGGTGGTGCAGAGGAAGGGGCAGAGCTTCCACACAGGGGTGCACTCTGAAGCCCTTCATACATCACAAAGGAGGGCTCCTTGCCAATCACAAACAAGTTGACATGTAGGAAGATTTAAGAGCAGGCTAAGGGGAGCACCATGGGATCTGTGACAGCATGGACCCACTGACCCACAAATGCATAGCAGCAGTGGCCTCCATTCTGAATTGGTTTTTTGTTCTGTGTTTGTTCAGTGCCTGGCACAATGGGATTCTGGCCCACAATTGGGGCTCCTAGGCCCTACCACAATATTATTTTATTCATGTTTATTTGTAATGATAATGACTACAAAACAGTAGCAGTAGGAGTCCTGTCCATGGACTGGGAGGTGCAAATATAATCTCTCCCATTCTCTGTCTAATGTCCAACAAAAAGTCCATTTATTCTGGCTTTGATTGGAGGGATGAAATCCATCCATATCCCTACATCCACCCCATCTGACACACATCAATATGAGACTCTTCCCTGAATACCTTAGACTACTAGGGTGAAAAATTAGTGCATTTATTACCTCTAGTTTACTCCATAGCATTCATAGGATTCAATTCTCTCTCAGATAGATAGGTTTCATTTGAGTGGACTTATTTACTAGGGTGTGAGTAGAAAATCAGGCCTATATTCTTCAGGGAGATGACTCTAGTCATTTGTATCAGATAATGACAGTATGGGGAGGAGGTAAGCAGCCTTCAGTGGTGAAAGAACAGGTTAAGAACTATTTAGAAAAGCTGGACATGGACAAGTCCATGGATCCAGATATAATGCATCCAAGGGTGCTGAGGGAGTTGGCTGATGTGATTGCAGAGCCACTGGCCATTATCTTTGAAAATTTGTGGCGATCGGGGGAGGTCCCAGATGATTGGAAATAGGGAAATATAGTGCCTATATTTTAAAAGGGAAGAAAGAGAACCAGGGGAACTACAGACCTGTCAGCCTCACTTCAGTCCCCGGCAAAATAGAGGAGCAGGTCCTCAAGAAATCCATTCTGAAGCACTTGGAGGAGAGGAAGGTGATCAGGAACAGTCAACATGGATTCACCAAGGGCAAGTAATGCCTGACCAACCTGATTGCCTTCTATGATGAGATAACTGGCTCTGTGGATATGGGGAAAGTGGTGGATGTGACATATCTTGACTTTAGCAAAGCTTTTGATATGGTCTCCCACAGTATTCTTACCAGCAAGTTAAAGAAGTATGGATTGGATGAATGGACTATAAGCTGGATAGAAAGCTGGCTAGATTGTCAGGCTCTACAGGTAGTGATCAATAGCTCCATGTCTAGCTGGCAGCCGGTATCAAGCGGAGTGCCGCAGGGGTCGGTCCTGGGGCCAGTTTTGTTCAACATCTTTATTAATGATCTGGATGATGGGATGAATAGCACCCTCAGCAAGTCCACAGATGACACTAAACTGGAGGGAGAGGTAGATATGCTGGAGGATATAGGGTACAGAGTGACCTAGACAAATTGGAGGATTGGGCCAAAAGAAATTTGATGAGGTTCAACGAGGACAAGTGCAGAGTCCTGCACTTAGGAAGGAAGAATCCCATACACGCTACAGACTGGGAACCGACTGGCTAAGCAGCAGTTCTTCAGAAAAGGACCTGGGGATTACAGTGGATGAGAAGCTGGATATGAATCAGCAGTGTGCACTTGTTGCCAAGAAGGCCAATGGAATATTGGGCTGTATTAGTAGGAGCATTGCCAGCAGATTGAGGGAAGTGATTATTCCCCTCTATTTGGCACTGGTGAGGCCGCACTTGGAGTACTGTGTCCAGTTTTGGTCTTCCCACAAAAGAAGGGATGTGGACAAATTGGAGAGAGTCCAGCAGAGGGAAACAAAAATGATTAGGGAGCTGGGGCACATGACTTATGAGGAGAGGCTGAGGGAGCTAGGGTTATTTAGTCTGCAGAAGAGAAGAGTGAAGGGGGATTTGATAGCAGCCTTCAACTACCTGAAGGGAGGTTCCAAAGAGGATGGAGCTCGGCTGTTCTCAGTGGTGGCAGACGACAGAACAAGAAGCAATGGTCTCAAGTTGCAGTGTGGGAGGTCTAGGTTGGATATTAGGAAACACTATTTCACTAGGAGGGTGATGAAACACTGGAATGGGTTACCTAGAGTGGTAGAATCTCCATCCTTAGAGGTTTTTAAGGCCCACCTTGACAAAGCCCTGGCTGGGATGATTTAGATGGGGTTGGTCCTGCTTTGTGCAAGGGATTGGACTAGATGACCTCCTGAGGTCTCTTCCAACCCTAACATTCTATGATTCTATTCAAGTAATATTTTTATTGATATTTTCCCATCATTTGCTATGACTCTGTGCTAATAATAAATATCTACTTGTAGCTTACTACTACAAATAGTTATTTCTGATGTGATTGAATCAAGGTCTTTTCACCAAAACACAAATAGTTTGCTCTTGACAGAAAATGAAGATGGCAGTATGGTTTATTTGTATCAGATGCCTAAAGAAAGCTTATTTGTAAAAACATTTTGAACAATCCAACCAGAATGTATTGAAAATTCTGTTCAGTAATTCTCTACTTGATATCTCTGTTATATAAAAGGCATCAGGACACAACAAATAATTAACTTTGTTTGCTTAAGGTCAATGTTTTAGTGACATGACAGAAGTACCAAAAGAAGGTGCCACACACAGTTAATTATGTGGCTTATTTGCATATAAAGTATCTAAATGGTTGAATTAAAGTCATTTGCCAATCTCTGAATTTCTGCTCTATATTCTGACATACAACTGTCAAGAATGTGCAATCGACCTCAATCTGTAATTTTATGGAAAGACAGATGGATAAATAACAGAATTATTCTCTCTCTTTAAAAACATGTCACTTCATTTCTACATGAGAGAAGGAGCTTTTTCACATGCTAAAAAAAGTTTGCTCTCTCTGAATCAAATAGGACTGGAAATTGTTATTATTGTTCTATGAAACCCTCCACCAATATGTGAAGAAGAATTTTCCTGGAGCAAACTAAGCAAGCAAATTACTCTGCAAGTAATTTTTCATTGAACTGCTCTGTAGCTTAGACTGCAGATTGCTGTGTTTGAACAATCACTGTTCCGAACTCAAACTTTCCTCTTAATCTTCCAATACCTTCATAATCCTAGACATCAGTGCGTTGCCATGGAGTTCACCTTGAGGTCATAAATTCACCATAATGGCTTCACTACAGAATCGATTTGGTAGGGAAGATATGTTATCAAAAGAGAATATTTACTTTCAACACAGGTAGAAGGTTCAATCCTGCAGACTATTATAGAGCTAGTACTACCACTTTTATTCATTCACCGTTACACCGACTTTTACATATTTTTCTTAATTTTTGCCATTTTTCAAAGATTCAACTTAGACCGAATCCTGTTAACCTGTACTCATGTACCAACATAAATGCAGAATTCCTGCAGGTCTTCAGAGTCACCCTTTTCTAAACACACATATATCTTTGAATATATATGGAGGCTATGAACAAATAATGAAACCTAAAGAGCAAAATCCTGAAGATTCCAGTATAGATCGGAAGATGGTAGTATGTTTGGGTTGGATTGAAGTGCTACATAGGGCTTGTGCAAGCCCATTACATTAGAGTAACTTTCACCATTAGGGACCATGTTTGTGGCTTGCAAAGCCAACTCCTTCTTCTCATCCTTCATCAGCACATTCTTTTCCGAAAAAGGTGCACCCCAGCAAATTGTAGGTCATCTTCTAAACCAAATCATCCCGGCTCAATATCAAATTTGCTATGTGTAAATCCTTGCCTAGCAACCACTCCAATGAGTAACAATTACATTATGGTTGAGATTTTCAAAAGCACTCAGTGTTGGCCTAACCGCTCCCACTGAAGCCTATGTTAGCTTTCAGTGGGAGCAGAGTTAGGCCAACACTCAGTGCTTTTGAAAATCCCAAAATATGTATTTTTTAAAAGTTTAGCATGGATCCTATTAAATCTGTAAGTATTTGGAGTTACTGTATGTTATGTACACTCAGATTTCAATTTGAAGAAAAGAGACTGAAGAATCATTCATCAGGATTTAATTTGCTACATGAATTTTATGGCTGGTCAGTTACACTATACGCACTAATGTTGTTGAATGCAATTTGCACAGTCAGCTATATCAGATAAAGTTTAAAGATCCAATGAATTTGTAAAAAGAACAATTACCTTTTAAATAATGTCTGTAGTTAACAGATGGGCCAGTATGATCATTCAGTGACAACATGATCATATTCTAGGTAAATACAGCGTGTGCAGCTAAGCTGTGGAAAATCCTGTTCAGACACTGAACATTTTATTGTAGTTTTTGTAAAATATTCACAGTAACTTTAGCAATCCCAATTTGAAGAGATATTGAGCCAAATCCCAAAAGGCCTTACTCACTTTTCGCTTCCCTTTTACTCTGCCTTTGCTCAGGCAAACATATGCTGACTTCATAATAAAGACTGAGCAAGGACTTTAGGATTAGGCCTATTGTTATTGTTTCAGATGAGAGATTTTTCATTTGTAATACAGCTTTATGCTGCTACCCAGGCTAAGTAGACTGAGAAAGTTAGGATGCTCTATTTTTTAACTTGTTGTCATAGACCTTAAGGCCAGAATCGACCATCATGATCATCTAGTCTGACCTCCTGCACATTGCAGGTCACAGAACCTCACCCACCCAATCCTGTAATAGACCCATAACCTCTGGCTGAGTTACTGAAGTCCTCAAATCATAGCTTACAGACTTCAAGTTACAGAGACTCCACCATTTACATTAGTTTAAACCTGCAAGTGATCTGTGCCCCGTACTGCAGAGGAATGTGAAAATCCCTCACAGTCTCTGCCAGCCTGACTCAGGGAAAAATTCCTTCCTGACCCCAAATATGGCCATCAGTTGAACCCTGAGCTTGTGGGCATGACTCACCAGCCAGGCACTTGGGAAGGAATTCTCTGTAGTAACTCAGAGCCCTCTCTCATATTTGAATGAAACTGAAGTCACCTCTACCTACCTCCGGGGTCCATGGCACAGCTTGCTCAGAACATTTAAAATGAGTAGGCCTTAGTCCTTGCCAACATTCCCATTTTCAGCAAGGAATGGATCCAAAGCCAACAGAATTCAGTAGTGTGATGGGGCACCTGCCCTGCACTAGCCCTAAGAGGGTTCAAACCAGCTTAGGGAGGCTGAGCTCCAGGCAGCCAAAGGAGTGGCTGCAGGGGAAACAGCCAATTAGGGCAGTGACTGCAGACAATTCGAGTGGCAACCGGATCAGCCAATCAGGGCCCATCCTGGCCATACAAAAGGAAGCTGCAAATCAGAGCGGAAGAGTCTGATGCAGGGAGCCCTAGAGAGAAGACTGGCTTCCTAGAGGGCAACAAAGAGACCAGCACCTGGGGAAGGGCAGGTACTAGCAGGGGTTGGGAGAACAAGGGAGAGCTCCTGATGGGTTGCTAGGACTTATAGGCTTGAGGCCCTAGGAAGAGGGCAAAGGAGCTGGAGCCAGAGGCAAGAGCAGAAGGAACTGAGGCTGTGGGGAAGTGGCCCAAGGAATAGAGATAGTGAGCTGGAAGGAAGAGGCAGCAGGAAACTGCTGTTTTCAGGGTCCCTGGGCTGGGGCTCAGAGTAGTGGGTGGGCCTGGGTCCCCCTGGCCCCCCCAGCTGCTGAAGGAGTGGTCTAGCTGTGAACTGCCAAGCTGCTGTGAGGAGTGCCGGACTCTAATCACAGCTCTAATCTACTGACTTCTTATCCTTCGTAGAATAGTTGCACATAAAAAAGGTTCTTTTGTTTTTGAAAGATTTTGCTCTTTTGAGAGATGTTCCCTGTATCTATAAAATGGGGAACACTCACAGAACCAGTGCTGTCTTTCACAATGGAGCAAACATTTGAAGTGCAAGCATTGTATTTTACTAGCAACATGCTATACAGTTACTGAAAGCCTTGGCCAAGTCTGTGTTCAAAGAACTCAAAATTGCAATATGTGTGAAAGAGACAAACCCCACAGATGAGTCATAAATACTGCATTACTAATGACCCTGCCCACACCACAGCTGCTGAACCCTTCTGCAAGGCAAAGTGTGCTCCCTGCCTCCCCAGCTGCTGAGCACCTCTCCTCAACATCCCCTCCAGCTAACTAACTCTGACAGGCATTCAAACCTGGCTCCAGCCTTCCAGCTGATGAGCCTGTTCACAGAGACTTTCAGAGCTATCTGCCATGCGTCCACACTATCAAACAAATCTTACATGAGCGTACTCACCTCATTACCGAACCAGTCCACAGCCCTGATCCAGTTTTCCTTGAGTTCCACCTCCCACATGTTGAACCCTTCTTAATAACAGTTATGAAGCCAAATTCACATGTAAACTGTGAAACTGGGGAGAAAGAAAATCCTAGGGAAGTATGAGAATGTATAAAATTACAACAGAACACCATAGAAGATGTGGAAATTCACAGTGATTCAGGCAGGGTCTTAATTATGTGGTTATATGCTTAATATTATACTTTGATGTGATAGCTTTGCTCGGATAAAGGAAGTTGAATAGCTTCGATGACCTTTACATGGGCATGTTATAAAATGAAGGTCAACTATTAAAATATTTTTTTGAGTTGGATAAAATCTGTTTCAACTGTACTCACTAAGCAAACAACTTTTCTTCCAGGACAGAGTGGAAAGCAGACTGACAGAAGATAAGATTGAGGCAAGGGCATTTACAATGCTAGGAACAGAGAATAAACATAGTAAATTTTCAGCCCGGAAAGAAAAGACAAATAGATACAAAAGGAAATGTTTGCTGTATACAAAATATAAATATTGGGAAACATAAATTTCAGTTTGGTTTAAAACATTCATTTTAGGTCTGTTCTGCGCTGTTGGGGGAGAAGAGGGGGAGAATCGATCTAGGTTACGCAACTTCAGCTACATGAATAACGTAGCTGAAGTTGATGTACTTAGATCGACTTAGCGGGGTGTCTTCACCACGGTGAGTTGACTGCTGCCGCTTCCCCGTCGACTCCACCTGCACCTCTCGTTGAGCTGGAGTACAGGAGTCAATGGGAGAACGCTCGGGGATCGATTTACCTTGTCTAGACTAGATGCGATAAAGCAATCCCTGCTGGATCGATCGCTGCCCTCCAATCCGGCTGGTAGTGAAGTAGCAATATTTTTTTTGTTTGGGGTTTTAAAAAGTCAAGCTCCTTTATAGGAGTGCTATTTCATTTGCTGCGGCTGGTGATTTGAAAAATAGATATGAGTGGGGTTTTTGTGCCTCTGTAGACCTTCACCCATATGTTCTCTGTGTCTTCATGTTTAGTTCAGGCATGAGTTCTTGCCCCTTTATTTTAGGTTTACATTTACCGTATGTATGTGTTAGATATTTTACTTAGTGTCTGAATTGTTGTATGTCTTAAATTCCCAGACCAACCCTGCTCTTGGTTCCAGTATCATCATGGCTAATCTGGGATCACAGAGAATGTGTTTAAGCAGTGTGCTTTGTGACCCTTTGTGTTCCTAAAGTCAGATCTCTGCACACCTGCTATTTGATGTTTCTTGAAGAAGGCCGTTCCCTGGTTGTGTATGCCAGGCCATTACCCAAAAGGACAGGCACACACCACTTCACCTGACCTTCCTCATGATGGAGGTCATATGAGCCTGACCCTCAAATCCCTCCTAAATCGAGGAAGCAAAATCCCTCAGTGCAGCAGTAGTAGTTCCAAGCATACTGAGCTCGTTGGTGACTGGTAATCAGAGAAGTCCCTGACAACAAAAAGCCAGTTCTGGTACCAAAGCCCTTCATTGCATTCTGCTCCCAGAATGGAATTCACCAGTGTGAAAGGGCCCTTCAGTTCCAGAGGTGGATTGGCGACATGGATGCTGACGACCTCCCTCTCTTCTATTTAACTGTAGAATCTTAGGTTAAACTCCTCGGTGTAATTTTTTTTTTCATATCTGTGTTTAAGAAATTACGGCAGGAATTTATTTCTTTTCTTCCTTCTAACACACTTATCTAATAACAGGATCATTTTGGTTTTCAAGGGGCACTGGGCATCTAAAACCAAAAAGTAGTAATTGTATTTTAAAAGGCAAATGAAAAACACTGCCAGCTCCACTTTCTGCTGACAGAGCTGAGCTTTGATTATTATGTATTGTATATGGGATGGTTTGAATTGCAGGTTAGAGCAGAGAATTATCTTGTGTGTTTGTGAATTTTTTCAACAAAGGAAAGTTGGGAACTGGAGAAGGGAGTGGTGAGCTGGGACACTGGATTTCAGTTCTGTCTTCAGAGAAAGCTCCCACAGCAAGAAGAAAAATGATTTTCCTCTGACATTTTTTTAAGATTTAGACAAAATATCAATTTAGAATGATTTCCAATCTCAGCTGAAGATGGATTTAGGAGTAGGAGAGCAAGGGGAATTGTAGAGAGAATTGCTGTGCATGGGCAGAGCTGTGTGGAAAAGCCTACGCTAAGCCTGACCTTACCAGTACTATCAATCTGTCATTTTTCATGAACATTAGAAACATCAACTCGAAAAATCACATTTTTAAATTTGTGCCCACTGTTGTTACATATGATGCCTAAGGTAAATATAGCCAACAGAGATTAGAGGAAAGGATTATTTCCTCTTTGTGTCTCTCTTCCCTCCTTCCCCATGTATTTTAGTTTGGGTATTTGGCAGCACTTTGTGCCTAGTCAGTTTCATTTCCCCTCTCATGCACTCACATGATGGCTTCACTTTTAGGGACTGCTTTGGGGTAACACACACCATCCTAGTAACAGCAGCAAAACTGAAAAGGGTAGCACAGGCAGATAAATCAACAGGGAGTCCTTGTGGCACCTTAGACAAACAAATTTATTTGGACATAAGCTTCCATGGGCTAGAACCCACTTAATCAGATAAGTGACCAGAGAAGGAGAGGGGGCCAGAGCAGGATTGGTGGTGGTCTCAGCACTGGCCTATTATCCGTTGCTGCAAGAACCTTTATAAATATCAGCAGGTGAGCAGAAAAATCCTTATATTAACAATGACAAACAAACTACAGGCTATTGAAGAAGCCCCCTATCACAAACTTTATTTTTTTCAAAACCTACAGTTTTCAAAAGTAATAAAAAACTAGACACTTTGAAAAACTCAGTGTGCCTTTAAATATACTTAATTCACCTGAATATTTAGAATACTGAAAAAATATACTTCAGGAATGGACATGAACAGGGCAAACAGAATCTAGGCCCCAGTCCTGGAAAGACCTACATACATGCTTAACTTTATGCAGTAAGTAGTCCCATTGACCTCAGTGGGACTACTTCTAGGGTGTCAAATTAAGCACATGAGTATTTCTTTGAAGGATCGGGGTCAGGTGTGTAGCTGAACACCTTTATTTCTATTTTGCAAGCAGTTGCTTGTGCAGAAAAATGCCACTGAAGGATATTGTTTCTGATGCCTTTTATATGAAATCTAATATTGGGTTTTTGCTACTCTTCATTAGAGCTTTTACAACTGGTTTGCTATTGATTGCCTTTTAAGCCAGATTCTGCATTTAAAAAATGGCATTTTTGTATATCTGCCTTAATAGCCTTGGTCAGATATAAAGGATATAGCAGTTCATCAATGACTTGTTAACATCAGAGGAGTCAATGACAGTTCACTACCCAGGGCTCTGATTCTGCAGACATTTAAGCATTTACATGTCTTAGTCTTTTCTCACATGAGTAGCACTTTGGGAGTGCTTACATGAGTAAAATTATATATATGCTTAAGTGTCTGCACAATCAGGAATTTAATACTACTCACGTGTCAAAAAACTATGATCAGGTAATGAAAACCAAAGGCCAAGGGGTCATAGGTTGGAGTCTTGGGGTTTAGTGTGATGATAGCTGTCAAACGTAAAGATTCCGCTGTTCTTTCTGTATTATAAATCAGACCATACTGGCCAAATTACAAGGATAATGCATAAATAATGTAAAGCTGGCAGGGATTCATTATTCAAAGTTTATTGCCAGGATTATGACTAGTTAAAGACCCTGGTGATAATCTGGCTCCATTGAAGTCAATGGGAGTTCTGCAATTGACTTTGACAGGGTCCTGATGTCACCCACAGTTGTGTATTCTATACCTGATCATTGTATCATGTGTGCATGATCTTTTCACTATTGCTGGCATGGGTGACATTGCTCTTTATTTTATCAGCAGTATAATATCAGACACATTCTTGGAAGATGCTGAATTACCCTCCATTCCCAATGCAGCCAAAACACGATGAGAGACAAGGGGGGTGAGGTAATATCTTTTATTGGACCATCTTCTGTTGGTCAGAGAGACAAGCTTTCGCTCTTACACAGAAAACTTGAGTCTTCAAGAACTGAAGAAGATCGCTGTGAAGTTGATCCAATAAAAGATATTACCTCACCCACCTTCTCTCTAATATCCTGGGACCAACATGGCTACAACAACACTGCATACAACAAAAGGAGTTAAGGGCATGTAGCACGTCACAGGAGGTATTCAGCATCTTGCATGATCAACTCATTCTTAACTTTCTTTTGTATATATACACAGACTGTACTAGAGCTGGTCAAAATTAGTCATTTGAAACTTTTTTTCAATAAAAAATGAACATTTTCATGAACTTTATACAGGTAAATGAAACATTTTTCCATTTCCTGCTTTCTGGAATTTATTTTTTCCTCCTTGGTCTCTTTTTTGATCTCTTCTCCCCACCCCCATTTCCTTTTTCAGCTGCAAATTGGAAAAGGGAGAAGAGGGAGGGGGGACAAAAACTGAAAGATTTTTGTTGAAATTTTTTTGATAAAACTTAACAGTTGTGGTAAAACAATTTGATCAAAATGTGAAAAACCAAAACAATTGTTTTTTTAAATCTGTGGAACAAAATGGATTTGGAATTTTAAATGATTTTTCAAAAAAAAATATTTTTCATTTATATGTAATATATTCAGTTTTATTGATTGGGCAGTGAATTATTATTTACTTTGAAAGCTAAAAATGTTCAATCTCCAAAGGTTACATCAAAGTTAAAACGAAGCCGTATAAGCAGGGCCGGCTTTAGGAAGTGCGGGGCCCAATTCGAACAGTTTTGACGGGGCCCTGGCAGGGATGACTAAAACAAAAAAAAACAAAAAAACCCCAACCACATGTAAAAAAACACGTGGGGCTTGTACTCACCGGGCGGTGCTCCGAGTCTTCAGCGGCACTTCGGCGGCGGGTCCTTCACTCGCTCCAGGTCTTCAGTGGCACTGATGGACCCACCGCCAAAGTGCCGCCAAAGACCCGGAGCAAGCGAAGGACCTGCTGCCAAAGTACCGCTGAAGACTCGGGGCGCCGCCAGGTGAGTAAAAATTAAAAAGGCGCCTCTAGCCAGGGAAGGAATTCTCACTGGGCATGGGGCCCTCTTAGGCGCGGGGCTTGATTCGGGCGAATTGGTGGAATAGGCCTAAAGCCAGCCCTGCATATAAGTACCTATATATTTTTTGTTTTTACAGGCAAACACATAGAGAGTATATGACATAGTCTCTTTGACATCTCCAGTGCTGGAGACATATGGCCCTGAGGCAGAATTATGTATCTGAGGCATGTGATTATCTTTCAATCAGGGCACAAGTGTGTTTTTCCATACTTAAAAGATTACTTGAATAATCCAAAAATAACCACTAGAGCTAGTCAAAAATTCTTTTTCCCCACAGAATATTAAGACTTTTCAGTGAAAAATCAAAATATGAAATATTTTGTCTGAAAACCAAAATATTTCAATTCCAAAATGCCACTGCAGTGCCTCATGGGAAGAGAATTGTAGTTCAGGTGCTTTTTATTCCCATTCTCTTACATAGGCCAGGCTCTCTGGTTAGACTACATCTCCCATAATGCACCAGGGTCTTTCCTGTTGATGAGCGGAGGCATTTGCGTGCTCTCTCTCACACACACATACACCCCTCCCCCCAACAAATGTAGCTGGGAATTTTGTTCAGTATGGTCTGTCTGCTAAGAGGTCATAACATACTTATTATTGTCTCAGTAAAGTAAGACTACATCTGTTACAGTGGAACCAGCAGTGGATATGATGTTGTTATATTTTTGTTTTGTTTTGTTTGTTTAAGTGAAGCATCATTACATGAGCTCTCCGTAGACCTTAAGCAGACACTTTAACATTTGTATTTATGGTTTATCACATATGAAAAATTGGCTTCTCCAACCGTTACTAGCTAGTACCATGTGATAGGCTATCTGTCTGAATTACCATCCATGCACAGAGACTACATTGTCAACCCCAGGCAAACTCGCATGAATCAGATGCTAGAGACGGAAAAGACTTAGTCATCTAGTTCATTGCCCTGCCTGTATAGAATTATTTTATGTTGTGCTGTACAATTACTATTTTTTTGCTAGTGTAGTTTTAGGTGATCAAAGTGATGTGGCTTCCACCAATTCCCTTGGGAGACTGTTCCAACGTATAATAGATCCCACTGTTAAGACGTATTTGTTGATACTCATTTTTCTTTTTATTAACTTAATACCCTTCTTCCCCGTGGCACCGCCTGTGAATTTTTCCATGATGACATTTAGGATTTTTTGAAAGGCTCAGTTCTGCTGACATTTGTATGTATTAGCAGCAACTTTATATTCACATACTTATAGGTGTACCAATGGGTCTCTATAGTTATTACAAATGTGGATTATGTCTTGTAGTAATCGATAAGTAAAGCCACTAAAATGAATTACCTCATTTTAGAGCTGTATGTTTTAGTGACAGCTCCAGAAATAATTAGAAATTATGGCTAAAATTTTCAAAAGTGTGAGCCAAAAGTTAGTTTCCCAAGGCCTTGTCTACACAAGAAAGTCATCAGTTTCAGTTGATACAGTTAAACTGATGTAAACCCCTCTCTAGACACACTAGAGTAGGAGTACTTGTGGCACCTTAGAGACTAACAAATTTATTTGAGCATAAGCTTTCGTGGGCTTCAGCCCACTTCATCAGATGCATAGAATGGAACATATAGTAAGAAGATATATATACATACAGAGAACATGAAAAGGTGGAAGTTGCCCTACCAACTGAGCAATTATCAGCAGGAGGAAAAAAACTTTTGTAGTGATAATCAAGATGGCCCATTTCAGACCGTTTGACAAGAAGGTGTGAGGATACTTAGCGTGGGGAAATAGATTCAGTGTGTGTAATGGCTCAGCCATTCCCAGTCTTTATTCAAGCCTAAATTGATGGTATCTAGTTTGCATATTAATTCAAGTTCTGTAGTTTCTCATTGGAGTCTGTTTTTGAAGCTTTTCTGTTGCAAGATTGCCACCTTTAAGTCTGTTACTGAGTGACCAGAGAGGTTGAAGTGTTCTTCTACTGGTTTTGAATGTTATGATTCCTGATGTCAGATTTGTGTTCATTTATTCTTTTGTGTAGAGACTGTATGCCAACGTTTTTATGGCTGACTTAGAACAACGCTTCCTTAGCTCTCATCCCCTAACGCCACTACTCTACTTGCGCTACATTGATGACATCTTCATTATCTGGACCCATGGAAAAGAAGACCTTGAGGAATTCCATCATGATTTCAACAATTTTCATCCCACCATCAACCTCAGCCTAACCAATCCACACAAGCAGTCCATTTCCTGGACACTACTGTGCTAATAAGCGATGGCCACCTAAATACCACCCTATACTGGAAATCTACTGACTGCTATACTTACCTACATGCCTCCAGCTTCCATCCAGGCCACACCACACAATCCATTGTCTACAGCCAAGCTCTAAGATATAGCCGCATTTGCTCCAATCCCTCAGACAGAGTCAAGCACCTACAAGACCTCTATCAAGTATTCTTAAAACTACAGTACCCACCTGCTGAAGTGAAAAAGCAGATTGACAGAGCCAGAAGAGTACCCAGAAGTCACCTACTACAGGACAGGTCCAACAAAGAAAATAACAGAACACCATTAGCTGTCACCTTCATCCCCAAACTAAAACCTCTCCAGCGCCTCATCAGAGATCTACAACCTTTCCTGAAAGATGATCCCTCACTCTCACAGATCTTGGGAGACAGACCTGTCCTCGCTCACAGACAGCCCCCCAACCTGAAGCAAATACTCACCTGCAACCACACACCACAGAACAAAAGCACTAATCCAGGAACCTATCCTTGCAACAAAGCCCGATACCAACTCTGTTCACATATCTATTCAAGTGACACCATCATAGGACCTAATCACATCAGCCACACCATCGGGGCTTGTTCACCTGCACATCTACCAATGTGATATATGCCATCATGTGCCAGCAATGCCTCTCTGCCATGTACATTGGTCACACCCGACAGTCTCTACGCAAAAGAATAAATGGACACAAATCTGACATCAGGAATCATAACATTCAAAAACCAGTAGGAGAACACTTCAGCCTCTCTGGTCACTCAGTAACAGACTTAAAGGTGGCAATCTTGCAACAGAAAAGCTTCAAAAACAGATTCCAATGAGAAACTGCTGGGCTTGAACTAATATGCAAACTAGATACCATCAAGTTAGACTTGAATAGACACTGGGAATGGCTGAGCCATTACACACATTGAATCTACTTCCCCATGTTAAGTATCCTCATACCTTCTTATCAAACTGTCTGAAACGAGCCATCTTGATTATCACTACAAAAGCTTTTTCTCCTCCTGCTGATAATTGCTCAGTTGGTAGGGCAACTTCCACCTTTTCATGTTCTCTGTATGTATATATATCTTCTTACTATATGTTCCATTCTATGCATCTGATGAAGTGGGCTGTAGCCCACGAAAACTTATGCTCAAATAAATTTGTTAATCTCTAAGGTGCCACAAGTACTCCTGTTCTTTTTGCAGATACAGATTAACAAGGCTCCTACTCTGAAACCTGTTTTAAGAGTGGCTTTTTCCAGTTTAACTTAAACCTGTACCCAACTGATTTAAGTTAAACTAATAAAAGACACTCTTACACTGGAGTAAGTGTCCACACAGGGATTGCGCCAGTTTTACTATATCAGTTTTCAAACTGATTTACGTTAAACTGGTGAAACTTTCCCCACGTAGATAATCCCATGTTCCTACGTAGGCATCCAACATAGGCTTGTCATCCAAAAGTACTCAGCAAATCTGATTTCTCTCCATCCTATCTGTGGAACACGTCCACATCATCAGCCTCCTGACAAACTTTAGATCTTCTGTCCCTCCTAGCCTTGGCCTCTCCTATCCTGCAAAACTTCCTCCTTGCTACCAAACCCTCATTCTGCATCTACTGTTCACTCCCATTATATCAGTCTCTAAGTTGTGGCTTTTCCCATGCTCCTAACTAGCTAGCTTTTGACTCCTTCCTTGAAATGCCAGATTCCAGCTACTCCCAATTTCCTCTCTTCTCACTCCAACAAGGAACCAGTCCTGATGTCTTAACCCTGGAAATAAATCTGGCTAACAGGTGTCATCCAGTTGGAAAATAAGTCTTGTTCTAAGACGTAAAGCTCAGCAATTTTATTCTTGAGTTACCATTTCTGCCTTGTGAAGTGATTTTATCTTTTATGTGATTTAGATTTCTCTAGAAAATGTTTACAACAAACAATGAAGACTTTTAGGGTATGTTGATACCTGTGGCTAAAACTGAGCATTAAAATAAATGGAACTTGATATTATGTGACATGTTCTCTAGTTACAGCATCCACCTTACAGTGAATGAGAAAAATACTGGTAATGACACTGGGAAGGCACATACAGTTCTCATATAGCCCTGGAACTTTAGAATTTTTCTGAGGCCTGATTCAAAGCCCATTGAAGTAAAAGGGAATATTCCTACTTGTCACAGAGTCACTCACCACACTGGCACCTCCTGCTGGGCGTTTCGGGAATTAGCTCAGGCCCAGCAGATGTGCCCTTGGGTGGTGGTGGCTCTCCCATCCTTGCCTCTGCCTGTAGACCCATTATGGCTCCTTTCTCTCAACACATGCTTCGTGGCACAGCCCTCCAGCCATGTCACCATCCGTTCCCATCCCCCCAGAGGACTCCTCCAACAAGAGTCCAGCCACTCCTCACAGCAGCTTGGCAGTCCACAGCTAGACTGCTCCTTCAGCAGCTAGGGAGGCCAGGGGGATCCAGGCCCACCCACTACTCTGAGCCCCAGCCCAGGGACCCTGAAAACAGCAGTTTCCTGCTGCCTCTTCCTTCCAGCTCACTATCTCTATTCCTTGGGCCACTTCCCCACAGCCTCAGTTCCTTCTGCTCTTGCCTCTGGCTCCAGCTCCTTTGCCCTCTTCCCAGGGCCTCAAGCCTATAAGTTCTAGCAGCCCGTCAGGAACTCTCCCTAGCTCCTCCAACCCCTGCTACTACCCGCCCTTCCCCAGGTGCTGGTCTCTTTGTTGCCCTCTAAGAAGCCAGTCTTCTCTCTAGGGCTCCCTGCATCAGACTCTTCCGCTCTGATTTGCAGCTTCCTTTTATATGGGCAGGATGGGCCCTGATTGGCTGGTCCAGCTGCCACTCTAATTGTCTGCAGTCACTGCCCTAATTGGCTGTTTCCTCTGCTGCCACTCCTTTGGCTGCCTGCCAAACTAGGCTGGTTTCAACCCTCCCAGGGCCAGTGCAGGGCAGGTGCCCCATCGCCCCATCACACTACTGAATTCTGTTGGCTTTGGATCCATTCCTTGCTGAAAATGGGAATGTTTCCCTTAGAAAAATCTAAACAAAGTATAGTAAAACTTGCCAAGAGCAACCACTCCTGGGAGTTAGCAAAAGTGATCTCTTGAAAGAGGTTCCCTCTCTTCAAAGGTTTGCACACCAGACAGTTCCATGGCCTCTGCAAACAGTCACTCATGACAGGGGCATCTCTCTAAGGCAAGTTTTACTGTATTTCATTCCAAGTCATTCTGACCAGAATGAAACATTTCGGTTTGTCAAACCTAATCAAAATGTTTTGTTCTGGGGCAGTTCCACACTGAACTGTATCTGTCTGTGCCACCTCAGTGCCTCATGGGAGTTTGGGTGCCACATTCTCTGTCACGGCCTGGGCTCCTTGGCTAGACTACATCTACTGTGATACACTGCAGTCTCCTCTCTTGCTGACCCACTGGTGTATATCATGGGAGTCGCATGCCCATGGTTCAGCATAGGAAATATAGCCTGACTGGAAAGCCCACCCACAGAGGAAAATGGGAGCATGAGGCACCTAAACTACAACTCCCATGAAGCACCACTGTGACTCAAAAGAGCGCAATCTAATTTCAAACCGAGCTGAAACAAAACATTTTACTTTGGGAATGTTGAAATGTTTTGTTTCAATCAAATTAGTCAAAATGAAACATGCTGACATTTCCAAAGTGAAAGGGTCAGTTTTCAGCTGAAACTTTTGGTTTTTGAGTGTTCAGTTTTCAACAGAAAGTTGAAAATTTCTGCAAAAAGCAGACATTTTTCATGAAGATTTCATGTTGTTTAAAACTCAAATTTCTGTCAAACAGTCTGACCAGCCCTACTCTGCACTCATTCAGAGAGAACCTGCTGCCAATTGCATTAATGTAAAACCAAAATCAATTGAGTTAATCTTCATTTTCAGAGGTATAACAGAAAAATTTGGCCCATCAGTCCTGATAATTCATGCACCAAAAAGCAAGATATTTACTTCAATAACAACAAAAGATACTTGAAACTCTCCAGAACTAAACATAAAACCATATTCATACGAAGTGCGACAAATTTTACTCTTGTTTATACCCAGTGAATCCCAGTTGAAGGTAATAATGTTGCAATGGAACATAACTTAGGACAGAACTTTAACTCTGTATGTTCAGAGTGGCATGTGTTTGCTATTAACTGTCTAAAGCAGAGGTTCTCAAAGTGTGCTCTGGGTCTGCGAGCTTCATTTAGGTAGTCCGCGGATAGTTCCCTCTAAAGTGCACGCCTGGGCAGCCACACACGAGAGAATGAAGGGCCACCCACATAATTAGTGAAGCCGTGCAGGCATGGCTCCACTAATTAGGTGCTTGGATCCTGGAGAAGACGCACATATAAGGTTAGGTGGTGGCCTTGGGGGATATAAGGAGTAGGGGGCAGTCAGGTGAGGAGAGGGAGTGGGGAGAATTTGGGACATGCAGGGCTGTGGTGGCCAGAGAAAGAGGCGACTTTCCCCAGCTCCAGGGCTGGGGCTACCGGGGAGAGACCCCGCTCCTTCCCAGCCTCAGCTCTGTGGCTGATGTGACAGGGGAGAGACCCCCCACCTTCCCAGCCAGAGCTGGGAACATTCATTATTATAGGGGTTTTTATATCATGCTTTTACCCAAAGGACTTTACAATAAATAGCTAATGGTACAAACTACACTTGGAAAGATCATTAAGTGGCCCACCAAGACCCTCAGCAATTTTCAAGTAGTCCGTGAAAATAAAAGTTTGAGAACCACTAGTCTAAAGTATTAGTAACATCTCTAAACAACAACTCTGTATCTAATTTTTTTCAAGAATAAGACATGGCAATTTTTTTAGCAGGACAATATATTTCTGTAACTTAAAATCCACTGAGTGTGATTGTCCCTTCCTTTTCCTCCCAGCTGCTTCTTTCTCTGCTTTGAAAATGAACGATACAATTTTTAGAAAATAAGTGCCACAAATGACTCATCTAATTGTAATAGTTAAACTCCAGTCTTTGAAGACACTTCTGCAGTGGGGGACACTAAGGGATTGCTTTAGGTGTTCATACTGTATGGTTGGTTGATCTTTAGTGCAAGCTGTACTTATTCAGGAGCACTTCTGCTGCACTTACTGGAGGTTAAGAGTAGAGACTTAATGATTGCTTTGTGTGCAAGAGGATGAAGGGCACATACTGTAAATGGTGCAGGTGAGCGTTACTCAGAGTTCCTATACTTTTGGTTAATGCAAGCTCAAATATGGCAATCAAAATCAAAGGACTTGAAGGAAAAGAGCATTGGTCAGTTAACAGGGTAAATAACTATGGTTCCTGCTGATTATCTTTTTGTCATTTTCCAGTTCCTTTTCATCCTAGAGCTTTAAAGTATTTTCCCTTTGTCCATAAGTTACATAGTGTATCTTTATACAGAAAAAGTGCCATATTCAGGGGCATGTGGTATACGGAAGTGTGAATTACTCCTCCTTGCCCCAGCCTGGCCTCTTCTCCAGGGGAGAGTCACCAAAAAGAAAGGCAGCAGTGAAACAACTGCCTGCCTTCCTCGCTCAGTACTCTACGTTGGGTTACTCCTGCTGGGAGAGGCTAGTTTTAAGCAAGTGTGCAGGAACAGTTTTTATAGTGGGAGTGGTGAGCCAATGAACCAAACTGTAAACCCTGAAAATGATGGAAACCACTTCAAGTCAGGGGGTGCTGCTGCACCCCTAATTCCAGCACCAATGGTTTTAAGTTACTCACTGATTCCACAGGATCCCTACAGGCAGGGCCGGCTCCAGACACCAGCTGTCATAAACAGATAGCTAAGGGTTAATGTCTCTTACACCTGGAAAGAAGTAACCTGAAACACCTGACCAGAGGACCAATCAGGAAACAAGACTTTTTCAAATCTGGGTGGAGGGAAGTTTGTGTCTGAGTTCTTTGTTTTTGTGTTCTGCCTGTACTCTCTCTAGGCTATGAGAGGATTTCTGTCTCCTGCTTTCTAATCTTCTGTTTCCAAGTTGTAAGTACAAAGATAGGAAGACCATAGGTTTGTTTTTTTTGTATTTACATGTGTGTAGTTGCTGGAGTGTTTTGAATTGTGTTCTTTTGAATAAGACTGTTTATTCATATTTCTTTTAAGCAATTGACTCTGTATTAAGGTGACAAATACAGGGAGACCATTTTTATGTATTTTTCTTTCTTTTTACATAAAGCTTTCTTTTTAAGACCTGTTGGAGTTTTTCTTTAGTGGGGAACTCCAGGGAATTGAGCCTGTGCTCACCAGGGAATTGGTGGGAGGAAGAAGTCAGGGGGGAAATCTGTGTGTGTTAGATTTACTAGCCTGACTTTGCATTCCCTCTGGGTGAGGGGGGAAGAGAGATTAGCTCTCGGTACTTCTGTTTTCCAGGACTGGAAATAGGGAGGGTGGAATCCCTCTGTTTAGATTCACGGAGCTTGCTTCTGTGTATCTCTCCAGGAACCCAGGGAGGGAACACCTGGAAGGAGGAGGGGGGAAGGGAAATGGTTTATTCCCCTTTGTTGTGAGACTCAAGGAATTTGGGTCCTGGGGTCCCCAGGGAAGGTTGTTGGGAAGACCAGAGTGCCCCAAAACACTCTAATTTTTTGGGTGGTGGCAGCTTTACCAGGTCCAAGCTGGTAACTAAGCTTGGAGGTTTTCATGCTAACACTCATATTTTGGATGCTAAGGTCCAAATCTGGGAATATGTTTTGACACCAGCTTAGCAAGCAGGTACTTGGGATGGCCACTCCGGAGCGGGGCGGCACGTTCGGGTATTTGGCGGCAACTCGGCAGAGGGTCCCTCACTCCCGCTCGGAGCGAAGGACCTCCCGCTAAATTGCCACAGATCGTGACTGCGGCTTTCTTTCTTTTCTTTTTTTTTTTTGGCTGCTTGGGACAGCAAAAGCCCTGGAGCCGGCCCTGCTTACAGGTAGTGGCTGCTGGGAGGCAAGATTAAGAACTTGATCCAAAGCTCACTGAAGTCTACAAAGATTCGCATTAACTTATGTGTGTTTGGATCAGAGATTTTTAGCTGCCCTGTCCATGTCCTGTTCCCACCCAGTGCCACTCACTTTTTTAGCTCTGCTGGTCCACTGGTGGAAGGGAGATTTCAAACACTTTGCACAGCCACAATCCTCTTCTGGTGTATATATGTGGGTTTGAGCTGGCACAAACTGATGTAAACTCAGGCTCACCATGGTCCTAAAGTATATTAGAGCACCAAAGTCATGACACCTTAACTATGGCTAAGACATTTGTGTTTGTAACCCTGTGGGGAAAAAAAATACCTCTTTTTCATGCTTGCTATCAATTCAAAAGGCGTCTCTTAAAAAGTTTAACAGTTATTTATAGTTGAGGGGACGACTAAAGAAATCTCTGGACGAAATGTGCAAACTTCCAATCTTATTACCATTCAGCCTCTAAGGGGAAAACACACACAAACATTGGCTTTCTTTGCATTTGGCTCATTCCAAATAAACTTAATTTATAAAGTATGAAATGTACTATGATTGTCATTAAAAATCAGTATTTGACAAGTTATCAAACAGCATTATCTGTGAAACCACTGTTTTCCCTTACACTTAAAATACATTAGATCAGATTGAAAATTTTCAAAAAGTTTGAAATAGACAAAAAAGCAAAAAATTCTGTCAAATGTTTTCCAGTTTTGTTTTTACCAATTCTGATTAACTTTCTTCTCAAACATGTCTCCATCTGACACAAGTGTACTTTTAATTTATCTTTACTGATGGCCAACATGAATAACAATTCCTTGGAAATCAAAAAATCCCTGCCCCCTTTAACAAGCCGGTTGGGGATTAATAGGGGGCTGGGCCGCTTATATTTGAAAGGGCCTCTTACCATTTCAAAGAAGATCATGCTTCAGACTTTGACCTCATTTTTGTCATTCTTTTTGATTCACTGCAAAGAGAATATATTTCAAAGAGGCAGCTCAAATATTTATACCTAATTTTAATGAGGTTTTTTTAATGTATGATCATCTTCCCTTTTTCATCACTAATGCTGTACTCTACCACCACCCAGTCATCGTGTGTGTATGCACATCTGTGTACAGACACCCAGGCATTCATTTCCCTGCTTCATTTTGAGAGATGCACTTAGGTTCCAGTCCTGCTCCATTGAACTCACTGGGGTTTTGGCATTAATAACTTCAGTGGGAACAGGATGAGACCCAGGGCAATCTCTATTGATTTCAATGAAGCTATGAGAATTTGCACCAGCTGAGGATCTGTCCCGTAGAATATAAGTATATGTCATACAGCTCTTGTGTATGTGGAATTACAATAGCATTACTGCTTTGTATTCTGCCATAAAGTTTTTTGGATTGTGGTGCTTTTTGCTGCATCTGCTGTTAACTGTTCCTTTTGTTTTGTTTTTAAAAGAAATTTTAAAAAGAATAGGAAAAAAACCAATGGGATTAGTGATAGCTTTTTACCACAGGTTTTTCTAATAGCAGCCCCTGTAAGTGGATCTCACCTGAGATTATGATTTGCTAGAAGGAAAAAAGTAATGGTTGAGGGAACATTTATAGAAGCAGATGCTCAGACTACCTGGTGAGGGGCTTGATATAAAAGCCTAATTCAATACCTTGAGACTAACATTATTCATATGACTCATTAATCAGTAAGTAAGTGGGTGCCTTTGCTTCACACCCTGTGTTGTCGCCAATACTCAGCCCTTCTTGGTGGGCTGGCTTTATTAAAAACATTAACAATGTCAAAATTCATGTCAAGCTTTCTCCCATACTTGGCTGCTCTTAGGGCTTCAAGCTCAGGACTGCTCAGTGAAAGTCTCTGACCTTCTCTCTCTTGCTAATCAGCTCTTCCCAGTTGAGTGGGACAGTGAGCACCTGTGCCATTGAGACAGCAGACCCTACTGAATCCTTTCCTACCAAGGTCATCTTCTGGTAAGAGGGTGGGGAGTTTCAGACAAACACTGCACTAGGACTATATAACTCTGATTGAATACATCAATGATTTATGCACATACTCAACACAGTTACCCAAATATCTGCACACATCCTTCCATTTGTATGGATATATGCACACAAAACTAAATGCAGCAGCATTTGTTTCAATATCTGATTATCCATACCTGTGACAACACTAACATAAACAGCACATATTGTAATAAAGTCTGGATTCATTAAGACAAAATTGATTAAACAATCTGCTCAAGTTGAAATAATGACACATCTGTGTCCTCTTCTCTCTGGCAAAGCTACATTATCCAGCATGACCAAAAAGGCACCAAAGCGTACTCTGCCCGATTACCGGCCTGCATGGCAGTTTTGGGGTTTTCAATTTGAAGAACACTAGTGCATGAAATTAAAGCTTCTGGTCAGTTCTAAATAACCATGACCATCTAGTAGGTTTGGCAGCAGATTTCTGCTTTTGTTCTATTGAATTTCAAGGTCTTGCAAAACACATGTCAGTTCATGGAGGGGAAATTCAGGTTTCAAGGACAAATCTCCCCAAGAGCTCATCATTAGGAACAGAAACTTTTAGGCACAAAACCTGTCACCAGAGAGACCCTAATTTACATTTTAAAAATTTCCAGTTAATTTTGAACAAGACACTTCACCCACTCATGCAGCAGGAATATTAAGGTTTCTCCTAGGGTTGTTCTAGGGTTACTAACTTACTAGAAAAACAGGTCCCCCTGCTCCACCTCTCCCCTTCCAGGCTCCACCCCTGCTCCACCTCTTCTCCCCACCCCAAGGCCTCACCCTCCCCCAACTTGGTCCTCTCTCCCCTACTGCTTGATCCTCTTCTCCTTCCTCCCCCACCAACCACCAGCTGGGCTTCCTCTGATCTGGGGCTGGGATCAGAGTTGCAGCCTGACACAGAGCCTGCTGCCTGCCCGACACAGAGCCTGCTGCCTGCCCGCCCACAAAATGCAGGTAGGAGGTGGCCCTGGGTGAGCAGGGGCTGGTGTGGGCTGATGACTCAGCACCTCCCCACTCTCCCTTGCCTGTGGTAACTGGACTTCTGGTGTCTGGTCAGTACACCTAACTGGATGCTTCCAGGTCCCCTTTTTTATTGGACTTTCTGGTTGAAAACTACACACCTACCAACCCTACCTTGTTTCTATCTACATCCTGATTGGACAAAACTAATGTGTTTCTTAATGACATACTTAATTGCATATATGAGTATAATCATGGGTGCATTAGAAATACATAAAGAAACAGGCCACCAAAATATTGCACACATGAAGAAATGGACCTTGCTGTACTCCTTGTTAAAAGAGCAACTGATGTGCGTGTCTTGGTGGATGCGAAAGGTCCTGAGGCCTTCTTAAATAAGAGACGATCCAAAGGACTGAATTAGATCATGTCCTTGAAACTGGCTGATACTGACTCTCAGACAAAATAACAGTCATTTTTAATTTGCTGTGAATGCTCAATATACACTATTGCACAGACTTTTAAAAAATGAAGCAAAAAACTAGTAAAGCTAAGAAGTTACCATTAAACTTGATGTACTCTACTTCAGCTTCAAGATAAAGATATAAATCCATGCCCCTCCTCTCACTTACCAACAAAACTGTAGGCCTCCACAAGCTAGCAAGAGCCAGAAGTCCAAACTGAGGCCTCATAAGCATGTGCAACTTCATTGAGCAGTGGTTTTATCACACACAGCTTACCAAGGCTGCATTTAGCTCAATGTCTCTATATTAATTTTATTTAAAACTAAAATACTCTGAACACATTTTCTAACTTCAAACTGTTCATCTTGCTTGAAATGGTAACAGCAAATGCTTTGATAAATAGTCTGAAACACTGTCCAGTTTCTCTATGATTTCTGTCAATAAGACTGCTATAATGCTTCTGTGTAATTCCTTACCTCAGACTATGACAGCAGCTATCCCTGCACATCTCCTACAACAGAGGTGGGCAGACTTTTTGGTCAGAGGGCCACATCTGGGTATGGAAATTGTATGGTGGGCCATGAATGCTAACGAAATTGGGGGTTGGGGTGTGGGAGTGGGTGAGGCCTCTGGCTGGGGGTGCAGGCTCTGGGGTGGAGCTGAGGATGAGGGGTTGGGGGTGCTCATGGCTGGGACTGAGGGGTTTGGAGAGTGGGATCAGGGCTGGGGGAGGGGGTTGGGGCACAGGAGGGAGTCAGGGGTGCAGGTTCTTGGTGGCGCTTACCTCAAGCAGCTCCCGGAAGCAGCATCATGTCCCTCCTCTGGTTCCTATGCAGAGGTGCAACCAGGCGGCTCTGTGAGCTGCAGCCCTGTGCGCTGTAGCCAATGGGAGCTTCGGAGGCGGCGTTTATGGTGGAGACAGTGTGCGGAGCCCCCTGGCTGCCCCTAAATGTGGGAGCCGAAGAGGGGACATGCTGCTACTTCCAGGAGCCGTGTGGAGCCACAGCATGCGTGGAACAGGGTAAGCCCCCAACCCCGCTACTTGGCTGGAACTCCAGAGCAGGGAAAGCCCTGGATCCTCCTCCCCAGTGGGAGCTCAAGGGTTAGATTAAAATGTCTGAAGGGACGGATGCAGCCCCCTGGCCGTAATTTGCCCACCCTGTCCTACACCAACACTATAGTGCCACAGCTGTTAAGGTTTGTGCTACTCTGTGGGACATTTTAAGCAAATTATTTTATATGATGATTTGCATCTTTGTGAACAATTTGCATGTAACCATGCACTTCAGTTTAAGTTCACCACACACTGCCCCAAGCTGTGTTGGAGGTAAAACACTGAGCTGCACAAAATTTGACACTGTGGTTGAGGTGGGAGGGGAAGTAGGGTACATTCTGCAGAGTGTTTGTGGGAAGAGCTGGGTGCTGGCTGAGAGTGCCAGGAAGGGAATCGGGGAGCGGGGGGAGGTGCTTGGTCACTGAGTATATCTGGGTATGAAGTTGGGATGGGCTGGGGTGACTGAGAGCTGCAGGGGAAGCTGGGTGGCGGGGTGACTGGGTCCAGGTTTTGTATTGGGATTACAGAAAAGCACAACAAATTTTCCAGAAGGGACAATCACTTCATCATCCTCTTTGTTTAGCTGTTGGTTTGTTTCTATGTGTGAATATGCTGCTGGGCTTCCTTCATCTCTAGTTCTGTCTGGAATGCTTTGGTGAAGGGAAATATGGCAGAGGAGCGTGCCAGTGAGTGAATGAGTATAAGGTGCAGGTGCAGGCCAGGAAACTGTGGGGAACATGGAGCTAGGATGTGAATGGCCCAGCTGCCTATTCTGCAAAGCTAGGGAGAGGGACAGAACTGCAGGTCTCCCTGCCCCAAGGGATAAGATAAGGTAGCAGAGCAGCAAACAGGGAAGGCTGAAGTGTGTGTGTATTTAAGGTTGACGTTTGCAGCTGAAATGATTGCACACAGGTCATGGGTGGGCAGCTTCCCCTAAAAGTGAAAAAAAAACATAAGACAGGCACAGGCCAAGATTCATTATTTTTAAGCCAGTTTCATGATTTTTTGGGAGATCTAACTCATGATTTTTGAATTCTTAGTGTTGGCAATATTGTCCCTATGCACTGGAAGTGTCTCTGTTGCACAAAGCACTTCTCAAAAGTACTGCCCATGCCCTGTATGCCATGTCCCTATTTTAAAATAATACCCCCACTGTCCCAGACTTACATCAGGCGCAGCATACAAAAAATATGTATTCATCTGATTAAAAGTAATTCTCACAGAAAATACTCCACAAACCCTAAGTTACACAAAGGAATTAAACCTCTCCTCCCCATATACTTCCTCTGCCAGCAGGATCAGAACCACCCCTAGGGCACACAGTTGCCTCTCTCTAAACCTGAAAAGATGGAATTCTGGAAGGCTTTCTCCTAGTTCTTCCATTGAGCTCCACAGGCAGGTGCACTGATGGTTCAGGAGTTAGCACTGGATCTGTCATGTATGGTTAAGCTGCTGCTGGGCTAAGCTCCCCATTTCACCCTGAACGGTATTTTCTCTTTGATCTTGAGGAATTTATACAGTATGTTATCCTTTTAAATATCTCATAAGATCTATAGCACAGGCAGTGCCTTTTTATGATAGAAGGACACGGTATGTTCCCATGCTAGGGTGTTGCATTCACCATAACTTAGCCCATTGCTTCACTAAGCCCATACTATTACATTAATTATCTGAAGTAGTGTTTATGGTTAAGATGGCTGCAGCCTTTTATTCTGATAGTCAGCTAGACTGATTATTCACAACAAATCATAAGAGTCTTATGGAGCCCTGCAACATGCATTTTAACACTTTGAAAAGAAATAAAGATCCTGAACCACAAAAGAGAAAATATTTCTACTAACTAGCATTGACAAGTAAAATAAGCATCATTTAAATGTAAATGTAAAGAGCAATCATAGGGTGCTCTCAGCACATCAGTAATAAAAAATGTTGCATTTCCTGCTAAAACAAAAAAGGAGCATTAGCCTGGGACATATAAAATGTATTTGTCACAAGAATGTATTGTGTATTTAAGTGTGTGAAAAAGGAATTGCTAATCTCAACACATAGAAATTTACTAAGTAGTTGCACTTTCAGTTATTAATGTTGTGCAACAGTTATTGTTTACCTTAGTAAAGCAAACAAGCTTTACACACAGTCACCTATGGCATGTCACAGTTTTAATGTGAATATTGTTAATACGGCTAGGGAAGCAGTTGGAAGAGAAAAGGTGATAACAGTGTGTCAGCTTGGAATAAGCTGTTGAAGATCTCCAGCATATTGATCCCTTTTAACTCTCAGTCAAGCAGGGATTGCAGAAGAAATACCTTCAGATAGTAAAGTATTTTAATGTTTCTATCATCTCTCTTTGCAGGGTGTTATTTGGAATGTTATAAGATGCAATCCAAATTTCAGTTATGTCTGTCTACAGCCCCCAAATATGTAGCAACATATTTTCCCTCTTTAATTCAGCATTTAGCTAAAGACAAATATATCGTTACCTCCACAGACTAAGTAATGAAAAGGAAATCAACACTCCAGCTACAGACATAAGCAAATGCAGCTTAAATCTCTGTGACTGTTCACTTTGGGCTTGACTCTGTGAAGTTTTTCCTCAAGACAGTAACCCTTCCTCAGGCAAGTAGTTCCATTCAATGTAATGCCACTACTCACCTAAGGAATTATGTGTAGGATTAGGCCCTACTGAGAATGGAACCAAGTTTGGGGTCACATTGAGCTTCTTGTCTGTCCCCTCGTTCTCTCTCCCTTTGATTTTGTTGTTGTTTTGTGCCTCCCATCTCTTTCCCTCTACCATTCTTTCTGCCTTCCCTCTTCCTCAGCAGATCCCATTATCCTTGTTTTTGGTCTTCTACATCAGTTTCCTCTCCTCACATCTCACCCTTCCTTCTGTTTTTCTCTTCCCTTACCCAGCCTTTTGAAGGATTGTGCCTGTGCTTACTGAACAAAGCTCTTCCCTAGAAATGACGCCAGGAGCACCTGAATGAAATTGATAAGAAAACTGATAAAAATTATAGGATCCATAAGCTCCCAGGTTTGCTGAGGAAGGACTAAGAGCAAGAAACACAAGTGTGATCCTCCTGTACTCCCCACAAGGGAATATTAGCAATTGGGCCAATGAGTGACGATGAAAGAGGCAGGGAAATGCAGAATCTTTATGCACCAACTTTAAATCTGTGTAACTTCCTTTAACATGCATACCACAATTATACTGCCTGTTCTCAATGTGTCATTATTGCTGTCCAGAGCTACTATGTATGTTAGAGAGTGTGTGCACACATGTGTATAAATAAAAGAACAGAAGAACCACATGATGAATGTGTCTGAAAGATTAAAAGAAGAGTTATATATATCTTACAGCATTAGCATCGATAACAATATACCTGTGTCAGACATTGTATAGTGCATTGAATTCAGTCAAAAACATGGTTATTTCATTTTACTTTTCAATACATTAGACATAAACATACTGGCCTGGATGTGTTCCGGCTTTATAAACTGGCTTGCAAAACTACTGTTTGTTCAGACAAAGAAGGCTGCAACTGATGGACTGGATTCCAGAGCCACACAGAATGCTGCCACATCTTCCATTTAAGCAAAAAGTGTTACCTCGGATCACGCAGATGCAGTTTACCCTCAAGACTTGGAGAGAGAGAGTTTGCTACTCCGAATCAGTTCAGACTATCTTTGTGAAGAGAGAGCCTGGCTTTGGACCCATGAAACCAGCAGCCATGGGTCCGCCTGAATGTTCTGGGCCTAGAAATATAATGGATAATCTCAGCTTTCATCCTGAAAAACAGAGGATGTTTGTTGCCTTTTTTGTTGTGAAGATAGCCTTGGAAAGGTAAAGGTATTGCAATGAATTCTAGAGTTCAAAGCTTGTCACTGATTTTGCCTAAGGATCACAGCTTATTCAGATACCTTTAGGGCCAGTGCAAACTACGGTCACAGGCCCATCAGAGTTCTGGAAGGATCCCAGATCAACTTGCAGCTCTGGGGGCAGACTGCAGCTGATAGCTTGTAGTGGTCCCACAGCAGGAGGGCTGGATTTTCTACCAATATACCAGTGTGGTCTCTGGCACAAAGATAGACACGTCCATACCATCAATCTAGTAGATTAGGCACAGGACTCACGGACTGCTGCACTCTAAGCCCAGGACTCACAATGACTCCCTCAAGCCGTTAACTTTTCTGTCTTGTTACCCCATTTTAAGATGGCGGGACAAACATTTACCTCAGGAGAGGGGTTGGTGATGATTGTGCCAAATGTTTGCATAGCCTATACACATGCTAAAATTCACTAACATCCATATGGCTGGGGCTTAGTGGTTCCCAGACAGACATGCACATGCGTGCTCTAATGTATTTTAACAACTGTCCATTGCAGACATTTTTAAAATATCAGCAATATGTACCCCAATAAAAGCATCTGGGTTGCACTGTGGCAGAAGAAACGGTCTCTCTCTCTCACACATATACGCACACTATATAGATATAAAACAAATCTGTTCATTTTGGGGTGCAACTCATTCAAACTCTTAGGCCAAACCCATATATAGTGGTGTGATCATTGTGGAGAAGAGTTATTTACAAGTTTTGGGAAAGCACAGAGAAATGAATTTGTTTGCAGACCCACTCAAAAATGCTCAGGCTGACTTTGGGTAAAATTTTCAAAAGCACCTAAGTGACTAAGGACCGCAAGTCCCATATTAAAAAGTGATTTAGACTTCTAAGTCTCATTGATATCAGTGGAACTTCGGCCCCAGGGTCCAGATCCTCACAGGTGTTTAGGTGCCTAACTCCCATTAAAATCAATTGAAGTTCAGTGCCTAAAGACATTTGAGGATCTAGACTGAAGGGCCTAAGAAACAGATTGAGTTTATCCAAAAAGGATACTGTTCTACTTGGTAGACAGTGACAACTAAGAAATGCAAGCCAACTCTCCTATGATGGACAATGACCTCTCTTTAATTGCTAGTTATTTGCTGTCACTGTCTGCTGGCAGAGACACAGTAAGCATATGTACTAGTACCCATGCTAGGATAGAAGAGCAAACAGATGAGAAAGGTTCATTATATCCTGTACAAGTGTCTGCAATTTCTATGCAACTCTTGCTCTCTCAATTAAATATGTTATGCTGTGATTACTTCATAATGAAGATCATGGCATGCAATGATTCTTCCAGATCTCATGTTATAATAGTAAATGCTTTGATAGCATCCCAATTACTAGCAAGCCTCATACAGGTTTACGGAGGGACCTTCATTGAAGTAGGTGACATTTTCTATGTTAATGTTCTCCCAGTTGTAGTGACAAGAGTGCATGGATTCAAAAAGCTAAGGAGCCCCTTTTTTAATTACAAATAACAGAAAGCAACAAGAAGAGGACCAGTCTTTTCACCTGAACAATTTAATAGCTAAAATTCTATTTTGGCTCATAGTTTAAAAGGTCAGCCTTGCAGTTCAGATGCTGTCATTTTCACATTAAGGATCCCCGATTATTAATACATGTACATACGTGCACGACATACATATCTAGATGATCATATTGGTCCCTTCTGACCTATGAGTCTATGAGTCTATATACATACATACATGCGTATACATATGTACACATGCATACATATGTACACACATGTACGTACATGCGTATACATAGGTATGCATACATACATGCGTATATATACGTATACATACGTATGCGTATACATACGTATACATGTACATACGTGCATGACATACATATGTGCATGACAGCTTACACTAACATCTGTTTGGATGGCCATTTCACTAAAGCATAACTGCCAAACCAGCCTGGGATTTGATGGGCAGCCAACAGCCATCTCTTTCTTTAGAGAGGCACTCCTCGGCAACAGAACTGAAGCTTGTGCACCACGCCACATGATCACACTTGTTGACATTCAGCTCATTCAAAGAATATTTCAAGAGTGAAAGAAAAGAGGAGAGTTTACAGGCATACTGCATTGCTGTGGTTACAATAGGAAATGATTGAGTGGCAAAACAGATGCACCACTAACTTCACCACTTTTGAGAGAACGTAATCCCTTTTTAGAGAAATAAACTAGGGCTGTCAACTATTAAAAAAAATAATCACAATTAATTGTGAGATTAAAAAATCTAATCGTGATTAATCACAGTTTTAATCACATTGTTAAACAATAATAGAATACCACTTATTATAAATATTTTTGGCTGTTTTTCTATATTTTCAAATATATTGATTTCAATTACAACACAGAATAGAAAGTGTACAGTGCTCACTTTATATTATTAATTTTTATTACAACTATTTGCATTGTGAAAAAGATAAACAAAAGAAATAGTATATTTTAGTTCATCTCATAGCAAGTATTGTAGTGCAATCTCTTTATCATGAAAGTGCAACTTACAAATGTAGATTATTTTTTTTTTGGTTACAAAACTACACTCAAAAACCAGTCATGATTTTATAGACCTCTATCATATCCTCCCTTAGTGATCTTTTTCCAAGCTGAAAAGTCCCAGTCTTATTAATCTCTTCTCATACGGAAGCCATTCCATACCCCTAATAATTTTTATTGGACTTTTCTGAACCTTTTCCAATTCCAATATATATTTTTTGAGATGGGGCGACCACATCTGCATGCAGTATTCCTGATATGGGCATACCATGGATTTATATAGAGGCAATATGATATTTTCTGTCTTATTATCTATCCCTTTCTTAATGATTTCCAACATTCTGTTAGCCTTTTTGACTGCCATTGCACATTGACTGGATGTTTTCAGAGAACTATCCACAATGACTCTAAGATCTCTTTCTTGAGTGGTAACAGCTAATTTAGACCCCATCATTTTATATGTATAGTTGGGATTATATTTTCCAATGTGCATTACTTTCCATTTATCAACACTGAATTTCATCTGCCATTTTGTTGCCCACTCACCCAGTTTTGAGAAATTATTTTGTAGTTCTTCGCAGTCTGCCTGGGATTTAACTATTTTGAGTAGTTTTGTATCATCTGCAAATTTTGCCACCTCACTGTTTACCCTTTTCCAGATCATTTATGAATATGTTAAATAGGACTGGGCCCAGTACAGACTCCCGGAGGACACCACTATTTTTACCTCTCTCCATTCTGAAAACTGACCATTTATTCCTGTCCTTTGTTTCTTATCTTTTAACCAGTTACCAATCCATAAGAGAACTTTCCCTCTTATCCCTTGACGTTTACTTTGCTTAAGAGCCTTTAATGAGGGACCTTGTCAAAAGCTTTCTGAAAATCTAAGTACACTATATCCACTGGATCCCCCTTGTCCACATGCTTGTTGACCCTCTCAAAGAATTCTAGTAGATTGGTGAGGCATGATTTCCCTTTACAAAAACCAGGTTGACTTTCCCCAACAAATTATGTTCATCTATATGTCTGACAATTTTGTTCTTTCTTATCATTTCAACCAGTTTGCCCAGTACTGAAGTCAGGCTTACCAGCCCGTAATTGCCAGGGTCACCTGTGGAGCCCTTTTTAAAAATTGGTGTCACATTAACTATCCTCCAGTCATTTGATTTAAATGATAGGTTACAGACTACAGTTAGTAGTCCTGCATTTTCACATTTGAGTTCCTTCAGAACTCTTGGGTGAATACCAACGACTCAGCATATGTTGTTTGATTTAAGAAAACTTTCATTGCCGATTTGAAAAAACGCAAAGAAGGTATCAATATGAGATTTCTAAAGATAGCTACAGCACTCAACCCAAAGGTTTAAGAATCTGAAGTGCCTTCCCAAATCTGAGAGGGACGAGGTGTGGAACATGCTATTAGAAGTCTTAAAAGAGCAACATACCTATTGGGAAACTACAGAACCCAAACCATCAAAAAAGATAATCAACTGTCTGTTGGTGGCATTTGACTCAGATGATGAAAATGAACATGCATAAGTCTGCACTGCTTTTGATCAATACTGAGCAGAACCTGTCATCAGCATGGAAGCATGTCCTCTGGAATGGTGTTAGAAGTATGAAGGGGCATATCAATGTTTAGCATATCTGGCACATAAATACTTTGCAACGCCGGCTACAACAGTGCCATATGAACACCTGTTTGTTTGTTTTTTGTCTCTGGTGTTGCCTGATTGTGTACTTCTGTTTCCAAATGAGGTGTGTGGTTTATTGGTCAGTTCGTAACTCTGGAGTTTGTAACTCTGAGGTTCTACTGTATGTGATTTGACAAAGCCCAATACACATGGACCACCAACATAAAGAGCAGTTTAATGAGACACAAGGGCATACAATTACTTGCATGAGTTAGCTTGAGCCCATCAGCATCTTTCATGCATGTACATGCTGAGGTGATCGACTTTGTGCTTAATGCAGGGCAAGGAAACAGAGAAGGCCGAAGTTATTCCATGAGCCTGGAGTTTGAACCATACACAACCAGTATCTGAACTTGATTTCATCCCAAATCATGTGCAGGAAGAGAACACATTACAGGACTTGCTCCTACAATCCACTCTTTTTTAAATTAAATCTGGTCTTTATTTTTTACACATTTTTTAGTCTTTGTAGTTTGAAGAAAAAGGCGGTTTTAGTTTGGTTTTTAAGGGCATACCACAAAGTGCTACATTGTTTGTCTTCTCTCTCTTACCACCATGAAGCAGGAGGCTGCCTCATGACCACTTGTCATGCTGGCTCTTCTCTTACCCTGTGGGCAAAGAGAATAAGAAGCAGCTCGTCCACGCTCCATGTTGGAGTTAGTGTTGTTCAAAAGCAGTTCTACTCTCCTGCACACACCAAGATTAATGGCTCCAAGTTTCTCAGAGTCTTCAATTGAGCTATTCATGCATAAGTGGGATGAGCCAGTTTTGGCACTAACTTAGCAGCTGCTCTGTCCCCAGCAGGCCCAAAGGCAGGGGAGAAAATCAGGCTGTTAGTTTAAAGTGACATGGCCAAAGTTACTTCTGGCAGGGTTTTACCAGCTATACTAACTTAAAACCAAAAGCTAGACTCCACAGTTATGGGGTTTAGTAATGGGGAAGCAATTCCTGAGCAATTTGAAAATCCCTGTGTAATGCAGAGGGATTTCCTTTTTTCACTTAATTCTCATCCTGTCAGGAGTATTTTATATTATGACTCTTATATCACAAAAGTTCTAGAAGCTGCTGTCACATCACATTTTAATTGCTGTTACCCTTTTAGACAATAAAGCCAAGCCAGAATTTGTCAGAACAAAGAGAACAGGACAATCAGTGTGATTTTTAGATCAAATTTGTTTTCAAATATTGTAAGGGGAGAACTCTAGGATACTACCCAAGGAAATTCCAGCCTTCCTACTTTACTTCAGTCCAACTCCCTTAACTCTCCCATCACCACCATATACCACAAGTTGATCTTTAAAAATATTTTTAGTACTTAGGCCTTGTCTACATTGGCACGTTTCTAGGCAATAAAGGCGCTTTCTGCACTGTAACTCCAGAGGTGTACACACTGCCAGGCCACTTAGTGTATAGAAACTGCACAGTTGCTGCGATGTAAAAAACCCACCCTGACGAGAGACATACAGCTTTCTGTGATGGGGCTACAGTGCCGCGGGGCCAGTGTAGACACCCTGGTCGATTATAGTGCTGCAATTGGCCTCTGGGAGGTGTCCCACAATGTTCTTGCCTATCTGGTCATTGGTTTGAACTCTACCGTCCTGTACTCAGGCAAAAAACTGTCATCCCCACCTTGTAAATTCCTTTGAAATTTTGAAAGAGTCCTCTTCCTGTTTGCTCGGTGACGTGTGCAGGGGTCTTAGCGCATCTTTCCAGGTGGCCATGCCTGCTCCACGCATTAGGTGATCCCCTGCTTGGAGCAATGCTGAACTGCTGGACCTCATCAGCATTTGGGGAGAGAAGCCTGTCCAGTCCCAGCTGCGCTCCAGCCATAGGAATTATGATACCTACGGACAGATTTCACAATGCATGATAGAAAGGGGCCATGATCAGGACATACTGCAGTGCAGGGTCAAAGTGAAGGAGCTGCAGAACACCTACCACAAGGTGTGGGAGGCAAACTGCTGCTCCAGTGCTGCGCCCACGAACTGCCAGTTCTAAAAAGAGTTGGACACGATACTCTGTGGCGACACCACCTCCACTGTGAAGGCCACTGTGGATACTTTGGTGGCTCATGCGCCAGTCAAGAGAGGACCACACCAGGAAGAGGAAATCTTGGACAAGGATGTGAAGGGGGAAACCAGCGGCAGAGGATGATTCAGAGGTTAGAGATTCATGCAGCCTGGGGTTCTTCTCTAAGCCGGAGAAAGCTAGCTAGTCACAGCTGTTGAATCTTGGCAAAGCGCAAACAGGAGAGGAGGCCCCTAGCAAGTGGCTTTGATTTTGGGAATTGCTGATACAAGTTATTGGGGGCAGGAAGGTTGCAGAAAATAGGCTTGTGTCTGTATGATGCGCGTACCACCCACATGCCTAGTCTGAGCGGCAGAACAGGCTGTTGATTGACTCCCTAACTTCACAGAATCTGCCTCAGAGATCTTCAGGAGACTCTTATGGAGATACTGGGCAATCCGTTGCCGCAGGTTCTTTGGCAGAGCTGCTCTGTTTCTTGCCCCATTAAGGGTAACTTTCCCACGCCACTCTGCCACCATGGAGGTTGAAGGGGAACCATTGTTGCACAGAGGCGAGCCACATAAGGGCCAGGGCAGAAGCCGCAGTTTTGGAGAAGACCCTCCCTTGATTCCCTGCTCACCCTCAGCAGTGTGATATCTTCCATAATGAACACAGCCTGTGAAAATGCGGGGACCAGAATGATTATCAGCCCTCCCCCTACAATGCTGGCTCTCCCCAAGAGCCATGTGCCCAGTGTACAGTCGGGTCTGGGAAAACTGATTTACCCTGCCCCAGTGGCTGCTCATCATTTTGGGGGTCTTATGGCTCATGTGTGCTTTCCTGGGATCAGCCAGTTAGTGACAGGTGTTTGAATACTGATTGTGTTTTAAATCACTGAATCAGTGGTCTCTACGTTGCCAACACTACTGCTTCTGTAAAATGTTGCATTTTGGCTTCACAAAGATGACCTTGGGAGACAAGTCTCCCTCTTTGTTATCGCCGGCTGAACTGCTGCACAGAATTAGAAACTGGCAATGAAGAACTAAGGAGGACTTTCTGTATGAGGCTATGATACACTTCATAGCTGCAAAAAAAGAGGAATTGAAGGAATGGTGGGACAGCGAGAAGAGGGACTGAAAGGAGAATGCAGTGTGCCAGAATGAAGCTATTGAAAGACTCTTAAACATTATGGAGTGCCAAGCGGACATGATCCAGGCGATACTAGCACTGCAAACTGAGCAGTTCCATGCTCCGCCCTCCCCTGCAGCCGCTGTCGTAAAACTCTTTCCCACACACCCCCTAGACACCACCAAAACACTCTTATCAACTTCCTGGCTCCAGTCTGTACCCACTGCATTCCACTCCTCCCACCTCACAGTCCAGCACTGCGGACTCCCAGTACCTACTGCAGTCAACACCCGTCCCTCAGCAGTTTAGCCCTGTACAGTACCCACTGCACTGTACTCCAAAGGACAAGACCGGATATGATCCCTGGACATACGCAAACCTTTAACCGTCCCGGGACCCCACCTCCTCCTGGGACCCTCCCTTCCCCTATCTCCTTCAGTGCTGATGTGTTTTTTTGTTCGTCTCTCTCCTCCTCTTGTTATTTTTTAATAAAAGAATTGTTTGAAAAGCAATCTTTATTCCATTAATTTAAACGGAGCACTGCAAACAGGCAATTTTCTTACACCTTCATAGTGCATCGTCTGCACCATTCACAATCACCTCCTAGCATTACAAGAACTGCACTCCCGAGCATAGCAACAAATATTGGTGGCTTTCAGCTTCAAATTGCTGCCTCAAGGCATCCCTGTTCCTTACGGTCTCACACTGCATCCCTCTAATAGCCCTGATCTCTGGCTATTCAAATTAAGCCTCCAAGCACTAAGCCTCAGCAGTCCATCCCTGAGTTAAGCTTTCACCCTTCCCTTCACAAATATTATGGTGTATATAGCATGCGGCTATAAGCATAGGGATATTGTCATTAGCCAGGTCCAGCTTACCATATAGGCAGCACCTGGGGGCCTTTAAAAGGCCAAAAGCACACTCAACAGTCATTCTACACTTGCTCAGCCTGTTGTTGAACCGCTCCCTGCTGTCAAGGTCCTTGTGTATGGCTTCATAAGCAACGGTATTAAGAGGTAGGCAGGGTCTCCCAGGATCACCATGGGCATTTTGACTTCTACTATGGTGATCTTCTGGTGCAGAAAGAGAGTCCCTGCTTGCAGCTTCCTGAACAGGCCAGTGTTCTGAAAGATGCATGCGTCATGCACCTTTCTGGACCAGCCTGCGTTAATGTCCATGAAACTACCATGGTGATCCACAAGTGCCTGGTGAACCATAGAGAAATGCCCCTTCTGATTAATGTAGTCGGTGGCTAGGTGGTCTGGTGCCAGAATTGGAATGTGCATGCCCTCTATTGCCCCTCCATAGTTAAGGAAGCCCATTTGTGCAAAGGCATCCGCAATGTCACGCTCATTGCCCAGAGTCACGGTCTTTCGGGGCAGGATGCGAATAATGGCCCTGCACAGTTCCGTCAACATGAGTCCAACGTTCAACTTTCCCACTCTGAACTGGTTAGCAACCGATCGGTAGCAGTCTGCAGTAGCCAGCTTCTATGGTGCAGTTGCCACACGCTTCTCCAATGGCAGGGCAGCTCTCATTCTCATGTCCTTGTGCCACAGGGCTGGGGCTAGCTTATCACACAGTCCCATGAATGTGGCTTTCCTCATTCAAAAGTTTTGAAGCCACTGCTCATCATCCCAGATGTGCATCACGATGTGATCCCACCACTCAGTGCTTGTTTCCTGAGTCCAAAAGCGGCATTCCACTGTGGTCAGCTCCTCCATGAATGCCACAAGCAATCTCGTGTCATAGCTAGTACGCGTGGCGAGATCAATGTCGCACTCCTCTTGCCTTTGTAGTTTAAAAAATCAGTCTGGAGATAATGAGGTTAGTTCAATCAGGGAGGATGAAGCCCTCTTCTATCAGTTGAGGTGTTCACTGATTGAACTAACCTCATTATCTCCAGACTGATTCTGGCCTACATATATATACATGCTTCTGGAAATTTCCATTACATGCATCTGCTGAAGTGGGTATTCACCCACGAAAGCTTATGCTCCAATACATCTGTTAGTCTATAAGGTGCCACAGGACTCTTTGTTGCTTTGTACTAAAGTCTGTGTATATCAAACCCCAGACCTTGTTTAACACTGTTTAAGCTGAACAGTGACTGCGTTATGTTAACACCCTTGGCCCATATATATTGCATCTAGATTAATACAACAGAGAGACTAGCCACCTTAGTACAATCCCATCCAACCCCTGGGCACATACTCAGGTGGAGCTACACAGCAAGTCTTAGTGCGCTAGCTCAAGTAGAGCTAGCAAAGGTACATCTACTCAGGGAGAAATTACACTACCCAGCCGCTGTGCAGACATACTGTAATGTGGGTTCTTTTCCTGAGTGGGATGTTTAACAAAACTTCATTTCCTCTCTTAGGGAGATTGTTGAGTTCTCTTGAGTCAATAGTGTGTTAACGTTTTTAATGTATGCAATTCTACAATATACATGCATCTAGATAATACAATAGGTAAATTAAAAATCAATACTGTTCATATGCTGTAATTACCATGCTGTAACCAGACGTTTCCTTACTGTACATTTTCTAAACCAGCCTAGTCCTGAAGTTCTACAGGTTTAGGACGCTTTGAAAAGACAGCTCTCCTCTTCTCCAAGAGCTCCAGGAAATGGATTAAAATTCAAAAGGAAGCTGATTTACAAAACATACGTGGCTACATGCATAACAAGAATTGGGTTGATGATTGTGATATTCAGAAATCAGCTGGATATTTTACACTATGTATTTTAAAATTTACAGATCAGTAATGTTTTACTATGATTTTAAAACAGAAGTTTTGGGGTTATTTAAAAAACAGCAACCCAAACTGGTTAGACTTTTCACTGGTAATTCTTGTTGTAATTTAGTTTCCCCAGCCTGCTTGCAGAGGGGAATCAGGAGATCTACCTTACATTAGACTCCAAACAATGGCTGCCCCAAACAATGTTTTTTTCTTACATTTTCAATTAGAATCTGTAAGGAACTGAGGTCTAGGCTATCTGGCCTAGCAGTCATAACTGGGCTGGTGTCCATATGTCAAGGATGGCCACAAGGCAGTAGTCAGTGGGCAGGGATCAGAGTAATCATTAGGGCTGGGATCAATAGGGAAGAGGCAGGGTCAGAGCCAGGCCAGGATCATAGACAAGAAGTAATTGCCAGGCTGGAATCAGGAGACAAGAATTCAGTGTCATGCTTGGATCACAACCAGAGGTAGCTACTAGGCTGGAATCAGATGGCAAGACTCAGGGTAGGGTTGGAGACTGGAGATTATGAAGCAAGGTGAGGTCTAGAGTCATAACAAGCCAAAAAAAAATGTGATTACCCAGACAACATTCTGGGCCACACTCCAGGGCTAAATAGAGAGCATAGGCTACAGGGTGCTGTCACTCTGGATCCTTTGGGCGGTACTTCCTGCAGTGCCTAATTAACCTGCATAGTCTCCAATGGCAATATCAACTGTCCCAGGCTCTATAGTTGTAGGTTCTAGTTCCACAAATTCTTACAAAATTGCATTGTTGTGGTATCTGCATTAGTAAAAAATGATTTCAAACAACCACTCTGACATTATTCTAAATCAAGGAACTCAGGTGCTCTGTTATCTGTTGAAGGTAAGTGCCATAGCAAGTTCAGAATACATTTCTAATTCAAGATAACTGCACGGTAGATGTCTTATTTTGTTTTTGAATACGACTTTGTGTGAAATCTTCCCAGTCACTATTTTACATATTGCTGAGGCTATCGTTACTGTAGTACTTGGGTGTTACTTACTTTAATTTAGAACTAATATCAGTTTCCCCTGGAGAGAGGAACAAAGCTGTCATTTCTTAACATCACCTAGACAGATTAAAATCACTTACCGGAGCCAATCATTGGGGCCTGTTAAGCCACGGGTGCCTCCTCACTCCCCTGTCCTGTGTCCAGTTTTGGAAAAAATATTAAGGCCAGTCTCCAATTTCATTATTTACAAAATGAGTGAACTCATGGCTCCATTGAAGTCAATGTCAAAAGTGGACCCAGGATTTCACTCTACGCCTCTTAGCCTTGAAGATGTAGCCTCGTGTAAACTGCTTACTCTGTGAAAGTCTGTCACTGATTTTTCCTGAAAACACAGGTTAATGCTGTTCATGGTCACATACGCAGCTTCCAGCATTGGCCTTTGTGGCCCATGAAAAACACTCAACTGTGGTTCCCTACATTCTTGGAGGACCCTATATCAACTGAAAACTATATACTATGCTCTAACTGGCCTGCCTCAACTGCAGCAAGCGCTTACTCCTGGGGGAATTCGGCTCCAAAAAATTAAAAATTCTGCAACAAAAAATTAAAAATTCTGCACATAATTTTAAAATTCTTCAAAATTCTGCATATTTTATTTTCAAAATAACACTATATAATCACACCAGTTTCAATTATTTTTGGTCATTTATTTCAAAATACCTGTCAGCAAGTATGTCTGTAACAATACAGACAACAAAAAAGATTCAGAAAATGTTTTTGACAAATAGATTCCCTACTAGGCATATTAATACAGAACTCTGAGGTAATAATTCATTTAAACTATAATACAGAACCATATTTCCCACACCACCCAGAAGCAGTGCAAAGGTTAAGGGGAGTCAGGGGTATCGGAGGAGCTGAGGGAAATAATTGTTGGGAAGGAGCCTGGATGTGAACTTGGAGGGTTTCTGAGTATGGGTGGGAAAAGTACGGAACAGGGATATTTTAGGGGCGGGAGGGCTGGGAGGGACTGTTATGAAGCTTCCCCCATGCAGACCCTGGCTGACCCCTAGTCTCTCCCATTCAGTCAGACATATGTGTCCCTCCACCTCCACTCAGACACCCACTTCTCCCATTCCCATGTGTCTCTGTGCCCCCACTCAGCTACCCCTGTCCCTATGTGGCCCTGCACCTCCCTTTCCCCTGTAGCCCTGCACTTCCACTCCCATTCAGCCCCTGCCCCAGTCTGTCCTCCTGCACTAGTCCTTATGAGCCTCAGTCTGAGCCCCAGCACCCCACACTCTCTGTCTCATGACCTGGCCTGATAGGTGCTGTGAAGAAAGCAGGCTCTTTCTCTTCTCTAGCTGGCTGGGAGCGGCTGCTGTGTTTTATCCCCACAGCACCTTTTGGGTAAAAAAAGCAGAACTGCAGAAACTTTTAAGCAGAAGCTTTTCTCTGTGCAAAAAAGGTAAACTATTTGCAGCTCATTAATTATGCGGGACATGCAGTGGGGCAGAATTCCCCCAGGAGTAAAGCTCTGTCCCAGCTGCCAACCAGTTGCTTGCTTCTGCGGAGCAATTAATGTGGCTTCAGGCCACAAGGAGAGACCACTCAATATTGTGAGAGACAGCCTGATCTAAGCAGAGGTCTGGGACTCTGGAGCAAGGAATTCCTGCATTCTAATCCCTTTGTGGCCTGGACCAAGTTACTTCAATTTCCCCAGCTGTTAAATGATGATATTAATACTTTTCCTTCTCAGGATGCTGACACTACTAATTAATTAAAGTTAGCAATGTGCTAAGCACTATTAGCAAGACCAGTGAGGCACAGCACTCAAGGAAACAAGGCAATAAAGGTGTGAGAAAGGGTGACAGAAAAGTGAAACTGTGGGGCAATGTTGTTCTCTCATGTTACATTACTTAGGGCAACAAGTGTCTGGCATCAGCCCTGCAGACATTCACTGGGGAGAAATCCTAGCTTCACTGAAGTCAATGGAAGCTTTGCCATCGACTTAAAGGAGCCAGGATTTTTATCCCAGTATCTAAAATGTTTTAAAAGTGACCTAAGGTTTCATGTTTAAATGTGATTTTATTAATGATGAGTACAACCTAACTAATGTCCCAGTGGGTGAAGCAGTCCACCCGCAGGAAAATTCCAGGATCAAGGCTTATTATTAGAAAGTACTATTCAGTGACAAACTCAACTGAATATTACAGTATGGCTGATACATGGATAGAGCTTTGAGTCTTACTTTTGCCGCTGACTTGCATGCACCCTTGGACAGTTCATTTAACCTTTCTGTAATCAATGTCCTCATCTTTAAAATGGAGATAAGGAGACTGACCCAGCTTTGATAAGCACACTGATATCTACATGTCAGCCAGTGCAATCGAAGTCCTAGGCACATCAGACTGTATAAGAAACTGTAGTTTTTATTGTATTGTATAATATTTGACATACTAATATATCATGACATAAGGCCTAATCCTGTACTACTGATTTCAATGGAACCAGGATCAAGCCCATAATGAAATGACCATATGACGGCTCATTGTTAAGACTGAGCGTTCAGTAACTTTTTCAACTGCATTTATGTTAGTCTCTTGCCTAGATTCATAAAGAATGTCATACACACAGTACATACATACCACGTAATATGAAACTTAAATGTAAGGGGCTTGACTCATCACTCCAGTACTCCAGCTTTATGCCTGTGTGACTCAAACCCAAGATTCTCTCCCCTCCACCACATAGCTGATAAAAACACTCATGGAGTACCCCACACAGCTAGTCATGAACTGTGTAGCCCATGTTAATGACTAGTTAAATCTCATAGCACAATTAATGAGTTTGTAACAGTCCACAATACTTACATTTTGTAACTGTGCTGAGTGGGTGGGGACTTATATAATTAATGTAAAAAACAATAGTTTAAAACATAGTCATTAGGATTTACCATGCTATGCTTGGCAGTATACTTAGGCAGCCTTTTTAAAGAAAAACAGTCATTGCCAACTGTTAATAATGAGTGTGCAAGTTATGCTTAACACCACAAAATTAAGGGCACGGAGCTTAATCAGTTTAAACAAAAAGTTGTTCCAGAACAATGTTAACTCCAAGACTGTAGTCCAGAAAACTGCTGAAAATAAAAAAGAGAAACTTTCTGGACAGCTGTTGGATGGTAATTTTTAAACTTTTTAAAGAAGGACATGGTGTGTTTGTTTGTAGCCTTTGTTCTTCACAGCTAATTTCTTCTGACTTTCAACTGAACAAGTGTAAAAGATTATGGAGCTGATTCTCTGCTCACAACAATTTTATACCAGTGTATTTTCACTGACTTCATTGCACTTATAGCTGATTAAGGCGGGTGCTGACCTTTACATACTGAAGTCAACAAAATTATATACTTGTGTAAAATTGGTGTGAGGGGAAAAGCAGCTGTACAGGCTTTTACAATGCACAAATGAAATTCAGAGAAAACTAGTTGTGAAGAACAAAGGCCTCAATAACAAAAATGTCACCCTTGTTTTTCTTCTAAATTTTTTTAAAAAATTGCCCTCTAACAGGGCAAAACCTCTCTCTTGTTTTTCAGCAGTTTTTAGTTTGTGAAATCAATAGGATTCCATGTGGGTGTCACCAACACATCTCCTTCAAGGATCAGGAACTGGTACAAGTGAGAGCAGAAACAGGAATGTTTGAGTATGCATAACTTGATGTAGACTATCGTCGGTATACACTATAACATACAAAGAAGGGTATATGGAGCAGATTACACTGAGACACAATTGGGGGCCACATACACAGTGTTACATTCATAATTTATGTGCTCAGGCAGTGGGTGAGGGGTAATTTTGTATTTACTCCTACTCTTGCATGAGTGGAGCTACTTACTAAGTCTCTCTCTAATGGGTCAGTACAGAATTTTATACTTTATGCATTGCTTTTTATAAAGATGAGGAATTCACTTTCATATTTTAATTGTAATCATAATCATAACTTGACCATAAATTCTGTTCTTGTGGTAAAACAATAAACACTACCAATGCATTCAGTGCTGATATTGGGTAAATATGGGAATTTTGCCATTGACTGTAATGGGAGCAGGATCAAGCTCTAAGAGTCGGCAGTGGTTATCATTGAAGATTTGGTACAAAGTCATAAGTTCTGAAGCTGAATTTGAACACACACTAACACCTCTTCTGTCAACAGGTCACCTTTTTTTAAAAAGCACACAGCAATAGTTTTTTACACTTTTTTTCACTTCATTAGTGAATAGTGTACTGGGTGCCAAAAGTGTGACAGAACCCCATAATATGTTTGTTCAGTGGTGCTGGTGATACATATGCGAGATATGCTATCATTCAACTGAAAGCTTACAAAAATACTGTTGGATTCTACAGCAATGATGGAGTTAAAGTTGAAAACGTTTTCGTTTAAAAAAAATTATTATATAACCATCTCCAATACTGGAATAATAAGGAAAAATGGCAGCAAAGTGTTCAAAAGAGAACATTAACTTACACAACTTTGAGCTTGAGACAGGATTGAAAGTCTAGAAATAATAAGCTTATGATGTTGTTTCAACACTTTCTATTTCATGAACCTCTAATTTCAAAACCTTCTTCAAAACCAGGATTTATCAAGTGACATTTATTCACACTCGTGTTTAAACTCCATCTGAAACACTGCATATGCAAATAAATGAATTCCGATACACATTTATGAGGTTCATCTGACCACAGTACCCCTAAAAACTTAATTTAATTTGTAGGTAATAATTATTCTGTGGTATAAATGCTATTACAGTATAGTATGATCAAACTATTCGTCAGTGACTAGGATATTCGTTGCAAATGATTAAAGTTTGTGAATTAGCAAGTAAGTGGACAAATAATTACAAATACAAAGATAATGCATTATCAAGTAAATTTCAATCATTTATTTAGCCAGTTTTCAATTAGTTAATGATACTACGTCATAGCACACCTGTGAAAGTGCTCTCTGATACATTTGGTAAAAATTATACACTCCACTAAGTTAAATTTCTAGAAAAAACTTACGGAGCTGGTGTTTAAAGATGCTAGAATTTTATTAATCAGAGCTAGATTCATCTCTCCCTCTTCCAGTCGGCCTGTATGTACTCACATACACAAACATCTTACAACTGCCAGGGTCATCAATGGAACAGCAAGTACGTTTAAAGCCCAGTGACCGGCAACGTGCACTTTCACCATTGAAAAAAAACAACAAATCCCACAGAAAAGCTGAAGTACAGTAAAAGTCAAATAACATATGTCCTAGGCCTACGAAAAATTCCCTGTGCCCCCCCCCCACCTCTCTGCATATTAATATATATATATTGGTGATGTTTGGTAATGAAATGCATGATGCCAATGATCACCAGACCTTATGAAAAAGAGAGCTCTCCCACTGGGACCTACTTAATAGCAGACAGACACCAAGTTATCACCCCCTTTTTTCCCCTTCTTACCCCCTCAAGAATTCGGCATCAGCATCCCTCTTTCTCTCTCTGTAGCAGGACAACTCCAGTTGGGTATTTCATACATTGGAAAAATGAATTCATAACAATGTACCAATGCAAATATGAGTCACGCCAAAATATATTTATATCTAAGTGGGCAACAGGCTGAATAACCCTCTCCCTGCCAGCACATCCTTCCCCTTAGCCATTTCCCCATTGACACCGCAGTGCATTACAACACTAGCAGCCGCCTCTGGCTCAGAAATTTTCATCCCTCCCCCCATCCAGTATTAAATACTCCTCAGGCTCTTTGCAGTGATTGGAACCATCCTTAATGGAGGCTTCAGCATCCTCTGCGAGCCTTTTGGCTTTTGCATGGGAAAAGGGGGGAAGGGAAAGGAGAGGTGAGGGACAAGATGAGTGAAGGAATGAATGAATTGCTACCTCCAGAAAGGCTCTGTGGGCTGCTGCTTGCTCCTGCTCCTGCTGCTGCTGCTGCTGTCACAGCGGATCAGCTGATATTTACCTGTGAGGTAATGCACACTCTGTAAGGTCACCATGCACTCACTGAAACAGAGTGCAAAGCAGGAGAGAGACAGAGAGAGGGAGCTGCTGCTGCCGCTTCCCACAGCGAGCCGAGAGGCTGCACCGCGCGCAGGCTGCTGATGCGGCTGCAGCTCCTGGCACATGCTGCAGGTGTCAGAGCAGAAGCTGCCCTGCCTCAGACGGTACCCAGCGCGCTTCTGCACATGCTCCAGCCCCCGCGCTCGCCCTCATCACGGGCGGGTGCGCAACCTCTACACATGCCCACTGGGGCCGGGAAGCCGCTGCCCGGCCCCGGCCCCGGCCCGGAGGAGTCTCCCTGCGCTTCCGCGAGCGCACCCCGGCCCTGCCGGAGCCGCGCGGGGAGCGGAGCGGAGCAAGGGGCCGGAGGGGGAGTTGCTGCCGAGCGGGAGGGATTGTGACGTACTGGGGGATGGAGGAGCAGGTGGGGCTGGGCGCAGGGAAAGCAGCAGATTTGGGGATGGGGGAGCAAATCGGAGGTTGCATGGAGAGGGCCAAACGGTCGGGGGATGGGCGCTCAGGTGCGGAGGATTTAGGAGCCGCGGGGGACGCAGGAGCAGATCGGGGGAGGTTCAGCCGGGCGCATTGGCTGGGGACCGGTGGGCAGCTGGGTGGAGGAGCTGATCAGCTGGGGATGTCGTGGGGGGGAGGGTGGCGCAGCTTGGCGGGGGGGTGCGGGGGTGGAGGGGCAGAGCCAGAGCCGGGGGAGGCTTGATGGAGGAGCAGATCAGGAGGCGGCTGCACGTACTGCGGGAGGGAGGGTTGGAGTGTCAGCATCCGACCCCAAATCTAGAGTGACACAAAGTCACAGCGCCTCACGTACTAAATACCCCGTGTGCTGGAACAGGAGTTCTTCCCGAGTTCCGATTCCTTGTTAGCTGGGCAGTGACGTCACCCGGTTTCCCCTTGAACACCACCTCCCAGGAGAGACGGGTTTTGTTCCAGGGCCTTACAACCTGCTCTGTACGACTGAGTCAGAAAGCTGGAGAATAGAGAGGCTCACTTTTTAGAGACTTTCAGGTCTGATACTAATTCAAGTTTTTGACTGTTTTAATATTTGTTTTCTAATTTGTTCTCCTGCTCTCCCTCTTTAATTAGTAATGGTTCTGCTAATGACAAAAATGTGCCACTTTGTATAAATGTTAATAATTGTTTTGCTAATGAAGTACTTTGTCAATTCCATCCAATTATTTTGCAAAAATGTATAAACCTGTTCTGGTGATGTGTATCTGTGTGTGTGTTTAAATTGACAGATAAGGTATTTTCACTATATTAGTTAACAAAAAAAAATTATAACTGCTGGAACAGAATTTTTCTTACGAGAGTGAAGCCACTTAAAATACTAGAAGATTGAAGATTTAATGTATTTTCTTTTCTAAGTGCTAAATGTATTTTGAATCACATTTTTCACCTCCCTAGACCTCCATACTCAATCCTCATATTGCCCTCTTATTTGAGCTACAGTGGGAAGAGAAGATTTAAGCCTTAGTGCATTGAATTACAGTATGTATAGACCCATATTGTCCTATTTCCCAACCTAAACGCATGAACCTACATACAGATTTAGATCCTGCTCCTGTAGGGAGTCAGGCATGTGCTTAGCTTTGTTCATATGAGCAGTTCCATTTAAGTCAATGGGACTGCTCATAGGAGGAAAGGTAAGCATGTGTGTAAGTGTAGGATTGCAGCCTCTGGTACACTATAAATACCCTGATGTTGATGAACAGTCACAGCTTCCATTGCCTGCAGCACTTCTGAAAATCATGACACAACATTTAGGAGCTTAAATATGATTTTAGGAGAATTAACATTAGGCATTCTGGTTTGAAAATGTTGGCCCTAGTATCAAAGTAATGTGATTTCCTCCCCCGTCCCCCCCAAAAAAAATGGCTTGTCCAGCTGTTCAGAACCCATTCAGTATGAGCTTAATACTGCAAGGTGCTTAAGGCTCAGCACTTGGTAGGATTGGGTTCTCACGTGCACATCTCCTTCCTCTACCACACATTACCTAAAAATCAGAAGCAGCTATCTTTATTACAAATCTAAGACATGCAATGTTTCAAACAATAATATTTGAAAATGATTGTTTCTGTTCTGCTTTTGCAGACTTTCCCGTCTGCTCTGCACTACACATGAAAATTGTTAATTGACATTGTGTGTAATTCTTTAGCTCCACTACTTATGTCAGTACAAATATCACTTGAGAGTCTGATCCTGCCAGTCATTACTCCTCACATAACTTCAGGGGGATTCTGTATAGGCAGAAGGCTCTGTGCTAAGTGTACCTTGTTGTAGAATTGGAGGCTTAATTAATACAAGCACAATGACAACACTTGTTGAGGGGAAGTGTGATTGTGTTGCAGGCCAAAATATGGGCTGTGAGGTATTTTTGGATATTATATATGTGAATATATTAATAGTCTATATCAGGGATCAGCAACCTTCGGCCTGCCAGGGTAAGTCCCCTTGCGGGCCGGGCCAGTTTGTTTACCTGCTGCATCTGCAGGTTTGGCCGATTGCGGCTCACACTGACCGCAGGTCGCCGTTCCAGGCCAATGGGGGCTGCGGGAAGTGACACAGGCCAAGGAATGTACTGGCCACTGCTTCTCGCAGCCTCTGTTGGCCTGGAACAGCGAACCGCGGCCAGTGGGTGCCGCGATCAGCCGAACCTGCAGACGCGGCAGGTAAATCGGCCCAGCGCGGCAGGTAAACCGGCCTGGCCCGCCAGGGTGCTTACCCTGGTGAGCTGTGTGCCAAAGGTTGCCGACCCCCTGCTCTACACCAATTTTCACTCCATTTAAGGCCCCTTTTACACTGTTCTAGCATCCCACAATTCATAGATCCCAGCAGTTGGACAAAGCACAATGGGATACTTGCCCAGAATGCTGAGCACTTATTTCTAAATATGTCAGTGCTGTTTATATGCACTGATTCAGAGGGAAGTGGGTAAAAGCCAGCTGTGTGAATGCAATTGTTTTGGAATAGTTATTTTGCAACAGTTAGTGCACACAATCTTAATCTGCAAAAAACACACCATGTGGATAAGTGTAAATGAGAATCAAGTCTATAATCAAGAGAGGAGTCTCGGGCAATAGAAGACAATGAAAGAAGGCACATAGGTGAGAATGGTAAAAGGATGTAATGCAGGCATTTCAGATACCACAGAGGATAGCCTGGTGTTATGCTTTTCTTTGGCAGAGCATAGAGGGCATAGGGTGACATCAGAAGCAGGAAGCCCATTAAACAACCAGTTGGGCCACTGGACAATCGAGATGCTAAAGGAGCACTCAAGACGATAAGCCCATTCCAGAGAAACTAAATGAATTCTTTGTATCAGTCTTAATGGGTGAAAATAAAAGGGAGATTCCCAAACCTGAGACATTCTTTTTAGGTGACAAATCTGAGGAACTGTCCCAGATCAAGGTGTCATTAGAGGGGTTTTTGGAACAAATTGATAAACTAAACAATAATAAGTCACCAGGACCAGATAGTATTCACCCAAGAGTTCTGAAGGAACTCAAATGTGAAATTGCAGAACTACTAACTGTAGTCTGTAACCTATCTTTTAAATCAACTTCTGTACCAAATGACTGGAGGATAGCTAATGTGATGCCCATTTTTAAAAAGGGCTCCAGAGGTGATCCCAGCAATTACAAGCCAGTAAGCCTCACTTCAGTACCGAGCAAACTGGTTGAAACTATAGTCGAGAACAAAATTGTCAGACACATAGATGAACATAATTTGTTGGAGAAGAGCCAACATGGTTCTAGTAAAGGGAAATCATGCCTCATCAATCTGCTAGCTTTCTTTGAGGGGGTCAACAAGCCTGTGGACAGGGGGAATCCAGTGGATATAGTGTACTTAGATTTTCAGAAAGCCTTTCACAAGGTCCCTCACCAAAGGCTCTTAAGCAAAGTAAGCTGTCATGGGAAAAACGGGAAGATCCTCTCATGGACTGGTAAGTAATTAAAAGATAGGAAACAAAGGGTAGGAATAAATGGTCAGTTTTCAGAATGGAGAGAGGTAAATAGTGGTGTCCCCCAGGAGAGTGTACTTGGCCCAGTTCTGTTCAACATATTCATAAATGATTTGGAAAAAGGGGTAAACAGTGAGGTGGCAAAATTTGCAGATGATACAAAACTACTCAAGATAGTTAAATCCCAGGCAGACTGCGAAGAACTACAAAATGATCTCTCAAAACTGGGTGAGTGACTAGAACTGCACATAGTGTTCAAGGTATGGGCGTACCATACCACGGATTTATAGAGTGGCATTATGTTGTTTTCTGTGTTATTATCTATACCTTTCCTTATGATTCCTAACATTCAGTTAGCTTTTTGGGGTTTTTTTCCCTGCTACTACATATTGAGCAGATGTTTTCAAAATATTATCCACAGTGACTCCAAGATCTCTCTCTCGATTGGTAACAGCTAATTTGGATCCCATCATTTTGTATTATAGTTGGCATTTTGTTTTCCAATGTGCATTGCTTTGCATTTATGACCATTGAATTTCATCTGTCATTTTGTTGACCACTCACCCAGTTTTGTGAGATTCCTTTGTAATTCTTCGCAGTCTGCTTTGAACTTCACTGTCTTTAGTAATTTTGTATCATTTCACTGTTTACCCCCTTTTCCAGATCATTTATGAATATGTTGAACAGTACTGGTCCCAGTACAGATTCCTGGATGACACCACTATTGACCTCTCTGTTCTGAAAACTGAAAAACAGATTGTGATAAATGAAGTGGGGCTAGCTCCCTTTTATGGACACCCAGCCAGCCAGTTAGCTATAAAACCCCTGTTAGTAGCTGTTCTCTACTTGCTTTACCTGTAAAGAGTTAAAAAGTCCATAGGTAAAAGGAAGGGAATGGGCACCTGACCAAAAGAGCCAATGGGAAGGCCAGAACTTTTTAAAATTGGGAAAAAACTTCCCCTTTGTCTGTCTGTGTTGTTCTCCTGGTGAGAGAGACAGGGCTGGAGCTATACTGTAAAAAGCTTCGGGCCAGGTATGAAAAATCATCAGATCATACTTAGAAACTACTCATTTGAAACCCCAGGTAGGTAAGTAGATCAGGACATGTCTAGGAAGACGCGATTAGGTTTTTCTCTTTTATTACTTTATTGCTTGTGGACTTCTCTGTGCTAATCTCAGGTGCTTTTGTTTTGCTCAATCCTTGTAATTGTTTTTGTTTTTGTTTTTTTTAATCTAGCAAAAAGCCTAAATTCCAAATGTATTTGTTTTTAATAAAATATATCTTTTTTAAGAACAGGATTGAATTTTTGTGTCCCTAACAGCTGATTTCCTTTGTTTTCTTTCTTAGCTCTTCCCCAGGAGAGGGTGAGGGGTGGTAAAAGGGCTTGAGGGTATCCCACAGGATGGAATTCCCAAATCTTCTTTCTGGGTTCTCAAAGGGGTTTTTGCACTTGGGTGTTAGCAGCATCTACCCATCCAAGGTCAGAGAAAAGCTGTAACCTTGGGAGTTTAATACAAGCTTGGAGTGGCCAGTATTAATGTTTAGAATCCTTGTGGGCCCCCACCTTCTGCACTCAAAGGACCAGAGTGGGGAATGAGCCTTGACACAGATAACACAGGACTCCAGATATAATCCCACTGAAATCAATGACACTACTTGTGGAGTAAAGTATTATTCACTTTGAGAATGGGTATTTCAGTCTGGTCCAGAGGGATTGTTTTAAGTTTGAAGCATGCATAAAAAGACAGAAAAAGTTTAAATCAAATGAAGGATCAGATTTAGGAAGAACATTAGATTGATACCACTCAGAAAATGCTTTGCTGTGGAACAGAGTTGAAAACAGATGTGTGGGAGTTTCCGGAGTGGAGTACAAATACCTCGCTGTGTGTACCTACTTATGGACCAAAAGCCTGGTTCACCACTGCTTTACTTCAGTTTTACATAGGTAAATGACATAGATTTCAGTGGAAAACAATTATTTAAATGGAAATACACTAGCATAAAACTGGAATCAGACAGCTGTAAATCAGGGCTCAAGGGAGCAAAATGAAGTGTAGGCATTGTCCAAAGGGTGTGTCAGCCTTCACAATTCACAGCCCATAAATTTCAGGGTGTCCGATAGCCCTCAGAACTTGCAACCCATAGATTTCATTGCCAGAAGCTAAGATCGCTAACAGGCAAATTTGGAGGCAGGTGCAAAAGGTAGGTTGACTGTTTCCTGCTGACTGCCAATTACTGTATATTGCCTTGCATTGCCTCCTCCGTCCTCTTTCCACTCCTGCTGCTGTCCTCCTTGCATCTCCTGGATCAGCTGTGGGTGCTTGTTAATGGAGGGCCCTGTGCACCTTCCCAGTTCATAGCGCCACTATGTGCTAAGCAAGGGTAAGCCTGAGCCGACTCAGCCACCACATGCACAAAGGCTTGCAGCCTGTGCCAGTCTTCGAAGGAGTGATTTTGTTTTTCTGAGCACTGCCTCCATTTTGGTTCTCTCTCAGCACAGCAGATGTTGGCAGCTGCAGCACAGTGGAGAGGGGATTCCGAGTTAAAGATCACAGATGAGGATTTCATTCCCCTCCTCCCCCCATCCACTTACTGTGTGTGCTATCTGCAGCCTCTTTGCGGGAGGTGCCCTGATTTCACACACGCACACGCACAGCAATAGACAGCAGCTGAGGATCAGGTTCTCAGTCTCTGCAAAAGCCTATGTGCTGGAGATGTTCTCATTTCTCCCCTGCTGAGCATCTGACATATTCTGTGCTGGAGCGGTCCGTATTTCACACCAACACAGTCACCCTCCCCTCTGTTCCAGAAGCGGCTTATTTTCCACCCTCAGACTGCATGTGTCATCCTCTCTGCTGGAAGTGTCCTCCAACCCCCTCTCTCACTGCATGTAGTACATCCTCTGTGTCGGATGCGCCCTTATTTCTCCCACCTGCTGTGGGTGTAATGTAAGGCCACATTTTTCACATAGTGTTTCATAAAGCACCTAACTCCATCCTTAGGAACCTGTGTAAAAGTGGCCTGATTTTTGGAAGTTCTGGGCATTCACACCCCCAGAAGCGAATGGGAGCTGCAAGTTTTCAACACCTCTGAAAATCAAGCCGTTTTACATAGGTGTCTAGATATGTAGTTAGGTGCTTTACTTAGTGAACCACACTTGGATATTGTGGTTTTCATGTTTTAACTGGAGTTGGAGTTATTGTATCTAAAATATTCCTAGTTCTCCTATCACTGTTATACAATTTATAAGATCAAGTGTCTGCGAAACCAAGCTACAAACAGTTTGTTCCATTGAGATATGTTAATTACTCCTTTCTTTAACTAAGGGTATGTCTACATTGGCAAAGTTACAGCACCGGGAGTTAGAGCGCTGAAGAGAAACTGCTGTTGTGTGTTCACACTGTCAGCTGCCTGCGCAATAGCGTGTTCACACTTGCAGCACTTGCAGTGGTATTTGGAGCGGTGCACTCTGGGGAGGTATCCCACGGAGCATCTCTTCCTCTTCTGCTGCTAAAAGTTATGGGAAAGCAAAGGGGGTCGCAGGGCATCCTGGGTCCTGCCCCAATCCCCCATGATGCATTGCTTTGCATCACAGCGATCCCTGTGCTTCCGTCTGCATTAGGCGCCATCTTTCAACAGTTTGTATACTGCACGCTCTGCTCTGCCTTTTTTGGTCTGCAGGAATGGATCCCACACTGTTGACCAATATGCTGCTCTCTCTGACTAACATGTCAAAAGTGGCAGTGGAGTTATTTCTTAAACTACAAAGGCAAGAGGAGTGTGACATTGATCTTGCCACACATAGTAGCTATGACACAAGATTGCTTGTGGCATTCACGGAGGTGCTGACCACAGTGGAATGCTGCTTTTGGGCTCAGGAAATAAGCACTGAGTGGTGGGATCACATCGTCATATGTGTCTGGGATGAAGAGCAGCGGCTGCAGAACTTTTGGATGAGGAAAGCCACGTTCATGAAACTGTGTGATGAGCTCACCCCAGCCCTGCGGTGCAAGGACACGAGAATGAGAGCTGCCCTGCGTTAGAGAAGCATGTGGCGATTGCACTGTGAAAACTGGCTACTCTAGACTGCTACCGATTGATCGCTAACCAGTGTGGAGTGGGAAAGTTGACCGTTGGACTTGTGTTGACGGAACTGTGCGGGGCCATTAATCACATCTTGCTCTAAAAGACCGTGACTATGGGCAATGTGCATGACATTGTAGATGGCTTTGCACAAATGGGCTTTTCTAACTGCAGAGGGGCGATAGATGGCACTCATATTCCAATTCTGGCACCAGATCACCTAGCCATCGAGTACATTAATCGGAAGGGGTATTTCTCAATGATTCTTCAGGCACTTGTGGATCACCATGGGTGTTTCATGCAGTCTGGTCTGGAAAGATGCATGATGCACGCATCTTTTGGAACACTGGCCTATTCAGGAAGCTGCAAGCAGAGACCTTCTTCCCAGACCAGAAGATCACCATAGGGGAGGTTGAAATGCCTGTTATGATCCCGGGAGACTTTATCGACCCCTTAATGCCATGGCTTATGAAGCCATACCTAGGCACCTTGACAGCAGCAAGGAAGAGGTTCAACAACAGGCAGAATGACTGTTGAGTGTGCTTTTGGCCATTTAAAGGCCTGCTGGCGCTGCCTTCATGGGAGTCTGGATTGGGCCGTTGACAATATTCTATGCTGTACACTCCATAACATTTGTGAAGGGAAGAGTGAAAGCTTCACTCAGGGATGGACCGCTAAGGCTCAGCACTTTCACTCAGGGAGGGACCGTGGAGGCTGAATTTGAACAGCCAAAGACCAGTGCTATTAGAGGGGCACAGCGCGGAGCCATAGGATCAGGGATGCCTTAAGGCAGCAATTTGAAGCTGAAAGCCACTAATATTTGTAGCTGCGCTCAGGAGTGCAGTGCTTATAATGCTAGAAGGTGATTGTGATTGGTGCAGACGATGCACTATGAAGGTGTAAGAAAATTGCCTGTTGCTTTGCAGTGTTCCGTTTACATTAATGGAATAAAGATTGCTTTTCAAACAATTCTTTTATTCAAAAATAACAACAGGAGGAGAGAGACAAACAAAAAACACGTGAGCACTGAAGGGGATAGGGGAAGGGAGGGTCCCAGGAGGAGATGGGATCCCAGGATGGTTAAACATTTGTGTATGTCCAGGGATCATATCCAATCTTGTCCTTTGGAGTACAGTGTAGCGGGTACTGTACTTCAACAGGGCTAAACTGCTGAGAGACGGGTGTTGAGTGCAGTAGGTACTGGGAGTCCGCAGTGCTGGACTGTGAGGGAGGAGGAATGGAATGCAGTGGGTACAGACTGGAGCCAGGAGGTTTATAAGAGTGTGTTGGTGGTGTCTGGGGGGCACATGGGAAAGAGTTTTACGACAGTGGCTGCAGGGGAGCGCGGGCGCAGAGCTGCTCGGTTTGCAGTGCTAGTATTGCCTGGAGTGTGTCCGCTTCACGCTCCATAATGTTTAAGAGCCGCTCCATGGCTTTGTTCTGGCGTGCTCCATTCTCCTTTTGGTCCCTCTTCTCACTGTCCTACTCCTTCAATTCCTGTTTTTCGGCCGTGGAGTGACATGACATCATGTAGAAAGTCCTCTTCAGTTCTTCATGGCCGCTTTCTAATTCTGCGCAGCCATTCAGCTGGCAATAACAAAGAGGGAGGCTGGGCTCCCAAAGTCGTATCTGTGAAGCCAAAACACAACATTTTACAAAAGCAGTATTGTTTGCAACACACAGACCACTGATTTAAAACCCACTATTCATATACCTTTCACTAACTGGCTGACTCCAGGCAAGCACACATGAGCCACGAGACCCCCAAAATGGTGAGTAGCCATAGGGGCGGTGTAAATCATTGTTCCCAGCCCCTACTGTACATGGGGCATGTGGCTCTTGGGGAGAGCCAGCACTGGGGTTGGGGGTTGAGGGGGGGGCTTATAATCATTCCTGTCCCCACATTTTCCACAGGCTGTATTCATTATGGAAGATATCTCGCTGAGGGTGAGCAGGGAATCGAGGGAGGGTCTTCTCCAAGACTGCGGCTTCCACCCTGGCCCTTATGCAGATCACCTGTGTGCAGCAATGGTCCTCCACCCCCTGTCCCCCGGATAGTGACAGCACTGTGGTGCTGGAAAGTTACCCTTAATGGGGAAAGAAACAAAGCACCTCTGCCAAAGAGCCTGCGACAGCGGATTGCCCAGTATCTCCAGGAGAGTTTCCTGGAGATCTCTGAGGCAGATTCCTGTGAAACAAGGGAGTCAATCAACAGCCTATTCCACCACTCAGACTAGGCATATGGTGGTATGTGCATCATACAGACACAAGTCTGCTTTCTGCAACCCTCCTGCCCCCAACAACTCGCTTCAGTGATTCGCAAAATCAAAGCCACTTACCAGGGGCTTCCTCTCCTGTTTGCACTTCACCAAGCTCCGACAGCTGTGACTGGCTAGCTTCCTCCAGAGAAGAGAAGAGTTCCTGGCTGCATGCATCTCTGACATCTGAGTCATCCTCTGCCTCTGGGTCCCCCTCCACATCCTCATCCAAGATTTCCTCCTCCTGGCTCGGTCCACTCTCAACTGGCATGCAAGCCACAGAAGTATCCTCAGTGGCCTTCGCAGTGGAGGTAGGGTCACCGCCGAGTATCACGTCCAGCTCTTTGTAGAACTAGCAGCTCAGGAGTGCAGCACCGGAGCGGCAGTTTGCCTCCCGCGCTTGTGGTAGGTGTTCTGCAGCTCCTTCACTTTGACCCTGCACTGCAGTGTGTTCCAGGAATGGCCTCTTTCTGTCATGCATCGTGAAATCTGTCCATAGGTATCATAATTCCTGCAGCTGAGACTGGACAGCCCAGCTGATAAGGTCCAGCAGCTCAGCATTGCTCCAAGCTGGGGATTGCCTGGTGCATGGAGCAGATATGGCCACCTGGAAAGATGCGCTAAGACCACTGCATGTGTCACCGAGCAAACAGGAAGGGGACTTTCAAAATTCCAAAGGAATTTACAGGATGGAGATGATGGATGGTCACCTGAAGGCAGGGCAGCAGAGTTCAAACCGATGACCAGAGAGGCAAGAACAGGCATGGTGGGACACCTCCCGGAGGCCAATTGCAGCTCTATAATCGACCAGGGTGTCTACATTGGCACTGTGGCGCTGTACCCCCGGCACAGAAAGCTATACGTCTCTCGTTAGGATGTTTTTTTTTACAGTGCACAACCGTGCAGTTTCTGCACATTAAGTGGCTTGGCAGTATGTACATCTCGGGAGTTACAACGCAGAAAGCTGCTTGACTGCACAGAAACTTGTCAGTGTAGACAAGGCCTAAGACTAACTGCTAATATGCGACAGAGTGGCTATATTATTTCTTGTGTGCCAATAATTTGTTTTTTTTTCCCTCTCTGTAAAGACTACAGCACTTTCAGAAGTGGTGTGCCAAGTCTTCATTTATTCACTATAATTTAAGGTTTCACGTGCCAGCAATACATTTTAACATTTTTAGAAGGTCTCTTTCTGTAAGTCTATAATATGTAACTAAACTATTGTATGTAAAGTAAATAAGGTTTTAAAAATGTTTAAGAAGCTTCATTTAAAATTAAATTAAAATGCAGAGCCCACCGGACCAGTGGCCAGGTCCCAGGTAGTGTGAGTGCCATTGAAAATCAGCTCACGTGCCGCCTTTGGCACGCGTGCCATAGGTTGCCTACCCTGGACTACAGGATGAGACATAGGCCTTGTCCCCAGGAATTTGCCATCTAAGTGTTTATAGTATTTAACATTAAGAAATTATTAGTATGTGGATATTTAAGAATTTGATTGAGAATATGTTAGCAGAAAACAAGCACATCTTTTATAATCTTTCAATTGATTTTTTTTTCTCTCCCATAAAAGAAAAGGTCTGGCTGGGTTAATATGTGCAGATTGTCTCAGTAATCTGTGTGATCTAGGTCTTTCTCCCAGCTGTGGGAGTTAGAACAGGAACTTTAGTCTTACCAAACTAATGGCTTTGCAGCAGCTGTATGAGATTTATACAGAACATTGTAGCAGCCTCCAGAGAGGGCAGAGTGCATCAAAAACACATTGCAATGGACATTTACTTATTTGCTTGCAGTGTGAGGCTACAGTTGCCTACTTAGGAAATATTAAGAAGCTGCTGAAAGTATTGCCTATTCTGTTCCAAGAAAAATTTAAAATATTTTAAAACTGTGTGAGTTCTTAAACATTTCTTGGTGGCGGAGAAACTAAGAGACATCCCTGTCTTCTCTGTTTAATGTTGTAGTTGTGTGACTACCTCAAGTTCCGTTATAAAAGGGTCACTCCTCTGCTACACCAGTTCAGCTTGGTCCCAGAGAGAATAAAGAATCTCAGGAGAGCATAAAGGATACTCAAAATGTTTAGTAGAAAAAATAAATATGAACCCTTGCAACTAGCAACTTAGAGCACAAAGCTGGAAACACAGAGTTACAAATGGCTGTGAGAAAACAGATTGATGTTTCATTAAATTATTTTCCTTTAAAACAATTAGATTTCAGCTTTTCCAAGAGGGTATATTTTTAAGAGAGGGGTACATTAACTAGAAATGCTATTCAAGACTTGCTTTTGCATTTTATCTTCGAGAAATAAGACACTTGTGACCGATACAATGTCACTCTTAAAAGAGCAAGAACTCTGTAGAACTATACAACTGTTGTTATTTGTAGTAAGCCTCTAGAGGTTTCAGTCAGGATCCGGGTCCCATTGTGCTAGACATTATACAAACACAAACTAAAAAGACACAGTCCCTTCCTCAAAAAAAGAACAGGAGTACTTGTGGCACCTTAGAGACTAACACATTTATTTGAGCATAAGCTTTCATGGGCTATATCCCGCTTCATCACATGCATGGAATGGAACATACAGTGAGAAGATATATATACATACAGAGAACATGAAAAGGTGGGAGTTGCCCTACCAACTCTAAGAGGCTAATTAATTAAGATGAGCTATTAGCAGCAGGAGAAAAAAACCTTTTGTAGTGATAATCAAGATGGCCCATTTCAGACAGTTGACAAAAAGATGTGAGGATACTTAACATGGGGAAACAGATTCAATTTGTGTAATGACCCAGCGACTCCCAGTCTCTATTCAAGCCAAAGTTAATGGTATCTAGTGTGCATATTAATTCAAGTTCATATTAATTCAGTTTCTACTTGGAGTCTGTTTTTGAAGCTTATTGTAAAATTGCCACCTTTAAGTCTGTTACTGAGTGATCAGAGAGGTTGAAGTGTTCTCCTACTGGTTTTGAATGTTATGATTCCTGATGTCAGATTTGTCTCCATTTATTCTTTTGCATAGAGACTGTCCGGTGATGCCAATGTACATGTCAGAGGGGCATTGCTGGCTCATGATGGCATATATCATATTGGTAGATGTGCAGGTGAATGAGCCCCCGATGGCATGGTAGATGTGATTAGGTCCTATGATGGTGTCACTTGAATAGATATGTGGACAGAGTTGGCATTGGGCTTTGTTGCAAGGATAGGTTCCTGGGTTAGTGTTTTTATTGTGTGGTGTGTGGTTGCTGGTGGTTTACAACTTAAGCACCGAAATAATCAATCCTAACAATATGGGACTGTATGTAGTCTTTCAGTTAACCACAGGCTGCACATTGGGGGAGAGCCAGGGATTGATAAAGGCTTATTGATGATGAACGGTAGCTGGGTATGAGCAGGCTGAGCAAATGCAAAGTTTGAAGCAGAAGGGGACGGTAGAGAAAGAGTCTGCAGTCAATCTTCATGCACAGAGAGTGGCTAGGAGGAAATCCAGAGGGCAAAAGCCCTGAGATCCTAGCCCTGCAGGAAGGGTTTACCCAGAGATATTGTGGGGAGAAAGCCTGTGGAAGGCGGAGTGGGAAGAAGCCCAGGAAAAAAGCAGTGAGGGTTGAGACTGTGTAGACCTTGGCTGCTGATTATAGGGCTCATAGGCTGGAACCTGGAGTAGCAGGTAGTGCCACGTTCCCCTACCAGCCACTGGGAAAGTGGCATGGACTTGGAATTGGCATGGAGGACTGCCTGAGATGGCATATGGACAGTTTACCTAGAGGGCTTTGATACCCATCCCTGGAAGGGGTGGGGTACAGTGACTTGGCTGGAGGGCTGAGTCATGATGAGAGAGAGCACCTTGAGTCCTGGAGACTGAGGCCTGGTATACACTACGCGTTTAAACCGATTTTAATACTGTTAAACTGATTTAACCCTGCACCCTTTATCGATATAAAGGGCTCTTAAAACCTGTTTCTGTACTCCTCCCCGACGAGAGGAGTAGCACTGAAATTTGTATTGCCATGTCGGATTAGGGTTAGTGTGGCCACAAATCGATGGTATTGGCCTTTGGGCAGTATTCCACAGTGCACCACTGTGACTGCTCTGGAAAGCAATCTGAACTCGGATGCACTGGCCAGGTAGACAGGAAAAGCCCCGCGAACTTTTGAATTTCATTTCCTGTTTGGCCAGCGTGGAGAGCTCACCAGCACAGGTGACCACGCAGAGCTCATCAGCACAGGTAGCAATGCAGTCTCCTGAGAATCGAAAAAGAACTTCAGCATGGACTGCACAGGAGGTACTGGATCTGATCGCTATACGGGGAGAGGATTCAGTGCTAACAGAACTCCATTCTAAAAGATGAAATGAAAAAACCTTTGCAAAAATTTCCAAAGCCATGATGGAGAAAGGCCACACCAGGGACTCAGTGCAGTGCCGTGTGAAAGTTAAGGAGTTCAGACAAGCCTATCAGAAAACCAAAGAAGCAAATGGAAGGTCAGGGGCAGGGCCGAAAACATGCCACTTCTACGCTGAGCTGCATGCAATTCTAGGGGGGTCCGCCACCACTACCCCACTCCTGTCCCTGGATTCCGAGGTGGGGGTGGTAATCTCAGCCATGGCTGAGGATTCTGCGGATGGGGAAGAGGAGGAGGAGGACGAGCTTGCAGAGAGCACACAGCACTCCATTCTCCCCAACAGCCAGGAGCGTTTTCTCACCCAGAGAAATTACCCTCCCAGCCCTCCCAAGCCACTAGCCCAGACAATGAAGCCATGGAAGCAACCTCTGGTGAGTGTACCTTTGTAAATATAAAATATGGTTTAAAAGCAAGCATTTTTTAATGATTAATTTGCCCTGAGGACTTGGGATGCATTTGCGGCCAGTACAGTTATTGGAAAAGTCTGTTAACATGTCTGGGGATGGAGTGGAAATCCTCCAGGGACATTTCCATGAAGCTCTCCTGCAGGTACTCCAAAAGCCTTTGCAGAAGGTTTCTGGGCAGGGCAGCCTTATTCCGTCCTCCATGGTAGGACACTTGACCACGCCATGCATGTAGCAAGTAATCTGGTATCACTGCATGACAAAGCCTAGCTGCGTATGGTCCTGGTGATTGCTGGCATTCAAGCAACATCCATTCTTTATCTTGCTGTGTTATCCTCAGGAGAGTGATATCGTTCATGGTAACCTGGTTGAAATTCAGAAATTTAATTAAGGGGACAGAGATCTCCATTCCTACTGGGCTGTTTGCCTGTTGCTTGAAATAAATCCTTCCTTGCAGGTAGCCAAGCAGGGGGAGGTTGGGTGGGGGAATGGCCCTGAGCTTTTTCGCGTTTGGCTAGCAGGGATCTTCCCTGCTACCAGCCACGTGGTGGGGGGGGAAGGAGAGTGATTAGCAGTGATCTTCCATGATACCTGCCACGCGGTGGGGGGAGGGGTAAAGCGATCATCCCAGAGAATTGGATGGAGGGGTGGTTTCTGCTGCTGCATGTTAACAGGAAAGAAGCAGCACTGAAAGGGATTTGCTTGCTTTTTGGGAAAGGAGGGCACTGTGTATATGAAGGCTGCAGAAGTCGAAAGACAATGGCTTACCATGGCCACATGCAAGCTGAATTCTGCTGCCCGGACCTGCGTCTGTGAGATCTCTAAAACCAGAGCCGCAGGCACTCAATATTAAGATGCAAAATGCGACCTTGTAGTGAAATCACATGTACTATGTAAGGTGAATAGTGTTGTTCACTGTGAAAGACTATAAGCATTGTTCTGTAAAGTGTATCTTTTTAAATACTTCTCTCCCTTTTTTCCCTCCCTCATGCAGCTGCAAATTTTTCAAGCCTCCCTACTCCATCCCAAAGGCTATCTCAGATAAGGCGGCGGAAAAAAAAGACGTGAGACGAAATGTTCTCAGAAATCATGGAAATGACCCGCAATGAAAGAGCTCATCTGAATGAGTGGAAGGATGTGGTATCAAATTACAGGAAAGATGCCAGTGAACGTGAGGACAGGAGGGACCAACGTGAGGACAGGAGGGACGCTCGCGATGAGACGTAGTGGCAGGAAGATCAGAGGTGTAGGCAGGAAGATCAGCGGTGGCGGGATGCAACGCTGGGGCTGCTGCGTGATCAAACTGACATCTTCCGACATCTGGTGGAGCTTCAGGAACAGCAGCAGGGTCACAGAGTGCTGCTGCAGCCCCTGTGTAACCACATTCACCCCTCACCATGTTCCATACCCTCCTCACCCAGATGTGTGAGAATGCGTGGGGGGAGGATCAATGCACCTGCCCACTCCACCCCCGTGGACAGCCCAACCAAAAGGCTGTCATTACACTGAAATTTTTTTACTGGCCTTTTCCTTCCCTCCTATCCTCCACCCAAACCACACCTGGGCTACCTTGTCAGTTCTCTGCTTCTTTTTATAATGACAATAAAGAATACATGATTTTTAAACTATAGTGGATTTATTTGCTTAAGCAAGCTGTAATCGAAGGGGGAGAGTGGGTTGCTTAAAGGGAATGAGTCAATCAAGGGGGGGGTGTTCAGTATGGGGAAACAAACACAGCAGTCACACCTTACCTTGGCCCATGATGAAACTCGTTTTCAAAGTTTCTCTAATGCGCATCGCTTCGTGGTGTGCTCTTCTAATCGCCCTGGGGTCTGGCTGCATGAAATCAGCTGCTAGGTGATTTGCCTCAGCCTCCCACCCCGCCATAAAGGTCTCCCCCTTACTCTCACAGAGATTGTGGAGCACACAGCAAGCAGCAATAACAATGGGAACACTGGTTTGGCTGAAGTCTGAGCGAGTCAGTAATGTGCGCCAGCCTGCATTTAACGGCCAAATGCACATTCTACCACCATTCTGCACTTGCTCAGCCTGTAGTTGAACAACTCCTGACTACTGTCCAGGCTGCCTGTGTATGGCTTCATGAGCCATGGCATCAAGGGGTAACCTGGGTCCCCCAGGATAACTACAGGCATTTCAACATCCCCAACTGTTATTTTCTGGTCAGGGAAGTAATTCCCTTGCTGCAGCCGTTGAAACAGAGTAGTGTTCCTGAAGATGCGAGCATCATGAACCCTTCCTGGCCATCCCACGTGGATGTTGGTGAAACTTCCCTTGTGATCCACCAGTGCTTGCAGCACCATTGATAAGTACCCCTTGCGGTTTACGTACTGGGTGCTCTGGTGCTCCAGTGCCAAGATAGGGATATGGGTTCCATCTATCACCACCCCACAGTTAGGGAATTCCATTGCAACAAAGCCATCCACTATGACCTGCACGTTTCCCAGAGTCACAACCTTTCGTAGCAGCAGCTTAATGATTGCTTTGGCTACTTGCATCCCAGCAGCCCCCACAGTAGATTTTCCCACTCCAAACTGATTCCTGACTGACCGGTAGCTGTCTGGCGTTGCAAGCTTCCAGAGGGCTATTGCCACTCACTTCTCCATTGTGAGGGCTGCTCTCATCTTGGTATTCTGGCGTTTCAGGGCAGGGGAAAGCAAATCACAAAGTTCCATGAAAGTGCCCTTATGCATGTGAAAGTTTCACAGCCACTGCGAATCATCCCAAACCTGCAAAACTATGCGGTCCCACCAGTCTGTGCTTGTTTCCCGGGCTCAAAATCAGCGTTCAATGGTTAGAAGCTGCCCCATTACCAGCAGGATCTCCAAAGCACAGGGGCCCGCGGTTTGAGAGAATTCTGTGTCCATGTCCTCATCACTCTCGTCGCCACGCTGCCATAGCTGCCTCCTCCTCTCCTGGCTTTGCAGGTCCTGGTTCAGCATAGAGAATGCACGAGAATGCATGAGGTGTTTACAACATCCACGACTGCGGTCTTGATTTGAGCAGGGTCCATGCTTGCTGTGCTATGGCGTTTGCACAGTTCACCCAGGAAAAAAGGCGCGAAACGGTTGTCTGCTGCTTTCACGGAGGGAGGGGTGAGATGGTACCCAGAACCACTCGCAACAATGTTGTCTGCCCTATCAGGCACTGGGATCTCAACCCAGAATTCCAAGGGGCGGGGGAGACTGCGAGAACTATGGGATAGCTATGGGATAGCTACCCACAGTGCAACGCTCTGGAAATAGACGCTAGCCTCAGTACATGGATGCACACCGCCGAATTAATGTGCTTAGTATGGCTGCATGCACTCAACTTTATACAATCTGTTTTACAAAACTGGTTTATGTAAAATTGGAATAATCCTGTAGTGTAGACGTACCCTGAGAGAGGCCACAGGGTGAGCGAGTGACCGAAGAGGGCTCGACTGGATGAGAGCTGATCCCCAGATCCAACCATGAAGAGGTTGCACTGCAATGAGTGTACTCGGCTACAGGTTCCTTTTCTTCTTATTAGCAGGTAAGGGTTTGTCTCTCTACACAGCACTCTAAACTTGGACTCTGACTCAGGTTTAAGCCCAAACCCCACTTCCACCCACACAGAAATCAGTCTGACTTTGCTAGAAACCCCTCTGACTCAAGCCCACTGCAAGGGAGGTGAGTCAGAATCAGAGTCCCACTGTCATGTGGGACAGAAATATCCCCATATAGATTCTGCAAGTGAACGGTATGTGCCTCAGGTTCAGAGAGAAGACTGGACAGCTGAGTCTGCAGAGCAGGACAGCTGTGCAGTTAATCTCTTGAGAGTGCAGGGAAGGGCAGGTATACTCTCATCTCTAGATACTTTGGATATGACTTGTAGTCTCTCAGTGGACTTAACAGCTGATTCCATGTGGAAGCAGAGATTGGTAATGGAAGGAAACCAGATGTTGAAAAGGGAAGGACAATAGAACTTTGAGTCTAGCTCAAAATGGATGGTATCTCTTTAAGACAGAGTCCAGCCTTGGAATTGGTAGCAATTAAGGATCTGAAAACTGGTGAACAGGCTCCTGTCTGTGTTAATGCAAATTACCTGGCTGACAGGGAGAAGAAAGACTTGCTAATGGCTGTTAGCACAGAGATCCTGCCCAATCAGCCAGTGCTAAGCAAGAGCAATCAGGGTTTGATCCTTCAGGACAAGGAGGAAAAAAAGAAGGAAGCCACAGGGAAACCCTAAAATGCCAAAGCCCCAATGGTATTGAGCCAAAGGTTTGGAATGACAAACATGATTGTAGATGGACACCTGCAATGGATTTGTTGTTGCTAATGGCAATTTTTGTAACTACTGTGTTGCTAATACCAAGAATTGTAAAAATATACAATGTGCCTAATCTTCTGGAAACCCTCTTGAACATGTTAAGAGTGATACATAAGAACACACTTTGTGTTAAAAGGCCTTGTTATACTGTGTTTCACAGTTAATACCTGTAAACACTATTGGAACTTTTCACAGGAGAAAAGACATTCTAGACCTGATGTGCTGAACGGAAAAGGGAAACTGAGGCACACTACCATATATTGCTTTCATGGCTAAAAGCCAAGATTCCTATACTATGGACAACATTAATATCTACATTCACTTGATATTAATTGGGTTCCAAACATTTGCCAGAACTTGTATGGATACAGTATCTATGTTCTTTAGCTCTTGACAAGATCACATGAAACATACAGGAACCATGGTGCAAGAGCAGATCCAATCCACTATTGTTCTAACCAAGGTTTACCTTGAGTTTGTAAAGAGATTAAATCATATTATTGAACATGACTTTGATAAAGCATTTCTGTTGTACACTGATATAGCTTCTAACCCAATACTAGTGGTAGTAAGACAGAACCAAGGATGGGGGGCTCTTGGGATGCAGTCAGTGATGTTTGTGTCATCCCTTCCTGCATTAATTTTGTGTTGGGGATGTGAGGTTATTAATATGAACTGTGACCATATAGATCATTGTTGCAACCAAGGTCTCATAGTGGCACCAAATCTTGTACAAAGGAGGTCAAGTAAGGTGTCTATGACAAAGTTATGATTTGCTGGTTATGATTATGCTATCTGTATGCATGTATCATTTTGTATTTAAAGTTGTAAGTATTGGCTCTATAATGTCTGTATTTCAAACTTATGCTACGCTTCTGGGTGACAGCCCAGAAAATTTGGCATCAGCACTGCTTAGCCTGCTTGATGGCCCATTAAGGACCCTCAGCTATACAACTGACCCGTTGAGAGAACGCAGATACCCCTTGTGACTCAGCAAGGCATGCAGGGACATACCTATGGACAGAACTCTAAGGTTTCTCCATGCCACGTGCTGGGTTGCTCCTGTTTGGAACAAAGGAAGCACAAGCCACATGGCAAAAGGACTATAAAAGGCAGCTGCATCATCTCCATTTTGTCTTCAATCCTGCTCCTTACCTCTGGAGGAACTTTGCTACAAACTGAAGCTCTGAACAAAGGACTGAATGACCCATCCAAGCTGCGGATGTACTCCAGAGGCTTAATTTAAGCCAGCAGTTTATTCCATCACTGCTACAAGCCTGAACCAAGAACTTTGCCATTACTGTATGTAATTGATTCTATTTAACCAATTTTAGCTCATCTATATTTATTTCTTTTTATGAATAAACCTTTAGAATTTAGATTCTAAAGGATTGGCAACAGTGTGATTTATGGGCAAGATCTGACTTGTATATTGACCTGGGTCTGGGGCTTGGTCCTTTGGGATCAGCAAAACCTTTTTCTTTTACTGGGTTATTGGTTTTCATGACCATTCATCCCCATAAGAAGCAGTCTTGGTGGTGATACTGGGAAGTGGAGTGTCTGAGGGAATTGCTTGCATGATTTCTGGTTAGCTAATGGGGTGAAACCGGAGTCCTCTCTGTTTGGCTGGTTTGGTGTGCAAAAGACCCCAGCCTTGGGCTGTCATTGCCCTGCTCTAAGAAATTTGTCCTGAATTGATACTCTCAGTAGTGTCCTGCCAGAGGCTGCATTATTACACCTACCTAGTTCGAAGAAGTTCTGCATCAAGTGCTAGCTGGCCAGAGGAACACTGCCGGATTCTGGTCAACCTCTGGTATGAGGTGAGGAAGACATTCTACTTCAGCAATAGCACAAGAAATGGACATATCTACCTAATTATATCTGAAAGGCTGGCAGTGCTGGAGATCGACCAGACAGTAGAACAATGCAGAGAGCGAATCAAGTGGCTGCAAACCGAGTATTACAAAGTCTAGGATGCTAGTGGCACCTCTGGGAACTCCCAGTCTTCCTGCTCTTTCACAAGGAATTCGACTGGGTATTGAATGGTAGCAAGCAGTGATCCCAGATTGATGCATGACAATCTACTCCATGGGGATAGTAACCTTATAACACCTCCCCAGTCACAGGCACCACCAGAGGAGAGCCAGCCACCAGATGACGGCCAAGAAGTGACCCTGGTGTTGAGACCAGTACCCAAAGAGGCTATGTTGCTGGAGCAGCTATAGCACATCCTAGGTCTGTAATCAAAGGAGATGTTTGGGGATGGACTTTGGGAGCAGCTCGCTGCAGAACCAGCATCGGAGCAAGCACTGGTGCCTGGTGAGTTTCTGTCACCACGTTTGTTATTATTAATGTATATACAGCCCCCCTAGTAAATCTGCTTAGCCTGCACTGTCCTGGATCACCTGTAAATTGAGTCCCAATAAACCTGGCTGATATGAATCCAAATAAGGCCAAACACTCACAGGAGGGTGGCAGTCTGTGTCAAAATAACCTAGAGCTGACAATAAGTTGGGTTTGTGCATGAATGCAGATGCTTGTAAGGAGGCTGTATTGCGTATCTGTGCTTATCAGCATTTTGTTGCTTTTACAATGAATTTTTCACCCATTGCTGGTTGGTGATGAAAGTGAACGTCTCCTGGAGCAGGAACTCCAGACGATTGGTTATATTCTGAGGCAGGGCATATTTATTAGTGTTGCCAACACAAAGTGCCCGAGGGGGGCAACAGCAGGGTTCGTTGCCGGTATACTTCGCGCCAATAAACACACCAGGGTGGAGAAGCAAACAAAGTTTGTTTGAGATCTCAAAGCGGTGCAAGGAGACTGATGCCTCAAATCAAGCATACCTACACACATGGCTTTTCCCTTTTTATGTTTTTTTCTCTTTCTTCTTTCTTCCCCTCCCCCCTCCTCCTTCCTTCCCCTGTAGCAGTTACGTAAGCGCATGTGCATTAAGTTATCTTGGCCGCGGCACCTCGTTAGTAAGTTTTCCTTCTGCAAGTTATCTTGTTCTTCTGCTAAAGGTGCACAGGCCTTATCACTACTGCTTTAGACTGGTTTGAGCTGTGCTGCAACTGATAACTTACTGTTACACATTTAATTTCCCAGCTGCTAGCTTTCCAGATCAAGTAGAGTTCAACATGAAGGAGCTTTGGTTCACTGAGGCTTAGATTTTTGCCTAGTGACACCAACAACTCCCTCCTTTGAGAATACTCAACAAACTTTTGGCTGAGTTTTCTCATACTTTGAGGACAAAAAGCGATTAAGCTCTAGGGAGCTGGAGTGCTTTACAGCAAGCAAGCAAGAGGAGAGTAACAATACACAACACCACACCAGTGTACAGGAGGTGAACAATGCCTTCCCCCAGTTCCCCCAGGTTGGGTAACCAGCCCCAGAGGGAATCAGAAATAGTGGGTTCCCTTTCCTGGGCCTTTCACTGTTCAAAAGCCTGTTCGGCTGACAGGATGTGCTTGTTAATATCCTGTGCATTTTCTGGGACATAAGTACAGCATTCATCCCCTATAAAGGCGCACACCCCGCCCTGTGAAGCCACACTTCCAAGTGTCCAAGTATGTCTCCATGATGACAGATCAGATGGTATTTCTGATGCGTCTGTAAGGGCAGTGGGCCAAGTCTGGCACTCAAGATCACTCCGAATGGCCATCAGCTGGTCATTCAGGAAATCCTGAATTCCTAAACATACTAGATCCCACTGCAATGCCTTCCCAGCCTCAGTTATATTCAATACCATCTTTCCTTGGTGTAGTACTATATTATATTTGTTATTTAACTATTTTCAGGTACTTTCAAAAGGCATCGACATTAATAGCATAGGAGGGGGTTACATTATTAGTCACTCTTCAGGACACAGGGCGCAGCCTGTAGAATAAACCCCCAAATCCAATCAATACCACATTCCCAAGCATGGGTCCCACAAATGTCCTCCTGCCAGTGTATAATTCTTTGTTTCTTCACCAGGGTCAGTTCTTAATGTCCTTTCTAGTCAGGAATTCCTGGACTTTGGCAATTTCAGTGGAGTGAATGTTCCTTCTTGTTTTCCAAAACAGTCGTGGGGCAGCATCCTACAGGGGAGAGGTTACCAGCACATCACCCTGTAATGGTTTTGATTCTTCTAGAAAAATTCAAAGGCACAGTAGATCTGTCAGTGGACAAGGGAGAGGTTACTAGCACTTCACCTTGTACTTTTCCCCTGCTGTCCAGAAGGCACAGTGGAGCTAGGAGGAGAAATAGGCTAAGCATCAATAGGAGAATTCTCCCGAGGTGGAGGGGTCTTTTTGCAGTGAGAATCCTGGGTCCAAGCAGTCAGCCTTTGGCACTTCACAGCGGTGTTGATAGTCAGCAAGGCTTAATAAGGGCCTTTTCAGCATGGAGCCAAAGCAGTCTTTCATTGGTGGACCTTTACATCCATCCAGTTTCCTGGTTCCAAGGAGTGGCAGGGCTGCTAGGGTCTTTGGTTAGCGCTTCTTTACCTGTGAGAAAAGAAACCTAACACATTTCATTAGTGCCTGGCAGTGTTTTGCAGATCTCATAGCTGTGTGGGCATATTCAAGCCCTGCTTTTCCTGGTTGTCAGCCAAGTCTTGACTGTGAGCAGCGTTCTTGAGTGGAGTCAGTGTCTTATCTATAGCCTGAGCTTGCTAGCTTTTTTTTTTTCCAGTTAACTCATTCTGTTCTTTGTCCTTCTTCCCTTCTTGGCTTCTTTCAACCTACAAAGGAAACTTCCATTCTTTACTCATACACCTTTTTCCCAACAATGAACACATAAACATTGCCATTATACAGTACATCAGTCTTATTATTTAATGTATGCCACATATACCCTTCCACTAAAATAACCTTATTACAGAGCTTTGGAGCAACAAGCCAGGACAAGCACACCCACTTTGAGGAGTTTACTCAATACAACTTCTAGTCCAATAGCTTCCCACTATTCCCAGCCCTCTGGCTAGAAATCTGAGGTAGCCAGAAGGATCCCATATACAATATGGGGAGTGGGTTAACTTTTTATGTCCTTGCTTTCAAAGACTGTTGGTATGCAAATTTTAATAACAAGTTTCAATTAAAAGATTTGGTCAATGAAGATTTTTTTTCTTACTTAAGGAAATGTATTAGACTTTAGTATATCACATTCTCCTGATTTATCCAAACATTTTTTATTTTAAGTTGAACAAAACAAATATCTGCATTCCAATTTAACCCTTCCGACTGATTCCAAACTAGACCATTTTATGAAAACACTAAACACAACAATTCCGGCTGCAAGACAAACACCGCAAGACAGAACATAGAACACAAAACATAATTCCTATTGTGCCAGTAAATGCATGGTACGTTGAATGCTGTTCAGCTGGCATCAGTTTTCTCTGACTATCTGAAAGACAAAGAAACAGAGGTCTACCCTTCTGGGCAGTCAATCATCACTTAAAATATACAAATACCCTTGTTGATTTCAGGCAAAGCAGAGGAATTACCCCATATTTTTTTGTATGTGTTTCATAGGCAGCCCAGGTTTCAGTGGCTCCTACCTTATCAGTTAGATAATTTGCATTAATACAGATGCTTTCCGGCTTGCTTTTGGATCCAAAGCTATTCACAGCTTAAAGATTTTTACCTTAAAAGGGACATGATTAATTTTACCAGAATTTATTTACAAACATTTCAAAGACACCAAGAACTTCCCTCTTTAGCATTTTTACTAAGTTCAACTGCTGTTCCCTCCAGCAACTACAGAGTTAACTTTTCACTCTCCCTTAAATCACTTGCTTGTCTCCCAACAGCCACTTTTATCAACTTAACTCACCTTTCCAAGTAAGTCCTGGGTATTTGAAATCCCCATGCTTACACTTACTGACTCCTTCCTTCCACTACACCCTCAAAGTTTTCCAACTCGTTTTCCAATCTCTCTGTCTGTTGCCTGCCTGCCTGGGCCAGATCCTGCTTTTCTTGCTGAACCGTCCCTTCCATGGACACCAACTTGTTCCACTACCAGTTTAGCTAGGAGGGTGGGCTTCTCAACTAGCCCCCACCCCTCCTGGTCTCTTCCCTTAAACATTTTTACTCACAAGACTACCTGAGTCCTCTCTCATGAGGCTTGCCACCTGGACAAAAACACATGGCCCATTGGGCAAAGGCCATTTACTTAACATATAATTTAAAGGACTAACCTTAGAGGGTTTACCCAGAGACCCACCCATCTGTCTTCTGACACTTAAACAGAAAAGAGAATTACACAGAGAGCAGAGGGAATTACAGTCTAAGCCAGGTTTTCCCACTTCTATACACTGACTGCTACAGAGGACAGGACAGAAGGATCTCAATTCGACCTCAGAGCTTCCTTGCACGAATGGCTTCCACTCCAAGGAATTACGAATGAGAGATTCAGTTCCGCCCACACGCCTAATGCCCAAATGAACAGAGCAGAAAAACAACAGTAACCAGTTAAACAGAACAGAACCAGAACCAGATAGCATTTCCTTATCCTATTAGGGCTCACTTTTAATCATGCAGTTCTTAACATATAACACCAACAGTACCAAGCAAAGCAAACATAAAATAACAAGGGTAAAACAAATAGATGGTGTAGATTCTGAAGGGCTCCCCCCTTTTTAATTGCTCACCAAACTGTGACAAATTTCTGTTACCAATCTATCCCTTGTGTCAGGTAATCGGGCTGACACTACAGGATCGTTGGGGGAAGATAAAGAAAACACACCGTATAACTGAACTTTAAAGCTTCATTGATAAAATAATAGAACAACGGAGAGTGCTGGGAACACTCCCACATCACTCAGGAAGACATTAATGCCCCAAGCCCTAAGCCCCTTTCATACTCACACACGTACGTCCAGACTGGCCACTTCTGTGTATAATGTTCAGAGAAGGGGGAGAGGTGGAAGGGAGATTATCCTGTATACAGCTTGTCCAGAATTTCCAACATGCTTCCACTCTTGGGAGGGCTGTTCTTTTACACCCTGGAGTCTCCTGCAGCATCTCTTTCAGAGATTCCAGTCCAGGTCAGCTGCCTGTGGCTTCTTTGGTGTCACCAAGCCACACCGACTCCGGGGTCACACTGTTGGATCTTACTGGACAGTTAAACTTTGCAAATATAATCTCAGTTCTGTAACTTGTATTGCCTTTGGTTCGCCTCTGTCTATATATTTTTTTCTTCACAGCCAGCTGGGGCCGAAAGCAGTTTTTCTTTGTACTTAGCATAGTCTGTGTTGATTCTTGACCTTGAATGCAGAGCAACTTTCTTTTTATCCCTGGGCCAAGATGAATTTCAAATTAACCCGTTCCTTTCCTCAATAGACAAATTTGCTCACGCTGTGTCAGGGCTTTTTGGTGATTAAATGCTCCTCTTAGATGTATGATATGATCTAGATTGAAGTACCTTCTAGTGGGCATTGTCTAGATGGATTTTCACTCGTGTAAATATTCCAATTCTCTAAATACCTGCAGGTTGATGAACCATAATGTACGTACATGTAATATGCTGGGGTACCCTTAGGGGGTGAGGTGGAATGTTTAGACTGTCCCCCATCCATTTTCCACTTACACACACAGGGAGGGTGCCCTGTCTGCGATAGCAGCTCATAAACTAAGGATTTTTCCCTACAGGTTACTCACACAGGAGAGGCTAACAAGGATGGCCATGACCCTCCTACACCTCCCTTCAGCAAACAGCGTTGGCTAGTCTCTGGGAGACGGCGCCGCTTACTTTGATTGCATCCAGTGAGATGATCAGACTGTCAGTAGCCCACATGGAAAGGAAAGGGGAAGGGAAGATAGGTACACACACTCCTAGACCCAGGTAGCTTCCTCACCGGATGATGCCAGGCTGAGTCAGCCCACCATGGGTTGGACCTCCTAAAGATCCACTAGTTACCGGGCTTGCGTTAGAGTAGTCCTGGTCACGAGCTTTTGCTTCACAGGGTACTCTGGGCGTCTTCCGGTAACAGTCACTCATACTGGCCCCCAGTACCATTCTGCATCTGATCTTGCTTTTTTTTTTTCAATTTATTCTTAGTCATCGGATCCGATCCAAACACTTTCCAATTTGCCAGAATGAATTCTAAGGGAGTATACCGTACCTGGTGTCCCATACCATGCCCTTGACCCATTATATGATGCTCTATCGTCTAAAGGGAATTACAACGACTGGGCATCCCCAGTCTCGAGCAAAAGTCCACACCACTGGACTGTTCCTACCTTTATCCAAGGGACCAGTTCCTCACTGTTGCCCACAACTGCTTCTCCATTACTCTAGCACGTTGCACCGTTGTGCCCTCCCGGGTCGGTCGAACTGTCTCTGCCGAGGCCCCCGGTGGAGTCACCGGTGCGCGCTGGGCATCGGTCATCACCGCAATTCGTCGACCACCAGGAGGGATCCGGGCAAGGCTAATTTTAGCCTCGAGCCCCATGTTGGATGCCAAGAACTGTTGCCGACACAAAGTGCCCAAGGGGGGGCAACAGTGGGGTTCATTGCCCGGTGTACTTCCCGCTAATAAACACACCAGGGTGGAGAAGCAAACAAAGTTTATTTGAGATCTCAAAGCGGTGCAAGGAAACTGATACCTCAAATCAAGCACACCTACACACGCGGCTTTTCCCTTTTTATAAGTTTTTTTTCCTCTTTCTTCTTTCTCTCCACCCACTCCTCCTCCTTCCTCCCCTTGTAGCAGTTACGTAAGCACAGGTGCATTAAGTAATCTTGGCCATGGCGGCTTGTTAGTAAGTTTTCCTTCTGCAAGTTATCTTGTCCTTCTGCTAAAGGTGCACAGGCCTTATCGCTACTGCTTTAGACAGGTTTGAGCTGTGCTGCAACTGATAACTTACTGTTACACATTTAATTTCACAGCTGCTAGCTTTCTAGATCAAGTAGAGTTCAACATGGAGGAGCTTTGGTTCACTGAGGTCTAGATTTATGCCTAGTGACACCAACATTGGGGCTGCTTCTATCTTATGAGCCTTCTCCATTCTGAGATATGCTGATCAGTCACTAGACAGTTAAACATCTCCTTACCATACACAGATGTCTGTCCTTTGCTGTCCTGGAACAGAAGTTCATGCTTCCACTCCAGAATATCAATGTTCTCCAAAGCTTGCCCTACTTGACAAGATGGAAGAACCATAGCTAGTAACTAGACCACTGATAAGGAAGGCTACATTTATGTCACAGAATCTGTGACTTCCAGAGACCTCTGTGACATTCTCTGCTTCAGCCCCAGGGGCTGCGGGACTGTGGAGCTGGCAGCCAGCAGGGCTCTGGCAGGGTTCCAGTTTCAGGAAGGGGCGGCTCTATGCATTTTGCCGCCTCAAGCATGGCAGTCAGGCGGCTTTCAGTGGCATGCCTGTGAGAGGTCTGCCAGTAACGCGAATTTGGCGGCATGCCTGTGGGAGGTTTGCCGGTCCCATGTCTTCGGCGTACCCGCCACTGAATCACTGCCGAAGCTGCGGGACCGGCAGACCTCCCGCAGGCAAGCCGCCGAAGGCAGCCTGACTGCTGCCCTCACGGTGACCGGCAGGGCGCCCCCCACGGCTTGCTGCCTCAGGCACACGCTTGGTGCGCTGGTGCCTGGAGCTACCCCTGGAGACAGGGCCCCCTGCAAGGTTCCAGTGACAGGTGACAGACTCTTGAGGGGCCCTCCTCAGGATTCCAGTGACGGGCTTGCGAACAGGGGCTGCTAACAGGGAGTTTTGCAAGGGAGTTCTCCAGGTGAAGGAGAAGCAAATACAGCATCTATGGGGTAAGTGACTGTCTGTAATGTGTGTGTGTTTGTGTTTGGGGGTTACTTGCTGTGTGCTGTGTGCTGTGTGCTGAGCTTGTGTTTGTCAGTCTGTTTGTTTGTTTGGTTGTTTGAAGGACCGTGTGCTGTGGCTGGCAGTTGGAGGCCGTGAGCTTCAAAGGAAGGTTTGAAAGCTTGAAGCCTCTGGTAATTGGCTGAGCCTTAATCAGCGGGCAGGGCATTAACTCAGGCCAGGGCTTTATAAAGCCGTGCACAAGCGACCAGGGGCTGCTAACAGGGAGTTTTGCAAGGGAGTTTGGAAGGGGGGGGTCCCTTGTCGGTCCTACCTGTTCCCCTGTAGTCCCCTTAAAACCTACAATCCAAACCATATTCCAAAACCCCTTTCTTTAAACCACCTTTTCATTAACTAGGAGACAATGCAGCCAGAAGCCCAGCAGCAGAGTGGGGGCTATCCAGTTTATTGCGCTGAGTGTAGCATGTATGATTACCTGCCCTGTGGGTGGGTGGCATATGTGTGCAGTCAGTGCAAGGAGCTCCTGGCCATCAGACATCACGTACGGACTTTGGAGGCCAGGGTGGTGGAACTGGAGGAGGTAAGGGAGGCAGAGAGGTATGTTGATGAGGCTTTCCGGGACACTGTAGAATTGTCCCACCTCTGTTCAGATAGCCTCTGTGCTGTTGAGGAGGAAGAAAGACCAGGGGAAGCAGAGCAGTCAAGGGGAGCAGAGGGAAACCTTCCCATAGTTGGGACCCTCCTTCCAGATGCTGCTGGGTTTGCCTCTCTCACTGAGGTTACCTCTCTGGGGGAGGGAACTCCAGTTGCTAGGAAAAAGCAGGTGTTAGTAATGGGAGATTCGACCATTAGAAACATAGATAGCTGGGTTTGTGATAACCAGGAGAACCGTATGGTGACTTCCCTTCCTGGTGCAAAGGTTGCGGATCTCTTGAGGCATCTAGACAGACTTATGTGTAGTGCTGGGGAGAAGCCGGTGGTCATGGTACATGTAGGTACCAGTGACATAGGGAAGGGTAGGAGAGATGTCCTGGAAGCCAAATTTAGGCTGCTAGGGAAGAGACTGAAATCCAAGACTTTTATGGTGGCATTCTCAGAAATGCTCCCAGTTCCACACGCAGGGCCAGGTAGGCAGGCAGAGCTTCAGAGTCTCAATGCGTGGATGAGACGATGATGTAGAGAGGAGGGGTTTACGTTCATTAGGAGCTGGGGAAACTTTTGGGATGGCGGGAGCCTACACAGGAGCTTTGGGCTCCACCTAAACCAAAGTGGAACCAGACTGCTGGCACTAAACATTAAAAAGATTGTAGAGCAGTTTTTAAACTAGGAGATGGGGGAAAGCCAACTGCTGCAGAGGAGCATGTGGATCGGACACAGGCTTCTCTTAGGGGAGAATCTGATGATAGGGAATCTCCAGGTTATAGTCAGGAACAGAGGACAGAAAAGGATAATGTAAGGGCCAGATCAGATGATAAACAGTCACATAAAAAAGAATCTCACACATCAGAAAAGGGCAGACAAATAAACAGGGACAAGTTTTTAAAGTGCTTGTACACAAATGCTAGAAGTCTAAATAATAAGATGGGTGAACTAGAGTGCCTTGTGACAATGGAAGATATTGATATAATAGGCATCACAGAAACCTGGTGGACTGAGAGCAATCAATGGGACACAATCATTCCGGGGTACAAAATATATCGGAAGGACAGAACAGGTCGTGCGGGGGCGGGGAGTGGCACTATATGTGAAAAAAAATGTAGATTCAAATAAAGTAAAAATCTTAAGCGAATCCACATGTTGCATAGAATCGCTATGGATAGAAATTTCATGCTCTAATAAAAATATAACATTAGGGATCTATTATCGACCACCTGACCAGGACAGTAATAGTGATGATGAAATGCTAAGAGAAATTAGAGATGCTATCAAAATTAAGAATCCAATAATAGTGGCGGATTTCAATTATCCCCATATTGACTGGGAACATTTCACTTCAGGACGAAATGCAGAGATTAAATTTCTCGATACTTTAAATGACTGCTTCATGGAGCAGCTGGTACGGGAACCCACAAGGGGAAAGGCAACTCTAGATTTAATCCTGAGTAGGGCGCAGGAGCTGCTCCAAGAGGTAACTATAGCAGGACCGCTTGGAAATAGTGACCATAATACAACAACATTCGACATCCCTGTGGGGGGAAGAACACCTCAACAGCCCAACACTGTGGCATTTAATTTCAAAAGAGGGAACTATACAAAAATGAGGGGGTTAGTTAAACAAAAGTTAAAAGGTACAGTGACTAAAGTGAAATCCTTGCAAGTTGGATGGGCCCTTTTTAAAGACACTATAATAGAGGCCCAACTTCAATGTATACCCCAAATTAAGAAACACAGTAAAAGAACTAAAAAAGAGCCACCGTGGCTTAACAACCATGTAAAAGAAGCAGTGAGAGAGAAAAAGACTTCCTTTAAAAAGTGGAAGTCAAATCCTAGTGAGGGAAATAGAAAGGAGTACAAACACTGCCAGCTTAAGTGCAAGAGTGTAATAAGAAAAGCCAAAGAGGAGTTTGAAGAACAGCTAGCCAAAACTCCAAAGGTAATAACAAAATGTTTTTAAGTACATCAGAAGCAGGAAGCCTGCTAAACAACCAGTGGGGCCCTTTGACGATCGAAATACAAAAGGAGCACTTAAAGACGATAAAGTCATTGCGGAGAAACTAAATGGATTCTTTGCTTCAGTCTTCATGGCTGAGAATGTTAGGGAGATTCTTAAACCTGAGCCGGCTTTTGTAGGTGACAAATTTGAGGAACTGTCACAGATTGAAATGTCACTAGAGGAGGTCTTGGAATTAATTGATAAACTCAACATTAACAAGTCACCGGGACCAGATGGCATTTACCCAAGAGTTCTGAAAGAACTCAAATGTGAAGTTGCGGAACTATTAACTAAGTTTTGTAACCTGTCCTTTAAATCGGCTTCGGTACCCAATGACTGGAAGTTAGCTAATGTAACACCAATATTTAAAAAGGGCTCCAGAGGTGATCCCGGCAATTACAGACCGGTAAGTCTAATGTCAGTACCAGGCAAATTAGTCGAAACAATAGTTAAGAATAAAATTGTCAGACACATAGAAAAACATAAACTGTTGAGCAATAGTCAACATGGTTTCCGTAAAGGGATATTGTATCTTATTAATCTATTAGAGTTCTTTGAAGGGGTCAACAAACATGTGGACAAGGGGGATCCAGTGGACATAGTGTACTTAGATTTCCAGAAAGCCTTTGACAAGGTCCCTCAGCAAAGGCTCTTACATAAATTAAGCTGTCATGGGATAAAAGGGAAGGTCCTTTCATGGATTGAGAAAGGGTTAAAAGACAAGGAACAAAGGGTAGGAATTAATGGTAAATTTTCAGAATAGAGAGGGGTAACTAGTGGTGTTCCCCAAGGGTCAGTCCCAGGACCAATTCTATTTAATTTATTCATAAATGATCTGGAGAAAGGGGTAAACCGTGAGGTGGCAAAGTTTGCAGATGATACTAAACTGCTCAAGATAGTTAAGACCAAAGCAGATTGTGAAGAACTTCAAAATGATCTCACAAAACTAAGTGACTGGGCAACAAAATGGCAAATGAAATTTAATGTGGATAAATGTAAAGTAATGCACACTGGAAAAAATAATCCCATCTATACATACAATATGATGGGGGCTAATTTAGCTACAACGAGTCAGGAAAAAGATCTTGGCGTCATCGTGGATAGTTCTCTGAAGATGTCCACGCAGTGTGGAGAGGCAGTCAAAAAAGCAAACAGGATGTTAGGAATCATTAAAAAGGGGATAGAGAATAAGACTGAGAGTATATTATTGTGTAGAACTGATAAATGAAATTGTTCACTTTATTAATGTAACTTCTGTTCACCATTCACTACACTTGCCTATACTGTAACTTCTGTTCCATCTTGTAATTCAAACCCCATTTTAAAACACTCACTCCATTTTGTAAAAGCTTCCTCCAACCTTCATTTTTGCAAACTCTGCTGTAATCTTATTAGTTTAGTTTAGATGTGTGAATGAGGTATGTATGAATGATGGAATCAACCTCCAGCCCCAGCCTGTCCTGATGAGATAAAGTTCAAATACCAACGGCTGAAGACCTAGACAACAGCCCTAAACAAAGTAAGAAGCATCCACCCTAAAAAGAAAAGGACAACAGAACAACAGAAGGAAGATCAAAGCCAGGTCCAAGGCTGAAAGTCACGCCTGCAATTGATGGGTGATCAATCTAAACCCAGAGGCAGCGTGACACAGCAAGACCTGTAGACTTTGAATCCAAACTAAAAGCCTATAAAAAAGAAGAGTGAGATGAGAGACTTTGGGTAACATTCTGCTGCCAACATGGAAGAACATCGGTGAGTGCCCAACAGAGATCCAGCTCAGCCTTGTGCCCAGCTTTTCTGGCCAGTTAGCTGCCACAAGCTACGAACCCAAGCTGCAAAATCAAGCCATGAGCTTAAGCTATCTTCAGGACTGGTAACTATGCAGCAGCTGCAGAACACCTGATGAATGTGTGTGTGTGTGTGTGTGTGTGTGTGTGTGTGTGTGTGTGTGTGTGTGTGTGTGTGTGTGTGTGTGTGTGTGTGTGTCTAGGTATTAGGTATAATGTGAATATGTGTGTGTGTGTGTGTATAGGTAATAGGTATAATGTGTGTGTATAAGAATTAAGATATTAATTATTAGTCATAAATTGTTATTATAATAAATGTGGCATCTTTGTCTTGTCCCCTTTAATAAGATCCTGCTGGTTTTTACTGGTCTAATATAATTGGTATAACAATTGCCCTTATATAAATCCATGCTATGCCCACATCTCGAATACAGTGTACAGATGTGGTCTCCTCACCTCAAAAAAGATATTCTAGCACTAGAAAAGGTTCAGAAAAGGGCAACTAAAATGATTAGGGGTTTGGAGAGGGTCCCATACGAGGAAAGATTAAAGACACTAGGCCTCTTCAGCTTGGAATAGAGGAGACTAAGGGGGGATATGATAGAGGTATATAAAGTCATGAGTGATGTTGAGAAAGTGGATAAGGAAAAGGTTATTTACTTATTCCCATAATACAAGAACTAGGGGTCACCAAATGAAATTAATAGGTAGCAGGTTTAAAACAAATAAAAGGAAGTTCTTCTTCACACAGCGCACAGTTAACTTGTGGAACTCCTTACCTGAGGAGGTTGTGAAGGCTGGGACTATAACAATGTTTAAAAGGGAACTGGATAAATTCATGGTGGCTAAGTCCATAAATGGCTATTAGCCAGGAAGGGTAAAGATTGGTGTCCCTAGCCTCTGTTCCCCAGAGGATGGAGATGGATGGCAGGAGAGAGATCACTTGATCATTGCCTGTTAGCTTCACTCCCGCTGGGGCACCTGGCATTGGCCACTGTTGGTAGACAGATACTGGGCTAGATGGACCTTTGGTCTGACCCGGTATGGCTGTTCTTATGTTCTTATGGGCAATAGTCTCATGTGGCAGGAGATGCGGGGGATGCCTCAGGCGAGCGGCAGGGTGTGTTCCATTTTCTCTTTGGGAAATATGGTCCCAGCTGCTATGGGCGGAGGGGGAACCCCACAGCTCCCAGCCACCACTGTGGCGGGGGAAACCATGGAGCCACAGCAGCAAAAGTCACAGACAGGTCAAGACTTCTGTGAATTTTCATTTATTGCCTGTGACCTGTCCATGACTTTTCAAAAAAATTACTATGACAAAATCTTAGCCTTAGTCACATGTAACCTTTCTGCCAGATGAAGCCAGCAGCAACCAGGGCCGGGTTTAATATCTAGGGGTTCCTTTCCATTGATACAACACAGAACTGGCTCAATCCCCCACCCAGTAACCTGGGAAAATTACACCACCCTTGGATGCCTCAGAGAGGCAATACTTCTGCACTCGCAAGCACAGAGTCTGTGTGTAGAAAAGAAACTTTTATTAGAAGGAGGGAAGTAACTAGGTGTTAGTTTGGGAAGACATTGCAAACAGGGTTCATAAACATAAACCAGGAGCAGAAGACCCACCCCCAAGTAAGTTGGGGAGTGTCCTTTTCCCCTCAGGTTCTTAAGTCCAGAAGCCCAAAAGTTTCTTTCATGTCCCCAACCCTTCTCTGCACCCCACTCACAGTTGCTGTCCTTGGTCAGTGCAGACCCAGAGTTCACACCTGCATCTGCAGCGTTCACCTCCCACCCCGGGAAGGACAGTAAAGAGGCACCTTACTTTCTCTGTTGTTCGGGCAATTCCTCGCCGCCCCCCTCTGCCAGCCACCCTGCTAGCACTGCCCCTCTCTGCAAGCTGCTCTGCTGGCTGCTTGCCAGTGGCTCCTGCTGGCCACCTGCTCACTTTTCTCGCCACACCTCTCTGCCTGCTGGCTGCGCCTCTCCACCTCACCAGCCGCTCGTTCACTGTCAGTCACCTTCTGCTGCCACCTGCCTCTCTGCTGTGACCTCTGCTGATCAGTCTCTTAGTAATTTTAAGCTCTTTGCAGGCCTGGCAGAATAACTGCCCCATCTTAAATTATTTCAGCTCTCAGCGATTTTTAGCTCTTAGCAGGCAGGACAGAAACAGAGTCCTACCACAGCTGATTTCAGCTCTGATTGAGAATTTAACATAACAAAGAGGCCCCTAATGAAGCCTACTTAGCTATTTCTTTGAACAATGAGATGGGGAACAGGTTAAACCAGCCCAGGGAGGACCCTTGGGGGAGCATATACCTCCTGGCTGGGACACATGTCCCCACCCCTCTTGCTTTCCCAGGGCTGTGGCATTTGAGCCCCAGGGCTCTCCCTAGCCCTTTCAGTGTCCTATGCAGGGAGGCCTCCATGGAGGGTGGGGGGGGGCAGGAGCAGGCGGGAAACTGTCCCCCAGCATAAGCCAGCAGAGCAGGTTGGAGCTGGGTAGCTCCACTTCCTGCTGCCAAGTGAGTGCAGGGCAGGCCCAACCCCATACTCATGTGGTGGCAGGAAGTGGAATGACCCATCCATGGCCTGCTCCACTTTCCTCCTCTGGCTCCCAGCCTTGAGGGGCAGGGGGGAACCACCCCCCAGCACTCACAGGTGGCTTGGCTGAGAGCCAGCAGCACAGAGCAGGCTTGGGCCGGGTCCTTCCACATACCACCACTGGGTGAGTGCAGGCCTGTCTCCTTCTGCAGTCCTCAGTGAAAGGGGTGAAGTGGGGGCAGGGCTGGGGCAGGGCAGGGCAGAGCAGAGGCATGGGCCATGGGGAAGAAGCTGAGCAGGGCTGGAACAGCGCACAGCTGCATACTTTGCAAATGGATAAGGACAGTCTCATTGAGCCCCTGGCTTAAAGAGGTCCTTTCGGCTGAGGGTGACCCCCTCATTTGGGAGAGGTTAAGCACAGTTCTGCACCCCTTCATTCACACCATAATGACAACATGCTGATAACAGCATTTTACTACCCCTGCACTCCAGTTCTAAAGTAATTTGTAACCCAACACCAGCCAAAGTTGATCACTTTGAACAAAACACCGCTCTATCTGCTGGATATCGAAGCAGAGCAGAAGCAAACTATATTTGCATGAACACACCTAAAGTCTCTCCTAGATGTAAAGGAAGAATTCATTCAGACCCTGCTTACCTACCTCCTTCAGGAAAAAATGAAGAGGTTATCAAATCATTTCATTTGAGTTTTTTTCGGATGTGCCTAAACCACGGGTGATGGTTTTCAGTGCTACTCCAAAAGATGGCTGAAGTGGCCAGTATCTTGTGTAACTAAAATACAGTCAATAGATTTAAAAGTTTCATCTTTTTTTTTTTACTTTGAATTTACCTTAAATAAAGCAACCCCTTTTAGAAAGTGGGACATGTAACTTTTTTTTTTTTAAATCCATGGTCTGACAATAATGTGTGCGTGCGCGCGAGCACTCTCTCTCTCATTTCAGTGCCCTTCCCCCTCCATAGTGAAAACACACAGACTGGAGGAGCAGACCCACCTATTGCAAGCAATGAGAAAAAGTCTAAGATGAGCTGATGAGAGAGCTGCTAGATAAAATGAATTGGTAAACAGAGTTCCAGAAGGGCCAAATGGCCAAAAGGACAATGATGCAAGAAGGGTGGCAGGAGAAAGGCTGCACCATGTGAGGAGACATTGGTAGATGGATTTATAGAGCATGACTGCCATGTGAGGGAGGAAACAGAGTGCAGTAGAAAGAGCTGTTTGAGCTATTACTTGTGCTCATGGTTACCAGATTGCAGGCTCTAGGGCAACCTTCAGCTCCTGCTCCTGCCCCATGCCCTGAGTACCTTCCAGGCTATCATGTGCTGCAGACTGTGCAGCCTTTTATTAATTCAGAGAATGACTGGACCATGTCACAGGCAAAGAACACTAGCACATGGAATGAAAACAGGTACCCTCTCCATGCATTGACCCAGTCCAGGTGTGGCCTGTTCTTTGTGTCCACTCACAGCTAGGGGAGCCTCCTCCTTGCCGCACCGGGGATCAGCCCTTTCTGGGTCCAATGCCTCCTTTTGCTGTTTGCTGCATGCCCTGCCGTCTCTCTCTCTCTCTCTCACTCTCTGACTCAGGGTGCTCTGTCTTTGTAGCTTGGCCCTCTGGCCAGCTCACTATGGTCCTGCCCTTCTGAGGTATCAAAGTCTTTCCTTACAAATGGTCTCAGCGAGCTTTCTCATTCACTGCCCTGATGGTGCCATTTCCCCAGTGGCTGGTAGGGGAATCCAGGCCCTCTTTCCACTCCAGCTTCCAGCTCAAGGGCCCTGTCAGCAGCCACAATCTGCATCATCCTCAACCTTGCTGCCTTTTCCCTAATCTTTCCTACACCCTCTGGCTCCCCTGCTCTCTGGGTTTGCCAGCCCCAACTGCCATTAAATTCCATAGCCCCAAACACACCTTCCTTCCCCCAGGCAGTGACTGCAGGGTACATCCCCGGATCCCCTTTCTGTTACCAGCTCCCTGGCTTTATAGAAGCGCTGCCTGTTCTCCTCAGCTGGGCTCCATCATTAAGGCTTGCCTGTCAGCCTAACTATTCCCCTGCTTTCTCGCAACCTTATAGGTTAACTGGCCCCTCTGGTCTACATTAACCCCTTCAGGGAGAGGATGAGGAACATTTCTCCATACTTGCACACAAGGAAGGCCATGGGGAACAGAGGGGACTCCAAGGAATAGCTGGACATGTTATTTGGGAACATGGACCTTTTATTATTTTGGTACTGAGTTTGTTTATTAAGCTCTATGGTTTTGATGGAGGCTGGTTTGCCTTTTGGGTACTTATGCTGGTAGGTAAATACCTATATAAATTAAAATACAGGGTTGATTTTACACAAGGCTATAACAGCATGTTTTATTATATGTAATGTTAAAAGTGGCACCAACTGTTAAGAATGTCATCACATGCCATTCTCAATATTTTTCATAATAAAAATGTATACACTGTCATCATCATAATCCATAAACTGAGTTTATGGCCAGTAGTGAAGATGTTATCCAAGTGTTTATGGAGTTCATGATACCAACACAGTTACAAAATTCTTTCCACAGCTGCCCAACACCCTACACAGCACAACCTCAAATACTATTTCATTCCCTGATTTCCACTGTGAACATGGTTACAGCACCAGGCCATTCCCCCTGATGATCTGCACAAAGTCTGTGCGGGCAGCAGGCCTAATAATGTGGACTATATTAACACAGGCATCCAAATGATTCTGAAGGCAGAGCTAATGGGATTTCAGTCTGCCATATGCACATCCATCCTCGGAGAATGTTTTCATAAGCAATGGCAGCAGGGGATAATCAGGGTTACCTAAAATAACAGTGGGGACAATGACTCCATTTATAACAATGTCACGATGGGAATAATCTCCCAGCTTGTCCATGAAGGCAAAGTCACGATCTCCAGAACACTCTGACATTATGCACCCTGCCAGTGCATCCCAGATTAGTGACCATGAATCTGTCCTTGTGGTTGAGAAGGGCCTGCATACCAATGGCGCAGTACTCTTTGCAGTTTATGTATTCATGTGCTTCTTGCAGAGGGCAAATGATAGGCATGCCATTTCCATGGCCCTGGTGCAGTTTAGAAAGGCCATTATCTCAAAGCCACCAGTAATTTCAGGAATATTTTTAATGTTCACCACTTTGAGTACATCACAGGCCTGATTGCCTTGCAAACCTCTGCCCCACTGCCCCCACATTTGATTTGGGACCTACAAACTGGTTAGCCATGGACCTATAGCTGTCTAGGGTAGTCAACTTCCAGATAACACTAGCAACCTGCTTCTAGACCAGCATAGCCTCCCTCATGTGGGTGTCCTTGTACTGGAGAGTGGGGACTGGCTAGTGTCAAACCTCCAGGAACATCTGCTTCTTCCTGCGAAAGTTCTGGATCCATTGTTAGTCATCCCAGGTCTGCATGACAATGGATCCTGCCAGTCTGTGCTTATGGCTTTGCTCCAGAAGCACCAGTCTATGTGGGAGAAATCTGCAGCTAAGGCAACAGGCATGAGCAGCATCAGCTGGGTCAGAGTATACTCTTTCCAGAGATGCCTTTGACAGTTCACAAACATCTGCCAAAATGCCCAGGAGCGTCTTGCTTTGTTTCCCAAAATAGGACTGAGAGCATGAGGTGGAGAAGTTCTCCCATGTGGCAGGAGCTGTGTTGATGGCTCCAGCTGCTGGGAGCATGTGAGATCACATAACTCGGATGGATGTGTTCCCAGGCTAAAATCACCCAAACCACTTCTGGTCACCTCCCGCAGGAGGGACAGAGAAGTTCTCTCACAACCCATTATGAAACAAGCCCTAGAGTGGCTTTAGCTGGTATGGGTGCTAGAAACCCTGGGATACAACAGAATACTTCCACAGAAGCTGAAGTTCTGACTCGGGTCTGTGTAGTGCAGTATGGATGCACCAGCATGGTTGTGAGGTCTGGATGTCCAGTGCAGTGTGGTCGCTCAAGCATGGGCTTGGAAACATCAAGTCTGCAGGCAAGGGTCATATAACCCTGGGCTTAGCGTGCAGTGTAAACATACCCTCAGGTGCTAAATAAATTAACAAGGCAGTAATACATTCAAGGCTTGTTTCTGTCAATATCCGTTGACTGAATTGGTCTAAACCCAAATCTGGATCAAATTAAATATATGAAGTGAAATGTTAGAAACACCTGTTTTTGCAGTGTTTAATGCTCATAGCAAGCTGCTGCTTTGTAGAATGCTGGTTATACAGATCTGAATGTGAAAATGGCGGGGAAAGCCTCATCTAGAATAATTCAGTGCAGCTCTGCTGAGTTCACTAGAGCTGTTTACATCAGCTGAGGATCTGCCCTTACATTCAAACTGCTTTGATAGCAGGGTCATAAAAGCATATGTGGATGGGGGAAAAAATCATATTTTGTTGTATCCTTGTATCTTCCTTCCCTTCTTTTCCAGTGTTCGTGACTTCAGAACAGAAATGATGTCACTGTTCAGTGGCACAAAAGCAACCAGGCTGCAGTGAGATGCTGATTCTCTCTCCAATTTCTCTCTCTTCCTTCCTCCTTTCATGCCAGCCCATTATTTTGGGAACACAAAGGGATGAAGTTTTATTTTGTTACCAACATAAATCAGGGTCTGTGGGGAATTTCAGCTCTGTTAATAAGTAGTGAATAGACCCCATTGTCCAGACTGTTAAATCTAATTTGTTGAAGCATGGCATACACAGGCGGACTTCCCCAACAGGTCTTTTCACTGGTAAATAAAACAAGCAAAACACTCTGTGACTGTGGATTTGTGTGAGTTTATGGTTTTAAACACATATGAACTGTGAAATCATTTCCTACGTAAACCCTATCTCAATCGTCACAATGAAATGGGAAGATTTAAATAAACACATTTCTTTCTATCCTCTCTCTTGCACTCCTGATGGGGCTGGGGAGGATGGCAAAGGTGTTTTTTGTGCTTCCTTAGCCCTGGATAAGCTGAAGCCACTTCTGCCCCCAGCAAAAGTTGTGGACCTGAGATTGCTCATCTAACACATGCTGGTGTGTAAACACGCCCTAGATACTGTTACCTCAATAAGAATTGCTGGAGCACAGTGCACTCTGGTCATTGCTGTCATAACCTAGTCCTAGATTTGGACCTTAGCGTCCAAAATATGGGGGTTAGCATGAAAACCTCTAAGCATAGTTACCAGCTTGGACCTGGTAAAGCTGCCACCACCCAAAAAATTAGAGTGTTTTGGGGTACTCTGGTCCCCACAAAACCTTCCCTGGGGACCCCAAGACCCAAATCCCTTGAGTCTCACAACAAAGGGAAATAAACCTTTTCCCTTCCCCCCTCCAGGTGTTCCTGGAGAGATACACAGAAGCAAACTCCGTGAATCTAAACAGAGGGAGTCCACCCTCTCTAATTCCAGTCCTGGAAACACAAGCACTTCCCTCTTCACCCAGAGGGAATGCAAAGTCAGGCTAGTAAATCTAACACACACAGATTTCCCCCTGATTTCTTCCTCCCACCAATTCCCTGGTGAGCTGCAGACTCAATTTGCTGGAGTTCCCCACTAAAGAAAAACTCCAACCGGTCTTAAAAGAAAGCTTTATATAAAAAAGAAAGAAAAATACATACAAATGGTCTCTCTGTATTAAGGTGACAAATACAGGGTCAATTGCTTAAAAGAAATATGAATAAACAGCCTTATTCAAAAAGAATACAATTCAAAGCACTCCAGCAACTATAGACATGTAAATACAAAAGAACATATAAATCCCTATCTGATCTTTGGTACTTACAACTGGGAAACAGAAGATTAGAAAGCAGGAAACAGAAATCACTTCTCATAGCTGAGAGAGCATACAGGCAGAAGACCAAAGAACAAAGGACTCACACACAAAAAACCCTCCACCCAGAGTTGAAAAAATCCTGTTTCCTGATTGGTCCTCCGGTCAGGTGTTTCAGATACTTCTTTCCAGGTGAAAGAGACATTAACCCTTAGCTATCTGTTTATGACACGCCCCCCAAATTGCAGACAGTGGGGAAGCTCACTGGCGGCGATTTCCTTTTAGAACTTTAAAATAAACAGATTAATACAACACATGCACCTTTACATATCCCACTAAGTATATAACTAACAGATTTCTACATTTTAAGAACACTTTTTTGTCCGTTACAGCTATTCCCCTATTCCATTTTGTTTCCCCAGACTCCATTTTGTTTTCTGTTCTCCTGTGGCCGCCCTTCCCTGGCTGTTAAGTTGTTTACCAGGGCCACTGCCCTTCTCAAAGGGAGGGCCCCTTAAGTTGTTTAACAAGAGCCATTGCCCTTCTCAAAGGGATGGCCACTTGTGCTGCATGCTAAATGGGACCACTGCCCTTTTCAAAGGGTTAGTCCTGTTATCACCTCGTTGAACCTGGGCTTGGTGTAGGGTAGGCAATGTCCAGAGCTGCAAGGCCTATTGTGGTTTTAAGATCCTGGGCATGAGTCATAGTCTCATGTGCTCTTGAGTCACCTATTGCACAGGACTATGTCCAGGCATGTCTCTGGGCTTACCTTCAGTTTTTCCCCTGTGCCCCCTCCCCTGTGACAGAGGGAGCCTATCAGGATTACTGGTGGGAAACTGCCCAAGTTTGCCTTTAAAACCAGACATTTTTGAAACACACCTCAGAAAGGTTCCTGCATTGCTGCCTGGTCTGATCAGCCAGGGGTTCTGGGGGGTCCTTTCTCCGCTCTTGTTTTATTTTTGAGCGTACCCCCGTTTTTGAAACCCCCCCCACGAAGAACGAATTGCTACCTGAGAGATCTCCTGATTATTGAGACTGTACCGAACCCTCCTTGCCTCTTCTGATGTTGCTGCTGCTTCTGCCTTTGCTGCTGCCTTGGGGACTGGTAAGAATCCCTCTGTAAAACTTTCTATACTTTTATTTTATTATTTTAGCTGCTGGCTCTGTTTCCCCAGCACACAGACTCAAGCTAAACCTTGGTCTGTGTCTTAAAACCTCTCTTAAACTACAGGGCTCTTTGCCACTGCTAAGCTCTGCTCCTGTGGGCTTTGCCTTGGGGCTCTCTGCTTTCAGCTGTAGCCACCGCTGTAGCCACCATCCCTTGGCTTCCTTGGGAGCTGGGTCCTGGATACATACCACTCTGCCCTCTGTAACCTCCCCATAGCATAAGGTGCACCATAGGTCTTGTTTTTTTTTAATTTAATAAGTCATAGTTTGTTAAGATTGTAGAGCTTGTAAGTTTCTGTGATATTTGTTGTGTTGCCTAATTGTTGGTTAAGATAAGTTTAGAAAATCATTGCCTGGTTGTATTCTGTAGCTGCTTGTCATTTTATATAAGTTTGATTAAGTTAGGGGATAGATAAGGTTTTTACTATTTGAATTTGTCTTCCCACTGCCCCAATCCCGCCCCCCCGAGCTCCCCAGTCACTCATTGCAGTCTCTCTGCTGTTTAAACTTGCAGCCTGTCTGCTCTCTGTGTCTCCCTGAGTTTAAATCTCCCTCTGTAGCGCCGCTATCTTTGGTTTCTGCTCCACCACGTGCTCCTCTTCCCCCATCCCCTAACCTCATTCCTCTACCACTGCCTTTCTCTCTCTCTCTCTCTCTTTTAATCCCTTCCCCCACGTGTTCACCCCGCTCCTACTGCTGCCAAACCTCAATTGTATTACTGAAGTCTAGCATAAAACCCCATTGGTTACCCTTTTTCTCTCTCACACACCTCACATTTTATATTTACACCACTGTGACACATTTTTACCTAGAGTTGTTGGTTATTTAACACATTTTACCCATAACTGTTAGTTGGTTATATGCTGCTGTGACACACCCTTTACCTAGAAATTGTTAGCTACCTGTTACATTTATACTTCAGTGTTAATTGGTTACCAACTGTATTGTACCCCACTGTATTGTACCCCACTATTGAAACCCCCTATACTATACTAAAAGAACTCCCTCCCCAATTGCCTACCTTAACAAACCCCATACCCCTCACTATTAAATTTTCCCTGTTTTTGCATTTTCTTAATAAAGTTTATTTTGCACCCCACCTGTGTGGTAATTGCTCCCCAAGATCCCATATACCTGCAGGCAGGGACATTTTTAACTATGGATTCTGGGAAACTCTCACGGGAGAGTGCATCAGCTACTTTGTTAGAAGCTCCTGAGACGTGCTGAATTGTAAAATCAAAATCTTGGAGCGCTAAACTCCAACGAAGAAGTTTCTTATTGTTCCCCTTGGCAGTATGAAGCCACTTTTGTGCAGCATGGTCAGTTTGTAGCTGGAACCGCCATCCCCAAACATATGGGCGTAGCTTTTCCAGGGCGTACACAATGGCATAGCATTCCTTTTCACTGACTGACCAGTGACTTTCCCTCTCAGACAGTTTCTTGCTGAGAAACACGACAGGATGGAAGTTGTGATCCGTTGCTTCCTGCATGAGAACTGCTCCTATACCACGCTCAGATGCATCCGTGGTTACTAGGAATGGCTTGTCAAAGTCCGGGGCCCTGAGTACAGAGTCAGACATGAGCATCGCCTTAAGCTGGGTAAAGGCCTTTTGACACTCATCAGTCCACTTAACTGCATTTGGCTGGGTCTTTTTAGTCAGGTCGGTCACTGGGGCAGCGATTTGGCTGTAGTTTGGTACAAATCGCCTGTAGTACCCGGCCAAGCCTAAGAAGGATTGGACCTGCTTCTTGGATCTTGGGACAGGCCACTTTTGGATAGCATCCACCTTGGCCTGTAGGGGGTTTATGCTTCCTCGACCCACCTGGTGCCCCAGGTAAGTCACTCTGTTTTGGCCTATTTGACACTTTTTGGCCTTAACAGTTAGTCTGGCCTGCCTGATGCGCTCAAAGACCTTTTCCAGGTGTAGTAGGTGTTCGGGCCAGGAGTCTGAAAAAATGGCCACGTCATCGAGGTAGGCAACTGCAAATTCTCCCAGTCCAGCTAGTAGACCATCTACCAGCTTCTGGAAGGTGGCGGGTGCATTGCGAAGCCCGAAAGGAAGGACATTGAATTCATACACCCCCGCATGGGTGACGAATGCTGACCTTTCCTTGGCAGGTTCATCTAGCGGTACTTGCCAGTACCCCTTGGTTAAGTCTGTTGTAGAGATGAACTGGGCACGTCCCATCTTCTCCAATAGCTCATCGGTGCGTGGCATTGGATAGTTGTCCGGACGAGTTACCGCATTTAGCTTACGGTAGTCCACGCAAAAGCGTATTTCCCCATCTGGTTTGGGTACCAGAACCACTGGAGATGCCCATGCACTGGTAGATGAGCGGATTATACCCATCTGTAGCATGTTCTGGATCTCCCATTCTATAGCAGCTTGGGCATGAGGAGATACCCGGTAGGGTGGGGTTCTGATTGGGTGAGCATTACCTGTGTCAATGGAGTGGTATGCCCGTCAGTCCGTCCTGGGGTGGCTGAGAACAATGGGGCGAAGCTAGTGCACAGCTCCTTGATTTGTCGCCGCTGCAGACGTTCCAGGGTGGTTGAGAGGTTCACCTCTTCCACGCCACCGTCTTTTTTCCTGTCGTAGTAGACACCGTCAGGCCACTCAGCATCATCTCCCTGGACTGTAAACTGACAAACCTGTAAGTCTCTGGAATAGAAAGGCTTGAGAGAATTAACATGGTACACTCTGGGCTTTAGTGAGGAATTGGGAAATGCTATGAGGTAGTTCACAGTTCCCAGGCACTCTTGGACCGTGAATGGCCCTTCCCATGATGCTTCCATCTTATGGGCCTGTTGCGCCTTCAAGACCATAACCTGGTCTCCTACCTTGAAGGAACGTTCTCTGATATGTTTGTCATACCAGGCCTTTTGCTCTTCCTGAGCATCCTTTAGGTTTTCTCTGGCAAGGGCTAAAGAGTGTCAGAGGGTGCTTTGTAGGTTGCTTACAAAGTCCAGAATGTTAATTCCTGGAGAAGGCGTAAACCCCTACCATTGCTGCTTCATCAACTGTAATGGCCCCTTAACCTCGTGACCATACACAAGTTCAAACGGTGAAAACCCTAAACTGGGATGTGGTACAGCCCTGTAGGCAAACAGCAACTGCTGCAACACTAGGTCCCAATTACTGGAGTATTCGTTGACGAATTTATGTATCATGGCCCCCAAAGTTCCATTAAACCTTTCCACCAGGCCATTGGTTTGATGGTGGTATGGGGTGGCATCCAAGTGGTTCACCCCATGAGTTTCCCACAGTTTTTGCATGGTCCCTGCCAGGAAATTAGACCCTGAATCTGTAAGGATGTCGGAGGGCCAACCTACCCTGGCAAAAATGTCTGTTAGGGCCAGGCACACAGTGTTAGCCCTGGTGTTGCCTAGAGCTACTGCTTCCGGCCATCGGGTAGCAAAGTCCACTAAAGTCAGTACGTACTGCTTTCCTCTGGGTGTCTTTTTTGGGAAAGGACCCAGAATATCCACAGCTAATCGCTGAAAGGGGACCTCAATTATGGGGAGTGGCTGGAGAGGGGCCTTGACCTGGTCTTGAGGCTTTCCCACTCTTTGGCATACCTCACAAGACCGGACATACTTGGCAACGTCCTTGCCCATCCCCTCCCAGTGGAAGGACTTCCCCAACCGGTCCTTGGTTCTGTTCACCCCAGCATGGCCACTGGGATGATCATGGGCTAAGCTTAAGAGCTTCCCCCGGTACTTAGTTGGAACCACCAACTGTTTTTGCGGCTGCCATTCTTCCCGGTGTCCACCAGAAAGAATCTCCTTGTATAAAAGTCCTTGGTCTATAACAAACCGGGATCGATTAGAAGAGCTGAGAGGCGGTGGGGTGCTCCGTGCCGCCACCCAAGCTTTCTGAAGGCTGTCGTCTGCTTCCTGCTCAGTCTGGAACTGTTCCCTTGAGGCTGGGGTCACCAGTTCTTCCTCAGACTGTGGACTTGGGCTTGGTCCCTCTGGAAGCGATGTAGGTGATGGGGTTGTTTCCGTTGCTGGTGAACCGCTCTCCGCTGGTGCACCTGAGGGTATTTCAGGCTCAGGCTGAGCCTTTTGGGTATGGCTGTCTGTTGCTTCTGCCAGTTCTGGCTCGCTGGCGCATTCTGGCGTTGAGTTTGAAGATGTGGTTGCATTTGCTGGTGCTGGTTGCTGTTCCAGTTCCGGGCCTGGGACTGGAGGTGCTGTGGCTGTTTCAGTGGTTGGCATGGAATCCGGGTCCACTACCTCTGTCTGGGTCTCTGGTAACACAGATGGGGCGTCTGTGGACGGCTCAGGAACAGGAATGGGTCTGGAAGCTTGCCTGGTTTGGCTACGTGTAACCATTCCCACTCGCTTGGCCCGCTTCACCTGGTTGGCCAAGTCTTCCCCCAGTAGCATGGGGATAGGATAATTGTCATAGACTGCAAAAGTCCACATTCCTGACCAGCCTTTGTACTGGACAGGCAGTTCAGCTGTAGGCAAGTCTACAGCTTGTGACATGAAGGGATAAATTGTCACTTGGGCCTTCGGGTTGATGAATTTGGGGTCTACGAAGGATTGGTGGATAGCTGACACTTGTGCCCCCGTGTCTCTCCACGCAGTAACCTTCTTTCCACCCACTCTCAAATTTTCCCTCCGCTCCAAGGGTATTTGAGAGGCATCTGGGCCTGGGGATCTTTTGGGTGATGGTGGTGTAATGAACTGCACTCGGATGGCGTTCTTTGGACAGTTGGCCTTGATATGTCCCAGTTCATTACACTTAAAGCATCTTCCATCTGATGGGTCACTGGGTCGAGGTGAGTTACTGGAGACTGGTCAGGTGGAAGAATAGTGTGTCTGTGGCTTTACTTGAGTTGTAGGTGGGGTTTTTGGCTGCCCTCAGTTGTAGGGTTTATGGTCGGTGTGCCCTCTGGGGTATTCGTTCCCCTTGACAGTAGCTTTCTTGCTTTCTGCCACTTCCATCCATCTGGCTCCAATCTACCCCGCCTCGGTGAGATTTTTGGGTTTTCCATCTTGTATCTACCGTGTTATGTCCTCAGGAACACCATCCAAGAACTGCTCCATTTGTATGAGGAGGTGCAGTTCTTCCAAGGATTTAACATTGTGTCCTCATATCCAGGCCTCATAATTTTTCCCAGCGTAGTAGGCATGTTTGGGAAATGACACATCTGGTTTCCACTTTTGGGTTCTGAAACGATGACGGGCATGATCCGGGGTTATCCTCATTCTGTATCTGGCCTTGGTTTGAAAAAGTTTATAGTTGTTCATTTGCTGCTTAGGCATTTCAGCTGCCACCTCTGCTAAACGTCCACTGAGCTGTGGCCTCAATTCTACCATGTACTGGTCTTCAGGGATGCTGTACCCAAGACAGGCTCTTTCAAAATTTTCCAAGAAGGCCTCAGTGTCATCACCTGCCTTGTAGGTGGGAAATTTCCTGTGCTGTGGAACCATAATTGGCGAAGGGTTGTTAGGATTGGCTGGTGCATGCAGCCCAGCTTGCGCTAAGTCCAGTTCATGTTTTCTCTGTTTTTCCTTCTCTTCACTTTCTTTTTGTTGTTTTTCCATTTCTTGGCGGTGGGCCATGTCTTCTTCTTGTTTCCTTCTGTGGGCCACCTCTTCTTCTTCTTGTTTCCTTCTGTGGGCCACCTCTTCTTCTTCTAGTTTTCTTTTGTGGGCTGCCTCTTTGGCTGCTTGTTCTCTTTTGTAGGATGCCAGTTTGATGCTTTCTTCCTTTTCTTTCAGCTCCACCTCTTTTTGTCTTTTTTCCAGTTGTCGCCTGTGTTCAGCTTCTTTGATTTGTTCTTCTGCCTCCCTTTTTTCCTTGGATGTCATGGTTCCTGTTTTCTTGTGTTGGGGTGCCCTCCGGTGTTTGTTGTCTGAACTGCAGGCTCTGTTGCCTCCTGGGATCTGCCTAGCAACAGTGCCTTTTTCCCTTTCTTTCTCTAGCTAATGTTTTCAATGTAAAGTAAACCAGAAAAACCACTTTATTTGCATGAATATAGTGCTGGTATCTGCCTCCTAATGGGAGTGCTATTGTGTGACAAAAGACCCATAACAGCTCCTTAATGGTTTCTTGCTTAATATGCAAGCCACAACTGCCAGAGAGAGCAGAAAAAAAATTCTCTCTGGTTCCCTTTTAAAACCAAACTGTTTCTCTCTGCTAAAAAGCCCCTAGCAGAGAAAAGAAAAATATAATATTCCTACTGGCTTCTGGATTGTATCTATCCCACCTCTGCCACTCATGTCATAACCTAGTCCCAGATTTGGACCTTAGCGTCCAAAATATGGGGGTTAGCATGAAAACCTCCAAGCATAGTTACCAGCTTGGACCTGGTAAAGCTGCCACCACCCAAAAAATTAGAGTGTTTTGGGGTACTCTGGTCCCCACAAAACCTTCCCTGGGGACCCCAAGACCCAAATCCCTTGAGTCTCACAACAAAGGGAAATAAACCTTTTCCCTTCCCCCCTCCAGGTGTTCCTGGAGAGATACACAGAAGCAAACTCCGTGAATCTAAACAGAGGGAGTCCACCCTCTCTAATTCCAGTCCTGGAAACACAAGCACTTCCTTCTTCACCCAGAGGGAATGCAAAGTCAGGCTAGTAAATCTAACACACACAGATTTCCCCCTGATTTCTTCCTCCCACCAATTCCCTGGTGAGCTGCAGACTCAATTTGCTGGAGTTCCCCACTAAAGAAAAACTCCAACCGGTCTTAAAAGAAAGCTTTATATAAAAAAGAAAGAAAAATACATACAAATGGTCTCTCTGTATTAAGGTGACAAATACAGGGTCAATTGCTTAAAAGAAATATGAATAAACAGCCTTATTCAAAAAGAATACAATTCAAAGCACTCCAGCAACTATAGACATGTAAATACAAAAGAACATATAAATCCCTATCTGATCTTTGGTACTTACAACTGGGAAACAGAAGATTAGAAAGCAGGAAACAGAAATCACTTCTCATAGCTGAGAGAGCATACAGGCAGAAGACCAAAGAACAAAGGACTCACACACAAAAAACCCTCCACCCAGAGTTGAAAAAATCCTGTTTCCTGATTGGTCCTCTGGTCAGGTGTTTCAGATACTTCTTTCCAGGTGAAAGAGACATTAACCCTTAGCTATCTGTTTATGACAATTGCCCACTCCGGTCCCTGAGAGACAGGCAGAAACCCACCCACACATTCCAATGGTGGAAGGGTCCATACACCTCGCCCACCAGTGCTGGAGAGGGCAACACCACCCATGCAGTCCCCTCACAAAGCGAATGCTGAGCTTCTGTAAAACAGTCATTTGGTCCCTTTGTGGCATGGAACCAGAAAAGAAACAACAGAGTAAGGGCCGGACAACTGTCCTTTGATGTTTAAAACTTGTCTTCGTTGTTTCAAAATAACTCTGAACTTAAGCGAAAAATTATCTTAAAAACAATGCATTTATAGTACAAGAGAAATTAGCGGTAGCCAGCAATTGAAGAGTCTTCAACTGTACTTACAATCTGTGTTATTTCTCCATTTCAAGGTAAGGGCCAGTGTCAAGTTTGTTCTTAGAAAAGCATTAAAGGTTAAAGAGCAAATTTTGGTCAGACTAAAAAAAAAAAATCTCCAAAAAGTCTGGGTTTTTGTTTGTTTGTTTTGGATAAATTTGTGGCAAAGCGTTGAGGGTCTGGGGAATATATCTCCAACTTTGCTCAGATACCAAGGTGTTGGATACATTAGAAATATCTAGAAAGATAATTAATTTAGACAAAATGAGTTATTCACCTCTGTTCAAGATCACTTTTCTATACTTTGCTCTGTCTAGACTAATGAGTACTTTAATTTTAGCTTTATTGTGATTTTTTGCCTTAAAATTCCTCAAGGTGAACTGATTTAAATCAAAGCAATTTTAATCATAGATTTTAATCAGGATTTAAATCAGCAAGCAGGAAAGCTTGATTTAAATAATTGATTTTAATCTCATTTGGCATTTGTACTTTTTCATTATTTTCCTAAGGAAGAGTTGATGCTCATCGGTTGGTAACCATTAAAACATGTTGATTTGCAACTAAACATAGCCTCTACACTAAATTTGGTACTTCTTTTTGCTAATCGGGATGATGTAGACATGGCCATGTCTACACTACAGGTACTATAGCAGCAAAGCTATGTACCATAGCTGTGCCACCGTAACCCGTAGTGTAGATGCAGACTAGGATGACAGAAAGAGTTTTTCCATCACTGTAGGAACTCGACCTTCCCAAGTGATGGTAGCTGGGTTGACAGAAACATTCTTCCATTAATTTAGCTGCATCTACTCCGGAGGTTAGGCTTGCACAGCTAGGCACACAGGGCTGTGGATTTCTCACAGTACTGAACACTGCAGCTATGTTGACCTGAATTGTAAGTGTAAACCAGTCTTATATTCATCCACATGTATGTTATGCTATATAATTGTTTAAGTACATTTATTCAAATTCATAATTTTACATTTCTCTGTTAAGTTAGAAAATGGCGACGCCTTTATTTACTGAATTAATTTATTTGTTTGTGATTTGTAAAAGCTCTATTTAGATGAAAATTGTAATCCAATTAAAAATGTGCAGACAGCATGCAAAAAATAGTTAGCTAAATATGCTGGGTACATAAGAAAAAGTTTATCAAAACATGTTTTGCATTTTAAACTAACTGATCTGTTAAACAATGGAAGTATTATCTCTAGTTACTAATTGAACGGAATGTTTCTGGCCACTGTGTCCTTCAAGTTTTTAGAACTAATAGATGTCATCCTCTCACATCTAGTTTTTATTCCCAGACTGTAAGAGGAAAACAAGTTTTTCTGTTGTGTCAGTTCCCAATCAGTTAATCTTAACTGAATGAGCTAGGCATTGAACTGAGCTAACTGAATAAAGTGAAATGAAGAAAATATATTCTCTGCACCTGAAGAAGAGGTCATTGCTGTCAAAAGTTGATTTAGCATGCACTTCAGCAAATTCTGGTTCCAGGTACTTAGCCATGACTTCTACCAGTTCAGTGCTTTGACTTTTAAATAAAGTTCAGCAGCAACCATGTACTGCTGACTATTAATTTTTAAATTTAAATTAAATGATTTCAATAGTTTATAGTAAGTTTAGGCCTTCACATAGGTTGTTACAAGTTCAATTTCAATTTTAAATAGATTTATTTTTAAAAAGAAAAAGTATATTTAAATTTTTAAAAATCTGATGTTTTTGAGTTAATTTTTATCCATTCTGAAATTCCCTTTTAAATAAGGGCACTACAACAGTAGTTTGGCAATTCACAAAACCTTTGTTTAAGAGGAATTTTATAGTCTGTCAATGTTTATGGAGCTGATCTATTTTAATTTTGAATTTTACCAGTGACCAGTTTGAAACCTTAGGGTAAAATCTAAAAAAACTGAACAATTTTCAAGGTAGGTCAGTTTTTTAAAGCCTAGTGATGATAACACTTTAAGGACAAACCAGGATATAAGAAAGTAATGTATTTCAAAGAACCATTTGAGCAGTCTTTTAAAGCAACTGTCTGTACTTAAACAACAATAATTTAATGCCTTATTGCCAACACTCATCATTTGTTCTTGATTTTACATCTTCCTCTGCAAAAATAATGGAAAGTTTGATGACAGGGTAAACACTTACACTAACATTTATATATATTTTTATTTGTATTGCTGTAGTGCTGAAAGATCATATCAGCATTCCAGCCTCATTGTACCGGCTGCTGTACTAAGACATGACTCATTAGTCATTTTAAAATATCCCTTTAAGTACATTTGCATGTTTTCCTACTCAGTACAGTTCAGTATCTTTAAATGCAGATTGAGAGAGATTATACCAAGGAAATTTGGAACTTTAAGATAGAGTCTTTACACTCTGACTATGCTCAGCTGAACACTTGAACATTTATGTTTAAATTATCTTGGCTCGTCTGACACTATTTGATAGAAACATAATTCTTGCTGTAGAAGCTTCAAACATTGGAACTGCAAAAGCAAGTGAAGAAGAGTGAGATGTGAGAGTGGAGTATCGCCACATATACAACCTTAAAGCAGTTAAGGAATTGAATAAAGTGGATATAATTTTGCCAAAGGATTGCTCTTGATGGAAACAGTTATCTGGACACTAGGGGAGAAATTGGATTGTGATGTTTGATGTACCATTCATTAGAATTTTTCTTGTTAGACATTAATGCCAAGTGTGTGATATAAGACACACACAGTCACTTACATGGAAAGGTTACTTTTCCTATGGAATAGCTTTTACATGCTACTAGAACAGACTGAGTAGCATAAGGAACTCTCCAGGAATCTACAAAGTCAAGTGACAGCTGCAGTGCAGTATTATATGACGTATTTATCTTTATCTTGTAAGGAAAGGGACAAAAATAGACAGACAGGGCCCCAACAGAAAGAACAAGCAGATGGGTTAAACTTTTGTGCACAATTACATGGAAACAATGGATAAAAATAGCAAGGCAAAGACAAGATACAGCTGTGCCTCCCTAATAATCATGCAGGGAAATGCTGGTTAGTATTATTATTACCTAAATGTAGATATCCAGTTGGTTATGACAGTGGTTTATTGGCTCTACTCTAGAGCATGACTGATTGAGAATTGTGATCTGAGACACATCTGTTTATCTACTGTAATACTGATCACTTCTTTTGGTCTTAGTATTCTTCTATTTACTTTAGTCAAGAAAAATAATTGGATTTTTTTTAAAGTAGTCACATTGTTGGTGAGCACTTACATCATGAATAATCTCACTGATTTCAGTCAGATCACTCAAGTAAGTAAAAGCCCCCACAATCTGGTCTCGCATCAAATAAGGAGGATGATATTTTCTTACCTTCCTTATCTATAAATTTTGAACAGACTAAGAACTGTTGTTTGATTCTGAGCAGACAGGAACTTTCCATTTCACAAGATGGAGAAGCCTATTTGCTACCTGTGCTGCATATCCTGTGACTGGAACTCATGGCCCTGAGTGGCAGAAGAAATTCCTTAGTGATTTTCTGCATAGCTAACACCATCCTGTTGTCATACACACTGATTTCCAAAGCCCTGCTCATCACATCACTACAGAACCCACATTGGGACATTAGGAAGGCCAATTGGAATGGCTACATGGAAGCCACAGAAAAAGTGATTTAGTGAATACCTGCAAACATAGCCAGTTATGACATCTTCATCAACCTCCTTAAAGTGGCTATGAAAAGGAACATCCACTGTGGCTACAGGAAAGCCTACACTCTGTTCTTGGCAGAGAGTTAGGCACACCTAAAGGAGTACAGGACAACAGTTAACTCGGCTGCTGCAATCACATGCCTGGAATCACTGCACTTCATTAGACAAGAGTGATGTATAACATCTATAATAATTATGCAAAGCATAAATTTCACCCAGTAAAGCAGAAAAGCCTGGAGACTTCTCCGCAATCTTGGTGGTGCAAACCCTCCCCAGAGCAGAGTGCCACGTTACAGCCGATGCTATCCCACCCAAAAGCTCCTGAATTCCAAGGCTCACACAGACTGTAATCACAAAAGGAAAGTGAAGAAAGAGCTTTATCACTCCCTATCTGACTGCCCAGAAACATCAAATCCATCAAAGCCATTCACTAGAGAAGAGGTGGAAAAGGCCATCACACTTGCAAACTTGGCAAGGTGCAGGCCCAGATGGCAACTTCCCAGAATTACTGAAAATCCTAGCCCAGCATGGCTGCAACTGTATGATGTGCTTCTTTGGCCAACATGCATGCCATTTGCTGAACACCTAAGATATGGCCACAACAAAGGTAACCACAGTCCTGAAACCAGGGGAGACAGCTGACAATCTGAAAAACCACCAGCTGACATCATTACTATGTTTGATGTTCAAGCTCTTGGAAATGATGATACTCCAAAGACTTACATCCATCTTTGAGGACTACATCCCTAAAGAGCAATCTGGGTTTAGACTGGGATGGTGCATGCCCAATCAGGTAATAGTACTGCTGACTTACATCAAAGCTAGTTATCACCATGGGCTCAAAACAGCAGCTGTCTTTGTGTACGTGTGCTTTGGCATACAACACAGTTTGGCATGATGGCCTGCTTCTGAAAGTGTCAAAAATAGGTTTCAGAGTAGCAGCCGGATTGAAGAACACTGCTGTGCTTCCAGAGAGTTATGCTCACCAGTCACAAGTTTCACATACATCCAATGGAACAGACCAGCAGATTTTTTTTATTGAACAACAGGCTCCCACAGTGATCCATCTTGGCCTCCTAGCTTTTTCATATTTATATCAGGAACACATCATTGACCCAGTCACGGAAATTTGGATATGCAGATGATCTCATGCTAGTAATCTAAATGAGCACTTTCACCCAAGCGGAATGTGTCCTCACAGATGATCTGAAAAAACTGGAGTACTACTGGTTATGGTGACTCCAATCAAACACTCAGACAGCTGTCTCCATGTTTCACCTGAGCAACCAATATACAAAGAAGTGCCTGAATGTCACCTTCTGCAATATCAAACTCAGCGCAAGAATTACCTGAAATATCTTAGAGTGGTTCTGGATCATAGCCTGGATCATAACCGGATGATGCCACTGCCAAGATAAAAACTAAGAACAATATAATCCATGAACTAGTCAGGACCAGTTGGAGAGCAGGTGCTCACACCTTGAAGGCAGCCTCCTTGCCCTCATCTTCTCAGCAAATGAATATTGCACGCCAGTATGGCAAATAGTGTACCCGGGAAAGTTGTTGATTTGCAACTGAATACTGCTATAAGAATTGTCACAGGTGTGCTGAAGTCAACACTGACAGTCTGGCTTCCCATCCTTTTGCTTATCTTACCACCATCTTTCAAAACAGAAACAGCAATTTTACAAGAATACGACTGTGAGATAATAAATGCAGACTTGGAGAACTTCATAGATGGGCCACTTCCCTTCCCCTCTTGAGATGCCACCTTAAATCTAGGAACCTCTTCCTATGAGCAGTCAAAGATTGTCACCAAAAGACAAGTGGCTGAGGCTGTGAGAAAACAATGGGGTCAAGAATCAAGACCTGATCACAGATCCTACAGACCAACCACCTGGGTTCACCATGACATGTAAGATATGGATTACAGAGAAGTACATCAGAACCTCACACAGGCATTGTAATTACCTACCACGCACCTGGAAAATGAAGGACAGCCCAATATGTGATGATGGAGAAGATAGCCAAATCATGGGGCATCTTGTGAACTGCTGTTCTCTAAAATCTTTCTCCAAAGGGACAGCCTTGATTCATCCCATGTCATTGGAAGCCATAGAGTAAATGACAAATCTGGATGTTGAATTTAATGTTGCTTTTCAAGTTGCCATATGAAAGATTATTTCACTATGTTGAATAGGGTTTCCCCCAAAGTCAGAATTTACTAAATTGTAATTTAGGCTACAAAGCTGAAATAAAGCTTAAATAACTAGAAAACTGCTAGGTACCTGCTGTTTTTCTAAGACCTGACTAGTGCTCATGGAGCTTAAACAGAAAACAACCAAAAACCCCAACAAAAACACACTTTGGAGAATTAGTGTTAACAATTAAACTATCATGTGATGGAAGGGGAGCATGGTAAGAACAAGTGCTTGTAAAGTTTTTAAGGTGACCAGTAGAACTTCAAGCTTGGTTCAAAATCTTATCAACTTCTGACTCCTTTCGCTGGCTGATATGCTATGAGAGGCCCATTTATACAGAAGCTTCCCGACTTAGGCAAGGCGTTCCATTCTGGAATGCCTTGCGTAAGTCGAATTTTGCGTAAGTTGGGAACGTATCTCTGACAATTATGAAAAAAAAAGTTTAAGGAACTTATGTAACTTTTCCCATAAGTCCTGATTTCCATAAGTCGCGTTTGCGTAAGCCGGGGAGCATCTGTACTCTTCTTCATGCATCTCCTACTTACTACCAAACATCCTTCCTCTCCATTTAAATTCCTTCTTGAAACTCTCTTCTTCCACAAGTTGTCTATGAGAACTACCTAAAATAATGTATCGTGATTATGCTGAGCCCTTGACTCACACACAGTATCGAGGGCATCTGGACCATTGCAGGTTTTATACTGTGATCTCCTTGCTGCTGCTAGGCCTGTGTCTTTACGTTTGTGCAGCAGACATGGACAGCACACCACTCCTGTGTTAATATCAGTAGTAGCCGATTGAATCATTGCTGTCTTATATCTTAAATAGCCCAACCAGCAAATAATTTCAGTAAATAGCTTTGGTAACTAGCAGAACAAAAAGGTTATTTCAACTTATATTTCTGAGATGATAAAAAAATGCAGTTAGTTACAGCCCTGTTGTTCACAGAGCGTTAAATTGGAATCCATAATTATCCTATGGGTCTTTAACAACAGAGGCAAATAAAAACTGAACCCATTTTATGATAAGAAAGCAAGTGTTTGTGAGAAAACTCCATGGTTAGAGTAAACTCACATTGTGATCAGCGTTCAGTTTCAAGAATATAATTGCCTTTCAAGAGTTAATCTGAAATTAAACACTCAGGAAAAGAGTGAGGCTGGGCCTTATTTAGTTAGGGACTAGGTCGAGATCCTCCTAGGTATTTACACGCCTAACTCTCATTAATGTCAGTTAGGGGCCTACATACCTTTCAGGATCTGGGCTTGATTCAGCTACCCCTACATTGAATGGTACCTATTCTGGTGAGTAGTCTCACAATGGGACCACTAGCAACAGTAGTACTCAACATGAGAAAGGGTTGGGCCCCTGAGACATTTATATGGATACCCATCACCAATCTTCAGGTGCCTCATATTCATAAAAACAGTCAGTTGTAAAGTGATATGAATTTGGTAACAATTAAATTTATATGTTGCCTGCATAGCCATGACATATTTTTAAGAAATCTTACCAAGTAGTATTAGGGCAATTTTCCCTCTGACCATGGGACTGATCCATGCAGCCGTGTCAATACCAAAGTGATCTGACGTTCTAAACAATTTAACGTGCTACATAGACATGTCAACAAAAAATGTTTAAGATGAAGTTAAGAAAAAAATCTTCTTTTTGCTAATTTTTAACTGATATTTTCTGACTCATTCACAGATTCAACTCCAGGTCCCACAAAGAAATAGCTGGGCATTTATGTTGTGATCACAGATCCAGTATGCACAGCTCTGTTCTCTTATCCAGTGATGGCCCTGTGCTACCTAAGAAACCCATTCATCTCTGAACTCTATATGAACACCCTGAAACAGCCAGAGAATCACAGGCCCAACTGCAGTGACAGAAGGAGTGGACAAGGAACAAACATATTTTGCATAGGTGCTTGCATAATGTGGATCTGGTCTTGAGGTGACCCACAGCTAAGTCATGAAGAACCCATAATACAACTGAGCTAAGAGCTGAAGAAAAGAGGTTACCTACAAAAAGGTATATCATTGCCACTGATCAGCTAAATAATCAGAGCAGGTGGCTTTAAAAGATCTGGGAATCGATCACAATAAAGACAGCAAACAGATTAAGCAGAATAATTAAACTAATCAGTACTCCAACTGTGATAGGTTTTACCTCTCTGGTTCCCCCTTTGGCTGAGTGCAGCACTTTTCTTGTCTTAAATGTCCTTCTCAGGACAGCAGCATGACTGTAGTCTGTGTCCCAGACATGCAGTACAGCCCTCCAGCTGTACCTCTTAGGGAGTTCCCCCTTCTGGTGGAGGAAAGGGGTGCATGCTTAGGGAGTTCCCCCTTCTGGTGGAGGGAAGGGGTGCATGTTGAAGTAGTCCAAAAGAAAAAGGCAAAATACGCCCACAGTCCATGAAGAGGGCTGGTTCCCTATGGTCTCATGCAGGGTACAGACAAATAGTCCTTAGGAGGAAGGTCTGGCTCCTTATCTCTTGTGTGTTCAAACCACCAAGGCTGAGTCCCACTGCTCCAAAAATAAAAGTAAGGAAAAGCTGGTCCTTCTGCTTCCTCAGAGGACTCGGGGGGAACTGGTGCTGTCATGCAGTTTCCACAAGATACAGACCCTGTACCCAGGGAGCTCTGTGCACTAGTTCTGTTTGCTCCTGAATGCCACTCAGTCTATTCCAGGATACTCCCTTTTAAGGACTTGCCCTTCTCCAGCATTGACAAACCTTACAAGTGCAGTGGGTTGGGGCTGACTGAGCCCAGAAGAGCTCTTTAACCCCTTCTTGACTGCTCCCTGCTACACCAACAGCAGCACAGATAATTATAGAATTGGAGCAGAGCAGTATCAATACAATAATATGACATAACAAGGCTGAAATCATCTGCATCAGCTGATCAGTTGATATGCATGTCTTCAGTTTCATTTAGTCTTTTTACAGTTGCCACATCAAGAGCCCAAGGGATAATAGTATTTCAAGAAAACAAGTAAGCTCTGACAATGTTTGACAGGGTTGGATCTAGTATGAAAAGACAATCCTTTCAAAAGCAATCACACATCTAAACATGACACGGTGGTTCATAACATTCTCACAAAAGGCCCTTTCAAGTTGATTGGCAGATCCAGCTCCACCCCATTCAGTTATAAAGCAGCAAATGGTTCTCAAAGAAAATGTACTTAGAAAGTCTCCCAGCAGGCTCTTTGGTTACTGACCAGTGTGAATTACAAATTAGGGAAGAGAAAGGCACAGAAATAACAGGCTTTAATAATGTTAGACCTAAGCTAGTATTAGTCCACTTTTTAGCTGAATCCCATTAACAAAGACAAAACCCTAGCACTGCTTCAATTAATATGCTGAGCCAAATGGGAGCACCAACACCATGGCAGTGTGTTAAATCATGTTGAACTTTGATCTCTGCGTAAAAAAGCATCATTCAGAATCGTTAGCAGGCTGATTCAATTAAAGCTCCATTAAAAGTATCAGAACTCAAGCAATATAACAAAACTGATGTTAAAGACTGACCTGGTCTAATACCCTTAATAATTCATATTTTACACAAAATATACCCCAAGTGTTTTTATAATTGAATAATTCTTGTTAGAGTGTTCAGTAAATAATAACCAAGGATATTGGAAAAAGATTCAGGTTTTCATAGAATATCATAGAATCATAGAATATCAGGGTTGGACGGGACCTCAGGAGGTCATCTAGTCCAACCCCCTGTTCAAAGCAGGACCTGTTTTCAGGCAGTTGTGGGGATTTCACCAATTTAGGCAGAGATTTTTCAGGCATTTTCTCAATGTATACATTTTGCAATGCACTGTACTGGTCACTGCTTAGTCAAAGTTCCTTACCTCAATTAAGTTGCTGCAGTGTTATTGTGTTTGTAACAAGCCATAAGTATGGTCACTCAGCCTACAGTTAGCTCTGAAAAACTGTAGTTAGGGGTCTCTATACAGACACATTTAAAGCTTTTCTACACTGCACACCAAAGTGTGTGAGAGGGGTATGATTGATAAAGCGCAGTAATGTGCTGCACTCTAGCAGCCTTGTGGAAACTCTGCTGGTGCACTCTAAATGGTACCTAGTTTGTGTTTGAAGAAGAACTACATCAATGCGAACTAGTTACCCTTTAGAGAGCACCAGGAGAGCGTACATGGGGTAGATAGAGTGCAACATGTTAGAATGCTCTTCAAATCACACCCCCGTAGAGTGCTTTGCTACTGCTTTGTAAACAAGCCCTGTGGGGCACGGGTCACTTGCTGGAGGATTCTCTGCAGTTTGAGGTCTTCAAACCACAATTTGAAGACTTCAATAACTTAGACATAGGTTAGGGGTTTGTTACAGAAGTGGATGGGTGAGATTCTGTGGCCTGCATTGTACAGGAGGTCAGACTAGATGATCATAATGATCCCTTCTGACCTTAAAGTCTATGAGTCTATGAAGCAAAGACCCTACTTAGATCTGGTTTCAATCTTCTACTCTGTATCATTGAGAGGCTTGGTAATCACCATTACTTTAAATCATTTGAAGGGAAGTAAACAGCTTTCAAGTGATTAATGTGGATTGTGTCATATGCATCACATTAACCACTTTTAAACTATTTCATTTTCCTTAAAGCCTACAAAAAATGGTGGTTACCAAACCGCATGGATTTGAGGAATCAAAGATTGGTCCCAGAGCTAAGTGTGGGTTTTTGCTGCTTGATGTAGTCACTAAGACAATTGGTTGCTAATTTCCTGAGTTACTGCTATTGGCCTGAATGCATATGCTTATGCCATTGTAAAGAGACATTAACATCACAGCAACTTGATTTAGGTAAATAACGTTAACAAATACTATGAGCATAGGACATACTAGTGGAGACTTCATCAGCAGTTAAATTCCAGACTGGATTCAAAACCCTCTTCCCCTCTTTTATATCCCACCTCCCTACTACAAGCCACCCCCAAAAAAACGTATTTTTAGAGATGCTTTTGAATACCGTGGAGTGATTATTTCTGCCAAATGCCAACTGGCTGACCCATTAGCCCAGCAAAGGTTTTACTAAAGGTGTGCAATTCTAATCAAGCACAAAAAGCAATTATCATCCACAAGATCTACTGAGCTAGGGAAAGAAACAGCAAAATCATTACTCACTTAATGCAAAAAACCCATCTGAATGTTCTGAAAAGAAAGCCAATGAACATTTTCTGTCCCTTCATTTCTGCAGACTTATCCCTCTATTCCTGCATTCTCTTGGGATCTGTGACAAGAGATGAGGCTATTGGCTCATAGCTTTCCTAGAATGTAAGCTTTTGGGGTTATGGAGCATGTTTTTTTTACAGCTCCTAGCACAAAGTGGTGCAGATTCTAATGGGAGCCTCTGGTTGCCACTGCAATATAAATATTACCCGAGGAATGATAATTAATATCATGAGCCTGCCTCACATTGGACAATACCTGATGCTTCAGAGAGAAAATAATGCAAAGATTTTGGAACTACAAGACAAGGTGCTTAATGTCATTGCTCAGTCACGTTGCCTTTTCTCCCTCCTTATCTGCATGTTGTCTGTTTTGACTGTAAGCTCTTTGAGCCAGGGCTGGCGTTCTCTCCCCCAAAAGTGCCTACCATGCCATGTGTGCTACACAAATAACAAAAAATTAACATTATCAGTCATGAGGAGAGGGAATTTATGCCTGACCCATGTGGCTATCCGCTTGTGTGTTGGTGAAATGTAAGGCAACTTAGCTGTAACCAGCCAAAACTGCTTTGGATACTTAAGGATTTAGACAAAGTATTGAGGTGATGAGGTTTCAAAGGCATTGATAAGTGGCCCAGAAATAGAGAGCCTGCTGGTGTAAATTGGCATCTCTTACTTAATGTTAATGTTGATTTACACCAGATGAGGATCTGGTCCAGGTTGTTCAAGACAATAAAAAATATCAGTCAAAGGCTCCAGACCCAATAGTGGGATCAATTTAGATTCTAGTTTGTTCATACCTGTAGCTTCAGTGCAAAGACGGACTCTTACTCTGTTTTTGTACATTGCTTAGCAAACTGGTGCTTGGGTACTACCACAGTACATATACTTAATACACTGATAATAGTGGTTCCCAAACTTTGGAGGTAACTGAAGTGTTTACCAGATTATGAACTCGGCTGTACCAGCTGGTACACACCACTTCTCAGGTATTCATGCTGTATCCTTCACTAGAGACTGTGGTGGTTTAATTCCCGCTCTTGTTGGCCAAACTGTTGCTTGGAATTGTTAACCAAATAGAAGTTGGAAACAATGGTAAACCAGAGCGCACTATAGAAACTGCGTTAATTAAGGTGGGGAGCGGGGGCTCTAGAGTACAAGACACAAAAGATTGAGGCATCCAGGCAGCATAGCATTTATTGGCAACTACATTTCCATATTTCCAGAGGAACATTTCCAATTCACACAATCTATAACTTGCTAGTACATGCATTCTACACACAGTACTTATGGGATAATCCCTAATGCACTGTACTATACGAAGCAATAAATGGCTGCCGAGATTAATAGGCCGAGCAAAGTTGAGGCATTTAATCAATCTCCAAAAGCATTCATTGCCAGCATACTGCAGAGCAAGAGAAAATTATTCCTACTATGCAACAAACGATAACAAGGAAAAGGAAAAATCTTCCCCTTGGCTGCTGAGTGTTTGAGTTCTGGGCTGCCTCTTTCTTTGACAGGATATTGTGATGGGGGACTTGACTGGGATTCATAGCCAAACAGAGGAAGATTTAACAGCTTGTGTGAAAAAGGAGTAACCTGACTAGACAAATATGTTGCCAGGGAGGGTTTCTGTGCCACTTGTGAGGGGGTTAATGTTAGTGTCTGTGTGTGTGCATGCGCGCGCAGATTGACTGAAATATTGGTGTAAGGCAGAAGAACAATAACAAGAGTTAGATTCTCTCTTGTGCCAGAACTTTTCTTGGTGTAGGAATGGGGGCACCAGGAGGTCTGTGGCAGTTCCTTGATCTTAAGTGCTGACCTCAGCTCAGGTGCAACTTAAAGCAGCTGTCAGGCAAGAGCAGCACTGGCATAAGGTGGTTTTGGGACAGGAAGCGTTGGACAGGAGAGGAGGCAAGCTGGGGAAGAGGACTTCTTAACAGAGAAGCAATCCAACACATAGGGGCTTGCTTGAGGCAGGGACCCTACATGTGTTCTACACAGTCTCCCAAGGGAAGCATGACCTAGTGAGAGGCATTGTTTTTATGATGTTTATTGTGTACTATGCTTTATCTATTAAGCAAAAGAGAAATAATGTGTCAGACTGTGGACAAAATGTCTGTGTGTTATATGCTTCACAACTATCATATGCCTTGTGAGAGAATTAAATGGTAAACCAGAAGTCTCATGTCTTGGGGCAGAGTTCTGAGAGGGTGTGCTGATGTGACAGAGAAATCTGAAGGGTCAGCACTGAACCTGATGGGGGTAGCACGTGGATGGCAGGTTCCAGCTTTCAGGACGGGGTACTTGGCAGTGGGTCTGTGCCCTGTGGGTATGCCTGGAGACTCCAAAGACTGGGTGATTGGCTGGGCTCTGTTCTGGTCCCTGATGCTTAAACCACCTGGGGATCCAAAGCCTTGGTTTCCCTTTACAGCAGTCTTGAGTGCAGCCAGCTGGAGAAGCCTGACTGGATCTGTGACAGAATGGTAACAGCATGTACTGTGTTTGTTCAGCGTCTAGCACAGGGTCCATGACTAGGACTCCTAGACACTGCAGTAAAGAAATAATAATAATAATTAATAATAACAAAATGTCATTATGCAAAACTGAGATTAAAAAAATCAGATCAGCACCAGGTCACAGGGGTTCACACTAAGGGGGAGGAAGAGGATGGGTGGTAGCAGGAAAGGCGTCTAACAGGAATATGTGAAATGAAGGCTGCTTTAACATACATGGAATTCTTTGTGGGCCAGACTGAACCTTGGATCCAGTTGTTCTGTATGATTCTGTCACTGCTTAGCCGTTTGACTGAAACAGTATAACTTTGCTACCATTTTGATTGCTGACAGCCCCAGTTTCGCTTGCTATTTGAATCTGCTGCCACCTATTAACTTTGCTGCCATCTCCCATTCTAATTGTCAAACTTGCCTCCTCTCTTGCTCCTTCACTCTCCCTCACCCAGACCCTTTCCCTTTCTTCTGGCTCCTTCCCCTATGCATACAAATATACTCTAACTTCCTCCACCTTCAAAAATCAGGCCCTTGTCTCCATCTGTCTCTCCAGCTACATTCCCATCTCTCTCCTCCCCTTCTCCTCTAAATAGATTTTGCGTGCCTCAATTTTTGGGTCCTCAATTTGATACACTTTTAAGGGATCATGATTTTCAGAGAGTGGGTAAAAATCAGGCCACTTTGTGGCACTCAGAATCAATTGTCACTTTTGAAAATGTTGTCCTATATAATTAATTGATAAAACATTTGCTAAAGACTCAGTAAGAATGAAAATAAACCAGACCTCCCTGCATGAAGCTCAGATGATTAAAAAGCAAAAGAGGGGGATAATTCTACCCAAAGCTATACCACCACTGCAGTTTACAACCCATTCTTTTTCTTGAAAACTTCAGAGTGAGCTAAAAGAGTAAAACAAGGAAGAAAATGGTTGTTTATTACAGGGGCTTAAATGAACAGAATTACTGTCTCATAAATTCAAGGTAATCTGTCTTTCTCTAGCATCTTTGTAATAAACTTCCGTTTGTTTACAAATTGGGTACTAGCATCTTATCAAAGTTAATAAGTAACATGCCATCTTTTATCTGTCTTCATTTGTTTGATGGATGCCAGTAGTGTCCATGGGATGATCTGACATCTGACCCTGGGACAGCTGGTATTTTTATTAATACTGAATCCTTTAGCTAATGCAGTAGAAGTTAAAAATTTATAATGAGTGAAATTTACAAACAAGGTATTTGACCAATACTGCTTGACTAATCTGAACTGACAGTACTGACAGAGAGTTATTTTATTGGACCAGATGTGAGAAAGGAGTAATATTGATCCTTATTCTGCTCTAACTTACACTGGCTTTAAACTGCTATAAATTGCCTGGCTTCAGTGGACTTACTCCTGATTTATGCTGGTGCAAATTACAGTGACCGGATGTCCAAATTTTATAGGGACAGTCCCAATTTTTGGGTCTTTTTCTTATATAGGCTCCTATTACCCCCACCTGTGTCCTGATTTTTCACATTTCCTGTCTGGTCACCCTAGTGCAAATAAAAGTAGACTCAGACCCATTATATCTTTTCATCAGTAAAATTAGCTCTTCAGAAATATTTTCAGACCAGAGGTAGCACATATATCTTCATCTTTCACTGAATCTAGAATTGTAGAATTAGCTGAATGTATTTTATTTCTTCCACTTTAAAACATATGAATGCCTGTGGGAGTTTTTTGGAGCCAATTAAGTAACCAAACCTTATCATAACCAGTTCAGAGATTCTTAAGACCCAAGTTAGAGCATTTAGCATTGCTAACTTCGAAGAAAATGGTCTAATACTACGTGCTTCATTATTAATTTCTGATAAATAGTTTCAAATTATACCTACATTACAGAGCTGTTCGTATCTTTATTTTTAAGGTTTTATTAAAAATAGTCCCATCAAAATTTACATGTTCTCTTGTGAATTTGGGAGATGGAAAAGTTCATGCTAATGCAAAAAGATACATTTTGACTATGATGATTAACGATGAGTTTAAAGGGACATTATCAGTTTGGACCCAAAGCTTGAACCTGTCTTAAAGCACAGGCTTGGACCCCAGTATAGTCTGGAGCCAAAGCTTGACTTGCCTTAAAACCGTTCTAATGTGGTGAGGTTTGTGCTCTAGGTTTTAAATAACTAATTTTTATTAAATTGCCTACTTTGTCTCTGAACAATAAAACAAGCTCTGACACAATAGTCATTTTATGCATGATTTTTACTGTGCTGTTGCAGAGAGAGAGAGAGAGCTATCCAGGTGTAGAAAAGTCAAATTAACAAATCAGGATACAATCCTCCATTCTGTACTCAGACAAATTTCCCACTTAATTAAAGAGGAATTTTGTCTGATCAAGGAGTGTTGGATAAGACTGTAAATTCTGTTCCCAGAGCTCCTGTTGATGTTACTAATTACATCACAGATACTCATGGAAACAAGGAAGAAAACCCAAAGGAATTGTTTGGGTTTATGTCCATAAGAAACAGAGAGGGGAAAAAAGAAAAAGAAAAATCCATATTGATTTCACTGGGAGCTTTGCATCTGTAGCAATCAGGTCTTTGGGCTATGTCTACACTGTGGTTGGGAGTGAGCCTAGGGGCTTAGGTGGGCTTGAGCACCCGAGCCACAATGTGCATGATGCTATTTTTAGTGTGCTAACTCAAGCTCCGCTAACATGAGTCTGTCTAGCCAGCCTGGAAGGCTCCCACTCAGCTGCAGTACAGGCATACCCTGGGAGAACAGATATAGTGTCAGAACTCAGGACAGTGAATCCTACCCTATGCACTTTGAAGAACAACTCTCTGCATCATTTCCACTACCATCTAATTTAAATTGTACTTGCATATCTGCAATGACAGAGTCTGATTCATCATTGCCTCCCACTCTGGGCAGCCATTTACACCAGAGTAAAGTAAATGCAAGATTAGTAAGTCAGAATAGTACATTTTACACCCACAGAGGAGTATCAGAGGGGTAGCCGTGTTAGTCTGGATCTGTAAAGGCAGCAAAGAGTCCTGTGGCACCTTATAGACTAACAGACGTATTAGAGCATGAACTTTCGTGGGTGCATCCGACGAAGTGGGTATTCACCCACGAAAGCTCATGCTCCAATATTTCTGTTAGTCTATAAGGTGCCACAGGACTCTTTGCCACCGAGGAGTGTTTTACACCCACTTTGCACTGGTGTAAATGACTACACGATGTGCAGGGCAGTGGTGAATTGAGCCCATACTTCAGACAGCTTACTTCAGAGTGTTACTTCATTAAGTAGCACCAGAGTGAATCCTGTTTTGTGCTGATGCAGTATGTCTACATTAGGGGCTTGCACTGATATAGTTACTCTGGTGTGAATTTCTTTAATGAAGACAGGTCCTCCTTTCCTACCTGTGTAGTTCACTGCCCAACTGCTCTGTTAAGAACTTTACTCTCATGTTTAACCTCAGTTTTCCCATCCATAACTTCAGGCTTTTTCTCCTTGACCTACTACCTTTGGAGACTAAATAATTCCCTTCATTTATATATTAGCTTAACGGTATTTATAGACTCTTCTCATGTCTTCCCTAGTATTCTCTCTTCTAGACAATATACATTTAGCTGTTTTAGCTATTCCTCAAGTGTTTTATTCTTCAGTCATGGTATAATTTTTGTTATCCTGCTTTTTAAATATACAGTGTATGAATCAGAACTGCTCACAATATTCCCAGTGTGGCTGTAACTGAGCTGTGCAGATTACTGTTGCCTCTAGATTTACATATGATTCTCCTTATAGGCACATACAAGAATACCTTTGGATTTGATGGCAATGGTATCAGACTGCAAATTATTATTTACTTTTCTACTATTCAGGAAGGCCCAAATCCACCCCTAAGGAAAGTTGATATTAAAAATATTTAATTAATTAAAAAAATTAAGGGCTGAATCACCTTGGAGTAAAAATCACAAAGAGGGAAAGGAACTGGAGGGAAAGTATCATAAGAGCAGGTTATAGCTACTTAAAGGGTCACTGTCCAGAGTTATGAAGTGAATCGGAGCCTTGCTCATCCATCTGAATGAAAATGTGAATCAGTATATGGAAGCAAAGATTTATTTGTGTTAGAACCTTTGAAAAGGCATATGTTTGCAGGGTTTTGAAAGATTGTTCTGGTTTGTGAGGATGCTTCCTTTTCCTGAGGTTTAGCACCGCAAAGTGGCTTAAAAAACAATTTGAATGGGAACTTCATCATCAGTAATACTCCAGAAAAATGTGCTTCCTACTCATCAGATCAGATTTGTTTGGTCTTCTGCTGCTTATATAACCATTGCCCATATAGTGAGGGGGGGAAAGAACCTCACAGAATGTTAGAGAGGTCCAGAAATTTATATGTAAGTGTACAAATTGTTAAAAGAAAATACAGTGGCAGTCAAAGTACAAGGCAGTCTTTACATTCATTTCACTGGCCATTTTTGTTATGTAGGTACATAAAAAACCATTAAAAATATCCTAATGGGTAGAAATAGTAAATATAAAATAGAAACAAATAAATCACACGCTGCTGATCACTTATTAGCAAACTTTTAAAAAGATTTACTCTGAACTCAGAATGAGACACTTCTCCCCAAAATGTAATTAAAAAATATTTTAGAAGCACCCAGTCTCAGGGACGTCTAATGAAAGTGCTTCCCCCATTGTAACCGCAGCATCACTAATGTGAGGCTGTTTGGGTACCCTGAGTAATTAGTTTGGTCATAAAGAATTATGTGTTCATGCATATTTTACCCTTTAAAGTTATTTTGTAGAATCCAGAATTTGCCACCTCCTTTACAAAATTACTTCCATTAACTGATTCTCAATGATGCTTCTATCCATCATTTTTATTTGGTATAAATCTGCAGTTTAAAAGAAATTGAAATGAAAATCAAAGTAACCAGCATGTTCAAAGTTCTTAGGGTAAAAGGCCTCCTCCTCTTACGTTCAGTATCTTCCTTGAAATAGTAATCTTTGAATAATTTAGGAATAGTCACAATACCCAGGAGGGCTTTTAAATGTTTCCTGGTACTCTGGAGACCAAAAAACATGTGTGGGCTGTATGGATGATTAGGTTTTCAGTACTGGGATCTACTGTCAGGAAGATAGATTTTCTCAAGAGCTTCTAGAAATCTAAAAGTTCAAGTACGCTACCACACTTATGTATTCCCTCCCCATAAGCTTGCAACCTAATGGGAAAATGGTGCTTCAAATGAAAAATTTCACAGTACCTGGCATATTGTGATGAGCTATGACAAAGTACCAAGTGACATTGACACTGAACTGTTCCTGAAATCCTTATGTACATAGCTCACATTACAGGATATGTAACAGGTCATGAGGCATGACGGATGGGATTTTCAAAAGTGCTTCATGGTGACGTAAATATCCTCCCTTCAAAATCTATGGAAGTTTTACCATTGACTTCAATGGGAGCAGAGTTAGGCTAATGCTGAGAGCTTTAGAATGTCTCAGCCAAAATCTCTTAATTTCAATAAGAGTGAACCCTTCTCTCTGGGTGCTGTATTACATTGATACTGCAGGTGGCCTGAGGTGAAGTCTGCCGATCATGGTCAAGTATAAAACCAGGGTGAAGTGCAAGGCAAATGAGGTCTCTGTTCAGGTTAGCTAGCACTGACAACTTTTAAGCAGTATGTGCAGATCTGAGCCCAAAAGAGCAGAAATCTCAACAAAATATCTTCCATCTTCAGCTAAAAGACCAGCTTGTCCTCACAAGATTTAGGTCATTTGCACCAATATACGAATGGCACCCAAGGCTACAGAACTTTCTTGGCTGTCACACACTTGTCACAATAGCTGAGTTTTTCACATGGGTGAAGACAGCAGCAGTTGGAGAAAACTGAATTTGGAGAAGATGGAGGAGATGCTGGTAGGAAGAGAGAAGCTGTCAAGGTTCCTCCTCCACTCTGAACTTTAGGGTACAGATGTGGGGACCTGCATGGACACTTCTAAGCTTAATTACTAGCTTAGATCTGGTAACACTGCCACTATCCAGAAATTTCAGTGTCTGGAACACTTCCTGTCCCCCCCAAACCTTCCCTTCCCTGGGCAGCCTTGAGAGGCTTTTTCACCAAGTTCCTGGTGAACACCGATCCAACCCCTTGGATCTTAACACAAGGAGAATTTAACCATCCCACCCTCCTTTCCCCCACCAATTCCTGGTGAGTCCGGATCCAATCCCCTTGGATCTTAAAACAAGGAAAAATCAATCAGGTTTTTAAAAAGAAAGCTTTTAATTAAAGAAAGAAAGGTAAAAATCATCTCTGTAAAATCAGGATGGAAAATACTTTACAGGGTAATCAGATTCATATAGCCCAGAGGAACCCCCTCTAGCCTTAGGTTCAAAGTTACAGCAAACAGAGGTAAAATCCTCTCAGCAAAAAGGAACATTTACAAGTTGAGAAAACAAAAATAAGACTAACATGCCTTGCCTGGCTGTTACTTACAAGTTTGAAACATGAGAGACTGATTCAGAAAGATTTGGAGAGCCTGGATTGATGTCTGGTCCCTCTTAGTCCCAAGAGCGAACAACCCCCAAAACAAAGAGCACAAACAAAAGACTTCCCCTCACCAAGATTTGAAAGTATCTTGTCCCCTTATTGGTCCTCTGGTCAGATGTCAGCCAGGTTTACCGAGCTTCTTAACCCTTTACAGGTAAAAGAGACATTAACCCTTAACTATCTGTTTATGACAGAAGCACTTCCAGAACATTGACTCAAACTTCTATTGAGGGCATTTGCCCATCATTTGTCAAGCAGTGCCAAGTCTTGGTGTCATGTTGGATTCAAAATTATGTCCAAAATGAGAAATGGTTTCTTTCACCTCTATCTGGGCATCTGCTCCTTTCAGATGAGGACCCATCTCCATGATTCTGTATGCTCTAAATTGGGTTACTGCAATCTGCTTGGTTTGGGCAAATTAATTTAGAAACTGCAGCTAGTACAACATACAGCAGTCTGCCTACTGAGCAAGGAAGATAAATGTGAGCAGAACTCAAATGCCTCCTGCTCTCTAATGACTCCGTTTGATTTTAGGTTCAGTTCAAAGTCCTTGTCTTAAAATATAGGCCTGCAGTAGGATGGGATCCGGCAATTTTCTGATTCAGAAAAGTGTCCCTATTAATTGCCAAGTTCTGCTGATAGGGAACAGCCCCCTGGGGGCCATTATGCTGGAGAGAAGTGCCAGAGCGCACATTCTGGGCATTTTGGACATGTGTCCTCCCAGCTACTGACAGACCCTCTATGGGGTGGAGGGTGAGGCATTTTGCAAGCTACAGCAGCTTTACGCTGCCCAGGTATTCCCTTATGTAAGGCTGGCCAGCTGTTGAAACCTATTTCCATCACCTTCAGAGCCTCCAGGGTGTCACAAAGTGGATGGAGCAGGAGCAGGATCTGTCACCAGTAGCTTTACCAGGATAAGAAAGGCAACAAACATTACCAGCAAAGAGTCCTGTGGTACCTTATAGACTAACAGACATATTGGAGCATGAGCTTGACATGCATCCGACGAAGTGGTCTCTTTGCTGCTTTTACAGATCCAGACTAACACTGCTACCCCTCTGATACTAAACATTACCAGTCAATCCTTTTCCAAATACTCCAGGACACAGGAATGGATATGAATTGCATCATTGCCCCTGTGATTGGTTCCAGTACCTTACAGTTTGCCACAATATATCTCAGAGCCCTATTGGATGTTATGTTATGGGGAGAGCTGTAGTTATGAACAGGGGCTCAGCTGGTCAATTTCAATTAAAGAATAAAGCATCGACAAATAAAACTCCAGGCATTACCAAGTGGCCATTTTGGTGAGGAAAAAAAAAAGATTTCCTGATAAATCAGATCTACTTACATTATTTTTATTATTATTGTTAATTAGGATGATCCAGCAAACCAGAGTGAATCTTTATTAGCTGAACCATCAATTTGGTAGTGTTTGGAGTTTTATTTCCCATTGATTTCTCAACAGACACAAACTGATCCAGTAACTTCATGTGAAGGATACTATCACTGAACACTTTGAAGATTTGAGTGAATTCTTATGGCAGTAAGGCAGATAGATATGTAAATGCTGTCCAATGTTCCAGAGTATAAGAATAATGACTCTGAAAGAAGAGGGCTGTATACCATTGCAAATAATTTTTCTTCACAAACACTTCAGAAGAAAAGAGACCAATTCATTTTAGTATGAAATTCTCAGACCCCTATAGAGAATGAGGGAATTTATATGTGTTATTTTTTAATAAATATCATATGCACTGCAGTTCACCTGTGTGATTATACCCTGTCTTACAGCAAGGGGTTACATCAAAGGAGACTGTTAGGGGGAAGATAAACAGGAAATGAACCATTGTCAAAGATAAGCTACAGTCTAGAGGACACCAAGAGTCCTTGAAGAAATAACGGGGAAGCTATTATGTAGGGAACAATCCCTGCCTGATTTGGGCTGGCAAAGTTTACTTTTCCCAGACCTGAGCCTAAGATCAAAGGGACACAAATCTTAAAGATGATGGCTAGGGAAGAAGTGAGGTTGAGTAGGTTATCTTCAAAGAATGCAGCAGATTATGTCTACCACCCCACAAATGGAGATAACTGAGCTGAAGGGAACTTACCAAAGCCTGCATGGAAAGATTGCAGTGTAGTTAGGGGAAATATGTATATGGGCCTTTATTGTTTTACCCTTTGGTCTGAGTGCTATATACCTTTGGGTGAATGAACAATGCTATGGTTTGAAGAGGCTGGTTTTGAGTCTCTTTAATCAGCTGCTGTCACAGCTCCTAGAGGAAAAGGTTTAGAGGTGGCCAATGCAAGATGGGCCTGTTGAATTAGCACAGCTGGTAAACAGGGGCCTTTAGCCCCAACATCCAGTCCCCGAGAGGTAGGATAACATTGTTCCTCCCAAAGAAGTGTGAAGATAGCAAAACCTGTCACAAATGGGTGTTCTCAAGAAGGCCTGAAACCATGACATCCCACCCCGTAAAAGATCAGTGCAAGAATGCTCCCTTTCAAGCCACTGGCATCTCCTGTATTGAAATGGTGGCCAGTGGTTCAATGGATTTTGTGGATCCACCAGCCACTTTTCTGCTACTCCCTGGTCAGCCAACAGTCCCCAGGCAGGTACATGGAGATACCTGCCAGATAGCATGACGTGACAGCCTTCAGTAGATGGCACATTTCTCTGTGTTCTGCCCACCTGTCTTTATGCAGCACAGCCATGGCTATTCTCTTATAGCATGGGCTTTCCATATTCTTGAGGACTACTCATTTACAAAGAAAAAGTTTGAGCTGATAGTTTAATACAAGCATTGCATTCAATAGTCTTTCAAATTAAACAATACTATAAAAATATAAAAAATGGTGACAGGTACATAATTCCCACATTTAAAAGTGTCCTGTTAACGCTGTTATATTACTTAGTATCCATGTCTTCATTTAAGCCTTAAGTCTGACTTGAGTCTAATTATCTATATAGTAAAGACCTTGTCCTGAAAAATTTCAAAATATCTGCCTAGCTGCTATAAACAAACAAACAAACAAAAACATTCTTCAGAGATCAGTAAGGATTAACTGAGATCTGGATCCTGGCATTTAAAAAGCCAAATATGCAAATACTATTATGCTAATATGCAAATACTAGGTTTGAAATGGCTATCGAGGGCTTCCTAGGCAAATGGAGAAGTTTATGCTCTCTGTATGTGGGTTAGTAGTAAGGGGGAAAAAATTTTATGAACATAAACTTGGAAAGAAACATTATGTTTTAGGGCAGTGTTTCCCAAACTTGGGATGCCACTTGTGTAGGGAAAGCCCTTGGTGGGCTGCCAGTTTGTTTACCTGCCACATCCACAGGTCCGGCCAATCGCGGCTCCCAGTGGCCACAGTTCACTGTTCCAGGCCAATGAAACCTGCTGGAAGTGGCGGCCATTACATCCCTCGGCCTGAGCCGCTTCCAGAAGCTACCATTGGCCTGGAGCAGCAAACCGTGGCCAGTGGGAGCCGCGAATGGCCGGATCTGCGGATGCAGCAGGTAAACAAACCAGCTGGACCTGCCAGGAGCTTTCTCGACACAAGCGGCGTCCCAAGTTTGGGAAACACTGTTTTAGGGAACTGATTATTTCATCTGTTAAATTTGGGATTTTTCTACATAGCTAATGCTAGAGAAGCAACTTGCAGACACAAGACATACAATGTAAGAGCTAAATAATTGTTGAACCCAGAGAATAGTCATTTTCCCATTATTTGATTCTGTACATGTTGGTTGTCACATGGCAATTAATGGACCACATTTTGCCTGGAAGTTTGTAAATGCAACCCCCCCTTGAATTTAATGGGAGTTGTGTATGTGTATGCACATGTGTGTGCATGCATGCACCTATGTGGGTAGAATTTGACACATTATATGAAGGAATTTCCCATGAGCTGCTAACATATGCAGGTGAAAAGAGAGACTTCTAAAAGCATGAGGTACAGAAGTTGATTTCTAGCTGACTGAAGATATAGTTATTCAAACCTGAAAAGCACTAGATCACTAAAATGCAGTGTAATCACCGATAGTCACAGTATTGCTAATAAAGCTACCTTTTCTCCAGGGCCGGCTCCAGGCTTTTTGCTGCCACAAGTAGGGGAAAATAAAAAGCCATGATCGCAATTGGCGGCAGCTCCACTGTGCCACTTTCTTCTTTGGCGGCAATTCAGCGGCCGGTCGTTCCTTTTGAGAGGGACTGAGGGACCTGCCACCGAATTGCCATCGAAGAGCTCAACGTGCCACCCCTTCCCCTTGGCCACCCCAAGCACCTGCTTGCTGAGCTGATGCCTGAAGCTGGCCCTGTTTTTTTCTTATGACCCTGCAGTATATTAATTATATAGTGTTTCAGAGGCTTTGCCAATACAAGATCTATTTAGCTTCATTTCCCTCAGGCAGGGACCTAAGCATTATTAGCAGCAGACTGCACTGTCCTGTAGTGAAAATGTGGTATATTTTTATCCTGATCATTCAAAGCCCCTGATGCTCCAACTCTATCCCAACAAGAAGAACAAAGATGAATGGGAGAGGCATTGGCAGATGGCAGCCCATGAGGTGGTGAGAACTGCATATTGCACTTTGGCACTAAATACCAAGGATAACATTAGCTTAACCTAGTTTCTTTATTTATAAAAGTATGCTGATTGTTTGCCTTTTTATTTCATTATAATATTATAGTCAGACTCTATTGCAGAGCACTTTACATACTGAACAAATTAGAAAAAAATCTGGATCAGTGGCAGGGACTTTTGATATCTATGTTGTCAAAGCATTAGAGAAGCCTTAACTTTGAAAATAGTGAAGTTAAAACAAGACACTGTTTAATGTTGTCTCCAACATCAGATCCAACAACCACACAGAGGATCAGAGAACTGGCGAGAAGAGGATCAAGGGTGTCTTGTTTAACTGGAGAGTTTAAAGAGCTAATCCTTTGTTATTTGAAGCTATTGCATACATTTTAATATGGCTGATTTTTTTGTTTTCCTTTCTAAATCAAATTCTTCTCTGGGCTAATTTTAACTAAATACCATGACAGCATTTTGCTCTGAGTTGACTAACACAAAAAACAAAGTCTGATGCAATGTTAACTTTTGTTGTGAAGATCTGGTTGGGGAACATATCTTTAGCTGTTATAAGCCAACATAGCTCTATTATAATCAATGTCACCATTACTGATTGCACCATCTGAGGATCTGGCCCTTGGTTTTTAAGTAAAGGAAGGGAAGTCAGCATAAGTGTTACTATTAGTTTCTCAAATATTCTTGCTATTCCTAAAGAAATTTGTTGCTGTGAGGTGGAAAATGTGTCGGGGAAAGGGAATTTAACTTTTCTTTAAAAAACCTGCAGTCTCTCTCTTATTGTCCCTTAGAACTAATTTGCTAGCTAAAGGGATCTCTTCTAAATAAATCGTGCTGTCTGTTTGCAGTGTTTCCCCAAGGAATGCACTGAAGTGCTGTCATATTACCCTCTGTTTGAGGGTGATTGAGACATTAATGAATTGTACCAATAAACTTAGAGAAGTAGATACAGGACAGGGTTCCAGTTTTTACTTCATGTTTGGAATGAGGACTGAAACCCCTCCTTCACAGTTTATAATATCTGCCCTTCTCTCAGATAGCCTCTGTAATCAGAGTACCACACAGTGTTACTCTGAGCCCTTTAGTGCATTTCTCCTCACAACAGCATTGTATGGGAGGCAAATACTATTATTGCCATGTCACAAGTGAAGCGCAGAAAGACTAAGTGACTTACTCAAGGTCATACAGGAAGTTAGTGATAGAGCAGACACTCAAACCTGGGCCTCTTGAGCTATAGGCTCATCCCCTAACCACTGAACCATCTATCTGCAAACTACTTTGCCTTGCCCAGGGAAGGGGAGTGAGAATTAGAGCTAGGTAGGAAATGGTTTTCCCAGCCCATGAAAATTGTTGAGAACAAAACCGAGACCTATCGCTGGGTACAGCACATAAGGCTAGAATCATAGAACCATGGCAGGGCTTCAAAGTGGATGGCACAGATTCAACTCCCTCCTTAGCCTCACTTGGAGCATGAATGCAAACCCAGGTAAGTACTGTAACTACTGGGATTCTGGCTGGTTCTCTCTCTCCCTTCCAGATTTTGACCAGAAATTCCATACAGAGCCTGAGAGAGTTTCATTAAAATTGACACTTTCCCACAAATTATTTAAGAGGAAATGTCTCAACCAGCTCTAGTGAGAATGCTTTAAGCCTGTTGGATTGACAAAAACTTCTTTACTAATAGAGGTGGACAAAGTGCTTTTGTTTTTGTAAACTTTTTTAGAGTTTGTTCCGGTGTGGATGCCATTGTACCTGAACCACTATCTCTACTTATAAGCCTATTTTCTCTGATGGCTTGATTAGCTTCAATGTTCGCTAGGGAATTTTTTCAAAAAATCCTCTCTGTTATCAACACTGGTTGAGCTCCAATGCTATTAGCAATACTGGGAGCTCTTGTGGACAGGCTGTCTGGTACAAACAATGTTTTACACACCATATTGATTGGACCTGCTCTGAGCTAGTGGCAGCCAGCACTCCAGTCACGTTAACTTTCCAACATTGCTAACTGTGGTATGATGAAATCAAAAAGCAGGATATGAAAGGCACGTTTCAGTTGTGCCAGAGACCAATTTCAGACATGCACAGGGACTTGTCAATTTGGAAGCCACTATTGCACAGATAACATGGTATGCCTGGAAACCCGGGGAAATAAACCATTGCACTCTGTGATAGTAATGTTGTAAAACTCAGTAGTGCCCTTCAACATAACAGCTGCCTGACTACAAGAACTGATATATGTTATCTGAGGAGCTGAAAACACAGACAAAGGAATAAACACTTTCTCCTTTAAATATTACGCAAGTTTTTTGCTTGTTTTTACTTTAATGAGCAACATCACACAACAGGGTGTGCAGATATTATAGGCAGGGTTGGTAGAGCCACCTATTAAAGTGATCTGACAGTTCCCATTATAACACCCTGCTTTCAGTTGCTTATAATTTTGTCAGCCTTTAACTGTTTCGGCTGAAATTATCAATGCCTGCCTCAGGCTGAAATTTTTTGTATGTGTGGAAAATTTCAGTAAAAATATTTTGGCTGTTTCTGAGAATGAGGTTAGGGAAATGACATTGTTTTGCCCATGTTAAAAAAAATTGGGTGATAATTTCTTTGAAATGTTCTAGTGCCCCCAGGCTTTGGAGCAGGGCCCTGAAATTTGGCAAAGGGTGGAATTTGTGTCTGGGATGTGCCTTTTGTTATCCCTGTGAAAATCTGTTCACATATGGCCAAGTTATAAGCCTCTGGAAAACTGTAGTTTCCACATTCTCAGCAGATACTTAGATTTTAGTAGCTAAATTCCCCGAAAGAGTCCATGTACACTGAACATGCTCCAGTGTGGGGCTGAGCAGGACATTCCCTGTAATTGTGCCTCTGAGCTGCACCCACGCCAGGTCCAGTCATGTGAACTAAGAGCAGGGAATCTGTGTCTCCTTTGAGCTCAGTGAGTATTCTGTTTGACTCAGGCAAAGAAGGAGGAAGTTGACTGATTTGAATGCATAGGGGACAAGAGCTGGACCTAAGGGGAAGGGAGTAGAATGGGAGAAGGAGAGGGGTGTGTGTGTGTGTGTGTCACCTACTATTGCTATCAGTTACTCTGTCAGCTTAAGTGGCACAGCTCTGTGTAATGGCTTTAAAGGTTCCAGCCTTGCTCTTGATCCATGAATGTGTTAATATGGTGCCACATGATGGAACTGCTGGTTTTTTTTCAGTTTGCTTGTATAGAAAACTAGGAAATTACACACAAAAAATGGTGTTAAAAGAACATTAGTATGTTGCAAAGTCAAGCACTGAGAAGTTAGGAAATGCTAGAATTCAGGCTGTCTGTGCACCCCTTTATGCCTGTACATAATGATACATAATCACATACTATTTTTTCCATAGGACTCCTGCCTCACTTAGAGCACAGACTGAACCTGCTCTGGGGATGAATCGGGTCTGTGTAGTGATGGAGATGGCCATCTGTAGGACTTCTGACTCATTTGTTGCTGAAGGTTGAAAGTGTGTGGTGAATGAGGAGGCAGGGGCTTGAGGAAGAGAGAGGCTGTTTTCTTGGTTAAGGCAACTGAATGCTGCCCCAGGGAACTGGATTCTAGCCCTGACTCTGGCAAAGAGTTCCTGTGTGATGCTGGGTAAGTCACTTAAACCAAACTTTTACAAGTGATCCCTAAATAATGTGTTCCTCATTTTCTGGAACTTTAACTTCAGACACTGAAGTCTGATTTACAGAAGAGTTGAGCACTCACAGCTGCAATTGAAGTTAATGGGAGCTGTTCTTTGAACAGATGAAGTGCTATATAACGCTAAATGCTCTGAAAAATCCAGACCAATGTATCTCAGATTGGGCACCCTAAAATTAGTGGGTCCTTTTTGCCTTAATCTTTCTGGGGCTCAGCTCTCCATCTGTAAAATGGGGCTAATGCCACTTCCTGATCTCACAGAAGGACAAGTGCTACTAATAATAATAGGGCCTAGATTTTCCTGGATGTAATAGCAGACAGATTTCTTCACCAAATAGTTACTGAACCAAAAAAAGCTGATGGCATTTTAGTTTTGGCGTTGGTGAGTAGTGAGGACCTCATAGAAAAACTGGTTGTAAGGGACAATTTTGGCTCGAGTGATCGTGAGCTAATTCAGTTCAAACTAAATGGAAATATAAACAAAAATAGATCTGCAAGTAGGGCCCTTGATTTCAAAAGGGAAAAACTTAAAAAAAATAAGGGAATGAGTTAGGGAAGTGGACTGGACTGAAGAACTCAAGGATCTGAATGTGGAAGAGGCTTGGAATTACTTTAAATCCAAGTTGTAGAAGCTATCTGAAGCCTGCATCCCAAGCAGGGGGGAAAAATTCATAGGGATGGATGAGCAAGCATCCCAAACAGGTGATTAAGAGAAAGCAGAAAGCCTACAAGGAATGAAAGATGCAAGGAAAGCTACTTCTTAGAGGTCAGCAAGTGTAGAGATAAAGTGAGAACTGCCAAAAGTCAAGTGGAGTTGGTCCTGGAAAGGGAAATTAAAACCAACAGTAAAAGGTACTATAGCTATGTAAATAAAAAGTAACCAAGGAAAGAAGCACTGCTCTGAGACAGCTAAGCACTGAGGATGAGATGGAGATTAAAGATAATCTAGGCATGGCCCAACACCTAAACAAATAATACTTTGCCTCAGTTTTTAATAAGAGCAATGAGGAACTTAGGGGAAGTGGCAGGGCTGCTAATGGGAACGAGGATATGGGAATGGAAATGTCCACATCTGAGGTGGAAGTCAAACTCTAACAACTTAATGGGACTACATTGGGGGCCTGAATAATCTCCATCCAAGAATATTAAAGGAACTGGCATATGAAATTGCAAGCCCAATAGCAAGGATTTTTAATTAATCTGTAAACACAGGGGCTGTACCCTCTAGAGCAGGAGTCGGCAACCTTTCAGAAGCAGTGTGCCGAGTCTTCATTTATTTACTCTAATTTAAGGTTTTGCGTGCCGGTAACACATTTTAATATATTTTAGAAGGTCTCTCTCTATAAGTGTTGTATTGTAAAATAAACAAGGTTTTCAAAATGTTTAAGAAGCTTTATTTAAAATGAAATTAAAATGTTGATCTTACACTGCCAGCCTGCTCAGCCCGCTGCTGGTCTGGGGTTCTGTTCATCTAGGCCAGCAGCGAGCTGAGCGAGGCCTGCGGCTGGGACCCCGGCTGGCAAGGGTCCGTCAGTCAGAACTCCAGACCAGCAGTGGGCTGTGCGGGGTCGGTGGCCAGGACCCAGAGGGCTGGGGGCAGAGGGCTGGAGTCAGGGCTGAGGGCTGGGTATGGGGGGGGGTGTAGGTGTCAGGGCAGAGGCGGGGGCTGGGTATGGTTGAGGGTGCCAGAGTCAGGGCTAGGATTGGAGTGGGGAGAGATGAAGGAGTCAAGCAGAGGGCTGGGTGTGTATGAGGGAGGTACAGGGCTCAGGGCAAGGGCCTGGGGGTGTGTGCGGGGCTCAGGGCAGAGGGCATGGTATGTGTGTGTGTGTGAGGGGGTCAGGGCTCAGGGGAGAGAGCTGGGCGACTGCCTCCCTAAGAACTCCCAACCCTGCTGCTTCCTGTCCCCTGACTACCCCCTCCTGGGACCCCTCCCCACCAGGATCCCACCCACTATCTAAGCCTCTGTGTTCCTTGTCCCCCGACTGGACCCTGCCTGTCCCCTGACTGCCCCAACCCTTATTCACACCCCCGTCCCCAGGGAGGCCCATGCCCCATCCAACCACTCCTCGCCTCCTGACAGGACTCCCAGAACTCCCAACCCATCCAACTCACCCCCAACTCCCTGCCTGCTCCAACCCTTCTCCACACCCCTGCCTCCTGACAGGACCCCCAGAATCCCAACTCATACAACCCCCTGAGCTCCTTGTCCCCTGACCTCCCCCTCCAGAGACCCCCCCACTCTAACTGCCTCCCAGGACCCTCCTTGCTCCTGGTTCCCTGACTCCTATCCACCCCCTGCCCCCTCACAAACCCTGGGACTCCCATGCCCCATCCAACCCCCCCTGCTCCTTGACTGGCCCTTCCAGAGACCCCCACCCCTAGCCACCCCCCCGGGATCCCACCTTGCTCCCTGTCCACTGACTGCTCCCACCCCTTATCCAACCCCTCCAGCCCTGGGCCCCTTACCATGAGGCTCCATGCACAGCCAGAGTCGCTGCCTCGCAGGAGCACACAGCCCTGCCCCTCAGAGCACTGCGCGCGCGTCAGCAGAGCTCCGGGTGAGTGGGGAGCGTGTCTGCCTCCCCGCGGAGCCAAACGCTGCCCCATGGCAGTGCGCAGCCCCGACCCCCAGAGCGCTGCGTGCAGCAGCAGGGCTCCAGGGGAGGGGAGAAGGCGGGGGAGGGACCAGCAGCTTGCTGAGCTCGGCCCAGTGCTCCGGCCCAGAAGCATGGACCCCGCGGCTTGCCGTGCAGGGAGAGTGGGGTCATTTGCCCTCCCCATGTGCACGGCTATGCTTCTGCTCCCTGCCCCCGTCGGGGGAGCAGAGGGCAGAGGAGAACGGGTCGGGCTGGCCAGGATTTTTAATGGCACACTGGACTACAGGCAGGCTCCAGTGTGCCATTAAAAATTGGCTAGTGTGCCGTCTTTGGCACGCGTGCCATAGGTTGCCGATCCCTGCTCAAGAGAATTACTAACATAGTTCCTATTTTTAAGAAAGGGAAAAAAGTGATCCAGGAAACTACAGGCCTGTTAGTTTTACCTCAACTGTATGCAAGGTCTTGGAACAAATTTTAAAAGAAAAAGTCATTAAGGACATAGAGGCAAATGGTAATTGGGATAAAATACGTTTTACAAAATGTAGATCATGCCAGATCAGCGTGATCTCTTTCTTTGAGAACATAACTGACTTTCTAGACAAAAGGAATGCAGTAGATATAATCTATCTGGATTTTAATAAGGCATTTGATACAGTTCCACATGGGAAAAGATTAGTTAAATTGGAGAAGATGTGTAAATGGCAGATTCTCTGTAACTTGAAGTCTTTAAATCATGTTTTGAGGACTTCAGTAACTCAGCCAGAAGCTAGGGGTCTATTACAGGAGTGGGTAGGTGACGTTCTGTGGCCTGCAATGTTCAAGAGGTCAGACTAGATGACCTTCTGGCCTTAAAGTCTATGAGTCTATGAGATGTGTTGTGAAAATACATTCATTATTGTTTGTGAAATACTCAGATACTATAGTGATGAGCACCACAGAAAAGTAATCATTCTGTACTCATAGCAGGGCTTGAATGCTGTGCAGTAAATAAGGCCTGAGGCTACACATTTAATAATGAGGATAAACAAAATATTGATTAAGTGCTTGTGAGGATCATTCATTCTGTGCATTGAATGAGGCAAGAAGCCTGTGGGAAAACATAGGATGTGATCATGTCAGGACTGTCTCATAATGCATATGCGCAAAGGGGTCAAAATTAAGGTTGCATTGCCAATGTTAATTGTGGCATTTCCTAAGTTTTAAGTGTTGAAATTTGCAACCTCAAGAATTCTTTTAAACAGTGTGTGTGTGTGTGTGTGTGTGTGTGTGTGTGTGTGTGTGTGTGTGTGTGTGTGTGTGTAATATATCATATAAGCTCACTATGGTTGCGAAGTATGGGGCTGGCTGCTAATTGTCTTTGGCACTAGTTAACTGCACATTCTGACGTGTGTAACTGCACTTAAAATATTTTATGTATATGATACAGTCCTGACATGATCACATACTATGTTTTCATATATATGTGAATAAATCATTATACAAATTTAGTTTGACCAATTAGTGCCTAATGTGCCTTAAGGATCCTTAAAGAAAAGTTCCAATGTGGCTATTTTTTTTATTTAAAAATCCTTTTCTATTTTAATATTGGAGCTGAGTTTATAATTTAATTGGCACATTTACATTTTAAAACTCAGCATTTATTTGAAAATGGCTGTTTTCCAAATAGACAAGTGTTTTGCATACTCCTTTACTCTAATACCTCTACCACCCACATCCTCCATCAGAGTGAAATTCAGGTAAACAGACTGAAAGTGATTTAGGTGGATGCTTTCCAGCTGATGAGAAAAGGAACTTGTAGTAGGGAAGCTGAAAACCTTTCAGTGGATCCCTCTATCTAGTGAATAATCTTTGAACTATATGATACTTCTGAAGGAGTGCATCTTAATGGCAAGGGAAGTACACACAGGGAAAGTGAGGGAGTGGCAATTTCAGCAGCAGATATATTATAATCTGAGGTCTTGTAAGACCACACAGACCACTGGTCGATCGCAGAACAGAAGCCTGTATGGTCCCCACAACTCTTGCATTTCAGGGCTCACTGAGCGTGTAAGTTCTTTCAGTAATGTGGTGACTTTTATAATGACCCTCTGACTATCACATCAGGGTTCATGGAGTTTACAAGCTCTTTTGCGAAACTGGCACCATTTGTAATTCACATGAGTGTATAACATAAAGTGAGCAAGCGAAACCTTGGTCAGATTCTGCCCTTGGTTCCATCTACTAAATCCAATGTAACTCTATTGACTTTAGTGATATCCTGGCTTTATTCTGGAGTAACTGAGATCAGAATAATATATTTTAATCTCTCTGAGTCATTCACTCATCATACTTTGCTGATATCATGGAATCTGTAAGCTCCGTAGGGAATGTTCATGGAAATTACAATGCCTGGATTTTGTAAATTCTGGGAGGGCAATACCTATGGTTTACAAAAATTGTAAGCTTCCCTGGTGATGTTAATGCAGCTGGTAAATTCTTTCATTCCAATATTTCAGATTTGGAACTTCCAAACTCTGCTGGCAAATGTTTCAACTACAGACTACTGACCAGTAGTTAGGGTGCAAGGAGTTTGCAGGCATTGCTGATTCAGGTGGGAAAGCTTGGGGAAGAATATGGTGGTTTCAGGTTTGTATTGGGAAGAATAGAGTAATTTGGGCTCCCTCAGAGTGGAATGAAAGAAGATGTAGCTGATGAACTACATGGAAAATAAGATGTGATATGTTGTGATCTAATGACATAGTAGGAAGTGGAAGAATCAAGTCTTCGGTCTGCACAAGGAAAAAGTAGATGTGTCTCGCCCCTCAGGGCCAAGTTAAGTGGAGGATGGTCAGGTTAAGTTTGTGGACAATATTCAATGAGTGAGCAGTAACTTTTGACGGCTTGGGATGGGATTTTCAAAAGTACCTAAGTGATTAAGGAGAACTCCTATTGACTAGTGCTCCTAATTTGCCTGGCAGTCTTGAAAATCCTGTTCTGTAGCCTATACTGGAAATAAATATGAGGTTTTGTACAGAGGCAAAGATAGAGTGTGGCTACGATCCAGAATTAAAGTTGTTTGTGGGATCTTAACTATGAATTTCCTCTTTTTCATATACTATATTTTTAGAGCAACAGCACTGTGATGATTTAATGAACATTTATTTATAGGCTGTGGCCCAAACCAAAGCACTGGAGCTAAACCCACTTGAACTTTGAGACTGTTAAAAATCCAAATTCAGAATTCTGGAAATGGCTTCTGTCTTTATAATGGGCCAAACCAAAATGCTACATGTGAATATCCCCCAACTTTGCTTTAAAATTTTGACTTGAGTCCATGTCTACTTATTTACAGTCTTAAATCTACCTTCACAAAGTTTTTAGCCAGTAAATAAAATTCACAATTGCATTATGAAGCTGTGCTAGATCCAGCGTACATTTGTCAAAACAATGTAAAAAGTTCAAAAAAGAAACCACAGATAATAATATGGCCAAACTCCCTCATTCCTCATGCGAGTATTTTTTAAGCATGAGAAACTGAATTTGCAATGTTTCTGTTAACAGCTGTCAAAAGGATGAAAAATAAGCCACAGTTAATGTAGTCAACAGTCACTCCTTTTAATGTAGTTTGAAGTCCATACAGGGATTTATACTGAATGTTGATGTGTTTTATGGACAGTAACTGGTAGTTTTGTACAGGAGACAGTGGGGCAATAAGTAGCAGCTCCCGCCACTTTAAGGGGTATTCTGAGCACGTGGAATTTGTAGGGAAAGCTGAGTTTGCATTTTGGCTGTGTCTGTGAAAGTGTTTGTTAACATGCACCTAGAACTGTAGCTAGATTCCCTTATACTACTCAGTGCTTTTGTGAATTAACACATCCAGCTGCTTTCTTATCAATGGCAGGATCTCCCTCACCTCCATTAATAAACCACACTCCCAAGTCATGTAGGCCCCAACCTTGCACACACTTACATATGTGCTTAATTTCAATTGGACTATTAATATAGTTTAAGTTAAATGCATGCATAACTGTTGGCAGGATCGAGGCCTTTATTTTTCTGTGCTGCGGATTTCCATCTGTAAAAGAGGACAATGCTTCCCTGCCTCACAGGGTAAGGGTGCATTCAGTAACACGCATGATGTGCTCAGACTCTGTGGTGAAGAGCCAATAGAATCTACATAGCCATATGTGACCGACTTTGAGCAGCCTAAGGCTGACTTGCCACACTGTGCACTGGTTAACCATCCCCCATGTGCCGAAGTGATGAGATAATTGAAGTACCAGATTCTAGCCAATCAACAAGGGGATTCAGCTCATGTGCTGAGGATGGTTAAAAGACACACAGGAAGGGGGAGAGAGGGGAAGGCCAGAATAAGGGCTCGAGAAGCCCAGCATCTCAGGGAGGTGAGGTCCCTTCTTTCTCTTGCCCTGTGTCTAGGAAGAAGGTAAAATCCTTACATGGGGGGTTGGCCGGGGCAGGGGGTGTGTGGGAGGGACAGGACTTGTATAGCACATTGTAAATAAAGCACAGGGTATTGAACTTGCCATGGGAATGCATGAGGACTGTTGACAGCAAGGAATCCAGAAACCCTGGCTTCTGATACTATAGCTATCAGCCTTTTAAAAAATGATGGTAGTATTGGCGAGAGATGCCAGCTTGATAGCACTGGAAAATTAAGTGCTTTGTATTTGTACACAGAAAAGGCTGTACAGGGCTGGCCATACCATGAGGCAAACGGAGGCGGCCGCCTCAGGTGCCAGACTTGGGGAGGCGCCACTAGGACCCAGAGTGTAGAAAATTGTGTCTGCTTCTGGTGAATATGTATTCTTTCTGCTCTAGATGCACAGAGATCGAGTGCTGTGCTGGAGGAAGGGCACAAGAGATGTAACAGGCAGGCAGGAGAAAAGGTGAGGGGGAATAACAGAAAGCAGCAGGAGCTGCAGGGAGAGAGAGGAGAGGAGCCTTTTATATATCTCTCTAGCACCCTCAGGAGCCTGGACTGATTAACACCAGCTTCTCAGGGAGCTTCCTGTTTCCTGCTGCTTCCCTGAACCCACTTGAGGAGAACAGGCCATCAACTGAACTAGTAGGAGCCAGTTAGGCCCTTAAGATGCTGATATCTTCCCTCACTCAGGCCCTGCAACCAGCCTGCTTATTTGTCCCCTTCAACTGAGTGTTGAGAGCCACTTTAGCTGGCACAGAACAGCAGTCATGAGTGAAAGAAGAAACACCCCTCTGGGGCAGCATTCAGAAAAAGGAAGAAAGCAAAGGAAGCTTTTCTATCTAAGCAGGAAGGCGCTCTCCTGAGATACATAGACACAAATGTTCACAGTGAGCCTTCCGGCCCCAGTGAGGATGTGAGTAGTGAGGAGATGCCTGATCTTCCAGTTAGTCAGAGTGCAGGTGACCTGGCAGCTACTGCAGCATCCATATCTCCATCTGAAATGGATGTAACCATGCACATTCCCAGGAGCGGCACCAGGGTTTCTGATGCCCCAGGCGGACGGCCATTTCACCGCCCCCTGCGGGTCCAGTGGACCTACCGCAGTCATGCCGGTGGACTGTCTCCTTGCTGGAAAGGCTCTGGTGGAGCTGCCGCAGTGATGCCGGCGGGCGGTCCGCTGGTCTAAAGGCTCCGGTGGACCTGATGCAGGCATGACTGCGGTATGTCCGCCGGAGCCTATAGACCAGCGCACCGTCTGCCGAAATGACTGCGGCAGCTCCACCGGAGACTTTCCGGCAGCAGACCATCTGCCGGCATGACTGCTGTAGGTCCACCAGACCTGTGTGCTTCCCTGCCGGCAAAATAGCGCCCCACCCCCAAAATTCTGGTGCCCTAGGCCATTGCCTAGGTCACCTAAATGGTAGTGCCAGCCCTGCACATTCCTGAAAAAAAGTGTAAATCAGGTAAGAGTGTGGTGTCGGCTGCTGCTGAGTTTAGTTCCTTAAGTCTAGATGATCCAGGACTGTGGACCGACTTGAGCAGTAGCCTGAGGGACTTCCTTGTACTGCATGGGCCACAGCAAGTGAAAAACTTCATGTTCCCCAAAGACAATGAAATAGAACTTTCCAGCCAACACATTACTGGCGTGAAATCCCCAAAGGTGACAAAGTGGGGAGGCCATGGCTTATGTACTGAAAACACAGAATGCTGTATACTGTTTTTCTTGCAAACTCTTCCAGTCTAATATTCCAGCCACATTGGCTTCTACAAGAACAAAGGACTGGAAAAATCTGGCTAGACATCTGGCATGCCATGAGAAGGCAGCAAATCACCAGAGAGCATTCCATAGGTTGGAAAGAGCTTGAGATGAAACTAAGGTTAAAGGTCACCATAGATGATCAGCATCAAGAGAAGATTGCATCAGAGTGTCTTTACTGGCAAAATGTTCTGATAAGACTCATTGCCATTGTGAGAATGCTTGCTGCCCAAATCCTAGCACTGTGTGGCACTTCAGATCAGCTGTGTGTGCCAAAAAAATGGAAACTTCCTTCAAATTGTGGAGCTGATGGCTGAGTTTGATGCTGTACTCCAGGAGCATCTAAGAAGAGTCACCACCTAAGAAATGTACAAACACCACTACCTTGGAAAAAACAATTCAAAATCAAATCATACAGTTACTGGCAACAAAATTTAAACAGAAGATTGTGGCAGATCTGAAGTCAGCAAGATATTACTCTGTTATTCTGGACTGCACACCTGACATCAGCCATATGGAACAAATGACTTGAATGGTGCATTTTGTATAACAGAACCTAGTGAAAATGTCCCTGCAGTGGTGACTGTTAGAGCATTTTCTAGAATTTTTACTGACACTGATGATACTACAGGAGCTGGTATGACAAATGTGCTTCTTAAAAAGCTGGAAGATACGGGAATTGCGATAGCTGTCATGAGAGTCAGGGCTATGATAATGGTGCCAACATGAGAGGAAAGAACAGAGGAGTGCAGACACGGATCTAAGAGTTAAACCCTTGAGCTTTTTTTGTCCCCTGCAGTTCTCATTCATTGAACTTGGTGGGCAGTGATGCAGCATCAGCTTCTAGTGAGGGTGCTGAATTTTTTAATTTAATCAAAGCATCTATGTATTTTTCTCTGCATCAACTCATTGATGGCAAATTTTGAAGCAGCATCTGGGAACATCCTCTCTGACACTGAAACCACTGAGTGCCACAAGAAGGGAAAGTTGAATGGAGGCAATAAAGCCAATCAAACACCAAACTGGGAAGATAGATGATGGCATAGTTGCCATTATGGAGGATAATGCTATGACAGGAACTGTTCATGGGAGAACAGTGGCAGAGGGAAATGGAATCAACAGAAACATACATAACTTCAAATTTCTCTGTGGCTTAGTGTTGTGCATGATATATTGTTTGAAATAAATGTTGTAAGCAAGAGACTCCAAGGTGCAGACCTTGATATATCTGGAGCAATGGAACAACTGGCCAAAACAAATTCATACCTACAGTCTTACCGGTCAGATGAGGGATTTCAAAACATTCTGAAGAGTGCACAGAAGTTGGTAGAGAGACTTCACACTGAAGCTATTTCCCCACCCATTCAAGAATACAAGAGTCGCCAAAGAAGAAGGCATTTTGATTACGAGGCATGGAATAATCCCATAAGACAGCCCAAACAAGAATTAAAAGTTGAATTCTTTAACAAGGTGCTAGATTGTGCAATACAGTCAGCTGAAGGTTTCATGCAGCTCAAGGAACACAGCAGTATATTTGGGATGTTGTATGATATTCCAAAACTCCTCACTATACCTGAAGAAGACCTACACCAGCAATGCAAGGCATAGAGACAGTGTTGACACATGATGACATGCTTGATATTCATGCGAGTGATTTACGTGATGAACTGCAAACCCTTTCAAGATACATTTCAGCAGGATCAACTCCAAAGGCTGTTCTGCAATATATGTGCACAAATAAGGTACCACCCTATTTCCAGATGCTTTTGTTGCTCTGCGCATAATTCTAAGTTGCCAGTGTACAATGCAAGTTCTCCAAACTGAAGTTAATGAAAACACATCTATGCTCCACAATGACACAGGAGAGGCTGGTTGGCCTTGCAACCATCTCAATAGTGCATGAGCTGGCCCAGACTGTGACCTTCAGGAAGCAGTTCAAATCTTTGCAACAAAGAAGGCCTGGAAAGCACCACTTTGATTATTCAAACAGATAAAAATGTCAGTGTTTACCATGCAGACAAGAAAAGTTACATTTGCTGTTCAGGCATTTGAAAGTTAAGTGTTACTTAAAATTTTTGAACAAGGCATTTTAACTTGTTAGTTCTCCTTTATTGGGGTAGGTAGCAGAGCCGTACCATGAGAGAACAGGAAGAAGGCAGAATTGAGACCTTTCAAAGTTTTGGCCCAAGCGATGGGAAATGGGGGAATCATTTGAGCTCCCCGCCTCAGGTGCCAAAATATTGTGGGCTAGCCCTGAGGCTGCAGCAGGATAAACATCATTTTTAGTCCTGCTCTCTTCTCAGGTTGGTCTGTCTGCCAATTCAGCTGTTATGACAAAGCCAGCCATTCTATCCAATTATGATGGTACTTTGTGTGATGTGGACACCTGCACACTAGGAACTGGATTGAAACCCCAACTCATTTCCCTGAGGCCAGCACATGGATGGTGTAGGGGACCCCGGAAGATATTGTTACGGTCTAGCTAGGGCCTGCGCTTTCTCAAGAAGAGGTTATTAGCGGACATAAGTTGCTAGCAGCTGCTGCTTATAACCGGTTAGAACTGCCCTGTGTGGGAAGCCCCGGTGTTTTGGGGAACTGCAGAAAGTCCCTGGCCCGAGGCCAGGGGAGGCGGCCATTGCTGTTGGAAAGTCCCCCATTGCATATGTAGTGGCTGCTTTGCATAATATTAGCATGATACTATAATTGCTGTGGGCTGGGGCTTGCGCGTTGGACTTCGCACCTGACCGAGCTTTTCGGGCGTTGGGCTCCCCAAGCCAGTGGCAGCAACACGTGGAGTCCCCGTTGCGGGTGTGTCACTTAACCTTCATTAAAGCCAATTAACTCACCTTTTTGTGTGGGCCTCATCCTTGCAGAGCATCCAGGCACGTAACAGATGGTTTTCACCTACCTTTGAATTTATCTTGAACCTGTGGCCTGAAGATGTTATCTTTTTAGCCTTAATTATTCCTTCTAAGAATGTTATTGATAAAGAAGTAGAACAAGGGAGTATCCTGACTACAAACTAAAGTATAATTTCCATGCTTAAGATACACTGTAATGGTATTAATCAGTAAAATAACAAAATTCTAGTATTTTCCTTTCCATCTCTAACTTTTACTATGATCTGTCAAGATGGTGAGATGATATTCCCAACATCATTAATTTTAATCAATTTTGTAATGTAACCTTCAAATGTATTTTGACTGTCCATTTGCTGTTCCCTCCACTCTAATTCTACAATACTGTAAGGGTATCAAGCAGTGGAACCTATATATATTTAATGACAGGATCCTATTTAGGATAAATTATTAAGTCTTGATATTTTGTATTCTCCTTTCGAGATTGAAGGGATGTCTGGGCATTTTTTATATGTAATTTCAAAAAAGAAACTATGAGTCTCAAGATGGCTATCGGGCTAGAACTGTCATCATGATTCATGTCCAGCCTGAGGCCATCAGCAAAATAAGTAGCGTGTTCTCAACTCAGTTCCTTGCACTTTATAGCATGAAAACCATTCTACAGATGATAGTCTCTGCAGATGCAATGACTAGGGCTGGGCAAGCGTGAAGACTGAATCATCTGCAGAGGTGATGGTTTCCCTAGTTCAAGAAGAAGGTCACTCGTAAGGCAAAATCACATTAGACAACTGTCTGCAGCCTATGTCATATCAGTGAGCAAACAGAGGTGCTCACTTTCCAGCCCCTTTCATGAGCATTGTTGTTTCCTGATGTTATTTGCATATCTTATACCATGTAAGTTGCTGAGTATGTTAAATTGTAGTATCATTCTTTCTCTGACCCTGTTTCTGCTTTTTGCTTAGCTCATCTACCACCTTGCACAAATTGCAACTCATACTGATACCACATATTAGTGTCAAATGTACAATAGTGCAAGCTTTACTAACAAAGCCCTGCATTTCAATACTGCATTGTCTTGCTCAACAGAACCATATAGTATGTCCAATTGTTTTTCTCCTTTCATACATGTGTCCCTATTCTCAGGTCATCTATTTTGTTCTACTACAGCCTGATGTTGTGAGCTGCTGATTTCTCCTGATAGATGCAGAATGCTGTCCACTTCCACTGCAGTCAATAGTGGTGGAAGGTGCTCAGTACCTTGCAGGATTAATCCTGAGGTCCCAATTCAGCAAAGCATTTAAACACATGCTTTGGTCCCATTGAAGTCATTGGGAGTTAAGCACATGCTTAAATACTTTGCCAAAACTAGGTAGATTACTGAATCAAAGACAAAAAGAATAAATATTTTGTCTTTCTTGTGGTGACTGTGCACTTGACTCATTGTAAAGATATTGGTAAATAAACACTGCCTACTTAACACAATGCACTTAAGTTGGAGTCAGCCTGTTAGTCTGGAGTCATTAGTAAGAAGTTCCTTTGTAATTATAAGGTAATAGTTGGAGATATACCAATCTCCTAGAATTGGAAGGGACTTTGAAAGGTCATTGAATCCAGCACCCTGCCTTCACTAGCAAGACCAATTTTTGCCCCAGATCCCTAAGTGACCCCCTCAAGGATTGAACTCACAACCCTGGTTTTAGCAGGCCAATGCTCAAACCACTGAGCTATCCCTCCCCCTTCATTAGTGTATTTGGGCTTGCAGCATCCAACAACTGAAATAAATTTCACAAACTATATCTCATTTGAAGTAAATGTGTCATTTTGTAAGATCAAGTTGTCTCCATGTACATCTATCTCCATTTCCAAGGGAAGCTACTTCCCAGATTCACGATCTGGTACCACCATCACTTAATTCAGCTTCATGATTCAGCATTATTATAAGTGCTGGGTAGGCAGGCCCGTGTCAACATCCAGTCAGTTCTTTTGCTGTCCTTTTTGTCATCTCTTGCAGTGAAGTCCCCAGTATTTATCATCTCTCACCATGAAGTCCACATGGAAGGGAAGCTAAGAAGAGATTAGGACTCGAGCAAAATCCTGATTGTTTGGAAATGAGCTCCTTCTCCTTCTCTGAACTTCTCTGGGAGCCTGTTGACCCCCCAAATCCAACCTTCTATATTGTTATGATGATCTGCCAAGTGTTACTAAGAACTTGTGGGATGGTAGCCTATGCAAATTAAGCTTTCTATGGCTGCACTTTTCCTTTTCCACTAAAAAATGGAGTAGAGACTTCTTTCCTTTCTGGTGCTTCAGGCCATAAGGTTTATGTATAACCTTTAAATTGATTCCAAACATTCAAGCTTGTATCACTTTAGGGCTACTTCATGTAGAATCAGATGGATGAGTTTTGCCTGAAATTGTCACAAATATAACGGATGGTTAGCAGCTCTTGGATTTTCTTACCTGTGTCTATCTGTCATTCATTAAGGGCACAACGTGGTATGTAACCTTTACTCAGAATCCCTAGTTTTGCAAGTAATAGAGTGGTACTTACTTAAGTAAGGATTAGTCATGTGAGTCAAGGCTGCAGGCTCAGACTCTCTGTGATATGCAAAGGAAGAAATGTTATGCATCTTTAATTGTATGAGAGACTACACGTGCCCTCAAGGATGAAATGAAAGCCAAAAAGAGAAGTAGAAAGGCTATTGAAAAATAATGTACAAACTCCCAAATGGATTTAAATAGTATTTTTCAATATAAAATTGAGGACAGCTAGGTTTAATTGGTACTGCAGCAGGCTCAAACATAAGTGTCTGTACTGCTGTCTGTTTATAAACAAAACTCCTGTTATATGTTAGATTTCAATGAAGCACAGATTTTACACCATGCACAATGTGTTATTTTCTTTAAGCTTTTCTTGTTCTGTTAGATTCTAACTGTGGTTCCATTGCATAACAAGCAGACATTATCTCTGAAAGGCATGTTTTTTACAGTCAGTGACACTCCCAAATATGCATGCAGACAGAACTATGGCTAAAACAATCAAGAAATTCCTAATCCTGTGTTCAAATGCAGTGTTATGAAAAACTCTAAAGATTATTTTAGTTTGCAAGTCAGATGACTTCTGAAGAATCAGAGCAACTGAATTCTATTTTCATACAAACTAAGGCAAATCCTTTGTTTTCATTATCCATGCACAAGTTAAAATGAACAATTCTTTGTTTACTCTGCCATTGTTTCTTAGAAGGCCATATTCCATTCGGTATGTTTGAAAGTGCTACTGTTGTTCTGCTTCTTGTATGTGGCAGAGTCAACTTAATGTGCAAGCACCACGGGGAGGATGTGCCCTTGGCTCTGCAGATGATGCAGTCCATTGCCCAAACATCCTCAAGAGTTGGTAAAACCATACCACAGTCCAGTTGGATTGATAGTTAATAAACCTTTAGTTAGTTTACTACAGAATTGGCTACAAGTGTTTGCTTTGGTGTGAGATCTGAGGTACAAACTGATCCGAGGATGTGATTGGTCCCTTGGGACTGGATGTAACGTGAATATCTTGTGATCTTTGGTATATGTGACCAATTATCACTAAGTCCAGCTTTCCAGGGTGGCAAGTGTGAGGGACCATAACCCCAACCCTTTATACGTAGCTAGACAAGGCCATGTCGGGCCTTGTCTAGCCACTGCCTCTAAGAGTTTGCTGTCACTGGTATGGATGCTGCATCAGGGTTCTGATTAAAATAGTGCACGAACAGTACTCTGGTGCAGGTCCCTAACATTGATACGGGCATCTATGATCCTGATATATAATTGTATACTTGTAGCTTTCTGTTCCTATAGAGCCTTGTTTAGCCACTGCCTTTAAGAGTATGCTGTCACTGTCACGGATACTGCAGCGGGACCCGGATTGAAATAGTAATCAAATCAGTCCCTGCTGCAGAGCCCTGATATTAATATAAGCCTCTGTAATTTTAACATATAATATTTTAACAATTAAATGCTTTTAGCTTTATTGGTTTATAGGCCCATATATCCAGACCTCAGGCTTTAGCTAAAATTAATAAAAGCTAAATAAATGCAAAATAAAAGCCATGGTTTTAGTTCTCAAATAAACTTGTTTATCAGTATGCCTCGCACTGGGTGGGAAGGAAACTAGATATAAAGAAACAGGGTATAGAACACTGACAAAAGAGGAACTGGGTGGGGGGGGGGACACGACAAGGGGTCACTTAAGTGCCAGCCCAGCTTTAAGCAAAATATAGCATAATAATTACTGCTTGCTTACGGTAACTGCAAGGTGGGGTTATCAAATAACCAGCTCAATCACTGCCAGAATGTGTAATATATGCAATATTCCAATAGCTTTTGCAATATGTATTCGCAATCAAGGGGTCATAAGACAGTCAATGTAATTGCGAAAGAGACCATAACTGGAAATACCCCAAACTGAAATTACAGTAAATAAACTGCTGATTTGCAATATTAATTACCAAAAATAGGCAAATAACTTGTATAATCAATATGACGTTTTGCGGTTTTAACCTTTATAAGCTTGGTAAAATTTGTGAAGGGCAGAGCAGCTTATCCCTTGCATAAGATTTTCGCTGTCTCTCCCTGTATGCATACTTGTAGTCTTGTTATAACAATAAAAAGGTGCCTCGACCTGTCTGACCAAAATCGAATGGGTGGTGGTCTTTTCCCCAACATAAGATACACTGGAGAGCCTAAGGGCACTGTCTGTGACTCTGTGGGAAGCTTGCTATAGTGATCCAGGAATTCACATTTGTTACTGGTTTGGTGTAATCTAATTATAGAACATACCACCAGTCTGGGGTCTCTGCCCTGCTTTTGACAGTCTGCCCTGAGATTGACACAGTCATGAGCCACTCTAGACAGTGTTACAGTCCCTTTCTCTGTACGGCTCCCGAGACCACTAGTGGGGATTACGGTATAGGCAACTCTCCTGGTTTTATCTAAAGTCCTGCCATTTTTGGTCTATTTGTTAAAGCCTCAGTTTCTGGAATCAAGAGATGGCAAAAGATTCTGATTTTCAATTTTTTTAAAAAAGTAAGTCAGTTTCTTGCCCTTATTGTTGAGGAGAAAACCCTGAAAACACGACCTGAGTGCAACCTAAAGGCTCAGGAACCAGATGGCACAAAAAGAGAACCTCAAACTTCTAAAAAAAAATTCTCATGATGTTTAAGCCAATCTCATGATTTTTGGAGACCTAACACATGATTTTTGAATGCCTAGGTATAGTGGCAATGTGATTATCTTCTCCAACAAATGAGTGGCTTACAGGTGGGGTAATCATGTGCATCCCACCCCATTCTGCCTGCTCAATCCACCCAATCTCCAGCTCCTGCTGTCAGGACTCACAGAAAGACTTTGTAGTGCTTAATGGGGAGAGAAGGGAAAGCAAACAGAGCAGCAGGGACAGTTGAGACTTCACTGCATAGAGAAGCATTAAGAGGAGGAGGGGTGTGTGAGAGAGGATAAAAAAGACATTGGCCTAGTGTAACCATGCCTCAGTGGGCCACAACTGAGAGTGCCACATTCAGGACGAAGTGCTGAGAAATAGGGCAGATACATCCCAAGACTGGTGGCTAATCCCTGATAGGGAATGTAACCCCCCCGCCTTGTTAGATAAGCTTTGTTACTTTATAGCTACTAAACAAATGCTAAATAAAACCAGTTTTGTTTGTTTGGATCCCGAGGCCTGCATATGGGTTTATCAGCATACTAAGCATTAAGGTATAAAGAAATGGGGTATAACACACTGACAAAAGAGGAACTGGGAGGAGGACAAAAGGTCCCTTGAGGGCCAGCTCAGCTTTAGGCAAGTATAGTATGGCAAATATTGCTTACTTAGGTAACTGTAAGGAGGGGTCACAGAATGACCAGCGCAATCACTGCCAGAACACATGAAACATGTTGAAATAGCTTGCTGATTTGCAATATTTTATATGGTAATGGCTTTTGCAATATGTAATTGCAATTAAGGGGGGTTATAAAACAGTTAGCATAATTGCAAAAGAACAATAACAGGAAATACCCCAAACTCAACTAACAGTAAAATAACCTGCTGATTTGCAATATTAATTTACCAGAAAACGCAAATAACTTGTGTACTCAATATGACGTTTTGCGGTTTTAACCTTTATAAGCTTGGTAAAAATTGTAAAGGGCAGAGCAGCCTACCCCTTGCATGGGGTTACGCTGTCTCTCCCTGTATGCGTACTTGTAATTTTGTTACAGTAATAAAGGCGCCGCGGCTTGTCTGATTCAAAATCAGCTGGGTGGTCATCTTTTCCCCCACAGTTTCCTCCAGCATTCCAGTTCTTGTATTACCACTGAAAACACTGCATTTAAAGGTGAGTGGTTCTTTACAACCAGTCTCATCAAAGATTCTTCTGATCCCAAAGGACCAGCCATACACCCAGGTCAATATATAACTCAGATCTTGCCCAAAAATCACACTGATGCCAATCCTTTAGTATCTAAAATCTAAAGGTTTAATCATAAAAAGAAAGGTGAGAGTTAAAATTGGTTAAAGGAATCAAATATATATATATAGCAATTGCAAAGTTCTTGATTCAGGCTTGTAGCAGTGATGGAATAAACTGCTGGCTTAAATCAAGTCTGTGGCTGCTTCCAAATCATTGGAAAGACCTCAGTCCATTGGTTAGAATGCTCACATCAGTATTGATTAGGGTGACCAGATGTCCCAATTTTATAGGGACAGTCCCAATTTTGGGATCTTTTTCTTATATAGGCTCCTATTACCCCCCACCCTGTCCCGATTTTTCACACTTGCTGTCTGGTCACCCTAGTATACATTCATAGTCCAGAGGCTGGAGCAGGATAGAGGAAAAATGGAGAGCCTTTTATATCCTCTGCCATGTGGAGGAATCCCATTGTTCTTACTGTGGAAAATTACAGCAACAAGATGGTGTTTGGAGTCACATGGGCAAGTCACATGTCCATGCATTTTGCCTAGTCACAGCAGGAAATTCCCTTAAATATAGATAGGTGCCTCCCATGGTCCATTGTCAGTTAAATGCTCTTTTGATGGGCTGCTCAATTTGAATAGTCCCTCCAAGATGTGCTGGATAACTACTTTGTGGGTGTTACATTTGAAATCCAGGTATAGAGCCAATATTCATAACTTCAAATACAAAAATATTGCATGAATACAGATAGCATAATCATAACCAGCGAATTATATCCTTTTCATAAATATCTTACATGCCACATTTTGTACAAAATTTGTTGCAAATATACAATAGTGGTTGCAACAATGATCTATATAGTCATATCTTAATCAGATAACATCACACCTATTCTTTCTTTAAGTTTTGTAAATCTAGCAGTTGGCCCATTTCCCTATTTTAACACTATTATTAGACTGAAAGAATAAAAGCTGGAGATTAAAGACCTGTTAGGAACCAAATTTGGTAATACAGTGCTGTAATTTGGTGACTGCAGATGGATGATGATATATCCTGTTTATACACTGCCGCAGCTCTATATTACTTAGCTATGACTTCATGCCTGAAGAATCCTTGTAACCTTTTTTCTCAATTGATTGCTTTATTCTTCTACCACATAAATGTCATGTAAGGACATGATAGAACATAATATGAATGTCAAAGATAAGAACCCCAAAGTTTTGCTTTCCTTTTATTCTCAATTTTCCTCCCAAAAGCAGGCTCTTCTTTTTTGTTGCATTTGTAAAGAAATTGAATTTGACTACAAAATCTGATCCCCACAAGTTGTCTGTCCACTAAAAGTTGAGGGTAAGGAAGGGAAGAGAGATTTTAACCATACATACTTCCAAGTGCAACTCTTCTGCCGATCACCAAGAAACATAATGAACATTAATCAACATTTCATAGTATTATATGAACTTCCATGAGAGCACCTTACTTAAATGAAAGTTTAAATTCCGCAGAGTGATGGCCCCCTAGAAGTGCCAGGATTATGTTCACTTTGAGCCCTAGAGCAATCCTTGGCTATGCTACACAACCAAAGAAGACCCCAAAGTGACTTACTACAGGCCTGATTCTTTTTTTTACTCTAATAGTATGTCTATACTGCAGTCAGAGGTGTGACTTGTTGAGTTTTACTTATTCGTGCTAGCTTGGATGGAGCTAGCTCAAATAACAATAGCTGACCAAGTATTTTCCAAGGTTCCCAGGCAGGCTTGTTCAGTGACACCTCTAATTGCAGTGTAGACATATTCTAAGTCTGCTTTACACCATGTTGGCAGTGTAAAGGGACCTTAAAGTGTACATTATTTATACTGACTTTAAGGAATCTTAGTGTCAATGAGACTTCAGGCAGGTGGGGAGAAACTGAACACATCAAATACTCTGGTATGAAACTCTCTGCAAGGAGGCTCAATCTCTGCCCACAAAGTGGAAAATGGTGAGCAGGACAGTGGTGTTGCATAGGTCTGCTGGCCTGTCATTTTCAGTGTGTGCATCCACTGGATCTAGCCCTAGGCAGGAAAGGATAGGAGCAGGCACCTGGTGCTCATACCTTGCAATATCAGATGTAGCCAACTGAGCAGGCAGGCTAGCTCCTTGGAATTAAGAATTCCACCTCTCAGCCTGGCAACATTTTTTTGTGGGGAGTAAACCCCTTATATTTGGGCTTTGCTTTCTGTAGGATTTTGCCCTAAAACTTCTATTAGTATATAAAATTCATGCCTTTTAAAGAGATTAATTAATATGATAGTTGAACAATCTGGCATAATACAGATAGATAATGAGGGAATAGACCATTGGAACAAGTCTGCTTAGGAAGGAAATGTGAACAATGTAAGTATGAAAGGGTGGTGAGTGGAGTTTGGTCCTTACACTTCCACACTGCTTCTGGGGTGTCCTGCACCAAAGAAAGAGCTAGCAGCGAACAGTGCTGAGAAAGTCTCAAGTATTGTAATTCTGACTGGCCCCTGCAATTGAATGGTTGGTGTGGGACAGGTCCTTGTGTCCTCCTGGTATCTATAAAAATAAGTAACAACTAAAATCATTCTAGAAATACTATTCTAAATTGCTGTGATTTAGCTCATTGCTCTAAAGTGATCATTATTTGTTAATTGCTGACAGTGTGCTCGGGGCTGTACATGTCACAAAATAAAACTTGCTCCGGTCATGGAGAGCTTTCAGTCCATGAGTTCATTCCTTCAGTCATATTTTTATTCACATGACACACCCCATTGACTTCAGCTGGAGCGGTACTTATGGGAGTAAAGCTATTTATTCACATGCTGGCAGGATCTGGCCCTAAAACATTGACAGAAGACAAAACACACTGGAAGACCAAGAGGATGGAATAACCTGGACGTTTATTTTAGTTATTATTTGTAGTAGTTGTGGTTGTTGTTGAATAGTGGAGCATTTATTTTTGCAAGGTATGAAATATGGAAGTAATCCTTGAATATGTAGTACATAGTTTCTAAAATATTTTATTACCCTTTATTTAAAAGAATACAAGGAGAAATATGTGTTTTTATCTGAAATATTCATATATAGAGATTTTAGCAGACTGACAAAAGCCAAGACATTCAAAGTTAGTGTCTGTAATTCACATTATTACTACTGTGCTGTTTTAAAAATCTGGCATGCGCTAAGGAAAGGAATCTCTCTCACACATTAGATTTTGGGGCTTCTGTCATTTTGTGTCAGGCTTCCCCCAAGAGTTAATTTGCAAAGCATGCATGTTTGTATTTAGTAGCATTACTAATATACATTCTTTGTTTCCTCTAGATATAGGAATTCGTAAAAGAAGCACCACATGGTGGCGCTCTGGTTGTGCACAAATTAACAGTCTTTTTATTGTAATGAAACAAATTCCTCACACTATGGTAAAAACACATCCACTTTCCCCTAGAATCTGTCGTGTGTCATGGGGAAACACTGTCTTTAATGTTGTTTTCTCTGCCTCTCCCCGTGCTCTTTCCACTACAGCCTGACAGGGCTGCAAGAGGCCTTTTCTCTGCTGCCCACAGTTGCAGCCACTAGTGCACTGAATGGGAAGCCACAGCCGCTCTTCCCACAGCAGTGCCTGTCCAATGGTGAACAACAGGGGACCGGTTTAATGATGTTCCTAACGCCTCCTTCTGAGTTTCTCTCCTTTTCTGCATTTACAGCAATAGAAGCCCTCTCCTATAGGAGAAGGGCTTCTGCTTCACTTTGATATTTCCAGCAAAGCCATGTTTTCCCCAGTGCAGCAAGGGGGCTTTTGCAATTACACTAGAAACAGTAATTAGCAAAATGGAATATAAAAAATCTGATTACTGGAGCTATGAGATGGAATGGGCTTAATTTAGGGCCTGATCCAAAGCCCACTGAAGTCAATGGACAGGTTACCACATGGTTGTGGGTCAGGCTCTTAAAGCTGAAAGATATTTAACATCTTTCTTTATGAATAGTCCCACCACATGGTGAAGGCACCAGTCTCACTATAATGTCCTATAGCTCTTGTCTAGTGGCTAATATCTTGAACATTGATTTATCAAAGCTCTTAAATGCACATTTAAGTCCATTGAAGTGAATGGGACTTAAGCCTGTGCTTAAAGTTCAGCATGTGCTCAGGCACTTTGCTGAATCACCCCCTAAGAGGGTGGGAGGTCTGTAATATGAGCTGATGTGTAAAAAAAGGCAAATACTTGGATCAGAATAGTTCTGATTTGCAGTGAAGAGTGGGCAGAGAAAGAGGAATGCTGTTGAAATAATATCGAGGAGTGGATTGTGTACAGTTATAATTTGATTATGGAAGCTTTTTCTCTGGGACATCAAGTAAGTAACTAGAACACATTTCTAGAGTTAATAGCTGTCTATTAATTGTGAAATATTTATGTCCTCTCTCCCATCTTAATCCTTCACTCTTGTGGGCCTGTCTGACTGCAACCAACTTCTGGTCAGGGAAAACTAGACATCTAGCCAGGGCTGGTTCTAGGCACCAGCAAATCAAGCACGTGCTTGGGGCAGCACATTTTCGGGGAGGCATTCCGGACATCTTTTTTTTGTTTTTGTTCTTGTTTTTTTTGCTTTGAGCGGCAAAAGCCTAGATCAGGCCCTGGCAGCAGCAGTGTGTTGTGCGCCGGGGGCGCCATGGGGCTGCTGCAGTTCGTGCTGTGGGGGAGCAGCGCCCGCACGTTGTGGCTGGGCTGGGCAGGCTCCGAATGGGGGACACTCGGGCTGAGGTCCGCCCCGCGGGGACACGGAGCTGCCTGCAGGTGCTTCAGGGCGGCTGCCCCCCAGCACCATAACCGGGGCTGGGTGAAGTGGCCTGAGCCACCCAGGGACTGCAACAGGGCAGCCAGAAGCAGCGGCAGCAGTGATGGGGCCATAGATGGCGGGGCGCTGCCTTGCGGGGCCAGTGTCCCACTTTCCAGGGCTCTGCTCCCTCTGGGGCTACCCTGCCCCGGCTCCTGAGCCCCCTGCTGGGGCAGTCCCCTGGCTCTGCCCTCCCGGGTCCTGGCTGGTCCTGGAGGTGGGAGCCCTGACTGGAGGGACCCTGGGTTGAGGCGTGGCCCGGGAACCCCTCTGCTTACCCTGACCCTGCTAGCGCCGGACCGGCTAGAGGCGAGGGGGGAGTGTGCGGAGTCAGCACTGGTTGGGGGGAGCCCAGCCCTGGGCAGTAGGGGGTGCAAGTGGGGGGAGGGGAAGAGAGAGCCCAAGGCTGGGGTGGGGGGCAGCTAAACATTTTTTTGCTTGGGGCAGCAAAAAACCTAGAGCTGGCCCTGCACTTAGCAATTCTTCCTGTCAAGGGCTTGATGTAGCATTCACTGACGTCAGTGGGAGTGTTTCTATTGACTTTAATAGGAACAGACTCAGGCCCCAGTTAGCCAGAAAAAATGCTGTTGAGCCACATGAAGCAATCCTGACCTTCACTTGGACTGAGTGTGCTGGCTCCTTGGAGCTCCCAGCCATCCTTTGGGATACTGTTACCAGTGTGCGCTACCCTTAGGCCTGCCTGCTGACTTGACATTTAAAATCAGTTTTACCAACAAGCCTGTATCCTAGTGGGCTCTTCAATGGCTGCCCTTTTTGTTAGGATCAGTACTGGGATAACGAGTGCAGAAATTGAGTCTGATCTCCAATTTGCTTTTTAAGGACCAGATTCTGAAATCTCTGCTCAGGAAAACTCCCACTGAAGTAACCAGGAGCTTGTCTCAATAAGGGCTGAATAAAAACTTCAGGCTTTTGCGCTAAGTTTGGCCCTGTGTCTATATGGCAATAAAAGAGCTACGACTGGTCCAGGTCAGCTAACTCAGGCTCACAGGGCTCTGGCTGCAAGGCTATAAAATTGCAGTGTAAACATTTGGGCTTGGGCTGGAGCCCCAGCTCTGGGACCCCACGAGGGGGAAGGGTCCAGCCTGAGCCCGAACGTTTACACTGCAATTTTACCGCCCCACAACCCGAGCCCTGCAACCCCACATCAGCTGACATGGGAGACTGTTATCTCAGTATACATTTACCCTTTGTGTCACTTTTGTACATGTGTGATGGTGTACCAGGCATTCGCGGCCTCCTGCTGCCTTGAAGGGTTGCCAACTTTCTAACTGCACAAGACTGAACACCCCTGCCCCACCCTTTCCCTGAGGTCATGCATCTGCCCTGCCCCTTCTCTGAGGCCCCTCCCCCAGCTCGCTCCATCTCCCACCCTCTTTCACTCTCTCTCCCCGACCCTCACTCACTTTCACTGGGCTGGGACAGGGGGTTGGGGTGCAGGAGGGTGGTGAGGGCTCTGGCTGGGGGTGTGGGCTCTGGGGTTGGGCCAGGGATGAGGGGTTTGGGGTGCAGGAGGGGAGTCTGGGCTGGGGCAGAGGTGTTGGTGTGGGGGGGGGGTTGCAGGGTGCAGGCTCCAGGAGGGAGTTTGGGTGCAGGAGGGGACTCCGGGCTGGGGCATGGGGTTGGGGTGCAGGAGGGAGTGAGGGATCCTGGCAGCACTTACCGTGGCTCCCAGGAAGCAGTCACCAGGTCCCAGTGTCCGGTGAGGCTCTGTGCAATGCCCTCAGGTCTGCAGGCACCACCCCTGCAGCTCCCACTGGTCACAGTTCCTGGCCAGTGGGAACTGCTTAGCCGGCACTTGAGGCACGGGCAGTGTGTGGAGCCTTCCTGGTCACTCATGCACTTGGGGGCTGCAGGGATCAGGGACTGCTTCCGGGAGCCACGCAGAGCTAGGGTAGGCAGGCAGTGTAGGCCTTAGCCCTGGGCCACTGCTGTGCTGTTGACTGGATTTTTAATGGTGACTGGAGATGCAAGGGTCCCTTTTGAACCCAGTGCTCCAGTCGAAAAACAGATGCCTGGCAACCCTACTGCCTTTGCCCAGCACTCCCTAAGAAGGTGTCCTGCTGGAAGGGAAGAGCAATGAGTTCAGACGTCCAGGGGATGCCTGTAGAGGCTTCCCATGATCAGCTGCAGGCAGAATCAGTGAGAGTTGGTCCTCCAGCACCTAAAATGGTTAAGAGGAAGCAGAGGCAATCAGGGCCTAGCAGACCAGATAAAAGGCTGGCTGCTTCTACTGGGGGCCAGTTCTGGGTGAAGCCAGGACAGAGAAGCAAGGTTCTCACTGCCCTAACCCAAGGAATCTGCCTAGTCAGGGTCTTAGCCTTGGCAACATTGGCTATTCATGCAGGACTAGTGTTTATATTATGGACTCAACACCCAGGTGGCTGTTTGGAGCTGAGATTTAATTTGTTTTCTGTTAACCCTGGAACAGGGCTGGCGTTAGACTCACTGGAGCCCAGGGGAGAAACTAAGGAGTGGGCCCCCACCCCACCTCCTGTACCTGCTCACACATTGGATTTCTGCAATGCTTCTGAAGCCTGAGCCCCACTGTGCAGGGCTGAAGCCTGAGCCCAACTCCCACAAATCCTCTGTGGTGTGGGGCCCTGGGCAATTGTCCTACTTACTACCCCCTAACACCATCCCTGCCCTGGGAAGGGAATGGACTGAAAGCTGACCTGGCTGGAAGGCTAGGCCACAGAAGCAACACATGGTTGATGCTAGAGAGGAAAAGCCCCTACAGTTCTGCATGCTGACATGAGAGATGCCCTGGCGGTTAGTGCACTCTATAACATATCACATCAAACTTACAGATTCATTTATCTGTGTAACCATTGTCAGAGTTTCAGGGTATCTGCATCTTTGCTGACCTCCATTGTCTGCTCCAGGAATGCCCTCTCAGGGCTCTAGCCTTCACCTCTCTTTGGAAAAGGATCTGCTATCCTCTCCCTTCTGGCCATGGGTTTAGGCCACAAATCCAGTTATTAACTGAGTGGAAACTTCAAAAGAAAATTGTATGAAACCCAGAACCAAGGTTTCCAAGGTTTCTGATACAGTCCTTCATGAGACAGTATTAAAACATGACACGGTGTAAACATTAACAGCCAGGCAGTGTTTTTATCATCAAAAATATGTTTGCTAATTAATTAATAATGCTTCCTAATACAATTGCAGTGCAGCTGGATGTATGTTACTATTTTTCAGTATGACCCAACACCAACTGTAAACACTTCTAAGCAGCCACAATCAGCCAAACCTTAAGAGGCACACAACATACTACCAGTGAACCATTGAACCCTCCAAATCTTTAGCTAGTGGTGAATAAATGGCCACATAGCATTACTTAATCACAAAAGTTGCCTCTGCAGTTTACCTCTATTTTCAAATTGCTTTATTGAGATGGTGATCTGTGCAAGACAGTAGCTGAGCTGTGGTATCCCCGACATTGACTTCTAGGCTGAAGATCAGGTCCAAGGTGTGACCAGATGTGTGGACTGGACCGTAATCTGTGAAAATCCTAAAGAGGCAAATGAGGAGATGAGCTTTTGAGTTTTGACATCTGCTGTCTTGTCTATATGCATGTTGAAATCTGAGGACAAGTCTTTGGTATTTCACCACCAACACTGATAAGGTGTCAATATGCTCCTATAGTGAACCCTTGAGTCTGTGGTGGTTTCAGTCTGTAAGTAAGCATAAACCCTGTGTTCATTTTGACTCTGGTTTCTATAGCCAGATGAATGAATTCAAATGAAGTTGTCTTATCTGAGGCCCTTCTGTAGTATTTGATATTTGTAAAGAAGATGAATGCAGTGCCACCTGTTGTCTTCTTCTATCTAGGTCTGTGGTGTACGCAGTATCTTGGGGAGTGGGAAGGATGAGGTGGGCTAGCATGGGGTTTGTGTGTTACCCAGTCAGGTCTTGGTGATGTAGGCTCTATAAGATGTTTCATTGGTGAAGAGGTTGTGTATTGTTTTTTGTTGGCAGTAAATCTTGCATTGATCATCATCAACTTTAGTTCACAATGTCTTATATTGTCTGTTGTCTGGTGCAGCCTGTAAGTGTTAAATGTCTGGAATCTAGCTTCTTATCTCTGCTTTTCTGTTTCTTGGATAGTCCCTCCCAATTTCAACTGCAGTAGACAATGAAGTGGATGATGCCATGGGACAGGCCGAAGGGAGGAACAGTTGTCTGGTTTGCCAGATGCCATGAGAAACGTAGGTCTGTTCAATATCTTTTGGAGCAGTAACCTTGCTGAGCCCTGGGAATGGAGAGAGCTGGTGCAGTGTGTTCCTGACTTCATAAGAGAAGCATGGTGGCATAACAGCAATGGAAATGGTAATAATAGTGACAGTGATAGGGAGGGCTGAGCCAAGCAAGAGGAAGCGCCAATGGCATCAGACATCCACTTCTTTGAAATAAGCTGTTTTCATGATGCCCCTGTTGCTTTAGCAGGGAGGTGGAGAGGAGAGGTGGGAGAGTTCCTACCGTTGTCTTGTTAGAGCTGTGAAGTAGCTTCCTGACCAGAAGGTGGCAGTGAGGCTGGAAAAGCAGGGAGGTGGCTCAGGACTCCTTCCTTGTAAGATGACAGCCCTTTGGCAGCCTCGCAGGGGTTAGGGAGGAGTCACAGCCTCATTTCCACATTGAAGAAAATTTCTCATTACTGTTTCCAAACCTTCAAAAAGTGAAAGGTGGCTAGTGGCATCTCCCTGCTACCTCTGGCAGCGCTAACCATCTGCAGGGCCGCTGGAGCCGGTCCCCGCTGTTGCTGTGCCCCTGCTGAGGGAGGGAGCAGAGACTGCATTGCTGCTCCTCTCCCCTGTATTCTATGCCTACTTCTCTGCAAAGGAAGTGGGGTTGCCAGCCTGCCAGGATTGCCCTGGAGTTTCCAGGAATTAAAGATTAATCTTTACTTAAAGATAAAGGGGGGGAGGGATAGCTCAGTGATTTGACCATTGGCCTGCTAAACCCAGGGTTGTGAGTTCAATCCTTGAAGGGGCCACTTAGGGATCTGGGGCAAAAATTGGTCCTGCTAGTGAAGGCAGGGGGCTGGACTTGATGACCTTTCAAGATCCTTTCCATCTCTAGGAGAGTGGTATATTTCCACATATAAAATAATGCCATGTGATGAAAACTCCAGGAATACATCCAGCCAAAATTGGCAACATTAAAAGAAAGTGGGTATTTCAAGTAGTAAATCTCCATAACAGCAAAAAGACTTCATGGCAATACTTACTGTTTCTTTGGAGCCCAGCAGTTTTTACTGCAGAAAATCAAAAGTCAAAGGGCAAACCCTAGTGTAAAAACTCATTTCAGTAACTCATGGGGATACAGTAACTATCTTGGCATCTCTAGCTGGTTTCTGAAAGCAAACAACTGCTCTCCCTTCATACTACTAGCCTGAATATAAGATGTCAGTATTAAAGATGTCAGCACAGGATATGTCCTAACATATTAAGACAGGGTGGGAGAGTGACAGCAAGTGATTGAGGAAAAGCAGCTCTAGAGAATGAGAGTTAAAGACTGACAGAAAATAGTGACTCTGATGGGACGGGGGGAGGAAGAGCAATGAACAAGCATTGATGGAGGTCGGGAAGATTTCCAGTTAAAGGGGGACAGAGAGAGAAATGTTAAACAGGTAATGACAATGTAAATGAAAGTGAGACACCGAACAGTAACACTGCATGAAAATGGTATGCACTCAACTATCTATTTAGGTATTGGTACTGCACTCTTCGGGCACCTACATAGCACCCATCACTGTGCTATCTGAGTGTGTGGCTGTAACTGCACTAAAAGGAAGAGATTCTTTGGAGCCATCAGTAGCAGCATGCTGAACAAGCCACCCACAACTTTGTGGCAAGATTGTGTTTTAACGCTACAGCCAATAATTGAATGTTTTGCACCCTGGGCTCAATCCAATTCCCACTGAAGTACATGGAAACACCCAAGATGAGCATATACAGGAAAGGGGGTGTTCAGGATGGAGGAGGAAGTCAGCCAGGGTTAGAGAGAACAGGGTCACTGGTATTTAGGAATGTAGACAAACTGATGCTGCTCAGGGAGATGAAGTTGTTAAATTTAACTTATATTTAAAATTACACCATAGTCACACATGAAGAACTTGCAGGGATGCATGCTGCCTTGTGGAGTTAGCGAGGTGACACGATTATACGGACTTGTCACTACTGTGTACTAACATAATTCCCATTAATGTTCCTAGATTAAAGCAGGCGGCCCAAGCCTCTGTTTACTTTTCATACTGCTCTCCTTACCAGAGTGTGGTTGCCTGACAAATTTAAAAAATAACATACAAGATCTCATTTTCTCTTTACCTGTCCCCAAGATGAAGGGAAATTTGTTTGCCTCTTACCCTGAGTGTGCGGTCATTGCAGAAAAGCCAGCTTTGAAGAAGTGTGCTTTACATTTTTTTCCAAAGGCTCATGCTTATTGATGTGTGCCGGATGGGAGCTCCACGGTTGTGGTGGGCCTGCTGCCAAGAAAGCTGTGTCTCTAGTATTTGCTAGTCTTAGTCTTGCAGTTGTCAATGCCATTCTTCCCGGAGAATGTAGCTGTTAAGGGCTATCATAGCTGTAGAGTGTTGTTATTCTGTTGTAATTGCAGTACATAATAAGCAGGTGGAATGTTATTAATACCTTTATTAACACATCCTACTTACACAGCATTACTGGATAACATTGCATCCATACAATGCATTTAACATTCACATCTCTGAAGTATCAACAGTCATTCTACTGTATCAAAAACTGCTTCTTTAAGCAATTCAAGTGGGGAAGGAATAAAAAAATATGATCCAGAGGAGTGCATCTGTTATCACCTTTCTGGCACATGTGAACTAGAGAGTATCAAGATGCCAGCAATGCTGCTTCCATTTTAACACTTCGTAGCACAAGAGCTTCACAACTTGGAAAGCTGAGGTTGAAATCTCAGTTGAAAATTTGCAGATGGTGTCTACTGCTTCCATCCAGTAAGTAGGTTTTAGATCAGATAGATCCCTGGAGCTAGTGGTTCTTCAGCAGAAACCCATAAAGTAGTTGAAGGATTCCAGTGGAGTCTGCTAGAACATCCACTAGGAAAGGTAAATTTGATTTGAAAACAGATTTTCGTTTTCAATTTCTAAGGTGTCATTGATAGCAAAGCTAATTAAAACAATATAAAAGTATTGGGGCCAGATTCTGTTGCTGTGCTGCTCAGGAAGACCAACACAGAAGGCAGTGGCCAGAGCTTTATGCCACCTTTGCCTTGCCCACCAACCTTCCAGGTCTGGGCCCTTTGGCAATTAGGCCAGTCTCCAACACAAATCTGATCAGCCTCAGGGCTGCTGTAACTTATGCCAGCTGTCCATGTTAGCCCAAACATGGTGTATTGAAAACTGTTGAAATTGTGATCTATCAGTTTAAATTTTCAGTGGGGTTTCCTGGTCCAGCTTGCAGGCTAGGGGATTCATTGGGGAAGCATGTGATAGGGGCCTAGCAGTAGTCAGTCTGCAGACAGCCTATCTAGAGTAAAGTAGGGTCGTGAGTTGTGCTTCTCTCTTTTTAGGGAGCAGCCTGTTTAGTGTCTCAGCTTTTGGGTTCTTCTGGGTTTTATCATTCTGAATTCTAAGAAAGTAGTGTTATGTTACAACCTTCTAGCAAGAGCATTTAAGGTTTTTCTCTAATATCTTTGTGTGTACTGTGAACAGAATAACATGGCATTGTTTTGGTAGTTGGGAAAGCCGTCCTTTCCACAGGCATGCTCCCCATCAGCAACTACAGTGGGAATGGGTTGGCAAAGGAGTCATATACTGGGCATACACCATCTAGAGATTCCCCTAGGCTAGGAAACTCCTCAGATGGCTGGTTAAGCTAGCTTTAGGGTTGCTTTGTGGTACTCAGCCACAAGCACCTGAACCAAACAGGAAGATCTGCCCCCTACTGTATAGACCCAAGTCCTACAATCACTGTGCACAAAACTCCCATTGAAGTTCAGTGTGTGGGGCTGTGAAATACCTGCAGAATCAGGTCTGAGGTATCTTTAATTGGGCACTGTGACTGGGAGTACCAGACATTTGCTTCCCACTGCTTGAGACTTCACTGCCTTGTGTAAGCAGGGGAATGGTCCCGCTATTGTGGGAGACTTTCCTGGCTTATACACTACGCCGGTGGAGTTGGCTAGCTGAAGGATCTGAGTCCTTGCTCCAGTTTCCTTTACCCAGAAGCCCTCCGGTCCTTGAGGTCTCCCCTTCTGCCCTCCTGTGTGGCAGAGTCCTTGTAACCCCAAAAAGGCTGGGCCCAGGATTCTTGGGGGGCTCGACCCTCAATCTTGTCATGATCACTTAGGACAGGGGCTAGGGAGTCCCCACAACAGGATGCTCTCTCCACACTGGATGCTTCCCTGACCCACTGACCATTACATATAGTTCAAAGCATATAAATTAATTAAACAGCAACTAATAAAAAAACAAGGAAAAAATGGGAAAGATGAAAGGAAACAAGTAATCACATTCTGTGGGGACAGGGAACAATAAACAGCAGTTTCTGGAATATAAGGGAAGTTCAGTCTGTTCCTCACGTTATTCCAGGCCTCGTTCCCAGGCCCTGGCTGTGCTGCAGGGATGCAGCGGGTCAGACACTTGCTCTGGAGGTGGCCACACGCCCTCAGGCTCTAAGTTGCAGGACCCTTCTTCCCAGCATTAGCTCTCATGTTGGGGTTACAATCCTCCTCCCAGATCACTTTGATCAGTTTCAATAGCAGTCCATCCTCCCAGACTGTGTTTTGCTAATGACAGATCAAAGAAAGCAATACTGGTCTTTAGTTTTCATTGGAATTTGTTCTTGATGTTCATGGAGAAGGCCAGGACCTGGTTGCAATTGGAAACCAGATTGCTCCTTGGGTTTGCTGGCATCCACAGCAGGCCTGATTTGGTTCAGAGTTATGTGCTCCATCCCCTTGTATGTGATTCTCAAGAGGGAGACTTGAGTTATAACTAGCAGGGTCATCTGCAGGCTTTCCAGTGCAATGATCTTGGTTTTTCTCCTCACGCAGGGGATTTCACCAGTCTCCAGGATGTTGATAAAAAGCTGCATCATCCTTTTCCATGCCAGTGGACCCAGATTATATAGGAACTTGGAATAAATGCCATCTTTTCCCATGGCTTTTCCTAGTTTGATGCAGCCATTGCAGCAATGAATCTCCTTAATTGTGAATGGTCCAGATCATTGAGACAATGGAGTTCATTTGGACATCACCTCCTGGAGTTCATGCCGGAATTCTCTTTGATACTATTTGTTTGTGATACTGTTTTAATGTCCACAAAAGTTTACCTGCAATGGCATTGGCTTTCACCTGAGGCCTAGTTGCAGCTCTCAGGTGTCTCAGCAGGTTTCAGGCACATCTGCTTGAGTGTATGAAGTTTAGAACTTCTACACATTAAGTCACCATTTCCGTCTTGCTGCACCCAGTGATGCCAGAAGGACTTTTCCAGTTTCTGGGTCTTTACACTTGTCATATTTGTGGAGGAGTTCTTGGCTCTCTGCAGTCCAGTGAGGAGAGTTCAATGACCTTTGTCTCCATGGGATGTTCTATGTGGTGGAGATTAGGAGCACAGTAAAAAGATCACAAGTCTTTGTCATTGAGGGAATGCAGGAGATAGTATTCTCCCCAGCTGTAATGAAAGTTGCCCAGTCTGCTTTTCTGAAATTCTAGTGCAATGTCTATTTTGAATAGAGAACTGGGATTTGAATACCAGTATGGGTCAGTATTGGTCTGTACTGGCTCTTTTGGAAGTTGTCAAGGATGAGCCAAGATGCAGGTATCAGTATGCCTGTGTCATCCTTACAGGGCCAGCCAACAACATTTTGGCACCTGAGGCGGGGAGCTCAAATGATACCCCCATGCCCCCTCGCTTGGGCCAAAACTTCGAAAGGTCTCAATTCTGCCTTCTTCCTGTTCTACTCATCTCATGGTACTGCTCTGCTACCTACCCCAATAAAGGAGAACTAACAACTTAAAATGCCGTGTTCAAAAAATTTAAGTAACACTTAACTTTCAAACGCCTGAACAACAAATGTAACTTTTCTTGGCTGCGCACTGACCAACACATCAGGAGTGGCAGTAGAGTTATTCCTTAAACTACAAAGGCGTGTGACATTGATCTTGCCACACGACATTGATCTTGCCACATGAAGTAGCTATGACACGAGATTGCTTGTGGCATTCATGGAGGTGCTGACCACAGTGGAATGATGCTTTTGGGCTTGGAAAATAAGCACTGAGTGGTGGGATCACATCGTGATGCACATTTGGGGTGACCAGCAGTGGCTGCAGAACTTTCGCGTGAGGAAAACCACATTCACTGGACTGTGTGATGAGCTCACACCAGCCCTGCGGCACAAAGACACAAGACTGAGAGCTGCCCTGTTGCTGGAGAAGTGTGTGGCGATTGCACTGTGGAAGCTGGCTACTCCAAACTGCTACCAATCGGTCGCTAACCAGTTTGGAGTGGGAAAGTTGACCGTTGGAGTCATGTTGATGCAAGTGTGCAGGGCCATTAATCACATCCTGCTCCAAAAGACTGTGACTCTGGGCAATGTGTGTGAGATTGTGGATGGCTTTGCAAAAACGGGCTTCCCTAACTGTGGAGGAGTAATAGACGGTACACACATTCTAATTCTGGCACCAGATCACCTAGCCACTGAATACATTAATCGCAAGGGGTATTTCTCAATGGTTTTCCAGGCGCTTGTGGGCATTTCACAGCATTAACGCAGGCTGGTCTGGAAAGGTGCATGACGTACCCATCTTTTGGAACACTGGCCTGTTCAAGAAGCCTCAAGCAGGGACTTTATTCCTGGACCAGAAGATCACCGTAGGGGAAGTCAAAATGCCCATTGTGATCCTGGGAGACCCTACCTACGCCTTAATGCCATGGCTCATGAAGTCATACCCAGGGCAACTTGATAGCAGCAAGAAGTGGTTCAACAACAGGCTGAGCAAGTGCAGAATGACTGCGGAGTGTGCATTTGGCCATTTAAAAGCCCGATGGTGATGCCTGTATGGGAAGCTGGACATGGCCAATGACAATAATCCTATGTTTATAGCTGCGTGCTATACGCTCCATAATATTTGTGAAGGGAAGGATGAAAGCTTCACTCAGGGATGCTCAGTTTGAACAGCCGGAGACCAGGGCTATGAGAGGGGCACAGCGTGGGGCCATAAGGATCAGGGATGCTTTGAGGCAGCAATTTGAAGCTGGTAATATTTGTTGCTATGCTCGGGATTGCAGTGCTTGTAATGCTAGGAGGTGGTCGGTGCACATGATGCAAGAAGGGGCCTTCACATAACTGTATGTTGCTTTGCAGGGCTCTTTTTGCTTTCAGTTAATAGAATAAAGGTTGCTTTCAAACAAACACAATTCTTTTATTGAAAGACAACAACCAGAGGAGAGAGTCAAATAAAAAAATTCATCAGCAGGGAGAGGAATGGAAGGAATGGGGGAATGGAAGGTCTCAAGAGGAGTTGGGGGCCTGGGACAGCTACAGATTTGTATATGTCCAGGGATCATACCCAACCTTCTCCTTTGGAGTATGATGCAGCAGGTGCTGTACTTCAGCAGGGCCAAACTGCAGATGGATGGGTGTTGAGTGCAGTGGGTACTGGAAGACCACACTGCTGGTCTGGGAGGAGGGAGGAGTGGACTGCTGCAGGTAGAGAGTGGAGTCAGGAGCTTGATAAAAGTGTGTTGGTGGTGTGTGTGGGAGGCACATGGGAAAGAGTTTTGTGACAGCAGCTGCAGGGAAGGGCGGACATGGAGCTGATCGGTTGGAAGATCTAGTATCGCCTGGAGCATGTCCGCTTAGCGCTCCATAACTGTTGAGAGCCGCTCCATGGCTTCTTTCTGGTGTCCCACATTCTCCTTTCGTTCCCTCTTCTCGTTGTCCCACCACTCCTTCAATTCCTTTTTCTCGGCGGCGGAGTGCATCATAACCTCATGCATAAAGTCCTCCTTAGTTCTTGGACGCTTTCTAATTCTTCGCAACCATTCTGCTGCCAGTAAGGGAGGCTGGCCTCTCAAGGTCATCTCTGTGAAGTATAAATGCAACATTTTACAGAACCAGTATTTTTTGCAACACAGACAACATTGTTTCAGTGCTTTAAAATGCAGCCAGTATTCACACACCTGACACTAACTGACTGACCCCAGGCAAGCACACATAAGCCACAAGACCCCCAAAATGGCGAGTGGCCGCAGTGGCAGGGTAAATCACTTTTCCCGAATCCTGCTGTACACTGGGCACATGGCTCTTGGGCACTTAGGGTAGCCACCTGTACGTGGGGCCTGATAAATCATTCCTGTCCCCAGACTTTCCACAGGAGGTGATCATCATGGAAGATATCTCACTGCTGAGGGTGAGCAGGGAATCAAGGGAGGGTCTTCTCCAAGCCTGTGGCTTCCACCCTGGCTACCTATGCGGCTAGCCTGTGTGTCGCTATGGTTGCCCCCCCGCCCCTGACGGCACAGTGGCCCAGGAAATAATGGGGTAAGAAACAAAGCAGCTCTGCCAAGGAACCTGCGGCAGTGGATTGCTCAGTATCTCCATGAGAGTTTCCTGAAGATCTCTGAGGGAAATTCCCGTGAAGTGAGGGAGTGAATCAACAGCCTGTTCCACCACTCAAACTAGGAATAAGGTGGGAGACAAGCCTGCTTTCTGCAACCCTCCTGTCCCCAACAACTCACTTCAGCAGTTCCCAAAATCAGATTCACTTACCAGGGGCCTCCTCTCCTGTTTGTACTTTGCCAATATCTGACTGCTGTGACTGGCTAGGCTCCTCCAGGTTGAAAAGAGCTCCTGGCTGCATGCATCTCTGACCTCCGAGTCATCCTCTGCCTCTGGTTCCCCCTCCTCCTTTTCATCCAACATTTCCTCCTCCTGGCTCAGTCCACTCTAGACTGGCAATGAAGCCTACGAAGTATCCACAGGGGACTTCGCAGTGGAGGTAGGGTCACCACCGAGTATCACATTCAGCTCTTTGTAGAACTAGCAGCTCGTGGTTGCAGCACCAGAATGGCGGTTTGCCTCCCGTGCCTTGTGGTAGGCATTCTGCAGCTCCTTCACTTTGACCCTGCACTGCAGTGTGTTCCGGTCATGGTCCTTTTCTATCATTTCAATCATGCATCTAGAAATCTGTCCATAGGTATCATAATTCCGATGACTGGAGCACAGCTGTGACTGCACTGCTTCCTCTCCCCAAATGCCGATGAGCATTGCTCCAAGTGGGGGATTTCCTGGTGCATGGAGCAGGCATGGCCACCTGGAAAGATGCGCTGAGACCACTGCACATGTCATTGAGCAAACAGGAAGGGGACTTTCAAATCTGCAAAGGAATGTATGTGATGGGGCTGACGGTTGTTCACCTGAGGGCAGGGCAATAGAGTTCAAACCGATGGCTAGAAAGGTGAGAATAGGCATTGTGGGACACCTCCCGGAGGCCAATCCCAGCATTGTAGTCACCATGGTGTCTACAGTGGTACCGCAGTGCTGTAGCCACGGTGCAGAAAGCTGTACGCCTCTCATCGAGGTGTTTTTTTTAGAGTGCTGCATCTGCGCAGTTTCTGTGCACTAAGGGGCTTGGCAGTGTGTACACCTCAAGAGTTACAGCGCTCAAAGCTGCTTTATTGCGCACAAATGTGCTAGTGTACACAGAACCTTTCAGTCATGTTTTCTTCATTTATATCAATGATTTCTAAGTAACAGCAGAAAATTGACACTAAATGTCAATGACTGTGCTATTGATTCATGTGCTGCTCAAAACATGAAGTTTCTTCTCTGTCAGGTAGACTTAGCTCTGAGGAAGTCAATTTTGTGTTGATGTGTTAGTCCTTTTGTCATCAGTTATGTACTTATTTAATAATGTAGCTATACTCTATTTGGGCATATTTTTTCTCTTTGATTGTTGTACCATAGCGCGTTCTTTTGTAATTTATGCAAACTGGTTCTCCTAACCCTAGTGTAAATTAGATATTTAGTTTCAGATTCAGAGTTTGGAGAATATAAATCCATCTTTCTGAAGGCAAAAGGGAGAGGCTAATTAGGATTTTTAGAAGTGCTGAACCAATGAGAGTGGCAGATGATTAGCTTTTCTGAAAGCCAGGCTTTTTCATTTGCTTGATTCAGTTAGAGGAGGGCTAGACAACCTATGGCACGTGTGCTGAAGGCGGCACACGACCTGATTTTCAGTGGCACTCTCCTGGCCACCGGTCTGGAGGCTCTGCATTTTAATTTAATTTTAATTGAAGTTTCTTAAATATTTTAAAAACCTTATTTACTTTACATACAAACATAGTTTAGTTATATATTATAGACTTACAGAAAGACACCTTCTAAAAACATTAAAATGTATTACTGGTACATGAAACCTTAAATCAGAGTGAATAAATGAAGACTCGGCACATCACTTCTGACAGGTTGCCGATCCCTGAGTTAGAGGAAACATTATAGAGGACTGCTTGATAACCTGGGCCCATTCAAACAAAAAGCATTTTAAGACAGCCAAATGCAAATCTTATCTAAACAAACAAGGAATACTCATTGGAAAACAAAGAATAGAGACCATACCTAGAAAAAGGGGAACTTTATCCTGGAAAGCAGTGATGCTTGAAAAGATTTAGGGGTCATAGTGGGCAAGCAACTCGATATGAGCTCCCAGTGCAATGCTGGGCCAAAAAGGGCTAACACAATCCTTGGATGTAAAAATGAGAGTAGTGAGTAGGAGAAAGGAGGCAATTTGACCTCTGAATATAGCATTGGGGATATCTATACTTGCATCCAATTCTGTTGTCCACCTTTTTAAAAGGATGTTGAAAAAATTGGAGAGAATGCATAGAAGAGCCTTATGATTTGATGGCTGGAGAAAATGCCTTGTGGTGAGAGACTTACAGAGCTCAATCTGTTTAGTTTATCAAACCAATTAAGAAATGACTTGTTCAGTTTGTAGATACATTCACAGGCAGAAAATACTAGGTACTAAAGAATTTTTTAATATTGTTGATAGTGGGAACCAGTGACAGGAAGCTGAAGCCAACCAAATTCAAATTGGAAATAAGGCATGTATCTTTAGCAGTGAGGGTGATTAACTATTGGAAGAAACTAAGGGAAGTGGTAAATTCTCCATCTCTTATGTCTTCAGATCAAGATGGGATGCCTTTCTGGAAGTTAGACTTTAGCCAAACAAGTTATTTGGCCCAATACAGGTTTAACTGGATGAAGTTCTATGGCCTGTGATGTACAGGAGGTCAGACTAGATGCCTAATGGTCCCTTCTGGGATATACTCTGTGAATTGTGTTGTGATTAAAAAAAGTTTGGGAGCCAGAGCTTGGATTTTTATTACTTGCTCTCTTGCTGACTTGCTATGTGACACCAAGCAAGTAATTCCTCTCTCCCCACCACCAATGCTTCTGTTTTCCCATCAGTCAAACAGGTATGTAGCATAATCCCTATTGCACAGAGGTGTTTGTCAGGCTTGATTGTTTTGGTGTAATGTGCTTTGAGATCCTTGGGTGGAAACACAGTAGGAGTATTAAATGTTTATTATATATGTTGCCCTGAATTCCAATCTGTTTCCATTTTGGGCTGTGGTGAAAAAAGAGAAAGGTTGAAATCTTGGTCCGTTGAAGTCAGTGACAAACTCTTGTGGGCTTCAGTGGAGCTAGGATTTCATCAAAGGTGAAAAGGGTGTACTGGTCTTACTGGTGAGTGAACTTGTAATTACCTTTTCCTATGAAATATCAGGTGAGGAGTGTAAGCTGATGCTGAAGCTTATTCCCTCTCCACAGGTCTTGGGGAATAGGGTTGTTTTTACAGGTGTTTTTTTGTGGTTTATATAGTGTTAATTAACTGCTGTAATTGCCATGTTAGACCATTGCCTCTCAGAGGACAGTGGCTAAGAGACCCTTTGTCTGAGAACTGCCCCAATAGATTTGAGGTGTATTGAATATAAAACAGATATTTGATCTGCTACAAAATTATTCTTACCATGTTTACTCCACTTGTGAATGTTGGTCTCATTTGCTTCCTTGCTAATACTGGAGCCAAGTACTATCAGGTTATCTTCTTTTATAGTGATTTTGTTGAGATGAAATTTCCCTCTGGGTGTGAAGTCAGAAGTTTGTGGGTGGGTTTTTATTGCTCCTGGTGCATTAGGGGTGGGGGCTCCTGCACACAATGCAATGTGCATGTAAAATTTACAGCCCAGTACGACATTGCATATAGATACTAACTGCTAAAAAAAAAAGTCATGAAGCATAGGACATCTTCTTTATTATAGAAAGGGAAACCTGTTGTGAGGTCAACTTTAGGAAAAATTCTCAGTTGGAATCCTCCCGCAAGAAAAGTTTTTATCTGTGATCTGTTTTGCTCCACAGCCTACTAAAGACATTCCTGGGATGACTGAAGGAGATGCCCTAGACTGCCCATGCATGACCTAGAAACACTTTGTACTATATCTGACTCTTACTTTTGAACACAGTGATTGCAGTTCAATAAGTGCAAAATTATGTGTTCAAAAATACATCTGCAATTCTATGCCTGATCTACATATGCAATTGCTGTAGCTGCACACACAAATCAAATAACGGTGTATGTAAACTGACAGTTATATTTTTTAACAATTTTTCTTTAACAATCCCCCTTAGAGGGTGGAGGAGTTTGTTCCTAATGGTGGAAGATAAATGGACTTGTATTGTTTTTTATGAAGATGGGCGTTGTATATTTTGGCAGTTTATAAACAGCAATAGGTCTAGCGGCTATATTCTCTTATGAGCATGGTGATGACCAGTAATTTGATGTCCCAAGTGTTGGAAAATACAGCCTGAGACAAGTTCCTTTCATAGGTGCAATCCTATTGGCTTCAGTAAGAATTTGTACCTTGTCCCCATATATTTACCATAGATAATTGTGTATGAATTTAGATGACTGATGGAGCATAAAGTGAAATAAAGTATGAGCCACTGAAAAATATCTATAAGTGATTGCTAGTCACTGAGCAAACTTCTGCCTTCCAGTCTACAGAGACTGCCCCCTCTGAATGTAATACGAGTTGTATGTGTGAATCAGAGGGCAGATGTTGTATCAGCCACGCAGGTACTAACAAACTTCAACAGGACTTTATTTTTAGAGTGGAAACCTCTCTACCAAGCTGCTGCTGCACCCTTTGTAACTCTCACTCAGCCTCCTCAATTTGTCCTCCCTCCTTCCTGTTTCCTGTCCTTTCAGACTCCCAACAGCCAGTGCTCCCAGTTCTAATAATTAGAGCAGCATCCAAACACCACATTCCCTCCTCTCTTAAGAAACCTTTCCAATTAAAATAAACATTGTTGTTCTAACCACAGGAACGAATATGAAACAAGACACTATACTATTGGCAGAAATATTACACTGAAAATACTGTAGATACTATATAACAGTCTTTAGTCCAGGCACGTGGTTGTTTGGGTCTGACAGGCCATCTCTCAAGCCCTGGTTCCAGTGCAATGTCTTCTTGTGTTGGTTCTACGGTGAACTCATCCAATGCAGACTGGGTGTTGGCATAATCTCTTCTTGGTATATAGGCAGGTGCAAGATAAGCATTCCATATCCGCCCATCAGAAAGTCAATAGGTGTAAGGTCCCTTCTTCTCTATGATTTTAAGAGGAGCTGTGAATTTATGGTCCTCTTTGAGTAAGATTCCAGGTTTTCAGATTCTAATGAAGGAACCACACTCAAACTTTGGTTCCTTAGCACCTCGCCGCTTGTCTGTGAAAGCCTTATACCTTGCTTGGTTCTGTTCAACTGTTTTTCTCAATGAGCTGGTCTCTAATAATCTCACCTGCCATATTCCCAAAGTCACAAGTTACAATCAGACTCCTCAGGGAAGCAATATACTGCTTTATAGTCTCCCCTGGTTTCTGCTCACGCTGGCGAAATCTGTAGCGATTAGCTACTACATTCACTTTTGGCACAAAAAAGTTCTTTAATGCAATGAGTACAGTCTCATATTTATCATCTGCAAGGGGAAAAGTGTAAAATATACACTGCCCTTCTGCTCCAAGGCAGTGAATTAGCAGAGCGCACTTTCTTACTTCAGAAATCTCTGTAGCATTGATTGCAAGCAGATAAGTCTCAAACATATGGATCCAGACAATTAAAGCAATGGGAGGCTTACCTGAGCTTCGCAGAAAGGGTGCAGGTGGGTTCAGAGGCAGAATATCCCACCTTCATCTCCAGAATGTTGTATCAAGCAGGCAAGGTACTAAGAAACTTCAACAAGACTTTATTTTTACAGTGGAAACCTCTCTACCAAGCTGCTGCTGCAACCTCTGTAACTCTCACACAGCCTCCTCAACTCCTCCCACCTGCTTCCTGTTTCGTGTCCTTTCAGACTCCCAACGGCCAGTGCTCCCAGTTCTAATAATTACAGCAGCATCCAAACACCTCAGCAGACAAGCTATCAGAAATATCTGAGCCTTAGATACTAAGAGTTCAGCATGCAGAAGGTTCCCAATAGGGTCTTAAACGTATGTGGGCATTAACAGTTAATAAAATAAATTCAACCAAAAATCAAGAGGAGATAAGGTATTAGTGAAGTAATGAAGGTTAGACATGTGACCCTTCTCAATTTATATTTCTTATATTTGTACATGTTTGATAATGTTTTTAAATAAATACAAATAGATCATAAAAAATAAAATCTCAGGGCTGAGTTTCTCAGACTGATTTTGTTTGGTCTTCATCTTTGTGCAGAATTCTTCGTCTGTGATTTCTATCGCTTGTAAGAAGACCATTCACAGTAAGTACTAGTTTTCAAAATGGACAGGAAGATTGGCCTTGCCTGTTAAAGAGCTGTCATAGCTGAAGTGGGTTTGAGGATGAGCTCTCACTGCCTAGAAAATGCCTCATGTGGCCTATGCGATATATCACCTTTAACAGCTAAATTCAACAAAGGATGCAACATTTGCAGACTGAATATTGCAGAAGTATAGGGGGAAATGTAAAGAATCATGTTTAGTGTTTGCTGGAGATGTGTTCAGACTATCATGGACTTGTATGAGGGTAGCGCAATAGTGAGAAATAGCTGCAGCTACTGTGAGTCATTGACTGTGAAGGTAGGTCTACATTAAGGATCAGCCTTAAGCTCATACCTGTTTTTGACTATAGTGGACACCTTGATACAAGGATTGGGGAAAGGCTCTATGGGGCATGCTTTTCACTAATGACATTGTGTTGTGTTACAAATACAAATACAAACTGGAAAGGGATCTAGAACAATGGAGGGCAGCATTAGAAGAGAATGGTTTATGAATCAGTTGACAAAAGACAGAACACGTGCAATCCTTTTGTTAAGAGGAACATTGAGAAGCTAGTAAAACTAGATGATATAGAGTTAGCCTGTGCAACAGTTCACATGCCTCAGTTAGTTTTGAGCCATGCTGGTGATGTGGATGTGGATGTTTGGAACAGCATGAAGAGCACTCAGTGCAAATGGAGGGAGTTGATAGGTATTTTATGGTAAGACCATGACAAGGCCAGCTATGATGTACAAGTTAGCCTGTTTGCTGGTGAGGAAGAGAACTTCTACTTTACACGGCCAGAGTGAGAATGCTCAGGTGGATGCTGGGTAAAACAAGAACTAACAGGCTACACGATCAAACAGTATGAGCCATGATACAAGTAGCCTCCATCACAGAAAAAGCAGCCAAGAGTCCTGTGGCACCTTATAGACTAACAGACGATTTGGAGCATGAGCTTTCGTGGATGAGTACCCACTTCGTCACATGCATCCGACGAAGTGGGTATTCACCCACGAAAGCCCATGCTCCAAAACGTCTGTTAGTCTATAAGGTGCCACAGGACTCTTTGCTGCTTTTACAGATCCAGACTAACACAGCTACACCTCTGATACATCACAGAAAAGTTGAGGGAATATCAACTGAGATGGCTTGGTCATGTGAGAGAACAAGATGTGGGATACGTTAGCCAGAGAGTACAAGAGTTAGTAGTCATGGGACAAAGACCACAAGGAAGACACAGAAAAGGGGATTTGAGATGTTGGATGATATGAAGAAGGTTGTTGTCTACTTGGAAGACAAACTTGACAAGACCACTTGGAGATGAAGAACAAGAGCCACAAAACAGATTGATGGGATAAGGCAAAAGTGGGGAAGAAGAATGCAGATTTGTCTTTCGGTTAAAGCACAAGATGGGAAGTTTAGATCTGGGTTCTGGTTTTGGACTCTGATGCACACTTGTTGAATAAGCTTGGGCAAGTCAACTCCATTAATTCTTCTGTATCTCTGTAACTCTATTCTTCACCTTTCCCCCTATCTGGAAAATGAAGACTACAATGTTTACCTACCTCTCAGGTGTTGTGAGATCTAATATTTACAAAGGCTTTTGAGAAGTTAGTATAGACTTGCAGTGTATAAAATGTCATGGTTTGTAGCTGATTTCCTTTCCCTCTCAATTTCTAAGTGCAAGTAAGCACTTTCTACTAAAATTCATACAGTGACAGCCTGCTTTAGATTCAGTTAACTGAACACTCAGGAGACTCAAATAATTTAGTGCCATTTGCCACCTGAAAATAAATGTAAACAGTGAAACTCAAGTCCACATGCAGCTGTTTTTTCTTCACAGCACTACTGCATGTGGGTAAAATTGTATGCAGTGACAAGGAATATAAATAGCTATGTAATTTAAGGCTTTATCACAAACTGTACTGCAGAATCTTCAGTCTGATGATTGCTTTCATCAAATTCATTCTTTTTTAAAATAAGTAGCCATGGACAATGGAGTCCCCCATGATAGACTGTACATGTATGTATGCAATTCATACTATATACATGTATGTGTGTTGCAAATATTCTGCTAGCTCAAATTCACTAATCTACACAGCCCATAATCTATACATAAAGGAGTTTTTACCCCCGGCTCACAGCAAAGAGTTAACAGCAGAGCTGTAATGAGGTTTTGCCCAACCAGTGAAGTGTGTGTAATACAAAATACAATACAGAAAAATCACAATTTTATGCATAATAAAACTAAGCCACTCTTGCCAAATATAGAATACATTTTGGGATACATCATCACTTCCTCTTTTTTTAAAGTAATGTGCATTCACTTACTAGCTCATTTGCACAATTTTGTAAATTTCAGTGTGCGTCAAAGATATGAGTTCAAATTAGCCAGGTTTTGCTGTATAACTAGTGGATGCAAAGGTTAGAGGTAAGCAGCTTCTTTATTCTAAATGCAGAGTGTTTTGTTCATAGAGTGCCAGTCAGTCCACAGTGTAGTAAAGTCTGTATCAATACTGCTTAATGTGTAATCCTGCATATACCACTTCATGTATATATCTGGTGATGGCCTCTGTACAACAGTGAGTGCTTCTCTCGCTAATGCCCTGAAGACTAAACATGTGAACTCTGCCCCTGGCCAGTACAACAGGGACATCTTCTGCACATTTACCAGTCTCAGAAAGGAGGGCCCCGTTGCTCTTCCCAAGGGGTTTCATGCCCTCATTTCTGCTGTTGGGATCCTAGTATGTGGTGATGTTTGTGAGTTCAGAGCAGCTGAACCGAGCCATGATAAGGTTTCTCTCGGAACATGTTGATCAGCGCAGTTTAGAGACTGCACATCAACTTAGCCCATAGCTCTGCCTTTTCTATAGATTATTTTTATATCCCAGGCAAGATGTTTCATTAAGACAGTCAAAGTTGTAAATACCAGTTACTGAAAGGACGAAAGCATTAAAACAATGTTATTGTTTTCTCAGTAAAACAACATTAAAATCCTAGACACTCAGAGTTGATGTGATATTACACCTAAAATCTCATAGACACAAAATCAGGGAAAGATGGAAATCCACAGTGAAGATCACCCAAACCAGTGGTTCTCAACCAGGGGTCTGGGCTCCCTGCGGGGCCACAAGCAGGTTTCAGGGGGTCCACCAAAATAAACCAGAGAGGGGCTGGTGTTAGACTTGCTGGGGCCCAGGGTAGAAAGCCGAAGCCCAAGCAACTTAGCTTTAAGGGGCCCCCTGTGGCATGGGGCCCTGGGCAATTGCCTTGCTTGCTGCCCCCTAATGCCAGCCCTGGGCTTTTTAATATATTGGATATGCAGAAAAACAGTTGTTGTGGCACAGGAGAGCTGTGGAATTTGTATAGCTTGTTGGAGGAAGAGGGGGGCTCAGAAAGAAAAAAGGTTGAGGACCCCGACGCAAACCACCTTCATTTTACCATCGTCTCCCACCAATCTGTGCACATGCCTTCTGTGTGAGATGGAGACATTTGGATGAAGGACTCAGAAGTTTGCAGCCTCTGGCAGTGGACATCTGAAAAACACTTTATTTGTGTATTTTTCCTGGAGTGGGTGACTTTGAATTTGTAAATACACACCTGTGATTGGTAAGCGTGATATCCTGTCACCCTGTGCTTCTGGTTTGAAAGCAATAATATTTACTCTGGCCATTTAGTTTGTAGTTCAAGATATGGCAGGTATGTGTCTTACAGTCTGAACACACTTTGTGTTTAAAACCATGCACACTTTGGGGAAATTTTCCCAAATGTGCTTCTCCCAGTGAATCATTTTTAAATCTTGCCTCTTTCTGGTGACTGGATATATCCTTTAGGAAGGCAGACATACTTTTCTACAGCTACATATAGACAGGTGCAGCTCAGTTTTAATGCTGTTACACAGCTGTGTTTTCTTTTTGTCAGATATTATCATTTACCTCACTTTTTGGGAAATTATTGATGAAATTAAGATGCATGTAGGAGGATTGAATGGGTTTGGGCTAGGATTGTCTCCTGGTTTCTTCCTGTTATATGTAGTCCTGATATGGGGCAGAGTTAAGGTTGGTTTTGTGGCATTTTAATTCTTAAAAAAATGTTTGTGTGTAAATATAGTATTTAGAGGCTGTTTAATGTTTGTAGTTTCTCAAAAATAAAGTGTCTGGTTGGTGAAGATTGGGAAAATATAAACCTGAATCAGGACAGGGTAATATTGAAGGTCCTCAGCCCATAAGTTTGGTATACACATGTATGCTAAGGAATTTGAGATTTAGATGCAAGTGCACTTTTTAGAATTCATGGAAAGCTAAATATCCCTGAGTTTCATGTCAGAAATGTGCATAACTGCAGAGGCATGAGCAGCTGATAAGAGCAGCCCTCTTGTATATGTATACGTAGTTGTAAGTTTTTCAGTGCTGATTCATTACATGTACATGAACTTCCTGCTGCTTGTGTTATGCACAGAAGGGGGGAAACAATCCTTTCTAAGTGCAAAAGGTTGAGTTATTTCAAATAACTTTGTGCATATTTGTGCACTAAGAGAGAGCAGCTTTTGCACTGAGAATTTGCAGTGCTTTGTCTTCAGAATAGTTTCATGAAAACCTTTTTGATTTATTTCCATCAATGCAGAAGAAAGCTGAAAAGTAACTAATTGAAATTTCATGTATCTGCCTTGAGACACAATGGCATGGGAAACCACAAATTTAAGGGATTGAGTAGAATGAATATTGTCCATTTACAGTGGTTCAGTTTTTAGTAGTTATATTTTGATGTTACCTCATCGCATGGAAGCTGATATACAACAAACTTGGAGGGAATATTTTGCTGACTAACCACAGTGTTTCTTTAACAAATAGCTTTCTTCAAAAGCACATTAGCAGGTGAAGATACTAGATCTTCCTTTGTTTTAAACTGTCTTTACTGAGTTTCAATCAATACACCACCAATGTAACTTCATTACTTGCCTTTATAGCCCCAAAATACACCTCCCTTCTTCCGGGCAATGACTGCAGACTTCTTCTATGGACCAGACTGATACTCTTAATCATGTTGAATAGTACCTTAAGCCATCAGCAGTCTCACTGAAGTTGATATATGTAAGGGTATCACAGTCTGGCCCTTCCAAGTAGCGAGCCTGTTCTTTAGAAAAGATGTTGATTTCCAGGAAGGGGGAAACACCAATAGTCCCTGGCTGGAGGGACAAGTCATGAAGAAGGAGCACCCATGGTCGCAGAGACTGCGAGGGAGAGCAGCAGTCAGGTGTGAGGTAAGCAGCAGAAGGGAGCCCAGACCTGGAAGAAGCTAATCCCCAGAGTGGCCAGGAGGAGGTGCCCCTAATGATGAGTGGACCCTAGGACACAGAGGAACATGTCTTGTGAGGCTCCATCCCTTTTTCTTGGGTGCTGCATTCAGCAACTTACTAATGAGAAAATGGAGCAACACAGAATTCATGTCTGATTGGGACTACTCATCTAATACCAAAAATCAAATACCATAGCTCAGTGGAGCCCATAATTTAGATCAGTCTTTCGCTGTGTGAATCAAAATGTTGCTTTTCAATCAGTTGAACACTATTCTGAATTTGGAAATTCTAATTGTTCACTCGCAAACATGTAACTTTGATGCGAGTAAAGATAATGTTGCTCTGTAGCATTTTTTTCATTCCTTCTCCAGATCTTTCTGTTTTACCTCCATACAGTCATTCATATTTATTTAATCTGAGTGATGTCTGCAGCAGTGCTTGTAACAAACAATAGTCTAATCATGACAATGAGAGGCAAGTATATTAAAGGTGGCCTTCTGAAGATAACACTGAACTAAGCATGAATATATTTTCACTAATGGCAATGAAAAGATGGAGTAGAGGCAAGGGAACAGGACACTTAGCACATAACTAAATTTCAAATATCACTTTTTAAATGGTTCTTTAATGATCCCAGAGTTCTCCGGCAGCTCCACTATGGTTGTAGATGCTCCAGAAAGTGCCTGTGATAGGGCCCTCAGTGGCCAGGCAGCCTAGAGGCTAGATCATTGATTAGGGGGACTGTAGGGAGACCTGATCCCTGCTTCTCCCTCCAGTCCTGGCCCAGGGTCCTGTGTTGCTCAACCCCTAAACAGGGGAGATGGATCTTTCTCCCAGCTGGAGGGTGAGGTGTGTGTGTTCAGGGCCTGTTTTCCTGGCTTGCTCCCTATGCAAGTTCTTTTAGTTTGGGGTGTGGCTCCACTAGTCCTGTTGCCCCACAGCTGGGGCTTCTCTGTAGGTTCCCCTTGGCAGGGGAAAGTTTACTTGCCTCCAGTGGCTGCATTGGCTGGCAGGTTGCTGGTCTGTGCCTGCAGACAGGCATCCAAAGAGCTCCTGCCTCTTCTCCAGTCAGCCCCTGGTTGAGCCAGGCTCCCTTCTTTTCTTCCCATTCTAGGCCTGGCACTGGCTGCACGTATAGCGTGGCAGGGCTAGCTGAACCCACAGGTGTTCTTTAACCCCTGCTGTGCCCGGCTTCCATCTCTCTGCTCTTTCACAGTGCCATTTAAAATTTAGCTACCAAAACGGCAGCTACAGGAGGTCCCATGCCCTGGAAGCCTGCTTGGCCAAGGTTAGGATGAAATTCTAGTGTGTATCAGTGCCATGTAGTACAGAGTAATGTTTGAGCTGTTCCATGCTCACCGAGAGCTCTGTGGCAATTATAACTTGTCTTCTGGGAAATCAGGATATTTCCATGGCCAAAACTGCAACATGTCACAGATTCCACTCTCCTACAATTCAGCTGAGAATTTTTACACACTGTGCCCTTTACTGCCAGTTATATAATGGAGTCTGAGTGGGAAACTGTCCATATCAGAGGGAGTTTTTAGCCATTGCCTTCGATTGGACAATAAAGCCAATATTTTTAAAAAAAACAACTTAGCCTCTAATTAGGTGTCCTGCTTGAGATTCTTGGACCTGATTTTGCTGTGAAAGTTGGAGGTGTTCAGCATATTTGGAAAATAGGTTCTAGGTGTTTCAAGCTTAGCACCCAAAAACTGCAGCCACTTTCAAAAATGTAGTGTGACAATGTTTTCCTCTAACAAATACTTGCAACATAGGAGCAATTTGCATTGTTACCATACTGCCCAAATGCCTCAGTCAGGATCGAGGCCCAGTTGGGCCAGGACTTCTTCAAACTCGTGCACAGACATGGAGCCTGCCCTAAAGAGTTTACAAATAGGTCTTGTAACTTAAAAAGGGGCTGGGAGGTGGGAAGGAGATCTTCAATCTGTTCATTTTGATCACATATTTACAATTCTTAAATAACTTGTCTAATATAAAGTGTCAACTATCTCCCTCAGCCTAGTCATTCACTGGGTGAGTTCTATGAATCTTGAGGAAAGATTTGAAGGAGGAGAAGGTAGTTGCTCTGCTTCAATGTATTAGTATTTTTGTATCTGGCAACTAACTGTGCATTTCATTTCTATCCAGGGACAGAGGTTTATGTTTTTTAAGCTAGAGACCTAAAGTTCCAGCTCAGCTGATGAGTTATATTATAACTCCTCTGTAGCTAGGCTTGCAGCTGTGGTTTCATCATAAAGCTGATTTTGACTCTCCTTGTTGACAAGAAAGGGAAATAAAGGAAAAATCTCCTGCTAGACAGATTATAATCACATGACTACTGGAAGGTGCTCAGAAACTGTGGTGATGGGGGCAGTATAAGAACCTATGTAGTATGGAATTTTACATTTGCAGGATTAAGATAACAGGAATATTTTTCTTAACATTTTGATTAAATTGAAGTTTTTGGGGGCAGAGACATGTCTTTGTACAACACCTAGCACAACAATTCCTCAAAGCTGATTGCAGCAGTTCCCAGAATCCTGAAAGGAAATAATAAATAAATAAATTCTCATCAATCAACTCAAAATATAAACAACCCTTTTGAAAGGCAAACAGAGGTTCATAAAATCTTAGAATTGTAGGACTGGGAGGGACCTCGGGAGGTCTTCTAGTCCAGTCTCTTGCACTCATGGCAGGGATAAGTATTATCTAGACCATCGCTGAAAGGTGTTTGTCTAACCTGCTCTTAAAAATCTCCAATTATGGAGATTCCACAACCTCCCTAGGCAATTTATTTCAGTGTTTAACCACCCTGACAGTTAGGAAGTTTTTCCTACTGTCCAACCTAAATCACCCTTGCTGCAATTTAAGCCCATTGCTTCTTGTCCTATCCTGAGAGATGGAGGGAGAAAAATTGTGCTCCTTCTCTTTGTAACAACTTGCTACATACTTGAAAACTGTTATCGTGAACCCTCTCAGTCTTCTCTTCTCCAGACTAAATAAACCCATTTTTTTCAATCTTTCCTCAAAGGTCATGTTTTCTGACCTTTACTAATTTTTGTTGTTCTTCTCTGGCCTTTCTCCAATTTGTCCACATCTTTCCAGAATGTGGTGCTCAGAACTGGACATAATATGCCAGTTGAAATGTAATCGGTGCAGAGAAGAGGGGAAGAATTACTTCTCGTGTCTTGCTTACAACACTCCTGCTAATACATCTCAGAATGATGTTTGCTTTTTTTGCAACAGTGTTACACTCTTGACTCATATTTAGTTTGTGATCCACTATGACCCCCCCAAATCTTTTTCTGCAGTACTCCTTCCTAGGCAGTCATTTCCTATTTTGTATGTGTGCAACAGATTGTTCCTTCTTAAGTGGAGAACTTTGCATTTGTCCTTACTGGATTTCACCCTATTTAATTCAGCGCATTTCTCCAGTTTGTCCAGATCATTTTGAAGTTGTGTAATTATTGTCTGTTCATCAGCTCCAAATGAAAGTCCCCATACAGCATTTTAACCGTAAATCAATGGTATCTTTTCCTCGTAAGTTACACAGATAACATGACTCATAACATAACATGAGAAACAGTGGCTGACTATTCTAATAAGACATTACTACTGTCACATGAGAAATAAAGCAACTGATACTTCCTATTTGACAGTATCCCTTAAAAGATACCAGAATCATGTTAGCAGAAAACTATATGGGTCAGAGTTAAGACTTGCATGTGAGGAAACTTGTACTGTAGCAAAGTCTCACAACTCACTTTCCCCACTCTCATATAAGCTGGTGGGCCAACTCACTAGCATTAATTGAAGCTCCACCACCATCAGTGGTGGAGCTTCCCAGGAATGCATTTATTGTTCAAACACAAACATAGTTCATTATCAGTCAAGACTGATAAACTGGCCCCTCCTAAGGGTGACTTCTATTACTGCAGCTGCAGCCTATGCAGCAGATATCCCCAGCAAGATCTTTCAGCTATCTGGTGTAGTAAGCCCTTTGCTGACCTAGTCTCCTGCAATAACTTCCTTGTTCCCTTGTTGCTCTCTCCATTGAGTAAGTTGCTTGCTCCTCTTTTATCTCACTAGCTGGGAGGCAGCTGATTAGTCGCAGGTTGAGGCTAAGTCTAGCTTCCTTAAAGGGCCATCTGACACTGTGACATATAACTTTTCAGACTTGGTAAAAACAATGCCTGCCTTTCTGGAAGATACGCTTTAGTCAGTCACAAGTTATTGGGCTCAACACAGGGAAGACTGGGTGAAATTACAGGCCAGGTCAGAGATGATCTAATGGTCCTTTCTGGCCTAAAAAACCTACAAATGTAACTGTTATCTGGCACTGTAAGATTTGATGTTCTTAAATCATTCTCTTCCTTGCTATTAAGCACTTGGGTTTTAAATATGATCTGCCCAAGAGGTAGTAACATTATTCTGACACTGTAACTGTGGACATTTTTAAATGAAGTACTTTACTTTGTATTGAGGGCGGCCTGCACTGATGCACAAATTGAACCTCTCACAGAAGTTGCTAAGTATTTGTTAGTTGGAGGTTTTAATGTTGTTTGTAATGGATATTTCTGTCTATGTTGCCTTTGTTTCTGAAACAAAACTTTCAGAAATTGTGCTCTGGTGGCTGAGCTGAGTGCCATGGGGCAGAGGAGAAAAGCTTGAGCGTGCTGATTGTTGCCTGAGCCTGCAGCCCTGTATGGGTGAGATGCTCCTATGGCTAGCTACATTAAGGGCTGCTATGAGAGTAGGGGTTCTCAAACTGGGGGTCGGGAACCCTCAGGAGGTCGCAAGGTTATTACGGGGGGGGGTGTCACGAGTTGTCAGCCCCCACCCCAGACCCTGCTTTGCATCCACCATGTATAATGGTGTTAAATATATTTTAATTTTTTTTTAATTTATAAGGGGGGTCTCACTCAGAGGCTTGCTATGTGAAAGGGGTCACCAGTACACAAGTTTGAGAATCATTTGGAGGGGAAGGCTTCTGAGGAACTTCTTGTTCCTTCACTCATAGCTAAGGCTACCATTTAATCACGTATTTTTAGTGAAAGTAATGGACAGGTGATGAGCAAGAAACAAAAAATCACAGCCCTGACCTGTCCATGACTTATACCATAAATACCCCTGATTGAATCTTGGGGAGCCCAGGGACTGCGGCACCAGCTGCCGGGGGAAGCCCTGGAGAACCTGCTGCTCTGGCTACTGCTGTGGGGGGATCCACAGGGGGCCAGTGGCTGCTCTGGCCACCGCCAGGGGGAAGGGGAAGCCCCGGGGGGTCAGCGGCTGCTCCGGATACCCTAGGATCACTGCTGGGAGCCACCAAGTTGTGGCTGCTCCCACTGCTCCTGGGATTGCTGCTCTGGTGGTCCCTGGGGCCAGCTGCCCAGGTCCACTGGAGCAGAGGCCAGCCCTGGGCTGCTCCAATAGTGGCTGGTGTGGCTGTCCCCAGGGCCGCCTGAGCAGCTGGTTCCGGGGCAAGCTGTTTGGTCAGCCCTGTGGTCAGCCACACTGGCCAATGCAGAAGTCACAGAGGTCGCAGGAGGTCACAGAATCCGTGACTTCTGTGACCTCTGTGACAAGACACAGAGCCCTATTCGTTGCCTCAGGTCTCAGCTGCACATTGCCAAGGCGGTATGTGGAGCAGATTTGGTGTCATGCTGCAGCTGCTTCTGTCCTCTGCTCCACATCTTTCCAGACTGGCATGGTCTTTGGAGGGCCAAAATCCACCTTGGAAAATTCTGTTTAGTACCTTAGATGCCTTGAGAATGTAAATGACAGTCTCTACCTGGCTCCAGTCTGCCCAAGGCAGCATCCTTGTTTGCTTGCTCTGAGCAGAAAATGATTGGAGCCTGTTTGTTCTTCAGCAGGCTTTTCAGCATGTAACATGTAGGGTTGAACATGGTGGCTATGTCTTCTGATCGATAGCTCAAAGAGAGACCCAGTCTTGCTTTTCTAGCCTGAGAAGATTAAAAAACAACTGCAGAATAATGCTTACCATGGCTCACCAGCTTCAGGCTGACCACATGCTTCTCTCTAAGGCTTGTTTTAATAAAGCATCATTAATAATACCAAATCCAGGGTTATGAATAAAGAAGTCCATCTGGACACTGCCCAGTCATTAAAGCCTTTTGCTGATTTCATAGTATCTATGTAATTTTCTGAGATAATGCTCTCTCTGGCAGTCTGACATTTATTTAGCAAGCTAGAAAGGTATCCTGTATGATGGTTCTTGTCTGCATGCTATCAGAAGTCTCAAAATTAAGAACCACCAATTATCTTTTGAAATCTTTAATGAATAAGTGGGCTGAGAGACCAAGAAAAGGCTACACTTGATCATCCCGCAGCCACATGTCTACTGTGGTGGGGTGTCCACCCCACACTGGCAGAGAGGGGGTTAAAAGCAGCCTAGGGAGGCTGCGCAGGGAGCAGCCAATCCAAGAGAGGCTGCAAGGAGCAGCCAATCAGGGGTCAGCAGGTCCATATGAAAAGAGCTGCAGGGCCAGCGGCAGTCAGTTGCTGTAGGGAGCCTATGGGAGAGGACTGAGTTGCTTGAGGGCTGCAGGAAGACAGCACCTCATACAGGGCAGTTGCTAGCAGGTAATGGGGGAGACAGAAAGAGAGCTCTTGGCTGGCTGCTGGAACTTGCAGGCCTGAGGCCCTGAGAAGATGGTGAAGACGGTGCTGAGGCTGCAGGAAAGTGACCATGGGAATGGAAGTGGCACTGGCGAGAAGTTAAGGAGAGGCAGCAGGAGGCTGCTAGCTACAGGATGCCTGGACCAGAACCCAGACTAATGGGTGGCCCTGGGTTGCACCACTTGCCACAGGAGAAGTGGCTAGGCTCTAGAACTGAGATACCATCACCACCACCCCCAGAAGGGGGAAAACATGGACAGTGATATGGCAATAGGGCCAAGTCATGAAGAGGGTGCCACAGTATTTGGACTGAGGTGGGTCTGCAGGCGGTGATGATAGCCAGTGCGCCCTTTCCTGGTGGTGCCTTGCCTGTTATCAAAGCTAATCCCTGTGATGGCCAGCAGGAAGTGCCACAGTAGTGTGTAAACCCTATGACATCTACATATGACGGTATTATTTGCAAGTGAGTTTACTCATGTCTGGATTACAGTATTTGAAAAATTGTGGGATGGGGTGTTGTACTGAAGTTTTAAAAGTCTCAATAGTTACTTAAAGGCCAAATCTCCTACACTAGGTATTGCTGATCGTCATTTCCATCAGGGGAATATGAATCTTGGACTCTGGAGATGCAGGCTTCCCTTGGCTCCTACAGGCTACAGACTGTTCCATGGTTCTCTGCATGACTAAGCCAAGTTTGGATGTGACAGACAAGAGGCTACGTTACATAACAGCAACTAAGTAAAGGGAGTCTAAGGTCTTGATCCTGTGTATAGCTGAGCACCTGAGTCACTCATCACTGAAGTAACAAGCTCTGCCCAGGCACAACCCTGTGTGAATTCAGTTGTGGAATTGGGAGTTACGTTGATGTAATGTGCTGAGGAAATGGAATATGTAAATTTAAGAGTCTGACCTATTGTTAGGTTTTATTCCTCCCGATAAAGGGCCAGAAAATAGGGAACTGAGTGTAAATTACATCAATTCAAACTCTGACTCAGTCAGATTTAGTGGCTAATTTTAGATTATGGTGGTGTAAATTACGTGTCAGTAGGTGAGTCTAGGGAAGTGCAAATTGGTTTGATTTACACAGTGAAGAGGCCATAAAAAGGTGTACGTTTTGGATATAGTTTAAGTTTCCTCTGCAAATTTGACCCTACGTGTTTGTGGCTTGATTGCCATTATTCAGCATGTTAATTTTATAAATGTATAACTGCATAATTCCAACATGCTTTCTCATAGTTAATGCAAAGTAGCCACACATAGTATTCCCTTAAGAAATGTCATCATTACAGTAAGTATCTTCAGCTTCAGAATGGTTACTCTTCCTCACCAAGGAACTCCCTTGGCCTGTTCTGCACTCATGAATTTTGATTTAAAAAAAAATTCCCACAATTGCTAACAGCATGCCAGCTCCACCAGTGGTAGCACTTTTAGGAATCCTAGGGCAGTCAAGCCACAAATGGCCAGCATTATTTTCTTACAGTGTTGCCTGTAACTAAGGTGATAATTTCTAAATAAAAAACTGGGGCACATTAGTAGCGATAATTTTTAGGTTGAAAAATAGTAATACAAAAGATTTTAAAAAACCAAGAATTTTTCTGATTCAAGAGTGCCACAAGGATACTCTTCTGAATGGATGATTTTTTTCCCCAGTAACTCAGTGTTCTGATGGGTTTATCATCAGGGCCGTAGCAACAAAGAACGTGGCCCCCTCCAAACATATGTCCGGGGCCCCTTACAATGCAGAAACTGGAATGCAGTATTTATTTTATACAATATACAGGGTTCATATTATGTATACATAGGCCTACAGTGTACATGTATTCTGTATTTACACAAAGCGCTTCTTTCGAGCCTTGTTCTCTGCAAATTGGTTAATCAATGCGTCATAGTCCAGAGATCTGGCAATCTTGTTTTCGATTGAGATAACTGCAAGTGCAGGAAGCCTGTCATCTGTCATGGTTGAGAGCAGGATATTCTTGATCAGTTTCATTCTGCTGAAGCTCCTTTCAGCACCAGTGACAGTAACTGGTGTGGTCAGAAGAATTCTGATGCAAATGCAAAGATTCGGATATATCTCCTGAAGGCTGTTCTTGTATATGTACGTTAAAAAATTGTTTGCCGTGACATGTCCTCTCTCTTTCTCGATGACATAAATAAAATGATTCAATTCCATTATGAGTTCGTTGGCATCAATGTCTCCCATTTTTCTTTCAAAATTTTTGCTGTGATTCTCCAGTTCATTTTCTCTGTGACACTGCTTCAGGCTGTTAGCGTTGTACAGAAATCCAAACAACTTATACCACTCCACAAGTTGGTCAAATCGCGACGAAACAGAAGATATGGCCTGATCAGAGAGAACAAGAAAGAACTGCGATTTGAATTTTTCTTCGGCAGAAAGACAACTCGAATCATCAGCACATTCGTAATCAAACATTCTCTTCTTACGTCGCACCCTGGTTTCTGGAAACACCTGCTCAATACCCATATGCTCTGCTATTTCACGTGCATTTGTGACCACAGAGTTATATCCTGTATTTCGATAGTCTTCCAAAAACTTCATTGTAGCACCGACTTCTGCCTGCAGTACGTCAATTGACACATCTGGTGACTGAATTAATTTGCTGGTTTTTTTGACGTGAAATAGTATATCGTACCATGTGTACACAGTCAGAACAAAAGGCCACGTAGTAACATGGTCTAAAAGCGCACCGGCTTCTGTTGCTGTATTGCCATCTTTCTTTTCGAGCATATATTCTCGCAAAGATGACAAAGCATTGAACAATTCTTTAAGGTGATAACGCAATGGCTTCACAGAATCAATTCTCGACTCCCAACGAGTGTCCAATAACCCTTTAACAGATATTGGCATATGTTCTTGAAGTATATCCCAACGTGAAAGTGAAGAAGAAAAGATAACATATATTCTGTTGATCAGACCGAAAAAGTCAACGGCATATTTCGATGACTTTGCCGCGTCTGAGATCACAAGATTCCAAATGTGAGCTCCACATGGTACATACAAGGCACGGTCATTTATTTCTAGCATGCGGGCTTGAACTCCTTTATTCTTTCCTTTCATATTTGCGCTGTCATCATAAGTTTGGCCTCTCATGTCAGCAATGTCTATTCCTAAGTTATTTGCCTTTTCAAGAAACGCTTCCAATAAGCCCTCGCCAGTTGTATCATGAACATTAAGAAAACCAACAAACGCTTCCCGAATATTGACACCATTTTCACCGTTGCATTCAACAAAGCGTAACACCACAGACATCTGTTCTTCATGTGACACGTCGGGAGTACAGTCCAAAATAACTGAATAATATTTTGCTTTTTTAACCTGCGCTATGTTGGCCTCTTGAATGTTACTGGCAACAAGTTGAATCAGCTCATTTTGGATCTGTGGACTGAGGTACTGAACATGTGTCTCTGCCTTCTTAATCCTCTGTAAAAGTTCGCTGAGGACAGTATCATACTTTGCAAGCAGTTCAAACAGTCCCAAAAAGTTGCCATTCGACGGATCGCCGAGCTTTTCATTACTTCCTCGAAATGCCAAGTTTCTTTCGGACAAGAAAATAACGACATCAACCATGCGTTTGACAACATTTCTCCAGAAATCTCTTTCTTTCAGAAAAGCCTGCAATTCGAGTTGGTCAATAGATGTACGGTTTACCATGCCTGACCGAAGGTCAAACCATTTCACCATACAGTCTTGATGACCTTTGCCTGTTTCATGCTGCTGAAGTCTTTTTGACAGTGCTTTCCAAGCAGATGTTCCACGACGTAGTGGTATGTCGCCAGTGCCAAATAATTTACAACAAAAAATGGCATCTTTCTGAACTGAGTACATTAACCATGAACGTCTTATTTTCTCACCATTTGCCATGGTTCGATAGAAATGAGTACTTGTGAACCTCCGTCTTTCCTCGTTAAATGGAAATTCATAACTTTCATTCTGCTGCTGTGGGCCACGTGCAACAATGTCACACACTTGCCTGTCCGATATTATAGACGGCCAATCTCCTGGATCATCAGTCAGTGGTTCAGATTCAGATACTTCTTTCCCAGCAGCAGCTGGAATATCTGTCACAGTTTGTTTGGTAGAACAACTGGCTTCACCTTCAACCTCACTTGAAGCACTTCTGGATACTTCTGGATACGATTCGTTGCTGCTAGCGCTGTCCGTTTCATGTGCCTGTACCTGTACGTTGGATTGCAGTGCAAAATATGTTGACAACTTTGGAATTTTCTCAAGTTCCTTCTCGGCATCTTTTGCTGCCTTTCGTTTACTAGCTCCATTCTTATACATTCTCTTAGACATCACAAAGCACGCTTCTGCATTGGAAACGATAAAAAACTAAATAACTAAATTAATAACATTTATCCGCCGACCGCCATTATGAACGCAAATACACATTCTTTGAATGGGTCCAACTAAAATTCGAAACTGACCGACAGACAACTGATGTAGCCAATAGCATTATGATGTATCATAATGACTTCACAGTTTTGTCAGTAAAACCGACATGGATTGTGCAATAGCGTCAATAAATGTCACTTACCTAGTTATACCTTACATTTTTTTTGCCACTTTTAGGGGCCCCTTTCCTTGCAGGGCCCCCTCCGGTCGGAGGGTACAGAGGGCACTCGCTACACCTCTGTTTATCATGAAAACTAAACAAGTGTTATTAACTTTCACTTTGAGCAAAAGAACAACTTTGATAGTGTCTAAACTCATTCGACTTACCTCTTCACTCCACACTGTGTTCATCACATTGAATACTGTTTCCACTGGGCTGTTTGTTTTTGTTAAACACAGAGCAAATTCTGTGTGTTACAGCAGTGTGTCTTGAACAAATGTGTTTAAATTATAAAAAAATGCTTTGACAGAGTGAAATGAAAAACCAGGACATGTCAGGTGTCATGAAAGAAGTTCCTTTTCATCATCTGAAAACCCAGGACTTTCCAATAAAATAATTATGTAGAATCATTTCAAGCAGATCCCCAAAGGAACTTAGGTGCAGCAATGCCTAAATTGTAGGCACCTAGAAAATTCCTGGAATCAAACCCAGGGCTAGGTGCCTAGGCTCCTTATATAATACATTGGGCAGGGAAAGGCATCTAAGAATGGGATCCATAAAAGCCAGCAGAGTAGGCAGTTACCCAGTCTCTCCTGTTGAAACTATTTCACTGTGTGTAGATAATTAGTCATTGGAGTTGGGGGACTGGACCATGGATCTCCTACCTCCCACATGAGTGCCTTAGAGAGAATCTCTCACTCAGTAACTATTGAAATCTCTTCTTTTTTGCCACTTCCTTATTCAGCATGAGTGATTTCTATAGCCTTCTTCCAAAACTTGTGATTGTATGCGAGGCTGTCATGCAAATTGGTCTGAGGTCCTCTGATATCCAGTCCATATACCAAGTCTTTGGTCTCCTTCTTGATCATCTTCCACCTGAATCAGGGACTTAGACTTCTAAGTGCCTTTGTGGATGTGAGTCTTTAACCTGCTTGGGTACAATTGACCCAGTATTGCAAATGCACATGACTTTGGGATCCTTGTCTAGTCTAGGGCTTCCAAAGTTGCTGCTACTAGTGGAACTGAACCACAATTAGTGGTGGAAAAATTCCCCCCATCCTCTAATGTTTTACAATACTCTGATTTATCACTCACTGTGTCCTGTAGAGATTTACACAAAGATGACTGAACAATCTCTACCTATTAATGCACATAGGTGTTAATCAGATGACTACGTGAGATGTTTATGGTTTTTGGACTTGGTATCTGAATCATTCTGAACCCAGAGAAACTTGATATATGCGCAGATTGAGTCCAATTAAGGTATTTGCAAGACCCCAGAATATATACAGTCCTAAATCAAAACCATTCCGTAAACAAACAGCCTTTGGTCTGCAGACAAGGATGTGAGCACAAAAGAATATTTTTCATTTCTGGTATGGTGATGCTGCCCTCACATCTAAATTGTGTGGAGGAAGATTATTTCACATACTGACTTTTTGCACTTGTTGGTTTAATTTTGGAACTTGATAGTTTTCTGTTGGACATCTGGCCAGATTTTCCTTTGATTTGCTACCACAAGACTTGATTGGGAAACATTTTCTTTTAAAATTTTGAGTGAATGTTAGACCCCTTTTGTGCAATTGTAGTGCATTAGTGGTGGGAAGCATAAGAAAGACAAGTTTAAGAAAACAAGGTGGCTGTCTCCCCATCAGAGTTTTTTTCTCTTTAAAGTTTTTACCCAGTATCTTTTTTTACATGTATTTCCATTATTTGATTTCTTACAGCACATTTCCAGTGTATAATATGAATTAGAGCAAATTCATTATGATCCGACCTTTCACCCCAAATGTGATAGAGCACCTTTAGGTGGTTCTAGCAAATAGGTTCAAGTTGCCTGTGTATAACATGTGTACAGAGACATCATCTGTGAGGTAGATAAGTGAAATTAATAGTTTCACTTGTGGATCAATCACTAATCTTACCTCCCTTATTATTGCTATATTTTACATTATTCCAAACTACCAGTATTCATGTGGGGAGCAAGGGCATTATTTTAAATAGTTATGGCATTTCATTCTGTATAAAATAGATCCAAGAATCAGTTGCTTTGAAAATTTGATTGGAACCCTTTTTTACCAAGTACAGTATGTATGATCATTACAGCACTTATGCATTTGGGCTGGGACGTATAATAAAGGTATGTAAAAGTAATCATAATAACAGTATTTATGACGCACATTTGGAGGTAGAACTGATGTAAAGACATAACTACACAGCATAAAATGATGACTTTAAGTTACTTTTCTTGGAGATAGATACATTTTATTGTTTATTAGCAGTTCTCTTCATAATAGCTATCCATAGTTTACCATCAGAAAGATGCTTGTCAATACAGCTTAGTACTTAGAGTTTTTTTCATTTTCCTTGTGAGCAGAAATTTTCTAGATCAAGTAATGTTCACATCATACGTTACATAGAGATAGTTATTGTGCCTGATTCAAACAGTATTATACAATGAAATGGCTGTTAAGGTCTTTGACAAGTGTTAAAACCAAGTTATTTTATGCCTCTTATCATGATAAATTTTCCCCTCTTATTTTATATATGCATGTGAAAAGAGAGCACTAGGCATCAAGTCAGCGATAACCCTGGGTTCTTATTTTATATTTAATTTTTCATATTAAAACATAAGGATAACTGTAAATTGTACTTCTAGATTTTTCAAGGTTCTAAGAGAAGAATAGAAATAATTTTATGCATGGGCAAAGCCAAACCACTTTACTTTTTTCATCTCAACACTTTAGCCCGATATCTTATAGGGTGCAATGCAGTTTGTGATTACTGTCACCAGGCCCTCTTTTTTGTTCTGTTTGTACAGTGCCTAGCACAGTGGGGTCCTGGTCCATCACTAGGGCTCCCAGGTACTGCCACAATTCAAAGAATAAAAGAAAATTCAGTGGAACTAAAAACACACCCAAACCTTTCACTTTGTTCCCAGACATCAATGCTGCTGTGAAACACGTCACAACTGTGAGCATCAAGAGAACTCGTGGTGATTTAAACAACTAAATGAACTTGGTGCTCTTGAAAGATGCTGGCTTGACAACTTCAGTGACTGAAGTTCTCTGCTTGTTTGTTGAACAGCAATGGTATGAGCAGTGGCAGTGCAAGCTTCCCCACATTCACGCTACCCACTAAGGCTGTAAATAAGGGTGTTAATTGTGAGCATGAGTTTTGTGATGTGGACTCTTAACAGCTACACTGCGACCATCAGACTAACTTTACATATGCCATCAGCCTGCTATCAATCGTGTGACCAACCTTTTCAAAAGGCAAAAGTGGGACACATGTAGGAGCCCTGCTCCGCACCCTGGCTAGGGCAGAAGCCGGAGCTGGGTCATGCTAAGAGCTGCCAAGGGAGACCAGGCTGCTGTGGGGAGCATTGGACCCTCCATCTGCCCTGAGTGGGGGGCCAAGGTTCCCCAGATCAGGCCCCAGCCCATGTCCCCACCACCCTGGGGCACATTGCCCAGGGCAGATGGAAGATCTGAGGCTCCCCAGCGCAGCCTGGGCTCCCTGGGCGGCTCTTACTAGTGCCTGGCTCCAGTTTTTGGCCTGGCAGGGGTAGGGACTTGGGAGGAGGGGAGCAGGGGGCTGGACCTCGTGGCAAGGGTCGGACTAAGGCCCAACTCAGCCCCCCGGGAAGAGGCAAACACAAAGCGGTGACACGGGGAATCTAGGACAAATGCTGTCCCAGAGTCATTTGGACTGGGGCTTGAACTCTGTATTTAGGGACTGTGCTTCCCAGTTTGGGATGGGTGGTCACCCTAGCTATCAGGTGGCAATGAGTAGTCTAGGCTAGCTTCTTTCTGGGTGTGAAACTCTCTGATCCATTACCAAAGCCAAATTATCAAGGCTGCTGAGTATTCTGGATATTGACTTGAAAGTGTGCAAACCAGAGACTTCGGCCTCCCTTGGGAAAAACTCATAAGAAAGAGAGTTCAGGTGGGAGGCAAACTGCTTGAGGGGAGCTTTGCTTAAATAATGCTTGTGTGGGCACAGCTTGCTCCTCTCCCCTTCAGAAAGTGCAAGGGATTTCCGCCCCTCATCCATCCTCCCCCAGGGTCCCTGACCCACAATGCCAAGAGGGCTTACAGAAATATTAATACAGATTCAGGCTGCACTAGCTTCAGCAATTTCACTTCTGGTTGCTGGGGTGAGATGAGAGGAGATAATAATGAACATCCCTCTCCTGTTCACCCCCTTTTACTTGCAGATCCTTGGACCCAGACAACTCACCTGAAGATCCAGAGATGAGGGGAAACCAGGCTGCAGAGATGGGTGGCCTAGCTCTCCACTGAAAAGGGTAAGAAACACACACATGGGACTCTCACATGCTGTTTTCATGGGGGCAATCTGACTCCTGTACAAATTTCTATCCACAAAACTGTGTACACATAGACAACTGGGTGGAAAGATCTGCATTGTGTGAACAAACTGGGAACTTGTCCATGCAGGTAAGCAACGTGCAAGTGCAAATGTCCATAATTTTGAGCACATGTAACAAGAAATATGATCACTCTTCACTGATGCAACTTAAGGCTTGAGCTCTGAAATTTTGATCTCAGGGTCACACTGTTTCCAAGCAAAAGTAAACAAGGAACAGCAAAAAGTAGCTGTTGATACTCCCAGTGAATCCTCGATGCCCTACTTTTTAAAATAAACAACGTAAAGGCCTGAAGTAACACTTTTCCCTGTTGACTTAGTCCTGCCCCGTTTGGCAATTATGAAAGACTTCCCTTTTCCTTTAAAAGTCACACACCAGTATCTTTTCTGCCAGTATGTTTTCTACCATAATGATGCTTAGCAGTTAAAAAAAATCTCGTTTTCAGCTCTTAATCAATGGGAAGAAGTAAGTTTGCCTTTAGTGTCACAATAATGTAAAAATAATGATGGCTCAGCTCTCGGAATAGGGTTTGCTAACTTGCTCTTCTGTTACTGACTGACTTGCTGAAAAAAAGAACTGTGAAAGTGCCTACTTAGACTGTAAAGTCTGTGGGGGCAGAGGCCCTTCTTGTTATGTTTCTACGGTGCTTAGCACAATGGGGTTTAAGAAGCTACCATAATACAAATAAATGATAAAGTGCCCTTCACTCCCAGATGGTTGGGTATTTGGGGTCTTTTTTTATTAGTGTTAACAATGAAGATGCATATTTTTTAATAGTTGGTATTTAGCAGCTAGAGAATATTCCATGGCAAATTATAATGATTTTAAAGCAATTCAGTTTTGAGCCTAGGTTGCTTTACAGAGTCTCTACTGCTTATTCATCTTTAATTTAAATTGGTGTTGATTATTACTGCACATCCCAACCTATATATTTAACAAAAGAGTTGTCATCTTGTAAAACAAAAATTTTGGCAAGAGGGTCCAATGTCTTGATGTGAAAAGCTACAGACATTCAATTTGGAAATATATGCAATTTTTGAACAGTGAGGGCAATTGACCATTTTAATAGGTTATTAAGGGATGTGGCAAATTCTCCATTTTTGACTCAATGAAATCCTGGTGTCATTAAATTCAGTGACAAGACTTCCCTTGACTTCAACAGAATGAGGATTTAAACCCTCTAAATGAGGCATAGTGCTATGATTTATAAAGGAGTCTAAGGGTGTTAAGTGCTCACCTCCAGCTGAAATGCAATAGAAATTGAGCATCTAACTCCCATAGGCACCTAGTAAATTGTAGTCCAGATATTGTTTCAGAATAGATGCTCTAGACCAAGGTTCTCAACCTGGGGTACATGTACCCCTGGGGGTACACAGAGATTTTCCAGGCGGTATATCAACTCATCTAGATATTTGCCTAGTTTTATAACAGGCTACATAAAAAGCACTAACAAAGTCAGTAGAAACTAAAGTTTCATACAGACAATGACTTTATACCATTCTAAATAGTAGGCACTGAAATGTAAGTACAATATTTATATTGCAGTTGATTTATTTTTTAATTATATGGTAAAATGAGAAACTAAGCAATTTTTCAGTGATAGTGTTCTGTGACTGTGGGAAATCTTATGTCCTGTGCGAGACAGGAAGTCAGGATAGGTTATCAAAATGCCCCTTCTGGCCTTAACATCTGAGTCTATATGCCGTGTAAAACATCACTCATGTAGAGGTACAGTACTTTATGTGTTCTGTAAATTTTCCAAAGAAAAAGCTAGTGAATTCTTGCAAATAATGGGAAAACTGTATGATTCACCCTCATTAATGACATAGGAGAACACAGGACAAGCTGTTCTACACAAACTATTTGATATTATTTTTTATGTTCCTAGATTTTAAAGCTAAAGGTACCATTGTGATCATCTAGTCTGTACAAATGAGGTCCTATAAATTCCCTGTCTGTTTTTAACAAAACATCCAATCTTGATTTAAGAAGTGCGGTGATGGAGAGACCGCCACAAGCCTTGGTAAATTGTTCCAATGGTTAATTACCCTCAGTGTTTAAAAATTTGCACCATATTTCCAGACTGAATCTGTCTAGCTTCAACTTTCAGACACTGGATCTTGTTAAGCTTTGGTTTGCTAGATGGAAGAGCCCTCTAATATTAAATTTATTTTCCCTATGTAGGAATTTATAGACTATGATCAAGTCACTCCTTAACCTTCTCTTTGATAAGCTATAATGATTGAGCACATTGAGTCTCCCTATAAAACCTGTTTTCCAATCCTTTAATCATTCTTGTGGCTCTTCTCTGAGCAGTTTCCAATTTATCAACATCTTTGAATTGTTAAACCAGAACTGGACACAGTATTCCAGGAGCTATCTGATCAGTGCAGAGTTGAAATAACCTGCCTACTTCTACTTGATATTCCCATTTATATATCCAAGGATTGCATTAGCCCTTTTGGCCAGAGAGCCACACTGTGCATGTTCAGCTGATTATCCACCATGATCCCCATGTTCTTTTAATAGGGTCTGTGGCAGGGCAGGTGTAAAACCAGGGCCTCCCGGGGGGGGGGGGGAGGCAAGTGGGGCAATTTGCCCCAGGCCGTGGGCCCTGCGGGGGCCCCCATGAGAGTTTTTCGGGACCCTGGATCAGCGTCCTTCACTTGCTCCTGGGGTACTGGAAAACTCTCACGGGGCCCGGGCCCCTGGAGCTTCTTCCGCTCTGGGTCTTCGGCAGCAATTTGCTGGTGAGGGGTCCTTCTGCTCCGGGACCTGCAGCCGAAGTGCCCCGAAGACCCACAGTGGGGGGTCCTTCCGCCGCGGGACCTGCCTCCGAAGACCCCAGGCCCCCTGAATCCTCTGGGCGGCCCTGGGTAAAACCCCTTGAATGCCCTGCTAAAATGCTGGCTAAGCCTGCTTTCGGGCAGAGAGCCAGGGGCAGAGGCTCAAAGCAGCCAGCAGGGAGTCCAGCTGTGGGCCCTAGTGAGAGCTGGCTCACGGCAATAGACTAAGCTAAGCAGCTACAGCTGGGCTGAAGGCTAGGATGGCTACAAAAGCCCTGGACAAAACTCAGTTAGGAGGCTAGCCTGGGAGGGGACAGGAGGCTAGAGCTCTGTCTCCTCGCCACAGGAAGGGAGCCTCAAGGGCCAAGAAACCCTGGAATGCATTAGAAAGTGGATAACTGTTTGGGGATAAAGGGGACTACATAGTGGCACTGTAAAATAAAATACAAGGGTGAAACACTGGAAGAAGGTGTGAGAACTCTTATTTTACCAGCCTAAGCACAGGGCACAGGGAGAGGAGGAGGAAACCTGTGCGGACCCTGTGACAGGGTCCTTTACACTTAAGGACCAAACCTGGGTACTATTCATCAGGCTTTGAACTGTGCCTGATAAAGATCAGCAAGCTAGTAATTTCCAATGTTGAAATGATCCCAAGAAAGGGGTCCCTGTCTGTTCTGTGAGAAGTAGGAGTGGCGTTTCTTGGAAGAGTGTAGCTCTGCCAAATGAGTTACCTCCTTCCTCCTGAGCAGACCTCTGTGGATCCTGTTGGTATCAGATGTTATCAGAGGCCTAGTAACCATTGGAACTCCTGCAGTAAGAGTTAGGAGAAGGTCCCATTCTCTTATTTGGGGAGAATGAGGAACTGTACTTTGGCAGGAGAAAAGAAATTTGGCAAATAGCTCTGCTTCCCCGATGTCATCCATTGGCACCCAACTGAGGAATAATGATGGACTCACCTGGATGTAATCAGGCTCATGAAGTTGTCCTTTGGGGGTGTCCCCTCTCAGTTTATCATAGAATATTAGGGTTGGAAGAGACCTCAGGAGGTCATCTAGTCCAATCCCCTGCTCAAAACAAGACCAACATCAACTGAATCATCCCAGCCAGGGCTTTGTAAGTGCATAGGCCTCCAAGTGCATATATGCATAGGCCTCTGCAACTGTAAAATCAAGCTAGACAGCAAGTGCTTAGATATTAAATCCATGCAGTTCTGAAGCTAGGGCAGAGTGCAGCAACCAACTTGACAAACAGAGTATCTTGCTGTGAGCACATCATACCTATGCTCCAAGATCTGCATCTGCAGCCTATGTACTAGATGGATTTAGAGGTCAATACTGACATATTAAAACCTTGAATAGGCTAAGAGTTGTGTGTCTCCTTGTTTTACATCCCCACAGTTTAGATTGTCGAACTCCTGGGCTGTCTGAGAGAGGAGGCTGCAATTAGGTAATATCTGTGAACGTAAGTGTCCTTTGGAATATGCACTTCTCCATGATGAGACAAAATAACCTGAATTCACTGACCTTCAGGGCATATTTCAAGTCTCACTCTTTTGAATGGGCTCTTGAGGGAATGCCTAGTGCTGGATGGAGAAGTTCTGTTGAAAGTGATATAGGTTGCCTTCTCTACTGCTTGGGCATCCATATGTTTGTGAAGCTGCTGTTTTCTTTGTATATTGATGGATTTATTGTGCTTTTAGTTATTTCTCAGAAGCACACAGAGCCTGAGATGAGCTCCTCTTGTTTTGTGACTCTAAATAAAGATGATGAGGAAAAGCCTAAGGCAGGCAGCTAGGACATACAGCTCAGGTACGCTCTGCAGCACACTTGTACCAGGTTATCGGGATTTGGCCCATACTCTTTTGTATTAATCAGGTAAATGAAATATGAAATTATGAGCATACAAGTAGGTACCATTCAGGAATTTACAGAATTAACAGTGGAGTCACCTTGCTTGGGAACTGAGATCGAGTGCTGCTATGGAGGCACAAGGCCCTGCAGTCTTTTTCCTACTGCTAGATTTGCGCAGTGGCAAATATGTTTAACTTGTCTCTTCCCTACCCCTCTCTATCCTTGTGTGCTACCATGCAGGAAGCCCATCTGCACAATATTCTGGCCCCCTTCACTCTGTGCAGTAGAATTGGCTGCTGCTTTGGAGATGTAATCATAGCCTCATGTATATGATTATGAGCAACAGAAAGAACAAAGTTTACTGGTTATTTACACAGCTTGTGAAAGAACTGCTTCACAACTAACAAAAAGCATTTTTCAAGATGTAAGGCCAAAATTTCCATACTTAAGTACCTAAAGTTAGGAATCTAAATCCACGTTTAATGGATTTTGATGTATAACTCTAGACATCCAACTTTTAGAATGTTGGCTTATGTCAGTCTTATAGATGTTTTTAAACTATCTGCAGCAGCAGCATCTAATGACTTAAGATGCCATTATAGCAATATGTAGGGTGCTATACTCCAGCCAACAGCTATGTTTCCTCCACACCTGTCACTTCTGTAGGAAAATCTGCAGGGCACAGATTGGCCTTATCAGCCTCCTGAAAACCCACCAGTGAACTCCATTGGGAGACATCATCCTCACCTTGGATGGACACATCTCTCTTTTTTTAAAAACAGCAGTAGCCCCTGAGAGCCATCCTGCCTATGCTGATTTACATCTCTTTCCCCACTAAGCCCCAGCATACCTACGAATAGTAAAGGCATGTTTTGCTCTGTGAAGTTGTTGGTGTATTGTGATGAATAAAGTTCCCCCTGTTGAAAAACCACTTGTATAGACTGTAGTAATTGCATAACAAATTGTGCAGAATTTGAATACTGCATATGGTTTTTTCACACATGAACACATTTTTATCATTGTATTTATTTGAGATGAGATCAATTTCAGAAAACAAAGCACACTTCTGGTTTGTATAATTATTGTTTAAAGTACAAATAGCTCCAATTTCACTTTCATAAACTCCATTATGTAAAATACAATAGAAATAATATGCAGATGCATGGAGAGTAACAGTGCAAAGTTCAATGTGTGTTCGAAACAGTGTGTGGTTATTACAAAGGCAGCATCATAAGCTAGTGATCAGAAATTAAAATGTTGACATTTTAAAATTTCAAGCTTAGCGATGAGAGGAACTGAGAACTCTTACTAAGCAATTTTTAGAGTCTCAGCTAGCAAGCTACTTTTACTCCACTGGGCTTTTCTTTTCCTCTGGGAAGAGAGAAAACCAAATAACATGCGAGAACTCTGTATTTTAAATATTACTTAACATGCAGTCTTTAGCAGTGATGGGCAAAGCTCAAAAGTTTCCTTGTAGACTTTTTTCAGATAAAGATCCAAAACATAGGGCACCAGAGTGCCTTTTCTGCTAAAGCCACTTTGCATTGCTTTTGTAGCCTTAAAATGGTGGGAAATAGTCATTGCAGAATTCACTTTGCTTAGGAGAACTCTTCAACACAAAACTTGCGAAGGCAACTTTACTGCCTCCTGCTTCGGCTGCCCCTTTCCCAGAGGAGGGGAAGAGAAGCAGCATGTAAAAGGCACTGTGGCAGTTGGATGTGAATAGGATGTGATAAAGAAGGACACGGTGGGGCAGAGAGACTTCAACTACACTTCTGCTGCTGGTGTAAGGTCACTGAGTCTTGCTCAAAAGAAATATTAAGGAACCACATGGGTATAGTGGGGGCTAAATAACCATGTTTCCTAACAATAAAAAAATGCATTGGCCTAGCTCCATGTACACAACGTTACTGTGACAGTGTTCTAAGCCTAGGCCACAGAGAGGGCCACTAGCAGGCTAGAAATTATTGAAAGGGATACTACGTAATTCCTATGCACTGTAGTCATTTAAAGACTTTATGCTAAGTGGAAGAAGGTACAGTAGACTCCTTGGGTCTCTAACTACTGCAGGGGCTAGTTGGCCAACTATTAGGGAACCACAACCGGCTCTCCACTACTTTTGAACTGTGGGATGAGGTGCTTACCTGAAGTTTCTTGAGGGCCATGTGACCCTCTGACAGTCATTCCCAATTCCTTGAATCCTGACAACTTCCTAGTTATAGGTCTCTTAAAACAACCTCTAACTCCTTCCATCTGTACTTCAGCCTCTCTCCCCTATTGGTAGTAGTTCTTTTTTGAGGGCTGAGGTGGTAGGGGGATGGGTTGCCTCTATTTTCACTTCTCTGGAGGTAGTACTAGCAGAAGTAATAGGACCCAGCACCTCTGACATGCCTTTATTCCAGGATCCTCCACCACTGAATTTACATGCCGTGAGCTCTGAGGCTGTACATCTTGTACTGTACTGCATGTCCTACACCATGTAAGCATTTAATTAAATGATGGACAGGACCCTGCAGAGACCCTTCTGGAGATGTTGGGGCCCCACAATGAGGTCACTGAGAAGTTAGGAAGTGAAATATCAGAGGCATAAGTAATGAGGCCAGGTCTACGTTAGAGCCTTGTCTACAGGGGAAATTCGATCTAAGCTGCGCAATTTGAGCGACGTGAATAGCATCACTCAAATCAACGTCGGTTAGATCTACTTACCACGGGGTCCATACTATGCGATGTCGATGGGAGACGCTCTCCTGTTGACTCCCCCTATTCTTCTTGACCTGGTGGAGTACAGGAGTTGACAGGAGAGTGCTTTGCAGTCAATTTACCGGGTCTTCACTAGACCCACTAAATCGACCGCCAATGCATCGATCGTGGCTTGTGGATCCCCCCAGTAACTGTAGACAAGCCCTAGGAGTGCTTTGCTGGTATAGCTGTACTGGCATATAAAGTATTCCTACAGTGGCAGCTGCTTCTACTGGCAAAGCAGCCCTTTTGCCGATACTGCTTATTGCAGCTACTCTGAGTGAAATAAAACTATAAAAGTGCAGTTTTGCTCATGTAACTGCATCTAAACTAGGGTTTTTCTTGCGCAGGTATGTTGGTCAGGGATCACTCCTTCACTCTCCTGACTGGTATAGCTATTCCAGGAAAGCTTTGTTATGTAGACATGGTCTGAGAAATCAGGATTCTCATGCCTGGGCCAACTCTACCTAATTTCCCATAAACTGAAGTGACTGCACATCCTGGTTTTATCAGGACAGGCCCTGTTTTGCTTCTAATGTCCTGAGAACTTCTTTCGGGATACCTGAAATATCCGAATTTTTCATTCCGTCAATTTGTTTTTTTAAATAATTACAAAGTGTGTGTTCAAGACTCAGTGCTATAGGGAATGGAAATTGCTCTGTGTTTAACAGGAACAAACAGTCCAGTGAATAAGTGTTCAGCGTGGTAAACAGTGTTTGGAGTGAAGAGAAAACTCAAATGAGGGCAGATACTATTAATTCTGTTCATTTTTGCTCAAAGAGAATTTTAAAAAGAGAGTCAGTGTCTTCATGATACCCTCATTTACAACACCATGTTAGTGGGAAAGACCCTCCACTCAAAAAACCATGCACGTCACTGATTTTGACTGTGGCAACGACATCATCAAACAATTATCTTCAAAGGGTACTTTTGTATGACCCTAAAAATGTCACCACAAAATTTTCCCAGCCTTTTAATTAAAAAGAAAATATGGTGAGCTTATCTTAAACCTGCAGGGACATGACTTTGGGAAGTGTTTTCAGTGGATTTCAGAAGCAAAGCAGGATCAGGGTAGGTCAAGCATCTGAATGGGTGACTTCCCAAGTAAACCCAACTACTGAAGGAAGAAGCATTTGTAATTAGAGGAGGTGCTCATTATTCTGTATAAAACTAATACTCATATACTGTGTGTGTGTGTGTGTGTGTGTGTGTGTGTGTGTGTGTGCGCGCGGAGGGTGGAAGACTCTGTACTGTTGAAGGTCTCTTTTGGATGAGATGCAAAATTGTGGTCCTGATAACTTTTACTCATTTCAGAAAACATGGCATTTAACCTTCCCACCCCAAGATCAATAGTGCATTGTAATGCCCCAGTGGTCTGGCCAAATATTCCAGGTTGAGCAATTAACCACTTTTTCTACTTGAATTACCCCTGCAAGTCTGTTCTTCTTTACTTCATGTCCTAAATTATTGTATAGTGTTATTTTGTGTTAAACAGCTATCCACCCCAGAGCTGGCTGCATTTCAGTGGTGGTTTAAGTCACCCCTGTATAGCCATATCCCCACTAAACATTTTTTGTAAAATGTCCATGCAGTGCAGCTCCTCTTGTGGTAGCAACATTGGGAATGCTACTATAGCCAGAATGCCAGCACTTTAACCATTGTGCCTTCTAGATCTGCTGAGCTGGGCAACAGAGTGGCTTACATTCCAGTGGCTGGTCTACATTAATGCTACTGCTGTTTGGAGATGTACTGGTGCTCGCAATAGAAAATTTTAAGTGAAAAAAGTCTAGTTAGTGTATACACAACTCATCCTTTAGAATGCAAGGTGCTAAAATAAATGTAAAGTAGTATTATAACCTTAAAGAGCAGCTGATGCCATCTGCTAACCTTAAAGGCCTTTGTATTTGAAACATTTCTGCTATGCTGTATGCCATATATTTACTCCTTTCCTTCATCCTTTATTACTAACTAAACAAGGATATTTGCATGAAAACAAGAGCTTAGTTTCTTAAAAGGTCATCTGTTCCTCCCATATATCCCTCATGTGTAGCCATCAGAATCCTCCGCATGTGATATCACAGTCATTTCTATAACAACTAATAATGATAAATAAGAAACAGAAACTCTTAAACAAAGATCCTGTTTTAATGCAAATATCCAAAGTAATAAAGCATGAGGAAAAAGAAATATGTAAAGTTATGTGTGATGGGGTGTTCAACCCAGACAAGGCATAACAGGTAAATTAGGCCAATTAACCTGAAACACTGCAACCTGGGGGAGATCCAGGGCTTGAAAGACCGATTGAAGATGTTTTTGACAGTGGCCACTGCCAGATGCTTCAAAGCAAATTAACAGAACAGGGCTATCATCAAGTGATCCATCTGCATCTGGCAGTCAGAGGCCTAAGGACACTCAGATCATGGGATTGCATCCTTGACCATCTTGGCTAATAGCCATTGGTGGATCTATTCTCCATGAACTTATGTAATTCTTTTCTGAATCCAGTTATAGTTTTGGCCTTCACAAGATCCCTTGGCAAAAAGTTCCACAGGTTGAGTGTGTGTTGTGTGAAGAAGCAGGGCTGCCCAGAGGATTCACGGGGCCTGGGGCAAAGCAATTTCAGGGGCCTCTTCCATTAAAAAAATTGCAATACTATATTCTCGTGGGGGCCCCTGTGGGGCCCAGGGCAAATTGCCCCACTTGCTCCCCCTCATGGGCAGCCCTGGGAAAAATAAACCTTCCGCATCTCAGCACAAACCTAGTTTTGAGAAAACTTCTTTACAAGGTATCACTGGTTCTCAGCATCAGCTAGTGCTAAAAGGCACTAAAGCTCATTAAAAGGGTTGGACAAATATTTTCCATCAAAACTTTTTTTGGTTCGAAAACTAGGTTTTTAAAAAGCAGAAAAAAATCATGGACAATGTCTGCTTTCCTTCAAAATTTGTTGTCGTTTTTTTTAATAGAAAAGCTGAAATTAGTCTGCCAAAACCTGAATATGGTTTAGGGTTTCAGAAGTGTGTGGCCAAATATTTGCTGCTTGCTGTGTTTGATTGTTTAAAGAAACAGTAAAAAAATTCTGCTTAAAAAAAAAATCCAAAACTTTTGAACTGCCTCAGCTTGTGACCAAACGCCTGAGCCCATCCAGTCAGAGATTTTTCCAGGTTTCTGATACTCTGCTGGCTTCCTTGACTCATATCTGTCTCCATAACTTTGGGTTCATTTAGATTAGAATATAAGAACAGCCATACTGGGTCAAATCAAAGGTCCATCCAGTCCAGTATCCTGTCTACCAACAATGGCCAATGCCAAGTGCCCCAAAGGGAGTGACCCTAACAGGTAATGGTCAAGTGATCTCTCTCCTGCCATCCATCTCCACTCTCTGACAAACAGAGACTAGGGACACCATTCCTTACCCATCCTGGCTAATAGCCATTAATGGACTTAATCTCCATACATTTATCTGTTTCCTAGAGACTGGCTCCATGGGGTCATTTACAAACTGGAGACAGTTACTGTGGGTTTGTCTTTAGCTTATGTACATACTTCATGAACTGAGCATTTGAGCTTGGTCCAGAATCTGGGATGAGCCTATGTTATGAAAACTGAAATGCTCAAAATAGCACATGCATGTGAATGGACACAGGATGCTAAAATTAAATTAACCCAGGGGTTCTCAAACTGGGGGTCAGGACCCCTCAAGGGGTCAGGAGGTTATTACTGGGGGGTCGTGAGCTGTCAGCCTCCACCTCAAATCTCACTTTGCCTCCAGCATTTACAATAGTATTAAATATATAAAAAAGTGTTTTCAATATATAAGGGGAGGGGTCGCACTCAGACGTTTGCTATGTGAAAGGGGTCACCAGGATGAAAGTTTGAGAACCACTGAATTAACCCCTCTGGAGCCTCAGGGAATGTAGGTGAGGGGGGTCTCCCTTCGTAGAGTTGGGAAGGATATTGCTTTTCTCATGTGATCCCTCCCCCAGTGCTAATTTTAAATTAAGCTACCCTCCCCTGACATGGATCTCCCTGTGGCACTGAAATTAAATGTAGGCTATAATTTGGCATTTGAGAAGTGAAAGGGATGGTAGCCCTAATGGAAAAGCTAACAGCTTGGCTCTTCTGCAAGCCTCAAACTGCTGAATGAGCTTCAGTGTAAGGAAGGTTGTGCCTCCCAAACAGCCTGGCCCTGCCCCCTATCCGACCCCCACCCACTTCCTGCCCCCCGACTGCCCCCCCTCAGAATCCCTGACCCATCCTGCTCCTTGTCCCCTCACCATCCCCCAGAGACCCCACCCCCAACCACCACCCCGGGGCCCCACCCCTCCTCCCTGTCCCCTGACTGCTGCAACCACTAACCACTCCCCCGCTGAGTCCTGACCGATCCCCAGAACACCCACAATCCAACCCTCCCATTCCCTGTCCCCTGACTGCCCCCCCAACCTCTACCCCCTTCCTGTCCCCGAGACTCCCTGCCCCTTAGTAACCCCCCCGGCCCCAGATTTTTACCCCCGGCTCCCCCTCACCTGGAGCATCAGCCCGTCGCATCCAGTGCCGTCCCCGAACAGCAGAGCAGCGTGGCTCCGGCGGGGTCTGAGCTCTGCCCCGCTCAGAGCCGCGTGGTAAGGGGGCGGGGCTGTGAGCTTCCTCCACTCAGCTCGGACCTCACAGCCCCGCCCCCTTGCCACGCGGTTCTGAGTGGGGCGGAGATCAGACCCCGCCGGAGTCAGGCTGTAGCTGTTCAGGGACAGCCCTGGATGCACTGAGGCTCCGGGGAGGGGTGGACACGGGGTCGGGTCGGGGGGGACACTGCGAAGCCCGGGGCCTGGGGCAAATTGCCCCACTTGCCCCCCTACTCTGGGCAGCCCTGTGAAGAAGTTACTTCCTTCTGTTTGTTTAAAACTGCTGTTAATTTCATTAGGTAATCCCTGGTACTTGTGTTAGATGGGGTTAAATAACACTTCCCTATTCACTTTCTCCACACATTGGTAATTTTATAGACCTCTATTGTATCTGTCCATAGTCATCTTTTCCAAGTTGAACAGTCCAAGTCTTTTTAATCTCTCCTCATATGGAAGCCGTTCTGTACCTTTATTCATTTTTGTTGCCCTTCTCTGTACCATTTCCAATATATGGTTTTATGAGATGGGGCGACCAGAACTGCACACAGTATTCCAGGTGTGGAAGTACCATGGATTTATATAGTAGCATATTTTCTCTCTTATTATCTATTATCTCTTATTCTTAATGGTTCCTAACATTCTCATAGCTTTTTCGACTGCCATTGAACATTGAGTGGATATTTTTAGAAAACTATCCACAATGATTCCAAGATCTCATTCTTGAGTGGTAACAGCTAATTTAGACTCCATCATTTTGTATCTATGATTGGGATTATGTTTTCCAATGTACATTATTTTGCCTTTATCAACATTGAATTTCATCTGCCATTTTGTTGCCCAGTCACCCAGTTTTGTGAGATCCCTTTGTAACTCTTTGCGGTCTGTTCTGGATTTAATTTTTTTGAGTAATTTTGTATAATCTGCAAACTTTTCAACCTCACTGTTTACCCCTTTTTTCCAGATCATTTGTGAATATGTTGAATAGGATTGGTCCCAGTACAGACCCCTTGGGGACACCACTATTTACCTCTGTCCATTCTGAAAACTGACCATTTATTCCTACCCTTTGTTTCCTATCTTTTACCCAGTTACTGTTCCAAGAGAGGACCTTCCCTCTTATATTATGACTGCTTACTTTGCCTAAGAGCCTTTGGTGAGGGACATTGTCAAAAGCTTTCTGAAAGTCCAAGTACACTATATCTACTGGATCACCCCTGGCCACATGTTTGTTGACCCCTTCAAAGAATTCTGATAGATTAGTGAGGCATGATTTCCCTTTACAAAGCTATGTTGACTCTTCCCTAACATATTGTGTTCATATGTGTCTGATAATTCTGTTCTTTACTATAATTTCAACCTGTTTGCATGGAACTGAAGCTAGGTTTACCAGCCTGTAATTGACAGGATCATCTCAGGAGCCTTTTTTAAAAATTGGCATCACAATAGCTATCTGGCACAGAGGCTTATTTTATCTGATAGGTTACTTACCATAGTTAGGAGTAGTGCTTCTTTTTTGTTGCGAGTTTTGTAGCATTGGAGGTATACCTCCCCAAATATAATTATGTTTGTTAAATTGAATATTCAATGAATTTCACCATGCACCTGAGACCAGAATGATTACATATGTGAGCAATCACAAGCTGTATGTAAGCAATGACTCTCTCTCTATAAAGTTAGAACTGCCTGTCATCATAGTTATATTTATCATCAGATTGTAAAAACATGTGGCAATAGTCTTCCATTAGAACCCTCTTGAGGAGGTATGTACACAGTTTAAAGAACATTATTTACAATTAGTTATAGCTCCTTTATAACTAAACCAATCTTTTCTCAGTTTAGCTAAGCTTTCTTTACTGAGGACAGCTTTTCCACTGACTCTTAGAAAAAGGGCAAGTTTAAAATGTTAAAATGAAACAATTTTCCATTGACTAAGACAAAATAAAGCTTCTGAGAAATTTCTTAAAATGCCTTTTCTTGCACTCTGCTAACTCAAAGTGCCAAACAGCATGTAATAACATGATCAAATGTTTCCCAGACATTCTTCTTTTGGCAGAACAAGGATGAAAGCTTTCAGACAAAAGTCTTTCCTTCATCAGAAAGTTAAAAAATGCCTGAAAATGTGTCCTGAACCATAACTCTAGCACCACGAGTATCTTGCCATACTAGGGTGCTAGTTACCATCTCTAGATACTAGAACATCAGTGAAAGACACCAGGCGTCACTCATTCACTCTTCATTCTCTGTACTTTAATGGACTGCTACATAGCAGTTCATGTTCACAGTTCCCAATGGGCAATATTTATAAATTGTAAATGCTTTATTTTAGAATCCCTGTAACAGTTTTGTGCATAGGAAGCACTTTAAATGGTCAAAACACTGCTTTGCGGTTAATGCTTTATTACAATGAATGGGAGAGGTCACACATCTGTTGGTGCTATATTGTTTCAGTCTGGCTACAGAGCAAACACTACCGCAGTCCATTGATCTACCCTATGAAAGCTATCTTTGCAACCAGAAGGACTAGAAACTTAGATTTTCTAAAACAAGGAAAACCTAGGAACTGCAGAACACAGCAAAACCAAACCAAACCAAACCAACAACAAACCCTTCAGTCTACAGAATCTATGGATTTTTCTGGCCCCTGCTCAAAAGGATGCTAAAATCTTAAAGTTCATGTGATTGTGAGGAAGGGAGGAGGTTTTAAGAATTTCTGAAATAAATGGATTCCATTTCTTTGTGAAGAATCCAAAATTTCATTCAATGAAAATTCTAGCCGTTTCCATTGCAAGGATACTTGTTCATATTAACCTTGACAGAAAAAAGTCTTCAGCAGCACAAATGGAATTCCACTTGTTTTCCCCAATTTATTAAATCCATAGGGCAGGAGTTCTCAACTGGGGGTCATGACCCTTCAGGGGGTCAGCAAGGTTATTGCATGGAGAGTCCTGAGCATTCAGACTCCACCCCCAAATTCCGCTTTGCCGCCAGCATTTATAATACTGTTAAATATAAAAACTGCTTTTAATTTGTAAAGGGGGTCACACTCAGAGGCTTGCTATGTAAAAAGGGTCATCAGTACAAAAGTTTGAGAACCACCGCCATAGGGTTTCTCTAGATTAGGGAAAGTGGTTGAGGTCAGATCAGGGGAAGCTAAGCCTACAATACGAATAGCTAAATCAAAGTAAAAGGTTTTACCTAACTTCATTCGCTTTTTCTAATCTAGATAAACCTTAAAGTCTTAATTTCAGAAACTCCTTGTGGTGACTTAAAAATCAGGGCCTGATCCTGTATCCCAAGTGCACCAATAATCCCCACCGAAATCAATGGCATATATACATATATATGCTGATCTATAGGCCTTAAAATTCACATTATTTAGATTGTAAATTCTTTGTGTCAGGGACTTTTTGTTATGGACTTATGCACTGCATATCATAATGAGAACTTGGTCCATAACTGAGGCTCCTAGGTGCTACCTCCCTGCAACTAATAAATAAAATTATGACATCAAACACTGGATGTGAATCATAAAACCTAATAGTAAGTCAAAACAGAAACCTCACTTGGGTTAAATTCAGTAATGGTTCATACTCCCCATCTAATCCCATTGTTGGAACTGGCCTGCTCGTGTTTTTCTCAACTCTTTCCATTGTTCCACCCAATTAATACTATTTTTGGTCACTTAGGGCATGATCCTGCTCCCACTGAAGTCAATGGGAATTTGTCTCCAGTGAGAGGTCGGATCAGCCCTTTTACATGATCCCTATCTGAAGCAGTACTCCTGGATATAGTATCATTATTTTTTCCCATGCAACTCTCTTTAACATTGAGTGTAACATGATACGCACGTCTCAAGCATCACCTGTGAGTATGTCACTTTTTTCCTGACCTCCACTACTCTGCGACCTGGCTTCAGTGACAAGCATAATATGATGTCAGTGTGATCTGGAAGGGACTGAGAAGCACTCAGCAAGAGATGGTTTTGAGAAGAATCATGTCTCAGTACAGGTAAGCAATGCAGTCATGCCTATTTTATGACACTTTTTCCAAATATGGATTAACATTAAAACTAGGGCCGTCAATTAATCGCAGTTAACTCATATGATTAACTCAAAAAATAATCGTGACTTAAAAAATTAATCGTGATTAATCGTACGGTTAAACAATAGAATATCAACTGAAATTTATTAAATATTCTGGATGTTCTTCTACATTTTCAAATATATCAATTTCAATTACAACACAGAATACAAAGTGTACAGTGCTCACTTTATATTATAAATATTTGCACTGTAAAAATGATAAACCAAAGAAATAGCATTTTTCAATTCACCTCATATAAGTACTGTAGTGCAATCTCTTTATCATGAAAGTGCAATTTACAAATGTAGGTTTTTTTGTTACATAACTGCACTCAAAAACAAAATAATGTAAAACTTAAGAGCCTACAAGTCCACTCAGTCCTACTTCTTGTACAGACAATCGCTAAGAGAAACAAGTTTGTTTACAGTTACGGGAGATAATGCTGCCCATTTCTTAATTACAGTGTCACCTGAAAGTGAGAACAGGCATTCACATGGCACTGTTGTAGTTGGTGTAGCAAGATATTTATGTGACGTGCTAAAAATTCAGATGCCTCTTCATGCCTTAGCCAGCATTCCAGAGGACATGCGTCCATGCTGATAATGCTCGTTAAAAAAAGAATGTGTCAATGAAATTTGTGACTGAACTCCTTGGGGGAGAATTGTATGTCTCCTGCTCTGTTTTATCCACATTCTGCCCAGGGCCGGGTCTAGGCACCAGCAAACCAAGCACCTGCGTTTTCAGGAGCGGAATTCTGGCCATCTTTTTTTTTTGTTTTTTGTTTTGCTTCGGGTGGCAAAAGCCTAGAGCCAGCCCTGGCAGCAGCAGTGTGTCCTGTGTGGGGGGCGCCCTGGGGCTGCTACAGTTCACGCCGCAGGGGAACAGGTGCAGTGCCTGCACTTTGTGGCTGGGCCTGGCAGGCTCCGAGTGGGGGACACTCGGGTTGGGGGCCACCCCGCGGGGCACATGGACCCACCTCCAGGTGCTGCAGGGCAGCCGCCCCCCAGCACTGCAGCCGGGGCTGGGCAAAGCAGCCCAAACTGCCCAGGTACTGCAGCAGGGCGGCCAGAAGCAGCAACAGCAGTGGGCCATAGAGGGCAAAGCGCTGCTCTGCGAGGCCCGCGTCCCCCTCTCCGGGGCTCCACTCCCTCTGGGGCTACTCTGCCCCGGCTCCTCAGCCCCTGCCAGGGTGATCCCCCAGCTCTGCCCTCCTGGGTCCCCGCTGGTCCTGGAAGCGGGAGTCCCAGCTGGAGGGACCCTGGGCTGAGGTGTGGCCTGGAAGTCCCGCTGCTTACCCCAACCCTGCCAGCGCCAGACTGGCTGGAGGCGAGGGGGGAGCAGGCAGAGTCAGCACTGGTGGAGGGGAGCCTAGAGCTGGGCTGGCAGGGGGTGTGAGTGGGGTGGGGGGGAGAGCCCAGTGCTGGGGAGGCAAAGGGTGCGGTTGAGGGGGAGAGAGAGCCATGGGCTGGGGCGGCAGGGGTGCAGGTGGGAGAGGGCACTGGTCGGGGGGGGTGAGAGCCCAGGGCTGGGGTGGGGGGCAGCCAACAATTTTTTTGCTTGGGGCGGCAAAAAGCCTAGAGCCGGCCCTGATTCTGCCATATATTTCAAGTTATAGCAGTCTCGGATGATGATCTAGCACATGCTATTCATTTTCAGAACACTTTCACTGCAAATTTGACAAAATGCAAAGAAGATACCAATGTGAAATTTCTAAAGATAGCTACAGCACTCGACCGAATATTTAAGAATCTGAAGTGCCTTCCAAAATCTGAGAGGGATGAGGCGTGGTGAAAGCTTTCAGAAGTCTTAAAAGAGCAACATTCTGATGCAGAAACTACAAAACCTGAAACACCAAAAAAGAAAATCAACTTTCTGCTGGTGGCATCTGACTCAGATGATGAAAATGAACATGCATCAGTCTGCACTACTTTGGATCATTATCAAACAGAGCCCATCATCAGCATGGATGCATGTCCTGTGGAATGGTAGTTGAAACATCAAGGGACATAGGAATCTTTACCGCATCTGGCATGTAAATATCTTGCAACGCAAGCTACAACAGTGCCATGCAAACGCCTGTCCTCACTTTCAGGTTACATTGTAAACAAGAAGCAGGCAGCATTATCTTCTGCAAATATAAACAAACTTGTTTTTATGAGCGATTGGCTGAACAAGAAGTAGGACTGATTGGATTTGTAGGCTCTAAAGTTTTACATTGATTTATTTTTGAATGCAGGGTTTTTTTGTACGTAATTCTACATTTGTAAGTTCAACTTTCATGATAAAGAGATTGCTCTATAGTACTTGTATTAGGTGAATTGAAAAATACTATTTCTTTTGTTTTTTACAAAGTGCAAATATTTGTAATCAAAAATAAAGTGAGCGCTGTACACTTTGCATTGTGTTGTAATTGAAATCAATAAATTTGAAAATGTAGAAAACATCCAAAAATATTTAAATAAATGGTATTCTATTATTGTTTAATCACTCAATTTTTTTTAATCATGCCATTAATTGCGATTATTTTTTTTACTCGCTTGACAGCCCTAATTAAAACAATATTACTTCCCTTAAAATCTGCTGACCAAAGTTCTAATGAAGTGCTCTATATTTCCCACTCTCCACTTCTTGGTAGCAATTCCATTGTGGGTCTGTCCCACAGTTCCTGCGATGGTCACGAGTCCTGTATTCAACCTGTGTTAAACAGGGCTGTCACGATGACTTTTGGGCCAGTGGCCAATAAAAAATTATGGGCTTCATTGACCTATGTGCATGTCCTACTTTTCTCTGTCTCTTCCCCTAGCCTGTCTTTCTCCTTCTCTATGTTCCGCTGTCTACTTTCTCATGGTCCTTTCCCCATATCTCAAGCATGTTTTTAATGTAGTAGCACCCTATGTCTCACTGCCCTCCCAGATCCTACTGATGCTAAGCATGGTGTTGGGAATACTCTCCAAGGCTGCTAGATAGTAGTCCTGCCTTTAAACAAAAGTCTTGTCCTTGATTTGCCTGGGCATATATTATAGTAGCTTTATACATAAAAGCCCAAAGCAAACACAGTGTCATTGTATACAAGAGTAGCATTAACAGGACTCCCAAAACGTCAAGTGATCTGGGCCTGATCCTCTGGAGTGCAGGGCCGTCAACTCCTAACAACTTTATTGAGAGCTGAGCGTGCTCAGCATGTCACAAGATTTAGCCAACATGGAAGAGTTGGTGCTTGGAGCCAATATAAACGTTTTTTAATTTAGAAATGTTTCGTCATAGGCTGGCCAGAGAGGGGTGCTCTACCACACATATGGATACTGGGAATTCTCTCCATCATTGCCCCTTTTCAAAGGGACCTTGCCTTCATGTTGCACAAGTCATTGAGCAAGAAGGATGAGGAGCAATAAAGGCCAGTATCTCACCTCTGGAGACTCAACATTAGTTTCTTCCAGGGCTGTGGTGGCTAGAAACCCAAATACAATCTATTCGAGGCCGCGTGTCTGCTTCTGCTAAGAAATAAACAACAAGTTAAATATTTGAAATTAAAAATGTAAAATTTATTTTGGGTCAATTGGATGTAGAAAGAGGAGTTGTACCCTCCATTGCCCCTGGGCTTAGTCCCCTATCAATTGTGGAACAATTTACTTCCATTTCTGAAAATTAGCAGTATCAGAAATGTGGACTCATGAAGCTGAAGTTATTGACAATGTTATTTGTGATAATTAATCCCACCTCCTTTGTAGTGGCTTCTGTTTTGTCTATGTGTTCATTTAGGGTGTCTGTACTACGCTTGGCCTCAGAAGAGTGAGACGCATCTCTTTTTCTAAAAGATCTGCTCTAAGAATTATTTTGGGGAAGTTCTATGGCCTGTTATACAGGAAGCCAGATGAGATGATTACAATGGCCTCTTCTGGCCTTGGAATCTATGAATCAGAACCTATGGGGGGGAGGGGGAGGTTGGTGTTCCTGAGTCTCTGTGGAGTTTGCACCTGTGAAGAGAGTGGTGCAGAATGTCCTAATGCCTGGAGAAGCCTACTAACTAGGATTTTCTTGGTAATGGTCTTACATTGCCCAAAGAGAAACAAGCAAACTGGCAGAAGCTATCCTGCTGCTCTGATTCCTGGGGGTGAACTAGAGACTCAGACAGAAGAAAAGAAAACCAGAAGTGTTTTTCTTTTATTTCAAAATGGATAAACTGATCCACTAAAGGCCTCCACATCCCCTTTTAAATTGTAACTGCTGGGATTTGCTGTCTCTCCTGCAGATGTGTCAGCTATAGTGCCCTCCTCCAGATGTGGCTGCCACTCAGGCTTGTGGGCTAACACCAGGTTCACAGGCCAGTTTATTTTGGAGACAAAATATTCCCTCATCACTTTTGCATTTTTTTTTTTAAACTAAGAAGCAGGAAGGGACGTGGGTGGGTCGGTGGATGGAGGTGCAGCCAGACTGAGGTCTGCTGCTCCCGCTTCTGTGGGAACCCTGCAAGCTAATGAGGATCCACCCGGGACTGCTGAGCGCTGCCTTAGTCCACCGGATGCAAATGAAAATCGCTCTGTCTCCTGCAGCTGGCCCTCTCTCTCATTTGTTGCTCCAATAAGCAATAATTAGGTCCTAAGCTAATGATGTGTCAGCTGATCTGCTGTGTGTGTAGAAGGGAGGGGGGACTCGGTGAAATCTCCATGGAAACCCTCCCCTTGCATCCCCCCACCTGGCTCTGGCTGAGGATGTGTTTGCAGCCGCCTCTGCTCCCTGCGCCACCTTGCAGCCTGCCCGCCCCGCCCCGCCTTCTGCAACCTGCTGCCGCTTGCAGCATGCGCACTGCCCAGGATCCCTAAATGGGACAATTCTGTCCGTCACGTAGCTGCTCAGCCGTCTCCACAGAAACTTTTGTCCCGCTGGCCAATCAGCGCGCGGGCGACGCGGGGGAGAGCGGTTTAGTGTGGATCTTTGCTCTCGCTCAGCCTGTGCTGCTGCTGTCAGTCCCGGCTCCAGCCGCCGCGAGACCTTCTAGTAGAGCCACTGAACAGAGCGAGCCTGGGAGGAGGAGGGGCTGACCATTTTGCAAGTGCCTGCCTGGGACAAGGCTGCTCCACGGTGCGCTAGGGGGCCGAGGCGTTTCACTTTGCTTTCGTTCTGGAGACCAGAGGAGAAAAATAATATATACATATATATAAAAGGGGGAAATGCTGGCTATGAAACGGACCAGGAATGTGTGTGCACTTGTCTGGCAGCCAGTTTAGCAGAGGAGGTGAACAGGAGCAGGACGGGTTGAAGCACACAGAGACAGAGAGTGGGAGTGTGTGTGTATGTGTGTCTAAGACGGGATCTTGCAGGCGCTGGGAGAGGAGGATGGGAACTCCCCTTCCCTTGGTTCCTTTTAATGACTGGAAATAGGTATTGAATGGAGGAGCTGCAGTCTGCATTTGCCTTGGAAGATCGTCAAGAGGAGCTAACAATTTGGCTACTTTCACCAGAGAAGGGGATGTCCTTCATTACGTGATAGGGGAAAAGAGAGAGATCAGAAATCTCAAGGGTGACTTGAAACTGTGGCAAAGCCAAAGGGAGAAAAAAAAATCGATCCCTTAGCAAAATAAAGGGGTTCTATTAAGCATCAGTAGGCAAACTTACTTGAATGCCTTGTAGCCAGTTTAGCAAGGAAACCCCAGACAGAGGAGTCCTACATGTGTGAGCACCATTATTAAGCTGGCAGACCAACCGACAGCCGTCTTCTTTTCTTTACCAACATCCTCCTGGGACTGATCTCTCTTCTTTGGTCTAATAGCTGATAATATCTTGTACATATTTTTCCTCCATCTGCTGGGATTTTAAATAAATAAATCAGAATTTCTATTAGGGCATCTGAAATTCAATGGGACTGAGTAGGAGCAAGTGAAATTTTCACAGACCGTTTTAAAAAATAAAAATATAAAAAATGTGGATGGGATTTGTTAGGAAGGAAAATAACAGGTAAGAACTTTCTTTCTTTCCCGTACTTTAACGCCCAAAGCAGAGAAATCTAAGGCAAAAACAGCCAGGGAACAGAGGCCAATTTGCCCTTCAGTGTTTCCTCCATCCTGCACAGAGGCTGCTTTAGGAGAGGCACGGTCCTCCAGGACAGATACAGAAAACCCTTTGAAAAAGCAGCGAGGGCTGGCTGGGGTGGAGGGTGTTTTTTCACCTGCACCATCCCCGGTGCAGCGGGTGGAGCTGATGCATGAGAGAAGAATACGAGTCAATATTCTATTTTCTCTTTTTGTTAAGCCAAGGGATAGGATTTTAATTATTTATAAATCAAACCCCTCTGGGTAGACGCTACTGGAGACATTGGGATAGTCCTGCCTTGCACAATATTGGAGAGCGATCACGTACAGTAGAAGGATAAGAGAAGCCTCTACGAGACCCGTTTGCCTTCTGTGATCCGGCACAGTTAAAAAAATGAGCAAGAACACTGCTATACTACTGTATTGATCGCTAGCCCCCTACCCATCCTCCCTGCCCCCAACAACAACAAAAAAATCAGCTGGGATCTGCTCGCACCGGGACCTCCTCTCAGTCCATCTTGGTGGTGGATGCATTTTTCATGAGCACTAGGCGAACAGGTGCAAAGTACGTTTGGAAGATCCAGGCACGGCCCGTTTTGTAGTGTGTGTGGTATCTCGTAGGAGATTATGGAGAGCAGCGACCGGGACATGTACCGCCAGTTTCAGGACTGGTGTCTCAGGACTTACGGGGACTCGGGGAAAACCAAGACGGTGACCCGTAAAAAATACGACCGGATCGTCCAGCTCTTGAATGGCTCCGAATCGAGCTCCACGGATAATGCCAAATTTAAATTCTGGGTCAAATCTAAAGGCTTCCAGCTCGGCAATTCGGACGAGGTCAATGGTGCTGGTGGAAGAGGGAAGCAAGTGCTGTACGTGCCAGTCAAAACCACGGTTAGTAGAGAATTGTCTTCCTTGTTATATGTCGACGAATGCAGCCTAGAGTGGGAGAGAGGACAGCCACAGTTAGCCCGTTTCTCTCTTTCCCCCTAAGTCATCACTATGTTGTATTTGCATGTCACATTATACACAGGTTAGGGCTCTGTGGTCCCTTGTATTTAAAGCAATAATGCACCCCACTGCCCCCTCTTCCTCTATGCTGTTATTTTGGGGTGGGCTATTGTCCCGGCCCCTTAGCTGTGTGGTGTCTGTCGCGTGTCTTGCCATTGTATAAAGGCCACACAATTACGATTACAGCGGCAGATTTTCATAATATACTATTGCGATCGATAGAGCACGGTGTATCCTTACTGGCACAAAGCCAAATGTGGAGCCGGTCGTTTATTTGGGGGCTTCCCCAGGATATCGGATTTTTTTAATTGTTAGACCACAGCCCCTGAGACACAGAGCAGCAGGGATATGCCTTGATGACTCTGGAGCGTTGCTATTTTTTTAAAGGAGGCGAGGAGAGGATGATCAACAAAGAGAGAGAGAGAGAGAGAGAGAGAGAGAGAGAGAGAGAGGTTTCCACATGACCAAATGGTAGATTTTGTTTCTCTTTCTGGGATTGCTCAAGTCTCACAGCTATAAAGCTTAAACTCAATTGATGCCATCCAGTAGTAGCACCAGCCTTCCTAGGATCTGAATCTGAACAGCTAGACACAGTTCTAACAGCGGCGGAGCTATTATGCTTGGTGGTGGCAAGAGCTACAGAATTTCCTATTTAAGAAGATGGGAACTATTGGCTACAAGTAGGTTTGCATATTGAACTCTTTAATATATCATTCCCCCCTCTAAATTACCTCAGGGAATCTAGATTCCTTATTTGGGGGTCTAAAGATGGAAATAGGCAATCTTTTATCTCTGCTTTGGCATTTTGGTTTGATAAACAATATTTTCTTTTGCATTGAAATCTCATCCTGGTCTAATGAATATGCTCCTGGGTGGCATAATACAGAAGGATTCTTGAAAAAGTATTCTAGGTTTAATTACAACATGTGTTGCTGGGGAAAATCTGGAGATTCTGTAGAAGTATCTTCTACATGTTAATAAATCAAGGCATTTGGGGTGCTCGTTTATATTTGTCCTCTTTCTAATCATCAAAGTAACTGTTGACAGGTAGTATAGATGTGGAATTAATTTTGTAAAGGAGTTAAAAGGCAAGCAATAGAGAATGTTCTGAGCAATGTTTATGTTCCCTCCTTACCTCTTCTATTCACAAAGGGTTCTAGGTCTGCCTATAGGTCCAGGCTTTACATGGAGAATGGCATGTGACTTTTCTAGAGTTAAACAGCAGATTATTAATATTTGATCCTGAGATTTTCTGTAGATCAACTATATTTTGGGATGGAAATTGAAAATCAAGCATAGAACAAAGGAAAAATTATCTCAAATAGAAGTATAGTTCTAGGATGATTTATTTTATTCTTCCACTAATTGGAGCAGTGTTTTTTTAAGTGTCTTGCATGAAAGATCTTTTATTTCTTATGGATTTACTTTTCAAAACAAGTTCAGAACTGCAAGCAAATTCCTTATTTTGGGTCAAAATTCAATCAATGAACAGTCCGAATAAAAAGGCTAACTTTATTTTGTTCAAGATTTAGTAAAAGGTAGAGCTATTCTGGGCTTTTCAAAAAACAACACTTCTTTATGTTACCAACTTGTACATTGTCTGGCATCTTTACTAGGCCAGGAGGGTTTGGATTTCCTTCCGCTTTTTGTTGTTCTTGATTTTTTCTGGTCCCTGTATCTAGAACCTTTCTTGATGTGTTTATCTGTTAGGAGATTTTACTTAAATGTTGATCTTAATTCTTCTGCTTGCATTTGGAATCCTATGAATATTTGTGTATCTCTCTCTCAATAGATAGATAAATATTATAACAACCAACAGGCACCATAACAAAAGCAGGACAAGAGAACTATCATAATACAGCCGTACAAATCTGAAGTATTTCTACATTACATTGAATTATTAATTAAACATAAAATATTAAGTAACAGATCCTGCAGTCTTTGCTCAGGTAAAATATCCACTGACTTCCATTTGCCTGAGTGTTTGGTTCCAAATTTTGTTTCACAGTATAAACAAGAAAAGAGTATGCATAGCATTCAGATACGAATTATCAGTTATTAAAAAAAAATGTCATCCCCCATTTAAACACATGCAATCAATTTCATACTCCATTCACAAGGGGAAGTAGCATTGTTTAAGCAGATCTGTAGAGTAGCATCTTTTTGTCTGATATGTTACTATATGCCAAAGAGTACCAAATGCTGAATGCTCCAAAAGGAATTCTTTTATATATTATGGGTGAAATCCTGGACCCATTAAAGTTAATGACAAAACTCCCATTGACTTAAATGGTGCTAGGATTTCACTCTATACCTCAAAATTATGTTTTATATAGGAGTAAGCTGATATTTTCAGGGGGCACCCTTACAAGTTATTGTTGTTTAGCTCTCAAAAGCCCACCCTTTCATTCATTTAGTGAAATCCACACTAACTCCTGAAGAGTTTATTCATTTCTGATAATTCAGAACTAGCCCTATTGTTTAGTTTTTACTTATGCCATTTTTGTCTTGCTGTTGTCACAGAAATTTGAGCTCATCCTGCCCACAGAAACAGCCACAAACTGTATCAAAGCCTAAAAGAGTAAAAACTTTCTCCATCACTTGATCTCTCAGTAGGTAAAAGTAATTAATGTACAATTAATCATCAGTGGTAATTCTGGCGAGCACAAGCACTCTCTTTTAGATGTAGTTACAATTTTAACTTCAGAGTCATAAACTGGTCAAAAATAAGCAAATAATATGCAACAATGTTGTTAGGAATTATTCTCTCCTTGAAGCTATAAGGTTTGTTGCTGTCAGCTACAGAGATTTGCTGTAATCCACTGCTGCTGGTAATTAGACATCATTACTGCTGTGTTAAAGGGAAAGAGAGAAGGGGAGAGGACAGACTGGGGCTAATTAACTACTTGATTCTAATGAAAGAAAGAGAGACTGATAGCAACTGGGAGGTTGCACCGGAACAGACTAGACATATCACACAGACTTAATTGAAGCAAGGGTATCTTGCAGGCTTAGAGCAGCTGAGGCTTGGTCTACTTTTTGTATTTCATGGGCAGTGACATGCTAGGTTTTGTTCCATTTTTCCCACTGCTTGTTTGGTGAGCATCGCAAAATCACAAGCCTGTTTTAAATATCAACTTAAATATGCAAGCAAGCGGGATATTTAGATAGTTACATGTAGGCTTTTTCAGTTTTACTGGCCTAGTCTCCTCAAGAGCAAGAGGAACAAATCAGTCTCTGAATGTTCACATCCCTCTGTGGTCTAGGAGATGCACTTTTGGTCACCAAGCAACATCATCCTGCAAAACAGCCATTTTAGGTCCAGAGTGGGACAACACACAGTGAAGTATTTGAATACACAGTCCAGCGAACATCTTATTTCTGCTACTTTTCACATTGTTACTCTTATTGTCATACATTCTTTTTCATTAAGCCCAAGCTGCACTTTATGAGAACAGTGAAATGATGCCTAATTTAAAGTATCAGAGGGGTAGCCGTGTTAGTCTGGATCTGTAAAAGCAGCAAAGAATCCTGTGGCACCTTATAGACTAGCAGAAGTTTTGGAGCATGAGCTTTCGTGGGTGAATACCCACTTCGTCAGATGCATTGTATTCACCCACAAAAGCTCATGCTCCAAAACGTCTGTTAGTTTACAAGGTGCCACAGGATTCTTTGCTGCCTAATTTAAAGGCATTACATAAAAATATTAAATTGAGAAATATGCCAAATGGCTGACAATAATTAATATAAACTTTTAATGGTTGGTACCCATAATCACTAATGAATGTGTAGAACTAATATTACTAGTGTAATATCTTTTTAAACTGCATAAATGACTGTTATGATTGGTTTCCTTGTGTTCTCTGTCTATCCACTTTGCTGAAATTGTTGCCTGATTAAAAAACTGGAGAACGAAATAATAATTAATTAATTATCAATATTATTTTTCTTGGTTTGTGTTATTCCTGGGCAAAAATATGGTTCCTAAAATCTTCCCAGATTTAGAAACTGATAAAAAAATAAGCTAACAAATAATGCGCCAATAAATACCATCAGATTTTAAGCAGAACTCCGCATTTAAATAAGAAATTCTGCCTACAAATGGATTGTAAGATATGCCCCAATGTACAGAACATACTTTGTACAGAAATCTACAGGGACAGAAGCTCAAGGGCTAGATTTTGATAGTGTAAATCTGGAGTAACTCCACTGACTGCAATGGAGTTATTGAATAACTGAAATCAAGTCTTGCCTTCTGTATGCATTTTCCCATACTTTCTTTTATACTTTTCCCACTTGGGAACATAAAACCAATCTTCATTCAAAAATGAAAATATGTTGGCTTTAGTTAGATCCTTAGATCCTGGCCCTCCAGGAAGATATGCCTTAACGGAATAATGGAGCTCCAAACAGGGTAAGGGTCTGCACTAATGGATCTGATTACAAGATTGGGGGCTTAAAAATTAAGGTTTATTGAGTTCAATAGACCAGTCTCTATCCTCATGTATCTATTCATGGAGTCATTTCCTGATCTTATAATTTGATGGGTGCAGTTTTAGTTAGGAATACTAATATACAAGAAATACATTAAAGAAAAAATAGTTTGTATGTTAAAAGAGAGAGTGACATTGTTACCGAGTATTTTCAATTATTTTCATCTTGTGGGCACGTTATGGCAATCTAAAAGTGTGCAGCGTCACTTCAATACTTTTCTCTTTATTTTTGTAGCAGTTAGTATTAAAGGTGAACAAAAGAGTTTGGAAAATATATGTTGGTAGTGCTATATCCTAATGAACTACCAAAATATAACATATGTAAGTACAACATAAAGGTGAAACAATGTAAGTAAGAGAGTGATGTTGAAGGTTGGCTGTAATTTATCCCAGAGTACACCTGTGCAGTAGTTCATAGTCCTCCTAAATGCTTCCCTATTTCTCGAAGCTCCACTCCACCCCTCATATCCAACAATTTCTTGCTCATTCACCTTCCCCTCACAACCACATCCTTACTCAGCCCTTCACAGCTCCCCATTCCTCTTACCCACTCCCTATATCTCTGCTGCCCAGCTTGCTTCCTAATTGCTAACGGCCTCTGTGAGTAGTGGAGCTGAGGAATCAGGAAGGCATACAGATAGTGTCAGAAAATGGACATAGCTGATAGAACTAAAGAGTTCAGATGGTTATTTTTATGTAGCTCAATTAGGTTTTCATGAATAAAGATAATGTCATAAAAATTAAAATATCAGAAGTGGCATATATTTAAGATGTTGTCTGTGTGTGTTTATGTGTGTGATATTTTGGAGTTTGTGGTAACTGCGTTTGTTTAGCTGGAACTATACAAAGAAGTGTGAGGAAAAACAGAGCAAATTTTTGAAATGAAAGCATCTGTAAATGTTTCCTCTGTAAAATTAGAAACTATTTTATTTTAAGATTATTCAAAGAACAATGGTATTTTGTACCTAGTGTGCCAAATTTAGAAACCAAATTAAATCACTTCAGTATGAAACAAGAATTTTAGTCTTCCTGTATGTGTAACTTTATCTGACCAAAAGTCACTACTGATATCTCCATTTTATACATATTTATACACACAACACAGTCAGACACCCACCGACCTTATAAAAAATTAATCACCCCAATAAAGAGCCAACATCTGGCATGAAAGTCCAAGTCTGTAACACAGTTCTTGGTCCCCATTTTTCTCCAGCAAATGTCTTGTAGAAGCAGTGTCCCAAAAATAAGTTGCAAGTTTAATTTATGCAAAATTTTGGAACTTTGTTTGGAATATTAAATTGGAGAAAGTGGACTTGATTCTCCACTGTTCTTTGGGCACTAAGCCTAGACCAAAGTGCAGGAGGCAGCTGATGAGAGTTGGCATAGCCAGAAGGCAAAAAGAAGAGCTGGCTGGCAGAGGAAGCAGAACAAATGGTGAAGAGAAAATTGAGCAGGTAGATATGGAGAAAGATTAGGAAACAGGAAAGAAGGAAACATCAAGAGAACACTGAAATTCCTGATTCTACAACTCAGATTTACATAGGTGGAGAGCCCCTGGCAGCAGAAAGTTGGATGCAGTGGCACAAGGCACCACAGAAACTTCATTGCTGAGTAGCTTGCAGGCCAACACAGCTCCCAAAATGAGCAGCATTGACAGAACAACTAGTGTGGCTGAGGGATGTATTGATTCTGCAAATCTCGTAGGGACCTGCCAGAAGAAGATAAAGCTGCCTCTGATTGGTGAAGTCCCTGAAGGAGGGCAGATGGCCTGTGCAGTTTGTGCTACTCTCTACTGGCAATAATGAACCTGATCTTGCACCTTTTTCACCTAATACTTTTTACCCTATTTAAGTAGATGAGAAACTACTTCTAAAAGACCACTTTTAAACAGGTACACTGAAATAAAATATCCAGATAGGCAAGGAACACTTGCCAGAATTAATGATGTTGGGCATTCTTGTACATATAAGGGACCTTGTTAAAGGTCACCATTTCTTTGTCTGATGAATGGCAACTTCCTATGCATTCATTTCAGTGTGAGTTTTATGGCTGTTAGTACAGGATTCTAAACATCTAATCCAAAGTTTTGTAAATTGAGTAACTTGCCATTTGGAGACATATATGTATAAGGACTAAAGACAGTCCCCTAAATTTAATGTAAGATTTGAACCACAAACTTGTACATGTGAATATATATTAATTAAAGAGATTATCTGTAGTGGACATTTTAGTAAATATATCTAATCTATAGCAGAGTTCACCTTAAGCAAAGACTTTTTTCTAGACATAAATGTACAATATGAACTTTGGTCATTTTTATTAAATGACCTACTTGAAACTAGGCTGAAATTCATTCAACTATTTTCACTTGAGAGGTTGTAAATGAGCTCCACTGGGAAATGTCAGGCAAGAATTTTATCAATAAATCCACTGTCTGAAAGTTTTGTAACTTGTTGTTCCCCAAAACTCTTTGATTTAGCAGCAGACTACCAATGCTACCACACTTTGGCTTCCTTTTTTAAAATAAATAAATAAATTCAGAGAATATGGTCACTTATACTTGAATCACTCTCACTGCAGACTACAATTTCTAACATGGTCAGATATGCATTGTGGTTAATCTCAATGTCTGCTAGCCAAAAACCTTGTCAGAACATTGCCTATGAAACCGTGTAAGGTCTAAACTCAAGATAGATACAGAACTCAAATAGCTGATACTTAATTATAAGTTGCTCTTTTGGTAAAACAGCCATTTTAGTGGTATGTGGAAAATCAAACTTTTAGAAGTGACTTGTGTTCTCTAGGCCTGAACTGACAAACAGTTATTTAAATACATTAGGAGCAACATGCCTGTGGTAGGGCCACTGGTTTTGCCAGACTGCAAGAGCAATCAAAGAGCATGAGAAGTTTCACTGAAAATAAATTATTTCATTCAAAGGCTTCCCCACTGTAAATGACGAGGAAGTACCTATCCCCGGATTACACTTTATAGGTAATGAAACTGAGGCACTGATAGAAACAGAGGTATAATTAGAAGAGGTGATGGGACAACTCAAGATAAATTGCAGTAAATCACCAGGACTGGTACAAATCCAAGAGTTCTGAAGAATTAAAGAATGAAGTAATTAAAATATTAACATTTATCATTTGCCATTAAAACAGCTACGATACTGGGGGGTGGCCAAAAATCTATAAAAAAGTGGCAAGGATGTTCATAGAAATGATAGACCTGTGAGCTGTATTTCAATACCAGAAAAGAAACAGTAAGAAAATCATTACAGAGTTAAGTCCTTAGATGAACATAACACGATTGATATAAACCAGCAAGGCTTCTGCAAGGGTTAATTATATTTCTCTAGCCTGTTAGAATTCGTTGAGTTAACACAATACAGACCTGGTGTATATAACTTTAGACTGTCAAGTCTTTTTATAAAAATAATTCAGAAGATGAAACTTGGGCCTGAGTCTGTTTCCACTGAACTCAAAATGAGTCTGATATTGTCTTTCGTGGGAGCAGGACTGGATCCTTGGTAATGATGGCATAAGAGACAAAAAGTCCTGTTAAAGACTAAATGCTGGTTAAGATATGGGAAACAAAGGATTGGAATGAATGGCAATTTTTAGCATGAGAAGTGATTAATAATGGTCAGAATGGAGTTCAATATATATAATGATTTGGAAGACAGGTGAATAGCAAGGCTGGCAACATTTGGTGGGGAACAGACATGCAAATTATTTAGGTTAGTCAGCTAGGAAGCACTGGAAGGAGAAAAAAGAAGTACCATAAAAAGTAGAAAAATAAGAAATATGGCAGATGAAATTCACTCTAGACTAATGGAAGGTAATTCACATAGAGTGTCATTGCCCTTCAGTCATTGAAAGAAACAATTTAAAGTATTCGGACACACCTGAGGTTGCTAGATTATGTGTAACTTCTTAGGGAAAATATCTAGGAACTATCTTCTTAATGCATAATAGGAGTAAAAAAATAAGCTGTTAGACAGTGTTAAGAAGGGGATAGAGACTAATATGAAAATCATATTCTGCTTATTAATTCAGTGGTATACTCTTGCTTTTAATAATGTGTTCAATTTGGTTACCTCTTCTCTAAAGGGATATAGAAGAGATTAAAAGAGAAGTCAACAAAACTAATTAAAGACATGGAAGAGGAAAAATTCAAATGACTAGAATTATATCATTTTGAAAGGAAAAGGTTAAAAGAAAGTATGATGAGAGTACATTAAGTAGTGAATAATGTAGAGATGGCCAGTCAGATGCTATTCCATCAGACAGGAATATGTGACAACTGACATTAAAAAGTAGCAAATACAGGCCTAGACTGTAGCTTTAAATTTCTGGAAGTTAGGTCGAAAGTCTGCACTGCAGGTCCTGCAGGAATTCTGACTGACTCAATCAAAATTTCTACTGCGGATAATACAGTGGAGTGGCAGCTCCCAGTACTCTTTGGAGAGGTGCAACCTGCACTCCCTTTGTGCCAGTTCTGCTCTGCTGATTGGGGCAGAGCAAAGGACAAGGTCACAGTCCCACCTTCATCCTGTTTCTCCCATCCTCCTTTTGGGATGCTAGTTTCAGTGATAACATTAACCTGAAGCAGTCCTTGACATTGCAGAGAGGGAGGTGTCTTTTTCTGTCCTCTCCCAATGAGCTCCACCAGGGTCAGCCACACTCTGACCCGTAGAATCAGTAAAAGGACTATTAGACAAATCTGTAATTAACCTGTAGTTCCTTGTAAACTCCCAGCACCCTTCCATTTGCCTCTCTTATGGTCTGGGTTTCCCATTGCAGAATGCTGGTGGCCTCCTCCTTCATTCTTTCATTTCAGATCTATCTCTACTAGTACGTTTAATCGTCAGCTAGTAGGTTTCATGTACATATGCTGATATTGGCTGAGGTTAGAGAATAAAATCATTCCATGGCATAGTACTGTGTAATTTTGCCCGGGTATATTATGTTTTGTTTGGGGATTTATGTTACTATTTTCCATGGAAACATGTTGTATAGGCTGCCATGGCAACAAGGACTAGATGGATCACTGGTTAGTTCCAGTATGGCAGTTCCTATGTATTTGTTTCTGAAGTGATACTAGTCTAGAGGAGGAAAAGAAGTGTTACCTGTAATGTTCTGGCAATATCCTATATGGGTCAATTCACAGTGACATTGATAGTGACTCGGGAAAAAAGTTTATGATCAACCACCCCTTCAAAGCAATGTTCCTCCAACTCTGATTAATGGTAATATATGTTATTTCCACCTAAACTTTTTTTGCAGAGCTGCCTTGCAAGCATATTTGGTTGGTGCTGAAATACTATTTAATTATTACTAAGATGACAGGAAAAGGACAGGAATCACACCAGGATTGTTTGTGAAAAGAATTGCAAACACTAGACACAATTACCTCATTCAAATGAAAGATGATTTCTAGAAGGCAGTGTGGGGTCTTTTCCACGGTGGTAGATAACCCAGGTCTCTGAAGGAAATATGGGATGTAGGTGTATGTTTATATGACATGTCCATTGCATATATACAATGGGGGAAAAGTAAGTACAAACCTCATGCTATTCTCTCTTCACTGGAGAAACTGATAGTTTTTCATATCCTCTTCTAGTAGCTTTCTATCATTTTATAAAAGTAGATCAACAAATTCTATAGCCATTGTTCCCATATGTATAAAAGAATTCTAATCAGAACAAACATTCAAACTTTTCAGTTGTCACACTTTCTATCAACAGATCCTACACTCACATACTATGGTGGCAGGTGCCAGTGCAAAACCCTGAGAAAGGCAGACAGAACTCCCAGAAGTATTTTTACCCCCTTTCGCCTGGATTTAGGATTTTCCAACAAGGTTCTAACACAAAATAAGTCTGTAGGGGCACACAACACCAAGAGGCTATGCTCATTTCCAAAATCATCAGAGTTTCAACAAGATGTATAATGCAAATTCATTTGGGGACTATAAATCTGCCCTTTTGTCCTTGCAATAAATATATGGGGACAAATTCTTCTGTTGCTTTTACTGGCTACAGACAGTTTGGATTGGGGTAACTGAGAGATAACTTTGGCTCATGATGGGCACTGAAGGAGTTAAATGTGCATTTAAAAATATAAACCAGAGTTTTCCACCTCTAAATAAAGTATACATTTTTCCTCCCTAGCTGCTGTTCTATGTAGCAAATACCAATGTTGTTCTCTCCAGAACATCCTAATTTTGCAAAGAATACACCTGGATTTAGGGTCAGGAGTGTGATAATGAAGTAATGCAACTGTAAATACCACTTTAGCTGCATCCCTGTCTACTTTAATCATGGAGACTATTTTCAAAAAAGAGTGGGAAGCTGTGTTCTTAAACAGGAGATAGTGAGATAGCTTCATGTTTATGAATATTAGGAAGGGTTTTTTTTTTATTTCTAGCATTGTAATAGATTAAGTTAGATTTTCTGATAATTATTTATCTATCCGGGAATTTTATCAAATAATTCTATTGGTAATTACTGATTTTTTATATTTATAGAAAACTGTTTTTTCATAAATATTGAGATGTGATATTAGTGACATCTGTGCTTTTTTATATAAGGATTTAACAAATTAACAACTAACACCATCCATTGCAGTTTGAAAGTAGGCAATAAACAAAGTGGAATGTATTTGTTTAGGTTATAATAACTCATTAATCTTGTAATGAAACTCACTTACTAGGAGCAGTGAGCAAGCCAGAGGAGGACATATGGAATAATTAAGGAACTGTAACTGTAAGAAGTTGGGGAAGAAGATAATTTTGATAAACTGTTACTAAGGGCCCAGTTCTGTCACCCTTATTTGCATGGGGTGAAATTCACCACTGGGAGAGGGCCATCACAAGCATATAAATAACTTCATAGCACAAGGATTATGCACCCTACTTTGAGGTCTTTTGTAGGTCTTTAGTGATGAATAGGTCTAGTACTGATCCTATGCCTGGGGGTGAAGTTCACCTACTTAGTATACCGTGCTTACTCCATGCATAAGTCCATTGATATCAATGAGTGCTGGTGGCAGATTGGATAGTGAAGGAAGGTGTCAACATGATCTATTAAAATAAAATTCCTTATTTTAGATTTTTAAGATTAATTTAACTATAATTACCCTACTTACCTTGCCATAAAATATTCCAATGTGAGGGGCTATTGTCTAATAAATGTATGTACGACATGGTTAAAGGGGTTTGATTTTATGTCATTCATTTCAGTGCACACTTACAGGCCAATTTAGCTTTGATGTAATCTTCAGAGTGACCTCACTGAATTGCAGTAGCTCACAGCACTCCTGAATATGGCCTTTATTCTTGGCTTATAACATATTCGACCGTAATTGTCTCAGCCAATCACAATGAAGTGTATACTTACTTCTCATTTATGAAAATCCTCACATTGATTATTCGAGAGGGTCTGGGTTGAAGAATTGTTCATTGGCTTTAGACTTTTGAACTTTACCTGCATTGAAGCACATGAAACATAGTTACTTCCCCTTCTTGCCTTTCCAACTAAACATTCTCTTCACACACATTTTTTCTGTTTATTTTAAAAGTTTTCTAGTCTCCCTTTTCCACAGCTTTTGCAACAGCAGCTCCAGTGGCAAACAGTACCAAATTCAGAATAATATTAATAAATATAATGAGTTATAAAGTAAATGAGGTAAAAAGTAAGGAAGTTTTCCATATTTTGGGCTATTGGTCTTTAGCCTCAGAGTTTATGAAGCCCAGCATACAATGCTACCTGCAAATGGAGCAATCACAAACTATCAACTACCTAACCACTGGAAATATTTGGAAAATGAGGGGGAAATTATGTTTTCTATTTTTCACTAAAGTTTTGTTTCTGCAGAAATTTGCCCTTCTAACAATGAATGCTGCCACATCTTATTTCTAAGTACAGTTTATTACTCAACAATGCAGTATTGTTGATTTTATATATTAGCATAGCACTCCTCATCACAGCAAATTCGTAGCTAACTAGAATGTGTTTGCTGGTAATACTCAAAATGTTTTTGTTTTTTTTTTACACAGAATTGCAAACCTGAATATAAACATGAGGTATACTTTAAGACCATAAGAATGACCACACTGTGTCAGAGCAATGATCCATCTAGTCCAGTATCCTATTCTCTGACAGTGGTCAATGCCAGATTCTTCAAGAGAATGAACAGAACAGGGCAATTAACTAACTGTTGTCCAGTCCAAGCATCTGGCAGTCTGAGGCCTAGGGACACTCAGAGCATTTGGTTGCACTCCCGATCGTCTTGGCCAATAGTCATTGATGGACCTATCCTCCATGAACTTACCTAATTATTTTTTGAACCCAGTTATAGTTTTGGCCTTCGCAACATCCCCAAGCAATGAGTTCCACAGATTGACTATGCATTCTGTAGAGAAGTACTTCCTTCTGTTTGTTTTAAACCTGCTGGTTATTAATTTCATTGAGTAACCCCTGGTTCTTGTGTTATGTGAAGGGGTAAATAACACTTCCTTATGCACTTTCTCCATACCATTCATGATTTTATGGTCCTCAATCATATCTGCTCTTGTCTTTTTCAAGTTGAAGAGTCCCAGTCTTTTAAATCTCTCCTCACATGGAAGCCAGTCTGTACCTTCATTCATTTTTGTTGCCCGTTTCCATTTCCAATATATCTTTTTTGAGATGGGACGACCAGAAATACAAACAGTATTCCTGGTGTGGGTGTACCAAGGGTTTATATGGTGGCATTATATTTTCTGTCTTATTACCTATCGCTTTCCTAATGGTTCCTAACATCCTCTTCGCTTTTTTGACTGCCATTGCACAGTGAGCAGATATTTTTAGAAAATTATTCACAATGACTCCAAGATCTCTTTCTTGAGTGGTAACAGCTACTTTTGACCTCATCATGTTGCATCTATAATTGGAATTATGTTTTCCAACCTATTTCCAATTATTTTGCCTTTATCAACATTGAATTTCATCTGCTATTTTGTTGCCCAGTCACCCAGGTTTGTGAGATCCCTTTGTAACTCTTTGCAGTCTGTTTTGGACTTCACTATCTTGAGTAATTTTGTATCATCTGAAAATTTTGCCACTTCACCGTTTAACTCTTTTTCAGGATCATTTATGAACATGTTGAACAGCCCTGGTCCCAGTCCTGGGGGACACCTAGGGGATGCCACTATTTACCTCTCTCCATTCTGAAAACTGACCATTTTATTCCTTCCCTTTGTTTCCTGCCTTTTAACCAGTTACTGATCCAAGAGAGGACATTCCCTCTTATGACTGCTTACTTGCCTTAAGAGCCTTTGGTGAGGGACCTTGTCAAAGGCTTTCTGAAAGTCCAAGAACACTGGATCATCCTTGTCCATATGTTTGTTGACATCAAAGAATTTTAATAGGATGATGAGGCATGATTTCCCTTTACAAAAGCCATGTTGACTCTTCCTCCAACAACCATGTTCATCTACATGTCTAATAATTCTATTCTTTACTGTAGTTTCAACCAATTTGCTTGGTACAGAACTTAGGCTTGTGGGCCTGTAATTGCCAGGATCATCTCTGGAGCCTTTTTAAAAATTGGTGTCACACTACTTGTCCTGTAGTGACTTGATACAGAAGGTGATTTAAGTGATAGGTTACACAGGGTTACGTACCATTTTGTAGTTTAGGAATATGTTCACATACAGTTAGATAATAGCATTAATATCCATTTGATATGTGTTGTGTTACCCATTTTCTTCTTCATTTCTGGTCATTTCTGCCTTTGCAATTGCCGACTGTCATTTACTAATAGCCATAGATTTTTGTTTCTTTACACTGTTTGTACTTCCAGACCTTGAGGCCTGCTGCTTCTAATTTTGCATTCCAGCCCAACTGCAGGAGCTGAGAGTCAAATATATGTATCATTTATGGGGAGTAGGATCAGTACACTTGTGTAACATTAGTTAGTTGAACCACTAAATTGCCTGCATTTTAATTTTTTGATCTTTGATTGGAAAGCATATTATTTTGGTGAGTAACCAGATGCAGCCTAAGCTGCATATGAGAGGAGATCTACAAGCGGGCTTCTAAATCTAGGCTACCGTAAAATAAAATTTAAAAAAATCAATCAACTGGAGAATCTATTAGGTCTAATCCACCCACCACCATCTGGAGCAATAACTTATCTGTCTTATTTATCTAAACAAAATTTTGTAAATGATCAGAGTGGAAATATGGTAAATATGCTGATTTTGGTTGAAATCATTTGCATGTTAATTTTATAAAATTTCCAAGGCCAGAATGACTGAATTTAGGCATTACTGAATAACAATACCATTGTAATCTGAAATTTACTGTTTTAGGACCCAATCCTGTTCCTACTGAAGTCAATATCAAAATCCCACTGATTTCAATAGAAGCAGAACTGGGCACTAATACTTCTAAAAATTCTAGGTGGTAATACACATGGCAGTAACTTGCTCATACTACACTTTACCACAATAATATTTGACTGTCAGCACTTTCATTACTTTTTAAAGAATATACAGGGTCAGATTTTCAGGAGCACCCAGCTTCCACACCACAGAGGGCTTGAGCCATTTTACAGTGATTCTATTCACACCTGGAACTCTTTGGAAGCAGATTAGGATTCTGCTGCATGCAGCTGAGTCAGTCGTGGCTCCCTTCCCTGGCCACGTACTAAGGGCTTCTATAAAGTAGGGAGAAGATCTCTTGCTACCAAGAGACAAAGAAAATACATCTGTACTCTCATGATGTACCTATGACACTGGATATCAAATATGCCCATCCCGAAAAGAAACCTCAAAAGTGAATGCCTTTAAATGGCTCAGGTTCTTTCTCTCAAACGGAACCAGAAGATCATTATGGGCAACTATTCCTCTCCCTCATATTATTCAGCAAGGATCAGTTATCTCTTCCTGTTCTTCAACATCTATTTTTTAACCACTGGAAGAGCTGGTGAAACAACATGGGCTGAAGTAGTATATAGGCAACACCATCTCTTTATGTCAAAGGTAAACAGCACCGTCTCCCAGCATTCCCAATAATTTACACAAAATTTACACCTGGATGGCTAATGCTGAACCCAGATAAGACTAAAGAAGTACTGGCAATAAGAGAGAAGTTCTGCAGGAAATTCAAAGATTAAGATTACTACTGCAACATTAATTTAGTCATATTAAAACATATATTTAACAGCACAGCCCCCAAAATATTGCATCTGTCATGTGTGTGCCTTGGCCAAGCTATAGTTGCTGTGGGAACCATAACTGAATGTTCTAACTTTTTGCATGTTCGATTTTGTATTAACATACCCCTTTGAATTTATTTTTAGTACTATGCTCTAAGGTCATATGCTGCATGTTTTTTCTTTACAAGCATAAACATTTTATCATTTAAAATAAAGCTAAATCCTATATAATTCTTTAAATGACTATAAGATCGGCGTAGATATTAACAGAAGTTGCAACATGATTCAGGAACAATTACCAAATTTCAGTCTGGTTAATTTTTTGTGTATAAAATAAAAACAGGAGTGTTATAATTATTGTCTTTTGAGCATGGTATTAACAACAAACCTTGTTATATTGATGTGTTTTCTGGAGCCATTTAAACTTTGTTTGGATCATGCAGTAAGAGGAAAACATCTCAATCCTAATTGGTGAAAAAACCTTGAAATTCCCATAGACAAATATCTATGATGCCTAAATTATCAATTGAAATTAATGGGAATATTTTTTTTCTTACCTGTGAAACATTCGTTATGTGTGACTATGACTTGTGGATATAATGAATGAACTGAGAAATACATATATCTGCCACTGGTTTAGCAGTTGGCAGACATTTCTTCCGCCCCTCCCCCTATAGCCATATGGCACGGTAAATAAGTGCTATAGGGTTTCCTAAGCTAGGTACTGTCTAGCTTTCTTGTTGAAAATATAGTTCCTGTAGGATAGCTCTTGCATAGTACGCCACGTTTGTCCCCTACAAGCACCTCTCCCTGCCTATGCGTTCAACAGCCGGATAATAACCTAGAAACTGAGCTCACACACCGTGTTTAGCATACACCTTGGGAGAGAGAGACGACCGGGTGAATCAAAGAGCTTAGTGCTGGCAGCGTAAAAAGGGGCCATATGCCCTGCCTGGCTGGTCTAGTGGTTTTCTCTACGTTGGTTTGACCCACTCAGGGGGCGCCGCTCATTAAAACAAAGGAGGGGGAGTGGGACCCTCCCTGTAACATCAGGGGAAGCAGCAGCGTAACGCCCCCGGCCTTTGTGTGGGCTGACCAAGGCTCCACTAGGGAGGGGAACGGGGCTTCTCCCCCGGGCTGACACTGCGGGAGAAGCCGAGGCCCTGGCACAAGGAGGGCAGGAAAGTCCACCCCAAGGGGCTCCGTGCGGCACGAGAGTCTCGCGTCCCAGCATCTGTGCCCCGGGCCCCGCTCCCCCGGGGGAGGACAGGCGCTGCCCCGCTCTCCTCGCCGCGCCGCTGGGGCAGGGCCAGCAGGGGCCCCGCTGCGCAGGCTGCAGCGAGACACAGAATGGGCCGGGGGCCTCGCTGCTCTGGCTGCGTCCCGGCGGCTGCTGGGTTAGTTGATTCAGGGCTCAGACTCGCACTCAAGGCCCTATGGGGCTGGTGGGGGGAGGCTCTCCCTGCCTCCCACCCCTCCTGTTCCTATAGTAACACTGAAATACCTCCAGCGCCGCCAGGGCTCGGAGGCGCCTCACCGGATTGGTGGAGTCTCGGGGAGGGGAGAGAGGGGGCAGCGCAGGGAGCGGAGCTGGGGCAGGCCTGGCAGCAGGAGCAGCAAGCTGAGCGCATCCTCCTCCTCCCCGCCCCCCACCGAGCCGTGGCCACTCGAGTTCCCATGGAGACTGTGTGTGCAGCAGCAGCAGCAGCACCTGGATGGGCGGCAGCCTGGAGAGATGCAGGGCCATAGAAAGGCACCACCCACGCTGACACCCCAACACGTGCTGCTGCCGAGTGACACTGACATCCCACCCCTGACACACTGACACCCCAACACATACTGCTACCCAGTGACACTGACTCCCCAACACATACTGCTACCCAATAACACTGACACCCCAACCCTGACAGCCCAACACATACTGCTACCCAGTGACACTGACACCCCAACCCTGATACCCCAACACATACTGCTACCCAGTGACACTGACACACCAACCCTGACGCACTGACAGCCCAACACATGCTGCTACCCAGTGACACTGACATCCCACCCCTGACACACTGACACCCCAACACATACTGCTACCCAGTGACACTGACTCCCCAACACATACTGCTACCCAATAACACTGACACCCCAACCCTGACAGCCCAACACATACTGCTACCCAGTGACACTGACACCCCAACCCTGATACCCCAACACATACTGCTACCCAGTGACACTGACACACCAACCCTGACGCACTGACAGCCCAACACATGCTGCTACCCAGTGACACTGACATCACAACCCTGACACCCCAACACATACTGCTGCCAAGTGACACTGACACCCCAACCCTGACAGCCCAACACATACTGCTACCCAGTGACACTGACTCCCCAACACATACTGCTACCCAATAACACTGACACCCCACCCTGACAGCCCAACACATACTGCTACCCAGTGACACTGACACCCCAACCCTGATACCCCAACACATACTGCTACCCAGTGACACTGACACACCAACCCTGACGCACTGACAGCCCAACACATGCTGCTACCCAGTGACACTGACATCACAACCCTGACACCCCAACACATACTGCTGCCAAGTGACACTGACACCCCAACCCTGACAGCCCAACACATACTGCTACCCAGTGACACTGACACCCCAACCCTGATACCCCAACACATACTGCTACCCAGTGACACTGACACACCAACCCTGACGCACTGACAGCCCAACACATGCTGCTACCCAGTGACACTGACATCACAACCCTGACACCCCAACACATACTGCTGCCAAGTGACACTGACACCCCAACCCTGACACCCCAACACATACTGCTACCCAGTGACACTGACACCCCAACCCTGATACCCCAACACATACTGCTACCACATGGACACCCCAACACATACTGCTACCCAGTGACACTGACACCCCAACCCTGACACACTGACACCCCAACACATACTGCTACCTCCACTGACACCCCAACACATACTGCTGCTGAGTGACACTGACACCCTAACACTGACACCCCAACACATACTGCTGCCAAGTGACACTGACACCCTAACACTGATACCCCAACACATACTGCTACCCAGTGACACTGACACCCCAACCCTGATACCCCAACACATACTGCTACCACATGGACATCCCAACACATACTGCTACCTAGTGACACGGACACCCCAACCCTGACACACTGACACCCCAACACATACTGCTATCCCCACTGACACCCCAACACATACTGCTACCCAGTGACACTGACACCCCAACCCTGATACCCCAACACATACTGCTACCACATGGACACCCCAACACATACTGCTATCTAGTGACACGGACACCCCAACCCTGACACACTGACACCCCAACACATACTGCTATCCCCACTGACACCCCAACACATACTGCTGCTGAGTGACACTGACACCCCAACCCTGACACCCCAATACATACTGCTACCACACGGACACCCCAACACATACTGCTATCCAGTGACACTGACACCCCAACCCTGACACTCTGACACCCCGACACATACTGCTACCCGGTGACACTGACACCCCAACACATACTGCTACCCAGTGACACTGACACCCCAACCCTGACACCCCAACACATACTGCTGCCAAGTGACACTGACACCCTAACACTGATACCCCAACACATACTGCTGCTGAGTGACACTGACACTCTAACACTGATACCCCAACACATACTGCTGCTGAGTGACACTGACACTCTAACAGTGACACACACTAGCACCCGAACACATACTGTTACCCGGTGAAACTGACACCCTAACACCAACACACACTGACACCCCAACACATACTGTTACCCAGTGATACCGACACCCCCCCAACACATATTGTTACCTAGTGACACTGACACGCTAATACTGACACACACTGATACCCCAACACATGCTGGTACGCAGTGATATTGACACCCCCAATAGACTGACACTGATACCCCAACACACCAGTATTGACACAGTCATCATAACACACAGACACCAACACATATTGACACCCAATGACACTGACATGCAGTGAAACTGACCCATGCACATTGCTACCCACACACACACACACCAGTACTGACACACACAGTCATAATCACACCCCCCAAACGCATTGCTACCCAATGACACTGACACCCTATCCCTGACATACACAATAACAATGACACACTCCCAATATGACTCATTCATTGATATGTACACACACACACCACTTACAGCTACTGACACTGATGACCCCAATACTGACACAGACAGTGACACACACACCCAGCAATACTGACATGGGGTGACACTGACATACACATACACACACACACACTGCTGCAGCCACAAACATACACCAATACTGACATGCACGGTGACAATGACACTGCCCATACTGACAGGCAGTGACAATCACACTCACACTGCTGCACACATAACTCTCCCCAATATTACACATGCAGTGACAGATACACACGTTGCTGTATAGCAAAACTGGCACACATACATTAACACTCACACACATATGCTGACACTGATGCACAGTGACACAGACAACAAAAAAATCACCTGTGTGACAAGGTACTCTGGGGCAAAGCAGGGATAGGAATAGGAATAATTGCTAGTCTAATTAAAGATGGAGCCCTGACCCTAGATCCAATAAGACCACTCGGCTCAGAACTGGACAACAGAAGGTTTCAGCGACTTCCTCCACATCACCGACACAGAAAAACTCCAGAGCATCAATTCAAGATACAGTCCTAGCCCCATCACTAGCAATGGGCCCATAGTAGTAGAAACATGCATAACCAAATCTGAATACAGTAAGAAGACAGATAACAATATTATAGAAATAATATATACATAATATATTATATAGTAATACACACACACACACGTGATGTAGTAAACTCTCACTTCCATATTCTGGATGCTCTTCACAACTCTAGGCATAAATTACTATTCACAAAATTATGAAAATGACCTCATGTGCTGTAAGTAGCTGGAAGATACAAGACTGCCCTTGATCTTTGGACACAAGCCCTAAATGCCATGACATGACCATACTACAGGAGACCTGGCTAGGCCAAGATAGCCCTGCCCACTGCCACAGTGGCTAAAAGGAACAGCAAGTAAATGCTTTAAAGTCCTGATGTGTGCAATCAGTGGCTTTCAAGGCACTACACTGTGGCTCTCAAGGGCAACAGCGTTAAAAAGAAAACTTGTATTTGGTTACAATTTTTGAAAATATTTGAAATCTGAAATTTTTAACCTGATGAGTTTGAACCAGTTCTGTCACCATGGGGAGGAGAAAGGGGATTGTCTGCCCAACTGCATGCCACCTGCAGCCCTAGGACAAGCTCTGTCTTGAGCAAAGAGTACTCTGAATCATAGGCATGGGAACTAGAAGCGTAGGGGCTGCTGCAGGTTTCACGTGGGGCTCCACTCCTGGCCCTGCAGGAGGGATCCTGGCTGCTGGTTCCTTGCCCGGGCTCTGCTGCTCCTCACCCTGCATGTGGGCTCCTGGCTTCCAGCATCACACGTGGGCTCTGCTCTCGGCCCTGCACATGGGCTCCACTGCCAGCCCCTCACCTGGGGTCCTGGCTGATGGCCCCACCCCCACCCCCCAGCTGTGGTCCCAACCTCGGCCCCCTTACTCCTCTCCAGGTCCCCCTCCTGGAGACACTGCCCTGCTTCTGGCCCCAGCTTGGGGGGGAACAGAGGTAACGGGGCTGGCTTTCATCACCCCCACTATTAAAAGTATTCCAGTGCCACTGCTCTGAACAGCTGCTTCCTCTTCTCTGCTTCACCTGTTCAGTTGCTCCCCTGCTGGCTGCCTGCTGCATTGCACAGGGGAAGAAGGAAAGAATTGCTCAGGCTGCTCTATGGCTTGGTTCCCTGCTGGGCTATAGGAGCCCCGGGGAGAGCAGGTAGGAATTTGATTGGCTCTGCTTGAGTGGAGGTAAGCACATAGTTGACTTCCTTTTCCCACACAGCTGTCCAGGACAGACCAGGAGATGGGCGAGGGTGGGCACAGATGTCCTTAAGCCCAACAGCTACAGAGGTTTCTGTTTTAGGTGCAGCAAACTGTTCTATAGCATCCTCAATAAGGGCCTGATTCTATGCTATTGAAGACAGCTGGAAAACTACCATTGTGTTCAACAGAGCAGGACTGAGACCCCAAATGATAATAAAATGCCAGACCAATAACACCACAATCTATGAAAATCAAATTGGTTTCCTCTGTGAAGAAAAAAACAAAACAAAAACCAACCCACAGTATATTTATTCTAAAGACACCCAGAAAAAAATAGTGGAAAGAGATCTGCTTTCTTTACAGACTTTAATATAGCTTTAAAATAAATTGTTGCCAATTCTAGTGATCTTATTGTGAGTTTTTCTTAAAGCCCCAGCTCCTGTATACAGGTTATTATGTGAAAATCTCAGTTGTCATAGGGGAAAGAAAGATGTGTAGCCCTTATGGTTGCAAAGTAAAGCTTGAAAATGTGACCTGACTGTACCCTAAAGGCTCAGAAACCAGAGGGGAATAAAAGGAAACCAAAATATATTATGTTATTAAAATCACATGATGTTTTGGGGCTTGAGCCTTACTCATGATTTTTAAATGCTTGAAGTTGACAGTGCAGAGCTTTTGACTAATTTTGGCACATAGGATTGAACTGTAAATTGGTATAAAATAGAAATCATGGAAAATATATGACTTAATTCAATCCATGTATGAATCCATCATATACAGGATAAAAAATAACTATCATGGATACAGAAACCATAAGCAAGGAGAAGTAAAACAGGGATGTAATCTCAGTGCAACACTTTCCAACATAAGATCTACTAACCTCTTTGCAAAATTCCCCAAACCTTGGACTCCAACTAAACAACTCAGAGATAAAAAGTTTACTGTAGGCTGATGCCCTGAAATACTGTCTCCTACACAAGATCTACAGTCTACAAGTCTACAAAGAAGCCTACATCAGCTGGAAACCTACTGCAATACATGGGCCCTCCAGGGTTAACCTGGAAAACACAGAAAAAGCTTTAAACAAAACAGAATGAAATTTTATAACAGAGATGTGAAAATTGAACACTCCTTAAGTTACACATATCTGGGCCTCATATTAGATATGTCAGTGAACTTCAGTTTGGCTTTAAAAGCATTACAAGAAAAAAATTCCGTGGGCCTTATATTACATTTAGAAACCACTGGGTAGACACAGCACTCCAGTAAAACTGCTGCTAAAAACATTCCATTCTGATGCCATCCCAAGCAAAGCAGCAAACACTCCTTTTACTGCAAAGATTCAGAGGATCAAACATTAAACCTAAATGAAAGTATGATCTATAGACTTCCACTCTCTGGGCTGCATAATTCTCTCTCTGTGAAAGAAACAACCCCACACAAAATGCTCAAGATGCTAGAACAATACTCAAACCATCAGTAACAAAGCACTGTGAAGAGTAGATATATAGACAACAACAGGCTAGCCTTCTCACTCTGTCAGGGTAGCAGACTACCTCACTACAGTGAAATGTGCAAAGCTCAGGCGAACTCTCACCAAATACCAAATCAGTGACCATAAACTAGAAGTAGAAACAGGAAGACACAAGCAATAGTCCAAACTGAAAGAGGAGAATCTGAACGACCAATGTAATAGAGATGGAGTGATGCTTCCTAATTCAACATCCAAAATATGAGCGAGTTTGGGAAAGATATTTCACCAAATTATCAGAAATCATAAATTTTTTTATCAAAAAGCATTGAGGGGAAAACAAAATAAAACAAACACAAATTAAATTAAATAAAAACAAAAAACCCAAACAAACCCTGACCCAGGGAGACAGATTTTGGAGATGGAACTGTTCGGCGTAGTAACCTGCCAGCAGATCACTTGAAGTCACCATTAAAAAAGTACGAAACCAGGATCAGGAATGAACTCTGATGACAAATGAATACATGGGATAAAACCCTAGACACAGAACAATGCCACATCGTGGGCAGTTTGTACCTGCCATTTACAGGGGGGTTTATTTCTTTTGCCCTGGGAATATTTGTCAGCTTGGCATGCCAGTAAAGTATTATTGAATCAAACTGAATTTGATTTTACAGATACACACACTAACAGGAACACAGACACAGACACATAGACATATACACACACTCTCATGCACACACACTCTCATGCACACACACACAGAGCTGCAGCTGCTCTTGCTGTCTCCCTGGCAAACAAGCCTCTAGGATACTCCTCCTTCCCTCCTCCCCCATTTAAGGAAGCCCTGTAAGTCGTTTCTGTTTGATGAGAAATAACCATATCTTTTCCTTTTGAAGACACTGCACTGAAACCCAAACTAAAATATTGCAATAATCCATCACAGGAGAACAAAGTAAAAAGGGGCTAGTCTACACTGACCAGTGAATATGTGCTAACATTTTCCCTCCTGAACCACACTTCCCCAGCCAATGTAGAGAAGGCTTGAAATTCATGATTTCTCTGGTCAGTGCAGCCTGGTCTTATATTTGATTTGGGTAGGAAGTATGGTTCATGAGAAAAATAACCTGTTTTCGTTAGCCATTCAGAGCCTTATGTTCTGTAGGTGCTGCACATGCTCCAGTCACATAGCTAACCCCATCCAAAGGTGCTAGTGCTGCGGAGCATTTCTGGATGTGTGAGTATTGTGTTTGTTATGAAAGGCAGAAAAACGACTGTTTTGACAGCAGCTGTGGACATGGACAGCCACGATACTAGTCCTTCATATTAGCAGGATGGTCTTGCACTACATTCTCCACAGACTCTTGTGTTACCAGCCCTGACTTCTATCAAGGAGAGCCTGTCAGATGAAATTTGGTCCAAAATTAAACTTTGTAAAATGTAAGGTTTTATAAAACCTAAGATATATAGAAACATGTCCACAGTTGGGGGTGGGCAAGTGGGTGTTTGTTTGTTTTTTAAATACCACAACAAAGCATCACTAATAATGTGGTAGAGAAAGTAACTGTAAATAAAACTGAAACTAACTTAATATGTTACCACTGTTTAAGCTGAGAGAAATGCAAAATTATTTTTACTATTACACCTCTACCCCGATATAACACCACCCGATATAACACGAATTCAGATATAACGCGGTAAAGCAGTGCTCCAGGGGGGCGGGGCTGTGCACTCCGTGGAGCACATCAAGTTTGATATAACGCAGTTTCACCTATAACGTGGTAAGACTTTTTTGGCTCCCGAGGGCAGTGTTATATCAAGGTAGAGGTGTATTTGTATTTGTATTAGAGTTGCCATCTACCCAGGTTTTCCCAGGATTGTCTCTCTTTTGCGGTAGCTTTCCTGGGAAAGTGCTCAGTACACACTGCTAGCTGTGCAGTTTTATCAGTTCAGGGTAATCCTGGGTGTCCCATTTTTTTGTATCTCAGAGGTGGCAACCCTAGACTTTGTACTGCTGTAGCACCCAACAGCCCCAGTCAGGATCAAGGCCCCATTGTGCTAGGCACTGCACAAACACAGAATAAGAGTCAGTTCCTGAAGAAGGCATTTATATGTAAACAAAGAGCATAAACAGTGAGAACACAAATTGGATTTTTTAAATTTTTCCATTTTAAGTAATCTAAGGGGTTATACATATGTGTTTATTTACAAGAGATGGCATTTAAAGTAACTGCCCCTTTAACACTAAAGTTTGTGAGCGAACCCCCACATTACTCTAGTGTAGGCACACATACAGTGGCCTGCCTTTCTTCCTCTGCACGGTGCAGACTGCACCTGATCTGGTGGAGAGCCAGAGCTAACAAATGGTATGTCCCTGCATCTCTGGAAGCAGAGCCAGTTATTAGAGAGTATGGGAGGAGGCTGCAGTCAGATCATAGCTTATTAAAATCAATGGGTGTCTTTAATGGGCTTTGAATCATGCCCTTGTTCTCAAAGAAGTGGGGACCAGGGTCTCCACAACCTGACGTCCCCATGAAGAAGAGAGAGTATTGGCAGCTGGAGGAGTTGACTAGAGGAAGGGAGCTCCCCTACAATCAGGACTGATATTGAAAAGATCTGGAGGAGCTGAGGGGTTGGTCCTCTATTCCTGCAATTAGCTTTCTCCAGCATCACAGAGGCCCTTGCTAACTGTTCCTCCAATGGGTGTGATCTGGAGTGGCAGAGAGGTTGTATTATCTCCATGTGCCCTAGAGGGTGTTGGTGTGGTCTCAAGCTTCTCACTTAACCACATTCAGGACTGGTAACACAGCTGCCTACAAAGCTTTTGTGGTAGGCTGTTGCTATAGACTCAGCCTAATATTTTGCATTTTTATCTATTGGATTGTGGAGTACTCCCCCAAGGGAAGAGGAGAAAGCCGCATCATGTGAGTTATTTAAAACAAAACTGGATAAAGCACAAAATAATACACACTAGGAAAAAAATCTTTCATTATCAGGGGATAGACTAGATGACCTGATAATTTTTTTCCACCTCTAATATCTCTGATTATAATGCACCTTTATCTCAAGGGATCCCACAACATATCACAAACTATAAACTAGAAAATGAAACCACCTCTGGGGCAGCTGGCTGTAGCCTGCGGTCAGCCTGCACACATATTGTACAATAATGAGGAAAAGGGGAAACATTATTATATTTTTTTATTATTGAACAAATATGAATGCTATATTCCAATATCTTAATACAGCTGGTGTACAAAGAGGAATGAAAAAGTGGGTAAGTCACCAAATGCTGTGGTACTAAGGCTTAACTGTGGATGTGGTTCATTGTGGTTTATTAGGAGACAAGGAAACAAGTTCCAGTGAAACCTCTAAGAAGTTACTATGTTGTATTTAGAACATCCTTTAATCCTAACTCTTTGTTTCAGATTGGTTCATTTTATAATGCACAATAATAGTTAAAGAATACAGTGGCACCCTATAGACTAATAGAAGTATTGGAACATAAACTTTCATGGGTGAATATCCACTTCGTCAGATGCATGACTGTGCATCTGACGAAGTGGGTATTCACCCACGAAAGCTTATGCTCCAATACTTCTGTTAGTCTATAAGGTGCCACAGGATTCTTTGTTGCTTTTTACAGATCCAAACTAACATGGCTACCCCTTTGATAGTTAAAGAATAGAAAACTTTCTTCCTTTTTACATAAAGAGAGAAAAAATGCAACAAAGGTCCCTGCTGCAGGAAAAAAATGTGAACACAAAACTTGGTTCATGCTCATTTAGAGCACAGAACACTGCTAATAACAATTATGAAGATCCTTACCATGTGCAAGTTAACTGTTGCAGAAATAAAAGAATAATCATTAATCTTAATTGTACAGGAGCAGGCTATTTAATCTAAATCTTTGTTTTGGATTAATTGATTATGCCTTAAATATATTGGTATAAACCCATTCAATGCATTAGTAAACACAAGAAGATAAATAGAATAGGACAGGAGAGTTTGCACAAGTGTAATTAGTAATAGAGCTCACTTTTGTAGGAAGTGCTCTGTTTTCTTTCTTTTCTTTCTGATTTCAACATCAAAACAACATTCTTAACAGAAATAATTGCATTCAGAGCCCTGCTTTTGTGATCAATGGCATCTATTCATCTTAGCTATCAGATTGCAATCAAATACTGTAAATTAAAAAAGAAAGTTTTTACAGTAGTATCCCTCTCAATTTAGGCTTTGATAAATGTGGGAACCAGTGTGGACCAAAGATCTGAAAAGAGGAACTGAAAGCATGGAGTTACTGAATTTTTATTGCTAATTGTGGTTTAGAAGCACATTTTGATTCCCAACCCTCAGATGAGCGGTGCCTGAACATGCCTGAGAAGATGCACATAGCCCCTGTGGAAGGTGTAAACTGTAAATCTGTTAAAGCTCTGAAAGAAGCCATGCGCTTGGATTACAGGAAGAGTATCAGATAGACTGAGGGGAGGGAGGAGTAACTGAGAGAAAGGTGGTGGAAAAAGCATATTTTATTTTATTGCGTATAGAAGCAGTGCCCAATTCTGCTCCCCTTACTCATGCAAGTATAGTAGTCTCCTTGCTTTCACTATGGAAGTGTTTGCTTTCACTGGGACTACTCACAAGTAAGGCAGGAAAGATTTCTGTCCTTATTGCACAGATTAAAAAGAAGGCAGATGGGTTTTATTTAAATAAAAAACCCAGGTACACTCGGTCTTCAAAATAATTTTAAAAGCTGTTTTAGCTCATTCTGTTCTCTTACCATACAGCCCTAAAGGCCAAATAAAGCTGGTATGTTGCATGGGTTTTCTTAAGGGTTCATCAGATCAAATACTGGCAAGGATTCATCAGAACTAAAACTGGCAAGGATTCCTACAGCATGAATAGCTCTAGGGTTACTTTTGACTAAACATTTGCTATAAGAGATTTACCCTTCTAAAGGACATTACCAAAATGGTTCTTATGGGCAGGACCGGCTCTAGGTTTTTTGCCGCCCCAAGCAAAAAATTTTTTGGCTGCCTCCCACCCCAGCCCTGGGCTCTCCTCCCCACAGCAGTGCCCTCCCCTACTCACACTCCCTGCTGCCCCAGCACTGGGCTCTCCCCCCCACCCCACCTGCACCCCCCGTCGTCCCAGCCCTGGGATCCCCCCCACCAGTGCTGACTCTGCCCACACCCCTTTGCCTCCAGCCAGTCCGGCGCTAGCAGGGTCAGGGTAAGCAGTGAGGCTCCTGGGCCGCGCCTCAGCCCAGGGTCCCTCCAGCCAGGGCTCCCACCTCCAGGACCGGCTGGGACCCGGGAGGGCAGAGCCAGGGGACTGCCCTGGCAGCGGGCTGAGGAGCTGGGGCAGGGTAGCCCCAGAGGGAGCAGAGCTCCGGAGAGTGGGACACGGGCCCTGCATGGCAACACCTTGCCCTCTATAGCCCTGCTGCTGCTGCCGCTGCTTCTGGCTGCCCTGCTTCAGTCCCTGGGTGGCTCGGGCCGCTTCGCGCAGCCCCAGCTGTGGCACTGGGCGGCAGCTGCCCTGCGGCACCTGCAGGCAGCTCCGTATGCCCAGCGGGGTGGCCCCCAGCCTGAGTATCCCCCACTCGGAGCTTGCCCAGCCCAGCCAGAAGGTGGGGGCACTGCTCCCCCGCAGTGCAAACCGCAGCGGCCCCAGGGCGCTCCCCGTGCGCGACGCCCTGTTACTGCCAGGGCCGGCTTTAGGCTTTTGCCACCAGAAGCAAAAAAAAAAAAAGAAAAAAAAAAGATGTCTGGAATGTCGCCCCTGAAAATGTGCTGCCCCAAGCATGTGCTTGGTTTGCTGGTGCCTAGAGGCGGCCCTGCTTATGGGTTCACTTTTTCAATCACTGCCTCATAATGGATTTTCTCTTAGATCTTCTTTAGATATTTGGTTCTTCACATCAATGGCTGTAGTAAAAATTAATTGGTAAAATAAGGATATGTACCATGGCTGATAATTTCTCCTGAGCAAAACCATGTTAACAATGATTTCAGTGCAGAAGCAGCATGTTGCAGCTGAATGGTGAAAGGTGCTCTCCATCTGCAGATGTCAGGCGCCTAACGATCATGCTGGTCAGGACTGAACATATGGTGGAGCAGGGTTTTTCTAATCTTAGTTCTGCTGGCAGGGATTGGCCTGTTAGTGCTGTGGACTTTGTTTACAGTGGGGGAGGGGAAAGAAAAGCAAAGGAGTGAGAGTTGGAATAAACGGTTTGAATAGTCCCAACTGTGCCTTCATCACAAAAACACAGGCTTTGTAGTCTACATTGGCTTATTGTGTAAGTCATCGATTTGAGAGGAATAGATTTGATTGCTTCTGCCCTTGCAAACTAAACTGCTGTTGTAAGAGAAATAAAAATAAAAGATGCTTTGTCCTTTGAATTATGGAAATATAATTTAGTCAGGCAAAAAAGACCCAAGTAACTCTTCAAAACCACCAAACCAGTTTACTTTAGAGCAGTAAGCCAGTTTACTTTATTTCTCAAAAATCGATCTTCACACAAACAAAATATAGAATCCACCTTTCAAAACAAAAACCAGCCAGCAAGTTTAGTGTTTTGTGAAAGGTGTCAGCCCCGCAGCCCCAGAGACCAAACTGCTCTATCCACACTACAAGGAAGAGCAGGTGCAGTGCCTGTGCAACCCCCCACCTAGCGCCCTGCTCATGTGTCTCAACTCCTTCCTGCAGGGTAAGTCAGTCTAGTCAGCTCTACCCAAAGAGTATGGTGCATATTGGTGGTTTGGTCAGGAGACTGGGGCACGGAGGAGCGCCGCTGTGCTCTGGTGATTCCTGGCCCCTTTGCCATTGCAGCTTGGTGTGATTTACTCTATCTGCTCTGAGTTGCACTAAGGCCTGAATCAGCCCCTGGTTGGCCCAAGAATCAAGGGTTTGTAAAGGTGATGTAATGCCGCTTATGTCTCCTCATCTGATTCTACCATTAGCTGCACCAGGCACAGCATCAGTTCAGTTTAAGATCTGGCTCTTGATCTCTCTGCTGAGATTGTTAACAAGGGTGCCAATTAATGATTTGTTGTAGCAGTGGTTTTGTTGATGGAGATAGCTGCCCATTGGGAGCTGTGCTAAGACCATAAACCCGTTACTTATAGGTCACTGAAAGGCGGTCACAGAATCACAGATGGAAGAGATTAGGCAACCCAGTCATCCCCCTGCCAGTAAAGGATTGTTCCCTACAGCATGTCAGGTAGTAACAACTTGCAGGAACAACAAACAGAGACAAAATTTGAACCAGTGATCTAGAGCAGTGCTTCTCAACCTATCTGATGTGGGGGACTGCCAATTTTTTTTCCCAATGTGCCAGGGACCGGTGTCATATTATTATCCTGTTTGAAGCTCTTATGAGGAAACTCGCCACGGACCGGCAGCTGATGGCTCGCATACCAGCACCGGTCTGTGGACCACCACTTTGAGAAGCACTGATCTAGAGGCAAGGGCTCTATATCCTGCTGGCAGGTTCCTGATCCTTCCTGACTTTTCAGGATTATTTTTAAGTAATTTAATTTTGGTTTTTGAGTTTTGTTACTGAGCTGTGTTGATTTATGGCCGTGGAATTCTCCTGGAACCCAATTATAATATGTGGATCTTGATGTATTCATATCACGTTATTTAATAAAAATGTTCCCTCTGGGAACATGCTTATATCTGAGGTTATGAATATTTGGAAAATAATTAAAAAACACACATTTAATTTCACTAGCAGCACTTTGGAATAAGGAGTTCTCATGTAAACTTTGCTTCAGTGTTGGGTTACTTTTGGCATGCTAAAAGCAACATAGATCTATAATGCCACCTTTTTTCAGACATATGCATTTCATATGTCTGAAAAAAGGTGGCATTATAGATCTATGTTGCTTTCTGCTAGTGCATGATTACCTGTAATGTACAGCATGCTTTAAAATCTAACAGGTTAGCTGTTAAATTTTGTTGAGTGAAAATGTAACTAGTAGGTTTCTTATTACTTTTCAGTAATCTGGAGCAAATAACTATTAGCAAGATTACAGGACCAGAGACTATAGTCTTTTGAACCCATACATGCATGCACATGCACACACACACGCATACATATATATCCCTAACCATCCTCAGCAGGAATAGATGCAATTGTTTTACTACAGTAACCTACTTAGGGGAAAAGAAATATCTCACTATCACTACATGTACTACAGATACAATGAGCTGGCAGTTTCAAGGTAAGGAAAAGCATTACATTAAAAGAAGATTTTCCTTATATTTGGATTTTTGATAGTCTTAAAATAAATCGCAAGTGAATTTAATGCTGTGAAAGGTATTGAATTGCCAGCACTGGGAGATGAAGTTCTCTATGCTCAGAATATATAAAGCATTAGTGGTAGCAGCAGGAGCTGACCCAGCCAGACTCTTTCTAGAACTGAAAGTGTACTTTCCTGTCCAAACGTAATCAGTTCTTGACCTGCCTACTGATGTGTCACTCATGAAATTCTTTAAGTACCTGTTTGCAGCTTAAGTGATGATAATTACCATACAAGGCAACTTGAAGAGAAAAGGGTTATTCTGGCCTGTGAAAAATGAGTTTAGAGTGTTTTGATGCTAATATTTCTACACATTCGTGGGGACCTCCAGTATTCCTGATTTGTTGTCCTCCTGCCTGCTGGGTTAGCCAGAGAGCATCCTCACCTTTTTTCTTGTTTGAAGATAATATATATGTGACAAGATTACCATCACCCTCATACTTGTTTGAATGTTTTTCAGTTTTTGTCACCTTCCTGTTAGTAGAAGCATGTGTTTTATGGGTAGCTTGATACTTAACCCTATATCTACTTATATTTCTGGACATGAATAACACACTATTATAGCCCTGCAAACTTATGTCAGTATAATTACACTGCTCTGCAGTGTGGGAAATCCACCCTCCTGAGTGACATAGTTGTACCGACCTAATTCCTGATGGGAAACTTATGTCAGCATAACTACATTGCTCTGCAGTGTACTCCACCTAGCTTTTGGGCAGGTGGAGTACCTATGCCAAAGGGAGAAGCTCTCCCATTGGCATAGGCAGTGTTGTCACTAAGTGTGAAAGTGCTGGTAGGCAGACCCTGAATGAGGTCAATTTTTTCATACTTTCTGCATGTTTCATGGTGAAACAGAAGTCTTGGCAACAACAGGTGCATAAAAGTACAGACTTTTGTTTCGTAAACCAGGTCTACATTACAGTCTTATGCCGACAGAGCTATGCTGGTCACGGGTGTGGTGAGGTGTAATCTCTGACTGACGTAGCTATGCTGGCAAAGCCCCTACTGTAGACACAGTTATACCAAAATAACTCCAGTAATACAAATATTAATGTATAATAAATCTGTGTTTTTGATGATAAAACTTATTTCATTTATGGGGGCTGGAATAAACTATACTGGAAAAAGCACAGATTTGCTGGTATATTCTACATCTGGTACAGTATACTGGTATGGCTATACTCACAAAAGTATCCCTAGTGTAGACTAGGCCTTTGTATTCACACAGCTTTGAAAAACTATTGTAAAAGTTGTTCACAACCAGGCAAATCCTCCTATGTCATCAGTAAAAAGAAGCAAGTGCCTCAGAACATTGCTTATGAATATTTGCTCAAACAAACCTTTCAGATTGATTTTGGCTGTGTTACACTCCCTTCAATTTCTATTTTTCTAGTCGACAAACAAATTTTCTAGCAGAAATGTTTGCAGCAACAGCAAATCTGAAGTGACTATTAGAAAATATTCTAATATTTCTGAGTGTAACTCAGAAAATTGCTTTCAAAATCAAAATTTGAGTATTCCCTCTAGAAACCAGATTCTAAGAGTTGCTGTCTGTCAGGGAACAAAAAACAATACGCTGTGACTAATATGCCCAATACAAACTAGCCAATGCTTTTCAGATTTCAAATATAGAATATTCGAACAAATTGTTAACAATAATTATTTTCCAGAATAATTTTAATAATGAATGTATTGATGAAAATCACAGACAGTACAGTTTGAGATAATGTACTATTCTGGATGATGAAAACACAAAATTTGTTGAATCCTCTCAGATTTAGAATTTAAATAAGAAAAATATTCCCTTTACAGAATGAGGTAGGGGCATATTGTGAGAGCAGCCAAGGATCTTCATGATCTGTAGAGCCATGGAGTAGCAGTAATGTAGGAATCAAGCCTGCCCACCCCGTCCATGAAGGCTACTGTCTCAGTGGAAATGATATACACATGCTTCATTGATTCCAAAGCTAGAAGGGACCACTGAGACCTTTTCAGCTGATCTCCTGGAATGTAACACAGGACGTAGAGCTTGCCCAAAATAATTCCTAGAACAGATCTTTTTTGAAAAAGATCCAATCTTGAGTTAAAAATTGTCAGTGATGGAAAATCCACCACAACAGTTGGCAAATTGTTCCAATACTTAATTGGTCTCACTGTTAAAAATTAATGCTTTATTTACAGTCTGATTTTGCCTAGTTTCAATTTCCAACTATTGGGTCATGTTACATCTTTCTCTGCTAGATGGAAGAATCCGTTATCAAATATTTGTTCCCCTTGTAGATATTTTTAGACTGTTCTCAAGTCACCCTTTAATCTTCTCTAGGTTAAGCTAAATAGATTGAGCTCTTAGAGTTTATCACAATAAGTCATGCTGTCTACTCCTTTAGTTATTTTCATTGCTCTTCTCTGAACTCTCTCCAGTCTATCAACATTTTTCTTGAACTGGACACAGTATTCCAGCAGCGGTTGCACCAGTGCCAAAACCAGAGGGAAAATAACCTCTCTACTCCTACTTGAGATTCACCTATTTACGCATCAGGATAAAATCAGCCCTTTTGGCCACAGTGCCACGTTCAGATAATTACCCACTACAAACCCCAAATCTTTTTCAGAATCACTGCTTACCAGGATAGAGTCCCCCATTATGTAAGTAGGGCTTACAATCTTTGTTCCTAGATGTATACATTGACATTTAGCCATATTAAAATGCATATTGTTTGCTTGTACCAGTTTGCCAAGCGATCCAGATTGCTCCATATCAGTGACCTGTCCTCTTCATTATTTCTCACTCCAAGTTCTTGTGTCATCTGCAAGCTTTAGCAGTGATGATTTTATGTTTTCTTCCAGGTCATTAGTGTAAAAAATGTTCCAAGTTTCAGATGTTAAATAGTGTAGGGCCAAGAACCAATCCCTGTGGGACTTGACTAGAAACATACTGGTTTGATGAACATTCCTTGTTTTCAATTACATTTTAAGACCTTTTGTTTAGCTAAATTTGAATCAATTTAATGTATGCCATTTTAATTTTATAGCTTTCTATTTTTTTAAATAAAAATGTTGTGTGGTAACAAGTCATATGTCTTATAGCAGTGTTTCCCAAACTTGGGACACTGCTTGTGTAGGGAAAGCCCCTGGCAGGCTGGGCCGGTTTGTTTACCTGCCGCATCCTCGGGTCTGGCCGATTGCGGCTCCCACTGGCCACAGTTCGCTGCTCCAGGCCAATGGGAGCTGCGTGAAGCGGCATGGGCTGAAGGACATACTAGCTGCCGCTTCCAGCAGCTCCCATTGGCCTGGAGCAGTGAACCGCAGCCAGTGGGATCTGCAATCGGCCGGACCTGCAGACGCGGCAGGTAAACAAACTGGCCTGGCCCATCAGGGGCTTTCCCTAAACAAGCAGCATCCCAGGTTTGGGAAACACTGTCTTATAGAAATCTAAGAATATGATGTCACATTATTACCTTTATCAACCGAACTTGTAATCTCATCAAGAAAAGAGATCTAGTTAGTCTGACAGGATCTAGTTTACATAAACCCATGTTGATTGGCATCTATTATATAGCCCTTCTTTAATTCTTTATTAATTAAGTCCCATATCAGCCACTCCATTATTTTCCCTGGGATCAATGTCAGACTGACAGCCTATAAACACGTGGATCATCCCATTTACCCTGTTTAAATATTAGCACAATATTAGCTTTCTTCCAGTCTTCTGGAACTTTTTCAGTGTTCCAGCAATTAATGGTCCAGCGAATTCCTCAGCTAGCACTCTGAAAACTCTTGGATGTACATTATTCATACCTGTGGAGTTAAAAATGTCTGACTTTAGTAGTTGCTGTTTAATATCCTCCTTAAATGGTAGTGGAATGGAAAGAATATTATCATATCTGTTTTTTTCCCAAATGCAGAACAAAAATATGTATTGAACACTTCTGCCTTTTCTGCATTATTATTGATAATTCAACCATTTACATCTAATAATCAACCAGTACAATTATTAGGATTCTTTTTGTTCCTAGTATACTTAAAAAATTCCTTCTTACTGTCCTTAAATCTGCTATCCCTTTGCTTCCCTTATCAATTTCTACAGTCCCTATCCTCTGATTTATTTTCATTACTATCAGTGTTCCCTTTCCTCCATATTATTTTTTATTTTTTATAGCTTCTCAAAAGGGGGGTTTGGGTCAGAGACCGTCAATACTGCCTCACAGCAATACTCTGGACTCTGTCAGTGGCTGTCACCCATTGGCAGGAGTCATTGGCTGCTTTGTCTACCGGCTGTTGTCAGTGGCTGGGGTAGAGGAACCCAGGTCCTTCCTGCTCCACTGTGTTCCAACTCAGGGCCCAAAGAAACAATAATTCAAAGTGTGCGGACTAGGGGGTGGGTGCCAATACCTGCCCCCTGGGTCACTTCCTACTGCGGCTTTGTTTCCTCTGCTGGTGCCACTGGTCTGTCTTGTAGTCCCCCTGGAGTTTGCTCAGGTCACTCTCAAAAGGGTCTCATCGTCCTCAGCTTCCATGATTGAAGGGTCTGTGGCAGCTTGACCATAAGGCGTGGTCTCAGCTGCTTGGAGCCTCACCAGCTTCTCTGCAGGAGGCTGCAACACCCAACTGCTCTCCTGCTCAGTCCATCCAGATTGAGCAGAGCTGCTCCCTTTTGAGCTCTGCCTCTGCTGTGAGCATGCCCAGCAGGAGCGGTGGGGTGTGCCGTCTTGTGTCCAGAGCAACTCCTCAACTCTCGCTTAATCAGTATGGAGTTTGTCCACCCCGTCACGTGGCTTCTTTCATTTCCCCTCTAAGCCATGTTGCTTCTTTTCTTGCCTTCTAATTCTAGCTTCAGTTTAATTGCAATTATCCCATCCTCATCACTATGTATGATTTATTTTATTCATGGGCTTATCATTCTTGTATTAAACACACTAAGGCAATATAGTTCTGTACACAGCACCCAGAGATATATGATTTTCTCCCTCTCTCTGCTACAGAAACAAAGAAAGAAAAAGAGACAGACTATGTAATAAGAAATACTGGCATCGAATGGTGAAAGTGTAACCTGATATTTAAACAGGTTAAGCACTAGCTAAGTATTGAAATACGCAACAGATCCCCTGTGGACCCATCAATCTGGAGATTATTCACCACAAACAACATCATATCCTATGTACATGTAAAAATATCATTCTTCTTACTAAAGAGGCTGGGGTCTTCCTTAGTCTGGTGCAGGTCAGCCCCAAATATTAATCTGTGACTTGTGCTGTGATCATGTTACCCCAACTGCTACTCTGTGGCTTTCCTCCAGAATGGTCTGTGTAAAGCTTCAAGCACCAGCTATCTAAGGGCTGATCTCCACAACCAGGGAGATCAATGCTGCTGGAATCGATGCAGCAGAGATCGATTTAGTGGGTCTAGCTAAATCGATGGTAGAGCACTCTCCGGTCAACCCCACCTCTCCAAGAGCAGTAAGGGAAGTCAGCCGGAGAGCATCTCCCATCGACTCAGTGCCGTGAAGACACTGTGGTAGGTCGGCCTAAGCTATGTTGACTCCAGTTACATTATTCACGTAGCTGGAGTAGCATAACTTAGGTCAACTTACCCCTGTAGTGAAGACAAGCCCTAAGAGTAGGAACAGCAGGCTTTAGTGCTTAGTTGGACAAAATCAATAGTTACGTTGTTTGGAGCTATCCATCTATCTTTAAAAGCAGTGGATAAACTCAAGCCAAGGCTCTGCTGGAAATGTTCCACCTTTCACAGAATCCTTTACACTATCCTCCATCCCTTCAAGGCTCTGAGGTTGGTTTGAGAGAAGTTCTTCAATCTCAAGACCATATTCCTAGTAACTTTCTGTTTCTCCCTTCCCCATTTAGTTTTACTACAAGACATGAGGGTGACTGGATAGGTTCCTCATTTCCTATCTAAGACTCCTTTCTGCATCAACTTGACTGACAATGTGATAGTTCTGTCTTTCATCTCCACTCCTAGGGATGACAAAGAAAAAGTTTCTGCACACCCAACATATAAATGTAATTTGAATATCTACTTAAACTGAACTGTGGAGGCCAATGTATCAGGCCATTCAGTATAGAAGCCAAGAAAGCTGCATAAGATTATAAGGATACTATGAAGTAAGTGTGGTATTGCATCTGTAGGGCCTATGTTGCTAAAGGCAAACCTCCTCCCATATTCTATCAGAAGATCATTGTACCAGAATACTATTCTTTCCATGGAGAGAAAGGGGAGATGTTTCCTCACTGGTGCTCCGCACTACTGCAATCTCACATCTACAGAAGCGAACAGAGTTACACTGATTCCCACCAGATGATGACCTCATCCAAAATGTACAGGTGTCTGTGGTCACTGCCTGGTAAGATGGGTTCTGTATGCACCGGTTAAGTAAAATCTCAGACTTATCTCAGGTGGCTCTTAGCATTCACCCTATTGTTCTTGTGTCAGAGTATTGCTTTGGGAATTCCCCTTCTTCAGAACTGGACCAGGAGACATAGGAGGAAGGGATTTTTAGTTAATCTGATTTGGTTTCTCCTGGTTCCTGTTGGGTGTGCATTCAAATATCTCCATATAGAGCCAGAAAACATTCTTTCACTTGAGGCTTTTATATAAATCCTTTAAAAACAAAACACAACAAAACATTAAACTTTTAATGTAATCAAGTTTGTATTGTTTATATTTAATCTCTTATCTCTATGACATGTGAATTAGCAATAAAGTTTGCTCATTTTATCTCACTTGATTTCTCTTTATTTTCATGACTTGTTTTCACAATTTGTTTGATTTGTTCACTTATCAGTTTATTCTGTGTGGATTTTACGGCTCAGAAAGTTTCAGAAACTGGATTCCTCAGATTAAATTGACCCTTTATATGGGCCTGATAGAGTAAATGTCTTTGATTTTCCTCTCTCCATCTGCTGGTAGAAGGAGATATTACTCATCCAGACTGAAGCAGTGGGGAAATGCAGAAACTATACACTAGAGTAGGTAAATTTCCCTTTTAATGCTATGTATACTTTCTATTAGGAACTGGTTAGAGACCATCAGTTTATTTCACTTAGACTACTAAATGCTTGCTATCAAATGGAAATAACATCACTTACAGATCTGTACTGAATAGAAAGGAATAATGTAGATGTTCAATACTATGTATACTATTACTAATTCCCTGTGACATTTATTCTCTGAAGTGTACAGTATTTTGAACTATGCTGAAAAGGTTGTGGTTAGGATTCCTGGTACTGCACATTGATGTGCGGATGCAAGATGGAAATTTGTTAATTTAGGATGGTGCAAGACACTTCTGAATGGTTGTCAGTTCTTATACATATTAGTAATTTTTTTAATATTTACTGATAGAGCAGATGAATGGAGGATCATATAGCAGAGTTTTCAACATGTTCACCATTTTAAAGGTTTTTCTGAAGGCAGGTGTACCATGCTTCTTCTTTACATGCACTACAATTACCTTCTACTAATAATTACAATATATTTACAATATTAAGTATAGGAAATGGTAAAACTAATTAAACATTTGCATATGACTACAGCAAGTGTCACCAGGTTGTGCTGTTAAACATAGTTTAACGAGTTCTTTTTCTTAGTATTCAAGCAGTGTTCAGTCTTCTGAAGAAATGCTGTATTGTTAGTTTGATGATGTTTTTCTTTTTGAATGAACTGTTGCAAACAGCAACAGAGTTTTCTCTTTGCCTTAATCTAACAAGTGTCGATTTTTGGTGCCGAGTAACTTCCTGGAAACTGGTACTAGTCTTGGGCTGATATTTGTGAAAGAGGGGTTTGCCTGCTTGCCACTTGTGATTACCTCTGTTCAAGGACTGGTATATGTAGTGTAAATGAAACAAATTGCACCAAGAATACATCCAGACTCCATGTTTCAGATTTCTCCTCTAACTGGAAACCCAATCTGCAAGACCTCAAAATCTGATGCCACTCAGCAGAGGGGCAGCTATACATTGCCTGGTTTAACTTGGCTGCTCTCATAAACTAGTGGGGAGTCAGAATAATTTTAGATATACTATCTGCTGCATTCACAGTAACACCATATTTGTGCGTAATTTATATCTTGTAATAAAAATAGTTATGTTGATTGCTGTTGATATCTACTCATTATGTTTTGTAGATGCTACTGTTTTTGGTGTTTTACAGCAGAGGTTTTTATGGACTTACACAAGTTTTTATAGATCAATTAATCTACTTTTTCCCCTTTTATTTAGATCCATCATATGTTGATCTTTATAGGAATGTTTTTCAAACACTGTAAAGATTCTGATAGTCATATCCAAGCCTGAAAATAATGTTTTATTAGGCTAATTTCCCCCAAGAAATTTAAACAAGAACGTGAAACTTTTGGGGGTTACCTAAGGTAAATCTAGAGCAGGTGGAGGGTCTGGGACTCCTCAGCATCCCAGGCTCCCTCAGTGGCTCTTACTACTGCCTGTACTTGGCCAGGGGGCAGGATCTCCGGGAGAGCAGGGGGCAGGGCCTCATGGCAAAGTGCAGGAAGGGGCTGGCGCTGCCCTGAGCCTCAGGTGGGCACAGAGTGGCCCCTCAGGGAATCTGGGACAAATGCTGTCCCTGAGTCATTCAGCCAGGGACTTGAACTCCGCATTTTAGGACAGTCCCGCCTGATTCAGGACGGGTGGGCAGCCTAGGTGAATCACTACCACCTGCTTACAGATTGTGAGAGCTTTATCTGTGCCAACTAAGGGCTGCCACTGGCAGCACAAACACTCTGCTCTGGGCTCCAGGAATCCCACTCATTCTCTCTGCAGGCTAGCAATTTATACACTCCACTTTATTACACGTGAGTGCCTGGTCCCGTCTTTCCAGAGTGTACACTGATCCACTGCCTCCATGGAAGCAGTGCGCCCCAATTTTCTGGCTTCATCCCTGTTCAACAACTCTCCTTTCACAGGCACTTAGATGTATCTATGCCAAATTGAAGTTTATTTAACAAAGTTTCAGTTACAGATTCACATAAAAGAAAGTAAAAGGATTTTGAAACATAAGGTTACAAGTAACAGAAAAATATAAAATGCAAACTATAGCATGTTCTTATTAACAGGTTACTTTCCTGTCTGATAAGGATTTTCACACCCAATGGTCAGTCCTTACAGCGCTTGTCCAGTACAGAGGGCTGGGATCCACTTTTCACAAGACATTTCCGCTGGCAGACTGTTGCTTCCCTAATGGATAACATTCGTGCCCTCTTTCCTTCTCTAATACAGTCTCAAACTTTTGTCTTTGCCGGTACTCAAGTCTGCATCTGTCCCAGAGTGTAAACAGGGCTGGGCTGAATCCATAGATGTCAGTTGTTCTCAGTGTTGATTGAGTCAGTTCTGAGACCCACCCTGGTTCAGGTGTCAAGCTTCATTTCCATCCGTTTTGGAAGCCAGTGTTCTACATGTTACACATCTACAAATGTTTTCCATACAAACATCCTGCAATAACCATGACAACCAGCTACTTATTTAACATTTGGTAGAGGCCACACATAACCCCCTTGGTGAAATATTTAGAAGATGGTGTAACACAGATGTAATATATCTGCCAGGGAATGGCTGGGAGTATCTGGGCATGGCTGTGTCACAAAGAGATTGCACTGTTGTTCTCAAGCTAGGAACTACATACACTTTTGTTTCAATGGCTTTGATTTTAAAGACATTTATTGAAGTGCTGTTCCACTATGAAAAGAGATTGTGTTAAAATGGCACCTTTTTACTGAATAGATCTCTTCCCATCTACATTCAGCATCATAGCTGTCCACTTGTGACTTTTTTTTTTGTACTCCTGTCAGTCTGGCAGAGCCCACATAGGTTGAGGAGATTGAGCTAAGTTTTCTTTCTCTTTGTGTGTGTTATCAACCAAATTGTTCACAAAGTTCCAATGAGCCAACTGAAGAAAATGTGGGTTACGTAGGTGGCTCCAAATCATTAGTTTAACCAGCAGAACCGTGATTCCTGGTGATGATATGTAAGAAACTAAAAACCCACGGTGACTGTCAGAGTTAAGATTGAGTCTGTAGGGTTGTTAGTTAGAGAAAACATCTATTTACTTGTAGCCTGAGCACATTTGCTTGGGAAATCATGGTGAGATAATAAACATGGACTCCTACAATGCAATTTTTAATGGATAAAATTTTCAAAAGCACCTACCTGGCTTAGGACCCTAAGTCCCATTGACTTTCAATGAGATTTTGGTTCCTAAGTACCTACGTCACTTTGAAAATGGAATTTAGGCTCCTACATCATCTAGGCACTTTTGGGAAAATGTACCCAAAATCAACTTTCAAAGTAGAACTGGACTTTCATGTATTTAACAAATTGTAATATTGTGAGAAAAACATGATGGGATGGCACGGGGCAGCAAAGAACTTGGGATAGCCGGTGTCCACTTCAAAACTGTTATGTTCTGGACGGAAATTTTGGGCCTTAGCGGCCCCTCTGCTTTTTCCTGATTGAACTTGGAGAATTGGGAGATCATGGTCTCTATTCTGCCCTGTATCAGAGGTGTAGCCGTGTTAGTCTGGATCTATAAAATCAGCAAAGAATCCTGTGGCACCTTATAGACTAACAGACGTTTTGGAGCATGAGCTTTCGTGGGTGAATACCCACTTCGTCAGATGCATGTAGTGGAAATTTCCAGGGGCAGGTATATATATGCAAGCAAGCTAGAGATAATGAGGTTAGTTCAATCAGGGAGGATGAGGCCCTGTTCTAGCAGTTGAGGTGTGAAAACCAAGGAAGGAGAAACTGGTTTTGTAGTTGGCGAGCCATTCACAGTCTTTGTTTAATCGTGAGCTGATGGTGTCAAATTTGCAGATGACCTGAAGTTCAGCAGTTTCTCTTTGAAGTCTGGTCCTGAAGTTTTTTTGCTGCAGGATGGCCACCTTAAGGTCTGGTATAGTGTGGCCAGGGAGGTTGAAGTATTCTCCTACAGGTTTTTGTATATTGCCATTCCTAATATCTGATTTGTGTCCATTTATCCTTTTCCGTAGAGACTGTCCAGTTTGGCCTATGTACATAGCAGAGGGGCATTGCTGGCATATGATGACGTATATTACATTGGTGGACGTGCAAGTGAATGAACTGATGATGGTGTGGCTGATCTGGTTAGGTCCTGTGATGGTGTCGCTGGTGTAGATATGTGGGCAGAGTTGGCATCGAGGTTTGTTGCATGGATTGGTTCCTGAGCTAGAGTTACTATGGTGTGGTGTGCAGTTACTGGTGAGAATATATTTCAGGTTGGCAGGTTGTCTGTGGGAGAGGACTGGCCTGCCGCCCAAGGCCTGTGAAAGTGTGGGATCATTATCCAGGATGGGTTGTAGATCCCTGATGATGCGTTGGAGGGGTTTTAGCTGGGGACTGTATGTAATGGCCAGTGGAGTCCTGTTGGTTTCTTTCTTGGAACAACTTTCTGATGCTGTCAGCTATAGTGATGTAGCACCTCTGTTTTCAAATTAATATTGCTGTAATGCATTTATCTTTAATTACAAGAGAACTCCCTCCAGGATATTTCCTAACAATACTCATTAGGAAGAAACAGATTAAGTCCTTACCAGTTAATCAACACCACAAACTTCTTAGTGTTCTGAAAACTACATGAAATAACACTGTCACCATAATAAGAGTGCTTAAAAGCATTAGGGAATCCACAGTGCTTTTGGCTGGTGAAAAGGTAATGATTAGAGATGGGCCCAAGGAGCTGCAGAGTTTCAGATGCACACGTCCCCAGGTTTAGGGTTGTTCAAATCTGGGGTTTGTGCTGGGTCCATCTCTAGTCAGGATTTTAAATGTATAAGAGGGGGGACAGCTTTGAAGCACATTACGTAGAACTGAGAAACGCATTGGGGCCAATGCAAGTGCTTTATGATCCTTGAGTGGGAAGTGCTATAGAAATGCAAAACATTTGTGTAAACTGTGAGATGAGTCCATTCATGAACTTTGTTGAAAATAAAATAAGAAAAGTGGAATAGAATAAAAAAGAACAAATCAAACATTAGAATGTATTTATTCATATCTAGCAGGCTTTCAAGAATAGATTGGCAAGAATTTATTAGTGGTGGATTGCAGCTTGAAGTGATAGTGCAGCAATTGTCTATTCAATTCTCATCTTTAGCCTTTATTTGGTAACAACACCAGAATTGAAAGTGTTTTGTTACAAATAGGCCAATGTAAACCTGTTCCATAGTAGCATTAAACATAGTAGTAATAATAGTATAATGTTAACATGTTAAGTTTTGAAAGCATTTTTTACATGAAATACACATTGAGGGTTAGGAGGCACTGTTGCCTCTAGAGGCCTAAATTCAAATTCTGTTTTGGCTCATGAGTAGGGGCAGCCCCAGGGACCAGTGCACCAAGCGCTTGCCTGGGGCGGCAAGCTGGGAGTGGGGGCGGCCTGCTGGTCGCTGTGAAGGCAGCAGTCAGGCTGCCTTCGGCAGCATGCTTGTGGGAGGTGCGCTGGTCCCGCGGTTTAGACAGCAATTCGGTGGCGGGTACGCCGAAGGCGCGGGACTGGCGGACCTCCTGCAGGCATGCCGCTGAATTTGCATTACCAGCTGACCTCCCGCAGGCATACCGCTGAATCCATGTTACCAGCAGACCTCCCACAGGCATGATGCTGAATCTGCATTACCAGCGGACCTCCCGCAGGCGCGCTGCCGAATCCGCATTACCAGCGGACCTCCTGCAGGCATGCCGCTGAATCCGTGTTACCAGTGTACCTCCTGCAGGCGCGCCGCTGAATCCGCGTTACCAGCGGACCTCCTGCAGGCATGCTGCTGAATCTGCGTTACCAGCGGACCTCCTGCAGGTGTGCCGCCGAAAGCGGCCTGATTGCCGTGCTTGGGGCAGCAAAATACATAGAGCTTCCCCTGCTCATGAGTGAAAATGAATTAGCTGTTCTTATCCTAGTCCACACACGCTTGTATCATATCACCAAACGCAGCCTGCTCATGAGATTACTAGCCTAGAAAACCAGGAATAGTGCCACTCAGGACTGATGCTCATTGGCAGGGTTGTATGGAGAAACTTGTGCAAGCCCTGCCTGCACTTTTCATCAGTACAAATTCACATACAGTTTTAAAAAAAAATCTCCTATCTGGATGACAGCAATTGAACTGTGCTGATTAACTCCTAAGACATATGAGCCAGACTTTTTAGAAGTGCTGAGCACCCACAGCTTCCATCACATTTTAAAATCAGACAATAGATGTCCACAATTTGCTGTCACTTTCTCCAGTCAAACATCAGTGTGCAAAGCTTAATGTTTTAAAATAATACTTGGTTTTATCTATAGTTTGGTGAGTTTTCATAAAAGAAATTTTCAAACAGAATTTCTAAGGGATGAACTCTTCATGGCAATAATTTCATTTGCATTAATAATTACTATCTACAAGTTACCTGTGAATAAACATATTTTATTAAATAATTTTATAAAATGCTGTTTGTGGACCGGCAGAAACAAGTGTAAATGATTTTATTTTAAAAATAGCAATGTATAATGAAAAGTATTGTCTACATAATATAGTAGTTCAATTAAATGACCTGGTTTAAAAAGAAGGCTTTTTCATTATTCTTATGATCATACATTTATTGCATAATGATGTTACTGTAATATATTGAATTGTTAAGTATTGCTCTGGGATAGTGAACTTCAGATCTCTATGCAAGGGTCTGTATTTAATCAGATCTCACTAAAGGGGGATGCGTTCCATGATTATCATAATTCATCTATTCATCCTGCACTCCTTATCTTTTTTTCAGGATGGAGTAGGTGTAGATGAGAAGCTGTCTTTAAGGCGGGTAGCTGTGGTTGAAGATTTCTTTGACATTATCTATTCCATGCATGTGGAAACAGGGCCTAATGGAGAACAAATCCGAAAGCATGCTGGACAAAAGAGAACTTACAAAGCAGTAAGTAAACAAAAAACAGAACATCTATAAGTTAAAATAGAGTAACACAATTGCATATCTATTTATTGTTTTTTTCAGACTGTGAGTTATTTGGATTGGTGATTTTGTGATTTATTTGGATTGGTGTTTTTCAGAGTTGGGCCAGAAGTATTACAGCCCATCACTTTCAGCTATATTTCAGAGGTCTGTGTGGGTACATGTGTGTGCATATATGCAAATGAATGGGTTGAAAATGCTTAGGGTCAAATTTTCTACTGGTGTAATGCGTGCAAGTCTATTGACTTCAGTGGAGTTTGGCCCATTTGCACCAGCAGGGAATTTGGCTGTTTTAGTATGATTTGAAAGATAAGGCCTGTGAGGTAATATCTTTTATTGGACCAACTTCTGTTGGTGAAAGAGACAAGCTTTTGAGCTTGTCTTGTTAATCTCAAAAGCTTGTCTCTCTCCCCAACAGAAGTTGGTCCAATAAAAGATATTACCTCACCCACCTTCTCCCTCTAATATCCTGGGACCAACAAAGCTACAACTATACTGCATCCTAATATGAGTTGATAATTTATTAAAGTGAAGCTCCATGTTAATAGTATTATTTTAAATATTATTAAATTGAAATACAGATGTTCTTCCAATTTATGAAGACTGTCAAGATACAACCATTAAGATTTGTTAAATGAACTGCTGTACTTCAGCAGATGATTGAAATCTCCACTATACTTTATTATAGCGGAAATACATTTTATTTAATGGTCTGCACATTTGTAATACTTTTCCTGAAAACAAAAAGTTGAAAAGCAAGTAGATTTAATGGCATATCTATTGACTGGTCAGATGTTAGACCAGTATAAACTGGCTGATTAGAGAGAAAATTCTCTCGGACTCTGGAACTGTGTTTTATAGTTTGAGCTAGACACTTCAATTCAACGTTGGTCTTGAAATATTTGTCAACTGATGTTTAATGGAGCAGTATCTTTCTGCAAATATGACATTTTCCCTTCTTAAAGAGAACTAATAAAATGTTTACTGTTACTTCCTGAGGGGAATAAAATGTATTTCCTTGTCTGTAAATTAGTGACCTTACTCCTATGAGTAGCCCCATTGGTTTTAATGGGGCTACTTGTGAGAAAGGCAACCAAATTTATGCACAGACATACACACACATTATGTATATATACTCTGTACACAACATACACTATATTATACCAGCATTCAATAGTGTCTCCATCATAGTCACCTACACTTTTCTTCTTTTCTGGGACATTATCCCAGTGGTTTGCAGCTGCAGTAAGTTGAAACTTTATGCACATTAGCCTGGATGCAATCTTTAGAAACAAACAAAAAAAAAAGGTACATAATTTGAGCCATCCTTAATATAAAGAGCAACAAAATGTGTAAAAAGCTCAAAATGTCAGATACCTGCAGTTGAAATTGAGTTACTGAGTATAAGAAATAGTGAATTTGTAGAGGCATAATAATTTTTACTATGTGGCACATTCTTTTAAAAATATTTTATTTCTAGGCTATTTCATAGTGTATGTTGTAGGCCAGGTCTCTGTAAGATTTCTCACAACTTGCCCTCAGCATTATTGACCCACAAGATATATATGTATAAAGGATGACACTTGCAGTTGTCATGACAAATTATGCCAAGTTATGCAGTGATCTTCTAATGTGGACAAAAAATAAGTGTCTAAATAACTTTTAACTGTCACTATAGCCAGTTTTGAAGCTTGGTCTTCAGGGCACTAATAAAAGTAGTATTAGCTTAATGGGTCATTAGCTATGCATTAATAAAAGTAGTATTATCGTCACTGTACACTAGCTATGCATTAGTTTTGCCACTGCGTTCTATTGTAATGAACATATCACTAGCACTCTTAATTTCAAAGGTTCTTCATTTAGTAAGTATATTGACTGTTTATTGCCTGTAAATAAAATACTTTAGGGCACAACCCTGCAAATATATATACTACAGCTATAATACTTACTACTGTCAGTAGTCCCACTGATTTCATGTGGATCAGGCCTTTATATATTATGAATAATGTGCAAAGGCAGCTAATGTGCCTTTGGAGCAATTTGTGTAGGTTAAGCAGCTTGTATGGCAGTTTCATTTGATGTTAATTTTTATTACAGTGGTGACATAAGTTTATTACATAGTTATCAGCTGATGATACAGAAGCCCAAGTACATGTTACTGTGTCATTATCAATGTTTGTGTGTGTATTACTGTTATTTGTTGGTTTACAACATGCATCCAATTACATGTCCCTGGGACAAACTGCATTTGTATAATTTTAAAAAATACAGTAATTCTATGAAAAAAAAACAAAACTCCAAAACAAACTAACATCAGCTTTTGCACTCCACGTTTAAGTGAGACCTTAATTAGACTCTGCTGGACTATCTGGGAAAGCAAATTCCAGTGTCATGGACTCTCTTGAGCCCCTAGAGGATTAAATCAAAGGTCTGTTAGCTCAAGCAATCCAGCTGACTTCTGCTGTGGTGCCTCACAGAGAGGGAGGGAGTCTCTCAAGGAATCATGTCCCAAACCATTTAGGCCTTAGAGTTTTATAAATCCAAGTCAGTATCGCAGCTACTCCAAAAGTATTTGCTGAACCAAAACTGTGGTGATTTTCAGCCTCACGTATCATCGGTGAATCATTCTTGATTCTGTAAATGTATTTGTCAGACATATTCACCAAATCTTTTGGGTGAACATATTTTTAGAGTACGGATGGTTCATGAACTGTTTGCTACAATTATTTGGTATTTGATGTTCACAATTCATGGCATGTGATTGGTCACATGGTATCACTTCTGCTCACTGATGGGATGATTGAAACTTTTCAACAAGGGAACAATGAAAAGAAAATTCTGAATGTCAGCCATTCTTCTGGAACTCTGGGGATTCATAAATATTTTCATGAGTATCATCAGCTTCCTGAATACTCACAAATAATTTATGTTATGACCCCACAAACAGCAGCAAATTAAATTCAAATAGGTTAGTAGTGAACCTGCTTTTTCATAATTCTATCAGCACTAGTCAAAACTTTGAATATCGCCCAGGCATGATTAGTAAGACAAAGAAACTGGCAAAGGTATTGTAACTTAAATTAACTATGGCTTGTATTTAGCTGGGTAAACAAGTTTGGAAAATGTAAGAAAAGCCCTGACTCTGTACCTAGTTCCTGTTCTGAAATGAGTTTAAGACTTTTTTCAGTTTTGAAAGAGGACTCCCTTCCCATCCTGTTCCCAGTGCTGAAGTGCTGGAATACATCAGTGTGTCATGCTGCAAACTTGCCCAGCATACCATCCTGGGATATGTAGGCTCAATTTGTGAACTGAGCATCCTTAGTCTTCACCACAGGTATTAATTTTAAATTGCAAGGCTTTGTGGAAATGACTGGCACTTGTACAGTTTCAGTGGGACTTTACATAATGATGCTGCATAGGAAGATAACTATGCTATTCGGTAGTTCTGTGATAATAGTATTTTGGAGGGAGCTGCTGTACATTTTCATCAGCTGAAAAGTGTGTCAAACTCGAACTGCAGGATTCCTCAACACAGAGTCCATTAATTGCTTAGGAAACTATCTGTGTTATAGTATGCAGTTATGTAGTAAGCTCTCCTTCTAACTTGACTCTAAGTAACCTGCAGGGATCACACAAACTGTATCATGCGGAGCCAAGACTTTTTCCCTTAAGGCTCAGTATATTAATCTTAACAATGGAAAAATGACAGTAAATTGCTAATTTCGCTAACAAAAGTAAGTAGGTTCTTTTTTATTCTTCTTACTGACTTACCGTGCTACATGTGGGTGTCCTAGTTCATATAGTAAGTAAGACCACCTAGAGACTGATACTATTAGATTACACCATTACATGTCTATGAGCAAATTCTTTGCTGATATAACTCTATTAATGTCAGTGGAGTTGCGCGAGCAGAAACTTTGGCCCTATATGTATTGCAGTGAAACAAGAATTGTCTTGCTTCTGGGGTTTTAAATCACAGCTTTAACATTTTAAAACAGATATTTGCAAGTATTGTAGCAGACTAGAGAAACAATGTATATAGTGATTATTAATCTGTTAGTTCCAGAACTGCCCCTGATGTTTACAGACATTAAAAAAACAAGGTCCTTGTCCTGAGGAGATCACATTAACATATAGACAGTGTAGTTAAACATCACGGGCAGTCAAGTAATTTCTCCACAAATAATTCCCATAGTGCTTATGCCTTGCTGTTTCACAGGCACACAAGTGTTTACGGAAAGGGAGAAGAGTGAAAGGAGCCTATTCCTTGGAGTACAGAATCTACACACTGTCAGGTGCAAGGCTCCAAAATGCCTTTTTGAGGGGGGGCAGCTGTGGGACACACTGGCTAGCACAGCTGGTGGAGCAAGCAGAAAAAAGTATACTGTGTTCCCTGAAGGGATTTATCAGCCAGCACAATCCTCATGCTCAGCTGGGAGCTCCAGGAAGAATTCTCTTTCCTGGGGACAGAATTCCTCCTGGAGCTCCACGTATAGTATTGTGGCTTAAAGGTACAACTGAGCCCACATTGTGTATAGACCTCAAACCATGGGAGGAATATTGCAATGGTAAAATGGGAGAGGGGTGAGATGAGAGGGAAATGCTATTGAGAGAACAGATTCATTTTTTTTTTGTGGCAGGGGGGAATTGATTTGTTTTTAAAGTTTGTTTAATCCTGTATTCTGACACAGTTCTTCCAAAGCACCTAAAATTCGCTAATATCTCTCTGCCTGGGAGCCTGCGTGACTTAGTGGGAAGAACATAAGGATTCTGTTTTTTTCTGGGAAATCAGTCTAAGCAAAATTCATGTGATGTTCTCAGCCTAATTCTTGTGGGGAAACATTTCCATGTTTTGTTGTGGGTGGGAATGGGGTGCTGTTTGCATAGGCTTTGGACTGCTCAGTTACTGGGCCTGTAAGCAGGTACGCTAGCTCACCAGCCCAGGAAAGAACCAATACTACACTCAAGTCTGTTTTAGGCCCTTGACTCAGGGCACTATTCATTGTTCAAACACAAAAACAAAGCAATTCCCCTGACCAATGCAGGCAGGTCCCAAAGGCTTGTCCCTTACCTCTGTCACAGGCCCATCCACAAAGAAATAGGACACACATTCATCTTTAAATCCCCTGGTGGGTCATGTGACAGGCAGGTAGCCCTTAACCATTTCCTGTCTGTTTTACCGTGACACAGGCCCCAAATTCATCTCTGATATAACTGCATTGAACTTAGTAGACTTAAACCCTGGGTAGACTTAAATCATTGAACCTGAGTTGCAATCACCCATATAAAGGGAGAATGACTGGAAATGGCTGATCACTGCAATGCAGAAATCTCACTACAGATGCTTTAATTATACATGGACTTGTTAGACTAAAAGAGGCTTTTTAGTTTTCAGCATTGCAAGTCCATAAACATTCATGATGACCTTCGTTTTTTTTCTCTCTTTTCATTACTTCTTGCCTTTCAAACAAATGGCAACAATAAAACAGTTCTACATAGTTCTCGCACTGATTGAGTAACAAGTGTTGGAGTAGGCAGAGGTGGATTAATATTTCTGAAGTCCTGGGCCAGAGCAAGTGGGGGGCCCCTCCCTACCCCTTCCACCTATGGTTCCGCTCCCATTTTGCCCCCTCCACATGTGCACATGGCCCTATCCCTTTCTGCTCCTTCCCTGGGGCCCTGCCCCTGTTCCACACAGGGTCTCCCCTATTCTCCCCCCTCACCGTGGCCCCAAGACCAGAGAAGCTCTGTCCCCCCACTGCCTGGCTGCTTCTGGGGCCAGGATCTGGGGGTGCTGAGGGCTTTCCCTGCCACCACACCTGGCGCTGCTGCCAGGGAGTGGGGTCATGGTTGTGTGGGGGGCTTCCCCCACTGCTGCGCCTGCCCTGCCCACCTGGCGCTGCCACCATGGAGTGGGGTCTGGAGTCACAGAGGTTTCCCCTGCCTGGCCCATGGGGAGCAGAGTCGGGGGTGCAGGGTGCTTCCCCCACCTCTGGCCCACCCTGCCTGCCCGGGGCTGCTGCCTAGGAGAGGGGTCAGGGCACAGGGCTTTCCCCGCTCACACGGGGCTCCGAGGCCTCCCAGTTGGCTAGAGCCCCTGGGCTAATCCACCACTGAGAGTAGGGCTCAGGAGTATGTTCAGGCCCTGATTCACCACCACATTACTCCAGTTTTACACTCCATTATACCAACACAAAACTGGAGTAAGGCAGGGCCTCAGCTTGCATCTTTCAAAAATTTTAACATCTTTATTTTGCATTTTTGTATCTATATTTGCAAGGGATAGCTCAGTGGTTTGAGCATTGCCTTTTAAACCCAGGGTTGTGAGTTCAATCTTCAAGGGGGCCATTTAGGGAACTGGGGTAAAAAAAAACCTGTCTGGGGATTTGTCCTGCATTGAACAGGGGGTTGGACTAGATGCTCTCCTGAGGTCCTGTCCAGCCCTGAAATTCTATGATTATCCAGGAACCTAGTCGTTGTCTCTCAGGATAAAACACAAAAAATAAACAATGAGCTTTTACAGAGGCACGTTACCTGATTTGCACTGTCCAGCTGCATCCAGAATATGACTTTAAGTATGGGAGCTTCTTCTAGCCTCTCAGGTCTTTGTTCTGTTTCATGTTACATTATTTAATTACCTTCGGCTCTCTTGTGAAAATGCTCATAAGGAGATAAGAAATTTTGAAGCAGCAAGAAAAGGTAATCTGGCCCAATATGTCTGTCCTTAAATTCATGGCACTCCTCTTTCTCTTCTGGTTTGGTTTTGTTTTATTTTGCTGTGGATTGACTACAGGCAGAGGAGAAAATGGCCAGCTCCTTGCACAAAGTAATTTCTCTACAAATAATGCTCGTGGTGTTCAGCACTTATAACTATAGGCATATTAAGGCTTCTTGGACCCAGACCCACTGATCTGTGGGGTTCAGAAAAGCACACACATTCATTTTGTTGTTAGCAGCATTAACTTTCCTCTCATTGGCATCTATCTTGGTAAAGCAGGGTCGGTAAAGCAGGGGCTACTGTGTAGTGGTATTGGGGGAGTCAGTGTCAGCATAGCTCTTTAGTGAGTCATGCTGCCAATGGAAGAAGAGGACAGAAAACAGCATGGAAAAACATGGATTCCACAGGGAGGATTTAGTATGTGTGATTTCCAGTCCTGTCAATCCTTGAGGACACTCTTCACTGTTGCAGAGCTACATCACCAGGTCTCCTACATCTTCTGCATGGCAGCATCTCCTTTTCCCCTGAACAGAGAATGCATTGGGAACTCTTCAAGTTCATATCCACTGCAGTAGTGGAAAGAGAATCCCTGGCTAGGCACTGCACTGATGCCTGGGCACAGAGGGCATGTCAGAGGTGTGGCTAGAGCAAAAGGGTGTGGCAGGAGTGTGACAGCAATCCAGTAATCCTCAACTGTTGGAACTGGTCTCTGTGGGCCATTGCAAACAGGAATAATTCAGCCTGATCTAAGTTGTACCAAAATGGCCTCTGATAGGCCACAAGATCAGGGGCACCTTTAGTTTCTCTCAAGTCCAATTCTGAGCACAGCTGGGCCAGGCTCAGGGATCAAGCCTTAAATTTTAGAGCACTCTTTCTTCCCCTTGAGCTCTCCTATAGAAGATGTTAACTTAGCCCTATGGCTTTGTTTATGATTGATTTTCATATAATTTATGCAGACAATCACATACAGTAAGTGCCCCACTTTGGTAAATTATATGTTGGGTCATGTTCCCTTACCTATATGATTCATTTACCCTATAATTGTTAGTGTAAATCCTTACATTATCCATAGGACAGTGAGTAGATCCCTAACTAGATACGTGTCAGAATGTGTTACTGAGCACGAAATAGGGACCTTCCTGGTGCATGATCACCAGTGCAAAAGCTAAAAAAGGATAAAGAAAAAGTCAGAGGCATAGCTGAAATAATGCCAATCCATGAAACAAAAGCATGGGCCATTTTTTGTCATCCTGGGGTTAAAGTTCTGCTCTCACACACTGTAAAATCAAAATATCTGCATATTGAAGTCAGTGGGTTTACTCTGGATTTACACTGATGTAAACAAGAGCAGAATTTGGTGTGTAAATTAGACTAGTCTTCTTGAAGCAGGTCCTAAGCACATGATTACTAATTTATCTCCTATGTAAATGCCAGAGTATTCATCAACACAGAAGAATTCTGTGTTCACAGAAACATACCATTCATTCATTTTGAAAAAACAAACAAACTCTGAGAGCTAAGAATTCTGTAGACTTTTATAAGTCTGAGGGAATGTTTATTTAACACAAGCTACAATTGAATCCCGTTCTAGAAAAAAAAACAATTATGTTCTAACTTCAGTTTTTTCTCTTCACTAGCTCTGATGACTATACCATCCCCTTTGAATGCCTCTTCCCCATTCTGCCTTTGCTCACTTAAGGAAAAAGATGTAATTAATTTAAAAAAAATCAAAAGGCCAGGAAATTAATTTTTTAAAATTATACTTAAAACATCATATCCCTTCCAACCTGTACCTCCTTCATGTAAGATAGAGGTCTATGACAAGTATCTCAGATAACTAACATGTTAAAAGGGTTTACGATAGGCCTAGATGTCTAAACAGCAGGTTTGAGATGAGGCTTACAATGTCTAAGCAGCAGGACCAATGTGGATAGAAAACAGTTAACAATTTTGCAGCACCTGGAGTGAGGATAGTATAACAGGAAGATGAGATGGGAGGGGGATAGGTTTGTGGTGTGTATATGAAGTATAAGATATCAGCTGCTAATGTTGCTGCCATATCAAGGGAAACAATTTGATGGAAAGTCTCTGATCATGTAGGTGAATGTGAGTGGTCAGCTGAGCCAGAGTTTAACAATTCACCCAGGTGGTTCAACAACAGGGCTTTCCAGTTTGAGTTTTTGCATCCAAAGTTTATGTAGCTTATCACCTCTTTCCTCTTCTCTCCCACCCTCTAAAGCAAAAGATTTGAACAGTGACAGATACATGAAAAATCAGATCACACAAACACCTTGTCCGTTGCCCTCTAAACATTATAACTATCGCTCCCAGGGGAAGTGCCACTCTTTGACAGGGTGCAGCATGTGTTCCCATATTCTCACCTGTTAGGCCAGCTTCACTAGCCAGCACAGAGACAGAGCAGGACCAGGGGCCAGCACTTTCCCTTCAACAGCATCACTTGCCTAGAGCAGACCTTGTTCTCAGGGAAGCATAAAGACTGCAATTGTGCCCAGACCTAGCACAGGCCTCCAAGTGTGAGAAGGGTTCCTTGTGCCCTCTCCATTCCTTCACACAGCCACACACAGGCTGAGCACAATCAAGCCCTATGTATTTTTAATTGGCATATTTGTTCTGGCTGTCTATATACTGCAGTTTTGGAATCTCCTGGCATTTTGTCAACTAATTGCTATTCTCCATCTCTATCCCATTCAGGATGTTGGTTCTATTACTTGAAGGAGGGAATGGAGATTGCATAGCATAAGATCCCTGCTTTGGACACAATGCTGTTTGGTCTTTATCTAAACTGTATACAATGGACCCCAATTCACTATAAAACCATGTAATAATAATAATGAAATAAGTCTGTTTTCATTTGTTAGCCTGATGTCAGTGAGGAAGACGGCACCCCTTGACTTCCACCACTGACTCTGTTATTTACACTCCTGTCATCAAGAAATCTGGTTCAACTACCTGATTTGATGGCCCTGGGCTTGGGGCTATATACCACCTTCCAGTTTTTTCCCTCTGGTTCCTTTCTGATCTATTTTTTTAAAGAAAAGATATGAAACTATATGCTTTCCTGACACTCCATCTCTTCCATACTATACACACGTACTCTGTTGTTAATGTCTTATGGGTTATTAAGTTCACTTGCAAAATCTCACTTCTGTTCCTCACATTTGCCACATGTGCCCTAAGATCTACCTCTTAGTTTTGTGCTTGTTAGTTTTACAAACAATCGTGTAGCTAAAAAAGGCTATATAATAAATAACACATAATGCACTAAAATAATCTAAACATTGAAAGCAGAACACAGAGGCAATTATCTCCACATATTAAAATTACAATGGAACAGAGAAGGCTTAAAGGCCTCAATAAGTGCCAGGAGGAAATACTGACTAGTCAATAGCCATCAGGCCTGTTAAGAAGGTTTGCCCTTCCCCCCCGACCCCGTCGGCGGCCCTGCCGGTATGGACCCCACTGGCAGGGCCCCTGACGGGGGGGCAAAAGAGGGCAGGGACATTAAAGGGCTGCAGTGCTTTAATGTGGGCTGGGCATGGGCCGGTGCGAGTTCTTACCGGTACGGAGTACTGGCCTACTTTCATCCCTGGTATAGCCTGATACTTAGCTTATAGCCACAGCAACACCATGCTTGGCCCTGCAGAGGGGTGCTGTGAGGCAGCCCCACCTGCCACAGTATTATAGTTATGCTTGTACTTATGGAATTGTCTAATGATCTGTGTTAGTCTTCCCCTACTCTTCCATGCTTGTGTGAGAAAAGCTGATGTTGGGCATGCTAGGAAGTTACAAGTCCTTCTCTCTTACAGCCCTTAATATAGTCTTTACTCTAAAGAGGAATGCCACTGACACCCATGGGAATACTCACACGAGCAAGTGTTGCAGAACTGGGCCATTACTGGCTTCTTTTCGTAGAACTGGAAGGACACAAAGAACATTTTCTTAAAAAATAAGATCATTGACCAACTCTTGCTGTCCTCACTGACATGAAAAGCACTAATTAACTCAACAGGACTCCTTCTGTGAGAAAGGCAAGCACCATTTGTCCCCACAATTTTTATTTTTCTGGTGATGGAAGCAAAATGCATCACTTTCCCATTTGCTACCCCTAGGACAGTAATTTGCTGCACACACACAAGCAGTACTGTGGCAAACTACTGGGAAGCACAATTTATCATTTAAAATTAAATGCATAAAAATACGTGGGTCAGATCCTGAGCTGGTGGAAATTGGCATAGCTCCAATGACTTGATGCTCATTAAACTAAACCTACACCAGCTGAATATTTAGCCCATAAAATTTAAGTAATCTGAGCCAATTCACTAGGTAAAAGAAAGGGGACGTTGGCCAAGGTTAACATTATATAAGGATGGGTATCCCTGAATACATATAGTGGGAAGCTGGAGACAGAAGGAGCTGCCATGTGAACAAATTCAGTTGTGGGAGTTGATGTTCCCTTGTAGTCAGGGGAGCACTCCCATCAAATCGGGGGCTTAACTCAGTTGTTCCTGACAGAGGATTTCAATCCTATTTAAGTGGAATCAGAATTCGACAGAAATAATTGATTAGAATGCATGGAGCATTCCTATCAAATCCAGGCTACTAATGAATCCATGGATAAGGTCCATTAATTTCAATGCAGCCAAACTTCAAATGTGTTAAAATGTTATGAAAGAGCGTTGGCTGCATATGTGCACTTACTAGTGCACTTACTAATGTCTAAATGTTAATTTCTAGCTGATTTTAAGTTATTCTTTTTTAGATGCTGTAAAAACTCAATCCAACTCATATTTTCACGCTTTAAAAAAATCAGCTGTTTTTGTTATGTAGAAGTGAGCAAAATTGATCTGAAATACAATTTTTTTTATTTGCAGAATTTGTAATTTAAAAAGTGCCTTAATTTAATGTTTTCAGACAAACTTCTTTTGGGACTAAGACAATATGTGCCAAATTTCAGCTCAGAAAGAAATTTTCTCATGTTATAACACTTCTGAAAAAGAGGTTTATAAAGGAAACAGTCGAACAGCCTTAACATTAGTAGCATAGACATAATGGTATAATTCACATTCTTAATAATTTTTAATGCATAGTTTGCTGCTTATTTCATCCCTTCAAACCAAATTGATGGGTGAGTTTAAGGGCCCAGCAGAATATAAATTACACCAATTTAAACTCACACCAACTTAGTGACATTTTCACTTCTAAATCTGCTCCACTGAAGTGTTTAAGGGAGTGTAATTTACAGCACTGGGTAGCCAGGAGACAGATTGCAAAAGAAAGGGATAAGATGGTTAAAATAGGCCAGCTCACCTTCTTCCTGCTCCCTTACGCTTAGTTAGACCTACTTTCACATATTTAACTGCACTTACCCCCATTTACTGAAATGTAACTTACACCACTTTACACATACCTCCTCTGAATTTAGCCCGCTATCTTTTCACCTTGGTCCCCTATGTCGACTTGCATCAGCATTGCCACCCTTCAGTAGCTAAGTGGGATCCTGCTGCAGGCTTCCCAGCAGCAGAGTACAAGTGGGTGTCAATCTACTCCTCTTTTAATTTCTGCTGCTGAATCTGACTCTCTCTCTTCAGGAGCAATCTGCTTTGCAAAGCAATCAATTGGCAAACTGAGGCCTAGAAATTCATTGTGGCACTAGTTGCGTTTGTTGATCTGCAGGAGACCAGAAGCACATACCCTCAGATGTCAGACTTTATGGTTGTGTGTGAACATAAAATATGAAAATCTGATCATTTTGGACTGGCCAAAATGTATTACTTCAAGGTGCGCCAAAGGCACCACAGACTGCTAAATTCTAGGGTGATTAGCGGAAAGGCTTTATTTAAATCAGAGTATTAATCATTGACTCTGTGAAGATTTTCAACAAATGATGTAATGAAGACAAGACTAGAACAGTGAGGAAGGAGACTATCAACATTCCTAATCTCTTGAATCCGGTACCTATTTGTTGACATATTGTTAACATTAAAATAAATAAAACTTAGAAACTAAGGAAGTTTTTGTGGTACACGCTGTAACAAAAATAGCTGGGAGCTTTTCAGTGGGTTTAAAATAAACCCCTCACTTGGGTGCCTGTTATATATGAATATTTTTGCTGAAAAGAATTTGCAAAAAATATAAATAAGAAAACAGAGCACCTTTTAAAATGAATTCATTTTTTCAGAATCGACTATTATTAGCCATTAAATAAGTAGGTAGATGTTTCTGGAAAAGCTGAATAGTATGTAGTGCATGCTTTCATTGTGCTTCCTGGCAGTATGGAATAATATGCCTTATATGGAAATGTAATGATCGGTTCTGTTAAATCATGTTCAGTCAGCTTATATAATAACACCTATATTTTGTTATTCATTTCAGATTTCAGAGACCTATGCCTTCCTGCCTAGAGAAGCGGTGACACGATTTCTAATGAGCTGCTCAGAGTGCCAGAAAAGAATGCATTTAAACCCAGATGGAGCGGATCATAAAGGTAGTTTTAGTGTCAAATGGTGGGATGTAAAGTAATTTTATTCCTAATAACCATTTATATTTTCCTAGTTTAAGTGAAGGTTCATAAAAATTTGGTAGACTGGAACAGTTCAACAAGTCAGATCATCTCATTTAGTTAAGTTATAAAGTAGTGAATCTTCTGCATTCACATAAGGGATGGAGTGTAATGCCATGCTCACCCTCAATAGAAAGATGATTTTACCTGGAGGAAATCATTTATTTTAGTTTGGAAATGTTTATACATCCATTTAAAAGTGGGGGATAGATGGGGTGCATGCACTGTAGTCATTGAGGATAGAAGAGCTCATAAATTTTCCTGGGTTTGTGCTTGATTCATATATTTTTTTCATGGAAACTTCTATCTGTACAGCCAAAGAGCAATTGAAAATGCCAAAGTTGGAGCCAAATGACAGAAACTGCATTTGACTGCAGATTAGACAGAGGTGCCCTCCAATATATCATGCATAATAAACATATTTATGTTACAGATAATGGAAAACCTCCAACTTTGGTGACCAGTATGATTGATTACAATATGCCAATTACTATGGCCTACATGAAACACATGAAACTGCAGCTACTAAATTCACAACAAGATGAGGTAAAAATTCAAATATTTAAAGTTCGTTCACTGTTGCTGTTATGGGTCAGATACTCACGGTCTCCTTAGACCCAATGGGTTTGGTTAAGCACTCTGTGCTGCTGCACAAGAGATATTAGTTCAAGAGTTAGACAATGCCTTTTACGTGACTGGGCCAGTGGGGGCTGCGAAGGGTCTGGAGGCAGTATATCCAGTCCTGGATTAGTCCTGTGCTCAGCAGTGACCTCCACTTTCAGAGGGGACATTATTATCAGGTCCTGAAGTGAATGCTATCCAGTTCTCAAGGTCAGTAGTCAAGATACAACACAGTGTGGGAGTGCAAATGGAAGCAATAACAGGATTGGTTTGGATCACTAGGACTAAGGACCTCACTGGGAAGCATATAGGGAATTAATCCATCCTTCCTAGCAGCTCCATCCCTAATTCAGCAAACACTTAAGTTTATGCTTAGAGTTAAGCATATGCCTAAGTGCTTTGCTGAATTGGAGTTTCTATCACAATGAATAAAAAGGGAATCAAGCTAAGGCTTTGTCAAAGGGAATTGGGACTAAACCACTTTTTTGATTATTTATGTTCTTTTCCTTGATTCATGCCGCACTTTTTCAGATATTGGAAAATGCTTCATGAATTGGATGGGAGCTTGCAAATTATTTGTAATAAACTCACTTTGACAGAAACGTATTCATTTACCATGCAAGCTGCCAAATAGTTAGGAGCCCAGTTCTATGCCAGCCAAAGAACAGTCTTACATGCTGTGTCCTTCTGCCTGCCTGCAAGAAATAATCTGAATTTGATTTTTATTTTAAAGAAAAACCTTTAAAAACAACCATAACAGCTGGATTATGGCAAAGACCCTGATTGACTCTTGAATTCTGTAAAGCCAGCAAGATTCTCTTTCATAATAAGTAGCTATGGACTATTGTTGGGAATTCATGAACTGTTCAAATCCCCACAAAAACTGGATTGTCAGTACTTCTCTAAAAATAGCAGGGATTTATTTTCTTTACTGGGTTTTTTTTGCAATTCCCTATGAGAACTCCACACACAACTACTGCCTGATCTCCTCTTCCCTACAGCCAGGCTCCCCTGAGTTGGCTACCTCTGGTTGGGAAGCCAATTCCAGAACCACCAACAGCAGGAGATTGGAGGCTTTATCCTTGCAGTGCTACTTAAAGCTACTTTCTTCTTTCACTTCTCCCCTTCCTCCCATTGAGAATCACTCTTGTCATACAGGGCACAGCCGGGGCAGCTCTATGTATTTTGCCACCCCAAGCACGGCAGTCCAGCTGCTTTCAGTGGTGCGCCTGCGGGAGGTCTGCTGGTCCTGCGCCTTTGGAGTACCCGCTGCTGAATTGCCGTTGAAGCCGCGGGACAGGCATACCTCCTGCAAGCGTGCCGCCAAAGGCAGCCTGACTGCCGCCCTCATGGCAACCAGCAGCACACCCCCTGCGGCTTCCCGCTCCAGGCACACGCTTGGTGCGCTGGTGCCTGGAGCCACCCCTGGGCACAGCACTAATGCTAGAGTAGGGCCATCTACTACAGTGTACTCCTCCCCTGCCACAGCTCGAGAATTTCAGTATTGTCCTTTCTGGCCTAATGACAGGAATCAGGCCCCCTGCAGTGTACCAGTTTTCCATCCAGGTCAGCCAGCAGGAGTGATATAATGGTAGTAGGAAGCACTCGCTTCTTCCTGCGCTCCCTCTGTAGCTGACAGCATGGCGTCGATCATGCAAATCCAGTCTTGCTGTGTATGAAATCTTTGCCACATTGTAGCAAGGAATAGTGTTGCAATTTTTAATGTATTTCATTTGCACAATGAGCATTCGCTAATAAGCAGCTGCATTGCAAGTGACGTTCTCACGGTCATTTTTAAACTTGGCTCACAACTGATACATACCTTCAGTGCCTAGATATTATATTCTGGCACCAAGAACAAAATGGCAATGAAAACATAACAGTATGAAGTAGGAGCGTTTCTGCAACATATCTTCAAACTATTGTGTGCAATATGGTGCACTTTAAAAATCCATCCTTTGATTTATACTAAGATTCTGTTTCCAAGGTTTCACTCATCATCTTTGTATCATTGTGGGAGGAGAGGATCTGAGGTGACAACCAATGTATATACTACAGCTAGCCAGTAGTAATCCAGTCTCTCATAAATAGTAATCTGTCACCCAAACACATTGGGCTAAACAGTAGTTTTTAGATACAGCCCTAAGGGTGTAAGGATAAGGGTGGTGTGCAGAACCATCCTGGCCCACCAGGAGCTCACGGCAGCACTGGGGAATTTACCTCTGTGCTGCAGCTGACAACAGCCCCCCGCTTCCTCTCCATGCACCCCCTCCCACAGAAGATAGGGTAGAGCAGGATTGCACATCATTTACAGAGCCAATGGAGCCCCAAGGGTATTCTGGAGTGAGCCAGGAACAGAAGAGGAGGCGTGGCCAGCATTCCCCTATGCCTTGTTATTCTCCAGCTGGGCAGGTTGATAGGGGGCATGGGCAGCCAGGATTGCCCTAGCCTGCTCTAGGAGCCAAACCAGCCTTCAGCAGCCCCAGAATTAGCATGGTGTGAGCTATCTCCCCTTGGGTCCCTGCACTAGCCCTAGAATCTATCCCATTATGCCTGAGGGCTGGGGAAATGTAGATGCTGATACAACCTTTGAAAGAGTGCTGTGTGCATTTCCCCTGTACAAAATGGTGTGTTGCCTGCACAAAATTCTCTGTTACACACAAGGCACCCACCTTTACCCAGTTCCTAGGGCACAAGGTGTAACCCACTTGATTTAGGCACCCCCATTCTTTCCCAGTCCCTAGGGTTCTGGGCAAAAGGAACCGACCCTTACCCAGTTCCTAGGGCTCAGGGAGTACTCTGGTTAATTTAAATATCTACCCTTACCCAGTTCCTAGGACTCAGGTCATAATCTTTTGAGGGTTTATGGGGTCTTTTACCAGTGAAAAAGCCTTACACAGTAATATCCTTAACTTCTATTTATTAACAGTTACCAAAACAGAATACCCTCGCTATGCATACAATGCTCACCACTCCCAATAAGGCACATGAACTTTTCTTGATGGACAGTCAGGATCAGGGCATCTGTGGACTCCAGCTTCTGCACGTTGTGACTGGCAAAGTGTTGAGGTCTGGCAGCTCTGATCTTGGGGCTGTGTCCTGGAATTGTTTCTAAAGAACTTTCTTTTGGACCAGTTTATATAGTGAAACTTGAGTCTTGCTTAGCTGTACCTTAACCAATCATTTTACTAAAATATCACTAAACTATTTTCTAACCAATCCTAACATACTGTAAAACAATTTTTTAACCAATCATACCCCACCAACTTAATTGATTTACACCTTGCAAAATTAGTTATGTAACAGACAATCAAAGAACCAGAGACTATACAGATAAACAATAGAGAAGTGGGGACAATAAAAACAAAATAAAAAGTAGGGATTTCACAACTACAACTGTTGATAAGTGATTTCTTGCCAGACAGAATGTTATCAAAGTTTTCTTTAACCATCTCAAGAGCTGTTTCTTTATCTGGTGATGGTGGGTACTGTTAGTACAGGAGCACCTTCTTAACATCCCAATGTTACATTGTTTTAATGTAATTAAATGGAACGTGAGAATGTGACTTTCTGCTTCTTGGCTTATGGTTGCTGCTCTTCTAATATGACTGCACAAAAAGGCCTCAGATCTTGTAATATGGCTACAGGAAAAGGCCCCATCCTTGCAGGTGCAGAGGGAGACTGGGTCTTGCCCTTGCATCTCTCCTTCCTATCAGGAGGCTACTGTTGCTGTGGGCACGCTAGCCTCCAGCAGCTCTTACATTCTAGCTAGTCTGTCTGATGGCTTTGTTGTGGTACCCATCACCTTAGTATTGGAGCAACTCGCACATTAATGAGATTGCCGTGCCCTTGGTGGAGGTTCTGGCTCTTCCCCCTGTTCAAGTTGTAGAAAGCTTTGCTTGGGGTGGAGTGTTTTGTTTATTGTAATCCAAGGACTGGGTCTGTTATTAACACCTGTGTCGAGGTACAGGGAGGAGTTTTCCAGCACCCTCTCTTCACTCTGACACCTGCCCGGGGTTAGGAACAGTCTAGCCCTTTACCTGTCCAATTTAGCAGTTAGTGACACTGGCTCTAGGGAAACATTCTCCCCCGCAACTAAAGAAATATCAATATTGTCCAGAAAAATCATTGAGACAAAAGAGAATGGAGTTCATTTGGGGACCAGGTGAAAAGAAAATAATAATGATATTAATCTTCATACAGACCAGTTCATTAACATCTAATTCTAGCATTAGCTGAACTTTTCTAAATCATTCATGGTTACTAACAAAAGTTAAAATGCAGTCCATTGCCTGCTACTTAAAATTCAGTCTTTAGAAAAGAGCAAATGAATATGCCTCATTCTTCATAAAGCATTTAAAATTCTTCCTCAGTGGATACTGTTTCATCTTTGGGTTTTCTCTAAAACTCTCTTGTTGCTAACAGACAAGCCTTTGGAAATGTTGTTATACTCTTAAAAGTGACTGCAGAAATGTCATGGGGGCTTTCCATGTTTGTCTCTCACTGACTTCCAGCTCAAACTCCAAACCCTGCAATCACTTATGAACATCCTTAACTTTAAGCACAGGTGTTGAGCTATTGACCTCAGTGGGACTATTAACGTGAGCTCACGCATTATCATCAATAATAAAGATTCTATAATCAGAATTAGTAGTTAAAAATTATATTGAAGATGAGTGAGCCAGAAAAAAATCCATCTCACTCTCCCACAATTATATTAGCTAGTTTTGCCTTTGATTTCATTGTGAGCAAGACTGGGCCAGGGAGGAGTAAGAAGATGCCAATTTTGACTTCATTGAGTCCAGAATTTCACTATAAAGTCGCATATTGTCAATGGCACCACTCATTCAGGTAAGGTGAGCAATTCAAGCACAAAAAATGGAGAACTGTCTTGTTCCACTCAGATTTAATAGCCAAAAGCTGTCTTGAGTTTTCAGACTACTAACACTTTGCTTGTACGAAATAGTCTAGAGAACACTTACTAATATTTGTATTATCATAATTAATTAAACCTGAACAGCACTTGTCAAATAAATGATCATAGTACATTTTGTGATGCATTATCCTCGATATTATGTTTGTTTCCTTACTCACTAATTCACCCAGGGTCCCTTAGTCATTAGTATGAATTAGCAAATATGTGTAGCATGAACATCATATCTGAAAGTTATCTTGACTTTTCCTAATGCAAGTGAAACACGAAATTTGAAATTTGCAGGATGAAAGTTCCATAGAAAGTGATGAGTTTGATATGAGTGACTCCACCAGGATGTCGGCTGTGAATTCTGATCTCAGTTCTAATCTTGAAGAAAGAATGCAAAGTCCTCAGAATCTGCAGAGCCAGCAAGATGGTAAGCCTTTTAATAAATAATAAAATAATAATAATAATAATAATATTAATATAAAAATAGTATGGTTCTCCCTCTTTTGTGCATTACCTTCATTCAGCACCTGCCATGTCCTTTACTTGAGAATCTATTTTAACAGGCAACTTGAGACATAGGTTCACTTTGTCTCAACACATGGATGACAGGGTTGGGTTTTTTTTGCCAGCTACAAGTAGGCACTTTTACACCATGGCATGCTGGGGTTTTTATATTATTAAATATATAGTGTGTACACACATGGTATAAGACGAAGTAAAATCCCTGCAACCCATCACCTCTTCGTGGCTATCTAGACATTGGGTCCAGGAATGGAGAGACAAGGGGTACTGCATGGCTGCCTACTCTTCCCTCACCTGGAATCTTAGTTCTAAGCACCAGTCTACCACCCTCCAGCAGCAAGGGAGAAGGAGAGAGGGAACTGTGGCTGCCTGCACTACACATGCTTCCCTGGGCTGTTTCTGGGCTGCAGTGGACTGAGCTGTGTGCTGGGACACAATCTAGTCCATAGTTCAGGTAGATACTCTCTTTATATCAATCACAGGTTATACTTATTTCTATGGAGCCTGCTTTTGTGCTTTCCCCCCCAAGACTACCACAAAATTCACTAAGGAAATATAGTTCATTCTTTGTTATATAAAAAACCTAAACAGATGGGAGAACTAAAGAATTAGTGTAAGCCAGACAAAGAGTATACACTGGAACAATATGTCTTTAGCTTTGTAGATATGTATATATGAGATTCACTTGATGAAATGATTCAGATTTCAGGACTGTTGCTTAAAGCAGTGGTGTCAAACATGACCTGTGGGCTGGATGTAGCCCACTTAGTGCATTTATTTGACCCAACAGAAGTAGTCACGTGATCCAGAAACTAAGCTTTTGCTAAAAATAAAAAGTACGTTTCTAGCCCGTGTGAAGACAATATTCCACACGAGAAGAGAGTATAAATCAATACAGCAACATCTTTCTGGGCCTGCAATCAGCTTCAGACAATGGCTCAGAGTATGAACTCCCCCTTTCCTTAGTTATCTTATTGGAGTGTTGTCTCCAAAGCCCAGTGAAGACACATGAGTGTCAATATTAACTATTTAATCACTGATAGTTTTAGAGGATGGAATGGGAGTAGGGCTGGAAATGAAAAACAATGGGCTGAGAATTGGGAGTTGCTGCAGGGAAAGAAATGCAGAAGGAAGAATGGAGGAGACACACAGACAGGGAAGAAGGAGAGAAACAAAGAAAGAAGAATGGTGAAGAAAGAGAAACAAAGGATAGAACTAGTGGTGATGTAAAAGTGAATCTTTAGTCATTTAAATTTAGAAGCCAGAATTCTACCCTGGATCTCTGCACAAACCGGACATTGACTTCAGTGGAAGTTCTGCTTTGGATTGTGGGTGGGGGTATGGGTTATAAATTTATACCTTGGACTACTGATCATAATAAAAAAATTAGCTCTGGCTGTGGAGGAGTGGAAGACTATTTTGAGCCACCACAGTCTCCTCTTTGGAAAGACTTTCTAGCACTTTGCAAACTTTGCATAGGTTAATCAAGCTCTGGGTCTAGTGTGTGTGTACATGTGTGTAATCTGCTCTATTGATATTTATAGATATCACCACCATTGTCTGAATCTGAGTCTCTTGGGAGACAAGTCCTGATTCACCACTGTGTTACTCCACTTATATTCTGGTGTAATTCAACTGAAATCATGGTGTTAGATCAGTATACACTGGAGTGATGCAGTGGCGAAGCAGGCCCTGTCACTAAATTTGAAGCATAGGGTGAAAGACAATTGCCCTGCAAGCCATACCAGTTTAGTGTATTAGATCAGTGATACTCACACTGAGGCTCAGGGGCTGTAAATGGCTTTTGAATGAGTCTCCTGAGGCTCTTTGCAGCACATGATATTAAAACAGTGTGATATATAGTTATTAACCACATCAGGATGCTTTTATTATTGGCCAATTTTAGTTGATAAAATAATATTTGGTTAGATTATCCAAGAATATATATATAAATAATGAAGTCACTCTACTCTGACTCTTTTGGATGTTGATTGCTAACTGGGCTCCTGAACCACTGAGGTCTGAGTGTCACTGTATTAGACCATGATTCCACAATTGTAAATATAGTTCCACCTATTCATTAACACAATATTCAGTTAGGGGCCCAATGCTGTGAGCTGCAGAAAGCATGCTGGAAGAATTGTGACTTAAGGATGTTCATGGGCTTCTACTGCATTCTCTGCACCTTCCATGATCAAGCTGTTTGAATTTAAACATTGCAGGGATGAATGTAAGATGCATATAAAGGGTAAAAATCATGCTATTTTGCTGGGCCCAAGCAAGGCCCTCGACATGTTTGGAAGCTTCCTGGTAGCTATGCACAGAGCCAGGAAGAGCATAGGCAGATCAGCCACATACTGTGGCCTCTGGAAAGCACACAGGAGTCTGTGCCAGTTCACAGTGCTGAGTGAGGATTGCACAAGTGGTCATTAGGACCGGCACTAGGGGTTTTAGCGCCCTAGGCGCACGGCAATTTCGCTGCGCCGCACGCTGGTCCCATGACTCCGGTGGAGCTGCCGCAGTCGTGCCTGCGGTAGGTCCACCTGAGCCGCGCAAGCAGCTGACCGTCCGCAGGCACCACTGCGGCAGCTCCACCAGAGCCGCGGACCAGGGGACCCTCCGCAGGCACGACTGCAGTAGGTCCACCGGAGCCACCTGCCGCCCCCTCCAGCAAAACGCCGCCCACCAATAATCCTGACGCCCTAGGCGATTGCCTAGGCCGCCTAAATGGAAGCGCCGGCCCTGGGGGTCACAATTCATACATGCAAACCCTCCCATAAGGTCAGCAGCAATTATTTCACCAATAGTCACCCCCTGATTGCCTTCCAGCCCTGTGCCTTGCCTAGGGACTGAGGATAAATTCCATTCCCCAGCCTGCATGCCCTTCTCCACACAAAGGCCTTTTCCTCAAGCTTTATGGAGGGGAGGTGGAGGAGAGATGAATTTCACCTCTAGCACCTGATCCACAATGATATCATTAAGGGCAGTTCTCACTGCAAAATAGACTTCATACGTTTTTAAACAATAGGGACTTGATTAACACTTACTGGTGAATGGGATAAAATAGCACCCCAAGCACCTGTACCTGCAACCATTGGGGAGGAGCTGAGAGAGAACTGCCTCAACTCTAGTTTGCAATCAAATCCGTCCCCAGCTGCCCTGGCCATATCCCCTTCTGGGGGAGCTCCACTTGGCTGGTTTCTCAGTGGAGTAGAGTGTATCTAAGGCAGTCACAGCAGCTGGTTAGTAAACAGGATTACAAGCTACTTAACTGCTGCACCTACCTTCTGTAAGTCTAGTTCTATGTCTCTCTGGTCTCTTCCAAGCTTCCTATGCTCTTGTTCTAAGCTGATTCTTTGTGAGAGACTCTATTTATCACTTACCTGCAGGCAGAGCTCCAGCCAAACAGCTGAGCTTTGTTTGTCTGACCCCTGATGCTGCTTTGGGGACTCTGATATTATCAGACCAGACCCATCAGCCCTTGCCTCAGATCATAGATAGAAAGCAGGATTTGTAAACATCTTTAGTCTGCCTAAAAGACAAGTCTGTGTGGTTTTAACTGGGGGTTACTAGATTTTAAAGCTCTTCAAAGCTTTTAAAGTGGGTTTTGTTGTGAAAGTTGTCCTTTAAACGCCTCTTTTAAGAGGATAACAAGAGCTGCATGAAGATACAAAGTTCTTCTGTTAGCAGGAGTTAGAACAGGGGTTGGCAGCCTTTCAGCAGTGGTGTGCCGAGTCTTCATTTATTCACTCAGATTTAAGGTTTCATGTGCCAGTAATACATCTAAATGTTTTTAGAAGGTCTCTTTCTGTAAGTCTATAATATGTAACTAAACTATTGTTGTATGTAAAGTGAATAAAGTAATTTTAAATGAAGCTTCTTAAACATTTAAAAAAATTAATATGCAGAGCCCCCCGGACCAGTGGCCAGGACCCGGGCAGTTTGAGTGCCACTGAAAATCAGCTCGCGTGCCGCCTTTGGCAGGAGTTCCATAGGTTGCCTACCCCTGAGTTAGAACCTTGTGCAAAACTGCTGAGTAAATTCTGCAGACTCATTGTAGCAACTCACCTCTCCCAGAATAAGAGAAGGGAGGGGAGAAGCTTTTGCAAGGAAAGTAGGGACTCATTTGGCTAGGTCCCTAGAAACTGGTGTGATTTTAAATTTTTGCTACTATTTCCTGAGTTACCAATAAAGGCAATCATCAGAAGGGGGATAAAATTGACCACTTTGTTTTAACTGGAATAAGATGGAAGCTATAGCTATTCACAGTACTGTTTCCTATACTAAAACATACCAAAGTGAGTTAAGACCTCTTTTGACTTTGTGCTTTGTCTGCACACAATTTTTAAGCTAACCCTATTTTTTAACTTTCCTCTACAGACATTTTCATTATTATATGAAACCTGTAGAGCTGTTTACAGTTAAAATTAACAATGTCATGATTAAACTTTAAACTTTAGCCAGAAACTCTGTTGATACAAAGATAATAAGGGTCTAATACTTGATTAAAAAAAAATTTGTATTAGAGCATTTGTAGTGTACAGGAATGGGGTAGTATTTCTTTAAATAGCTTGAGAGTTCTCTGGTGGTGCTCACTGAGTTCTTTGTAGCAGTAAGTTGCTAGGTTTCAGACATTGTGTATATTTACTAAATATGGCTATTTGTATCCCACCATTCTCCTGTGGTTCCTTCATATTGTTTGTTGTTTAAAGAGCAAAAGACACAACAGTATTCCCCTGTTTGTTTCAAAAGTTGTGACATTAACTCCTGTGAAACACAGTGTTGGCTAATTCAGTTAAACTAGGTATCATTAGAATTGTTGTCTAACAGTTTGTTATACATACAGTTTTCTTTGTTTATACTCCAAAATTAGTTCAAGCCAACTTTATAATCCATCTTCCTATGCAATAACAGGTGAGCTACAGTAATTCCTTGAGCTCTTTACTTTGTCCTGATGAAGCCTGGAAGACCTTTGATTTTAAAAATCAGCTCAAAAATTCTCTTTTCCTCAGAGTAACATTAAGCAAAGCATGATAGGTGCAAACACCAGGCAGAAGATGAGTCTAGAACAAATGGATGAATGGGCACACTGTACTACAGGATGTTTTTTCATCAAAGTTGCATACATTTCAGGCCTGACCCTGACATTGCTGTGCACTGGGAGTTATGAAGTCATGGCGGTCAAAAGCAAATTCTCAGCACTAGGCCTATAATGAGCTTTTTGCTGTAAGTGAACCAGATACAGATCTCCCAGTGAGTTCAACATACAGTGCAGGTCAAGGATCAGGCCCAGGATTATATTAGTCATTAGCTGACAACACAGCTTTATTTTTTGTTCAGACACAAAGTTTTTACAGAACTGTTCATGATGAACAAGGTGCGAGAGGGGCTGAACACCGCTAGTCAGGTGAGACAGCCTCTCAGATCCAGTGGACTTAAGGGAAATGCTCAAAACCTTAAAGGACTGGGCTAAAATATTTTGCAGTATTTTCTTGATGTCTGAATCTGAGTTTAGATTTCCAAGAAAAACCCAGCACTATTGAAATGGCATTTTTAATGTGTAAGGGATACCGAGAGTTTAGTAAGTCAAAGTTATAGCACACTAAAAAGAAAGTAGCCTGTCAGTGTATTCCTTATTTTCTTGTCAGTTGTACTACATTTGCTATGCATAAAACCTTCATTTATGTATCTTCCAAAATTCTATTTTTAGGCATGTTTTTGGATTTACTACTACTTGATTAGTTTTATTTTGTAATCTGCATACTACAGTGAGTACAGCTGCAATACCGTGAATGTCATTTATGTCTAGTATAGCAGATATATTAAACATACAGTTTTAAACAGCCGTTTTGAGCAAATTAGTCTCACTTCTGTTTAGCCTGGGGAGTCTTGACTGAATAAGGACTGCAGGATGTGGTCCTACAGATGTAGAAAGAACAGAGACACACTACATCATTCTCAAATTTCATGGAGACTATTGCCATTTGTCCATTAACTCGGGGATTGACTCCTGTGATGTACTGATCCTTGAATCTCACTGAAGTCAATGCAGAATAGAAGTACTCAAGCAGATTCTCATTTTTACATGGCAAAAAATTCTAGTATGACAAGATGCTAGAAGTTCTAGGTGATATCTAATCCAAGATATTCGTGCATTTCATAGCAGTGCCAAGAAAAGTTAGTAATATAAGAATATCAATAAGAAGACCTTGTGAATTGAGCTTAATGATCTTAATGAGCTTAATGATCTTAGTCCAGTTCCTATTAGATATCTGGCCACATCAAAAAAAGCCACCATCAAAATTGGCCTTAAATGGCATCTTTGGTAAGCTCAGCTGCAGGAGTAAGGACTGAATAGGTCTAGAAATCCTAAGGACCCTTGCCTGAAAGATTATCTCAAAGATGAGGGCTGAGGCAAACAGGCAGGGCATCATAGAATATCAGGGTTGGAAGGGACCTCAGGAGGACATCTAGTCCAACCCTCCTGGCTCCTGCCTCTGCTAGGCTCAAATAAAGTCATTCAGAGACCCTTGGGTTCTGAAACCACAGGTACTTTTATTTACAAGTTTGTGCTCTCACCACCTTCTCACCATACACAGCTCTGGGTTCTGAAGTCAGGAGGGAGGGGCTTTCTCCCTGCCTGCACTCTCTCACTCTCCTCCACCACTACTCTGGCTTCCTTTTCCCCAACCTCTTATATAGCTCTGGGCTAACTGGGCTGTCAGCTGGCTCTCATTCCCCAATTAGGGCAGGTTCTTTCCAGCCAGCTCCACTTTATTCACTTCAGTGGGGCTGGCGGCAGGGGGCTGATTCTGCAGTTCTTCTGGTCAGCACCCTGTCACAACAGGAGAAAAGTTTATTCAATCAGGAAGCAAGGCTATAGTATATCACTCAATCTGAAAAAAATTAATACCTTGTTCACCTAAGCAGAGTTTTACTGAATTTTAGAACTTGGTGTATTGCAATAGTATTATTTTACCTCAGTGGAGTGACATCCTGGGGTGAATTTGGCCCATTGGCTTTGCTTAAGTGTAGTTTAGTTTGCACAAATACATATATTAACTGCAAAAAATACACTAAGATAATCATTAATACCAATACAATTGTAGAAATCAAGTTCCATAGACATTTTGATGACTTCTTTGGAGCTGATGTAGTGCAAGTGAATGAAATTCTGCCAGTAACACTGCAATGACTCCTTGGCGCAAATACGATGTCCATGATGATGTACTGTATTAAGAATGTGTAATAGCTCTAAATGTCAATGCAGCTATATTAGGTACTTTTAGTCTTTAACATTACCATGGAACCTGTGGAGAATTGAGTGGACTTTTCAGTGTCAAATATTTTAAAACACCACCTTCCGCTGGCATGGCAACTGATTTTGCATTGTCATCAGAATGACTCCACAGCTAGGCAAGTATCTGATGCACATTCTTGGGTGGTGGTAGTGAGTAATCTGATTTTGATATTGTTTCTGGTGTGGCTCCAACATGTGGTGAGATTAAAATAGCAGCATATTTCTATCAAGGACACTGCTTTCTCTTCCCATCTCCCGTATTAGTGTCATTAAGTATTACCCATATCCCAGAGTTCAGAACTCTACCTTCCATCATATCTAGGCAGCCTCAAGAAACAAGAGTGAGATCAGGAGTAAGACACATGCCCCTCATGGTAATGCAGCGTGTGACAACTTGACTGCTGGGACAGTATACTGTTCATGTGCAGAATTGTCTCTTCTCATTGAAGTGATGCAGGTCTACAAGCACCTTATGGGTGCATTGTGCTAAAGAACATATCTGCTGTCACTTTTCTGTTTTAATTACTAACTACATATGTTCTCTAATCCTTTTCTTTTTTTAAACTTCTGTTTTTTTAAAAAGTGCCTTTGTTATAAATATAATTTGCTTTAGAGACTAAAATATTTCTAAACATGAATTATGCATTTAGCAGACTCTGTGCTGCATTCTGACTGGTTCATTGCAACCAGGGAACAATTTCATTTCCCACACCATGCTCCCAGCTGCACAACTGTCACTTTCTATTACTTTTGCCTTGAACAGTTGAGGATGGCTTGTAATGACAATAATTGCCTCAAAATTGTTTATCATGTTTGACTTGTTAGCAACCAACTACTAACTGTTGGTTACAATCAAGTTCTTAGCTGTCGTTGCATAATTACATGAGGAAATATTTTCAATAGAGAGCTAGCTCCAAGGCTATATATCTACTTAGTCCCTATTTTCAAGAGCTGAGTGGTGCACTGGCATTGTGCTGAGCCTCTGCTGACAGATGAATTTCAGCCAGTAGAAATAACCAATAACTGTCCAAAGGAATGTTTCCCCTTTTCCCTACTCAGTTATTCAACTGAGTCCATTTTCTGTTGATTTCAGTAGAGCCAGCCCTAAAACATTTACTCCACCTTTTTTAGACTTTTGTATTTCAGTCCTTCAGATGTTTATTTTTGTTTTGTTTTTTTCTTTAAGCCTCAACGTTATGGAGGTGGTTTGGTCTTGGATGTGGCTTTACCTTCTAGTAGATCAGTGTTACTCAATTCCTCTTTTGGATATGCACTGGTAGACTTCATAGGGAATTGCGTATACATGTTGACTAAATTTGACCACCTCTTCCAGAATAGAGGTACAGTATAGGTCACTGTCTCATGTAACTACTGTTAAAATGTAAGCTAGTGTAGACTAGCATTTTACATAAATGTGAAACATAGCATAGACTAATTTAGTGAAAATACCTAAGCCCATTTTTACTTTAAAAGGGATGTAAAACAATATGCTTAATAGAAAATTAATTTTAGCAGTTCTTTACTATTCTGGCTTTTATTTAAGGAAGCTATTAAAATGGTTTTTCTTCTGAACACCAAATTCCCTAGTGACATCAGGCTGTCTTATGAAAGACTTTGGTTTGTTTGTTATGGTAGTTTAAAGTGTTTTTCATTTGATAAAATGTTCTATGATGCTAAAAAGTTTAAAATGTAGAGTCATTTTCTAATGATAAACAAGTACTTTGCCTATGAAAAGAAGAGTGGCTCTTTTCAGCATTAAAGTATCTTGTAATATTTGCTATACTGGAACATAAATGATTGTGTTTTTTACCTGAGATTTGAGAAGCAATATTTTCAAACAGAACTTACCTGATATTGGAAAAATGGCAATTGTTGCATTCCTCAGTCTGTGCTAAGGCAGCTAATGCTGATGAATCTCTTTTAGAAAGACTCCTCCTCTACATGGCAGTTGATCTATAAATAATAATTTGCAGAACTAACAGGCACCTTGTAAGTAGAGGAAAGCAAGTGGATAACTAGGAAATAGAATTCCCTGAACTTAACAGGAACATTAATTGCTGAATTTTCTTAGTATTCTGAGCTTTCTGCTTTGTTATAAGGAGAAATGCAATAAGAGCATGATCCAAAGAAAACTGAAGTCAGCAGGAACCTTTCCATTGACTGCAATGGACTCTGGATCTGGCATTAAGGGTAAAACTATGCTGAAAATGAAAATGTGATTTGCAATGTGGGTAGGCAGATCCATGCTAGCTTTAATCTAGCTAGTGTTACTCCAGGGGAAATTGTGCCAAAAAATTAATAAGAATGGCTGTACTGGGTCAGACCAAAGGTCCATCTAGCCCAGTATCCTGTCTACCAACAGTGGCCAATACCAGGTGCCCCAGAGGGAGTGAACTTAACAGGTAATGACCAAGTGATCTCTCTCTTGCCATCCATCTCCACCCTCTGACAAACAGAGGCTAGGGACACCATTCCTTACCATCCTGGCTAATAGCCATTAATGGACTTAACCTCCATAAATTTATCCAGTTCTCTTTTAAACACTGTTATAGTCCTAGCCTTCACAACCTCCTCAGGTGAGGAGTTCCATAAGTTGACTGTGCGCTTGTGAAGAACCTCCTTTTATTTGTTTTAAACCTGCTGCCTATTAATTTCATTTGGTGACCCCTAGTTCTTGTATTATGGGAATAAGTAAATAACTTTTCCTTATCTACTTTCTCCACATCACTCATGATTTTATATACCTCTATCATATCCCCCTTTAGTCTCCTCTTTTCCAAGCTGAAAAGTCCTAGCCTCTTTAATCTCTCCTCATATGGGACCCATTCCAAATCCCTAATCATTTTAGTTGCCCTTCTCTGAACCTTTTCTAGTGCCAGTATATCTTTTTTGAGATGAGGAGACCACATCTGTACTCATTATTGAAAATGTGGGCGTACCATCGATTTATATAAGAGCAATAATATATTCTCCTTCTCCTTTTTTATGATTCCTAACATCCTGTTTGCTTTTTTGACTGCCTCTGCACACTGCGTGAACATCTTCAGAGAACTATCCACAATGATTCCAAGATCTTTTTCCTGATTCGTTGTGGCTAAATTAGCCCCCATCATATTGTATGTATAGTTGGGGTTATTTTTTCCAATGTGTATTACTTTACATTTATCCACATTAAATTTCATTTGCCATTTTGTTCCCCAGTCACTGAATTTTGTGAGATCTTTCTGAAGTTCTTCACAGTCTGCTTTGTTCTTAACTATCTTGAGCAGTTTAGTGTCATCTGCAAACTTCGCCACCTCACTATTTACCCCTTTCTCCAGATCATTTATGAATAAGTTGAATAGGATTGGTCCTAGGACTGACCCTTGGGGAACACCACTAGTTACCCCTCTCCATTCTGAAAATTTACCATTAATTCCAACCCTTTGTTCCCTGTCTTTTAACCAGTTCTCAGTCCATGAAAGGACCTTCCCTGTTATCCCATGACAACTTAATTTACATGAGAGCCTTTGGTGCAGGACCTTGTCAAAGGCTTTCTGGAAATCTAAGTACACTATGTCCACTGGATCCCCCTTGTCCACATGTTTGTTGACCCCTTCAAAGAACTCTAATAGATTAGTAAGACGCGATTTCCCTTTACAGAAACCATGTAGACTTTTGCCCAACAATTTGTTCTTCTATGTGTCTGACAATTTTATTCTTTACCATTGTTTCAACTAATTTGGCCAGTACCAACGTTAGACCTCCCGGTCTGTAATTGCTGGAATAACCTCTAGAGCCCTTTTTAAATATTGGCGTTACATTAGCTATCTTCCAGTCATTGGGTACAGAGGCTGATTTAAAGGACAGGTTACAAACCTTAGTTAATAGTTCCGCAACTTCACATTTGAGTTCTTTCAGAACTCTTGGGTGACTTGTTAATGTTGAGTTTATCAATTAATTCCAAAACCTCATCTAGTGACACTTCAGTCTGTGACAGTTCCTCAGATTTGTCACCTACAAAATCCAGCTCAGGTTTGGGAATCTCCCTAACATCCTCAGCTGTGAAGACTGAAGCAAAGAATCCATGTAGCTTCTCCACAATAGCTTTATCGTTTTTAAGCACTCCTTTTGTATCTCGATCATCAAGGGGCCCCACTGGTTGTTTAGTAGGCTTCCTGTTTCTGATGTACTTAAAAAACGTTTTATTACCTTTTGAGTTTTTGGCTAGCTGTTCTTCAAACTCTTCTTTGGCTTTTCTTATTACATTTTTACACTTAATTTGGCAGTGTTTATGCTGTTTCTATTTACCTCACTAGGATTTGACTTTCACTTTTTAAAGGAAGTTTTTTTATCTCTCGCTACTTCTTTTACATGCTTGTTAAGCCACAGTGGCTCTTTTTTAGTTCTTTTACTGTGTTTCTTAATTGGGGTATACATTTAAGTTGGGCCTCTATTATAGTGTCTTTAAAAAGCACCCATGCAGCTTGCAGGGATTTCACTTTAGTCACTGTACCTTTTAATTTCTGTTTACCTAGTCCCCTCATTTTTGCATAGTTCCCCTTTTTGAAATTAAATGCCACAGTGTTGGGCTGTTGAGGTGTTCTTCCCACCACAGGGATGTTAAATGTTATTATATTATGGTCACTATTTCCAAGTGGTCCTGTTATAGTTACCTCTTGGACCAGCTCCTGTTCTCCACTCAGGACTAAATCTAGAGTTGCCTCTCCCCTTGTGGGTTCCTGTACCAGCTGCTCCAAGAACAGTCATTTTAAAGTATCAAGAAATTTTGTCTCTGCATTTCATCCTGAGGTGACATGTTCCCAGTCAATATGGGGATAATTGAAATCCCCCACTAAATTGAGTTCTTAATTTTGATAGCCTCTCTAATTTCCCTTAGCATTTCATCATCACTATCACTGTCCTGGTGAGGTTTCGATAATAGATTCCTACTGTTATATTCTTATTAGAGCATGAAATTACTATCCATAGCGATTCTATGGAACATGTGGATTCACTTAAGATTTTTACTTCACTTGCTTCTACATTTTCTTTCACATATATTGCCACTCCCCCCACTCCTGCATGACCTGTTCTGTCCTTCCAATATATTTTGTACCCCAGAATGATTGTGTCCCATTGATTGATTGTTCTTAGTCCACCAGGTTTCTGTGATGCCTATTATATCAATATCCTCCTTTATCACAAGGCACTCTAGTTCACCCATCTTATTATTTAGACTTCTAGCATTTGTGTACAGCACTTTAAAAATGCATCCCTATTTATTTGTCTGCACTTTTCTGATGTGTCCGATTCTTTATGTGAATGTTTCTCGGTTGATCTGGCCCTTACATTATCCTCTTTCATCCTCTGCTCCTGACTATAACCTAGAGAATCTCTATCAATAGACTCTCCTGTTAGAGAAGTCTCTGTCTGATCCACATGCTCCTCTGCAGCAGTCGGCTTTCCCCCATCTCCTAGTTTAAAAACTGCTTGGCAACCTTTTTAATGTTAAGTGCCAGCAGTCTGGTTCCACTTTGGTTTAGGTGGAGCCCATCCTTCCTGTATAGGCTCCCCCATCCCATAAGTTTCCCCAATTCCTAATGAATTTAAATTCTCCTCTCTAGACCATTGTCTCATCCACACATTGAGACTCTGAAGCTCTGTCTGCCTACCTGGCCCTTCACATGGAACTGGGATCATTTCTGAGAATGCCACCATAGAGATCCTGGATTTCAGTCTCTTCCCTAGCAGCTTAAATTTGGCCTCCAGGACGTCTCTCCTACCCTTCCCTATGTCATTGGTACCTACATGTACCGTGACCACGAGCTCCTCCCCAGCACTATGCATAAGTCTATCCAGATAACTCGAGAGATCCGCTACCATTGCGCTAGGCAGGCAAGTCACCATATGGTTCTCCCGGTCATCACAAACCCAGCTATCTATGTTTCTAATGGTCGAATCTCCCATTACTAACACCTGCCTTTTCCAAGTGACTGAGTTCCCTCCCCCCGAGAGGTAACCTCAGTGCGAGAGGCAACCCCAGCACCACCTGGAAGGAGGGTCCCAACTATGGGAAGGTTTCCCTCTGTTCCCGTTGACTGCTCTGCTTCCCTGGGCCTTTCTTCCTCCTCAGCAGTGCAGAGGCTGTCTGACTGGAGGTGAAACAATTCTACAGTGTCCCGGAAAGCCTCATCAACATATCTCTGTGCCTCCCTTAGCTCCTCCAGTTCCATCACCCTGGCCTCTAAAGCCCATACGTGGTCTCTGAGGGCCAGGAGCTCCTTGCACCAACTGCACACATATGCCACCTGCCCACAGGGCAGGTAATCATACATGCTACACTCAGTGCAATAAACTGGATAGTCCCCACTCTTCTGCTGGGCTTCTGCCTGCATTGTCTCCTAGTTAATGAAAGGGTTTTCTTTAAATTGAGAAGTTTTGAATGTAGTTTAGTTTATAGTTTTAAAGTACAGCAAGGGGCCCTTGCCCCCTTCCCACTCCCCTTCTGAACTCCCTTGCGGAACCCCTTGTTAGCAGCCCCTGGTCGCAAAGCTCCCTGGTCACTTGCGCACCACTTTATAAAGCCCTGGCCTGCTTGATAGCCCCGCCCACTGACTAAGGCTCAGCCAGTTAACAGAGGCTTCTAGCTTTCAAACCTTCCTTTGAAGCTTACAGCTTCCAACTGCCAGCCACAGCACATGGTCCTTCAAACAACCAGTGAAACAAACAGACGGACAAACACAAGCTCAGCACACAGCAAGTAACCCCCAAACACAAACACACACACACTACAGACAGTCACTTACCCCCAGGATGCTGTATTTGCTCCTCCTTCACCTGGAAAACTCCCTTGCGAAACTCCCTATTAACAGCCTCTGTTCTACACACGCAGCAAAGAATCCTGTGGCACCTTATAGACTAACAGACGTTTTGGAGCATGAGCTTTCATGGGTGAATACCCACTTCCTCAGATGCATGTAATGGAAATATCCAGGGGCAGGTATATATATATGTGTGCTAGCAAGCAAGCTAGAGATAACGAGGTCAGTTCAATCAGGGAGGATGAGGCCCTGTTCTAGCAGTTGAGGTGTGAAAACCAAGAGAGGAGAAACTGGTTCTGTAATTGGCAAGCCATTCACAGTCTTTGTTCAATCTTGAGCTGATGGTGTCAAATTTGCAGATTAACTGAAGCTCAGCAGTTTCTCTTTGAAGTCTGGTCCTGAAGTTTTTTTGCTGCAGGATGGCCACCTTAAGGTCTGCTATAGTGTGGCCAGGGAGGTTGAAGTGCTCTCCTACAGGTTTTTGTATATTGCCATTCCTAATGTCTGATTTGTGTCCATTTATCCTTTTCCGTAGAGACTGTCCAGTTTGGCCAATGTACATAGCAGAGGGGCATTGCTGGCATATGATGGCGTATATTACATTGGTGGATGTGCAGGTGAATGAACCAGTGATGGTTCTACACACAGTATTTTAAACTTCTGCACATTTTATTTGTCAAAATAACATAATATAATCATACTGGTTTCAATTATTTTGGTAATTTATTTCAACTACAATACAATGGATGGAGAATGGGAGTAAGGGGAGAGCATTGGAGGAAATCCTAAAACCTCTTTTGTCTAATAGTAATGTAACGAGGTTTGAACCTTTATTTTTAGTTATTAGTCAACAAATATATGCAGCCACCTGCTCAGTGTTACATCACAGGCAACTGAAGAACAACCGAGGGCTGGGAATCAAACTCACAATTTATATTGGCTACTGACAGTCTCCAGAAAGGTCAGTAGCAAACAGTTCATGGAGCATATTTAGATAGGAAATGTTTTCAGTCCAAAAATTTAGACCAGTTTTAATCACTAAAGCACCATAAGCATATGTAAGCCATATTGTCCTTTACAGTAAGACATCTTTACACCACCCTGGCAATGTAAAGCAGCCTGAAAACTTTTATACCTGTTTTATACTCCTGGGGGAGTGCACAAAAACAATGGGAACTATTCACTAAGCAGACAGGCTGCTACATTCTGCTCTGCCTGAGAGGACAGAGCCTACCCCATGCCTACTTCCTCAGAAATACCCCAAATTCCTGCCCCTCCATGCCGAGCATGCTGCAATAGTGTGTGAGAGGGACAGAGTGTCTTTCTTTCTCACACACACGACTGCCCAGCCCCCCACACTCCCCAGCGGTAATGTATGTCTCTTCCAGCTGCTGTAGGCACTGAAACCAACCTGCCTGCACTGCCAGGGACGGGTGTGTGACCACTCTTGTGGGTTCCCTATGCTTCCCCATCAGAAATCATTTTTCTGCAAGGAAGCAAAGAAATCTGTGGGGGATATAAATTCCGTGCATGTGCAGTGATGCAGAATACCCCCAGGAGTAACTTAGTGTAGGTAACAATAGCAGTGAAGACATGGCAGCATGGGTACACAATCCAAATGTGTACGCAGGTCCCAGATGGGCTTGTACTGGGGTGGTCAGACCACACCACCATGTACTCAATACTACTGTTACAGTGCCAGACCGATTAAAGCTAATGCACATATACTTACCTGCATTGCAATCATCACATCTTAATTTGTGATGAAGACCTACCTTAAGAGCCTCCTGATTCTGTTTCATTGTAGTTGATGGGAATTTTACCAGAGATTTCAATGGGACCAAGATTGGCTATAGTTCCCTAAGTCTAATGGCATAAAAAGAACAATTCAAATAAAATCATATCTGCATAGATCACAACTTTAAGTACACAAAAGGGCCAGTCAGGCACACACTCTTCCTGGTGTTTTGGACTTGAGAGAGAGAATATTATCTTCTCCTTGGGGCTGCAATAATTTGTGCTTACACATCAGCACATCCAAATCAGGAAGTTGTTCATACAGTAGGAAGGATACAAAGGTGAACTACAAACAAAAAAGGCAAGTTAGCATAGCTTTCCATGCTGAAGGCATCTACATTGGAGTTGCCAACTCTGACTAAAGCTATTCTGGGAGATTTTTTTCCCCTAACATGACATAATGTCATTTTCTTAAAATATCGTATTAAAATCTCCTGGATTGCTTTCAGTAGTCACTGGGAGATGGATGCCAACTCTGGGAGACTCCAGGTCAATCCTGGAGGGTTGGCAACCCTGTCAACAATTCATGTTGTACGGGAACATAGGCAACATTCGGGGAGTTTTGTCTGCTTAAGGACAACACATCATATTTTCAGAAGCAAAGTCCCATTTTAAAAAAAGACTTGGATATGTAGGCATGTTTGAAAATTCTACCCAGCGTCACCAGGCCCAAAATACTCAAGATGAAATTCCAATCTTCTTGAAGTCAATGGCAAAAGCCCCACTGATTTCAATGGAGCCAGCACTTCATCCTTCACACTTTCAGAACAGGTGATGGGGGATTGAATTAATTCTGGAGAGGCTGATTCTGGGGGCTTGTGTGTGCTTGAGCAGTGTGTAGGATCAATTCTTAGTAGCCAAATCACCATACTTCATTAAGTATTAAAAATAGAATGGAGACAGTGTTTGTTTGGGGAGGAGGAGGCTATTCAGACATGGAGCCTAACATCTTCTACCCTGAAAGTGAATTCTTTTGAATCAAAGTGTGTTCCTTAAAGACATTCTCCCTCGTTCAGGTGGGAGGGATTCTTAGGCCTTGTCTACACTGGCAAGTTTCTGCACAGTAAAGCAGCTTTCTGCATTGTAACTGCTGAGGTGTACATGCTGTCAAGCCACTTAATGTGCAGAAATTGCGCAGTTGCAGCACTGTAAAAAACCACCAGCTTTCTGCACCAGGGATACAGTGCCACAGTGCCAGTGTAGACACCCTGATTGATTACACTGGGTTTGGCCTCTGGGAGGTGTCCCACCATGCCTGTTCTTGCCTCTCTGGTCATCAGTTTGAACTCTACTGCCCTGCTCTCAGGTAACCAATCATCATCCCCACCCTGTGAATTCCTTTGGAATTTTGAAAGTCCCCTTCTTGTTTGCTTGATGACATGTGCAGTGGTCTTAGCACATCTTTCCAGGTGGCCATGCCTGCTCCACGCACCAGGTGATCCCCCTGCTTGGAGCAATGCCGAGCTGCTGGACCTCATCAGCATTTGGGGAGAGGAACCTGTCCAGTCCCAGGTGTGCTCCAGCCATAGGAATTATATCATCTACAGACAGATTTCACGATGCATGACAGAAAGGGGCCATGACCGGGACACAATGCAGTGCAGGGTCAAAGTGAAGGAGCTGCGGAACGCCTACCACAAGGTGTGGGAGGCAAACCACCGCTCTGATGCTATACTCATGAGCTGCCAGTTCTACAAAGAGTTGGATGCAATACTTGGTGGCGACCCCACCTCCACCGTGAAGGTCACTGTGAATACTTCGGTGGCTCGCGTGCCAATTGAGAGTGGACCGAGTCAGGAGGAGGAAATCATGGACGAGGATGTGGAGGGGCAGGGAGTCCCAGAGGCAGAGGATGACTCAGAGGTCAGAGATTCATGCAGCCAGGATCTCTTCTCTACCCCAGAGGAAGCTAGCCAGTCACAGCTATCGGATCTTGGTAAAGCACAAACAGGAGAGGAGGTCCCTGGTAAGTGGATTTGATTTTGGGAAGCAAGTTGTTGAGGGCAGGAGGGTTGCAGAAAGCAGACTTGTGTCTGTATGATGCACGTACCACCACATGCCTAGTCTGATCCACAGAACAGGCTGTTGATTGACTCCCTTGCTTCACAGGAATCTACCTCAGAGATCTCCAGGAAACTCTTCTGGAGATACTGGGCAATCCACTGCTGCAGGTTCTTTGGCAGAGCTGCTTTGTTTCTTGCCCCATTAAGGGTAACTTTCTCAGGCCACTCTGCCATCATGGAGGTGGGGGAGGAAGGAAACGACCATTGCTGCACACGGGTGAGCCGTATAGGCTCCAGGGCAGATGCTGCAGTCTTGGAGAAGACCTCCTGGCTCCAATCTGTACCTGCAGCATTCCACTCCTCCCTCATCACAGTCCAGCACTGTGGACTCTCAGTACCCACTGCACTCAACACCCATCCCTCTGCTGTTTGGCCCTGCTGAAGTATAATACCCACTGCACTGTATCCAGAGGAGAAGGTTGGATATGATCCCTGGACATACACAAATCTTAAACCATCCCGGGACTCCACGTCTTCCTGGGACCTTCCCTTCCTCCTCAGTGCTTATGTGGTTTTTTTGTTTGACTCTCTCCTTCGGTTATTGTTTTTAATAAAAGAATTGCGTTGGTTTGAAAAGCAATCTTTATTTTATTAATTGAAAGCAAACAGAGCCCTGCAAAGCAACAGACAGTTATCTTAAACCTTCATATTGCATCGTCTGCACCAATCATAATCACCTCCTAGCATCACAAGCACTACGCTCCCGAGCATATCAACAAATATTGGTGGCTTTCAGCTTAAAATCGCTGCTTCAAGGCATCCCTGAACCTTATGGCCTTGTGGTGCGCCCCTCTAATAGCCTGGTCTTTGGCTGTTCACACTCAGCCTCCATGTCCTGAACCTTTGCAGTCTAGCCCTGAGTGAAACTTTCACCCTTCCCTTCACAGATATTATGGAGAGTACAGCATGTGACTATAAGCATAGGAATATCATCATCGGCCAGGTCCAGCTTCCCATATAGGCAGCGTCAGTGGGCCTTTAAAGGGCGAAAAGCACGCTCAAAAGTCATTCTGCACTTGCTCAGCCTGTTGTTGAACCTTCCTTGCTGCTGTCAAGGTGCCCCAGGTATGGCTTCATAAGTCATGGCGTTAAGGGGTAGGCGGGGTCTCCCAGGATCACAATGGGCATTTTGACTTCTCCTATGGTGATCTTCTGATCTGGGAAGAAAGTCTCTGCTTGCAGCTTCCTAAACAGGCCAGTGTTCTGAAAGATGCGTGTGTCATGCACCTTCTGGACCAGCCTATGTTAATGTCTGTGAAACATGCATGGTGATCCACAAGCGCCTGGAGAACCATAGAGAAATACCTCTTCTGATTAATGTACTTGATGGTTAGGTGGTCTGGTGCCAGAATTGGAATGTACATGCCGTCTATCGCCCTCTGCAGTTAGGGAAGCCCATTTGTGCAAAGCCATCCACAGTGTCATGCACGTTGCCCAGAGTCACAGTCTTTCAGAGCAGGATGCGATTAATGGCTCTGCACACTTCTATCAACATGAGTCCAATGGTCGACTTTCCCACTCCAAACTGGTTAGCGACCGATCGGTAGCAGTCTGGAGTAGCCAGCTTCCACAGTGCAGTCACCACATGCTTCTCCAACAGTAGGGCTTGTCTCATTCTTGTGTCCTTGTGCTGCAAGACTGGGGCGAGCTTCTCACACAGTCCCAGGAATATGGCTTTCCTCATCCGAAAGTTCTGCAGCAACTGCTCGTCATCCCAGATATGCATCACGGTGTGATCCCACCACTTAGTGCTTGTTTCCCGAGCCCCAAAGCAGCATTCCATTGTGGTAAGCACCTCCATGAATGCCAAAAGCAATCTCATGTCATAGGTAGGACACGTGACGAGATCAATATCACACTCCTCTTGTTTTTGTAGTTTAAGAAATAACTCCACTGCCAATCATGATGTGTTAATCAGAGCGAGCAGCATATTGGTCAACAGTTCGGGATCAATTCCTGCAGACTGAAGAGGCAGTGTGTGCAGCACACAAACCTTTGAAAGAGGACGCCAGATGTGGATGGAAGCACAGGGATTTGCTGAGATGCAAAGCAATGCATCATGGGGCATTGGGACAGGATGCAGGATGCCCTGCGACCCCTTCCGCCTTCCCACAGCTCTTAGTGGCAGAAGAGGAAGAGATGCTCTGTGGGATACCTGCCCAGAGTGCACCGCTCCGAATATAGCTGCAAGTGCTGCAAGTGTGAACACGCTATTGCGCAGGCAGCTGACAGTGTGAACAGACAACAGCAGTTTCCCTTCAGCACTCTCTGAGCAGCACCGTAACCAGTGGCAGAGTTACAGGGCTGGCATAGACATACACTTAGGAAACGTCTTCACTGGCAATGTTACCAGTGCTGGTGTACTGACTACACTGCCACTTTACAGCGCTGAAACTTGCAGCACTCGGGGGGGGGGTGTTTTTTCACACTCATGAATGAGAAAGTTGCAGTGCTGTAACGTGCCAGTGAAGACAAGCCCTCAGTCTCCAGCACTGTGTCTCTCTTTCCCTCAAGAGCACTGAAATTATCCTACACCAGTGGTCTCCAACATGGTGCCCGTGGGCGCCATGGCACCCGCTGGGGCATTTATGTGTGCCCGCTTAGTGCCCAGCAGTGGAGAGAAGCTGGGGTCCCACGCCTGCTTGGGACAGAGTACTCCAGGGCTGCAGGCTGCGGGCACCAGCTTTCTCTGTCCCTGGCAGGCGCGAGGCTGCGGCTTCTCTCCGGCTTCTCCAGGCCTGCAGGCGCCAGTGTTCTCGGTCCCTGGCAGGTGCTGGGCCCCGGAGAGAAGATGCGGCCCCGCCCCTGCCGGGGACCGAGAACACCAATGTTCTCAGTCCCTGACAGGTGCGGGGCCATGGCTTAAGCCAGAGAGAAGCTGTGGCCCCATGCCTGCCAGGGACAGAGAACTCCAGGGCTACAGGCGTCATTCTATGTAAAAGTAAGAATAATAAATATATTGGGACCAGCAGTTAAACAATGTTTTACTTTTTTTAACTAAATAAGATGAAAACTGTTTATGATATTTATTTTGTAAAAACTCAATTTTTCTTTCAGGTAGATAAAAAAGAGCAAATTTGCATGGTAAGGTGAAAGAGCAATTGCCGAATAATTTAATTTAATACCTTTTACATGTAAATTTACCCTTTTTATCTTAGCGATTCATATATTACGGAATATTAAATATGATGGTTTTCATATTATTTAACGTACAAATACAAAATAAGCCTTGAAAAATTGCTGGTGCCTGCCACAAACTTCTGAAAACATGAATGTGCTACTGGCCACAGAAAGGTTGGGGACCACTGTCCTACACCCATTGAACCTAATTGAAAAATGGAGGGTAGCCTACAATCCTAACTCCCTCCCCCTCCACCATGTTCCCCAACCTAAAGAATATTCCCTCTTAAGTGCTTTAATACATCGTGTGCTTTACTGTCTTTATTTTTCTAAATAAAAATGTGGTGGACATCTTGCCACTTATTTGGCTTTGGCTGTTCAGCAGGAACAGATTGTTTAGCATACGTAGTTAACACATATTTCAAGGGACCATTCAAGGTGTAGTGGGCCGTTAACACTGACGAAGTGGGACTGTTCTTAATGTTTCCTCTGAATACTGTGTGGATGCCTCAGTTTCCCCTATGCATTTCTTGAATCTGCAGTGTGCATAAATGGCCGACACTCTGTATCCTGGCAACAAATGGCTGGGGCCCTTCCCCCTGCAAGGGAATAGCTAAAGGTGAACAAAGAGATCAGGTGACCTCCTGGCCCGGGAAAGAGACAAAGGCCAGAAAGGAGAGGCTGGAGGGTTTTTTTTCAGTTGGGAGCTGGCTGGGTACGGGAAGTGAGAGCAGATGGGGTTATCTGGCTCGCTGGGCCCCAGAATGGACCGGGCTGAGGGGTCCTGTTCTCTGTACCTACAAGCTTTGTTTTAGACCATGTTCCTGTCATCGAATAAACCTCTGTTTTACTGGCTGGCTAAGAGTCACATCTGACTGCGAAGTGGGGGTGCAGGACCCTCTGGCTTCCCCAGGACACTGCCTGGTTGGACGTGCTGTGGGAAGCGCACGGAGGGGCAGAGGATGCTGAATGCTCCAAGGTCCGATCCAGGAAGGTGAAGCCATGTGAGCTTCTTGCTCTGAAGACAGTCTGCTCTAAGGGAGACGAGGCTGCCCAAAGTTCTTACTGGCTTCGTGGGGCACAGTTCCAGAGGATCGCCGGGGACTCTGTGACAAATATCCTTCCAGGCATAGGGGTAGGAAAAAAAAAACACCTTAGGGTGTCGGTGTTGTAATAAGCCAGTGGTTCTCAAGCTTTTGTACTGGTGACTCTTTCACATAGCAAGCCACTGAGTGTGACCCCCCTCTTACAAATTAAAAACACTTTTTAATATATTTAACATGATTATAAATGCTGGAGGCAACATGGGGCTTGGGGTGGAGGCTGACAGCTCACAACCCCCTCATGTAATAACCTCCTGACTCCCGAAGGGTCCTGACCCCGAGTTTAAGAACCCCTGTAATAAGCTGTAAATTCAGTATCTCTATTCAGTCCATAACTTTGTAACACTAAAAATCATGGACCAAATAGAGAGGCACTGGATTTATGGCTTATTACAACAATCTATAACCCACTAAATCCACCCCAGCTTTTATTTCTCCCACATGACTGGAAAGGTGTTAACAGGCCACTTCACCTTGAATGGTCGTTGAAATATGTGTTAACTATGTATGATAAACAATCTATTCCATCTTGTGTTTAGCTTAGGGCTTGGCTACAACTTACTCCCCGTCCACACTGCCAAGGCACATACAGCGCTGTATCTCCCTGGCTACAGCGCAGGTTGTACTCCACCTCGACAAGGGGAATAAAGAAAACAGCGCTGGTGCTGCAGCGCTGGGGTGCCAGTGTAAACAGTGATTAATCTTACTACGCTGTAACTGACCTCCAGAATTTTCCCATAATGCTTTTAACGAAAGATAACACTCTTTGTTGTGTTGTGATGCCTTTCTTTGTTTTGTTGTGAACTCGGGGCTCCCGGAGCTGCTTATCTAAAAAACAAACACAGCTACTGTTTGCTCGAGCAGAGGCAGGGAGGGGGATGAAGTCCACAGCTAGTATTCACTTGAGGAGAGAAGCAGCACGGCTTGTCCGTTTCGGAGCAGCTGCTTATCTGGTCTGAGGAAAAAACAAAAGGCTAAGACACACAGTGTCAGCTCCAAAAATCCACTCTCTCTCTCCCCCACGCTCCCTGTCACACTCCACCCCACTCCCCTCTTTTGAAAAGCATGTTGCAGCCACTTGAATGCTGGGATAGCTGCCCATAATGCACCACTCCCAACAGCGCTGCAAATGCTGCAATTGTGGCCACATTGCAGCGCTGGTAGCTGTCAGTGTGGCCACACTGCAGCACTTTCCCTACACAGCTGTACGAACACAGCTGTAACTCCCAGCGCTGTACAGCTGCAAGTGTAGCCAAACCCTCCTTAGACACTCTGAGGGTATGTCTACACTTATGCTTTTGCAGCGCTGGTAGTTATAGCTGTGTTAGAACAGCTGTATAGGGCCAGCGCTGCAGAGTGGCCACACTTACAGCAACCAGCGCTGCAGTGTTGCCACATTTAACAGTACTTGCAGCGCTGTTGGGAGTGGTGCATTGTGGGCAGCTATCCCACAGAGCACCTCGTCCCATTTCGGCGCTGTGGCTTGTGGGAAGGGGAAGGAAGTGTGATTGTCTTTCCGCTTCCTGTTCCAACGCCCCGTGGTGCTTTGCTACACATTCCGAGCAGCGTGGCAGCATTGTGATTGTACAGCGCTTTTTCTGCAATTTTTGTTATAAATGGATCCTGAGCAGCTGACGACCTTATTGATGAATGTTGCCAGCACATCGCGCTTGGCAGTGGAGCTATTCCTTCAGCTGCAAAGTGAGAGTGAGAGTGACAGTGACAGTGAGGAGTCAGACGATGATATTGAATCGCCTCACTGTGAAGACAGTAAATTGCTTGTAGCAGTAACAGACATGCTCAGCTCCGTGGACCGGCGCGTTTGGGCTCGGGAAACCAGCACTCAGTGGTGGGATCAAATCGTCCTGCAATCCTGGGATGACGAGCAGTGGCTGCAGAACTTTCGGATGAGAAAAGCCACTTTCATGGCACTGTGTGCTGAGCTCGCCCCTACCCTGCGGCGCAGGGACACGAGATTGAGAGCTGCCCTGCCAGTGGAGAAGCGGGTGGCTATTGCAATCTGGAAGCTGGCAACTCCAGACTGCTTCAGATCAGTGGCGAACCAGTTTGGAGTGGGAAAATCTACCGTTGGAATGGTGCTGATGCAAGTTTGCTCAGCCATTAATCGCACCCTGCTAAGAAGAACCGTGACTCTTGGGAACGTGCAGGACATTGTGGATGGCTTTGCAGAAATGGGTTTCCCTAACTGTGGAGGGGCAATAGATGGGACGCATATTCCTATTCTGTCACCACCCCACCTGGCATCAGAGTACGTTAATCGCAAGGGGTATTTCTCCGTGGTTCTGCAAGCACTTGTGGATCACCATGGGCATTTCACTGACATTTACTCAGGATGGCCTGGAAAGGTGCACGATGCACGCATATTTCGGAACAGTGCCCTGTTCAGGAGGCTGAGGGCTGGGACTTTTTTCCCAGACCGCAAGATCACAGTAGGGGACGTCGAAATGCCCACTGTGATCCTTGGAGACCCTGCTTACCCCTTAATGCCATGGCTCATGAAACCGTATACAGGGAAGCTTGACAGGAGCAAGGACCGGTTCAACTACAGGCTGAGCCGGTGCAGAATGACTGTGGAGTGTGCTTTTGGCCGTTTGAAAGCTCGCTGGCGCTGTCTTTATGGGAAGCTAGATTTGGTGGAAAGCAGCATCACCGCTGTTATATCCGCGTCCTGTACCCTCCATAATATTTGTGAAGGGAAGGGTGAAAGATTCAGTGAGGAATGGACCTCTGAAGTTCGACGCCTGGAGGATGAGTTTGCTCAGCCAGAGAGCAGGGCTAATAGGGAGGCCCAGGAAAGGGCTTTAAGGATTAGGGATGCTTTAAGGGAGCAATTTGATGCTGAGAGCCAGCAGTAATGTTTGATGCATTTGATGTGCTTTGCTTTACCTTGGTGTGTAATATTTACCACTTCCAGCAGCAATAAAACGTAGTGAAAGAAATTGAAAAAAAAACTTTATTCAACATACAGTACATAACAGGCAAGGGGGTAGGGGTGGTGGACTGTACATTTACAGGTTTTAATATGTCCTATTTTTATCAATATTCACTGTCTGCTGCACTTCAGGATTACTATGCTGCAGAATAATGGAGGTGGAGTGAACAGGGTAAGAATTATAGTTATCAGGGCTGGTAGGTGATCTTACAGGTGTTGGGGGCAGCTGGGGATAATATGGAACTGGCTGCTGGAGAAAGTTGTTTTGTGGAAATACTGGGGAACAAGGAAGAGGGCTTTGGGAGGGCTGTGGGTTACCACAGTACATATTTGTCTGCATGGCTACAAGAGACTCGAAAGACTCAGTTTGGCGAGACAGGAGGCTTATCATCTGCTTTGTGTTTTTTTTGGCAGACAATTCCTTTCTCCTGCTTTCTGTTTGCCTCCATTCATGTACACTCTTTCTCCATTCATGTACAGTCTTTCTCCATTCATAGGTCTTCTCTCTCCATTCCTCTGTCTTCCTACTTTCTCTGTTGTAGTGGCTCATAACAGATTTTATCAATTCCTCTTTTGATTTTCTAGGATTCCGTCTCAAGTTCTGCATCCTACGTGAGGCCGGTGATCCGGCTGCAGCAGTCAAGGTCACTAGAAAAAAGAGAGATAGAAACATGTAATACACAGAGGCTACATTGTTTATTATCACTTGGTGAAGGACTTTTTAGACTTTTGGTAGCATCCTTCTCACATACCTCACATAACACAGATAGGGCAGGCAAGCTAAGTCATGGCGAGCAATGGGGTGAGTGGTTTTGCCCCGATTTCCCCTTGGGAGTGGGAATTGACCAGTGGGTCACTGGGCTTTATCAGCAATGGGTACAGGAGGTAGCTGGTGTCCTGAAGAGGGGACAGTAGTGAACAGGAAGGTGGTCAGCTAGCTGCTTGGGGGGGGTTCTCTTTGGTCCGTGTTCACGCCATCCTGCTGGTGACGGGGAGGGGGGGAGAAACACGGGGCTGGATGCCTGCTTGGAAGGGGTGTGGGGAACACGGGAGCACACCGCGGGGCTGGATGTCTGCTTGGAAGGGGTGTGGGGAACACGGGAGCGCACCGCGGGGCTGGATGCCTGCTTGGAAGGGGTGTGGGGAACACGGGAGCACACCGTGGGGCTGGATGCCTGCTTGGAAGGGGTGTGGGGAACACGGGAGCACACCGCGTGGCTGCCTACGTGCTGGGAGGGGGGGTAGGAAACACGGGAACACACTGCGTGGCTGCCTACGTGCTGGGGGGGGTGGGAAACACAGGAACACACCGCGTGGCTGCCTACGTGCTGGGGGGAGGCGGGGTGGGAAACATGGGAACACACCGCGGTGCTGGATGCCTGCTTGGATGGGGGGGTCGGGAACACAGGAGCGCACCGCATGGCTGCCTATGTGCTGGGAAGGGGGGGTTTAAAAATAGAGCGCCATGGGCTGGGGAAACACAAACCTGGCGCCCTGCACTCAATTATCCCTAAACTCTCCACAGGGTTTCCTACTGCCAGACATATCATTGCTGCGTGTTACCTGGGAAGAGAGGGAGGGTCTTCTACAGGAATGTGGATACCGCCCTAGCCCCTATGCAGCTTGCCTGTGTGCAGCCATGGTCCCCCCACCCCTCACTGCACAGTGGATCGGACGAGTTAGCCTGACCGGGACAGGGACCATGGTGGCTCTCCCGATCAATTTGAGAAAGCAAATTGCAAATGCTCTTGCAGCAGCATTTCAAGAGATTACCGAGGCAGATTACAGAGACGTGATAGAGCAAATCAATGGGCTATTCCACGTTTAGGCATGAATGCAGGCAGCCATAACCAAAATCCTCCTCTCCCAAAACATAGAAATCTACTTACCCCGAGCACGATCCTCAGCTTCCTCCTCAACATCAACTTCCAGCTGCTGCGACTGGCTAGCCTCCTCCGGGCTTGAGAAGAGCTCCTGGCTGCATGTGTCCTGGGACTCCGGGGTGTCTCCCTCCACGCCAGTAGCCTCACTGTCTCCGTCCTCTACAAACTCCCCCACTTCTCCCTGCTCTGAACTCTCCATCGTGCTCCTAGGATTTGCAGTGGGGTCACACCCAAGTATGGCATCCAGCTCGTAAAACCGGCAGGTTGTGGGGGCAGCTCCTGAGCGGCGATTTCCCTCACGGGCTTTGCAGTAAGCACTCCTCAGCTCTTTAATTTTTACCCTGCACTGCAAGGCATCCCGTTCATGGCCCCTTCTCATCAAGGACTGCGATATCTGCCCATACGTATCATAATTTCTCCTTCTGGAGTGCAGCTGTGTTTGCACAGCCTCCTCTCCCCAAACACTAATGAGGTCCTGCAGCTCTGCATTGGTCCATGCTGGGGCTCGTTTGGTGCGTGGAGGCATGGTCGCTGAGTGATTGATAGATTAATTGCACTCCACACCTGGCTGAGCAAACAGGAAGGTGATTTTTAAAATTCCCGGGGCATTTAAAGGAGGGGTCAGGTGAGCCCAGGGCAGTGGAGTTTGCTTGATTACCAGAGAGGCTTCTTCAGGTATGCTGGGATACCTGCTTATGCCACGGAGGTCAACAAAAACGCTGGTGAGTGTCTACACCTGATGACCAGCGCTGGTGATCCAGCGCTGGATCCTCTACGCCCGAGGCTCAACCGGGTGTACGGCCAGCGCTGCAAACAGGGAGTTGCAGCGCTGGCCGTGCTGTGCAGGTGTGTACACATCCTAAGTTGCAGCGCTGTAACCCCCTCACCAGCGCTCCAACTCTGTAGTGTAGACAAGACCTGAGTACATTTCCCAGGCTTGAAGAGCCCTGTGTAAGCCCAAAAGCGTGTCTCTCTCACCAACAGAAGTTGGTCCAATAAAAAATATGACCTCACTCATCTTGTCTCTCTAAAATCCTGGGAGTCAGGGCTACAACAACACTGCACAGAACAGTGTAAGTTCTTCTAGGGCCTGACATGACCATAGTATATGAATGTCAGGCATTCAAAGCTCCCCAGGGGACTGGCCTTAGCTGAGAGATCAGCACTTTCCCTGTGATTGTGACATCTTCATTCTCCTGGAATAGTAATAACTTTAACTAATAGATGAGGCCTGTGACTATGAGAAGTAAACCTTGCACAGGAGCTGGAGCTCACTTCAGCAAACAATAAAAGACAATGGGCTTCACCACTTTCAGAATTAAATGCAAAACTCAGTGCTGTGGCTGCCACTTTCAGCGCTAAAACTTCAGTCACTCAGGGGTGTGTTTTTTCACACCCCTGAGTGACAAAAGTTTTAGTGCTGAAAAGCACCAGTATAGACAGTGCTTTATCGCTGGGACGTGCACTCCCAGCAATAAAGCTACCACTCCTCATTCGGGCTGGTTATTCCAACGAATAAAAAAAACTTACTTCATCAGGCTGGGAAGGAAGACAGAGATTATTTCTATTTTTAAATACCGGGGGGCATTCAGAATTATGGCTGTGGGTACCACAAGTAAATTTACAGATAAAACCATGTACCCGTGGAATATCTTCAGTGGAATTTCCTGTACTTCAGTGTGGATAACTGAGAGTAGAATTTGGCTGTTTTTAGTTTTGACAGAAAGTTGGGGTTTGGGAGGGATTTTTTTTTGTACAACTACATTTTTCTCTACAATATTCATTTTTTTCTACAATAACCAGATTTTCTCAGTTATGTTCTACTGTGAGATAAATCTAACATACTCATTCAGTGTTATAGTCAAGAGTAGATCCTTTTAACAGTGGAAATCATTACAGGCTAATCTTGTTTCTTTTAAAGACATTTATTATTAAAATAAAACAAGCACTGAGTTATATACCCATCAGTGCTAACATGGAACAAAGATAACAATATGGAAAATGCACAGCAATATTCAAACATATAAAAAGGTATAATTCAGATAAAAAACATCCTAATGCGTAAAACAAAGAAAAACATTTAGAAATACCAACGAATAAAGCAAAACAAGATGATTACTGAAAAGATGTATAGATTTGTACAAGTGCCTCATGAATCCACTTATCAGCATGTGCTGTTTTAGTCAAAAATATAAACCACCTTGTAATGCCCTGGTATATAATGGTCCTGACTTTCTAAAGCCGTAAGATTTATGACTGGCCATAAGATGGGTCCAAATTCCATTAAAGAAATCTTCCTATGCATTTGGTATGCAAGTTCCAAGGACCAAAAGGGGTCACTGTCTACAATTTTTATGTAGGTGGGGAAGCTTCAGTCTGTTTCAACAAAATGATTTTCCTGCCTACAGAGAAGGCATTGGACAGGAGCCATCTCACAAGTCTCATGCTGTATCTCCTACCGGGAGCAGCTACTGGGAGGGTTGGATGTCAATATTTGTAGTGCCTGTAATAAAATCACACATGTATAGTCGAGGGACACTGTAACAAAAAAACCTGCAGCAGTGAATCTCAGAGCCTGGGTTAACTGCCTGGGGCATGTGCTACACGGCTGCCATAGCATGTAGATGTTTGGGCTCAGGCTGGAGCCTAAGCTCTGAAACCCATCCCTGTAACCAGGTACTGGAGCCTGGGCTCCAGCCTGAGCCCAAATGTTTACACTGCTATTTTAGCCCTGTAGCGTGAGCCCAAATCAGGCTCTGAGACTTGCTGCCTGAAAGTCAACAGTAGTCTTATAGGGTCTTAAACAATGAAATAGCAACCCTTCCTCACCTTTACATACTGAGGTTATTGATAGAGGTATTTGTCTTGAAGAGTTACTTAGGTTGCATTTCTGTCAAATGAAGTATATTTTAATATCCACCCAATCCCAAGAAACACTTCTGCCACACCAAGACTTATTCCATCAGTGCCTGCCAAGCACCGGTACCTTTTTTCTACGCTGGTATGTAAGGCATTTGTGACTGTTACGCTATGACCCTCTGTGCTGGGCCCCACTTTCATTCTTCCAGGCGCGCTCTTATCTGAAATGGAATTTGGACAGCTCCAGGTCTCAGGCTCCTGAGAAAACACTTTGGAGCAGTTAAAGCTCCTCTGATGTTTGCAGCATGCACAATTAAATGGAGGGCAGTGACCATTAGTTGGTACAGCTGAGATCTGAATATCATAAACTGGTCCACTTTCCAGGAAGGCTGGGAACTATTCCATGCTATCAGCTATATCTCTCTCCCATTTCATTCTCAGCTAGTCCTACCAGGTAGAGGAATGAGCATTCAGAATTGTATAAGGAACAAAGAATACAGATTTCATCATGAATAAGAAAATGATAGCTGAGTATCACAAATTATTTTGCCAGCCTCATTTTTTTTGGTCTTATTTATATAGTCATTATCCACGTATTATCTGAGCAAGTATTTAAAAATAGAAATAAACTCTCTCGCACACTCCCTTGCCAGCCTGTAAGAGAAATGGAATGATTACTTTATAGTTTTTAGTGAGTGTGTGTGTGTGTGTGTGTAAGTGTGTGTGAGAGAAGAATTTATTAAGAAACAGAAGACTTTATAAAAGAAAATTTATGTCAAAACAAGTTTGGTCACTAATCTCTTGCAGGAATGAATTCTATAATCTAGATCTTGCTCCTTCCGTGCTCACATATTATGCTCCTTCATTGTTTAGTGGAACACAGCTGTCGGGGGAGGTGATGGTCACAAAGGGAGAGGCATTCTCTTGAGTAGCTAGAGCCAATCTCATGGAGGGCTTTGGATACAGGACAGAATTACTGCAGAGATCACTTGGATGATGTGGTCATGGAAACTTGTATTGCTAGGCAAATGAGCTGCTGTATTTTGTACTAGCTAGAGCTTTTTCAGGGCATGTGGCTTCATTTTTGAGTATAACAATTGCACTAATCCAGCCTGGAGGTCACAAAAGCATGGATTAGATCCATGGCTAGGTCTGTGCCATGTTAGAAGGAATATGATCTTCTGGCTACTTGCAGGTGGAAAAGTGAGTGATTTTTTGCTACCATGGCTATTTGGGTAACCAGTAACGCTGAGTCCTAAAAGGTCCTCAAAATTGTGGTTTGATCGAATAATCTGAGGCCCAATATTCTCAATAGTGGGAGATGGTATGAAGGAGGCAAGTTCTTCATATCACTTTTCTCTTCCTACCAGCATCACCTTGGTCTTGCCTAGTTTCAGCATTAGATGGCATGGCTGCTCTTTCTCCAGGTTCTGCTTTTGGGTCACTATTGAAAAAACTGGAAAATGAGATTTTTTACATCTGCATGTCTACACTTACCTCTAGAGTGATCGATCCAGTGGCATTCAATTTCTCGCGTCTAGTGAAGACGCGATAAATCGACCGCCGAGCGCTCTCCCATTGACTCAGGTCAGCAGTTGACTTACCGCAGTGAAGACACTGAGGTAAGTAGCTCTAAGTATGTCGACTTCAGCTATGCTATTTTTGTAGCTGAAGTTGCGTAACTTAGACTGACTTAGCTCGCCGCTGTCCCCCCCCCCAGTGTAGACCAGGCCTTAGATAAAGGAGATTTAGATCTGGCTCTCGCAACATCTTCGTATAGCTACTATGTGGAGAGGATTTATGATTGTGGGTCTCTGAAGGTGAGGCTTTGGAGGAGAAGAAACCGTGAAGAAACAATTTCCCATAATAATACTCAGATTTCTGTCTGAGATGAAAGATATGAAGCATTTCAGGGTGTTTCTGTTCACCACTGCTGCCTGGGATTGGGGAGAGGGGGAGGTAAGGACAGGGATTTTGGCAATTAACACTATGAAATGCTACAGAGTGAGCCAGCAGGATGTGTGTGATGGTATGTGCCTTGTCTCTGGAACGTAAAAGGGCATCCAGTAGAGAAACTTTATGAGGAGAGATTTAAAAAATTGGGCCTATTCAGCTTGAAAAAGATGACTGAGGGGGGTTGTGATAGAGGTCTCTGAAATCATGACTGGTGTGGAGAAAGTGAATAGAGAAAATGTTGTTTACCCCTTCAGGTAACACACGAAGCAAGGGTCAATTGAAATTAATAGGCAGCAGGTTTAAAACAAACATAAGGAAGTATTTCACACAATGCAGAGTGAATTTGTGGAACTCATTGCCAGGGGATATTGTGAAGGCCAAAAGTATTACTGGTTCAAAAAAAAAAAACTAAATAAGTTCCTGGATGATAGGTCTATCAATGACTATTAGCCAAAATGGTAAGGGGGACAGCCCCATGCTCTAGGGGCCCCTAAACCTTTGACTTCTGGAAGCTGGGCCAGAATGACAGGATATGGATCTCTTGATAAATGCCCTGTTCTGTTCATTTCCTCTGAAGCATCAGCAGATACTGGATTAGATGGACCAGGATTGTGACCCAATATGCGTATTCTTATGTTCTATCAAGTGGTCTCTTTGTACTGTATTCTGGTCTGGAGCCTCACTAAGAAGGTTCCAGAATACTAGGAACTGACATGACAGATGGTTTGAGAATCTAGCTAAAAACCAGTTTCCAAACAGTTGCCTTAGAAACAGGAAGCTAGATGCTAGTGAGGAGATTTTCAAAGGCACAAATGGAGGTAGGGCACCTAACTGCCCTTGATTGCCTTTGAAAATCTCCCCTGTAGTGGTGGTTTCCAAGGTGTCTTAAGTTTATCCCATGAAAAGAGTTTTTTGCTTTCCAGAATAAGATAGGATAGTGTCCAGAGAAGCTTAACCTTGACATCAAGGGCCTGATCTTTAGTGGCGCTAGGCTGATTTACACACCAACTGAAGTTCTGGCTCTGATGGTTTTTGTGAGTTTTTTGTTTGCGGTTTTTAAAATCTTTTTCTAGACTATAAAGTTGATTTATGTGATGACTGGTAAGAAATCATGAGTTCATCACATAGGTATAAAGATGAAAGGTTACTGTTATTCCCAATCAATTTGTGGGCACATTTACAAGTGTGTTAGAAGGAGCCCTTTATGTACTGATCCCCTAAGGTCTATCAGGAATTCATTCTGATCTCTATCTGGTAAATGGGTCCAATGTATGTCTGTGCTAAACTCCTGCTTCATTTCACTACAGCAAAATCTGTTCAGGGTTAGCAACTAGTCAGAGATATGGCAGAAATGATGTGCTATGTTATGTTGTCTAAATTCTAGAAGAGATCCTCTGTCACCTGTTCCACCCACCCTGCTCCTGGGAAAGGCCAAATCTTTTCAAGGCAATGTGTTTGTCTGTGCATTTAAATCAAAGGCTGGATTCAGTAGTTTTGTCTTTCTAACTAGTAATGCTAAAGGAAATATTTTCAGTTGGAGCATCTGGGGGACTATTACCATCTTTGTCAAATATACCTATCCATACAAGAGTGATAGCAATTTTCAGTGAGTCGGAGCGTTGCTAATCCCTAATGTTCCCTGCAGGGATGGCAAGTCCAGGGCTGGCCTTACCATGAGGCAAACTGAGGCGGCCGTCTCAGATGCCAGACTGTATGTGTGGGGGAAGCGTCACTAGGACCCAGAGTGTAGAAAATTGTATCTGCTACTGGTGTATATGTATTCTCTCTGCTCTAGATGCACAGAAATGGTGGAGTGCCATGCTGGAGGAAGGAGAGCACAAGAGACATAACAGACAGGCAAAAGAAAAGGTGAGAGGGAATAACAGAAAGCAGCAGGCGCTCCATGGAGAGAGAGGAGAGGAGCCTTTTATGTATCTCTCTATCACCCCCAGGAGCCTGGACTGATTAACACCAGCTTCTCAGGGAGCTTCCTGTTTCCTGCTGCTTCCCTGAACTCACTTGAGGAGAACAGGCAGTCAACTGAAGTAGTAGGAGCCAGTTAGGACCTTAAGACACTGATATCTTCCCTCACTCAGGTCCTACTACCAGCCTGCTTATTTGTCCCCTTCAGCTGAGCGTTGAGAGTCACTATTGCTGGCACAGAACAGGAGTCATGAGTGAAAGAAGAAAACGCCCCTCTAGGGCAGCAATCAGAAAAAAAAAGAAAGCAAAGGAAGCTTTTCAATCTAAGCAGAAAGGAGCTCACCTGAGCTGCATAGACACAAATGTTCACAGTGAGCCTTCTTGCTCCAGTGAGGATGTGAGTGGTGAGGAGATGCCTGATCTTCCAGTTAGTCAGAGTGCAGGTGACCTGGCAGCTACTGCAGCATCGATATCTCCATCTCAAATGGATGTAACCATGCACATTCCTGAAGAAAAGTGTAGATCAGAGAAGAGTGTGGTGGAGGCGCAAGAAACAGCTGCTGCTGAGTTTAGTTCCTTAAGTCTAGATGATCCAAGACTGTGGACCCACTTGAGCAGTAGCCTGAGGGACTTCCTTGTACTGCATGGGTCACAGCAAGTGAAAAACTTCATGTTCCCCAAAGACACTGAAAATAGAAGTTTCCAGCCAACACATTACTGGCATGAAATCCCCAATGGTGACAAAGTGGAGAGGCCATGACTTATGTACTCAAAACACAGAATGCTGCATACTGTTTTTCTTGCAAACTCTTCCAGTCTAATGTTCAAGCTACATTGGCTTCTACAGGAACAAAGGACTGGAAAAATCTGACTAGAAATCTGGCATGCTGTGAGAAGGCAGCAAATCACCAGAGAGCATTCCATAGGTGGAAAGAGCTTGAGATGAGACTAAGGTTAAAGGTCACCATAGATGATCAGCATCAAGAGAAGATTGTATCAGAGTCTCTTTACTGGCAAAATGTTCTGAAAATGCTCATTGCCATTGTGAGAATGCTTGCTACCCAAAACCTAGCACTGCGTGGCACTTCAGATCAGCTGTGTGTGCCAAACAATGGAAACTTCCTTCAAATTGTGGAGCTGATGGCTGAGTTTGTACTCCAGGAGCATCTAAGAAGAGTCACCACCGAAAAAATGTCAAACAGAAGATTGTGGCAGATCTGAAGTCACCAAGATATTACTCTGTTATTCTGGACTGCACACCTGACATCAGCCATACAGAACAAATGACTTGAATGGTGCATTTTGTAACAACAGCAGAACCTAGTGAAAATGTCCCTGCAATGGTGACTGTTAGCATTTTCTAGAATTTATTGACATTGATGATACTACATAAGTTGGTATGACAAATGTGCTTCTTAAAAACCTGGAAGATACGGGAATTCTGATAGCTGACATGAGAGGTCAGGGCTACGATAATGGTGCCACCATGAGAGAAAAGAACAGAGGAATGCAGACCCAGATCCGAGAGTAAAACTCTCAAGATTTTTTTTGTCCCATGCAGTTCTCATTTATTGAACTTGGTGGTCAGTGAGGCAGAATCAGCTTCTAGTGAAGGTGCTGAATTTTTAATATAATTCAAAGCATCTATGTATTTTTCTCTGCATCAACTCATTGATGGCAAATTTTGAAGCAGCATCTGGGAACATCCTCTCTGACACTGAAACCGCTGAATGCCACACAAAGGGAAAGTTGAATGGAGGCGATAAAGTCTATCAAACACTAAACTGGGAAGATAGAAGATGCCATACTTGCCATTATGATATGATATGACAGGAACTGTTCATGGGAGAACAGTGGCAGAGGGAAATAGAATCACCAGAAACATACATAACTTCAAATTTCTGTATGGCTTAGTGTTGTGGCATGACATACTGTGTGAAATAAATGTTGTAAGCAAGAGACTCCAAGGTGTTGACCTTGAGATATCTGGAGCAATGGAACAACTGGACAAAGCAAAGTCATACCTACAGTCTCACTAGTCAGATGAAGGATTTCAAAATGTTCTGAAAAGTGCACAGAAGCTGGAGGAACGTCACACTGAAGCTGTTTTCCCACTCATTCAAGAATACAAGAGTTACCGAAGAAGAATACATTTTTATTACGAGGCATGGGATAATCCCATAAGAGACCCCAAACAAGAATTCAAAGTTGAATTCTTTAACCAGATGCTAGATTGTGCAATACAGTCAGTTGAAGAAGGCTTCATGCAGCTCAAGGAACACAGCAGTATATTTGGGATGTTATATGATATTCCAAAACTTCTCACTAAACCTGAAGAAGACCTACACCAGCAATGCAAGGCATAGAGACAGTGTTGACACCAGTGGCATAGCTAGGTTCTAAGTGTAGGGGGAGCAAACATAAAAAGGGTGCCCCCTCTTGGCTCCTCCTTTGTCCATGCCCCCCTTGGCTCCTCCTCTGGCCACACCCCCAGCTCCTCCTGTTTCCCCCCTCAGATTAACCCCGGGGCCCGGCTCAGGACTCCTGCGGGCTTCCCAGGGGTGCAGATACCCCTGTCCCCCCACGGTCCCGGGAGAGTCTGTCCTGCCCAGCGTGCTGTGCAGGTGTCCCCTGCCGGGCTGTGCTGCCTGGCCCCACCCGGAGGGTCCTGTCCCCCTCGCCCTGGGCTCCAGGCTCCTGTGCCGCACCAGAGCCCCCCGTCCAGACAGCATGGCCTGTGTCCTTGCCCTGCTGACCCGGCCCCGGGGAGCCCCTTGCTCGGACCCCCCAGTGCAAGGCATCGGACCTCCCCTGCTCACCTTCCGTCCTGCACCGGCACCAGTCCCTGGCCTTCTCCCGGCGCTCAGTGCGCTCCACACGGAGCTTGCCGGCCAAGCGGCCTTAAAGGCGCAGGGGCCCTTTTGCCTCCACCTGCCAGCTGCATTAGCAAGGGGTGGGGAGCACTTGGCCGCCGAGCCCTGAGCTGCCACAGGAGGTGGCTGTGGCAATGTTGGGGCCACGCTGAGCGTGGGGCGTGATGGCCAAGGAGCCGGCCCTCTCACTCCTCTGGCCACGCCTGCCACCCCACCCATGGCTCCTCCAGCCGTGCTGCTGCCAGCACTGGCCCAGCAGGCACCGCTTTTTTGAAAATGTGCTGAGGGGAAGCGGCTGCTTCCCCTGCACCCCACTAGCTACGCCACTGGTTGACACATGATGACAGGCGTGATATTGATGCGAGTGATTTAGGTGATGAACTGAAAGCCCTTTCAAGATACATTTCAGCAGGATCAACTCCAAAGGCAGTTCTGGAATATATGTGCATAAATAAGGATGACCACCCTCTTTCCAAATGCTTTTGTTGCTCTGCGCATACTTCTAACACTTCCTGTAACAGTTGCCAGTGGAAAACACAGCTTCTCCAAGCTGAAGTTAATAAAAACACATCTATGCTCCACAATGACACAGGAGAGGCTGGTCGGCCTTGCAACCATCTCAACAGAGCATGAGCTGGCCCAGACTGTGGACTTTCAGAAAGCAGTTCATATCGTTGCAACCAATAAGGCACAGAAAGCACCACTTTGATTATTCAAATGAATAAAAAGTATCAGTGTTTACTATGCAGACAAGAAAAGTTACATTTGCAGTTCAGGCATTTGAAAGTTAAGTGTTACTTAAAATTTTTGAACAAGGCATTTTAACTCGTTAGTTCTCCTTTATTGGGGTAGGAAGCAGAACAGTACCATGAAAGGAGTAGAACAGGAAGAAGGCAGAATTGAGACCTTTCAACGTTTTGACCTGAGCAAGGAGGCATAGGGGCGTCATTTGAGTTCCCTGCCTCAGGTTCCAAAATGTTATGGGCTGGCCCTGGGCAACTCTTAGAAAGGTTACTTTCATATCTTCCTAATTAAGTTAGAAGGCCAATGGGATTGGGAAAATGAGGATAGGAGAGACAGAATTAAAAATGTCCAGGCCCCAACTCTTATAGCTTATTCAGAGCCCTGAAATTTGAGAATTTGCCAATAATGTGATGGTCAGAATAGAGGTTGTAGGCTGTGAAATAAAGAAACCACAATCTATAAGGGCTGGCTTTAAGAACTGAATTATCAATCTGGAGATGTTGGAGTTTACTGAACTCTAGGTAGCATATCCAGGGACTATCCCAAGAGGATAAAAAACAAAAAGGAGAAGATACATGACTGTTGTGTTCCTCCCTTGTGAATGAAAGTAGGTGATGGATGTTTATTGGCTACCACAAGTGTGGATGGGGAGCTGTAGAGCCGGTGCCTAAAATTCCACCCCAAGCTAAATCTGTGGATTACTTTAATTAGATGTGACCAGCATGTGCAAGGAGAGGCTATTTCTTGACCCTGAAACACTGGAATTGATTTGGAGTTGCTCTCTCTGACAGCCCACATTCATTCAACACCCCTTGCATATTAAACATGGGTTTTCTTCTCTTTACAAAGCTAGTCTACCACTTCTTATATTAAAGGGCACTGGCTTTCAATGTTTACCATAATTCTGGGTAATATTTTAAGATCCACATTTATGAGAGAAGTTGTCTTTACCACTGTGGGTAAATTCCTTTGAAAAACAATTCTTTGAACATGCCCGGTAAGAGAAAAATCAGTTCACATGCTCATAATACTGTGCCCCAAAGCCATTGGAGACAGGGGGCCCATTGATGGATATGTTCAGACAAAGAAGAAGAAAGAGGATGTAAAGACACATCAGAAACTTTTTCCCGGCTATATCACAACTTGCTATGTGCCATTAGCATATAAAGACATGCAGGATCTGTCAAGCACTGATGAAGTGTCCTTTGGGTCAGTGGCTTGCTTGGTTTCATGATTTTAGTTAATGATTTGGAGCCCTGTTCTGAACTAGATTTGTTTTTCAGTCATGGAGCCTATGCAAGGATCATGCAGCCATTAGTATAAATATTACATTTCTCAGGTTTTTTAACTCTACTTATCACAGAACCTTTTAAAAGTCTTTGCTAATAACTAGTTCCCTTGATGTTTTAGATATGCTTGTACTTCAAGAGCCTGCATATTTATTGCAGGATTCTTTTACAGTTCCCCAATGAAACTGCATCTGTTTATGCACAAACTGATTCACTCTTCTGTTATAAATGTATTTATTATCAATAACAGTAATTTCATAACAGTAGGTTCTTGCTCTGTGTGAAATTACCTCTTTGGCATGTTGCTAATTCCTAGGAGCAAATAGATAGAGGCTGTATGTAAAAATTAGTCATAGTCACTAAGTTTCCTCCTTGGTATTACTATATGCCATGGAACTACCAGTAGTACTCACCAGTTACATGTTTTGACATGACTGAACTGTAATGTTTAGGAGAGGAGTCAGGTTGGTTGGAGAGAACACTCAGTACTTTTAGCAACTATTTGAGCAGTTAACATGGAGTGAGACTGCTCAGGTTTACAGAAAACATCTGTAATGAAAAAACTAGGAGCCTTAACTCAAGTATTAGCATAGTCACTCCCGTACTAGCATTATACCACGTCATTAGTAATCACTCCTATTATTTTAACATATCCTTGTAGAGAAGTGATCTTCCTAGGGTTCCAAACTAAAAGTATCTGTGAGCATCTTCTCATGCACAACCCACTTGTAATGTTATTTGTTGATTATAAGTTTGAGCAAGGCAAATCAAGAGTAATTTGTAGTGTATGCTTAGTCATCTAAGTCGCCTGATACTGTTTCTACCCTCTGAATGACTGATACATTTGAATCAGGATGATGAATGAATGAATGAATGAGGGGTAATAAATAATGTACTTCCAGTAGAAATTTTCAGATGCTGAAATTCATGAAATATTGGGGATTCACGTACATTTTTTAAAATACCAAATCCAGTGGCTGTTTGAATATTCAGAAACAAATAAGCAAACCAAACTTTCTGCCTTTATGTGCAGAAATATTTACAAATCACTTCTAGCATCATTCATGCAGCTGCAGTCATGAGTTAGAAGACTTGCAGCACCAGTGTGTCACTGCAGTCACGCAGCAGGAAGTTTTTGCAGAGTTGATATTACTTCCAACGTTATACAGACTGCCCAGCCAAACTTATCATTGCTAATGCTCTTGGGCAAGGATGTGATTTGGCTCATGAGCATCCATCATTCAATCTTAATGGATAACCATGAGGTGTAGACAGCCAAGAGATCAACTGCTGTAGTTGTATGATGTATGATGGGGGTGTGATTCTTCAGATGAAACTGTTGTTTGTCTTGCACCTCTCAGTTCACAGTAATCAGCTATGAGCATGATTAACTTAAAAAAAATAGCTTCCATGGCCATGTACTGGGTGTTCTTCTCAAAAGAAAGATTCTTACAAAGGCCAGTGAAGATGACATACATTTCAGCACAATGCCTCCCTCTCTATGTTAAAATTTGCTCTTAAAACTCACTTCTGCAATGTTACTTCAGTGAAAACTTCGTAGCCTTGAACACACATACTCTTCTTAAAAAATAAATAAATCTTGTGTTGCATGAGGGTTCCTCCTTCCAACAGGGTGTTGTATTTGTTTTTGTGTATATGTATACATATGGGATTATGTGCAGACTGTACTCTCTGGGTCTAATTTAGGTTATAGATTCCTAGGCTCAGGGACCACATTATCTTCTAAGTTTTTTACAGGGTGAAATTCATGGTGGTGCGGAGGTCTAACAAAAGATCTGTGTACAAGTTAAACTCTATTTTGAGAGTTTAACTGGGACATTAGAGTAGCATAGGTCCTCTGCACAGGGGTGAATTTCACCCATATAGTGCACACAGTTGGCCCTCAAATATAATTGGCTTTTTCCAACATTAGATTGATCAATTATTTTTCCAGTATGTAGAGCAGTGGTGGGCAACCTGTGGCCCGTGGGCCGCATGTGGCCTGTCAGGGTAATATGTTGGCAGGCCACGAGACAGTTTGTTTATATTGACTAGTCCCCACAGCTCCCAGTGGCCGTGGTTCGCTGTTCCTGGCCATTGAGAACTGCAGGAAGTGGCAGCCAGCACATCCCTGCAGCCCCGGGCTGCAGGTTGCCCACCACTGATGTAGAGGGTACACCAAATATTCTAGGGGATCAATTGAGCAACTTTTACTTTAGGTATAGTGCTTTCAAAGTAGTGATTTAATGAAGTGATATTGTGTGATAAAATGGTAGTTTTTAACTAGTGGACAAAACTTTGACCAATGAGCTTGTTAGTTTCCATGATGTTGTATAGATTGGTCCTGCAAGATGCTGAGTGCATCCTGTGAGAAACTGAGCTCCCTGGACTCCCACTTCACTCTAGGTTGGGTACTGAGCAATGGAGATATGGCAGCTAGCTTGCACTGAAGCCCATGCTGCTGTGTTTTCACTGCTTCCGATATCTGAGCTACCTAGATTAAAACTAGCTCACGTACGACTATGCAAGCTGCACTCACATTCTGTTCTTGCCATGTAGCCATAACATTAAGCACCAAAGTATAGATTTAGATGTTTGTCTTTAAGTACCCAAGTTCGAATTTTTAGCCAAAGTGAATAAGGCCCAAGTTGCCCTAAAATGGAAACATCACAAAATGTGCATTATTCACTATAATCCTCTTTCAGAGAGTCAGGGACTGGATATAGTAAGTGCTTCTGGGCCAGTCAAAATATAGTGTGAAAATGTATGTTTCCACAGTGTTTAAAGTGCACAATGGTACGTCTTATAAAGTGCAGCTATAGAATATATATTATGTGATGCATAAGAATTGCTCCATTGAAACAAACTATTTGTCCATTTAGTTCAGTATCCTGTGTTTTGCAGGGGCTTAGGATTGATGCTTCAGGGATAGGTATTGTCCCCCTAGTGAAACTGACAAATTGTGCAGTAGTATACTATGAAATGTACTTTTGGCTGAGATTTAGGGTTCTTGAAAGTGGGCTTTGTAACAGGAATGCTGACACAGTCTTACCCACAGTGCCACTGAAGACACTGCTGTAATGATGCTATTAGAAATGACAGATGTAATTTTTTTCATGAAAAAATATTCTTTATATTCTCCACATGGAGATTTGAATGGCAGGGCCAATACTGACAGACTGTGTTTTGACCACTGATCTATGGGATCCACATTCATTACATTTCAAACTTGTCTAGATCTAAAGTGAGATGTAATGTTGACTGTCTCCCTTTCTGTCAGGAAACATACTTCCCTATGACACTTTCGTGGAGGTTAGACTTGTTTTCAGCATCAGAATTATTTAGTTTACTTCTTGGGACTAAATCTTAACGTTTAGCAAATACTGATGTGTAATTTGATTAATTTAAATCATAGGATATTGAATATGCTTTTTGTAGGAATTACTTTTTCATTTGGTTGTAGATTCCTTTTATCAAAAGCTACTTTCTTCTTTATTGTATGCCAGTGTGAAAAATATTAATCCCAATAAAACAGGCAAATATGCTTTAAATAAATGCATTTATTACAGAGAGTTCAACAGCAAATATTAAAAGATGCAACGTAATCTCAGGTTTGGCGGTGTACCTTTGGTGGCAATGTAGAAATCAGGTGCTTAGTACTATTTTTCTGTACCACTAACTATAGATTGCAGTTTTGTTCCTAAACAATATTTTCATTCTAGAGGGAAAAAAAGGTAAAGAAAGTAATGTAATCATCAATTACTGTAATAGCCACTAGAGGTCTACTGATATCAAAATCTGCCAACATCAATTATTTCTGCAAGTATTAAAAATGTAGTGTTTTGTCCAAAATAAAGTGCCTTTCATTAAACATTAATTGTTTGCTTTGTGATGTGTATCTTCTTAATTCTGATTTTTAGCTCCTTAGTGTTTTTAATTAAATACTGTTATAATGAAGTACAGAAGACTTACAATACAAAAATTGTAGTTGAATGATAAAGTGACAGAACAGATTCTCAAGTACATCCAGCTAGGAACTACATCATAATGTCATTCAGAGACTTTATCTGTTCCTTTTAGCTGCTAACCTCGTAGCAAATTCTGTCTTGAAAATGTTTTAAATTAATAATTTTATTATATTTAATCTTTTCTGTGCTTGAGACTAATTTTTATTTTCCAGGTATTTTAAAAAACAGAAACAGAATTTTCAAATCTTTTTTTAGATATTGATAACTTACAATGATGCTGTTCAATTTCCAAGGAAAACTGTGAATTAGATGATTGCATTTGTTGTAGGCATAATTGGTTCTTCATCATGATAGCAGGAATGTATTCATTAGTGAAAAGAGTTGCATGTGAGACCAGTGACTCCTTTGTGGCTTTTCTCTGTAATCAAGATAACAGTATTGCTACTGACTCTAAAACAATAAATAACTACTCTATGGGCTACACATTTGAATAATGACTTGAGTGTTTCTTCAGAGAGTTTGCAGGTGTACACATGCATCTTAGCAAGTCCCATATAAGGACTGGCATTCACAGTTGACTTCAAATTGGTCCTTTCTTGTTCAGTAAAATGTTATCATGTACTGTTTTTCCACTGCCCCAGACCAACCACACAATGGTGCCACAGAAGCATATTCTTCAATTGTCACATAATTACCCACTTTTCAATTGTCCTTTACGTGGTACTTGGAATTCTGTATCCTACAGGCTAGATTCATCCTTATCTTTTCTGAGGCAGGGAATTATTTTCCTCTCTTCCACTCCAAAAATCACGAGTTGTTTATAAAACAATACAAAAGAGTAGATTTAAGTACTGATTTTCAAACTAAAGAGCTGGGTTATGCCAATCCAGTAAGTCTTGGAGCTGTCATGCTGGAGAGCCAAATAAACCCTGATTAAGTGCATCTGAAGAGCTTTGCTGAATCGGGGCCTTAGGTGATGAAGGTTTCTTGGTAAGAATACTAGCTAAACTGTTCGATGAGTTCATGCTATCCATCTATTGTTAGGGCAGCGTTAATGGTGACTTCATAATCTGCCTGAATGGAGGATGAGTACCATAATGGCAGTGACAGCTTCAATAAGGTGTGTTTGTGGAGGTGGTGGTGGATGGCTGGCACTTGGGAAAATCTCTCTCTCTCAAATCTATAACTCAGTCCATTTTCTGTGCATTTATGACTAAATGACTAAAATTCTGGAAACTATATCTGTCAGTCTTCATATTGTACAGCATTCCCTGTATTCCCACTACAATATAGGTTGTAGTGTTTTCATCTCTCAGACACACACAGATAGCATCATTAGCATGGTACTGGGACAACTTCAGGTAAATCTTTTCATTAAATCATTTGGTAAAATCTTGTGTAAATGGCCAGAGTGCACATTAATGATGCCTGAGGCACATCAAACTGTCCTTTCTGGAAATGTTCAGTTTTTTCCTCTTAGACAGAAATTATCACATGGAGATGGCATTATGTTTTCCTTCTCTCAGAGCCACTCCCAGAATCAGTTTTTTTAGTGACCTTCTCATTCCCACCTCTGAAAGGTGCAATAGCCAGTTAGTCCTTTGTGCAAATGTTTAGATTCATTCAAGCTGGTTCTGTGAGGTGTGATTATATCTCCCTTCACTACAGTCACTGCTTGTACTCCCTCAGGCTTTCTGCTGGGGAAAGGTAACTTTTAAGTTGCAGTCAGGGCTCCATAGGAGTCTTGCCATGGAAATTGCCTAGGGGAAGTACTAAATTAATGCATCCTCTAGCCGCTCTGCTTAGGTCAATTCTATTCAAGTTGTGATAATGCACTTATCCCTGTGATATGGAAGGACCTCCTTAGACAGCACCCCACCCAGTTTCTGTGTTGGGGCCCTTGGAAAATGAGAGTTATAGGGCTTGGCTACACTGGAGAGTTGCAGCGCTGGTGGTGGGTTTACAGCGCTGCAACTTAGTAACTGTCCACACCTGCAAGGCACATCCAGCGCCGCAGCTCCCTGGCTGCAGCACTGTCTGTACATCTGGTCTGCTTGGGGTGTAACAATTGCAGTGCTGGTGATGCAGCGCTGCTCATCAAGTGTGGCCACCAAAAGCGCTGTTATTGGCCTCCAGGGTATTAGGAGGTATCCCAGAATGCCTGCTCACAACAAACCGGAAGAATGGCTGAACTCCGAGCTTCCCGGAGCTGCTTATCTGAAAAACAAACACAGCTCCTGTTTGCTGGAGCGAGCGAGCCAGCGGAGGCAGGCAGGGGAATAGCTTTGGAAGATTCACAGCTGTTTGCTTGAAGAGAGAAGTCACACGGCAGAGGAGGAGGGGGGAGTCCATGTTGAGCAGCTGCTTATGTGGTCTGAAGGCTATTTAGGAGTGCATAGTTTGCATTTACTGAATAAGAGAGGGGTGCGGGAAGGGCTCGAAACTTTTAAATTGATTGCAGGTTGGTGATGTGTATGTTTCAGTCCTTAGAACTTGCAAGGCAGGGAGCTGACAAATGCAAAAATCCACTCTCTCTCTCTCCCCCACGTTCCCTCTCACCCCCCTCTTTTGAAAAGCACGTTGCAGCCACTTGCACGCTGGGATAGCTGCCCACAATGCACCACTCCCAACAGCGCTGCAAATGCTGCAAATGTGGCCACACTGCAGTGCTGGTAGCTGTCAGTGTGGCCACACTGCAGCGCTTTCCCTACACAGCTGTACGAAGACAACTGTAACTGCCAGTGCTATACAACTGTAAGTGTAGCCACACCCATAGTCATTTTTTCACTACCACAACCTCTCTCTCTCTACCCTGCAGCAAATCTTCTGCCACTTGAGACCTCTGCTAGTATCTATACTGGTAAAGCCAGTGTATACCCCTCAGGTGGTGTGTGCTTGGGTGTAGGGTGAAAAGCAACATAATGGAATTGACTGGCTTTCTGAGCATTCTGTTACTGAGCATGAATAAATTCTAAAAGTGGCTGGTGGAATAAATGTGCAAGATATATTATCGGTATGAGCTGTAATGCTTTTTATATTTAAGTAACACCAGATATAAGCTGTATGAGGCTAATGGAGTATCTCTTACAGAGTCTCAATGTGGCAAAACTAATGGAAACATTATATTTTAACTCCAAAACAGTGTTTAAAAGGACCTGTACGCAAGCAGGGGTGGAGCCAGCATTAATTTTTTTCCCAGATGTTGAACTGCTTGTTACCTTTGCCCTTCAACTTGTGATTTCCCTTTTCAGTGGTTCATTCCCTACATCCATCCATCCATCCATCCATCCATCCATCCATCCATCCATCTCCATAGTATCCATAGCACCCTACAGATATATATCAATATATCCTCACAATGCTCCTGTGGGGTTGGAAACCATGGTGCAGGCTCCAAAGAGAAATCTCCACAGGGATTTTTGGCAGTAGATTCTCCTCCTGTCCCTTCTTCAGTTATGGTTTGGGGGAATGGGAGTAGGGAAGCCCAGTTTATTACTATCTTTTTCTTCCAGGTAGGGTGTAGGAAAATTGAGCAATAGAATGCATGTCTCCCTGCCCTCCCACTTCTTGGGCAAAGGATGAGAAGTCAAGAGACAGCTGCTTGGCTCTACCTACTCCCACCCTTTTTCAGGAACCTCAGCTAGAAAGGCACCAAGAGTCTGTGACGCTGCGGTCTATATGGTTTTATAAAAATATGCTCATGAGTGAATATAATGTAACTGGAATATGCTTCATGCAAAAGGTATCTTGTAAGGTATCATTGCAAAGCTTATAATCTACTGAGTGTGATCATCCTGTTTGTATAAATGTACCACTCTTGTGTCTGAAACTAGAAATATGAAATATAACTCTGAGGGCCTATTGTAATTATGCAAAGTGTGTGCCATTAATGGTGGTTTGGAATCTTGATGACTCCCACTAACCAGGACAATTGTCTGCAGATGGATGTGTTTTACCTGTAAATCTTCTTGTATATGTGTGTGCTGGCAAGTGGGCAATGAAATCTTGTAGTGACATGTGATCATGTCACCTGAACTGGAATCCATCTTTAACCTGGTGTCTTTCCATTGAGAAGGAGGGGTGGGAACCCAGAGAGGGACAAAGAATTCCCGCCTTATGCAAAAGATATATAAAGGAGTGGAAGAGAACAAAGGAGGAAGAGGAGCCATCATGAGGAATCCCCTAGCTACCACCTGAGCTGGAACGAGAGCTGTATCAGGGGGAAGAATTGTGCCCAGGCCTGGAAGTAGTCTGAGGAAAAAACTTACTGAAGCATCTCTAAGGGTGAGATTATCTGTATTCAGTTTGATTAGACATATAGATTTGCGTGTTTTATTTTATTTTGCTTGGTAACTTTGTTCTGTCTGTTACTACTTGGAACCACTTAAATCCTACTTTCTGTATTTAATAAAATCATTTTTTACTTATTAATTAACCAAGAGTATGTATTAATACTTGGGGGGCAAATAGCTGTGCATATCTCTCTATCAGTGTTATAGAGGGCAAACAATTTATGAGTTTACCCTGTACAAGCTTTATACGGGGTAAAATGGATTTATTTGGGTTTCCACTCCATTGGGAGTTGGGCATCTGAGTGTTAAAGACAAGCACACTTCTGTGAGCTGCTTTCAGGTAAACCTGCAGCTTTGGGGCAAGTAATTCAGTCCCTGGGTCTTTGTTGGAGCAGATGGGAGTGTCTGGCTCAGCAAGACAGGGTGCTGGAGTCCTGAGCTGGCAGGGAAAGCAGGGATAGAAGTAGTCTTGGCACATCGGGTGGCAGCTTCCAAGGGGCGTCCTGTGATCCAACTCGTCACAGAGTCAATGAGAGGAAAAGTGGTCACTGTAAGTCTCCAACCCCACCCTCTCACGTGCCCGTACATCCAAGGTTAACATTTGGAAATTTATCCTTGGAATAATGAGAGCCAAACCGTTTTTTTAAGGTTAAATTCCCCAGAAAATGCTGGGGTCATAAATGGGGTCAGTTTGGAGAAAGCTGCAAGCTGAAGAGCTTAAATCTCTATGGCCCCAAGCATTGTCTGAACAACCTCCTACCCCTCCCCCCAAAAATAAATCTCAGTCTGGTTAGACAAAACCAATTTGTCAAACTACTTGCAGAGCAGAGATGAATCTGTTTGGAATTTGGGTTCCTATTTTGGGATAGTTGCTATGCATTTGCAATTCACTTTCTATATTTCTTATCACTTTATGTATAAGACCAGAAATCATGGCACCCTAAGCTATCTAGGTATTTGTGTTCATGATAAGAACATTAAGAAATCTCATAGACTCAGTGAACTGAATATTGATAAAATACTGAAGAAAGGTAGCTTTGGTGCTGGTTTTATTAACTGAATCAATGTACTGTACATTACTTAAGGCTAAGGTATCTATAAATAGAATACTCTCCAACCCTCGTGACTTATAAACAAGCCCCTGGTTTGTGTGTGTCAAGTTGGGTGAAATGAGGCTTTGAAAGGGATTCCCTCTGGTACTGAGCAATATACATTTGTATACGAGTGGAGAGAATGTATATGATATGTACTATAGCTTCAGTATTGAGCATATTAACATCCCTGTATTTAAAACTTATACTCACCATGACAGCCTAATGAGACACTCAGTGGTGGTGTCTTCTATTCTAGACTGTATGTGCTGCATCATATTGTTTATGGGATACTGCAGAGTGTTGAGGTAACATTGTCTGACTACTGTCCTGCTGGGAAGTGCAGGAAGACAAGAGATACTGAATCTCTTATGATGCTATCCCAGAGAGGAATATCTTACATAAATATGTTGTCATGAGGATCCTTAGGTCAGTAGATTATATTATTAGCCATATATTTTCATACTATGGAGTTGATTCAGATAAGGTCCATCCCAATGGCTGAAATCAGCTGACATGCGTTTGATGAGTTCTTAGATGTGTGTGCTGGGAGACTAAAGGGGCAGTATGTTTTCAATGGAAGGCTCTGAAATTTGCTCCTGCTGGCATTCTGCCAGTACTTGCAGACCTTCCGGGCATGATGCAAGACATGTTTTGTTGAAGTGTCTGCTTGCCAATGGACTATTATTGAATTGTTGGTATGGTAGGATGAGTGTCCTGCTTACTTGAGATGTTTAAGTTGTCATGCACTCAGAAGCCATAGCAATGGATATGTATAAAAAAAAATCAACCAATCAAAAAAATAAGTGTAAGCATGGAAAATCGAAACATTATTAAAATCAACATCTTGAGTTGGATGAACACAGGAATGTAAAACTGCTGTTATACTAGTCTCCCTATCTTTGATGCATACATTTACTTGGTCTGTAGTCAAACTAAACTGAAATGTTAGCTAAATCTGCAGCTGCATTTTAAATTCATATATAAACTGTTTATACACAACTTGTGTATACACTTTAAAAATAATTACAAAGAGTGCAGATAATGAAAATTTTCCTAACTTCACCTAGAATAGATAAATATGGTTACCTCAACATGTTCCCTGTTCCCTTGTGCTTCCCTGTACTTGCTATAGGAAATACTGTTCCTAGAACACTCAGGTTAGGTAACAGCAGAGATTTAGTTAGTTATCTAAGCACCACCACAGTATTGCAAGGTATGTGTGTTCTGTGTGGCATGTACTGCACAATACAAAACACTAAAATCTCTCATTTAAATAGCAATGTTTACTAAGTTTACCCACTCTGATAGCTAAGAGGCAGCCTGTAGTGATTCAGGAGTAATAGAGTTACATGCTGTATCTTCAGTATGTTGTTTGAATGTGCAAATATGGTATTCTAATTATCATTAGGCACCATGATAATGGCTAACTGTTACCCATATTTTTGTCTTATTTCCCCCAGTGGCCTCATCTACACAGGGAACAGCAGGAAGGACAGAATTTTTCACTGAGAAGTAGCTGATAGATTTGTATAAAAGTGCTTGACACACCCACCCTTAGCGGTTTTTGACATTATGTTTACTACTGACAATTATTCCTTATTTTCTTGAGCTTTTTTAAATTAATTTTAATGGGTGCATCAACTCACTGGACACAGAATCAAATGTGTTGTTCCAAATTTATGCCTGGGAAATTAATGTGTTTTTTTTTGGAGTGGGGTGCAGAAGGTGCGCAAAGGATAGCAAGAGAGTCCTGTTGTGCAGGGTCTATTTCAACAACAGAGGAAGATGGTTTTGTGGTTAAGGCACAGGACTTGGATTCAGGTCCAGTTCATGGCTCTGTCACAAGTGTGACGTTGGACAAGTCATTCAATCTTTTTTTTAATGTCAATTTCCCATCTGTATGGTGGGAATAGTAATATTCCCTTTATCTCACTAGTTGTCTCTCTTGCCTGTTAGACTGTGGACATTCCCAACTCTACAACTGGGAGGTGTGATTGCAGAACCTGTTGTGGTATCCCATCCCTTTAAATGTCTCCCCTACCAAGTGCAAAGCTTTCCTTCCAGCAAGAACAATAAAGAGAGCACAGCTGTGTTTCCATGAGATAACTCTGTGTCTACCTCCTTCTCTGCTGGGTGCAGAAATATAACAATGACCATGCACGATTTCTGTCCCACCTGTGTCCAGTGCTCCCATACCCAAGCTAGCTATGATCAAAGGGAGATCTGGGACTGATTTGGGTGCGGGAGGGGGTTTGTGGTGCGGGGACCCGGCGGCGCTTACCACAGCTCTCAGGAAGCAACTGCCAGGCCCCTGTGGCCCCAGGTGCATGGACAGCCACTGCAGCTCTGCGTGTTGCCCTCAAGTCTGCAGGCGCCGTCTCCCAGCCAAAGGGAGCTGCTTAGCCAGTACTCAGAGCACAGGCAGTGCGCAAAGTCTCCCTGGCTGCCCGTGCGCCTAGAGGCAACAGGGGCTCAGCAGCCACTTCCGGGAGTCACACAAAGCTAGGGCAGGCAGGGAGCCTGCCTTAGTATCAGGACACCATTGCACCACTGACTTGACTTTTAATGGTCCAGTCGGCATTGCCAACCAGCAGTACCGGATTTATCATGGCACTGGGCCCATGGTCCAAAGGGGCCTCAGCCACGCCTGCTCTTCTCTGCCCCGCGCCCCCCGCTCTCTCCTGCGGGGGCAGGGGGCAGAAGCTTGGTCCTGCTGGCTCCTGCTGCAGCAGGGCAGGCTCCGCTGGCAGCCAAGCTGCTCCCTCCCCTGCCTCTTCCCCTGAGCATGCTACGTTTCCACCCCTCCCTCTCCCTGCCGCCGAACAGCTGTTTGCCAGTGTGGGGGAGGGGGAGGAGTGGAGCCACAGCATGCTCGGGGGAGGAGGCGGAGAAGAGGCAGGGGCAGGGCCTTGGGGAGGGGGGTGGAATCAAGGCATACCCTCTCCAGCCCCCTGCCATGAGCCGCTAAGGGCAGGGGGCTGGGAGCATCCCAAGGGCCCCAGCCCACACCCCTAGCCCCCTGTCCTGACCTCTGCACCCCCACAGCCCACTGCCCTGACCCCTGCACCCCTACGCACCCCACCCTGACTCCTGCACCCCCGACACATGCCCTGCCCTCCTTCCCCCTGCCCTGACTCCTGCACCCTCTCACACTCCTTAGCCCCTTGCCCTGACTCCTGCACCCCCACACACATACCAAGCCCCCATGGCCTGACTCCTGCACCCCCCCACATTCCCACCTGCACCCCTCACAGCCAATGGGAGCTGACTCAGGCAAGCGCTCCACACCCCAACGGCCTGCCTCAATCCTGAAATCCCTCCCTCACCCTAGCTCCTGGCCAGACCCTGCACTGCAACCCCTAGCCTGCTCCTGCACCCTAACTCCCCCCCCAGACCCAGCACCCCCAGCCCTGTGCTCAGTGCACCCCACCCTCAGCTCAGTGCAGAGAGAGAGAGACGAAAAGAATTAGCTAGAACCAGGGAGAAGATAGGTACCCGCTCTATGTGGGCAGGGCAGGGGGGAATCCTGTTTACCGCCCCCTCCAGCCCTGCTGTGCTTGCAGTTTACCCTCAGCCGCTCCCTTGTTCCAGGGACCAACTCTAGGTCCCACCCTGATGTGCTTTTGCCCCCGGCCCCTGCGTTGCCCCCGGCCCCTGCGTTGCTCCAGTCAGCAGGGACTAATCCTCCCTACATGCCCCTCTGTGCTCATCTTGCTCCTGGCCCCTGCCTCGCTCCAGCTGGGGATCAATCCTTTCTCCCCCATCCCCTATACTCCACTGTGCTCTAATTGGTAATATTTGCTCTCTAGTCTATAAGTAAAATTATTTTATTTTAATTTTTCCTCATTTTTTGACACATTTCTATAGAAAATGTTTTCACTTAGGCTGGGAATAAGAACCATACTCCCTTCCTTGTTTGATATCTCAGTTATGCCCAGGCTTCAATTTTGATTGAAATGATCTTTCATGAAATTCCCCTGTAATTCAAAAAATGACAAGCTGGTTTCCACTCATCCATTGATGACTCTCTCACACTACACTGGGAAACATCTAGCCGGTGTGTCTATCTCCTCTCTAATTGTCCAGTTTTCTCTCTCACTTCCTGGTTTTCTAGTATGCACTTAGACTTTTTTGCACAGAATTGCCTCATGAATTCTGTACTGGAGCCACTAGTGGATATATATTGAGATACTTAACAGTTTGTGACATTTCCATTGTCATCTCTTTTAAACAATCTTTGTTTCAAATATATAAATCCAAGTTGTGCACTCTCCTCCTCTTTTAGAATATTCTTCCCTCTCCCCCACCAAAGAGTTAAATTACAGAGATACAGTATGCTACACTAATAGTTTATATTTAAAAAATTGCAGACGGGAATTTCTCTTTACAATTAGTCATATTTTTTATTAAAACTAATTATGCTACAGTGACTCTGGAGACTGTCTCAGACTGCAAAGTGGGAGAACAAAGCAGGGCCGGCCAGAGGATTTAGGGGGCCTGAGGCAAAGCAATTTCGGGGGCCCCTTCCATAAAAAATATTACAATATTATATTCTCGTGGGTGCCCCTGCAGGGCCCGGTGCAAATCGCGCCACTTGTTCCCCCTCCATGGGCGACCCTGGGAAAAATAAACCTTCTGCATCTCGGCACAAATCCAGTTTTGAGAAAACTTCTTTACAAGCTATCACTGGTTCTCAGCATCATCTAGTGCTGAAAGGCACTAAAGCTCATTAATAGGGTTGGACAAATATGTGCCGCCAAAACTGTTTCTGGATCGAAAACTCGGGGTTTTTAAAAAGCAGAAAAAAATTACGGATAACGTCTGCTTTCCTTCAAAATTTGTTGTGATTTTTTTAATTGAAAAGCTGAAATTAGTCTGCCATAACCTGAACAAGGTTTGAGGTTTCAGAAGTTTGTGGCCAAATATCTGCTGCTTGCTGTGTTTGATTGTTTAAAGAAACAATAAAAAACTTCTGCTTAAAAAAAAATCCAAAACTTTTTGAACCACCTCAGCTTGTGACCAAACACCTGAGTCCATCCAGTCAGAGATTTTTCCAGGTTTCTGATACTCTGCTGGCTTCCTTGACTCATATCTGTCTCCATAACTTTGGGTTCATTTAGGCTAGAATATAAGAACAGCCATACTGGGTCAAACCAAAGGTCCATCCAGCCCAATATCCTATCTACTGACAATAGCCAATGCCAAGTGCCCCAGAGGGAATAAACCTAACAGGTAATGATCAAGTGATCTCTCTTCTGCTATCCGCTCCACCCTCTGACAAACAGAGGCTAGGGACACCATTCCTTAACCATCCTCGCTAATAGCCATTAATGGACTTAACCTACATGCATCTATCTGTTTCCTAGAGACTGACTCCATGGGGTCCCTCACAAACTGGAGACGGTTACTGTGGGTTTGTCTTTAGTATAGACTATGTACATACTCCATGAACTGAGCATTTGAGCTTGTTCCAAATCTGGGATGAGCCTATGTTGTGAAAACTGAAATGCTCAAAATAGCACATGTATGTGAATGGACATAGGATGTTAAAATTAAATTACCCCAGGGGTTCTCAAACTGGGGTCAGGACCCCTCAAGGGGTCACGAGGTTATTATTGGGGGCTGCGAGTCGTCAGCCTCCACCTCAAACCCCGCTTTGCCTCCAGCATTTATAATTGTGTTAAATATATAAAAAAGTGTTTTTAATTTATAGGGGGGGTCACACTCACAGGTTTGCTATGTGAAAGGGGTCACCAGTACAAAAGTTTGAAAACCACTGAATTAACCCCTGTGGAGCCTCAGGAAATGTAGGGGTGGGGGTCTCCCTTGGTAGGGTTGGGAAAGAGGTAGATGATGTAGGATATTGCTCTTCTCATGTGATCCCTCCCCCAGTGGCTAATTTTAAATGAAGTTACTCTCCCCTGACATGGATCTCCCTGTGGCACAGAAATTAAATATAGACCATAATTTGGCATTTGAGAAGTGAAAGGGATGGTAGCCCTAATGGAAGAGCTAACAGCTTGCTCTTCTGCAAGCCTCAAACTGCTGAATGAGCTTTAGGGTAGGGAAGGCTGTGCCTCCCAAACAGCCTAGCCCTGCCACCTATCCGACCCCTACCCACTTCCTGCCCCCTGACTGCCTGCCCCCCTCAGAATCCCCAACCCATCCTGCTCCTTGTCCCCTCACCATCTCCCAGAGACCCCCCACCACCAACCCGGGACCCCACCCCTGCTCCCTGTCCCCTGACTGCCCCAACCCCTATCACTCCCTTGCTGAGTCCTGACAGACCCCTGGAATGCCCATGATCCAAGCCTCCCATTCCCTGTCCCTTGACCGGCCCCCCAACCTCTGTCTCCTCCCTATCCCTGGGACTCGCTGCCCCTTAGCCAACCCCCCCAGCCCTGGCCCCATACCCCTGGCTCCCCTCTCACCCGGAGCCTCAGCGCATCCAGGGGCTTCACTCGACAGAGGCAGCATGTCTCCGGCGGGGCCTGAGCTCTGCCCCGCTCAGAGCCGCGTGGTCAGGGGGCAAGGCTGGGAGCTCCACGCTGAGCTCAGTTCCCTCTGCTCAGCCTGGAGCTCGCAGCCCCGCCCCCTCATCACGCGGCTCTGAGCGATGCGGGGCTCGGGGGCCCCGCTGGAGACACGCTGCAGCTGTCCGAGACGCTGCTGGATAGGCTGAGGCTCTGGGAGGAGATGAGGCAGGGGGGGCGGGGAGGGAGCCTCAGCCATGCTCGTGGGGGCCCCTGCAGAGCCCGGGGCCTGGGGCAAATTGCCCCACTTGCCACTCCCTCTGGGCAGCCCTGGAACAAAATCCATCCTATCAAGTGCCCTAAGTTAACCTCTTGCTCTATTTCAGGTATTCTGGGTACTTAGTGCAGAGGTTCTCTTCTAATATGCTTTATTGACCAACCTACTGTATTGTTTGTCTACACTATATTGTTAAAGTTACTGAGGTGACCAGAAGCAAGGAAGAACTTTGTTGATTGCTGGAATTTTTAGACTACTGAAGATGATATATGAAAGTTTTTTCAGTGATTGACTAGATACTGAACAAGGTGCTGTCAGCCCAGTGAGATGCACCCTGCTATCTTAGCTTGATTTTTTTTGACTAGGGGTCCATATTCATCTAATACACTAGTACCAGTGTACTTTATTTTCAGCATTGTGGTATCATAATATTCTTTGTCTCATGCTGCTCCTTTACAATGAATGATCCTGGAAATAATTTTTGTGGGAACTATCCAGTTATCTTAATTCTGTCCTTGTGAGAAGTTCCACCACTGGAGTATTGTGCGTCTGTGAGAAATGAGGCAGGTGGAGTAAGCCATCACCCAGGTAATACCCAGATTGTTATCTTCAGTACAGAACTGATTACCTCTGGGGAGTTGTCCTTGGAACATTTTCCACATAATCTTCTGGTTCTGATGCTTGTTGAGGCAGTGTATTAGTCAGCAGCTTTCTCTTCTGGTCAGTATTTAGGAGTAAAATTAAAATCTGACAGTTCCACAACCCATGTAATTGCAGGAGAGTTGATTTAGCTGTTATCTGGACATAGGTCAAAGGGTTAGTCTCTATGTACACAGTGAAACTTGGAGCCAGTTGCAAACTGCTCACTTCACTGTGAGGAATTCATGTGTTCCTGGTATTTCTGTTTTGCAGAACTCATGCCCACTTACAACTAGTTCTTCTTGCCACTGCTAGACTGGCACCTCACCCTTCTAGAGATGCATGTGTATATGACACAAAGGGTTGGTATGGTCCAAGTGTCCCAGATTGTGTATCTGGGTGATAGGAAAGCAGCTGTCTTATGGCTTGTACTTTCTCTTGCTGTAGTTCATTCTTTTTCCTAGGTTTCTCCCCATTTTCCTGCTTTCTCACTAAAAAGGCCTTTCAGAATAAACTGAGCAAGCTGCGTGCACACCCTTTAACAGCACACCTCCATAAAGAAGAAAGGACTATGTATACAGCTATGACTTTTTTTTAGTCAATCTGATCAATGTAGCTTAAAATCTACCTTCCACATTTGTGTCCAAGGATTCCACTGCCAACGAGGATTCATGTTTAATTTGCAAAAGGGAAATAATTTCACATTATAAATCCCTACTCAGTCCCTTGCCCATGGAGTATTTTAACAGATAGGAATCAGAACTGCTTTAATATTTTGAGTATTTCACACATTACTGACTGGGCTATGAAAGCCCTACAAATCCTAACACTACTGATGATGGATAGATACTCGTGAGCTGAAATGATGGAGGGTTTTGACTGGGAGCAGAAGATTGCACATTCTTTCCTCCCATGTATGAGGTTTAGCTGATTACCATATCTTGCAACAATCCATTGCTACATAGACTTGCATATACACATGGTCACATACATGTGTCATGGGGGACTAGAATTTACACCCTTCATTTCCAAAATAAGTCTCTTATCTACTTAATCTAACCTGTCTAGTTTCTTTTAGTGTGCAGACAAAAATTTAGGTTTACTGTATGTATTCTTTGCATGACAGGCAATAGTGGTTGAGATAGTTAGAAACATATGAGAAGTTGCATTCTGTTCAACAGAGGGCTTCTTACACAAACTTGCCAATACATTAGTCTCTGAGCCAGAGTCTGCTTTCAGGACATAGTGGAGAGAGATCAGGGGAGGTCTCTAGATATACACAGCGTAACTGAGAGCATAATCTGGCTCTGTACTATGTGTAGGTGGGAACAAGAATTGTTTGGCTTTTGGGGTAAGGTATTGGAGTTAGACTTGGGAGATCTCAGTTCAGTTCCCACTTGTGCTACAGACTTCCTGCATGACCTTGGGCAAGTCACTTAAGCTTTGAACTTCACTTCCCCCTTTGTAAAGTGCAGTTAATAACACTTCTCTTCCCCCCTCCCTCTTTCTGTCTTCTCTGGTTAGATTTTAAAGTCTTTGAAAGCAGAGACTGTCTCACTGTATTTGTACAATACCTACTGCAATGGGGCATTAATCTTGGTTGAGACCACAAGGCACTACCATAATACATGTAATTAATAATAATGATTATTAATAATTAATCACTGATCATACCCATGAAAATGCTTGATTCAAAACCCCCACTTTCTACAAACTCTTGCCTCAGGCATGTTCCCCAAAACACCCAGTTGTGACACAATAATGCCATATTTGACAGATTTATTATGGAAGCACTGCTTTATTTATTATGGCAGCACTATGGTTCCACTAGTAAGGCTGAGCTTTGCACTTAACAAGGTGGTTGAATCTCTGCCCTGTGTATTAAGAATATATGTATTTGCCCCAAAATTATAGCATTTATTGGTAGAGTACAGAATTTATATTTTGAAAGTTTACAAGTAGGTTAAGTAGCTTGAGTTAAAATAATAAAAAATGGGTCTTTTAAGAAATTTAATGTTGTATCTGTTTCTCCAGAATGATCTTAATAACAGAATAACAGACATTCCAAACTTAATTTATTAAAATTCGCTTGAAATTTCATGCATAGGCTATTTGAAAACTTTTTAAAAGATTTACAGTAACTTTCCCAAATATTGCGCATAAATGAAAGTTTCTTTAGCAGAGAGTGACAAATAATATTCTTCTACAGAGAATTCCACATAAAACTGCCCTCTTTTAAAATGGCTGCCACTTCCCATTGTATTCAATAGGATTGAGACCACAGATTATGCTTAACAAAATGGCTGCTGGCTTCACTGTCAGTGGAAACAGTGGGAAGCAGTGGACATATTGAAAGAGAATACTTTAACAAAAGGTCAGTATGGCCTTAATCTCATTGAGTGTAATGGGAGATGGCAGCCATTTTGAAAGACCAGTTGGTTTCTATGAAGAAGCCTTTTTTTATCTACCAGCCTCTGCTGGCAAACTTAGTTATTAAAATTATGGCAAAAATACCATTAATCTAAATATTTTTTTTCAAAAGCTATCTGTTGCCTAAGATCTACTCAATTAGAGGGACAATTTGGGGTATGGGAGGAGGAATGGGGGATATTTTACAAAGGAGGAGAGATCCAGGAATAAGATGGCCAGCTTGTTCTCTCAATTGCCCTTTAACCTATCTAACTAGGCCATTCACTATATATATTATAGACAAAGACTCATTGTGTTCTACAAACACAATGCATATGACTAAACTGAAACAGAAATCAATGAGTTGTTTTAATAGTTAACTGTAACTGACCTTGTAAGTTACAAAATCTAAAATAAAATATTTAACAGTTTCCTGCATAACATACTGTAGTACTGTACTGTATGTTATCAGAAGTTAACCTGGAAAAAATACTTTTGGAAACCTACTCTATTATTCTGGAGTTTGGATAGCTTAAAAACTTAGCAAGAGAAACACAATCATACTAGGAAAAAAAAATTATTTTACATTTTTTAGCTAACATACGTTTCTTTGCAAAAAAAATGCAAACACTATTTTTGTATAAATAAGATAATTAATTTTATTTAACTTCCAACCCTCAAATTTTCCAAATTGTGTACATAAATAAATGGCCTGATTTTTGAAAGACAGTCAGCCCCTATATATTCCATTGTCTTAAAAGGAAGTTGTGGATACTCTGAAAATGAAACTACTTTTATTTAGATGCCTAATATGAGCTAAGGTGTCTACCTTCAGGCACTTGAGTTGGAAACTTTCAAGTTGTGCCTGGAGACTAAGGCAGTAATTTTTTTTAATGTGGTGTTGCTATTATTTTCTGCACATCCTTTCAGAATAAGCATGTGTATCAGATGAGTATCCAGTATAATTTTTATTGTCAGTCTTGTTCATCAGAGACTGTACTGACACAGAGTAGCCTGATGTAATGACCTGCTTTAAACAGTGATGAAATCCAATTTTCTGAAGATGTGTAAATAACACACATTAACAAGAGCAGTTTTATCATTGCTTTGCCTTTCAACCCCATCCAAGCAGACAAACCAATCTTCCAGATCTGAGAAATACAGCATCCTATTATATCTTAATTTTTGACCTAGTCTTGCATTGATGATTTTCATTTAGAAATTATTTTGTTTAATGTTGAAAAGCTTGCATCTTACTCTGATTGTTTGTTTATTCTGCAAGTACCTATTTATGCCTCTGCATTTACCAGTACAAATCCAAAATTCAAACCGCTTACGTGGGAAGACAAACTAATAATAATATTTTATGGGTAAAAACTTTTCTAGTTTTCATGTATAAAAATATTTTGGTTAGAATGAAATTGTAGTAATTTGTTTCTTTAAGAAAATCATATATTTTTTTCTTTTCATAAGGGATGACCCATTTCTTCTGATTCAGAAACCATGAAGGCCTGATTCTGCTGTCTCTTAGTCTTGTGTAAATCTAGACTAATTCCACTGAAGTCAGTGGAATTACAAGTAGCGAAAACTAGAGTAAGTGAGATCAGAATCAGATCCTGATTGCTTAAATGACACAGAGGATGAAATTGCAGGATGAAAAAAGTTAAACAAAATTACACTTTTCCAAAAGTAAAATAAAGTGGTGCTTTGTATGTTAAAGTGCAGATTTGTGGGTCTCGCTTTTCAGTGCAAAGCCAGAGATCTCCATTCACTTGTTTAAATTTATTCTCTGTATTAACTCAGCATCACCAGTTTCTGTGTTTTGAATATTAAAACTGAGGATCTGATCCTGCAAGGTACTGAATGCCCTCAGTTATTGTTGCCTTCATGTTGATTTGTTTTTTAACTGCCCAAGTAGTTGAGCACACTCAGCACATCATTTGAGGCACTCATTACCTGACAGAATCAGATCCTGAATTAGTAAGGAGTATGAAAAAAATGAGGTGTTAAAAATCTAGAGCAAGGGTTTGATTCTGCAAAGTGTTGGGCAGTGTAGCCCCAATTCAGCAAAGCTTAAGCTTTTTGTTCAGGGCTGAACACTTTTCAGGGTCAGTGAATAGTTCAAATAAAAAGATATATACACATGGTGCCTTTCATATAAAGATCTGAAAAGATTGTACACATACATAGAGATGTGATATGCAAGAGATGATAATTCGGTGTTAATTTCACAGTTAAAAATAAAAAATGTCAGGGAATACAAGAGTGAAGGTCCCTGTGCCCAAATTAACTTGTTTATGTTGGACCCACATAGTATTTTTTGTATTTTTCTTTGTTCTTCATAATGAGCCAAATCTTGAGGTCTTTATTTATGGCCAGATTATAGTCCAGGCAGTATAGTTGTCAACAGACATAAGAGGAAACATCCCCTCCAAGCCCCTGCTTGGTCTCCCTGCTAGGTCTGTGTGCACATGAAAAGCAGATGTGCTTTTGGTACCCCACAAAATAGATGTAGAAAATGGACAAAGTTTGGATTCTACCCTGGATACCTAGTAGTCCAACTGAGAAGGCACAGAGGAGATGGGGTAAGGAGCAAAGGCAGAATGGGAAGGATTCGTGCTTCTCTGCACTGCCCCTGGGGTACAGCTACATTCTGCTAATTCCTTGCTCAGGCAAATTCCCATAGAATTCAGTAGAAGGAGCTGCCTTTCCATGGGGTCTTTGGGTTCCAGTATGCAGTGGTGGTGATTCTGGCCTCCCGAATATCTCAGTAGCTCTCTGAGCTTTGGAAGCTGAAATTCCTGGTTCCGCTTAGAGGAGTTGAGGGTAGGGGCATTTTTCCCGATAGAATGATCAGGCAGAACTATTGAAAACCAAGTCAGGAAGTTTCCAGCTCTAGGTTGGAATAACCAATGCAGTGGAATACTCATACCCATGTTTGGCTAAGGTGCTGGAGAAAATAAAAAAGCCACAGGATATTTAATGACTAAAACTAGACAGGACTAATCTTTGAAACAGATGTGAAATGTAGCATCTCCAGCAATAGTGTCTTCTAATACCATGCTTCATTATCAAGAGGAAGTCCAGTTCACAATCCATAATGTCCTGTTTGCACAGTCTGTAAGAAAGATATGACAGGAAAAATCTGTAACATCATCCAACATTTGCTTATATGTCCTTTTCCCTCCAAAACCAATTTTCATGCCTACAAATATCAGAGATTTCCAGTGGAATATAAAGTGTAAAATATTACCTCTTGAGTTTAAAATTATTTAATGAAGAGATTCTTCAGTGTTCTAGAATTCTGGCTGGTTGGTTTTAAAAGCAAAACCATATGTTGTTTACCTGACTCTGCCTTTCTCCAATTTTATATAATGTGAGTAGGAAAATCCAAAAATGAAGAAACCTCACACTAATTAGATGATAATGAATATAGGTGCGATAACTTTTTAGTGAATTAAACTAATGTCTTCATAGCAAGCTGTGGGAATAGAGTCAGGGCCAATAGATTTTTTTTTAATGTTGTGTACATGTGTATTGCAGAGGCATGCCAAGACTCAAATTAAGGCAAATCTAAATAGATTGTATAATTCTACAGATGCTGCTTTAAGGCTACAATGGGCCAACAAATACGGTATTATGTGGCCTTGGGAAAATATACTGCACATTGTTTCTGCTTTGTGAGTTTCTCAGTGTAAATACATTCATTGTAATATTGGGATTCAAGGTAGTTTAGGTAGATACAAGGTACATTACAAGTCATATATAACTTGGTGTACAGGAGGGTTGTTATACAGCCACTTACTTGGCTGCCAGCCCAATAGGAGACCAGGATCAAATCTAAACTCTGGATTCTTGCACCTCTGGATGACTTCTTCTCTGAGATGATTTTTTCCCTTCAGGTTTCAATAAGGGTGAGATGGCTTAGGGTGGTGTAAATTATATTTCTCTGCCGCTTCCTAAATACTTAGTTACAAGGAGTCACTGCAAACTTTGAGGAGGTGTGGCCATACCATAGTTGCTGCAACATGTATATAGTAGTGCACATGGCACATAGTCGAGGGGAATGAGATAAGAGCGTTATAATGGAAACCTCAAGGAGTAGTGAAATCAGTTCCATATAAATGGATGGGTGAAAATTCCATTAATTGTGGTATAATATCCTAAATTGCTGACTCTTGGAGGTGATGGCTCCTTGGCATATGACCTTGGTTGAGATAAGAGAAGAAGACATGATTGTGCTCAGATCGCCTGGAGGTATGCAATAATAAAATGTTAAGGTTTTTTTATAAAGGCAATTCAATTTTTGTGCCAAGTTTCTATTTTAATTTAAGATTGAATGTTTAAAAATGTGCAAATAATAAAAATATACAGATTCTGAAATCTTTGTCTTTTCATTGAGGAAAAAGTGTTTAAAATGTAGTCAGACATTCTGCAGCAGTAAATATCTGATATTTACCATATGGATTACTCAATTTCCTTTTTCCTTGATGAACAGGGCTCCCTAAGCTTATTGCGGTTATTCACTGATTTATATGAGAAATGTGGCTGCTGAGATTTGCTTTTGTCAGCATCCCCTCCCCCACCTCTGGAAACCTTAGCGCTTCAAACACTGATGCTGAGCTCTGTGTGTGTGTGTGTGAGAGAGAGAGTATCTAATCTTAAAAGAAATAGTATATGGATAATAAATAGAAAAACGAAAGTTGAAGGACTTGGCTTGTGACTTTATTTCTCTTTTTTACACTGAGATGTTAGTGCGGACTAAGCATGGGCTAATGTTTATGAACATGTAGTGGTTTAAAAACAGCTATGTTGCATTTAAAATCAGCAATTTAACATAACTAGGAATGGCAGCTTCATTAAATAACGCCGTGATCTTCCAACCATATTCTTAACTAGTAATCTCCCTGTAGCAAAGTACATAGATAATCAACATCCCAGCCTGTCAGTAAACTTGTTGGGGAATTAAATCCTAGAGGAAGAATCCCATAGCCCTGGAGGAAGGCTGAGTGCATGTTTCACTGTCGTCTTTTCAGCTCATCTCAGTAGTCCCATTGCTAGAATGTGCTCAGTTGTCATAGCAACACCATCTCCTGCTTCATACAGGAAAGATTAGCTCTTACTGTGCAGTGGAGAGAATTTAGGGGAAGTCAAGCTAATCCCTGGGTGCACTGTGAGAGAAAGGTTGGACCTCGCCTGAGGGATGCTGTATCTGCAATGATAGAATTGGCCTGCCACAGACACTGGTATTTAAGTTGAAGAGCAGAATTCACAGTAAGTGTTGGCTCCTCTAGAGTGGAATATTGAATGAGGTTTTCTAAGTCCTGTTGAAAACTGTCCCATGCCAACAGTGGAATGACAGCAGGAGGCTGTTTCTGGAATAGCAATATGTTTTGCTAGTTGAGGTGGTATTTCAAATATTGATGACAAGCTTTAGCTCTTTAGAAAACTAGGGGGTAAATTTTTAAAACCTTGAGATGCACACCTGAAAACCGTAAGCGTGTCTCATTTGCTGTGCAAAACTGGACAAGTGATGAAGAGCATGCCTTACAAATTGTAGTGAGCATGCAGTTGTGTATGCAATATAATGCACACTTAAGAATTCCTGTGTGCTGAAAAATAAAAAGCGTGAGGGAACCTATTTGTGCTACTACAATCCTCAACTGCAAAAATGCTGAACTATGCATTTTAAGCATGAAAATTTAGAAAGAAGGTTTCAACAATGATTTGTGTTCTTCATTTAAAACCTGCACAGAAAAATGAAAAGTTTATTAAATGGATAATCCCACTATAATACCAGTTTTTCTCTAAGGAAGAGTTAAAACAAAAATTTTTTATTTAGCTTACTTTATGTGATGCTGTTATGACTTGACATGATACAACATGGAAAATGTGGCTGTATCTCTGTATTTTGCTGGATAGAAAGGGTATATTTTAATTGTTCGATGGTCTATTTTTTTTTTCTGTTCTAGCTTTTCTTTTATGTGGTCCTGTCTTCCACTTTTAGTAGATAAAGCTTAAGTCTTCTAGTTTTTTAAGTTATGAAGGTTATAATAAACTCTGAAATGTCTGGTATTGACATGTATTTTTACTGTCAATTTTCTCTCAAAGTTTATTTTTGTGGGCATAGTTTAGACATTCATAAGCAAGTAAACAAAATATGAATGTTTCAAATATTCAGCATATGGATTTTTTACACTGTGTGTAATAAAATTTCATGTTGATTATTTATTTAAAAGTTCTGGTTATTTTGAAATCTACAAAAACTTAACTTCAAAACAAATACGTATATACTATTTTTTCTCTCTCATGTCTCTTCTTATTAATGAGAGAACTTCATAGTAATTAACAATAGTAGTATAGCACAGTTTTTAGTTTTTAGAAAAATTGTCTTTTCTTATTAATGAGAGAACATCATAGTAATTAACAATAGTAGTATAGCACAGTTTTTAGAAAAATTGTCTTAACATTTATTAAAAATTGCTCTGACATGGAAGAACTGTATTCAATTCCTAAAAAGCAGATATTTCCATACATCTAAAATATTTTGGTTTTTTGCAAAAAACTCAATTTACACACACAGTCTATTTAATGAAACAGCCTGTTTTCCACTTTTTACCACAAAAACTGTAGACCTCAGTGTGTTGCCATGCCAGAGACCTGAGTCCCCAGTGGAGGAGATGAAGGATCTTCAGAAATTTTATGCCCTCTGCCAGTGGTGCTCAGAAGGTGGCAGACTTGAGCCCTGATTTGGTTAATGAAACAGCTTTCCTTTCTACAAACAAATTCTCCTGGCTATTACAGTAACAGTAATAACATTGCTACTCCTGAAGGACATTTGTTGTCCATTCAGATAAGTGCATCAATAGTATATATCTACTACAAAGAGAGGAATTTAGGAATAAATAAGGGAAAGGTACTAAAGTATTAGGTCTCTATCAAGGCTGGTTTTTGAGTCAAAGCCAGACATAGCGATGGAGAACCCACACAAATGCCACGGAGAGAAGGGATGTTGAAGGAGAGGATTACAGGAAGTCTAATGCATAAGTTTTAATTGGAAAGAGCTCACAGAAATTACTGCTTCAATTTAAAATGGAAGTATTTATTTTTCAAAAATCCTACAAAATTAAGAAACACAGGGAAATATTTATTAGAGAATTTACTGCAGGCTTTCAGTCCTCTGTACTTAGCTGTGTATTGAAATATTGAGAAAGACAACATAGATGAGGTAATATCTTTTATTGGACCAACTTCAGTTGGCCAAAGGTACAAGCTACACAGAGCTCTTCTTTGGACCTGAAGCTCTACACAGAGCTCAAACACAGTGTGTAACTGTGTAACTCAAAAGCTTATACCTTTGGCCAACAGAAGTTGATCCAGTAAAATATACTATCTCACCTACATTGTCTTTTCTCATATCCTGGGACCAACGTGGCTACAACACTGCAAACAACATATTGAAATTTTTGCCACTTAACATAGCTATCTGTAGATTTACAAAAATTGTAGACCATTAATGGCATGAATGTAGCAGATTTGTCTCTTTGTTAATACAAGGTAAGCAATTTGTAGGAATTTCTTTCATGCTGAGATCATGTGACTTGCTTTTTTCAGTCTTTAACCTCTCTGTGGGACATGGCTGAGTGAATTTTTGCTGGATTGGTATTTCAGAGAGCTTTAAAGGCAATTATTTTCTCTTATGAGCTTTATATTGAGTTAGTCTTATGAATTCTCTCTGTACCCATTTCAGAAAGTTGGCTACAATATTTCTGAGAACTGATTATCGTAGATGTTGAATTTGTCTGATTTTCTTGTTGCTGCACTAAGGGAGTTGGGTTTCTAGTTTATATTTCTACACACACTTTAGTAACTGCATGAATGGAACTTCTTGCATTAGTAAGGTACTAGTTAAAATAAATATGGGTGCCTGAATAAGTCCCAAAGTATGTATCCAGAACAGGTACACTTGCAGCACTCTCCCTTACAGAGATTCCACATATAGTGTTCTTGATGAATCTACACATAGATTTCTTCTCCCAAAGCACAGGTCAGGAATTTTCAGTCATTGTTTTTTTCAAGGGAAAATGCTGTTTCCACAAAAATCAAAATTTGTCATGAGAAGTTAAACTTCTTCTGAAATCTTTCAATTTTCTGTCAGGAAAATCAAAACAAAATATTTCATTTTTTGGTCAGGTTGAGCCAAATCAAAATGTTTCAGATCAGTTGGACCTTAATCTCTGCTCATTTGAGTTGTTGTGGTACCACACAGGAGTTGTAAGGTCAAGAGATTATAGAACTAATTAATAGGAATTCTCTTTTCTTGAAATTTGTCTACTTTATTTAAAAAGCTCACACAGCACAACGTCCACTTCCATCCTGATCCTACTCTTATTGAAGTCAATGGATGCGTGGTCTCCATGTTTCATATGGATCCCGTTGCAGGGAAACGTACGTAAGAGATTCTGCATTTCCAGCACTGACAAGGGGGAGGAAAAGGGGACAATTGTACCAGAGCTCTGAGCTCAGGGCCCACTCCCCCAAAATGTCTGTAATGTCTGTGTAAATAAAATGAAATGGGAGGGGGAGGACCCCTATGAACATGGTGTACTGAGGCCCCAAATTTCTCTCAACAGGCCTGTGTACCTCCCAGGCAGCCCTCTGTACCTCAGACGACTTGGCTATCTTAGCATCCACAAATATGATAAAATGATAAATCTTGTTGTGTCCTAGCAGGAATCTCATTACTGTGATAGCACAAGTCACAAGATATCACAGTTCATAGCTTTTACTACCCTTCTGCCACAATGCAGCTGAGTCTCTTAATCAGATATTTGTCACTTGCATGTTATTAATAAGCAATTATTCTAACATTAGTGGGGATCTTGTTTCACAGTGGTGAGGCACTAAATCTCTTGATGTTTTTACATCTCTTGAAATCTTCTAAAATGTGTTCAAGCAACATATATTCAAAGGAACCTGAGCTGGGCAGAGCTGAGGAGAGAGTTCACAAGTAAAATGGGCCCACCATTTAAGAATTCATATATTTTATAGCAGAAGCAAGGTTTTGTTTTATTAGTTTTTGAGACATAAACTCAAAGTCTCTTCAATAATGTCTCTGTTCTTGTCATTTAAATATGTCAGCATGTAATTTTAAAGAATATTTTTCTTTCAAAATTTTAGGTTCACAGTTTTCGCTAATTTTAAAATAGTGGTATTGAAATGTGGGATATGCTGATTATCATTTACTGTTTTAAATCTGCTTATCTATTGTCCTCTTCCCTCACTGGCCAAAAAAATGTTAAATTCAATTGCCTCTAACTTTGTGTGCAGTCTATTTAGTGTAGTAGGCACAGTTCTTTCCCTAGCAGCATGCATGTGGCTCCCATTGATTGCAGTGGGATTATGAACAAGTATCTAAAGGCACAATTTGGCTTGGCCCCGTGTTTTCTTCTAGCTGGCTTTGCAGCAGTTAATTTTTTTTTTAAAAAGCTATTCTCAGAGCTGTGCTGCGAGTCTCATGTTTCTATATGAGGGGAAGGGATTATGTTGATTTTCAGTATTGCAAAAGGCATGGAGGGAAAAGTGAGAAGGCTTTCCTGGGCACTTCTTTGGATCTCCCTTTCAAAAGGCAGTGAAGATCCCAAGAGCTCTCCCTTGTCTGGCACGCCTATCAGAAAAGGGCTACGGTTGTTCTTTTGACTTGCAACTACATTAGTTGTAAGATTTCTGTGTTGTGGTGCTTTAGGGAACTGAAAAAATAACTAGGAGTACTTATGGCACCTTAGAGACTAACAAATTTATTTGAGCATAAGCTTTTGTGGGCTAAAACCCACTTCATCAGATGCCTGCAGTGGAAAATACAGTAGGAAGATTATATACATAGTACATGAAAAGATGGGGGTTGCATTACCAATTCTAATGAGACAATTCAGTTGAAGTGGGCTATTATCAACAGGAGGAAAAAATCAGTTTTGTAGTGGTGATCAGGGTGGCCCATTTCAAAAAGTTGACAAGAAGGTGTGAGTAACAGTAGGGGGAAATTAGTTTTTAGTTTTTATAGTGACCCATCCACTCCCAGTCTTTACTCAGGCCTAATTTGATGATGTCCAGTTTGCAGATTAATTCCAGTTCTGCAGTTTCTCTTTGGAGTCTATTTCTGAAGTTTTTTTGTTGAAGAATTTACACTTTTAAGTCTTTTACTGAGTGTCCAGGGAGGTTGAAGTGTTCTCCGACTGTTTTTTGAAAGTTATAATTCTTGATGTCTGATTTGTGTCCATTTATTCTTTTGTGTAGAGACTGTCCGGTTTGGTCAATGTCCATGGCAGAGGGGCATTGCTAGGGAACTGAATAATTTCAAACTCCTGAGGCCATTTTTGTGGACATAGAAGCCTGGTAGTTGTAATGGAGAAGAGGGTGCTGCTTCTTGTGGCTGACATGTGTCAGGAGAAGAAATGTAGGTTCATCATTTTGAGCTGGTAATCTTTGTTTGCACAGGGATTTAATTACTCACTGCATTCTTTTCCCCATTCAGCCCTCTAGCATCTGGTCACAGTTTGACTCAGTAGTTTACTAAATTGTTGTTTATCTAGTCCGTGTGGGTTAATGTATAATGTGTCACCTGCATGGGATGTGGGTGAAAGGCAGCACTGGCATTTTATGTAATTATTGAGGGTCACACAATCAGTGATATGTAGGCCAACCTTCACGTTATCCAATTCTTTAAGTGAAAATGGCTTTTCAGATTTAAAAAAAAATCCCCCAGTCCCAACATATATAGTGACATTTTATGCATAGACTATAACCTGTAGCAATTTTGCAGGATAGTGCCATTAAACCTAAATTTGATTTAAGTCATCTAAGCTGCTTCATTTCTTCACTTTTTTTTATCATTTTAATATTTTCAAGTTTTTTGTATCCATGAATAATTTAAACTAGGGTCCAACATAACCCCCTCGAGCCTTTGGCATTTGAAAGGACTATGTATGTGCAACTTGCTACAAGTTTGTATGGGCAGACCTCAACAACTTTTGATAATGTGAGACACTGCAACCTACGAATAGTCACAGCCCAAGCCAAAATCAAAGGAAATTGGCTTGTACAGAAAGCTACATTTCTGATCTTCTAGTACCAGGTAATCAGTGGTATGAGTACTACATTTTGTAAAGTCAGTCCTGTGTACTTATCAAATGTTACACAAACTATTGTGAGCTTATCTTCTCATGGTTTGCACCCCAGCTCATACCTAGCTTGGTAACTATATCAAGAGCACCACTGACCATTCCTTTTTCTGTCCATAAATTTGTTTTTAGCATAACTCTGCTACCAGTGCCAAGATACAGCTTAGCTTCTAGTCCTAGTGCTACATCATAGCCTCCTATAGCACTGGCTGCATTATTGTGTTTTGCAGGTATTCAAGCAATCAGAGTCTCCAGAGATTGCAGTATTTCAAGGGTAAATCCATCTGAGGAAATAGTCTGTTCTCATTCAAAAATCTAGTGACTGTTTCCACAGAAAGATTAGACTTCCCCCACTGCATTAGTTTTGGCCAGTCTTCTGATATGCTTTCACCCAAGCTCAAACTATCCAAGATTGTTCTAAATACTTGTGGGGCCATACCTTGCTGTTCATGAGGTAAGGAAAGAAAGAAGCATTTTCAAAATTTCTAAAAAGTTACTCGATACTTGATCCTATGAATTGTCTCTGAGAGCACCCCCATAGAATGGACCATCAGGAAATAATGTCTACTGCTCAAAATCTCCACACAAATAAACAAACATTTCTCCAAATGATTTGGTTGACATCTGTGGCATTGCTTGTCTGTATCTCACATCTTTTTTTTTTTTTAGCATTCATCAGCCTACCATACTCATTTCATCAATGATAATAAAATTATAATTTTCCAAACTGTTTTATAACTTTTGAGGTGATTCACTGTCTAGCTCTTAAATTTTTATTGATCCTAGCATGCAGAGCAGAATGATTAGTGGCTTCAGAAACATTTACAGCTGCAGCACCAGTTGATACAATCAGTAAAACTCTTTCAGACTCAAATTCACTGTTCAAAGTGGAAGTAATAGATTTGATCGCAGTGCTTTTACTGCTCCCAGCTTTCCCTTTGATTATGACTTTTTTTGTCTCATTGGTTATATTACTATAATATACTATAATATTTGCTACTGTAGTAAATCTAAAATCTGTTCTTTTGTGCAGAAAAAAAATCACATTTGGCATTTCATATTGTTGAACATTATCATTTGTTTTTGCTGTAGGTACAAAAATCAAAGGTCACCTGAATTGTTGTAATCTGTAAGTGGTGCTCCAGTCATGACTGAGATCTATATACCATGCATTTCAGTTTCAGCATGTCCAGCTAGTCCGTTTGGTCCCACATCAGAAACAACCAGCCATTCATGAAGAAAAGGATTTTCCTCAACAGCAACTATATTTATCCTTGACTACTGGAATTTCTAACAACTGGAACTCTTGCTAAACTTTTGTCTTGAAATTATCTTTCCATGTAGTGAATCTGTTTGCCGTTTCCTCTAAGTTTCACCACAGTATCTTCAAAACGACTTACTGCCAATAATAATCATTCTGCTCTGTATTTTCACTTGGTTTAACGCACAAAAAATCTAACATCATCAAGTGTTCCTTCATTTAACCCAGCTTTGTCTTTTTTTAATATTTTGAGAACAATTTTCTTGCATTTGGTTGGATTATTTTCCAAATCTGGATTCTGTAGATAAAATTCTCGGCTTTCTGTGTGGATTGCTAGTGACTGTTCTGACTGAACATTAACTGATTCAAATGTCCTGCTGTAATGAAACAACGGCCAGCCCACTGAAATGTTACTTGGGCTAAGTAGTCTCGTTGCTAGCAAGTTTTTAGTGGGGGAAATTGTACTGCAGTTTTTGCAATATCACCATCCATTACATCATTACTTAGAACATTTCCAAACAATTGCTTTAGGGCTCTTGACCTGAGCTCCCCTTTTACTCATATTTAGTTATGTATTTGAATATAGCATCAGTGAACAGGATGCACTGTGTATTAGTGTTGTCTTGTCAATAATGTTCATATACAAATCTATTGTGCCAGTTCACCAAAGAATCATTTCTTGGAGTTTTACGTTGCCACTTGCCTTCAGTCTTGACCAGGTATCTTGTAAGTGAAAGGGGAACTTACAATATAACTCTTCATTACTGTTTTTTTCTTATAGATAGGCATGCCATTAGCAACAATTATAAGCTATATGTAAACTTTTTCATGGCATTTTATTTCCCAATAGTATCACTTACATGCATGCATGACAGCTTCTGGAATGTCAACATGAGGATGCATTGTCATCAGTGTTGCTCAAATATTTTGCTATCATTGACCACTGTTCTTAGTCAGCACTATCAAGCAGAGAAACATTGAGTGCTTCATTGAGCCACAAAACACCAAAGATATGGGGACTTCTAGTCTTGAAAGTTGGTGTGATACAAGATTCCTTAACAATGATTTATTTGTAAAGAAGTCAGGCTGATCTTGGAAGAACTGTAAAAAAATGGATATTTGTTAAGAAGTTTTGAAATCCTTCTGTTTGATATATTTTCTGGCGTTGCTAAGTGTTCTGTTTCTGGATCTACCATTAAATATCGTTCAGGCCAGCGCAAGTCAGCTGCACTTAACATGAAGAACAGTGTCAGATGTCCCAAAAAATTGCACCATGTGCAAGAGCTCACTGCAAAGTGTGTGCCAGTAGGTGTCAATACCCCACAAAGAGCAATTGTAAAATATTTGTTTTTTTCCACTTGGGGGCTCCGCTTTCAGTCTTCTTTGTTTTGTTTATGTATGTTTAGACTGTTCAATCTATTCTCTTTTACTCACACTGTTCCCTGCTGAAGTGTGGTCCATCTCTTTCAAACATCAAATATTTGAAATATTGGATTGACAATCTTAACTCTGGGTGAACATAAATCCACAGCAGTTGTAGTAAATGGTGTTATAAATGCCAAAGCAAAGTATCCAGTAATCTTAAATTTATTGACAGGATCTATGGAGTCATCTGGCCATGGTATCTGCTCATTATTTATTGGCTCTGTTTACCAAAAGAGCATCCAAAGTTTCTCTGTGCTTCTAATTTTGATACATTTTGAAGAAGGTAGATGATCAAATGCATCACTGTCTTCAGGGAGTTGCAATAAATTATGCTCTATGGGTTCTAAATCTCTGTCAAAAATATTATTTCTCTACATACAAAAGAGCCTTTCTTACTCTTTGCAAATTAACATGGAAGTCAATGTTTACATCTACTGAATCCAATGACCGGGGTGTGGGCGATCACTCCTAGTGGTTGGTGCCAGAGTAACTCCTAGCTGTTGGAGCTAAGGGTCAAAACTGAAGACAGTATCAAGTACCAAGCCCCTGGTGCATGGCCAGAGGTCAGAGCTGGAAATCGGTGTCAGATGCCTGGAGCAGGGCAGGACAGCAGTAACTTGGAGTAGACTGGAGTCTGGGATAGGAGGACAAGAACCAAGAATAGTAGGGGTAGCGGGAACGAGGAGCAGGCAGGAATGCAGAGCTCAGGAGTCAGGTAAGCGGGAGGGGTTATGTAGTAGCACCAGCCAGGGATTCCTTTAGTTGCTCAGACAACTTCCTGTTGTTGCTTCCTGGTTTATATAGAGTCCCTCAGCCAATCGGGGTGATGGATGTTTCTACTGATCAGGAGCTTTGAGGGTCGCGCCCTCTGCAAGCTAACTCTTCTTTGGACCTCTCCCTGCTTACTCAGGTGAGCTGCTGGGTTGTGGTTGTGGCCTTGGTGCTGCCTGGGGATCTGTGGGACCAACTCCAAGGCCCATGATCCTTCATATTGATTTTGGAATGAAAACATGCATGAACCAAAAACAGAGGGAGATAAAGCAGGCTGCCTTCTAAGGCAGAGACGCACATCTCACACCATCTTGATCTAATCTGGCTCTTACCAGACTGACTCTGCACCCTTTCCTGCAGAGACCCCTATCTAGCAAGCAGGACAAGGTAAGTACCCTCCCCTTCCCCCGCCACACACTCTGAAAGCAAGAGCTTGCAGTTCCAACACTGTCCTCAATAACTGTACACCAATAGTACTAGGTGCACTCTGGCAATCAGCAGTTCTTCAACCAAAGTTAGATTACTTTGTTCAGGAGGCTGTAGTCTGAGATCCATGTTATTTTTCGTAGGAAAAATATTACTTTACTTTCTCAATTGATTATAAATGTCATATAAATGCCTATATATCTCTTGCAACAGTTGTGATATTTGTACTATGTTAGAGGTTTTTGATGCTGATCAGAGAGAGACCAATCAGTACCAACAACTTGTTGATTTGGTCTATGACACTGCCTGTCCATTTGCAATCATAATCAGTGCACTGGTGAGATGTCCATGGTTCACTATTTAACTGTTATGCTTTCTGGATGGCTCTGAGCATCCTTGGCAAACTTTAAAAAAAATACAATGTATTCATAACAGACTCTTAACAATTGAGCCACACAGACTCTGTCCTGGCAGCAACATGAATTATATAGCAGTGTAACAATAATCCCCCCACAAAGTTAGCACCGGAGCACCAGGCTCTCACATCAGCAGAGTGTTTGTAAGTAGATCTCAGGGAGCCAAAGGTGCTGTGGCTGACACACTGAAGAATAAGGTGCAAGAGACTAATTTAAAGAAGCCCCCTTCTACATCAATGTACACTTCCTCTACCTTCTCGGGGTGTAAGTTGCTTGTCCAATATTTTTACTTGATTTTCAATATATGAGTTTTAAATATAACCGCCTTCTGCATCAGGGCCTGATCCTGCAAACCTCTATGAACATAAGGAGTACAGCTGACCGGAGAAATCTTAATGGAACCATATTTTGTTAAATTCAAAACACTCAGATAATCAGGCTGATTTAACTGGAATTTCATTTCAGAGGAAAACTGGAAAAAACTTCTGATCATGTTGAAATGTTGCATTTCAACATTGTTGGAACAAAATGACTCAATTACTTTCTTTTTAATTTTTATAATATACATATTTTAATATATAATACAAAATAAAATAAAAAATGAAAAGAAATGTTTTGATTGACTTGAAACAATTTCCCCCCTTGCATTTCCCTTCATGGAAAACTTTAAAATTTTCAGGTTTTGGAACAAGGCCAAATCTCAAAATCCTTCACAAAACAGAACTTCTGTCCTGGGCAGAGTTCTAATTACTAGTCCCATTTAAAGTAACAGGGAACCCATATGAATAAAACTGTTTAGATTTTCTAGGACTGACCCCTTTGTATTCAGTGTACTTTCAAAAATGAATAACAGTATTATAATAAAAAAAGTGCCATGAATTATTTAAGAAGATATTGTCAAGATGGAGATGCAGGAAATGTGGCCCTGATCCAGCAAGTCTTATAGCCATGCTTTGCTTTATGATAAAATAGTAACACTGAGGTCACTGAGACCACTCATGAGCATTAAGGTAAATGTGTAAAGGCTTTTGCCAGGATCAGTGCCTTAAAAAAGACTTAAAATATGGTCCCACTACTCCATAGAACTCTGGAAAAAAATAACCAATCTCCCAAATTAGGGCACTTAGATTGGACAGAAAAATTACCTCTCTCCCACCAACAGAGTGGCAGAGAGGTAATTTGAATTCTTTGTGATCAGAAGTATACGAGACTCTCTTCATTTCTGCTTGTCTGATCCCTTTTAGTGAGCACACGGTACTGTAATATATAAGAAGTCTACTTTCTGTTAAGAGAAATCTTCGGTTTCAGTTCCTTTCCTGCTTACAGGAATGGAGAAAATAGGTAGAACCAGGGCCTTGTAAAGTTTGAGACCTCAAGCAGCAACTTGTCATGGAAGTTGCTTAGGATATGTGGGGCCCAAAGCAATCACTTGTTATCTTTGTTCTTAAGGCCTTCTTCTTCTGTCTTGCTGCTGGAGATGGGACTGGGGGAAGAGTATCATGCTATGACCTTTCCCTCCCTCCAATCCTACTAAGGGAACAGCAGGCTGTGGGTTGATGAGGATATGCAAGGCCCCCAAGCAGTATTTGTCTTGCTTGATCTCAAGGCAAGCCTTGAAGAGTGGAATTACAGAAAAATTTATTTGTGTGCACCCATAAACCATAATAAACCTGGTAATTCTAATTTTAGGCCTTGACAGGGACTTTAAATGTACCTGTTAAAAATACCAGTGTTCAGAGCAGATGCCTTATAGAGTATTTCCTCCACTGACTCAAGAGCTATAGACTTGATCTTTTATCTCCCTCTTTGTCTCCTGGCAGGTCTTTGTTTGTATTGGCCCTGAAGTCGAATATGACGATATAAATATATACCATTTTGTACAATGGGGCAAAAGTAAGGATGGGCAAATGTATTTAGCAAGACCTTGAGTCTACTCAAACATCCTAGGTTCAAAATTAGGAATCAAACACAAACCTCTTTTGTTTCCATTCTGTTTTGAGTTGGCAACATTCCAATTCCTTTCTGCTGCTGAGAGGCAGCTGTTATTCTCCAGAGTCGAGCCTTGCTAGCAGCTCAGATACTTCTACAATCCTGGGCAAGAAAGAGGAAAAGGAGGTCAATGGAGCTGTGGAATACTGAGTGCTCTTGAAAACTTTGTCACTTATTTAGGTACCTAACTATGGATATGGAGGGAGGGGCTAACTTTGAGCGCTTGCTTTTTAACATGTTGGAACTAGGTCTTTGTGCATGGTCCAGTACTACTGATTACTTTTTTCCAATTGAGCTCCTTCAGTAAAAAGTCAATGTCTCTAGCAGTCTTTCCCCCTGGTTTGAATCCTATCTTTCATATAAAGACTTCATACCTTCTTGAAGTGCTTCCATTTCAATCTTCTCTTTTCCAAATGTCTTCCCCCTTTGGTGCATATCTCGTTTACATCTGCAACCTTGGCTGACACTCCTATGCATATGAAACCCAAGTTTACATCTAACTGAATCACCTTCTTTTCCCATTATTCTGTTACCCAATTTACATGTGCAATTATGGTAATTGTGCATGCAAAGTAGGTGCACAATTATGCAGAGACTTTATAAATTTGTCCTTTTCCTGTGACGCTGCTTGCACTATGAGTGACATGGCTCTTACTTTGTCTGATGGCTGTTGGTGCTGTAGAGTGACAGTTCACTGTACTATTAAATACACTGTAACATCTACCAATAAGATAGCTCTATTTTTTTTTGGATAAACTTTCTCAAATCTACTGTTAGTTTCTGAAAAACTTGCAGTTTTGTTTAAGTTTGTTTTTCTGAAAGAAGAGGTGTCAATTTGATGTTGATTCCATTTTGGATAATATGTGTGTGTATATATATAATAACCCACTGTTTAAAGGCCACATCCTACTCCGATTGACAATGGTGAGAGTCTTTCCATTGACTTCAGAGGGAATTGAATAAGCCCTAAATGCTGTTTTGTTCTTTCTTGCTTTTTATGTATTGTGAATGAGCAGGACTTCATCAATAAAATAATTTAGGGCCGAATCCTGTGTTACTGAAGCCAATGGCAAATTATTAATTGATTTGAATTATGCAGGACTAGGCTTTTAATGCAGAAGCTGCTTAGTTTAGTTCACAAATGGGATAATTTGCCAGGGAAGTAAGAAAAGTTATATGCATTGAAAAAGGGAGAAGGACTTGCTAATATTAGTGGCTGTAGCTCAAGTGGACTCATTATACATATTCATCTTTCTCCTAATGTGAAAAAAATGCATTGTTGATTGAGTTATAGTTGCTTCTGGGTATCTTAGGTTACATTTACATTACACACCACTGGTGGTAAGCTGTGTCCACAATATGGTGTGCAGAAACATGTGTCAGTGAAAGGCTCTGGAGGAGGGGAGGCAGTGGGGAAAGGCTTCAGCAGCTACTTGCTGCCAGAGCCTTTCATTGTGGTGAGGAAAGACTTGGCAAAGGGGAGGCAGCGGGGAAAGGCCCTGCTGCAGGGAAAGGCTCCAGCAGCAGGAGCTAGCAGAACCTTTCCCTGCTTCCGGATTCTATCTCTGTGGTGGGGAAAGGGCTCCAGCACCATAGAGCTGCCAGAGTCTTTTCCCCCTACCAGTGTTTGCGTCATGGAGAGGAAATGCCCCAGCCATGGAGAGCTGGCAGAGCCTTCCTTTGCTCCCCCCACCGGAGTCTTTCCCTGCCACAGAGAGAGGTTCCATAGTGGGGAGCTGCTCAAGTACCCAAGCCTTTCCTCACTTTCCTCACTGCCTTCTCCCTGCCAGAGCCTTTCCCTCCTGCCGGAGTCTTTTCCTGCAGAGGGGAAAGACTCCAGAAGTGGGAAGGCAGTGGGACACTACACTATTAAAAATACTAGGTAGACGGGTGGTAGGCTTGGGCAAGTAGAGAGCATGTACAGTATGTACTCACAAACATACTCACACCCTTCAGGTGTGGCTTTACTCTACTTACCTAAACCAGGCCTCACTAGCTACACTGCTATTTATGTCCATGCTAAGGGGCTATGCAGGTACGTACTCTACATGGTAGTAAAGAAGCGTGCAGTGTAGATGTACCTTTAAAGTTGTGCCCTAAACTTGTGCAGAATACGTAATTTGTGATCAAAATGAAATGTACCTGAATACAGGATTTTGAAAAATTGATATTAAATGGTCACTGTCAAAGTTGGTAGAAGTGAAATCTGACCTAGTCTTTTTATTATATATCTTAGCAAAGTCCACATATATTGCCATGGATTCCCTTACCCTGCATGTTGCACTATTTTATCTCTGTCACCATACTCTTATTCCAAAGCTGCATATTCGGTTGCTTGCAGTACTGTAGTCTTTTTAATCACCAAGTTTATCAGGGCTGGATAGTGCCCCTTTGATTTATGGAACCCAGAAAGTTACAGTATTTCTAAAAAGAATTTAACTAGCAATTTAAAGTTTAAAATATTTATTTACAGAGCATGTGGTTTTCATTAAAAAATGTTTAAACAGAAAATGCATAACTGGCAATAGAAGGTAAAGAATGTAAAATATACTTGCAATATACAGGCAATTGATGGTAAAAAAAACTGTAACTCAGAGCTAGACTGTGCCACATTTACTCACATAGGGTTCTGCACATGGCAAGCGGTCCTACTGAAACCAGTCAGACTACTCATGGTGTAAGGTACCATTTAGCAAGAGTGAGTGTGGTGGAATCTGGCCTGTTGGGGTGCTGGCCAGGGCTCAAGCCTTTCCACCACGGCGGGGAGCCACACCAGCGCACTGCTCACTGCTGATGTTTGAGGAATTAGTCTGGCCATGGGAGCCTTTCCTGGTGGCCCTGGCGGTAACTGGAATAAACACCATAAGCCCAGGCCCTGGGTCAGGGTGGGCAACAATGAGTCAGGTACTCAGGCCCTCAGGCAGGGCTAAGCAACCACAGTACAATAGAAATAAACCCAGCCCCTGGGTCAGGGCGGGGCAACAGTGAGTCAGGTGCTCAGGCCCTCAGGCAGGGCTGAGCAACAACAGTAGGCCCAAGCCTCCAAGGCCTGGGAGAGGGGGAGACTGCCACCCACGAGTTGGGTGGCAGGGGGGACACAGGCCCTCCCACTCCACTGCGTCCCAGCTCAAGGCCCTAGCAGCAGCAGAAGACCCACTGCTGAATCAGTGGGGATCCTAGCTGCAACACACTGACATGGGCTCTGGTAGTGTTGCAGCCACACTAGGGTCAGCTGCCCCCGGGCTACTTCCGCACTCCCCCTCGGGGAGTACCTGAGTCATGGTGGTGTCCTCCGGGGGATCCAGCACCATGGGTTCTTCGCGGCAGTGGGCGAGCGGCAGATCCGGCAACTCCTCCGGGTAGCGGGCGCTGGGCAGGTCCAGCACCTCCTCTGAGTAGCGGGCGCTGGGCAGGTCTGGCACCTCCTCTGGGAAGCGGGCACTGGGCAGGTCCGGCAAGTCCTGGTAGCCACCTTGGGCCACGGGGGTTTCTCAGTCGCGGACTAGGCTGAAGGTGTCTGGCCTCCTTGGAGGCTGGGGCCTTACTGAGCTCTGAGGGTGAGCCTTTATATTTCCGGGTTGCCACCTGACCCTCTGAGGGGCGGGCTTAGAGCTCCCTAGCTCCGCCCACTCTGGCCTCCGGATGGGCTCTTCCCTCTCCGGGATGGAAGGGAGTCACACCGTCTCACTACGTGGCCCTAGAAGCTTAAAGCACCATTTGTAATACAGGATTTTTGTCCACAGTCTGAAAGAGTAGGTTTTATGACAGACAACCCTGGATTTGCACAGACAACAGCTTTGGTCTCTCAAATCTCACTCTTCCCATTCAGCTTATGCCCAACATCCTACTTGCAGAAAGAATGGTTACTTATATTACAGCAAATATGTTTTTCCTAGATGTTCTGTCCTCGTGGATCCCATTCTTGGTGTTGTTGTAATAACTGGGCCTCTAAATTTATTTTAATTGTGATCTTAACTATAAAAAGTATGTGAAAGCTCATAAGATATTACAATAAAGTATAATCACAAATGTTGATGGGAAAAGGTACAAAAAGGAGACAAACTGAATTAGTCTAAATGAAAATACTAATATGGTTTAAGGACTATGTTAAAATGCTTGGTAAAAACAGAAAATGTAGAATCAGAAATTAATAAATCAAGTTTAGTTTGTTGAACATTAGGCTTAATTGGTGGACAAAAACATCACTTCCTCTTTGATTCCTTAAAAGAGACGTTGGGAGTAAAATAATGAAGAGCAGGTGGAGGCTCCTGGAGTGAGCTTCACTGGCATGGCTGCCATCCCCACCATCTCTTGAGACCCCAGCCCTTGGTTCTTATCTTGACCAGACCAGTCCAGTCCAGAGAGAGGGATGCAAATAACATTGTCCCCTTTGCCAATTCTAGCTGAATCCCAGACACCACCTGGGATGAAATGGGATCAGACATTCACAATAAGAGCAACAACAGCTCCAGCTCATCTCAACTAACACCTTCTCTTTTACCCCAAAGGACAGTTATTTAATCTTTGATACCAATACCATCTAAGACAGTGGTTCTCAAACTTAGGCCACTGCTTGTTCAGGGAAAGTCCCTGGTGGGCTGGGCCAGTTTGTTTACCTGCTGCATCCACAGGTTCTGCCGATCACAGCTCCCACTGGCTGCGGTTCACCGCTCCAGGCCAATGGGGGCTGCAGGACTGTCAAATCCGGGGTGTGTGTGTGTGTGTGTGTATTCAGTCCATGCCTCCTTGAAAAAAAAAGGCGGAGGTACCAAGTGCTGGAAGCAAGTGGAGTGGTAAAGATCCTTACAGATTATCCAAAACTCTTGACCACAAAGTCAGACTTGCTGCCCTTGGTTAGGTCCAGGATGGGATGTCACCAATGAGGAAGTAGAACCTTTCCTCTCATATCAGGGTCTCTTCCTAAAGGATTCTAGCCAGTCTCTGATGATAGAAGTAGGAAGAGGATTATTTCTGCCTTGAGGTCATCTGCACTTTGAATTTGTTTACTATTCTATGATGGGATATAAAGGCTAGAGATCAGAGGGTTGCTCTTGAATTCTTTAATATGTAATTCTTCATTTGTCTTTGAACTAAATGTTGTATCTTTCAAAAAGTAGTTCTTTTGTTGTTATGAACCTCTTTTGATTCAAACCAGATGCAATCAACCAAGATGCTCTTCTCATTATAATCCACAAAGTCATTGACCTTGCAAGATGTATCTGCAGCATGAAGTGACATTTTTAGTGCTGTCTTGGAGACTAAGGGCTTGGCTACACTGGAGAGTTACAGCATTGGTGGTGTCTTTACAGCGCTGCAACTCACTCACCGTCCACACTTGCCAGGCACATACAGTGCTGTAGCTCCCTGGCTACAGCGCTGGCTGTACTCCACCTCGGCCTGGGGAATAATGACTGCAGTGCTGGTGATGCAGCGCTGCTCCGCCAATGTGGCCACCAAAAGCACTGTTATTGGCCTCCAGAGTTATTCGGAGGTATCCCAGAATGCCTGTTCAGCCACTCTGCTCATCAGTTCGAACTCTACTTTCCTGGCCTCAGGTGACCCACCCTTTAAATGCCCCGAGAATTTTAAAAATCCCCTTCCTGTTTGCTCAACCAGGTTTGAAGTGCAATCAGTGAAGCTTTCCAGGTGACCATGCCTCCACGTGCCAAACGAGCCCCAGCATGGAGCAATGGCAAGTTGCTGGACCTCATCAGTGTTTGGGGGAAGGAAGCTGTGCAGCTCCAGCTGTGCTCCAGCCGTAGGAATTACGATAGCTATAGGCAGATATCAAGGGCCATGTTGGAAAGGGGCCATGACCGGGAAGCGCTGCAGCGCAGTGTTAAAGTGAAGGAGCTGCGGAGTGCCTATTGCAAAGCCCGCGAGGGAAACCGCCGCTCCGGCGCTGCCCCCACGACCTGCCATTTTTACAAAGAGCTGGACGCGATACTTGAGGGTGACCCCACCGCCAATCCGACGACCACGATGGACACTTCAGAGCAGGGGGGGAGGAAGAGGGAGGGAGGAGGAAACCGAGAGTGAGGGTACTGGAGTAGGAGGAGACACCCCGGAGTCCCTGGAGGCATGCAGCTAGGAGCTCTTCTCAAGCCAGGAGGAAGGTAGCCAGTCGCAGCAGCTGGTACTTGCTTGAAGACAAACAGAGGAGCGGGTTCCCGGTAAGCAGCTTTTATTTTTAGGATGGAAATTTTTCGGGAGAAGAGGGAGGATTCTGCATGCATGCATGCCTAGATGTGGAATAGTGCATTGATGTGGTCTGTCACGTCTCGGTAATCGACCTCGGTAATCTCTTCAAAAGTTTCAGCCAGAGCGTGGGCAATGCGCTTGCTCAAGTTTATTGGGAGAGCCACTGTGGTCCTTGTCCCAGTCAGGCTAATGTGTCCACGCCACTGTGCCACGAGGGGTGGGGGGACCATTGCAAGACACAGGCAAGCTGCATAGGGGCCAGGGCGAAATCCACATTGCTGTAGAAGACCCTCCCGCTCTTCCCAGGTGACCCGCAGCAGCGAGATATTTTCCAGGATCAACTCCTGTGGAAAATATTGGGAGAGTGTTCAGTGTAGGTGCCCCCTGCAGCTGTTTGCTTTCCCCAATGCACAGAAACCCCAGTACAGCCCTGAAGCATTCATTCCCCCTTCCCAGGTGACCTGCAGCAGCGAGATATCTTCCAAGATCAACTCCTGTGGAAAATGTTGGAAGAGTGTTCAGTGTAGGTGCCCTCTGCAGCTGTTTGCTTTCCCCAACACACAGAAACCCCGAGGACAGTACAGCCCTGAAACAATCAGTCCCACTTACTCACCATTTCAGGGCTCCTGTGGATTATGTGCGCTCTCTTTGGTATGGGAAAATTATGCTATTGTGAAGACTGTGAACTCCTTCACTGTGTGGGAATAGCTGTCTGATATAAACAATGCTGCCTGTTAAGTGTTGCCTTTTTCGCCTTTCCACAAGCAACCTTGAGGTCTCGGCTGCCCATGTTATCAACAGCTCAAAGACTTCAAAACTTCTGGAAGAAGCCACGAAAAAGCAAAGAAGACAGGCTGCAAGCAGTTATGGATCACTCTGTCACAGAGAATCAAAAACTGTAGGACTGGAGGGAAAGGGAAAGCAGGATCCGCCAGAAAATTGCAGCGGCCAGGAAGAAAAGCACAAAGCAGCTGATAAACATCCTGGCGTGCCAAGCGGACTCTATCCAGGTGCTCATAGCCATGCAGGCAGAGCGCTAACACGCCACCCCCACCCCCCGTCCCAAAGCTCTTTCCCTTGTGCCCCAATGTCAGCTCACAACTCCCTTCCCCAGCATCCAGGTTCTTACCACCACCAGCTGCCTCCAACACCTGTAGGTTCACCAACCAGCCCTGAGAACTATGACCCTTACCCTCGGCACTCAACCCCCACCACCATGCAGTATAGGCATCCTGAAGTGCTGCAGTCATTGCACAGCACGCCAGACAGGACATATTCAAACCTGTGACTGTACAGTTCCCCACTCCACCCCCCCCACCCTTTTAGGTTCCCAAAATGTTGTGTGTCTGTCAATAAAATTATTTTCTTTTCAATAAATGAATTCTTGGCTTTGAAAACAGTCTTTATTATTGCAGAAAGTCAAAGATACCTTAGCCCAGGAAAGAAACAGGCACTGCAAATCAGCTTAGGAAACACAGATTCCTACTAACATTGTAACCACTGCACTTCACTCCCGTGCAAGGCACCAAACATTACTGTTGGTTTTCAGCCTCAAATTCCTCCCTCAAGGCATCCCTAATCTTTGCAGCCCTGTGCTGGGCGTCTCTAGTAGCCCTGCTCTCTGGCTGTGCAAATTCAGCCTCCAGGCATTGAACCTCAGAGGTCCATGCCTGACTGAATCTTTCACCCTTCCCTTCACAAATATTATGGAGGGTACAGCACACGGATATAACCGCGGGGATGCTGCTTTCCCCCAAGTCTAGCTTCCCATACAGAAATTGCCAGCGCCCCTTTAAACGGCCAAAAGCACACTCTACAGTCATTTGGCACCAGCTCAGCCTGTAGCTGAACCAGTCCTTGCTCCCGTCAAGCTTCCCTGTATACGGTTTCATGAGCCAAGGCATTAACGGGTAAGGAGGGTCTCCAAGGATCACAATGGGCATTTCGACATCCCCTACTGTGATCTTCTGGTCTGGGAAAAAAGTCCCTGCCTGCAGCTTCCTGAACAGCCCAGTGTTCCGAAAGATGCATACATCATGCACTTTTCCAGGCCAGCTTGTGTTAATGTCAATGAAATGCCCACGGTGATCCACAAGTGCCTGGAGAACCATAGAGAAATACCCCTTCCAATTAACATACTCAGATGCTAGGTGGGGTGGTGCCAGAATAGGAATATGCGTCCCATCTATCACCCCTCCACAGTCGGAGAAACCCATTTGTGCAAAGCCGTCCACAATGTCCTGCATGTTCCCCAGAGTCATGGTTCTTCTTAGCAGGATGCGATTAATGGCCCTGCAAACTTGCATCAACACAATTCCAACGGTTGACTTTCCCACTACAAACTGGTTCCTGACCGATCAGTAGCTGTCTTGAGTTGCCAGCTTCCAGATTGCAGTAGCCACCCGCTTCTCCACCAGCAGGGCAGCTCTCAATCTCGTGTCCTTGCGCCGCAGGGTGGGGGCGAGCTCCTCACACAGTCTCATGAAGGTGGCTTTTCTCATCTGAAAGTTCTGCAGCCACTGCTTGTCATCCCAGACTTCCATGACGATGTGATCCCACCACTCAGTGCTTGTTTCCTGAGCCCAAAAGCAGCATTCCATGGTGCTGAGCATTTCTGTGAATGCCAGAAGCAATTTAGTGTCATACACGTCAGGCGACTCGCTATCATCGTCAGACTCCTCATCACTTTGGATCTTAAGGAATAGTTCAACTGCCAAACGTGATGTGCTGGCGAGACTCGTCAACATACTCCTCAGCAGTTCGGGCTCCATTTCCCACAGAAATCGCACTGCACAGAAACCCTTGAGAGAGTCAAGATGGCGCCAAACATGGACGGAAACACAGGGATTGCTGGGATGTGAAGTGATGTATCACGGGGTATTGGGACAGGAAGCAGAATGACCTACACCCTCCGCCTCCTTCCCACAACACACGGCGCCAAAATGGGATGAGGTGCTCTGTGGGATAGCTGCCCATAATGCTGCACTCCCAACACCGCTGCAAATGCTGCAAAGGTGGCCACACTCAAGCACTTTCCCTACACAGCTGTACAAAGACAGCTGTAACTCCCAGCGCTGCACACCTGCAAGTGTAGCCAAACCCTAATATTCCTCTTTAGATTCTAAAAAACATTAAAATCTCTCTCAGGGATAGTGCATTGGCTGTCAAAGTCTGTTAATTGACATTTCTGACCTGTAGAGTATCTGGATCATTTTGGGAGAAAAATATATTCTTCAGTCTTTTTGGATCTTTGTACTTTGGGGTCCATTTGGTAAACTTTGTCTGGACTTTTCATTTGCTGCCTATACAACTAAGAAATGAAGAAGGAGATGGAGGAGTATAAAAATAGTCAAAATGCCTGAAAGGGTGTTTCATATCTGCAGTCCATCATTTTAGATGTTGCATCGATGGAAGCTGGCATCTGTCAAGATCCTTGATGGTATCTATAATACCCTCATTAATGGGCATTATATGCTTTTTCTTGTATCACCTCTAGTGGAATCTCCATGGTATTGGCCATCCACTTTAGGAGGTCTTGGAAAATTTTGAAGTTGTCCATCACAGATGGAGTTGATGGAACAACAGCTTCATCTGGTGATGAAAAAAAGGTCATATGTGTCACTGGGTCTTGTTATTCAAAATTGCCTGTGTCCTCACTGTGGATTTCATGATCCTCGGTGCAAGCAACCTCGTGTTGTGATAGCTGAACTGTTTTGTGTGAGGTTCCAATTTTGCAAAAGATTAACTTCTAGAATGACCCACACCCTATCATGTTGAGAAATGAGAATGAGGTGTCCAAGCTGGCCAGTATGGCCAGAATTTCATCCCATATGAAGGTATGTGGTGCCAAGGAGGAGGCATCCATGGATTTGAGATTTGACTGACTTGTTTCTCATATGATGAGAGATGGAAGGGGATATCGCTCCTTTTTCATGAACCTCCTCCTTAGTTGGATCAGGTGATAAATTAGCAGTTCCTGGAGAAAGACTTCTGTTGGACATACACAATTATGAATAGTAAAACTCCTTTCTAGGAGGTGCTTTTTCCCCATGGAGTGGTAGGAAGTTAGGATGAGTCAAAAGTACTCAATGAGAATAAGTCAGTACCAATGAAGAGTGATGTGATGACATTGTCATAGTTGGTATCCTAGGTGCTAGTACTGTTCCGAATTTAGAAACTGCAGAAAGGGGCAAAAATCTCCAGTAAAGGAAACTGAGGCTCAGGAGAGACCCTTGGATGAGGTCAAAGGTAGTGGGACAGATGGAATCACAGAGTGTAAATTAGCCTCTGATGTTTGGGGAAAAACTCTTATTGAGGCAGAAATGGCATGTGGTGCAGACGTAGCTGCAGTAATCATGTTGGCATCCAAAACTTTAAGAGTGAATAGGTTGTTCTTTGACAATACCCAGAAGAGAGATCAGAGCTAAGCTCCAGACTTTGAATGGTGCTCTTTCCTCACATGGACAGCAGGGATTGCTGACTGATCTAAGGGAATCTGCACCACAGTTTTAGAGGCCTTTCTCTGTGGTTTCTTTGATCCCAGGGAACTTGGGTAACCTCTCAGCTAGCTGGTGCCCTTCTGACTGTGTTTTCAAAGAGTGAATAGTACTCTCAGAAGCAGGAAGAGTTTGAGTCACATGCTCCCTTCATAGACTTCCCCAGCAAAAACCACTTGAACCATACCTCTGGGCAAAGACACTGGGGAAAGGACTTGAAAACTGTGTACTCCCTGGGGATATGTCCTTCCCCTAAACAAAGCAAATAAGCAAACAATCTTTTGATGTGGCCATCATTCAGCAGTATAGCTACATCACTAGACAGGCAGGTTACCAGGGGACTTCAAGTCAGCTATTCCAGTGGCAGTTTGGCACCGGACCACACAGAAATTAAATTAATTACACTCCTGGTGGAGGAGCGGGAGGTGTATGCGTGTGTGTGTTGTTTTTTATCAATGGGCTAACGAGTAGAAATAAGGCAATAATAACAACTACAACTAAGAAAATTAACAATTAAGTAACAATGACACAGGAAGTAAGAGGGATATGGAGGTTGTTCCATCTCACAGTAGGAAGGAATGCAGTGGCTTTTGGCTCTGTGGCACTTTATAGACTAACAGACGTTTTGGAGCATGAGCTTTCGTGGGTGAATACCCACTTCGTCAGATGCTTGTTATCTCATGACATGCATGAGATGACATTCATGAAGATGATGGAGTGGGTATTCACCCACAAAAGCTCATGCTCCAAAACGTCTGTTAGTCTATAAGGTGCCACAGGACTCTTTGCTGCTTTTACAGATCCAGACTAACACGGCTACCCCTCTGATAAGTGGCTTTTGTGTCATTTCCACCCCTTACGCCATGGGGGTGGGGCGAGCAGTGCATGTGCAAGGCCTCAATGGATACTGCTGGCTAAAGATTCCAGTCTCACACGCGTAGGGGCACATGTGCACCAAGAGTGGGCTCCATATGAAGAGATACTCAAAGAAGAAGTTGTAACCAATCACAGCACAAAACAAAAATCCAACTGCCGTCCTGACATCATCAGATTCCACACACTGCTCTCAACATATTCTACGAGCAGCTGTTCTCATGCTTGCGCGCTCTCTGTTGCTACAACAACCCACATTCTCTCCATTGCTAAAAGCCCTGGATGATCAATTTTTTTTCCGCTTCCTCCCCCAAGAAATGCTTCAACGGGGTGTGTTTTCAAAAAATAAATCAATGTAAGCTGTCCACTAGGAATATGCACAGGTTACATTCATGGAGTGTTTGAAACCTAATTGTCCATTCATGCAAGATATATCATACCCACACATGTGACTATTAGGACCCAGCATATATCCCTATATTTCTGAACCTGCCAGCACCTCTCCAAATACAAACCAGTGCCTGTCGCTGAACGATGAAGGAAAAAATATTTGGTAAGGAAACAGATTTTCAGCTTCAGCAGTATATATCTGTTCAGGAGTTGTGATAGACATTAGAAAAATATGCTAATAACACGGCAAAAATACCTTGTTTGCAATTTATATGAAAGCAACAGTATGCAAGATGCTTCATAGATAAAATAAGAAAATAAATCCTTAGATCAGAAGAGTTTATAATCTGAGGGCCAGATTGTGCCTGGGATGCTCCAGTGAGGCACTAGGTGCTGGGAGGATGCAAATAGTCGCCCCTCTTTCACCTTTATATAAAGGCCAGGTATAATCACCATCACTACACACGCTGAGTGCAGGAACTGCACCACTAGGGCACAAGACTCAGCAAAGCAGATAGGAGAGGGATGGGAAGTTGCCAGGACCATGCAACAGAGCTGGCCAGGTACATGGGGTGGGGAAAGTATGCTTCACCTCTTGGGTCAGACTCACTGATCTTCTCTTGAAGTCAGTGGGACTATTTGTGAGAATAAATTCTATTCACATGGGTAAGGGTCTCTAGAGGATCAGACTCTTGGTCTCAATCACAGAATGGCTGTTAGTTTAATGTTAGTGTATTCTCTGCAAAAATAGCTCAACTGCCCAGGAATGAAATATGCTAAACTGTGTAATTTAGTTACCTTGGTAACATCTGTAAGAAGCTATCAGTGCTAAAATGCTTTTTTTCCCTTGGTTCTTTGACGGTAATTCATATTTATATTTACATATAAAAAGTGTGTTTATAGCCATACCTCTGATCATTCTCCCCCTAGACATAGATTTTTATTCCTAAGGAGAAAGATAAAAAGTGTATAGCTGTATTATTTACTGTAGGCATTTGACTGTATACAAGAGACAAGAGTTTACTATATAGGAATTGAGTCATTTGTAGGTGCCGCTAAAATTACGTTGATAATACTTGTATCAATGTTTTAATGTCAGTGCTTAAGTACAATTGTTAATTCTCAGGCATTTTTCAGTAGTTAAGTAATAAAGAGCTGTTTAAATTTAATACATTTTTCTGTCCTCTGTTACCAGTTACCAGTTATATATATGTGTTAACCAAGGAGTTTCTCAATCTTCCTTTGTTTGGACTTTCCATAAATAAAGTTACAATTCTTTTTTTCCAGCTTATTTTTGAGCATAAGACCTTTTGAGAAGAGTTGTAAATATTGTTCTTTATCTAAAATAATGTGTTTCTTGGATTAGGCACTGTACTAGAAGATATATGGACTCCTGTTCCAATAGTGCAATAAAACAGCCTGTATATTTCTACAGTTGCAAGTAGAGTTTTCAGCATTTCATTTGATTATGCACGGTAGGGATGTGTCTGGTCAAAGGCTAGCATGTATAGTATATTTCTTTAATAGGTATAGACCTTTATCAGGGATCAACTCCTGTTTGCTGTACTTATTCCAGTGGTCCCAGTGAAGCCTTGGATTTGGCCCAGATATTAATTTATAGGTGGTTCCAATATACGTATATTGAATTGGTGACTAGAAGATATAATATGTCCATCTAACAGTTTTGTACTCGTGACTTTTATATTTCCTATGTTCATTTATTGTTTATAAAATAAACGAACACCTAGTACAGGATTTGTAAATTTGCTATTGCAGCTGTTGCTTGTAAAGTATTCTGTTATGTGGAAAGATGTTTCCTTAAACTAAAGCAGTGGTGGGCAACCTGTGGCCTGTGGGCTGCGTGTGTCCCATCAAGGTAATCTGATTGCAGGCCACAAGACATTTTGCTGACATTGACTGTCCACAGGCACTGCCCCCTGCAGCTCCCAGTGAGTGTGGTTCTCTGTTCCGGGCCAATGGAAGCTGTGGGAAGTGGTGCCTGGACGCGAATGGGCCACAGGGATGTGCTGGTCACCGCTTCCAGATTTCATTGTGGGATACCAGATTTCATGGTCTGTGATGTGTTTTTCATGGCCGTGAATTTGGTAGGGCCCTAGTTATTGATAAACAGTCTTGTGGAACCTGGGGAAGAGTGTGCACCATTAGCAAGCCAGAGAAAGTGACTATACAAAAATGGTGTTGAATGCATCCAGTAAGCATACTGAGGCCAGATTCTGCCACCTTTTCCTACATTGCGTAGTACATTGCTGTTCAAGGAACCCTGTTGATTCCAATGGGACTGTTCATGGAATAAGGCATTGAAAGCACAGGTGACAGAATCTGGCTCTGAAAGGTTAGAGAAAAATATAATTTTAATTTCAGTTATAACAGTCTTAGAAGTTACTTGTAACAACAACATACAAAAATTTCAGATGAAAATCTGACTTTCTCTTAGTTTTTTATTGTAATTTTATTATTTCAATTATGATTGATGTATAGTTTGAGAACAACTGAGACATGGTCTTTGTACCGGGAATCAACTTTCCCAGCATAATGTCTGATGCTAGCAATGAATGCACAAAGCCAGGGAACTAAGGAATTTTTATGTTACACTACTTAGGACAGATTTTTTTTAAATGGCCATTTCTGACTATTTAAACATTTAGTCTGTAGTAAAATATCTTCCATCTCCTTGAAAACTGAGAGCCAGATTCTGCCCCCTCACCACCTGCAACAACACTGACTTAAAAAAATGTAATGTTACAGTGATGGACTTGGCTATAAGAGCCTAAATGGATGGACAAGGGCAGAATTTGCTCCTAAAAGCCAGTGTGACACTAGTTTTTGTGTGCACAATTGCACTAGTTTGACAGCCCAGATCTTTCCCCCAACTTTGACTATAATTCCATAGATTTATTTCCCAAGCTTAATTTTACTTGAAGACTATTGTGTTTTATTGCAAAAAATGCATTAGATGTTAGACATCATTCAGTTTTAATTTTGCTATGCAAAACATTGTGAAGCTATAAATTCTGTTTGATTGGGTACAGAGTTAACAATGGTGGCAGGTTACTGAAAATATGTATTTTTTAATAGATGATTCAGCTGCAGAGAGTTTTAATGGCAATGAGGCCGTGGGACACAGTTCCAATGCTTCAGGTGGAATACACTGCAGGGAGATGGCAGAAACCAACAGTAATGGCAAAACAGATCTGGAGCAGGATGAGCAGCCTCTGAACCTGAGTGACAGTCCCCTCTCTGCTCAGCTGACTTCAGAATACAGACTAGATGATCACAACAGTAATGGAAAGAACAAATACAAGAACCTCCTAATTTCTGATCTCAAGATGGAAAGAGAGGCAAGAGAAAATGGAAGCAAGGTAAGATGCTCCCACATTCTCCAGATATAAAATGTATAGCTTAGAAAAGGAAAAGATTTACAAGATACACCCAAAGGTTATTGCCAGTTGACCATTTAATGAAATTTGTGCAATATGTGTCGCATTGTTACTTAGATCCTGAAGACCAACTTGCATGCACCAGTTTATATATACAGTATATACATATGTCATGTTTAGACACTGACAAAAGTTAGTGTGGTTTCCTTTCAAGAACAGATGTTATAAGGTGTTTTACAATTTTTATAAACTATCTAAGCTATCCATCTGAAATAGTCTTAGAAGGCCATCCTATCGCATGTACTGTATGTCCATAGAATGAATCGGTTTAAATGTACAGTGTTTATGCCCCTGTGGATCATTACATGGAAATCACCAACATATGAAAAGAACTGGATTTGGTTCCTTCCTGATTGTTTGTGTACTATGCAGCCACCCAACTTGAATTAAAACTGACAAGTTGCTCTATGAAGCTGGAATTCCCTGAGGTCTTTTCTCTGTAGTCTCCATGTATGGGCAGGAGAAAAGTAAGGTGGTTATGTTGTGGATAAAGACAGATCCTGCATGTTAGATACCTAGCCTGCTAGGAAGGAATTTGTCATGAATGTGCATTCTAAGGAAGATGAAAAGATGGTCTATTTAATATAAATTTTCCGTTGGTTTGCTCTGCTCCTATTGGTGACACGTCCTGCTTTTTATCTGACACTCTCAATTGGATTAGCACCTTCTAAAATTCAATTACTGCTATTGTAATACTGGATCAAAATGCTATTAATGCTGGTCACCAGCCTTCAGTAAAAGGCTATACATTAGCCTGGCAATAGGTATACTTTGAACTCCTCTACATTTTCTTGCAGGGCTTTGTAATGGGAGTGATGTGGAAAAAGCTTTTTCTAGATATGTTCAGAGATGTGCCATAGTTAGTGCTGTCCAGAAGACAACAATTCTGTTTCACTGTAACTTCTGAGGTTTTGAAATTTGTGGTTCTTCTTCGAGTGCTTTCTTATATCGATTCCAATTAGGTGTGCGTGCGGTGCGTGCGCAATCGTCAGAAGATTTTTACCCTAGCAACACTTGGTGCGTCGGCTGAGGCGCCCCCTGGAGTGGCTCCCTTATGGCGCCGGATATATGCCCCTGCCCACCCAGTGCCCCCTCAGTTCCTTCTCACCGCCCGTGATGGTCATTGGAACTGTGGAGCGTGGCTTAGCTGATCTCCACTTCCCTAGCTCTTAGCTTGTTTATGCCTGTAGATAGTTGTTATGGAGTAGTTGTTAGCAGTTTCTAGTTGTAGTTAATAGTAGTTATTGTCTTTAGTGTACATAGTAATTGGAGTTAAGGGGTTTCTCCCCTTCCCTCCTCCCTGGTACCTGGACTTATGCCTAGGTCTCCGGGTTTCAAATCGTGCTTGGCCTGCCTTAAGCCGGTGCCTACGGGAGACTCCCACGACTCCGGTTTGAAGTGCCTGGGGGAATCCCATCAATCAGATAAGTGCTGCAATTTTAAGGCATTCAAGCCTCGGACCAAAAAGGAGCGGGACTTTTGCTTGAAGCAGCTCCTCAGGGAAGCAGCACTTAGCTTGATGTCCTTGTCCCTGAGCTGAGACCCAGCGCCGTTGGTCTGAAACGTGCCTCCAGCACTGGAAACAACAATTTTGCGACCCGGCACTGGCAAAGACTCCCACACCGGACGTCTCCGACACCGCTACCAGCAAGGCACAGCTCGCTGTCTCTGGGACCCAAGAAGCAACACAAGCTGCCTGCTGCACCTGTACAGTTGCTGGCAACGCCTGTGCCCACCTCGGAGCATCATCCTGTGCTGAACCACCCCGCGAAGACTCCAACTCTGGCACTGTCGATTCCAGCACCACACCGCCATTGAGTCTGGTGCACTTAAGCTCGCTGGTGCACACCGTAGTTGAGCTCGGCCTGTCTTCTACCCTGGAGACTTTCTCCACAGCACGCGACCTGATTGCCCTCACTGAGCCAGGACCGTTACAACCTTCGGTACCACCGGTGCAGGCTGTTCCCTTGATAGGGAAGCCCTCTATGATGCACCCTCCGTCGCAGAGCGAGACGGGTAGGCACCGATCCCGGTCCCAATCCAGATCACAGTACCAATCCAGGTGCTGGTCTCGTCCACAGCACCGCTCGCAGTCCCGGCACCAATCACCATCTCGGCGCCAGTGGCACTCGCGGCACCACTTTGCCTCTTGAAGATCTCCTTCTCGGTACAGTAGGTACTGGTCCAGCTCCCAGCGCCGGTCTACTCGGAGTCGTTCCCAGCACCGCTCTGGATGTAGATCTTCATCGATGTCCAGATCTGCCTCCCGGCACCGATACGACCGTCGGTACCAGTCCAGATCGCGGTACCACTCAAGACTGCAGTGCCGATCTCCATCTCCGTGGCGTGGGCCAACAACACAGGACAGTGCGACCCAGCATGAGTGATTGGCTCCACCTTGACCGTCCCGCCCCAACTCAAGGTCGTCTCAAATGGAGAGTGGCTACCACGTCCATGACCAAGACGCAGACAGTGCTAGCCAATGGTACAATGAGAGGCAGGATCCTGCTTCACTCCCCCCCTCAGGGGGCTCGAAGGCGACAGCCCTACCCTCAGCTCAGGCCCACACCCCTAGCGTGGTGGACTTAGGGCAGCCAGACCCACACTGCAAGACTTGCCTCGGGACCCCTTTGTCCCGGGCATAGCCTCCTCGTCTTCCCCTGATGAGGTGGTGGCGGGCACATCCTCCTCTGGCCCACCATCTATAGACCTCTGTGTGCACCAAGACTTACTTCATAGGGTGGCACAAAATATGAACCTCCAGGTGGAGGAGTTGGTGGAGGTCGAGGACCCAGTGGTGGATATCTTATCTGCCGATACCCACAATTCGTATAGCCTTGCTGTTTATTCGGATCATCCAGGCTAATGCCACCACAATCTGGCAATCTCCGGTGTCTATTCCTCCTACTGCCAAGGGGGTGGAGAAGAAGTACTTGGTCCCCTCCAAAGACTATGAATACTTGTACATTCACCCTCAACTGTGCTCTCTCGTTGCGCAATCCGTTAATGAGAGGGAAAGACACAGCCAACAAGCTCCTGCTTCTAAATCCAAGGACACTAGATGCTGGATTTATTCGGCCGCAAGATCTATTATACTGGCTGCCTACAACTCAGAGAGGCTAACTAGCAGGCCCTCTTGAGTCATTATAATTATAATACCTGGAACTCGATGGGGAAGTTCAAAGAGCTTGCTCCTCAGGAGTCCAGGGAGGAGCTCAGAACCTTGCTAGAGGAGGGCAAGAAAGTGGCCAGAACATCTTTGCAGGCTTTGATAGATGTGGCAGACTCAGTGGCTAGGACTCTAGCCTTGGGCATAGCTATTCTCCACATTTCCTGGATGCAGGTGTCCGATCCCACCCTGGAACTGCAGCAAGCAATTCAGGACCTACCCTTTGATGGCCAGGTACTATTTTCGGACAAAACCAATTCCAGGCTCCAGAGTCTGAAGGATAATCGGGCCATCATGCGTTCATTGGGCACGCATACCCCAGTGACGCAACGTAGGCCCTTCAGACCCCAACCGCAGCACACCTACCCTAACCCCTGGCCAAGACAGAACTTCTCTAGAAGACATGGCCGGGGTGGTAGGAGGAGGCAATCTTGTTCTCAGATAGGCCAGAACCAGGGCTCCCCCAAACCATCAGTAGGGCCCAAACAAAACTTTTGAAGGTGCGCCCAAGGGTGGAGCACCAGTCTCCTTACAGGATCCTTCCCCGCCTTTCACCAACCACCCCTCCTCTTTCCTCCCTGCATGGTCCCGCATAACATCAGACTGCTGGGTCCTATGCACAGTGGAAAGTGGATACCAACTTGAATTTGTTTTGTCACCGCCACCACCTTCCCTCCCTTTCCCTCTTCAGGGACTTCTCTCACGAGCAACTCTTCCTGCAGGAGGTGCAAACGCTTCTAACTATCAGAGCTATAGAGGAGATTCCAAACTGAGAGGCAGGGGGTTTTACTCCCGCTACTTCCTAATCCTCAAGACAAAGGGGGGTGGGGGGCTACAGGTCCATTCTGGACCTGCGCAGACTCAACAAATTCATAGTAAAGTTGAAGTTCTGCATGGTTTCCCTGGGGACCATTATTCCTTCCCTGGATTCTGGAGACTGGTATGCTGCCCTGAAGGACACGTATTTCCATATAGCAATTTACCTACCGCACAGGCACTTCCTTCACTTTGTGGTCAACCAACTGCACTTCCAATTTACTGTCCTTCCCTTTGGACTATCCATGGCACCAAGGGTCTTTACAAAGTGTATAGCTGTCATAGCTGCCTCACTCCATCCACGTCACATCCAAGGGTTTCCGTACCTTGACGACTGGTTCATTCAGAGTCGCTCTGAGCTCCAGGTGCAATCTCATGTTCAGTTCACCATGAACTTGTTCATACAGCTGGGCCTGCTGCTCAATGTCAAAAAGTCCACTTTGCAGCCGACCCAAAGAATAGATTTCATCGGAGCAGTCCTGGATTCAAATCTCGCTCGTGCGTGTCTACTGCACACCCGCTTCCAGTCCATGGCAAGTATTATCCACAGTCTCCAAAGCTTCCCAATCTCAACAGCGTGCATGTGCCTTGGTCTACTGGGACACCTGGCGTCTTGCACCTTCGTGATCAGACATGCCAGACTATGCCTCCGTCCACTTCAGGCCTGGCTCTCATCAGTGTACCGCACAGGCTGTAACAATTTAGACATGTTGCTCACGGTACTGACAGAAGTCTTAACCTCCCTGGTTTGGTGGCTGAACCCCAACTCGATATGTGGAGGAATGCCATTCCATGCCTCACAGCCCTTCCTGGTCCTAACACAGATGCATCATCTCTGGGCTGGGGCACTCATCTTATGGACCTTCGCACACAGGACCTTTGGTCCACACAAGCGATAACCGTGTGCATCAACATACAGGAGCTGAGGGCAGTACGCCTGGCATGTCAGGTGTTCCGCAAACACCTTCAGGGTCATTGTGTCACGATTTTCACAGCCAACGCAATGGCCATGTTTTATATCAACAAACAAGGAGGAACGTGATTGTCCCCTCTCTGTCAGGAAGCCATTGGCCTGTGGGAATTCTGCATAACCCACTTGATCAACCTGGTGGCATCGTTTCTCCCAGGAGTCCAGAACACCTTGGCAAATCACCTCAGCAGATCCTTTCTGGCTCACGAGTGGTCAATTCACCTGGACGTTATCCATTCTGTTTTCCAGAAGTGGGGGTTTCCCCATATAGACCTTTTCACCTCTTGTGAGAATTGAAAGTGCCAGGTGTTCTGCTCTCTCCAGGGATGCTCCCTGGGCTCCCTATCGGATGCCTTTCTGATGCTGTGGAAAGACCACCTGTTCTAGGCCTTTCCTCTGTTCCCATTAGTCCACAGGTTCTTCTCAAGTTACGCAAAGACAAGGCCGGCTTAATCTTGATCGCCCTGGCGTGGCCCAGGCAATATTGGTACACCGCTCTCCTCGATCTGTCGGTGACCACACCAATTCCACTCCCGTTGTGGCCGAACCTGGTCACTCAGGAGCACGGTCGACTGTGTCATCCGGACCTGCAATCCCTCCATCTCAGAGCATGGATGTTGCATGGCTAATTCAATCTGAGCTACATTGCTCCCGCACGGTGCAGCATGTACTCTTGGGTAGCAGAAAGCCCTCTACTAGGTTCACGTATCTGGCCAAGTGGAAGCGTTTCTCCTGCTGGTGTGCCCTGAGCAATACTGCTCTGGAGGTGCCAGTACCTACCATCTTAGACTATCCCTTGTCTTGAAACAGCAAGGCCTGGCGATTTCATCTGTCAGAGTACACCTAGCTGCGATTTCGGCCTTCCACCCAGGCAAAAATGAGTGCTCAGTTTTCTCCAATCCCATGGTCAGCATGTTCCTCAAGGGATTGGAACGTCTGTACCCGCAAATTCAGCATCTGACCCTATGTGGGACCTCAGCCTGGTCCTATCCAGACTCATGGGCGCCCCGTTCAAGATGATGGCCACTTGTTTGCTCCTGTATCTTTCCTGGAAAACAGCTTTCCTCGTTGCCATCACTTCGGTGAGACGTATGTCAGAGCTTTGAACCCTCACGATGGACCCACGGTATACAGTGTTTCATAAGGACAAGGTACAGCTGCGACCACACCCCATCTTCCTTCCTAAGGTGGTGTCTGCCTTCCTTGTCAACCAAGACATCTTTCTTCTACCCGAAGCCGCACGCTTCTCGATGAGAACAACAGCTGCATTCCCTAGACATTCACAGGGTCCTTGCCTTTTACATCAAATGAACAAAACCTTTTAGGAGGACAACCCAGCTGTTCATAGCTGTGGCAGACCAGATGAAGGGCCTCCCGGTCTCCACACAGCGCATCTCATCCTGGATTACATCATGCATCCGTGCATGCTATGACTTGGTTGATGTCCCAATTACGCATCTTAACACCCACTCCACTCGGGCTCAAACTTCGTCCTCTGCCTTCCTGGCTCATGTACCTATACCGGAGATCTGTAGGGCAGCAACTTGGTCATTGGTACATACCTTCACTTCCCACTATGCGATAGTGCAGCAGTCCAGGGGTGATGCTGCATTTGGTTCAGCGGTCCTTCACTCCGTGACATCTCACTCCGACCCCACCGCCTAGGTAAGGCTTGGGAGTCACCTAATTGGAATCGATATGAGCAAGCACTCAAAGAAGAAAAGACAGTTACTCACCTTTGTAACTGTTGTTCTTCGAGATGTGTTGCTCATATCCATTCCAAACCTGCCCTCCTTCCCCTCTGTCAGAGTAGCTGGCAAGAAAGAAATGAGAGGGTGCTGGATCGGCAGGGGCATATATCCAGCGCTATAAGGGCGCCACTCCAGGGGGTGCCTCAGCTGACCCATTGAGTGTTGCTAGGGTAAAAATCTTCCGACGATTGTGCACATGGCGCACACACACCTAATTGGAATGTATATGAGCAACACATCTCGAAGAACAACAGTTACAAAGGTGAATAACCGTCTTTTCTGCATTGGAATGGAAACAAAATCTTTTGAATGTTTCTTGAAAACCAAATTTTGATGGAATTGAAACCTGTACTTTTTGATTCTGGAAGGAGGGAGAGACACACACACTGACTGCAACTCTGTAGCATGGTAGTTAGGATGCTGGCATGGGAATCCAGGTTCAAATCCCTGTTCTTTCTGATTCAGAGAGATCTGGGTTGAGAGGATCAGAGATTTGAACCTGGGTTTCCCACATTCCAGGTCAGTTCCCTAATCACAGGTAGAGTCTGAGTGTTTCTGATTTTTTTTTTCTTTAACTAGTGAGTCCTGACCCAAAAAACCTTTCTGGTGAAAATTTAATAGAAATTGATGTCTCTGCAAAGTGTTTCCAATTCAGTGAATTTTATTTTATCAAAAATCTTCTGACTAACTCTGTGTCTTAGTGTTTTGTATATTCTGGTGGTGAAATTACTCAAGACTTCTACCAATGCACAATAAATCCTAAACTGGCTAAATGTAAGCAGTGTCTTCACTTGCTCCAGGGCATATTGTTGCAGTGATCCCTTTACAAGGCAGTCACCCAGATATTGATAGACACATAGGCTCTTTTGCCTGAGGTACACTGCTGCTACTGCCAGTACTTTTGCAAATACACAAATAAGCTTGGAGAAGGAGGAAGGGAAGAAGGTCTTTAAGGTGGAACTAATTTACAATTATGGAAAGAATATGGCCTGGCTTTATGTCCCCATATGCAGTCAGAATTATAGCACAATAGTATATTCTCAAACAAAAAAAGTTGCTAAAAAGAGTTAACATTGTACATATGTGTCAGTGAATTCCCGCTAACACCCAAACCAATATTACACTTTATTTACTTCAATTCTATAATTAAACAATGTTAAGTGATCCGGTCAGTTGCCCACAGCCATATGATCTTTCATATCACTCACTACCATTCTACCCCATTTCTCAACATAAATTGTCCTCCTTGTTGTGGCCTGGAATAGAAAAATGTTAATATTTACTGTTAATTTTTAAATATTGTTTATTACACATGTAGTGCAGATTTCAAAAAGAACATAGTCTCTGGGTAGAGTAAGTTGTGTCAGAGTTTTCCCATAGTGTGATGTTTTGGTGGAGTAAAAGTGTATTCTTATGAATGAATTCTATTCTTAATTATTTTGAAAAATAAAATATTAAAAAAAACATATTTAGAAGCAATAACAAACTTAAAGTACTATAGTGCAGTTGTACTGGTGTAAAACCTGACACCTGTTGTTGACACTCTCTTACACACACATTCACTTGCTCACATACACAAGTAATTAATAGTATTTTAACACCTCTTATGCTAAAGAATGTCAAAATGTTTTGCATTGATCAAAAAGATCCTGAACACTCAACTCCCACTGAGATCGGAGGATGCTCATCACCTCTCAGGACTCTGCTCCAAAAGAAGATTCCACATATTGCTGATGAATACAAAGGGTCAGATTGCCAGCCGCACAATGGCTAAATCCATTGGCCATAGCTGAGAGAGGCTGCCAAGAAGGAGCTAGTTGCAGTTCTTTGATTCTGCAGCCAGTTCTTCTCTGGCCGTGGTGTAGTTACAGCATAAGTGTTGTCAGTTGTTGGCTGTGTGTATGTTCTCTCTGTGTGCCGTGTGGCTCTGTGCTGACGCAATAGACCTCAGTCGAAGTGTCCAAGAAGACCACAGACTTGGTTCAGTAGTGAAGACACTTGGCCAGGTTTATTGTCAAGGTATCCCATAGATTCTAAAGGACCATGAACACATGTATGCCTGTTACAGTGGACCAGATCATTCCCCTCTCAGCCAGAAAAAGACACCCCCCTGTGACTCCTCTTTTATACACTCATACAAACAAGTTATGTATTGCCCCTCTGACATGGTTAGTTACCACCCTTTACATATTGTTCAATCAAAACATCTCTATCCATCACCCTGTCATCCTAACCTTATCTTTAGGAAGGGCCAGTGTGTTTCTATATCATCTTCAGGGACTGTGTTTACACCATAACCTTGTATCGGGGTGCTCTGGTACTACTCTTCTGAAATGTATTTAGGAAGAAAGGTCTCCTCTACAGGTTGGGGACGGACTGGTTAAGCAGCAGTTCTGCAGAAAAGGACCTGGGGATTACAGTGGATGACAAGCTGGATAGGAGTCAGCAGTGTGCCCTTGTTGCCAAGAAGGCCAGTGGCATATTGGGCTGTATTAGTAGGATCATTGCCAGCAGATCGAGGGAAGTGATTATTTCCCTCTGTTTAGCACTGGTGAGGCCACACCTGGAGTATTGTGTCCAGTTTTGGTCCCCTCGCTACAGAAGGGATGTGGACAAATTAGAGAGAGTCCAGCGGAGGGCAATGAAAATGATTAGGGGGCTGGAGCACATGACTTACGAGGAGATGCTGAGGGAACTAGGGTTATTTAGTCTACAGAAGAGAAGAGAGAGAGGATTTGATAGCAGCCTTCAATGAGCTGAAGGGGGGTTCCAAAGAGGATGGAGCTTGGCTGTTCTCAGTGATGGCAGATGACAGAACAAGAAGCAATGATCTCAAGTTGCAGTGGGAAAGGTCTAGGTTGGATATTGGGAAACACTATTTCACTAGGAGGGTGGTGAAGCACTGGAGTGGGTTACCTAGGGAGGTTGTGGAATCTCCATCCTTAGAGGTTTTTAAGGCCCACCTTGACAAAGCCCTGGCTGGGAAGATTTAGTTGGTGTTGGTATTGGTCCTGCTTTTAGCAGGGAATTGGACTAGATGACTCCTGAGGTCTCTTCCAACCCTAATATTCTGATTCTATGAATACTTCATGCCTAGGAGTGCTTGTGCTTTTGCAATGCCAGCCCTGTTCTTGCCAAGTTGATGTGTCGATAGCAAACATGCAAGCAGGCATCTGCTTTGTAACAGGGCCTGACCTTTGCTCATAGCTTGATTCTTGCTAACTTTGCTTTATCTCAGCAGGACCTGACTTTAGTTCAGGCCTTAGGCCTTACACCAGATCCCTTATACCAGGCCTCATGTCTCAGGCTCTCTTTCTACTATGTAAGAATGGCCATACTGGGTCAAACCAATGGTCCATCTAACCCAGTATTCTGTCTTCCAACAGTGAACAGTGCCAGATGCTTCAAAGGGAACAAACAGAACAGGGCAATTATTGAGTAATCCATCTCCTGTGATCCAGTACTGGCTTCTGGCAGTCAGAGGTTTAGGGACATCCAGAGCATGTGGTTGCATCCCTGAGCATCTTGACTAGTAGGCATTGATGGACCCATCTTACAGGAATTTATCTAATTCTTTTTTGAACGCAGTTATAGTTTTGGCCTTCACGACATCCCCTGGCAACAAGTTCCACAGGTTGACCATGCATTATGTGAAGAAATACTTCCTTATGTTAGATTTAAATCTATTCCCAATTAATTTGAATGGGTGGCCCCTGGTTCTTATAGTATGTGAAGGGGTAAATAACATTTCCTTATTCACTTTCTTGACAACTTTCATGATTTCATAGAACTTTATCATATCCCCCCTTAGTAGTCTCTTTTCTAAAATGAACAATCCCAGTCTTCTTAATCTGTCCTCATATGGAAGCCATTGTATACCCTTAATTATTTTTGTTGCCCTTCTCTGTACTTTTTCCAATTCTAGTATGTCTTTTTTTGAGATGGGGTGACCGGAACTGTATGTAGTATTCAAGGTATAAGTGATATTTTATACCTGATATTATGATAATATATATATGATATTTTCTGTCTGATTATCTATCCCTTTCCTAAAGGTTTCGAACATTCTGTTAGCTTTTTGATTCCCACTGCACACTGAGAGGATGTTTTCAGAGAACTATCCACAATGACTCCAAGATCACTTTCATGAGTGGAAACAGATAGTTTAGACTCCATCATATTGTATGTTAGTTGGGATTATGTTTTTCCAGTGTTCATTACTTTATACTTATCAGCATTGAATTTCATCTGCCATATTTTTGTCCAGTCACCCAGTTTTGTGAGACCCCTTTCTAACTTTTCAGAGTTAGCTTTGGCCTTAACTAGCTTGAATAATTTTGTATTGTCTGCATATTTTGCCATCTCACTGTTCACCCCCTTTTCCAGGACACTTATGAATATGTTGAACATCCCTGGTCTCTGTACAGAAGCTTGGGGGATCCTGCTATTTACCTCTCTTCATTGTGAAAATTAACCATTTATTCCTACCCTTTGTTTCCTATCTTTTAACCACTTGCCAGACCATGAGAGAACCGTTCCTTTTATCCCATGGCGCTTACTTTACTTAAGAGCCTTTGGTGAGGACCTTATCCAAGGCTTTCTGAAAGTCTAAGTACACTATATCACCTTTGTCACATGTTTGTTGGCCTCCTCAAAGAATTCAAATAGATTGGTGAAGCATGATTTTTCTTTATAAAACCCATGTTGACTCTTCCCCATCATACTGTGTTCATCTATGTGTCTAATAGTTCTATTATTTACTATAATTTCAACCAATTTGCCTGGTACTAAAGTTAGACTTACTGGCCCATAATTGCCATGATCACTTCTGGAGCCTTTGTAAAGAATTGGTGTTACTTTAGCTGCCCTCCAGTTCTTCTTCGAGTGCCATGACTGCTGCGATAGCCCTTCCGAGACGAGGACCTTTGGAGTCATCTGCCTCAGTTCCATAGGTGTTTGCTCCTTGAGGCAGAGTGGCACCGAGAGTCTTGGCCAGACGGAACCCAACCAGACAGCCTGGTGGGCGTCGAGGGCGATACATGTGGACTTTGCCATGAACAGTTGCTGAGCAGCGAGCGGCGTCAGGAACGTTACCTCGATAGAGACCAGTACCGAGTCAGGGGTTACAGTGGAGATCCCAAAGGATCTCCGGGAGCCCAGGGCTAACATCAGCTGTGCTCCTGGTACTGGCCTGGACATAACATCCCGGGCCACCTAGAAGGCCTCTGGTGTGGAAGGCATCGAGACATCTGGGGAGGCCTGCTCTGAATGGGTCTGGCTACTCCACTCGACTTGAGTCGGAGACCTAGAGGCCAGTGGGGATTGAGGACTGCCCAATATGGGTCTAGTCTCTGTCCCAGGTTTACTCCGATGCCGCCATGAAGAAGGCCTCTTTTTAGCCTTCTTGGCATGCCCCTTGGATGGGGAGCTGTGCTGACCAGTCGATGTGCCGAAGGGTTACCGCGTACTGACACTGCGGTGCTCGGTACTGACTCGGAGCGGCACACCGGAGCCGGGGTAGTGCCAACTCCATCAGAATAGCCTGGAGCCTAATGTCTGAGGCTTAAATGACTTGCAAATCTTGCAGTGATCACTGAGATGGGTTTCCCCCAAACAGTGCAGACAGTCCACGTGCAGATCACTCAGTGGCACAGAACACCTACAAGTGTCACACGGCTTAAAACCCAGGGCACGGGGAATGCCCTGGCCTGGGTGCCCTAACTAAACTAAACTAACTAAACAAATAGCTAACTACAGGCACCGCATACTGAACAAACAGTTTTGGGGATGAGCTACAGCAAAGCTGGAGCAGAGCAGTTCCGAAACACTTTCACTGGTGCCAAGAAGGAACTGAGGGTGGGGGGAGCAGGCAGCACCCCTTACATTGCGCCATGGAGGTGCCACTCCAAGGGTCGCTGGAGTGCTCCCCTACGGGTACTGCTAGGGGAAAAACTTCCGGCACCAGTGCACGTGGTGAGCACACACCCCTACTGTGGAATAGACATGAGCAACACATCTCGAAGAACACGAATTACAGAAATGGGAACTGTCTTTTATCTGGTACAGAGGCTGATTTAAGTGATATGTTACATACAGTAGTTTGTAGTTCTGCAATATAATATTTGAATCCCTTCAGAACTCTTGTGTGAATACCATCTGGTCCTGGTGATTTATTACTGTTCAATTTATCAATATGCTCTAAAACTGCCTCCACTGCCACCTCAATCAGTACAGTTCCTCAAATTTGTTACCTAAAAAGAAAGGCTTGGGTGTGGGAATCTGGCTCATATTCTCTGCAGTGTGGACTGATGCAAAGAATTCATTTAACTTTTCTCCAATATCCTTGTCTTCCTTGGGGGTTGCTCTAATCCAGGGATTGGCAACCTTTGGCACACAGCTCACCAGGGTAAGCCCCCTGGTGGGCCGGGCCATTTTGTTTACCTGATGCGTCCGCAGGTTCGGCCAATCATGGCTCCCACTGGCCATGGTTTGGTGCTTCAGGCCAATGGAGGCTGCGGAAAGCGGCATTGGCCGAGGGATGTGCTGGCCGCTGCTTCCCACCACCACCATTGGCCTGGAGCGGTGAATCGCAGCCAGTGGGAGCTGCGATCAGCCGAACCTGCGGATGCAGCAGGTCAACAAACTGGCCCAGCCCGCCAGGGGGCTTACCCTGGCAAGCTGCATGCCAAAGGTTACCGATCTCTGCTCTAATCTATGTGGCTGGCTATCCATCACAGGGACCATCCACTAACAAAAAATAGCCAGAATGCAGTAATGCCCTGGCCATCCTCTTAGTGCCCAAATGTGCCCTGCATGTGGGGGTGGAATAGAAATCATCTGGGGATTCCCTATTCCTGTGCAATCCCCACGTAGGAAGAGTGGCACGAAAGTACTAGACTGCAGCTGAGACTCTGACCCTGGCCCTTCCCAACATATAAAAAGATCAGCTTTAATCAGACACTAGCAATGGCATCATTTACAATTATGAGCATTGTTGAAAAAAATGTGATTCCATTCAGAACCCCTCTGACTGTTTCCTAGCTATGTATGAGAAAAATCAGGTTTAATGTTCACCAAGCATCAAATTTATATAAATTTCTTATCCGTTTTAATAATGTTCCCTTAATACATTTAAGAGCCATGTGGGAGATGAGACTTGAGAAAAGTTATATTAAAAGACAATGGGAAAATACCTGGTTTTCAATGTATAAAGTACTGATAGGGATGTAATTCAAACAGTTAAGGCCTTGTGTAAACCCTTGAAGATTTGAGGTTTTATTCTGGAGCACCTAGATTCCTGCTTAATCATGATGAATGTTGTATTGTTGTCTTCTCTTAGACTGTAAACTCCTTTTCAGAAGAACCTTTGAGTGTATGAATTTCTATCTTTACCACATCATTTATTGAAATATAATAAACCATTTATCTTTTTTATTATGGTTTTTTCTCATCTGCACTATGATGATGAGATTAAATTAACACTATATGGAAAAATATTTCTTTGATATAGAATATCAGAAATCACAGTTATATAGTTTTGTCACTCTTAGAGGAGTTAGAGATGATTGATTATATTTATCATAGATTAGATCATCTGGCCAATATTGTGAAATGCATTATAATTAACGCCTATGTTTAGACAGTTAAACTTGGTGGACAAGTATAAAAGATTTTTTTCCTTTCATAAAAAGTGATGGGCAGAGCAATAAACAAGGAACACTGCATCCTATGACTTTCCACTTTAATTATATTATATATTTCTAATGTGCACATCATTGTCATTTCTGCTTGCACTACAAAAATATGGAGCTTTATCATAACATCTCTAAAAGGAAGAACTTGTCCCCAGTTACATCTTTAAAGCTGTTGTCTTGTCATGGTCATATCTTGGCAGCTGGCTTTTTCCAGTATCCATTGTAATGGTGATTCATGACATTATTAATTGAGAACTGCCTGATGAATACATGGGTGCTGCATCATGCTTAGGGCCCTATGCCGATTAAAGTCAGTGGAAGTGCTTCCCTGGACTCCTGTGGATGCTGGATCAGGCCCTCCATATGGTAAGAGTCATGCTCAGCACGATCTACAAATACGTGGTAGCTGGTTCCACAGTCATGGGCCCTCTACCATGAATGTCTTTCCCTCAGCTCTCTCTATGGTTCAAACCTGGATTCTGTTGGCATTAGCATTCCCACTGAGCATGGCTATCATGGTGGGGTATAGGAAGAGAGGCAGTCACTGAGCTGCATAGGTCCTGGGTTTAGGGTTTTTTTAAGTTATGATAACATCCTAGCTCAATATCAAAATTCAGACTTAATGTCTGGTGAGAACCTCATCACAACTGGCCTTATGTCTCTGAGATAGGAGGAGACACTGTTTAACTAGTTGCTTCCTTCTGTATTTTTCGTTTATATGGTTGGTTGGTGAAGATTTAGGAATGTGAGGGCTTTTCTAGAGCAAATGGTCTCCTTATGAGATGATAGTGTTCTTTATATGTAGGCTGTAGTCCTTTGTGGAGTTGCCTTGTAAACAGTTACTTGAAAAAACATCTGGAAAAGAGAACTGTTTCATGAAGAGTGAGAGACATGGATGTGATAATCTGATATCTTCCTGAATAGAGGTTCAATAGTGCATAGAAAGTAGACTGGATAAGTGTGGTAGCTCTGAGCATGAATATATTTTTCTCTTTGATGAGCTGCTGAAAGTGTTTTTTTTTTCTTTTTCTGTTTCTTTTCCTTCATCATTATCTATAGTTTGAATTACAGTAGCACACAGAGGCTCCAACTAAGACTGGAGCAACATTGTATGGGCCAGGGTAATATTGAGGGCTCCTGCCCCTTTAACAGGGCCTTTAGAACTTGTATACAGTTGGCTGGTTTTGTGCAAAGAAAGTATTTTTCTGTCTTTGTTCACTAATCTGACCAGATGAAGCTGAAGATGTGCCAAGGTATGAATTGTGAATTTGCATCAGGATCCAAGCTTTTCAGACATGGGTTTCAGCTTGGGCTCCTCTTCTAGAAAATGTGTTTCTCCGAGTGTCTCTCTTGCAGGTAGAGCTCACCATCTCAGTAGGACATGGCAGGAACCTGGGGATTTTTCACCCTGAAGTGTTACTTTGACCTCAGCTCTGCAGGCTGCTAGGAAATGCCTCTAAGAATTATGTTCATGCCTGTTGAATGTTGGTTTTGCTGATACAGTTGTAAATACCTTAAGAGCCTTTGGACTGAGTGTTTGACATTCCCGTTTTATTGCTTAATTATAAGGCTAGTGGGATGTTCGGAATGAAATTCTGCTGGGTTACTGTATTGGCTTTAAACTGCTAGGGAAAAAAGAAAAAGTATGGTAAAAGGTAATGTTCAGTCTGATGTTGGACTTTTCAACATGCAAAAAGGTTATGGTGAGGCATGGTGCTGTTCCAACATGACACCCACCTTCTAATGCCATAAGACATAAAAGGGTCATGCTGGGACTACACCAGCCTTAAACATCCTTCTGGATGGTGCTGCTCCCCACAGCACAGAGAGAAGTGTGGTGAATTCCTTCAAATGTCCAATAATTGCAATCAGATTAATTCCACATTCATTGTCTTTGCTTAAATGAATAGAGATATTTTGAGATTCTAAGATACGAATGTTAGAATAAGTGACATAAAGGAGGAATTCATTTCTTGGGGCAGAATGCATACATTGCACACAGCCTTGGGTAAGGATTGTCAGATTGGAAGCTGCACTACCCTAAGAAGAGCACTCTTAGATCCTTGGCATGTGCAGGGTGGGGAATATAAAGGCTTAAACACCTATTTGGATGGTGGATCCTGTTGTCCCCAGTGTCCCTGGCTGCAGCCTCTTTGGAGTCTATTTGAATTTGTAAAAGCAGCAAAGAGTCCTGTGGCACCTTATAGACTAACAGACATATTGGAGCATGAGTTTTCGTGGGTGAATACCCACTTCGTAGGATGCATGTAATTGAATTTGGTGACAGTCTCTCTCTGCTCTCCCTGGTTCTTGAACAAGGTAAACAGGGAAAGGGAGGGAAGGTTCCTTGCACCTTCCTCCCTCATTCCAGCTCACCCACAAAAAAGCGAGGGACAGTCTAGCCCTTCATCTCTTTCCCTTTCAGCTGTTTCATTTGTAGTAGCTTCTCCAAGGCCCTCATACTATGGAGAGTTAGCCCTTTATATATTCTTGTACTATTTATCACTGTTAGCTTTCCTCTTCTCTACTTCTAGGAAATGAGAGGGGCTGCTGAACTAGCTCCGGAAGTCAGACTATTGCCCCTTTTTTTGGAGAAGATTGAATAGCTCTAAGAACAAAGCTTCTCTGAAAGAGTGTGTGTGTGTGTGTGTGTGTGTGTGTGTGTGTGTGTGTGTGTGTGTGTGTGTGTGTGTGTGTGTGTGTGTGTGTGTGTGAAAGAGAGAGAGAGAGAGATTTGTCACTCTTTCCTGATAGAGGGAATCAAACTTAATGGAGTAATGAAGGCTACTGAGATGCTGCCTGGGACCAAGGCATTCAAGGTTACCTTGTTCCATGTAGAAAGTGGTAGACTGAATCTTTCCCTTGAGAAAGAAATATATTTTATGAGGCTTTGTGATTGTCAGACTTTTAGTTTCAGGGGCTACCTGGAACTAAATGCTTGCGTAGAAAAGGGTTACTAAAAGAAATTAAGCAACTTGACGTATAGGCACTAAACAGCTGGCACAGTGTTTATCAGAAGCATGTAGATGCTCTAGCATAACCAGTTATGTACATCAGACCACTTTGTCTGTGATAACATCAACTGAATGTCGAATTCCTCCCACATAGAGGTACACCGAGTGTATCAGGAACTCAAGTTCAGTGAAAACTCTTGACAATGAGATAATTTGTTTGCATGGCATCTGTTACAGTGATGTAAATCCACAGTAATCCTATTAAGTCAATGAAGTTGCCCCAGATTTATACAAGTGTAATAAAAAGCAGAATTTGATCCAATCTGTGGATAAAGTCTTTCTGTCCTAATGCAGTGCTTACCTGGCAGAGAGTGTCTTTGGAGTGATCTTTCTCAAATCACATTTTCTCTAATTTTAAAAAATTACATTTTGGTTAGACACCATTTAGTGATGCTATTGATTCCAGGCTGCTTGTGCATTGCTCACTGATCCAACTATTTGTTCTGTAAACTCATTCACATTTACCTTAAGAGTTACTACTCCCTGATGCTGAAGCAGAAGCAATGGCAACTTCAGGGGATGCCTGGGCTCTGTCTAACTACATCTGGATTTAGCAGCTGGGCATTAGCTTGGACAAGGGTGAAAGAAATTGAAGGCAGCAGCAACAGAGGTAAGGAAATTCGGAAACTCCTAGCTGCTTCCATCTGTGTAGTCCACAACTTCATTAAGATGTGCTGTCATAAACAGATAGCTAAGGGTTAATGTCTCTTTCACCTGAAGCACCTGACCAGAGGACCAATCAGGAAACAGGATTTTTTTTCAACTCTGGGTGGAGGGAAGTTTGTGTGGGAGTCTTTGTCTGTCTGCCTGCTTTTTTCTCAGCTATGAGGAATGATTTCTATTTCCTGCTCTCTAATCTTCTGTTTCCAAGTTGTGAGTACAGAGATCATGTATTTACATGTCTATAGTTGCTGGAGAGCTTTGAATTGTATTCTTTTTGAATAAGGCTGTTTATTCATATTTCTTTTAAGCAATCGACCCTGTATTTGTCACCTCAATACAGAGAGACCATTTGTATGTAATTTTCTTTCTTTTATATAAAGCTTTCTTTTAAGACCTGTTGAAGTTTTCTTTACTGGGAAACTTCGGGAAAATTGAGTCTGTACTCACCAGGGAATTGGTGGGAGGAAGAAGTCAGAGGAAGATCTGTGTGTGTTAGATTTACTAGTCTGATTTTGCATTCCCTCTGGGTGAAGAGGAAAGTGCTTTTGTTTCCAGGACTGGGAACGGAGAGGGGGAGTCACTCTGTTTGGATTCACAGAGCTTGTGTCTGTGTAACTCTCCAGGAGCACCTGGGGGAGGGGAGGGAAAAGGATTATTTCCCTTTGTTGTGAGACTCAAGGGATTTGGGTCTTGGGGTCCCCAGGGAAGGTTTTTCAGGGGGACCAGAGTGCCCCAAAACACTCTAAATTTTTGGGTGGTGGCAGCACGTACCAGGTCCAAGCTGGTAACTAAGCTTGGAGGTTTTCATGCTAACCCCCATATTTTGAACACTAAGGTCCAAATCTGGGACTAAAGTTATGACATGTGCATAGTGGGGACCCAAGTCTGTACCCTTCAGGCAGCTCCCATTGGTTCTAATGGGGGTTGTTCCTGAGGAAAGACTTCAGAATCAGGCCTTGCATTTGTATTAGAATCCTCATCCCCTGATTCTTTTATATTTGTTCCCCCCACAAACACACACTTAGGAGGATGATTTCTGCAGGGCATGTTCTGAATTTCAACCAGGTTCAGAACAGCTATTTCCCCACTCTCTGCTATCAGCTAGAGCAGTGGTCTCCAACCTTTTTGGCTGGCGGGTGCCAGCCAAAGGACCACTGCGGCGGTGGAGCACCCACCGAAATGCTGCTGAATTTCGGCGGCATTTTGGGGGCGACCCTCTTGATGACACTTGATGACACTTGTCGACGGCAAGCGGCGTCATCGAGAGGCATCCCCACCGAAATGCCACTGAAATTTGGCTGCATTTCAGAGGGTGCTCTCCCAGGGGCCAGGACATGGGCGCCTTAAGATGCCCCCCAGGCGCCATGGCGCCCACGGGCACTGCATTGGGGACCATTGAGCTAGAGAGACTCTGGGGTTGGGGGGAAGGAGAGGTTGAGACCTGGTTTTGGAAGATTGAATATTATCTGATGGTAAACTGAGAGAGATTTAATAATAATTACTATTCCTGGTCATTGTATTTTGTCTTAATATTATTTGCAGCTAAAGAACTGTCATCTTTTACTTTGCAGATGTCAGAGATTGAAGAGCTGGCCCTCAGACTACTCTCTGATGAATAGTTTGGTAACTGGCTACTTCCTACACACTTTATAGTCCTCCAAAATAGTATTTTTATTTAAGGAACCGTCAGTCATGGAAAGTTGTCTTTTTTATGTATAATAGCAAGAGCCAGCCATGAACAGTGGAAAGAAACCACTGCTGCATCTCATTTTTATGATTAACTGTTTGTAGGTTTGTTTTAAAATAATATTTTAGGTATTTATAAATAAATAATGTTTTGTTACTGACTAATATTGCTCTCTTTTTAAACACGGGAAGAGTTTGCTCATATTTTCTTGAGCAAAAGCTAAATGCAGTCAAATAATGTGCTGCTGGTTTGATACTTTGATACTTTGATACTGTGCTTGCTGTGGACAAATTGCTCCCTTCCTCCTACACACAGTAGGACTGAATAATGTTCATTAAGAACTTTCAAGAAAGCATAATGAGGTAGGCAGCATGGTACTTGTAAATACCCAGAGGCACTGACTTCTTCAACACTGTCACCATTCATAGAAATCTCTGGGGTTGAACATCCACAAATACTAAAGAAATGTGGGGTTGAATGTTCTCCGGAGCTTTCCAATATAATCTTCAGCAAGAAGCCTTGCAAGTGAAGTACAGCCTTGTCCCCTTACTTAGTAGATTGGAAGAGGTGAGGTGAAAGAAGTGAATTATTCCCTGGGTCTCTCCCTTTATTTTGGTGGGAAAGAAGTAATCAATTTGGAAATGATTTCTACAAGAGAGCATCTTTTGTATTTCCCCCTTTCAGTTATTCCTCCTTTTCACTACTAGTGTTTTAACCCTCACTTTCCCTTTTGCTACTCCTATTTCCGCTCAGTTTCCCTCCCATTCATTTCCCCCGGTTTACTTTCCTGGAGAGGCATAGTTCTGACTTGGTTCATGTCATCAAAATGGACAACATGAATGGGTACAGTCCATTATGATCAAAGAAAGCACAAGATAACAGAAAGACATCACTGTTGATTCTATAGCATGAGTATTGTATGGTATACTAGGAAAACAGGAAAGACAGACAAATAATGCTATTCCCTGGTTGAAGGATTTTAAATTTCAGTGCATGATATTTTTGTGAGGTTATGACCTATGCAGCCTGGCTTCTACACCTGTTGCTCCAAGTTCACTTGTGTCAATGATGTCCATCATAGACTACCTGCTGATTAAACAAATCAGCACTTTGCAGGGAAATTTTAGCTTGATACAGCAGTGCAGTCCTTTGGAACTTAAACCTCTGCTGCTTGTGCTGCTTGGGTCCACTCTTGATGCTGGTGATGGCCAGTTTGAATGTGTTCTGACGAGGCACTAGGCTGAAGTGAGAAGGGAAAATAGCCCTTCTTGTGATTCCAGAATCTTGACAAATCTTCATGAGGACTGCTTCTTTGCTATGACCTTCTATAACGGGTAGAAAGGAGGTAAAGATCCTGGAGACTGAGCAGTTGAGATGATATTCATTAGGAGGTATTACTTATCTGCTGTTCACTAGGGCAATGGTAATCAAAATAATCAAGGAGCATGAAAGTGCGCCATTTTGCAGCAGAGGATAAAGATGCATAAGGATGTGAAGACCCTGAAAGCTTATTATCAGTTTTGGCTTTCTGAAAGAATTCATCATGACCATGAAAGAGCGATCCATAAAAAGGGAACATCTGAATTGCACAAGGTACTTTAATATTTCTTAAATTTCATAAACAGCTGGAGCTTTTTGACTGCAATATTGTTTAACTGGGCTTCCAAACTGTGTTTGTGTTGAATATTGCAGGTCACCACAGAGGGGAGGTGTTGGACCTAGCCCAGAAGCTGCTGCAAGCACCTGCTCCTTCCTATCCATCACTTCATGCTGTATGATCACTCCAAGTACCCTGCACACTCATCTCAGCCTGTGGCTTGCTGACCCTTTCTATCACTGCCCTGCATTTCTCCCTGGTTCTGGTGGGTGTGTAGACTTATATGTGTTCCTGCTCCCATGTTTATCTTCTCTCATTGTCTGAAATGGTTCAGTTCAGCATCAATCTGGGTGTGTGCCATCCGAAACAGTGCCTATGCCCTCACACACAAGATCATCATGGAGGCCAGCTGGGAACGTGTCCAGAGCCACCTGACTCCCTACCTCTGTCTTCACATGTCACCCAAGAATCCACTGTGACAAACACCAGTACACCTTTGGGGGCTGGTGCTCTAGCAGGTAAGAGTATGTGATTCTTTCATGTATATTTTAATTAAAAACAAGATGATCTGTTTGTCATCCCAGTCTCTGTTTTACTTATCAGTGTTGGGTACCAATGATAAACTAACATTTTCCTCTCTTGTGTTTCCTTCTAGGTACCAACCTTGGCAGTAAGAATGATGTAGCTTCATCAGGGAAACCACTCGAGCTGCCCAGCACCTTTGCCTTATGTGTCTTCCATTTACTGTTCCACTGGAGCTCCCAGGGCTGCTTTGCACCTCAGAGGAAAAAGGGAAGGCTGGTAGCTGTTTGAGGAGCATGGAAATGTAAGTGAATTTCCTTGGGGGATGGGTGGCCCTATGCTATGTCTTCTCAATGACATCCCTGTACAATGTTCTCCGTTTCAGTGCATAGGACAGAAGGGGATACTCTTTCAGCTGATGCTGGACCCTTTGGATAGCCCTCAGTGGTGGGTGAGTGCTTTCCTTGCCCCCCTTTGGGATCTGTGTGTGTCTGTTGTCTTCACTGCAATTAGTTTAAACCATAACTCAAGTTTTGCCCCAAACCCAGCTCCCATGCATACACAAAAATCTCTAGTTCAAGTTAAGTGGTGCTTTCAGCTCAAGCTAGCTAGCCTATTGAGGTAGGGGGTGGGGTTAGCTCTAGTGCTGCTGAAGCTTGATCTAATAATGCTCTGGGAGTGCAGCATCTTGAATCACAACGCCTCATCAGCGGTTAATCCAAACACCCTGTATAGCGCCAGCATTGTGCAGTGTGGTGGTCACTCTCATTCTGCTCTTACTCCAGCTAGCATGAGTGGAGCAGCTCGAGAGTACTAACCCGCAATAACAGTTGCAGTGATGTGAAACCATTCATTTGTACAGTTTGTCATTTGCCTTTTTAAAAACTTGTTTTACAGATGGAACCCCGTGGGATTGCACCTTTTCCAAAGCCTGTATTAATCAAAATAAAGTTCTTAAAGCTTCCCTGCATCCTGTGCTGCTGCTTGGGCTGAGTGGGATTTATGGGGAAGGGCTTGGACCAAATGTGTGCTTTTAGAACAATCAGGAACAGGGGTGAAGGGATGATTGTGGGTAACAGGCAGAGAAGTACCAATACGCTCCTTTTGAGTTAGTCGTGCCTCAAATATGACTTAACCATGTGCATAAGTGTTAGCAGTACCAAGGGCTTTGTCAGGTTCACTTGTTGCTTTTGTGGGCTTTTAATGGTTACAGAGAGAAAAGAAACATTTTTATAAATCAGAAAATGTGATTATAAAGCCACAAAAATTGGCAGGGAAACTCAGGAGTAGGCGTAGCACTTAAATTTATTTTGAACTACTTTTTAATTTGTTGGCATTAATTATTATTATTTGTTTTTTTTTATTTATTTAATTTGTACTCCAGTAGTAACTTTTTAGGTTTCGCAATGACTGTGTCCCTCAAATTAGGGAAGATGCAAGCTTGTATGAATAAAATGAAGTCAATATGTCTTAGTAGTTCTTAAGCATTGTACTGAAGGATAAAAGAAACTGAACAAGAAAGGAATAAAATCAGAATTACAAATTATATAAAATCATATAAAAACTCTAAGATTTCTGTGGTAAGGGAGGTCTCATTTCCCAGTGATGCATGTGTGTATCTCCCATAAACATTTACAGGAGATATATGTGCATTGATGGCAGAATTAACGTCTGAAACTGTAATGTTACGTGTTTTATGGTATAGCCTATAAAAAAGATATACTAGCTTGAGGAGTTTTGCTACAGATTCCACTATAAATTTTACAAGAATTATTTCTTTGTTTTTGCTTGCATGTATATTAAGAGGACAAGTATATAAGAAATAACTCTGACTGATATGTTTGCTTTGTATTATTAACAGATTATACGCATGTACATTACAATAGCTGTTTCTAACATGATTTGGACTCAGATAGCAATCTGACCGGTTGAAAAAAATTCCAAAGTTGTACAGGCCATGATTTTGTAAAAACATAGTACTCGGCAAAACAAATCGCCATGAAGTGGTGTACATTAGATAACCTTCCACTAATGTGGACTCCTTTACACTATGTTTGAGTCCTTAAAACCAGTCTACATACACTTAAGGTGTAAGGCAATTGAATGTGCATACTCAGAAAACTGAAGGTATAAATTAAAATTTGGAAATGGCTAATTTAATTTATATCTGCCTGGTATTTGTTTTTCTTACTGTACTCATCTCTTCTGGCCCTCTAGTCAGGAGAGTTGCACCAGTTCACTCAAAATCAGTGGGGCAGATTCCAAGGTGATGTGTAAGGGGAGATATGTAAGTGATAATTTAGCAAGTGAGTATGAATCTAAAGAAGTTAAAGAAACTCTAGAAGGAATCTAATTGGCTTCATTTTATCATAGAATTCTTTGTACAATTGTTTAAAGCTATTCAGTACTGTTATTATATGGGATAGTGTTCATTGAAATCAGGACTGGGTCAAGTAGTAGTTTTTATGCTGAAGTATCAGAAACTATTCCTTATAGGAACAAGTAAAGGAATCGTCCTATGTATAACAATTCACACATTTAGAAAAGTCAAGGGAAATCACTGGTGGAGGACAAGTGATTCTTCAAATGGGATTTCAGAGCTTGAAAGGTTTTAATTAATGCCAGAAAAGTGTAACTGGGGGTTTACTACCATCAGTATTAAAATAAGAGGCCAAATACAGCCCTCATCAACCTAGTAAGAGAGGGACTCAAATTAATTCTTTAAAAAGAAGAGTTTCTGGGGACTGCATTGAGATTAGACCCAGCTCCCTCCCTCCATGCTGATATTTACCTCTAGCAGGAATTTGTGAAAGACGTAGGGTAGCCAGGTAAGAAATCTAATTGCTAAAGTGTATGGATCACACCATCTGATCCACAGTAGGGTCTTCACCACAAAAAAATGTGTTCTAAACTCTAGTTAGGTAACTTCAGTTAAAATCCTAATTAAGACACATTCATAGTTTTCATATCAGTTAATAGGTAGAGTTAAAGACTTGGTGAGCTAAGAACACACCTTTTTTATGAAGACTAGCCCTAGACTTTTTCAGAGCTCCAGCTCTTTAGAATTTATAGACTGTGAACTCTGCAAAGTAGAAGGGAGCAAAACACAAAAGTTTGGCTCCGTGGTTCCTCTGCCAGTTGTGGATTTTAGGAATATGTCAATTTAGAGCTCATGCCCTGAATTTGCTTGTGGTGATCAGTTACTTATGCTACATGTTTTAGAATCAAAGATGATTGAAAACACTGTAATTTTCTAGCATTATTCAATACGTCAGTTGATACTGTCTGATTTACCTACATAAATTCAGAGAACAAAAGTCATGAGGCAGAAAAGGTCTCCCAAGTTTTGTATCTCTACAAATTGCATCTTGTTGAAATGTTAACACTTACAATAGTAAAGATCACTGTCAATTTAGCCAGTCAAATAATAGTAGTATTCCTTCTTAGCAAGGCTATTTTTTGCCTTTAGTGAGTAGTTTTAGATGGTATGTGTCACTATTCTTTAAATACATGCTTTCTGATTTTTCCTTGATACAGAATAGCTGGGAATTGCGGCCTTGGGAGCTGTGGGGGTGGCGCATGTGGGCAGGGGCAGCGCACAGAGTTCCATGGCTGCCACTCCACCTAGGAGTTGGAAAGACATGCCAACTCCTTCCTGGGAGCCACCTGAAGTCTGCACCTCCCAGAGCCCGCACCCCAAACCCTCTTCCAAGTCCCAACCCCCTGCCCCAGGCCTGAGCCCCATCCTGCACCCAACTCCCTCCCATAACTCTGCACCCCAACCCCCTCCCATGCCCCAATTCCCTGCCTCATCCTGGAGCCCCCCCCCCACACACACTCCAAACCCTTTGGCCTCACCCCCCCCAGCCCAGAGCCCCCTCCTGCACTCCAAACCCTTCATCCCCAGACCCCTCCAGAAACCACACCCCAAGCCAGAACCCTCAACTCCTCCCTCACCCCAACCCCATGCCCCAGCTTGGAGAAAATGAGTGAGTGAACGAGGGTGTGGGAGAGCGAGCAATAGAGGAAGGGAAGATGGAGTGACTGGGGCAAAGCCTTGGAGAAGAGCGGGGTGGGAGCTGGGCAAGGGGGATCTGTTTTCTGCTATTAGAAAGCTGGCAATCCTAAGCTAAATGCAAGGACTCCTGAACCAATTGCTACCCGGCAACCGGGTTTCATGAAGAAAGGGAGAACCTATTGTGGATCCACTTATGATGGGACTATTCTTTGACACTAGGCTGTGAGCCTACCTGGGGCCCACAGCTTTACAGAAGCTCTCTGAGGGAAGAGAACTCAGCCCTCCATGGGATGTTTCATTTGTGTTTACTGACAAACCCTGGAAGGGAGGACTATGTAGGGCTCAGCCAAAGAGCTTAGCCTCTTAAGATCAGACTGATGCGCTGAAACAGCTGACACTGCAGAGCAGAGTCCTAGGTGAGAGCTAGGGCCTGGCCTGGGGCCTACAGACCACCTGGTGTAGGAACCCCAGTGACATCTAGGTATGAAATGTGTTTTGAAATCTTGGACATATGAAATTTGGTAGAGTTGCACCTATTGAAGACCATATAACAGAAATGATATGGCTTTGCTGTCAACACTTCATTGTTCATTCTGTCATCAGTGAAAGAACTGTTATATATATGTATTAGTCTGTGTATAACATTAGATATGTCTGCATGGGAATCACTAAATGGATGCAAAGGTTAATCCTATAGAGCAGTGTTTCTCAACCCGTGGGTTGGGACCCAAAATTGGGTCACCAGAATGTTTCCAAAGGTTGCATGGCAGCTCCTGTGGCTCCTGTCCCATGAGGCTGGCTGGATTCACCTCCCTGCTCCAGGCACTGCAACCTCTGAGGTCCCAGAACCTCTCAGGTTTGGCTCAGCCGTCATGATGACAGGAGCCTGAGTACGCCAAATTTGAGTGAGTGGCACTGCAAACCCATGAGCCATGTCCCCACTCCAACTGCACAAATTTGGTCCAGACGGGGGCAGGGCCAAATCTGAGCAGTGCTACATCCCTGGAGGTTGCAACACTCAGAGCAGAGAGCCACCCCCAGCCAGCCCCACAGCACAGGAGTTGCAGGAGCCAGCACTGTGGGGTGAGTGCCAGGCAAGATGCAGCTCCCCAGGGGACAGCGGGGTGGGAGGGCAGGATCCGACTAAAAGCACCCAAGGCTTCCCCCCTGCACCAACTATTTACTGGGTCATGACAGGCCATAAACATTTACAAATGGGTCCTGAGCCCAAAAAGATTGAAAACCACTGGTCATGGGGACCAGAGAAGTCAGTTGTGTTTATCTTACAGATCATAGATGTTCTAGCAGAGAGTCCACATTTGACAAGATTGAGTCACATGTTGTGATTATTTTTTTTTTGATGAATAACCCATTTGATTCTTGATATTTTGCTGAATGGATTATTCATAAAAAAAGTGATACTGGAAACCTTCTGAACAACAGTTAAAGTTCATATTTGCCAGAGAAAACAAACTTTTCTATTTTTATGCTAATATGCAGGTACTGTCAATATCATAGAAATAACTATGGAAAACAAAACCATTCTTTAAACCTGAGGGCCCCATGCTGCATTGTATTGAGTGCAGATAGTTCCCTGTGTCCATGAAGTGTCCTCCTGTGTTCCCCTTTGAAGGGATCTGACTGCATATAAAAAGTTGCAGGATCAGAGTCTTTAATTTTAACTCCTAATATTCTTTGGAAGTTAGGATAGATTAACAGGTTGAGAACATGTAACATACTAGAAAGAGTATTATTGTTACTGTTACTTTACAGACCAGTAAACATGACTGTTTTAGAAATTCTAGTTTGGCAAAAGTTTGACTGACTACATAAATGAAGTTTGCACTAGTGCAACAATGAGACACCTGCTACCTGGGGAGCATATTCTGAGATGTTTGATTTAGCTGATTAAGGTTGTAAATAATATTGCTTGTATTTTCAGAAACCTTTTTTGTAATTTCCCAATCACGAAAAATAGACTGTAATCTTGTCAGATCCCCTTCAAATTACTTATTGTCTGTTAACTCACAGTCTAGTTGAGGACTTTGACAGTTAGGGAGCCATGACTCCTAATGTCTAGATTCTAACTTGACAAGTATTTGAGGTGCATTCTAATCTCAGCTGCACTGCAGGGGATCTCAGGAAATCAGCAAAGCACAGGAACACTTTTTTAAAATATGCAGCCATTTTGAGTCTCAGAACTCAGGTTATGATCTGACACTTAGTTTGCACACTATTGGTACAATAAATTAAGGAGCCAGTAAAGTACGGTATCAAGGCTTTATTGTGTGTATTTTACTGCAAATCATGTTGGCGCTCTTGCATTTTATATCAACTCCTACACAGAGGCGTCTTAACTTGTGGACCAACAACACAGTAAGCTAGACACATTACTCCTGTAAATGAAGATGTGGGTGTGCATTAAGAACCCTCCTCTGGGCATAAAATGGGTGTGTCTTTCCCAGACAAGAAGCATTTGTGCCATTCTCCCATCTCCTTTACTCTCATCTCTGTTTTTTAAAAAATGCATGCATTGAAGTGAAAGTTGAAGGGGCCTTCGCATAATGACCAGATAATGCAAAATTGCAGTATAGGATAGTAACTAGGCAGGCCTGGACACAAACAACCTCAAAAGTTTGTGCAAGTTCAGATTCTTTTCTGGATCTAGATCTGAACTTTTCAGTTAACCCCGTTTCCATTATAGACTGAATTTGAGCCCTGGATCAAAACCCTTTCCCTCACACTTTAAGAAAGTTCAGATTCAGATCTAGGGCTCAGTTCTCAACATCTGAGCTCTGCTTGACACAGAATGTGGAGATGTCTTCAGAGAGCTGCATGCAGGTCCCTAATTCTGCACTAACCCAGTCCTGGCATTAAATAGAGAAGCCCAGGTGCTGTTCTTACTTACATCACTTGTCCCCACCCCACTCCTGACATGTCATCCTTCCCACTGTTCCCTACAATTAGTGAGATGGGGGTGACTGGTCCACATATGGGTTTAGGGCAAAAAGAAGTTCCCCCTCCATGAAAGAATTTCTCCACTGGCCAGTTGCAGCCAGATTCCACCTGTTTGCACTGACTAAGCAGCACAAAAAGGCTGGTGTTTAATGCAGAATCTGGTCCCCAGACATCACATCTCTAATAACAGTAACGAAAATAGCTTTGTTATTATGTCCTTTGTCCTAAGCAATATTGCAAAGTAAACTGATTCCATAATGGCTTCTATATAATATGAATTCTAGATGAGCATGAAAACTTCTGTGCTTCTCAATAATTGTGCAATTTGTTCTAATTGAGGATACACTGTGGCAAAAATATTCTCAGACTACAAAGCTTAGATAGCTAGGAGAAAGCACAGAGAGAAATGCTGTCGAAGGTCAAATTCTGAGGTGATCTCTGCCACTGTGCCAGGCAAGAAATTCACACAACTTACCTTCCAAAGTGGCAGATGTCAGGAAAGCTCATACATGTGCTCTGCTGCCAGGATACCAAGAGGAAGTGGAGGGATACAACAGCACTAAGGTTAAGAGGTTGTATATAAAATCATGATGACATCTCTTGATAATGCCCATCCAAAAGATCTGAATCACTTTTATATCAAAATCCCTACCACGCCATATTTGTATATTTAAAAAAAATTCAGAGGCTGGTCCTGATAAAGGCAAAATGATGGACTTCAGTGAGAGTTTCTATCAGCATCAGGACTATAGCATGCGATGCACAATGAGTAATGTGTTAGACAGATTTCACTTTAAGAGTGGAGATGTAGAGGGAAAAATAAATCTGGTAAATGGATAACTCCTATGGCTCTTCTCACACTCGAGGCACAACCACGTTTAAACATGGTTGGTTGCTGGCAGGGCTATAGTACAGCTTTTCTGGAAATAGGTAGATTGCCAGCACATCTTCTGATGATTAGCACCAATGTGTAAAATGACTGTTCAGTTCTGAACAGATAATTAGGGATAATGTGCATGTCATTAACCAGTTGGCTTTCTTTTTGAATGAGTCTGTGTCTCAATATGTTACCATTGCTGTCTTTTCTTCTCCAACCTATACTTCTCAAGATGTAAATGATCTGTCAGACTCTCGTGAGCAGAAAAGCAGGAGTGATAGGACTGTCTCCTCTCACCCTGTTCTGGCATATGACTCTCATGACTGAGCAACACAAATGGGAGAAGGGAAAGCCTAAATTTGTCTCCAAGGATGGAAACAGGTGAGTTGGAGTTCTCCCCTCCGCTGCTTCCACCAAATACTTTTTAATCGCCACCCTACCCTGCTGTACTTTTGTACTCCCACAGTGCTCAAAGTGGGAAGGAGAAAGGGGGGAAGCTCTTCTAATGTTGTTTGGTAGCACGAAGTGGGAGGGGGAACAGGACAGTGCGGAGTCTATGATAAGTTAAGTATCAGAGGGGTAGCCGTGTTAGTCTGGATCTGTAAAAGCAGCAAAGAATCCTGTGGCACCTTATAGACTAACAGATGTTTTGGAGCATGAGCTTTCGTGGGTGAATACCCACTTCCTCAGATGCATGTAGTAGAAATTTCCAGGGGCAGGTATATATATGCTAGCAAGCAAGCTAGAGATAACGAGGTCAGTTCAATCAGGGAGGATGAGGCCCTGTTCTAGCAGTTGAGGTGTGAAAACCAAGAGAGGAGAAACTGGTTCTGTAGTTGGCAAGCCATTCACAGTCTTTGTTCAATCCTGAGCTGATGGTGTCAAATTTGCAGATGAACTGAAGCTCAGCAGTTTCTCTTTGAAGTCTGGTCCTGAAGTTTTTTTGCTGCAGGATGGCTACCTTAAGGTCTGCTATAGTGTGGCCAGGGAGGTTGAAGTGCTCTCCTACAGGTTTTTGTATATTGCCATTCCTAATGTCTGATTTGTGTCCATTTATCCTTTTCCGTAGAGACTGTCCAGTTTGGCCGATGTACATAGCAGAGGGGCATTGCTGGCATATGATGGCGTATATTACATTGGTGGATGTGCAGGTGAATGAACCGGTGATGGTGTGGCTGATCTGGTTAGGTCCTATGATGGTGTCGCTGGTGTAGATATGTGGGCAGAGTTTGACACCATCAGCTCAGGATTGAACAAAGACTCTGAATGGTGCACTCCATCAGCTCCAAAACGTCTGTTAGTCTATAAGGTGCCACAGGATTCTTTGTTGCTTTTACAGATCCAGACTAACACGGCTACCCCTCTGATACTTGACACCATGCAAGGCACTGCATTTAGCCGTATGGAGTGGAAATCCATCAACCTCGTGAAGAAACTTGCACAAATACAGACAGATATCATCTTCCTTTTCAAATGCAAATGGATGGACATCATACCAAATGGACTAAAGGTAAAAAATCCACTGCTTTCTACATACTACACAGACCACAGTGAGAGATTATGCCATACTCTATCAAAAAAACTGAGGAACCACCTGATCAGCATCCTATACAGCAAACAGGAAAACATCAAAAAAGAGCTCTCCAACCTGGAGACTCTCACTAATAACCAAACTTCTATACAAACGGACTTCACTAAAATAAGACAGGAGATCTACATTACTCACTTCACCTCTCTACAAAGGAAAAAGGACTGTAAGCTGTCTAAACTTCTACCTGCCACATGGGGCCACAACTGTGGTACCCCTAACCCACCCAGCAAATATCATCAATCTATCCAACTACACACTCAGCCCAGAAGAAAAGTCTGTCCTATCTCGGGGACTCTCTTTCTGCCCTGCCACCCCCACCAACATGATACAGTTCTGTGGCGATCTGGAAGCCTACTTTCGCCGTCTCCGACTCAAAGAATACTTCCAGGACAAAACTGAACTGTGCACTGATACACAGGTGCCCTCCCACCAACAGCACAAGAAGAAGAACTCCACATGGACTCCTCCTGAGGGTCGAAATGACAGTCTGGACCTATACATTGAATGCTTCTGCCGGCGTGCACAGGCAGAAATTGTGGAACAACAACATCACTTGCCTCACAACCTAAGTCGTGCAGAACGCAATGCCATCCACAGCCTCAGAAACCACCCTGACATTATCATCAAAGAGGCTGATAAAGGAGGTGCCGTTGTCATCATGAACAGGTCTGACTACCAAAAGGAGGCTGCCAGACAACTCTCCAATACCAAATTCTACAGGCCACTTCCCTCAGATCCCACTGAGGAATACACTAAGAAACTACAGCATCTACTCAGGACACTCCCTACACTAACACCAGAAGAAATCAACATACCCCTAGAGCCCCGACCAGGGTTATTCTATCTACTACCCAAGATCCACAAACCCGGAAATCCTGGACGCCCCATCATCTCGGGCATTGGCACTCTCACTGAAGGACTGTCTGGATATATGGACTCTCTACTCAGACCCTCTGCCACCAGCACTCCCAGCTATCTCCGTGACACCACTGATTTCCTGAGGAAACTACAATGCATTGGTCACCTCCCAGAAAACACCATCCTAGCCACCATGGATGTAGAGGCTCTCTACACAAACATCCCACACACAGATGGAATACAAGCTGTCAGGAACACTATCCCTGATGATGCCACAGCACAACTGGCTGCTGAGCTCTGTGCCTTTATACTTACACACAACTATTTCAAATTTGATGACAATGTATATCTCCAGATCAGTGGCACTGCTATGGGCACCCACATGGCCTCACAATATGCCAATATCTTTCTGGCCGACCTGGAACAACGCTTCCTCAGCTCTTGTCCACTCACACCCCTTCCCTACCTACGCTACATTGATGACATCTTCATCATCTGGACCCATGGGAAGAAGACTCTGGAAAAATTCCACCATGATTTCAACAGCTTCCACCCCACCAGCAACCTCAGCCTGGACCAATCTACACGGGAGGTCCACTTTCTAGACACCACAGTGCAAATAAATGATGGTCACATTAACACCACCCTATGTCGAAAACCTTCCGACCGCTATGCCTACCTTCATGCCTCCAGCTTCCATCCCGGACACATCACACGATCCATTGTCTACAGCCAAGCACTGATACAACCGCATCTGCTCTAACCCCTCAGACAGAGATCAACACCTACAAAATCTCCACCAAGCATTCTCAAAACTACAATACCCGCACGAGGAAATAAGAAAACAGATCAACAGAGCCAGACGTGTACCCAGAAGCCTCCTACTGCAAGACAAACCCAAGAAAGAAACCAACAGGACTCCATTGGCCATCACATACAGCCTCCAGCTAAAACCCCTCCAACGCATCATCAAGGATCTACAACCCATCCTGGACAATGATCCCACACTTTCACAGGCCTTGGGTGGCAGTCCAGTCCTTGCCCACAGACAACCTGCCAACCTGAAACATATTCTCACCAGTAACTGCACACCGCACCATAATAACTCTAATTCAGGAACCAATCCATGCAACAAACCTCGATGCCAACTCTGCCCACATATCTACACCAGCGACACCATCACAGGACCTAACCAGATCAGCCACACCATCACCGGTTCATTCACCTACACATCCACCAATGTAATATACGCCATCATATGCCAGCAATGCCCCTCTGCTATGTACATCGGCCAAACTGGACAGTCTCTACGGAAAAGGATAAATGGACACAAATCAGACATTAGGAATGGCAATATACAAAAACCTGTAGGAGAGCACTTCAACCTCCCTGGGCACACTATAGCAGACCTTAAGGTGGCCATCCTGCAGCAAAAAAACTTCAGGACCAGAGAAACTGCTGAGCTTCAGTTCATCTGCAAATTTGACACCATCAGCTCAGGATTGAACAAAGACTGTGAATGGCTTGCCAACTACAGAACCAGTTTCTCCTCTCTTGGTTTTCACACCTCAACTGCTAGAACAGGGCCTCATCCTCCCTGATTGAACTGACCTCATTATCTCTAGCTTGCTTGCTAGCATATATATACCTGCCCCTGGAAATTTCCACTACATGCATCTGAGGAAGTGGGTATTCACCCATGAAAGCTCATGCTCCAAAACGTCTGTTAGTCTATAAGGTGCCACAGGATTCTTTGCTGCTTTTATGATAAGTTAGGAATGAGCACACCTGAAAAGGTCTTCTCAGAATTGTAGATAACTTGTTCTTTTCCGTCTTGCCAAAATTTGAAAGCTCCTCATATTTCATACCTTGGTGCTCTGCACCATGTGCCTCTTACTCATATGAATAAGTAAAGAATAAAAAATAACTTCAGAAATGCTGATATTCTTCCCTTTTGGGTAAGAAAGTATAACAGCTCAGCTCCTGCTTACTTTGAATATTGTGCTCCCTGGTTGTGGTGCGGAACAAGACCTTCACGGGCTTTATCCTGGCTGTCTATCAAATGTATCCCCCACAAGAGGGAACTGACCAGGTCTTTGAGCTGCAACAACCAGCAGGTAACTGCACTGAATACATTCAACATCCATCCAACTGTATGGTCTAAAGCAGTCTTTTGAGCAGGAAGCAGCTGAGTTCTCCAGACTGAAATAGGAGACCATGTGCAAGACAGGACAGCTTGTGAAGGACAGGATTTGAAAGGACAGGATCATCCTTACTGTTTTGTTACTCCCTGTACCTAGCAAAAACAGGTGATCCACTCCCACACTGTTGCGTTTCTTGATGCCCAGGAACAGTGCACATGCAATCTGCAGTGCTGGTCTACAGTTACCACACATCTGTCTCTGAAGTTTCCTTCTTACCTATCTGCAGCCTCATTGCTTGAAGGGACTTCGAATACAGCCTTCTTAGGATACACAGAGGCTGCAAGAGCCACCAACATAGTCCCTTGAAAACCTATAAATCAAACTACATCCAAAACCTTTCTCTTTAAAGCAGAGCAGAGCAGACAGGGAGCTGCAGACAGGGGAGTTTGAGAGGGAGTTTGACAGAGGGAGGCTTACGATGGTTAGGAAGACCCGCAATACCTGTGGCAGCACTGCTTCTGTCTCCTCCACCTGTGCCTGAAGCCAGACAGAGCACCCAGATTCTGGTGTGGTTTTGCAAAGACTGTAACTTGCAATTTCCACTTACTGATATCCAGGCTAGGGGAGGCATCCAATGTGAAAGGTGGAATCTCTCAGGCAGCAGATGGGAGAGCTACAGGAGGAGGTGGCTAGGTTGAGGAGCATCCGTATCCACGAGCAATTCCTGGACCGTGTCCATGTGGAGACAGCTGAGGTAGCTGTCCCAGTTCACAGGACTGCTGACACACCACTGGTGGAGGAGGAGATGGCTTAGGGTGGACACTGGCAGCTGGTTACTTCTGGCAGCGGGCAGTGCTCCATCCCTGCTGCGAACCCTCCCGCCGTGGTAATAGGTAACTGTTATGCTCTTCTTGATACAGGAGAGAAGGAATCATCCCCTACAGTAAAGGAGGAGCAGCCTCATACCCCTAAGGCTGGGAGGTCTGCTGCCACCACTGAAAATAGGAAACGTAGGGTAGTGGTGGTCGGAGACTCTCTGCTGAGGGGGACGGAGGCGCCCATCTGTCGCCCTGACATTTCATCTCGGGAGGTATGCTGCCTGCCGGGGGCCTGTATCCGAAATATTACAGAGGCGTTGTCAAGGATTATCCGGCCTTCAGACTACTACCCCATGCTACTCATACATGTGGGCACAAATGATACTGTAAGGTGTGACGCTGAGTGGATCAAGAGTGACTACAGGGCTCTGGGAGTGACTACAGGGCTCTGGGAGTACAGGGCTCTGGGGGTGAAGGGGTTTGGAGCGCAGGTGGTATTCTCTTTGATTCTTCCTGTCAAAGGTAGGGGCCTGGGCAGAGACAGATGCAGCACGGAGGTGAATGCCTGGCTGCGAAGATGGTGTTGCCAGGAGGGCTTTGTCTTCCTCAACCACGGGATGCTATTTGAGGAAGGACTGCTAGGCAGAGATGGCGTTCACCTTTCGAGGAGGGGAAAGACCCTATTTGCACACAGACTGGCTAATCTAGTGAAGAGGGCTTTAAACTAGGTTCGATGGGGACAGGTGAGCAAAGCCCACAGGTAAGTGGGGAACATGAAGACCTGGGAGATGGGTCGGAAATAAGAGGGAGCATGGGCTATAATGGCAGAGAGAAAGGAGGGTCAGGGCAAAACTGGGAGGCAAGATCAAACCAGTATCTTAGATGCCTATACACAAATGTGAGACGTATGGGTAATAAGCAGGAAGAACTGGAAGCGCTAATAAATAAATACAACTATGACATTGTTGGCATCACTGAAACTTGGTGGGATAATACACATGATTAGAATGTTGGTGTGGATGAGTATAGTTTGCTCAGGAAGAATAGACAGGGGAAAAAGGGAGGAGATGTTGACTTATATATTAAAAATGTACACACTTGGACTGAGGTGGAGATGGACATAGGAGACGGAAGTGTTGAGAGTCTCTGGGTTAGGACAAAAGGGGTAAAAAACAAGGGTGATATCGTGCTAGGAGTCTACTACAGGCCACCTAACCAGGTGGAAGAGGTAGATGAGGCTTTTTTTAAACAACTAACAAAATCATCCAAAGCCCAAGATTTGGTGGTGATGAGGGACTTCAACTATCCAGATATATGTTGGGAAAATAACACCGCGGGGCACAGACTATCCAATAAGTTCCTGGACTGCATTGCAGACAACTTTTTATTTCAGAAGGTTGAAAAAGCTACTAGGGGGGAAGCTGTTCTAGACTTGATTTTAACAATTAGGGAGGAACTCGTTCAGAATTTGAAAGTAGAAGGAAGCTTGGGTGAAAGTGATCATGAAATCATAGAGTTTGCAATTCTAAGGAAGGGTAGAAGGGAGTACAGCAAAATAGAGACAATGGTTTTCAGGAAGGCGGATTTTGGTAAGCTCAGAGAGCTGATAGATAAGGTCCCATGGGAATCAAGACTGAGGGGAAAAACAACTGAGGAGAGTTGGCAGTTTTTCAAAGGGGCACTATTAAGGGCCCAAAAGCAAGCTGTTCCAATGGGTAGGAAAGATAGAAAATGTGGCAAAAGACCACCTTGGCTTAACCATGAGATTTTGCATGACCTACGAAATAAAAAGGAGTCATATAAAAAATGGAAACTAGGTCAGATTACAAAGGATGAATATAGGCAAACAACACAGGAATGCAGGGGCAAGATTAGAAAGGCAAAGGCACAAAATGAGCTCAAACTAGCTATGGGAATAAAGGGAAACAAGAAGACTTTTTATCAATACATTAGAAGCAAGAGGAAGACCAAGGACAGGGTAGGCCCACTGCTCAGTGAGGAGGGAGAAACAGTAACAGGAAACTTGGAAATGGCAGAGATGCTTAATGACTTCTTTGTTTTGGTCTTCACTGAGAAGTCTGAAGGAATGTCTAACAAAGTGAATACTTATGGGAAGGGGGTAGGTCTAGAAGATAAAATAAAAAAAGAGCAAGTTAAAAATCACTTAGAAAAGTTAGATGCCTGCAAGTCACCAGGGCCTGATGAAATGCATCCTAGAATACTCAAGGAGTTAATAGAGGAGGTATTCAAGCCTCTAGCTATTATCTTTGGAAAGTCATGGGAGACGAGAGAGATTCCAGAAGACTGGAAAAGGGCAAATATAGTGCCCATCTATAAAAAGGGAAATAAAAACAACCCAGGAAACTACAGACCAGTTAGTTTAACTTCTGTGCCAGGGAAGATAATGGAGCAAGTAATTAAAGAAATCATCTGCAAACACTTGGACGGTGGTAAGGTGATAGGGAATAGCCAGCATGGATTTGTAAAGAACAAATCGTGTCAAACCAATCTGATCGCTTTCTTTGATAGGATAACGAGTCTTGTGGATAAGGGAGAAGTGGTGGATGTAGTATACCTAGACTTTAGTAACGCATTTGATATGGTCTCGCATGATATCCTTATCGATAAACTAGGCAAATACAATTTAGATGGGGCTACTATAAGGTGGGTGCATAACTGGCTGGATAACCGTACTCAGAGAGTAGTTATTAATGGTTCCCAATCCTGCTGGAAAGGTATAACAAGTGGGGTTCCGCAGGGGTCTGTTTTGAGACCGGCTCTGTTCAATATCTTCATCAACGACTTAGATGTTGGCATTGAAAGTACGCTTATTAAGTTTGCAGACTATACCAAACTGGGAGGGATTGCAACTGCTTTGGAGGACAGGGTCAAAATTCAAAATGATCTGGACAAATTGGAGAAATGGTCTGAGGTAAACCGGATGAAGTTCAATAAAGACAAATGCAAACTGCTCCACTTAGGAAGGAACAATCAGTTTCACACATACAGAATGGGAAGAGACTGTCTAGGAAGGAGTATGGCAGAAAGAGATCTAGGGGTCATAGTGGACCACAAGCTAAATATGAGTCAATAGTGTGATACTATTGCAAAAAAAGCAAACGTGATTCTGGGATGCATTAACAGGTGTGTTGTAAACAAGACACGAGAAGTCATTCTTCCGCTCTACTCTGCGCTGGTTAGGCCTCAACTGGAGTATTGTGTCCAGTTCTCGGCACTGCATTTCAAGAAAGATGTGGAGAAATTGGAGAGGGTCTAGAGAAGAGCAACAAGAATGATTAAAGGTCTTGAGAACATGACCTATGAAGGAAGGCTGAAAGAATTGGGTTTATTTAGTTTAGAAAAGAGAAGACTGAGAGGGGACATGATAGCAGTTTTCAGGTATCTAAAAGGGTGTCATCAGGAGGAGGGAGAAATCTTGTTCACCTTAGCCGCTAATGATAGAACAAGAAGCAATGGGCTTAAACTGCAGCAAGGGAGATTTAGGTTGGACATTAGGAAAAAGTTCCTAACTGTCAGGGTAGTTAAACACTGGAATAAATTGCCTAGGGAAGCTGTGGAATCTCCATCTCTGGAGATATTTAAGAGTAGGTTAGATAAATGTCTATCAGGGATGGTCTAGACAATATTTGGTCCTGCCGTGAGGGCAGGGGACTGGACTCGATGACCTCTCGAGGTCTCTTCCAGTCCTAGAGTCTATGAATCTATGAATCTATGAAACATAGAACAAAAGTGAGTGGCTAAAGCCAAAATCTCACCTTCAGAGCCCGAGGTATTTACCTGGTAACAAGTCTGCTCATCAGCAGCATTACACTACAGACATGAAGAGACTACATGTTTCAGAGCAGTTACTGTGGGCAAGGGATTTGGCATAGAAAAGAATGGTGGAAAAGGAGAGGCAAGAGAATAGGAATTAGAATGTTTACTTCTCCAATACTTGTAGTTCCTAAACCAGGACTAACTAATGGATGATGACCTCAATGGATGGTTCTCACAAATAAGAACATGATTTCCCAAACTAGATTCATGGTTCAGGCCTATAGGAGAAAAAATTCTACTAAGCCTGATGTTCCCTGTTTGGAATTTCAGGAGAAAATTAGTTAATTAAATCTCTGTGTGTCACACAGTAAATAAGGGGGATGGGAGCAGAGAGAAAACAAAGAAATGAGGGAAACAATGTGGGTGGTAAGAAGAAGAAAAACTACAGGTGAAAACTGAGGCCTTGGCTACACTAGCACTTTACAGCGCTGCAACTTTCGCGCTCAGGGGTGTGAAAAAACACCCCTCTGAGCGCTGCAAGATACAGCGCTGTAAAGCGCCAGTGTAATCAGTGCCGCAGCACTGGGAGCGCGGCTCCCAGCGCTGCAAGCTACACTCGTAAGGGATGTGGTTTACGTGCAGCGCTGGGAGAGCTCTCCCCCAGCGCTGGCGCTCCGACCACACTCCCACTGCGGCAGCGCTTTGAAATTTCAAGTGTAGCCATACCCTGAGAGAGCAAAGACAAAAGGTGTGAATGAGATCAAAGCAGAGAAGAGGCTTAAAAGTTCTATAAAAATAGGATGGGGAAAATACTTACACACATCTGGCACAAAGATCACAGAATAAAAATGGAGGGGGAAAGGAGAACAAAGAGAAGTGATATCTTTTATTATAAGTTTTCCACATACATAAATACTCAGTGAGATTTATAATAGTGAATTAAGAGTGGTTTGTAATCCATAGTATTGAGGCACTATTGTCCCCACTACTACATACGACAAGCAGTGCACTCAAGACTGAGAATGGAGCAGAGCTGTCCTACCCAGCAGAAAGAAAATGCCAAACTATTCCTGTCTCACCAAACAGGACTGCTCCTTTCTATTCATGGCAGCGCTTCTTTGCCCTGTATGCAGTTGTTTACCATTACTGGGCAAACTAAAAGGTAAGATCAAGGCAACGAAGGTATCTTTTAAAAAGTTACTTTCCTACTGTACCCCATCTCCCACCCCCTGACAAACATAAATGGCTTCAAACTAAACAGAGACTGTATTGACCGCCATGGCTTAGAAGCTCCTTCTAGCAGTGAGCAAGGGTAAGGTGTCCATACCGAGAGTTTTTTTTAAAAATCAGCAGCTTCAAATATCCTTGACCGTAGGATATAATATTTTTGACCTGGATGTGGGATCTTGCAGGGTGGATAGTAGCTCTTCTCCTCCTTATCAGAGAGGTTGAAGAGTGTAGTGCTAGTCAATTCATGTACTTCCCAAAAGCCTGGGTCCTTCTGGGTTATGTCTTATCACTCTTCCTGTGCATTGGCCACAAGAGACTAGAAAGACAGAGCAAGAGACTAGGGACTGCCTAGTCCTCATGATGCTTAGTTCTGTGTCCCTTGTTTCCAGCCTAATTATTCTCCTGAGTGTGATAAGGGTAGAGTTCTGGATAGAGTAGAGTAGAGTTCTGCTCTACTCCACGCTGATTAGGCCTCAACTGGAGTATTGTGTCCAGTTCTGTGCGCCATGTTTCAGGAAAGATGTGGACAAATTGGAGAAAGTCCAGAGAAGACTGAAAGGGGACCTGATAACAGTTTTCAAGTATATAAAAGGTTTTTACAAGGAGGAGAGAGAAAAATTGTTCTTTCTTCTTAACCTCTGAGAAAAGGCAAGAAAAAATAGTTTTAAATTGCAGCAAGGGGGGTTTAGATTGGGCATTAGGAAAAATTTCCTGTCAGGGTGATTAAGCACTGGAATAAATTGCCTAGGGAGGTTTTTAAGAGCAGGTTAGGCAAACACTTGTCAGGAATGGTCTAGATAATACTGGTCCTGCCATGGGTGCAGGGGACTGGACTAGATTACCTCTCGAGGTCCCTTCCAGTCCTATGATTCTATGGAAAGCAAACTGTCTTCCTCAGTCCTAATGAGACAGAAGGGTTGCTTATTGGCAGAAGGAAGCACTGGGATGAATATCCAAAGCTGGGTTTTGCATCTTCTCTTGAGGCTTTTTACTCAATAGTTTACAGCCTGGATTATGAAGTCCCAGCAGAGGTTAAGAAGTATGTTTTATCATCTTCAGCTGGCCAAAGGCTTCTGCTAGCCCTCCATAATGAGGAACTTGCATTGGTCATCCAGGTAGAACTGGTCAGAAAATGGGTTTTTTTTCCCCCCATGGAAATTTTTGACTTTTTATTGAAAAATAAAAATTTTCAGCTGAGAAATGAAAATGTTGGTGTTTGGACAGAAACTAGAAAATTTTCAGTTTTCTGATGAAATTTTCTATAAAAAGCAGATACTCTTAGCAAAACAAAAAAAGTGTACCTAAAACCCCAATTTTTCATCAAAAACCAGTTTTGCCAGAAAAATATTGATCAGCTGTACAATCAGGCCTTTGTCAGCCTGAAGCTAGACATTTCAAATATAGTCTTCTGAGCACTCCCTTTGAAGCCTGCCCACTGGTGCAGAGTGCAGCTGCCTCCTTTCTGAGTAGGTCCAGCCATTGTGAGCTTACATCTTCACTCAAATCTTCTGGTTTGATTCTGGGTGAAATCAAAGATATTGGTGATAAATATTTAAAGCCTTAATTCAGAGCCTGTTATCAGGAGGACTGCCTCAAATGTTATATTTTGTTGGGGCCAGTAAGATAATCTAGCATTTTCTGTCAGTTCCTGCGATAAAGGTTTCTGGAATCAGAGAATAGAACTTTCTCAGTTGAGAGTCCCTGCCTCTGAAATTCACTCCTTTTGAGGGGTCGGCCAGAGCCTACCAAATTCTACTGAACTTGAGAGCACAATGCAAGATGTTGGATTACTTTCTGTTTTTTGCCTTTGGCTCTTTTGGTACCGCAAATGACAATATTTTTGCTAAAATTTCTGTAGGCAGCAACACTGGTTTTGCAATGGAATCAGTGACAGGTAGTTTATAAATGCCTAGCATCCTGCATCAATGACAGGAGCTCTATAGATCAATAAAGCAAAGAGCAAACTTTAGGAAGTATTCAAGCTCCCTGCATTAAGCCTGCTCTGCTCTGATATTCACTCACATCTTGTGGGAAAGGGATACTCCCTCTTGCTTTTGCTGATCATCAGTCAAAGAGTCCTACCCTTTCAGAATGACGGAAATGGTGATGAATTGGTGAGTATGTAAGCAGGCCTTCCTGCATGTGACAAGACCGATAAGTGGAGACTGGTTGGGGAGGAATCTAGAATTAGAAAGAAGTTGGTTAAATTATTATTTCTAAGCAGACTTTTCACCTTCTACCTGAACAGGGATTTTCTGTTGCCTCTGTCTCTTCACACCACATCTAGGCTAATTTCTGAGATTATTTCTATCAGGGCAAAGTGATATGCCTCAATAATGTGGGTCAATATCAATGGGGATAGATGGAGCAGACAGTATCTTTTACCTGAGAGGAGAAGTATACCAGAAGAAAAGTTTACTTTCACAGGGTCTTTCAATTATCGTTTATCTTTCAATTATCAATACTTCTATCTGTCCAGATGAAACCGGATGGATTGGAAGTGCCCAGATAACTGAGAGACAAGGTGATTGATATCTTTTATTGAACCAATAAAAGATATTACCTCACCCACCTTGTCTCTGTAGTATCCTGGGACCAATACGGCTACAACTACACTGGGTAACTGAGAGTTTATTTATTTACTATTAATAAACATAGAGAACATCACAGACAAACAGATACCCTGTAGTCTGGATAAGTAGCTTACTAAGAGATGGTGAATGGGTGGTCTTTGGTACAGAACAACTCATTATTCCCTGAGTGACTACTGCAAATGCTGGGATAGTTCAGAAAAATATATCCTTTATCTACTAATTACTATTGTAGATAGCTGAGCAGTTCTCTTCCTGGACATGATCCTCTTGCTAATGAAGGGTATAAAAGTTCCTTTTATATTACAACATAGTAAAATATAATCCAACATGGTTTAATTTAGCATTTTTCATATAAGCAGTATCAAAATATATTTTCCATATCAGATAATACCTGTATAATACAATCTACATAACACAGTGCTATGTTTGTGATTTTTGGCTCTTCTACAGCAAGTTACATTCTCCTGAATGCTCCAAATGGCAGGAGCTATGGAGAAGAAGGCTGTTGAACCGGCACTGAGAGTGTATGGAGGAGCCTAAGAGGCCAGTGTTCAGGGGTTCTGGAACAATTTGTATAGTGGGAGTGCTGAAAGCCATTGAACAAAACTGTTAACCCTGTATATGATGGAACCCACTTCAAGCCAGGGGGTGCTACCAAATCCCCAGCACCCCTAGTTCCAGCCCCCCTGTCAGTGTTGATCTAGAGGAGGGATTAGGATGGGCCATTAGTGAGACACAAAGTCCTGAGATAATCTGAGCAACTGTATGACAGGTTTAAAAACAGGGAGGATAATTTGTGAATTGGATCCTGAAATGAATGGAGAGCCATTGGAGTTATTTGAAGATGAGATGTCATGCTTCTTTGTATAGCGAGAAGATGGACAGCAAGGTTCTGTACATGCTGTAGTCTGAAGATCTTGGAGAGGCCATGTAAACAGGAGTTACAACAGTCAAAGCTGAAGGAGATGAAGTCATGAAGGATTTCAGCTTAAGAGGAATCAGGGAGGAGACTTAGGCAGGCAACATCATGGAGGTGGAAATAGGGAGATTTGTATATGTATGTCATGATCAGAACATGGGCAGACTTCTCTAGTGGTCAGAGCAGGAGTCTGGAGCCAGGTCAAGTCGGATTCCAGGAGATTAGAGTTTGAGAAATGCCCAAGGGCAGATCTAGAGTCATGTATCAGGAAACCAGAGTCAGGCAGTAGGAGCAGGTAGCCTAAAGAAAGCAGTCCTACACAGAGGAAACCCAGTTGTGAGGACAACTTCCTGTTCCTGTGCCTGGTTTAAATAGAAGCAGGGAACCATTCAGAACTCTCAGAGTTCCAGGAATCAGATCTCAGGATTGGAATCCTCTGTCAGTTGAGCTTCTAGTTCTGGCAACTGTTAGCAAGTCACTGGGTGGCAGGTTGGAACTTACTGGCTAAGAGCCGGATGGACTGGCGTTTGATAGCAGCGATCCCTGACAATGTAAGAACTGAAAGAGAAAATGGAAAGTTCAAAGTAAAATGATGAAGCTAAAATTGTAGACAGTGCAGGCAAATGGAAGCAATGAGTTTAGGAGAAAACGATAGAGGAGATAGAGCTGTGAATGGAGATGTTCCTAATGCCAAAGAGGAGCACATCCATCTTGAAGGTATTTAATGTATTATTTAATTATTTAGCTTTAAAGTACAAAAAGACTCCCGAGCAAAAGCTCTGTGCTGCCTGGCAACAATTAAACTCACAATCCACATACGCAAAACATGCAATATTGGAACTGGAATGTAAAAAAATAACATACCAGCCAATGAGAAGAATATATTCCATTCCTGCCCCTATAAAACCTGTGTCCTCAACTCTCCTAAAAATACCCCTATAGATGTTTTAAGTATTCTACTGTACAGTATGGACTTGATTTTTTTGTAAATGAACAAAATATATTCCTTGCAACTCTACCCAAAACTCAAACTCTCAGCCATCCCCCCAAAGACCTATCATGATCATCTGAATTGGTTACAAAATGAAAGAAAAAAAAGCAAGAATTTTATCAACATTCTTTTCCTGTGTTCTTCATTGAATGTTGACAATTTTTCATCAAAATGTAATCAGATCTAAATATAGATATTTTAATTGCTTTCTGTACAGTATGATGCAACTTTTAAAAGTGTACATGCACAAGTGCATGTGGAAAATGTGTATGCAAATGCATGCCTAGTTTATGAGCACAATTCCTGTGATTACCAATTTAAATGCATCTAGTGGGGGAGGGATAAAGGAGATTGAAATGTGGAGTCAGGAGCGGGAAGAGAATATAGAAGGAGAAAAAGAGAGTGACCTAAGGAGGGAAGTAGACTGGAATAAGGGAAGAAGAAAAAACATAAGAATAGGGGAGTGATTTCAGAAAATTATGAAACATTTTTATATGAATATTGTTTGGTTAAACACAGAACGTGGAGTGAACAGTCTTGTGATAAATTGTTATCTCAACGGGCTCATCTGCTGAGAGATAACTGCATAGATTGTTACTTTAGTTAATCAAATTTCAGTTTGCTAAGCAAATGGCTTGGATGCACAATATGTACAACATCTCAGGGATATACTCTGCACTAGTTGCACACAACTTAGATACACAATACATTACATATACATTAGATCCACAATAATTTCAACTCTTGCCTTAGAACTAGAAGCTGCAGCTGGTAATGAATTCCGTTCCCTATGAGTGAGCAGCTGTGAATACTTGATAATACCTATGCTCAGGTTTCTGCACTCTTTCTGGGTGCAATCCAGGTTGTTGATTATGATTAAGGCTGGTTGTTTGTCAGGCTCTCATGGTTTGTTACTGATTCTTTGATCGATTTTTGCAGTTTTTAAACAAAAGTCGTGGCTACCAAGTAGCTCCCTACTGGGCTGAATTAGCTTTTATTTGTTTGTTTTGTTTTTAGAAAAATTAAGTATGTAGCCCTTATGGTTGTGAAGATAATCTTGCAAATGTGACCCATATGTAACCAATGCAGTGCTCTCATCCTAAGCCTACTAACAAATATTGCTTCTGCAAGATGTTTCTATTCTTTATGGTGAGAGGTGTTTAAAACTGAAAACAATGTAACTAAGAAAAGTAAAAAATGTTTTATGTATGTAATGGTGATCCAATGGGCTGTCTGACATAATAAGGTAATAATCAATCCAAGTAAGCATGGCAGACCTGAGTCCTTAAAAGAGAAAAAGCGGTGAATAAAATGTGCTATGACTCTTCAGAGAGCTTTCAGCTAAAACTGACCTTTGCTTTTCATTTCACGGCAAAAACACGATTTTCCTAATATTTGGTCTTGACAAACTATTAACCTTAGTGATGATCTTTAAAGTCCTAAATCAGCTGCCACCCAGTTATGAGATCCCACTGTGACAGGTTCCCCCTGGGGTGCCACCTGGAACTGGGGTACCACTGACCCCCCCGGCCCACTAGCCTGGGCTCCCTTTACATTGCACTGTTGTGACCAGCCTGCCAAGCCCTCTCCCTGGCTTCAGCCTGTGCTTTTACCAGCACACATACAGATAGGGACACACCCAGCTGCAGTTACATGCAGACACTGTGATCAGCTCTGCATAGGACAGCTCCAGCTAAAGAACTTGCCATTTACTTAAGCACACACCCCCATCCGGAGTGTAAACCCAGAATTATACCACCTTGCGCTGCACAGGGAACTGTACAATGTAAGTTCATGAAATTCACCCTCTCCCTCAATGTAGAGAGAGATATACAATAGCTTTCTGCTCCAAGTTATGACTCACGCACACATTGGTTTTTAGAAAAAGCAAAAACAAGTTTATTAACTACAAAAGATAGATTTTAAGTGATAGCAAACAGATCAAAGCAAATTACCTAGCAAATAAACAAAACATGCAAACTAAGCTTAATATACTAAAGAGATTGGATATGAATAGCAGATCCTCACCCTAAGTGAGGATACCAGCAGGCTGCAGATTCTTAAGGGGCAAGCTGCACTGATTCACAGCTTAGAATCCCCAGGGTGTTCCATTCACAGGCTAAAGATCCCTTTAGCCTGGGTCCAGCACTGCCCCCAATTCAGTCTTTGTTCTTCAGGTGTTTCGAGGAGACTTTCTGGGTGGCATGTCAGTGAAGAACCAAGATGATGTCACTCCCCTGCCTTAAATATCTTTTGCATATAATGGGAACCCTTTGTCTCAAAGCTTGATACCCACACCAGTCAGTGGAAGAACACTGGTATCCCAAGATGGAGTCCAGCACCAGGTGACCTGATCACGTGTCCTTGTAGGGTCACAGCAGCCATAACTCAGAGACTGTTTGTAGCGTCCTCAGAAAGCTACTCCCCACCCCCACCCCCAGTGGGAGATAAGCTTCTTCTAAGGCCTATTATTTTCTCCTAGTGGCTCATTAACCTGAATTGGCCCTTTCCAGAGAGCCATCTAGACTGAGTGTCCTTTACCTAGTGAGCGTTCCCCATGTGTAAAAGTATTTATAATACAGATACATAGTCAATATTCCTAACTTCAGATACAAAAAATGATACATTCATACAAATAGGATATTCAGTAAATCATATTCAGTAAATCATAACCTTTCCAATGACACCTCACATGATTTATCTTTCATAAAATGCATTCTGATTATGTCATAATCACATCATAATAATATTACTGTGAAGAATATGGGGTGAAGTGTCACACTTCCCCCTTTAGATTACTGCCAGAGGGTTAGTCACTAGCTAATGTGAAGGCAGTGTGCCTAATGTCCTCTTTAGGGTTTGATTATACAATTCCCAAATGTTACCAAACACTGTAGTGTCATCCACAGGTGTTTTTGCAAAGTTCTACGTTTCTTTTCCCAGCTTGCCTGAAAACATTTTTGTGTATAACATTGTTAACATAAGGCAGATATCAATGTCTTTTAGAGTTTCCACTTCCACACAGCAGACCAGGTTTGTTATGCTTTCTCTACTGTGCCAATCTCTAAGCTTGTTTATGGATATTAGCTGAGAAGCAGTATCCGTATAGGACTTCCTTGATACCACTCCTACCATGTTTAGAAGCTTTTTCCAAAAATTATGCATGTTACACATTTTTAAAGGATTTACCATCAGTACCAAATTCTTTGTCATAACCAACAAATTGTATATTATGAGACTTAACAGTACTAATAAATTAATGACAAGGAGGCGTTTCCAAGTATGTTCATCATACCATGCCTTCTGTTTAGACAGTCCGGATTGGTCAGTACCCATGGTGTTTTTCAACCTCTTCCTGAACCATAATATGTGTTCAAATACTGGTCTTTCTTTCCCTTTAGTGTTTTGTCCAGTATCCCCTTTAATAAAGGTTCTCAGTGCATGTATGTCGTTGGGGTTTTGGAGAGGTAAGGATGTAAGAAGATCTAGCATGTTACAGGCCAACCCCTTCCAGGCCAGTGCTATGCCCATGCAAAAAATCCACACAGACCCCCTCCTAGGGTTTCCTTGTAATTCTCACGCCAAGCATTGGGACTTTCCTCATCCCCTTCTTCTAGAGGGCTGTGGTCTTTCAGCAGCTTTTTCTTAGCTGCTTGGTGGATCTTATCTGCCTGTGAAATGGCTTCCTCCTCCCCTTTTTCAGGTGGGTCATTAGCATTTTCACTGACTCTCAAGTCTTCAGTAGGATTCCCAGACAGATCCTTTAACAGCCCAAGCCACATTGAAAAAATAATTTCCAAGTAACAATTGTGATGGGTTATGAGGTACTGCTGCCACAGTCAATTCAGCTTCCAAATCCTCAGTTTTGTGTGCACTTTAGCCAAAGGCGCAAGGATTTTGTGACCTCCTACTAACAAAAGCTCTGCCATCTGTTCTGGAAGTATGTCTTTTTCCTCAACAATGTTTCTCCATAAATTTCTGCACCTGTACCCCTCCACCCTAGGAGTTTCTTGCGATTAATTTTGACAGCCTTTATGTGCTTCCTGCCTGGCTGGGAAGAGACTATATTTACAAACCCTGTATGATAAGTGGCAATTGCCTGAGGTGGCTCTGTGCTCTGGGTAGCAGCATTCCCATGAGTTGCTTGCTGCATGTTTGCTAGTACTACCCAGCACAGGACATTTATTCCTCATGTCCTCTGTAGATTTACAGTGGTAGCACCTTCTGGGCTCTTCTGTATTTACAGGAGATTTGGGATGAGGACTAAAGGAACGAACTTGGTGAGGTAAGTGTCCAGCCTTCCATCCACCTTCCTTCTTCTCAGAGGTAAAACGTGAATCATGCTTCCCACCAGATTTAAACCCCTCTGCCTGTGAATTATTGTTAATAGATGCTTGGGTTTGTTCAAATTCATTAGCTAGAGTAGCAAGTTCATCAACAGTTTTCACCTTTTTAGCCCATAAACACTGTTTTACATCATCACTACATATACTCAGGAAAGGTTCCTGAGCAACAAGATCACACATTTCTTCAAAGATTGTAATACACCTTTCCCACTTATCCATCAAATCTCTCATCTGGTTTACATTTGCCACATTACTCATCTGGCACCCCTCTTAAGTCTTCTAAATTTTACTCTGTATGCTTCAGGTGTAATCTGAAACTGTTTTAAAACCATTTCCTTGAGTTGGTATTAATGAAACAAACTGGAGAGCAACTCTGGTGAGCAGCACACAGCCATGCAGTGTTCCAAAACCGTTGTCTCCAGGCACATCTCCAAATTCCCACACTCACAACACATTCCTTTATGAGGGAGCATCTCCAAATCATATTTTTTCGTACATATATCCCTACAGGAATCAGTTGAACAGGCAGTGAGGTCAACATTTCGAATCTGGCCTCTTGCCTGCCCACTGTGTACACAAAAGATTGCAGTGCTCCAGCAAAGGAGCAGCTCCTCCTCTCCTTTGCTGGCTTCCTCAGGCCTTTCTCTTCTTAGGCCTCTCAGTCTTGGCCACGCTGACCCCTGGAGGCACTGGCAAACTTTTTTTTCCTCCTGCCCCTGGTGGTGCACACAGAGTGGGTAGTGGGTTGGGGGGAGGGGCAATAAAACCCAGAGTTGAGAGCTTGAGGGACCCTGAGAGAGAGTCATGAAGGTCCCAGAAATGGGATGTTATGTGGCTAAAAGGATTTTATTGTGGGGCTCTATAATCACAGAGTGGATTAAATAAAAGGAATAAAAGGAAGTAAGTGGGAGGTGGACACTGAGAATCAATGCGTGAAAGAAATAGGTAGGGGAGTCCAGGGAAATGAAGGAGACAGAAATAGTAGTAAAATAATTTAAAGTGCGGAAATGGAAAGGAAGAGAAAGGAGTGAAATAAGAAGAAGAAAGGGAGAGTAAAGAGGGAATAAAGAAATGGAAGGAAAAGAGAAAAGGCAAAAATGATGCACTAAGACTGGGCATATTTATATTTATTTTTCTGTCTGACTTTTCCTCCTCCAGTCTCCCAACCCAGCTGGGTAGTGTTGCTTTTACTCTCACAGTTCATTTGCCCCTGCCTGCAGGGTGCCAGGTGTTCTCTATAGATTTCTGTCTGTGGTTTCTCAACACCTCTCAACTGAGGCACTTACACAGAGCCCTAAATAAATCAAAGCTCATAATTTTAAGCACCCATGCTTGACAATTTTGGCCCATTTTGTTTTGGGCTTTGTGCTCCTGAATTTTGTGCAACACTTTGACTACCATTATGACAGGAGCTGTATAAAAACTTACGATATAGATAGAGTGAGATTCATCATATAGATCTTGATGGAAAGCCTTCTAGATATAATTGACTTTAACATGCTTTGGATGAGTTATATGGATGTGCATCTAGAGTAATAATAACTTCCATGGTGTTACTCCAGATCTACACTGGTCTAGCTGAGAGAAAAAAATGGTCCTGTACCTTGGTGTTCTGATGGAGTTTTTTAGTACTGTGTTGCTTGTTGTGACTTAGTGTGAAGTGTACACAAAGAATAACAAAACAAACAAAATCTGATACTATTAGGGGAAGCTTAAAGTATTTGACTCTCTTGATTGCTGCTGTGTTTTTGACACCATGAGTGGAGAATTTTTTAATGAAAAAATAGTCATCTGTTATTTATCCCCCTGCTCAGGGGGAAATTCTGAATATTTTGTGTAAAGAAAGGCTTCAGGGAGAAAACAGGGGTGTGTATGTGTTACCATTATTAATGCTTCTATGAGAACTATAAAAGCTTGACTATGTAAGTTCTGCTCGAATTTTGGAAAATGATCTACTAAGGCATTATTATTTCTGTGTTTATGAATAACTTATTACTGTTCTAGATAATGATTCCTACCAATGAATGACTATCGGCACTTCTCCCTTTATTCTGCCTTGCCTTAAAATTTGTCATTTTCATTCCACGGAGTTCTGTATAAAACTGAAGCAATTTAATGTAATGTGGAAGAAACTTTGCTAATGTAATCAGGAAGAAACTTGAATACAAAACAAGTCTTTGTGAAAACATCCAGAATTTAATTATCACAAGAGAGTCATTTATAGATTGATTTACTTGTCTTTTCCTCAGACTGTTGCTTTAATGTACTGAAGTAGACAAGATGATAGAGAAAAGTTCTCTGTTACAGTGATCATAAGGGTTTGTGTTGGGGCTGGAGAAAGTAATTTGTGTATATAAAAGAAAAAAATCATGGAATTCTTTAAATACCTTCTGATGTGCTAATTTAAAAACAAATTTATTTGATGAGGAGCCCAGTAAACCTGTTAATCTGGTACATTAAAAATATTTTTTCTTTATTAGTCACCTGCACATAGCTATTCCAGCTATGACTCTGGCAAGAACGAGAGCATAGGCAGAGGTGCTGAAGATCTGTCTCTGAACCGAGGAGATGAGGATGAGGATGACCATGATGAACATGAAGATGCTGAGAAGGTTAATGAATCTGATGGGGTAGAAGCTGAACGACTGAAGGCTTTTAATGTAAGTCCCGCAGCATTAACTGCCTTGCTTAACTTTACTAGTTTCCTTGTGTACTGTTATTTATGGGTAAGTTTGGCAATATTAGAGGCACATTAATTTACAAAAGGGTCCTTTTTAAAGCACGTTAAACTCTCACCAACAGACATCAGTTTTACTGTGTTTTATTTAGAACTATCTGGCAAAGTGCCATCTTTATCAGTGAGGAGAACTAAGATATGTTTTGTGTATATGTGCATGTTCATCCAATGGATAGAGGGGGGGACTGCAGCTAGTTTGCAGGAGGCGATTCCAGTGGTCAGCTATTTTCTCTTGCTTTCCCACTGTATGTAATTATGCATGATAACACAAGCAATTGTTCAAACTAGGAGAATAGTAAATATGCAGTTCAGCAAAACCAGGGAGCAATCATAACTTATTGTTAATAACAAAAGTTAAGTGCTGCCTATTTTCACAATCCATTGTGGTTTATCTCACAATTTCTATACACTATAGACTATTCTTTTCTTGTCTTTTTTTAATCAGCCCTAAAAAAAAAGTCCTTTAAAGAGTTGTTTGCTTAACATTTCTGGCTTCCCATTACATAGCTTCTTCAGCGCACAGAAAAAGTATCTTCCTATCAGTAATCAAGACTAGGAAGAGAAAGAGAGCAGCCCTCCAAACCCTTTTCCTCTGTCTCCCTCTTACCAACAGATGTTTGTCAGGCTGTTTGTAGATGAAAACTTGGACCGAATGGTCCCAATCTCTAAGCAGCCCAAAGAAAAGATCCAGGCTATCATTGACTCATGCAGGCGACAATTCCCTGAGTATCAAGAGCGTGCCAGAAAACGCATACGTACTTACCTCAAGTCCTGCAGGAGGATGAAAAGAAGTGGTTTTGAGATGGTGAGTTTTGATTTAAAACCCAGCCCTAGTTTCCATCAAAACCCCATATGTAAATCCATGGCACTATTTCGTTTTCATCTTAGTGTCTTTTTATTTGGTAATGTCAGGTCAGAGGTTTCTTTCCTCCCTCCCTTTTTCATCTTTCCTGAATTTATTCCCTTTGTTCACTGCTTTAAAAACATCTTGGGAGGATATAGTTCACAGGTCTGTGTGAATCCGTAGGAAGTGAGGACTCAAGCAAGATGTGAGGAGAGAAACCAATGGGAAGAGTATCTCATTTATATATTTTTTTCCTTTCCAACACCATTAGAGAGGCTATTAAGTTAGTGAAATCTTGCACTGATGTGGAATTTCTTTGGAATTCTGCCAACTGTTTTTCGGGGAGATCCATGAAATCAGAAAATAGGATCCATCAGAGCACTACAATATCCATAGTAATGGTCAGTGAAGGACAGATCATGAAAACTTAGAGACTGGAAAGATGAAAGACTTTTTAAAAAAATCTGTAGAAAACACAAGTTTTATCACAAATGCATTGACAGTAGCTTTAAATTTTAGGTGATTTGTTTGTACTTCTGGATTTATTTAGCAGTTAGTGAAAGTAGACCCTGCCTTCACTATCTTCTTTGAGTTGCTATTCAGGTGAACAGATGGCATTCAATATTATTAAAACATCCCTGGCAAATTTTAAAATTCTGTCATTTATTTCCCAGGGTTTATACCTCATTATTTATTCACAGGTTATGAATACTATGTTAGTGTATAACTGGCAGTATTTCTAGACCCTGCACATCCTTGGCCTCTTGTGTTGCACAAAAACGGTAAGGAATAGCTCTCCTCACAACTTATAAGTTAGTCAACTTCAGAATGATCAGAGAACTTTGATATTTTCACAAACCAGAAGAGACACTAGCAAATGAAATTGAGGCATGCTACATTTGATTTATTTCTCTCTCTGTCCTTTAGATAAGATAAAATCACTTCATCATTACAAACATCGTTTATTAATAAAGTGTATCATTTTTAAAGAATAAACATCATTTATTAATAAAGTGTATCATTTGAAAACCCATCTACATATTAAAAAACTGGATTCAACTTTAATTTTATTTCTCTCTTTCTCTCTCTCTCTCTTTTCATAGCAGCCTGAATATAGTACTTGTGAAGTTCAGATGATGGTTTTAAAACGTTAGTTGACAAGCTTAAAAACAAAGTACCACATTTGATTGTGGGGCAAGATCAGTATAGTATGAGATATAAAATGTCAAGTCAGAACCTTTAATCCTTTGTAAACTTTCATGATTCTAATTTACCATACAGCTTTATTGTCTGACACACTGGGTTAATGCTGCTTTTAGCCAATGGAAACTTAGATAGAAAGAGAGAGAATAAAGGACATCTGAATAGATGTAAGTGCTAAAGACTGACAGACAGTGTGTCAGGTTGTAGCCATCCAGAGTAGAAGATGGACAAAAAAAATTAAATATTTTCTTATAATACAGTAAGTAGCATCTTTTCACATCCATTCTCTTTGGCTGAAGATAATTCAGGAGTGTGAGACTGAGATATCACTGTGTAAAATATTACTTCATTACACTAGCACCCAAAATACATACTGTACAGCTAACTGATGTTAATAAGTGGTTGTCTTGTTTTGCTATTTGGCCAGATTGTGAACCCCTTACTCACACTGGTGAGCAGTAACTCACATGAATGAGTAGAGTCCTATTTAAGTCACTGGAGCTACTTGTGTGAGTAACTGCTCACCAGTGTGAGTAAGGGGTTTATAACAATTAGGTTGATTTGATTTCAGTGAACTAGTCATGATTATGATAATGATTACTCATGTGAGTACTTCTTTTCAGGTTCAGGTTTATATTCCTGTTCTTTTAAAAAATATCATGAGAATTATTATAAAGGAGGCAACTTTTATGGCACAAAAATCTCCCCACTTTGGAAGTGTTCAATTTAATCAGGTCTTGTGGTGGTTTCAACCTACTTTAAAAAAGAATGTGCTTTGATGTGTTTCAATAGGGTGGGCAGGACATTGCTGTCTGTGCCAGCAGTGACATCCCTGGTGGGTAATAAGGGAAATATGCCAGTGCTTCCCCTTCCTTTACTCTCTCAAACTGAAGCATAAACCAAAAGCTTTTAGAAGAACTCAGTGGAAAATCTCCCACTGACTTCTGTGGACAATAGGTCTGGTCTTTGGGGCACTAGTGCCATGTGGCCTTCATAGCTTGATTTCAGATCATTCTGAAAGATAGAACCTATCAAGAAAATGTTATAAAAACATTTTAATTTTTAAATTAGCATGTCAATCTGTAACTCATATCAGAAAGCAGTACTGAAAAATACTACATTGGACAGAGACACTTGGCTAGCTGATTATTTTAAATTTACTTTCCATTTCACTGGGGAAAAGAATCATTTTGTCTGGATAACAACATTTGTGCAGGACTATCCTGAAAAAGACATGTTGGTGTTGATTTGAATCAGGTGTTATGCTGAAATACAACAAAACAGGATAATGGTATCCTCAGGAGTTATAGCGCTACTGTCATTATATTAAATAGGGTGTCAGATAATGATCTCCACAGGAAATGCCTTTTTGCCCTACATGTACTTAATACAACTTATCTTTTATTTTGTTCAGGGCAAAAATGATATATTTTGAGCATGTAGTTTCAAGAGGAAACAGAATAATCTGATAATGTATGTGGCATAGGACAATTCAGCAATACTTGTGGAATAGGACAGCTATCTACAGCTTGCTGCTATCATGTTTAAGAGAAAATGTAAACACTAAGTTTAGTTAGTGAAAGACTCTGTATAGTAAAGAATATGAAGCATGCCTGAGGCTTGCTTCTGTCATTTATTTGCCATCTGTAATCCAAACAACACCTCTTACTGCATAACAGGCCAGTTGTAGCTCTGAGGCACTAGAAAAGGTTTGTAAAAGCAGCAAATAATCCTGTGGCACGAAGTGGGTATTCACCCATGAAAGCTCATGCTCCAAAAAGTCTGTTAGTCTATAAGGTGCCACAGGATTCTTCTATGCTTTTACAGATCCAGATTAACACGGCTACCTCTCTGATACTAAAAAAGGTTTGGGCTCATGAGTGTTCATATTGCTAGCTAATGTGCTTCTCAGTATTAATATCTTGTTTTTAAAAGATTGCTTAAGTTACCCTATTTATACTTGTGACAGCTGACCATTGCATGGACCCCAAATCCATTTGTTAGTTTCCTGTTAAAAATATTCAACGAAAAGAATTTTCCATGTCTGGAATCTTTTTGCCCTTTGATTATTTACCTCTTAAATGTGCACCATCATTTTTGTTCTGACATAAACATATCCATTAAAAGGACATTGTCAAAGTATTTCTTGTCAGTTGTAAAATCGTATTTCTCCTCCTAGTCTCTCTGGTTTATGATAATCCATTGAAAGATTGAAACTAGATAATGTGTTTTCTTAATCTTACCATTTAATGAAAAAGGAAGTTGTTTAGTAGGAAATCGAGAGATCTGATTTGTAGTCCTGGCTCTACCACTGAAGTACTCTATTATGTTAAGCAAGTCATTTACTTGCTTTCTCTTGGTTTTCCCTCCTGTAAAATGGGGCTAATAATATATACCTACTTCAGGGGGGCGATCAAAAGGCTTAGTTCTTTAATATATCTAAAGTTGCTTGAGATCCTCCGATGGAAAGTATTCTAGAAGTGGAATGGCCTTTCCGAACTGATCCATATGGCTACTACACTCTTCTCCTTTGAATCCTTTCTTAAGGCTCACCTCTGCTTACATGGTCTGTGGAAAACTGGCACCTGGGAAAGGCTACGCAGAAGACCACTAGTATTTCCTTATGTCTGTTTACATATTTATATTCCAGAAAAGAAACAAATCTATAGATGATCTGAAAACACATACTAGCCTAAGTAACCATGTGGTCTTGTTACTGTTACCCTTCTCCTTCCTCCTCTTTTCACCTATTGTTACTCTCACCTGCTGTGTCCAGTCTTAACTTAGACTCTCGTTCTGCGATGTGATATGTGTGGGTAGACCTTTCCACCCACATCCATCACTGTTCAAGATCAGGGTTGCAAGCTCTTTGAGGCAGAGATTGTGAAAAAACACAGGAAAAAACAACTCCCAGCACAATGAGGCCCTGATCCTGACTGAGACAAAATTAATAATATCATAGAGCACATTATTATTTATTTATTACAAGCTGGCAAGTACAGGCTAATCATAAATGGCTTTCCCTATGTGAGCTCAAGAATGGATTTGACAGCAGGGATGAGGAAGAAAGGAGAGACAGAATGCCTGAACACGTTCTTCCAGTTAGGACCTTAACAGCAACCACCCCTGCATACCCCATCCCAGCACAACAACAAAAAACAGACAGTTTCCATCTTTTTCATCATTCCATCTTTCACCACTCCCATCTTAGCTGTGCTTGACTGCTGTGTGAGCATGGATGTGGTTGGAAAGGGGATTGAAGAAGGTGAAGTATACGTGATCAAGACTTTCAAAAGTAGCTAGTGATTTGGAACATTTTGATTTTTGGGTGCCCAACTTGAGACACTTGAGATTTTTGAAGGACTTTCTAAAAGTCAGGCCTTATAATGTCTCAAAGTGGGGACCCAAAATGATTTAGTCACTTCAGAGTTTGGGTTTTAGAGGTATGGGGTGAAACTTTCACCAATTTATTGAATTTAAGGCTGAATAGGTCAGCTAGCCTTGCAGTTGCTGGGATTCACAACCTGCCAAGGCTTTCACAGCTGTAGAGGTCATAGGTTTTTCAGCCAGATAAGGGCCTATGCGTGCAAACATGTATAGCTACTCCTGATAAATAAGTTGGGAAATATTTAGAAAATTACCACAAATACAGTTGCATAAAGATCTTCTGTGAATGGCTTTAGACACCTTGATCCATATCATACTCCACCCCTTTCTCTAATGATCTATCATTTGCCTTTTCAAAGCACATAATTCTTGTCTTGGTGAATGATAGGATTAAGATAGTAAAAGGGCAACTGTGAGTAGTTCAAAGAAACCTGATAAATACAGCTTATTGAAAAATAGAAAAACAGTTATGTGAAAAATTTTGACATTTTGAATTTTTTCCACAATTTGAAACAAACTTTTTGGGGATAGTTGCAATTTTTAAAAAAATTGATTTCTTTAATTTTAAAATTCTCCCTTTTTTTCTCTTTTTTTTCCTTTTCCCCCCATAGTGCAATACAACTGATGATGATGATGATATAATGATCAGACTTGTTTTTTAATTTTCTTATTTTCCTTTTGCTACTTTAATCTTTCAAAACTTCTCCAACTTTTGAAAAGCTACTGAGTAACATAATTTGTTTCAAGTATCAGAGGGATAACCATGTTAGCCTGTATCCACAAAAACAATGAGGAGTCCGGTGACACCTTAAAGACTAATCGATTTATTTGGGCATAAGCTTTCGTGGGTAAAAAACCCCACTTCTTCAGATGTGGGTTTCATTTAGTCTCATTTTTCCTCAATAACTTTGCAAAAGTTGAAGAAGTTTTGAGAAGTTAAAATCACACATGGAAAAAAATCACACATGAAAAAAACCCAATACCTAGACATTATTTATTCTATTTTATTCAGTTACGAAAAAGGAGGCAGGAGGAAAAGCTCAAAAATTAAAATGTTGAAATTGTCAATGTCATTGAAGATATAGAATTTCTATACAAACAAACAAACAAATAAACAAACATACAAATAAACAAAGCTTTTTGCAACAGGGTTTTCATTTTGAAAAAGGTCATTTTTCACCAGAAAAAGGTTGGACTTAAAAGTTTTAATGAGCTGTACTGAAAAGCTCAAAATGACATTAAATATACATATTTCTAGTTTTTCTTAGATTGTGGATCTGGTTTTATGTCAGACTCTTTGCTAAAATAGTATTTTATTAGCTGCATTGTCCTATTAGGACATATGTGTGTAGTATAACATCGGGGGCCCGGGTTAGTACATTTGCTTAAGACAAAGAGGAAATAAAAGTAAGGCAAACTCCATGTTTCCTGGCTCTTTGAAGTGTTGATGCACAGCTGTTTACTGCCTGAAAGCCCAATCCATTTAAATCAATGAGTTGGATCAGGCCATGAGGGAGGTGTGATTCCTAGCCAGGTGAGGGGCTAGTTAAGTTGGGAGAGCTGATCCCTGCATACTGTACTCTCTGCACTAATTATCTGTTCTTGTCTAGGGGATGGCTCTTTGTCAAATCCCTCTGTCTCCTCTCCCCTCCCCATTTCCCAACCACCAATATTGTTCATATATCTGCTTTCCATAAGATCATATGAAGGTAATATGGAAGCCCAAAGCTCTGATCCAAAGAGTTGCACCAGAGGACTAGCCAGTCCTTGGCCACCCAAATTGTGTACGTCATCAATACCTCATTTATATCTAGAAGTGAGTGACAGGAGAAGACTACAGCTTGAGTGGTACAAACATTTAGGCTACATCTATGCTATGAGTAAAAGGTGTGACTCTCAACTCATGTGGACATACATGCATTAGCTCTCATTGAGCTAGTATGCTAACAATAGTAGTGTAGATATGGTAGTGTGGGCAGTGGCAAGCAGCGGCTCAAAGGTAGCCATGTCAAGTGCAAACTGCCTGAACCCCTTTTGTATGTACTCTGGGCGGCTAGACCATGCCGCCAACGCTGCTGTCGCCCACGTTACTGCGACTACGCTACTATTTTTAATGTGCTAGATCAGATAAGAGCTAACACGAGTGTGTGTACGTAAGCTGGGAATCAGACCCCCAGCTCATAGTACAGATATACCTGTAGGTAATTGTATATAATTGTATGTGTCAGTGTCATCCAACAATCCCTAAACCCCTCTGTCATTCCCCCTGTGAAGTACCAGTTAACATGTAGGACCAAATCCTGCTCACCTTGCTCATGCAGGTAGTCCCATTGACCTCACTGAGACTACTCATGAGTAATTGGATCAGGACTTGGCCCTTTGTGTATGCACAATCTATAGAGTTGCCAGTTTTGGGTGGACATACTCCTGGAGGTTCCATCACATGACATAATCTTCAATTAAATATTAATCATGGAATCGTAGGGTTAGATAACCTTGCAGTCCCGTCTATAGTCTAATAACCCCCTGCCAAGATGATGCAGATTTGTTGTATCTAAACCATCTAAGATAGATGGCTATCTAGACTCCTTTTGAAAATTTCCAAGGAAGGATCTTCCACAACCTCCCTAGGCAGTCTGTTCCATTGTCCTATTGTTCTTGCAGTTAGGAATTTTTTCCTGAGACTTAATCTAAATCTGCTATGCTGTAGTTTGAACCTACTGCTTCTTGTCCAGCAAGAGAACAATTTTCTCCTTTTTTATGGCAGCCTTTCAAGTATTTGATGACTGTTATCATGTCCCCCCTTAATTTCCTCTTTTCCAGATAAACATACCCAGTTCCTTCAGCCTTCGCTCATTGGCTTGCATTACATCTCTTTGATCATCTTTGTCACTCACTTCTGGATTCTTTCTGGTTTCTCCACGTTCTTTCTTTATAATGGTGATCAAAATTGGACACAGCACTCCAGCTGATGCCTAACCAACATCGAGTAGAGTGATACTATCACCTCCTGTGACTTGCCTCTGTTAATGCCACCTAAAATTGCACTTGATTTTTTTTGCAACAGCATTTCATTTCTAACTCATGTTGAGATTGTGATCCAGCACAACTCCGAGATCCTTCTCAGCAGTGTTGCTGCCAAGCCAACTAACATTCATTCTGTATTTGTGCCATTTGTTTTTCTTCCCTAAGTGTAGCACTTTACATTTGTCTTTGTTGAATTTCATGTTGTTGTCTATAGTCCAGTTCTCTAAGATCCCTCTGAATCGCAGCCCTGTCCCCCTAAGTATTGGTAACCCTCCCCCGCCAGCTTTGTGTCATCTGCAGATATGATCATCATGCTCTGTGTTCCTGCATCCAGGTCATTAATAAAGATGTTAAACAACATTGGACCCAGAAGAGATCCCTGTGGAACCCTACTTGAGTTCTCCCTCCAATCCCTCATCATTCCATTAATAGTAACTCTTTGTTTGCAGTTTAACCAATTATGTATCCACTTAATGGTAGTTCCAGCAAACCCACATTTCTCCAGCTAAATTATCAGAATGTCATGTGGGACTATGTCAAAAGCCTGGTTGAAGTCCAGTAATATTATGTCCACCGCACTCCCTCTTTCACCAAAGATGTCTAACATTTAATTCCTGGAGACTCCAGGACAAACCTGGAGGACTGACAACCCCAACAACCAAGGGGAGGATAATTGGGATTGGCTAGCATGTGTCACTTGGTTGCCTCTATCCCCTCATACTTTTCTGAACATACATCACAAGTGGTTGTTACTATAGCTTGACCTCTCTGACTTGGAGCAGGGCATGCTTAAGGGGCATAAGAGGCAATGTAGGCCATTTTGAAATGTTAGGTGGACTTTGCTTCCTTTTTGTTCTGGAAGTACTGCATGTCTGAGCTACTCCTAGGGATCTACAGCACATACTCCTGCACATCGGTACCAAACTGAGTTCTGAGTAACAAAGAGCATATAGGGAGCCTTTCCCCAGTACATATTGAAAATATTATGTGCAGACAGGAATATGGCATTGTAGTTTAGACACTGTCATAATCAAATGGCAATAGATAATAATTCAATTAAACATTCTTCTGAAAACTGAAAAATAACCTGACTTCCACAGGGGCATGCACAAAAGTCCCCTTAGTTTTTACTTTTTCCGGTTGTTTCTTTTATTTCACTAATAGATATTGGAATTGGATACTTATCATAGCAACTATGTAGACTGAAAGAATAAGTAAAATATGTCAACATTCAAGGAAAAATACAGGCTGCAAGCATTAAAACAACAATCAAATTCTTCATATTATACAAAGAGCTAGTGTTAAATAAAAATTATACCAGGACATCCAATAGAGTGCAGTACTGTACTTCAATCTATAAACAGTATAAAGCTCAAACAAGCCTATTGTGTTAGGTTTGAATTGCATGCTTCCTAATGTGTGTGAGTGCTTCAGAAAAAAACCCGCCACATTTCTCAAGAATCCTTTGCAATCTTAATTCTTTAACAAGATGTCGGTGAGCATAAGTTATGTGGTACTCTAAATTTTTCTATTTAATTGACATCACAGTATTGTGTAGGCTGAAAAATTGTGAGATGAGACAAAATGTAAATATAGCAGAGTTCTGTAATATACAATTAAGATTGTTAAAAATCTGTAACTTGAAGATGATTATTATTTTTTCTTGTAAATCAGTTAAAGGTTTTCATAGGAAAAGTGTTTTATAAGTGCTAAGTGTTAATCTAAATATGTGGAGCATCTTATGTATTACGGTGAAAAAGTTGTGACTAATAATGTGTGTGTTAGTATTAAACCAGTCTTAAGCTGTGTATTATAAGAGCTGAAGTACAATTAGTGCACTATGGGACAAAGGTATTTAGGTGCTTAAAGATAGGCACCTAGTGGGAAATCAGTGGGAGTTAGACGACTAAGCCCTTTTGAGAATCTGAGTAGATACCTGTCTGCATCTTGAGGCACCTACATATCTTTGAAAATTTGAGCCCATATACTTTTTGTATTAAGGTAATGTTTAAGGTTCATCCCCATCCATACATTTGTACTGGTTTCTGTAAGCAAAAGAGAAAGTAGTGTGTGTCTGTGTTTACAACTAATGTCGCCTGGTCTTTGGAGATTCTAGTTTTCAACATTAATTGCCCTAAAATACTGGGGAGTATTTCTGTACAAATATCCTGATCTAAAATTCAGTTTCTCAGCAGGGAGCAGGGGGGTTCACATATGCCTCATCCACTCTTTATTGTTAGTTCTATGCTTTTTTATGAATTGGCTCAGACCTTTGTGAAACATACATCTTAGAGCATTTAGACCAAATTTCTGTATGAAAAGGTAGGCATTTATTTGTGCTCTAAGTTAATATTAGCCCTCATGAAATGTAGGATTACTATTTTGGTATGACTACAGCTCTCTGTTTAGAATATGCACAGTAGCATTGCAAACTTCTCCACAAGGAATGTCTGGACCTTTTCAGTTTAAACAAATGTCTTCCAGGAAATCATTATCTAAATTTTGTCAGACTTTCACCAATAACTCTATCTAAACCTAACATGTGATGGCCTATTTTTAGTTTATATAGAAATATGGGATTTGTGTTTATATGGCAAAAAGGATATATATGTTTTCCATGAAGATGCTGTTTATGTACATCACTTTAAACTGAAAATAAGGCTATCTCATATTTGGGTGACTTGCACAATAGATTTATATTATATCCCTAATATGAAATATGATAATCTCTGTTATATTAAGCAAGCAGATCGCATACACAGGTAAGCCAATTTTTTTGTGATTCAGGACTAAGCTATTCAAGTTTCAATTTAGTAAAAGAATCAACCACCTTGCAGTGCTTCTCCACTGGTAAAGTATGCTTAATTAGTTAACTATACTATTGATTATTGATTTACCATCTTTGAATGCCTGATCCAAATTCCATTACAGTAAAGGCATATAGTCCATTGACTTCAAATTGTTTTAGATCAGACCATAGTTCTTTGACCTTCTCTGTTACAGAGCAATACCATCAGCTAAGTTAATTTTGTACAATGAAATCTGCAAATATTGCTTCCAGTATTTTTAAGATTTCTACAAAAGGCATGGTGGGGGTGCATGACTATGAAGGGATGGTGAGTGAACATCTTCATGCTAGTGCCAAGCTCTGCTTCTGATTTGGACAAAATAGCCATCCCCTTAAACCTTACATAAAGTCATGGTATATACAATGGTTTTGTGTTCAAATAGTGAAATCGTCATTTCTTTAAATACAGATAATAGTCTAGACAGAAGCAGTATTGAAGTTACCTCTGGCTATTGCAGAATGTGGCCTGAAAATGAAGCAACATATTGGCAATTTAATTAGTCGGGGGCACGGAGCATTTTTCTGCTACCCCAATAACAGAAGTGAGTCACAAATGTTCCATCAACAACACTTTTGTAGGTATCATCTCTACTCTCAATCCTTCTGCAAAATGCATTTGGGGACTTTTTGCAATTGAAGAAATAAAGATTAAATTATTCCTGTTGACTTTCTCTGTTTAATATTCCTTGGTGGTATACGTATCAGGTGTGAATTCCCTGGAACCACAGGTTCAAATGCTGCAGGGGTGGACTTGGCTATTCATCTCTCTGAGATAGGTAAATGGAGTTCCATTAAGCTAGTGTATGTGCGTCGTTTGAAGAAGACCTTAAAACCCAAGATCCATTCTGTGTAGATGCCAAAGACCCAAACCTGTGATCTTTTGTGTAAGGATAGAGAGGTTATCCTTTTGCTCTGGGCCAACATTTCCTTACTTCCTCTGTTGTGTTACATGCTCAGCACAAGTAACCTGTTGCCCTTAGTGGTGTATAGATGGAAGGCACTACTACAGTAGAACCTCAGAGTTACAAACACCAGAATTACAAACTGACTGGTCAACCACACATCTCATTTGGCAATCAGTTACAAACAACCTCCATTCCTGAAGTGTTCATAACTCTAAGGTTCTATTGTACATACTCATGCAAAATACTACTATTGTTTTAGTTATATGAGTGCCTATTTTCATTTTCCAAATGACCATATAGGCACAGTAACTCCTCACTTAAAGTCGTCCTGGTTAACATTATTTCATTGTTATGTTGCTGATCAATTAGGGAATATGCTCATTTAAAGTTCTAATGTCATTTGGCAGCCACCTGCCTTATCCACTGCTTGCAGGAAGAGCAGCCCATTGCAGCTAGCTGGTGGGGGCTTGTAACCAGGGTGGACCGGCAACCCCCCATCAGCTCTCCCTATCAGCTCCCCACTCCCCTAAGTTCCCTGTGCTGCAGCCACCGAGCAGGCAATCAATTGGCAGTTCAGCTGTCCCTCCCCCAACTGTCATGTGCTGCTCCTTCCCTCTGCCTTGGAGCTGCTCCCAGAGACTCCTGCTTGCTCTGGGGGTGGGGGAAGGGTTAATGTCAGGGTGTCACCCTTCCCCCTGCTCCTGCACCCCACTTACCTCTTCTCCATATAGAGCAGGGAGGGGACACCGACAGAGAGAGACAGAGAAAGCTTGAGGCAGCAGCTGCTGTCTCAACTTCCTGATCCACTTAAAAAGACAATGCACTTAAGAGTGGGTCAGCTTACTTAAAGGGGCAGTTGCATCTCTCTCTCTCTTCCACACACAAGGTGTGTGTCTGTCTCTGTCTGCTGTGCTGTCTCCCCTTTCTCATGTTTGTGCTGCCCTGTGTGAGAGGCTACATTAACAAAAATGTATTAACCCTTAAGGGCTCAGCCAAGTGCTAGTTTATCATTTAGCAGTAAGGCATTCCCTGGGAAGTATCCCTCCCTCTTCCACCCTCTAACTCACCACCTCAACCAAGCTTCACAATCATCATAGCTGTGAGCAGTATTTAATTGTTTGCTTAAAACATATACTGTGTGTATATCAATATAATATATAGTTTTTTGTCTAGTGAAAATTTTTTCCCTGGAACCTAACCCCCTCTATTTACATTAATTCTTATGGAGAAATTGGATTCACTTAATGTCACATTTTTCAGGAACATAACTACAGCGTTAAGCGAGGAATTACTGTATTTCCAACATGACTGTCATGTGATAGACAGAGTTATATGCTACTTTCAAGGGTCTATCTACCAAACTTATCTTAAGATCTTCCTCAAGTTATATCCATCCATGTTCTCTCTTCCTCTTAAAATTACTGAAACATAAATAAAGGAGGATACTGATATTTTCATTTGCCTCTCTTCCATGTTCTAAAGCTTATGTTTTCTTCATCATTTTGAATCAATTTGTCTTGCTTGATACTACAGGAATCAAAATAACCCCTTGAGTCTTCTATGTTGGTGTAGAAATGATTGGCGGCCCAATTCTCCTTCATTTTTCACTTGTGTAACTCCAATGGAATTTTTCTTGATTTACACCAGTGTTAAGTGTAAAAAGAACCAAGCCCTGGCTGTGAGGCCGAAAGAGTTATTATATATGAAACAGCAATGCTAAGTATGTTCTATCGGTAACAAAGGACTTGATGCTGCCATTGAATCAATCCCAAAGTAAGATACTACTCAAACTGAGTAAAATCAGCAGAATCTGAACCTGAATTAGCCTCCGGAACAGCCTCCTGTATGGTGTTATTTTTATAATATTTTTGTTTCTCAGATGATTCAGGTTTATGCTGAATTTTCCTGATAAGTTTCCCCCAGTTTATCCTTTACACTAGTGTACCAAGATTCATCCATAGCAACCAGGATAAAAGACATGGGATTAATAGCACATCTTGCAAGAAGTAAATGTTCCCTTTTCTACTCCCCCAGGACTCACTCTCTTTTCAGATTAAAAGGTCTCCTCTGACTTTCCAGATGCTAAATATTAGGTTCTGTATTTTAGGTGATAGACATTATGGCCACTTTCGGGGTCTGTGAAGAACACTTGACTGCTTGATATTACTGGTGGCCAAAACATTGTTTTACAAATGTTTTGGTGAACCTATGTTTCTTTTATGGGAACGTAATCTGAAAGGATTTGGAGTCATTTAAATATCTGGTTGGACATGTAATTTTCTGGCCCATTTATCTGCCCCTAGGACTCCACATGGAGGTATATTTGTTTGCACTCTAACTAACGATTTGACCTGGAGGAATTTGCTAGATTTATGCTCTTGGCTTCTGGTACTCTGGAAATCAGGTTTGCCATGGTGTGACTGTTTCCATATCATCTGGCAGACTCCATAGTCAGTATACCTTGAGGAGTTCATAAAACAATGGTATTAATAGTGAGGCTGCCACCTAATATATAGGGGGACATAGAATGAAAGTAGCATGGCCAAGCTAAGCAACGATAAGCTCTGAATAATCTAGCAACTCTAGAAGACGGGTCTGGTCTACACTGGGGTGGGATCGATCCAAGATATGCAACTTCAGCTACAAGAATAGTGTTACTGAAGATGATGTATCTTAGATTGACTTAGAATTACTTACTTCGCGTCCTCACAGCGTGGGATTGACGGCCGCCGCTCCCCTGTTGACTTTGCTTCTGCCTCTCGTCGAGCTGGAGTTCAGCAGTCAATGGGAGAGTGATCGGGGATCGATTTATCCCGTCTACACTACATATGGTAAATCGATCCCTGATAGATCGATCACTACCCGACGATCTAGCGAGTAGTTTAGATGTACCCTAAATTAGTGCAATAGCTCTACATCATTAAAACATCTCTTTCTAACAAGGCTACTGCCTTCCTCTAGAACTCGGAGAAACGCATCTACTTGCGTTGTAATATTAAAATTGGCTGATTGTCCATGACACCAGGATTTAACATCAGAGACACAAGTCTCGTCTTAAACAAACTTGATTTTCCTCCTACATACATGAGAACTCATTTTTTATGTTGGGAAAACAAGTTCTTGAACTTGACTTTTGGACTGACATGGCAGAATGTATATTTTATTATAGGATCACAACACCTAATTTGTTTTATATTAACATTTGTTTTACTCCAGAGGAACACCAGTGATTTCAATGGATTTTACTCTTGATTTACTCCGGTATAAGTGTGGGGAGAATCAAGTCTGTAGTATTTGGAGATGGAAAAGACATATATGTTCACTCAGTCCATCTCTCTGCAAAGATAGGATACATTCCACCCATTATAGGAGGTACAATATCAGATATTAAATTGATACTAGATGTTAAAGTACAGTTAGCCAAAGCTGAGAAATGTGATGTGTTGTGTTCTATTGGTTAAAAATAAAGTCTTGGTAACATGTTGCTCATAATTTTGATAAATTGTTCTTAATATGAAGTCAGGTATGCCAATTCAAAGAATCTGTTTTGAGTTTGTTTGGAAAATGCCTAAAATGCTTTGAAATTTATGTTTGTGATACTCAGGGGTATATCATAGCAGGTACATATTTATTCTGTTGCCTAAAATTTGATGAAATTCTATAGAGAATAAATGGCAGGCAATTTATTCAGCAGGAAAGGAAGCTATACGAACTTATGCAAGCTGAGGATCTAGTCCAATATGTTTGATCCCCCTAAAATGTGCTTGTATCCATAACAATGTATATGGCATCATCCTCATTTGGCTTATTTTCTTGAAATTTCTGATCTATCTTTTTATGCAGCTTAATTAAGAAAACAGGTTGAGATATTCATTATGAGCTTCATCTTTCAGTGAAATGATTTTTGCATATCATTACAGAGAAACGAATGCAAATAGTATGTGATTGTCCTTATTTAATTGTTATAGAAAGTCTTATTGCGTTCACAGCCAAGTGTAGAGCTAATAAAACTTTAGGATTCACTTGATTTATATGCAACTTAGACCTAAAATATGTAAATGTTGTAAAACTAGGAATGTGAGTTTTCCAGACTTTATCTGGAACCTTGAAAGCTACGTAAATTGATAGAGGCCTGACATATGCTACTGTGTCAAAATACATATAGATTTAAAAAAATCATTTTAATAACATCAATCATATTGCAGTAAAAAATGTAAATGTTCATGACATTACATATGGACTGCTCTGAAATGTTCTGGCAATCTGTTACGTTTGAGTGATGTTTCAACCCAGTCTTTTATTTTTTTTTTTAACGAGTTTAAAAACACTGCTCATCTCTGTCATATGCTGTACAGGATAAAAGTCTTTTCCATTTTCTTAGCAAGGATCAGACAGCCAGGGTGCTGCTGAAACACAGAGAATATGCCGCTATCTGTTCAAAATACAGCCTAATGAGCCAGACTAAATACAATTGACAATAGAGCTGTGGGAAAAGAAAGTGCTTTTGATGGATCTGTGTGGATCAACTGCAGCTTTAACCTCTAACTAGTTTTCATTTTTTCATCTTTACAATTTCCATTTCCCCTTTTTGTTGATATAAATTACATTTCAATGAATGGACTCTCCAGCCTATGTGACAGTTTTGTGTGCTCTGATAAGGAAGCAACAAGTCTGGTTGTTATCCTAGTAATAATTTTTTTGTGTTTTTTTTTCTCTTTCTTAGTCACGACCTATTCCCTCACACCTTACTTCAGCAGTAGCAGAGAGTATCCTGGCTTCAGCCTGTGAGAGTGAAAGTAGAAATGCTGCAAAAAGAATGCGGTTGGATAGACAGCAGGTACTGTTATTTGGGATCTACCACATCCATATTTATAATTAATGGAGAAAGGGTAATTTACATAGGGTATCACACAGAGGGGTGGTACATGTCTTATATTTACTGTTAGCAAAAATAATTAAATGTCTATAGATTTTATGTTTGAAATAAATACCTGAAAATGCCTTGTAACTACATTGTGTAGGTGTTTAGAAATGGGTTGAGCATATCTAGTGTAAATGGATGGATAAAGAGATCATCATACATCTGTGTGTAATAGTTGTGTACTTTATGTACTGTATGTGTGTGTATTTATATATACAAATAATATACATAATGTACAGTACATGCATAAAATATATAAGTATATAAAATTATACAATTATACTTTGCATTATTTATATATGTATAATCTTCCTCTGTGTGTGAATTTATAAATATAATGGAAGGGTGGAAATACCTATTTGTTTTTAGTAGAAAGGTTACTGAGATATTTCCCAAACTACTGTACTGTCAGTTCTCTTGTAAATCGGTCTTTTAAAATTCATATCAATATTTATCTTATTTTATTCTTATGTTATTCAGTATCTAGCATACTATATGTTAGAGTTTTAACAGTTTGCATTTTATTTGCTGGAAACATCATGCTTCCTTTCCAACTTCTTAAAATCAAAGTGGTAGCCTGTCTTAGATTTTGCTTATTTAATTGCTCCAAGATCATAGTGAATGTCTGACCTTTTGTATTTTATTTTATCTGATGATATTGTGAAGTAAAAGCCCAAAGACACCACAACTGTGTTGAAACTTGACTTAAACTCATGGTTGATAAACTTTTTCTTTGTATAGACTTTTCCAAAGGGATAGACATTTTGCTTTTATCTACTTTCTGCAGCCTTCCTTCACAGCCTTTTTTGGAACAGTGGATGCTTAGGATTACCCTTAGATTGCTGATAGCTAAGAGTCTGGAAATGTATATTGCTATGTCTTTTTGATGATATTTTGTCTTTTGTGACATTTCAATTAATGTTATGGATACACCTTAAGGTTGATTAGTTAGGTATGTAAAATATCTAATATTAAGTGCTGGTTAGTTTAGGGGCTGTTCTCATATAGATTTTGAAGTTTTTATATTCTATCATTTGCTCTCTGGGAAGCAACAGAGCTGCAGAACCAATGTGCTTAGCCCACAGAGAAGAGGGAAAGTGTTATATAAACGCAGTTACTTTGACTGCATTAATAGTCTCCAAAAGGAGAGTTGTCCTTCATGATCACAAAGATGGTGATAGGCCAAATCAGGATGACAAAGAAATTGACAGTGAAGAAAAATAGAACCCTCGGGATTCTCTCCAGAATATGAAAGACTGACTTAAACAGAAACACTTTAAAACTATAGGTTGTAGCCTAACTGAGTACTATGAAGGCATTTTCTGGTTTGGATAATTCCTTTCACCTGAAGGTTTTGGTAGCACTTACAGTAATTTATTTTAATTTTTACTTCTAAAATGCATAATCTGGAGCAATGAAAATTCCCAATTAATCTTTTTAATTAAAAAGTTGCTGTTAAGGTCACAAAGCTGCCTGCACAGAAGATATGTTGGATTCTTAATCCTTTTACCTTCCCCACTCTTTTTGGCAATAGGGGCTTGGGGCACTATGGAGACAATTGTAAGTAATTACAGCAACGTCATAACTATAATTTTCCATTCTAAAGTTTCATGGTGTGTTTTTGAAATACGTGGGCAGATTCACTTGACTCTTATGCCTGTTTACACAAGCGCAGGCTCTGGTAGAGATCCCAGCAGTGGAACTTGTGGGGAGATGAAGTTGCAGTGGTGAAAAACAACTATGTCATCAATCATGCCAGGAGGACCCTAGCACAGCACAGCACAGAAATTGAGTAGTCCTTGCAGGAAGGCAGGAAGCTAAGAGTGTCTGGTGAGCATGCTCATTCAGCAGCTCCCTTCAATGTGTCAGGCCTTAGGAGCCTTGAATTAAAACTATGCTCCACTTGTTCAAAACCCAGTAGAGATCAGTACTGATACCACCACTTATCTTCCAAATGAGTCAGATTGTCCTGGGAAGCAAGAGGTAATGAGCATCCCTGCTGCCAGCTTTTTAGAATATAACCTGTAAATAGTTTATGTATCTGTATCTATCTCTCTATATACCTATATATTGTATGTATAATATATGGGATGGGATTTCCAAAGGAGCCTCAGGGAGTTAGTCAACCAGCTCCCATTGCAAACCAAAGGGGGTTAGGTACTTAACTTGCTTAGACTCCTAAGAAAATCCTACCCATAGTTACGATATATAAATCCATCCATGCAGAAATCTTGTGTCCATCTGTGCTGAAAACTGCCTGAGGCAGGTATATTGCCTCTCAGAGTGGGCATTCATTTCCCACTGCATGGACTCACCTCCACTAGCAGATGTGGAGGGTGGCAGGTACCCTTCCTTGCCTCTCCTCACATACTTCAGGGAGTCCTACCACTGTTGATGCTAGAATTACAGAGTCCTTACACTTCCTGAGCACAAAGACTGGGATTGTGCCTGGCCCCTAATTGGGCATATGTGATGGTGACTTCTTGAACTCTGTTCTCTCTGACCCTACTGTCCCCTCAGGCACAATGTGCCCTATAACGGGCTGTTGGGACTGTGTTATATACAGATCTCAAATAGGAGTTTGAGGGTTTAAAATATTTTGCCTTCCAAGACAAGTATTTTAAAAACCATTTGGCAAACGGTGTTAATTTCAACAACAGTTTTGATGAATAATCAGCCCAACAACAGTTTAAGTCAATGAAAAGATCTAATGCAAAAGTCAAATCAAGGGTAACCCCAAATTGTTTTTAGTTATTTAATTTTTATTAAAGACAAACAGAATTCTTGATGATACTAATTACTTTCACGCCTAGATATTAAAAGAGCAGATATCAACCTCAAATGCTATATCTTTTGTATTTAAGTGCTTTATTATAGTATCCACATGTAACATTTTATCCACTAGTGAGAAAAAAAAATCCCCCATCTTTGCACCGTAGAGATGCAAGCTCTCTTTGTATCCTCTTTTGTGTGACAGTGACAAATATTACATTATATGAGCAACTTCCTTGCTGATTCTGACAAAGACAGCTATAAATGTGGCCCTGATCCAGAAGAGCACTCAAGCCTGTGCTTAACATGAAGCATGGGAGAAGCCATGCGACTACTTACGTGCTCTGCTAGATTGAAGCCCTAAAGCCCTCCATGTAAAAATCCAATTTTCGAAAATAAGATAGTAAAATATGTGATTTATTAAACTCAGGCTCATAATTAGAAACTGGCTTCAACCTTACCTATGGAGAGACCAGCATCTTTCCATAATGTTTGAATGTGTAATATTAAAGCATAGTCCGTTGTGGAGTTGTTTCCTGCAAGTAATACAAACATGTTTACAAGGTCATGGTAGCTTGGGCTATAATGCTTAGTTGTCTGACTGTGTTAGATGTTACCCAACTGCTCTTTTTAGCTTGACTGTATCTAGATTACCTTGAGGTTAGGCTCAGGTGGTTGGTCTGAAACCTGAATAAGTGCAAAGGATTTACATATAAGATGAATATTATCTGCCTTCAGAGCATTGTCATTTCAATTTGTGTTAGTCATCCAGCAGTTAGTGTTTATAGTTTGTAACTACATGGATTTATCCCACCGTACACTGATAACTGCCCCAAGAAAAAAATATTATGGACTGGAAGGGGGGGATCTAGCTGATCTGCCCGGAGCCTAGATCAGGATATGGTGTGCAGAAGTGGTACAGACCTGACCTTTACACTGCCCTGGTCCAGCCTCATCTTCATTCAGGATCAGACCCCTGGGCTGGGTTTTGAATGGAGTTGCTTCTAGCCTGTGTTCTGAGGGCTTGTCTAATTTAGGTTGACTGCAAATGGGCACAGGGGACCAAAACTACAGCTGAAAGTCAGTGTGGCCCTTTTTACCTTCTTCTTTTGCAGCGGGGAGAGAATATGGCGTCATCAGAGCCTCTGTGCCACTGAAGGATCATGTTTACCAATGGGATGATCTTCCCTGAGTTGGTATTAAACTGGCTTACGGGCCATACTGCACCTGTGGTGAAATGCAATGCAAAGTCGTTACACTGAGCTGTAGGAATCTAGCATGTTGTGAAATGGAGAGTTTTGAATGAAACTTAGCACAGACAGAATAAAAACATATTTGCATACATACATTGCATATGATGAATAGGTACGTGGCAGTGACAGTAGCTTCTTTTATTGTATGCTTCATATTAGAAACTTAGTTAGGAATGGGTTGATTAGACTGATTGGGAATAGAGACAATAAACTGTGGAACTAATTGTCTCCTCACTAAGCACACAGGCAATCTGCAGAGAAGTTGTGATGACTATGGAAGCATGAACTTTTCTGTGCATTACCTCCTCACTGCAATGGCGCTGGAACAATTTTTATAGTAGGGGTGCTGCAGGTGGAAGCCATGTATTTGGGTTGTTGTTACTACTTGAAGGCAGGGGATGTGGCAGCTCCTCTAATTCCAGCATCTATGCCTCACTATAGAACCCCCTAAGGAGTTTCTGAGGGAAGGTGCCTGCTGTGGAACCTGGGACACGTAGCTGGAGTTCAGCTACAGGCCTGGTAGTGCAGCTGTGTAATCTAAAATCTTAGCAATTTCTGACTTTGCATCTTTTTAGCACATCAAGGGTTGGGCTCATGGTAGGGGTAGGGTGTGGTCTTCACCACACCAACCCACACCTCCATAAAGGCAGCCCAGGAGCAACTTTGGCATGTGGCTCTCAGTGAGAAAAGAGACCTAGATTTGGCCACAGGATCCTCTCCATCCAAAGCAGAGCGGGCTAACCAGATTTCTAGGAGCTGCCAGCAGGGAGTCTTGGACCTCTGACGAATCTTCCAAAATATGTGAATGTTCTTGGCTTTCAGGAAAGGGTGAGAGTGATTCTCTTTTCATCACTAATTTGCATATAATTTGAACCGACCCTTCCTTTTTAAAAGAGAGATTGAGGAGAAGAATGATTTCAAATGGAAAAATAAGGAAATGAGAACAATATTGGAAAAATCATCTTTATTGTTATTTGGACACAAATGTTGTATATAACATTATGCACCTTTTTTCTCTATTATGTTTAGAATGAATTCTCACCGTTTTCCCATTTGCTTATGTTGTAGGTTTTATGTACAACAAAATACAGCTTGTTTTTAAATGAGGCAAAAAAGTGAGAGGAAACTTGCCACCAAAAGAGTATGTGGGCTCATGATAGGGGAGCAGGGCAGGGGAAGATAGAAAGAGAAAGATAGCAGATTAAAAGAAGCTCGTTCAGCGTGTGAGCTCTAGTCGAACTTGTAACGTTTATATCTGGATGAGTGTATGGGTCTCTTTCTATACAAATATACATATTTGGCAAGATCTTTGGCTGGTATAAATTGATTTAACTCTGCTGACTCTAGTGGAGCTACACTGATATATACCAGATAAGAATCTGTCCCATTACACACACAATATTGTGTATGTGAATAATATTCATACCTGTTTATGAAGATAGCAGACCAGATTGTCCCCTGGATTCAGGCTGCTGTGTGCTGCTCATGCAAAATGACCTTCAAGTCAATGCACCCTGCCATGGGAAGGAGCACCTTAGCACAAAAGGATCCTGGGGTGTAGAACCAGCACAATGATTTGGACTCAGTTTCCCACTCTGTGGCCAGGGTTAGTGTGTGAAGACAGAATACCATCAGATCTTTCTCCATTATGCTAGAAGACAGGTCCAGCACATAGACAGCCCAGGATCAGGGGAATACAAAGGTGTTTTAATGTCTCCTTTGCACCCCATTCATCCCCAAACTACACTGGGTGCTCCTTTGCCATACCCATGGATTTAGCCCACTATATATCCACTACTTTTAATTTTCAACCTGATATTAGACTAGCAAGCATTCATTATTTCATGAGAAATCATTTTGTCATTTTAGTTTCATTATGACTAAAGAGCTGTGATTTTTAAATTAGCCGACTTTTCAGAGAGTGCTGAGCTGAAATATTGTACAGAATGTACAAATTAAGAAGTAGGCTTTTGTAGATTTCCTCTCTTAAAAAAAGTAAGTATAAAGGGTACAGTTTCCTTTTGATTCCAGAGACCAGTTCTGAGTAATAAAAATCAGACAGCTTCCTAGCCAGCCACAGCTGATGTCATCATATATTCTCTGCACAGAAACACCATAATAGTAATTGTCATGCAAAAGCCAGAAGTCCAGATTAGTTGAATTTGATTTAATTCAACTATATTATTTATTATTGCCTATAAGGCAAATGTGAGGTAGTATGATGAAGCTGTCAGAATATGTGTATGTCTCCATATGCGCATGGGAGACAATTTCTTTTCCAGTGAAGAAACCAGTTATATTCAGATTTTCTTTAATTCTTGATGTGGGATCATACACTTGAGATATCTTAAAAACAACTCAGTGTTAATCTCTTCTTATCTGTCTCTAGTTTCATTATTTCTTTAAGTACCAAAGAAGGATCTATTTATCTAAGTGTTAAATCGGTTCTGATTTAGTCACAACATTAAGATGGACTTCCACATTACATTTCTGGACCCTGTGGAAATCATCAGTTTCTGTAATTTAAAAATAACTTTATCTGTAAGTTATTCAGCCTTTTCATTGCCTCTTGCATATGGCAAGTTATAGTGTGCTTTGTTGTAATCGTTGCACTCATTTTGAAAAAAGGAACCACCTTTCCATCCGAAAGAACTCTATGACTTTCCATAATGTGATTTGTAGCCACACAGATTACTCACTAGTAATGTCCTGAGGCACTAAAAGATAAAATCCAGCACCCAGAGGAGGTATATGCTTGAAAATCCCAGGTCTACGCTGTACAAAGTAACATAAATGAAAGATAAATTGGCAAAGATGTGGCGACTTTTAAAAAAGCAACCTCTGCCCTCCTCTTCCCCACCATTCCAGTTTTTGGCAAAATAGAAACAAATCTACAGATCGCAATGCTATAGAAGATGGTGGAGGGGTAAAGAATTTTGCTTCATTTAGTAATTTTAACAGTGTTGCTTTTAGCTGCCAAAGGAGTAGAAGTAGATGACTATTAGGTTTCTGACAAGGCAATTATGGCCTAGACACATATGCTGGGAGCTGACCTGACATTTGCCTCTGGATAGTTGTCATAGCAGCAGCCTGAATAGAGCAGCTTGATACAAATGCATGCTGCAGAGTGGATGTAAGTTCTGCACTAATGCAATACATCTGAATGTTAATAGAAGTGCACACATGCTGCCACTTGGTTGAAGCCACTGCTATTGTGTTTCATTCCATTTGTCTAATTCCTAAATGTTCGCTTTTAAATCAATTCAGGTTTGCAAGTTTATGTTAATGATCTACCTTCAGCCAATTTGTGGCACCTTCTCTCTAGGTGATTCCGTGGTAACAAGGGGGTTGATGCTTGGGAAAGACTCTTGAAGTACAGTTTTGTTAACAAAAGAGATATCCAGCTGCTGCAAACCAGGAGCAGCCAATAACGCCATTAAGAAAGGAAGAAATTATCTGTGGACAAATTATAGATAATTGCAAAACTGTTTTTATATGGCAATCAGGGAATGGACCATTCCAGGACCATTGCATCAGGGTTTCAGCACGGAGAAGGAATTAAGGCTTCTAATCCTTTGTTCTTGAGGACTGAGAGTTAGAATCTCAGCACTGCCTTTAATGCATTGTTTCTAAATGTTGACAGGGAGCAGGTATCTCCTGGATTACAGTTCAGACAGTAGGAAAAGAGGATGGGGGATATATAATTTTGTGTGTGGTGTTTACTTTCCAGATAACTGTGCACTGCAGCTCCTGGGAAGAAGGAAGAAACAAATTGCAGGGTTCCTACGTGCCTCTTTATATTCTGTTGTTTATATTCTTCATTTCTGTATCAAGTGCAGACTTGAGCAACATTTGCTACAGAAAAAGCAAGCATGCAAAAATATCTCCCAACAAAAGGCTAGATTGTGTCTTTGAGCAGGGGTGGCTCTAGACATTTTGCCACCCCAGCATGGAGGGTCCACTGGTCCTGCGGCTTTGGCGGAGCAGTGGATCCTCTGCAGGCAAGCCGCCGAAGGCACCCTGCCTGCCGCCCTAGCGGCGACCGGCAGAGCGCCCCCCGTGGCTTGCCACCCCAGGCATGCGCTTGGAGCGCTGGTGCCTGGAGCTGCCCCTGCCTTTGAGGCAATGCTTATAGTAAAGGATGGTATGAGGCTACACTGCCCCAGTGGGAGCATGGGACATGTTCTGCCTCAGGAACTAACAATGCCTACCAGAGCTCCTCAGCATGCATGGGGAACAACAGCCCATTATAGGGTGCAGCTTTTCCCCACTCCCTCTGTGCAGGCTGGTGTGGAAGGAATAAGGCCTTGCCTCCTCCTGGCCCCCTTTGGGGCACCAAGTGCCCCTGGAAGAGCAGACCGAAAAGACACTGCAGTTGTGCCTAGCCTGTGCATGACAGCATTGCAAGGAATGGAGGGAAGGCTGCTTGAGCCATCACTCCACTGTGCATCTGCATAAGGAACTAGCAGAATCAGGCTCAAAATGTTTGCATTTGAGAATGGGAGGTTTGTTGAGTCTTTTTGACTATAAAAGAGCAATTAGAAAAATCCTTTCTATTTCAGGCAATTAAAAGCAGCTTATTAAAAACAGGAATGCTGACACAAATGTAGTAGGGCAGAAGTTTCAAACTTTAGTCCGTTCATGTCAATAGAAGCTGGAGAATACTTTGCGCCTCGGAAAAATCAGAATACCTGAGATTAATGCAGCAAAGTACTTAGTTATCTGAACAGGGATTCAGGTATCTAATTTAAGGTATACAAATTGGACAGTTTTGACCATAGATTAATAAACCATCTCTGAGAATAATTTGGCATCATCACATAAATAGACACACATGTGCATGCTCACAAGTTTTTGGTTTAGGCCTTTTTCCTCTCCCTCCAGATCCCCACCAAATGATTATTTCACTTCTGAGTTGAACTACAATTTCCTTTTGTGCTTCCAAATTATGCGTTCTAACCACTGAGGCACAAAATGTTATGTAGGCACAATTTAGCTGGGTATGGATTATTGTTGAGAGATTAAATTACGTGCAAGCATTGAGAAATTTAGCTTTCTACCCACAATGCAATAGCCATATTGTCAAGAGTAGGAATATAAGCAGCATTGTAATTTAAATCCTGCTGCCTTTCAAGTTAATGGCAAAACTCCTAGTGATTTCACTGGTTTAGGATTGAGTTCTTTGCTAAATGCCGTTAGAATGGAATGTTGGATATTGCAGACAAAAATATTCCTCAACCCAAAAGGTATTAAATTTGATACATATATTTGACAAGAATAATGCACCAATCGTGCAGTAGCAAATAATTTCATGCCTCGGACACACAGTGAGACCTAAGGGTGAACACTTAATTGTTTTATTTTAACATGGTTTTAGTAGATTAGAAAGATTATGGATTTGTTTTTTCCATGTGGTGATTTCTCTTTAGGGTTATCCAGAAGGGTCCATACACAGCACAATCTGAGCATGTACAGCTGAAATAGAAGCTGCTTGTTTCAGTGTAGGCACTAAAGATCCAGAGGTTTAATAATATATTTGAAGTGGGTTAAAATTAATATCAAATTTTATCTGAAACCTTTGGAGCTGAAAGATGAGGGCTGGATGGGCAGGTGAAAGGAAATATCTGTAGAGCAGCCCCAGGAGTTCTTCTCTACCCCTCTTTGGAGCCAGGATGGTGTGAATAGGCGGCAGCATTAATCTTCTCTCCTAAGCCTATGTAAGGATCATGGATTCTTCTTTCCCCACCATTCAGTTAAGAAGGAAGCCTGGATCTCTGCTACCCAGAACCTAAAATGGAGATAGCAGAGGTGGGCATTTTCTCTATGCATGGAGCGTGGAGACATTTCTTCCCTCATCCTTTCATGTGGATATACCAAATGAAATATGATCTATTTTTAAGCCAGTCCAATAGTCCCTTGTCTTGACTGGGTTGAGACTAGCATAAGAGCCTATTCATCTGCTATTTTCTGCTTATGGTCACCTATAGGTATTGGAGTGGGAGTCCGGCTGCCTGTAGCACAGAGAGAAAGTTATGTTTTTGAGAGTGAAGGCTTGTCTACACAAACTTGCACCAATTTATTTAAATTGATTTAGTTAAACCAGTACAAAAACCCCTGTGTGGACATGGTTTATTTCAGTTTAGCTGAAACCTGTCCCTGGTCAACTGCAGTTAAACTGAAATAAACCATGCATAAACCAAAATAAGTGTCCAGATGGGGTTTAACTAGATCGCTTAAAATTCACATTTAGTTAGCTGTGTGCAACACTCCATAAATCAACAAGTTGTTTATGTGTGGCAGCAGGGGGGATATTTATATAATTCAAACATTGGCCAGACATCCCCAAACTAAGACTGTTTTTCAAAGTAAAAATAATGAACCAAATACACTGCCCCAGAACAGCACCAGCTGCTAGATGCCAGCATGGAGCAAGGCAGCCAAGCAGGCTGCGGCCTGCAGCCAAGGCAACATGCCAGAAGAATCTTTCTCTAGAATAAGGAAATTTGGGGTACTGATCTTTAATGCAGTGCACAAAGCCACTGCTTGTTACTTTTAATATTTCTTATCAGCCATCTTCTTTATTGACTCCTTTAATTAAACAAATCAGAACCTGCACTTTCCTAAGGCTGTTAAAAGGTTGTTACTTTGTTTTGCCTGTTTATTAATTCTAGTTTGAAAACTCACTGACTCTCCGTTAGGGAATGAGATGGTCATACCCCCAAAGCATCTCCTGTTCATCTACTGACTTGTTTTAAAATGTAAAAATCTGTCTTTATCAAAGGTAATGATTTGGGGGCTTGGCTCATATACTGTAGCAGGTCAAGGTGAAATTCATAGTAGGAGAAATTTCCTTTTTCTTAGGGCCATATTTCCCTCTTCCAGTAAATGTGGTAGGCTGTTTTTTTTTAAGTCTCCAGAATGTATGTATTTGCTTCTAAGATTTTTTTCTTTTAACTATAAAAGTCAAGTTATACCGGAGGCAGTGTATGAAAGCAGACAGCACACATCAAAAGCATGCAAAGAATTTTTGTTTTCACAGATTTACAGTTCAAATTTAACAAGGCAGACTTGAAATAGAGTAACTACATATCAAACAGCTATAATGAAATAAAAGGGAAAACACGTTAGTATCTATGATTCACTATGTTCATACAGATAATTTTGAAACATTAGCTATTAAAAGCTTTCCAGCTGCCTTCTCATTCAGCAGAGAATTTTGTTCTATTTAACTTTATAGCAGAATAATTTGAAGTTGCTAAATGCGAACAGTATATGTGCACACTATGTAAGTAGCAATGCTTCCCTTAAATACTCTTTCATTTAGTCTTTATAACTTATAACTTTTTATTTTCTTCTGGTCAGGAGAAGTAGGTTTGTAAAGACAGCTATCAGTCATTTGGTACCAGAATTCACCCATTAGGGGGACAATTTACATAAACTTTTCAATACTCAAAACTCCTACAAATCTTGTTTTTCTTCTATAGAAAGAACTTTCTAACATATATACTTTTTAATTTAGTGGAAACAAATAGCCAGCATCAGTCTCACTCTTCATGTCAAGGTTGTTGTCTAAATAAAGAAGAATTTCATTTAGAATCTGATTTTAACAGTGTAATCTGCATATTCCAACATATGGAACATGAAGGTTGGAAATAGTGTCCAGTTATAAGAAAGCAGCAGGCACAATACAACAGTATAAAGCTAGAGCTGACGCAACATGTAATGTTACCCCACAGTTTTTCAACAAATGTCTTTTGTTTATTTAATTCGCCAAGCCCTAGATCTAGTAGGCGTAGTGCAAGCTGTTTGGTGTCAAGAAAAAGTACTATCAGTAGTGGGAGTTATATGGATTGCAATTCTCTCAGTGAAGAGACCTGCAGTAAGAGGTTTAACTCTGGTAACCCTGATACTATTTTATTGCAATTATAAAATCTGCAAAACTGGCACAAGCAGGACTCTAAGAGTCCCAGACATTTCCCCAAAACATCCCTAAGTAATCTGATTCACGCATTTAAAATTTCTCATTTTTGGCACTGCTACTGCCATTGTATCATTGACATCAGTGGAGCTATGCTGATCTACAGCAGTTGAAAATTTAGCCCATCACGTTCACTGCAAAATGTTGCTATATTAGATTTAAAAGAGTTTGATGGTCTAACTAGGATTGCTAGGATGAGACATCTTCATTTTAATCAAACACCAGTATTTCACTCTGTGTTCTTCAAATGTACATGTACCATGCTCAAAGAGCTAAGTGCTACCTAGCAAAATTTGTGCTGAATGAGAACAATAGACTAGGAAAGGAGAAGTTCCTCCTTCTTTGCATCACAGTTCATCAGTAAATACTATGTCATTGTCGTCATACATCAGTATCAATGGTACATTGATTCATCCAACTCATCACCTGAAGGCAAAACTGTTCACGGGTTGAGAAAAGATGACGTAGTTTTCATGGGTTTCAGTTTGATTTTGTTTTGAAGAAAGGTCAGATATTTAAAGACTCATCCATTTGCACTGCCCATAAATTGGAAAGTAGCAAAAAATGATCATCATCCTTGTTCGGCAAGCAGTTGTCCATTGCAAATGATATTGGCTTCCAAAGGCCCTTAGAGGATTCACCAAACCACACAATTCTCTGCTAAGCAGAACCCTTACAAACACTTCATCTGGAGTTTATTTATTCTCAGATTTTTAATTTACTTTTATTCTAATAAAAGATGTCCTGATAGCTGGAGTTCTTTATCCAGTGCCTCATTTTTATGATATGTGTCATTCAATGACTATAATATTAGCCTAGTGGTCTACAGGTAACATAATAATCCTGCTCCCATATTCCCTTGCTTCCAATCCACCTTGGGCTCTGAGCTCTGTGGCAGCAGCACAGGGGAAGTATTTCACATCCCTCTCCCTCTCCCCACCAGCTGCTCACCTCTGGCAGGTTGGAAGAGTAAATGCATGTCTCTGGAGAAAAATCCATCTAGCCTTTATTTGCACAGGGAAGGTTGGTCACAATGTGAAATTAAAATGGCAAAAATATATGAAGAGCCTGAAAGGACACTCCTACCAAACCAAGGGCTACATCTTGGCTTTAACATGAGCCCTGAGCCAAGGCCCCATGCATTGTTGTGTTGTCTTGGGTCTGCCCAAGAAGGTGGCTGTGACTCAGCGTCAAAACCTGCCTCCATATCTCCTCACTGCTCTTAGAAGGAAGTTTCCTGCATGAGGCCTACGCCCAGAGCAGCATACCTTCCCGATACACCAGCTATACTAACTAATCCACTGGGGGTGAAGCCAAGGCTCCACTTGCTGCCTGCCCCGTTCTGCCTATCTACACAGCAAGGGCATAGCAGCTGTGGAAGCTATTCTCCTCCCAGCACTGCAGCCTTAGTTTGAATGCCTGAGTTTCTTCACAATGAATAGTGAAGAAATGATCATAATAGGTACATTAATAAAGGGTTGTGCCCATTTTAATCATTCCACAAAAACTCTCTGAGCCTTTAGCCTGAACCCAAAGACCTCTAGGTCAGTGGTTCATTCCAAATATGCAAACCAGATGGAATTCTACCTTCTACTTGACTGAAGATATTCTTAATCAGAAAATAGCAATCTTTGGACACAGCATTTAAAATTTCATCAGGGAGGCACTGTTTTTCATTCTGCTCAATTTGCCATGCTGGAACACCTGCTGGAAACCATTTGCAATTGCTGCTGAAGACATCAGCGCTGAAATTGTTAATTAGTTAAGTTATCCACTTCATCCACATGTTCAAAACTTTAAAGCAAGCACAGGTTTAAGCCATGTCCCTGCATATAGTCTCCCAAAACAATTTGGCAAGGCCAGTCATCTCAGCTCAATACTAAAGTAACATGGGCTGCAGCCTTAAGTGGATTAACTTGCAAAGCACCTGCCCCATTGTACCTGGCTCAAGCATCTGTCATTAGTCTCTCCCTTTGTGAGCGCTAAATTCAGTCACACATTTTAAATTGAAAGACTTTTGCATCTCTTTGTCCATTTGGTGGAAAAAGATCAAGCCATGGGCAAAGCAAATATACTAGCTCACTTTCTAGACCCTCACTAAAGAATGGCAGACTTCTCCCAGACAGTATAGATACTGATAAAGACGTGTCATTTTTTATTTCACGAGGTAGAGACCTTGTTCTTTAAAACAAGAAAATTTCTCCTCCGGTAACTTGGTCCCGAGTTGTCCACGAACTGACATCTGGGGTTAATTTCTGAAACTGAAACGTCAAAAGAGGAAAGAGTATGTTGTTCTCCAGCTATCAGAGTGGATAATGAACTTTGCTAAAGCTGATGTTGGCATGAAAGATGATCCCTTTGCTGTGCTGTTGCTCAACCAAAAGCATTTAATCAACACTTGCTGTTATGATCATTTTGATTTGATAATCAGCACCTCTTCTGAAATGATTTTCCATTTGGCAGGTGAAGTAGCAGTGACCAAAGAACAAGACTGAAACACTGATGTGGAAACATTCACATTTTATTTAATGTTAACTTAAACATTTCAGTCTACAGATGTGTTTCTATCAGAAATGCAGAAGCATGAGGTCCATTTCCCCCTCTCCTCCACATGGCACATTTTTATTTTCATCTTCTTTTCCATTGCAATCCTGTGCTTTCATGTCTTGTCAAATGTTGGCATCTATAGCCTTTGATGGTGGATGGTAATGGTGAATGGATGGCAGTTCATTTTAGTATTTATAGCCTTAATGCAGAAGGAATCTTCTGTTCTTCTAAATGGAAACTGTGGTGCAAGCCATTCTGATCTTTGTTCTCTAGGTTGTATCATGAAGACTCTTCATGTAAAATTATGTTTGTTATTTTTGTCCCTAAAATATAAATAGCCCAAAGAGTTTCAAATACTGAACTCCAGAGAGGAATCCAAACTAAATATCTAGAGTTTTTTGAGATACACACCAAATATTGTAGTATTTGCAAAGGAATCCGTATTTCTTTGTATAATGTAATGACCATTCCAAAAAAGTTAAAGCCAAGTATATGTGCTGCCCTTATACTCATGGTCAAGTTTAAAGGTTCAAAGAATAGGAGAACTTGTGGCACCTTAGAGACTAACAAATTTATTTGAGCATAAGCTTTCGTGGGCTACAACCCACTTCATCAGATGGGTAGCCCAAGAAACCTTAATGCTCAAATAAATTTGTTAGTCTCTAAAGTGCCACAAGTACTCCTGTTCTTTTTGTGGATACAGACTAACATGGCTGCTACTCTGAAATCTTTAAAGGTTCAGTTTGGTTCAGACAGGAACCTGAAAGTTTGAATGGTTTGAATGAGTGGACTATCCAAATCTTTTTGATCTGCAAATGGGGCTGTAAATATCACAGGAATAAGTCTTTATAATGTGATTTCTATTAGGCCCCACTTACATTCAAGCTGAATATACTACACTTGCAGCTTTTGTTATGATACTTTGGTGCTTCCACTCCTGACAGAGGCATGTAAAAGCGAGAAAAACAATGGGGATAAAGTAATCAAAACATTTTCAAACAACAAAAATGTTTGGTTTGAGTTTTGAGAAACAGTCAAGTTTACTGTTGTATCCTTAACTCATCAGTTGGGGGAGGAGGAATGACACACATGGAGTCCTTCTGTTGGCCTGTGGTAAAACAGTTCTCAGCCCTAGCATCTCCTTCTTTGGCAGGAACTATGTCCACTGGGTTTGTAGCACAGTCAGCTTTTAAGGAAAGGAATCTTTGCATCTCTGAACAATAGCCACTCTCTTCCAAGTAAGGCTCAGCCCTCATCACCAGACCTGTCTAGAGAATGTTAGATGTCTCCTGGGGCTTTCAATGGAATGAAAATTGTTGAGTGTCCTCGTGACTTAGCCAAAGATGGGGAGAACCACTTGGCATAGAAATCTTTCTTGGTTGGTTATCAGAGAATTATGATTTCTTCTTCTTTGCGTAGTTTCTGTATGGGTGCTCCATTCTTGATGTGCATGCTCCCCACACGCTTTGGATTAGAGACGTTCATTAGCAGTGTCCCTTCAGTCCAGGATTGTGCCACTGGCATCTTTGTGCCCTGCACCAAGGCTATATCAAGCTGCACAGGCAAACCACTCCCTCAATTCCTTCTTAAGTGCCTTGGCCCGAGACACACCTAGCGTGTCTGCTTCTTGCTTACTGTGGTAGTTTTGGAGCTTGTTGTTAGTTAGCTAGCTAGTCTAGTATTTGTTTTTTTAAAAAAGCTTTTTTAGTTATAGAGATTCCCACCAGGGAAATTCTCCCTGTCAGGGACACGCCCAGTTCACCGGGTTTAGATGCTGCCTCTCATGTAAAGAAGCCATTCCGGTCAGTGACAAATATTCAAAGTGTGATCGCTGACTGAGCTAATCACATGTGCTGCAGAAGTGCAACTTCGGCCTGCCTCTGAAATCTAGGGCTCAGAAGAACCAGGAAGTCAAACTTCAACTCCTCATGATGGAACGTTCCATCCACCCCATTTTGGAACCAGGTCAGGACCCCCCTGGACATCAGTTTCCAGGACTCGTCTGTGCACCTTGGCGCAACATTCTCAGAGGCAAAATCCTCAGAGAACTCCTCCAAAGCCTCTCAGAAGAGAAGATCTATTTCCTCTCTCAGTGATTTCCCCCTCAAAAAGACTTCAGTCTCCAGCCATATCTACAGCCTCTGACAGGTCTTCCTTGAGGCTCAGTACCACAGGCGGGAAAGGTTCCTTCGGTACAAGGGACATGGGAAAATGCCATGGCTCTAAGACTAAACAGGGTTCTGGGAAGACCTTGGTACCATTGACTGAGGACTGTACCAAACATTAAGGATTGATACCTCTTGAACTCCACTCTCTGTGCCCTTAACAAGTGTCATGGTACCATGTAAGCCTTTAACTTCATTGGCTCCAGCCTCAAAACACTCTAAGGCTCTGGTACCATTGAATAAGGATAAATACGCAGTACTGCAACATTCTTGGTGACACAGAACTTCCAATACCAGAGGGAATTGGGGTTAACCACTGAACCAGTGTCTTCATTATCAGCAGGTACCATGCATCTCTCGGTACCAAGAACCTCTTGGTCTCTGGAACCCTTCACCTCCCTGACGCTGTCTCCTGCTTATTCTCTGGGAGCTCCTCCATTAGACGAAAAAGAGACTAATAGTGATGATGACTTTTCTTCTGCTTCTTCCATTTCAGTGCAGGGTTTTCCAGTACACCCTTACACTAACCCCTACCCCCTTCCCAAAGGAGAAGGGAAGATGCTCCGGGACCTCAATATTCCTTGAGGGAGCAACGCTAGATGACACCTTCTCCCCTGTATGGGCCTCAATGGTCATACTGGGCAGGCTATTGTTGGCAGTTCTCTAGTGCCCCAATCCTATCCCATCAGGATGATAGGGAGACCCAAGCTTCCCCTTCCCATCAGCAAGAGGAAACATCTGAGGAGCAGGAGTCCATGGCAGACAAAGAAGCCATGGCTCAGACCACCCTCTCATCCTCTTTGCTGGATGATGACCTGATGCCTTTCCCCAATCTGTAACTGATTTTTGCCAGTTCTGGGAACTTGTTAGGCAGATGACAGACTCTCTGCAGACACCCCTCAAGGAGTTCAGGGAACCCTAACATAAGCTACTGGATGTTTTGCACTCTGTGATGTCACCTAGAGTTGCCTCCCTATTAATGAGGCTCTACTGGAACCCACCAGAACCATCTGGCAAACCCCAGCTACAGTGACACCCACTCATAAGAGGGTGACATAAAATATTATGTCCCCTCCAAGGACTCTGAATTCCTCTTCTCCCACCCACTTCCCAGTTCTCTGGGTGTTGATGTGGTGAATGAGTTTGGCAAACAAAACCATTATAAATCCACCCCATATGTCAGAGACCAAAAGTGCCTCGACCTCCTGGGAAAGAAGGCCTACTCATCGGCTGCGCTGCAATTTCGTATTGCAAATTACCAAGCATTGATGGCCAAGTACAACTTTATCAACTACGTGAAATTTGGATCATTTACTGAGCATCTTCCCCCAGATGACAGGGAATAATTCCAGGCCACTATTGCTGAGGGATAGTTGCTGGCAAGAACATCTTTACGGCAGTGCTCCATGCTGCGCACACCACAATCAATGACATCTCTATGATTGTGGTGATGTGTAGGGCATCCTGGCTGTAGTTGTCTCGCTTCCCCAGGAAGTTCATTAATGGTTGCGGCTCTCCCATTTGATGGATGGAAGTTGTTTGCAAAGAACATTGATGAGTCTTTAAAGATTCCAGGGCCACATTGCGCTCATTAGGCATCTATACTTCTGCAAACAAATGGAAGTTCAGCAGATCACAAACAGCTCAGAGATCCTACCCTATACAATTCTCTGGATTCAAGAGACCCACAACCCCTCCCTTCCCCAGGAGGAGGCATAGATTCCAGAGAAAGAGACCCTCTAACCCATCTGATGTGGCACAGCCCCAAGGCATCATCATCAAAATGACAGTTTTGACAGGATAGTCTAGGATTTGAATTCCCACCACTCATTAGCCTGCCAGTGTTTTTCCCACCTTCCCCCATTTGGAAACTGACTCTCCTGCTTCCAGCTTGCATGGGAGTGTATCACCTTGAACAAATGGGTGTTGGAAGTAACATCATCAGGCGACACCATCTATTTACCTCCCTCCTTCCTCCTCATTCCCCTTCCCCATTCCACTTTAGGGACCCCTCTCATGAGCCACTGCTAAAGCAGGAAGTAAACACCCTTCTTCATTTAGGAGCAATAGAATTGGTACCTGCTCAATACAGGGGGAAATGCTTCTATTTGAACTATTTCCTCATACCAAAGAAAGGTGGGTGGAGATAAATTCTAGCTCTGAGACTCCTAAACAGATTTGTGAGACCCCAGAAATTCACGATGGTGACCCTGGCAGCTATAATTCCTTCTCTAGATTCAGGGGCTTGGGTTATGGCCCTTGACCTCCAGGATATGTATTTCCATATAGCAATGCACCCACCTCACAAAAGATTCCTCTGATTTGTGGTAGTCCAGGATAGTTTCCAGTATCAAGTGCTTCCCTTCAGCTTCTTCCCAGCTCAGAGAGTATTCTCAAAGGTTCTGTTAGTAGTGGCTGCTTATCTGTGTTGCCAGGCTATAGTGGTAGTCTCGTACTTCAGCAATTGGCTACTTGAATTGATCTAACCAAGAAGTGTTGTCTCCGTTTTTGGACCTGGGCTTCCAGCTGAATGTAGAAAAATCCACATGAACGCCTGTTGAATATACAGTTCATAGGCGTGTGTCAGGATTCTCTGGTATCCAGGGCATCCCTTCCTAGGGACAGGTTTTGGACATTACTGAGCCTCATCAAAATAATTCAAGATAGTCCTCAGACCTCAGTCAGAAACTGCCTTCAGTGTCTGGGTCACGTGGCCACTTATACTTTTGTGATAGAGCATGTGAAGTTACACCTCTGCTGTTTCCAGGGGTGGCTCAGAATGGTTTACTAACCAAACAACACAGTCTAGATAAGCAGGTGTAAGTTCCACCCTGGTTAAGCATTCCCTAGACTGGTGGAAGATTCACTGCAATGTAGGGGCAGAGGTCCCTTTCCTCCAGCCAGTCCCAACAGTGACTGTAACCACAGGTGCATCTCTGTTGGGTTGAAGGGAGCACCTTGTCTCCCTGACAGCATAGGGCAGGTGATCAGCTCAATAGACCATCCTCCATGTCAACCTCCAGGAGCTCAGAGGTCAGAAATGCCTATCATCTTTTCCTTCCTTTCATCAGACACAGATCTATCAAAGTAATAACAGACAATGTGGCCTGCATGTTTTATATTAATTATCAAGGAAGGGTGAGATCCCCTTTCCTCTGTGACAAAGCAATCAAGTTGTGGAATTGGTGCATAAGGCATCAGATAAGGATCTCAGCAATGTATCTGCCTGGTATACAGAATGTCATGGCCAACTCATTCAGCACGTGCTTCTTCTCCCAAGAATACGACTGGGAGTCGAATTCCTGAGTTCTACCCAGAACCTTTCAGACTTTCAGAGTTTTCAGAAGTAGACCTTTTCACTACAATAGCAAACAAAAAATGTCACCTGTTTTGCTCAAGGAGGGCTTTAGGTCACAATTCACTGAGGGACGCCTTCCTCCTGCCTTGAATGGACAGAATGTTTTATGCCTTCCCTATGATGCCTCTCATCCTCAAGGTGATAAACAAGATCAAGCTGTGCAAGGCTAGTCTTTCTAATAGCCCCAATGTGGTCATGGCTAGCGTTCACTTACCTGTTTCACCTGGCTTTCTGTCCTCCAATAGATCTTCCAGCCGTCCCTCAACTCCTCTCTCAGGGCACTGCACATCTGATGCATCATAGCTGGGGCATTCTTCGACTCAAGGCTTGGTTTCTGGATGGTTTGCAGGGCTAGAGTCATCCTGCTCTGTGAAGGTACACAACACATACTATTAAATAATAGAAAAGTTTCTACCAGGACTACTTGTGGCGAACTGGGAATGTTCTTAATGTTTTCTCTGAATACGGTGTTGTTGCCTCAGTGTCCCCTAGGCAGTTCTCAAGTATCTGGCAGAGCAAAGGGCCAGTGCACCTAAATGCCTGATGCTCTGTCTCCTAGCAACTGATGGACTGGGCCCCTCCTCTGCAAAGGTGCCAACTGAAGGTGTTGGAGACAAAGACATCAGGTGATCTCCTGGACCGGGAAAGGAACGGAGCAGAGGAGGAGGGGCTGGAGAGGGTTGTTAGTCTGGAGCTGGCTGGGGACGAGGAGTGAAGTGCAGAGGTGGGGGTCTGGCTCACTGCCCCCAGAACGAACCTGGCCGAGGGGTCCAGTTCGCTGTATCTACAAGCTCTGTTTTAGACCCTGTTCCTATCATCGAATAAACCTCTGTTTTACTGGCTGGCTGAGAGTCACGTCTGACTGCAAAGTGGGGGTGCAGGACCCTGTGGCTTCCCCAGAACCCTGCTTTGGTGGGCTCGCTGTGGGAAGCGCATAGAGGGGCAGAGGATGCTGAATGCTCCAAGGAGAGACCCAGGAGGTGAAGACGTGTGAGCTTCTTACCCTGAACAAGTCTGCTCCAAGGGAGAGGAGGCTCCCCAAAGTCCTGACTGGCTTTGTGGGGAGCTGTTCCAGAGCATCGCCCAGTGACTCCATGACACTACTTACCTCCAGAATCGGACAAGATTCAGCCACTTGTGCAAACTCCACAATGCTGGTCTTGCATCTGCCCCTCTTCCTCTCATTCTGGAGTACCTACTACAGCTTAAGAAGTCAAGACTGTCCCTCAATTCCATCAAAGTTCACCTGGCAACCATAACAGCCTTTCATGCTACTGTTGAAGGTTTTTCTCTGTTTGTTCCCCCCCAGCCTCCCGCCCCACACACACACACACAACCACAAGATTTCTGAAGAGCTCAGTGAATCTCTTCCCACAGATAAAGGTTCCTATTTCTGCTTTGGACCTGAATTTTGTTCTCAAAAGCCTCACAAAGCCCAGGTTTGAACCAATAGCCACCTGCTTCCTATTGAATTTATCAAGGAAAACAGCTTTCCTGGTGGTGATTACTTCAGCCCGTGGAGTTGGAGAGATTGGGGCTTTAAAGGCAGACCCTCTTTCACAACATTTCACAAGTACACGGTGTCTCTATGGCAGCATCCCAGTTTTCTCCCTAAAGTGACTTTGAATTTCACCTGAATGAGGCCATATATATGCTGGTTTTCTTCTCAAAACTGCATACTTCCAACCGGGAGACCGTTATCCACACTCTAGATGTCAGGAGGATGCCATCCTAGTATCTGGTTAGAACTAAACCATTTCGTAAATGTAATAGCCTTTTCTTTTGGTTACAGACAGATCTAAGGGTTCTGTCCAGGTTCCACCCAGGGACTCTAACTGGATTTCCGAGTGTAGTTTAGCTTGCTACCAGGCTGTTGACATTCCACTCGATATCAGCATTTTGGCACACTGACTAGATCACAATCTACATCTCTGGCTCTCCTTAAAAATGTTCCATTCCAGAAATCTGCAGGGCTGCTATATGGTCTTCATTACATACTCAGTGGTGGCAGATGACAGAACAAGGAGCAACGGTCTCAAGTTGCAGTGGGGAAGATCTAGGCTGGATATTAGGAAACACTATTTCACTAGGAGGGTGGTGAAGCAAGGGAATGGGTTACCAAGCGAGGTGGTGGAATCTCCATCCTTACAGGTTTTTAAGGTCCTGCATGACAAAGCCCTGGTTGGGATGATTAGTTGTGTTGGTTCTGCTTTGAGCAGGAGTCATAGACTTTAAAGAATCATACACTTTAAGGTCAGTAGGGACCATTATGATCGTCTAGACTGACCTCCTGCAGGAGGCTGGACTAGATGACCTCTTGAGGTCTCTTCCAACCCTGATCTTCTATGATTCTGTGATCTCCTATCGAGTGTGCATGGGGTACACTGACACCAAGAGTGGAGAACCTATACGGACACACATCTCGAAGAATCACAGTTACTGCACAAGGTACGTAACCTCTTCTTTGACAGTTCTAAAATATCTGATTTACCTGAGAAACTGCAAAGAATCCAAAGGTTCAGCTTCCAATGGAAATTTTGTACAAGAAGTTTCAACCAGATGTAAACTTTGTGGTTGAGTTATTAACCTCTGAACACAGAGAACGGAAATTTTGGTGAGACATGCCTTTCATATAGAGGCATGAAAGTATTGTACGACACTGAACACAGGCCATACTAATGGATCTTTCTGAGTATGTAGTGATTATGCACTCAGGTACAGATCCTCAGCTGGCATAAATCATAATAGTTTCACTGAAGTGAGTGGAACTAATGCTAACATATACTAGTTGAGTATCTGGCCTAGACTCTTTTAAAAAAAGTCATCTTAAAGGAATATAAAAAAAATAATGCTTTAAATTTACACTAGGCAGAGGGTCCACACAAGGCCTACGCCTGAGTCCTATGCTGAGCTTCACTCTATATGCATTGTAGGCTTGTATTTATTTGGTTCAGGCCTGTCAGGGGTAAATACTTTTTCTTGGTCAGTGGATAGTGATCCCAGAACAAACATTGTTAATGGGGTTTAATGAAGTGGGAACCAAAACTAGAGCCAAACAAAATCACATCTGTGACCTCTTCAGAAATAAAATTTTCGTCACTGCTGATCACTGTAGGTCAACAACTTTATTCAAATTAAAATAAAAGGAAAACTTTGCCCCCATGATATGCCAAAGTATTATTCTGCTATCTGGGTTTCCAGGTTTATTGTTCATAAAATTAAAACCCAAGAGAGTTAATCTGAGCAGGGGGTTCGGCTAGATGACCTCCTGGGGTCCCTTCCAACCTTGATAGTCTATGATTCTATGACGTGATAAACCTAATATAAAGCATAGCATTGTGTTAGGACAATATATACTATAGCGCAGGGGTGGGCAAACATTTTGGCCCAAGGGCCACGTTGCGGTTGTGCAACTGTATGGAAGGCCAGGTAGGGAAGGCTGTGCTCCCGCCCCCATCTGCTCCCTCCCACTTCCTGCTCCCCTGACTGCCCCCCTCAAAACCCCCTATGCATCCAACCCCCGCTCCCTGTCCCTGACTGCCCCCAGAACCTCCACCCCATCCAACTGCCCCCTCATCCCTGACTGCCTCCCGGAACCCTCCACTTCCTTACCCAACCACCCTGCTCCCCACCTCCTTACCAGCAGCAAGAGCTTGCAGCCTCCACACCTGGCCAGAGCCAGCTGTGCTCCCCACGCTGCCCAGCAGGAGCGGCGAGCCAGAGTGTGGCCCCGCCCCCAGCGACGTGGCTGAAGGGGAGGGAGGAAAATGGGGAGGGGCTGGGGACTAGGCTCCCCGGCCAGGAGCTCAGGGGCTGGGCAGCACGGTCTCATGGGCCGTAGTTTGCCCATGTCTCCTATAGACAGAGCTGTTAACAATGCCTATTATTGAAGTTACTTGACATGTCTCATTGGAAGGCCCGGTTCTCAGCTGCTTATAAGTTTTCCAAACTTCAGTGATTTGAGGTTAATGTTTCTGTGCCTGATTTTTTAATTTCACCCAAAATTATTCTGCTGTTTGCAAGAATCAGGCTATTGTTTTATGCATGTTAAAAAAATTCTGGTGACTTTTTCTTTGCAAAGCTCCAGCACTTCCATGCTTCAAATTTGACAGGGGGTGGTCTATATGTCAGGGATGAGCTTTTTGCTCCCCCAAGGAAAATCCACTCAGATTTTGCCAAGTTGTAAACCTTGGAGTTTGGGGTGCTGGAGGAGGGCTCCAAGCCGGGGCAGGGAGTTGGGGTCTGGGAGGGGATGAGGGCTCTGGCTGGTGGTATGGGCTCCAGGGTAGGGGCAGAGATGAGGGGTTTGAGGTCCAGGAGAGGTCTCCAGGCTGGGGGTGTGTGGCAGAGGGGTTTGGAGTGTGGGAGGGGGCTCTGGGCTGGGGGAGGGGGCTATGGGAGGGGATACAGGCTCTGGGCGGAGGGTGTGGGCTGGGGGGGCAGCAATGAGTGGTTCAGGGTGCAGGAGGGGGCTCTAGGCTGGGACAGGGGGTTAGAGTGTGAGGGGTGAGACCTCCAGCTGAGGGTGCGGGCTCTGGGATGGGGACAGGGATGAGGGGTTTGGGGTTGTAAGATGGGCTCTGGACTGGGGCTGGGTGGTTCGGAGTGTGGGAGTGGGCTCAGAGCTGGAGCAGGGGGTTGGATGTGGGAGGGTGTTCAGGGTGCAGGCTCTGGAAGGTGCTTACCTCAGGCAGCTCCTGGGAAGTGGGAACCCGTCCCACAGGCTCCTAGGTGCAGAGATGGCCAGGGGGCTCTGCGTGCCACACCTGTCTGCAGGCGCAGCTCCCATTGGCCATAGTTTCTGGCCAATGGGAGCTGCAGAGTTGGCATTGGGGTGGCGCCTTCACCACGAGCAGGAGCAGTGTGTGGAACCCCCTGCACCTAGGAGTCAGAGGGACATGCCGGCTGCTTCTGGGAGCCACATGGAGCTGGCCACTGCAGCCAACCAGACTTTTAGTGGCCCAGTCAGCTGTGCTGACCAGAGCCACCAAGGTCTCTTTTTGACTAGGCGTTCTAGTCGAAACCTGGAAGCCTGGCTACCCAACTTTTTGTACTCACAAGTTATTGGTGGAGATTATGTTTGACCGATATTGCTGTGCGTGTTTTTTCTTTTAGGCTAGTCTTCAGCTGCTTGGAATTTAAAGTACAGCTTTTGTGTAATGTACATTTTACAGAAACATGTACATTTTTCAAATAATGTACTACTCTTTATGTATACTTAATCACTTCTGTGGTTAGAAAATATATTTATGCCTATTTTCTTAGGAAAAAATTCTCCTTCATTACACACTTAAGCTCATAAGTAAATTGTATTTATTGTGATAAATGCCATGGTAATGATCTTACCAAGCACTTGTGTAAGCTGCTATTTTCTAAAACAAATAAGTAACTTATTTCTTATTTTGCTAGAAAGGTATTTATGGTCTTCTCTGATCTAACCCATGTATTCCAACAGCTCCTGGACAATGTGCTCAGGTCCTAAGTACTTGCTTTACCAAATGAAAAAAGAAACACTTTTAGAAGGATGTGATCTCATTTGTTTTCAAAAAGATGATGATTTTAATCAAATGCTAGATGAACAGGTGTCTAGCCATAAGTGGATCAGACTTGATATTAAAAGTACATTTATAAATAGTTTAGAAAGGGTTCCTAAATGATTGATAGGTTCTATAAGCATGTTACAGACAGGAGTTGCATGTTGTAATGATTGACTATCCATTTATTAAAACATATATTACCATTTATTAACCTTTTGTAATCTATTTATAAATGTGTCCTTAATATAAAGTATGACCCATGTCAGCATTTTAATATGATTTTTGAGTGCATCACGAAAAACACAACCACAGTTGGCAATAGCTGATGTTTTTGTTGGCAGTCTCAGTGAAGAAGCCGAAGATGGAATGCACATAAAGATTGGAGCACACTCAAAAATTGAGGGAACAATGCCAATTTTTATACCAGCTGAGAATCTGGCCAGTAAATCTAAGTCAGTCTTTATGCTGTACTTTGGCTTATGCTGTACTTGTTTTGTGAATAAAATAGTCTCGAGTTCTGTCAATCCACAATTTTTAAATACATTTTTAAACAATTAAAAGGAGCTGGTAGTGTCATGTAATTGTAGATTTCACTCATGCAAACAGTGGCTCTAGAAGTGGCTTCAATGCAGAATCTTACAGGCTTAACTCCATTTTCTTGTTTCCCTTTACTGTGTGTTCACCAGATCCCTATTCAAAAAGAGAAAACTTCCTACTGTTTTCAACAACTTAAAAATTTTGGTTTTAGTCAAAGTGGACAGAAACACAAGCTTATTTTAGTATTGTTTTATATTGTTACTTTTAATCTGTTCTAGCATTTTTATTTTATTTGTTAAATAATGGGCCAAAAATATTTTTGTCTTATAGGAAAATTGTATACAGCTCTATCTATTCCTCTGTTTTTAAAAGTACACATGCCTGTTTAAAGGGAAAAGACTGGTGCAAATGTAGGCGAATTAGGGTTACAAAGTTTCAATATGTGGCAATGCAAGTGATACTCTGACCACTGCTCCTTTGAGTTGTGTTCCCAATATTTTTGGGAAACAGAGATTAGGCACACGTGTTTAATAGTGAGTAAGCATAGGTTCTTGGAGAATAGCATCCTTTTCTTTTCAGACACGTTACTAGAGTTTAACCATTCAATGTCTTTTTCATAATACTGAATATTCCTCATGAATAATGTAAACAATTCCGCAGTCTGGATTTCAGGCATCATTCCATACAGGCCTGTGTTGCAAAACCTGAAGTAAAGACTACCAGTTGTTCTGTTTGTACCTACCAAGAAAGTATTGATCAACTAGCGCAGAACATCAAATATCTCAGAATTGTGGTACTGTAGTTTGTTTCATTTCCACATTTTAAAAGCAAAGACACTTGAAGGAAAGAATAAATCTGTTGTAGAACATAGTATAAATACCTGGATAGACAGAGAGAGGATCTTTTATCCAAAGTATAATTGCAAGGACAAAGTAGGAGGAAGCTGATGCTTTTTAAAACACAAGGGAACCCTGTAAAAAAGGATTGAGAGCCCGATCTAACTCCCTTTTAAGTTAACCTTTTCATCAACCTTGCTGGGAACTGTATCAGGCCCTGAGTATGTGAATGGAAATATCATCTAGTTTTGGAAAAAGTCTTCATATCAAATCAGAAAAAAAGGCAGCAGCTTTGGAAATTTTAGGGAATGGATGATGTTTTAAGCTTTCTTTCCAAGCTAAAACTTTACTGCATAGCTTATTGAATATTTTCTCACAGGAAAATAAATCCATTCTGCTTTATAACAGACAGCATGACCTTTGAGGATAAAAAGTAAATTACATTAAACTTTTGGCAAAAATGCATTGCAGTTTTTATCCTTTATTTGGATTCTTATATGTTATTGAAGAGAACTTATAGTGGAATTCAGTACAGCTAAGTATCTTAATAATGCAAATATATGCCTTAGTACGAATTAATGGCCCAAATGCCCATTTTGGTTATTAATGCAATTAATTATCTGATGTCCCAGTATTCTGCTGCAACATAGTTTAAAAGCTTCTCTCAAGAATACAGTTTTTTCACTTGAATAATCTTGGTTGTGTCTGATTCTTCAAACTCATATGCAAAATAAACAAACAAAAGTTTCCAGCTCAGAAAGGTTTGGTGTCCTGTGTCGTAATGCCACATTATTCCACAGATATGGAAAAGATTATTTCATTCTCTTTTTCCTTCCTGCTATTTCCTGGTATCCTTGATGCTGATTAGTCCACCTAGAGAACATGCCAATGCATTTTCTGTTGGCTTGTCATAACAAGAAAAAACTGATTTTCTGCACCAAGAGGGTTGCTTTAAATGCCAGAGTGTAATCATTTGCTTTCAGTTCCTTCCATTTTATTTTGATTTAGAGTTGAGTTTTTCAGGAGATTGTAAGCTCTTCCAGGCAGGGACTGTGTCTTCCTGTGTGTTTGGAAGCATCCATCATGTGATTTGCTAGCAAAATGCAAATAAATAAATTGTAGTGGTTGTAGGAAATGTATGTTCGTGGTTATTCTCATGATTTCTTTTCAGCTGATAAACTGTCAGTTGAAAACATGTACGTGCTTGTTTCTTGTTTATTACACTGTTGTGAAAGTAACACTTGGGGAGCTTTAAATAACAATAAAATAGCCTCTCTCATTCAAGGTGAACTTTAACAACTATTTGAAACCTTACAATGTAACATTGTTTTGGCAGGATGAAGCTGCTCCAGCTGACAAACAATATAAACAAGAGCCAGCCCAGGTCACTTACTCAACATCAGCTGTTTCCAGCACACAGGAGGTGTTGTACATCAATGGAAATGGGACCTACAGTTACCATAGTTACAGAGGGTTAGGAAGTGGGCTGCTAAATCTCAGCGATGCTTCTAGCAGTGGTGAGTTTCCTTACCAATGTGTGTGGGTGTGTGTTTGTGGATGCATTTACCTCCCACAATACTGAAAACTAATCTAAAGGGTGCTGTATCTGTAGGCTTGTATTGGTTACATGACTGGGGCCCAGCCTTGCTAACCTCTGGGCATACTGCTTAGTACTGTGTGTAGTCCCCTTGTGGCTTAAATGGGGCTATTCACAACAGGACAAGATCAAGCCCTAAGTCCTTAACAAAGCTGAGTACAAATATTGGGTCAGATCCCCCACTGATGTGTAAATAGGCACAGCTTCATGAGGACCTGGTCTATTGTTATGTCTAGTTTTAAGTAGAGCACAAAATGTGGCTATTGGCTTGCATTTTTCTAATTAAAGGTTGAAAAACACTATATTCTACCTTTCAAACTTAAATGAATTTGGACAAATTTCTCAGTTGGTGTAAGTCTGCATAGCTCCATGGACTCCACTGATTGCAGTGATTTACCCCAGGTTGAGGACTGGACATGACAAGTGTAAAATAGACCTGTTGAGTTCCTATTACCTGGAGCTGAAAATAATGTAGGTAATTTTGTGTCACCATGAGGTGACAGGACCCTCTTGAAAAAAAGTAGTGATGTCTTTTGGTTAGCCAAGGTTTCTTACTCATTACAGTAGCAGATAACAGTAACAAACAAACAAGAATTGTATCATTTGTTTGGAATAATAAAAAATATTGATTCCATGTGGATATAGACTATAGGAAATGATTTTTGCCCCAGTGGTAACAGGACTATGCTCTTATCTGTCAGTAAAAAATGATTACATTGAAAGACCATGGGTCTCTTGTATCCAAAAGGAGGATTTACAGAATGTCCCAGAGGACAGGGACTACTGGCTTTTGTCCTGGGTGATCTTTCTCTCATTGAGGAAAGTGATACCACAGGTGCACAGGGTAAATCAGTAGGCCTAGTTCTGCAAGCGATTAACTGTTCAGTCTCGTCCTCAGTTTTCTCTATGCTAATTAGTTTTCTTGAGAGTTTTCAAACTGTTACCACTGTTATCAGGGCTGCAACAGTGAGCCTGAACATGGTGTCCCTGGGACCAGAAGACAATATTCCTCTGTCTCTAGCGTTGGAGACTGACTTAAACTGAGTTTTTGAAAGTCTTTAAAAGGACAATATTTTAGCTGTCAAAACTCTTAACTCAAAGCTGGAAAATTGCTGTTGTAATTGTTTCCATGTGCACAGATGTTTTTTAAGATGCTGAAAAGGTTCTCTGAGAAAATATTTTCATAAGAATAAGACACCCCTGGAAACTAGTTTTCTTGAGAAAACGCTGTTCACTTTTGCAATATATTTTTAAATTGTGGGCACATGAGGACAGACCCAGCTTCCACTGCTGAAGTCAGTGGACGTTTTGTCATTGACTTAAATAGGAGCAAAACTGGGCCTCTAAACAGTTATCCATATCTTAACTACTCAACAGAGGCCATCGGTGTTGTCCTAGTACACTTTACATAATGCCAGGTCCTGATTAACTACAACAGGGGATTTTTGAACTGTGCTTTTTTCTTCACACAATTTATAATAAAATACATTGCTGTTATTTCCATATTTCATTGAATTGCACAGCTGCATCAGAAGTATTCTATTTCATTTCAATATGCAATTAAAAAAATTAGATACTACTGTCAATATCCTAAAGAGTGGTTACTTTGGCTAGCAACTGTGATTGTGAACTACCCTTTCTTTTTAATTTCTTTGTATCTTTAATTTGTGAGTGCCAAGTGGTATGCCACAATTGGGGACCATAATGGGCCTTGTAGGAGAAACAATGGTTGGAGCTTTCCTGACACTGCACAACTAATAGACCCAAGAAACCAAGCATTATTAAATTCACCGGAGTACTGCAGCCTCTTTGTGGTATATTCCTGTGTTGCCTGTGGCAAGGGTTCTGCAGTCCCACATGAAGGTTTACCATCTGCCCACTGAGTTATCAACATCCATGGCCCCAGTACCACTGTGTGTCTTGCACCAGAAGCTGGTCAGCCATTCACCCCTCTGCCCTGATGACTATCAAACCATTTCCCCATTTGGGCCCAGACCGGTACTTAATCAGAAGATTCCACAAGTGTGCCCATGCCTTCTGCTGAAAATTATTAGAATTTGTTCTTAGCATCTTACTTACCTCAGGATACCCTGCATGAGTCACCTGGTGAGAAAAAATGTTTAATCCAGCTCCTTTTCTGTATTCCTCTTACCAACAAGAACAATACACCATAGTTCAGAAACCAACACCTGATGTTGACAGTCTGGCTAACTACTGGCCTGAGTCTCATCTGCTGCTTTTAGGAAATTGGAGAGACGAAGTGGGTAAGGTAATATCTTTTATTGGCTCAACTTCTGTTGCTGAGAGAGACATGCTTTTTGGCCATTCAGAGCTCTTCCTCTTTAGGAAAGGTAATTGAGCAGGTTGTGGCAAGGCAACTCTGACTCTTTCTTGATTCCTTAGATTTCCTTGATTGCAGTTGATCTGATTATAGGCATTTATGTGGGGTAAAAACTGCACTGACTGCATTAGTTGATGGTCTCTTCCTGGCAATGGAAGAAGATAGAGTGTCTGTGATGATTAGATCTGTCACCAACATTTGTACAATTAACTATGAGAGTTTGTTGGCTTGTTTGTGGGCACTAACTGGCATGGATGGGACTGCTCTGGAGTGGTGCTGTTCTTTCCAAAAAAGCCCAAAGGGAAGTTGTGGGCAATTGTTCCTCTGCTCCAATGGCTCTTTTTTGCACGGAGCTACACTGCTGTCTTTTAGCGTTTACGTGAGTACATTGGGAAGGGTTAGTGTGTGCCCTCTCTGTAGAGCGGATTTTGCTTGTTGATTGTTTCCTTTACTAAAGAAGTCTTCATTCTGAAAAAACATTTTCTTCTTAATTCAGTAATCCCCATCTGACATTCATGCCTTGTTTACAAATGTTCAGACAGTGTAAAAACAAGCCCACACTTTAGTCAGGATGTGTATAGATACATACTGTCATCTGCTACAAAATAAAGCCTTTTGCAAAAGCTGGATAAAAACTCATGGATTAAATATCTATTTCTGGACATTTCCTTACAGTAATATAATTACTGTCTCCAATTAGCTCTCTTATCTAATAGTCAAATCAACATGTCTTTTTATATGACGTAACTCATTTAATTATCGACGTGCATTTTATATGACATAACTCGTTAAATTTGATTGCCTCGTGCCCTGTAAATTTCCTCCCTTCTCTGATCCCATCCTTCAAATCGAGGCATCCCCTGGCCCAATTACTTAGGCCCCACTTCTCATCAGGGACCTGTCTATACCCTGCTGTGTGGTGCTGCCCTCCTCAACCTGTGCTTCCACAGGTCTAATGATAGAATCGTGATTAGTTCCTTATACAAGTGTAGCGGGGGAGCCATGAAAGGCAATGATGGGCAAGGAAAGGAAGGATGGGGCTGCAGCAGCTTGAACAAGAGGCACCTCGGTTTTACATAGGGAACTGGGGAGGGCAGAACAGGAAAGGAATAAACAGAAAGTGCCAAATTCTCTCTCCCCACCTCAAATCCACAGGGTAAATCAGTTCAACTTATTTTACATGGAGTCTGCAATAACGTGTATGGATTCTCCCTCTCCCTCCCTGGAAGCTCTCTAGGTTGGCAAAGACCTTGACAGCCCTTGTATGAGTCAGGCTGTCATGAAGAAGCAGAGAGCAGTGTAGAAAGCAAGAAGCCTCCAAGCAGATTGCTCTTGGCTGTTGTACGCCCTAAAGCCCACACGGATGAAAGGGGCATACAATTTTAGGAGACTGAACCCTCTAGACCTTTAGGGGACACATTTGGGTACCATGCAACTGAATAGAAAAATTCTGCAGACTGACTGTAGTCATATAAAGGGGCCTTGAAGTAGGAGTAGATGTAATATAATCACATGTTAAAACCCATTTACATTGCCAGAGCAGTATAAAGGGGCCTTAGTGTAAGGGACAATCTGAGTTTACTTCCCTACCTGGAAACAACCCTAGAATGGGCGCATGAGGCAATAAACAATACTATTGTTATAGGTAGCAGAGGTAGCAATGACTATAGTTAACGTTTCCCGACACTTTTCATAACACAACCCTGTTTTCAGTTGTTTGCCAAACTTAAACTGTACGAGCAGAAATTTTAAGAACATGAGAACATAAGAGCGGCCGTACCGGGTCAGACCAAAGGTCCATCCAGCCCAGCATCTGTCTACCGACAGTGGCCAATGCCAGGTGCCCCAGAGGGAGTGAGCCTAACAGGCAATGATCAAGTAATCTCTCTCCTGCCATCCATCTCCATCCTCTGACGAACAGAGGCTAGGGACACCATTCTTTACCCATCCTGGCTAATAGCCATTTATGGACTTAGCCACCATGAATTTATCCAGTTCCCTTTTAAACATTGTTATAGTCCCAGCCTTCACAACCTCCTAAGGTAAGGAGTTCCACAAGTTGACTGTGTGCTGCATGAAGAAGAGCTTCCTTTTATTTGTTTTAAACCTGCTACCTATTAATTTCATTTGGTGACCCCTTGTTCTTGTATTATGGGAATAAGTAAATAACTTTTCCTTATCCACTTCCTCAACATCACTCATGATTTTATATACCTCTATCATATCCCCCCTTAGTCTCCTCTTTTTCAAGCTGAAGAATCCTAGCCTCTTTAATCTTTCCTCATATGGGACCCTCTCCAAACCCCTAATCATTTTAGTTGCCCTTTTCTGAACCTTTTCTAGTGCTAGAATATCTTTTTTGAGATGAGGAGACCACATCTGTACACAGTATTCGAGATGTGGGCGTACCATGGATTTATATAAGGGCAATAATATATTCTCAGTCTTATTCTCTATCCCCTTTTTAATGATTCCTAACATCCTGTTTGCTTTTTTGACCGCCTCTCCACACTGCGTGGACATCTTCAGAGAACTATCCACGATGACACCAAGATATTTTTCCTGACTTGTTGTAGCTAAATTAGCCCCCATCATATTGTATGTATTGTTGGGGTTATTTTTTCCAATGTGCATTACTTTACATTTATCCACATTAAATTTCATTTGCCATTTTGTTGCCCAATCACTTAGTTTTGTGAGATCTTTTTGAAGTTCTTCACAATCTGCTTTGGTCTTAACTATCTTGAGTAGTTTAGTATCATCTGCAAACTTTGCCACTTCACTGTTTACCTTTTTCTCCAGATCATTTATGAATAAATTGAATAGAATTGGTCCTAGGACTGACCCTTGGGGAACACCACTAGTTACCCCCTCCATTTTGAAAATTTACCATTAATTCCTACCCTTTGTTCCCTGTCTTTTAACCAGTTCTCAGTCCATGAAAGGACCTTCCCTTTTATCCCATGACAGCTTAATTTACGTTAGAGCCTTTGGTGAGGGACCTTGTCAAAGGCTTTCTGGAAATCTAAGTACACTATGTCCACTGGATCCCCCTTGTCTACATGTTTGTTGACCCCTTCAAAGAACTCTAATAGATTAATAAGACACGATTTCCCTTTACAGAAAACATGTTGACTATTGCTCAACAGTTTATGTTTTTCTATGTCTCTGACAATTTTATTCTTAACTATTGTTTCGACTAATTTGCCCGGTACCAATGTTAGACTTACTGGTCTGTAATTGCCAGGATCACCTCTGGAGCCCTTTTTAAATATTGGCGTTACATTAGCTAACTTCCAGTCATTGGGTACCGAAGCCAATTTAAAGGACAGGTTACAAACCTTAGTTAATAGTTCCGCAACTTCACATTTGAGTTCTTTCAGAACTCTTGGGTTAATGCCATCTGGTCCTGGTGACTTGTTAATGTTGAGTTTATCAATTAATTCCAAAACCTCCTCTAGTGACACTTCAGTCTGTGACATTTCCTCAGATTTGTCACCTACAAAAGCCAGCTCAGGTTTGGGAATCTCCCTAACATCCTCAGCCGTGAAGACTGAAGCAAAGAATCCATTTAGTTTCTCCACAATGACTTTATCATCTTTAAGCGCTCCTTTTGTATCTCGATCGCCAAGGGGCCCCACTGGTTGTTTAGCAGGCTTCCTGCTTCTGATGTACTTAAAAAACATTTTATTACCTTTGGAGTTTTTGGCTAGCCATTCTTCAGACTCCTCTTTGGCTTTTCTTATTATACTCTTGCACTTAAGCTGGCAGTGTTTGTGCTCCTTTCTATTTGCCTGACTAGGATTTGACTTCCACTTTTTAAAGGAAGTCTTTTTATCTCTCACTGCTTCTTTTACATGGTTGTTAAGCCACGGTAGCTCTTTTTTAGTTCTTTTACTGTGTTTCTTAATTTGGGGTATACATTGAAGTTGGGCCTCTATTATGGTGTCTTTAAAAAGGGCCCATCCAACTTGCAGGGATTTCACTTTAGTCACTGTACCTTTTAACTTTTGTTTAGCTAACCCCCTCATTTTTGTATAGTTCCCTCTTTTGAAATTAAATGCCACAATATTGGGCTGTTGAGGTGTACTTCCGCCCCCCCCCCCCCTCCCCCGGAGGGATGTTGAATGCTATTGTATTGTGGTCACTATTTCCAAGCGGTCCTGTTATAGTTACCTCTTGGACCAGCTCCTGCGCTCCGCTCAGGATTAAATCTAGAGTTGCCTCTCCCCTTATGGGTTCCTGTACCAGCTGCTCCATGAAACAGTCATTTAAAGTATCGAGAAATGTTATCTCTGCATTTCATCCTGAAGTGAAATGTTCTCAGTCAATATGGGGATAATTTAAATCCCCCACTATTATTGGGTTCTTAATTTTGATAGCCTCTCTAATTTCCCTTAGCATTTCATCATCACTATTACTGTCCTGGTCAGGTGGTCGATAATGTTATATTTTATATATATAGGTGATCCCTAATGTTATATTTTTATTAGAGCATGAAATTTCTATCCATAGCAATTATATGGAATGTGTGGATTCGCTTAAGATTTTTACTTCATTTGAATCTACATTTTCTTTCACATATAGTGCCAGCCCTCTCCCTGCACGACCTGTTCTGTCCTTCCGATATATTTTGTACCCTGGAATGATTGTGTCCTATTTATTGCTCTCAGTCCACCAGGTTTCTGTGATGCCTATTATATCAATATCCTCTTTTATCACAAGGCACTCTAGTTCACCCATCTTATTATTTAGACTTCTAGCATTTGTGTACAAGCACTTTAAAAACTTGTCCCTGTTTATTTGTCTGCCCTTTTCTTTTTTATGTGACTGTTTATCATCTGATCTGGCCCTTACATTATCCTCTTCTGTCCTCTGTTCCTGACTATAACCTGGAGATTCCCTATCATCAGACTCTCCCCTAAGAGAAGTCTGTGTCCGATCCACATGCTCCTCTGCAGCAGTTGGCTTTCCCCCATCTCCTAGTTTAAAAACTGCTCTACAACCTTTTTAATGTTTAGTGCCAGCAGTCTGGTTCCACTTTGGTTTAGGTGGAGCCCATCTCTCCTGTATAGGCTCCCCCCATCCCAAAAGTTTCCCCAGTTCCTAATGAACGTAAACCCCTCCTCTCTACACCATCGTCTCATCCACGCATTGAGACTCTGAAGCTCTGCCTGCCTACCTGGCCCTGTGCGTGGAACTGGGAGCATTTCTGAGAATGCCGCCATAGAAGTCCTGGATTGCAGTCTCTTCCCTAGCAGCCTAAATTTGGCTTCCAGGATGTCTCTCCTACCCTTCCCTATGTCATTGGTACCTACATGTACCACGACCACTGGCTCCTCCCCAGCACTACACATAAGTCTGTCTAGATGCCTCGAGAGATCCACAACCTTTGCACCAGGCAGGCAAGTCACCATACGGTTCTCCTGGTCATCACAAACCCAGCTATTTATGTTTCTAATGGTCGAATCTCCCATTACTAACACCTGCCTTTTCCTAGCAACTGGAGTTCCCTCCCCCAGAGAGGTAACCTCAGTGCGAGAGACAACCCCAGCACCCTCTGGAAGGAGGGTCCCAACTATGGGAAGGTTTCCCTCTGCTCCCATTGACTGCTCTGCTTCCCTGGGCCTTTCTTCCTCCTCAACAGCACAGAGGCTGTCTGAGCGGAGGTGGGACAATTCTACAGTGTCCCGGAAAGCCTCATCAACATACCTCTGTGCCTCTCTTACCTCCTCCAGTTCCACCACCCTGGCATCCAAAGTCCGTACGTGGTCTCTGAGGGCCAGGAGCTCCTTGCACCGACTGCACACATACGCCATCCGTCCACAGGGCAGGTAATCATACATGGTGCACTCAGTGCAATAAACTGGATAGCCCCCACTCTGCTGCTGGGCGTCTGCCTGCATTGTCTCCTAGTTAATGAAAGGGTGGTTTAAAGAAAGGGGTTTTGGAATATGGTTTGGATTATAGGTTTTAAGGGGACTACAGGGGAACAGGCAGGACCGAAAAGGGACCCCCCCCTCCCTTCCAAACTCCCTTGCAAAACTCCCTGTTAGCAGCCCCTGTTTAGAAGCTCCCTGGTCACTTGTGTGCGGCTTTATAAATTTTCCATGTCAAGTGAATTTTTGGGGGAAGTTTCAAATAAAACAGTTCAGCCATTTCTGAGAAAAAGATCAGGGGGAAAATACATTGTTTTTCCCACATTAAAAAAAAATCTCAAGCTGTTCCAATGAGATGCTCTAGCATCTCCATTCTTTGGAGCAGGGGGCTTGAAATTTGGCCGGGGGTGGGGGTGCCATGCTGGTGTCAGAAATGTGCCTCTTGCTATCCCCATGAAAATTAACCCAGATTTGGCCAGGTTCTGAGCGTCTGAAAAATTTCAGTTCACACATGCTTGGGCGAGGTTGTTAGAGTTTGGCAGCTAAATTCTCCAAAGATTCTGTCTGCATTGAGCACGCTCCATCCCCTCAGACTCTGACTTGCCAATTGGACTAGGCATGCGCCGTCCCCACAGTGTGACTGAGCATGCACCAGACCAAGGCTGTAGGGGCTGAGCAGGACTTTCCATGTATTTGCTTGTCTGGCTGCTGGAATCTGTTGTGTTGCCAGGCACAGGAACTGAAAGTGGGAAGACTGTCTTTCCTGTGCTTTCAGATGCTCCCCTTGTTGGCATCCAGACAGTGAGGAATGAAAGGAGGAAGTAGCCTGATGTAGAAGTGTGAGCTAAGGATTGAGAGGTGTGGGGGGAAAGTGAATAAATGTAGGGTTGTGGGACAGGGGCAAGAGCTTGGGAAAGTATTATTCATCCCATTTTACAAAAGAGAAAAATAAGGTTCGGAGAAGTTAAGTGACTTGGTCAGCTCCATAGTAGAGCTGGGAGTCTCCTAACTCCCTATATTATCGACAGACTTCCGTCTTATGATCTTCATTTCTTCCTCTTACTGAGAGCGATGGAAACAGTTTTCCAATATGCTTGTTCTTTTCTACTTTGTATGGACCCCAGCATCCTTATGTATGGCGGTTCAGGCTGGCATGCTCAAAATTAAACTGACCCCCACATTTGGAATCAGGAAGAAATTTCTCTGACAGGGTATAATGGAAGGGTACATTATTTTGCACCTTTATCAGTGTAGTAGAGCAGGGGTCATCTATTAGGATGAGGTTGGTGTATTCCTGTGATGGCAGACACTGGTGGGCCTCAGTCATCACCTCTATCTCCAAGTAAATGTCTTGTGCTTGTTACTTGAAAATGTGTGATGGTGAATAGTTACAGACATCTTTCTTTTCTAACTTTTCCATCCTCAAGCTACAAAGCTGTGTTTCCATTAACTGAATTAGCTGAGTGTTTTGCTTCCCATGCAATTGGGGTGGGGATGGGGAGGGAAAGGATACAGAATGGAGAAAAAAGACTTAGTCCAATACATTACTGTCTGTTACCCTGGCCTGAGATGTCCTAGCACTGAGAATTATTGCTTCGTACATATCTGCCCTCTTTTGAGAGAGAGAAAGAGGAGAAACATGGTAGATGTAAAATAAAATAATAAATCATACTTCTAATCATAATAAATAATGCTCGCTTGGAAAAAAATAACAAATAAAAACAACTATTAAAGTCTAATTTTATTGGAATAGGATATGAAACAATCTGAATGCATGTTAACCACTTTCAGTGGCACTTGAAGAAAAATATTTGAATAAAAATTACACAGTAAAAAGATTATTCATAATAGATTTCAAGGTATGGACAGTGTCCCTACTTCTTGGGAATGTGTCTTTTGTTATAGCTAAATGCCATTGCCTTTTGCACCTTGATAGATGAAAAAAGTTGGTTAATTGTCATGGGGTAAAGCAATTTGACATCTTAACACATGCTTAAACTCATGTCAGCCTTTTTAAATGAGGTATTGCTGTTATAATTGTTGCCTACAATAATAACAACCAATTTGAGAGTCTGTGTTAAATGTATTAGAGCATTATTTGCTTTCAGCAGGCTATTAACTATCACATTGGTAGTTACCCACTGATAGCGTGCAATTCTGAAGAGATTATTGCTGAGACAATTCACATATGGTGTTGCCGCTTATGAGTCATCAGTGTTTATATTACCATTGGTCATATCATACATCTGACCCTGGAATTCTAAATAATTGACCTTATCAATGAATAGCGTATGAGGCAATAATTAGTTCACTTATAGATCTTGCAGTTTACAGTAAAGTCATTTGTCCAACAATGTATTTAATATCAGATTTATTCAGCAGCTAATCTGATAAATGATTGTTTAGTTCATGAAGAGAGGATTCCTAGGGTTTAATATTTTGAATGATTTAGTTAAACTAGAACCATTAAGCTTTGCAAAAGGAATGAGGAGAATGTAATTGGAATGACTCCCTAAATTTAAAGTTAAAATGTAAATCCATCAGTCTCACTGTGGCCCTCAAAAAGATCTGTCTGAACACTTTGTCTAATTCACTGCTGAAGAAGCTGTGCTATGGTGAAAATGATAGATAGGAGTCTTGAGTACTGAGCAACAAAAATACAGACCTTGTCTTCAGGTGTCCTGTACGTGCTTAATCTTTGTTTGCACACTGCCACAGACCAAAGTGACTGTGCAAGCTGATCACCTTGCATATCAAGATTTTTTTCATTGTCATGGAATGCTCTGTGACAGGCTAGGGTATTCCAAAAGGTGCAGGCCTGGTATAATCGAGGGGAAATTTAAATGGAAAGGTTCATTGCAAAAAATGCAGATTATTATTTCATTTTAATGAAAAGGAGTGCCAGGCACAGTGCCAGGTTAGTAGAGAACTTAAGGTTATTAAGAAATGAATTTCCACATAAGGGAAGAAAGAAATAGTATAAGAAACTCTTTCTAAGCTGCCCATTTTGCACCAGATGTAATCATTTGTACTGGTGGCTTCAGGAGAGAAAGCAGTCCATTAACTAGTTATTTAAAAGTATTTTAAAAGACCTGCTTATGTGCACATAGAAATAAACGATGGATTTGCTAAGCAGGGGACTACAACTCCCATCTGTCCACTCCACACTGCCTTCCTCCTGGCCAGTCAAGGGGAAAGTCCCTGAATCAGGAAGTGGCAAGGCTCTTTTGCATTGCCTCCCAGGAGCTGCAGAGAAGCTGGGTGCAGAGGGGAATCCCCAGGAATGGTTGCTGAGCTGTGATTCTTTCATTATTTAGCCACAGCGCAGTAACAGTGGGCCAGAGAAAGTAAGCATGACAATGTCACTGTAGCCTGCTGGTTTGAGCCCTCACTGGGGAAGTGGGAGGCCCAGGATCCAGTCTCCTTGAGCCAATGATTTATCCATAGTGGAACAGCTATTGGAACAGGACAAACTGAGGAAGCGTCAGATGAGCCTATTTTATAGCCCAGTAGTTATAGGTACTGCTCAGTACTGGAGTACACCCAGGATTAGAGTCACACTCAGCTGCCAATTGTCACTTTAGGCGCCTAAATCCCTGATATAACCCTATATAGAAATTATGGTTTAATGTTTACATAATTAGCCACCTGTTTATATAAATATGTATAGATTAATTCTTATTACTGAAGCTTCAGGTTGCTCTCTGAGTATTTGATATTGCATATGGATGGGCAGAAAAATACACAGTGAAGAGTGTGTGATACATTTATGACTTATTTCACAAAGAAACCAGTACAACTGATGAAGCTACAAATGAGTTATGATGTTCTTATCGTATAGTACTAGGTGTGGGTAACACTTACAGTGTTGCCACTGTGTGTCATACCCACTTCATTTCTTTTCAGACCAGGGCAGTGGTGAAGTGCATAGTGATTTAGCACAAATGGAAGTATCACTGCACTATATGTATTATCCAGGGAGCGCTAGTGACAGCTATAAATGAGGTTGCGTACACTCTCCCATTCTAGCCCTTTTGCTTTTCAGTCATTCAGAATGTTCTGAAACTTGAATCTTTCAGGATGAAATTACCTAGCTTTGGTCTCTGGCCCATGGTAAATTCGTGTAGGTAAGTTGTGCCTGGCCCTTACCCAGGTGTGCTGTGGAGGCACTGTGCAAGAGCCCCATTTCATAACCCAGGTAAGGATTGGGCACAGCTGCAGTTCCTGCATTCAGGGGAACACACGGACTGTTCCCTCACTCCTCGCTGTTCTGCGGCATGGGTGGGAGAGGAGAGAATGCTGCATCCCACAAAAGAGTAGCAGCAGGCACTTTTCTTATGTCTCCTGGAGCTCCAGTGGGCCAGTGTGGCTCTGTATTAGCCTCAGCGCTAGGCTGTGCTGAAAGGTACAATTGATTCTTTTGGAAAGTTAGAGAAAGGGTGGTTTAGCTCCTTCTGAATACAAGGAAAGTGAAAGAAAAATACTTTCCCCTTTATAAAAGAAATCCTTGCAATTTATTTTCAGAATGGCTGGGGACAGAAAGCAGTAATCTGGCACAGGAATAACTTCTTCATTGTGTATAGGGATTCGTCTGAGCTGGGAGGAGCTGCCCCAGAGCAGTGCGATGGGTTCAATGTTTAATGACTTTTTACCAGCCTTCCTCTCAGGTCACACACAATGCGTCTGCTCAGGCTGTCTGGCTTGCCTGACACTCAAATCTCATCTCCCCCCATGTTGAATTCCTCCACTAAGAACATAAGAACGGCCGTACTGGGTCAGACCAAAGGTCCATCTAGCCCAGTGTCTGTCTACCGACAGTGGCCAATGCCAGGTGCCCCAAAGGGAGTGAACCTAACAGGCAATTATCAGGTGATCTCTCTCCTGCCATCCATCTCCATCCTCTGACTAACAGAGGCTAGGGACACCATTCTTTACCTATCCTGGCTAAGAGCCATTTATGGACTTAACCACCATGAATTTATCCAGTTCTCTTTTAAACACTGTTATAGTCCTAGCCCTCACAACCTCCTCAAGTAAGGAGTTCCACAAGTTGACTGTGCGCTGCATGAAGAAGAACTTCCTTTTATTTGTTTTAAACCTGCTACCTATTAATTTCATTTGGTGACCCCTTGTTCTTGTATTATGGGAATAAGTAAATAACTTTTTCTTACCCACTTTCTCAACATCACTCATGATTTTATATACCTCTATCATATCCCCCCTTAGTCTCCTCTTTTTCAAGCTGAAGCATCCTAGCCTCTTTAATCTTTCCTCATATGCGACACTCTCCAAACCCCTAATCATTTTAGTTGCCCTCTTCTGAACCTTGTCTAGTGCTAGAATATCTTTTTTGAGATGAGGAGACCACATCTGTACACAGTATTCGAGATGTGGGTGTACCATGGATTTATATAAGGGCAATAATATATTCTCAGTCTTATTCTCTATCCCCTTTTTAATGATTCCTAACATCCTGTTTGCTTTTTTGACTGCGTCTGCACACTGCATGGACTTCTTCAGAGAATTATCCACGATGACTCCAAGATATTTTTCCTGACTCGTTGTAGCTAAATTAGCCCCCATCATATTGTATGTATAGTTGGGGTTATTTTTTCCAATGTGCATTACTTTACATTTATCCACATTAAATTTCATTTGCCAATTTGTTGCCCAATCACTTAGTTTTGTGAGATCTTTTTGAAGTTCTTCATAATCTGCTTTGGTCTTAACTATCTTGAGTAGTTTAGTATCATCTGCAAACTTTGCCACCTCACTGTTTACCCCTCTCTCCAGATCATTTATGAATAAATTGAATAGGATTGGTCCTAGGACTGACCCTTGGGGAACACCACTAGCTCCCCCATGTTTTGTTTCATCAAGTTCAAGCTTCTTTTCCTGACCTCTGTGGGCCCCTCACTAATCTGCCCATCCTTATTTGCTCTTCTAGTCTATCACATTGCCTTAAACCTGCTGTTGTCTGCCGCCAATGACAGCCTTGTTTGCTCATACCAGTTTCTCACATACATGGCTCTGTGCCTTCTTCCATGCTGCTCCTTACACAAAAATAATGCTCCCTGCACTGATCTGTAAGGCTACTACTCTCTCCTGCAGCACTGCCACCACTGCCATGACACACTGAGGACAGATGGGACTGGCTGGCCCTTAACTGAGCTATAGTCATCCAAAAAGTCCCAACATACATTTGATTCTATCTATTCTTGTGCTTCGTATGTCACTTTCTTTCTTCGACTGTAAACTTTTCAGGGTAGAGCTAAGTCTTGGTATGTGATTGTACAGAACATAGCACAATAGAACTTCAGCCTGATTGGGTGCATAAAGCTTCCATGAATTGAAAATAGTATGTGCCTAGTGCTTATGGTTTTCAGTGGTACAGGGCTCAGCTCTACCTTTTAGAAAGAGATGATTCAAACATCAAGGGTGGGGTGATTTACTTCACTTAAAATGGGAAATTTTAAAATAAAGGCTAAAGAAAATAGGGGAAAGTGTCTGGTTTCTTTGGGGGCATTACAACTCTTCTAGATTTCATCTTTATTTTTCAGACTGGGATGTAACCTGGGTCACCAATTCCTGCTCAATCTCCTCTCTACATGTGGGATTCAAAGCCTGCAGCTCATCCAGCTGCTTCACTTAGAATCTCTTCTTCTCTTACCAGGTTGGGTAACTGTCCCATATGTGTCCAAGATCATCAAAAGGGCCTCAGGAAGAGCTGTACTTCCAGCTGAACAAAGGTGCCGCAAACAAACAGTTGGGTATAGATGTGGGTATAGAGTGAGCTCCCACATCTTCAGTGATTCTTTGTACCAGCATTCAGTTTATGTTATTAGTTTGTTAGACTCAGGTGAATTTCAACTGAGTTTTGCTGATCCATTGCATGTGCAGTGTGTGGATATTAGTTGCAGTTGGCATAGAATTTTCCATCCAGCTTCCATTAGGATTTTAGAAAAAACACACTTTGTGGAGTTAAAATCTCCCTGTGGGGGTTAATAGGCACATTTAAAGATAGTAGGCTAGATCCTCAGCTTCTATTGGTTTGATGAACCACACCAATTTATGCCAATTGGGCATCAGGCCTACTTCTGTCTTTCCTTTGAGAATGTCTCACTGCATGTGCTGAAATACTGCAAGGAAAAGCCCATTAATGAAACGATAACATTACAAAATTTTATACTTAGTGATGAAATAAATTTAATATTCTATTCAACTATTTAAAAACCTGGATTGCTGAGGAGCAAAACCATTCATTCTCATTTCAGAAAAAGATTTGTTCTGCTACAGAAATCGTGCTCTGCCATATATTTTCTGTGTGGTTTTGGCTGTGACATGAATGAGAGTCCAGGGAAGAACATAAAAATGAAAGTAGATTCATCTGGAACATGATGCCCTCAATATTTCAATGGCCAACTTTTCAGTACTGGCACAATAAGTATAGAAGTCTTTAATGGCTTCTTACAGCCATTCAGCTTAGCTGATATTATGATCTGTATACTCTTGTTCAGGATGCTGTGTTGAGATTTTACTTCCTTAGAATTCTCCTTTTGAGCTTCATCGTGATATAGTCATTGCCCTGTAATGTATGATGACCATTAGGTAGATTCACTAGCCTACTTCTCTCGTTCATCCCATGTATATCGGGGTAACAATTAAAACAAAGCAGTCATACCAATGTAAAACTGGTGAATGTGAATGGAGGGCTCGGCTGTCTTTGTAGTTCACCTGTTCGTGCTACCAATTCCAGATCTCGAAGTGAGAATATTTAACAGTGCAGGTTCTGTGTGACCAGTCTCTTTTTGTGTGCCTGACTCTGCCTGCGCTTCCCTGAAGTCAATGGGAGGTTTGCCATTGACTTCAGTGACTACAGCAATATGACATTATCAGCATTATCTACCAGTAGCTTTATCTCAGGGTTGTCAAAAAGGAAATAGAATTAAGTAACATTAAGGGCCATTTCTTCAACTAATGTAAATCGGTATAGCTCTTAGCTTTTCTGCTAACTTCTGTTTATCTACCAGGCCCATCCCCAGGGCCTTACAAATATATTATTGTTTTAATCAAGCTTCTCTCTCTCTCCCTTCATTCCATTCCTCCACTGAGTAGGGAGTTGTTCCTCCCGTCCCCCCCATCCGACGCCTTGAACTGTGATTCTGTTGGAGTTACTGCGGAATGGCTGGAAATAAGTTGGTTTTGCGTTTTGTTCTGGCGCTTCATGTTTATCCCAATCTCTTCAAAAAGAAAGTCCCAGGAGTGGGCCAGTTGCTTAGAAAGCTCCGCCCCCTGCACATACAAGATTTACTTTTGAGATAGACATTTCCACCACCAGCGATCCCGTACCCTGGGCTATGTTAGCAGAAGCCAAGGAGTGAATGAAACCTGTTACATGTCAAAATGAACTGCAACATGCCCTCACTATGAATAGCTGCTACTTGTCACCATTTACTGATAAACTGCTTGAGCAGTTTGTTGTTGCTCTTGAATTGTGTCTACATATCTATCATAGTGAAACTTTTTTCTGGCAGGAAAACCTAATGCTTCAGTTTTTTCCATTTGTTATTTCCAGGTCCAACAGATCTCAGTATGAAGAGGCAGTTAGCAACCGGCTCTGGAGCCTCCAGTAGTACAAGCTCTAGACCCCAGCTGAGTCCAACTGAAATAAATGCAGTGCGGCAGCTTGTTGCAGGGTATCGAGAATCGGCAGCATTTTTATTGCGTTCTGCAGATGAACTGGAAAACCTTATTTTGCAGCAGAACTGAGTCACATGACCTTCCTGTTGGCTAGTCTTATCTCGGAGTTTCCACTAATGACATTTTGAGTTCCCAGAGCAGACGCTTCAATTACTGCAGTCTTTTTAGGAGAGTTAATTACCATAATGCCACACTGTTCTTGATCCATAAAGTGACGTGTTAAGGTGCTTCAAGTGAACTTTGACTTCCAATAGTTCTGAGGTACTTTAATGTGTCCAGCCTATTGCTTTTTGTTTTAGTGTGTCAGCATAAATATAAAAAAAGTGGCTAGAGATTGTTAACTCGTTCTAACAAGTGGAGGAAAGAGACGATGCTGTGGTGGTAAAAATTGGTTCAAGATCCAAGTGCAATATTAGTGGAATGTGCTACTGACTCTTTGGACTTAAAGCTGCAGTATATGGCAAAACGTTGCCAAAATCCTGTTGCCACAGGACACAATTGCAATGGAAAGGATCTTGTATTTTCAAAAATGTAATTTTATAAAAACAAAACAAAAAAAAACTTTTGTTTTCATTCAAAATTTTTCATTTTTACTTTGGTAAACTTTTTCACTGGTCCTAAAAATGTTTTGAGGAGATATTGTAAGTCCCCCTCTTCCTCTCCAGAACCCCTTGTCCCTCCCTTCTCCCCAGCTTCATATTCTTTCTACAAGTAACTCTCAATGCTGGATAACCCTTCCCTTGTGTACTGTAAATTGTCATTTCTGGAATCACTTCAAAAGGAAGCATGCATTTCCTTACATTCATACCATTCTCACCTCCATCCTGTAATATATTGCAGCTTTATTAGCAGTTAATAGAGAAGAGGGTTTTTTTAAAAGACATATCATTTAAAAAAAATTGGTTTCTTACAGCTAGCTCATTTAACTCCATGATCGCTGCTGCTGTCTTGTACAAGTCCCTTTAGTAGCGATTGGATGTAGATGATTGAATGTTAAGAGGTTGCAAGTGACAATCTGAAAATTTGCACTCTTGTGTTTGTTTGTTTATTTATTTATTTATTCTTTTCAACAAAATACGTACAGAAAAAAAGGCCATTGACATTTCTGGTGTGATTTGTGTAATGCCTACACCTAGCTGAAAACTGTACAAAAACGATTAATGGATGCAGCTTCAACTTTAATTGAATTCTTCTCTCCTCTTCCCAACTTTTCCCATCCCCTCTTTCTTATTTTATAAGGTTGAATACACATTAATGGTGTTTTTTTGTGCACTAAGGCAAGCTTATTTTTGAATATATAGAGACAAGTACTTTTGTTCATGCTTACTGTACTATTTGTTCTGTTTAGCTTTTATTGAATAACAAGTTCCTTGTGCATTCCTGAATTTGCCTTATTTCATGTACAAAATTTCATGTAATTCAGTTTTTGACAATGAGTTGAAGGCATCAGTGATATTTTATATCTACTTGTTACATATAGTTTTCCAAGTAATGACTGTGATTGTGACCCAGTAATGTGCACTTTTTCTTGTAATGTGGACATTGCTATGCTTTTCCCCCTCTAGTGTTTCTAGAATTACTATTGCTTACAGTTATGTAAAGAAAATGAAAAAGAAAAAAAAGAACTTTTGTGATACTGTTGGTGAATATTAATGTGAAAAAGGCTATGAAATATGAGTATTTTGGAGGTACATAGATACACAAACATCTATCTGAGTTGTGAACTAATGTTCACAAGTTTAAATGAAAATTCAAAAACTGAGGGCTGGAATTATTTCCTCTGTTTTGTTTGGGTAAATAAACAGATTTCTGTGTTTAACGATTGTGAAACATTATAACGTTTAAACAAACATAGTGTCTAATCAGTTATTAGCATTGTCCTCTTTAAACAGGAAAAGGGGACTTCCGTGCCAGCTGTTGGAGTCGCTATAGCTCAGTTCTCAAAAATATTGAGTAAATCCATTGGGATGATTCTAGATAGAGCTTTGTCCTAGTGAAGAATCTCTTCAATAAGAGCACAGAGAGGCAGTGCATAAATCATGAGGTCCAAGTCACTAACGCTTCACAATTTAAACCTGGCTTGAGGCAACACAATCTAACTGGTAAAATTTGTTCTTAAAAAAAATCTATCAAGTGTCATTAAAAGGCACTTGCCATTGATTATGGGAATACTGTAGCAAGTTCTTGTTAATTGCTGCCCATAATTTAATAGATATATTTTCTCCTACTGTAATTAACACCATGTTCTCACCATTTTCTTCAAAAATGTTCTGTGGCTCTGCTTTCCAGTGTAGACAGTTTTGCTGTTCCTCTCCTCTGGTGTCCTTCAGGAATTGAAGAGCCAATCGGGAGCAAGAGATTTAATGTTAGTCCCTTATGTTTTCAGGCAATATCTCCAGACTCCTCTGCATCTTCCTGCCTCAAAGTGAGGGAGGTAGCAAGTGACTCTTCCTGAGGTAACATCTTTAGTCCTCAACCATAATAGCCATGGAAGAGAGCACAGCTAATGCAGGCTTTTCACCCTTCATGTAGAAGGAGGTTGTAATGGTGCTAGGACTGCAGTTTCCCTAGTCTTCTCTTGCAGGGCTGGTGTACTTCAAATGTTCAGCTAAGCTGCAACTGAGCAGTTTGTCCACCCAGCTGTTTGCCAGCTGGAATGAACGAACTGCGGTGCTCAGCATGCTAAAACCAGAGCTCGACTGGATGCCAGGGACAGCTGAGAGAAAGAAGAGGTAAGGGATTTACTTTATAACCCCCTTCCCCAGTGATTCTTTTTTTTATTTTATTTGATATTATTTTTTGAGGGAGAAGCACTATTGGCCCTATTTTGTGGCTCAGTGGAGCCTTCAAGGCCTTCCTGCTCTCTCCCCTTTGAAGAGCATAGGCCTCTCTCCCATCCCATTCCTCATAGACACTCACCAAGCATGCCCTCCACCACAGATCCCCTTCTCCAGGTTCCCTCCTCAGGAATCTCAAGGGATCTTTTTCAGACTCATTACATGCTGCAATCAAACCCTTCAATTACTTAGAACTCAAGTCCCTATCCTCTTTAAAACCCTCCAGACTTACCCCCCTCCTTTTGAGGGACAACTTGTCTCCCATATGACCTAAATTCTGAGTTGTTCCCTTGAAATTTCACTACAATCATATCAGTGATAGTGGTGGCCTTCAGGAAGGAGGACATTAACTCATCTAGGCTAAGTCCCAGCAGGATTCACTCTGGGTGGGCTCTCATTCTCCTACAGCAGTTTTAGCCCCTAGAGGTGAACCTAGAGAAAAACTCACCCATTCTTTTACAAAAACGTATGCATCTTGGAACAGTCAGACTCACCTACAGGTTTAGCCTTCCTCTTTCACAAAAAATTCCTGAAACCACCATCTGGGAGTTCTAATCAAGTCATAATTCACCATCCATTTCTGCATGTGAATAATGGGTATACAAATATCTTGCTAGAATCTGGTTCCCTGGGTTCAGTACCACTCTCAGATGCAAATTGTCCCTGAAAGCCTTGCACTTCCTGAGGAAACAGAACTTCCAGCCTACCTGGTTAAGTAGATCTCTCTTCACCTGGTTATTGGCCACTTCACAGGAAACTCATTCAGAATGTTGTTTCCTGTTTTCCTTGGATCTTTTTGAATCCCAGTCTCACCACCCTATATCCAGATATTGCAGTAGTTATCCTGACCTGAAATCCTGTGCTCAGCATGTCTTCCCAGTCCTCAGGACAAAGGAGTCTGTCAAACACATTTGCCCTCTTTCCACACATCTGGAAGGTTATAAAAGCACAGAGCAATGGATGCCAGATTATCTGAATTACTGCAGAGTGCTAAGAAGCCTCTAGTTTATTGACTTTCTGCAGCTCTGAGAGATGATCCAACTGCTCTCTGACAGACCCGATCCCTTTCATCAAAACCCCACCCACCACCCATCTCTCTCTATCTCAGCGTCCTCCCCAAATGCCAGGAGTTCACCATGCTCTTACATACTTGTTTCAAGTAAATAAATAACCAGGTCGTTTCAAGTCAATAAAGAACATGGGCCGTTTGCTCTGCCTGATGTGGGTTGCACCAAACCTAGGCTAAGCACATCTCCTTCCCAGATATCCTGGAAATTCCCCTGGGTGGCTTCTGCAGTTCCAAGCTTTGGCTCTTACTGTTTCTTGGGATTTGTTTGTGGGCACCTGATAAGCCACAGAAAATCAATTAGCAGGTAAGAAAATGTATCTATTGTGTTTAGACTCTTTGTCAGAGGATCAAAGACTGAAACCATTGCTGCCTGCCCACCATGTCTGGAGAACTTTCTGAGTGAGAACTAGTAGACTAGGATCTACTTGCTCACATGTGGAAAAAGGAAAAATACTATCCAGCCCACAAAATAGAAAAAAGATGCTGGTTGAGCTCTCCTCAGGATGTTCCCACAATCCTAAACACCATCCCAATCCCAGAGGAGCCATATGGTTTTGCTATAAGGACCAGTGAAAATGTTGATGAATATTTAAACAAAACATTGTTATTAGGCTTCAGTGTCAGGGTTTCATTGAGAAGAAGGAGCAACTGACTCCTCTGAGTTAGTGTTACTGTTTCAGGCTATCAGCAGCTCTGGTAAGATTTCACTGCAATCTTCTTTGGAAGGTTAGCCTGGCAATCACAAAGGAAAGAAACTTTTTCTTAAATGAAAGCTGGCATTCTACAGAAACTGTTGGGCCCAGCAGAGAATTCCAACCCCTAAAGTCCAGAAGAACTAAGTTAATAAAACATAAAACTATACCACTAATAAAAAGTGGTTGGTGGCACAGTTCAACCATATGGTGGCAGTGGTTTTATATTTATATTGAACTAGACCTGAGAAGTCCCATTGTGCAAGGTACTGTGCTAACACATAGTAAGAGACAACCCTGCCCCAGAGAGTTTACAGTATACATGGATACAACAAAAGATGGAAGGAGAAAACAAAGACACAGAGAGGTGGCTGAACCCAGAAGAGAAGCCAGGTCTTCCGACTCTTAATCCAGTATCCTATTCACTCATCCACACTGCCCTATGCAAGGTCCAGTATGTAAAGTCCTGGGGTCCAATTCTGTGTTCTAGCTGAGCTTCCTTGGTAGCAAGAACAAATATTGGGGGTGGAGGATGAAGAGGTGGTTTTGAGCTCTCTGCTGACCAAGAAATCTCTTGAATGCCCTTTTCCCCGCTGGAGCAGCCAACAGGCCTGGGAGGAATGAAGAATTGGTCCCCTAGTCTGTGAGTAATGGCTTTAAAGTGTAATACATAATTGAGTTAATTTCCTTCAGTGTGGAGCGAGATCTTTATGTCAGCGTTTTTCATCCCTGTTCCCAGTAATAAATGTCTGGAAACAAACTTGAAAAGGCTCCTAATAATTGTGAATGTATGTAATTCATCTTGTAATTACATCTTTGCTTTGGAACCCTGTTTATCTATCTTAGTAAAATGATGCTGTAAAGAAAATTGAGGGAAGGTTACAATATATCAATTGCGTGTAGGTGCATCACTTGAATCTTTTTCTGAGACTCCGAGCAACCACATAAGCAGCAGGGGTATGGATTACAGAGGTTAATTAAAAGGACACTGTCAAAGTGATTTCAAGGTTTTAAAAATCATTTTTTGATTGAAGTTGTTTACAACATCCCCTTGGAAGCTTAAAAAGGATTATTTTTTCCTCTATTACACATGCCTGCTGGTTTATTATTGTAGGGTTGCTTGTGAAATCTTAGATGCTGGCATTTCTTTATAATTAGAAGCAAGAGCACCAAAGCACTTGTTTTAGGGGAAAACACGTTGGAAACATAGAGGGGGGAAATACGTTGGAAACATAGAGGGGGGAAAAGAGGAGAGATTTTTGATCCATCAACTTTATTTATTTACTTACTTTTCATTACAAAATCTGAGAAGCGTAGAACCACGATCCTGACCTACTTATTTTCTCTCCTTTTCCATAAAAGGGAGGGTAGGATTTGAAATATGGAAGAGCAGCTTCCAGCTGAGAGAAGCCCCCGCTGGCTTAGCCACCAGGCAGATTTACTTTAGTTCATTCACTGGCTCTGCTACCTGCAAAGTGCAAACTACAAGGTTCTGAGTTCATGGCTCAGTTGCAATACTGTCCAGGTCACTCGCTCAGTAGGTACAATCAGCCTAAGGATTTGGCTTCTGTTTTTTTAAGAGTTTCTTATTAATTTTTACTTTTCGATAAAACATCATGATACAAAAAGCAAACACAAATGAAAATGATAAACTCACAGCAAGCCTATAGAATGTACAGCATAGCTGTGACATATATATGCAAAACACATTTTACCATCTTAATATTAAATATCAAATAAATCAAAACTTTGCAATTAATGGGAGGAAATCAGAGGCAGGGCAGGGAGGGGAAGTGTGAAAACCAGGCTGGAAGGAGGGAGGAGGAAAAGGAAGGACATCTGGAATGGCCACTGGGCTCCAGGGTTTTCCTTAGTCAAGTGTTTCTAAAACTGGAGCCCAGATTTCTTCTAACTCATGTAGTGTCTCTGTGGCAAAGGGTGGCCCGTCTTTGCCCACTAGGCGAGAGCGGTCTGAAAACCATTGTTTTATTCTGTGCATTGATTTACTTCTGTAAAACGCTCAGTTCATGATCATGGCTGCTCTCAGAAACCACAAATGCCCAAATCCATGGGTAAATAACCTACATAATTCTTGAGTGATGTTTGCTTGCTAAAGCCCCAAATCATTTAAATTCTATTGTCAACTTCTTTCCACAGATGTTTCACTAGAAGACATTCCCACAACAACTGGAGAAGGGTTCCCTTATATGTCCTGCAGCCACAGCATGTATCCAAAGGAACAGCTTCAATCTTTACATAGTCTCTGTGGTGTCCAATATATTCTAAAGAATGGTTTTGTTTAATTAAATACAATCATAAATCTATAGAAGCACAGCATTGTATAATGCATTTGACCACTGTGGAGCCTTTAAAGTAGTGGTTCTTAAACTGGGGTGCACACACCCCCTGGGGGTATGAAATGTCTTTATGGGGGTACGAGACATGCCAGATTTTTTTAGAAAGTAAATCATTGAAAACACAAATTAAGCACAGGCACGCAAGTGCAGCTACTTTGTTTCATCAAACCTATATATTTATTGTATGTATATAATTCTAAAAAAGTGTAATTTTTCATGTATTCTTAATTTTACTGTGAAATTAAAATAACTATATAATTCTCTTTCATTTTATAGTTATGCTATATCTAGGTTTAAAGAACTGATCTACTTCAACTATTTTTGATCAGGGGTGCAAGAACATATTTTGAGAACCAAAGGGTGCAGGCTGCAGTAAAGGTTAAGAACCACTGCTTTAAAAGATGTGCCAACTCTTTATCGCAGATTTTAGTAATAAAGTCAAGACTCAGTCTTTTTCCATTGAGGGACATGTCTACTATACTCAATTCTTAGGGGTGTTGGGCAGCCTCAGGGCATCAGGGCCAAAGAGCTAGCTCAATAAATATTTTAGCTGTATATATTGCCATATCACTGTGGCTGAGAGGTTACAATGATATTGCAGGACATAGACTGGAACTATGTCCACATTATCAACCAGATGTGACAGGATGTAATGCCTCTCTCTGTCCATTCTCTTCATATGATTGGTTGCCAATCTGTAAGTCAGAATGACTCCAAATAGTGGCTTTTGTATGGAATCTATTGGCCAAAAAGGGACAATACTCTCCAGGTGGTCACTACAGAGGGGCACTCTGTTTTTCTGTGTAGAATGGGGATCCCAAGAACCCTGGCAGGCAGATTGACTTAAGGGGTTGTGGTGGTTGTGTTGGAACCAGTGGAGGCCTGGGACATGATAGAGCTGCTTCAGACTCCTGGATCTCCTGCCTCTATCAAAGGGGAGTTGAGACATCCACCAAGATAGTATGGGGCATTGTTCTGGGCTGCATATGAAGGTCTTGATAATCTTATTAAATCCTTTAAAATAGGATGGGGAGATGATGATGGGTAGTCTACTAAAAATGTACAAAAATCTAGATAAGACATTCATCTTAACTATGTTAATTTTCACACAGAGGCTCAGAGAAAGCTCTTGCCAGGAACTGGAGTCTTCGGCTAATTGTAGAAAGGTTGGTGCTCACTTCATTTTAACAGGTGTTTCAAGATTCCTTGGTATTTTTATCTCCAAGTATTTAATTGTCTCTGACTACCTATGTTGTATACAGTGTCATTGTAGCTGTGCAGAATATTCGAGAGACGAGGTGGGTGAGCTCTTCAGGTCTAGGAAGCCTTCACAGAGGTTTCACAGAGCTCTTCTTCCGGTCTGTGTAAGTTCAAAAGCTTGTTTCTCTCACCAACAGATGTTGGTCCAATAAAAGATATTACCTCACCCTGAAAGTGAGCCGAAATCTTGGATTAATGCTAGGTCAAGGATTGAGGTTTTGGGATATGTTATAAACAAAAGGATATCATCGGTGTTAACATCAAATGGCACTACAATGGGCCAGTCCTGATATCTCAAATATTTGAGTGAAAGCCTACAGCGATTTCCATGGGTTCTCAGCCTGGATCAAACAAGAGCAGGGACAATGAACAATCCTGTCTAGGGCTTCTGCAGAAGTTAAATGAGACTGAAATTATGCCAATGGTTAAGATATGAGATGTGAAGACCTTTTATAGAAGTTGAATCCATGCTCTAAAAACAGGCCTAAAACCAGGCCTCTGTATTCCCAGTTCACTTGATCAAAGGCCTTTTCTTCATCATAAGAAAAACCATACTAGGTTAGACCAACGGTCCATCTAGCCAATGCCAGGTGCCTCAGAGCAAATGAACAGAACAAGTAGTCATCAAGTAATCCATCCTCTGTGGTCCACTTCCAGCTTCTGGCAGTCCGAGGCTAGGGATACCCACAGCAATGGAGTTGCATCCCTGAGCATCTTGGCTAATAGCCATTGATGGGACGTGTTCTCCAGGAGCTTACTGAATTCTTTTTTTAACCCCATTATAGGTTTGACCTTCACAACGTCCCCTGGCAACAAGTTCCACAGGTTTTCTGTGAAGAAGTGTGAAGAAGTACTTCAGTTTTTTTAAACATGCTGCTGCCTATTAATTTTATTGGGTGACCCATGATCCTTGTGTTATGTGAAGGAGTAAATAACACTTCCTTATTCACTTTCTCCACACCAGTCATGATTTTACAGTCATGATCACATCCCCCCAGTCCTCTTTTTTGCAAGCTGAAAAGTCCAAGTCTTTTTAAAATCTCTCCTCATATAGAAGCTGTTCCAGACCCTTAATCATTTTTGTTGCCCTTCTCTGTACCTTTTCCAATTCTATATCTTTTTTGAGTTGGGGTGACCAGAACTGCACGCAGTATTCAAGGCATGGGAGTACCATGGATTTTGATAGTAGCATTGTAATATTTTCTATCTTATTATCAATCTCTTTTCTAATGGCTCCTAACATCGTTAGCTTGTTTGACAGCCACTGGATATTGAGTGTCCAAATCTAGAAGTGACTGGGGGTTGGGCTTATTACGCTACAATGCTGTGGTATCTACTAACTGTCTTATGTTATCCAAGCCATGCCTGCCTTTCCTAAATCCTATCATTCTCCAGCCTCACTGCCAAAAGTTTGGCCAATATTTTCCACATCACTATTAATTAGGAAAATTGCTCTACAGTTCAAGAACATGAGATCCTGACTCGTTTGGGAATCACTGAAATCAAGCTTCTCTCAGGGTGTAGGGGAAAGTCCCTCTTCCAGGGACTCACTGAATAGGGTAAGCAGCTTGCCTGCAAGGGGTTCAGAAAAATGTTTATAAAAGTCAAAGAAGCTGGCTGAGGTAGCAACCTTACCCCATGCCCTGGATTTCAGGGTGTCAGGAAGCTCCATTGCTGTTAACAGAACATCCAAGCTCTCTCACTGCACCACAGAGAAGCGTTTCTGTTTAGCAAGGAAAGCTTCCAGGGCCTCGTGTGAAAGGGCAGAATCAGAATTGTACAGACTTCTGTAAAAATTAAATAATTGTTTTCTTTATATCTCGGGCTGATGCACAATTTATTGTGCTTTTCTCAGATTGCAGTAGTGGTTCCCCTGGCAGTCACGCCCAGCTGCTAAATCCGTACTGTATTTTGCTTTCTTGAGGGTTGGCTGAGGTCTAAAGATAAAGGCCTTACTACTGCTAATGAGTCCAACAGACTCCACTGGCCATCACATACAGTCCCCAGCTAAAACCCCTCCAACACATCATCAGGGATCTACAACCCATCCTGGACAATGATCTCTCACTTTCACAGGCCTTGGGTGGCAGGCCAGTCCTCACCCACAGACAACCTGCCAACCTGAAGTATATTCTCACCAGTAACTGCACACCACACCATAGTAACTCTAGCTCAGGAACCAATCCATGCAACAAACCTTGATGCCAACTCTGCCCACATATCTATACCAGCGACACCATCACAGGACCTAACCAGATCAGCCACACCATCACCGGTTCATTCATCTGCACGTCCACCAATATAATATACGCCATCATATGCCAGCAATGCCCCTCTGCTATGTACATCGGTCAAACTGGACAGTCTCTACAGAAAAGGATAAATGCACACAAATCAGATATTAGGAATGGCAATATACAAAAACCTGTAGGAGAACACTTCAATCTCCCTAAACACACTATAGCAGATCTAAAGGTAGCCATCCTGCAGCAAAAAAACTTCAGGACCAGACTTCAAAGAGAAACTGCTGAGCTTCAGTTCATCTGCAAATTTGACACCATCAGCTCAGGATTAAACAAAGACTGTGAATGGCTTGCCAACTACAAAAGCAGTTTCTCCTCCCTTGGTGTTCACACCTCAACTGCTAGAAGAGGACCGCATCCTCCCTGATTGAACTAACCTCGTTATCTCTAGCCTGCTTCTTGATTGCATATATATACCTGCCCCTGGAAATTTCCACTACATGTATCCAACGAAGTGGGTATTCACCCACGAAAGCTCATGCTCCAATACATCTGTTAGTCTTTATGGTGCCACAGAACTCTTTGCTGCTTTTACTGCTAATGAGTAATGCAGCTTCTCCTTTAGCTCAAGTGGTCAAAACATCTGGTTCTGGAGGCAAAGATCCAGGATAACCATGTTGATTGGAGTTGCATGTTCACTTGGAGAATCTAGTCAAAGGGTAGTAGACAGAGGTATAAAGACTAATGAAGGGTAAAACATACTCAGAGTTGAAGTGAGCATCACTTGTGACAAATATGCACACAATGCCAGCTTCTTGTCACAGGTGTGGCATCAATCTCTGATTAAAAAGCTTACCTTGAAATCAAGGAGGCTTTAGCATTAAGTAAAATATTCTAAATTCTACAGCACTATTGGGACTAAAAGATAAGGGCCTGGTTTGCAGAGGCAATCAGAGCTGTGTGTCCTTTGCACCTTTGAAAATAAGGCCCTCAAAACGTGAGCAAGCCAGGACTAAGGAGAGGATAACCCTTCCCTGTTTTCAGATGGGAACAAGAAATGAAAACTAAGAATATTATTTTAAGCAAAAAGTTCCAACCTTGATTCCTGTGTCATCATCTCCTCTTCCCCACCAGTAAAGAAAGACAAGGTTGAATTCACGAAGTCTACACAAAGCCACAGTAACTGAACTTTGTGCTCAGAAATCTAAAGGGGGTGGGAGGATAGACACATCCTGCCAGTGTGCTAAAACTAGCTGTGTGGCCATTGTGGCACTGATGGAGGCTCAGGCTAGCCAGCCAAGCTTGAACCCCTCCTACCTCCTGGTTCCAGGGTAAAGTGCCTAGCCCAAACCTGTACTGGTGCCACAACCACCATGCTATTTTTAGCATGGTAACGTTAAGCCCCTCTAGCACACATCTGTCTACTGGTCTGGAAGACTCACTCCCAGCTGTAGTGTAAACATCTCATGTAGGCATCCAGATGTTCCTTATAATAACCATCCCACCTATCTGCTGTGTCTTATTAACCCTGTGATATTTTGTTTTCACTCTGTTGCTTGGCCTTTTGAGTGTGTTTATTTTTTATTTTTATATGAACAGTATTTATTTTTAGCATCTCACTTTCAGCACTCAGCAAATAAGAATCTCTTAGGATTATTTAACAAAGGGAAATATAATTTTTCTTAAATTGTTCTGCTTCCATCAATCCTGGGGCTTGGGCTTGGGCTTGGTCTTATTTAATAAGACTTGAATTATTTTTTTGCCATAGTAACCCTTTGAGTCCAGAGAGTCTGCCATAAGTGCAACTACATTTTGCATTGAGGTGTCCCAGGAACAGCTCCAAAATGCCTATTGTGAATGGATTGATAATGCTGGGAGTGGATTTAAACTGTACACCGATCTTAAAGCAAAAGCTATCTGGAGAACATGAAGCAAGGCAGAGGCTGGAATATTTAGTCATCTTAATGGAATATTTTGCTCCAATTTTCTTCTCTCCCTGAAGAGTAACATAATTTCATGTAAGTTTCCTTTCCCAATAACGGTAATATTTGAGGGCTAGGACTCATACAGAAATTGTGTTGTACAGGAGTGTAGCTACAAGGGTGCAAATGGTGCAGTCACAGCAGAGCCCACTCTACCTTAGGCACCATTATATTTACACCATAGTCTACCTAGGCAGACAGAGCGCCAAAGGAGCAGGAAGCAGCGCAAAGCCAGGCTGCCAAGGAAGCACTCCCACCCTTCCTATGCTGCTTCCTGCCCCCAGTGTGGGGGAGAGCATGGCCGTGACTCCTCAGGCAATGAGTGCTGGGACTCTTCCATTATTTATTTTATGCCAGCTTTTGCCAGGGCTGAGTCCTGGCCCTCTAGGCTTGGCAGTTCATAGCCCTAGCACCTCTGGGCTTGCCACATCAGTTATGAAGGTAAAAAAAAAATTGCTTGAGCCCTGACACCTCTTTCATTACAAATTAAGCACTGGGCTACTCCAGACAGCATTAGGGTTGCCAATTTTCTAATTGCAGAAAACCAAACACCCTTGCTCAGCTCCCTGCCCCACCCCTTCTTCTAGGCCCTGCCCCCTGCTCACCTCATCCGCTTTCCCTCTTGCAAACGCTTTCCCCCACCCTTGCTCACCTGCTCATTTTCACTGGGCTGGGGCAGGCGGTTGGAGTGTGGGAGGGGGTGAGGGCTCTGGCTGGGGGGTGTGGGCTCAGATGGGCTGAGGATGAGGAGATTAGCGTGCAGGAGGGGGCTCTGGGCTGGGGCTGAGGGGTTCAGAGTGTGGGAGGGGGCTTAGGGCTGGGGCATGGGGGTGGGGTGCAGGCTCTGAGCGGTGCTGACCTCAGGCAGTTCCCGGGAAGCAGCAGCATGTCCCTCCGACTCCTAGGGGGAAGGGTAGCCAGAGGGCTCCACGTGCTGCCCCTGCCTGCAAATGCCACCCCGGCAGCTCCCGTTGGCTGTGGTTCCCAGCCAGTGGGACCTGTGAAGCTGGTGCTTCGGAGGGCACCAGCGCACGCCCCTCCCCCTAGAAGCCAAAGGGACATGCCAGCTGCTTCCCCAGAGCTGCACGGAGCCAGGCACAGAGCCTGCCTGTCCCACTGGAGGTGCAGCCAACTGGACTTTTAGTAGCCCAGTCAACTGTGCTGGCACTCTGAGGCAGCACCCAAACATCACCACCACTCTGGAGTAGCACTGCGGCTGCCACTTTATTAGCAGAGTTCATGCAGAAATGTGCATAAGGGGGACTGGGGATGTGGGGGGTGCTCAGGGCTAGGCAGGGGGTGTGAAGTGCAGGGACCTGGTGGGGTTGAGCTGACCAGCTCCAGGGGGAAAGGCTGTGTGGAGTCCTGACTCCAGGGACTGAAGGATGAGGATGCTGAAGGTGCCTGTAGAGGATGGATGGGCAGCGGCTGCTCAGCCCTGGGATGTGGAGGAGGCTGAGGGAAGATTGCCAGTGAATCCTGTCCCATGTGGGATAGGATCAAGCCCGATTCAAACAGTGTGTGAATTTTACAGGTACTGAGATGATGTTCCAGATATTGGTGAGGGCTGGCTCTTTATCTAGGTCAGGTAAGGTTTCTGTCATACAGAAGCAGACATACCATAAATTCCTGACTTAAATACTAATGGAAAATGGACAAGGCATCATGATTTTCAAAAACTGCTGAGGATACGGTTGTTTTAATAAGGGGCTTTTTGGTTGAGTTGTTTTGATTGCATGGCCGTATGGATCATTGTGTTTGGTTTCTGTGACACAGAGACCACAGTTTCAAGAATGGCATATTTGTGACAACACTTGTTTGCATTTGGTGCATGGCCACATGATAGGTAAATGCAAAGCAAACGCTGCTTGTGCTCATATTGCAAGTTTTTTCAATGAGCAAAATGATGGATTCAGGTATAAAGATGTAGGGCTTAGTATCCTATTGCACTACTCCCCTTTAACAGTGGTGTAACACCATGAATTTAGTTTCAGTAGAGTTGTATCAACTTCAAACTGGAATAACACAATGGTGACTCAAGCTCTTGGACTTTTTGACTAAATTAATGTGTGCTGTGGATGTGCCTTGCTACTTAGTTTAAAGTTTGGCATATAAAAGTTCAGTGACCTATCTTGTATGTTGATACAATAGGTAAATGGATTACTAATTTGTGAACAGGGTTGGCTCTAGGCATCAGCGGAGGAAGCACGTGCCTGGGGCAGCATGTGCTAAGGGGTGGCATTCCGTCCATTCTTGGGGCGGCACAGTCTAAACTTTTTTTTTTTTGCTTCGGCAGTCTGAGCAGCAGTCCATGTTTTTTTGTTTGTTTGTTTGTTTGAATGGTAGAGCTGGCCCTGTTTTAATTGCTGTTGCAATCACTTTAAATTAGATAAAACTTACTGATAAAATGTTAATAGGTTTTAAACATGGATGCTGTGTCGTATGGTGACATCACACACCAAATAGACTTTGGAGACTGTCTCACATGTAACAGACTAATCAACTGGAGATTTCTGCAGGCCCCCTGCACTCTATCACTGCCAGTGAGCATTTTGTATCAATGTGCATAGAACTCTTCTGTGTGTAGCTAGTCTGCAAAAATGTATGGGCATTGCCTGTATATTGTCTTTGTGTAGAGGGATATGATCTGATGGTAAAAGTAAGCAAAATGTCAGATGTTGGAATTAGGAAGGCCCTCCCATCACAACCTATTCTTGCATCAGGGTCTTCTGGGGCCTGGCTATAGCCCTCGCATCGCAGCAGATGCTGCATTTCTTGGGCAGGACACATGTTAAAGAGGTAATGTTAAAATCAGCAGGGCAAATTTAACCTACTTTAAAAGCAGCAGTAGTTTGCTCCAAGTGATCTAACACTAATTTTAATCTGTATATATATGTATGTATAAGTTTAAGGCCTGTACATATCTGATCCTGTATAGTGCAGACACCTCTGTTCCCAGTGATTTTAGTGAGAGCTGTAGGTGATCAGTATATCGACTAACAGGGCCCACAACATTTTGGCACCTGAGGCGGGGAGCTCAAATGACACCCTCAAACTCCCTCGCTTGGGCCTAAACTTCGAAAGGTCTCAATTCTGCCTTCTTCCTGTTCTACTCCTCTCATGGTACTGCTCTGCTACCTACCCCCAATAAAGGAGACCTAACAACCTAAAATGCCTTGTTCAAAAATTTTAAGTAACATTTAACTTTCAAATGCCTGAACAGGAAACATAACTTTTCTTATCTGCATAGTAAACACTGGCATTTTTATCTGTTTGAATAATCTAAGTGGTGCTTTCCGTGCCTTCTTGGTTGCAAAGATTTGAACTGTGTCCTGAAGGTCCACCGTCTGGGCCAGCTCATGTTCTGTTAAGGTGGTTGCAAGGCCAACCAGCCTCTCCTGTGTCATTGTGGAGCATAAATGTGTTTTTATTAACTTCAGCTTGGAGAAGCTGCATTCTCCACTGGCAACTGTTACAGGAAATGTTAGAAGTATGCACAGAGCAACAAAAGCATTTGGAAAGAGGGTGTTCATCTTATTTGTGCACATATATTCCAGAATGACCTTTGGAGTTGATCCTGCTGAAATGTGTCTTGAAAGGGCTTTCAGTTCATCACCTAAATCACTCGCATCAATATTGCGCATGTCATCATGTGTCAACACTGTCTCTAGTGCCCTGCATAGATGGTGTAGGTCTTCTTCAGGTATAGTGAGGAGTTTGGGAATATCGTACAACATCCCAAATATACTGCTGTGTTACTTGAGCTGCATGAAACCTTCTTCAACTGATTGTATTGCACAATTTAGCACCTGGTTAAAGAATTCAACTTAGAATTGTTGCTTGGGGTCTCTTATGGGACTATCCTGTGCCTTGTAATCAAAATGTCGTCTTCTTCGGTGACTCTTGTATTCTTGAATGGGTAGGAAAATAGTTTCAGTGTGAAGTTCCTCTGCCAACTTCTCTGCACTCTTCAGAACATTTTGAAATCACTCATCTGACCAGTAAGACTGTAGGTATGACTTTGCTTTGTCCAGTTGTTCCATTGCTCCAGATATATCAAAGTCAACACCTTGGAGTCTCTTGCTTACAACATTTATTTCAAACAGTATGTCATGCCACAACACTAAGCTACACAGAAATCTGAATTTATGTATGTTTCTGGTGATTCCATTTCCCTCTGCCACTGTTCTCCCACGAACAGTTCCTGTCATAGCATTATCCTCCATAATGGCAACTACGCCATCATCTATCTTCCCATTTGGTGTTTGATAGGCTTTATCGCCTCTACTCGACTTTCCCATCGTGTGGCACTCAGTAGTTTCAGTGTCAGAGAGGATGTTCCCAGATGTTGCTTCAAAATTTGCCATCGATGAGTTAATGCAGAGAAAAATACATAGATGCTTTGAATTACATTAAAAATTCAGCACCCTCTCTAGAAGCTGATGCTGCATCATTGACCACCAAGTTCAATGAATGAGAACTGCATGGGACAAAAAAAGCTCAAGGGTTTAACTTTCAGATCCGTGTCTGCACTCCTCTGTTCTTTCCTCTCATGTTGGCACCGTTATCGTAGCCCTGACCTCTCATGTCAGCTATCACAATTCCCATATCTTCCAGCTTTTTAAGAAGCACATTTGTCATATCAGCTCCTGTAGTATCATTGATGTCAATAAATTCTAGAAAATGCTCTCTCACAGTTACCACTGCAGGGACAGTTTCAGTAGGTTATGCTGCCGTTACAAAACCCACCATTCAAGTCATTTGTTCCATATGGCTGATGTCAGGTGTGCAGTCCAGAATAACAGAGTAATATCTTGCGGACTTCAGATCTGCCACACTCTTTTGTTTGACTTTTGTTGCCAGTAACTGTATGATCTCATTTTGAATTGTTTTTCCAAGGTAGTGGTGTGTGTACATTTCTTGGGTGGTGACTCTTCTTAGATGATCCTGGAGTACAGCATCAAACTCAGCCATTAGCTCCACAATTTGAAAGAAGTTTCCACTGTTTGGCACATACAGCCGATCTGAAGTGCCACGCAGTGCTAGGTTTTGGGTAGCAAGCATTCTCACAATGGCAATGAGCCTTATCAGAACATTTTGCCAGTAAAGAGACTCTGATGCAGTCTTCTCTTGATGTTGATTATCTATGATGGCCTTTAACCTTAGTCTCATCTCAAGCTCTTTCCACTTATGGAATGCTCTCTGGTGATTTGCTGCCTTCTCATGGCATGCCAGATTTCTAGCCAGATTTTTCCAGTCCTGTGTTCCTATAGAACTCAACGTGGCTGAAACATTAGACTGGAAGAGTTTGCAACAAAAACAGTATGCAGCATTCTGTGTTTTGAGTACATAAGCCATGGCCTCTCCACTTTGTGACCACTGAGGATTTCACACCAGTAATGTGTTTGATGGAAACTTCTATTTTTATTGTCTTTGGGGAACATGAAGTTTTTCACTTGCTGTGGCCCATGCAGTACAAGGAAGTCCCTCAGGCTACTGCTCAAATGGGTCCACAGTCCTGGATCATTTGAGCAGTACTAAACTCAGCAGCAGCTGTTTCTTGTGCCTCCACCACACTCTTCTCTGATCTACACTTTTCTTCAGGAATACGCATGGTTACATCCATTTGTGATGGAGATATCGATGCTGCAGTAGCTGCCAGGTCACCTGCACTCTGACTAACTGGAAGATCAGGCATCTCCTCACCACTCACATCCTCACTGGAGCCAGAAGGCTCACTGTGAACATTTGTGTCTATGTATCTCAGGAGAGCTCCTTCCTGCTTAGATAGAAAAGCTTCCTTTGCTTTCTTCCTTTTTCTGAATGTTGCCCCAGAGGGGGATTTTCCTCTTTCACTCAAGACTGCTGTTCTGTGCCAGCTAAAGTGGCTCTCAACACTCAGTTGAAGGGGACAAATAAGCAGGCTGGTTGCAGGGCCTGAGTGAGGGAAGATATCAGCGTCTTAAGGGCCTAACTGGCTCCTCCTACTTCAGCTGACTGCCTGTTCACCTCAAGTGGGTTCAGGGAAGCAACAGGAAGCTCCCTGAGAAGCTGGTGTTAATCAGTCCAGGCTCCTGGGGGTGCTAGAGAGGTACATAAGAGGCTCCTCCTCCTCTCTCTCCCTGCAGCTCCTGCTGCTTTCTGTTATTCCCTCTCACCTTTTCTCCTGCCTGCCTGTTATGTCTCTTGTGTTCTCCTTCCTCCAGCACAGCACTCCACCATCTCTGTGCATCTAGAGCAGAGAGAATACATATGCACCAGCTGCAGACACAATTTTCTATACTCTGGGTCCTAGTGGCACCCCCGCCCCCCACAGTCTGTGACCTGAGGCAGTCACCTCAGTTCGCCTCATGGTAAGGCCAGCCCTGTTGACTAAGTGATAACTGAGTGCCCAGTGTTGTGAATTACTTTCAGTTTCACAATATCTCTACCTGCAAGGGTGTAGGTTCATATAAAAATTTCCCTATGCGCTGCTCATCTACTTTGTTTTTGAACACAGGCAGTAAAATGTGAAATTCTCCCAGCACTTGCAGCCATGTAACTTTATTATTTTCCCCATCCGTCTGGGAAGGCAGGGAGAGCAGGGGGAAATATGACATGCAGCTGTGTACACAGATAGCCAAATTGTTCTCAGTTACACCTACAGCCTCACTGATTTCAGTCAAATTAATGGAGGTTCTCAGTGTCACCCCACCTAACGTTTAGGTGCATAGAAAATCATTGGGATTCACAGAGTCTGAGTTAGGCACCTTGACTCCCTTAACAGTGGGGGTGGGAAGTGGTGCCTGAGAATGGGATTCACAAAAGCCAGCATGCGAGGAGGCATTTCACTTAAGGTAACCAATGGAAGGTGTCAAGCCAAGGGTGGGTGGTGGGGTGTGTATGTGTGTTAAGCCCTGCCCCCCTCTTTGAGGCAGGCACTTAAGTCCAGGCTGTGGGACAGCACCTCTCTCTGGCTGGGATCCTCAGTTGCAACCCCTCTTTAGTGGTAGGTGCCTGCACTGTTTTTCCAAGAAATCATGGGATGGGGGAAAAGCAGGCGTTCCCTCATAACTTTTAGCCCAGTGGTTAGGGAACTCACATGGGATGCAGAAGACCTGGGGTTCAAATCCCACCTCCAGTTGAGTACAAGAAGGGATTTGAACTGGGATCTGCCATCTCTCAGTTGAGTGTCCTAACCAGTGGGATATTCTGGTGTGAGGGTCCCTTTGTCTCTACTGTTGAAGCTGTTCCATTGTGGTGAAATAATTTAAAAAGTCAATGCAGTGGGGCCTGGCTCCTGGGTCTCCCACCTCCCAGGTGAGCACTCTAACCAGCAGGCTACAGTGTTATCCTCATGTGTCCACCATTGAAGCTGTTTCACTGTTGCTAAATAAAGAACCATTGAACTGGACTCTCCCATACCCCAGGTGAGTAACCTGCCCCCTCAACTCCCAAGCCCTTTTGTGTAAGCTCATCTATAGAGGCCCAATCTGGCAGGTCAGCTCGGAGCCTGTTTACCAGATCCAGTCCCCCAGGTGAGTTAGGCAAAGAAACATTCTTCTGGTTTTTGCATTGCTTTGGGGCTTAGCATTCAGACACCTGGCATGGGGCAGTGGTGTGTATTTGCAAAGGGGGAACTTTCACTACAAACATTTAGCTGTCCAGTGAGTTTAGGTGCCTACAAGGATTGGGGGACATCAAGCGAGGGTTTTCTGAAGCCTAGTGGGGCCTGATTCTGGGAGTTTGGCACCTAAAGTGTCCAGCCCTGTGTATCTGTGTATTTAATCTTTAACCTCTCCTTAAACTCTTCTATTTAATATAAAGGATGTAGGATGTTTTGTCTCCATTTTTTTACACCCTCCCCCCCCTTATTTTTATGATGTTCCACCAACTGCCAGGGCAGATGCCTAGTACAGGAAGAAATGACTGTATTACACAGGCATTACAAAGAAAATTATTCAGTAGTGACAGCTGTTTTTATCTGTAACACAGCATCCCCAGACAATAAAATCCCACACTGGGGCCCTTAAGAAAATCAACCACTATTTTAACCATCACCAGCTAATAATTTAGGAAGCAGTGGTAATTATTAGTCTTAATTTAGCTATTTAATCCTTGAGAATATGGACCAGTTTCACAGGTTGATGTATTATGACACCTACTGGCAGAGACAACCAAAAATAGAAACAAGTATAATTCTTTGAATAATGCTACACGGTTCAGTCTTAATCAAGAAACAGGTTTTTAAGTTGCTTGTGTTTTTTCCCTTCCCGCAAACTACATTTGCACTTTTGGTTTTTTTTCTTCTAAAAGGAGAAGAAATAATTATGTAAAAGATACAGTTCTAACTTGACAAACGCAACAAAGAAATGGTAGACATTTGACCACTAAAGCTATTGCTTTCCACAACTTTACCTTGTGATTGGGTAAGGGTTATTCTGTGCAGGATAATATGTTTTAAAATTAATTTAAAAACAACAACAGTGTAAGAAAATAATTAAGGCACCACTCACTGAGGGTAGCAGAACTGGGCCCTACAATTATGTTTACCTACATTAATCCATTCCCTTTATACTGGCTTCTATTCTTGGTGCACAAACATGCACAAACATATACAGAAAACAGGATTGTGTGGTGGGAAAGCTTTACTGGCATCAATTTGAGATGGTCAATTATACCACAGCCCAGCACCATTTATTTTATATGTGATAAATTTATACAGAAATTCCATTTTAGAAAATTATATGAAATGTTATGGGGTGTGTTTTTATATGTGTGTACAATATCTCTCCACTTCTAAATTCAGGCTCCTTAGTACCCACTCTTACCAGCCTGTCTCAAATCTGTCCATTTGCTTCTACTCTGACCCACATTTGTACAGCTTTTAAAGCTGCTGAAAAGGTGAAAGTCTTCTGCTTTACTGGTGTATTTTCCTATTTCATTATTGGATAGATATTATCTGTTGTACATTGGTGACAGTTTCAGGCCCCAGATTATGGTTTACCAGTGAGCTGTTATCTATGTCTACTCAAGCTTTTGAGCTCTATTCTAGGTTTTGCCCTCTTATCTTATTAAATTGCTGCAACGGTATCAGGCACCCACTTTTCGTCATGGTTGGATCCTTAAAACTTGCATAAATCCATTTCTATATTATACAAAGCAGAATCAACCATTCTTCTCCCACAGCTTACTGAGTAGGCTTGGGCAATTCTTTTCAAACAACAGCAATTGCATAATCATCTTATGCCACAATTTTACTTTTTATTTTTTCCAGCTCTGTTTCTTAAAGTGGAGAGAGTGCCAGCATCCAGAGCTTGAATGTTGCTTATATTATTTGAAGCATGGTAAAGGAGCCACTGCATATTAAAGTTCAGAGGCAGTAATCAGAGGTTGGACAGTTTTCTAATAGAAACTATGCCTCTTTTTGTAAGCCATATTTGTAGCTTACAGTTTGAATCACAGAATAATTTTTATTTCCTCATGGAACTAGCACTTATGAAGATGAAGCTTGGAATTCAGACTTGTCTGAAACTAGATCTAAAAGATGGCTCATCTCTAGAAATAATATAAAAACATATATTATTCTTCGAGTGCTGTCCCTATGGGTGCTCTACTCTAGGTGATGGTGTGTCCCAGTGCTGTGATCGGAGATTTTCGGTAGCAGTGCCTGGTTGGGGTGCACACACCCAGATGGTATCTCCCGTCTAGTTGGAATCTTCCTGAGTGCGTGCGCCCCACACCCTCCTTAGTTTCTTCTCAACCATCCTAGGCTGAAGATGGGACTTGGGGCAGTGCTGCCTTTCTTCCTTGGTCTCTATAGGAAATGGAAACAAAAAACATAGAAATAATTAGTAATTACTTCTCAGTTGTTTCCCTTCCTTTAGTATAGTTAGTTACTTGGTTAAAAAGAAAAAGAAAAAAGCCTCTCCGGCTTGTCTCCCTGTGAGACACTCTCCTCACCCATCTCTAATTCATAATGCCAGGAGCTTCAGAATTTAAAAGATGCATCTCCTGTCAGGAATCCATGCCAAGGTCAGATGAGCACTCACACTGTGTGAAGTGCCTCGGGGACACCCACATCCCCGCCAAGTGCCTCCATTGTGCAAGTCTCAAATCAAGAGCTCGTCGTGACAGGGATCTGCGGCTCAAAATCATCATGATGGAAAAATCTCTGCAGCCACTGTTGGAGACGGGAAAGGTTGACCCCGCTCCCATACACTCCCCAGCCAGATCGGAACCAGTGGGGAGTGTTGCTTCACCCTCCCTGGAGTGGAGGCAAGAAGCGCAACAGTCTCACAGGAGAGACTCTAACAAGGGTAGGGGGTCTCCCGCGAGATCCCTACCCTCTGTGCTGACAGCACGAAAGGCAGGTGCCTCAGCCTCCTCTAATGCCTCAGCAACGGCTCTGACAGAGCACAGAGGCAGGGTTATGATCTCCCACACCAGGAAGGTATTTGTTGATTCGGTCCCGTCAGCGCTGCAAACGACCATGGCTTGGATATCTCACTCTTCCTCGGCACCGCAAACGGCCACAGCACCGGCACCGCGTTCCTCCTCGGCACCGACAACGGCCGCGGTGCCGGCAGTGTGTTCAGCATCACCAACAAAAACGGCCACGGTACCCACAGTGTGATCAGTTTCAGCGCCAAAAGTAGCCGCGGTCCTGACAGCGCGCTCTGCCTCAGCAGTGAAAACAGCTGCGGTGCTGACAGCACGCTCAGCCTCGGCACCAAGAAGAGCATTGGCACCCAGCCACTCTTCTACCCGCGCACCAGCAGCAGACCCCTGCAGGGCACCTCTAAGCTCAATACAACAGTACACTCTTTGTCACTCTCTCCTACTAATGAGCTAGAGCAGAGAGCAGGCTTAGCTCAGCCCAGGGAGCAGGAGCAACAGCTTCTCACTCAAAGTGACCTTTCAGTGCCACCTGAGCCTCACTCTCCTCTCCTAGATACAGAGACTCTTTTCTTGAACCGCTACTCTCTCCACCTGAACTGGCTTTCACTGACAGTGACCTTGAGTTACAGCAGCAAGTGGAGCTCTCCCCTCCTGCTTCTCCTCCACAGGCGCCTTTACCACCTCAGGTCATGGCTCTAGCTCAGCATCCTCAGTTTCCCTACTTTGCCCCCCCATGGGCGGCACCTGGGTTCTCCTCCCTATGCCTTGGCCTCAGTGGTACCCATGGCAACATCCTCCTACCAATCATCCTCCTTCTGTGCCTCAATCTCCTGCTCCGTCCACTTCTAGGGTGCCTGAGCCCCCTCCTGAGACTGGGAGCTACGCACCATATCCTGACTCACCTAACCCTAACTCTCCACTAGCCTTGGATGAAGCCCTCCTCCCTTCACTTCCACAGACCATGGACGACTACAAACAATGTCAAGAACTTTTTAGGAGTGTTGTACTCAGTCAGGATATCCCCTTAGAAGAGGTTCAGGAGACACAACACAAACTCCTCAAAATACTTCAACTGTCTGCGCCCTCGAAAATCGTGCTCCCTATAAACGAAGCACTCATGGAGCCAGCTGACACACACTGGCAAACCCCAGCTTCTCTAGTACCAACTTGCAAAGAAGGCCAAAAACGTAAATACTACGTTCCTGCAAAGGACGCAGACTTCCTATTTTCTCATCCACCACCGAATTCTCTTGTCATGGATGCAGCTGCACAAAGGACCAAACAGTCACAATATCGATCCACCCTGCAAGACAAGGACCTCAGACGCCTTGATGTCCTGGGCCACAAGGTTTATACATCCTCTACACTACAATTCAGGATTGCAAACTATTCTGCTCTTCTCTCCAGTTATGATTTTGATAATTACAATAAGCTTTTCGAATTTGCCTTCTACATTCCAGAGGACAGAAGAGCAGATTTCAAATCAATCCTGTCTGAGGAACAAATGATTTCCAGAACGGCCCTACAGGCGTCTTTAAACACGACGGATACAGCAGCCCGTACCACTGCAACTGCTATGGTTATGCGCAGATCCTCATGGCTGTCTGCGTCAGGCATTCCTAAAGAACTCCAGACAAAAGTGGAGGATCTCCCCTTTGATAAGGACAAACTTTTCCAAAAAAAACCTGATGAACTCCTCCACACCATGAAAGATTCGAGAGTGACACTGCACACCCTGGGCATTCACCCATCTCTTCCCAGGAGACAACGATACCAGTCCTACCAAAGACCACACACACATCAATACTATTGCCCTCAACCCAGACCATACGACAACTAGGAATCATACTAGACCCCCCAAATGCAGACAAAATCAAAATTAAGCCACCACCTTCCGTCCACCGGGCAATACACAACAGTTTTGAAACATTGGTCGAGGGTCTACACGACCACCCCTTGATTCCACCGCTTACTTGCCCATTTGGCCACCACCTCCAGAATTTCCAACATGCCTGGCAGTGGATTACACAGGACCGCTGAGTCATCAAAATAGTTCAGACCGGTTACTCCATCCCTTTCATATCCTACCCTCCTCCCTTCCCCGTCCCTCTTCAGGGACCCTTCTCACGACCAATTACTTTGCACAGAAGTGGCACATCTTCTGCAGCTAGGCACAGTGGAACCTGTGCCGACACAATACCAAGGGACAGGTTTCTACTCCCATTACTTTCTAACACAGAAAAAGCCCGGGGATGGAGGCCTATACTAGACCTACGCCTACTGAACAAATTCATGAGGACACAAAGATTCAAGATGGTCACACTGGGCACAATAATACCTGCATTGGATCAAGGGGACTGGTTCACAGCCCTCGACCTACAAGATGCTTACTTCCATATATCAATTCATCCGGCTCACAGACGCTTCCTACGATTCACAATCGGTCAGGATCATTTTCAATACAGAGGTCTTCCTTTCGGACTCTCCACAGCTTCAAGAGTTTTTTCCAAGACCCTAGCTGTGGTTGTGGCTCACCTCTGCAAACATGGGGTCACACTGTTCCCCTGCCTGGACGATTGCCTCATCAAGTGTGACTCCTATGGTGAGACACTTCAAGCCACGCTTTCGCCATATCCCTCTTTCACAGCCTACGCCTCCAAATCAACATCCAAAAATCCACCCTGACATCTACGCAACAGATCGAGTTTATTGGAGCTCGTCTCGACTCAATCCAGAGCAGGGCCTCGTTCCCATACAACAGATTCCTCACTATCACCAGCTCATACACACGCTCTCTATTCGTCCCAGGACGCAAGCAAGAATCTGCCTACAGCTCCTTGGTCACATGACAGCCACCACCTTCGTGGTTCAACACGCCAGGCTACATATGAGATGCCTCCAGGGCTGGCTCAACTCCAGTTTCAAACCCAGCAGACATCCCTTAGGGATGCTGCTAACTCCTCCTCCCAATGTTATAACTTCCCTACAATGGTGGACAAGTCCAGAAAACCTCTGCACAGAAGTTTCCTTCCAGCAACGATCCCCAACGCTCATGTTCACCACGGACGCTTCCTTGATTGGTTGGGGAGTGCATCTAGGGGGAACACAGGGCACAAGGCCGGTGGTCCACATCAGAGACGCATCTACACATAAATCTCTTAGAGCTCAGAGCAGTGAGGAGAGCATGCCTTCACTTTCTTCCCCTCATAAAGAACAAATACCTGCTGGTCTTAACAGACAACATAGCATGTATGTATTATGTAAACAGACAAGAGGGAGCCGGATCACATTCCCTTTGCATGGAAGCCATTTGACTACGGAATTGGTGCATACGATATCGAATACAGATCATCGCTTCCTACATACCAGGCTGCCACAACACTATTGCCAATGCACTCAGCAGGCACTTCTCGACAGAACACGAATGGGAACTGCACCCCACAATACTCCAACAGCTTTTCTCCCACTGGGGCACCCTGTCAATAGATCTCTTCGCCATGACCCAAAACCGAAAATGCCCCGTTTTGCTCCAGGGCGGGACTTGGGACTGCATCCCTAGGGGATGCATTCCTCATCCCATGGAACAACTACCTCCTGTACGCTTTCCCACCTATCCCTCTGCTACACAGGGTTCTTCGGAAGATCACGGACGACAAGGCCCAGGTCATCCTTATTGCTCCAGCTTGGCCAAGACAGACCCTACCTTCTCTGCATGTCCTCCCGTCACCCATGGGCTCTCCCCAACAGGCCAGACCTCCTTTACCAGGACAACGGACGAGTTCTTCACCCCCAGCTCCAAAAGCTCCATCTCACAGCCTGGTTCCTTCATGGTTCCAAACCCATGAACTAGCCTGTTCTGAACAAGTCCAATATGTACTCTTGCACAGTAGGAGAGACTCCACTCGTAAAACCTACCTGCAGAAGTGGAAGCGTTTCGCTCTTTGGTGCTCACATAAACATTTAGCACCCAATAACGTGACCCTCCCTAACATTCTAGACTACCTCCTGAAACTAAAACAGGACGGACTTTTGCTCAGCTCCATCAAAGTGCACCTGGCGGCGCTTACCACCTTCCATGACCTACTGGATGGGTACTCACTCTTTACACACCCCACCATTAAACGCTTTCTCATGGGCCTGCAAAATCTCTACCCTGAAATTCACCCAACAGTGGCTACATGGAATCTTAACCTCGTTCTTCATGCCCTCATGAAACCTCCATTTAAGCCCTTGGCTACCTCCTCTCACCTCCATATGTCCATGAAGGTGGCTTTCCTAGTTGCCATAACGTCAGCGAGGAGAGTTGGTGAAATGAGTGCCCTCATGGCCCACCCTCCCTACACAATCTTCTCCAAAGATAAAGTCACTTTGAGACCACATCCTGAATTTCTTCCTAAGGTGGTGTCGACCTTTCACCTCAACCAACCTATCTACTTACCTACTTTTTATCCCAAACCTCACAAAATTCCGCAAGACGCAACCCTGCATACTCTCGACATGAGGAGAGCAATTGCATTTTATTTAGAACGAACTAAACCATTTCGCAAGTCTCCACAACTCTCTGTTTCCATTGCCGAAAGATCGGAAGGCACAGCTATCTCTAAACAACGTCTATCCAAGTGGATCTCTGACTGCATCAGATCCTGTTACCGTGCGAAGAATCTTCAACCGCCTGACGACATTAGAACTCATTCCACTAGAGTCATGTTGGCATCCATTGCCTTCTTACACAACGTTCCCATTCCTGATATCTGCAAAGCGGCTACATGGCCATCTGAACACACGTTTGCAAAACACTATGCTCTTACGCAAGACACCATGGCAGACACAATAGTAGGCCATACAGTACTATCTACAGGACTCACTGCCGCATCTCCAAAGTCCCACCAACCATAGTGGGTACTGCTACACATTCACTTAGAGTGGAGCACCCACAGGGACAGCACTTGAAGGAGAAGAGAAAGTTACTCACCTTGCAGTAACTGAGGTTCTTCGAGATGTGTGCCCCTGTGGGTGCTCCACTCCCCACCCTCCTCCCCTCTACTTTGGAGTACTGGTATGACTCTCCATGGTACAGAAGGAACTGAGGAGGGTGTGGGGCACACACACTCAGGAAGATTCCAACTAGATGGGAGATACCATCTGGGTGCATCTGCCCAGGGCCAGTGCAACCATTTAGGCAAACTAGGCGGTTGCCTAGGGCGCCGAGATTTGGGGGCACCAAAAAGCACCCCCAATTTTTTTTAAATGGTTGCCCGGCCGCTGCTGCTGGGACAGAGAGGGAGTCTGAGCTGCCGGCGGCAGCCCGCAGCCCAGGGTGTCCCCCGGGTAAGGGTGCCGCCGCGGCAGGCGGCAGCCCAGGGGGGTCCCCCGGGTCAGGGCGCCGCCGCGGCACCCGGCAGCCCAGGGGATCCCCTGGCCCAGGGAAACCCCGGGCTGCCGGCTGCCATGGAGGCGCACTGACCCTGGGTCAGCGCACACCGCCATGGCAGCCAGCAGGCCAAGGGTCCCCTGGGTCAGGGTGCCGCCGAGGCAGCCGGCAGCCCAGGGAGTCCCCTGGGTCAGGGCGCCACTGCGACTGCCCAGAGGTTCAGGCTGCCGGCGGCGCACTGACCCAGGGGAATCCCTGGGCTGCTAGCAGAGGCTCGGAAATCAGAATCCCTCTCCCTCTCAGAGCAGGGGCTCCAGCCTATGCAATTTTTCTCATTGGGGGGGCGGCTGCAGCTGGGCAGCCGGCAGCCCAGGCGGCTCTGCTTAGCGTACGTGGTAGGAGCCCTGCGACGGTGCAGACACAAGGGCTTCTGGAGGAAAGCGGGGGCTTGTCATAACATTTTTTCCCAGATCTGGACCTTAGCGTCCAAAATATGTGCGTTAGCATGAAAACCTCCAAGCTTAGTTACCAGCTTGGACCTGGTAAAGCTGCCACCAGCCAGGAATTATAGAGTGCATAGCTCACTGTGGTCTCCCCAAAACCTTCCCTGGGTGACCCCCAGACTCAGATACCATGAGTCCTACAACAAAGGGAAATAACCCCCACCCCTTGTTTCCTTGTTACTTCCTCCCAGGCTCCCGTCCCTGGACAACCCTAGGAGATTCCCTGCTTCCAGTCCTAGAAACACAAGTACCGAGAGATCTAATCTCTCCCCCTCACCCAGAGGGTATGCAAAGTCAGACTTAGTAAATCTAACACAAAGAGATTTTCCCCCTGACTTCTCCCTCCCACCAATTCCCTGGTGAGCTGCAGACTCAATTCCCTGGAGTCCCCACTAAAGAAAAACTCCAATAGGTCTTAAAAAGAAAGCTTTATATAAAAAAAAGAAAGAAAAAGACATTAAAAATAGTCTCTGTAATAAGATGACACTATACAAGGTCAATTGCTTAAAGGAAAAAAAGTGAATAAACAGCCTTATCCAAAAAGAATACAATTTAACACATTCCAGCAACTACACACATGTAAATACAAAAAAACAATATAAACTTATTGTCTTACTATCCTTGTACTTACAACTTGGAAACAGAAGATTAGAAGGCTGGAGATAGAGAGAGATCACTCTCAGAGCCGAGAGGGCACAGACACAAGACAAAGAACAAAGAACTCACACCCAAAACTTCCCTCCACCCAGATTTGAAAAAGTCATGTTTCCTGATTGGTCCTCTGGTCAGGTGTTTCAGGTTACTGTTGTTACCCCTTTACAGGTAAAAGAACATTAACGCTTAGCTATCTGTTTATGATGGGGCTGCCCCCTGGCTCAGCCTCCACATCAGCCCCAGCGAGGGGCAGGAGAAGAAAAGAGCCTCAGCGGTGGTCTGGTGGAGTGGAGGAAGAAAGAAGACCCTGACGCTCATGTGCTGGGCAAGGTAAGCAAGTGCTTCCCCATAGCTCGGCCTCAGGCGCCTGTGCTCCTGCCCCCTTGGTCCTTGGCTGGTCCCTGCTCCTGCTCCCCTTGTATGTGGGCGGCTCGAGAGAACAGCAGCCTGCAGGGCTGAGCTGCCCCAGTGCCCCCTTGGCCCCATCCCCCCCACAGCCCTGACCCCCAGCTCCAAGCCCAGCCCCTCTGAGGTGGACACCACCCTGACCCCATTTCCCCACATCCCTGAGCCCAGCCCCTGTGAGCTGGGCACCCCTGAACCCAGAGCCCAGCTCCCCACCCAGCCCTGGGCAACAGCAGCACCACCCCCAGGCAGCGACAGCCCATTGGTACCAACCATCACAATCACCCATCATCTGCCCACTATGTAATTGCAAATGTATACAGACCGTTACAGCTTTTAATGTTTTTAAATAATGTATTTAGTATATTTTCAAATTATTACAAGTTAATTTTTGAATGTATTTCACTAGTTATTTTTTACATTTCCTAATACATGTTACTATAGTATTGCAAATGTTTTATGGAAGGGGCCCCCAATTTTGCTTTGCCCAAGGCCCCCTGAATCCTCTGGGCAGCCCCTGTCTGAGTTTTAAGCCCTGCTGCTCTGTTTTGCCTGCAACAGGCAGGCCTAAGCCTGTGAGTGACCCCCATAGCAGCTGCCTGAAGAAGTGCTTGGGGGAATCATGCAGAAGGAGCATGATATTTATTTGAGTTCTCTCCTCATGGAGGCTGTGCTCCACTTGGTGCAGGACAGCAGTCTCTGCAGGACTCTAGGCCCAGCACCTTGCCTCAGTTTGTGGACTTGTACTGCACCCATCACCGGGCTCAGTCTGGCACCGTTACCCCTCACCAGTGCCCAAGAAGCAGTCAAAAAAGTTGGATGGACTGGTTAGGTTAGTTGTTGTGCTGTTGCTTGGCCAGTGTAGAGACCACTGAATGCATAATATTCCTTTGTGATGTTCTGTCCTGAGCATAACTGGCATGTTATGAGGTAGGGCCTGTGAGGGACAGGTGTCTGTTTATATCATCCAGCCATCATGTCTTAGGTCTTCGGGGGGGGGGGGGAGCTTTTCCATCCTGCTTTCATTGGATCAAAGTCAAAGATTATTTTCACAGGGATGTTTTTAATCATTTGGAGGTGCATGGCTAGTTAGGCAGAATGGGTTCCGCAGCACTCCCAGTCAGATTTTGATATGAAGGAAGGACGTATACGTGACTAAAAAAGGTGTATTTCTGATTACAATCAACATTGCTTAATTTTAAGGGAAAGTCATCTTGATCTCTTAATCAATATTTACGTCAAACAGTTGATGAAATTCAAATAGTTAATTATAGTAAGTGACATGCATTCTCTATCTTTTACTTCTAATAGTGAACAAGAAAAAGGACTGATAGGAATAAAATTTCATTTTTTTTCATTTACAGTTGATGCAGCCTCATGGCAGATAAAAAAAAAAGGTCTGGGGCACAATTTCGTGACCATGTATTGTGTATAATGTATGTGATTTTTTGGGGGGGAGAGGGGGGGCACAAGATGGAAGTTTCGCCTAAGGCGCAAAATATCCTTGCACCGGCCCTGCATGTGCCCCAACCAGGCACTGCTACTGAAAATCTCCGATTGACAGTGCCGGGACACACTGTCACCTAGAGTGGAGCACCCACAGGGACACACATCTCGAAGAACCTCAGTTACCGCAAGGTGAGTAACTTTCTCTTTGGTCCTTGACCAGCCCCACCTAGAGCACTGGAACTAAAAGGTGAGAGAAAAGAAAAATTATTCTAATTAAAGGAGTGTTCCAATGTCCATTGAAGTCAATGGGGTCTTTCCATTGCTTTCAGTGACCACTGGATCAGGCCCTAAATATTTAATAGTAACAAATTCCAAATAAATAAAGCCAATCAGGATTTAGGGCTCTAGGTGGGACTGTCAAGGACCAAATATATTTGTAAAAGTGTTCCTAGGGATGAGAGCCATCCTTTCTATCTAGTTTCAGACAAGTCTGAATTCCAAGCTTCATCTTCATACACAGCTTGATCCCACAACTCATACTCATGTGAGTAGCCTGAATGAAATCAGTTATTCACCTAAGGAAGGGTCATAGGCCAGGCTCTAAAATATGAAGGACTTACCCTTTAAAAAAATATTCTTAGTGGCAAAAAAAGCATAATCTCAAACAAGGAGGGTTGAATGAAATGAATAGTAATTTTAAATTTGTTACACAGCCTATAGCAGAACTGGATGTTCTTCCTCAGCTTTGTAACTCTATCACAAGAAAATCACCAGCTCTGACAAATTTGCTGCCGTATTCTTCATTTGCACATACTGTCTTTGAAAAAATGTAAATGTCACTTCAATTTGTGAAGCCTTTTAAAGGAAAACTCACATATAATACCCAAGAGGTTTTAAACACTGCAACAAAGTAGAGTAAATTACTTAAACATTCTGAAGTCTGTAACATAGAGAACTGGTAAGTTTAGCAGCCGGTATCACAGCTCTTGTCCTAACTCAAGGGGTGGAAATAGCTCAGTGGTTTGAGTGTTGGGCTGCTAAACCCAGGGTTGTGGGTTCAATCCTTGAGGGGGCCACTTAGGGATCTAGGGCAAAATCAGTATTTGATCTGTTAGTGAAGGCAGAGGGCTGGACTTGATGACCTTTCAGGTCTCTTCCAGCTCTATGAGAGAGGTATATCTCCATATATCTATCCTTGAGGGGGCCATTAGGGATCTGGGGCAAAAATCTGTTTGGGGATTGGCCCCCCTTTCAGCAGGAGGTTGGACTAGATTACCTCCTGAGGTCCCTTCCAACCCTGATATTTTATGATTCAAACAAAGAACTGGATGCAAAGAATTTGCCACACAGCAACTTTGAAATATACTGATTTCATCTGGCAGCAGCTGTAGGGGAAAGTACACATAATAAGTAAGGGCCATGGCTGAGTATGCAACCCTCACAGAGTCATTTGTCTGCACAGGAAATCTCCACTCAGGTGCTACAGTTCCACATTCTCTTCTATTGTTCTTCTCATAGGGAAAAATCAGAGGATGGCAGAACCTCAGAACTACAGTAAATTACTGTGGACCAGCATTTCTCAGACTGTGGGTCAGGACCCCATTTTAATGGGGTCACCGGGGCTGCTGTTAGACTTGCTGGGGCCTGCAGCTGAAGCCAAAGCCCAAGGACTTCAGTCCTGGGCAGTGGGGCTCAGGTTACAGCCCTCCCACCTAGGGCTGAAGCCCTGAAACTTCAGTTTTGGACACACACCCCAGGGCAGCGGGGCTTGGGCTTTGGTCAACCTGCCTGGGGCAGCAGTGCTTGGGCTTTGGTACCCCTTCCCAGGGTCGTATAGTAATTTTTGTTGTCAAAAGGGTGTCTTCATGTAATGAAATTAGAGAAATCCTGCTATGGACCAATAAAAGTCAGCCAGAATTATGGAACGCTTACTTAAATAGAGACTGAATTATGAAAAGCTGTAATCACAGCTTGGAAGCATTGTTTGGTTTACACATATATATATATGTACTTTGGAATTGCTCAATACAGAACATTGTGCTTGCCAGATGCTTTAGAGATGACCTTGAACTGCATCCAAACACCTCATGATTTTGTCAAGGTGGGAAAATGTTGCAATTTCTCACTGAGTTTTGTAGGTTGGACCCATCACTGCTGAAAACTAGGGTAATGATTGTGTTTGTATAGCAACTGTCCCCCATCATTCCTCACTTGCTTTTTCTGCAAGTGTAAGATCAGAGAGTAAGATGGGACCCATCATTACAGAATTTGCTTTGGTGTACACTTTCCAGCATCAAATTGCTTCTGAGGCATAAAAACTGCAGCAGGCTCCTCACTAGACCCACCTCTCCACAGATTTTTAATTGATACAACTCGTGCTTATTTACCTTGCACTAAACCCAATCAACAGATGCTGAGTCAGAAAACTCCCCTTATAAATCCTTCTTGAAGGAAATGTTTTTCTCCATTAATATGATGCCAGATAAGGTAAAGGAGATGTGAAGAACATTGTTCCTCAGACGAAATGCAAATAGTACAATCAATCTGCCTGGTACAATCCCTTTCACTGGAGCCCTTCCTTCTGTGTACCCTTGTGCACAAATTCAAATGCAAGTCAGCTTACTTAAATCTGTTCATTCTACAGGGATTGGTGTCTTTTTAACAAGTACATTCCTCACTCAAATATTCCTGGTGTGTGGAACAGAAAAGAGCAATTTATCCAGACACCATATAGTGTAGCAGTGCTCTTTGTTCCAGAGTAGGTGCTCAAAATATTACTCACAGGTTCAATCAATTGATCTATGCACTGTTTCAATTTTATGTGAAGAGCCATGTCCTATTCACTAATGATGCACCCTTGCATTGAAGCAGACAAGATGGCTACTGGAGAAGTGTCAGGGCATTTGCTGATGGCTGTTGAATACAGAAAAAAGTGTTTGCTTTGATAAAGGGGGGGGGGAAAGACCTGGATGGCAGCAGCTGCAAAAGAGGTAACTGATTCACTGGTGAAAACCTAGTTAGATTTACATGTTTCTACCTATTATTAGGCACTTTAGAAATGTTACAAGCTGTTTATATTTGATTCACCAACCTTTGTATTTTTCTTTTGGGAGCAAGGTGACCTTGAAATCCCAGCTCTGCTACATGGTGCATCACCCTGTGTAAGGTGGAACATGTATCCCCATCACCTCTGAGAGCAGTGATCTAGGGGAAAGGTACAAGGAGAGCAAATCTCAAGTCTGGGTTATCAAACACATGACAACCTCACTTTCTTTTGCATGTATGTGGAAATTGTGCCCTTACAGATCCCAAGCTCCTGGGAGACAGTAACCAATTTCTCACCTCCAATCAGGCAATCAAAATCTTAAGCTTATCCTGCACATACCAAATCTGGCATTTCTTTTCTTCACGTGCCATTGTGTATGTAAGAGAGAAGTGTGGCTCCACAGCCGCCTTTAGTCAACACAGTCAATCGGCTTAGGAATGTAATCATCTAGAAAAAGGCCGGCTAAACTGCAGTCACTTGTTGCTAATAAAAGTTACAGTTTTAAGCCCCAGCAGGAGATGAGTTTTTGTTTGCTACAACTAAGCGTTTGGTTCTCTGTGTGCATTACAGCATAGCAATATTGTACCTTGGGAGGGAGTCTTACAATGGCGCAAACTTGGAAGAGACACGTATACAATATGCTATTTACGCTGCCAGTGGTTTTCAGTGTTACCCTGCAAACATTCCTGTTTGAATATGAGACTTCCCCTCCTCCCCCTTAACATCTATCATCTCTTTCTGCTTGCTTCTGTATTGTTAGTCACAACTGTGTGTTTCTGGCATCAGTTAGTTGTGTGTGGTAATTCTTATTGTGTCTTAAATCCAGCACAGTGACTTAACTGCAGGATCAAGCAGACTGGCTGTGAGGCAGCAAGGCCTTATTTAAACAAAGAGCTTTGATTTATAGTAACAGAGGGCAAGGAAACCTACTGGACACACTTGAAAAAAACTCTGGACCCAGTTACCTAAGAGATACCATGTTTCAAAGGTTTCCCCCTGTGACTGAGGATTAACAACTGAGCCAGCACTGTGGCTGCTATTAGTATTTATTAGGTTCCCATAACCAGGGGCGGCTCTAGACATTTCACCACCCCAAGCATGGCGCTCTGCTGGTCACCGGTCCCGCAGCTCCAGTGGACCTCCCGCAGGCGTGCCTGCGGAGGGTCCGCTGGTCCCACGGCTCCACCGAAGCCGCGGGACCAGCGGACCCTCCGCATGCACGCCTGTGGGAGGTCCACCGGAGCCACAGGACCAGCAGACCCTCCACAGGCATGCCGCCGAAGGCTGTCTACCTGCTGCCCTCCTGGCGACCCACAGAGCGCCCCCTGCAGCATACCGCCCCAAGCATGCACTTGGCGTGCTGGGGCCTGGAGCCACCCCTGCCCATAACTAGTCAGAGGTGTACTTTATTACCAGGCCACATTATGGCTAATGAGTCCATGTGTCCCTTAACAGGGAAGCTTGTAGAAAAGGGGAAAGAAAAGGAGAGAAATACAAAGCTAGGAGAGCCTGACAAAGGGAGGCCTCCAAGTAGTCTCACATTACCCTCTCCTCTTTTGAAGAAGGAGTTAAAAAGTTAAGATACAGTGTGTAAAGGTGTGGCAGCACCTGTTTGTGGAGGGATTAAAACAAACAAATTATGCTGCGGTGGTTGCAAGCAAGAAGGTCACAGAGCAGTCTGTGGTCATGGAAGAAAGGGAGGAGGTAGGGGTCGTGGCCCAGATGCCCTGTCACACCCCCATTTACTGTATTTATTTCTCATTTTATTTACTGGATTTTCTTCCTGTGTAAGGTGCCTAATGGACAACTCTGGAGTCTGACTGAGTCAGAACAGGTCAGCAGTACAAGCGCCTCTGCATTGTCCAGTCAATGTGGCTGAACCCTGGACATAGAGGTTAGAGGGCAGTTCATTTGCTCTAACTATTTCATCCTTGGTGTTTTCGCTGTAATTGCCAACCCTGCTAGAAGTTTGTGATGTGGACACTGTCTCAGTCAAATTCCCAGTGGACCCTCAACTACTGGATATCTACCAGAGCTGGTACCGTCGTTCAGGCATTATTGACTTGGACAGTGGACTAAAGCAAGAACACAGAGGTGAGAGGCTTCATATGCTTCCATTACCAGGCATATAAGCCATCCTCTGAAGCAAAATTGGTGGTACAACTTCCAGTGCAAGACATCTAAAAATCAGGCCAATATAGGAAATTGCAAAAATAGTCCCAACTAATACACTAAACACAGCTGAGCTACTGATATGATATCCTGGTATACATATAAATAAATTATGCCAACAAAGAAAGCACTAAATGTACATTACTTTCCCACATACTTCACAGTCCAACTCAATATGAAAAGGGGCTAAAGTTGTCTACATTATATAAATTACACCTACTCTATAGCATAATGAACTGAAAAAAAAGAATTTTTGCCTGCCTATAAGGAATATTGTTTTAACGCATTCAGAGGACAAAGCAGTAACTATTAAGTGAAGTTAAGAGGAATTAAGAAGGAATATTTAAAACTATTAATGTTATCATGTCAGTAATGGTGTGGGTTTGGGTGACAGGGCTTAAAAAAGAGGCAATAAGGCATTTGACCAGTTGCATGCTTCTCTCCATCAAATCCTGAACCTTTTGAAGGACCCTCATGCCTTGTGGAGATACAGCATTTGCAATTAAAAGTCAGCATTTATCAACAGTTCCCATGTATTGATATCTGAGATGCTGCAATCTCCCTCATAGAATGGGATACCTCTGATACTATTTGTTAACAGTGGGTGAAGGTTGATTTTAATAGCAACCACTACAGTTGATATAATTTATGATTGCTTTTCATTCAATATACAAGAAGCTAGTATTGTGCACTTCAGAAGCCACAGCATGCCTCACATGCCCAAAGGGGACACTATTATAACAGCAGCAACCAACAGCATCTCATTTGAATCATTTCTGGTCACTCGGTGTAGTCAATGGTGCCAGAAGCCTTTCCTGCAGCTGAGAACAAGTTATGCACCTGCCAATAAGGGTATTCTGTAGGTCATCCACTAAAGCCAATGTGACATTTTCCCTCTCAAGGGGCTACACATTATATGATGCCAGCATTCTCCCAGCCTCTAGCGCACAGGCTGTGTGTCTTTTTCTGAATCTGCCTTCTCCTTGAGTTGAAAGGCTACTTTTTCTGACCCTAGCATTAAGCCTACATTTTCTTTCCAGGTAAGGTACAGTAGCTCAAGTTTCATCTACAAGAAGATGTATTGCCTTGTTCAGCCTAAAAGTTTAGCACTCAGCCTGAGTGTCTGAACTGAAACTGACAGTCTGAATCTCCAGCCCCGCTCAAGGAAGAAGAAAAGAGCAGTCTCTAAGCCTGACAGTTCTGTGCCTCGCTTGTAGGGCAATATCAGAAAACGTCATAGGAAGATTTAAATAGAAACGGCTCCATTTAATGGGATTTTGGTCACAGCACTGTGGATCTCTTTAGCAGCATAAAAGGTACATTTGAAGCACAGCCCCTGTTCCTTAAAGTTCTGACTCGCTTTTCTTTGCTAGAGGTTTAATGGTGGGCTCTTCTGCATTTCTTCTGAGTACTCTGTAAAAAAAATAAAACTGCACATAGATGTGATGGCTTAACATATTGTATTGCTTGCTGAAGGCAAAATCCTGACAAATGCTTTTCTCCCTAACTGTTATATGCTAATTGATGTAACTGCAAGAAAAGCGGATTTAATTATCAAAATGTACAGTTCATTTCATTGAATTTGAATGCCACGCTTTCTAAAGTGAACATGTCAAAGCAACTGTTACAGCATTTCTCTATGACCAGTGTTACCTGAGTCAGCAGTTGATTTCTTTTTCCTCAAAAACCCTAGTCTTTTAGGTTCTGAGAGGAGGACAGGCAGGGTAGGAGTGCCTGGGGAAGTGAGTCAATTGGTCAAGGAGGTTATGTTTATTTGATAGTGTGTAGGGCTGGGATGAGCAATGATGGAGTGGGAGCTAGAGCAGAAGGGGAGAAGCTGGAACTAGGCAAGCCTGAAGGCTTAATACTGTTTCCCCCCCGGCCACCCTTTATTGTAGAGTGTTCTAATTTTCCACTCTGAAAAGGGGGGAGGAAGAGAGTGACCCTTCCTCTTTTCACTTCCCCACTACCATCCATCATCACCCACCAAGTCACTTCCCTGGGAAACCTTCCAGCCCAGCATTCCACTTGTCACTGAAAACCTGCAGGGGAAAGGGGAACAGATTGATGTGCATAGTCCCTCAGTTAGTCTGGGCACTAGCTACCACTGATCTCCCTATAAGTGACCTCCAACCATTTGCTAACATGTTAACCAGCAAAAAACAACTGAGCCGATAGCTGGATGGCACTTATCTACTGGTCTCTAACTGTATCTGGAATTTTACATTGCAGGGGGAGATGGTGGCTGGGTCCAGTATTCAAATATGTAAAATTATGCAAATAGATATGCACATTAGCACATCTATAAAAATGAGTGACTTGGACACTTTCTGATATTTTTCACTAAACAAACAAATTTGGGTTGAGAAAAGGGAAAGCGATTCCCTGATAGGGATAGTTTGCTCATTCAGTTTTCAAGTGAAGATGGTATCTCAAAGGAGTAGGGTCTGAGGAGGAAGAGAAGTGTAACCCTTCTGCCCCTCTGAGTTGGCAGCAACAAGGGCCGGATTCAGTATCCAGGGGTTCCGTTTCAGTAACACAATGCATAACCGGCTCGAGCCCCTACCCAGTGACCTGGGACACTCACATACCACACCCCCCTGGGTGCCTCTAGGAGGCAATACTTCCCCTCTCGCAAGCACGGAGTCTGAGTGTAGCAAAATCTTTTTAATAAAGGAAGGAATTAATGCGGCATCCCATTGGAGAAACACCACAAACAGGGTTATAACACAAACCATAAACAAAAACCCACCTCCAAGTACGTTTGGCACTGTCCTTTTTCCCCTTAGGGTTTTAAGTCCAATCACCCCAAAGTCCAACAACCCAAAAGTCTCTGGTCAATGCCACCCCAGAGTTCGAGAGTTTATCTGTAGAGGTCCCTCCCCCCAGCCTGGATAGAAAGGGGCGCCTTACGTGGTCCTGGGCCAACTGCCCTGCCTCTCCGTGGGTTCTGCTTCCGCCTTCTCCACGAACTGCTCCGCTTTACCAGCCGCTGCACGCTGCTCCTCCAGCCGTCCTCAGAAACTGCTCCGCTCCACCAGCTGCTCTGCTCCATGAGCTGCTCCGGTTCTCTCTGCAAACTGCTCGGCTCCGCTCGCTCTGTGGGCCGCTCCACCCGTCCCACAGCTACTCCGCTCTGTCAGCCACTCTGCTGCCACCAGCTGTCCCGTGATCCGCTCCAGCCGTCCCCACAAACTGCTCCACTCCACCAGCAGCTCTGTTCCACAGTATAGCTTTGGGCTCCCCACTAGTTAGTTAGCACAGTGCTCTCAGCTCAGTGATTGTAGCTTTTTAGTGATTTTCAGCTCTTAGTGATTCCAGCTCATAGTAGGGGAGCCCCAGTGCTAGTGCACCATTAGCCCAAAGTGATTTCAGCTCAGTAACCTGTATTTAAATTCTTGAGGGAATAAAAAAATCATCTCTGACATTCCACAGTGGAAAGAGGAGAGGGTGCAACTGGTGCTTCTGGCTCCACAAGGAGACTGCACCACCAGGCACAAATACCTGTCCCCAGCCTCTCTCAGTTCTCTGGGTTTTGGAACCCATGTCCCATGTCTAGCCAGTACCGCCCAACTGAGGGTGAGCAATCCCAAGCAGTCCCACAGCTTGGGAGTCTGGGATAGGGTAGGCGTGCCTATGCAATACACTCTCTGAAATTCTTTCCACCAGATGTCAGTGTAGAGCTTATCCTGACTCTGCTTACAGAAGCAACTCTAGCTTCTCTCATGTCCCATTCACTTCCTCCAGTTCTTCCCCACCATTTCTTCCCCCTTAGTCCCCTCTCTCTTCCTATGCTCCTTGTCTCCTCACCCTCCTGTGATCTGTTTTCACCTAACTGCTTAGTCCACTATCTGCATCTGCCTCCACCCCTTCCATGGCTCCTTTCTTAGCACGGTCTTCTCCTGCTCAATCTCCTGGATTTTTCTCTCCTCTTACTCCATGTGCTTTCTCTACCTTGCTGCCAGAGGCTGCTCACCTGGAAAGTCCAAAGCCTGTTGTTCAATGGATACTTCTGCGCTTGTGTGAGGCTAGAGCTACCCTTTCACAGACACTAATGGCAGTATTCACAAGAACACGCTTATCCAAGCCTGCAAAATCAGCCCATTTAATGATCAACAGCTGCAGGCCTGGTGTAGAAGGACCTTTAGCTTTTTCCTCCAGCCACACTGGCTCAACTGCCATCTTTGTTGCAGTTGCTAAATCCCATGTCCCTACAACTAGGATCTGAGATCCCAGCCATGTCTGTCTCTCTCCCAACCTGGGACCTCATTGTGCTCGTCTGCCCACTCTGTGGAGCTGGTGTTCTCCTCCTCACCCCTGTATTGCTAGGTAGCTAAAAAACAATAGTACCTGGGGCTCTATGGACGAGTCAGTGCTGAGCATTTGGTCCAACTCTTTATGGAATTAACCATGGTTCCTACCCTGAGTCAGACATATTATTTCTGGCCATGTTCCAGTGGATCAGAGACATCCCAACTTTTTCTCTCTGATGTTTGCCATTCCATGGGATGCCGATCTCCGCCATCCAGAAGCCCAGTCATCTGCCAAAGCAACCAACTTCAGCTGCCCCTTCTCTGCCTCATCGCCCTAGCTGGGCTGCAATACTTATGCACACACACAAGGCAGCATCCTGTGAACCATGCTATCAATAGAAACGAAATGAAGTCAAAGTGTTGGCCCTCATGGGATGTATACTGAATCTTTTGCTGTATTCACTGATGCCCATGCCTCCTGTTCACCTCTTGACAATACTGAGCCTACCTACTATGTCCTTCATTTACACCACCCCAATTAACCTGTCTATCCCTCCTCTGATTGACTTTTTTATTCTATAGTCTTTTTCTTATTGACCCTTTTCATTCTCCTCTTTGATTTATTACCTGTGTACATCATTTTTGATGCCTATTATTTTCTCCTTTCTTTTATTGTTTGCTTGTTATTTAAATTAATTTTTGCCCAAAGGATGTATCTCCAAAATACCATTTTGGACTCTATTTTCAAATTGCAATGTAAAGCAGGCACCATTAAAGGATTCAGCATTTACTCACTGTTATCACAACGGAGTAACTAAGATAACCCATTTATGCTCTAAGCTTAGGAGAGGGAAACAATTCAGTTACTGCTGAGTAAATGAATTTATATATTCTAGAACATTTATTTTTGTTCCATTTGAAATTCATATGGTGCCCCAACCTTCATGTGAAAAGTTCTCCCCTTGGATCTTTCCCCCACCCATGCTCAGGAACTGCAGGAAGTCATATATGAAAAGGCACATTTGTATCATAACACTTTCCTTGATTGAAAAGAAACCTTAACACTTTTTAAAAATCAGTTTCAGTAAAAGCAATGCAGGTCACAGCAGAAATCTGGACTTCATGGGCAAGTAATAGAGTGATTTGTCTGAAATGTACTAACCTCTGCATTACTCTGCGATAGTCCGTTAGATGCTACCTTAATCCCAAATGGTGCATATTAATGAAAGTCCTACACCAGATAAAACAAGAATGTTGAAGGCCGCAGGAACTTGATCTTAATAAAACTAACTTTGAGATGTGAGCAAATTGAGTCAAATAGCTGTGAACTGCATTCCTGGAAGAGGGAAAAAGCAAGACAAGAGATGATATAAAATGCAAGGACTTTTTCACAAGAGGAATCAGTGATTTACATTTCACTAAAGAAGGCAAAAGGTTGTAGGTTTTCCTATCAAACAAGAAAAGTGTGTACACAGTAATTGCTGGTTCTGAATTCATTGCAAACCTACATCGTTCACAGAAAATAGAGCCCTGCACAAAATGAATCCCTTCTCTTCCCCACTTATTTCCTTCCCCATCTAGAAATATGGCTATGATGTTCATGCTGTATTGATACATAAGTTTTGAGAGATTTTTGCTGCAAAACAAATGTAATTTGCATATAATTCTTTACTTTTTCAAATATCTGCAGTTCAATTGTACCCCCAAAATACACAAGCACCCATGCAAGCAGGCTAGCGTGCACAAACACACTTTTGAGTAATTGTACATATAGATGGGTACCAGACAATGGTGTGTTTTGTGTGTGGAATCACACCTTTGCAAAAGCAGGAGCAGATTGTGTTGATTTAACTTTTGATAAAAAATAAATCTTGGTTATGTAAGTGATAGTGGCCTAAATCCCCTCCTCTACCCAACTTCTGAGTAGTACTTGTTTTGTAATGAAGAATATGGTTCAGAATGTTAATCACCTTATTGCCAAATATCTCGTATACCAGCCCTTCATACTCTATAGAAAACTCTTCAGGCTTTGATGTAGATCAGCTTAGTGTCAGTGAAAAGCCTAAGAGTCAATTACTTCTGTTTGGTATCAGTACTTCCCTCATGTTTCAGTCAATGTTTGGACTTTTTGTCAAGCTATTGCTATTTCTGGGGCCAGATTCTCTCCAGATCTCATAAGCAGGGAATTCTTCAGTATACAGGAATCCTCTGCTCACACAGAGTCATCAGATTTCGCTGTTAAATCACCGCGACATCACACCACCCTCACCTCAGCGAATAGGCTGGCTGGGATCAGGAAGGGTGGGGCCAAAGCATTACTGAGCTTTAGCTCTTTTCAACTGCGGGGCTAACCCCTTTGATTGCCATAGCTGGGATAGCATAGAGTGCCCCGAGGCTCTTCTAAACTTTGACAGAACCAGCCCAGAGAATCAGGGACCTGCAACTGGCTCTTTCATCGACTCTTCCTCTTACATCCTGTGGAGATGGGATGCTGCAGACAACCTGCAAGGTTAATATAAGAAACGTAACAGAGCATGCTCAAAAGTTTATTTATTACTCAGCCTAAGCGTTATCTTTAGGTATGTGAAAGGCCAAAATTGCAACAGAGATCTCTGTTTTTTCAGTCATGACCTTGTGCCCACAAATACTTACCTGTGCCTACATGTCAGTTAAATATCGCAGCTGCCAATCAGTTAGATGTCTAACTACTAGTATTTAGGACTACAAGCAATTTTGAGCACCAACGTGCTGCCCCAAAAATGGAGACCAGGGCTGATCACCTGGTCTTCATTGCAGTGCACACTCAGGGCTAGATTGTCGGGAGGTGTAAATCAGTGTAGCTCCACTGATGTCCATGATGTCATGCCAGTTTACAACAGCTGAGAATCTGGCTCTCATGGTATAAAACGGTAATGTCTGAAACGATCATTAGGTTTCACAAGCATCCTGGTCGTGCATCTGTCAAAAGTAAAGAAGCACTTGCATATCTTATCTTTTCAAACCCTTACTGTGATAGCTAGTGTGCACAATGTGCTGTGAGCAAAACCCACAAACAGTTTAATGGCAGGTACATAATAGACCGTTAGTACAGGTTTGCCTGGGATGCTGGCAGGTGTTTACATGAAATTTTGCCCCACTTGTCATAGCATATAGGACAGCCAGCACCTGGCAACATCCTACTGAACAACACATTCTTTAATTGCTCTGAAGCAACAGCTGCCAACCTTGTTAAATAAACAACAGGCTCTGCACCTGCTTGAACAAAACCCTGACCTCACTCTTGGCCAATCAGGAGACTCTCAGGTAACTCTGCCTGCCTGCCCTCATACACAATGGCCTTGGGGATTAGTAGGAGTCTATCAGTATTGATTTGTTCTTTCTCTGCTATGATTTGCCCTACCTTTCTCTTGAGTGTGTTCTATTCAGGCAAGAAACATGAAAATCTTCCTAATTAGATTTCTGTTTTATGGCCAATTTTTCTTCTCTCAACACACACACAAACTCCCAGACATAAAGGCACAATGGTAGTGAGAAAAAATGACTAAGGCACACTATCCAACTGCTTAAGCCTTTGTAGGGTGCCTTGATAGAACAAAGAACGGCCACAAGGTGTTTCTGAACACCCATCCGTTTGAAGAACGGTAGAGCCTTTATTTTTCAAGGACAAACGGGGGAAAGACCAGACCCTCAGCTGGTATAAACTGACCCTGAAGTCAATGGAGCTAGCGATGCTGATTTATGCCAAACAAGGATCTGTCTCAAAATCTATGAAGAAATTCTTCTTTAATTCCCCATACAATTAGGGGCAGTTAAATGAAATAATGTCTGGTGAATGAGTTTCTACAACAAATAAAGGTGGTTCGATCCATGAACTAATTGAAACCAGCAGGATTATCAGGAATGAAGCTGTAGCACCAAGGGAAAGGTTATTTACCAGCTGAAGGAAGATTTCCTCCCCTGCCCCCTTTCACTCTTTGAAATGAAACATTCTGAGCCGCACAGCAGCATCTATTTCAGATTTCAACTAGTGACCGGTGCCTGTTGGTGTTGCACATGTACCACAAATAAAAAGGAGAATACATGCAAAGATCCTCATTCTGCGCAATAGCGAGACAAAGGACAAACTGTGGGAGAGGAACTCTTGGTAAGGCAAAGAGAGAGAGGCATTCCAAGTGACAGCCAGAAAAACAGTTGACAAAATATCAAGACTATCCACATAGATTTACTCTCAGGCAACACACTCAGTTTCTTCATAAAATAGAACATCATGCTAATTTGGCTGCAATCTTTTGATTTATGGAGCAAGACTTCCCCCATTTCTCCCTGTTTAAATGTTTCATTGGAAATTAAAAAGAAGAATATTCTTAGAAGCAGCCTACATACAACAATTGCAATAGAAAGGACCATCTACTGGGACTTTTGACTAGATATGTCAGATTATGAAAAAAGAATGAAACAGGAGCATAGTGCCTGTTTTCTGAATTAAAAATCCAAGATGCAGGGATGTATTAACTCTGATAGTAACAGATCCAAATTATGCTTTGGGTCAAAAACAACAGAGCATTTTACCTGTTTGTGTTATTTTGGCCCCATAGAAATCTGTAGCTGTGAACTCAGCCTCAGGCTGCATTAACTTCCGGATGGGGAAGTTATTTATTTATTATTAATGATTCTAGGAAGCAACTCTACAGAACCAATTATTTTTTTCTCAGAGCTGCACTTCGGAGAAACAAGTAACAATTCTCCATAAATGTTATTACTTGCAATTGACTATTTTTCAGTAAATTGTTATAAGCTAGTCAGTTTGCAAACACAATACTGAACTGTATTTAAATTAAATACACTAGATGCTGTTCAAAACTCAGCATTGAAATGTCCAGGTACCTGCAATAGTCACAGTATCTTCCTATACTTAGACTGGGAAATATCACAATACTGAAAGCAGTGCAGAAACACAAATGTTCAGTTTTTAATGACATCCTCCCTATCACACACACAGGTAATAAAAATCCTTCTACTGGGAGAAAAGTGTTGGTTTCAGGTTAATTACTTCAGTGGGAGTTTTATGTGATACTTTGGCTTAGTTTGTGTGATTACATTGCCTTCTAGTGGCTGGCCCCATAGTCAAACAGCACGGAGAATTTCTTACAACATGGAACAATAGGACCAAGGTTAGTATATGTAACTAGATACAGAGGTCATGAGGGATTTTAACTCTCTCTGGCCTGGTCTACACTACGCATTTAAACAGAATTTAGCAGCGTTAAACCGATTTAACTCTGCACCCGTCCACACGAGGCCCTTTATATTGATATAAAGGGCTCTTTAAACCGGTTTCTGTACTCCTCCCCGACGAGAGGAGTAGTGCTGAAATTGGTATTGCCATGTTGGATTAGGGTTAGAGTGGCCGCAAATCGACGGTTTTGGCCTCCTGGAGGTATCCCACAGTACACCATTGTGACTGCTCTGGACAGCAATCTGAACTCGGATGCACTGGCCAGGTAGACAGGAAAAGCCCTGCAAACTTTTGAATTTCATTTTCTGTTTGCCCAGCGTGGGGCTCTGATCAGCACGGGTGGCGATGCAGTCCCAAATCCAAAAAAAGCTCCAGCATGGACTGTATGGGAAATACAGAATCTGATCACTGTATGGGGAGACAAATCTGTTCTATTAGAGCTCCGTTCCAGAAGATGAAATGACAAAGCATTTGAAAAAATCTCCAGGCTATGATAGACAGAGGCCACAGCACAGTGCTGTGTGACAAGTGTAATGGAAAGCCAAAGAATCAAATGGACGCTCTTGGAGGGAGGGAGGGGGTACTGAGGACTCCAGCTATCCCACAGTCCCCACAGTCTCCGAAAAGCATTTGCATTCTTGGCTGAGCTCCCAATGCCTGTAGGGTCAAACACATTGTCCAGGGTGGTTCAGGGTATAGCTCATCAATTTACCCTCCTCCCCCCCAGTGAAAGAAAAGGGAAAAACTTCATTTGACTTTTTTCAGTGTCACCGTATGTCTACTGCATGCTGCTGGTAGACACGGTGCTGCAGCACTGAAAGCAGCATCCTCTTCCCTCCCCTCCCCTCCGCGGTGGCAGACGGTACAGTACAAAATTACCGATAGCCGTCCTCATCATCCTGGCTGGTCTCGGTGAGATTGGCCGGGGGGTGCCTGGGTAAAAATAGGAATGACTCCCGGTCATTCCCAGTGGATGGTACAGAACGGCTGGTAACCGTCTTCATCATAGCAACTGGGGGCTGAGCTCCATCAGCCCCCCCCCCCCCCTTCATGTCTAAGGAAAAGATTCTGTACTGCCTGGACTATCATAGCAGTGGGAGGCTGGGCTCCTCTCCCCCGCCACCATTTAATGTCCTGCCTGGACTATCATAGCAGCCGGAGGCTGCCTCCCCCTCATTTTATCTCACTAAAAAGTCAGTGTTTCTTATTCCTGCATTCGTTATTACTTCATCACACAAATGGGGGGACACTGCAATGGTAGCCCAAGGAGGGTTGGGGGAGGAGGGAAGCAATGGGTGGGGTTGTTGCAGGGACACCCCCTAGAATGGCATGCAGCTCATCATTTCTGTGGGATCTGACATGGCGCGTCTGTGCTCTCTGGTTCTCTGGTACACTGGTTCTCTAGTACACTTGCCCCATATTCTAGGCAGGACTGACTCTATTTTTAGATAAAACATAAAGGAGGGAATGACCTGGGGAGTCATTCCCATTTTTGTTTTTGCACCCCCGGCCGACCTCAGCAAAGGTCAGCCAGGAGCACCTATGACAGCAGCAGATGGTACAGAACGACTGATAACCGTTAACTCATCTCCAATTTACAATGGCAGGTGGTACAATAGGGATGGTAACCATCTCTTCTACCTTGCAAAGACAAATGAATGCTGCTGTGTAGCACTGCAGTACCGCCTCTGTCAGCATCATCCAGTACACATATGGTGACAGTGACAAAAGGCAAAACGGGCTCCATGGTTGCCATGCTATGGCATCTGCCAGGGCAATCCAGGGAAATAGGGCACGAAATGATCGTCTGCCGTTGCTTTCACGGAGGAAGGAATGAGTGACAACATTTACCCAGAATCATCTGCAACACTGTTTTTGCCCCAGCATGCATTGGGATCTCAACCCAGAATTCCAATGGGCGGGGGAGACTGTGGAAACTATGAGATAGCTACGGGATAGCTATCCACAGTGCAACGCTCCAGAAATTGACGCTAGCCTCGGTACATGGACGCACACCACTGAATTATTGTGCTTTGTGTGGCCGTGTGCACTCTACTTTATACAATCTGTTTTACAATACCGGTTTATGTAAAATTGGAATAATCCTGTAGTGTAGACGTACTCTGTGGGAGCTACCAAGAACAGTGCTCTGCATACTTTTGGGCATGGGGTAGACTGTAACAATCCCTCTTTCTCCTTTTTGCTTCATATGACTGCTTGACTTGAGTGCCCTCTAGGACTACTCTTCATATATTTTTAGATCCCTAGAATGACTTGTAAAGCAGGAACAATGGAAGTTTATCAGTTATGCAAGTACAATGATGCCTCCCCCCAACATGGATCATCAATACAGATTGAAACTGAGACCTCCAGCACTAAAAGAATTTGAGTAAAAGAATTAATGACATAATCTGATAGCACTAACAGTCTCTTATCCTCTTACAGGGACCACCTACTACAGAGGGACATGTCATAGACATCATCCAGGACACTCATGATCTTCCACTTTTTGGCCAAAAGAAATAGAAAATATGAAGTAAAGCTGCTCCTCCCGCATAGTGCTGACCTAACACTCTACAAACATTTCCTGCTTCTAGTCTATGAGCACAGAGAGAGAAAAATAATGAAAACAGAGCAAAAAAAGAAGTGAAAAAAGTGTTGACTGATGAAACAAAGAAAAGTAGAGAAGTGGAAGAGGCAGGATGGTCTATCTATCTAGGTACTTATATGGTTCTTATCATTGTAGTTTCTCAGTGTCTCTCAAGTTAATGGCAGAATTTAGTCCTGAATCTGTCTTCTAGGATGGACATGGGGCTCCTTAACACACACACTCAAATTCTAAAGTTTGTGAGGATGGGGGAAGAGTTGCTGTTTTAGTGGGCAAAGGGTTTTTTGTTTGTTTATTTTTTAAGCCAATCAGAGTTGTGTCTGCTTATACCTGGCAGAATTTGGCCAACTGGAGCCCAGCATGGATGAATAGACTCCACATAGGGAAGTGGTGAAATTAGTGGTAGTCATAAATGCTGATAGCAATGACACAAGCAGAGGGAAAATGGAAGTCTTATTGGAAAGAATAAGAGAGGGAGTCATTTTCTCAAAAGTATTCACCCTTCAACACCCATTGAACAAAACAAGACAGAACAGAAATGAAGACAGTAGCTTCTGGAAGAGGTTAGCTTACTGGGACATTGAGGCATCCTTCAAAACAGATGGGACTCACAAGCAGGAGGGCCTTCATCTGAACAAGAGAGAACCCAATGTACTGTTGAAGGGTAAATACGAGTGGGGTGAATATACTGCTACCTCAATATAACACCACCTGATATAACACGAATTTGGATATAACGCGGTAAAGCAGTGCCCCGGGGGGGTGGGGCTGAGTACTCCGGTGGGTCAAAGTAAGTTCAATATAACACGGTTTCACCTATAATCCGGTACGATTTTTTGGCTCCCAAGAACAGCGTTATATCGAGGTAAAGGTGCATTAAATCAGTGATTGTGTGGAAAGTGACAGGGAGAGGGAAAAGTAGAAGAAGAAACACAGATTCATAGTTTTTAAGGCCAGAAGGAACCATTATGATCGTCTAGTCTGACCTCCTGCATAATACAAAGTAAGGGGTTCCTAGCATAGCAAATAAACAAATGTACTCTGCTGGGGGAGTCCTAAACTGTTTATACACAAATGCCAGAGAACAGCAGTTTAAAATATCTGCAGAAAATGGTGACTAAGCTGTATCTGTGAAATATAATGCAGGGTGGTGCATGAAAACCCTGAGGAATTAGGAGGGAGGAATAGCTCAATGGTTTGAGCATGGGCCTGCTAAATGTAGGGTTGTGAGTTCAATCCTTGAGGGGGCCACTTAGGGATCTGGAGCAAAATCAGTACCTGGTCCTGCTAGTGATGGCAGGGGGCTGGACTCAATGACCTTTCAGGGTCCCTTCCAGCTCTATGAGATACATATATTATATAGGCTATTTAAAGGACACCGATTGGGAAAATGGGTAGTTTTATATGTCAAAGAAAGACTGGGAGAAAAGTAGAAGGTGACAATATTCAATGTAGAGGAAACAGAATTATGGCTGGAAATTAGAAGCAACACTAGAAGCAAAATCATTATAGGAATACAGATTGATCATCAGCTCAGGCGAGGGAAGAAAATATGACGGTAAGTGAAATCTGCAAGGCCTGTTACAATAGAACTAAGGAAAATAAAAAGATAATTGCAAGAGATGTCAAGACTGACAATAAAGGTTTAAACTGTATGGAATAAAAGGAGCAAGAAGTCACGAGAGACTGTAAGCATCTTGAGGGAAGAGTGAGGGAAATCTAGTGACAGAAAAGGTGGACAAATGATTGTTTTGTCTCAGTGTATCACCAAATTATAATTATAGCACAAACGAGAAGAGTTCTCCAGTACCAAGCTCAACTGACCTCCAGGAACAGACACTGCAGTTTTAAGGACTGTCATTCATTCTGTTTAAGATATTTGAAAACATATTTTGCATTATTTTACAATTCTCAAAAATACTGATGGGTGCAAATGATCTTGCTAGCTACAGTCCAGTCTTGAATCCATTTGCATTAGTAGATGGTCTCCTTATGGCCATGGACAGTGGTAGGAGATTCATATTGTATTTAATAGACCTTTCTCGCTCCTTGGACACGATATTTCACTGGTACTATTAAGCCTCTCTGTAGTGCCTAGCAGGAATCAAATGTACTGCTCCTTTCTCTGAGACAGATCTCAGAAGGTCATGACGGGCAGATTCTCCCCTTCACCAAAAGCACAATCACACAGAGGTTTCAGGAAACATTGTGAGATGCAACAGGTTTAATTGCCAGCAATTGTCACCCAAGTAATTATAGGTCTGTCAGCTTGACATTGATCCCAGACAAAATAATGGTTTGGTTGATTCATGACTCAATTAATAAAGAATTAAAGGAAGGTAATATAATTAATGCAAATCAACACAAGCTTATGGAAAATAGATCTTGTCAAACTAACTTGATAGCATTTTTTGAGGTGATTACACGTTTGCTTGATAAAGGTAATAGTGTTTGTATAACACTTAGATTTCTGTAAGGCATTTGACTTGACATTGCAGGATATTTTGATTAAGAAATGAGACTGATAGAAAATTAACATAGCACACATTAAGTGTATTAAAAACTGGCTAACTGACAGGTCTCAAAATGTAATTGTAAATTGAAATTCTCTCAGAGTGGGTGTGGTTTTAGAGGGGTCCCACAGGGATTAGTTCTTGGCCCTACACTGTTTAACATTTTTATCAATGATCCAAAAGAAACCATAAAATTACTGATAAAGTTTGCAGGTGCCAGGAAGAGTGAGGGAGCGGTAAATAATGAACAGGTTACCAGACTCTGAGCAATCTAGATCACTTCATAAACTGGATGCAAGCAACCAACGTGTATTTCCGTATCGCCAAATATAGTCAAAGAGAGAGGAAGAAAAGAACGTAGGCCATACTGACAGGATGGGGGTTCTTATTGTGAGAAGCAGTGATTCTGAAAAACCAAAAAATATGGATCAATGGTGGATAAGTCGCTGAACATGAGTTCCCAGTTCAACACTGTGGTCAAAAGGGCAAATGTGATTTTTGGCTACATAAACAGGAGAATATTGAATAGGAGCTAAAAGTCTCTACAGTTTGAGCTAAAATGCTAGGCACATAGCTGGGGGCTGTAACTCACTCAGATGCTCCGTAGCTTAGGCACAGAGGGGTCCACATAACACACTGACCAGAGGGTTGCATAACTTCTCTGGACAGAGGAACCTTGTTCCAACATGTAACACTGGTTCCCCATTCCACAGTGGCTTCAATTCAAGGTCTCGGCCCTCATCTTTAAAGTCCTGAATTGACTAAGATCCAGTTACTTTGAAAGACCATCTCCTTCTTCACTCTACCCTAAAAAGCTGTGATCACCAGATATAATACAGCTGCTGATACCAAGAGCTGGGGTCAAGGTATTCTCAACCAGGGGTGTTCAGCTAAAGAATTCTGCTTCAGGAGAGAAAAATGAACACGATTATCCACTTTTAAGAAACAAGGCAAGATTCATCAGTCTACTCTTAGTAGAGCTGTTGACACACAAAACACACCAACCCCACCATGAATATATCCTCCTCTAACCCTTAAGGATGGGAAAGAATACTCAAGTTTAGAACTCCTGTATTTGGTGCCATTTTACACTGAGTGGTGCAATATACTGTAAACAGAGAGATACTTGGGGCTAGGTCCTGCATTCTTGTACATCCAAAACTCCCATGTAAGTCATTTATATATTAATTGTATTATTATTGCAATTCTGCTCTCTCATGCTATGTGTCTCTGTGTGAATAACTATATTTATAATCTGCAACTGATGTCTAGGTAGCATTTCTAAACAATAAAATACAGCAGAGGATCATTATTAACAATGCAATATTTTAAAATGCCAAATTGCCACATCCTTTATATGCATTTTTTTGTACTGAAGACAAGAAGCCAGACCCCACATTGTGCTATGCACTCTACATGCACATCTAGCAAAAACAACAGTCTCTGCCCCAAAAAGCTTACAATTCCACTAAATTATTTATCTTGAATTTCCTAATTATTGCACTGTGTTAACTGCTGGAAATTCTTGGATTGGATGTAAGACTTAGATTGCATTTGTCCAACTCATTGCCAGATTTCTGAACTGAAGAGGCATAGATCACACTTCTCGCATGCTAAGCAGCTGGGAGGCGCAGGACTGCATACATGGGCGGCAGGCATAAGAGGCCTGAGGAGGCTAAGCCTTCCCACAAAGCTGGCCTGCCACCTTTGAAGCACACCACTCCCAAAAGGGTGCCCAGGCCATGGCCCTGCCTGTGTCCCACTCCACGGTCCCATTCCCACTCATCATCTTCTTTCTCACTCTGCCTCTTCCCATCCCCGCTCTGCCCGCATGGAGGCCTCGGGGGAGGGGGTGAAGATGCAGGCGTGAGTGGTGAGTGGCTAGTTAGCAGGCGAGGGGGTCTCAGGAGAGGGGGCAAAGAAGCATGCACAGCAGCCAGGCAGGGGCCTTGGGAGTGTGCGTGAAGAGGGGTGTGCAATGGTGGGGGCTTTGGGGAAGGGACGAAGAGGCATGCGCAGCAGGTGGGCAGGGGCTGGCCTCAAGGGAGGGGGACAAGCAGGCTGGGGGTGGAACATGGGCAGGACTTTGGAGGGAGGAGGTCAAGCAGGGATAGGCCTAGGGACAGGGCCACTGTTCAGACACACCCAACCTCCCGAAATGGAGGAGTCACATGCTGACCAGACTGCAAACGCAGTGTAAAGATTGGTGAATGGAAGGATTCTTTTAAACAATTGATATGATTTAAATTTAAAAAAACTTAATTGGAAATGGAGGACACTGAAAGGCAACATAGGTGCTACAGAATTTTACTGGCAACTTCCATCCTGCTTCTATGCCTTGAAATAGATGGGACTGAAAAGTGAATACTCTATTTTAATCAAATGCCTCCTGAATGTGTGCAGGAGAAAGGAAATAACTAACAAAGAGAAAACATTCCAGACTAATATGATCCCATGGATCTGTTAACGAGAACCTCCTGAAAGGTACCGAGTACCATCAACTTCCATTGACGTGAATGGCAGCAAATGTTACTAAGCCTTTTGCAGGAGTTTCTAGCACCTGGTAGGATTGGCCCCTATAAGAGAAAACCCATTTTCACTCAGACCAAATTGAATCAGGCTGTGATAAATATGGGGAATGTACTTGGGATAGGCTTAGTCCATGTCTACGCTATGGGGACTATAGCACCGCAGCTATGCCAGCATAACCTCGTAGTGTAGACATGACCCACCGAGATGGAAGGGGGCTTTCTATTGCTGCAGGAACTCCACCTTCCTAAGCAACGACAGTTAGGTTGATGGAAGCATTCTTCCATCGACCTAACTTTGTGTGTGGACTGGGGGTTACGTTGGCATTTTTCACACCCCTGACTGACATAGCTATGTCAACCTAAATTTTAAGTAGACCAGGCCTTAGCAATCACTATAACAGATTCTCTGTCAATTGGAATACCATTGTACATAACCACCCCCCCCAAAACACACACACACAAACTTTGGAAACACCAGCAACTGCTAACTACACACACACACACACACACACACACACACACACACACACACACACACACACACACACACCTTTTTTTTCTCCTTTGAAAAAAAAAAACAGAATAAACTTTTCCTCCAATATTTTGCTAGCCTGGATAAGAAGGTACTAAATTCCTGCCAATTACAGTTTTTAATCTACTTATTTATGTAGCACGTTTCCTCCAGAATTTTGCAGAGCTGGGCCTAGTGACACACACACAGAGCCAGGCAAAATAATGTGACAAAATGGACAAACACAAAAGAACAGTTAAAATTGTAATGATATTTTGAACTATAAAAATTAGGACTCTGGTGATGAATTTATCCATCATGTTATTCTCTCCTTTAGAAATAGTGCAGATATTCCAGAAAAACAATATTTTCATCTGTGTTCCAGATTTTCTGTCTGCAGTGATATAAAAAGGCTGTAATTCTGCCTGCCAGTTGAACTCAGTAGGCACATGAGGATCCAAAGTGCTTCAGTATTTATGCTGGCCGTAGCATACTAATTAAAAATAAAACTGCTTGTTCCTTAATCTTCTAGTACTTCAGAAAGATAAATGGCCACACCAGGTAACATGGAACCATATTAGCAATATTGCTGGTGAGATAAGGCATTCATCTGTAGCTCTGGGGTCTCTTTTTAAATGAAGCTTGCATTCTATTTTGTGGTAGAGCACATAAAAATACACAGCCTGCGATTCCATGGCTTTGCACTTTGTATAATCATGCAGAGCTTGAGAACAGGTTGAGCAAAGTCAGATCCACACAGTTTCTTCAAAGTTGTGTTTATCCCTGGTGGCCTGCTGCCATAGTACCTGTATCTCAGATCAATTTGCTGTTAATAGGGAAAAACTCAGAAATATATTCCAATTTTTTATTTGCAGTTTCCAGATAACTGTTCTGTTAGGCTGAGGTAGATAGAGCTAGGGGGATGACCACCACCACACGTGCCAGGAAGTGCAGTCTAGAGACTGCTGGCAACATCAAGGGAAGACACTAGCACTAGGTGTAGGACTGGAAAAAATTAATGACTCTAGAAATCAAGGGGAAACAAGGAACCAAACTGATTCTCAAAGTCACACTCTGGTTTCTGGTCTGCTCCTGGGGCAGTGCAGCTATGTGCTGCATCTTACTCAGGGTCTGTGGCAAAGTCAAAAACTGAGCCCATAGTAAGAGTCTTAATATTTATCTATCGGTAACAGATTTGGCCTCTTCTTTTGTGCACATTGTAATTAAGGAGAAGTGAACCCTAAGCATGACTTAGATCAGTGGTCCCCAACCTTTTTGTTGCAAGTAGCACATTCATGTTTTCAGAAAAGTGTGGCAGGCGCCAACAGTTTTTCAAGGCTTATTTTGTATTTGTACATTAAATAAGATTTTTTCATAGTATTTAATATAACATAATATATGAATCCAGAGAGGAGAGAGAAGCTGGAGAGAAGCCGCAAGGACAGAGAACACCGGCGCCTGCAGCCTGCAGCCCCGGAGTTCTCTGTCCCTGGCAGGCGCGGGGCCGTGGCTTCTCTCTGGCTTAAGCTGCGGCCCCGCACCTGTCAGGGACCAAGAACACCGGTGCCCACAGCCTGCAGCACTGGAGTTCTCTGTCCTCGGCAGGCGTGGGGTCGCGGCTTGTCTCCCCTGCCGGGCACTAGGTGGGCCCTGTGCCTGCTGGGAACAGAGAACACCATGTTTGCAGCCTGAGTTCTCTGTCCCTGGCAGGTGCGGGGTCGCGGCTTGTCTCCCCTGCTGGGCACTCGGCAGGCGCACATAAATGTCCCAGCGGGCGCCATGGAGCCCACGGGCACCACGTTAGGGACCACTGACTTAGAATGATGACATACCATCCAATTCTTGGACAGGTTTTTCCTAGTAAATTAAGCTATATCCTGGGTTCCAACCCCAGTGAAATTCTATCACAAATTCCTTCCACATAGCATGCATCTGATCAAAAGAAAGGAATGCTGAGCTGAGAGACACTTGCAGTTCAGAAGCGTATTGTGAATCATCCCGTCTTCCCTTTAACCCTGAGTATTTTGCATTTTTTTATATACTTACCTGACAGAGGAATGTATTGCACCAAAATATGGCAGCTGCCTTTCAACATGGAAGACTGGCTTTCACTTTTAGTGAACTCTTCATACTTTTGGCAGTAAGATATTTGTGCAGGCTTTTATATATTGATATTCATTACCTGTACAGTTTGCATATCAGACACACAAATAGCCCAATCAATAATATGAGCGCATATTGATTAGCTATTCCTACTCTGAAATGGGATGTCAAGCTTCAATTGATTTACATTCACACATTATGTAAACATAATTTAAAATTAACATGTACAAGATAGAGCACATGCTATTATTACCATGTAGAATAACCCAGAGGACATATTGTAGCACAAAGCTGGTATCAATAGAATGTAAGGTGTAATTTACTGTCTAAATTTACTACAGGCTATAAATGCCATTGACTGCCGCAAAACAATAGCGATCTCCTTTCCTGTGGTAGCAAACATTGCTCCTCATTGCTCTAGAGAAATGAACACTCCCATATAGCCTGACATCTTCACTGACTTGGAAACTGAGTAAAATACAAAGATCCATATGCATTATATTTTATAAAGGTTTACATGGCTGCATTTTAAAACTGAATTTTAGTGCTGCTTGCAGTGGTGTAATTATTTCTTTCTTTCCCAAAGTTACAGATAGGATTGCCTGTCGTTCTTTGTGCATATCCCCCACAAAACACATTAAACTTTGGTTATGATTGCTCAACTATATTCTCTGGCAACAGAGTCATTAAAAACCCAGGAAATCTCAAATTAAGCCAACATTCACATCCACCGCAACCTCAGTTAATATACCTTACCACTTAAACATCATCAGTCTTAGGTATTTGGTTAGGGCCCTTTTCCACAGTATTTGAGTATCTAATAATCTTTAAAGTATTTATCTACACAGTACCCTTGTGAAAAGCGAAGTGCTACTATCCCCATGGGGACCTGAGGCAGGGAAAGATCTAGGCTGTGTCTACACTGCCACTTTCAGCGCTAAGACTTTTGTCATTCAGGGGTGTGAAAAAACACCCCCGAGCGACAAAAGTTTTAGCACCAAAAAGAGCCAGAGCCGGGAGCTATCACTGCTCACTCGGGGTGTTGTTTTTTTTCAAATCGCCAGGAGAGCTCTCCCCCAGTGATAAAGTGTGTCTACACTGCCCACGTCACAGCGCTGCCGTGGCAGCATGGCCGCGCTGTAACATGGGTAGGGTAGACATACCCTAAGTGATTTTCCCAAGCTTTTACAGGAAGTCTGTGGTGGAGCAGGAACATGAACCAACATCTCCCAAATCCTAGGTTAGTGCTCTCGCCACTGGACCAAAACAGTATCCAAAGATACATTCAGATTCCTTGGCTCCACAACATGCTCCCTTTCAATTCTAACCACAGTTTAGTTTTTCCCAATCACACTCATATGTAGGACAGCTGTGGCAGCAATACCAATGGTACATCTATACTACCCGCTGCATCGGCGGGTAATGTTCGATGTACCAGGGATTGATTTATCGTGTCTCGTCCAGACGAGATAAATCAATTCCCGGATCGATGCCTGTACTCCACCTCGGCAGGAGGAGTAAGTGGAGTCAACGGGGGAGCCGCAGCAGTTGACTTGTCACCCTGAGGGCGGACAGGTAAGTCGAACTAAGATACTTCAACTTCAGCTACGCAAATAGCATAGCTGAAGTTGCGTATCTTAGTTCAACCCCCCCCCCCACTAGTGTAGCCCAGGCCTAAGGAATTGGTGCATCCAGGGCTCCCCACAGTCCCTTAGCTCCAATGGGACACCAAACAGCAGTGCTTCAGCAAGCCCAGAGGGACGGGGAGTGGCTACATAGAGGGGCAAAGGATTGTGGGGTGAATGGGGGAACTGCAGCATGATATATAGTATGATACTAATGAATTAGGTTATCAAAACTTAATTGGAAAAGGGGTCCCTAACTGATCCTATCCTTCCAAAACAGGTGTCTTCTGAACACTGTCCAACTAACTAACCAACCAACCCACCCACCCACTACTACACACAAACCAGGAATACTGAGTGGCCAAGGCAGAGGATATAAGACTGAAGAAATCAAATACAGAACAGAAAAGCTTCCAGGGAGAGTTCAAAATAGAGCCTGTGCCTTTACCTACTGACAATAGATTTGACACCTGAGCAGATTCTATTTGAGTACTCAACATGGTTGCAGAAATGTTCTTTTGTCCAACAATTTTAGCTTCCTCTTTACTGGGATGAACAGCTTTCTCAGACTGCCTTCACAGATGGAGGCATCTGTCATCTGGGAAACTGGCCCATTAAGGGGAGGCCTCTGCCAGTGCTGTGGATGAAGCCCTGGGAATATTTTCTGGAATAAAATTGGTTGAGGTAGTACAGGCCGTCTTTGACCATAGCAAAATTATTCTTCAGCACAGTAGAAAGTTCTGGCAGAAATCTCTTGCGTCTCAGACAGCTGAGAATTTCTTAGCGGTTGATTGAAAAGGGATCTGTGGTCCACCTGAACCATTTCCAAAATGTAGAATGCCATCCCACGACTCATTCTGAGCTCTGCTGAGCTACTCTACTGCAGAAGCAGGGAACTATCCCTTGTATGAGATTCTGATGCCTCCGTTCAACATTCAGAAACTGCATGCTTTGTTCACCCTGAAGTCTGATTCTTTGGTTAGTATAGCCTCTTGGCTAACAGTAAGCAGTTTAGAGCTAGCCTTCCTGAACTCCACTTAACAGCAATCCTCCTTCAGTGTGAGGAGAACTGTGGGTTCTGCTGATGGGATTTCCTCACTTACTAGAATTAGAGGATGGCTCCGAAAATCATAGGAACCTGGTTAGTTTTGTTGCCTCTCTGTACATAGAAGATTTTGGATTCTTTCCCTTTTTTCCTCACAATTCTATTACGGATCAAGACAGAGACAAAAATCACCAAAAACTTCTGTTTCTGCAAAGAAAAATAGGATAAAAATCAAATGCTTTCTACCAGGGGTCACCAAGACTGATTTGACACCTAGATATCATGGGCCAGGTGACAAAGAATCACAGAAAAAAATCATGTTCTTGTAACACTAAACAAGGAACTTAATCAGAATAAGGAAAATAGTATTATCCCTAAAGCTACTTTGCTTCTCTCTGTGCTTCACTGCAGAGCTTCTGACAAGAATCGTCCCCAGCTGCTCACCTGTCTAGTTTCCTGCTGTAGTTTTCAAGAAACAGTACTTGCATACTCACACTATGGTAATGGCAGCTTTCAAAATGCCTAAGAACTGAAGCTTTGGTGCTGAACCTTAACTGAAGAGGAGTCTTAAGTAACATTTGAATAAGCCACCCTACTGTACACTTGCTTCCCCTTTGCTCTCTTATTGGTGACTGGAAAAGCCATAATGTACCAAAGCTGCAGACTGGTCCACAGGTAGGCAGCTGCAGTGGGACATTTCTTTCTCATTTAGCCCACCGCAGCCAGTGTTTTTAAAGAAAAAACCCAAACAAACAATGAAGACAAAGAATCCCAAGGATTAGAAACAAACAAACAAAAAAATCAGAGCAGCTGCAATTTGCAACTGACTTCTTAAGAGACAGAGGAAAAACAAAACCCAACAAGAAAGCTGTCGCCAGAAGGCTAAAAAATGCCCCAATATTTCTCTAGCCCTGACTGATCCATCTGTTTCTCTGTTCTGAGAAAGGAAACCAACCCATCACTCAAGAATTGCTGCACTGAGAGTGCAGAAATAAAATCTAGCTTTATCTCATGATTTACTGGTTACTATTTTTTCTTAATTTTCTTCTGAGCTAATACAGTTCCACTTCCCTAAATCTAATATGAATTTTAATCATTCATTAATGATTTGGTAAGTTGACTCATAAAACTGCCCCCTTGAAAGATTGTCTGATCTTTATTTAAAGTTGGAAATTAAACCATTATTTGAAACTCCCAGACTTTTCTCTGTGTGACATTATTTTATACTAGCTATACAATTCTATTTTTATTCAGTATTTGGCTACTTAAATAAGAAAGATACCACCATTCTATTTAGCACTTGGTGATCAGGAGAGCTTCTTAGGACGCACAACTCTGGTAAATTCTAGGCATGCCAAGACAGATTAAGCTATTAGATCTTGGTCAACAGGATTTTGGTCCCCGAAACAAGAAATAATATAAAACTTATTTGACAAATTGATTGTATATTTGAGATTCCCAAACCACTGAGAATGCTGCCTCATATTGACTAAATTCACATTGGTCCTGCCATCCCATCTGCTCAGTTAGGTAGATTTTAGGACTTTAGAGATGGCAGGCTCCTCATTGGAGACAAATTAGTGACTTAGGACCTGAGTCCAAGCCCACTGAAGTCTTTCTATTGACATCAATGGGCTCTGGATATGTCCAACAAGAATGTGAGTATTACTGCATAATACTGCACTCTTTTCTTAATATATACACAGGCCATTTAGACTGGGCACAAAAATGGCACACATTTCACCAAGGCTTCACAGAGCTGGAACACCTATATTCCAGCACTTTATTCCAATTCTGCCCAATTCCAGCATTCTAGCCCTTAAACTCTGGCCTAAGCTTCCTCCACCTTCCTTGTCCAAACTCCATCTTCTCCTACTGCACAGCCTCCCTTGTTCTTAATCCCAGACATCATGATAGAGTGGATAGCTGTTCTGCAACACAAAGAAACACCTCAGCCAGGACCTGGTCTGACCTGAGAGGGTGCTTTCTCTCTCCAGACAAAAGAGTATTCTTACCTACTCATGTACCACCCTTAATACTGTGCATATGTCAGATCCTCTGAAGTAGTTTTGGCCAGGCCCTCATAAATTTGATTATTTTATGGGGAATGTGAAAACATGTATACACTCCCCAATACTTCAGTATCGTGTATTCCGTTACCACCATTACTCTAACACTATTTTCACTAAATAAATAAATGAATAATAATAATAATAATCTGATGCCCTGCAAGTGCTGTTATTAGAGCTAAAGACATGTACAGCCATTTATATACAGCAGTGTACTGTTATGTTTCTTTTGCTAATGGTGCTTTGCTTGAGCAAATATGGTTCCAGTCCTAGTAAAAGACCTCAATCTACTACATAGTCCTTGCCAACAGGATGGATCTTTAAAATGAAACAGTGAAAGAGACAGAGAGCTGGAAAAATAGTAAACTAAATAATCTCCCACTTAGAAGACTTGGCATGAATCCACTTAATGAACAGAATATGTTTCTCTTCCAGCAACATACGTACAAGCCACTTGGCAACACTTCAAGTCTCTCTGCACTGAAATACATTACCAATCTTTCTTATAGAATAACTCATTCAAGTGCTTAAACATATAAACAAACAGAAAAATATTCACTATGGCTGCATTACCTTTACGCCAATTGTGCAAATACTCTAATGGTCCCCCTAAGTAACATATTTTAATTCAGATCCGTATGATGGAGTGAGAATAAATGTTCTGTATCTTGTTCTTCCTCCAAGTGGAGGAAGCTGTAGCTTCCATTCCAGTAAGTAAAGGGACCACTTCACTACTGAGAAGCAGAATAGAAAACATCAGAACATAAGAAATCCTTCAGGCTGGATTAGATGTGATGGAGGTTTAAAACAAGAAAGACAGAGTTGAAATGTGTCTGTAAACATGCATTAGGTTAATTTTTCGGCATCCTTTCATTAAGCTCAGTCTTCCATTTCCTTGTGGGAGGAAATATGGTCTAGTTGTTAGAGCACAGTAGTGGGAATAATGACTGTAGGATTACTGATATTCACCGGTTGGCAATATTACAGATAGCCTTATAAGTTCTGTTTGACTGAAAGAGTAAGATCATGGTGAAATGCTGCTTGTTAGTTGTAATGCAGTTTTTTTTTTAAAGAAACTGAAGATATTATCAGTAAAAGATTTCACTATCTTAGTCTTACCAAATGAATAATTTCTTAGGTGCAGAACTGCTGTCTACGGGTTCATAGATTCCAAGGCCAGAAGAGACCGTGGTGATCTTCCCCAAAATAATTCCTTGAGCATATATTTTAGAAAAACATCAATCTTGATTTTAAAAATTGGCAGAGATGGAGAATCAACCTGACCCTTGGCAAACTTCCAATTGTTAATTACCCTTTCTGTTAAAAATTTATATCTTATAGGCAGGCAGACAATCAAAAGGATTACATAGTGTCAAAATATTACAAGAATTTATTCCCAGGTGTGCTATCGATTGACTGTGTGTTTCAGAAAATCACCACCTCACTTGCTCTGTTTCCCCATCTGTAAGAAGGAGAGAGAGACTATTTACAAAACATGCTATCTACAGTAAATGTAAGATATTATTATTGACAAGGTAAGTGAGGTAATATTTCTATTGGACCAACTAATGCTAGTGGAAGGTAAAAGTTGTTGAGCTACACTGAGCTCTTCTTCAGTTGGGGGAAGGATAGAGAGTCTCTAAACTAGATACAAGTTGGGAGAGATTGTTAAGCAGAAGGCACGTTGGAGGCAGTCATTTGAAGTGGGCAACTGGGGGTTAGACTGTTATGCATGAAGGGTCTGAAGTGGGGCAATTAAAGGTGGCAGGTCATGGGAGGTGTTACAAATTGTTGCAATGAGCCATAAACCCCGTCTCTCTGTTAAGTCCATGCTTTTTTGTGTCTAGCAGAGTTATAAATTTACGTTCCCAGGCTTACCTTTTGAAGGTATTGTATGCAGATTTCTTTTGAGGACAAGTATTGAAAGATCAGATATGGAGTGATCACTGAGAAAACTGTTCACTCATGGGTGATATGGTGTTTTTCGTCTTATTTTTCTGTGAGAGTTCACTCAAGAACATAGTGATTGTGTGGTTTCACCCACACACTTATTATTGAGGCATTTGATGTACTGGTAAAATACACCACATATTGTGATAAGCATGTGGAGGACCAACGGGTCTTAAAAGGTATGTTGTGGGTGGTATTGATCATCATAGTAATGGGTATATGTTTGCAGGTTTTGCATCTGTTGTTATGGCAGGGTCTGGTGCCACTTTGAGTTGGTATGGCCTGGTCTCTGGATGAGCTAGGCAAGGTTGAGGGGTTGTTTTAAGGCCAGAAGTGGGGATTCAGAAAAGATTTCTTTCAAGATGTTGTCCTGTAATGAGGTGCCCTCACCTCTTGTAAGCTCCCCCTTCTGCTCAGGTGTGAGCCTGCTGTTTCTTAATTCTTGGAAGGAGGTGGCACCCATCTCTCGTGAGTACCCCTACTTGGTCGATGATTTCTTTGATGGGTCTTCAGTGACTCAGCCCTCTGGTTCATACACCCTTTGGCTGAGTCACACACACTGTCTGTAGGTGAAACAGCACAAACCCCTTCCAGGGTATACAGTCTTTACCTTTCACCAAGGCTTCCTCCCTGGAGATACTGCTCTCTGTAACAGTCCAACAGGGCCCATTGTGGTAAACCCTTGCTTGGTTTGGCTAGGTCCTAGGCTCGGTCCTTTCTTGGTTCATGCAGCCAGCCAGGCACTCCTCCTTAGCTCTCTCAGGCTTTGGCAACCCTCCCTGGACTCAGCACTGAGATGTCCATGGTTGTGATGCTCTTCCAGCCAGCCAGGAAACCAGTCCTCTCTCTTCCAGCTCCAGACAGCAACTGAAAATTCTGTCTCTGCTGCTTTCTATGGCCCTCTTGGTCCCTGATTGGCCGTTCCAGCAGCCCGCCTTGGCTGCTTCTCCTGCAGCCACTGTAGGCCACCTGGAGGACTTCTCCTCTGCTCTTTTCCGGGGCAGGGTGAGGCTGGACTGCGGGACCTGCAGTGGGGTCCTCTGGACCTAGTCCACCCCATCACAAGTCCCCATCAAATGTGGGTTGTACAGTCAGTGTTTTCTTCTTTTCTTTCTGTATTGTAGCAGGGGTATTTGGGTGTCCTTTCTATTACTCTGGTGGAATACCCATGTTTAGCGAAGGCAGTTTTAAGTGTGTGTTTTGTGTATGAACCGTGCACTTTGTCTTTAGAGCAAATTCTGTGGTATCTAAGCACCTGGCTGTAGATAACAGTTTTTGATGTGTGTGTGGGATGGTTGCCGGATCTGTGAAGGTAAGCGTGGTGATTGGTTGGTTTCTTGTATATAGTTGTTTGTAGGGTTCCATTGTTTAAACTAATTGTGGCTTGTAGGAAGTTTATGGTGGGGTAGGAGTGTTCTACAGATAGTTGCTGAAGTTGTGGTAAAAATCTCTGAGGGAGTTTAGGTCTTCTGTCCAGAGGATGAAATATAATTGAATATATCTCAGGTATACCATTGGTTTTGTCATGCCTTTTTCCAGAATTCTTCCTCATGGAGACCCATGAAGACGTTGGCATATTGGGATTGTGGCAAATTGCCAGCACTATTATGATGGGTCTCGCACTTTCTCTTCTTTTGGGGGAGGGGTTCAGGGCTCCATTTCTTGCCCCTGAATTGGAATATTAATTGCCACACTAGTGTCCTAGAGGAGGGGAGTGGAGAAGGAGGGATCTGGGACCACCCTCTACTCCAGGTCCCAGCCCAGGAGCCCTCAGGATAGTGGTGAACCACTTGAACTGACAGTTCCTTCCCCTGGACTACTTCCCTCTCCTGCCCTTCAGCTTGTGGGGGGGCTTCCTGCCCTCCCTCTGCACAAGCCAGGTGCCCCTTACCTAGGGTCTTGGACTTCTTAGCCCACCGCAGCCCTTTTCCAAACTTTCCTCTGCTTCCCTTCAAACTGTTCTCTGCTCCAGCACCAATCCTTTCTGCTCCAACTCCCGCACTGGCTGACTGAAGCAGGAGTTTTTATCATGTGACTGACTGCAGGTGCTCTAGTTAATCTATAGCAAACTTTCTTCCGCTTACAGGGAATAAGGCTCCCTTCTAACCCTCTCCTGCTGCCTTCTGGCCATGCTGTATCACAGGATACTGTCACTGCACTCTCAAATGACTGTGCACAGAATAATGGTAAAAGACAAAAACATCATATCACGCAAAAGAGAACAGGTTTTGCAAAGTGATCACTCCATATCTGATCTTTCAATACTTGTCCTCAGAGGAAACCTGCACAACACCTTTAAAAGGCAAGCCTGGCAATTAAAATTCATAACTCTGCTAGACAGCAAAAAGCCTGACATAACAGTACACTGGGCTTATCGGCTCATTACAACAATTTGTAACTCACCATACTGCCTGCTACCCTTAATTTTCCACTTCAAACCCTTCATGCATAACAATCTAACTCCCAGTTGTTTATTTCATCTCCAGTGACCACCTCCAACATTCCTTACTCCTTCTGTTTAACAATCTCTCCAAGTTTGTATTTAGCTCATATACTCTGCTTCCTTCCCCAGGCCTAAGGAAGAGCTCTGAGTAGCTCAAAAACTTGCACCATTCACCAACAGCAGTTGGGCCAGTAAAAGTTTTTACGTCACCTAACTTGTCTCATATCCTGGGACCAACATGGCTACAACACTGCAAAAACGATTTTAGTATTATTACTGAAAAGGTTGTATGCGTACAAACTCCTGTTTAGCCAGCAGTGACAATCTAAGCCTCGAGTGATCTACCATCTGTCCACTGGCACACGCCCAACCACGAGCCCTGGGTTCACTTAAATGCTTATTCTCAGAGGTGTTGTGCACTCTCCAAAGACATTTGCAATCTCCCAGGACTGAGCTCACATAACAGAACAAGATAAATAGTGGGCTTGGGGAATGAGTTCATTGTGGGGTAGGCAAGAGTTTGATAGTGCCACAGTTAATTTCAATAACTCTGTAGTAAGTGAAGGCCCTGATAAAGGCCCAGTATGAGGCCTGAGGCCTGAACTAAAGTAATGGTCAAGACTTTGCTAACATAAAGCAAAGTGAAGCTGTGAGCCAGAGGCAGGCCCTGCTCACAGAAGCTGGCAAGAAAAGGGCTGGTGCTGCAAGAAAATACGTACCTAAAAGGTACTGAACACTATAGATCAGAACATTCACATACTTGCACATTCCACACAAATAACAAGGAACAGACTGACCCATCTCAATGACAGGGCCAAAAGGGTAATATGATGGATAGAGTTGTTTTGATCGAGCCAACATGTACAAGGTGAGGCAGCACCTTACTACGTAGAGGGGTTGTACCTTGCTGCGTAGAGGGGCTGCACCTCAATACGTCAGGAGTGATGTGTAACTTGTTTGTACCTGTGTATAAAAATGTATCCCTGGGGTGATGTCTTTGTCCGGCCTAGGGGGCAGTGGAAAGTCCCGCCACTGACTGAGCCGGGTCCATTGCCAAGAGGCACTTTCTCGTAGTATGCCTGGTAGACTAAGTAATCTTTGGGGAACTGCAACTGTGTCCGAGATCGCAATAAACCTGGCCGACGTGCCTTCGTACCTTACTAGACTCTGTGGTCATTGGGGGTTCTCTTCGGGTCTGCTGTGTCAGCTATCTGCAGAGCTGGGGCAGCACAAGAGGGAACACACGCACGCAGCCAAGTGATACCAACAGAGAGAGAGCAGAGCACCACACCGGTAGTGCTTCTAACAACAACACACTTCTGACAACACCTCTGACAACAAACTCCAGTAAAATAAAATCAACAGATGCTGGTTTACCTCTTCAGGTGACTCATGAAGGGTCTGAAACAGTTATAGTGCAACAAGACACACTATCTGTGCTTGGGTTTGGGGCTTTTTTGTTTTTTAAAATAACAGTGACCAAAGTGTTACTCCTGGGGGAATCCTGCACCACGGCACATGTGCAAAATTAATGTCCCCCAGAGATATCTTTGCTTTTCCACAGAAAACGCACCACTCCCTAGCTGCACAGGTTCATCCTTTCAGGCACTCGGAACAGCCAATGGAGAGGTAAATCACTGCAGGGATGGGGCATCCCAGTCAGTGGCTCCTACCCTGAGCCGGGATCAGCTACTAATCCCAGCTGGGCTGGAGGCAGGAGAGGACGGGACTTCCTCTTCCCCTGCAAGGAGTGGCTGGGGCTGTGTCAAATCCACCCCCAGAATCCTCCTCCAGTGCAAGAAGCTCAGCATCCTCCCCTGCTGCCTGCCTTCATCGGCTCCTCAGCTGCAGGGAGAGGGGTCACTGTAAGGGGAGCTGCTGTCCCATCCACCCAACCCCAGTGCATCTGCACCTCCCATACCCAGACACCCCCTGCCAAGCCTCACCCCTAACAACCAGAACCCCCTAGCCCTCCATACCCAATCCCCACCCCACTGAACCACAGTCCCTGCATCTGGAGCCCTGTGGCGTTTCTAGGGCAGGCCCAGGCCTTGTGCTGTGTCAGGGTTGAGTGCAGCCTCACAGCTGAGTCTGTGTCCCCAGGCTGGGGAGGCTGCAGGGTGATCTTCCACCTTTGTGAAGCTAGCGGCCTAAGCTCTCCCCTGCCATGCTGGAGCCTCTGCATTTTTTTATTGACAAATAAAACTTGCAGAATTTTAAAATATTGTGCACAGTCTTTTTAATTTTTTGGTGCAGAATGCCCTTGGGAGGAAAGTGCGGTGATAGATCTGCCAAGTGGAATTTAACAGACAAAAAGCCTGCTACCCCCAGATCCAGAGGCACAAAAATAATTGGATATAAACATTTTCCCCTAGCAACATTCTGTCTTTGGATTTTTTACAAATATTGCTGCTGCAAATAAAAATCCAAAGAAATAAATCAAATTAAAATGAATATGGATATTTCTTCCATTTCTCTTCCAAAAAATGTTAATTGGCATGTATTTTTAATGGTACTGAATTTTAAAATTGAGCTGGATCCACACATGGATAAACAACACCACATTAATGATAATTGCATAAACCTTCTGTGTAGCTGGGTGCAGATCAGGGATTTAATCTGCAGTTTGAAATTAAATCATATATCAGGTTCCTAAATAACATTATGCTGGAGGATGCCAATGTTTTTCTTCCATGCTCTGAATTATTTTATTAAATATTTACAAAGAAAACTTCAAGAAGATAATGTTTCAAAGCCAAATCCTAAAGTGTAGAGTCTTTGTGTGGGTAAAACTCCAACTGAATCCAGTGGGAATTTTGCCTGTATAAGGACTTGCAGGACTTGGCCCTCAGCTGTCAGGAAGCAACTCATTTCAGAAACTCAGAGCACAATTTCAAACATGTATTTTGAAATTTGAGCCCTCCATTCAACTAAGCATGTATGCATATAATTTACCCTTAACATGTGCTTAAGTGGGTCCCTCTTCAGTAAGACAGTTAAAAATGTGCTTAAGTGCTTTGTTGAATTGAGGTCTTAGTTTAGGGATTGTCCCTAGCCTGTTTGCCAGAAGTTGAGAATGAGCGACAAGGAATGGATCACTTGATCTTCTGTTCATACCCTCTGTTCTGTTCATTCCCTCTGGGGCACCTGGCATTGACCATTGTTAGAAGACAGGAGACTGGGCTAGATGGACCTTTGGTCTGACCCAGCATGGCCGTTCTTATGTTATGTTCTTATGAGTCTGAGATCTTTAAAGATGAATTTCTTAGCATTCTCAAAATTTTATGAACGAACACAGTATTGGCATATGGCCATTGAAGTCAACAGAAGTTTTGCTATTAACTTTAATGGGAGCAGGTAAGTAGTATTGCATCCATTTTCCAGATGGATAAACTGACACATGACTTGTCCAAGCTCACAGAGTGAATTGGAGGGAAAGGTGAGAATAAAATGCAGAAGTTCTGACTTTCCATCCCTAGTTCAAACCATTGCACAATGCTGCTTCACCATAACGCTTCTCTCCTTGGTATCTCAAAAGGCTCGTATTTGTTTTACTGTGCAGACTACTAGTAATGATAAAGGATAGCTGGAGAATTTAACAGATGTCTGTCCCACCAAACAGTAACTATAAACCTGTAAATGATATAAGTTAATTTTGGTTTTTGTAAAGGAAGTTATGCCTCACCAATCTACTAGAATTCTTTGAGGGGGTGAATAAGCATGTGGACAAGGGGGATCCAGGCGACATAGTGTACTCAGATTTTCAGAAAGCTTTTGACAAGATCCCTCACCAAAGGTTCTTACACAAAGTAAGCTGTCATGAGATAAGGGGTAAAAAAAAAAAAGTGAAAAAAATGTAAACAGTGAGATGGCAAAATTTGCAGATGATACAAAAGTGCTCAAGATAGTTAAGTCCCAGGCAGACTGCAAAGAACTACAAAAGGATCTCTCAAAACTGGGTGACTTGGCAATGAAATGGCAGATTAACTTGAATGTTGATAAATGCAAAGTAATGCACATTGGAAAACATAATCCCAACTAAACATGTAAAACGATGGAGTCTAAATTGGCTGTCACCACTCAAGAAAGAGATCTTGGAGTCATTACGGATAGGTCTCTGAAAACATCCACTCAATGTGCAGCGTCAGTCAAAAAAGCAAATAGAATGTTGGGAATCATTAAGAAAGGGATAGATAATAAGACTGAAAATATCATATTGCCTCTATATAAATCCATGGTACGTCCACATCCTGAATACTGCGTGCAGATGTGGTCGCCCCATCTCAAAAAAGATATATTGGAATTGAAAAAGGTTCAGAAAAGGGCAACAAAAGTGATTAGGGGTTTGGAACGGCTGCCGTATGAGGAGAGATTAATAAGACTGGGACTTTTCTGCTTGGAAAAGAGATGACTAAGGGGGGATATGATAGAGGACTATAAAATCATAACTGGTGTGGAGAAAGTAAATAAGCAACTTATTCCTAGTCTGAATTTGTCTAGCTTTAGCTTCCAGCCATTGTATCACATTGTACCCTTCTCTACTAGATTGAAGATTTCTCTGTTATCAAATTTCTGTCCCCAATGTAAGTTCTTATGTGATCAACTCTCCCCCTTAATGACAGGTTTCAGAGTAGCAGCCGTGTTAGTCTGTATCCACAAAAAGAACAAGAGTACTTGTGGCACCTTAGAGACTAACAAATTTATTTCAGCATAAACTTTCGCAGAAGTGAGCTGTAGCCGATGAAAGCTTATGCTGAAATAAATTTGTTAGTCTCTAAGGTGCCACAAATACTCCTGTTCTTCTCCCCCTTAACTTTCTCTTTGTTAAACTAAATAGAATGAACTCTTTAAGACTATCATTATAAGGCAGGTTTTCCAATCTTTAATCATTCTTGTGGTTTTTCTTTGAAAACTCAATGATTTATCACATTCTTCTTGAATTGTGGACGACAGAACTGAACACAGTATCCCATAGTGGTCACACCTGTACCAGTGCTAAACTCAGAGATAATATAACCTCTTTACTGCTACTCAATATTCCCCAGTTTATACACCCAAGTATCACATTAGCCCTTTGGCCAAGGGCATTGCACTGTGAATTCAGGTTCAGTTGATTATCCCACATGACCCCCAAATACCCCATCCTGTAATTATAGCCTACATTCTTTCTTCCTAAATGTATAAGCTTATATTTGGCCACATTGAAACATTTTTTTTTTGCTTGCAGTTTACCAAGTGAGCCAGATCACTCTACATCAGTGACCTGTCCTCTTCATTATTTACTTCTCCCCAATTTGTGTGTCACATGCAAACTTTATTAGTAATCATGTTATATTTTCTTCGGGGTCTTTGAAAAAATATGTTAAATAGCCTAGGGCCAAGAACCAACCTGCTGGACCCCACTAGAAACACACTCGTTAGATAAATTTTTCCCATTTACAGTTATATTTTGAGATGTATCAGTTTGCCAGTTTTTAATTTATTTAATATATGCCATGCTGATTTTATATAGTTCTAGTTTCTACATCAAAATATCATACAATGACAAATCAAATGTCCTACAGAAGTCTAAATACTTTACTTTTATCAAACTTGAAATACCATCAAAAAAGATATCAAGTTAGTTTGACAAAATCTGTTTTCCATAAACTCATGTTGATTGGCAATAAATATTTCATCATCCGTAATTTGTTGTGTCAGGCAAATCCCCTTTTAGCTATTCCATTATTTTGCCTAGGATAGACATCATGCTGATAGACCAACAATTCCCTTTTACATGGTTCAAATATTGGCATAAAATTTGCTTTCTTCTGGTCTTCTGGAACTTCCCCTGTGTTCAAAACTTATTAAAAATCAACATTGACAATCCAGAGAGCTCCTAGGCCTACTCCTTTATAACTCTTGACTAAAAGTCATCTGGACCTGATGATTTAAAAATGTCTAACTTCAGAAGCTGGTGTTTAACAACCTGTTGAGTTACTGTTGGAATGGAAAATATTTCAAAATGATTATTATTGCATGATATTAATATAGCATCTGACTTTTTCTCCCAACAGAGAACAGAAATATTTATTGAACACTTCTGCCTTTTCTGGATTATCTACCATTTTCATTGAGTTATAAATACTATTGTTAGGATACCTTTTGTTTTTAATACAGCCAAACTCTCCTTTTTATTGTTCTCAACTCTGCTGGCCATAGATGTTGCCTTGTGTCCTTTTGCTTCCCTTATTGATTTTCTACAATTCCTAGCAATTAATATACATTAAAGTTATCAGCTTCCCCTTTTAATATTATATATTATTTTATGATCCTATTACAAATTGTTTTAGACATGCACCAGTTTTTATCTAACCAGTCTTATATATCATCAGTAAAAGATGCATGTAATTTATTAAACAAGCAAAACATACACACTAGTAAATTTAATGGTAATATATTGAAGAGTTAGATTTTCAAATTGGCTTTTAGGATTATGCCTGCAGATTTTGCATGAAACCAGCATTTGTACACTACATTAGATATGCAGTTACTTGATTTACATGAGATAATGTCCATTTCTTTAAATAAACACAGATTATGTGTACAAACAACTTTGCAGGCACAGCTTCAGATGCCATTCTTAAAAGCACATTTTAGTCCATAAAATGGATAAATGCAGGGCAAGCAAGCCATGTGCTTAAAAATGACATATGCATCTAAAAATGATGTAACTGGTAAATTTAGCCATCAATTTAAAACTCTTCATGTTTATTCTATTAAGGGAGATTTATTAAGTTTATATAGATAGCTAAAGTAATGAAAAGGAGCACAAAAATTAAGGATATCAAATGTATTCACTATCAGCCTTCTGATATCTTTAGTCTAGGACAGCGCTCCATCAGTAAAACTTTTGATTTTGAGACGTTATTTTAATATTGCAATTCTAATTCCAAATGTCTTGATAAAATTGAGAACCCAAGGACTAGGTTACTTAGAATCAGTTATAGATAACTTGTGATTGGCCATTTAAAAGTTGCTTTTTATATCTGCATCTCTATTTAAATAAACCTTCCTGAGTCCAGTCACCTCTGCCACATCTATAGCAAGGTATCAAAAAGAAGTGAAAATTATGAGGAGGCTTGCCTCATTCAGCATGCACTTCAGGAAAGACAATTTAACCTTATTAGCAATTATGATGCCTATGTGGTGCCTAAGTCATTTAAGGGTAAATTAAATAGTTTTCCCTCAAGTTATATGCCTTTTATTATGTTAAGTGAGTTTTACCCAAGAAACTTACACTTATCAAAATTCTAAATTAATTTTCTATTTTTATAATAAAACCTTTAACCCTCTGCTTATCCACTGAAAAATAATGATTCTGACTGACCCCATTTGGATATATCATACATCATTCTGAAGCTCAAGCAAATGGTGTTAGGTTTTTTTGGCTAGTCAGTTAATCACTAACTGGCAGGACTGATAGATGGGTTGTGGAGATAAATTACCGGGAAGACAGTTTGTTTACTTTACATAACTTATTTAAGTACACATTTCCTTACAAAGGCCATAGATGGCATGAAAGGTATATTTATCAAGTGAAGATTTCCACTTCTTTCTTCATTGCACACCCTTTTGACAGAAACTGATGAGATTTTATTTTCTTGTGGCTGGTATAATCCAATAATATTAAATATTATATTAGGACCTGCAAGGATACAGGTATTGATTCTTTAAATATGTAGCAGGGAGCAAGGCACAAGGGCTAGAAAAGCTTCTATCAGAAGCTCTATAATGAAAGACAGTGGGAGTGGGAAAGAGACAGAATAGCTTTGTTCTTATTCAAATAAAGTTTCTAGTTCAATGCTGGAAGAAAGCAATATTTTTTGTCATTCTTTACCAGTGTCATATGACAGTGCTCAGGAAACAAAACTATGTAACCAGAGCTCAAGCTAAGATGGTACAGCATACGTGGGTGTGCATAGTGGTTATTTTACTGGTTTAACACACCAGTCCATATAGGAACCATCTCTGCTCTCCAAAATACCATGCTCTGGGCTTCCACCTACCATTCTTTAAGTATAAGCAGCAGTGAGAGATTGGTGATAGTAGGGACCTATATTAAGGGTTTATCTACACAGATCAATTAATTCAGATTGATATAGGGTGTAAATTTAAAGTGGAATAGCTATTCCGGATTAACTCCATATATGGACACTTTTATTCTGGAGTATCCACAGAAGGAGTTAATCCGGAATAGCTATTCCTGAATTATTCACCATGAAGATATACTCTAAAGGTATGTGTCTACACAGCATTTTTGAGCCTGCAGGGGTGAACCTCCCAGCCAAGGCCACCCCCTTCTCTAGGCTTCAGAGCCTGAGTTGCACCTTCAAAGCAGTGTCTCCACAGCTATTTTTAGAGTGCACAGTGAGCCCTGCTAGCTGGAGTGTATTTGATGCAGGCTGGGAGGTTTGCTCTCGTGGGTTCCAAAACAGTGTATAGACATACCCTAAGGGTATGATATATCTAAACTGCAATTCGACACCTGCGGCTGGCCCATGCCAGCTGATTTGGGATTGAGGGGCTCAGGCTAGGGGGCAGCTTAATTGCCATGTAGACATTCAGGCCTGGGCTCCAGCCAAAGCTCTGGGACCCTCCTGTCTCACAGCAGAGGTTCAGGCTGAGCCTGAACACCTACATTGTAATTAAACAGCCTCCTGAGCCAGAGTCAGCTGGCATAGGCCGCCATGGCTTTTTAATTCCAGTGTAGACATACTCTGAAAGACCAAAATCCTCTGCCACTTCCAGAATGGGAGTGACAGTGAGGAGGCCAGCAAACCTGGTAAAAAAGAATTGAGGAACCAGCTCAGGTGAAGCATATGTAACAGAAGAGGCTCACGGCACACGCTGAAGATATACAGAAGTGGCCACAGTTTGAAAGGATAGCAAGGTGAAAAGCAGCTATGAAGGAGAGAGAGAGGAAAGAGGAGCAGAGAAGGAAAGGAGACATGAGAAGTGGCTGCATTAATAAGGACACTGTGGAAGTACTTATACTTTGAATGTTTTGATTCATGAAAAAGTCAAACTTAGATTATGCAGAAAACAAATGTGATGTCTCACTCCATATTCTTTATGAAAATATGCTTATGATATGGCAGGGCTGCCCAGAGGGGTGGGCATGTGGGGCACAAGAGTTTTTGGGGGCCCCTGGAGCGGGGTTCTTCACTCACTCCGGGGGCCCCGGAAAACTCTCACGGGTCCCGGGTCCCCGGAGCTTCTTCTACTCCATGTCTTCGGAGGCAATTCAGCGGGAGGAGGTCCTTCTGCTCTAGGACCTGCCGCAGAAGTGCCCTGAGGACCCACGGTGGCCAACACATCCCTTGCCCACACTGCTGCCTGCCGCCCCCATTGGCCTGGGATGGCGGACCATGGCCAGTGGGAGCCGCGGTCCACCGAACATGCCAACGAGGCAGGTAAACAAACTGCCAGAGGTTGCTGACCGCTGATATAACCCTGTTCATGCAATTAATAATTGGGGGGGAAGGAGGGTAAGACCCTGTGCATACCTTCCTCCAAATTGAGGGAGAGGGTGGATTTCATAATATACCTTTGGGTGTGCACTCCAAGAGAGGTGGACACCTGAGTGCTGGGGCAAGTCCCTTAAACTGAGTCTTCCCAGAGCCGATCTCAGTGTCTGTGTCATTCTGCAGTTGGGTGTGACCCTGCCTGTGTGTGGGCTGGAAGAGGCTTAATAGCTTGGCTCAGCAAAGACAGGTAAAAAGGATGTCCTGGCTGGCAGAACAAGCGGACTCAACGGTATTCCAGTACATCAGGTGGCACCCTAAGGAGGGGGGGGGGGAGCAACCTGTCACAGTGGGGTCAGCAATTCCTCTCCCAGTCATAGTTTTCTGCTTTTTTCCCTGTCTACTCTAAGGCAGAATTTGGTATTTTAGACTTAAGACTAACAGATATTGCATGTGTAGTCAGAAGAAAAAAGAACCAGTAAGACAGACAGCAAAAAGTAACTCTGGAGAAAACAGTGAAAGCAGGAAGCTTTCTGTTTCTGTGCTCAGAGAATGAACTTGACAAGTAATCAAACAACAAGACTAATGAGAAATGCAATGAAACAGATGATCAAACCATAGCTGCATTAGACCTGCAATTCCAGTTTTTCTGCATATACAGGGAAATCCATATCCCTGTATCACAGGGTTAATAAAATCCCTACTGTTGATTTAGACCATTACCACTGATCTGAACCTAAGCTATATATGTCCAGCATTATGGTCTGATTTTCAGCCAGGCTTCAACCCACCCTTTGCTAGTCAATTTCACATCCAAATGCAACTGCAAGAAGTTAATAATAAAGATGAGTGGACACAGCTTCGTAGGGATAGAATTGTGGCACACTTACTCACATTGGGTAACATCTTATTCGAGGCATACCCATTTAATTCAATAGGACTACTCATGGAGTGCACTTTGGCATTATAATCTGGGCCTTACTTTGTGGGTGCAAACACAGACAGCTCACTAGGGACATTTAAAATTTTTAAAAGTGGACATTATAATCCAAAACTGAGTATACCCAAAGAAAAAATGTCTCTAACAGTCAGGCCCTGTATAAAACTTTTCCTCACTATTCATAATTTCAAAATACAAATTTACAACAAAATCCATACCTGAAAATGCACTTACATTTACTAGGAATGCTCAGCATCCAACATCAGAATGATTTTTTAAGATAATGATTTATAAAATGTATTATTTACATTCATTTCCTCTACAACACAGTGTCTGTCAAATCTGAGTTCTGCTCTTCTAGGTAATGATAATTTTTTCTTCTTCAGCAAAAGCTGCTCCTTGGCTAGTTGACAGGGGGCATTACTGCACTGTAGTTTTATCAACAGCCTGAGTGTGATCCTTCTGCACTTTGGTTGACTGGTGAAGTGCGCAGAGATTCCTGGTCATTATGTATTCCTTCTGCACAGTCATTCTGATTGAAATCCAACATCAGCACATTGTAAGCAAACAGCTAGTCAATCAAAACACACACACAATTTTTTTTTTAGTAGATTCTCTGAATACCTGTGTATTATTATTTTATTTCTCAGTTGCAATCCTTTGGCATCAGCTGCCCAGAAGTCACATCATTAAGTATGAGGGTCCAATTCACCCTCCTTTGCACCTCGTATAGTCATTTGCACCAGCGTAATGTGAGTTCAAAGTGGACATCAAGCATGACCATTGTGATCTGATAGCCTTTTACATCCACTTTGCACTAGTGTCAATAATTACATAAGGTGAAAAGCAGCTGTGAATCAGACCCATATTGCTGTTGTGACTGAGAAATATATATATATAAAGGCTTTCTTAGGTTATTCCATAAATCCAAACATTCTATAATCTCAACTAACCTAATTTTGTATTGTCCACAGATTATGTCACCTCATTGCTCACCTCCAGTTAATTTATTTGATACTGAAATGACTTGTATGTATTCCCAAAATTACAACTAGGGCCTATTTAACAGACAGATACAATGTTGGTTATTCTCCAGTCCTCTATCAGCTAATTTTAAAATCAGTATATCAGGTAATTTTAAAGACAGATTGCATATTTTTGTTAGCAGTTCAGCCACTTAATTCATAACTTCCTTATTTTTTGAAGTAGTCTTCCTAAAGTTTGGTGCGAGAGCTTTCGGCACAATCCCTACTAGGGAAATGTTTAACTTGATTGTATTATGATCACAATTACTTAATGGCTATATTATAGTTACTTCTTCAGCTAATTTTGCTTGGATGCTTAGGACTGTGTGAAGAACAGCCTCTCATGTATTTCAGAGAAGTTGTGCCATTATGTTAATATTTACAGTGTCAGTCATAGAATGTAAAGCCAGAATAGACCACCAACTCATCTAGACTGACCTTCTTTACAACACAGGGCACCGATGCCACTCAGCATCTGCACATCAAATCCAACCACCGAAATGAGACCAAAGTATTAAAGCCCACAGGTTGCTATACTATTACGTGACACAGGCAAAGAACAGGAAGGACTGAGATGTATGGAAACTGTTTCGCTAAATTTTATCCCAGTAAGACATTTTACCAGGAAACTGAGAGCATCTCAGCCATTCCTATAATATATTAATGCATTCTTCTCCCATCCCCCAAATCCCCCTTTCACTGTGATTTGTTTGTGAATAGTTAGCATGCACTGTTAGCATGAGCATAGTTTACAGATTCTGCCATTGTTCTTGCTATGGGACTGCCCTAAGCACTTCAAATAGCTGTCGTGGGGGGGTCACTAGTAGGCATTGGCCTGTTGCATGATGATGGGCTGTAAAGAACCGCTAACGCTCTTGCAACGCAAGATGAGGTGCACTGATCAACTGTCACGGGCAGTAAGAAGGAACTGAGAGGGTATAAAGATGGTGGTGCCTAATATATCAGCACATGAGCATGGCACTCAAGGGGGCGCCACAGCCAATCCTATGGATACTGCTAAGGCAAAACTCTCCAATGACTGCACATTGGTGCGCAAACACCTAAAATGGAATCAGCATGAGCACGCACTCAAAGAAGAGCACTCTACTTGCCCAGACAATCTGCACAAGATTTTCTCCTGTCTCCATCTGCTGGTAGTACAGATCTCTTTATGGATAAATAGAAAGCAATGTTGAAGAATCAGGATAAATATTAACCTCTGCTGCACTGTAGATTCAGACTTTTCATGATCTAGTCTGACATCCTGCACTTTGCATGCCACAGAACCGCACCCACCCACTCCTTAATAGACCCCTAACCTCTGGCTGAGTTAATGAAGTCCTCTAATCATGATTTAAACACTTACAGTTACAAAGAATCTACCATTTACACTAGTTTGAACCTGCAAATGCCCCATGCTCCAGTGGAAGTGCCCCATGCTCCCCGAGTTTTCCAGGAATATTAAACTGCACTGCTTTTTAAAAGTCAAATGTTTTTCCTTGTCACTCCCTTCGCCACCACTATGTCAGACAGTTAAGCCCCATTGTCCTTTATTTTAAAACGATCCATAATTTATTTTAAACTTACACAGAATAATCCTCTGGTTAAAGCATAGGTCTAGGAAGCAGAAGATACATGATTTTTCCCTCAGTTCTGCTGCGGACTTCCTGTGTGACCTTGGCAAGTCATTTCATTTCTCTGGGGCTCAATTTCCCCAACTGTAAAAGTGAGGATAATTCAAGAGTGTTGTGAAGACTAATTTATTACTGTTTGGGGAACACTGAGTGGGATGTGCAGACAGAAGACATTCTAGAAATACAAAATACTATAAAATGTTATTTTTAAAAGTTTAAATAAAATTTTGCAGAAAGCTATTTTAGGTTTTTTAAATTAACATAGGTGCAACAGTAAACAGGTACAGTAGCTCTTAAAATGTACAGAAATTCTGATTTGAATTTCTCCATTCACCTAAAGAGTTAAGATAAAAACTATTGCAGCCTATGGCTGAACAACTAGTATTAAATAAAAGAAGGCTAGCCCCAAGCTTTGCAAGACCCTGGCTGAGACCCTTGGCAGACTTGGATAACCTGTAAAGCACAACTGGAGGTGGGAGTGCACGTCAGGTGGGTGGGGGAATCACAGTAACTGTCATTAGATTAACAACTATTTAGGACAGGCACTGTCTTTTTGTTGTTTTGTTTGTACAGTGCCTAGCACAATGTTGCCCTGACACATGACTTAGGACCTGAAGTGCTACCACTAATCAAATAATAATAATTGTGGAAAGGTGCAGCAAGGCATTGGGGATTCAGGAAGTGCTGGCCTTAGCACTTTTGAGCAGGCCTGTGAAAAAATTACTTGCTGTCCACCCTCTTATCCCTCAACCCTAACAACTGGCTTATGTTTGCAAAGCTCTTTCAAAGGAAAAAGTTCTAGAAACATTTTGTTTGTAATTTAATTAATTCTCCACTCTATTTCTATCTCCTGTTGGTCTAGCACAGTTTATAAGACAACTCTGGGTTCATCACTAGATAACAGGCTTGAATTAGGAACCTGTTATCAAAGGGCCACTGAGGTATGGACTTTTTAATTGTTCTTTGTTGGTGGGAAAGGGGAGGGGGGAGAGCACAAGAGGATGTGCTATGTGCTGACAGAGTCAGGTTCCCCAAAATACATAGTACATATCTAGGAGTTGCACTGAAAGACAACGCAGCTAATCTGCTCTTTATGTTCTGTAAATCTTCTACTTAAAACTCAAAGTATTAACACCCAGTTTTATTTTCATTATTTCAATATGGTCATATCTATGCTATATCAGATACTGCTCAGTCTCAATCATACAATAAATGATCATCAACTTTTTGATTTTCCGCTTGTGTTTCTCCTTCACTGACTGGAGCGTTCAATGAACTAGCCAAACAGAATACCCCACATAATGCACTGAACATAAAAGAAAAACATATGGCAAATATATTTTATCTCTTTATTTTTTCCAGAATAATATTGAAGCCCATGTTGTTATTTTCAGGGGAGCAGGAAGGGAAAAAGGGGAGGGAGAAGAGAGAAAATATGGAGACAACTTAATGTATTTAATTTATGGTTTTGTGAGTGGTCATTTTTGTAGGCAACAAATGTTTTTTGTTTTTGTTTTTTTAAATAAAAAATGAAGAGCACCATTAAAGAAAGCATGATCCCTGATTTCTAAAGAAAACACTGTCTTTAAAAAAAATTGTTAAAATGCTTCTTGCACTCAGTCACATTTAGTCAGGTAACAAAGCAAGCATAACAGCATTAAATTATAGTAACCCCACTGAAATCAACTACTCCCCCTTCCAAGAATTCAGAGAACCATTTCTGAGCTTGTCCTGTGGGAATAATGTTTTCTTTGGTAGAGGACTGAAGGAGGATTTTTATTTCTCCATATGTTGATTTAAAAAGAAAATCTATGCATGTTAGGGATTTCCCCCTTAAATCTCTGTTTCTCATGCATGTTAAATATGGGTTGATTTCACATTGCTGTTACACTCCAGGAGTAATACTGCCCTAAAAAGGCATTGAATGGCTAATGTAAAAAAGATGTAAACATTCAAAATACTGACAAATTAAAAAAAACAAAACCAAAATAAAAAACACAAAAAACCCTGTACTGAAATTGTGAGTTGAGTTAGGTTTCTGTAAAGCAGAAGAAATATTTTACAGCAGTACAAGAGAATTATGGCAACAAAGTAAAGCACTTTTCTTGTAACATTCATGAACAGTACAAATACGACAAAGTTATTCTACAGACTAAATTATTCTGTAACTATCAAATATAGTACAAAGAGAAATATTATGTGCTATAAAAGAAGCAGCTCCTTTAAATTAGACTAAAAATGTTTTTGTTGGTTTTACAGTGACAAAAGCATGATTACTGAAGACAACAGGATTTTTAGATTCAGAAACATTTAGCTACACAGGTCCATGATTATCCACACTGAATATTATTTTTTGCTTTCCCCCAAAGTCCTACAGAAACACAGAAAAAAATGCTGTGCTGCTTTCACAAAACTGTAGAAAGTCATTCAGTGTTTAAAGCAGGGCCGTTCGCATGTGTCAGCTAAGATGATCCCTTTAGATGACATTTTTGAGCTTTTGACTGTTCATCCTGGTACTTCACCACACCTTGGTAAAACTGCTAAACTAGAGGCTACAATAACTATTCTGAAATTGTGCGTGTGTTTGTAAGGGGAAGGGAGGTGCAGCATAAGATAATTTTACTTCAGAAACTGCATTACAAAGCACCATATGCACCAGTTTATAAACTGTGCAAAGAATTCCAGGATCTTAAAAAAATATGAACATTCTGTAGCTTACCCTACCCACAGAGCTCTCATCAGGAAAAGGGATATAATTCTGCTTTATGGCTCAACCTTATTTTTACGTTAATTCATTTCACGTGCTAAATCTCAGCAGGTAAACAGAATGCTGAAATGAAGTGCCCAGTTCACCAATTTTTTTATATTATTTCAACTAAAGGAATTTCTGACTGGAAAATTAGTTCTGCACAGGAACAGACAAACATACACACTACAAATGCCCTAATGTTAACGACACACCTCAAAAATAAGCAGATAAAAAAAAAGGAAGGAAGGAGCACAAAAGTATTTCATCCTCTCTCCCAAAAGTGCTGCAACTAGGGAAAAAACTTTGGATATTTTCCAAAAATGCATGTGTAAATTATTCCTGCAGGAAGGATGGATGGACTGACACATGCAAATACACAGCGGTGTCTTCTTAAGTAATGCTTATTCTCACCACTTTTCAGTGCATAAATCTTAAATGTTTAACAGTGCAAACTGCACGATCACTAATAAACCAGAGTGATATGGGGACTGAAATTGGGACAAAATTAGACAAAACCAGGAGCAACCCAAAATTCAGTTATAATTTTAGGCCTGGTCTACACTAAGGGGGCGGGGGGAATCAATCTAAGTTATGCAACTTCAGCTACATGAATAACGTAGCTGTAGTCGACATACTTAGATCTACTTACCACAGTATCTTCACTGGTAAATTGATGGCTGACGCTCCCCCGTCGACTCTGCCTGCCCCTCTCACCCTGGAGTGCCACCGGAGTTGATGGGAGAGCGCTTGGTGGTCGATTTATCGCGTCTAGACTAGATGTGATAAATTGACCCCCGCTGGATCAATCGCTGCCCATCGACCCAGCCGGTAATGTAGACAAGCCCATAGGTGGGTACCATTTTCAAGAGCACCTGCATGATTTAGGAACGTAAGTCCCATTTTCAAATTAAAAGTCATTGAGACTCAGGCTCCTAAGTCAGTTAGGTGCTTTTGGAATTTTACACCATGGCTATAAATCACTTACATCATTCACCAGATGTTTCTAAATAGTGGGTCAAATTCATTCCTAAAGCAACTCCATTGACGTCAAATAGAAGTCAGTGCAATGGCAGCACCGTGAAGGGGTTTGGCCAGTTGTGTTATATTATTTAGCATCATTTTGTCCAAAGCAGTTTCATATAACATTTTATCTTATCTCAAATATGCAAACTGCAACCACAGTACAAAGATGCCATTGATATGAATTCGTATTACATCATATTGTTTACTCTCTCATCTGTCATTCAAAATAAAACATTTTTGGATGCTGCATTTTCTTTCAATACCATGTCAGTCATGGGTAGAATATATTTCAAGTTGCAAGTAAAAACAGATACTGATACATGCTGTGGACAAGGGATTCTGAGCCAGAAGTAAAAAGATTCCCAGCTCTCAGAGGGTTCATATAAACACAGGTTATCATGATTCTAAGAACTGGCCAATCCTTTTATTTAATGGAATAAATTCTACTTCTACCATATGTAAATGAAACAGGATATAAGTCCAATACAGAAGTCTCCTTAAATATGGTTTGGTATACATGACTACAATATACTCATGTTTACCCATGTGATCATCATAGCTCCCATTTGGGTAGCCATCAGCATACCACTGGAAATTACTTTTCAATTGTTTATTTTTTATTTGTTTTTCATTCCACAGAAAGGCTTGAAAAAGTGGAAAATCTGTGGGATCTTGACCTTTCATAAAGGAGTGCTTTTGTATACAGAAAATATATTACTGTATCAGCAACAATTTTGTTAATGGAATCGTTAATAGCTTTGGATCACATGGCGTCGAAAATTAATACTTAGATGTCACTACTACAGTAAAACAGAACTCTAGTTGCACCACAGAACTTCTTATGGCAGGAATGTACTTCCTACAATGTTCCAACGAATTTTTAAAGACAATCAAAAGGAATAGTATATTTTGTGTTTGTGAAAATGGTCCCAAAAGAAAATAAATGTGATTTGCATATACGGTAGAACCTCACTAATATGCACTGATGCCAGGGAGACTGATAAATTAAATAATTATAAATTAGTAAGCAAGAAAAGATCATAAATAAACAAGTATAATGGATCATATAGTGTACTTTTTTCATTTGACAGTTTTAATGTTCATGTTAATATTTCAGGATATACCAGTAAATGTGTAGTGTTATATGTTTTGTATAAATACTAAAATCTGAGGAGTACGAGACCTCAACTCACTGCTATTACATGTTTCACTGAGAACTAGGGAGAGAATGTCTGTTTTTTGTGCAGATGGTAAGGTGTATGTATTAGTGGGGTTCTACTGCAATGGTAAAAATTACATTGCTCTCTATGCTCATATTTGTTTGGGTTGTCAGCTGCATGTCATCGTATGGGGGTACTCGGACTGCACATTGTGTTCTTGAATCTGGAGTAAAAAACAACAGCACGATTTTTTCCTGTCCACAACAGCTGCATGTGCTTCATCCCTTTATAATATTTTTCTTTTAGGTGGACAGGGCCTCAAAATAACTGCTGTTGTCCTCTGATGCTATGGTGACTAATGCACCTGGAATGCAGCTGTGGTCCTCAACATAAATACAGTACTGGATAAATACTGAAGATTATTTAAAAGATGCAGTATCCCTTTAAAAAAAACACACCTCTTTACTCTCAACTCTCCAAAAGATACTACAAGTGGTCTGAAATCTTTAACAAAAAAAGGTAGTGTTAAGTCATTTTTGAAAATAAGTTTTTACAAAAGTCAAAACTTAAACATATTTAAATAGATAGTAAATCATATAGAAGAGGAAATAACTGATTTTCAACACAATTATAATCTGTCCTCAAATCATTAGTTATACCTTAGGATCAACCTTAGGCCATGGAAATGCTATTGAAATCCAGAACCTGTTTGTTACCTAGATCTGACCCATATATGTGCTTGGGATAGATAGCTCAATAGGTGTACAGGGGAGGTTTGGGGAAGAGGGAAAAGGAGAGGTTGCTCAGTTCTCTAAGAGAAGTCGTTACTTCCTCTACACTCCATTAAAGCCAAGAAGATTCTAGACATGGTCCAGCTAATCAAACCACATTTACAAATCTAATTCTCAGGGAATCAACAAGAACAGCTGACAATTAAAACTTTACCTCCATAATGCTTTGTGTAGGAGTGAGCAAACTCCTTTAATTAAATCTGTCTAAAGTCTCCTTCTTTTGTTAGGTTGACCGTCTATAAGTTATGGATGGTAAAGGTGGGTTCAAGAAAGCAATCATTAGAAAAATTGCAAGTCAATTTAGTAGCTCTGAAGGTGATTTGTAACAGAACACCAAGCTACTTTACCCAAAGCAGTCTTTACTCAATTTGTTAGTCATCTTGTTATCTCCGCACCTGCAGTACCCCAGCAGTTAGAAATCATGAGAATACAACTAACCTGTTATTCTTAACCTAGAGGGTCTGCTATCATAATAGATAAGTGGGGAAATAGTGTGCTGCACTGTGTGCAAACAAACAGAAGCTAGGAATGACATGTTAATATCTTTTCTTTTAGACAACAAGGAAGCTCATAGTAGCTTAGTAACAAGTTTGTTATTTTTTTTAAAAGAAATTCTAACAGTTTCTTCTTCTTTCCAGGGAATGTCATGCAAGCAGAAATAACTAAATTCTGAAACAAAGCATCACCAGAAAAAAAATGGCCTAAAATGTTACAATTTCTCCACTTCTTTGTTCTGTTCTCCCATGCTGAGAAGGGATACTGCATCTTTGACTCAGTTTCTACCGTACAACTAAACAAGCTACACACAGTTTTGAAGGGCCTATGCAGTCATCATGGCAGAAGGCTCCACAGCCTTTGCACACTATCATGGCTTTCAGCCTGCAAGAGCATTTCAGTTCCAGTTCATCTGCATTGCTGCTGTCAGCAAATTTCTGAACCGGAATCGGAACGTTTTGATTAGACAGACCTGTAGCAGTATTTGAGCCACTTCCCAAAATTCCAATAGATTTTTCAATCGCAGATGCTGCCCTTTTGAAGCTTGTGCTACCAAAGTGTATAGTTGGATAACTTCCACAGAGCTGCTGCTGCTGTGGGTGCTGTGTTTGTATTTTCTGCGTCGCTAATTGGGTAAAAGGCTTCTGTGGCTCAGAAAGTAAATAGGAAGAGAAATCTGCATTTTTTAATGCAAATGCTTTTAACTGTTCTTTTACTTCATTCTGATCGTAGGAAGCTTGTTTTATGCCTAGTTCGCAGCTGCTGCTTAAACCTTCCTCAAAAGAAACAGGTTCAGATTTTATATTGCTACAGATGCTTGCTGGCTGAGGCCAACTAAGTCTTTTAGTGGTTTCCATAGTAACTGTCAGTTGTTTTTGATCAGATGCAACTTCTGCGTTTGGAATAGGGGGAGGAGGAAGAGGATGCACTAATGTTTTATTCTGGAGAGTTTGTGAGGCACTAGCAATGTCATCACCTTCCTTAATTTGAATATTAGGGGAAAAAACACTTCCTAGCCTCAGCTGGTGAGCTGCTGCAGAAATGCTGACCTCTCCCAAACCCTTCTGTTCCAGGTGCCTACTGAAAGCAAAAGCATTGCAGACAGATGGGACTTTTGAAGTAGTTTGCAACAAAGCTGCCGTAGGAATGGGGCCTCTTGCAGCCATGGACATTTGGTAAAAATGCTGTCTGTGTGAGGTACTAGCTTCTGCATGAAAACTGCCGTTTTTGTCAATGTGAAATAAGTTCTGTTGGAAACTGCATGAAGGCAGTGGCCTCTTCTGCTGCTTGATCTCTGGACTGTGAGCAATTCTGTTCTGAACTGCATGTTTGTTCAGCCACTCTTGTTTAAATGGCTGACCATGCCCTAGTTGATTCATGCTGGAACTGATCACACAAGGAGCCACTTTAACATCTGTGTCCACTGATACCTTCCCAAGCTCACATTTCATTTGAGTGTGCTCCCCCACAGTCCTGGCCATCCGCTTCTTTGGATGGTTTTCACGCTTTCTAATTTGTAGTGGGGCTATGCTGCCTGCTGTAAATCCTTTACCATCTGGATTGGGTGAGCTGGAAGGATTTTCAACTATACTTCTCTCAGATGCTGATGTTTTACACACTGAGGTAGTTTGCAAAGGCAAGGGAAGCCTGTTAATTTCTAGTTTGGCTCCTGATCTGGGCTGCGGCAGCACTTTTTCCAAAGGCAGGTTGCCTTGCAGTAACTGTGTCACTAGAGGATTGTTAGCCTCAACTGATGACAAACGACAGCTAGAGCTTCCAGCACTTGTAACTCTTTTTAGGGTTTCTGTCGACAATGACAAAGAGTCCTCCATGGAATCCGTAGCAGATGCCTTGGAGGTCTGTGTTGGCTGTGCACTTGTGGCTATTTCTGCAGTCTGGCTAGGCATTTTAGGTCCGGTAAAATCCTCAGTGTCCATCCTAAAGCACTTATCAGATTCAGTAGTTTCTGATTTAACAGGAACAGCAATGCTTGTCATAAGACTCCTTGACTGCAACTCTGACATTTGCGTGTAACTTGAAGGTTCAGTTTTGACATTTTTTAAACAGTTTTGCTCTGTATATTCTTTATGCTTGTTTGGGTTAAGATGGCTGACCATTGGCTGGTCTGTGTGCATTGCCTCTTCATCATGCCAGCAAATTCTGTTATTAGTGTTATACTGATTGACACAGGCAGCATCTGCTTCACTTTTAAAGGCTGAAGGACCTCGTAACTGCTCCACAAAACCTTGGCCGGGGGCAACAAAGTCAATTAATTTATCTTGAGGAGTAAGAGGCACTTCTTGAAGACTTGTACAAGCTGCCTGCAAGGTTTTGCCCTCTTGTTTCGCTGTAACAGTTATGAAGCTGGAACTGTGCTCAAGGCTTTCATTACTGACTATTTCAGGCCTGCTTATTACAGACACCTGAGGGCATGCTATATTTTGTAAGGCAGTTTCTGCCCTCACAAGTCTGCTCTGCAGATCTATGCTGTTTTCTGCATTTTCAATGGAAGCAGCCAGCGACAAATTGTTATTTAATGTCGTAGTGTGGTCAACAATGACTTTACAAGGTATAGACCTGTTCATGGCTGTTTGTGTAAAGCTCACTGGCTGAGATTTACTGGACAGATCTATTCGGTTTCGTAGTCCAGAATTTTTTTCCAAGTTGTCAGCACTTAATTTAGCAGTGTTGTCATAAGAACTTATTGTCACCATATTACCAGTAAACATTGAAACGGGTGGCCTTGCAACAGAATCTACTACTGCAGCCACATCACTGCAGCTTAAAGCTGCTCTAACAGTAGTGTTAATGGATACAGTACTTTGCTCACTGCATCCAGTTATGGCTATCTTATCAGAAGAAAATCTAGTAGTAGTCCCCACTGGGGGAATCAATACAGAACTACCTGGGAGATGATTTGGCAAATTACTTGCAATGGACGAAGTTGGCACAGTGGTATATTGACTGGAGACTGCATTATTTGCACTGCTACTTGATACTGGCAACCTTTTCTCATCACTTGAATTTGATAAGACTGTACTGTCTATTGAGGCTGGAACAATAGTGTTATCAATACATTTTGGTACAATGGCAATGCATGGAGTATCAATCCCTTGGGTAGATTTCAGCATGTTTACATTACAAGCCGAAATTGTTGTGTTTGTACTGTCAACAGACATTAAAACAGAGGATTTATCAAGAGAACTTGCAAAGGGAAGTTCTTGAATTGTTCCCGACATAGCAGTGCTGCAAACAGATGCAGGGACTGAATTTTTACTATAAAGCACTGGCACATTGTTATTTTCAGTGGAGGTAGATGAGATAATTTTCTCACACAAATGTGGCATAGGTATGTTTTCATCAGAACTGTGCACAGATACGTCCGTAGCAGTTTCTGGCAATGCAGCTGTGTTAAGTGACTGCTGCAGTAAAGTGTTAGTCTCCCGGAGGTGAGCAGACTTGTTGCTAGGAGACCTGCAGTTAGGATTAACTATAATGACACCAGTAGAAACTTCAATCTTTGTGTCAGAAGGAGTCGAGGTTTCTATGGATGAAGGACATTCCTTTGAATTGAGCTGCGACTTCGCTTCTTTACTGGTCTGGAGTAAGTGGGCTCTGGCTTGATGCTTTGCAAATAGTTTGGCCTTTGTTTGCTCCTTGATGTGTGCCAGTGTTCTTGTCTTCCCACCTTCGCAGGGACTCCCCATTGATCCAGAGACTATGCTTGCAGCTGCTGCCACAGCAGCTGCGGCTGCAGCCTCTCTCTGGGCTCTAGCTTGCTGAGCTCTTGCCTTGATATCTGCAAGAGTTCTAGCCCCAGTGTTCCTCCCGCTGCTGACTGAGGTACTCTGGGAAACCCTAGGTTCTGGTTTTGAAACAGGTTGACTCTTGATAATAAAAGGTGGCCCAATTTTTGAAAGTTGAATCTAAAAGAAGAAACAAGAAAACAATTTTAATGGGGTATCATACATATTAAATTTCTCTGCTGTCTCCTAAAAGGTTCAGAGCATGACAGCGAATTAGAGGTCAAACTAGATGGTCAGGTGGTCCCTTCAAGCCTTAAACTCCATGATTAGAATTACCATGCAGGGTAGTTACACAGGAAAATGCTAAAAGTTAACGATATGTTCATTTTAATATGTTGTCATTCTCTAACAGAAGTAATGAGTACTTGAATTTGCCTCCATAGACCTACCCTTTTGTTGAGAAGGAAAGTTGACCGAATGTGATAAAATATAATGCTTATCTGATATAATTTATCATACCTTCCTAATCTCCATTGTATCTGGTTGGAGATCTATCTGACCAGCGCAATGGGACTGGAAAAGGGCTTCCTAGTTAACACCTACTGCAAATGTTTGAAAAATAATCATAGTGGTTTTGCTTCTCACTCCAAGGCATTCAAACCTTGGTAACTACCTAACCTTTCCCTCGTTACACCAAACATTTATTGTAATATCAAATGCAACCAAAAGAACTTTTCCTCCAGCTAGGAGAAGACTGAAATTCCTATGAGTCTGTAATTCATACCATACCAAGGATCAATCCCTGACTGTGACTTAAAAGGGGTGAATCACAAACATTTCTTTTTTCCTCCATAGCGCTCTAATTTTAGGACACCTATCGTAGTATCTTTCTGGTGCATCACCTGCTCACTACTGTGTATTGAGACCCCAATCCTGCAAACATTTAGAGAGTGTTTAATGAACATACATGAATGATCTCACTGAAATCAATGGGATGACTCATATTATATGTAAATACAAGCACATGTATGTGTGTTCGCAGGATTGAAGTGTAAGAGTCATGAAGTCACATGCAAGACAAGCTCCAACAACAATCAGTGGAATGCACTTCTATTAAACACATCAAGCCACGCAGAATAGTATTTTAACCTCTTAAAATGGACACATTTTTCAGTTGTCCAGGTAAGTGGGGCCTCAGTGATCAGTGAGGTGACTTTCTTTTGGAGAGTAGCAGAGAGATGAAGTAGCCATGTGATAAATGTGAGTTAAGGGAAGTCAAAGCTACAAAACAGCCCTTATTATTTGCATCTGGCGAAGTGGGTATTCACCCACGAAAGCTCATGCTCCAAAACGTCTGTTGTCTATAAGGTGCCACAGGATTCTTTGCTTATTATTTGGGACATTGGCGGGGTCATTGTTATAAGGAAAGGTAGCTGTTATCAGTGACACCATCTTACAGAGGTAAATACTGATTAAATAAAGATATTATTAACATATGATTTTCCAAAATAAATTTTAGAAATGCCTGCTGCTGTTTCAGTATCCCTTCAATGTCTCTGGTGCTGACTCTATTGGTAGGAGCTGCCATTTTCTCAGCAAGGGACTAATTTGATGATGCAGTATGGGACTGAAAGAGTCTGTTTTTCTATTAGAAAGCAGTGGAACTCCAAGTTCCAGTGCTGTAGTAATATACATTTTATTTATCTCCACAGTACAGCACAGACAGTGTCAGTATAACTTGCCCCACACAGCTCTGTCAATGGGCCTCAACCCTGACCTTGAGGGAAAGAGCATCATTGTACATGCCAATTCAATTCTTAGCTTGTCTGCCGAATCTGCCAGTTAGTGCTAGTTATGGTGGTAGTTTTGTAACATGGAAACTTCTCAGCTGGGAAATGGAACGAGATCAAACTAATTTCACATATATCAATGAATATCCAGCAGATAGTGACCAAAAATCCACAGTACTGATTTCATCTGGGTTTGAACTAGCAACCTACAGACAAAAGGTTCCATCATCCAGAACCAATCTCTTGAATCATTTTGTTCCTCTTCCAATTTTTTTTTAAAAATTGATTAGTTTAATAGTTGAGTTAATAACACTTACACTAACACATTTCTTACATTTCTTAAAGTACACTGTGACTTTAAAACACTACTTTGAAACATTTTGCTTTCCAGCTCAAAAGCAGATTTTTTTCAATCCTACTTTGCAACATCAATATTGATAAAATGATAACTATTGTTTGATTGTGAATTTTTTAAATTATAATTATGATACCTTTTTCTCCCTACTGATCTACTTTTCTTTGTAATTAGATAGTGATTAGAATTCCATACATGACACTGGAGTCTTTCCCAAAAAAGACAAGAATACCACTAAAGTTAGAGTGGGCTAGCTTCCAACTGTATTCCTGCTTATCAGCTACTATTACTAGTCCACGCTGTAGTACTAATGATTGAAATATTTACTGTATTTGCCTTCCTGATGAGATTAGCAACATTCAATGACTATAGCAGTTACAAATAAATGGGAAAATGGGACGACTCTGAATAATTGGGAACTCTCACTGCACAGCCAATAGGTTGAGTTAAGTAGACTGGACCTAAGTTTTAGCCAATGTCATCACGTACAAAACTAGGATGGACAAGACATCATGAAATAGACTAAATAAATCTATTGTCCTCACATGTTAAAAAGAACTACTTTCCAAATTGAGCTAACTTAAAAAAAAAAAAAGACAAATGTGTACAAACCAATTTATCTAGCCAGTATTTTGCTGCCTTTGCTTCGCTGCTAGTAAAGATATGTGCATTCTCATAAAGACTTTCTCCCTTACAGCTAGGGTTCTGCCTCTTAACTGTACAGGGAAATCTTGTACTTAAGCCATCATGTGTCCCAATCTTGCAAAAAGATCTGCAAGCACACGCTGTTACTCATAGAATCTCCGGGATGGAAGGGACCTCAGGAGGTCATCTAGTCCAACCCCCTGCTCAAAGCAGGACCAACCACCAACTAAATCATACCAGCCAGGGCTTTGTCAAGCCTGACCTTGAAAACCTCTAAGGAAAGAGATTCCACCACCTTCCTAGATAACACATTCCAGTGCTTCACCACCTTCCCAGTGAAAAAGTTTTTCCTAACATCCAACCTAAACCTCCCCTGCTGCAACTTGAGACCATTACTCCTTGTTCTGTCATCTGCTACTACTGAGAACAGTCTAGATTCATCCTCTTTGGAACCCCCTTTCAGGTAGCTGAAAGCAGCTATCAAATCCCCCCTCATTCTTCTCTTCTGAAGACTAAATAATGTCAGTTCCCTCAGCCTCTCCTAATAAGTAATGTGCTCCAGCCCCCTAATCATTTTTGTTGCCCTCCACTGGATTCTTTTCCGTTTTTCCACATCCTTCTTGTAGTGTGGGGACCAAAACTGGACATGCTACTCCAGATGAGGCCTCACCAATGCCGAATAGAGGGGAATGATCACATCCCTCGATCTGCTGGCAATGCTTCTACTTATATAGCCCAAAATTCTGTTAGCCTTCTTAGCAACAAGGACACACTGTGGACTCCATATAGAGCCCCTCTGCCTTCAATATGGGTCCCTCTGCAGGACTGAGGATTTGACCAGTTGTAACAAAAATGACACTGATGTAACAAGTTCACTATTTCAACTTCCCTGGGGAAACCAATTAGAATGAAAAACAGACCAAGAGAGAGCAAGCCCTTGATTAATTTTGGATACTGTAGACTGGGGAATTAGCAAATATACTAAGAAACAATTGAAAAGTCCATGGATTTATTTTTAAGTCATATATATTTGGATTGTTTTCCCTTACATGAAAGTACCTTTGCAACAAAAAAGGGGTAACTCGAACTGTGCAACACAGAAAGAGAGGTATTGGAAATTGCTTATCTTTCTGTCCCCATACCAAACATTTAAGAGAAACAGAAACAAATCCAGAAGCAATCAGCAGATACCTCATCTTCAGCCTTCTGACTCAGTAGGCTTTTACTACCACTTTACCTTGAGGGGTGGGACTCGGGGCTCTTCTCTAGGTGGCTGCTCTTTCTCAGATGGACTTGTCAATGGAGCATTACGATTAGACTGATCATCTTCTATTCTAGCTCTCTTCTCTTTACAGATTCCAAAACTGTGCTGTTCTGCAGTCTTCCTCTTTGGGATCTCTGCATCTCTATTTTCAATTCTTACTTCAGGTGATTTTGTGGGTTCTAATAACTTAGATGAATGGGAACTCTCCAGCCGGATCTGTGCACTGCTTTGTTGTTTGTGTGACTTACTTCTGCACACTTCTGAGAATGAAGTCTTTTCTAGAGATGAGGTATATACTTTATCATGTGGTTTAACTGGAAGGAGTTCAGTGCTTTTGCCCACTGTCCCTTCTGATACGACAGATATCTCTAATGGCGAGAGCACACCTTTCTTTTCCACTCTTTGCTGAACATGATGATTTTTAATTTTGATCACTTCTGGAGAAGAGAGTTCTGAAATGGAAGCAATATAAGATTTCTCAATTTCAGTATGTGATTTGCATGATTGAGGAGTAAGATTTTTGCTCTGGGGCTCTTCCAATATTGAACTTTCAGGTATATTTGCTAGAGGACCCATTTTCACAGTTTCAGTTGTACACGGAATCAGTTTCTCTTCCGCAATAAGATTTTCCTCTTGAGATGCCTTAGGAATGGTTGAAGTTTCTGCTTTTAAAGGGGAGAGGGATTCTTCAGATAAACATGGTGATTTCCTTTGTTGCAGAATAAGTCTTTCACTCTGTGGGGAATTAGAAATTGGAGACGTTTCTGACAGAAAAGGTAAACTGGTTGCCACAGATGTTTCAGAAGCTAGAAGTACAGAAGACATGGAAGAGGTTTCTGATGTTAACGGTAAATCAGACATCGGAGAGGTTTCTGATGTTAAAGGTAAATTAGAAGCTGGTGATGCCTCTGATGTCAAAGGTAAGTTTGATGTCAGAGATGTTTCTGAGGTTACAGGTGAAGTGGACACTGGAGATACTTCTGACATTAAAGGTGTGTGCAGGCTTTCTTCAATGGTCTTTTGCTGACTATCAGGTTCAGTATTTTCACTGCTGGCTGCCTCAGATGAACAAGCTGTTTCATGAGATGCTGGAGTACAGGGTTCCTCTGAATTGGACTGTGTCTCACCTCCTGGAGAGGCAATACCCATACAAGGTCCCTCTGGGCTTTCAGAGGAAAAGGAAGTTTCAGAAATACAAGCATTATCAGATAACTGTTCATCAGGGTCACTCTGTAGCTCCATATCAACAGCAATGCCTCCATCAGTGAACAATGAGCTTTCTAAAGCAGAGTTTTGTGTTTCTGGAGCACTTAGCTCTTTCGCAGACTCAGAATCTCTCTCTGCTGCATCACTGACAGAGGTCGTAGAAGAAGCAGGTGATAAACAATCCTCCAGCTGATCAATCACAACTGACATTTCTTCCTGAGGACATTCTGATTTCAACTCCATTTTAATTTCAATGTGAGACAAAGTATCAACTACATCATTCATTACAACACAAGATGCTGAGTTGTCTGCAAGTGGCACTGCTTCTACTTCTTCATTAGTACCAGCTGGGCTTACTGGCTCCTCTGAAAACTCATGTTCTGTTTTATGGTTCTCCTCTTGGCATTCACAGATACTTGTCTCAACCTCCTCAGCAATCTCTTCCTGAATTACAGATTCGTCAGGTACCAATATACCCTCTGAATCTGATTCCGCCATTAGATCCTTGACTGGAACCTGTTCCACATTACAAAGAGACTGACAGAAATCTCTTTCAGGAAGAGGTGGAATCTTCACGCTTTTCTGTTCATGGTCCTCAAAAGTTGTAATTTTAGAAGGACCAGGTATACCAGAAGATCCACACAGCAAACTACTCTCATCTTCATCACTGTTCTGTACTGAAGTGAGCTTCATAGATTCTTCTACTGACATTCCCAACCTAAAATACAAATCACTTAAGTTAAAAAGTCATGTAATCACAGACAGAATTAAACAATGACTTGATTTTTGTCCGATGCTTTTACTGAATACATGCCATTAAAAGGGCATTGACATATAAAAAATAACGGGGTAGATTCAACAGAGTGATGCCAATTTACACTAGCTGAGGATCTGGTTTTATATATTTAGGAAAACAAATTTCCTTACCTGTATTACTTATATTACCTTTGATTAGTAAAACTTCAGGAATTTTAAAAATGCAATTTACTTTTTATTATTTAACCTTTTGGCATTTTATTCAAATTGCTCATAAAATGCAGATTATTTGGTTTCACTTTTATTTATACTCCATTTCCCTTTCTGATTTTCATATGCCAGCACAGTGCTGCAATAGTAGCACTGCAAGTATGGCAGGAGAATTGTTTAAATCCAATGAAAACAGTTTTTGTTTGAAATTTAAAAACAGTTCAGAAAAAATATTTCTATTAAAATCACTGTTGCCTAAATTAGCAGGAAAAGCTGAACGTCAAAAACTCATTCTTGCCTCCAGCTGATGAACTGTTTCTTTTCTGTTTACAAACTTCTAATCATTTCATGTGCTTTTGCAATGAAGATTAAAAAAATCCCATTTCATCCTCATTTATTTTCCAATCAAGAGTCTACTACACAAAGTAAGAAAATATCAGTGGCAAGCTCATGTTTTTGATTCCATTCTATTTCAGAAGCATATAAAGCAGCATTATTTTATGACAAACTTTCAGTTTTTTAATATTTAGGTCTATGCATACACAACTCATCAGATTTCTCTATAATAAAAAAACCCTTTAATGTGCTTACATACAAAATAAATGAGGCGTTTATAATCTTTGTATTTTAAGTGATGGAAGTGTAAAAAGTCACAGTGTGGGTCCTTGCTTACATTTCTATTTTAGGATGTTTTCTTAATCCCTTTCTTACCTAAAATATTATGTATTAATTTACATATAATTCTATTGCTTCAGACAAATAAAACTAAAACACAGCTAAGAGTTGCAGACAATTGGTAAAATAAATTTATAAAAGTCATTGGTTTAGGTTGAAAAATGACAACTGAATTTAGAAAGAAGAGATACTAAGAGAAAATATAAAAAGGGCATGATCCTGCACTCTCATTTCTGAACAAAAGACAATGTGTCTGAAGAATACTCAGCACCTTTTGGAGTGGGCCATGGGTGACCACACCAGCAGCAATGTGACACTTCAGAGTGCTGGAGAAGACAAATTCTAGGCTGTGGTGGTAGGAGGGTTATGATGGTCTTCAGAATCATATGCCAATAACAGAAGATTGATCTCCATCCTCAGTTTAATGAGAAGACAATGTAACTGAATAAACAAGTGAGTTTTGTGCAAGAATAAAGGATATCAGGAAATTGAGCAAGCAATGGTTTTGAATAATTTGCAGAGGGGACAGAGGAAATAGGAAGTTCATTTAGGTCCGCATTGTAACAGCTCCAAGTATGGAATAATCATGGAATGAACCAACATTTTTAGTAGCACACTTTAGTAATTCTGAATAGATGGCATTGTTGACTATGCAATAACAATCATGCTATAAACAATAATCAATCTATAATCAGTAACCAAAAAGAACTCCTAGTCTCTTGATTGGAGAAGCAAACCCAGTCTCAAGAAAGGGATGGGAGCAGGTGAAAGGTACTGCACAGCTGAAAGCCAGTAAGAGGATCTTGTTTTTAGCCTTGCTAAATAAGAGCATTCGACATAAAATGTCTACCAATCACTTAGTAATACAGGCAGTGGTGCTGGAAATAAAGGTGCTGGGGTTGTTGCCATGCCCCTGGCTTGAAGTAGCAATAACAGACCCCAAATACATGGTTTCCAGGATCAGTACCCCCATTATAAAAATTGTTCCAGCACTCCTGAATATAGGAAAAATAGAATACATAATAGAAAAATATTGTAATATAGAAAAAATATACCAGCTGAAGAATTAGGAAATGCAAGAGAAAGTTGAACATAATCAGCACAGAAATGATACTCAAAACCAGGTGTCCTAATAATTTCAATGAAGGGGAAGAGATACAATGGAAATAAAAATGGGATGGGATTAATACACTGAATCTACTCCATTATTTTTAATCTGACAATGCCCTTTTAATGGCATGTATTCAGTAAAGGCATAGGGCAACAACATTTCTGATATTATGACTTAAAAGATGTTCCCATGGGCTCAGAGAACAGTGGATGAAGAAGCTTGCAACAAAGGAAAACCTTAAGATCATAGGGTTGTCATAAACAGATAGCTAAAGGTTAATGTTCTTTTACCTGTAAAGGGTTAAAAAAAAGTGACCTAAAACACCTGACCAGAGGACCAATCAGGAAACAAGACTTTTTCAAATCTGGGTGGAGGGAAGTTTTGGGAGTGAGTTCTTTGTTCTTTGTCTTGGTTCGGTGACCCTCTCGGCTCAGAGTGATCTTTCTATCTCCAGGCTTTCTAATCTTCTGTTTCCAAGTTGTAAGTACAAGGATAGTAAGACAATAGGTTTATATTGTTTTTTTGTATTTACATGTGTGTAGTTGCTGGAATGTGTTAAATTGTATTCTTTTTGGATAAGGCTGTTTATTCATTTTTTCTGTTAAGCAATTGACCCTGTATATTGTCACCTTGATACAGAGACCATTTTATGTCTTTTTTCTTTCTTTTTATATAAAGCTTTCTTTATATAAAAAGTGTTCAAGTGTTTTTCACTGGTTAAGGCTAAGAAACAAAGGGAGGGGGAACATCTCTTTGTGTTAAATTTATAAAGCCTGACTTTGCATACCCTCTGGGTGAGGGGAGAGAGAGATCTGATCTCTTGGTACTTGTGTTTCAAAGACTTGAAGCAGGGAATCTCCTAGGGAACCCAGGGCGGGGAAATCTGGGAGGAGGTAAAGAGGGGGAAGGAAAGTGGGTTATTTCCCTTGGTGGTGAGACTCAGGGCATCTGAGTCTTGGGGGTCCCCAGGGAAGGTTTTGGGGAGACCAGAGTGAGCCAGACACTGGAATTCTGGCTGGTGGCAGCGATATCAGATCCAAGCTGGTAATTAAGTTTGGAGGTTTCATGCTAGCTTCTCATGTTCTGAACTCTAAGGTTCAGATCTGAGTAAGACAGTTATGACAAGGGTCTAAGATGATAACAGCCTGCACAACTGGCTGGTCTTTCCACGGTTTTAAAGATAGCAAGACACCAAGACTGCAGTTACACGGAAAGCAGGGGTCAGCACCACCATGTTGTATGACGGACACTTGACAAAACTACCCTACTTAGTGACAGATATGGGCCCGGGGGGGAAAGAGATTATGTCATTCAGTTATTCAATTTTTTGAAAAACTATCACGGACCTCAAAATTTTTCTGTGTACAGACATGTTGTTGACCCCTGATGAAAAGTATTAGACTGATGGTAAAGGTGTTCACTGTACTGAAAGTGCTTCTAATTGGCTAGTGTGGAATTATTTGGTGAAGTCTGACAGCCAGCCTTGAAATTAAATACAGCCATCTGTCATAAACAGATGGTTAAGGGTTAATGCCTCTTTTACCTGTAAAGGGTTAAAAAGTTCACCTAGCCTAGCTAACACCTGACCAGAGGGACCAATGGGGGAAGAAGATGTCTCAAAAGGACGGAGGGAAGTTTTTCCTTTGTTTGGAGTTTCAGTTTCAGCCGAGTGAAAAAGATCAGGGAACCAGCCTCTTATGAGAGTAGTAAGTTTTAGAAAGGAACAAATAGGTTTATATTTATTTCTTTGTAACCTGTCTTAGGCAATTAGAGGTAGAATCAAATTGTGTATTTGGGTATTATTTTTTGTGTGTGTAACTAAATCTGTTGTCTGTGAGAGTAGCTGGTATGCTAATCTCTCCCAGAGAGTTTTCTTTTACCTTTCTTTTCTTTAATTAAAAGCCTTTTTCTTAATATCTGATTGATTTTTCCTTGTTTTTAGATCCAAGGGGATTGGATCTGGACTCACCAGGGAATTGGTGAAGGAGTCTCTCAAGGGTACCCAGGGAGGGGAAGGTTTTGGGGGGAAAGGAAGTGATCCAGACACTGAAAATTCTGGATGGTGGCAGCGATACCAGATCTAAGCTAGTAATTAAGTTTAGAAGTGTCCATGCAGGTCCCCACATCTGTACCCTAAAGTTCAGAGCGGGGAAGGAACCTTGACACCATCAGACGTACATGGATGATGATACAGTATCCATATTAAAGGGAAATCAGTGAGACTATTTTGCCATTTAATTAAAGAGTTTTAAACAGCATTAAAATTCAGAGAATATCGGTCTAATGCCAGTGCCTAGAGGTAACAGCCTGTTAGCATCACCATAGCCACTTTAATCTCAGAGTGGGAACAGAGATAGTCACCACAGTATAAGACCACTGGAGTCAGATTCATCAAGTAAAAATCATGCTTTTTCTAAAAATGCAAATAGTTAATATATCTGGAATTGCACATCATCTGGTCATGATTAAGTATATCAGTTAATCAAAGGTTTACTGTTTCGAAGTATGAGAACATGGAGAAAACAGAAAATAAAATGGATGAATGTGAACAATAGGAAGGAGACCTTGCTATGTATTATAGAATACACAGAGTCCGGCAAATAGATGGAACGGCTCTTGGGCACAGTCTAAAGCTATGACTTGAAAGGGGGTTTAATAAGGGTGATCCCAAAGATTCTCAATTTATTAAAGATCCATCTCCAGGTAGATGATGGAACTTGAGAGCCAGGTAATGGAATATTTATAAGCAGATACCTCAGCTGAGGACACAACAAAATCTCCAAACTGACTGGAGAGGAACATGGGTCAGATCCCAAGGTGAGATCCAGTTTGCTGCCAACATACCTGAGAAACAGCTCATAAAGAATCGGATCTATCAAGAGCTTCCATTTCAATGGAATCAAAGTATCTGAAGGCATTCAATCCAAACCATATTCAAAACAAATTTAAAAGATCCAAGTCACAACAAGGTAGTAAGCAGCAAGTAGACTGAACTCTAGTAAAAATGTTGCCAGACAAACAGTAGTCCACCAAGCAAACAACACCTGAGACAAGTCAAGCAGTAGAGAAATCGAGAGGGGTGAAACAGCAGGTGCCCGCACATTAGCCAGATAAGAAACATGCCAATGAAACAGAACAGGTGGAGAAAAACAGCTTCAGTATAATGGTCAGAAGAAATTTTGAGTATTATGACACCCAGCATTACTATCTGGATCTCAGAAACATACCATCAGTATTGCCCTGTGACACTGTCATTGCAGACTGAATGTTATCTGTTGGCCATAGCACACAACTTTCAGTTAGCAAGGTAGGACTGCTGGTTCCTTTAAACATAATTAATACTATGCCCTATGGCCATGTTACTCATCAGTGCATTTGGAACACCGTTTCCTTTAAAATATGCTAATAATTTTGCTTAGTTTGTGCTTAAGCTTCTAATTACAGCAGAAAGTCCCAAGCAACCCTTCAAAACAGCCCGCCTCTTAGAGCAGAGTTCTGTAACTCTGACTTGTATACTACCATGCACAATTAAAGGCCATTAGACTCCATAAACAAATGGCTAGCTTTACATATATTTAAATGAAGAGGTCTACAGTTGGACTATATCCTGGTCTCCAGGCTTTCAAGGAAAACGCTTTGCCACTTGATCAAAAAGAGCAGTTCTGTTATACTAAGGCATCCCAGAGTGTTAGCAGATAAAATGGTATTCAAATAATGCTCATGTTGTGAGAAAGCTGCTAGCAAGGAAATGTAAAGTTAAACTTGAAACTCAGTCCTTTAATCTGCTGCCTTGTTTCACTGAAATACTGCAGTGGTGTGAAATCAATGGATTGTGCAAGGTAGCACCTATGCACTAAGTAGAGGCACAACGCTTAAGTTACTGTCATAATCCTGACTTTATGTATATGTAGGTTTTGGTCTCTGAATGTCCTTGACTGCTTAAGGAAACAGAAGCTGTTGTAAAATAAATAAAATATAAACAATCCCACACATTATAATGGCTCCTTTGGGTCTTTTCTGTCTATTAAACACATATATTATCCATAAAAATTTTACATAAGATGTATTCTAAGTTATAAACTGAACCCACTTTAAAGTTAGAAGTGCACAAAAAATTACATAAAAATCAAAAACCTCAATATTCTATATTTTAACACTTACATATGTCAGAGCACTGGACTGACTTTTTAAAAGCCATTTAAACGGGCATTCGCAGGTTTAAAAAACATTAACCAATTTCCTTACCTATATTAGATTTTTAAAACAGAATGAACGTAAAGACTGTAAACAGCTCCTGTAAACTGGGATAGCTATACTGACATCAGAGCTATGATGACTTAAACCAGCTGAACCTTTGGTCCAATACATCTAATTCACTTTACTCCTCTTCTGAAATTTGTTTAGTTTTTGTACCTCATCTCAGAAAATTAAATTAGACTACTCAATTTCACTTTTGTAAAGTTATTCTCTAATCAATTTCACCTACCTATTGTGTGCACTAGCACAATGCTGGAATGTCTGGGTCAGAAACAGCTTAGGAGACTAATTTTTTAAAACTGACTTTTTAAAAAATGTCATAGAAACATCTCTTTTGGTCTTCGGTTTTGTAAAAGCTTTGTATATAATTTCCAGGCAAAAACTAGCTTATTACAATACTTTTAAAATAAAAATTATTCCCATGTTCAGACTCTGTTTTAAATATTGACAGAATGAATTTTTGTGGATGAGTTCTGAACCCCATAAAATGCGTTTTTAATGTAAATGCTGATATGCCACTATAATTTTACCCACAATTTCTTATACAGGGGAACTACTGCCTTTGATAACTGGTTTATTAAGTTTTACAACATATGTGACTGTTCTATGTCAAGCACAGAACAATATTTTCATTTCCTTCTAAAAGAAAATGAAACAAAATGGTTTTTGGCCCAATACTTACTTTTCACCATAAAACCTTTCAAAGAACCTTTCCTTCCAAGGTTCTGTTTTCTTTTCCTTTTCAATCTCTTGTCTGATGCGCAACTGCATTTCTGGAGTAAATTCTCCTAAAAAACAAATACTAACATATTGAATAAAAGTTGTCAAGGTTTACGCTAATACGGGACCATTATATATTGTACAAAGATACACAGATATACTGTTCTTTGTTATAAACATCCAAATATTAATTCAATGGAAAACAAAGGTGAGTGTGACCTGCAAGACTGCAATTAGCATATAACTTTGGTATTTCCAAAGTATATTGGTGGCATTTAGTCACATGCATTTATGTTTCCAAAGCTGACAGTGATGAAAATGCTTATCTAGTTATTTTTAAACTGTCCAAATAAGCTGCCCTAGTGAACTATAGAATTATTAACTGAAAAGAGATTCTCTAGAATAAATTCAAACCTGAATCAGCAATTACCGTTGCTGATTTTCTGCTGTACTGCATTTTCCATTCTAAAAGTATTTCTCAAATATACATTTTTTTTTATTTTGGCTAAGAAAAAAAGGCATCGTTCACAAAAATTAATATTTGGTAAATCTGAGAACAAGTAGAGAGTTACCTTCTGCCAATCGTTGTTTCCACCCTTGTGCTGCATATGCAAAGAATTCATTATTTAGAGCGGAACTACTGAGGCGCAAAACTCCATCACTTCCCATCTAGAAAATAAGCCGATGGTAGCAGAAGACACTGTCAGAAATAGCTTCAACTAAGATTACATAAGAATAGAGTTCCAATTAAGGGGAATGGGAAGGGATAGGAAGTGGGAATAACAAAGGAAATCAACTACTAGTATTAAAACAGCATTTTCATTATAGTCATTACTGTAAATGCAAGTGGCCTAATCCAGCATCTACGTGCCTACTTCAAAAATCATTAGTATTACCAATGATCACACAATTTACAACTGATTGATGTGGTTTAATCACAGCCATATACCTTGAGCCTAATATGCCTAGAACTGTTGTACACAAAATCGAGATCATTATTGTACTTCCTGGAATACAGTACAGAAACAAATTAATTAAATGTAATGAAGGCAGTAACTCTAGCATATTTCTCTGTGCTGAAGAAACCTAGTTCCCATGACATCTACTACACCCTACTTGCTGAAAGCAGGGTGGAAAAAAATAATTTTCCTTAACAAAAACATAAAAAGAAAGAAAAAAATAGTATAACATTATCAATAAAAACAAAAGCAGCAAAAACCTTGTAAATGTAATTTTACAGGCATCAAAAGGGTGAAAATGGTGGTTGTGCTAAAATAGTAATTATTTTTACTTTCTACATATGTAAAACACAGTTATTATTAAAATATTATTTGAACTACCTCATCTGCAATAAGTAATTAAAACAATCCTAGTATTGAGACTCTTTTTATGGAATATTGGACACATTTTGTTTTTCATTTCATGGATGCATGTTGAAATAATGCAGATAATTTATCAACTAAGAAAATCAATAAATAAAATGCATTACAGGTCACATCACATCTGTAATACTTTTCCTATAACAGCAACAACAAAAAAGATAAAAACACCAGACAGAAAAGGCTTTAGTAGCAGCCAATTTGTTCAGTCAAAAGGTACCTAGTGCTCAGTATAGTTCATTATACATCCTTTGAGGTTGCTAATAGATAAACGTTTGACTGCTTTCTCTGTCATCTGCTAGTGCAAAGCGTCACAGTTCTCAGCATGACAGCACACTAATTTTAACTATGAACATAACTCTAACTGCCCTCCTCCATCCCAGATCTGGAAATAGAGAAGGGAGCAGATGTCACAGACACATTTAATAATATTTAACCATATCTACCTAGTTATTTTCCTGATTTACAACTAATGCTGCTCTCACTCTCCAGCACAATTTTATAAATTTAATCATTTCACAGCTGATTAGTAACCCATAATACTCTGTTTTATGAACCAAAGAACACAAGAGTAAGTTTTAAAATGCAAAGTAGTGAAAACAGGAAGACTGATCAAGGTGGAGTCTGGGAGCTGGGTGCCTCAATCCTGAAAGCAAAACTATAAAGGACCCCGGCTGACTTCAGTGGGGCTCAGTGAGGACACGTGTCTGTCTGGGTGGTTCTCTTTGCAAGGTTGGGGCCTTAAGCAGCTTCTCTTTTTTGTCTGAACACAGCAATGGCATTTCCCTGCAAAGTCAATACAACAGAAGCAGTTGCTGGCAAGTAATATGCTACTTCCTTTTCTGCTCCAGAGCTTAATGTACTGTTGCTGCACACCTTCTACATAACACACGTAAAGAGACCAAGGGTCTGAGTCACACATTACTTTGATCAGCTCAAGGGTCTAGCGTGAAGCAAAGTGGAGATTCTAAAGAGAGAAGATGACCTACATCCAAGAAAGAGGAACTGATGAAGAAGGTGAGAATTTAGTTTCTATATATTACTACAGAGATACATTTAGATGACCAAATATATCAGTGGTTCTCAAACTTTAGTACTGGTGACCCCTTTCACATAGCAAGCCCCTGAGCACGACTCGCCCCCTTATAAATTAAGAACACTTTTTAATACATTTAACATTATTATAAATGCTGGATGCAAAGCGGGTGTTGGGGTGGAGGCTGACAGCTTGTGATCCCCTGTGTAATAACCTTGTGACCCCCTGAAGGGTCCTGACCCCCAGTTTGAAAATCCCTGAAATATATGTTGCAGAAATTCTGTGGGTAAAGATGAAAGGAATGAAAAACAAAGCAGAAGTGACTGTGGACACCACTTAGAGATCATGAGGACAGGAGAGAGAACAAAAAATTCCTAGACTAGTTTCTTAGGCTCCAGTGCCAATGGGAGATTTTAAGAAACATCTGCTGGGTAAAAAAAAAAAACAAAAACAAAAACAAAAACAAAAAAAAAAACAACCTCTAAAACATTAAACAAACAGTTCCTAAATTACACAGAAAACAATTTAATGATCCAGAATGTGAAACCACTCCAACTAGAGGTGAAGGTGCCCATGATTTAATATTTTTAATCAATCTGAAGGAACTGTTTGAGAATGAAAGAACAATAGGGAAGCACTGAATCAGTGCCCACTATCTAGACTCACATTATTAAGGAATGGAATGGAATGGAATGGAATGACATAATGCAGGAGGAACAGATATCAGGTAAGCCAATTTTGGGGGTTTGAGAAATCTACTAAAGTGCAATATGATTAAGCACTATAGTCCACTGCTGTGGTTACAGGCCATAGAATCCTAAGAGACAGCAAGTTAGATCCTGAGCTGCTGTTAATCAGCATAGCTTCACTGTGGAGTTACACCGATTCACACCAGCTGAGGATCTGGCCCAAAATAATTAAGGCACAGCAGTCAAAATTTCTTTTTGAAAAAGAATACAAGAAATAAGAATTGGCCAGCTTCTGTGACCTTATAAAATACACTCAAAAGTTTGAGGTTAAAGAAAATCTGTACTGAGAACAGAAAAGGAAGAATGGACTCAATCAGTGAAAGCTTTAAAGGAAAAGGAGGATGCCAGAAAAGCAAAGTGAGTTAATGATAACCAAAGAAGTTAAAGTGAATAAGAGAGGCTAAACTAATAAGTACAAAATACCTGACATGTATTAAACTCCTTTTAAAATCTGTATTCAAGAAGAAAATTAGAGAAGTCTGAAAACTTTAAAAAAGAAGCAAGATCTTGTAAAACTAGCTATTAAAAAAGAACAAAGATAATGGAATACTTGAAAAATTTGAACACACGGTGTGCAAATCATCTGATCTAATGACACAAAGCCTATAGCATAAAGGAAATGCATTAAACAAATTTACTGCACCCAGAAGCTACTGAAAAATTATACACAAAGATTTCATATAGTTAAAGGCCAGCGAGGATCATTAGAAAATCTTCTAGTCTGATCTCTGTGTAATCACAGGCCATTAAATTTCACCCACAATTCTGTGTTGAACCAGTAAATTGGGTTAGACTAAAGCATTTCAGTTGTCAGAGACTAAACTGCTACATGCCACAGGCAGAAAACAGAGGCGACCAAGGTGCCACCAATGTCTGATGTCCCTGGAATGGCAGGGAATTGATAAGAGATATTCAGGTGTTCCGAGCAGGTGATCTCTACTCCATACCACAGAGAAGCAAAAACTCCCAAGGTCCTTGTCAATCTGACCTGCAAGAAAATTCCTTCCTGACCACAAATCTGGCGATCAGATAAGCCCTGAGCATATGCACAAAATACACCAGCCAACCATTTCAGAAAGCAGATTTTTTATATCATCTTAAACACTGGTCCTCAGTCTGGGGTCCCATCTCCAACTATGGCCATTCTTGATAATTCAGAGGAAGGCAAAAAACCAAACAAAAACCACAAAACTTCAACCACCATACACACCAAAATGCAGTTGGTCAATTGTTCAGCCACAGAAAAAAATATTCTTCCTGACCCCAATTAGCAGCCAGCTGAAGCCCTGAAGTAAGAAATTTGTTTATAGTGATTGTCTTAATGCAGATCTGAAAATGGCATGAGCATGATGAGAGCAATGTATAGCTTCCTATTCTCTCCATGGACCATGAAGTGAGAAAATATAAACAGGACTCACATTCTAAGGCTAGGAGGGAACATCACAACCACCCAATCTGACCCTTGTGCACACAGACGATAGAATTTTTCCCCCAGAAGCTGGATTAAAGCAATCTTTTAAAAAGATATATAAACTTGTCTTAAAGACACTTAAAGCTGGTGAGCTATCCTGGTAAGCTGTTTCAGTGTTTAATACCCTCAATATTACGAAACTGCATCTTATTTCAAGGCTGAAATTCTAACTTCCAACCCAGAGGCAGGCAACCTATGGCATGCATGCCAAAGCAGCACGCGAGCTGATTTTTAGTGGCACTCACACTGCCTGGCCACCGGTCCGGAGGGCTCTGCATTTTAATTTAATTTTAAATGAAGCTTCTTAAACATTTTAAAAACCTTATTTATTTTACATACAATAGTTTAGTTATATATTATAGACTTATAGAAAGAGACCTTCTAAAAACATTTAAACGTATTACTGGCACGCGAAACCTTAAATTAGAGTGAATAAATGAAAACTCGGAACACCACTTCCGAAAGGTTGCCGACTGCTGTTCTAACCATTTAATCTAATTATGCTGAAACATTTACTCCTGGGGGAATTCTGCACCACTGTGCATGCGCAGAATTTATGTCCCCTGAAGATTTCTTTGCTTCCCCACACAAAAATGACTTTCTGATGGGGAAGCAAAGTGAAGCCACAGAAATGGTCAAGTGACCCTCCCCAGCAGTATGCTTTGGGTGCCCAGGGCAGCCAGCAGAGAGGTAAATCACTGTGGGACAGGAGACGGAATGGGGAAGATGCTGGGGAGACTGGGACTTCCTCTTCCCCTGCACAGCATCCAGGGCTGTGTCAGACTCACGCCCAGATTTCTCCCCCGGCTGTAGGAAGCTCTGCAAACTCCGCCCCTCCACGCTTCCTGCACCCCTCACTTCTCAGCTGCAGGGGGAGGGATCACTGTACAGGGATCTGCTCCCCCACCCGCCCAACCCCTGTGCATCCAGACCCCTTCATATTCAGACCCTCACCCCCCTGCACCAGAGCCCCACCCTGACAAGCCCCACTCCCTCAGCATCTGGACCCACCACTAAGCCTCCCACACCCAGACCCCGTCGAGCTCTGTCCCCCACAACTCATACACGGCCCACTACTCAGCCCCAACCACTTTCACCTGGACCCCCCTGTACAGTCCCATTATCACTGCACCCAGAACCCCGGAAAAGGCCCCTGTACATCCGGATACCACCCCCCCCCCCCCCGATCCCTCCACTGAGCCACTCGTACCCAGATTACCCCACACAGAACCTTCTCACCCCACACCTGGATCCTCCAACACTAAGCCCCTCCACACTTGGATTCCGCCTTGCTGATCCCACCTGCCCACACCTTGGAACAGAGGGGCAGGGCTGGTCTTTGCGTTGTGTCAGGGTTGCAGCCTCCCCACTGAGTCCATGTTCCAGGAGGAAGCTGCACAGTGATCTCCTACCTCTGTGCAGCCACTGGCCTATGCTCCCCAATGCCATGCTGGAGCTTCTACATTTATTTGATGAATAAAATTTGCAGAATTTTAAAATATTGTGCACAGACTTTTTATTTTTTGGCACAGAATGCCCTCAGGAGTAAACACTGGAGAAAAGTAAATGTGACACAGATTTTCCCAACAGGAAATAAAAATGATCCTGACAATTACCCTAATCTAACTGCTATATCTAGTAAGATAATAGATCAATTATTACAGGGGGAAAAAATCACTATGTCTGAGAGCTGAACCCTGCATCTATTAAAGGCCATGGCAGCACTCCTATCTGACTTCAAGGTATGTGGGATTCAGTCTCTAGAAGGAAAATAACTACAAGCAGTAAGTAAAAAGCATTTACAAATATGTCTGTTAAGATTTAGTCATGCTTTGACAAAAATCACAACATTAGTAAACAGTAAGCACCAGATTTATTATATTTGTATTCTATATGACACTGTCTCACACAAAAACTTAGCTAGACAAAGTATCTACTGTAGGAAACAATCCCATACTGCCAAGGAAAAGGACTAGATGAGCATGTCAGTCATTTCTATTACTAGTTGGGAACTTTTCAATAACATTTTTAGTCTGAAAACGCAGATTTGCTGACATTGAAACTTTTTTCAAAAGCATATTGGTTCCAACACAGGTTTAGTTGGGAAAGATTGCCTGGTTTTGACCAGGGGAAGAGAGAACTTGCCCCAGAATAGACAAGTGGCTAGGGCATTCATCTGGGATGTGGGAGAGCCAGATCCCTGCTCTAAATCAGGCAGAGCACCCCCCCTAAAACTTAAGTTTTGGTGAAACTTTCATCAGGAAAATTAAGAGAGAATAGCCAATAGCCCAGTGGTTCGGGCACTCACATGAGATGTGGGAGATGCAGGTTCAAGTCCCTGGTGTGAATCAGGCAGAGCAGGAAGGGACCTGAACATGGGTGTCTCACATTCCACTTGAGTGCCTGAATCACTGGTCTATTGCTATTCCGTGTTCCCTCTCCCACTCTGGTTTTTGGGGTTTCATTTTTAAAAAATATAAAGACAAAAGCTCTTGGTTTCATTCCATATCAGAATGGAAATATATACTAAAACCTCAACATTTTCGTGAAAGGGAATTCTTATTTTCCAACCAGCCCAAGTCGCTTTCCATCTCCATTCCTTATGGATAAGAAAGCCTATCATCAGCTATTGCTACTTTAATTAAGAGTAGTAAGGAAATGGATTCAAGGATAGCAGCAGGTCAAGGAAGTAGTGTCCTGCTTTAGAACACTGAACTTTCCCCCATTTCAATGGAGCAAACCAAGAACAAGGAAGAATCCAAATGCTAGGAGGAAAAAAATTCAGGTTACTCATCCCCTCTTCTCACCAATATTCTAGTTCCAAATAAAAGACTGTCACAAGTGACACTGACAGGAAAAAAAAATATTTAAATTCTCCTATCAATATGACAGGCATGTGAAATCAGAATGAAATTTCCTATGTTCTACCATATTTAAAAAGAGGACCAAGAGTCCTTCAGTCCCAAGGTGTTAGGTGGCGGATTGTGCATCATGCATCTAAACCTTTGTGTGTATTGCATATCTCAGAGGATTAATTTCAACGTGAATTGCAAAAGCATAAGAAGAAAGAATTTACATTTCTGAAGCCAAAGGGAGTATTTACTTCTATATCTCATCCATGGAGACAGCACAATTAAGAGCTATAGCTAAATTAGAATTTGGAGAAACATGCCAATAAAGCACTTTTTAAATACACTATTAATTTTTATGGTCTTTAAGAAATGTTGTCCAACAGAGACAGTGCATTAATGAACTGGAACTCCAACAGTTCTTGAAAGGTTTATATTTTTTCTGTTAGGGTTTGAATTCCTGTTTTGTCTGATTACGCATAATGGCAGTGGTAAGTCTAAAACAAAAGTATTTTATGAAGAATTTCAAACCAGAAACTTTAAGAGTATTTTTTTTATTTAAGAAAATAATTGTCACACCTCAGTGGTTGTTTTCATAACAGGACATGCTAATGGCAAACAGTAACACAAAGCTTAACTGACTAGGAATTTTCTACCAAGGTCTATTTTAACTCCTTTGTTGATGGCTCCCCCACTGCAGAATCTGCATCGCAATAAAATTTGGTTATGTTTTCTGCAGTTCCATTAGAATGTGAATGTTGACGACACTTCAGGAGGGACACAGCAATATTCACATGGGTGCATTCTGCTCTACACAGCTGCTGTTACCTGAGAACGCACTGAATTGGCCAATCCATTATTTCTATTTATTTATAAAACTATTAATAATAATTTCTACATAGCTGCTCTGCAGTACCACATATATTTCTTAAATACAAAATTATATGTCCAAGCACAATTAACTGAGAAAGTAACACATTGTACGATCTGACAGTAGTATCTCACATTACTAAAAAAGGAGACAGCTTTAAAATGGAAGGCTCTCCTAAATTAAGTGCATTATGTCACATAATTATACATTTGTTCTGAACCACTATTCAACTCCTTTTGTGCTTTTATTTTTGTCTTGAGGGAAAAACAGGCCTATAATTTATAGAGTTCCCAAAAGGTATTTAAAAGGAATTACATACAAGAGGACAAGGGTCTGTAAGAAAATACATCTTGTCATCTTTATTTATTCATTGAGGTGTAACACTGGCTTTGAAAGCACTTAATACTAACAAGAAGCAAGCAGTTTTAGGTGACAATACAAGCTTCAAATTTTTAAAAGAAAATTAATTATATATTATATTACGTTACAAGTAAAGCTCTCTGTGAGGACAGCTACAATTTTTGTAAATATGTAGGGACATAAAATACTCTACCATGAGACTGTGGAAAAAGGCATTTTGGATAACTGGTTGGAAAAACGGAGAAACTTTCTGCAAAATTTTTCATGAAAAAAAATGTCCCTTTTTCCTATAAAAATTATTAAAATTCAATATTTTTCAACCTAATATAGTGAAAGGGAAAACAGGGTTTAACTACATATTTATATATACCCACAATATCCAATGATACCTTTCAGCATTTAAGTGGAAAATATGATGCAGAGAGAATTAACCAGTGGCTCTGCACTATTGCTGCCATTTCCTGTGCCTTAAAGTCCAACTTGAAAAGCAGGCCTCCAGTCACTCTACTACCACCCTCAAATTGGGCACCAGCTTTTAAAGACCACCATCCTGCACAGCAACAGAATTGTGAATGCTCAGAAACACACACTTTTTTAAACTGCAAAAATGCTTACCATCACACAGGCTACCAGCTACAAAGGTTGGACTTGTTCCTAACAATGCTACTGGTCCATTATTAGATGGAAATGGTAGAATTATCAGTAATAATGCAGAAAAGGCAAAGTGTTCAATATACATTTCTGTGTATTTCTGTTCTGTATTTGAGAAAACACAGCTGATGCAGTCATATCATATAACACACTTGTCATTCCACTGGTATCTCAGGAGGATGTTAAACAGCAGCTACTCAGGTTAGACATTTTAAAATCAGTATGTCCAGAAAACTTATACCCAAGAGTTTTATAAGAGCTGGCAAAGGAGCTCGCTGGACTGTTGTTAATGCTGATTTTCAGTAAGTCTTAGAATACCAGGGAAGTTCCACAAGATTTGAAGACAGCAAATGTTGTGCCAATATTTAAAAAGGTTAAATGGGACAACCTAGGTAATACATACCTGTCAGTCTGACATCGATCCTGAGCAAAATAATGGAGTGACTGATGAGAGTGCATGTTTGGTTGATAAAGATAATAGTATAGACATACTATTCTTAGGCGTCTGTAAGGCATTTGACTTTGTACCAGTGACATTTTGATTAAAAAACTAGAAATATATAAAATTAAGATGGCACGTTTTAAATGAATTAGAAACTGGCTAACTGAAGGTCTCAAAATGTAGTTGCAAACGGGGAATCATCATTGAACAGGTGGGGTCCCACAGAGATCAGTTCTTCTCCCTATATTATTTAACATTTTTACTAGTGATAAGGAAGAAAATGTAAAGTTATCACTGATAAAGTTTGCAGATGACACACAAATTTAGAGAGTAGTAAATAAAGAAGAGAACAGGTCACTGATACAGAGTGATCTGGATTGCTTGGTAAGCTAGGCGCAAGCAAAAATACATGCATTTGAATACAACTAAATGTAAATGTATACATCTAGGAAAAAGAATGTAGGCCATACTTACATGATGGGGGACTCTATCCTGGGAAGCAGTGACTCTGAAAAAGATTTGGGGGTCACAGTAGATAACCAGCTGAACATGAGCTCCCAGTATGATGCTGTGGTCAAAAGGGCTAATGCAATCCTTTGATGCACAGACAGGGGAATTTTGAGCAAGAACAGAGAGGTTGTTTTACCTCTATATTTGGCACTTGTGCAATCACTGCTGGAATACTGTATCCACTTCTAGTGTCAACAATTCAAAAAGGATGTTGATAAATTGGAGAAGGCTCAAAGAGCAGTCACAAGAAAGATTAAGGGATTACAAAACATGCTTTATAGCAACAGACTCAAAGAGCTCAAACTATTTAGTTTAACAAAGAGAAGGTTAAGGTGTGACTTGATTACAAGTCTATAAGTATCTACATGGCAAACATATTTAATAATGGACTCTTCAGTCTAGCAGAGAAAAGTATAACATGATCCAAGGGCTGCAAGTTGAAACCAGATAAAGTCAGACTGGAAATAAGTCCTACATTTTTAATGAGACAGTAATTAACCATTGGAACAATTTAACAAGGGTCATGGTAGATTCTCCATCACTGAATTATTAAATCAAGATTAGCTGTTTTTATAAAAAGATCTGCTCTAGGAATTATTTTGGGGAAGTTCTATGGTCAGTGGTATATACGATGTCAGCCTAGATGCGCACAGTGGTCCCTGCTGGCCTTGGAATCTATAAATCATGGATCCAGCAGATCTAGTTGCCATGGACCTGGAGTGCAAATGGGGCTATTTGACCAATACCTTTCAATCTCAGGTCCAACACCTGACGTTACTTGTATCAGATTTGGTTAGACGACGTGACACACCAAACTCATTTTATTTTTGCTGGTCACAAAGCATAACATAAACAAAGTTGTCAGGGGAGGAGCAGTGTCTATGTTCTCCACAACCAATCTCCACTACAAGAGAGGACTCATTCATACATGAGTCTCAGGACAAAATCAACACAAGTACCTTGCAGTGTACAGGATGCCCTATAGCTCCACAAAATTCCCAGTGGAATGAGTGTTGCTACCAAATCTGGTAAAAAGGGATAGTGACAGAGACTTCTCCAACATGATGATCAGGACTTTACGTCCATCATGACAAACACGGTGTTCTACCAACACGTCATCAGGCCCATGCACATGGCCAGACACATCCTGGACCTGAACTACTGGTTTGACCAATTCCTCCACTTCTCTCATGCCCACATGAGGTGGGCCATCTATGCCAGTCCATGTTCAGAGGCTCATGGATCCCATGTTTCCATAATTTCCTGCTGATAATCAATGACCAAACACTAGACCATGAATCAGAGAGGCTGATGGACCCTAAAACCATTTGCCATAAGAGTCATTGAGGCACCAGCCCCTTCACATGACAATATCACCATAAATCACAATGACATTACTTGGAAAAGACAAATCTGAATTTCATCATCTAAGGACAGATCTGACTTTAGAACCTATACTATGGCAGTGAGTGATGCTAAGACAGACTTCACTTCCATTATAGTTTCTGCAAAGTCTCTGCCTATGGAGGTCTTCAGGGCTGGTGTTACCATTTAGGCAGCCTAGGCAATTGCCTAGGGCGCCAAAATAACTGGTGGGCGGCATTTTGTTGGAGGGGGTGGCAGGCAGCTCCGGTGGAGCTGCTGCAGTGGTGCCTGCGGAGGGTCTGCTGGTCCGCGGCTCTGGTGGAGTTGCCGCAGCCGTGCCTGTGGACGGTCAGCTCCTCGCGCGGCTCCGGTCAACCGCCCGCAGGCACGACTGCGGCAGCTCAACCAGCGCACGGGGCGGCGAAATTGCCGTCCGCCTAGGGCGCTCAAACCCCTAGCGCTGGTCCTGGAGCTCTTAAGACAGCAGACTGCCTAAACTACTTCGACTACTATTTCCCAATTTCAGATCTGAACATTTTCAGCTAATTAGAATAACCAGCCCACTTCACAGGAAATATTGACTATAGGCGAGACATTTTCTCGAAGCCCTGTTGAAGCAGTATTTAGAGTAGAAGGAGTAAAGCACACCAATTGTCCTGACTGATTTTGAGCTTGTCTCACATGCACAGGTTCAGCGTGTGCAGGAGGAAATCTGTGCCACCATAGTCAAATTAGATCCTTACTCTCTGATTAGTGACTGAGGGCCACTACTGACAAAGCACCAATAACTCCATTAGGGAAAGCAATTTACTAGCATTTCTAAAAAAAACAGATAACAGCCTGACTTGTACTTAAGAAGATCATTGCCAGTGAGTGATGGTTTATTAGCTAATTAATTTATTATCGCCCTTTACTACTTCTACTTCTATTACCATAATGCCCAAGGTTCTCCCAAGTCAGGATTAGGTCCTACTGTACTGTACAAACACATAAGTAGACATTCCTTTGTCTCAGAGAGCTCACAAGCTAGATGAAGAAAAGATGTCTGCAAGATGCACCTCTTTCCAATGCAAGGGAAGTGAGCATAACAGTAATGGGCTCATGAGGTTGAACAGACAAGCTGTTAAAAATAGCACAAAAGAAGAGATTAATGGATCTCTACAGGCCATCCATCTAGTCAAAACCAGCTAGCAGTCTTACCACAGGCATCATACTACAGATGGGTCTTGAGGAGGACAGTACTTGCTTTGTGGATGAGAAAGACAGCATTCTATACGTAAGTGGCAGTTTAAAGTAAAGTGAAAAGGTGCTTATGAAGCATTGGTGAAGTAGAGGAGACTGCCACAATGCAGTCATAGAACTGTGATGGACACCGAGGGCACATATTTTAAAGCCTCTAAAGTAGCATATAGAAAACGAGTACTGGATCTGTTAAACTGATCATTTCATGCACAATTACTCATTTAACATGTGCAATTGCTTGTTTTCCAAGTACAAGATTCATGTATAAGTGCACAATGTACCAAAGTTATACACTACCAGACTAGAAAAGCTCCCTGTCAAGTCTCTACTATATTCAGATATAACCCTTAATTCTTCCTTAAAACTGACTAAATAGCCCATTGAAAAGTAATATACTACTGTTGCTTGCTCCATACATCCCACCACAGTCCTTTGCCTATAACATTGCCATCCATTACACTACTGTTAAAAAACAGCAAACGCTTACTCTCATCGCTCCTTTGACCAGTTGCTAAATCTCCTTGTTGTAAGAAAGGTACTTGAGAAGGTAGTAGCATTCCACTTTCATGCCCATTTGCTTCATTATTGATTTCAACTTCTCAGTCTACCTTCCAGTCAAGTCACTGTACCCAACTGGTTCTTGTCAGGCTATATAACAATCTGCTTTACAATGCAATTCACTAAAGCTATTGAATCATCTCAGAAGCACCTGTCTGGGTCATATAATATTTAAAAAATATTATTGTCTCAGTAAGACACTATTCTGGCTTTGTTTAAACACTACTTGGATCATCACACTTTGCCCCCTAAATTGCAAAAGTGCACACCCTCATATGCAACCCGTTGTTCCTCAGAATTCCATCCTGCCTCTCTCTCTCTCTCTCTCACACAAGAGATCTTAGTCAACTTTATACTCTTCACAATGGCTGTTCACTATCCCACTGGCTGAGAATGGGTGCGACGGACCCTGCTTATGGTATGACAATACCTCTCATTCTACGGCTGGAGAGGGCCATCGAAAAGCAAGGTGAGATACTTCCTGAGCCAGAGCCTGGGAGAATTGCCTTACTGCTAGGACTGCGAAGCAAAAGACTAATATTGGGAATTGAATCTCAGATCTCAAGCATGGCTGTGTAGAGCATTATGATCAGTTCACCTGTTCTGCCCACTCCAACTCTTAAAAATAAATATGCCGCCAGTGCAACAGAACACAGCATTCATTATGCAAACAGAATCTAAATATTTCAAGCTCTATATTTGCTCCTGCCAGTCTCTGTGCTGTTTAACAATCAGACTGACATTCAGTCTTCAGAAATTCCTAACCAGCTTTGCCTCAATTGCTTTAAGATTGAGCTCTATACAGTAATGCAGAGCAATGATCTTCCCTGTCTTTCACTTTGGTCAAATCTCCCGAGAGCCAGTTTTGTCAGGGAGCTCTCCATATCAAAGCAAGGGATAGCTACTACAAAACTTTACATTTTATCCATCTGAAAAGTATCTTCAGCATAAGACACCTGCAGACTAAGAAGGAGTTGGAGAATCAATTCCATGATCTTCTAACTAGTATACGAAATAACTGCAATATTCTGTATCTCACCTGTCTATAGTTTGCCACTCTGCCACTGATACTATACCCATTCCGGGGTCCCAGAATGAAACAAACGGAAGCAGATGACTAGGACACAGTCATGATTGGCAAGCCTGAAATAGTGGTTTTTATTTTAAATTTCTCTACTTGCCCCTGAAAATCTATCAGTTCTCCAAAACAATGGTTGCATTAGTGATAAAATGCCAATGTTCCTGCTAAAGAACCTACCAACAGCAAAGGTATTGGATTTCTCTGTAGGTAAGAACATAGGGTTGGTCATACCAGATTAGACCAGTGGTCCATCAAGTCTGGTATCACGTTCTTGACATGCGGCAAGAATCAGACTGCTCATTCTTCAGAGGAATGTGCAAGAGACCTCACAAAGGCCAATTATTAGACAATCTATGATAGATGGAGGTTTCTTTCTAATGCCAGGAATTAATTGGCATATGCCTAGAAGTACGAGGGTTTTTAACCTCTTATAAATATATTACACCCACTTAATGTCACTGTAGATGCTGTTAGTCATAAGTATCTATTTTTTTTTAAATGAAAGCTGATAAAGGCTTGGTTTCAATACCATCTTGTGGTATGGCAGGGAGTTCCATGTATTAGTTGTGTAAATATACAGTACTTAATTTTTATAAAATTTTATATTTGTTGCCTTTTAAATTTCATTGGATTCTGGCATTATAAAAAAGATTGAAGAGGAGCTTTTGATCTACCTTCCCTACACTGTTCATTATTTTACATTCTTCTATCACGTCATCACTTATTTCTCTCCTCTCAAATGAGATTCCCATCTTATTCTCTTTTCATACCTCTCACTGCTTCTGTTGCCCTATGCTGGACCAGGGTGGATAAAAATCAATGATTAAAAAAAATTTAAAAATTTTTTTAAAAAATTTGATTTTTTGATAAAGTGCTTTTTGAGGAGAAAACCTATCTAAAGATAGTTTTAATTAAGATACATTATTGCTCAAAGATATCTCATCATGGAATAGGGATTATAAATTCTAGTTCTATAGTATGAGACAATATATTCATGTAATTTTTAAGAAAAGTTTTCTAAATGAGTTCCAATAGCTCATAGATTAGAGACTCAATCTTATGGGGCTCCAGAGGCTTCTGTATAGATTACTTAGATTAATCTTTCTATCTACCCAATGGCTCTGTCTAGAAGATACCATCAGAGATGCTTGGTTTTGCAGTTCTCAAACAGTGGATTTGTGTCTCTGGAGATAAAATGCTTGTTAACAGGAAACATGTTTTTAAATAAATAAATAAATAAATATACAGAGGTGAGAAAATAACAGACCTCAACCCTATTGTCCCTCCACAAATTTGTGTACGCAGAGTCAATCCCTTACAGCTCTCTAAAAGTGCACTTTCAAAAAGTTCAATGAATAGAAGATTGTTGGTGGTGGAATAGATCTGGATAAAGAGAAGAAATCTGGAGATAAATGTGACAAGTGAGGAACAGGCAGTAGAAACAAAAGTGAAATTGTTTGAGGAGCATATTCCAGAAGTTTTGAGGTCTTTGAGTGTAGTCTTCATTGATTTGAGATCTTCCATATCATTCTCTCACTAGAAGGGAAAACCTATAATGGAAGCAGGTCATAAAAAAGACCCAGTTTGGGAATATGTTAATGAAGTTCCTTTATCTGTGGGAAAGACAGGCATGCATGCAAAATGCAAACAGTGTAACAAAGAAATGCAAGGCCTGGTTGCCTGAATGAAGCAACATCATGAGAAGTGTTCCTTCTCGAGAGGAAGCTGTGTTGATGCATTTTAAATGCAGTTGTGATAAAAAATTAATAGCTGAAATCGACAGATCTTCCTTTTACAATTTCATCTTTAAAGTAGTACCGAGTGTCAGTGAATGCAATGTGTAATAGTAAATGAGCAGTATGGCAATAATAATTAAATAACTGCATTGACTTATTTTGTTTAGGAGAATCCATCCTCAACATACAGGATTCTGAAGACTATCCACCTTCAAGATCACCGTCATTTTCTATAGCTTCAGAGTTATTTCTGCTATCTAGTTTTTGAGATGAGATGACCAGAACTGAATACAATATTGAAGATGATGGCTTATTATCAATCTATATAATGGCACAATATTTGCAGCAACATCTCTCTCTGTATATACAACTTAACATTTTGTTTGCTTTTCTGTTCATTGAACAGATGTCTTTACTGAGCTGTCCACAATATTGGCTAGAGCATTTTTTCTAAGCTACCTCAGAAACCACCACTGAGTATTTCAAATTATTCTTTCCAGTGTACCTCACCTTACACTTATCTACATTGAATTTCATATGACAATCATGCCCAACTGTCCCTCTCAGCCAGGGCCTTCAGTAGCTTCTCTTCTCATACTCTGCTAACCTAAATAACTGTGTCATCAGCAAATTTTGCCAACAAAACTGCTTTTCTGGATTGTTTAATATATTAAACATCCATCCTTGCCTGAATCCCTGGAGCACCCCAGTATTTATCCTCACAGTGCTTGTGGTCATTGTACATTTATATGGGCCTAACCTCTTACTCTGTCTCCTTACTCTGTGCTGTTAGTAGACAAGATATTTAAATTTATAAACGGGTTTTGTTCACGTAGACTTGGAGCCCATTCCTGAAAAACCACCCCTTATAAAAGTACTGAATGCCTGCGATGCCCATTTAAGCCTTTGAGTTTTGCACACACTAAGCACCTTGCAGAATCAGACCTCCCAAGAGCAGGGCTCCCGTACTAGTTGATGTGGAGCTATGCTGATAACCTGCTTCTTTCAGGATATGATGTAGTTCAGTACAGTGCTCCTGTAATAGACCTTGAGGACATTTATTGTGTGAGAGTTTCCCATGGGACACCTATCAACATCACAGAACACATGCAAGCAAACTAAATAAACAAAGATGCAAGGAAATCCAAAATGAGTTTATGATAACCCAGCTACTATGGGCAAAAATGGAGTCCTTACAGTGAGATTCTTTAACCTGCCCCATATGATGTACAACACCTTCAGAAGGCACTTTCTGTCACAAGCCTCTTTATCGTAAGTCAGAGTAAGCAAACTACGGCCCGCGGGCCATATCCACCCTGCAAACCATTTTAAGCCAGCCCACGAGCTGCACCAGCAGCTCGGCATTACTCCAGCGCTCTGGACGGAGCGAGGCTGCACCACACGACTCAGCCCTGCTCCGTCCAGGGCAGGGCTGCACCACGAGACTCCCAGAAGCCAGCAAGACCCTGCTCCAGCTCCTACGTACTCCCCTGGGAGCTGCAGGAGTGGTGCCCAAGGATGGGGCAGTGAGCAGAGCCACCTGATCATGCCTCCGCGTAGAAGCCAGAGAAGGGACATACCACTGCTTCCAGGACCGGCTTGAGGTAAGTGCCGCTCGGAGCCTATACTCCCTGAGCCTCTCCCCATGCCCCTGCCCTGATCCCCCTCCCACTCTCCAAACCCCTCGATCCCAGCCCGGAGCACCCTCCTGTGCCCTAAACCTTTCATCCTCAGCCTCACCCCAGAGCCCACACCGCCAGCTGGAACATGCACCCCTTCCCGCACCCCTGCCCTAGCCCTGATCCCCCTCCCGCCCTCTGAACTCCTCGGTCTCAGCCTAGAACATCCTCCTGCATCCCAAATTCCTTATCTCCAGCCCCACCCCAGAGCCCACACTCCCTCCTGCACCTCAACCCCAATTTTGTGAGCATTCATGGCCAGCCATATAATTTCTATTCCCTGATGTGGCCCTCGGGCCAAAAAGTTTGCCCACTTCTGTCCTAAGCAATAGGTTGGCAATGTTCATGGGATTTTATTCTGAGCCATCCTCTGACAATGCCCAGAGACCAAATTAATATACCAAGTGCCTTTTGGCAGAAAGGTGGTTTAGCCAATGCCAGCCTTCACAGTGTATCACTTCAAAGCAAAGTAGCTAGAGTTAGTAGGGAAAGAAAACGCCAATCAAATAGATGGAAGAGAAAAAAAAATAAAATTAAAAAGTAATGAAGCCCCTTCACCAGTCTACATCCTTGCTCACAAGAATGGTGCAAACATATGGCAACAGCAGGCATTTGTATATAGATCAAACACAGCTGGCAGACCCAAGTTTAGACCCACCAATCTTGCCAGTGCCCTTTTGAAATTCATTCATCATGCAACTCCACTATGACACTTCACTGTCTCCATCATCAATTGTTTGTTGTTTCAAAAAAAATGAATAATGCATCCTATGAAAATAAGCAGAGAAAGAAAGAGCTAAGTACATATGTAGATGAGCTAAGTACATATGTAGATGAGCAATAAAAATAGGGAATAAACAATAAAGGAGCAGAAAATTATGAAGTATAACACACACACATTTCAGGTTTTCAAGGACTCAGATGGTGGAAATGAGAGAGATATGATGGCAGCTGGAAACTACAGAACATTTTATAAACAGTGAGACTTGCCAAAAACAGAGACAGAAGGGCAGAAACTTGTATTTCATTGATTGAAGATAAGGAACGTTAGGAGAGGTTAATTTGAAACACAGAAGCGAAGCTGTGTGTAGTTATACATATACACAAACACGTGGGTTTTTATGATACAGAGAAAATAGGTTTATCTTCAAATTCCCAGACTATCTTTTCTAGAAACTGTCAAAATATATTTAATAAGTACTGTTAGTCTCAGAAGGAGAGGGAAGTTCTGCGTTTCAAAAAAAGATAATGAGAAATCAGAGGGTTACGCAAACCGAACATATGGAAATGTGTGATTAATCAGGACATTTCTTTGACAATAAAGCATACTACATTAAAACTGAAGAGTGCAAGAATGCCAAAACAGATAGACTCAGAACGAAGGTAGTTGCCAGTAATCATACTATATGCAAATCTATGCAGATAACTCTTCACTACTCTCAGAACTCAGTATCTTTTTGCTCACAAACAGAGCCAACCTCAACTTCGCATTTCATCTAGATGCCAAGAAAAACACAATTGCAAATTATGCCTCAGAACTCTGAAATTCTGGTGTAACAATAATCTCAATATTACTGTTTACTCAGTAACAATGTCTTTTACAGAGGGCTCAGCCTTCAGCCACAGTTTATTCAGCCCAGAATATGATTATTATCTCATAGGCAGAACAGGAAGAAACCCCAAGTAAGCATCAACGTAAAACAAGAAAAATGGGCTGCATCTGTATATGGAAGAGACAGATAGAGTCTGCAAATAATGCTAAATATATTACTTGATCTAAAAAGCTAAATCCGAAGGGGAGATCTAGAAAGAAAACTAAGGAAAAGCTTCTGTTAGAAAATTGTTTGTTCCACAAGATCTATAATGCACCAAAACAAAATGGTAAGAGTGTTTTACAGAATTTAAAAAAAAAATTGACAAAAAAATTGACAAAACAAAGGTTCTCTTTCCCTCCCCCCCACTACTAATGTAGGAAATAACCAAGTAAGACCGCAGAAGTACAAACATATATTTTCAAAGTGAAACGTGATTTGGTTAATTTAGACCTTGTCTAAATCAAGCAGTCAACTGGGATAGCTATATTAATTCTAATACACTGTAGTGTCAAAAGCGACAATGGAATCCAACCTGGTGGAGCTGAGATGCAAGAAGCTAAATGAAGAATTAAAACAGAATAATAAATCTGGAAAAATGAAAAGATAAAGCAAGTTTCAAAAGCGAGCTACAACAAATTAAAAGAAAAAAAGAACATCTGAAACAAACAGCATCTTTTAATTGCATACATATTAAACAAGTACAACTAAATTTATTTTCATATAGCATCTGTCATACAAGTATCACTACCAAATGCTTTAGAATAAGTTACAAAGTTGAGACATTTATAAAGATCATAGTACAATGAGGAAAGTTAAAAGACATCCTCCACCCCAAAAAATAATGGCAAGGTGAAGAAGATCAGCTGTAGGCTGTGATCAGCAAAAGCATGAATGAAGAGCAGCCTTTTTAATAGGCTTTGAGAATTTGAAAAGATCAGAAATGGTACAGTCACCAAGCAAGACAGAGGAGGAAAGAAGTTGGTGGAGGAGGAAAAATAAGAGTAAAGCTGATGCCTTTAGAACTACCTGCTAACAAAAATAAAACATGTATACCTCTCCCCATGAAAAACAGGAGAATTATAGAGTATTACAGATAAACATCTTAAACAAGTAAACAATTTCATGACACTGTAGTGATTTTAAGTTAAATAGGAAAAGTGAGTCTTTGACAAAATTCTTAAAAATAAAAATGCTTATACTGTGAAGACCTTGCACACTGTCCAGGTACAAATATTTAGTCATGCATATAAAAGCCTGATTGTAGGGAGGGATTCAAAATGGAAATATTGTCTCAACTCTGGCTACAAAAACATCCCAAATCCTATGCTATCATTCACCCAATGCCGAGAGAATATTGGTAATATCCTGCACTTCTATAGCACTTTTCATCTGGGAATCTCAAATATTTTACAAATAATAATTAGACCTACAACACCTATGTTTATAAAACTACAGAAGGAAAGCACAGACAAAGCAATTAAATGAGTCATCCTATGTCACACAGAGTCAATGGCAGAATTTGGAATAGTAGTCTGAATTCCTGCTCCATGGTCTCTTACTCTAACCATTAGATCACATTGGCTCCCTACGTACAAGGATAAGGAGATTGTGTTCCCATAGAAAAGAGAAAAATGACACAGAAAACATGAGGTCAACAATCCTGAAGAAAAAGGAGTAGACACAAAAAAGGAAATTTGAAAAATAAAGTAGCACTCGACAAAGATTTTTAAAAAATAAACGGACTCCAATTTTCAGTTAAAAATATAGTGTGGGGAGGGGCTAATCAGCGGAGAGAACAATAAAGGAGATACAACAGTAAATGCTGTTTTCTCCCACACCCAACCCTTTATTGTAACATACCGTATTTTTATTATGAGAGGAGGAAGGGCGGCTAGGAAAGAGGTAGGGGTTTGTTTGGCTCCATCATCCACCAAAATCATCCTGCTTATAACGCCCTACATGTGTCTAAACCAAGAATTTTAGGGTATTGTTCTTCCATCAATCTAGCCCATTGGTTATCAACCCGTAGCCTGCAGGCCACTTGCAGTCCCATCAGCACACAGCTGTGGCCTGGGGACATCCTCAGGGCTATACATAGTATAGCGGTGGATGTGGTATACCTAGACTTTAGTAAGGCATTTGATACGGTCTTGCATTATATGCTTATCAATAAACTAGGCAAATACAACTTAGATGGGGCTACTATAAGGTGGGTGCATAACTGGCTGGATAACCGTACTCTGAGAGTAGCTATAAATGGTTCCCAATCCCGCTGGAAAGGTATAACAAGTGGGATTTGGCAGGGGTCTGTTTTGGGACCGGCTCTGTTCAGTATCTTCATCAATGACTTGGATACTGGCATAGAAAGTACGCTTATTTCTAAATACGCTTATTTCCAAACTGGGAGGGACTGCAACTGCTTTGGAGGATAGGGTCATAATTCGAAATGATCTGGACAAATTGGAGAAATGGTCTGAGGTAAACAATTTAATACAGACAAATGCAAAGTGCTCCACTTAAGAAGGAACAATCAGTTTCACACATACAGAATGGGAAGAGACTGTCTAGGAAGGAGTACGGCAGAGAGGGATCTGGGGGTTATAGTGCACCACAAGCTAAATATGAGTAAACAGTGTGATACTGTTGCAAAAAAGGCAAACATGATTCTGCATTAAGCATTAACAGGTATGTTGTGAGCATGACACAAGAAGTCATTCTTCCGCTCTACTCTGCACTGGTCAGGCCTCAGCTGGAGTATTGTGTCCAGTTCTGGGCACTGCATTTCAAGAAAGATGTGGAGAAATTGGAGAGGGTCTAGAGAAGAGCAACAAGAATGATTAAAGGTCTTGAGAACATGACCTATGAAGGAAGGCTGAAAGAATTGGGTTTGTTTAATTTGGAAAAGAGAAGATGGAGAGGGGACATGATAGCAGTTTTCAGGTATCTAAAAGGGTGTCAGGAGGAGGGAGAAAACTTGTTCATCTTAGCCCCTAAGGATAGAACAAGAAGCAATGGACTTAAACTGCAGCAAGGGAGGTTTAGGTTGGACATTAGCAAAAAGTTCCTAACTGTCAGGGTGGTTAAACACTGGAATAAATTGCCTAGGGAGGCTGTGGAATCTCCATCTCTGGAGATATTTAAGAGTAGGTTAGATAAATGTCTATCAGGGATGATCTAGACAGTATTTGGCCCTGCCATGAGGGCAGGGGACTGGACTCGATGATCTCTTGAGGTTCCTTCCAGTCCTAGAATCTATGAATCTATATATAGTGTGTGGATGTGGCCCACATAAGAGAGCTGCATATGCGTACCACAAAGGCAAGTAGGTTGAGAACCAATGATCTAGCCCCAGTGCTGCTCCACAAGTGGTGACAGTGTTATGTAGAGTAGCTTTCGCTGTTCTGGTACTAGCATGCTGTTGAGACTTGACATCTGTTTTAATTTGCAATTATGCAGTGCTCCACTCCACTACTTGCTACTCTTGTGGTACTAGTGCATTGTGTGGACCTATTCCACAGTTCCCAGCAGGGGTCCCTTAAGAGGGTGATTGTAGGAAGAGCATCTCTCAGTTAGAAAAAAGTGTTGTATCAATTTTTTTCTTTAAACATGAAATTAATATTTTCCAATATAAATGTATATTTTGTACAATTAAATTGACTCAATATTCCATATAAAAATCCCTGTTTTTTAAACAAGAAAAAAAAACACGGTTACTCACCTTTTGTAACTGCTGTTCTTCAAGATTCATTGTTCATGTCCATTCCGTGCTTGCCACACCTGGAAGTTTTTACTCTCAGCAGTACCTGTAGGGGACCGGCTCTGGTGTGCTCTGGAGAGGCTCACATATGCGCCAGTATAATGCACGCTGACGGCCCCCTCCCTCCAACAGTTCCCTCTTGCCAGGAGTCCGACAGAGGGGAAGGAGCATGGGTCATGGAATGGACATGAGCAACACATCTTGAAGAACAACAATTATGAAAGGTAACTGTTTTTTCTTCTTCCTGTGCTTGCTCATGTCCATTCCATTGTAGGTGAGTTCCAAGCAGTACCTTCGGAGGCAGGTAGCAGTTCATGGATGCGTCATTTGCAACACAGCTGTGACAAATCCAGCGTCATCTCTGGCTTGCTGTGTGATGGCGTAATGTGTCTTGAAGATGTGTACCGAAGACCATGTTGCGGCTCTTCAGATGTCCTGGATGGGAACATGGGCCAGAAACGCGGCCGATGACACCTGAATCCTTGTGGAATGATCAGTTATTAATGGTGGAGACACCAATTGTGCCAATTTGTAACAGGTATGAATGCAGATAGTGATCCAGTATGAAATACTCTGAGCCAACACTGGAAGGTCATTCATTCTCTCAGCCACTGCAACAAAGAGATGAGTTGATCTGAGGAAGGGCTTAGTATGCTCAAGGTAGAAAGCCAGGGCACGTGTGACATCTAGGATGTGTAGACGCCTTTCCTTGTATCTGTGGGGCTTTGGACAGAAACTGGGAGTAAGTTGTGCTAGTTGACATGAAAGTGCAACATCATCTTTGGCAGGAAGGCAGAATGGGGGCGCAGCTGGACTTTATCCTTGTAGAACACCATGTATGGGAGCTCTGACATAAGAGCTTTAATCTCGGAGACTTGCCTTGCTGAGTTAACAGCTAGAAGGAATGCAACCTTCCATGACAGGTGTGAGAGATAGAAAGATGACAGAGACGTGAAAGGAGGACCAATGAGCCTGGAGAAGACCAGGCTAAGATTCCATTGGTGAACCAGATCCTGGACGAGAGGAAACAGTCTCTCAAGGCCCTTCAAGACCCTGACTGTTGTCACATGTGAGAATACCGAGCTATCGTGGACGTGAGGGTGGAAGGCCAATATAGCCACCAAGTGCACCTAGACTGACAAAAAGGCCAGGCCCTCGTGCTTTAAATGCAGGAGGTAATCCAGGATGGATTACAGAGATGCGCTGACTGGAGAGAGATTCTGCTTTGATGCCCAGCAGGAAAAGTGCTTCCATTTTGCGAGGTAGGAAGCCCTAGTGGAGGGCGTTCTGCTTTCCAGAAAAACCTGCTAGACCTGAGTGGAGCAGGCCTGTTCCTTGGAGTTCAGTCATGCAGCATCCACGCTGTGAGGGGGAAAGAGATGAGGTTCAGGTGCAGCAACCACCCCCATGATCCTGAGAGCAGGTCCGGATGGTCAGGAAGAGGCCAAGGAGCTGCTACTGCTAAGTCTATGATTATGCCAAACCAATGCTGCTGAAGTGCCTTGTCCTTCTTGATCTTGGAAAGGACCCTGCTGATCAGTGGGATTGGCAGGAAGGCATACATCAGAGTGCCCGACCATGACAGGAGAAAGGTATCAGATAGTGAGCTGCTGTCAAGGTCTTGCAGAGAACAGAACTGGTGATATTTTCTGTTTTGCCTGGTGGTGAAGAAGTCCACATGGGGAGCCTCTGGAAGAGCATCCTGATGACCTCCGAGTAGGGGAACCATTTCATCATGAGAGAAGAAGGACCTGCTGAGGCGATCGACCATCATGTTCCGAACACTGGAGAGATGGAAGAGAGATGAGAGGCTTCCGGGTGAATCGCATGCTGGATGCAGAAGTCCCACAGGCACAGGGCTTCCTGACAAAGTGCTGATGACTGGGCTTACCCTGTCTGTTTACGTAGAATAGAGAGGCTGTATTGTCTGTCAGCACCTGTACCACGCAATCAGACAAATGGGGAAGGAACACCGCGCAAGCTAGGCGGATGTTCCTGAGCTCTCTGACATTTATGTGGAGTGACAACTCCTCTCATAACCACAGCCCATGAGTCTTGAGAGCACCAAGGTGTGCTCTCCAACTAAGGAACAAATGGAATACTTTCCATCACCGAGTTGGACCACTATTGGAGGGAGGTGAGTACCCAGGGCAGGATGATGAGGAGCCCATTCAAAGGGATCTGGCTGGGGAATAGACTGACAACAGCCACATTTGAAGGGGCCTTAGTTGCAGCCTTGCATGTCGGACTACATAGGTGCACACTGTGAGCGGGTGTGCGGTGACTTGTGTGATCAGATCCAACATTGCGTCTGACGAAGTGGGTATTCACTCATGAAAGCTTATGCTCCAATTCTTCTGTTAGTGTAGAAGGTGCCACAGGACTCTTCATTGCTTTTTACAGATCCAGACTAACACGGCTACCCCTCTGATACTTACTAGAGCAAGAGCAGCATTCAAGCCTCGACACTGGCAGTAAGAAGGAACTAAGGGAGGGAAGGGGCCAGCAGCGCCCCTTATACGGTGCACATGCACGCCACTCCAGGGGTGCCAAAGCCAGTCCCCTATGGACACCACTAAAGTAAAAACTACGAGCACTGGTGCCTGGGGCAAGCACACACACCTACAATGGACTGGATATGAGCAAGCACTCAAAGAAGACACTCAAGACTGCCTGCTCTGCCCCGTATGAAACAGAAAACTCATATACATAAAACGACAGAAGCTGCACCAGCTCAAAACAAAAAAAGCAATCAGAAGTACAGGACACATGGCACACTATCCAGAATGGTTGCTTGTACTGATATCCTGTAGGAGGATAGTGCAACTTTGGCAAGACCAATTGCAAGAGCACATCTTCAGTAATGAACTTACAGTCTACAGCTAACACTGTAACATTGCAGTGCCCCAATGCAGGTTATAACCAAGCTGAGCCTTGTTCCAACAGGAGCAATTTCAATAGTTCTGTCAAGACCTGTGCATTGCAGCAAGCACTTACCTGTGTGGATGTGAGACATGTCACAAAGAAGCGTGAGGACAGCTTGCAACAAGGGCTTTAATAACCCAGCACAGAGTGAACAGCTTCCACAGCAGTAAGCCTGTGTGCGCTAGCAAACACCAATTCACACTTTTCAATGACTGTGAATAGGTTTGCAGAGACTCAAAAAACATGGTATTTAAACAAAATTTTCATATCACGGTGTTTGCGGAGCACCTAGCATGACATTGCCCTGATCCTGACTGGGGCCTCTACTGAAATGAAATATAAATAAATAAATAATTTTTAAAAAGCAGCAAGAGGGCCATTAATGCATTGTTCATCTTAGCTGAAATGCACTGAACTTGACAATCATCACAGTTAAGAGCTTGAGCCAACTCCTAAAGCCTTTCCATTCATTTACATTTAAACAAAAAAACACTAGCATGGTTTTGAGAAATCTCTCACAGTTGCACTGTCACTAGCAGAACTTCACTACTGGGAGCAAGAGTGGGAAGACTAGTTTAGACGGGGCATGGGTATATTTTCCAACATGTCACTTAACAGTGATCTGAGCAAGTTGGAAATATGAAATCTGTCAAAATATTGTGAACACTGAAAAGCAATCAGGTGTGAAATCACTAGCAACAAATTATCTTCAATAGCCATTGAGAGATAAGTATGTACTGAGATTAAGACCACTGGATCAGCAAATTAAATTTTAAGGCAGCCACTACATTGTTCTGTAGGGTAAGGTAAACATTTCAAAAGTGCGCACTTGACTTAGGAACCTAATTCACATTTTTGAAAGTGGCAAAGGGATTTAAGAGCCTAAGTCCCATTAACCCAGGCTTGCACAACATACGGCCTGCGGGCCGCATGTGGCCCGCGGAGGCTCACTGTGCAGCCCGTGGCGGGGAATCAAAGGGCTCTTGACTGCCTGCAGCCGCACGGAGCCCAGAGCCCTTTAAATCCCAGCCACAGCCGGGATTCAAAAGGCTCTGAGCTGCTGGCAGGAGCTCTGGGCCCTTTAAATCCCTGCCCCAGCCCCGCAAAGCTCCGGGTTTCCCCAGCGCTGGAGCCCCAGGCCCTTTAATTTGCCCCTGACAGCTCCCAGTCACCTCTTCAGCTGGGAGCCCCTGGTTGATTTAAAATCAAGTATTACCTCCCCACCCCCAAACTTCCTTTTTGGCCCACAACTGTTTTGGTGGGGCGGTGCTGGGGAAGGACGGTTTGTTTCTGCAGGGCTGGGCAGTGCTGGGGCCGGGTGTTTCCATGGGCTGGGAGGTCCTTTGGGGGGGGGGTGATTCCGTGAGGCTGGGGGGTTTCAGCCCTCAACTGTTTTCTTTGGAGTAATGTGGCCCTCGCCACTTTACAAGTTGTGCAGGCCTGCATTAACCTGTCAATTGACTTTCAACGTATTGTGGTTTTGAAAATATACCATAAAATTAATGAAGAAACACACCCATGCAAAACTGAATTTTTCCTCTTTTATAACTGCTGTGAATTGAGAAATTGTACATGAATCATGCACTATGAAACTAAATTGTACCATAAAGAAACTTGAAAAAATGCTAAGCTTTTCACACTAACCAATAAAATCAAAGGCGAAAATCAGTTAAGGAAAGAAATATACCATATGACCGTCAATTACTGGACACAATGGGGTGCCATTTTTATGGCTTTTTTAATGTGTCTAGTTGTGCCTAAGTACACAAGACATATGGCACACTTCACCCTGTACTACGAATTTTTCCTGCTAGCTTGTGTTTTTCCATCACAACTTCAAAACTATTTCAGTGTAGTTCTTGAATGGGTAAACATTTACATGAGCAATTATAACGAACAACAGAAAGCTCAGTACCTACCCAATGATAAAAAATTGAAAAAGAACAATAAAAAAAAAGAGAGCATCAGTACATCCAGCTAAAAACAAATACAAACTGGGATGGTGTCTGGGGTAAGATATCTGTTACACAATAATTCCACAGAGAAAAATGTAAAATGAATCATGTGAAAACAATACAACATAAAAGATGAATTCTGAATAGAAAGATGTCATAACACAGAAAGGTTTGTGAGGCACTGCAGAAAATGTCAAAGCCTTTGCCTGAAGAACAGATCCTGCAAAGAAAGCCATCAAAATGATGGGTTGTACTACTAAAAAACGCAGTGTGAAAAAGAAGCTGAACTTGCTCTCTCCTAACATAGCAGGACTGTATGTTAAACCAGTATTAAAGTATTAATAAAAATGACAAAAACAAGCTGACAGAGTGAGAGCTGCCAAACCATCTTTGTCTCACCTTGTTCTGCTCAAATATTGTAGCTGATATGTACTATACATCACCTTCTCTCAACACTGCTGAAATACTTGAATATCTCAACCTAAGCACAGGCAATTTCCACAGAAAAAACAGGCTTAAAAAAAAAAGGAAGTTACTTTTATAGATGTTCATTTGTCCGGAGCTAAGCGAAAGCAGAGTTTTCAAAATGAAGTTTTGTAGGTCCCTAAATCACGATGCCTATTTGAAAGGAATATATGAAATCAAACTTATTTCATTTAAAAAATGATCTGCACATTTTTTCAATAAAGCATTCAAAAGGAGTTTTAGCATAGAGACTTGCTCTAGATGTGAAGTGCCAACATTAACCCAATTGAGTGGGTCAATGATGTGAAACAGAAACAAAATATTCTGTAGGTGAAGTTGACCTGAACATGACAGGATGTTACAGGTTCTTAGACCGCTATTAATCGCACTGACTCCCAAGACAGGCTTCAGTTCTGGTGTCACTTATCTTCAAACAGAAGTGCTTAAGGAAGGTCTTGACTCTCAATTTTTGTTTAAGAGGAGATATTATGCAGTGTCTAATATCAAGGATTTGTTTTTATTAATTTTAAATATTCACATGCGCTCGTGAATTATATTATTTATGTATTTTCCTAACAGTATTTAAATGTAGAATTTTTTGCCCTACTGACTACCTAGCTGTTGCCGCGAACGGTAAAAGTGACCCGAATTCAAATCAAGAGATTTCCATTTCAGTGACTAGGGGAGACTTACTTTCTGCTAGGCCATTTGCTATTGCTCATTTTTGTCTTAAATGCTCTGGAGCTGATAAGATCTGTTGACTAATACATGCTGGCAAGCATAGAAATATGTATCATAATAATATGTATTATTCTCTCTCATATATAGATATTATTCACACACACACACACACACACACACAGGTATACATTAAGCACCAACAACAGTAAGCACAAATATTGTAACTGATCAGCTTAAACTAGCTCATATAATAATCTTGTTCACTTATGCTAAGTATCCCATAATTCCTTACATCTGCTAAAGTAAGCATTTGGCATAAGCAGATAAGAGCCATGTCAAAAATCAAGATACATTTGCTCTACCCTCACTGACCAGTACATGGAATGCTAGTATCCAAAACAAAGATAAGGAAGGAACTCATGGGTTACATTTAGTGATGTGTAAAGAGATGTGTAATTTGTAAAATCATATAAATAATACCATCAAATGTGTAATTGGGGGGAGCACACCTTCTGTGTGAGGTACATGCAACACTGCTGCAAGGGACAGCTCCTTGGAGTCTGGTAGCATATACCTTTTTCCTGTGCAGTATTAATAACCTGACTAACATTGATTATTAGATCCCTTGAGTATATTTCATAACAAACCAAAATATGATCAAGCAATTGACTAAAATTTAACAACAGCACAGAAGCCCTGGGAGCCCCACAATGCAGACTGTGGGGTCCCAGACCTACCAGGTTCCCTACTCCTGGGCAGTTTGCCAAGGAGGCTGCCAATACGTCAGGGACACAAATGTTTTCTGGGACCAAGTCTCTGGAACAGCCCACCAGGCAGATTGCCCCAGAGCCAGGGCTCCATTCCCTTTCATGGAGAATCTCAAAATATTCGTTCCCCCCCCCCCAAATCATAGAAAAAACTAATTTCAAAATAACAAAATCCTTTGGGCAATGGAAATACATTTTTCCACCCAGCTCTAGTTCCAAATTCTTTTCATGATATTTTGAACACAAAGAATGCTTCATGAGCATCTTTTCTGCTGAAATAGAAGCTAATCAACATGCAACTTGGAGCTGTTCAAACATATAGGTTGTGAATAGCAGATGGCATTCATGCATAGATACTGTTCTAACAAACATTCTGGATGTTAAGATGATGATGATTTTAAAATGTAGGGAACAATCATACAGTACTCAGGCAAAAATTCCAGTGAGAATAGGAAAGAACACACACAACAAAAGCGTCATGGTGTCCAACCTTTTCCATGCAGGGACCCCGCCCCTAAGCCTCTGCTCCCATTTAGCAACATGGGAAGGGTGGAGTGGTTGTGACTCCTCAACACCAGCTCATCTCCATATTGAGAACATCTATTCTAAAGTGCAGGATTTGGTCCTAAGCCTTTTTTGAACAAGAGGTTGGTATAAACACAATTAAATCTTGAGTTAGTTTTTTTTGGGGGGGGCGGGAAGACCTTGCTTAACTAAAAAAGGCTACTCACTTAAGTAATGGTTGCTAAAAATGTTTGGATTTGTACAAACAAATGCATGACAAGTTTCAGCCCAATGCCATTTAAGAAGGTGGAGTTATATAACTTAGAAAAATGGCGTTTGTGACAGAAATGACAATTGACCATTCATCATATAGTTTCTGTCTGGAGCAGTAATAAAGCGTAATTGAGCCTACACTTACTCAACACTATATTTCATTGATCACTATACATGAAGACAAATAGTATTGCTATATTGCATTTACACAGCATCTTTCATCACAGCACTTCATATAGCATATCCATATAGCACTGCTGAAATGCAGCCATCTCTAGGGAGTATGACACCAGCCAACTATTGATTGCACAATAGTATAAGAACGGGAAAAATGTAATTCCATGTAGAAATCATCAGACAAAAAGTTGTGGAAAAAATATCTGTGGAGTTTGGATTTCTCTAGCATTAGCAAGTAAGTGTACAGGTGTTCGCAGGGAATGGGCAGGCATTTGCTGGGCTGACATGGTCACTGGGCACTTAAAGCTTTCCTATCCCCAAATAACAAAGCTTCCAAGAGAGACTGGTGAAATCAGGCGTACATGAGGGCAGCAAGAGATACTGCTCAAGCGGCGGCTACCAGGGCTCCAATTTCCCACTTCCCCTGCAGAGAAAGGCAGGGTCACTCTAGCTTTTCTGCTCCTGGTAGCAGGTGGCCCTCTGAAACAATGACACATGGACACCCTCAGACTATGTCTGTTTAGGCTCCTCAAAATCCTTACCCCTCTCGCTCCCAGGCGGAGGGTGGGATAAAGGAATATCTTCCCTGGTATTCACTGAGTATGCCCACACTTCGAGCTAGATGGTAAGCGGTGATTGGAGGAGATGCACCCACACTAGCTGTGGCTGAGATAGCACACTAAAAATAGAAGTGTAACGGCTATACTCATACACATTCAGCTTGAAGTACAGACATACCCTTTCCTGGTTCTGGGGTTGGAGGAGACTGAGACAAGAGCGTGGCCTGTGAAAACACAGAGAGCACTCAGCTCAGAAAAGCCATGCTGCTATCGGGAGTGGAAAAGAGCCTGCCAAGAGAAGTCCAGCTTGCCTCAGTGGGAGAGATTAGGAAATCAGAAACCTGACAGGCCCTGCGTCTCACTCCTTCCCGCCCTCAGGAGGTGTATCAATGATCAGCACTCACCCCAAACAGGCAGATGTGAGAGAGTGTCATTACTTTGATCAACCCACTCCTGTTCACAGCCAGGAGGATGCCTTATGGGGCAACTTTTCAGATTTCACATCAGGAAACACCCACATGTGGTATTACAACCTCTGTAAAGTAAAGGTCAGGGACAGGCCCCCAGAACTTCCATCCTCCAAGAGACAAGAAACCCTGAAATGATCATTCTTCCAGCCACCAAATCTGCCCACTATTCCCAAACATGTGCCCCACGCCGGCTTTCCAAACGCATATTAAAAAAAAAATAAAAAAATAAAAAAAAAGAGCCTGGGTTTCTGTTCAGACACATGAAAGAGAGAAAGAGGCATAGGGAAAACATGAGACTAAAGAAAAAATATTGCTGTAAGAGTATGAGGCTGACAGTGTATTCTTTTAGTAACTACTTTTCTTGGCCATGGAGTTGAGGTTAGTTTTGTGATACTGTGCCTGTTGCACTCATATGTATTATATCAAAGTTTATTGAAGCAAGAATGAGAAGGAAGTGTCTTTGAAAAAATTCGTAGAGCCTAGTTCAACAAACATTCGTGTTTTTCATGCCAAAAGCCAGGCAAAACTCAAAAAAATCAATTTTCCATGGTACTGAGCACAAGTGCAGTTTTTATTGAATACATTATCTTAAATGAAGGTAAGGCAGTAACTCAGTTCTGTGGTGCCTATCTTTTTATAATCTTTATGTTAGGAGGCTTGTAAATAATGCCAGTAGTTTTACAAATTGAAGTGTGAATGTTTAGCTCAGACTGGACTGGATAGAAAATAGGATCATATCTAACAATCTTATCTCTTCTGAATCACTAACTGAAGGCCGTTAGATAACCGAAAGCTATCAATAAAATTTTAACTGCATCACAAATTTAAATCTAACTGGTTTTCTGCCTCATGAAAAACTGTCCTTTTTAATTTTGTTGACAGCAATTTTAAGTGCATCTGAGGAGAATGAGAATAAATAATTCTACATAACTTCCGATGCAGATCTGGCCTTTAATGTTCAACTTAAAATATTCCCTGTTGACAAAGCATATAGTTTGAAGAGTCCTTAAAATATAGTATATAATTTGTTAAGATGTTGAGTCAATCAGTTGCTTATATTGTTCTCGCTATCTTTCTGTTGTGTTTTTGTGGCATCTACCATCTTCACAAAAACTGAAGAATGAGCCAAGAACCTCAAGAGCGAAAGCCATGAGTCACAACAGTTTGATCTAAGAGACAGACTCTGTAGCTGGGGCTGTAACAGACTCAAATCCTTTGTGGACTGAGAACAGAGAGGAAATGTATGCAAATAGTCAGTGAGTTACAACGTAAAGTCCTGATTCAGCAAAGTATTTAAGCATGTAACTAAATGTAAGTACATGAGTAGTCCCATTGAAGTCAATAAGACTATACATTCGTTTAAATTAGGCAAGTGTTTAAGTACCTAGCCTAAATTACTATTGTTCTAAGATACAGAGAGGCTCCCCTGCCCTAAGAAGCCTACAGTCTAAAGGACAGATACAGAGAGGACAACACACGTTGGGAAACCTGAACTAATAACTTGAAAAATTTATCTTCTCTTCCCATGCCCACTTCCATTATCTCCAGTGGAGCGGGTATATGACTAGATGAAGTGAGCACTGGTGGGGCTCATGCAAGAAGTGAGTCTTTTAATAGGGATATGAATGAGATGGGAGGAGGCCTCGTGCACTGGAACTGAGAATCTGTTCCAAAATAGGCTGAAGTGTGGAAGAAGGCATGGACACAGGAGTGAGAGAAGGTAACAAATTAAGCATTGAGCCCGATGATGTTGGCAGAGTGCAGAGGCTGAGGGGAACACAGCAAAGAATGACATGTGGGGTGAGATTGTGTGGGTCCTTGAAAGTTTAAGCTTATAGAAGGCAAAGGAGAGCCAGTAAAGGGATTCAACTGGTTAAGAAGATGGTCTGACCAGCTGCATTTTGGACAGGTTGTAATTGAGTGGCTTGAGTTTCAGGGAGGTCATAGAAATGGAGGCAGCAAGGAGGCAGGACATGATCTGGACACGAGTGAATGTTAATTAAAACTAGCTGATGTAGAATAGCTAAGAAAAACAATTATTTTACAAGTTTCATTCTATAATGATTCTGAGTGGAATCAAGTCAGACTTTGTAAATATTCCAAAAACACAAAAAGTTTTATTAGTAAGGAAACAAATGTTTTATGTTTCTACTTACCTGCCTGTCTACTTCTGGAAGCAAAAGCAGGAGGTATTGTTGAAAATGCTGAGGTAAGGAAGCAAAGGTGTGTTTGTTTATTAAAGCCCTCAGGTTAGTGTTCACTAGAATAGATCCTGGTGTTTCTATGTCAATATCCTCAGCTTTGGTCCATTTCAAATGTCCTGGAGTAAATAAACAACACATTTACCTTTACAACAGATAACAGAGGGAACAGGAACAATAATTTTTCTCAAAAGTTATTTATATTTTATATAGTATAGTGAACGTCAATAAGACAGAGCTTTGTGAAGGGGAAATACAGCTTTCTCCTGGATTCTATGAGCTTCCTTTTATACATCCCAATGTTCACTTCCTCACCTTTCACAGCACCCATGTTCCACTCTACACCATGACCAATATTCTCTTTTTTGAACTAGAAGTCAGGATATCACCAACATATTTTTAAGCATCTACTGCTAAGCAAAATTAGCTCACACAAGACTGAATATTTGTTAGAACATATGTGGCTGCCTGAAGAGGCCCAAGTGGGTGAAACTTTATTACACAGGGTGAAGTTTTTATTTGTGCTCCTGCACCTGCAGTACATTGTTGTACACCTATCCTACTCATTTGCTTTTTCTATGTATTACCACTCTTCTGTATTTTCATTTGCTCTTAAAAAACCCTCAGTGCATTATCACAATTTGAGACGTGATCACAGAGAGACTGTCTAATTTATTGGTGATATTAATTTTGTGCAAATCAATTAACATTTTTCTGAATTTTCATAAAATCTAAAAGATGTAAATAGCATACTGCAACTGCAGACTAACCCACTAACAATCTGTCAAATGGGATAAGAAGACTCATTAAATTAATTAGCTGACCAGTCCCAGCAAGTCCAAAAGAACATGCAAGTTCCAGGTGAGATTAAAAAAGAACAGATTTGTACCCAGAAGGTTCAGTAGAAATGTGCAAGACAGAAACTGCTGAGGCCAACCACCAGAGATTCTTGTTGCTTGGACTTTTAATATTTCAAAGGTCCTGCAAAGGGATGTTTCAGCAAGATCACACCCAAGCAACAAGGTGAGTCATGCCCAAATTCCAAGGGAGTTCCCTGGAATTTTTTGTCATTGTTGTTAATAATGAGAATATGCAGCACTTATACAGGGCCTTTCATCTGAGGATCTCCAAGTGTTCTGTAAAGGAGGGTTGATATCCCTATTTTACAGATTGGGAAACTTGGGCAAAGAGACCTTTAGAGACTTGTTGAATGTCACTCGGTATGAAGAGTAATATGAATACAAGTACTACAATTTAATTTTTCTGAATTTCTTAAGAGCCTTACTATTTGGTCTCTGCTGAAAAGTTATAATAGTGTTCAGAACCTCATGGAAAGGGAAAAGTTCACAGCCAATTTGCAAGTTCAATAGTTTCCCCCTTTGAATGAATAGAGAAACTCACAGCCTCCCATAAATTTCTTGCAATTTCTTGTTACTTTTCAACAAGCAATACTGATTGAATGAGATAAGGGTTAGTTTGTCTTCAGCATACTGTAACCTTATACAACATATGCTTTGAACATCCTGCATTTCAATACAGCAAAAACTCCATTAAAACCATTGAATCCCCCCATTATGAAGGACAACCATGTGGAAGAAGTACTCATTTTAATGAGTGTATCACATTAAATTGTCTTCACCATCTGTTCCACCCACTAACTATACATGCAGAGAAAACATAATTCCCAAGTGTAATATGAGTAAGTATGATGTATATGATTTAAACGCATGTTTACATTCCTTTCTTTAAATAATGTAGGATGCATCTGTCTTCATGTTTTAGGTGCAAATTGGAGAAAAATTGTTCTCCTTCGCTAATATCTTCCCCTTCGATGGAAAAACCTCATGGAAAGGGAAAAGGTGCTCCTAAAACTAAAAATGAGTTTTATACTGCAGAGTTGCTACCATAGTATCTCCTCTAGAATGAAAGTTTCTGAGGTGGACAGAGGGTGTGATGTCTTGAAATTGCAAATAGACCAAGAAGCTATAGAAAAATCAGGTTTCATCTTCACAGATCTGGGGTATACACATGCTGTGTTGGCGCCTTCACCCTGCTATCAACTTCAATTCTGTAGTACTGCAGAGACCTTATGAATAAGTGGGAATAATTGCTTTAACAAGACAAAATAGCGTCCCCAGAATAAAGTGCCGGTAGAATATTCTTGGCAGAAACCTTGAAAAAGACATGCTTAAAAATGTGTTCAGGAGGATGCCAAACATTGAGATGAGATGATATCTCTCTTCTTTGCTTATAGAGAGGTACCTCAGGCAACAACCTTTTGAATTATTTTATGACCATCAATCTAGGGGACCGATAGCTATCAGAGAACTGGAAAGTGAGGTGAGATCAAAAATAGAGCCCTGCAATTATAGAATACACCCCAAAGATGAGAAAAACTCATTCAGTTTATTGAGCTGGCAAAGGAGAATCTAACACAAGTCCCAGTAAACCAGAAGACATGGTATGATAACAGGGGCATGGGAATTAAATATAAACCAGGTGAAAAAGTTTTCCTTCTGCTCCACAGCAGTGAGACTAAATTAGTAGCAAAATGGCAAGGACCATGTAGTCATGAGACTGATAAGTCCTATATATTATGCAATTACCACAGCTGGAAACAAGGGCAAAAATATATTCTATGAATTTATTCAAACGGGTGGAATGAACCCCAAAGTAGTCAAAAGGGTTTTCTTCCAGGGCATACCACAAGTAAATCAGAGAGTGCAATAAAAGAAATATGGGAGATCAGGAGAGTCTCTGGGAATTGAGATAGTTAAGCAATGTCTGGAATTGAACCAGGCATAGCATCGGGATTTAGACCTACTCTTAAAGATATATAGCAATTATTTTACTAGAACCCCAGAACACACTGATACTTACTCACACAATAGATATCGAGGGCCATAAACCCATAAGACAAAGATTCAAGCGTATATCTGAATGGATGAAACCTTTGGCAGAGGAAGAAAAAGAAAACATGCTCAAATTAAAGGTTCCTGAAACCTCCAGAAGCCCATGGCATTCCCCAGTGGTTACCGTGCCCCCAAAAGACAGGGGAATTAGGTTCTGTATAGATTTCAGAAAAATTAATGCTATCTCTACATTTGATAACTATCCAATGCCAGGAGTTGACAAAATACCGGAGAAAACGGACATGGAAAATCTCTCTTAACCGTACATCTAGACAAAAAATACTGCAAGATCCCTCTAAACCCAGCATGGTAAAACAGAAGTTCCGACACCCTAGGGATTTTTTTTATTTAACAACAATGCTATTTGGTCTATATGGCCCACTAGCCTCTTTTTAAAGATTGATGGATAGTCTGCTGAAAGACAATGTATGAAACTGAGTCACATAACTCGATGTGGGTTGTTATTTAGCAAGACTTGGGTGAACAATCTGGTACACCTATGAACAGCAATCTAAGGTACATCTACACTACAGCTGGGATCGACGCTCTGAGATCAATCCACCAGCAGTCGATTTAGCAGATCTAGTGAAGACCCGCCAAATCGACAACAGATCGCTCTCCAGTCGACCCCTGTACTCTACTCCCGATGAGAAGAGTAAGGTAAGTCAACGGGAGAGTTTTTCCCATCAACCCCCCATGGTGTAGACCCCGCGATAACTTGAGCTAAGGTACATCAACTCCAGCTAACATTATTCACATAGCTGGAGTTGTGTAGCACAGGTCAACTTACCATGGTAGTGTAGACGTAGCCTAAGAATTTCTTGTAGCAATCGATATGAACACATGTTGTTTAGCAAAGAAAGAAAGAAAATATCTTGTGGGGGTTTTTTTTCTCTCTTTCAGAAAATGGATTCATAAAACTAAAACAAGACGAAGTCAGGACACTAAAGGAGACCAAGGTTCTTACAACCAAAGGAAAACTTAACTCCTTTAAAAGATTAGCCAGCTACTACAGAAAGTTTATTCCTAATTTCTGAGATGGTTGCTTCACTAACAGATCTCATCAAATACATGTCAAAAGGACTCAGACTGTTGAATGTGAACAATCCTTTGTGGAGATAAAGAAACAATTATGTTATTACCCCACTTTACATAGGCCACTCTTTGAAAACAAAAACATTTATTTTGCAAACAGATGCTTCTAAACTGGGGATGGGAGCAGAGATGAGCCAAGAATTTGAAGAAATGGAACACTCTATTCTGTATGTGAACAGAAAACTGTTCTCCAGAGAACAGAAACCCTTCACAACAGAATAGGAAGGTGTGGCTTTTCAAAAGTTACTTTATCTCCTCTTAGGACCAGATTTTACATTAATTACAGATCATCATCCACTAAACTGAATGTGAAAAATATTTGATATTTAGCACTACAGCCATATAGCTTCAAAATAATGCATGAGTCCTAAAATCAACATAAAAATGAGAGTATCGTGTCTCATTATGGGATAGAATATGAAAAAGTTATTCAATTAACAGGTTTTCTCCTGACAAGTAGTAAGAATGTGCCACTCTCTTTGGGAATAAGAAAGAGAAGATTGGGAGAAACATAACAGGAGACGAGAATACTTTCCAGCTAGTAAAAAAGTTAATGTAGGAAGCAGTAGCTAGTTACAAAATGGCCTCTTTGGGCTGCAACTACTTGGCTCTGTCAAATTTAAAAGGCGAGTTGCAGAAAGGCATGCTAGGAAAAAGACTCCTATATGAAGGCAACCTTGCAGAGTTCACAGGGATGAGGTAGCCATCCAAGGAGGTATGCTACTGGGGAAGAGCCTGCTTTAGCATTGATAACAGCATCAGCATATTACAGTGACAAAGGGAACTCTCTAAAGGGAGATTACATGGTTTATAAAAAGTTCAGTATTATAGTAACAAATAAAATCTTTAGACATCCCAAGTCCTACTCACCTAAACCAGACTTTTTTAATCTCTTTAAGTGCTGACTTGTTTGTTTTCCAGTTGGAGATCTTTGCCCATGTTTCATTTCTTTATCAGAACTGTCTGCTTCACCATTTTTAGATTCAGATCCTTAAAAATAAAAACAAATAAATAAAAAATTACAGGGATGTACTTTCTTCCTCCTTCAAAACAAAAATAGGTTTTTTTTTTTAAATCAAGAGCAACATCTACTATATCTGATACTTGCTGAAAGGTAATATATCTTTTTGGCCACAATTTGATTCCTGAGCACTGGAGGAAATGGAAGGAAAAGTTCAATAAATCAAGTAAGTCATGAAAACTAAAATTTGCTGAACACTGCAGTCAATCAAGATGTTCACTAATCCAGTCTAAATAGAGCTCTGCTATGATACTCAAGAAATATCTTTAAAAATAATTAAGCTCCATATTATGGAGTAATAAAGCAATCAAAGGAGAAAAAAATAATTTCTTTGCAAAGTAACTTTTACAAAAGAGGTGTACCTGGAAAATACAATCATCGATCTGTTATAAATGTGGATATACATCTCTGTAGGATCCTTTTAAAATGAAGCAGCTAACAACCAGAACTAAAGGTCAGGGTTGCACCGTGATGATAAGAATGTTGCCAGAACAAAAAAGCTGATGCAAAGATCTCTGGTATTGCAATGGAGAACAGACACAAATTCACTCTCACAGAGGAACTGTTTTTTGATGGCGTTGAATGCCAGCATGTGGTCTTCAATTAGAGTTCCACAGCCAAACAGAAATGTTACTTTGCATTCCCTTAAAGCTGCTGCTGCTATCAATTGTCAGTTTATTATGTACTTTCAGTTCTTTAATAATAAATGAAAGAAAAAAATCTTTGACTCACTAGATTTGGTAAGAAAATAAAGAAGTTAAACAAATCTACTATGTGGAAATATCATTATTTGCAGCAATTCTAAATTTTGTATGCTACAGATTCATTCAGAGGAAGGCTTTGTGACTAGAACTAATATTTCACACAGTCCTTTAGCTATTTACCTGAAGGTGAATCCGACTGCTCATCAGACACCTTTAATGGTGTCAAAACAACACGAGGAACAGTCTTGTTTACCATCATTGAGACTCCATTTCTTCTTTTCTGCTGTTGTCTTAAAGCCTATAAAAATAACAAAACATAAAAATGCAACAAAAATACTGCTTTTAAGTGGATTACATGAGACATTTGCCTATCATTAAACTGAACCTCCTAAGATAACTACTTTACATGGTTACTGATTTTTCAGACTTCACACTAGTCCCCTTTTTATGCTTTTAAAAGAAAATGACATAATCAGGCTTTTGGTTTTAAAGATAAAGAAGATGCACCTTAGATCATTTTCCAATACAGTTTTGACAACAAAGAAGCATATAACCGTTTGCTCTACCTTAGCAGCACAACATGATAACCCATGGAATTTGAAACTAAGACATCCAAATAAAATAAATGTAAAATAAATGTTTTGAAACCAGAATAAAAATGTGTGTGTCTGCACATCTCTTGCAGGTGCATCCTCTCCAGTATACTGCTCAGTCAATCAAGTTAACACAGAGTGTCATCAGTATGTACAGCATGTAAGGACTACAGTATTGACGCACTCACTCAGCCGTGAGTAGCGCTGCACAAAATCACTGAACATGGCAGGAATCATTTATTTCTGTGAAGGGAATCAGTCCTAATCTTGGAAACCTTGCAGCACTTGGCTTCTGTCTGCTTGACTTTGGGCATTAACCTTCAGAACACGAACATGATGGTGTTCTGGCAAATCCAGGGAAAAACGATACAAGAATAAATCTCTACAAATGAGACTGCTTTGTGTTTTATAAATGGATCAGCTACAGGGGTTATTAATGTAATATAAAAATATAAAAAGTTTAGAAACAGTGAATATCAGCCAGATTGTTTTATACAGAAAAAGACATGAGAGTCAAAGGTCTTAAAAATATATGAATATGAACTTTTGCCAGTTAAGATATTTACAAGAATTGAAAGTTTGGAACAAGTCAGAATGGACTGGACTCAATACTGATCTTCTCTAATCTTCTGATTTTCTGTAATCTTAATATTGCATTTTTTTTCCCCTCTCTGATTTGTGTTTTGTTTTTTTAGATGGTACTCAAATAGAGGACATGTTTTTAACGACTAAAGGGATTATTCATAGTAAATATCAGTGCCTGATTTATGAAGTTAATTCTGTAATTCATCTGTAGGACACTCAAAATATTTCACATAGGTAGAACAATTCCAAAAACCTAAACAATTATCTGTTTAATTTAAATAAAACACTATAAAATATATTCAGCCACATAAAAATATAGTTCAACTATTTCATTAATGCATTTATAGGATGCTTATCCAAAGGCATCTAAGCACCATGCAATCCAAACCAAAATAAAACATCTGGAAATCAAACAAAAGAGAGAAGCTGCTCAGATCTACCTGAAGCTATCCCAAAAGTCAGCGAAAGCAGAAACCAAAACAGTCAAGACCAATCCCAAATTTCACACCTCACCAGCCATATCAGAATGTACACAGTGCCAAAAACTGTCTCAAAACATTTCCCTCAATCCATAGTATTGCCTGGCTAAAATTAAACCAAGAGGTCACTTACCCAAATAACAATGTCATTTGGGTAGTAAATTTTTTTTAAAAGCCAATAAAGGATTAATTCAAAAGGAAGCAAAGTTGTGCGATATCAGTCAGCACATATATGTAACCACAACCATTCTCTCTTTATTAACTCCCTTAGCAGATTCATATATGTGTTGAACTGCAGAGAGAGGAGATTATAAACCTGCAATCTCCTATGGGGAGAACCCTAAAGTGGAGTTCAGCAGGTGACCATGACCAGAGTCCACCCCCTACCAAGACTGACCACAGCCATTCGGGAGCACTCTTACTCACCTCTATCATGGACCTCAAACTTGACATCAGCACCTGATGGCAACCAATATTTCCTATATATTATACAGAAAATGCAACAGAAGCATATTTGCATCACTTTGATTGGGCAAGAGATGGGGCATTCTCAATCCACAAGAAGTTTTAGTCTATTTTGATTTAACTTCGGCATTTTCTAATGAACCCATAACCAGAATATCTAGGCATTGAATACCAAGGTACGCGTCTCTTCGTTACTCAGATTTATTTTTAATTTAAATGTTCATAATTTATTTTTTTGAGACCCTTGGTCTTCTATTTAACAATCAAGCAGCTAACTATGGGAATGATCCTGGAAACTTACTGCCATGCATGGAGCTTTCCTTGTGTCTGGAGGAAGTGAAGTAAGGGTCTGTACATGTGGATACGTGCAGGATTGGACCCTGAGATAATGAAAGCTATAAAGCTACATGCACATTGTATTTTTACTTGAGTTAGTTACAAAAGTAACTATGAAGAATATGGTTTCCAGCAAGGAAAAAATGTTAACTACTAACTCAATCCATGCCTGTCCTCCCTCAAACCTCCCAAAGCAAAGATATGGAAAAAACAACTGAATAATTGATATCTATTGTAAGGCAATGTCTGGGATTTTTTGTCAGCCCACCCTGTTTGCTGGGGATGCTAATCCCTGCTGACTCATCATGGCAGATGGAGCTTGTTAGCGCCACACTGGATTTAAGGCCCTTTGGGCAGTGCGAGCTAAGGTCTAGCACTGACAGATTTTTGCAAGAAAACCGCAGGAAGAGACAAGCTTAGGAAGAAATCTCAGTCTGAGGTTTATGTTTTTATCGTTACTTTAGTAACCAGTAAAACTAAATTCCAGAAAGAGTAAGTGTGGACTAAAGAAGCGAGTGCATACTCTTGTAATGCGGAGACTCTACCTCCATACACCTAGCCTGAGGTTTATCAATTTTAGGATACAAGACTACTGTAGGATATGAGAAGAATCTTGTCAAGTATCAGAGGAGTAGCCATGCTAGTCTGGATCTGTAAAAGCAGCAAAGAATACTGTGGCACCTTATAGACTAACATACGTTTTGGAGCATGAGCTTTCATGGGTGAATACCCACTTCGTCGGAAGAATTTTGTATCCTAAGATTAATTAGGATAAAAGGCTGTAAAAGGCAGAGTCCAGAAGAGAAAAATTTCTTGATACACAGCCCACTGTACTAACTGTAGAATTCTAATTCCCAACTGATTTCCATTAGTCACGAAGGAAAGCTTGCTTTTTTTTTTGCCCCCACTAGAGAGCAGCAGTGCACTGGAGGTTTCATGGTATTTCCTAAAATACAGGCCAATTATATTTAACTGATTTTAAGGTTGGAAACACTCTCTCACCCAGGTGGGGAAATGGCTGTTCTCCCAGCTAACAACTGAACAAAGCCTCCATTACTGGAGGAATATCAAGTCAGACAGTAACTGGGGAGAAGAAAAACCATGCACCCTAAAGATGGTGCAAATTCCCCTCCAAACCCAGAAGAGCAAAATGTCAGGTTTTTTGTTTATACCTTACACTGCTCTGAAATCTGTGCGACTTTTTTTTTTTTTACACCTCTACAATTCATAAAGAAACAGTGCAGCACACAGATAAAGAATGAATATAGAAAAACACTTCTACTTGAGATTAAACGCATGACATGCTCAGAACGTCAAAAAAACAGTTATTAACAACACAGATATGTCACAGCTGGTTGCATCAGGCAACATCATCCTGGATTGCTACTTTGTTCTATAAATGTCAAGTCTACATTCTGAAACTTCTATCACGAAACATAACCTTTGAAATTTCACACATTATGGATCAGAAATGTCAGGCTATGGAATTTTTCTGTTCTGACATATGAAAAACAGGATCTGCGACATGCTGAAGAAAATCTATTACACAAAATAAATAATGAGTCCACACCAGGACCATGGATTCTAAACTGGAAAAGAGGAAACAGAGATTTATACTGTATCACCAATTCATTTCACATCACCATAAATTCAGTCTTTGTCCCTTCGCTTACCTCTATTCTGCTAGCCAAATTTAAAAAGTATAACTGCTATTCCTCCATTAAATTAAAATCTCACTGAAAACTTTCTTTCACAGATTCTAAAGAAACCCACAGAAATGAGCATTACAACATACTTCCAACATTCTTATGAGGCTGCTACATGCTTAAGATTTTTAACACACATTAAAAATGTTGAATTATAAATATATAAGTACAACACTAAGCACCTTGTACAACAGTATTATATAAAACTGTATTAGGAAAACGGCTACAGAATATAAGAGTAAGATCCAAATACATGGAAGGAATTTATTTATTCCATGCTAGACCTGTGGACCAGGATCAATAATGTATGTAAGAGTAATGGCAAACAATTTTGAGAGGCAGTGTAGTCCATAGAGTACTAGACTTGAACTCAGGAGACTTGGGTTCTAGTCTCATCTCTGCCACTTGTCTGCTGTATCTGTTTGGATTCCCACCTTTTGTCGTGTCCATTTAGTGCTAGCTCTTTGGGGCAGAGCTTTCTTCTGGAATGTGTTTGTATAGTGACTAGCAAAATGGGGTGCCATTCTTGGTCAGGCTTCTATATGCTACTGTAATACAAATTAACTGGACATTGCGTACACGAGCGATGGCCTGGAGGTAAAATGTACTAAAACATACGGCAGCATGTGTGTGTTAAACCAGCATTACTTCTTTTATAAGAAGCTTGATCATACATTCACAGCTACAATTTCCATAGACCATTGTAGTACAAAAGCAAATCTATTTTTTGTTGCTTTTCAACAGCACAAAGAAACTGGAAAGACAAAAGAGCTGATGTTTGCGTTAAATAACCATTCTGACTTGCATGAGAATTGAGACAAGGGTGGCACGTGCATCAACTCGCTAATGATTTTACTTTCAAAAAAGAAGAGAGTTTGTTTAAAAACAAAAATGGTTTGTGTAGTATTAAGTGGTTAACTGTGATCAACTGAAAAATCTTCTATGGAGAAAAACACTCTCTCTTCCAACTTAGCAAAAAGCAAACAAGCTACACGAGAAGCAGCTTGTGTCATATGTTTTTATTTTAATAACAAAACTGGACTATATTAATGTGATCTGGTTAGTTTGCACTTGCAGGGTCTACATGGTGCAGTGCAGCATGCTAGTATGCGCCGCAATTTACAGCCCCATAGTCTGAACTGCTGAGCCATGCAGGCTGTTTTGTTATTAAAATAAAAACCAAATCACCGTTTTCTTTTAAAACAAACTCCACGACCATGGTGCATAGAACACACAAGGGATATGCTCAGCTAGATTCTCTGTTTTCCCTAAATAAAACATGTATCATACCACTTTTAACTGAACTAGTGACATTGCATCAATATAAATAGCAATTCTGCAATGCATCTTACTTCTCTGCAGATCTGCTCCATGCCCACACACAGCATGCCAGTCAACGGTGCAGGCACACTGCCATCTGGGTACCTATCCCACAGTTCCCAGCATAACTCCCTAAAGTAATGGATTGTGAGAGATTTGGAAAGGCTTCTTGGAACCCAAGGGAGTCATGGAAGAAGGTGGTCCAACTTCCGTATCTCCCTGGGAAACGCAGCCATTTCTGCAAAATATTTTCAAAATGGTGGTCAGGCTGAATGGACACTGCTCATTCTTTGCTCAGGGAGTATTTTCTGCTGGAGGCCATAAAAATTAATGGCCAGACATTACATGTGGCCCAGGAGAGGCAGCAGGGGACACTCCAGTGCAAACTTAGATGAGCAGTACATGGAAAACATGGGGCAACTTGTTTGTCAGAGAGAAGCTCGATCCGTCCTCATCCTAGCCTACATGACTCCATGAGTTACATAAGAGAATTTTGTCAAGCCAAGTGCTACATTTGGGACCAGACCACCACCAACTGGTGGACAGAGTTGTTCGAGACTTTGGAGAAGCAGCAGTGGCTGCAGAACTTCTAAAGAAGGAGATCTTTTATTCTCTGTCTCGAAAGTTGACCCCAACAATGCAGCAGTGGTGGATTTGACCTGAGGAAGTTGCTAATACAAGGATACATTTTTATGATTTTGGGTGTGATGGTAAAGGAGAAGGGTGCCCGGAAGGATTTAATATGGTAATGTTTCAAGCTCAGAAAATTTTGCTTAATAAAATTTTAGAGAAAGAAATCCTGAAAACCATGTTTATTAAAACATAAAACATGCAGGCCAGCTGCAATAAGCACCCAATACAATTAGCCACAACCCCACACATAGTTAAGTTATTGTTGGACACAATATTAACAGAGAATGAACCTATTCCTGTTCTCTTTTTCCTGACAATAGGCAGGGGTTGAGTACCATGGAAATGACCAGGAGGCAAGTTCTATAAATACTGCTACTGTCCCATACTATGGCACTGTGTTGAGGAGCTGGTGTCCACACATAGGGACCTGTGAAAGGACACACCGTGCAGTTTGCTCTCGGGCTCTACATGTATTCCCTGAAGAACCACTTCTGGAACACTTGCGCTTCCAGCCTCATTTTCCTGTCATGATAATTTTAAGTCATGACCTCTCAGTTCTCTTTCCTATTTGTCTTGGCATTCAAAAAAGCAACTTAGTTTGTCCTCCTCACACTTCTGTTTCTTGGCTGCATTTAGTAAATTCTATCACTGTCCCTTTCCATGTTTCCCTGAAGGTAAAGAAACAATTCATCTTTCTCATTTTTCACCTGTTGACACGAAGATTTGTCAAGCAATCTGCCTCTTGTGTTGCCAAATGTCTGATCACTCTCCACTTATGTTGAGCTAGCATTTCCCAGTTGTGGCCTTGATGCAGTGATGGTTTCTAAAATTAAATATAAGGAAATGGTTAATATGCATATTAACACACTAGACCCCTTACAATACCAAGAATGCAATACAAGCAACATTTTTTCAGTTCACTTTGAATTCCAAAGCCTACAAGGAAGACACCCTGTGCTAGGATTAGATATGGTAATGATCGTCTCCCTAACATTTATTTATTTTTGTTCCCCGATGAAATTTTGGGTTAGGTGCAAGGGGTCTGAGTGCATTCCTGGTAGGAGGTAAAGGATGAACATTGCAGTACAGAGAGACTCATACTGGGTTACTTACTGCAGACGGCAAGATGCCTGGAAAGACCCTCTGCATTAGATTGTAGCAAAGTAAAGAGATTGCTATTAAGGTGAGCGTGAGAGGGTAGGGGGAAGAGAAGCTAATATATTTGCTATACTTATTTTCTCAACTGGTAACACAGGATGTGCAATGGAGCTGAAGAAAGTGAAGTGAGTTTATATGAGGGCCAGGGAGTTTGGAACCTGAATTAAGAATGAATGTCTACAGAACTGTCTTTACCAGAATATTTTTTAGAATATTTGGGAAACTTTGGGCTAAATTACACCATTATCTGATAGGCTGCTATCTTGTGCTGACTGACAGAGCGATGCTTTCACTGCTCTGGCCTATAGCTGCTTTAAAGCAGGTTGCTACCTGATAATAGCTTAGGCTTGTGTCCCACGTACGTGATAGAAAGCCGACATGAAATGTGGTTGGAAATAGCTAAGTGCTTTATGTCCTCTTACCCAAAAGCAGCATGTGGACCAAGCCATAGTCCCCATCATGGAGCTTTCTGAAAGCATTCCGTTTTGCCATTTTCAATGTATCTGTGGTTCTATAACTTTATTTTTTAGTTTTCCCTGCTTGGTCACCCTGTTGAGACTGGTCTTGTGGCATGGTTCAGAAACACCTCTGCAGAATTTGCCAAGTACTTGTATCCTTACTTCGAACAGCAAGTGTAGCTGACAAAAGGTGTGTTTTGCATGGGGCATATGGAGAGGGCTCCTGAATCTGGCAGTGTGGCGGAACACAACAAAGCAAGTGGAGGGGTTCCTTCCTCCCTCACAAGAGACTGCATCTACCCATTTCATGACAGTTATAGCAGCACTCAGATGAACCCAGCCATCAAGCATGCAGATAAAGCCCAAAGCAGTAAAAACAGCAGCAGCAACATACCTTGTGTGGAGGTCCCCTTATTTCTGAGCATCACATTCTCCCAAACCCACTTGGCTGCTGTCTCTGGAACTTGTTTCAATCAAGAGGGCTTGAGGCCCCAGCACAGTTGCAGACATGTCCTGGCCCTCACTCTGATTCTAGGCCTGGATGATGGCGTCCTCCTCTTCTTCTCCCCACAGCACACTGCTGGGTGCCCTGGTGCTGTCAAAAAGGAACTCCGCTCCTTTAATTCGAAAGGGCCAAAAAAATGAGGCAGATTTTCTTCCCTGCCTGGAAAGTCTACTGGCACCCTAGGCATTGTTGCACTGCAGCTTCAGACTCTTGATCTTCTCCTGGCACTGTCCCATGGAGCAAATGATAAGCTCCTGGGCAAAATGCTTTTACACCTGGTCACAACACAGTTCAGCAGACACTATCACTTCATCGTCTTAGTAGTTCACAAGCACCCTGTGTCATCTGCATCAGACCAGCTGATAGATATGCTCATATGATGGCTTCTTCTGAGAAATGCCCCAAGAGCAGTTTGGTAAATGTAGCAATCACAAAGAATTGGATGCTGGTGAGAACATGTGTGCCATGAGATCTGAAGTGGGTACAGTATCTCATTCAGTACAGGTGAGGGACTTGCAGAAAACTTGACCCAGATCAACAGAACAGAAATTTTACCAGATAGGCGCAGTGGAGGATGGAGTAATTGCGCGTTGCAGCTGCTATGCCAGAACTTGAGGTCTGTACTTGAGTTAACCTTGCTCACAGCAAGTGCAGCTTACATAGTGCTATGATCACCTATGTTCCATTGGTAGCAACTGTGTGTGTGGATTGTTACTTGCATGGTAAAAGATCCTCACACTGGTTAGTAGGCCGAAATCCTCTAGTGTAGACAAGACCATAGAGGGCAAAACAACATGGGAATGCATGCAACATCCCCTGCCCAATAGTATTGGATAAGAAGAGCTGTGTGGCACGCACCTGCCTCCAAAAGCAAGAAAGAAATAAGAATCTAGCAAAGGAGAACCTGCCAGCAGAAGCTACACATAAATGGGAGCTCTACCTCAGGAACTATTTTGGAGCAAGACATCATAAACTAGGATCAAGTTGTTAAACCCTCCACTCAGTTATAATCAAGAGCAAAGTCATGTGGTGAAAATCCCGCAGCCTCCACAAAAGCAGAGACAAATGTGCCACATACTGGAAACACATCCAAGACTGAAATACTCAAAACACTTGCCCCATAAGTGTAACAAAAGAGAGGGTGGCAATGCTAAAAAGCTTCAGGGATTAGGACATTAATACAGGCCTTGCAAGATGAGAACATGAGATGTGAGCTGTGACACAGACTTTTAGAGTGGACGAGCACTGCAACCTCCCCTATCCCTGAAAAGCAGAGCGTAGTAATAACTAAGCAACAGTTCCAATCCCCCACCGCCATTCTGAGTTAGTCATGGGCAGGACCCAGGGCTCAAAAGGTGCCCTCCTCCTCACACTACAGGCATAGCCGCAGAAGCATAGTGATACTGGAACAAATCCCAGTACACAATGGGAATCGTTCTAAGATGCAGAATGTTGCAGGGGAAGCTAAACCTACTCTTAGTGGTCTAAAACAAAGGATTTCTAGAAATCTTCATAAAAAACAACCTAAACTCCAACATAATACTTTAAAGCCAACTTCATATGATTTGTTTGGTTTAATAATTATATTAACAGAGCAGACCACTCCACCTGAGCTCAGATCTTCAAGTAATATTTCACATTATCAGCTGGACTTTCACTTACATTTAGTGGGCAAAAATTAAGCAAAAGATCCATATTAATTAAAAAGTCTTGCCCTTATTTAATATGAAGAGAAAAAATGGTTGAAAGAATGCTCTGTGAACTGTCATTTTGTGAGGAACAGTTTTATTAAAGAAAAAATAAATGTACAACCAGGCAAGTACTCACTGTGACATTGTACAGCATTAGTAGCTCTTAATAAGAGCACAATAAAGGTTTAGCTTCTTGTTATTGCAGACGAGAACCAGTAAGTTAATATCAGTTGGTGGAGTGTCACATACAATTGCCTAAGGTTTCTGTGTATTTAAACATACTGCAGGCTCTTCTTTGTGCAAAGACGACACATTATGTGTCCATAACAGCAACAGAAACCCTGAAGAGAGGATATATTGTAGGTGAATAAACTTTCAACAGCAATTTTCTGAATAAAATTGCTATTGAAAGTTCATTCACCTATCTTATAGGATTTACAATACTGGATTAAATCAAATACAGCATCTTGTCTGGCCAATACTCGATGCTTCATAGGCAAGTAAAAAAAGTGCAAAAAACCTCATCACTTCAATACACCTAACCAATTGTACAATGTTGTACATGGGATAAAACATTCTTCTTCACAGACAGCTGTAATAATAAACTCACAACCTGAAGCATAAAATCTAATTACCATAATCTTAATTACAGCTGCTTTCCATTCTTTCTATTGACTATTTAGCATTCTGGTGTTCTTGCTAACCTACTGCCCTATGGACAGTTTTACAAGGACTTCCATCTCGGGTATGAATTTTTATGTTAATTAAGATTCTGTAATTGCTTTTGGTCTCTGCTCATTTGTTTTATTTTTGTTTTCAGTATTTTCCATCCCCTTCACTCCCTCAAAAGCAAGTAAGTGATAAATCTGCCCCTAAGTGTTTAGATACACGTTGATTCTTTTCTGCTCTAAAGATTAGGAGTTCACGTAAAACAGTAGTGGCTTACTCAAATTTCCATACACTCACATATTACAAAAAATCTAAATTAAATGAAGTTTCCGGACACTGTTTGCCTCACTCACAACTCACCCACACTCCACACAATTAGTAAAGCCTGCTGCACCCACCGCTCTACTTCTGCTGACCCAGAAGCCTGAAGGCTTCAATTTAGCAAACCACTCCTATTCTGCAACTCATGTAGGCATGTGCTTAAAATTAACTTCAAGCACATGCTTAAATCCTATTGACTTTAATGGGACTTAACCTTTAGTGCTAAAGTGTTCTGCTGAACAGCGATGGACATAAGCACATGCTTTGGTGCTTTGCTGAGCTGTGGCCTAAGTTAATAACTCTGGAATGGCCTAGTGTTTGAGGTAGTTGGCTTCAACTACCATTCGCATTTGCTAAATGTAACCTAGACATAAAATAAGGGAAATATTAACCAACACAACCTTATCACATCAACATTTAACAAAATTTTATTTTATTTGATAAAATAAAATCTTTAAGAAATGGAAACCATTTCTGCCTTTGGCAAATAGACAGCAGGATTAGAGTGATGTTTTTTAAACAAGCATTTCTATGGTTTTTCATTCACTCTGCTCTGACATTAAATTGATTAGCACTGTTTTGAGCAAATGTTTCACATTATTATACTGTTCAGTTTACATCAGACCATGAATATTCAGTCACCTGTTCTAAGCTTTATTATTTACTGTGCAACCCAAACCCATCCAAACTCAGTTTACTCAAAACAAAGACACTCTCAGGTACTGTATTTTTGCATTAAATACAGTATGTGGACACACAGTCTATAGAGAAACTGAACAGCAATTATATTCCTCTCTCAGTGCTACAACCTCTCACAAAGTCTGTTTTCCAAAATTTATTTAAAAAAAAGTTTGTCAACAAAAGTGTTTACAAAAACAAATCTTGGGAAGTAACAATAAAGCACACAAAACGTTTTTGCTTGCATAGAAACTATTTAAAAAACCCGCAAGTATACAATAATAAGCAGGATTACAACACTAATGCACAGAACACAAAAGCTTCAAAATTTTCCCCCCCAACAGTTGTTCTTATTGCAGATGTTTACAGATCAAGAAAAAAATGTCCAGCTAAATAAGTTGCTGGTACTTTTATTAGAAGTGTCTTAACATTTTTCTGTGGTGTTTCTACATTGATTTCTTGTTTAAATAGTCAGGCAACATGTTAAAAAGAAAGCCACCTGACTACCAATAAATACCAGCTTACCTGTTTAAGTGCCTTTTTGGTGTGCTGCTGGAAGGAAGACACTAGCTTGCTTTGCACTGGTGTGTTAGTAAGGCTTGAGTCTCGATTGGAAGACGCTTCTTCAGGTATCTGCTTCGGACAAACTATGAAAAAGAAAAAAAAAATGGATTTTAATACCATTGCTTAGGCACTTGAGGTCTTAAGAGGATCCTACAAATGGAATAAGGGACCCTGTCACCAGAAAGCAATCTCCACGGCTGATGAACCATGAAAGTCATGGAGTCTCAGGATCTGCTAGACTTGAATTTTCAGCCACACACTAACATCTAATGCATTGCTTCACAAATGTTTGTTTCTAATCATGTTCAACCCTAGACTTGAACAGAGATGAGTGCTATGTTCCAGAATATGAATGTTCACACTGGGAGTTATACCAGTATAACTACAGCAGTCTAATTATATTGCTAAATCTCTACTTGTAGACCTCCACGCTCTAAGTGGCAACAGAGACTGGGCCAGGACAGAAGCTATGGAGTGTAGGAAGCTCAATTACATATACTGAGCTCTTTTCCATGTCACCCCACCACACTGGGGCTACCTCTCCAATTCAGAAAACTAAACTTCTCTCTTGAATAAACCAGTCTGTTGTAGAACCAAATTCTGTACCCTTCTGTACCGCTCAGGAGCTCATGGGTATTTTCCATCTGATCAAGCCTTGATGTGGCAATTGAAATATTTTACGTATATCATGTTTTCTAAATAGAAGTAGACCAGGGGTCAGCAACCTTTCAGCAGTGTTGTGCCAAGTCTTCATTTATTCACTCTGATTTAAGATTTCAAGTGCCAGTCATACATTTTAACATTTTTAAAAGGTCTCTCTCTCTCTCTCTCTCTAAGTCTATAACTCATAGACTCATAGACTCTAGGACTGAAAGGGACCTCGAGAGGTCATCGAGTCCAGTCCCCTGCCCTCATGGCAGGACCAAATACTGTCTAGACCATCTCTGATAGACATTTATCTAACCTACTCTTAAATATCTCCAGCGATGGAGATTCCACAACTTCCCTAGGCAATCTATTCCAGTGTTTAACTACCCTGACAGTTAGGAACTTTTTCCTAATGTCCAACCTAAATCTCCCTTGCTGCAGATTAGATAACATATAACTAAAATATTGTTGTATGTAAAGCAAATAATTTAAAAAATGTTTAAGAAGCTTCATTTAAAATTAAATTAAAATGCAGAGCCCCCCGGACCCGTGGCCAGGACCCAGACAGTAGAGTGCCACTGAAAATCAGCTTGTGTGCCGCCTTCGGCACGCGTGCCATAGGTTGCCTACCCCTGAAGTAGACAGTAACTTTTTTTCCCCAGGAAGTTTAACAAGATTACATGTCTGAATATATATTTAGAAGAGAGACACTGATGGCCCTGTGTTCTAAAAATATTTATAACTATGTAACTGCATAACAGATTGTAATGGCTTCTAAGAAGCCATCCCCGTCTATCAAGTAACCATTGTTTGGTAAACCAAGAACACACACATGCTCATCTGAGTGATGGACTGGAATAGCTCACAAAGAAGAGTTCTGGTCTCTCAGGCAAATATATGTTGCTAATTTTCAGGTCTCTTAAAAATACATGTTTCAATGAGTTAATATTACAGTACTTGCTTTTAAACAGCTGCCTGAATGTGTGTGTCTCTGAGGGTCTCTAAGACCAAAAAAAAAAAAAAAAAAGGCCATGTAAATTAATTTATATTTTAAATCCAACTATGTTTAAACAATATTAAGACTGCAAAAACAGCTAAAATATTCCATTAGACTTACTTTTCAGCAGATAAAAGTAAAATGGCTGTAAAAATGATTGCAGACTCTGATGTTTTGTCTATACTGCTATTTCCATCAAATTTCAACCACCAGTGTAGCTAAAACAGTGCTAGAACCAGTTTGAATTTTGTGTAAATTTCCCCATGCTCACATAGTAACTGGTTTCAATCCTCAGATACATAGCAAAGATTGCCACATATCTTCGAATATCTACTATAGTGCTATGCACGTGTAAACAATCCAGTAGTGGTTTTCCAAAATGTGCAATGGGGTGTATCACATCTATAGAAGCAGGTTTGGGATCCTCAAAAAAGTTGCAATGGCATATGTCAGCTGTGAATTTGGCCTTATACTTTTATCCTGATTTGCTGTGTGGTTTTCCTTTTTACTGCTCAGTGGAGCGAGCAGAGAATTCAGTGCCACTCAATTTCTTCGTCTTTGGTAATGCCTTCCACCATTAATATTATTGAAACTTTTTTTTCTATTTATAAGATAAAGTATGGAATTCTGACAACTTACTTGCCAATAATTCATTGCCAGTATGAGGCATAACTGGTAACACACTGAACATTTGTTTTCATCTTGGGAACAAAAAATAGTCACTACTCATCTCACAAACGGTAGAGAAAGAACTACTTTTTCACAGTTATGTCATTATGTCAATACAGTTCTCATAGTCGACTGGGAAGAGAGTTTTGCCAGAAGCTTTATAAGTGAAATTTGTCTCTCTTCTTTTTTGCTTATGCTGAAATTATGCCTCTCAATACCTCGGGGAGCTGATGGGCAAAAAAATGACTTGAACTCAACTGCATCACACTGTTTGGATAAGAGTCTTTTTCACATGATCAGCAAAGCTCACTATCAAAGAGACAACTTAAAGAAGGTATCAGCAGCAAACAAACATGCTAGTCCAAATATTTATTTAACCTCATCTCTGCAAATATTTGGGCACCTAAGATACAAAACACATAATCCAAAAACAAAAACTTGGTATTTTAAATTGCTCAACTTCTGTCTCCACTTCCCTTTTTGTTTTTAATAAGAAATTTTCATGGATTGTTACATTTCTATTAGGTAGCCAGTTTGTTTTGTTGGCAAAATAAAGGGGTCAAAGAATTGAAGGAAAAGCAGGAGTTGTTTTATGTATATAAAACCCTACAATGTAAGAAAGGGCAGAAAAGTGGAATCTTATAAAAACAAATGAATTTTAGAAAAAATATGACAGGAAAGCCACAAAATGTCCTTCATAAGAAAGTAAGATGCAACATGTCCTGTCACTAAGCATATATTTTATTCCTCCATGGTGACAGGGAACCCCACCCACTCCTTATATAGAAAGGCCCGATTTTGATCCAATCTCCAGGATATAAACCCAAGTGTCCTTAATTTACTTTCGTGATGATACAAGTTCACAATGTTGTGATGCTGTATCATCATCCAAATGGCAAGAAGTCATACAGCAAATGTCAAACTCTTGATGCAGAAAATCTCAGGACAAAGCCACAATATTTGTAACCCTAAAGAATGGAGGGGGGGAGTCTTATTATCTTACTTCCTGTGAATTAAAAGTGATACAGAAGGAAAACTAAAGGGAAAAGTTGAAGAGTAGAAGCAATAGAAATACTCTAATGGGAATGGCAATATTCAGAAAAGTAATACTCAGCAACAAAACAGTCAGCTCCAATATGCAAAACAGAATGAAGAATAGTGTAATAGAAAATAGAGCTATAAGCAGGAAGGGCTAGAAGTAACAGGGCACATGTCCATATACATCAATGATAAGTAGATGGAACTGCCACATGCACACATACCCTATATCAGAAATGTGTGATCCTTTGTTCTCTCTGGATTATAAAACAGCAGCAGCAATACAACTGACTGCCTAGGCAAAAAGTTCTGAGTAGCATGGAGTAGAGTGGGAGAAATATCTGGGTAGTCAGCAATTATTCACCACTAGTGATACGAGGAAGTAGGGGAAGAGAAAGGAAGCAAGCAGAATTAAGACAAGGGAGGCACTTCATTCAGTGAGATGATTAGCATTACTGAGTTCTAGTTTATATGGGGTACAGGACCCAGTAGAGGAAGTGAGAAGAAAGTGGCTGCGAGACAATAAACTGTTAGATCTGTTGATTTTCTTTAAACAAAACAAAATCAATGTGCCAACCATTGACAGCATGGTTCACTAACTTTCTCCAAAACCTTAAAATTAAATGGGGCTTAGGATACCAATGTTAAGTATATCTATACACCAAAAAATGTTTAGTGAAACATAATTCAAAATGACTATGCAGCTACAGCACTGAAAGTTATTAGGAATAATAATAAGCAGACTTGTTTATGATCTACAGAAAATTTCCCTGAATGCATTAAGAAGCCCTATCTTTCCAAAATATATGGAACAATTGATTTTGATTTCAGACAGGCCAGACTGATTTAAAATCAGACCAGAAAAACCAACAGTGGTACAATTCCTTCCCTACTATGGTAACCACAGCAGACAAGAAAGTGTGTCTGAAATATGGCTATTAGTAAAAGAAATTAATATTACTACCATATGCTAAAAACAGTAATCTACCTCAAGAATAAAATCTATGCCCACACTCTTTAATATTAAACTATACAGAAAACATCCTCAGAAAAACATAAATCTCTGACTAAAATATCCCACAAAATTCTATACATTTTCTTTGGGTGACATAGATATATACTTGTTTTGACATAATTGGTCATGGCTTGTCAACACTGATATGTCAAACAATTCACCTAAGTCACACTTTCATCTGCAGAGCTTAACTTGCAAAATCTGAACAGTTCACATCTCCAATCTGTTAGCTTTATTCTTTATCAAACAAAATATAGTTTGGGAGAACATGAGTAACAGTGCTCAAACACTTTTTTTTGGAAAATAAAAAACAGAAAAAAGCCCTGTAACATGATATGCTCACGTTAAAGTAACCAATGCAGCACAAAATAGAATTGAACCTAAGAACTCCACTAATCTCAGAAAACTGCGGATCCTCCTTCCACAGCAAGGCATCTTTTTCATCAGAGAAGTATGATCTGTTACTAACCAACCCCCAACCCTTTAAGGCCTCACTAATTCTGCTCTATAGCAGAGAATAAAAGAGCCTAGAGACCTCCCCCAATTAGCTCCCAGCCTCTCACACTGCACCACTTCAGTAGTTGGGACCTTCCCACCCACAGTAATGAAGCAAATGGTAGTCAATCTTGCCCTGGAGGGGGCAGATAATTTTCCTTTGTAACTGCTGGTGGAGAAATGAAGAAAATAAATCAAAAGCTGGGTCTCTGTCCAATCTGTAAGATGAGGAAGAGCCCCATATGTTCAGGCTGTGAGCCCATTAAACTTCTGCTGGGGAACACTGTACATTAGTATCAAAATATATACCAAACATATTCAGCGGAATCGCTAAGCATCATTCCCAAGAGACCAACTGCTATAAGTCACAGGCTGCCTTGAATGAGCCAAAATTTCCATTCCTGGGAAGGAAGAGTATGGAAAGCCTCAATGGATACTTCATAGCCAAAGGAAGAGGAACATTAGCTCCATAGTCAAGAGTTATCCTTGTGGTTTCTTAGCCCAGAAAAAACACAGAATTTCAATGGACTAACAATTGCAAAGACAAAATTTCAAGACTCAAGATGAATCTGATCCTCCAACTTCTGGATGGCTGATCTACCATGTCCACTAGTGTTACACTAGAGATGAATTTGTCACAATGTAGTCAGTTTCACTTTTACAACTTAAGAAGTTTTAAATTTAAGAGTGCTGGAACTGTAGTTTTTGTTAGGAAGTAGTGAGGTCACCTAGGACTACTCTACACTTAAAAAGCTGAAGTTGGGGTTCGCCTGTCGGCATAGGTACTCCACCTCCCTAAAAGCTGGTAGATGGGTTGATGGGAGAATTCTCCTGTTGACCGACCGACCAAGCACTGTCTACACTGGGGGTTATATAGGTTTAACTGCGTCACTCAGGAGTATGGATTTTTCACACCCTGAGCAATGTAGACCTAATTTCCTAGTGTAGATGAGGCCCTACTCAGAGCTAGTCAAACTTTAGAATCTATGTTTGTCACAGACTGGAAGTGGAAGTCACACCTTTCTATGGATCACTACCATCTCCATCTTGAGATCATGATGCACTCCTCTGATTGGAATGAAGGACCAAGTTGGCAGATGGAACCCAATGGGTTTCAGACAATCTAGAGATGGATACTCTTTTGACTACAAACCACACTACTGTGGTCTGCCACGCACTGTAGGATATTATAACCATTTCTTATCCTAGACTATTATCATTTTGGATCTTAAACACTAAGTATGGCTTCATCTTTGCATGGTACTTGGATGACCTACAACTGATGATAAGAAAGCCTGCTGGAGGGCTGCTGGTGGAATTCTCATTCCAAACTAGGTAACTGGAGCATGAATAATTTTTTTTTAACATATGCCATGATGGTATGGGAAATCCTGATGTACAACCATTCCAGATGGTCGTCAACCTAATTAATCCAAGTTCTTACCACAGCATTCAGTGAAATAATCACATGTTTATCACTGAGGAGTCTAAAAAAAATTTCTAAAAAAACTGCTCAGATCCAGATCAAGAAGTTTGCATCCGTGCTGGCAAAACTGTACCGGGGAGAGTAGGGAAAAAGGAAGAGAAGAGGAGCAGATTTTTCTATACGTTAATTTCAAACAGAGTTTTGCTGAGGTACTGTGAAATCTGAAGGCTATGACTTAAAGACAAGTGGAAAGACACTGGGACCAGTTAACTATCAGTGCTCCCCTCTGGGTAACACCTACTTTTAAAGAAGATATTGTTAGACTCACACATACCCCGTTCCTGCTCAACAAACTCTCTCAAGATGGAAGATTGCTCCAATTATCACCCTGTCTTGAATCCTCCTTTTGGGAAAAGGCTGTCAAGGAGGATGAGTGGAACCATTCTGGCAACATCTAGGACTCTCAACTATTCTGACCCATTCAGTACATTACCCAGATTATACTTGTGTCAGCTGGTGACTTTCTTCTGGCAATAGATGAAGATCAGGTACTCATGCTCATTCTTTCAGACTGTCCAACAATGCTGCCTATGAAGTTATGCTGACACATTTACAACCCAAGCAAAGGTATATGGAATCACTCAGGTGGCTCCATTCCTTTCTTTAAGGGAGAACCCACAAAGTAAAATAGGCCAATCGCTTATTTACTTTTAGCAAGGCCTCACAGTCTTCTAGTTTCTATTCTGGCTTGTCACACATTCAACGTCTATCGAGCGGAGAACCATCTTATTGTTCTATGTTTGTACAATGCCTGGCACAACAGGGTCCTCATCCACAATGGGGTCCTGGGGCTCCTAGGCATGATTGAAATACATGTAATAAACAAACAAACATGGAGCTGCTGATGAAAGAAAAGAAAAGAAAAGAAAAGAAAAGAAAAGAAAAGAAAAGAAAAGAAAAGAAAAGAAAAGAAAAGAAAAGAAAATGGACAATATCCAACATTATATAGTTTCACAGATTTGTAGATTTTACGGCAAAAGAAATTATGTTCTTCTAGTGTTACTTCCTTTAAAACACAGGCCAAAGAATTTTATGCAAAATTCTTGCATCAAGCCCATATATTACAGTTGAGTTAGAAACTAGGGGCGGGGGGGAAAGGACATCAGTCCTTAAAGACTTCAAATGATGGAAAATCCACCACGTACTCTGGTAAACTGTTCAAAATATGTGCCTTAATTCTAACCTGATTTTATCGAGCCTTCAGCTTTCAGCCACTGAACCTTGTAAAGCCTTTGTCTGCTAGATTCAAAAGGGCTCTCTTCTACCAGAAATCTTTTCTCTTTGATAAAATAGCTTGAGCTTCCTAAGGGTTTCGCTGTAAGGTATATCTCCAAAACGCAAATCATTCGCGTAGCTCTCTTCTGAATTTTTTCTATACTTTTTTTTCTTTTTACACATCAAAAATGTATACAGCCCTCCAGTAATGGTGTTACCAATGCTGTATACAGAGGTGATATCACTTCCTTATTCCTACTTGATATTCCCCTGTCTATATGTCCAAAGATTTCATTAGCCTAATTAGCTAGAATATCGCACTGGAAACTCACATTTAATTCCATGATCCCTACGTATCTTCCAGAGTTACTGCTTTACTGGATTCATAGCCCATCCCATTAGTGTTATCTACTTTCTTTGTTCCTAGATGCATGAACATGCATTTGTTTGTAATAAACAGCATGTTGTCCAAATTAGTCCAGGTACCAATCTGCCTTACTGACCTGCCCTTGTCATTATTTACCACTCCATCAATTTGGTCATCTATAAACTTCACCACCAATGATTTTATACACTTTTTCTTAAATATTAATAAAGATATTGAATAGCACTGGGCCAAGAACAGAAGATTTCACTAGAAGCATTCCTTTTGCCTGATGATTCCTACTGAGATCACTCATTTGTCCAGTTCTTAATCTGTTTAATATGGGCAACACTGATCTTCTGCACTGCTCATTTTTTAAGCAGTTGTGTGCAGTAAGTTAAATGCCTTACATCAGCACTTACTGAACCAAACTTGTATTCTCATCAAAAAGTGATAAGACCTATTTTTCATAAAATTACATTGACAGAATTAGTTATGCTACAATCTTTTATTCTTTACTGATTGCATCCCATATTAGCCTTCCCTTCACTTTGCACAGGAATGTCATACTAACCAGACCATAGTTACCAGGCTCATCCTATTTACCCTTTTCAAATATTGGCAAAACATTCATTTTTTCCAGTCCTCTGGAATTTCCCCCATATTCCAAGATTTGTTTAAAAATCAGCACCATTAGTTCAGAGAACACCTTGGCCAATTTTTTTTTAAATGCCTGGTTGCACGTTATCAGGACCTCGAGATTTAAAATGTTTATCCATAGCAGTTGCTGTTTAACATCCTGTCTAGTAAATGTCTGAATACAAAGTATTTCATTAAGAAAGCAGTATGATTGCTCAGAGCTCCGGTATGAAATGCAGAAAAACCTGAGAGTCTCTGGATTAAGTTTAGAAGTGTGAGCAACAAGGGGATGATATCATGGTGGGAGACTGCTATAGACCACCAGACCGGGGGATGAGGTGGATGAGACATTCTTCCGACAACTAGCAGACGTTACTAGATCGCAGGCCCTGGTTCTCATGGGAGACTTTAATCATCCTGGTATCTGACAGGAGATTAATACAGTGGTGCACAGACAATCCAGGAAGTTTTTGGAAAGTGTAGGGGAAAATTTCCTGGTGCAAGTGCTGGAGGAACCAACTAGGGGCACAGCTCTTCTTGACCTGCTGCTCACAAACAGAGAAGGGGAAGCAAAAGTGGATGGGAACCTGGGAGGCAGTGACCATGAGATGCTCGAGTGCAGGATCCTGACACAATGAAGAAAGGAGAGCAACAGAATACGGACCCTGGACTTCAGAAAAACAGACTGACTCCCTCAGGGAACTGATGGGCAGGATCCCCTGGGAGAATAACATGAGGGGATAAGCAGTCCAGGAGAGCTGGCTGTATTTTAAAGAATCCTTATTGAGGTTGCAGGAACAAACTATCCCGATGTGTAGAAAGAATAGTAAATATGGCAGGTAACCAGCTGGCTTAACAGTGAAATCTTTGCTGATCTTAAACACAAAAAAGCAGCTTACAAGAAGTGGAAGATTGGACAAATGATCATGGAGGAGTATAAAAATATTGCTCAGGCATGCAGGAGAGAAATTAGGAAGACCAAATCACACTTGGAGTTGCAGCTAGCAAGAGATGTTAAGAGTAACAAGAAGGGTTTCTTCAGGTATGTTGGTAACATGAAGAAAGTCAAGGAAAGTGTGGGCCCTTTACTGAATGAGGAAGAAAACCTAGTGAGAGGGTGTGGAAAAAGCTGATGTACTCAATACTTGTTTTGCCTCTGTCTTCACAAACAAGATCAGCTCCCAGACTGCTGCACTGGGCAGCACGGTAAGGGGAAAAGGTGACCAGCCCTCTGTGGAGAAAGAAGTGGTTTGGGACTATTTAGAAAAACCGGACAAGCACAAGTCTATGGGGCCAGATGCGCTGCATCCGAAGTGCTAAAGGAGTTGGCGGATGTGATTGCAGGGCAACTGGCCATTATCTTCGAATGGTGGCGGGAAGCATCTGGAGGTAGGCAGAAATAAAAAAAAAGAAGAATAATGTAGTATAGTATTAAAATATAGCATGCTATTAAAAGTCAATTTATTAACTTTTTTATTAAACTTCTTTAATGATAATGTGAAAAGTCAGTGCCAATTTTGACAGTCATTTCATTTTTGGCCACTTAGCTGGCAGCGTTTTGCATCAAACAGAGCATCAGTATTAGATTTGGTATCCAGAGACAAAACCAATTTTAGTGTTGCTTTCAAATGTTCATCAGTGAGCCTTGACCTTAACACAGATCTGTTAATCTTCATGGAAGAGAAAAACTGTTCACATATATATATAAGCAGCAAAGAATCCTGTGGCACCTTATAGACTAACAGACGTTTTGGAGCACGAGCTTTCGTGGATGAATACCCACTTCGTCAGATGCATGTGTATTCACTCACAAAAGCTCATGCTCCAAAACAGGATTCTTTGCTGCTTTTACAGATCCAGACTAACACGGCTACCCCTCTGATACTTGACACATATATGTGTACTTCCAAACATTGCAATTATCCTTGCGGAAGCAGAGAATAACATAGGAAATCTTTCTTGTGAAAGAAACCTGTAGAATTCTGGAATTCCAACATCTGTATACTTCTGCTTCAAAATGCTGTCACATTGAAGCTGTGGAACCTCCTTGTTTTTCATTTTCATGAAGGAATCAATCTCCTAAGTGCAAAAAAAAACCGTTTCAAAACATTTCCAAGACTCAGTCGTCTAACCTGAGTGTGATACAGAAGTTCCCCATACTCACTGTTCATACTTGCCAGAAAAGAAGTGAACTGTCTGATTCAGACCTTGTGCACATATAAAATTAACCATTTTAACAAATACATCCATAACTTCCTTCATTTGTAGACTTTTACTACACAGGGCTTCTTGGTGCAAAATACAATGTATACCGGTGAAGCTAATTCCTGCTATATTGAGGCTGTTCAGTTTGGTCTTCAATAATCCAACCACACCAATGTTTTCAGAGCACATGGATGGTGCACAGTCCATAGCCAAAAATACGAGTTTGTTCCACAGCAGAGCAGCTTTTTCAATGCACTCTTCCAGTTCTTGAAATATGTCACATCCCATTGAGGTACCCTTCAGTGGCATTAAGTCTAGCAACTCTTCAGTTATATTCAAATTGCAATCCACACCTCTAATGAACACTGCACACTGTGCGGTATCTGAAACATCTGTACTCTCATCAAGAGCAATTGAAAATGCTTCAAAGCCTTTTGCCATTTGAATCAATTGTTTTTGCACAATATCAGCTAAATCTGTTATCCTGCAGGCAACTGTGCTGGCAGACAAGCTTATGCATTCAAAAACTCTCTTCCTATCAGGACATAAAATTTCGCTGCCCTTCATAAGACATTCTTTTACGAATAAGCCTTCTGTAAAAGGTCATGATGATTTACCTATCATTTCACTTATCACAAAACTTGCTGTTACTGAATTTTTGCTAGACTTGTTAATCCCCGAAAAGAAATCTCTTTGCTTGGCAAATGCTGCTTTAAGTTGCTGAACTTTTTCGGTGAATGCATCATATTTTTCACGGTGCATCATGTCGTGGTGCCGACGCACATTATACTCCTTGGGAACAGCAATCGTTTGCTGACAAATAAGGCATTGAAATTTTATCTTTTACCTCTGTGAAAAAATATAAATTCTCCTCTGTGTTTTGGAAAACACTCTTTTCTTCCATAAGTGTTCTTTTTTTCGACTAAGTCATTTCCAAGCGGTTTTAATAAAATATATACACTCAGCAATGCACCTCACGCAAAGGACAAAATACGCACTTAGCTAGATTTACTTCTGTTACCTCCTCTCACCCCCCTCACCGCACTGGGTTTCACCACCACTCCACTTCGGCTCTGCCTCTTCCAGGGGTGGCAGGTTCGTAGAAATTTTGGTGGTGCCCAGAACCTGCCCCCACCTGCCTAAGGCTCTGGAGGGAGTTTGGGTGGGGGAGGGGGTCTGTGGTGCAGGTTCTGGGATGGGGCAGGGAGTAGGGGTGCAGGAGGGGGTGAGGGGTGCAGGCTCTGGGACCAAGTCTGGGGATAGAAGGGGGCGCAGGGTGAGGGCTGTGAGGCTGGGAATGAGGGGTTTGGAGCACTGAAGAGGCTCGGGGCTTTGGAGAGGCTCAGGACCAGGGCAGAAGGGCAGGGGAAGGGCAGCCTGCCCTGGCCCTAGTGAGAGAGGCACTAGGACCCCGCGGCAGCTGACGATGCCAGAAGCCGGCAGAGGAGCAGAGTCAGCGTGAGCTGCAGGCTCGGGGCAGTGAGGGGGCAGCAAGTGGGAGAGGGGGGAGGTCCATGGGGGTGGCAGGTGGGGCCACAGGAGAGACTCGGACCCAAATATTGGGAAGCAGCGTGCAGAGAGCTTAGCTGACACAGAAAATAACTCAGGGGAGGCAGGGTTAAGGGGATTTTGGTGGTGACAGGAAGTAAGTGGGGGGGGGCGCGGGGAGCTTGGTGAGCAGCAGGGAAGAGCTCTGCAGGCTGCATGTTTGAGACCCCTGCCCTAATTTATCCAGGTCCTTTTGAATTCTAATCCTGTCCTCCAAAGTGCTTGCAAATCCTCAGCTCACTATCATCTGCAAATTTTATAAGCACACTCTTCACTCCACTATTAATGAAAATACTTAATAGTATCAGACCCCCCCGGGACTCCACTATATATGTCCTCCCACTTTGACAGCAAACCATTGATGACTATTCTGAGTATGTTTTTTCAACCAGTTATGCACTTACCTTTTAGTAATTTCACCTAGACCATATTTCCCTAGTTGTCTTATGAGAATGTCATATGGGACTGTGTCAAAAGACTCACTAAAATCAAGGTATCACACCTATTTTTTGCCCCATCCACTAGACCAATAATCATGTCAAAGAAGGAAATTAGATTGGTTTGGCATGATTTGTTCTTGACAAATCCATGCTGGCTGTTCCTTATAACCCTCTTATCCTCTATGTGCTTACAAAGTGATTGTTTAATCATTTCGTCCACCATCTTTCCAGGTATTGAAGTTACACTGCCAGGTCTATAATTTCCTGGGTCCCCTTTTTTCCCCTTTTTAAAAGGTGAGTTATTATATTTGCCCGCCTCTAATCCTCTGAGACTTCACTGGTCCTCCATGACTTCTCAAAGATAAATGCTAACAGTTCCAATACTGCTTCAATTGATCCCTAAGCACCCAAGGATGAACTTCATCAGACCCTGCCCAACTTGAATACATCTTTAACCTGTTCTTTCCCTATTTCAGCTAGCATTTCTTCCCTTTGTTGTTAATATTAATTTTGTTGAGTATTGCTCATCATTATCCTTTTTAGTGAAGACTGAAACAAACTAGACATTAAACTTCACCCAGCTTCTTTCCTAGTACAAAGCAGAAATATTTATTCAATGCTTTTGCTTTCTTTGCATCATTATTGACAATTTTTCCATACCAACTTAGTAATGGATTTATGACTTTCCTAGGATTTCATTTGCCCTTGAAATACTTCTTAAAAGTTCTTCCTGCACTATGTGCCAATTAAGGCTGCACACATTACATATCTACAATAAAAGTCTCTAAAGCAAGGAAATGAAAAGTTCAGCCATCGGACAGTACATGCCTTTTATAGCTCTACCCAGATTCACAATCTCATAATTCAACTCACAAATGCCTTCTATCTTAAGTATATACATGGCCTCATAAGCATGGTTTCTGAGCACCTCACAATCTTTAATATATTTATCCTCAACACCCCTGCGAGGTAGATAAATATCATAATCCCCATTTTACAGATGAGGAACTGAGGCACAAAGAGACTAAGTGACTTGCCCAAGATCATACAGGGATTCTGTGGCAGACCAGGGACATGAACCCAGAACTCCCATATTCTAAGCTGGTGCCCAAACCACTGGAACATCCTTCCTCATTCTATCCTTCCTTATATTTATCTGAGTAATAGTATCCACAAAGATTATATAAATCCAATAATGGGTATTCATCCACCCTTATGCCTCAGAAAGATCCAAAAGGGTATGCTACAAGTCCACTAGTGGGTCAGGGTTCAAGAGGGAAGGCAGGAGACAGAAATGCTCAAAAAGGGCAATTTCAGTGGCATATCGCCATGAAAATTTCCAATATACTGTAAAGTATGCACAGTATAAACACTTTACTGATTAATCTTCAAGAGCTATAGCATTCACCACTAATTGTCAGTAGTTGGTTTACGGGTTTATATAAGATTAAAATTTGAGGGAGTAGGTTCTCTCTTCATACGTATTTATTACCTCCTAAAAGTAATACGTTTTATTTCTAAGGATGGCATTTTCAAGTACCATTGTTCAGCGTATTGGTATTTAAGATTTAAGTCACACTGCCTCCATTGTGCTGGGCACCATATCAGCACAAAGTAAGATCCCTGCCCCAAAGACATTATAAGCCTAAGACCTTGTCCTAAACAAAGAACTGTGTTGGAGGAACCCTGTGCTCATGCAAAATCCCACTGAAGTTAATGGGGCTCCAGTCAGGTGTAGGACAGAGTCTACCTACACTCTACAAGATTGGGCCTAAGAAGGCAAGCGATATACTAGAAGGAGAAGCAGGGAAATAGTACATGAAAAACAGTTCTATCAGAACATTGTAAATACTCCATAGCTTCCCCATAACACACCTGTCTTTTAAAAACAAAAGAGCCACTTTTCTCATGTGGCCTTGACTCCTTTATAAGAACAAAATCAGGACGTTGTTTCTCAGAGTGTTTTAACTAATTGCAAAAACAACCATAGTTTATTTTGAAAACATGAATAATGAACCTAACTGGTATATATGCTTTCCATAGTAGCTCCTGTAAAGTGAAATTAAGAATACCTACCTCCATTTTCTTCTCCATTACTATTGTTTGTCTCAGCCATTTCAGTGCCATCTAACTCAGATTCACATCCTATATCCAATGTTCCATCCGCTGGGCATGTAGATTCTTCTTTCTGCAGTTAAAAAAAAAATGGGGGGGAGGGGGAGGAGAGAGAAAAGAAAAATAATGCAAGACCAGCCACAAAAAATGTTTATATTACTGTTAGGTTTACCCAAAGGTAAAACTGTTGCAACACATTTGGGTATCTACATTTCAAAAACTAATCTGCTTCCTGTATATGCGTTACTTTATGAAAAGAAGTAAAATGTGATCTTTATGAGACAGCTCTTTTAGCTTTTGATTTTCCAGTTATCCTGTAAAAAGTCACAATTTAGACTTTTGTAAGAAAAGTTATAAATCAAAATGCACTTCCTTTCGCTTTTTGTGTTTGAACAGACTTGTTTGGCACTTAAAAATTCTAGTCATCTAGCTGAACGTCCTAAGTGCTGCAAGAGAAACACAAATCCTTTAATGTTTCTCTTTTGCCTGTGCCTGTTTCCTGAATTCAAATAGTTGCAGCAACCTGGAACTCACAAGCCATGGGAATGATTGCAAATACCTGGTTTCGAGCCAGGGATCTCTTCAGGTTTAAAACAAGACCAAACTAAACATTCTTCCATTAGCAAATGAGAAAATGATTATTCTGAAATCCATTCATTGTTAACCAAAAAATAGTGTATTTTTAGTTCTAAGGACCAGCATTATCCATACTGCTTTTATTGTTTCTAAACTGTGCACAATTATTTTTCTATCACAAATATCAAAGAATTTCCCCAAAAACTTTAATAGATTAAATCTAGTCTGTAGAACATGTAATTTCACATTATTGTTTTCTTGCCCCTATTTCACCCTCCTTCCCAGTATGAAGCCACTATAGTTTGATCATGGGTATTGGGGAAAAAAAAATGTTTTTAACCAGCACAACACAGAAAAACACAACACACAAGAAAAAACCCACAACTACAACCATCACCACCACTTAGTATCAAACCACTCAGGATTTTATCGCTGTAATTATATTCCTGATTTAAAATAAGTTGCAATTTAAAAGCTATTTACACTGAACTTGCAAAAGTCTTCCACTGTTCAAAAAATTAAATATTAACACAATTACTTCATGAGAAAGTCAGTGATCTTCTTGAACTCGCTGCTTATAAAACAAAGGCCTTTCTGTTAACATCTCTACAGCATGGTTTTCTTACCATACGCCAAATTCAAGAACACGTATACTCTTTGAGATAAAACATTCACTGTTTACTTTCATTATAAGACATCTGAAAACAGTTAGAAAAAGACTTTCAGCTCATCTACTCCTCACAGAATCTAATTTGTTTACCTTTATATCTATTGAGACATACATAGCGCTATTAATCCACTTTATGTACTTTCTATATGCAAAAATTCAACTTACTTTGAGAGCATAGAGTCCTGACTTCCCAGGGATTTTGAAGAATGTTCCATCACCTACACGAGTGTTAGTATGAAGCATTGCATTCAGACAAGCTAATGGAGAGGTTCCACTGAAAAATAAAATTGTGCAAAAATAAAGCAGTCCAAGATCGAGTGCCTCTTGTAAAACTATTCCCTCTTTTTTCTTTTTTTTTTTTAAACCCATGCTTGCCTTGCCTTTTTTTTTTTTTTTTTTTTAAATTCTCCCAACCTTGAAAACATCTACATTACAATAACAGGCCAGTTTCAAACTTAATCACATGCATCTGTCCCCTAGGCTTCAGGCAAAAAGTCTGTGAATTATAATTATGCTTTTCTTCATATAGCAACCAGCTCCACATTCTAAAGGAACCGAAGTCCAAATATTTATGTGAAATTACTTCACAAATAACACCATGAAGCCTCATTTTCAAAATGTTACAGAATGTGGCTGCTGCACATGAATGATCAAAACAGTACCAAGTTCATGGGCAGCTGCATCCCATAGGATGAAAAGCAACAAAAAAATAATAATAAAGAGCCCAGGAAGAACATATTTAAACTTACAGGAGTTAAAATTATTTAGGAAAGTATTTTCCTAAAATGGCCAACTTAAGTTACTATAGAAACACACACATATATTTTATACTTTTAGTGGAGCAATAATTATATGCAATATCCTATTGAAATGAACTTTGAAGTACCTTTTAAAAATGGTCAAATAAAATCAACACCTTCACACTGTGTTTAATTTGTCCAAAGATCTTTATGCGATGTATACACAGGGCTACATTTTACATGCAAGAGAAAAACAAAGCATGCATTTTTGCTCCAGCTAAATTCATATTATTCTGAAAAGTTAATTTGGGGGATAGTGGGGGTGCAGGGAGCGCTCACAAACTTATCCTATTTCATATTAATGGAACAACTAAAATTAACTACAGCGTTTATAGGTGTACTGTCATTGTATCCATCTCCCCATGCACATTTCTATACTTATTATTAGAGACTGAACTTTCAATTGTGTTTCTTCACATAGACTCCAATCTTGCAAACACACATGCTTAACTTTATCCACAAACAGTCCCATTGACTTAAGAGTAACTAGTCATGTGTGTAAAGTTATGCATGATTGTTTGCAGGACTGAGCATACACCAGCAAAATACTGAGCCTGGAACCTAAAGTCCATCAGAAATTAATGTGCTTCAGTTAGACAATACTAAAAGGCTGCAGGAATTATGGTTCAGGAGTCCATTATACAATTTTTAATTATTCTAGTCCCTATTCAAAACTGTTTCTTGTAGATTTTATTGGTAGAAGCTAAATTCTGTCCTCTGATGTGCACACTGTCCCTAATGAGTTCAATGGTTGCATCTCAAAGCAGAATTTGTCCATAATATATATACACCTCGACCCCGATATAATATGACCTGATATAACACGAATTCGGATATAACACAGGGCTCCGGGGGGGCAGGGCTACACACTCCGGCAGATCAAAGTAAGTTCAACATAACACGGGTTTCACCTATAACATGGTACGATTTTTTGGCTTTCGACCACAGTGTTATATCGGGGCAGAGGTGTACATTAATTTTCTGACAAGATGGATTAAATGATCATTTATTTGTTGTTCCAGTAAAAGCTCACAAGCAGCTAGTTATAAGGTGTCCTCATATCAGAGCAGCTGTATAATATAATTTATTATAGGTTACCTAAAGTACCATATTACCACAATATGAACTTCTGTATTGACTTTCAGACAGTGTACATACTGCTTCTTCATTAAAAACTAATACTATAGCTAAAACTGCGGCTTATAGAGCTTCATGTCAGATATTAAATGGTAAATTTTAAAACATACAACATAACATTTTTAAAGGATTTGTTCTTTAAAAAAAGTATTTTTCCTGCAAATAAAAAGCATCCTACATGTGATTTTGAGCTGATATACTACTGTGTAATCAGCCTAGGAATGTGAGTAAATTACAAGTACAATTATTGTACTAGCTGTAAAGTAGAATATATTAAAATGTCTTGTTACTGTTTGAAGATCAGTGAACACAGTTCAAATAAGATGCACGCTTTTCTCTAGAAATGTTCTTATTGAATTACTGGTTCACATACAGTGAAATATGGCATTTAACTAAGCAATGCAAGACCATTTTTCTCAAGTTACATTTTTTAGCTGATAACACTAGTCTACAATTTTTGAGAAGTCGTCTGCTTCAGAGATAAAATGTGATATTATGTATTTTGATGTGCTGAATTCAAATATGACAATTAAAACAAGTGATTGGCTACTGTTTCTAAGATATTTAAGTTTTTACATTTTATGTCTATGTATATTGTGTAGATAGTAGAGTTTTAATCATAAATTGTAAACCTAGGTCTTTTCATGCGTTTATGGTTGCTTTACATGATAATATTTCACCTGTCCTGTTTATGTAACACTTTAAAAATCAGCAAAAGGTTCTATAAATAAAATTTATTATGAAACAAAAGGCAAAAAACTATAATGTACATAGTTTAGTCCTATTCAGTGTCTACTTGGTGCTTCTTGGCTTGTCTCTTGTATTCATTAAATGGAGCATCTCTTGTCACTGTCCAGCAGTAGTCTGCAAGCATTGATGGGCTCCATTTGCCCTGATAGCCTGCCAGAAGATTCCACTGCTGTAGTCTGGAGCCTAACAGCTCTGCCTAACTCTTGGGTAGTTCCAAATCCCTGACAAGGTCATTCAGTTCACCTTGTGTTATGAGGTGTGGTTCAGAGGAGGAGGATGGGAGAAAATGTGGGTCCTGTAACACTGATGGTTCAGGACCAGAAGTTTCATCCTCTTCCTCTTCCTCGTCTGACTCAAGTGAGAATGATTCTGGTGCATCAGGAACCGGCAGTCCTTCTCCGTGGGGTACTGGGCGGATAGCTGATGGAATGTTTGGATAATGCACAGTCCACTTTCTTCTTTGACACACCTTTCCCAACTGGAGGCACCATGCAGAAGTAACAATTGCTGGTATAATCTGTTGGCTCTCTCCAAATCATTGGCACTGCAAAAGGCATAGATTTCCTTTTCCTGTTCAACCACTGGAGAAGATTTGTTGCACAAGTGATGCAGCATATGTGTGGGGCCCACCTCTTGTCCTGATCTCCAATTTTGCAGCCAAAATAAAGGTGAGAAGCTTTCTTAACCATAGTGGTTATATTGCGCTTTTGTGATGCAAAAGTCACTTCACCACAAACATAGCAGAAGTTATCTGCACTATTCACACAAGTACGAGGCATCTCTGCTCACTTTGGCTAAACAGAAATGTGTCCCTTTGCAAAATCAAACACCGACAAAGAAGAGAGCACGACACTGTATGATTTCTAGAGCTGATATAGGGTCATTTGTTCAGCAGAGTGATGTATGCTTCGTTATGACTGCATCATCCATGACTTCTAGGAATAACATGATGCAATTCATATCATGTATGATGCAATACCAGCTTCAGATTGCATCATTCATTGTTTTGCCTAAAAAGCAAGTACTGTCCAAACCCAGTCATAGATTTATTCATAGATCCAGTCAAAGATGTATTTTAGTCATTTCTGGTTTAAACTGAGATCCCTTCCCTTTATAGCTCACTTATCCTCTGCCATTCCCAAGTCAAGGGTCGTATATACTGACCCAATAGCATAATTTGAAAACTAGAGCCAATCAACAATTTTAAGCATCATTTTCATTCTCAGTGACCCAGAATTAGTAAAGTTGGACTACATTTATTTCAGAAGCATTTTGGCTGTAGAGCAGTGTAACATATATAACTTGAAGCTACTGATAATTATGTCAGATGCTTGGACCTTCTATTTAGTGAAGCTGTCAAAAATGAAGACTATTTCAGCAGGATGCTGATAGGCAGATGCTAACTGCAAAGGCAGCTGAATTCTATGCATGGAATAACAAAATGGAGTTGTGTGTGTGTCTATATAATACTCAAGTTTGCATTTAGCATCTTTCTTCTAATTTCTGCTGCTGGTCCATCTAGAGAGATTTTGGTCATAACACTTGTGTTTAGGTATCTCATCAGTAGGCAATTACAATACAAGATAAATGAACTCAAAATATAGAACTCTCTCCCCATGGCCACTATTGTTCTCACAGCAGGTATCTTAATCTTCAAATATGGCCAATTTGTAAATGGACAATAGTAACAACTTTCCGAGTACAAAGAAATCCATGTCAGCTACTGAGCAGTAAGTACATGTATCTGATGTGCCAACTTCAACAATCCCTATATTAGCTCCCCTCCTGTAGACCACCAAGAGGGGGAAGTGGAGATCAGACCAATTCTCCTTGTGTTGAAGTTGAACTGTATAATCCTCAGGAGACACTTGCCACGTACTTCATCAGAAAGCACCAGTCTGCATCCTGAAAACCCAAGGATGACCAACAATCGAATCATGCAGTGTGCTGTCAGCTGAGTGGAACTGAGTCTGAATATTACCCTAGTTTGCTAGGGATGCATGAAACATATAATGAGCACTCCAACCTTCTCTCCTCCTTAAAGGCCACATTCCTCTTTTCACAGGCTACCACTCTTTCGTCTTTGTAGTAGAGAGAGTTAAGGCTGCAGTTGCCCAAGAGTATCTTAAAAAGCTATAAGGCTGTTTTCCCCTTTCACTAGGTCTTTCCTAGGTATTTTGTGACTTCCCCTGCCACTATTTTATTCCTTGCATGTTAAACAGAAGATACCAAAAAACTTTGGGTAAAACTGTATCAGAATCAGTTCAATTTTGACCAAGTTGCACATCGTGTCTTGGTATTTATGACTCTAAAAGAGCCACATGTTTTAAACCTACATATTGAAAAAAGTTTGTTACTATAAATCAGCATATACGAAAATTATTTCACATTTTAAAATAGGATGACAAGACAGCAAAGGTGAAATATCGAGATGCAGTGGGAGGGTAATAGGAGTTTATATAAGAAAAAGACCCAAAACGGGGACTGTCCCTATAAAATCAGGACATCTAGTCACCCTATTTTAAAATTACATTTTATACTGTGTGGAAAACTATTCTGTTATTATGAAAAACATTCTTGAGTACTTTCATCTGTGTGTCTTTAAGGTGGGTATTTCCTGTTACCACAAGAAAACTGATTACTCTCACACACAAAAAACAAGCACTTTTAGAAAATACTTTGAAAGTATAAAATATTTTAAAAGATACTTACTTCCTATAAAGGAGATAGGAAGGCACGAAGCAACCACATATAAAAGAAGAAGAAAAAGAATAATTGGTTAGTCTTCCAATACAAAAAGGTGTTACGACTTTTTGATAATTTAAAAGATATTGTCAAGTAGTTTAGGATGCAAAATTTGCTGTTTTCTAAAACTGTTATGATTTAGAAGGACACAAGTTCCTAAACACTGTGAGATATCTTCCTCCTAAAATGCACACAAACTTCCATTTACCAGGGCAACCTTCCCCTTTCTCCCCTCAAAAAGTATCCTGTATTTTGTGCTTTTGAGCTGCCTCTGCAGGTTCTGCAACAGGAGTTAACTAAATTACCTCTCCGCAAGCAGAGACTAAAGAAATCTGACTACTATGTTCAACTATCCTCCATAAAACATCTGGGAGTATTGAACAATTTTTGCCACAGAGAAAAGGACAAAAGTCAATACAAACAAGGGTTTTTTTGTGTTTTTTTTTAAGATTACTAATGAAAAATATGTTTAAATAAATTAAAACCCCTTAAAAACCTAAAGTTGTAGCCTCCGTTTAATTTTAATCATCTTCGCTAAACAGATTGCCATGGGAAAGATGGCTTGCCAAAGTACATTGTTTTAAAAAAACAGAGATTAATTGATTAAATTCAATTTAAACAAAGTACAACACAGCAGACAAACATTTCCCCACACTGCTCAGTCAATGTACCTCAATTGCAGAAGAAGGGAGGCCACTAGTAGCAACAAGAGGAGTTCAGCCATTACACATATGCACATTTTTGTTTAGGCCTCTTCATCAAGATTAGTAACAAGGGTGTCACTTAGTTCCAAGTCTGATGACAATTTCTATAATGTGGACACCTGACTGCTGCAAATGGTACTAAAATCACCAATTCATTTCACACGGGCAACCAAACAGCCAACAGACACTAACAACTTTTGATCACTACTGGAAACAAACCAAAAGTTAAAGCTCTATAACTCATTACTAATCCCTAGAGCTAACACAGAGCCGTATTTTTAGTATTATTCAGATATACTATAGAAGCAAGAGATTTACCCTACACTATAAATAAATTAAACTAATATTTTTTCAATATATATGGCAGGCAGAAATGCTGGGGAAAGCCTTGACTGAGCATGATGTTTGCCCATGCACATTGGATCAGGCCCCATATGTGTTGCTTTACAAAGGCCTGCTAAAGGCAGTGGAAATACTTTAACTGAGTTTATGCAGTTTTGGATCAAGCCCTTCCTTACACAGTAGCAATCAGCATGAGGTTATTACCCCTCTCCTCTTCAAGAACTAGCGGACACAAAACGAAGTGAGCAAAACCATTTCAACTAGGAAAAATACACATGAACATACATACAGCTCTGATCCCGCAAACGTCTCCATCTAGTCAGACCCACATGCCCTACAGGACCAGGGTGGGGACATTTTCTAGTTTTCAACTATATTTGCTTAGAGGTGCCCATGTCTAAGAACCACCCTCATTCAGTAGCTACACTTATTTACATTACTTACTTGAATATAATTTTACAGAATTCACTCCTAATTTAATGCAACTGATCAAGTAATTAAATGTAAAAGAAGTTACAACTTCACCAACATAAGGACTATTGATACTATACTAGATTAAATAATTTATATTTCTCCTAAAGTTTTCAGGAGTTCTCTCCCCTGACCATCACCACCCATATAAGCAAATTGGTCATAATGTAAGATAGCGGTTCACTGAAGTGGACGCAGAGTATATATTCTGTTATAGATTATTTAATATCTCACAGAGTATATACACTTTGGAAAGCAAGAACTGCAGACATGGATCTTTAACCTACAACAGGGCGGGCAAACTTTTTGGCCTGAGGGCCGCATCGGGTTTCATACATTGTATGGAGGGCCTGTTAGGAGATGGGGGCTGGGCCACGACCCCCTCCCCTATCTGCCCCCCCCGGACTCCTGCCCCATCCAATGCCCCCTGTTCCCTGACAGCCCCCCTGGGCCCCTGCCCCATCCAACCACCCCTTGTCCCTGTCCCCTGACTGTCCCTGGAACCCCCGCCCCTGACTGCCCCCCACTGCCCTATCCAACCCCCCCCTCCTTCCTGACTGTCCCTGGGGACCCCTGCCCCCATTCAAAGCCTTGTTTCCAGCCCCAACCCTTATCCACACCCCCAACCCCTGACCACCACCCCAAATTCCCCTACCCTCTATCCAACACCCCCTGCTCCCTGCCCCCTTACCGTGCTGCCTGGAGCAACAGTGGCTGGCAGAGCTGGAGCCAGGCCACGACGACAACGCCACCAGCCCCAAGAGCTCAGAGCCCCACTGTGCCGGAGGCAGACTGAGCGAGCTGAGGCTGCGGGGGAGAGTGGTCGCTGCTAGCTTCCCGGGCCAGGAGCTCGGGGGCCAGATAGGACAGTCCTGTGGGTCGTAGTTTGCCCACCCCGACCTACAATGTAACACTGTCTTCCTGAACAAAGAAAAACTTCTCATATGAAGGTAAAAGTACAACGCAAAAGAAAGTTTATACTGAAGAATAAGATACTAACTATATTGTAGGTGGCTAAACTAGAAATTATATATATATAAAAATACAAATGTCACAACACATGCTGTACAGACAAATTATATTTACACCTTAACGTTCATTCACTTTTTAAAAATAGCTATGCTTGTTCTCTTTTAACTGATCTGTGCCCTTTTGTCAGACAGTGCTTAAAATACCACCCTGTATATTTCTAATATTCATAGGTTCTAAAGAAAATGCTTGTATCATTAGAACACCCCTTTAGATAACATTCACTTATAGTAATAAGCATTCTTTGACCAGAAAGGAAATGATGATAATATTTTACAAAACATGCTTTCATTGTAATTTGTTCTGCATTTGCGGGAAAGTAGAGAGAAAAAAAAACCAAGAAGATGAGACATGCTCATACTGTAGAGAGAGAAAATACCAGAAGAAATCCACCACAGTAGCACATAACTTTAAAAAAAGAGATCTACACAAAAATGAGAAGGCTGGTTTAATGGAAATTAAAAGGAACAGTCACAAGAGTGAAATACCTGTAAGCTGCATGGAAACTATTTTAAAACACCATAACAGAAGCTCAAACAAAATGTATTTCCCAAATTTAAAAAAAAAAAAAAGGAAGAAGATGATAAAAAATGCCACCATGGCTAAACAACAAAGTCAAAGAGACAGAGGCAAAAAGGCATCCTTTAAAAATTGGAAGTCAAATCCTACTGAGGAAAATAGACAGGAACACAAACTCTGTCAAGTCAAGTATAAAAATATAATGAGGCAGAACAAAAAAGAATTTGAAGAGCAACTAGCAAAACAGACACAAACTAACAACAAAAATTAAGTACATAATTAGCAGTAAGCCTGCCAAATAACCAGTGGAGCCACTGGATGATCAAAGTGCTAAAGGAGCACTCAAAGAAGATAAGGATGTTGCAGAGAAGCTAAATAAATTTTTTCATCAATCTTCACTGAGGAGAACGTAAGGGCGATTCCAACACCTTATTCATTCATTTTAGGTGGCAAATCTGAGAGTTCTGAAGAAACTCAGATATGAAACTGTAGAACTACTAACTGTGATATGTAACCTATTGCTTAAATCAGCCTCAGTACGAAATCACTGGAGGATAGCTAATATAACACTAATTTTTAAAAAGGCTTCAGAGGAAATTCTGGCTGGTAAATCTAACTTCAGTACTAGGCATTCGGTTGAAACTATAGTAAAGAACAGAATTATCAGACACAGAGATGAACACAGTATGTTGGGGAAAGCAGCAAAGAATCCTGTGGCACCTTATAGACTAACAGACGTTTTGGAGCATGAGCTTTCGTGGGTGAATACCCACTTCGTCAGATGCATGTAGTGGAAATTTCCAGGGGCAGCTATATATATGCAAGCAAGCTAGAGATAACGAGGTTAATTCAATCAGGGAGGATGAGGCCCTGTTGGGGAAGAGTCAACACAGCTATTAGAATTTTGAGGGTGTCAACAAGCATGTGGACAAGAGTGATCCAGTTGATGTAGTGTACTTGTACTGTCAGAAAGCCTTTGACAAGGTCCCACACCAAAGGTTCTTCAGCCAACTAAGCAATCGTGGGACAGGAGGAAAGGTTCTCTCATGCATCAGTAACTAGTTAAAAACAGGAAACAAAGGGTAGGAATAAATGGTCAGTTTTCACAATGGAGAGAGGTAAAAAGCAGGTTCCCCCAAGTATCTGTTCTGGGACCTGTGCTGTTCAATGTATTCATAAATAATCTGGAAAGGGGTGAACAGTGAGGTGGGAAAATCTGCAGATGACACAAAATTACTGAAGATAGTTACGTCCAAGGTTGACTGCCAAGAGTTATAAAGAGATCTAACTAAACTAGGTGACATGGCAACAAAATGGCAGATGAAATTCAATGTTGATAAATGCAATGCAATGTGCTTTGGAAAACTTAATCCCAACTATACATATAAAATGATGGGGTCTAAATTAGCTGATACCAGTCAGGACAGACATCTTGCAGTCTTAATGGATAGTTCTCTGAAAACATCTGCTCAATGTGCAGCACCAGTAAAAAGGAAACAGAATGTTAGGAGGCTTTAGGAAAGGGATAGATAATGAGAAAGAACATATAATGCCACTTTGTAAATCCACAGTACACCACACCTTAATACTGTGTACAGACCTGCTTGCCCCATCTCAAAAAATATATATTAGAATTGGAAAAGTTACAGAGAAGGGGACAAAAATGATTAGGAGTATGGAATAGCTTCTATATGGGGAGAGATTAAAAAGACAGGAACTGTTCATCTTAGAAAAGATGATTAAGGGGGGAATATGATAGAGGTCTATAATGGTCATGAATGGTGTGCAGAAAGTGAATAGGAGTATCTTATTTCCCTTTCACGTAACACAAGAATCCAACAAAATTAATATGCAGCAGAACAAAAACAAAAGGGAAGTACTCCTTCACACAATGCACAGTGAACCTGTGGAACTCACTAACAGGGGATATTGTGAAAGCCGAAAGTAAACTAGGTTCAGAAAAGGATTAGATCAATTCATTGAGGGTAATTTCATCATCGTCTACTAACCAAGACAGTCAAAGATGCAACTCCATGCTCTAGGTGTACCTAAGCCTCTGAATGCCAGAAGTTGGGACTGGATCACTTGATAATAGCCCATTCTGCTCATTCCCTCCAAAGCATTTGGCACTGGCCACTGTCGCAGGACAGGATACTGAAATAAATGGACAATTGGTCTGACACAGTATGGCCAGTCTTATGTTTTTATTGTAAGCCCATTTCCATCCTGAGCAATCTTTTCCAATGTGGTAGTTGCAGTATGCAGAATATAGAAATAATCTAATGCTAATAATGATGATAAATTTTTAAAATGCATGCTTACAAAACTCAGGCAGAAACAAAAAAGCACTTTTTGAAATCCTCATCAAAAACTGTTTCAGAATAAAAATGGAAACTGAAGCAGGAAGAACTCAGCATGTGCTAAAATGGTTGCCAAAGACATTAGCTAAAGCGTCCCCCCAAACATAGGATTTCCTGTCCATTCAGTATAAACTATGAGCAGGTATTTCACTACTTTGAGCAAGGCACATTTAAACCACTAAAAGAGTATGTAACTTTGTGATGGTCATTTTCTTCAATAAGCAAGTGTGATTTTTCTTCACTTTTTTCATTACAAAGTAGCCTATTAATAAATTATAACTAATTGTATAACTACTTTTTTGTTTCTGCTCCAATGCTAGTGGTTGTCTTGAAGAACAAAATTAGGGGAAGAGGAAACACATGGGCTCTTGCCATGGAGAACAAGCCATGAAAGAAGAGGGAAAGGTCATAAAAGGAGATTTCCCCCCTCCCCCCAAAGCCAATAAACCTATTCTTTCTGCTTGAGAAATTATGGTTTTGATGCATATTATGTACTGAAAGTCTTATTTTCATATCATATTTCACAGGCACTTGTGATTTTTAAATGTATTTGATTAGAAAATGAAAAAATATTACTATGCTATAATTAGAAATGCTATAAAAACAAGACAAACAGCTATAAAATGTGTGAACACAAAATGAATTGTTAGCTTCTAAATCTCTATCCTTTGAGTTGGGTGTCAATTGTATGTCATTCATTCATTCAACAAAAAATTAAGTTTGAAACTAAATGATTGTGTCAAACAAGACACATTTAGCATTAATTTAATCCCCTTCCTTCTCTAACATTTAATCCCACACTAGGGAACTACAGAAAGTTATCACTAATTCTGTTATTTAACTTAGCCATCTTAAAATGGTTAGCCTCCCCCACAAAAACCTCTTTGGGTTGTTTTGGGAAAATACCACACACTGACCTTTTTCCTTTTCTAACTAGCTTTATTCTTTGTGTGGTCAGAATTTGATTGGCTAGCCAAGTGGTAATTTACAAGGTAAAATGTCCTAAAGAAATACAATACTAATTGTGTTTTTCCATGAAAACACAGCTCCACAAGAATATGAACCTTAGGAGCAGACTGACACACTTTTGTGCAAAATAAGAAAAAATTTCATGTGTTAAGGTAACCACCAAAGGGAGCACTTACAGTGTTTGAAAGTGACTGTATCAAAATCACACACAAAGCAGAAGAGAAGGGACAAATTATCTGCTTGTGAAAATCCACCTAACTCAACAGTTCTCACTATGGGGCAGTCCTCTCACGGGACGCATGGGAATGTGTCAAGGGAACCACAAGATGCGCCGGGGGGGGGGGTGGGATTAGAGCTCTCTGTTTGTCAGCCCCAGGTGGCTGGGCTGGGGATCCTGCAGGAGGGCCGTGCACACCCAGAAGGAGGAGATTAATAACAATAATTGGAGATATATATTTATCTCCTAGGACTGGAAGGGATCTTGAAAGATCACTGAGTCCAGCCCCTTGCTTTCACTAGCAGGACCAAGTACTGATTTTTGCCCCAGATCCTTAAGTGGCCCCCTCAAGGATTGAACTCACAACCCTGGGTTTAGCAGGCCAATGCTCAAACCACTGAGCTATCGGCTGGAGCCCTGCCACATGGCTCAGGCTGTCCTTCTCCTCCGCCTCCCATTCCCTTACAGGGAGGCAACCTGGGCTCAGATTCTTCTCCGTCCCCCACATCCCTCACCTGGAGGGGTGGCAGCAGCAGCAGCAGCAGCACAGAAGCAAAGGTGGCATAGAGGCGCTAAGTTTGCTGTGAAAAGTGATATTGATGAATATCACTTTTTCACATTGCCACCCTTACTTCTTGCTGCTACTGGTACAGTGCTCCCTTCAGAGCTGGGCGCCAAGCAGGAGCTGCTGCTCTCCGCTCTGCCTTCAGAGCTGGGTGATGGTACATGTACTTGTGGAGGGAGGGGGAGCGTGAATGACTACAGACACAAAGAAGGGGGGGGGCAAGTTTGAGAACCACTGATCTAACTCAATGGAACTGAGCCCACTTACAGCTCCAGAGAAATTAGCCATATTTATTTTTATAGCTAGTCTAGAAAAATAAATTTTTGAAGTCACACCCGCTGCAAAGACAAATGCAAAATGTTACTAAAATTAGATCAAGGGAACACCCAAGACGCGATAAAGCACATATCAGCCCTCTTTCCCCCTCACAGCTATGCAAAAATATCCAACACCAAAAATCCAATTACTAAATTTTTTTAATTAAATAAAAAAATACATATTTCAGGTAAAGGAAAAGTGTGTTAAATTATGCCAATATCTAATTATTCTTTAAACCAGTCCAAAAAACACTATTTGGTGAAATAACTGGCAATTGTTGAATGTGAAGATTTTGTTTTCATTTGATGGATGTTTACAGATGTATCTTTTCTCTCCAAAATTGTTAAAACCTAAAAAAAATTACTGACAGTTTGAAAGCCAGAATGTGACATGAAATGGAAGGATCTATATACGGAGTTTATGAAAATCTCACATTCTGCTGAGAGGGCCAGCTTTAATACAAATATGCTGGAGAGAAAAATAGTGCAGATTTTCTTTCAGCTGCTTTCACTAACAGAAGTCTCAATATGTTTAGCTGATCTTAATTATTTTATTCCTTTAATCCAGTATTTTAAAACTGACAAACTGCCAAGATGCTGTCCCGTTTGAATTTGCCACATTAAATGTGCAGTTTCTAGCACACACTTTTCTGAGTTAGTAAGATTTGGAATTCCTGCTTAAAATTTCTGAGGAAATTATTCCTCCATTAAAAATTCACCTCATGCCCAATCTCTACCTTTACATCAAGTCAGAGGAATATCAATATTGTAACGATTTTACTGTTTTTTACTTAACAAGGATGAGTTCTTAGGTCCAACTGAATAGTGGCCACAACACTGCTAGCTTCAATCCCATATACATTTGGATTCTGCTGCTAAAAGTATTCTAATATAGTTTTCCTGACCACAGTGACGATGGCTCAGTTTTTTATTTAAAGAGCTTTTGAGATCCTATTATAAGCACTGAAATATACTCTACTAGGAATTAATTTTGACCCTATTCCATAATTTCATTCCCCCTCACCTGGCCTTCTTCTCTTCCCTAGGAAGGATATCCATGTAAACAACATGAACTGCTAGGGAATAAAGATCTTGTCTCCTCACATCCTTTTTGTGATGTCACAGCCATCAATACAGCAAATGTGATGTAAAAAACAGAAAATTGACTTCAAAAGAGGGAAAAACAGCAGGAAAACAAACCAAGGAACAAAGATGTTTTCATGGAAATGTCATTAGTAACAAAACAGAGGCGGGGGGAATTGAGATGGTGGAGGTGGGGTGGGGAAAAAAATGATGATGATACAAGCAGAATTCATACCTACTACAGTGATTTCTCCCTCTTCCCCCCACCCAAGTGATCCATGAAACATTTATGGATCTTAAAGTATGGGTTGGGTTGCAATTATCAGTTTTGTTCTCAGATGCAAGGAAATCTGACCAGTGCGCTATGAGATATGAAGCTACATGTCTTCAGCGATCCCCTTCAGCAAGGAGAAAAGCACCACTGATATATTTTGAAAGGAGTCCAATTCAAATCTCTGACCAGAAGGATGAGCACCTCAAATAATGGCTGTGAAAAGACACAAAGAAAACTTCTAGGCAAAAAAACCCCCCAAACACTCTAAACGTAAAGGTGCCTTGACTAGTTGCAAAGGAGTGTAGAGAACAGTGGATTTAAATCAGTCATTTAGAAATAAAATCTTTTTAGCATAAAGTACTCTGGAAGTCAAAGATGATAATCACTCAGTGACTTCTGATCTAAAGCTAACAACCTAGTTAAGCCTCATTTTATGTTCCCCTATTTCTGTGCAAAACTCTGCAGGGACAGCACCTTTTATTCCTCCTTTAAAATATCAAAATGCAGGAAAGTAGCTTTTTTCCCTCCTTGTAAGCATTCATGATTTTTTCCTCTGCTTTTTATGGGTCATTATTTTTCATTTGATTTGTTTTGAGAGAGTGACAGTTTACAATTTTGACACTGAACATCAAGTGGGGTTCCCCTCCAAAAAATTTCATTTGTAGGTCTCAGTATCTCAAATTTTTACAATCGGGGGGAGGGAGGGGAGAATAAGTGTGGGAAAGTATCATCCTATTTCTACATAAACATTTATATTTAAACAATAAATGAAAAAAATACAAATTTAAAAAACAAAATCTATTTTGGGGGATATTAGAGTAGAACAGCAGAAAGAAGATTCTGTCCTCTATAATAAAAGCTGGGTTGAGAAAATCCTCTCTTTCTGTAGTAATTTACCGTTTAAATACCCTCAACTCAAACATCTATGAAGTAATACTGAGAAATGACACTGTCACAAACAAGACGACTGGCTATCAAGGAAAGCCAAAAATAGTGATCTTATAGTAATACTTCTTGGTATCAGAATTAAATATCAGCAGAAGGCTATCTGCTTGCCTTTGACTACTCCAAAATAAATATAACTGCTAAGATTTTGCTGCCCAGCACAGTCAAGAATGTCTTTAAAATATTTTTGTTAACAACTCTCATCTATCATGGAACACTAGAAATATACAGCCTGCTGTTATGGTATATATAATTAAGAAAAAATCAAATTTTACATGGCCTAGAGTACCGGTTCAAGTTAAGATTGTGTTTTTGAGGAAACACACATTTAAATACGGAAGGTATGCTGCTCGGATTGGAATATGCACAGTGAATCACTATGCTGAAGAAGTTATAGTTAGCAGTGTTCCACTGTAGAAACCTCCTTTCTTTCCTTCAAGGTACTAGGCAGATTATTGAACCTTCATGTTTTAACTTGGCCCAGATGCAGATTCCACTATTACATGTTATGTTATCATTAGCTCTTCTTTGTTCTTTTTTGACCTTGAGTGGTTTATTAATTCTGAGAGTGGTTTTTAAGCTTAGCATATGGTAAAATCACAATGTACTTTCAAAACTTCATTCTATAACCAGTTAAGGTTGTTAGGTGACAACAATAATACTACCTATCACATCAACTGCAAGATCCCAGCACTAAACTGTGGAGAAAAGAATAATTAAGAGAATCATAAATCTCATATTGCTCTCGTAACAGACAAGCACATTATTCTTACTGGGTAAAATCTTGATTCCTAGTCAATGACAAAGATTCCCATTAACTTAAATGGGTCAAAGATTTTACCCACTAATTACAAAGAAATGCATATTTCATCACAAAACAATCTTAACTCTTACCCAGGAATTGTTAGGATATTTATTTATTATTACCTTGATTTCAGTGTCTAAATACTTCCTTTTGGATGAATACCATTAAATGGTAAACATTATTGGATAATATATTTTTCAACTGAGAGCAGAAAGTTTGGTAAGTATTTCTAATTCATGTTTAATGAGAATATTGTTTATGTATTCTTCAGTAAGAATCTATTTAACGTTTACCTTATGTATTCATGGTATAAGTATGACACTGATCCTGCAAATACACACTTCACTGAATGTGCATATGGATTTCAAGATAGGCATGTGCTTAAATACCTTCGTGAATATCAGAGCCTACCACTGCACAACAGAAAATGTATCTAGATTCACCAGATAGGTATGTTAGATATGCGTACCTAGCACAGCCAACATTAACTCCAAAAAAAGATAAAAAGTGCAGGGGGCCTGTGCAACAACAGAGCTCAGGCCTGCCTTCTGGTCCTTTTTCCAACCAACCAGGATACTTTGCAAGAGACAAGTACCCTCCCCTATTAACTCACCATGAACTAACGCCCAACAATAGACCCAGATTTGAGGGCTTACTTTTAGATTGTGGTGTAAAACATAACTATTTTTCCAGTAGGGCCAACTCCAAGTGTTAAAAAAACATAAAAAGTTTGGCCCATTAAAATTATAAGACTGGTTTAAAAATCAGGAGATGTATATATATATATATTTGGTTCTTTTTATTTGTTTTCTGATTTTTGATGCTGTACAGTTCATATTTTCAAGCTTTAATCCACAACCATGACAGCTAGAAACTAATTTTGTTAAAAATTAAAACCTGAGATTCTCAGGCAGTCATATGAAATAGGGCTTTTAAAAAAATATCAAGTATTGTGAGATTCAGGATAAAATTGAGAGAGCTGGCAAGTGATGGGGGCAAGATCTACCACAAGATAGGAGAAATTGATGGTTCTGAATTTTTTGGTGTATGAAACTTATCCGCTGGAAAAAGTTGCTTCCCTCTCCCCTCAAAGCGTTTATAGGGACACTGGGCAGCGAGACACTAGGTGGGAGAGGGAGGTATAGTTGCATAAACAGCCTTTGAAGCCAATCCTGTGGTACTTAACTGATGTTGGGGACCAACTCCTCCTTCCTACAGTTTGAGATAGGAGTACTTCTATCCTGTTGGTGGCCAGGCAAAGCAACGTCCTTCACCTCCCCAATAAGGCCTTAAATTTTCAACCACCAGATTTGTTTTGGTTGATAAACTGAAGTTTGATGTCCAATTCAAGTTCTCTTCATTGTGAGGAAATTCCTAGTAACTTTGTGAATAAAAAAAATGAATGGGTTTGCATCTCACAGATACAAGAGGACATCCACATATGGCAAAAACTAAGACTTCTCTGGCTGCGTTTTGGTATCTGAGTGTCAGTGGCCAGAGGTAAGCAGAACGATTCAGGTCACAATGTGTTATTTGGATCCATGTCTTTCTGGATGATAAGAACTAATATGGAAAAATGGGTACAATACTAGTGAAAAAATTTCAATGCCTCCCTTTGAAAAGGCATTTTGCTGTTATAAAGAAGCTTTTTCTTCAGGAAATTATCAGCACTTGATAATGACAATCTGGCCAATTACCTAATCTTCCTTTTCCAGCTAAGATTATGGACCAGGTTGCCACACAACCCTCACAGTATTTTGATGTCTGTCTAAGATCTCCTTAATCTTTACCAGTCTAGTGCAAATCTATGGACAGCAATTCTCTCCATAATATCACTGCCTTAGTTCATGCATTTCTATACATCATCTGGTTGAATGATATTTTGATATAGCTGGTTAGGTTTATAACTTTGTAAAAGTCTTGCAAAACAAAACAAAAAAACAAACAAACAAAAAGTTTCTTCGACATTTAGCATATATGAAAAGGTTGAAACTGGACTGATTTTCACCTGCTCTCAATCCATAACATAACCGAAGTTTAGTAGCTCTTTAGAAAAGATTATAGCCAACAGCATTTATTTTTTGGAAGTTTCTTTCCCAGCCTTTTCACCCTCTCAAGTCTTAGATTATCTCGCTTTTTGGCTGGGGTAGTTGTAGAGGAAGGATGTCATTCTTCAGATAATGTGGTTCAATTTCTAATTGTCTCAGATATTTAAAATATTTTAATGATCTATTAAACAAAGAGATGGACTGGTAGCACAAACAAAGATAAATTAACATAAATAGTGGAAAACAACAGTGGTTATTTTCAGTACAAATGAACAATTGTCTTGAGATATGTATAATACAATAGACATGAAAGCATTTCAAGCTCTTCTAACAGACAAAAAATATTATGATAGCCCTTGGTTGGATTCTCAAAAGCTGATAAACTGATCTCAGTAATAACTGAAGCAGTTTCATAAAGAAACAGGTACAAGCTAAAATTTTATCCATGAAGGCTATATACTAAGAGGGAGATATTCTTGAAGCTACACATTTTTCTGGTTTCCATCTAGTGAACAAGCATCTTCTACCAGATAAGCTTCCAAATTCCATTGTCTGCTCTCCAACTGCAGGTAAAGTAGAGTCCATTATGAATAAGAAAAGAGAATCTATTTTGTCTCACTTATCTATCAAGGTAAATAGCTCAAAAGAGCACTCTGTAAGAACATTTTCTATCTTCTCATACTATCTTTACTGTTTGAATAATTACAGATCAGAGGATGTTAATGTCCCTAAATTTTGTTTAAAAAATTCATTTATCCTATTCACAAAGGTAAAAAAATTGGCTTGTACTTGTCAATTCCTCCCATTTACATCTTGAATATTTGCCAGCCAAAGGATTATTGAGACTTCAGTGTTCAGAAAGTCATCTGTATTGATAAATACTGAGTTGTATGTGAATTATGTGCAGAAAATGGGAATTTTTCATGTGGCTTAACCAAAAAACAACAGTATATTAAGTTGTACACTTTTTTCTTTCAGATGTCATGTAATGAACTAAGAAAAAATTCCGTATCAGCATACTAATTGCTTTTCCTTTCCATTCTGCTTTCACACTGAAAATTGGACAAAGTAATTTGATCTCACAGTAACTTTAAAGATTGGTATAGGAATCGAGAAAATTATAAGAAAACAGAACAAATTAGCTTTAAACAAAATAAAAGATGCTGCATTTAAAGTGTCTATTATATGCCTTCCTGAAGAGTTATACTTGATCTATGTCAAAATCCTTGTACCGCGAAGTCTTGCAGTCATTTTTTGGTTTTATTTCTACACAGAGATGTTTTGGAAGTTAAAATATACGAATGTACGAACAACACATTTCAGAAACAGACCACAGAATGCCCCTCCTACCCCATATATACACTTCAACAACTCTCTACCAGCTCCCACTTAGCTTGACAGCCTCCACACACATCCCAGCAGCCCTGTAATATATCATGCTCACCACAGCCCCCCGCACCTGAGCCATGCTGGCCATAACCTCCAACACCCCCTTCTTCAACATCCCAGCCCTCAGTCCCGCACACATACACCTGTGCTCCACTCGCCCCCACACACGCCACCTCCCAATACTCCCCACTCACCCCATAGCATAGCAACTTGCCCCCAGGACCTTCTTGGCTGTGCACCCTCCTCCCCCCTTCTTGAGCAGTGCTCCACTCCTGTCCCAGTTCAGATTACCACTCCTGATCCCAGCTGTGATGGAGGAGCAGCTGAGCCAAATTTGAGTAAATGGCACTGCCTGCTAAACCATGCACAGGGTTGCAGCACCACTCAGCTTTATTTTGTGGGGGGTTTCCCCTGTGGCTGGGGGCCCCTCTGAGATGGAAGCCCTGTGAAAGTGTCCCGAGGGCACATTGGTTAAGATAGGCCTGCATGGTAGAGGGTTTGCGAGTGTCCCCACATCCTCTCATCAGGATCACTAACCTTCCGCCTGCCAAGGTTTTCTGTATGCCTCTATTCCCCATTCCCCCATGCGAGGCTCCCCCACGTCAGGGACTGTGTGGACTTCCCCATTCTGCCCCCACTTCCTCCTAGTCCCCCAAGTTATTTGTCTTCTTTCTTTCTGAGATATAGATCATTGAGGGTATCAACCTGTTAAACTCTATTAGGAGGACAACAGACGAGATTGAGTATTGTTATGTTGGCAGACGTTAATGGGTGCCACCAACTAGTCCTTTTATCTATAGTCAATTACAGAGGTGTTTACAGCTGTGGTAGTGCTAATCAACTATCAGGGTTCCACATGTCCCCCATTTTTCCCCTTTCAGTTTCCAGATTTTCTCTAATAGCAGCAGAGAGTTCTGACCACAGAGGCTTGAAAAATTGTCTGAAATTCTGAACTGATTGGATAAGAAGTTAAAAAGTTATTGCATTACACACAGCCCATTTAGCTGAGCATAGTCCTTCACAAGCTCTATCTACCACCAAACCTCAATGAACTGAAGATTTCATAAAATGCTAAGAGCTCTGGACAATAAGGGGTTTATATTATTAGAAAACCAATTTACAGTCTCCCTCCTCTTAACCAGGAGATGTTGGCAAAGCTGGCTGATTAAGACAAACCTCAGAGAACCTATCACTCTTTTCACAATAGTGGTTAAGTTAACAAGGGTTCAGATGAACACATACTTTGACTGGATATAAGTAAAAAGATTAAATTAAGCAAGGGAAAATTCTAAGATTGAATATCAGGAAACTGCTCCCCAAAAAGGAAGTTCTGTTAAATTAGGGGGAAAAACCACATGAGCTATTTTAAACCAATCTGGAGAAACCACTGGAAACAGGGAAGAAACTTGCACTGCCAGGGGAATGGATTAGTGATCTAGTCAGACACCCCCGCCCTTTAACTTCCACATATGTATGAATGGATTTGTACACATCTGTAAGAAATCTTAATTTCTCTCTCAAAAAAAAGATGCAAAATTTAAAGCAGATTAATTTTTTTACTTAAAGAAAAGAATTATAAAAGTCTACTTTTGCTGCTATATTGCCAAAGGGAGGCTACACCTTTCCAGAAAAAAACACTGAAAGATGTTCTTGACACAACCTGTGTAAGTTTTAAAGTGACAATATGCATTTGGGGACTCCAATACTCTAGTTTCCATTTCCACACAAGTTTTATTAGTTACTAATTTGGGTCTCTCAAAAAATTCTACAGCTGAATTGTATTAACCATGACAAAGGATAGATGAACACAGGTTGTCTTTGTTATATAAAGCATCAAAAATATAGAACATTAAACCTTTTTCACAATGAAAAGGATGCTGAGCATGGAATTTGTAGAAAGGATTTTCACAGCTGACACCTATTTCCTACCTACAAACAGTAGGTTGGTCGGACCAATAAGAAGTGTAGATTTTTATTGTACCCAGTGTAGTTGGTAAATATCACAAACAAGACTATCAACATTACTGTATATACTCGTTCATAAGCTGCATTTTTTTAGTAAAAAAAGGAAGCACCAGAGAAGGGGGTCGGCTTATGAACAGGTATAGAGAGAGAGAGGTGAGACACAGCCCCTCCCCTCAACAGACAGAGCAAGGAGAGGCAGCAGAGCCAGAAGGGAAGAGGAGGGGATAGAGTCTCTCTGCTTCTGGCCATGCTGCTCTCCCTCCAGACTCCAAGGCAGCTGCAACTCCGGCCCTGGCAGGCTGCAGCCGCGCCGCCCGGCCCGGCCCGCTGGAGCAGGCTGCGGCCGCGCCGCCTGGTCTGCTGAAGCAGCTCCAGCCAGGCCAGAGACATCCTCCTCTGGTCCTCCCCAGATAAGGTGGGAAGAGCGTGGGGGTCCCAGGCTAGGGGTGGGGTCATGTGGGGAGTGATCACAAGGGTTACTCCCCTGACCCCCAGTTTCTCCCCCCCCCAAAAAAAATTCCCCACCAGTTGCTGTCCCGGCGCGCCAACTGCTTACCCTGATGGGCTGGGACACTTTGTTTACTTAGGTTTACCTCCATGCCTGTGGATGCTGGAGGTAAACAAGCCATCTCTGACCTGCAGCAGCTTATCCTCATGCAAAGGAGCCAAAGTTTGCTGACCCTTGAATTATAGGGTCGGCTTATGAATGGGTCATAAAACTTTTCGATTCTTCCTTATCCATCTTGGCGGGGGGGGGGAGTCGGCTTGTAAACAAACCGGCTTATGATCAAGTATATACGATATACTATTAGTCGTTATTCATTGTAACAATTGTTTACTGTCCCTCCCTCCATACTTAGAAAAAAGTAACCTCTGCAATATGGCACTAATACACAATGTGGATCCTAATTTCAACAAGTTACAGTATAACAATGGAGACTTGGACATATTCAAAGACAAAATGCTTTTGCTTTACAGATCTAAAATGATGGCATTACAACTAAACATGGATTAACTGTAAAATCTTCACTTTCACTGTATGTGCTATAATTTCACAGTATAACTACAATATAGCACATATTCCCTTTAAATGGGCTTCAAGCATTTAACACTCCTATCTAGCCCTTGGGGAAAAAACAGAATGGGTAAACAAAAACTGAAATAACTATACAAGTAAAACGAAAATATACTTTCATTATAGCTAGGAAAGCAAGCTTCTCATACAGATTACATTCTCATTTTCGCGGTCTTCATAGTGAAGTACTTTCCAGTGTTATTTCTTGATTTAAAATAAACTATTTTATTGCTGACCCTTTAGAAAACCAAGCAACAGTATTTTGTATAACCACCTATCTAACTTTCATAGAAGTTATGTCACACATTGTTGCACCTAGACACATCAGACTGTAGTATTACAGAGTTCACGAGGTGGAGAAATGAAGCACTGAACAACTTACAAGCAAATATACTAATCGAAAAGAATAAAATCAATCACCTTACCTAAGAGAATCAACTGTTCTAAGGCCCCAGTTCACTAGAGCACATAAGCACATGCTTAAATTCCTTGATGATCAGCACTAAAGTGCAGAAGGAGAACCCTTAAAAACATTGTAACTGACATAAACTCTTGAAGATCTAAGGGAAGTGGAGTGACTAGATTGGTGTTTTTTATTTCTACAAATTAGTTACGAAATCTGAATATCTGCAGACACTCAGCTACTACATACAGTCGGTTTACAACAGGATACAAATTATATTATGGGGTGCCTGTATTTTATCCTCTTTATTTTATATAGTTACATATATGTGCACACACAGAGAAAGGTTTAGTGGATAGGGTACTGACTGGGAGTCACAAGATTAGGGTTCCATTCTCAGCTCTGCCAATGATCTGTTGGGTGATCTTGGGCAAGTCACTCCACCTGTCTCCATGCTTCTTTTGCCCCTCCATCCTATGCCTTGTCACTTTATATAGTAAGATATTCAGGATAGAAGCTGTTTCACACTACGTGTTTGGGCCCGGTACAATGGGGTCCCAATCCACTATTATAAATACAAATAATGCCAATGGTCTTTTCAACTCCCTCTTAAATTTAACCCACATGATAATAAATTTGAACTTAAATGTATATCTGAGAGAAACATAAAATTGACACCAATTTGAATTATTTCTTATATGACAAGCAGAAGCAACAGTCCAAATGCATCAAAAACACTCATGGAAACATTATTTTCCTGTACTGTCCCTTAAAGTCCCTTGACAAAGCTTCCATGGTGCTTCAAAATGGAGAGAAGCAGCATTAAAATATACCAATTAGGGATAGTTTCTACATAAACGTGAACTAAAACAAGCCACCAGTAGCTAAAATATGATACATTAAAATATGCCTAAATATTATGAATTTTAGAATTATCAGTCCAGAATAGTATATCCAAGATTCAGAAACATTTACAAATAAAAACTGTAGTCTCTGAAATCTCCAATACACTTGCCTGCAGCAGATCTTATTGTTTAACTATGGATCTTATTGTTTAACATATATTGCTACAGCAGGCCTGGGCCACATGCGGCCTGCGTGGGCTCACTGTGTGGCCCGCAGGGGGCGAGTAGGCATGTGGCAGGTGAGGGAGGGGGACTGAAGATGCAGGCGGGGAGTGGTGGGGGGTGAGGAGGCAAGCCAAGGGGGTGGGGGACTGAGGAGGCGAGCAAGAGGGCAGTGGTGGCGGGCGGGCAGGCAGCGGCAGGGTCTGAGGAAGCGAGCTAGGGGGGTGGAAGGGGTGAGGAGGCGAGTGGGCGGGCAGTGGCGGGGGCTGAGGAGGCGAGCCGAGGAAGTGGGGGGCTGAGGAGGCGAGCGAGGAGTCAGTAGCTGACCTTTTCTACTGATCTGGTCCAGCTTCCATCCCCTCTCCAAGGGTTGCAGCTGTCTGGAGGTGCTGCCTTCCACGCCTTCCTCAGTCACACCTCATTCATTAAACAGGGCAATTGATTACAAAGTTGGGGGAAAATCTTATTCTACTTTTAGCAAAAAGACATTTTTCTTTTACTTTAATTATACTACCTTAGGGGCCTGCTATAACATATTACTAAGGTTTAATACTGCTGTTTCGGTGAGGCAGCACTGGGGAAGGAGGGTTTGTTTCCGTGGGGCGGGCAGTGCTCGGGGGGGAGTATTTCGGGGGGCGCTGGGGTGTGTATGTGTTGTGTTTTGGGGGGGGTTGGTGGCAGTGGGGGGGGTCGTTCGGCAGGGCCGGGGGGGGTCAGCCCTCAGCTGTTTTCTTTGGAGTAATATGGCCGTCGCCACTTTACGAGTTGCGCAGGCCTGTGCTACAGCATTTAAAGACCACAACCATGTCAAAGTTCCATTATGCCTGTGTATAAACATATAATCTATGGCTGTCTCTTCCCCCAAAGACCTTACAGTGTAAAAAGACAAGTAACAGGTATCTGAGACAAACAAGAGGGCCAAGAGAGGAGTGGTGGAGACAGAGTAGCAAATATAACATGACATGCACCATTCTTGGCTGATCAGCAACAGTGATTGCAACTGTCCACCTGCATTGCCATAATCAGGTTGCAGTCTGCTATATGCATTTTAGGGAAGAGGTGAGTTTTGAGAAGGTACCTGAAGGAGGACCAAAGAGAGGATCTTTCTAGCAGTCTTTCATTGAAAGAATTGGTAGAAGTTACTCAGACACAACTGCTCTCATCATTCCACAGCAAAAACTGCATCAACAGATGATGCATATGCAGTAATTGAGTCATACCAGGTGAAAAAAAATGCACATGAGCTTTATTTCTCTCTTCCACCAAAATGCCCCTCTCTGTCCCAAAGATTGACTACATAAAGTCAGAATAGGTTCTGACATTGAAAAAAAAAATGTGCTCCTTCACCTGAACAGGTCTCCCAAATATAATCTAGCAGACTAGAGTAACCGTAGAGGTTTTGGTCCCCATCCTTGGCTCTTCCCATAACAAAACAAACCAGAAGACCAAAAATCCTTTGTTGTTCCAAAGCTGAATTTTAAGGTTCTATAATAGTCAAAGGGTACATCCTGCATTCTTTTTTATTCTGACTGGAAGAATAAAACTGGGCAATGATAGTATTTCTTGACCAAGAAGAAACCTTGAAACTACTGGAGAAGGGAAGAAAATCCTCCCTATACCGTGGAGAACCAGAAATACGTTGGCAGTAAAGAAAACTGGGCTGCCAAGCTCATTTACCCTATTTGCAGAAAGGCAGCAAATGGGAAAGGGCTTTTAAAGTCAGCAGCTCCACAGACATAGAACTCAAAGGCTTAAAGAGAAACTGGCAGAAAGATCAAGGGATGTAGAAGCACTGGGTAAAATATCAAAAGCACCCACATCACTTAGGAGCCTATATCCCAGTGACTTTAGATGGGACTTCAGCACTTTTTAAAATTTTATCCAACAGTTTTAACAGAGAGAGAAGGGATAAATGACCACATGAGACAGAGCACTCAGAGCTGTGACCCAAATGGAGTCCCTTGAGATTCCAGAGAGTCCCTGAGCGCTACCAGTGCGTTCCTAAAAGCCCTATACTCAAGGAAATTGATGTACATTTTTTTTCCTCTGAAAAGAATCATTTCCTCAGGCTCATTCTGAACTCAAACTAAAGCTTTTAGTGTCCATTGTCCCTATTACCAACCCAGGAGATAAATTTAATAGGTGACTTAATTAACTAACTGAATAGGGAGGCTTTCCACAAGGACAGGGGAATGAAAAGAGTCTTGTATGTTTCTGATGCATTGATACCAGAGAGGATCAGAAACCGTTGGAGAACCTGAAACCATAAACAGACAAAATGAGGCAATGTACACCTCTACCCCAATACAATGCGACCCGATACAACACGAATTCAGATATAACGCGGTAAAGCAGTGATCCGGGGGGCGGGGCTGCGCACTCCAGCGGATCAAAGCAAGTTCGATAGGACGCTGTTTCACCTATAACATGGTAAGAGGTTTTGGCTCCCACGGACAGCATTATATCAGGGTAGAGGTGTACCAGGATACTCAGTAAGTACATCTTCTGTAGGACACAACAGCAGTACTGGAATTGGAGCCAGAAAAAACAAAAAAAGAATGACGGTCAGAGACACTGCCTCCTAGGACAAGGTCTATGTTTCAAGACATTTGGGGATGGGAATGGACAGGTCCTTGTACACAAAACTGGTGCAGTGAAAAAAGTTTCAGGATCCACTCCATTTGTTTCACCTTAGAAGCTGGGAGCTTAAAGAGTCTGGTGAGCATACTGTTTAGGTTGACCAGGGAGGGTGTCATTTATCGATGGACAAATTTGAATTGCATACAGTTAGGTGTTCTCCTTTGATGGCTCTTCTCAAGTAACAGATGAAGTCATGGGGTTACTTCCAGGCAACGTACTGGTGTAATATTTCTGCACAAATCGCATAAATTCTCTAGAAGAAAATCTTGAGAATAATCACAGTCTTTCTCTGGCGCCTCCTCAGGTTCTGAAATCTCAATATCAGCAGCTAGGTGAAGAAAGGCTATTATCACCTTTGAGGATGAGAAGCAGAAAGGTTTGAGCCAGCTTTGTTATCTATGACAAATATCTCTTCTTAGTCTTCCCAAAGAAGATTATCACCATCAGAATCTATCTGATCCTGTGTAGACAGCATGACCTTGGGCAGAGTAACAGCTGCACGAGAACCAATGTACTTTTTGGAGAGGAGAGGGGGATGAGAGAGAAGGACTTGAATTGACATTTCCTGTAGTAATTAAGAGGGAAGCCAAGTCAAGAAGGAAAGAGAGGTAGGGTTAAGAATTCTACGGATAAGTTATAAATGCAGTAAAAGTAGCAGAGAGAGCAAGATTTCTTACTTCTTCTAAAGCAATGGTTCTCAACCTGTGGCCCACAAGCTGCTTGCAGCCCAATCAGCACACAGCTGCAGCCTATGTAACATCCTCAGGGCCATACAGGTAGTATTGGATGTGACCCACAATGGTAAATAGGTTGAGAACCACTGTTCCAAAATAATAATACTAAAAATAATAGGCCAGTCACAGTTACCTGAAGATACACTCAGGTCAAACATTCCTTAACAGCAAGAAGGGTAAAGGAATGATCTTGCCCCAGAGTTCAGAATCCTGAGTGTGACAGAGGAGGAGGGCAAAGAGATACAGGACCTGTGGGTTAAAGTTGCATTCTAAAAGTTAAAATATTTCTTGCCCCCCTTTCCTTGGTTTATTGCCCTTTTAACTCCTGTAGATTCACTTTTTCTTTAATCTATTCTAGAGAGGAAGGAGTTTCTGAGTGTTACCAAGCAAGGCAGAGGGAGAAGTACAAAACTAGGGAGAAACAGGGCATGAACAAGAATCCTCAGCACCAAAACTTTTGGCACAATTTGACTGGAGATTTTCCCCAAAAACTCATGTGATAAGAACTGCAGACTGATACTTCCGTGTTTTCAGTTTCTGGATTCAAATGGGAGGGAATCACATAACTTACTTCAGGTTCCAATATGTGTTAACATTTCATGGTACATTCCAAAGAGTCAGCCTATGATGTTTTTCATTTTGTACAATAGAACCTCAGAGTTATGAACACCAGAGTTACGAACTGACCAGTCAACCATACACCTCATTTGGAACTGGAAGTACAGAATCAGGCAGCAGCAGAGACAAAAAATAAAAATAAAAAGCAAATACAGAACAGTACTGTGTTAAATATAAACTACTAAAAAAATTAATGGAATGTTTAAAAAAAGATTTGATAAGGTAAGGAAACTATTTCTGTGCTTGTTTCATTTAAATTAAGATGGTTAAAGCAGCATTTTTCTTCTCCACAGTAAAGTTTTAAAGCTGTATTAAGTCAACGTTCAGTTATACATTTTTGAAACAACCAAAATGTTTTGTTCAGAGTTACAAACATTTCAGAGTTACAAACAACCTCCATTCCCGAGGTGTTCGTAACTCTGAGGTTCTACTGTATTTATTATTGCTGTTCTTTCTATTATTGGGGGTAGTTACTATCTGGGGGTGGCAGGTGTCATTTAATAGTATTTTTCATCCATTGGACGCAAAGATACCTTCTGCAATGAAACAAAAAAATATACATGTTAAAATAATCATTAATTTTTTACAGTAAGACTCTGAAACCCTAGTCTTTTTTCTTCTCCTCTTCCCGAGGACCTTACTTTTGTGTTCCACTGTGGCTGTAAGTGTCTCTCCACAAAGTAACACACTCTTCAGAGAAGAAATGCATCTTTGGAAAGTCTGTATGTAGCAGGGACATAGTAATTGTGTGCAGTTTAGTACTGTAAGTGTTATCTGGGGGTAAGAATTCAGATATAGCTTCGTACATTATGATAGCTTTTGTACTGCTCCAGAAAGGCTTAACAAAAATTGCAGTGTCACAAAGTGACAATCAATAGATGGCCAGAGGCATAATAAGAAAGAACAGGAGATGGAGTATCTGTGATTCATAACGTTCCAATCTTTTATTTGGGAAACTTTTGTTTTGTTTTTAACTAAAACAAGTAACTCATACTGCTAGATCAAAGTCTGCAGATTCACTACCTATCCTAAAAATAATTCAGACATATTTGAAGCTTGCACCTTTAGCACATATACCTCATGACTACGGAATGAGTTGCCTTTTCATTTCTGGGAAGCCAAAGTGCTTTCCATTTTTCAACAAAAATGAAAACATACTTAATTGATGTTTCATGTTTATGTAAAGCACCTGGAGCATTCTGTAAGGAATCCTGTATGCACTGCGGGAGTTAAAAAAAAAAAAACTACTTGGCCTTGGCCAGTGGGTAAGTACTCCCCACTGGGTTTGGGAGTCTAAGCTATCAATCTAGGCAGAATTTAAACTTTCACTTGAAGAAAAAACTTCAAGCCCTTTCAAATGTCAATCTAATATAAACCAGCATAGTGTTGTATTCTTGAGTCTGCAGACAGTGATGTCCACTGCCTCTGCTGCTGTTCGTAGCTTCCTCAGACAGCAGCAGAGTGAATTTATATGGCTCTAGCTCAGTTTCCCTACTCTTGTTCTGAACCCTGTAAGCAGCAGTGAAGCTGTCACAAATCATGTCAATTTGATGATGCTGCCTAGGAAACCTGTAAGCAGCAAAAGCAAGTGTGGAGTTATTCCCAGAAGAAGACCCACCCACACCTGCCCACCTGCCAAAAAAGAAAAAGGTCAAGGCAACAGGATGGGTACAGTAGCCAAGAACTGTCTCCTCTCTCCCTTCACATCAGCCAGGAGCCTCTGGAAGTGCCAAAAATCCAGCCACCAGCTACAGAGGTTATGGAGCATCATATATATCAGACAATTACTATCCTGAGACTAATAAAAAAGAACAAGCACTGAAAGTAGCTCAGGATCAATACCCACTGTAAAAATCCCAACACCTACTCCCTCTCCCATCAGCTGGGGATAGTGGCGGGGCTGAATTGTTCATCAGGGCATTCCCCTTGATCACGAGTGGTATACCCCTCCTCATCTTTCATCTATCACTTCATATCTGGCTACTAGGTTTCTGGTAATTATTTCAATTCCTCTGACATTTCTCTAATAATAAAACCGCCTGCTGTTGGCAAGTGAGTCAATTCTTTTCAGAATCCTTTTTTGCCATCCTACACTCTCGCAAATTACCATTATAATTCTTTTTACCTGGAAATAATCAGAAGAGGTTCTGCCCAAAGATTTCTCACAAGTCCTTCCCCACTACACTATATCGCTTGGACTCTAAATTAGCATGCAGCAAAACTGTATAAACTAGAAAACATGGAAGCCAAACAACTTTTGACAAAGTTAACTTCCATTTACAAGTCATCACTGTGAATGGCTGCCAGAACATAAATTTTGTTCTATCTTTCTAACTGCCTGATAAATTCTCACATAGAAGAAACCTACTAACACATAACAGGTCCTTATCACCATGAACACATATTTTTAATCATACCTGGATATTTGCAACTTTACAAGACGTTAAATTGACGTTTCTTACCATGTTATTTTTATAGTGATTCTGATATCTGTCAAAATCAAACATCTACCCTTAAAATCATTGTGGATTTTATCTCAATTTTTAAAAAATTATATTAGAACACAATTGTTTGTTTTAATTAACCCATATATCTTTCTCATTATCCTCTCTTGACTTAGCCCGCTACAAAAAACATTATAGCAAATACAGGAAAAAAAATTAACTAAGATCGCCAATTACATACAGAATTTGATTTGTTTTTATGAGGATAACAGTAGGTTGGAAAGCTATGGAAGTTGGTAATGGAACAGGAAGTCTCTCTTAATCACCAGTTCAAATTTGCCTCATGTCAGTACTATCCAAAAATTGTCATCATTAAACCACTGCTTAGTGGCCTATGCGAAATAATTTGGTGTTCTCAATCCAGTTAAAAATGGCCAGGTGCACAATTGACACCTTCATTTGTAATCTCAGCAGAGAGGCCAGTGTTTAAACAGGCACATAGCTCAACTACCCTGTCTCCAAGAAAAGCAATTATTTCAGAATAAGGTTGAGGTACAACGAAAGGTAAACTTGACATTTGCACTATTGTTGCATGCATCGCACCTGCTCTGTAGATAAAAGACTACAGTCTCAGGGAGATCAGTTTGCTAACACTTACATTTAGACACACACATAATTTATTTTCGTTAGTTAAGAAAAACGTCAAGCTTTTAGGCCCCAAAATTGTTTACCTTAAGAGTTGGTTTTCCTTCCAGGTACAGAGAGGAGGATTGGCCAGATGATGATCTTTTTACAAGTGATTGTCGCAGCAGGAAAGATATTTAAAAAACAAAACAAAAACAAAACTGAAACATGCATCTCAACATGATATAAATCTGTGCAAGTGTACTCTCCAGCACAGCTTATGACCATAGTTTTGCTTGTTTTTCCCTTGAGGTGCACCTGGATTTGTGGAAGTGTTTTTGTTTTTTAAATTTTCTCCCTGCTGGACTTAATTTGGGTAGAAAAACAACCAAACTGTTGGGGAATTCCAAATCTTATAACATCAAAGAGAAATAAATGTAAGGGCCTAAAAGGCCGACAGAGTCCTCCTAAAAGATTGGCTGCTAATGGCAACAATAAAAATGCCAAAACTTATAAGTTTTTAATTCTGAGTAGCTAATACAGCAAGAAATTTTAGCTTAGTTACTTTTGCAATATACATGCAAAATGACTGAACTAAGCAGTCCTATTGTTCACTATACACTGGAAAGGCTGGAAGAGAATTTTAGGAGAACTTCACCCAGAATTGCTACAGGTTTGCTGATAAACATATCAGCATAAGGAAGAGGGAATAGGATACATAACCCTTCACTGCTGGTTCAAATCCAGTCCAGTTAAAAGAAAGTCATCAAAGAATGAAGGCTGTTCAGTAGTCCAAGACACTTGGGTGGTCTCATTCCAGCTCTTTTTTTGGGGAGGGGGAGGGAAGATTTGTGGGGGGTGTTACAGGTTGACTATTCATCACAAAATCCACCACTACTTGTAAGTCTCAGTAGATAGCAGCATGGAGACTAGAGTGCCTTGTAAGCCATAGAGATGGTCCCCTGCAGATTACAGTTAAAGTAGCATGGCTAAATAGAATAAATTTGCACAGCCTGCTGCTCTAGCAGAAGAATTTAACCACCAACATTCTCAGTCAAAAATCTTTCATGGGCCTTAATTTCAACTATTTTCAATGCAGTAGAAAACATTTAATCCAAACTTTGTTTAAATTTAAACTCAATTCTAAAAAAAAAAGTCACAATTTCCAGACAACTGCAACGATCAATTTTTAGGCTCCTCAATTTGGGACTCAGTTAAATAGACAATACAGAGATTTGTCCTGCCTTCAATAGTAGGAATGCTCATCACTACACATGACATTCCGTATAGTTAGTTATTACTAATTACCCAGACGTGCTGCATTCATTTTACAGAACATACATACTGAACCACAACACAAATCATACAGAAATGAACACTTGTCGATCCTTTTCTTGCCTGTCACTCTGAGTTCATGCATTACTACAAGGCTGATTTTCCGCTAAGTAGCTTCTTCTTCCTGTTGTATGATTTATTTATATTTATCATCAAAGGGAGTTTTCATGTTTTCGGTATTTTAAGTATATTAAAGAGCTAGCTTCACTCCCTACCCAGTCTCTGTATACTGCTTCCTCTTTAATACGCCATGATAGAGAGAAAAGCATTCTAAGAATTATGAAGAGGTGTTGTTATTATAACAAGAATTATTAGAATAGCATTGTAAGTCAGAGTGCAGTAGCGCCATATCACAAGACTAGAAAGAACAATCAGCAGCTCATTCGTTGCTGTGGAGTATCTCAATATACAATTTTCAAGTCATTTCTTTTCTGAGACTTTTCTGTTGTTTCCATATCCTTGTGGCACAGATCCTAAGTTCAGACATTTATTTTCTAAAGCTCTCTCCTTCTTCCTTTTAAACATTTTAAAAGATTTCTGAACAGCAACATCTTTTGCAGAGCTTTAGGGGGCAAATGCAGCTTCCACTCATACATAATACTATCCCTGCTGCTGTTCATTCCATCAACACACACTTATTATGTTTTACAATATGCTCGTATCTAGTTTACCAGTAAGCTGCATGGTTATATACTGTGAAAGACTCTACACTGCATTATTCCTTCTGTTTCTTAGGAAATGTTTCTGAATGACAAGAAACATAACAGTACCTAGGGAAGATTCTTTTGGGTAAACAGTATAAATTCAGAAATAACAGATATAATGCAGTACTATTCTACTAGACTAGTAGTCTTTAAAAGCTCACTTGCCCTACATGTTAAGCATCACAGTAAAAGGATATAATTAAAAAGAAGCAAATGCCTACCTTATTTTGCTGCCGCAGGTCAACACCTACTGACACAGTATCTTTGAAGAGAAATTCCCTGTGAGCTGTTATCCCTCAACACCAGTCACAGAAGAAGAAAATGCACCCTGTATTTGAGCATCATTATTTTCCTCCCCAAACTAATCTCTCCTTTCCCATTAGAATAATCTGTTGTTTTGTCTTCATGTCCAAGCTCCCAGTTATAGCTTAGATCACCTCACAGTTGTGATTCAGGAATAAGGAGCTGTATGTCCACCAGAAGCTTGACCCAAAGCCCACTGGAGCCAATAGAAAGACTGCTACTGACTTCATTGGGTTTTGGATCAAACCCCATTACCCCAACTTGCTCATCCTCCAGGGGTTTATCCATTGCAATCCATTTCTGCATCCCAGTTACTTGCAATAAGTTGAGTCATGTGATTATTTTAAAAAGTGGGCGAGGTAATCTCTTTTATTGGCCCGACTTCTGTTGATGAAAGACATGAGTAGGTCCAAGAAAAAAATATTAACTCACCCACCCTTTCTCACTATCATCCTGGGACCAACACACAGCTACAACACTGAAAACTAAAAAAGTCAAGATAAGCTTGCCATGCGCTGACATTCCGATTTAGCCAGTGCATATTACTTTAGGAATGGCATACAGTCCTCGCTACTGCTAGATTTCATTGTTTTCAAAGAAATTTTAAGAGATATTGAACATATAAATACTGACCTTGTTTCTTTTAACCCTTCTTTCTGAATGACTTCCAGTATTTGTTTTGCAGTCATTGGTGAGTTGGGGTGTTTTTCCAATGCCTAAAAAGAAATGATATATATGTGTAAATAAGATACAATAATTCTGTGAATTTGAAAGGTTATGTGTTCATGCACTTTTTTCCTAATTATTTTTGGAGAGGGGTTTGCAGTGTTGAGACTGGAGTTCTCCATCTGTTGGAAGGCCAGATATAGTCCAGGACACTGCAGAAAAAGTGAGATTTACTTGCTGCTTGTGTGCGTCATCTGCTGAAAAGCATGGGAAGAATCTTCCACAGATACAAAATAAACTAAAAAGAGTTAAAATATGAAACCTATTTGAGGAGACCAATACGGCAGTACAGTTTCTCTGAGGTGTGTGGGGCGGGGGAGAGGAGCAAGAGAGACTGCCAGTTTTTGCTCACTACTTTAAAAACAGTATGAGGTCACTGAAGTACTGTGCTTACATTTTATGAGGACCTCAGAAACAAAAAAAGTCTAAAAACTTCTGTTTACAAAGGAGGAGCCACTGTCAGAAATAACATGATAGGTTTCAAATTTTAAATGCTTTTTGTTCTTAAAAAAGATGAAAAATTAAGTGGTCAAAACTCACAGAAGCACACAAGATGCCACATGACTCACTCGAGTGCAGTATGTTTTCCAGTTCAGCTCAGTTTTCCACTTTTTTGCCTTTTCCAATTGAGCCCAAATTAATACACTCCTCATTCCAATTCAGACCAATTGACATGGAATTTTCTAGTTTGTCATTTGCTTTTTGTCCCTTTTCAGTTTTAGCCAGTTAACTCTTTCTGTCATTTTTTGCTCATGTAAGGTGCCAGATTGACAGCCCTGGAAACTGAAATCCTTTATCAACAGAAAAGGTACAGCACAGGCAATGGCAATGCAAGCTTCCCCACAGTGTCTTTCCAACATGACTCAGTAACAACTTGGACTTCCACTTCTGGCAAGTGAGAAATTAGTTTGGTCTCCATGCTCATTCAGTCCTTTGCCTCTCTTTACTAGTTACCAATTAATGCCAATTGTGATGGTTGCTACTGTAACGTGGACACCTGTCCACTAGGAACTAGAAACATACCACCAAAACATATCACGTAAGTCACCGAAGACTGGATGGTGAATATTTTCAATCACTACTAATCAGGGCTGTAATTCAAGCAGGTGACCTAGAGGAGCCAAAGCCTCCATACCCTCTACCAATCCCTTGAGCTCCCCAGACCCCTCCTGCCACTTTACAGTTCTGGTAGCTTCCTGTTCTCCTCTTTCCAATTCAGAACACTATTTACCAAATCCCTTGCCCCATATTGTTTACCATATCAGACAAGCTTATTCTTTACCTTTTAGTTCTACAAAAGAAAAATGCAGAAATGAGGGCTGCACTACAAACAAAGGTTTGGGAGCTGAACTGAGCTTATAACAATGTGTACATAAATAGGAAAGATTATACATGGAATTTTCAGGAAAGGAAAATAGAATGGTGACCTGAAAGGGGGAAAAGTAGGGAGGAAAGAAATTAAAAGATGCAAAAGGGATCAGCGAAGAGGGATCTCGGAAAGAGATTACTACAAGGGAGAGGAGAGGAACTATAGACAAAACAGGAAATAGTAGCAACAGAACAGTCTAATTCACTGGAAAGAGGACAACGTGAGTGAAGATTAAGACTAGAATTGTGGAAGTTAACAACATCAAAAGGCAAAAAGGGAAAATATAACCTTTGGAATACGGAAGAGAGGCGAGTTAACAGAAAAAGATGAAGTAAAATGAATATGCAGTAAAATGGAGGGGAAAAAGGGAAACTGAACTGAACTGGGAACACTCCAGAGGGCAAACTGGGTAAAACTGGAAAGGGCAGAAGAGGAAACTACACTGTTCTGGACATGGCTATGAAGGAAACTGGGTGCACTTGAAAGTGGGGTTACTCACTGTGGAGGATTCCCTGTTTCTCTTCCTGAGTACAGGCCCCTCAGCACACCTGGGCAGCTCCTCCCTGCAATTGAGAAAATTTGGGTAGCCCTGTCCCCTTCTCTATGACATCACATCCTACTCTATGAAGGAAGTAAAAGTGCCAAGTATTACAGTGTGAATTTGATGACAGTGGGAAGGAAACAATAAAGCTACGCAAAACATCAGAAATCACCCTGTCTGGGGAAGTGGGATAAGAGAGAGCAGTATGTGCTGAGGAAGCTGCACTGAACGGATTGTGGAAACAATAGCCAGACACATGGATACAGAAGATCATCTTCACAAAACAAAACAAACAAAACAAAAAAGGAACTGACAAAGCAATATGTATAACACTACAGAGATTTTAATTAACCTCACAAGATAGCTTTTAAATACCAAAGTATGAAGCAAATACATTCTGGATATAACGACATACTAAAATGGAGAATATGTTAGAAAGGCTGAATGTGCTGGAATGAACAATTGCCCATTGTGTGAAATGGTTTAATCACTGGATGCACAGTGTGGGCTGTGGTTTCATATATCCTGACAAGTGTAACCGTATTCATCTAGCCATTTAGAACAGATCTATATTATAAGCACGAGTATATACACACACACACACACACCCAAATACCCCCCCCCACACACACACCACAAAAGTTACCTTAAGTGAAGAGCAAACATTCCTGATTTAGAATACTATTGAATGAGATGTCAGTCTTCTGTATGTCTGGGGTTTTTTATAACTATTAAGAAGACTATTTTAGCTAAATACAGTAACCAGGCTGTATTTCTTGTGTAAGGAAAAAAAACTAAGCAGGCTTAATTAAAGTACCTTATTTGAAGAAAGTAAAAGTGATTAGTTGAAGAAACAGTTCAATGAAGGTTTATGATTTCCCCCACCTACCTGTGGAAAACAGGATGAGATGACAGTACAGAACACCACACATACAGCAATATTATCAAGAAGCTTGTGAGTTAACAAACAGGCTGAACTTATACATGCACCAACAATGCATACCTCCACGGCGCACCCACCACCCCACAAAAAAATTGTATTTCCATGATTTTTCACAATAATGCTAAAGATTAAAATTGAACTAGTAATTGTCCACTAAGACATGTAAAATAATAAAAGAGAATAGCTTAATGCAGTTATGAACACCTTGATAAGACAAGGTAATGAAGGGCAAGGGAGGAAGTCTTACCCGTTTTAAATCTTTCTCCTATTTCCCAACTCCATTCTCCAACATTCATATCCTCTGAATGGGAATTTACTTAGACCTAGGCAATGACGGGTAATGCTGGGATTATAGTTAATAGTTAGGACCCCAGAGCAAGTCAAATTACAGTCATGAAAAATAGGAATCTTCCTGTCCCTAGTTCTTTGGGATATACCCAACATATTTTCTTAAGGGCGGGGAAGGAAGGAAATGATTTGTACTGTATCCTTGAGTATCCTACCTTTGTTCTTCCACATTAGGCATAACTAGCAATGAAATTCACCATCTAAGCAGGACTAAGAAAAGTGGTGGGCAACGTGCAGCCCACAGGCTGCGAGTTTGTTTACACTGGCCGTCCGAAGGCATGGCTGCCCGCAGCTTCAAGTGGCCACAGTTCACCGTTCCCAGCCAATGGGAGCTGCAGGAAGTAGCGCGGGCCACAGGGACGTGCAGCTCCCATTGGCAAGGAATGGCAAACGGCGGCCACTGGGAGCTGTGGGCAGCCATGCCCGTGGATGGTCAATGTAAACAAATTGTCTCGCGGCCCGCCAGTAGATTACCCTGACGGACCATGTGCAGCCCGCAGGTTGCTCACCCCTTACTAAGAAGATCCTTAAGATCACTGAAGGTTCAGTACAGAGGTCACCAAGATACTTGAGTAGTTTACCCATACCCTGCTGATTTGGAGAGTGAAGAGACCAGGACTCTGAACCAAACCCAGGTTCTATCACATAGCACTTCTGAGAGCTACTAGTAGAAAACACACTTATTAATAAACATTAATGGTCCAGAAGACAAATTGGCACTTTTGAATTTTTTCCCCAGGGGTGCTCCAGCCCCAGAGCACCCAGAGAGTCAGCACCTATGCTCCTGTATACTATTGACCAACAGTCAGAGCACCCACACACTAAACCCAACAACCAAATTTAGACTAAAGTATCATAGCCCACAGGAGATTAAATTATTATTTGCCAAAGGCACAGAATAGGAGGGATAACAGTGCACCAATACTTGAGGCTGCGGCAATGGCAGGGAATTAAGTATGAGATACCTACATGATCCTAGCAAGCAAACCTCACTACTAGCTCTTCCTTGCACCTATTCCCGTTTGAATTAGTCTTTCTTGAATAACAGTAAACAGAATCTGTACACAATATTCCAAATGAGATCTTATCAGAGCCTTGCACAATGTCTTTAATACTTCTCTATCTCTACTGGAAATGCCTTGCCTGATACATCCTAGGATAGTATTTGCATTCTTTGCATTACACTGGTGACTCTCAGACATCTTGTGCTCAACCACACACTTAGGTCTCTCTCCCTCTGTCAATTCCAACTGATGAACCTCCATCTTTTAGCAAAAATTCTTATTAGACCCTAAGTGCCTGACCCTTCACTTTGTAGTATTAAATTTCATTCCATTTCTGTTACTCAGTCTTCAGGATCATCTAGTTCTTCCTGTATAAAGCTCCAATCTTTCTCTGTATTAACAATGCCTCCAACTTTGTACCATTATAATCTGTTTGGCAGTAATGAAACCGGGAGATAATCTCTGTATGTAACATATCACCAGGTTTTTTTAAATGTATGTGTAAAATTGGCCTTCAATGCACATAATCAAATCTGCTCAACTGTTTGCAATTCAACCATTACAGAGCAACACAAACAGAGAAAACAGACAGTGGTGCAAACTACCGTTTTAGCAATCACAGAACTCAAGAACACTATTCTCCAGTGGCAAGCAGGAAGCTTTCGCAGACAAGTACCATCCACTTCTGTAGAATCGAGCCATTATGTTTGCAGAAAAAAAGATTTCTTAATATGAAGCCAACGTACACGGATACAGTGCTGTCTTCCTAAACTAGCAGACAAGGCTGCTCCCACGGCTCTGCTGCTGCTCATAGCTTTGTCAAGCTTTCCACTGATACATCCAGATCCCTGTGAACAGCAGCTAAACTGAAAAGAATCAGGTAGTCCAAGAAACCACAATGACAATAGAGCAACACACTAGGAAAGACCATCCAAAAAACCCAAACACCACAGGCTGGGAGGGAGGTAGAAGTGATACTACCTAACCCTTTTTCTAAACAGCCACAGGCGGCGGTGTGGGGGGTGGGGAGGGAGGAAGGCCCCACACAAATCTTTCATTTTGGTCAGCAGATTTAGCCTTCTGGCTATTAGGTTTCTGCTAAAACTTCAAAGCCTTCTGTTGTGAGGGGAGGACTGATGAGTAAATTGATTAGAAGAGAGATTTTGAGAAGTATTTTGGGCTGGAATTGAGGATAAGAGAAGCAAGAAGAGACAGACAAAGGGGAAGAAGTAGAGGACACAATATGTGAAAAAAAGAATGTAACAGAGTGAAAGGTAAAAGGAGGAAAAGATGAATGAAGACAACAAAGGAAGGTACACCACGATTACTTGCTTGCTGGTGGTCTACAGATAGCTGACTGGTCACATGATATTAGCTCTCTTCATTTCCAGCTGCTAAACTGCATTAAAAGACACTAAAAATATATTAATAACTTTCCTAGTATTACTTTTCCATAAGGACAATTATAATTGCCATAGGGATGTTACACAATTGTGAATGGGAAGGGAAGTGTCCCTGAGAGACTCTTTTTTTTTTTTTTAAAGGATGTGATCTATACTGTGAAAAAAATTGAGAAATCCTGTATTATTATAGGAAAGAAATGAAAAAGTAGAATGAAGCCAAGAAGAGTATGAAGATGTAATAAAAGCATAATTAGATAGAGAAATATAAATATAGTACATTCAGGTTTCCAAGTATATCAAACACAAAGTTTAACAACTGATTGGTACATTGCACATACATATCTTGATCCACTATGGCTCCCTATTGGTTTCTATAAAGACCTAGTGACTTAGGATACGCCACCCTAAAAGCTCAGACAGACAACACCATAGTCGGCAGAGACACATGAGCTGCAATCCCTTCAGTTGCCCTGGGGGCAAACAGCTGGCAGATAGTTTTCTGTCAGAATATCAACTGTGGAACGTACTCCCCATCTTGGTCTGAAACTGCTCCAGTATTCTGACCCTCAGGCCATGGACGGCCTGTCCAATTTCTTAGGCATTTGATGAAGGTGAAGACAGAGAATGAAGCTCTCCGGTAGGATGGATGATTTCTCTGTTCTGCTGCTTTGATTGGCTGGTTTAATGTTTTTTGGGGGGGACTGGGATAACTGGATTAGTTTTGAGTATAATGTTTTTTCTATAATGCCACACTTTAACTCATGTAATGGAAGCTAGGGCTCTTTGAAAAATCAAAATAAATGGAATACTTGCATTTAGAATTCAAAATAAATAAATGTCACAATTAAATACAATATACAATGGAACAGCACAACTGTTTTATTCATTTAAATTGCAGAGGCTGTGGCAAGTAAAATTTTTTGTCATAATGAGTAAAATCAACCCTCAGGCTAGTAGGTAGAGGGTACATTTCCTATTTTATTACTTAATAAGACAAGATAAGTAACTAAATGACTAAGATCCTGAACCAGCATTGGGATGAGTTATCACAGACCCTGGCACATCCCACTGACTATAACAGGATTTTGCATAGGCAGAGGGTCCATGCTACCAGATTGCTTTGCATGATCAGGGTCAAAGGCAAATGTCTTGAACACTGAGTTTTGTTTCCATTTCTACTATAGCATGAGCTCTGTTACTATTCCAGAGAGTCTCCTTTAGTTCCAGTGACAGAGGGCTATGAGTTTAGAGTTTTAGGATGGGAGTTCTAGTCTGTGACATATGCATGCGGTTAGCTGACAAACATGGGTGCTATGCAGTTTGTGACTATGAATCGTTACATTGGGATGAAGCTCTGCTGTGGAGAGAGCAAAGAGAAAAAGATAGCCCTCCTACCCCACCACCATATCAGAGATTGGTTAAAAACTGTCCTGAATTCATGGCCATGATCTTTAACTGCATCCATAAGGAAGGTTAATGCCTCTTTGGCGCAGACACTCTGTACAAGGGGAGAAAGCGACCATGCTTAGGTGACTGAGACTGTTCCTTTCCACTCCAACAGTTTTGTGTCCTGCATCAGCTGCCAGTATTTTATGCTGTATATTGTTTCCCCTCTGTTATCTAAAGAAACACTATGAACAAATTAAGAACATCAGAACAGCTATACTGAGTCAGACCAAAAGTCCATCTAGCCCAGTATCCTGTCTTCTGAGTGTGGCCAATTCCAGGTGCCCCAGAGGGAATGAACAGAACTGGTAATCATCAAGTGATCCATCCCATCGCCCATTCGCAGCTTCTGGCAAAGAGGCTAGGGACACCATCCCTGCCATCCTGGCTAATAGCATTGATAGACCTATCCTCTGTGAATTTATCTAGTTCTTTTTTTAACTGCGTTGTAGTCTTGGCCTTCTCAATATCCTCTGGCAAGGAGTTCCACAGGCTGACTGTGCATTGTGTAAAGACATACTTCCTTTTGTTTGTTTTAAACCTGCTGCTTATTATTTTTATTTGATGATCTCTAGTACTTGTGTTATGAGAAGTAGTAAACAACACTTCTTTATTTACTTTCTCCAAACCAGTCATGAGTTTATAGACCTCTATCATATCTCCCCTTTGTCGTCTCTTTTCCAAGGTGAAAAATCCCAGCCTTATTAATCACTCCTCATTCAAAACCCATTCCATATCCCTAATCATTTTTGTTGTCCTTTTCTGAATCTTTTCCAATTCCACTATATCTTTTTTGAGATGGGGTCGACCACATCTGCATGCAGTATTCAAGATGTGGATGTACCATGGATTTATATAGAAGCAATATGATATTTTCTGTCATATTATTTACCCCTTTCTTAATGATTCCCAACATTCTGTTCACTTTTTTGACTACCACTGCACATTGATTGGATGTTTTCAGAGAACTATCCACAATGACTCCAAGATCTCTTTCTTGAGTGGTAACAGCTAATTTAGACCCCACTGTTTTATATGTACAGTTGGGGTTATGTTTTCCAATGTGCATTTAAACATTGCATTTATCAACAATGAATTGCGTCTACCATTTTGTTGCCCAGTCAGCCAGTTTTGTGAGATCCTTTTGCAGATCTTCGCAGGCTGCTTGGGACTTAACATTGATTGCTATGTGAGTGATGGAGAGAAAAACAGCACACAAAAGCCTAAATATATTCACTTTTCGTATATTTATATCACTAACGCAAACTAATATAGATTTTTTTTCAGACACTGAAAGATTTACTGTACTACTGATGTTTCAACATGGTCAGAATCAAAACACGTGAAGAGGGAGTCTTCTGAAATCATGTGTGTGTGCACGCACGCACACAAGTGTGCGTTTTTAAAAGCTTCCATCACTTACTTTCCTCAGGCAAATGTAATGTTTAAGGAGTACTTTCAAAGCGAGTAACAGAATTCCTACTGGCTGCTCTCTAAATGTACCAGATTTAACAAGAGGAGACAGTTATGCCAGTTTTCTTTCCACTCCTCTCCTACAAGGAGTTATCTTGTTAGATGGTGTCCTACAGATACAGACCTAAGATTTCAGAGAGAAAAAATACTAAACTATAACATATAGGATTAAGAATAAAATATGTTTAGGGGTACATACTGCAGCTAAACACGTACTTCCTATCAGCTTTTAAAATACTTTTCCTAGATCAGGGTTATCCATGAAATTAATAAAACAAGCAGATTTTGTGTTGTGACTAATATGGGTATATTGTGAGGCATGAATACAATTAAGGATTTATAGCCATGGTCTGGGCTCATTATAACAAGGTTTTATTTACAAATAATAGGATTGTTACATTATACCACATCTAATAATAAATAATAATAATACAGAAAGAGGTACTGCGTGACCGTTAACAAATCACGTAGCCTCTCTGTGACTCAGTTCTCCCATCTGTAAAACAGATATATTTATCCTCATTGTACAGGATTTTGATGCCTGGATGAAAAGTTTATTTACATTCTCTCAGTCTTTGTAAAGAGATTCCTTATCCTTGCAAGACTTAGTGTTTTCTCTCTTTCTCTCCCATCGCCAGCTACACGGTACAGTTGCCTGTACTGCTGCCTGTCGGCTAACATGAAAAGATGGAGAGCAAAACTGTTGTTACTGATGTAGAAAGTGAACCTTTGTTCATGCTTTGGTAGGTTTTATCCTTATAAGGATGACCAAAGTATGTGTGCCTGGAGGGTGGATGGGTTGAGGTGCAACACAGAAGGTCAAGACAAGGAAAACTAAAACCAGGAGGGAAGAAGTGACTTTTCCCCCCACCAAAAAAATAAAGCATCTGAATTCCCCCATCAGGAAAATCCCTCCAAAGAAAAGTGAAATGAAAGCCATCATCTTGTTTTATTCAGGGGGGAATTATTCAATTTTCGAGGGAGCTGATATTACAAATGAAAGGGAGTTGGGGGTTTTCAAGATAACGATGTTCAAAACTGACTTGAAATCAATTTGAATTGTGACATCATATCCCTGTATTTAGTCAATTCACTCATACAATCAAATTATAATACTTCAAATGCTCCAAAAGTAGACAAGAAAGTCACATTTTTGAATTAGAGAAATATAGCCTTCTCGCGCCACATATATAGAGAGAATTCTTTTGTTAGCTGCCAGTGGGATTTTGCTATCTTTGTTAAATATAAAATGGTTAGTGTCATAACAATGATCAGCCATCATTTTATGACGTTTATCTTTATGAGTGAGAAAAGGAAGGGCTACTGTGAATTATTCCACCTCTCCTCATGAGACAATTAAAGTCTTAAGAGATTAGTCATCAATACCAGCTGTATATAAAATAAAATACATGACGGTGTGGGATGCTATGACGTTTTAATTGCCATGAGTTGGGGAACAACATCTTACTCGCAGATGGTACAGCTGTCAGTTACTCATGCAAGGTTCTCAAGCAAGGGAGAATCAGTATTTTGTACCACACCAAACCATGATTATTTTGTTCGAGTCACATATCTTGTTCATTTTTAATTCTAATCTTCCTACTGTCTTCCCCCACCTGGCTTTAAAGTATACTAGCTGTAACAGAAACGGGCTCTATTTGGGTGGAACCTAGGGATGTTCGTATAAAGTTTGGCAAATAATGTGGTTTCAAACCCATTACGAACAAGAGTTTGGCAAGGTACCAATAGATCAGATAGAACACATGATGGTGTTGTCTATATAACAGGGAAATGCCCTAAAGGTTTTATTGGGAAGACCTGCATAACTTACAACTTTTCTATTTGAGAACTATCTGACTTAGGGTTGCCAATTTTGGCTGGAGGGATTCCTGGAGGTTTCAGCACATGACAATCTTTAATTAAAGACTCAACTTTAATTCCTGGAGACTCTAGGACAATCCTGGAGGGTTTGCAACCCTAATCTGACCATCCCAAACTGCTGGCAATTAAAAAAAAACAAAACTTTTCATGGCACCTTATACCAGCAGTTATTCTGTTTGTTTGTTCGTTCATTCTGGGCTGATTGTTGTTTATAATACACACAAAGAGTATGGTACTTTCCCATTCACACTCTTCCTCACAGCAGAAAATGCTTTTGATTACAATTGTGGTGACTTGTAAGTGCTTGGAATGCATGGGTAATCACAAGGTTGGATGAAGGGGAGCAGATTTGTTTTGTGGCGGTGAATTGCCGGGTTCTTTTGGAGAAGTTCTCCTTCTCTGGTTACTGCTAGACCACACCTATCATTTAATCTGTGGCTCAAAAGATAATTCTAGGAAATAATTTTTTGCCTTTAGAACACACGAAATGATAAGCATTACCAGTTTTCCACAGGGAGCATATCTTTATCCACACTATCCTCGATAAGGGCCTCAGGAAGCTCAAGCATAAAGTTTTCAAAAATTCTCTGATGTGATCAGTAACTTACACAGATCAGCCATAAAACAAGGCAACATTACTGTGAGGAGGATGTACCATGACAGTATGGTTGGGAGACATTGCATTGACATACCTGACAAAGCAAAATCAACAGACTGGTTTACCAGCTGAACAGAAGTTTCCCTTAGAGATTTAAACTCAATAAAAGCTATCAATCTTCATAGCAGAACAATTAAATAGGGCCTCATGCCCACAAGGAACACAGATGAACTCTGAATTCAGAATTACAGAGGTGATAGTGAGACAGAGATAAAGATGTGATCCTTATATCAACAGTTTGTAACCCTAAGCCCAAAATTAAGATGCAGATTTTGTCTACCTATCTGAGTAAAACCTGAAAGCACTCAGGATAGGTCACAAGTTGTCGGCAGCCATGAGCTCCAGACTCATCCTGGAAGGATTACTCTTCGCATAGGCCACAAGCCTGCTTCAACTCTAAAATCAGATCAAACAAGAACTCGGCATACACTAATGGGAAATTTGAGGTGCAATAAATCAGCCTGCATGCCACAAAACTATGAATCACAAACAGGTATATATTTTAATTTGTAGATGAGGGGGTACGTAGGATTTTCTTTTATGGCTGGGAAGGTTATAGGTACATCATTTTCACACAACTAGGTTTCCTGCTCAACCAAGAGATGAGCTTTATTTTAGGGCTCTCCTAGTTTACTGCCTTATCTCTCAATGTCCTATCTTCATTCTACTTTGAACAGCGAAGGCCTTTTTTGTTTTCTGGCAGGTGAAAGCATCAAAGAAAAGCAAACCAAGAAAGGGCAAAACACGTCCATTAGGTAATTAACATATGATTTACTCAATAGCAGATTCATTCTGCCCTACTTGAACTATACATCTGCCTTTTGTGAGGGGAGTTTTATCCTAAAGTAAGCCCTTTTTTGGAACCACAGAGGTAAACATTAGCAGCTCCTACTCTCAGCACAGCCCTAGTCTTTTCACATTTTAATTAAGACTTTTCTGAATGCTCAGTATGAATTTTTATTTTTTTGTAGTCCCAGGAAATCAAGGAATTTCTTTGGTGGATTCAATAATGTGGCTTTCCCTGGATACTACACTGTGACATGGTGGAAGACTTGAGTGTCTTGATGACCCTGAGAAGTTTTCCAGGAGGAGTTACTCCTGGTAGGGCCATCCAAGCCATACAGGTCAAAGGGTAAGGTTCAGATTAAAAGCAGCCCACTGGTCCTACAAGTTGGAGGTTAAACAAGTGAGTCAGCTCAGTAACCTGAAAGCCTAGGGGGATATCCAGAAGGAAATAATATCACCAACTGGCAAAATAGCAACTGCATTCACCAATTTCCACAACATCGGATAACTTATAGATTTTAACTTATCAACCAAACTATGACTCTTCAATTCAAAATGTTATTTCCATCTTAACATACAGATGTGAAAGCTGGAAAGTCACCAGAGACAGATGTCTACATGTCTTTGAAAGCAAATACCTTAGAAAAATATAAGATAGTAAATGAAATACCATATGCCAAAATTTGTCAAGAGTTTAACACATTCTGATCTCTAAAGTTATCCAGGGGGGAAAAAAGATGGAAATACAAAGGACATGTGTTAAGAATAAAGTCAGAGCATCTGCCATGGCAAGCGTGCCATTGGGCAGCTGAAAGAACATGCAAAAGGGGCTAAGTGAAAGAATACCTTCATCGAACACTACTCAAAGCAGGAAATCTATGGGACTTAACAACATAGAGAACATACACAGTGTGGCTCAGGATACACAGGGATAGAGGAGCCTTGCTCAGGCCCTAAGTGACATATGACAGCATGAGAAGAATGATGATTTAAAATCAACTGCAGTCCACAGGAAAAAATTTAACTGTCTTTTATCCTTCAACTCTATTGGTGCTCTACCACAAAATGAACTCTCTTGCTCAATGGAGAAATCTCAGAATATTTTTATTTTAAGGATATGGAACACTATTGTAAAATTGGTATCCTAAAAGAAAAGAAAAGAAAAGAAAAAAGAAAAGAAAAGAAAAGAAAAGGCCCCTGCCTATTCACAAAAGCTCTGAAAAGAATTCTAACACCCATCAGAGCTATAGAGTCAAAACATTCATTATCAAAATCCCATGCAAGTTACACAGACTCCCCAACAGCCTGCAGTCTTAGTTCCAATGACTGTGGTCGTAGAAAACCATGTTTCCTTAAAAAATCCTGTTAACAGAAAGATGAAAGGTCACTTTGCACAAAGGTTATGATGCATCAGCACTGGCCTCCAGTGTAGCTATCCAGCTCATCTTCTGTCTATAAGGCAATACAATGCAGTGGCTAGATGAGCCTTTTACCTTAAACTGTTCCAGATATTGTGACCCATAAATACAAATATATTTGTGGAACATTTCAATGTTATATTCTTCAACGGTAAGAAAATACATCAGTATTTCTGGTTACTAAACAAAAAACAGCAGTAGTCTCATCCTGCAAAAGAGATTCCAAGACAGGTACACATATAAGCATTGCTTTTCTAGAAGCAATCTGAACAAGATCAGGTGACACCAACTCTGAAAATTCCATGAGTAGAAAGGATTGCCTATCATTCAAAGGAGAGGAAAATATTTCATAAGACAAGTGGGTCTTTTCATTTATTTCTAAAGGGTTGGTTGATTTTCTTTTTTTTACTTTTCCAATGTCCTCTTAGTTGAAATGGATAAGGCAAATTATCCTAAAATTACTTGGAATGTGATATAATAAGAAACACAGTAGTTAATTTCCCAGAAAAAAGTTCTAATTACAGTTGTGACATTCCCCTGGTGTTATCTGGACCTGTGATCTACTAGGTCACTCCAACCCTTGACTCTGGGAGCTAGCCTTACCCTGCTCTGCTGTGAGAACCCTCACTCCTAGGCTGTTCACACACAGCCTCTGGCATGTAAGTTGCTCCCAGCTATGTGAGTGAGCACTTTTGGCCAGCCGCTGCATGGATTCTGCAACTGAATGACACTAGCCAGTATCTCCGGTCCCAGACACAGCCCTAGAAACCTTTGTCTTGCAGTGTCCAGTTATGCCTGCTGGACGCTGCAAGCTTATATGAGTTCGCCAATTTAACAAAGAAATTGATATGTACCTGACTTGTTATCCCAAAGGAAGTCTTTGACACACTTCAAACCAAACTCACTGCTTCAGGTAGAATAAACAAATTTATTAACTATAAAGATAGATTTTAAGCGATTATAAGCCAAAGCCCAACAAGTCAGATCTGATCAAATGAAATAAAAGCAAAACGCATTGTAAGCTGATCTTAACACTTTCAGTGCCCTTACAAACTTGGATGCTTCTCACCACAGGCTAACTGGTTGCTCTTCAGCCAGACTCTCCCCTTTGAGCAGCCCTTCAGTCACTTGGTGGTGGTGTCTGTAGATGGAGGTGAAAGAGAGGGAGAGCATGGCAAATGTCTCTCTCCCTTTTTATCATGTTCTTTCTTCCCTCTTGGCTTTGTTCCTGTGAGGCTGGGCTGAGTCTGTTCCACACATGCCCTGATGAGGTGTGAACTGCCCCTCTGCTCTGGGGGAGTTTTTGCCTGGGCTTGTTTTAAGACATGAGAAGACATTTTGAGCCTCATAACTGTATACATGAAATTACAACCTATAACATTACTAAAACAACAATGCTCAGTGCATCATGAGCCTTCCAAAGACACCTGACATGGCAAACTTTACATTGGATACCACACAATCATATTATAAGGATGAACATGGGGGTGCACTGTGTTCCCCTGAGGTACAGAGTGTCACAATAGTTTCTACAGAGGACAGAATTCTTTGGTTTGTTGTTTTAATCTCCATACTTCATAATACCAAATACCTGAAGAAAACAAAAAGTTAGCAGGGAAGTCTTATTTGAGATTATTGTGTTACCACTTCACTTAAATAAGTAGCTGACAGTCCAATAAAGTGTCTTCCCAAAATTACGAGAATTAATTTCTCGCTCTCTTTCCATTTCTCTCCCTCGCTATCATGGAATTTTGGTTTCCTCCTGGGAAATTATTTTTTTTTTTTGTTCCACTTCATACTGTGTGTGCACACCTCTGCATCTTTTCCCCCACTGCACTTCTTCAAGTTCTCTCTGCCACTTTTCCCTGACCCTTTGCCAATACTTCTGCTCCCACACAGAAGAGGAATGCTAGTTTTCATTTTAAAAGTTCAAGAGATAGGTATGTGGCAGAATACAATACAGAATACTTTAAACGGGTTTTATAATATGCCTACCACAAACAAATTCTGTATGAATATATGTCTAAAGGCAGGTTTTTAGAACATTAGTACTTACAGAAGTTTTCTACACTTCCCAGAGCGCTCTCTCTCTCTCTCACACACACACACACACACACACACACACACACACTTACTTCAATATCTGAGTAACTTCAGCCTTTAATGGCACTTCAAGTAATACACAAGGGGTTTCTTAACATGCAAATTTTAAGAATGCTGAGAAGAGCAGATAGGTGCAGTGTTCTTTTAAATTTAAACCGATAATTCTCTCTGCATCTGTGACTTTCAGGAGCACTTCCTAACGCACACATCAGGCATCAAACTTCACTTTCTGTAACAGGGACATTTATGTAGGTCAGGCCCAAAGTTTAGACAGTAGGGATTTTTTTTCTTTTGTTTTGTTTTCCAGATTTAAACATTGGCCTAAAGGCCTTGCAACTCAGACATTGCAGTACTCTGCTAGTGCATGTGAACAACAGTGAACTTAACCAGTTTATTTTCATAGCCCAACTAACCAAAATAAAAACAGAAAACTGTATAGATGGTGAAAAATATTTTTAAATATAACCCACATTTTAATCACTTAAAATGTTAGTAATATAAAGAATCTTGATGGTGGTATATTAGACAGAAGCGGCACCTAGGCAGGGCAGAAAACCTCATGAATGGGTGGACGGGATCTTTGTTTTTCAAACACATCTACTCTATCATTAGACAGTAACTCCAAAATACACTAACTGTAACAGATGCCTGAAGAGAAACAATTAAGAAGATCCATTTTTAGAGAGCCAACTAAAGTGAAGAGAAGAAAGCAGCTTGAAGTTCTTTTTTTTTCAAAAAAAATCAGCTCATCAAATGATAAATACATTGGCTCAGATATGTGCTGATCACCTTCCAATCCATACAAAACGTAGCCACTAAAATCTTCTAACCCATTGCTCTATATCACATCCTTTTTTTAACCTGTCCTCTGTCTTATCTTCAACTGAATTACATTTATACCTTGATTTAATCCTCATGCCCTTCACTCTATCCATCTCTACCTATTGTTTGTTCCTCATCACTTATATTGTATCCTGCCCTCCTATTTCACCAGTTATGCCAGTCCACCCAGCCACCCATTTGTTTACTTCTTCCACGTTTCTGCTTTCTTACACACTACGCTTTGTGCAAGGAAAGCCTTCCCAGAACTAACCAGAACAATTTTACAACACCTACCTCAAAACCATCTTTTGCTATCGACCACTTACATCATGGATGGCTAATATTAGCTTGCTTACTAAAAATATCCAAATGATTCAGTATCATCAAGCTGTTCACAGTTAGCCAATGTTACTTCATCCTCCCTCCCTCATTGATTGTTTTATAAAACACTCACCTGTGCCTCCTTTCAATTTAGGTTTTAACCTTTTCGGGTCAGGGATCACGTCTTCATTTAGACAATACAGCCCTGATACTGACTGGGGCCTTTAGGGAATCACACAACACAGACAAAATTTAAAAAAAAAAACAATTTTCTTGTTGCCTTGCTATCAAATAGCATATATATATTATATTATATTATATATATTATATATATATATATATATAAGAAAATTCTCAGAATGCAACACCTGGGATGGGGAAGTAGACAACTGCTTATAAAAGTATGTTTATCCTTACATATTGCGAGATGACATTACTAGATTTTAAGTCAGAAAACTAGAAGAGGAAATGAGATGCTGTATGTAACAGGAAATAGTTTAGCACATGGGTGTTATCTAAAGGTGACCTGCAAACATAAAAAGTAAATTCCATTGACTTCAGTAATACATATTGATTGAATGCCTTCACTGAAAAGGCAAAGATAGTCTGATCTGGCCTTACATGCTGAATGCCTATGTGCAGAGGACCTCCTGGGAGATGCTGAGCAGGCTCCACTCCAAATCACAACAAAGGAAACTGAAAGCACTCCAGACAGGAACTCAGCATCTTGCAGGATTGCACCCATACACAATCCAAATTTGCCCTTTTCTGTTCTTATTTCAGGTCTTTCTGACCTTAAAGTCTATGAGTCTTGTGAATTCACAGACATCTGGCTCCTGATTCTCTACAATACTCCATTGGACCCCATGCTGTGATATCACAACTACTAACGTTTCAGAGTAGCAGCCGTGTTAGTCTGTATCCGCAAAAAGAACAAGAGTACTTGTGGCACCTTAGAGACTAACAAATTTATTTCAGCATGAGCTTTCATGAGCTACAGCTCACTTCTTCAGATGCACAGAATGGAACACACAGACAGGATGTATAAATATCTCCTCTCTGTGTGTTCCATTCTGTGCATCTGAAGAAGTAAGCTGTAGCTCACGAAAGCTCATGCTGAAATAAATTTGTTTGTCTCTAAGGTGCCACAAGTACTCTTGTTCTTTTTACAACTACTAAAGAAGCTTTCTGGAACACTGAACCCATCTATAGGGAGCTGAGGCTCTTTCAAGGGCTTTGTGTAGTTTTCCAAGTTACTTTAAAATCATAACATATTCCTCTTTCCTTCAATATCTATATTCAGAGGTCTGGCTCCAGGCTCCAGAGTACCTCATTGGTACCTGAGGCAACACAGTTGATTAAGATAGACATGTCTTCAGAACATCTTAGAGAAAAAGGTAAGGCTTAGTTGTTTATAAGATTAATGTCTCTCATTCTAATTAATAGAATCACTGTCCACATATTGGACAAGAACATTAAATTTACATCTTATTTGCAGTTCACCTTTTTAAATCTTTTTTTTTTAATCTACTTATCTCTAGAATACTCAATACTAACAAAAAGTGGTGCTGCTATGTACATGCAACCACAGAAGGTAAAGAAATAGATGGAGGAGTTGTGCTACCTAACAAGTGCAGCAATTGCTTTGAATAAAAAAGGAAGAAATCCGAGAAAGCTCTAGGGCAAATAAATAACATTAAAAAACCCCACAGATCTTCAAAGCAACATTGATTGTGGATCAAAGTGAAAGGCCATCAAAACCTCCCGAAGCAGCAATATTTCTGCATGTCTAAAAAAGAATGAACTTAGAAGAAATATGGAAATAACAGTAGGTTTCTGTTAAGCCAAAAACAAAGAAACCCTTAGTGTAGTAAAACAAAGTCATGCCAAATCCCCATTTTTAGAAATGCATGAACTTCCTTTCGTAACGTTTTAAACTGTATTTATAGTAACAAAAGTGAAAACTGGAGACAAAAATCAAAAGACATTATTACATGCTACTATTCTGATTTTTGGTCCCATTTGTGGGCTTCAAATATAAAGACACACTGCAATATAATTCCATATCACTGTATGAGCTACTTCAACTACACAATCTCAGTAAAACAGAGGACAAGTGACCAGTAAGCAGATTTGGACAGGCAGCCACATTAAACGTAAACACACAGGCTAACAACCACATCTCCAAAGTAGTTATTTTTTAAAACAGCAAATTCTTTAATTGGCATACAAACTTGCTACTTTTTTTTTTAAGTCTTTTAATTTCAACTATTACGTAGGAATAATAATTTATTCTTAACTAAGACCTGTAGTGCCAGGAAGCTACAAAAAGAAATACTCAGAACCAAAACACTAGAACACCCCAGTTCGCTCATCCCCTGTACCAAGAAGATTCTGCATAATGCAGCAAAACAGGCACAATGCTAAGCAATTGGAGCAAACCTCTACATTCATTTAATTATGAATAGGGCTTGGAGGAGGAAAAGCAGGCATGCAGAGGGTAATCTAGTGAACGTAAGTGATGTGAAAATCTACCAGTTTCAGAATTTTCAGATACTTCCACTATCAAGTGGAAGTTATAGTTTAAGTATGCTTTAGAGCTGAGCTTAGAATAAAGACAAAGGACAGTGATGAGGGCAAGTTATTCACAGAAATTCTTTCAAACAGTTCTGGTAAAACACCATCCTTTATAGGCAGATGCTCAATGCCTCATGAAATATACTGGCCACACTGGTCTTGAGGGTTTACCGGCCTGCAGCATCTGCTCCCTTCAAGCCTATTTTACCTATCTGGGTCTTAAGTAAAGCAGTATGCCTGGCAGCCATAACTAATGGCTGAGTGCTGTTCTATGACAACTCCGATCTATACCACTGAAGGACTGAACCTCAAAAGAACAAACCCCTTCAGTTTAACTTCAAATTTGTGTTGAAAGTTTCCAAGTGATCCATTCATTCCCAACAGCCACGCATTTATAAATCTACATTCATTTCATTATTTTAGAGTCTTCCTCAATTTTAAAGTGACTGATGAAGTCAGAATGTGAAACTACATAGAGACAAAAGTTACCAGAACTGATGGCTTATGACATCTACTAAACATATTAACAGCTGGTCTACAATCATTTCTTTTGTGATGCATCTGTACTGCGTATGTCTTGTGCAACCAATGAACTTGGAAAATCCAACTCAAGGCACCAAATTAGTATAGGACAGAAGTTAATATTAAGGGACTTATAATATTGGTCTTAAGAACACCTAGAACTGAGGAGGCACAAGCTTTTCCATTCAATGGTGTCATTTTCGGTTGCTTTAACTTTTTCAGTCTTTTTAAGCTTTTTCCTGAAATTTGGCAGGTTTGCTCTCTCTGAGCAAACAAACAACTAAGTTTAAAGAATATATGAGCCAAAACAGTTCAGCTGTACTGTCCTCCTCTGTCCTCCCTCCCTCATTTATAAAGTGCTATGTTTTTCTCTCTGATTAGTGGAGGTGAGTGAGGAAAGAGGTGGGGTGCTACATATGGAAAGAAGTTAGACCTCAAAGGAACCCTGCCATCCTCCAAAAAATACAGGTCAAGGAATGTCTCCAGGGTTCCTGCCTTATTGACTGCACAGTATAAAATATTTTAATGTGATATAGCGAACAGCTGACTATAGTCGCATTTGTTAGTTTCTTCTTCCATTAAGACTCTATACAGAAAACATTACAAGAATGTCAAGATGACAAAAAGACTATTTATTCAAATATCAAGAAATGATAAATGTAAGGTTGCCTATCAAAGTTAAGCCTGATCACTTGGATATATGCATTACAAAACAGTCTTATTATAAAATAATTTACTATTTTTTCTGCAGAACTGTTGCCTCTTTCATTGTGCATGCTGAACAAGGAATAAGACAGGGCTGTGTAATGATATGGGTGCAGGGTCCAGATTAACCCTGCTTTATTCTATGTAACTGTTGTATGGGGCATATGAGTCTGAAGTGAGGATGCTAAGGACACCACTATATCCACTTCTACCATGACTAGTGTATAGCTTAGGGCTAAGGAACTAGACTGCAACCAGGGAATTTGCATTCTTTTTCTGCCTCTTTCAGAAACTTCCTATGCAACCTGGCACAACACATTTAATCTCTCTGTGCTTTGGTTCTGCATAGGTAAAATAATAAATAATAATAATAATACTTAACTTGACAAGCATGTTGTAAGGCTAAATCAATTTACATTTGCAAGGCTCTCAGGTACTACAGTGATGAGTGTCAAATAAAAGAAAATAAGAGAAAAAACATTTTAGTTAGTCCACAGTTTGGAAAATGTGCAGTACATGAAGCATGGGGCCACACACGGGAGGAACAAAGAGGACAAAGTGAAAAACTCAACAGCTATTTCATTCACTGAGCACTGTCCCCATTCTGTATTGTGTGAGCTAGAGGTACTATGGAAAAAATAGTGCATGAACATATCATTTTGAGACTGTACTGTAATGCATAAACACAGACAAGGGAGCAGAGTTAAGGTTATCTTACAATCTTAACTTTGTCATTTCATAACTTGGGAGTAATTCACTTTACAAGCTTAATACACTTGTAGTCTTTTTATAGGAAATATAAAAAATGGGTATCAGTACTTATAACTTATTAATTCAACCTTCCTATTCTTAAAAATAAAGAAATTCAGAAGCCAATCAATTGTATAACATATATATTGTTCTAGCTAGCTCCTGAGTCATTACTTGTGAGTATGTATCAATCACTTCATTCTTTACTTGTCGTTGGAAAGAAATTGATTTAATCAAGCCTTGCAGTAATACATTATTGATGTATTCCAAGAAAATGGAATCATAATGAACCATCAGGTCCTTTACATAAAATACTATAAGTACTCCACAGATTTGGCCTCAATAAAGATCTGCGAGCATGAATCCCTGCACTAGTAGATCCTGATGCATAATCAGGGTCAAAGCATGCAGTCTGTGAATAAGTCATATAGAAAACAGATTATGGACAAGCTTCTGGATAATTTAGTAACTTTGGGAGGCTGAACAACATTTTGTACAACAGACAACGTGCTTCATCACCCACTCTTCATATAAAGTAACTACCAGTCCTAGTAGGTTTACACAATCAAGGCTGTTCTGAGTAAGAAAAAGAATGCGACTCAAATAGAGAGAGTTTCCCTATTTACATCAGATCAATCTATGTTCTAGAAGCTATTGAACTTTTCCACAGAGTTGACTACACCTTAACAGAGATTTTCCTTGCTTACACAGACCACCTCCCTTCCCATTCATGATGGCTTATATTCCCTGTGGCAGCTACAGCAATTGCTTACATGCAAAACTAATGTTAGGATAGAATTCCAAGTATTTTAAACGTCTTTTAATGAAGTTTAGCAGCTTACAATACAACAAAAGCCAGCCACAAGCCACAGTCACAAACAACCATAAAGAGCTATAAAGTTAATGAGTTTGGGAACATCTATTCCAGTCATTAGTTTGGGGAAGAGAGTGCCTTCTTAATACTCTTACTCCTTTACCAGGATCCACAGAGTTAAGGAAAGACAATAGTGAGAAAGTAAGAACCTTGGGCCTGGCACATTTCCTGTTTTAGACAGGCATATTTTTCAACTCTAAAAGTGCCTACATCACACCACCCTTGCTAAAGCTGAACTAACTGTAGTAATTTTTTGCCACATGTCCAATGAACCTTATATGTTCAATCAATGCAAGACTCCTATGAGGCACTGGCAGTGACATCTATAGTTAGGACTGCCTCTTATTTTGATATAAATTATGCAGTGGAAGGACTGAAAGGCTGAAATTCCTATGTAATGCTCCATAGTCCCACAAGACACATCCTTTCAAGAAGGACTGTGCGTCACAGCCATTCTAAGACAAAAAATAAATAAAACAGACATGCACTAGCACCATAAGAAAAGGATCACATTCTTTTGATACTAATTTAATTGTTGAAACAATCAGTAAAATATGAAATTGATATGAATAACCAAAAAAACCCACTCAATATAAACAGCAGCAGATCTTTCTAGCTGTCCTCTTTCTATAACCGCATTTAATCATAAAACAACTCCATCTTCAGGGAAGGCATACGCACTATAGTGTACAACCACACATGCTGTATTGTACACACACACTGTGAAATTCCTAGAATGGAGAGAACTCACACAAAAGGGTCCTGAAGCACAAAGTAAATGATGTGTCCTAATACACTTAGTGAACAATAAAACAAAGTCACATAAAACAGATACTGAGAAGGCGACAAATAATTCCCCAAACCTCTGGGAACACATTAAGTCTTTAGAGCCAGATAGCTTCCTGAGGGGTGGGATTGATTGCTTGGGCTATTTCTCTACACAGATGGGTGGAGAGGAATCCCTGGATAATTCTCTCTCCTACATACACTAATGGAGTGATGGGAAATCCTTGGATCTTTCACTTACACATATTTTAAAGGGGGGGGGAGAGGACTTTTCTGGGATATTTGAAACAAATACACGGGAGAAGGAGAAGGGAATTTCTCTCTCTCACACACACACACAGGATATTTTTCGACACACACTGAAGAAAGGTGCAGCTATATCCCCACACATTACAAGGAAAAGGGAGAGCTATGTCTCTCCCACATATACACACTACAAGAGGGGCTACCCTAGTAATTTCACACACACGCATACCAGGGGAAAGGAGGCGCCCCCAGGGGATGAGGGAACTTCACACGCAGTGTGTGGGGGGGGGGGCGGATTCACCTGGCTAGCCCCTTAGCCCCTCACACTCCCACGTAAGGGGGGGACACAACCACTCACACCCGCTATCGCCCGAAGAGTCAATCGCTTCGCTCACCCAGCCCTGCACGCTCACTCCAACATCCCCTACTGACTGCAACAAAGCCGGGGAGGAGGGTCTGTACGGGGCTGACCGCCCCCTCCACTCGCCGGGGGCTCGCCCGCCCGCACTATGCGAACGCGGCACCTACCAGGCGGGCAGCCTCGGCCCAGGTGCGGTCCTTCTTCTTCCTCTTGTCTTTCATGTTTGCATCTCATTGAGATGGTTCTAGGGGGGAGGGGGAAGGGCGGACTGGAGCGTGCGGGGGGCGAGGGGCCCGGAGGGGCTCCACACAGACAGGGCTACACGGGCGCGGAGCTCCGGAGCCCCCGGGGCGGGGGGAGGAGAAGGGGGCTGGGCCGGCTCGGGCTTGGGCTCCCGCAGCAGCAGCAGCACAGCTGACAGCTTGAGGGATGCTCCGCTACTCTCACAACAATGCACTATGACGTCACACAGGGGAATGGCGACCGCACCAAACATCCCAGCCAAGGCGGCCGCCCTCGCGAGGAAACCGCGCGCGACACCAGAGCGATTCAAAAACCTCGCGAGAGCTGTGAGGGCGGCTGCCCCTGCCCAATGGGAGGGGGACGGGCGCTAAGCGGAGACTACACATCCCAGGGTGCAGTGCGCAGCCAGCCGGCGGAGCGAGCTGAAGCACTGCCCCATGGGAAGTGTAGTCTCCCCTAGGCAGCGTGGCTAGAACCCGCTGTGCGCTGTTGCCAAAATTGCTAGGCAAAGCCAGAAACTTGTATACGCGTCTGTCATAGGAGGGGCAGCGCTCGGTTATTATAATGTGGCGGGGGACTGCTAGGCACTATGGCAATGTGGTCATTTAAAGGTGATGCCTATTAGAGCTGGCTTGCTGCGCTTTCAATTATAAAATAAAATGTTTATTTTTAAATCCCACCAAACCTATTAGGGCTATTGCCAAGCAATATATACATTTTAAAGAATCAGAACAGTGTAGGTTACAAAAATTAAAATCTGCATCCACAGCCTCCATCCATGTAGATCCCTGAGACACACTTACATCCACACAGTGTAGCTCTGCTGCACTTCCCCTACCACAACCATACCTCCATTCTGCCATCCTATGTTCTATCTCCCAATGTATGAACCGTCAACAGTCTCACCGCCTCCTCAATCAAATACTGGCTTTCTATTCACCTGCCCTTTACAAGGCAGAGACGATAACATCTCCCTCTTACCTTGTATAACTCTTCCCACAATAGTTGATACCACAACATTTTCATGTCTTACTCTATATATTGCCCCATCCTCTCAATAGCCTAGCAACATCACTATAAATTTATTATTCACTCTACCACTCACAAACAGGACTGATATCCACCCTAACTCATCTAAGCTACACATTCTGGTCCCAAAGTATCTCATACTAAAACAGGCGATAAACAAAAGCCCTTATCCTGCAAAGATTTCCACACAAGCTTAATTCTAAGTATGTGAATAATCCCTTTGAAAACAATGGAACTACTTGCGGTGAGGGTTAAACAAATAGTTGAGTATTTGCAGAATCAGGGTGACTTAATCCTGGAATTACTAATCATAACCAGTAATGCTCATGGTAGGAAATATTCTCCTGGATTGCTTATTCCACACAGGGGACTGAATGGATAAGCTTACAGTGTAATACAGTATTTTCCCTTAGTCATTTAAAAATTGAAAAGTAGCTATGATGCTTACCATATACCCATAATGATGTTATGTGGACAGTATACATGATAGTAAGGTATAGAAATTGTTTGGAGCATTTTATTTCTGAATTGTCTGGTTTTCAATTTTATTTTTCAAACTACAACATTCTAATTAAATTCATTGTATTGTATGTTCATAACTTTCCAACTCTGTCTTAAAGTTTATATATATATAAATATTTTAAAAAGCAAATGAAATTGAACACATCCTTTATATACATTCTCCTAAAAGAATTAACAAGAATTAACCAAGGGCTTGACCCATCTTGAGCCCAACAATGGATACTCTTTCCCCTGGTACTATTACAGATTGTATCTTTTTCAGTTTGTTATTTACCTGTACATGAAGTTCACATACTCCTCTAGTGGGAATAAAATCACTACTGAAGACCACATGTTTTAGCCATATACCTTCACTGTCTGTGGCTTTTCTTTGAGAGTTACTAGCAGTATTTCTACTGTCGGACTGGTGTCCAATTTAAAAATAATAAATGTCCCATTTGTTTTCAGATCGATAGTTCATTCATCTTGTGCTTCAGCATAGTCCATTACGCCGCTGAGCTAATGGTGCTATCATGATACCCTTTGTCCACACTATGCACAGACTGCAGGTACTTGCAAACTCTTTCAAAGTGATGTAATCCATTGTAATTCTTGCATTTTTACATATGGTGGGCATTATCCTAGCTTGCATTGGTTGCCACAGCAGGTGCAGCTCCTTGTGCTGTTCTTGTTTGACTTTGCCTCTAAGCTCCATGTGCCTTTATGCCTCTGATCTCTTCATGCACTTCCCATACCACCAAATGGCATACGCAGCACCCCCTTGCAGCCCAGTATGACACTACTCATACTGCTCCAGTGGTTCTCTAATGGTTGGCCACTGCCTCTTGCAGGGTCCAGTACTATGGAAACCAAGCCTTCCAACTAAGCCATTCTCCAGTTCCATCCCTTTGTTGGTGTCACTAAGCATAACCCTACATAACTCGGGAGGGTGGAAGACAACAAGAGTATGGAGCCTTCCTGGTTTTAGGCCTCAGCAGACAAGAGTCCCTCCATGTTTGAACTTTAATCGACCTAAAAGGCCAGGTGTAACAGCCGTTATAAGTTGCAACAGTTCTAACTGGTCTAAAGCAGAAATAATGAGGCCTGTGCACCTTTAGCAGAAGGACAAGATAACCTGCAGAAGGAAAACTTACTAACGAGCTGCCACGGCCAAGATTACTTAATGCACCTGCGCTTACGTAATTGCTACAGGGGGAGGAAGAAGGAGGAGGGAGGGGAAACGGGGTCAGTGAGAAAAGTTCTCATGGATATAAAGGAACAGACTGCTTGTTTTAATGTGCTTGATCTGAGTCAATCTCCCTGCACCGCTTTGAGATCTCAAATAAACTTGGTTTGCTTCTCCACCCTGGTGTGTTTATTGGCGCGGCACACCCCTGCTGTTGCTTGGCCTCAGGCAGTTATCTGCCGGCAACAGTTCTTGGCGCCCAACTTGGGGCATTGAGGCTAAAATTAGCCTTGCCTGGATCCCTTCTGGTGGTCGACGGATTGCGGCGACGACTGACGCCCAGCGCGCACCGGTGACTTCACCGGGGGCCTCGGCGGAGACGCAGTTTGACTGACCCCAGAGGGCACAACGGTGCAACGCACTCGAGTAGTGGAGAAGCAGTTGAGGGCGACGGTGAGGAACCGGTCCCTTGGATAAGGTAGGAACAGTCCAGTGGTCTGGATTTTTGCCTGTTATGACCTGGGGACGCCCAGTGTCACCCTAGGATATGGGGCAGGGACAGAGTACAGGCAGGGCACGGTGTACACCCTTAGAATGCATTCTAGCAAATTGGGAAGTGCTTGGATCAGATCCCCTAACTAAAAGCAAACTAAAAAGTTCTGTATAGTAGACTGGCCTCAATATCAACTAGAGAACCAGAAAGGTGGCCACCGGAAGGATCACTTAATTATAACATGATCCTCCAATTACTCCTGTTTTGTCAGTAAATGGGTAGCTTCTGAAGCTGTTTGTATGGAGACCTCTTGTAAAAATATCCCACTGTAGCTCCAGTTCCTCCCTCTGTCTGGCAGAGTGCAAGGATCCAAAAGCAGGTTAGGGATAGTGCAGGGACAAAGGAGGGACCTGTCTAGAAAAGGGAGACCCTATGTCCTAGTGCACTCTCTCCCTGTTGTAGCTAAAAAGCAAGATCAGATGCAGAATGGTACTGGGGGCCAATATGAGTGACTGTTACCGGAAGACGCCCAGAGTACCCTGTGAAGCAAAAGCTCGTGACCAGGACTACTCTAACGCAAGCCCGGTAACTAGTGGATCTTTAGGAGGTCCGACCCATGGTGGGTTGACTTGGCCTGGCATCGTCCGGTGAGGAAGCTGCCTGGGTCTAGGAGTGTGTGTACCCATCTTCCCTTCCCCTTTCCTTTCCGTGTGGGCTACTGACAGTCTGATCATCTCACTGGATGCAATCAGAGTAAGCGGCACCGTCTCCCAGAGACTAGCCGACGCTCTTTGCTGAAGGGAGGTGTAGGAGGGTCGTGGCCATCCTCGTTAGCCTCTCCTGTGTGAGTACCCTGTAGGGAAAAATCCTTAGTTTATGAACCGCTAGCGCGGACAGGGCACCCTCCCTGTGTGTGTAAGTGGAAAATGCGGGGGGGTCAGTCTAAACATTCCACCTCACCCCCTAGTGTACCCCAGCATATTACATGTACGTACATTATGGTTCAACAACCTGCAGATATTTAGAGAAATGGAATATTTACACGCGTGAAAATCCATCTAAACAATGCCCACTAGAAGGTACTTCAGTCTAGATAAGATCATACATCTAAGAGGAGCGTTTAATCACCAAAAAGCCCTGACACAGGGTGAGCAAATTTGTCTATTGAGGAAAGGAACAGGTTAATTTAAAAATCATCTTGGCCCAGGGATGGAATGGGGGGATTGCTCTGCGTTCAAGGTCCAGAATCAAAGCAGACTATGCTAAGTACAAAGTGCCAAAGACTGACTGCTTGGACCCAAGATGCTCACTGCAAAAAGACCCCTCCACCCCGGGAAAATTCTCCTACTGATAATTAGCCTATTTCACCTTCTAGCTCCACTGTGCCTTCTGGACAGTAGGGAAAAAGTACAAGGATGCTGCAACACGACTGTTTTGGGAAAGAAGAAGGAACACTCGCTCCACTGAAATTGCCAAAGTCCAGGAATTCCTGACTAGAAAGGACATTAAGAACTGACCCTGGTGAAGAAACAAAGAATTATACACTGGTGGGAGGACATTTGTGGGAGCCATGTTTGGGAATGTGGTATTAATTGGATTTTGGGGTTTATTCTACAGGCTGCGCCCTGTGTTTTGGATAAATCCTTCAGCATATATATCTCTCTCTAATTGGATTTTAAATAACAAGTACCCAAAGAGTTTGTTCTGCTACTAGAAATTTTACCCGTATTGAAACCATTCCAGTGACTAATAATGTATGCTATTAATGGAAATGCCTTTTGACAGTACCTGAGAATAGTTAAATAACAGGTGTATTATAGTACTACACCAAGAAAAGATGGTATTAAATATAACTGAGGCTGGGAAGGCATTGCAGTGGGATCTAGTATGTTTAGGAATTCGCGATTTCCTAAATGACCAGCTGATGGCCATTCGGAGTGATCTTGAGTACCAGACTTGGCCCACTGCCCTTACAGACGGATCAGGAATACCATCTGATCTGTGATCATGGAGACATACTTCCACACTTCCTGGGTGGAAGTGTGGCTTCCCAGGGCTGGGTGTGCGCCCTTATAGGGGATGAATGCTGTACTTATGTCCCAGAAAGCGCACAGGATATTAACAAGCACATCCTGTCAGCCAAACAGGCTTTTGAACAGTGGAAGGCCCAGGAAAGGAAACCTACTCTTTCTGATTCCCTCTGGGGCTGGTTACTCAACCTGGGAGAACTAGGGGAAGGCATTGTTCACCTCCTGCTCACTGGTGTGGTGTTGTGTATTGTTACTCTTCTCTTGCTTGCTTGCTGTAAAGCACTCCAGCTCCCTAGAGCTTAATCACATGTTATCCTTTAAATGTGAGAACACTCAGCCAAAAGTTTGTTGAGTATTCTCAAAGGAGGGAGTTGTTGGTGTCACTAAGCATAACCTTATGTAACTCTGGAGGGTGGAAGGCCACAAGAGTATGGAGCCTTCCTGGTTTTAGGCCTCAGCAGACAAGAGTCCCTCCATGTTTGAACTTTAATCGACCTAAAAGGCCAGATGTAACAGCCGTTATCAGTTGCAACAGTTCTAACTGGTCTAAAGCAGAAATAATGAGGCCTGTGCACCTTTAGCAGAAGGACAAGATAACTTGCAGAAGGAAAACTTACTAACAAGCTGCCGCGGCCAAGATTACTTAATGCACCTGCGCTTACGTAATTGCTACAGGGGGAGGAAGGAGGAGGAGGGAGGGGAAACGGGGGATTGCTAGTCAGTGAGAAAAGTTCTCATGGATATAAAGGAACAGACTGCTTGTTTTAGGTGTGCTTGATCTGAGTCAATCTCCCTGCACCACTTTGAGATCTCAAATAAACTTGGTTTGCTTCTCCACCCTGGTGTGTTTATTGGCGCGGCACACCAGGCGACGGACCCCCCCACTGTTGCTTGGCCTCAGGCAGTTATCTGCCGGCAACACCTTCTTCTGTATAAAAGTCCCAAAACAAAAGAAAACAAGGACTAAAAAGAGTGTTGTCTGGCAAGTTTTTGGCAGGACTCCATCCTTGTCTTCAGGTTCTGTCTTCAAACAAAGTCACCCAATTAGACTCCCTGGGCCCAGTCTCCCTATCAACAGACTTGCCTAGCTGGCATGCTGTCTCAGATTTCTGCATGCAACTGCCTCAGTTAACTGAAAATGAATACATTAAATCCTTCAGAACCAGTCACTATCAAAAATTCTGAGCAATATTGCTGCTCCTCATATCAGACGAGAGGTTGCCACTGGCAAGTTACTGGAGAAAGTATACGCCGACCGGAGCCGTCCTTAGGCATACGCCTCATACACAACTACATAGGGCACCATGAAATTTAGGGAACCACCAGATTGCTCCAAATTTCATGGTGCCCTGGGCAGCTGCATGCTGCATACGCAGCAGCATCAGCCCCGGCAACCAGCCCTATCCCTCGGTCGGCCCCCCCTGAAAGGGGCAGGGCCATCCCTAGGGGGGTGTGGGGCCCCAGAAAACTCTCTTCGCCCTGCCTCTTACCCTTCCTCCCTGCTCTGCCCCCACCCTGGTCCACTTCCCTTGCCCCGGCCCCAGCCATGTCATTCGGGTTGGGGAAAGGACCACCCCCGGCTTTCATCGGCGGCAGGAAGCGGAGTGCCGTGGCTGGGAGATGGCAGAGTAGAGCAGGCTGGGGCGGGCTGCTCTGCTTCCTGCCACTGCATGGAGGATCCCTTCCCCCAAGTCCCCTCCCCCCAAGCGACACGGCTGGGGCCAGGACGAGGGAAGCTAAGTGGGCTGCTCCCAGCCCCCTTCTAATTCCCCAGGCCACTCTGGGCCTGTGGAGCCCCCAAAAGTGCCCCCCAGCTCCTGCCTCCCAGACCCTAGGGCAGGGAGGCCTGGGGCCTCGCACAGCCTCCCCGCCCCCCCCGCAGATGGGCTGTGTAGGGCACCCAAATGGCTAGGGATGGCCCTGACGCCAACCCAAGCCTGCCACTGCACAATGACCTTTTTTAAAGCAGCAGCTGCACATTTGCCGTCACATCACCCATTATGGTCTCATCCGCCACGCCAGGATGTTAGGGCGGAAACACTCTGGTGAGAGGAATGGATATTGTTATAATCCCTAACCAGCCCCTCGTTGCCAACCCCACAATTTGCCCACCTGGTTTTGACCTGCCCCGTCACCAAAGGTCCCTGTTAAACAGGTTCCAGACTGGGCAAGGTCTCTGTGCAGCCAACCAGTATCACTGGGGATTTTGTTACACTCCTTTGTGCAGCTGCGGAACAACACAGACGATGACACACGTCATCGAGGAATGCCTGCTGACTAGGTCCAGTGGTGGCCTAGAACTGCATCATGCCACTGAAGATGCCATTGCTTGGCTAGTTGACTATGCACACGCTAAATAAAAATACTGTAAAAAATAAGGCTACCTTTTGAATGACTTCCTTTTTCTCACTTTTTACTTTTTATCTTGAAGATACAGAGTGAAATGCTGTTTTAACTTCTTCCAGTTGTCTTCCACATATCTAGAGAGTTTCAGCTCTGGTGGAGCTTTTAACTGCTCATTTCTTCCACTCAGGGTATTTTCTTAATTTCTTTTTACTCCTTTTCCATGTGGTGTTTACTGATCATGCAGAGACAAGGCGAATATTTGTATCATGGGTGGGCAGACCTAAGCTCATCTAAAACTAAAGGCCTGCCCGTCAACTGAGAAGGGGCACAGAAGTCCTCCACCACTTCCGCTTCTGGTCCCAGATAAGGGAAAAAAGAAACCAAACTGTCAGCCCCATAGGCATATAATCCTATTCCCTCAGGGAGACGTCTTCCGCACCTTTGCCAGGAGCCTTATGGGTAGCTCTGTCTTGCTTCCTAGCCTCCCACTTTCTGAGCTGAGTTGGTCCCTTCTCAAGTTGGAGCATGCTCTGGAGGACTGGAGGGGCAGGGTTATCTGGGCTCAGTACCGTTCTTTAATCCCTTTCAGCCCAGTGTAGGATTTCTATACTCATCACACACCCTCCCCCTCAGACCCTGGGTTGTGGTGTTCTGTGATCTGTCCATGTCGCCGCCATCCCATGAATATAAAGCTGTGTAATTATTTTTTATGCCTGTTCGATGCATCACTGAAAGCTATATGGCTGGAGCAAGAGATACCACTGCATAATGTGTTGGCTATGGGCCTTCATTGAATTCAGCCTGTGGAGTGGTGCATAATCAATTACAAGGCAAAAGGACTGCCCCCACAAGTAATATCATAGGGCATTTACAGTCCATTTCACTGCCAGGGCCTCCTTCTCAATGACTGAGTATGCTACTGCCTAGGGAATAACTTCTTATTACAATGGAGAACAGGGTTTTTTTCTCCTCATCCAAATTCCTCAGATAACACTGATCTGAGTCAACATCAGAGGCATCTGTTCAGAGAATAAAGGGCTACAAGAAGTCTGGGTGGAATAGTATTTGTTCCCAGATCAATTAGTCTTTTAATGCCCCGATGCACAGCTTTTTGTCCACCGGGCCCTTTTGGGTGCTGTGTGGTTTATCAGGTCTGTCAAAGGGGCAGTGATAGTGGTGAAGTTAGGGATGAACTGTCAATAGTACCTCGCTAATCCCCAAAGCTGCCAAATTTGCCTTTTTGTGGAAGAGATAAGGCAGCCTGCTAGGGCATGGACTTTGTCCACCAAAGGTTGTAGCTGGCCCTGCCCCCTCATGGCATACCCTAGGCAGGTGACTTCTGGGTGCCCAGTTGGCACTTGACTGTGTTCACTGTCAAACCTGCCCCCTGAAAGCCCCCTTGCAGCCACATGCTCATATGTTCGGCCCAGCTCTCGCTGTAGATTACATTATTGCCAACGTAGGTGGCTGCATATGCCTGGTGTGGCCGTAGTATTCTGTCCTCTGAAAAGTGGCACCAGCCCTATGAAGTCCAAAAGATATGGTTTTAAGCTAGTATAGCCCCCATGGTGTGAAGAAATTATTTTTTTCTTTAGATTCAGTCGTCAAGAGGATTTGCCAGTTTCCCTTCGTCAAGTCGAGGATGGATATATACTTAGCAGCCCCCAGTCTTTCCAGCAGTTTGTTGACCCTAGGCATGGGGTAGATGTTAAATTTTGAAATGGTGTTCATCTTCTAGAAGTCAGTACAGAAACACGTCAACCCATCTGGCTTAGGCACAAGCACAACAGGGTTTCTCCACTTGTTGTGTGACTCTTTGACAACTCCTAGTTCTATCATGGCCTGGAGTTCCTGTTCCATCTCCAACATCTTGCTCAGGAGTGCCTGTAGGCTCTTGTGTGCCTTCCGCCTTTGTTTGGTGTCTTCATGGTGGAACATCAGGTAGGTTCATCTGAGTACTGCTGAAAACAGCTCGGGGAATTATTCAACCAGCTGGTGTGTTTGTTGCTCTTGTTTAGGCTACAGATCTTTCCCTGTTAGTACTGATGCATATCCTTGTGGTGCAGAGGCCTGAGGTCCGAGTTCTGGATCGCGGGGAAACAGGGTGACGAGGAAGCCCTGTTTTCCTTTCCAGGTCTTCAATAATTTGACATGATACACCTGGGTAGATTGCCTTTTCCCTACCCTTTTGCCTCCGCTACCCATTTCACCACCTCAAAGGTACCTTGCTAGCAAGCCAACAACTTGGATTCCAGGTGGTGGTAGGTGTAACGCTTGGCCTCTGGGCTGGAACCCATGTAGGTGGGGGCCTTTTTTATAAGCTTGTTTCTGGACATGTTCTGCCTTCTGTAGGTTTTCTCTTGCGAGCTCCCCCTGAATTTTCAATTTCTCCTGCAGCTGTATAACATACCTCACTACAATGTTTGTCCTGGTGCTTTGCCCTTCCCATTTTTCCCGGAGGAGGTCTAGAAGCCCCCTTGGCTGCTTCCTGTATAGTAATTCAAATGGGGAGAACCCTATAGATGCCTGAGTCACCTCGTGGATGGCGAACAAGAGACAGGGGAGTCAGGCATACAAAGCACATCCCAGTGTCAGAGTTCAGTGGTCACAAATGTTTTCAACATGCTCATCAACGTTTTGCTAAACCACTTGACCAGCCCATTGTTTGATTTTTTTTTGGGAGGGGGAATTAACTGACATCTTTAAGGACTTGACCTTCAGTAGGCCACATAGCTTCTTCATCAGTTGTTAGGTGAAATTCATCCCTTGATCTGTCAATATTTCTCTAGGTATCCCCAGGCAGGAAAATATTTTTATGAGTTCACTAACAACAATAGTCACCGTTGCTGACTGGATGGGAATGGACTTGGGGTATCTCGTGCCATAGTCCAAGGTTACCAGGATGTATTTGTGCCCTGCTGTCAACTTCTCTAATGGACCCATATGCCTACACTTCTTTGCTTGAAGAGAACTTGTGCAATGTGTAATTGTACCAAGGTGCCTTTGGAACCTTCTTGTGGCCTGTGCACAGGCATTCGGGACATTTGGCACAATAATCTCATACCTCCAGGTGGATGCCCAGCCAGTAGAACCTCAGGGTCACCCTGTCAAGTGTCTTCTCTCTCCTCAAGTGAACCCCATACTGGACTGTATGAGCAAATTGTAGTACCACCCTTCAGAACTTCCTAGGAATTAGAAGTTGCATTCTTACCTCTCCCATCCCAAAATTCTTCATCAGCCAGTATGCCCTCTCCCCTATTAGTTCAAAACGGGGTCACTGTTTCATCTACTAGGGTTCCAGTACTTTATCATCTGCACAGGCAAGCAGCTCATAAACCCTGCTCAAGGTGGAATTATTTCTTTGTTCTTCCACAAAGTTCTCCTTGTTGGACAGCAGGTATATTTTGACAGGTGGTGGCAAGCCGCTATGGCCCTGGGCAGGTTCAGACAATGGATCCTTCACCCATGAGGAAGGTCCTTCTCCTAGGTCGTCTTCTTCCTTTGAGCCCCCTTCTGTCTGAGGCTCCCTCTCAGCTACTGCGGCCATATCTTGATTTCCTGGGTCTTCTGGCCCCAGCTCTGCTTTCTCCACAGAAGGGCTCTGCTGCCCTTTAACTGCTTTCTCAAAGAGCTTCCAGCCACACCCAAGTATGACTGGGTAGGCCAGGTTTTTTGCCATTCCAGCCTGTACCATTTCCATGTGTTCTTGCACGGTCAATCATACTCCTTTCATTGGATGGGGCTGTATGTCCCTGTGGATACACTGGAAGTAGATTATGTCCCCAGCTTTATCTCCTGACTCCACCAGCCTTTCCCAGACTACAGCCTGAATCTATCAGCCCTTGTACAGCTACTCCATTCACCTGCACTGGGATCAACATCTTCCCGGGGCACCTCCTTCAAGCCCTATTATCGGCTGTCCAGGTCTGCCTGTAATTACAGTCCATGAATAAGGAGTCCTTTCTGAAATGACCTTGCTGGCCACACACAAAACAGCTGCTGGTGGGAGGAGTTGGTCTCTTAGTAAGTTCTCCCAAGGGATCGAATCCCTTTGAATAAGGTCACTTGGCTGGGCCAGGAAGGGCCATGATGGTTGGGAGGGGGCATTTCCAGGTTCTTTTCTTGGCCTTTGTGTTCCAGCCTACTAGAGTTGTGTCCAAGTACTCCCAGTTACCCTTTTTGGTGTTCGAGTGTCTGTGCTCCACAGGGACCCAGGGCACACAGGCCCAACTTCTAGTGTTTCAGCCACTAGCCTGAGGGACATCAGGTAGTTGCTTAGGAAAGATAGAAAATGTGGCAAAAGACCACCTTGGCTTACCCTTGAGATCTTGCGTGACCTACAAAATAAAAAGGCGTCATATAAAAAATGGAAACTAGGTCAGATCACGAAGGATGAACATAGGCAAATAACACAGGAATGCAGAGGCAAGATTAGAAAAGCAAAGGCACAAAATGAACTCAAACTAGCTATGGGAATAAAGGGAAACAAGAAGACTTTTTATCAATACATTAGAAGCAAGAGGAAGACTAAGGACAGGGTAGGCCCACTGCTCAGTGAGGAGGGGGAAACAGTAACGGGAGACTTGGAAATGGCAGAGATGCTTAATGACTTCTTTGTTTCAGTCTTCACTGAGAAGTCTGAAGGAATGTCTAGTATAGTGAATGCTTACGGGAAGAGGGTAGGTTTAGAAGAGAAAATAAGAAAAGAGCAAGTAAAAAATCACTTAGAAAAGTTAGATGCCTGCAAGTCACCAGGGCCTGATGAAATGCATCCTAGAATACTCAAGGAGTTAATAGAAGAGGTATCTGAGCCTCTAGCTATTATCTTTGGGAAATCATGGGAGACGGGGGAGATTCCAGAAGACTGGAAGGGGGCAAATATAGTGCCCATCTATAAAAAGGGAAATAAAAACAACCCAGGAAACTACAGACCAGTTAGTTTAACTTCTGTGCCAGGGAAGATAATGGAGCAGGTAATCAAAGAAATCATCTGCAAACACTTGGAAGGTGGTAAGGTGATAGGGAATAGCCAGCATGGATTTGTAAAGAACAAATCGTGTCAAACTAATCTGATAGCGTTCTTTGATAGGATAAGGAGCCTTGTGGATAAGGGAGAAGCGGTGGATGTGATATACCTAGACTTTAGTAAGGCATTTGATACAGTCTCGCATGATATTCTTATAGATAAACTAGGAAAGTACAATTTAGATGGGGCTACTATAAGGTGGGTGCATAACTGGCTGGATAACAGTACTCAGAGAGCAGTTGTTAATGGCTCCCAATCCTGCTGGAAAGGTATAGCAAGTGGGGTTCCGCAGGGGTCTGTTTTGGGACTGGTTCTGTTCAATATCTTCATCAACGATTTAGATGTTGGCATAGAAAGTACGCTTATTAAGTTTGCGGACGATACCAAACTGGGAGGGATTGCAACTGCTTTGGAGGACAGGGTCAAAATTCAAAATGATCTGGACAAATTGGAGAAATGGTCTGAGGTAAACAGGATGAAGTTCAATAAAGATAAATGCAAACTGCTCCACCTAGGAAGGAACAATCAGTTTCACACATACAGAATGGGAAGAGACTGTCTAGGAAGAAGTATGGCAGAAAGAGATCTAGGGGTCATAGTAGACCACAAGCTTAATATGAGTCAACAGTGTGATACTGTTGCAAAAAAAGCAAACATGATTCTGGGATGCATTAACAGGTGTGTTGTAAACAAGACGCGAGAGGTCATTCTTCCGCTTTACTCTGCGCTGGTTAGGCCTCAGCTGGAGTATTGTGTCCAGTTCTGGGCACCGCATTTCAAGAAAGATGTGGAGAAATTGGAGAGGGTCCAGAGAAGAGCAACAAGAATGATTAAAGGTCTTGAGAACATGACCTATGAAGGAAGGCTGAAGGAATTGGGTTTGTTTAGTTTGGAAAAGAGAAGACTGAGAGGGGACCTGATAGCAGTTTTCAGGTATCTAAAAGGGTGTCATCAGGAGGAGGGAGAAAACTTGTTCACCTTAGCCTCCAATGATAGAACAAGAAGCAATGGGCTTAAACTGCAGCAAGGGAGATTTAGGTTGGATATTAGGAAAAAGTTCCTAACTGTCAGGATAGTTAAACACTGGAATAAATTGCCTATGGAGGTTGTGGAATCTCCATCTCTGGAGATATTTAAGAGTAGGTTAGATAAATGTCTATTAGGGATGGTCTAGACAGTATTTGGTCCTGCCATGAGGGCAGGGGACTGGACTCGATGACCTCTCGAGGTGCCTTCCAGTCTATGAGTCTATGAGTTTTCTGCAAATGACACTGCCTCTGCTACTGCTTCTGGCTGATGTCTCACCACCCACTGGAAGGATTGCATCGCCCGCTGGAAGGATTTGAGTGAATCATTCCATGATGATCTTTTTTGCCACCTGAATCCCGGTACGTACTTCTGGCTGGAGCCACTACCGCCAGTGTTCTTTCAAGCTCTGAGCAACCACCCATAGCCATGTACCGGGGTAAATTTCTCAAGGCAGAATTGGTGTTGTTAGGTTTCTGGTGAGATGCTGAAGGTGTCTAAGATGGCTACTTTGACATGCGTGTAGTCTAGGACACTCATCACATCAAGACTCCAAGATGTGGCGGGTCAAGTAAAGGGCTGATAAGGTGGCCCAGCTCCCTTTGGGCCATCGGTCTGACAGCAACCTGCTTGAAAGTGACAAGTAACATCTCAAGGTCATCTGCAGGTCCCATTTTGGTCAGCTTTACTGGGATGGGTGGGGTTGGATCTGTCTCCCCCTCCTCCAATGGTTAAACTCAAGTTGCTCAGGGTGGTTGTAGGAGTGTTTCCATCTGCTGAATGAGCCACTGTTATTGCCCCTGGTGTTGTGCTATCACTTCTTTAATCGAATGCTGTTGTTGCTGCTGCTTTGCCACCTGGTGCTGCTGTTGGGTGGTGAGCTACTGCAGCAGCTGTCTCTGCTGTTGCTGCTGCTGGGCAGCCTGCTGCTGTTGGTTTTTGAGAACCCATGTTAGCAGTTTCTTACGATCCATCCCTGGTGTTCTCTGTGTGTGTTTTTCTCTTTTTATGGCCTACTATCAGGCCTGGGTCACTGTCGTGCCCTCCTTCTCCACCAAATGTAAGAGGATCCCTGGTGGCCCAGTGGTTAGCACCCACCCAGTAATAGGGGCAGTGGTATGGGAGCCCAAGCCCACCCACTCCATTGGGCTCCAATCCAGTATCCTAAGATGGTCAACAGAGGGTCAGTCCTAGAGGTCCTTCTGATTTACCCTCTCTCGGTTACTTCCTACCACTGCTTTCCTCCTTCAGCTTCTGGTCACAGATAAAGGGTGGGTGATGCGGGAGAGAAGAAACCAAACCACCAACATCAGAGGGGCTCAGCATAAAGTTATAGTCCCTTACGGAGACTTTCTCAGGAGCCTTCTGGGTATGTCTGTACATCTCCCCAGCCTCCCACTTTCTAAGCTGGGTTGTTCCCTTGTCAACTCTGTCTCCAGTTGGAGCAAGCTCTTCAAGGTAGGAAGGGTGGGTCTTCCTGGTGCCAGTACTATCCTTTAACTCCTTCCAGCCCAGTGTGGGGTTTGTAGACCTCCATCATAGTATTTTATATTGTTTTCTTAAATAAAAGAACTAAGAACACGTCCAGTGTCAGTTTTTAAAACAAAGCCATTTTTCAGTTACTTGATCATTAAGAACAGAGGGACAGATCATTAAATGATGTAAATTATCATAGCTTCATTGAGTTCAATGGAACTATGACAATTTACACCACCTCAGGATTTGCCCCATTGTCTTATACGCAAACTCTTTCATTTGTTACATTTTTGTAACTCAAAACAACCAAACCAAACATTCTTAAATTTGGCAAAAAAAAAAAACAAACCACACAGACACCAAATTCAGACCAACCTGCAAAGTTTTAACTTGAAACTGTTACTTTGTCAACGTTAAAACTGGTTGAAAATAGGGTTATTGTACAAAAATTCATCCTCATCTTTAACTCTCACTTCATTAGTAGGATATTATGGGCCCAATGTAGTGTGCTCTTGGCCTTGTAGTATTAAGACCACACATGCTGATTAGAAAGTCTAGAGGTAAAGAATGGGTTTACATTATATTTTTAACATGTGATTCCAACGAGAGGTACAAACCATTCAGTTTATATATATATATATATATATATATATATATATATATATATATATATATATATATATATATATATATATATATATATATATATATATATAAAAATGAAAGAGAGAACCAGAGAGAGAAATTCCTCAGTGACTTACCCAGAAAATATTCAGAGATTTAGCCTTACTTAACATCCATTGCTCATGGGCAAGGAAGAAAAAGTGGGCCTTAAAGTGTGCCCTGAATACTAACAAAACGTGCACTGCTATGGATCTGGGGAGGAAGTGAGCTCCAAAGTTATGTTATTTTTTGGTATGTTTAATCATCTGGACTGAATTGCCTGGCTTTGAATGTTTTCAGTCTGTACAGTATGTGTGAATTACAGCATTGTCCGGATGTTAAGGATGAGCCCAAATTAGAGCTCTAAGAAACAGATAGTACTACCTCAGATATGGTCATAATCAATCCATAAATTGCTACCAGGCATAACAACAGCTCTATGAATAGTAATGCCTTTCATTTTTGAACTTACAAGATTGTAATACATTGCCTGAATTGCTTCTTTGGGAGGAGAACATGTCACTTTCCCAATAAAATATGTCAGGAAACTTCTTGACTTTGAAGTATAAATACCAGAGGTGTATGACTGCTCTGAATCACACCCGCCTACATTTTTAATCAACCAATTATGGAACACACGGAAGCTGTTAAAATGTGGAAGAAATATACCATGAGGATTATAGGACCATCGAAAGTTATTGAAAGCTGACCTTTAGTAAAAAGGTCAAAACTTGTAAGTTCCAGATGAAATATTACTCTCTAAGTGGAAAATCCAAAATGTTAGAGGGATTTTTACTGACAGTGTTGAAGTAATATTGAGATTTTGAATTAAAAAGAATAACATTCCACAAAATGTGAAAAAATGATGGTTGAAAGTGACAATACATCATCTTTTTAAAATGTTACCTTTTATGACCATCCGGTTTGATCACAAAGTTTACTTCATTTTGCAAGTGTTCTCACTCTCTTTTTTTCTCTTTTGCTGCTGAGACAGGAAAAATAAATAATATATATTTATATACAAATTCAGTTGCACACTTATAGTGCATATATATATATTAGTATATATATTAGTATTCAGGGCACACTTTAAGGCCCACCTTTTCTCCCTTGCCCATGAGGCAATGGATGTTAAGTAAGGCTGAGTCTTTGACTATTTTTTGGATAAGTCTCTTAGGAATTTGTTCATTATATATATAAATTTTCTCCTTCATGATTTCTGAATAATTTTTCTTCATGAAATGCTTTTAAATTAAGAAGAAATACCACTTATACTGGAAACATGGGCAAAGTACTAAAAGGACATCACAAGGAATTTTAAACTGAAATCATCACAAAAAGAAGATAACAGAATATCAGACTCAAGGGCAAAATCTTGGTTTTATTAGGGAGAGTTTTGCCATTAACTTCAATGGAATTCCAATTTCATCTAAGATCCACATTCAGATCTGAGATTTTTGTTCTCAAACGTTGTTGTAATTCACTTTTTCCATAATGTACAGTCACTGTTGCATGATTCTTAGAATTTGCTAGTGGTAGCAATATCAGCAAGTGAAATCACAATTAATGCATGTCACCACCAGTGTAAAATGGTTTATGTGTCTAATTGTATTTTGTGGTTCATCATCTAAGACCAGTATTCTCTCAGACGCGACATGACTAATCACTTTGGAAAAGTAGTTCATTTAAAAATATCAGCAAAAATCAACATATTTGTGTTTCTCTGAAATGAGTGGCTAAAAATATAATTAAAAATAACTATTGAGGTTTTTGAGAGCAGTAAACATAATTAACAGATCCCCTTTTATTTAGATGGACAATTTTGTTTTAGGAGAACACAGATAATTTATTTAAACTAATTCCTCATTTAAATTGAGTGTCAATTGCTAAATTGTTTCTTCATAATGTTACCACAGAAAAATGTGTATCAGATGCAAACACAGAGATTGATAGTTTCAACTTTAGTGTAATTGCTCATTTTTCTTCATCAGAAATGAACAAAATATCATTAACAGTGATAAATAAGACAATATTTCAATGAATAACCATAAGCGTTCTAAAATCTTCAGTATTGCTAAAATGTATCTGTCACACTTAAGTGATTACTTCCTGTGTTCTCTGTATTTTGATTAAAATAATATGACTATCAGGCAGCACATTGTTCTACATCTGAAAAATGAGATGTAGAACAATGCAGTGATTAGCTACCTTTCAGTAAGTAAAACCAATGTTACAATCAGACAATAACAGGATATGGACATTTGAAAAACTTTGTTATAATAATTATTCACTCAGTAAGACAGTTATAAATTCTTGTGTGTCTTTGATCATGAAATTCTCTCATAGGAAATTGTTATAATACACTCTGTTTCTCTGCCCATTTGATTTAAGTTTAACCAAGCTATAGATTTATACTCTGTATCCATCTGTATTGTACCCTCAGACACATGAATCTTGAGATCATCGACGCACACACACACACACACATCCTGTTCCTGTGATTACTTAAAATTCTTTCCATTTGCATTCAGCCATTGAATTATGCATGGATCAAATAAGTTAATATCCTAAGGGCATTGCAACAGGATTTATAAATCCCACTCTATGACAGAGATGGGAAGGGCTAGAGCAGTACCAGGCCAGGGAGGCCCTGCCCCTCCAGCACTGCTGAGCATGCTCCTGGGAGAAGACCAGGATAAAGCGAGCTTCAGTGACCCTGGGATGGTGGATGAGAAAGAAGCCATTTTCTGGAGGAATACTGCTTTGCAGCAACAGGAGTGGAAGATTCTACCAAAAGGACCTGGTTGAGTGTCTTCCCTCTCACTCAAACACTCCCCAGGAGGGAGAACTGTGGGAAAGGGCTCAAGAAGTCAACAGGCACTGGCCCTAGACTGTGGGGATTTGGAAGTAAAGACTCCAAGCCCACTGTGACCATGCCCCAAACTGAGATGCAGTGGTGGTAGGAAGTTGGCTGGCTGAACTTGGGCTGGTGCACACAACTTGACTCTCAGGGCCCTGAACCAGGATCCGGTGGAGAAGGAGGGCCCAAGCTCCCTATCTACCTTGGAGCTATGTTCCTAACTCCAAGAAGGGCAGAGTTAGGGCTTACCATCAAACACGTGAGACTAACTAAGATGAGGTGGGCAAATTATAGCCCGGAAGCCGCTTCCAGCCCTTCAGACATTTTAATCTGGCCCTCAAGCTCCCGCCAGGGAGTGGGGTTGTGGGGCTTGGCCTGCTCCGTGTGTGCCGTGCCTCCCGGAAGCAGCGGCATGTCCCCCCTCTGGCTCCTATGCATAGGAGAAGCCAGGGGACTCTGCACGCTGCCCCCGCCACCTCCGCAGCTCCCATTGGCCAGGAACTTCAGCCAATAGGAACTGAAGGGGCAGTGCCTGCAGACAGGGCAGAGCGCAGAGCCAGCTGGCCGTGCCACTGCGTAAGAGTTGGAGGGGGGACATGCCACTGCTTCTGGGAGCTTCTAGAGGTAAGCGCTGCCCAGAGCCTGCATCACTAGCCCCCTCCCACGCTCCAGCCCTGGTCCCCCTCCCACCCTCTGAATCCCTTGGTCCCAGCCCAGAGCACTCTTCTGCACCCACAACTCCTTATTCCCAGCTCTCACTCCCCCCCTACACCCCAATCCCCTGCCCCAGCCCAGAGCCTCCTCCCACACCCCAATCTTCTCATTTGTGGCCCCACTCTAGAGCCCGCACCCCCAGCTGGAGCCCTCATCCCTTCCCAAACCCCAATCCCCAATTTAATAAGCATTCATGGCTCACCATATAATTTCCATACCCAGCCTCAGGCCAAAAAGTTTGCTCACCCCTGAGCTAAGACCTCATACCCAGAGGACAGGGACACCTTGAACTAACAGAGACTGGAATCAGAGACCCAGCACACTAGGCATGTGGACTGAACATACCACTCTGCTACAGGCTTGTTTTCAGGGCAAGTTACTATGCTGCAAGCCAGCAAGTGACTCTACAGCAAATCATAGAATCTCAGGGTTGGAAGGGATGTCAGGAGGTCATCTAGTCCAACTCCCTGTTCAAAGCCGGGCCAATCACCAACTTTGTCAAGCCTGATCTTAAAAACCTCTAAGGAAGGAGATTCCACCACCTCCCTAGGTAACCCATTCCAATGCTTCACCACCCTCCTAGTGAAAAAGTTTTTCCTAATATCCAACCTAAACCTCCCCTGCTGAAACTTGAGACCATTACTCCTGGTTCTGTCATTTGCTACCACTGAGAACAGCCTCTTTGGAACCCCCTTTCAGGTAGTTGAAAGCAGCTATCAAATCCCCCCTCATTCTTCTCTTCTGAAGACTAAACAATCCAAGTTCCTTCAGCCTCTCCTCATAAGTCATGTGCTCCAGCTCCCTAATAATTTTTATTGCCCTCTGCTGGACTCTTTCCAATTTTTCAACATCTTTCTTGTAGCGTGGGGCCCAAAACTGGACACGCCATTCCAGATGAGGCCTCACCGACGTCGAATGGAGGGGAATGATCACTTCCGTTGATCTGCTGGCAATGCCCCTACTTATACAGCCCAAAATGCCATTAGCCTTCTTGACAACAAGGGCACACTATTGACTCATATCCAGCTTCTCATCCACTGTAACTCCTAGGTCCTTTTCTGCAGAACTGCTGCCTAGCCATTCAGTCCCTATTCTGTAGCAATGCATGGGATTCTTCTATCCTAAGTGCAGGACTCTGCACTTGTACTTGTTGAACCTCATCAGATTTCTTTTGGCTCAATCCCCTAATTAGTCTAGGTCCCTCTGTATCCTATCCCTACCCTCCAGCATATCTACCACTCCTCCCTGTTTAGTGTCATCTGCAAACTTGCGGAGGGTGCAGTCCACGGCATCCTCCAGATCATTAATTATGATAATGAACAAAACCAGCCCCAGGACCAACCCTTGGGGCACTCTTCTTGAAACCGGCTGCCAACTAGACATGGAGCCATTGATCACTACCCGTTGAGCCTGATCTAGCCAGCTTTCTATACACCTTATAGTCCATTCATCCAGCCCATACTTCTTTAACTTGCTGGCAAGAATATTGTGGGAGACCATATCGAAAGCGTTGCTAAAGTCAAGGAATAACACATCCACTGCTTTCCCCACATCCACAGAGCCAGTTATCTCGTCATAGAAGGCAATTACAGTAGTCAGGCATGAGTTGTCCTGGATGAATCCATGCTGACTGTTCCTGATCACTTTTCTCTCCTCCAAGTGCTTCAGAATTGATTCCTTAAGGACCTGCTCCATGATTTTTCCAGGGACTGAGGTGAGATTGACTGACCTGTAGTTCCCCAGATCCTCCTTCCCTTTTTTAAAGATGGGCACTACATTAGCCTTTTTCTAGTCCGTATCTCCGTGAGTTTTCAAAGATAATGGCCAATGGCTCTGCAATTACATCCGCCAACTCCTTTAGCACCCTCAGCCCCATGGACTTGTGCTTCTCCAGCTTTTCCAAGCTGTCCTGAATCACTTCTTTCTCCACAGAGGGCTGGTCACCTCCTCCCCATGCTGTGCTGCCCAGTGCAGCAGTCTGGGAGCTGACCTTGCTCATGAACACAGAGACAAAAAAAAATATTGAGTACATTAGCTTTTTCCACATCCTCTGTCACTAGGTTGCCTCCCTCATTCAGTAAGGGGCCCTCACTTTCCTTGACTTTCTTCTTGTTGCTAATATACCTGAAGAAACCCTTCTTGTTACTCTTAACATCTCTTGCTAGCTGCAACTCCAAGTGCGATTTGGCCTTTCTGATTTCTCTCCTGCATGCCTGAGCAATATTTTTATACTCCTCCCTGGTCATTTGTCCAGTCTTTTTGTAAACTTCTTTTTTGTGTCTAAGATCAGCAAGGATTTCACTGTTAAGCCAAGCTGGTCGCCTGCCATATTTACTATTCTTTCTATTCCATCGGGATGGTTTGTTCCTGCAACCTCAATAAGGATTCTTTAAAATACAGCTAGCTCTCTTGGACTCCATACCCCCTCATGTTATTCTCTCAGGGGATCCTGCCCATCAGTTCCCTGAGGGAGTCAAAGTCTGCTTTTCTGAAGTCCAGAGTCCAAATTTTCATGGTCACTGCCTCTCAGGTTCCCATCCACTTTTGCTTCCCCTACTAATTCTTCCCTGTTTGTGGGCAGCATGTCAAGAAGAGCTCTGCCCCTAGTTGGTTCCTCCAGCACTTGCACCGGGAAATTTTACTCTACACTTCCCAAAAACTTCCTGGATTGTCTGTGCACCACTGTTTTGCTCTCCCAGCAGATATCGAGGTGATTAAAGTCTCCCATGAGAACCAGGGCCTGTGATCTAGTAACTTCTGTTAGTTGCCGGAAGAATGCCTCGTCCACCTCATCCCCCTGGTCTGGTGGTCTGTAGCAATCTCCCACCATGACATCATCCTTGTTGTTCACACTTCTAAACTTAATCCAGAGACTCTCAGGTTTTTCTGCAGTTTCATACTGGAGCTCTGAGCAGTCATACTGCTCTTTTACATACAATGCAACTCCCCCACCTTTTCTGTCCTGCCTGTCCTTCCTGAACAGTTTAAATCCATCCATGACAGTACTCTAGTCATGTGAGTTATCCCACCAAGTCTCCGTTATTCCAATCACATCATAGTTCTTTGACTATGCCAAGATTTCCAGTTTTCCCTGCTTGTTTCCTAGGCTTCTTGCATTTGTGTACAGGCATTTAAGATAACTTGCTGATCGTCCTGCTTTTTCAGTATGAGACAGGAGTCCTCCCCTCTTGCTCCCAGTATCCCAGTATCTTCCTCCCAGTATCCCAGTTCCCCACTTACCTCAGGGCTTTGGTCTACTTACTCTGGTGAACCTAGTTTAAAGCCCTCCTCACTAGGTTAGCCAGCCTGCTTGCAAAGATGCTCTTCACCTCTCTTCATGGCACATCCTGTGCAGGTCACAGCAGCTGATCACTCACCGTCCATATTACCTTCCTTCTAAGAGCTTCCTCAGCTGTTGCATTAACTACTAAGGAAAGCCTGCAAGATGAAAGCCTCAGTGGGCTCTCCCCAGGCAAACTCCCAGTCAAAATCCCTCTGTTAGCCTTTTCGCTGTTCGCCACTCCAAGCAAACTTTGAAATAGTATTATGTGTTGTCAGATGCTACCAGTGTGATGCTCTGCTCTGTTCAGTGTTGATATCAGTTGGCTACATGCAAGTGTTCCCTCTGTGTGCTGCCCTGGCTCTGCAGATCACTGGCACAGCAGACCCTGAGAGAACCCCCAATGACCACAGACTCTATTAAGATACAAAGGTACCCAGGCCAGGTTTATTGTCAAACGAAGCACAGTAATAGTTTCCTATAGACTCTACAGGACATACTACGAATATGTGACCCCTGACAATGGACACAGCTCAGTCAGTGGCAGGACTTTCCACTAACCCCTAGACTGGACAAAGACATCCACTAAGGGATGTATTTTTATATGCAGGTACAAACAGGTTACGCATCATTGAACGTACTGAGGTACAGCCTCTCTATTAGAGGGTTGTCTTTCTCTTGACACAGGTTGGTTTGAACAAACTATTCATCCATCATCCTGTCTGTCCGTCGTATTGTTCTTTCATATTGTCTATCCATCATATTGTCCTTTTATGCTGTCTTTAGGCTAAGTATACCTGTTCTTTATCTGTGTGGGACGTGCGGGATGTGTTCGTACCCAGCTGTTCTGGTGCCGTCTTGGTCCATGTTCATTTTATTAGCAAATAATATGTACTTCTAGCAGCCCTCTTCTTGCCAATTTCTATGAGCAGGACCTGCCTTTGGCTCACAGCCCAGCTTTGCTTAACAATGTCTTGACTATTACTCTAGTTCAGGCCTCAGGCCTCATACTGGGCCTCTGGTACAAGATTTTATGTTTCAGGGTCTCGTCTTACTACAGTATGTTAAGCCACACTCCGGGACTTTCACTATGCTGTAGCAGTGGGATGTTACTGTGTGGCCAGCTGGTGCGCTGTAGAGTTATGCTCTGGTTGCTATGCAATAATGTGCCATATAGACAATCCCTAAGTCATGTCACAATTCCTGTTGTCAAGAAGATACTAATGACTAGAGCTGGTCAGGATTCTTTTCACAAAATATTTATCCATAAAAAAATTCTGATTTGTCAGAATTGAAACATTTTTCAGGAAAAGGTTGTTTCTGATGAATTTCCCATTTGGAAAAACTGAAAAAAGGTTTGTATTTGTCAAGTCCCATTTTGACATTTTCAAAATATGTTCAAATATTCTGTTAGAAACAATTTATTTAAGAAATTTAAGTTAATTTATTTTAATTTTTTTAATTAAAAAGGTCAAAATTTAAATAAAATGTTCCAACATTGTCAAAAAGACATCCTGAAAGATGATCCCTCACCCTCACAGATCTTGCGAGACAGACCTGTCCTCGCTTACAGACAGCCCCGCAACCTGAAGCAAATACTCACCAGCAACCACACACCATACTATAAAAATACTAACTCAGGAACCTATCCTTGCAACAAAGCCCGTTGCCAACTCTGTCCACGTATCTATTCAAGTGACACCATCATAGGACCTAATCACATCAGCCATGCCATCAGGGGCTCGTTCACCTGCACATTTACGAATGTGATATATGCCATTATTTGCCAGCAATGCCCCTCTGCCATGTACATTGACCAAACCAGACAGTCTCTATGAAAAAGAATAAACACACAAATCTGACATCAGGAATCATAACATTCAAAAACCAGTGAGAGAACACTTCAACCTCTCTAATCACTCAAAAAGAACAGGAGTACTTGTGGCACCTTAGAGACTAACATTTATTTGAGCAGCGGATACAGACTAACACGGCTGCTACTTTGAAATCTAATCACTCAGTGACAGACGTTAAGATAGCAATTTTGCAACAGAAAAGCTTCAAAAACAGACTCCAACGAGAAGCTGCTGAACTTGAATTAATATGCATACTAGATATCATTAACTTAGGTTTGAACAGAGACTGGGAATGGCTCAGTCATTACACTAATTGAATCTATTTCCCCATGTTAAAGTATCCTCACACCTTCGTGTCTACTGTCCAAAAGGGGCCATCTTGATTATCACTTCTAAAGTTTTTCTCCCTTGCTGATAATAGCTTCTCTTAATTAATTAGCCTCTTACAGTTGGTATGGGTATTTCCACCTTTTCATGTTCTCTGTATGTATAAATATCTTCTCACTGTACGTTCCATTCTATGCATCCGATGAACTGGGCTGTAGCCCACAAAAGCTTATGCTGAAATAAATTTGTTAGTCTCTAAGGTGCCACAAGTACTCCTGTTCTTTTTGCCGATACAGATTAACACTGCTGCTACTCTGAAACCTATCAAAAAGAATAGCTATTTATGTTATAATAACTGGTTCTTTGAGATGTTTTGTGCCTGGGGATCCCACTCATGGTATGGTTACCCCTCTAGCACAAACATCCAGAAGCTTCAAAAGCACATGACCTTCATTTCCTTGCACCATCACCCCAAGAGTATGAAGGACAGCACAACCTCATTCACTCTCTCAATTCCTTCTTGTCATCCAGTGTCTAAAAGCGTTTCTGAGCTGTGGGATGGAGGGTGGGTTATGGGATCCACATGCACAGAACATCTAGAAAACCAACTATAAGGTAAGTAACTGTTCTTTCTTCTTCATGTTCCTGTTTATGTGGCTCCCACTCACGGAGATTAACAAGCAATGGGGTGATTCAGGTGGTGGGAGCTAGAAGCTCATTTAAATAGAGATTGTAGGAATGTTCTTCCCACTTGTGCATCTGCTCTGGAGGCAGATACTAAGGAATAATGGTTAATAAATGTGGGCACTGAAGACCAAATCACTGCTCTGCAAATTTCGGCAATTGGTATCCTGCTAAAGTATGTTGCTGAGACTGCTTGTGATCTAGTGGAATGAGCAGTTACTCAAACTGGAGGCTGCAGATCAGGGTTTGGCAACCTTTCAGAAGTGGTGTGCTGAGTCTTCATTTATTCACTTTAATGTAAGGTTTTGAATGTCAGTAATACATTTTAACGTTTTTTAGAAGGTCTCTCTATAAGTCTATATATTATATAACTAAACTATTGTCGTATGTAAAGTAAATAAGGTTTTTAAAATGTTTAAGAAGTTTCATTTAAAAGTACATTAAAATGATGATCTTACTCCACCAGCCTGCTCAGCCCGCTGCTGGCCTGGGTTCCATTCACCTAGGCTGGCAGCAGGCTGAGTGGGGCCTGCGGCAAGGAACCCAGCTGGCAAGGGGCCAGCAGCCAGAACCCCAGACCAGCAGTGGACTGAGCGGCAACGGTGGCCAGGACCCCAGAGCGGCAGTGGGGGGGCTCAGCCCACTGCTGGTATGGGGTTCCATCCACGAGCTCCTGCCAGCCAGGGTTCCGGTCCCGCTCAGCCCGCTACCAGTCTGGGGTCCAGCCCTGCCTGTATAGAGTTGGTACCTACCTTCTCCCTGGTTTTAGCCCATTCTCTTCCTCTATCTCTGCACTGAGCTCAGGATGGGAGTTCACTGGGCTGGGGGAGGGCTGGAGGTGAAGGAGCAGGCTGGGGGTTGGGGTTTAGGGTCTGACCAGGAGCTAGAATGAGGGAGGAGGCTCAGGGTTGGGCAGGAGGTTTGGGTGTGGAGCACTTACCTGGGCAGCTCCCATTTGGTATGAGGGCTGAAGGTGGGAATGTGTGGGGGGGCTGCAGGAGCTTCCGTTTGGTGCTCAGGGTGGGGGTGGGGATGTGGGGGGTGCAAGAGTCAGGACATGGAGTGGTGGGGGCTGGGTATGTGTGGGGGGGCATGAGTCAGGGTAGGGGGATGGGGGTGTGTGAGGAGGGTGCAGGAGTCAGGGAAGAGGGCTGGGGACATGTGGGGGGGTGCTGGAGTCAGGGCTGGGGTCGTGGGGGGGTGCAGGGGTCAGGGCAGTGGGCTATGTGTGAGGGTGTCAGGGCAGGAGCCTGGGGGGTGGGGTGAGGTGCAGGGCTCAGGGCAGAGAGGGTTCAGGAGTCTGGGCAGGGGGCTGGGGGTGGGTGGGATGGAGTCGTGGGGATGCTTCCAGCCCCTTGCCCTGAGCGGCTCATGGCAGAGGGCTGGAGGGCATATGCCCTGATTCCACCCTCCTTCTCCAAGGCCCCATCCCTGCCTCTTCTCCTGAGCAGCAAGCATGCTGCAGCCCCGCTTCCGGCTCTGCTTCTCCCCTTCCCTCTCCAGGGCCATCAGCTGTTCTGCCGCAGGGACGGAGAGAAGGAGGAAGAGGTGGGGGAGGAGGGAGCTTGGCTGCTGGTGGATGCTGCCCTGCAGCAGCAGCCAGCAGGACCAAGCTTCTGCCCCCTGCCCCCACAGGAGAGAGTGGTTGGCGGGGGGTGAAGAAGAGCAAGCTGGGCCGGGCAGGATTTTTAATGGCACGCTGCTGCCTGCCGGGGTCCTGGACACCGGTCCCACCCAGCCCGCTGCCGGCCTGGGTTTAGCAGTGGGCTGAGTGGGGCTGGCAGCCGGGACCCCGGCAGGCAACAGCATGCCATAAAAAATTGGCTCATGTGCCATCTTTGGCAGACGTGCCATAGGTTGCTGACCCCTGCTGTAGATTATTGACAAAGTAAGTGTAAGCAGGATCTGACTGAGCTCTCCTCTGCCATCTAGCAATGAGCTGGGGAAAAAGACTTCAGAAACAAATCATGTTTGTGTAGACATGCCTATTCTGCCGAGGTGAGCAGCATGATGGAGCTGCTTTGCCAAAATGATCTCTTTGGGCTATTGTTGGATTATGCTTGTTGCCGCTATCTCCACTTGACAGAAGGATTATTTAAGACATTTTTAGACAGTCTGTAATACATCTTGATAATCTTTGAGAGAAGACTGGTTTGCGATTGAAGCACTGCCATATGCAATAAAGAGTCTAGGGGATTTCCTCAATGATCTTGTGCTCCTAAGATAGTATGAGAGAGACCCCTTGCCATTCAGTGTTTGCAAATCTACTTCATCAGGGGATTAATTAGATCTTGGGGGAAAAAAACACAGGTAAGTGTATATACTGGTTAATGTGAAAGTCTGAAATGTCATTTGAGATGAATTTGGGATGTGATCACATAGTTACTCTGTGTGGAAAACTGTACGGAGGATTGGACATAAGTCTTGCATCTCACTCACTCTGCGCGCAGAAGTGATAGCTACCAAAAATGCCCTTTAATTTAAAAATGGTGGAGGGAGCAAAGTGAAAGAGGTTCAAATGGAGGTGCCATTAATGATTAGAGAACTAATATCAATTTCCACGAAGGTAGCATATCCCTAACTGGTGGAAAGGTGTGCAACAATCCTTTAAGAAATTTTGTGACTGTAGGATGGGAAATTACCAAAGAACCTTGAAGAGGAGGAGGAAAGTCTCGATGAACTTTGGCTGAACAAAACAAGAGTACTGAATGATTTAAATTATAGTAAATAATCCAGAATTAATGGAACAGATGCTTGTAGGGGATTGATCTGTTTCACCTTCATCCATAAGGAAAATACTTTCCAATTAGCAGCATATGCTTTCCTGGTTGATAGCTTTCTATGTTCCATAATAAATCTCTGGACCTCATCAGGACATTTTCTATCTGTGGAAATTAGACAGAAAGCCTCTATGTCATGAGGTGAAGAGACATTGGATCCAGATGGAATATGTTGCCAGAAGCTGAGAGATTGTGTGGCAGGAGCAGGAGTTATATGTTATTGAATGGAGAGTTGCAGTAGGTCTTGATACCAAAGTTTCCATGGCTATGCTGGAACCACTGGGATCATCTCAGCCCAGTCTTGTCTCACTTTCTTGAGCACCTGGAGGATTAGGGGCAAAGGAAGAAATGCACAGAGCAGATGAGCCAACTAAGGGATTAGAAAGACATCTATTAGAGCACCTTGATTCCAACCTCTTTGAGAACCAAAACCGGGGACATTTTGTTGTCCTTGGCTGCAAAAATCTATTTTTGGGATCCCCAAGTTTGAAATAGTTTTGTTGTACTGTATCCTTTAGGGACCATTCATAAGAAGAGGACACTGTCTTGCTTAGGTAGTCTGCTAATGCATTGGATTCCCCTGGTAGATGTATGGCTATCAGATCTATGTTGTGCTTGAGGCTTCACTCCCATTGCAATATGGTCTCTTGACAGAGAGGGCTTGATTTTGCTCCCCCTGTCGATTTATATTATACATCATTGAAATGTCTGCCATTTGTACTGTATGATTTATTAGAGGAAGAAAATTTGCAGGACAAATGAATTTCTCTCAGTTCCAACATATTTATGCAATCTGAATGATAAGCAGGAGTCCACAGATCTGGAATCAACCCAGATGTACTCCCTGTCAGAGGTAAGGCCAGCTAAGACCAGCCACTAGCCTGCTCCCCTGCTAACTTTACTGGTAGTAAATTAATAGACTCAGCTGCACTGCCCTGGAACAGCATGATTAATCACAGTGCCTGACTGGCTGCAGGACCAGCAATCTGATTTATAAACCAGCAGCAACAGCAGAGCACTGGCTGCTCAACACACACAAACCTGTGGATTCTCTATCTTCCTGTGCTCACCTTTCTTCTAGCTCTGTTCCAGCCTAGACTTTGCCCTATACCTGGCCCTGTTCAAGTTCTCTCAGCCTCATTCCTACCTCAGAGCCAGCTCTGCTTCTGCCTTCCCTGACTCCAAGCAATCTGGTTCTGACCCCTGGCTCCAACTCCTGGCTTTGGCTCTGTCTCAGCTCTGTTGCTGTTGGGTTTAAAAATCAGATTGCTGATCCTGCTGCCAATCAAGCACTGTGATTAAACACTTGAGGTGCAGTCAAGAGGCAAGACAGAAGGACCATGCACTGATAATGATCATGTAGTACTTGGAAATGAAGAAATATCTTGTGTGCATGATATATCACAACATGAAAATATGCATTTTTATCCCATTATATGTAATTGTATTTGGCCAGCATAATCAAGTAGCTTGCAGTTATGACCTGAAGAGATGCAGAGAAATAAATCTTATGGCCAAGCAAATCCAGTTTCTTTGGTTCTTTTGACTTGTAAACCTGCTTGAATTATTCATTCACTGCTGTAATCAACAGAGGTGATGGTGATGTCTATGTATATGGGAGTCTAGTGAAAATTTCATAAGTGCCTGGGTTGCCCTGATGGTGACTTTGATTAGCTAAGAGAGGAGAAAAGTCACTTCACCTTGAATAGTCTCTTGTAATATCCGTTATCTGTTTCACCCTTGTATTTAGCTGTGACACTGAGCATTTTTCGCAGACCTGAAGAAGAGCTCTGTGTAAGCTCAAAAGCTTGTCTCTCTCACCAACAGAAGTTGGTCCAATAAAAGATATTATCTTGCCCATCTTGTTTCTCCAACAAAGGAGACAGCAGTTCAGGGATTATCCTGATATCCGCTGTGTCCCTAAAGGAGATGACTGAAGAGTTTCTGGGTACTACACTTTTGAGGGGGAAAGGCTCAGTGCCATATCTGCCAGCTGCTTTTTTATCAGTAGGAAGTACTCTCAGTACTACAGAGGCTGATATCTCCAACTCTCTCTGAGTCAGGACCGAGGAAGCTGGCTGTAAGCATCCTGGTGCCAGAGTTTGTCAATGCTGGGGTATGATGAGACTGTTACCACAGTATCATTTAAGCCCATGTTGAAGGATTCTTTGAGGCTTGGGGCTGTTGCAGAGGCAGATCCCTCCAGTACCACACTCCTTTGGAGAGCAGACTTGCCTACTTCCAGCTGCTTTGATCTGTGGGATTCTGCTCTCTTCTCTCGCAATACTCGGGAAGGTGACCAGCTCTGGTCAGAAGGTTTAACAGATCAGGTCTTATCTTCATGGCCAGCAGGGGTAATTGATGGTTCTAACAAACAAGTCTTAGAGCTCTTTGAAGAATAGTGCCGCTTAGGGGTCATAGCAATTGGAGTTACCTCAATAGTTTGTGAGACACTGACAAGCTAGGCCCCAATTATTGATCCTGAGGATTCCCACAGTTGATGTTCAGTATCAGATTGAGATCTCACTGATTTCTCCATCAGAAATAGCATTGGTCTCGCTCACTTGACTTTTTAAACAAGTTCTGCAAATAGCACACCTTGAAGGAACTATTTTCCTAAATGAAATAGGCAGAGATAGTGTCCATTTGTGAGGGGAATAACTCTCTGACACAAAGGGCATAATTTAAATCTTGGTGATTGACAATCTGACATTAAGGCTGTAGATGGGATTTCAATCCTATTCTGAAGCTCTACATTATATATAATTTTAGTAAAGCCAATGGGTCAACAGTCGAAACTAAAGTAACTAAATAAACTAAGTAACTAACTAATGAAAGACTAAAGAGAGGGTTACTCACCTTGTGCTGTAACTGAGGTTCTTCCAGATGTGTGTCCCTCTGGGTGCTCCACTTAAGGTGTTAGTGCGTCCCAGTGCAATCAGAGATTTATGGTAGCAGTGTCTATGTGGTCGTGTGTGCACAGTAGGTGTCTCGTGGTGCCGTTGGTGCCTCATATAGCACATGCACGAACCCCTCCAGTTCCTTTTCTACTGTAGAGTCCTTACTGCAACCTCTGACGTAGAGGGGAGGAGGATGGGTAATGAAGCACCCACAGGGACACGCATCTCGAAGAATCTCTGTTACTGCACAAGGTAAGTAACTCTCTTCTTCTGCAAGTGATGTCCCTGTGGGTGCTCCACTACAGATGATTGTAGATCAGTGCACCTCAGAGGCTAGGAGGGACTTCAAGTTCATTTGTGCTGTAGAGGCAAGTATGGTTAGGCCGACTATGGCATCAGATCTGGAACCTTGAGTGATTGCATAGTGATCAGTGAATGTATGGACAGAGGCCCAAGTGGCCACTCTACATATTTCTATTATAGGTACATTGTTTAGGAATGCTGCCGAGGTTGATAATGAGCTTGTGGAATGAGCTCTGATGGTCTCAGGAGGTTCAGTATTCTGAATTTGATAGCATTATTGAATACATGTGGAGATCCATTTAGATGGTCTCCTTTTGAATGCTTGGTAGTAGATACAAAGTTTTGGGGAGTTTCAGAAAGGCTTGGTCTTTTCTAAGTAGAATGCTAATGCATGTGTAACGTCTCTCGATCATTCAATGGTTAAACAGACCCCACTGTGGGGAAACTATGGGGAAGGGAAAACTGGGATTAAATACTTCTTTTTTTTTTTTTTTTACTATCTAAACAAAATTAACTATAACTATTACTTTCTAAGTGACTATTTCAAGACAGTTTCTCTTGGAGTTCTGTGTGGTTTTAGGTAAAATGTGGGAAGATGAATTGGTTGGTTCATATGAAAGGATTATATTTTCAGTAGGAATTTTGGCTGTGGTCGTAACATGACCTTGTCCTTGAAAAATATTGTGTAGAAGGGATCAGCCATGAGGGCCCCATTTCACTCACACGGTGGAAGTGATAGCAACCAAAAATACCACTTTCATGGACAAACGTAGTAAGGAATAGGTGGATAAAGGTTTGAATGATGGTCTGGTGAGGCATTTCAGAACCAGGTTTAGATCCAAGACTGGAATAGGTGGGTGAACCTCTGGGTAAATGTTCTGGAGGCCAATGAGGAATGTCTAGTAGTTGGGTGCGTGAAGATCAAGGTCCCTTCGATCTCTTGACAGAATGCTGTAATGGCCATGAGATGTACTTTGATCAAGCTTTTTGCCAAACCAAGCATTTTAGCTCCAATAGTTATTCCAGCACTATCAGTAACAGTGTTGTAATGGCCATCAAATATTTCTCTTGACACCATGAGGCGAATCTCTTCCATTTTTGAAGGTAAGTATTATGTGTGGTCAATTTCCTGTTGTTTAGTAATACTGTACATGTTTGACTTGTTCTGAGCAGGCTAGTTTGTCATGATAGAATCATGCAGGAGCCATGCTTGCAGGTGGAGTTTCTCTGGACTTTGCTGAAGAGCGTGACCATTGTTCTGTGAAAGCACGCCCAGTTGGCGAGGGAGAATTCGAGGTGTGCGTATCACCATTCGCATCAAGTAAGAGTACCAGGCTTGTCTGGGCCTTGTCAGGACTATCAGGATGACCTTGGCCCTGTCTATTTGTATCTTGTGTATTATATGTGGTATCCAGGGAATTGGTGGGAACACATACATGAGTTGTTTTTGTGGCATAGTGTGTTGGTACCGCTGATGCTGATGGAGGTGCTTTTTTCAGTGCTGGTGCTGGCACCGGAAAATGCTATGGTGTTTTAATTGGTGCAGTCAGTGCTGATTTGGCTTTCTCTATTGGTGCTCACTGCGATGTCAGTGCCAGAGGTGGAGACATGGTGCTTGGGGAGAATCTCGGCATTGAGCCCCTCACAGGTGAGATCGATGCCATGGAGGAAGCATGCCTCTTTCTATGCCTCGACTCTGTCTCCTTATCTCAGGACTGGTGGTGGCGGAGGTGCCCAGAACATCATAGGTGAATTACCTGAGTGTGTGTTGGCATTGGGGGTAGTTACCTGGCAGGAGACAGCTGTTGTTTCTGTAGTGCTCTCTGTGGCAGTGTTTGTGCTCTCCTCTCTCGATCTTTTAGAGGAAGGCATGTCCGCTTTTGCTGACAGGATGGTGCCCAAAGAAGTGGTTCATTGTTTGTCTCCAGTTGGAGAGATTTCTCCATCAGGATCATTTTCAAGCAAAGATCCTGGTCTTGCCTGCTTGCCTTCAAATTACTACAGTGGGTGCATTTTTGTGGGATATGCGCCTCACTGAAACATTGGACACATAACGAGTGTCCATCAGAAATGGGCATTACTTCGCGGCATGAGCCACATCTCTTAAAGTCTGGGAAGCCAGGCATCATTCAATGGTTAAACAGACACCCCCCATGGGGAAACTAAGGGAAAACCAGGATTAAGAACTATTTTTTTTTTACTATCTGAACAAAATTAACGGTAACTATTGCTTTCTAAGTGACTATCTTTTAAATGTATCTTTAATTTTTTTGTGAAGAGCAGTGAACACTACCCCAGAGCTCCCTCTCAGACAGATGATGGTTGAGAGGGAACTAGAGGGGTCAGGTCATGCACGCGCTAGATGAGACACCAATGGCACCATGAGACACCTACTCACAGGCGCAACCCACACGGACACTGCTACCATAAAACTCGATTGGCGGTGCCAGGACACACTGACACCTCAAGTGGAGCACCCACAGGGACATCACTCGAAGAAGAATCAGGGGTAGTCAATAGGCAGACTGCAGGCCAAATCTTGACTGTCAGATGTTTTTGAATGGACCCTGAAATCTTTTTATTTACTTATTATCATTATTGTTGTTCTTTTTTCTGAAGTCTGGACCTTGACTATACCTTGACCAAGAAATTTGGACTTTGACAAAAATAGACTACCCATGAACTAAATAATTTATATTGAAAACTGTAACTAGCTAAGGAGAACACAAATCAATTCTGACTCTGCTGAAGGGCAGTTAGAAGAAACTGAGGGGGTTATTAATTAATATTAATAGTCTATTCAATATTTTAATACACTATAAAGGCTAAAACTAAATGTAATGATAAAGTTGAAACTAAATGTTTGTACTTTATTGAAACTAAATATTTCAGTGGTTCCAAACAGAATTTTTTCAGAGTTTTTTTGTTTCACAGCAAGCTTCAAAATTTTGACTTTTTGCTCTGATTTGGAATATTTTTGTTTAATGCTGATATTTCCCAAGAACGGTAATTCTGATTTACAACAAGTTCTGACATCAGGCATCTTTTCAGGTAACTCTTTCACCAGTCAAGTACTACTGCAGGTGACCCATCAGTGCTTCCTGCAGATTAATTCTTCTTACTCATCCTCCAAGAGAATTGTGAAGAAATCCAAGTGATAAGATACTGCATTTTACTCTAGTTGAAAATTCCACATACACCAGTAGACAGGTTACAGAAAATATTTCCATTGTCAAACTGTATTTAGTATGAACAGTTTGTGTAATTTCCAAATGTTGAGCCAGTTAGTTCTGTCTTATTTAAATTATACATTAGAACAACTGTTGTGTTAATCTACATTTGCTGCAGTGTTTTTTACAACCAGATGTCCTGAGGTGATTTTACACCAAGACCTTCTTAACCATAAAAAGGAAGATTGGAGGATATTGAAAATGGTAACGTCCATATAGCCAAATATTAGTGCATCTCTAATTCTGTGACTGACAAAAACAAAATATCTCTGTAAAATGTGTAGTGTACTGGTTTTGATCATATGTACATTGCCACATTTTCGTTTTATAAAGTTAAACTTATTTAACTGGCACTTTCTGTACAGGATTAGCAATGATTAAAAATAATCATAGCAAAGTAAGAGTTTATACCATGGAGCATATTCTGGTACTTACTGACTTGGTAAAGGGGCCCACATTTCCTCTTTGAGTACATGTATTTTCACTGGAGAATTTAGGTACTTGGTAAAATCATTCATGAATAAAACAGACATATAAAGCAAAGAATTTTCTGCAGTAATTTCTTCTACAATGGCATGAGAACTTTCAGAATGCTTTACCAAAATCTGTTACATATATATTATTTAGTTCTTCCCACTAACCAAATGCTCTTGTATCAGAATATACTATAAGAAAAAACTTCACAGTTTCTTTATTCAATAATCTTTGACTGCAATAATGTGAAGAAGTAATAAATAAATTTTTCCCACTGAAAACAAATTTTATCAAGAGAACAACATGAATCTTAGACTAGATTTAACTAGATTAAAGATTAATTTAGATGCTATGATAGAGATCTCTGATATTCTGAAAAATAATCTCTCTCTTTATTGGATTTCTTCTCACTTTTCCTTGGAGGGTTATTTTAATAAGAGTTCACTCTATAATGTATGATCAAGGATATATGAGAACCTCTACCATGAGTACTTGTGTTGCAGTTGTGCTTATGTCAGTATTCATTTGATTAAAAAAAAAATCTTTGCACTCTATAGCTGAGATGCTTATGGTCTAAAGGCAAGATTGTTTTCTTATGGGACAGTAAAGAGTGAGATCTTTAATCTGTTTTCCAGTACTGAACTCCATCAAAGATATAGCATTTTTAAACCAGAGACCTTGTGCAAAGTTTCTAACAGCACTTTAAAAAGAGAAGACTCATATTCAACTGCCCCTTGCAGTATTACAATAATTTTCTAAAGTTGTTTGTTCTCTTTATCCTGTCTCAGTACATTCCTAATGATAACACTGAATTTTTTTTCCCAACCATATAGCAAAGAAATAAAAATTAAAATGTTATTTGCTCATCATAGGTTTGGGCATAAGGTAAAAGATTCTTGATAGTTTTACAACTCTTAGACAAATTATAAACTACAGAACTTTTTTTTTTTTACAGATCCCACCAACAGAACTATACCTCAGAAGATATCCAAGTCTGTTAGTTCTCCATTGTCATGTTTGATTTAAACTTGAAGACTAGTACAGACAGAATCTTCAAGTTTTTCTTAGTTTTTTGCTGAGGCTTTTCTTACAACCATTTACCATATCCTGGACTGTGATTGACTATACCAGCCAGAGGTGCTGACTTCCTGATTTCCTGGGAGGTGCTTAACCCCCCAGTATGCCCAGGTCCTGCCCCACTCCACCCCTTCCACAGCCCCCCGTCCCTTCTTGCCATCTCCCCCTGCCTCTTCCTGCTCCCAATCCTCCCTCTCACCCCCCCAGCACCTCCTGCACACCACTGAACAGCTGATCCTGGTGGGTGGGTGGCACTGGGGGGAAAGGGGAGAAGCTGAACCACAGGGCTGCTGATGGGTTTGAGCACCCACTATTTTGTCCCATGAGTGCTCCAGCCCCAGAGCACCCACAGAGTTGGTGCCCATAATACCAGCTCTTTAGGCAGGTTATACGAGGGAACAACTCCTGTCCAGTACTACTTTGTTCCAAGTTTTCCTGGTACAGGGTCACTGATGAGAAGTAGCAGCACTGAGGGAGCATTCTGACGTTAGTGAGAGGGTCTATGTTCTTTACTGACTTCAGAGGTCAAGACTAGAGTTGCATTAGCACATTGAGCTGGAATGGAAACTGCTGGTTTGTGGTAGTCCCCAACTGGGCTTTAGCCAAGAAAGCAGGTTTCTGGGAAATGTAATCCCTCCAGGTGTCCAAGTTCATATAATGCGGTTCTGGTAACCCTGTTGCGAAACAAGGGTGAGTAGGAAGTCTCTTCTCTTTCACCCCATAGGACCCTCTTCAATACCACTGGGAAAGGAGTGAAGGCAGAATCCTCTGCACTGAGGGGAAGAGAAAGAAAAAGGAGATGCTCCCAGAAGATGCTGGAAGCCAGAGCATTCTGGGAATCCATGTCTGAAGACCACAGGTAAGAAGGCTGGTTTCTTGTGTGTTCCAATATGTATTTTGTTTACACTAGTTCTGATTGACTGAATAGTACTTTTGTGTATTTTGGAAATACTTTAATGCTAAATTATGATACTCTGTATTTGGGAGGTGATGAGGCATATGTTTTTGTGTTTGTCCACCACTCCTTGCTTCAGTGGCAGGGACAATTCCACTGTGCTCTCTCTCCGCTGTACCTTAGGCTGCTTCATATACTGATACTGTTGAATTGGAGCGGAGGGAAGGGCAAAATTCCACACAATAGTGTGGTAGGCAAACCAGATGGTGGGTAGTGAAGTTGGTTGAAAAAGCAAAAATAAGTCAAAAATTTGAAATTATTTTCATTTCACAGATTTTAAATGGACTAACTTTGTTATTTTCAATTTTTTCAGGAACTATTAAAATTTTAGATTTTTGGAAAATTAAAATTTTTTATTTGGGGGGAGCGGGGGAAATAGTATTTTTCAGCCCTTTTTAAAAGGAGAAGCCAGAAGAAAGAAAATTAAATGCCTCCCATATGAAAACTCAACCTTCCCCAAAAAATCAAACAGGCTGATTTTACTTGTGTTTCTCCTTTTATTAAAAAAATTAAATTAAAATATTAAAAGATTTTTGATTTAGCAAAAAGGCTGTTATTTGACAAACATTTTTACTCAAATAATTTCAACGATTTGTAATGGCTAGGTGATGTGACACTGAGAGCACTCGCATTTAATGGCAGGCAGGGGGGCTCTTTCAGCACTGAGGTTTATTGATGGCTAGCCAAGTCAGCTGCTGTTTAGAATAAAACAGGTTAGATGTCACTGTTCAGCAAGGTGTCTTTTCCTGTGCATGTGTGTAACAGGCCCGCCCACTACTCTGGGTCCCAACCCAGGGAGTCTCTAGAGGCAGCCCTCCTGCCCTCCTCTCTACCTCTATCTGTCCACATCCCTGGGCCACGTCCCCTTCGGCCCCTCACACTGGCTAGGCCCTTCCCCTAAGGGCCTGCAGCCTGGCAGACACCAGGCTGGAGTTCCCTTCTGCTCCCCTGGGCCTGCCCAGCACTGCACTGTCCAGGTGCTAGTCTTCTAGCTCTGGAGACATACTTTCCTCTATCAAAGGCCTGAGACAGACTGCCTGCTCCCTCTCTGAGCAGCCTTTTTATAGGGATGAGCCTGGCCCTGATTGGCTGCCTCCAATCTGGGCCCCAATTGGCTCCCAATAAGCTCTTCTCTAATTGGCTGCCCATCTGCACAGGCCCGCTGTAGCCCACACTGTCAGGGAGTGGGGCAGTTGTCCCACTGCAATGTGCTATTTCTTACAGTGGAAGGAAATAGAACAGAACATTTACATTGTGCTATATTAAGTTTTACAGAATCACTTAAATAAAATTCAAAGGAACTTTCTCTTTGCCCACGTGTATGTATATACATTCATAAGGCCTGAGCCAAAGCTAATTGAATCAATGGAAACTTTGCTATCGCTCATATAGAAAATTGGTATTATATTGCTGTGGAATAGACATCTTTAAAAAGGTAATTAGACAACATTGGGTCAATTACTAATGGATAATTTCTAGCTCATGGTGTTAACAATCACACGTTGACCTACTTATTTCTAAATTATGTAGCTGGGACACATGTATTTTTAATATTTCTTATTCTCCACACAGATGTTTCTAAGGCAGAAACAATGAGTCAGATCCTCAACTCATGTAAGTTGGTGTTGCTCCATTGATTTCTTTTACATGCATAGACTTACTTTGACTTTTGCTTCACATTAAAGGCCCAGACAGAGTTTGCCAAAATCCAGGCAGCATACCTTTAGGTAGGTAGAGGATTACTCATGGTTTTGTAAATAATCCTTTCCTGGGCACATGTGGATAAACTTAATATCGGTTATTGATACCCTCGTTGTTATTGTCTATTTTAAGTTACTTTGTATACAGCAGTGGTTCTCAACCTCCGGCCCTTGGGCTGCTTGTGGACAAGTCAACACACAGCTGCAGCCCATGTGACATCCTCAGGGCCATACACGTAGTATATATATTGTCAATGAGGCCTACATAATACATAGAGAGCTGTGCATGCAGCCCACCATGGTAAAGAGCTTGAAAACAACTGGTATACGGTATGCCTCTGATATATTTGTGTGTCTTGTCTTCACATACTTCACCTTGTTTTTCTGGTTTGGAAATTAAAAAAAAAAATTCAAAACAGCTTTTGTGTTATTTACAACCTCATCACAAGAATAACTCACAATAGAAGGAAAACAATGTCTGTCATTATATCAATCATATAGTTTTAATGTATTTCTCAAATGCCTACTGCAGTACAATCTGACTTGGCTGTTATAAGTACTATTTTTCTTTATTGACAATTCATTACTTTTAGGCTTACAGGAATCAACAACAATTGATTAGGAGTAAAGGGGCACATGGTAACCATACAGAATGGCTATTATAGACAGATATTGCAGAAGAGATATCATTTGCAGCATTATGCAGTCTGTCTAAACATGTCTCTGCTGGACACTTGTGCCCTAGAAACTGTCAATTTCACTTTCTGACTGAATATACTACCATCCTAATGCATGGCTGAGAGTGTAGGCAGCCAAGACACCATGTCTGAAGATCAAATTTCCTTGTGTTGAGAGAAAGAATACTAGCCAGGAATATCATAACTGCTGCCTTTCAAAAGTTATTCCACACTACTACTGTATACTGGCTTGCATGAAAATTTAAGAAAGGCTTCTACAACAATGTAAAATGTAGTTTTAATTGTGTTTAATCAGGTTTAATGAGTTTTTGAATCTGTACAGAATTTCACTACAGAACTTGCAAAACCACTTTGTAGCACAGATTAATTTGCTGATTAGGTTTCCAGGGGGAAAAATCCTGTTTTGCAGCCTTCTATGAGCTTTTATTAAAAACTTTTAGGCTTTTACTATAGGGCTCTTTAGGATCCAAAGACTGTGCCAGCTTATTCAGGCTGCCTAATGCCCCATGAAGTCATTATGGTAACTGTAACAACTGCTAGGATATGCTTGCTTTTCCCCAAAACATCCTCCTAAATGGTGGCTGTAAGGTAAGCATGGTATAGAAGCCATTTCAATAGCACCATAGCCCTGGCAGAGAAATTCTTAGATAGCTGCTTAAGCTGGATTTGAGTCTGTTTTGCAGTACTTGAATAGTGGAAAGCAGACTTGGGTAGGTGAATCTTGCTCTTTGTTTATTTTTCTGTGTAGTTGCTAAGGTCTTCAAACCACAATTTGAGGACTTCAATGGCTCAGACATAGGTTAGGGGTCTGTTACAGGAGTGGATGGGTGAGATTCTGTGGCCTGCATTGTGCAGGAGGTCAGACTAGATGATCAGAATGGTCCCTTCTGACCTTAAAGTCTATGAGTCTATGAGTCTATGAGGACCATTGTATTCTGAAAAATACATATCAAAACATAGGTGCTGGAATTAGAGGTGCTGGGGGTTCTGCAGCACACCCTGGCTTGATGTGGTTTCCATTATACACAGGATTTACAATGGCTCTCAGCACCCCCACTATAAAAATTGTTCCAGCACCTGCTGTTTCAAAACAAACACACAGCTTTTTACGTTGTAGGTACTGAGGCATATGGGATGTCTCAAGACTAAATTTTTCTGCTTTTCATTCATATTGTTTTTGCAGAGAGGGAAAGATCCCATTTTTCCTAGTACATCATGAAGAAGTGTTTATAAGTTCCAAGCAGTTGCACCTGTGCACATGTTTAATTAAGGACATAATTTGGCCTGCCTCTATTATTGGTGATGATATGAAAGAAAACAAAATAAAGGGTGTCTTCAGTTATTAACATCTTTGACATAGGGCACATCTAGCCTTGTATTGAAAGCCTAATGGATCAGAGTCTGTGATCTATTGCCTGAGAGATGCAGCACAGAGATGTAGCCCCAAGAAGGAGGCTTTATTCAATCTTTGTGCCACCCAGCCTTCAGAATGAGCTGAAACCTGAAATGGCCATCAGTGTAAGTTACAGCATTTCTCATGGCTGCTCTAACTTGTAGCAGCCTTTCCCTTGCTGCCTATTATTTCAGCATGTGGTACTATATCCATCACGGTGTGCCTTTGACTAATGTCTCAACCAATGTGATCAACAGTCATAAGTGTTCTTTCATCCTCTACTAGGAGAATAATTGCATGCCTTAGAGAGTTACTGTGGAAGAACATCTTAATACCCTCCTCCTAGCTGAAGGGGTCCGTGCAACACTTTGGCTCATCCCCGCATTCTTTTGGGGGTAGTACAGCCAAAGGTGTGTCTTGGCCCTTCAGACACCAAAGTCTTAAATAACATGTACTAAAACCAAATCTTCAGCCCAACTGGGGTAGCTAGCAGCCTCCATACTGCAAGCATGCCTCTACTTCTTTAGACTATCCTGTATCTTAATCAACCCTACCTTGTAGGTTCCAGCCCACTTCTCCCTTTACTACAGGAAGGCTCCAGCTAGGTCTCCAGTTCACCTCTGGAAGAGCTGTTTGTTTTTTTCCCCTTCTCAACCTTCCTCCATCCAGCTGCTCCAAGAAAGAGTACCTCCACTCTCTGAATTTCTTCTCTCCCAACTGTGCTTACTCAGCTCTTTATGGAAACAAGCCCAGCTTTCCCCCAGCTAGGCTTTATTTCTAAGTAGGTATGCCCACCCTGTCAGGCCCATATTAGCTTTTCATGGCACGTGTGAGGTAAACACCCCATCACAACCGACATTTTGCAATATGTTTATGTTACAGACTGCAAAGTCAAATAAATGTACCTTCCCTCAGAGCATGCAGCTGCAGCCCAGAATCTCTGTAGTGCTGAGAACTTTGGCTATTCCCACTGCCATGCTTTATTCTATTGCTTACATCAGCCTTAAGCTGCTTCTGCATTGGGGGGCATTCTCCCCTGGCCTCTTGCAGCTCATTTACATTTCTTGAATCCAATGGAGCAGTGTATAGGGGCTGGAGCAGAAGGAAGAAAGGTTCCCACTATTTTCTGGTTTTGACGCTTCTACAACATGTACACCTGTTGCACGTCATCTGTTCTTGCTCTACAATAGAATTCTGATTTTAGGAACAACCAGTTATATGAACCATTTTAATCTCTGAATCAATAACGTACATGTGTATGTATTTAATCAGTGAGCAGAGGCCACACGAACTCAGTACATGGGTGTATCAACCATCCCATGCTTTGGTGAAAGTGCCTCAGTATCAGACGAGAAAAGTATCAGACTAATTGATGCAGTTGTCTCAAACAAAAGAAAATCAGTTATTTATTTCACAGTGACTATTGTGACACTATAGCATATTACGCACCTATAGCACTGTAGGATGTAATGCAGTATATTGGCAAAATTGTACTAGCTCACTGTATACACTTGTTTCCAATCAGTATGTACACATTGGATAATTAATTAAATTGTGCACTGTACCTACTGTAATTCTGAGATGTTCAATTTTATGAACTCCTCAATCCCAATTAGTTCATAAAATAGGGGTTCTACTGTATGTGATGCTTTCTGTTGGTAAGAACAGAGAAAACAGAGCACTTTTGGACACTGGACCCAGCCTATAGGACAATAAAAATTCCCATTTTTACAGTGTACTTTGCAACATTTTCTCAAATAGTCTCATGTTATATCCCATAGATATAAAAATAAATATGTAAAAACTAATCAAAATTGAAATATGGAATAAAATCTCTAAGAATTATTTTACGCTTATAAGCTCCTGTCTCTTGGAGTTCTGTGGTGGCTGTACTGTTTTCACCAGAGACACTTGTGGGGTAGCACACTAAGAGCTGATGATCTGTAGACAGCATGGAGATCAGAGAATCTACACAACTTGCTTGGTCATATAAGCATATAATTCTATAAGTTTAAAAGAAAACTTACATCTATATACATGTATGTGTGGAAATCACACAGAATCCCTCTGAATTCCAATTGATTTAATGGGTGCAGAATTGGATTCTATGTTTGCAAGTATTTAACAAGAAGAATAATCTAAATGATATTCTAAAAACACTTACATCAGACTTCAGCCACTTTCTACTGAAATTTATTAAAATATTCATGAATCCATTTTATTATAACATCTTTTATTCAGACTCATGAATAAATTGTAATGTTAACTACAACAGATACTCAACCTTTTGGTAAGTAAGTTTTTACTATCACCCCTAAAAGAATGGTAAATCTACCAGTATATTTGAAGCTAAATGCATTTATAACAACTAGTTTAAAGAAATGTTATGATCTTAGTGGGAAACATGGAATTTCCATGATGGTAGTTAAAAGATTACACTTGTCACTGTCCTCTTTGCCTCACAATAGTTGCCGAGACCAACATATAAACATATATTCAAACACCTAAAATATCAAGTAACATTATAACTTGTCACAAACTAGAGTTTCTGACAGAAAAGAGCCCTCTTCACTGCCTCCGCTCTTAATCTCTTCTGCTTAGGTGCCAAGAAGAATTTGAAGCTCATATGTTGCCAAAAAGTATTGACAAATCCAAAGGAGTGAAGAGATCATACAGGTGGGGACTTCAGGACCTGAAAGTAGTCAGTAAGAGTAAAGAAGGAATGTCTTTTACAAAGCTATATCTGCTCTTCAGTTATGTTTAATTTGTAAAGTCAGTATTAGATTGTGAATTATAAGCCTACAATACTGCTAAGAATGTGGCATTGCATCTTCTGTCAGTTGTTGCTTAGGAACTTCTCAATCACTCAGACTTTATCTTCACTGCTAAAAAGATGTGGGTTTTTTGTTTTTACAGTGAGATAGCTGTCTTCATGCAAAGTCCTAGTGGAAAGAAGGCACAGGTAGTTTTTACCTTGATGTGACTAGTAAAGGTCAACTCTATGCCCTCCACTTGCGCCTTTTCTTCAGTAAGGTTTCACATTGAAATAGCCATCTCAAATTAGCTATCTTGATGTAAAAAAATTTTTTTTCTTTTGCAGTGAAGACATAGCCTAAAGGTCTGAACTTGCACAGTGTAAGTATAGAGTGCTGTGCATGTAAACAAAAGGTAAATAATGAGGAGGAGGACGACAAGGAGCACAGAAGAAATTGATTCTTCATTACTAAATGAGCTATTACTTGGCTGCCAAAATTCTGTTGCCTAGCCGCAGGCATAAGACCTACGAGGGGGAAAAAGGGGATAACTGAGGATTACATATACACCCAGGTCTCTTCTGAGTCATCTGTTCTCTACATATGCAATCCACTTTTACTGTATGTACTTGAAAGTAGGGGAGTGGGCATACAGGATGCTTACTACCTCTCAGCATGGAGGACTAAGCCTACACTTAACCTCACTTATGTCTACAAGTAGTCCTACATACACGTGAGCACAACAACCTTGCACACCATTATATGCTTTGTGCAAGAACTTGTAGGATCAAGACTTTAATAATCTGAGTTGACAGCAAATTTGGAGGGTGCTGGAGACCAGTTTAGTGAATAGGAAGTTAACTGTTTAAAATTAGGTCCCTTCTAATGAAGTAAGGTGGGAAGGATTGGACTCGACCCCTAAAATAGCAGTTCTCAAACAGGACTCCGAGGCCCCCTGAGGGGCCGCAAGCATGTTTCAGGGGGTCCACCAAAATAAACCATAGAGCAGGGCCAGTGTTAGTCACTGGGGCCCAGGGTAGGAAGCCAAAGCCTGAGCCACGCTGCGCGGGCTGACGCCTGAACCCTGCCACATGGGTATGAAGCCAAAGCGTGAGCAACTTAGTATTGCAGGGCCATTGCCCTGTTTGCTACCCCCAATGCCAGTCGTGGCTTTTAATCTACTGGATATGCAGAACAGTTGTGGCACAGACAAGCCATGGAGTTTTCATAGCATGTTGAGGTTGGCCTCAGAAAGAAAAAGGTTGAGAATGGCTGCCCTAGAAGATACAGAGCAGGGAAGCAGCTAGGTGCTGGCTCATAACTGCTCTGGGAAATAGTCTCCTTGGAGGCAGGCAAGAACTGAAGTCTTTAAATATAGGGCTTTCCTCCCTCTTAGGGATAGACATTACTTTACTGGTAAAGTACCCACTTGGTTGGTATAAACCATTTGGAGTATTTAATAAAGTTGGTTAAAACTGGTCTTTTTCATGCCAATTTTTGAAAAACATTAAAACATTTCACTTGAGATCGTGAAACAAAATAACCTTTACACTGATCACTTTCACAAAATCTTCTAGTTTAACTCCCAAGATACTCTCTCAGAAGCAGGTAATCAGAGTACATTGCAAGGTAACAAGCAAATGGAATAGTTCATCAAAGACCAGAGTAGAAACTATTTACCACTGGACATGATTATGTTCATAGTTTTACCATAGCTATAAAATAATCCAAGCTTTTGTAAACCAATACAGTAAATGCTTTGTTATCCGGCATGTTGGGGGAATAGGGGGTGCCAGTTAGTCAAAAATTCAAGTTAACTAAGAGTTATACTTACCAATGGATTACCAATTTTCAAAGAATTAGAATACAATAAAATCAATAAACATTCATATCCTTGCGCTTTTCAGGATGTACATATCTTTTTATTTTCTGTTTTAATATCAACATAACTCTTATGTGTTTCTCCTTTGCTTTTCATTGGTATTTTGGTATGGTGGTGTTGATATTTTATGATAAAAACATGACAATACACTGAGTAATAAACCACCGATCACAATGGCAGATATAAACAAAGAACGCCATTCTGTTCTTGGCTAACTTGAGCGTAGTCCGACTGCTCTTGGAAATACTCAGGTCCCAAATAACTTCGGCATTAGTCCTGGTTACTAGATTGGCATTTCTGATATCTCCCAATAAAATCTTCAGTTTCTAGAGCTCTCCAGTTGGTAAAGGGCCAGATAACACAGCTTTTACTGTATTTGAAAAGCTGTAGTAATTAATTACCCTGACTTCTTGCCAAAAGCAGCAAAGAAAAGGTGAGAAATGTTGTAAATCTTCCTCTGACATGCTGACTAATATAATTTCTTTTAGAATGTTGAAAATGATATTTTATGTGTGTTTGTTCAGTTTCAGCTTCTGTATGAGAAAAATGAATGAGATACCTGGCTTTTCCACTTTTGCTTAAAGTACTAATAAAACCTATTTATATATTGTAAGGACATTAGGAAAGACCTGAGTCAGTGCCATTTCCTATCCAGTGAAGAATTACCCTACTCCAGGAGTCCAAACCCTTCTTGACTGCTTAGAAATTGGCACAAGATTCCCCCTCCCTGCCAATTTATATTTAGCAATTTTGGTGCAAAATGCTGTGAAAGACATTGCAAATAAGGCAAAGCTAGAAGAATAAGCTACGTGATTTTGGACTTGAATGAAGTGTGACGAAATGATTTTGAGAGCATTGCAGGAACATACTCAAGACGACAAGTGCTTGGACTAGAATTTAATTATTAACCTTTTCTTCATATAAATTTTTAATGTGCACTGTGATTATTATTAAATCCTACTTAATCTGTGGCTGAATAAAAGGGTCAAGAAAGGTGCAGCCAGGTGCTATTCTTGCTTCTTTTCAAAACAGGTTGGCAATGCAACTTAGTATTCCAGTCCTATTCTGGTCACTTATAGTGACTTGTGTGTTGAGTGTGTGATGTGACAAATATTCTGTCAAGTTTATTGTCACTTGTGACCCCAGCAGAATTTGAACGTACTGTAGGTTTCCAGATGTGAAAGGCTTGGGCACTAACCTACTGTGCCACTTAGTCTCCAAGGCACTGCTTCTGTCAATTAATGTTTTTCCCTAGATGCAGTAAATCTTGCAGTTAGGTTAAAGGGCAAGTAAGCAAAGTGTACTGAGATAGCAGAATAAAAAAAAAGAGTACGACAAATGACATGGCATATTAACAATCAAGTGACACTTATTTTCACTCTCCAGATTATAAATGGAAATAATGTGGGAAGAGTCTTGACAGCTGCTGTCCAACATCCTGAAACAGTGACTTACACTTACTATAAATTCTCCTTTTGGGGGTTTGCAACTTGGTCATAAAAAATTAACTCTGGGGTGAAACATGGCATATAAACTGTCAGTGTAGGAGTAAATGTTTAAAGTTTAATTTTTTTTGCAGTATTTAATTGGATTTGTTTTAGCTGTTTAGCTTCTTAGACTAGACCAGTGGTTCTCAAACTAGGGCCACTGCTTATTCCAGAAAAGCCCCTGGCGGGCCGGGCCAGTTTACCTGCCGTGTCCGCAGGTTTGGCCGATCGCGGCTCCCACTGGCTGCAGTTCACCGCTCCAGGCCAATGGGGGCTGCAGGAAGGGCGGTCAGCACATCCCTTGGCCTGTGCCGCTTCCTGCAGCCCCCAATGGCCTGGAGCGGCAAACCATGGCCAGTGGGAGCCATGATTGGACGAATCTGCGGACGTGGCAGGTCAACAAACCAGCCTGGCTTGCCAGGGGCTTTCCCTGAACAAGTGGCAGCCCTAGTTTGAGAACCACTGGACTAGACCAACAAATTTGTTTATGTTTGATCTGTTGAACTCAGAAGGAAAATGGCTAACTTTTAAAACTTGGACATTTTAGGCATTTATCCCATATACGGTTGCCAACTTTCTAATTGCATAAAAACCAAACAACCTTGCCCTGCCCCCCGCCGCGCCCTTTCCCAAAGGCCCCACTCCTTCCCCAAAGCCACACCTCTTTCCACACCTTCTCACTCCGTCCCTCCCCCCCATCGCTTGCTCTTCCCTAACCCCCACCCTCACTCACTTTCACAGGCCTGGGACAGGGGTTTGGGGTGTGGTATGGGGTGAGGGCTCCAGCTGGGGGTGTGGGCTCTGGGTGGGGGCCAAGGATGGGGGGCTCAGGGTGCAGGAGGGGACTCTGGGTTGAGGGTTTCAGAGTGCAGGAGGGGGCTCAGGGCTGGAGCAGAGTGTTGGGGTACGGGAGGGGGTTTGGGCTCTGGCCTGGTGGCGCTTACCTCAAATGGTTCCTGGCCAATGGGAGCTGCAGAGCCAGTGCTTGGGGCGGGGACAGCGCGCGGAGCCCTCTGACCCTTGCGCCTAGGAGCTGGATGTGCCAGATGCTTCCAGGAGCCACACGGAGCCAGGGCAGGCAGTGAACCTGCCTTAGTTCTGCTGCACCGCTGACCGGACTTTTAGCAGGTCAGTCAACAGTGCTGACTGGAGCCACAAGGGTCCCTTTTTAACTGGGCATTCTGGTTGAAAAATGGATGCCTGGCAACCCTAATCCCATATGTTTGACTTTGGTTTGAAGACAATTAAATTTGAAAATTGACAGCTAAATAGGTAGATTATACTTAGTAGTGTTTTAAATTGTAATTCAGACTATAAATTATAGTAATATTTAATGTTCTATTAGCAGCAAGTTTTACAGGCATTAAATAGAAGATAACAGTTATTGCAAAGAGTGTCATGCAACTGGGGCTCTGTTGGAAGCCACAATCATGTAACTTTGGCCTAACTTAAGAGGCGCATGTAGAATTTAGAAATATAGAAATATAAGAAATATAGAAACTCAATGCTTTGAAAACTAAATAATGTAGGCATAGCCACTTTTAATTTAATCACAATTTGATATGGGGATCATATAATTATGGGCATGATCCTGCAACTGGACATGTCTAAGTGGACTTCTGCAACTGTGCAGAGCTCCATTGACTTAAATCTCTGTATGAATGCAAAGATCCACCATGTGGATCTGATTACAGGACCAGGGCCCCATGTTTTATGCACAGCACTTCAGAAGTCAAAGGCAAATGTCAATTCTAATGTAAACCAAAATTTAAATGTTGAAAAAACAAGGTTCCACAAAACCAAAGGTTTGTTTCTGGTGGGGTCCCATCGGAATTAATCCTTGACCTCCACTGTTTAACTTTTTTTTTTTCAATGACCAAAAAGAAAGAAAATAATCACTGATAAAGTTTGCAGATGACACAAAAGTTGGGGGAGCGATAAATAATGAAGAGGACAGGTCACTGATACAGAGCAATCTGAATTGGCTGGTAAACTGGGTGAACGCAAACACTATGCATTTTAATATGGCTAAATGTAAATGTTCACATCTAGGAACAAAGACTGTAGGCCCAACTTACAGGATGGAGGACTCTTTTCTGGGAAGCAGTGACCCAGAAAAAGATTTGGGGGTCGTGATGGATAATTAGCTGAACATAAATTCCCAGTGCAATGCTGTGGTCAAAAGGGTTAATGTGATCCTTAGATGCATAAACAGGGGAATCTCACATAGGAAGAGAGAGGTTATTTTATCTCTGCATTTGGCACTGGTGTGACTGCTACTGGAATACTGCGTTCAGTTCTGGTGTCCACAGTTTAAGAAGGGGTGGGCATGGAGGGAAAAAGGGCAATAGAGGCACACAAAGAGGTCCTGTCATGGGGAGGTGAATGGAGGCACCCTTGAATGAGGAGATTGGGAGAAGGATGGGCACACAGCCTCTGGCAAGTGTGGGGGATTGGGGGCGGGCAGAGAATAGGCAGCCTTGGTATGGAGAGGAAGAATGGGGGATATTCTGAACCCCTGGCAGGATGGGAATGGGGGGACCTCAAGGGAGTACCTGAAATAGAGGGGGATGGAAGGGTGGCACAAAGGAAGCTTATATGAGAAGTGGGAAAATGGAGGGATCCAAGGAGCCCCAGATGTGTGCAATAAGCTCACTTACACAAGATACCAAGTGTGTGACCCCCCAAGTATAACATCCCTATTCATACTCTCAATATTCCTGTTTATACATCCAAGCATCATACTAGCTCTTTTGGCTGCAGTGCCCCACTGAGAGCTCATGTTCAGCTGATTATCCATCATGACCCCACAGTGATGGGTTACCTCCCCCTCCTTTGGGATGCCATCTGATGTACTGGGGTACCACTGAGCTCGCCGGTTTCACCAGTCTGGGTTCCCTTACGCTGCCCTGCTGAGCCAGGCCCTCAAGCCTCCTCCAGCACGCATGCAGGTAGGGCCACACCCAGCTGCAGAAACACACAGACACTGAGATCAGCTCTATGTAGGAAGACTCAGCTCGGGAATTGCCTAGCACTCAAAGTGCACACCCCCTCTGGAGTGTAAACACAAAATTGTCTTGTCTTGCACTGCACAGAAAATTGTACAGCGTAAGCTTATGAAATTTGCTCCCTCCCTCAACGTGGAGAACGGTATGCACAGCTTTTTGCCCCCCCCCACTCTATGAATTGCACTGTCATAAACAGATGGTTAAGGGTTAATGTCTCCTTTACCTGTAAAGGGTTAAAAAGCTCAGTAAACCTGGCTGACACCTGACCAGAAGACCAATAGGGGGACAAGATACTTTCAAATCTTGGTGGGGGGAAGTCTTTTGTTTGTGCTCTTTGTGTTGTTGTTGTTCGCTCTCAGGACTGAGAGGGACGGGACATCAATCCAGGCTCTCTAAATCTTTCTGAATCAGTCTCTCATGTTTCAAACTTGTAAGTAATTAGCCAGGCAAGGCGTGTTAGTCTTATGTTTGTTTTCTCAACTTGTAAATGTTTCTTTTTGCTGGAAGGATTTTTACCTCTGTTTGCTGTAACTTTGAACCTAAGGCTGGGGCGGGGGTCCCTCTGGTCTATAGGAATCTGATTACCCTGTAAAGCATTTTCCATCCTGATTTTACAGAGATGATTTTTATCTTTCTTTCTTTAATTAAAAGCTTTATTTTTTAAAGAATCTGATTTTTCCTTGTTTTAAGATCCAAGGGGATTGGGTCTGGACTCACCAGGGATTGGTGGGGGGAAAGGAGGGGGGGATGGTTAATTCCTCCTTATTTTAAGATCCAAGGGGTTTGGATCTGTCTTCACCAGGGACGTGGTGAAGCCTCTCAAGGCAACCCAGGGAAGGGAAAGTTTTGTGGGGACTGAAAGTGCCCCAGACACTGAAATTCTGGGTGGTGGCAGTGTTACCAGATCTAAGTTGGTAATTAAGCTTAGAAGGGTCCATGCAGGTCCCCCACATCTGTACCCTAAAGTTCAGAGTGGGGAAAAAACCTTGACATGCACAAACTAGTTAAGAGAAAACAAAACAAGTTTATTAACTAGAAACAATATATTTTCAGTGATTATAAGGGATAGCAAACAGATCAAAGCAGATTACTGAGCAAATAAAGTTGTAATCCCTTTGGGGTTTAGAGAGCAGGCCCCCTTTACATCTTTTTCCTAGGGGGGAGGGGGAGAGTGAGAAAAAAGGAGGGAAACTCCAGGGGGCAGCACTGGAGCTCCAGGGAGGGAGAGAGGTAGTCATCAGGCCCTGGAAAGGTGAAGCAGGGAGAACCTGCCAGAGGTCTGAGCAGGACAGGCTCAATCGGCGACAGCCCAGGACAGGAGCCCCGTGCCAGGGAGGAATCGACCAAGAAGGACAGGCCAGAGCTGGACCCCGTATCACGGCTGCTCAAAGCTGCGAGTACTGGGGCTTGTGACTCTGCACTGGGAACAAGGAGGGAGGCTATAACTAGTTAAGTGGGGAGGTGGTTGCTCTGTGTGGCTTTGCAGAGGGCAGCAGAAGAGGGCACCACAGGAGTTTGCTGGGGAGTGTTCACTGGTGCCGAAGATGACCCGTGAACTCACCACTAGACTGGTGACCAGACTCACCACTAGACTGGAACTTTGCTCAGGACTCCTGAACTCTGTGTACAGACACATTGCTCAGTGTCTGCCCTTCCAGACTGTGCTACCACTGGGCCCGTGTGGCCTTGGCTTGGATGTAGCCCTGTTTTACTGCTCCCCTATATTTCCCCTTGTTGTTTTTCTCCTCTCATCCCTCTGTAAATAAATACCTCCCTTTGTTATATCCATTGTACTTTTCCTGTGGGTGGGTGTGTTCACTCTGGGGGGTTTGGAACAGACGCCCCTGGGTTGGAAAGGATTTCTCCTGCTGCATTCCTGCGTGCACCTTCTCTTGGGCAGAGCTGCCTTCAGAGCAGACTCCATCTTGGCCACGAGGGCGCTAAAGTTACAAAGCAAACACACAAACTAAACTTAATACACTAAAGAAACTGGCTACAAGTAATAATTTCTCACCCTAAATGTTGTTTTAAGCAGGTTGCTGAGTTTCTTGAAGACAAACTGCTCTTGCTTGCAGCTTAGAACTCCAGATATTCCTTTCATAGGCCAGACACCTTCTAGCCTGGGTCTAGTCCTTTCTTCCCCAGATCAGTCTTAGGTGTTTTCAGTAGTCATCTTGAGCAGGGATTCAGTGAAGAACTGACCTAGATTAACTCACTTCCCTGCCTTATATTGGATTTTCATATAGCGGGAATTCTTTGTTTCCCAGTTTGGTCCCAACCCCCCCATTAGTGGAAAAATACTAGTAGGCCAAGATAGGGTCCAATACCAGGTGATATGATCAGATGACACTGCAGTGCCAAAGCAGCATTCCAGGACGCTACTCAGGAAGGTGGGAGATGAGCATCTTCAAAGTCTGATTGTTCTACCTGATAGGCCATTGACTAACCAGACAGACTGATTGCACCTGGGGAATGCCCACCAGAAAAAATGTAAACACTTCTGTAATTGATACATAGTCCATATTCCTAACTTCAGATACAGAAATGATACATGCATGTAAATAGGATAATCATATTCAGTAAATCATAACCTTTCCAATGATATCTCAGATGACTCATCTTGCATAAAATACATCTTAGATATGCTATATTCGTATCATATTTTATGAAGAATATGGGGAGTAGCATCTCAACCCCCAAGTCCTTTCCAGAGTCACTGCTTCCCAAGATGGAGTCCCCCCACGTGTAAGTATGGTCTGTATTCTTTGTTCATAGATGTATAATTTTACATCTGATTATATTTAAATACATATTGTTTGCTTGTGCCCAGTTTACCAGGCCATCCATAATGCTCTGTATCAGTGACCTCTCCATGGGTGGTACATATAATAGGCTGCGGAAGGCTGTGCCTCCTCAAACAGCTTTGTGTGGCCCTGCCCCTGAGACCCCCTCCTGTTTCCCGCTAGTTGGTCCCAGCCCAGGAAGGCTGATCCAAGTTCCGGGAAGCCTGCTGAGGCTGGACTCTGGAGCTAGGGTGGCTGGGACTTGGGGTGGCTGGGGCCATGCCGCCCAGTGCTCCAGGGCTGGAGATGCTGGTGCCACACCACCCAGTGCTCTGGGGCGGGGGCTCCCACTGTCTACCTCATGCTCCAGGGCTGGGGAGCGTGCGCTGCCCACCAGGTGCTCCAGGGCTGGGGAGCACGTTACACCCACCTGCCTGATGCTCTAGAAGGTTGAGGATATTACACCATCTTTATCAAAAAAACTTTTAAGTTCATCAAAAAAAGGCTTTAGTGGGAGCAGAGTTAAACCAGTATTTGCACTTTTAGAAATCCCCTTCACTACCTCTAAAAACCAGGATAGATCATGTTTAACAATATAAAGTGTTATAAACAACATAGGCAAGGAAACTAAGTTATCTAAATTATTTGTAAGTTGATTTGCCAGTGTTACCAACTCTCACAGTTTTATTCTAAGTCTCACAATATTTCACATTTTCTTAAAAGTTGCAGCTTCAGGAGTCATTTGAGTACCCAAGACACTCAGCTTTTTTTTTTTTAAAGCAGATTTATAGCCTCATAGTTGTGGCAAAAAAGCTTGAAACCACAGACCCTAAAGGCTGAAGAACCAAAGGGCAAATAAAAAGGACTCAAAATACACTATTTTTTAAACCTCATGATTTTTAAATCAATCTGTTGAATTGCAGGGGTGGGAGGAGGACTCATGATCTTTTGATCACTTGCAGTGGCAGTATTACTGTGCCTATTTAAAATCAATTCTGTTTCAATATGATAAAGATAACATTAATCTCTTTCTATTCCTGGAGCACCAAGTTTTAGACATAACTCTGCTATTTGGAAAGGCTGTGCATTGGCAGCAGAGCAGGCAAGGGAGGGACACAAACACGCAGAGTGACAAGCAGGTGATACAAAGCGTGTGTGTCAAATGCTGGACACAGAGATGTAAAATAACAGTATTTAGTACTTGCACAGTATAGTGCTTTACAGCCCTGGAATTCTAAGTGCCTTACAAAGATGGGTCAGTATCATTATCCCCAGTTGAAAACCCTGAGAGCCTCAGAGATCAGTGGCAGAGCTAGGAAGAGAACCCTGGAGTCCTGATGCTTAGGCTGGTGCTAGGGTTGCCAGGCGTCCAGTTTTCGACCAGAATGCCCGGTCGAAAAGGGCCCCTGGCGGCTCCAGTTGGCACAACTGACCAGGCTGTTAAAAGTAAGGTTGGCGGCGCAGTGGGGGCCCAGGGCTCAGGCAGGCTCTGTGCCTGCCCCTGCTGTTACCTGGGGTTCTTTCAACCCAAAGCTCTTGGTAACTATACTCTGTGCGAGGAGGTGTCAGGAAATAAATCAGGGGAGACACGGCCGTCCGACTGATAGATGGCTGGCACAAACAGGACAACACAAGAGTGCTTTCAGTTAAAGCTAAACTTTACTTAGTCTCAAGCACTTACACATGTCCGCAACAAGTTAGTAAAACACCCCCAACCTTTGATAATTACCAAAGCTGAGTGTAGCTTTTGAGTAATACAGCAGCAGACGGGCTGCCGCTGGGGAACACAAGATGCATCCAGAGAGAGAGGCCAGTCCTGAAACGAGTCCCACCTGTTTCAAGTTTTTCCCCCTTATTTATACATTAGTAATTAAAGAAACCTGGTTAAGTAAGCTGTTTCAAGCAAGAGGTTCCTTCTGATTATTGATTAACCAGGCGTGGGTTTTTCCAGAACTTGCAGCCTTGAGATCTCAATAGACATTCCTGGGGCATATCCTACTCTTTGACAATGCATGTATCAGCAAATTTTGACCCAATTCTTATCAGGAAGGACGTGGGGTCAAGCTGCTTTTTTGGTGGCACCCTAAATCTCCCCCCCCCCCTTTGGTCAAGCTGAGACTTGCTTTTCACAGCTTGCTCACTAGGCTGTCTTTAACAATAAGTCATAGTGGTTTCAGGCACTTCACTGGTTTGCCAAAGTCTCCCCGTGCACCGCAGGGTCCCAGAAGCGGCCACCAGGTCCCTGTGTTCCCTGGGGCATGGGTGGCCAGGGAAGCTCTCTGTGCAGTCCCCAGCACCAGCTCCGCAGCTCCCATTGGCTGGGAATCACAACCCATGGGAGCTACAGGGGCAGTGGATGGCGGTTGCTTCCTTATAGCCACAGTAAGCACCACTGGGATCCTGCCCCCCCAACCTCCTGCCCCACCCGAGAGTCCCCTCCTGCACCTAAACTCTGTCCTGGAGCCCCCATCCCCCCACAACCCAATCCTCTGCCCCTTCCTGGATCCCAAACCCGTCACCCCCAGCCCCATCTCGGAGCCTGCACCCCTACCTGGAGCCCCCTCCTGCACCCTTGGGCCTCGGGAAAGGGGTGAGACAGGGATGTTTGATTTTGTGCGATTAGAACGTTGGCCACCCTAGCTGGTGCAGGTTGGTGGAGAGGAATTTGGGGCCCTAGTGCCTCATGTTGGCCCTCCCACCTTGGCCAGCAACATCACGCAGCCATCCCAAGGCAGGGGCAGCCCAGCAAGCTGGACAGGCAGCGACGGGAGCCCGCATGGGGACAGTGCCCGGGCCCAGTAGGGCTGGGATGACAACAAATGTCCCGCTGGCGGAGGAAGGGAGGCTCGGCGCTGAGCTGCCAATGACCCCGCTCCCCGCGGGTCAGCGCTCAGGGACATGGGGCTGGGCCGCCCTCGGCGCGGAGGGGGTCACCTCCTGGCAGGGAGGGGGGATTTGCAGACGCTCCTGGCTGCCGTTGCCTGGAGACGGCACTAACGAACTCCGAGAGGAGAATTCAACCCCCGCAACCGCCACAGGGGGAGCAGGAATCGTGCGCGGCCCGGGAACGGGCGAGACCCGGGCCCGGCCCTGCTCTGCCTTGCCGCTGGGAGGACTCAGCACGTGAGTAGCGGGAATGGGCGGATCCCTGAACAGAGACGGAGCCTCGGGCGCAGGTGACTGGTGGCCGCGGGCTTCAAGCGGCTCGGGTCGGGGCAGCACCCCGTGACTAGCCCTCTGGCGTCCGCGCGGAGGACTTGGCTGGGCTGGGAGGTGACTTGCCGGTCTCTCGCGCCGCGCCCCTCTCGCCCAGGCAGGCTCCGCTTCTTCCCCGCCTTGCACCCTCGCCACGTTGCTGTGTTCCAGCTCTGCACCGCCTCCTCCCTCCTACCCTCAGCGCTGTACCTGACATTGCTACTACTCCTGGCTCTGCATGCAACCCCCCTTCCCTAGCCAGGCTGTGCTGCTCCTCTGCCCCCCTCCCCAGCACTGCACCCATCCTACTGCTTCTCCTGCCAGGTTTGAACTCCCCATCATCCCCCAGCACTGCATCTGCCCCACTGCTTCTACCCCACTTTGCTGCACCTGCACCCCTTCTTTGGATCAGGCTCTGCACCCATCCTACTGCTGTGTCCCAGCTCTGCATCCCATCGTTCCCCTGGGCTGGAAGTCACTTCCAGTCCTATGATCCCTATTTCTGGTCAGAAAAAATGCACATAGAGACTATAGGTTTGAAGTAAAGTGTCTCTCACACCTTGTGCACAGGGGGGTTTTCAAAGCGGAGTTAATGGGAGAGGAGGAACAAGGCATGACTGGCAGCAGTGGCAGAGTACTGCTTGGGGATGGACTTCAATCTCAATGTCTCATCACAGACCTGAGTAGGCAGGTCTGAAATAGCCCCCCAGAAAAAGAGTCAATGTGTGAATGTCTCCCCTTGAAGGAATTGGAAGCCCCAGGGCTCCTGTTGCCTGGGGGTCTGTAGACCATGTACAGGTCTGTCGCATCTTAGGCGCATTTAACATGCACGATTTCGGCTTTACATGGTCAGCAAAAACAAGAAAAAAAAGAAAAATAGCAATTTTAAATACTGTTTCTGTAGTGCGGGTGATTCCGCCCGCCATTACACTCAATGTAATTTTGACTATACGCGATTTTCACTTTATGTGCTGACTGCGGAACGTAACCCCAGTATAAGATGAGACAGATGTGTAACATTTTTCTTGGTTTGAGTGGGACAGAGTACTTCCCCCCCTTGTTTTGGTATCTGGATTCATCTGCCTTAAGTAGTTCCTGGAGTTTGGGGTCCTTCATACTAGATAAAATTTGTAAAAGTATATTTTTGACAATGGTAATCCCAAACATTTAACTTTAGTTTGTATTTAATATCCAATTTTACTAGGATTTAAAGTGACTTAAATGTCATAATAAATTATTTTTATCGACTTTTATACTTTGCCTGTCATGTAGGGCTTAGGGGTAGGAATAGAAAATAGAAACAGTTTTGTTTATTGGAAAAAAGCATATGCACCAATGTAGGGTATTGCATAATTTTACATAAAATTTCTAGATTTCTAGACCTTCTGCCTTAAGAAGTATGAGCAAGAAACAATTAGTATTGAATATCGATAACAGTATGCTTCTTTTAAGCTCACCATACCGAAGGGCTTGTCTGCACAAAATGTTACTTCCAAAGTGGTTTGTCTACCACTTTAACTATATTGATATAATTAAAGCATTATTATTATACTGGTATTTATACCAGTATACAAAGCTGTTTTTTTACTGTTTTAGCTATTGACTCACAGGAAGGAGATTGAGTATTATACCAGGATAACTATATTGTTTAAAAAAGAAAAATCAAATCCCTAACCGACATAGTTATACCAATACAAAAATGGTGTGCACACCAGGCGTAAATACTGAACTCTTTTTATTGTGTGTGAACTGTGTTGTCTTTGTTTGATTTACTACTATATATAGGCTCCTTGTGGCATTGACTGTTTTTTTGTATAGTACCAAGAATCCATTAGTGTTCAATATAAGTACTGTTATGTAGAACCCTGCAAATCTAACAATTTAAAAACAATCTCCTTTTCCTACACTCACAAATGGTACGTTTTAAATTAATCAAATAAAACTTTTGGGATGTTTTCAATAAACTATCCAAAGTGCTTTTATTTGAATACAGTTGAAAATAGTTATTTAATTTGAATTATTGAGCTGTGGAGCACAAACACAGTAAACCCAACATTTCTTCTTGCTGCATTTTATGCTGTAACTAGGGGGGAGGTGGTGTGTGCGCATGTGCCTATGTTGTTTTTTGGGGGCAGGCTTTATGTGGGAAAGAGAAGGAAGTGTTAGCTTGTTGCCTTCAGCTGCTCCAGTCATCATTGAGATACTGATTATTTCCTCCACTATCTTCCCTGTTTTAATCCACCCCTGCCCCTTCAAGGCCCTGTTTTACAGCTTCCCTCCCGTAAGAGTATGCAGTGTAGTTGTCTTGAATGGTCCTTAAAATATGTGCTAACATAACTCTGCATTTAGCTGTGAGGCTTGGAGTACCTTTCCTAGATCTGAAGAAGACCTCAGTGTGGCTTGAAAGCTTGTCTCTCTCACCAACAGAAGTTGGTTCAGTAAAAAATATTATCTCATCCGCCTTGCTCCTCTATCCTCTAAGATAGGGGTGGGCAAATTTTTTGGCCTGAGGGTCACATGCAGGAGGGGCTCAGGGCAGGGGGTTGGGGTGCAGGGTGAAGGAGGGTTTTGGGGTGCAGGATCTAGCCTGGCGCTGCTTACCTTGAGTGACTCCGCAGTGGCTGCGGTGCGCAGTAGGGCTAAGGCAGGCTCCCTGGCCCCACGCTGTTCCTGGATGTGGCCAGCACCACATCCCTGAGGGGGGCTAGCAGAGGAGTCTGTGTGCTGCCCTTGCCTGTGGGTACCTCCCCTGAAGCTCCCATTGGCCGCGGTTCCCTGTTGCCGGCCAATGAGAGCTGCAGGGGGTGGTTCCTGCAGGCAAGGGCAGTGTGCAGAGCCCTCTGCCCCTTCCCTCCCCCAGGGGCTGCAGGGATGTGGTGCTGGCCACTTCAACCAGCGGCACGGGGTCAGGGCAGGCAGGGAGCCTGCCTTAGCCCCCCTGTGCCACGAGGCTGGCAATCACACAGGCTGGATTGAAAGCCCTGACAGGCTGGATCTGGCCCACAAGCTGTGGTTTGCCCACCCCTGCTCTAAGAGTATAATTTAGTCACAGTCAAATAATACTATGCTCCGACGTTAGTTGTACTGAACAGCCTGAGTTACTCTCTACCTTGCTGCGGCTCATGATGCAAAAGCCAGTATCATAATTTAATATTTAATAGAAGAATAAAAAAAATTTTAAAAAAATTATTTTCTAATGTAACAATTTCACACAGCATCAGGAAATAATTAGTTTCCGAAATCTGAACACTGCTACAAAATATTCATGTTCAACTGGAGTCAGAAATATGTTTATAGTTACTCAACACTTGATGTGGTCTTTGGCTAAGGATGTTCAATTAAACTTAGTATAACACACAGAGATGCAACTTCATACTGTTTAGTAGTGTGATCTGTTTCTTTTTTGTTTTTAAAATATCTTGTGTTCCTGCCAAACTTTTATCTCATTTAATTTTTGTAATTTTTGCAGCTAAACTCAATTTAAGTAACTATAAAACATGTAAAAATAAGTTATGCCTATTCTATGTGGTTTGAAAGAAGTTTTAAAATACAAAATAAAATTAAAATGGGAAATTAAAATAGAGATGGCTGTGTATTTAAAATATTGATTTTTATTGATTTGTTTATTTAGAACAGTATTGTATTATAGTACATAACATTCAGAATGCAGAATTCATGCTTCATTCAGAACTAGAAAACAATACTGATATCTTCATAAAAGGGAAACAAGGACTCTATTTAAACTATAATATTCTTGAAAAGAACTGTTTTTGTCTGAACAACAAACATATTTTTTTAGATCTAAATCCTGCAAAGATTTGTGCAGGTGCTTAACTTAAAGTTCAATGGGATGACTTGTTTAATGAGACTACTCCCATATTTAAAGTTAAGCAAGTTAGTGTTTGCAAGATCAATGCCTTAAAATGAAGTCTTGCTTTAGAGAATAAATAGGTCTGTAAAGATTGTCCTTCATTCACTTTTGAAGCACAATCATATTAGGAGGATTTTAGCTTTTCAGCACACCACAATTAGGCCAGTTGTGGCTAGGAACTACTTTTAGCAAAGTATAACATCACACAGATCCTTTAAATAACACCTAAAATGCCAGCTGAAAACATTGTCAAAGTGTTTAATATGAAAAAAATTGTAAGATTAAAATGAAAGTTTAGTTGTTTTCAGTCTTGTGGTACACAGTTTGTTGCTGATTTGTTGGGTTTTCTAGGGTGATGTTGGTTGATAGAGTTATAAAATGTAAAGTATATGTATTTTGTGAGTCACAGTGAATTAAATCCTGGCTCCATTGTAGTCAGTGGGAGTCTGGCCATTGACTTCAGTGGAGCCAGGACATATCACTAGGGTCCTATCAAATTCAAGGTCCATTCTGGTCAATTTCGTGGCCAGAGGATTGTAAAATTGGTCAGTTTCTTGATTTCAGATGTTGACGTCTGAAATTTCATGGTGGTGTAACCCTGGGGGTCCAGACCCAAAATGGGATTGTGGGGGGAGGGGATTGCAAAGTTGTTGTAGGGTTGGGTCCCAACATTGCCACCCTCATTTCTGTGCTGCCTAGGCAGCAGCCTCCAAGCTTCCTGCAATTAGAGGAGGTTCCAGGAGGTGGAAGTGGGTAGGATTTCCCCCATGCTGCTAGGAGTGCCTGTCATAAACAGATAGTTAAGGGTTAATGTCTCTTTTACCTGTAAAGTGTTAACAAACAGGGAACCAAACACCTGACCAGAGGACCAATCAGAAAACAAGATACTTTCAAATCTCGGTGGAGGGAAGCCTTTGTTTGTGTTTTTTGGGTTTGGCTTTGTTCTCTCTGGGCTCTGAGAGTGACCACACGTAACTACAGGATCTCTAATCTTCTATTCCAATTTTGTGAGTACCAAAGGTAGAAAGGCGATATAGTCTTTTTATTTGTTTCCCTTTATTTGCAAATGTGTAGTTTGCTGGAAGTATTTTAAATTGTGTTTTGCTGAGGGGAAGGCTTCTTTCTAGTGTCTATAAGCTGACAGACCCTGTAATATTCCATCTTGAATTTACAGTGATTTTCTTTATTCTTTTTTTTTATTAAAAGTTTTGCTTTTAAGACCTGTCTGATTTTTCCCCTTGTTGAGGCTCAAGGGAATTGAGTCTGTACTTAACAGGGAAGGAGAAGGGAGGGGGAGAGAAAGGTGGGGGGAACCCACCTGATTTCTCTGTGTTGTGATTCAAGCAGTTTGAATCACGGTGATCTCCTAGTGTACCCACGGCCGGAAAGATCTGGGAGGAAGAAAGGAGAAGGGGGACTCCCTTTGTTTAGATTCACGGAGCTTGAATCTGTATATCTCTCCAGGAGCCCAGGGAGGGAACACCTGGAGGGGAGAGAGGAGGGGGAAGGGAAATGGTTTATTCCTCTTTGTTGTGAGACTCAAGGAATTTGGGTGTTGGGTCCCCAGGGAAGGTTTGGGGGGAGACCAGAGTTTATCAGGCACTCTACTCTAAGTCCTGATTGGTGGCAGCACTACAGGATCTAAGCTGGTAATTAAGCTTAGGGGAATTCATGCTAGTACCCATATTTTGGACGCTAAGGTTCAGAATTGGGAATTATATTATGACAGTGCCCCAGCTGGGGACTTCTAGCTGCTAGTCCAGGCCAATGACAGATTAGGGGAGGAGCCCCTACTTCCTGGCCAATCTGGGGCCCCCCTCAAAAAATGAGTGCCTCAGCCCCAGAAGGAGCCCTAGAGTGGAAGCCCCAACTGGGTCACCCTGAGCCTCAGCAGGATCCCTCTGGGAAGAAGCTTTTGTCAGGGATATTTTTAGTAAAAGTCATGGACAGGTCAAGGGCAAATCAGAAAAATTCACAGAAGCCATGACCTGTCCCTTTTACTAAAAATATCCCTGAAAAATATTAGCCTTACTTATGATTAATGTGACAAAACAGTGTCAATAGAATTGGGTAATGCACCGGAACCTTAATTCTCTATAGCAGTGATTCCCAAACTTGTTCTATCGCTTGTGCAGGGAAAGCCCCTGGCGGGCTGGGCCGGTTTGTTTACCTGCCACGTCCACAGGTTTGGCCGTTTGCTGCTCCCAGTGGCCCGTGGTTCACCGCGCCAGGCCAATGGGGGTTTCTGGAAGTGGTGCGGGCTGAGGGACGTACTGGCTGCCGCTTCCAGCAGCTCCCATTGGCCTGGAGCAGCGAACCATGGCCAATGGGAGCCGCGATCGGCCAAACCTGCGGACGCGGCAGATAAACTGGCCCGGCCCACCAGGGGCTTTCCCTGCATAAGCGGCAGAACAAGTTTGGGAACCACTGCTCTATAGGGATGCCAGCCTTCTACTACCCTATTCCTAAAACTATTAGGAAATCATTATACTTGCTTAGATGGTGAGAAGCTGAGCACTATATATTTTCATGTAATCAACGTTGATAGAACCGCCAAAGGTATATAACACTATTCACTGAATTTGGGGTCCTTTTTATACAGGACCAACATTGCTTTAATATTTAGACATAGTAAATTGCTTTTTTGTTTTGTTTTGATATCATGGCCATTGTTGTTATAATATAATAACTTATAATTGATGAGAGATGCCAAAGGGCCACTTGGATCTCTGCAGCAACAAAAATGACCTAAAAGTGTTTGGCAAATAAAACAGTATAGTTGAATGAAGTCCAGCATTAGACTGCAGCTATAAAAATCTCAATATTCTGCCATTCATTTAATATTGGGTTTTGGAGAAGATTTATGGCATGTTCCAGGAGATGATGTGTGTGGGGGGTGAGGCGGTGGAAAAGAGGTTTGGTGTAGCTGATTCACTAGCTGGTTGAGTTGAGTTAATTCGTTCCTGCTGGATGCTTGTTTTTTATGCTGCTGGGTAAATTATGCTGTTGTAAGATTAGGTGAGTGTCCGGAAGCTTAGAGCTTTTGTCATCTTTTTCCCTATTACTTAAATCTAAATAAACAAATTGTCCAGCATCCAAAATAAACCTCATCCAAATTAAATGAAAAGAAACTCAATAGGCCTTGCTCTCATACTTTATTATGTTGAAATTGTAACTTTATCAGACTTTGGCTTGCTTACAATAAACAAATAGAAAAATAATTGAATGGGGCATGTTACAAAAATTATACAGTAATATAAAACAATATATCAATGAAAGATAACAGTGTATCGTCTGCCAGGTATATAAACTATTGCAATGTGTTTTTTCTTCGTGTTTCACCATTATTTCTTTTTTAAAAATTGAGGTCAAAAGCGCTCTTCAGTTTTAATGCTCAGAGTAAGAGATGTGATTTGTACAAACATATGGAGCAATTATACTGAAAGTAAGTTTCCTCAATTCTGTCGTTACTATGGTAACCAGTATTCACTGTATTTCGTTTAGACATATAAAATAGAATGGAAAGAGTCAGTTTAAGATTTGCTGTTCTACTCAATAGAAATGTTACATGATATGTAATGGAGTTGTAGCTGTGTTGATTGCAGGATGTTAGAGAGACAAGCTTGTCTCTCTCACGAACAGAAGTCAGTCAGATGAAAGATATTACCTAACCCACCTAGTCTCTCTAATAATTACATGATGTTTATTTTTAATCACATATAAGGAGGAAGATCAGATAATCAGTGTGCCTGAGAGAATGAACATCAGCTGTACTCATCCTTTTTAAAATATTTTTGGTTGAGTCTTAGAGTACTAGGATATTTGACTATCCAATACCCACAATAGAATTGAGGTAGCTCCAGTGCTTTTCTACCAGCTAGGACTTCCTGACCTCAGAGGAACAGAGAAGAGAATAATAACCCTGATGCTATTGTTCTGGCCTCAGGACTCCTGGGAAGGAAATGAAGACAGGTACTGCAGTAGCATCTTTACCCCAATTTTATTTATATATCTTAGGTACTTAAATGGTCCCCATTACCACAATATCCAAGCGCCTCAGAGTCTTTAATGTGTTTACCCTGCCAACATCCCTGTGTGCTAGGTAAGTACTATTATCCCCATTTTAGGGGTGGGGAATTGAGCCACAGTGAGATTAAGTATCTTATCTAAGGTCACACAGGAAGCCTGTGACAAAAGAAGGGAATTAAACTGAGATCACTGGAGTTCCATGCTAACACTCTAACCATTTGGCTGGTCTTCTTCTCTAGATTATGCTGCTAAACTGACGTAGATTCCTGTCCCAAATGTCGTAATGGGATTTGGATTTAGTGTTTGCTGTGTGACACAATGTGAAACTCTAAGGGATACACAAAAGTACACCCCTGTTGTACATAACTCCATGCTTGTCTCTGGATAATACAAAGGCTTTGCTGTGTTCTAGGGTTTGTGATTCATAGGCTTTCCTGTCTTCCTAACAAATGGTGTCAAAATAGCTCTGTCTGGATGTCAGGCTTTCTGGAGTGGCTCACCAACGTGGGTGCCAATCTCAAGGCAGACTTTTACAAACCAGGGCGCAAACCTGAAACTGGTTGTGTGTTCTATAATTAGAAGTCACCAGCCAAGTATTAAGTGTGAACTCCTCAAGCACTATAACAGCCTTAACATGGAATCATAGACAGTCCCCTTGGGCACTTCAGTTTATCTTGCCATCCAGGCAAGCCTGCTTTTGTGTCAGATGGCCCCTTACACCAAAAATCACAACAGTATTCAGGTTACTACCAGACTAGAGGACCAGTCACTTACTCCAGGTCAGTTGTACCTTAGATCTCACCAAAGACAATGGTTGTAGCCAATCCTATGTTAAACATACTAAAGGTTTATTAGGAAAAAGAAAAGAGTTATTTACAAGGTTAAAGCAGGTAAACATACACACACACAAATGAGTTACAGTCATAGGTTTCCAAAAGTAATAGAAGCTGCTGTAATATTCAAGCTCTTTATATCCTTTAGAGCTAACCTAGGCTAAGCAGCTTGGGGATCCCTTTCTTATGCTTAGAAATACTGCCCTCTCCAAATTCCAAGCAGTACAGTGAGATAGATCATTCAGGTCAGGGATTTTTATTTGCTTCCCCCAGAGTTCAAACGGTGATGGGGTGAAGCTTTGTGCATGTCCTTTTTTAATGGATATGGGGGAGCAATTAATAAAATATTTTGTCAATTGATGTTCCACAATGGTTCATCTGGTGTCTACAGGCCTTTTTTTGTTGGACAGGAGATGATATCTCTAATGGTAAATCACTATTTCACACTTGGTAATGCATCTATCCTGACTCTGAAGCTTTCCAGTTTCATAGCAGGCACTTTTATAGTTATAAAGCAAAGTTACATATTACCCTATGACATGGAATACTGATATTATAAGTAAGATTAATGCATGCAGCAACTCACAAGCATTTAATAAATTCCAAGCATTAAAACACTTCTTTATAAATTTAGTACCTGTTTTAACAATACTAACACACAGGTGAGTCAGTCTGGTTTCCAGCTATGCATTTATCAATATTCAGTGAGGCTTATGGGCCTTAACGTGAGCTGGCTCCTGGTCTGCCAGCGTCACACTATAAGGTGGTGATTCTGTCTCAGGTAACATGCCTGAAGCACATCATCTGAGAATTTACAATCTTAAATAGAAAACAGTCAAAGAGAATGGGAAAAAGACAAAATACTTAAACTTATTTCTCAAGCTATTACTTATCATTAAGGCTAAGATTTTTGTGTCGGATATTTTTAGTAAAAGCCACAGACAGGTCACAGGCAATAAAGAAAAATTCACAGAAGCCGTGACCTGTACCCGACTTTTAATAAAAATATCTGAGACAAAATGGGAATTTGCAGGTCTCCACACCGCCTTCAGCAGGGCAGCTGCGCGGTGACTAGGAACTCCAGGGGTCCCCACCATGAGTTGGATGTCAGAGCTCCAGGGTCCCCTGCCATCCAGGCCTGGGAGCTGCAGGACCCCCATTGCCTGAAGTATCTGGGGGCTGCGGGGTACCCCCGTGGTCCACAGCTCCGTGAGTCCCGTGCAAGCCTTGGCAGCTAGGAGCTGCGGGGTTCCCCCGCTGTTTTCAGCTCTGCAGGCCTATGGCATCCCAGAGCTCAGAGGTTTCCCCGCTGCCAGCAGCAGCCAGGAGCTGTGGGGTTCCCTGCCATCTGCAGGAGCTGGGAGCTCCAGGGTCTCCCCACTGCCTGCGGCAGCTTGGAGCTCCAGAGGCCCCAGAAGTGGCAGGGGTACCATGCATCTCCCTGCCCTCCTGGGTGGCAGGGGACCCTGCAGCTCCCTACCACTGCAGGCTGAAGTCATGGAGGTCTCTGGAAGTCACAGATTCCATGACTTCCGTGACCTCCACGACTAAATCGTAGCCTTACTTATAACTTCTTTATTGCTTTATTTCTCTGCTCTGTGCTGATTGTTTAAAAAAAGCTTTATACTGAATCTGCCAAATCTTTGTTTTTAGAAGCTGGCCTGCTCATGACATGTGAGAGATTGAGAGGAAACATTCTACGCTCTACGATTCTGGGGGGACTGCATGGTCACTGTGCTGCTGAATTTGCCAAGCTGACCAAACAGGAAATTAAATTCAAAAGTTCTCGGAGCTTTTCCTGTGTATCTGGCTAGTGTATTGGAGTTCAAAGTGCTGTCCAGAGTGGTCACATTGAAGCTCTCTGGGATAGATCCTGGAGGCCAGTAGCGTTTTTTTGCATCCACACTACCCCAAATTCAACCCAGCAAGGTTGATTTTAGTGCTACTCCCCTCGCCAGGGAAGAGTACAGAAGTCGATTTGAAGAGCCCTTCAAGTCGACAGAACAGAGTTGGTTGTGTGGATGTATTGGATTTTAAAATCGACCTAATGCGGCTAAATTCGACCTAACCCCATAGTGTAGACCAGGCATTACTTTACACAGGTTTACATTAATATATTTCAGTAAGTGATTTCAGCATGTACTTTGAAATCTTATATTCTAGATGTTGGCTTCCTTCATGTTGAGCTGTCTAAAGATCAACACTGCACTTGTTTTGAACCTCAAGAAATATAAAATGTTCAAAAGAGTTTTTGCCCTTTTGTTGTCAGGTTACATATGTAGAGATCCTTTACGCTGGACTGCAAAAGATCTGTTAGAGAGCATTGCTCTTCCCTCTGTTTGTGAAATTGTTCATTGGGGAAGTTGATTAAAATTCTACTCTTTCACACCCAGAATATTCTTTCAAAGAAAGAGATGGAAGCCCCGTAGTATGAGGCATTTGAAGGTAGAATGCACAATTTTAATGGAGCATATCCTGGAGGGAACTCTCTTGCCTTTGTCAAGGTGATGAAATATCGCAGATGACTTAATACATCTTTTTCTGTCTTTTAATTTCTCTTTCTCAATCAAACCCTCAGACAGCTCATATATTTTAAGACCAGAAGGGAACATCAGGATCATCTAGTCTGACCTCCTGCACATTGCCATCCACAGAACCTCACCCGCCCACTCCTGTTTTAGGCCCATAACCTCTGGCTATGTTACTGAAGTCCTCAAATCTTGATTTTTAAAGTTACAGAGAAACCAGCATTTACTGTAGTTCAAATCAGCAAATGACTCTGTGCCCCATGCTATAGAGGACGATGACAAGCTATCAGATTTTGTCTCTGACTGCTAGGTCAATTTTTTAAATTTTTATTTATTAATTTATTTTTGCATATGTCATTCCCATCCTCAGACTCAAAGCTGAAGAACAGTGAATTTTCCCTCTCTAAACAATATGGATATTCAGACATCTTTGCCTCCTGTGCTTGTTCATTTGTCTGTGTTGGACAAAACCAGAATGTGCTGGTAGAGGTGTCCCCTTCATTTCATTCAGCAAAGCATTACTTGATTAAAGGACCCCTCTCTTCAGAATCTGTGTACAGAACAACTGATGGAAAGATCCATTTCTCTTGGAGTTGAGCCAAACATTCTGGTGTGTTCCCTCCAGGTCCCTTATCCCTAGCCCCAATTGGGGCCTGTCAGCTTTGATTCCTTGGCTTGTCGAACCTGGCAGCAGATTCTCCATTTTCTGGATCTAATGTCCCTAAGGCACAGTCAGATTCTGCTTACTGATTTTAAGTTTGTTATTCTGATAGTCTGAATGCTGGCTGGTTGATGTATTTGGATCACAATTGCTCTGTAGAATGCTAGATGATTCTGATGGAAAAGCAGGAAAACTTCTCTGTAAAATGGAAATGGTTTTCCATCTAGATGACAGAAAGGAGCTGATTCTTAACACTTTTCCATTTTCTTTGTTCTGGACTACCAGCTGTATCTCAAACAGTATTGTCTCTTCTTCAGTTCCATAAGAGTGCATCTGGCTACAGTTTTGGCCTTTCACCCATCAGTTTGACTCTATGTTCCTTCAACCTACAATGACAATAATTTTAAAAGGCCTATTTCACTTATTGCCTCCTGCTCGGAAGCAGCCTCTGTCCTTGGACTTTAAATGTAGTACTCAACAAATTAATGTTTGAACCATTGTCAGCATGTTTGATGCAGCATGTCTCATTGGGATCACATAATCTTGAGTGTCTCAGAGATTCAGGTATTAATAGCACACCCATTATATATATCATTCCATAAGTACAAGGTGGTCTTCTTGCTAACAGCTCAGATATTTGTCAAAGATGATCCCTATTTTTCTCTTCAACCAAGCCGTACCTTTATCATTTCCCCCAAGCCTCATTCTCTGTCAGTGGAAGTTTGGCTACCCTGTTCACATACTAAGAGGGCCATGAGTTACTGTCTAAACAGGACTAAGTAATTCTTCATAACGGCTAGTTTATTTGAAGTTTATGGAAATAACCCCAGAGGATCCTTGTCTCATGCTATATGATCTGTTAATATTTTTTAAATGAGCTGGAGCCTTGCTTCATTCAATGTATAAAAGGCATTTCTGCCTCAGTTGAGAGCACATTTTTTCTTTCAATAAATCCTGGACTCTACTAAAAATGAGGTTAAATGCTGAAATTGAAAAATGAAGCACTCAGAAGTCAGGAAATACCCACATTAACAAATGATGGTTGTCTTAACTCTACAGCCTTTTCTGTATGCATTATTAGAGAGTCTTTTAATTACATGACCACATATTTGTTTTTGGTCAAGATCCTATCTCATTCACAGTGCTGGTTGGATGGTACACAATGAATGAGGCAGGAATATGTTGAGAATGAGAAGATAGTTTTGCTGATGTTCTCCTTAATTTTGGCCAAATTCTGTTTTACCTACCACATAGAGAGATTTACACTGCTTTAACTAAGGACATGTGTGGACCTCCAATGGACCAGAGCGTAGTGGTTTGGTATGTAGTATAAGACAGAAAGGGAATGTAGTGAATAAAGAAGCATTTGTTGAATTTTGTATTTGCTATTTGCAACTTTACTATTTTTTTAAAATGTTATTTATATATCTATAATGTATGTATAAATATAAATTTATTACAGCAACCTCTTAAATGAAAGGACCAGAAATTCCTCATGAAGAACAAGGACATCATTTTACACACTTGAGTAAAATTTAAAGTCAATTTTTTTAAAAAAAATTAAAATTAAAGAAATTAGAACTCTAGTAATTATAATTACTATCTACGTAGTGCAAATAATGATTAACACTTTCCATTATAAATCCCACCCACATCAAGGCTCTAGGATGCTCTATAGTTCATTTATATTATATATGTGGGTGGGATTTATAATGGAAAGTGTTAATCATTATTTGCACTACGTAGATAGTAATTATAATTACTAGAGTTCTAATTTCTTTAATTTTAATTTTTTTTAAAAAAATTGACTTTAAATTTTACTCAAGTGTGTAAAATGATGTCCTTGTTCTTCATGAGGAATTTCTGGTCCTTTCATTTAAGAGGTTGCTGTAATAAATTTGATGTCTTTAATAGCTATCCTGACAAATTATTATATCTGTTACTGTAGTTTAAAGTACCAACAAAGTAATTAAAAAAGTTGAATATGTGAACTGCAGCTTCAGACATATTTAATAAGCTGTGAAATAGAATGTAGAAGCATTTACACATGGTATACCTGATGAAGCTAAGCATCCACAGTGGTTTTCCATTATTTTTACTTTTTTTTGTGGAGTAATATACAATGACTTCAGAAAGGTATATTGTGGTAATAGCTACAATGTGGTGTTTGTCTTCATGTGTCACTTCAATAAATATTGTAACACAAATTGCCTTGAGTCTCTGCAAATCATGTAGTGTTGTCTCATACAGAAGTAGCAGTGTTAAGTATTGAGCGATTTAACAGGTTTGTATAGTAATACTTCTTTTGTTGCTGATTTGCCTCTCATACTAGCATATATCTGGCTGAGATTTTCTGCTTCAAGTTTTAGTTATTTCTTTGTGCATGGTAGTATTAAGAGAAGGCAGCTCAGAAGTAGCTGGTCAGTTACACTCGTGAATGTGTGTATTCCAGTTCTTGAATAGACTGAGGTTGGGATTTTCAGAGGTGCCTAAAAGAGTTATGTGGCTAACTTCCTTAGGCTCCTTTGAAAATCTCAGAGCGAGATGATAATTTTTGTCAACCCCCTTGGATTTATCAAATATGAATTTTACAGTTGGGGCACTTTTACAGTTGTTTCAATAAGGCCATTGTTTTGAGGATAAAAGTATTCCTGTTTTTTCTGTTAGTACCTGGAATTCAAAAATTCAAACCCTGCTCCTAACACAGTGTACACATAGTGTCTCACCCCCACCCCTTTTCTGTGTTTTACCTTTAATGTTATCTTTAATAGCAAGAAACAGCTGCAATCTAAACTGTGTCCTGAATTTAGCTATCCCTTGGTTTGCTTTACCGTGAGTGATCCCTTCTGCCCCTACTCCTAATTGTCTTTGAGTCAGAGAGACACTCAGGCTGTCTACACTACACTGTATTCCACTATATTCCATTACACTACACTATATTCTACCTCCCCCTTCACCCCCTCCCACTATATTCCATTACACTACACTATATTCTACCTCCCCCCTCACCCCCTCCCGAGTGACATAAGTGTTACATTGGTAGCAGGGCCGGCTTTATAGACTCATAGACTCATAGACTCTAGGACTGGAAGGGACCTCGAGAGGTCATCGAGTCCAGTCCCCTGCCCTCATGGCAGGACCAAATACTGTCTAGACCATCCCTAATAGACATTTATCTAACCTACTCTTAAATATCTCCAGAGATGGAGATTCCACAACTTCCCTAGGCAATCTATTCCAGTGTTTAACTACCCTGACAGTTAGGAACTTTTTCCTAATGTCCAACCTAAATCTCCCTTGCTGCAGTTTAAGCCCATTGCTTCTTGTTCTATCATTGGAGGCTAAGGTGAACAAGTTTTCTCCCTCCTCCTGATGACACCCTTTTAGATACCTGAAAACTGATATCAGGTCCCCTCTCAGTCTTCTCTTTTCCAAACTAAATAAACCCAATTCCTTCAGCCTTCCTTCATAGGTCATGTTCTCAAGACCTTTAATCATTCTTGTTGCTCTTCTCTGGACCCTCTCCAATTTCTCCACATCTTTCTTGAAATGCGGTGCCCAGAACTGGACACAATACTCCAGTTGAGGCCTAACCAGTGCAGAGTAAAGCGGAAGAATGACTTCTCGTGTCTTGTTTACAACACACCTGTTAATGCATCCCAGAATCACGTTTGCTTTTTTTGCAACAGCATCACACTGTTCACTCATATTAAGCTTGTGGTCCACTATGACCCCTAGATCTCTTTCTGCCATACTCCTTCCTAGACAGTCTCTTCCCATTCTGTATGTGTGAAACTGATTGTTCCTTCCTAAGTGGAGCACTTTGCATTTATCTTTATTGAACTTCATCCTGTTTACCTCAGACCATTTCTCCAATTTGTCCAGATCATTTTGAATTTTGACCCTGTCCTCCAGAGCAGTTGCAATCCCTCCCAGTTTGGTATCGTCCGCAAACTTAATAAGCGTACTTTCTATGCCAACATCTAAATCGTTGATGAAGATATTGAACAGAACCGGTCCCAAAACAGACCCCTGCGGAACCCCACTTGTTATACCTTTCCAGCAGGATTGGGAGCCATTAACAACTACTCTCTGAGTACGGTTATCCAGCCAGTTATGCACCCACCTTATAGTAGTCCCATCTAAATTGTACTTTCCTAGCTTATCTATAAGAATATCATGCGAAACTGTATCAAATGCCTTACTAAAGTCTAGGTATATCACATCCACCGCTTCTCCCTTATCCACAAGGCTCGTTATCCTATCAAAGAACGTTATCAGATTAGTTTGACACGATTTGTTCTTTACAAATCCATGCTGGCTATTCCCTATCACCTTACCACCTTCCAAGTGTTTGCAGATGATTTCTTTGATTATCTGCTCCATTATCTTCCCTGGCACAGAAGTTAAACTAACTGGTCTGTAGTTTCCTGGGTTGTTTTTATTTCCCTTTTTATAGATGGGCACTATATTTGCCCCCTTCCAGTCTTCTGGAATCTCCCCCGTCTCCCATGATTTCCCAAAGATAATAGCTAGAGGCTCAGATACCTCCTCTATTAACTCCTTGAGTATTCTAGGATGCATTTCATCAGGCCCTGGTGACTTGCAGGCATCTAACTTTTCTAAGTGCTTTTTTACTTGCTCTTTCCTTATTTTCTCTTCTAAACCTACCCTCTTCCCGTAAGCATTCACTATACTAGACATTCCTTCAGACTTCTCAGTGAAGACCGAAACAAAGAAGTCATTAAGCATCTCTGCCATTTCCAAGTCTCCCGTTACTGTTACCCCCTCCTCATTGAGCAGTGGGCCTACCCTGTCCTTAGTCTTCCTCTTGCTTCTAATGTATTGATAAAAAGTCTTTTTTTTCCCCTTTATTCCCATAGCTAGTTTGAGTTCATTTTGTGCCTTTGCTTTTCTAATCTTGCCTCTGCATTCCTGTGTTATTTGCCTATATTCATCCTTCGTGATCTGACCTAGTTTCCATTTTTTATATGCCGCCTTTTTATTTTGTAGGTCACGCAAGATCTCGAGGGTAAGCCAAGGTGGTCTTTTGCCACATTTTCTATCTTTCCTAACCATCGGAATAGCTTGCTTCTGGGCCCTTAATAGCGTCCCTTTGAAAAACTGCCAACTTTCCTCAGTTGTTTTTCCCCTCAGTCTTAATTCCCATGGGACCTTGCCTATCAGCTCTCTGAGCTTACCAAAATCCGCCTTCCTGAAATCCATTGTCTCTATTCTGCTGTACTCCTTTCTACCCTTCCTTAGGATTGCAAATTCTATGATTTCATGATCACTTTCACCCAAGCTTCCTTCTACTTTTAAATTCTCAACAAGTTCCTCCCTGTTGGTTAAAATCAAGTCTAGAACAGCTTCCCCCCTAGTAGCTTTTTCAATTTTCTGAAATAAAAAGTTGTCTGCAATACAGTCCAGGAACTTATTGGATAGTCTGTGCCCCGCGGTGTTATTTTCCCAACATATATCTGGATAGTTGAAGTCCCCCATCACCACCAAATCTTGGGCTTTGGATGATTTTGTTAGTTGTTTGAAAAAAGCCTCATCCACCTCTTCCGCCTGATTAGGTGGCCTGTAGTAGACTCCCAGCACGACATCACCCGTGTTTTTTACCCCTTTTAGCCTAACCCAGAGACTCTCCACCCTTCCGTCTCCTATGTCCATCTCCACCTCAGTCCAAGTGTGTACATTATTAATATATAAGGCAACACCTCCTCCCTTTTTCCCCTGTCTATCCTTCCTGAGCAAACTATACCCATCCACACCAACATTCCAGTCGTGTGTATTATCCCACCAAGTTTCAGTAATGCCAATAATGTCATAGTTGTATTTATTTATTAGCACTTCCAGTTCTTCCTGCTTATTACCCATACTTCTTGCATTTGTATAAAGGCATCTAAGATACTGGTTTGATCTTGCCTCCCAGCTTCGCCCTGACCCTCCTTCCTCTCTGCCATTATAGCCCGTGCTCCCTCCTGTTTCCAACCCATCTCCCAGGTCTTGTTCCCCACTTACCTGTGGGCTTTGCTCACCTGTCCCCGTCGAACCTAGTTTAAAGCCCTCCTTACTAGGTTAGCCAGTCTGTGCGCAAATAAGGCCTTTCCCCGCTTCGAAAGGTGAATGCCATCTGTTCCTAGCAGTCCTTCCTCAGATAGCATCCCGTGGTCGAGGAAGCCAAAGCCCTCCTGGCGACACCATCTTCGCAGCCAGGCATTCACCTCCACGATGCATCTGTTTCTGCCCGGACCCCTACCTTCAACAGGAAGAATCGAAGAGAATACCACCTGCGCTCCAAACTCCTTAACCCGTACTCCCAGAGCCCTGTAGTCACTCTTGATCTGCTCAGCGTCACACCTCGCAGTATCATTTGTGCCCACATGGATGAGTAGCATGGGATAGTAGTCAGAAGGCCGGATAATTCTCGACAAAGCCTCTGTAACATCTCGGATACGGGCCCCTGGCAGGCAGCATACCTCCCGGGATGAACGGTCAGGGCGACAGATGGGTGTCTCCGTCCCCCTCAGCAGAGAGTCTCCAACCACCACTACCCTACGTTTCTTATCAGTGGTGGCAGCAGACCTCCCAGCCTTAGGGGTACGAGGCTTCACCCCCTTCACTGTTGGGGGTGATTTCTTCTCTCCTGTATCAAGAAGAGCATAATGGTTATCTTTTACCACAATAGGAGGGTTTGCAGCAGCGGTGGAGCACTGCCTGCTGCTAGAAGTAACCAGCTGGCTGTGTCCACCCGAAGCCTCCTCCTCCACTGGTGTGTCAGATACACCCTGAGGCATCTCCTCATCATAGGAAGTGCAGAGCCCCATTCGAATACCAGGCAGCGGTCTGGGTCTTTGGCAGCACTTTGGCAGCAGATCCTTCACTTGCTCTGGGTCTTCCATGGCACTGAAGGGCCCGCCACTGAAATGCCACCGAAGACCCGGAGCGAGTGAAGGATCTGTCGCCAAAGTGCTGCCAAAGACCCGGACCGCCGCCGGGTGAGTAAAAATTAAAAAGTTAGGCACTCTTCTTTAGGGCGCAGGGCCCTTTTAGGCTCAGGGCCCGATTCGAGTTGTCAGAGAAAAACTCAGTTCTCGCTTTTTGTTTGGGTGCAGCAGAGTCAGATACTTTATTCTGTTTAGCAGCTACAAGACGGAGAGAGTACACTAGGACGTAGGGTCTCCCCTTCCTAGACCGGTCTCTCAACAGGTAAACAATTACAGCAAGCATTTATACTTTTGTTATAGACAATAATAAGCAACAGCTGCCTTTTGTTTATACATAGGTCATCCTGATATCTTGTTTTTCTCACTTAGGAGACGCCAGTCTACATATTGTATTATCTACACAAGGTCGAAAAACAACTTTACACACAGTTCTTTTCCACTTGCCTCACACAATCCTTGCTTTTACAAATCTCGCATTATTAGCCTAACTCTGGGTAACAGAGACTGTCATGCATTAAGATCCCCTACAAATCCATGTCAGTTCTTTCTGTATTTCCACAGAGTGAATCAGGGGAATCGGCCTAAAGCTGGCCCTGGTTGGCAGGAGAGCTTTCCCTGCTGACATAGCTTATGCTGCTTGTGGAGATGTTTTTTTTTTATGCTAATGGGAGAGCTCTCTCCTGTTTGCATAGCGTGTCCTTGCCAGATTTATAGACATGGCCTCAGTCTGGACAACTTGGTCTGTCTGCCAGAGTTAGCTAGCAGAATAGCTCTGCATCACTTTGTAGGATTCCAGCAGCTGTCAGAGGGACAAGGTGGGTGAGGTAATACCTTTTTTTGGACCAACTTCTGTCAATGAGAGAGAGAATCTTTTGAGTCACACAAGGTATGTTTACACAGCAATTAGACACTCACAAGTGGCTGGTGCTAGCCGGCTTGGTCCTGCAAGGCTAGGGCTGTGGGACTTCATTGCTGTGTAGACTTCAAAGGGCTTGGGCTAGGACCCTGTAGGGTGGAAGAGTCCCAGAGCTTAGCCTCCAGTTTGAGCCTGTTAAGTCTACTCAGCAATGAAACAGAGCCCGAGCCCTGCAAACCCTAGTGGCTGGCAGGAGACAAGTCACTGTTTTTTCCTTGCTGTGTAGACATACCCACAGAGCTGCTGTTCAGGTCCTGTCAGAAATATATTTAAAATTTTGTGCTTTAGTCAAATTGACAATTTCCTTTGAGAAACACTGAGGCCCATTGTTGGAGATAATCCTTTCAGGGATTTCAAAAATATTAGATGAGTAAATCTGTGAATGGGCAAATGAGGTATCTGCACAAATGGCTAATAAGGGGTGTTTGTATCAAAAGTTACCATGCAGTTTACAACAATTAGCAAACTGTGAACTGTAGCTGCATTTTTCCATTATTTATATCACTGTGCCCTTGTGTGCAGAAAGTCTGCAGGAGAACAACTAAAGAGTTTTGAGCCTGGAACTCAGTTGCATAATGTTGTCCAGTATTTAGCTCATAGTGATCTGATTCTTCTTTCTCTAACGTTCTGGAGATTCCCTCTACTTTTATATAATATAATAATATATATCCGTTTTATGTGTATGTGTGATGGCGTTCTTTAGCCTTTTTATTTATTTGTTTAATGGGTTGTTCTTGGAATAGATAAGGTGAATTTTCACATGTTGATATTATTCAACTGAATATATTAACTGTCAGTGTAACAAAATATTGAAATAAATTACTTTAACTGGTCATTTGAGTTATTTGCAATTCTTGCTATTTTTAAAATGTATATATTATTTACTGTAGTAACCTTTAACTATAAACTTGTATGGGATTAAGTAAATAGTTTTTTCTTTTGAGTGTCTTTTATCCATCCAGACAACAATTCTTCAGTTGTTTCTGACTTTACACAGTTAGGCACCATCATCAACTGTCTGTTCTTTAGATTGAATTTATATTATAGGTCATCCATTTGGTTTCTTAAAGCTTTACAGTCCTTGATAATTTTTGTTATCATGTCTGAATGCAAAATAGCATGCACAGCTTAGAAAGTCAGGTCATATAAATAATGAGTTAATAGTTTGGTCTTTATTCACAAACTTTATAACTATTTTTAATAAAGTTTGTTAATTAAAATGGTTTAATCTGGTGCTTTGTAATATCATCAGCTGTCTCACACATGCTTTTCTATTGGTAGAAGATTTGAACCCATAATAAAAATCTCTTGGTGGTTTTGACCAACATTATGTCTAGTTAATATGAATGAAATAAATTTTGTACTGATGACATAAATGTATTTGTTTTTAATAAATAATATATAATTTTTAAATTAGGCTGCAAAGTAATATTGGCAACAGTGCTTGCAATGGAGTCACTTCCCTGCTCTTCTGAGGATGGTAGTCAGCCATCACGTGGTAAGTTTCCTATAAATACTTTGTATTGTACAGTTTTCAGTTGGTTCAGACTTTAAGCCTTCAAACAAGATTTAAGTAATTGCTTTATTTTAATGGTTTTTTAACTGTTCTTAATATGTTTTTTGCTTGCTTAGCTCTCCTTATGCCCACAGTGCTGCTTCACAATCCTGTTGTGGAGGGAGTGCTATAGAACGCCTAAACTCAAGCCACTACCTACTCTTGGCTCTTCTTCCCCTGAAGTTAGAGTTCAGTTCTTCTGTCTGGAAAAACTGAAATTGATTAGATTTGAGACTGTGTCCTTTTAAATTAAATTTAAAATTCTGCAGAAAATGATGAGTGGGACCCCTTTCACCAAGGTACATTTCCTACTTGCCACCAGTGAGTGGATTTGTGAAGTCTTGCTTGTAACCCATGGTTACAATCTATTGAAGAGAAAATTGAGCAGTTAGAGGGTAATTTTCTTTATCTAATAAAATAAAAGAATTTAAGAATCCAATTTTTAAAAAATAAGAAGGAAAAGTGAGCTTGCTCAGTTAAACTAGTGATATGAAGAAAATTAGGAACTGCAACGCTCACAGCAATATTAATTTGGCCATATCCTTCATGTCTTTGGAAATATATTTCAAAAAGATTAATCTAGTACAGATTTAATAAAGAAATTGGGAATAGAAGATTCTACATATTTACAATAAATTAGAAATAATGTTATTCTAGGACTCTTAACTCTTGCATTTCCTGGTATTTTTCCATTTTAATTGTGCAGCCTTTGAGCCAGATAATGCCTTTTAGGTACTGGCCCACATTATGCATGATGTAGAACTGCAGTACTTCAGAGGGACCTGCAAGACAGATTGTGCCTCAGAGCATAGGGGGAGAGCAACTGCTGCGTTACTGGTTAGGAGAGTGCGGCAGAGGTATGGCTAGCTAGCTATCTCCAGATACAGTCATCTGTGTTTCCTTCCAGAGGCAGTGTTGGATGTTTATTGTAGTCAATTATAATGTCAACATTTTCTGCAGGGTATCATTCCTATCCTGATAATGCCCCTCACCACAAATTTTGGTTAAAAGGTCCTTGGTTTTTATCTGGAATGGATTACAGTCATTAGAAAAGTCCATAACATTTTTGTTTCATTTGACACCAAGAGATTAAGTGAAACTTACTCCAAGAGAATTGTATATAAATGACTGTCTTGTATCATATTCATTGTTGCATCTTAATCTGATTTATTGATTTATTGAATCTTCAGAGCATATGAAGGTATATGTAGTCTCAGGTACATCAGTGACAGTAGCTAGCCTTACATCAGTTTATATCCAGGAGTCCTGCAGGACAGCCACATGACATTCTCTATATTTTCTTCAAAACTCTCATTTAGATTCAGCAGCTTGGCATGATTCCTGGTTTCTTCAACAGATGACATTTTGGGTCAGAATCTGATACCCTTACTTAAGTTGTACAGTCTCTTAGGCCTGGTCTACACTGCGAGGGAGGGGGATCGATCTAAGATATGCAACTTCAGCTATGAGAATAGCGTAGCTGAAGTCGACATATCTTAAATCGAATTAAAATTACTTTGCATTCTCGCGGTGCTGGATCGATGGCCACCTCTCCCCCGTTTACTTTGCTTCTGCCTCTCACACTGCTGGAGTTCAGCAGTCGACGGGAGAGCGATCAGGGATCGATTTATCACATCTACACTACGCGTGATAAATCGATCCCCGATAGATCGATCACTACCCACCGATCCAGCGTGTAGTGTAGATGTACCCTTACTCAGTAGGTTGATAAGATACTGCTGCATTTGAATTGAGTAGGGGACTCAGGGAAACCTTATAGTTTTTTAATATGTTTGCTTAAAATGATTTATTCCTGGGATAGTTTCACTGCCCCAAAATGAAAATCATAGAATATCAGGGTTGGAAGGGACCTCGGGCGATCATCTAGTCCCCCGCCCTGCTCAAAGCAGGACCAATCCCCAGACAGATTTTTACCCCAGTTCCCTAAATGGCCCCCTCAAGGATTGAACTTATAACCCTGGGTTTAACAAGTCAATGCTCAAACCACTGAGCTATCCCTCCCTGCAAAAGTCTTCTGGAGAATGCGGGCATTGATCTTGCTACCTCTCGCATGCTAAGCGAGCGCTCTACCATTTGAGCTAATTCCCCTTATGCAAAAGGATTGTTTCTATGCTTTCATTCCTCTAAAAAGTAGAAGTGTACACTGGCTAGAGCTAGGGGTAGTATATGCAAAGCTGCCAAGCAGGTCCACCAGAGATATTCTTTCACCTTTTCTGTTCCACTTTGGGCCTTTCTAGAGCAGAAGCTGGCACTTGTTTCCTGTTACTTGTCATTGTCATTTTCCTTATTTGGACAATTATCCACTAAGGGCAAGAAATAAACCATCATACTCATTTCACTTGTAATGGGCTGTAGATGGAGGAACGCATTAAATTGCTTTTTGGCCTCAAACTCCTTTGTCTTGTTTGTCTGTCTGTCTGTCTCTCTCTCTTTTTTTTTTTTTAGTTTCTTCCTCTTTGTATTTTTCTATACTTTCTTGAGTTTCTCCTTTCATCTTTTAGATTGTATTTTTAATCCTCTGCCAACTTCTGCTTGCAGTTTCTTAAAATCTGAAATGTGATGTTTGCTGTTGTAAATGACAATGGCTAGAACTTTTGTGCAAAATGCAATCACATTGTTAGAGCTAGTTGCTATGTTTTCTTAATCATAAAACCAAAATGTATTACTTACAAATGTCAGCATTTTTTCCATTAATTTTCATGTGGCTTTTGGTGTGTATTTTGTTTTCAGGTAAGAATAAAGAGATGCTCCTAGGTTACCCCACCAGGCGTCGCAGTTGTGCTTTGGTAAATACTCCATCTCCATGTGTTAACAAAGCTATTCATCACATTCAAGAGCTGGAAGTAAAGATAGAAAGCTCCTTTCAACAGGTACTGTATGACTGAAAAATTGTCAAATATGAATAGAATCTTGGATCTGAATAGATAACCAGATTGTATCTTTGAAAAGGATTACTCTTTTTTATAATAATGGAAAGTAGTATACTATTTCTAAACCAGTGTCAAGCTAGTTCATTTATCAGTCAAGGTATCTTTTTAGCTATGTACAGTCCTGGAGGGTCAAACTACCTCATTAAAATCAAGCTGTCCTCTATCTGTTTCACACATCATCATCCAAAAGCACATAGAGGACATCTTGATTTTCCTAAGCCAGATTGTTCCAGTATATTGCATGGTATTCAAAAAACTTTTTTTGACACTAAATCAACTAGATAAGTAAATTGATCTATGCACCTCTGTGTCATTTCTAATAAGTGATTTTGTTTTTTTAGCAACATTTAATAGTTGTTTGATTTAAAAATAAAAGGCAGTGTTTCTTTATTCTAATGTCCACTAAAAAAAGCATGAGTTGATAAAAATTCTACCAACATATAACCAGGTAAGAGAAAAAAGACTTACGCATCTTCTTTTCCTGGAGCTTGGTATGTTGGATTTCCCAGACTTTGGGAGACTTTGCAGGAGGATTGGAAGGTGACTTGCAGCAGGCATATACATTTTGAAAAAGAATATGAGTAGGGAAGCTAAGTTGGGAGAAAAGAAGACATGACGGAAGTGAAACATACTGGCAGATAGGTAGAAGAAAGGTAAAATGCATATGTGTGTGTATAGGAGATTTGCCACACACTTGTCTGTGAACATGATCAGGGTCATTGAGAGAATATACTCTTATATGAGGAGGTTTTTCCAAATAGCAATTAGCAAAGTTAAAGAGAGAACCTACCCTGTCTGCTTCATGTTTTTGAAGAAAGTGGAGAAACTGTGTGAAAGGTACATTACAAAATTGGGTAATAGATAATGTGTATAAAATGGCATCTATATTGGTATTCCTTTGCATTGACAAAGACTGTTTTTGAGTACTAACATTATTTATTCATAATTTTTGGTGTGGTATGGAACAGCTATTAATAGAAGTTTTTTTAAAAAGACTCTTATTTAGGGTTGGTTATCGATTATCTTATTTAACTGAAAGGATGTTAGAGTCCATATATATTTGAGATCTACACAGTTCCGAAGACACATTAGCTATAATCATTTTTAAAGCAGGTAAAAACAAATTCATGTTTATGTACATTGACATGGCCCTCTTGCAATGTAAAGTTTAGTGACCTTTTACATTAGAAAACATGCATTTGACCAAGATGCCTTAGTGAAATTTATCTTTTATGTTTGCAGCATGATTGTATGCTTGAGAAGGAGAAAATTCCAGGGTAAGAATTACACATGATTTTTATTTTAATGTCAGATAATTGTTTAATAAGTTAGTCTACCTAAAAACCACACTATATGAACTTCAGCATTTCACACATTTTCCAGCCTGCTTTGAATGGAACTATAATTACCATACTTTTTTTTTATACAGCATTTTGGGGAACTGGATGACTCAGGGGATCAATAATGATATATGGAGTATTTGACCTAAATGACCCATTGATGTCAGAGGGATCTGTTAGGTGCTCGTCACGTCTGAAAATCAGGCTGCTTAGTTAGGTGCTAAAATATGGAAGTTGTAGTTTTACTGTAGAGTCTCATTTTTTAAAATCTTAGCCTTGAAGTATTAAGTGTGAAGGACAGACTAGTTATGATAAACCATACTTCATTGCAGTGCTCTCTGATATTTGTAAACTCATGTTGTTCTGTGTAAATTTTCTTAAACTTTCTTTGATTTATATGTGTAAGCAGAGTCAGGATGAGCTCTACCCTGACATCTGGTGGTGAATTGTGGCGAGTAGTGGAAAAGACCTTCAGGGGCTAGTCTTGTTTGTATAGGCACACCCACCCCGCCTAGTATGAGCCCACAGCCACCCAAATGGTCACTTTGGCTGCTGTGGGATCCCTAGTTTCTCTGTTATGGGCAGGAAGAATAAAGTGTTCTTACCCTGATTATGTGAATCAAGGCCAATGGAACTGTTTTATGACAGAGGGACTCACCATCACCTAAGTAGCACTAGCTAGACAAGGGATATAGGTTCCAAAACCCAGTGAATTGAGAGAGACTGGGGACAGGTATTTTTATCTAATGGTATGGGCCCCTTTTGAGGGCCTGAAACGCCAGTTGTACCACCACTACCACCTCCTCCTCCTCCTCTCTCCTCTCTGTTGAATAGCAGAGCTAATTTTTATTCCATTAAGAGTCTAGTTACAGGCTGCTGTGCTGAATTCACTTTGGGCCAATGGTGCACCAGCACTAAGGCTCCCCTACTAAGAGCTGAAATGACTAAAGAGCTAAAATTACTAAGAGCTGAGATCACTGAGTGCTGTGTTAACTACTGTGGGAGCCTGAAGATATATTGCCAAGTGGATAACAGAGCGGAGCAGTTTGTGGGATGGTGAGTGGAGTGAAGCAGGGCAGAGCAGTTTGTGGAATGGCTGGTGGAGTGGAGCGGCTCTCCATGGGGTTCTGCTGCAGTCGGCCTCGGACCATGTAAGGTGCCCCCTTAACACCCTATATGCCCCTTTCCCCACCCAGCCTGGGGGTGTGTGTAAAACTCTGCAGATAAACTTTCAAACTCAGGGGCTGCACTGACCAGGGGCAGAAACTTTTGGGTTGGACTTTTGGGTGACTTCTGGGTTGCTGGACTCAAGAGACTTTTGGGGTGTTGGACTTAAGACCCTGAGGGGAAAAGGATACCACCAAACTTACTTGGGGTGGGTCTTTTGCTCATGGTTTGTGTTATGAATCCTGTTTGCGATGTTTCCCCAACATAATGCCACATTGTTTCCCTCCTTTATTAAAAGGATTTTGCTACACTCAGACTCCGTGCTTGCAAGAGGGGAAGTATTGCCTCCTAGAGGCGCCCAGGGATGGTATGTAATTGTCCTAGGTCACTGGGTGGAGGCTCAAGCCGGTTTTGCATTGCATTATTGAAACGGAACCCCTAGATACTGAACCTGGCCCTTGTTGCTGCCAGCTCAGATGGGCAGAAGGGAGTTGCCTTACCAAGTGTGAGGTCAGTCTAATGAGACAAATCAATTAACAGTAGGATACCAAGGGAGGAAAAATAACTTTTGTACTGGTAATGAGAGTGGCCCATTTCAAACAGTTGACAAGAAGATGTGAGTACCAGTCGGGAGAAATAAGTATGGGGGAAATTAGGTTTAGGTTTTGTAATGACCCGACCACTCCCAGTCTTTATTCAGGCCTAATTTGATGGTGTCCAGTTTGCAAATTAATACTAATTTTCTGTTAATTGAATTGTCTTGTTAGACTAACCTCACACTTGGTAAGGCAACTCCCATCTTTTCATGCATTTATACCTGCTCCTGTATTTTCACTCCATGCATCTGATGGAGTGGGTTCTAGCCCACAAAAATTTATGCCCAAATAAATTAGTTAGTCTCTCTAAGGTGCCACAAGGACTCCTCATTGTTTTTCCTTGTTTTCAGTTTCCTGAGATCCAGGAACGCTCCATATGGCTGGGGAAGCATGAATGGGAAACTAACAGGCTCCCAAGCTGTGCATTGAGTTCCCTCCTCCTTTCATTGAGTCTGAATGTTCTGCTTGGGCTTCTTCTAGTGTTCTTAACAATCTTTGAACTTCTCAGTTTCTGTTGTTTTCCAGGTGTCTCCAGTAGCAGTCCTTGGCTGATGTTCCAAATCCTATTTTTCTGTATCCCTTTCTTCAGATTCTGGTACCTCCTTCCAGTTTCACAAGACTCTACACACACTCTAGCCTCCCCAAAAATTCTTACAGTCGCTGGTCCTTCCAGTGTTTCCTTTCCACTCCTTATTCTTTCCTTCCTCTTTCCAAACTTCCAGTCTCTTTAATTCCCTTCCTATCACTCCTTCTTTGTGCTGTCTTCCTTAAGGACCTCAGCTCTCTGTCTTCTTCCCTCTCCCTCAACTTATCCCTTCATTCATCTTCTCTCCATATCTGGGGTCTTAATTTTCTGAAGGTGTTAGCTGTCTGGTGCTGTGACTGCAGCTGTTTTTAAATCAACTATGTGTCCTTCCTCCCATTTCACTGTCAGCTCTATGTTCTGTCTTTCTGGGTCTCTTTCGTACTTCCCTTTGCACTGCAGTTAGACGAGAGGAGTGGGAGCTGAGATGGGCTCAGGCTGGGAGTGGGGAAGAGAAAATTCTACTATGGGCCCTCCGTTCACCCAATAGTGGAGGTCAGCGTCTGGCCTCCCAGATTCTGCATTACCCAGAATCTGTGTCCAGGTTCCCTTCTCTCCTCATTTCCTTGGTGTTGGTCCCACTTCCCACTGTCTATGCAAGCTGTATAGGGCAGATGGAAGGATGTACTGACACATGTGGGAGAGCTGATGGCTGCAGTGCTGTATGTGTAGAACATAGCAGAGGAGCCTCTATGGCTTCAGCAATTGAGCATAAGCACAAAATGCCTGTGCGTAAGACCCTAGCTCCTGGAATCATGTGATTATACCAGAATTCCAGATTTCATTTAATAAATAAGTTTCTAGCCCTCATGGTTGTAAAGAAACCCTTGAAAATGTGTATTAAGAGTAACTGATGCAGTGATGTCTGCCTGAATCAGCAGACAGCTTGAAACAATATCTCTGAGATGGAAGAGCTGCCCCATGCAACTCAACAGGGTGTTAATGCCGAGACTCAGAGCTCTAGGGTGCCCACCAACAGCATCCAAGCAGAGGACTCTGGCATCAAGAGAAAAATGCACTGGTCTCCTCCCAGCCCCCGAAACAGATACATACTGGGTGCTGGGGTAAATATTGGTAGGTCTCTCTTGTGCCATCCTTGCTTTTTGGGTAGGGAAAGGTGGGAATCTTCTGCTTCTCTGTGGGAATTGGGACCTCTGCTGCTGCGCTTGGGCAGAAAAAGGGGCCCTTGCATTTGCCTCTCTGGTTGGGGGATCCCTACCACCACCTCTCCAAGTGGAAGTTGAGCCACAGTGTCTTGCTCAAGCCTTTAGTAGCAGATAATTGGTTGAGAACTGTTGTGACTGTTGAAATCAATACAACAGGACCCTTAAAAGTCAAGGGTCTTATAACTGCTGGCTTTTTAGATGTCAGAAGACATCCCAGCAAACAGTTATTCTCTTTTAAAACAGATAATAAGCCAATTAATTCAGTATTTAAACCTTATCCTCTCAGTTATTCATCGTACCTATACCTCTGAAGTGTATCATATATTATTAGAAAGTACAAGATAGAGGCATGCCATTTACAAAATCTCGCAAGACTAGAATGATACATGGTCTTAATTTTCTTTTTTGTATTTATTTTCTTGTATAATACTGTCATAACTCTAGTCCCAGATTTGGACCTTAGCGTCCAAAATATGGGGGTTAGCATGAAAACCTCCAAGCTTAGTTACAAGCTTGGACCTGGTACTTGCTGCCACCACCCAAAAATTTAGAGTGTTTTGGGGCACTCTGGTCCCCCTGAAAAACCTTCCCTGGGGACCCCAAGACCCAAATCCCTTGAGTCTTACAACAAAGGGAAATAAATCTTTTCCCTTCCCCCCTCCAGGTGCTCCTGGAGAGATACACAGAAGCAACCTCCGTGAATCTAAGCAGAGGGAGTCCACCCTCTGTAATTCCAGTCCTGAAAACAAAAGCACTTTCCTCTTCACCCAGAGGGAATGCAAAGTCAGACTAGTAAATCTAGCCCACACAGACCTCCCCCTGATTTCTTCCTCCCACCAATTCCCTGGTGAGCTGCAGACCCAATTCCCTGAAGTTCCCCACTAAAGAAAACTCCAACAGGTCTTAAAAGAAAGCTTTATATAAGAAAGAAAGAAAAATACATACAAATAGTCTCTCTGCATTAAGGTGACAAATACAGGGTCAATTGCTTAAAAGAATATTGAATAAACAGCCTTATTCAAAAAGAATACAAATCAAAGCACTCCAGCACTATATTCATGTAAATACAAAAGAAACAAACTCTTTGGTACTCACAACTTGGAAACAGAAGATTAGAAAGCAGAAATACTTCTCCAAAGCTCAGAGAAAGCAGGCAGACAGAAAACAAAGACTCAGACAAACTTCCCTCCACCCAGAGTTGAAAAAATCCGGTTTCCTGATTGATCCTCTGGTCAGGTGCTTCAGGTGAAAGAGACATTAACCCTTAGCTATCTGTTTATGACACGCCCCCCAAGTTGCAGACAGTGGGGAAGCTCACTGGCGGCGATTTCCGTCTAGAACTTTAAAATAACCAGATTACTACAACACATGCACCTTTACATATACCACTAAGTATATAACTAACAGACTTTTACATTTTAAGAACACTTTTTAACTACTGAATTCTGGGAAACTCTCACGGGAGAGTGCATCAGCTACTTTGTTAGAAGCTCCTGTGATGTGCTGAATTTCAAAATCAAAATCTTGGAGAGCTAAACTCCAACGAAGAAGTTTCTTGTTGTTCCCTTTGGCAGCATGAAGCCACTTTAGCGCAGCATGGTCAGTTTGTAGTTGGAACCGCCGTCCTCAAACATATGGGCGTAGCTTTTCCAGGGCGTACACAATGGCATAGCATTCCTTTTCACTGACTGACCAGTGACTTTTCCTCTTAGACAGTTTCTTGCTGAGAAACACGACAGGATGGAAGTTGTGATCTGTTGCTTCCTGCATGAGCACTGCTCCTATACCACGCTCAGATGCATCCGTGGTTACTAGGAATGGCTTGTCAAAGTCCGGGGCCCTGAGTACAGGGTCAGACATGAGCGTTGCCTTAAGTTGGGTAAAGGCCTTTTGACACTCATCAGTCCACTTAACTGTATTTGGCTGGGTCTTTTTGGTCAGGTCGGTCAGTGGGGCAGCGATTTGGCTGTAGTGTGGAACAAATCGCCTGTAGTATCCGGCCAGGCCTAAGAAGGATTGGACCTCTTTCTTTGACCTTGGGACAGGCCACTTTTGGATAGCATCCACCTTGGCCTGTAGGGGGTTTATGGTTCCTTGACCCAGCTGGTGCCCCAGGTAAGTTACTCTGTTTTGGCCTATTTGACACTTTTTGGCCTTAACAGTTAGTCTGGCCTGCCTGATGCGCTCAAAGACCTTTTCCAGCTGTAGTAGGTGTTCGGGCCAGGAGTCTGAAAAAATGGCCACATCATCGAGGTAGGCAACTGCAAATTCTCCCAGTCCAGCTAGTAGACCATCTACCAGCCTCTGGAAGGTGGCGGGTGCATTTCGAAGGCCGAAAGGAAGGACATTGAATTCACACACCCCCGCATGGGTGACGAAGGCTGACCTCTCCTTGGCAGGTTCATCTAGCGGTACTTGCCAGTACCCCTTGGTTAAGTCTATTGTAGAGATGAACTGGGCATGTCCCAACTTCTCCAATAGCTCATCGGTGCATGGCATTGGATAGTTGTCTGGACGAGTTACCGCATTTAGCTTACGGTAGTCCACGCAAAAGCGTATTTCCCCATCTGGTTTGGGTATCAGAACCATTGGAGATGCCCATGCACTGGTAGATGAGCGGATTATACCCATCTGTAGCATGTTCTGGATCTCCCGTTCTATAGCAGCTTGGGCATGAGGAGAAACCCGGTAGTTCTGATTGGGTGAGCATTGGGGTTCTGATTGGGTGAGCATTACCTGTGTAATGGAGTGGTATGCCCGTTCAGTCCGTCCTGGGGTGGCTGAGAACAATGGGGCGAAGCTAGTGCACAGCTCCTTGATTTGTCGCCGCTGCAGACGTTCCAGGGTGGTTGAGAGGTTCACCTCTTCCACACCATCGTCTTTTTTTCCATCATAGTAGACACCGTCAGGCCATTCAGCATCATCTCCCTGGACTGTAAACTGACAAACCTGTAAGTCTCTGGAATAGAAAGGCTTGAGAGAATTAACATGGTAAACTCTAGGTTTTAGTGAGGAATTGGGAAATGCTATGAGGTAGTTCACAGTTCCCAGGCGCTCTTGGACCGTGAGTGGCCCTTCCCATGATGCTTCCATCTTATGGGCCTGTTGCGCCTTCAACACCATCACCTGGTCTCCTACGCTGAAGGAACGTTCTCTGGCATGTCTGTCATACCAGGCCTTTTGCTCTTTCTGAGAATCCTTTAGGTTCTTTCTAGCAAGGGCTAAAGAGTGTCGGAGGGTGCTTTGTAGGTTGCTTACAAAGTCCAGAATGTTAGTTCCTGGAGAAGGCGTAAACCCCTCCCATTGCTGCTTCACCAACTGTAATGGCCCCTTAACCTCGTGGCCATACACAAGTTCAAACGGTGAAAACCCTAAACTGGGATGTGGTACAGCCCTGTAGGCAAACAGCAACTGCTGCAACACTAGGTCCCAATTATTGGAGTATTCGTTGACGAATTTACGTATCATGGCCCCCAAAGTTCCATTAAACCTTTCCACCAGGCCATTGGTTTGATGGTGGTACGGGGTGGCAACCAAGTGATTCACCCCATGAGTTTCCCACAGTTTTTCCATGGTCCCTGCCAGGAAATTAGATCCTGAATCTGTAAGGATGTCGGAGGGCCAACCTACCCTGGCAAAGATGTCTGTTAGGGCCAGGCACACAGTGTTAGCCCTGGTGTTGCCTAGAGCTACTGCTTCCGGCCATCGGGTAGCAAAGTCCACTAAAGTCAGTACGTACTGCTTTCCTCTGGGCGTCTTTTTTGGGAAAGGACCCAGAATATCCACAGCTACTCACTGAAATGGGACCTCAATTATGGGGAGTGGCTGGAGAGGGGCCTTGACCTGGTCTTGAGGCTTTCCCACTCTTTGGCATACCTCACAAGACCGGACATACTTGGCAACATCCTTGCCCATCCCCTCCCAGTGGAAGGACTTCCCCAATCTGTCTTTGGTTCTGTTCACCCCAGCATGGCCACTGGGATGATCACTGGAACCACCAACTGTTTTTGTGGCTGCCATTCTTTCCGGTGTCCACCAGAAAGAATCTCCTTGTATAAAAGTCCTTGGTCCATAACAAACCGGGATCGATTAGAAGAGCTGAGAGGCGGTGGGATGCTCCGTGCCGCCGCCCAAGCTTTCTGAAGGCTGTCATCTGCTTCCTGCTCGGTCTGGAACTGTTCCCTTGAGGCTGGGGTGACCAGTTCTTCCTGAGACTGTGGACTTGGCTTTGGTCCCTCTGGAAGCGATGTAGATGATGGGGTTGTTTCCGTTGCTGGTGAACCGCTCTCCGCTGGTGCACCTGAGGGTATTTCAGGCTCTGGCTGAGCCTTTTGGGTATGGCTGTCTGTTGTTTCTGTCAGTTCTGGCTTGCTGGCGCCCTCTGGCGTTGAGTTTGAAGATGTGGTTGCACTTGCTGGTGCTGGTTGCTGTTCCAGTTCCGGGCCTGGGACTGGAGGTGCTGTGGCGGTTTCAGTGGTTAGCATGGTATCCGAGTCCACTACCTCTGTCTGGGTCTCTGGTGACACAGACGGGGTATCTGTGGATGGCTCAGGAACAGGAATGGGTCTGGAAGCTTGCCTGCTTTGGCTACGTGTAACCATTCCCACTCTCTTGGCCTGCTTCACCTGGTTGGCCAAGTCTTCCCCCAGTAACATGGGGATAGGATAATTGTCATAGACTGCAAAAGTCCACATTCCTGACCAGCCTTTGTACTGGACAGGCAGTTGAGCTGTAGGCAAGTCTACAGCTTGTGACACGAAGGGGTAAATTGTAACTTTGGCCTTTGGGTTGATGAATTTGGGGTCAACGAAGGATTGGTGGATAGCTGACACTTGTGCTCCCGTGTCTCTCCACGCAGTAACCTTCTTTCCGCCCACTCTGAAATTTTCCCTTCGCTCCAAGGGTATTTGAGAGGCATCCGGACCTGGGGATCTTTGGTGTGATGGTGGTGTAATGAATTGCACTCGCATGGTGTTCTTTGGACAGTTGGCCTTGATATATCCCAGTTCATTACACTTAAAGCATCTTCCATCTGATGGGTCACTGGGCCGAGGTGAGTTACTGGAGACTGGTGAGGTGGACGAATAGGGCGTCTGTGGCTTGACTTGGGTTGTATGTGGGGTCTTTGGCTGTCCTCGGTTGTAGGGTTTATGGTCGGTGTGCCCCCTGGGGTATTTGTTCCCCTTGACCGTAGCTTTCTTGCTTTCTGCCACTTCCATCCATTTGGCTCCAATTTTCCCCGCCTCAGCGAGATTTTTGGGTTTTCCATGTTGTATGTACCGTGTTATGTCCTCAGGAACACCATCCAAGAACTGCTTCATTTGTATGAGGAGGTGCAGTTCTTCCAAGGTTTTAACATTGTGTCCTGATATTCAGGCCTCATAATTTTTCCCAACGTAGTAGGCGTGTTTGGGAAATGACACATCTGGTTTCCATTTTTGGGTTCTGAAGCGCCGACGGGCATGATCCGGGGTTATCCCCATTTTGTATCTGGCCTTGGTTTGAAAAAGTTTATAGTCATTCATTTGCTGCTTAGGCATTTCAGCTGCCACCTCTGCTACTGCCACTCATGTCATAACTCTAGTCCCAGATTTGGACCTTAGCGTCCAAATATGGGGGTTAGCATGAAAACCTCCAAGCTTAGTTACAAGCTTGGACCTGGTACTTGCTGCCACCACCCAAAAATTTAGAGTGTTTTGGGGCACTCTGGTCCCCCTGAAAAACCTTCCCTGGGGACCCCAAGACCCAAATCCCTTGAGTCTTACAACAAAGGGAAATAAATCTTTTCCCTTCCCCCCTCCAGGTGCTCCTGGAGAGATACACAGAAGCAACCTCCGTGAATCTAAGCAGAGGGAGTCCACCCTCTGTAATTCCAGTCCTGAAAACAAAAGCACTTTCCTCTTCACCCAGAGGGAATGCAAAGTCAGACTAGTAAATCTAGCCCACACAGACCTCCCCCTGATTTCTTCCTCCCACCAATTCCCTGGTGAGCTGCAGACCCAATTCCCTGAAGTTCCCCACTAAAGAAAACTCCAACAGGTCTTAAAAGAAAGCTTTATATAAGAAAGAAAGAAAAATACATACAAATAGTCTCTCTGCATTAAGGTGACAAATACAGGGTCAATTGCTTAAAAGAATATTGAATAAACAGCCTTATTCAAAAAGAATACAAATCAAAGCACTCCAGCACTATATTCATGTAAATACAAAAGAAACAAACTCTTTGGTACTCACAACTTGGAAACAGAAGATTAGAAAGCAGAAATACTTCTCCAAAGCTCAGAGAAAGCAGGCAGACAGAAAACAAAGACTCAGACACAAACTTCCCTCCACGCAGAGTTGAAAAAATCCGGTTTCCTGATTGATCCTCTGGTCAGGTGCTTCAGGTGAAAGAGACATTAACCCTTAGCTATCTGTTTATGACAAATACCAACACTCTTTATAGCTTTGCTGTAGGGTGACCAGATAGCAAGTGTGAAAAATCAGGATGGGGTGGGGGGAGTCCATATAAATAAAAGCCCCAAATACTAGTCCCCTTACTTTCCTGTTATGTTTTTATTTTGGAATATATTGCTTGCTTTTAAACTTAAGTATTCACCATGTTTGGTTTGTTGTGGCTTAAATTCAACTGTTTTTGTACTAACTTCTTCACGTAAGCAAAGTTCACTCCAGTAAGCATCCTACTCACATCTGTATTTAGCCAGTATCCTCTACTTCTTAATTGGAAGTGCGGTATGGGAAATAGTACCAAATTCATCTTTGAGTGGATGCCGATGTGTATTCCACTTAGGTGTGTGCACGCCAAGCTCACTGGAGCTGGAGACTTATGCCTAACAGTACTTGTAGAGGGGCATCACTAGCGCCTCATGGCTGTGGTCTCTCCCTTAGCTTTATGAGGGGGCAGCGCCCTGACTCCTCTCAGTTCCTTCTCACTGCCTGTGGCTGGAGTAGGAGCTCTGTGTGGTTGTAGTCTCACAACCTTGTATTCAGTCTTAGTCTAGTTTCTTGTGTACAGTTAGATGGTTAGTATTAGTTAATAGTCAGTAGATAGTGTTCCTCAGTGATGCCTTCACCAGGGTTTAAACATTGTCTATTTTGTGGACAGATGTTCTCCAACAGCCACCCCCATACTAGGTGCTTGCTTTGTTTTAGCGAGGCCCACCTTAAGGAGCATTGATTGATCTGTAAATTGTTTAAAAAGAGGACTCAGGTGGTGCTGTACCTTCACCACAAGCAGCACCTGCTTGAAAAGACCATGTGGTCTGATCTGGTACTGAGGCCCTCCTTGGGTTGAAGATCACTCTCAGGCTTGGAGAGCACTACTTCCTTTTGTTCTGAGGCAAGTGCCTTGCTGAAGAGATAGAGGATCCGAGAAAGAGGTCTCAGAAGACCAGTTGGTACCACTCCAGGTTGTGGGACAACTCTGCCTCCCCTACATAAAGTGCAGATTGGCATGTGACCAGTTCCGACACTTGGGATGGCATTGGTACCACTGACCCTTTCCTGGAACTGAATGGGAAAGGCAGAAATCCTGTACCATCTACTCCACTTCAGGCCTCCAGGCATCCATTGAGTCCAGTACTGATAAGGGAGATGCTGGTACTGACTGCATCCATGCTGCCAGTGTACCAAGCAGCCGCAGATCTACTCTGCCTTTTGGTCCCAACCTCACTCTTCATCCAGGACTTTCTGAGGGCTATGGCACCTATAGCCCTCTGATGGAGTGACCCACTGAACCCTTGTGTCTGAAAACACTGCATCCAGATCTCCCCTCCCTGTGGTAGAAATGGAGCCAGTGCCAGAAGCGGTTGGGGAGGACCTTGGCACCAGACCCTCTTCCGACTCATTGCATTAAAAGCTGTTGGTGCTCCCAGGGCAGCTTTTGCCATCCTTGATGTTGATGTATTTTGGTGCTCGGGTACTGATGTTTATGTTGTGACGGACACTGCCTGCAGCAATGGCATGCTCTGTACTAAGGGTACTTCCTTCATTGGGGCACCAATTCCTGCCTCGTTCTAGGTGACAGATGAATCAGACTGCCTGTTGGCTCCCTCAGGCGTTGCTCCGCCCATATTGCTGAGATCCTGGGACACTTTTGATTCCGAGTTGGGATCATCATCTTCCCGCTCTGCATCATCTGATGAGTTCCAAGGTTCTGATGATCTTCCTTCTTGTCATCCCCTGATGAATTCCCAGAGATCCCGCTCTTCATCCCATTAGATGCTGAAGTCACCCATCAGGTCAACGGCGGTGGTTTCAGACCAGCTGCAAGCCCAGGTATGGGTGGACTTCCTCCCTGCAGAGCTGCTGGAGTCCTCCCTCTTGGGATGTCTTCCCATGGTGAGAGTCAGTTTGGCTTAGCTGAAACCTTCTTCCTTATTGCTGGATGATGCCGTGCTGCTTGGTTCGTCCTCCCCCTCTATTCCAGAGGGCTTTTTATGCAGTGTAGCCACATTCCTTGGCATCCAGGTGGAGTTTCTTCAAGAGAACATGCACAGACGGGTGGACATTTTACTGCCTGCCATCCCTGGAAGAGTGACGCTCCTGTTCAGTGGTGTGCTACTTGAGCCAGCGAGAGCCCTGTGGAGTACACTGGCTGTGGTATACTGGTAGCTAAGTGCATTGAAAAGCACTACTTTGTTCCCATGCAGGGATTTGAAGAGCTCTCTTCTCACCTGGCTCTGAATTCCCTGGTCATAACAGTGGTAAACAACAGAGCTCAACAGGGTGAGTTCAAGTCTGCCCACAAGGGCAGAGACTGCAAGTGGTTGGCTCTGCTGGGCAGGAAGATCTATACTTGTCCCCACTGTGACGTTGCACTCCATATGTTTATGGAAATAGGCTTATGAGTGTGAATATACTATAACTGGAATATGCTTTCTGCAAAAGGTCTCTTGTAAGGTGTTACTACAAAGCTTATAATCTACTGAGTGTGTTCATCCTATTTGTATGAATGTATCATTCTTATATCTGAAGCTAGAAATATGAAGTATTACTCTGAAGTCCTATTGTAATTATGCAAAGTGTGGGCCATTAATAGTCCCTTGGAATCCACTGACTAGGACAATTGGTTGTAAATGGCTCTGTTTACTTACAAGTCTTCCTGTGTTCATGTGAATCAGCCCAGGAATAATGGAGGCTTAGGGTCTCACAGGACATGTGACCATGTCACCTGGTACTGGAATCCAACTTAAACCTGGTGCTTTTCCATTTAGAAGGAGATGTGGGAACCCGTGAGAGACAAAAGATTCTCTCCTTGTGAGAAAAATGGCTGCACCTTGCATCCTGTGATCAGTTCCCTGCACTTCACAGCATGGCTACTTCATGGCTAAATGAAGAGGAAGAGAAGTGTTCGGAGGCTGTCTGACAAGTCCTACTCACAAGTAGGAAGTCCTCGACTAGGATGGCTTATTTAGAGAAATGGAAGAGGTTCTTGGTGAGGTCCTGGTGGGACACAACTGACAGAGGCTTCCATCCAGGACATCTTGGATTACCTGTTAAATCTTCAGAAACTGGGCCTTGTACTCATTTGCTGAGAGTGCATGTGGCGGCAATATCAGCGTTCCATCCCACCCCCACCCATTCAAGGGAAGTTTGTTTTTTCTAATGCCATGATGATGAGATTTCTGAAGGGGATTCTCTGCTTACATCCTCTGGTCCGAGAAGTGGTTCCCTTGTTGGACCTAAACACAGTTCTGGTGGCTCTGATGGGCCCTCAGTTGCATCCTGTCACTGCCTCCTGTCTCAGAAAACTGCGTTCCTGATAGCCATTTCTTCAACAAGAAGACTTGCAGGCCCTGCTGGTTGAGCTTACACTGTGTTTTCCAAGGAAAAGACCTTTTATCCAAGGTGGTATCTCAGTTTCATCTGAATCAGGCAGTGTATTTACCTGCATTTTTCCCTAAGGCTCACTCTTCCCCAAAGAGCAGCGCCTTCCTTTTTAAAAAATGGAACAAGTTAATTTGTGTCCTAAAAGGCAATATTTTTTTGTCAGTGTCTGTTTAATATGTAGTAAACCATTCTGAGTGACAAACTTGTTACTGACAGTTGTCTGTACACATAGGATTTCAGATATGGACAGCACTGAATATAGTGAAGATACCTGGTTATCAAACTCCTCTAAGTTGGATGATAAAGATATTGGGATGTATTGTGAAGATAAAGATGTTTCAAGGTGTTTGTTCTGAATGACAGAATTTTACTAGTAAATTTGTTTTCCTTTCTGTAACATAATTTTCAGAGTTGTAACAATGATTGCAATATACTTAATATATACACATTTTTTAAATGTAAATATCTTCCTGATTTGCAAAGTGGAGAACTAAAACACAATAGCATATTAAGCACTGATAAATCATAGTCTCAAAAATTGCTCTGTTTATGCCGAGACAGCTGTCATTTCTGTGGTTAAACCCCTACTGCATTTTCGGCATTTAGGGTCTGAACCAGCCAAAAATAGCCTCTGTGGCTGCTGGAAATTCTAGAAGCCTTTTTTACTTGACACCCGTGGACACAAATTATAATAGTAATAATAATACAATGCATTCATACAGTTGTCTTGACAAAAAGGCTGAGGCTCTTTTACAATTCATGCAATTAACAACAATATTCAGTACATACCTTTTAAAGTTTGATTTAAAAATAAAACAAATTTGACTTACCATTTATCAAAAGGAAGCCAATTACATAACTTGTCAATAAATATTAAGGGGCAGAGGTGAAATCCTAGCTCCACTGAAGTCAGTGGCAAAACTCCCATTGACGTCAGTAAGGCAAAGCTTTCACCCCAGATTTTCAGATGTAGCCTCCCTTTCTGTGTTTGCAATTTTTTGACTTTTTTAAGCCTGCTGCACACACTAGTTTGGTCTCCTGTAGGCTGTAATATTTTGGTTTAATTTTCCTGGTATGGAAATGCCTGGGTTGTGTTTAGTGGCTTGTGTTGTGTAAGAGGTTGACTAGATGATCTAGTGGTCTCTTCTACCCTTAAATTGTAGGTGTATAATGGGAGGCCCAGCTGCAGCCCTTAAGACTGTAGTTTAAAACATTTTAATATTTTAGGTGCAATAACTCCTCACTTAACGTTGCCTTGGTTAATGTTATTTCATTGTTACATTTCTGATCAATTAGGGAACATGCTTGTTTAAAGTTGTGCAATGCTCCCTTATAAGTTTGTTTGGCAGCTGCCTGCTTTGTCCACTGCTTGCAGGATTCTCTGGAAGAGCAGCCCCTCCTCGTGGGGATTAGAACTGGGGGGGTCAGCAGCCCCCAACCCATCAGCTCCCCTAAATTCCCTGTAAGGTATGTGGCTCAGCAGCTGCCTATCAGCAGTTCAGGTCACCCTCCCCACACTGCTGTGCTGCTCCTGACCTGCCCTGCCCTCTGCCTTGGAGCTGCTCCTGGAGCTTTCTGCTTGCTGGGTGAGGGGGACAGAGAGGTGATGATGTCAGGATGTCCCCCTGTTCGTGCCCCCTGCTCCTTACTCCCTCTCCACAAGGTGGAGGAGGGGACAGTCACAGGGCTCAGGGACAGAAAGGAGGGGACCTTGCAGGAAGCTGTTGCTTCCTGTCTGAACTGGCTGATCTGCTTAAAAGGACAACATACTTAAAGTGTGGTCAGCGTACTTAAATGGGCAATGCACATCTCTCTCATTCAGGCATGCACCCCCCCAGCACTTTGGAAAGTCAGCACCTATGCAGCTGTCAGGAAGAGGGAATGGTGTGCTCCAGCTGGATAGCGTGGGTTCATCATCTTGTTCAGTTTTTGCAGGGAAGTGTTTGTAGCTACTGCTCTGCATCTATTGTGTTTCCTCTCTCTTGCCTCAGTCCATGCTGCCTTGTAAAGTGTGAGGCTACATTAACAACAGCGTATTAACCCTGAGGGCTCAGCCAAGTGCTAGTTCATCATTTAGCAGAAAGGCATTCCATGGGAAATATTCCACCCTCTTACTTCACCACCTCAACCAAGCTTTACAATCATTCATTGCTGTGTACAATATTAAACTGTTTGTTTAAAATTGTTTAAAACTTATACTTTATATGTGTATAATGTCTTTTGTCTGGCAAAATTTTTTTCCTGGAACCTAACCCCCCTATTTACATTAATTCTTATGGGGAAATTGGATTCACTTAACATCGTTTTGCATAAAGTTGCATTTTTCAGGAACATAACTACAACTTTAATTGAGGAGTTACTGTAGTATGTAAATCAGAACAGCAGACCTTGACCTCAGAGATTCTTTTATGGAAATAATTTATCCTTAGTGCTTGAAACATGTTTTGTAGCAGCTTTTCACAGAGTGGAATTTTGACTAAGTCTAAATCTCATGGTAAGATAATGATATTGAGACCCCATTGAGTTTTATCGGGGTACAGATGTTTTAATAAGGTACTTTCTCAGCAAGAAAAAGTACATTAAAGGGATCTGGAAGAATTTTGCAGTTGTACTCCTCTCTGGATAGTATCCCCATAAGCAAATGAGAGCTTACGTTGTCAGCCATTTTACTATACATTTACTATACTCTGTATCTGAAATAAAGTAAGGGTATAGAGATTAAAAAAGGAGCACTTAAAGATGGCAAAGTCATTGCGGAGAAACTAAATGAATTATTTGCTTTAATCTTCATGGCTGAGAGTGTTAGGGAGATTCCCAAACCTGAGCCGTTCTTTGTAGATGACAAATCTGAGGAATTGTCACAGATTGAAGTGTCATTAGAGGAGATTTTGGAATTAATTGATAAACTTAACAGTAACAAGTCACCGGGACCAGATTGCATTTACTCAAGAGTTTTGAAAGAACTCAAATGTGAAATTGCAGTATTAACTATGGTTTGTAACCTGTCCTTTAAATCGGCTTCTGTACCCAATGACTGGAAGATAGCTAATGTAACGCCAATGTTTAAAAAGGTCTCTAGAGGTGATCCCAGCGATTACAGACCAGTAAGTCTAACATCAGTACTGGGCAAATAAGCTGAAACAATTGTAAAGAATAAAATTGTCAGACACATAGAAGAATAGAAATTGTTGGGCAAAAGTCAACATGGTTTCTGTAAAGGGAAATCATGTCTTACTAATCTATTAGAGTTCTTTGAAGGGGTCAACAAACATGTAGGCAAGGGGGAATCCAGTGGACATAGTGTACTTAGATTTCCAGAAAGACTTTGACAAGGTCCCTCACCAAAAACTCTTACTTAAATTAAATTTTCATGGGATAAGAGGGAAGATCCTTTCATGGATTGAGAACAGGTTAAAAGACAGGGAACAAAGGGTAGGAATAAATGTAAATTTTCAGAATGGTAACTAGTGGTGTTCCCCAAGGGTCAGTCCTAGGACCAATCCTATCAACTCAAATGATCTGGAGAAAGGGGTAAACAGTGAGGTGGCAAAATTTGCAGATGATACTAAACTGCTTAAAATAGCTAAGACCAAAGCAAACTGTGAAGAACTTCAAAAAGATCTCCCAAAACTAGGTGATTGGTCCACAAAATGGCAAATGAAATATAATGTGGATAAATGTAAAGTAATGCACATTGGGAAAAATAACCTCAACTATACATACAATATGATGGGGGCTAATTTTGTGACAACTAATCAGGAAAGAGATCTTGGAGTCCTCGTGGATAGTTCTCTGAAGATGTCCATGCAATATGCACCGGCAGTCAAAAAAGCAAACAAGATGTTAGGAATCATTAAAAAGGGGATAGAGAATAAGACGGAGAATATCTTATTGCCCTCATATAAATCCATGGTATACCCACAGATGTGGTCTCCTCATCTCAAAAAAGATTTACTGGCATTAGAAAAGGTTCAGAGAAGGGCAACTAAAATGATTTGGGGTTTGGAATGGGTCCCATATGAGGGGCGATTAAGAAGGCTAGGACTTTTCAGCTTGGAAAAGAGGAAACTATGGGGGGATATGATAGAGGTATATAAAATCATGAGTGTTGTGGAGAAAGTGAATAAGGAAAAGTTATTTACTTGTTCCCATAATATAAGAACTAGGGGCCACCAAATGAAATTAATGGGCAGCAGGTTTAAAACAAATAAAAGGAAGTTCTTCTTCACACAGCACACAGTCAACTTGTGGAACTCCTTACCTGAGGAAGTTGTGAGGGCTCGGACTATAATAGGATTTAAAGGAGAACTAGATAAATTCATGGAGGTTAAGTCCATTAGTGGCTGTTAGCCAGGATTGGTAAGGAATGGTGTCCCTAGCCTCTGTTTGTCAGACAGTCGAGATGGATGGCAGGAGGGAGATCACTTGTTCATTACCTGTTAGGTTTACTCTCTTTGGGACAACCGGCATTGACCACTGTCAGCAGATGGGATACAGCGCTGGATGGACCTTTGGTCTGACCCCGTATGGCCATTCCTGTGTTCTTATGTTCTTAGGGGAAAATACTATTGAAAGTGCCAGTTTTGTGTTGCAAGTCATTGTGTATACTAGGGATTGGCAGTCTTTGGCACACAGCCTGTCAGGGAAATCGACTGGTGGGCCAGACGGTTTGTTTACCTGCAGCATCCGCAGGTTCGGCAATCACAGCTCCCACTGGCCGCGGTTCACCGTCCAGGCCATTGGGGGCTGCAGGAAGTGGCGGCCAACACATCCCTCAGCCTGTGCTGCTTCCCGCAGCCCACGTTGGCCTGGAACGATGAACGATGAACCGCAGCCAAACCTGCGGACGCTACAGGTAAACAAACTGTCCTGGTAGCGGATTTTCCTGACGGGCTGTGTGCCAAAGGTTGCGGATCCCTGGTATATACTTTGGTATATGTGAATAGGACAACTTTAGCTGAAGGTAGCGGGGTGTGTGTGTGTGTATGTAAACATATATATGTAGGTTTATAAGTAACTTTTAAAAATGTATTTTAAAACAGCAGGACTTTAACCTTAAAGCAGGAAACAAAAGCAGTGTTATCAGAGGTCGTTGAGCTGATTAAGCGACTAGAAGCTGAACGTAAAGAGGCTGAAGAAGCTTTGAAGCGGGAAAAACAGCGAAAGAAAAAGCTTGTAATGAAAATTGATTGCATGTCAATTTGGAGGCTTCAACAATTCCCTATAGCTGTACAAAAAGGTATTGTGATTAAAACTAACGGTTTTCATTAAGTTGTAGTCTGCCTATTATGAGGGAGAGGATAATCAAGGACAGTTAGATTGGAGTCACATTAGCTCTTCTGGCACTGCAGTAAACTATTGACTTATGGTTAGGAATTTGGTTTACTTAAACAATTATGCAGAAAAAAAATGAACATATGATGGAGCAATTGAGCATTTATTTAGGAAATAGCGTAAGTGTGCACAAACCAGTCTACAAATATCTCAGAGGAATGAACATTGGGAAGAGGAAGGAATTAATCAGGGTTATGCAGGGAATGTGAACGAGGAGCAAAAACATAAAATTAGACTAAAGTAAAAAAAAATTGTTTTTAGGAATAATTAAAATGTAGAAATACTTGGATAAAGAACTTATTAATATTTAGTAGGAGCTGTTCTGTATATTATAGGAGGTTGGAATAGATGATTTTGGTCTTTGGTACTCAAATATCTAGATCACGGGTGGGCAAACTTTTTGGCCTGAGGGCCACATTGGGGTTGTGCAGCTGTATGGAGGGCTGAGTAGGGAAGGCTGTGCCTTCCCAAACAGCCTGATCTCTGCCCCCTCCCACTTCTCACCCCTCTCAGAACCCCCAAACCATCCAGCCTCCCTTGCTTCTTGTCCCCTGACCGCCCTCTCCCAGGACTCTTGCCCCCTATCCAAACCTCCTGCTCCTTGTCCCCTGACTGCCCTGACCCCTATCCACATCCTCGCCCCTTGACAGCCACCCCGGGACTCCCACCCCCTATCCAGCCACCCTCTGCTCCTTGTCCCTGACCACCCCCTCCTGGCAGCCCCCCCGCCCTTAATTGCCCCCCAGGATCTGACCTCCTTATCCAACCCCCCCTACTCACTGCCCTCCCGACCCCTATCCACATCCCCGCCCCCTGACAGGGCCCCCAGAACTCCCACTCCCAACCCTCCCTGTTCCTCGTCCACTGACCGCCCACCTAGAACCTCTACCCCATCCAACCTCCCCCTCCTCCCTGACTTCCCCCCAGTACTCCCTGCTCCCTTACCCAACCCACCCGCTCCCCGCCCTCTTAGCAGCAGCAGGAGCTTGCAGCCACGACACCCGGCTAGAACCAGCTGCACTCCCCACGCTGCCCAGTGGGAGCGGTGGGCTGGAGCGGGGCCTGCGCAATGGCATGGCTGCAGGGGAGGTTGGACAGCAGAGGAGGGGCCAGGGACTAGCCTTCCCAGCCGAGAGCTCAAGGGCTGGGCAGGACGGTCCCATGGGCTGGATGTGTCCCGCGTGCTATAGTTTGCCCACGTCTGATCTAGAAGGTGGTCGTAGGTTTAGGAAGGATGTGTATTGAGAAGCCTGTTGATATTCCTCATTGTCTCTGCTGTAAACAAAAAAACCACAACATCCCACCATAGTCATCAAATACATTGCAATATTTTATTGCTAATTATACTCAAAATTCCCTATTTATATGTATTTTGTGAATTAAAAGTGAACCATTTTATGTATTATATAGTATCTTTGTTGTAACTTCTTTTTAATCATGACAGCAGTTTAAAAGTTAAAAAAGAAAACTCTCCTAGAATAAGAATAAAAGGTTACAAGTAGGCACTGTTTTCAGAGAAGATAACTTCTGTATGAAGCCTTATCTTAAACCAAAACTGTTAATTTTATAATAGTTTTTCTGTAGTTTTTTCTTTAAAGTTGTTTTTCTGATTTGAAACTGATTATTTTTCCTGCATCTTTATTTGGGATGAGTTTTAATACAATTAAGTTTAATTCTTTATTTTGCCTTTGTGTGGCAGTAACTTATTAAACTTAAACAAAAAAGGGGGGGGGGGAAGGGATAGCTCAGTAGTTTGAGCACTGACCTGCTAAACCCAGGGTTGTGAGTTCAATCATTGAGGGTGCCATTTAGGGAACTGGGGTAAAAATCTGTCTGGGGATTGGTCCTGCTTTGAGCAGGAGGTTGGACTCAGATGACCTCCTGAGGTCCCTTCCAACCTTGATATTCTATACTTTAAGGAGAAATTCATGCAACAACTGAAACACCAATTTATCAAGGAAGAATTGCAAGAATGGGGAAACTGATAACTATGGATTTTAATTCTTCAGTACAATGTTTCAGGATTATACCTACTAAAAGGGTTACTTTTTCAGTCATCAGCTGCAGTGATACTTTAAATCATATTCATGTATTGCCATATGGACATATTAGTTTCAGTATACTCTTCTGCACTTTGATTAGGAATATGAAATATTTGGAACAGGGAATATAATTAACACATTTTCAGTTTTGTTAATAGATGCAGTGATATAATTTTTTTTAAATCAGCATGGAATTGTAATGTGAGAAAACTCTGAAACTCCACTCCATTGAGTTACATCACCAAAGCCAGCTGATGAGATTCTTTCCTTATATTAACTTGTATTGTCATTGTCATCATTATGGGTGGTGTTATTTATTCAAATGTTAAAACTATGCTAAAGTGAAGTTAAGCAGGAGAATATGTATCTGTTACTTCAGGGTGAAAAACATTACAGGGATGTTGTAGCTATCTCAAGCATTACAAACCCAGGAATTTTATAGTTAAAGTGTAGCAAGGTCTCTCTGAACCTGGCATCAGATCCTGCATCTTCCTCTTTATCTTCCTCTATTTCACTTCTGTTTTAGTCATTTGCTGATTCCCAGTACTCCTGGCTGCAAGCAGTGTCAGTTCATGCAGTTGACCTAACCCACTGGTTAAGCCCCCAAAATCCACCCGTTTCACAGAATAAATCAAAGAAAGCCTCTAGTTCTGGTATAATTAAGACATTTTAGTGTTTGTCCTAGACTAGATGAGTGGCCCTTCACATGGACATAGTCACTAATCATCACTCTGCCAAAGAAAGGCAGTCTGAAATTGTGTCAAAATTACTGAACCATAAGCTTATTTAGCCATCCCAGCAAAATGATGTTGAAAGTCATATTGAAAAGATTGACGCTACAAGTGGACACTGTCATCGCCGAAGAACAGGCTGGCTTTCGTGCTGGAAGAAGTATCACGTAACAGATTTTCAACCTTCATGTTCTATGTGAGAAGTACTTACAACACCAGCAGGATATCTACCACTTCTTTATTGACTTTAAGAAGGCGTTTGACAGAGCATGGCATGAAGCTCTCTGGGCAACCATGAAGAAATGCACTGTTGGTTGTAAGCTTATTCTTACCATTAAACAACTGTATGCCAAGATCAGCAGTGCAGTTCTCGTCAATGGCACAATAAGAGAGTAGTTTTGCACCACTGTTGGAGTCCAGCAAGGCTGCCTTCTTTCGCCCACACTGTTCTACATCTACTCGGAGCGCATAATGACTGATGCCTTAGAAGATCACATATGCACAGTCAGCACTGGGGGGGCGGGGGCGAACAATCTAAAATCTTTGGTTCGCTGATGATATTGACGACTTGGCAGGCAGTGAAGATGAACTTGCCAACCTTGTGAAATGATTGGATGAAATCTCCGCAAAATACGGCATGGAAATCAGTACAGGGAAAACCAAGCTGATGACAAGCAAACATGACAGGATCAGCTCACATATCACTGTCAATGGATAACAGCTGGAGATAGTGAAACAGTTGAAATATTTGGGGGCAATCATCACCGATCAAGGATCCAAGGCAGAAATTCTGGCAAGAACTGCGCAAACTATAACAGCAGCAGTGGCAATGTTAAAGCCAATTGGAGGCATAAGAACATCTCCCTGGAATGAAAACTGAAAGTGCTACTGAATTGGTCATCTCCATTTTTCTCTGTGTGTGTGTGTGTGTGACATGGACCCTTATGGCAGAACTTGAATGGAAAATACAGGTAGTAGAGTTGAGATACTTCTGTAAAATCTTGGGCATCTGCTACTTCAGCCACGTCACTAATGAACAGGTTTGCAACATCATCACCCAATGCGCTGGGTCATATAAAGACCTCTCGACGACCACGAAGAAGTGCAAACCGAAGTGGTACGGCCATGTAACAAGATCGTCTGGCTTATCCAAGATCATTCTCCAAGGGACGGTACAGGGGAAGAGGAGAAGAGGTAGATAGAAGAAGAGATGGATTGACAACATAAAAGAGTGGACAGGAATGGACTTCATGGAGACTCAAGCACTGACACACAATTGTTAGGGATGGAGACAACTGGTTGATTGCTCATCAATGGTGGTGCCTCGGCGACCAATGCGGTTATGGGAATGATGATGATGATGATGATGATATAAAATTGATTTTTTAGAAAGACACATTAGGTTTTTTCCATATGTTTTTCCTCATGGTGTCTCACAGAGAAGAGTTAACTCTTTCAGTTGACTTCACTGATCAGGCCAGTATTTCTTACAGGAATCCTGCTCAGCAGAATCTAAATGTTGTTTGACTCTTCCAAGGCTTTTTATGAGGTCTGCTACAGTAGCAACATTTTCTAAACTTTTCCCCCAGTTGATAAAACCCCTTCACTTCCATCAATTTGGTACCACTGGGTGTTCTATTCTAGTCAGGGCACCAGCTACTACCAACATATTTGTAATAACATATTGAATAGGCTTTTTCTGAGCAGGGTTAAATGATATAGTGTTAATAACACCTGCAGCAGCCAGTGGCCACACCAAAAGCTTTCCCACTTGGGGATACTCAAGAAAGTGATGCCAAATTAACTAAAGATGTGAATTTAAAGTAAGTGAATTAAGCTAAACCGAATGAATACCACTTTATTTCTGAAATGAGAGCATCCACACGGGTTTAATGCACTTTAACTAATGCATTTCACTTTAATTTATTTGGCTTAAGTTACCTGGGTATCCCCAGGTGTCCTAACGCTAAAACTGTTTCCAATATTGTTGCAGCTGAACTGGCATTAGCATTGCTGGGAAATGTTTACAAAATGTTTTAACTGTAGACAAAGTCTTCATGGTGATTACATTTTATCAGGTATTTTAATTCTGTGAATTAGGGAGATCTGTATCACTTGCCTTTGGCTACCTCTCTGTTTCATGCACTTATTTATTTATTTATTTTTTATTTGTATTATTGTCCTGTGGCCCCCATGGCCACAGTATGTGAGTGGCTCATAATTTTTAATGTATCTTTGGAATATTTTTGTGAGATAGGGACCTATTATTTTAATTTTACAAATGGGGTTCTGAGGCTCAGAGAGACTAAGTGACTTGCTCAAGGTAACACAGGAAGTCTGTGGCAAAGCAGGAAGTTGAACCTTGGTCTCCCAAATCCCAGCCTCACACCTTAACCAGTGAACCATCCTTCCTCTGCTTTGGCTGATTCTAATGGTAAAACAGATTGAGTTGATCAATTTTATCACAGAGTCTTAGAAGACAGAGAAGAAGAACATGAGAATGGCCATACTAAGTCAGACCAATGGTTCATCTAACCAAATATCCTGTCTTCCAACAGCGTCCAGTGCCAGATGCTTCAGAGGGAATGAACAGAATAGGGCATTTATTGAATGATTCATCCCATTGTCCAATCCCAGCTTCTGCCAAACCTTGTTTTATTCTTGTCATGTGGGCTTGATGCATGCTGCATAAAAGTATTGCTTTTTGTACTATAAGCATATAGCAGTTCTCCAAAAAGGGCAATATTTTTGGAGTTTAATGTAAACACCCTACACACACCCACATCTTATATAATTTGAAAACTCATTTTATGTACGTTTAGATGAGGTATGATGTGGAGCTGTCAAGTGGTTTCATAAGTCTGTAGGTGAGGTGAAACAATGGTGCCCAAAATAAGAAAGTATCAATTTTTTTTGCACAGTTTCAGAAATGTTGCAACATGACTATGACTTCATTTTTTACTGATAATCTAATTTCAGCTCTTTAATATGGTGCTTATTGGTCAAAGCTACCAAACGACAATGTAGTAAAAGATTTTCATTGGTTTTTTTTCCCAGAAATAAGGCTATTTGGCATGTGGCCAAAATGACAGATATCAACATTTTGCAATATACTATCACGAAATGTCTTAACATTGCATGTTATTAATTGTGAAAGTATCTCACAAGTGATTATAATAGTTTTCTATATTTTAAACTGAAATTTGCTGAGCAAATCAGTCATAGTGAAGATTGTGCACCAGTAGCGGTAGGTTGTGTGCCCATGGTTTGTATGGCATAGTGGGTGGATGTAGATACATGTAAATTCCTAATGTAATGCTTCTCTATTTGCAAATTTTTTATACATACAATGTAGCATCTAGTCTGCCTACGAGAAAGTTTTAATTTGTAATTGCCTATGCATGCAGTACTAGCCTTTGAAATATTTTAGAAACCATCTTTTTAATTCAGTGTCACTTACGCACAAGTCAGTAGTGGTGTTAGATATGACAATACACAGCCACATATTGGGCTTCAGTCAAAGGGCTCACTAAACAAAAATGGCAATTTTGATACTCACATATAGATCTAATTTATATCTGATCTAGCACAAGTCTGTATACTTTTACTAGATGAAAACTGATGATAGTGGTAGTGTTAATTCTAACAATATATTTTTGGAGTTTTACTTCTACAAAGAAGTTACATAATATGAAGACATGGAGGATACAAACCCCTTAACACTTACATCAAAGAGAAAAAGACTCAAGAAATTTTGAAAAATGTGTTATTTGTCAAAAAAATCAAAAGAATGCAAAATTGTCAAAAGCCACCAGTGTTGGACAGAATTCTGTGAAGCTGGCAGCAGAAGCCAGGAGAGATGAATTATATTGGCAGCTACTGGATGAGTTTTTTAGTTTAGAAGATGTGCCAGCCTGCAAATAATCCAATATCACAAGAAATATCGCTGAAGTGTGGGAAAGAAAAGTCACTTGCTCTTCCTGGGCAATCAGAGTCTCTTATGCAGTGCACAGCCTTTGGAAAACCAGTAACAACTTGCCATGAAAAAGTACTTCAGAAAATAAACTCTTGTCACCTACAAATGAACGCTATCCGAGATCTCTCTTGGAGTCTTTTAAGACTTCTAGCTCATGATACCCTACCAAATGTTCATACTCAGGCGATTCCATTTTGGACTGATTTCAACCACAAGCTTGCAACAAAGAAGAGCACCTACACAGTTGCATATGCATCTATTGTGGATGTCAAGCTACCTGCCATGGCCACCGTCTGTACTATAATGCTGAAATCTAAGGAAATGTCAGCAACTATTGAATAGCAGCATGCTGTTCAGACTATGGATCAGCAGCTATGCGCTGTTGCTCAGCATGTGAAAGGGACTGTCCCAAATGAACTTGGTATCAATGTCATTCACCTGGGTGGTTTTCACAATTTATGCTGTTTTTTGCATGTATTGGGAAATCTGGGGAAATACTGGATTGCTAGACCTACTTGTTGACTCAGATGTGTATGCAGCTTGTACTGCAGATCCAATGCTTACTGGAATGCAATTCAACCATGCTCTGTATGGCTTGGCTTTAGTATCTGAGGCCCTAAGTACTCTGAAACTTTATTCATTTGTTAAATGGTGTGAGCAGGGAGGAGGTACTTGTGTAGATCCAGCAGTTGTCTGGAAAATGTTGGCTGACACTGTGTTCTTACAACGTGTCATTAAAGGGTTTGAGTATGCTAAAACTCAGCATATGCTACAACTATTGGTGGAATTTCGGACATGGGGGTATGGCCAGTCTCCTACATTCGAGTTCTGAGATCATTTCCTCTCCTTTATGTAGGTATTTAAATGTCCATGCAGAGCAAGAGGATGATTGGAAACTTCACCTAACACACAGCATGCCATACTTGCATACTTCTTTACTGCAAATTGGCCCAGCTATGCCAGGTGAATACCAAGCTACAATCTTAATTTGTAAAATATCCCTGAAGAAGTACATAGTGCCTTTGAATCTGGGAAATTTGCTGTGCATCAGACTCCTTGTTCTTTCACTGGAATTTGGGGTGCTATAGAAACAGAGGAAATGATCATCAAAGACTCAAAGGGCACAAGACATGTCCTGAGTGAATATGCAAAAGCTGTGAGAGAAAGAAGTGGCCTAACAAGGAATGAGGACAGTTTTTAAGAGTATGTCAAGAGAATGTTGGCAGCCAAAGATGTGGATGTCTTTGCATGTAGTCAGCCAAGTTTACCCATTGTTTACCCAAGTTTACCCATTGCAACCTGGATGTAAAAATGTGGATGATGAACTACTTCTGCATTCTTCAGTGGCCCACTGGCATCAGAGCTTCTACAAGACCTTATTTCTGCCCATATAAGTAAGGGTCATTCCCCAGTCAGCTGTATCTGTAGTCAGAATGATCTTTTCTGCACAGAACTGTGTATCATAGATTATTAGTGTTGGAAGGGACCTCAGGAGATCATCTAGTCCAACCCCCTGCTCACAGCAGGGCCAATCCCCAAATGGCCCCCTCAGGGATTGAACTCACAACCCTGGGTGCAATAGAGACTGTGGTAACCCATGTATTCTTAACAGAGATCATCATGATAGAAAAGATGATGATGATGATGATGTTGACTGGAAATGTCACCAGTGCTATTTATGTTTCAGTGATACATGTACAAATTTATTATTAGATTTTGTTTTACCCTTTAGATTGTTGTTGTGATGTTTTGAAGTCACAAATAAATCCAAGTCTCTTGAAACAGACATTAACCAAAATGAATGCAAATATTTCAGAGTGGTCATTACATTTCTAACTTCTTGATGATGTCGTTGCATAGCCCTGTTTCTATAGTATTGAGATCGCTTGACAGCTCCACATCATATTTTATCTAAAAGTGGACACAATAAGCTTTCAGGTGACATATGATGTGCATATGTGTAGGATTTTAACTAAACCAAATCAGTGGTGTCTCCTACTTGCCTACTACAGGTAGATATGTTGAAAACTAGTCACATGGCTTTCCCTAATATATCTAATATTGGATTTAAGGACATATGTAACTAATGCTTAGCCAAAGTGTACAAAAAGAAAGACTCTCAAAGCTGTCAGAAATTCTTAGAATAGGCAGTGAGCTCCAGGCAAACAGGACCTGCCCTCTCATTTACCTTTCCTTCCTTGTAAACTGGATTGCTAGTGTAAAGTAGTGGGTATTATTAAGCACAATTTTTGAACAGCTCTTTATTTAATAAAACTTTTTTAGTGATCTGTTTTGTAATGCATGTTCTCTTATTGACCCTTAAGAAGTAGGGTTTACAACAAGCTGTTTATAACATGTTTGCAGTTATTTTAGCAACATATTTTAAACACTTATTAAATATGTGTAATGTTACTCAAATGTTCTTATTTTTATACTACTTGTCTTATTTTTTTTTAACAGAACATGAGATTTGTACTCAAGATATCTCAGAACTACAGTGGCATTTTGACTGTGCAAATTGTCAGTTACAACAGGTAAAGGCCCAAGTACTTAAGATAGAGACAGTTAATGGAAGGATTCAGGAGGATATAGACTTCATGAAGAAATACAGCCCTCTGCTGGAAGAAAAGCTGAATCTTGAGGGTGACGCTATGAAGGATGTATTACTGGCACATGGAAAGGTAAATAGAAACGATGCAATGATGTTTTTACTAAAATCTTTCAGCTAATTAAGGACATGCACGTTTAGAATTGCCATCTGTTGCCAATGCCAAAGTGCTGTTCCATATACTGCACACAAAGGATGGGAACCTTAGAGGTGCACTAAATACCGGAGTTTTCTGCTTACATTAGTTCTAATGTGCCTTAGTGTTCCTTATCAATAGTTTTTGTAAGATGCATGTATCACTAATAGTGTTCATTCTTCACATTTGGAACCCAAAAGAAAAGTTTATAAAAATTGTGTATTTTTAGCATTACAATATTTTGTAGTATACCTTTGTAATTACTTCTTTTTAATGTGATACAGAGGAATTCAGGCTACTGATTTTACATCTAAAGACATTGTGGCTCTCTTTCTCCGATGTTTAATGGTAGTTGCAGTATTAATATGATTGAAAACAAATTTATGAAGTTCCAGAAAAAGTGGAAACATATTTATCAGGAAAATTCAACAAAACATCTTATACTATCATTCTGCTTTGGACTTCAGTCAGTGTTTCAGTAATTTTCTCTTTTTTTATTAAGCTTATCCAGTTAATTATCTTACAATGTTTTCCAGTTTCCAAAGTGTAGTAGTTGTTGCACTGTTGGATGGATGAATAGTATTTTTATATTTTTTCTCCATAAAGATCCACGTGGAAAAGTTTAGCTCTTTTCTGTTTCCATAGCTGCCATAAGTGCCTGTGCATTAGAATTCCAAAAAGACCTCGTATTAGTGAGCTTCTGCAGAGAATTTTACAATTTATTGTGTGCTGCGTGCAGATAGCTCATGATACATGAAGCCCAACTCCTGAATTACTAGAGTCACTGGACTTGCAAGAGAAAATTTTACCTTTTAATATTAATGAAAAGCTTTATAAATAACATGATGATCTTAAACAAATTTGCTATTGATTCATTTTTCTTTCTTTAAAATAAAAATCAACATTAACAAGTTTATCACCGCAATACAATATACCTGAATAACTACTGGTACTCCTGAAAACTCCTCACTTCTAAATTCTTTTATAAAGCCCGGGTGATATTTGTTGATATGTACATAGGGTGTGTGTGACTGTGAGTTGAGTAGATGTTCTGTTCTTAAAGACTAACATTTTTGTTATGTCAGCAGATAGGGTAGTTTCAAAATAATGGCTAATTAAAGGTCAGGCTGTTAACTTTTTCTTCTACTTATTTTTTTATTTCCATTCTTTTTGTTGTTGCCTTGGGATATATTTGATGCAGTGAAAATTTCAAAATGATCTGAAATACAATTCACGAAATAGACTTTTCCCAAAGCAATTTTAAATTAGTACCTTTTCCAGTACTGATTTTTTTTCTTTCCATTACTAAATGAAATAATGCAAAATCTCTTCGTAGAAGTGGTAACACTACGTGGCATAATAAGAATATAGGTCATTTCTTGTGGTAACTCATTCACATATTTCCTCTTTAAAAAGTTATTAGATATTAAAACAAAAAATATTCAAGGTTTAAATTGTGGTCTACTTCATATGCTTGAATTAACTAGTTTCACCAGTTGTATTGGTTTTATCCTCCTCATTGCCTTTGGATCTTGCAGCAGGCACTTGATTTTCTCTTTAATTAAAAATAATTAGATAATATTGAGTATATATGTTTTTTTTTTAATTTCCCAAAGAAAAAGACTGAGTAGTTAATAAGGGCTTTAGATTATAATATACTCCTATTTTTGTTCTGTTATGTGAATCACTGATTTCTTTAACTATCGGAGGAGATTTTGGAAGGCAGAGAGAGCAGCTATGTACCAAATTCCCATTGAAAGTCAATGGGAATGTGGTGCCTAACTCTCATTTGTGCCTTTGAAAATCTCCGTCATTGTCTCAGGCTTCTCTGTTTCGAATGTCAGGCTTGTACAGCGCCTCAGAAGCCTTTAAGTAATGATTCTGTCAGGTTGCTGAGTACAGACTCAGTGGCTTCTTCCAAGGTTTTGTGTTCTGCTGCATTGGTCTCTGCCTTCCCATGCAAGTGGCCATCTTTTCACAACAACTTCCAAATGTTATAACAAAATGAAAGCCCGCTTGCTAACACTGGCTTTTTGATATCATCAGGTTCTACACATGCTTTGTCATTGTCTTCTACTCTGACTGCTTTTTTGGTATTCCAAGCTTTATTTATTGCTAAATATTGTGACATCCCAAGGCACTACACTCAAACTTTCAAATAGTGATAAGTGAATCAGAAGGTTACTGAATGAGAACAGTTGTGTTTAGAATATTACATGCATTTCATAATGAAAACAATTTATAGAATTCTTTTCCTTTTTCAGGCATCAAAATTATATTATGATGTTTATCGGGAACTTCTGAGAATCCAGGAGATTTTAAAACAAGTCACTGAAGAAGCTGAAAAGGAGAGAAAATCTATGTCTGAGAAAATTAAATATGCTGAGATAGTGTTGAAGCAGTACCAGTAAGAGCCCTTTAAAACTTTATTGAAATATTCTGATGATCTTTAATATCACTGCTCTACAGCCAAAATGCTTCTGAAATAAATGTAGTCCAACTTTACTAATTCTGGGTCACTGAGAATGAAAATGTTGCTTAAAATTGTTGATTGGCTCTAGTTTTCAAGATATGCTATTGGGTCAGTATATACGACCCTTGACTTGGGAATGGCGGAGGATAAGTGAGTTATAAAGGGAAGAGATCTCAATTTAAACCAGAAATGACTACAATACATCTTTGACTGGATCTATGAATAAATCTATGACTGGGTTTGGACAGTACTTGCTTTTTAGGCAAAACAATGAATGATGCAATCTGAAGCTAGTATTGCGTCATACACGATATGAATTTCATCATGTTATTCCTAGAAGTCATGGATGATGCAATCATAACGAAGCTTACATCACTCTGCTGAACAAATTGCCCTATATCAGCTCTAGAAATGATATAGTGTTGTGCTCTCTTATTTGTCAGTGTTTGATTTTGCAAAGGGACACATTTCTGTTTAGCCAAAGTGAGCAGAGATGCCTCGTACTTGTGTGAACAGTGCAGATAACTTCTGCTATGTTTGTAGTGAAGTGACTTTTGCATCACAAAAGCTCAGTCTAACCACTATGGTTAAGAAAACCTCTCACCTTTATTTTGGCTGCAAAATTGGAGATCAGGACAAGAGGTGGGCCCCACACATATGCTGCACCACTTGTGCAACAAATCTTCGCCAGTGGTTGAAAAGGAAATCTGTGCCTTTTGCAGTGCTAATGATTTGGAGAGAGCCAACAGATCATACCAGCAATTGTTACTTCTGCATGGTGCCTCCAGTTGGGAAAGGTGTGCCAAAGAAGAAAAAGTGGACTGTGCATTATCCAAACATTCCATCAGCTATCCGCCCAGTACCCCACAGAGAAGGACTGCCGGTTCCTGATGCACCAGAATCATTCTCACTTGAGTCAGACGAGGAAGAGGAAGAGGATGAAACTTCTGGTCCTGAACCAGCAATGTCACAGGACCCACATTTTCTCCCATCCTCCTCCTCTGAACCACACCTCATAACACAAGGTGAACTGAATGACCTTGTCAGGGATTTGGAACTCCCAAGAGTAAGGCAGAGCTGTTGGGCTCCAGACTACAGCAGTGGAATCTTCTGGCAGGCTATCAGGGCAAATGGAGCCCATCAATGCTTGAAGACTATTGCTGGACAGTGACAAGAGATGCTCCATTTAATGAATACAAGAGACAAGCCAAGAAGCGCCGAATAGACACTGAATAGGACTAAACTATGTACATAATAGTTTTTTGCCTTTTGTTTCATAGTACATTTTATTTATATAACCCTTTTGCTGATTTTTAAAGTGTTACATAAACAGGACAGGTGAAATATTATCATGTAAAGCAACCATAAACACATGAAAAGACCTAGGTTTACAATTTATGATTAAATCTCTACTATCTACACAATATACATACACATAAAATGTAAAAACTTAAATATCTTAGAAACAGTAGCCAATCAGTTGTTTTAATTGTCATATTTGAATTCAGCACATCAAAATACATAATAAATATCACATTTTATCTCTGAAGCAGACAACTTCTCAAAAATTGTAAACCAGTGTATTTTGACAGTTTAGAAGTATAATGACAATAGAAGCACAGTGTATTTGCATTCAGAAAATGTCTGTTTTAAATTTTGTTCTTGTTTGAGTGTCCTCTGCATAATTTCAAACTGGGAATGTGCTGACCAGTGCAGCTTGGATGATGGAACCTTTTGATAATACCACCCACCCCTCCTACTGCTCCCCTCAGCATTCGAACTTATTCTGAGGGCATGAATATAAATAGGGCTTAGTTACTTTCTCCCACAGAACTCAGATAGATGTGGACCTTTCTAGATCTCTTGGATCCACAGCTTTGAATGTCTACTAACTCTACATCAGTTGTTAGATTAGATTAGCTAGCTAGCTTTATAGTTCATAGTATTAGCATTAGGATTTTAACTTAAAATATTTACGAAGAGTATGGTACTGGTGTTGATTGCAGATCCAAAGACAATGAAGCATGATTTTAAAAGATGTGCATCATGTCCTTCAATCTTACTGGCATCCAATTCATGTGTCAGGTGACTTAAATGCCATGGGAAAGGATGTTCCCCTTCACATTGTGCTGTTTTTAGCACGTTCACTATTTGGGCCAGTAAGGAGAGAGAAAATATACTTCAGGTCCTCCAGAGACCCTGTCTGCCCATCCTCTAAGATCTGAACCTCAAAGAGATCTGAAGGAAAAGGTATGGGATCCAAGGTGGCTCTGAGTACTTTCGGCTATCCAAAGAGAACCATGGTAAAGGGTTTGGTCGTGGCATGGAGCTCTGGTTCCAAGCCAACTGAGATTTTGGTAGCTAAATCCAGTGACTCAGCTCTAAGATACAGCCTGCATCTGAGACAGTTCTGGCTAAGGAACCCAAAGCTCCAGATAACATGCTAGAACTAAGCAATGTGCTTTCAAGGAAAAGAAAGGTCAAATTAAAACACATCTTTGGTAATTCATTGGATTCTATTATGGATCTGAGACCTGAGGATATAAAAGCTCCAAATTGTTCTAAGGTGCTGAAGCCAAAGAAGAAGCCAGCTTAACCAATTATTTCATCTTTCCTACTTCCTACTGTTACAGTTATGACACAGATTCATGTGAATCTGCAACATGTAACAAATCTGACTGGTTCTCCAATTAGATTGGAAGAGGTTCCAACTCTGGTGCGACACAAGACAAATTACCTCTACATCCTCCTGTTTACTTCCTGGAATTAAAGAAATCTGGGCTATTTCAAAGCTTGGTGAAGGTAAACCTCACAGCCATTCTACCAGAAGATAGAGGGTCATTTGGCGTTCACTCATCCTACAACAAAAAGATTTCTTAAAGGCATGAGTAACCTCTACTCCCAAATCAGAGATCCTATACCAGCATGGGACCTTAACCAGGTCTTGAGCTGTCTTACAAAGTTTCCCATTGAACCAATGGCAACTTGCTCACTCCTACACCTCTCTATGAAAACCACGTTCCTAGTGGCCATCACGTGCTCGGAGAGTGGGAAAGATAGGGACCCTAACAGCGTACCCTCTCCCCCTTTAAGATTTTCTTAAAATACAAGATCACAGTGCAATCACACCCCAAATTCCTTCCAAAAATACCTGCAGTCTTCCACATAAATCAACCTATTCATCTCCCAGCATTCTTTCCCAAGCTGCACCAGGATAAAAGGGAGGCAACACTACACACACTTGACGTCAGAAGAGTGTTAGATCCTTGGAAAGGATCTAACCTTTCAGAAAATCTCCAAGACTATTCCTCTCCATCGCAGATAAATCTAAGGGATCCCCAATCTTTAGGGAAAGACTTTTGAAATGGATATCAGACTGCATTGCCAACTGCTTTCCCAACTGCTACAACCCTTCGGGAGCCTGAACGCATTCTATAAGCTCTCTATCCACTTTCATAGCCTTCCTCAATAATGTTCTGGCCACAGAAATATGCAGAGCAGCAACTTGAGCATCTGCTCAGACATTTACAGAACATTATTCAATCATTCTTGCTTTAGCATCAGATGTGATATTTGGCTTGACAGTATTATCATCCATATTGGACTCCACCCCGAAGCCCCATCCCTCTAGCAGGGACACTGCTATAGGGTCACTTAGAGTCAGGGGCGGCGGTTTGTAGAAATTTTGTAGTGCCCAGAATGCCCAGAGCCTGTCCCCCCATCACCCCTCAGATTCTGCCCTCCCACCTGCCTAAGGCTCTGGGAGGGAGTTTGGGTGGGGGAAGGAGGTCTGGGGTGCAGGCCCTGGGCTGGGGCAAGGGATTGGGATACAGGCTCTGAGAGGGTGTTTGGATGCAGAAGAGGTGAAAGGTTGGGCTCTGGGAGGGAGTTTGGGTTGGGGAGGGGGTTCAGGCTCTGGGATGGAGTTTGGGTGCTGGGTGCAGGCTCTGGGCTGGGGCAGGGGGTGGGTGTGCAGTAAGGAGTGAGAGGTGCAGGCTCTGGGGTGGGGTTGGGGGTGCAGGCTTTGGGAGGGAATTTGGGGCCAGGAGGAGGTGCAAGCTCTGGGAGGGAGATTGGGGCGAGAGGGGATGTGTGGAATTCCAATACTGGTAGGCAACTGAAGAAACTGAGCAAAATGCTCTTGAACAGTTCAAATTCATGGCACAGCAAAGAATAAAACGAGATACGAAAGTCATGTTAACTACAGAGGGAAACATGGAAATGACGTTGCCCTTTATCCTGATGAAATTGCAGAAGTGACTCAGACATTCCATGCAAGTCTTCAGAAGGATTCTAGGCAGAGTGGATAAAAATCAATTATTTAAAAAAAAATAAAAAAAATCAGATTTTTTAATTTAAATCAGATTTTTTTGATAAAATGTTTTTTGAGGAAAAACCTACATAAAGATGGTTTTAATTAAGATACATTATAGCTTAAAGATATCTCATCATGGAATAGGGATTATAAATTCTAATTTTTTAGTATGAGACAATATTTAAGAGTTTTGTAAATGAGTTCCAATAGTTCATGGATTAAGGACCCAATCTTAAGGGGCTCCAGGGGCTTCTTTATAGATTATTTAGGTTAATCTTTCAGTCTACCGAATGGCACTCAGTGCTCAGTCTAAAAGATAGTATCAGAGATGCTTAATTTTGCCATTCTCAAACAGTGGATTTGTGCCTCCAGAGATAACAGGCTTGTTAACAGCAAAAATGTTTTTAAATAAATAATAATACTTAGAGGTGAGAAATAACAGACCTCAACCCTATTGTCCCTCTGCAAATTTGTGTACACAGAGTCAATCCCTTACCTCTCTCTAAAAGTGCAAAGTTTCAAAAAGTTTAATGAATAGAAGATTGTTGGCGGTGAAATAGATCTGGACAAGGAGAAGAAGTCTGGAGATAAATGTGGGACAGGAGGGACAGGCAGTAGAAACAGAAAATTGGAACTGTTTGAGCAGCATATTCCAGAAGTCTTGAGTACTTTCTGAGTGTGCCCTTCATTGATTTGAGATCTACCATATAATTCTCTCACTAGAAGGGAAAGCCTTTAATGGCAGCAGGCCAATTTGGGAATAAGAACCATTCAAAAAATATGTTTGCTGATGTTTTAAAGAAAGTCACACCAGTGAATTTGTGGAAGTCACTTAAGCACTTGGATTCAGAGACTGTTGAAGTGATAATCTCACTTTTAACAGCAGTAGCTTCTTCTGGTGCAGAAAGAATATTTTCTTCCTTTGGACTAATTCATTCCAAACTGAGAAATTGTTTGGGACCCAAAAAAGCAGGAAAGCTTGTTTTTCGTTTTCATATTATGAACAGGAAAATGAAAGTGAAGACGACTGAGTTAGCAGCAGAAGCCAATATTTTAAACTTCTCATGTTGACCTGGCTGACACAGTTGATTTAATTTTTTTTTAATTTCATGTAACTATTTTAGTTAAAAACAATTTTAACAAAAACAAACCTGATTTAAAAAAACTTGAATGTTTATATTCAAAAATACATATGCTTGTTTTGTTAAAATATTATAAGTTTGCTGTTGAAGGAAAAAATCCAGAATACATAACATTGTTGTTTTAGTTAAGTAAAACAATTAAAATGCCTGTTTGATGATGTTCTCCTCCTAATACAGCATGGCAAGAAAATCCTCCAAATATTAATGATTAACCTGTTGAATTGGAGATAGTTCACCTCCCAATTACTTCATAAGTATCTGCTTCAATTACCTTTTGGTAAATGAAATAACCAAACAATCATTCATTTTCTAATATAGCTGTAAAACTAATCTGAAAAGTTTTCAAAATAAATCACTTTAAAAATGTATAGTAGGCTTCATTTTTAGAAGATATCTATCTCTGAGTTGTGAAGAATATGTATTAAGGTTATAACAATCAATAAGGACGCACTTTATGTAGAAATCCATGATTAAATCAAATCCACCCTGATTCTAGGTAAGCTAAATGCTTGTATTTGCTAGAAAATCTATTCGTTTTTTAAAAAAAGAGAGATTGTCAGCAATAATTAGAGCTGATATCATGAAACCAGTTATCTAAATACATAAATTCAGTGATTGACTTCATTACTGTATCTGTTGGACTTTAAATATTTGAAATACACAGTGCATGGTTGGACACAGGGTCCACACTTCTGCCATCATTAGAATTTTCCCTGTGATGTGATAGGATGAAATTACTTTGCCAATTTAGGGCATCCCAAGTCCGGTAAAACACAGCTATGGGATGCTGGAATAACAGGCAGGAAATGAGGGAGACTTCTGCTCTTGTGAGAGTATGCTTCCACAAACACAATAATAAATACAGCGTGTATGTGTTAGCTGCTATGGCACACTTTAACCTGATCTCCTCCCATTTCCCTGTCCCTTTCACAGAACATGCTCTCATGTGTATAGCAGTAATAAAGAATGTGTACAAAACCTGTAACTGTGCCCAAGAGTATGGTCTCATTCTTCATTTCTTCCTCACGTTTCTTCAGCTGAGTTGGAGGAGTCACTGCTGTCCATAACATTATTGAGTTTGAAGTAGTTGTGAGGACATTAACTCAAAACAGGGACAGTGTTTTTGCCATTTGTTGGAGTCCTTGACCTGATTACACTGCAGCCTCAGTGCTTTTATCTTTTTCTGGTATTGAGGGGTGCTCCATTGCATCATGCTCCCTGCAAGGGGAGCTAGGATTTATTGATAGACCATTGGATAGCATATGACAGTATTCAGATCAGTCTGAATTCCCTTCTCACTTCAGTGTGAAAACAAGGTCTTTATCTCCCAATTGGACTTAACCTACTGTGTTGGCTTCTCCATTTGGTTTTGGTTACAGATGACAGCTGTTGCAGTCACTTACAAGCTTGTTAGACAATGATGAGTATGCTGTGAGAAAGAAGTTGATGGATATTTTAACCAGACTGCGGTTTTCTGCTGATAGAGCCTGGAGAGCCTTTTAGAACAAGCTTTGAAAGAACAGAGTGCCCAGAGGATACTCTTTGGAGCGGGGACTGTCATTTTTCTTGTTTATAAAATACCTTTCACAGTGGGAGTTGAGGCCTCTCAGTGCTACCTCAATATGCATTATAAACAATAGTGATAATCCTTGTCAGTCTAGGTACCCACATAAACGTATTATCTGAGTCCCTCAATACATGAGTGTACTCTGGGATGCCTACCTGCATAGAGGCATGGAAGGAGGTAGGAGTGATCTGGGCACATAGCAAAATGACTATATACCTGATTGGTTAAATGAAGAAAGCTGTACATTAGACTAGGCCAACAGCAGGAACAGCACTTGGTTAATATGCTTGATTATTAACTGTGAGATGTGTGAACCAAAACCATGTTTTAAGCTATTGCACTAGTAACTGGTTAGAGGCTCAATTAGAAATTGTGTGGTTAAACACTTTTTATGTACAAATGAATAGCTTTAAAGCCTGACTGGAATAAGAACAAAAAAACAGTCATGCTGTGTCAGACTAATGGTCCCTCTAGCCTAGTACCGGTCATCTGACAGTGCCAGATGCTTCTGAGGGAATGAATAGAACAGGGCAGTTTCAAGTAATCCATCCCCTGTTTTCCAGCCCCAGCTTCTGGCAGATGATGATGTCAGGGTTGATATTTCAAAGTCCATTAATATATAAGTATTTGAGTGACTTAGGCAACAGAGAGAACTAAAATAAATCTTTACTAATTCAAATCTGCTTTACATTCTCCTCTGTGGAGATGGGTGATGTCGGAACACTTCCAAATAAATGAATTACATTATTCTTGTGTTTGTATTAGGAATGATTTAAAACACTCAGAATTTCTTTGGACCGAATTGTGTATCAAATTAAAAGAAACAGAGGAGAAGATTATAAAGGAAGAAAGACACCTTGAAGAGTTAGTAAAGCAAAAAGAAGAGATACAGGAAGATACTAAATCTTGGAACAACAATGTGAGTTTTGAATATTTATAAAACCAAATAAATAAAACAAATATCTTTTAAACTGAAAAGTATATGAAATTCTGTGTGTTTGTAAGTTGTTTCCTGTAATAGCACAGATGAAAGTATTTATTTTGAGTACATTGAAAATATGTTTGATATAATGGAATTTGTTCATTATTGTGGTACAGTAATGTAACTTTGTTTATGAAGAGTAATAATATAGCATCTTACAGTACTTCATGGGACTGCTGCATATTCCTACCTGGGACTGCTGACCTTTTCAAACCTTTTAGAAAGAAATGCATGCTCAGTGGAGCTGCATCAGTGCTGTGCTGAATCAGTGAACATTGGAAGCTGAAAGGTATTGTGATTGTCCCTCTGTACCAGGAGCAATTTCTGTTTTACTTTAAAATTCTCCTTATTTTTCTTGTTTTCTACTTTTTCTACTTTATTTAGCATATTTTGAGAACTCTGTACTGTTGCACATTTTATTTTAATATTTGAATTGAAAGGCCTTCCACAGGTTAGTTATAGCCAATCTAGTTTTCAAGAATCTGGATAACAAACAGATGTAAATTGTGCTCTTCCTTGTTCACTGAAGCAGACTCATGCAGTCACTGTTTATTCTCCCTGGGGGAAATTTTCCATATCACTGCTTACTTGCAGAGTCTTCAAGCTTTGGGCCTAGAGTGATATGCAATGGAGGCACCAAACTTTTCTCAACAAAGGAGGCTTTATTAGTCTGGCCTTTGAATCTACATTTGGATCAACTGTCTATGGCTGCGAAAGGCAGGTGGCCTTTTTTTTCAAAACCAGGCAAATCAGCAGCAACCTATGCATTGAAGAAATCTGTACATGGTTGGGTTTACTGCCTGTAGTTCTTAAGTCAGTGACTTGAACTGAGGTCTCCTTTATCATGAAGAACTCCTTCAGTTCGGTGCCAGGATCTTTCATGGCTCCAAAGAAGCAACAAGAAGATGTTTATGCGGGCTCAACTTCAGCATTGTTTCCAAAATCTCAAGTGGGTCTTCACTTTGACAATACGTTAGTACTGTTTTCACTGTCCTCATGCACAAGGATAAGAAAAGGAATGTAGAGGGATCTTCAGTGCCAGAGATCTTGCCAGGATCCCAGAAGAGGAGACATCATTATGGGTCTAGGAAGCATATGGCTAAAGTTCCTCTTAAAGGCAATGTGACTGTGCACCATCACTTAGAAGGAGCAATAACTAAAAAATTGAGCCAATAGCTTTAAAAAAAAGTAAGTGCTTTTTAAATTTTCTTTTATATCAGTGTTCCGAAGTTCAGCAGTTAGTCATAAAAAACAACCACTTGGGAAAAGAGGACAAATTAAATAAGCAGAAATGAAAAACAGCATAATACATGTCCAAAAGTTTACATTATTCTTGTCCACCAATATAAATATATTCAGTTATAAAACCTGACTTATATTTTACTGTCCAATTAAATTTTAAAAGGTTGTAAAATTTTCCTGTATAAATCTCAGCTGTTCAATGATTTCATCATACAAATTAGAGAGAGAATGGAAGAAGGTATTTATACCCAACTGATGTGCAGGGGAAAGAGAGGGGGTTACTACCTCCATAGGCCATGATATCCATTTTCATAACCAGAGCAGGCAATTTTTGGTTTAAAAATAGGCTGCTTTAAGCTATGAACATCTTCATCTGTGGAGCCACTTGAAAAGTCATTTTTGGGTTCCAGGTCCATCCCTTCCACAGATCTCAATGTGGCTGATTTGGTTAGGAGCCAAGTAGTGGCAGAGCTATAGTTCTTGTCATCAAATATTCAGATTGTGAGTCCTTTAGATTTCAGGTCATGTCTTAAAAGCCCTGATATTTATAGAAATTATTTTTAAGTAGAACTGCACTTTAAGCATGTTTGTTGGATTTCAAAATAAAAATATGCTATAGGAGAGACTGAAATAAGAGCCTCACAAAAAATCTTAATCTACAGAAATATAAAATTACTCCTATATACGACAACTAGAAATTATGAAAATTTGGTCTTTTAAAACACTCATTAGAAGGCGAAGATGTAAAGCCAGACTATTTGGGGAAAACAAAACTAGATATACAACAGTTTTTGGATCTAATTTCCATGGTGCTGTGCTGTTCTTTTTACTGCAACAACGGAGTAATTTTAGTTCGGTTCCATTCATTTTAAATTACCGTTGTATCAGTTTGCATTTTTACATTCTCTCTCTTTTCATTGATTTTGTTTTGTTTTGTTTTCAAGGGTGAGCTCCAGGTCTGATTATTATAATCCTTTTTTGCTTCAGTTTATTTCTGTATTTGGTTTTATTAATTCAGCTTTCTCTTCATGTTCATTGGAATCTCTGGTTTTTCACTTTGCTTTTATGACTATTATATTTTGTCTTTAGAGTCTCTTCATTTCAAAATATTTTTATTATTAAACATCAGACTTTAAAGTTCTCAGATTCAGTGCCATTGTAATTATAAAATAAACTGGAAACACAAAGTGTGACATGTAATCATAAGAATCCTATATTCAGTTTTATAAAGTGTTTTCTGTGTAGTATTTTTGTTGTTGATGTTAAATTAGTAGTCAGTTTCCTTGATGGGTCAGATTCTTTCTCTAAAGATTTTGAAGTTGTGTATGAAGGCTTTATTTTGGCCAAGTTATAAATATTTGAAAAATGTTAGTTCTGTGCAGCTGCAGGCTGGGGCCATGCACTGGAATTGAGAGCAGGTAATCTGTCTCTTCTGTGCTGTCAGCGTCCCCCCTGTTGGGCTAAGAGAACATAGAGAAGGAAGCTACCGTATTCAAATGCAGTGGGGACAACAGCCAGACCTGGAGTAGGGGAGTAGATTGGGACTGGAGGCTGGCAGGGATGGTGGAGAGAGAAACTGGGATTGGGAGTTATGGGGAGAGACTGGGACTGACTGGGCCTGAATGTCAGGGAAGAAAATAGGGAGGTCTGGGATTCTGCGGGTATGGGGGAGACTGAGATTGGATGAGGAGCCAGGAAGTGAGACTAAGACTGATTGGGCAAGGAGACTGGCCTGGGATCCAGTGGGGCAGTGAGAAGAGGGAGACACATGACAATGAGATGAGGTGTGGGGGAAAACTAAGACTGTCTGGGCAAAGAGGCTGTCAGAGGGAACCTGGGGAGGGAGAAAATTGGAATGAGTGGGCAAGGAGACTGGAAAAGGGGGATGGAAGACTAGGACGGGGAGTGAGGGGAGAAAAGGACTGTGACAGAGAATCTGGAAGGGTGATAGTAGAACTTGCTCTGTAAATAGATTGGGACTGGGATGAGAAGCCTGAGGGGTGGAGACTGACTGAGTAGCCTAGGAGAATAAGATTGGGACTGAGCCAGGATGGGGTAGAGTCAAGACTGGGACAGGGAGGGGTTGGAATGGATGATGCAAAGGTGGAGGAGGATCAAGCTTGGATGAATAGTCAGAAGTGTCTGTGCTTACTAGAGAACACTTCTTTAAAGAACCTGGACTGGAACCTAATATTTCCGAGTCTCGTCATTCCTCTGCTATGAGCAAATATCTGTACAACCCACTGGGAAAGAGTTCCATTCCCTTTTAGTGCTAGTGTACATAGAGGATGACAATGTACTACTGCTATAAATTACACAATTAGCTCAAATAGCAAAGATTGGTGCAATTGATCTAAAGTTTCCAGCCCTGCTGATGACTCATTTGATTATACCACATGATGGAATTTGTTGGTTTGGTTTTTTAAATTCTAGTTAATTATATGCACACAACCTATGTTAAAGAAATGTTATAGGGGGTGCAAAGTCAAGTACTCAAAAGTTAGGAAATGCCAGACTTAAGGTTGTTTATGCTACCTTAATTTGGCTTCCCTTCTGGGTATGCATTATGATGCAGTCTTTAATTACATAATCACATACTGTTTTCTACAGGACTCCTACCTCAATCAGTGCACAGGATGAACTTGCTCTGTGGCTGGAGCACGGTTATATAGTGAAGGAGGATGTTGAATATAGGACTCATGCCTCATTTGTTGCAGAAGTTGGAAGGTGTGTAGTGAATAAGGCAGGGGACTGCAGGAAGAGAAAGGATGATCTCATGGTTTAGGCAGTTGAATGCTGCCCTAGAAAACTGGATTCTATCCTGATCTCTGCCACTTTTAGGAGAAAATGAAAAATTTTTGAAAGGAGAGAATATAAAAATAAAAAAAATTTTGTTTGTTTTAACATGAAGAAAGTAAGATTTTGATTGTTTCTTACTGCCCATGGCATTGAGATGAAACTTCTGCAGTGTCCGCCTGCTTCTTTGGGCACTGATAGTATTCGAGTTAGTTATTAATTAGCTAGTTATTAGTACTATATGTTAGTCTTTTTGTTATTTGGTACAAAAAAAACCCAAACGTTTTTAGTCAGCTGTTCAGCTTTTAGGCTAAACCCCTCCTTGTATATAGCAGAAGTGAAATCGCTTGTGTTCAAAACTTATTCATCATGGGAAGTCTCAATGCTGCTTAATGATGGGCATTGCAGATATCACTTGTATAGGAGAGGTATATATTCCTGAGTGATGGCCCATACGTTGTTCTTTCTCTAAGCAGACTCAAAAATCTAGAGAGGCTGTCCTAAAATTGTTCTTCCTGGAGCAACCTCTGCAAGCTTCTGAGGACACTGAAAGAAAAAGATGTGGCTAGACCTAAGTTCTCCAGTCAGTTTCTTCCTGTGAGCACTCCAGTGAGCTGAGAACCCACCCCAAGCTCCCATGCTATGTCAGTGAAGTGGCCCCAGTCATCCACCAACAATCCAATGTCAATGACCTCAGAAGAGGTGTAGGAAGGAGCACTGCTCCAGAGATGCTAAGGCAGTGGTCTCCAAAGTGGGGTGGGGGTGCCCAAGAGGAGCCAAGAGGAGGGGGCATGCTCAAAATATTTTTACTGATAGGGATGCGCGATCACAAAAGTTTGGAGACCACTGTGCTAAGGCATACACCACCCTCTCTAATGCCTATCCAGTTGAGAAACGAGAGGCAGAGGTGTCTGATTCATCTTGGACTTGTTACCCTGGGTTCTTTCAATCCAAAACTCTTGGTAACTTTTACTCTGTGCGAGGAGGTGTCAGGAAATAAATCAGGGGAGACACGGCCGTCTGACTGATAGATGACTGGCACAAACAGGACAACACAAGAGTGCTTAACACTTAAAGCTAAACTTTACTAGTCTCAAGCACTTACACACGTCTGCAACAAGATTAGTAAAACACCCCCAACCCTTGATAATTACTAAAGCTGAGTGTGGCTTTTGAGTGACACAGTGGCAGCCTGTCTGCCACTGGGGAACAGAAGATGCATCCAGAGGGAGAGACCAGTCCCAAAGAGTCCCCAAATGAATCCCCTTATTTATACATTAGTATAGAATGACTTGTGCCTTAAAGAAACCTTGTTAAGTAAGCAGTTTCAATGATCAAGCAAGAGGCTCCTTCTGATTATTGAACAACCAGGTGTAGGTTTTTGCAGAACTTGCAGCCTAGAGACCTCAATAGACATTCCCGGGACATATCCTACTCTTTGAAAATGCATATATCAGCAACTTTAACACAATTCTTATCAGGAAGGATGCGGGGTCAAGCTGCCCTTGCTGTGGCACCCCAACCCCCCTCCCCTCCTGCCCTGGTCAAGCTGAGATTGCTGAATGGCCAATTTACAGCTTGCTGACTAGGCCACCTTTAACAATAAGCCATAGTGGTTCAAGCACTTTACTGGTTTGCCAAAGTCTCCCCATACAGACTCAGCAGTTGAAGGCAGTGGCCTGACAAACGTCCTTTTGATGCCTTGGTACCAACTGTTAAGAGAGAGTGACCAGTACCCACCAAACCTGTGAACTATGTTCCTTTTAGTACCAGCCCTTCAGGACCCATGCTCTCAATACCTGGCACTACGGAACCAGCCACCTCAGAATTGTGTTCTTTAGTGCTCAGCATACGAGTGTTTTTGGTAGACAGGGCATATACTGTACTGAGTGATTTAACTGTGGGGCCAGTAATAGTGTCACCTCTCCTTGAGAGGTTAAAGATGTTGATAGCTAAACCACCTGTTACCAAGTTTTTGGTACAGCAGACAACAAAGGAGGTATCTCTGCTACCTGGTTAGGGAGGATATAACAGGACAACGGCACTCCTGATAGGAAGAGCCCACTTGGGAGGAAGTGACTCCCTAATGTGCGCAGACAGGGATGAGGAATACATTGCCTATACACCCCCACCTTAGATCTTTCTCCTTAAAAAGACAGTGTAGACTTCGCTTTTGGAAAGGCAGTAGAGAGAAGGTGATGAGGACCAATATCTGCAAAAGGAAGAACAAATTGTCCCTGTTGCAATGTCCTCATCCTTCCCCAATGGCACAGTAGCCTTCCTTAGTTGATGACTTCAAGGCATTCCTAGCCTCAAAGCCTTCCTTGGTTGATGACTTTCAGGCATTCAGGACCATATGAAGTATATGGCAGAAATTCTGCATATACTGCTGGAAGTGGTGCAGAAGACACCTCACAACTCCTGATATCATGCATCCTTTCATGTCTGATAAATGAGGGATTGTTGGAACCTGCAAAAGACCTGTGGAACATTGGTAACTTCTATACTAAACACATCCAAGTGAGTTGAGAGGAGGTATCAAGCATCTTTCAAGAGATTTGAGTATTTTTATTCCCACCTAGTACCAGGATTGCTTGTAGTAGTTGCTGTCCAAGAGTGGTTGAAGAAGCAGGGACCTCCCAAATTTACCTCCAGAAAGAAAGACCTGAAGAAACTCATTTTATTTTGATACACAGTCTACTCATCTGATAGCATCCAAATGTATGTGGTGAACTACCATGATATCTGAATTGGGTCAAGCTACCACAGGAGCACTGAGAGAAACTGAAAAACCATAAGGACTGAGGGACAACTTATGAGCCCACATTTCCCTTCCAGTTGCGCTGGATGTGCCCGGCACAATGGCTTGTACTGCGTCCAGATCTGTGGTAATGAGATCCTCCTGGCTTCAGGGAGATCCAAACCACAATTGAAGACATTTCCTTTTGAGGATTCCAGGGTGATTGTTCATTCTGTGGGCCTCTACGTTCCAGCCCTAAGAAAGCAGAAGGGCTTCCATCAGGCAGCATCCCTCTTCCCAGTCCTATTATCAGCTTCACAAGACCTCAGCGGTGCGGAGACAGAAAGCTGAGGCTCTGTGGTGATTGACCCACTGTCTCTTCCTCCACTGTTGCCCAATCTGCATCTTCCTCCAGATAGCTGCATTTTAGTCTTGGAATAGGCAAGAAAAGTAGGGAATGGGAAGGGACTAGAATTGGATAGACTACATGTTGCTGTCAAGGCTTCCCAAAACTAAAAAATGTTGAAGCCAAGGGATCTTTCAGAAGTTTTGTCAAGTTTTCAACACCAGAATCAAACCTGCTGTCTACCTTCAAGATGCCTATTTTCACATATCTGTTCATCCTGCTCATAGGAAATACCTCAGATTCCTAGCAGGACCCTTTCACTATCATCATAAGGTCCTGCCTTTTTGGTCTTTCCATAGCACCAAGGATATTCACCAAGTGATTAAAAGTCATTGTGACTCATTTAAGGAGACAGGTCTACCCATATCTCAATGACTGTCTCATTGGAGGAAGATCACTTCAGCAGGTGATCAACTTGATTCAAGTGACTTAAAGCTCTTTGCCACACATGGTCGTCAGAGTCAAAGCATAAAGTTCATAGGAGTTGTTAAATTCCAGATCAATGAGAGTTTATTTTCCATAAGAAAGATTCCAAACTATAGTGAACCTTATCAACCAACTTCAGCGCCACTCAAAGACATCAATAAGGCTATGTCTCAGATTTATGGGACACATGGCCTCATGTACCTGTATGTGATGCAGTTTGCCAGTATTCATCTGTGCTCCATATAAGGGTGGTTGAAATCAAGGTACCTACCCAGCAGGCATCATGTGGACATGGCAAATGAAATTTAATGTGGATAAATGTAAAGTAATGCACATTGGAAAAAATAACCCCAACTATACATACAATATGATGGGGGCTAATTTAGCTACAACGAGTCAGGAAAAAGATCTTGGCGTCATCGTGGATAGTTCTCCGAAGATATCCACGCAGTGTGCAGAGGCAGTCAAAAAAGCAAACAAGATGTTAGGAATCATTAAAAAGGGGATAGAAAATAAGACTGAGAATATATTATTGCCCTTCTATAAATCCATGGTATGCCCACATCTTGAATACTGTGTACAGATGTGGTCTCCTCACCTCAAAAAAGATATTCTAGCACTAGAAAAGGTTCAGAAAAGGGCAACTAAAATGATTAGGGGTTTGGAGAGGGTCCCATACGAGGAAAGATTAAAGAAGCTAGGCCTCTTCAGCTTGGAAAAGAGGAGACTAAGGGGGGATATGATAGAGGTATATAAAATCATGAGTTATGTTGAGAAAGTGGATAAGGAAAAGTTATTTACTTATTCCCATAATACAAGAACTAGGGGTCACCAAATGAAATTAATAGGTAGCAGGTTTAAAACAAATAAAAGGAAGTTCTTCTTCACACAGCACACAGTCAACTTGTGGAACTCCTTACCTGAGGAGGTTGTGAAGGCTGGGACTACAACATTGTTTAAAAGGGAACTGGATAAATTCATGGTGGCTAAATTCATAAATGGCTATTAGCCAGGAAGGGTAAAGAATGGTGTCCCTAGCCTCTACTCATCAGAGGATGGAGATGGATGGCAGGAGAGAGATCACCTGATCATTGCCTGTTAGCTTCACTCCCTCTGGGGCATCTGGCATTGGCCACTGTCGGTAGACAGATACTGGGCTAGATGGACCTTTGATCTGACCCAGTATGGCCGTTCTTATGTTCTTATGGTTGCCACTGTCCCACCAGAAGGCCTTTTCTCATTTAAACTGGTGGAAAGACCCTCTTCAGATATGCAGTGGAGTACCCTTCTCTGTATTTCTGTCAGCCAAAGAGCTGGTGACAGATGCCTCCACTTATGGGCAGGAGGGAATCATTTAGGTCACTTTTAGATTCAGGACAAGTGGTCCCCTCATCAAGGGTGTCTGCATATAAATGTCTCGGAACGCTGACAAGTCTATTTGGCATGTAAAACATTTCTGTCTTTACTCCTGGTATCCACAAGCCAGATACTGATACAAACACCACAGCTATGCAGTATATCAAGAGACAGAGGAACCAGGTCACCTCCACTCTGTCAAGAGACCATTTAGCTCTGGCCTTGATGTATTCATTACTTGATCATGGTGCTGGCCTAGTATCTTCAAAGCATTCAGAAGTTACTAGCAGATCACCTGAACAAACAGTTCTCAGACAGCTATGAGTGATTGACCAAAGAGCCAGTGCTGCACAACCATCTTTTGCAAGTGGAGATACCGGTCAATAGACCTATTTGCCACAGGTCAGAACAAAAACTGTGTTCTGCTCCAGAGGGGGATTCAGTCCAGTCTCTGCAGATGCTGTTCTCATTCCTGGACACTGGGACTGATGCATGCCTTCTCCCCAAATTCCCATGATACCAAGGGTCCTAAGGAAACTGAGGCAAGATGTTAGGTCAATGATCATGATAACTTGGGCACTGGCCAGGCAGTTCTGATATTTGGATATGGTAAACTTCTCAATGCAGCCCTTAGTCATTTTGCCTGCTCTGCCTGACGTAGTCTCACAGAACAATAGTCAGATTCATTGTTACATTTTCTAGCCTGGTTGCTGAATGTCTGACATCCACCAAAAGATGATGTTCAGCTAAAATTTAAAAACATTCTTCTCCAAAATAGGAAAGCTACAACTAGAGTGACTTTTATAAAGCTAAATGAAAGAGGTTTTCTCTTGGGGCCTGTCAGCACACCAGCTGACATGCCCAATCACTTAAAGAAGAAAAGTGGTTACTTATGTTACATTAACTGTGACTCTTTGAGATGTGTTGTCCAAAAGGATTTTATAATGGTGCCTCCTTCCCTGCTATTGTGGAGTCCTACTCTGGATTCTGTATTGGTGAAGGAACTGTGAGGACACATACGGTGCAGACACAACCCCAGTGGATAATGGTGACCAAAATAATCTGATCTTGCGTGCATGAACTGTATGTGCCCCAAGAATTAAATTGATGTGTACAACACATCTCCAGGAACTGCAGTTACTGTAAAGTAACTAACTGTTCTTTTTCTATTTTCAGTATTTAATTTTTGTGTAATTCTCTTGTTGCAAATATTGTTTTTATTAACTTTTACATATGTTTTCCAGGTACAGGATTTAAACAATAAAACATTGGCTCAAGAAAATGAGAACAAAAGTTTATCGGATGCTTGTTCTGAAGTGATTAAAGTGATGGAAGATTTAGTACGTTTTTTTATTGTTTTCATGAATTATAAGTGAAAGTCTTTGTACATTATGTTAGCTTTAAATGATCTTCAAACCTACTCTCACTTAATGTTTCTTAGAAAACTAGCTGGGGATCTGAACAGCTTACTCTGAAACAAATACTCCTCAATACCCTTCAAGCAGTTGATGAATTGGAACAAGAAAATAAAGAACTTGAAAGAGAAAATGAAGAATATGTGCAAAAATCCAGAGAAAGGTAATTCAAACTCTGTAAAACACCTGTAATATAAACAGAAAAGTGAAGAACTGGAGGAAAATAAGAAGCAGCATTTTAGATGATCATTGGTCAATTGTTTCCATTTTAAATCTTTCTGAATTAATATTTCAGTAATTTTAAATCACATCAGGTTGAAATCTTATACTTAAATTGTTGGTGTTCTGTAATCTTATTCTCACGTCCCCATCCTCCCAAACAAACAAACAAACAAACAAACAAAAAGCAGTCACACACATGGGTTCTCTATTTTGGCAATTTGAAAAACAAAAATTATAAATGTTCCTATATTATCTCTAGATTAAAAGCACCTTCATTCCCAATTATACTTTAAAACTTTCTTCTGTGAATTTGCAGAACGTCAGCGACTGCACGGGAGGGACCTATCTCCCAGAAAAAGGGTGAAGAAGGAGTTGAACACTTCTTTTTTGAGGCTTCCTTTGTAGGAGAAGTGGTAGCTCTCTCCCAGAAAAAGGATGAAGAAGAGAGCTACTACTTCTCCTCCAAAGGGAGCCTCAAAAAAGAAGTTCTCCAGTTCTCTCCACATCCTCAATATTGACCATGCTGCAGCTAAGTACCTACGAGTCGTCAGGATCTTCCATTACCACTAAAGCCCAATAACCTAAGCAAGCAGGTGCTCAGGATAGCAGACACAGACTGCCCCTTCTACCACGGCACTGACTGAGGCAGCTAAACACTTGGTACCAAGCACCTCCACAGCGCCTCAGCTTACAGTGCTATCTTCTGGCTCTCTGGTGCATAATGCTGAGACAGTGGTACTGAAGTCTACATCCTTGGCACCAATCCTCCTGCACTGCAACAATTCCGGTACCACAACAATTCTCCTGATACCACCACAGTTACCACCAATGCCATCTTCAGTACCGGGATCTCTTGGAATGCAGCAGTTTCTCCAACATAAGGACTTAGTAGTTTGTGCAGCACCGGAATCACCTCTTCTTGGTAGTGATATAGCATCAGCACATTCAGCAGTGATCTTTGATTATCAGCAGGTAAGTATGCCCAGTGGTCTGTGATGGGATGTTAGATGGGATGGGATCTGGGTTACTGCAGAGAATTCTTTCCTGAGTACTGGCTGGTGAGTCTTGCCCACATGCTCAGGGTTTAGCTGATCACCATATTTGGGGTCAGGAAGGAATTTTCCTCCAGGGCAGATTGGCAGAGGCCCTGGAGGTTTTTCACCTTCCTCTGCAGCGTGGGGCCTGGGTCACTTGCTGGTGGATTCTCTGCAGCTTGAGGTCTTCAAACCACAATTTGAAGACTTCAGTAACTCAGACATAGGTTAGAGGTTTGCTATAGAAGTGGATGGGTAGGATTCTGTGGCCTGCTTTGTACAGGAGGTCAGACTAGATGATCATATTGGTCCCTTCTGACCCTAAAGTCTATGAGTCTGTGAGCACTGTTACACATGCCAACAAACATATCTGCCTCTTTTTTTTCTAGTGAGGCAGAGGACAATGAGGAAGAAGATGTTTATTCTTCACACTACTCTTCACCCATCTTGGGAATCATCAGACCAGATCTGCAAAAACAGCCAGGACACTGTTGCAGGGCTGGCACCCAGAGGTGGTATGGACATCCATGGATGCCACTACCAATGTCATTCATACCACAGTGGCTAAATTGAGACCTATAGATGGTATATAGGCAACATTATTCCAAGCCTCCCAGCACCTCAAGGGAAAGACAGAGACATTCTCCATCAATGTCAGAGATGAGATCCTGTGAGTTCCCTGAGGAAACTTTTTGAGGAAATAGAGGATGCTGTAGATCAGAAGGCCACTCCTGCAACCAACACCTCCTCCTCTCCAGACAAGACCATCATGCCTCCGCCACCTACAACAGGAGATGATTTTAAACAATTTCAGGAGCTGTTCAAATGAATTACAGACACTCTCCAAATCTCTCTGGAAGAAGTTGCTGAGTCCCAACACAAGTTGTTGGACATATTACAAACATCAGCCTCCTCCAGAATTGCCTTTCGCATAAATGAGGTACTCATGGATCCCGCCAACATCATCTGGCAGACCCCCACAATAATCCTCCTGATTTATAAAAAGGCCGATAAGAAGTATTACATCCCATCAAAGGATCTCGAATTTCTATTTGCACAACCCCAGCCAAACTCATTGGTGATAAAAATGGTCAATGAGTAGGGCAGACAACACCGTTCGAGGACCACCCTGTATGATAAAGAATGGAAAAAAATGGATCTTCTTGGTGATAAGGCCTATTCGTTAGTTACATTGCAGTTAAGAATAGCCAACTATGAAGCTTTGATGGCGAAATAGAATCTCACAAATTACTCCAAACTTTCTGAATGTATTGACTTCATTCCTGAAGACAAAAGGGAGCAATTTAGGTCAATTATCTCCTGGCAAGAACAGCTCTGCAGGCACCCTTAGACTCAGCAGACACGGCGGTGCAAGATCCATCACAACTGCCATAGTAAAGCAACATGCCTCCTGTCTCCACTTGTCTGGATTCCCAAAGGAGATGCAATCCACTGTAGAGGATCTCCCCTTTGAAGGTCCAAAATTATTTGCAGGTAAGACCAAGTCCCTGCATACACTGAAAGAGTTTAGAGTGACTCTTTGGTCTTTAGACATATACACACCTGCACAAAAACAAGGCAGATATTATCCATCACAGTGCTCAGGTCCAGCACCTTACATACAGTCATTGAGGCAGTATGATACCCAGAGACGGAGGCAAAGACAGACATAGGCCATTCCCATCTCAACCTTCTACATCGCGACAGTATGGATCAAAACATCAAATTTGAGGGTTTGGTTGAAGTCCCAAGAGACCTCCCGCAATTCCAGTTGCTGAAATCACATTCTAACAGCCATCCCTTTACAGATCATTTGATACCATTCTACCCAGCATGGCGAATTATTGCTTTCGACAAATGGGTGCTGGAAATTGTCATCACCGGTTATTCCATGCAGTTCACCTCCATTCCCCCCCACCTAAACCTCCCTCCCCATCCTTCTTCAAGAACCCCTCTCATGAGCACCTTCTGAGATAGGAAGTAGACCATCTCCTACAATTGGGTGCTTTAGAACCAGTACCAGTACAACACAGAGGGAAAGGCTTTTATTCCCATTATTTCTTAACCCAGAAAAAGACCAGGTTTGGAGGCCCTTTCTTGACTTGAGAAACTTAAACAAATTAGTCAAAACACAACGGTTCAGAATGGTTACTTTAGCAACTATAATCCCAGCACTGGAATGAGGGAACTGTTTTTTGGTCCTTGACCTGCCAGATGCATACTTTCATGTTGCCCTACACCCATCACAGAGGAGGTTTCTCCAATTTGTTTTGGGACAGGATCACTATCGGTACAAGGTATACTGCTCTTTGGCCTCTCCATGGCCCCGAGTCTTTTCCAAATTTCTAGCAGTGGCAGCGGCCCGCCTCCACAAGCAAAGGATGATGATATACCCATATTTAGATGACTGTCTACCCAAGACCTTTACTCGTGATGAAGCCGTCAGTGCCACACAAAAGCTAATCTCACTCTTTGCAAAACGCAGTCTCCAAATAACATTCAAAAGTCAATGGTGACACCAGTACAAGAACTAGAATTCATTGGGGCTAACCTAAACTCAGTAGAGGTGAAAGCTTCACTACTGCCACACAGATTTGCCATCCTAGTAAATCTGATCAACACTAAGGTGACCAGTCCACAAACATCTCCCAGGACTTGCCTCCGACTATTAGGCCACATGGCAGCAACCACGAACATCGTGAAACATGCCAGACTATGCATGCACTGCCTACAAGAGTGGTTCAGGACAGTGTACATCTCACACAAACAGAGTTTTAGCAAGCCTCTCATACAGTAGAACCTCAGAGTTACGAAGACCTTGGGGATGGAGGTTGTTTGTAACTCTGAAATGTTCATAACTGAACAAAACATTATGATTGTTCTTTCATAAGTTTACAACTGAACATTGACTTAATACAGCTTTGAAATTTTACTGGGCAGAAGAAAAATGCTGCTTTTAACCATCTTTATTTAAATAAACAAGTACAGAAAGTTTCCTTATGTTGTCAAACCCTTTTTTCTTAAACTTACCCTTTATTTTTTAGTAGTTTACATTTAACACAGTACTGTACTATATTTGCCCTTTTTTGGTCTCTGCTGCTGCCCTATTGTGTACTTTTGATTCAAAATGAGACATGTGGTTGACCATTCAGTTTGTAACTCTGAGGTTCTACTCTATTACAAAACAACAAGGACTTGCTACAGTGGTGGACCCATTCACATAATATGTGTGCAGGGGTCCCCTTTCTACAGATTCCCTCTGCAACGATAATCACAATAGGTGCCTCCCTAGTGACTGGGGCCCTCATCTGAACAACCTCCCAGTATAGGGCAGGTAGTCTCCTCTGAAATCAGCAGTTCACGTAAGATTGCTAGCATGTGATCAGAAACAAAATCATACAGATCCTGATGGACAATTTTGCTTGCATGTTCTATATAAACAAACAGGGAAGAGCGAGGTCATGCTTCCTCGGCACTGAAACGTTCAGACTGTGGAACTGGTGCATCCATTACAATATCATCATATCAGCCTCCTATCTCCTGGGATGTCAGAACACCACAGTGGACATGTTAAGCAGAAAATTCTCCCACAATCACAAGTGGGAAATAAATACCTTGGTGATACAGGACATATTCCAACAATGGGGATTTTCCACCATAGACCTATTTGCCACGAGTCAGAACAGTTAATGCCCAACATTTTGCTCCAGAGCAGGGTTGGGGCCAGGATCCCATGGGCAACGCCTTCCTCCTTAGATGGGATGTTTCTCTCCTTTACACTTTCCCTCCTATCCTATTGTTGTTCAGGATCATACAGAAGATCAACACTGACCAATTCAGGGTCATCTTAGTAGCCACCACATGGCCCAGAGAAACTTGATTCCCATACCTGCAGCAGATATCAGCATGTTCACCACATGTTCTCCCACTTCTTCCACATCTCCTGCCACAAGATGTAGGCCAAATCTTGCACCCAAACCTGGAGATACTCCGCCCGAGAGCATGGTTCCTCCATGGTTCCAAGGCGAGGAGATGACCTATTGAGAAAAAGTGAAGGATCTCTTGCAAAACAGCAGGTGGTTGACTACACACTCAACCTACTTCCACAAATGGAAGAGATGGTGCCAGAAGAAACAAATCAGAGCCACTGCCTCTGCTCTATTGTTAGTCCTGGACTATATAGTTCAACTAAAAAAATTGGGTCTTTCACAGAGCTCACTCAGAGTACACCTTGCAGCTATCACAACCTTCCACCATAAAGTGGATGGGTTTTCAGTCTTTACCCATTCATTTACAAAACAATTCTTGCGAGGTGTCCGGAGCATCTATCCTGAGCTCAGAGTCCCAACGCATCCATGGGATCTTAATTTAATACTTGGTTCTCTTACCAGACTTATGTTTGAAATGTTGGTTACATGTTCACTATTACAGCTTCCAATGAAAGTAGCCTTCCTTGTTGCCAGCACATCCGCAAAATGTGTAGGAGAACTTGGGGCCCTCATGGCATACCCCCCCATACATGCTCTTTTTCAAGAACAAGGTCACTCTAAGACCACATCCTAAATTTCTACCTAAAATACCCTCTTTGTTCCACCTCAACCAACCCATCCATCTTCCCACATTCTTCCCTAAAACCCATAAGAACAGGCAAGAAGCGGCACTCCATATTCTAGATGTCAGAAGGGCACTAGCCTTTTATCTTGAATGGACTAAACCATTCAGGAAGGCACCAAAACTATTTATCTTGAATACAGTGAGATCTAAAGGAGAAGCTATATCTAAACAGAGACTTTGACAATGGATTTCAGAGTGCATGCATCTCTGCTACTGCCAGTATGAACTGTAACATCCCCCCCACACAACAGGTTAGAATACATTCTATCAGGTCGCTCTCCACATCGGTAGCCTTCCTTAATAATCAGAGGGGTAGCCGTGTTAGTCTGGATCTGTAAAAGCAGCAAAGAATCCTGTGGCACCTTATAGACTAACGGACGTTTTGGAGCATGAGCTTTCGTGGGTGAATACCCACTTCGTCAGATGCATGTAGTGGAAATTTCCAGGGGCAGGTATATATATGTAGGCAAGCTAGAGATAATGAGGTAGTTCAATCAGGGAGGATGAGCCCTGTTCTAGCAGTTGAGATGTGAAAACCAAGGGAGGAGAAACTGGTTTTGTAGTTGGCAAGCCATTCACAGTCTTTGTTTAATCCTGAGCTGATGGTGTCAAACTTGCAGATGAACTGAAGCTCAACAGTTTCTCTTTGAAGTCTGGTCCTGAAGTTTTTTTGCTGCAGGATGGCCACCTTAAGGTCTGCTATAGTGTGGCCAGGAAGGTTGAAGTGTTCTCCTACAGGTTTTTGTATATTGCCATTCCTAATATCTGATTTGTGTCTGTTTATCCTTTTCCGTAGAGACTGTCCAGTTTGGCCGATGTACATAGCAAAGGGGCATTGTTGGCATATGATGGCATATATTACATTGGTGGACGTGCAGGTGAATGAACCGGTGATGGTATGGGTGATCTGGTTAGGTCCTGTGATGGTGTTGCTGGTGTAGATATGTGGGCAGAGTTGGCATTGAGGTTTGTTGCATGGATTGTTTCCTGAGCTAGAGTTCCTATGGTGCGGTGTGCAGTTACTGGTGAGAATATGTTTCAGGTTGGCAGGTTGCCTGTGGGCGAGGACTGGCCTGCCACCCAAGGCCTGTGAAAGTGTGGGATCATTGTCTAGGATGGGTTGTAGATCCCTGATAATGCATTGGAGGGTTTTAGCTGGGGACTGTATGTGATGGCCAGTGGAGTCCTGTTAGTTTCTTTCTTGGGTTTGTCTTGCAGTAGGAGGCTTCTGGGTACACGTCTGGGTCTGTTGATCCGTTTCCTTATTTTCTCGTGCGGGTATTGTAGTTTTGAGAATGCTTGTTGGAGATTTTGTAGGTGTTGGTCTCTGTCTGAGGGGTTAGAGCAGATGCGATTGTACCTCAATGCTTGGCTGTAGACAACGGATCGTGTGATGTGCCTGGGATGGAAGCTGGAGGCATGAAGGTAGGCATAGCGGTTGGTAGGAACACTTCAACCTCCCTGGCCACACTGTGGCCATCCTGCAGCAAAAAAACTTCAGGACCAGACTTCAAAGAGAAACTGCTGAGCTTCAGTTCATCTGCAAATTTGACACCATCAGCTCAGGATTAAACAAAGACTGTGAATGGCTTGCCAACTACAAAACCAGTTTCTCCTCCCTTGGTTTTCACACCTCAACTGCTAGAACAGGGCCTTATCCTCCCTGATTGAACTAACCTCATTATCTCTAGCTTGCCTGCATATATATACCTGCCCCTGGAAATTTCCACTACATGCATCTGACAAAGTGAGTATTCACTCATGAAAGCTTATGCTCCAAAACGTCTGCTAGTCTATAAGGTGCCACAGGATTCTTTGCTGCTTCCTTAATAATGTGCCTGTGGCAGGGTGGACTAGGTCCGGAGGCCTCCTGCAGGAGGCCACGTAGCCTTGCATCACCATGCCCCAGAATAGAGCAGAGAGAAGTTCTCCAGACAGCCTAGAGTGTCTGCAGAGGAGTAGCCAATCAGAGGGGCTGATGGAGCAGCCAGTCGGGGGCCAGAAGGGCCCTATATAAGACAAGCAGCGGAGCAGAGAAGTTCAGTTGTTGTATGGAGCTTAAGGAGTGAAGACGGGTTGACTGGCTGGCTGAAAGAACAGCAGTACTGCGGAGAGCTCACCACACAGGACTGAAGCCCCAGGAAGGCTGCTGAAGACCGGGTGCCTGGCTGGTGGGAAGAGCAGCAGGACCAGCAGAAGGTCAGTGTGGGGAGGCTGAAGCCCAGGGGGCTGAGCACAGAACCTGGCCAGGCCAGCGATGGTACCAAGATAGTCTTCAACCAAAACACTGGGGCCCGAGTCCAGGGAGGCCTGCTGAAATACCACCAGCTGTGAGTACTGAGATGGGCCCTGAGATGGGTGGTACAAGAAGGCAGTGCCTCTGGGAGAAGCTTTAGAGCTAGGACCCCATACCAGGGTCAGGATAAGAACTTGGACTGTATATCCTGAAAGAGGGGAAAGTGTATGCGGCTCGGCCAGAGGGCTGAGTCACTTAAGACTCGCCAAGAGAACCATCAGCCAGGGTGGAAGGGGATGCTCACAAGAGGCAGGTGCCACCCTGGTATAAGAACTAAAACCAAAAGCAGGCTCACACCCAACCAACCAAAGGGGGCTGCCTGTGAGAGGCAGGGGCCACTCCGAAAAAGACTGTGATTGCAGATATATCAGCCAGAGAAAAGGAGGTGCTCGTGAGAGGTGGGTGCTAATCCAGTTACAGAGCCTATTACAGACATATGTAAAGCAGCCCCTTGGGCATCAGATCACACATTCATTCAGCACTATGCAGTCAAGCAAGACTCAACATCAGACACTTTATTAAAAGTTATACTCTCAATACTGTGATGGCCAGTTATGGAACAGTGGTTGTGACTTGCAATAGATTTGTCATGTTCTTTCCTGCTGGAAACCAGAAGGAATTTCCTCTGTATTAAATGTGAGCTGGTGGCTTTGCTGGAAGAAAAGATTATGGTCTAGAAGGACAAGTACATTCACTATGGCGCATAAGAGAGGCTGAGGAGTTGTTAAATAATCTGATTTAGGAAACATCACCCCCACAGATTCAAGAAAGGAACGAACTGGTCACCAAGGAACCTGAGAGAGTGGGAACTAGAGAGAAGTCTTGGCAGTTTTTAACCACCAGAGGCAAGAGGACTAGGTAGTATTCTACGTTGTTGGAAATAAGAGGATGGGAAGACTATGACCACCAAACAGGAGAGAACTGGGAGGAATTCCATACCGCTAGAAGTATCCAATCATTATCATGTTCACAGCAGGGAAACTGCGGAAAATATATCTGAAGTTCCAGCTTGTCGAATTGAAGAGAAAGCTTTATGGAACATATCTGACGAAGTGGGTATTCACCCACGAAAGCTCATGCTCCAAAACGTCTGTTAGTCTATAAGGTACTACAGGATTCTTTGCTGCTTTTACAGATCCAGACTAACACGGCTACCCCTCTGATACTTAAAAATGAATGTGTCCACACAACCAACCCCGTTCTGTCGACCTAAAGGGCTCTTAAAATTGACTTCTGTACTCCTCCCTGGCAAGGGGAGTAGTGCTAAAATCGACTTTGCTGGTAGTGCGGACGCAAATTGACAAAATTGGCCTCCAGGAGCTATCTACCAGTGCTCCATTTTGACCGCTCTGGACAGCACTTTGAACTCCAATGCACTAGCCAGGTACGCAGGAACAGTCCCAGGAACTTGTGAATTTCATTTCCTGTTTGGTCAGCATGGTGAACTCAGCAGCACAGGTGACCATGCAGTCCCCCCAGAATCATAGAGCGTAGAATGTTTCTACGCTCCCCCTATCATCTCCGGTCCTGAGGTTATCGCAGATTAGAAGGTGGGAAAAAAATGCACTCGCGATGACATGATTTCTGAGCTCGTGCAGTCCTCACGCATTGATAGGGCACAGCTTAATGCATGGAGGCATTAGGTGGCAGAGGCCAGGAAAGAATTAAGTGAGCACGAAGAGTGGAAACAGGATGTGATGCTGAGGCTAATGGGAGAGCAAACTGACATGATCAAGCATCTGTTGGAGCTGCAATAAGCCAACAACAGCACAGACCCCCGCTGCGTCCACTGTATAGCCTCCTATCCTCCTCCCCATGTTGCCTAGCCTCCTCACCCAGACCTCAAGAACACGGGGCGGGAGGCTCCGGGCACCCAGCTATTCCACTGCAGAGGATGGCCCAAGCAACAGAAGGCGTCATTCAAACAGTTTGATTTTTAGTGTGGCTACAAGAAGCAATAGGGCCTTGTCTTTCCCTCCTCCCCCACCCCACTTGGGCTACCTTGCCTGTTATCTCATTTTTTGTAATTAATAAAGAAAGAATGCATGGTTTCAAAACAATAGTTACTTTATTTCGAAGCGGGGGAGAGTGGTTGACTTAGAGGGAATTAAAATCAACAAAGGAGGGTGGGTTTGCATCAAGGAGAAACACACACAACTGTCACACCGAAGCCTGGCTAGTTATGAAACTGGTTTTCAAAGCCTCTCTGATGCACAATGCACCTTGCTGTGCTCTTCTAATTGCCCCGGTGTCTGACATGAAACGATTGTCTGTTTGCCATTGCTTTCACGGAGGGAGGGGTGACTAACAACATGTACCCAAAACCACTGGCGACAATGTTTTTGCCCCATCAGGCATTGGGAACTTAACCCAGAATTCCAAGGGGTGGCAGAGACTGCAGAAACTGTGGGATAGCTAGCCACAGTGTACTGCTCCGTAAGTTGATGCTAGCCACAGTAGTGAGGACACACTCCATCGACTTAATGCGCTTAGTGTGGACGTACGCAATCGACTGTGTAAAATCAATTTCTAAAAATTGACTTCTATAAAATTGACCTAATTTTGTAGTGTAGATATACCCTTAGATGATAGAAGTTTGACATTTTGGCTGATGCTGCCTTTGGTTGCTCAGTGTAAGGTTCCTCATTAATCCCACTTTTCTGTTAAGAGACAGCTAAAGTGTTAAGTTATACCAATATAGACCATATTTTATTAGTCAAAGGAAAATAAAATGTTTACATGCCCATCGTATTTCTTTGATTTGATTGGTTCTGGTCTATGCCAGTGGGTCTGATTTAGTCTAACTAATAGTATTTCAGGTTCACTTTACCTAAATTTGTACCTTGTTAATGTTTTTTCTTACACACGTATATAAATGATGTACAATGGCTCTGTCACCAAGGATTGCTGAAGGAGGGAAAGCCATAGGGAAGTGGATCCATCAGCTGTATGACTGCTTTGTGTCAATGGTGTGGTGCTAAGTAGCCTGTGTGTGGCCAAAGATCAGGCAGCTGAATTAAGGTTGTATGGGCAACCTTAACTTTGGCATTTGCTGACTTATAGACTTTAAGGTCAGAAGGGACCATTATGATCATCTAGTCTGACCTCCTGCACAATGCAGGCCACAGAATCTCACCCACCCACTCCTATAACAAATCCCTAACCAATGTCTGAGTTATTGAAGTCTTCAAATCATGGTTTAAAGACCTCAAGGTGCAGAGAATCCTCCAGCAAGTGACCCGTGCCCCACACTGCAGAGGAAGGCGAAAAACCTCCAGGGCCTCTGACTTGAGTACTTTAAAAGAAAGTTGCATAATAATGTAGGTTTTTGCTTATCTATATTACAGATGTAGATTTTATTGCTTTCTGGATATCTGCAGGATAAATATGACTTCCTGAAATCAATAGACTATCAGGGCATACAAGGTACAGTATATTTTGCAGCAAAATTGAAGTATGCATTTGGAAGATATATCTGGTATATTCAGCATCAACTAAGTGGTTAATAAAATACTGACTTTAGTTTGTAAGTAAAATTTTAGAATGTTTTAGTTTTACTTATTCAACGATTTTTTTTCTTTTAATTTTCTACTTTTGCAAGCATGCATGTCTTGTAAGATAATTCTAAGGTTTTGTTTTATTTTAACAGTTCAAGAAGAAAAATAACGTATCAGTCAGAACTGCAGATTATATGCAAAAACACCCGTAAAATTGAAGAGCAAATAAGAAAAGTGAATAAAGAGTTATATAATATTGAAATGACTTATGGTGAAGGAAAAATAAAACTGGAGGAATTAGAAGAAAAAATAATTAGAGAAAAAATCCGGTACAAGGTTGTATATGATATTTTATTTAAATTATTTTTAGGATGTGGAAAAATTGGATAGAAGACAATGCTATTTGTAACGTAGTCCTGATTTAATTAAGTTCTTCAGATGTGGCCTTATTATAGGCAGAGTTGACAGCAATTCCTATAGTAAAGTTTGACTAACACTTTTCTTTCAAAACCATTTTTCAGTTGCTTATAACTTTTCAGACTTTAACTTTATGGCTGAAATGTTCCATGCCAGGCGACTGCCTCAGTCTGGCATTTTTTGCAAAGTTTCAGAAAGGATGGTACATCTGTTACCGGGAATGAGGTTAGGGAAAAATTCCATTGTTTTGCCAATCTTAAAATCATACAGCGATTTCACTGAGAAATTCTAGAACCTCCATCCTTTGGATTGGGGATTTGACATTTGCAAGGAGGTTGCTCTGGCCTTTTGCTGTTCCTGTGAAAATCTACCACATTTGGCTGAATTACAAGCCACTGAAAATTGCCATTTGCACATTTTTTTGGAGGCTGACAGCAAAAGTCTCCAAGCATGCTCCACCCCTATAGAGCTCAGTGTGAATAACAAGGGGCATGGTCCACTCCTGCAGAACTCACTGTGTACTCTAGTATGGGGCAGCATAGGGTGCTCCAGCTTCGGAGCACCCACAGAGAAAAATTAGCATGTGCTCAGCACCCACCAAGAACCAAGCTTTCTCTCCTCCCCTCGCCTCCAGCCCCTCTCCCCCATTGATCACTCCTTCCCCTCTCTCCCAGAGCCTCCTGAGTCCCACCCACCACATAGAGCTGTCTCGCAGTGTGCAGGTCGGCTTCAGAAGGGAGGGGGAGGAGTGGGATGTGGTGTGCTTGGGAGAGGGCGCAGGAGGAGGTGGGGGGAGGGGAAATCGAGCAGAGTGGAGGCTGCTGTGACACCAGGCACAGAATTGAGAGCAGTGAGACACTTATGTTTTCAGTGCTCTGCTGGCACCTAGGCAACATAAAGGACATTGATATAGCCTGACTGGAATGCAGACAGATGAGTAGCAAAATGAGAGGGAGGGACAAATACAGACTGTCACAGGATTATAAAGCTAGGTGTGGGGATAGGAACAGAGGGGGAACAGGACAGGATGCTGGGAGGGGAAGGGACAGGAACAGAATGGGGAAAGGTGTAATAGGGCAAAGAACATGGTGGACAGAGACAGATGGATACAAGGGCAGAAAATGTCAGGCTGGAGAGGACAGGAGCAGAAGGGTCTAACCACTAGAACACACTTCTGTCCAGAGCTCAGAGCAGAATTTAGGATTCCTGAGTTTCAACCATTTATGCTATCAGCATAAATGGTTGAAACATGCTGGCAAGGTTGTGTGTCATCCCCCTTTTAGTGATTGGTCCACAGAGAGGATATCATAGGCCTATACCTATGTCTACACCCTTCCTCAAGATGATCTTCACAAACAGGGTTTGAAGTACCATCTTTCTGCCAATGACTCCCAAATCTATGTCTCCCACTTCTGAATTGTCTTCCTCTATTCAACCCTGTATTTCAGTGTGACTGTGTAACCATCTCCTCCAGGATATTTTACAGTTCAGTGAAATTTAACATAATTATAGCTGAATTTCTCAGTTTTCATCTCACCTTTTTCTACTTCCCTCTCTTTTTCTGTCACTATTGACAAACATTGCTATCCTTGTCACACAGGCACACAACTAGGTGTCATTTTGACTCACTCTTGCCATACATATGCAAACTATTCCAAATCTTGCTGCTGCTTCTTCCACGTACTCTTTTCTCTATGATGTAGCTAAAACTCCTGTTGTTTTTATATGTATATGTGTACATACTAGATATTAAATGTATTGCCAGACAGTTCTCAAACAGATAAAGTCCTTTCTCAACTGCAGTGACTGAAGGTAACCATTAAGGACAAGTTGGTCATGTATTATTATAGCTACCCACGTGTGACTAGTGTAAGATGCAACAAGTACTTGTCCCGCCTAATCATTGTTTCAGTTTATCATGTATGGAGGTGTAATTATATTTCCTGAATTAGGACAGTATCCACTTTCTTAAGAAATGAGAGAAGATTCTTACATTTTATGGAATGAATAATGTCCTTAATAGTGCATGTACAGAATATTACAGAATGTAGAAGTGCTGAGTTGTGAGGATGTACTTTGCTTAATGTTTTGTTCTGAAGAAATTCATGACAAAATAGTCTTTTCTGCATTTAATGTTACTTCCTAGGATATCTTCTGCCAATAAATTATTGATATTCTGGCTGTTGTCAGCTGAGTAATTAAATTAAACTTCCAAATTTAACAATATACTTAAACAAATTAAAACCATATACAATATACCACTGAGGAAAAAGTAAGTAGACTGATTGTTCTCTATTTACTTGTGGCAATTTAACAAAAGTGCAGTTATTTAAAATTATCACAAAGCAAATATTCTCAACTATACAATAATACTCTTATTCCCAGCTGATTTAAAATGATTAAACAACAGATAGCACTCTCCTTCCCCCACTACTCTTATATTTCTAGGAGAGCTGTTAAAGCTCTATAAAACTTGCTTATTGTATTCAACATTAAAAATAATCTTTGCAAAATCTGAATTATGTCATTTGACCCTTGTGAATTGGTTGTCATTAGTTAGTAAGGGAAGCTGTGCCCTTGACAAAGAGTTGGAACTTGAATTTATCTCTATTTAGAAGTCTTAAGCACTTACCCTGGAAATACTCATCAATATGCTTTTCTTTGTGCACTGTGAGTAGATCTGTAGAACTCAGTGAAATCATAGTGCATAATGTTAAACAAGTGTGCAAGTCTTTTGCAGGATCAATGCCTTAGTAAGTTATGAGAGTCAATAGTTGGGAATATGAGGACCCCAAGAAACAAAAATGATACGGAGAGTGTTCAGGGTTCCATTTACATAAAAAGGATATAAATGGTATTGCATATAGGTCTTTTAAGTTAGTACATATCCTGGACTGTATTTAACATGTAGACAGCTCTCTAGTAGGAACAATCAAGAGTAGACATATCTATATCTATCTATATAATATTATATTTTCAGTTACCAGACCATATTATCCCATTATAACTGCATGCTACAGGATGCCACAAACTCCATTTTAGGCTCCTTACTGGAGGAGCAAAAAGGAGCTTCCTGAGATGCTGTTCACCAAGGGTTGAAAACTAGTGAAGTGCTCACTGAGAGCAATATATGATGTGTTGGAGGCTAGCTTTTGAGCTTTGGCCATGGTATAGCCGTAAAATGATATTTCTGAATAAGGTCCTCTGACCTCACGCCTGAGTCACAAAATAACATCAAAACCTTCCTTTCAAAGGCTTTAGCTTTTTACTGCCAAGACTGATGACACTTTGGAAAAGATTAAAACCACTAAGTTTATTACTTAATCCTTAGGGCTCACTCAGTCCATGTCCTCTACAGGAAGGAGAAAGTCATATCCAGCATTTTATCTTAAAGGCAGAAGGGCTTCTCTGAAGAAATGATATTGCCTGAGAGACAGTGCCAGAGAGTCTTCCTCAGTTAAACCAGATTCCAGTGAAAGATCTCAATTAAGAAGCAGAATTTCTCACCATTAGTTAGCTCAGTATACTGTGTCACTCCAAGTAGCAGTTGTGAAAGGACAGTTGAGAACTGCACACCTTTGCCACTATCCTTTGGACCTTGTCTCTCCTCTTACAGTGCCAGATGCAGAGCTACCTGTGATTGTTGGATATTAGACACCATCCATGCCAGTTATTCCATCCAATTTTGTACCAGGCCACCTCACTTTCCTCCCTCCCTCTTCAGGGACCCATCTCATTAGAAAGCCCTATTCGAGGAAGTCAATTCTCTCCCACAAAAGATAGCCGTAAAGGAGGTTTCACAAGAACACTGGAGAAGGGGTTCTATTCTAGCTATTTCGCGATCTCCAAGAACACAGGTGGGCAAACGTTTTGGCCCGAGGGCCACATCTGGGTATGGAAATTGTATAGAAGGCCATGAATGCTCACGAAATTGGGATTGGGGTGCAGGAGAGGGTGAGGGCTCTGGCTGGGGGTGTGAGCTTTGGGATGGTTTCAGAAATGAGGAGTTCAGGGAGTGGGAAGGGGCTCCAGGCTGGGGCAGAGAGGGTGGGGTGCAGTAGGAGGATGCTCTGGGCTGAGACCGAGGCATTCAGAGGGCAGAAGGGGGATCAGGGCTGGGGCAGGGGGTTGGGGCAGCGAGGGAGTGCAGGCTCTGGGTGGGGGTGCAGCTTCTGAGGATGAGTGGTTTGGGGTGCGGGAAGGTGTTCCAGGCTGGAACTGAGGGGTTTGGAAGGGGGATCAGGGCTGGGGCGAGGATTGGGGCATGGGGGTGGCTCAGTGATGCAGGCTCTGGGCGGCACTTACCTCAAGAGGTTCCCAGAAGCAGTAGCATGTCCTGCCACCAGCTCCTACACAGAGGCATTGCCAAGCGGCTTTGCTGCGCACTGCCCTGTCCTTAGGCACTGCCCCTGCCACTCCCATTGGCCATGGTTCCAGGCCAATGGGAGCTGCGGGACTGGCGTTTAGGGTGGGGGCAGTGTGCGGAGTGGAGCACCCTGGCTGTCCCTATGCGTAGGAGCCGGAGGAGGGGACATGCTGCTGCTTCCGGGATCAGCCTCCAACCTTGCTCCCCAGTTGGAGCAGGGCAAGCCCCAGACCTGGCTCCCCAGTGGGAGCTCGAGGGCCGAATTAAAATGGCTGGCAGGCCGGATGCGGTTTGCCCACCTCTGCCCAAGAAGAATGGCAGTCTGAGACCAATCCTGGACTTCAGAAATCTCAACAAATTAATGGAAACTTTAAAGTTCAGTATGCTCACATTAGAGGATTTAATTTCTTCCTTGTCCATGAGGATTGGTATGTGGCTCTCAATTTGAAGGATGCCTACATCCATATGGCAATCAAAACCACCCACAACAGGTACCTCAGTTTCTGTGTGGAGACAAAACATTACCAGTTTTAAGTCCTTCCATTCAGCTTGTCCACAGCATCTTACAGTCTTGGTGATCGCTGTAAGCCTCAGACTCCAGGGCATATTTTTTACCCATACCTGGATGACTGGCTCATTCAGGCTAGGGTGATATAAGAGTGCAGACTCACCCCTGCGGTGCCTCCTGCTGGTTGTCTCTGGGAATTAGCTCTCTTCCAGCCTGGAGTGCCCTCTGCAGGCTGGTGATCTGCCTTACCGCTGGCCCCCGTGTCCCTCCCAGTACCCTTTCTCTGGGGTACTGCCCCTCTGGCAGTAACCCCTCAGTCTTGGGGTCTCCCCACCCAGGGGAACCCCCACCCCCTATCTCCACCTTGCCTCAGTGCCTGCTGCCATTCATTATTTATCCCCTGCTCACTGGAGCAGACTGCAGCCTGTAATGGCCACTCATCACTGGCAAGAGGGGGTAGGGCCTGCTGCCACTGCCTAGCCCTGGGCTGTCCCTTTGCAAACTCAGTACCTGGTTTAGACCTTGGAGGGGTTGTCAGGCTGGAGCTCCCCAGCCCCTCTTGCCTTTCCCTCAGCACTGCCCTACCTCACATCCCTGCTCAGCTCCCAGACAGCTAGGTCCTTCCCTGTCAAAACCTAGAGAGAGAGTCTCCTAAGCTCTGGGCTCACTGGCCTTTTATAGGGCCAGCTGCAACCTGATTGGGGCATGGCCCCAGCTGTGGCTGCCTTCCGCATCAGCCTAGCTGCTTCTCACAGCCCCAGCCCTCTCCCAGGGCTGGCTTTAACCCTTTCCAGGCTGGAGCGGGTGACCGCCCCGCTACAGGTGACCATATTTCCCAAAGAAAAAACGGACACCCCCAGCTGCTTGCCCAAGCCGCACCCTCCACCCAATTGTTGCTGGTTGCTGGAACCCTGTGGGGGCCCCATGTGCTGGAACGTTGCCCCACCCCATCCCGCCTCCCCCCTTCAGGGGGCTGGCATCTTGCTTACCCCCCTCCACACGGTGTCTCGGTATTTGTCGTGTTTGCTCTTGCCAACTGATCAAGTCAGCAAGAACAAATGAGACAAATGCCTCCTTTTGGAGAAAAAGTTGGGACAGGGCTTAAAAAAGGGGCTGTTGCAGCCAAAACAGGACATATGGTACCCTAATTCAGACCAGTTCTCTGGACTATCCGTTTTCTGTAATTCACTTCATGTGCAACCCCCTACAGTCTCTGGCACTGCTAATTAACTGGGAGAAATCTTCTGTAAGATCTATATCATACAATCATAGGACCAGAAAGGACTTCGAGAGGTCATCTAATCCAGTCCCGTGCACTCATGGCAGGACTAAGTATTATCTAAATCATCCCTAACAAGTGTTTGTCTAACCTGCTCTGAAAAATCTTCAGTGATGGAGATTCCACAGCCTCCCTAGGCAATTTATTCCAGTGCTTAACTAGCCTGGCAGGAAGTTCTTCCTAATGTTCAACCTAAATCTCCCTTGCTGCAATTTAAGCCCATTGCTTCAGAGGTTAAGAAGAACAATTTTCTCCCTCCTGTCTGTAACAACCTTTTATGTATTTGAAAACTGTTATCATGTCCCCTCTCAGACTTCTCTTTTCCAGACTAAACAAACCCAATTTTTTCAATCTTCCTTCACAGGTTATGTTTTCTAGACCTTAAATCATTTTTGTTGCTCTTCTCTGGACTGTCTCCAATTTGTCCACATCTTTCCTGAAATGTGGCACCCAGAACTGGACACAATACTCCAGCTGAGGCCTAATCAGTGCATAGTGTGGAAGAATTACTTCTCTTTTTTATGTGTGTAACTGATTGCTCCTTCCTAAGTGGAGTACTTTGCATTTGTCCTTATTGCAATTCATCCTATTTACTTCAGACCATTTCTCCAGTTTGCCCAGATCATTTTGAATTATAATCCTATCCTCCAAAGCACTTGTAACCCCTCCCAGTTTGGTATTGTCCACAAACTTTATGCCATTATCTAAATCATTGATGAAGATATTGAACGGAATCGGACCCTAAACTAATTCCTGAGGGACCCACTCATTATGCCCTTCCAGCATTATTGTGAACCACTGATAATTACTCTCTTGGAACAGTTATGTAGGATCACTTTTATCTGAGCAGTTCTAGACTGCTTTCAAGCCAAGGTGTTTCTCCCAGAGGAGATATTCCAAAAGATGTGAGATTTCTTGATAACCCACAGTAAAAAAAAAAAAAAAAAAAAAGTAAAAACCATGCAGTTTTTCTTAAACTGATGTCCATATGGACCTTTATCACATCTTTCGCTTTGACTGTGAATGAGACCCTTATAACAATCGGTAGTGTCTGATGGCACACCTAACATCTGCAAAGAAAGATAACTGTATCTCCCCAGCAACCCATCAGTGGGAGAACAGAGATAAAATTTGTTCTTCCCTTCCCTACTATTACCACCATCACATTGCCTCCTATTTGGGCTGGGGTATTCACTCTCAGGACCTCAGAGTACATGCCTTGCTCTTGATAGGGCTTAAAAAAGGGGCTGTTGCAGCCAAAACAACAGTCCAGACTCCATATCATTATATTGGAGCTCCTGGTAAGTGTGGTGTGCCTTCAAGGTCTTCCACCTTCTTTGCAATGTGGTAGGTGCTCACTGAGAATACTGCAACTATGTTCTACATCAACAAGCAAGGTGGAGTATGCTTCTAGATCTTAGTAATGGAAGCAAGAAAACTGGTTCTGGTGCATTCAATATCACATCTGCCCAGTAGTCACACACCTAGCAGGGGAGGCGAATGTACACGTAGATTAGCTCAGCAGAAAGTTTCAAGTTCAACAGAAAGGTCCCTGAAATAAACCATAAACATGGCACTTTTTCACAGGTGTGACCAACCACTAATTAACCTTTTTGCCTTAAGACAGGACACTTGTATTATGCTAGGGGAATCCTTCACTGGGTTGATCTTCCAGGTTTGTCTGTTTTTGTGTTGGGGGATGAGAATAAAGCCACCTTTATGGGCTAGAGAATTGGATCCCTTGGTCCGTATGTCTATCATGTTTTAAGAAACATTTAATGCATTAGGTTGTGATAACATATTTTTTAAAAATCAAGTTATTGCATTATATAATCTTTGAAATACATAGCACCATTAAAATCCTGATTATTAATAGCCATACTCTGTTGGTCTTGTTTTTGCCTTGGACTGTAATGGACCCCGACTTTCAAAAAGTAATGGTTGGATGAAAGAGACTCTACTAATGAATTAAGATTTTGTAGCTGTATCTATCTATCTATCTGTCTGTCTGTCTGTCAACACACGCAAAATATGATTTTTTCTTACACATTTGATAGTCATGCAATTTTTGTATAGTGAAAGTTAGAAATCCAATCAAGTAATGAATATATTTTAAATTCTGTATACAGAATATTTAAAAAGTTGAGAACTATATTTTAATTCCATGATTTGCCATTATTATTAGCAAATATAAGGAAAGATGTGCATATTAATCTCGTGTAAAAGGAAATGGGCAGATATGTATGCATTTATTACTCATATTTATCAACCTGAAATACAGGTCCAGACACATCCATAAATTTATCAGAAATGATTGTTATATACTTTTGCTATTGAAACTTCATTGTCAAGATAAAGCAATTACAGCTAATTTACTAAAAAAAGTCATTTGATAACATTTCTTTTTTAAAAATGTATCATAACATAAAAAATTAGATTCCAAAATCAAGATAAAAATAATTCTTTTAAAACGCTAATGCATGATGCAGAATTAAGTTTTTGTGTTGTGATGAAATATGTATTATTTATACTTGATAACTTTTAAAAAAGTTTTTAAAAAATACATAAAAAATAGTTAGGTTGCAAAGACAAATACTTGAAAATTAGGAAATACCAAATTTTTAGTTGCCCAGGTGTCATGGTATCATTCCCCACTGTGAACCTTAGCGTCCAAGAGATGGGGTACCAGCATGAATTCCTCTAAGCTTGATTACCAGCTTAGGACCTGTAGCGCTGCCACCAACCAGGAATTCCAGTGCCTGGTACACTCTGGTCCCCCATAAACCTTGCCCGGTGAACCCCAAGACCCAGATCCTCTGGATCTTAACACAAGGAAAGAAAACCCTTTCCCCCACCATTGCCTCTCCCAGGCCTCCCCTCCCTGGGTTACCCTGGAAGGTCACTGTGATTCAAACTCCTTAAATCTTAAAACAGAGAGGAAAATGCACCTTTTCCCCCCTCCTTCTCTCTCCCCCTCCCAGACTCTCCCTGAGAGAGAAAGTAATCCTAACACAAGAGAAAATTAACCTCTCTCTCCCCCTTCCCTCCTTTCTCCCCACCAATTCCCTGGTGAATCCAGACCCAGTCCCCTGGGGTCTCACCAGAATAAAAAAAAAAATCAGGTTCTTAAACAAGAAAAGCTTTTAATTAAAGAAAGAAAAACAGTAAAAATTATCTTTGTAAATTTAAAATGGAATAGGTACAGTGTCTTTCAGCTATAGACACTAGGAATACCCTTCCAGCCCAAGTATACAAGTACAAATTAAAATCCTTTCAGCAAATACAAATTTGAACTCCTTCCAGCCAAATACACATTTGCAAATAAAGAAAACAAACATAAGCCTAACTCGCTTTATCTACCTAGTACTCACTATTCTGAATTTATAAGAGCCTGTATCGGAGAGATTGGAGAGAAACCTGGTTGCACGTCTGGTCCCTCTGAGCCCCCAGAGTGAACAACCAAAAACTAACAGCACACACACAAACTTCCCTCCCTCAAGATTTGAAAGTATCCTGTCCCCTGATTGATCCTCTGGTCAGGTGACAGCCAGGCTCACTGATTTTGTTAACCCTTTACAGGCAAAAGAGATATGAAGTACTTCTGTTCTATTAACTCCTACTATCTGTTTATGACACCAGGCAATCTTAATTTTCTCTGCTGTGTGTGTGCAGTCTGCATGCTGAATAATACGGGATCCTGTGGGAGGGAGGGAGAGTATGAAATCACACAATTAAAGACTGTATGTTACTGCCTGTGCACAAGGGAATAGAAGTAAGATTGCATAGGCAATTATAAATCTGACATTTCCTAATTTTCAAGTGCTTGACTTTGCAACTGAAAGAACTTTCTTTTAATGTATTGTTATATGTAATTTTCTTAAAAAAATTAAAAGGAAAAAGGTAAAAACAAATTCTGTTGTATCCACCTGCAACAACTCTCCCCAGTACATCTTCAGCATAGTTTACACGCTGAACCTCCAGTGTCATAGCACAGACTCTGACCACTTGAACTAAAGGACTAACTACATTATTTGGTATCAGGAGAAATCTGTTTTCAGGGAAGTGAAGATGGGCCATTGATGCTATGTGCCGTATTTACTGAGCCGTTGGGTGAGCCCTGTCTGACTCTCTCTCTCTCTTACCCTTGGGAGGTATGGGAGTTTCTGCCCCATGTGGCTTCCCAAAGAGGTGGATGGGGTACAGGAACCATGTGCCATCTTCAGGGTGTTCAGTCAATAGGGAGCCTGGCCTGAAACCCTAGGGCAGTGGTTTTCAAACTGCTTTCTGCTTCTGGGGTGCAGCACGGCCCACGGTGCCAGGACAGGTAGGAAGCCTGCCTTGGCACCCCTGCTGCGCTGCTGACGGGGAGCCACCTGAGGTAAGCCCAAGCCCCAATCCACTGCCCCAGCCCTGAGTCCCCCCCCAAACCCAGAACCCCCTCCTGCACCCCAAACCCCTCATCCCCAACCTCACCCCAGAGCCTGCACCCCCAGCCCAGAGCCCTGGCCCCCTATTGCACCCCAGCCCTGAGCCCCCTCCCAAAACCCAGAGCCGCCTCCTGCATCCCAAACCCCTCATCTCTGGCCCCACCCCAACCCCTTGCCCCAGCCCTGAGCCTCCCCCCAAACTCAGAGCACCCTTCTACACCCCAGACCTCTCATCTCCAGCCCCACCCATAGCCTGCACCCCCAACCTGGAGCCCTAACCCCCTCCCGCATCTCCACTCTGAGCCCCCTGAAAACTCAGAGCTCCATCCTGTGCCCCAAATCCCTTAACCCTGGCCCCACCCCGCAGTCCTCCCCCACACCTCAACACTCTGCCCCAGCCTTGTCCCCCTCCCACACCCCAAAACCTTCATCCCCAGCTCCATTGGTTCGAGGGCATCAACAATTTTCTTCAATTAGGTCACCAGAAAAAAAGTTTGAAAACATTGCCGTAGGGGTATGTCTACACTACAATTAAAAACTGCCAGCTAACTTGGGCAAAGGGGCTGTTTAATTGTAGTGTAGACATTCAGGCTCGGGCTGAAGCCTGAGCCCTGGGACCTTCCCCTTCACAGAGTCCCAGAGCATTTTAATTGCAGTGTAGACTAATGCAGTCCAATGTGTGGTGGTGGTGCTGCTACTGCAGTGGTAGCCAGAATGTTTATTTTCAGTTACTGTTTTGGCATGCTGCCAACATTTTCCCAGTGAATGCATACAAGAAAAGGGGAATGACAATTTTTAACAATTTATAACTCAGTTGAATTGAATTTCCTGGGACAAAGAAAAGGAACTTCTCTAGCATGAAGGCTTTCTCCTTGCAGAACTTCTGAAGCATACTGCAAACAGTGGAGGTGCTAGAGCTTCTGGGGGAAAAAAAGTAATAAGAATCTTTTATGGCCTTAATTATTCATTTATTTACTTTTAAGTGCTTGAATTTTGTAAATTATATAAGTAAATATACTGTTGTCACTTAGCAATCTTAACTGGCTTTTGAAATGATTTTATTTTTAGTGTTGGAATTGTTTCCCAAGGACAAATTATTTTAGGACTGTCTACCAAAAGACTAGTGCTGTATATAACAATATTTTCTTCTTCGTGTAGAGGCAGATGTTTTCCACTTAGGTGTGAATGCCTCTAGCACACCAGAGCTGAATACTTTTTCCTAGCAGTACCTGTAGAGAGGCACGCTCATGCCTTGGGTCTGTGGCCCTTTCCCTGGCTGTGTGAGGTAGTGCCACCCTGATCCCCCTTCTGACCACCCTGGAGTCAGAGCTCTCCGTGATTGTAGTCTCTCAACCTCACATTTTGTCTTAGCCTAGTTTATTATATACTGTTAGATAGTAGTTAGATAGTATTAGTTGATAGTATTCCCTGGTGATGCCCCCACCAGGGTTTAAACACTGTTTTGTATGATGGGATGATCCCCAACAGCGATCCTCCACACATGGTGCTTGCTTTGTCTCAGGCCCACCCTAAAGCGTGCTGTTTGATTTGTAAGTCATTTAAAAAGTGGATTCAGGTGGCATGGCATCTTCATCTCAAACAGCACCTGCTTGAACAGGCCAGGCTGTCTGATCCAGTACCGAGGCCCTCTTTAGGCTGAGGATCGCCCTCAGGCACTGCTGCCTGTCATTCCCGGGTAGGTGCCTTGCCGAAGAGATGGAGGAGCCATTCTCCTTCATTGGCACTGAGAAAGAGGTCTCATAAGACCAGTCAGGATTGCTCCAGGTTATGGGTGACTCCTCTGCCTCCCCTGGGAAAAGCGTGGAATGGTGTATGGGATGGTGTGGCTACCTCTGGCCCTTCCCTGGTACTGAGTGGGAATGGCAGAATCCCTGTACCATTGACTCTGGTTCTGGTCTTTGGGCATCTGTTGTGTCCAGTACTAACAAGGAAGATGCCAGTGTCATTGGTGTACCAGGCAACCACAGGCCTCCTCTGCCTTTTGGTCCCAGCCTTGCTGTAGGTCCAGGACTTTCCCAGGGCTGCACCACATATGATCCCTGTGATGGAGCGAGCCTCTGAATTGCTGTGTCTGGTTACACTGCACTCAGATGCTCCCCTACCCGGGGGGGAGATGGAACTGGTATTGAAATTAGTGTGGGGGACTTTGGCACCAGTGTCGTCTTTGGCTCTGACGGGTTTGCTCTACTCACTTCTGGATGGTGCCCCTTCTGGAGGTTCTGGGGATTAGCTCAGTCAGGCCGATGCCCATTCTAGCAGTTACATCCACCAGTTTGTTTTCTGAAGACACTCTCTCCCTCCTCCCAGGCAGTGACTGCAGACTTCTCCCTACCACCCACTCTGCTTCCAGTTTCCTGTCCTTTGTAGAAGCCCCACCTGTTCTTCACAGGTGAACTTCTCTCCAATTAGCTGCCTCCATCCTAAAGCTACTCAGTTTGCATTCTAATTGGCTGATTGGGCCCATCTGGCCTAATTCAACTCTTGCACCCCATCACATCAGAACATCCCATCACGTCGGAGCAGGCACATTCGATGCTGAAAGTGCTCCCATGGTGGCTCTTACCACCTTTGATGTCAGTGAATTTGGGCACTCCAATACCACTGTTTCCACTGGGACTAATGCTGCCCATGGTATGGGGTGCAACAGGGGCGCCTGCAGCATTCCTTTATGCAATGTTTCTCCTCTGAAACAACGGGACTACCCTATAAAGTGAGTTAGATCCCCCAAGAGGAAGCTGTTGGGCTTGAACTTCGGACAGTGCTCACACCCTTCTTTGGCCAAGGCCAAGCACCCATTTAAACTCCTTTGTCCAGAGCATTGGTTCAGTCGTTATTCCAGACCCTCCAGGCCCCCATCCCTTTGGGGACAAGCAGGCCCACTTTTACAATGCTTGGAACTGGATTACTTCTGACAGCTGTGCCCTAGACACTGTCAGATTGGGCTATGCAGTCCAGTTAATCTCCATGCCCCCTTTCCACCACCCTTCTCCATCTGTCTTCAGGGACCCCACCCCCAAGACACTGCTCATTGATCAGGTCAACTCTCTGTTGAAGTTGGAAGCAGTAGAGGAGGTTACACCAGAACACCAGGGCCATGGCTTTTACTCCCAGTACTACCTGATATGAAAATCAAAGGGCAGGATGAGACCTATTCTTGACCTTTGCCGACCTCAACAAATTCAAGTACATGAGATTCCACATGGTCGCTCTATGAGCTATCTTCCCCACACTGTTTCAGAATGACTGGTTTGCTGCCCTGGACCTTCAGGACTTTCATATGGCCATTCTACAGAGCCACAGGAAGTTTATGCTTTTTGTGATAGGAGAACACCACTTTCAGTATATGGTTCTCCCATTCGGCCTTTCTTCTGCCAACGTGTCTTCACCAAATTCATGGTGGTGGTCATGGCATATCTCCGGAGGAAGGGAATCCACATCATCCTGTACCTTGATGACTCCAGAGAGGAGGTTCTCACCCACACTGACACCACATTACATTTTCTCAAGCGCCTGGGACTCATTTTAAACACAGCAAAGTCAGTCTTATTCACTGGGTCCCTGTTAGACTACACGAGGTAGAGAGCGTTCTACTGACCAGTCACTTCCAGGCTATTCAGCAGCTCTGCCTCAGTCTACTGCAAACAGTGGAGGTGTCAGGTGTTCATGACAATTTGCATATGTCTTTGTGTGTTGGGCCATGTGTCCTCTTGCACGCAGGTGGTCCAGTTCCCCATCTTGCACCCCCTTCAGCTGTCTCTTAGGACAATTTACTATCCTGCCCTGCCTGATAGTTGGACAGGTTGGTTTGCCTCCCTCCAACATTTCCTACACTGATAGGAATCCCCATGCAATGCATGCCTTCTCCAACCAAGTCAGTGGTTACCAATGCTTCCCTTCTGGGTTGGAGGGCACATCTAGATTTGTTGTGGGTGCAGAACCTGTGGTTGAAACAGGAAGCCTCACTCCATATCAGTGTGTTGGAACTTTGGGCCATCCATAATGCATGTTGTACCTTCTCAGACTACATCCGTGTCAGATATGCAGTGGTTCACATACTCACTGACTGTGCCACTGTGATGTACAGTGTGAACAAGCAAGGAGGGGCATGTTTCAGGTTACTCTTCCTGGAGGCAATCAACCCCTGGTAATTTTGCATCAAAGAAGACATCACTCTAGTAGCAGTCTATTTGCTGGGGATGCAAAATTGTCTTGTGGACCATATCAGCAAGGTTTTTTCTTGGACCCATGAATGGTCCCTGAAGGAGAATGTTCTCTGGATCGTCTTTGCAATGTGAGCCATCTCTACAATCATCTTGTTTGTGATGAGGGAAAACAGGGAATGTCGACTATTCTGCCCTCAAGGGAGCCTCAACCCAGGCTCCCTCCCTGACATCTTCCACTGCTGCTGGCAGACAGCTCCTTTGTATGCCGTCCTTCCTGCCATTCCGATCATTCAACAGGTCATCTTCAAGCTCAATGTGGATTGGGCCAAGGTCATCCTCATTGCTCCAGTGTGACTGAGACAGTGCTCAACAGTAGGAAGTTCTCCATTAGGATGGTGTACTTAGCGAAGTGGAAGAGATTCTCAGTTTGGTCTTTGACCCATGTGACCCAACCGACAGTGGCTTCCATCCAGGACATCTTGGAATACCTGTTACTTCTTCAGCAATTGGGCCTTGCACTCAGTTTGCTGAGAGTGCATTTGGCAGAGATAGCAGCATTCCATCCCCTGGTTCAGAGGAAATTGTTTTTTTTCCAATGTCATGGTGACAAGATTTCTGAAGGGAACTCTCCACCTATATCCTCCGGTCCAATAATTGTCAGACCTAAACACAGGCTGCTCTAATTGGCCCTCCATTCGAGCCCTTTGTGTCCCATCTGCTGCCCCTCCTTTCTCAGAAAATCATCTTCCTGATAGCCATCACTTTTGCCAGAGTGATATGTGAGTTGCAGGCCATCACAGATGAGCTGCCCTACACTCAATTTTCCAAGGATAAGGTAACACTGCTACCATACCGAAAGTTTTTATCCCAGGGCATTTCTCAGTTTCATCTGAATCAGGCGGTGTTTACCTGTCTTTTTCCCTAAGGCTCACTTTTCCCCAGAAGAATAGCACCTTCTTACTGTGGATGTCAAGCAATGCCTAGCCTTTTATCTAGACAGGACTAAATTGTTTTGTGTTTTGCCTTGCTGGTTCATGTCACATGCGGACTGCATGAAGGGGCAAGCGTCTCTGCACAGACCATCTCTAGATGGATAACATCCTGAGTCAAGGCTGCATATGAGATACCTACAGCTGCACCTCCTCCATACGTATGGACTTACTTCATGTGAGCACAAGCAACATCAGTAGCATTCCTCAATGACATTTCCATACTGGACATCTGCAGGGCAGCCATGTGGTTGTCCATACATATGTTTAGAGACCACTATGCTATTACTGCATCTTCCATAGTGGATGGAGGCCTTGGAAGGATGGTCCTGCGATCCTTATTTCAGTAGACTCCAAGCCCTGCCTCCACATTCGGGTGCTTCCTGTGAGTCACTAAGTGGAACACTCATCTGCATCTACTCAAAGAAGAAGAAACAATTATTGTAACTGTGGTTCTTTGAGATGTGATACAGACATATATTCCACAACACATCCTCCTTCTCCTCTGTATCCGAGCCTCCTCTCATCAGCTTTCAGTTTGCAGGAACTGAAGTGGGGTCAGGGTGGCACTGTCATGTAGCCAGGGGAGCGGTCACAGCCACAAGGCCTGATTACCACTCCATTACAGGTACTGCTAGGCAAAATTTTCTGGCTCCAGTGCACTGGACGTGCACACACCTAAGTGAAATACATATCTGCATCACATCTTGAAGAACCACAGTTGCTGTAATTAACAGTTTAATTCTATCCCTGTGAAGTGTTATATTTAAAGTAATTCCAGTTTGTTCAGTGTCCTGTATAATAAGTATGCTAGTGGACTCAGTCCATATCCTAGTGTCCAACTGTTTGTGTCACCAAACTATTATCATGGTTGCCACAAATTGATAATCTTAACAGAGATGCTGAATCAACCCATGGATGGAATTACACGTTCATTGTCCAGAACAGGGTTGATTGAGGTTGTGTGCCTTCTGTAAGTACAGTGTAAGCAACAGCAAGTAAAGAATTTGATAAGTAAGGAATTTCAGTCTCTAGTACACTTTTCCCAAGCACTAAATTGACTTAAAAATGTAAGTTATAGAAAGAAAACAAAAGCCTATATTCTGGTTAAACTACCTGAGATTTTAATTATATCAAGTTATGTTAATCTGCTTTATATTACAAATCCTAAAGTAAAGATATACAGTGCATAAATCCTAATCTTGAGATGTAGGCCCCCATTATACTGGAAGAGTAGAAGAGGAGCCTCAAATGAGAGAGTGCTGGAACAAAGTTCAGATTTGCATATGACTTGCAAACAAGGTAATTTCTGGGTAAAACAATGGAGTGCAGGGAAAGCACTGATATATAAAATTACTCATTTGCCATTCATGATCTCTGTAGGTAACATATAGGTATTGAGGATAGTTAATGACTGCTAGTTATAAAAGGTAATTGAACTTACACCTTAGAAAATTCGGTTGCCTTTCTTGTACTTTCTGCTGCATTAGTTTATTTCCTGTGCTTGAATTCATATCTTCATAGTGCCAAAATGGTAATTTCCTTTCTCTTTATTCATTATTCATTTTAATGTACAGTATATCAAACAGTTTGAAAGCTGTTTGTCTTTATAATAATGTCAGTATTAAATCTTCGTTGCAGTTGTTTAATTTGCTTTTGTTATTATATTATAATACATTGTTATTACATTATTGTGTGTGTGTTAATTTTTTAATTTTTTTTGTTTTAAGAATTTGGAAGAGAACGTAAAAAAATTAATTCGAGATGAAAGAGGAACATGGCAACTGACTCAGGTAAACAAGACATTAACATATTGATTTCATGTATAAACTCCTTTTACATGTATTTGTATTAACACTGTAAATCTTTCCGTAATAAAACACTTTTTTTTTTTTTACCAACCCTGGATTGCAGACAAATAGTTCTCTCCTAGCTGTTGACATATGCTCTTTGGAAAACTGGCAGGATCTGATTATGGATAAACAGTTTGAATTAAAATAACCATATCTAATTTTGGAAACTACTGTGAATTTCTGACTCTTTTTAAAAGGCATGGTTATCTTTGTGGAAACATAAAAGGTATTGGTTTGCTTTGCAATAATGATTTTCTTCTACACTTTGGTTTCTTCCTTTTTAGCTTGCTTGTCTAAACCAGAGAGCAGTGGCTATAGAGATGAAGTTCCCCATCAGTAAAGAATTTGAGTCCTGACATGAATTTCCAATACTTGAATTGCCTATTCTCTAGGTGTCTACACTAGGACTAGGAACAGCTTAAATACATTAAAAGCAGATGAAGAAATTAAAGTAATACTTTGTTTACAGTGTGGTAGCTATATTGGCCCCATGATATGAGAGAGATAAGGGAGGTGATATAATATCTATTATTGGACCAAATTCTGTTGGTGGAAGTTACAAGCTACTAAGAGCTGGTCTGGAGAAGGAAATCTGTGTGTCTAAGCTAAATAGAAATTGGGACAGCTTGTTAAGCATAAGGGATAATGCATGTTATAGGCAGCCACTTGAAAACAGAGTGGGCAATAAGGGTTTGATTATAAGCAAAAGGGGTTTAGAATGGGCCATTAAGGATTACAGGCAGTGTGGTGCGTTACAAATTGTTGTAATGAGCCATAATCCCACTGTCTCTGTTGAATCCATGCTTTCTGGTGTCTAGCCATGTTATGAATTTAAATTCCCAGCCTCACATTTTGAAGATGTTATGCAGGTTTCTTCTGAGGCCAGGTATTTGAACATCAGAAATTGAGTGATCATTTTGTGAAAACTCTTTGCACCTTGGTGATAAGGTTTTTGTCTTTTATCATTTTTCCATGTGAATTCATTTAAGAGAGCAGTGATTGTCCAGTTTCACCTGCATAGTTGTTATTGGGGCATTTGATGCACTGTATGAGGTACAAAACATAGTGTGACAGGCATTTGTAAGATCCATTAATCTGGGAATTTTGTTATGGGTGGAATTGATCACCATAGCAGTGAAGATATATCTGCAAATTTTACATTTGTTGTTCTGGCAGGATCTGGTGCTGCTTTGAGTTGGTGTGACTTGGACTGTGGGGATCTTGCCTTGATGAGCTTGGCAAAGTTGTGAGATTGTTTAAAGGCCAGAAGAGAGGGGTTGAGAAAAATTTCTTTCAGGATGTCAAATATGTTTGATGATACCCCATATGGGTTCCAGTTTGGGGCAATAGGTGACAACGAGCGATGTGCTGTCATTGGGCATTTTTTTTCTGTGTTGAAGCAACTTTTCTTGTGGTATTTGGGTGACTCTTTCCGTGGTGCAATCTAGTTCTCTGGTGGGATGTCCTTGTATAGTGACAACTGTTTTAAGTATGTCTAGGAATGTATGCCTGACTATCTTTTCAGTACAAATTCTGTGCTGAGTGCCTAACTGTAGATAACATATTTTTTGTGTCTGGGGTGGTTGCTGGATCTGTGGATGATCCAAGGGTTTCTTTCATATAGTAATCTGTAGGATTCCACTGCTGAAGCTAATCATGATGTCTGGGAAGTTGATGCTGGTGTGGCAGTGTTCTAGAGAGAGTTTGATGGATGAGTGGTGGTGGTTGAAGTTATGGTGGAAATCTGAGGGAGTTTAAGTTGTCTGTCCAAAGAATAAAAATACCCTTGATGTATCTCAGGTATAATACTGGTCTCATGATGCAGTTGTCCAGAAATTTTTCCTTGAGGTGACCCATGAAGAGGTTGGCTATCCTGGTACTCATGGCTGTTACCATGCTATGGACAAAGTGATTGTTGTTAAATGTGAAATTGTTGTGGTTGAGGATGAAATGAATGCATTTGGCATTGTGTTTTGAGTGGATTTCTGAGCATTGTACATTATCTTGTAGATATTTGAGGCAGGCAGCGATGCCATCATGATGAAGGATGTTGGTGCATGGGGGCATAACTGTGGTTACAAGGATGGTGTCATGGGGGAGGCTGTTAGAGTTGAAGAGTTTCTGGAAGAAATTGGTAGTGTCTTGGAAGAAGCTAGCCCTTTGTGTGGGGAGTAGTTTTAGCATGGTTTCTGTGGGTTTTGATATTCCTTCAATAAGAGTGCATCTGCCTGGGTTCCTGTGTTTGTCTGTCTTGGGAAGCATGTAGAAGGTCCCTAGGGTGGGTTTGTGGGGGACGAGTTGTAGAGGATTTTTATTTTTAGTTCTTTGAGGAAGGATTTTATGGTATTTTTAAATTCCTGTGTGAATTGTGGTGTGTGGTAGTTTATTTTTTTATAGTAGGTGGTGTCAGACAGTGGTCTGTAGGCCTTATTGACATAGTCGTCACAATTAAAGACTACAATAGTGCCTGCATTGTCTGCTGGTTTGATCACTATCTAGTGGTTGGATTTCAGTGTCTGTATAGCTGTCCTCTTAGTGGTAGAGCGATTGTGGTGGCTATAATGTTTGTTAAGTATCAGAGAGGTAACTGTGTTAGTCTGGATCTGTAAAAAGCGACGAAGTCCTGTGGCACCTTATAGTCTAACACATGTATTAGAGCATAAGCTTTCATGGGTGAATATTCACTTTGTCAGATGCATGTAGTGGAAATTTCCAGAGGCAGGTATAAATATGCAGGCAAGAATCAGTCTAGAGATAACGAGGTTAGTTTGATCAGGGAGGATGAGACCCTCTTCTAGCAGTTGAGGTGTGAACATCAAGGGAGGAGAAACTGGTTTTGTAATTGGCAAGCCATTCACAGTCTTTGTTTAATCCTGAGCTGATGGTGTCAAATTTGCAAATAAACTGAAGCTCAGCAGTTTCTCTTTGAATCTGGTCCTGAAGTTTTGTTTGTTGAGCATTTTACAGTTGATTTTTTTTCCTGAAGCAGTCAATGTAATGATCCAGTGTGTGGTTTCATCCTCTGTGCAGTGTCCAGTCTGATGATACTTTTGTCTTCTGTCTGTCCATGGGGAGGTGATAGTTGTGGGTGGTATCTTTTCTGTGAGGTGGAATTGACGGAGGAATTCTTCTAGTTCTTCACATGATCGTATGTTATCAGGTTCTCTGGTGGGGCAGAATTTCAGTCCCTTGGAACGTACAGATGCTTCAGTTTTGGTTAAGAGTAGTCTTGATAGGTTGACGACGTTGGGGTATCATCATGTGTCCATGTACTGGGTCATGGTGTATTGGTTTCTACAAGAGGTGGTGTTCTGTTGGTTGTGCAGTTGCTGTAGCTGGTTTCACTTTTGGTTGTGTGTTGGATGATTGGCATCAAGTATTTTAGATAGTTTTGGGTTTGCTGCATGATCTCCAGGTAGGCTTCCTGATACTCTTTCTTCCAGTGTGTGGGAGCATGTGGTAATTTCTTGTTGGAGGTGGTCTCTTCTGAAGCATATATGGTGCAGGAAATGGTTCCTCAGTTTTTCTGGGGTCCTTTTCCAGAGCTGCTTAGCATATTTGGAGTTGTAAGTAGTGATCAGAAAGGTGTAGACATGCCCCAGTAACAACTATGTGGGTGAAACCAGACATTCACTATGATTGTCTGGTTTGAATGAAGTCACACAGGGAAAAATGATGAAAGACAAAAACACCATTCACCCATCTGCAAACACTTTTCACAAACTGATCGTTCCATATCTGATTTTTCAATACTCAACCTCAAAGGAAAACCTGCACAACACTTTCAAAAAGCAAGGTTGGGAACTTAAATTCATAGTACTGTTAGACACTAAATAACAGTGTGTCTGAACAGAGACACTGGTTTCATGGCTCACTACAACAATTTGTAACATACCCCTGCATGCTAACCCACTTCAAACCCCTTTTTCAGAATAATCTAACCCTTATTGCCCCCTCCATTTCCAGTGGCCTCCTACAACGGGCATTCCACTTATGCTTAGCAATCTGTCTCAATGTGTATTTAGCTCATACTGATTTCTTTCTCCAGACCTGAAGAGGAGATCTTCATAATTCAAAAATGTATACCTTCCACCCACAAAAGTGTGTCCAATAATAGTTATTACATTACCTACCTTATCTGTTTAATATAATACTTACATTTTGTATTTTGTTTTCCTGTTAGTCCCTTCCTGTGTTTGTCAATTCTACTGGCTACTCTGCCTTCTCTACTTCATGCAATGAATATCACTGGTCTGTGCTTGTTAACCCCTGATTTTGTAAATACACATATCATTAATTTGTGGTTCTGTTTGTAGCATTTTGTTAATAGTATGAATGGCCTTTCAAATTTGGAATTTTTTAAATAGATTGTTCTTCTATTGCTTCTGATTTCAATAAGCGAAAATTAGTTTTATGTCTTTTTAACAGGCCAGGATTAAAGCAATGTATGGTGAGCTAGAGCAAAAGAAAAAAGATAGCGTCAAGATAAAAGAAGAAACTATAAAGAAGATAGCAGACATTGAGGGACCAGTGGCTGAACTGGAAGCACAATTTATTGAAAATAAAAATATGCATAAAGAAAATATTGAGGTAATTTTTCTTAACTTACTTTTCCAGACAATAATTTAGAATGAAGTTTAAAACAGTTATGGTTAGTTTTGGTGTGTTTACTAATAAACTTACTGGTATTATTGGGGGAAAAAATCAAGGAAAATCAGAGTTAAGGATAAACTTCAATTCTTATGTTTTGTAGTTATGCCTTGGGATAATATTTCATATACCTCATTCAGTGACTATATATATTGTAACATGCAGCAGTTAAGAAGTCTTAACTTTCAACTCACATGCCTTAATTGGTAAACCTTCTTCATCTCTCTTAACTAGACAACATAAAAGTTATCACAAAAGTGAAGAACATATAGCACTGGTTTAGTATGTCTCCTGTACATTTCTGCTTAGCTATAAGTTCCAGACCGGGAAAGAAGGCAACCAGCCTTTCATCTGCTGCTAACTTGGCATGCCCTCCTCTTTTCAGCCTTGTGGAAGGAGCAACTGAACAAGAAATCCCTCTCCAGGGAGATCTACCTTGGGTGTGAGGGAGAGGAAAGGGAAGATTTGTGTCAGGGATAAACCTCTTACAGGACTTTAACTCCAGATCCTCAACCCCACTTGTCCTGGGTTTTTTGTAAAGGTCACCCTTCTCCAGGCTCTGTTTTCCTTGCTAGTTATTTGCCTTTGTCTTTTGGAAGGGTCTTTCCCATATTTCCAATCTGGTGCCCTTTATCTCACTCCTCTCTTATCGTCCTTGGAGGGGAAATATACTAGCCAACCTGCTTCCCCTTCATCAGCTGTCCAGTGGTGTCTGGTTACTTTCCATATATTGGAAGGTGCAATGTCAGTAAGATGAGACATTTCTCTCTTTCTGCCCTACAGGAAAATTGTCAGAAAAGCAAACTGCTTCTGTGTCCAGAAATTCTAACAAGGAGAGTCTGTTGGCCTGTACATGCGCAGTAGATTTTCCTGTGTTCCTGACTGAGGGTGTAAGAGACGGTGCAAGCTGATGACTCTCCAGTTCCTTCTTACTGGCATGTAGCCAGAGTCAGAATCCTTGTGTTTACAGCTCTCTCCATTTTTTTCCCCTCGATAGAACCTGTTAATAGCGTTGTAAATAGTTTTTATACATCATAGCTTTTATATTAGTATATAGAGAGTTTTATAGTATAGATAGTATAGCTTGTTTTTCACCCGTACAGGGGACTCCCTCCTCGCTAGAGTGACTATACTGAGTATGCTTAAATACTGCAAACTGGAAAGAATAGGGCAGACAATTCCCCAAACTTCACCAAGCCAGTAACAAAACATTCTTCTTCGAGTGCTGTTCCTGTGGGTGCTCCAGTTCAGGAGCTGTTGATCGGAGATTTTTGGTAGCAGTTTCTGGTCGGGGTGCACATGTGCAGTAGCAGTCTCACAGCATTGCTGGTGCCTCATTTGGTAGGTGCACTCTCATGGTTGCAAGGATATATCCCTATCCAGGACTGTCCACAAGAGATGCAATCTCTCCCCAAGCTATTGAGAGCAGGTGAGCTTTCGTGTATGAATCCTAAGGGACTGGCACTGCTGAAGATCCTCAGGCTGAAGGGTAAACTGAGCAAGAAGAAAGATCTATCAGTTTCATCGGTGACTCTGGCTCCAAAACACAAGAATTGTAATCTGCTGGTTCCTTCTAGGAGTGTGGGTCTGGACTCATTGCCAATACTGGCTCACTTATCCAAAGACTGCACTACCTCCCAAAACACGCCAGAACCATTGGTATTGACAGTTGGAACCCCCAGACACTGGGATTTATAGAGATATATATGACATTGGAGAATATCTGTATCCTTTTATCTGTAGCCTCCCATCCTATCTGGTCTGGCCTTTCTGAGGGACATTTCTACACCAGAGTGTGTACTACCTCTTCGGTGTCTCAAAAACCATCTAATCTCCAACTATCAGATAGGAGTGCTCCCATACTGATGGCCCCACCGTTGGAAGGGCAGCAGTTTTCAGATTTAGATGAGTCAGACTTTCCGGCTGCTTTGCCATCTTCTCAGAGAGAGCCAAGCCCCAACAGGCAGTTGAGGAGATCTGGGCACTACCCGTTTAGATATGATTTCCCCAGGGACTTCTGGGATCTGATCCCAGGAAGTTTCTCACAAATGGCTGATCCCTTTTTCTTGTGACCAATAGGATCCTTATGGCAGACAGCCGGAACCCACCCAGGAATCTTACCACATTTCTCCTTCTTGGCTCCCACTGGATCCGTCGGAGTATGAGGAGGAGGACATTGACCTGGATCAGCAGGTCAGGAATCTCATCCTCATCTCCAGACAAAGCAGTCACTCCTTCCTCTCCATCTCCACCAGATGACCATAGGCAATGCTAGGAACTGCTGCAAGGGATTGTCAGTGATCTTCAGATACTGTTTAAGGAGGTCCAGGACCAAAAAAAACCACCAGCTCCTGGATGTTTTGCAACCTGCAGGCCCATGTGGAAGGGGGTGGTGTTTCCAGTTACTGAGGCCATCATAGAGTCATCTAGATTGGTCAGGCAGAGGTGCTATAAGGAATGCTTTTGGGACCACTGGGAGGTATTCATGGACAGAGGATTGTTCTCGTGGAATGGACTCCACTTGAGTAGGGAGGGCAATAGCTTTCTGGGATGGAGGCTGGCACAACTTATTGAAAGAACTTTAAACTAGGAACTCGGGGGAGATGGTTAGGAGATGCTCATGTAATCTCAATGCCTGATTCTAACATTGGGAGGAAAATCAAGTAATGAAGAAGGGAGCAATGGAGCAGTGTACAGGAGAATGGACATTAAGAGGGAAGATAGTGCCTATATCAATTAAGCAAATAATCAGGTAAGTGATACTAGCAGTAGAATGACTGAACTCAAGCGGGTGAGGAATCTGGACAAAGGTAAGCAGAAACTACTAAGATGTCTGTATCCTGATACAAGAAGCCCAGGTAACAAAATGGAGAAGCTAGAACTACTGGTGCATGAAGTGAAATAAGATATTATAGTGATAACAGAAACATGGTGGAATAGTAGTCATGACTGGAGTACAGGCATTGAAGGGTATGTTCTGTTCAAGAAAGACAGAAATAAAGGTAAAAATGGTGGAGTAGCATGGTATATTAATGATAAGGTAGACTGTAAATTAAATTAGAAGTGATGGAATGGATTAGACAGTGTCTGTTTGGGCCAAAATGACTTTGGGGAAGAAAGCTACTAGGTTCCCCTGGGATAGTGCTTGGGTATGCTACAGACCCCCAGGCTCCAGGACAGAGACCTCTTTAATGCTTTAATGAAATAAATATTACTTAGAATTGTTGTGATTATGGGAGACTTTAACTTCACAGATATAGATTGGAGGACAAGTGCTACTAATAATAGTAGAAAGAACAGGCATACTTGTGGAACCTTAGAGACCAACAAATTTTTATTTTGTTAGTCTCTAAGGTGCCACAAGTACTCCTGTTCTTTTTGCGGATACAAACTGACATGGCCGCTACTCTGAAACCTAATAATAGTAGAATCATAGAATATTAGGGTTGGAAGGAACCTTAGGAGATCATCTAGTCCAACCCCCTCCTCAAAGCAGGACAAATCCCCAGACAGTCCCCCCGCCCCCTGTTCCCTAAATGGTCCCCTAAGGATTGAATTTACAACCTTGGGTTTAGCAAGCCAATGCTCAAACCACTGAGCTATCCCTCCCCTAGGGCCCAGATTTTCCTGGATGTGATAGCTGACAGATTTATTCACCAAATAGTTACTGAACCAACAAGAAGTGATGCCATTTTAGATTTGGTGTTGGTGAGTAGTGAGGACCTCATAGAAGAATGGTTGTAGGGGACAATATTGAATTGTGTGATCATGAAATAATTCAGTTTAAATTCAATGGAAGGATAAATAAATAGATCTGCAATTGGGTCTTTGATTTCAAAAGGGCAAAATTAAAAAAATTAAGGAAATTAGTTAGGGAAGTGGACTGGACTGAAGAACTCAAGGATCTGAATATGGAGGAGTCTTAGAATTACTTTAAATCAAGTTGCAGAAATTATCTGAAGCCTGCATCCCAAGCAAGAAAATAAAAATGCGTAGGGAATGGTTGCAGACCAAGCTTCTCAAACAGGTGATTAAGAGAAAGAAGAAAACCTACAAGGAATGGAAGATGGGATGGATCAGCAAGGAAAGCTACTTCTTGGAAGTTGGAAAATATAGGGATTTTTATAGAAATATAGTGAGAATTGCTAAAAGCCAAGCAGAATTGGACCTTGCAAAAGAGATTAAAACCAATACTAAAAAGTTCCTATAGCCATATAAGTAAAAAGAAAACAAGAATAGAAGAAGTGGGACCATGAGCACTGAGGATGGGGTGGAAATTAAGAATAATCTAGGTATGGCCCAACACCTAAACATACACTTTGCCTCAGTTTTTAATAAGGCTAATGAAAATCTTAGGGGTAGTGGCAGGGCTGCTAATGGGAATGAGGATATGAGAATGAAAATTACCACATCTGAGGTGGAAGTCAAACTCTAACATCTTAATAGGACCAAATTGGGGAGCACGGATAGGCTACCTCCAAGAATATTAAAAGAAGTGACACATGAAATTGCAAGCCCAATAGCAAGGATTTATAATGAAACTGTAAACTGTAAATCTGTATCATATGGCTGGAGAATTGCTAGTATAGTTCCTATTTTCAAGAAGTGGGAAAAAACATGATCCGGCAGACTACAGGCCTGTTAGTTTTACCTCAATTGTATGCAAGGTCTTGGAACAAGTTTTGAAAGATAAAGTAGTTAAAGAAATACAAGTAAATGGTACTTGGGATAAAATAACAGTTTTACAAAAGGTAAATTGTGCCATATCCAACCCAATCTCCTTCTTTGAGAAGATAACTGATTTTTGTAGACAAGGGAAATGCAGATTTCAGTAGGGCATTTGTTACAGTGTCACATGGGAAATTATTAGTTAAATTGGAGAAGGTGGGGATTAATATGAGAATTGAAAGGCAGACAAAGAACTGAAAACCAGTTAAAGGGGAGACTACAACGGGTCATGCTGAAAAGTGAACTGTCAGGCTGGAGGCAGTTTACTAATGGAGATCCTCAGGAATCGGTCTTGGGATCAGTCATATTTAACATTTTTATTAAATGGCACAAAAAAGTGGGAGTGTGCTAATAAAATTTGCAGATGACACAAAATTGGGAAGTATTGCCAGTGCAGAGGAGGACCGGAAAATCATACAAGAAGATCTGGACGAACTTGAAAACTGGAATAATAGAAATAGGATGAAATATAATAAAGCAAAGAGCAAGGTCATGCCCTTGGGAACTAACAAGAATTTTTGCAATAAGCTGTGGATGTATCAGTTGGAAATGACAGTGGAGGAGAAAGACCTGGGTGTACTGGTTGATTACAGAATGACTATGAGCCGCCAATGTGATACGGCCATGAAAAAGGCTAATGCAGTCCTAGGATGCATCAGGTGAGGTATTTCCAGTAGAAACAGGGAAGTGTTAATGCCATTATACAATGCACCGATGAGACCTCATCTGGAATACTGTGTGCAGTTCTGATCTCCAATGTTTAAGAAAAATGAATTCAAACTGGAACAGGTGCAGAGAAGGGCTACTAGGATGATCCCAAGAATGGAAATCCTGCCTTATGAAAGGAGATTCAAAGAGCTCAGCTTGTTTAGGCAACCAGATGAAGGCTGAGAGATATGCTTGCTTTCCATAAATACATCAGAGGGATAAATACCAGGGAGGGAGAGGAGTTATTTAAGTTAAATGCCAATGTGGACAGAAGAATAAATGACTATAAACAGGGCATCAACAAGTTCAGGCTTGAAATTAGATGAAGATTTCTAACCATCAGAGGAGTGAAGTTCTGGAACAGCCTTCAAAGGGAAGTAATGGGGGCAAAAGACCTAACTGGCTTCAAGAGTGATCTGGATAAGTTTATGTAGGGGATTTTATGATGGGACTGCCTACAATAGCATGTAGTTGATCTGCGATTGCTAGCAGCAATTACTTCCAGCAGCTGATGTTGAGATACTAGAGGGGGAGGGCTCTGAGTTACTTAAGGGAATTCTTTCCAGGTGCCTGTCTGGTGGGTCTTGCTTAGGTCTAATTGATTGCTGTATTTGGGGTCAGGAAGGAATTTTCCCCCGCATCAGATTGGCAGAGACCCTGGGAGGGATTTCCCTTCCTCTGCCGCGTGGGACATGGGTCACTTGCAGGTTTAAGGTAGTGTAAATGGTGGATTCTCTATTACTTGAAGTCTTTAAATCATAATTTGAGAACTTCAGTAACTCAGACACAGGCTGTAGGTCTATTACAGGAGTGGGTGGGTGAGGTTCTGTGGCCTGAATGTGTAAGAAGTCAGACTAGATGATCGTGAAGGTCCGTCTGGCCTTAAAGTCGATGAGAGCCACTACGGAGAGGGCTAGGTCACAACATTAGAAGACCACCCTGACTGACAAGGGCTCAAAGAAGTTGTATCTCCTTGGGAGGAAGGTCTTGTCCTCTACAGGCCATATTGCTAGTTATCAGGCCTCATTAGCGAAATATGATTTTAACTATTGTTCCAGTCTTGTGGACTTTAAAGACAAACTTCACCCCTGACGACAGAGCCCAATTACAGTCCTTCATAAAGGAGGGCAAGTTAGTGACAAGAACATTCCTTCAGGATGCAGTGGATGCAGCAGATACAGTACTCAAAAGCCTGGTTACTTGTATAGCCATGAGGGAAGGATTCTTGGCTACAGAGAGTTCTTGCTGCAGGCAGTGGCCCAGTAATAATATTGCCTTTTGAACAACTTTCAAATAAGGGGGATTCCCTTCCTATGTCATTCCCTTTCTACTTTCCCCTTATCCCTCCCTACTTCTGTTGAGTGCTCAGTGTTTCCCAACTGTAACAGAAATGTGGGAGGCATTGGGCGGTACAATGGAAAATTTCTTATCTAATAATTTCCTTTGTGCTAGCAGCGTCTCTCAAAATTCTACCCGCGCTGGATGGTCTCACTGCCAGGTGCAATTTTTTTATTCAGACTGTCATCATGTAGGCTGTGTGTCTGTTATACATAATAACTGAGGACAGCATTTGTCATTAATCTTACTAGTTTTAATTTTCTTATGTACAACAAAAAGGGGGGAGAGCTGTAGTTTCAATTCCTGATAATGTATATATTAAGCTAGGCTGGACAGGTTAGTAGAGTCATCGGTATGACTGGTTAGTCTCTTTGGTTGCAACATAGTTTGTCTGTATCGTCATTTGTGGACCAACGTGTTCACTGTCCTCTATACTTCTCTGATGGGGTACTCTCAGAAGACTTGCTACATTTTTGTTCCTTCTGCACCAGAAGCCCATAAGAGTCAGAGATCTTTCCTCAGAGAAGTAGTACTGTAGCATTTTCCTCACCATCAGTTCCAGTTAACTAAACACTTCAGCAAGTTTGAAATCCTCATCATCAACAAAGTGCTCAGAGGCATTTCAAAAGTATCCTGGCTGTTTAAGTCTGCTTGCTGATTGTTAAAAGCACAATGGATTGGAACAGGATGATACTGAGCATTCTAGAGTTCTAATCAGATGCCGAGAGGAGATTTTATGGAAGAAACATCACTGATATCATAATTGGAACTGAAGATTCATAGGCACCATGACTCAAACAAGGCCTCTGTGCAGGGAGAGGGCTGAAACTGGAGGGGGACGGATGCAGGGTATAAGGGATCTATGTGGCAGATATGCCTTGAATCTTTAATAACTGATAATTCCTTCTGGCCATCAAAAATTAGAAGAGCTATTCACCTTTGTTTGTCCCCAAATAAGATTCATTTATGAAGGCAATAAAAAAATGGTTCATGTAACGTGAGACACTTTGTCTAATGGCCCATAGATCAGCCAAGGTAAGCTATACCAAGTTCATCAGCAAGCCTTTGAGCATCTTTACACTCATCTGACACCTTAATCATTAGTAAACTCAACTGCAACCTTATTTTTCTTGCCACGGGATAAACAGAGGATACAATGAACATCCTCCACCTGCAATTCCATTCTCTCTAGTTCTGAATCTTCTAAGAACCAAGTTTGACAAGGTGTCAAGAACTTCCAATGAGTCATGCTTCAAAGTCTCTTTTCCTACTCTTTTTCAGACTGATTTTTCCTCCCCACAAGGCAGCATAAAACAGAATTTCTTCAGAAAAATCAGTGTTAGATATAGTTTAAAAAAAGAGATTCCAGTTTGTGCTCATTCCAAGTCCTCTTTTTTGTATATCACTTTCTTGAGAAGGAGCTAAAGAACAAAATAATTTCCTGTCTCCATTTAGAAGCCATAGAGGAAGCCTTGCAACACTCAGGATGAGGTCTCTGCACGTTTTGTTGATAGCCTATGTATTATCCTCAGTAGAATAATTTAGGGCTTGTTTTCATTTGAAATGCTACAGCGGCACAGCTGCCCTTTAGTGTAGACATTACTTGTGTTGACGGGAGGGGTTTTCCCATCACTGTGGTTAATCTGTATCCCTGAGAGGTGGTAGCTAGGTCGACAGAACCTAGCGCTGTCTACACTGGAGGTGAGGTTTGTGACATTCCCCAGGATATAATCTGGACTATTGAACAGCAGTGTCCCCTTAACTCCCTAGCCTGGGGTTCCTTTTACATGGCTATGCTGTCAGAGTAGCCATTCCTGGCCTGCTCACACAGCCTTCGGCAAGCAGATTCACTCCCAGCTAAATAAATGAGCACTCTGACCAGTCAGTCATGAATTACATACAGGATGTTGACACCCGGAAATTATTAATCACAGACTTTCCCCCAGAAATATGCATCTCGTACTGTCCAGCACACTACTGAACAATGTAAGCTTGTAGAAACTCCATCATTTCATAAAAGGAAAATGATATATGCACCAGCTTTACTATCCCAAACGGAGTTTCGCACACACTTTAATCCAAACACGCTGGTTAAGATAAAACAATAAGATAAATTTATTAACTACAGAAAGATAGATTCTAAGTAATTATAAGTATTGATGCATAAAGGTCAGGATTGGCTACAAAAGAAAATAAGATTAATATGCAAACTAATACGTAACTTGACAAGCTAAGTGAACTTAAAAGCAAAGATTTTGTCTCACCATATGCTCTTGTAAATTTCACAGGTTGGGCCTCCTTCCAGCCTGGGACCACTTTAGTTCAGTTCTTTGAAAGTTGTTGATGTTATGAGCAGAGAGATCGGAGGAGAAGTGGTGAAATGGAGGCCAGTGTCTCTCTCTTATACTCCTTTCTCCTCTTGGAGGATTACCCCCAACTGGGGTGTAGCAACAAAAAGTCTTTTGCGGACATGAGGGTTGAACTGTCTCTGTGATTAAATGTATATTTCTTGTTTACACCTTCCTATTGCTGAAGAATGGCTGCTTAAGACAGTGATAGCTCTTTAACACCTGGCTGGGGTGCTACTGAGTTTTGTCTCTGAAAAACTAGTTTGTACCTGCTTTTCTAACTCTGGAACATGTTACAGTAATGTTATGCAGTAGAAACATATAGCTTTACATATAATGTTGATACACGTATTTTATTATGACAAGGCATACTTCGTACAAAATTTATTGCAGAATTGTAAAAGTTCTGACCATAATAATATAGACCATCACAAGGTTGGCTTAACTACGTCTCCCAGGGGTGTAGATTGTTCACACCCCTGAACAATGTAACTAAGTCTACCTAACTTTTTAGTGTAAACGAGGCCTTTGTCCTTAGGAACCATGCCACCAAACACGGTAGTCTTGCTATTAAGGTAGATGATGCTGAGAATAGCAGTAAGGCATGTGTGGGTGTGAGAACCTTTCAATTATTCTCAGTCTTCCACAGTGATTGCAACACGTGCTTCTCACATGCCTTGTGGATCTTACTTAGATGATCATACAATCCAGGATCTCTGAAACTGTGAGGAGACTGTAGTTCACATCAGTATGCTAGCTCTAAGTTTTGCTTATGCTTTTCTTCTCTTGATCACTGCCATGTGTTGTATGAACAGGCATGCAGGAGTTCACTTTTGTTCAGTGTGACAAGAAGCTTTTTGGATCTGGGAAAAGTGTATGCTGCTTCACATGCCTAACAAAGAAAACATTAACAACCTGAATTGAAAACACACTAGTCAACATAAGTGGTTTCTCAAAAACACAGTTACTGCTTTGATCTTCTGAAAGTAGCAGACTCCTCAAACAGACTTCTTTGCTACCAAAGAGAATATAAACTGCCTTCAGTTCTGTTCCAGACACAACAGGGAACAAACCTGGCCATTTATTGGATTTTTTGTCCAGGACTGGAGTCAAGAATTCTGGTATGGCTTTAACAGAAAAAAATCACTTTTGTCTTGTGAATCTGTCAGATTTTTAGTTTTAGTTTTAGTTCTCAAACCAAAGCCTTGGTATGAAAACTTCCATGACCTCTTCCAATTCACATGAATCTTCTTTTGCAGAATCACAGTTAAGCTAGTGAAGACTTCCATCTCTACTGGAAGAATTTTCCCAAGCAATCTCATCTACAATATACTCTGAGTTCAATTTTCTGATTATTGAGTCAGACTTGTTAGTCTAGACCAGGGATTGGCAAACTTTGGCACACGGCCCACCAGGGTAAGCACCCTGGCAGGCCAGGCCAATTTGTTTACCTGCCACATCCGCAGGTTTGGCCTGCACTGCTTCCTGCAGCCCCCATTGGCCTGAAGTGGCGAACTGCGATCAGTGGGAGCTGTGATCAGCTGAACTGCAGACGCAGCAGGTAAACAAACCAGCCCAGCCTGCCAGGGTACTTTACCCTAGCAGGCTGTGTGTCAAAGGTTGCCGATCCCTGGTCTAGACCCTCCTCTTTCTCTGCCTTCATTTCCTACAGGAACTCATCTTTTTCTTTTTGTCTTCTCTGTTTAGATCCTATGGAACACTTCTTCCAATATTAAAACTATCCAATCACTCAGATGTAGAATAATTTTTTTCAAGTATGTTAAAGTAATTGAGATCGTTTATTTGTGATGCAGATATAATAAGTCACAACTGCTACATAAAACTACAAAAAGATATTTCTAATAGCTAATAGTATTTTCAAAACAACATGTTAATGACAGTGATTAATGTTGTTAGCCCTTCCCTAAGTAAAATTTAGTAGAAACAATGTGACAACGATCACATCATTAGTCTTCTGGAGATCTCGAGGGGTGTGGTATGAGTTATATATCCTTGTCTTTAGCTGTATATTTGTTTCTCTCTTAAAAGTTGGAAACAATGTTTGCACAAGCAGGTTTGTATCTAAATAATATTTTAAAAATGTTAGTAATTAGAACTTAAACTCTTTGATTAAAAATTGAAAGTGTTGCAAGTGAATCAGAATGTGAAAGCTATATTTAATGCTGTTAGTTACATATGATACATAATTTCATAATTTATCAAAGAAAACACTTTGAATAACTTTATCGTATATTTTTTGTATACGTACAGAATAATTTACAAATTTTACTTAGTCATTATATACATTAATAACTACTTCTATCATTTAATAGTTTGAACTTATACCAATGATGTAAATGTGTTTAGTAAAACAGATATTTAAAAAACTAATTTTCTGGATATGTTAATTAATAACACACTGGATTAGTGAATGATGTAAAAATGAGAAATCCCAATATGGTATTCTTTCTCTTCTTACAGTTTCTTAGTAGCTTTCCTAAGTACTATTTCCCTTGTTATTTCACAGTCACTAAACCATAAGTATTTCTTGTCTCCCTTATGCTATTTTCATGTAGGCCATTCAGAACACATATTTTGAAAACAGTGTTGTTATATAACTATGTTGGGCTCAGAATATTAGAGAGATAATGTGAGTGAGGTAATATCTTTTATTGGACCAACTTCTGTTGGTGAGAGACAAGCTTTCAAGCTTACCCAGAGCTGAAGAAGAGCTCTGGGTAAGCTCGAAAGCTTGTCTCTCACCAACAGATGTTGGTCCAATAAAAGATGTTACCTCACCCACCTCATTTCTCTGTTTTGAACATAGGAAGTCTATTTGTTAGCTGGCAAAATAAACTCATAGAACCACTGGGAAGAAAGGAATTTGCTTATAATCAGTAGTGAAACAGTGATATTTTGCTATATGACAGAATACAATATATGAATCAACATAGCTGGGTGTGTGTGTTTAAAATGCTCTTTATATAGTTTGAAGTGTTTCTGAATGCATACACATGAATATATAATGTAGCTAGTAAGTGAACTAGATGAAAAAATTGTTGTTTAAGTGAAACTAAAGATGAACTAATAAATGGAACTTTTAAATAAAAGTATTTAATTGCTAATGTGTTTTATAATTTCCCAAAGAAAAAAGGACAATTACTTTTGAATACTAACATTTGTCTATGCATATATTTTTCAGAAACTTTACAATCTGAATCAGAGGATGCAAGAACTAGATGAACAGAAGAAACAAGCAGAACAACAACTGGAGCACAAAAAGAGTACCATGAAGAATCAGTTAACTGATATACAGGTGAATAGTGTAATATCTGCAAGTTGTTTTAAAACTGCAAATTTATTAGGCTTAATTGCAAAGGTTAACCTTTCATTTCTACTCTGTTGCTCTGAATGTGTTCGTGTACACATCCTGTATATACTGTTTTCTGTCTCTTGCTTGAACTAACCTATCAGGTCCATAGCCTTGAGACAGGGTAAAGTACAAAGCAGAATTGATATTGGGGTCATTGAGAAGTCCTATGCTTTCTTCATTTGCTATACCGGCTCAGATTGCTTAGGGGGCTTTAGGAAAGCAATGGAGAAAATCTATAAAGGAAGAAAAAGATTTTCGCTGTAATAGAAATTGCCTGCTGATTACACTTTTGCTCAGCAGATGGCATCTTCTTGTAAATGATGGCTTATATCTTCTATATTAGTTACTAAACTGTATAATCCACAAAGAGAATTATGTAGCATTTTATTACTGAACACCACATTTTATATAAATATGATTACAAGCAGATATAAGAAATAAGGATTTTCTTTTCAGGACTCTTTTTATTATTGTTATCCTTTCATTTCTGTAGCATATAAAACTAAGTAAGATATCATAGTATCAAGGATGAGTCATATAGTTTATAGGTAAAGAGAAAAAGCTTTTGGTTTAACCATAGTAGCCTTTTATTTCGTATATATTATAGTTTTGGTAGGGAAAAATTCATCACCTGTACAGGAAAAAATTATACTAGGGACCAGGAAACTCAATGTTGATTCTTTTAGCTTGCTCCCTTTGGAATGTGAAGACAGAGGCTATGTCTACACTACTGTGGTAAGTCAACCTATGCTGTGCAACTCCAGTTACATTATTCACGTAGCTGGAGTCGACGTATCTTAGGTAAGTTACCATGGGGTCTACACCGTGGGGGGCCATGGGAGAAAATCTCCCGTCGACTTATCTTACTCTTCTTGTCGGGGGTACAGTACAGGGGTCAACTGGAGAGCAATCTGCAGTTGATTTGGTAGGTCTTTACTAAACGCGCTAAATCAAACCCACCACTCAGGTGATGTTTCAGTTGGAGGGGTATGCCACAGAATGTAATGTGGAATGGAACAGCACGTTATTTTCTGTGAGGACATCTACAGAGATTTGAGTCAGTAACAGCAATTCTATGTAAAAATATCACAAACTTAGTCTGATATGGTATCTTATAGCTTTGGAGGGCAACAGTGTCTGTATGGATGCTTCACTTCAGGCGTGCATGTGCCTCCATGCACCTTTGATCATAGATTTTCAGTAGCAGTGTCTGTTTGTCCTTCACATGTGCCCTGCACATCCTCATGCCCCATGTCAAGAATGCATAGGGCTGTATGAGCAAACTACCCTCTGTCCCTTCTCAACAATCCTTGGCCTGAGATAGAGCATCAAGCATGCCCCCTTTACTCAGGCTGTTCTTGGTATAGTATAGTTAGTTAGTTGTTTATTGAGATTGTTGTTCCCCTTTTATTAGTTTTTTTCCTGATTGAGGGGTGTTTTTGACTTCTTTTCTGTGTTATGGGAGGATTCCTAGACTCTAAGCAGTGTCTTTCCTGCCAGGCAGCTATCTTGGTCAATGACAAACTTTCTTGGTGACTCTGCTGTTTGGGGGACACCCATACCCTGAGTAAGTGTAAGACTTGCTCCTCCTTCAAAAGCAGATCTCAAAAAAAAAAATCAAAGGGATCAAATTTAAATTATTGATGATTGAACAAGTCCTAAGCCTGGTCTCTGACCTGAGCTCTGAGAACTGCCTTGAACCCTGGCCTCTAAGCACACTTAGTACCTCATCTACTTCAGGATCCTTGTCACTAAGAGCCTCAGGGGATACTATTGCTGCTGCCCCACCCACCTCTGGGTTTTGGTCATTGAAATTCTCAAAGAAGCCATCATCTGCCTCGGTATCCACAGTACAAGGAACTTCACATTCTAAGTCTCTGGGTACTGATAAGAAAAGTAAGAGTCCTAGATCTCCTTCTAAGACATCTCAGTCACTGTCTGAGAAAAATGTTCTGGAGCCCTCAGGTCCCAAAGGGAGTTCTGTTGAGGCTTCCTGTGGCTCCCGTACTCTGAGGATATCTAAAATGTCCTCTAAGAACCATACTACTACCAAAGAGGATATGGTACTGAAGGCAACTTCATTTTTGGGTAGTCATATCCATACCAGTAGAAGTTCTGTGCCAAAGAATTCTGTCACATCAGACACTTTTGTATCCCCAGTAGCTATGCCATTATCCTATAGCTCTGCATTGATAGTGCTGAGTCTCACCCTGGACATTCTGATACCAAATACTCAGGGTCTGTAACACACACACACTCAAGACAGATACCAAACTTGGTACTGAAGCCAGCCTCCACAGGATCTCGTTTAACTCCTGCCTACATATCACTGGCACTGCAGGAGTTTTGTATTCAAAGGACCTTGTCTTGAATGAGCCAAAGTCCCCATTAATGGTACTGGACATCTGTTTGCACCAAAATCTTCTGGGTTATCAATTCCACATTTTTCATTGGGACCTCCTTCTATACCAACTTTGACTATCCAGAGTGAACAAGTATCACTTCCCCTTGAATATGTTGACAATGACTCTTCTGACAGATTTTTGTATAGGGTTCTCTTGCTTATTCTGTGAGACAATATTCTCCTGTCCATTGTGAGAGGACAGATGACTTTGACCCTTGTCTACTTGGTATGATCAACAGAAGATGCCTCCTCCCATGCCCTGTGGGCCCCATAGTGGCCTTATTGGGACCCTTGGGCCCTATATCACCAACAGTTCATAAGGGCCCCAAAACACACTCATAAGGAGCATAGGCAGAACCATTTTTCTTTGTCTTCACTCCATTGTGTCAACCTGAACCATTACAGGAGATCTTTGAGGGAGTAGGAGGTAAGGACAGACGAGGCAACACCTCACACAAATATTTCATCATCATAACCAGATGAGGTTGTAATGCCTCCACCACCTTCCATGGCTGATGACCGTAGACGGTTCCAGTAGCTGAAGAAACTAATTGCTTATGCTTCATATTCCTTTATAAACGTCCAGGATTCTCATCATAAACTCTTGGACATTTATGTACATGTTGCCCTCCCTGTTTTTTGCTAAACCCTGCTAAGATCATCTGTAAACATGCTGACAAAAAAAACTATTATGTTCCAGCCAAGGACTCAGAGTTTTTATTTTAACACGCAACACCAAATTTCCTGGTTGTAGACAGTTAATGAATGCAGTAGACAACACAGTGCTAAGTTTATTCCTTACAACAAAGATCAGAAGTGACTCGACTTCTTCGGTCATAGAGTTACTCCTCTGCAACATTGCAATTCAGAATAGCTAACCAACAAGCATTCATGTAAAAATATGGCTATCTGAATTATAATAAATTTAACACCTTTATTGAGCATTTGCCAGAGGAACACCACAAGCAATTTAAGGCCATCATAAATGAAGGGCAACTCTTTGTGGAAACATCATTATAGGCCTCCTTAGATTCAGCTGATACTGCAGCACAGTCCATTTCCACTGTGATTGTGGTGCAACAAGCTTCATAAAGAGGGGCAGAGTACTGTTGAGGACTTCCTTTTTGATGATCTCAAATTGTTTGCTGAATCTACCAATGACTTTCTTCATGCTTTAAAAGATTTGAGGGCCACACATAGATCCCTTGGGATTTATATACCTGAAAATAAAAGAAAATTTAGCAGGTCTCAGACAACTCAAAGATCTTACCCAGTTCATTTATTTAGTTTCCATAGACCCTCTGAATCACCTTGCAAGAGTCCTCGGTTCTCTAAAAAGAAGCTACAAACTGCAACAGCTACCTCATCCCAGCCCTCTGTTTTGTCCAATCGCCAGTTCTGATGACTTGGTCAAGAGTCCAGATCATCCATTCCACAAGAACCTATAGCTATGCTATCCTATCATCCTCCCCACCTTTGGATAACACCTCTCCTAATTTCAACCTGCACAGAAGAGAATAACATCCAACGAATGAGTTTTGGAAGTCATAATATCAATTATTCAATGTATTTCATTTTCATCCCTCCATCCCAGCCCCCTTCCCCATCCCTTTTCAGAGTCCCATCTCACAATCAGTAGGTGAGACAGGAAGTCACTTCCCTTCTATGCTTAGGAGCTATAGAACCAATTCCAGACCAGTGCAGGGGAAAGGTGTTCTATTCCAAGTATTTTTTTTGTTCCCGAAAAAGAATGGAGGCTGGAGACCAATATTATGCATCAGACATCCAAACAATGATGTGAAATAGCAGAAATTCAGGATGGTGACCCTTGCAGCTGTAATTTGCTCCTTAGATTCTGGAAATTTTATTTGTGATTTTAAGCCTTCAAGATTCATATTTTCATGTCACAATTCACCCTTCTCGCAAGAAGTTTCTTCATTTTACAGTTGACCGCAATCACTTCTGATACCATGTGCTCCCTTTTGGACTCTCTTCTGCCCAAGAGTATTCTCTAAGATCATGGCAGTTGTAGTTGCCCACCTACCTTGACTAGGTATAGTTGTTTTCGCCCATCTCAATGATTGGCTTCTCAGGGGTCAATCTTAACCAATTACAAGGTCTCTTTTCCACAGTTTAGACCTTCAACTCAATCTCGAAAAGTCTGTTTTGACCCCAGTTCAGTGGATAGATTTTATAGGAACTTTTCCAAATGCTGTGATAGCCAGAGTTTACCTACGTGTGAACAAGTTCACAAACTTGAAAAATCATATTGCAAGAATTCAATTAAGTCCTCAAACATAGTCAAGAAATTGTCTTCAGCTATTAGGTCATATGGCAGCTTGTATCTTCATAGCCCAATATACCAGATTAAATTTTCTGTTTCCTGGAATAGCTCAGGACAATTTATATACTGAACAAGCACAGTCTGGACAGGCAGGTGTCTTGTTTCCTATCGGGTTCTGGACTCAATCAGTTGGTGGAAGAATCCTGTGTGGGAGTTCATTTCATTCCTTTAGTTCAAGCTCTTCCTACCATCGTTATTACATTAGATTTATCCCTCAGGATGGGGAGTGCATCTGAAACCACATACCATCTAAGACCCATGAGAGTCTTCTGAACATCAGTTATCTGTGGTTGAGAGCAGTCAAGAAGGCTTGCACTCACTTCTTTCTACTGGTCTGAGTCAAATCTTTCAAGATTGCAACAGACAATGTAGTCTGCATGTTCTACATCAACTGTCAGGGGAGGGCAAGCTCCCCCTCGCTATATGCTTAGGAGATAAAACTTTAGAATTGATGCATAGCCAACCAGATAGTCATCTCAGCTTCTTACCTCCTGAGTATACAGAACACCATGGCTGACAAACTCAGCAGACGCTTATCCCAGAGTTCGATTCATAAGTAGTCAACAGCCTATTTCTAACCTGGGAAATTTCAGAAGTGTAACTTTTTGCCACCATCACCAACACAATGTGCAAGTAATATTACTCAAGAGGCGGACTAGATCCTCAGTCACTAAGAGATGCCTTTCTTATTTCACGGGTAAGGTGTCTTCTTTACACTTATCTGCCAATGCCGTTGCTCATAAAAGTACTCAGCGTGATCAAGCAAGACAAGGATAAGGTTGTATTGATTGCACCTACTTGGCTGAGACACAGCTAGTATCCTTCACTGATTCGACTTGCTTCTCATCCACTACTGACCATTCCAGTCAGTTGCTGCCTGTTGTCTCGGGATACTCAGGCACTTCATCCCAAATTGGAAGTTCTGTGACTCCAGGTGTGGCTCTTAGATGGTTCTCTGGTATACAGACTTCCTATTCCACAGAAGTACAGCAGGTGTTGTTAAACAGCAGAAAGATATCTGTGATAAATACTTGCCTTCAGAAATGGAAGAGATTTCACTAATGGTGTACCTGTCATTAATTCTCTGTTGTTCAGTCTTTCCACCATCCTGGGCTACCTGCTGGAATTAAAAAGATCAGGTTTCGCTATGAGTTCCATCATTGTTCACTTGGTGGCTATTGTGACACTCTGTACCTCAGAGTAGTACCCTGGAACCCCCATACTCACCACTGTGATATTATTATGATGTGTTTTGTACAAATTATGCCTTGTGAGGTATCATTTTAAGTGTCTTAATCTGTTGAACATTAATATCATGTTGAATTGTATGTGCTATTGTGTGTGAAGTTATGAAGTATTGCTATATATGTTACTAATATATGTTGTGAGGTTGGGAATGCCCACGGCTAGCCTTTCAGTTACAACAAAAGAGTAGCCACCACCGGTCAGATGGTCATCAATGGCTCATCAACACACAATCCATTCTCTCTGAGGCTTCGAGAAGAAGGCACGTATACCAGGCGGGGTTGTCTACCCACATCACAGCAATGAACTTTCTAGAAGCTTGAAGAAAGTATAAAAGAGAGACAGTGACATCATCAGTTGGCATCTCTCCCCCCTCATCTCAGCACCTGGAAGAACATCTGCAAGAAAAAGATGTTGAACTGGGGAAGTTTGGTCCCAATCTGGAATGTGGTCCCACCCTGTGTATTGAAGAACTGTAACCTCCTTATACCATCTGACAGGGTGAGAAAAACTGTTTGATTGAACTCTTGCTTAGACTAAAAGTTTAGGTTTTAGAATGTGTGTTTGCTTTTTATGTTCTTAGTGTAACAATCTCTGACCTTTATGCCTATCACTTATAATTACTTAAAATTTGTCTTTCGCTAGTTAATAAACTTATTTTAACGTTTTATCCTTACCAGCGAGTTTGTCTACAGTGCTTGAGAAATCTGCTCATGTTACAAAGGCTGGTGTGTGTCCGCTTCCCTTTGATGAAGTGGTGAAGTAGGTAATGAATTTACACAGACCAGGTTTCTAATCAGTGCATGGTTTCTAACCCACAGGGCATGGGAGGAGGCATCTTCTGTTGATCATACTAAGTAGACAAGGGTCAAAGTCATCTGTCCTCTCACAATGGACAGGAGGATGTTGTCTCACAGAATAAGCAAGAGAACCCTATACAAAAATCTGTCAGAAGAGTCATTGTCAGCATATTCAAGGGGAAGTGATACTTGTTCACTCTGGATAGTCAAAATTGGTATAGAAGGAGGTTCCAATGAAAAATGTGGAGTTGATAACCCAGAAGATTTTGGTGCAAACAGATGTCCAGTACAAGATGGTACAGTTCTGAGTTGCAAGACTGGAGAGCTGTGGGGAATTAGCTGGAGCGTCCCTATTGATGGTTCATAAGTGACTGGAAAATCATTCATGTAACTCAGTTGGGTGGTGCGTTTGGAGGGCTTAGCAGTCCTACAGTCCAGGTTGCACTCCAGGGACCCCATCACAGCTATAACAGCCTTTTGCTTGCCTGTGGAAGGTTTTTCAATTTTTGCTCACCTCACAATGTCAAGTTTCTTCAGAGGACCGATTAATCTTTTTCCATAGATCATAGAACCTACTCCAGTATGGGACTTGAACCTTGTCCTTAATTACCTTGTGAAGTACTCCTTTGAGCCAGTAGCTATGTGTTTGCTGCTTCACCTGTCCATGAAAACAGTTTTCTTGGTGGCCATCATTTCTGCCTAGAAAGGGAGAGAATTCAGGGTTTTAATGGCAAACCCTCCCTTTGCAGTGTTTTTCAAGGAAAAGGTTTCATTACAACCATACCTCAAGTTTCTACATAAGGTGTCTTCTTAATTTTATATTAACCAGACAATTCATCTACCATTTTTTTCTGAAACCACATCAGACTAGGCAGGAATCTGTCTTTCACACCTTGGACATCAGGAGGGCATTAGCCTGTTACTTGGACAGAACCAAACCATTCAGAAATCAAGTATCAGAGTGGTAGCCGTTTTAATCTGTATCCACAAAAACAACGAGGAGTCCAGTGGCACCTTAAAGACTAACAAATTTATTTGGGCATAACCTTTCGTGGGTAAAAAAACCACTTCTTCAGATGTATGGAGTGAAAATTACAGATGTAGGCATAAATATACTGACACGTGAAGAGAAGGGAGTTACCTTACGAGTAGAGAACCAGGGCCACTTGACAGGGCCAGTTCAATCAATGTGATCCACTCCCAATAATTGATGAGGAGATGTCAATACTAAGAGAGGGAAAATTGCTTTTGTAGTGAGCCAGCCACTCCCAGTCCCTATTCAAGCCCAATTTAATGGTGTTGAATTGTAGCTCTGCAGTTTCTCTTTGAAGTCTGTTTTTGAAGTTTTTTTGTTGAAGTATGGCTACTTTTCAATCTGTTATAGAATGTTCAGGGAGATTGAAGTGTTCTCCTACTGGCTTTTGTATGTTGCCATTGCTGATGTCTGATTTGTGTTCATTTATTCTTTTACGTAGAGACTGTCCAGTTTGGCCAATGTACATGGCAGAGGGGCATTGCTGGCACATGATGGCATATATCACCTTAGTAGATGTGCAGGTAAATGAGCCCCTGATGGTGTGGCTGATGTGGTTGGGTCCTCTGATGGTGTCGCTAGAGTAGATATGAGGACAGAGCAGGCAATGGAGTTTGTTACACGGATTGGTTTCTGAGTTAGTGTTTCTGTGGTGTGTAGTTGCTGGTGAGTATTTGCTCCAGGTTGGGGGGCTGTCTGTAAGTGAGGACTAGCCAGCCTTCCAAGGTCTGTGAGAGTGAGAGATCATTTTCCAGGATAGGTTGTAGATCGCTGATGATGTGCTGGAGAGGTTTTAGCTGGGGGGTGTACGTGATGGCTAGTGGTGTTCTGTTATTTTCCTTGTTGGGCCTGTTCTGTAATAGGTGACTTCTGGGTACTCGTCTTGCTCTGTCAATCTGTTTCCTCACTTCCCCAGGTGGGTATTGTAGTTTTAAGAATGCTTTATAAAGATCTTGATAAAGAATGCTTGGTAAAGACCATTCAGAAAGTCTCCCAGTTGTTTGTTTCAAATGGGAATAGATTTAAAGGATCCACAGTCTCCACCCAGAGACTCTTGAGATGGATCTCTGGATGTATTATTTCATATTATGACTGTGTCAACATTCAGCTTTCTTCTAGGGTGTTAGCCCATTCTGCAATGTCACATTCTACTTCTGTGTCATTACGCAAAGATGTCCCAGTTGCTGCAATTTGTAGAGCTGCAATTTGAACTTCAATACATACTTTTCCCACCCACTATGCTGTGGTTCATGCCTCTAGGTCAGATGCTGTAGTTGGCAATGCAATTATGTCTTCAGTATTACTCTGTTCTGAAGCATCCACCTACCTCTGGAGATACTGCTTCAGAGTCACCTGAAGTGGAACACCCATTGGGACAATACTTGTGGAAGATGGAGAGGTTACTCACCTTGTGCAGTAACTGGAGGTTGTTGAGACGTGTGTCCCTATGGCTGCCCAACTATCCGTTCTCCTTCCCCTCTGCAGGACTTTGCAGTAGAGAGGGAACTAAGGGCAGTTCACCTGCACTGCCCTATATATCTTTGGTGCAGCACATGAGGATGTGTGGCACACAAGGCTATGCAAGCACAGGCATGGACCAAAGAGACACTGCTGCCAAAAATTTCTGATCAAAGGCAAATGGGAGCACCCAAAGGTACACATATTGCAGTAACTGGAGTTCTTCACAAAATGAGCAACCTCTTCTTTCCAAACAAGCCAGCTCTATTCTAGCCTCGCAGGGCACAATGTATGATAATTAAAGTTGTTTCAGAGTAGCAACCATGTTAGTCTGTATGTGTGAAAAGAACAGGAATATTTGTGGCACCTTAGAGACTAACAAATTTATTTGAGCATAAGCTTTCGTGGGCTAAAACCCACTTCATCGGATGCATAGAATGAAACACACAGAAAGAAGATATTTATACATACAGAGAACATGAAAAGGTGGGAGTAGCCATACCAAAGGTGGGAGTAGCCATACCAACTGTAAGAGACCAATCAGTTGAAATGAGCTATCATCAGCAGGAGAGAGAAAAAAACCTTTGAAGTGATATTCGAGACGACCCATAGAAGGTATGAGGATATTTTAACATGGGGAAATAGATTCAAGTAGTGTAATGACCCAACCATTCCCAGTCTCTGTTGAAACCTAAGTTAATTGTATCTAATTTGCATATTAATTCAAGTTCAGCAGTCTCTCTTTGGAGTCTGTTTCTGAAGTTTTTTTGTTGCAAAATTGCTACCTTCAAGTCTGTCACTGAGTGGTTAAAGAGGTTGAAGTGTTATCCCACTGGTTTTTGAATGTTATGATTCCTGATGTCAGATTTGTGTCCATTTATCCTTTTGCATGGAGGCTGTCCAGTTTGACCAATGTATATGGCAGAGGGGCATTGCTGGCACATGATGGCATATAGCACGTTGGTAGATGTGCAGGTGAACAAGCCCCGGATGGCGTGGCTGATGTGATTAGGTCCTATGATGGTGTCACTTGAATAGATATGTGAACAGAGGTGGGATTGGGCTTTGTTGCAAGGATAGGTTCCTGGGTTAGTGTTTATGTTGTATGGTGTGTGGTTGCTGTTGAATATTTGCTTCAGGTTGAGGGGCTATCTGTAAGCAAGGACTGGTCTGTCTCCCAAGATCTTTGAGAGTGGATCATCTTTCGGGATAGGTTGTAGATCTTTGATGATGCACTGGAGAGGTTGGGGGCTGAAGGTGACGGCTAGTGGCATTCTGTTATTTACTTTATTGGGCCTGTCCTATAGTAGGTGACTTCTTGGTACTCTTCTGGCTCTGTCAATCTGTTTTTTCACTTCAGCAGGTGGATGTTGTACTTTTAAGAATGCCTGATAGAGATTTTGTAGGTGTGTGTCTCTGTCTGAGTGATTGGAGCAAATGCAGTTGTATCTTAGAGCTTGGCTGTAGACAATGGATCGTGTGGTGTGTCCTGGATGGATGCTGGAGGCATGTAGGTAAGTATCGCAGTCAGTAGGTTTCTGGTATAGGGTGGTGTTTATGTGACCATCACTTCTTAGCACAGTAGTGTCTAGGAAATGGACCGCTTGTATGGATTGGTCTAGGCTGAGGTTGATGGTGGGATGGAAGTAGTTAAAATCATGATGGAATTCCCCAAGGGCTTCTTTTCCATGGGTCCAGATGATGAAGATGTCATCAATGTAGCGTAAGTAGAATAGGGGTGTTAGGGGACGAGAGCTAAGGAAGCGTTGTTCTAAGTCAGCCATAAAAATGTTGGCATACTGTGGGGCTTGTAGTCCATCTTTGTGTGGAATGTTGATGTAGAGGACTTCAACATCCATAGTGACCAGGATGCTGTTTTCTGGAAGATCATCGATGGATTGTAGTTTCCTCAGGAAGTCAGTGGTGTCTTGAAGATAGCTGGGAGTACTGGTAGCGTAGGGCCTGAGGAGAGAGTCCACATAACCAGAAAATCCTGCTGTTAGGGTGCAATGCTTCAGATGATGGGGCATCCAGGATTTCCAGGTTTATGGATCTTGGGTAGCAAATAGAATACCCCTGGTCGGGGTTCTAGGCATGTGCCTGTAAAGATCTGTTCCTGTGCTTTTTCAGGGAGTTTCTTGAGCAGATGATGTAGTTTCTTTTGGTAATCATCAGTGGGATCAGAGGATAATGGTCTGTAGAATGTGGAGTTAGAGAGCTGTCTAGCAGCCTCTTGTTCATATTCCAACTTATTCATGATGACAGCACCTCCTTTGCCAGCCTTTTTGATTATGATGTCAGAGTTGTTCCTGAGGCTGTTGGTGGTGTTGTGTTCAGCACGGCTGAGGTTATAGGGCAAATGATGCTGCTTTTCCACAATTTCAGTCCGTACACATTGACAGAAGCAATCTATGTAGAAGTCCAGTTTGTTGTTTCGACCTTCAGGAGGAGTCCATGCAGAGTCCTTCTTTTTGTAGTGTTGGTAGGAAGGATTCTGTGGGTTAGTATGTTGTTCAGAGGTGTGTCCTGAGGAAACTACAGTCCGTCAGTGATCTTCCAGAAAACACCATCCTGGCTCCAAAGAGAGACTGCTGAACTTGAATTAATATGCAAATTAGATACAATTAACTTAGGCTTGAACAGAGACTGGGAATGATTGGGTCACTACGCTAATTCAATCTATTTCCCTATGTTAAAATATCCTCACATCTTCTATGGGTCATCTCAGTGATCACTTCAAAGGTTTTTTTTCTCTCTCCTGCTGATGATAGCTCATCTCAATTGATTGGTCTCTTACAGTCGGTATGGCTATTCCCACCTTTTTATGTTCTCTGTATGTATAAATATCTTCTTTGTGTGTTCCATTCTATGCATCCGATGAAGTAGGTTTTAGCCCATGAAAGCTTATGCTCAGATAAATCTGTTAGTCTCTAAGGTGCCACAAGTACTCCTGTTCTAATTAAAGTTGTGTTATTTTTATGGAAAAGAAAAGCTATTTCGAGTCATTTTTAGAGGTTTCATTGGCTCCCTCTGAGTCTGGTACCGTGCCATCTCATGTTAATTGAGGGAGTTGGCTTTGTTGGTGGAGGGATATGAAAAATAGTCCTACCACATTTTTACAAAGTCTCTAAAACGCTCCTAAAATAGTGTATTTGTAATACGTGGCATACTCAACATTATGAAGCAGCTGGTCATGACTCCATAGTTAAGGCTGAGTTCGGATTTGCACTTGACACAGGACACAGGAATTTAACCTCTTTATTATGTATGAAAAATACAGCATATGCACCTCAAATTTATAGCACTTACTCTTTTTATATATTGAATGAATTTTCTGATTTATTTGCAAGTAAGATAATTAATTAGTCTGTATTAAAATTAATTTTTAAAATGGTTCCTTTACAAAATATATTCTCAACCTTTTCAGTTTTGTTTTCTTTTCTAATTTTTATTAGTAGAGGGATGCCTCTACCTCAGCATTCTTGCACTTGTTGTATAACTCCAGCAGATGGCTGATAGTGAAGTGTACATGTGGATAGTAGTCACAGAATATGAGAACTCTGCCTTTAAAATAGTTCCTCAAATATCTAAAACAACCCTAAATTAAATAAACTTGTTGTGTACAAGATCACACACACATTTTTAACGAATTAGGAGCTGTGTATTTAACCCTGAGAAATCCTATTACTTTCACCTAAATTTGTCATTTGAATATCATACGTAACAAGCTGTGCAATCTTCAGTTGAGTTGGAATGGTTCACATAACCCTATGGTGTTTTTTCAGGGGCGTGAGAGGGCAGGGTGGGGAAAGATTGACTGTTACCTAACCACCAGTAATTTGAGCAGACTGCCTTAATTGGTGTGGAGCTGTAGTCTCATCATTAGCATCATCCCAGGTATCAGCTGTTTGGCTGGAATATGAATATGATTGGCATTGTAATTAATAATGTCCTGTTACTTTTGAGGCTAGCAGCTAAACAAGATTACAACCTTCTCAAATAATTAAAATCTTCTAAGGAATTGTTAGTTTATTTGATGTTGTTTAATCAACCTGATAATCAGATTAATGTGATAATCCATTTTATTCAAATTTGATATGTTTATAAGTTTTGTTTTATGGTTTTGCTTAGTTCTTAAATTTAGCTAATAAAATGTATATAACTGGAAACTTGCGTGATTCATACATTTCTTTCCCAGATATCAGGGTTCCAAATCTGAGAAGTCCCTGTGGTAAATAAACGGGATCAACCTAGCAAGTTGATCCATAGCAGGGGCAGTAGAATTGGGGTGGGGGCCAGAAGTGAGGGCCGGCTGCTGCAGTGCCCCCACAGTGGAAATGTTGTGGGAGGCTCTATTTCCATGTGAACTCCCGCAATCTGGGATAAGAGCCAAACCCAGAGGGGCTAGAGCAGCTGTTGCAGGCCCTGGATCAGGCCAGGGAGTGGGACCTAGAAGGATTGGAATGAACCCAGTAGCTTGTAGGAACATCCAGGACCCTTCTTTCCAGCCTGAAGCTGACAGCCTCCCCCTGCCGCCAAGTCTCAGTACCTCCCTTCACTCCTGCTCCTATTCCTGCAGATGGAGGGGGCTGTGAAGGGTATTTCTACACACCCTAATTTATAGAATTGCTGTATAGTCTTTCCATAACTTGTACCCAAATAGGGTTACTGTTGATTTTTGAGGAAAAGTTAATTTATGTATTGGTCATTTATTTCATTAAGTAGCATGGGTTTCAGAATCTTTGAGGGCCTAGTGGGTGCCTGCCAGCCACTCAACCTAAAGGCTGACCTATTTCCCATAATAATGTCTATACTCCTCACATAAATCAATTGGATGAGAGAGACTGGACGTATGTATCAAAAGTTATCATTGGCAGATTATTTGGCTCATCAATCACTGGTCCTTAAAGGTTCTATGGCTACAGGTTTGCTTGGGTATCTGTACTTGAAAGGGTCCCCATGGCATTGCTGCCTCCAGCTTAATTGAGCACCAGGTCAGCACTGTCAGGGGAACTGAGGGAGGAGCACAGAGTGAGCTCTTAAAGCATAAAGACATTGAGACTCAGGGTCTGGGCTCCTACACACCCTCATCCTATTTTGTTATACTTCCTTTTCCAATCTACAACTAGCTATATAATAAGATTACAGAAATTTCACTCTGTGTGTCATTTTGAAACCTGAAGTATCTGTATAGTCCATGTGAAGAGAAGGAAGCATCTGTAAGCATAATTGAGAAGTCGTTTTCTTCAGAATGCCACCAGTTTGAATCATCATTGGGTTTCACACTCTGTCCAAGTTTTAAGTTGTCAATCATTTTGACTTTACACCCAGTATATAGCTACAGTAAGACATGTATCTATGCCATGCCACGAGTCCTAGACCATTGTGATAGCACAGGTAGCTCAACCAATCATTAACCTTATTCTGCATTTAATTTGCATGCAGTAATTTCATTGGTTGTATGAAGAAGACTGCAGAAATAGTGGATTACTTGGCCCAACTGCCAGACCTGTGCAACAGCACAGCCACCATACATGATAACCCCAAACACATAGTGCTTCACAGCAGCACACATCTCTCCTTGGTCACACTCAGAAATCCAAACAACTTTCTCAGCACAACACAAAACCACATGGAAGTGAACCCAGTCACCATCACAACCAACACACACACACAACCCTCAAATAGAATTCTGATGCCTAGAATGTCTGTTGAGTCAGTCTGAAGCAATGGAAACAGCTGTAAGCATGGCTGAAAGCTCTTTTTGTTTAAAATATTTCCAAAGTCAGTCATCAGTGGAATTCATGGTCTGTTACTATCCAGTTTCTAAGTTCACAGCCATTTTGATTCTATCATTGTTGCACATATGACCTGAAGAATTACACCTATGCAACAGCACAGACTTTCAGCCACTTGTTTTCACCCTTCTACAATACCAGTTAAGGTTATGTTTTCTTCAAAGCTCCTTATTATAATATATTCCCCAGCAATATCCATCTGTAAGTGGGTAAAATTGGCAGACACTACTCTGATGTTCATAATTTTAAAAAAAAATTCCTTGGATTGTAGTCCAGGACAATTGCTTTGAAAATTTTACTAGTTGTGAAAATGTTTCTGCTAGTTTCCCAAAGTGTGCTTAACACTAGAGTTCATTTTCATTTTCTCCCCACTCTAATTCCAACTTCATTTTGATTTGTCTAAGGACAACAGTGGAAGTCTGTGGCAGAATTGGTAACAGAATCTGGATCTTCTGAGTCCTTGTCTCTTGGAGGGTGGCACTAACCCTTGAAGAAGGAGCAGGACAAGTGCACCCTGTGCCTGGTTTGCAGACCCCCACTTAGAGTTAACAGAGGGTACATGGGCCTAGATGGAAGAGAGACCTGTTGAGTCAGAGCTGCAAGAAGCAGAAGTAGCATGACAATCCTGTGAGACAGAAGAGGAAGAACCCCTGGGAGCTGTAGCACAGAGTGTGCTGAGGAACTGTTTTTGTGTGTTTTGTCTGTATTGGAAAACAAAACAGCCTGGAAAGAGTCTCTGGTCATGGCAGAGGGTTCTTAACAATTTGGGGGAAAGCCCTGTCTTGTGACCTTTGGTGGAGAATATGGGCAGGTGATTGGTCCCTAGAATAGGGAAGAAACTGGACTCCAAGCAGGTCTTGTGAACTCAGATTGTGGGTGCACCCTTGTCTGGGAAAATGGGGTATTGTCAAAGAAGATGGACAGACATCTGCCCAGAGATGTGTCAGGTATGCAAGGTGAGATTTGGGTCTACCCCACAGCAGGGGTTGAGCTGGGAGTACAGGAGCAGAGAGGTCAACTACATATTAGGGTACTGAAGGATCTTTTGTGACAGATGATTTTGGGAAGAGACTGGCTGGGTTTCCCAGCTCTGATACAATGGTAAGGTGTCATGAATCCGGAGCAGCAGTGTAGGGTAGAGAAAACCAACGGTGGAGAGACCTGAAGATTTCATGAAACGCCTGATAGGGGCTAAGAGGAAGCTTCCAGTCATCTTCAGAGCTTATTGGAACATCTTAAAAGAGAATTGACAAGAGCTGGAGGAAACCTCCCAGCAGAAGATCATCAATAAAACCTGAACAAGAATTAGCACAGTCTAGAGTTAGAGTGTGGAAAACAGCAATGCTTGAATCTGGAGCAGACCTTGGCCACGCTTCAGATTGAGAAGATTGTCAGGGAACAGGAAGCCATTGCACAGACTCAAGGATGGGCAATGGATGCCCAGACAGGACATCAGATCGAACAGTATACAGTGGGGACCCAGACGGACCTCGTTAGCATGAGGCCAGGAGTGAAAGTGAAGAAGGGAAGTTAAGGGACAGTTTTATGGCTCCCATCATGAGGACTGGAGGACTGCCAGAACAACTGGTAGCTGCAGAATGCATGCTACAGATGAGAAAGAGAGCAACCGGTGATTCAGGAAGAGAGAGGTTGTCCGATTCTGGTGGTTAATCAGCTTGAGAGAGAATTAGACCTTCTGCATACAGGTCCTCAAAGTCCCAGATTAGAAAATGAGGCTGTATTGATGGTGTCCTGGTGAAGGTAAGGACTGTAAGACTTGCCCTAAGTGTGGACAAGGCCTTCAAGGTGGGAGGAGTGTACCAGGGTGACATTGGCTCTTTAAGAGGGAGCAGGGCCAGTGCATTCTGTGCCTTGTTAACTGACCCTGTTAGGGAACCTGGGTCTAGAGGGAAGGGAGACCTGGTGAGTCAGTGCTCTGGAACTGCAAGAAGCAGGAGCAGCAGGAAGTTCCTGTGAGAAGTAAAGGGAGAGAAAAAAACCTTGGGAGCTAAAGCTCGAGATGGGCTGAGGAACTGTTTTTTTGTTTGTTTTGCCTGTGTTGGAAAATAAAACTATCTGGAAAAAGAGTGGTTGTGGCAGTGGGTCTTTTGGGAGCCGGGGTGAAGGCCACTTTGTTACACGGTCCAGTGACTTAACCATACGACTGTCCTTTCTTTCTTTTTATTGTACCTCAAGGTCGTTTCCAATGGCATTTCTTTTTTGCCAGAAGATTCAAGGAGCTTCATGTCTTATCCTGCTAGGTACAGGGACTACCAAGATAAGGTTCCTTTCCTGAAAGGTTTTCCTGTATGTCATTTGAACCAGGAAGTAGCCTTTCCCACTCTTTTGTCCTAATCCACAAAATTCCAAGTAGGGTGAGCTACATTGCCTGGACATTAACAGCTGTCTGAATTTATCTTTGCTAAGAACTGAGAGATTCAAAGTGTTTATTCATATTGCATCAATGTCCTAATTTAGGAAAGTTAGGCAGCTTCCAGTTAGTTTCAAAATGGATTGAGACGAAAGCACGTATTTCTGCCCTCCTTTTCCACATGGATGGAGTCTTTGTGGGAAGAGAGTTTGGAGTGTCTGATGGAATTCTGCAAGGCGGCCACCTAGACATCAACTCTCACATTCACCGAGAACTCTCCATTTGTTGTACAAACATAATTGGATGCAGCTTTTGTCAGAAAGATGCGGCTGGCAGCTGTTAAGACATTCATCCCTTCCTCCTGTAGGATTTTTTTATTGCTAAAGGATGTCCCAAGCAATTAGACTGGTTGAAGAAAAAAAGTAAGAAAATGTATTTTCTTGTGATACCAGTCTAGGCCCCCACCTTGGAAAGATTAATACAATACCCTTTTATAAAGTTTCATCTTGGTTTTACAATTGTTCAAGGTCGTTCTTTTTACCGGAACTGCTTTCCAAGTCTCAGCTGAATTCTGAGCTGGTAAGTCCTTTCAGTGTACTGAGGAGAGAAGGATAATGTGTCAAAAACCCTGTTATTTTTTTCTCAATTAGCTAGCAGGGAAGAACTATACCCAAGCAACTGGATTGGTATAGAAATTAATGAAGAAAGGAAGTTTAACAAGCATGGACAATATCCTCTAAAATCAGCAGTTATTTTATATTTACTTCTAGATCATAGATGAAAATTTTGAATAGTGTTGGCTGATCCCTGTAGAATGCTACTAAAAACACTCCCATTACATGATGATTCCCCATTAACAATTACTTTTTGAGAAGTCAGTTAACCAGGTTTTACTCCATTTGGCATGTGTTTTGTTGATATTGCCCAGTGCTAATTTTTTAATCAGAATGGCATGCAATACTAAATTTTTTAATCAGAATGGCATACAAAAATCTATGTTTACTAGATCTACGTAGTTACATTTATCAACCAAATTTTATAATCTCATGAAACAAGGGTCGACAACCTTCAGCATGTGGCCCATCAGGGTAGTCCACTGGTGGGCCACAAGACATCTTGTTTACATTGACTGTCTGCAGGCACGGCTCCCCACAGCTCCCATTGGCCCACACCACTTCCTGCAGCTCCCACTGTCTGGGAAAGGTGAACCGCAGCCACTGGGAGCTGCAGGAGGACGTATCTGCAGATGGTCAACGTAAACAAACTGTCTCGCGGTCTGCAAGCAGATTACCCTCATGGGCCATGTGCTGAAGATTGCCGACCCCTGTCATAAAAGAATGAAATCAGGTTTGTTTGACAAGATCACCTGATTGTCTCCATATTTGGACAGAAGTGGGAAGCACCTGAAAAAGAGATTTGTGAAGCAGATTACTTGTAAGTTCATACGCACCTTTGCTAAGCCCTATAGTTTGGGTATTAGTGTGGTGCACTTTTCTCTGGTGCTTTATAAAGGCTGTAATTTGTGTGTGTGTATGTGTGTAATCAAGAGGTATAGTTTCCTCCTCCTGAATTCAGCTCATTTACATTGCTATTTAGAGTCCATTAGTATGGATTACTAGAGCTACTCTTGTCATTTTTCCCTACATGTAAAATGGGTTTCTGTTAAAGTAGCTCCAGCCTCCCACCTGCTTATTGTTATTCTATAGCTCTCTTCTATTGGTGTAGTGGTTCTGGGGAAGTTGCACTCCTGCTTATACTGTGGGTATTAGCAGTATTGTTTGCTTGTTTCATGAACCTTTTGTAATTTTCTTCATCCAATTGTCACCTGTGAAATGAGAAGGGGCCATTGCATTTCACCTGATTCTTCACCAGTTATGTAACTAAAATAGTCCTTGCCATAGTGCATGGATACAATGGAGATTTGAAAATCTATACATACTTTAATATCTATGGTGAATTACAAGTATTTTGTGAAAACAGTTGTTCCTATTTTAAGTTAAACAATTTGGTCTCAGTATGCATTTGAGAGGCAATGTATCTATAGATTAGAAAAGAGAATTGCTGTTCAGGATTTTTATTTTTTACTCTCAGTTGTCCCACTGCCTGTAATATGGAAGAAGTAACTTAAAAACAATTCTTGTTTGAAAGTTTTGACTTATGTCTAAAGGCACCCGTATCTTTACACAAATAAATATACTGATTGTGATGGGTTGGAGAACAGAACCCCCCTTTGGTAGCTGCCACCTGATGTGCCAAGACTACTTCTGCCTCTGCTTTCCTGCCAGCTTGGGACCCCAATACTCTGTCTTGCTGAGTCAGACATGCCCATCTGCTCCAATAAAGACTCAGGTCTGAATTACTTGCCCCAAAGCTGCAGACTTAACTGAAAGGAGCTTACAGAAGGGTTCTTGTTTTTAACATTCAGATGCTCAGCTCCCAATGGGGTCTAAACCCAAATAAATCTGTTTTACCCTGTATAAAGGTTATACAGAGTAAGCTCATAAATTGTTCACCCTCTATAACACTGATAGATAGAGATGCACAGCTGTTTGCCTCCCCCAGATATTAATACATACTCTGGGTTAATTAATAAGTAAAAAGTGATTTTATTAAATACAGAAAGTAGGATTTAAGTGGTTCCAGGTGGTAACAGACAGAACAAAGTTAGTCACCAAGCAAAATAAAATAAAACATAGAAATCTATGTCTAATCAAACTGAATACAGATAATCTCACCCTTAGAGATACTTCAGTAATTTTTTTCCTCAGACTGGACACCTTCCAGGCCTGAACACAATTTTTTCCCCTGGTACAGCTCTTGTTCCTGCTCAGGTAGTAGCTAGGGGATTCCTCATGATGGCTCTCCCCTTTGTTTTGTTCCACCCATTTATGTGTTTTTTGCATAAGGCAGAAATCCTGTGTCCCTCTCTGGGTTCCCACCCCTCCTTCTCAATGGAAAGACACCAGGTTAAAGATGAATTCCAGTTCAGGTGACATGATCACATGTCACTGTAAGACTTCAAGCCTTCATTCCTCTCAGCCTGACTCACGGGAAGGCCTGCCTGCAAACAGAGCCATCCACAGTCATTTGTCCTGGTTGATGGATGCCATCAAGATTCCAAACCACCGTTACTGGCCCACACTTTGCATAATCACAATAGTCCTTCAGAGTTATATTTTATATTTCTAGTTTTAGATACAAGAGTGATATATTTATACAAATAGGATGACCACACTCAGTAGATTATAAATTTTGTAATGATACTTTACAGGAGACCTTTTGCATGAAGCATATTCCAGTTGCATAATATTCACTCATTAGCATATATTTATAAAATCATATAGAGTGCAATGTCAACTGATATCCAAAGGTACTGAGCACATATAGCTCCCACTGAAGCCAGTAGCTACAACTGCTCAGTACCCCTGAAAATCAGGTCTCTTCGATACTTGCCTAAGTGTGGAGTAGTTGCCTATTTTAAGGCACACACATTTTGGTTTTAACTTTTTGTGCCTTAGTTTCCTAATGTGTAAAATTGGGAGAATATTTTCTACCAAACTTCATGGAGCTGTTGCAAGACTCCATTAACATTTGTTAGTATTTTGATAACGCAAGGTGAAAGTTGCTACATAGGATCCTGAGCCTGCATCTATTGAAATCATTGAGCACAGAACTGGGCCATGTGTGAAAAGTTTTGTTTATCTTTCACCTATTGATGTTTTTGTGTATGCAAGCCATTGTTTGTTTGAAGAGGACAACAGAATTATTTGAAGCTGTTTATTGTGTATATGAGTGTAGAGATTAAGAAGGGATGTGTCTGGTAACGAAGAAGGTATTACATTGGTCTACAATTTTTGAGAAGTCGTCTGCTTCAGAGATAAAATGTGCTATTTATTATGTATTTTGATGTGCTGAATTCAAATATGACAATTAAAACAACTGATTGGCTACTGTTTCTAAGATATTTAAGTTTTTACATTTTATGTCTATGTATATTGTGTAGATAGTAGAGTTTTAATAATAAATTGTAAACCTAGGTCTTTTCATGTGTTTATGGTTGCTTTACATGCTAATATTTCACCTGTCCTGTTTATGTAACACTTTAAAAATCAGCAAAAGGGTTCTATAAATAAAATTTATTATGAAACAAAAGGCAAAAAACTATTATGTACATAGTTTAGTGCTATTCAGTGTCTACTCGGCGCTTCTTGGCTTGTCTCTTGTATTCATTAAATGGAGCATCTCTTGTCACTGTCCAGCAATAGTCTGCAAGCATTGATGGGCTCCATTTGCCCTGATAGCGTTTCTCCATTGTTGCAATGTCCTGGTGAAATCGCTCGCCGGGCTCGTCGCTCACTGCTCCGCAGTTCGGTGGAAAAAAATCTAGATGAGAGTGCAAAAAATGTATCTTTAGTGACATGTTGCAACTAAGGCTTTTGTATGCCTTGAGGAGGTTTTCCATCAACAACCTGTAGTTGTCTGCCTTGCTGTTTCCGAGAAAATTTGTTGCCACTAACTGGTAGGCTTTCCATGCCATCTTTTCCTTGCCACGCAGTGCATGGTCAAATGCATCATCTTGAAGAAGTTCACGAATCTGAGGACCAACAAAGACACTTTCCTTTATCTTAGCTTCACTTAACCTTGGAAATTTTCCACGGAGGTACTTGAAAGCTGCTTGTGTTTTGTCAATGGCCTTGACAAAGTTCTTCATCAGACCCAGCTTGATGTGTAAGGGTGGTAACAAAATCTTCCTTGATTCAACAAGTGGTGGATGCTGAACACTTTTCCTCCCGGGCTCCAATGACTGTTGGAGTGGCCAGTCTTTCTTGATGTAGTGGGAATCTCTTGCACGACTATCCCATTCGCAGAGAAAACAGCAGTACTTTGTGTATCCAGTCTGCAGACCAAGCAAGAGAGCAATAACCTTCAAATCGCCACAAAGCTGCCACTGATGTTGGTCATAGTTTATGCACCTCAAAAGTTGTTTCATGTTGTCATAGGTTTCCTTCATATGGACTGCATGACCAACTGGAATTGATGGCAAAACATTGCCATTATGCAGCAAAACAGCTTTAAGACTCGTCTTCGATGAATCAATGAACAGTCTCCACTCATCTGGATCGTGAACGATGTTGAGGGCTGCCATCACAACATCGATGTTGTTGCAGGCTACAAGATCACCTTCCATGAAGAAGAATGGGACAAGATCCTTTTGACGGTCACGGAACACGGAAACCCTAACATCACCTGCCAGGAGATTCCACTGCTGTAGTCTGGAGCCCAACAGCTCTGCCTTACTCTTGGGTAGTTCCAAACCCCTGACAAAGTCATTCAGTTCACCTTGTGTTATGAGGTGTGGTTCAGAGAAGGAGGATGGGAGAAAATGTGGGTCCTGTGACATTGATGGTTCAGGACCAGAAGTTTCATCCTCTTCCTCTTCATCGTCTGACTCAAGTGAGAATGATTCTGGTGCATCAGGAACCAGCAGTCCTTCTCCGTGGGGTACTGGGCGGATAGCTGATGGAATGTTTGGATAATGCACAGTCCACTTTTTCTTCTTTGACACACCTTTCCCAACTGGAGGCACCATGCAGAAGTAACAATTGCTGGTATGATCTGTTGGCTCTCTCCAAATCATTGGCACTGCAAAAGGCATAGATTTCCTTTTCCTGTTCAACCACTGGCGAAGATTTGTTGCACAAGTGGTGCAGCATATGTGTGAGGCCCACCTCTTGTCCTGATCTCCAATTTTGCAGCCAAAATAAAGGTGAGAGGCTTTCTTAACCATAGTGGTTATACTGTGCTTTTGTGATGCAAAAGTCACTTCACCACAAACATAGCAGAAGTTATCTGCACTGTTCACACAAGTACGAAGCATCTTTGCTCACTTTGGCTAAACAGAAATGTGTCCCTTTGCAAAATCAAACACTGACAAATAAGAGAGCATGACACTGTATGATTTCTAGAGCTGATATAGGGCAATTTGTTCAGCAGAGTGATGTAAGCTCCGTTATGATTGCATCATCCATGACTTCTAGGAATAACATGATGCAATTCATATCATGTATGACGCAATACCAACTTCAGATTGCAGCATTCATTGTTTTGCCTAAAAAGCAAGTACTGTCCAAACCCAGTCATAGATTTATTCATAGATCCAGTCAAAGATGTACTGTAGTCATTTCTGGTTTAAACTGAGATCCCTTCCCTTTATAACTCACTTATCCTCCACCATTCCCAAGTCAAGGGTTGTATATACTGACCCAATAGCATATCTTGAAAACTAGAGCCAATCGACAATTTTAAGCATCATTTTCTTTCTCAGTGACCCAGAATTAGTAAAGTTGGAGTACATTTATTTCAGAAGCAATTTGGCTGTAGAGCAGTGTTATTCAATATGCAGTTGTGAGGGTACAAACATTAATAGCAAGATTGTGCAACAAGTTGAGGAACAATAACTTAGATGTGTAAAATTGTGCCCTTAAAGAAACAAAATTATTTCAATTGCATTAAGTACTTCAACAGCACTTCTGAAAACAGTTCTGTGTCTTCGGGTATGCAGTTTCATGCATCATTGCCCATAATTGTGCACTTAAAATACAATATCTAGAAATCCAGCCTTCCCAAATATATACACACACACACACACACACATATACTCACACATTTTCTTCTTTGTTTCCAGGAAAAATATTCAGATGTTACCAGTCGGCTAGATGAAACCACTCACATTATTGAAAATTTTCAAAACAGAATTCATGAATTAAATGAATTAGCAGAGACAAAGCAAAAACAAATTGAAACTACAGAGAAATCCCTCGTAGAATTGAGGTAAGAATTTCCATTCCTATCAAAGTTTTTTAAAAGGTAGCTTTTATGTTATCTGTACAGTACTATTTATAGTAAATATAATGCAGTTTTTATCAATAATTTGAAAGTATTTTTGTTTGATTATACTTTGTGGGTTTTGTGCATTTGTAGAGGACATTCATGATGAATTGTCTGCCTGATAAATGGTATTTTAGGCATCAGGACTATTTTCCAAAATCTAATAAAATCCATGGTCAGTTGCATCTTTAATTAATGGAGGATTTCTTGTGTTCCGGTTTTTCTTTGTTTCAAGAAATGTGGACCTACACTTACTGTGACTGACGAGTCCTGAAAATAGTCTCCAAGGGCCCTATCCAGCTGAAAATACCTGTAGCCTTCTAGGCCACGCAGCCCTTGGAGGGCCATATATGATGATTGCACAGCAGGCTTACCCTTCTCCAGGATAAAGGTGAGCCTGCTGTGCAATGTCAAAGAGAAAATAGATGTGTGCTGTTGAATTGCAAAGTTACTTACAGGATGGGGAAGTCATGAAAAAAGAGTTCTTCTTTGAGTGCTTGCTCATTTCGATTCCAATTAGGTGAGCGCACGCTGCATGCACAATCGTCAGAAGATTTTTACCCTAGCAACACTCGGTGGGGCGGCTGAGGCGCCCTTATGGCACCGGATATATGCCCCTGCCAACCCAGCGCCCCCTCAATTTCTTCTTACCACACATGAGAGTTGTTGGAACTGTGGAGTGCGGCATAGCTGATCTCCACTTCCCTAGCTCTTTACTCGATTATACCTGTAGATAGTTGTTTGTTAGTAGTTTCTAGTTGTAGTTAATAGTAGTTAGTGTATATAGTAATTGGAGGTAAGCGGCTTCTCCCCTTCCCTCCCTCCCAGTACCGGGCCCATGCCTAGGTCTCCGGGCTTCAAATCCTGCTCGGCCTGCCTTAAGCCGATGCCTGCGGGAGACCCCCACGACTCCTGTCTGAAGTGCCTGGGGGAATCCCACCAATCAGATAAGTGCCACATTTATAAGGCGTTCAAGCCTTGGACAAAAAAGGAGCAGGACTTTCATTTGAAGCAGCTCCTCATGGAAGCGGCAATTAGCCTGACGCCCTCTGCCCCGTGCCGAGACCCGGCGCCGTCGGTCCAAATTGCGCTTCCGGCACCGGATCGACCCGGCACGGCAAAGACTCCCAGCACCGGACGTCTCCAGCATCGTTACCAGCACGGCACCGCTTGCTGTCTCCGGGAGCCAGGAAACAGCACAAGCAACCTGCTGCTCCTGTACAGTTGCCAGCACCACTTGTGCCCCCCTTGGAGCAGAGTTCCATGCCGGACCGCCCCACGAAGGTTCCAGCTCTGGCACCATCGATTCCAGTGCCGCAAGCACAATTAAATCCGGTGCACATAAGCTTCCTGGTGCGCATCGTGGTCGAGCTTGGTCTGCCTTGCACCCCAGAGACTTTCTCCACTGCTTGCGACCTGATTGCGCTCACTGAGCTGGGACTGTCACGAACTTTGGTACTGCCGGTGCGGGCTGTTCCATCGATAGGGAAGCCCTCCATGATTCGCCCTCCATCGCAGAGCAAGAAGGGTCGGCACTAATCTCGGTCCCAGTCCAGGTCACGGTCCCGATCCAAGCACTGGTCTCCTCCATGACACCGCTCACAGTCCCGGCATTGATCACCATCTTGACGCTGGTCGTACTTGCGGTGCCGCTCCACCTCAAAAAGATCTCCTTCCCAATACGGTCGGTACTGGTCCAGCTCCCAGCACCGGTCCTGGCACTGGGTCTCCTCGGAGACATTCCCGGTGCCTCTCCGCCCATAGATCTTCATCGAGGTCCAGATCTACCTCCCAGCACTAATACGACCGTCAGTCCCAGTCCAGATCACGGTACCACTCGAGATGGCGGTACCAATCTCCATCCCTGCGGTGCAAGCCAGCAACGCATGACAGTGCAACCCAGCATGAGCAGTCAGCTCCACTTTGGCCTTCCTGCCCCAACTCAAGGTCATCCCAAGTGGAGAGTGGCTACCGCGTCCATGACCAAGATGTGGATGGCGCTAGCCAATGGCACGACGAGGGACAAGATACTGCTCAGGGACCCCCAGAATAGTCATTTTGGACCCCTTGGGCATACCATCAGGCCCAAGGTACCCCATCGGGAGCTTCTCGTTCTGCCCACTTAGAACCTTGGGTCCCGGAGGCCACTGTCAGTTCCCCGCAACCCAGGGGGCTTGGAGGTGATGGCCCTACCCTCAGCTCAGGCCTATGCCCCTGGCGTGGAAGACCTAGGGCAGCTGGACCCCCTCCCAGCAGGACTTGCCCCAGGACCCTTTAGTCCTGGGTGTATCCTCCTGGTACGCCCCAGACAAGGCGGTGGCGGGCACGTCCTCCTCTGGCTCACCACCTATAAACCTCCATGCGCACCAAGACTTGCTTCGTAGGGTTGCACAAAACATGAACCTCCAGGTGGAGGAAGTGGTGGAGGTTGAGGATCCAGTGGTGGACATTTTATCTGCCGATGCCCTCACACGTTTAGCCTTGCCCTTTATTAGGACCATCCAGGCTAATGCCAATTAAATCTGGCAGTCTCCGGCGTCTATTCCTCCCACTGCCAAGGGAGTGGAGAGGAAGTACTTAGTCCCCTCCAAAGACTATGAGTACTTGTACATTCACCCCCAACCATGCTCCCTCGTTGTACAGTCCATTAATGAGAGGGAAAGACATGGTCAACAAGCTCCCACTCCTAAATTCAAGGACGCTAGATTCCTGGATTTATTCAGGTGCAAGATCTGTTCAACTGGCGGCCTACAACTTAGGGTGGCTAACCAGCAGGCCCTCTTGAGCCATTATAATTATTATACCTGGAACTCGATGGGGAAGTTCAAAGAGCTGGTTCCTCAGGAGTCCAGGGAGGAGTTTGGGGCCTTACTAGAGGAGGGCAAGAAAGTAGCCAGGACCTCCTTGCAGGCTTCAATAGATGCAGCAGACTTGGTGGCTAGGACTCTAGCCTCGGGTGTAGCTATGCGCCATATCTCATGGCTGCAGGTGTCCTGTCATCCATCGGAGCTCCAACAAACAATTCAGGGACTGCCCTTTGATGGCCAGGGGTTATTTTCAGACAAAACTGACTCCAGATTCCGGAGCCTGAAGGATAACTGGGCCATCATGCGCTCATTGAGCATGCATACCCTGGTGACGCAATGTAGGCCCTTCCAATCCCAACCACAGTGCACCTACCCTAACCCCCGGCCGAGACAGGACTTTTCTAGAAGACATGGTTGCGGTGGTAGGAGGAGGCAATCTGGTCCTCAGACAGGCCAGAACCAGGGCCCCCCCCCCAAACCATCGGCGGGGCCCAAACAAAACTTTTGAAGGTGCATCCAAGGTTGGAGCACTAGTCTCCTTACAGAATCCTTCCCCACCTTTCACCAACCACCTCTCCTCTTTCCTCCCTGCATGGTCCTGCATAACATAAGACTGCTGGGTCCTACGCACGGTGGAAAGTAGAAACCGACTTCAATTTGTTTTGTTCCCCCCTTCCCACCCTCCCCCTGTCCCTCTTCAGGGACCCCTCTCATGAGCAACTCCTTCTACAGGAGGTGCAGATGCTCCTAACTATCAGAGCTATAGAGAAGGTTCGAAGGGATTTTATCAGCAGGGGGTTTATTCCCACTACTTCCTAATCCCCAAGGCAAAGGGGAGGTGTCATAACATTTCTTCCCAGATCTGGACCTTAGCGTCCAAAATATGGGTGTTAGCATGAAAACCTCCAAGCTTAGGTACCAGCTTGGACCTGGTATCGCTGCCACCAGCTAAGAATTATACAGTGCCTAGCTCACTGTGGTCTCCCCAAAACCTTCCCTGGGGGACCCCAAGACTCAGATTCCTTGAGTCTCACAACAAAGGGGAATAAACCATTTCCCTTCCCCCTCCTCCCCTCCAGGTGTTCCCTCCCTGGTTTCCTGGGGAGATATACAGAAGCAAGCTCCGTGAATCTAAACAAAGGAATTCTACCCTCCCTGTTTCCAGTCCTGGAGACACAAGTACCAAGAGAGCTAATCTCTCTTCCCCTTTACCCAGAGGGTATGCAAAGTAAGGCTTAGTAAATCTAACACAAAGAGATTTTCCCCCTGATTCCTCCTCTCACCAATTCCCTGGTGAGCTGCAGACTCAATTCCCTGGAGTCCCCACTAAAGAAAAACTCCAACAGGTCTTAAAAAGAAAGCTTTATATAAAAAGAAAGAAAAAGGACATAATATATAGTCTCTGCATCAAGGTGACAATATACAGGGTCAATTGCTTAAAGGGAAAAAATGAATAAACAGCCTTATCCAAAAAGAATACAATTCAAAACACTCCAGCAACTGCACACATGTAAATACAAAAGAAAACAATATAAACCTATTATCTTACTATCCTTGTACTTACAACTTGGAAACAGAAGATTAGAAAGCCAGGAGATAGAAAAATCACTCTCAGAGCCAAGAGGGTCAGACCCAAGACAAAGAACAAAGAACTCACACCCAAAACTTCCCTCCCCCCAGATTTGAAAAAGTCTTGTTTCCTGATTGGTCCTCTGGTCAGGTGTTTCAGGTTACTGGTGTTACCCCTTTACAGGTAAAAGAACATTAACCCTTAGCTATCTGTTTATGACAGGAGGCAATGGCCCATTCCGGACCTGCATGGACTCAACAAATTTGTGGTAAAGTTGAAGTTCCACATGGTTTCCCTGGGGACCATTATCCCTTTCCTGGATCCTGGAGACTGGTATGCTGCCCTTGACCTGAGGGACACGTACTTCCACATAGCGATCTACCTGCTGCATAGGCTTCGCTTTGTGGTCAGTCAACGACTCTTCCAGTTTACCGTCCTCCCCTTCCGCCTATCCACGACACCAAGAGTATTCACAAAGTGTATGGCTGTCATAGCTGCCTCGCTCCATCGATATCGGATCCAAGTGTTTCTGTACCTCGATGACTAGCTCATTCGGGGTTGATCCGAGCTCCAGGTGCAATCCCATGTTCGGTTCACCGTGAACTTGTTCATACAGCTGGGCCTGCTGCTCAATGTCGAAAAGTCCACTTTGCAGCCAACCCAGAGAATAGATTTCATCGGAGCAGTCCTAGATTCAAATCTCGCCCGGGCGTGCCTACCGCATCCCTGGTTCCAGTCCATTGCAAACATTATCCATAGCCTCTGAAGCTTCCAAACCTCGACAGCACGCACGTGCCTCGGTCTACTGGGATACATGGCGTCTTGCACCTTCGTGACCAGACATGCCAGACTATGCCTCCGTCCACTTCAGGCCTGCCTTTCATCAGTCTACCGTCCAGGCCGAGACAATCTAGACATGGTGCTCACGGTACCAACGGAAGTCTTAAGCTCCCTGGCTTGGTAGCTGAACCCCAACTTCGTATGCGGGGGGATGCCATTCCATGTCCCACAGTCCTCCCTAGTCCTAACCATGGATGCATCATCTTTGGGCTGGGGTGCTCACCTTGAGGACCTTTGCACACAGGGCTTTGGTCCACACAAGAGATAAGCCTGCACATCAACGTATGGGAACTGAGAGCAGGACACCTGGCATGTCAGGTGTTCTGCAAACACCTTCAGGGCCATTGTGTCGCAGTCTTCACAGACAACACAATGGCCATGTTTTACATTAACAAGCAAGGGGGAGCATGATCGTTCCTCCTCTGTCAGGAAGCCATTCACCTGTGGGAATTCTGCATAGCCCACTCGATCGACCTGGTGGCGTTGTTTCTCCCGGGAATCCAAAACACCTTGGCAAATTGCCTCAGTAGGTCCTTCCTGGCTCACGAGTGGTCGATTCGCCTGGATGTTATCCTTTCTGTTATCCAGAAGTGTGGGTTTCCCCACATTGACCTTTTCGCCTCTCGTGAGAATCGGAAGTGCCAGCAGTTCCGCTCTCTCCAGAGGCGTTCCTCGGGCTCCCTGTCAGATGCTTTCCCAATGCCGTGGAAAGACCATTTGCTCTACACATTTCCTACATTCCCATTGGTCCACAAGGTCCTTCTCAAATTGCGAAGAGACATGGCCTGCTTAATCTTGATTGCCCCGGCATGGCTCAGGCAACATTGGTACACCACGCTCCTCGATCTGTCGGTGACCACACCAATTCCATTCCCAGACCTGATCACTCAGGAGCACGGCTGACTGTGTCATCTGGACCTGCAATCTCTCCATCTCACAGCATGGATGCTGCATTGCTAACTCAATCTGAGCTGCGTTGCTCCCCCTCGGTGCAGCACGTACCCTTCGGTAGCAGAAAGTTCTCTACTAGGTCCACGTATCTGGCCAAGTGGAAGCGTTTCGCCTGCTGGTGTGCCCTGAGCAACACTGCCCCTCTGGAGGTGCCAGTACCTACCAGCCTAGATTATCTCTTGTCCTTGAAACAGCAAGGCCTAGCAGTTTCATCCATCAGAGTACACCTAGCAGCAATTTCGGACTTCCACCTGGGTGAAAATGGGCGCTCAGTTTTCTCCAATCCAATGGTCAGCAAGTTCTTCAAGGGATTGGAACGTCTGTACCCGCAAATTCGGCATCCAGCCACCAACGTGGGACTTCAGCCTAGTCCTATCCAAGTTTATGGTGCCCCGTTCGAGCCGATGGTCACTTGCTTGCTTCTGTCCCTTTCCTGGAAAACAGCTTTCCTCATCACTATCACCTCGGCGAGACATGTGTCGGAACTTCAAACTCTCACGTCGGACCCACTGTATACAGCTGCGACCACACCTTGCCTTCCTTCCTAAGGTGGTTTCTGCCTTCCATGTCAACCAAGACATCTTCCTTCTGGTCTTCTACCTGAAGCCGCACACTTCTCGAGGAGAGCAACAGCTGCATTCCCTAGATGTTTGCAGGTCCCTTGCCTTTTACATCGAATGAACGAAACCCTTTAGGAGGACGACCCAGCTGTTCATAGCAGTGGCAGACCGGATGAAAGGCCTCCTGGTCTCCATGCAGTGCATTTCATCCTCGATTATATCATGCATCCGTGCATGCTATGATTTGACTGATGTCCCAAGTATGCACCTTACTGCCCACTCTACTAGGGCTCAAGCTTCATCCTCTGCCTTCCTGGCTCATGTGCCCATACAGGAGATCTGTAGGGCAGCAACTTGGTCATCAGTACATACCTTTGCTTCCCACTACGTGACAGTGCGGCAGTCCAGGAGTGATACTGCATTTGGTTCAGCGGTCCTTCACTCCGCGACATCTCACTCCGACCCCACCGCCTAGGTAAGGCTTGGGAGTCACCTAATTGGAAGAAGAAAAGATGGTTACTCACCTTTGTAACTGTTGTTCTTCGAGATGTGTTGCTCATATCCATTCCAAACCCGCCCCTTCTTCCCCTCTGTCAGAGTAGCCGGCAAGAAGGAACTGGGGGCGCGTGCTGGGGCATATAGCCTCAGCCGATCTGCTGAGTGTTGCTAGGGTAAAAATCTTCTGACGATCATGCATGCGGTGCGCGCACCTCTAATTGGAATGGATATGAGCAACACATCTCGAAGAACAACAGTTATGAAGGTGAGTAACCGTCTTTTACTTGCCTCCACACCTTATAACTCCTTTCCTGTCATCACATTCACTTCCATTTGCAGGTGCTACACATTCCCAGCTGCCTGAGATTGCCTTCTTCCAAACCTTGATTCAAGCAGAATGATTCAGCTGAACCTAGTGCTCAGACCTCCAGTCCAGTGGACTCCAAAAATAGAGAGGATCAGTGTTCAGTATCTCATGTCCAGCAGTTGATACTGACATCCATTTGATCAGTTTCATGCAATGGGATGCTGTATCCCTAACTTTATTCCTTGGGTCTGGCCAAGAATCTTTAATAGCAACTGAAGTTGGTAGTGAAAGGTTGTAGTATTTGTTTTGTCACTTCCAGTAACTCTCTAGTTCTGAATAGTTATTGAGTTCAGCACTCCTTCTGCTGAGGGATTCTGCAATAATTTTTCCAATTCCTACTCTTTAAAAAAGACCATTGATTTTGAAATTTTGTAAAGAATACTTTGAATATTTCTTGAGCCTCTGCTTCTCAGGTATCCCATCTCACTCTTAAAGATCTGAAGCCACTCCACTTCCAAGACTTGGATCCAAATGATTGAAGTTGCTTGTTCCCCATCTAATTTTTACCATTCTCCTCTGCACAGAGACCATACAGCACAAGTGGAATTCCTCCCCTATGTGAATTGCTGGAAAACTAGGATAGTGCACCTATGGCCTCTATGATCTTTGGAGCATACAGCCTGTGTAAAAAAAAAAAGGGGGGGGGAGGAGAAAGGAAAAAAAGACGGTTACTCACCTTTGTAACTGTTGTTCTTCGAGATTTTTTGCTCATATCCATTCCAGTTAGGTGTGCGTGCGCCGCGTGCACATTCGTCGGAGATTTTTACCCTAGCAACACTCGGTGGGCTGGCAGGGTGCCCCCTGAAGTGGCGCTGCCATGGCGCCTGATATATACCCCTGCCGGCCCATCTGCTTCTCAGTTCCTTCTTGCCGGCTACTCCGACAGTGGGGAAGGAGGGCGGGTTTGGAATGGATATGAGCAACACATCTCAAAGAACAACAGTTACAAAGGTGAGTAACCGTCTTTTCTTCTTCGAGTGCTTGCTCATATCCATTCAAGTTAGGTGATTCCCAAGCCTTACCTAGGCGATGGGGTCGGAGTGAGACGTTGCGGAATGTAAGACCGCTGAGCCGAAGGCGGCATCGTCTCTAGACTGTTGGACCAATGCGTAATGCGAAGCAAAGGTGTGGGCGGAAGACGAAGTGGCCGCGTGGCAGATTTCCTGTATGGGAACATGGGCCAAGAACGCGGCAGATGAGGCTTAAGCCCGAGTAGAGTGGGCAGTAAGATGGCCAGTCGGAACATGAGCCAAGTCGTAGCATGTCCAAATACAGAATGTCACCCAAGAAGCAATCCATTGGGAAGAGATTGCCATGTCCTTCATACGTTCTGCCACCGCTACAAATAGCTGAGGTGAACGCCGGAAGGGTTTGGTCCTCTCGATGTAAAACGCGAGAGCCCTGTGGATATCCAGAGTATGCAGCTGCTGTTCCCGTCGCGATGAGTGCAGTTTTCGAAAAAAGACTGGCAGGAAGATGTCCTGATTAACGTGAAAGGAGGAGACAACCTTAGGGAGGAACGCCGGGTGTGGTCGCAGCTGTACCTTGTCCTTATGGAACACTATATACGGAGGATCCACATTCAAAGCTCTAAGTTCCGAGACCCGTCTAGCCGAGGTGACAGCAACTAAGAATGCTGTCTTCCAGGACAGGTACAGCAGTGAGCATGTGGCTAAAGGCTCAAAGGGGGGCCCCATGAGCCTGGTTAAGACGAGGTTCAGGTCCCAGGTAGGGGCTGGTTGTCTGACCTGGGGATAGAGTTGCTCCAAGCCATTGAGGAATCTGGAAACTATAGGATGGAAAAAAACGGAACTGCCAGCATCCCCAGGATGGAAGGTGGAAATAGCTGCAAGGTGCACTCTTAGCGAAGGGATCACTAGACCTTGCTCTTTCAGAGACCATAAATAGTCCAAGATGGTGGGGACTGATACAGACTGCGGAGAAAGGTCCTGCTGAGCGCACCAGTGACAGAAGCACTTCCATTTAGCAAGGTATGTTGATCGCGTGGAGGGCTTTCTGCTTCCCAGCAGCACTTGTTGCACTGCGACCGAACAACGCAACTCCGATTGGCTCAACCAGCCAGCAGCCATGCAGTCAGATGAAGGGACTGCAGGTCCGGGTGGTGTAGCCTGCTGAAGTCCTGTGTGATCAGATCCGGGCAGAGTGGCAGGGGAATCAGGTCTGACAGAGACAGGTCGAGTAGCATGGTGTACCAATGCTGCCTCAGCCAAGCTGGAGCGATCAGGATAAGGCAGGCTTTGTCCCTGCGCATCTTGAGCAGAACTCGATGGACGAGAGGAAACGGTGGGAAGGCAGAACAGAAGTGGCCCGTCCATGGAATGAGGAACACGTCCGACAGGGAGCCTGGGGAGCAACCTTGCAGGGAGCAGAACACCTGGCATTTCCTGTTCTCCCTGGAGGCAAAAAGGTCTATTTGGGGAAAGCCCCACCTCCGGAAAACTGAATGGAGAATGTCTGGACGGATGGACCACTCGTGCGCCAGGAAGAACTTGCTCAGATGATCTACAAGCGTGTTCCGGACTCCTGGGAAGAAGGAGGCTACTAGGTCTATGGAGAGGGCTATGCAGAAGTTCCACAGTTGGATCGCTTCCTGACACAAGGGGGAGGACCGCGTCCCTCCCTGTTTGTTTATATAATACATGGCCGTTGTGTTGTCCGTGAAGTCTGCAACACAACAGCCCTGCAGATGGCGCTGAAACGCTTGGCACGCCAGCCGGACCGCTCTCAGCTCCTGGACATTGATGTGTAGCGTCAACTCCTGGGACGACCAAAGGCCTTGGGTGCGCAGGCGCCCTAGGTGAGCACCCTAGCCCAGGGAGGACGCGTCCGTTGTTAGGGACGTGGAGGGCTGGGGAAGATGGAACAGTCGTCCTGCACACACCCAGGAGGATGTTCGCCACCAGTTGAGGGAGCCGAGAACGCTCGGCGGAATTGTCAGAATGAGGTCTATGGCGTCTCTGTGCGGCCGATGGACGGAGGCGAGCCAGATTTGGAGAGGACACATTCGCAGCCTGGCGTGCTTTGTGACGAATGTGTATGCAGCCATGTGACCGAGGAGACCAAGGCAAGCGCGGGCAGAGGTTGTTGGAAAATGCTGGAGACCTTGGACAAGTGAGATTATGGCCTGAAACAGTTGGGGTGGGGGGCGTAAACTGGCCGTCGCAAGGTTGGAGTCCAGCATTGCCCCGTTAAACTCTATCTTCTGCGTAGGCATCAGAGTGGACTTGTCTAAGTTGATGATCAGGCCTAGACATAGAAAGAGGTCCTTGATAATGACCACATGGCTGATGCCTTGTGCCTCAGAGGCCCCTCGGATAAGCCAGTCGTAGAGGTAAGGGAAGACGTGTATCCGACGACGGCATAGGGAAGCAGCGACAACCGCCATACACTTTGTGAACACACGAGGGGCTGAGGAGAGGCCAAAGGGGAGGACAGTAAACTAGTAGTGTCGACGGTTTACCAAAAAGCGCAGATACCTCCTGTGAGGGAGATAAATTGCTATGTAGAAATATGCATCCTGCATGTCAAGAGCAGCGTATCAATCTCCGGGATCCAGGGAAGGAATAATGGTTCCCAGGGATACCATGCGGAACTTGAACTTTTTGATGAATTTATTCAGTCCTCGCAGGTCTAGGATAGGCCGGAGGCCCCCTTTTGCCTTGGGAATGAGGAAATATCGGGAGTAAAACCCCTTGCCCCTTAACTCCTCCGGTACCTCCTCTATAGCTCCGATTGAGAGGAGCTTGTGGGCCTCCTGGATGAGGAGTTGCTCGTGAGAGGGGTCCCTGAAGAGGGACGAGGAGGGTGGGTGGAATGGAGGGGGTGAAACAAACTGAAGATGGTATCCAAGCTCCACCGTGCGTAGGACCCAACAATCTGATGTCAACTGGGACCACGCCGGAAGGAACGGGGAAAGATGGTTGTAGAACTGAAAGGGATCCGGGGAGGCAATTGGTACACTGCTCTCGGGCGCACCCTCAAAAGTTTGGTTTGGGTCCCAGCATTGGTTTGGCGGGACCGGAATTGTTGCCCCCTTGAGGTCCAGACTGACGTCTGCAATTAGTACGACTTTGTCTTCTGGCAAAGTCTTGCCTTGGCTGAGGCGGGGGGTAGGGGCGCTGTGGTTGGGAGCGGAAGGACCGTCTTTGAGTCTGAGGCGTATGCATTCCCAATGAACGCATAATTACTCTGTTGTCCTTTAGACTCTGCACTCTGGCGTCCGTCTTTTGCGAAAACAAGCCTTGACCATCAAATGGCAAGTCTTGTACCGTATGTTGCAACTCCGGTGGCAGGCCGGACACTTGAACCATGATATACGGCGCATGGCTATGCCAGAAGCGACTGTTCTGGCCACCGAATCGGTGGCATCTAACGAGGCTTGTAAGGAGGTCCTTGCGACCCTCTTCTCCCTCCTCCAGGAGTGCTGCAAATTCCTGGCCGGAATCCTGTGGAACCAACTCGGCAAACTTCCCGACAGCCTCCCAGGTATTGTAACTGTATCTGCCGAGGAGGGCTTGTTGGTTCGCTATGTGGAGTTGGAGACCTCCCGCAGAATAGATTTTTCGTCCCAACAAATCCATGCGCCAGGCCTCCCTAGATTTAGGCGCGGGGGCTTGTTGGCTGTGGCACTCCCGTTCGTTGACGGACTGTACCACCAAGGAACAGGGAGCGGGGTGCACGTAGAGGTACTCATACCCCTTGGAAGGCACCATGTGCTTCCATTTGACCCCCTTGGCTGTGGGCGGGATGGAAGCTGGGGATTGCCAGATAGTATCTGCTCTAGCCTGGATCAAATGGATGAATGGGAGAGCCATTCTGGTGAGTGTCTCTGCAGACAAGATGCTAATCACCGAGTCCTCCACCTCTGGAACCTCCTCTACCGGCAGGATGATATTCTGGGCGATGCCGCAGAAGGTTGTGGTGTGACCGGAGGTCAATCGGAGGTGGTCCCGGTGATGACGTCCCCGCTACTGCCTCATCTGGGGAAGAGGAGGATGACAGCCCCAGGACGAATGGGTCCTGTACTGACACCTGGTCTGGGGGGACCTCCGTCTCCGGAAGGTCATGCGGTTCCGGTGCATGTGCACTGGTGTCCTCTGTGTCAGCGGGGAAAGGTCGGCTGACGGTGGCCTCGGGCACACGGTACTCTGAGTTACCGGAGCGTGATGGGCCAGGCGGTTTGCCTTGGGCTTGATGATACGCCCAAGGTGTCCAAAAGGACCACTGATGAGGTCCGTGGTCCAGGCCATGAGCATGCGTATTCGAGTCCCCATAGGAGGCACTGTCCGCATGGGAGGAGACGGATGGATGACGCGAGGCCATGGAGGAGCTGAAGTCGCTTGGACCAGGTCTCTGCATCCATTGGACTCTTGTCTGTGTGGTACCAGTGAATGGTACCGAGATTCGAAGCAGTGCCAGGAGTGGGACCAGGACCTGCGACCAGCGCGGTGCCGGGAGATCGACCGGTGCCTCGCATCACCATGCCGAGATCGGCTGTGAGAGGTACGGCAGTGCCAGGATCTGGACCGGTGCCGAGAGTACCATGATGGACACCGGGATCTCGAGCAGTGCCGCGAGTACGAGCGGTACCGGGACTGCGAGTAGCGCCGAGAGCGGGAGCGATGGCGGGACAGAGAGCGTCTGCGGGACCTGGATCGGGACCGGCGGCGTTCCGCAGTGTCCGGCGAAGATGGCCTCATCATGGCGGGCTTGCCCAGTGACTGAACAACCCGCACCGGTGGTGCTGGAGGTTGGGGCAGCTCAGGCTCCATCACAGCAATTAGTTCCTGAGCCGTGGAGAAAGTCTCCAGCGTCGAGGGCACGATGAGCTTGACCACAGCGCGCGCTGGGGAGCTGGTAGGCACCGGACTCGACAGCTCCTGAGAATCAATGGTGTGGAGGCAAGCGGTGCCACAGCAGTTGACGATGCTGGGCGGTCCGCCTTGGATGTACGCTCTGACTGCGGCGTAGATACAGGTGCCGCAGGAGCCTTGTGCCTCTTGCTCCTCAGGGAGAGGGATCGGTGCCAGCCAGAGGGTTGAGCCGGTGAAGGCTGGTGCTGAGGAGTCTTCACTGGAACCCTGCATTCCGGTGCGGAGGAAGCACTCGTCCCCGGTGCCGGAGTCGGTGCCAAAGATGGAGGAGTTAGAGCTGCCTCCATCAAGAGTTGCTTGGGGTGAATGTCCCGCTCTTTCTTTGTCCTGGGCTTGAACGCCTTGCAGATTCGGCACTTGTCCGCAAGGTGGGATTCTCCCAGGCACTTTAAACAGGAGTCGTGCGGATCTCCGGTGGGCATCGGCCGATGACAGGCCGCGCAAGGATTGAAGCCCAGTGAACCGGGCATGGGCCCCAGTACCGGGAGAGGAGAAGGGGCTAGCCCCTGACCCTCTAACTATATACACAACTACTATGAAACTACTAATAATATAAAAGCTAACTAGAACTATAGAAAAACTAACTATGTACACAATAACTATATAAACGAGTGAAGAGCTAGGGAGGTGGAGATCTGGTAAGCCATGCTCCACTGTTCCAACGACCGACATGGGCGGGAAGAAGGAACTGTGGAGCAGATGGGCCGGCAGAGGTATATATCGGGCGCCATAGCGGTGCCACTCCAGGGGGCGCCCTGCCGGCCCACCGAGTGTTGCTAGGGTAAAAATCTCCGACGAACGTGCACACGGCACGCGCACACCTAACTGGAATGGATATGAGCAAGCACTCGAAGAAGAAGAAAAGGTTCTTTCTCATTGCTTGTTACATCTTGCTGATTGTTATTTCCCATTAGTGGTGAGTATGCAGAAGAAAGGAATATTTCTTACCTGTTAATTTCTTTTATTCTATTAATGTCTCTAATAGTCTGTCCCAGCAGTTGGCATTTTATGTACATATCTTAAAGAAGGCTTTCCCTGGAGCCAGTTTCTATTATTTTCTGGATGGTATAGCTGGTTAAATGTTAAACATGCTTATCTATTTGGAATTACATCTTTTACTTTTGGGTGGAATGGTGATTGGTTTAAGTGATTGTTATACAATTTTAGAAGAACTCTTCTAGTAGTTTGCAAGATAGGTTAACTTAAGGTTCCCAGCATTCTCTTCAAAATGCTTGAACTGACCCCATCTATGATGAGAGAGATCAACTCATCTGTGAGGATTAGTGTAGATATTGAGAAAATTAAGGCAAGTAGCATGTAAGAGACTTTTCTGTTTGAGTCTGACTCAGTCTCTTAGACCCAGTGATGAAAGATCATTCAAATACCTCAATAGATTTTTAGTTTGTTCATCAGCAGACCTATGAAATGGGAGTTACTGTTTCTGTGAAGAAACCATGCACACTTTAGGGAAGCAGCTGGAGGCGGCTGCTCTTGATTCAAGGTGTTGATTCCTACCTGGCTTGGTGGAGAAACTGGGGACGTGGGGTTCCTGCTGCTGCCTTCACTCATGGCTATTGCTTACTTTCTAGCTTACTCTCTCACACTTCTATCTGATCTCCTTTCCCATTTATTACTGTTTAACTGGAAAAAATAGCAAAAGCCTAAACATAAACTACAAGACTAAAATAGAAATTTTGTCCTATATAATACTAAAACATCAGTACTATAAAATTAAAAAATGTCCAGAACAGTGGCACTGAAAAGACTACCACAAATCCCTATGCTAACACACTAATTAAGGAAATCACAGTCCCACCCTAAAGCCCATCAAGGCAACCCAATAAAAATGGTGAACCATTTTGAAAAACCTTTCTGCCTTTCAGTCTCCCTGGGAAAAACAAAAAGCCTATAGAAAATGCATAGGACTAGCAATTCTAAGATAGAACCTACCACATTGCCAACTGTACCAAGCTCCTCTTGTCTCATTGGGGGTCCACAGGGGCAAGTTTGATTGGATTAGTGGGAGATAGCCAACACCTGGGGTCCTAAGGGAACTGGGAGTGTGCATACTTAATTATGCTGGAACCTTTTCCTTCCCTGTACCTAACAGCCTATATAATGTGCCTGGAACATAAGGAGAAGGAAATGTGAGCAAAGGGACAGATTAAGGGGCACATGCTAATGACACGAGCAAGCTGGGGGAAACAAAGCAGAAGGGTCTGTAACCAATAGAACATACTTTCCTCCAAAATTTGGAATTGAACCCAGGATTCCTGAATCTCGGCACTGCTATGCTTTCAGCAGATAGCTGTAAATCCCACTGGCAAAGTATGTGTCTCATTCCTCGCTAGTGGCTAGTTCTACTACTGATACCAGATATGCTGTTAGTAAGTGATAGAGGTCTGTGCAGTGGATCTAAAGTTTCCAGTACTGCTGATGACACACGTGAGATCACCATGATTATACATGAAGGAATTTTTGTGTGTTTGTTTGCTTTATTTAAAAAAACGAAGGAAATTGCATTACCCCACCTCCCCCCAAAATGCAATTTTAAAACAACATTTAGGTTATAAAGTAAAGCACTGAAAAGTTAGGAAATGCCAGACTTAAGGTTTCCTGTGCAACCTTTATTTGTCCCCTTGTGTATATGCATTATGACAGTTTTTAATTACATGATCAAATACTATATTATCGATAGGACCACTGATTTGCTATATTTTATTTTTCATATCCTTTTGTGTGAGAATGTGGCTCCGTTAATAACATGAGTACTCATGTACAGACCTCTGAGGAAAAGGAAAATTATAACAAATACATTTTAGAAACCTCTAAAGATGGCCTAACATACCTTTTATATTAATCAAAAAGGCACAATTTTAAGAAGAAATGTCCAAGGACTGATCAGGTCTAGAAACTAATACTGTATCCCACTGGAAAGCTTTTTTTCAGTGGCTAAAAGCTCTCATTTCTATCCCTGATAAGTCATCAGATATTGGTCTAGGGCCTATTACTAACTGTTCTGCATCTCACACCAGTATAATTTTAGAGGAAAACTTCATATGTGAGGGAAAAGTGATCCTTTCCCAGGAAAGCTGATATTTTAAAGTGGAAGATTTTTTTGAAGTTGCTGAGAGTTTTAAATGTTAGTAGTTTGATGGAGATGGATTAGTGGGCAGAGTACATGGTGAGGTTGTTCTAAAGAACATAAGTTATAACTATCACATGGTTCTATATGGTTTTACAAATGGATCTTAACATATGTGAGATTTGTCTGTCTTTTTGTCTACGGTAAAATTTAAATATTAAACTGTATAAATCAGTTGATAATATTTTAATTTTGATTAAGAACTTCTTTCTTTTAAAGGGAAAATTTTAGTGCTGTTAACTGTAAGCAGGAGAAAAATCAGATGCTAATTGATTATCTCCAGAATGAATTAGGAAAATATGAGAAGAGAATACAGCATGAGGAAAAAACATATGGAGAATTACTATGGACTAGACAGAAAAATTTGGAAGAGATGAAGGTGAGGACCATTAGAACTGTTTTGTTTAACAGAAGTAAAACAGCATCACTTAAATCTGATTACTGACTTCTTTTAAATACTTTAGCACAATTTTATTACATTTTCAGTATAGAAGGGCACAATCTTCTTGGCAATATTCAAGTAACACCCCTTATTTACGTCCATTGCTATTTTTCTGTGTTGGGACTGTAGGATCTGGTCCTGACATTCCTAAATGACTTCCTTTAGGATAAGTATACAGTTATTAATTTGATTCTGCAGTGTTAATTTTACATGTATGTTTAATTTGAGTGTTTCCCATTCCATTTTCCTGACCTCTGTTATGCAAATCAATGAACATGCTAAATCTTTTATCACTTTATAAATTGGAAGGCAACAGATATTCCATAATGGTATCTTCTATATGAAATTTGACTGGAGCACTGATGCTGTCTTTGGCACCAAGCAGATTGACCCCCTGAGCCTGGGTAGAGTTAATTGCAAAATCAGGGCCTAGTGAACAAGAAGTTTAGAAAATACAGTTGCTTTAGCTACAAAACTCTTATGAGAGATCAGATACTATAAAATTCCCTAAATTCTATATTGAAGAATTATTCTCACATTTTAACTTTTCTATCTAAGATAAAGAAAAATTACATTGTTTCTTTTTTGTCATGACAAAATTTAATTGCTGTTTGTTGTGCTTTGCATACAAATGATATTAACGATACTTGCATGGTTCTAAGAACACTGATAGATTAATATTTTTATTGTCAGTTATGTTCAAAACAATCTTAGATTATTAAAATTTGACAGAATTTAAAAAATTTACTTTATTGTCCTCTTCACCACTATATTGCTTGTTTAGTTTTTGCCCTTCACTCAAAATAGGCATTGAAAATCACTTCTACTATCATTTTTACTTAGTTTAACTTTCCAGCTTTGATGTACTAGCACAGTGACACTGTACAGTATTTTAATTGCAAACCCTCCAGGTAACTGTTTCAATCAAAGTAAGATTTTTTTTCATTCAAATATTACCAAAACATTTTATGAAACATTTCAGTTAACATTGGATCTGTTTATCTCCTGCGTTTGCACACGGCAGGTATTTACACTTGTGCAAAGTAATACATGTGAATGTGAAATATCAAATCACTCCACTCACAATAGTGGCAGTAGTGCTTTGTGCTCACTTTGCATTGGTACACTGTTATAGAGAATAAGGCCCATTATGTTTTTAACACTTGGTTTTGTTTGTTTCTACAAAGTCTGTGTTGATCAGAACAAACAGGAGAATGAACATAGATATAGAGGTAGTTTTAAAAGTAGACATTTTGCAACTTCATTAACTGTTAACTTTAATGGGAGAACCCCCAAATACCAGGCATTTATTTGGGTTCAGTGCAGTGTGAAATGAATAATATGCCAAATAACCAATATTCAGACTTGCCCCTCTTCAGCCTAACCCTGGGGATTCACCCTCTTGCTCCGTCCCTGTGAAGGGGAATGAGGATACACATGAAGAATACTTAATAAGGTTTCCCCTTTTTCTGCAGACTAATAGACTCCAACAGTATCTCATGTTTACATCTGAGAGCAGGCCCCTTGGAGCGTCTCACTTGCACTGGCCACAAGAGATGCCACTCAATAACTTGGCTATAACCCTAAGCCCAGAGCTTGGTATCTGCCTCCCATCAATCCAATCTGTAGGTTCTTACAACCACCCAACAGTCCTATATCTGAAGAACTCACTTGTCTTCCCTGTAAAGTTCAGGAACGTTGTTTCTGGTTTCCTGGCTGTGATCACTGTGTCACCAATGTCCCAAAAGAATCTGACCTTTCGGTTCACAGTCCTCTGGGCTCAATCCACACAAGCAGAGGTGACATCTTTCCGTCATATATGCAGTGCATTTGAGATCAATCACCTTTGTGCCCAGATGCAACTAGGTAATTCAGCCTACGTTCCTGATAAATCCTGACTCAAATTCACCTGAAAATTCTGAAATCATTCTCCTTTAAATGAATAGTTGAGATATTAGATGAATGTAATTCTCCCATCAGGGAGTGCAGAAGTGGCGTGAACTGGTCCCATAATATTCTGTGACCTGCTTGCTGTTCTCTTGCCATGTTGTGGGCTCAATGCCCTATTAAATTGCCTGTACATCCAGACATCCACCTTATTTCTGATGTCTCCTGAAAATTACTCATAGGAAAGGTTTAGCTCATATTTTCCAACTCTCCCGTTAGTTTCCATTGTACTACAGGCATAGGCCATAACTTTCTAATGTCAAGCCCCATCCAGGGCCCCTTTGGGAATCAAAACCTTCCAGAACTCCAGATGTTGACATTCCATTTTCTGGACTGTGTCTCACTCAAGCTAATGCTTTCCTCCATACTGCAGTTAATGGATGTCTGTCTAGGTAGCTATCATCCCTCTATGTACTGTAAAAGGCCTGGCTCTAGCATACACAGGGCCCAAAATGTTCCCATGGCTTTTACAGGCATACTTGTTCATAGAGTCTAAGGCTAGAGGGACCATAGTTATCATCTAGTCTGACCTTCTACATAGCCCAGGCATCTGGGCATTCTCTTAATTCTGTTTTGGTGTCCTCACTTATGCTTGATCAGTCTTTTACCTTCATTTAACTTCCACCTCTGCCAGTTCAAATGCATGCTTGGGGCTGTCTCATGCTTCCTCTCTGGACTCTCCAATTTATCAGCATCCTTCTTGAATTGTGGATACCAGATCTGGACACAGTATTTCAGCAGTGGTCACACGAGTGCCCAGTACAAAGGTAAAATAACATCTCTATGTCTACTAAGATTCCCCTGGTTATGCATCCATGGGTTGCATTAGCCCTTTTGGCCATAGTGTCACACTGGGCGCTCATGTTCAGGTGATTATCTACCACAATCTCCAATTTTTTTCAGAGTCACTGCTTCCCAGGATAGAGTTCCTCCTCCATTCTGTAAGGCCTACATTCTTTCTTCCTAGATGTATGCATTTACATTTCATCATATTAAAACCTATAATTTTGCTTGCACTCAGCTTACCAAGCAATCCAAATACCTCTATATTAATTATCTGTCCACTTCGTTTTTTACTACTCCCCTATTTTTTTTATGTCAACTCCAATTTTTTATCAACTCCAATTTAGTGATGATTTTATGTTTTCTTCCAGGTCATTGTTAAAAATATTATACAGAGCATAAGAACCAATCCTGGTGGGACCCCCATGAGAAACACACCAGCTTGATGATGATTATATTTATTTATGTGTATTACTATAATACCTGCAACCCTAGTTAAGGACCAGGACCCTATCGTACAAGAGCTGTACAAAAACAAAACAAAAAGGCCGTGCCTGCCCCAAATATCTTAGGATCCAAGTGCCGTGATAGCTTCTTTAAACCTTACATTCTGCGGATACAAAACAGTGTTCTTTCCCAAAATTTATACTAACATGTACACTTACATTCTATACTGACGTGCATGGTATAAACGCATAGACAGCTGAGGATCCCATCACAGACACTGGGATCATATTTGAAGAGATATTTCCAAAAAATACTCTTCAAGGTGATTCCTTGGCATGCTATTCTTTTAGCTCTAGTACAAATACATTTCAGATTATATTATTACCTGCTACTTATATGGTTAGTATCCTTTCAATTAAAATAATTACAAGTAGGAGTATTCTTGTTTTTGAGGCTGGAGCAAGAATTCCTGAATAACCAAATTCCCTCCCTGTCCTTCCCAAACTTAAATCTCGTCCCACATTTAGGTCTAGCTATTGGATGAACCCTAAACATGAACTTCTAAAATGCAGATTCATATACCCATCAAACAGACTTGATTACATATGAAGGTAATAATCTGGAATAAATTCTGTTGCACTTAGCATCCAGAGATATACTGATATTTTATATTTTCTTTCAAAGGATAACAATGGGCATCACTGTCTATTTCTGTTAATTAATATTAGTGTTCTGCTAAAAGAAATCCTTAAAGCACAATAATTTCTCCTAGAAGGTGTTCTGTTCTATTAATTAATTACAATGGTGTGTGATACTAGGGTGATTAATAATAGATGGATATTTCCTTATGATAGCTTTTAAACATGCATTTACAAATATCAGTTTTTCCTCTAAAATTGAAGTAGACCTCCCCAAGTATATACAAATATACTTTGTTTGGAACCAGTTGGTTTCCATAGTGGCAAACCAAAAGTACATGATGGAAATTACTGACATTAGAAATACCAAGCAGAGCTGTGCAGGAACTGAAATTTCCATTTCACTGTAAATTCAGTGATTTTGAAACTTGTTTCATTCCAAATCTGAAAGAGAACAATTTCCTATAAATTTATAAATTTCCCATAAAATGAAATGTCCAGAAGTAAGTTTTAGTTATGGTTTTAGTTAAGTTTTAGTTAAGTTAAGTTTTAGGCATTTTGCATGATAAAAAGTTCCACTGGAAAAATTCAACCAATTGTAATGCCAAATCATGATATGATGCTTCATCAGCTAGCATTACTAATGAAAGCATATGCAGAATGATGTATGTCAGCAGTGCATATTACAGAAATAAAATATCATGGTGGTTTTTCGATATCATTCTTCTATGGATGCTCCATTGTAGGAGGTGTACACACCTGCGTGCAGTCAATTGGAGATTTAAATTAGTAGTGTTTGCACCAGTGCACCACATGGCCTGCTGCTTCAGAGCGAGAGCACGTAAGGAGAAGCAAATCTGTCACCCCTCCAGTTCCTTTTCAGCTCCCTGCAGCTTGAGACAGAGCATCTGCATGTCTGCTGCTTCCTAGCAACTACTTAGTCATTCTTCCGTTATTCGTTTTATTTCTTTTATTTTTTACTTATTATTAAGATATTTGGCACAAATATATGCCTTGGAAAGGGGGGTGTCTCCACCTACTTTTTTCTTTTCCCCAATCTCCAGGACTGATTCTCTTGGCCTTGTATCTGGTGTATGCCGAAGGCTCCAGGATTCAAAGACTGTCAGACTTGCAAAAGGTTTTGTCGCCAGAGCAATGGGCATTATATCTGTCTCTGGTGTCTCAGAGACTCTCATGTCCCATCCTAAGTGCAAAGTCTGTATGGACTGTAAGAGCAGGTCTTGCAAAGGAAGCTGAGCTGAAATTCTTCCTCCTGGAACTGTCATGCCCATTTGGTTTTTATTCCCCCACCGCCCCCAAGTATTTCAGCATCTCCCAGGGCTTCTTCGGAGATAAAACATGTCAAGAAAAGAAAGTCTACCTCTCCTCAGAGAAGAAAAAGAGTCTAAGTCACTTCTTAGAACTGTTTCTGAGAAGACCTCATGTCCCAGAATGGCTACCTCTGAGACTCTGTCAGGCATCGGCACCAGGCCCTTGGTACCATCTAAACAGACGTCTCAGGATAAGCCAGCCAGCAAGAAATGATGAAAGTCATCTTCCCCGGCACCATCAAGGCACTGAAACTCATCAAAATCCAAGGGCATGAGAAAGTCCAAGGCAATGGTACTGTCTGTTACTCAGACTCACATGGAGCCCTCTCTTACCTCTGCTCCTCCTCTGATACCTCAGACCATATATGCTTGGAGCATAGAGATCCCACTTTAACAGCTCCTTTGGCACTAGCAGCAACTCCCTTCCTGTCCCCTCAACTACGTCTCCAGTACTGCCCCCAGTCTAGGCTATACATTATCAAAGCTTTCCTGAAAACTTTAGGTTTCTCTCACAGGAAGACCTCTTCATTTTGGAGGAATGAGTGTCACCCATTTATATTAGAGTTTATCACAGTACCTCTGTGCCCACCAACCACCTCCTCTCATCAGGTTCCAGCAAGTGTTCACCCCTGGTACTTACCCATCCACCTGTCTATATGCTGCAACCTCTTGTAGCATTTCCAGCACCGATGCCTACTGCCCCTCCTTGGGTGACTGGGGACTCCAGAAGTTTTCAGTAGCTTATTCTCCGATGCCTCAGAAGTATACCCTGACAAGGACTCCAGAAGCTGCCATATACCCTTGAATACAAATTCCCCTGGGGTCCCTTCTCCTACCCACTTCTTCAGTGGGACTGTTGGGATCCCTGGACAACCTGTGGGGACCAATTATGTAGGGCCTCTGCCCTCAAGAGACCATGTCTGGAAGTTCCCCAGTCATCTCAACAATCACCGGCACTGCACTCATAGTCACCAGTGCTGCATGTTTCCCTGGTATGGAAGGAAGATCAGGAGGGTCCACTGCCACTCCTCCAAAGGAGGAGATTCCTTCTTCCCATACATCTTTTCCTCCCTGGATAAGGCACTGATGCTAACACCACCATCCTATGCAGACAATTTTAGGTAATTTCAGGACTTAATGAAGAGACTTGCAGTATCTCTTCACATCTTGACAGAGGAGATTTGAGAGTCCTGGCACTCTCTGATGGACATTCTTCACACCAGTCCACGTGAGGAAATAGCACTGCCCATTAATGAGGCACTCTTATCTCCAGCTCGTAATTTGTGGCAAATACCTGCTGCCATCCTCACATCTATCTGCAAAATGGGCAGACAAAATATTATATACCAGTCGGTGGACTGAATATTTCTTCTCACATCCCAGTCCCAACTCCCTGATGATGGATTCAGTTAATGAGAGAAACTATCATATTTGAATTCAAGATCCTATGCAAAGAAGGACATGACAACAGCAAAACAAAGGCTTCAGAAAGGCGGATTTCAATCAACTCAGAGAAAGAGTAGGCAAAGTCCCATGGAAAGACCAATTAGGAAGAAAAAGAGTCAAAGGGGGCTGGCAGTTCCTAAAAGATGTAATACTAGAGGCTCAAAATCAAGCTATTCTGATGCAGAGGAAAGATAAAAAGAGCCACAGGAGTCCAATGTGGCTGCACAAGGAGCTTTTTAGCTATCTAAAAACCAAAAGAGATATATACAGGAAATGGAAGGAGGGGCATGTCACCAAGGAAGTATAGAGGGAATAGTGTGAGCATATAGGGACAAAATCAGAAAAGCCCAGGCAAAGAGTGAGTTATAGCTGTCAAGAAATGGTAGAGACAATAACAAGGGGTTCTTCAGACAAACATGTCAGACAAAAAAGAAAGATCAGAGACTGTGTGGGTCTGCTGCTCAGTGGAGAAGGTGAGCTGGTAACAGAAGATGATAGGAAGGCAGAGCTGCTCAAAGCTTACTTTGCTTCAGTCTTCTCACAAAAAATAACATGACTGGATGACTAGCGAAGTTACCGTAGACAATTAAGGGGAAGGGATGCAAATTAGGATGAGTAAAGACCATGTCAAAGATCTGACCAATTTGAATGAATTTGGATCAATAGAGACTGATGGTATTCACTCCAGGGTACTGAAGGAATTAGGTGGAGAAATCTCAATGCCACTGTCAAGAATATTTACAAGCTCATGGATGACAGGAGAGGTCCCAGAAGATTGGAAAAGGACTAACGTAGTGCCCATCTTTAAAACGGGGAAAAAGGAGGAGCTGGGGAACTCTAGACCAGTCAGGCTGGCTTTGAGGCAGAGCCACCTACTTGTGTAACTTGGAAATGGTTTTTGATTTGGACAACATCTACACAAATTCAGCCTTTACTAGATATTATTCTATCACCACAGCATCAAGATTGGACGCAAACTTTGGAAAGACAATCCTGCACCCACTATTTAATTAGACTCTGAACCCACCTTCTGCTGGAACTGCTTATGAGTCACCTGAGAAATGACAGTTACTTACGTGTATTGTAAATGTTGTTTTTTGAGATGTGGATGACACGTATTTCCTGACCATCCTCTACCCCTTTGCATTGGAGTCTTCAGCTGAGGATTTCAGTGTAAAGAAACTGAGGAGAGTCAGGGTGATGCCGCCGTTACGTACCCAAGGGAGGGGCATGAGCACCACCCCTCTGGGTACTACTAGGCAAAATACTCATATTTGGTGCTCTGGGAGTGCACAAACCTGAGTGGAATATGTCTGCACCCACATATCGAAGAACAATGGTTACAATACAGGTAAGTAACTGTCTTTTCCCAAAACAAAGAGCAGTTGGAGGGCAATCTTAAGCCTCAGAAACATGACTACCTACATTCTTTTGCAGCATTTCAGGATGGTGACCCTGGCTTCCATAATCCCTTGTCTGAATCAATGGGATTGGTTTACTGCTTTCAGCCTTCAATATGCATATGTTCATGTCACTGTGCACCCCTCCCATAAACATTTTCTGTGGTTTGTTGCTGATTCAAAATGTTATCAATATCGTGCCCTCCCTTTCCGACTTTTGATAGCTCCCATCAGCTAGAAGGGGGGGAAAACTTGGAGCACTCATGGCTCACTGCCGTATCTTACCTTCTATTGTGACAAGGTCATACTACGCCCCAATCCTCAGTTTATCACGAAAGTTTCATCAGACTTCCATATCAACCAAGATATCCATCTGCCAGTATTCTTCACCATACCTCACTCTTCCGGAGAAGAGACAAGCCTTCACACTGTAGATATTTGGAGGGCACTACCCTTCTGTCTGGATAGGAGTAAATGCTTCAGGGTTTCCTCTAGGCTGTCCATATCCTTTTCTGAAAGAATGAAAGGACAATCAATCTCCTTTTAAAGATTATTAGAGTGGATTTCAGTTTGCATCATAGCCTGTTATGAGATCACTGGGATACAAGTACCCTTCCCAGAGTGTCAGCAAATTGCATCAGGGCTCAATTCACTTCTGTTACCCTCCTCAATGATGTTCCCATCACTTAAATTTACAGGGCCACAACTTGGTCTTAAGTTTACTACTTCTCCAAATATTACACTACTCTATCTGCATCCAAAACTGATGTGACCTTTGGTGATGCTGTTCTCTGCACCATCTTGGATTTACCCCCCTCAGTAGCCATCTCCACTTTGAGTTACTGCTCGGGAGTTTTCTACATAGGGACATGTACTTCAAAAAGGAGGAAAGATTACTTAATTTTCAGTAAATAGAATTCTTCAAGATGTTTTGTCCCTCTGGGGTCTCCACCTCCTGCCGTCTTCCTCTACTACGGGGAGTCTAATTCTGTAGTTGAGAAGGAACTGGTGCAACAGAGGATCCCTTCCTCCCTTTGTGCCTTCACTCTGAAGCATTAGGCCAGACCTGCAGATACTGCTCATCCAAATCTCTGGTTGAGAGCACGCAAGCATGTGCACACCCTGCAATGGAGCCCCCATAGAGTCAAAACATCTCAAAGAACTCAAGTTGTTAAAAGATAAGTAACCTCTCCTTGTGGTGAATGTATTAAGAAATACTGAAGAAAAAACTAAATCAGACGAAACTATTTGCTGAATAATATAACATATATTAGTTATCTTTTATGATCTGTTAGAGGTCTATATAGGTCATCTTGCTTTTCTTCTAGCTATTTCTTTCAGTATGTCAGCAGGCGTTAACTTCAGAACAGTCACCATATGTTATTTACAAAAAATAATTTTAATCAACATTAATGTTTAAAGATGGATTGTAGCATATGCATGTAAACATAGGAGTTTACATTTCAATATGTGTCAAAAGATGGAGGATATTTTTTTTAAAGCTGCAGAGTGTCACAACTCCCTCTAGGCTATTTTGTGTGTGTGCAGGGTAAGGGTAACAAATCGTCTGGCTATAAAATTGTCTTTAATTAGTTGACTCAGTGGCTTCCAACAGTGTGCTATACTGGTATGTGGGAGTCCCATGTTACAAGATAGACTTCTGAATCTCACTCCCTGCTCCTGGGTAGACTTAGCATATTGTGAATGTGACTTATATGGTGTCCTGTGGGGAGTGCTGACAGTATTACCCAAATAACCATCCTGCTGTCTGATTTTACTGGCTTATGGGGAAGTTATACACCTGCCCTCCTGAGGAATATGCACAGCTGGAGCCATGGTGATAATAACATTTTGAGTGAGAATGGAAGGGATGAAAAAGGGGAAGGGCAATGGGAATTTAAAAAACAGATTTGTCTTATGGCTCACTGAGAGGCAAGTTCATATGGCAAAAAATACAGCAACCCTGACTGTAAATATAGGTTAATAGTATTGTAACAGTCACAATCATTATATAAATAATGGGAACAATTGCCAGTTATACTTCATATGGTGTCTGATAGTGAAGGTTGTGCTTACCTTCTCACTCAGAAACTTTTGAAAATACTTTTGGTCTTTGTCCTTAGAGTTGGAAGAAATTCTCTTCTGTAGTTTTTGAGTTATCAGTGCATGTTAGGAGTAAAAATGTACTTTGTGTAATAAAAATTGTACCAGTTTGTTTCCTTACAGAGAACTAAAATACCATCAGGACATTGAAACTTGACCTATTAAAAATCCTTCTTAAAGAGTGCATCCATGATTATGTTTGGAGAAAAAATTGGCTGGAAATTAACAAAGTTATGCACACTTGAAAATTACATACTGGATATGCACAGAATTGTATTTCGCCAAGTCTAAAGAGTTTGCACTCCTGGAAACGTGGTCTATATTTTTTTTCCAGAAATGCACACCCTTTTCAAAGTATGTTAATGGTCACCTGGTGGCCTTTAGGATTTAAAGCAGCTTAAACGTCTGTGCCACCTTAATTCCTTAAGACAAGTTAAGCATCTATTCTGATTTAGAGGTTTAAGTGCTTACGCTGCCTTAAATCCTTAAAGCAGCAGTAGAGTGGGGATTGTCAGCATTTGAAAATCATTATCTTTTATAACAACTAAAAATCAGGGAAATTTAAATGCAAAAAACACTGCAAGGATGCAGTTATACTTGAGAGAAATAGGAAATTCAAAAGCTTGTTCCTGCAGCAATATTAATTTGGCCATATTATCAGTACACATGTATGCTATTCTTGTTAATCTAACTGAATATCTAAATTGATATGTTGCTGTTTATGTTGTTAAATATCTAACATAAAATATATAGGATGTCTAATATGGCTGATTTAATATAGTTGTAGCAACGATGAAATTTTCATTTTCTGATTGTGTGTTAATTTTAATTCTGTAATCTTAACGTTATTATTGTGATACTTAAGCCTCAAACTGCATTGGGGACAGGGTGCCTGGTTTTTGGAGGCATTCTGCTTATGCTGAATGTCACATCTCATGCTGGTGCAAATGAGCCTGACTCCACATCGTTTGGGGAGTATAGCACTGGGGCAATGCTATTCCCCGTCTTAGTGCTTAGTGAACATGAAGACTGGAATTATGTCTGATTTCTGTGCCGGGGTTGAAGAGGGAGGAAAGTGGACTCCCTTGCATCCTCCCCCTTCTTGGTATGTCCATGTAGAGACAGCCATAATCTGGCCTTTAATGCTGTAGTATTTTCCATTTAAGTTGAAATTCACTTTACCTGTATAAAATCTGAGTTGGACTTTGTGGGATGGTGGCAGGTGCCGGGTTGGGGAGGTGAAATCCACCACTTGGAACCATGGTGTCAGGCTGCAGTGCAGTTTTTCTCTAATTTGTTAGTTTAAAGGATTTTGTACAGACTGCAGATTCTCTGTGCTGTTAGCTTAGAGTTTTAGGACCACTATGCAATCATCCTCTGACCTCCTCCAATACTACCTTTAGCTCTGGAGCACAAGAAATACAGCAGCCTCATTGCACATCAGCTCAGCTAGTGGCCAGAACATACTTAGCATCATCTTGATGTAAGTAATGTTGAAGGCTTAATCTGAACTCTCTGCACAAGGGGTAACACCATTATAATTTGGTTTTTTTTTTCTTTGTAGAATATATATTATATTTCCTGGACATATTTATGATGATCTCAGTTACTGTGTTAGTTTGTGTCCTGTTTTGGTTGGTTGGTTTTAAAAAAGTCCAGGAAGTTTATTCTAGATTAAGCATCCCAAATGAGTAACATTATAGGCGAAAAAACCAAAACCAAAAACGTAACTAGAGATGTATGTATGTTCATAGGTTGTCAATAGAAAATGTGGATATTATAAATTCATTGTCCCTCTGTGATGTATATTTTTAATGTTTCACATAAAAATGAAGCAATGTAGGCAAAGCACTGTTGCCCTCATTAACCATATCTCTAAATTCTTTCTCCCACATTTTTCTTTTAGGCTGTTCATTTACTCATTCTTTGAAGCAAAATTGTCCTATAATGTTCTTTGCCTAAACTGGAAGGTGGTAGGATTTTTCTCTGTCCATTAATCCTTCAAGCTTTTCCTTTTTATTTACCAGTCTCTGTTCTAGCTTTCCTTTTTTAGTAACAATTGCGAGGGAGGATGTGTACACCACATTTTTTTTAAGGTGTTGGTTCAAACTCGAGTACATATCATCTAGCATGGGGAGAGAGCATGAAGTAACAAGGCCTGCAACTTAATTTTGGTTGTGGAGATTAACCAGATACCTTTGCAAAACTTTGTCTCTTGCAAACCCAGTAGGAATGTCCATATGTAAACACTACACTTTAACTTTAACGAGTACAGTGATCACCATTAAACACTGAATGGTTGCAACTATCTCTATGTGGTATTTGAATTATCACAGTACTTCTCTATTTTTAGGAGGGGAAATAACTGTGGTATGTCTCATATCACAGCATGGTGTAATAAAGGTTAGCAAATATTGACTTTTTCATGCAGAGCCCTGTAACAGACATAGTTGGGCCATATTTTCTTCTCTGATCTGCATGATCTTGATATCTTTTCTGTTCTTCCCCCATGCACAGAAACTGCATAGAATTGTAGTGAGATCAGAATAGCCTTTGAGAGATGCCATGTGAATTGATAAG